>NC_139162.1:11698516-17057200 GCF_964270905.1 Leucopleurus acutus | reverse complement strand
CGTCAAAATAAAGGTTCTCTAACTTCCATATGTGCAGAGACCACCTATTTCTTAAAAACACATTACCAGAGATTCTCATGCAGTAGGCAAATTGTATAAATTTACAATGAAATAAATGATATCTGAAAAGGGTAATAAATACTCACTATGCATCATAGCTTAATCATTTTACTATGGTTTACTATCATCTGTGTTCTTGAGGTTATTTTTAGCTCTTGTATCCATATTTAGGTAATAGTATGTAATGGTGTGCTAATATGCATCTTTTCCCAATTCATGTTGGTTTTGAAATCAGCCATGGTGGGAGTATTTACACCAGGGAAATTGGCAAAGGCCACAAATCAACATCCTTTCTCCTCTTTTTTAGAGACCTGGTTGTTACACATTTACCAGCACTCCACTGGATATGGCCCTTAAAGAAATCAGGAGTGAGGAAAATCGAAGCATGAACTATCAGAAGGGCAGAGAAAAACCTTGTATATTTATTGCCCAAGCAGTAGTGTATAGTAGAGTACAGTAGGGGTGAAGGTGTGGCAACTTGACCCAATTTTTTTGCACCCATATGCTCTCCAGATTCCCTCAAAGTCTAGCCAGGATGGTTGCAGCCAAAAGCAGAAGTGGTGGGAAGCAACTCTGGGGATGGTTCCCAATTCCATGTTGAACTGGCAATCAAATGATTCTCTTGCCAAGATGAGATTAGTCAATGGTGCCATCTAGTGTTGAAGAACAGATTGGCTCCAAAGAGGAACGCTCAGAGAAAGATTTCTCTTGACTTAGGACTTGGAAACACTAACTAACGCAGTTTCCTCTTCCTTTCTTTTCCTCTATTTTCTTTCCCTACTTCCATTTCCCTGCTTCCAGAGTCATTTTTATACCTACTCCCCCAATGGGAATAGCCATTAGTTTTGGCTTTTTTGTGTATTTTTTTTTAAAGGATATGAACTCAGTGCTGCTTCCAGGCAAAATAGATGAATGCAGAGAGTTGAAAGGCACAGATACGGAAATCAGCACTTGCCTATATTATGTATAATAATTTGGAATGAATTTGTTTAGGGAAGCTGTAGAGATATTCTCTTGTGGGTCACATAAATCAGATGCTTCTTTACTTTCCCAACACGTCCCATATCCTTCCTATTTCCTGTGTCAGGGGCAGATGGAGTAGTTTGGTTAGCAACCGCAAATTCATTCTCAGGTCTTATTTCTGCTTCATAGATCTTTTTGTGGGAAAATGGTAGAAGAAAAGGCCTGTTCATAACTTCCAAGTGAATAGGATCTTTCATTCTTTTATGAGGACCTGTGTTAATAAGTTCTTTTATTTGAAGTGAAGGTGATTGTGCACGGCTAAGTTCTCACAGCTGGAGGGTCCTCCAGAAATGGGAGTGAGATTCTGGGGTTGCTAATTCCTGCTGGAAAGGTTTACTTTGCATCTGGCACATTGGAGAAGTAATATGGTCGTCCTTCAATGATGATTTCTTCCATTTGTCCCTTTGGTGATTGATGATCTGAGTAAAATGAAAGAACATTTAACTAATTAGCGGGCCCAAAGCTGTTGTTCCACCTGATAGTATCCATCTTTTCACTAAGGATAACTGACCTCTAAGTTTAGGGATATTTCAGATGTTAGTTATCAGACAGAAAACTAGTAAGGAATAAATGCCCTCCTCTCTGGAACGTGTGTAGCAGGAGCAGCCTGAACTCCCTAAGCCATCGTGGAATGTTTTGAAAATGGAAGGAAGGGAATGTCATAACTCTGGATATGAGGTCCAGAATTGGGATCAGACTTTTTCTAGGATACTTTTTCAGTGTGTTCAAAAACAACAAAAGTAGTTTAGAAATCTCATCTTGAGACTGCTGAGCTATCCAAACACATGGCTTTATTTTAGGTGAGGGCCATGGGTTTTGCAGTCAAGTCAGCTGCTATTTGTATAAGCAAGACTTCATCAATATTCTTACAAAGCTCGCCCCCCTTATATAGGATGGCAGCAATTTTGCCTTAGAAAATGAGCCTACGTGACTCTAAAGGCTACAAATGAATTTTGTTAGAAGTAGGAACTGAAGAGCCTGTTAGGAAGGTAGAAGTCAATTTTGCCACATGCGGCTCAAACTATTAAATATAACAAGGCCTGGGTATTCCCATGTTCTCATATGCTCAATAAACATTACATTTATCAAACGGTGACAAACTTAAAAGCCTGTGGCATTGTCCTGTTAGACCCTGGGAAAGCTTTTTAAGTGAAGATCATACTACTAAAGGTGGATATGATCCTGTGTGGTCTCAAGTTGCCCCCGATCCTACATAAAGGACCCACTCTTCGGGATGACATTCTCCTCCTTCCCCCTGCCTAGCCTCAGAATCATTGCATCCCAGCTCTTTCCTGGCCACCGTGGAGAAAGTTTCCCTTTCTGTCTGTTCTAAACATGGCAACCAAATCTGAAAAACTTCAACACACTCCTATCATTTTAAATGCATCTCAAGCTTTGAACTATGTATTTCGTATTTTTTATTTGGTTAGATGTAACAACCATCTGACTTTTGATTGCTGCAGTAGACAAAACTTGGTTCTCTAGTTTTTTCCCCTTTACTATTTCTTTTTTTCTCAGAATCTTAATGAACCTTGAAGAGACCACTGATGTGGGTGCTCCTATTTATGTAGGATAAAAGCTAGCTCTACATCAGCCCCCAAATTTCAACTAGTTCTTTGGCAGGCAGGTCTGTGGATTAAAAATGGATGCTTCCAGTAACTTTGAGGCATTATAACATTATGAAGTGGTTTATGAGATTCCACTGACTTAGTTCTAGTGCTATTATATTCTTAAATATCTGAACATTGACAGTCCATATGGTGCATTAGAGAACTCTTAGGGAGGTTCTAATTGCTCAAGAAAGGAAATTAATATCCAAGTGACAGCTGTAAGTCAAATGATTAAGTATCTTGAACACTTACTTTGGGGAGACTTTGTTCCATCCCCACTAACCTTGTGGCCTGATGTACTTAGACCTACTGCAATAGTAAGTGAATGTGTCTCTTATAAAAAACTGTTCTAGGGACTTCACAGATGAGGAATCTGAGGCATTAACTAGGACACAGGTCTTCTGGGCTCAGTTGAGAGCTCTCCTCCCTACAGCTGTATGTCTTTAAAGGAATGAGGTGCTTTCATAAAAGATTCAGTCTAAAATAATTCTTTAAGGCAGCTTCAATGAAAGACTGTCTTGGTTGCTTCTGAAAACAACGGATCACCACATCCAGAGTCAAAAACGACCAGAACACAGACTTAAAAACCAAGCCATTTAATTGTGTCTTCGAAGGTAAACAATATCTTGAGATGGATCCCAAGCCCCGAGAATGCCAGAGCTACGGGTCCAAGAAGTCCCGTGGGGTGGTATTCTCAACAGAGTCCAGAGGGGCAGACCTCAAGGTGTTCTGAGGCAGAATACTTATGGAATTCGTGCATTCCATTCTGCAATTTTGCAGACTGCCAGAAACAGACCCCAAGAGTCTCTTGAGATGGGGAAAATTCAACTCCTGGTCTTATAGATAAAAGCAGGAAGAGTACCAAAAATGTTACGTTTATGTCTCTTCACTTTTCTCACACAGTCTGAAGCCTGAGCTATCACATTCCCAACTCAGAGCAGCCTAAGCTGCAGTTCAGGTACAAGATTAGTCCCTCTATCCAGAGAGCTCTCATCAATACAGCTTTTGCACTTAAAGTGAAAAGAAGCCTCTGGCGGCACAATGAGTTAGTTTGTAAGACTTTAATTTACAAATTAAAAAGCTACATGTTTTATTTTTTCTCCTTTTTCTCTTCTTTCTTTACATCACTCTTTTCCTTATCTTTCTCTTTGTCATCTTTTCTATCCTTTTTGCTGTCTTCTTTTTCCTGCCCTTCTTTCTTCTCTGCGTCCCGGTTGGCGATCTTGTTGTTGATGAGGTTGTGCAAGGCGACCACGGAACGGATCAGCGAGGCCAAATACACTACCACCATCTGGTCATTGGTCTTCAGGTAAAAGGCCTTGACAAACTCCTGCAGGCTGACATCTGGCAGCAGGTTGAAGACGTCCTGCAGCTGGTAGATGATCTGATGGTTGATGGGCAGCTTGCCTGTGGCCACTTTCTCCAGGTAGCTCCTGATATCCAGAAGCTTGGAATTGAGTCCCTTCAAACCATGAACCTGGTTTGTGATCCGCTGGGAAAGGGTGCCCACTGTAGTGTCTTTGATGTCTCTGTAGGAACCCACAAGAAAGGGCAGGAAAATACATCAGTGTCCTGTACTATCACGCAGATTTTCACATTCTAAGGAAATACTAAGTTTGTGAGGAGGGGCAAGTTTTCCAAAGGAAAAATGTTACTTCCCCATTTTATAAAGATTTGAGTAAAACTGCCTTAATCTTGTTTTCATTTGGAGGAATATGTTTTATCTTTCTCATCACAGGGCATTTTTCAAAAGAAAAGAGAGAGATAAAATGAAATCATTTTCACTAAAAAAACAAAAAAAAACACCTCTCTACTTCAAGTTCCCTGTTCCTAAAAAGGGTGGCATTTTCTCCACCTGCATCTATATGATGTTGGGAGAAGCTTTTAAATCAGTCAGCAGTAACTGTTTGAACTGGAAGGAATCTTATTGTTTGAAAAAATCTATGACCATTTCAAGTAAGTCAGGGTTATGTAAGCAGAGGATTTAAAAATAAAACCCCAGGGCTTCCCTGGTGGCAGAGTGGTTAAGAATCCGCCTGCCAATGCAGGGGATGTGGGTTCGAGCCCTGGCCCAGGAAGATCCCACATGCCGCAGAGCAACTAAGCCCATGTGCCACTACTGAGCCTGCATTCTAGAGCCCGCGAGCCACAACTACCGAGTCTGTGTGCCACAACTACTGAAGCCCACGTGCCTAGAGCCTGTGCTTCGCAACAAGAGAAGCCACGGCAGTGAGAAGACCACGCACGGCAACGAAGAATAGTCCCTGCTCACCGCAATGAGAGAAAGCCCACATGCAGCAATGAAGACCCAATTCAGCCAAAAATAAATAAATAAAATATAAATTTAAATCCATCCATCCATCCATCTATCCATCCATCCCAGTCCAAGATGCAGATTCTCTGCAGATAACTGGCTAGCTACAGTCATTGAGAAGGAGGTACACTGAAAGAGCACACGTTTGCTTTTGAATAATTCACACATCTGTTCCCGTCACAGCCAGCATTACAGCTTCCAGACAAGGTGTGCTGTCCACAAACTCATAAATCATAACTCGGGACACTTTAGAGATGACCCAGGACTAGAACCCAGGGCTCCCTATTCCTGATACAGATCTCTTCTTTACACTGAGCAGCTTCTTGGGCTGCTGCTGATTCTGATGCTGTCCTAAAGTCTCACCGTAACAAGTGTTCAACTCCGACTTCCTCAGCTTCCTCTGCTCCAATTTCACTGGTCACGTGCTCAAATGTTTTTGAGGTTGGAGTTCCATCCTGGGAGAGGAGAATTAACTAGTTATTTACTTACAAACAAATGAACAAACTGGCGCATGTTCCTTTTCATGCCTTGATTCTTCTGCTTTAAGCCAAATCACTTTCATGGGTGTCATTACTGGCTTTTTCATGGCAAGGGTGGGTAAAGTTTGCTTTGAAAGCTTTCAAAGCACTGTGACTTCTAAGCTGAAGTCACAGTGGTCCTGCTCAGGGATGAGATGTGGTGGGGAATCATCATTAGTTTATTTCTAAGGAAAATCTTGATATTCTCTCAAGCCTGCAGTAGAGATGAACATCAGGGAAGTCTTGATTCGGCTAAATTTTAAGGACTTATAAGCATTCATTCTAAAATAGGCAATATTCAGAACACCTGTACTTGAGGCAAGCTCATGTCAGAAGATACAGTTTTTAACCATCTGTTGTCCCTTGGGTCAAATAGTCAGAGCACCAAAGCAACGTGGTTAGAATAACTGATTTTCTGGTGACCTGAATTAGTCAAGGAACCCATTAGTGGATGTGGTTTGCTGTATCACTTAGTGATTTCCTGATGGGACTCAGGAGAAACTTTTATCAGATCTAGTGCCAGAAGAGGCTGTACATCTCCTGTAAAGGCTGTAAAATGTGTGCAAGGCACGACAGCACAGCAGTGAGTGCAGACTCTAGCCAGGCTGCTTAGATTCAAAGCCTGGCTCTGCCATGTGTGATAAGGGAGCAGTGAGATCTTGGGAAAGTCACTTCACTTACACTAAGTGGTATAAACATTAGCTGTTGTTATTTTACCCAGGACAGTGTGAATCCTACAAACGGCATCTTCCTCTTGGCTTTGTATGCTAGGATGATCAGAGCCTTCAACACTTGTGCAGGACTTCGTGGCATGTCTTTTCATGTACTGATTTTCCCTGGCTTCATCTTATTACAGGACCCTTACATCCCCTCCATCCTCTTTTAAAAGATCTTGTTTCATTGGTGTGTGTGTGTGCGAGTGCGTGCGTGCATGTGCATGCGTATGTATAAGCACCTCTAATTCCTTTTTGAAAGAGGCAGGGTAAAATTTAACTTATAACAACTGTATCAAGACCAGGGATGAAAGTCTTACTGCAACTAGGCAATAAATTTAGATCTAAGCTCTCTGGTAGCAAGGCAAAGAGAAACAGGAGCATAGAGCTCAGTGCAAGGAACATCTGCAGGGAACTAACTTAACAAAGCCTTTTCCAGATTTTAAAACTGAATATATGGATAACCATAAGGAAGAAAGACAGCCTTTAGTCTGTCCGTTCAACTTTGGAAATTCAAGAGTGAGCTCTTTGCACACCCTAAGTGCAAATATTTTACGCTCAAAACAAAACTCATATACAATTTCACATCAAATCCTACCCTAGAATTTGAGTTCAATTTTCTTGGAAATAGAGAAAAGCTATTCTGGCAGCTCTTCATGTCCATACCCAAGAAACAAGCTAACAGACAACATAGCTGGTACTGAATGCCATGGAGCTGACTATACAGGTGTCAAATCATACAGATGGGTTTTGCCATCTAGCTCCTGGCAGCTCTGACTTACTCTATTTGAAAACCTAGGATCTAGTCTATAGGGATTGGCTATAGACTAGATAATATAGTCACTACATAGGTGGGCCAACAGTGGAAACTGCATTAGATTAAGACCAAGCTCACCAGGCTCCGCATTTACTTTGCTGAGAACATCTCTGGGCAATCATTTGACTACTTTGGTCTCAATTTCATTTGTAAAAGGGGACTTTAGATTTCTATGGTCCTCTCTATTTCTGAAATTTGGTGACTCAAATTTGGGGGAAAAAAACATAATATCAAACTACTGACAGAAACCAATAACCTTTTCTTTGTTATAAAGTATTTGTTGACTTGAAAATGGAAAAAAAAAACCAAAACCCAATGGCCCTGAAAGTAGCAAATCTAATCTCCTAGGCTCACAGCAAGATGACTTACATCATGAACTTCTTCCACCGAAATATATGCTTCTGTGGGCAGTCCCAAGTCCTTTGGTTTTACATCAATGATGACCAATACCTGGCAGAAAAACAAATCATAGCAAATCACCTCATACTGAGCACGTAAGGAATAACTGCGGCATTCTGATGATTACCGAAGCTTTTTCATTCATTCAACCAGATATAAGCCAGAATTTTCAGAAAAAAAAATAACTTTACATTTCAAATTATCTTATTTGCCCTGCTCTTCAACCCCATCCATTAACAAGCTGAGAGGTAGTATAGTGAAGTTATCAAGCAGAAGAAGATTAGAGTCAAGACAGCTGGCATTTTAATCCCAGCTCCACACTTAGAAGACCTTACTAACCATTCTGAACCTCAGTTTTCTCACTGTAAAGAGGATAACAATCTCATACAGTTACTGAGAGGATTAAGGAAGATAACTTACATACCTAGCACTGAACAGATGTTTAATGTACTAAATACACTGGGTTACCGTATACTACACAAAACACTGCAAATTAACACAAGCTTATAGAAAAAAGTGGTGAAATGATTCATTATCCAAATCCTTCCTAGGATGCTTTCTTTTTCTTGAGTTAGCTGGCAACGAATATGAGTCAAGAGTTTTAAAGATGGAGTACACTTACTGAGTTAGGGCAGTATCTTTTCATGAGTTCATTGATGGCGATGTCATTCTTGTGTAGTTTAGGGCCTGTGTGGTACCACCCAACTATTCTTTCTCTGGCTGGGAAGGAAAAATTAGTGGCTTTGAATTGTTACATAAAGATCTATATATTTCCCTCAAAAAGGGTAAGAACTCCAGTAGTTATGTTCTCTAGCTTTTACAGAAATTCCAGACATCTAAACCTTGACATACCTATGAAATCTAAAACTCAAAAACAGGATTCTCAGAAAATAAACAGCAGGGGAAATCTAGAGATATACATATCTCAGACTAGTTTAGACCAGTCATACATGAAACAACTAGAAAACAATTCCAAGGCAATATATAAACAAATTCAAGTTCATGTCACATAGATTACAACTCTGAGTGTTGTGGGAATAAACATTTCCAAAGCAATGGGGTTGCTGAAATGAAATAAAATGAAAGTGACACATGTAACAGAGATATTTACCCTGGTGGTACTAAAGCTCTAGGGGCAGGTGGATTTTATTTGACCATTCTTTGCTTTTCTGCTGTAGAGGGCTAGCTCTCTCCCCTAGGTGGTCTAGCTGGCCTTAAATTGCTACTCTAGTTTCTCATTTATTCTACCTCATTCCTCTACTACCACTAGTCTTACTTCAGTCTAGCTAAGTGAAAGGGCCTTTGACATTAAACAAAGAAAAGTGAATATTTAGAAAAGACATTATGGGCACACATATACCTACACACACACACACGCGCACGCAATGCCACCTACCATTGACCTTCTTAAACATTCCATACATGTTTTCCAAATAATCGTGGTCTAAAAACCAGACAGAATCATCTTTGTCGTCTTCATCAAAAGGGACTAGAGAGAAAAAAACCAAAAAGCAGTTTAGGGTGCTACACAGAACTCTAAGGGCACATATCACAACTGTAGACCCCTAGGCCAGATCTGATCCCTGTCTTTGGTTTGTCCAACACAGTACTAAAATTATTTTTGAGTTGCTTTTAGTAAAAACTGGAAGATTTCACATACAAATCCAGACCTCCAGGTTCTCTGGAAAAACTGGAAGACCAGCAACAACTGGCTAGAGCCAGACAGAAGCCACCCCCTTTGAAAAGGACACATTCTTCAGTTTGCTAAAAGCTCCATCACTTCCTAATATTCCCGTCTGGCAAATTACATTACTGCCTGATCCTTTTAGACACTGGAGTTAGTGACTGCTAGTCTAGCAGCCATGCCAGGAATTATTTTGTTGTTCTTTATTATTGTTGCTTCAATCATAAAATATATGGATACAGTCTTATAAAGATTTATTAAACAGTGTAAAACATAAGGTCTTTATCTCCCCCTTGCCTACCCATAACCATGGTTAATAGTTTAGTACAACGGGTTGACAAACTACACCCGCTGCCTATTTTAATAGTTTTACTGCAATATAGCTATTAGTTTGTCTACATACTGTCTATAGTTCTTTCCTGCTACATTAGCAGAGCTGAGCAGTTGCAATGGAGACTGTATGGCCTGCAAGTTTTAAATATTTACTATCCAGCTCAGTGTGTATCCTTTAGCCTTCCTTTTCTATACTTAAACAATTCTGAAATAGAATTGCTTGGTTATAATAAAAAATGGAGACCACGAGAGTTTCTTTCTTTTTAAAAGTTAACTGACATTTTAACCATACTCAGAAAATGTAAAATTTGCCTATTTATTTTTTTAAAAACTGAGGTATATTTGACAAATTTTTCTTTTACCTGCAAAACTGTTGGATACATCGAGAACTTTCTTTTGCCACGACCCCAAAAGCACACCAACAACACGCTTCTGGTTTCCAACCTTGCCTATTCTGAATGAGAAAACAGAAGGTCAGTCTGGATGGGCACAGACAGAAGTGGACCAACAATAAGATATCCAACAGGAAATATCAATGGTACAGATACAATTTAGCTTATCTGGGAACTAATCCCACTAAACAAATATAATGGGTAATTCGTGAACTTTGGACACTGGCAATTTCACTGCTGACTGCAAAGAAAGACATCCTTGGAAAAAAATCTCAAACTTTATAGAAATTTAAAACGGAGAAAATGAAAACTCCCCAGATCTTAAGGTTTTAAATGTTATTTGACTGGTGTTTGAAATCACATTTAATTTTATTTTTTCCTCTGCAGCTTACCTTTCTCTTTTAAATTTTCCCCATCTTCTCTGTCCTCAAATCTTTTCAGGGATAAAGATGCTAAAGTTGAACCAGTTTTATGGTCCAGCTTGCCAACTCTTCTCTGGAGCATCTATGTCAACAAGCCCCAATAGATGTTATAATTCTTTGTACCATTTAGGGGCTCAGAAAATGATTCTGACCCAGAAGCGTGTGTGTGCCATGTGTGGTCTCTGAATGGCTTAATTATGCAGAAGCTGGAAGTGAGCCGGTGACTAATCATTCTGGGAGGAGGGCTCAATGAACCAGAAAGACTACTTCAGAATATTTATTTCCATATCAAACCTCCTCAATGATTTTTGTCCTAAGGAACTGCAAGTGTTTCACTTATATCTCATTTCATTGGTCATCATGTAGAGAATTCTCCTTTAACCACTAACAATTGTAACATACAGAAACAATACAATTCTATGTTCAAAGCAAAGACAAAAGTCACTGTGAAATGAACTACAATTCCTTAACAGTTGCTGGTTCCATACTGATTTAACTGTATTTATCTAAACATATGGTTTGGCAAATTTATAAATGCTTACTATATTTAGGGTTTGGACCAAACAAAGTTAAGGATTCTGTATTCTGGTGGTTCTAATTTTTTGGGAAATCTAAGTTCAAAGGAAACTTCCACACTCATGGGCTTTTCTTTTGATCTATAAAAATCCATTTGCGTTTTAAAAAACCCTGCAATTGTCTGACACAGCAGCTTGCAGTGTCTGCCTTCACTATGCCCTTAACAAGTGTTCGCTGAATTTACTGAACAGAACTGAAAAGATGCTTGCCCTCTTAGTACCTATAGTATCCTACGGGAGAAAAATACTAATCATTGTACAGTGGGAAAGCTCGCATATCCTGTTAGGCTAAGGGTGCTACAAAGCAATGGAACTGAACTGGGGACCCTAAACCTCACAGGAGTCTTGAGTTTGGTTTTGGCTCTGGTTGAACTGGGAGTTGTACAAAGCAAGTTGCAAGATGATGGGCACTTAGCAACTATGACTTTACAGCAGATGCTCCCAACTGGGTCTTACAACTTTCCAAGTCAATTAATTATCTTGTAAAATTTATGAACACGTGTAACAGGTCCAGCTGGACGAACAGCTCAAAAACAAGCAAGCGAAGGCGGAAGAAACATCTGTGGGATGTTTTCTTATTCATTAATGCCAACATCTCCAACCGGTCTCATTTTTAAAAGAAAAACTTATCAAAACTTAAAACATCTACGTTTTAAGCTATCGTCAAACCACAGTCCCACTTGGAAACTTTCGCAAGTTATATTAAAACCACAGTTCTGCCAGGGAGTCCTTCGGAGCGCTGAGTACAGAATTTCGGTGACGGCCTTCAGAGGCAAAAAGTGCAAGTCTGAAGGGCTTTCCTACCAGACACCGAGTCTTTCAGGCGAAAAGGGGCGGACGAGGTGACAGATGGGCACGAGGCCTGGGGATCAGGGCCAAGTGAAGCCTGCCCTCCATACTCTGGCATCGTACGGACTGGGTAAAAGGAACGAGAAGCCCAGTTCATGGAGTGCCGGCTGGACGGCGGGGG
The DNA here is from genome assembly GCF_964270905.1 of Leucopleurus acutus. Classification (NCBI taxonomy): domain Eukaryota; kingdom Metazoa; phylum Chordata; class Mammalia; order Artiodactyla; family Delphinidae; genus Leucopleurus; species Leucopleurus acutus. Next base: position 17,045,370 of record NC_139162.1, on the reverse strand, counting down.
AGACGATGCCAGGTGACTTGGGGCTTCGTGAACGGAGCTGCTCTGGGCCCCTCGGTGACCCAGGGCCAACCCCGGTGCATCTGCGCCCCCGCGGCCGCCGCGCCATCCCCAGCGCGCCGTGACTCAGCAGCGGCGGCGCCACCGGCCCCGGTAGGACGCCCCGTGCCGCCCGCTCACCGATTGAAATGATCCACCACACTGAGCAGCACCAGGGGGTGGACCACCACCTTCTGCACCGCCAGCTCCGGCATCGCGACACACCCCGCCCGCCAGGCCCTTCTCCCCGCGACCCGCAAACACCGACGGCCAGAGCAACAACGATTCTCGGGGATCCTCCAGGCCCGGCCCCTCCTCTTCCGGTTGGGTCGCCGCCGCGCGGCTCCTTCTTCCGCTCCCAGAGTGCCGCGCGCGTCGCGCTCGGATTGTCGCTCCCGCCGCTACCTTGAGGAGGGGAAGTGCCGGGGAAGGCGGGACCCGCCTCGGGTGACTGGCTGCGAGTTTCCCAGGTCATGAAAGCTAACAGGACACTGGAGACTGATAAAGGTTGACCTCCTGGTGTTTGGCCTGTACTGTCACCCGCTGCGGCTTTTCGCCTCAGTGCCTTACTAGCTCACCTCCCCCTCCCACCCGTCTGAAGACTGGAGAAGATGCTAAGAAAAATGTAAATAGTAATAAGTAATATTTCCACCATTCAGAAAATGTTCACTTTCGCTTCTAGTCAAAATCTTCCAGAATTTCTTAGAGGAACTAACTTTAAATCTCTAGCGTTAGGGCATTCCCTTAAAGTAGGTTTGGTAATTTATCTCATCATTTTATTGTCTGGGAATTTCCCCTTAATCCTTACCATGGACACTTAGCAAATAATCAACCTGTCTATATTTTCCCACCTGTCTTTATATTACTTACCATTTAACAAGGGTTAGAAGAATGCAGTTTGTGCCTAGAGTTAGATCATTCAGATTGATTTTAAAATAAAAACTCACAAAAAGTTTGGCCAAAAGATGGAAAGCAATAAGGAAATATGTTTTCATAGTTAGCTGGGAAAGAGAAAAAAGAAGACTAAAAGGGGAAATGTAGGAAAAGAGGACTTGAGCTTATTTGTGGAAGAAGGCAAATGACTTAAAATCCATGCAAGTTTAGTTTTCTATATGACTTTAAGTTGCCATTTCTGTAAACAAAAACAATACTTCAGCAGCGTGAATTATTTATTGTTTATCCTGTTTTTAAACACCTTCTACCTTCCCTTTATCAACAGAGGATCTGAACTCTGAAGAATGACAAGGAGACTTTTGCTCTGAACCTTAGCCTCCTTCCAGTATAATTTGGGAGCTTTTGATACCCTTTCTGGGCGCTACCCCTCACTTTCATTTCATAAACTCTTCCTACTTTGGGGAACACTGTTTTGCATCTTCCTCATTTCTTTTAATGTTTTTGATTTGACTATGAAATGATTGCTGCTACTTACGACGATAGAACTTTTAAATTAAGGAAATTAAGTCAGCCCCATTGTGTGATGTGTTAAAGCATGCCTGCTGGTGTTTAGTGCCTGGTTCAAAGTAGATGTTCTTGTTTCATTTCTTAAGTGATGCTATTCAACACAGTGTAGACATGTAACTGTTATGAAAAGACCTTGGAAGGGTTTTCCCCCCTAATTTTTAAGATCAAAGATTGATTTTGATTTTTCTTATGTGTCAGGTAAGGCATAATAATTGGAGTCTAACGGAAGCATGTTTTTGGACTAAAATATTTAGAGGATAAAGAAGACAACTTGAAATCATAAGGTATTTTTCATGTTGTCCTATTTTTTCTTTTTCTTTATTAATGGAACTGACTTGAAATCATAACTAATTTCATAGCCACTATTAGGGGCTAAACTCATTCAGAGGAATGTAGAAGGAGATATAAGAAATCTTTCTTTTGTTCATTTAATTCTGGACTTTAAGAGGATCTGATGAGAGCATAAGGATAATACATTTTATTTTCCTTTGACTGTTTTTTTTAAAGAAAGAAATGTAATTTTTAAATTTTTATTTATTTTTTATTGAGGTATAGTTGAGGTATAGTTGATGTACAATATTATATGTTACAGGTGTACAATATAGTGATTCACAATTTTTAAAGGTTATACTCCATTTATAGTTAATATAAAATATTGGCTGTATTCCCCGTGTTTTACAATATATCCTTGTAGCTTATTTTATCATAATAGTTTGTGCCTCTTAATCCCTTACCCCATGTCTTTTTTTAAAAAAATTATTTTATTTAATTTTGGCGTGTTGGGTCTTTGTTGCTGCGTGTGGGCTTTCTTTAGTTGTGGCGAGCGGGGACTACTCTTTGTTGCAGTGCTCGGGCTTCTCATTGCTTTGGTTTCTCTTGTGGCGGAGCATGGGCTCTAGGCTCACGGGCTTCAGTAGTTGTGGCGCGTGGGCTCAGTAGTAGTGGCTCGCAGGCTCTAGAGCGCAGGCTCAGTAGTTGTGGTGCACAGGCTTAGTTGCTCCGCGGCATGTGGGATCGTCCCGGACCAGGGCTTGAACCCGTGTTCCCTGCATTGGCAGGTGGATTCTTAACCACTGCACCACCAGGGAAGCCCCTGTCTTTCTTTTTTAATGTTAAAGTCTCCTTTTCCCAAATTTATTGAGATGTAATTGACATATAACGTGTAAATTTAAGGTGTACAATGTGATGATTTGATACATGTATGTATTGCAAAATGATTACCACAATAGGGTTAGTTAACGCTTCTGTCACCTCACGTAATTACCTTTTTCTTTTTGTGGTGAGAACATTTAAGAGCAACTTTCAAATATATAATACAGTATTGTTAACTATAGTCACCATACTGTACCTTAGCTTTCCATCTTATTATTGGAAGTTTGTACTCTTTGACCAACAACTCGCATTTCCCTGACTCCCAGCCTCTGGCAACAACTATTCTGCTCTCTATTTCTGTGGATTCTGCATTTTTCATTTCCACATGTAAGTGAGATCATATAGTATTTGTCTTTCTATCTGTCATTTCACTTACCATAATACCCTCAAGATCCATCAATTTTGTCACAAAATGGAAGGATTTCCTTCCTTTTTATGGCTGAGTAATATATATATATGCCACATTTTCTTTATTGATTCATGCATCAACAGACACATAGGTTGTGTCCATGTCTTGGCCATTGTGAATAATGCTACAGTGAACACAGGGATTCAGACATCTCTTTGAGATAGTGATTTCATTTCCTTTGGATACATACCCAGAAGTGGGGTTGCTGGATCATATGGTAGTTCTATTTTTAGTTCTTTTAGGAACTTTCGTACTGTTTTCCATAGTGGCTATATCAATTTACATTCCCACCAAGAGTGCACAAGTGTTCCCTTTTCTCCACATTCTCACCAACACTTCTTATCTCCTGTCTTTTTGATAATAGCCATTCTAACAGGTATAAGGTGATATTTCATTATGGTTTTGATTTGCATTTCCCTGATGATTAGTGGTGTTGAGCATCTTTTCATGTACCTGTTAGTCATTTGTATGTCTTAAAAAAAAATCTCTATTCAGGACCTCTGCTCATTTTAAAATTGGATTAGGTACTGTAATCCCTTACCTGAAATTCTTACCTCTAGTGAAGGTATTTTTGCATGTGGATAGTTGTTCCAACTGATGTTTTGGGAGAGGATGTGTGCTAGAAATTCCTATGCCACCATCTTGTTCATATCTCTCTAATCCACCTTTGTCTTTCAATTTAGGGAGATAGCCCCCCACAGACCCTAGTATCTTGAAAGAGTTCTTATTTTTCTTAGGTCCAGAACATGGAATCATGGTCCTGCATGCATGACAGCAATACTTTGAACTCTGCAGCCTCTGTTGATCATCTTACTAGATTTGGAAAAAAAAAAAGGAAGATATACCACCTTTAGTCTAAGCTGTATTCATTGCTGGGGTTCAGACATCCTTGTGGGTGCTGGAAGTTTACCATTTTCTTTGGTGGTGTCTTGTTGCCCTGATTCCTCGTGTTCCCTATAGCCTTGTATAGATGTCTCTACCTTTGAAGAAGCAGTCACCGCCTCCAGACTTTCTGGACTGACTTCAGAAAGGAAAAACCTTCACCTGTGAGTGAAGGCAGTCTGGAGTGTGCTATGGTCCTGGGTCTAGTGGTGTGGGGTGCTAAGTATGAGGGTGAGTAGAGCCTCTGGGTCCAAGGGTGTGTGTCTTGTTGGTTCAGGCGGCTGGGGTCCACCACACCAACAATTGCATGATCCTTGGTGAGAGCTGTGCAGGGTCTGCAGTAGCTGCAAGGGCTGTTGAGGTCTTCAGTGGAGCCTCCAGGTCCAGCTGCTACAAGTGGAGGTTAGCAGTTGTGACCAAATCTGGCAGTGTATTCATGCTTGGCTGTAGGGACCGGCTGCAGGTGCCTGTGTGGGGGCGGGGCCTGCCGCAGACACACATGCAGTGGTGAGGGACAGGGCCAGCAGCAGGGGCTGGGGCTAACTGCAGACATGTGAGCAGCTGAGGGGACCCTGGCTGTTGGTGTAGACCCATGTGACTGCATGGGCTAGCTGTAGGTGTGTGCACTAGCCAGACGATTCTTATTTTTTTATTTTTCCTGTACGCGGTCCTCTCACTGCTGTGGCCTCTCCCGTTGCGGAGCACAGGCTCCGGACGCGCAGGCTCAGCGGCCATGGCTCACGGGCCCAGCCGCTCCACGGCATGTGGGATCTTCCCGCACCGGGGCACGCACCGGGGCACGCACCCTGCATCGGCAGGCGGACTCTCAACCACTGCGCCACCAGGGAAGCCCAAGCCAGACGATTCTTAATTGCTGGTAGTGGAACCCTACTCTAACCAGCTGAAGTGAAGGGAAATGCATTATCTCATGTAACAGCAAGTTCAAGGGCCCTGCGAGTTCCAGGGGGCTTACTGATGTTTCTCTCTCCACCTTTCAGCATCCTTCAGTGTTTTGGTTCCATTTCCAGACAGATTTCCTACTAGTGGCGGGGAAATATTTTGATGGCTACAGATAGTCACAGCTTTAAATATTTAAAGGAAGGGAGGTTTTTTTTTTTTTTTTTTTTTTTTTTTTTTTTGTGGTACACGGGCCTCTCACTGCTGTGGCCTCTCCCATTGCGGAGTACAGGCTCCGGACGCGCAGGCTCAGCGGCCATGGCTCACGGGGCCCAGCCGCTCCGCGGCATGTGGGATCTTCCCGGACCGGGGCACGAACCCGTGTCCCCTGCATCGGCAGGCGGACTCTCAACCACTGCGCCACCAGGGACGCCCAGGAAGGGAGGTTTTGAACTCCAAACCTTTATTTACGAAATTTGATTGGCCTTGCTGGGACTGGGAGGCACTCTGAACTGACTGCTGTGCCCAAGGGAATAGAGTTTTCTAAATATCCAGTTTAGGATCAGTTTGGAGATGGTGCAACTGTGATGGATCAGCTCACCATGACCACATGAGTGGGGAAGGAAAAAGGGGATGTAATTGGAAGGGAGGAATGAATGCTTAGCAGGCAAAAATAAGTCTTATCTTGTGATATAGAGAGCTTAGCATAGTTCTTGGAACATAGTAAGAACTCAGCATATGTTAGACATGGTTATCATTAGAGTGTAGGGTCATTATCATTATTATATATTATAAAAGACTATAAGAATTTTTTCTTGAGAATTCCCTGGTGGTCCAGTGGTTAGGACTCTGCGCTTTCACTGCCAAGGGCCTGGGTTCAATCCCTGGTCGGGGAACTAGGATATCATAAGCTGCATGGAGTGGCCAAAAAAAAAAAAAAAAAATTTTTTTTTTCTTAACTGGTGTTTATATTTTAAGTAATCCAGCAGAACAAGAGTTGAAATTCATCTTTTGCATTTGCTGAGTGTTTCTTTATCCTTCTTTTGCCTCAGGTATATTTAGTTTATGGAAATATGTTTTTTAAAATTCCTCTTTTAAAATGTATTGGTGATCAGTTTGATTTTTCAAAAGGCTAATTGTTGCAGAAAGATTGGATTCGTTTAAAGAGATTTTCCTTGTTTTATGCTTTACATAAGTGATGAGCCTTATGTGTTGGCCCTGGATACCTGCATGATTGCTATTCCTCTTGTTGTTGTCATATTTCATTTAACTGCAAATTAAAAAGAACTAAAAAAATTACAGCAATTTCTAGTTTATATCCAGGAAATAGAACTCTCCACAGGAACCCTTATGCGGTACAAATATGTTAGAAAACCATTCTCCATTGTGCTTTGAAAGCCTGTAAGGAGGCCACAATGGAGCACAGTTCACCTGTCTTGGATGAAGCCCAGAGAGACTGCGGTGTGCAGACCATAGGAAATCTCCCATCTGAAGAGTTAATTTTCTTTCAGGAACAGTGTTAGCGGCTGCTGCGATTAAAACAGGACACTTTAAGGTTGGTATAGGAACACTTGTAACAGTTGACTATAAAAGAAAACCCAGGAGGCCAGATTCAGCCTTGGGAGCTACTTTGGTTTGAGCCTCAAAGACCTTTATTTATTTATTTAAAGACCTTTATTTTGAATTTATCTCTTCTTTCAATTACACACACTTTCAGCTTTATTAAAAAGAACTCATTAAATATAAAGAAACAAACAACTAGTGTCATCTATTTAACATTTTAAAATGTCTTGAAGGCCATTTAAAAAAATTTATTTATTTTTGGCTGCATTGGGTCTTTGTTGCTGCATGTGGGCTTTTCTCTAGTTGTGGTGAGCGGGGGCTACTCTTCGTTGTGGTGCACGGGCTTCTCATTGCAATGGCTTCTCTTGTTGCGGAGCATCAGCTCTAGATGCGTGGGCTTCAGTAGTTGTGGCATACGGGCTCAGTAGTTGCGGCTTGCGGGCTCTAGAGCGCAGGCTTAGTAGTTGTGGCGCACGCGCTTAGTTGCTCTGTGGCGTGTGGGATCTTCCCGGACCAGGGCTCGAACCTGTGGCTCCTGCATTGGTAGGTGGGTTCTTAAGCACTGCACCACCAGGGAAGCTCTTGAAGGCCATTTTTGTCTTTTGTTTCTATTCTGATTCTTTTCTTAGGCTCTTTTTAAACATTTTTATCTTGGAGCACAGTTGATTAACAATGTTGTATTAGTTTCAGGTGTACAACAAAGTGATTCAGTTATACATATACATGTATCTATTCTTTTTCAAATTCTTTACCCATTTAGGTTATAACAGAATATTGAGCAGTGTTCCCTGTGCTATACAGAGCCATTCCTGATGACGGTGTAAAATTAAACATTTTTTTTAAACTGGGCTTTTAGATGCAGATTTATGAATGTATCAAAACAAGTATAAGGTTTGAAGACAGATGAAGCTTTTCATCTTTTTAAGGACAGAGATATTTTTCCTTTCCTTATTTTCTTCAAGATGGTAAATCAAAGAAGGTTTTTTTTAAATTTGAAAAGCCGGGGCAATACGTCATTGTTAAATATGTACTGTTGGAAGAAAAAAAAATCAACCATTATCCTAATCTCAAATGGAGCAACTAGTTTTAGTTTTGTATTTACCTTTCAGTTTTGGGCACCTGCACACATACTTCAGTTGAAGTTTTAATGCAACTAGAAAAACTATTGAGAAATTTAAGGCAAGTTGAATCAATTTGAAGTTGCTATACTTTGTGTTTTAAGAATAGAGCAATGTTTGTCAATTTTTTGCTTTCTGCAAGAACAGGAAAGGGCAAAAGTCTTTAAAAAAAATCAGTACGTTGTTCATATAACATGGAAGTTTCTTTTTTTAGACCTGGAAGTCAGAAAAGAAGTAGGCGTTAACCTGGGTTTGTGGTAATGCTTCATTATCACTGACATTCTCTCAAGTTTTCCAAATTGCTGCAGTTTGTTGCTGCAGGTGCCTCTTCCCTCCTCCAGCCAGAACCTTCAAGCCATCTTTCAAAATGCTGGCGTTTTTTTTTCCCCCGATGCGAAGTGCTGATGTAACTTCCTTAAAATCCTTCAGAACCTTTCCAGTGCCTACAAGATAAAATCTGAACTTTAGGAAGGTATCCAAGACTCTTCGTAGCGTGGCCTCAGCCAACCACTCAGAGCCTCATCCCCTATTGCTCTCATCCTCTGTTAGACCAGCCTGAAACCATTTAATCTGTTTCCAAAGGAATTTGCTTTTCTCTGTGCCCATCCCGTTTCTGCTTTCTGAATTGCCCTTGACCGCTTAAACACCAGAATTTCTGGGTCTTTCTCAAGGATCACACTCAGTAGGTCATCTCTTCTGTTGGAGTTTTCCTTACCTTTCCCAGGCGGTGTTATTTCCTCTGACCTCTGGGTCCCCACAGCACCTAGTGCTTATTACTATTGTACTGCTCGTTGTGCTGAATAGTAATGATTCATTTGACATGTGTCTCTTTAGTACTAGGGTATATGTGGAGGCCAGGACCATAGCTTAGTCATCTTATTAGCATCTGCACCTAGCAAGAGTCATACACTTGTTAACTGTATTGTGTAACTTGGGTAATATGTTACACAGTATATCCATAATATGTTGGTCAGTGATCTTTCAGCATGCAAAAAAATAACAATATTCTCTGTAGTTTCCTGTTTAGTTAGTGATCTTTCAGCATGCAAAAAAATAACAATATTCTCTGTAGTTTCCTGTTTAGTTAGTGATCTTTCAGCATGCAAAAAATCACAGTATTCTCTGTAGTTTTCTATTTTAGTCTCCCTATATACAAAACCAAAACAACACAAAACCAAACCAAACTCATACAGACTGAGCAAAACTCTCTGATTAAAAATTTCCGATAATGCATGTAATTTTAAATATACCCATTGTTTCGAATATAAATGAAATGTGTTCAAATGTGAGTGAAAAAAATATATGGACTGTTATTGATAAAACCATTCAAAACCAAATGGTATATTCTGGGTAGCTATAATTTTTCAAAAGGTACTATGTACAATTTTAGGTTAGTGTCAGATAACCTCTTCACCTTCATTTCTCTCCTAACACCTTTTATCGTAATTTCTGAAGCTCCTCTTTGTAGTTCGAGTTAAAAGTCCTGAGGCAGGCTCTTCAGAAGTCTAACACCTGCTTAGGGCTGAACTGGCAGGGGGAGAAATTGAAAAGCAGTGAAGAGTCTTTTCAGTAAAGTACTTAGCATTTTAAATAGTAGATTTTTGAAAAAAAATAATGGTAATAATAGTATTGGAAACTCTCATACCACCCCACACAGCGAGAGGAATGTGAAGCTGTTTAGTGCATTCATACTTTGAGTTCTCAAAACCCTTCATTTGCAAAGATAGTTCAAACTTGATTTTGATCAAATTAAACTGCAAAGAATGTGGACTTTTCCTTGAGCACAGATTTATACTTTCTCTTTTAAAATTCAAACCCTTTTCCTTCTGACATCAAAGAGAAAGGATTCAAGGCTTTTAGAATCTTATTCTAAGATACCAAAAACCCTAGGATAATGGTTAGGAAATTAGGAAGGGAGTTTTGAAACAATTAAATTTTGGTTCTCGTCTGCTGTTTGATATTGACTATAAAGTACCATGTTCCAGGTTAATGACAAAGTTTTAAAAAGGTGCATGTGCTTTTTAATCCTTAATGATTTTGTATTCTCATGAGTTTCTGGAGTCTTTTAAGATTCAGAGGTATGTTGTGGACTTTTTGAGGTTACATCTTTTAATTTTTTATCTTTTTGTTCTGTAACTGGAGGAAATTGCTTAATTTGTTTTTCCAGCAGAGGGAGACATCTGACCATGAACGTGGTACTGCTACTTGCCAGGAGTATTCTGTAGCCCATTTTATCAATATACATAAAAAACTCAATGTTCAAATTAACTAGTTCAATAAGTAATTTAGCTCATTGATTTTTGGGCATATCCTAAGTGCCATTACAAGCTACGGATATTTTAAATGCCATTACCTAATAGAAGGAATGTTTTAAGCACCTTTTATTGATTTTATTACTGCTTTATTTTGCTGTCTTTGTTTAAAATCATTTTAACCACTCTGTAATCAAGAAGAAATATATCGTTGGTGAAATACAGTCAATTTCCTAAAAACCTTTGACATCGTTAAATAAGGAATTACAGTTGTTAAATTATGTCAGGCAATAACTGAGGAACAGAAGAGGTATAAAATTTGGAGCAGTGGGCCAGCATACCAGTAAGTCACATTGACCTCTAACCCTCAGATTCTGCATGTGACAGTCACACTTGAGGTTTGCTTATGGTTTTTACGTCAGCAAGAGAGATTTAAAATCTCAGGTAACAAGGAAGATGGAAGAATGATAGCAAAGTATAATACAGGGGCAATTACAGTGCTTTTTAATGACCTCTTGTGACTTTTGGTGAAAATGATTCTCTAAGCAATTTTTAAATTTCATTTGCTTTGCTTGCTAGATTATAGTATATTGATATTCTGCATAAGAGGGAACCAGAGTGCTCACAGGGGTTTTTACCGCTTTCTTCTTCTGCTGATTTGATTTTATATTAGCAGTATTACTGAGCTGATCAGCTGGCAGACAGGCAGGGACTATGGTCCATACACTGCTTAATCAAAGAGGTGCAGAAGTGGGTAGTGAGCACTGAAGCTTGATACAAGTCTGCTAATGAGTTGATTGCATTGACATGTGATGTAGTTTAACTGTAGAGTGGCAAATATCAATACCTGTATATGATTTGGCAGATGGTTGTTGAACTGTGATTAGAAGTTTAGAATGATTCCCTGTAAAAGACCACCTGGCAGTAACCCAAGAACAGAGAACTGAGTTTTCCCCATTAAGTGGAATAGGTCCAGAAAGTCAAGTGTTCTGATCATTAATAGCATCTTTCCTTTTCTTTTAGCAAATATTAGCTTCAAGAGGAAATTGATAATTATGCATAGGTCTATTAAATGATCTTAGGGAGAGCTCTTTGCATTCCTTCAAATGAGCTCATATCTATAGTTGTGGCAATTATTCACCAGCAAGGAAAGAAAGCTAGTTAAAATGCTGATAGGTGTCATTTCAAATATATCAGGGATGTTGGGAGCATCTTTGTAGAATTAATCTCTTTGAGGCTAAAAATCAGATTCAGTTGTAACATTATTGATTATTCTATATTAACTTATGTAGCATATAAATGTGTTATAATATGAAATAATTTAAGGTATATTGAGTATGTATTATATGCAAAACACTCTTGTAGGTGTTTGAAATATAAAGAACACCAAGATGCTGCCTTCCTTTTCCTCAGTGAAGGAAGGGTGGTAGATGAACACGTGCAGTGCACGTCCCATGGAAGGGATGGAATAAAGGTTCAGGAGCTGTGGCAGCATAGAGAAGAGTAGTAGGTTCCTCTGTGGCAAGAAGAAGTATCAGGGAGGGCATTATGGAAGTGTCACTTAAAATAGATTTTGAACAGTTAGAGATGAGCATTCAGAAGTAGAGGGGCTAGCAATACAAACTTTTTTTTTTAAAAAAGTTTTATTTTTTAGATCAGTTTTAGTTTCACAGCAAAATTAAGCAGGAAGTATAGAGAGTTCCCATATGCCCCCTGACCCTACAGGTACACAGCCTCTGCAACAGCCAACGTCCTGCGTCAGAGTGGTACATTTGTTACAGTTGAAGAACCTGCATTGACGTGTCGTTATCACTCAGAGTCTGTAGTTTACGTTAGTGCTCACTCTTGGTGTTGTACATTTTGTGGGTTTTGACAAATGTATAATTACATGTATCCACCATTATAGTATCATACAGAATACTTTCACTGCCCTAAAAATCCTCTGTGCTCCACCTAATCATCCCTCTCTCCCTTCTAACCCCTGGCAACCACTGATCATTTTACTGTTTCCATAATACAAAAGCTTTTAAAAAATTTGAAGTGCTTGATATACCATTATATGTGTGTGATGTATGAAGAACAATGAAATAAATAAAATGTGTTCACTTTTCAACTGAGGTGTTAGAATATTACCAATATTTCTGAAGGCCTGGTGTATTCCTCCCCAACTGCTCCCTTCTGCTCTACCAATACTTCAAATTATTTTTGAAGTCCTTAGTTTTGGCTCTATGGAGAACTTAACAATAATCAGGAAAAGGCATTTCTCATTTTTTTGTGCCTCAGCTTCCTCAGCAAGAAAGTACAACGAAAACCTTAGGACCCACGACCCCCTTATTTTTATCTTTGGTTAGGTCCATGAAAGATAAAATGAAGGAATGTGTTGATATTTGTCTACTGAATTCAGATTCTATGGAAAGCAATTTTTTTTTTCTTTGTGGAAAGGAAGGGGGAGTCCTGGATAACCTAAATGACTGTCAGTATAATTTGAAAGAGGGCATAGTCTGATTTATTCAAATTATAGTGTCTGCTTCAGTTTGAGCTTTATAAACCTTTCTTTTCTTGCTCAGTATATCCAGATTGAATGACTAAACTAATCTCAGTGCAATATGGTATGGCCACATACTTGGCTATGGAGACTCACTCAGAATTTTCATGCATGTAAACTTCCATGTCAGCATGGAATACTCATCTTTAAATTTAGCATCAAGTATTTTCAGAATAAGTTTTTAATTTGGCTGACGGCCATGCTCTTATTCCTCCGTTTTCATTTTCTAGTTTTACAGGACTTTTAGGTGAATATATTTTATATTAAAGCAATGGTATGTTAGAAAGTAGAACTCTAGGATACAAACAGCCTTATTCCCCTCCCTCTCTGACCCACTCTGTGGGCCAGTTCTTCGCCTACACCTGGATGAAATCTCAGACTCATCCCTTAGCTTTTCCAGCCACTCCTAGATTTAAGAAAATATATTCTGATTGTCTCTAGTAATAATAACAGTCTACTTTTAGTAATAAAAATGACCAGTCCAGTGTAACATTCTGAATTTTATTACAGTTCAAGCCACTGTTCTTGCCCAGCTTGGTGATGGATTAGGTTGAGAAGCCCACAGTAGGAGGTGGGGATGGGTTGACTTCTCTGTTTCTCTTTTGGAGCTTCTCCTCCCCACCTATCCCAACCCCAGGGAAGGGCTGAGAAGGGTGAAGAGGTGGGGTAAGTACAGGAAAGCTTCCTTGGCAATCCTGTCCTCATCTGCTGGTGGTGTTCTCTGGGCTTGGCAGATGCTCTGACTCTGGAGACACTCTCCTGGGTGCCCCCTATGGGAACGGCAGAGGGCAGCTCACATGCCTCTTGTCTGCATTCCAGGGTCCATCTCCAGCCTCTTTCTACTGAGGTTGACCCTTCTGGATTGGGATCTCTTTTTAAATGACTCCCTGACTACCTCTTTTACTTAAGGGCTAATAATACAGTTGTTGTGGGGATTAAGTGAAATAACATATGTAAAGAGCTCTTCCTGGCACATATTTGTTGAATAAATTAATTAGTGTTTTACTGGGTACTTTCTCTGTGGGGCATTCTGCAAGTGCTTTATAAACCTAACCATACACCAGTCATAGCTATGACATAGATTTAAATGGACTCAGACACGTTAGGTTATTTGCAAAGTCACAAAACTAGAAAGTGAATAAGCTTAAATTTGTAGCCAGTTCTGTCTAACACTGGAGTCTCTGGTCCTTTGGACTATGGTCTGTTGCCTTCAGAAACAGCCTGGCATGGCTCTTATTGTTCTAAACCCTGGGAAATCTGGTTAATACCCGTGGATCTTAGTACCCTTTCTATCTTATCAGTTTCTTAAATGTCAGGCGTGCTATAAATCTACAGGAATGCTCTCTTGGATACTTTCACTCGACTACACCTATATGATATTTGGACAACCTGAGTTCCTTGACATGACTCTTTTATCTCCAGAGATCTGGGCCAGGTTTCTGGTCAACTTAATTGGAGATTCAAGGAAATTTATCCTGATAATCCAGATGGAACCTGGGTTTTCCTTCCAGAGAAGTGCTTCAGTGGTTCACAGGAGTTCATAGCACACATGGAGTTCTGAGTCTCATGGAATAATCTCTTTAAGGTAACCACACATCTTTCTTTTGCCTCCAGTATTCTGATGATCAAGTATGAGCTATCTAAGTTCTGCTGTGCCGACTGCCCCAGATGACTCCCAGGGTGACATGTGCAGTTTGGAAATCTCAACAGAGAGCCCTGGAAGAGTTTGGAATCTTGTTCATTCTTATTCACTTGGGACAATGGATTAAGAAAATTTACTTTGGAGAGAATTGGCCAGAGTTAGACTAGGTAGAGCAAACCATAGAAAAGAAACAAAATTTCCAGAACATTTGTTCTAATTTGTTTCAGTAAAATGTCACTTAATGAAATCCTAATGGTAAAGCCAGGTCCCAGATATACACTTGCTGTGAAATGTATACTTAATCAGCATGTTCTAAAAACCTACATCGACATTAGCTATTGTTTAGCCGCTTTAACTGTATGCCCACCAAACTGCAAGCTGCCACAAGTAGATAATTTGAAAGACATTTTTATTTGCCCTTGTGGCTTGCGGCAAAGAGAAGTTGAACCCCACGTTGTAAACTGGCCAGTTTCTGGTTCAGATAGATATTCAGCCAATTTAAATGGATTACTAACCCTTCTTTGCTGTGGAGATATTGTCAGAGGAAAATGCATTCAAAATTCTTATTTTGTGTGCCGTAAAATAAGTGAGGTCTTATGAGAAGAGTACCAACTCTAGTTGGTCCTTATTTTTGGCTCTGTGGAGAACTTAACAATAATCAGGAAAAGGCATTTCTCGTTTTTTTGTACCTCAGCTTCCTCAGCAAGAAAGTACAAATAATAAAGTCTGCCTTTAGGACTTTGTAAGGCTGTTGTGGCAAAGTATTTTAAACTCCTTGAGAAAAAGGCTACTCAGTGAAGTAGCTTCGTTATTCCTTTTAACATCAGTTATATTCTGAAACATGATTTCAGAATTTCAGGATCCCAGGACCTATGATTGAACTGGCAGGTGATCGGTTCAATGGAATTTAGCATTCTCTTTCTTGACACTGAACCAAAATTTGCTTTGGCTAAAAGAGGTAAAACATGCAATTATGGTAAAAAATGTAATAATAAATCTACTGTAACAACCTTCTTTCCACCACATATCTTTTCTGGTATTTATCTGAATATCCAGCTTATGAAAACTAGAAGAGGTTGTAATTTCAATAGCAACGGCAACTCAGTGAGTATACAAAGCCATTTAAACTAAAATCTGCTTTTATTTTTCCAACGTGCATGTCTGAAATGTTTTCATTTTTTTTGTTTTGAAAATTAAAAAAAAAGACAAACAGTTAAAAGTATGGAAGTTCCACGCATGCTGCTTTTTCTGCACCTTGAGGACTAGCAAAGTCTTTAATATGAGACTTTATTTGTACAAAGCAAAACTTCAAAACCACTCAAAAGCTTTTCTTATTAACTGCTGTCAGTCCTGTGATTTACAGAGGCAATAAAGAACTAGAGGGGGCACATTTATCATGGAATTCAGCACACCAGGAGCCATTTTCTCCAGCGGTAAAGGCAAGTGATAAAACGAATTCTTTTGTTCTATAACCAAGACACATTCTCTGTTCCCTTTTCTCTAAAGTTGGGCACGCCAGGCTTCTCTGGTGGCAACTTGGCACCACCTCAGCCACACTTTATGACAAACTGTTAACATGAAAACATTGACGATACACCTGGAACACCTGGCTGTGAAAAGTGCTATGTGTTTGCCTTCAACACACAATAGTTAGCTTCCAACATATTTGTAGTATTAATTCCCAGTTTTCTTTGAACAATGCTTTTTTTTTTTTTTTTTGCGGTTCGCAGGCCTCTCACTGCTGTGGCCTCTCCCACTGCTGAGCACAGGCTCCGGACGCGCAGGCTCAGCGGCCATGGCTCACGGGGCCCAGCCGCTCCGCGGCATGTGGGATCTTCCCGGACCGGGGCACGAACCCGTGTCCCCTGCATCGGCAGGCGGACTCTCAACCACTGCGCCACCAGGGAAGCCCCTGAACAATGCTTTTTGTGTGTGCGTGCGTGTGCTTTCTTTGGTTTCAGAAGGGAGTTGATGGGAATGTTAAATAATGTGGGTTTTGTTTGTTTAGTAAAGAGCATAAAAATTTGGATTTTGAATTGCAAATTTCTCATTGTATTAAAGAATGCCTCATGTGAATTTTGATACTGAAAATTGAAATCAGTCCAGTACACATTTTTTCAGTTCCCTTTGTATTTGATTTAGATTTTGTGTTTTAGGCGGGTAGGTGTGATACAGAGACACTTTTAAGCTGTCTCTGAGCATTGATTATACATTTGTGGGTTTTGAAATGAATTCTTCAGACTTTGAGCTAAGGTGCACATAAAGGCTACAACAGTTTTGCTCTTTGGGAAGCTTACAAAATGGAGCATTTTGGAATATTCTATAATTGAGTACATCCATCATCCAATAGTATTTATTAAGCGCTTGCCTGTGCATGACGATGTACTGGGCACAAAGATTACTGAGAAAAAGTTCAGTGATTTGGAACCAGAGACAGTGGTAGTGTTTATACCTTTGGGAAAATGAGCACAAATGTTAAATTGTGAATGCTATTCCTAATGGAGCAAGTTATGTAGTTAATGTAGTCCCAGAAAAAGATAAGAGCACTCAAGTAAAATCTCCTGGCATTTCCCAATTATACAATCACTAACTATGCTCTTATTGGTGTATTAATGAAAAATAGTGTGTTCAAAAGACAGTAATAAGGCAGAAGACATGAAAAATTCAGGAAAATAATTTCAGGCCAGGTGCTTTTGTGACTTATTGGTCATTCTTAAAAACTTTTAGCTGGGAGGGAATTTGGAACAGAATTATGTGGGAATTTCATTCATCCATCCATTCTTTGCAATGTATAATTTAGTGGTTAAAGTTATTCTCTTGCTTCTGTCGCTGTCAGTTTCTTTTCATAGGAAGGGGAAATAGGTCCTTCTGTCAGTAATTTGGCAGAAGTGCTGAAAAGCCCATTATCCCTGTTGGAGAGAAAGCAAACCACCCCTGGTGTATGGGGGTCTGGCAGGCTTCATAGAGATGAGCCCAATGAGAAGCTTCCAGTGAGAGAGAGTTTTTTATTTTCTGAGAGATACTGATCATTAGACATTCCTCTTGAAACCACCTGACATTTCTCGGAGCAAAGTTATCTGCCCCTTACTCCCTACCCCCAAAACAAATTCACTGCTATAGAAGATGGGAGAGAGAAGGAGAAAAAAGCAGTCATTTGAATAAAGAAGTCATATCTTTTATGTGCTTTATGTTATACTCTGCGTACTTGGGAAGGGACCGCATCTGTCCGGAGGATGGTGGGAAATGGAACACTATGCTTCATGGTGTGCTTCTTATAGTATTTCCTTAACCAAAAAGGAGCAGCTGTTGGGTAGCAGAGACAGCATTGTTAGCAACCTGAGCATATGGAAGCTTGAAGCTTTGGCTAATTTGGATGTCTGGGCACCATTGCAGAAAGATTGTCATAATTGTTTGCTGTGATTTTAGGTCCACACTTCAATGTTGGAAGGAAAAACTTTTTACAGAGGCTTACTTTTTTAATATATGGCTTTGAAGGGAATTGTATTTTACGTCTGACACTTATTGTATTGTAAAATCTCTAGTCTCTGATATTTAAAGGTGGAAACTTTTAACTTTCTTAAAAAAAAAACCCAACTCAAGGGACTTTTTAGTACTATAGCCTCTCAGATAATCCTAAAGCTTTGAAAAATGAAATACTTTATTTTATGAAGCAGTTTTGGGGTCAGTTTTTTTTCCCTAAAATGTATGCTTTTATGTTGGGTGGTTTAAAGACCAGCTGTTAACTGAAACCAACCGTCAACGAAGTTACATAAAGTTGTGTTTCCTATTAGTCTTGTATCTTTCCTATTAGTCATTTATGAAAGGATACAGGAACATCTAAGAGAACTCTAAACAAAAATTGAAAAAACAGATGTCAAAACCATATTGACTTGATGGTTTGCTATTTTTTTTAAATAGAAAAAGAGCTTAGTAGTTATTAGTGGATTGTGAAATAAGGCTTGTGTTGCTAATTTATCACAGAATTATTTGTAGTAGCTTGCAGTTGAAAATTGGTGTTTTACTAGAATTTCAAAGAATCAAAAAATCAGTTGAAGTTTATGCCTGGGAGGACCATGAAGGAGGAGCTGTGACATTTTCAGTAGTTGGGCATGTATGGGCCTCTAAAGGTGTGTTTATTATGTTGTCATGGTGAGCAGTGAATTAAAAAAATAACAAGACTGCTCCTTGGGTAGTTGTGACTTACTGGTAGTTATCTTTACAAGAGTTCCATGCTGACTTAAGTAAAGATCTTTGGGGAAAAAAAAAACAAACTTTATTTTTCAAATAAATTCAGCTAAGAGCCCACAGGCTTCCATAACACCACACTGAATTGTTATTAATGTGCACTGCTGTGAGAATAATGCCTGCTGCTGTTTAACAATAACCCCGTCCTCTGGAATTTTAGGAAAGTGGTAGGAAAATGAGAGGCAGATTTAAATGCTGCTGCTGAATTAAATGTGCTGGTTGACGGGCACAACATTTTGATCGTTACTTGTGCAAGGGAGTGTAGAAAGAGATCTTTATTCGGGGTCAGGTCACATGTGGGACTGGTGAAGTTGCCTGAGAGGCAATTTTGGCAAGCAAGGGCATTGCTTCTGTTCAGAAAAAGATTTGTTCAGCCTATTGCCTTTACCTTGGATGTCCCATTTACAGCCTTCTCTTGAGGGTTATGTGTGGTGTTTCTTGAAGGCAAGGACATGATCTTTTGTTTTTATTTTAATGTTTTAAAAATTTATTTTATTTAGTTTTGGCTGCGTTGGGTCTTCGTTGCTGCGCATGGGCTTTCTCTAGTTGTGGCGAGTGGGGGCTACTCTTTGTTGTGGTGCGTGGGCTTCTCATTGTGGTGGCTTCTCTTGTTGTGGAGCACGGGCTCTAGGCATGCAGGCTTCAGTAGTTGTGGCACATGGGCTCAGTAGTTGTGGCTTGCGGGCTCTAGAGCGCAGTCTCAGTAGTTGTGGTACATGGGCTTAGTTGCTCCACAGCATGTGGGATCTTCCCAGGGTAGGGATCAAACCAGTGTCGCCTGCATTGGCAGGCGGATTCTTAACCACTGCGCCACCAGGGAAGTCCCAAGGATATCATCTTTTAAGGGTCTCCCTCGTTGCCTTTAGGAGTCTATTATTAAAATCAAATATTGGACACATCACTGCTCATTAGTACTTTTTTTTTTTAGTACTTTTTAACTTAGATGTTTAGTAGACTTGATTTGAAGTTCATTATTATGATTACAGATGCCTTTTCCATTGGAATTATCTTTAAGTCAAGGTTCTCCAGCCTACATTTCCAAACATATATTCGGCTATTCCTCGTAGTCTTTCCTCCTCTGTCTCTCTTCTCCCCACACTCCCATCTTCTAGCCAGGCCAGACTACATGCTGTTCTCCAAATATGCCCTCGAATATCTTGCCTCTTTAGTGCCTAATATCTGTATGCCTTTGCTCATGCTGTGCAGGTGGAATACTCATACACCAATCCCTATGTGTTCTATAAAGTCCAGATCATAGTATATCACTTCAGAGAATGGTTCCCAAATCCCTGCATATACTTCCATGGAATAAACTTCTCCGCTTCCTTTTCTCCTACTGCATTCATTTGTTACAGTGTATTCTTTATTATTTGTGAGTGCATCTCTCCTTCTTCCATGGATGGTGGGCCCTGGAAGTTAGGGGCAGTGTGACTCTTATCTTTGTATCTTGCATGTGGTCAGGTATAGCACTCACATGGTTGTACAGGGTGGGCAGTAGATAAATCTTTAGCAATTGGAATTCAGTCATAGGTGATTGCAGATCCCTTATAACGAGACATTCAAGGAGTCTGGAAACTATTAATTAGTCATTTAATTGTAATTCTAGTGGATGGAGTTGAATTTTATTAGGGAGGACTCATGGCCATTAGGGTGATGGGTACCACTGAAGGGTGGGGTTCGTGAAGTTCCTTCTGCAGTGCAGTGCCTCCCTTTGCTTCTTGTTTGCACATGCCATCTCAGTGTAACTTCGTGACTGGGTGGAGAAACTTCAGCAGACAATCTGAACGCTGGTATTTTGGAGGATATTTAAAATGCTTATCTAAAGTGCTTTGGGTACATTTTTCAACTAATGCTTAATTTTCCACAAATTCATAGGAATCTTAGAGGTTACCTAAAGCCACCACCTCGCCTAGGCAGAAATCTCTTCCTAGACCTTCCTTGCTGTGTCTGCTTCAACACATCAGTGATATGGAAATTGCCACTCTGACCATTAAAGGAAAGCTGGGAGAGGGTAAGAAGTATCTTCCTATGATAGCTTGTTCATAGTTTAAGTCACTTTTCCTTTTAAGTTTTCTCTCTTCTAGGCTGAGTATTTCTAATTCTCCCCACCACATGAATCCAGCTTCCCATCCAGCATAGCTAATTGAAATGGACACCTCATCAAAGTCACCTGTTGCACTGGCTGGCCAGTACCCAATCCAATTTTCTGTCTCTGGAATCTGACTCGAAGATAGGAACTGTAGTTAGCTGTAGGGAGCTGAGCTAAAGGGGAATATGGGGCAGAAGCCTGAGTCAGCACCATGGCAAACCAAAGTCAGATGAAAACTAAAGCTATGGTAGAGCCGAAACCACAAGTAGAGGAAGCTGAGTGTAGAGAGGGTGGAGCAGAGATGCCCGAAGAGAATTATTGACAAGACTCATGCAATTCCAGAGGGAGATGGAGAGAGAGGGTGTGTCCGTCCCCAAAGGTGGGCCCTCATGGGAACTGGAACTGGGAGGCCTTTATCCAGTGGCATCTATAATACTGGTGTGTGGCACAGGAGAGGGAATGCCAGCAGTTACTCAAGAGGCAGTTTAGTGCTCATCTCTTGAGGCAACAGTGGTTAAGATCATGGATGCTCGTATGAGACTGCTGGGGTTTGGGTCCTATCTCTGCTACTTACTACTGTGTGACTTTGGGTTAGTTACTTACTCTTTCTTTGGGCCTTAGTTTCTTCATATGTAGGATGGACACAGTACTACAACCTACATCATACCATTGTTGAGGAATCAGACAAATTAATGTGTGTATAGCATTTTACTTGAAAGAGTGCCTGGCCTCCAAAATGTTAGCCATTATTGTTATTAAAAATAATAATAGTTGTGCTTGTTTTAGTGTCTGAAAAATTGTTCAGACCTTATTTCTGAGAGTAAAATATAGTGGTTAAGATGGTAGAATCTAGGGCTTCCCTGGTGGCACAGTGGTTGAGAGTCCGCCTGCCGACGCAGGGGACACGGGTTCATGCCCCAGTTCAGGAGGATCCCACATGGTGCGGAGCGGCTAGGCCCATGAGCCATGGCCTCTGGGCCTCTGCATCCGGAGCCTGTGCTCCACAATGGGAGAGGCCACAGCAGTGAGAGGCCCGTGTACCGCAAAAAACAAACAAAAAAAAAGATGGTAGAATCTAGAGTCTGACTGCTTGCTTGGTTTAAAATAACACCATTTCCAGCTATATGACACAAGTTTTATAAGCTTCTTTTGCCTTGGTTTCCTTATTTATCTAATAGGGCTAATAATCCTAGAGTTACTATGAAGAGTACATGAATTAATATGTATAAAACATTTAGAAAAGAACATGTGTAGAAAGGATCTCGATAAATATTATTATTACCTCTTGTGACTTTAGCATGCCTTTGGTTTGTTTTTTTTTTTTCCTTTTAATATTTTCCCCTTTTGTTTGGATTTTTAAAAATGGAAGTATAGTTGATTTACCATGTTTTGTTAGTTCTGCTGTGTAGCAAAGTGACTCAGTTATATATTCTTTTTTCAGATTCTTTTCCATTTTAGTTTATTATAAGATATTGAATATAATTCTCTGTGCTATACAGTAGGACCTTGTTGTTTATCTATTTTACATATAGTGGTTGGTATCTGCTAATCCCAAACTCCTAATTTATCCCTCCCCACCCCTTTCCCCTTTGGTAACAATAAATTTGTTTTCTATGTCTGTGAGTCTGTTTCTGTTTGTAGATAAGTTCATTTGTATCATTATTTAGATTCCACATATAAGTGATTAGATCTTACAATCTTATTGACTCTACCAAATGGTCTCCAAGGACAAGTAGAAGAAAAATCAGAATAAATAAAGACTAAGAAGCTGTCTCTGTTAGCATTTAGTTTGTTGATGTTTTCTACTTTGGTTTATTTCTTTTATTAATTGTTTCAAACCAACACACATGATGTTCTTTAGCAATAGCAACTTCATGGTATATTTAGAAGGTAAACAGCTGTGAATTGAGAAATGAAAGTGTGTTGGTCAGCTTTTGCCACAATAGTAATGCGTAACAAGCAACCCCAAAATGTCAGTGGTTTACATCCATAAGCACTATTTCTTGCTCATGGATCTGTGGTTTGGCTCTGCTTCAGGCTACAGGAACGGGTTAGGTCAGTTCCATGTGTGTATTAATTTGTTACGGCTACCATAACAAAATACCACATACAGGGTGGCCTAAACAACCGAAATTAATTTTCTTAGAGTTCTGGAGGCTAGGAATCCAAGATCAAGGTGTCAGCAAATTTGGTTTCTTTCGAGGCCCTTTTCCTTGGCTTGCAGTTTTCAGCATCTCACTGTGTCCTCACTGTGTCCTTTGTTTCCTCTGTGTATCTTTTTGTCTGTCAAATTTCCTCTTCTTATGAGGACATCAGTCAGATTGGATTAGGGCCCACTCTAACCATCTCATTTTAATTTAATCACCTCTTTAAAAACCCTATCTCCAGATATAGTCACATTTTGAGATACTGCGGGTTAGGACTTCAATATATGAATTTGGTGGGTGGGGGACCCAATTCAGCCCACATCAGTGTGTCTCCTTATTCTGGGACCTGTGGCTAAGTGGGGCAGAAGCACAAGATACCTCTTAACGCCTTAGCTTGGAACTGGCACACCGACCCTTCTGTCCACATTCCATTGTTTAAAACAGGTTTCATGACCAAGCCCAAAGTCAATGGGATGGGGGACTATAATCTCAAGGGAACTGTGGGATGAATGGGGAGGGAAGGAAACACTGAGGACAAAAATATATAATCCACTATAGAGCAATAGCAAGTTTTTTTCCAGAAGTTTTGTTAAAGGAAGTACAAAGAAGGGGTAGTAGGTACATGGGGACACCTGTTCTCACAAACATGTAAATTGTGTGTAACTAACAGGTTTCACTGACAATCTTTCAGAACAAGCCTACCAATGGCATGGAATGGAACAGGAATGCCTTCTCCTCCAGCCTTGGTTTCTTGGCTATCTCTAAATGCCCCCTCTCTGTTCACATTGTTGTCTGCTGAATGCCTTTCCCCATTTTTCTTTTCATGGATAACTGCTGTTCATCCTTCAAGACTCAGTTCAAAAGCCACTTTCTCTGTGATGCTTCTGTTTCCCTGAGGCAAAGCAGGTACTTCTTTTTCTATTCTCTTACAGCACCTTTGTTTTAGCTTTTATTACTTTTTAAATTATAACTGTGTAGTTCAGATATCAACTTTTCTCCTGTCCCCTGGGTCCAGCATCATCATGATCAGTGTATGCCCTGGGTCCATGAGGATGCGAATTTCAGTGCTGCTTTGGGCTCACAAACTAAAGTGGCCATAGCCACAACAAAACGTGAGCTACTACAGAGAAACAAAAACCAATAGTAAAAATTCAAATTCACTTGTATAAAAGTCTTAAGGGAAAAGATGCTTTTGGAGGGGAGGTAGAAGAAGGGTTTACGTCTTACTCCAAGGCAAATAACTACAGAAATCCCTTCTAGACATTTCTACTCTTGCCTCAAATTTCTTCTTGGTCATTAGGGATTCTTTAACTGCCCAGCACTGCCCAGTCCCTCTGGCTTTTGCAGGGCTGCTGGCTAGTACAATGCCATTTGGATAGAAAATGATGTATGTGGTGCTCCCTGGAGTTGTGTGTTATGGCCCTGGGCCAGTTGTGTCTTCTCCCTTGCACATCTGTCTATAGCCTTGGGACTCTCAGTTGCTGTTCTGTGTTATGCAGAACAATTTAGCTTGCTTCATTTAGTCCTCCAAGTGCAGTGGTACTCAACCCGGAAGAGGGAAAACAGGACCCGCTGACCGTAGAAGGAAGTTTAGTGACCATTTTTTATTATTTTAGGATGCCCTTTAGTGGATGCATACCGTTAGGGGCTCATCAGGACATTTTCTAAACCAAGGTGATGTCCCCTTATAAGAAATTCTTATTGTAGCTCTTGTGATAGTACAGTTTTCTCCATATCACTACACATGTTCACTTAACTGTTTCGTAGCTAGACTATGATATTCTTTAAGGCAGGAATTTTGCTCTATTCATTTTTGTATTCCAACATCCACGACAGTCCCTGAAACAGTAAGGGCTTAAAATGTTGCCTGAAAACCTAAATGAGTACAATTCAATATTCTTTATTTTAAATCATAATCAGAAAGCCAATGGAATGTGAATTAGAAACTAGTAAATATATTTCCACATTCCCAGAAATGAACTAGAACTGTTATTTTATTGAACCTGAACTTGAACTAAATTGAAACAAAGCTTCTTGATATTTTCATTGTAAATCAGTTAGAATTGCTTACTGACTTGAACCAGAGATAAACTGCTTCACTTCTAAATGTAAAAGGGGGACTACTTTGAAAAACTTACTGGTTTATTCTCTAGTTCCTTAGTAAGGTACTTGGACATTCTATGAATATGAAATTGCCATTTCATTGACAGTGGATCTAAATATATTAACTTGTCGGTAAGATCTTTTTCTGTTTCTTCCAGTGAGATCACAGAATCTCTTATAAGATCCTTTAACCTAAGTGGAATTGTTCTAGGGCTTGCCAAAATATTGTGGATAGTCTTCTCTCTGTCTCTCTCTCATTGATTCATTCAGTCCATGATTCCTTGCCTTATTGCCAAAAGCCCGTTTTAGAGTAAGATGAAAATCGATTAGTGAGGAAATCAGGATATGGAAGTAGAGGAGTTTTTGAAGCGGGGGGTAGGAAGGCAAATAAAGATAGGAAAAATAAAATAACACTAGGAAAATCTTTGTATCAAATTATGTGCCAAAAAAGTCTTACTGATTTTGCTAAATAATATTATAAATGTCAGTAAAAGTAATGACAATAATATACAGTTAATTTGGATCTGATAGAGGAGAGTTAGGTGAATTGTGAGAGAAAAAAAATCTTTGTATTTAAATTTTACCAACTTTCTTTTTCCTTCCTGATTTGTGAAGAATTTATATTGCCTTACCATTCAAAAACATCATTTCCCCTCCTTCAGTTATTTAAATTCGTTTGCAAGGCAAACTAAAATCCTGTGAGTAATTTCAGAATTGTGTGCTTTAATTTGGCTGTATGAATCAGTCCATAGAAAATATTTCTTTTTTTAAAAAATTTATTTATTTTATTTATTTTACTATTTTTGGCTGCCTTGGGTCTTTGTTGCTGCGCGTGGGCTTTCTCTAGTTGTGGCGAGCAGGGGCTACTCTTCATTGCGGTGCGCGGGCTTCTCATTGCAGTGGCGTCTCTTGTTGCGGAGCACAGGCTCTAGGCACACGGGCTTCAGTAGTTGTAGCACGTGGGCTCAGTAGTTGTGGCTTGCGGGCTCTAGAGCACAGGCTCAGTAGTTGTGGCGCACAGGCTTAGTTGCTCCATGGCATGTCGGATCTTCCCAGACCAGGGCACGAACCTGTGTCCCCTGCATTGGCAGGCGGATTCTTAACAACTGCGCCACCAGGGAAGCCAGAAAATATTTCTTATAAGTGTTTTCCTTCTGTTAAAAATAATATGCATGGCTCCATATAGTCTTACTTTTATGATGAAATGCCACACTGTCTCATCTGTTATCACAATCTAGTGATAGCCCCTTTCATTTTCCCAAGATTTTATTAGAATTTAGAAAAGGTTAATTAGTTATCCACTGATCTTAGTTGAAGAAGATTTTAAAAAATATAATATTCCAAAACATTCTAGTAGGGTATGAAGCTACCACCACAAGGGGGTACTATAATTTTATCAAATTTGTCCTGGTAAGTTGGTTCAGAAAGTGAAATGATTACAGCTTGCTGAGTTAATTTTAATATGCTAATACATCACAGCAAGTTGGGAACTTAATAAAATGATACAATTAAAATACTTTTATGGGATGTAGAAAGACTTAGTAAGGTCATTTATAGATTATATTAGAATTATTGGGTTTAAGATTCAGCATTGTTAAAAGAAATCAGCAGATGTCTGACGTATGCATTTTAGTGACCTTTGAATGAAGAAGTGAATGTTGAATTGTGTGGATCTTGTTCTGGGTTCTTAAAATAAATTAACTCTCTGGGCTCCCCTCTAAATACAGCTAGGATCAAGCCTTTAGATATTAATTTCTTTAGTGTTGCAACATAGAAAATGTTGCAGTATGTTAATCCTAGAAGGGATTTTTTTGAAAGGCTATCATAGAAGACTTTAGTTTCTTAATGTGCCTCTGAAAGTGATTCTCCAATTTTCCTTGGTAATAAATTTGAGTGGCTTGTACTCCCTCTTGGTTGGACAATTCTTCTCTTTCATTTAGACTGAAATCTTTGAAGGTGCTCATATGGGCAGAGGAAATTTTTTTTCTTTTTTTGATGTAACATCCTGTTACTCTGTGTTTTTGCGTTAATTTTACCAGGTGTTGCTCATTTGCTAGTCAGGGTAGACCAGGGATATTTAAAATAAGCTCATGATTCGTCTATGTGGAAGAGGAATTACATGTTTATGGACTGCAAATAGAACTGCTAGATATTCTATCTTTTGTCACATACTTACCCAGTGGCATGTTGGTCCAATATTTAGCATCATCCTAGGATTAAATGAGATATTGTGTGTAAACTGCCTAGTATATTAGCTGGGGCAGTGATGAGGCAACCCACAGCCTCAGGGCTGCTGGAGGCCTCCTTGGCTCTACCATATGGCCCTCGATCTCACTGCAAAATGTAAGATTAGAAAACTGCCTCTGTGTCTCTACCTCTCAAATATGCACAAATGCTAGAATTTAGTGGCTAAAAAGCAGTCATTTTTCTCGACGTTCTTCTATTCAATAAAGTAAGCAATCTGTATTTTAAGAATTTGTGATTTACTCCTCCACAGGACTAAATACAATAAGTATTTTGTATTTAAAAAAAAAGCAAACCTCAACCCTTTTGATGTCTCTTAAATTATCTTAGCCTAAAAAAGATTGCTCATGACTGTCCAAGGACATAATTTGGTAAAGGATTTTTTCTTTCTTTTTTTCCCTTCTTATTGCCAGTAAGGACTCCTATTTACCTGAAGGCCCTGACTTGTCTCCACCCTTAGAATGATTCTGATCTTGAGCAGTGGCAGCTGTTTCATATTTTCATTGGTACAAATCCTTTGTGTAAATTCAGTCTTTTGTAGTTCATACTGTCTCATATCATTTTCCTCTGTTCTCTGCTCTCTGTGCCTGATTTCCTAATGCCAATATGTGTTATTTCAGAATCTGAGCTCTACTTGTCCATCTTCCCATCTGTTCTGCCTGGTGATGGTCAAAGTTGACTGGACTGGAAGACTCAGTTTCCAGTGTTACTAAACTTTGAACCACTGAGAATCAGTCTCTTCTTCTTTCTGAACTTTGATATGTTAAGCTTAATATAAATTTATCTTTATGGCTAATAAATAGATTATACAACAGCATGTACAGCATCAACCCATTTAAAAAACATGCATGTTACTATTAAAGTCCCTTTTTAAATGAGTGGATCTTAGGAGAAAATTAGATATTGAGAAATTCCTGCTTCTGATGGAAGATGCAGTGGAAAATAGAGGCCCCTGTGGGAAGCAGGCTTTGCTTATGATGCCAGAATTTTAAGTGTTGGTGTGGAAACTAAACATGGTGGCAGGAATTGTGTATATTTTGCTCACTATTATTTACCCAGAGCCTAGGATAGCATCTATCATGTGATAAGCCCATAAGAAATATGTGCTGAATGAATGAAATGAAGAACTGAGACCTGAGCACACAATGGGACTATTGCATGATATATCCAGCCTGTTCGGATGACTTGACTTCTTGGCTTTCCTGGAATAAGCACCTTTGACAATGACCTGCAGCATCATGTCATGGCCCCAGAAGATCACTAACACGTCATCTTCCATTAGCCATATCTTTTGCCAGATAGGATATTTATACAGGTGTCTGGTATTGCTACTTCTAAACAAAAAGGCTTTTTTTTCCTGAAAGAGACTGATTTATTTGATCAGCACTGAAGATGGATTGGTGGGGTTGGGATAACCTATTTACTTGAAGATTAGGGAAAGTTAAGGAAGAAAACCATCTTTCCTTAACTCCTCCAGCTAACTTGGGGATCGACTGACATAGAGTAGATACCTAATACATCTTTGCTTCTTGGCATGGGAGAGGCTTGAGTATCTTACAGGTTGTGGCAAAAGAGCCATAGGAATGAAATGGGGTAATTGATGGGCAAGGCCCTGGGCAGGCATATGGTGATGGGGTCAGCATCACAAGGCCAGAGGAGGGACATTTCTTCTGGAATCTCATAAATCAGAAACTAGATTCTTTCCTGCCCTCATCTGCCACATCCAGTTGAACACCATGAACAAAGTATCTAGTTCCTAAATATCTTGAGGTCTGGTCCCTTCTCTTTTTCAACTGCTGCTGTATTGGTTCAGGTTCTCACTTTTTGCAGCCTAGACTACTGTAACAGAGTGCTGCACTGGACTTCTGTAATACAGCAAAAATGCTGTTCTGGACTGTTGTAATATGGTCAGGTGCTGTCTGCACTATTCTAACAAGTGTCCTTTCTTTTTTTCTAGTCTGCCTCAATTGAATGTTCACCCTGCTGCCAGAGGGATCTTTCTGAAGTGCAAGTCTGATCATGTGTATTTTCTGTTTAAAAAAACCCACAGTGACTCCCCATTGCTTTCAGGGTAAAATCCCAGTGCCTTAGCCTGGAATCCAAGGTTCTTTGTGATCTAAACTATGCCTGCTTGTTTAGCTTCACCTATTATAGCTACTCCTATTGGACCCTAGACCTCAGCCGTATATCCTAGAAGTTATCAGCTCTTTTATCCCTGTACCTTTACTTGTGCAATTCCTTGAACTTGAAATGTCCTTTCTCCCCATTCCATGCCTCTGTACTTGGTGATGGTTAGTGAGGTCTTGATGGTGGAGCCATCTTTCCTTGGTGCCTGACTTACATTATCTCTGTGCCCTCTATTCATCAGAGGCAGTCTGCCTGCCTCTTCCCGTTTTAAAGTGTATGCCTTGTTTTGGGATATTCACACTGTTTCTTGTTTTCTCTTCTATTTTTTAAAATTTGATGATTTTTATGGTTCACTTAAGAAGTAATGTTTCTTAATCCTACTGTAATCATATAATGTCAGAAGTATTAATTATACAGTAAAAATTAAAGAGATGATTTCTACCAAGTTAGAAGCTGTTCTGTCATGTTCATTGTCAAGGGAAAGCCTATTTTATTTTAGAGTTTTCCTAAGGGTAAGACAATGAGACTAACATGGGGTTTCATGTTTGGTGGAGAAAATGCAAAGAATGGGTGGAAATGGTGAGGTGATGATTTAGAAACACTTGCAAGGCAAATATACTCACTAGATAACTTTCTTTTCATATTAAAACTTCTTTCAAACCTCTTTCTGGGAATAGGTATACAAATAAAATAGCTCTTTTTTTTTTTTTTTTGCGATACCCGGGCCTCTCACTGTTGTGGCCTCTCCCATTGCGGAGCACAGGCTCCGGACGCGCAGGCTCAGCAGCCATGGCTCACGGGCCCAGCCGCTCCGCGGCATGTGGGATCTTCCCGGACCGGGACACGAACCCGTGTCCCCTGCATCGGCAGGCGGACTCTCAACCACTGCGCCACCAGGGAAGCCCTAAAATATCTCTTTTTGAATTTCTGTGGAGTCTTGATAAGTATCGTGGGGCTTATTCTTGATTATCTGTGTGAAGCTTTAATTAGAAGAGTATAGTAATGTTTTTTTTTTTTTTTTGCGGTAAGTAATATATTTTTGAAGCAGAAAAGACAGGAATGAAAAAATACTTCAAATAATTCTCAATTTCTATTTACCAAGATCTGATACAAGCAGAAATAATTAGAGTGATAAAGTCTAACCCCACTAGTAAATTTGACTTAAAGCCAAGAGCAGCACAACCAGGACACTTATGTTCATGTTTAAATTACTCAAGTGCTTAATTGTATAATTTCAGTTTCAATTACTAAATGCCCTTACTTTTAAAATTAGTCCTTTGGGTATTAGCTGCATGATGTTGTTATTAAAGTTGAAAATCTGCTATTATGGTTTAGAGGATTATTGTAAAGTTGTTGGCATATATCCTGTTTAATAAATAAGTTTAATTGTGCATGTAATCTGGTAATTTAATAATGATGAATTATATTTTACAGAAATGTAGAATGACTGTTTTCTTCTTGGGGTAAAACAAAATTACTTTTTAGGATTTATTTTCCAGAGGAAATATTTTTTATAAAAATCCGTAAAATACCTCTTGTACCATGTAAACTCCTGTAAAGAGTAAGACTTAATGGAGATTTTACATTAAAAATCGCCCCTCCCATATAAAAGAGGTTGGCAATACGGAAATGAAGTTCAGTTAACCAGCAAGTGATGTTTATACATTTAATGCTTTTTCAGTTTGTCTCACCTCTAGAATATTGAGAGTATGACAGAGTAGCCCATACAGTAGATTAGTGTATTGTTGCCCTGTGAGGCACATTCCCATTTGGATGTGAACTTGCAGCTGCTATTAATGTTAATGAGCTTCACTAGTCAAGAAAGTCCCTTGAGCTCATCCTGAATTACCTTGGGCAAAACCATCTGATTGGCATTATATCGTTCATGCTTCTGTCAGCTCTACTTGTCTTTATTGAATCCTAGTGGGGAAAAAAAGCCAATTGTTTTAGACATATCTCAGAATAAGAAAGTTCAGAATTTTAGAATTCAAATATATTTTCTTTTCTAAATGATATTGGCCTCTCAGTTGATTCTTACATGAAGTCTTTGCATCAAGAAGGGTTGCTTTTTTAACCTCTGCCTTTATTTGATGGATGAAGAAACAGAGGGATGAAAGGTTTCATCTTTTGTGAAAGATTGTACAACTAATGGTAGAGAAAGGACTAAAATCCAGCTCCAATTAAAACAAATCCAATTGATATATTACCTGACTTGTTTCAACACACCGAGAGGAGATTAAGAGTGTTTTCAAAAAACTGGGTATAAGTTTGTGATGGGTCCATAGAATATTAAGCAACTAAAAAAAATAATTACCTGTAGGTAAAACAGTAAGTTGTATTAGAAAAGAAATGAAATCAATTATACCATGCGGCTCAGTTGTAAACAATATTTACATGATCATGTTAATTTAAACACTGATTATTGATTTGACTAAAAACTATGATACAGCTGTGTTGGGAAGAAGAGGTAGGAGGAATTTGTGTGTGTGTGTGTGTGTGTGTATGTGTGTGTGTGGTGGGGTAAGTGGCTGGGTGGATAGTGGTAAAAACCCTCATTTTCCATAATAGAAAGTAAATGAATGATAAGCATATTAATTAAAATACAGATGTAGATATTAGAAGAAAGAGCTACAAGAATCTAAAGTGCTGGTCTCTGAAGAATTGCCCACCAGTTCTTTGATATTCCTCTCTTCAGGAGGTGAACTAGTGTCCCTGTTCCTCTAGTATGGGCTGGACTTAGTGACTCTCATTTAATGAATAGAATAAAGCAGAGTGATAGTTTGTAACTTCTCAGACTAGACTGTAAAAGTTATCGGGGCTCTCTTAGAACACTCGTTTGGGATAAAATCAGCTACCATGTGCAAGGATGCTCAAGCAGTCCTATAGAGAGGTCTGCATGGTGAGTGAGGGACATGTAGGTGCAACAGGAGGAACTCAAGATCGAGTCTGAGGGAGTGGCTCTGCATGGGTCTATGTCATTTAGTGGTAGACTGAGTGATCATTTTCTAAGATGGAAAATGGAGACTTTCATATCCTGAAGCATATATTCCGAAAACTGCACTCTAAAATATTTTAACTTCTTGGTTGTCCCTATAAATTTTAGACAGTGAACAACTCTAAATGGACCTCATTAAGATTTCTAAAATTAAAGTAGAACATATTATTTAAATATTCTCAACAAATGTTATGTGGTCTCCTAGGGTTTAATTAATTAGTTAAGTAATTGGTTCTGTTTATTTAAAAATATTGAATAGATACTCCCAGCACCAAGATCAAGACAGTTCCATTTTTCTTCTACATGGTGCATTTATTTCTAGGCACCTTTTCTTGGAGAGTGGCTCTTTGGTGTTCTAATTTTATGGGACAGAGGTGGGTGTCTTCTATTAGTCTCTTCTTCTTGGGAAGGCCCAAGTCCTAGTCTTCTGTCCCTCACACACCACTGTATTGCAGTCAGAGCAGGTGGTCAATGTCACCAGGGTTTGGTGGGACCAAAGCTGCCTTTGGCACTTGCTTATATTTCTGGATTTCAGCTTCCACTTTTCTTTTGTCGTCAGGGGTGTCCTTATTATTAGCCCAGCTCTGCATTTGAGTTTTATTTGAAATTATTATACCCAGCATTTTTAGTCATTTGCAGTGGGAGAGTTACTCGGAGTCTCTAGTCTGTTCTGTCGGCAAAGATTCTGATTTAGGTAAGCCAGTATTTGTGAACAGTTGGGTCTGTGATGAACAGTGTAAAAACAAATTCCACACTCAAGATGAGGAAGCTCAAGAAAAACTACTCATTACCAGCTGTGTCAGGCATTGTTGATGCTCCCACGCATATTCTATCAGCCCACCTATGTTTGCCTGCAGCTGAGGTCAGTCCTGGGTATGCCAAGCTTTTCATCTTAATATCTCCTGCCTGAGGGCTTTCTCTGGCTCTGCAGTGTCTGGGCTGAGCACAGGTGCAGCCTATAAGGGTGGAGGTGGTTCTGTGCTCAACCCTCAGCCAATGAGGGCCGGGAGTTGGTAGATAAATACTCCACCTCCCAGACCTCAGGTGTGTAGGTTCTGAGGCGTGTTCCGGAGAGTCTCGGACGGTCCCAGCCGGTCCCAGCCGGTCCCAGCCGGTCCCAGCCGGTCCCAGCCGGTCCCAGCGGCACTGCGCTCCCGGTGTTGGTCAGGTAAGCTGCTAAGCAATGCACCCTTATATGGCTTTTCTTTTCCCCACTTCCTTACTGGTGGTTTCTGGGACCACTTCTCAAATCGACTACCTAAAACTTTATCTTAGGATCTGATTTTGGGAGAGCCCTAGACGCCATCACATAGCTATAAACTTTTTTTTGACTCTGTATACAGTGGAATTAGCCTCCATGGATTTTTAAGCTTAAGAATTCTCCATGTCAACTTTTCTTGATAACATGGAAATGACTTCTCTGAATTTAGCCTTAAAGAAAAAAAGGTTAACTGCTTGGTAACAATTTTGGTTTGATATGTGAAGTGCGGTGTTTTCATGGTCTATTCTCATTTAAAAACATGCTGTAGGAAAAGTGTTGGTAAAGCTACCCTTTCCTTTGTCTTTTCTCTGATATTTAAATTCAACTTTTGTCTTTTAAAATGTTTTATAAGTATTACAAACTATTCTATTAATTGACCCAGAAAGAGAAGTAATAAATCTTTCTAGAAATTTCACAGATGCAGAAGTGTTAGCATAAGGTGATAACAGTGATTACTGCTGCCTAAAAAGGTGAGAAAATTAGTAAGAATAAATATGAATTCAAACCTCTGTAAAATAGTAGAGAGGCTATGATTAATGTTGGTAAGGATTCCATCTGTTATGTGTTTCTTTTGTTTAATTTCGTATATAAGTTTTTGGGAACACAAAATTGTTTGAATTCGCATGTTTTTGTGGCTTTTTCTCTTGGTGCTCACCATTGGCCACCCATAGTTACCTCTCATTAAGGAGGTTTCAGAAGTCTCCAAAGCTGGAAATAATTGAAAGTGATTACGTGTGCAAATAGGTTTGAATTTTTTTGTTGTTGTTGTTAGTCAGTGGTGATTTGAGATTTCCTTGGTGATGCTGGAAGGAAGTTTTGAGCAAGTTGGAGTGTCATTGAGGGGCAGGATAGCAGAGTGGAAGATCATGACCTTTGCACTCAAGTACCCATCCTAGCCTGTTGCTAACTTTGTGCACCTGGGCAACTGCTTGTTTCTCACCTGGAAAACCCACTTAGTAAGGTAATTATAAGGGTTAAACAGGGTGGTCCATGTGAAGTACTAAAGAGGGCCTAGCATATACTGCAGCTGTGTAATGCGAACTTATTGCAATGCAGAAACCTTGAAGTAATCTGAGCAGGATGACTGTCTCCCATTTCTTTTCCCCACTTCCTCACTGGTACCTAATTTCTGAAGAAATGTGGTTTATAACTTTACATGGGAGCTTTTTAGACTACCTCATTTAGCTATCATTGTTGCATAGTTTATTTCTCCTCTTGAAACATCTCATCCTAAAGCATGGATCTCCCTCAAGTTGTAATTTCAACTCTGGCATCATTTCCAAAATGGTTTGGTTTGTGGGCTTGTATTCCAAGTACTGTAACATCACATGTTTGACCTACCCCATTTCTTTTGAAAATTTGCTCTTGGCTCAGCTCCAGGAGTTTTTATTTCAGGGTTCTCCTGGATACTATACCTCAGGCCCCAAATTCTGTGACTCCCAAATTGGAACTTAGACCCCAAAAAGTCATATCGGGGTGCCAACACATGACTGTTCTAGAATAGCATCGTATTTTTGGAAACAGTTTTAACAAGAGTGAGTAAGGTACTAAAAATTGGTCCCAATGTAATTATTTCCTCCATAAGGCATGTTGAGTAGTGCTCACTACATAGTGTTTGCAGCCAATAAGCTGCTTTCTTAGGCACCTTTTTTTTTTTACCTTTTTTTTTTTTGCGGCACGCGGGCCTCTCACTGTTGTGGCCTCTCCCGTTGCGGAGCACAGGCTCCGGACGTGCAGGCTCAGTGGCCATGGCTCACGGGCCTAGACGCTCTGCGGCATGTGGGATCCTCCCGGACCCGGGCACGAACCCGTGTCCCCTGCATCGGCAGGCGGACTCTCAACCACTGTACCACCGGGGAAGCCCTCTTAGGCACTTTTGTGCTATTAATTTGAGTTATATACTTAGAATGAGTCAAGTCTGTTCTCAAGCCTGTTTATGCCAATTTTACTTGATATTATGCCTATGCACTATGGTTAAATGTTATGTAAACTGATGAATTATGAGTATTAAGTAAAGAGTTGTTTCTGTGAAAATAACATTAAATACTTTAGATAAAACTCAAAGGCATGCTGTTAAAAATGCTGTCAGATTAGATGTTTAGTGTTGGAAAATATCACAAATCCAGAAGTGTTCTGTTCTTAGATTGCTTTACATCCTTGCTATACTTTAAATGAACTGGAAATCATAGACAGTATCTTAGTTGCAGCTCATGCAAGAAAAATAGTCTGATAGTCCAGTTGGTGGATTTATACTGAAAGAAAAGTCTTGGTTTTATATCAAAAGTTGGGTAGCAAATATTTTACAACAAATAGGTGGAAGAAAATAAAGATGCTGCATATTGGGCAATAGAAGGGAGAAATTATCCATTGAACAACCTGTTGATTATAGTCTACAGATTAGTGAATCATTTATCAAAATATTTTATTGGTGAATATTTTTATAATATAAACAGACCCAAAGTGTAAGATACTGCTTATAAAAACAATTACGTGAAAAGTAGAGTGCACATCATGAAGATCCCAAGAAACATCACAGCACTGGCCTGCAGCCTTCCATCTGGAG
This sequence comes from Leucopleurus acutus, assembly GCF_964270905.1. Lineage (NCBI taxonomy): Eukaryota > Metazoa > Chordata > Mammalia > Artiodactyla > Delphinidae > Leucopleurus > Leucopleurus acutus. The sequence goes on along the minus strand of NC_139162.1, from coordinate 17,009,639 downwards.
CCTAAAAATTGCCACTTGAGGTTATTGACCAAGCCAAAAATCCTAGAGCACTTAAAAGTATGAATTGTTTGCCTTTACTAGTTTACTATAGCTCACAAAACATGGCATGGATGAACTCTACAAAGAACTTGTTTTTTATGAAATAGTACATTTTCTAAAGAAAACTGAAATACTGAAAGGGCTGTATTCTTTTAGCTATCTCTCCTTTATATCCCAATTTTAAGGACTGTGTAGAGGATGTAAATTCCATGTTTTCCCCAGCAGATATAACCTCTTTGATCTAGTCAGTGATGGGTTAAGGAATTCTGAAATGTTTATAGAATAATACAAGTGAAAGTTTTTGACTTTTATTTTGGAAACAGTTGAAGATAGATAAAAATGTAGGTAGTGCAGAATTATTGAGAGTTATCAACATGATAGATACTATTTATATTATTGGAGTAGAATAGTTTCCAGTTCTGCATATACTGCATCTTGGAGAAAACTGGCCTGAACTTGACAACCACTACAGAAAATCTAAATATACAAGAAGAAAGTAAAGGACATGGTTTATTAGTTTGCTGATCTCAAATCAAGGGTTCTAGTGACTTTTAGGATGGTGTATAACAGGGTTGAGGGTGACAATTTATAGGAAAATGAAACTGAAGGATGTAGAAATCACACATGCCAAAAGAAGAAAAGATGGAGCTGAATATGAAGAAAAAGATAAAAACAAATCAAGAGGCAAACATTACTCATGTTGTAACCAAAAAAATGCCCCTTTACAGTATACTGGACCACAGCTTGAATTGACAACAGTCAGCAATATGGTACATAAACATGGAGGAACTAGATATGAAAATAGTATGCCATCCTCTAACAAATTAATTCTAGATTTATTGAATGAATATGTATTTACATTTTGAGGTAAAATGTTTAATATATGAATTCTTTTAAAAATTATTTTTCTTCCTTTAACCATTAAAATTTTAAAAGTTAGCATGTCAGCTGTCAACTCTGAATCAAATAGGATTTCTACTGTATTCTTAAATACGCCCTCTGAGTTTCTTTTGCCACTCTTAGCTTGATTCTTCTCAGATTAGATTGAATAATGAGTTGAGGGGACTTCCCTGGTGGCACAGTGGTTAAGGATCCACCTGCCAATGCAGGGGACACGCGTTCAAGCCCTGGTCCAGGAAGATCCCACATGCCGCGGAGCAACTGAGCCCGTGCACCACTACTGCTGAAGCCCGTGCACCTAGAGCCTGTGCTCCGCAACAAGAGGAGCCACCGCAATGAGAAGCCCACGCAGCGCAACGAAGAGTAGCCCCCGCTCACTGCAACTAGAGAAAGCCCGTGCGCAGCAGCGAAGACCCAACGCAGCCAAAGTATAAATAAATAAATTAATTAATTTAAAAAAATGAGTTGAAGCTTTATCAGTTGAGAGTTGTGGCATCCAGAGTCAGCAGACTTAGCTTCAGCATCTTCCAAGTGACAGAGTAATGCCTTCATAAGACGAAGAGCAAAGTGACTATTTAGGTGTATAAGTGATTGAAGCTGTGATCACCCACTACCGTTAGATGGCCTTGGGATGTTTCTTACACCAGTTAATCAAATAAGTACATGCCAATAGATTCGGGAACTGAAAGCTTTCAGGATAGACTCAAAGTTAGCTACATTTGAAAATCTGACTAATGCATCAGCGTAACTGCAGTTACATCCCATAACTGCAGTTGCACATTCCACAGCTGCAGCTTTGCTCTGATGCCAACAGGTGAGGACAGGATTAGGGGAAATTTTGTGAGCTAATGAAAATTACGGGATTATAAAAATCTATATGCAAGGCTTTTACGTGCTTCTGTTTCATTTACATCTTGTCTTCCCCCCCCTTTTTTTTCCACCTATCACCCTTTGGCTATTAAAGAGTTGAGGCGGGGATTCCTTGTGGATTGTGTGACCTTCAGAGAAATAAAGCAAAGACAAAAAAGACTTGGTTCTCTGTTCTTACTGCCTATGTGAGTGCCCATCCACTGTTTTCTTTTCACGGTAAACAGGGCATAATATGCATCACATTACTAGCCTTAGAGCTTCAATTAAGTGATTCAGTCACCCTGTTTCGGTCATTATGCAGAATTGACAGAAAGGTTTCCTCTTGCTCCCAGAAATTGCTGATATTCCTTTGGGAGAACTAAAGACACTGTATTAAGAGGAACATTAAGAAACTTGACAAATGAGAACAACAGACAGCAGAAGCCAGCACACGTTCAAAGGAAAGTGACTACAACCTCTGTCATTGCATTTTCAAAAAAATCCCCTTATCGGATGATTAATAAAACACTCACATACTGTCTAATGTGTTTTTCGCATGACATGATGTATTCTAGTAGGCACATTTGTGGGTGTAGTGGGCTTTTCTTTTATGAAAGATCTGAATCATAAGATGGAATGTCTAAGGGTTTTTAAAAATGTAATATTGAAATATAACAGTAGTAAAACTATACACTAATAACCCTCATCTTCCCCAGCTTTAGATCAAAATAGCAAGCTACTGCATCGTCGGTAATACAGATATGAATTTAATACAGTTGACAATATGGCCACATCGCTCTTTGAGCTTTGAGGAATTAAGAATACAAAAACAAGCCAATATCAATTATTATTTTCCTATATCCCTGTGCATCCCTTTAACATCAAAATCCCTTGCTAATGTCATGTAACTTCCTGGTCCCTTTTCAAGGTCTTCAGTTTAACCCCACTGTAGTCCCAGACCATCACAATGACACCTGGCCCTCCTTGTTCTAAGGAACTTCTCTACCGGATTAAGCAGTTTGTGGGCTCTTGGTAAATGTTGTTGAACAAAAACATGGTATCCGTTTTCTTACCATTTCTCTCACAGCCAATCTTACCTACCAGTCTTGCTTTTCTCTGCCCCTTACTGGCATCTCCAACCATCCTAGTGTCTTGGTTTCATCCAGGCTATTTGGTAGAATTCTATGATTATCTATGGCAAGAGTGCCCTTTCCAGTACCTTTGGTCTATTACAGGTACTTGACCATTTGCAGTTTTTCAGGCTTTCTTCTGTCCATTCTCCACTCCCTTCTGCAAGCACACAGACACAAACACTTTGTCTCCTAATTCCATAGCATGGAGTCAGCAGTAGTATACAACAAGCCCTGGCCTCTTCCCTCTGCTTTTTTTCTATACTCACTGCAAATAATTTATGGTTTCTATGAGAGGGTGACTTGACCTCTAATTTAAGAGAGATTAGACTACCCAATAGGACTACCTATCCTATATTTGACATGTTATTTCATAGCCCTTATGACTTTCCTTTCCTATTTTTCTAGCAGTCTCAGATGCTTCTTTTCTCTAAAACTGATTCTTATATTTTGGAAACCCACCCTACTGTTAGTGAAATGCACTGCTTCCTTGAAATCTTCCATTGTTTTAGTCATATTTCAACTTATTTTGCCCTTGGTTCTGCATTTAATATTTCTCTTCCAATTCTGTTTTCTCAAAGTAGATTGTTAATTAATTGGGTATACATTTGAAAGAGATACTGCCCCTCCTTTATTTTTATTTTATTTTATTTTTTTAAAATTTATTTTCGTCGGCGTTGGGTCTTTGTTGCTGCCTGCGGGCTTTTCTCTAGTTGCAGCGAGCAGTGGCTTCTCTTCGTTGCGGCGCACGGGCTTCTCATTGCGGTGGCTTCTCTTGTTGCAGAGCACAGGCTCTAGGTGTGCGGGCTTCAGTAGTTGTGGTATGCGGGCACAGTAATTGTGGCTCACAAGCTTTAGAGCGCAGGCTCAGTCGTTGTGGCACACGGGCTTAGTCGCTCTGCGGCATGTGGGATCCTTCTGGACCAGGGCTTGAATCTGTGTCTCCTGCATTGGCAGGTGGATTCTTAACCACTACGCCACCAGGGAAGGGGCCCCTCCTCTGTTTAAAGAGACACTACCCTTCGTTTGTTTGGTTCAAATGAGAAAAGTAGGATAAATGCTTGACTCATTTCTGTTATTTACCCATTTTTAAGATTATGAATTAGTTTCTAACTATTCTCTAAAGGTGGCCAGTTAATTTCTTTAAAATATTATTTTGTCTTGGACTCATGGATTGAAACATACTTGATAAGCTCCAACCTTATTGAAGCTTAAGTTACTCCCGGTTTCGTCAGTGGGAGGCTCTTTAAATTGGCAACTGAATCTTTTTGGCATGACCCTGGTAGACTTTGTTAGCTTTCCTGCTATGTGAGATAACAAAACATTCAGACTCATTTTATTCGTTTCCTGCCAAAGACCTAGAGTCAGTTATTTCACCAAGAAGCCCTATTTTCTTTTGGTAGGAAATGGTATTCCATCACCATGATCTGGGCACTAGGGAGGTGCATTACTATATTTCACTCTATTATTTCTACAAAATGTCTGCTGGAATTTTGATTGGGATTGTGCTGAATCTATAGATCAATTTGGGGAGAACTAACACCTTAACAATATTGAGTATTTCATTTGTTATATCATTTCACTTATTATGCCTTCTTAAAATTTTCTCCCAATGTTCTGTTGTATACAGACTGCCGTATAGACATTTTTGTTAAAATTTATACCTATGTGTTTCTTGCTCTTTGATGTAATTGATAATGGTTCTTTAAATTTATTTTCCACTTTCCCCCCTTCCTAGTATGTAGAAATACTACTGATTTTTATATATTGATCTTGTATTCTGTAACCATGTTAACACATTTATTCTAGTTGCTTTTTAGAAAAATAGAATCTGTAGGATTTCCTACTTAGATGACAATGTTGTCTCTAAATACAGTTTCATTTATATTTTACAATCTGGATGCCTTTTGTTTGTTTTATTTATTCACTGGCTAAAACCCAACAGTGTACTGTTGAATAGAAGTGGTGAGGGTGGATATCTTTGCCTTGTTCCTGATCATAAGGAGAAAGTATTCATTAGTCTTTTACTGTTAACTGTGCTGCCCATATAAGTTCACATAGATATCCTTTGTCAGGTTGGGAAAATTCTCTTCTATTCCTAGTGCGTTGAGAGATTTTATCAGGAACGGAGGTTAAATTTTGTCAGACGCTTTCTCTCCAAATACTGAAATGATCACAGGTCTGTCTTTCTTAGTTTGTTAACATGGTGAATACATTGCTTGATATTTGACTATTAACCCAACCTTGCATTTTTGAGGTAAAACTCACTTGGTCATGCTGTGTTACACATTTTGTGTATTGTTGGATATTATATGTTAAAACCTTAGAATTTTTGCAACTATGTTTATGAAGGATGTTTGTTTGCAGTTTTCTTATAATGTCCTTGATCTTTTTGGTATCACGGTAATGCTGGCTTCATAAAATGTGTTGGGAAGGAACCCTCTTCAAATTTCTAGAATTTGCGTAGCCTTCATAGTAATTCTTTCATAAGTGTTTGGTATAATTCACCAGTGAAACTATCTGGGCCTGGAATGTTCTTTGTGGGAAAGAGTTTAACTACAAAATCAAAAATTTTTCATTATCTTTAATAGACATCTTCCTAAGTGAGCTTTGGTAGTTTGTGTCTTTCAAGGAATCTTTCCATTCATTTAGGTTGTTGAATTTATTGGCATAAAGTTGTTTTGTTTTTTATTTTTGTATTTTTTTGTGTGAAGCTGTTGATATTTTTTATTATCCTTTTCCTATCTGTGGGATCTGTAGTGATGTCACCTCTCATTCCTGATATTGATAATGTGTGTTATCTTTCTCCTGGTCAGCATGGTAAGTAGACTTTTTTTTTTGCGTTACGCGGGCCTCTCACTGTTGTGGCCTCTCCCGTTGCGGAGCACAGGCTCCGGACGCGCAGGCTCAGCAGCCAAGGCACAAGGGCCGAGCCGCTCCGCGGCATGTGGGATCTTCCCGGACCGGGGCACGAACCTGTGTCCCCTGCATCGGCAGGCAGACTCTCAACCACTGCGCCACCAGGGAAGCCTGGTAAGTAGACTTTTGAGAAAAGATTACGAGGGATAAAAAGTAATTTTATAAATAGTGATAAAGGGGTCAGTATTTCAAGAGGATATAACAATCCTAGATGTTTATGGACCTAATAACAGATCTTCAAGGTACATTAAGCAAAAACTGATAGAAGTGCAGAAGAAATAGACAAATTGACAATCACAGTTTGAGATTTCATCACTTGCCTCAATCATTGATAGAACACTGAGACAAAAAAGTCAGGAAGGACATAGAAGACTTGAGTAACATTATCAACCAAATTTACCTAATTTACATTTGTAGAACATTCCACCCAACAACAGCAAAATAAACTTTATTGTCAGGTATATATGAAGTATTTGCCAAGATAGACCATATTATGATCTATAAAACAAGTCACAATAAATTTAAAAGGATTGGGGACTTCCCTGGCAGTCCAGTGGTTAAGACTTTGCCTTCCAATGCAGGAGGTATGGGTTTGAACCCTGGTAGGGAGCTAAGATCCCACATGCCTCGGGGCCGAATAACCAAAACATAAAACAGAAGCAGTATTGTAACAAACTCAAAAGACTTTTAAAAAAAAGTTAAAAGGATTTAAATTATACAAACTATGCTCTTTGACTTCAATGTAATGAATTTAGAAATCAATAACCAAAAAAAATATGGATAACCCCCAAATGTTTGGACATAAAACAAGATAGTTCTAAGTAAGCCCTGCGTCAAAGAAAAAATCAAAGGGAATTTAGAAAGTATTTTTAACTGAATGAAAATGAAAGCACAAAATCACACAATTTGTGACTACAGCTGAAGCAGTGCTAGAGGACATTTATGGCACTAAGTGCCTATATTAGGAAAGAGGAAAAGTCACAATCCAATGACCTTACCTTAAGAAACTTCTGCCTTCCACCTTAGAAGCTAGGAAAAGAGAGAAACCAAAAGCAAGCACAGGAAAGGAACTAGCAGAAGTCATTGAATAGAAAAGAGAAAAACAGAGAAACAGTGAAACCAAGAACTGGCTTATTGAGAACCTCCCTTCCTCCCCACAAAGAGAATGGAAAACAGTAAAGATCCCTGCTCACATGGAGCTTATGTTACAGTGGAATAAGATTTAATATAATCAAGAAATTAAAATTATGAAGAAAATAAAATGGAGATGATAGTATACTTTCAGATTAGTGGTCAAAAAGACCTATGTGGGTGCACATAGCATCACATTTTATCTAAGCCATGAATGACAAGAAGGTGCTGTTGGACCAAGATCTGGGGGAAAACCAGGCAAGGCAGAGCTAAAGACTGGTGAAAAGGCCCTGTGGCAGGCAGAATAATGTGAGGAAGAAATACATTTCTATGTTTAAGCCACTGTTACTTGGAATATCTTTTTTTCATTCTTTTGTTCCTACCCTACCCATGAAAATTTATTTTAGGTATGTCTCATTTACATAGTATGTAGCTGGATTTTTTAACCTGGTTTGAGAGTTTCTGTCCTTTAAAACTGGCATTTAACTTACTTATATGTATCAAATTATAGACACTTTTAGTCCTATGCCTGCCATCTTATATTTTTTTCCAGTTTACTATGCTTTCTTATTTCATTTTTCCCTTTTCCTTTGTGGAATTTACTACTTTTTCCCTCTACTTTTCCTATTCCATTTTTTATGTTTTGGGAATTATGTATACTTTACATAGTGGTTTTAATTTTTATTTTATTAAATTTTTATTAGAGCACAGTTGATTTACAATGTTGTTAATTTCTGCTGTACTACAGTGGTTTTTAAATGATCACATTTAAATTTATATTTTTCTTTGCCTCAAATTATCCCATATTTATTACTCATAAATAAAATGAGAATCAACAGATTGCTCACTTTTTCCCAACCCATCGCTTTCTATGTTAAGATTATCTTGGATTTTAGTTCTAAATTATTATTTTAAAATCAGTTATTTAAACTGAAATACCAGTTTTATTTATTTGCTTAGCACTTTTTTGTCTGCCATACCCTCCTCCTAGTCTTGTGTTCTGGATCTTTAGTGTAATCACATTATATGTTAACTTGATATGGGTAAAGACTCACTTTTGCATCTCTGGAGTTTGGCCTGTAGTAGATACATAGGAAATGTTCATTGAATGATTGAAGGTCTGCTCTTATATATTAGCCCTGTGCTTTGATCTGCTTTCCTCTGTTTTTAGGTTACCTCATTCTTCTTGGTCTAGGTCTTTATATGGTAACAGAACAAGGCTGTCTGCTCCTTGTGTGGTGTACCACAGGTACATCAGACTTGTCAGGAACAGACAGAAGTCAGGACTCAAGGAGATCTCCTGAGAGGAGCCATGTTTGCTCTACCCCTCTGCTTTGACCTGTTTTTGCTCTGCTTTGACCCTCAGTCAATTGCTGAAATTTATTTCCCTAGAAATTTGTATGTATGGTGTCACAGAGCATTTTATATGGTTGAGTTAACTGAGGGGTAGGAGCATTAATGGAGGAGCAGCTATGCATTGACTATTTATTTCCCAGATGTGAGAATGGAGGAAACATGCATCTCAGGTATTAGATGTTGGAGGAATCTCCACATGGTATATCTATTTACCTAGTCATACAGTCTGAATATGAGACTCAAGGCAGGATCATTCCATAAAGACTATTCTAAAAAATCCTAGAAGTGTTGGGAAGTTTACCCTAGGCCTACATTTTACATTGATTAAGTTTCATTCTATTACTTAATGGCTTGATATCAGACTAAAAATTTTCCTCTTGTGTTTACACCATTAAGACATTTATTGGCTATTATCATGGGTCCCTAGCTAGCTCAGTAGTTGTTTAGCCAGACTGTTCATTATTTTTACTTTTATACTCTATCTCTTTAATTCTGCCCTTGTTACTTCTACATCCCCCCTCCATATCCACAACTGCCTTATGTCTACATAATTTGTCTTTGTTCCAGAAGCTCTTTTAAAAGAACTCAGAGTTCTTTGAGCAATACCTTTTGTTTACCTTTTCCTTAAGAAAACGTACCACCAGAGACCAAGAGCAATGCTGTTGCAGGGGAGGATAAGTTAGGGCAGTGACCGCGAGCCCCGTACAGTCGTGGGGGGTGAGGGGTACAGTAAAGTGAATCCAACCACACCAGAATTGTCCTGCCTACATTTCCTTTCCACCTTTCCTTCCCACCCTCTTCCCAAGTCACTCTGGAGCCCAGCAGAGGACACGGACAGAGTCAGGCATCTTCAGCCTCAGGGAGGAACTGATATATATATATATTTGTTCCTAGTGATCATTAACACTTTCATCACCATTAAGAAGCAACCAAGGAGAAAGAGAGCCAGGTTTAGACTTTTGGAAGGAGGCTGTAGCACTATGGTATGTGTGTGTGTGTGTGTGTGTGTGTCTGTGAAATGCACTTTGCCATAGTTGTGTGTTCAGGCCTGCAATTAATAGCCTGATAGTTGACAGAATTCTTTCTTTCCTCTATGAGATGCTCAGTCTCTGAACTGAACTATGTAAAATATTCAAGCATTTAAAATATATACTCACATGAGATTTCATTTAGACTAGGACTTTATGAATATTCATTTTGAACTGTTTAGCCTCAGGGTGTGAAATAGTAATGTCTTACCTGAGTTTTACATCTAATTTTTCAGTGACACAGAAGAAAATTAAATGTTACCTGCCACCAGGGGCATCATTAAGACGGGCTCTTTAGGTTAAAGCTCTAAAAGAACTCAATTTCGAATAATATTTTGCTGATTCCCATCATGCGACAGGCAAAATTTATAAAACTATTACCCTTGTTTTTGTTCAATGGTGACCTGTCTCTCCAGATTTGACAAGCAAATAATATTAAAGATCAATTTTTATTGTAGTAAATGTGAGCAATACAAGTTATTTTGTTGTATTAGGGTTTGTCATGAAGAGTGCGTGCCTAGAGATTACAGCACTTATCAATAGAAACTATAAAGAGACTCACTATGATGAATAAGTAATGAAAATAAGTACTCTAAATTGAGTAGGAAAAATTAAGAAATAGTATTGGATTATATTTCTGTTGTGGTATATGTTTGTATTTGTATTTTGTTTTTGGTGGTTAGTTGGATAGTTTCAGGTGGGTTTTTCTGAAGGGATGGGATGGAGGATGAGGAGTGGAGGGAAAAAGGCAGCTGAGGGGTAGTTTGTTGTATTTTTTTCCATTTTTTCTTGGAAAAATTACTCATTGAGGAAAATTTAGAAATAATGGATAAATAAAAATAAAACTAAAAATACTTCTGACCCTACCAATAGGAAAACCCACCACTGTAATTTCAGTTTCTTTTAGTTTATTCAGTCTTTTATTCTGTATTAAAAATTCAAATAAGTATATTTTACAAAAGCAGAGTCATACCATACTGTTTCATAATCTGTATTTCAATAATTATGACAGTTTTCTTGACATCATTTTAAATAGCTGCATAGTATTCTATTATATGGATGTATTAATTCATTTAAATCAATATTTTTTATATTTAGGTAGTTTGTAATTTTATGTTGTTATAAATGGCATTTCAGTGAACATCCTGAGACCTTACCTTATAAATAGTATACACTTTTAGTGCCTTAGGTATATATTGTCAAATGGCCCTCCAGAAAGAATATATCAGTTCATGCTCCTGCACCTTCCCTAAAGCCAGGCAATTTCATTACAATATATATATTTGCTAATTTTATAGGGAAAATTTAGTAGCTGATTGTTTCTAATTTTAACTGAGTTAAAATTCCACCTTTATCACATGAAGTATATTTTTAAAGGATAAGTTGAAGAATAAAAGAGCAAAAGAAAATTTTCCTTCCTTTTGTACTGGAAGGAGATAGAATATCTTCAAAAGAAATGAGTTTCATTTCAAGGATTAGTAATAATTCCCTAGTTGTAGAAATCATTGCCATGGTAGGGCATCTCTCTTGAGACACATCTTTTTCCATACTCTTTATTACAATTAAGTTCATTGTAATGAGATTTTACCTGTATATAATTCAGCAAATTTACATTTAAAAAGCTGTGGGTTTGTAGATTGATACAATCCCATGAATCTAATGACTGCAAGAGTCTGATTCGGGGTTATAATTAAGAAGCACATAGGTGGCCTTGGACATAGGCTAACCAGGATTAAGTAGACTACTTTCATATTTTGGGTTTAGTCCTAGGTGGGGAGAAGAATGCCAGATAGCATGAAAGGATAGTATTCCAACCAATAGACAGTATTTGTATTCTTCTAGAAGAATTGTTATTATAATAATAAAAATGTATGGGTTGAGATACTCACTAATAAAAGTTCACTAACATGTACATGGATTGACCTCACTAGCTCAGTTTTGAACTCAAAGGGTATATCCATTTATTTTGGCACATTTTTTGGAAGATTAGCTTGAATATTGGGAATTCCAATGAAAAACTGTAGCCTAGAGGCATCCTGCTTGTGTCTGTTTATTTAAATGCTACTGGAAGTCTGCATTTTATCACTCATATTTACTAGATTATGGGAGGTATTTGGCAAAAACAGATTATTCAGTTTATTTATCATTGTTGTTCTAAGACTGCTTAAGATGATCATTGTTTCTCTTACCCCTTACTCACTTGTTGCAATGCTCTTTTGTGGTTCCCCCATCCCAAGGACATTATTGCCAGATTAAATGTACTAAAGGACATGAATTTGCTGAATTATAGACAGGTCATATCCCATCATGCCAAAATCCTATTTGAAATCTTGAGTGGCTGTCCTTCCTGTAGAAATTAGTGGGAATCATTTATCTGCCAATCAAAGCCCATTGTAGTAAAGGTCATTGCCTACCAGTTTCATGTTTAATGATTCATCTACAGTGTTTGTACCCTGAATAGAAAACTCTTGCTCTCTTACCTTCTTGCCTCTTAAAAAAGCATCTCTCTCAAACTGGAATGTGCTTTTTCATTTGCACAGAGAATCTTGGAATATAAGGTTTGGGAGAGACCTGCAACATTCATACTCCGATTTTCAAGACTCAGAACATGTATTCCTGGCCCTGATTTCTAGTTGAAATGATTGATTTCCTCTGATTTTCTATGTACTTTATTCATACTCCCTTTAAGACAGCATTGATCACTTTCAGCCTTATTTTATAGTTGTTTCTGTACTTGTCTTATTCCTCTAATAGATTAAAAATTGCTTGGGATCAGGGACTGCATTTTATTTCCTTATTTTTGAATGCCTTGTAGTACCTAGTACAGTGCTGGGCATACATTATTGATATACTTATCAATAAATGTCTAAATACAGATACATTGAGAAATTGTTGGCATTATTATTCATGTGATTTCAAGGGTATTTAATTATGACAGTAAATTTTGGTGGCATCCAAAACTTGCAAGTTTTGTGCATAGAAACAGACTAACTGTACTGAATCTTTTTAAGAGCAGATTGAAAATTTTAATTTTTTTTAAAACTATGATGTAACTTGAAGTTTAATTAAAAAATAATATGGAGGCAGAATTACCACTCTTATAAAACAGTAATTAAGGCTGACCTGAGAGATGGGAGTGAATGTAAAATGTGTGAATTTTCTATTCACTTAATTTCTTGATTCTGTCAGTGCCTCGTCCTATCATCCTGAAAGGATTTAAACCTAAGGCATTTTTTGGGTTCTCTTTCTTATAGTCAACCAGTCACTCTATTTAATTAATCTTCTTAGAGAACAGCTTATAGATTCATTGCCTCTCCTCTAGCTTAGCCTGTATCACTTTAACAACTGCCTGACCACCTTTCTTTCTCACACATCTCCACACTCAGAGCACTGGAAACACTGTCTCCTTAGAATCATCTGCGAAAATGTCATCAATAAACCCCTATTCCTACATCACTCCTGGCTTCCTGTTGATGAAATTCAAACTGGAGCTTTGCAGTCCATGCTCTGGCTAATCTGGTTCCATTCTACCTGTGCAACCTATCTTGCCTTTTGCAAATGGCATTATTTTTTTTAACTTAGGTGATCATAACTTGGAGGTCTTTCAAATCCACCATTTTTAATCTTTTTATAAGCCATGACTGGTTGGTGCTACATGGAGCAAGTTTCTCTCTTCCTCCTTTTTCTTCAGACTTTGTCTCTCTGGCCAGGTCTTCTTTCCTCCAGAGGAATTCCCTGATGCTACAGCCTCCCCTCTCTGGCCCATTGATTGTCTGGTTTGCCCAGTTGGGCCTTGTTGCCCAGCTGCTGCATAAACCTGGTTTCTCCTACTACACTGAGCACTGGCACACAGTTGGTGCTGGGGTAAATACCTAGTGATATAAAGTGGAAATCATGATTTGTGTTTCTTTTGTGTTGCTGTGGTGCTTAGTACTGTGCTAGGGAACGTTCAGTGAACATCTGAGAGTCTATCACTTGGGAAAAAGTTATATCTACAATAGGGTATGCTGCCTTTCAGAAATCTTATGATATTTTCATGATAATGTTATCTACTATAATTTTTTCTTTCCCCCCAACTTATAAAACCCTTAAAAAGAACTTTGGATTTTACTGAAACACTTCGATTTTAGAACACGTGATAAATACAGTGAAATTTAACATCTTCTTGTGCATGACCAGAGCAGATTTATGCCTAAATCACAGCATAAGTTGGTCGTTGGCTGGAGTTAGGCATTGAATGTGGTGGTCAGGACCACCAGCCCCTGTCTCTTGTATAAATTTAAGCCAACTTGTACAAAATTTCCTTAAAAGCAACCTAAACAACTTGGAAACTGTCTGATTTTACAGGAGTTGCCAATGGGATTTGTGCGTTCTCTGTCCCAGGCTGGTCCTGCCCAGATGACAATGTGCAGTGGCAGTACCTGTGCTCCCACAGAGACCGATGATAGCCCATTCTCTGAGTAGAAAGATGAAAGGACTAGAGCTTTCTGATGGCTACTTTGAAAACTCTGCTCTCTTGTCCTTCTTGTTTAAAACATTTATTTGTCTAAGTATTATTAAAAACTAATCATTGCAGTTTTCTCGTTTCACATTAAAATGGTTCCTTGCTGTCTAACATCTGATCTAGCTCTGCTTTGTTATTCACGTCTTAGGTTTTGTTTCAGTACAACAGTTAACAGCTAGTAAAGCTCTGTGAACGTCAGGGGATCTGACCATGACAGTAAATGACACATACCATGGAAGAAGGCATCTGCAAGTTTTGAAAAGCCACTGTCATATAAAGAGCTCTGTATTTTCTCCACAAGAGGGCAGGAAAGTCTGGGCTGTAAATATGATTTTTCAAAAAAAAGTCTTTATGGGAAGAAGTGTTTTACTTTACCTTCCATACATACTTGTTAAAATATAAAAATGTTTTCACTTTAAAAATCATCTACTCATGGACCTTTTTTTTATGTTTCCCTTATTTTCTGGTCAGTTACTCTTGAACTTTCCCTCCTCTAGATTCTCATCTTAGGTTCTAATTGCTGGACTAAGTGTTCTCAGGCTACTGTTATCAGTAACCAAAGCAGCTCCTTTTCATTGACTTGCGATTTTAGACGTTTAATAACACATGTTGGAAAGGAGAAGACCAACGTTTCACTAGCTGTTTCTGCCAATGAGAAAATAACACCCATGTCAAAGGAAAACAGAAACCACATAACAGGTTTGAGGCCAGTCCTGAACATCCATACGCATTCATACATTCTCCTGCTCACGTTAAGTTTTATTCTTCATTGATTCCCACTGGCTGCCACCCCACAACCACTTTCGTCCTTCTTGTTCTGAAAGATTTAAATTACAGGCCGTGCTACAAAAACCATCTAAATCTGATATCAACAACTAAATGCTTCTCTTCTGGCGATCACAACAGGGTTGGCCTAACATGTTAGGTCCCACTGCGCTGGGATAACAACAGGATATGCCATGAAGGAGGAGACATTTGACAAATTCAGTTTATTTTCATAAACATATACTTTGGGAAATATTTGTAGGATTCACATTTGGGGGTTGAATGCTCCTTGAATATCCACTGCCAATTGAACATTTTTTCCTTCTTTCTGTTTTTCTTTATTATTTTTTTTAAAAGCTCATTGACTATTTGAAAGATAAATTGTGTAAACCAATAAGGCATTAAAGACTCATTTTTTGTTTACGGCCGATAGTGATACCCCCCCCCCGTAGGGCATGAAATTAAAATGTGCGCACAGAACCAAATGATTGCTGCAGTACCATGTTTTTAGCGGCAGTTGTTTTCTTGAAGCAGTTAGTGCTGCTAAAAGGAAGTGAAGTGAAACAATCCAGGTGACAAAAGATTGATTCAAAGAGGATGTTTATATAGAAAAATTATTGACAGCTACAGACATAATCAATTGGCATAGCTTGGTGATAGGCATGGCAAGAAGATGTGAGAAAGATATCAGAAGTAACGTGGGGACTTTTTTTGCTTGTGAGATGCAAGTGTAACTAATATCACTCACTTGCGTACCACAAGTATAAGCAACGTGGCCACCCACATGCTCTGTTTTTTTTGCAGTATGGCTGCCCAGAAATCCTAAGTCATTTGGCACCCCTTCCTTTAAGTACCATGGCAGTTTGCAGCCCTACGAAAGGTTTACTTGAAAAATCCCTTATTGTTTCACTCCTCATTATAGATACAGATGGCCACATGGGTTTGGGAAAAAAAAAAAAATTAAACTGTAGAACATGTAGCAGTCCTAAAAGTTCATTTCAATCCTGTGAATGCCTTATGTCTTTTTTCATAGCTTGTCTTCTTTTCAGAACACAGACAGTGGGAGTTAACTATTTTTCTTTAGAAGTAGTATAATGGGCGGGCTGTGTGTGTATCTATATTTTATATATATATATATATAAATAAATTTAATCATTTTTCTTTTACATTATAACTCATTTTTGCCTGACTCTAATGTAGTTAGTCTTGGATGAGTGAGTGATATCACAGTAATTCTGGCTTCCTTCCAGCAGGCAGCCCTTTGCAGAGGGAAAAATGACAAAGTTGACTAAGAATTCTGTAGCACAATGTGAAGAGGAATGTACTAAACAGACTTTACCCAAAGGAAACATGAGGAAAACATCTTATTATAAGATACATATTTAATATGTTTTTCATATTTGGAAAGAGAAGTTAATGTCTGGGAATGTCCTTTGATTCCCTGGCCAGGATTTTTGTTACTCTATGTACCTCTCCCCCACCCCCAAGTCTTTCGATTAGAAATGATTTATTTACAGAGAAAAGAACAGTACTTTGATATGTTATACCAATGTTAAACATTTATGGGGTTTAAAAATATTTATGAATGTGTAAGTTATTAAAGCAAGTGTGCTTTAGGTTACCTTGTGATCAGGTAGTATGAATACAGAAACAGGAATTTTTATGAGAGAAAAAGACAGAAAATATGTATGAGTAGATTTGTAAAGTTTAATAATCTTAAGGTATATGAATGTGTCTATTTTGTATATAATTTAAAATATATACAATAATCTTGTGTAATATAGATTTAATATATATGTACATTTGTAGAGTCATATGATAAATTATAATGTTAAAGCTCCAGAAAAATTTCCTTATAACTCTTTATTTCTACTCATTCAAAAATATAATGAAAAATTTTTTTCAATAAACCTCCACAGTTTGCTCTTCATTTAAAAAAAATAATTTGGAGGAATACTGTACTGCATTTTTGGGCGTTAATTTTAGAGGAAGAGAATTTTTATATGCTGTGTTAGATTATTCAGGCCTTATGTTAGTTCATAAGAAAAATGTTAAATAGATTTACATAAAATTGCATATACAAGTAGGATACAAAGAGAGAGGCCGTGGAATATTTCAAGTGAACCTAAAAGTAAAAGTTGATATCTTAACTCCATTTTTCTAAAAGCATCTATTTATCCTTAAAAGGATGTACTAGACAGACTTTACCCAAAGGAAACATGAGGAAAACATCTTATTATAAGATACATATTTACTGTGTTTTAAGGGCATATTAAATATGCCTTTAAAAGGATAAATGCCCTTCTAGCAAAGTTAATGGCACACCTCTCACAAATAAAGCAAGGTCCTCTTGTTTTTTCTTTTCAGTTTTTCAAGGAAATCAAAGACCCCCAAATTTATTACTCCGAAATAATAAGGTTTTAAATCTTTCTTAGTTTCCTCTTTGCATCTGAGATTTGTAAGCATTAAATGACACACACAGAAAACCACACACAAAACCCTGGTCTTTATATGCTGATCAAAACGGGCTAGGGAGGTAATGAGACCAACCTAAGCATGTTGAAGAGATGCCATCGTCCTGCTTCCCCTTCTCTCAATGTCCAGTCCCCTTTTGTGGCTTTGTAGCCAACCAGGGCCCCCCAAAATTAAAGCCTCACAGATCTCCTTTCACCATGGGAGAGTTGGAGCCGTTCCCAGTGCAGCTAAGCTTTGTTAGGTACTTCATTATAATTTTGCCACTTTAAATTCTTTCTACCTATTGGTAATTGTTGAACCCTATATTGAATTTCCATACATGCCTACAACTGTTGTGATTACTTAGTTTAAGTAGAAAATGAATATTTTTATCTTAATCCATTACTAGGGGTGGGAGATGAGGCAGGGAGGACCCATTATAAAACCTATAGTTTTCTGCCTTGCTTGGATGTAGTAGCTGTGGCTTATAAATTTTAATTATAGTGAAAATAAGTAGGACATGCAAGGTAGATTTTTTTCATTAAAATTTTAACTATGTAAAGAATCACTTGATCATTTAGTATGTCAAAGAGTTGTGGAAATCTGTTTGTATAAAATTTACCCATTTCTTTTTACTAAACCTTGCATTTTATATCTGTATAGCCATTTTTTTTTTTTTTTTAGAGGTACGCGGGCCTCTCACTATTGTGGCCTTTCCCGCCGCGGAGCCAACAGGCTCCGGACGCGCAGGCTCAGTGGCCATGGCCCACGCGCAGCCGCTCCGCGGCATGTGGGATCCTCCCGGACCGGGGCACGAACCCGCGTCCCCTGCATCGGCAGGCGGACTCTCAACGACTGCACCACCAGGGAAGCCCTTTATAGCCATTTTTGATTGTAGTTGATGACTATCAAGACCTTGAGGATTTTTATACTCAGTGTTAACTGTGGTTCTGCCACCTGAGGAAGTAGAAAATAAAGATTGAGACTAGTTAAATTGTTGAAATGGAAACTACATGTAAGAACTATCTTTATGAAAATGTTATGCAGATGTGTTTTTTTTTTTCCCTGTAAACAAAGATGCCATGGGTTGTACCCTTCATTGAAACACAGGTTTCACAGTGTTGGGGGAAAAGGCAAAAGGTTAGAACTACCAACAAAGTGCTCAACTTTGAGCATCAAATTTAAGTTTTGGGGGGAAGTTGCAGTAAGACAGTAGTCTTGAGAGTCTGGCTTGTCAAGAGAGAAAGAGGGACTTCTGTTTTCCAAAGCTCGTTTTGCATTATCCAGAGACAATAAGCAAGGGCTTAAATAAGGCCAAGTCTGCAAAGATGGGGAAACCTACTGGGCCCCAACAGTGCCAGAAGAGATCACAAGTTCTATCAGCTGAGGACTTCAGCAGGGGACACTGCAGGGTGACCAAGAGGGAAAGAGGCATCTCTCTGGAGGCTACAGGGCAGTGAGGACCTAGAGGACAGCTCAGGGTCCAGCTCTTGAACCCCAAATGTTGTAAAAAAAAAAAAATAGTACAAAGAGCTCCTGTATATCCTTTACTCAGAACCACCAATTTACAACTTAAGCTTTAGCAGTCTCTCTCATATAATTATATATAATATGAGAATTTATTATATCATAAAATATTGTTTATATTAAAAATTAGTTTTTGAACCATTTGAGAGTAGCTTGCATAAATCATGCCTTTTTACCCCTCAGTCTTTCTGTGTGTATTTTTTAAGAACAAGGATATTCTGTTACATAACCATATCAAATTCAGAAAGTTTAACATTGATAGAGCACTTCTATATAGTCTACAGTACATACTGCAATTTCATCCTTTCTCCTAATGATGTTCTTTTAAAGCAGTTTTTCTACTCCAGCATTCAGTCCAGGTTTACCTTTTGAATTTAGTTGTCCTGCGAGATGGAATTATCTTTAACTGACAATTTCTAGTCCAGTTTCTCACTCTACACACCCAACCTCCATCTACCAGAATAGGAGCTGCAGGGCAAGTTTTATATTTCTTAGTTTAGCATATTAATCTGTAACGCATGTTTATTGTGCTACATATATCGCCTGTGTACCTATTACTGTTTCCAAATGCTTCCAAATGAGACCTCTGTGTGGAGCTGAGAGATTTCAACTTTATCCTGCATAAAGTCTCCATCAAGTAGGCTTTCAGCCCAGTGACGAAGGGATTGCTCTCACTTCTGTAGCCTTGGAGGGTGTTCTAATGAAGTAAGAAGAAAGTCAGGGTCATATGTTTTAAAATAACCATAGCTATATTTTATTATGTGCACTAGGCACTTAATATTCACACTCCTATTTGATCTTCAAGTCCATGGTGTAGGTTAAAATCCTTCATGAATCATAAGGCCAGTGTTCTCTATCCCTTGTCTCACTTGCCACCACTCTATTGATTCCCCACCCACACAGACCTTCAAGTTTCTCATGAGAGTCATGATCATTTCCATCCCAGGGTGTATACAAATACTCTTCTTTTTGCCTGGAACATTTTTCTCAGTATTTTTTTTTTGAAGAAGCTTAGCTGTGATGGGAAGATGAGACATAAAAGGGTCTAGGGAGAGTTTTGTGTGTGGTTCTTGTTTCTGATGCTGTGTATATTTTAATGACAGTCACATATTTATCTTAGAAGCTGAAGGGAGAGAGTCAAAGGAGAGAGGATGAAGATACAGAGGAAGGCAATTGATGGAGGGAGATTCCTGAAGAGGGTGGAATGAGAAATGGGATGCAAGTGAAGAGATGAACTTTGTACAGCTAGGAAAATTCAATGGTAAATGGGCCAGAAGTTGAGGGAGTTTGGCTTTGTTAGTCTCCTATTTTTCACTGTGAAATGGGAGGCCAAGTCATTTGCTTGGATGCTCAGAGTGATGAGGCTAGAGGAGAAAGGGAGGATGGAGGGTGAGAGTAGACAGTAGGACCAACTCATAAACTGAGGAACCTGGGGACAGAGTTACCTGTGCCCTTGTTCTTATGCTGGAGCTCTGGAAAGCAATATGATTTTAGATGCCTTTTGGATGTAGCGTATTGTGGGAGCAAAAGAAATGTAGGTATCGGAGAGAGCCTCACAGAGTCCTGACCTATAGGGGGAAATATAGTTTTCCTATGTGGTTAGAGTGGCACAGATAAAAACACAAGGGGCTTATGGGAATGAGGAGGAAGCCGAAGTGACTTGTGAGAGACAACCAGATGGCATCAAGAGCATTTTAGAGGACACCAGCCTGATGGATAAAACCGATGACCCAATTGTTCTTCCCCATGGCTCAATTCTAAGACCCCTAATGGAAGATGATAAAAATCTGAGCGACATGGAAAGGTTGTCTTCTGAACCTGCATACCCTAAGAAAATATAATTGGCTTGTAAATACAGTAACATAAAAAAAAGTCTTATAAGACAAACCCTAGTTCAGCTATCTTGTAAATGGGAGACACTTCTAAATGTTAGTGTTACAAGGACTGAAATTGTTGAGTTATTTCCACTGAGAATTGGAACTGAAAGAGATGTGCAATGATAGAAATGGAAATCTTTCTCTTATGAGCCTTTGGAATATAGACCTTTTTACTATCCAATAATTTTCTGCCTGAAGCAATGACATGTCTAATTAATAATAATATTCTATAAAAAGTATGATTAATCTGAGAGGTCATTATGAACAAGTAAATTAAAAAACCAACCTAAATCCCCTTGGTCTGATTTAAGATAAAATAAACCTGAATTTCTTATCCAGAGAGGTTTTTTTTTCCTTGTGATATAACTTGAGGGTATATTCTATTTCTTTGATTCTTTGGTGTGTGTTCTTTATCTGATTAACTTAAAGGAGACTTTTTTATAAGTAACACCTATTCAGTTGCCCCTTAATTTAATTACAGTTTTGTGTAAGCTATTTGCATGTGCATATTTTTGCAGAATATATCAGTTACATAATATCTTTCTGTTGTTAGTTTCGTATGGGGCAAAGCTGTTAATATTTTACTAATAGAAACAAAGTTTTGAGAGAAATAGGCAGAGAAGGACCCCATGGAATATTTCAGCATAAATCCTAATGCTTCAAACTTTGCCTGATTCCTGAGCTGGAGAAGTGGCAGTAGCACTGTTTAATAAGTTCAGTGATGGAAAACAACATAAATGGCATGATTTTAAGCAAGTCCAGAAATTTTAAGAGTTGTTGTTCCTTGAATTTTTAATTCATCAGTGGGGAGATTTTTAATAAACTTCCCCTTGCCAGCCAGTGGAATGTAGCCATTAAAATCGAGGTTGGGGAACTACTTGGTTTCAGGTTTCAGTTTTGCCACTAACTAGCTGTGAGATCTTGGACAAGTTGGTTAATGCCTCAGGCCTCAGTGTCTTCATCTATAAAATGGGGAAGTCACCAGTTTGCTAGGCAGAACCTCCTCATTTGTGTGCCTCTCCCACAAAAGGTCGGAGTGTTGATCTTCTTGGCTCTGTCACCTCAGGCCTCCAGCAGGGGGACAAGCTTCATGGGTTTCTATACATGCTGAGTAGTGGGAAAGTTAAGGAGGCAAAGCCAGTTGTGAGAATTAAAAGTGTATGATGAAAGTAAAGCCTTTAGCTCTGTCTGGGACCTCATGGTTGTTCAATAAAAGCCAACATGTATTATTACTTATTGCAGTTGAACATTCATTAGATTTTCAGATTATATATGTTATTTTTAGAGGTTATCTTTTAGTCAGTTGTCTTTCACCTGGAATTTTAGTGTTATAAAGATTTATCTATCAGATGAAATTTGGAGCCATATGGTGGCTACCTGAATTTCCTAATAGTACTTGGACATATATATATATATAACATTTTACATTTTGCAAAACATTTCTCACATCATTATTTTAGTATGTGATCAGTACTAATTATGACCAATTTTAATATTTGATTTTGCCTAACTGATTATCTCTGGATATCAGTTATAGACCAAATTTTGAAAGTTCAAGAAAATGCTACTCATGTGTGCCCACACACCTTATCTATAGATTATTTCAGTAAAACACACACACTGCTTAGATAGTAGTACTCATAAATGTTGATGGAGTTGTAACAATTTATACTGTTGTGTAATAAAACCATTGAGTGGCATTGGGAATACTTCCTGTAACTAAAATAGGGGTGAAAATGTAGTAAACAAAAATGACAGAAACATCTCGTAATGTAGGTAATATGAGGGAAGTTTTAAAGTGTCATTGGAAAATGAAGAAAAAATTTCTGGGATGCCAAGAATTTAAAGATACAAATTTGAAATGAAAATATATTTTAAACTAAACTAAATATGTTGTCAAGTGGAAATTGTTTAGAGGACAGTAGGACAAAGTAAAAACTCAATGAAGTGTATGCTCTTAAAGTACATTGTAATTGATAGTCAACCATCAACTCCATGATGGTTTTCATGCACTTCAAATATTTATCTGTTCTTAAAGAGCGCATGCATTCAATTGAAGTGCTCTTAATATAAACATTGTGGGCACATATAGGCGTCTTGATCTTAAGGGTAATCAGCTGTAATTAAGACTCTTCCCAGATGAATACAGGGAGCCCAGAGAAAAGTGGCTTCTCCAAAGTCACACAGCTCATTCATGATAGACGAGTCAGGACTAGAGCCCGTGGAACTGTAACGTATTTCCACTAATGAGTTCTCCTCTGTGGGTGATTTCAGGAGCCCTTGAGAAAGTCAGATACCTCCTAATCCGGCTAATTGATTCTCTAATTTCTGTAATCAGAGATTCATACCTCTTCAGTTTTTCAATGCTTGGTGTAGTGCGAGTAGCTCAGGCTTTAAGTCAGGTAGCTTTGGGTTCAAAATATACTGCTGCCACACTCTGCACCTCCAGTGGATACAATTACAAGGTAGTTTATATGCACAGGTAAACACGGGGCACAGAAAGGGTCAGTCTTGCACACACCTTAATTCTTCAGGAGTAGTATCAGATGCAGTTTTTGATTTTGACAGCTGATAGAATAAAATTTTTCCATAGGGAGGACCATGTGTGAAAAACTATTCTGTTCAGGGACACATATGTGCCTGTCCCACATATGCTTTAATTAAGTCTCATAAGTACACATAACAAAAATCACGTTAATTCAGACACCACTATTTTGGAGTTTCTGGTAATGGTGATGAGAGCTAGAGTGCTGTCTCCCATCTTCTCTGTCACTCTACTTTGGGAGGTGCCAGCCTTACACTCCTATTCAGGATCCTGGTTGGAGGCCTGGTTACCTCTGTTAACATGGTGATCAGCTAATGAAGCTTAAAAAGGTTACTGAAGAAGAGGTTATAGGTATGGCCTCTGTCATCACCCCTAGGGCAAGAATGAGGAAAGGCTACTCCTCTACACAAGAAGAGCATCCCATTCCAGTTCTGCTCCCCATTTGTGAGGTTGGTGAGAACTTGCTGAGACTCTTCTAGAACCTCTTTTATTGTCCCTCAGTTTGCAGAACTGCTGTGATCTGAATCTGGGTCCTGGAGACTGGGGATAAGTGGGATAGATTGGATTTGGATTTTACTTTTGGAATGTTTATGGCCTACTGAGCAAATTATTAGCACCATAAAATTGCAAGTCTCTTCCAAATTAAGAAAATGAATTGTTTTCAGACAGTTTTAGAAGAATCATTTACATATGGACAGGATACTCAAGGTGTGACACAAGCTTGTATTATTTAAGTGAGGACTTGTATTACTTAAGTTAGTAGTCTAATTTAGTGGGTGTCTGTAGTTGATGTAACAGTCCCCCAGTGAATCACACCTTTCTGCTCCACACCTGCTTTGTTAGTGTGATGTTGTTGTTCTTGCCATCAAGAAATGGAGTCTCTTTCTCTACTCCCTTGAATCTGGGCTGGCTTTGTGACCTGCTTTGACAGATAGGATGTGATGGAACTGATATTTTAGACTTCTAAGCCCAAGTCCCATAACTTCTGTTTCCATAGAGGGGGAACATAGCTGTTAGGTAAAGGATTCCAGACTATCCTGCTGGAGATAGAGTCCCCGTGGAGCAGCTCCAGCTGAGCACCAAGGCCACAGTCAGTGAGTCAGACAGTCTTTTTTTTTTTTTTTAGTAGATTGTTATTGGACTATAATGGCTTCACAATATTGTGTTAGTTTTTGTTGTACAACAAAGCGAATTAGCCATATGCATACACATGTCCCCATATCCCGTCCCTCTTAAGCCTCCGCCCCCATCCTCCCTATCCCACCCCTCTAGGTGGTTGCAAGGCACTAAGCCAATCTCCCTGTGCTATGCTGCTGCTTCCCACCAGCCAACTATTTTACATTCGGTAGTGTATATATGTCGATGCTACTCTCACTTCGCCCCAGCTTCACCCTCCCACCCCATGTCCTCAAGTCCATTCTCTATGTCTACCTCTTTTTTTCTGCCCTGCAACCTGGTTCATCAGTACCATTTTTTTTCTTTTTAGATTCAGTCCCAGCCAAGTCACTGCTCTGCCGAGTCCTACCCAAATTCTTGACCCACAAATTTGTGAGCAAATAAAATCGTTGTTCTTTTAAGCCAGTAAACTTTGGAGTGGTTAGTATGCAGCAATAATGATTAATTACAATTGAGCTGCGAATCAAAATCATCATGGGAGCCTTTATAAAAAGCAGATTCCTAGGTCCCATCTCCAGAGATTCTGATTTAGAAGGTCCAGTGGGGAGAGGGTTATCCCAAACCTCTGTAATTCCTCCATGCAACTTTAATTTGGAAAAATTTCAAATCAATAGAGAAGTTGAAAAAATAGCACAGAAAGCACCCAACTACTCCTAGATCTACCGATTATTAATATTTTGCCGCATTTGTTTTATCTATCAGTCCTTTTCGTATATCTTTTTTTCTAAAATCGTTTGAAAGTAGTTGCAAATGTCATTTATTTCATCCCTAAATACTTCAGCATTTACTGCCTAGGAAAAGAACACTTCATTGCATGACTGCATTATCATTCTCACATCTAAGAAAATTAACATTGATTCAATAAAATCATTTAATATAGTCTATATTCAGATTTCTTAAATTTGGAAATATGCTTTATAGATGAAAAAAATCAAAATCAAAGAAACGCCACTTCTTATATTCTGGATCAAATCTCCTTTTGCCTTCTTAAAGCTTCACTTCTTTGCATCATCAATTTCTGCCTCTCTACAGAATTGTTACTATCAGCAAATGAACACATGCTCTGCCATCTCCTTTCCCATAACTTCTTATCTCCTCACTCCCCAACTTGGCTAAGGCCTCATCTCTATGTTGCCTTTTACAACAAAATTTAAATCATAAAAGTTGCTGACACTAGCTGATTGTGCTTCCTTACATCTCATTATCTTCTCAAAACAGTCATAGGTGTTCTGTTCACTCAACTGCACAGAAACTCTCTTTTTAAGGTCACCAAAAATCTTAATGATTTTCAATCCAATGGTTACTTCTATGTCCTCATATTTCTTGACCTTTCAAAATTTTTTTCCCATAGTGAACCACTCCCTTCTTCTTGAAACACTGTCCTTTTGGCTTTTGTGACATCACACTGTCCTGGTTTCCTTCCTATCTTGGTGGCTGCAGCTTCATGGTCTCTTTTGCTGACCTTGTTAACCTTTTCTGCCTGACCTCTAGTGTGGGAGATCCTCAGGGATCTCTCATCTATTGACAGTCCCTCCCACTACCACCCCTGCCCCAAGCCCTGTCATCTCACTCAGCCCCAGGACTTTGCATCTATATACTGAGAGATTCCCAAATTCATATCCAGCCCTGACCTCTTTTCTCAGTTGATCTCATATAACCAGCTGCCTACTTGTTAACTCTACTTTGATGTCTAAGAGGTGTCTCAAACCTAACATTCTCGAAACTATTTTGATTCCCCTCCCCTGCCTTGCTTCTGCCCCAAGTCTTGCCCATCCCAGTTTCTTTATTTACCCAGTCCCTCAAGCAAAGCCCAAGAATAAACTTGATCTATTTTCCTTACCCTGCACAGCTAACCCATTCACAAAACCTTCCAACTCCACCCCTAAAAGGGACCCTGGGAATGCTCAACTTTTCTCACCTGCTCCAAGTCACCATTATTTCCAGTCTAGATCACTGCAAGAGCCTTCGAGCTAGCCTCTCTGATTCCTTTTTTGCTCCCTGATCTACTTCCCCAATGATCTGTTGTCACTTCTGCTTAAAACCTGCAAAATTTCTTCTGTTACACTAAAACAAAATTCTTACCCAGCCTATAAGTCTTATGTAATCTGACCCTGCTTGCCTGCATCTGCAATTTCATCTTGCTCACCATGACAAAGTTGTCTTGGCCTTCTCTATGTTCCTTGAAACTGCCCTATTTTCTTCACAGTGCTTATGTATTCTTATAGTACTTATTTGTTGTAGTTCTCCGTTTGTCATCTCTAAGTTTAGGAGTTTGGATTCTTAAATGGTCACTGTTATGTCTCCAGTGTTTAGAACAATGTCTGGCACCTATTAGGTAGTAAATAACTGTTGAAATGATGAACGAATTGGTGAATGAAACCAGTATTAGAAATCAGGCATTCATCCTACGCTTCTTTCATGCTCTGGCTTTCTACTTCTAATCAATAGCCAAGTCCTGCAGGTTTTGTATTCATGATTTTTCCAAAATCTGTCCCCTTTTCCCCAACTCTACTACTACTGCCTTGGTTTATTTCATCAGTGCCTAGGTGGTTTCTAAGCCTCTGGTCAAGGACTGACGCCTGCATACAACTTTTTCTCTTCCTACAGGAGAAACCAATCAACTACTTTTTGTGCTACCATGATATCCCTACTTCTGCCATAGGACCTCAGAGGGTTTGTCATGCTTACCTTTTACTGTGTTCATCTCCTTTTACTATATTGTAATCCCTCTGGAGACAGGGACCACATCTTTCTGGTTTTTCACTCCTAACACCTAGCACAGTGCCTGGCATATAGTAGGTATCCACTAAATGTTTGAAAGAAAATGAGTAAATGCAAATGAATGAGGCTGGCCAAGTGGGGCCATTTAAAAACAGCTACAATAAAACACCTAAAATTTAGATGTAAAGATAATGATGTTTAACTTGTGAACTTAAAATTTTAAAATCAAGTTCACCTATTATAATTAAGCCTTATTAATGAGTAATGATTGATAAACTTGCTTTTGACAGTACCAAGCTCTACATACCAATATCTTCAGTTCTAGCTCTTAATGTTTTCTTGAGATAATTTTATATGTGAAAATAAAAAAGCAGTAATCACCATGTTTTTCTTAGAGATATAAAAATAACTTAGGGTAAAGAACCCCATGATATATACAAGTTTGAGAAAATCTATTTTTTTCCCCTTCGTATCTTTTGGTGTCTTCTAAATATGCTTCATATATCTAAAATAATTTAGGAAAACTATGAATAAAATTATTCACACTTCCTAGGACCCTAATCTAACCTTGGGTGATTTGACTTTTCATTCTTACTTTTGCTTCAGTACTCCATGTGCATCTTTTGTGTTTCTAAATATTGAAATCAGAATATGTAAGTCCATATTGGTTACTGGGAAACTGTAACTTTGTAGTATTTCCAGAAAATGAATATACAGTATATTTTGCATGTAATTTTTATCTCCTTCCATCAAGTGTAATAATATGTTGAATTTGCCGTGGGCCTTTAAAGCTTCGATGTTGTGAAAGAGCTCTGCATGAAATTTTAAAGAGACTGGACCTTTCATCTGCACAGCAGCAGGGCACCTCGCTATAGGGACAAAAAAGGGAGAGAGAGAGAACATTTCTGAAGCAATAGCAAAAAATAACAGCAGAAGCAATTATTTCATCAAAGATTGACTTTTTTATTCCATATATATATATATGTATATATATATATATAATTTTTTTTTCTTCAGATTTCTTAGCTGGAGATTGTCTGCCTTATTGCCTTCATCTCCTGGTATATGTTTAATTTGCAGGTTTCACATGGTCAAAATGGGCATAAATTCATAAATGAAAAATGTTTATTTTAGGAGGTGGTGTTATTGATAATAGTATTTAAATATATTTTCAGGAGATATGCAAGTTGGGAATGATGCAAAGAACTAAATTTGGCATTCCCTAAGGTTCTTAGTCTGTTTATCTGCTTGGGGATGTGAGTGATAAAGATATGTTTTCTTCCTGACTTTGTTTTTTCTCTTTTTCTCCCATAAACATTAGCACAGACTTTGACTACCCTGGGAGGGTAAGAGAATTTTCTCCATCTCTGTGGCTAATATTGACATACTTTTATTTGGGTTGGGGCTGGGCACCCCTGGCTGTGGGGTGCATTAGTACTAGTTCTTGCAGCATGGACATTATTTTACTGGCAGTGAGGATAACCAAATATGGGCCGCCATTTTCTTTTACTGTGACCCTGAGATTGCATCAAAATGAAATGCCTGGGCTTCCCTATGGGCAGGATCTGAACTTCTCACTCAAATGAAGCTTGGTAGTCTTCCAGAGAGCTTTCCGCATTTTTGGAGTTGGAAGAATCATGTTTCATTCTGGGTATTAAACTTGGTAGTATTTTCCTTCCCTGTTCTGCTATTTAGTCTTGAATGACTTGCTCTAACTTCTCTGTTTCCATTTTCTTTATCTTCTCTAGGCTGTTGAGGGGATTAATAAAATACTTGAGCTTTGAGGTCTTTGGAGGAGGCCCTCTCTCCCCATATTACACACACACACACACACACACACACACACACATATATATATACATATATATATATTTGTCCAGAGGCTCCGGATGTGCAGGCTCATCGGCCATGGCTCATGGGCCCCGCCGCTCTGCGGCATGTGGGATCTTCCCGGACCGGGGCACGAACCCATATCCCCTGCATCGGAAGGTGGACTCTCAACCACTGCACCACCAGGGAGGCCCTATATATATAGATATAGATATATATTTTTTTAACAAACTGACTACAAACTTAGTGGCTTAAAATACATTTATTCTTTTTTGATTCTTGAAGTCAAAAGTCTGAAATGAGTCTCATGGAGCTAAAGGTGTTCATGGAGCTGTGTTCCCTCTGGAGGCTCAAGGGGGAGAATTTGTTTCTTTGTCTTTTCCAGCTTATGGAAAAAGACTACATTCTTTGGCTCATGGCCCCTTCTTCCATCCTCAAAGTGCATCACTCCAACCTCAGCTTCTATCATCCTATTTCCTTCTCTAGACCCTTAACTTAATCACATATGCAAAGTTCCCATTAGCACGTAAGGTGACAGACATATTCACAGGTTTTAGGAATTAAGGCATGGACATCTTTGTTGGGGAGGTGTTATCCAGCCTACCACCCCTTCATTGAACTACTTAAAATTTTTGTAATCCTTACCCTGTTTCTTTCAATTCGTGGGTGCACACTTTATCCCATTTTCAACTGGCGATGATTGTGAACTTCTTAAATGGACAAGAGAGAAGTTTTGTTGATGTCCTCTCCAAAGTAGCTCCTAAGAGTCAAGCAGTGATAAGCTTCAGAGGAGTAAACTTCTTTCTGGGATGACTCCCTAAGTATTGGAAGCTGTTTTATCTGTATCTTCAAGAGGCTTGTGGACTCTGCCCTTTGCTGTGCACCTGAAACTATCACAACATACTTAATTGGCTATACTCCAACATAAAATGAAAAGTTAAAAATACAAAAGAACAAGAGGCTTGTGGAACCTGAGGAAGCTGATTTTTAGGGTCCACTGCTTTAGGTTTAGCATGATGCCTGGAGGTACAAATGTTGGAATCCCAACTATTCTAAGCTTCCTCAGTGGGAGGCTATACTTCTGTTCTTCCTCTCATATTATAAACCTCTCTTCATTTTTCGGTCAAACCCCATTCTGACCTGCTGCTTATACTTTTAGGAAGATCTCTCCCTTCTCTGCCAGTCTTATTCATCTAAACTTCACCCTCTCTGTTCACATAGCACTTGGTGTATACTTTTATTGTAACTCCCATCTCAGGATTAATAAGTCTGTGTCTCCTAAATAATGGACTTGCCTTATTTACCTTCTTGTTTCCTCCACTAAATTGGTGCTTGGCACAGAGTAAGCATTTAGAATGTATTTTTCTGAACAAGTGAATTACTAAACAACTTTCAGTGGATCCCCATACCCTATAGAGTGAAGCCCAAACCTTAGCAGATCATGAAATCTCTAGTTTCACATCTCCCCTCTTCATGTTCCCTATTCTCTATTGATTTCATGCCCTCTCTGTGTTGTACTGCTTTCTATTCTCCAAACCACTTTACATTTTATCTTCAAATCTTTGTTCCCAATGTGATAATACGTAAACTAACATTTGAGGAGGTTTGATCTGTGCGAGTCTCAGTACAAACCACTTTACAGGTAATTAATCTTTAGAGTATTCCTATGTAGTTTACATTTTACATGTAAAAATCCTGAGGCTTGTAGAGGTTACAGAACCTCCCCTAGACCACATAGCTAGTAAGGAGTAGCTCTGGGGTTTAAACTCAACATGTTAGGTCTAGATGTTGATCATAAGATCAACATCTTATATTGATCACTGCAGCTACCTCCTGATATGGGCTTCCATCCTGAAGGGATTGCTTAGCATTTTCCAGAAAACTGTGCATTCCCTTTATGCCCACCATAGTGCTTGAAAAACCTACATCTATTTAGGATTGAAGTTTGGGGTGAAGGTTTTAATTATGAGGGCTCTTTTATGGCTGTAAATCAGATTTTTAAGAGAGTACTGGGTAGAGCCATTCTGGAGAATGCCTTGGAATTCATTCCCAACCACGTCTCAGTCAGCCATAGCCATGAATGCCTGCCAATTAATATCCAAAGAAACAGTGGTCATGACTGAACTGAGCATCAGCCATCCCTTCCTTCTACCTCATTGGTGTCCAAGCTTTTTTTGTTTAAAGCAGTGGAACCCATTCTTGAAAAAATCTCATGTAGACCTCCAGTATATAAAACAGATAAAAGTGGACATGAATTTTCTATCAGCGTGTCCTTCCAGATTTTTTTACATAAATCCCTTTCTTAAGCTTAAGGACACTGTACCCTTCCCTGAAACTCTTCTCTTGCACCCCACTTGCCCCAATTCTATATGTGTTAACTCTGGGTCTGTGGGGAGAAGCCAGTTGGCCTAGGTTTATGACAGATTTGTGATACATATATTCTTTAGCCATGCACTGTGTCAATCAATTAGATTCTTTGAATTTAAAACAGGCTTAAAATAGCCAAAAAGAGTGGAAATATACCTAAAGGACCATAGAGTTCCAAATAGGAAAAAAGCTCACTTAGGGCCCATGGAGGAGCTATGTATTTTTTATTTCATTTTATTTTATTTTTACATCTTTATTGGAGTATAATTGCTTTACAATGGTTTGTTCGTTTCTGCTTTATAACAAAATGAATCAGTTATACATATACATATGTTCCCATATCTCTTCCCTCTTGCGTTTCCCTCCCTCCCACCTTCCCTATCCCACCCCTCTAGGTGGTCGCAAAGCATCGAGCTGATCTCCCTGTGCTATGCGGCTGCTTCCCACTAGCTATCTATTTTACGTTTGGTAGTGTATATATGTCCATGCCACTCTCTCACTTTGTCACAGCTTACCCTTCCCCCTCCCCATATCATCAAGTTCATTCTCTAGTAGGTCTGTGTCTTTATTCCTGTCTTACCCCTAGGTTCTTCATGTCATTTTTTTCCTTAAATTCCATATATATGTGTTAGCATATGATATTTGTCGTTCTCTTTCTGACTTCACCCTATGACAGACTCTAGGTCCATCCACCTCATTACAAATAGCTCAATTTCGTTTCTTTTTATGGCTGAGTAATATTCCATTGTATATATGTGCCACATCTTCTTTATCCATTCATCCGATGATGGACACTTAGGTTGTTTCCATCCCCAGGCTATTGTAAATAGAGCTGCAATGAACATTTTGGTTTTCTCAGGGTATATGCCCAGTAGTGGGATTGCTGGGTCATATGGTAGTTCTATTTGTAGTTTTTTAAGGACTCCATACTGTTCTCCATAGTGGCTGTACCAATTCACATTCCCACCAGCAGTGCAAGAGTGTTCCCTTTTCTCCACACCCTCTCCAGCCTATATTGTTTCTTGATTTTTTGATGATGGCCATTCTGACTGGTGTGAGATGATATCTCATTGTAGTTTTGATTTGCATTTCTCTAATGATTAATGATGTTGAGCATTCTTTCATGTGTTTGTTGGCAGTCTGTATATCTTCTTTGGAGAAATGTGTATTTAGGTCTTCTGCCCATCTTTGGATTGGGTTGTTTTTTTGTTATTGAGCTGCATGAGCTGCTTATAAATCTTGGAGATTAATCCTTTGTCAGTTGCTTCATTTGCAAATATTTTCTCGCATTCTGAGGGTTGTCTTTTGGTTTTGTTTATGGTTTCCTTTGCTGTGCAAAAGCTTTGAAGTTTCATTAGGTCCCATTTGTTTATTTTTATTTCCATTTCTCTAGGAGGAGAGTCAAAAAGGATCTTGCTGTGATTTATGTCATAGAGTGTTCTGCCTATGTTTTCCTCTAAGAGTTTGATAGTTTCTGGCCTTACATTTAGGTCTTTAATCCATTTTGAGCTTATTTTTGTGTATGGTGTTAGGGAGTGATCTTATCTCATACTTTTACATGTACCTGTCCAGTTTTCCCAGCACCACTTATTGAAGAGGCTGTCCTTTCTCCACTGTACATTCCTGCCTCCTTTATCAAAGATAAGGTGACCATATGTGCGTGGGTTTATCTCTGGGCTTTCTATCCTGTTCCATTGATCTATCTTTCTGTTTTTGTGCCAGTACCATACTGTCTTGATTACTATAGCTTTGTAGTATAGTCTGAAGTCAGGTAGCCTGATTCCTCCAGCTCCGTTTTTCGTTCTCAAGATTGCTTTGGCTATTCGGGGTCTTTCGTGTTTCCATACAAATTGTGAAATTTTTTGTTCTAGTTCTGTGAAAAATGCCAGTGGTAGTTTGATAGGGATTGCATTGAATCTGTAGATTGCTTTGGGTAGTGGAGTCATTTTCACAATGTTGATTCTTCCAATCCAAGAACATGGTATATCTCTCCATCTATTTGTATCATCTTTAATTTCTTTCATCAGTGTCTTATAATTTTCTGCATACACGTCTTTTGTCTCCTTAGGTTGGTTTATGCCTAGATATTTTATTCTTTTTGTTGCAGTGGTAAATGGGAGTGTTTTCTTGATTTCACTTTCAGATTTTTCATCATTAGTGTATAGGAGTGCAAGAGATTTCTGTGCATTAATTTTGTATCCTGCCACTTTACC
Source organism: Leucopleurus acutus (assembly GCF_964270905.1). Classification (NCBI taxonomy): domain Eukaryota; kingdom Metazoa; phylum Chordata; class Mammalia; order Artiodactyla; family Delphinidae; genus Leucopleurus; species Leucopleurus acutus. The sequence goes on along the minus strand of NC_139162.1, from coordinate 16,976,308 downwards.
AAATTCATTGATTAGCTCTAGTAGTTTTCTGGTAGCATCTTAGGATTCTCTATGTATAGTATCATGTCATCTGCAAACAGTGACAGCTTTACTTCTTCTTTTCCGATTTGGATTCCCTTTATTTCCTTTTCTTCTGTGATTACTGTGGCTAAAACTTCCAAAACTATGTTGAATAATAGTGGTGAGAGTGGGCAACCTTGTCTTCTTCCTGATCTTAGTGGAAATGCTTTCAGTTTTTCACCATTGAGGACAATATTGTCTGTGGGTTTGTCATATATGGCCTTTATTATGTTCAGGAAAGTTCCCTCTATGCCTACTTTCTGCAGGGTTTTTATCATAAATGGGTGTTGAATTTTGTCGAAAGCTTTCTCTGCATCTATTGAGATGATCATATGGTTTTTCTCCTTCGATTTGTTAATATGATGTATCAGAGGTATGTATTTTTTAAGAGGTATCCTGGAGTGACACTGCCTTGGTGAATCCACAGTCCAGGCACTGGCCTTTATCTTGGAAGGTTGAGAAATTTCATTTTGTCCATATACTGTGTGGCCCTGTTGGCCTGTTCCTTGAAACAAATGGGTCCTTGGACTGAGGTCCTTGTTGACTCTTTGAACAGGCACTGTTACCATGTGCTTGTCTGAAACCCTTTCTGTGCTTCCATGGCTAAGCTATACTTGTTTTATTTGACCCATTATATCCTTAGCTATATTAACACATACAGCAAGGATATCGTCCAGCATTGCCGACTCAGACTTTATGCTTCTGTGATGGAAGAGAGCATACCATCCATGGTAGTTAAGAACTTAGGTGTTGAATTAAACAGGACTGGGTTCAACTCTCTGGCAGTGCCTTGTATAAGCTATGTGATCCTTGCTGATTTCCTTAACCTCTCTAAGCTCATTTTCCCTTCAATAAAATAAAAACAACTGAGGATTTTTGTCGAAATTGAGATAGGATGTGTGAAAGTCCCTGGTGCTTGGCACAGGAGATTGCTTGGAGATTGGTAACTGCTAGCTTTGTTATTATTTTAGGTGGTCTCTCATCTCCTCTAATTCCTTCTGTGCTGATTTTGAAGTTTAACGTTCAGAGGTTCATCTTGTTTTTCTTAATTCCAGATTCCAGGAGGATGCCCCACTGTAGTCCTGAGAGGCCAAACACAGGATCACCAGCACACTTAACTGCTCAGTATCTCCTCTTCTCTGCCATGGGGGAAATCATGCTACAAGGGCACCCAGTGCTCGTTCCTGTTCTCTGTGTGCAATGCCGACCACTCCACTGCTTTGAACTAGGATGAAAGTGGAGATTTCCTCCATGAAGGTGCAGCTCTTTCTCTGGCTCCCTGGTTGAATGCGTTTATGCTCTGCCCCTTTCTGCTGACCAGGTATGTGTAATATAAACAAATTATATGCATATCACATAAACCTATGCTTGTGGGACATTCAAATGATACATAAATATGTAAAAACTTACTGTTTTCCTTCACTCTCCCAACTATACTCCCCCTGTTAACTGAGCATGGCTATTATTTTAGTGTATATCATTCTAGCCTTTTTTCTATGCAATTATATACTTATTAAAAAATGGTATTATACTATTGTTTGGCGACCTGCCTTTTTAACTTAACATTCCTTGATCTTTTCATGTCAGCATATACAAATCCATCACATTCTTCTAAAATTTTGCATAGTTTTCCACAGACAGGTGAATCAGTATTTACCATGAGAGTATTGATGAATATTTACCTTTCCAGTTTACTATTAAAAACAAGTAAACTGGAATTGTACTACACAATTGTTCTCCTAAAAGCTATGCCACTTTATACTCCTACGAACAGTGTGAAAGAAGGCCCATTTCCATACACAGTCACCAATACTGGATCTTATTTAATCTTTAAAATTTTTAATAATCTGGGTAAAATTCTCATTTAAACATACTTTTTCCTGATTATCTGTGAAGCTAAGCATCTTTGCACAGGTGGTTTTCAGTTTTTCATTTGTACTTATGAATACTGTCAATTTAAATATTTTTCTCAGTTTTATTTTGGGTTGTCTTTTTTTATTGCTTCACAGGAGCTCTTTGTATGCTATTGATTTTTAGGTCTTTGTTGAATATACTATAACTATTTTCTCCTAGTTTCCTTTTTAAAATTGTGTTCTTTGTATCTTTTGCTATATATAGAAATTTTACATTTTATCTAGTTCTGGTTTTCTTACGAAATTTATCATATGTCGTACTTGTTAAAGGGTTGTGAAGGCATGAAATCAATCTCCTTTGTGGTGAAACAGGCTAATATTAATTACATGTTATAAATTAGAAAAGCATAGCAGATACAGTTTAAAGATCTTGTAAACTCTAGCTACTTTCAAAACAAGTATTTATTGAACACCTCTGTGTTTAGTGTGTTGGATAATAAAAATATATAAAACATGGTCTCTACCTTTAGAGACCATTTCTATGTGAATCATAAATACTTAGCTATACCTTGAGAAATTATATAGGGCATTATTTATCTAAGTGCTAAATGTTTTTACAGAAAAAAAGTGGTATCAGAATTCAAAAGGAACTAGGTCAACAGAGTATGTATACTAGTACCTGTTAAAAGCTATGGGCATAGTGGAAAACTTGAATTGGGGCTGGAAGCCTAGAAAAGATACAGTTATGAGGTTGTAGGACCTGTATCTGTTATCTGTTTCTTCATAACATACCACCCCAAATCTTAGTGGCTGTGAAAGTACCAATTTAATTTAGCTCATAATATTGCAGGTTGACATTGTTTGTTGGGCTCAGCTGGGCAGTTCTTCTGATGTGGGCTAAGCTTAGCTAATCTTGGCTGGGCTCACTTATGCATCTGCAGTCAGCTGGCAGATTGCCTGGGCAGATGGGTTTATGACCCACATGATCACATCTGGGACAGCTGGGATGACTGGGGTTATTTCCCACATTGGCTCCCAACCTCTAACAGGCTAGCCTGGATTTGTTCCCATGGTGGGCACAGAGTTCCAAGAGTTTGAGGATGGAAGCTGCAAGGTCTCTTGAGTCGTAGGCTCAGGATTGGTGTAGTGCCATTTTTGTGTATTCTATTGGTCAAAGCTACAAGACCAACCAAGATTCAAGGGGTGGGAAAATATTCTCTACCTCTTGATGGGAGGTGCTGAAATTGTGTGGCTGTTTTTGTGGTCTACTCCAGAGCTCCAATTCAGACTCATGTTGGCTGAGCGATTTAATCCTTACAGTTAAGTGTGATGACCATGCTTAAAAACTATCTTTGACAAGGCCCAGTAGAAATATAAATAGCAGTAGAGTGGAAGTCTGAATACAAATGACTTTTTTTCCTTGGCCAAATGTGTATTGACATTTTAGGGAACCTTTCTTTCATCTTGTTTTAAACAGGACAATTAGGAACATGATGTCTGGATTTCTAGACTGGCCAGAATGACGTATGATAATCTTGACTTCCCACTCCTTGAAAAAAACAAAACAAAACAAACAAACAAGAAAACTGAAAGGGTAAAGGAGATGTGGTGTTTAGTTCTGGTAATAAATGCCACGATCATGAATGCAAAGCATTAGAAAAGCTACACATGACAGTTCTCCAACTTAAAGGAGCCAGCTTCAGGTCTCGATTTCTTCATTTAAAAAAAAAATTAATTAATTAATTTTCGGCTATGTTGGGTCTTTGTTGCTGTGTGTGGGCTTTCTCTAGTTGCGGCAAGCGGGGGCTGTGGTGCGGGGGCTGCGGTGCGCAGGCTTCTTATTGCCGTGGCTTTTCTTATTGCGGAGCATGGGCTCTAGGTGTGCAGGCTTCGGTAGTTGCAGCACGCAGGCTCAGTAGTTGTGGCTCGTGGGCTCTAGAGTGCAGGCTCAGTAGTTGTGGCGCACGGGCTTACTTGCTCTGTGGCATGTGGGGTCTTCCCGGACCAGGGCTCGAACTTGTGTTTCCTGCATTGGCAGGCAGATTCTTAACCGCTGTGCCACCAGGGAAGCCCCTTATTTCTTCATCTTTATTTTCAACTTAGTTGACTTTGGTTTGCAATTTATGATTTCAGTGATTGGTATAGTTCCTTTTACCTTATTTTGGTCTTGTAGAAACAGTTCTAGAAATTCTGTCAATTCTTGTTTTTACTATTTGGAGGTAAGGGGAGTTGGCCAATAAGTCCTTTTTGTAAGCTTCTCTCCCCTCAAGTGATCATGATAGCTTCTCAGTCCAGAGAGTATATGTGAGGTTCAGACGTAGCCAGATAGACCTACTGGTTCATGTCTTTGTTTATACAGTTATGGTTTCTTGGTCAAACCTTTAACTCAGAATGAAACATGAGTAATGTCAGGGTGTAATGTGAAATACTATATGTAAAGATGGTGATTTATAAAAACTCAAGGTTATTTTTTGTTCTCAGTTCTTCCTTATGTAAGGAGCAGAGACACCTTAAGGTTTCTACATATTTGTACATAAAAAACCCGATTTCCCTCTGATTCTTGTATATGTACCAAATGATGCTAATGAAAGTACGCTGTTCAACAGAGAAACAGTGTATCACCGTAGAGCTGTCTGTGAATGCTGGAGCCAGAGTCTTGTTTGAATTAGGAGGATGTCTGCTAAGTTAAGGCGTCCTACAGAGATGTATAAGGTCAGAGCTTCCAGCAGTCCATACTGTCTTTATTGAGAGACATATTTATATCTTCCAGACTAGTAATTAATCACTCAGTGGGGTTTTTTTGGGCGAAGTCGTGCACTCACAGAGAATCTTTTTGTGCTGCCAGGAACCACAAAGCATGGGCACAATTAAAATGCTGATTTAATTTATTATATTGAGGCATGGAACAGGAATGTTTAAATGATGTTGACAGGGCCAGAATTTCAGAACCACCTCTTTAAAAATAGAAAACAAATGCCTACCCCCTTAAATTAAATTATATTAATAACATGTTTCTGTAAGTTGCTTGGAAGCAAAATAAAGCTCTTGACATTAATTAAAATTTGAAGATGTTGTATCATTTGTTGTTAATGTGCAGCCTTTGTTAGGGAAAATAAATTTCAAAGGGATCTATTTATGAAAATTAAATGGAGGAAAATTGCCTATTGAGCAAACATCGTTTAATAAGGCTGCTTTTCTTAGAAATGTGGATTCTTAGGTAACTAAAATGTTTTTATACTCCAATAATGGTTTCTATTTTTGATCCTCTGAAAAATTCTTTGTTACTTGAATTTTGATATTTCCACACAGAATTCCATTGTCGGGGGCTTATAAACTCTAAAAATCAGGAAGGCTTTCATATACTTTGGGGTATTGGGTAACATGCAGTTGCAAAGAGAAGTTCATTTGAAATTGATGTGGTTAGGCACTTGGACCTCATCCAAATACCTGGGCAGGACCAGAAGCCAAAGGGTCCCATTGGCAGCGTCTAACTAGCTTTCCTCTAATGAATACTGTGTTCTGTGTCTTGAAGCTACATTTTGCTGGTATCACACAAGCTAGAAAGTGCCATGAGATAATGGATAGCTGTTTGCGCTGCTGTTCCACAGCAAGGGGGAGCTAATAGTCACCTCTGTGTGGACCTCAAATGCAGATAGTATTCTGAAAAAATACACATCGCCACTGTCATGGGGGAAAGGTGGTTCTCACTCTGATTTAGGTTTATTTTCTGGTGGCATTGGTACAGATGCATTTGACTTGGGCTTAAAGTTGATTATAGAATAAAACTCTTAGGAAATGTTAAAATGATGTGTTCTTCAGTGAATGAAATAAACCATAAACTGTGCACGTTGTTCCTCATCGCGTTACTGCCATTTTTGTGGACTTGATAGTCCAGTTACAGTATGGGAATTAGACAACCCCTGTTGGTCTTGATAATTCTGGTGATACGAGTGCAAATTGGTTGGAAGAAAGGGAGTAGTTGGTCTATGTGAGTTCCCCGTCTGGTTAAAATTAAAGCAGTCACAGAGGAGTCAATATTTATATTGCAACCATTTACATGGTGTGAGTTTTCTTCCGGGAAATGTTCCTGTTTTTGTGGAAGAACTCTTTGACTTATGTACTAAATAATAATTAGCCATTTTTAACATGTTGTTTTTCTCTCTTCCCTTTACTCATCCCCCACATCCATTTAGCCACGAATTCCTGTGGCTTCTACTCTTTAACATCTAAATGTTTTGTTCCCTGCCCGCTCCACAGGCTCCCAAACTGCCATCACTGCAAATGTTGATTTGTTTATCTGTCTCTTGTACTAGAATGTAAATTATTTGAGGGCATGAATCACATCTTATTTGACTTGGGCACAGTGTCTGGCACATAATAAGTGATCTATATGTATCAATATTTGATGTGTCAGTGAAGGCTTTTATATAAATCATTTATTTCAGTCATTCTTAGCTGGGGGTGGGGGGTGATTTTGCCCCCCCACCCCAAAATGGACTTTTGGCAATGACTGGAGACACTTTTGGTTGTTCCTACCAGTGTGTGTGTGTATACTACTGGTATCTGGTAGGTAGAGACCAGACATGTGGCTGAACATCCTACAGTGCACAGAACTGCAACAAGAAACATAAGGCCCAAAATGTCAGTAGTGCCAAGGTTGAGAAACCCTGCTCTAACATAATTTTCAAAGTATCTCTCTCAAGTAGATGGACAGTTTCTTCACTCAAGATATGAGAAGACACACTTGGAGAGATTAAATGACCGTTCCAAGTCCTCTCAGCTTAAGGTAGTGACAGAACCAGGAATTTAACCCTAGGCCCTTGATTACACATGTTAATAATAACTAATTTTTTTCAATTACTTAGATGATTATTGTGATTTTTGACTTTAATTATCTGGACATTTGCCTTAGATTTTAGCCTTGGAAATCTCTCTATGTTCTATTTGAAAGTAATAATCAGAAATTAAGGCAGAAGATATTCGTGTGCTCCTTTGAAAGGTATCTCTCATGGAGATTCCTTGGGATCTTATATTAAAGAACTTTGTATTTCCTGGGGTTACTGACAGTGGGTTTCTCTAGTGAAGTGACTCAATCCACACATGGATCTTATTAACATAGTTCTGAAAGATTAGTAGTACAGAAATATTTAGTATTGTTAAACTTGAGACCTGAAACATCTGAGATGGCCATTAGATCTTTTGAGCTAATACCTGATTTAATTTTTCACGTAGTACCTATATACATTCTGGGATTACATAGAACACAGATGCTTTAAGCACATGAGTCTTTATCACCTTAGCTGTAGGTTTTAAATAAAATTAGGTGTGTTTGTACTTAGACTACTATATATTGTTCAGTGGTTGTCTCCCTAGAAATAGGAGCAGAGATGGAATAGGAAGGATACAAATAAGGGTAACTAAATTGGTCTAAGGGGAAAAAACAGTTGATTTAAATGAGATAGGAGCTCTGGTGTGCAAGGATGTTTCCAATATACAAGACTTTGAGAGAGAAACAGATATTTAAGACATATTCTCACTCGTCAAGGAGTGTTCAAATAGTAGATGAGATGTATGTACGTATGTATCAAAACTAATAGAACAAGATAGCATGAGGGTCAGATGATGGTAATAGCAGGGAACACAGAAGACAAAGTATTTTGTATTGGTGAGATCTGGGAAGGAATTAGCCTTCTCAGATGCAAAATACACATATTTAATCCAAGTTGGAAAATATAAGTTAAGAGCATTGGTTACAAAATATATTTCATAGTAAGTTATCACAGATAATAATCATTTTTATATTGTCAAAAGAAAACTCTTTCCTATAATTGCTGTAAAATCTTTTTGATATCCAGATGTTCAAAATGTAAATATCTCTGAAAGATTTATTTGCTATTTAAAATTCTTTTTATACTATCAATTCCTCATCTTTGCAGGTTCTGAGTATTTCTGGGTTCTTTAGGGCACAATGCCACATAGTAAGAGAATTATAAGCACCTTCTGTATAATCTTAAAGCCACTTGAAGTGGAATTTAAAGACTATTTAGAAGAACATAAAATATCTTTATTTCCATCCTACCTTTGAAAGTCTACGTTGACATTGCATTTAAACTTGTGGTTCCCTGAAAGTTAGGATGGGTGGCTATTCAAGAACAGCTGAGTCAAAATGGGGAAAAGATTGTCTTAGAGGCAGATTCAGGTATATGTTTTCAAAATTATAAAAAATATCCATGATAAAAAATTATACTTTAGTTCACAGTAGAGAGGAAAGAGAATCATTCCAGTGAGAGGCAGAAGTAAAATAGTTAATTGATAGTACTTCTGCTTTACCTTTTACCTTAATTCCAAATTTAGTATAAGATTGAACCATTTTGGCCACCAAAAATGGCAGTTTCAAAGTTAAACCTAACAGTGGCTAAATATGCTGGGAACTGTGGCTAAATATGCTGGAAATGGAGAGTTCCAGTGTTGAAATCAGCAGTTGAAGAACCATAGGAATATGTTAACGAAACACATTATGAATACATGAAGAACGTCAATTCATAAAAAAAAAGTGTCCCATCCAAGAATGCCAACACTTTGAAGGTTAGATTGACAGCACCAAAAAGTTAAACCGTCCATCTGATTCATGACAGAGTACAATGATAATTCATGTAAAAATTATAAAATTGAGAAATCTTAAGTAGACTATAGAAAAAACAGGTAACTGGGTGATTTCATCCCCCAAATCTTATTAAAAAATCTTTCAATCCAGCTTGTTTAAAGTTCTGCCATTTACAGGAATGTTTGAACATATTACTCAAAAAAGCAAAATTAAAGACCTCGAGGTAAAGTTATTTTACACTGAGATATCATACAAATGTTTTTTAGGTCATGGAACATGGCAGCTGAAAGGATTCATTTTAAATTTCAGTCAAACATGTCTAAATTGTAAACAGTAGAAACTGTGGTTTCCAGATCGCTTGAACTCTTTTATTTGGCTGAATAGAGGAACACACTATCTCCTTTTAAGTAGGACTGGTGTCAGGTAGAACAGTAGCCAAATATTCTCTATTTGGTTCTAGGCTCTCCTTTTTATGTTGCTTAGTGTCCACTTCTGTCAATACCTACTTTCAGAAAAAGATCTGAAACTCATTCACAGCAGAGTAGAATGTCTGAGATTCACTTTGTGACCACTTTCTGAAAAAGATGGAGAGGTGACTAGAAGCCATGTCATAATTTCCTGAAAGTCGAAGCTCCTCTAAGTGCTTGGTATAAGGAAAGGAAGGAAGATGGGAGGGGGTGGGGATGAAATTTAAAAGGCTGCCGCGAGATAATGCATATTGAGTGTAGCACAGAACATACTACCTAACATAATGTAATAAGCATTAATAATGAAAGCTATAATTATTATAATGGAGAGGGTTTCAGTTTATGGCTCCGAAAATAAGATGAGTGGTAGATCCCAGTGAGGTAGATTCTAGTTCAATGGAAGGAAAAAAATAATTCAATAGAGCTTTCCAAAAATGAAATGAGCCAATCCCAAAGAAGACTTTCTAATGATTGGAGCAGATCTGTCATTCCCAAATCTGGTCACACATCAGAAAACCTGGGGGAGAGGCTTGTTAACGGTACCCCATCCCAGGCAATCTCCAATCTGCATTCTTCTCCTGACCCCAACCAGGGCACCACTATTGTGATTATTTTCCACTATAGATTAGTTTTGCCTATTCTGGATCCTCTTTTAAATGGAATCATTCAGAATGTGCCTTTTGTGTGAGGATTCTTTCACTTAACATTTTTTGAGGTATGTCCACATGTTTTATATATCATTTATTTTATTGCTGAGAAATAACTAAATATTTTTTACTGTCTACAGTGTGCTAGGCAAAGTATTGATGTTTTGGGCTCACAGTGGTGAACAAAGCCAACCTTGAGCCTGACTCTGATGGTGCCCACAGTTTAAAGGTGAAGACCTTTAAGTTCCTTCCAAACCTTAGACTTGTGATATTATACCTTATGAAGCTTTCGGTGCACCTCTGTTCACGCAGCTCAAGGTGTCTAAACTTCAGTGCTTTAGTTTTTCCAGTCTCCTCTTCCCTGTCTCAGTTACAGAGGGAACTAAAACAAAGAGTCGATAAAATAAATTAGTTCACCAATGAATAATCATGTCTATATATCTGTCTGTTTTTATCGACAGCTTCAATATGCCCAAAGGAAAGCAGAGGCCCACAGACTTAATACTTCTCTATGGAGAAGAAAAATAGGCAGTATTTGACCAAGTTTCTCTTAGCAAGAGAAAGTAGAGTTGGGATAATTATTGCGGGTTTCCCAGACCTAAAAAAATTATAAATGATCTAAAAGTAGTTTAGAACTAAATGGTCCAGATAATCATCCTTGTTTTCAGCGACTCATCCTTTAAGCTTTTCCAATGAGAGGTTTTAGATTCTGAAAATACTAGTAGATTGAAGAAGAAAGTGATAATGGGCTATGAATTTAGGTTTTGCATGGATGTTGTTGAAATAGTGGAAATCAAGAGCTGTGTGGAGATGGTGTCCAGGGCAGTGCCTATGCATGAGGCAGGATGGGCCTTCCCCAGGCTCATCCATGTGACTGCATTGCTGGGTCAAGGACCCTAGGACCAAGCAATGAGTAGAAGGATGAAGACACACATTGAAACCAAGGGGTGAGGTTGATGCATAAGTAACAAGTAAACTGAGAGGCGAGATGAGGTTCAAGGTATATATCAGATTGGGCCATTGAGGAAGATATTTGAGGTGGAGATACAGTTGATCCTTATTATTCATGGATTATGTATTTGAGAACTTGCCTACTTGTTAAAATTTATTTGTAACCACAAGATCAATACTCACAGTGCATTTGCAGTCATTTGTGGACATGCACAGATTGATGAAAAATGTGAGTCACCCTACATGCATGTTCCTAGCTGAGGTCAAAGAAGCTGATCATCTTCTGTCTTCCAGTGCTGATACTATATAAACAAGTTGCTAATGTTTTTTTGGTGGCCTATTGAGTGCCACATTTCCCACATTTTTTTGCTTTTTGTTGACTTTGCTTTTATAAAATGTCCCCCAAGTGTAATGTTGATGTGCTGTCCAGTGTTCCTAAGCACGAGAAGGCTGTGATATGCCCTACAGAGAGAATACATGTTAGATAAGCTTCGTCAGGGATGAGTTATAGTACTGTTGGACATGAGTTCAGTGTTAGTGACTTGACAATATATATCAAATAAGGTGTCTTTAAACATAAAACAAGGTTATGTATTGATTGGTTGATGAAAATATTGTGACTAGAAGCTCACAAGAACCCAACTCTATATTTCCTCTAGGGCTAGTGGTTCAGCATTTGCTAATTTAGTGTTTGCAGCAACTTTATAGAATATAATTATCACAAATAATAAGAATCAACTGTGGTACATTGGGTGGGTCAGAGAAATAGATTGGACACTTCAGTGTTTCTCATCTTTTAAGCTCAGATTGTTGGAGTTTTCTTAGGAACACTTGTTTTCAAGAGCATACTGGCAAATGCTAGTCTTCAGAGTGGTACAAGTTTTTGTGAAATAATAATTCTACTTTTATGGGAAGTTTGCAGGCTGAATATTCCATTTATTTAGACATGCTGCTAAACTATTAATTTTGGAATTATATTCTTTGATTTAATAGATAATTTGTGAAAATTTGCTGCATTTCCCTTAAATATAATTCTAGTAAAAGAACGACTTACATATGTGGTATTATCACCTTTTTACTTGGGCTTTATGTAAGATTTGTTTGTTTTCAGAACTTTTAAGATAACTCTTCCCAGAGTCTGACTCCTGGGACTGGAATTAGAACCTGGTATGTAGCTTATGAGGAAGGTTCTAGAAAGCCTGTGTGAACAAATACAGTGCTTGGAAGAAAATAGGCCACGGACTAGGGAATAAAGTGATGGTGGAGGAATCAGAGATAAAGAAGTAGATCAGGGAACCTCAAATCTGACCATGGGCTGGGACAGATGTGAGACCAGAAAGGTGACACTGAGGCCAGCAGGGTTACAAGCAGCTGAGAGGATGGATGAAGGTCAGGGTAAAGTTCAACAGAGGACTCCACATCTGCATATTTGAGGGTCACTCTTCTTGGGCCTGTGACCTAAAATTAAAAGGGCAGAGCTGGACCTTCCTAGGTATTTTAATCATGTTTAACATTAGTAACCAAGCAATTTACTGTGTATCTGTTATGTACAGAATATAAAACAGACATTACAGATATTATTTTGAAGAATCAGTGATCTGTGGAGGAAAAACAAAGTACACATAAGAAATTGTGGGTAATAAGGCAATACATTGGTGAATATAATATTATCTAAAATTCAATATGTAGGTGTTGGGGAGAGGAAATATCAAGAGTGAAGAGGCTCCATGACCTCATTTTGGTAAATGTGGGGCCACCCCACAAATGTGTATCTCGTCTCTTATTTCAGAAAAGTAAAAGGTAGAGAATGTAAGATAAGAAGTTTCATAAAAGTAATTTAAAAATACTTTTATGTTTTAAGACTGTCTTGTGAGAAAAGCTCGCTGATAACGTGCAAAAAAAATGCAAAAGCAAGTTTGCTCTGAAGTCTTACTGAATATCAAGTACTTAATGAATACCCATGCTTTGTCCAGTACTATGCAAAGCGATAAAGGTAATATTAATAAAAGGATAAGAGTAGGTCTCTTTCCTTAACTTCTATAGTCATATCAGAGAAAATTCTGAGGAAACATCAAACACACTCAATAAGATACCAAGATGAGTGTCACAATTTGTTTTTATGATATTAAATTATATAAGCGATGGTACTTTAGATTTCCACTCAGCTTTCTTCCTAGATTTTCACTCAGCTTTCTTCCTCTAAATGTAATGTTTCTTTTTTCTCCATCTGTCTTCAGTATTTTTTCAGCAGTGTGACTGGGTTGTGTCTAGGTGGTTTTTTTGGTAGTTTGTTTTTCCTTTTTCAAAAAAAGGTCCTGCTTGAGGTTCTGTGGGATTCTTGGGTCTGTGGTTTATTGGTTTTCATTAATTTTGAAAAATTCTTTCTTCAAACATTTCTTTCTCTCTTTTCATTCTCAGACTTCAGTTACATATATATTAGGCCATCTGATATGATCCTACAGCTCTGTTTTTATCTATTTTTAAACTTATTTTCATTCTTTTGTGAGTGTTTGTGTTTCAGTTTGGATACTTTCTACTAATTCATCTTTAGATTCATTGTGTCCCATCTGCTAATGAGTCCATCAAAGGAATTCTTCATTTTTAATACTATGTTTTTTTACTTACAGCATTTCCATTTGAGTCTTTTTTGTAGTTTGTATCTCTGCTGACATTTCCTGTGTTCATATATGTTGTTCATCTTTTCCTCTAGATCCTTTAATATTCTGATCATACTTATTTTAAAGTCCCTATTTGATAGTTCCAACGTCTAAATCACCTCTGTGTTTGCTCTTGTTAGTTGGTTGATTATTTCACAGTGACTTGCCTTATCTTGTTTCTTTTGTATATCTTTTTACTTTTTGTTGAATTCTGGACATAATGTGTAGAAGATTGAAGAGACTGAGTTAAATAGTATTTTTGCCTGGTAATGGGCATGCCTTCTCTTCTTTCATGCCAATAGTGTGGAGGTTGAATCAATCTATTCAGGCGTTGAGCTAGATTTGGGCTTTGTTGTTGCTATGGTTATCTTCAGTTCATCACAGGCCTCGGATTACCCCAGTGGTGGCTGCTGTTACCTTGTGCTTAGAATGGGACCTGGGGGTGCTAGAAGGTTTTTCTCAATGTTCCCATTCTACCTTGTCTGCCTGAGCCACAGAGGAATATCACTTCATGTTGCATGAATTGGTATTGGGCTCTTGGTGGGCACGGGGCGTTCTCTATTGCATTGTTCCAGCCTCAGTCTTAGGCAGCTCCTGTGTGCCTGGGCTTTGGGGTTAAGGTTTTCTCAGCATTACTTCCTCTCCTCCCCATGGCAGCCAAATTCTGCCTTGTGTCTCTGGTTGGTCTTAGGTAGGACAGAATTTCTTGTCTCTCACATAGCAGAAGCTGACCTCTGCTTGGCATCAGTGCAGAATCCTGGGCCCAGGAAGATTTCCTGCCTCACTCCAGAGATGAAGGGTTTCTGCTTCTGTCCCTTCCTCATAAGCAATGGAACTTTGCCTGGACCATGGGGGCAACAAGTTGTCCCTCCTTTAATCTGTGTGCATATGTATTATGCTAATTAAAACAAAATTTTGGGATCCACTAGAAAGCACTAAATGCTCAGAGGAGAAACATAACCATCCTTTGCTTCTTTGCACCAGTAAGATAGTTGAAGTAGTTAGAACAATATTAATTGTGTTAACCTCGAACTTCCCTGAAGCTGTTTCTGCATCCCAAGTCCTATTACCTTTGAATTCTAATCAGCCCCCATCTCTCCTCCCTCTTCCCTCCTCCCTCCTTCAGAGGAATCAAATGGAAGGATTGAGGTTGACTGTCTCCTGTTGAAAGTTGGTCAAAGGCTCTAGAAGCTGGGTGAACAATGTAGGGGTGGAGGGAGGCTATAGCAGTAACTATAATAGCACCTGTGTGTGTGGGAAGGGACCATATAGAAGTGAAGAACAAAACAACAGAAAAAGAGAAGGTTTAAAAATATTTTTGTAATGTTATTTATTTTTACAGTGCCTGTGTTGTTGCAGATCAAAATCAGGCCAGATCTTTATCAGGATCCTTTTTCTAAAGTTTTAAAATTTAAAATATAAATACTTTTTACTTTTATAATCAGCACTAAAGGTAAAATAAATAGGTATGTAAGGCCACAGTGGGAGAAATATATATTGGAGAGTTCAAACAGATTTCTGAACCTGTATAGACAAGGTAACTTGCTACGTTATCTGTGAGATGTCTTTTTCTTTCTTTCTTTAAAGCATTTATTATACGTTCTGTATCCCCCCAAAGCAAGTATTTTACGGTATTCCAGAACTAGGGTTTTGTTTCTATGTGAATATATGGAAAGGACTTCACTGTATTTCTCCAAATGTAAGATGCACATTTTTTTTTCACATTTTAATGTCTCCAAAATGGGATGTGTTTTACCGTTGATGGACTATCATAACTTAAGTGGCATGATGTTTTTCTTAGTAAATAAAATGTTTTACAATTAATGACATCTTAGACTTGAGGAAATATGATATTAAATAGAGAATCTCACAGATGAAGAAACTAAAAACCATCTGACTTTTTTGGGTAGAAGTGGGTGGAACTTTCTTGACATATTCTAAATTGATCCACCTACAAGGTATTACTTGTTTACATTTGAGATGTTTAAAACCTTATATCTGAATTAAAAAATAAATTATATTAACTTTTAACTATGGTATAAAATAAAATGCCTCTCTTCTTATAGGCTTACAGTATTTTTTTTTTTTTTTTTTTCGGTACACGGGCCTCTCACTGTTGTGGCCTCTCCCGTTGCGGAGCACAGGCTCCGGACGCGCAGGCTCAGCGGCCATGGCTCACGGGCCCAGCCGCTCCGCGGCATGTGGGATCCTCCTGGACCGGGGCACAAACCCGCATCCCCTGCATTGGCAGGCGGACTGTCAACCACTGCACCACCAGGGAAGCCCAGGATTACAGTATTTTTATTGTCTCCTCAGCTTTTCATTTTAATCACAATCTCCTTTGAAATTTGACGACTCTATTTTCACTCTTCCTTTCAAAGCGAATGGCCTGTATTTTATGTTCATAAAAGGATCTTCCAATATTATATACGCGTAGAGAAATTAGGCTAAAGCAGTGGTCCCCAACATTTTTGGCACCAGCAACCTGTTTCGTGGAAAACAAATTTTCCATGGATGGGCTGGGGGTAGGGGAAGTGGTTCAGGCGGTAATGCGAGCCATGGGGAGCAGCAGATGAAGCTTCTCTCACTTGTCTGCCGCTCACCTCCTGCTGTGTGGCCCGGTTCCTAACAGACTGCGGACTGTTACCAGTTTACAGCCCGGGGGTTGGGGATCCCTGGGCTAAAGTACTTAAGTTCTCTTCTTTGTTTAAAGGGGACACATGTCCAGAGGACAAGATTTTAGTGTCATTACCATGTTAATGGTGGCAGAAGTCTATAGCAGGAAAAACTCTTTAGTTTATGAATTCAAGTTTTGTTTATTCTTGTGGGGTAGATCATAATTTGCTGTCTTTGCCTCATAGGAATCCAGTTGTCTTGATTACAGTGTCTGGATATCAAAGGATGACTAAAACTTACTCCCTTTTCTGAAATGAATGACTTGTGCAATAATTTAAAAAACCCTTAAGTTATTCATAACCACTATTAGCTTTAATTAAGGGCAGAGAATCTTAGTTACACCTTGACATCAAAAAGTACAGTCAGGTCTTTACTAGATTTGTTCATTGTCTTGGTTGGGTCATATTTGTATATAGCTTGTAGGTGAGATAATTTGAGAAAATATTCTTTTTCACTATCAACATAGAATTTAGAACTCTTTGAAGGGTTGTCACTTTTACGTAGGAAAATATGGTGATGTAAAGAAAACTGTTTCTTTTCCTACTTAGACTTAAAACATTTTATTTGATTTCGTGGCTTCTCTTAGACCCAAATCTCGATCATCCCTCCTAATATATTCATTCTTCACTCCGGTAACACACAACTTCTTTAACTCATGTATTCTGAATAGACACTTGTAGGAGAAGAACAGTAGGATAGAATTCTGTTAAAGCAAAATAAGCACAATCAAACCAGGGTTTTGGCATGTCTGTTGGAACAATTACAAGGAGCCATAATTGGCTCTCTAATCAAGCCAGTTGGTCTCATTCTGGGGTCATCATTGAGGAGATACTAAAAAAGTATGCACAGAGGCTCTTTCTAGTGCTTTGAGAGAATACATCTAGAACCATGTGTACTGAATCAAAGGTAAAAACAACTCAAGTTAATATTTATAATATTTTAACACATTGGAATGAGAAAAAGTCAAAATGAACTCTGCTGTGTGAATATAGTTTAAATGAAATGCTTCTGAAGGAGCAGTGTGATTGGCTGGACTTAGGAGGAGATAAATATTTGATAAATTTTGGACTTAGGTCTTCGGGAGTGTAGTTTGATTCTTGACATTAGTGGATGAAAAGAAATGAGAAAGGACCTCATTAGAAAATTTAAGGATATCAATGAATCAGGTGACCTTTGGGTTGGTTGGAGGGGTAGGATTATAAAGAAATGGTGTACATATTAAGCACTCATGTCAAAGTTATTAGATCAGTAGAGAATCTACCACAAATTCATGGAAATACACTTTGCACCAGAAAAGCTGCTTTCACCCCTTATATTTAATAACTGAAGTGTAAATGCAATTCACAGCGAATGTTTATATATAATCAATTGTTCTTTAGTTAAATAAAAAAAAGGAAAGCCAGGAAGAACAGACCCATAGAGGTAGTAGATATGTATAGAGTGGATTTGGGGTTAATGGGTGTTTTAAAAGGAATTCAAAAGGATAACATGTATCAAAACATGATACCAGAAGGTGGAAAGTATTATTTAAAAGCCTAATCACTATGTATCATGCAACAATATCAATATTTCTCAAATGTATAAGACTGTATTAAGAATAAAGTACAAAGTTCTATGGCTTCAATGCAGGTTCGTTCAGAGAAGGGGAAGAAAGCCCTTTGTAAAATATGGAAACCATCTTGAGTTCAACAAATGCCAGAAAAAATTATAATTGTAAAAATGAGATGTCGACTATCGTTATTACAGTGGCTGTGTTGTTTCCAGTAACAATTTGGCGTTTTATTTAGTCTGTAACAATCTACAATTGAAATATAAAATAAAGATTTTTCTTTTATTTCCCTCTGAAGTTCTGTGCCAAGCTAAGCAGAACTGAATGAAACATCTGTGGATGATTAAAACAAGCTTTCCTATGAGGTTTTGAATAGAAAGTAAACATGGATTTTATCCATAGTCAACAGCATTTACAAATGTAAAGGGAGGAAGCTACTGAGTTTTTGAAGAATGAGCTGTTAGAGAGGAAATAGAAGTATGGAACGGCAGATGGCGATAATTAGTTCCATACGGTGAAATCCTTCTATTAAAAAAAAAATGACAGTGAGCTGCTCTGGTTGGGTGATATTTTATTGAAGCAGTG
The DNA here is from genome assembly GCF_964270905.1 of Leucopleurus acutus. Taxonomy (NCBI): domain Eukaryota; kingdom Metazoa; phylum Chordata; class Mammalia; order Artiodactyla; family Delphinidae; genus Leucopleurus; species Leucopleurus acutus. The sequence continues at coordinate 16,958,259 of NC_139162.1, read as the reverse complement.
TTTGCATCTTATTTCCTATCTTTGTCTTCCTAGAATTGTCCCATCTCACAAAACCAATCAAATGTGACTAACATGTGAGGGATTGTTGAGGAGTATACTTTGGTACTCATGAGTGAGAAAACCTTGAGTTTAGGGGGTAACTCAGACTGGTGAAACTCCCCACTGGACGCCCACCCATCTCTCCTACCTGGGATTTTCAGTTCTCCAATCTTTATTGCTTAACTATTTTCCATCAGTCAGAGTTCCCTAGCTTCTTGAGACTGTTGTGCAGTGCTTAAGAACCCTGGCTTTGGTGTGACTGCCTGTATTTGAATTCTGCTTCCCTTACTCACTAGTTGTGTGAACTTGGGGAATGACCTAACCTTGCTATGTCTCAGTTTTCTCATCTGGACAATGGGAATAGTTATAATACCTGCCTTGGAATATTGTATAACCTAATGGTACAATTGTTGAAAGGATTAAAATGAATAAATATGTTAAAAATGTCCACCAGAGTCATTTGGACCCCACCCTAGACCTACTGAATCACAATCTATATTTTTGATCACATACCCCTTCTCAGTAAACAATTTTTTTTTTTTTTTTTTTTGCCGTACGCGGGCCTCTCACTGTTGCGGCCTCTCCCATTGCGAAGCACAGGCTACGGACGCGCAGGCTCAGCGGCCGTGGCTTACGGGCCTAGTCGCTCTGCGGCATGTGGGATCTTCCCGGACCAGGGCACGAACCTGTGTCCCCTGCATCGGCAGGTGGACTCTCAACCACTGCACCACCAGGGAAGCCCAGTAAACAATTTTTGATTATTTATCTTCACTATAGGCTTGTTGGTATAGTAATTTATGTGTACTGTTGTTCTAATATAGAACATACATTTTATAACATCTACAAGGTAGATATTTTAAAAGAGAGATAAAAAATAAAAAGTTTGAGTATCTTTTTTCCCCGTATCCTGGTGAACTAGGATTTAGAGGTCACTGGTTTAGAATATATTAGTTGAATTGAACTAACTTGAAAAAGAGTAGTACTGACTTCAACTAGCCAAAATCTTCAGGCAACAACAGCAAACAACAATACAGCACACAGCCCCAGAGCTTTGGTAAACAGTTTCTCCATGCCCTCCGGCTTGTGCCAAGGCCAAATGTCTTGTTCCCAGTTCCCTGTTTTGCATTTCAACAATTGTTTTGGTTACTTTTATCCTTTTGTTCTTTGTGTTTTTTAATACTGCCAACCAACTCACTATTTGCAGTTGTGACCTTGACGGTATTCAAAATCCTCTGTTTTTAGCCACAAATGTCTATAGCTTTCAAAAGGATGAAGTAAGCTCTTTGTTTTTAATTGTTGATGAAGGTTTCCTCACATGCACCTTATTTCAATTTTCTTCCCAATTGGCATCTTTCTTAGTTCTGGGTCACTGGCGACCCCGCCTTGGTTAATCTTCTTTTGTTCCCTCTCACAGCCTTTCTCTAGCTTTATAATTATCCAAGGTGGTAACAGCTCTTAAGAACATACTCTGTCACCTTGAAATCAAGTGGTTTTTAGCTGAAAACTCAGGCAAGGTCTTAAAGATGTTGTTTCTCTCAGCTATGAATAGTGAGGGAGAATTTGAACATGACAGTCCTTAGCTGCAACGATATTTAGATGATGGATTCCCATTACCCTCCATAATGTGGGTTGTTGACATTTTATTCAAACATGTAATCCTTGTCATTGAGCGTAGGAAGGCGAGAGATTGCTACCTGAAGTAGGGGCAACACAGGATGGCACTACAGAGAAATGTCATAAAGCCCAAAATAATAGTAGTAATCATTTTCTACTTCCTATCGTGTCATTTTTAGAATTAACATGTTGTTCTCTGGTACTGTTTTCATGATTCTGCTGTAGTTCTGAGCAATGTTTAGGGCACCCCTTATATAAATGCCTTACACATTAACATTGATGATACATGGTTATTGAAACAAAGTAGTTAATTTATGTCCTTAGAATCACATCTTGTAATCAGAGCTTCATCGTTGAATACTTATAGGTAAGCTTGCATTTGGGAAATAATGCCTATTCTTTTACACTGTTAATATGTCAAAGAGAGAAAGAAATCACTGCTGCGTTAATGACACCAACTTTGTGATAAATATTCAAGAATAATAATATGGTAGTATACGTTGCTCTTTATTTAGAGATTTAAGAAGAGAGGTTTTATTTAATTTGAATATCCTGTATGTACCATATGCTGATTAACAATTTATAAATAAATTGAATACAACAAAATAGACACAAAAGTACAAAGAATTCAGTCTTTTAGAGTTCTTGTAGGAACATGATAACAGTGTAGAATTACATATCCCTACCTCCCTTCCTAAAAATCATACAAGGAGAAAGCAACATAACATAGAGTCAAGGAGAAAGGGACACTTGCCCTGAGTGATGAGGAGTCACCATTGAAGATCTGTGGGAAAGACCATTCCAGACAGTCGATGGTAGTGCAAAGGCTCTGGGGTAGAAAAAAGATCTGTGGGGCTTGATTAAAGTGAGGGATGGGGAGAGTGTTAGGGGGCGATGATGATGATGGAGAAACAGGCAGGAATCTGAACATGCAGGGCCTTTTCCACCAAAGTAAAGAATTTTGGATAGTATTACAATATAATAGATAGTCATTGGAGTATTTATAGAGGAGAATGGCATAATTTTGTTTACTCTTTAAAAGATAGCATTGTTATTGGGACAACTGGTGAAATTTGAATAAGGTCCGTAGATAATAGAATTATCAGTGCTAAGTTCCTGATTTTTGATGTGTACTCTTTTTTTAATAAAAAAAGATACTAGAAATGACGTTACATTCTTTATTGTTTAATTAAAAGCAACATTTAGCACTCATGCAGTAACTGTTAAGACATCACAACCTGAAAGGCTTTGCTTATCATTATGGTGAGGGAGGTACAACTGACTTTTTACATTTTTTATGATGAAATGTTAATTGTGCTAAGTGTACTCTTTATGCAAGAGAAAGTTATTGCTTTTAGGAAATATGCCTGAAAGTATTGAAGGGTAAAAAGGTGAGATTGTTACTGAATTGGTCGCCTGGACCCACCCTGGGGTCCTAGCCCGGGCAGAGACCCCTTGTCTCTGCCAAGGAGGTTCTCCTTCCCCTTGGATTCACTAAGCCAATAACAAAACCAATGCTGAGACTGAAAACAGCACAAGCTTTATTCAATGGCCAAGGAATGGGGAAGTGGGAACTTAGTTTGCAAATCAGCTTCTCAGACTGACACTGTATATATGATGCCATATACATAAGAGGGCTGAGGTAAAAGGGAGGGAACTGGAAAGACTGGGAAGAATATTCATGACTTATCTGAGAACAGGGGTGTGGTTTGAACCTAGAACCGAGGCAACACTCCTTTTCAGTCCTTGTATGGGTTTTTCCAGTTGTTATCATGGCAGTTGTCAGCCATCATGGTGCTGGTGGGTGTGTCATTTAGCTAATGTATTACAATAAGTGTATAATGAAGCTCAAGGTCTATTGCAAGTCAAATGTTGACCATCTTGGGCCTAGTTGGTTCTAAGCAGTTCTTGTTATTCTCTTTGCAGCTTCCTCCTGAAATTTAGATAAGAGCAATTGGTTTCCATTTGAGGGAGGGGCAGGGGTGTGATTCTGGGGCAACAGCCTTGGTAACAAGATATATAAAATGCTTCAGAAAAATTGTGTGGAGAGAGAGAATGATAAGCAAATGTGGTAAATGTTAACTTGGGGATTTGGGGGAAATGTACAGAGAGGTTCTTTGTTTATTCTTGTACTGGTGTCACGACTTTTCTGTAAGTCTGAAATAATTTCAAAATAGAAAGTAAAGGAAAGAAACCATACTGGCCTGTATGAGGAATGATTTATAGGTGAGCAGATGTGGGAACAGGGAGACCAGTCAGAGAACTATTGCAGTGGTCTAGGGGAGCAATGATAGTGGTTGGATTGAGGCAGTAGCATGAAAGTAGAGAAAAGTGGTGATTCAAGACAAACATGGTTGATGGGATGTGGTTGCTGAAGGAAAGAAAGGAACAGTATATGACCTCAGGTTTCTTGGCTGTGGTGATGTTCTTTTCTGAGATTGGAAGACTAAAGTTGTTCAGAATATAGAAAAAATTATCCTGATGATTTGAGGTTTTGGGTTACTGGAGCTGATTATGGAACCTAAAACCTACTTTTAACAAAAGTTTATTAAAACCAGAGGTTAAGTTCCTGTAAGGGTCAATTAGTTTTGCTTCATTTCATTGGTGGTGTCTCTGTCCTTGAAAGAATATACCTGTTACAAGAGAGGGAGCGTGTGAGTGGGTCGGTGAAAAATCCATCACCACATTTGGCTAAACAATCAGAGTAGTACCTCACTATTACCAGTCAAGAACATGATACAAGGGTAATTATACAGAAAAATTCCAAGAAAATATATATTTAGACTATGAAAATGATACGGACTTATTGTTATAAATTCAAACAGTATGGAAATAAAAAGTACAATTTTCCTTTTCTCCTAATTCTGTAGTCCAGAAAGTCCATTAGCAGTTGGATGTTCTCCTTCCACACATCTATCCCTGCATGCAAGTTCCCACCCTCTCCATACATATACATAACATAGTTTAACTTTTTTTAAATATAAAAATGGGATTGTACTAGTTATCTCTTGCTGTGTAACAAATTTCCCCCCACCCCAAATGTAGTAACTTGAAACAAAAAACATAATTTCAAAATTTCTGTGGGCCAGGAATCTGGGTGTGGATTAGCTGGATCCTCTGCTTCCAGGTCTCTCGTGAGGCTGCAGTTAGGATGCTGGCTGAGGCTGTGGTGTCAGATGAAGCCTCACCTGGGAAGAATATGCTTCCAACTTCTCTCATGTGGTTGTTGGCAGGATTCAGTTATTGATGAGGCTGTTGGACTAGAACCTCAGTTACCTGTTGGTTGGAGATCTCCCTCAGTTCTTTGACACAGGGGTCTCTCTATGGGGCAACTCACAGTATGGCAGCTGGCTTCCATTATATTAAGCAAGAGGAAGCTACTGTCTCTTTGTAACCTAATCTCAGAAGTGATATCCCATAACTTTGACCATATTCTATTTATTAGAAGTAAATTGGTAGGTCCATCCCACATTCAAGAGGAGGGGATTACACAAAGGTGTGAATATGGTGATTATTGGGAGCCATCTGAGAGGCTGCATACCATAGTATATACATAATTATAACTTAAGTTTTTCACTTAATAATGTGCTGTGAATATCTTTCCATGTTAGTATAAATAGATCTACCTTAAATTGTTTTTAATTGTTGGATGGTATTCCTTTTTATGGATATGTCATAATTTATTTAACAATTCCCCATTAGTTAAAATTTAAGTTGTTTTTATTATTTTTGCAGTGAACACTGCATGTATTTCTTTGACATTCATGTAAGATTTTTTTTAAAGACTTAATTTTTTTAGTTTTATGTTTATAATAAAAATGAGAGGAAGGTGTAGAGATTTCCTGTTTAGTTCCTGCCTCCACACATGCACAGCTTCCCCCGTTATGAACATCACTCACCAGAATGGTTTTTTTTTGTTTTGCTTTGTTTACTAAGAATGAACCTAAATTGGCACATCATAATCACTGAAAGTCCATAGTTTACCTTAGGATTCACTCTTGGTGTTGTACATTCTGTGAGTTTGGACACAAGTATAACATATATCCATCATTATAATACCATACAGAGTATTTTCACTGCCCTAAAAGTTCTCTGTGCTCTCTCCCTAATCATCTGTCCTTTCCCCAAACCACCAAGTCCTGGCAACTACTGATTTTTTTTTATTATCTCCATAATTTTGTCTTCTCCAGAATGTCATATAATTGAAATCTTACAGTATGTAGTCTTTTCAGATTAATTTCTTTCACTTCACAATATGCATTTAAGTTTCCTCCATGTCTATTCATGGCTTGATATTGCTTTTTTTAAAGTGGTGAATAATATTTGTCAGGATTTACCACAGTTTTTTAATCCACTTCCCTACAGACAGACGTCTTTGTTGCTTCCAAGTTTCAGCAGTTATGAATTAAGCTGCTATAAACATTCATGTGCAGGCTTTTTTGGTGTGTACCTAAGTTTTCAACTCCTCTGGGTAAATACCAAGGAGTACAGTTTCTGGATTATATGCTGAGAGTATATTTAGTTTTGTAAGAAACCACCAAATTGTCTTCCAAAGGGGCTGTACCATCTTACATTCCTACCAACAACGTATGAGAGTTTCTGTTGCTCCACATCCTTGTCAGCATTTGGTGTTGTCATTATTCAGGATTGTGGCCATTCTAAGAGGCATGTAGTGGTATCTTATTTTTCATTTGTATTTATCTGATGACATAGGATGTGGACTATATTTTCATATGCTAATTTGCCATCTGTATATCTTCATCTTCTTTGGTGAGGCGTCTGTTAAGATCTTTGGCATATTTTAAAATCAGGTCATTTGTCTTCTTATGGTTGAATTTTTAAGAGTACCCCCAAAATACCTGGATAACAATCCTTTATGAAATGTGTTTTTTTGCTATTATTTTCTCCTAGTCTGGCTTGTCTTCGAAATCTTTCGATATTTCACAGAGCAGAAGTTTTTAATTTTAATGAAACCCAGCATATCCATTATTTCTTGCATGGTTCATGTCTTTGGTATTGTATTTGTGTCTTTCTTCTATGCCATTTTCTATGAGTTTTATAGTTTTGTGTTTTACATTTAGGTCTCTGATCCATTTTGAGTTAATTTTTCCTGAAGGATGTAAGGTTTGTGTCTTGATTCATCTTTCTTTGCATGTGGATGTCCAGTTGTTCCTGCACTATTTGTTGAAGAGACTATCTTTGCTCTACTGTATTATTTTTGCAACTTTGTCAAAGATCAGTTGACTGTATTTATGTGGGTCTATTTCAGGGCTCTCTATTTTGTCTATGGATCTATCTTTCTATTTTTTTGCCAATACTAAAATGTCTTGATTAATGTAGCTTTATAAGTCTTGAAGTCAGGTAATATCAATCCTCCAACTTTGTTTTTCTTTTTCAATATTGTATTGTATATTCTGGGTCTTTTTGCTTCTCCATACAAACTTTAGAATCAGTTTGTCAATATTCAAGAAAATAACTTAGGGTTTTGATTGAGATTACATTGAATCTGTAGGTCAAGTTGGAAAGAACTGACATTGTAACAATATTCAGCCTTCCTATCTATGAACATGGGCTATCTTCCCATTTTACTTCTTCTTTGATTCTGAGTGTAAACATTTTTATAAGATGATTCTTAGGAATGTAATTAATGGTATGAATATTTGAAAATTTTATAGCAGTCATCAAATTTCTCTCCAAAAAGACCACACAAATTTAAAATTCTTTCAAGCATTTAAGAGATTGCCCTTTATCCACACACTCAACTGTGCTGGATGATAATAATTAAAAATTTTGTCATTCTGTTAAACAGAAATTTTATTTTATTGTTTTAATTTCCATTTTTTTCAGTACTATTGAAATTGCATAAATTTTCATATGCTTATTTGCCATTTGTATATCATTTTTTCCTAATTTTCTATCTGTTGTCTTTGAATTTTGTTCATGATGTAGTTTATCATACTTTTTCTTCTATGCCCTGGAACACTTTACCTAACAAGGCTTATTAGAAATGAGACTCACTCTAACTAATTTAAGGCTGTTGTACTCCCAGGTCAGCCCACACCCTTACTCAGCTTTACTTATTTTTTTCATCTGTATTAGTTTCCTATTGCTGCTGTAATAAATTAGCACACATTTAGTGGCTGAAACAATACAAATTTTTTATAGTTGTGGAGATCAGAAGTCCTAAAATCAAAGTGTTAGGACTCGTTCCTTGTAGAGGTTCTCAGGAAGAATCTGTTTCCTTGCTTTTTGCAGCTTTGAAGGGGCTGCCTCCATTCCTTGGCTCTTGGCCCTTTCCTCCATCTTCAGAGTCACAGTGTAGCACATTGAAATCTGTCTGTCTGACTCTAACCCTCCTGCCTTCCTCTTATAAGAAACCCTGTGATTACCCTGGGTCCACCTAGATAATTCAGGAGAATTATCCCAGTTCAAGATTCTTTTTTGTTCGTTTGTTTGTTTTAAAATTAATTAATTCATTTTTGGCTGCGTTGGGTCTTTGTTGCTGCATGTGGGCTTTCTCTAGTTGTGGCGAGAGGGGCTACTCTTTGTTGTGGTGCACGGGCTTCTCATTGCAGTGGCTTCTTTTGTTGCGGAGCACGGGCTCTGGGCGTGCGGGCCTCAGTAGTTGTGGCTTGCGGGCTCTGGAGTGCAGGCTCAGTAGTTGTGGCACACGGGTTTAGTTGCTCTGCAGCATGTGGGAACTTCCCGGACCAGGGCTTGAACCCATGTCCCCTGCATTGGCAAGCAGATTCTTAACCACTGCGTCACCAGGGAAGTACCCCAGTTCAAGGTTCTTAATCACATCTGCAAAGTCCCTTTTGTCACATGAAGTAACATAATCATTTGTCTGGGGGATTAGGACATGGGCGTCTTTGGGGTGGGGTAGAAGGCTTTTATTATCCAACCTACATACCATGTAACATATGATATATTTTACTTATTTATTCTATTATTGTTTGTATTTCTCCTCCACCACTTGTCACCCTCATCACCTCTAGAATGTAAACTCTGAGAGTATGGATTTTTTTGTTGGCTTATTGCTGAATCTCAATCATTAAGAATAGTGCCTGGTATATTTTCTGTTCTACTGATATTTTTGAATGATTAAAAGTAAGAATAATAAATCAAACAATCTGGACTGATGCCTTTTTGGAGTTAGATCTTAAACTATCATTTCTATTCATTTTGTGATTATTAGTATTTTTGTATTTTATCTATTTTCTTGAGTTAATTTGGGTCATTTTTATTAGAAATCATCCATTTCATCTAGATTTTTGCTTTATTGTAACTCAATATTATTATTTTACGTTAAAAAAATTTTCCCGAATTTGTGAGTATGGCCTCTTGCTCATTCTTAAAGTGTTTATTTGGGTTTTCTTTCTTATTTTGTTGGATATACTTACTAGAGATTGTTTCTGTGTTCTCTGGAGAGTATTAGAGTGACTTCTGATGTATTTTAAATTAGAAGTTTGTCCTTCTGGCCATAGCTTTTAAGATGAGCAAATAGACCTCATTCATGGAAAGACTGGGCTTTTTTCTGTCTGCTGCCTCTTTGCTGGGCCCTGAGGGATTAGCCATGGTGAGTCCGCCTGAGCCCTTTAAGAACTCTCTCAGTTTGCTTTGTGGATTCTTGTGGACACAAGCCTATTGGCTTTCAAAGCTAGATGTTTTGGGAATCCATCTCTCAGGTGGAAGTTGGGCACCAGATGTGGGGTCCAAATCCTTCACTCCTCAGGGAGTGGGAGTTGTGAATTCCTTCCATGTTGTGTGTCACCATGCGGGGGGTGGGGTTTATGGTGAGTTTGTGTCTTAGCATCTCCTACCCATTTCGATGGGGGTTTTTGGAGTATTAGAGTATTTAAAGTATTAGAATATTCGGAATTTGACTGTATTCTTACCTTTACCAGTGTGCTGTATGTTTTCATCGTACTGGTTTTGAATCCCCACAGCTTTTGTTTGTCTGGGAAAGTCTTTAACTCTCCTGAATTTCTGAAGGATAACTTTGCTGGATAGACTGTTCCTGGTTGGTGGTTTTTTTCTTTCAACATTTTGAATGTATCATTCCACTCTCTCATGGCCTGTAAGCTCTTTGCTGAGAAATCCACTGATACCCTTATGGAGGTTCCCTTGGAAGTTAAAACCTTCTTTCTTCTTGCTGCTTTTAAGATTATTAGACTTTGATTTTTGAAAGCTTTATTTAATGTATCTTCGAGAGGATTTCTTTAGTTGGTTTTGTTTGGTGACCAGTGAGCTTCATGAACTTGGTTATCCAAATTTCTCACCAGATTTGGGAAGTTCTCAGCCATTTTTTCTTTCAGTAAGCTTTCTGCCCCCTTTTCCCTCTCTTCTCCTTGAACTCCAATAATTCCGTCACTGGTTGTTTACATGATATGCCATAGATCATGTAGGCTTTCTTTTTTTCATGATTTTCTTCTCCTTTGAATGGATCATTTCAAAGTTCCTGTGTTCTATCTCACAGATTTTTATTCTGGTTGGTACATTTGCTGTTGATGCTCTAAGTGTTGCATTGAGTCTTCACATTTGAAATAGTAATTACCTCCTTCATTTCACTAACTGCCTTCAGGAGAGAAATACCTTCTGTCGGTTCTGCTAGTGATTCTGAGGCTTTCTCAGACCTTCTCTGGATATACATGCTCACATTTTTTGCTTCCTTTTGTCAGAATTCTTAAGCTTGAATGTTTTCCCTTGATCCTGCAACACACTAGGACAGGTGCTGACATTCTCCCTTTTGTTTTCCAAAAGATGGCACTAAAGCTCAAGTTTGTGGTCTCTCCCTGCCTCACAGATTTGGGCCAGCTTTCTATGTGTTCTCACCAGCCATCTGCCAAAGCTCACTTTCACCACTGTAACTGGGGACATGCACAGGGAGCTAGCCACAGGGTCAGGATGTGTGGAGGTGAGGCATGCTGGTAGTGCCCATGGGCTAGTTGGGGGGGATCCACAGGTGAGGCATTCCCAGGGGATCATGGGTGAGCTTCTTGATGGAGTCTGTGACACAATGAGTAGGACCTGTGTCCTTTTTAATATCCTCTGAGAGTCCTGTCTGCCGCACATTCCCAGCCTCTTCCTGCCCCCAAATCATGCAGCTCACGATTTAGTACTCCGAGTGGGGGGAGAGAGAAATGAGCCTCTTCGGCAGTATCCCACACAGCTGGGGAAGCTGGGTCCTCACTTACATCCTTCTACTTTCCCTGGCGAGAGAAATCACAGGTGGAGAAACTCTCTTGGCCATAAGCTTTGTTGTCTTGGGGGAGAGGTGCTGCAGGTAAAGTCAAGCTGTTCTTCTTACGCTTTCCAAAGCATCAAATTCTTTTTTTTCCCCCTCCAAGGGTATACTGGAACCACTTTGGTGACCTGGCCTTCCACAGAGGCTCTCCTGTTCTTGGGTATTTGTCTAAGACAGTGTTTTCCAGGGGCTCCCAGACCATAGCCAAGAGTGGCTGGAGCCAGTTCATGGGCTACTGCAGGGTCCACAACCAGGACTGAGGTCTGTATGTCTATTACCTAATGCTGGATGAGTGAGACTCCTCCTGGGTCTCTTGACATATAGTGCTGGATTCTGTATTTCCCACAAGGCACTTCTGTTGGTGGATGGATGCTGCATTATTATTGTTGGCGGGAGGTGGTGGTGCTGGTGGTGACAGAGAGGACAAAACAGTAGACGTCTTACTTTGCCGTGATGCTGATGTCACTTTTCATCTTATACGTTTTGATGTATGGTATTCTCATTGTCATTCTTATCCTTTAAAAAAATTTATTATGAAACATTTTAATCATGCAAAAACGTAGAGAGATTAGAATAATGAAGCCTTAGTTTCATGTCACTAATTTCAACAAATGGGTCCATTCTTGTGTATCCATACCTTATTCTCTCAACCTTCTGGACTACTTTAAAGCAAAGTCAGACTTATTATTTTATCTGTAAGCACTTCTATTTGCATCTCTAACAGACTTGAACTCTTAAAGAAACATCATCATCTCCAAATGGGGAAAGTAACAAAAATTCTCTGTATCATTTAATAACCAGCCAGTGTTTAAATTTCCCCCACTTATATCTTTTTACACTTGGTTTCTTGAGTCAGCAGCCAAATAAGGTCCATACATAGTATATGATTGACATGTCTCTCTCAACCTATATCATTCCTTCCTCCTTTTTCTCTTTCTGTCTTTGTTTTTTGGTAAAGAAATGGAATGGCCATTTGTTGTGTAAAATTTGGCTGATTTTATCTCCATGGTGTTGTTTAACATGTTCATTTATCCCTGGATTTCCTGTATACTGGTGATATAACTAAAGGCTTGATCAGATTCAGGCTTGAGTTTTAATATTTTTGGCAAGAATCTCTCATAGCTGGTGCTGTGCACTTCTTATAATATCAAGAGGCCTGTAATGTCTGATTATTTCTCTTCTTATGCTGTTAAGATTGATCAATGTGCTCAGGTGCTTTCAGCCTGATCCATCCATTATAAGGTTCCCCATTACAGTAGTCTTACCTAATGGTGTTAGCAGCCATCCATGATCATTGCCCAGATGCATTATTTCATTAGAGGTTGCAAAGTGGGGAGTTTTGATTCTATTAATTCTTTATATCAACTAAATGCTTACCCTGAGATAGATTTCATAGAGGAGGGCAGGATAAATTCTGGAATCTCTTACTTACAATATTTCAAAGTGAGTTGGTACTCTAGAAATCTCTAGAATGTTATTAAAAATGCATAGATTTTAATATGTTTGTGTTTCAATCCATTGTCATTACTTTTTCAGTGTTCACATTGTCCCATCTTTGGCCATTGGAAGCCCTCTGCATTGATCCTAGGTCCTTTTCATGTGACCCCTGTAGTCTTTGATAACTTGTTTTCTGGAACAACAAAATGTCCCAGACTTACATTGTACAACTCTTGCCCCAGATCTGGAATCTGTCACTTCTCTAAGAAGTTCTGTTTTTTTTTTTTTTGCGGTACACGGGCTTCTCACTGTTTTGGCCTCTCCCGTTGCGGAGCACAGGCTCCGGACGCGCAGGCTCAGCGGCTATGGCTCATGGGCCCAGCTGCTCTGCAGCATGTGGGACCTTCCCGGACCGGGGCACAAACCCGTGTCCCCTGCATCGGCAGGTGGACTCTCAAACACTGTGCCACCAGGGAAGCCCCTAGAAGTTCTGGTTTTTATTAGTGGAAACCATCATTAATTTCTAAATAGTCTATAATTTTATTCTTAGATATTGAGTTATTCAGAAGAGTGTTTTAAAATTTTTAGGTGGTTAGTTTTTGGTTTTGCTCTTAATTTCTTTATTTCCCGTAGCCAGAGAATATTGCTGTATGATTTTCTTTACGACTTACCACTGGATTAATTAAAAAACGTTTTATGAGCATTTGAAAAGAACTCTATGGAGTTACTAAATCCATTCTTACATTGTTATTCACAAACATCACTTATCTCTAGGTTTTAAGGGAGCTGTGTTAAAAATAACAGCTATTACACAGTCCTGTGTTAAAAACAACAGGACTTCGTCAATTATTTCATTTCTGAAAACATTTCAGTTTACTTACTTTGAAGGGCTGTGATTTAGTATGTAACGTTAGGGTCTAGGGAGAAAATCTAATTCTCATCTGTAAAATGGGTAATTTGAAACAACATAAAATTAAATTTTCTTCTCTTTATCAAGGATTAAATCCCACAGAGAACAAACATAGATTTTTACTTTTGTAAAAAAAGTACTTGGATTTTGTTGGTAGCTCCAGGAGGAATTGAAAATGTCATGTTTTGGGAGTTGTGGTGCTAATTAGTATATGCAATAATTTAATAATACAGTGAAATGCAAATAGTTGAGCAGATATAAATGAGAAATCACTGGACAGTGGAAACATAATTTTTGTCAGTTGCATGCATTTTCTTTTAATACTGCTTCTTGGTAACCTGCTAGTCTGAGAAAACAAAGATACATGTAGAACGTGAGTGCAGTAAGGATGCCCACAGGTTGTGCCTTTTCCTTCCCTGTAATGCTGTGAAATTACAAGAGTGTCTGCATTAAGAAGGCCCAGTGTATTACCTGAACACCCCATGGGAAGGCCAGCCTCACTCGTGCTAGAATGGGATGTGTGACAGGCGACGTTCACGTGACACTTGAACACACTAGGTTGTGGCCTAGTCAAGAGAGCCTGCCACCTAAGAGTCTCCTTCCATTTCAACTGTTTAAAAATACAATTTCATACGTTCTTTCATTTTATTAATGAAATGCTATGCTTCAAACCAAGGGGCCTGCCTGCCAGGGGAAGCTATAATTATGCCTGGGTAGTCTGCAGCTGTGCTTAGTTATAAAGCTTTAACTAAAGAAAATAGAATTTGAGTTGCTTTTGTGCATCTCATAATATTTCCCCCAAATCAGTACATTTATATGACAGTTAAATAATTTCTAAAGCGATTACTGGCATTAAAAAATACTTTTTTTTCCTTTGGCCAGGACATTGAAAACCTGGTGCTAAAGATGACCTATTTTTTGTTTATCTTTCAGCAAAACTAATTGTAAAATTGTTGTTTTGTTTGCTTGGAAACAGTATAATCCATCTCTTTCTTGACTCCTTTTTACTTCCCACCCACTACCACAATCTGTTGGCAAATCTGCTGGCACTGATTTTGAAGAAGATCCAGGATACAGCCACTTCTAACCCTCTGACCAGCACAGCCTGAGTCCACGCTGCATCACCTCTTGCCAGGACTTCTGCAAAAGCGTTCTATATAGGCTCCTGCTTCCCTTCCATGATGTATTCTACACCCAGCTACCTGATCTCTTAAAAAGATAGATTGTGTTATGCTTCTGCTCTGTTCAAGACCTCTTTTGGTGTCTCTTCTCACTTGGAGTAAATCTAAAGTTGTTTCTGTGGTCCACCACACCTTACCTGATAGGGACCCCTCTGGCTCTCTGCTCTCTTCTCCTATCACTCTTCTCATTGCTGCCTGCATCTCAGCTGTACCAGCCTACCTGCTGGTCATGGACACAGTGAGCATGATACCATCTCAGGGCTTTTGCAGTGGTTGTTCCCACTGCCTGGAATATCCTTTCACACATATTTGTAAGGTTTGTTCCCTTCATTCAGGTTTCTACATAAGTTTACCGTATCAGAGAGGCCTCCCCTAAAAAAATCTCTTACCCTCCTGATTACTGTCTTTTTCCTTACCTAGATTTACTTATTCTTTTCTTAGCTCTTACTAGCATAACATGTCTCTAGTCATGCACATAAAAGTTCCAAGAGAGCCTAGATTTTGTTTTTGTTCATGCTGTGTACCTGTGCCTAGAACAGTGTCAGCTACATTAATGCCAAATTAATACTTGTTGAATGAATATACAAAGGCCAGTGCCTGCTGAGTCTCCTGCAGTTGGACTGGGTGCCCTCCTGCTGGGAAAGTCATAGCCTGAATTCATATTTTCAGAAAGCTGGATATAGCAACGCAGAGCCACTTCTGTATGGGAGTACAATCTTACTATGTACAAATGGCCTATTGAATAATGTCTCACTTTTTTTTTTCTCCAGAATGACTTTTACCATTTACAAGCCTTTCCCACATGTTATCTCATTGAATTCTCATTATTTTTCAAATTTTAGTGGTGACAAGATGTAGACTCAAATAATATGGCGGAGTTGGGACTGAAACCCAGGTTTTTTAAGCTCAGAGGACTTTTCCTGCCCAAACGAATATGTGTTCAGGCCCTTTTTATAAGGATAGCCTTTTCAGAATTTTAAGCAAGTTGATACACTTTTTAAGAAGAATTACCTTAGGCATTAAAACTTTTTGCCATTGGGATTTGAAGTGGCCCTAATTACTTGAAACCATCTTCAGCAAGAAATAAGGTAGGGAGAATATATTCTAAGGATAGGTTGAACTTGCTCACAGCATGGCAGCTGGTTCCAAGGGGCATGCTGGAGGTCAGACAGAAGCTGCAGATCTCTTAAGGCCTGGCCTGTGATGTTTTACGATGTCACTTCTACCACAACTGGATTGATCCTGTGATCAAAGTTGGTCACAGGGCCAGTCTACATTTCAGGAGAAGAGAATAAACTCTACCTCCTTACAGGGAAGTGGAAAGGTTATCATTGCAAAAGATGTGTTTTGGCCCTGTTTGGAAACACAACCTACTCGCAAAAGTCATCCTGAAAAACTCATAATTTTATCACCAGTAGAGAATAGAGAGCTTTTAAAGACGATGAGGATAATCACCCTTTTGAAAAAACTTGTGGGTTTTCTTTGGTGTATTAGTTATTGAAGAAAAGCTTCGCCTCTGAATAGTACCCTCCTCATTGGGTGTGCCATTAGATCCAAGAGATTTATTGTTTCCCTTGGTTGTGACGGCATTGATAACACCTTCAAAAGAAAGAACAAAACCTCTACTGTGAAATCTCACTGAGATTCACATATATTTCACATGTGTAGCTAGTGTTTGTACTTTGCAACTACAAAGTTAATGAAAGTTACATCTATTTGCCACAAGGAAGCTTGGACAAGACAACGTAGACCAATCATTGCCATTCACTTCTATTAGCAGAATAAAATTTGAGGTAATATTTTAATCTGTAGTCTTTCAAATTAAGAAAAGCAAGTGTACAGGTAGTTCTAAATTAATTATTTCTCTTTAACATTTAGATATACTTCTACCATAGTACTAGTTACGTGGGGAGGTACTGAATAAATATTTACAAATGTTGGATATTATAACAACTATGAAATCAGTTGGTTTTGTCTTAGACATTTCTTATGAGGAAGAAAGAAAGTACTCTGATTAACTCTAACTGTAGATTCTTACCAGGTGCTACTCTTTTACAGACATATGTAAACTATATATATATATAGTATACCTAGTCATTGTTTTAACTTTCACTTTATCACTATCATTTTCAATTTTTGACGTTCTGGTCTCATTTTAATTTCTTACCCCATTCTGTCTCCCCCAATTCACTCTCTGCTGCTTGGCAGGACACTCTGTCTGGAATTGCTGAGTTAACAACTTCCTCTGCTGTGATCATGTAATTCTAATCTTTCCCCTCACGAGAGGACTTTTTGTGAATTCTAAGCCCATATGCTGCATATTGCCATTTTGCCTCTGAAGTAAGTTCCAGACACGTGACAAATGTGGTCAAACTATTTACAACAAATGTCCACAGGAGCATTCATACTCAGCGACTGGGAAACTGGGGTTGATTCACAGAAAAGTTTCTGTTTGACTTGACTGTCATAAACAATGAGATCACAAAAGTAAATATACCACATCTGGCTGTCTGGATCCTTGCTTGCAATGGATATTTCTGGAAAGAAAGAAGCCATGTGGACCAGTCAGCATCATATTGTCTACATAATTACAATATTTTCTAAGAAGTAAAAATTTGGGGTGGGTTGATTCTTTGAGTAACTTTCACTCATGGTAAGTAAGCAGTCACTGTGTTTCAGTCAGCACTGTATAGGCAAATCAAAGCGTTTGGATATTTCAGTATGACATGGGAATACTTGTGGTAGAAGCAAAATTATACTAAGTTCACAGGTTAAAGTCTTGGCTTAGTGCAAGAAAACAGGTGATTAGCTGCCTCAGAATGTATATATACCTTGTTTTTTCCCTTTTTAAGAGCTATTTTCTTAAGATGCCATTTAATTAAAAGATCTTGTCCACATTCAGATGTTTTTTTTGATACTTGATTTCATAATAAATTAAGCACGAAAATGCCAACCTGATTATCTCCTTATGCATTAACCAAACACTCAAATAGTTAAAACTTTGCTGGTAACTGTTAACCATGGAAATTTAATTCAGTTAGAGGTGAAAAGAAATAAAAAATTCTCCTAATAATGGGCCAGATATTTGTTAAAATATATACATTTTTCTTGAAATGTGTTTGCATTAGGTAAAATCTATATTTACTGATTCTTTAGCATACTATTTACACTTCAAATAGTTTTTCTCTCCTTATAATGCACAGTAATAAAAGGTATTATAGTATTTGGAAGTAGGTTGGCAAGGGAAACCAGTAGAGTTAATCCAATAACTGGAGCTCCTGGGAGAAAAGGTGCTATAAAAACACGGGTATTATTATCACTATTATTACTGTGTGGAGCTGGAAATCCTGCCTGCTCTTTATAAAAGCTGGCCATTTAAGAAGAATTGCAGAATTGGCATAGCTAGAGTTGAAGGCATTTCAAATTTTGAAAAATTTAAACAGGTAGTAGAAAATATATTTTTTAAATTTACAAAGAAAATAGCTTACTTAGATTTCTTGTTACTACTCTCCACTTCGGAACATGATGCTATCAATGATTATTTTCCATATATAACATGAAGGTGAAAAATCTAATTCTTGGAGGTGCTAGTGGTCAAACTGGAAATATGATTCTTTAAAATAGAATTTGTAAAGCACTGACCCTTGAGATGTAGATGAAACAGAATCCAGGATGCACAGAAAGATATATAGTTTTACACTGATAACTGAACAGTTGTGAATAGGAATCGTTAGGATGTGTCAGTATTAGGGAGGCAGTAAGTGGAGAAGAGGGTCATCTCTGAAGTTAGACTGGCCTGCATTTAAATCTTGGCTTGGTAGTCATGTGACCTTAAAAAAAAAAATCATGAACCTCTCCAAGCCTCAGTTTCTTCACCTACAAATTGGGGATGATAAAATCAAAGCAAAATCAGTGGCTTGCACATAGTTGAGTTCTCCTCTATGAAGTGGAGGCCAACATACCAACTAAGTGTTACCATCATCCTAATTAAAGTTGACCTAGAACTATACAGGCAGCTCTTAACTGAGTTATTACCAAGGTATTTATATAGTTTCTGCATAGTTAAGATCTCTTAAATTACTTGTACTTTCAGCTGCTCACTTTAGAGAATGAGAAGGAGAAAAGAAAGGTTATAGAAATTAATTCTCCAATTTTGATAGTTATTAGTTATTACATTTGGAGGTGAGAGGGAAATTATTCATAAGTACATTGGCTTGATGTAAGTTTTTACTACACAAATAAAATTTTTTTTTTTTTTTTTTTTTTGGTACGCGGGCCTCTCACTGCTGTGCCTTTTCCCGTTGCGGAGCAAGGCTCGGGACGCCTAGGCTCAGCAGCCATGGCTCACGGGCCCAGCCGCTCCGCGGCATGTGGGCTCTTCCCGGACCGGGGCACGAACCCGTGTCCCCTGCATCGGCAGGCGGACTCTCAACCACTGCGCCACCAGGGAAGCCCCTACACAAATAAAATTTAAGGAAATAAGTTAAAATCTTGTTGGCTAATTAGCCAGATACTTACATCTTTATTTCATCACTATCAGTGCTATAGTTAAAAGTTTCTTGGATATCATGTTGTATATGATCATTTTAGGACTATATTTTTAAAATTGCTTTAGCAATATTTCAGAACATATTTACCAGGTATATTTGCTTATTCTAGTCATTTTAGTTATTTTACAATGAACAGAACAGAGAAAATGTGTTTCAACTTTTTCTTTCTGTGGATATGTGTCTCAGAAGAGGATATTTTAGTGTTACCATCTAACTTTAGATAAGAGGTAAATATTACCCAAGTTCATTTGCATAGAGGATCCTGTGTCTGAAAAGAATTTTTGAGTGCAAACACTCTACATTTCCAAGTATGATGAACATATTTAGGGTGTCGGAGCAATGATTTAAAACTGTGTTGGCCCAGCTACATAACTGACTACAGCTTTGATGAAAACACTGGGCTAATATCGGAAGCAACTAATTTTATTGCTGTGGGCTGCTCAGTAGACCTGTCTTTATTCAGCTGAGAAAAGTGATTACCTCAGTTTTTATTTCAAGATGGTATTTAAATTGGACCCAGATAAAAACTTTAAGGTGGCTGTGTTTCACTGAAGACCAACAAATTCTCATTTCTTTCTTTTTAAAAAATAACATATATTGGTTCCTGGGTAACCCTCTTCCTATACAGTTTTACTTGTGTTCCCCCATTTATACATACATGCACACCCACATATAGTCATTTACTCTGTTCTTGCTATTCTCTTTCATTTAAATTCTTTATTCATCCTCTCTTAATTATTCTCTTGTCTTCTCCTTGCTGGTGTCAAATGAATTCCTCTTTCTGCAGAACCTCAGCAGGAACTGTATTAATGCAGCTGGAACACAACTACTATAGTGTCAGGATGCTAGGGTGATCTCTGTTTTTGAAAAATAAAAGAATTGAAAAGTATCCAGCAGCTAAAAGGAGGAAAAAATCTTGATGTATCTTATTCATTTCCACCAAGGAGGTGTTTGCCACATCTCCAAGGTATCCTGTGAGAGAAAAATCATAAAAAAACCCAACTTTATATGAAGATGAAACAGGCAGAAATGCTGAGTCTGGGATATGGTTTAATGCTTTCAAGTTGCAACTCATAAGGACCCTGGAATATTGAGGCTCATGATTGATATGAGCAGAAATACGACATTGTCCCTACCCCATTCACTCAAATTGTATTATTTCCAGGAGTGAGAACCACCTCAAAAATTTATCTTCCAAAGATAAAAAGGGTTTGTGTTTCTAGCTATCCTTCATCAATGTCAGGCTGTGATGGTTGGCTATTGCATGGGTATCCTTTTTGCCGAGGCCAACAGCAACTTAGGACTGACAGGATGTCCATTTTCCCTCCTACTGCGTCACTTGCTTGCCAAGAGTGTTTTTTCCATGACTAATATTCAATGGAATATCTGAAGTTTAAAAACAAGATGCTTACACTTGCAATTGTTATTAAATTCTTTTCCTGAGCTATAATACATAGGCTTTGATCTAAAGTCCTACCACTGCTAGAAGGACTTGTGCGATTACGATAATGTGCACTGCTCTTTTTGCTATTCCTATAGGGAAAATAAACCCCACATTAGTTCCATATTAGTACCTGACTTGGAGAAGTTAAAAAGCACCAGAAAAAGGTTAAACAGAGTCAAGTACACATAAGAGAGCAGCGGTTATTAGTGTTCAGGGAGCCGTTAAAAAATTCTGCTTATACAGAAGAATTTATTGGTGCTCCTGCTTCTGGCTGCTTTATGCATTTTAATAAAGAGGGTAGGGTGTGTGTGTGAGTGAGTGCGTGCGTGCGTGTGTGCGCACTTGCACGCATTTTATGGCAATGATTGAACAAGGACTTTAGCTTTTTGGCCTGTTGCTAATTTTATCTCTTTTTTTTTTTTCTTTCCCCCCAAGTCTCTCTCTTTAACTTTTGGCTTCTGAAAATTCTGAAAATCACTGTTACATTTTTATTAAGGCAATGCATGAAGAATATGCCTGTTGACTCTATGGATATATATTTTTCTGATACACATATTTGGGAAGGCTTTTTACTTTAGCTAGATGTTTGAAGGTAATTATCTAGACAAAACTAAATATGCAGTTTTATGAAATAAGGAAAGTTTATGAAATTCTGTTTCTTGGTGCTTTGAAATAAAAAATGTAATTTATTAGCAAAGATACATGGATTATGACTTAAAGTTGTTTGAGCATGTGCATTTAACTATTTTTTCTAAATTCTCATTAAAATGATCAAAGGAATATAAAATTAGAGAAAAAGGCAGGCCAGTGCTGGAAATTAGGATAAAATGCTACCAACACTTAGGAACTTGGAGAGATATTTGCAAAATATTCTGTAGACAAGATTGAACTGTGAGGAGAGCCAACCAGTATGTGAAAGAAATGTCTTCCTTTTTTTCTAAGAGGAATAGACACTGAGGCAAACCCAGTTGTAAGCTTGACATGTCTGGGTATTAAGGGCAAGAGTAGTCTTTATGAATGGGGAAAGAAGACAAATATTGGTCTGACATATGTACCAGGTAGAACATTGCACAGCACTTACTCCTAACTTGGGACATATGTCAGGTTCAGTTATGTAGAACTTGATGTTACAGCTAACCTCTACCACTTTTTCTTTTCTTTTTTTTTTTTTTTCAGTGTGTTCCTTTTAATTCTTTTTCACTGTAGTTAGCGACCATACATTTTGTATGACTTGAATTGTTTTAAGTTTATCAAGATTTGTTTTATGCTGCCAAATATGGTCTATCTTGGTGAATGTTCCATGTGCACTTGAAAAGAATGTGTATTCTGCTCTTGTTGGATAGTTAATTAGGACATGTTGGTTGATTATGTTTGAGTCTGTATTCTTACAGATTCTGTTTATTCTATCTATTATTGAGAGATGGGTATTGAAATTCCTAACTATAACTGTAAATTTATCTATTACTCATTGCACTTCTATCAGTTGTTGCTTTCTGTACTTTGAAACTGTGTTATTAAATGCAAAAATTTTAAGATTACTATGTTGTCTTGGTAAATTTATCCCTGTATAGCTATGATATTCTTTACTCTGAAATCTAGTAATAGTCTGAATAATACCATTACTTTCTTTTGGTTAATGTTACCATGGTGTGTCTTTTTACATCCTTTTATTTTTAACCTAAATGTGAATTTGTATTTAAAATGTGTTTTTTGTAGGCAGAATGTTTTTCTTTTATATCCAATCTGACAATCTTTGCCTTTTAGTTATGATACTTAGACCATTTATATTTAATGTGATCATTGATATGGTTAGGCTTAAATCTATCACCTAGCTATTTGTTTATTTATCCCCTTAGGTTTTTTTTTCCCTTTTTCTTATTTTTTAATTAATTGAAGCTGTTTTATGATTAAATTTTATTTCCTTTTTTGATTCATTAGCTATAACTCTTTGCTTTGCTATTTTAGTGCTTGTGTTAGGGTACACAGTATATGTCTTTAACTTACCACAGTTTACATTCAAGTGACACTATACCATGCCATGTTTACTATAAAAATCTTACAATAACATACTTCTCTTTCTTCCTTCCTGACTTTTGTACTACTATTTTCATATATTTAACATTTATATATGTTACAAATCCCATACTACATTGTTATTATTTTTGTTTAAATAGTCAAGTATCTTTTTCAAAGATTTAAATACTGAGAAAAAATCTACATATTGACTAATGTTATTATTTCTGGTTGTCTTAGTTCTTTTATATACAGCCATATTTCCATCTGGTATTATTTACCTTTGTCTACAGAGCTTCTTCTAACATTTCTTAGAATGCGGGTCTGCTGGTAATAAATTTTTCCAGCTTCTGTATATCTGAAAAAGTCTTTATTTACTTTTGTTGTTCAAAGATACTTTCACTGTGTATAGAATTCTAGATCTCCTCAAATCAGGAAGTTCACTGGGTTCTGCCTCAGTTTCACCTCCCTGCACTATGGTTAGAAACTCTCTCTGGGCAGTAAACTGGGGAGGTTTAAGGGCTCATCTTGTTTGTTTTTCACTCTTAGGGATCACTGTTTCCACTGCCTGATGTCCAGTGTCCTGAAAACCGTTATTCATATATTCTGTTGGTTACTTAATTGTTTCTGGCAGCAGGGTAAATCTGGTTCCTGTTATTCCATCTTGGTTGGGAGGGGAAGTCCCTTTAATTGGATTATAATTAAATTTGCATTAAAAAAATCCTCATGTATTTAGCTCTGTATATTTAGTGAAAGCAAGTCTATGAATGTTTAATCATCTTTGAAAATTCTACCTTTTATCATCACATAATTTTACTTTTTACTTTAGTACTTAAATTTATATTTAATTTATATTTCTTTTTTTGCTATTAATATTGCTACTACTGCTTTACTTTATAGTGGATTTGCAATCTTGTGTTAGTTTCTGCTGTACAGCAAAGTGAATCAGTTACACATTTATCTACTCTTTTTTAGATTCTTTTCCCATATAAGTCATTACAGAGTGTTGAGTAGAGTTCCATGTGCTATACAGTAGGTCCTTATTAGTTATCTATTTTATATATAGTTGTGTAACTATTTCAATCCCAATCTCCCAATTTATACCGCCCCCCACTTCCCCCCAGTAACCATAAATTTGTTTTCTACATCTGTGACTCTATATTTTGTAAATAAGTTCATTTGTACCATTTTTTTAGATTCCACATATAAGCAATATTATATGATATTCAATATTTGTCTTTCTCTGACTTACTTCACTCAGTATGACAGTCTCTAGGTCTGTCCATGTTGCTGCAAATGGCATTATTTCATTCATTTTTTTTTTTTTTTATGCGGGCTTCTCACTGTTGCGGCCTCTTGCATTGCGGAGCACAGGCTCCGGACACGCAGGCTCAGCGGCCAGGGCTCACGGGCCTAGCCGCTTCGCGGCATGTGGGATCTTCCCAGACCAGGGCACGCACCCGTGTCCCCTGCATCGGCAGGCGAACTCTCAACCACTGCACCACCAGGGAAGCCCTTATTCTTTTCTTTGACTAATATTCCATTATATACATGTATACTTTACTTCGTTTTATATCTGCCTTGAATCTCTTTGACCATCTCTTCATTTGGTTTTATTACTTGAAATTTACGTTTTTAGTTGAGGTACCTAATATTACAAAAAAATTGCAATGTCTAAAATACATAATATTACAGGTCTCCTTAGTCCTGAGGCCTGTTCCCTGCTGGCAATTACTTTAAAAAAATTTAGCTCTTTTTTCTTATTTCCTTGCTTATTTAAAAATAAAAGCATGCTATAATGATTGATTTTTTTCCCATTTTCAGACATCACCAATGGACTTCCTACTAATTTTGTGAGATTTAGTTTTCTTATACATTCTCATACACAGTTTTATTCTTTTAGGCTTCCCATTATAAATGTCATGTTTTTCTTAAATCAATATCAAAATTTTCTTTATATGAAAATGTTTATATCAATCATATTTTTGTGCTATGTTGCACATTATCTTGTTTAACCTTTTGTTTTTCCTGAATTTGGTAATTGTCTTATATTTCTTTTCATTTTATTATATATTTGTCACTAATTCAGCCCCAGATTATTTGCCAAGTTGAAAAATAAACTAAAAACTGATCATTTGAGTGCCATTTCTCTTTCTTTAGTTGTTCCTTCTGGAACCTTCCATCATTGTGCTCCACTGTGGACTGCTTACTTTGCAAGCCTATTGAACAGTCATCAGCCTGGGACTTCTCTCATCATCCTGTGAATTCCTATTACCAACCTTTTTTGTTGGATCCCCTATTTTCTGTATTCTAAGTCTTCCTCTTTCTTGTTTTAAGCCCAAAGTTTTGTTTGTTACCTCCTCAGGTAGTTTCCTAAGAAATGATGCACAGGGGATAAATTTTTTGAGATCTTTATGTCTGAAAACATCTTTACTCTCCAATTTGATTAATATTTGATTGGGTTTAAATTTCTAAATTGGAAGTTCATCTTTCCCTTAGAATTTTTCAGGAAAACACTAGCTTTTAGAGTTGCTGTTGAGAAATCAAATGTGATTCTCACTTCTTATCCTTTGAATGTGACCTGATTTTTCACTTTAAAAGTTTTTAGATTTTTTTTTTTTTCTAGACAGATATTGTGCCCTGGATGGAGTCTCCTTAGATTCATTGTACTGGGTACCAGCTGAGCTTCTTTAATCTAGAAACTTGTGTCCTTTAGTTATGGACTTTCAAAATATTGTTAGTTTGGTAATTTCCTTCTCTCCATTTTCCTTCTGGAGCTCTTATTAATACCCAGTCTTCATTCAGAATTTACTGTGTGGCAGGCACTGTTCTAATGGCTTCACATATACTAAATTGAAGTAGGTTTCACTAGCATATTCATTTTCCAGATGAAGAAACTGAGCTCAGAGAGGTTCAAGAATTTGTCTAGGATTACACAGGTGATAAATAGAGCTGGTCTTCAAACCTTGATTGTACTGAGTAGGGGTATGGACTTTAATTCTTACTTATGCATACTTTGAAATGTCCTGAACCCCAATCTTTAGAGTCACTGGGTGCCTCACCTGAAGTTGTACAGCTAAAATAAGCTTACTTGGCTGCTGGCCTAGTTTTAGCTTTCTCTCATCAGCTGAGTCTGCTAGTCCGACAGATTTCCAGGTTCAAATACTTGGTAGTATCTTTTTTTCTTAATCACCTTTTTTTTATAGTTTCCATATTTTCCTTTTTTAAAAAATTATTGCTTTACAATGTGTTAGTTTCTGCTGTACAATGAAGTGAATCAGCTATATGTATACTATATCCCCTCCCTCTTGGACCTCCTCCCCCCCCCTGCATCCCACCCATCTAGGTCGTCACAGAGCGCCGAGCTGAGCTCCCTGTGCTATACAACAGGTTCCCACTAGCTATCTATTTTACACATGGTAGTGTATTTAGGTCAACCCTAATCTCCCAATTCATCCCACCCTCCCCTTCCCCTGCCGTGTCCACATATCCTTTCTCTATGTCTACGTCTCTATTCCTGCCCTACAAATAGGTTCATCTGTACCATTTTTCTGGATTCCACATATATGTGTTAATATACAATATTTGTTTTTCTCTTTCTGGCTGGATTCACACTGTATGACAGACTCTAGGTCCATCCACATGTCTACAAATGACCCAATTTCGTTTCTTTTTATGGCTGAGTAATATTCCATTGTATACATGTACCACATCTTTATCCATTCATCTATTGTTGGACATATAGGTTGTTTCCATATCCTGGCTATTGTAAATAATGCTGCAATGAACATTGGGGTACATGTGTCCTTTTGAATTATGTCCTTTCATATGTACTTTCTCAGGGTATGCCCAGTAGTGGGATTGCTGGGTCATATGGTAGTTCTATTTTTAGTTTTTAAAGGAACCTCCATACTGTTCTCCACAGTGGCTGTACCAGTTTACATTCCCACCAACAGTGCAAAAGTGTTCCCTCTTCTCTACAGCCTCTCCAGCATTTATTGTTTGTAGATTTCTTGATGATGGCCATTCTGACCAGTGTGAGTTGATGCCTCATGGTAGTTTTGATTTGCATTTCTCTAACAATTAGAGATGTTGAGCATCTTTTCGTGTGCCTCTTGGCCATCTGTATGTCTTCTCCAGTGAAATGTCTATTTAGGTCTTCTGCCCATTTTTTAATTGGGTTGTTTGTGTTTTGGATATCGAGCACCATGAACTGTTTGTATATTTTGGAGATTAATCCTTTGTTGCTTCAAATCTCTTGCATGTCTGTACACTAACAGTGAAAAATCAGAAAGAGAAATTAAAGAAACAATTCCCATTTACCATCTCAATAAAAAGAATTAATCGCTACCTTTTTTGTTTTTTCACACACACACACACACACACACACACTGTATTTTATTTTTACAAGAGATAAATAAACTGACACCAAGCATTGTAAATGGATGACCACAACAAAAGCAACAGCGATTGCAATTACCAAACACGAAACACATTCATACTATGTCATAATTTGATCGCTACCTTTAATTCTCTTTGTCAGTATGTCTCTCTCTATATATATGTTTTTTAAAATATACTTGTGTATTTTTATTATTTATTTGGTTGCATCGGCTCCTTGGTTGCGGCTCGCCGGCTCCTTAGTTGTGGCATGCGAACTCTTAATTGCAGCATGCATGTGGGATCTAGTTCTTGGACCAGGGATGGAACCTCGGCCCCCTGCATTGGGAGTGTGGAGTCTTAACTACTGTGCCACCAGGGAAATCCCAGTATGTCTATATATTTTTTATTTCTTTCAATTGCTTTTGTGGATTTCA
Source organism: Leucopleurus acutus (assembly GCF_964270905.1). NCBI lineage: Eukaryota > Metazoa > Chordata > Mammalia > Artiodactyla > Delphinidae > Leucopleurus > Leucopleurus acutus. Next base: position 16,931,007 of record NC_139162.1, on the reverse strand, counting down.
GGAAGGAGAAGAGATAAATACTTAATTTACTTTCTTTAATAAGAATTCCCATCCATTTATTTTCAGCTTTCTATTAATAATTTTATATTAAATATCACATGACTAAGTTTGTTTTTTAATGCATTCTGACAGTGTCTATTAAGGTTACACCTGATTAACTTGATTATATTCCTTACATCTTTATGTTTATAATTTACTTTTAATTTTACTCAGAATTTTTGTGAGAATTAAGTGACTTAACACATGAAATGCCTATAGAACAGTGTGTGGTATATAATAAGCGCTAGAAACATCAACTATCCATCATGCAATGCTGGTGGTGATGTAAAATGGTGCAACTGCTTTGGAAAACAGTTTGCAGTTCCGGAAAAAGTTTAATGTAGAGTTACTATATAACCAAGCAGTTTTACTCCTAGGTATATACTTAAGGGAACTGAAAACACGTTAACACAAAAACTTGAACATGAATGTTCACAGGAACATTATTCATAATAGTTAAAATAGTGGAAACGACTCAATTGTCTATTAACCAATGAATGGATGAACAAAATGTGGTGTGACTATAAAATGGAATATTATTCAGCTACAAAAAGGAACAAAGTACTAATACATGGTATAACATGGATGAACCTTGAAAATATTTTGCTAAGTGAAACAAATCAGTCACAAAAGGCCAGGTTTTGTATGATTGCTTTTATAGGAATTGTCCAGAATAGGCAAATTTATAGAGACAGAAAGTAGATTAGTGGTTGCCAGGGGCTCAGCAGGAATGGGGATGTCTGCTAATGGATGTGGGGTTTTTCTGGGGGTGGGGGGTGATGAAAATGTTCTGGAATTAGATAGTGATGATAGTTGTACAACCTTGTGAATATACTGAAAACCACTGAATTGTATATTTTATTTTAAATTTTTATTGGAGTATAGTTGATTTACAATGTATTAGTTTCTGCTGTACGGCAAAGTGAATCAGTTATACATACACATATATCCACTCTTTTTTAGATTCTTTTCCCATATAGGTCATTACAGAGTATTGAGAAGAGTTCCCTGTGCTATACAGTGAATTGCATGTTTTAAAAGGGTGAACTTTATGGTATGTGAATTGTATCTCCATTAAAAAAAAACAACCCCAAATCAGAAAAAGTTATGTTCATTGATTGTAGAACTCCAAAGAAACTGATGTCAGTCTTTCATAAAGCTATAAATTCAACATAATTCTAATAAATTTTCTAGATTTTATTTGCAGAAAATGATAAGCTGGTTCTAAAATACATGTAGATATACAATGGGCTAGAAATAGCCAAAGCAATCTTAAAGAATGACAAACCTGTAGGTCTTATAGAAATATCCAGAATATAATCTAAAAAATGTGTTACTGCTATAATAAAGACAGTGTGGCCTATATACATTCAGAGTTGATACTAAATTACTCATAAAAACTGACTAATGGAAGAGAACCTAGAAACGGGAAGAAAGCTACGCTTATTTTCAACAAGTGCTAAATTTCCTATGGTTGACATGTGTCCAGCTCAGTAAATTTCAGTTCCAGAATCCTGAAAAGGTAGAATAAGCCATGTGTTCAACAGCACTCTTCTATGGAGAAGCTTGAGGCAATTAATACCAAAGGATGGGTAGTATCCTTTGAGTAGTATTTTTAAAAAAATAAATAAATTTATTTATTTTTGGCTGCACTTGGTCTTCCTTGCTGTGCACGGGCTTTCTCTACTTGCAGAGAGTGGGGGCTACTCTTCGTTGCGGTGTACGGGCTTCTCACTGCGATGGCTTCTCTTGTTGTGGGGCACAGGCTCTAGGCACCCGGGCTCAGTAGTTGTGACTCGTGGGCTCTACAGTGCAGACTCAGTAGCTGTGGTACACGGGCTTTGTTGCTCCGCGGCATGTGGGATCTTCCCAGACCAGGGATCGAACCCATGTCCCCTGCATTGGCAGGCGGACTCTCAACCACTGTGCTATCAGGGAAGTCCCTGATCAGTATTTTTAATGCAACACATTAAAAATAAAGAGGAAAACAGAGTGGTAAATGGCATTATCTTTGTATCTCTGTAGGATGTTAGACCAGTTCTTTACATTGATATGTTTCCTAATTAACACTATTTCAGACTTTGCATTTCTGTCTTACACATATCTTTTCAAACAAACTTAAACGAAACACGCTTCAGCATGTTTTGCTGTCTTTCTCAAAGAGTAAGTAAAAGAAAAATATCCAGGAACAAAGATACACCTTGGTGTTAGATCCCAGCAGTGTACAGCATTATGACATCTATGTATAATCTGTCCAACAAAGATCAGGAAGAAAAGCCAAAATGTATATATTAGTATACAGAGATTTTTGCTTGTAGGTGGACGACATTATTAACAGCCCCATATGAAGAAGATTTTGAATGAATAATTTCAAGTGAAGAGAAAAAGGAAGCTATTAAAAGAATAAAAGGACAAAGAGATTTTTTGAAAAGGACATAGGGCATTTATATTATGCTTTTTCTTTGTGCTTGGCCTTCAGTCCTGTTTATTTTTTTAGAATTGTTTCCTACTGAGTTCAAGTATTTATACCTTCTGTGTGATTTTTGTGACTTAAGTTATTTTTTCTGCCTTCTAATGGTCTAGAAATGATCTGAAATGACAATTTCCCCCATTGCCCTATATAATTATTTTCTTAGTAGTTTGCATTTTAAAGTTAATTATCCAGGTATCTAATTTGTCGAGTTTTGTGAATGAGGGCAGGGGAATGAGGTCTTGGTGGTAGTTTTTTTTTTTTTCTTTTCTTTGTTTGTGTATGCTTTACATAGGTGGTTGTATAACCCTTTTACCTTATTTTGTGATATGTAGACTTGTCCTAAACTGGAAGAAAAGCAATTGTTTAGCTTTCCTTTTATATCAGTAGAAAGATTATAGTTTATTTTTCTGTTTCTATTATGTCCTTGATCTGCTGCTCCAAATGCTGTCATTGAGTTGAATCGACTTGAATAGCTATAATCCACAGAAATATTATTAGTGTCAGTGGTATATCCAAAATAATCTGTCTCATTTTAAAGAAAGCATTGTTGTTAAGCTTTTTCTTGAAAGGAATGTGAGTATATGAAGGGTGATGACCACATAGTCTGTATCTTAATATAGAATCAGAGAATGTGGAATTCATCTGGAGTAGTAAGATTTAGCTGACAAATTGTTGGAGTCCCTCGCTCTGGTTGGTGGGATAAAATTAGTTGTGTGGAGGTGAGCTGGCAAAGGAGAGAATAAAGGTTTTTGAGAAAACTAAGCTGGCTGGTAGGAGATCCATAGGAGCAAGGCTGGTGGATGGAGTCTCTGTTACCCCCGAAGCAGTGGGTAATGCTGAAATCAGGGACGTGCATAGTAAGAGAAATCCAAGGACCATTGGCCAAATAGGTCACTGAATCAATGAAGTCAGTCAGGCATCAAATTTCAAAGCATGAAACCAGGATATGGATACAGGTAGTAAAAAGCCTAGTCTAGGCAGCTGGTCCTGGGTCATCTGGGTGGTCCTAGCACAGACTCAAGTTCATCTGGCCTAAATTGTCTTTTATTGGCTGTCTAGTCTCAGGTAGTACCTGAGGTATAAGGGGCCAGAGACAAAGCTGTGGATTAATCACAACTTCTCTAATAGTAGGAACTGTTGAAATATTGGACTAGCAGTGGAATATCAGATATGTTGTCCCTTGATGCCTACCAGACAACTGACTTTATGTGAGGTCCTACTCATAGGTGGCGATTTGAATTAATAACTCACTGAGAATGCTTTTGGCTTTAAGAACTCTGTGATTTTCCTTTTTATATTATGAGGATATAGAAAGTCAACTTCTTATTCAGGAAGCATATATTAAATACCTTTTTGAATAGAAAGTACTCTTAAGCATCTGCAGAGAAAACATGCTTCTGCTCTAAAGTGGACATAGGCAGATTCAGATTATAATGTCTTGATCAGCACAGCAAGGAAGATGCTCTTTAAACTGACAGAAAGGGCTTTCTTTCCCTTTCAGATACAAGGTGATGTTGGTCCAGCTATATTTAAACAGTGTGTGGTATACAGAATTCTGTCACAGAATTCATCGCTGGATGATATTGATTACCCTTCTAATCCAGTAACAATCCCACTTGGTTATCCTGTAAACAAAAGACCATAATTTTAGCCACTACCAACATAAAATACAATGACAGGAAAGAGAAAGGAGGGAAAGGATTAAAATATACAAATATGCAGGTAATAAGCAGGGAAAAATATGCTTGGCTGCTATAATGTAATTAACATAGAAATTAATAATGAAAATAAAACTGGAAAAAGCATATGTTAGGAAATAAGAAATAGCTTCTAAACAATTAAAGAGTCAATGAAGGAACCATCATGAGAATTAGAAGATACCTAGAACTGATTTATAATAAAATTATTAAATGTCAAAACTGGTGGAATGCAGCTTAAGCAGAATTTAGATGGAATTTTATGGCATTAAATGCTGTTATAGGGCTTCCCTGGTAGCGCAGTGGTTGAGAGTCCGCCTGCCGATGCAGGGGACACGGGTTTGTGCCCCGGTCTGGGAAGATCCCACGTGCAGTGGAGTGGCTAGGCCCATGAGCCATGGCCGCTGAGTCTGCGCATCCGGAGCCTGTGCTCCACAATGGGACTGGAGGGGCCACAACAGTGAGAGGCTCGTGTACCGCAAAAAAATAAATAAATAAATAAATAATGCTGTTATAGAAAAGAGAGAAAAGTAAAAATTCAATAAGCTTCCATCTTAACTAAATGCAAAGAAAGTAGAAGGTAATATGCGTAAGAGCAGAATTCAATACAATAGAAATTAAGCTATTAATGAAGAGGATATACAAAATTAAATAAGTTATTTGAAAAGGTTAATATAATTGACAAACCCCTATTGCAATTAATAAAAAGTAGTCATTGGAGTTGAAAAAGAAAATTTAAGTATAGAAGTTCTGGATGTTAAAATGATGACAGCAGGCTCTAATGATAAATATTGAGGACATAACTTTGAAAGTTGATAAGAAGTGGACAAAATCTTGGAAAATTTACCAAAATGGGTGCAAGAATAAATAGTTGGTCACCTGGGGAGTCAGTGGTCCCCAGGGTCTCTAGGACCAGCCCTCCGTGGGGCCGCTGGCCCTGGGAAGCCGCTTCCTCAGGCCTTGGCGTGGTTTCGCTCTGTTCAGGGAGCCCAGCCCATCCGTTTGAGGGGCAGTGTGGCCGCCACAGCCTGGTGACTGGTCCAGTGCAGCCAGCCCAGCCCAAGGTTGGCCCAGATCAGCACCCAGCTCCTCCCGTGCTGTGGGCCCCTGGTCACCCCCAGAGGAGGACTGACATTGGGGACATGTCTGTGGAGCTGACCTGCTCTCCAGAAGTGCAGAGATCAATAAGCTTCTTGTACATGTGGCCCTGTGACTGACAGGGTTTTGGTGCTCTGGCCTGCTGTTGTCAGGCCTGAGCCTCTGAGGTGGGAGAGCCGAGTTCAGGACATTGGACCACCAGAGACCTCCTGGCCCCACATAATATCAATCAACAAGAGCTCTCCCAGAGATCTCTGTCTCAACATTAAGACCCAGTTGCACCCAATAGCCAGCAAGCTCCAGGGCTGGATGCACCATGCCAAACAACTAGGAAGACAGGAACACAGCCCCACCCATTAGCAGAGAGGCTGCCTAAACTCATACTAAGTTCACAGACACCCCAAAACACACCACCGGATGCGGCCCTGCCCACCAGAAAGACAAGATCCAGCCCCACTGACCAGAATACAGGCACCAGTCCCCTCCACCAGGAAGCCTACACAAGCCACTGAACCTACCTCACCCGCTGGAGGCAGACACCAAAAACAATGGGAACTATGAACCTGCAGTCTGCGAAAAAGAGACCCCAAACACAGTAAGTTAAACAAAATGAGAAGACAGAGACGTATGCAGCAGATGAAAAAGCAAGGTAAAAACCCACCAGACCAAACAAATGAAGAGGAAATAGGCAGTCGACCTGAAAAAGAATTCAGAGTAATGATAGTAAAGATGATAGAATATCTTGGAAACAGAATGGAGAAAATACAAGAAATAGGGAACAAGGACCTTGAAGAACTAAAGAGCAAACAAATGATGAACAACACAATAAATGAAATTAAAAATTCTCTGGAAGGAATCAATAGAGGAATAACGGAGGCAGAAGAACAGATAAGTGACCTGGAAGATAAAATGGTGGAAATAACTGCCAGGGAGCAGACTAAAGAAAAAAGAATGAAAAGAATTGAGGACAGTCTCAGAGACCTCTGGGACAACATTAAACGCACCAACATTCGAATTATAGGGGTCCCAGAAGAAGAATAGAAAAAGAAATGGTCTGAGGAAATATTTGAAGATTATAGTTGAAAACTTCCCTAACATGGGAATGGAAATAGTCAATCAAGTCCAGAAAGTGCAGAGAGAGCCCCATATGGGGTAAATTGAAGGAGAAACATGCCAAGACACATATTAATCAAACTATGAAAAATTAATTACAAAGAAAAAATATTAAAAGCAGCAAGGGAAAAGCAACAAAAAACACACAATGGGGCTTCCCTGGTGGTGCAGTGGTTGAGAGTCTGACTGCCGATGCGGGGGACACCGGTTTGTGTCCCGGTCCAGGAGGATCCCAAATGCCATGGAGCGGCTGGGCCCGTGAGCCATGGCCACTGAGCCTGCATGTCCAGAGCCTGTGCTCTGCAACGGGAGAGGCCACAACAGTGAGAGACCCGCGTACAGCAAAAACACGCACACACACACACACACACACACACACACACAGGAATCCCGATAATGTTAACAGCTGATGTTTCAGCAGAAAATCCTCAAGCCAGAAGGGAGTGGTAGGACATATTTAAAGTGACGAAAGGAAGAACCTACAACCAAGATTACTCTACCCAGCAAGGATCTCATTCAGATTTGATGGAGAAATGAAAACCTTTACAGACAAGCAAAAGTTAAGAGAATTCAGCACCACCAAACCAGCTTTACAACAAATGCTAAAGGAACTTCTCTAGGCAGGAAACACAAGAGAAGGAAAAGACCTACAAAAACAAACAAAACAATTAAGAAAATGGTAATAGAAACATACATATTGATAACTACCTTAAATGTAAATGGATTAAATGCTCCAACCAAAAGACATAGACTGACTGAATGGATACAAAAACAAGACCCATATATATGCTGTCTACAAAAGACCCACTTCAGACCTAGGGAGACCAACAGACTGAAAGTGAGGGGATGGAAAAAGATATTCCATGCAAATTGAAATCAAAAGAAAGCTGGAGTAGCAATTCTCATATCAGACAAAATAGACTTTAAAATAAAGACTATTACAAGAAAGAAGGATACTACATAATAGCAATCTTGAGAAAGAAAAATAGAGCTGGAGGAATCAGGCTCCCTCACTTAAGACTATACTACAAAGCTACAGTAATCAAGACAGTATGGTACTGGCACAAAAACAGAAATATAGATCAATGGAATGGGATAGAAAGTCCAGAGATAAACCCATGCACATATGGTCACCTTATGTTTGATAAAAGAGGCAAGAGCATACAATGGAGAAAAGACAGCTGCTTCAATAAGTGGTGCTGGGAAAGCTGGACAGGTACATGAAAAAATATGAAATTAGAACACTTCCTAACACCATACTCAAAAAAACCCTCAAAATAGATTAAAGACATAAGGCCAGACACTGTAAAACTCTTAGAGGAAAACATAGGCAGAACACTCTGTGACATAAATCACAGCAAGATCCTTTTTGACCCACCTCCTAGAGTAATGGAAATAAAAACAAAATAAACAAATGGGACCTAATGAAACTTAAAAGCTTGTGCACAGCATACGAAACCATAAAGAAGAAGAGTAAACCCTCAGAATGAGCGAAAATATTTGCAAACGAAGCTACTGACAAAGGATTTATCTCCAAAGTATACAAACAGCTCATGCAGCTCAATATCAAAAATACAAAAAACCCAATTAAAAAATGGGCATAACACCTAAATTGACATTTCTCCGAAGAAGATATACAAACTGCCAACAAACCCATGAAAGGATGCTCAACATCACTAATCATTAGAGAAATGCAAATCAAAACTGCAAAATGGTATCACCTCAGACCAGTCAGAATGGCCATCATCAAAAAATCTACAAACAATAAATGCTGGAGAGGGTGTGGAGAAAAGGGAACTCTTGGTGAGAATGTAAATTGATACAGCCACTATGGAGAACAGTATGGAGGTTCTTTAAAAAACTAAAAATAGAACTACCATATGACCCAGCAATCTCATTACTGTGCATATACCCTGAGAAAACCTTAATTCAAAGAGAGACATGTAGCACAGTGTTCATTGCAACACTATTTACAGTAATCAGGACATGGAATCAACTTAAGTGTCCATCGACAGATGAATGGATAAAGAAGATGTGGCACATATATACAATGGAATATTACTCAGCCATAAAAAGAAACGAAATTGAGTTATTTGTAGTGAGGTGGATGGACCTGGAGTCTGTCATACAGAGTGAAGTAAGTCAGAAAGTGAAAAACAAATACCATATGCTAACACATATATATGGAATGTAAAAAATAAAAAGAAAAGGTTCTGATGAACCTAAGGTCAGAACAGGAATAAAGATGCACATGTAGAGAATGGAATTGAGGACACGGGGAGGGAGAAGGGTAAGCTGGGACGAAGTGAGAGAGTAGTATTTACATATATACTCTACCAAATGTAAAATAGCTAGTGGGAAGCAGCTGCATAGCACAGAGATATCAGCTTGGTGCTTTGTGACCACCTAGAGGGATGGGATAGGGAGGGTGGGAGGAAGACGCGAGAAGGAGGGGATATGGGGATATATGTATACATGTGGCCGATTCAGTTTGTTGTACAGCGGAAACTAACACAACATTGTAAAGCAATTATACTCCAATAAAGATGTTAAAAAAAAGAATAAATAGAAAACTGAAACAATAAGAAAACCATTAAAGAAATTTAATTCATAGAAAATAAATATTCCCACAAAGAAAACTCTATTTCCAGCAAAATCTACAAACATTCGAGGAATAGTAAGTCCAACATATTCTATTCCAGAGCATAGAAGAAAACATCAGCATATCTTTGAGACCAAAACTTGACATAGATAATCCAAGAAATAATCATAGACCAAGTATTATAATGAAAATACATGCAAAAATCTTGTACAAAATATTAGCAAATCAAAACCTGTGGTATATATAAAGGGCAAAGTATCATGACCAAGTGGTGTTTGTCCCAGGAATACTAGGTTGGTTTAACTTTAAACTATTAATGTTATTTATTACATTAGTAGATTAGAAGAGAAAAATCAAACGATCACCTCAATAGATATATACAAACCATTTGAAATTCACTGTACAGTTAGGAAATACTCTTTGCAAAGTGAGACCAGTAGGGAAATTCCTTAAATTGATCTAGGGTTTCTAAAAATAAAAATAAAAAATAAAGTAACTTGCATACTTACTGGTGAAACTTTGAAGCCTTGTATATGAGATTAGCAAAAGACAAGGATGTCCCTGTAGCTACTTTTATTCAGTAGTTTATAGAAAGTTTTGATGAGCACCATGAAGAAGAATAAGAAGTAAAAAGTATTAGAACTGGGTGGAAGGAAAGAAAACTGTCACTGTTTGCAGATGATATGATTGCATAGAAAATACAAAGAAATCTGCAGATAGTTTATTAGAATTAATAAGTGAGTTTAGAAAAGTAGTTGAATATTAAAATTTACAAAATTAATTGCATTTCTACATGAAAGTAACAAACATTCAGAAAAGGAATAAACATGATTCTTATAATAGTACAAAGATGTGAAGCACTGAGGAATAAATATAACAAAAAAGATGCAGGAGCTTTATGGAAAAATTATAAAATTTTATTGACGGATATTAAAGAGGACCTAATCAAATGGAGAAAGAAGCCAGGCTTATGGATCAGAGGATTCAATATTGTAAGCATGTCGATTCTCCTTTAATTGATTTAGATTCAATGCAATTCTGTTTAGGATCCACACAAGATTTATTTTTCTTTTGTGAAATTTGATAAGGTAATGCATGGGACCAAGAATAACCACAGTATTCTTAAAGACAAAGAACAAAGTTCAGGAAATTGGCTTGCAAGATCAAGATGTATAAAGCTATAGTATTTGAGATACTTTGGTGGTGTTATAGGGACAGAGCTATAGGAGAGAATAAAGGAGCTCAGATAGAGATCCACACATATAATGATGTTAGATACATGACAGATAAGATAAACTTAAAGGAGGGAAGGATGGAGTCGATGGTCAGTAGTGATGATACATCTGGCTTTGTAAATGGAAAAAGAATGTACCCCTATCTCACATTATACACAGAAATCACTATCAGATTTAGCACTTAATGAGTCTTTAAGTTATAGTGTTTTAAACAAGAAAGCTTTTAGAAACTAACATAGGAGATTATTTTCATGACCTGATGTTGGGAGGGATTTCGTAAACGTGACAGAAAAACTTTAAGCATAAAGGAAAAGATGGATGAGTTTGTATATTAAAAATGAGAATTTATCAAAAATTGACAACATTAAAATTGAGAATTCTTCAAAAGCTAGCACGAAGGGAGCAAAATAACAGTAAACAAAAAGTTCTGTAAAGATGTAGAAGATATTTGTAACACAGAATCTAACATAGGACTAGTATGCAGGGAATACAGAGAGCCCTCTGTGGCTGGAGCTGAGACTTCATGAGCTGTTTCCCAGACTTCTCACCAGGAGGCTTCTGGCTAGTTTCTGCAAATGAAGGCCTGGTGGGAGGCTCAGGAGGATGAGATGAAGTATTTCCTTCCCATTTTTTTGTTCCTGTCACTATGGCTTTGGCCACAGCATACAGTTGACACCAACTTCCAGCTTTTAGCACATCCAGCCATTTCTGCCCTTCAACTATGTGAGAGTGTCCCTGTACTGAGCCCTGTTCTTTAGAGAGCCCCACCCTGAGCTGCTTCTGACTGCATTCTTGCCTATGGAGCAAGGAGTCTGCAGGGCCAAAGGGGTGTCACTACATGGAGTCTGTTGCCTACCTGCTCCTGACATTCCCTGTGCAAAACAGAGTCCCTTCTTCCAAGGGTGGGCCATGCCTCCAGTGGGTACATTTTGGGTTAGGGGTGGCTATTTGTACATAATTGTGTGCATATGCAGGTGACTGGAACTTGTATGTGTGGGCTTGTGAGATCACATGTATGTCCTTGAGGCCCCTTATAGAACAGGATGGTGCTGGATGAGAGGGGCTGGCTCATGGGCCAGGGCTCTGAGTCTAGAGTATGGCCAGGTGCTGCCACATTCTAACCAGAAGTTTTGAGATGTTGAGAACTTTAAAACGGTGCTTCTCAAACTGGTGAAAATCCAGGTTTTCTTTCTTAATTTTAAACTTCATATTTATCACAAACCGATACTTTTGTTAGCTACAATAAATATAAATTGTAAGAAAAATCAAATTAAAAAATATAAAACCAACATAACATTACTGTCAAGCTGCTATAAAAATTTCTAAACACTCTCAGTTTCTATACTTACTCAGCATGGACCAATAACAAATAATTTGCAAACTTGCATTGCAGGCCATACTTGGAGTACCATTCACCTAAATTCACTCCTGGCCTTCTAGGACATTACAAAGCTACATCTGTTAAAATGTGATGATAGCACATAATTTTACTGTTTAAATGTAGACATGTATGTGGGCCTGCATCTGTACTCTCAACTCCAATCCTGTAAGTAGGAGGGGTGAGCCTGCTTTCAGCATTGACCTTCCTTCACCCCATGGAGGTACCAGTGGGTATGCACCACGCCTCTCCGTGACAGATGTAATGCCAAATCCTCACTCACCTTTGGGGTGTTTGTGTACTAACTGGGTCAAAGTACGGACCGATCACCCCAGAGGTCCAGAGTCTCATCTCTCTTGTCTCCTCTTCCTTAGGGGCATAAGCTGCTTCCTGATATTATTAATATCTTGGTTACCTCAGGATTTCCCCCTCCGTCCTTTATTGTTCCTTCAGCCTTCCAACACCTGTGTGGCCATCCCCTGAATTAAATCCCCTCCATTTAAAATATCTTGTGTGGTTTTGGTTTTCCTGACTGGACCTTGACTTATACAACTTAGCAATCAACAACAAAAAGACAAGCTAATAGAAATCTGGGCAAAAGTCTGAAATAGGCACTTCATAATGAAGCAAAGACCAATAAATGTAGGGAGAAATGCTTAATCTCATTAATAATCAGAGAAATACAAAGCAAGAGCACAATGAGATTACATACATACTCACTGGGTTGGCAAATATGAACAACCTGACAAGTCTTTAGGTGGGGTGTGGGGTAAAGTGAGCTCTACATATTGGTGGGTCCAGACTGGCACAACCATTTTGGCAGACAGGCACTCCTAGGGGGTTTGAGATTTGCATACTCAATAGTCCTATAAATCCCTTCTCAGGTATCCACCCTTGAGAAGCTCCTGCATTATATGCACCAGGATTCACGTATATAAATGTGCATAATAGCATTGCTTATAAGAGCCAAGCAAAAGAACAAAATTGGAAATAACCCAAATGTCCACCACCAACAGGTTGGAGAACTGAGTTTTATATGTACAATGGAAATGTGAAAAGAACTCTAGCTCTGTACCATCAATGTGAATGGTCTCAGAAGCATAATGTTCTTTCATTCATTTAACAAAATTTATTGAGTCCCTACTATGTGCCAGGCACTGTTCTACATGCTGGGCAGACCTGATGGAGCTTATATTCTAGTGGGGAGAGCACACAGAACAAACAAAAAACATTAAATAAATGCAATATCAAAGTGATGAGTGTTGTGGAAAATAAAAGGAAAGCATGGAAAAGGAATGAGGAATTTCTGGGAGTGGGGTAGATTGCGTGTATGTTTGCAATTTAAATAGGTCAGATGGACTTCCCTGAGAATGTGATATTAGAGAAGACTTGAAGGTGGTAAGGTATGGGCCACAGGGGGTAGGGTTGGAGGAACCCCTCCGGCTGAGGAAACAGCCAATGCATAGGCACAGGTAGGGGCATTCCTGGAGCGGAGGTGGAGGGGAGTGAAATTAGATCAGAGGGTAACTGTGTACACAAATTGTGGAGAGCCTGATTGGCATTATTGCTTTTACTGAGTTGAGCGACCACTGTAGGATTCTGAGCAGAGTCAGTGCCCCACCTTGACTTGTACTTTAATAGGATTGCTTTGGCTGCCACATTGGAAATAGACTTGGAGAATAGACCATATTGAGCAAAAGAAACTCATCACTGAAGGAATGCATATGGAGTGTCTTTATTTATTAAAGATCCAAAGTAGCCACACTGAGCTATATCCTGTTTGGGTATACATGCTCAGGTAGTAAAACTATAAATAAAGTGAAGAGCAAAACAAGCATTAGGGTACAGGTTACCTCTGGGAGAGAGCTGATGATGTGATGGGGGAGGGGCTCTAAGTGGCCATGTTCTCTTTCTTTATCTGGGTGGGATTTTTAGTGGTAGTCACTTTACTAACACTTTAACTTCTAAACATATGTTTTAGACATGTATTTCATACAAGTAACAATAAAAAGAGAAAACAGAAAAAGAACCTTTCTCTTAGTTGTAGGCTAAACTGTTTTACCCTTCAATGATACAATGGGTTGGTGTTTTTCTGGATTAAGACAACAGTTTAAGTTGTGCTTGAATACTTTCTGGGAAATAAAAAGAATGTCAATGCATTATTTGGGTGTGACTTGTCCCTGACATGTAGATATCAACTTTTGGCTATAAAAATAACACAATAAAATGGAGAATTGGATGTCAGCCAATATGTTTATAGACTAGACACCTCCAATTTAGATAAACATGCTCATCAGTCAGGAGTATTTTTTGAGCTGCTACATGTGCAAGGAAATTTGGGAGTACAAAGGAATATTTAATCTAGTTAGCAAGATGAGATCAATGTAACAATTACCCAAGACATTGTATTATTACTTGGTAAATAGTGTGGTACCAGATAAAAAGTGCTGACAGTATCATCTGAGAATCCCAAACACAGAGCACATATACAGTCCATGTCTTTATTTTAGAATGAAAAACCTGAGTACAGAACTTTATTGTCAGTTTTTATTATCACATTAACACGATTATGCAAAATAATTTGCTATTGTGTGTCTATATGAATACCAGTTATCTTTGATGTTTAATAATTTCACACACACTTCAGCCAACATGCTCAGTTTTCTTTTCATGATTCTTCATCTGCCTAGAATATTCCCATCTTCCTCTTTACTTATTAGATGGGTGCAAATAGTCCTAGGAAAACGGACCGTTCTTGCTGCATTTGTGTTTCATGTATTCTTTTTTTTTTTTTTTTTAACATCTTTATTGGAGTATAATTGCTTTACAATGGTATGTTAGTTTCAGCTTCACAACAAAATGAATCAGTTATATATATACATATATTCCCATATCTCTTCCCGCTTGCGTCTCCCTCCCTCCCACCCTCCCTATCCCACCCCTCCAGGCGGTCACAAAGCACCGAGCTGATCTCCCTGTGCTATGCGGCTGCTTCCCAATAGCTATCTACCTTACGTTTGGTAGTGTATATATGTCCATGTCTCTTTATCGCTTTGTCACCGTTTACCCTTCCCCCTCCCCATAGCCTCAAGTCCATTCTCTAGTAAGTCTGTGTCTTTATTCCTGTTTCACCCCTAGGTTTTTCATGACATTTTTTTTTTTTAAATTCCATATATATGTGTTAGCATACGGTATTTGTCTCTCTCTTTCTGACTTACTTCACTCTGTATGACAGACTCTAGGTCTATCCACCTCATTACAAATAGCTCAATTTCGTCTCTTTTTATGGCTGAGTAATATTCCATTGTATATATGTGCCACATCTTCTTTATCCATTCATCCGATGATGGACACTTAGGTTGTTTCCATCTCTGGGCTATTGTAAATAGAGCTGCAATGAACATTTTGGTACATGACTCTTTTTGAATTATGGTTTTCTCAGGGTATATGCCCAGTAGTGGAATTGCTGGGTCATATGGTAGTTCTATTTGTAGCTTTTTAAGGAACCTCCATACTGTTCTCCACAGTGGCTGTATCAATTTACATTCCCACCAACAGTGTAAGAGGGTTCCCTTTTCTCCACACCCTCTCCAGCATTTATTGTTTCTAGATTTTTTGATGATGGCCATTCTGACTGGTGTGAGATGATATCTCATTGTAGTTTTGATTTGCATTTCTCTCATGATTAGTGATGTTGAGCATTCTTTCATGTGATTGTTGGCACTCTGTATATCTTCTTTGGAGAAATGTCTATTTAGGTCTTCTGCCCATTTTTGGATTGGGTTGTTTGTTTTTTTGTTATTAAGCTGCATGAGCTGCTTATAAATTTTGGAGATCAATCCTTTGTCAGTTGCTTCATTTGCAAATATTTTCTCCCATTCTGAGGGTTGTCTTTTGGTCTTCTTTATGGTTTCCTTTGCTGCACAAAAGCTTTTAAGTTTCATTAGGTCCCATTTGTTTACTCTTCTTTTTATTTCCATTTCTCTAGGAGGTGGGTCAAAAAGGACCTTGCTGTGATTTATGTCATAGAGTGTTCTGCCTATGTTTTCCTCTAAGAGTTTGATAGTTTCTGGCCTTACATTTAGGTCTTTAATCCATTTTGAGCTTATTTTTGTGTACGGTGTTAGGGAGTGATCTAATTTCATACTTTTACATGTAGCTGTCCAGTTTTCCCAGCACCACTTATTGAATAGGCTGTCCTTTCTCCACTGTACATTTCTGCCTCCTTTGTCAAAGATAAGGTGACCATATGTGCGTGGGTTTATCTCTGGGCTTTCTATCCTGTTCCATTGATCTATCTTTCTGTTTTTGTGCCAGTACCATACCGTCTTGATAACTGTAGCTTTGTAGTATAGTCTGAAGTCTGGGAGCCTGATTCCTCCAGTTCCTTCTTTCGTTCTCAAGATTGCTTTGGCTATTCGGGGTCTTTTGTGTTTCCATACAAATTGCAAAATTTTTTGTTCTAGTTCTGTGAAAAATGCCAGTGGTAGTTTGATAGGGATTGCATTGAATCTATAGATTGCTTTCGGTAGTAAAGTCATTTTCACAATGTTGATTCTTCCAATCCAAGAACATGGTATATCTCTCCATCTATTTGTATCATCTTTAATTTCTTTCATCAGTGTCTTATAATTTTCTGCATACAGATCTTTTGTCTCCTTAGGTAGGTTTATTCCTAGATATTTTATTCTTTTTGTTGCAATGGTAAATGGGAGTGTTTTCTTGATTTCACTTTCAGATTTTTCATCATTAGTATATAGGAATGCCAGAGATTTCTGTGCATTAATTTTGTATCCTGCCACTTTACCAAATTCATTGATTAGCTCTAGTAGTTTTCTGGTAGCATCTTTAGCGTTCTCTATGTATAGGATCATGTCATCTGCAAACAGTGACAGCTTTACTTCTTCTTTTCCGATTTGGATTCCTTTTATTTCCTTTTCTTCTCTGATTGCTGTGGCTAAAACTTCCAAAACTATGTTGAATAAGAGTGGTGAGAGTGGGCAACCTTGTCTTGTTCCTGATCTTAGTGGAAATGCTTTCAGTTTTTCACCATTGAGGATGATGTTTGCTGTGGGCTTGTCATATATGGCCTTTATTATGTTGAGGAAAGTTCCCTCTATGCCTACTTTCTGCAGGGTTTTTATCATAAATGGGTGTTGAATTTTGTCAAAAGCTTTCTCTGCATCTATTGAGATGATCATATGGTTTTTCTCCTTCAGTTTGTTAATATGGTTTATCACATTGATAGATTTGCGTATATTGAAGAATCCTTGCATTCCTGGAATAAACCCCACTTGATCATGGTGTATGATCTTTTTAATGTGCTGTTGGATTCTGTTTGCTAGTATTTTGTTGAGGATTTTTGCATCTATGTTCATCAGTGATATTGGCCTGTAGTTTTCTTTCTTTGTGACATCCTTGTCTGGTTTTGGTATCAAGGTGATGGTGGCCTCGTAGAAGGAGTTTGGGAGTGTTCCTCCCTCTGCTATATTTTGGAAGAGTTTGAGAAGGATAGGTGTTAGCTCTTCTCTAAATGTTTGATAGAATTCGCCTGTGAAGCCATCTGGTCCTGGGCTTTTGTTTGTTGGAAGATTTTTAATCACAGTTTCAATTTCAGTGCTTGTGATTGGTCTGTTCATATTTTCTATTTCTTCCTGATTCAGTCTTGGCAGGTTGTGCCTCTCTAAGAATTTGTCCATTTCTTCCAGATTGTCCATTTTATTGGCATAGAGTTGCTTGTAGTAATCTCTCATGATCTCTTTTATTTCTGCAGTGTCAGTTGTTACCTCTCCTTTTTCATTTCTAATTCTATTGATTTGGGTCTTCTCCCTTTTTTTCTTGATGAGTCTGGCTAGTGGTTTATCTATTTTGTTTATCTTCTCAAAGAACCAGCTTTTAGTTTTATTGATCTTTGCTATTGTTTCCTTCATTTCTTTTTCATTTATTTCTGATCTGATTTTTATGATTTCTTTCCTTCTGCTAGCTTTGGGGTTTTTTTGTTCTTCTTTCTCTAATTGCTTGAGGTGCAAGGTTAGGTTGTTTGTTCGAGATGCTTCCTGCTTCTTAAGGTGGGCTTGTATTGCTATAAACTTCCCCCTTAGAACTGCTTTTGCTGCATCCCACAGGTTTTGGGTCGTTGTGTCTCCATTGTCATTTGTTTCTAGGTATTTTTTGATTTCCTCTTTGATTTCTTCAGTGATATCTTCATTATTAAGTAGTGTATTGTTTAGCCTCCATGTGTTTGTATTTTTTACAGATCTTTTCCTGTAATTGATATCTAGTCTCATGGCGTTGTGGTCAGAAAAGATACTTGATACAATTTCAATTTTCTTAAATTTACCAAGGCTTGATTTGTGACCCAAGATATGATCTATCCTGGAGAATGTTCCATGAGCACTTGAGAAAAATGTGTATTCTGTTGTTTTTGGATGGAATGTCCTATAAATATCAATTAACTCCATCTCATTTAATGTATCATTTAAAGCTTGTGTTTCCTTATTTATTTTCATTTTGGATGATCTGTCCATTGGTGAAAGTGGGGTGTTAAAGTCCCCTACTATGAATGTGTTACTGTCGATTTCCCCTTTTATGGTTGTCAGTATTTGCCTTATGTATTGAGGTGCACCTATGTTGGGTGCATAAATATTTACAATTGTTATATCTTCCTCTTGGATTGATCCCTTGATCATTATGTAGTGTCCTTCTTTGTCTCTTCTAATAGTCTTTGTTTTAAAGTCTATTTTGTCTGATATGAGAATTGCTACTCCAGCTTTCTTTTGGTTTCCACTTGCATGAAATACCTTTTTCCATCCCCTTACTTTCAGTCTGTATGTGTCTCTAGGTCTGAAGTGGGTCTCTTGTAGACAGCAAATATATGGGTCTTGTTTTTGTATCCATTCAGCCAATCTGTGTCTTTTGGTGGGAGCATTTAGTCCATTTACATTTAAGGTAATTATCGATATGTGTGTTCCTATTCCCATTTTCTTCATTGTTTTGGGTTCGTTATTGTAGGTCCTTTCCTTCTTTTGTGTTTCTTGCCTAGAGAAGTTCCTTTAGCAGTTGTTGTAGAGGTGGTTTGGTGGTGCTGAACTCTCTCAGCTTTTGCTTGTCTGTAAAGGTTTTAATTTCTCCATCAAATCTGAATGAGATCCTTGCTGGGTAGAGTAATCTTGGTTGCAGGTTTTTCTCCTTCAACACTTTCAATATGTCCTGCCACTCCCTTCTGGCTTGCAGAGTTTCTGCTGAAAGATCAGCTGTTAACCTTATGGGGATTCCCTTGTGTGTTATTTGTTGTTTTTCCCTTGCTGCTTTTAATATGTTTTCTTTGTATTTAATTTTTGACAGTTTGATTAATATGTGTCTTGGCGTATTTCTCCTTGGATTTATCCTGTATGGGACTCTCTGTGCTTCCTGGACTTGATTAACTATTTCCTTTCCCATATTAGGGAAGTTTTCAACTATAATCTCTTCAAATATTTTCTCAGTCCCTTTCTTTTTCTCTTCTTCTTCTGGAACCCCTATAATTCGAATGTTGGTGCGTTTAATGTTGTCCCAGAGGTCTCTGAGACTGTCCTCAGTTCTTTTCATTCTTTTTTCTTTATTCTGCTCTGCAGTAGTTATTTCCACTATTTTATCTTCCAGGTCACTTATCCGTTCTTCTGCCTCAGTTATTCTGCTATTGATCCCATCTAGAATACTTTTAATTTCATTTATTGTGTTGTTCATCGTTGCTTGTTTCATCTTTAGTTCTTCTAGGTCCTTGTTAACTGATTCTTGCAATTTGTCCATTCTATCTCCAAGATTTCGGATCAACCTTACTATCATTATTCTGAATTCTTTTTCAGGTAGACTGCCTATTTCCTCTTCATTTGTTAGGTCTGGTGGGTTTTTATCTTGCTCCTTCATCTGCTGTGTGTTTTTCTGTCTTTTCATTTTGCTTATCTTACTGTGTTTGGGGTCTCCTTTTTTTTTTTTTTTGCAGGCTGAAGGTTCGTAGTTCCTGTTGTTTTTTGAGTCTGTCCCCAGTGGCTAAGGTTGGTTCAGTGGGTTGTGTAGGCTTCCTGGTGGAGGGTACTAGTGCCTGTGTTCTGGTGTATGAGGCTGGATCTTGTCTTTCTGGTGGGCAGGTCCACGTCTGGTGGTGTGTTTTGGGGTGTCTGTAGACTTATTATGATTTTGGGCAGCCTCTCTGCTAATGGGTGGGGTTGTGTTCCTGTCTTGCTAGTTGTTTGGCATAGGATGTCCAGCACTGTAGCTTGCTGGTCGTTGAGTGAAGCTGGGTGCTGGCGTTGAGATGGAGATCTCTTGGAGATTTTTGCTGTTTGATATTATGTGCAGCTGGGAGGCCTCTTGTGGACCAGTGTCCTGAAGTTGGCTCTCCCACCTCAGAGGCACAGCACTGAGTCCTGGCTGCAGCACCAAGAGCCTTTCATCCACAGGGCTCCTTAATTTGGGATGATTCGTTGTCTATTCAGGTATTCCACAGATGCAGGGTATATCAAGTTGATTGTGGAGCTTTAATCCGCTGCTTCTGAGGCTGCTGGGAGAGATTTCCCTTTCTCTTCTTTGTTCTCACAGCTCCCAGGGCCTCAGCTTTGGATTGGGCCCCGCCTGTGCGTGTAGGTCGCCGGAGGGCGTCTGTTCTTTGCTCAGACAGGACGGGGTTAAAGGAGCCGCTGATTCGGAGGCTCTGGCTCACCCAGGCCGGGGGGTAGGGAGGGTCACAGAGTGCAGGGCGGGCCTGCAGCGGCAGAGGCCGGCGTGACGCTGCAGCCTGAGGCGCGCCGTGCGCTCTCCCGGGGGAGCCGTCCCCGGATCCCGGGACCCCGGCAGCGGCGGGCTGCACAGGCTCCCCGGAAGGGCGTGTGGCTAGTGACCTGCGCTCGCACACAGGCCTCCTGGCGGCGGCAGCAGCGGCCTTAGCGTCCCATGTCCGTCTCTGGGCTCCGCACTCTTAGCCGCGGCTCGCGCCCGTCTCCGGAGCTCTCCCAAGCAGCGTTCGCAATCCCCCCTCCTCGTGCACCAGGAAACAAAGAGGGACGTAAAAGTCTCTTGCCTCTTCGGCAGGTCCAGACCCCTCCCCAGACTCTCTCCCGGCCAGCCGCGGCGCACCAACGCCCTGCAGGCTGTGTTCACGCCGCCAACCTCAGTCCTCTCCCGGCGCTCCGACAAAAGCCGGAGCCTCAGCTCCCGGTCCCGCCCGCCCCGGCGGGCGAGCAGACAAGCCTCTCGGCTGGTGAGTGCCGGTCGGCCCGATCCTCTGCGCTGGAATCTCTCCGCTTTGCCCTCCGCACCCCTGTTGCTGTGCTCTCCTCCGCGGCTCCCAAGCTCCCCCACTCCGCCTCCCGAAGTCTCCACCCGCGAAGGGGCTCCTAGTGTGTGGACACTTTTCCTCCTTCACAGCTCTCTCCCGCTGGTGCAGGACCCGTCCCTATTCTTTTGTCTCTGTTTAGTTTTTTCTTTTGCCCTAACCAGGTACGTGGGGGGTTCCTTGCCTTTTGGGAGGTCTGAGGTCTTCTGCCAGCGTTCAGTAGGTGCTCCGTAGGAGTTGTTCCACGCGTAGATGTATTTCTGGTGTATCTGTGGAGAGGAAGGTGATCTCCGCGTCTTACTCTTCCGCCATCTTCCCGGAACTCGACCTCATGTATTCTTTAGTGTGAATGAGGTTATTAAATATTTTAGCTTAAAACACCCCCTGCTGGGCTGTATACAGTATAAGTAATCAAGAGATAATGAATACTATAACTTCAGGAATTTTAAATTTCTTCTGGTTATTTCAATAAGATCTTGAAAACAAAATAAACTGGTAATTGGGAATTACCTTAATTGAGCAAATTAAAAGAAGTATTTAAAGTCACTTCTGGGGAAGATTTTATGTTTAGTAGTGTTTTTATGTTTGCTATGTTTGAAGATATTGATGAAATATAGTAACATAGCTTAATATCTTTATTACGAATTATGTTATATATTATGAAGTTAATATATCTGTTGATTCACACACACATATCATCAAGTGTTGATAGTTTTTCTTTCCATAGCTCCAAAGGAAACTTATTTTGACGTTTTGTAGCCAAATGGACTCTCACTTTAGGTGTCCACAGCTGATAACCAATTTTGTTCTTGGATCTTACGTTGAGTGCTTGACATAAATACATGTTGAGAAACAAAACAGTTGTCTTTGTGCTGTGCCTTTATGTGTGGCTGGAGTCTAAAATAAATGTTATATTTCAAGTAAACTGTTGAAAAGTCTGACTTTACTATAATGGTGATTCAGTTCTTTTTTATATATGGATTTGCCTTAAAGTATTTTATCCTTGGAAACATTTGCATATACTTTCAGGGGTTTAGTAGTCCCATTTGCTTTTCTTTGCTAAATTCTATCCTTTACCCTTTCCTAAATCTGGTCACTTATCCTCCCAAGCTGTGTTAATATTGAGAATTATGCAGGAGGAAAGGTGGATATGAGCGAAGTATGGCCTCAGAGGTATGTGTTTATCTTTTGCTTTATTTGACATTGTTTTGGCCTTAAGCAAACAGAGGACATTTGCTTTTGTGATTCACTTGCTTATATAAAGGAAAAAGAACCACCTGCCTTTTTTTTTTTTAAAGAAAGACATCTTTAATAATTCTGTTTTAGGATTTCTTCAAGGTATGACATATACCCTAGATTAAAGGCATTCGTATAGTCAGCATGAATCTAGCCTCAGTTCATATTAATGCCTGTAAGAGTCGATTCTGTGCCAGCACCGTTTCTAGGGATGGTGCAACAGCTCACAGATGTCAGAATAATAACTCACTATCTGCATGTCAAGAGTTGGTGGGAACCATATATGCTTGGGGATTTTAAATGTCCCGAAGGGTTTGTAGAAACTTGGGTCAGTCTAAATTTGACTTTGTTCCCCTATCCCCAGGTTGTTTTCATTGGGAAATTTGAGCTACAAGTTCTATTCTGTGTTTAAGTGGTTATTCCTTGCAGTATAGCGAATCGGAAGTAGGTATGTGGGAATATAGTTGAAGAAGACTGCAGCCTGCCCCGAGGTAAAGATGTTTAGATAGACTGAAATAGAGTGAGAATGGAGGGTTCTTTGGCACCCTTCCAAAGGCTCCCCTTCTAGTTTTAAACTCTCTGAGGTATTTGGAAGGAAAGCAGTATTAAAATTTACATATTAAATAAACACTTCCCATTCTGTAATGATTCCTGAATTTTTGATTTATATTAATCAGGCCTGGTTAATATTTTTTCCCATCCATAGACTGAGAGTTCCTTAATGATCTCCTTGAGGTCAAGGATAGTGTCAGTCTTACTGTGTGTCCTTAGGGTGCTCAGTAATATTTGCAGAATGGAAGACCAAATGACAGTGCCCATTTGGCTTAAGGTAACACTTGCTTTTCCATTTTAATGTAACTGCTATTGAAATAATTATCCCCTTCTTCCTCCATTATTTCCAAAAAAGCATTCATTGAGTGATTGTGTTAGATTTTCACAAATAATACCCATCCTGTTGGCCACATTGTATTAATAATCTCAACTGGGAAGAGTTTCACGTTTGAAGAGGTGGGATTCTATGCAAGACATTTGCCTGTTTCTTCTTAAACCCATTCCCTGCCCTTCTCTTGCTCTTCTGTTTATTATTGGGCCAGCACCTGCAGTCTGTTTCTTAGGTTCCGTTGCTAACTGGTTTCCAGTTAAGTTTGGCCAACAGCAAGAGAATGGTGGGCAGGAGGGAGGGAGAAGCCAGGGCATGTCTTCCTGGGCACTTCTTGCTGTCTCCTTCTGCTTCAGGTTGAGTGCCTGACAGTGGCTGTGCCTCTTCTGGTTCCAGCTCCCACCTCATAGTCCCTTCTGCAGTGGCCTCAGTTTCTTCTGGGGGCTCTGGTAAAGCACCTCAGCCCTTTGCCCCTCTTGCTCAGAGGTTGATAGTGGCTCCTTTCTCTCTTTACTTCCCTTGTTTCCTTTCTTCCTTCTTTCCTTTTTTTTTCATTCTTCTGATTGAAATATAATTCAGATACCATAGAATTCACCCTTTCAAAGTGTACAATTCTTTGGTTTTTATTATTATTTACTCATTTGTTATTTATTTTATTATTCACAGACTTGTACAAATATCACCAATATCTAATTGTAGAACATTTCTAAAACATTTTCATCGTCCCAGAAAGAACACTTGTACCCATCAGCAGTCACTTCAGTTCTCTTCTCCTCACAGCCCCTGGCAAACACGAATTTACTTTTTGTCTCTGTGGGTTTGCCGCTTCTGCATATTTCATGTACATGGAATCATACAACATATGGCCTTTTGTGACTGGCTTCTTTCAATTAGCATAATGTCTTCAAGGTTCATCCACGTTGCAGTATATATCAGTACTTCAGTTTTGTGGCTGAATGATATTCCCACTGCATGGATATACATGGATATACATTATCCATTCATCAGCTGATGAACATTTGGTTGTTTGCATTTTTGGGGCTATTATGAATAACGCTGCTATGAAGTTTCATTTGTAAGTTTTTGTGTGAACTTATGTTTTCAATTCTCAGATTGAAATTTTCAGTTCTTTTAAGCAAAAAGAGATAGACCTAGGAGTAGAATGACTGGATCATAAGGTAACTATACATTGAACATCTTGAGGAACTAGATAGTAGCTTCTTTCTGTTGCACATCTCTGCATTATTGTCCTCTTTGGCCATTTGGCTTTTCCAGCCCCTTTATGACTAGCTTCCTGTATAAAATATTCTCTATTAAAATAGAGAACTCTGGCATAAACTCTCTTTCCTGGACTGAACCCTGACTGAGATGGTTTCATGAAAGTCAAGGCTATTTCCTCTCCCAAGTTTCTTCTCTTTTGCATAACTGAGAAACCACTGTTACGCCAATAAGAAGAAACCACAAAGTTGTCAGCATTGTCAGGGAACAGGGTGTCTGGTTAGTTAGATTTTGCAACTTTATCTGGTAATTTGCTGCCATCTCTAACCTGGTGACTGTTCTTTTGAACCTACCTTGTTTCCCCAACAGTCACCAACTTTGAGTATAAGTAGTTCATTTGGAGAGAGATTCCAGGACCCTCCAAGAAAGAGAGTAGGGAAGTGAGAGGGGAGGGAAGAAGCCCATAAAAGATGCCTTGATGAGCAGGTGACTGTTGAGGGCAGCTGGGGCTCAGTCCTGCTGAGGACCTTGGAGAAACTATACAGTGCGTGTCTCAGAATTGTCTCACCTGAGGGGTATGGAAACTGAGGTATCTTTCCACTGTATTTTATTTGTCATGGCTTGACGGCTGCTCCCTAGGGAATTAATTCCCTGAGCACTTCAGGCATAGTCCTGTGGCCAGAGAAAGCCTGAAGGTAGGGTCCCAGATGCTTGCAGGAAGAGCTGGTGTAGTGTGTTTAGACATATACTCATGAATGTTGGCAGGGGTTGGGGGGATCTGTAAACTCCTCTAGGGTAGAGACCTTGCATTTGTATCTTTAAATTTTACTTGTGAATAATAAGAATTAGTTGATATTATGCATGTGTGAAGGCAACTGCCCAGGGAAGGAAACTTCCTGAATTATATATTGGAACTGTCATCTTATGTTTATACATTGGAACTCTTCTTTCAGATATTGGTTGATCTTGAAAGTATGTTTTCAGAAAGAACCACAAATTCTCGATGTGCAACCAGACTGTCAGTTACACTGTCAACACACCTTGAAAGAAGCCTCATAGAAATACAAAGTTAAAATTTCCTTGATGCTTTTAGCTGTAGAGAATACAATCCATAAGGGAAAATAGAATCTTCCACCCAAGGTTTTCATAGACACAAAGCAGAAGTCTGTGAGTCATGGACTTTGTGACTTCAGAAGTCCATGAGAAATGACAGTATTAAAAAAAGATTGATTAAAAATCAAGAAGCTTTGAGGAGTTTCTTAAAACAATGGACCAATAGAGAGAACCTGTTTAGATCAAGTTTAAAAAGGCAGTGATAAAAATGTAAATTAGTAATTGCCTCTGGATCTCTTAACCAGCTGAATAAATTTAGATGTAATCAATTCTCCTCCCTCAGATTAAAGCTGTGTTTTCATTAGGTTGAAAGCAAAGTGATAGGAAAGTGGAGAGTTTTTAAAATTATTGAGAAATTACATGTAAATGGGTTAAAGCCACTGGCATTTGGGAAGCTTCTTTCCTATTCTTGAATCTAGCCTAGGGCAGGACTGTGCCACATCTAAACCATTTTAAAGAGTTTGCAGTTTCCCCTGGTCATCCAAACGGGTCATAGTGATCACTGTTACATAAGTTAATTACAGAAACTTCACTATCCATGCCTTGATCCCTGCAGTCTGGAGCAGGAAATGCCGTTTAATCATATCTGGCATGGTTTGTCTCCCTATTTGGGAACCCACAGCAATTTATACTTTGCATGTAGCATCCTCCACTTTGTGTTTCATGCCTTCAACTCCTTTCTCCATAATCCCCCTTGTTTTCTTAAGGGCAATGTAAGCTTCCTCAAACCTTATCACCTGTTGGAATCTAAGATTCCCCAGCTGTAGAGTACAGATAATAATAGTAGCTACTTCAGAGTTGTAAGAGTTAAATGAGAAAATACATGATAGCTTCATGCAGTGGCTTCACGTAGTAGTGCTGAGTAATTGGTAGCAGTTATGATTACACCTAGGCCCCACTCATGTGCCTGTTTTCTTCTTGAGTGACCCCCCATTATCTGCTGCTTAAGCCTTCCACCCATCCTCTTTTACATCCTTGGGATCTTTTTCCAGAAATTTATTTCTCTTTCTCTCTTGCTTTTAGTCCTCCTCCCTTCCCCCATCCTATTTTTCTGGTTCTTTCCTTTATGTTCTGACCCTAAATTCAAAATAAAACAAACAAACAACCCCGTTCCCACCAAGTCTGCTCCAACTTAAGTTACTGTTCTATTTTTTCCCTTTTTTTCTGCTAAATTTCTTGGAACAGTTGCCTGTGCCTGCCACATTCACTTTGCTTCCTGGTTACTCTGCACCCCCTGTGCCCTGGCTTTGACATTTTCTCCCAAATGTGACTCTTCTCAAGGTCATGAATAAGCCCCTGCTGGCGACATCCTGAGGCTTCTTTGAATTCTTTATCCTCCTTCACTTCTTAGCCCTATTTCACACTGTGCTCACACCCGCCTTGAAAATGTCTGTGCTTTTGGCCTCTGTGGCCTTGCTCTCCAGGTCCCCTTCCTTTCTGACCACTCCCCTTCATTTGTCTGGGTCCTCCCCTATTTCTTAAAGGCTGGTGTTTGCAAGTTTTCTGTCCCTGGGACTCTTCTTGCTCTTCCTGAAATTGCTGTCTTAGTGCATCCATGTCCAAGGCTTTGGTTGTCATTGTCTCATGGTAAGGGCTTGTTCTGAGCTCCATCTACTTACTAGTCATTTCTAACAGGCTGGGTACTGCCTCCCAAACTGAACCAATTACCTTCTGACACACACCTCTTCCTTTCTTCCTTCTTATGCTTAATGGTATCAGCATCCACCCAACTGCTCAAACTGGAAACCTACCTCACTTGGACTCTTCAGCCACTTGCACCAGGGTCCATTTCACCATTTTACTTTTTGGCTTTCATTTTTGCTCCCCCTGCCATTTCTCTAGTTTAAGACTTTGTGGTCTCCCAGATGAATTGTTACGATAGCAATTTAGGTCATCTCTAGACCTGAAGACTCCCATTCCCCTTCACATTTCTTAAAGGTGGATTGTATCAGGCCACTTCCCTACTTAAAAACCTTTGATAGATCTTCATTGAATACAGTAGTGTTTCCCTCTTTGTGCCTTGCATGGTGGTTGAAGAGAATTAAGCGTTACTGGAATGGACCTGGCTGGGAGGCAGAGTTGCCCAGAGCTGGGTTAGGGGTGGAGGCATGGAGGATAAGAAGAGATTGGGAAGGGAGGAGGAGAGCCTTTTATCAGGTTCATTGGTGATGGTCCCAACTTAGACACATTTACTTCTTCCATGCTCAGGCCCCCACATTTCTCCTCTGCTCCCCCTACCAACTTCCACTGGCCACTCATCCTGTGATGGGTTTCCCTGCAGCCCAGTTGCATGGATTTCCCAGGCAGAAACACCGTGGCCTTGTGCCTCAGGCTGGTGCTGGAATCTAAGGACCAAGTGTCCTAGGAAAGGTGAGAAAGGGCTGTAGCCCCAATTCCAGTTCATGTCCCCATGAGGTCACAGGGTACCGGTGCTGGAAGCTGACCCACCTGGGTTGGAGCCATGACTCTTCTTCCCCTACGGACAGTGTAAGTTTCAGCAAATCTCATTGCTTCTCTGAACTTCAGTCTCCTCAGCTATAGAGTGCTATAATATAGTGTAATATACTATAATAATAGTAGCTATTTTGAAGAAGTTGTGATAGTTAAATGAGGAAAAGCATATTGATAGCTTCATGCAGTGCCTGTACATAGCAGTGGTGAATAAATGGTAGCAGTTATGATTACACCCAGGGCCTTTTAGGCCCATTCATCTGCTCAACAATACTGAAAGTTTTGTCTGAAAGACCTGGTAATGAAACCTCCTAAAGAACCCACGTGAAGAAATTGTCAACAATATTTGGGACATTATGAGAATATACTCGAAAGATTTGCTAGAAGATCCTTGTAAGAATTTTCTCAAATTGTGAGGCAGGGGTGAATGTTACGGAGAATCTTTTTTCCATTATTCCGTTATTATCGAATAACATAAAACATTTTGAAGTAGAACAGGTTCTAGTGCTTTGGTCAGATGGCTTCTGGTGACAAGAGATTGTTGAGCAGAAGTGATGATTATCATTTTGGTTAGGAACGGATTCTCAGTTCTCAATTATATCAGTCAAGGGGGTTAAATTTATTTGGCTCTCTTCAGTTAATGTGTACAATAAATCAGGATTTTCGGCCTGTGAGGGGAGAATTGTCCTACTGATGTGGAACCTCATCTTTTTAAACCCAGTGAAGATGAGCCAAATTTCTTTCATTATAAGTAGTCACCAACAGTTCCATTCTCATCACTGAGGAACCTATTTACAGGTAGACATTTTTCACATCAATCAGATTTATTATTTGTATATTTGATTGTTGAGATACTTTCATTAAAATTTAGTAAATATTTTATAGATACCTTATAGTTCATGGCAAGAAAGATTTTCATTTATAATAATGATAGGATGCTTCCTTTTAAAATAAATTATACAAGGGAAAAAAGAGAACTGACCTAATAACATTTTTAAATACAATGAAGTAAAATAGAAGAGTGGGTGGCTTACAGATAGTACAAAAACGTAAGCCTTACAGCATCCACGCTCCTCAGCATGGCCTCGGTACTGGGTTCAGCAGTGTTTCCCAAACTAACTTTCATGTCCATCTGGAACATCAGAATGTCACCTTATTTGGAAATAGTCTTTGCAGATGTAATTAGTTAGGGTGTGATCATATTGAATTAGGGAGACCCTAAATCCAATGACTGGTATCCTTATAAGAAGGCCATTTGTAGACACACGGGAGGAAGGGTCCATGACAATAGAGGCGGAAATTAGAGTGATGCAGCTACAAGCCAAGGAACCCCAAGTATTGCAGCAACCACCAGAAGCTAGGAGAAAGGCATAAAACAGATTTTCCCTCAGAGCCTTCTGAAGGAATCAACCCTGTTGACAACTTGATTTTTGACTTCTGTCCTCTAGAATTGTGAGAATAGAGTTCTGTTATTTTGAGGCACCTAGTTTGTGGTAACTTGTTAGAGCAACTTATATGAAACTAATACATCCTCCCTTCTCGCATCTGCTTATTATACTCATTCATCATATTTCCTGAAGATGCATGGTGATTCTCAGGATTCTGGGACTTTTCCTCTGTCTGGAATGTGCCTTATCCTAGCCTTTTCCTGCTTCTCTCACACCATCTGTTTGTAGGCCCTGCTCAAATTTACTGCCTCAGAATCCTTTCCTCCTTGCCCTTCCACTTCATCTATGCCCAGTCCACCCTTTGTATCCCGTTGTTGTATTTTCTCTTCCCCAGATGTTGTACATAGTTTGTTCTGTGTCTGCATCCCTATTAACTCATATACTTCTTGGGAGTTGGGGCTGTTTTATCTTTATATTTCTGCTACTTGGGATGTGATGGGCACTTAATTGCTAACATTAAATATTCAATTAATGAGAGTTTCTCCTTTTTTTTGATGTTGTTTGTTTCTATCTCTTAAAACCCAAGCCTATTTATTTCATTCTTTTTGGAAGATGTGTATAAAAATGAATGCTACTTTGGATATAAAAACAGGCAATTTTGAGATCAAAAGTTAAGTCTTCCTGGCCTTGCTGTTAGTAACTGCTACTTAAAATTCGTTTAATTTAGAACTTAATTTTATGAAGTTAAATGGTGGAGTAAAAGGAATAAACCAATAAATAACTGTCTTGAAATTCTGGAGATGACTTCATTGAAGGCTCTTTAGAGTAAGGTCACTGACAGCAAATCAGAGAAATATTGAGGTGAGTTCACCGTATTAAAGACCTGAAAAGTTTTTATGCCCAGAATCATTCTTCATGCCGTTTCCTGCCACAAGATGTGGGAAATGGGTTACGTGGAAAATTTGTGGGAAGAGGTAGAAAACTTTTTATAATCCATAATCAGTTGAGGGTGATAATAAGACAGCTGTCATTTAAAGACTGAGAAAGGGTTTTACTCTAAGGAAAGGAATAGAATTACAAAGGGGAAGACCAAGCATTTCAGGGACTCCATCTATTTTATTATCTTGTGTTTTTAGAACTATCTTCTGGCATCACAGCATTGACCACTAGTTATGGTAATCAATTTAATATTCACGAGAGGGAGGGAAAACCCTGACTTCAACAGGTTCTTAAACCATAAATCAAATCCCAGTGAGGTGATGCATTTGAAAAGACTGATTGTGGTTGTGTTCTTAAGTATCAGTCCTATGCAGGGAAAGAAAAAAATTACCAAAGTGGCTTTGGTAGTAAATTTAGGTTTCCTGAAAGTGAGATATAGTTGCAAGATGGCTTTCTATGGGCTCTGTCAGAAAAAGTTTTTTTTTTTTTTAACAAAGCATTCTTTTAGCTGTCGATAAGAAAGGATCCACCCCTCTGCCAGAGGTGTTCTGGCTGTTTTCACTGGCTCGGTTCTTATTTGCAGTGCCTACCCACTGAGTCTAGGCTTGTCCTGCAGAGAGAATGTTTCAGGAATTGCAGTTCTCCCTTTTACTTTTGAGGATGATGCTCACTTCCAGTGTTGTCCAAAACTCCTAGTGCACACACCCCAATAAAAATCTGTTAAGGGAGGAACGACAATTTGATGAGCTGCTTCTGACAGTCTGAGGCCCCAGAGAAATACAGTTGATGGTTGGTGGGTTTAGACTCTTTTATTTATCCATTGCCCAAAACTTAAAAAAAATTTTTTTATATGATTCTGTGGGTTGAGTGAGTGGGCTTAGCTGGGTGTTTTTTCTTCCTCAGATGATGTCAACTCTGTCAGTTCTTTGCATTCAGTTGGCATCTTGGCTGGGCTAGAAGTTCCAAGGAAACGTCGCTCGAATGCCTTATGCTTTGCTGCTTCTCCACATGTCCTTTTCATGTGGCTAGCTAGGGTCTTCTTACAGCATGGTAGTCTCAGGTTAGTCAGACTTCTTATCAGCCGTCACCCAGAGCTTAGAGTCTAGGACTGAATCTAGAACAGTGTCACTTCTACCCAAGTTATAAGGCCAACCCAAATTCAGAAGGGAAGTAGACTCCACTTCTCAATGGGAAGAGTGACTTGCTTTTATAGGAAGGGAAAGAAGTGATAGCAGCCATTTTCGAAGACTAACACAGCCTCATTACTTAAATGAGCACTATTTAATTTTGTAATTTAGTTTTTCTCATACAAATTCAGCTCCCTTTATGTCAGCAATCTTACATTCATTTGCCAATTCCGGTCAGCATTTTCTGGCCCTTTAGGAAAGATGGTTCTAATTATTTTATTATTAAAAAATTTTTTTTTATTGGAGTCTAGTTGATAGTTCTCTTAGTTTCAGGTGTACCAAAGTGAATCAGTTATACATATACATATATATCAACTCTTTTTTAGATTCTTTTCCCGTATAGGTCATTATGAAGTACTGTGTAGAGTTCCCTGTGCTATACAGTAGGTCCGTATTAGTTATCTATTTTATGTATAGTAGTGTGTATATGTCAATTCCAATCTTCCAATTTATCCCTCTCCCCTTCCCCCCTGGTAAACATAGATTGTTTTCTACATCTGTGACTCTATTTCTGTTTTGTAGATAAGTTCATTTGTACCATTTTTTTTTGATTACACACATAAGTGATATCATATGGTATTTGTCTTTCTCTGTCTGACTTACTTCACTCAGTATGACAATCTCTAGGTCCATCCATTGCTGCAAATGGAATTATTTTGTTCTTTTGTTCTTTTTTATGGCTGAGTAATATTCCATTGTATATATGTACCACATCTTTATCCATTCCTCTGTTGATGGACATTTAGGTTGCTTCCATGTCTTGACTATTGTAAGTAGTGCTTCTGTGAACATTGGGGTGCATGTATCTTTTTGAAATATGATTTTCTCCAGGTATATGCCCAGGAGTGGGGTTGCTGGATCATATGGTAGCTCTATGTTTAGTTTTTTAAGGAACCTCTATACTGTTCTGCATAGTGGCTGTACCAATTTACAAAATGGTACAAAAATGATCTTCACATTTTTTTATTGGGTTGTTTTTTTTGATATTGAGCCACATGAGCTGTTTGTATATTTTGGAGATTAATCCCTTGTTGGTCGCATTGTTTGCAAATATTTTCTCCCATTCTGTGGGTTGTCTATTTGTTTTGTTTATGGTTTCCTTTGCTATGCAAAAGCTTTTAAGTTTAATTAGGTCCCATTTGTTTATTTTTGTTCTTATTTTCATTACTGTAGGAGGTGGATCAAAAAAGATTGCTGTGATTCATGTCAGAGAGTATTCTGCCTATGGTTTCCTCTAAGAGTTTTACAGTATCTGGCCTTAGATTTAGGTCTTTAATCCATTTTGAGTTTATTTTTGTGTGTGGTGTTAGGGAGTGTTCTAATTTCATTATTTTACATGAGCTGTCCAGTTTTCCCAACCCCACTTATTAAAGAGGCTGTCTTTTCTCCACTGTATATTCTTGCCTCCTTTGTCATAGATTAGTTGACTATAGGTGCATGGGTTTATCTCTGGACTTTCTTTTCTGTTCCATTGGTCTACATCTCTGTTTTTGTGCCAGTACCATACTGTTTTGATTACTGTAGCTTTGTAGTATAGTCTGAAATTGGGGAGCCTGATTGCTGCAGCTCCATTTTTCTTAAGATTGCTTTGGCTATTCAAGGTCTTTTGTGTTTCCATACAAATTGTAAAATTTTTTGTTCTAATTCTGTGAAAAATGTCATTGGTAATTTAATAGGGATTGCATTGAATCTGTAGATTGCTTTGGGTAGTATAGTCATTTTGATAATAATGATTCTTCCAATCCAAGAACATAGTGTATCTCTCCATCTCTTTGTCTCATCTTTCATTTCTTTCATTACTGTCTGATAGTTTTCTGAGGACAGGTCTTTTGCCTCCTCAGCTAGGTTTATTCCTAGGTATTTTATTCATCTTGATGTAATAGTAAATGGGATTGTTTCCCTTAATTTCTCTAATCTTTCGTTGTTAGTGTATAGGAATGCAAGAGATTTCTGTGTATTTTGTATCTTGCAACTTTACCAAATTCATTGATTAGCTCTAGTAATTTCCTGGTAGCATCTTTAGAATTTTCTATGTGTAGTATCATGTCATCTGCAAACAGTGACAGTTTCACTTCTTTTTCAATTTGGATTCCTTTTATTTCTTTTTCTTCTCTGATTGCCATGGCTAGGACTTGCAAAACTATGTT
Source organism: Leucopleurus acutus (assembly GCF_964270905.1). Lineage (NCBI taxonomy): Eukaryota > Metazoa > Chordata > Mammalia > Artiodactyla > Delphinidae > Leucopleurus > Leucopleurus acutus. Next base: position 16,897,503 of record NC_139162.1, on the reverse strand, counting down.
GAATAAAAGTGGTGAGATTGGACCTGATTTTTTTTAATAATTGGTATTGTTTAGTTAGGCCTTACTAAGTGCTCAGCCGTGACTTCTGTTCTTTATGTATATGAGCAAGTCCTTATTAACAACCCTGTGAGGAAGATATTATTCAATTTTATTGATTAAAAAAACTGAGATGTTGAGCAAGCAAGAGGCTTGACCAAATTCTCACAATTTATAAACTTGTAGAGCCAGGTTTGAAAACTGGAGGGTTCCAGCTTCAAAGCTGGTGCTTTTGCAATGAAACATGATAGTTTTTTTAGCTCCATTTTGAAACTTCTATTTAAAACTTCTGTCAAAGCCAGCTGCACCAAACTTGTTGATTTCCCTGAATTCTGCTCACAGAATTTCCCTGAAATAGATATTTCTGTTCTCTGCATGCAGAGCAGGGCAAAGGTCTATGAAGTGTTTCCGTTAATGGAAACTTCCCACCTTTCTGATTTATGCCTTCTTTAAAAGCAAAAACATTTTCTGGGGCTTCTGCAGTTCTTCAAACCACCCCTAGAATCCTTCCCATGTTCACGTACTACCCACCTGAGCAGTATGGAAGACATTTCCACATCCCCAGGTCTTAACTATTTTCTTGTCCAATATTAGCATATCTTAATTATATTTTCATTGCTGAAGTCTTAGACTGTAGCTGTCCAGAATACAGAGAATTTTTCAGTAGGTTAAACAAATGTAAGTTTGGCTTTTACTGTTTTGAGTGTTAGATTCTTGTCATGTTCTCTTGTGAGCTTTATAGTCTTTTAAATTCTCTACTACATTCCTTTAGGCCATTAGTACTTTCTCAGCCTTTCTGTATTTCACTTTGATGTTAATATTTTATGTTTCTGATCATGTATTTACTGTTCACCATCATTAAAAATAGTTAAATTGCTCAGTTGCAGGCTTTGGATTTTTATTATAATTCTTTAATTCCCTGAAACCTGTTTCTGTGATAAAAATGACAAATATATGCAGAAACTGGTCAGATTTGGATGTTTAAATATTGTAATTCTCTTACAATAATTTAGTTATTTTTCAGAGAGTACCATGATGTAGAAGTAGAAAAGATCATAAAAAGGCCATTAGAAGTTTGACTTCCAACTGTTATAGCATGAGTAAAAGAGTTGGGCAGTAATGATGACAGCATGTTCTTGTTTCACTGCCTGGGTGAAGATTTTAATTCAAGATTGAAATTGGTACGGTATCTTAGACCTAAAATACTGGATGATGAAATTATTTTGTCTGATATTAATATAGCCACTCCTACTTTCTTTAAATTTATGTTAGTACAGAATATCTTTTTCATTCTTTTTACTTTTTACTTGTTTTTCTTAATTTGCAGCAGCGTAGAGTTTGGTGCTATCCCTTTTTTCTCCTAATCTAATTATCTCTGCTTTTTAGTTGTGTTTTAAAGACCATTTACATTTAATATGGTTATTGGTATAATTGTATTGAACTGACCATCTTGCTTTTGTTTTCTGTATGTCCCTTCTGTTCTATGTTCCCTTTATACTCCTTTTCTTTCTCAGTCTTTCAGATTAATATTTTTATGATTCCATATTGTCTTCTTTGTCTTATTAATTATAACTTATTTTACTGGTTGCTTTGGTGTTTATATTATACATCTTTGACACATCATAGTCAATCTTTGCTATTGTACGCTTACTGTATAAGAGACTGGCAATAGTATACTTTCATTTCTCTTTTCTCTCCTAGCCTTTAAACTATTGTCATACATTTCATTTTTATGTATGTTGAAATCCCTGCAATACCTTGTTATTATTTTTGCTTTAAACAGTTAGTTATCTTTTAAAGAGATAAATTAAAGTTTTTAAAAAAAAGTCTTTATATTTACATTTCTAGATTCTATTTCCAGTGCTCTTCCTTCTTTGTGTACCTCCAGCTTTTCATCTGGTATAATTTTCATTCTGTTTGAGGCACTTACTTTACTATTTCTTATAGTGCAGGTCTGTTGGTGATTATTTCTTTCAGTTTTTTATGTTTGGATAAGGTCTTTGTTTCACCTTCATTTTTCTATCTATTTTCACTGTCTCCCCCTTGCCTCCCCCTCCCTGTCCCCCACTACCCTAGTCAGTACTTCAAAGATGTTGCACTGTTTTCTAGCTTACCTTGCTTCTGATGAGAAACCTGTTGTTTCTCATCCTTTGTACATAATGTGTCTCTTTTTCTGCCCCCCTGACTACTTTTCACATTTTCCTCTTTATCCCCAATTTTAAGCAATTTGCTTATGATGTGTTTTAGTTTTCTTCATTTTTCATAATTATGGTTGGGGTTCACTCAGCTTCTTGGGATTTTCCCCACAAGGAGTTTATTTTGGCCGACCTAGGGATGGGGAGGGCCCTGTATCTAAAAGAAGGTGTTGGGCCTCTTGATGGTGAAGCATGATTGAAGCTGGTGATGTAGGACTCAGTGGAGCGGCAGAAACTTGATCTTGGAGTTGTGGAACTGCTTGACTATTGGCAGGTGGCACCTGCTGGCTGTGATCTGCTTCACCATCATGATCTGGATTGAGTGGGCCCAGGTGCTGTGCTGGGCACCTGTGTCATGATAGCATTCAGTGGCAGTGCCTGTGATGGTCAGGTCCCGGTACACCTGGTACACGTGGGCGCTCTGTCAGAGTTGTGATGCAACCAGATGCTGAAGTTCTTCACCTGCAGGAGGATTTCTTGAACACCTGCCCACAGTAGATTATTTCCCCTGAAGACTTCATCTTCTTCAGCTGAGACACAAAGTATCAGCACAGCATGATTAGGTACAAAGATTTTTATGTGGTAGAGGGGTGGTGAGTGGCATTTGGGAGTGGGTGGGAGGCCCCCCCCCCCCCACCACCACCTCATGCTCTTGTAGTGTGCATGAAGCCTTCGTGACACTCTCCAGCCTGGCCACCACCCACAAAAGGGCTTATAGTTTTTTCAAATTTGAAAAATTTTAGCCATTATTTTTTCAAATATTTTTTGCTCCCCATCCTTTAAGGAATGACAGTTATATTTGATCATTTGAGGTTGTCTCATGGTTCACTGCTGCTTTGTTCATTTTTTCCTTGTGGGTTTTTTTTTTCTTGGTCCTCTCTGTTTCATTTTGGTTGGTTTGTTGCTATGCCTTGTAGTTTATTAATCTTTGCTTCCACTTTGTCTAATCTCCTGTTAATACCATACACCATATTTGCATCTCATGCATTATAGTTTTCATCTCTAGAAGTTCAATACATGTCTCTTTTAACACCTTCCAGGTCTCCATTTAACGTGTTCAATCTTTCCCCTGATTATTGTCAGTTTTTGACTTTTATAGTTTGAAGCTATTTTGTGTTAGGAGCATACAAGTTAATACTTTGTGCATGCATATGCACATATGTATGTCCAAGTATGTATGTTTGTGTGTATACATACACATGCATGTATATCTATATACACACACGTGTGTGTGTGTGTGTATATATATATATATATATATATATATAAAATCTGTGGAATTTTCCTTTTAAAGCTTTTTGCTTTAATTTGTACTTTGATACTAAAATTACAAAAAATCACTAAAATTACTGTTTTCTTCTGGTTAGTATTAGCTTGGCCAATCTTTTCCTGTATTCTATTTTCAATCTTTCAAGGTCTGTTTTTTAGGTATATCTCTTGTAAGCACTATAGAAATGAAATTAATTTTGTTTATTCTTGTTATCAGTCTTTGAATTAGAAGTATTCATCTGTTTATGGACTTTTACTCTCAGTCATCACAAGGAATCAGACAGAGAGTTATAAAAATAGCTAAAGTGGGAGAAGCATAGATGTTGAGAACTCTTACAATAGTCTTGGTCATAGATCCCAATTTTAATGGTTTCTGACTTTCTTTCTTGAATAGAGGCTGGAATTCAAGCAACTCCCATCAAATTATCTTTATTCTTGGCATATAGACCTGAAGATGCTAGTGGAGAAAAATTATCTTACTTTCCTAAGGTTTTCATGCTTTCTCAGCCTCCTGTCTCATATGAGAATGGATCTTTTAAAGCGTTATGAACAGTATTATTTTGTATTTGAAAGTTAATTTTAAACAATGTCAGTATGTAGAAAAACTATTTCTTAGTGTATAGATTTTCTAATTGTCTCCATTTTCTTTAGTTTATGAAGTTGCTTCTTTTGGTCATTCCTTTTTAGTTGGTCATACACTAAGTTTACTTGATCAGTGTTGGGGTGAATTTTTTATTCTAATAGACTATATACTGTTCAGGGTCATTTATAATGAATACAAGGTAACATGCCTATTATATAAAAATAAAATAATTGTTTTTGTGAAATGAATTGGAAGATGTGACATAATTAGACAGTGGGCATTTGTATTCTATTATCGCTTTAGAGCTGCAAAAAAATGGAGGTAGTTTATTTCATCTTGGTAATGCTCCTTCTTTCTGGTCCAACAATTTATCAGAAATGTTAATCCAGCAAGCCGTAAGTGGAGTGGGGGAGGGGAGGGGGAGAGAGGGGATTTAAAATTAGCCTGGAAATATTGCACAACTCATTAAAAATGTAATCATGCATAAAATGAGATCAATGAAAATTTATCTAAAAGTGCAAGGAAAAGGCATTTTCTAGTATGATACTGGATTTAATAGACTGGATTTTAATTTAGTCAGTTTGCTACAAAAAAATCCCTCCAGGCTAAATAAAACAGTTTTCCCTCCCAGTTATTGTACAGACAGCTAATTTTCAGACCCTTTCCTTCTGACATTCAGTCTTATCTCTTGCTGGGTACGGGTTTCACTATATTGCAGAATTTGTTTTCTTTACATTTTCCATTACTGCTTTCATTTGCATGATAAATGATTAGAAGTAGAAACAGGAAAAGAAGCTATGCAGACATTTCTTTATTAATTTTGTTTAAATTAGAATCACTTTTTTATTCATCCTCCTCCCTCCCCATTTAACAACCAGTGTATCTGAATTATTTTAATATTTTATTGTAGAGCTAGAGAAATGGGTTGCAGTTTTTTTCTTGCACTTTCTTCATGTAACATTTTATTTCATTCTTATGTTTGTAGTTTACATTTTGGTTCCTGTCTTGTGCAGTTAATGATATTGATGAATTTTTCTCTTAAAAGAGAAAACCTGTGTTTAAGGCTGAGTCTAAGGTACAGGTGTTTAAAATGCGTTGACACTGATGAAACTGAGTGCTTTGAAGATTTATTTTGCAGACAATATCATCACAATTCTTAAGCAATAAATAGGGTTTGTAAAATTGGGCTTTATTTATGTCTTCTGCCCCTTCTATCTTAGCTGCTTTTCTAGTCTGATAATTTAGAATGTGAAATGATGTAATTAACTAAACCCATTAATGAAAACTTTCTGATGTTTTCCTTTCCCCTGAAGTTGTAAATGAAAAGAAGCTAGCTTTATTAATAAGAACTTCTCTGGGCAAAATTTGCCTGAGCAAAAATTAGTATGTAAGCTGAATGAATGGTTCCAGCAAAATTTGTCTGTAACAGAAGAATTTTATGATTATTTTATGATAATTCACATAGCTAACTTTTCTTTTTCTATTACACAGATTTTATGTAAATACTTTCCTGTTCAAAAAAATTCAAACATTACTGTTTGTTTATTCTTCCCATCCTTCTCTCTTACCTAAAACTAACACACTAGTCCTCAGCTATTCTTCCTGACATTTTTCTCTGTAAAATAGACCTGTACCTGTAGAAATACATTAGTTTTAATTTTTGTTAAATTATTCTAACATGAATTGTGTTACAATATTTTAATTTTTCTGCTTTAAAAATTTTACTAAACATTATATCTTGGAAAATTTTCCATTTCAATACGTATAACTATATTCTGTTGAAGTATTGAATAATATTCTATAACGTGGAGCTAGGAAGATCTGGAAAGAACCTAAGTATCCATCTTTAAGGGAGTGTTAACTGCGACAAACAACGATGCAATAAAAACCTTTGTGCATACCTCTGTGCATGGTGGAAATGTTTTCTGGGGGAAGATGACAAGAAGAGCAGGGTCATGGAACGCCCCTAAATTTTCCTCTGAGTGCTGTTTACCTAAATCCTATGCGTTTAACAATTGTCTCATTGTCGTTCATTTCTAAGTAGTTTTTGAGTTATATATTGATTTTTCTCTTAAACATGAGTTATTGTCTAGGGGAAAGTTTCTGTGTCCATGTAGATTTTTTGGGCTATCTTCTTGATGATGATCTAAGTTTATTTCATTGTGATCATTCAGTATAGCTTTGTATGATTTCTGCTTTACAGGAGTCAATGAGATTTTTCTTCATGACCTAATATGTGGTCAGTTTTCTTTTGTGAGTGTCCCTGACTGAGGAGAATGTTCTTTGTTGTGTTCAATGTTCTACTTTATACCTATTAGGTCAAACTCATTAATTATATTATTCAAATACTCAGTGTTCTTACTTTTTGTTCATCTATTTTATATGCTGGTTCCTGAAAGCTGTGTTGTTAAGATATGCCCAAAAGTTCATGTGTTACATTTTCTTGGCAAATACCTCTTTTTGTCCTTTTAGTGCATTTGTCTAAAATGGTTTCTTTTTTTCTAATACTGAGAATTGCTTAGTGTATCTTATACTTTTATCTTCACTCTTTCTGTATTGTCTTATTTTAGATACATCTTTTAAATATAGTCTGTGGGTTTTCTGCTGGAGTATTTAAGTTTCTTTTCTTAATAGACAGCGATCCTTCACCCAGATTATAATTACCAGTGTTTTGGACTTATTTATGTTTTCTATTTGTTTTTCTACGATACAGTGCCTTATTTGTTTCTCCCTCTTTCTGCCTATCTTTGGTTGATCAGATTATTCTATTCCATTTTTTTCACTCCGCCTGTGGTTTGTAAGTTATATGTTCCACTTCTTTTTTTCTAGTCATTACACTTAAAATTTTAACATAGATAGTGATTGTATATCTTTCTGCCATTGTATGGGCTATCCCTACCCTGTCTCTAAATAATGTGAAAACCTTGATGTAGTTTTGCTTTTGTCACTTTCCACTTTCTCCAACGCTTCTCAAGTCTTGAGTTCCAAACTGTTAACATTTTTTGTTTGTTTGAAATCAACGTTTATTTAAATTTAATTAGTTTTGCTGGTTCTTTTGTTCACCCTTGCTTTTTATATCCAGTCTCTCTCTGATATTTTTTTTTTCTGGAGTACATTTTTGAGAAATTCTTGTTAGAGTGAGTTTGTGTATGGTAAATAGAATCCTTGCATGTTTGAAAGTATCGTTATTTTGAAAAATAATTATACCTTCAGTAGACTTTTAGGTTCAAGTCTCGGCCAGCGTCTGGCATATGGTAGGCACTCTGCATGTTTTTTATGTGGAGAGCCTGCATAGAACTAGATTAGAGGAAGATGGGGTTCTTAACCCAAATGGTCCTGGGTACCCAGCTATATTGATTCTTGATTAGTCTTCTCTGGAACAGTCTGTCTAAGGACAGATGAAGTGGAACCCCTAGAGCTGCTCTCAAATCAAGGGATCTTTTGTGGCACACATATAGGCAGTGCTCATAATGGAAGGAGAACTTTTCTGGAGTCTTTTAGGATTTCTTTCTTTGACATTCCGAAAATTTCCCACAATTATGTGTGTGTGTATTGATTATCACCCTCACCCATTCCTCTCTGTTCTTCTTTTACTCCTATTAGCAAATACAGAATTTTTAAAATTTGATTTAATTTTTTTAAATGTTATTGCAATATAGTTGATTTATAATATCATGTTAGTTTCAGGTGTACAGCACAGTGATTTAGAATTTCTGAATCTATCCTTCAAATCTCTTTTTTTTTCCTTCCTGAACTTATATAGCTTTTGTGCTGTGTTTTGAGACAACTCTTCGGTTATATTTTCCCGTTGACTATTTTAGTTTACAGCTTTGTCTGCTTTTCTTTTTAGATCATGTATTGAGGTTTTAATTTCAATGATTTTTAAAAAGACTTTATTTTTTTTTATATTTTATTTTTTTGCCGTACGTGGGGCTCTCACCGCCGCGGCCTCCGCCATCGCGGAGCCCAGGCTCCAGACGCGCAGGCCCAGTGGCCACGGCCCACAGGCCCAGCCGCTCCGCGGCACGCGGGATCCTCCCGGACCGGGGCATGAACCCGCGCCCGCCGCACCGGCAGGCGGACTCCCAACCACCGCGCCACCAGGGAAGCCCCTTTAAAAAGACTTTATTTTTTAAAAGAGCAGTTTTAGGTTCATAGCAAAATTGAGAGACGGGTATAGAGGTTCCTCGTATATCCCCTACTGCCCCCCCCCCACCCTGCCACTGCCCCAGCCCTCTGCCCCCAGCCCCCAGCCCCCAGCCCCATGCATAACCTCTCCATTATCAACATCACTCACCAGAATGGTACCTTTGTTACAACTGATGAACCTACATTGACATATCATAATCATTCAAAGTTAATAGTTTACCTTAGGGTTCATTCTTGGTGTTGTACATTCTGTGGGACTGGGCAAATGTAAAATGACATGTGTCCATCATTATAGTATCATACTATATTTTCACTGCCCTAAAAATCCTCTGTGTTCCACCTACCCACCCCCTCACTCTTTACCTCTGGCAACCACTAATCTTGTTATCACCATAGTTTTGTCTTTTCTAGAATGTCAGTCATATAATTGGAATCATAGAGTATATTTCCTTTTCAGATTGGCTTCTTTTATTTAGTACCATGAATTTAAGATTTCCCCCCGTCTTTTTGTGGCTTCATAGCTCATTTCTTTCTAGCACTGAATATTTCTTTGTCTGGATATACCACAGTTTATCTGTTAACCTACTGAAGGTCATCTTGCTTGCTTCCTAGTTTTGGCAGTTATGAATAAAGCTGCTCTGAACATCTGTGAGCAGGTTTTTCTGTGGACTTGTTTTCAGCTCCTTTGGGTAAATAACAAGGAGTGCGATTGCTGGATTATATGGTGACAATATGCTTAGTTTTGTAAGAAACAGCCAAATTATCTTACAAAGTGGCTGTACCATTTTGCATTCCCATTAGCAATGAATGAGAATTCTTGTTACTCCACATCCTTGTTAATGTTTGGTGTTGTCAGTGTTCTGGATTTTGGCCATACTAAGAGGCATGTAGTGGTATCTTGTTGTTTTAATTTGCATTTCCCTGATGATGTACAATGTGGAATATCTTTTCATATGCTTATTTTCCATCTGTATTTTTTCTTTGGTGAGGTGTCTGTTAAGGTTTTCTGTCTATTTTTAAACTGGGTTGTTTTCTTCTTGTTAACTTTTAAGAGTTTTTATATTTTGAATAACAGTTCTTTTTCAGTGTCTCTTTTCCAAGTATTTTCTCCCAGTCTGTGGCTTGTTTTCTCATTTTATTGATATTGTCTTTGGCAGAGCAGAAGTTTTTAACTTTAATGAAGTCCAGCTTATTAATTAGTTTTTTCATGGATCTTATCTTTGTTCTATTTGAAAAGTCATTGCCATACTTAAAGTCATCTAGGTTTTCTCCTACTTTATCTTCTAGTAGTTTTATAATTTTGCATTTTACTTTTAGGTCTATGATCCATTTTGAGTTAGTTTCTGTGGCGGATATAAGGTCTGTGTCTAATTCATTTTTTTGCATGTGGATGTCCACTTGTTCCAGCACCATTCATTGAAGAGATTATCTTTGCTCCTCCATTGTATTGCCTTTGCTCTTTGGTCAAAGATCAGTTGACTATATTTGTGTGGATTTTGGGTGGCTCTATATTATATTCTCTTGATCTATTTGTCTCAGTGACAATTGTTCTGTTTACTGTATCTCTAATTTGTTTTTTCTCGTAGATGCCTACTCTTTTTTTTATGGATGCAATGTTTTATCATTTATATATGTTATATATATTTACTGTTGACATTTATTTATAACTACATATATATTTATAATAGCTTTATTGAGATATAATTCACATACCAAAAAATCCACCCTTTTAAAATGTACAATTTAGTAATTTTCAGTATATTTACCAAGCTGTGCAACCATTATCACTATCTAGTTGCAGGACCTTTTCATTACTTAAAAGGTAACCCTGTACCCATTGTCAGTGATTCCTCATTTTACCCTCCTCACAACTTCTCACAATCTCTACTCTACTTTCTGTCTCTATAGATTTGACTACTGGGGACCATAAATGGGATCATAGAATATGTGGCCTTTGTGGCTGGCTTCTTTCACTTGGCATAATATTATCAAGGCTCATCTGCGTTGTAGTATCAGAACTTTTTATTATCCCTTTTTATTGATGAATAGTATTCTGTTGTACGGATATACCACATTTTGTTTATCCATTAATCAGTTGATGGACATGGGGTGATTATGGATAATGTTGCTATGAACATTTGTGTGTGTTTGTGTGAACATATGTTTTCAGTTCTCTTGGGTATACCTCGGAGTGGAATTGCAGGATCACATGATACCTTTATGTTTAACGTCTTGAGAAACTGCCAAACTGTTTTACAGAGTACCTGCACAACTTGCTATCCCACCAGCAATCAATTTAAGAGGGTTTCAGTTTCTCCATGTGTTAATTCTTCCTCTATTGGATACTTCTCTTTTGTGGTGTTGGTTTTCCTAAAATGTTTAGTGATTCTTGGTTGTATGTTCTTCTTTATATTGGAGATTCCTTGGTGGTTGTTTTATACAATTAAGTTTTGAGTGGTTTATTATTCAGCAATAGATGACCACAGCATTTACATGCTCTTAAATCACAATTAACCAGAATGCTCAGAAAATGGAAATGGATCTTCCTAATCAACAAAACAAAAACAACCACTGCAAAACCAAAACCCCAAAAAAACCTCCGAAATAACCACCACCACCACCAACCCCCAAGCCACCACCAAACCCACTTTGCTTAAATTCTTATGGTTAAGATTCTTTAAAAAAACTTTTACAAAAATACATGAAGTTATGTTCTTGGTTTAGAAAGTGCATAACGTAATATAATACTGGATTCTTGGGGATTTCGAACATCAAAATATTACTTTTAGATCTATGTGTATAGGTGGTGCAGGCTTTTGCGATTTTTTATTTTTTTTAAAGTTGCCTTGCTGAATGGGCTGTGTGATCTCCTAGCAGTTCCTTGAGCATTTTGAGTCCCTCCTATGTCTGAGCATCCTTCATGCTGATCTCTTTGCCTACAGTAGTCCTGGCCACTTTTCATATCTTGATTCCAGGGGCCCTCCTTTGATATAGAACAAGAGTCAGTGCTAAGAGTTCAGGGGACAGGTCTAGGCTTCAGCGAAAGGGGCTATGGAGAACGATTCATGGAGTCTGGGACTGAAATAGGCATTCTGGAGACAAGGCATTGCTCAGTGTGGAACATGGCTGTGCAAAGGCAGAAGGCCAATTGAATCACCTGGACAAACATGGCTGAAGATTGTAGACTATGGATATACTTGGGACTGAGAATGACATACCAGCCCAGGGGGATCAAGATTAGGAAAACAAAGTGAATTACAAACATGAGGTACTGTAGAGCTGGACCTAAGAGATGAATCCTGAATGGGCTATAGCTGACTCACTGGATTTGTCTTCTATAAGCATAAGAAGGAAGTGATGCCCTACTAGGCCTGCCGGGATGACAATGCCCAATCAAAGCTACCAGAAAATTTAAAAAAAAAAAAAAAAAGCTACCAGAAAATAGAAAGGCATGGTAACTTTGTTTTTCCTCCAACAGTATTCACACACTGCTTTTTAGTAATGATATTGAAATCCTCCAATAATTTGAGAATTCACTTTCCAGGATCAGTGGTACTTCAAGTTTTCATTGCCCTTAGAAATGTGTTCTTTAGCTAATTTATAGATAATAGCTTTCACTGTACTTTAAATGATAGATTATGTGCCTAGACTGTGAGAATGTAATAAGTGTTTCCTAGGTGTTTCAAAGCTTCATCAAATAGTCACTAAATAATTATAATAGGTGGTAGTCAAAGAGTAATGTGGTTTCTAAATTACATGGGTCCCACTGGTTTTAATAAATGTAGAAGTACTAACTAAATTTTTACTAAGTGATGCATAAGGTTGTATTGTAAAATATTTCGTAAAACTAAGATGATTAGCAAACTGTTAAAAACTAGGCTTTGGTGAACCATCTGGGCCCATTGAATTCGACACACTATTTCAAACTTGAGCTGTTCCTACAAATCACCTTTAATGCCCCTCCTTGGTAATAGCCCTCCCTTCAAAATCTTATTGTGCATCTTAATGACATAATTTATACATTTTGAACCATCTTTTTCTGGTAAGCATTACTTCCAATCTTCACATATAGCAGAAATCTCAGGATTTCATCATTTCAATCTTGTCACACAGCTTTTCCATTTCACATTCTGTAAGGTGGTTCCAAGATGGGTCCTGGAAAATTGGTGTGCAAGTAAACAATTTCCTGCTCCGGAGACCTAAATTTCTATTCTACTCTGAACCACAGGATAGACACAATAGCTCACATTCGTTTCATGGAAGCTTGATCGTATATCTTTTTTTTTTTTTCTTTTTGCGGTACGCGGGCCTCTCACTGTTGTTGCGGAGCACAGGCTCCAGACGCGCAGGCTCAGTGGTCATGGCTCACGGGCCCAGCCGCTCCGCGGCATGTGGGATCTTCCCGGACCGGGGCACGAACCCGTGTCCCCTGCATCGACAGGCGGACTCTCAACCACTGTGCCACCAGGGAAGCCCCTGGTGGTTGTCTTTTAATGTCTCATTAGAAATATTCTACAACACATGCTTCCATATGGCTCAACTCTCAGAATCTGAGTGCCTCAGGTCTCGAATATAGGAAAAATAGGAATCACACCTTTCAATATTGCTTATGACCACCAGCATTTGACCTAAGAGTTGGCAAAGTGCTTTAGAATTTTTTGAGAACAGGCTTTTCATAATAAATGTGTGGTGTCATTATTGTCATCTCTTGATCTATTTAATGTTACTGTGAACATCGGTGCAGATTGTGTCCACTGCTTTCCCCATCTGTTCTTTACATTATCTCCTTGAACATTCCTCTGAATGGGCTACACAGGATTTGCCTTCATGGCACTGTGTACTGATTTACATTTCTCTATCAGTCCATCTTTCTCCAGATGGATTGTGATCTCACCGCTTGTTAAGATCTCCAGATACAGGTTGCTTTTACAGTTAGATTTACTACTAATTACTAAAGTGTAACGTTCTTGTTTCCTAGGAGAATGGAAAAACAAATTTTGCCAAATCATGCAATTATGTAAAGACAAAGCATACATGGTCTAGTGGGGAAAGGCTTTTTTTGTTCATACATGGGACAGTGTATTTATATGTATACATAATTTGGATACCTATTAGAAAATTGTATTTAATCTTAAGTATTTTTCTACATTATATCTATTTATCAGTGGAGTCCCATATATGATGTATCACAAAGATGACATGCTGGTGACCTACTAAAAATGAAAATGAAGGATGGGGAGAGGGACAGAAGAACTGTTTTTTAAAAAACATATTACTGAAGTTTTCTTCTGCTGCAGAGATAGGAATATAGATACTCCTATGTAGTTGCTTCTAGAGTAATTCTATAAACACATTTCCTTTTAGTTGAAAAGGATTCACACTGGCTCTCTAAGAGTTTAAGTGTGTGTCTGTTCTACAGACACACTCAGTAGATTTTCATGGAATTTTTGTGATTGAAGAATGTTATATTAACACTGTAGTATAAAATGGGATATTAGACTTTTTTTCCTTGCAAGCAACAGAAAACACAACTTAAACTCCCTTAAGCAAAACAAAGGAGTATATTGGTTCAACTACCTGAAAAGTACAATAGACTTCAGACACAGTTGGATCCAGGAGTTCAAATTGGGTCATCAAGACTTCAAAAACTCTCTCTGCCTCTTTACTCTGCTTTCCTGTGTTGGTCTATTCTTAGCACCTGTGTTGGCAGGATGGTGCCCAAAGGCTCCAGGCTGACCTGTCTTTCCCATTGAATCTTTTCTTTTTTGTTAGAAGTCTCTAAGGCAGAGAACTTTACTTCCCTGAAATAGTTTGTGCTTCTTAGAAACAAATTTTGTGTTTGTTGCTACTTGATTTTGAATAGAAGACGGTTAGCCGAGTATGGAGAGAGAAAGTACAGACATATACAAATTGAGTTACTGAGAGCTGTACTTAAAGTTCGTCTGTGAATGCAGTTTCCTCATAATGGTGTCTCAATACACAAACATTGTTGAGGTTGACTCTCTTGTGGATATGAAGGTAGATAATGATTTGGTGATAAGGAAATAAAAGAACACCATCAGTTAGTACTGACCCCTGTTATTGTCCTCTCCCCACCATCAGGGGCAGATTGGTTTGCTTTCCTTGGTGTTCGGAGGGTGTGGGCAAGAATCTGACTTCTTGATGGAAGGAAGCATTTCTTTCTTTTTTTTTAATTAAAATTAAAAAAAACTATAGTTGGTTTACAGTATTGTATTAGTTTCTATTTTTAGTTTTTTAAGGAACCTCCATACTGTTCTCCATAGTGGTTGCACCAATTTACATTCCCGCCAACAGTGTAGGAGAGTTCCCTTTTCTCCACACCCTCTCCAGCATTTGTTATTTGTAGACTTTTTGATGATGGCCATTCTGACCCTTGTGAGGTGATACCTCATTGTACTTTTGATTTGCATTTCTCTAATAATTAGAGATGTTGAGCATTTTTTTCATGTGCCTGTATGTCTTCTTTGGTGAAATGTCTATTTAGGTCTTCTGCCCATTTTTTAATTGGGTTGTTTGTTTTTTGATATTGAGCTGTATGAGCTGTTTGTATAGTTTGGAAATTAAGTCCTTGTTGGTTGCATTGTTTGCAATTCGTGCCAATATAATAGAATCATGGAATCACAGAATGTTAGAGGTGAGAGGGATTTTGAAATCATCTGGTCCTATAAGAAAAGAATGGAGAAAATGTTGTTTAGAGGTGATGTGACTTGGGCAGGGGAGTTTTTGGTCAGTGTCAGTGGTAGATGGTAAAATGGGGAAAGTATGATGTTTGGAGGCAGACCAATGTATAGTTTCTGTTCCTTCACTAAGTGTGCAGGTTTGAGCCAGTTACTTTAAGTGCTTCTGATATTAAATTGTTTAGTGATAATATAGGTAAAGAACTTACTAGAGTGCTTGGCACTTAATGGGTGCTCAGTAATCACTAATGGGCTTGCTCATGCAGGGAACATATGCCTTCCTTTAGCTTATCCCTATCTTTTTTTTTTTTTAATATTTATTTATTTGGCTGTGGTGTGCAGGCTTTTTAGTTGCGGTGTGCGGGCTCTTAGTTGCAGCATGTGGGATCTAGTTTCCTGACCAGGGATCGAACCCAGGCCCCCAGCACTGGGAGTGTGGAGTCTTAACTGCTGGACTACCAGAGAAGTCCTTATTTCATCCCTATCTTTTTTTTTTTTTTTAGCTTGCATAGCATATTTATTTTTATTTTATTTTTTTTAACATCTTTATTGGGGTATAATTGCTTTACAATGGTGTGTTAGTTTCTGCTTTATAACAAAGTGAATCAGTTATACATATACATATGTTCCCATATCTCTTCCCTCTTGCGTCTCCCTCCCTATCCCACCCCTCCAGGCAGTCACAAAGCACCGAGCCGATATCCCTGTGCCATGCGGCTGCTTCCCACTAGCTATCTACTTTACGTTTGTTAGTGTATATATGTCCATGCCTCTCTCTCGCCCTGTTTCATCCCTATCTTACAGTGCCCTTGTGAGCCTTCACTTTATTAAACCTAGCACAATGTCATCATGAGTGCCAATAATCCACTCATTTGTTGTTGTTGTTGTTACTGTTGATTTGATTTCTTTGAAACTAGTCCTTCTCCATGAAGCAGAAGGGCAGGCCTGAGTTCATATTTACTTGGTAAAATTAGATGCTTTGGGTATTAAACAAACCTGTCTCCATGAACATTTCACATTACAACATGGAAGTCAATACAAATAAAAATACGGATGAATATTGCCACATGTAACATAGGGAGATTCTAGACCTTGATCAGGCCCTTGCCTACCTTTCTACCACCCGTCTACTACTTCTGTCGCCCTTATTACCAGGTTCTTGTTAAGCTGGCCTTCAGGACATTCCTCCAAAAGGTCAGATTGCTCCCTGCTCTATAACCTTGGCAATGGCTCTTACCTCCACCTGGAATGTTCTTTCCCTATTGTGTTTGGCTCCTTCTTGTCATTCAGATTTTTTGCATCCTTTGCTGATCAGCCAATCTGAAATGTCCCTTGTCCTCTATCACATCAACTGGTTACATTTTCATTATAGCACTTGTTACTTGTTTGTTCATTTATTGTGTATTGTCTGTTTTCTCCCATTGGACTAGTTAACATAGTTAATTCTGTTATGAAGATAACTACATATTTACTTTGCAGTTATCACATAGTTACTATGTAGCTATTTCTCATTCCCCATTACATAATGTCTAAAGCAGTGCCCAGTACACAGGCAGTCCCTCCTTAAATATTTGTTGGATGAAGGAGGAAGTGAATTTGAACAACCCATATAGGTAGCGCTGTGCCTTGTGGAAAGAGGTCCAGGCCAGTATTCTAAGCTACTTTTACTCTGGACTATGTGATCTTGGGACAGAATTCCACCTTTTGGATCTTGATTGCTTTTCTAATAAAATAAGTTTAACTAGATCACATAAGGTTTCTTTATTCTCTTCCAAACTGTGATTCGATGTCTGTTTTCTTCCATGCTGGACAATTGATAGGGTTCAGGACATGATACCCCCAAATATGGTACCGTGGCATATTGAATATTTTAAGTTGAAGAAATTTGAGAAACAGCAGGTACAGGAAAATCTTTCTGACCTTCCCCTGCTTTGCTGAAGCAAGTCATAAGACCCTCATGTGAGAGGCACCCGTCCTGTACCCAGAGGGAATGAGCATCCTTATCTCTGAAGATGGAGGAATGCTGAGAGGAGTACAAATGAACAGGCCCTGTTAAATTTTCCCCAGTTATTACCTTTAGCCTGTACCCTTTTGACCTATCACATTCCCCCCCGACTTTCCACTTTTCATCACACCTAGTATCAAAACACTCAGCCTTAAGCTCTTCTTCAGGTCTTCATTTCCTTATGAAGGCTCCAGTGTAACTCAAAACTTATATTAAATACATTTTTATGTCTTTATCCTAATTTTTTTCATTAGTTTAGTTTTCAGGTCCAGCCAGGGATCTTAAGAGAGTCGAGGAAGAGTTTTTCTTTCCCTATACAATCTCATAAGAATTTACCTTATAGGTAGGTAAAGGTGCTCTTTTAGATGGTGTCTGTGTATCAAAGCACAAACTAAATACCAGGCAGTAGCTGATGGTTCTGGAGAATCAGACGATAGGTGAAAAATAGGCATTACCTAAGAAAAAAAGGATAGTTTTATATGGGGTTAAGTATTGCACTACTGGTGGAAGGTAGACTCATAAATTCTAAGGAATCTTTCTGATAATTGGAAAAAAGGTTATAGCAATCAAAACATAAATACCCATCCAAATGATTCCTTTCTATGTAATTTTAGGAAGAGTTGTAGAAAATTAATGTTTAGGCCTTTTCTTCTGTGATTTCCTTTATGAACAAATGCTAACAATTGGCAGAATTCTTTTCCTTTCCCCACACTATTTGCCTTTCAGAATAGAGAGTGGTATTTCAGTACTCTGTATTAGTTTCCTGTTGATGGTTTACTAAATTACACCAAATTTGGGAGTTTAAAATAACACAAATTTAATATCTTACAGTTCTGGAAGTCAGAAGTCTGAAATGGGTCTCATTGGTCTGAGATCAAGGTGTCAGTGGGCTGCATTTCTTCTGCAAACTCTGATGGAGAATTTGTTTTCTTGCCTTTTCCATCTTCTAAAGGCAGCCCACATTCCTTGGTTCATGGCCCCTTCCTCCATCTTCAAAGCTAGCAATGGCCAGTTAAGTCTTTTTCATATCATATCACAATGGGACTCACTCTTCTGCCTCCATCTTCTACCTTTAAAAACCCTTGTGATTAAAAACGCTGGATTATAATCTAGGATAATTTCTCTGTTTTAAGGTCAGTTGATTAACAGCCTTAATTCCATCTGCAGCCTTAATTCCCTTTGCCAGGTAATATATTCACAAGTTCTGAGAAATAGGACATGGACATCTTTGGCGGGGCAGGGGGGGACATTATTCTGCCTACCACATACTACTTAAGAGAAAAAGAACAATCCCCAAGAAAAACAAGTTCCAAGGCATCTGCTAAAATGAAAGCAATGTACGTATTAATATGTGAAGATAACCCCATTCTTTTTTCAGTTGTTTAGGAAAAAAGGTGACAACATCTACCTTTTGGTTTATTGAAGAACAGTTATGATGTAGGGCCAGCAATGTCCCCAATAGTAGGCTAAAAATACCAACACCTAGGGGTTTGTAACCCAGATTTCAGAAAACCATCTGGATCCTGGAACTCTTAATGCACTAGCACTATCTTTTATGCGTTGAGTTGGTAGAAAGTGTATGGTTCCATTTACGTAGATACGTTGCCCGCAGAAAATGTTCACTGATATAGTTTGGTTGAAACCCCCTTGCCCTGCAACTCTGGCTTCAAATGAGTTAGGAAATAATCTACAAATGTGACCAACCACACAATAGAAACCTATATTACTCCCCTGTGGAACAGCGAATGTAAATTTCTGCTTTGCTTACCTGGAAGCCAAATATACAGAGGAAAGGAAAGTTAACTTCTGGCCCTGATTCATCACTTTTATTGAAGTTAAATTCTTTTGTTTTAATGCACACTTGATTGAGCAAGTATTTATTGAGGCAGTTATGGTTTGTAGGAGAAAGAGACAGTTGAAGAAAGAACAAATGAATCTAATGTAAATCAAATACTTAGTCCTTTTATAGGAACTACAAAGACTTAAATGTGTGTTCTTAATGGTAATTTTTACAAAACTCCAATAGGAGAATTTGACAGTGATTGTTTCGGTGGGGAGATGGGTTTTTCCTTTCACATGCTAATCACCTACTCCTGGTGATATTTCTCTCCTTGACTGCAGTTGCAGAATTGAATAATTTATGGAATGAATTTTGTTGTAAATTTATTGTGTCACAAGCAGGTTGTAATTTCACTAACAGTTCACTTAAGTTATTAAGTTAAAAAAAATGTGTTTGATAGGATAGTGCATTTGGAGGCCTTTTTTTTCCCTCTCAGCAAGTTCACATCTTATATATTTTCAAAACAGAGTACTTGCCTAATTTTTATTCAGAATCTGATATGCGAGAAGGAAGCACACATTAACATAAGTGGAATCGCATTTGCACCCTATTGTTGAATTTTGGAAGTCGTAAACAAATTATTGAAGATTTTATAGAGACAGAAATAGCATGAAACCCACAGTGCTGTGGCGCTGCTGCCATTGTTCCCTGCATAACTGTCCCCAGCTTCCTGATGACAAATGAGGAGCTGATGGTGCAAAGGTGAAGATGTTCCTGGGAGGGGGAAAAGCCACATTAATCCCTTCGTATTTTGCTTCAACTCTGAGGTTAAAATAATGGTGCACTGTCACTCCCCCAGATCTTATCCAATCCTAATGGACTACAAAGAGAATAGGAAAAAAAAAATCTTTAAAAATCTCTCGCAGGGGTATCTGATTGGCCTCCATCTACATTTGCTACATTCTCGGGGCCTCTCTTTTAATGCCCTTTCCACTGTGATAGGAGGCAACATTTGGCCATTGCAGAAACCTCTACTTATTTCTGCCTCCGATGCTTCAGCATTCAGCAAACATATATTTAAGGTCGCCAGTTATTTACATTGAAATTTTTCTATTGACCCTGCCAGTGTGAATGAATTTCAAACAAGTCATTTCTTTCTTTGTATAGATGATTTCTCTAGGTTCCTTGTGGGGGTTACTTTTAATTCCTCTAGGAGTTCCCTCTATTCTTGTTAGCACCCAGAGGATTTGCTTTCTGTTTATCCCCCTGTCTCCCGATGTGTGGCCCCCTCTCCCCGCATCCTACCCTGGGTATTCTAACCCTTGCATGGAGGATGCTGGATAATAGCCACCATTCTTGAACAGGAATACTTTTTAGGCCTTTAGAATACATTTTCACCATCTGTTACATAGAATCTAGAAATGTGATGAGAAAACAGGTTGTAATTAGCTAAAAAATGGGTAAGATTCTCTGTGTCTTAATGCATTTAGAATTGATGAAATAGCCTTTTAAATTTCCATGAAAAGAAATGAAGCTTGTACTTTAAAAAAATTAATAGGGTTTATTTTTTGGAGCAGTTTGGGTTTATAAAAAATTGAGGGAAAAGTACAGAGTTCCCATATGCTCCTGCCTCCTTTCTCCTGTTAACATCTTGCATTAGTGTTGTTAAAAAACAAAATTTGAGTAAATTTTAAGTAAATTATAAAGTCTTCCTGGCTTTATTCAACAATTAGTGAATCAGGCAGCATCCCATCTAGCACGCAAAAAGGAGTTCCAAGGAGCTGTACAAAATTAAAGACTTTTATAGACAGAAGGGAGTGGGACAGGAATTTGTACAAGTTTTGCTCTCAGTCCAAAAATAGAGCATTCTTATGAAACCTTTCATAAGCCGAAATGGTGTAAAGTAAAAAAAAAAAATTACCTTAAGACATATCTTGCTAACAGATGCACAAAATAAATCTAGATAAAGCACAGACGCTTGCAGACACATTTCAAAGTTATGGCTTTTTTTTTTTTCTTTTGCGGTACGCAGACCTCTCACTGTTGTAGCCTCTCCCGTTGCGGAGCACAGGCTCCGGATGCACAGGCTCAGCGGCCATGACTCACGGGCCCAGCCGCTCCACGGCACGTGGGATCTTCCCAGACTGGGGCACAAACCCATGTCCCCTGCATTGGCAGGCAGACGCTCAACCACTGCACCACCAGGGAAGCCCAAAGTTATGGCTTCTTGTTGCTGAGATGCTGAGTGTAGTTCCTGGGGAAGGAGCTTGGTGGTGCCACTTTTGCTGCTCTGTTTGCCTGCTGCCTCTATAAAGGCTTGCTGCAAAACAAATGCTGAACCCTGTTTTCATTTTTTGCCTTTTTTTTGTAAAAGTGAAAATCCTCTTCAGATTTCTTTTGGTTAACTAAAACAGGTACTAATGTAGATCTTTCGTAAAAGCAAAGTGGCATAAAGCAAACTTTCAAAAAGTGCGGGATACCAGTACTAGCAAAAAGTGGATTGGTTATGGCAAGGTCATTTTCCTTTAGGGGGTGGCAGGCGTCTACTAGGCAGTTTACCTAACTAGTGCTGACCAGGTGATTCCTGACTGACTGGTTTAAGATTCCATTTTTGGGAGAGGCCAAAACTGTAATTATGTCTTGGTTTGGTGCAGTGGGGCTTAGCATAAGTGATTTCATTTTGGGTCTGTTGCCTTGTTTTTAACAGTGTGGTACTTTTATTACAGTTGATGAGCCAATGTTGATATATCATTATTAACTGAAGTCCATTGTTTACATTAGGGTTCACTCTTGGTGTTGTATCTTTTATGGATTTTGACAAACGTATAATACATTATCCACCATTACAGTATCGTATTGAACAGTTTCACTGTTCTGTGTTCCATCTGTCACTATCCTACCCATCCTTACCTGCTCCCTTCAACCGCTGGTGGCAATCTCTGTTCTTTTCACTGTTTCCATAGTTTTGCCTTTTCCAGAATGTCATATAGTTGGAATCATACAGTAAGTAGCCTTTTCAGATAGGCTTCTTTCACTTAGCAATATGCATTTAAGAGTCATCCATGTCTTTTCATGGCTTGATAGCTCATTTTTTAAAAATAAATTTATTTATTTAATTTTATTTATTTTTGGCTGCGTTGGGTCTTCGTTGCTGTGCGTAGGCTTTCTCTAGTTGCGGTGAGTGGGGCCTACTCTTCGTTGCGGTGTGTGGGCCTCTCATTGTGGTAGCTTCTGTTGCGGCACACGGGCTTCAGCAGTTGTAGCTTGCGGCCTGTAGAGTGCAGGCTCAGTAGTTGTGGCACACGGGCTTAGTTGCTCTGCAGCATGTGGGATCTTCCCAGATCAGGGCTCAAACCCGTGTCCCCTGGCTTGGCAGGCAGATTCTCAACCAGTGCACCACCAGGGAAGCCCAGTTCATTTCTTTTTAATCGCTGAATAATCAGCTTGTACTTTTTATTGGGTAACATTGAGTAGGAATTCAGATTTTCTCATACGGAAGAAAAGATAAGGAGACTCACCTTTTGCTCTCCTGAGTCCATCCTGGCATCTTGTATTTTCTTTCTACCACTGATGACCTTGTAGTTAAGTCATCATTGTAATATATGGCCACAAAATAATGAGACTGATTAAACAGTACGTGTAGGAAAACAGACTCATTCATTTGATCATATTTCATATATTCCTGTTAGCATTTTCCCTTGGTTTATTATAAATACAATGTCTAGTCTCTTGCTAAGAAAATGAGACTTGTTCTTAATGCTGCAGGTATATACTTGATCTGAAACCAGCTCAGGTAAATTATAATTCTGTGTGTCTATATCTGTCTAATATCGGGCACATATTCAATCCACATACTGGGTATTAGGTACCAATCTGTATATCAGGAAAAGATTGGTGAACAAGATGGAGCTTACAACATTCTACTGTAAACAACAGAGGCAGTAAACAAATAGTTAACATAATTTAGGTCCTAAAAAGTGCTATGATGGAAAACAGGGTAATGTGGTAGAGTGAGAGCATGTGTGTGTGTGTGTGTGTGTGTGTGTGTGTGTGTGGTGCATTCGTGCAGTGTGTGCATGTACACATCTCTGCGTGTGGTGCATATGTGTAGTGTGTGCATGTGTGTATGTACACTGTGCACATGTGCATGTGTGTGTTAGGAGGCAGGCTGCAGCTGCTTTTGCTAGAGTGTTTAGGGAACACCTCTGAGGAGGTGACATTTAATTTGATAAACAGCAGGCATCCACGTGAAGATCTGGGGAAGGGCATTTAGACAAAAGGAACAGCAAGAACAATAGCGCTGAGCTGGAGCTGGATGTGTCCCAGGAACTACAAGAAGGCTGACGTGACTGGAACACAGCACCTGATGGGGAAATGGAGATGTAGGAAAGGCACGTAGGGGCCAGATCTTATCTGGCTTTGTGATAAGTTTTTGTTTTAAATGTATTGGGAACAATTAAACTTACCTAAAGAGAGGTCTGGCCCTTGCCTTTGGCTTCTGGCAGCTCCTTGTGATTTTCTGCTTACTTAGAGTGTCTTTGTTTACCCGAGAATCTTGAGCCACACCACATAGTCTAACAGTGTGATTTATGATGGTGATCTGGGGCCATGCAAGAGCAGCTCAACCTCCAGATAAACTGAAGACTAAAGATCAGCCATGTAGGCAATCAATTGTGTCTAGGTGACTGAACCCCAATAAAATCTGTGGATATCAAGTGTTGGGTCAGATTTTCTGGCTGGCAATACTCCAAGAGTACTGTCACACATCATTGCTGGGAGAAGTTAGTGCTTTACATGACTCCCCTGGAAAGAACAACTGGATGCTTTGTGCATGGAATCTTCCTCGAGTTCCCACATTCCACTTCACCTGGCTGATTTCAATTTATATCCTTTCACTTATATCCTTTCACAATTTATATCCTTATGGTAATAAACCATAACCATGAGTATAACTGCTTTCAGTGAGTTCTATGAGTCCTTCTAGAGAATGATCAAACCTGAAGGTAGTCATGGTGACTCCCAAACTTGCAGTTGGTGTCATAATGTTGGTGATCTTGGAGACCCCTGAACTTTGTAGTTGGTGTCAGAAGTGACAGTGATGTGGAGACTCCCTAAGTCCACAGAAGCCATTGGAGTGGGTTGGATTTCTGCTTTAGGAAGATGACATTGACTGCTGTGTTCAGAGGCTACTGCAATAGTCTAGATAAGAGATGATGGAAGCTTAACCTGGATGACAGCAGTGGAGGTGGTGAGAAGTTAGATAAGGCACACATTTTGTCAGTAAAAATGACAATACTTATTGATGAATGAACTATCATATTGTTTGTCACAGACAAGTGTCTATGACTAGCAGATAAATCCCACCATTAAATGACAACATTTTAGGCTGCATGATGGAAAGACTTTCTGAGAAATCTAGAAAACCCTTCTTGAATTTTTCAAGCCCTTTGAGCTCATTGTCTCCTTAGGACTATACCTTAAAACATGTTTAATACCATACTAATAGTGTTCAAAACCTTCCAGTATTAATTCTCTTTGTGTGTAATTCAAAGATGTGTAGTTTAGAAAAAATTGGCAACTACGTGTGTTTTATATACCGAGTGTGCATTTGGAAGTAGGTACTTTCTTTAAGATTGTTATGCTATTGTGTCATGCCTTGTGTCTCAGGGCATTCAAGAATTTCATGAAACTTTCTTTTATTCTTTTGTATTGAGCAAAAATGAGTGCTAATATTGAAGAAATGTGCTCATTGTCTAGCACTGGGTCTGGCACATGAAAGGTACTAGATAAGTATTGGCAGGAGGGAAGAATGAATATAAGTCATTTGAGTCTTGACATCACCCTAATAACAAGCACATGGAGAACTCAAAAGTCTTGCAGTGTTTAGGTTTTGGGGCAAACAGGTGTCCTGACTGCTACAATCTATCCCCTGGGTAAGACTCTAAAATTTGGTTCAATTGAGAAGGATATCATATGAATAACACCCACTCTACTATTAGTCCAAATCCATTGCCTTTTTTGGATGAAAACATTATTTTGCTTACTTACTATACTTTCATTGAATTCCTGCTGGATACCAAACACTAGGCTGGCCCTGGGGATTATAAAAGCAAAGAAGACATGATCCTTACCCTCAATAATATCATGTTCTCAGTGAGCAAACTTCCTTAGGGGATAAGGAGAGGAGGAGAATGGGATTCATTTTCTGTAGGACAAGACGTTTCCTTGGGTGTTGAGGCCCAGGTGGCATGCCTAGAGGACAAAACTGAAAGCAGGAGGCAAATATCCTGGATTATCTTTTCTCTTTTCCATGACTCACTTCTATCAATACATTGGGTAGATAAGCAGGATCAAACATTCAAGGCAACAGGCTGTCAGTTCTTTTGTAGTAGAAGACAAATTTCATACTACTACTTTTGAGCAGGTAAAAAATTTCCCTGACCATTCTCTATGAATCTTTGGTTTTTTTGCTCCATCTTGCTCTGGGCCCTGGGAAGTCAATGCTTCAGAACTCCATTGTCCAGGCCCCCTTGCTCAAATTCTGTAGGGGCTTTAACAAGGGAAAAAAACCCAGAAAAACAAAAACACACACACACACAATGAAACAGCCCTCACATAGTTTTTAATCTATAGGGAGATAAAGCAAATTCTTGAAGAAACATATGAAGAGAATAATGCAAGTTAAATACGAAGTGCTCTAAGGGGAGAGGAAGTTCCAGGGAGGCTCAAATCATGTCTACTGGGTGCAGGGGTGGGTGCTGGGACATGAGGGGGAGGATTAGGAAGGATGACAGGCTGTAATCGGCTTATATTGCGTCTCTGCAGGCTATCGTTATGTTTTCAGGATTTTGCCTGTGGGTTAATGTCACCTTATTAGGTTGAAATCACCTACTGTGAGAGTATTTACACCACAGAAATTGGCAAACTCTACAACTCAGGGCTCCCTCCACCCAGAGGTGATTATTAAACACTCATTAGCATTCCACTGTATGTGGAGAAACCGTGGCTCTGAGAGGGACCTGGGATGTGAAAGGGAAAACTCTCTAGGTAGGGAACCTAGCTCAAGTCTAGGCAGGGAAGTAAGAAAGGACACATTGTGTGTGTGTGTGTGTGTGTGTGTGTTTGTGTACAGCAATGTAAAGATCAGCATGACTGAGGGGTAGGAGAAACATTAGGGGAGTGTTAAAAATGAGGCTGAGAAGTAGATTAGGGTCTTGAATCTCACAATATTCAGCTAAAGGACTTTTTACTTCACTTGATAGATAGTAAAGAGCCTTGGAAGGTTTTGGAGCATGAGAGTAAGACAGAGATGATGCTGTACAGGTTGTTTGATTGTCATCCAAGATTAATGTTACACAGTCCTCTGAAACTTAACCTCAGGTCCTTCATGTGCAATGTTTCCAAATCTTATAGCTGCCACTTTCACAATTTCTATTCCTTCCATCCCCTCATTTCCATTGTCAGTGGGAAGCTGGGAAGCAGACCTTGGGGTACAGAAATAAGCTTTCTGTTTTTAGAAGGCCTTTTCCACATCAAGATTACATTTTTGGCATTTGTAGGGGTGTACAATCTGAGGTGAGAGGTCTAATTTAATTCCCTGCCCATGGTTAGCTAGTGGTTTCAATTTATTGACTAGTTCATCCTTTCCTCACTGATTTTGAAGGTCAGGATACATATAGATGATAAAGGTTAAGATCAAAACTGATATCATCACGCTGCCTGATGCTTTTCCCAATGAGTTATAATTATTCTAACATCTCTAACGTGATCTAAAACTCTTTTCTTTAACTGCAGAGTTTTCTAACATGTCATTTCAATGGGCTTACTTTAATTTGGCTTCTCCCAGAAGCTGAATCTGAGGCACAGTAGGGCATTAGGGAAGTGAAAAAAGGAAGGGAAGGTAGCCAATAAACATTTCTTTGTGGTGCAAGTTACCATTGTAGGTAATTAATATTGGTCTTAGTCTGTATAATAAAAACTGTAGTTACCAACACTTATGTAGTACTTATTATGTACTAGGTACTGTTCTAAATCCTTTACAAATCTTAACTCATTTATTCTTCATAACAACTTCCTAATTTCTCCATTTTGTGGATGAGGAAGCTGAGGCAGGGAGAGATGAAGTCTGTGATCAGGGCCACATAGCTGATAAGTGGCAGATCCTGGAATTTGCAGGACTTTAATAGACTACAGGACTGATTATTCAGGGAAAAGTATTCTTTACAGTGAAGTGGGTAAAAAGCTAGGGCTTCTGAAATGACATCAGTGGTGACAATTGGTGCAAAGTATTGCTTTTGTCCGTAAGTAGTTAAATATTTGTGAAAACCCAGGCCTGACCCTTAGATATGCCATTCTAATTTGAAACAGAGTAGTCAATAATTTCCCAAAGAAAGCGGTTTAAAAAAATACTGATTAGAGAGTCCATTTGAATGATACTGAAATGCATTTGTTAAACTGCTGTGTGTAAAATAAGGAATGAAGGAAAACACAAAAACAAAAATCTTTTGTTTTTGCTGGCATTGGTTTATATATCACACCACTTCCCCCATCACTGTATCAAAAATCAAAATGGAGAAAACATTTTTATCTTTCTTTTTTATTAAAAATACTGTTAGGACTCTAATGTTGTCAGAATATGTTTAATTTTTAATTTGCATTTCATTTATCTATCCCATTGATGTAACTGGTGCTCACTCACCCCAGGATACAGGTTAATAACCTCCTAACCTAAGAAAAAAAGAATGATAAAAAGAACACCCCATGGTTTAGGTTACCATTTAAGTCACTGTCTCTTTTTCGAAAATAACCTATTTCTTGCCCTTTCTGCCCATACCATTTTGCACTTTCCAAAGCTCTGTTGGCCATTAAAAAAATTAATTACTTCAAGGCATTATTTTCAAAAGAATTATAAATAAATTACTTTAAAACCTTGGTTTACACCATAATGGTAAGAAGATATATTTCATGTATCTGTATTAAAATTAGTGCATTGTTGTTTGTGATTTGCAGTATACACTAAGATATTTTTCTTATTCATATCTTAAGAGCAGTGTTAATGTGCTTCTGAAGCACATAAGCCAATTAATCTTGTAGAAGGTTATATAAAGATAATAACAGAGTTTTAAGAAATGTGCAAAAGTTGTAGGTCAAAAAGTATGCCAAACCAATGTAGCTCCCCTCATTAAGTGTTATAAATAAAAATTTTAGTGTAAAAGCTAACATTTCTGTGTCAGCAGCACTTAGCACAGTGCTTTGCACATTGTAGCGTCAAATAAAAGCTTTTTGAATGAATGGATGGATATGATAGTTAATTTTATATGTCAATTTTGCTAGGCTGTGGTACACAGATATTTGGTCAAACATTATTCTAGATGTTTATGTAAAGGTATTTTTAAGATGAGATTAACATTTAAATCAGTAGACTTTGAGTAAAGCAGATTACCCTCCATAATATGGGTGGGCCTCATCCAATCAGTTGAAAGCTTTAGTAGAAAAGAACTGAGTTCCCTTGAGAAGAAGAAATTCTGCCTCTGGACTTGAGATGAAATAGGAACTTCTTGAGTCTCTTATCTGTTACCCTGCCTTGCAGATTGGGGATTTGTCAGCCTGTATAATCAAATGAACCAATTCCTTAAAATCTGTCTATCTATCTACAAACACACACACATACACATGTCCTGTTGGTTCCTTTTCTCCGGAGAACCCTGAGTAATACTGGATGAAAACCATTAGATAAATACATTAAGATATGTGCAATCATATTAGAGTTGTGAAGGTAAAAAATGTATGCTCCCAAAATCTTGTGTTGAGATGAACATCAACTTGGTTATTACCACTGACATTTTTTGAAATGAATGTGCCTGTGGTGAAATTTTTTTTCATTTCTTTATCAAAGCCTGCTGATACTCTTCTTCTTCCTTTTCCTCTCCAGAGACCCTTTGGGTTTACACTGACTTGTCTTTTTAAAGGTGTTGGTGTTCACCCTCCTATCAGAATTTGATTTGAGTCTAAGGACATAGGAATTTCTCTCAGCATCGGGTACATTCTTTCCCTGGGTTTTTCATTGAGTAGGATTGGATACTTTGGAGAAATCATTTAGCCTCAGTCCTGTTAAATGATGATCTCTAAAAGGTGTTAAAGCTTTAGAAGTTGACAATACCACTAATTTATTCAATTACCTTTAAAGAGGAATTACTAGGTCTTTGTGGAACGCAGCTTACTTAACACTTAATTTATTTGTGAAAACTATCACGGCAACAGTAATTCTTTTGGCATTTGTTACTTTGTGTTCTAGCTGTCTGTGTGGGATTATAAATTAGACAAATAGAGAAAGTGAAATGAATCTTGTGTCCATTTAACAGGCATCCATGATTATACAATAAGGGAATGTAGATGGCACAATAACAGAATTGTGCCCACTAGAGGACAGAAACACAGAAAGCAGCCTTGTGGGAATTGTAGAACAACATTCAGGAGAGATACTTCACTGGTGTTACTGCCCATGTGCCACTCACCCAAACCCACTGTAAGGCAAGGATGTAGATACAAGTAAGGGTGAAGATTTAGGGCCAGTCATTGTGTATACTTTACATGGTATGTTATGTAACTTTATTTTTAAAATTTAAAAAACTTTACAATATATTGGGCAAATCCAAAGGAATCTTTGTTCAGGGGATTTCCTTTTAGTCCAGTAAAGCTTGATCTATATAGATTAGTGTTCCATTGGATGGGTAATTAATAAGGATATTAATTAAAGCGTTGATGAAAAGGTCCTTTTCCATATAAGCTACTGTGGTTTCCTGTGCCTAATTTGATTAAATGTTTCATGGAGGTGAAACCTTCCCATTGGGAGTTATACATGTTAACTTAATTCTTTGAGCTAGTTGTTTCTCCTGATGTGACATCTTTACAGTGTTCTCTCAGTTGAGGGATTATTGATCAGTTTGCCAGCATTATAGATTTTCATTCAGCAACAGTGCATCCAAAACAAATGCAGAGTGGTCTTTTACAGAAACGCCTGTCCCATAAAAATTTTAAGAACTGGAGCGATGACTATCTGTTTTGATTATTTTAAGTGCTGTCATTTTTGGCAGTCTGGTACAGGAGATGACCTCTTTGAGCCCTTTTCAGTAGTGTGATTTTAAGATTTGTTGCTGGAAAAACTTACCAAATCTCTTGCAGAAATAGATCAACAAGGGACTCATAAGTATTCGTTGTTTTACGTTTGAGAGTCTTTCGCTGCTCTGAGGATAAAGACTGGCTCATTGCTGGGGATTAAAGGGTTTCAAGGCAGGCCAAATGATAACCAGCTGGCTTAAAGTAAAGTTTATATTCTAAGCCTTTGTTTTATACCCCCCAAAGATTTTATGTTTACAAAAGCATTCAGAATGAATTTGCCATTAGTGCATGTTGGTATCCTCTTAAGTCTTATCACATAGGAAACTGGAGAGGAAGTTTAGGAAGACAAAAGGAAGGAGGTATAACATAGGAAATGTGAATGAGAATCGAAGAAATTTTACAGGACTGAAAACAATTGTGGACCTAATAATGTGTTTGGAAACACTGGAGGCTAGTGAAAATTCCACTTTTTCAGTAACCTAAACAAAAATTAGAGATAGTTTGACTCTCCTATACTTTTTTTTTTTACATTAGTAACTTTTTAATAAAGAAAAATGTTGTGCTTCAGAGGGGGAAACATAACCTGAACAAGATGGTTTGTGCACAGTTCTTCAGACTTGATGATCTGGGATATTTAGCTGAGGATCAACATTGCAACAGTTGAGAGAGCAGCTATAACTCTTGATTTCTAGGCAAAGACAAGGATTGCTGTTGTTTCTTTTTGGGAGGGATGTATCCACTG
The DNA here is from genome assembly GCF_964270905.1 of Leucopleurus acutus. Taxonomy (NCBI): domain Eukaryota; kingdom Metazoa; phylum Chordata; class Mammalia; order Artiodactyla; family Delphinidae; genus Leucopleurus; species Leucopleurus acutus. The sequence continues at coordinate 16,866,928 of NC_139162.1, read as the reverse complement.
AGATATAAGTTCAGTCCCATTTTCATGAGGAAGTTTCACTTTGATATTTACTTTTTGCCCCATCAGGATTCTGAACAGAGTGCCAGGGCAAACCTTGCTTCATTGTGAATGTTCTGCTGCAACCTCTTGAGCATACGTGAAATAGACACTGTGGCTTTGAGGCAGGGGCAGAATCAGGATTAGTGGGGCTTATATGATTTTAGAGCCCTCTTTTAAGAAAACATAACATGGTGGATACAAAACTAAGTATGAAAATAAATATTTAGATTGAGAAAAGAAGACAAAATTACAAAGCTTAAAAAGTGGACAAATAGAACAAAACTCACATGATCCAGGAAAATAATATATCATTTTTATTAATTAACTGCCCAACACAGCTCTGTGACACTTTTTTCCTTATAGTTTTTGACTGCATAGTCTTGACAGTGATTATTTTTATTTTTCCCCCAACTTTACTAAGATATAATTGATACATAATATTGTAAAGTTTAGAGTGTTCAACATGATTTAATACATGTATTTGATAGTGATTTTTAAATAATTTTGCTTTCTATTGAGAGGACAGAAAGATAGCTCAGTCTTTTTTTTTTTAGCATGGTTGATTCACAATTTTTTTAAAAAATTGTTGATCTTAGAAAAGTTTATTTTAGTGTCCTTACTCTTTATTGGTAATGCCATGTAATATTTTAAGAATGTTTATAATTCAAATTTAGGAAAATTGTCCCCAGTTTTCTTTTCCGTATGGGATATGAGATTTGAAGGCATTTCTTGGACAGTGAATAGTCTTGGTCTTTGAATTGACAACACTCGTTGTGGATATCCTTGGGCATTGTAAGGTCTGTTATTTCATCAATATCAGAGCTTCCTGTGGAATCAGGAAGACATTTAATCTTTCCCCAAAGTGTTCATTTGAGTTCCTCCTCTTTATTAATTTAGTGATCAAACAATCCAAGAATGTATTCATTTTGACTAGGCAACATTTATTTCTTCCTGTAATGAATTACTGCTTTTGGTATGATTAAGCATTTTTGATATAGTTCTTTTCTTGATGTCAGAGTAATTTCTATTGATTTCAACACTCATTTTACCTCTTTTGTTAAACATTCCATTATATTTATCTGAATTTTCGGCTCTTTAATAAATAAATTTAAAGAAGCCCAAAGAAGATATCCTTAACATACATCTAAATCAGGGGTCTGTAATTTCTTCCTATTTATTAAAATCTTATAAGACATCTTTCTAAATTATGGTTAAAATGGTATTTTCAAGCTTTCCTATTAAAGAGAAGAAAGATGTGTATGATGTGTTTCAAATTGTACACACTGTATCATTTCTGACAGGAGAGAGCTTCTATTTTGACTGTGCATTGATGAGAATTGAATCCTCTGTTTGCAATTTTATACATCTAATGATTGGAAGAATTTTTTACAGACTAGCTTCTGGCTTCATACCTTTCAAACCTTGTCATGTCATGATACAACTCCTGACCCTGCTCCTTTATGTAGCTGGGTGAGTGGGCACAGTGGGAAGTAAGGAGTATTCCTGGAAGCCATTCCTCCGGGAAGATGAGCGAGTATACATGGAAGGGACAGCAAAACACATCCTATAGCCCATAAACCCCAAATCAGTGTGTTCCTAACTCCTTTACTAAACATCAAAAATGCCTACAGTCACTCTAATGCCATCTGACGGAAGGGGAGTGTGACAGGGAAGTCGTAGTGGAAAGAGACAGTGTCTTAACTAATTATGGTTAAAAAATATCTTGACTTTGAAAATTTTATAAAAACATATTTCTAAGGCCTGTCCAGAGCTTTGAAAGGGGCCTGTACAAGTGAGAGGCCCTAAAGCTGAAACTTTATTAGCTTCACAGTAAAGATGCCTTAGCTGTAAAGATAAAACACAATTTTATACGTTCTATTGAGGTATTCTCTTGGTCATTGACATGTCTTTCTGGGTCATACATTTTTCATATGTTACCTATGTTAATTTTTGCATTTAAATATTTTCTAGAATACTTACCTCTTTCTGTTTTTTGGGTTTTTTTTTTTCCTTTTTTCGGTTCCCTTTATCCATATGTTTATCTTGAAGGAGACATCTTCTCTGAGCCTCATGTACTTAATGTGATTTTAACTTGAGTGTGAAGCCAAGTATTTTCTGTGTCCTTCATAGTTAAACTTGAAAATGGTTCATTTGGTTGAGTTTCAGAGGCTCCCTTGAAGCTACCTTAAGCATCATAGACATTGTTTTTTGCTGATTTTCATGTGAAGTTTAAAGATACTTCTTCAACTTTAATTCTGTGTTGAATTTTTGATTACAGCTATTAACAAGTTAGATGTACAAATGGCTAGCCCCCATTGTGTATGAGGATATGACAACTGGGATGATGGTCCTTCATCAAAGATTCGCCACATAATTATAAACAAATGGTCTGCCTCTGTGAACTATGTGATTGTGACTATAAAGGCGTGTTGTAAAGAATCTTCTAGGGGTGATATGAGGGTATCAGGAGAGGTTATAAAAGTACCAGTGATGGAGATTTATGACACTACTAGCGAGCGAAAGCCACAAACTTCAGAGAGCCCTTGGCTGCCTATTCCTTGGCCTTTTGGTCTATACTTTTGTGATATGACTCCACAAGTTTTCACACTAAGCTAGATGGCAGCTGGGTGTTACTTTCTTCACTAAAGAAAATGATATTTTTCTTAATGCAGTGAAGTTTCTCTTTATAGAGAAGTTTTTCATGTCTACTTGTCCAGGGAAATAATAGCCAAAGAGTTTTAAACAGATAATCCATGGGACTTCCCTGGTGGTCCAGTGGCTAGGGCTCCACGCTCCCAGTGCAGGGAGCCTGGGTTCGATCCCTGTTCAGGGAGCTAGATCCCACATGCTGCAACTAAAAGATTCCGCATGCTGCAACTAAAAGATTGCTCATGCTGCAACTAAAGATCTCGCATGCTCAACTAAGACCTGGTGCAGCCAAATAAATAAATAAATATTTTAAAAAACCCAGATAGGGCTTCCCTGGTGGCGCAGTGATTGAGAGTCCGCCTGCCGATGCAGGGACACGGGTTCGTGCCCCGGTCCAGGAAGATCCCACATGCTTGCGTACCACAAAAAAAAAAAAAACAAAAAACCCCAGATAATCCATAACTAAGGAAAGCAATATCTGATTATTACAATTTTTTTGTGGTTACCTTCGTAATTAAAAAACAAATTCTCTTATTTTCTAGGAAATTCATTGTAGTTCAGACGTGAGAAGCCAAGTGAACAGTGTCTATTTTCTCACTGTATTACTCTAATCTCTTTCTTTAGGTCAAGGTTAAGCAGGTCTAGAAAAACAGACATCTGTGTTTGTAATGCAGTAAAGTGTAATGAGTGTGGCGACTTTTTCTAATTTACCTCAGCTGGATATGCAAATGAAATGATTAAACTTATAACCCATAACTCTATGGGGGAACTGATGGGTAATGAAAGTGCAGAGTATTTACTGTAGCTAATGGGAGAGTTGTTAGATGATAGGAATGTAATATGTTCTATTTGCAAATGTACTAAAGAGTTAGTTAGCAGTATAAATGAGGATTTGGTTATTTAGGAATAAATATTATCATGCTAAATCGTGGTTATTTAGCACGATTTAAATTTTAAAAAATCAATCATTTTATGGTGTTTCAATTTACTAACTACAGCTTGTTGTGTGTATTTAGAGATCTACTTTTATAAATGGGAAATGAGTAGTCTCGACATAACACATCTATGCAGTGTATCGTTCTTTATTTTTATGTAATAGTTTTCTGCAAGAAACTCAAATTCTTCACAATGATCAACTGGTTAGCACCATAACATATTTGTTAGGAAGGCAAGGTTTGGGGTTATAATAATAACTTTATAGATGTAAAAATTACACATGCAGTCATTTGTTCAAATTTTATCATTAAAAACACTGAGTGAAACTTAGGTATTTGGTCTGAGTCAATATGTAGACAAAACAGTGATTTTCTTCCTACAGCCAGTTATAAAGTTTTCTATTTTATAACCTTATATAATTTTTATAACAAATCTCCAGCCTTCAGGGGTTACCGTCTCCCTTTATACCCAAATAACCTGCCCTCATATATTCTATAGTTAGAGGTATAAATGAGTAAACAATTGCAAAACAGTGTGAAAAAGGTAACTCTATCATGTTAAGGAAGCAGAGAGAAGTCCCTCTTTGGACTCAGCTTGAAAGAGGATTGCATAAGCCATTCACAAATTATGAAGAGGTTAGAAGAGGCATTAGGGTTGATTTTTGTCCACCTTCCTCATAATGATGCATAGATTGCTTTACTTTGTAACATCCTCCTTGGCCAGGGATCATCTGACTTAAGCACTTGGAATGTCAGGAAGCTAGCAGGTGTATGAAACTGCTGATATGCAAGCATTTTTAACAAATACAATGGCAGCATCGTATGGTTTATTGTTACATAGGAATATTATAAAAACGGTTCAGGAGAAGAGTTTTAAACTCTGGTACACTATTCTGTTTCACATTTCCTCTGTGGTTTTTTTTTTTTTTTTTTTACTCTTGGTGAGTATTAAAAAAAGCAATTGAACACATTACTTCAAAATTATACCTTTTAAAAATCATCTCTATTTCCAAAATAGGATTGTTTTTTGTCCCAATTTCCTTCAGTTTTGTTTATACTCTATTGATCTATATACTCTAGTGAAGATAAAATGAGGTAGTGGGATAGGATTCCACCACCAAAGTCTTCTCTGAATTTCCCTGAATAAGAACCATGTTCTCTCAATAAAGCTGCGGGGGGGGAAAAGAGTTGTGTTCCTCCCTATGTCTCTTTATTTCTCAAAGCAACTTTCCAAACACTGTAAGACAGCACCATAGTATAAAGAAAGCTTCATGGATATGGAAAATAAGTCATCATTAAAATAAAGTAGGATTTGCTTAAATCTTTTTTGAAAATGTTTTACACTCATCTGAGTAATAATTCAGTCAAGAATTGTCAATGTATGCTAAAACTATTGGGACAAAGTTTAATGAGGAACAGGATATTGACATGGTCTCAAACTCTCTTCCTACAAATTATAAAGGGAGAAAGAATAACTTTAGAGTGAAGAAACCTGACAGACACCACTTTAACCAAGTCATCAAAGTTAATATTACCAACAATGGGACAAAGTGATAGTGTGTGCTTCCTGATATGTGATACCCTTAGGACACCATATCAGTTCGATGGTATTCCTGCCAAAAATGTATTCCATATAACCTGATTCTAATCTTGAGGAGGAAGCATCATCAAACTCAGACTGAGGGACATGTTGCAAACTAATTTCTCTATTATCTTAAAAAAAAGTCTGTATCAAGACAAAGATGAATCTCCACATTAAAAGAGACTAGAGACGCACAGCAACCAAATGTAACATGTGAGGCCAGATTACGTCTCATATTGAATGCTATACAGGATAGTAGTGAGACAATATGAGAAATATGAATATGGACTACTTAATAGATAATGATATTAATATTAAATTTCTGACTTTGTATTTCCTAAGAACAAAGATGTTATCACTCTAAAATATTTAAGTGCTGAAGGGGCATGATGTCTACAACTTATTCTTAAATGGTTAAGAAAAAAAATTTTATGGAAGTTCTTTATACTATTCTTGCAAACAAAATTTTTTTAATTAAAATTAATTAAATTAATTTTAATTAAAATTTTAATTAAAAAATTTAAATTTTAAACTCAAAAAATTTTCAGAATAAAACGTTTTAAGGTGTTCTCCATAAAATAAATCTACAGATTTGCTGGAGTTTCCCACTTTGATTTCATATAGGCTCATATAAGCATATTAACTGTTTTAAACAATTAGTATATTAGCTGCTCTAAGAAAGCATGGTAACACATAAAAAAATGGTACCATATATTACCAAGGCCAGGGCACTTTTTTATACTGTTTTATTGATTCTAAGATCATATTTTAACCTTTCAGAAATCAAGATCAATCTTATAATTGATGGTGTGTACCATAGTTTGTAGCTTTCTTTTTTTCTTTCCTGGTGTTACATAGAATAATGATTTGAGGAATGTCAGATCTGATAAAATACGGTAGTTGGTGGTCCAGTAGATCCTGGGTTAATTTAAAAGAAGACAGTAAGTTGGCAGGTTTTACTTTGTTTGGGAAATCCTCGAGAGATCCTATCCCCTGTGTAGTACCTCAGGCTTCTCAAAGAATTATATATGTATTATACATATCATTCTAGGACCAAGAGTGATACATATATAACAAAGTCCTTAACTAAGCACAACATCTCAGTTTTCTGATTTCAGCCCCTCCAACACAGCATCCTACTTATCCTCCATAATATGAGGGGGACATGGAGGTGAGGGTGGGGAAAGAACATTATCAGAAGAGACAAGATCATTTTGAAATTGCAAAGGTTTGTACATTTTCCCAGTGAACTCCTGGCTTCTTGTGACTTACTAAACATAACCCCTAAAGAGTCTAGCTTACTAAAAAAAAATTTTTTTTTTTCGGTACGCGGGCCTCACTGTTGTGGCCTCTCCCGCTGAGGAGCACAGGCTCTGGACGCGCAGGCTCAGTGGCCATGGCTCACGGGCCCAGCCGCCCCGTGGCATGTGGGATCTTCCCGGACCAGGGCACGAACCCGTGTTGGCAGTCGGACTCTCAACCACTGCGCCACCAGGGAAGCCCTACTAAAAATTTTGGTGCTTGTGTCCTTCCTGCACGTCCAGGTTCAGTAGATCAGAGACTGTACACATTATCTAGGGGCAGTGGTTCTCAACATGTGGTCCCCAGACCGGCAACATCACCATCATTTGGGAACTTGTTAAATAAGCAAGTTCTTAGGACCTTCCTGTCCCCTCCCCCCAGACCTACCGAATCAGGAACTCTGGGACTGGAACCCAGTCATCTGTGTTTTCACAGGTCCTCCTGGGGATTCTGATGCATGCTAGACAAAGTTTGAGAACCAGTGATCTGGGAAAATGAGAAACACGAAGGGAAACAGGTTGTCACGGGTGATTGTTTTTAATAGAGAAGGAAATATGAATATGAGAAAGATCATAAGACTGCTTCTTTCTAAGCAGCAATGACCCTAGGCCCCCTTTATGCTTAATATGTAGCCCAGGACATATACTTACTCTAGGAGGAGGAATAATCTGCACTTGTTTGCTTGAGTTCATAGCACATCACAGGTGCTTCACTGAGGTGAGAACAGTGGCAGGTGTTTCAGGAAACACTCGCCATTGTGTGTGATCCCAGTATGTGCTGGTCATCAGTATTTTCGCGGGCCTCTCACTGTTGTGGTCTCTCCCGTTGCGGAGCACAGGCTCCGGACGCGCAGGCTCAGCGGCCATGGCTCACGGGCCCAGCAGCTCCGTGGCATGTGGGATCTTCCCGGACCGGGGCACGAACCCGCATCCCCTGCATTGCAGGCAGACTCCCAACCACTGCGCCACCAGGGAAGCCCGGTCATCAGTATTTTGAAGTAGCTCTTTTAAGTTTTTTACTGTTTTCATTGTAACTATCACTTTTTTTTGGTGGTTTGTTTGTTCTTTTATTTATTTTCTTTTAAAAAAATCTTTTATTAGCATATAGTTGATTTACAATGTTGTGTTTCTGCAGTAGAGCAAAGTGTATCAATTATATATATACATATATCCACTCTTTTATAGATTCTTTTCCCATGTAGGTCATTACAGAGTATTGAGAAGAGTTCCCTGTACTATACAGCAGGTCCTTCTTAGTTATCTATTTTATATATAGTAGTGTGTATTTGTCAATCCCAGTCTCCCAATTTATCCTCCCCGCCATGATTTATTTATTTTCTATGGTGTAGAGATGTTGTGCATTATATAAGTTTAGTAGGTTTGATCTATTAGTGGTTTGGGGTTTTGTTTTTTCAAAAAGGAGAAAATTTTATGCTATGCAAATGAGTTGGTTATAAGAACTCTCATGAGAATTTAGTCCCTCAGTTGTTTCCGTTGCTACGGATTTTAGTTCTGGGTTGCAATGGATTAGTTTTCTCTTTATTATGGATCCTGTTTCCCTGCTTCTTTGCATGCCTGGTAATTTTTTACGTGCAGACATTGGGAATTTTACTTTGTTGAGTACCGGATATTTTTGTATTTATATATTATTGAGGTTTTGGGCAGTTTGTTAATTGTGTTTTGGGACATAGTTTCTTGGAAATTGTTCAGTCCTTTTGGCTCTTTTAAGATTTGTTAGGAAGGACCAGTGTTGTATATAATCCAGGCCTAACTATCCTCCACTACCAAGGCAAGACCCTCTGAGTTCTCTGTCCAAAGCCCTTTGAATTATGAAGCTTCCCAGTTTGGCTGATGGGAACAGGCATTATTCTTGACCCTGTGTGAGCTCCAAGTTTTGTTCCCTCTAATCCTTCAGGTGGTTTTCTCCCCAGCCATGTTTTTTTTGGTAGCTTCTTTACACTGTGTGCTGGTCAGTTCTCCTGAAAACCTTGATGAGGAGCCTGGAGATCTCTGAAATTCTCTCACTAGGCAGCTTTCTCCTCTCTAGCACCCTGTTCTGAGAACTCTAGCTGCCTGGCCTCTCCAGATTCTCAGTTGCATCTCTTTAACTTAGCAGATCACTGGGCTGTTCCTGGGTTCTGTGCTTCATGCTGTGTGACCTGGAATCTCTCTCCAGGCCCCATAGGGCTCACCGTGTTTGTTTCCCATTTCTCAGGGATCACTGACTTTTGTCCTCTCATGTCCAGTGTGTTGAACACCGTTGTTTCACACATTGCATCTCATTTATAATTATTTCAGGTGGGAGGGTAAATCCCGTCCTTGTTACTCTATCTTGGTTAAACTCTTAATGATTTTATATATGGTCATAACAGTTAAAACAGTTCATAATTTTAAAAAGATGTTGTCTCCATTTAAAAAGTATCCAAAAATACTTGTTCAAGCTTAGGGGATATAAGACAGTTAAAACACTATTAATTACTGAGCAGTCAAACAAGCGTGAGTGTGTGTGTGTGTACACACATATGTAAAATGCACTGCTTTGGTTAGGTGTTACAAGTGCTAGTACTCTGAATTGTATATTCATTGTAGCAGAATCTTCTGTGGAGACACATCTCCCCTCATGTTTACCTCTTTAGCTTCTCATTTACTGATGCTTTCTTTAGGTTATATTTGGACGTACAGTTGTGTCATGTTCCTAAAACCGAAGTCAAAGCAGAATGAGAACCACAAACCTTTCATTATTCTCTTTACTTTTGGTTGTTGTGTCATTTTTTAAATCAATCTCAAATAGCAGAATTTTCCAAGTTTGTATAAAGAGACCACACGTCAAACTATTAGTAAGACAATCTGTGAATCTAAGTGGAGGTCAGGAAATGGGCTGGAAAAGTCAGATTAGGGCTTTGGACAACACCTGAGACAAGTAAAAAGTGAGAAAAAGAAGAGGGTGCAAACACATTTTAAGTTTAGATGGGCTGAACTCTTAAATGGGAAGAATATACAGGTAATTCTACTTACAAATGGATTTTGCTCTTCATCTTTGTTTTAATCAGGAATTACATTACTTATAAGTAAAAACAGACATGTCTCAAAACATACTATTAAGTTAGTAAAATGGTTTGTTTTTTAGTGAAAACTGCCATGTGAATTGATGGGGTGTTTCATGTATTTCTGCTATTTAGTTATTCACATCTGAAGTACAACCAACCACTGAACTTATATTGTGGTAAATAGTCACTAAAATTTGCCTGGAGGCAGTTTCTTAAATACATAGTGGTTGGAGAGAGTTAATTTACTTCTTTAAAGACTTGATTTGAATACTAATTCAGGATGTAAATGTCACAGTTTGCCAGCTTCAAGAGTTACAGTGATTATTCCACAAGAACAATATTTGAATAATCATAACTTTTTTTTTCATTTTAGAACAGATGATCATTAAGCCAGCCATAAGTACCAGCAGCTATACTCCTAGTCTCAAATATAATCTGAATTCATTGTTTTGATTATAATAAATAGGCATTTTATAATTATGTTAATTACTAAATATGGTTTTCCGGTTTTGATCTCTGACTACAATGAATTTGTAGAGTTATATGCTAACTAAATGATGACTCAGTTTCTTAAAATAATTCACAAAAATGGCACTTGAAAATAGGAATTTTAAATTATATCCAACTTAAGATAAATATTGACTATTTTGTAGGTGTTCTCTATGCTAATGAAAGTTTGATTATCTGAATTGTCTTATAAAAGATATTAAAGTAAATCACTCCTATGACTGACTTTGAAAGCTCATTTTACTAGATTAAAATCGTTTACACAAGATAGTTATATATCTAAAATGTTTCTCAGTGTTGTTCTTCAGATCAGCTATATCAGTGTCACCTGGGATCCCTGTTAGAAATGCAAATTCTCCAGCCCCACCTTAGACCTACCAAATCAGAAACTCTGGGGATGGGGCCTAATCACATGGATCTTAACAAGCCCAAGGTGATTCTGATACTTGCTAAAGTTGGAGCACCTGTGATCTGAAAGAACACTTCTGGACTGCAAACACATGCCAGAAAAGCTGCTTTTCACAAGAATTTCCCCCAACGTTTTTTCTCATCTCTGAAAACTTCTGTCATAAATCTGGTTTTGAACTGTTAGTTGAGGCTAATTAGGAGTTTAGAGTGAATAAGTGCAGCCTCCTCAAACCATTTTTTCAATTTAATGCCCAAATGATTATTTCATTGCCTAAGATGAAAGTAACTAATTTGTCTTATGATTTCCAAACTGTAACTAACTCAAGCTAACCAGGAGAGTTTCATCTAATTGGATCAATTCTTGATGGATAAACTCACCAGAACTAATCTGAATGTGGAGATGTTCTTTTTCATTTGTCTTTCTCCACCCACAAAAGGGGGAAAAGGACTAACTGCTGATAGTTACTGCTTTCATCTGTACCATTTCCAGCTTGCATTTACTTTCATGAAACACATTTACATTTGCTTCGAAGTAGATTTGCTTCACCATCTTTGAATAATTGTTGCAACCTAGAAGACTGGGGGTGAGCTCTTACCTCTAGGAGAACCCAAGTTGATGGGCTATTTTAAAGCCAGGAGGAGGAAAAAAACTGTTACCCTCTGCCAGGGGAAAAGAAAGAGCTTTGAAAGGTGAGTTTGAGAATTTTTCTACCTTGTAGGACAGAAGTTTCTTAAATTAAATGCCATATAATCTTAAAGGGATGATAATATTATGAAAATATATGGATGTGTGCATTAAAACATTGCTTGTGATGAGAAATTTCTCCTGTAAGTTGCCATGAAGGATATTTACACTCTTTGAAACTTGCAGTGAGTATTGGGTTATTAATACTATGAAATTTAATCTGAGATTTAGTCAGTTGTCAATTTCTATAATTTATTCTTATTCGGATGGCCTCATGAGATTCGTGCTCTGATAAGCACTGAAAGTTAGTGGTGGCTAAAGCTTAGCCTGAATTTCAGACATATCTACGATTCTTTCTTGTACTCAGAGGTAGCTGGTATGTGCAGGTGGCTTCTGAAAAATGGCTTAATTTTGGTAGTCCTCTGCCTTTTAGATGAAACATTTCAAAGTAGCCATTAAAAAGCAACGAGGTTGAAAAAGCAACTTTCTGGGAGATACAAAGGGAAAATGTGTAGGTAATTTTTTTCCTGATACTTCATGTGTGATTATCCCGGGATATATTGCTATTAGGTTTTTATTTTTGCGATAAAATGCTAATATAGTTATCGGTTAAGGCTTCCAGTAGGTTTCCCAACATATAGTGAATGCAATTTTTAAGTGTCTGGATAGATTTAGGATTATAAATTTGTAAGTATATTGCTGTCCATTCCCCAGTTCCACCTCTGAAAAGCAGCTGCTTCCAACTCCCTTAGCTATTTTGCTCGGGATTTTTCTTCTAAACTGTATACATTGCTACTATTTTCCCTTCTCCCCTATAGACATTATCCTTGACTTTCTGTAGGAAGATAAGGAATTTTTAGCCTTTTTACACTGCTCACCTCCCCATCCCATACCCATACACTACCAAATATAGTTATGCCATCATTGTTGGTTAAATTTTAATGTTTCTATTATTTTGACTGTGTATATAATATTCCTAATTGAGACGTATAGTATTACACAATTTGATTTCCTTTCTGGGGTCACATTTTTGTTTTCCTTGAAATAATCATTGTCCTTTTTTGTTTGCTTAGTTTTCTGAGTATGTGTAACTAAAACTTTCCTCAAAGTTTCTATTTCAGTCACCTGTTTTGTTCACCTCGTTTTCTTTCTTTGTTTTAAAAAATAGCTTTGTTGAGATATAGTTCACACACCATATACCTCACCCATTTAAAGTGTATAATTCAATGATTTTTAATATTGATATATTTATAAATATATGCCCATAGTCAATTTGAGAACACTTTTATCACCTCAAAAAGAAACACTGTACTCTTTAGCTAATCAACCCTCGTCTTCCCACTCCCTGTTTCCTGCCACCCCCAGCCATAAGCGTCTGCAATGTTCTGTCTCTTTAATTTGCCTCTTCTGGACATTGCATATGGAATCATACAATATGTGGGCTTTTGTGACTGTCTTCTTTCACTTACCATGTTTTCAAGGCTTATCCATGTTGTAGCTTGTATCTATATTTCATTCTTTTTTATGGCTGAGTAATATTCCATTGTAGAAATATCTCATATTTCATTTATCCATTAATCAGTTGATGGACATTTGGGTTGTTTCCACATTTTGGCTATTATGAATAATGTTGCTGTGAATATTTTTGTACATGTTTTTGTGTGGACATATGTTTTCAGTTCTCTTGGGTGTATTTCAGTTCTCTTTTTTTAAACTTTTGAGGAATTGTCAGACTCTTTTCTACAGTGGATGGATCATTTTATATTTCCACCAGCAGTGTAAGAAAATTCTGATTTCTCCACATCTTCATCAACACTTGTTATTATCTGCTTTTTGATCTTAGCATCCTATTGAATATGAAGTGGTACCTCATTGTGTCACCCTGTTTTTCAGATCCTGAATCTCCCTTCATCTTGGTTTACTTTCTTGTTTTGCTGGAGCATAACCTCCAGTAGCTTTCTGAGCAACAGTGAACAGGAGGTGAATTATTTTAGGTCTTGCATATCTTAAAATGTTTTATTCAAGTGGTATGGAGTGGCCTGGGGCATTTTTTATTCATAATTTTGTATTCTTTTTCTAAAAGAGAGCCTTATAAATTCTGTAAGGTTCAAGTTACAGAAAACCTGGACCTACAGTTGGGAAAAAGATACCATATAAATCCTTCATCTATCCTATGATCACATGTGTACCTCTAAGTCTAAGGAGAATGGAAGACTTCCCAAGCTAGGTTCCAAGTCCCCTCCACTGCTGATTGTAGGTACCCAAATATAATTGGGGTGAATGTAATTGGAAACCCACACAATCCATCATCTAAGCAAAACTGAATTCAGATGAACATTATGCAGCCTTGTAATCAAATAAATAATTATGTAAAAATAAGTTAAAATATTTACAGCTATCTTTTGAAACCAACATTCCTAGAAAGACTTTCTCTTTGCACAACTTTCCTTATCAGGTTCCACGTTTGCAGTAGCTTTATTTATGGTACATAGGTTTCCTGGGAAGGTAAGAACAGAGGACTTTGCATTAGAAGTCCCCTGAGCAAAGCTTTCTAAGACTTATCTTTTGCTATCTCTCTCCTTTCCCACAGTCCCATATGCCGAGCAGATGTTAAAAGATGTCTTCTTTCTATGAGTCTCTCTGTCATCCTGTCTCCAATGCCTGCATCCCTCTAGGATGTCGAGGAGTGAATCCTCTCAATTCTCTCCCTACCTGCTTCTGCAGACACGTGTTTCAGCTTCTCCATCAACTTTTCATCTTCCAAACTCTTAGGACATCTTTCACTTGTGTTTTCTTCACCCATTTTCCTTGCCCTGATCACTGTATACATATCTTAAAATACTCTGTTAGTGTCACTTTAATGGACTTTTAGGAACAGAGATGATAAGGCATCTTAATCAGAGACCCTCCATACAGACTCCCATCTGGCCTATCTGTCTCTATACATTTGGTTCTCTACCTTGAGCACATCAGAATCACCTAGAGGGCTTTTTAAACAGCAGTATTGGTTTCACCCTCAGAGTTTCCCAACTCAGCAAGTCTGGGGGGAAGGCTCAGAACTGCTTTTCTAACAAGCTCCCAGGTGATGCTGAGGCTAAAACAAATCTGCTTGTTTCATGCCCTGCATAAGTATTTCAGTGATCCCTGGTCACACATGGGATGATGTCCAAATTCCTTGGCATGTCCTGGGTGGTAATATAATTTGAGAAATCAGTTTGGCTTTGGTTGGCTCAGAACTTGTCCCTGCACCCTGTGGGGATGGTAGCCAGACCTCTGTTTTCCTTTGCCTCAGGGGAAGTTGGAGCTGTGGCCAGAAAGTAGAAGATACACACACAATTTTTTTTCTGACCTTTGTTTTCCTGAAATGGATATACTAGAAGAGTATGTGAGGGGAAGAGAAGGGAGGAGTAGAGGGGAGGGAGGTTCTTATAGCCTGGGAAGGTATTGGATGGAGGCTCACCCTTTGGTCTGGTGACCATCAAGTTTCTTTTGATACTGAATGAAAGATGGATTTTAATTAGAAGAACATTCAATATGAAACAATATGCAATTTAGAGTCAAATACAGTGGTTATTAGAATTTGTTGGCTAAGAGGATAATCTGGGTCTTGGGACTGCATCCTTGATGCCGTGGGGGCAGGGACAGGGGGTTAGCATGGGCACACAGTTCCTGAGGACTAGTGGAGGGAGGTTCAGAAATACTGAGCCGTGCTGAGTAGGTTACGTAGGCTTTTCACGAAGTGGTAGTTGCTGCTGCTGCTGTACTTCCTCTCTTTCTGTTCTTTTCCCTCCTTTCCTTCTCTCTTCATTCCTATTGCGACTCCTCATCATATTCTTAGCCCAGTTACTCAGTTATTCTGTGGGGCCTGGGAAGAAAGAATTTATTTTGAGTTATAAAATAAGGAAGGGGTTGAACATTTGGATAACACACTTACACAGAATATAGTTTCTCTTAGTTTATGCATCTGCAGCAAAGCAGAATGAATTTACATGTATAGAACTTCCATAGGAATTGTGGCATTTATTCTTGCCTCACTGGGTCTACTACTGTATGGGCCTTAGCTTTGGCCATGGGACTTGACAGTGGGATAATAGCAAATATGATGTAGAGGCTGGAAAAGTACTTGTGATTAGGACTTACAAGTAAGTCTAGTTGCTGAGAGCCCTTCTGCCATTGTGTGAATAAGCCCCACTAACCTCTTGGAGGATTAAAGACTATGTGTACTGACACCCAACCATCCAAGCCCTCCAGTGGAGGCCACAGACATGAATGAAGCCATCCTACATCACTTAGCGCTGGCTGAGCCACCCCACATCAGAGTCATGAGAAACAATTAATGTTTATTTTATGTCATTAAGTATTGAGGTGTTTGTTCTACACCAGAAATTAATGGTATAGTAACCCCTATTGCATATCTTTGCTGTATGAAATATTGCTCATATTCTCTTAATTTCATATGCTACCTTTGTCGTGTTTTAACCAAGTTGTGTAGATTGGTCATTAAGAATGTGGGCTCTGTAGCTGGACGACCTGAATTTAAACTTTGATCCCTCTGGTAGCTGCATCACTTTTGCACCAGTCATCAAAACTCTTTGGGCTCAGTTTCCTTATCAGTATTGTTGGGTGGATTAACTGAGAATGCATGAAAGGCACTTCATATTGTTCCTGACATATAGTAAGTGCTCATTAAACATGAACAATTAGAAGTAGTATGCAGTATTGCTAAAGGTGCTTGTGGGTAGCTCAGTACTCTGACCCTAATTCCTCATAAACTTCTAAAAGGTTTCTTAAATGTCAATTCTGTTGTGAAATGGATTTTCATGAATAAACGTCGGGGTTGGTGAAGGACTCCAACTTTGCTGGCATTCATTACATTTTTTCTTTGTACATCTCTTTCTGTAAGTTCTGGTTTCCTCAGGGCAGGGACCAGCAATAGCTGTATTATTAGCATATAGCATGCTTTCTGCCATGCCATGGAGTAGATAATAAGTGGCAGTTGAATGACTCCACGTGTGTTTGGCAATGCCCATCCCCTCTCAACACTCACCACCTTGGCAGCTGGGGCCCTCTACCTTGGACCCCCAGGATCACTTTCATCAGGCCTTTATCCCTGTTTATGATGGTCATAAACCCAAAGCTGTAGAAGGCATTTGAGTTTGTGACCCCTGACCCAAACGGCATCAAACATGAACACTCAGTCATATCTCTAAACTTCCTTGTACCTTATGGTAAAAGCCATCATCATATCCCATTTAGAGAAAGGTATCTAAGGTCGAGGGCTATAAAGTGACATGAGTCTGCTATCAATCAGGAGGACCTGACAGGACCATGAAGAGAAACTAGGTTTCTGGAGCTGTTGGCCTGACTATGGTAGTGAAGATAGATGAACCAATGCAAGTAGCAGATGTAGCAGACACCCTGTCCTGTGTCCCCATGGCTTACAATTGAACCCATTTTTGGCTACTGTGGGTGGTTCCTGTGTATTGTGACAGCTTCCATCTCCGGTCCTGTGTCTCTGCTTCTCCACCTAGGAGATTTCTCTTGCACTGTGCCAGGCTGTCCCAAAGCTGGAGATTTTCCTAGGAGCAACTCTCAGCTCCTGAGGGATGGGAGGCAGTGAATACATTCTCCTGCTTTCCCATCACTGGGAGGGACATTTCTGATCTACGTGACAGCTCAGAGAGTCCCTAGTGGGACTGAGTTCCAGTTGCCTATTGCAATAGCCCCTCATAAACACACCTTTTTTGGGCTTTTCCTTCTCTGTCTCATTTCCCCCTTTTCCTCAGTTGTGCTTCCTGAGATTACCTCCGAAATCAACTACATATGCTCAACTGCTTGCCTGCTCAGGACCTGTTTCCCACACCAGGACTGTCTGCCTTGCTTTTCCCAAGGAGCATTTAAGTCAGAAGTAAGAGTACTTATTCTTCCATATTAAAGCGTGCAAAAGATAGGTTTTGTTCACAACAGAAGAATAAGGAGAACAGCTGGCAGTATCATGGGCCAGTGATTTCTACAAATCTGGAGATTTCAAAAATCTCCAGAGCAAATCCCAGGGTGGCAGACATGTTCATTTATTTTCTGGATCTCCTCCAAGCCTGCGCATATATTACACCAGATACCCCTGCCCAAATGAAAAAATAAGCGAAAAAATACTGCAGTGGAGCAAAGTTAAGAAATCTTTCATATTCAAAGTGACTGCTATTAAGTGTCAAGTAATGTGCCCACCACCTAGGGAGAAATCTCTGTCCTTACAATATTCCTTGAACCCAGTGGGTACTTAATATATTTTTGTTGAATTATGATTGAGGATCTTACATTCTAATTAAGGAGGCAAGACATTCCCTCAGTGGTTAAACACTTCTTAAAGGTGTTATTTAATTAAGGACAATAATTAACAGAATAGGTTATAAATGCTTAGAGTAATTCCTCTAAGGTCTGGAGGCTGGAGTGAGTAGAAGAAAATTATAAAACTGGTTTAAAATGATCTAGTCCCTTCTCTTGGTTTTATAGATGCTGAAACTAAGAACATTCTTTGCAGAGTCCCTTCTCTCAGTTAAACATACATCTGTGATTAAATCTGGTTAGCAGTATTTAGTGCTGTACTTAGAGCATAAACCTCAGTCAAAGGGTGGGATGTTTCTAGGATTAGTAGCCTAACCTTCTCTCTATAAGTCTATACTGCTTATTATTGTAGTTGATGTAGGATCTTCTAATGAGTCAGGGAAGTGTCAGAACTGGCTATTAGTGTCTTGACTTTTCTTTTCCTACTATTGACTCATCACAAAAAAAAAAAAAAAAAAAGTATCCTTTCCTATGCTCTCATTCCAACAGGATGGTAAGCCTGAGTGTTCTGAAAAGCCCCAGCATTTTAGGGGCAAAGAAGGAGAGGAATTAGGGAAAAAACACTGGAATTTGGGAGTGTTTGACTTGTTTACTGGGCAGTATAATACGATGGCTTGTTCCATGTCCATATTGAAATCTCTCTGCTGTCCAAGGTTGGTGAGAGGTTCAATATCATTTTTGCCTTGGACTGAGCCCAGGGCTTCTGCCATTCAGAGCAAAGAGGGTAGAGATCTCTGGCCAGGTCCACCTTATGCACTGCTGAGACCATGCCCTGGGGCAATTCATAGATACGCTGTCCTGGTGGTGTCCACACCAAGCTTATTGGTTTCCTATTGGCTCCCAAGACTGTGGCACTGAATATGCATCATAGATTTCCACACAGCCACTGCCATTTGAAGTTTACCTCTAAAGTGCTACCACCCATGGAACTGCTAGTTGTTTGTCTGGGAACCAGTTCTCACTTGGGGGGAAATAAGCCTGGACATCAAAGACATTTGGGCTGGTTATCCTCCTGGAATAAGGTCATGAGAAGTGAAAAATGCCTTTTAAGTTTTTGCTGATGATCTGAGAGTAGGAGAAGAAAAGTTAAGACATCTGTTAATTTCTCCATATCTCCAGAATGGGAGACTCTTTTTACAGAGTAAATGAGGGAAGTTGTGAGGGGGCCAGATTAGAGAAAAACCTTGATGACCAGAATACAGAAAACTTTGATTTCCTCAATAAGGATATCTGGACTCTTTCCTAAAAAGAATGATGCATTTTGAATGGGGGGATTGATATAATGAAATCAGTGTTTCAGATGCTTTAACCTGGTGTTGTTTAGGATGAATTAGAGAAGAGAGAGTGTGGAGTTGTTCATTGTATAGGAGGGGTTATAGTAAGTCCTGGAGTGAGATGCCTGACTGGTGGCAGTATGGTTAGAAAGAAATTCAGAGATGGATAGACAGAATACTATTGACTTATTACCTACTCTGTCAAAAGCATAGGTTGAATAAGGCCTACAAGGTCCCTACTGTCATGGAACTTACCTTCTAGAAAGGAAGACAAATAAATGATAAATGAACCAACAAGCAAAAGTAAATGAATAAGAATTTCAGATGGTAATACATGTTCCAAATAAAATATAACAAGATGATGTAATAGAAGGTGACAGGGGAGTGGGTGAGGATTTCTACTTTATATTGATTGGTCGCCAAAGGTCTTTCCGAGGTGACAACCTGTGAGCTGTAATCTACCTTTCTCCCCTCCCATATGTGTGAACTCCTGTGCACAAATGCATGCCCATTAGTATCCTCCATCAGAGCACTTAGCGCACTAAGTTGTGAAGATGCATTGGCTTGTATATATACCCCACCATGCTATTATGAGGGCAAGGATTTGTCTTACTTATCGTTATAAACCTAACACCTACCACAGTACTTGGCAGGTCATAGACATTTAGTAAAAGTTTGTTGAATGAATAAATGAGTGAATCAACTCACCAAGAGAAAGAGTCTAAAGAGAGGATGGTGGGTAAAGGATGGAGCTTTGGGAAACTCCCATAGTTGGGGATGGGGGCAGAAAGAAGGGGGGCCAAGAAGGGGAGTTTGATTCTTGTCTTCTGTCATTCCTGCCCAGTTAGCACATTATCCTGTGCCTACCTCAGTTGCTTCTCCTTGCAGTTTCTTTGTCTGGAGCTGAGCTCTTCAGTATGGTAGCCACTAGTTAGGTGTTGGTTACTGAACATTTGAAATATGATTAGTGCTAGTTGAGATATGCTGTAAGCATGAAACACTCACCAGACCTCAAAGACTTGGCTTACTTTTTTTTTTCCACTGTTTAGTGAATACTTTTATGTTGATTGTGTTAAAAAGATATTTTAGATAAATTGGAGTAAATAAATATATTAAAGTTAATGTTACTGTTTATTTTTACTTTTTTAATGTGGTTACTAGAAAATTTAAAAATAAGAACTTGGCTCACATATTCCTATTGCATATCATTGGTCTATATACTATAATAGATAGATTAGTTTGATATTAGCTGGTCATTTCTGAAATGGGTGGTGCAAATAGGAGTAATGCCTGGCACTTTACTTCATTCTCAGCAATATAAAAATCCCAACAGTTTAGAAAATGGGGGCCAGACATAGGAGGAGTCGCATACATTTTGTAGCCGAGGAGACATGACCCAGTGCAAAACGTTTGGGAAACACAGGTTAAACTTGTAAATTCAGAAGTAAATTCAGCTTCCTTTATTGGAAAACAGCTTTTAACTTTTTGGGGAAAAACCCTTATAATATTTACACTGAAAAGTCCCTTTTCTAATTTTATTTCTGATTTATTCCTACTCTTTGATATTTCAGCCAGATGATAACTGTATGACTTAAATGTGTTTTTTTGTTGTTGTTTTGTTTTTTTTATGATGGACTACAATCCCCAAAGATGAAGTCATTGATGCCCCAGTAGCCCATCTTGCCCTGGCCTCACATAAGTGATAGCAATACGAAGACACTTAAAAAAGAAAAGCAAAAAAAAAAAAAAAAAAAAAGGCAGATGTTAGTTAGATGCTCTACTTTTATCCTACTGATAACATTTTTAAGATTGAGCTCATAGTGCCTGGATGTTAAAATTCTTTCACAGATCCCAAATTAGGAATGCTCCATGTTGCTTTAATCCATTCCATTGCAATGGCTTTATTAGATGAAACACCCTGCTGAGCATCTGAAGAACAGTGGGATTATCACATTTCCCTTTGAAAATCCAGTAAAGACAAAATAAACGGTTAACAAAACAGAGCAAATTCAGTTTGCAGGTGTTCATAGGCGATGCAACCCCTGACTGAATGAGCATCTCTATTCCTCCTTGCTTGCAAAATGCCTTTTAAGCAGGCCAGAGAAATTCTGGAGGAAAAGAGAAATCATGGAGCAAAACTTGCTTTCCTCTCCTTTTGATGTACTGCTAATTGTATTGTGTCAACTGCAGAGATGGTGCCTCGGAAATCTGAAAACTTGATTTTGTTAAGCTTTACTTTTGACTACACCCTGGGTGTGCCAATAACAGTTCTTTATCATGTGTATCTCCTAGAGTGTTGACTCTTAATGATTGATTTTTTTTTTCTTGGAAAATCTAATTAACTATGTGAAGAATTTCATCAAGTGGCACCCAGTTACTACACACACTTGGTGGGTGGCTCTTTGAGATTCTCTTAAAAACTCAGTTATGTCCCAGCACTCTAAAAATTCTCATCTGCCAGAGCAATTTGAATTTTGTTATTAGTGTCTGCTGGAAATGATAATTCAATAAAAACTAACTCATTTAGAAATGTTTCATACTGGGCATGCATTAGGTAACTTGGGTAACTTAGGAGACACAGAAAAACATACAAATGTTCAGGTCTACACAGGAAATTGGAGTGGTAGTGAACAATTTGAAGAAGGCTTTTTGTATTTTTTTAAGAAGCTGTAGCTAGGTTAGGAGTGTGTGTGTATGTGTGTGTGTCTGTGTATGTGTGTGCACACATTTAAATCAGCGGACACAGCAGTCTTTTCTTTTGCTCCCCTAATAGGCTAGCATGTTCCATCAATCCCCAAATGCAAGCTGGTGGGTATAAAAAGAGCCTCTATCAACATTTAAAATAACGATAAACAAGGACCCCTGCATATTTCTTTGTGTAATTCTTGTGTGACCCTGGCTTCTCCCCTTGAATGAGATTGTATTCATCTCCTATGCTCTTTCTTTCTCTTGTTCCTTTTATGGACATAGGATTATTGCTATAGAAAATATGGTCGTGCCATAGGGGAATGTACCTCCTGCTCAGGGTGTTTTTTTCAACTACATCTGCAGACTGCAGCTGCCACAGCCTTTGAAAAAAAAAATCTGGGTCCTTATGAAACTGTAATTCTTGAACAATGAATTCTTCCTCACAGGACACTGTACTTTTTCACTGCTGTTTAGCACAGTCTGCTATTAGTCTTCTCTGCAGTTTATTTGCTGCCCAAGTTCACCATTTGACATATGTAGGAATATTTAAACAAATTTTTTTTCCCCAGAGAAGTTTGTTTCATCTTTGGAACCACGGGGCTTCCTGCTGACTTCACAGGACCCCTCATACTCTTCCATCCTTTTTTTCTGTGCGCTGCTTATCTGTGCCCACCCCCCACACATCCCTTTTCTTTACGACAAGGTCTCTCACACTGTTTTTCATTTGCCTCCCAAACTGGATTCAGAAAATATCACCCCTTGACCATTTCCCCCACTTGCTATCTGTGTTCCAAACCTCTTCGTCTTTTGCAAAATATCAGCAGAGTTGAACTTCCAATTTCTCCTTCCTTTTTTACTGTTTCAGTATATTTTGTCCTTTCACGAGTTGTAATTTCCCTTGCTCTTAAACCCAATGCCTAGAGAGATTATGAAGGTTTTTTCTAAAATTGGGGAAAAATAAAAATATATGTATTTTATTTTGGTTCATTTCCTTTTTTTGTCCTCTAAACATTACTAGATACTTGAAATATAAGGGGGACCCACCTTCATTTGATAAATGGAAGTCTGCAGCCTGCAGATTAATAAAAAGACAACTAGATTATGGTTGATAATTCATCATATAGAGAGATACATTTTTGTTTCTTGAACTTTTTTTTATATGTATCAGATGAAATCATATATATATAAAACAAAGTTTAATTTAACAAATTCAATTTAACAAAGTTTAAAAAAATGCGTGTTTTCAGAGACTAGTTAGTTCTCCTTTCTCCTTTCAGTTCAAAAGCAAGTAAAACCAAACTGTTGATTGTCCTCTAATGATTGCAACTTATCTCTTGTAAGTCCTTTAAAAATAAGAATTAAACTGAGAAAGAAATCTAAAGTCGTTATTTTCTGGTTAGTACAGATGTCCATGCTAACATTCAAGCTTCTTGTCAGTTAATATTTTTATGGGGAACTTTTGGTGCCTTTTCTTTTTAAGAATAATATAGAGAAAGCAGTTGGCATGTTGACATTAAGCTGTATTGGGGAAAGTGGGTCCCTACTCTCCACATCTGTTCAGTGTTTCTGTTGCCTTTCATTTTCTAAAGTGTTACATATGGAATACATATGTCTTTCTGTTCTAGTACCACAGGAAAAAAAAAAGAAAAGAAATAAAAAAGAAAAATCACAAAGAAATCAATAAACACCTGTTATTCCCAGATCTGTAGTTATTTGGTCTCAGAAGCGCCTGCAGGCAAAGTTAGAACAAAAATCCTAGGATGTCTATATGCCTTCATAGATTTCTCTTAGCCTGTATGAGAGTTTTTAAAATTTTATTTTATATTTATTTCATTTCATTTCATCTTATTTTATCACAGAGTGGACCCTTCACCTTCTGTTATTTTACTGCCCCGGGTTTGTTCTCTCCAATGTATATTTCCTCTTCCCTATACACCATATTTTGTATTCAGCAGAGTGGAGATTTTTTTTCAAACGGCTCTAGAATGCAGCCTTGCTTTAGCTTTCACCACTTCCACAGCAGGTTTCCTACGTTAGATTGCCCCCTGCTGCTTCTGGAACATTAAAAATAAAGCTCAAAATAAAATATGTTTGGGGACATACCATTATAAAAGTATACAGTGAAATATACTGGAACCTCATCATTTGAAAACAGGTTCAAACATAAGTAATAATTGGTAGATGCTTTGACATGTCACATGGAGATTTTGAACTTGAGAGAGCGTGCACACATGCTTGCATGTATATTTGTGGCCAGTTCACACATTGCCCCTTTCCACTAAGTTAGTTATGAATTAGGAGGTATTGTTTTAAATAATTATGAATTGTGGTATGCTTTTTTCCTTTGTCTGTTGCAGGCAATGTAGTTCCCATAAGTAGGTTCTTACCCAATTGTACGATTTTTTTCCTTAAGGTGTTTCTTAAGGGCAGGGACCATATCTTGTTTGTTTTTGCATCTTTGGTCCAGTGCCTGTCACATAACAAATTAACTATTTGTTAATTTCACTGGATTCATTCATTCAACAAAGAGAGAATAGGATCAGTCAGGGGCTTCCCTGCTGGTGCAGTGGTTGAGAGTCCTCCTGCCGATGCAGGGGACACGGGTTCGTGCCCCGGTCCGGGAAGATTCCACATGCCGCGGAGCGGCTGGGCCCATGAGCCATGGCCGCTGAGCCTGCGCGTCCGGAGCCTGTGCTCCGCAACGGGAGAGGCTACAACAGTGAGAGGCCCGCGTACCGCCAAAAAAAAAAAAAAAAAAAAAAGATCAGTGAGGATTAACTCCCAGCAAAAGTATAAGAAACTTTTAGTAATCCCTACTATCAGGACAGATTCTACATTAGTGGCTTATATTATTGACTTTCAGAATTTGCTTTCTCTTTATTGCTGTTTCCTTCTTTCCCAGCTCACATTTTATATATAGACTTTACCTTCTCTCCTGGGTACTTCTTCCTGACCCCACATATATTTCTAGGATACCCCATTTAATACTTTGGTTATTAGAACTTGTCTGCATTCTCTGATAAATCTGTGAGTGACTTGAGGGCAGGAACTATGTCTAATTCATTTCTTCATCCCCAGCGTCTATGCCAGGAATGTCCATTTGCTATTGAATAGTTGACACTGAAATGGGATTTATATAGTCTCAAAGAAAACAAACATTTAAAATATGAATAAAATATTAAAAATGGAACTAAAACGATATTAGATGTGGTGTCTAGTTTTAGGGGTAATCCAACGAAAAACAAAGGATTGCAATGAGGTATAAAATGACTGTGGTGCCAAAG
The DNA here is from genome assembly GCF_964270905.1 of Leucopleurus acutus. Taxonomy (NCBI): domain Eukaryota; kingdom Metazoa; phylum Chordata; class Mammalia; order Artiodactyla; family Delphinidae; genus Leucopleurus; species Leucopleurus acutus. The sequence continues at coordinate 16,842,187 of NC_139162.1, read as the reverse complement.
GCAAGGATAGGATAGTGGAATGAAAACATGAAATTAATTGTGATTGGTTGCCCTAATCTCTATCCTCCTTCCCCACATGTAATCATTACAGCATCTCTAGGTACATGTTCTGTTATTTCTTCTTTCCTTCCTCTTAACAATTGAGCCCTCTGGGTCTGGCATTTTGATTGACCAGCACTATGACTGATGGCTTGATTTTAATAGCCATAAGAACTATGAGACTCTAGGGTAGGACTGAGGGATGTTGGCTCTCTCACTTACCTAGATACCATTAGAAATTGTAACCATACTCTAGACCTTTTGCTTCTCGTTGATCCCTGGCCAGGAAAGGGTGAGTTCCTGGGGTATAAGTATTTATTGAGGTAGTGTGAGGAGAGGCCAGCCCCCTTGTGCTGGTGTATGCCCAGCCAAGAAAGGTTCATCCTATGAGACACTAGGGGTGTTCTCTATTACCTTTGGTTTCAAGTATGTGCAAATAAAGTTTATAAAAAATTCAATTTTTAACCTTTTGCTATCTAAATGAAGAGCTTATTTAAGAAAATTCCTTCAGGACTCATTCTTCTTTCTTCCCAGCTAGAAGTAACTAGCATCCTGAAAAATTTTTTTCTCATTATGTTGCCCCTTAAAAAAAATAAGTTTACCACTATGTGATATGGAGGGATGTTATGTATGTGCACCTGAAAATATTCTTTAATTTTGTTTATTTTGAAACTTAATAAGAATTGTGTCATTTTTTAGGTACTTTCCTGCAACTTGCATTTTTCAGTAAAATTTGTATTTCTAAGGTTCATCCATGTGATTGCACAGAGCTATAATTCATTCTTTTTCACTCTTACAAAATATTTCATTGAATCACTATAGCACAGTTTATTTATCGAAACCTCTACTGATGGACTGTTGGGTTCCTTCCACTTTTTGCTATTTCTAACATTGCTGCAAGGAAGATTTTTGCACACGTGTAAGCGTTTCTTTAAGGTAAGTATCTAACATGAGAATTTCTGGATTGTAGGGTACGCATGTTTTCAACTTGATAATGCCATATTATATACCTAGCTGGTAGCGCTAATTTATATCACCATTAGTAGGATATAATAGTTCTTATTCTTCCATATTCTTGCCAGCTCCTGGCACCATCAGAGTCCCCAATTTTTGCCCATCTAGTTATCTAAAATTGTTATCTCCCTGTGTTTTTAATTTGTGTTTCCTTAATTATTAGTGAGGTTGAGAATCTTCTATGAATAGTGGCCATTTGTGTTTCCTCTTTTGAAAAATGCCTGTTCGTGTCATTTGCCTACTTTTTTCCTAATAAGTTCTTTGTCTTTTTCTCACAAATTTATAGAATTTTCTTAGATATTCTGAATGCTAACCCTTTGTTAGTTACGAATGTGCAAATAAATGTCTTTTTCTGTTCTGTGGCTTGTCTTTTTATTCCCTTTATGGTTTTATTTTTTTCCTTTATGGTATCTCTTAATGAAGAGTAGTTCTTTATTTTAATATATTCCTATGTATCAATCTATTGTTTTCTGGTTTGGGTTTTTAGTGTCTTGTTAAAAATATCCTTCCCCGTACTGAAGCCATAAAAATATTCTCCTATATTTATGGGATTTTAAGAATTCTGAAAATTTTAGAGTTGTGCTTTTCATGCTAAAATCCTTAATCAACCTGAGATTGGTTTTTGTGTGTGATGTAAAGTAGGGACCCGAATTCATTTTTTTCCTTATATGGACAATCAGTTACTTCATCACCATTTATTAAATGCTCCATTCTCTCTCCACTGATCTGCAGAGCCAACTCTGTTACCCATCAAGTTTTCATAAATATGGGGTCTGTTCTAGGCACTCTATTTGGTTCCACTGGTCTATTCATCCATCCTCTGCCTTTCTGGATTCCCTTTCTCTTCTGTTTTCTAAGACTAAAAAATAATTGACCTTAAAAAATAAAGCCATTGTTTGCATCACCTTTTGTAAAACTGCCTTAATGCTTAATATGGAAAGAAGCAGTTGAAAACTTTGTATTACTGTATTTTTGTGGCAACTATTTTAGGCATATTTTTGTGTGTCTAGTGCCAATATAAGTTTTTTTGTTTACCAAATCCTTACGTCAACTATCCAATCTCTTAATATTTCAGACTCAGTCTTGAGTTTTTGTCATTGTGATTGAGTTTCCTAAGTGAAACTTATGGAACTGTTGGATTTTGCTCTTTTATATCCCTCTGCAGAAAAACACATAGAAATAATGTTGCTTCCACTAATTAAAAGTCAGTAGAATCTTATTATGATACAGATATTGGAAAATGAGTGTAACACCTGTTCTGTTGTAGACTTACTGGGTCATAGTATGAGAAGCTCTGTGTATGTGGGAAACTTGGTGGCACTTGATTCATTTGAATCCTTGCAATAGCAAGGTGCATTATGATTGTTTTTGTTTTTACCATATATGTAACATTTTAGGAAATAAACCAGATTTAATTTTGGGGGGAAAGGATTTCCTGAAAAAGGAATCTTCCATTAAAAGATTCATGTGGCTTCTTTGAGAAGTGTTTCTCACTTGAATTTTAATGAAAGGCATACATTTTTATTTCCGTTCTCCAGTAACTTGTATGTATGTACTTGTTTTCATTTTGATAAATCATAGGAAAATTGTGACTAAGGGATCCACACATCTCAAAGGTCTAATGTAATCATAAACTACTCAATCTTGACTCTCTATGATAATAACTGAAAATTCATTGATATAGTACTTTTGCCTTAAGTCAGTATGTACAGGTGCAAACATACAGATTTCAACAGATTATGGTCTCCATGCACTCTATATATTCAATAATAATTTATGCAACAAGTTTTGTGACTTCATGTACCACTCGACCTTATGAATTGAATTTAATTATTTTTGCTTGCTCAAGAGTAGTTTTTCTTTCAAGGATAGTTTTGTTCCTGATTTTTAAATATAGTATTTGTTTTTCTGTTGAATTGATATCATCACCATTCTGATTTTAGGTATGATGGTCATTTTAAGAAAGGCATTATTAAATGTATGATGTCTGACTTAGAAGCTGTAAAAGCAGAAAAATAACCAATCGCTGGGAATCAAGAAATCTGGATTTATATCCTTGCTAGAGGTACTGGTGTTCTGCTCTAAAATCCTTTCTCTCTTAAATTCATCCATTGCAATAAGGAAATATAGCTGAAACACTCTTGAGTTCCTTTTAAAATTGAAGGACAGGGAATTCCCTGGCTGCCCAGTGGTTAGGACTCTGCGCTTTCACTGCCAAGGGCCTGGGTTCAATCCCTGGGCAGACAACTAAGATCCCACAAGCTGTGTGGCATGGCCAAAAAAAAAAAAAAAAAAGTGAATGGCAGTGCCAGACTCTACTAAAACCATAAACTGTCCAACATATTATGTTTCTTTCTCAATTCCCAACTTTTCTGAAAGAAAGAATGTAGGTGAAGTGAAGACCCTAGTGGTAGGCAAAGGGTCTTCCTTTGGCTTTGAATAAAGGTCAAGGAGTGGGAGTCCAGTCTGGGACCAACATTTCCTGTTTCATGTTCTGATGTCCTTTGTGTAATCAAGAAAATGCAAATCCAAACCAATGTTCTCAAGGTGTGGTCCCTGAACCAGTGGTACTAGTATCCCTTGGGAACTTATTAGAAATTCACATTTTCAGGCCTCACCTCAGACCTGCTGAATCAAAATCTCTTGAGTGCTAGACTTAGCAAATTGCTTTAACAACCTTCTTGGTGATTCTGATGCACACCAAATTTGAGACCCACTGATCTAAACTATATCATTAAGTATTTAACCAAATTTTCCCTTGGAAACACAAATTAAGCACCTCCATATACATGAAAGTTTATCAAGTATGTCTTGTTATTTTATCATTGGTAAATAATGGAAGAAAAAATGGTCCTCATTTTAATATCTTTTTTATTTTTACATTATTCTTGCAGTACTCTTTCTTTTTTGGCTAATTTTGTTGTTGTTCAGTCTCCTATTTCTTTTAGGTATTATCAAATTTTATATCAGTTTGACTGGTCACTTGATCAATTCAATTTTCTATCTGAAGAGTGCCCTATTGAGTACTTTAGAAATAACAAAGGAGAGAACACAATCTTTTTCCTTAGGAAGAAGGAAAGCTTGTTAGTTTCAAGTCAAGGAGCACCAATTCCTTGACTTGAAACTTCTCTACAATTATAATAGAACAGCATAGACAAGGAAGAGCTATCTGAATTAGGGTAGACAAGCTTTTTACATGAAATAAGTTAGTTCTTTGCATTAAAAAGTTTTTAAATGGTGGTAAAATAAACATAAAGCATACCATCTTAACCATTTTTACGTGTATAGTTCAGTAGGGTTAAGTACACTCACATTGTTGTACAATCAGTTTCCAGAACTTTTTCATCTTGTAAAACAAACTCTATACCCAATAAGTAACAACTCTCCATCCTCCTCTTCCCCCAGCCCCTGGCAACCGCTGTTCTACTTTCTGTCTATATGAATTTTACTTGTCTGGGTACCTCATATAAGTAGAATCATACAGTATTTGTCTTTTTGTGCTGTCTTATTTCACGTAGCATAATGTCCTCAAGATTCCTCCATGTTATACCATGTGTCTGAATTTTCTTCCTTTTTAAAGCTGAAAATATTCCCTTTTATGTATATACTACATTTTGCTTATCCATTCATCTGTTGATGGACTCTTTGGTTGCTTTCACCTTTTGGCTAATGTGAATGATGCTGCTGTGAACATGGGTGTGCAAATTCATCTTCAAGGCCCTGCTTTCGATTCTTTTGGATATATACCTAGAAGTGGAATTGCTGAATCATATGGTAGTTTTATTTTTAATTTTTTGAGGAACCTCCACACTGTTTTCCACAGCAGCTGCACCACTTTACTTTCTCACCAACAGTGTACAATTGTTCTAATTTCTCCACAGCCTCACCAACACTTGTTATTTTCTGTTTTTTGTTTTTTGTCTTGGTAGTAGTCATCCTGATGGGGGTGAAGTGATACCTCATTGTGCGTTTGATTTGCATTTCCCTAATGAGTGATGTTGACCATCTTTTCATATGCTTGTTGCATGAAATAAGTTTTAATCTAAGCTCATAGAAAATGATGGACTTGGGTTGTTGAAAGGGGAAGTAAGTTTCCCAAGTGAACAGAGAGCCATGAGAAAAACAGAAGATTAAGTTTATATTAGTTGGGAAAAACATGAGACTGTTTTGAAGGACAGGTGATAATGAGATAGGAAGGGTGGGGAGTCAGTGGTGCTGGGTGATGGAGGACACTGCTGATCACATGTGCTGCACTATGGGAAGCTCTTAAAGAGTTTTGAGCCCTGAGATTACGTGATAATAGTAATGTGTTACTAGGTGTGTTATTCCAGCAGTTGTTGATTGAATCTCAGTGGCCAGGGATAGACCCAAGAGACTGTTCTTTACAACCGTCACCCTCATACAAGTTTGAGGTTTTGAATGACAAATCAGTGACCTAAAGAAGAGTGTTAAATTATAGTAAGTAGTCTTTAGCGTGTTTGTGTAATTTTAAAAACTAAATGATCTCCAATATAGATCTTCCAATCTGCTACATTGGAAACTTTCAATTAATATATGTGCAATAACCATATGCAAGTTTTTAAAAAAGCTCATCCGAACCATTGAAAACTACAACAGCAGAGTAGAGTGGGTGTGGTAGACTGAAAAATCCTCTCCCCCCACCCCAAATTTATGAGGTCCTAACACCTGGAACTTGTAAATATTATCTGATTTGTAAATGTTACCTGATTTGGAGAGTTTTTGCAGTATGATTATGGTAAAGATTTTGAGATGAGGAGATTATCCTGGATTCTGGGTGGACCCTAAGTGCAACCATACGTATCCTTATAAAAGAGGGAGACAGGGCTTCCCTGGTGGCGCAGTGGTTGAGAGTCCGCCTGCCGATGCAGAGGACGCGGGTTCGTACCCCGGTCCGGGAAGATCCCACATACCGCGGAGCGGCTGGGCCCGTGAGCCATGGCCGCTGAGCCTGCGCGTCTGGAGCCTGTGCTCCGCAACGGGAGAGGCCACAACAGTGAGAGGTCCGTGTACCGCAAAAAAAAAAAAAAAAAAAAAAAAGAGGGAGACAGAGGGAGATTTCTCTCTCTCTCTCTCTCTCTCTCTCTCTCTCTCTCTCTCTCTCACACACACACACACACACACACACACACACACACACACACACAGGAGAAGGCATGTGAAGATGGAGTGGAGAGGAATTTGAAGATGTTGGCCTTGAAGATTGGAGTGATGTGGCTACAAGCCAAGGAATGCTGGCAGCCAACAGCAGCTGGAAGAAGCAAGGAATGGATTCTCCCCTAGAGACTCTGAAGAGAGCACTGCTGACACCTTGATTTTAGCCCAGTGATACTGATTTCAGACATCTGGCTTCTAGAACTATGAGAGATAAATTTCTGTTGCTTTAATTCATGAAGTTTGTGGTAATTTGTTGCAGTGACTACAGGAAACTAATATAGTGGATGAGAATTTTGCAACCAGACTTCCTGGATGAATAGGTTGGCAATGCCACTTGCTGGCTATGTGAACTTGTATATATGATTTACTTCTCTGTTCCTCATCTGTAAAATGGGAATAACAAAAATGGGATCTACTTGATAGCATAGTTGCGAGGACCAAATGAGCTTACCTGGCCTTGGTAAGCTCTGTCATAACTATCATAATCACCACTATAGACATCTCCATCACTGTCATCATCTCCTTTTTCCCAGTCAATCCTCTGTTCTTCAGGATTGGATATTTGTTGATCTTCTAATCACCACAGTTCATATTTTTTACTTTGAAGCCTTCTACCCTTTTGTAACTCTGTATCAGAGCTCATGGTTTGGCCTCTCATTGAAATTTTACCATTTCAGCAAAGTAAGGCCAACTTCACCTTCAGCAATAGATTAGAGAACACTGCAAAAACCTAACTATGGCCAAGGTTACCCAAACTAGCTGTGGAGCTTTACCCCCTCCTCTTTCTTATTCTTCCTGTTCTCCCTTCCTCTTCCACCTCTCTCTCCTCCTGCCTCCCTTCTACTATTTCTTCTTACCCTTTCTCTTTCTTCGTTCTCCTGCTCCAATCTAAAATGGTTCTAAGTCTTTCCCTAGCTAAGCATAAGGTATAGAGTCATTTCTTGATTACGAATTCTTAAGGAAGAAGACACTGTGATGTTAAACCCAAATGTTAGATGAAAGCATGCCTCATTCAGTGGCAGCCCAACAGGCTATGTGGGTTTATAGAAATATAAAATTTAACCAGGCAACACATTTGGTTTCTAAATTATTTAAGAATTCACATTTTGAGTAATTGCTCTCTTCCTTGCTCACTTATCTCTATATCTAGGCCTTGTTTTAGCTATAGACTAACTTCTTTGACCTGTTAAGAGGACCATGACTGCCAATAGGGGTAAGCTTGCCAAGACTTACTACCAGATTCCCACTCCCTCACCCCAAATGTCCATTGCACCTGCTCACAGTTGCATGAAAAGGATTTGGCCTCTTGAGAAAAGAACCCCAAGGTCCAGAGAGCTTGGGTTCTGTAATTCCTTTATAGTGTAGCTGATTTTAATTTACTCCATCACCCCTCTGAGTGGTGTTAATCCATAGAACAAATGTTAATGTTGTGTGCCTACTATATGCTGGTACATTGTTCCCACAAGTGACCAAGACACAATCCATGCCCTCAAGTCTATGTCTTCCACTCTAGAAGGGGATACAGGTAATTGAGGGGACAATTAAAATACAGACTGTTGGTTATTACCACTGGGATAGTTCACAGAGAACATATAGGAGTCTCTTTTTAATGGCCGTGCATTCACTGAAATTGAAAGTAGGCCTTGTAAATAAGTTCATTTGTACCTTTTTTTAGGTTCCACATCTAAGTGATATCATATGATATTTGTCTTTATCTGTCTGACTTACTTCACTTAGTGTGATAATCCCTATGAACATCCATGTTGCTGCAAATGGCATTATTTCATTCTTCTTTATGGATGAGTAATATTCCATTGTATATATGTACCACATCTTCTTTATCCATTCCTCTGTTGATGGACATTTAGGTTGCTTCCATGTCTTGGCTATTGTAAGCAGTGCTGCAGTGAATATTGGGGGTCATGTATCCTTTCGGATTATGTTTTTTTCCAGATACATGCCCAGGATTGGGATTGGAATAGAGTCACAGATGTAGAAAACAAATTTATGGTTACCGGGGGGAAAGGGGGGGTGGGATAAATTGGGAGATTGAGATTGACATATACACACTACTACTATATATAAAATAGGTAACTAACAAGGACCTACTGTGTAGCACAGGGAATTCTACCCAATACTCTGTAATGACCTATATGGGAAAAGAATCTAGAAAAGAGTGGATGTATATATAACTGATACATTTTACTGTACAGCAGAAACTAACCACATTGTAAATCATCTATACTCCAGTAAAAATTAAAAAAAAAAACAACAAAGTAGGCCTCTGCTCTTTTCGAAAATAGCTTGTCTACTTCGTTCAATGCTGGATGTTTACAGGATGTCTTTGAAAAGGCCATAATGATATGCTTTCTTAGCTACACAGTGAGTTTCCAAGTATTTACTTGGCTAAAAGTAGCTTGGGAACAGATTTTTCTCCTGTCACTTTGACACACATGAGGGAGTACTCAGAAATCCTGAAGAGGCATGGAAATGGCAAATAATGAGGTCTGGATGATATGTTTCATTGTGGTTGAATTTTAAAAGCACTTTTGTTTAATTTATTAACAAAGCATGAGTTTGTTCAGATCAGCATACATTTGTAAGTAGGAGGCAAACTGTCTTCGTGAAACAGAGCATTTTTCTGGAACTTATTTTTAAGAGAAAAGGGCTGAATCCCAAAAAAGCTAGTGTTGTTAGCTCATCCAGTGGTTATCCCTTGCTCAGTGTACAACTTTGCCCTAACTTGGTTTAATTGGAGGAAAAATAAAATTCTGGACATATTAGTGATGCTGTTAGTTGGCAAGGTGGTGAACAGACATGGAAATCAGTGAAGACGATCTAAGGACCTTTCTTTTTGGAGCTGACCCATCTCACGCTTGTTATATGGCTAACACTTATTACCCATCCTATGATTTCATGAAGCCTAAGCAACCTGAAAATTTAATACCATTGTCAACACGGCAAGATTTCAAAGAGTCACTTGTTCGTTTTTCACCAGAAGGAAGAGGGCCCATGCTCTGAATAGAGCAAGCTTTCAGTTTATGGCATTAAATAAATTCTCTTACTGGCTTTAAAATCTTGGGATTAAAAGACCCTGATGTTACATTGAAATGGATTTATGGGATGTTCCAAAGACAGGATGTTAGGGCTAAGAAGTATCAGATGCATATTTGGATAATTTTCAAATAAGTGGAAATGGAAATATCATTCAGGACTTGTTTTGTTTCTGGTTATTATGGTCTGGATTTTCCATCCTGTTATTCATTAGGGATTTCACTCTTTATCCCCACCCTTTGGAACATTTGTTTTGCTGAACATGGTGGGCTACAGCTTCTTCGCAAAGGTGATGCCATCCAAGGCTAATTTATGCATAGCCAGAGGCAAAAATTCCTAAGCAGAGTCTTTGCAGGACTCAGAAAACTCCTCTTCCCCGAATAACCCTACTTTCCCTTAGCATCTGTTATTGCCTAAGTTTTTCGATTGGTGAGTCATTCCTCTGGGTTAGCAAATACCATTAGAAAAAAATGCAGGCAGCTATCAGTCAAACCCGCCCTAATGCAAATCATCTCTTTGGCTCTTCCCAGCCAATAACTGAGCTTGGAGGGAATGGAATTTAAATCTGGGATAAAGGAGAAGGATAATTTGGAGTAGAAACTCCTTTAGAGATCAGGCTTAAGTGAGAATGATAGGAGGCTGTACTTAGGGCAGCATCTGGGAGGGTGGCAAGGGAAGGTAGGAAGACACATTTTAGTGAATTTATAGTTTCCTAGTTAACTTCATGTTGGTGACCCACCATGCCACCATGTTGAGATTCTCATTGTGTGATAGTATAACCTCTCACTGGAGCATAGCTCTGCAGAGACAAGGCCTATTCATTCCGTGGTGTTTGTCAAACAACTACTGCCAAGCCAACACATGGTATGTGCTCCATAAGTATATGTGAATCAATGAATAGTCTGGTACACAAAGGCTACTTTTAAAATGTTTTGCTTTACACTACTAAAACTATTTTTTCAGTTAATTTCTAAAATGCTTGTATTTTTAAGCCCAACCCTCAAATGACTTTTAGTAAGGTTAACTATATCAGATTTAAGTAGTTTCTTACATAAGATTCATCTTACAATACTAAATATTAGATATTTTAGCAACTAAACAAGCTTATTACAGGAGTCAACCAGTCAAATATTTGACCACATATACTGTACCCAGGAATTACTATTTTTCTTCTGGAAACGGGAAAAGACAAACTTGTTAATCCATATTTTACTTTTATACTTAAAAGAACCCAAGGCAAACAATTAGGAGTTTTACTATCTGAGGATACAAATATGCATGAGAAATAATAGCCATAATTTTAATCTTTCAGATTTCACTTTATGGTTGCTTTATGATGACCATTTGTCTGATGTATTTAATTTTCTAAATTTCTGTTGCATGAGAAATGGAAACTGTATTGATTTAACATCAGAAAAATGTACAGTAGTTAATATAAAAAAGGCTGCATCAAAAAAAAGCTGCATCTAATTTTGTTAATAAACTATAAATGGTAAAATGACATACAGTTTAGATATCAAAGCATTGGGAACCCAGATTTTTCTGTACCATTAATAATGTACTTTTAGTTTTGGCAGCAGCATAATTCTATAGTGTGATATTTCTACTTTATTGTTTCTCAGAGTAGGCCTGTGGACTTCCCTGGCTGTCCAGTGGTTAAGACTCCAGGCTTCCACTGCAGGGTGCACGGGTTCAATCCCTGGTTGGGAAACTAAGATCCTGCATGCCATGCAGTGCAGCCAAAAAAAAAAAAAAAAAAAAAAAAATGTTAACGTAATATGGGAAAATTTCCCCTGGTAAAGTGTGCACTGAGCTAGTGGGATGTGATGTTTGCATCACAAAGGTAAGTCTTACAGAAATTTGCAGTCTAGTCATCATAACTACCCTCAACCCTGAAGTTGAAAGATTTATTAATGTCAGATGACATACATTTGCCATCATTTATTGGAATTGAAACGTAGTTTGCTCTTCTTGACTGTCTCTGGAGTAACAGTGAAGTTTAGTAGCTAACTCGAATGTTATGACCATGGTTTGAATCTTGATCCTCCACTTATTAGCTGTATCATCTTTTCTTAATCATTCTGTGTCTCAGTTTCCTCATCTATAAAATGGGGATAATAACTGGATCAACTCATAGGGTTGCTCTGGGGATTACATAAGTTAATAAAAATAAATGTGTATAACAGTGACAAGAATATAGTAGGTGTTTGATAAATATTAGGATTCCTATGAATAGATTATGAATATTCTTGTCTTTAGAAATATTAGCTCAAGAGAAATAGTAATAAAAGACTATTACAAACAAGGTTAGTTCATGAACAAAGTATAATGAGCTGTATCTGTTTGACATATCATGTCTTGGAGGAGATTTAGTTTAGTCACACAAGGGGAGGTTAGACTAAGTACAGAAGACTTATAGGTGAGAAAGAACATGGGTCTCTGCATTTGGAAGTACTGCAGAAGTTGTTGAGCTTGTGAGAGATGAGGTTGGATAAGTGAGGACTGAATCCTGAATAGATGATACAGAACTTGGCAGTTATCTTGAGGGCAATGGGGAGCCCTGAAATATTTTAACTTGTAGAGTGACATGCTGGGATGAGTTGTGAGTAACACCACTGTGCCTGCAGTACAGAGAATGGATTGGAGGATTGGAGGGGTTCGACTGGCGCAGGAAGTGAGTTAAGAGGCTGTTAAGAGGCAAGAGCAGTGATGGCCTAGATGAACCAGGCAGGTGTGCCAATGGGGATAGAGAAATGGACAGATTTGAAATCTATTGGAAAGATAGAATCAGTAGCATCTAGTGATTATTTCAATGTGGTGAGTGAAAAAGAGGTAAGAGCTGAGAAGGATGGCCAGTTTTCAGGCAGTGGCTGACGAAGACATTGCCCACCTACCTGGCCAGATGCCCAGGTTTGTAATGGGCCATGGGGCTTACAGGAGTAACGCGGTCAGATGCAGCTGCTGTCTGAGGTGAGACAGCATCACAGGTAAAACTGAAGTATTTAGTCACAGTCTGGCGGTCAGGAAGATGTGTAGAAGCATAGAGGTGTATGATGTTAACAATGGAAAATGAGGGCAAATCTGGGGCCAATGTCCAGGTTAGCCTGAGACATTGCCCCTATACTCTCAGGGTTCCACATGGCAGTAGACAGCCTTTATATATATAGTCTAATGTGACTCTTTTCTAGTGAACACTGTCCCCCCAGAACAGCCCCTCTAGGCTTTAAATGCCATGGGCAATTCCAAACCTCTGTTGACTCTCCCCTTATCTGCCCTGGAGCCTTGGTACTAGCAGTTAAGGGTTGCGTCTCTATCCCTGAGGCAAATTGGAGGTCACCTTGAACCTGAGATTTTCTTGGGCTCATATTTCCAGGTTCAGAAGATGCTCTTTTCCCTCTGGGACAATGGACCCTGAGGAGCTAAAGCAGAGTGCTCCTAACTCTTCTTCATCCATGTCCTGTTTGTGACATATTCATTCCTCAATCCTTAAGGTTTCTTTTACACCGTTCTGCTGAAACCTGAAACATGCTGAATTTTATCTAGGCATTTCTGCAGGCTTGGCTCTAGAGATGAGTTAGGTTGAATTCAGGTAACTGGTAAATTAACTTTCTAATTTCAAAATTCAAGTTTTACAAATGGTCACAAAACTTTTATGTTAAAATACAAGTCTTAACACAGTGTGAGTTGCAGTACTGGTGAGTGGGAATTAAAAAATTAATCTTGTTCAGAAATTAGCATCTAATCTTCATGAGCCACCTAAGAATGGTAGAATTGTTCATTTGTGTGAATGAAATGGGAATATTTTTTCAGTTTGTTTAATATTAGAAATTCAAGAAGAGGAAGATTCAAAGCATTTCAAAGCATTGGTGGCCTTCTTAAGGTGATCATTATAGCAAGCCTCACTAAAAGTAAATAGACCTCTCTTGCTTCTTCATAGACAAACTACGATGGTGAGAATGAAATTAGCACTGAAAATATTAAAATATTGATAGCAATCATTCCATGTCCAGGCTTTGCCAATTAATAATTAATTTTACCTTGAAGGTAACTGTAAGAGACTTTTTTTTTTTATGCTTTCACTTGGCAAGAATGTTGACTTTTTGCCCCCTCAGTGTTATCAAGTCTCCAGCAAATAACTCACGTTTTAATGTGGTTAGTAGCTGGAATTTCTTTTATGTGGTTTCATATTGATGAAATGAGAAAAAAAAAGTTTGTTGTGAATGGTTTAGAGAAGGCGTGAGTCACTTGTCTCTCTCATTTATATGTGGCATCAATGGATTCTTACCGTGTCATTTCCTGTTATGTACTTCTCACAGTGTACCTGTTGTTTTAAAAAATTTTTTTCAAGGACCATACCCCCAAGGAGAGGGAATGATCTTTATCCTCTGCACACTGATGATTACAAAAGGGTTATAGATTGTTACAAAATGGATGTTTTCTCACCAAAAAAGGAAGCATCTGTCAGTTTTTATGGCTTTTTATTTGGACAAGATAAGTTTGTCCTGAACTCCTTGTATTATCATGAGTGAGTGAACAATCTTGTTGCAATGGTGCTATTTTATAGTCAGAAGAGGTTATGCTATCTCAGTCTTGATCTTGCTCTAATGGTTGGTAGCAAAACTATGTCCTAATTTATTTTATATATCCAATAGTTATCTGTTCAGAAGTCCCTTGGAATGGATTTTAGGTTATATTTTTTATTTTGATAAATAAAAAGTGGCTAAAATATTCACTCATTCTCTCAACTCTTTGCTGACTGCCTGGTATGTGCTGTTCTAGAAAAAAGTGGATTTAAAGCCAGTTTGTGTCATACTAAAATGGTTATTAAAGAAAAGTGCTCTATTTCTTATTTTCTAAAATGGGACAAGATATTTAAAGTCTTTGGACCTTATACCAAAATGTTTCCCCTTTAAAAATATCTGTCCCTTCTAATTAAAAGAATAGGCTTAATTATTTTGAGTATGTACACTGAGTTTTTTGTTTTTATTTATTTACTTTATTGAAGTATAGTTGATTTACAATGTTGTGTTAATTTCTACTGCACAGCAAAGTGACTCAGTTATAAATATATAGGCATTCTTTTTTTATATTCTTTTCCATCATGGCTTATCCCAAGACATTGAGCACAGTTCCCTGTTGGTGTGAATGTAAGCCACTGTGGAAAACAGTATGGAGGTTCCTCAGAAAACTAAAAATAGAATTACCATATGACCTAGCAATCCCACTCATGGGCACATATCCAGACAAAACGATAATTCAAAAAGATACATTGCACCCCTATGTTCATAGCAGCACTATTCACAATAGCCAAGACATGGAAACGACCTAAATGTACATTGACAGATGAATGGATAAAGAATACTACTCAGCCATAGAAAAGAATGAAATAATGCCATTTATAGCAACATGGATGCAACTAGAGATTATCATACTAAGTGAAGTAAGTCAGAAAGAGAAAAACAAATACCATATGATATCACTTATATGTGGAATCTAAAATATGACACAGATGAACCTACCTACGAAGCAGAAACAGACTCACAGACATAGAGAACAGATTTGTGGTTGCCAAGGGGGGTGGGTTTGGGGAGGGATGAACTGGGAGTTTGTGGTTAGTAGATGCAAACTATTACATATAGAATTGATGGACAAGGTCCTACTGTATAGCACAGGGAACTATATTTAATGTCCTGGGATAAACCATAATGGAAAAGAATATAAAAAAGAATGTACATTAAGAAAAAGAATATATAAATGTATATAAATAAAAAAGAATGTATATTAAAAATATAAAAAAGAATGTATATAAAAAACTTAGACCTAGTAAACAAATTCAGTAAGGTTGCAGGATACAAAATCAATACACAAAAATCTTACATTTCTATACAAGATGCAAGCTATTACATATAGATTGGATGGACAACAAGATCCTACTGTATCGCATATTTAGTTTTTGAGTTATCCCTCCCTCCAGGAAATGTTTTGTTTGAAAATATTTTCTTATGTGCAACTTCAGGGAATGTGTAATTTTCCTAAGTGACCCTGTTCAAATGTTTGAAAACAACACCTAGCACGGTGCCTGGCACACATATGTGTTGATGCTGAGTGTGGTATAATTCCAGTCTCAAAATCCAGTAATTCAGTTCCTGCTCTGTGTAGTCACCTGTCTTCTCAGCAGTGCTTTCTTGCCTTTATTTTAGTCTCAGTGCCTCAACTCCAACTTGACCCAGACCATGCAATCTGCTTGTTAACTACCTAGCCCATAATGAGCAGTTTTCAGAATATTAATTACAATATTATACATAAGACTTGTAAGCATTGGTGATTTTGAATTTAAAAAGTCAGGAATGGAAGATAGTATTATTTGGGTGACCCCTCAGGTGGATGAAAGAGAAGCTACCGACCAGGTTTCATAAGCCACCGTGTTTATTGTTAATAGTATTTGTGTGGCTTACAATGTTTCTACCAGTTTCTGTACCACTGATCCACAGCCATAGGTTATGGTGAGAAACTTGCCAATGAATTAGACACTTATGGTTTTCTGTAGTTACACATGAGATTTATATGGTCAAGCCAGTAGTTTAATTTCTACAATTTTAAGGTCAATAGGCATTGTCACTTGTTAAATATAAGTGAGCCAGTATTTATAATAGCCTTCAGATGGATTTTATTTTGCTCTTTATAGTTACTCTTTCCCTGCATGAATATCTGTGAAAACAA
The DNA here is from genome assembly GCF_964270905.1 of Leucopleurus acutus. NCBI lineage: Eukaryota > Metazoa > Chordata > Mammalia > Artiodactyla > Delphinidae > Leucopleurus > Leucopleurus acutus. Next base: position 16,826,185 of record NC_139162.1, on the reverse strand, counting down.
AGATGTACCAACACAGTATAATATTTACAATTTTTCCAGATTAGGTAGAAAGCACCTTTATAGGTTATTTGTGTCAGTTACAGTAGAGTTCCCAATGTAAGCTGACAAGAAATGCTATAATATTTTATATTCAGCCTTTCAAAACCCTGTTAATTATGCATAAGATAATACTCTCCAATAACATCAGGAGTAGACAAATGAAATCATTAGTTTTATATTCCAGAGCCCCATGTACATCTATTATAACTATGCATTTGGATGCCTCCACCCACATTTCTCAAAATCACTTTTTGATACCTTATAATGTGATATCATAAATGAATATGAAGAATATTATATAGTGTGAAATTGTATCAAAAAGATCTAAGCTTTTGAAAATTATAAACCTAACTCATTATTTGGAAAGGATAATCTGCTGAGAGTTTATGACAATAGAAAGAGAAGTGTTGATCAACCATTTGCCATTGTCTTTATTTCAGTAAATAGGGCCTCTGACAAATATGTCATCGACTCCAACATGCTTAACATGCTATCATGACAGTGTCAGTGTAGACAGAAGTGCATCTTGGTGGTGGTTCCTTCTAGGAATATGAAGTCTAGCTAGAGAAAGGTGCTCTGGCTTCCTGTGAAGCCTGGTTATGACAGGATATCCAACGGTGTATCTGCATATTTCTTTAAGTTTGACACATTCTAGAGAATTATTTTGAGAGGTAAGAGAAGAAATGCACATTGTACATTTAACATGACTTTGTGAAATGATATGATTTGCCAAATGCACATTATTGTAATTTAGCCAAGATAGGTGGCCAATTGAATGTTCACGGAACTGTAATTGTCTACGTGCTGTTTGCAAGGCCCTTTCTGATATAGCTAGAAAAATGCTCCTTTTTCTTTCAGTATCCATTTGGTTAGGAATGCATCCATTACTTATAAATGATGACTCTCTTTTGCTTTTCTTTCTTTTCTTAGGGGGAGGCTACTGTAAATACAGGTGAAAGTAGTTTCTACCGTGGCTTTTTTCTTTTTTTTGTGGTTGTACAATAGAAATTATTTTTAAATATACTATATGTTATCTTAAATTTCATTCTAAACTATATATTTGTTTAAAAAGAAAAGGGAAATAAAATCTGAGAAAGACAATCATATCCAAATAGAGGATAGTTTTAGCCATGTGTTTTACACCCAGAATTTCAAAACATGGATGGAAATATTGTCTAAGTTTTTATTATTAAAACCTGGTTAAACTTTTACAAATGTCACTTTGCTGACACCAACCAGAAGCAATTAAAGTGCAAAAATAGAATTGTATCTGTTACAGGAGTGATACATTTTAACTGGAAAAAGCCATGAAATAAACATTGGTAGACACAGTGGTACTTCTGTTTTATAATTCTAGAGTATAAACACGTGAACAAACTTATAGGAAGGGATTTTATTTTGCCTGTGAATTCTACTGTTAGTAGTATTGTAAATGTTAAATATATCTTCTCATTGGAATATTTTTTACTGGAAAAAATAAAATGAAAAAGCAATCTTTGAAAATTCTGAGTTGTATCTTCCATGTTAGACCTGGACATAGATGTCTATCTCTAGTACCCACATGTATTTAGTTCCTAACCTAGTCCTGTTTCTACTAGCTGTTTGACCTCAGGCAAGTTATTTAAATCCCTTTATGCCTCAGTTTCTTCATCTGCAAAATGAAGCAAAAATATTATAACAGTATTTCCTTCTTTAAGTTGTTATAAAGATTAAATGATTTAATACATGTATCTTGATAGGGATTGGCGTAACATGCAGTGTTGGTTATTCTTAGTTATGCTATATTAATAAAAATAATTTTTAAATTTATACAGGTTGTATATTTTCATTTAAAAAATTTAGAAAGATATAAAGAACATAATAAAAATCACTTATCACTCCCCACAGAGATAATCACTGTTATAATCATTTAGTTATAAATCATTCCATTCTTAGCAATTTCACTTTCTTTTGGTTAGTATTTGCCTACTATGCCTTTTTTTGCTTTTTGTTTTGTTTTGTTTTAATATTGTTTATTAGCACAGTAACAAATGCAGACTTAAGTAGTCCACAACATAGAACCAATCCACTGAGCAACTCCTATTCCATGCCTTACAGTTAACAGCTTAAGGTATTTTACTACAGATTTTCACAAGTTCTTATTCAAACCTCTGTCTTTTCACAGTAAAGTAGATTGGTATATAAAATAAAATACATAACTACTCATTTCCTATATGGTGTCTTATAGCCATGTGTCCATTTTATATATATGAGATGACAGTCTCTAAAAGCAGTTAAATATCAATGTTCCCTTCCAAGAAGGGAAACAAATTCCAACTTTTTAAAACAAAAAACTGTGTAGTCAGTAGAAAAGGAAGATGGCAGAGTAGAAGGACGTGCACTCACTCCCTGTTGTGAGAGCACTGGGATCACAAGTAACTGCTGAACAATCATCGACAGGAAGACACTGGAACTCACCAAAAAAGATACCCCACATCCAAAGACAAAGGAGAAGCTGCAATAAGATGGTAGGAGGGGTGCAATCACAATAAAATTAAATCCCATAACTGCTGGGTGGGTGACTCACAAACTGGAGAACAGTTATAGCCCAGAAGTCTACCCACTGGAGTGAAGGTTCTCAGTCCCACATCAGGCTTCCCAACCTGGCGGTCCAGCAACAGGAGGAGGAATTCCCAGAGAATCAGACTTTGAAGCCTAGTGGGATTTGATTGCAGGACTTTGACAGGACTGGGGGAAACAGAGACTCCACTCTTGGAAGGCACGCACAAAGTAGTGTGTGCATCAGGACCCAGGGGGAAGGAGCAGTGACCCCACAGGAGACTGAACCAGACCTACCTGCTAGTGTTGGAGGGTCTCCTTCAGAGGCAGGGGGTGGCTGTGGCTCACCGTGAGGACAAGGACACTGATAGCAGAAATTCTGGAAAGTACTCCTTGGCATGAGCCCTCCCGGAGTCCACCATTAGCCGCACCAAGGAGCCTGTAGCCTCCAGTGCTGGGTCGCCTCAGGCCAAACAACCAACAGGGAGGGAACTCAGTCCCATCCATCAGCAGACAAGCAGATTAAAGTTTTACTGAGCTCTGCCCACCAGAGCAACACCCAGCTCTACCCACCACCAGTCCCTCCCATCAGGAAGCTTGCACAAGCCTCTTAGATAGCCTCATCCACCAGAGGGCAGACAGCAGAAGCAAGAAGAACTACAATCCTGCAGTCTGTGGAATGAAAACCAAATTCACAGAAAAATAGACAAAATGAAAAGGCAGAGGGCTATGTGCCAGATGAAGGAACAAGATAAAACCCCCAAAAAACAATTAAATGAAGTGGAGATAGGCAACCTTCCAGAAAAAGAATTCAGAATAATGATAGTGAAGATGATGCAGGATCTCAGAAAAACAATGGAGGCAAAGATGGAGAAGATGCAAGAAATGTTTAACAAAGACCTAGAAGAATTAAAGAACAAACAAACAAATGAACAATACAATAAGTGAAACAAAAAATACACTAGAAGGAATCAGTAGCAAAATAACTGAGGCAGAAGAACGGGTAACTGACCTAGAAGACAGAATGGTGGAATTCACTGCCACGGAACAGAATAAAGAAAAAAGAATGAAAAAAAATGAAGACAGCCTAAGAGATCTCTGAGACCAACATTCGCATTATAGGGGTCCCAGAAGGAGAAGAGAGAGAGAGAAAGGATGTGAGAAAATATTTGAAGAGATTATAGTCAAAAACTTCCCTAACATGGGAAAGGAAATAGCCATCCAAGTCCAGGAAGCACAGAGTCCTAGACAGGATAAATCCAAGGAGAAACACGCCGAGACACATAGTAATCAAACGAACAAAAATTAAAGACAAAAAAAAATTATTAAAAGCAGCAAGGGAAGAATGACAAATAACATACAAGGGAACTCCCATAAGGTTAACAGCTGATTTCTCAGCAGAAACTCTACAAGCCAAAAGGGAGTGGCACAATATATTTAAAGTGATGCAAGGGAAGAACCTACAACCAAGATTGCTCTACCCGGCAAGGATCTCATTCAGATTCGATGGAGAAATCAAAAGAATTACAGACAAGCAAAAGCCAAGAGAAGTCACCACCACCAAACCAGCTCTACAACAAATGCTCAGGGTACTTCTCTAAGTGGGAAACACAAGAGAAGAAAAGGGCCTACAAAAACAAACAAAAGACAAATAAGAAAATGGTAATAGGAACATACATATCGATAATTACCTTAAATGTGAATGGATTAAATGCTCCAACCAAAGGACACAGGCTCACTGAATGGATACAAAAATAAGACCCATATATATGCTGTCTACAAGAGACCCACTTCAGACCTAGGGACACATACAGACTGAAAGTGAGGGAATGGAAAAAGATATTCTGTGCAAATGGAAATCAAAAGAAAGCTGCAGTAGCAATACTCATATCAGATAAAATAGACTTTAAAATAAAGACTATTACAAGAGACAAGGACACTACGTAATGATCAAGGGATCAATCCAAGAAGAAGATATAACAATTATATATGCACCCAACATAGGAGTGCCTCAATACCTAAGGCAAATGCTAACAGCTGTAAAAGCAGAAATCGACAGTAACACAGTAATAGTGGGGGACTTTAACACCTCACTTACACCAATGGACAGATCATCCAGACAGAAATTTAATAAGGAAACACAAGCTTTAAATGACACAATAGACCAGATAGATTTGATTGATATTTATAGGACATTCCATCTGAAAATAGCAGATTATACTTTCTTCTCAAGTGCACATGGAACATTCTCCGGGGTAGATCACCTCTTGGGTCACAAATCAAGCCTCGGTAAATTTAAGAAAATAGAAATCATATCAAGCATCTTTTCTGACCATGATGCTATGAGATTAGAAATAAATTACAGGGAAAACAACGTAAAAAACACAAACACATGGAGGCTAAACAATACAATAGTAAGTAACCAAGAGATCACTGAGGAAATCAAAAAATACCTAGAGACAAATGACAATGAAAACACGATGATCCAAAACCTATGGGACGCAGAAAAAGCAGTTCTAAGAGGGAAGTTTATAGCAATACGAGCCTACCTCAAGAAACAAGAAAAATCTCAAATAAACCATCTAACCTTACACCTAAAGGAACTAGAGAAAGAAGAACAAACAAAACCCAAAATTAGTAGAAGGAAATGAATCATAAAAATAAATAATAAATGAAATAAAAGCAAAGAAAACAATAGCAAAGATCAATAAAACTAAAAGCTGGTTCTTTGAGAAGATAAACAAAATTGATAAACCTTTAGCCAGTCTCATCAAGAAAAAGAGGGAGAGGACGCAAATTAATAAAATTAGAAATGAAAAAGGAGAAGTTAAAATGGACACTGCAGAAATACAAAGCATCATAAAAGACTACTACAAGCAACTTTATGCCAATAAAATGGACAACCTGGAAGTAATGGATGAATTCTTAGAAAGGTATAAGCTTCCAAGACTGAACCAGGAAGAAGTAGAAAATATGAGCAGACCAATCACAAGTAATGAAATTGAAAGTGTGATTAAAAATCTTCCAACAGACAAAAGTCCAGGACCAGATGGCTTCACAGGTGAACTCTATCAAACATTTGGAGAAGAGCTAATACCCATCCTTCTCAAACACTTCCAAAAAATTTCAGAGGAATATGTATGATAAATACATACCTAGATCAATTTCTTAGGTTAAGTTTTGGCTAAATTCATTTTTAAGTTCAAGGTTCTAAGTGGCTGGGGGAGTCCTCTGTTCCTTGAACAGCCTTCTGTCCCAATGAGATGATCCCCTACTATAACAACATGTGTTAATTCCATCATATTTATCACATTGTATTTTAATTATCAGTTTATCTGTCTCCCATCAGATTGGGGATTCCTTTAGGGAGAGACTCTCTTTTTCACTTTGTCTTGAAATAGGTACGAAATTATTTGACAAATGAGTAATGAACAACACTTCAGATGGCATGCATTTATCCATAATTATTGAGTATTAACCTACAAATATTCTATAATCTGATTTTAAATCCTCAAATTTATAGCAAGGCTTTGATTTAGCTTATGCTAATTTTAAAAATGTGTAGCTTTAAGGCATTTTATTATAAAAAGCTGATATTCATATATATAAATGAGTGAGAACTTAAAATTCATCATACATTTAATTCATTTTTTAGTTTGACCTTCTAGTAAATCTTTAGCTTCATTGATTTTGGCTGCTATATAAGGATATCCTCCCTTGTCTGGGTGATTTAAAAGCATAATTGGTCGATGAGCATCTCTTATCTTTCCTTTATTGGCAGTAGGGCTTACATCTAGTATTAATGCTGCTTCCTGTTTTGTCATTTGGGGTTCAAACCCACCTCTGAAGGTGTAATAGCCACCAATGAAGGCAGATTTTGGTAGACTTTGAAAAACTTGTTTTACTTGAGGCTCCATATGCTTCATGGCTTGCAAAGCATAATGGCCTGCAAATCCTGCTGCAGCAATGGTCAGTCCAACTGCTATGACTGTACTGGCCATGGTTCCCGCTCGACTCCTCTGCCTCCCCTGGGAGTGCCCAAGTTCTTAGTTTTTATATCTTGGACAGTCTGCTTTTATTTGAACTCTTAGATGATTGTTTAGCTAGGTATGGAATTGTAGGTTATGTTATTTTCCCTTATTATTTTGGGGAAAATATATTTGTGCATCTTATTATTTGTGCATCTATTGTTGCCTTTGATAGGATTCCTATTGGTTTGATTATTGTTCCTTTGAACGTAGTTTATCTTTTCTCTCTTGCAGCGTTCACACTTTTTTCTCTTTTTTCTTGGTGTTCTGTAGTTTCACTACAGTGTTGTATCTTTGTTTAGTTTGGGGAGTTAAGGAGCTCTTTCAATCTGAGAGTTTATATCTTAACTTCTGAAAACTTTAAAAATATTATATCTTTCTTTGTTCACTGTAGTGTCTTTCACAGATAACTATCATATGCTGGATCTTCTGTCTAAATTTCTCTTTCATATTTTCCATTATTTAAACTTCCTGTGGTACATTCTAGGTGACTTCTTTAGACTTATCTTCCAATTTAATAAATTTCTCTTCCTCTTTGTGTTATGTGCTCTTTAACATATTATTGTTTTGTTTGCCAGTGATAGAATTTTTTTCAGATTTTTCCATTTTTAATAATACACGCATACTTTGTTTTATTGTGCTTCACTTTGTTGCACTTCACAGATCCTGTGTTCTTTGCAAATTGAAAGTTTGTGGCGATGCTCTGCTGAGCAAGTGTACTGGCACCACTTTTCCAACAGTGTTTGCTCACTTCATGTCTCTGTCACATTTTGGTAATTCTTACAATATTTCAAACTTTTTCATTAATATTATATTTGTTATGGTGATCTGTGACAGTGATCTTTGATATTACTACTGCAGCTCGCTGAAGGCTCGGATGATGGTTAGCATTTTTTTTAGCAATAAAGTATTTTAAAATTAAGGTATGTACATTGTTTTTTTAGATACAATGCTATTGCACACTTAATAGACTACAGTGGAGTTCAAATATAACTGTTACATGCACTTGGAAATCAGAAAATTCATGTGATTCTCTTTATTGCGATACTTGCTTTATGGTGGTGATCTAGAACTGAACCTGCAGTATCTCTCAGGTATGCCTGTACCTTGATCCTGCCGTGTGGAATCTATTATCTTTTTCATCTGCTTAATGGCTATAAACATTTATTTTAAAATTCTTTTTGAATTGCTTTAGTATTCAGAGTCATTTGATTATGAGCTTTTGTTGCATTTGCAAACTTTTATAGCATTGGATTGCTTTGTATTCTTTGCAGTCTTTCTGAGTTCATCAGTACTAATTATATATTTATAGGTATGTGCTGGATTGTGGAAGCACCCTTATGGGACAGTTTTGTGTTTTACTGTGGATGTATGGGTTTCCCAGGTTTGGACCACTTTTTATACTAATTTTTTAGTTTGGACTTTGCTAATAGCTCAAAGAATTTTACACTCTGCTGACATGCCTTGCAGGGCAGGGAATTCAAAATTGTCATGACTGACTCTGCTTCCTGCTGTACCTTGAGGCAAACCTTATCTTTATCCTGTTGGGAGTTTTTTCTACTTCTAGTTCACCCCCGGTCTTGCTTCTTGGAGGAAGTTCAGGACTCAAAATCTTGACTTTTTGTGTCATTGCCACAATCTACATCCATTTCTTCCTGAGGGACACATGGCTTATTTTTCTGGCCCTTAGAAATGTATTTTTCTTATCTTAAACTCCAGCTGTGTACTTTGAAAAAGTTCTTCAAATTTTATGTAGAATTTCTAGATGTCTTTGAAGTGGGAGGAGAGACTTCACACCTCAGATCAATTTGCTATCTTTGCTGGAAAGGCCTCCAATTTTTATTTTTTTAAACTTGGGCATATTATATATGTGTGTGTATATATACATATGTATGTATATATATATATGTTTTGTTAAGTGCTTTTGTATCTCTAAGAGTTTATCATGAAACTTATGCCATTATTAATCTTCTAAACCATGATTCTTTAGTAGTTATTTTCCACAGAATGGATGTATTACTTATCTAGGCAATCCCTGTTGTTGGATCTTAAGTTTCTGATTTTTTTGCAATTATAAATGATTTTTCTGTGAATATCTTTATGTATCTTTGTGAGCATCTCTGCCAGGGCTACCTTCTTAGAGGTGAAAGAATTGTATAACAGGATAGAATCTTAATAATTTGAAAGACTGATAAAATGTTAGTAATGGGAAGTACACTGGATGTATAACAAAAATTCTGAACATTAAGGAAAAAAGGAACAGAGTAAAATTGTGAGAGGAAGATAGAAATACAATGGATTAGAACTTTATACCATTGTAAACATCAAATCTCTGAGTTCATACAACAGACATTTAAGACATTTTGTTGAGTATTGTAACTAATAGGGAGGGATAAGAAATGAATAAGACATGGTTTCTGTTCTCCAGAAGAATATAGGTGAATTCTTAATGAAGATAAATAGAACTATATGGAACTCTAATAAAAAGGCAGCCATAAGTAAGTAATATACTTCAGGTAACAGGAGGCTGCTGTGAGATCTCAGAAGGATCTACCTAATCCAGCTTGAGGAGGGGCCATATCTACCTAATAATTTACAACTCTTAAAATGTTAAGAAAAAGGTTTAAGCAACAATGAACACATGGTTATAGGAGGAATAGTTGACCCAGTTAATAATTTTATGTGTATAATTACCTCAATAAGCATTTTCTTGTATGAGTGAGTTGCCTCTCAACATGGCTCCCTCCTAGTCCAAATGGTTTGTTACCATGTCACCAGCCAGAACAACAGTGTCAAGCCTATTCTTTAGCTTCTTTACAGCAGCCACACCCTAATAGTCATCGCAACTTCCTCCTTCCCGATAGAAACTTCATTGATCTCATTTTCCACCATTTTTATACATGGCTATGTGCTTCAGAAGAAGCTAGGCCCATCTCCTGCTCTAGGGTTCCAGTTAATCTAAGTCAGTCATAGAATGTTCCCTTGCCAATGACTGGTTTAGGCATGGGCATGTAATACAATTTTGGCAGGAGGAAAATTTTGCTTGGGGCTTTCTTGAAAAGGTTTATTCACCCATATAATGAGGAAAAGATGGTCCTTTCACTGGCTATGGTTGGTTCTGGATATTGTACTTGGAACTGTTGCAGTCATCTTGCCATCCGTCTTAGGATGAAGTCAATACATAGGAAGACGAAGCCAAGAAGGAGAGAGGAAACCTGGAGGTTGCTCTGCTACTTAATGTTGTGATAATAAATGCCCACATGGTTTGAGTTATGTTTTTCTATTACCTGAAGCCAAAATCTTCCTAACGGATGCAGGAGGCAAGGTGTCCCTTGGGACTCTTGTCACCTCAGGACAATCCCTGTAATCTACTTAATTGTCTCATGCAGGGATACAGGCAATGTTCTGGGTGACATGGGCTGCTTTCCTATTTGTTGCCTTTGGACAGTTACCAGAATAATTGGATATTTGCATTTCCATAGCACAATGTCTCTTTCTAACCTTTCTTTTCTAACTTAAAAGTAGGTTCTTCCAGTTGATTTTTGAATGACCTAAAACCAAGAGAACTATTGATATTGCACAGTAGTGATACATGTATTTCCTATTCGATTCCTTTGTCATGAAAATTAGGGAAAAATACACAATGAAAATTAGTTTTGGCTAAATATTATGAAAAGTAAAAATTTCCACTTTTCAAATGTGATAAGATAGCTTGCATTTATTTTATTGCTTCCTTTATGTCTTCACTGTGCCGTGACCATAGCTTATCACTCACTTTGAAACTTTTTTCAAGCATCGAAAGTCTTTTTGTTTCCAAATGATTTCTAAATGATCAACAGCACCTCCCCTGCTGAAAAAGCAGTTGTAATAAATTAGATTAAGTTGATTTTATAAATCTGAATCTATAATTCGAGAGTATGGGGGACAATTACAGCTTGAGGTCACCTTGAGCAAGTGACTTGTTTGTTTTAGATTCCCATGTTGAGAGAATTCTGATTCACATCTATAAGTAGTTGCAAGTTTTAGGATTTTGTTTGTTTGCTTAAGAAGCTTGTTTTTGTAATCTCTTGAATAAGGATGGTTAGAAATAGTTTATTCACAGTTCACAGAGGAAGCAAGTTAACCTGGTTGCATAACGTAATGTAGTGAAAATTTCAGATATGAATATTATAATATTGGTATATAATATTCTTGTGTGTGCCTGTATTTAAAATACCATTTTAGAAATAAGTGCTGTTTAAATGAAGAAATTAAAATAGCGTAGTTTTTGTAACCCTTGAAGTTCCCTGGCATAGCTTGAATTTGAAAACCACTGCTTTTTAAAAATTATTTTTTACAATTCTTCTCACACCATGTAGCAATAATTTGATGAACTTCGTCTCCCTTGAGCTGCTCAAAGGCAGGGCTTGTGTCTCATTTATGGTGAATTTAGGTGCACAGTTTTATTTTTACATGGTTACCCCTCCTTACACCAACTGAGAGCTTTCCAAGGCAATATTCCTCATCCATACAGCACAGTGCCCACTGCATGGAACATCTATGGAATGAATTGTATTACATCCCAGCAAACATTTCTCTGCCTATTCTATCTGTTCGGTTTATAGAAGACCAAATTAGGGGTTGATTTCGTTGAAGCTTCTCTTAAAGTATATGTATGTAGATCCATTTATGGTAACTTTTGTTGTTTTCTTTATGTATGAGATAAAAAGATACTCGTAGAAATTTAGGAAGTATAGAAAATTACAAAGAAAATAATCACTGTGAAGCTTTTGCATTTCCTTTCAGTCTTTCTTCTCTGTATATATTAGTTATGTAAATGATGTCTACGTCCTGCTTATTTTCCCTAACATAAGTGGGCATTTCTTCACTCTATTAAAAAGTTTTCATAAGCCTAATTTTACTTGCTTTGTGAACTATTCCATCTTACAAAAGTACCATGGTTTATTTTATGCATTGTCTATTCTTAGACATAAAGTTTCTAATCTGCTTTTATAAATTATGCATTACAAAATGCTATGATACTTTTCATATAATGTATCAACTGTGCAAAGATTTATTTGTTTAGCATAAATTCCTGAAAGAAAGAAAGTACTGGGCCAAAGGCACAAACATTTTCAAGGCTCTTGTTTTATTTTTGCTTTAGATAAATTTGTCATTGTTACTGTTGATACTAGAGAAGTTGTATCTGTTTGGTTGCAGTTGGATGATTGTTGATGCCTCAGAAAATTCTGAGAATTAAGAATTTTAGAATTTAAATGACAGTAGAAGCAAAAGCTAAGTTAGATTTATCAAATGAAGTGGATAACAGAACCAGGGCATCATGCTTTTTAAGAGAATTGCCTTTCAGACACTATATCTTGAGTCTCATTTCCTTGGGGATTCTACCTTCCAGGGCTTTTTGTAGCCCTGATTCTTGCTGGATTTACATTTCCTGAGTTTCATTTGTGTCTGACCTTTCCCTAAAGAGCAAGGGGTGGAGAGCCTCGTGGGGAATGCGCTCCACTTAAGAACCAGCACCCATTTATTTTCTCACAGGCTGACCTTGGGTTCTGGCCAGAGGAATACAGACCTGATTTCTCCTCTTGATTTTGCATTAACAAAGCTTTTTTAAGCTCACACGTGTGGAAAGACTTGATAGAGTGGGAACATCATTTTGTTTCAGGGAAAGGATAATATGTATAAGGGGAAATGTTAAGTCTGGATTCTTACATATTTAAAAATTTTAACCTACTTACCCAGAAGCAGAAATGATTTGGGGCTTAGAAAAAAGTCACAGATAATTTGAAATTCATATGTTGTTATTCGATTTAAAGTCATATCTTTCTTCATCTAGATCATATCAGTCTAATTCTAAGAGAAGCATCCAAGGGGTTTGAATGGAATTTTTTTTTTTTAATGTAAAGAAATGGCACATTAAAAAACAACAACAAATTGGCTTCCCACAGTGGCAGACTTGCAGCTGGTAACTAATCCCATAATGAGCGGTATATACCCACATATTTTCCAAATTAAATATGGGTATATAAAGGCCTGGCTTAAGATTCTATAATACAGACACTTTACCTGCTAAGGAAAAAAAATTAAAACCAAGATTGCCCGAAGGGTTATAAGCACTGAGGGAGAGGTAAGAATAAAAAAGCCAGAGAGAGGGAACGATGTGACTTTGTAGAATGCCTGCTTAGGACAGAGAGGGGAGGAGATTGTAGGGATGGTTGAAGGATAATGCAAGTGCCTGGGCATTGCTTAGAAGATCTGATCAGTTATCCAGATCAAGTCATGCTTACATTATTAGAACCTGGGTATTAAGAACTGCCATTCAGGCAAGTACTGATGATTGTCTTTTGCTAGGAGGTATATTAGAAATTACGCAGTACTTCTGAAACAAAAATTCTATTTGCCCTCCCCTGTAAAATTCTTTTTCAGAGAGTGAAATTACATTTTTATGACCTTAGCTTAATTTGGATTCAGTTCAGTTCAGTTTTTGAAAACAAGAAATTAATCCTGAACTGGGCTAAAACTTGGATTGCTAGAATGGCTGATCATTGCATCTCCCCCTAGCCTGCAAATTTTTTGAGAATCCCATTAAATTTTATTCAGGAGTCCCTTCCCAGCCAAATGTATTGTTTCCATGGATACAATTAATGGGGGAAAAATGAGCACTTCATCGGCCCCCCTGCTGGTCACGTTTAGAGACTGGAGGAAGGAAGTCAGCTCTTGTGGGGTTGGAAGAAGCTCTGTGGTGTAAAGAGGGCAAAACAATGAAAGCAGAAGTCAGAAGTGTCTTTTTAAGTGTAAGGAATTAACCCTGAAGACTTAATTGGAAAATGCCACTAAATTGTGACACCTTTTCACACACTTTCTGTTTACAGAATCCACTCTGTGACAACCTTAAAAAAAAAAGAAAACCCAAAAACCAAAACCCTAGAAGACCATTCCTTAAAAATACAGACCTCCCTTCTCCTTTAGTTGCTGAAACAGGTTTTAGGGTATTTGGTGCAAGACAGATAGACCCAAGGAAGAATGAAAGCCTTAATGAAATGAAGGACTCACTAGCTCTTAACTGTCACTAATTTCTACCACAACATTTAAGTTTTAGGTAATTATGACTCAATCATCAAAATTTCTCTTGATTAGCGTTTTTATTCATTTATTCTCTGAAATACATACAATGGGGTGAAATCAATATCACCTCATCTCATTTTCCAAAATATTAAAGTGAAAATAATAGAACCACAATGCAATTTTCTAAGCATCAAAGAATGCTTTCACTCCACTGCCCCAAGCCCAGAGCAGAAATCTAGAGAGATTTCTTGACAAATTCAGAGCCCTGCTGTACAATGGTTACATGGCATTTGAATAACTATTAAAAAAAATGTTTTTTAAAGCCTACTCTAATTTGGGAAAGAAATGAGGCTGGAACAATTCTGTGTTCAGTTTAATATCACTGTGCAGCTTGTAACAAAAATGTTGCCCTTTTCCTATTTTTCCTGTGAGTGGAAAAAGGGGATAGGCAACTTAAAAAAAAAAAAGTAGAGTGTGAACAAGTACATTTCAGGGTGAATAAATTCAGTTTAATTGCATACAAGCAAATCCATTTAAGAAACTATTTGTTTATATTTTCTGTGATACAGCTGTCCTGTTTTTTTCCTTTTCTTTCTTTCTTTTCTTTTCTTTTTTTTTTGAGACTGTTTGAAAGGGGGCTGTTAAAAAGCGGCTTTCCCCTGCAGAGGGCAGTCTGCCTCTACAAAATACATGCAACCCTGGCAGCATTTGAGCATAGAGAGCAAGTATGTAAAATTATTTTCTTAAGCTGTGAATGTAAATAATTCTTTTTGTTTTTGGATAAGACTATGAGAAAAAGTCTTCTATACTAGGAAAGTATAGATTTTGTATAGCTCTATGAGTGTTTTCCTCTTGCCCTTTTATGTATTGTTTGGCTGACCATTTTTTTTTTCTTTATTCAGATTGAAGGTATTTTTGAATAAGCATTGAGCAAGAGAGATAACAAATAAGGTCCCACATGGAGGGGGAAACGGCAATCAGGAGAATAAGAGAAACCTCAGGCTGGGTTGTAGATTAAAAATGTATTTGTGTTAAGAATTCGAGGGCCTACAAATTGTACTGCAAAGGCAGAGAAAGTAAAACATACCACCTGATATTTTTTTTAAATACAGAAATTAATTTCAATTTAAAGAGGTTTCTATCTGCAGCTGGAGATATTTAATCTGAAAAGTGTGAGAAAATAGGTATTTCTTTCTGTAATATTTCTCTCCTGTTTGATGTATGTCTCTGTCTGAGAGAGGAATGGATTAAATAGAGGCAGCTTTTCCAGAGGAGAATTGGAAGCTTTCGAGAAGAGGTGCTGATACGCGTGTAACTGATGCACAGATAAATACAAGACAACAGAATTCCAAAACAGTTTAATTGTAGATTTTCTGGACTTTCAAAGTAGAGGGGAACACTTTCTGCTGATCAGGAGAAAAGTGCCTAGAGATATTGTGAAGCCTTAGTTTACGGGTGTGTGAAAAATGATCAAGCTGCACATGATCATTTCCATAGATCATCTTCAATGGGCAAAATAAGCCACCTTCCTTGTGTAGAAATTCATAAACACTGAAAAAAACCATTATATGGCTTTTGTTTATTGAAATCATAAAGAAATAATTGTATAAAAGGCTCCTTAAAAACGCAATAACTAGTATAGGGAAAAATGCTCAGCAACTTATATCTTGGGAATATTACAGGAATCTGCAGTGAACACCGATTTTCACGTCATGAATGCAAGTTTGGAAATACCTTTGAGAATATCTCTTTTGCTACTTGCCTGCCTATTTACTTGCCAGGATTTTCTCAGTTCCTTTTCTAAAGCAGTTTGAAAATATGATTTTGTGTTGAGATGCTTTTGTGAAGTGCAATTTATTTATTCGCTTCTCACCACATATGTTTTTATTAATGTGCAATTATTACATAGCAAGATAACGCCAGCACAAAATATATTGTCTCTAAATGAAGAGGAGGGACTGTAAGTGGTTTAATTTTTGAAACTTGCATTTTTGAAGCTGCCTCTCAAAGCATGCAGCTTTGTAGTCTGCGATTTATGACAGCTGCGGTCGAGCCAGGTGGAGCAAAGGCAGCAAAATGGCAGGACAGCTACTGTAAGGGAAGGTCATGAGGAGTCTTCTCAGTTTCCAATGTGAAATTTAATCAGGTTCCATAGAAGGATGTGATTTATCTTGTTAGCCCATTCTGAACTATTTTGAAAATATAAATCTTTCAAATTTAAAACATAGGGAGATTCAGAATGATGCCTAGGTTATCATCCGGGTGTTTATTTTGACACCATGAATTTTATTTTAGCAAGTTTATTTTAATCAAGTGGCCCATTCTACATCATATTGATATTGCACATAAAATTATGGTTGTTAGCTTCAACCATGTAGAAAGAATTTTATTTTAGCAAGTTTATTGTGATCAAATAGTTTCTTCTCTATTATATTGACATTGTTCTATCATAGTTGCCAAGGCCAACCACATATAATTTTTCTTTTCCAGAACTATACAACAAGTATAAAACGTTTGCATACATCAAACTAGCTCATCTTTGAGGGGTATTTCAACCCGTGCAAAAACAGCTGGGCATTGCTTATAACTTCTAAACACATCTTCAAAAGCTATGTCCATTTGTCTTAAATGAACACTACATAAAACTCTTTGAATATTAAAAATTAAATGATTATGAAATGTATAAAGTACTATTAAGACTTCCAGATATTTGTAGAGTTACAATGTTAGATTGGTTATTTTTCACTAAAAAAATGGAAGACTTTGAACTTGTGAAATTTGTGTGCATTTTGTGTCACCAATATTGATACAGCTTAAGAGAGTGAGGCTTTCTGTTTTTCTCTTCACTCACATAAACACACACACATACATATGTAGATGTATATATAAAATGCATAATAGTCTTATGTACAAAAATATGCCTATTTTCTTCCATGGCTAGTGAGGTACATCTAATCAGCTATTTGTAAATTAGTACCCTTGCCAAAATATATTAACTTTTACAGTCTGTCAAGTGCATTGTGCATACCACATAATCCACACAGTCGGATTTATCTTGTTCTTCCTAAAACCTTGGGAACAATGCTTACAGAGAAAAGAGTGGGTGGTTTTTACATGGCTTGAAAATTTTAAATAATATTTCGACTTGTGTACGTATTTACTATTAAGTGATCCTAATGCCTTGATTTTTTTAAAGTACTGTCTTAGAAATTTTCATAATTTCAGTGTATACTTAAAAGTATACCAAAATATATATTTTCTTCTGTCACCTCAAGAAAACTCAATTTAACTCACTTTCACATTTGATTTGAAAAGCAGAAGCATTCAGCGCTGTGGTAACCCTTGTCTCGAGTCGACATTGTACAGCATTTTCTTGCCACCTTCCACAGCCGAGTGCAAAAAAACCCCACAGTGGGAACCCTGATTTTTCAGCCATTCTGTATCTTTGTTGCTGTAGACTCTTAATTCTGCTTCTGTTTATAATATTTGCGTTTGCTCTTATTATACCAAAAGAAATTCCTTGGAATGCATAGTCACTTTCTCCCCATTCCTTTCATTTGCAGATGAAAGGCAAATGCAGATTTAAAAAAAATAAATAAATACGATGTGGTTAGGACCATTCATCACACTCCCTGTCTGCTGGGTCTTTGTTTCTGTTTCATGCTGTGTGCATTACATTACATTTCTGAACCTGTTGTGAGTTTTTTTTTTTTTTTTTTTAGCATTTTTCTTTTGTAGTTTATTAAAATAAAAATATTTTCAGTCAGCAGAAATCTCATTGGTTCTTCTGGAAATCTTGCCCCACAGGCCTTTGCAGGACAAGAACAGATTGTCCAGGGCCTAATTCTGAGCATTGTTTTTTATGAGGAAATCAAAAGTATAATTGTGAAAACCCAGTGTGTCCTTTTATGTCTGAAAAGGAGAATTAAATTGCTGGTGGCAAAGCAACAGGGGATAGAGAGAGAGTGGATGTGAGGCAGGCCCTCCAGAATTAGGGATTTGTTGTTGAAAGTAAGGGGAGAGTCCACTTCAGTATGTACACAAGTGAATGTGCATTTGGCAGGTAGATCATGGAATCCAGAGAGTACAATGCAGCAGAAATTGAAAAGGAGTAAATGCAATAAAATGGTCCCTTTGGCCATTCAGTTTGCTCCTGTCAAATTCTTAAAAGCCCTAATTTGCAAATATTAGAGAAAACACTCTGATTCAAACTTGGACGATGAACTATCAAATACCTACTAACTGGTTCTTTCTAGGAAAAAAATAAAATCTTTATATTCTTGAGGGATTTTTACCCAGACGTTATTCTTGACAGGACTACTCTAGCTTTTCGACCTGTGCTTTCATTTTTAATTCTGAGGAGAAGTAGCTTGAAATTTTGATTTCATTTGTGCTAATTCCACTTTCTGGATCTGATCACTAAATACTGTATCATGATTTGGGACTTGTGGCATAACTGTTCTAGATCACTAAATTTAATGAAGTTCTAAGAGCATGATCAGAGGTCTTTCATGGGAATATTCAGACAGTTTTGAATTTTGCCATATGACGAACAGCATCTCCGCATATTTTAGGGTACGTATGTAGGACAAAAGATTCTGTGAAAACACTTCTTGTTCCAAGGTTAACTGGGATATAACAAAATAGATGTCAAAAAACAAACAAACAAACCCAGTGCTGTGAATCCTGACAAAACCTTGGTGGTGTGACAGAACCTCGGTGGTGTGCTCTGGTGGACAAATGGTTAAAATATACACTCACTGGAGTATGAAGGCAGTTCTTCTCGGCTGTCAGATAGTTTGACCAGTGTCAGGCTATCCTGACGCGTGCAGCATACCTTCATTGCATCATAAATAAAACAGACAAATTACTTTTTTTTCCCCTCTAGGATGGAATAAGCACCATGAGAGGGGAGGGAAAAGGATTAAGGTGAGGAGGGGTGACTTGGAGGGTTGGTGGGGAGGTAGTGAGTGAAGAATTAGAAGGGAAAGGAGAAAAGAGAGATCCCTTCAGCCCCTCTATGAATCTCGGATTGGCAGCCGAGAACAATGAGAAAACCAGGCAATTACCTAGAATCCTGTTCCCTTATCCAGACATAGAAAATACATTCTTGCACCAGCCTTCCTTCCATCCCCCACTCCCCACTCGCCTCCTCCCCTTCCCCCAGTCTATCTAATTCAGTTCTTTAGTGGAAGGCCCAGCAGATGTAACAAAGGGAGAAGGGTTTTTTGATGGTGGGCCACTCACGACTCAAGGGCCCAGTCTTCCAGGTCTGCAGTGGGAAACATTTTATATTCTGTGCCCTTACAGACTTTGGTAACCTCTGAAGCCACAGCAGTGAAAAATGATCAGAAAGGTATTTTATAGCCTGAGCTCTTTTCCTGATTCCCTGAAAATCAAGTGGTCAGGACCCTAACTCATCTGGCCCAAATGCACCAAGCCGACGTAGCACTTCAGCCTTGGGAAATTCTGCCCTAAGATATGAGTAGGAATTCTGGGCTCTGAAACTGTTGTACCCAGAAACCTTCCCGAATTCCAGTGAAGAATTCTGCTTTATTTCTTACATCATCATTGCAGTCCTGTAAGAGGCTGCCTCCTACCTATCTTTCCCTTCAGTTAGGTACCAGTGAATGAAAGATGCTGGTAGCATTGGTGATTTGACAGGTTCTTTCAGAGTGACTGGAAAGTCTGTCCTTTCTTCACTCCTGTGCTTCCTGGCCACCTGGCCAAATCACTTAGAACATGTATGGAAGGATGAGCCATAAATGACTGCTCCCTCTGAGGCCTTTGCAGTTGGAATGTGTGTATCCCATTATATGGTGGACAGGAGCATTTTGTTAGCCAGTCTATTGAAGAGTGACAGTTAAGTGAGAATGTGTGTCTGAACCCCTGTCATTTATATTCCAACATGGCAAGAATGGCTCTATATCTGATTTCTTGTGTCTTCCATCTACCTCCTCCCATAATCAGGAAGACTTACTTTGCATTGTCTGGAATGGGGATGTTTTATAACTCATCATCCACACTTCTTATCGTGACCAGTAATTCATAACACAAGACAGCTGCCTGGGGTTAGGGTGTGGTTGGCAGCTGCTTACAAAAATTCCTCTCTGCACTCTTTACAGTAGCTGTGCAACCACTATAGAAAGTGGAATACCAAGGCTTTTCCATGGCAACATTTACTCAAGATAGTGCTTGAAAGAGACTTAAGTTTATTCTTGGAAAAACAATTAGCAAAATCTCAGAGGCCAGGAGATTGCCAAGAGCACCTCCCTACATTAGCCAAAGAACACTTGTTGGCATTCACCAGCTTATTTAACCTTTTCCTTTAAGTAAAATAGATTTACTGAAATGCCATTGTTTCTAGTGAGGTGGTGGTGTCTGGTTTCAAAGTGGATGCAAAGTGCTTTGACATCTTTTTATGCCTTAAAGTGTGATTTACATCTTACATAGTTTTCACTGTATTTACTTTTACAACTTGGTTGTGAGTTAGCAAGAGCTGGAGCCCTGGATTAGGCTTTGTTGCATTATCCCGTAGGATGTGAAGGTTTGCAGTTGAAGCCTGGGGGTTCAGATTCCAGTTTTGCCTCTTGCCTGGTGTGATGTCACGGAGATCAATGACTCTTACTTAGGTTGAGACTCAACTTCCTATGGGACAAAAATTCATCAGCAGTCTGGTGAAGTTTAATAAAATAAAAGCTTATCATATCACTTGGTTACTTACCCGCTGCCTAGAAATGTTAGTTACAGTTACTCCAGTACGTACTCATAAATATTTGTTGATTGAGACAGCAGTTACATAAAGATAAGCCTAGACTAAACAGCTATTTTCTCAAGAAAATTGTATTGTTTAGGACAAACCCCTAAAAATAAAAGTACTTAAGAAATATGTTGGAAGATGACAGTGTTCAACTTAATGAAAAAAAAAGTCACCTGAAACAGCTTTAAATTGCCAGGCGAGTTTTTTCTCTTTCTCCTTAGAAGTCATATCTAAATTTAACGTAAGTTCCAAAAGTCAGTGCTCAGACAAGCCATAAAATAATCCAATTAATGAGTCTGTGTTGTAATTGGTAAGTTTATATAGCAGATTCATCATATAAGAAAAGAAAAACCCTTATATTCTTTACTAGTGGTTTTTCTGATATTTAGTCCAGCTTAATTGGGCTCCTTTAAATCCTTGAGTGTTGTCTTTGCAAGATTTATCTATTACTGTTACAGATGATCCTTCATTAGGTGAGATCCCCTTTTGTCTCCAAATTTAATTTCTATAAACTTTGTGTTTTAACAAAACTTCACTACAGTTGAGGTTTTTAATGTCAAGATAATTGTTTTCAACCTTATGGATCTTCTCATTCCCATGATCTAATTCATTTATCATATTATAATTACCTTGACTCCCCACGTTGACGGGGGTGGGGCAGTTGTGCATGCTGTATGATGCATCCTATTAGATAGAGCCCATGGGGTTGATCAGCATGGCTTTTACTCACAGATCTCATATGTGAATAAAAATGTATAAAATTCCACAAGTCTGACAGGATGAAGCAGAAGACCTTTTCTGGGTAATTGTTGTACTGAAACGGCTCACCTCAATTTGTCTTGCTAGGGATTGAAGGTACCCTGGAAGGATTCTAGCCCATGCAAGACAGTTCAAGTCCTTAATTGTGTGAACTATAAAAGTTATTTGAGTGAGTAATTAAAAATATTATATAAAGCTATAACCCCATTTTTTCATTGGCCTATAGCATTATTATTTTTAAAAAAGTATTTGACATATCAAAGTTTTGTTTGAAAGAACGGCTTTGAGAGAAACACAGAAGCAGAAGGAAAGAGTTAAAGTTTATGCATTATTTAAATATACATTAACTCTTTTTACAATTCTTCTTGGATGTTGAGATTTGGTTTTTAAATGTTGGAGGATGACAAGTAATTCTAGAGGGACATCAAAGGACAGAGGTTGCTATATCATATTAAGATCACAGTTTGGTGAATCTGTGCAAGGCTTTTCCTTAATCTAATGTAAAGGTTTGTAAGAACCTGTCATCTCGTTGCTCATTGGCTGCGTTTTACATAATACCCTTCAGCATCATTGATACCAACCTCGATGGCATTATTACTGCTCTTTACAGTTGTGTGCTAGTAATGTTAAATCTGAATGGGTTTAATAAAATAAATTAAGTGATAAAGATTTTAATGCTATTAACAATCAGTAATATTTCTTGACAGCACAAGAAAAGGAATAGCATGCCATTAGCCAGCCTAGATAGACTCCACAGTCTGTAAACACAAAGATACCTGATAATTCATGTTTACTTTCTTAAAGTGGTTCCCCTCCCCTCCACTTCCCTATTCTTTTTCATCCTTCTCTTCCTTCCTCCTGTCCTTTCCCTTACTTTCCTCCCTCCTTCGCTCTTCCTTTTCCTCTCTTTGTCATTTCTCTGTGTGTGAAGATGCATTCTTCATGATCTCTCATCTTTACTGCTTTGCAGTTATTGTGCTATTATTGTCTGGAAATTGACCATTGCCTAGCAATCGTGTGTGCGACTTCTGCCAATAAACCTGCTGGCTCAGCCTGCCTTCCTTCCAGCTCTCTCTGCCTTCCTTAGCGAGTGCTTTCCTCACTCCCACTGTCTTCCAGCTTCCACCTCGACACTCTTCATCCTCCCGCAGATGCTTCCTGGGGTTCTTTTTGAAATGGATGCTAGCCTTTTGTTCCAGTCCCACTCCGAGTTGCTAGGGTCAGGCAGCTAGCAGCCTCCCTGGGGCAGTGCTATGATGAATTTTGGCATGGCCAGGCTGTTTAACAACTCCATCGCAGAATGCCAGCTTCCTCAGAGATTGAAAGGAGCTGTGATGAGCTTTTTCCAAAGGCTCCACTCAAGTTTTGAAATGCCAAAGATTCCCGTGGATCTCTAAATTATGTGGTAATTTTTTGAACCACACCTTCTCAATAAAAATGAATTTTCTTTTCCAAGGAACATAGGTATTCTGTGATCTTACTAGTTAAGCACTCAAATTTTCCTGGGATCCAAGTTGTTTGGATTTAGTAATTTTTTATTTAAAAATGTTCAAGTCCTGTCAACCTTTTTATTGCTCATGGTCAATTTTCTCATCTTTGCCCCCATTCACATTCTTTCTTCTTCTAAAAGTCATAATTGTTATAAATGACACTCTCAAATAATTTTTTTAAACCCCCGTCATTTCAGAAACATATACAAAGTTGTCCTAATTGAGTGCATTTTTTAAGTGGGTAGAACCAGTTATTTAAGCCCAAATTATTTATCTAGTTCTGTACCTGTAATTGTTTAAATTAGAATACAAATTAGAATACATTTCATTTTCTTTTATGGTGTTGAAAATTTATGTTTCAAAATTATTTTATCTTTTTACATCTACATATTTGGGTTGTAATATGGCCACTAAAGAGGCAAATAGTGGTTTTTAATCGGGACTACTTAAGTAGTCACACAAGGAAATACTGCCAGGGACCTTCAGATGTTAATCATGAATGAGAAAACATTTAAGCTTAGTTTATGTGACTGTGTGCATAAAACAAGCATACTGTATGGCTTCTTTGCAAATCAGGTGTACTTTTCAGCTGTATGTCATTGTAATGACCCTCAGCTTTTCTGGAACTAAAGAAGGGGAGAAAAGTGCATGATGCTGTATGTGTGTGTTACCAGCGAATGTGATGAGTGTTCTCAGGAAGGATAACTTGGGCTGAGTTAACAGCTCTGTACCCTCCTTCTTATCCTTTCTGGTATTCATTAAGTTAATATACTGTTGCCTGCATGGGGCAGCTTCTTTGATGGTGAGTACAGTTAAATGCCTATTTAGACATGTCATGGACTAACCAATGCAAGAAGGTGCATGAAGTGTGGCAGAGAGAGAGAGGGAGGAGAGGAAAATTGTTGCTATATATTTTTTAACTTAAAAATGCTTCTTCTAACAACCCTTTGCAGCTGGCAGAAGGCTAAGGTTTCTCACACTATGAAAGGAAGTCAGACCATAAATAAGCTAGTCAGGAACACCTGGAAAGAATAAAATGCCTTTCTAGACTTTACACTGTGCTTAGAATGGATGCCAGCCTGGTGAGTGCATTCAAATGGTATGGAAGAATGTGTAAATGCCACATTAGTATAAAGCTAGGGAAATGTTTCCATTTTTTAATCTCTAACGTTTAAACTAATGGTTTATGGGAAAAAATATGGAAAGGCATTTTTCAAAGTTTAGTGTCTTGCTGTCATGTTTGGGGTGATGGACTTCTTTTAAAAAGTAGCAACAGAGTGAGACAGAAAGATAATGTGCTTTCAGAGCCAGTTAGAGACTAACAAACTTTCCAGAAGTTGTCACAGTTTTCACACTTAGGGATCTAATTCAAAGATGTACATTCCTCATCTGATGTACATTAAAGATCCAAAGATCATTAGCCCTTTTTACCTCATCCCCTTTCAGGACATTACACAAGATTTTTTTTTATCACTGCACTGGTCAGACATGCACTGGTGCAGTTCTTGAGTTGGAAGCTGTGCATGCTTCTGTTTAATCATTTGGCTGCCAGTACCGTCTGTGAATTCCATCCCATCTGGCTTAGGCCTTTTGTAAATTTTAAGGTAGGGTACTCAATATCCCCAGAAGCTGGTCACTGCTGAAACAAGCCAGCAAACGTATGGCTGTATTACTTTTGTCTGAAAAGTGTGTGTTCACAGCCTCCCTTATTTGCACAATAGGGTTCATGTCTAGGCCACGGGGATGGAAGGGCAGCTCGTTATTTGCCGGGCCCAGGCACAACTTTGGGCTAGACAGTTCCTTGGTGAAGAAGAGAGTTGTTCTTGAACAACCTATTCCTGACTGTGCTCACTTTGTCCTTAGAATCTAAAGTGCAGATGCGGAAGAAAGCTTTCTTTTTGTTTGGTCTGTATCAACTTTTACAGATTAATACCAATGACAAGTTGACTGTTTAATACATTCTAAAAACATTTATGGGTGTAGGAGGAAAGTAAAAACAAGTATGTCTGGGGCCAGCTGCCTAGTAGTCACATTCTTCCTTCCTTCCCAGGTTTATCTCCCATCACTGCTTCCTTCTAACGGCAGACACAGATTCTTTGTGTCTCCCAGCCTGTCCACTTCTTTAGTGCTCCCTAGTAGAGAGGGAAACAGTGAGCGGAGGAGGGCTCCTAGGAGCCAGCAGAGGGGTTCCCTTGTAGAATGTATTAATCTTCTTTACCTAGGTAGCCTCTTCCCAAAACATGGGCTCTGCCTCCTGCTGTGAAGCCAGAAGGGGATGGGAGGAAACAAATAATTAACAAGAAGTGCCTGTTATTTGCCAAATGTTGCCAGGACCAGATGGCCTCAGGTTTTCTTGAGTTACTGCGATTGTGTGAAGGGGTTTTCCTTGTTGGCTTTCAGACTTTTTCAGGGAATCTATATCATGTACTGAACCTTCATGGACTAACATTTCTGATGATTATTTTGTGCCAGACACTATATTATACAATTGAATATATTCAAGGGGAAGAAAGTCTGAATATTTGACTTTTTAAAATACCAGCTTGTTAAGTCCTTCGAAAAAGAAGAGTAGGGAGCAAGTAAAAGGAAAAAAGCTTATTGTCAATTTGTTCTGTGTAAAAATTAGTTGCATGTTTTCATTTTTCTATTCATTCATTCATTTTTTTCAACTCCTTTATGCAGGCACTGTTCATGGTACCATGAGGGAATGAAAGAAATACAAGTTATAGTCCTTATCCTCAGAAAATGTATACCTTAATATGCATCATTTATAGGGGTGTATTGTAATTTTCATATATGTCAACAACTGAATATTCTGAGTGAAGATTTTTTTTGACCCAGGATTCAAGAAACAAAACTTTTGCCTCCTTTTTTCAGAGTAATAATTCCTGCTCATCTTAACTAAAAAAACAAACCTTTTTACCTTGACTTTTTAATAAAAGTTTTGTTTCATTAATTAAAAAAAATTTATGTGTTGAGTGTGCCTAGAGTGATTCTGAAAGTGTAGGTATCTTAGCTAAGACTAAAAACTTAAGTTGATAGTTTGCTTCAATGATAATTGAAATCCAGGATTCATTTGAATATAAGTTTGTTTGTAAATCAGATGCTGAGAATATTGCCTTCTGATAGAGATGGAATTCGCAGTTCATAAGGTTAGTATATATCCAAAAGGAGAAGAGTAGTATTTTTACAGTAATGTGCTAATGTTTAAAGTGTTGCTTTTCTGGTATTATTGCCTAAAATTTCCGATGATGTAAATTAGACCCTCTAATACTTGTCTCAGCAGTAAGCAATAATTGAGGATATTTGATGGTTTTTATCCACATGGGAGAATGTACCACATAATTCAAAAGCAGCAAATCTCTGCGTTCAGTTTATTCATATTGCATTTTTTAGTCCATATTTTGAGAAGGGAAGGAATAGTTAAATAATATTTTCTTTAAGTGACCAATAACAGAGATAGACATTTGATAAATAAATGGTGATAGCCTACATTAATATGCATTTCTTGTATGTGAGTTCAGTTTATGTTCTCTTTCAGCAACTATTTTCAACTCTTCATAAGAATCTTGGCTGATTTTGGAGGCATGCATCATCTTTCTTATTTTATGATCTACTTCTTTTTATATCAAGCCATTTTTAGTTCATCATTTTTAAGTTCCCTTTTGGTTCAGAATCAAATAAAGAAAAACAGGAGAATAAAGAGGGCAATATTATTGGTTAGGAATGTCACATACACATGTGGGTATTATATGTCATAGTGTTATATATAAATCTCTTTACTGGATTTATAACTTTACTGTCAAAATTCACCTGAGGGTGACGCTCTATAGGTAAGAAATCGTAATTGAGAGATTTACAAAACCAAACCTTAAAGAAAACACCAGGGAGTGTTTCTAATTTTCCTATGTACAGTTTTTATATTTGTATTCCCTCTAATATGGCAATATGATTTTTAACACTAAATTTGACAGGCAGTAAATCTAATTATTACTGAGCATATGAAAAAATATATATACATAATGTAAGAGAGCTGGCATCTAAATATTTTGCTTTCACATTCATGGAATATTTGTTAACAAAGTTTCATAAGGATTGAAAATCATTACATACTACAGTTATACCTCTAATAAATGAATTATATATGTTGTTTCTACTATGTAATTAGGTATAATTACACTAATTGCATAAACAGATGATAATCAACCTGAAATTACTTTATAAAACAAGAACATTTACACAACAATAATGTCATTAAAAAACATAAGCCCCCAAGAATGAGACAAAGCAAGCACCACCAGGAAATTCAGTTAAGGATTAAGTGTCTAGCACTGTAGGTATAATAGGGACGCTGTCACCTTCCCATTACCCTAATGCACTCCATTCCTCTTAGATATAGTATGTTTAAATCCCGAGCTGTGAATTTCTAGGGCTTTGTGTCTTTGTCTCGCCACCTTAACATTTTTAATGTAGTTTTTGTTGTGTAAATCTATATAAGTGCCATCACCCGTCAGCGGTGACATCTGATGGCATGAGGCCGACCCAGTCTGCATGTATTAGGGCTTTTTGTGTTTGTGCAGTGGAAACTACTTAAACAAATGCCAGTTTAAGGAATAAACCTGTAAAAGGAATACATTTTCCTTGTTCTGAAACAATAGCTCAGTGTTGAATGGATGCCCATGAAAAGAATAAATCACATAGAAGGATAAAGTTCTTTTCCTCCAAAAGGCAAGAGGATGGTAATAATCATTTTGACCTATTGAGGAGATAAATCTCTTGATTTATCAGTTTAATGTGGAGACCAATCTAGAACACATGCCAGGAAGCCTCCTTGAAATTACTGCTAAATTTGGAATTGTCCGAAAACAATTTCAAGTATCAAAAACAATATCAAGAACTCAACAATTTCACAGAAAAAAATTGAAGCCCCAGACTGGGCAGGAGCACTTTGACATTGTTTACATAACTCTTTAATATTTAGTCATTCTATCAATGCTGGACACCAGTAAACCAAATACCTGGAGAGCTATACAGTATTTACTTGCAACTGACCTTTTGTATTGTCTGTGAACAGTAGTTCAGGAACTCTAGATCTGTTATTAGGTACACCTTGGGTAAGATTTGCTGTGAATTTGCAATGAATTTGGGGCTTTAGAAATATGTAGATCCTTGAGTCTCTAGCTCCTAATACTTGGGGGTATCTGTGTCATATAAACTTCAGTGTCCATTATCACCTTAATTTGTAGCAGAACAACTGGACTATATTTAAGAGCATTTAGGACTTGAGATGCCAACTCAAGTTCAGCTTGAGAACTTGAAGATGTCAACTCATATTCTGGTTTCTTCATCCATTAAAAAATGCAGTCAAGGGCTTCCCTGGTGGTGCAGTGGTTGAGAGTACGCCTGCCGATGCAGGGGACACGGGTTCGTGCCCCGGTCCGGGAAGATCCCACATGCGCGGAGCGGCTGGGCCCGTGAGCCATGGCCGCTGAGCCTGCGCGTCCGGAGCTTGTGCTTCGCAACGGGAGAGGCCACAACATTGAGAGGCCCGCATACCGCAAAAAAAACCCAAAAAAACAAATGCAGTCAACAAAATAATATAGATATAATTTTTACAATTGTCAGCTGCTGATGTAGACACACAGATGCTTAATAAATGCTTGCCAAACAAATATGTTGATAGAGGGGAAAATGAAAAAGGAGTATTTGGTAGATTTCTCCAAAAAGAAAAAAGAAAAAAAGAAAAATCTGAGCCATTTTCCCTGAGACCTTGGTAATGTTCCTTAAAAATTTAAATAATACTTTATTTTCTCTGATTATGAAATAATATTTACTATAATGTTTTTTAGAAACTATAGATATAGATAGCCTCAAAAGAAAAAATGGAAAGGCTTTGAGGTGTGTCCTGCCTTACTGCTCTCTAGAAAGCTTCCATTCCCACTAGTATAGGATAGAAGAATGCCATTTCCCCACATTTACCAGTATTGGTTATCTTAATTTTTAAAAATCTGTTAATTTTATACACTATTACTTGTATGCATTGTCTTCAGTTTTAGAAAACTACTTTTATTATTTCTGTTTCCATTTGCTTCTATTGGATATGGTTGGTGTTTTGATAAATATTATCTGAATCCTTTATCATGGGAAAATTCTGTAATGTTGTGTCTTAGTGACAGCCTCCTCCTGCTATAAAAACTGCAAGTTCCAAATCTTCCTTATTATGAGAACACAGGCATGTATAACAGGTTCTACCCATAGTATGCCTCCGATTCAGAGTTGAGAGAACCATGAGGGATGCTTCTTTGTGATAGTGGTTGAATGAGTGAGTTCCTGGGGCACGGGGCATCCATGCTGGTATCCAGTGTCTACTGTCTGTGGTAGGGCTGCATTGTCCAGTGCTCAGCAGGGGCATCAGTGACATCCTCACTAGACCAGCTCTCTGCTGGGATTCTAGGCATCACTCCTAGCTTTGTAGCTCTGAACCTGTGTCTTCAACTTTCATGACAATTTTGTGAGCTAGATCATTTTTTTAAAATTAGTTAATTTTTGGCTACGTTGGGTGTTCGTTGCTGCGCGCAGGCTTTCTTTAGTTGCTTTGAGCGGGTGCTACTGTTTGTTGCGATGCGTGGGCTTCTCATTGCGGCGGCTTCTCTTGTTGCGGAGCACGGGCTTCAGTAGTTGTGGCATATGGGCTCAGTAGTTGTGGCACGCGGGCTTAGTTGCTCCGCGGCATGTGGAATCTTCCTGGACCAGGGCTCGAACCCATGTCCCCTGCATTGGCAGGCAGAGTCTCAACTACTGTGCCACCAGGGAAGGCCAATATATATTTTTTAATAAGCATCCTTTTTGGCTTAAATAAACCAACACAGGTTTTTATTACCTGCGCCTCAGGATATTAAGTGTTAAATAAATGGATGCTAGGACTGGTTGTTTCTAATGTTGCTAGACAATTTAAAGAAAAAGAATGATAAACTGAAGTCCCTAAATTCTTGGTTCTAGAAAAGGGACTTTTTTTTTTTTTTTTTTTGCAAACCAAAAGAATATCTTTCCTAGTCACAGAGCAAAAGAAATTCACAGTAAAGGTTGTTGAATTACCAAGTCAACTGACTGGTGTCAAAGTGTATTGATGAAAAAGGGATGAAATCACAGAATTGGGGTGGGGATGTAGGGAAGAATTTGAATGATTCAGACTGTAATGGGCTCCCAAACCCATGAGTCTCCTTTGTGGGCTGAAGCAGCCTTTTTGCTCTACCTTTCTTGAAAACCCTGGAATGACCTCCTCGCAAACAGAATCCAATGCTCTTTATGGCCCATTCTCAACATCATGCACCATCCCCAGACCTGTATCTAGAGACAGATCCCAGCATGTCCTGTAATAATAATTAGAGAGTTGAACTGCAAGATTTTGCTAATTTTAAAAATTGGGTAATATATGTGTAAATGGATTCTGAAGGTATAAGAACAAGGAAGAAGGAGTGTAATTTTAAGTTCATCTGAATTAATTGATATGGATATATTTACTACAGATTCTGGATTCAATATAGTAGCTTAAGTAAGAGTGCTTAATGTCACACTAGGCATTCAGATGCTCAGGAAATTAGAAAAGTTGGAGTGGATTTATCATGTTTGCCTAACTCTAATCATGTTCTCCAAGAAGATTCAAAAGATATTCCCTCCTTCAGGCATTTAGAAATACATAAATGAGAGTATTCCTGGTCTTGGAAGAGTGCTACAGTGGCCATTCTCTGTAAGCCAAGGATGCTGGTTGGAGACACAGTAGAGTTTCATGAATTCAGTGAGGATACATGGGTCCCACGATGGCAGAGCCTAAGTACCAGCTCAAAACGTTAAAGACAGGGTGAGTACAGTTATCATAACATGCATCAGAACTAGTATGATATTAGTTCGGCCAGCTATAGTGTTTGGTAGTAACTAGGATTAAAATAGATGGGTAGCCCAATTAGATTCTACTTAATACGAATAAGAAAAACTGCATACTTGATTAACTAAGGCCTCATAATAGTTATCTCTTTTAAAGTCCCAAATCTGTGTAAGTTTACAGGTTCAGAATTTTTTAAATGAAGGGGAGACCAGATACTCTTGAGAGGAAAAAATCTACAATAACATCTTAATTAGTATATTTAAATCTTTTATCCTTTTCAAAGGGACCTGAGCCATTCACCAGGGTAAACTGAGCAGCCGGGGAAAAGGGAAATACCTAGACCTTTCATAAAGTATTAGATGTTAGCTCTGAGGTAACACTAAGGCCTGGGGACCCAGAACGCAACCTGGTTCTTCTGTGAGAATATGGGATTTATGGAATTCAGATGATAGAGATTTGATCCAAATCTGTCTTATAGTAAGCCCAGTGGGACCCTAAATGCATCCCTCTTTTATTTCTTTAATTCATAAATTTATTATTGGAATATATATCATCAGCAATAGAAGAACTCCATAATGGCTTCTGATATATCAGAAAGGACCAAGTGGAAACCACTGGAATTTGTCTTACTACCAAGAGACAAAATGAAAAGCAGTACCACATCCCTGGGGAACTGCAGATTTAAGTGTCATCATAAACCATTCAAAAGTGGTGGGGATGTTGAGTCTTATCACTTCCTAACATAATTCTCTTGTATGAATTGGTCTTAGAGAATGCGGGTGGATTATCATGATCATAAATTTAATAGGTGGTAACTTCAGTTAAATCAAGTGTTCCAGATGTGGTGTCTTTACTGAAGCAACGATTATAGCCTTAACTACTGCTCTTCCAAATCTTTTTTTTTTTTTCCTATCAATATACAGTTGACTCTTGAACAATGCACAGGTTAGGGGTGGTGACCCTGCTCACAGTCAAAAATCTGCATATAACTTTACAGTTGCCCTCCATATCCATGGTTCTGCATCTGTGGATTCAACTAACTGCAGATCATGCAGTACTGTGGTACATATTTTTTGAAAAAAATCCATATATACCTGGACCTGCACAGTTCAAACCTGTATTATTCAAGGGTCAACTGTATCTAGATACAAATAGTGTTTTTCTTACACTTGGCATGGATAACAATATACTTTTGCCATTTTGCTTCAGAATTATGTATACTCTGACCTTGAGCCATAATTCAATTTCTGGGGAGCTTGAATGTTTCATCCCAAAGGACATAAGGCTAGGTCATGAAATTAATGACTTTATACTGATATAATCTGGAGGACATGAAGTTGTAGACATTCTAGATGCTTGCATACTGGAAAATGGGAACAATATCCAGGAAAATATAAGACCTGAGTTGCTCAGTGAAGTGTGTAGAGGGTCCAGTGCTTTGGAAAATTTCAGGATATTTGCTGAAGTTTGAGTCTTCTACCATTAAAAAAGAGATGCAGAACTTAGTGGGTCTCTTTTCATTTTGAAGGCAATGTATAACAGATTTGGCTGTGCTGCTTGAAGCCACTTACTAGGTATAGCAGTGCTGTCAGGTCCTCACCCATATCTCATCACCTTTACCCCCTCACCACTTCAAGGAAACTTAAAATTGCCAGTACCTACATTCCATTCTTTTTCCTGAGGGATTTTTCTGTCTACCAGAGTATATTTTCTTTCCCATTACTCAAAATGTTTTAACAAACTGGGATGCTGCATGAAGAATGTATTATGTCTCATCAGGAGAAGCATAGCAAATGCCTCTGGGGTTTGAGATTAAATCCATGCTCTCTTAGTCAAGAAACTAGCTGTTTCTATTGAGAAACAGCTCTCAGCTTGTTTTAAGGTCCTTATAGAGACTTAATATTTAACTATGGCATACCAGATAACTATTTACCCTGAACTGCCCATGATGTGTGTTATGATTCACCTAGCCATATATTTGGGTGTGCTAAACTGCAATACATTTTCAAGTGGAGGTGCTATATATGGGACCTAACTCAAGTAGGTTTTTCTAAGCTCATACTTATGGCCTCAAAGGGAGGTCCCTATGACCAACTGATTGAGTAGGAAAGAAAGATGGAGGTTTAATTACCAATGGTTCTTCATGATAAGTTAGTATTAACCTGACGATAATTGTTTCAGTTTTACAAACATACTCAAGTAGTCTGGCCTCAACTTGTGAACTTCATCTGATCAAGGTTGACTTGACTACTGTCATTGCTGAATGCCCAGTCTGCTAGCTGTGGCCTCCAGTATGGTACCATATTCAAGGGAGATTAGCCAGACACCAAACTATATTAAGACTGTACCATCATAGAGCAAGAGTAATTTTGAATTTGAACTTGCTTTTGTTGTCTGCCATGCATTAGCCAGCCCCACAATCCTTAGAGTCACTAAAAGCTTTATTTTCCACTGTGATGCCGCACACCACATAGTTCCTGAACATGAACTGAATTTACATCAGAAGACTAAGGCAATGGGTATAGCACATGAGGTTCATGTAATCTCTCAGAAGCTGCAGTGTAGTTTGTGAAATTTAGCTTTCCAGCCTCTGGAGTTCAGGAAAGCATATAAAAGGCGGTAGGAATGGATGCTGACATCAACCATCTTCTGCAATTTATGTAGTCCCCCAGAATGGTGGAAGGCCTGTTGAAGACTCTGTTGTAGCCTTAGATCAGAGACTACTTTGTGAAGTTAGGGTGCTGTCCTATGGGATACTTGGAACTAGTAAGTATGCTTTCAACTCGTGATGAAAATGTGATTCTGTGTTTGTCATACAAGAATATATAAGTTTGACAATCGAAGAGGAGGAAAAGGGAATTATGCCTCTCACAGCTACAGCTAATGACCCACTCACAAAGTTTTAATTCCTGTATCACTCAAGATTCAGTGCAAAAACAAAAATCATTCCAGGTATTTTAGGCAGAAAGGGCTTTAATATAGGTAATTAGGTGCTTATGAAATCACTGGAAGGCTGGAAGGGTGAGAATCAGAAGTCATTTCAGGAATAATTGAGTTCAAGAAAATCCCCTGTAGCCACAATTCTAGAATCAGGTAGTTGAAATGAAGAAATGGTTGGAGTGGTGAATGCCTATCAACCACATCTGGAACATTTCTCATCTGAGGATCTCTGAGATCTGCTGATTGAGAGGCTTAGTACCCAAAGAAAGATGGCTTCCATCAAGAGAACAGCAGTTATTCCAATGAATTCAGGCCGAGCCAACATGCCCAGTCATTTCAGACTTCTTGTGCCATTTGACAAATAGGTGAAAAGGGATGTTTAGGTTTGGCATGGTAGATTGTTCCTGTCAATAAAGTTACTGCTATATGATGGCAGCAAGGAGTTTGGAACCCAGGGGATTTGGAACCCAGGCTTTGGGGTACCTCCTTGTACTGCTCCAGTGATAAAACTAAATGAAAGACTACATAAATATCTCAAATCCCTTGGGAATGAAGGTTTAGGTGATCACATTGGGTAAAGAAACCGGGTCCGCTGAGGAGCAGAATGAAATTGAACTGTGGAAGGTGTGGAGGAGGGAAGTCAGAAGTACCAACGATAGCATCATGTCTATTTGCAGGTGACTGTTAATATCTGCCCATATTTTCTTACCTGCTGTGGTGTCTCATGTATGTTTACATATCTTAAGAAATTTTTTTCTCTCCCTTTACCCTATCATTTCTATCTATCTTATATTGTATATGTTAATGATTATTAACTTTATAGTTT
The DNA here is from genome assembly GCF_964270905.1 of Leucopleurus acutus. Taxonomy (NCBI): domain Eukaryota; kingdom Metazoa; phylum Chordata; class Mammalia; order Artiodactyla; family Delphinidae; genus Leucopleurus; species Leucopleurus acutus. The sequence goes on along the minus strand of NC_139162.1, from coordinate 16,791,861 downwards.
ATAGATTACAGACTATTGAAAAGTGACAGTACTCAAGAAGATCTTGGACTTGTAGCTGGATGCATTAACTGAAAGGTCTTTGGGTTGTCCACCATTGGAGGAAAGAAGATGTGCTTTTAGGTTAGATAGGGGTTGATGTATTATGTTAGGTAAGAGCTCTTTGTGGGAGAAGAAAAAGTATGAGTAAGAAAGATGTATGTTGATGGTGCAGCAGTCAAAGGGTGGTCTTTCAGGGAGCATTTGTCATCCATTTTGGTCACTATCAGAACCTCCTTCTCATGTTTTGGGTTCTCTCTCATCTTACAAGCCTTGTTGTGGGCACTACCTACCTCTTGCTGGAAAAGCTGAAATGCCAGTTATTTGCTTTTCTTCCCTCACACCCTCTTTGGCTCTCTTGCAGCTGGAGTTCAAGTGCATAGTCTAGACTCTAGGGACAACTGCTCTGGAGTGATAGGGAAAGCACACCCTCGAGGTCATTCCCTGCTAGGGGCAATGGCTGCAGAAAGAGTGTGTCCTGAGACAGCAGTGATGCTGCATCATTGAGACCATCACATGTTCCTACTTGTGTTCTTGAGTGCTCAGCAGTGACAGTAGTAATGTCCTCTCTCCACTCATTCTGTGGTATGATTTTTGGAAGTATTTTTGTTTATGTTGCCCCAAATCTAGCTCTCCAGTCTTTCTGGGGGTTCTTTGCATTACCCACTGCCCCTTTTTACTTTTTTTCATCAGCCATGGTTGGTTTCTGTTGTTTGTCACTAGGAAAAGCCAGCCTATTCAATGATAGAATAGAAGGAGCCCTGGATTTGTAGGCAGGAGACTGGGTTGGAAACAGGGGCTGCCACCTAGTGGCCATGTGACCTGGGCATATTATTTTATTTACCAGAGCCACAGTTTCCTTTTCTGTAAAATGGGAATAAAAATTCCCACTTTGACCATTTGGCACAAAGATCACATGAGCTAAAACTTTCAAAGGTTCTTACACCTGTGCCTATCACATCTTATTTTTATTGCTGTTTTTGTTTAAAAGTAGCAGTACAATGGGAAAATGCAGTGTTTGAACATAGAGTAAATGTGTTCTTACTATAATATCTGACTATGTTTAATATTACTTTCATTAAAATGTCCTAGAAAAGAATATGTTTTCTTGCTAGCTCCTGAGAATACATGAAGTAATGGAGTTTTAGTTGAATGCGAGTATTCCTTACTTTCCATTCAAGCACTTCCATAGCACATAGTTCAAATTTCTGAGGGTTATCTTGGGAAATAGAGTAGCAAGTTGTACTTTTATATCTGATTTGCTGCTAGAAAGTTTAATAAAATCGGTGAATATACTAATAAGTATGCCATTTGTGGTGAAAGGCAGTTTGCTTATTTGTCAGTTAAATTATTTCATTCTTACAAAGGAATATTATATATAGAAAGTATAAATAATAATTAAACAAACACTTATATACCCATCTCTCAACTGAAGCCTGTTGTGTAATTCTCCCCATACCCCTTTCTCTGTCTTTTCTAGCAGTATACATAAAAAATGCCTGGAATTATGTATAACAAACTGTTGGCAGAAGTAGAAATCATGGGGTGTTTTTACTTCAGTTCTTTGTAGTTTGAATTTTTTAGGAGCATGCATTTTTCACTTAGGAAAACAATACATTAAAAAAGAAAAAGAACAACTAATGCAACAATTTCAAATGCATTGGAGCAAGGAAATTAATGAATGAATTGGAAAACCTAAGTACAGTAGACTTGGTAAATAAACACATGAAATTTCAGAAGCACATTAGCAACAATTATTTAGACAATGATTGGTTTTTCTGCTTTAATTGCTGTCTGTGATTTGTAGTGATTAAAAGGGTGGATCCTGAAACCAGTGGGTATAGTTTCAAACCCAGTTATTAGCTGTATGGCCTTGAGCAAGCCACGTAAATCACTTTGCCTAAGTTTCCTCATCTATACAATGTGGATAGTTATAGAATCATTCTCATAAGATTAAAGGAGGATTAAATGGATAATTCCTTTGGATAGTGGTACGTAAATAGTATGTGTATATATAAAATTATATACATATAAAATAAAATTCTGGGAAATGTAATTCATTCTAGCCAAACTGACACACTACAAAGCCATCACGCGCCTCTCTTCTCTCCATTTGCTCTGTTAAAAACTCTTACGATGTGGAGAATTCTTTCTGGTCTTCTGATGTATTCATTCAGTTTTCAGTAGTTTCTATTCTGCTCTTCACTGCCTTTACTAAAGGCAACACCCATTCTTTTTTTTTCCCCCTAAATTTTCAAGAATTCATTCTTGTTCTCAAGTAGTTTCTCCTTCCCCCTCCCCCTTCTTTCTTTTTAAAAATTCTATTCTTGCTTCAGTGATGAAATAGCCTCTTTAATTCCACTGAGACTGAGAGTTAAAACAGGAAACAGTAGAGAGTATTTAATATTAGGTCTATTTTCTCTATCTTTTCATTTGTTTTCCCTCTTTCAGTTGCTGATAGTCTTCATGTATTTAGTTATTTTTCCTTATTGCCTGATACTTAACAATGATGATCAATATCCAGTGACTTAAACTCACCAGAAGGCTTTGTTAAAAACACAGACCCCCCTATGCCCTACCCCTGGAGATTCTGATTTGGAAGTTCAAGGAATCCTACTTCTCAGGAGTCCTACTTTTAAAAATAGGTATGCAATACTTTGACACCACTGGTCTGTATAGTTCAGCATTTGGGAACATCTCATCTGGGTTGCTCAGTATTTATAGCTAGTACAAGCTCATGTTTCTGGCAGTTGTATATTTTTTTGTTCGGTTTTTCTTGTTAGGGTTCTCTCCGAGCATAGCAGTTGATACATTACTGGTAGGTCTTCCTTTCCCCAACCACAAATAGTAGCCAGGAGCCAACCATCAAGCATTTCCTCTGTGAATATAGAGGTTGAGTGTGATGGGCTTCTTTAATTGTATCCTGTATACATTAAAAACATATACATACATATCTAAAAATATTTGTATTTAAATATTTTAATTTATTTTGATTCCTTACTGTTTAATAAGTTAACAATTAAGGTTATTAATTTGCCTCTGGGCATAGCTTTAGTTACATCTTAAAAGTGTTACTATAGTAGTGTTATCATTATTTCCTAAATAATCTGCAAGTGCTTTCAATTAAGAGGCCCTAAAAAGTGTTCAAGTTGTTGAAGGTTTTGTTTTCTTTAGTTCATGCTTAAAGTTTTATTACACTGTGGGCACATAATAGAGTATGCTGTCTGTATAATTTTTACTGTTTGATGTTCAGTCAATATTTCTTTTTAGGTAATATATGGGAAAATAATATTAATAGTCTATGGATATTAAAATGTTTGCTTTGCTTTTGCTTTGCTTTGTGTGGGGGTAATCATATGTATTATTTCTATTTTGTTAATTTAATCTGTCAGATTTTTACTCTGGTGTTTCTTGCATTTTTGTTGCTTTTCCTTTACTTAAAAAATTTTAGTTTTCTAATCTAGGGCAATGTTATTCCATGCATAAAAATTAATGATTGTTACAGTTTCATTATATATATTGTACTTTTATCAATAGCGTAATACCCTCTTTATTCATTTAATGCCTTGCCTTGATTTTTGCTTTCACTGGTACTAATATAGGAACTATCACTTTATTTTGGTTTATGTTAGTCTGTTACATCTTTGTCCATCCTTTTTTAAATTTTCTATGTCACTTTTAAGTGCTTAGGCAATTTTTAAAATCCAGTTTAAGAATTTTTGTCCCTGATAGGAGTAGTTAACTCATTTATATTTACTATAATTATTATGTTAATCTATATCACTCTTACTGCTTTTAGAGCTTCCTTTTTAATCATGTATTTTTGCTGTTTCCTCTCTTTTGAACCATAAACTGTGTATTCTTTGCTTCTATTTTTGTCAGAGTTTTGGAACTTGTATATCCTGATTTTAATTCTATAAGTGGTGACCATACTCTTTCAAAAGCAATTATTACTAAATAAGTTTTCTTCTAATTTTCAAAGCTGATCAAAATAATAGCTTAAACAAAACACTAATTGGCAGCATTCTCTGGTTGCTGTTGCTAATGTGTTAGGGTGCAGGAGAAAAGAAACTTTCCCCAGCTTGACTTCTACCAATTACTACAGGAGCTAGTGGGAAAAACAACACCCACTGTTGCAGCTGAGACTACTAGCCGGAAACAACTTGAGTTTCTGTGCTAACTTGTATATAGGACTTGTTAAACCATTTAGTGTATGAGAATATATCTTTTTTAAGACCATAATGTGTCTGCTCTAGAATAGCCGTCCCAGGTTTCTTTGTTTGCTGTAATTGAATAAAAATGTAGTGGAGCTAGAAAAGATTCAGGGAAGAAAAATAAAGACAATTAGAAGCAGTTGAGATGCTTCCATATGAAGACAAATGTAAAAATAATAAATTTATATATCCATTGACAGGACAGAACTCTGAACCAAAGGAAGTTTTCTCAATGTAAATTTGCAGCTGTTTTTTAGCATAATGAATTTCTTTTCCAAATGTTGATAATTTATCAAAAAAAATCAGGACATGTATATCTTTTAACCTCTATAAAAATGAAATATGGAATTATTATTCCTTTGACTAAAGATATGAAGATGAGTTGAGATTTTTTTTTTTTTTTTTTTTGCGGTACGCGGGCCTCTCACTGTTGGGGCCTCTCCCGTTGCGGAGCACAGGCTCCTGACGCGCAGGCTCAGCAGCCATGGCTCATGAGCCCAGCCGCTGCGTGGCATGTGGGATCTTCCCGGACCAGGGCACGAACCCGTGTCCCCTGAATCGGCAGGCGGACTCTCAACCACTGCGCCACCAGGGAAGCCCCGAGATTTTTTTTTATTATGGTTTTGCTTTGAATCAGGCCCTGGTTAAATACTCAACTTGAAGATAGTCTTTTGAGTTAGAATTGATCAAAATGTTTGAAATCTTTACCAAATCTTTCACCCTTCTTTGAGCTGAATTCACTTCATACAGTTTTGAGATTATTTATATTTTTCTAAGCTGGTCAAAGCCCACATTTCTGCCTTAGGGGTGGTATGGAATAACACAAAATAAAGACATAGAACAAAAGAGAGGAAAAAATTTAAAGGAACCCACTGAAAAAGCAAGAGAAATGGAGAACTGATTAGCTAGCAGTAAGACAGTTGGTCAGTTTAGCATGGTTTATTGTGGGAATCCTAGGTGATAGTCATTTTTCTGGGAATTTTCAATAAGCTAGATAAGCAAGATGACGGACCTGCTGGTTTGGGTAAGCAAAAATGTCTAATATCAGAATGTACGCACATTTCAGGCCCATAATTTACCAAGATATTTTGCATATAGATGATGACCCAGTGAAAGGTCTAGGTCCTACAATTTATTGGCATCTTCAACCCTCAAAGGAATATTTTGAGTTTGCTAAAAAGGACATTTAGAAAGCATTATGCTTATGGCAAGCATTTAGTCAGAAGTACAATATCGGTAGCCATGGGGCAGTGTTACTAAGTAGATAGTTTGTATTGTCAAGCAATATATTTAAAAAGTGCGTGTTTCCCATCACCAATAGTTGAGGATCATCTGATGAGAGTGACTCTTCAAATTACTTCTTAAATCAGGAATCACCTAGCCAAGGAATTCCGAATATTGTTAAATTCACTTGAAAGCAATTACGGAGGAACATTTGTGCATTAGTGACCGTGAAGAAAAACATTTTTAAAATCTGTTCAGAATAGTTTTTCATATTTTAGAGAAAAACATGGAACTACTACGACCTCTTTGGAATGTAGCCCAGTAGAAGGAAAGCAGACATATGGAAGAGAGTTTCAGGATATTTATTCTCCACTCACAAACGACACTTTTTTTTTTTTTCAAGTTAAAAAGGTCTGACTATGTCTGTGTCTTTTTTGGCATCCTCAACATTCCCCTAGTAGCTGATGAGTTACATAACTTCCTTTTGTTCCAGTTCTGTATTAAGAAGGCTGTAGCATGGAGATGGGATGGTCGTTCTCAGATATGAATATCAGTTCATGAGGGAAACAACCACATGCCAGACAGCTTTGAAGGTCATGTTGTTTGCATTATGTCCATTCTGTCTTTTTTCTTGTCCAGTAGGCGACCTATTTATAAGGGCAAATAGGTTATGTGGTGACTTGCTGTGGTGTTCTCAATGAATGTCCTGTGTTTTGTTCACTCTTAAGTTAATCAAGAAAGCTCTTCCAACAGAGCTCAACAATGCAGACATTATGTGAGCCCATGAGATTTAAAAAAAAATTGAATTGTAATTTTTTCTGGGGGCAATAATAGCAAGGGATATCTGTTTCTGGAAAAAGTTGAGAGACAAAGGAGGGTTTTCAAGCAAACAAATGAACATGGATTTGAAGTCAAAGAAAAGAGGGAAAACCAAAATGACTGCGAGTGTTTTGCTTGTCTCAGAGCGTGCACACTTATTTCTGTTCCATTGTTTGTGACACAGCATGTGATGTCACCCAATACTAGTCCCTGGCAGGGAACCTAAGTGTACCCAACATTAACCATAGTGAGATGGACTTGGCCAAAAGTTTAAAGAGAAACACATGATTCCAAGATTGTTCCAGTATCTAATTAGATACTGAGTAGTGGGAGAATGTTGAAGAATAAGAGCAGGAAAAAAATCTGGCATGTCTTTTGTTGAAATTCAATCCTCTCGTTTTCCCCTCTGTGTTCTCTGCAGCAGTCTGAAAACTTTTCAATCACTTTTCTTTAAAGGATGCAGTGAATTTTATCACAATTTTGTCAATCAGAACCACATGTGCTTGCTCCACTGATGACAGAGAATAACAAAATCATATTTGTTAAGACCCAAACTCAGGTAATAAATAACTGGGATGCAATGTGAAATCTAATGTTCTTTAAAAGAAACAATGAATGTTTCCAAAAAATTTAATTTGGAGAGTAAAATGAACTTTTTGAAGAGAAAACCATATGAAAGTTATGCTTGTGGCTCAATAACCTTCTTTCCACTATCAGACCAATTCTATTTTTCTATCCTGAGGTCATAATAAGAACTCTCCTACAAATTGTCCAGCATTCATGTGATGTAGATTAAGGTCCCCAAGAGTGGGTTATGGTCATGACCATGTTTTAGAGACGGGGTGGGCAAACTGCGGTCCACAGGCAAATCTGGCCCAGTGCCTGTTTTTGTAAATAAAGATTTATTGGATCACAGCCACACCCATTCACTGACATGTCCTCTATGGCTGCTTTCACGGTACAGTGGTGGAGTTGAATGGTTGTATAAGAGACTGAGGGGCCCACAAAGCCTAAAATATTTATTGTCTGACCTTTTAGAGAAATAGCTTATTAGCTCCACTTTTAGACAAGCAAGAATATTCAGACAAAATACAATAAACATAACTGACTCCTGGGGAACAAGGATTAAGAAGGATTGTGGTAATTTAAGAAATATTTCCTTCTGATTCTTAGGCTATGGATTTGTTTGGTTTTCAGTGGTATAAGGAAGAGTAATCCTGTGTATGTGACAAAGGTCATCAGCAGCCACTTAAAGACCTCCGTTCTCTATTATTGAAATTATTTACTCTTGGGTTTGGCCTTGGCAAGTAGCTAGAATTTCTCTGTCTGCACCCTTTCCCAGAAGGGCCTGGCTACAGCCTAAATGCATAGTAGCTGCTTTAGGAATGTGGAAACTTCGTGATATCATCACTGTGGAATGGTTTGTCCTAGCACTTGTATCCCAATTAGTTAAGGACCAATCATAGCCTGTCGAAGGTGATGAATGTTAGGGTGTCGTTTGGTCTGTTTTTATTTTTAGCTTTGGAACCCGTTTGATTTTAGGAATGCTATCGATTTTAATATGATTGTGCAAAGAGAACAAAAGAAATGTAATCGTATCTTGAACAAGATCTTTGATCACTTAATTGATGAATTAAAAACTCTCAAAAGGCCGTGCACCGGGCAGAATGCTTCAGATTTACCGGTAATTTTAGAAGCACTTTGTTATTAGTTCCTTATTTCCAGCCTTCCTGCAAAAGGTATTTCAAAATGTATATTAAAGTCAAAGCCAAGCTGCCTCTCTTCTCCATCGGTCACAGAGCTCTGGGGAACTTTTCTAGGAAGGCGATGTCAGGATATTTGGAAAGGTTAATTCATCTCTAGGTGATAGGAACCAGGTTCTGTCCATTTGAAGGGAAAGAATGGAATGGGGGAGGGGGACAAAAATGAGACACTAGGAAGAAAATAAAGGCTACATAACTAGAGAACATAACCATGAAATGTGTAAGGCCTGTGGGCCTTTGCTTAAAAGAAATCAGGCTGAAGGCAGTTAAGAATTTAAATGGTAATATAAAAGGTCTCTACACTGATTAGATATTTTCGAGTGATTAATGCTCTCTGCCGTCCACTGCATCATTGTTGGTAAGTAGGGAGATGGTAATAATTTTAACAGGTTGGTTTGATTTTGTGTGTTGCTTATCTAACAAAGCAGAGATGACACATTGATTTCACAGCAGCCTCTTCCAGCTCTAGCTTGTTTATATACCTGAGTTGTAGAACATCTTTTGAACTTAGCCCTGCACTCAGAAAACAAGCTGAATCTGTTGTGTCCAGAAAAACCCCTAGATACTTGGGACTCCTGGTGCCTTTGTGCTTTGTAGCATGAAGGTTGAAGGGGAAACAAACTGATAGGCTATCATGCATATTGGAGGCAGGGCACTAGAAATACAAATCTTCATTGTGCATATTCTGGTGGCCAACATGTTGAAATATTTTTCACTTGGGGACGGAGGTTTAAATTGGGGCATCGTCAGCTGATTTTAGGAAGGCAATACAAAAAGCTCTGAATTGGGAGCCAGAGGCTTGCTGCATTCTGTACTGATGCTTTATGAGTCCATAATCAAAATCTCTCTTTAATTTGTGATATACTGAGTATATATATATGGTCACATTTACCAATGGCAGAGACACAGAGCTTATTAGAACATTTCCTTGTGGAGGTTTGTGAAGTAGCCTATTTTGATATTGAAAAGGAGAGAAGAATTAGGTGAACATGGCATGCCCAGACCTCTCTGAAAGGGTTAGGCCTCACCTGGAAATTTGAGTTTAATTTTGGGACCACATTTTAAGAGGTATATTACACATTAGAATATGTCCAGGATGGTGAGAGGACTTGAAACTGGGTCTTCTTTCATTCATTCATTGACGTTTTTGTGCTTATCATCTAGCCAGCACTGAACAAGCCACTGGAAGTACAACGGTAAAAGACAAATATGGAAACTACCCTCATGAAGCTTATAGTCTAAAGGGGAAAATAGAATAAACAAACAGACGCGCACACACATACTAGCTTGCTAACTAATTAACAACTCATTAAGGAGCTGCGATAAATAGGGAGCGTTGAATTAGTCCTAATTTAGAAAGATTGTCAGAGTATCTCTGAGGAAATAATATTTAAACTGAGGACAGAAGGATGGGGAGGAATGGGGTAAAGGACATTCTGGAAGAGAGGAACGGTCCTGAGATGGGAAGAAATGTGACATGTGCTAGGAACTGAAAGCAGGCTGCTGTCAATCCAATGCAGTGAATGAGGGGAGCAAGAAGAGTGAGGTAGCATCAGAGAGGAAGGCTTGCGTCAGATCACCCAAGGTCTTCAGGGCCATGGGTAGGCGGTTGGAAGTTTTACTGAGTGTCAGAGGAAACCACAGATGTTTCAAGCAAGGGAATAATATGATTTACTTGACATTTTAGAAAGACTATTCTTGGTTGAAAGAGGGGTGAGGATGGAAGGAGGAAGGGGGCAATTAGGAGACTGCATTAGCTCTAGGTGGAAATGATCATGGCAGCTGAGTTGAAGAAATGTGTATTGAAAAGGAAAATTAGCAGCTCTTGTGTTGGACTGGAGGTTAGAGTGTGGGATGGTAAGGAATCAAACATGACTCTCAGGTGACTGCCATTTGATAAGATAGGGAAGAGCAGGGAAGAATAGGTCTGAGGGGAAGAGTAGGGGAAATCAAGATGCATGACTGGAGAAACTGGAGATGTTTCATCTGAGGAAGTAAAAACTCTGGGAAAGGAGAAGCATTTCACAATCATTTTTAAATCAGTATTTTTTCACCATTTGGGGAGTCAGTAAGTATGGAGTCACAGTAAAATCTGATGATAGCTAAGGACCCTTTCTACAAAAAATGGATAATACATTGAATACAATTTTAACAGCTCCATGGATCACCCAAAGCTGACCCATCAATTGTTCATGGGCCTCAGCTTAAAATATGTGAAGGACTGCCTGTGGAAAAGGAATTGGCCTAGTATTATCATTTTTCATTAGACAGTCTGGATTCAAGTCTCCTAAATTAGCTGAGTTTCAGATTTCCAGTTGGTTAGATGGGATTTATAATGCCTGTTTTATCAATTTATATAGCTGTTCTAAGATTTAAATGAGATGATGCTTTCTTAATTAATATGACTTTCTAATACTTTAAACAAATGAGCCCACAGTGAGGTAGATATGGCTTGGATGAAGTAGTTTTCTTTGTCCGGAGTGAATTACTTCATGAGATAGTGGTTCATGAAATGGTTCAAGCAGGATCTGAATGACTTCTTGCCCATAATCATATGGGGAGTGTTGGACTAGATGATCTCTGAAACCCTACCCCATTGATGGTCTTCACCAAAGCCTAACTACATGCAAATTTGTAAGGTTAGATGGGAAAGTAATGCATGCTAGATAGTGCTAAGTAAAGCACTTAATAAATTATTAAGTTATGGTGGCAGACAATGCTGGATGGTTGGCCTAGTCCATATCCTCAGACCTCTTTCCTATAGTCACCTTCAGCCAGGGATGGCCAAATGACAAACATTCTACCTAATGAACAAGCGAAGTTCCTAGGAGAGCTAATCTCCTAGAAACCTCCTATGGTAGACCTAACTGGTAAGCAAGTTTGAAACTTTTTTCCATTTATTTTTACCTTCTTTTGTCCGGAAATTTGGAAGTGATGTCAAGGAATGAGTCAGTCATCTTGTGACCATGAAAAAACAGCCATGAGGCAAAGGTTAAGGGAATCGTAGAAATGTTTTCATTTCTCTTGGCTATATACCTAAGAGTGGAATTGCTGAGTCATTTCGTAACTGTTATAACCTTATGAGGAACTGCAAAACTGTTTTCCACAGTGGCTGTACCATTTTACATCTATACTAGCAACGTATGAGGGTCCCAATTTTTCCACGTGTTCTCCAACACATACTGTCTTTTTGATTATATCTGTTCTAGTGGATGTGAAATGGTCTCTAATTATGGTTTTGATTTGCATTCCCCTTATAACTAATGATAGTGAATATTATGTGCTTATTGGTCATTTGTATATCTTCATTAGAGAAATGTCTATTCAGATCTTTTGCACATTTTTAAATTAGGTTATTTGTCTTTTCATTTTTGAGTTGTAAGGGTTCTTTGTATATACTAGATACAAGTCTTTGTCAGATATTTAATTTGAAAATATTTTCTTCCATTATGTAAGTTGTCTTAACTTCTTGATGGTATCTTTTGCAGCTCAAAAGTTATAAATTTATTTTGATGTTATTTAGTTTGCCTATTTGTTTCTTTGGTCACTTGTGCTTTTGGTGTTGTATCTAAGAAAATTTAGCCTAATCCAGCATCATAAAGATTGACTCCTATGTTTTCTTCTAAGAGTTTTATAGTTGTAGCTCTTACATATAGGTCTATGATCCATTTTGAATTAATTTTTTTATGTGTGGTGTGAGGTAGAAAGCCAACTTCATTCTTTTTTATGTGGCTATCCAATTGTCCCAGCACTGTTTTTTTTAAAGAACCTTATCCCTATAAAATTGTCTTGGCACTCTTGTCAGAAATCAGTGGCCATAAATGTCAGGGTTTATTTTTGGACTCTCAATTCTATTCCATTGATCTACACTGTCTTTATTACTATAGCGTGGTAGTAAGTTTTGAAATCAGGAAGCGGGAGTCCCTAACTATTTTCTTTTTCAAGACTGTTTTTGTCTGTTCTGGATCCCTTCCTTTTCCATAGAAATTTTAGGATCATTTGTCAATTTCTACAAAAAGCTAACTGCGATTTTGATAGGGATTGTGTGTAATCTGTAGATCACTATGGTAAGTATTGCCATATTTATCTTTCTGATCCATGAACATGGAATATCTTTCCATTTATTTATATTTTCTTTAATTTCTTTCAGCAGTGTTTTATAGTTTTCCATCTACAGCTTTTCATTTCTTCTGTTAAATTTATTCCTAAGTATTTTGTTCTTTTTGATGCTATTATAAATAGAATTATTTTCTTAATTTCATTTTGCAATATTTATTTCAAGTGTATGGAAATACAATTAATTTTCTAATATTGATCTTGTATCCTGAAATCTTGCTGAACCTTTTATTAGTGCTAATTTATTTTTTTGTTGCCTTTGGATTTTATATGTAAAAGATCTTGTCATCTTCCTTTTCAATCTTCATACCTTTTATTTCTTTTTTTTCTTGCCAAGTATCCCTGGCTAGACCCTCTATTATAATGTTGAATAGAAATGGTGACAGCAGATGTCCTTGTCTTGTTCCTGATCTTGGGGGGGAAAGCGTTTAGTCTTTCACCATTGAGTACAATGTTAACTGTGGTTTTATAGTAGATGTCCTTTATCACGTTGAATAAACTCCCTCTAATTCTAGTTTATTGAGTGTTTTTATCATGAAAGGGTGTTGGATTTGGTCCAGTGTTTTTTTCTGCTTATAGTGTGTATTTTTTTGATCCCTTATTCTGATAATATGGTGTATTACATTAATTGAATTTTGGATTTGAAATCATTCTTTTGTTTTTGGGGTAAATTCCACTTGGTCATGGTGTGTATTCCCTTTTTATATATTACTGGATTTGGTTTGCTAGTATTTTGTTGAGAATTTTTGTATCTATATTGGTAATGAATATTGGTCTGTAGTTTCTTGGGGTTTTTTTCCCTCTTTTTAGATCTTTGTCTGGTTTTGGCATCTGGGTAATACTGACCTCGTAGAATTAGTTGGTATGTATTCCCTCCTCTTCTATTTTTTGGGAAGAGTTTGTGAAAGATTGGTATTAATTCTTTCTTGAATATTTGATGCAGTTCACTAGTGAAATCTTCTGGGCCTGGACTTTTCTTTGGGAGAAGTTTTAAAATTACTAATTGCCCTCTTTACTTTTAAAGTTTTTGCAGATTTTCTACTACTTCTTGGGTATATTTTCATAATTTATATCTCTCTAGGAATCTGTTTGATCTGAGTCATCTAATTTGTTAACATATAGCTGTTCATAATATTACCTTAAATTATTAAAAAAATTTTTTTTGTAAGGTTGGTAGCAGTCTTATGTCATTCCTGATGTTGGTAATTTGTGTCTTCTCTCTCTCTTTTTTTTTTTCCCTTGGCCAGTCTTGCTAAGTGTTTGTTAATTTTGTTGATCTTTTCATATAAAAAGACTTTAGTTTGGTGATTTTCTTAAGTTTTTATTTTCTATTTTATTTCTTTTTGGTCTATTGTTCATTATTTTCTTCTTTTTTCTAGGTTTGAGTTTAGTTCACTCTACTTTTTCTAGTTTTTTAAAGTGGAAATTTAGGTTACTGATTAGAGATCTTTCTTCTTTTATAATATAGGTTTTTACAGCTATAAATTTCCTCCTGAGTATTGCTTTAGATGTATCCCATAAAATTTGGTATGTTGTGTTTCTGTTTTCATTCGTCTCAAAGTAGTTTCTAACTCACCTTGTGATTTCTTCTTTGACCCATTGGTTACTTAGGCATATGCTGTTTAATTTTCACATACTTGTGAATTTCTTAAATTTCTTTGTGTTATTGATTTCTAATTTAATTCTATAGTGATCAGATAAGATGCTTTGTATAATTGTAGTCCTTTAAAATTTATTGTGGTTTGTTTTATGGCCTAGCATATGGTCTGTTTTAAAGAATGTTCCATGTGTATTTGAGAAGAATGTGTATTCTGCTGCTGTTGGGTGGAATGTTCTATAGATGATTGTTACATGTATTTGATATATAGTATTGTTTAAATTTCTATTTCTTTATTGATCTTCTATCAGTAATTAAAAGTGGGGTATTGAAGACTCCCACAATTGTTGTTCAATTGTCTGTTTTTCCCTCAATTCTGTAAAATTAAAGTTTTTGCTTCATGTATGTTGTGGCTCTGTTGTTAAGTGCACATCTTTTTGTAATCATTACATATTCCTGATAGAGTGATCTTTTCAATCATTATGAAATATCCCTCTTTATCACCAATAACATAGTTTTTGTTTTAAAGTCAGTGTTGTCTGATATTAATATAGCCATTCCAGGTTTTTTTTTTTTATTGTTGCTTGTATGATATATCTTTTTCTATCATTTTACTTTCAACAAGTTGGATCCTTGAATGTAGCATGTATCTCCTGCAGACAGTGTATAGTTATTGTTTTTTTTAAATCCAGTCTGATAGCCTTTGCCTCTTGATCAGGTTGTTTAATCCATTCATATTTAGTGATATTATTTTTGATATGGTTGAAATTACATCTGCCACTTTGCCTTTTGTTTTCTATGTTCATCATGCACTTTTGGTTTCTCTATTCCTCCTTAATTGTGTTCTTTTGTATTAGATACTTTCTAGTGTAACAGTTTAATTCCATTAGAGACTTTTAATTTCTATTTGGCTAATTTTGTTAGTGGTTGCTCTAAGGTTTATAAGTCTAAATTTTAAGTTATCAGAATCTACTTCAGATTTATACTGACTTTGTTTCAGTGAAGCCTAAAAAACTTAATTAGTGCATTGCCACTTCTTTTTGTGCTATTATTATTAAACATATCAGGTATAATACATTATTATAATTATTACTTTATTTAATCTTATACTTTTAAAGAAGCTGAGAGAAGAAAGTAGAACAAGTATATATCAATATGTATGGAGTGTGTTATATTAATGTTCTTATTTACTCTTTCTGGTTCTCTTCATTTCTTACTGTGGGTTTGAATTCCATCTGATGTCATTTCCTTACTCAGATAGAACTTTACTCCTGCTTGCCTCCTTGGTGCTCTTGTCAAATATATTATATTTTTATGTTATAGGCTCAACAATATAATTACATATATTTGTTTTATGAAATTGATGTTAAAATCAGTTAAGAGCAGAAAGATACAATTATACTGTCATTTGTAATCACCTACATAATTACCTGTATTGACACTTGTTTTTTGTGTGGATTTGAATTACTGTCTGGTGTCACTTTCAGCCTGCAGAACTTCCTTTAGTATTTCTTGTAAGGTATGTCTACTATGGCAAATGATCTCGATTTTTGTTCACCTGGGCATATCTTTTTCACTTTCATTTCTGAAATAGTATAGTTTTGCTGGATATAAGATTCTTGATTGACAGTGTTTTACTGTCAGCACTTTGAATATGTCATCCTATTGCCTTCTGGCCTCCACTGTTTGTAATGAGAAGTCTGCTCTTAATCATATTGGGGTTCCCTTGTACATGTTGGATTGTTTTTCTCTTATCGCTTTCAAGGCTTTTTTCTTTTTCTTTGGATTTTATCTTTGTGATTATTCATGTGCCTGGGTGTGGATCTTCTAAGTTTATCCTACTTGAACTTGGCTGAGCTTCTTTGTATGTAGATTAATGTGTTTCATCAAATTTTGGAAGTTTTCAGCTACTCTTTTAGTATTTTTTCTTCTGTTGTTTTCCTTCTCGCCTCTCCTGGTAGTCCCATTACATGTATGTCAGCACCCATAACAGTGTCCCACACTTCTCTTCATTTCATTTTTATTTATTATTTTTCCCTCTGCTCTTCAAATTGCCTAATATCTATTAGTCTCTGTTGAGCCCCTCTAGTGAATATTTCATTTTGGTTACTGTGCTTTCAACTCCAGAATTTCTATTTGGTTCTTTGTAATAGTATCTCTTTATTGATACCCTCCATTTTATGAGTCATTGTCATCTTAGCTTCTCCTAATTCTTAGTAACATATTCACAGTTTCCTAACTTTTAGTTTTTGAAGGTATTCATAATGGCTGCTTTGAGGTCTTTGTCTGCATAGTCTATATCACCTGGGTCTATTTAAAGCAACTTTTATTGCTTGATATTTTCCCTGTGCGTGGGTCACACCTTTCTGTTTCTTTGCGTGTCTTGTAATTTTCAGGAAGCGTTTAAATAATTTAGCAACTTTGGATGCTGATTCCCTCTCCCAGGGTTATTTTGTTGTTGTTTGCTCATTTTGTTTTGTATTTGTTTACTGGCTTGGCTGAAATAATTCTTGAAAGTCTCTTTCTCTTGAAGTGTGTATCCTGTAATGACCTTGCTATGATTCCCCTCCTCCCCCTTCTTTCTTTCAGCCTGGCTACTTAGGGTTGCCTCTGGGTTAGAGTAGATTATTGTTCATTCACTGTTTGATCAGAAGCCCCTTGTCCTTGTGAGGCTGCCACCATAGTTAATGGGTTTGTGTGGACTTCGAGGAATGCTTTCAAGTGTGCTTGCATTTGGCTCTGATTATTTCTGAGTTGGAGCAGCATAGTGGATGCATTCAACTCTCCCCAGAGTTGATAGCAATCCTAACACCTCTTCTTGGATGTTTCTTTTCTTTTTTTTTTTTTTTTTAACATCTTTATTGGAGTATAGTTGCTTTACAATGGTGTGTTAGTTTCTGCTGCATAACAAAGTGAATCAGCTATATATATACATATATCCCCATATCTCCTCCCTCTTGCATCTCCTTCCCACCCTCCCTGTCCCACCCCTCTAGGTGGTCACAAAGCACCGAGCTGATCTCTCTGTGCTCTGTGGCTGCTTCCCACTAGCTATCTATTTTACATTTGGTATTGTATATATATCCATGCCACTCTCTCACTTCGTCCCAGCTTACCCTTCCCCCTCCCCATGTCCTCAAGTCCATTCCCTATGTCGGTGTCTTTACTCCTGTCCTGCCACTAGGTTCTTCAGAACCTTTTTTTTGGGGGGGGGGGATTCCATATACATGTGTTAGCATAAAGTATTTGTTTTTCTCTTTCTGACTAACTTCACACTGTATGACAGACTCTAGGACCAGCTACCTCACTACAAATAACTCAATTTCATTTCTTTATATGGCTGAGTAATATTCCATTGTATATATGTGCCACATCTTTATCCATTCATCTGTTGATAGACACTTAGATAGCTTCTGTGTCCTGGCTATTGTAAAGAGACCTGCAATGAACATTGTGGTACATGACTCATTTTGAATTATGGTTTTCTTAGGGTATATGCCCAATAGTGGGATTGCTGGGTCTTACGGTAGTTCTATTTTTCATTTTTTAAGGAACCTCCATACTGTTCTCCATAGTGGCTGTATCAATTTATATTCCCACCAACAGTGCAAGAGGGTTCCCTTTTCTCCACACCCTCTCCAGCATTCATTGTTTGTAGATATTTTGATGATGGCCATTCTGACTGGTGTGAGGTGATACCTCATTGTAGTTTTGGTTTGCATTTCTCTAGTGATTAGTGACGTTGAGCATCCTTTCATGTGTTTGTTGGCAATCTGTATATCTTCTTTGGAGAAATGTCTATTTAGATCTTCTGCCCATTTTTGGATTGGGTTATTTGTTTTTTGATACTGAGCTGCATGAGCTGTTTGTATGTTTTGGAGATTAATCCTTTGTCAGTTGCTTCGTTTGCAAATATTTTCTCCCATTCTGAGCATTGTATATTCGTCTTGTTTACGGTTTCCTTTGCTGTTCAAAAGCTTTAAAGTTTCATTAGGTCCCATTTGTTTATTTTTGTTTCCATTACTCTAGGAGGTGGGTCAAAAAGGATCTTGCTGTGATTTATGTCATACAGTGTTATGCCTGTTTTCCTCTAAGAGTTTGATAGTGTTTGGCCTTACATTTAGGTCTTTAATCCATTTTGAATTTATTTTTGTGTATGATGTTAGGGAGTGTTCTAATTTCATTCTTTTACATGTAGCTGTCCAGTTTTCCTAGCAGCACTTATTGACGAAGCTGTCTTTTCTCCATTACATATTCTTGCCTCCTTTATCAAGGTGACCATATGTGTGTGGGTTTACCTCTAGGCTTTCTATCCTGTTCTGTTTTTGTGCCAGTACCATACTGCCTTGATTACTGTAGCTTTATAGTGTAGTCTCAAGTCAGGGAGCCTGATTCCTCCAGCTCCATTTTTCTTCCTCAAGATTGCTTTGGCTATTCAGGGTCTTTTGAATTTCCATACAAATTGTGAAGTTTTTTGTTCTAGTTCTGTGAAAAATGCCATTGGTAGTTCGATAGGGATTGAATTGAATATGTAGATTGCTTTGGGTAGTATAGTCATTTTCACAATGTTGATTCTTCCAATCCAAGAACACGGTATGTCTCTCCATCTGTCTGTGTCATCTTTAATTTCTCTCATTAGTGTCTTATAGTTTTCTGCATACAGGTCTTTTGTCTCCTTAGATAGGGTTATTCCTAGCTATTTTATTCTTTTTGTAGCCATGGTAAATGGGAACATTTGCTTAATTTCTCTTTCATATTTTTCATCATTAGTGTGTAGGAATGCAGGAGATTTCTGTGCAATAATTTTGTATCCTGCTACTTTACCAAATTCATTGATTAGCTCTAGTAGTTTGCTGGTAGCATCTTTGGGATTCTCTATGTATAGTATCATGTCATCTGCGAACAGTGACAGTTTTACTTCTTTTCCGATTTGGATTCCTTTTATTTCTTTTTCTTCTCTGATTGCTGTGGCTAAAACTTCCAAAACTATGTTGAATAATAGTGGTGAGAGTGGACAACCTTGTCTTGTTCCTGATCTTAGTGGAAATGGTTTCAGTTTTTCACCATTGAGGATGATGTTGGCTGTGGGTTTGTCATATATGGCCTTTGTTATGTTGAGGTAAGTTCCCTCTATGCCTACTTTCTGGAGGGTTTTTAATCATAAATTGGTGTTGAATTTTGTCAAAAGCTTTTCTGCATCTATTGAGATAATCATATGTTTTTTTCCTTCAATTTGAAAATATGGTTTATCACATTGATTGATTTGCATATATTGAAGAATCCTTGCATTCCTGGGATAAACCCCACTTGGTCATGCTGTATGATCCTTTTAATGTGCTGTTGGATTCTGTTTGCTAGTATTTTGTTGAGGATTTTTGCATCTATGTTCATCAGTGATATTGGCCGGCAGTTTTCTTTCTTTGTGACATCTTTGTCTGGTTTTTGTATCAGGGTGATGGTGGCCTCATAGAATGAATTCGGGAGTGTTCCTCGCTCTGCTATATTTTGGAAGAGTTTGAGAAGGATAGGTATTAGCTCTTCTCTAAATATTTGCTAGAATTCGCCTGTGAAGCCCTCTGGTCCTGGGCTTTTGTTTGTTGGAAGATTTTTAATCACAGTCTCAATTTCAGTGCTTGTGATTGGTCTGTTTATATTTTCTATTTCTTCCTGGTTCAGTCTCGGGAGGTTGTGCTTTTCTAAGAATTTGTCCATTTCTTCCATGTTGTCCATTTTATTGGCATATAGTAATCTCTCATGATCCTTTGTATTTCTGCTCTGTCAGTTGTTACTTCTCCTTTTTTATTTCTAATTCTATTTATTTGAGTCTTCTCCCTTTTGTTCTTGATGAGTCTGGCTAATCAATCAATTTTGTTTATCTTCTCAAAGAACCAGCTTTTTAGGTTTATTGATATTTGCTATTTTTTCCTTCATTTGTTTTTCATTTATTTCTGATCTGATCTTTATAATTTCTTTCCTTCTGCTAACTTTGGAGTTTTTTGTTCTTCTTTCTCTAATTTCTTTAGATGTAAGGTTAGGTTGTTTATTTGAGATGTTTCTTGTTTCTTGAGGTAGGATTGTATTGCTATAAACTTCCCTCTTAGATCTGCTTTTGCTGCATTGCATAGGTTTTGGGTTGTTGTGTTTTCATTGTCATTTTTTTCTAGGTATTTTTTTATTTCCTCTTTGATTTATTTAGTGATCTCTTGGTTATTTAGTAGTGTATTGTTTAGCCTCCATGTGTTTGTATTTTGTACAGATTTTTTTCCTGTAATTGATATGTAGTTTCATAGCATTGTGGTTGGAAAAGATACTTGGTAAGATCTCAGTTTCCTTAAATTTACCAAGGCTTGGTTTGTGACCCAAGATATGATCCCTCCTGGAGAATGCTCCATGAGCACTTGAGAAGAAAATATATTCTGTTTTTTTTGGATGGAAGGTTCTATAAATATCAGTTAAATCCATCTTGTTTAATGTATCATATAAAGCGTGTGTGTCCTTATTTATTTTCATTTTGGATGATCTGTCCATTGGTGAAAATGGGGTGTTAAAGTCCCCTACTATGATTGTGTTACTGTCGATTTCCCCTTTTATGGCTGTTAGCATTTGCGTTATGTATTGAGGTGTTCCTGTGTTAGGTACATAAATATTTACAATTGTTATATCTTCTTCTTGGATTGATCCCTTGATCATTATGTAGTGTCCTTCTTTCTCTCTTGTAATAGTCTTTATTTTAAAGTCTATTTTGTCTGATATGAGAATTGCTACTTCAGCTTTCTTTTGATTTCCATTTGCATGGAATATCTTTTTCCATCCCCTCACTTTCAGTCTGTATGTGTCCCTAGGTCTGAAGTGGGTCTCTTGTAGATAGCATATACACAGGTCTTGTTTTTGTATCCATTCAGCCAGTCTATGTCTTTTGGTTGGAGCATTTAATCAATTTACATTTTAGGTAGTTATCGATATGTGTGTTCCTATTACCATTTTGTTAATTGTTTTGGGTTTCTTATTGTAGGTCTTTTCCTTCTCTTGTGTTTCCTGCCTAGAGAAGTTCCTTCAGGATTTGTTGTAAAGCTGGTTTTGTGGTGCTTAGTCCTCTTAGCTTTTGCTTGTCTTTAAAGGTTTTAATTTCTCTGTCGAATCTGAATAAGAGCTTTGCTGGGTAGAGTATTCTTGGTTGTAGGTTCTTCCCTTTCATCACTTTAAATATGTCTTGCCACTCCCTTCTGGCTTGCAGAGCTTCTGCTGAAAGATCAGCTGTTAACCTTATGGGAATTCCCTTGTATGTTATTTGTTGCTTTTCCCTTGCTGCTTTTAATATTTTTTCTTTGTATTTAATTTTTGATAGTTTGATTAATATGTGTCTTGGCATGTTTCTCCTTGGATTTATCCTGTATGGGACTCTTTGTGCTTCCTGGACTTGATTGACTATTTCCTTTCCCATATTAGGGAACTTTTCAACTATAATGTCTTCAAATATTTTCTCAGTCCGTTTTTTTTCTCTTCTTCTTCTGGGACCCCTATAGTTCGAATGTTGGTGCATTTAGTGTTGTCCCAGAGGTCTCTGAGACTGTCCTCAATTCTTTTCATTCTTTTATCTTTATTCTGCTCTCTGGTAGTTATTTCCACTATATTATATTCCGGGTCACTCATCCATTCTTCTACCTCAGTTTTTCTGCTATTGATTCCTTCTAGAGAATTTTTAATTTCATTTATTCTTTTGTTCATCATTGTTTGCTGTAGTTCTTCTCCTTGTTAAACGTTTCTTGTATTTTCTCCATTCTATTTCCAAGGTTTTGGATCATCTTTACTATCATTACTCTGAATTTTTTTTCAGGTAGACTGCCTATTTCCTCGTCATTTGTTTGGTCTCATGTGTTTTTACCTTGCTCCTTCATCTGTATCTGTCTTCTCATTTTGCTTAACTTATTGTGTTTTGGGTCTCCTTTTCTCAGGCTGCAGGTTCATAGTTCCCATTGTTTTTGCTGTCTGCCTCCAGTGGTGAGGTAGCTTCAGTGCCTTGTGTAGGCTTCCTGGTGGAGGGGACTGGTGCCTGTGTTCTGGTGGATGAGGCTGGATCTTGTCTTTCTGGTGAGCAGGACTGTGTCCAGTGGTGTGTTTTGGGGTGTTTGTGAACTTAGTATGAGTTTAGATAGCCTCTCTGCTAATCGGTGGGGTTGTGTTCCCGTCTTGCTAGTTGTTTGGCATAGGGTGTCCAGCAGTGTAGCTTGCTGGTCATTGAGTGGAGCTGGGTCTTAGTGTTGAGTTGGAGATCTCTGAGAGAGCTTTCACTGTTTGATATTACATTGGGCCAGGAGGTCTTTGGTGGACCAATGTCCTGAACTTGGCTCTCCCACCTCAGAGGCTCAGGCCTGACACCAGCCGGAGCACCAAGACCCTATCAGCCACACAGCTCCAAACACAAGGGAGAAAAAAAAGAAATAAATTAAAAAAATAATATAAAGTTATTAAATTTAAAAATTTATTAAAAATAAAAAAGCAATAAAAAAAAAGAAAGAAAGAAAGAAGCGAGCAACCAAACCAAAAACCAAATCCACCAATGATAACAAGTGCTAAAAACTATAGTAAAAAAAAAACCCGAAAACGGACAGACAGAAGCCTAGGACAAATGGTAAAAGCAAAGCTATACATACAAAATCACATGGAGAAGCATACATTTACACGCTCACAAAAGGAGAAAAAGGAAAAAAAAAAAATATATATATATATTTAAAAAAAGAGCAACCAAATCAATAAAGAAATCTACCAGTGGTAATAAGGTCTAAATACTAAACTTAGATAAACATAAAACCAGAAACAAATTAGATGCAGAAAGCAAACCCCAAGTCTACAGTTGCTCCCAAAGTCCACCACCTCAATTTTGGGATGATTTGTTGTCTATTCAGGTATTCCATAGATGCAGGGTACATCACTTTGATTGTGGAGATTTAATCTGCTGCTCCTGAGGCTGCCTGGAGAGATTTCCATTTTTCTTCTTTGTTTGCATAGCTCCTGGGGTTCAGCTTTGGATTTGGCCCAGCCTCTGCTTGTAGGTTGCCTGAGGGTGTCTGTTCCCCACCCAGACAGGATGGGGTAAAGTAGCAGCTGATTAGGGGGCTCTGGCTCACTCAAGCCATGGGGAGGGAGGGGTATGGAATGCGGGGCAAGCCTGCTGCAGCAGAGGCTGGCGTGAGGTTGCAACAGCCTGAGGCACGACGTGTGTTCTCCCAGGGAAGTTGTCCCTGGATCACTGGACCTTTGCAGTTGCAGGCTGCACAGGCTCCCGGTGGGGGAGGTGTGGATAGTGACCTGTGCTTGCACACAGGCTTCTTGGTGGCTGCAGTAGCAGCCTTAGCATCTCATGCCCGTTTCTGGTGTCCGTGCTGATAGCCATGTTTCACACCCATCTCTGGAGCCCGTTTAGACGGTGCTCTGAATCCCCTCTCTTCGCGCACCCCGAAACAATGGTCTCTTGCCTCTTAGGCAGGTCCAGACTTTTTCCCAGACTCCCTCCCGGCTAGCCGTGGTGCACTAGCCCCCTTCAGGCTGTGTTCATGCAGCCAATCCCAGTCCTCTCCCCCCACTCGCCTCACCGAGTGAGCAGGCAAGCCTCTCAGGCTGGTGCGTGCTGGTCGGCCCTGATCCTCTGTGCGGGAACCTCTCTGCTCTGCCCTCTGCACCCCTGTTGTTGCGCTCTCCTCGCCCACTACCCCCCGCCCACTCCCTGTCTCTGCCAGTGAAGGGGCTTCCCAGTGTGTGGAAGCTTTTCCTCCTTCACAGCTCCCTCCCAGAGGTGCAGGTCCCATCCCTATTCTTTTGTCTGTTTTTTCTTTTTTCTTTTGCCCTACCCAGGTACGTGGGGAAGTACCTTCTGGGAAGTCTGAGGTCTTCTGCCAGCGTTCAGTAGGTTTTCTGTAGGAGCTGTTCCACATGTAGATGTGTTTTTGATGTATTTGTGGGGAGGAAGGTGATCTCCACGTCTTACTCGTCCACCATCTTGAAGCTATCTTCTTGGATATTTCTTTCCTTAGTTCTGTGTATTAAACTTTTAGCTGCTCTGACAGTTTGCTTGAATCATGGAGTTACTGGCTTCTTATGCTTCTTCATCAAGATCTCAATTATTTTCAACAAGGTCCTTAGCCTGGCCAGGTACCCAGTGTCTGAGGTCTTCTGCCAGAAGGGGTAACTTTATCTTGGTAGATTTTCTATATCTCAGCCAGAATCTTTTGTTCGCATTTCTTCCACCTTGGGCAAAATTCTTGCCTTGAGGTGAATCCTATACAATCCATTTCACATAAAACCCAGCAAATTCCTTCAATTTCAGTGCCTTGAATCTGCTACCCTGTTTACTTGATTCCACTCCTTCATCTTTTATGCCTGCTTTGGTTCCTGCTCATTGCCTTGAATTCCCAGACGTCTGTCTTGCTATGTCCTACAGTCTTTCTGGGGCCTGGCATTGTAATTAATTCTTTATTTGTGTCTGTTTCAAATCCTATGTCATTTCAAATTTTCTGAGGATTTTTAAGGTCTCACTGTCAAAGTGAACTCTCAAAATTTTCTTGGCACCTCAGTCCAATTTCTATCCTTTTTCTGCCCCACTTTGCTTATTGTTGTTCACTATCCCTCTTTCCTCATTCCATATCACTAGAGTAGCATGAGTGCAATGTGTGGCAGAATTTTGGTGACGGTTTGAAGGTCAAAGAGGGTTATTACATTGCACAGTGAGAAGTACGTGAAATTATATAATAACACTCACTCTTTTAAAATATTCCTTGGTTACCTGAGGACTTCTCACTGGCTGTTTTTCTTCTTAAACCCTGGCCATATGGCTGGCTTGATGCCACTCTCCATCCTTCTTGATTCTGTTGTCCATATTTTCTTCTTCTCTCCAATCTAGGGTTCCCACCTATCTCTTCTGCCCACTTCACCACCCCCCAGTTTTTGAGTGTTGATCTTTTTAAAAAAAAATTGTGGTAAACATACATAAGATTTATCATTTTTAACCATTTGAAGAGTATAACTCAATGGCAATAAGTATAGTCTCAGTGTTATACAATAATTACATAATCCATTTCTAGAACCTTTCATGATCCAAAACAGAAACTCTGTACTCATTAAAAAAAAAAAAAAAAAAAAATTCCATTCCCCTCCCAGTCCTGGTAGCCTATATTATACTTTCTGTTTTTATAAATTTACCTATCTCATATAAGTGGAATCATACAATATTGTTCCTTTGTTTCTGGCTTATTCCACTTCCATAGCATAATGTCTTCAAGGTTCATCTATATTATAGCATGTATCAGAATTTCCTTTCTTTTTAGGGCTGAATAATATTTCCATTGTATGTATATACCACATTTTGTTTATCTGTTCATCTCTTGATGGACACTTGGGTTGTTTTCACCTTTTGGCTATTGTGAACAATGCTTCTGTGAACATTGGCATGTATGTACTTGTTTGACTCCTTGTTTTCAGTTCATTTGGATATATACCTAGAAGTGGAATTGCTGGGTTGTATGGTAATTCTATGTTTAGCTTTTTGAGGAACTTCCAAACTGTTTTCCACAGCAACTGCACCATTTTATAATCCCATCAGTAATACACAGTGTTCTAATTCATTTACTTGTTTTTCCCATTCATTTGATAATAGCCATCCTAATATAACAGTGTTCTGTCCACTTTTAATACTGCTTTTTAATTAACAGAATAACAGTGTTCTGTCCACTTTTAATACTGCTTCCTTTACCGCTGCCAGTGGGTGAAGGAAGATTCCTTTTATTATGTAGAGCAGATAAACAGGAAGAAGCTGAGAGAACAGGAAGAAGCTATCATAAATTTGTCTACTTTTTAATTGTGAAATATTTCTAATATACAGCATTGTTTAAGGGATCATAAACTCCTCTATTTAAGAATCAGATTATCAGATCTTATCGTTTCACCATATTTTATCTTTTATAGTTTTCTTTGCCCTGAGTTGCACGTTTTCCCTCATCAGTGGTTACCTGTCTATAAACTAAATAAGATGATTAGAATATTTATTCTCCACCAGGTCCAGAGCAAGTGCTTATTGTCTTCAAATTTCTTTTTTTTTAAGTTCTCTTAAATTTCTGTTCTATCAGCTTTGTGTCCAAAGGTATTTTGCATGTTCAGAATGAAATTTTCTTTACACTTAGGCAGTCCCATTTGTGAATGAGTCTTTTCACATTTCCTAAGTTGCTCTCTAAAATATCATTATTACGGTCTCCTCATAGGTAACCTCAGGAGCTCCATTTTTCATGTGAGGAAACTGAGATTTGGAGAAGGAGAGGAAACAGGTAAGTCAGCTGGTGAAAAAGGTTAGCATGAAAAAGGAGGCATGAGAATAGGACAGTCTTTTTTTTTTTTTTTTTGAGAAGTTATGCTCACTTTTCTTACACTAACACTTGAATTCCAGGAAATCTTGTGGCCCTCATCTTTAGCGTTTAAAGTTTAAAAGAATCCTGTGAGATTGTATCTCTTTACATGACTGAGAAACTTGCAGTATTTTGTAAGTACTTGAAACCACGAGAAAATCAGACTAGCAGAGAATGAGGAGGCAAAAACAAATGTAGAGGAAGACTGCAGACAACAGGGTTCATGGATCTTTGGCAAAGGCTTAGACTAAAATGTTTGAAGGAAATACAATGCTTGGATTTAAAGATTACTCCAAGGTTCCACAAAGAATAGAAAGACGTAAGATGATAATGGTGATTAAAGAAATAAAAGTATACATTGGACTTTTTTTCAGCTAAGGAAATTAACAATACTTTATATTTATTTGAGGTTTTGTAGTTTATACATATTTTGTATTCATTATCTCATTTGATTATCACAGTTGCCCTGAAAAATGCCTTTTCTGAGTCCCATTTTGTAGATTTAAAAAAAAGGTGCATTAATTTTCATTGATCACTTGCTTTGCCCTGGCCAATTTACAAAAATTTATCTCATTTAGTCATCACAGCCATCATGTAAATAGACATTATTGCTGTTTTACAGATTAGAAGATTGGTGTCACAGGTGCTAAGTGACCAGCCCAGGGTTTACAGAAAAAATCAGGGCTCAAATGGAATTCTCTTTCTACCATCAGTGTTAACTTCTAAGAAGCTTAATCTGAAACTATAAATGTGTGCTGTTCATTATGGTATTCCATCAGCCACATGTGGCTCTGTAAATTTAAATTAATTAAAATTAAATAACATTAAAAATTATTTCCTCAGTCATTCTAGCCACATTTCAGATACTCACTAGCCACATGTGGCTAGTAGGTACCATGTGCAGTGCAGCTATGGAACATTTCCATCATTGAAGAAGTTCTGTTGAATAGGGCTGCTAGAGAGGGTGTACCAAATGTCTAATACCTTTGTTAGATGCACATATGCCAAAGAATGAAAAAAAGGTGGAGTCGAGAAAATGAGGGAGCAGAACAGATAGCAATACCAGTGAATCCATTACTTGTTTTATTTATGTGGGGTGTGGGGTGAAGCAAATTATTATTGAGTGTGTATACAGCAGGCAAGAATAAAAAAGAAAAAAATCCCTTCATCTCAGTATAAGGAAAGTGGCAGAGGTGGAGAGGAGGATGTCTTGGTAAATGTGGTAGTTAGTGAATAAGTATTTGAGTGTCCGTAGGATGCTTAGTTCTATACTAGGTGCTTGAGGGTACGTATTAAAAATAGACATGGTCTAGTGCACAGTTTGTGGATCCTATGATTTTTCAGAACTCCCAGAAAAGCTGACAAAGAATTGCCTCGTGCACTGCACAAGAACCATACAGATAAAAACCATTCATACCGTCAACACAGTCATACAGAATATTGGCTATTATTTTCTTCCTCAACAAATGTGGAAGATAGATTGCCTCAGGCAAAATAGTATTTTACACATGGTTTCCCAAAAGCCCTGTGCATATTTAGAGCTCTTCTCAAAATGTTTGCATTTGTTCTTCCAAAAAGAAATTTGCATGACATTTTAGAATTGCATTCTGTCCAGAAAGCAAATCCTGGCTTTTCATATTTAAATTCAAAGCTTTCTGATGTAAAATCTGCCAGGAAAATGTATGTTCCAAATTAGGTTCTTCTTAGAGCACAGCAGATTTTTTTTGACCATTAAAATAATTTTGGGGAAAAATTCCTAACATCATGCTATCCATCTTTCTTGGTTGAGAAAACCATTGATGGTGACTCAAGGATCCGACTAGCCTTCTATATACAAAAAATTGAGGCTGGATTCATTTTGATGGGGCTGTCCAGAGACACAGTCATGTGATGTTATTGGATAGACACTTGATGTCACAGTTGTTTCATATAAAGACCATTAATAGGGTATTTGACAGTAAAATAGTGAAATTCTTTACTATTAAAGTAGTTGATCATGTAATTAACAAAGATTGGTGAATTAGCTTGAATAAAAGCCCTCTTGGTAATCCCTCACATTCACATTCCAAATCGACTGCATTGGACATCATCATCAGTGGCAACTGTGAGTTGAAGACTCAACCTTTGAATATTTCATTTGGGTCCCAATTTCTGTAAATTGTCTGTGAACAATTTAGGTCAGCATCTTTCTCTTTAAAACTATGCAGCAAGTTAAAAAAAAATTAGTTCTTTATAGTTCTTTTTTTTTTCTTTTACTGTCCATTGTGGAGTATCTACCATAATGAATTATAATGTGACTAGATTCAAGCAATAGTTATGATGTGGTGGCAGAGATCAAATTGGTGGGACCAGAGCCAGTGGTATGATTGTTTGGTACGATCGACTGTTACAGTAATATTCCTGACTCCTTGTAGCCACACCCACATGACTCTGGACTTAGTTATGTGACTTGCTTTGACCAGTGGGACAATAGCAAGTGTGACATAGCAGAAGCTTGAGAAGTGTTTGTGCAATTAGGCTTTCCCTGTCTTTGGAACTCTGAGAATAAACCTGGTCTAGAGGATGAGAGACCATGTAGAGAGGAGACCAGCAGTCCTAGCTGAGGTTAGACCAACCAAATTGGCAACTAGCAGACCTGTGAGCCAGGCCATTTGGCTTCAGTCAGTTCACCACTTGACTTCAAAGATTAGCCTCAGGGAAGCTGTACCACCTGGCTAACCCATAGAATATCCAAAGAACCACTTTTTGGTTTGGTTGATTTCTATTATTTGTTCTATATTACCTAATTTCTCCTTTTATCAGAATTGTTTCTTCCCTCCACTCTCTTTGCCTTCTTCTTTTTCTACCTTCCTGAATTAGATGCTTACCTTGTTAATTTTCAGTCTTTTAAATGGGTTGAGAAAACTTGGTTCCAAGGTAGAATTGAAAAGATTTGGTGGTGAATTGGATGTAGGAACTGAAGAAAACAGAAGTATCACAAATGATTCACAGGTTTTGGAATGCCTTTAATGATTGGCATTTTCTTTGCTCTGAAGATCCTAGATGAGTTGACCTCATTTGTGTCAGTTCAGGTTTACCTGAAGTCTCTATCAAATCTCCAGATGATATCACAGGTGGTAGGTAGCTTTTGCTATCTCTTTGTAAGATGAGCATAACAGTAGTACTGATCTAATAGGATTGTTTGAGAATTACCTGAGATGATATGTATAAAGCATTTGACATGCATACAAAGTATTAGGTATTATTGTATATTGTGATGATTATTATTAGGCAGGCATAGTGGAGATCCCAGCGTTGGGATTCTTTCATTGAAGACCAGTGAATCTGGCAGGGCCTCCCACTCAAGTGGGAACCAAAGGCTCAGTGTTGAGTTAACTGAAATGAATCTCCAACCTATCTTGGGCTTGCTGAACTCATTTGTTTTTGATTCATTACCTTGTTTGTATTTTATATTTAAATGATGTCCTCACCATGTTCATTAGGTCATGTCACATGGTATCACTGTGCACTGGTTCTTCGTGTTCTGATTCTGTTCCGAATATAAAGAAATGGAGGTACTGAGGGGTCCACAGAGTTAGAGATGATGTTGAAATTAAAATATTGATGAATCCTTGTTTAAGCTTTCAAATACATGGGAAATTTTCAGGAAAAATCATTTAAAACATGAAATGTATTTTAAAAAAACTATCCCTTTACTTTCAGTAGGCAGGATTTGATTGTGTCCCTGTGGACAGGTTTTGTCCATCTTGCTAGCCCTCTCCAATTGGAAACTGGGGGTCTCTGGAGTAAAGGCAGGCTGTTGATCCCTGTCCTGTACATTTGTGGTACCTGCTGCTTTGTCCTGGAGCAGGCTTCTTGGCTCTTAGTTATTGAATTCCATTTCCCTTCAATTCTGTTAAATTGTATCAGAAAGTTACTCTTCTTTTTGTTGTAGGAAACTATTTCCCTTTTTCCTTTTGGGCTCTCTCAATAATTGCAATTCTTTATTTTAACACATTGTACAAGCATGAGGTCTTGAAGTTTTACCAACACTTGGCACTTTTATTAGCTCCTAGCTGCTTCCAACAGGCGTGCCCTTAATTCTCTTTGAGGTAGATGGAAGGTGTGCCTTGCTTCAGGCCCTGTGGCTGCAACTGTATACTGGACGGTGCTGGGTGCCCTGTTGCTGCCCAGCAAATAAGGTCTAATGCTGATGAGAATGAGCAGGCAAGGGGAGAGCTATCCATCAACTCTCTGTCATATAGTATTGAAGCCAGAGTGACTGTGGTACAGAAGGCAAACCAGTGCAATCTGTGTGGAGGTCTGTGTGGAGGTCTGGGCAGTGCATCAGGGACAGACTGCATTAGTTAAATCTTGCTGGGAGTAAAATACCACTACACCCCACCTTTGATTATTGCATCTGATTATTGCTGGCCAAAAGAACACAGCTCATTTATCCCACTGACCTGTTATAGAATTCTGGCTTGGTTTGTTGGTCCTTTATATAGCACAGAAAAGGTCCACCCTGAAACACAGCTAAAGGCCTTCCTGGTGACATGCCTTTTTGGGTGCATGCACTTTATAGATTATGAAACAGACCTTGCCTCAAGTGTGATCTCTCTTTTGGCAGAGCAAAGTTGAAATGCAGAATTATTCAGCGATTTATTTTATCTCTTTTAGTCTATGGACAGCAAAGCAACAACCAACCCACAAAAGGAAACGCTAAATCTTCCAATCAATATTTCTGTGCCTGATTATGGCCTCCTGCCATTTTGAACTTGCAGAGCACAGAAGGGAGTTTATTTACCTGGTTTTGCAAATTTCCTCACATTTTGCTGCTCCTTTGATAGAAACCATAAATCATCTTAAATTAAGTAAGGTGGCTGATTTTATTCCATTTGTAAAGAAGTTTAGGTTTTGTGCTTTACCACTTAAAAGTGCCCCACATGTCACTCTCACAAAGTTTTGAGTTGAATGGGAACTACTATGAACGCTTGTTGTTAAACAGAGAAGACAGAGTTCTATCATAACAGTTAACTGCTGCCCCTGAAATAATTCTGAGATGCCACAGTCAGCTTTCAGTCTCAGGTGCCATAAATACAAGAGCTTTCTTCTCCAACTGCTTTAAGGAAAAACTGTGAGTACAGTTTCTTCCATGGCTGCCTCAATTTAGAGCTTGAAATTCTTTAAAAGCACCTTCCAGATTTGAGCAGTGGAGGGAAATTCCATCTGGGCAGTTCTTCTGTGCAGGATCTGGGAGTGGTGCTAATGGGGAAGGGGGCAGGGAGCAGGGATTCTTACAGTTGGAAGAAATAACTACTTAAAGCAAATGCTAATGATTTAAAATGTTATTCCTTCTGTGCTTTTAGAAAAAAAAAAATAAAATTAAAGTAATAAAGGCTCACAGCCTGTACCTCATCTCCAGTCACTCCACTGAAATTCCCAAGAGGGTCTTGACTCCCCTCTCCTCCCTTTAAAAATGGTGGACCTGGAACCACTTACAGGAGAGGTTTAATAAGAGGCAAATGTGTTTTATATTTTGTATCTTGTTAAGTGAAAAAAGATGGATTCTCGCAAGTAGTCTCTTGGTGCAGATTTGAGAGGTCTGTGCATGCAAACGTGGGGATGCTTCGCCAGCTAGCATCTCCGCTCTGGTCCCCCATGGCTACTTAAAATCCCCCCTCCCATGCCACTCCCCCCCACCCCAGAGCTAGCAGAGATGAAATTGCTCCATTTGTAGAATGGATCTGCAGATCCAGGAAACTTGTTTCTGTCTGATTTGCTGATAATTTACTCCTCATTTGATTTAGTGGGGGAAAGAGAGGGGAAAAAAAGAAAAAACAGTTTCAGCTCATATAGCCCTTCCTCAAGGAAAGAGGGATTGCTGTGCAAGTTGGAGAAAATCATGATTGAAAGCAACTGAAAAAATTAATAAAGATTTACACAAAGGTTGCACACTTATTAGAGGAAAAGCAGGTAAAACCTTGCACCTGTGACGAAGTGACAAAAAAACCCCTTCACTTAAAGTAGCTCATTGGAAACTGGGCAAGAGAGAATGATTTTAAAACTATATATATATAATCTGAGATATATAATTTTACAGTGAGACACATTCCCTTTCTGGCAATTTTTTTTTTTTTTTATGACCTTTGGGTGCCAGATAGCACCATTCCTGCTGTCTGCTTTCACTATTCAGCGTTGAGGAAGCCCATTATATCTGTCTTTGATCCGGAGATCGGGATTGCTAAAACTGATGGCCACAATTAAAGACAGTCCTGTTGAAAAGCTGACCTCTGTCTGCTCTCAACTGCATGTAAACTTTTCAATATGGATGTAATTTGGTATTAAATTACCCATACTTTATTGCTTTTTAGTACAGCCCTGTCTGTTGCCTTTTAAAGATAAAGGTAACATAAAAGAAAAATTGTGGTGTGTCTGCATAATTATGTAATTATAAACTTGTTTTCCTACATTCAGAAAACCCTTTGGGTGTGTGTGCATCTATTGAAAAGTAATAGGCTGGTAGGATTGGAGAAGAAGCCTTTATATATATATTTTTCTCCTAATTTGTTCAGCTTAGACATATGCTGTACAAGATAGGTCACTGTATTTAACTATTTTAATCTTGGCTTTCAAAGGGTATTCTTGATTTAGAAATGAAGTGGTTTTGCTAATATGTTGCTATGTTTATTCTTTAACATCGGCCAAACTGGTTTGGAGTTTATGCCAGAGCTCTGAGGCAAAACCTACCTGTTCCACCAAAGATGGGGCCTAGCCCAGCAACATGGTAATATCCCACATGTCTGGAATGAGCTCTTGGATGATTTAAACCTCACTGTGCTTGAAATTAAAAGCAACGGCTGTGACTTTCTCCTCTAACATTTTTGTTTGGGGTGAATTCTGCTGAGGGGAACGGAGAACAAGCTGGAAAGACAGAGGAGATTTCCCTTTAACATTACAGAGCTGCCTGCTCCTCTCGGTCCTCCTAGCTACCACTGTTATTTCACAGTGGAAAGGGTGTTAGCTATCATTAGAGTCAGGTACAGGTTTCTAGAATTGCATCTTCTGAATAGAGACAGAATATCTGTTTGGAGGGTTAGTTGAAATCACAATCCCATCATAAAACTTGGAGGAAGACAGACTCCCAGGCCTCTGGAAACGTGTAATAATAATTCTGTGTGAAAATGGAAATTTTTGAGCTTGCTTCCTCTTCTTGTTAAATGTTCCATGGCAAGATTTTCCAGTAGAACCGCATTTAAAAAGCCAAGCAGATAAAAAGCTGATATCAAAACAAACAACCTAAGGGAAGCCAAACAGGCTGCTCCAGATACCTTAAAACATAATAAAGCAAAGGTATCAAGTTGGGGGAAAAAGTGTCTGCAGAATGGAGGTTAGTTCATCTCTCCCTCCTTGCTGGTCCTCCATTGAGTTATGTGTCTAGTCTTCGGCCCTGCCCCCCACCCCCCAGCCTGATTCTCTGGGCACACTGAAGAATTGTGGTCTGACCCATGTTGTAATTCATCTGGTTGCTCTATAAAAATTGCATCCTGTGGAAAACATATGCTGTATACACTTTTATTGGCTCTCATGCAAAGAGGTAATTCCAGAATATCAAGGAAATGTGGAAAATAGATTCCATGTTAGATTTAACCCTGCACTCCCATCACCTCCTAGTATAACTTTCTTTAGGGATTGAGACCAAAGAGAAGGCTCAACTTCAAGTAAACTTTTGTCAAGCTACTGTTTGAATAGGGCTCATCTTTTTTTTTTTTTCATTCCTTCTCCATGGATCTTTGCTAGTAGCAATGATGAGATGGATGGGGCATTAGATATAGTGGAGATTAAGGGTTGGACTATGGGGCTAGATCTGAGCCTTCCAAGGTAGTAGCCACTAGCCTGATGTAGCTATTGATATCTAAATTAAATAACACTATATTAAAATTCAATTCCTCAGTCACACTACTACATTGCTAGTGGTCACAAGCCACATAAAGCTAGTGGCTACCATCTTGGACAGTGAAGATTTGGAACATTTCTATCACTGTGGAAAATTTTATTGGACAGCACTGGGCTAGTAAGACCTGGAATGCCAGGTCCACTCTCACCTTGGCTAAGTCACTGTACCTAAGTTTATTCATCTGTAAAAGGGGAATAATAACAGTATCAA
This sequence comes from Leucopleurus acutus, assembly GCF_964270905.1. Lineage (NCBI taxonomy): Eukaryota > Metazoa > Chordata > Mammalia > Artiodactyla > Delphinidae > Leucopleurus > Leucopleurus acutus. The sequence continues at coordinate 16,757,557 of NC_139162.1, read as the reverse complement.
CTTCTTGAGGTGGTGATTGGTGGGATAATTAAAAGAGGTAATACATGTGCTGTCCAGTAGGACTTGCTGCAATGGTAAAAATGTTCTTCGTCTGCGTTGTCTGATAGGGTAGCCACTAGCCACATGGGGCTATTGAGCACTTAAGATGTGGCTAATGTGATTGAGAAACTGAAGTTTTAATTTTGTTTACTTTAATTAAATAAAACTTAAAATATCCACATGGGGATAGTGGCTACTGTATTGGTCAGTGTAGGGCTAGAACAGAGAACTTGCTCAGTAAACGTGATTAGCTTTTGTTTCTGTTCTTCTTTCAATTTGGTAAAGGTGGATAATGATAATCACAGGTTTGTTTTGAGATTTAAGTGAGAAAATGTTCATTAAAGCAGTAAATAAATATTATTTAACATTTTTCACCATGAATTAAATTTATTTACAGATATGAGGCTTATGGAAATAGAAAAGTTATGAATGAGGATCATAAGGCATTATGAAATTATAAAGGACCAAGTAATAAATTTATCTTCTGTTTTCATGCTTCAGTAAGTTTGAATTCTGAGAAAGTTACAAAGTATTAGTTCAGAAGACTAGTGAGAGAATCATTATTTCTCCATCTGTCCCCTTTAATTTCATATGTTACCATTAATATATAGACCAAGTTTAATATTTTTTAAAAGGCCATTGGATCAGCTGTGTTATTTTCTAGTATAATAATTTAATCTGGCAGTATTCTTGATAAGTTTTGCATGTAGCCACAGGTTTGGGGGAAAAATAGAATTCTCTCCTTTTAAATGCAGCTGCTTGAAGCTGTACAGTGGAAGAGAGTCTTTATGGTGCTGAAATAAAGGGTTTTAGCCAAATCTGCAAAACAAGCAGACCTGCTTTTGATTTCCTTACTTTCAGCATTAGTTTGGACCAGTGTCTACAAATTCCACTGAGCATTTGATTGTGTGCTCTCTTCTGTTGTTTTGCAGGCGTTTGTCCTGCCATTCCAACTAAATCATAAGCTTCCTGAAGGCAAAGCCCATGGTTTTATATGTACTGTACATCTAGCGGAATGTTGGTAGGTAGGTGTTCTATCAATATGGGTTGACTTACTATTGATTTTTCTCTGTCTTATTTTTTTTTGGATAACACCAAATTTTATTATGCAATTGTGACATAGTGAATACACATAAGGCCCTCTATGGCAATGAATAGTGATTTTGCATTTATTTACACTCAACAAAACCTCTGGTGGTTTGGCTGTGGCATCCCAAAGACTCCGACAGTTATGGAGTCCTGTTAGAAGAATCAGATCACTTGGGGGCATCAGCATCACCTATAACGGCTCTTTAAAGATCATCACTTATTTTACCAGTAGAGAAACAAGCTCATCTTTTTAATCTTAGGAAAAATATTCAATTTTATCCTGAAACATTTGGTAAAAATTAGTGTCTATTTTAAAAAATCATTATCAATTAAAATTAAGTATGCAAGAGACTGCAATTTGGGATAACTTTAAAGATACAGTTTTGTAAAAGATCTGAGAATAATTTAGTTCCTTCTATTAAATATTTTGATCCATATCCATTTTAGCATTTCTTTGCATAAAAAAATACCAAACTTAAACATTTTGGGGGAAATTCACCAGAAAAGCCAATCGAAAGAGAAATATGCCTACTCAAATAGACTTGGGCCTGAACGTAGAATTTTAGTGTTGAAAGGGACCTCAGAGCTCAAATGATCTGGTACTACAGAGGTTAATTAACTGACTCACGATTACTCAGAGCCATGATCAGGTTCAGTTCAACTCTGAGGGGCCCACTTTACTTGCCAGTGTAGACGCAAGACATGAATTCACTTAAATAAAAATCCATCATGAGCTCAGTGCTAGTTTAACCCCAATTGTTAAAATTGTGCTGCTTCGTGGGTCCTCTGCTGCATTTTTATTAATCCCTAACTCCTCATTGAGATTACTTTATTTAAATGTCATCACCCAGCTCTAAAATATGCTTTCAAAATAACTGTGGTGGCCATGGGATACAAAGTATTGGGAGAAGAAAAGGAAGCAGTAGAAGCCAACTTCTGTTTGATATGTAGACACATTTCAGTCCACTGGGCCCCTGGTGGTGGTACTGAGGCAGGCTTTACAACCAGGCTTGGACATCCCAGCTATCAGAGGGGGACTGCCATTGCCACTGGCAGGGTTGTACCTTTGGAGGCATTTGGGTCATTGGTAGAGTAGGATCAGAGAAAAGGTATAAAAAGTGAGATGAAGCAAAGGGGTCTATAAACTAAAGTCTTATGATGCAAGGTAGGGTGGGGGAGGCTCCTGGCATTAGACCGAGAGAAGATCAGAGTCAGTTAATAAGTTTGGGGTGCTGGCGACTGAAACCAGATCACTGGTGGCTGTCAGCTGGAGAGGGGCGTCATCCCAGGTGGATGGCGACCTGGTCAGGTCTGTTACAGTGTGTGCCTTAGTATTCATTTCTATCCACTCCTGTTCACTTTCTTTCAGTCCTTTGTCAAGAGACAGTGAAGGGTTGGCCTTTTCTCCCCCATGCTGATACAGGTAAAGACAGAGACTGATGGTGCCAGCCTTAATTCCCCAAAGAAAAGGAGATCTAGATTTATGTGAATACCTTTAGTTCTGAAACAAGAAAAGATAAAACAGGTTGCATTCATGTATTCATGAAGCAGCAGTGTGGGTATTGGTGAATTCTGTACAAATTCACTTATTGTTCCGTCTCTCTTATTTCTGAAGACCCTGTGCTCATTTTCCCTTAATAACATAAAAGCAGTTTTAACACAACTGAATTTTCAGATTTAAAGCAGGGTATTCACAGTTCAAAAATGGCCATTTGTGTGTCTGTGTGCACGTGCAACAAGTTGATTAGAAGATCAGTGTGATTCCACTGGGAACAAAAGTTTTTTCTGGCTTATGACATTTTTTTTTTTCATTGGTAAAACTGAAGGACATCTTCCAGCCCAGAGAATTGTGGTCACGGGTCAGAATTTGACATCTTGATAAAGATGGTGTGCTGTGACAAGAAGCCAATTTTCCCTTCTTGGTCTGTATCACTTGTCTTGCTTTTCCATTGATAGATGTTCTATCTTTGATAGCTGGAATGACAACTTTTATGGGAACTGGGAAAAAACTGGGTCTAGGAACAGTGGTCCTCAAATGTTTGTATGTCCATAAATCACCCGGGAGACTTGTTGGAGAAAAAAAAAAGCAGATTATGCTTCAGCAGGCCTGGAATTCGGCCCAGGAATCGGTAATTTATACAAGTAGCCCAAGTGTTTCTGATCTGTGGCCACACTTTGAGAGGCAGAGGTCTAGGAGAAGGATGGGCAAACTACAGCCTGGGGGCCAAATCTAGTCCATTGCCTGTGTGTGAAAATAAAGTTTTATTGGAACCCAGTCACCCTCATTCATTTTTGTATTGTCTGTGGATACTTTGCACTGCGATGGTAGAGTTGGGTAGTTGTCACAGGGACCGTGTGGTCCATGAGGCTCGTAATAATTACTGTTTGGCCTTTTACTGGAAAAATTTACTGACCTCTGGTCTAGAAGAGAAAATTTTCAACTTGTTGATGTAGGACAACATATATATGTGTGTGTTTGTGTATAATATATGTATATATATATATGTGTGTGTATCTATGTACATATACACGTGTGCACGTACACATATATAGACACATATGTGTATATATAATATTTTAAATGCTTAGTATTAGTTTACCCATATATAAGGTACATGAAAGGGTGGATGAGTTGGTTCGAGGGCTAGAGGTTGTGTGGTGCTGCCTCAGTAATTTAACAGGAGGACTATAATATAGGAGTTAGTAGTGTCAACTCTGTTGGTACAGAGACAGTGCTCCGAAATCTGGCTGTTACATATTGGACTCGAGACCTTGGACAAGTTACTTTATGTCTCTAAGCCTCAGTTTCCTAATCTGTGAAAAGGGGTTGATAGTAGTACCTACTCATGGGCTTCTGAGGATTAGAAAAGGTAAATGTGAATGAAGTGCATGGTATTGTGTGTGGCACATATCAAGTACTCAGAGAATGCTGTCTCTTAGAATCATCAACATCCTCATTGGTGTTGCATGTTACTTCTTAGCTGCAGGGTATTGAGATCAACAGATTTTGCTACTGTACCTGTTTCAGTTCCCTGGGCTGACAATGTGGGCCAAAGTTCAGCTAAGACCCTTAGTCTGTTGATTCCGAACCAGGCATATTTGGAGGCATGATCTTCTCTTATTAAATGTCATTTCCACTTTCCCCCTCGAATACACAATTTCAAGGAGGTGCCTGTACCTTTGAAAGTGGTTATTCCAGTCTCCTTTAAAAATGCTGCTTAATTGTAGCCATGAAACCCCATTCCCCATCAAAAGTTCTATCAAACAACAGCCAATAAATGGTAAATTAAGATAAGGACTGTGAAGAACCTGTGTGCTTTGTTATACTTTCTTCAATCTACAGTGAATCACTGATGGTGGATATGATACAAATGCACATTTTATATGCAGTTGTGAAAAGATCTGCCTATAATCCAGTGGCTCTTTCCTTTCTGCTCTGCTTATTAACTATGGGCTAAGTGGTTAAAAATAAAAAAAACAACTGAAAACACAAGATTCATGTTAAAACCCTATCTTTGTTCTGTTTAGGTTGAATTTGTTCTTCAGTGGGGAAGGAACAAGTAAAATTTTATTATCATCATCACCACAAATTTCTCCTGTGTGTGCTGAGTGCAGGGCCATGTCTGGGTCTCTGGGCGCACCCCTTCACTTTTACACTAAGTCAGTTATTCTCAGGGGGATGATTTTGCCTCCTCACTGGGGGCTTTTTTTGGTTGTCACAACTTGGGGGGCAGTGCTACTGGCATCTAGTGAATAGAGGCCAGGGGTGCTGCTAAATACCCTATAGTGCAGTGGACAGTACTACCCTGCTCCTGTCAGAGAATTATCTGGTCCAAAATGTCAATAGTGTTGCTGTTGAGAAACCCTGGTCTCTGGGGAGAGAAATCCAGGTCCTCCACTTCCCAGACCACCTCCTGCCACAGGTACCGGTTGATTAGTAATTATAGCCCATTTATTGCCTTGAGCCCGCCCCCCACCCCAAATCTTCCTCCTTTGCAACCTTTCTGTAATTGACTGCACTGATATCCCAGAAAGTATGCTTCCTGATTAAAAGCAGTTTATAAAGTAAAATGTATTCACCTGGGGGTAGGTTATAACAGAGAAGGAATGATTGAATCAGGATATGGTCCATAGATGTTTTTTTTGGAGGTGAATGAGTCCTTACCTTCCTGGTCATCCAGTCCCGGATACCACAGTGATTCATGATGATTTCAAGTGGTTTATGCCAAACATTATATTTCATTTAACCACTGCATATTTATTTTAACACATTAATATGTATTCTAATTAAATATTATATTAAAAAATGGCAGCTATTGAAATTAAAAAGAAAATGTTGATAGTTAATAGTATTTAATACAATAAAACTAATTAGAAAAATTGACATTAAAACTTTGTTCTAAAGATTAATTTTAGTAAACATTTGTTTTAAAAAGTGAATTGTTTTACAAAGAAATATTAGGTAACACTTCATTGGTATAGGATATAGCAAAGCCACAAAGATGACATTAAAATTTCTGAGATCTGGGGAACTCTAATGTAATCCACCCCCCTTGTTTTACACATGAGGGTAATATTAATAATTTAGAAAGCACTGTCCCACTTATCTATTACTGTGAAATGAAACACCCCAATGCTTAGGGGTTTAAAACAATGGCAACCGTCATTTTGCTCGTGAATCTACAGTTTGAGCTGGGTTTCATGAGGATGCTCATCTCTGTTCCTGTCAGCATCAGTTGGGATGGCTGGACGGCTGGGGGCTCGAATCCTCTGAACACTCACTCACATCTGTGGTGGTTGATGCTGGCTGTCAGTTAGGATCTCATCAGGGGCTTTGGCCAGAACATTTACATGTGGGCTCTTCATGTGGTGTATGGCTTCCTCAGAACATGGCAGCTAGATCCCAAAGGTGAGTATCCAAGACAGAAGACCAGGCAGAAGCTGGTTTGCCTTTTATTGTTTAGCCTCAGATGCCATAATAGCATCGCTAACACCACAGTCATAGGGGGGTGGAGACTACACCCCACCTCTCACTGGAGGAGTGTCAATGTCATATTAGAATAATGTGTGGGATGGGATATACTGTTGTCACCATCTTTGGAAAAAATAGTCTGTGATAAGTATCATCACATATATTAGTATATTTAAATTCTTGCAACAATTTATGTGAACATTTTATCACCCTCCCTACGCTTGCTGTTGTCCCGATAACAAAACTGAGGCTCAGAGAGCTTGACTGACTTGCCAATTAACACATCGTTTGTGGCTGAAACAAAGTTAAAGCAGTTTCGGCGTCCAGAAAAGACGTTCTTCACGAGGTTGCCAAGTTTGCAGGGATTCTTCTCACATTCTCTCCTGTCCTCTTATTAGGATCATTGCCTTCCCTCCCCTGGGAGCATTCATTGTGCAGTTCTAGAAGAGGTCCAGATAACTCTTAGAAACAAAGATCCCGGGTATAGCCTCCTTCAAATGTCATCAAATCCTGAGACACTTTCATGAGAGGCTAGTTACTGTTTTTTTTTGTTCAGTCAAGGAGCTTAATTTCTTTTAGGCATTAAGACTAGAAGGTCAAAATTATTTTTCTGGTCAGCCTTAGGCACAGATAATTTTGTTGATCACATTTTCTTGAGAGTTTAAAATGTTTTAAAGTTTTTAATTGAGAAGTATTTCAAATAAAATATAAAAATAGTACTCCTTACCTACCACCTAGCTTTAACAGATCTTTGCCATATTTATTGTTTCATTAAAAAAAAAAAAAAAAACCTCTCTGAGTTTCATCAGTTTTTTTTTTTCTATTGTGAAGTAGTTATCTTTATTGTTTGTGGACAGAAAATATACTTTAAAAAATTTACAAACATTTATGAGTTGCAAATTAATCAAGGACAGGCTGGGATCTGAGATCCCAACTTCTGATTAGCTGCCTGTGTAAGCACAAGCAATGGCTGCCCTTGCCCTGCTCAGACACTGCTTTGGGCCCGAGATGCATCTGTGTCTCACAGCCGAGCTCCCAACGAGAGCAATATTCATGTTGCTGCAAATGGCAAAATTTCATTATGTTTTTTATGACTGAGTCATATTGCATTATATATATACTGCATCTTCTTTATCCATTCATCTGTTCGTGCACCCTTAGGTTGCTTCCTTATCTTGGCAATTGTAAATAATGCTGCTATGAAAATTGGGGTGCATGTATATTTTTGAATTAGTGTTTTTGTTTTTTTTGGGTATATATGCAGCAGAGTTGGTGGACCATATGGTAGTTCTATTTTTAGTTTTTTGGAAAACCTCCATACTGTTTCCATAGTGGTTACACCAATTTACATTTCTACCAGTGGTGTACAAGGGTTCCTTTTTTTCTGCATCCTCACTAACATCTGTTATTTGTGGTCTTTTTGATGATAGCTGTTCTGACAAGTGTGAGGTGGTATCTCATTGTGGTTCTGATTTGCATTTCTATGGTGATTAGTGATGCTGAACATCTTCATATACCTATTGGCCATCTGTATGTCATCTTTGCAAAAATGTCTATTCAGGTCTTCTGCCCATTTTTTAATCAGGTTGTTTGTTTTCTTCATATTGACTTGTATAAGCTGTTTATATATCTTGGATATTGACCCCTTATGATTCATATCATTTGCAAATATTTTCTCCCATTCAGTAGGTTGTCTTTTTGTTTTGTTGATGGTTTCCTTTGATGTGCAAAAGCTTTTAAGTTTAATTAAGCCCCATTTGTTTGTTTTAGCTTTTTTCTCTTACCTTAGGAGATAGATCCAAAAAATATTGCTATGCTTTATGTCAAAGTGTATTCTGCCTATGTTTGCCTCTAGGAGTTTTATAGTATCTGGTATTACATTTGGGTCTTTAATCCATTTTGATTTTATTTTTGTATATGGTATGAGGAAATGTTCTAATCTCATTTTTTTACATGTAGCTGCCCAGTTTTCCCAGGACCACTTATCGAAGAGACTGTCTTTTCTCTGTTGCATGTTCTTGCCTCCTTTTTCATAGGTTAATTGACCATAGTGCATGGGTTTATTTCTGGGCTTTCTATTTTGTTTCATTGATTTATGTGTTTGTTTTGTGCCAGTACCATGCTGTTTTGATCACTGTAGCTTTGTAGTATAGTCTGAAGTCAGGGTGCATGGTACCTTCAGCTTTGTTCTTTTTTCTTAAGATTGCTTTGTCAGTTCAGCGTCGTGTGTGGTTCCATATAACTTTTAGGATTATTTGTTATAGTTCTGTGAAAAACTTCATAGGTATTTTTGAGTATTGAGTAGAGTACTATGCCTAGTGAAATAAGTCAGAGAAAGATAAATACTCTTAAATGTAGAATTTAAAAAACAAATATATATAACAAAACAAAAATTGTTTCACTTAAAAAAAAAAAAAGGGCCTTACATATATCAAATCCCATCTCACCCACCCTAAAGGTAGCCACTATTCTAATTATATCATTCTAATGATATTCTAGTTATTTCAAGTTTATTCTCCCAATTATATGTAAAAGTTGTAATTTCCCCCTTTTCTACTGACACTTGGTATTATCAGGCATACTTATCTTTTTTAACCAATCTGATGGGCATAAGATGACATTTTAGTATGGTTTTAATTTACATTTCTGTGATTTCTGGTGGGTTTGAACATCTTTTCATAAACTTACTGCTCATTTGGAGTTCTCACGTTAATTGCCTGTTCATTTACTCTGCTCATTTTTTTCTATCGTTTCTTTTTCATATAAATATGTAGGAATTCTTTATATGTTCTGATCAGAATACTGTGCTAATTTTATACATGGAAAATAACTCCATCTGCTCTGTGGTTTGTCTTTTCACTTTTTCCCCTATGTGTTTTGTTATACAGAAGTTTTAAATTTTAGTACAACCAAAATTACCATCCTTTTTCTTTATGGTTTGTACCTTTTGTGTCTTGTTTAAGAAATTCTTCCCTACTGGGATGTCAGAAAGATTTCTCCCATTTTTGATTCTTCAAGTTGGATGATTTTGCCTTCTCATGTTTAAATATTTAATTTATATGCAATTATTTTTTTCCATTTTGGGGGAAAGTGATCTAACTTTCTACTTTTCTAAAGGGATGGTTGATTATCCTAGCAGCATTAGTTGAAAAGTCCATCATTTCTTCCATTGATTTGCAGTGAAGCTCTGTCATATATGAGGTTCCCATACATCTAATAAGACTTGAGGCTCCAAGTTTTCTGTATCTACCTCCATGTTAATATTAGATAGTTACTGTAGCTTCATAATGAGCTTTGCTATCTAGTGAGGGGAGACAACCCCACCCCCAACTTATTAAGTCTTCTTTCTAAAAATTGCCTTGGCTATTTTGATTTTTTTTTTCCATGTGAATTTTAGGATCAGCCTGTCACTTGCTAAGAAATACTCTACTGAGGGGTTTGATTGGTAATATATTTAGTTTAGAAATTGTTTTAAGGTGAATTTCCACTTTGAAATAAAGTTTTGCTGTCTATAAGCAAAGTGTAGTTCTCCATGTATTCAAGTCTTTTGTTGAGTCTCCAGGCCTCTCTCTTCTGGCATCTGTGTGTGGGGATCAGTCAAACAAGCTTTTCTAGAATTGCTCCTCCCATGTCCACCCATCTCCTGAGCCCAGGGAAGAACCTCCCATGTCAGTGGTGATGATGGAGCCATTCTGTTAGCCACAAACAAGGGCACTGTGGATATGGAGATCCCTGCCTACCCTTCTGGACAGCCTATTAGCTGCTGAAGTCCAGCTGCTATGATGGGAGCAGGGTAGAGGAGCTGAAGGCTGAGACCCAGGCAACAGGTCTAAGGAAGAGGCCTGGGAGCTCCAATCACTGTGAGTGTGGGTTGTTTCCTCGACCCGGTTGTCCCATATGTTCGAGTAGCAATGTATCTTGCTTTAGAACATAGTCTCCAAATGAAACTGCTTGGGTTCAAATCCCATCCCCACTGCTTACTAGCCCAGGAAAGTTGCTTAACTTATTCATACCCTAGTTTCTTCATTTAAGTAGGGAATTACATGGAGTTGTTTTGAGGAGTAAAAGAAGTAATATCAGTAAAGTTGAGAATGCTGCTGTGATTATTTAGGGGTTACTTACTGCTCAAACGTCACCATTAGTTACTGTTCTCATTACTATATTGAACCATTTTAGATTCAAGCTGATATTTTCCTATGTGTGCTTTCTCTTGTAATGAGCTTCCTGGGAAATAGTCCGTCTAACCTATTGGAGGTTGATGGTGTCCGTGAGCATATTCAAGATTCTTAGAATATTTGTAGGTAAAAAAACATTTAACATTATTCAAGCCAGTATTTTCCAAACCCACCTGTCCATTGAAGTCTTCCTTTTTCCAAAGAGTACCTGTTAAATTCAGTATAATTAGCATTCGGTAGAAGACATTTTCAGGAATAGTCCTTGGGGCATTACTTGTAAAAATTATCTTTATTTTGGCATATATTACAGGAAGACATCCCAAGAAGATGTATTCTCAAGGAAGTGTTTGAAAACAGAGGTTAGCTAAAGAATAGAGATTAACATTGGTAGGCAGTCTCTGATCAGTAAAATATCCTTTAATATTTGAAAAAAAATCTCCCCCAAATTGCAAACACATTCATATACCTTAGGCTATTGAAAAAAAGAGGGTATAACTTTTTTGTTTTTGTTTTTTATAAAGTAGAAGTGTCATATATTTGGTGCCTATATTACAGCCTGGTGCAGAGGTAAAATTTTATTCATTTCGTAGAAGCCCCATTGGACTTTCTCCTGAAGGCAGGAAGGCCAGTTTATTGGTATTTATCACAGTTCATTTACTGCTTGTTTTTGTTTCTTCGAAGAACTCAAGTTGCAATTGGGAATGGCATTTGGGGAATGTTGGGAATGTTGCTGATAATATTTTTTCCTGTTCCCTTCCCTCCCTTTCTATGTATTTTGTTACTTAGTCAAACCTGTGGCTACTTAATTGTTCCAAATCAAGAAGAAAATGCAAAGGCAAAGCAAAGAGGAAGCAGCGCCATGCTGCCACCTCTCCTGTCACTGTCATGTCATTGCTCCTAACCAAGTGAAAGGAGAAGTGGATTATGCTAGTGTTGGATCCAAATAATAACTTCTTTATCAAGAAAAGTGAAGCAAAACCAGTTGTAAATAATATTTCCTTTCTTTTCATTTCCTGGAATATCTTTTCTTAGAATAGTTTACCTCAACCACTCTCTGTGTTTTCTCCCCATGGCACTTTTTATCGCATTAAGATGATACCTATTTGTGGGCCGGGTTTTAGTTTGAAATCTGCTGGGGCCAGGACCTGGTAGGAAAGGTCTAACCAAGCAGAGAACTAGAACTGAGGAGAAAACTCTAGAGCAGGGTCATTGGTTTTCTCAATTACTCATCATTAATTCTCCATCACAGATTCCTTCCATTATGAGATGAAGTGAGCAATAAAACCCAGATGACTGGCTGGTAAACCGTAATACCTCCAGTTCATATATATTAGAATAACATGTCTAATTTTAGTTCTGTGTGCTTCTAAATCTTAAAAACAATTGCTTTATGGCCTTGATTTCCATGGCTTTGTTTAGTTTTTTCAACATATTCATGCTAAGTAACAAATCTTGTGTTAACTTGAGTTAGGAATGTTTTTTTATTTTACAGTTTTATGAATGAAGTTTTAGTCTCATATTTTTTGTCTCATATTTCTTTTCAAACAAACCTCATGTAAGTACTTAAAAGTGTATGAATTACTCATAAAATAAGTTAAAGTAGTAACTTTGGGCTTATCTGTCAAGGATATATCTTTATGGGACTTAATCACCATTGTACTTAAACAGAAACATTACAATACAAAACAAAGCTTGTTTTTCATTAAAAAAGAAAAGAACTGGTAACACTTACAATACGTAAACATTGTTGCCTGGTAATTATAATCAGATTGCTATTGGATTACACATTGTATTGTGCTAATGCTAAAAGACCGATTGGCAATGATGTCATTACAGGCTCTGAGTTGACCAGATCTGTTATTGTTAAAACACACAAGTCAGAAAGAGAAAAACAAATACCGTACGCTAACACATATATAAGGAATCTAAAAAACAAACCAAAAAATGGTCATGAAGAACCTACGGGCAAGATGGGAATAAAGACACAGACCTACTAGAAAATGGACTTGAGGATATGGGGAGGGGGAAGGGTAAGCTGGTACAAAGTGAGAGAGTGGCATGGACATATATACACTACCAAATGTAAAATAGATAGCTAGTGGGAAGCAGCCGCATAGCACAGGGAGATCAGCTTGGTGTTTTGTGACCACCTAGAGGGGTGGGATAGGGAGGGTGGGAGAGGGGGAGACGCAAGAAGGAAGAGATATGGGGATATATGTATATGTACAGCTGATTCACTTTGTTATAAAGCAGAAACTAACACACAATTGTAAAGCAATTATACTCCAATAAAGATGTTTAAACAACAACAACAACAACAACAAAAAAACACTGTGCTAACAATTTGCAACAGACCAAGGAGTTGTTTGACTTGGGTAGTATTGGCTAGAATGGTAAAGAGGCATTTCTTTTTACTGAGAAAAACTTTCACTCTGGGGCAATTTTCATTAGATGCAGACCATTTTGTTAATTTAAAAAGTATCTTCAATGCCTCCAAATTCATTTCTCTGTGTACAGTTAACTTTACAATAGGATTAATGAAGGAGAAGTTGAGACTTGCAGAATAAAGTTTTTCTCTTTGTGCATGCCTCTGTTATCATTGCAGTTACAATAAGAAGTGAATGGTCACACAAATGGTTTTTAAAGCAGATGCTTTTTATTTTATACTCTCTTTTTTTTAACTCCATGGAGGCAGGATGCATCTTTGCTTCTAATATTTCCACTAGTGGGCACTGCAGTGCTTCCAACTCTGTATATTTTTATCTGGGCACAATATAAAAAGAAATCATACAGGCAGTGAATGGTGAGTTTCCCTTAAGAGCTACTGTCCTGTCAAGAAAGACACCAAAAATACATTTGGAAGATTATATCTGCTGAAATTATTTACTAAAATTTTAGAACAGAATAATGTGCTTGAGATTGCTACTCAGTTTTTGGGGGCATTCATTTATATTTGTGAATTGTCACATTTATTCTCGTTTGATAGGCATATATGTTGAAGTCAACATTATGCAGAAAAGGAAAGGTATGTAATGCCATAGTGCAAATTAACAATATTTATTAGGAGAAAATCCTGCCTTTTTCTATTAAAGGCAAACATTTAACATGTTTGGTTTATGTAATTTTGAGTATGAAGCAGTGCAGTTGTGGCTAAGACTGTCTATTTGATATTTAGGGAAGAATTTGATGCTTTAATAAGGGAATCCTCTGTCTCCCTCATCCATCATCCGCCATCCTCATCCATCCAAACACCACTGTAAATTTGTCAGAGCCTTTTCCATATTCAGTACTTGTATAAATAATGGCTACTGTGATTTGAAAAAAGGGGAATGTGCACTTTCTGGCTATGTTATATATTTGATCAGTCATGGAGACATCTTACAGTTTTTGTTTTGCATTGCTCAGCGTTGGTGCATGTAACTTAAGCCCCAGAGCCAGAGGACATTTTTGTATGCTGACCGTTATTGTGGCTAGTACTTGCCAAAATGAAATTAGTTTGCGGGGTTTTCTACAGCAGATGAAACACAGCCTCTGTTCCATTACTACGCTTTTATCATTGCCTATCGCCTCTCCTTCTCTCCTTTGCTATCTTAGGGATTATTCAGGTTCTCTGCAATATTCTGAAATTAATCAAAGCAAGCAAAACCCCATGCCTTATTATCCATGACAGGAAGAGAGTGGTTTCCACAATCCAGACAGCTTTGTGATGTTGTCCAGTTGTGTAACTAGAATTTTATTATCTTTAAAAAAAGGTTCTGATTTTCACACAATGAAACCTTTTCATGTTAAAGTTGTATGAGCAGTGGATCACTCCATGTGAGTGTGACAAAGGATCTGAATTTAACTGATAGGCTGTTTCACTTATTTAAATAAGGAACTGATCTGTGCACAATGTTCATTTCTTTCTTTGATTTTTAGCTTAGCAGAACCGCTGTATGTCCTAAATGCACATAGTTTGGGTCACAGAAGCTTTCTGTGCAATGAGATGGGAGCAACGTACAGGATGCTTATCCAGTCTGGACCTTCTATTCTTTCTCATCTTTTTATAATCATACTCTACAAATTGTTTTTTTCCCACTAAATTAGTGGCCATTGTACAGATTGCAGACACTTAGTTTGATTGAAAGTAATAAAAGGAGATTATCCACTGGGTTGGTTGAGTGAAGGTTCTGATTTGACCCACTGCCTGGAGAGAAGAGAATTAATCTTATAAACCAGACTCACTTCTGCCATGCTTTGAAAAACTGCCAGGAATGCATTAGATCCCTTTTGTCTTAAGTCCAGTGAGAGCTAAAGGTGGAGTGGGACAGATCAACGTATGAACCAAATAGATGGTGGCCTGCATGTAATGCTTTGAGTGGTATCTTGAACTGCGATGAGGGCTTTCTCTCGCTCCCTGAGTAAATCTCTACTGCCAGTCTTTGAATTTGAGGAGGAGGAGGGCAAAGAGAAGGAGAATGGTTTTTATTTATTAAGTTTATTCTTTATGCCAGGCACTGTTTTAAATTCTAAGTTTAGAATCTAATCATATTTAGATTATATATATTTTTGTATCTTATCCCCCTGAAATAGAATATTATTATGCCAAGTTTATGAGCATGGAAATAGGTACAAAGAGGTAAAGTACAAGATCCTACAGCTAGTAGTGGATGATTTGAGATTCAAACCCCAGTTGTTTTTTTTTCCCCCTCCAGCAAAGCACTTGCTTGTAAGCACCATGTTCTCCTGCTTCCTCGAGATAGCAAAGGTGGAAGCGTTAATTCCAGGAGACCGGAGTGGGATACTGCAGGCTTCCCAGCATCAGGCTGGCACAGGCAGGCACTCAGAAAAAAAATGAGTGAATGAAAAAGTCTATCACTGATGTTGAGGGGAGAACCTTTTGTCCTTTTCAGGAGATAGCACAGTGAGCTGGAAGGAGCACAGGCTTTGGAGCCAGCCAGACCTGGATGTATGTATCCTTGCTCTTCCCTTTGTTGTTGTCACTGGAAGTACACCACTAATCTCTTTGAGCCTCTGTTTCCATCTCCATAACATACCTCGTAGGTTGTTGGGAGTATAGGAAAGATGGCCTGATGAATGTTGGATGGCAGATTCTAGCATGAAGGTCTGAAAGATGTGATGAACTGCCTTGGCTAGGAGGCGGGAGGCTGGAGGTTGGGGATAGTGTTTGACACCAAGAGGAAGGCAGAGGGAGATTCCCATATGTTATATTGGAAGAATCTTATGGCACTTAAAAAAGGGAAATTCTAACTTGCAGGAGACAAATAGGACTCAAACTTACTTCAATAACCTTTGAACCCTAAAAAGACAGTTCTTCCCCTAGAGCTATTTTTAGGGTACGCTTTAGGCAAAAATGGTAGTGTCAACTATGATCTTTATTTTAACTGTGTAATTTCCATTGAGTGTCTGGAACAGTACCGAGCGTTCAGTACCAGTCTTGGTTTATTCCATTTTTGGAAGCAGCCATGGTTTAGTGGGAGAGGCACTGACTAGCATTTTTCACATCCACTTCTCTCTTCCTTTGTATTTTGATTTCTGGCCTGTTTTTGGGGAAAGAGTGAGAGAGATGAAGAATACACAAAGAAGGGCTCCCCTGGTGGCGCAGTGGTTGAGAGTCCGCCTGCCGATGCAGGGGACACGGGTTCGTGCCCTGCTCCGGGAAGATCCCACATGCCTCGGAGTGGCTGGGCCGGTGAGCCATGGCCGCTGAGCCTGCACTCCGCAGCAGGAGAGGCCACAACAGTGAGAGGCCCGCGTACCGCAAAAAAAAAAAAAAAAAAAAAAAAAGAATACACAAAGAAACATTGTGCTAGAAATAGTTCCTTTCCCTCAAATTCTTCAGGTCATTCTGTTTGTCTGAGGGTGTTTTCCTTTGATCTTCAGCTTTTTGTGGTTGTTTTTGTTGTTGATGGTTGCAATCCATTTTCCCAAAGTTGCCCCTTTTAAAATCTTGAGATCTCGTAGGATAGAATGAAGGAGGGAGGGACTTCCCTGGCTGTCCAGTGGTTAAGACTCCATGCTTTCACTGCAGTGGGGGGTGGGTTTGATCCCTGGTCGGGGAACTAAGATGCTGCGTGCTGTGCAGCGTGGCCAAAAAGTTAAAAAAAAAAAAAAAAAAAAAAAAAAAAAAAGGAGGGAAAAGAAAGAGTAATGGATAACGCCATCCTGAGGATAAATGACATGGGTTCAGGCTGGGAGGCCAACACTAGGACAACCCTTGCTCCACAGATCAGTGTGCTAAGGACTGCTCTGTGGGCTGAACCAGGATATTTGGAGGGAGATGTTTGTGGGCTATTGAAGCCTGGTGTGCATGTGTGTTATGTTTTGTGTGTGTGTATGCTCAGAATTCAATATGAATCTCTTCCTACCTCACCTGTTTTTAGGGATGCCTTTATTACCCACCTGCAGAGTAAAATGATGCAATCATGGTATATTGTTTATCTGGTTCCGAAGTCAGTAGGACTTGTCTTATATTCTTGACATTTTTTACCCAGGTAATTTCACCCTAAAAACCCAGTCCTCTCCAGTTTCCCTGGCAGAGAGAGAATGTGCTCTCTCTCTAACTCAGGGCTTTAGTTAAGAGTGAACTGGCAACTGGGAGACCAGGTCAAGGACTGAGTCTGTTTTTCCTTCCTAAGTCTGAAAGGTTTTGGTCCAGTGTCTGGACAAACCTCGAGGGGGTCAGGATAATGCATGGGGGGTAGTAATTCAGTGTCCTCTTGATTTCTGAACTTTCGGGCCATTGGGACTGCCCCTTCCTGGCTCTGTCCTGGCATCTCAGGGGTGTGATGTGAATACTCCGTTGAGCCCTTTGGTCATCCATGAGGGTTTTGCCTGACAGCATGAGAGCATTCTTGTTGCATGAAAACCTCATCTGTTTCTTCCATTCTTGTCTCTTCTGAGGGAAGGAATTGGATAAGGAAGGCATGAATGGGGAGGTCCCTGGGGGCAGGCTGTGGCCCTTCTCCCTGTTTCCCTCTTGCTGCTGTCTTAGCCCGAGTCAAGCTCAGGGTCTGCAAGTTGTTCTGCAGATGGCTCAGCAGCAGACACCCAGCTGGGCTGATTTAACCCACAGAGTGTTTGTGTTTGACAGCCAAGACAGGGAGCAGGAAAACTGTTTTCACTGGGATCAGCCTCAGTTGTTTCTCTAAAAGCAGTTGGTTGAACTGCTGTGCTGTTTCTGGAACCATTATGCCATGAAGTGAAGTTTGGATGAAGGACAGATGTATTATCTAGGAAAGAATACTGGTTCTTCTTTCAAAGAATGTTCAGTCATTGCCTTTGCCAACAAATGAAACTGCTCTCCAATGTTCTGTTTGTGTAGAGGCTATTTCTGGGGAGAAAAAAGCCCTAAGACATTAATCCTCCTTTGCTCTGGAGCAAGTAAGTAGCAAGTGTCAGTTAATATCCATTTTCTAGGTGAAGAAATAGAGGCACTGAGAGATTAAATAGATCACTGCTTCTTAAACTTGGATGTATTTATGAAGTGCCTAGGGGTCTTGTTATAAATGGAGATTTTGATTCAGTCATCTGGGGAGGAGACCTGAGAACCTGTATTTCTAACCTGTTCTCTGGTGATACAGATGATGCTGGTCTGAGATTCATACTTGAGTTTAATCTAGGTACATGGTGAGTTAGGAAACAGCTTACTAGATAAGGCTACTTGCCCGTATCCCCAGGAAGTGAAACAATACAGTCTTTTAATCAAGACTGTATCTAAATTGTTTCAAAATAGTTAAAGTAGGAAGCATAGCACTTATGGATGTTGTGGCCATAGCACATAAAAAACCAGATTGACAGGTGTGGTTTTTAGTAGAATTAGGTAGCTAAACTGGTTTAATGCAGTCATAGCTATAGCCTGCCTGAGATAACAGAAGCATAAGAAATTATATCCAAGCATCAAAAACTCAGTAGTGCTTAGAAGAGAAGGCAATTGCTAGCTTATAATTCATGTTTCATTCCAACTAAAGCCAGTAAATTGTGTGTGTGGGGTGTGTGTGGGTGTGTGCACCAGTGTGCATGCATAGGTCCACTGTTACTCTGTTTCTACACTCCTGTAGTCTATTTCCTTATGACATGTTATCAGAGCAGAGTTGCTGCTGTAAAAGACAATCTTTCCCATGTGCTGCTATTCACAAAGATTTCACAATTTGTTGATGACTCACACATCTGTGTGGAAATATATGCTACTGACTTCAGCTGCAGTAGTTTATGCTTTTCTCCCTTACAGAATATGATTACCCAGAAGTATGTAATATCATTTAATGGAGAGCAGGTGTAAGAAAAACAGTAATTTTCAACAAAAGGAATGGATGCAAATTGCAGCATGAAGGATTTAGGTTAGACATCCACATGCAGGGAGAAGTCTCTTCTGCAAGTTAGAACAG
Source organism: Leucopleurus acutus (assembly GCF_964270905.1). Taxonomy (NCBI): domain Eukaryota; kingdom Metazoa; phylum Chordata; class Mammalia; order Artiodactyla; family Delphinidae; genus Leucopleurus; species Leucopleurus acutus. The sequence continues at coordinate 16,738,895 of NC_139162.1, read as the reverse complement.
TGAAACATTGGAACATAGGATCAAAGTAGAGTTGTGGCACATTCTCGGGCATTTGAAAGAAAAGGGCAGGTGGTTTTATTTCAGAGCTCTCTATTCAGCTCCCCTCAGAGGGAGGAGAATGAATTCTGCAATTGCTGGAGATCATTTTTATTTCTCTGATTCATGAGAGATGAATTCTGGATGTATCTGATTAAAAACCATGTCAAAGAGCCACATATTCCAGAGATCCTTTCTGATCATTCTAATTGATACTGGGATGTCATTTTTTGGCATGGGGATGGGAATCCAACAAGTATTTGCTAAGACCAGTTTCATGTAATGTCTTTTTCTTCCAATGATTTTCACCTACACCTGCAATGATAATAAAAATTGTCTTCCCCAAGGGCTTATGAGATATTGTAGAGTATCATGTGGAATACTCAAGGGATCCAAAGGTCATCAGATATTCTTTCTCCCAGCATTATTTGGAGTCTTCCAAATTTTAATAGACTATACAATAGTCCTTCATTTTCCTTTCTAATTGGAATTTCAACTAGGGATGCCTACAGGCATTGACTTTCCTCACTTGGAATGCTTTGATGCACTAGGCAATGATAAAGGATGTCCACACAGTGGTGCAAAATTGCCACACGGTTATAACGTTTGGTATTGTACCATATTAAAACCCGTGTCTCGAGAGAGAATGACAGTGCCTAAAAATAACGGTGATTAAACTTTCCCAGCTTTTCGGAGGATACTGAAAATAAAATACTGTGTGTCCCCTAAGTGACTAATGGCACTTTCTTATAAACAGCATCATAAGATCTCTCTCTTTCTCTCTTTCTTTCTCTCTCAACACACACACACACACACACACACACACACACACACACACACGCACACACTGTCACATAAAGATGAGAAATGGACATTTGAGTTTCTAGTGAATATTTTCTAGGTCCATTATATATGGGGTCAGTAGCAGTGTATGTTCAATAAAATTCACAGCAGGCAAATAGGAACCTGAGAAATTCTACAGACCTTTTGGAGCTGGATAACTCAAACATTAAGGAGGTGAGCAGAATCCTAAAGATGCTACCAGAAAACTACTAGAGCTAATCAGTGAATTTGGTAAAGTAGCAGGATACAAAATTAATGCACAGAAATCTCTTGCATTCCTATACACTAATGATGAAAAATCTGAAAGAGCAATTAAGGAAACACTCCCATTTACCACTGCAACAAAAAGAATAAAATACCTAGGAATAAACTTACCTAAGGAGACAAAACACCTGTATGCAGGAAACTATAAGACACTGATGAAAGAAATTAAAGATGATACAAACAGATAGAGAGAGAAACCATGTTCTTAGATTGGAAGAATCAACATTGTGAAAATAATTATACTACCCAAAGGAATCTACAGATTCAGGGCAATCCCTATCAAATTACCAATGGCATTTTCCACAGAACTAGAACAAAAACCTCGCAACTTATACGGAAAGACAAAAGACCCCGAATAGTCAAAGCAATCTTGAGGAAGAAAAATGGAGCTGGAGGAATCAGGCTCCCTGACTTCAGACTATACTACAAAGCTATAGTAATCAGCACAGTATGGTACTGGCACAAAAACAGAAATATAGATCGATGGAACAGGATAGAAAGCCCAGACATAAACCCACGCACCTATGGTCACCTTATCTTTGATAAAAGAGGTAAGAATATACAATGGAGAAAAGACAGCCTCTTCAATAAGTGGTGCTGGGAAAACTGGACAGATACATGTAAAAGAATGAAATTAGAATACTCCCTAACACCATACACAAAAATAAGCTCAAAATGGATTAGAGACCTAAATGTAAGGCCAGACACTATAAGACTCTTAGAAGAAAACATAGGCAGAACACTCTATGACATACAGCACAGCAAGATCCTTTGTGCCCCACCTCCTAGAGAAACGGAAGTTAAAAAAAAATAAACAAATGGGACCTAATGAAACTTAAAAGCTTTTGCATAGCAAAGGAAACCATAAACAAGACGAAAAGACAACTCTCAGAATGGATGAAAGTATTTGCAAACAAAGCAACAGACGAAGGATTAATCTCCAAAATGTACAAGCAGCTCATGCAGCACAGTATCAAAAAAACCCAAAAAACCCAATCCAAAAATGGGCAGAAGATCTAAATAGACATTTCTCCAAAGAAGATATACAGATTGCCAACCAACACATGAAAGGATGCTCAACATCACTAATCAGTAGAGAAATGCAAATCAAAACTACAGTGAGGTGTCACCCCACACCAGTCAGAATGGCCATCATCAAAAAATCTACAAACAATAAATGCTGGAGAGGGTGTGGAGAAAAGGGAACCCTCTTGCACTGTTGGTGGGAATGTACATTGATACAGCAACTATGGAGAACAGTATGGAGGTTCCTTAAAAAACGAAAACTAGAACTACCATAAGACCCATCAATCCCACTACTCGGCATATACCCTGAGAAAACCATAATTCAAAAAGGGTCATCTGGGCTTCCCTGCTGGCGCAGTGGTTGAGAGTCCGCCTGCCGATGCAGGGGACGCGGGTTTGTGCCCTGGTCCGGGAGGATCCCACATGCCGTGGAGCGACTGGGCCCATGAGCCGTGGCCACTGGGCCTGCGCATCCGGAGCCTGTGCTCCACAGCGGGAGGGGCCGTAGCACTGAGAGACTCATGTACCGCAAAAAAAAAAAAAAAAAAAAAAAAAGCATCGTGTACCACAGCGTTCATTGCAGCACTATTTAGCCTGGACATGGAAGCAACCTAAGTGTCCATCCACAGATGAATGGATAAAGAAGATGTGGCACATATATACAATGGAATATTACTCAGCCATAAAAAGAAATGAAATTGAGTTATTTGTAGTGAGGTGGATGGGCCTACAGTCTGTCATTCAGAGTGAAGTAAGTCAGAAAGAGAAAAACAAATACTGTATGCTAACACATATATATGGAATATTTAAAAAAAATGGTTCTGAAGAACCTAGGGGCAGGACAGGAATAAAGAAGCAGATCTAGAGAATGGACTTGAGGACACAAGGAGGGAGAAGTGTAAGCTGGGACGAAGTGAGAGAGTGGCATGTACATATACAATACCAAATGTAAAATAGATAGCTAGTGGGAAGCAGTTGCATTGCAGAAGGAGATCAGCTTAGTGCTTTGTGACCACCTAGAGGGGTGGGATAGGGAGGGTAGGAGGAAGACACAAGTGGGAGGGTATATGGGGATATATGTATACATATAGCTGATTCACTTTGTTATACAGCAGAAACTAACAGAACATTGTAAAGCAATTATACTCCAATAAAGGTGTTATAAAAAAAAATGGGGGTAAGCAAACTTGCAGCGTTTGAAAGCAAGAATTAGGAAGGTGGAAAAAGAGGATGGGAAAGCTGATAGGAGTGACAGGCCTATACTTTATTTTTATTTTTTTTTAAACAGAACTTTATTTGTTTATGGCTGTGTTGGGTCTTTCGTTGCTGCGTGCGGGCTTTCTCCAGTTGTGGCGAATGGGGGCTACTCTTCGTTGTGGTGTGCAGGCTTCTCACTGCGGTGGTTTCTCTTGTTGCACAGCGAGGGCTCTAGGCACGCGGGCTTCAGTAGTTGTGGCACACAGGCTTCAGTAGTTGTGGTGCACGGGCTTAGTTGCTCTGTGGCATGTGGGATCTTCCTGAACCAGGGCTCGAACCCGTGTGCCCTGCCTTGGCAGGTGGATTCTTAACCACTGCGCCACCAGAGAAGCCCACAGGCATATATTTTAAAGATTGCTATGTGGGGGAATTTATGGCACATGGATTCCATACTTTTTCCTACTGTTGTCCTTATCTTAATCACAAAACCTACTCCTTAGTGAGCTGACCTATCAGTCAGGCACGGTCTGGACAAGAAAACTGAATACTTTGGTGGTGGTTTTGGTTATTGAATCCAAGTTAGCTAAATCTAAATTAACACAACAATTCATTCTCATCAGTTTGTCAGATTACTAGAGCAGTGAGGTTAATTAGTACTTTGAAAGGAAAGAGAGATGGAAACTTTGTTTCTAGAACGTTTTATTATTCCAGGGAATCCCAGAAATTTGGACATCATGGATTATTTATTTTTTTAACATCTTTATTGGAGTATACTTGCTTTATAATGATGTGTTAGTTTCTGCTTATAACAAAGTGAATCATACACACACACACACACACACACACACACACACACACACATATCACCATATCTCCTCCCTCTTGCATCTCCCTCCTGTCCTCCCTATCTCACCCCTCTAGGTGGTCACAAAGCCCTGAGCTGATTTCCCTGTGCAATGTGGCTGTTTCCCACTAGCTATCTATTTTACATTTGGTAGTATATATAAGTCCATGCCACTCTCTCACTTCGTCCCAGCTTACCCTTCCCCCTCCCTGTGTCCTGAAGGCCATTCTCTATGTGTGTGTCTTTATTCCTATCCTGCTCCTAGGTTCTTCAGAACCATTTTTTTTTTGGTTTCTTTTAGATTCCATATATATGTGTTAGCATATGATATTTGTTTTTCTCTTTCTGACTCACTTCACTCTGTATGACAGACTCCAGGTCCATCCACCTCACTACAAATAACTCAGTTTCATTGTTTTTTGTGGCTAATATTCCATTGTATATATGTGCCACATCTTCTTTATCCATTCATCTGTGGGTGGACACTTAGGTTGCTTCCATGTCATGGCTATTGAAAATAGAGCTGCAGTGAACACTGTGCTACATGGCCCTTTTTGAACTATGGTTTTCTCAGGGTATATCCCAGTAGTGGGATTGATGGGTCTTATGGTAGTTCTAGTTTTCGTTTTTTAAGGAACCTCCATACTGTTCTCCATAGTAGCTGTATCAATGTACATTCCCACCAACAGTGCAAGAGGGTTCCCTTTTCTCCACACCCTCTCCAGCATTTATTGTTTGTAGATTTTTTGATGATGGCCATTCTGACTGGTGTGGGGTGACACCTCACTGTAGTTTTGATTTGCATTTCTCTACTGATTAGTGATGTTGAGCATCCTTTCGTGTGTGTGTTGGCAATTTATATATCTTCTTTGGAGAAATGTCTATTTAGATCTTCTGCCCATTTTTGGATTGGGTTGTTTGTTTTTTTGATATTGAGCTGCATGAGCTGCTTGTATATTTTGGAGATTAAGCCTTTGTCTGTTGCTTCGTTTGCAAATATTTTCTCCCATTCTGAGGGTTGTCTTTTCGTCTTGTTTATGGTTTTCTTTGCTGTTCAAAATCTTTTAAGTTTCATTAAGTCCCATTTGCTTATTTTTGTTTTTATTTCCATTTCTCTAGGAGGTGGGTCACAAAGGATGTTGCTGTGATGTATGTCATAGAGTGTTCTGCCTGTGTTTTCCTCTAAGAGTTTGATAGTGTCTGGCCTTACATTTAGGTCTTTAATCCGTTTTGAGTTTATTTTTGTGTATGGTGTTAGGGAGTATTCTAAATTCATTCTTTTACATGTATCTGTCCAGTTTTCCCAGCACCACTTATTGAAGAGGCTTTCTTTTCTCCACTGTATATTCTAGCTTCCTTTATCAAAGATCAGATGACCATATGTGTGTGGGTTTATGTCTGGGCTTTCTATCCTGTTCCATCGATCTATATTTCTGTTTTTGTGCCAGTACCATACTGTGCTGATTACTGTAGCTTTGTAATATAGTCTGAAGTCAGGAGGCCTGATTCCTTCAGCTCCATTTTTCTGTCTCAAGATTGCTTTGGCTATTCAGGGTCTTTTGTGTTTCCATACAAATTGTGAAATTTTTTGTTCTAGTTCTGTGAAAAATGCTATTGCTGGCTTGTTAGGGATTGCATTGAATCTGTAGATTGCTTTGGGTAGTATAGTCATTTTCACAATGTTGATTCTTCCAATCCAAGAACATGGTATATCTCTCCATCTGTTTGTATCATCTTTAATTTCTTTCATGAGTTCTTATAGTTTCCTGCATACAGGTGTTTTGTCTCCTTAGGTAGGTTTATTCCTAGGTATTTTATTCTTTTTGTTGCAGTGGTAAATGGGAGTGTTTCCTTAATTGCTCTTTCAGATTTTTCATCATTAGTGTGTAGGAATGCAAGAGATTTCTGTGCATTAATTTTGTATCCTGCTACTTTACCAAAATCATTGATTAGCTCTAGTAGTTTTCTGGTAGCATCTTTAGGATTCTCTATGTATAGTATCATGTCATCTGTAAACAGTGACAGTTTTACTTCTTCTTTCCCATTTGGATTCCTTTTATTTCTTTTTCTTCTGTGATTGCTGTGGCTAAAAGTTCCAAAACTATGTTGAATAATAGTGATGAGAGTGGACAACCTTGTCTTGTTCCTGATCTTAGTGGAAATGGTTTCAGTTTTTCACTGTTGAGAACGATGTTGGCTGTGGGTTTGTCATATATGTCGTTTATTATGTTGAGGTAAGTTCCCTCTATGCCTACTTTCTGGAGGGTTTTTAATCATAAATGGGTGTCGAATTTTGTCAAAAGCTTTTTCTCCATCTATTGAGATGATCATATGGTTTTTCTCCTTCAGTTTGTTAATATGGTTTATTACATAGATTGATTTGCATATATTGAAGAATCCTTGCATTCCTGGGATAAACCCCAGTTGATCATCGTGTGTTATTCTTTCAATGTGCTGTTGGATTCTGTTTGCTATTTTTTTGCTGAGGATTTTTGCATCTATGTTCATCAGTGATATTGGTGTGTATTTTTCTTTCTTTGTGACATCTTTATCTAGTTTTGTTATCAGGGTCATGGTGGCCTCGTAGAATGAGTTTGGGAGTGTTCCTCCCCCTCCTGTATTTTGGAAGAATTTGAGAAGGATAGGTGTTAACTCTTCTCTAAATGTTTGCTAGAATTCGCCTGTGAAGCCATCTGGTCCTGGGCTTTTGTTTGTTGGAAGATTTTAAATACTGTCTCAATTTCAGTGCTTGTGATTGGTCTGTTTATATTTTCTATTTCTTCCTGGTTCAGTCTTGGGAGGTTTTGTTTTTCTAAGAATTTGTCCATTTCTTCCAGGTTGTTTATTTTAGTGGCATATGGTTTCTTGTAGTAATCTCTCATGATCCATTGTATTTCTGCTGTATCAGTTGTTACTTCTCCTTTTTCATTTCTAATTCTATTGATTTGAGTCTTCCCCCTTTTTTCTTGATGAGTCTGGCTAGTGGTTTATCAATTTTGTTTATCTTCTCAAAGAATCAGCTTTTAGTTTTATTGATCTTTGCTATTGTTTCCTTCATTTCTTTTTCATTTATTTCTGATCTTTATGATTTCTTTCCTTCTGCTAACTTTGGGTTTTTTTTGGTTCTTCTTTCTCTAATTGATTTAGGTGTAAGGTTAGGTTGTTTATTGGAGATGTTTCTTGTTTCTTGAGGTAGGATTGTATTGCTATAAACTTCCCTCTTAGAACTGCTTTTGCTGCATTCCATAGGTTTTGGGTCCTCGTGTTTTCATTTTCACTTTTTTCTAGGTATGTTTTTATTTCCTCTTTGATTTCTTCAGGGATCTCTTGGTTATTAAGTAGTGTGTTGTTTAACTTCCATGTGTTTGTATTTTTTACATATTTTTTCTTGTAATTGATATCTAGTCTCGTAGCGTTGTGGTCGGAAGAGATACTTGGTACGATTTCAATTTTCTTAAATTTACCAAGGCTTGATTTGTGACCCAAGATATGATCTATCCTGGAGAGTGTTCCATGAGTGTTTGAGAAGAAAGTGTATTCTCCTGTTTTTGGATGGAATGTCCTATAAATATCAATTAAGTCCATCTTGTTTAATGTATCATTTAAAGCTTGTGTTTCCTTATTTATTTTCATTTTGGATGATCTGTCCATTGGTGAAAGTGGGGTGTTAAAGTCCCCTAATATGAATGTGTTACTGTCGATTTCCCCTTTTATAGCTGTCAGCATTTGCCTTATGTATTGAGGTGCTCCTCTGTTGAGTGCAGAAATATTTACAATTGTTATATCTTCTTCTTGGATTGATCCCTTGATCATTATGTAGTGTCCTTCTTTGTCTCTTGTAATAGTCTTCATTTTAAAGTCTATTTTGTCTGATATGAGAATTGCTACTCCAGCTTTCTTTTGATTTCCATTTGCATGTAATATCTTTTTCCATCCTCTCACTTTCAGTCTGTACGTGTCCCTAGGTCTGAAGTGGGTCTCTTGTAGACAGCATATATACGGGTCTTGTTTTTGTATCCATTCAGCCATGGATTATTAATGTTCAAAATTTTGTCAATTAAAATTTTTTTCGAGAATGATGTTTGTAAATTAAAAAAAACCCCAACAAACAAATAGAAAACAGAAGAACCAGGTATCATTTATTATAACTGTCATTTCATTTAAAAAAAGGACATTTGAACACTGAAAGTGTGGGAAGGAAATATTCTCTGAATAAAGCATTGCCTGTATGTTAAATAAATTTAGCTTTATGACAACTTAGTGAAGACCAATGAATATCTCATCGTGTACTAACACTGGCTAGCTGATTTGGATTTGGGAACGATTTCTGCAAAAACCATCTGCTTGTTTAGAAGTTGATCTGATAGAGGGGATGGGGTGATTCCTGGAGGCCTGTTGGACTTTGGCTCTTGATGGTCTTCACTGATGAGATAGACATGCTGTAAAAAAATGAGAAACATTGGGGTGTTTTTACCAAAATGTCTTCGTAAATGAAAACACATCATTTTGATTCAGCTAGGCTTGAAGAATTTCCTCATACCTAATTTATCTTTTGATTGTCCTTTTACATGTAGAAAGATAAGAAACCCTTTTTTTTTGAGGAAATCACACATGATATAGCTAATTAAATTCTACTCTGTTTACCATTGTTACAAACATGAGATGACTTAGCAATTTCACTGCAGAAACATGCATCATAGTGTGTGAAAGTAGAAATCATCCTGTTACTATTTTACAACCTTCAGTTATAACTCTTAACTCCTCTTAATGTTGTGTTATATGTAGGCGTTTCTGAACCAAGAAGACTTGGTTGAGAGGAAATGAAATGAACACCTATCCTTGAGGATTGAAAACCAGTTGTGAATGCCTAGGCTAGTCCAAGCATATGTTCTTACGTCACGTTTTGTACCTCACTTAGGTATAATAGTCCATTTTTTTTTTCACCCAGATTTTGAGTTTTGAAATAAATGCTGCGGATGAGGTAAGTGTCCCAGAGCAAGCTCAGTCTCAGTGTTAAAATTGTAGCAGTTATTTTGCTTAAGAATGTCTGGAGCTGACTTGGTAGTAATCACATAGAATAGTACAGCAGGAGAGACTTGAAGGATACTTTATTTTATAGATGAGCGAGGGTAGGGAAGGGTCCAGTGAGGGATTCAAGTTGAAATGCAGCTGTCTGAGAAAGGGTATAACAGGACCCAGAAGTGGAAAATTGAGGAGGATGACAGAGATGAAAACTACAACAGTATTTCAGATAAAACTTTATGGATTCCTTCCAGCAATATGTGGATTGCAGTTGGAGCTAAGTGAAGGGTTTTGCATATAATGTGTTCCACGGCCGTTAGGAAATGCCAGATGTGTGTGTGTGTATTATGTTCCTTGGATAGACAGTGCTAACAAGGGCCTGCACATGGTCACTTACCTATATTTGCTATCAGCTACAGCTTTAAAGGGCTCAGGCCTCATGAGGGCATCTTCTAAGTTCATTTTAACAAGGGCTCTCCCATTGTGTGCTGTGATGATAATTTTGGCAAAGGAAGAGGCTGCTCCAGTTTTAGAATCCCTGGAAACTCTTTTGCCCTTCTTGATTCAACCCTTATAGCTTGGACTGTTTTGGCTTAAAGGAAAATTGCAAAAATCAAGCATCACTAAGTTGACCTTAAAGGAATAAACAATCTGAAGATCACAGTGTAGTCCTTTTATTAAGCTCATTTTTGTTTGCGTTTGGTGGTTTTTGGCCAGCTATATACCAAGGCAGTCAAGTATTTAGGTCTTTATAAAACTGTTTCTTTCCTCTACTTGTGTGAATAAAGGTATTAAGTCTAATAGTATCTACTTAGCATAAACAAGAAGATAAAAATGATTTCTGTGATTGAAATGTTTGTTATTTAGCATTAAGAATCTTCCTGCTGCCATGCATTTTGCATTTTAATCCACTTGGTGCTTGGTTTGGGGATTGTTAGATTAGTTTTAATCCCCTGTCTAGTAGTGGAATAGTGGTGAGATTTATTACACAGACAGGGTTTGGTTCTTGGCTTTAAGAGGGCTCACGTGCACTCTTCATGCATATTAAATTTGGGAAACCACTAGTTCAGTATAAAAGGTTGGGGAGACATCCTTTATCTTAGAATGGTTCTCTTTAGGCACACAAAGTGTAGAAAGCATTTACTGTATTAATGAAAAGAAAATTGATTACAAGTGTTTCTCTCTTTGGGGGTCAGACTAATATTCTTAGAATCTTTTTTTTTTTTTTTTTTCTGTTTGACATGTGCTCTACCATCATTTCAAAGCATTTCTAGATGTTTTCTTTATTTCTTGGGAGGACGCCTCCAGGGGAAAGATAAATAGCTTCTTATATAATGGATTCTTCCCAAGAAAAATGGAAAAGGTTGAGTACTACCCAACCAGGGGAATAAATATTTTCAGAAATCACAGAAAAGTAGGATATCTCACTATTCCTTGAGAACATAATTGTTGCCATTTTCTCCAAACTGATTTAAAAATCTGCCATTTTGAAGATTGGAGGATTATTATTGTTATTTAAATATTTGCTATGTTTCCTATGATGTGAAAAGATTCTGGTTAATGGAGTACTTAAAAAAGTAATACTGTGATCTGTACATTTTTGTGATTAATAAATAAAAGTAATGGTGGAGCAAAACTTGTAGTGGGAGCTTTAGTTTTCTTCTGTTGTTCCAGTTAAGTAATCTTGCCTTAGGTGGAAAGAAGGAGTATGTATTAAGTAATGAATAGACGGGTACTGGGAATAACTTGGGTTAGAGAGTGAAAAATACAGATTTTTATTATGGTTTCAAAATACCATCCAGTATTTTGAATGAATCTTATCTCCAGAACCTGAACTTGCATTTGTAACACAGGAAATCTTATTTATAGTTTTTCTTCCAAGTCTGTTTTTCTCCCCATTAAAGGTTGATCCTCTAAAGGAAGAAGATAAGTATGTGTAATGGCCAGTAGTCTCCTATTAAAATAGCAGCTCAAATGAGGGTAAAACAGTTCAGTTTACTTAAAAGCCATATTTAAAATTTACAAAACAATCTTTTCTTTTTATGATTTGAGAGTTTGAAGGAGCCCTTCTATGTTAACTTTTTCCTTCAAATTTTGACTTCTGATTTTTTTTTCCAAAATTATATTTTATTCATTAAATTTGCTTGATGCTAGCTGTGAATAGAAGTAACCCGTAACCCAAAGTTAGTATAATTGGTTTCCTTGAGAGACTGGAACAAGAAAGAAACATGTTCTCTTGGAATGTTACTATGATTTTAAATCCTACAGTATATGACTTTTAATATATACATTTAATAATATAAATAAATGGATTTCATAGTAATTTTACCAAGTTTGGATGCCTAGTGCAGCTTTTTAACATATCTGAAACTCAGGTGAGAATATGCTGTTAGATTTGATAGTCTCCAAGGAGACTTTTGGCTCCAGGATTCTGTGGTCTTATGAGTTAATGACAGACAGAAATCTGTGAACCTATTTCATTTGTTTTTAAAAACTCAGAAGTTTAGAAATACTTCTTTCATACTGAATAAAACATTAATATGATGGCAATATTTTCTTTTGCATTTCATCACCATCCAAATGTTGTTTCCATGAGAGCAGGAACACTGTCTATCTTGTTCACTGTGGCAACCCCAGAGCTTAGAATAGGGTCTGTGACATGTTGCACTTAATAAATAAATTAATTAACGGATGAATAGATGGATGGATAGAGGGATGGATCTATGGAAAAGAGATGTATGAGTCTCTTTGGATAAGTTCTCAGACAACAACTTCTTGATGTAATCTGCAGATTTAGAGAATATGTTCTTTTCAAACATTAGGGAGTTCAGTCCATGGTCAGCCAGACCACACAAAGGGGGTGGGAGTGGGGTAGAGAGGAGGGGTTTGAATCTGGGGGCCAAAATTAGGGTTTAGCATATTTCTAACAATATATATACATATAAAATATATAAACATAATATATATTAATATAAATAATAGTAATTATATTGCTGATGTTACATAATATCAAATATAATAATTGCTATAGTACATAATATTATATATAAACATGGGTATAGCATGTTTTCTATATATATAAAAATACGTACATAATGGAAATATTGTATACCTCAATTTTTCTTGTCTGAAAGGCAGTTTCCTTTTATTCATAGTTTCTTAAGTGTTTTTATCATAAAAGAATATTGCAAAAAAAAAAAAAGAATATTGCATTTTGCCAAATGCTTTCTGCATCGAGATGATCATGAGTTTTTTCCTGTCATTCTTTTGCTTTTTTATATATTCCATCCAGTTTTTTAGTTGCTTATAGTGGGAAAGGGGCAAGTCATCATGACAAGAAGCCACTGGAGGTTGAGGTTTTTCAAATATCTTTTTTTGTATCTGTTAATTATTAATTATTGACATCCTGGATTCAGTTTTTTCATTTCTTTTTTTTTTTTTTTTTGTAATTGTTGGTGTCTTTGGGCATGTGTCCATCATCATCTTTCTGTTTTCTATTTGTCTTGCTATTTCCTTGCTGCTTTCCTCCCTTCTTCTTATTTCTTTTTTTGGTTGATTGCACTTTAGTAGTTGGTGTTCAATTCTCTAGTTAAATAATATCTTGATCTACCCTCCAACAAGTCAAGGTTCTCAGAACTTTTATCTTAACCCTGAAGGATTATGTACTGTCATTGTTCAACAGTTTAGTTCTACCCTTTTCTTCTAAATACCATAAATTAGACATCATCATCATCATCATAGGTATTGTTTTATATAGACAATGTATGTTTGGATTTACATCCATGTTTACCTTTTATTTGCTTAACATTTATTTCTCTATCTTAAACCTCTTTTTGGGGATTATTTTCCTTTTCCTTGAAGAACATACATTTAGAAGTTACTTAGATGTAGACCTCATGATTAGTAAGATTCTCAGTTTTCGTGGATTCATAAATATATTTACTTAACCAATACTCTTGAAAGATAGTTTTGTTGAACATACATTTCTGGATTGAAATTTTCTCATTACTTTGAAACATTATTCTACTGTCTTCTTACATTAACTATGAGTATTGAGATATCTGTGATAATTCTAATTATTGTTCCTTTGTAATTTTTCTAGTCCTAATCCTTTCTCATTTATTTTTCTTAATATATTCTCTTTGTTTTTGCTGTCCTATAATTTCACTACAGTGTATCTAGGCATGGATATCTTTTCATTTATTTTGCTTGGGATATATTGCAGTGTTGGATCATTGGAATCATGCTTTTCATTAGTTCTGGAAAATTCATAGCCTTTATGTCTTTAAAGTTTTCTTTTCTCCATTTTCTTTATTTTTCTTCACTGGTATTCTACCTAGATATATTTTAGACCCAATTATTCTCTCCTCTATACCTCTTAAAACCTCTTTTATATTCTCCATCATCTTGTCTTTAAGTTCTTGGTGATTTCTTAATATGCATTTTCCATTTCACAAATTCTCTCTTCAGTCATAGTGATTCTGTTATTTGACCCATTCATTAAGTATTTTATTTCAACAATGGTGTTTTTTTTTGTTTTTTTTGTTTTTTTTTTTTAGAGGTACGTGGGCCTCTTACTGTTGTGGCCTCTCCCGTTGCGGAGCCAACAGGCTCCGGACATGCAGGCTCAGCGGCCATGGTTCACGGGCAGCTGCTCCGCGGCATGTGGAATCTTCCCAGACCGGGGCACGAACCCGTGTCCCCTGCATCGGCAGGTGGACTCTCAACCACTGCGCCACCAGGGAAGCCCAACAATGGTGTTTTAATGTCAAGAGTTTCATTTATTTTCCTTTCAAATTTATCTGATAATTCTTGATACCTTCTTGTTGGTTTCTGATCATTGTAACTGTGCTCTAATTTCTTTAAACATTCTTTTCCATAAATGCACTCTATTCTGTATCTGAAAGTCCCAATATTTAGATTCCTTGAGAGTCTAACCCTCAAATTTGTTATTTTCTGTCTCTTATTCATAGTGTCTTGCCTTTAAATGTGCTTACTGATCTTTTCTTGTAAGCCCCACTTCTTGATCTTAATCATTAGGACTCCTTCAGACCTAATTTGTGGATATACTTCTTCAGAAGATATGTTCTTCTTTCTGTAGCTAAGAGGTGCCCCCAGTCTGCCACCATTCTTGGGGGTCTTGGTTTAGCATGGAAGTCCCAGGCTCAACTTCCTCTTTCCTTGATGGCCCAAGTCTCAGTATCTTGATAAGAGTGCTTCAACTGGCATTACTTTTGGGGTAGCATTGTATCTCCTCACTATCTGTTGCTCTGACCTCAGCTAAAGGTTTTTGGTAGAGAGTGTGAAATCCCATCCTTTGAGTCCCTAAGACTTGTGAGACCAATGACACCTTAAGAATGTGCCCCATTCAGAGTATAGTTGTTCTGAAGTGTGATACTCCTGTGAGGGCTTTTAGATAGCCATAATGCTAGATATAGAAGTGATATGGTTGCTTTTTAATTATTAATTTTAAATACTAATTATTGCTAGTGTAAAGAAATGCATAAAGTTTATCTTTAGTTTAACTATTTTATCTCTGAATTACTTTGGAATTTCCCCATACACCATCATATGTCTTGCAAATAATGGTGTTATTGTTTCTTCCTTTCCCATCCTAATAGATTTTAATTCATTTTATTTTCTTACTGTACTGATTAGAACCTAAAGTATAATGATAAATAGAAGAGTTGATAGTGGACATACTTGTCTTGGTCCTGATCTTTAAGGCATCAATGTTTCACCACGAAGTATAATCTTTGCTGCAGTTTGTGTGTGTGTGTGTGTAGAACAATTAATTCTTTTTTTTTTTTTTGCGGTACGCGGGCCTCTCACTGCTGCGGCCCCTCCCGTTGCGGAGCACAGGCTCCGGACGCACAGGCTCAGCGGCCATGGCTCACGGGCCCACCCGCTCCGTGGCACGTGGGATCCTCCCGGACTGGGGCACGAACCCGTGTCCCCTGCATCGGCAGGCGGACTCTCAACCACTGTGCCACCAGGGAAGCCTGAACGATTAATTCTTAACAGAGAAATTGGAGAGAGCTTTGTAAGATTTGAATTTAATCCTGAAAATGAGTAGGTTGAGATATGTTATAGCTATATGGTATATACTAACTAGATTACATTGATTAATGAAAGAAAAAGTTGGAAGGGTTAATAAATTTTTTGATCTTATGTTTGTGTATTCTTCATCTATAAATCCAAGTATAGCAAAGCTAAACCCATAATTTTTGTTTTTTAGCTTCCTTTGTAATTGACACATGCATGGCCTTTCTGTGTGTATAATTCTAATGTCAGGCAAAATTAGTAGTATAGTAGAACTCAAACATTCATGAAGTTAGGGTCTTTCAGAGAGGAGCAATGATGGGGTAGATTTGATGAAATTTTCTTTTCTTTTTTAACAAAGTTTCTTGTTTTTCTCTGCTGTCCTGATCAGGAACAGGTACATCCCTGACTTTAACTATAAGAACCTCATCAATTCTTGAATTCAGTGAGCCTGGGAGAGGTTTTGTCTGAAATTTGTGTTATTTGCTTAGCTCTCAATTACCTACATTCTAGGATGTATTTCGCTGTCTCCATGTGGCTCTCTCCATGTGCTACCATGTAGTTCCTCATGCTACCAACACCCTTCTCCTCACTAATTGTTGATTAGATGAGGGTGGCTGCTGGCCCAAACATACTTTCATCTTCTGAGAATTGGAACCCAAAGAAAGCCAGACATTCCATCTTTAAGTAGGTGAACTTGAAACACAAATTCAGTAGCTGTGGCATGGTCATCTGTACCCATTTTGGGAACTGTGGCTAAGAGAAGGTGATTCTGCAGAGAAGGAGAGAAGAGTTCTGAGAGAAGTTGAGGTGAGCGATGAGAAGAAAGGACTTCCAGGGTTTCTGACAGCATACCTTTTCCTCATTCTATTTCCTTTCCAAACCTAGCTGCCTTACAACCTTTAGATTCATGAAACACTCTCATATCCTTACAATGACTTTTTTTTCTTTTTGTGAAGGCCATATGGGTCCACAGTCTTAGGAATCTAATGCACCTGGATTTTTTTGCACCTGGGTTTAAATTTGAGTTCTAGTAACTCTGAGCAAGTTATTTAACTGTATGAATCTCAGTTTCTACATCTGTAAAATGGGGATAGTGACTTCTACTTTGCAAAGTTCTTAGGAGCATTTGAGTTAATGTATGTAGTAGAACAACTGGCTCAGGGCAGATTTTTAATAAATAATAGTTACTACTTAAAAAATTTTTCCCCAGTCCAATATGATGTCTGATAGTACATTGTTTGCATATTTATTAGCACACATCCTATACTGTCTGTGTTATTGCTTCTTGGATGCTTGCCCTGTCTTCCCATTAGATTTCAAACTTCCTGACAGGATGATTTCTAACATGTGCTTCTCTCTACCCTATCAGAAACCATCCCAGAGTTTGTGCTCAATAAATAATTATTGGATGGGGTATATACTTTTGGGATTTCTTGTCAGGGAAAACCAGAAGAGCTAAGAGTAGACCACTTTACCTATTATTTATGATTGCCCCCTTTATAAAGCTAGGCAAACACAAACTCTGATGTATTCTATTCCAGAAAGAATTGCCCTTAAGTGAACACCTCTCCACCTTGGTTAGGCCCCTGAAGACTCTATGTTGTTTTAGTCATAGTTTTTAAAATCAAACCCTATGAGGAGCTCCAATATATGAAACAGATTTAAGCAGAGGCTTTGTGGTTGAGTAGGAGAGAGAGGCCCTGAGCCCTACATCCCATCCAAATGGTAGACCCCAAGGCACCTTAGGGCTCTGTGGAAAATATTTTGAAACCATTACTTTGGACTATCTAGGATAGCCTATGTAACCCATAGCTATCATGGGTTTTTACTGAATTAAAAAAAAAAAATGGAACCAAAGAAGGAAGATACCATAACCCTTCCCAGAGTGATTTTGAAGGTTTTAGAAAACTTCAGGGGATTGTTGTCAAACTTGTTACAATTGATGGTGTGGGAACTCTTGGCCACTATTATAAGCAAGAGTGGTTTTGATGAGGTAGGATGGAAAATGTTTTGAGCTTGATGTCAGAAGACAAGGGTTTGAGTTCTCATCCCTTTTCTTATGGCCAGTGACTTTAGGCAACTCAGCAACCTCACCAAGTCTCAGCTACAAATTGGGAATTATCACCCCCATCTACTTCACAGATCTGTCAGCTGAAATGAGACTGAGATGTGAAATGGTTTCATAATTTTAAAAAATAGTACTATATAAATATGAGACCATCTTAGTAATAGAGTTAAGGGAATAAAGAGAGAAAATACAGTATATATAATTAATGAATTCACCTAAACTCAGTTATTTACATCTTGTGACATGGTGTACACATATTCCTTTTTATTTTCACTGAGATAAAAGTCCAAATGACTACAGTATCAATAAAGGTCCTCCCTCCTGCACAATACTGATGAAAGAAATCAGAAGTCTAAATAAATCGAGATACATACTGTGTTCATGGATTTGAAGACTTAACGAAGATGTCGGTTCTCCCCAATTTGATGTAGGTTTAATGCAATTTCTATCGAAACCCCAACAAGATTTTTGTTGATAAAGATGAATATTCTAAAATGTATATGAAAAGGCAAAGGAAGTAGAATAGGTAAAACACTTTTTAAAAAAGGGAACAGAGTGGAAAGCATCAGTCTATTCAATTTCAAGAGACATGTGATAAAAGTGACATAGAACTATACTCAAACATCACACCAGTGTAAAATTCCTCCATTTGATATTGAACTAAAATTACGTAAGATTAACAATGGGGGAAACTGGGTGAAGGTTTCTTGGGACCTCTCTAGTACCTTTGCAACTTCCTGTGAATCTATAATACTCCATTTTTTTTAAAAATTATTTTTTAGCTTTATTGAGGTATAATTGACATATAAAGTTGTAAGATATTTGAAGTGTACATCACAGTGATTTGATACTTATACATCATGAAAGTATTCACACCTATTTCCCCCCATCTAGATAATTAACACATCTATCACCTCATATATTTCTTCCTTATTTTTTTTTTGCCTTTTTTTTTTTGGTAAGAACATATTTGTTTTGCTCTCTCAGGAAGTTTCACTTATTAAAAGTTTAAAGAAGAAACAAACACATTGCAGTTGGGTCAGTCATTTGCTGGTTAGCTCTCAGCCATTATTCTCACCCTTCTGTGTTTTATTGTTACATATGATGGGAACCTGGGGCCTTGCAAGTGACGTCTCCCAAATTCCTTTGTCAACTGGCTTCTTATTAGGTCCTACTAATTAGTGGCCCTGGGAAGGGACTGGGAAACAGGATATGGGGAGAAGCTACTTTATTTTCACTTCTAGCTTCCATTGACATTCTAGCTACCTTCTAGCAACAATAGGCAGCAATGGAATGAAGCATTTTTTGGCAGTCCCATCACATGCCCACTGGAGCCTTTTCCTTGGTCGCATCATCAGTACTCGGCAACCCCTCAGTAGTTCCAGCCTTAGTCATGAGATACTCCCTCATAGCCCTGGCATTGCCATTTAATCCTCTTCTGCACTTCTGGGCTCTGATAATATAACCACCTCTACCTACCAGCCCTACCAGTGATAGCTGCTTTATCTAATTAGTTACTAGCCTTTGGGTTATTCCACCCCCTTTGTATACTCTAAGTCCTTTTAATACCTTTCTAACCAAGTCCTGTATTATATTTCTCTGCTTGAAATTCCTAGAGTGGTTCTATTTTCTGATTTGACCTTGACTAATGCACCCAATATGGGTGAAACAGAGCTAGGGCTTTGTGTTACAGGAATTAGGCAATATTCTTTCCATCTCTTTATCTCAGAGCTGAGCCACCATTCCTTGAAATCTTCTTTTGGCCGAGCCTTCAGGAGATGAGGAAAAGCATGGGGTATCTTGAACCTGAACTGTGGTTGAA
Source organism: Leucopleurus acutus (assembly GCF_964270905.1). NCBI lineage: Eukaryota > Metazoa > Chordata > Mammalia > Artiodactyla > Delphinidae > Leucopleurus > Leucopleurus acutus. The sequence continues at coordinate 16,719,728 of NC_139162.1, read as the reverse complement.
ACTTGTCCCCAAGATCCCTGATACCTTTGTGGGGATGGTGCAGACTGAAAAGAAAAAAAAAACCTAGTCATTTCAATTTGGAACACAGTTTTTTGACTTTCAAGAGAAGGACATTTGGACGCTGTTCTTTTTTCCTGGGAAATTTGCCTGAATAAGCCAAGTGAAAACAGAAATATATGTGTCCAGAGGCTCCACAAATTAAATCACTCTGTATTCCCTAGACTTTTTGATTTTCTGTTCCTGGAAAAAAAGTTTGGGAGGATGAACATGGAGCCCAACTTTTGAGTTTTACCAAGAAAGCATGTTAAAATGGGACAGTGGTAATATTTTATCACAATTATTTCACTACAGAAATAGGAACTTATTTAAAAAATAGGCATGACATCAGAAAAATGGATAGGGTTTTAAATTTAAGAAAGTGTTTTACAAAATTTCACCATTTGTCCTTATTTGTTTATTTTAAAAATATACCCACGGCCCATTAAAAATTCTCACTGGTCTGGTGTTTAGGAAGTTCTACTGGATAACTTAATGTTGATTCCAGGGTGTAGGTAGAGTACATCTTAGAGACAGTATTTCTTTCTTTTTTTTTTTTTTTTAACATGTTTATTGGAGTATAATTGCTTTACAATGGTGTGTTAGTTTCTGCTTTATAACAAAGTGAATCAGTTATACATATACATATGTTCCCATATTTCTTCCCTCTTGCGTCTCCCTCCCTCCCACCCTCCCTATCCCACCCCTCTAGGTGGTCGCAAAGCACCAAGCTGATCTCCCTGTGCTATGCAGCTGCTTCCCACTAGCTATCTATTTGATGTTTGGTAGTGTATATATGTCCATGCCACTCTCTCACTTTGTCACAGCTTACCCTTCCCCCTCCCCATATCCTCAAGTCCATTCTCTAGTAGGTCTGTGTCTTTATTCCCGTCTTGCCCCTAGGTTCTTCATGACCTTTTTGTTTTTTCCTTAGATTCCATATATATGTGTTAGCATACGGTATTTGTTTTTCTCTTTGTGACTTACTTCACTCTGTATGACAGACTCTAGGTCCATCCACCTCACTACAAATAACTCAATTTCGTTTCTTTTTATGGCTGAGTAATATTCTGTTGTATATATGTGCCACATCTTCTTTATCCATTCATCTGTTGATGGACACTTAGGTTGCTTCCATGTCCTGGCTATTGTAAATAGAGCTGCAATGAACATTTTGGTACATGACTCTTTTTGAATTATGGTTTTCTCAGGGTATATGCCCAGTAGTGGGATTGCTGGGTCGTATGGTAGTTCTATTTTTAGTTTTTAAGGAACCACCATACTGTTCTCCATAGTGGCTGTATCAGTTGACATTCCCACCAACAGTGCAAGAAGTTTCCCTTTTTCCACACCCTCTCCAGCATTTATTGTTTGTAGATTTTTTGATGATTGCCATTCTGACCGGTGTGAGATGATACCTCATTGTAGTTTTGATTTGCATTTCTCTAATGATTAATGATGTTGAGCATCTGTATATCTTCTGTGGAGAAATGTCTATTTAGGTCTTCTGCCTATTTTTGGATTGGGTTGTTTGTTTTTTTGATATTGAGCTGCATGAGCTGCTTGTAAATTTTGGAGATTATTCCTTTGTCAGTTGCTTTATTTGCAAATATTTTCTCCCATTCTGAGGGTTGTCTTTTGGTCTTGTTTACAGTTTCCTTTGCTGTGCAGAAGCTTTTAAGTTTCATTAGTCCCATTTGTTTATTTTTGTTTTTATTTCCATTTCTCTAGGAGGTGGGTCAAAAAGGATCTTGCTGTGATTTATGTCAGAGTGTTCTGCCTATGTTTTCCTCTAAGTGTTTGATAGTGAGAGACAGTATTTCTGTTAGCGAGATACTTCTTTTGTAAGTGCACTGAGATAGCACTGTCCTCGAAAACTGTTGTATGTCTGTTTGAAGGTGTGTGTTCTCTTGTTTTAGAGCTGCTAACCAAAGTTGAAGGTTATGTTTTCACGAGAGATTGAGATCTTTTGTCTTCAGGGATCAGCACTTATTAGTGATTAGGTGAAAAATTAGAGCACAGAGTTGGAGAGAGGGAAAGTCTCCCTGCATTTGCCTGGAACCCATTGCTGTAGTTTGAATTCTCAAACTAACAACTCTGGGAACATCTGGAGACAGCCTCCTTGACCCAGGCATCAGCTTTTTCACAATGAACACCAAGGATAGTGAGAATAGTGATACTTACCCAAGAGGCTTTGCAAGCACGCCAGCCCTCACAAAGCATGTCAGCTGCTATATGGTGACTAGAAAAGATAGTCTGCAAGCACACATGAAGCTCTCCTTTTTAATACTCTTAGATGTTCTTGGGAGTGAGGGATTTTGAAAGGGAAACATAACATACTCTGTTGGTCTGTGGAGTAAGAATAGGAACTTGATTTGATTGTTGATGTGACTTCCTTTGTAACCACTGAGTGGAGAATTGTGATTGCATGTGATTGTCCGTGGTATGTATCAGTTAGCTTTTGGTACGTGAGAAACCACCCTACAACATTGTATCTTACAACAACAAACATTAATTTCTTAAAATTTTGTGAATTAACTGGACAATTCATGTAGTCTGTGCCGGCTTGATTGGGGCTAGACAGTCTAGCATGGCTTTGCATGTCTGTGGGCTCAGATGGAATGGCTGGAAATAGTGAGACTAATGGGACCTATTTCCCTGTGGTATCTCATTTGCCAGGAGACTAAATCCATGCTGTTGCACGTGGTGGTGTTGATGCCCAGCAGCAAGAGAGGGAAAGTAATTTTTGAGTCTCTGAATGCATCATGTTTGTTAATATTCCCCTGGCTAAAACATCCATTGGCTTAGATGATGTTCAAGGCCAGATTTAAGGGGAGGAGAAATAGTCTTTATCTTGGACAGGAGAAGCTGCAAAGTCATGTTTAAAGGGGCATGGATATGGGAAGGGAGTAATTTGTGACCATTTTACAATCTCCATGGAGTGATGTTGAGAATCTTAACTCTCATATGACACATCCTATGAGCTCATATGACACATGGGATTCTTCATCCAGATGTTCAACGTGACTATAAGTTTCTAGGTGATGGAGGTGACCTGCATCACTGGTAAGAAAATTTTTGTCTTCTCTGGCAAGTATCACCTGCTGTGATTTGTCATTTTAATATTATTTATTATACTATTATCTTTCAGCTACAAACCCAAACTCCTATATGCTACTTTGTGATTCTGGGGACTGGAGCCCTGCGAATTCTATTTTGGCCTTGCCTGTAGGTTCCCTTTGAGCTCTACCAATAGAGACCACTAGGAGAATAGTGAAAGGTTGGAGAGGAAGATATGATAGACTCTTTTGGTCTGCTTCTTATGAACTTTCTGTCAGCTTTTTTCCTATGGGCATGATTCCAGCATCATTTTGTCACTCTGTCCATGGAAGTTATTTCCTCTAGTAGCAGTTAAATCTCATTAGCAGTTTTCCTAGCATCTTAAGAACCAGTTTCATCAGGCCCTGCTCAAATACACCAGCACTAGCCACCCAGCACCCCATCTTAAGAGACCTGGGTTTGGCCCTTTTACCAAACCCCTTAGTTTTAATAATTCCAACCTCTTCCCTTTATTCATCCTTTCTTTGAAGAGGTTGGTACTTATTTGATACCTTAGGGTTCCTTTTGTCTTTTCAGTTCACTGGTCAGAATTCTTTATATCCAGTGAACAATTCTCTTTATTAAAATTTCTTGGTTGCATTAACTGGTATTTTCTGTCTTGTGCCCGAAACTTGACTGATCAGGCAGGAAGAAGATGATGAGGAAGGTGGTTTGAATTAATTGCTTAATTACAATGACAAAATGTTTAAGACATTGTCTAACTTATTTCATGAGGCTTGCATAACCTACCTTGATAGTGAGACTCAAGGATAGTATGAGAAAAGGAAAATTATAGCCTACCTCTCTAAGAAACAGAGATGCAAAGTTAATATTAGCAAACCAAATCTAGTGGTTTGTATAAAAGATACTATTTTATGACCTGGGCTTATTTCTGAAATGCAGTGTTAGTTTCATATTAGAAAATCAATGAATGTATAATCATTATATATTACATAATAATGTAGATAATACTATACTTTATTACTTAAAGGAGAAAAACGATATCATCTTACTAGATACAGAAAGAGAATTTCATAAAATTCATTATATCCAGTGTGAGAATTTTTAGCAACCTAGGAATAGAAAGAAACATTATTGATCTGATAGCTAATGTCTAAAAAACCTGCAACAAACATTATTCTTAACAGATAAACAATAAAAATCTTTCCTTTTGAGATCAGAAGAAAGATAAACATACTTATCACTTCCATTCAACATGGCACCGGACATTCTAGCCAGTGTGATAAGGCAGGAAAAAGAAATAAAAGGTACAGGATTGTAGAGAAGGAAATAAAACTGTCTTTCTTCACAGATGATATAATTGTGAATACAGAAAATCCAGAAGACTCAAATGACAAATTATTAAACTTAATAAGGATTTAACAAAGTGGCTAGAAACAAAATCAGTATGGAAAAATGAACTATATTTCTATATACTAACAACAAATAGAAAATAAAATTTAAAATATGCATCATTTCTAAGAGTGTTAAAAAATATGAAGAACCTAGGAGTAAATCTAAAGTCACTTATTGTTGCTAACTTTAAAATTAGAAAATTAATTGAACAATATTAAAAAGGACCTAAATAAATGGAGAAATATAGCATGTTCGTTAAGGATAGCAATTCTCCAAAAATTGATCTAAAGATTTAATGCAATCTCAATCAAAATTCCAACTTAAAAAAAAGAGATGTATGTAGAACTACAAAGGATGAAGTATTGCCAAGTTGCCTTTTAAAGGAAATCATAGTCAGGACTTATTACCAGATGGCAAGATATATTATTAGGCCACATTGATACAGTGTAGTAATGGTATAGGTATAAATAAAAAGGCCAATGGAAGAATAGAAAACCAAGAAATAAAACAGCCCATATGTATACATTAGATACATAACAGAAGTGGTTTTATAGATCAGTGAGGAAAGGAGGGATTTTCAGTAAATGGTGTTGGGACAATTGGTTATTTATATGAAAAAAGAAATGAAATTGAACCTCTACTTCATAGTATACAAAATCAATTCCAGGTGGAATAAAGACCTAACAATGTAACAGGCAAAGCAATAAAGCTTTTAGAGATAATTTAGAATATCTTCATGACCCCAGGATAGGGGAAAATTTCTTAGACAAGGCACAAAAGCACTAACCATAAAGAATAAATATAATAAATAGAACTACATTAAAATCTTATATTTATCATAAGACACCATAAAGAAAATGAGAAATCGTCTCATTAGAAAGATACTTGAAACACATATAACTGACAAAAGAGTATTAATCAAAACATAAAGAATTCTGGCAAATGAATAAGAAAGAGACTAATCCAATGAAAAAGTGGATGAGAAATCTCGACCTTTTACACAAAAGAGCAAACCCGATTGGCCAGTAAGCATATGAAAAAATGTTTAACCCTGCTGGTAATCAGGTCACTGCAAATTAAAACCAGAAAGAGTTATCATTGCATACCCAACACCTTAGCAACATTTTAAGAAGTTGGCAGACAAAGATTGTTGGGAACTTTACTGATGGGAATGTTAATTGGGACAACCATATTGGAAAAGAGTTAGGTTTACTTAGTAAAGTTGAGCTCACTTGTATACTAAGACACAGCATCCCATTCCTGGTTATACATACTCTAGAGAAAGTCTTGCTCATGAGTACCAGGAGACATGAACAAGAATGGTCACAGTAGCATTGTTTAACCCCAAACTAGAAACAAATGACATGTCCATCAATAGAAATGGATCAATAAATGACATGCCCATCAGTGGAAATGGATCAATAAAGACTGATATATTCACAAAATGGAATAATACATAACAATGAAAATGAATGGACCGTGGCAGCACATGACAAAGTCAGTGAATCTTACAATGTTGAGCAAATGAAATAAGCTCTGAATCATAATAGAATAATAAAACAGGCAAAACTAAAATCTTGTTGGGATTTAAACACAGAAAAACTGTATCATAAAAACATAGGAGGGGCTTCCCTGGTGGCGCAGTGGTTGAGAGTCCGCCTGCTGATGCAGGGGACATGGGTTCATGCCCCAGTCCGGGAAGATCCCACATGCTGTGGAGCAGCTGGGCCCGTGAGCCATGGCCGCTGAGCCTGCGCTTCCAGAGCCTGTGCTCCGCAACGGGAGAGGCCACAACAGTGAGAGGCCCGCGTACCGCAAAAAAAACCATAGGAAATGACTATATTAAAATTCAGCAGAGTGGGACCCTCTTATAGGGTTGTGAGAATGAAAGGATGATGGTGAAGTCCAAGATAGGGGGAGATAGGGTGGGAGGAAGGCTGGTTTCTAAGGTGTTGGCAAAGTTCCGCTTCTTAATCTGGTTGGTTACATGGGTGTTTCCTTTATGGGTTTTCTTTCAATTGTCCATGTGTATTTATTCCGCATATGTAATATATTTCTCTTGTAGTACCTAATATAGAAATTGCAGAAAAGGGAATGTGCATCTGGAAACTACAAAGCTCACTTCTTTCAAAAGTTGCTTTCTCTTAAAAGTTGCTTATTTAAAAAATAGTAATTTTTAAATTCCTCTACATGTATGGAATGTTGATGTTAATTATCATTATTAATCAAAGCTAAGTCGGTTCATTACAGATTTGGCATAACGTTATACTGAAAAATCATGAGGCTTCAGTCCTAAAACAGCTATTTTCATGATTCTCAGAAGCTTAGCATCCCTGGCCGGCATATATTTCACTGTGGGTTGTTGCCATCATGGAAAACACTGACTCTAACCCCACAAAATGGCTTGTACATTGGTGGGCTCAGAATGTCCCAGAATGCATTGCTAGGAGCAACCCTACATTTATAACCCTGAGTAGAACTCCGTTTTGCCATTTAAACATCGATGTTTTCCTTTGGGGAACAAAATTTCCACATAAAGTAACAAAACAGCAATTATGTAAATTGAATGGAAAAAAACCCGTAGTGTCCTGTTGGAGGTAATTTTCCCCATAATGAGTATCGGGGGAAGGAGGAGAATGGGAAGGACTGGAGATTAAAAATAGGGAATTGTGTATGTGTATGTAATAAGCTGGCACAGAAAGCAGATGCACGGTGTGGAAGTCATGTATAGAGGCAATAATCTGTGACAGAAAGATTTACATAATATTCTTTCAGGGCAAGTTCCCCATTTTAGGAAGATGGTGTAATGCAGATAGTATGCCTGACTATAATGAATCTAAATCAGGTAAATAATTTGCACTCTTAGATTATGCACCCCACCCCAACCCCCCGCCCTGCCCCAATCCACACTTACTTAATGGATCTATTACAGCTCAGAGAGTGAAGAGAACTGAAGTTACCCTGACATGTACGTGTGACATAAGTGAAAACACTGCATTTCACAGGCAGAGTGGTACTGATAGACATTCCCAATTTTGATCTTGCAGGTCGTAATTAATAATTGGGACATTTACAAGTAGAAAATAAATCTCCCTAAATCATGAAAGGAATGCTGTTTTAAACACACACACACACACACACACACACACACACACACACACACACACACACACACACACACACACACACACACACACACACACACACACACACACACATCTCCAAAAACTGGCTTACAGGACTCTAGGTTAAATGGGATGCTACATTTTCCCTGCAGTGGGTCCCAACCATAAGGTGAACAGTATGTAAAATATAGACCTGTAACCCTTTTTCTTCCTCCTCCTTAGCAGTAAATTTCTGTTAGGTACTGGGATGCCTTTTGGTGAAAGAAGGAAAATCAAGAGCACAAGATGCTATTCATCTCATTTGATGTCACTCAAAATGGGATAAGGATGAGATCCAATGGCCTTTCTTCCTCTAAAAGCTTACATTTTAAGCTTTCCCTGCTTTTGTTTATAAACATCTCCCTTGCCTGCTATGCTGTCTATTACATTTGTATAATTCTGAGTGACTTTTTCCTATGCTTGTAAATTGGACATGGAGGTCTTTTTCTAGTAGGTGTATGTGGTGCACAGAGGCTAATAGACTTGACTCCAGCAACCCCTGGTATCAGATTTACAGTTTCTAACTTTTTACCGTGCAGTACCCATATGCTGTTGCAAAGTCTTGACTTGGATACTCAATAGCTTGTCACTGTTACACAAGTTTCAATTAACCTGCCAACCTCTTGGTGAGTGTACTGCTTAACTAGAGCTAGAGTAATTAACTGTCTATAATTACTACACAAAGCAATTTAAACTATTGTTTTACATGTGTGTAAAAAGTACATTTAAGACTTGGTTTCTTTCTTTGAATATTGTACATGAATTACATTGTCCATTGTATATGCATGATATTTCTTTTTTCAGGTTAACACAAAATACTGAAAGGGAAGCAAATCAGAGAGTGTACTCAAAACACCCATGTTGTTTGTCCTCAATATTTTCATTTTCTTTTCATGCCACCAATTTAGGTACTAAGATGAGACGGGCAAAGTAGAGAATTCTAATTAGATTTAAAAAAAGATAAAAATACAGTTTATTTGGCGAGTGTGTCTGATTGCCCAGGCATGTCTCTGTTTCTGATGCAGGTGACCATCAATTATTAGTACACATTTAGCATCATAAAATTCTTATTTTGACTTTTTTTTAAAGAAACAGAAAATTTATATATCTGTACACACACACAGACACGAGTGTGAGTGCATACACGTATACATACACATATACATTTAAAGGATAGAGCAAGGAGCTGTCTCTCAAGGGTAAGCTATTACTTGCCCCTGCTTGGAAGAAAAGGCTTTCTCAATGGGATTATGTCCTCTCTCATAACCTATCAGTTGTCTGATCAGAAATTCAAAACGCAGCCCATCTATCGCTCAGCTCAGCCAGGGCTGCAGGATTGAATTTAAATAGGCAAATGCCAGACTGGGGCATTGACATTCTCTCTGTCTCTCTCAATCTTTCTCTTTCTCCTGTCCTCTTCCCAATCATATTGTCTCACTTTTCCTTTTTCTATCTTTTTAAAAAATGCCTCCACACACCACCATTTTATATTAGGCATGAACTAACGTGATGAGAAGTTATCAGGAAATGGAGGATGGATGGTGAGTGGAGAGGCAGAGGGAGGGAGGATGAGAGAATGAGATGGAAGGAAATTGTAAATTGTTGCTGTCATACCCTCGCTGGGACAGTAAAACCTGGTTGCTTTTTTTTTTTTTTTTGCTTTTAAAAGGAAATATTTTAGGATAAATAATTTAGCACGTATCCTTACTCAACCAGCAAGATGTCTCTATATATGTAGTTCACATGTATCCATATTTTATCCCTTCTTTTTGTGTGGCTGATACATGGAAAATGCGTTTGAACCTGTACATTGTCAATCTTGGCTTCCTTTGGTTGCATGGCTACCGAGGGTGTCAGTTCTATAGAGTTGTAACCTGATGACATTTAGCTCTGGTCTGATAAAGTAATAATTCACATTCTCTCTGCCCAGTCTACCTTCCCATCTTCTCCAATCCCAATGTAGCTAAATCAGTTTTATTTCGAAGTCCAAAAAGCACAGTGAAAGGAAAAATTTGTTTAACTGATAGCACATTAAAACTATCTGTAGAAAGTTGAGGGCTTTTGTATTCAGACAGATGGGTAAATGTTAATCATCCTGGTTGGGCTATGCTGCAAAAGATTAAAAAGTGAAAATAGCAGTGAGAAAACTGCCTATTGTCTGGCTGAGCCTCCTTAAAAAAAGGTGGTAAAATTCAACTTGATGTCAGATTCCTAGCTTTTAAAAGTTATGTTCTCCTCTCTCTTCCTCTCCAATATCTTTTCTCTGGGCTAGAAAGTGAATCTTGAACTAGGAGTTTCATTGTGTTTGTACTAAAATTCCTCTCCTCGTGACTATATCTAGAGAATTACATCCCTTGATTTTAATGTTTCCATCAGTAATGCTTAAAGAGAAGTGTTTATAAGTGTTTGTTATTTTTAGTTCACCATCAATTTACGGATATTTAAATTTATTTCATAGGACAAACTCCAAATAAATTTTGTCCACATGGGAAAACATATGGTATGGGGGATTTTGCACAACTTGTAACAAATTCCTCAGCCTTAATAAAAATGATATTCTGCACTGTAATATACTATTTCTGCCTAAGGAACGGTAGAACTGTTGCTAAATACATGTATTTGTTTGAAACATCTCTATGCAAACCTTATAATCTCCTTTCTGCCTTTTAGGACATTGAAAACTCATTGACTTTAACTGATGAAAGGTTTGATAGCCAGAAGTAAAAGAATCAGGAGCTGGTGCCATTTGTCCAGTTAACCACTCACTGACACACAGGGCTTGCAGAATTTCCTTTGTTACCATGTTCATTTTCAAATGTCTCCACTAACTTGTAGGCACTTGACCCATGGAGAATGCAATTAGTGCAGTATTTGGTTCAGTTGCTACAGAAAATAATAAATTTAAACCAAACTTATTGAAGACCCAAGTAAGTCTCCTTTCTTCTGAGGTTTGCGTTGACAAATAAGGGAGCCCTTATACTTACTCTCCTTGGCATTTTCTCCCTTGTTTCAGAGTCTGATGAGCTCCCTAGGTATTGCTATTTTTCAGGTACAGGTGGAGAAGACTGGTTAACGTTTTGGCAGTCCCTTAAGATTCTTTTCAAGTCTGTAGGGTGGATGGGTAGGTAGGCAGGTAAGTAGGTAGGTGAATAAATAAGTAAAAGCCATAGGCAGAGCTCTAAAAATACTTTTTAGGAACCAGCGGTTTGCCTTGTTGCCAAATGGCCACTGGTCACCTTTTCTCTCTGCCTATTCACACACATTTTTTTTCCCTGCTAGCTTCCCCTAGGCGGGCTATATAAGTAGAACTTTGACCAAGCTTGGTATGTATCCAAGGCTTCTCCTGAAACACTAACTGTTCCATTTCTAGACAAGAATCTTCCAGCAGCCACACAATAGTCTGGCATCTTTTGCAGACCTTCTTTGCCATGCAGGACTTGTGCAATTATGGCCAGCCCATTTGGCCATTCTGAAGATTGTTTCTCACACCACACACCTTCCCATTTTCTACTTCAGACTGTCTGACATTCTGAGCTTCCAAGAAAGCTGCCTAAAGGGAAGCCCAAGCAGACAACTATGTCTGTCTTCTGTGTTTTATTCCAAGGGAGAGTCACAGTACAGTTCAAACCCATCAAACTCATAGTTCATGGGGAAAAACACCTAACCAGGTAATGCGTGTTGTTTTTTAATGGACCTTTACTATTTGTTTTCTTTTCGCTATTACTTCCTCCCTGCTTTGGTTGTTTTCTTTAGCATATATATATATATTTTTTACCCTGGGAATCTTATTTTTGTTTTAAGAGCAACAGAATTTGTAGGAAAGCCAATTTTACACACACAATGAATCTTTATCTCCATATTATTATAAGCAAGAAGTACCGGGATACATGGGACAGAAAGTACGATCAATTTATTTCTCATTTTCAGCTATAAGCCAGAGTCCAATTCTATCTTGAGATTGATTAAAAAGAAATGCTGGGTTTTGTGGTACACCAGCACTGTATACACCTGGGCTACAAAGGCAGGCTTCGGACATTGCTGTCACTCCCCTCACTGCCTTGATTTTGTAACCTGGGAGCTGCTGGGGCAGCAGACTGGGCTTGGGGTCAGCCTGAGCTTTCCTCAGTTGAGTAAAAGCCAAAGTCATGGCAACTGGGATTTCTCAGCTCAAGGACATTCTCATGAGTCATTTCTGTTACCAAACAGAATACAAATCAGGATTTTCCTCCTTTTCCACCGTGTCAGATAGGAAATTAAAAACTATAAAAATCTGGAAAAAGGAAGAAATGTACATGTGTGACAGGAGACCATTCAAAATTGACCTGAAATTAGGTCACACAGGGTTCCTTTGACTTGGCGAAGAAGTCGTTGATTCACAGAAGCCTATGAGAGGAGTTTAACCACACAAAGACTGTAAGGGTTACCCAGATGTCAGCTGACATTAGTCTGTCCTTTGAGATTTAAGTTAGTGGTTAGACAACATGTCCTGCAGGAAACCCAATCTCTTACCAAAAATGCAGTTAATTTTTTTTTTTTCATGGCCCCTCCTGACTCTTAAGTGCTTGCTTCCAGTGACTTCCTAGTCCCCACATTAACCACACACTATCCAGCGTTTTTTCCCCTGGAAATCTCTGCATTCCACAGCAATCTAGATACTGGAAGTTAGCTGTTGCCTCCAGTTTCCCCCAAACCACTCACATAAGATGTATTTGAGCAACTGACTTTGTTAAAGGTTTGGAAGCAAAGGAAGAATTTTGCTTTGCAGTGATATAAGCAACTTAAAAATATTACGTGGATTTATTCAGGGAAGTTTTTTGGCCTCTCATCACCAGAAATTTCTGACTACTTTTCTCTGAAGGCTTCAGCCTTTTGCCATGTTAAGCAATCACTTCTTTTTCTTTCTCTATTCTATTTCTTCTCTCCTTCTCCCTACCTCCCCACCTCCTAATTTCTGTGTTTGTGCATGAACAGCAGTTCAGTGCTTTTTTTACTTGTTGTTTTTATCTTCCAGTTGGGCTTGTCTTCTACGTGCAAAGTGGCATATGAAGGGTTTCTTATTCCAAGATGGTTTATTCCTTAGCACAAATGCTACTGCTTGCTGTTTAAAAAAAAAGTCACTCTGCAACATAGCTTCCTAAAGACTGATGGTGATGAAGGCAGAACAAAATCAAGCCAGTTTTTTAAAAATACATTTATTTATTTTACTTATTTATTTTTGGGGGTGTTGGGTCTTCATTGCTGAGCGCGGGCTTTCTCTAGTTGTGGCGAGTGGGGGCTACTCTTCACTGCGGTGGCTTCTCTTGTTGCGGAGCACGGGCTCTAGGCGCGTGGGCTTCAATAGTTGTGGCACGAGGGCTCAGTAGTTCTGGCTCACAGGTTCTAGAGTGCAGGCGCAGTAGTTTTGGCGCACGGGCTTAGTTGCTCCACAGCATGTGGGATCTTCCTGGACCAAGACTCGAACCCATGTCCCCTGCACTGGCAGGCGGATTCTTCACCACTGCGCCACCAGGGAAGTCCCTCAAGCCACTTTTTAATTCCAGTAACAACTTTGGAGGAATCCTGTCATGTTTCCTTGGATAGCTCCACTTGTGACACTAGATGTGACATTTATAGTTTTTATATTGCATCAGTGAGTTGATTTTAAACCACTGAAATATTTATATTTGAATTTTTAAAGTAGAACAGCAAGATTTTTTCCTCTAAATGTAGGAAGCAACTGAAGCTACTGATAATAAAAAAGGAAAGAACTGTTAGAAGTTTCCAGAAGTACAAAAAAGTGGCTTTGGTTTCTGCTAATAAATAAAAATGGTGTCTGCTGAAGTCATTAAGGGTTTCTCGGGATGCTTATGAAACTTTATAAGCGAATAAGTAAATAAATCTTATGGATTATAATAATGATAGAAAAATCCAAACCAATTTGAAATATAATTTGAAACCAAATTTCTTACAAAAAATGAAATTTCAGAGGAATTCTACCAAGAGTTGACTATATAAAGTAGAGAAACGATCAATATTTGAAAATTCACAGACTTTAAAAAAGATACTGTCTCTTTGCTGTTACTAGATTCTCTCCAGTAAGCTGTGATATGACATAGAAATAATAAAGTATAAAGGTTAGAATTACAATTTATTATCAGAATTAAAGGAAAGCTGATCCTAGGCAAAATTTTTTTGTTTGATGAAAATAGATTGTTAGACTCAGCCCTGCCTTTTGTGTTTTGATTCTAGTCAACCTGTATCCAAAATTTAGCTTAGCGGGGTTTCTAATCAGGTAAAAATCAAATGTGAAAAATCAGAATCAAATGATTTTTCGAGTTTGAACAATATTTTCATGTGTAATACAGATTCATTTTGCTGGCCAGAAGAATGTTGGTTTTCATCTGTATTCCTGCATTGGTAAATCTTCAGTCCTCTTGGTTTGTAAATCTTGGTAGGAGTTACTTTAAGGTTAGCCGAGTTTTCATTATGTCATCAGGTATTTCCTGATGATAACTCCTGGACATCATACCCACCCTATCTCCACATGAATATTTCAAATTGGTGAGAGTGTGAAATACAAGGCTTAATCTCTTGTTCAAATATCTTGAAAGGTCTGGGCATTTAATATGTGAACATACTTTTGAGAGGGTTCCAATGGTATTGAAAACTAGTTTAGTTTGGCATGCAAAATAGCTGATAGGTCTGTACCTTTGATATACACATTTCCTACTGTTTGCTGGGGCTCCTTTGGAAGGTATGCTGTAAAATAATAGAAAGTGAGTTCCTTAAGAGAGCTTGAGTGCTTGTAAAAGAACAAGACAAGAGAATGGGATTGCTTGAGGGCTCACCATTGAACTGAAAACTATAACAAAATTGGTTTGGTAGAAATGTACCAGTTCCTATATCTACATCTGATTTTCAAAACCTTTGAATATGTTTTATCTTTATGTATGTAGATGTGTATGTGTACATGTGCGTATGTGTGTGTGTGTGTATACATGTTAATTGTTGATGATGGATGTTTGTTTAGCTGACAGATCCAGTGAGCAAAGTTCTCTTTATGGTCAGAGAAGATACAGAAAAAACAGAGGCTATAACACAAGTTAATTTATACCTTATCTGTTGTGCCTGGCCCAATATCAGTATTTCCAGAGAGAGATGATGGAGTGTCAGTCAGTCACAAGAAATTCCCAACCTTAGTATAAGTAGTTTATACTCGTTACTCATCCCCAATGTCTTTGATTAACTGATAGTGACAGAAGTATTGGGATTACTTTGGAGCATTATAAAAGACACTAATGTCCAGTCTTTTCAGTATTATCTTGTTCCTTAAATATGGCATTCATTCTTTCTTCTCTCCTAACATTCTTCCTTTTGTATTGGAAGTTTGAGGTAGCTTTTTCTTGACTGTAAGATGCCCTGCCCCATACCTATAGAGTACGCTATTTATCAAAATGCCCCTGAATGTATCTGTTTACATGTTGTGTTCAGTGTGGGTAGTTGAGGGGAAGTTTTCATCCTAGTGAATGTGACTATGAGTGCCCACCTTGTAGCTGGTAACCTGTAATTCAAATAAGTCCTCTGACCCATAAAGAAAGTTGCAGGAGAAAGCACTCATGGAAGTAACTGGGTTTTTTTTCCCGCTGTGCTAGAGAGAGATGGATATTCAGTAGCTTTACCTTCTAGAGCAGTGGTTCATAACTTAGTTGGGGTCAAGGATTCCTTTGAGATTCTGATGAAAGTTATGCATGTGTGTGTGCGTACACACACACACACACATACACACTCAAGTTTTGCAAAGTATTTCAGAGGAAATGATCCTATTAAGGCTTATGCATACAGGTTAAGACCCCCTCATCTTGAGAACCTATGCACAGAACATTCTGCATCCTGATACAAAAATCCAGTTTTTGAAAATACAAAATTCAGTGGCTATAATAGACCTTGTGTCTCTTGGACTTTACCCTCTTCCAATCCTACTTCTATTTCTTTCTCTGATAAATCTCTTTTCAATTCCTAATCAGCTATGCTTTTCTCCATCTGTTTTCCACATGGCTTGGTTCCTGTAGGAGACTTGACAAATTAGATGGTGGTGCTTAGAGGAAATGGGTTTTAGGATGGTTACATAATTTTGGTAGCAGTCACTGTGCAGTGGGCCAAAAATGTAGTGATTCCAGTTTCATTTTGTCAATATCAGATGCAAAGAACAGAGGGAAGATGTGAAGGTGATATTTTATGGGCATACAAGTTTTGATATAAAACAAAAAATATTGATGTTTTATCAAAAATGTTTAATATTTGATGTCACCTGAATTATGGGCCAGGAAAATGAAGCACTTTGTTTTCAAAGGTGTTTAACAGGAGCTTTTTTTTTTTTTTTTTTTTTTTGGCGGTTCGCGGGCCTCTTACTGCTGCGGCCTCTCCCGTTGCGGAGCACAGGCTCCGGACGCGCAGGCTCAGCGGCCATGGCTCACGGGACCAGCTGCTCGGCGGCCTGTGGGATCCTCCCAGACTGGGGCACAAACCCGTGTCCCCTGCATCGGCAGGCGGACTCTCAACCACTGCACCACCAGGGAAGCCCTTAACAGGAGCTTTTAATTTTAGAAGTGGAGGTGTGATTACCTATAGTTAGTCTTTAAATTATTTAATTCTGTGCCACATTTTAAGTAGACTCTGTAGAAACCAAAGAAAATGAAAACCAATGAAGTGTCCATTTCAAGATACACCTTTAGAATTAAGCAAGTTAAATCAGTGGAAATCAATAGAATGTTAGGAGAACCAGGAAAACTACCTGACAGGAGAGCAGTGAAGTAGTGAATTAACTTTTCATACCAGAATCAGTATATTTCCACTGTAGTCCTGGGCTGCAGGCTCACTTGGGTAAGTTCATCTACACGCGATTTCTTGATTTTTAACAATTTGAGGACATTGTTTTTGTAAAACTGTTGTGTGATACCATCTGCTGTCGTGTTAGAGTAGGAACAGAACTTGCTTTTTTGAATGTAATCTCAGGCCTGAGACCCAGGAATGTATGAAACTTCCTTAAATGTAAAGATTCTAGCCCTCGCTTGCTTTCCTGAGAAATGCTTCGTAGAGTTTCTCTGTTGAGATTTTGGTCCATGACTGTAATAGGTGATTATGACTCAGTGCATTGAATTTTGTACGTTGTTTTGATAGGGTTTATAGTATCTACTCTCTAAACGATTGTTCACATTTTAGGTTAATGAAACTCTATATGCATTAACAGAAGACTAAGGGTCCACCCCACGCCTATTTAATACTAATTCTAGTTCACTAAGAAAAGAAATGACAGGAAATAAAGATGATGTATAACATGATGGATTTAGGCTACATAGGGTAATTTGATAATTGTTAAAATTGCATCAGCATATCAATGGTTATCATATACTTCTCTTTCTGGAAGTCTTGAAATCATAACCATGGTTTTTCACTTGTCTGGGATTGTTTAAATGTGGCCCTGCCAAAATTCCGTAGAATCCTTTAGTAAACTGCTCTGAGAATAATCTATTTTAGAGAGTTGAAAATTGATCAAACCATTAAAGTGTTCCGAGTTACAGATGTTGATTTCTAGGTTGCCTGTGTACATTTTAAAAAGCACATTTTATATTGTTTATCTTGTGCTTATATGAGTTCTTTGCAAGCAATTTTATGTTTACAAAAGGTACTATAAGAGGAGGGGGCCCAAGCCCTACCTGAAAGCGCATTGTCATTCATGTCTTTTATTGTTTTTGTAGTATTGATGGACATTTTATTATATTTTTCTACAATTAAAAATCTCACATGTACAGACTTGGTACAGAGTACAAAACTTGACTTAATCAGACCAAAAGAGGAGCTGTGACATAAGAAATAGGAAAACTTCCCTCATTGTGTTGAGAAAAGTAAAGATATTAAGATTTTTGCAAACTTCCTAATTAAGATACAAAGTCATCTTTTTTACTCTCTACTCAGAATTCTGTGTAGGAGATGGCCTTCTATATTATATATAAAATAGATAAACAACAAGGACCTACTGTATAGCACAGGGAACTATAGTCATTATCTTGTAATAACCTATAATGGAAAAAATCTGAAAAATAAATATATATTATATATTAATATATAATATATAAATAAACTGAATTACTGCTGTACATGGAAACTAACATAACATTGTAAATCAACTATACTTCAATTGAACACAAAAAGATGACTCTTTATTAGGCATCCACCAGTAATACATTAAATTGGTAGATGAAGTAGTGACATGGAAATGGGAAAAATGAGACCTGGTTATTTTATGCTATAGAGGATGTTAGACCAAAACTTCTTAAAATATTTTTTCGTTACGTATTAACTACCACATTTATTGATAATTGCCAATACTCAGTTATTTTTGGCCTAAAAAGTGGCAATTTTGTCTTTCCACCTAATTCTGTTAGATGTGTTTTGCAAGCTATAAATGCTGTAGGTTGTCCATTTTAAAATGGAGATAACAATTATTCTTGCCTCATAAGCTTGTTCTGAAGATTAGATGAGATAATACACGCAGGTTGCTTAGTGCAATGCTTAGTAGAGTAAGTGCTCATGATCTCTTGCTATTATCAGTATTGCTAAGATGTTAAAAAAAAAAAGCCAGTGTATTTAAATTAAATTAAAAATAATTACCAAATTAAGAAATGTTTTCCCTTTGTTGGCTTGAAGTACATCATCTACTGAATAGTGAATGAAATGTGGTCTCAGTAAGACTGTCTCTACTTTGGTGTAGAGACCATTACCTAATTTAGCTCTCTATCCTTAATGCTTTGAAAATGTCTTTTACCTATGAGTGCTGGTATACATTGAATTGAATTGCATTGAACTGAGTTTCTTTTAAGTTACAGAGCAATTTCTAATTCCACCTTATTTTTTTTAAGACCTCATTACAAAAGATATAAATAAATTTGGCATAGGAGTGTATTTCAAGATACTTGCAAGAAGTGGTCGTGGTAAGAAAATCTCATAAGATAGTAACTATGTTATCATTAGATGTGCTGAAACACATAAAATAGGCAAATGGGTTCCTTGGGGGCAAAGGGACAGAAGGGGAATATTTGGCTACTGATCAGACCTGTACCAAGACAGTTCAAGAATCATGCTGAGGATGACCTGTAGTTAGTCTGGAAGAGCTCCTCCTTCCATTCTGACTCTTGTCAGAGAAGAAAAGGCTGCCTCATAGAAAGGGACTGTGCATCCCCAACTTTTAAAGAACCAAATCTGGTTTTTGTTAAAGTAGTGTATTCTCTTGGACTCCTAGTATTGACAGAAATTATTTTTAGCCATCTTGTATGGTATTTTGTTTAAATTTGGACAAACATTAAATTAGACATTAGTTTTCTGTGTGTATAGCTTTTATACAGCTATAAAACTAAACTCAATTTACAGATTACTATATAAATTTACTATAAAAACCATTAAAGTTTAAATTAACATTAATTTAATGTTTTTTGTGATGTTTTAGCAAAACTAAAGGACTGATGGTGGATTTAATCATAGAAAAATATATTTTTCTCTTTAATATTTTACTTATTAAGTTGATTCTTTGGATTTTGAGCCTGATGGGATTATCATTTTAATAATTGTCATTATCATGGTCAGTTTTTTCTTTTACGTACTGAATTCATTTAAAGTTACTTATCCATCATTTTGATGGGCCAGTCCATTTGTTAGTGCTGCTCAAAATACAATATTGAAAAAATTTTAAATGTGCTTTAATGAAAAATTCTTCACTCTTCTACATTTCTTGAAAATGACTTGGTAAGTCATTCTTATGTATAAATGTAGGAACCTCACTATTAATTAATTAATTTTTTATTTTTTAATAAATGTATTTATTTGTTTATTTTTGGCTGCATTGGGCCTTTGTTGCTGCACATGAGCTTTCTTTAGTTGCAGTGTGGGGGGGCTACTCTTCGTTGCGGTGCACGGGCTTCTCGTTGGGGTGGCTTCTCTTGTTGCCGAGCATAGGCTCTAGAGCGCAGGCTCAGTAGTTGTGGCACACGGGCTTAGTTGTTACGTGGCATGTGGAATCTTCCCGGACCAGGGCTCGAACCCGTGTCCCCTGCCTTGGCAGGCGGATTCTTAACCACTGCGCCACCAGGGAAGCCGCCTCACTATTAATTTAAAATGGGAGTATTATAGTGGGACTGTGTGTGGTGTTCCAAAGGTTCTTCGGAATTTGGCTTGCTTCTATTAGTGTGTGCCATGTGATGATTCAGTTTTCTCACTACTCTCCTCCATTCCACTTTCCATGAAACTTTTGTTCCGGCAATGCCCCATGAAGTCATTTGGCAAGAAGGTATCATTATATATTAACTTGGCCTTTGCTTTTTTCTCATTAGATGCTAACTATTAAAGGAGCACATTAATCTCCTACACTGTCATTTTCATGATGATACACCAAAAGCTCAATTTATTAAATAACTTAATCTGCATCTTATTCTTTGAATATGGCTCTCAGTTGATAATTATCACTACAAGAGAGAGATTTTGTCAATTTAGTGTAAAGAATTCCACATGAATATCATGTTAGACATGGCACAATAATTTCATGTTTGGATTTTTCAATTTTGTAAAACTTCACTGTAGCCCATGAATATGTTGTTTGAATGAATGCTTTGAAGGACAGGGATAAAGATAATTGAAACAGAAGGAGGTCTCCCTGTTAAATGGATGTATCTGCTACCCTGACCATATGTAGAGCTGATTTTTTCAAAGAAAAGCATGAAAGTATTTGTTACAAAAGGTATTTTATAAATCCGGGTAACATTTCAAATTATTTAGTTCAGTGCAAGAAACTTCAATGGCTGAACCCTACTAAATTTGTCAATTGATACCTTATACTTATTTTATTGCTAATTTTAGTTGTTTCCTAAGCTTTTCATAATTACTTTAATCTGGTAGTAAACTTTTACTCTATGGCATTAATTTGTCTTGAAAACAAACTCTGTGTGTGTGTGTGTGTGTGTGTGTGTGTGTGTGTGTTAAACATAATTTCATTTGAAGGAGCCATCAGAAGTGTCAGAAAACCTGAAGGCCAGTGCTAGCTCTGCCACTTAACTAACTCAGCAATCTTTGAAAAGTCAGGATGTCTCAGTCTTAATTTCCTTATCTAATACTACTTGATCTGCCTCATCAGGAGGTTAGTTGTGAGGAAGTAGTGTAAGTTTATTGCACTTTGAAAGGGTAAATCTTATGCTTATACTTGTTGTTACTACATTAAATAGAGATCCCCCCAAGTGCAAATCAAATGGGTTTAAAATCTTATGTATTTGCAGTCGTTAAGATTCTCCAATTCTTTCACTTCTTTTAGACATTTCCACACATTATTCCATCCTTCAATTGCATCATTTAAAAAGTTATTGTAGATCAGATCTCAGACTGCAGGCTGAGTGCTGTCCACCACCTGTGTTTGTAAATAAAGCTTTATTAGAACACACCCATGTTCACTGTTTTATGTATTTTCTGTGACTCTTTTTTCACTGCAATGGCAGTTGAATAGTTGTGGCAGAGACTATATGGCCTGCAAAACCTAATATATTTACTATGTGGCTTTCTACAGAAAAATGTTGGTACCCCCTTATACATATCACTAAAATCCAGGGCCAGTTATAATCCAGTCCTTTCTGGAACCTAAGTCTTTGATAGATGATGTAATTTTGCTTAAGATCCATACTCTCCTGTAAGGAAGTAAGTGGGCCTGAGTATATCCTCCTAGTAGGCAGCAGCCTCACCCCCCCACCCCGCCCTTTCTGATCCATGAGTTCAAAGTTGTGGATGTCTTGAGATCTTGTTTCTTTTCTTGCCCCTTTCAATGGCTTGATTCTTTGAAAGGGTAGTCTCAGTGAGTTGAATGATGTTGCTGAAAATTTCGGTTAGAAATCTAGGCACGTTTAAAATCCAGTTTATTACCAGGGCATAACAGTGTATTCAGGCTGATGTCTCACAAATTTTTAAGTTCAAATGGCACAATGAATAACGTAAATTACCAACCCAGCAAATAGATAATGGGGAAAGATAGAGTAGATAAGTTCACATTTTAAATGCACTTATTTTTACCATGTCTAGGTTTTCATATGTTTAAGTTTTTAGACTTGTTATGCTATATTCATGTGAATTTGGAAATATCTAGTGGGAGAGATGGGGGATTTAGCAATCTCTACAAGTTTACTTTCTACTACTTTAGAAAAGTCAGAGGTGTCTCATTTAACATAAAGAATTTTAGAGCTGAAATAGACCTCCGAGATCAGCATTTCCCAACCTCTTTTGACCCATGGACCATTTTCATAGTAATTTATAGTCTTTTCAACCCTTTTAGGAATTTTTAAAATCAGTCCATCATTTTTGTGTGATATATTATGAAGAGGTAATTTTAAGTGAGAACTATTTTATCTTACATTAGTACAATGTTAAGGATATTATACATTTTATTTTGACACGATTATTAATGATGGCATATGTAAGCAAATTTTGCCTTTTTTCCTTTAGTGAGTGGTAAGTACTTTCTCAGTTCACAAAGAAAAAATTATGAAAGGAAAAAATGAATTGTCATAAAAAATTGAAAATGACATTGTTTTCATATGTTGTTTTGGAATTGAAATGTAGATTAACATAAAAGAGGCAAAAATTGTTTTCATGATCTGATATTTGAAATTCTTAGATTTTATATTATAAAAATTAATTTCTGTCTTACAGTTTTTGTATTTGTGCTTTTAATTGATGAGATCAGGGAGGTTAAGAGTTTCCCTCCCCCTAAGAAATCATGTTGACTGAAAAGTCCAGTGAAAAATCAAATTAGTTATAATTGTGTGTATATGTATGTGTATTTCATTTTAACACTTTTCAAGTACCAGACATATACTAATATGCTGTATAAGAAGAAGGTAACTTAAGCTTGAGCCGTGGTCAAGGACTGTGGTAGTTGTCTGAAGGTCCAGGTTCAGAGCATACTCATCACTACTGAACTCATGCTCACTCCACATATACTTGGAGGCTCTCAATCCATCCAATTTAAAAGGAAAAGGTATTTCAATGATTATTTCATGAAGGAATGAAAACAGTTGTTACTGAAAAAGGCCTTGTGGTCACTGCTGCTCATTTTACATACAAGGAAACTGGAACCAAGTGAAGTGAAATGCTATTTCTAGGTCCACTCAGTAGCCTAATGGCTGAACCAGAGCTAGGACACAGGACTCCTAACTCTCAGTGCACCATTCATATGTTTTGACAGAACCATCTAGCATCTTGCCACCTGAATGTGTGTGATTAAATAATGGTACTGTACCCTTCACAAAGCAAGTGAAGTTGGCCTCATTCTGCTTTTTAACTGGTGGCTCACCAGTTAATTTACCCCAAAACATGTATTATGTTCTTTTTGTTCTCAAGTTGTTATTCAGCAGAGGTAGCGCATCCAGTTATTTCTTGGGTGTCTCTTTTGAGGATGTTGATTCTTAATGTGTCTTCCTTTATGATATACCAGTATTCTAATGGTAATTATTTGTAAGTCCAGTCACAGCAAATACCTATTCCATAGAAATCACTTTGCAAAAAAGGGTACTGAACCTGAACTAATGAATCATTTACTGATTCATTAATGAAGCATTCATTCAGTCATTGACTGAATGAATTTATAAAGACAAAAAAATTGGAGGGTACTTTAGTGCAGTAGATTTTCAGCACAAACAAAATTTCCCCAAAACAATATGGAATAATTTGTTTATATCATTGCTACAAATTCAGACTGAAGATTAAGTGGAGTCTGTTGTAGCATGTGATCTCTATTGGTCCATCCAGTAGAATCCCATTCAAGGTATGTGTCCATTTGTAAAATTGATTTGGTCATGATTGTTTTTCCTACAGATTATAATAAAAGGATTCTTGGTTGTCTTCAACTGACTGATTGTTGATTGCTCAATCATTCAGCATATATTTCTTGATTTGTAGTTCCTCCTCTCCACTGTTAAATTTACCATATTATATTATCACCCAGTTTAAGACTATACTGTCATTTTGTTGGATGTTATTTTAAACCAATCTATTATTACCATTAGTGGAAGGTTTTCTGTTTGTAAGGTAATATGTTTAGTGTCTAGCCTATGGTGAAGATGAAGGGCTAACATATGAGAGGATGCAGAAGATGAGAAAGCATTTAGAGGGACTTCCCTAGTGGCACAGTGGTTAAGAACCTGCCTGCCAATGCTGGGGACACAGGTTCGAGCCTTGGTCCCTGAAGATCCCACATGCCGCAGAACAACTAAGCCCGTGCGCCACAACTACTGAGCCCGCGTACGTAGAGCCCGTGCTCTGCAACAAGAGAAGCCACCGCAATGAGAAGCTTGCGCACCGCGACGAAGAGTAGCCCCTGCTCACTGCAACTAGAGAAAGCTTGTGCACAGCAATGAAGACCCAACGCAGCCAAAAATAAACAAATAAAAATAATTATATATATAAAAAGAAAGCATTTAGAAATTTAGTCTGGTCGAAGTATGTATCTTTATGAAATGGGAGTATACTCTGGGTCTCTGTATTTAGAGGTTCATATTTTTCAAGCAACATTTTAGTATTATAAGGAAAACGAGGTCTTAACTAACTGATTGATCAGCAATTACTCTACTGTTCAGTATTTCTTCTACTCATCGCTGCTGCCAGCATTCATTCTTCATGGAGTCACTTGTACCTGGGCACATTCCTAACAAGGTACCTCTCTGGCAGATTTTTGAGAAATATTCTGACCACTTTTAAACCTTATCCAATAAAAACTGTATTTATCAGTACCAACATTCAAGACATTCAAGATTGCAGTTAATAAAATAGTCTCTGTGCCGTTTTGCCAATTGTTTAATCCTCTACGATCAATTGTTACAATGATTATATTTTGGAAAACTAAATTTTCTGACCTCGGCATAGCAATATCTTGGAAGAAAACCATTTGTTATAAGACTTTTTTTGTAAAAATCCTAATTAAAGAGTTATGCTCTTGGGTTATGTTGTGAGCCAAGTATGTCTGCACTCCATATGGGGGTAGCTGGACTAGATGGCAGGTGGTATCGCCTGACTTCCACATCCCTTTAAGGCTTGATAACACTAAGCTCTTCAAGCTCTTCAATGTTCTTATGGGAACATTAAAGCACATCTTTTAAAAATATTATGTAAAGTCCTGTAACTTTACCTGTTTGCCACGAGTAAGAGTCATGAAGTTCTAAGTGGGAAATTGGGCTAGGAGTAAAGTCTTATTTATGTCGAACTTTATAGGTGACTCCCCACTGTGATTCACAATGCCATGCTGAACTTACTATAAAAATTAGGCACCTTAGAATAATATTTCCTATTCTTTGATTCCCAGGTGGAGTAGGTAGGGAAGGATGCAAGTGTGTGTGTGTGTGGGTGCTTGGGAGGGAGGGGAATATAAATTGTAAGATTATGCTTCTTTTCTTGCCTTTTGACTATCTCAGTGAGAGACACCAATGGCAGATTACTCACATGACTAGGTTGTAAAATCATAGGTTTTTAATATCTGGACTACGGAGTACAGACATAACATTTAAATAAAAATAATGCAGAGTATTTATCTTCACCAAATCTTCTCTGTCCCACAGAGGATGAGAGCTGTCTCTTTAATAATGCAAAGGAGTAGTAAATTTCAAGCTGAGGATGGGCAGTAACAAGGGGAGTGATCTCCACGCTGCCCTGATGTCAGTGGAGTGCCTTAGGAGAACACCTTATTAGTTGTAACAGGCTGGTTAGCGCCGGGTCACCTCCCTGCCTCCATCTTCCCCAGCAGGGTCACCCATCTCTGGGCTATATTTGGGAGGAAAGAAGTGAGGGGGAGGGGAAGAAATATCGTTAGAGCCTCTCTCATCTCCCCAGCGTTGAGAGCTGTTTATTTTTATTTGTTGTCCAACTGTGTGATTCTCCTTCTCCCTTCCCAATCTCTCTTTCCCTCGCTGTCCATTCTTCTCCTCTTGTCACATGTCTGCATACATTCTCTGTGTTAAGGCAAAAACACAGTTAATGGTTTTTTTCTCATCATTGTTTCAATTTTAGAAATCACCTGAAGTAAATGTAGTTTATAAATCTGTAGTTAAATGAATATTTACTGTGTTGAAAACATTAACCAGAAGAAGAGCCCAGCGTAGCAAAGCTTCCAATTAACATAACCAACCCCCCCAAAAAAAGTGAGGGAATATAGATATGCATTTATATACCTTTTACTGTCTTAAAAAATGGAGGTCAGTATATTTTGTAAATCAATCACATTTTAGAGTTGCACTTAATACATTTTCACAAAAGAAAAAGATTATCCTCTTTTTAAAAATGTATTTTTGTGCCATCTTTGATTTTTCTTTTCTATCATAGCTACCAACATCAACCCTTTCTCCTCCCTAGCCCCCATCCTCCAGCCCCCATCCTCCACCCAAAAATGAATGCAAAGAAATACTATTAGTCTGTCTGGTTATGTATTTTTTATGAGGCCATACAAGATGCTGCCTGACCCCTTGCAGCTCATGTTATAAGCACACTGAAGATGCTTTTCATTTGGGTTTTGCTTTTCAGCCTGGATGACCTCTATTAAATAAAAAAAAAGGAGGTGGGACTGGGGGGGAAGCCCTAATATGTGACCCCAGGGACTAGTCGCTTCAAGGATTACATTTAATTCATATGATAATATTGAAATATAACGTTCCTGGGTCTCATGTTTTGGTTATTTTTCTATTTATTTCAGGAACTCATTGATGAGTCTTGTCATAGATGTTTTTCATCAATTTTGGGTAGAAACTGTAAGTTGTGAATTAGGGTCAGATTCTTAAAATTACCTTTTTCCCCTCCTTTTAGGATTCAGGCCACAAATATAAAACATCTCTCTTTTCATAGTTTCTCTGAGAGATACAGAAAAATTAATTTTTTCTGATGTGTCTGCCAAGAGCTCTGTTTCAAATAAAGAAAATTTTTATTTTGGCATTTCCTTAACTATCCTCAACAAGATCCCCAAATTCTTTATTAGTGTGAATGCTAACACCTTTTAAACTCCCTCCTTTCCTTCCGCCCTCCCTGCCTCTCTCCCTTCTTTCCTTCCCTCCTTCCCCTGCAAAGTCAGTTGTACATATACAATGGTATTCTCTCATGTGTACGTATCATGATCTAGATAATGACCCACATTTGGGTCCTTGTCCTATGATGTGTGTGTGTATATATGCTGTAATACATATTTTACATTGTTTTTATAATTATCCTGCTTTTTATAATGCCCCTAATTAGTTACTGAATGCTCAGTTGACTAAATTTTAAGAGACATAACTTGACCATGCATCATTTTTTTTCTTTTTACAGTGAAACGTTCATGCTATTTAAATTTAGGATTAATGTTCAAAACCAATTTGCAAAAGCATCCCTCTGGCCAGTTTTTAGAATTATATTTCTATTAAAGTTTCTTACAATATTGGATGCCCTTTTGTCTTTGCTAATTGAAATGAACAGGTTGAGAAATGGAATTAAACTAGACGCTGTATGTTGTATTTAGAAAAGGTTTTTACTCCTTTCACTTAACACACTAGCACTTAATGTCTTTGAATCAGCTGCTATTCATCAGTACTGCAGCGGTTCACTTGTCTTGGAAGGCAGGTTCCTTGGAGGGACAGTAACATTTCACTGGAGCTAATAAAGTCAATTAGGATAATATTATACAGTAGGCCACTAGAAAATCAGGTGCATTTTGCACGAATATTCTATGTTTTTAATTCATACCAATTTTACACTTCATAAAGAATATTTAAAAGCAGCTATTATTATTAGTTACATCAGCTCACATATATATATGTATATATATACACACACACACACGTATATATATTTAAATGCTATTTTCCTTTTCCTTTTTTTTCCTTAGTTGTTGCAAGAAAACGAAAGCAAGAAAATTTGTGGACATGTTCACACATTTTCATTGCCACAAAAGTACTGATGAAAACTGATCAAAGCTTGGAAATTCATTGCAGTTGCTGAAACCCCTTCTCAAGCCAGTCCCTTATTACCTAGGTATTGGTACAAATGTGATTCAGCAAATAAAACCCCTAGCTGCCTGGCCCCCTCTGCATTCAGAGAGCAGCAAAGTGGATCCGCAATGGGGTTTTCGCGATGACTCATAATTTTCCTACATTTGTTTGCATCACAATCTTAACATTTCTGACATCTGGGTTACTGGTGAAAATGTACATATGTCTCTGTGTATACATAGAGTATGTATATTTTTGTCTTGGCTAGTCATTGTATGTGAGAGGGATGTTTGAAAAACAGGGACTCCAGGTTCTCCTTTGTAAAGCATTAAGCTGTGACCCTCCCCTCCTCTCTTCCCTCCCCCTGTAGCCCTGGACTTCATGATGCCTTCTTGACTGCTAGCTGAACATGGAGTTGTCTTTTTATTTATTTTTTTTATAAACCCAGTCACAACACAGAAAGAGGAGGAGGAGGGGAGAGAGAGAGAGAGAGAGAGAGAGAGAGAGAGAGAGAGAGAGAGAGAGAGAGAGAAGTAAAAACCCTGAAGGATGGTTCTCAAAAATTCTAAAGGAACCACAGGGAATTCCTTTTAAGAGCAACAGAAAGCAAGCTAGCTGAGGTAAGGCAGATGTGGACAGCCTTTCTTTTCTTCTCTTTTCTTTCCTTCCCTCTCTCTGTCTCTTTCTGTGTATGTCTCTCTCCGTTTCCTCTCTCTCTCCTCATATTCTGTCTCTTTCCCTTTACATTCATATTTCTCTCTCTCTCTCTCTCTCTCCCTCCCTCTTCCTCCCTCTCTCTTCCTCTTTCTCCCTCTCTCTCCCCCTCTCCTTCTCAAGAGCTGTTTCTTTATGGATCTGGGAGGGTAGGTGGGTGGGGAAGCTACCTAACTTCTTCCCTGCTTAAGCAATCTGAGAATGGAACTCATGTGAATATGCAAATAGGACTGCCTGGGCCGCGTTGCTGACACGTGTATGTGTTGTATCCTTCTCCCCACCTCCCTGTCTTAGCGTCTGATCTTCAACAGATTGCTGTTGTTTCTTGTGATCACCAGCACAGCGTGCTGGAAAGAGAGATGGGGGGAGAGGTGAGGATTGGAGGGAGTGTTGTGGGACTGGAAGGCAGGAAATCAGACATGATTGCTGTGACTTTTTTATATTAATGTGTGGCTTTTTTTCTAGTTCATTTGCATGTCAAAGTGGCGGAGGTGTGAGGGCAGAGATTAGTATGGAGATGACATAATGATGCAATGAATTAAATGTGATCACTTCTCAGAACGGGGGTGAGGTGGGGGGGAGCAGTGAGGTGGGGAGTGGGGTAGTCAGCAAGACAGAAGGAGTGAGAGAAAAGAGGGGAGTGCTGCTTCTGATCTTCACCACACAGTTGATTGATGTCACCAGTGCACAGAATGCATCTTTTTATTGTGATGGTGGTGATGTGGTGGTGGTGATGCTGATTGCCATGATTACACTTATCGTTAGTGTGAAATTTGAATTTTAAGTGGTCAGTGCTGGAGCTCCAGTGCACGTGATTGTTTGGTCCATCACTGCAAAGCCTTTACTGTCAAAATTTAACTCTGCTCCACGTTTGCTTTTATTTAAAAAGGAGAATGCAGCATACAGGAAAGAGATGACTAATTTGTGATGTTACACACTGGGCTGGGATACCAAGGGTTTTCATGTTTCTTTAGTGCTATTTTGTGTATGCAAAAAAAAAAAAAGGCGAAATTAAAAACATTTTTATTATTACCAAAAAAAAAAAAATTTACGGATCGGCAGGGTGGCAAGGGTTTCAACCGTTGACGATCAAGAAAATGCAATTTCATCTCTGGCATTCAGCGTTATCGCCCTTTAATAACAAAACCAAACCAGACTGATTACGGAACAAAGCAAATTCTCAGGCGGCTAGTTGCAGGTCTGAATGCAGGAGTAAAAACTGAACATTTCCCCCCTGCTTTTGGCTATTTTGTATGCAACACCTGTAAATATGCACGAGGTAGTTGTAAAAGGATTCTTGGGGGAGGAGAGGGGAGGTTTTAATTTAAAGTCTCTGATAATTAAAAGAAGAAAAATAATATAAACACAAAGTAGAAAGGGTTTTAGACTTCGTCGATTTTTTTGTAGTAGAAGTCAAATTCATTCTGTCTGCCAGTAAGTTTTCCTCTGATTAGTCTCGTCTATCGCTTCTTTGGGAGGATGAACTTCCTGCAGTATAGACAAATCAGTATAGAAATTTAGAACTAATTCTTATGTGTGCAATAACCCTGATGATATAAATGAGCACTTAAGAATCCAAAGAACATCACTAACATTAATTTATTGAAAAAGAAAATCCAAAGCAACTCCATTAGTTTTTCCCTGTTATTGTTAAGGACTTTAAATGGATTTCCTAATTGGATAATTTTATTCACAAGAATAATACACAAATGGAAAACGAGCCCTCCCTCTTGGGGTGGAGGGGGTTGGTCTGCAGAAGGAGGAAGAGTCATTGTAAGAGCAACTTGTAGGAGACCTGCTCGGGTAGTGCCCTGAAGAGGAAGGTGCAGGATTCAGAGAAAAGCACCCACGTGTGAGAACTAGCAGACAAACTACGGTGGGGGCAAAGGGTGCTTTAAGCATGTTCAAGCAACACGGTGGATAAATCCCTTTGCCTCCTTTTTGTTATTTAAAGCAGTGTCCATCATTGTTGCCCCTCTTTGATCACGGGCATTCCAAATTCATTCTATCCCAAGTTTTCCTAAGATGGAGCATCACATCTTTGCCCTCTTTTACTTGCTCTCATCTGCATCTTTGGCATTTTCTGTCTACCAAGTTCATCTTCTTGGAGTGGCACGCGGGCTGGCACGATGTCTCTTCCCTTTCCCAGATGAAGGCAGCTCTGCTTACCGTAAGCTGGATCTCACCGAATGCTGTGCATGGCTACTGTTCATAGAAAAGCATCTTGTGTTCTATTCTTACACCCTTTGCCCGCCAAATACTGGGAAGGGAATCAAGACAGAGAAAAGTTCTTGAGTGCTGGTCCGTAGTGGCTTTCCTCTACACACATCAACACCTGTATCCTCATTCTCCATCTGTCCCCAGGTAGTACTGTGGCCTCTTCTACATCCTGCTTTCTCCTTGCCTTAGTCTTCTAGGCCAATAAAGAAGAAAGGCAGGGATGAGGATTGTTCCTATTGATCTGCCCAAGGGGATCATTAGGCATCCATATCAATGTACAAATCAGTGGACCTGTGTTACTAGCTTGGGCAGTCATTGCCAATTTGTTCCTATTAGATGGTGGAGCCTGGAGGTGTTTGATGAGCAGATTGGGTCTTTATCTCAGCACTAGAGAGTATGCAGGCTTGCTGCCAGACAGCACAGGTTTACAGGATTTTTTGGTAGGGGGGACAGGGAACTTTATGGGTATTGTCTTTCAGCCTGAAATCTGTCTGCACCCTAACTAGACCTCCAAGGTAGACCCCACCCCACCCTCACCGAATCGTCTCTAGTTACTTTTAGCCCCCACTTTGCCTCCTTCAGCCCTGACATCTCTTCGGATAGCTGCCCACAGGAATATCTTCTTGAGTATTCTTTTGTAATGCTTTTCGGGACCAGCGTCATTGGAATGTAGACACTTTTTCTTTTCCTTCTTCCAGCTCCTTTGCTACAAGAAGCAGTGTATTTACTGTTGAGCAGGTGACACTTTGAGCTGCTGTTTTCTCTGTAGTTCAGTTAGAGAAAGTAAAAGTTAAAGGTCTAGGTAACTTTGTTTGGGGAATTCTATTTACCTTTTCTCTTTGAATTGAAATCTAGAAGGAAACGTGTTCTCGTTGCCATCTTTGTAATTAAAAAAAAAAAAGAAATCTTTAAAAGCCATCTTTGTCTCTAGTATTGGGCTTTGAAAGAGCAAGAACTCTGGTAAAAGCCAAGTTGTCTTGTGTGCATGTAGATTTGAAAAATAAAAATTATGTTTCCGTTGGGGAAGGGGAGGGGAACAGGATAATGAATGAATAAGCACAATTTATGCCGTTTTACTGCTGCAAGGATGACATTTCCTCTTCATTATTTTGTGAAAACCTCAATTTTAAACCTGGTTTTACTCATTCCTGACGTGAGCATTATTCAGTATAAATATCTGTCCATTGCCAGACCGTGGTGATGCTCTCAGTGACATTTCTGCTTTATAGCTTTCAGTGGGGGGGGGGGGGGAGGAAGAGAGGCGAGGGAAGGTGGGCGGATTCAGACGGGGAGGGAGGGGACGGGGCAACATCCACTTCCTGGGAGTTCTGTTTTTATCCTGCCCTTGAGTTTGTTATGTGTGAATAATAAACTGTTACTCAGAGCTGGGGCTGGGGGAGGTGGGCACATTAGCCCAACCTGAGTTGTGTACTTAGCACTTCTGTCCTTGAAAATTTGTTCATCATTCCAAAAAAGTTTTTTTTTTTTAATATAAGCTTTCATATTTTGAGTGTTGAAAATAAGATGGAACTCTGTTTACACTAGATACCAATTTGCAAGTGGTTTTGGCCTGTTTTTACTTAGCTAACATACTTTAGGTAACTATTTTAAAAAACCCTGCATTTTACTTTAGAAGACTTTAAACTTAGTGATTATTACTGTTTATTAGCTTATATTTACATTTGCTCACCTGCATATTTATCTATTTATTTTTTGTTCCTTCCCAATCCTGTTCCAATGCATCCACTCTAAGAAGCACTCATTTCAATCCATTTGATAAGAGCCTGCTATTTTTGGTTGTGGAGTAGCTCACAGAACTTCACAGAAATACATCTGTGTGGGGTTGATATGATTTTTGGGAGTTAAACCATCTTAATTTATCATAAACCAGACAGCCAGTCAGCTTTCATCTTTACAGTGCATGGGTAGAAATCAATTTGGAGTGGACTCAGAGGAATGTTTTAAGAGTTTGTTTTGCAAATATTTATAAACCATTTTCTCTGGAGCAGAGTCTATTTTAGTATGGTCACCATACTATTAAGAACAGAGATTATTTTGAGGAAGATGCTGCCAAAATCTGTTGTTTGTTTTATCGTGAGGGTTGGGAGTTCAAATTTGTTTTGCCACTGACATACTGTCAAAGCCAGAGATATCTGTGCATAAGCTGGTTATTTTATTCATCCTCAGGATCTACCCCTCTCCATTTTTTTGAACCCGATGAAAACTTTCAAACGGGTGAAACAAACAACCCAGGTGCTCACTTTGATTTTCTGCCTGAAGGACAGAAAGTGGACCTTTTTGCGTTTCTCTTTAGTAGAGAAAGGAAACCCATCATTTTCTCATCGCCTAAGGGCTTATTACTTAGGGATGTTGATAGTATGCTGTAACTTTACAGAAACTTTTAATCAGTGAGAGTCTGATTGTTTAGCCAGGACATTTATAGTTTCCAATTCACCTAGCCCCGGCACCAGGGACATTACTTTGACTTCTCTTGTAGTGATAGAAAACATTTTCATTCCATAACACACTGTTTATCTATCCATATATCTCCCTGGTTTTTCTTGTTTTATTTAGTGTGGCTTCCTATATGCCATTTCTCCATGAAACAATTGATACATTCTCAGCGCGCTGTGTGAGTAGAAAAAAACTCCTAGATTAATGGTCAGTGTCTTACACACGCACATTTGTGTTGTGATCCTACGGAGGAGCTGCGAATTACTGACAAGATCTAGAATAATTCCTAATGCTGTCGAAGGCTTCATTTTCTCCTCGGCATGATGGATGAGGCATAAGAAGTGCTTTCTGAGATCATTATGTGCATCATTCTGTTAAGTGTTATTAAAGTCCGTCTGTCTTAGGCAGCAGAAACAATATCTTTGCCCTTATTTTGCTTGCATTTTTAAAGATGGGTAACTGCAGATCCCTTTCTTCGTAATGTGAGCTTTTTGGAAATCATCTGGCTACTAATTTGTGCCATAAAATTATTAAGAATTGTATTTTTCTGTCTACTTAAAATTTGATAATATTAATCCATAAACAAATTCTGTTTATTTCTAAACCTTTAATTCACAATAAATGCTTTAGAATTGCATTTTATTAAAAAAAATAGGAGATACGGGAAGTACCAGAATCTGGGGTGTGGGTTTCAGTCTGTAACTTCAAAAATATTTAATAGTCTTTTATTTTCTGGGCTCCAATTATTTTAAATAGCACTGACTATTTGTTACCTTGAATTGATTGTGTAAGAAACAGAATAAATTTGAATCTGACAAATATTTCATAGAATTCCTCCCTTACAGGCAGAGGTATTCAGAGCTGACAATGCAAAGACATGTAAATGGGAATGTAAACCTAGCTGTAACACTTGGCCAGGGAAAGTTTGTTTTTATAAGCTGTGCATTTGGAGGGCAAATTTCCCCTAGTCAATTTGGAGCACTTGCTGTTTTTGGAAGGGAGTGGGTGAATGGGGGCTACTTTCAAAGTGAAAGTAGCTTGCCCAGCTCAATAGGGAGACCAGGTAAATTACAGACAGCTCATATTATATCTCAAGCAATTTCACCCAAACAGAAGAATTTATATTAAAGGTTTGTAACTTTCCTTTAAGTCACAGATTTTCCTGTGATAATAAAATACAGTCTGTTTTATGGAACATTTGCATTATTACCCAGTACCCCTACCACCATCACCTTTTTTTGTTATTGTTGTCATTACTGTTTTTTTAACAGTGCAGCAGAGCATGCTTAGACCCCTGGAAGGCTTATCAAAAGTAAATGAAACGAAAAGAAGTAGATCATCACACTTCCTTTTAAAACACTACTTCCCCTTTTCAGAGATTCAGTGAGATCTAGAAAGGCTCACTTTTGTACTTTTGATAGAATTATATAAGTTTGATGCACAGCTGGGATAAGCTAAGCCATCCACAGCACAGCAAGTTTTTGAACATTTAATTTTATATTTGAATAATTCTCCAGATCAGGCTATAATCATGAATGTCATATAAAAAGAAATTTTTTAATAAATTACATTATTTCACAGATGTGCAAATACTTCTGAGAAAAAAATTACATTGATCAGTTTATAATACCCCCCTGTCTCACCCTTCAGTCAAAGGGAAAAATAGCTTTTTTCCCATCTTTGTCTTCAGAAAGGTGCTAGATTGTAAACATCTGAAGGAAATGAAAGGGGGTTGGCCAGTCCACCCCAAACTCTTTCCAGATTTTCAATCCTTTCAGCAGCAGCCTTCATTTTTCAGAAAAGAGGGAGGGTCTAGGGGAAAAAAAGAAAGGAGATGTCTCTGTTTATTATTAAAATTTAAAGTGAAAAGCATGACTATATCTGGCTAATTTTGAATCTACTAATTTAGAGGGCTTGAACAACAAGAGGCAAAATTTACACAACTTATGTGCTGCGGTGATTGGGAAGATAAGGCCTTTGCAGCTAATTAAGACCTAATTCTGGAAAAAGGACAATAAGCAACAGATGGCTATCATTTCTTTTACAGCCTCTGAAACAATAGCATGTGGATATTTAATTCAAAAACTATTCAAACACAACTATTTTTACTTAGGCAGAAAGAGAATTATTCTTTGTATAGTGTTTCTGAAGTGTAGTCTGTGTATTCCAGTTTAAATAAAGGCACTTCAGAATTTCTGTGTTTTGCAAATATTGGAATATTTCCGGAAGCAACAATTGAAGTCATGAACCATGGTCATTTTGGGAACATCACCTGTGGTTGGAAACATCACTGTTACTCAGGGCAGACTGAACAAGTGCTTTTGAATACAAAACAAACAATTGAATTAAGAGTCTTGACTGTGTTGATT
This sequence comes from Leucopleurus acutus, assembly GCF_964270905.1. Classification (NCBI taxonomy): domain Eukaryota; kingdom Metazoa; phylum Chordata; class Mammalia; order Artiodactyla; family Delphinidae; genus Leucopleurus; species Leucopleurus acutus. The sequence continues at coordinate 16,684,313 of NC_139162.1, read as the reverse complement.
TTTCCATGTTTCTTTTGTTAACGGCTCTGAGTAACATTGCATGGCCTCCGTACCCATACGATATTTAGATATTTGATATGTCGTCGTAAAGATATTCTGAAGTGGAAAAAATTGCATTAGTGTTTGGCTCATGGATAATGATTTGGTTAAGCTGCAGTTTTTCAGGACTTCTTTACTGACCCAACATAAGTATTCTATTTTTTTTTTTAACTAAAGCACTGAGGATAATATACAAAAATAAAACAAGGTGTTGTATTCAGATCAGTAGGTATTAAATCACAATTGCCTCTTTGTCTTTCAGAAACCATACATACCAGATGCACTATGAGAAAAATAATCTAAAATGTTGGGTTTATTTTCAATATGCAAGTAGTATAGAAATATGCAAGCTCTGATTGCAGTGTGCTGGAAACTACTCCACAAAAATGTGTAACGAAAGCTGTTACTATAAGTGTGGTTCATGTATTGGAACAGCTGTGACAGCCTGATACAGTTTAACACTTGTTCAATTATAAGAAAAAGAAATTCAGAAGGGAACTTGATTTAGATAAGAATTTTAAATAAATCCTTGAAATTTCCCAAGTAACTTCTTCCAGTCAAAATTGCACCTTTTCCCTACTTTGTCCTCCTATCTTGCCCTATATTTAGTGTCCAACTCAGTTCTAGAGACCTCGGAAGTAACAGCTGCCCTTGACTGGACCACCTTTTCCTTCCAAATTCTGCTCATATTTTCTGTTTTTGAGTGTCTGGGTTACAGTGAGTTGCAAATTATTTCAGGTGTCTGCTCTTTTATATTCACTTAGGAAATTGCAAAGAAATCATCTAGTAGCTGGCCACACTTTTCATTACATCCATTTCTTTTTTTCGTTTTCAAGTGATTTTATTGTGCTTTTACAGCAGATACATTTTAGTGCATATAAGAAAGGCTGACACTGATATTGATACCAAACCTGTAGTTCTGGGAATTTGTGCACATGTCACTCTTTTCCTTTTGTTTAGCAAATGCTTGATTGATGTGTGTGCAATGTGTGTGATTGTATGTTTATATCATATATGTGTTTTACATATATGTGTGTATATATGTATACACATATACGTAGTCTAATGTGCTATAGTGTTTGTGCTTCATCTAAACTCTTTCCTGGAGTAACTAAATACATAAGGAACATATGTTCCCACATGTAAAATTTCTTTTGTTTAGCTTAACTTTTTATTTTCTAAGCTGAGTTGTCTGTACAGTTTGTTATGTGTGTAAAGGTTTAATTTGTTAATACTGCATATTTTGAGAATGACATATTAATAGTGTTTGCTTGATGTCCTCAAAAGTCAGCATCTTTATATTATTTTGAAATTGCCCTCCTCCAAAACAAAAATATTACACAAAACAAAACCAACCTTTAACAGAAATTACTTAGTATTTTTAATCTCAAAGATGATTATTTTCTTATCTTGACTAAAAATAAAAATCACAGGCATTTTCAAAAGAATTCTCAAATCCCCAGTGTTTATGACCAAGGCCTGCTGGTAGACAGCGGGTAGAAGTATGTGTTTCTACCAAGGGGACAAAGGATCCTTAAAACTCTGTTTACAGAGTTGCTTGTCTCAGCTTCAACATTTCTGTTAACTTTACATTGTTGACATCTTCGAAAGTGGATGGGAGAAACAAAATACTGAACTTTTTCGAGTGGTTTTTTGGGGACACTTAGCGTCTAATAAGCTGACAGAAGGGTCTGTACATTAAGACTCAGGCTGGAGAGAGGAGAAATGGCAAAAGTTAGCTCTTTTCATTCTATAGTGGTTGGTATGGGCAATTTAAAACAGGATCCTGGAATTTCCAGACCCTGGCTCTATCTTCTAAGTCATTTCTGTACCTGGAATAAAATATTGCTGTAGAAATTATTGACATAATAGTCCCCATGAGGACTCATAGCCATCAAAGTGAAATCTCACAATAAATTCAGAGGCCACCTGGAGAACCACTGTTAAAGAGCTTTTTAGAGAAGAAAAAAAAAACTTTAAAAGCTTAATTCTTCTTAAATATAAGTTCACTGATCATGTTTCTGTACCACTTTCCTAGAGTTTAGTTCTTTACTTTTAGCTTTGTTAAATAATCCTTTAAAACTCTTTTGACAGCAAAAATGCTGTGTTTTGTATAGATGACATCACTAGCCCAACTCCAGCCACGTTGAAAGCCAAGGGGTTACTAGGCAATAAACCTCGGTCAGGATTTCTGCGTGTCTCAGGGCATAAAAGCCTTAAAACGTGAGGTGGGTCTTAGTGATCTGTGGGACAAACATTCCTACTATAATACCAGAAGCATTATTGATCAGTTTGGGGGGAACATTTTTTTAAAAGCTAATTAGTCTTTGCAGAGTCGAATAACTAATGTTGTTTTACACTTAGCACTTAGGCGGTGCTTTTCATCTTCAAAGTGCTTTGAAAACATTAACTAATTAATCATTAGCTAATTTAGCAACTGACGATAAAAGTTAAGGGACTAAAAGAGGCTGGATTCCACCAGCGTTTTGTGCATAGTGACCTCTCTCTGGAGTCAAAGGGAGAGTCTTTGTCTTGAAGGGAACCATGGGGCAGGCCACCAGGTGTGGGTGACTATAGGGGACACTACTCAGGTAATATCTATAGAGAACTGAAACAAAATCTTTTAGATACACACTCCTGGACTATCTTAACAAGTAATGATCAGGTTTTTTTTCTTTGGTTTTTAAAAACCAATTTAAAAAAAAGGCAGCTTTGTAGCAGGAGCCCTAACAAATATCCAGAGTATATAGGTATGTGCTGAAACTTACAAGTGTGACCATCCATGGGTAGAATGGGAAGTGTGTGCGCTTATGACCTTTACCTTCCTGGGTCCAGTGCAGTGTAATCCATGAATGCTACCCTGGAAATCTAGTTTCGTTTGGGAAACTCAGTGTAGAATCATAAGAGAATTTTCTTGCACGTCGTGACAAACAGAATGCTTTCCAGGGTGCTTGTCTGCTCTGTGCTGTAGCCCCATCCATTATGTGAATGAGATGTGAAAATAGTCCCTTGTTTCTCTGAGATATCAGAAGACCTCACAAGCTGAGTTTCTTTAAAAATACGGAGACAGTTCATCTATAGGCTTGTTCTGAATGAGTGAATATGTGTGGTCCAGCTCATTTAGAGAAAAAAACAGTCCACAAAAGCTACCGGTCTTAGGGAACGTGGTACCAGTGACTGCAGTTTTGAAGAGTGAATATACTTTGTTTTGCATCCAATTTCTTCTCATTCACACATACCCACTTCCTGCAATGAGGAAAAGCAAGATTTCAGTGAATTAAGAAATGTTAAAAATTTCCCTATGCTCTTGCCTGTTATCACCAAAGCGTTGGTAAATCAGGGGAGCAGAGACAGGTGGTGTTTACATTTTTTCAGTGTGAGTGCTACAGAAAGATGACTAGCTATTGAAAACTTCCCACCAACAAAACTTTGATATCCCTGTGGATGGTGAAAGGCAGTGGAAATAGACAATACACATCTAATACAGTCTATTAGTTACTGCAGAATTATTTGGTGTTCTATTGGAGAAATTTAAATGGGGACTTTGCACACATGTCCCGGGATAGTACTTAAAAGGCTTTACTCCTAGTTATAAGCATTTCAGATTAATATAGATCTACACTGTCCTAAGCCTGAACTTGGCTGTAATTCTAACTTCATTAGCCTTCTTGAATGCAAACCTGTGTCTCTCCCCACTCCACCTTCTCCTCTTACCTTTATCTCAAGCTAATCTTTTCTTCTGGAGGGATAATTTTTAAAAATCCACAACAAGGCTTCAAATTATGTTCCTAGTTAGGAAATTAAAATTTTATACCTTCCCTGTTAAAATTGTCTAGTTTTGCAAAGGGAAAAAATACTTCCTATTGAAGGATTACCTATTTTTTAGTTTACTTTTTAACTTTGCATGGAGAAGCCCTATAATTTAAACACTGAATAAAACAACTGCCCATTCTTCTCCCCATTCTCCATCTCAATCCCCTTCTTGTCCAAAGTTCTCATCAGCATGGCAATTTTTTCCCTTTGCTTTTGGGGCATATCCTTTAGACAGCTACCATCCATGAGCCAACTCTCCCCTTAAGCTCCTTCCCTAGAACTTGTGAGGGAGCCCTTTGGAAAGGTCAGGAGCCCAGATTAGCCTTGAGGTTAAAGAAATTATTGAATGGTGATTGCTACTCTCCCATTCACACCTATTGTACCATGTTCTTATATCCTTAAAAAATATTTTTTTATGCATCAACATGAATCATAGCCACATAGAGAATCATATGAGAACTAGTTTATATAAAATTGAAATTAGTATCCTAAAAAGGGTGGGGTGGATGATTTTGCTCTGAGGGGACATCTGGCAATGTCTGGTGACCTTGTTGATTATCACAGCTGTGTGTGTGTGTGTGTGTGTGTGTGTGCCAGTGTCATCTATTGGGTAGTGGCTGGGGATGCTGTTTACCACCCTATAATGCACAGGAAAACCCCCATGACAAAGAAGTTTCTATCCCCCAAATGTGAATAGTGTGGAGTAAATAGTGTGTTTACTTATGCCTATACCTATACTTGGAATATACACGCAGTAGCTTTTAGGTAGGAAATTATTTTCCTTTTGATAGTACTTGTAAAACAAATTCTTAGTTAATTTGGGTGATTGTCCCTTCTTGCTTCTAAATATTGATTTCCTCAATTTGAATAGTTTCATATAGAGAGGGGGAAATGGCTCTTCATCCTTTCCGTTTCTCACTTGTAAAGACCATAGAGCAAGCCAGCCAGAATTAAAGAGAAGTGTACAAATGAGCAAAGGATGCATTGGTGGCAATGTAAGACCAGCTTACAAAAACTTGATGGATTTTTAGTTTTTAAAGGATAACTTAGCTTCTGCATCCCAGGCAGCACAAGAAGATAGAAAAAGAGACTTTATGTGGATGATGTCAAAGGTTTTCTCTGTATCTTCACTCTTGTTCACCCCTACTGATCAGGACCCTTGCCTTTCACATTGTGATTTTGGGTATTAGAATCTTCTCTGCATGAGTTTTTTTTTTTTTTAACACATACTGCTTGTAAAAATCACAAGCTAGAGATTACAGGAAAGGACCCCAATGTTGCTCACTGCCAGTGATCATTTTGCTGGGTGTTGTTAACTTGTTATTCATTAGTAGTTGGAAGGAGATTAAAAAAAGAGAGGCTTTAGCTGAAAATTAAGAAACAAAATACTGGGAGGAGATCTCAGAGTAAGAACATAATGATCTATAATAAGAACTGAAGTTTCAATGACTATATATATATATAATTTTTTGTTTCTGTCTGTTTTTATTGCTGAAGGCTATAGGACTGGATGTCTCTCCAGTTACATCTATCCGTCTTTTAAACTAGCCTTGCTGTATAAAGTGAAGTTGAACTTCATTTTCCCAGTAGATGGCATTGTAGTCTGTTCAGTGGAAAAGAGCTTCCCCTAACCAATAGGACTTTAATTTTTTTCCTCTGAGCTTCCTCCTTGATAATGTATCCCCTCCCTCTTGCATTAAATACTAGCTTGAGGTTATAAATAAGAATCTTGTTTTCGCTAGTTACCTGTAACTCTCAAAAGATTTGATTTAAAAAAAGATACAGTAGATAATTTAATATCCTTATATCAAATGAAAAAAAAAGACTAGATCTGGGAGTGTGGCATATGGAAAAAATATGCACGCATGGAATATTTTCAGAATACACTGTTTCAAAATCAGAGCTGCCTCTGGTCTTCCTAAGTATACTTTTCCACATTAATCCATTGTACTTACAGCATTTTAGAGTCAGTATGAAGAGAAGCCTTGAGAAAGTTATTTGGTGTCAAAGATTTTCAGACACAATGTATTCTTCTTGACTGAACCCCTACAAACTTTGAATCACTTTTATAAACTCATTGTTTTAAAACTCTTTTTTAGAAACCATCTTGTCTGCGTTTCATGTGCATTACCTGTGGGACACTTGCATTTTTTTGTTTAATTATAAATATTACTTTCATGGTATTCTGTTTCCTTCTTTTAAACCATGAAACCAAAAAATAACGGCAGTAATTGATTGAGCTAGGGAAAGTTGTCATTCCTTGGTGTTACGAAATGGTGCCTGTATGTGCTGCATTATTATTATTATTTTGCTTATTGTGAAGATCCCTGAAGAATGGTCGGAACATTAAACTGAATTTCAACAAAAGAAATAATGATATGGAGAATAGATATATTGTTTAAAAAAATTCATAATGAGGATTTACCTATGTAAATAACTTCTAAAAATAAAGGTTGAGTGTATTGACAATTACAATCAAAATGGATTTTCTTTTCTATTTTTTTAGATGAACTTTGAAGATGAAAGTACCATGTTCGTACATTTCTCTGTGTGTTTTAACAGAATCTGGGTTGTCCCTTGAGTCCTTTTTTTTTTCTGTGAAGCTACTATGTTCTCTTTTTAAAAAATATTTTGCTAAAACTGTAAACGTTTTTCCCCCAGACAAAATCCTCTTTCCACTGAATATAATCTATACTTCTCTGATAGTCATTTGGTAATAATATTTGACTTCCATTTATCAATACTGTTTCTTTCCATTATTTTTAATCACAAGATTATGAGCTGTGTATTTAGTTATTATTTAAGCTAAATGGTGTCTTTGGCTGTTAGCTCGAAAAGATAATGTCCCAATATCAGGATTAAGTTTTCATCTGTATCAACTGGCTTAAAAATACCCAACTTGATTCCTTTTGAATTAACTGAGTCTTATTTTATTTTTTTTTCAATATCACCTATCACCATAGTAACCACTAGCTGTCATTTCAGCTTCTGACATTTTTCTCATTTGGTAAGATTTCAGAATTGCCATCCTCCCTGCCAACATGTCATGAACAAGAAAAAAAAATGCATGAAAAATCTAATGGGTGTCTGGTCTGATTGTCCTCATTCGTGGCAGGAAAGACAAAAACTGATGAATTGTGAAATGTATTCAGAGGGATTCAAGGAAGCAAGTGCCTGGGACCCCCTCCCCCCCACACCTCGTTTTCATTTTGTTATGCTTGATGCGCCGTACATGCTTACCCTGACACTTGGGTTTGTAGAAATTTAAGATGAACAATTTTTACATTCACCCTGCTGATCTCTCTCCCCTACCTTGTTTTTTTTTGTAAAAAGTCATCATTAAAAATATAGTTACCAGGGCTTGTATTTAGCATGATTTCTCACTCGGATCATAGATTTTTAGTAAGTCCAAATTGGCTTCCAATATTTAAGGTGTTGTGTTTGCAAATGTACAGCTCTGTTTTGGAGCCACTTATGGACCACGGAGACACCCAGTGGGTTTTGTGTGCGTGTGGTGTGCGCGGGTGGTTGAGAAAGATTATTAGGCCCATTTGAAAAAAGAAACAAAGCTGATTCTGGACCTTTTCTAGGGGTTTGTTTTTCATGGCAAAAAAAAGTAGGAGAAATGCTGTTATTGTCTAATTCTTCCCGCATTCTGGTTTAACAAATGAATGGGGGAAGACATGCTAATGAATTTCTACCCCAAGTACCAGGGTGGGTAATTGATGAAAGGAGCTATTTTTCTACTTATTTTCTTCTTTTTGATCGCCAGACTTCTTACAGCAAAGAGCAAAAAAGAAAGGGAAGTGATAATGTACTTTAGCTGATGTAAACATGCAAATTATTGAATAAATGTTACTGATATGACACAAACATTTACTCTGTACATGAATCTTATCACTGACACCTAGGCAAGACATATAATATGTGGTTTGAATATAAGTAAACATATTAAATACATTAGCGTATGTATGTATACACACAGATGTTCGTATTGTTAATTTATCCTTAAGCTATCTAGGTGTACATGGGTTTGATAAAACTTAGGTGTCTTTCCAGAGGTTTTGTTTTGAGCGAGATCAATCTTACAGGATATTTTTTTCATGACTGTCTACAAAGTCAGGCTCAGCAGCAGGAACTCATTCCAGAAACATAAAGCTGATTTGATAAGCAGCTGCAGAATCCAGTGCCTTTTTACTAACGGGTGGACAACCCAGGATCATGCATGTACATGTCGGGATGTTTCCATTTCACATTTCATATGCTGTGGCTTTAGTTCCTTTTAAAATATTCACACACTGGACGGTTGGGGGGTGTGCTGTAGAATTTACTGCAGATTTTTATTCACAGGTATATTTAAGCATTACACATGGCTAGGAAGGAATGGAAAGGCCTATGAAAAATATCTCCATTAAGAACCAAAGTTTCTTAATTTAAAAAGCAAAGTCACATTTTTGGTGTAATTTATATGAATATTAAAACATTTAATGTTCAGTGTAGGTGGATTGATAACATGATTTTGGCATTGATGATTAATGGTGTGTTCAAAATACACACGCATAAGTGCATACATATGTATACGGCTATAATGTGTGTGTAAACTAAGCAATTTGGTTCATCATGCTTTTGTTATTTGATTCTTTTTAAATTTAAACACTTTGGAGAAACCCAACGAATAATGCCTGAATGTTTGCTGCTATTATTATGAACAAATATAACCCCTGAGAAATAACTAGAAAATTGATATTGAATCTCAGAGTATATTTCAAACACATATTTGGAAGTGGAAAAACAAAGTATTTTTTGAATACCGGCCAATAAATTTACCTCATAAAAGAAAAAAACTAGAAAAATATAAATCTTTTAATAAGAAATAATAATATTTTTATAAGCTGTGTTTTAAAACGAATGGTGTAAACAGAATATACTTTTACGCTTTATAAGATTTATAACAATAATCAGCAAAACCTTGTAACTGTGTTTGCACCTTATGTGCCTTCAAGCCATTGGACCTTGCAGTTAATTGTATAAATTCCATACACTATGGGAAATCACAGTGTATCATGTATATTCAGCATGTGTCATGTGTATAAATATTAAAATATATTAGCCAAAAAAGGTTGATTATTCCTCAAACATTTTGTAATAAATCTTATCTTTTTATGGATTGGGTGGGGGAAACCAGATATTTTATGTTATTTGGAAATATTCTTTAAACAACCTAGATTTATTATTAACATTTTAAACATTTATAACTGCGTTAAAATATTTGGAGACTTAGCTCACTGAACAGCCATATACCCGGGTAAAGTTATTTTTGTATGCAGTATACACAAGCAGTTCAGACTTCACTGTTCTCCAGTGTGGTGCCTGCATAACTGTTCACTGGTGCCAAACTTATGTACATAAAACATTTGTTTGTGCATATCTTGAGAGTTACCTGGGATCACTGATATAGATCCAGGTAGGAATACCATATTTTCTGTATGTGCAGGGATGTGTTGAAATCTATGTAATTATAATTCTTATCCTTAAAATTTTAAAAAAATCTATCCTAGACAGTAAGGCAGCATATAGGTGAATTTTTGTATGCGAATACTCTTTTATTTTCAATGTGTATTTGAGGAGCTACTTTTAAAATGTGGGTTGTATATATTCAAACATAAATACACAAGTCAAATATACAAAGGCCTGACGTAATAGCAAATGTAAAAAATTAGAGTGATACATATTTATTGAGACTAATAGAGATGCCTAATGAATAAACAAACACAAGGTTGAACTGTTTTACAAATGTATTTGGCAACTGCCCGTAGCAGTGAGTGTGTACATTTTGAGGGGAGGAAATGTCAGAACAGAGTCTTGTAAATACATGCAGCTGGAAAGAATAAAATAAAAAATGATGGCTAGCGCTGACAGGCAGACTTGGGGTGTATGATATACTTTGTTCATTTGATTCTTAGAACTCAGTCGGGGGTTAAATTGGAATCCAGACATCAAAGAATTCTTCCACCAGACCCAAATTTTGCCCGTATAATTTTTTTTCTTACAGTTGTCATAATTTTAGCTAATTTCACAGTGCAATAAATTTTTACCTTTTGAAGTCTTTTTTTCTTCTTAAATATGCACGCAGTATGTATATGATATATCTCATGTGAACTACCCACACACTTGATATTGGGTACACTTACACATAAAAATGATAGACATACACATATGTATATTACACACATTGCCAGTGCACGCACATTCACAGATGGGGAGAGAAATGGTGTAGGCAGCCACTGCATTCATCTGAGCCCAATCTTGAAATAGTAAAGAGAAAACGCTGTTTTCAGTAGCGATACGTTTGCTTCTTTTTCCTTTTTTGCCTTTTTTTCCCCTCCTGACTGTTGTGTCTGAAAATGTTGGAAGCATGTGGTGCTGCATATTTGGAGGTTTTGCAGATTTCTGTATGATTTTTATCTGAAGGTCAGGGCTGAGGAAATACATCAGGTTGGGATGTTTGCCGTTTGCTATTTAGCCTTGCTCCTCTTATCAGATCACTTTGTCACATGGGCCACAAACAGGGAACTCCTCTAAAGAGAGAGTAAAAATAAGCATTATTGTATTTGTATGAAATTTTTTCCTTTTTTAAGGGGTCTCAACACCATTTTTATGTATACTTAACTTTCAGCGTTCCTTAGGTTCATCGGGTTGTGATTATAATTTCATTTATCATTTGCATTTCTCAAATAAAAATGTTAAAGGTAAATGCTTTTTTCCCCCTGTAAAAGAAAAAAACAGTGATAAATCATATCCATGAGGTGTCATTTCTGAGCCATAGGTGTGAGTTCAGTATGCTCGGTTTTACCTGAATATGCCACTTATGATAAAGAAACACATATAAACTGAGGAAGAGGATTTTCTTTACGTGTGTTTTCTATAGCTCTAAGAATCTTGTTTTGTAGTTGATGAACTCGTCTGTTTTCAAATGAGCTATGCTGATGCAGGCCTGAATAACGTGGTCACCACCAGAGTACCTAAGCAAGCTGTGGTTCCCATTCCATGAAATTAACATTGTTTATGGAAGCCCCAGATGGAGAGAGACTTTCATATCATAAATTGTGTGAATTAAATTTATTCAAGGTAGCTGTCCAATCTTCATCACTTCATGCAGTATTCAAAGGTCACACAGAGCCAAGGAAAATGAACTTTCACTCTCCGGCTATTAAGAAAGGATCTCCTCCCATTTACGTGGAGAGTAATTAGACAGGAGCCATATTGGAAAATGAAAGCCATTACGAGTAAGTGTTGGTCATGGCTTTTGGGGACCAGGTGAGAGATGACTATTGGCTTTTAGGATTATCGGTTGACTAATTATGGTTCTAATTCCAACCAGTCATTCACCTACAACTAAAAATGAGAATATGGGTATCAAAGTTGGCTATAAAATTTTGCATTTGGACCTATGGAAAATCCTAGATGGCCCTGATTATGGTAGACCTACCATTTTTCATCAGTACAATTACTCTGAAATAATTTCCAAAGAGTAGATCTTATTGGGAATTCTTAGAGGAAGGCCAGTTTCATTTCCCTAAGCATTTATATAGTTCAGGGGGCTCTGAAACTGCTTGTTGCTTTTCAAAGTGCTTATTTATTTTGTTAGTTAGCTAGCTATGGTCTATTAAACAACTACTGTCAGAGGCAGCCAATAAGGACTTGATTTTTTTTTTTTAAAAGAGGGACTAGTGGAAGACTACCATGAGCTTTGTTATGCTGTCTTTTGCAAAAGATAAACATTTGTTTTCCATCTTGATGTCATCTTTTCAGGTTATTATTTGGTCACTAATTTATCTCACCATTAGCGAATTATGGTAGATTATTGCTTGGATGCATTAAAAGCACCAAGGAGCTGTGGTCCTGTGGCTATTTCGGGCAAAGTCATAAGCACACTCTTTTTTTTTTTTTTTTTTTATTGTCCTCCCAGGGAGCAGAATTTGAACTTAATATTCCATGAAATAAGCCATTGTAATCACGTTGGGTTAATAGAAGAAGTAAAATTGCCTCTCCTCTCACAAGACATTAGAGCAAGGCTGCGTTATTAAAGTTTTCTTGCGGACAGGCGGTTTAAAATATATCCTCAGTGGCTGATGCAAGTCCTTTCAGGGTGGATGACAGCTTTTCAGATCTTAATAGGCTGCTCATTCCCGGCCCACGAGTTACCAGCAATTCTTCCTTTCGAGCCAGGCTATGACATGATGGCTAAAATCTGACATAACACAGTACCATGGGTTGTGCAAACCTTCCTCATTAAGTGACTTTATGTAAATTTGTGTCAATAAGTAAACAATTAGAACTTGTAAACATTATTGATTTAGACCACTTATTCTCAAACATTTGACCCACAAAAGTCTCTGTTGGATGGCCTCCTCGGAATCCATAACTCACTGGTACGTACAGACCAGTAATCTGTTTGATTGGCCCAGGAATTGTTGAGGCTATGGGAGACATTATTCAAAGCTTTTTTTTTTATTAAAAAACCTTGCTTGTATTATACTTGGACTTAGCTAAATTTAAGTAAAAGTTAAAAGAAGAAAGCAGTGATGTATTTACGTGTCTCTCCTCCTTCTACACCCAGTTGCTGCCCAGCATCTGCTGCTGTTCATGTTCAGGTCCAGCTAATATTGGGAGGGCATGCTCTGCCCATCAGCCCTCATAACAAACTCCAAACTCCAACACTTCCACGGTTTTGAATTGACTTTGAACTTAATTTGGATTGGGGATTATATCTCAGAATGCATTTTCCTCTTAGTGACTTTATGAGCAAAGAAAAAGAAGAAGAGTTTACACTCAAATACTTCATAAATGCCATTTTTCAAGTCAGAGCAAGATCCAAGAAATACAGAGCATAATAGACACTTGTCTGGTCCTTAGAAAAAGAGTTGTGTTGAGGGTTGGGGTGAACTAGTTTGAAGTTCCCTTCAGCTTTTTCCTCTTTCCATCCTTTTCTTGGTTTCCTTTTCCTCACAGTTTATCTCCACTCCATGCCACTGAACAGACAAATGACCAGCTGCACTGGTGGTGATGCTTCGTGGCTTTAGGGATTGGCTGGAGGCAATGCCTTGTTAATGCTCTGCCTTCAGCCTGCTAGTTGCGAGAGAATACCTAACCTGTGTGGTGTCTGTGATGCCCAGTGGTATAGGGAGATTCTCTCAAGGCCCTGGCATGATTTTGAATTCAAGCAGCAAATCTCAATTGTATATAAAGTTGATTATTATTATCCCTCAATATGATGTATAAAGAGATACATAGGGAGTTGGAAGAGCTGAGATTTTGGCCTTCCATATTCAATATTTGGAAATAACAAGGAGTCAAATAGTTTATTTTCCAGCAAAGGAAGGAACTTTATGGAGCTACTTTATGCCCACTTAGAGGCTGGACACAGAAGATACAGGAATATTTGATTTAATTAAACCAATGTTTATTAAACATGTGCTGTGTTTCAGGTTCTTTCCTAGGCCCCTATGATCCCATATGTAAAAGACACAATCTCTGGCTGCAAGAAATTTGTTAATGCACAAGATCACTTCTTCCCTCTAAACAAACAGGAAGCAGGGTTAGAAACTATGAGATGCCTTAGCTTCTCTTCAAGCCCCACATGTAACGAATAGGTTACCTCTGCAGACCCCTGCCTCATATCAGGGCACTGGGCTTCAATAGGTCACGTGCCAGCATTTGTAGATGGAAACACATTAACAGCTGCCTGTTTTGTCTTTGTTTCCTTGTCCCAATGTATGTGTATGTGCCTATTTCTTTCCCATGATAATCCTTGAGTACAGTCATGCAAATACACAAATAAGTTATGTATGTATATCCCACACATTCTAAAGCATTTCTCCCATTATCGTTTGCACGGGCAAGCCCTTTGTAGTAGAGTGTATTTTATCTGTGGTGCATAAACAGCTTTTTGTCTGTGTAACTTTTACTTGAAGACAGTTCTCTGCAGATGCTTAGCTTTTTTTGGTATTGACATAATTCATTCTCAGCTGATAAGTTTTAGCCCTTTTCCCTAGTCAAATGGCATCTAAAATTTAACTAAACATTCCCTCCGTGTTTACTCTTCGAGTTGATTTGGGTGGTCGGGGCTGTTTGCTTATTCATGAGTCGTATTTAAAATGCTGTCTTTTCTAAAACACCCTGTAGCTTTCTACACTATGAATTTGCTGCTCCTCTACCAACTGTGTTTCCAAATTTGTACAATTTATGTGTGCCTTGGCCATGATAAGGTTTTTAAGAAAGTGTTATAAACATTACTAGCTACTGGGGGGGTTAATATGACATATTTTTGAAGAATACTGACCTGGATGAATCTGTACAGGGCTTTTAGAGACCACTGAGCATTTCATCCTAATTTAAATTTAATATGACAACGTTCACCATTTTCGGAGGGTAGAACTTCCAAGGAAGGAAAATGGAATAAAGAAGATTATGAGATCATGAGAAAGAATAAACGTGTTCTTTAAAAAGTAGATCAATAGCTGGCTTACAGCCCTTAGATTATAAACTGATAATGCAGAGTATTGAAATAAAAATATGGAGCCTGGGCATGTGATGGAACAAGAGAGGAAAGCCAACTCATTAAAAAAAAAAAAAAAGCTGTAATGAAACCCTTCAGAGTGCATTGAGTAACGTTTTCAGTGGGATATCCTCTGCATTCCGATGAAAACATAGGCTTTAGTTAATATGCTTAGGTTTGTTAGCATGTCTGAGGAGTTCCCTGTACTGCCAGGTAAATTTCACATTTATGTGTTGGAATGAAGAACCACATACACTTTCAGAGGGGGCAGAGGAAAGCTTCTGCAGATGCTACTTGTCAACCTTTGCATGTGTAAAAATCTTACCACCTTCAATGGATGACATAGACATTACAGATTCCACTATCAGTTACTCTACTGTCTGTAACATTTACAATTGTTGGTTACAAACATTGAAACTTATTCTGGGCAATTAAGCAAAAGAGGATTTATTGGGAGGAAAAGAAGAAGGGGAGCGATGAGCAACCTCCAGAGACCAGGGGACCAGGTTTAAGGAGGGGCAGGATCAAGGGGGCTCAGAGGGCTGGAGACATGAAAAAAGAAGCGTGACACCCCATTCTAGTGAGAATGTGCTGGCTGGCTGGCTATTGTTGCTGCTCGGATGCAGGCCTCACATCCTCTCTCTGTTCTTGCATCACTTGCTCGAGATGCAGAGTCCTATGAGAGGGCATCTGCTTGCTCAAGCTTGGACCACAGGTATACTCCTGGGAAGGGTCAGTCCACTGCAGGTTCTCAAATGAGAAGCAAGCACCTGGACTTACCTTCTCAGCAAGCCTCTACTGCTGGAGGAGAGGTAGTTATCTACGGAAATCCGGGTGCACTTGGGAAGGGGAAGGGGAATGGATACGGGATGCCCAGAAAATAATGTGTCCGCTACACCTTCTAATTAAATAGTACTTAATAGATAACACAATTGCAAGGTGTTAAGTGCCATGTGAATTTTAAAAAAGAAAGGCACCAGTCTTTAGGCACATAAAATTTTAGATAGCTAGACTAACCAAGAAGTACAAAACTAACATATGGGGAAGAAACTCTTTCTTGGCCTTTCATGAGGTTGTGAATGGCTCCATGTGAAGTCATGTCTACTGTTTGTCTCATGGTTTCCACAATGCTAGGGAGCAATTGCTTTCCTTGTAGTTTGCAATCTGTCTTACCCAACTGCCTGCTATTCAAATGCATGGATGAGTGAAGCAGAGCCATGCTTAGGATCTGGCTGTACCCCACTTACTCAGGCCAGGGGCTTCAGTTCTCCCATCTTCAAAATGGAGCTCACAATAACATCATAGCATTGGTTTGAGCATTGCTTGAGATAACTCATGTGAAGCATCTGACACCAGAGTTGGCTCGTAGAGCATCCTCAGTAAATGTTTGTATACTGGATGCTGTCAATGCCTCACCCCATGTCCCTGTGGCCCAGCTCTGTGTTCACCTGTAGTTGATGTGGACAGTTCCAAGCTGCCAAACAGCTTCTCCTCTTCCAGGTCTCTGTCTCCTAGTCTTATCTAGGAGGTTATCTCTGGACTATGGGCACTAGCCCAGTCCAAGCACTGGGCAGCATGAAGTGCCCAGAATTAATGTCTCAAGGGGCAACTCCAAACCAAGAAGGGACACAAATGGAATAGGGGAATAAGCACCCTACATCTCCAGCCCTTGGTGGTACAATTCTGAGGCTTGTGTTACATGGTTTCATTAGAGCTACCCCAGCAGGATTGAGTGCTAGGTGCCCATAGCAGTCATTGGCCGGCTAATGAACCCTTATTGATTTTTCTCCTTTGCCCGCTCCCTTACTTATCCTTCCTGAGTTCCCGTCCTAAATAAACTCTCTGCACCCAAGTCCTTGAACTGAAGCCTGCTTTTGAGGGAAATCCAACTCAAACAGCTATCATAGGCAACTGGGAACTTGTCAGAGGAAGGGTCAACCCCAAGGATAAATCCATTTTTGACAAATACAGTAAGTCCCCTACATGAGAACCTTCAAGTTGTAAACTTTCAAAATTGCGCATGTGCGTTCGCATGCCCAATCACCTAAGGTAGTTCACATGTCTGGTGTACATTGCGTGCATCCTCTACAAGTGCTTGTGCTTTTGTGTACTTTACAGTACGGTATAGAGTACAGTAGTACAGTATCTTTATTTCAAGCCCAGGATGTCTGGAAGGAAGTGTAAAAGTAACAGTGATGGAGCTGGTACTGCTAAGAAGCTCCAGCTGTTGTACTGTAGTACTGTACTTTTCAAGGTATTGTACTGTAAGATTAAAAATGTTTTCTTTATTTTTTCTGTTTGTTTTTTTATGTATTATTTGTGTGAAAAGTATTATAAACCTATTACAGTACAGTGCTATATAGCTGATTGTGTTAGTTGGGTACCTAGGCTAACTTTGTGGGACTCATGAACATATTGGACTTACGAATGCGCTCTTGGCAATGGAACTTGTTCATATGTAGGGGACTTACTGTAAATGCTTTCTTCTCCTCCTCCTTATTATTATTAATACTTTGATACCTGGAGTAAATGAGAGAGTAAAGGGAGACAAAAATCATTTGAGGCTAGAACTCTTTTTTTTTTAACATCTTTATTGGAGTATAATTGCTTTACAATGGTGTGTTAATTTCTGTTTTATAACAAAGTGAATCAGCTATACATATACATATATCCTCATATCCCTTCCCTCTTGCGTCTCCCTCCCTCCCACCCGCCCTATCCCACCCCTCTAGGTGGTCACAAAGCACCGCACCGAGCTGATCTCCCTGTGCTATGCGGCTGCTTCCCACTAGCTATCGATTTTACAATAGCCAGGACATGGAGGCTAGAATTCTTTGAAAAGTGATGGACTTTTTCAGGTTTCAAGGAGAGGAGGGAGTGAGTGATAAGTGCTTGTTATCACTTGAAGCGAACTGAGTTTTTAGACTAGGAAAAGGATGCTCAAAGCCATCCCTAGGTTCATAGCATCTTTGCTTCTCTGAGTCATAGTTGAGATTTTCCCCAAATCAGGACTCAGGACACTGTGCCACTGGTCTGGAATGGGGGATGAGTGGGAGGAAGGAAATTGGCAGTATGATAGTGGGCAATTAATGAACAAAGCAGAGAAACTGTCTAGAACATCAGACACTTGGGAGGTTGGAGGGTCTCAGTACCAGGAAACAGGATATGAAGGGCTTCTTAAATGAA
The DNA here is from genome assembly GCF_964270905.1 of Leucopleurus acutus. NCBI lineage: Eukaryota > Metazoa > Chordata > Mammalia > Artiodactyla > Delphinidae > Leucopleurus > Leucopleurus acutus. The sequence goes on along the minus strand of NC_139162.1, from coordinate 16,666,717 downwards.
CACGTGGCAGGCAGGCTGGCTTCACAGAGTTGCCTCATTCCCCCTTGCTGAGCTCTAGCCACACCTGTCTTTCAGTTTCTCAGATGTTGTTATTGCCTCAGGAGGCTTCCTCATGAGACTTTCTCAACCTGGATTATTCGTACACACTCTCTGCAGACCTTTCATTTGTGTAACTCCTTATTTTCAGATCCCAGTTGTATCTGTTAGTGTTTGTTGCATAACAACCCGTCCCCAAACATAATCACATAGTTGCTCACGATTCTGTGGGTCAACAGTTTTAGCTGGGTTCACCTGGGATGGCTCACCTCTCGTGTTGACTGAGATGACTCGTTTGTCTGGGCCCTCAGCTGTGACAGCTGGGATGCTTGGGCCTGTCTCATGGAGATGTTCCAACATCATGAGAGAAGAAGCTGCAGGGTCCCTTGAGGGCTAGACTCAGAACTCACATAGTGTCATTTCTGCCAGATTCTGTTGATCAAGGCCAGTCTGGTTGCAAGGAGTAAGGAAATAGTCACTACTTCTTGGGGGAAACTGCGGTGAGTATGTGGCTATTTCCAGTCTGTAATACCAATCAAATACCATTTCTTTAGGAATGCCTAACAACTCCCCTGCCAGGCTATGCCAGGTCCCCCTATTTTATTTTCTCACATCACTCTGTACAACTTTTTAGTACTTGTCCAAATGTGCTAATCATGGTTGAATTATTCCATTAAAGTCACCCCCTACTCTAACCTTTGTGTTTATTATCATATCCTTGGCATTTAGCACAGTGCTCGGCACAAAATAGTTAATAACTGTTCCTTGACTGAATGGATGGTTTTGGGAGGCAAGTATAAAAGTAAGGTGGTATGATGGTAGAGAAACTGTTCAGGAGGAAGTGACAGAAATTGGGCTTGGAAGTTGAAAGAAGACCCTGACGGTGTATGCTGATATCAGTTACGAGTCAAATCGTGAAGACAGAAGCAGCATTTCTGGCAGTGGATTGTAAAACATGCCAGTGATCTATTGGAGTATATATAATGCATACCAAAATAAAGGGAATTCTTTTGGAAAGCTTAGATAAGGCAAGAGCACAAAGCAGGAGTAACTAAAAAAACGTGCCTTTGTAATTTGAAGCTGGAATTAGTACATACTGCATGATCATTTTTCTGTCAGAAGAATTGGGCTACATGCATATTAATCAGAGTCCAGAAACTAATAAGAAATTATGAAACTAAAAAGTCTGGTTGGAATATGCTTCATTTATGCACTCATTCACTCTTTCACAAAATATCTTTTGCAAGATGTAAGAGATATAAGAAAGGTCCATGCATTATAGGGTAAAGTGGAGATCTGAGGTATGTGTACAAATGCCTGTCTTATGATATGGAAAGTGATCTAGGTTGGAAAGAAGGCCTGTGAAATTTACCTTGAGAATTCAGAGGAAACTCAGGGATCACCTCTGGTCACTATATGTCTTTTTCCACCTTTCTATTTTTTTTTTTTTTTTCTGAGTTCAAAACTAATTTCCTTTGCATGTACTCTGCTGCCTGTGAGGAATATCTCCCTTTAGACACAGGATGACTTAAGTTTCTGTAAGTCATCTCACGATCTTAGGCAAAGAAAGTGCTTTTTTTTTTTTTTTTTTTTTTTGGCGTCCTACCATTCACACTCTTCAGCCCCAATCCCTTCTGGGTCGCCTTCCACCTGGGTACCCTCTGGGATCATTGTTCATGATCCTCACTTTTTGCCCACTGCCTACGTACTAAAACTTAACTTTCTATATCCCATTTCTCTAGGGAGTGCCTCTACTAATTAATCTGTTCCAGTTCTGCCAATCAGGGGTCTTTTGGAGATGAGTACTTACTGTGAAGTCATGTGACTTTTAGGCATTACGGCAGGCTGATGAGTAGAGGTTTTGGTATGGGTAGTTTTCTTTATATCTGTCTGTTTCTTGCTCATCTTGCTAGTGAGGATGAGATTCCAAAACCTCAGGGGGTGGCAGAAAAGCAATTAACATGTACAGTTTTTTACTATATGTCCGGTATAAAACCAAGCACTTCTACATATGTATCTGATGAGGTTCTTAGTTATACACAACAGAACCCACTCTAGGTAGTTAAAGTCACAGGAGATTTTAAGTGATATAGATCGCTCGTAGGCTCAGTGAGAAGGGCTAAGATACAGACCCCAAGCTGAGGAAGCCCAGGAAAGACTCTTAGAGACACCCCACAGAACAGACCAATCGCAGGAGCTGCAGCCTTTACTGTGATCAGAAGCTGGGGCTACAGCTACGGGTTCAGAACCACGTGGTGATCTGCACCCACAAAATGTGACAGCACTTGGCTTCTTCCTCCACCTAACTCATGTGGGTGCTTCTCACTTAAAGACTCTAAAAGACAGACAGCAGGAAATGAAGTTTTTAGATTTTTCTTTGGGAAAGTGAGATAGTACACCATAGGGAACTGTTGAAATGTGGAAAGGAGCTCCCAAAGATTTTGCGAAATGACCACTGCAAATGTTCTCTCAACAAATACAAATCACACGTTTTGAATATTTTACTTTGATAAGAATGATTTAATCTGAGCTCTGTCAGGCAGGGACTAATACCTCTTCTTTTAACGTTAGGGAAAAAGGCACAGAGAACCGAATGCTTTGTACAGACTTGGGAATAGAATTGGGATGAAAACCTAGAGTATTCTAACTTCCAAACCCTCTGATTTCCTTGGCACCATTTTTGGTTATATTGAAGAGTATTTTTCTTCACTGGCCTCTGGGATTATCTCAGAAAACAATGATCATATAGAAATTTTGTTGTTAAGCAGATGATTTTGATTCTAAGAGTAGAAGTTCTTTGGAAATATTTGTGAAAATTTATCAGCATTATTTCCATCAGAAAGGCTAGAAAAGGGAAACTAAAAAAATACTGCTTCTCCTCTTCCATATAAAACCTTTGGGAATGTGCAAAGCAGAGAAAGCGTGAGGTGGGGGTTGTGGAGTCGTCCTGACACTTGCTGTTTAGGCTTTTATGGTGAAGCTGTGCTAATGTCTTTAATCGCTTCCAAAGAAATGACAAGCAGAGTTCTGCACCAAAAAGGCCTGAACTTTTATCAAGGGCTGATATCTTTAGGAGACAGCATGGGAGAAATATAAAACAGGCCTGAGGAAGGTGCAGAGTCTGCTTTGTTTCACTTTTTTTTTTTTTTTCTACCAAGATATAAGTGAGATCTTTCTATAAAGACCAAAATGGCTCCACGAGAATTGCCATATTAGACAAGAGGTCTTTTTACTTTTTATGCGATGCATTTGTATTGAAAACACATGTTGGAGGCCAAAGTAATTTTCTTTACAGACAATGAATCTTACAACTGGTTTGAACAGTTTTTTAAAATTGGAGTGTTTTACCACTCCTTGTGATTGGTAGGACTAGAAAAACTGCAAAAATAAAACCCCAAAACAAAACAAAAACCCCCCAAACCCACCACCACCAACAAAAAATGTGAAGGAGAGCAAGAGACAAGAAGAGCAAAAACGGAATGGAACTGTTTGAAAAGTTACAAGTTACAAGAAATTGAGTGTAGGGCGCCTTCAAAAGGCAGGGATTTTGTTGTTTGAGAAATTTTGGTTATAGTCACTTGTAATATACTTTGGGGAAAGTAGTTTTTATCATGTTTTGAAATGTTAGTAATTTGATAATTCAATTTTTTTTTGTTTTTAATCTAGAAAAGAAAGCTATCAGAAAAAAAACCACAAAAAACCAAAAAACCCGCTTTAGGGTGATCTCGCTTTCAGGATGGTCTAATACCAGGTCCCTCTTTGCTGTTGTGTTTTTGTCCGGCATTGATCAAGGCGGCATTTTTAAACAAAAGTGAAAAGTTGTTGTGACCTTCACTGTCAGACTGAGTTTGAACCAGGCCACAGGACTTTGCATTTTATTTTTTAAATTAGCCATTTCTGTCTCTTGGTGTTTGTCTACAGGCCACTCCTGCTGCATGAAAAAGACACGTGGTGGGATGCTTTTACTTTCCTTCACGTTCCCACATAAACAGCACAGGGCTACCTTTGAAAATGCTCTGAACCAGAGTGCAACTTGCTGACTTTATGTGTGTTTTCTCTGAGGCTTGATTAATATGTGAAGCACTTTTGTCTCTGAGTCTGAGTGCTCCCGGGCAACTTCTCCCTGTGTTTCTTGTCCTCTTTGCTAGAAGAGAGCATGATTCTCTTTTTTGGCTTTTGACTTCTGTTGTATTATTTTTGCTTTTTTGTTTTTGCCTTTCTTTTGAATTTTTAGGTATTATTTTGTCAACAGCCATTGGAATTGTAATTTCCAACTAGGAGAATGAGACTGGGACGGGAGATGCACTACTGTGAGCCTTCTGAAAGTGAAGGAAACGGGGTGCTAGAGAAGTGAAATGACTTGCTTGAGGTCACACATCTAGTTAACGGTCTGCAGACTCTCCGTTTGAATCTCTTTCCTCTGTGCCAGATGGTTGATAGGCAGAGAGAGAAAATCTTGAGGCAGAAGAGGGCTGCTTCTTTCTCTAAGTGAGTGCATCAGAAGTTTGAAATGGTCATACAGGCTTTAATTTACAAAATTAAATTAATTTTGACTCCCCAAATGTGATAATAACAAGATTTAAATCTAGTGATACTCTTTTACCATTTCACTGGGCACTATTTATCATTTTATAAAGTAGGAGCTTCAGGACATTTCAGAAATTATTTTAGACAATGGGGGACTTCAGTCCTCAACTGGGACCTGCAAATGGTCCCTAGGGAACCTTTGAACATAACTCCTCAACTTGGGCTGAAATTTGGAAATATTCCTCATGTTTAGCTGTATAACTGTTCTTCTCTGGGGGAAAAGACAGGGATTTATACTCTCCTTGTCTTCCTGTGGGAATTGTTTTGTTTTGTATTTCAATAGATAAATGCAGTTTACACAAATAGAGCAGAAGAGCTGAAAGGGAGAAGTAGATGATTGTCAATGGTTAGTTAGTTCAGTCGGGAAAAGCTGGGTCAGAATCAGGTTTCATCCTCCTTTATTCCATCTTATCTACACTGTAATTTACTGAAAGTTGTGGATTATTATGAAGCTAAGAGTCCCATCATCCTGATCCAGTCCATCTGAAAATGCTGTATTAAATCCAGATCAAGCTGTGATCACCTTCCACTTGCCAAAGTTCCCTGGACATCTTTTGTGATACCTGTGTATTTTCATATATTGAAATTTGAATGTTGAATTATTCCTTCCAAATCCAAATATGAGATTAACCCATATGTCATCTATTTACAAAACACTGTGATGCTGGTCTTTTACAGTGACTGAGACAATGCATGGCTGTATTTCATGAGGGCATAATAATGCATAGCATGGTCCTAAAATACAGTGTGACGCAGTGCAATTCACAAGAACATGATCATTTCCTTTCAAAATGGCAAATGTGGTTTCATTGCTCAAGAACCCAACTTTGACTATTGTCGCCAATGGAAATGGCCTATGACATCAGAGCATCGACGACTCTATCAAGAATAGCAGCTGTTTTCCCCAGAATGATGCATCTTTCAATACTCAGGCTTTCTCAGGGACCCTTTGACATGGTCTGAGCCTCTTTCTGTTTTATTTCTCATTCTCAGTCTTCTAACATCACTGTTACTGGATTTGTATCCATTGAACTTTTCTTGTGCAGGGCACCAAAACCCTCATTGTGTTTCGGGAAGGCAGGCATTGCAGGACAGGCCCCCTTCGCCGGGCTTACTCAGGGACTTCTTTTTTTTTTTTTTTTTTTTTTTTGCGGTACGCGGGCCTCTCACTGTTGGGGCCTCTCCCGTTGCGGAGCACAGGCTCCAGACACGCAGGCTCAGAGGCCATGGCTCATGGGCCCAGCCGCTCCGTGGCAGGTGGGATCTTCCTGGACTGGGGCACGAACCCGTGTCCCCTGCATTGGCAGGCGGACTCCCAAACACTGCGCCACCAGGGAAGCCCAGGGACATATTTTTGATTTTTGCAAGATATCAACAGTGAGTATTAAGCATCTACCACAGGACAGGGGACACTGTTCTGACCACGCATGGAAGGAGAATCTTCATGTACTCTGTATCTTATTAAAAAAGTGCAGAAGAAAACCTCTGGTGCAGTATATTAAAACTTACACAGCATTGGGCAGTTCTGTTTAGGGTTCCTGTATTAGCATCTTTTATTTTGAAATGCGTGTCCCAAGTTTCATGGAGTTTCATTGTAGAACATATCAGGGAAAAGAGTCTGCCTTCCCACCCCCCTTTCAAAAAACTTTGTTGATGGTTGGAATAAGGAAGTCTAAGAAAAAAGGGAAAACTTGAGTAAAGAAGTGGATCCAGTGGCATTATTTTATACTAAAGAGAGGGGCATGTTCTTTTTAGCATAGGTCTCAGTATCTTCATGAACAATCACTTTTTCAACTGGTAAATATATTTAGGGAGAAGTGCATTTAGATGCCATCTTTACTCATTTATTCTTCAAACTGTAATACAGCACATTTTGGGTTTTAGTATATTGCATTTTAAAACTAATGATGCATTCATTCTAGAGCAAATCTTATTTCTAAGCCCTAATTTAATAGAATTAAACTCTAAGCTGAATTGGTTTTATGAGATAAAACTCTGAAGTTGATAACTGCATTTAGGAATAGTTCAGGTATTGAGTTTCTAATTTGCTTCCTGAGCATGGAAATCCCTCAGATAATCAATATTGACTACCTTTAATTGGTAGGAAAGGCTCTTGCTGAGTTTTCTACTGCTGATGGAATTGCCTCTGCACGTTGGTTGTCTGTGCCGCTCTGATTAGTCACAACTGAAGAGCTCTGGGCTTGAGTTCATTCGAAGTTGGACGTTTGTTCCTGACCAGTTGACCACAGCTACATTCAGCTCTATTGAAACAGCAGTGGTCACGGAGACCTTTATTTACGCCTTACAGAGTTTCTGGGTTTATTTCAGTTTTCCTTTAAGACTGTAAATTTAGTCTTTACTGCAGATGTTGCTGTTTTCGTTAGGTGGGGTAGAAGGCAGGCTGGTCCAGATAAGATCAGGAGATTTCCAGAGGGTGGGGACATTTCTGAGTACGCCGTGACACCTTTAAATAGTTTTAATACCTTCCGAAAATGAAAATCCTGCTAATTGTTAAATGTTGTATTTACAGATGTTACAGGCTTTTGGAAATGGATTTCTCCAAATCCCTTAAAAATCAGATGCAGACTTACTTTGGTATAGGAAATACAGTTTAAGTATGAACCTAGAACACAGGCAAATGTGTATTTTTCTTTTGGAGCAGAGGGTACCTATTCATCCCATCCTTGATCCAAATCTGCTAAGAAAGAACTTTTTTTGTCCTTGCCAATCTGGGGGGATTTTGTTTAAAGGAATTAAATGTGAATACTGTAGAACTGCTACTATCTTACCTCAGTTTTCAAAAATAAGGCAATTTAAGATATTTACTGTTTCTATTTTCTTATTATCAAGATAATAGATGTTTAGTGTAAAACATATTTTAAAAAACTATGGAATAGCACACAAAGTAAAAATAAAATGTAATCTCACCACTTACACATAATCACTGCTAACGTTAAAGAATATGTAGCCTTCTCTTCCTTCCCCCATGCATATGTGTGCTTTTGTACAGGTTATGGAATCAGGATCAAAATGTACATACTTCTTTGTAAACTGCTTTTTGAATTTAATGTTATATTGGGAACATTTCTACATGTTATTAGATATACTTTTGCAACATGATTTTTTAATGGTTCCACAGTATGGATGCCCCATAATTTATTTAAGTGATTCCCTGTTATTGGGCATTTTTTTCTTCCAAATTTCTTAGTATTATAAATAATGTCATGATTGGTAACCTTGAACATAAATCTTGTGAAACAGTTTTTAACACAATACTTTTTTATATGTATGGAAAATCTTGCTCAAAATACCCATACTTTGCAATGCTTTTGCTGTGTGTCCTCTGACTTTTTTTTCCTCTTTCCATTTCAAAAAGTCTCCATCATGATGATGCAGTGTTTTATACATTTATGTTATTTGTGAAGTTTAGTTTAGCTCTTTAAGTTCTACGCTCTGGTAAATATTTTCTGAACTTGTTAAATTTTCCAGAAATGACTGTGTATTTTATTCCTGTCTGTTAATTTGCATTAATTTTAAGGTGTGTATGGGAAAGATGAACTACTACTTAACTCAGGAGAGCTTTGGAATTTGTTTGGAGTTTATAGCAGTGTTTTCCTTCTCTTCTGGAAAAATCTGTGTTATCGGTGACCTTGCCAGCTGTTCCTGTGGCCGCCCACCTGCCATGCCCTGGCTGTTTGTGGCCCATGCAAGTTGGGCAGCCCTCTGATAGTTCGGAAAGGCCACTGAATGTGAAATCCCACCTGAAAGGCTGGGAAAGTAAATTGTGGATCTGGCACATTTCAGTGCAAGTAAATTACGTTTTGTCAGTTTCATTGCCCTGAATTTCATGTGCGAATGCGGGACATTGAACAACTTGGCATTGATAATAAAAAAAAGAAAAGGAGAAAACAAGGCTAATGCCTTATTAATGCAAACAATCTCTGATTCAAATGGCTGGAGGCAAGGAGTTGTTGCCATTTCAATGGGGACAATTGCTGGTTTTCCTTCCGTTCATATTAATTTCTCAGAAAAAAATTGTTATATTTTGTTTTCCAATTTGCTCCACACTGGATTGGAAACACCAATGCCTTCTTTGGAAAAATACTGGCTTTTGGAGGCTTGTAGAAACTAGGAGATTTGGGGTCCTTTATTCATCCTAGGGACCCCTTGTGTTGTGATTTATGTAACAACCTACGGGTCCTCTTGATTCTGCCTCTGGGCATCCTCCTTTAACTACAGATCCTTGTGGTTTCATCTCTGTGGTCAACCTCTTAGAAAAACTCTCCCTAAAAAACCCAGATACCAGAGCAGCGTGGTAGGTATTTTATGTCCTGGACAAACAACCAGAGGTCTTAGGCTGCCTTCTAGAAATATAATAATTGGTTCTTTTTTTTTTTTTTTTGGAAGAGTGGGATACATTTCTTTCTCTCATCAACTCCAACTAATTTGGTATTTTGCCTTTTCTTTTCTACTGGATCAGAGAAAATACCCAACTTCATAGAAACAGAAGTCAACTCCTAGTTCAATTCTATATATTCATTCTTATTACTCATCTAAAGTAGGAACGAATGTATACTCTAATAGTGCTCTTTAACTTTCCATACCAGAGAGAATCTGAGATATTCAAAATTCTAGCAAGTTTATGGGTAGGTTTAACCTAATACTACCTTGTTTTGGGAGTCTGTCGGTCTGGATGGAGGAAGATATCTGTTTTATCTCCTCAAATATCTACTTTGCTTCTACTCAAAAGCATATTCACAAAACATACACACAAGCAAAAGAAATTGCGTTGTATGCATTCTTTTTGTTCCGCTGACAGGTCCTACAGCGTGTAATGTTCAGAATCAAAGATGGGCTGTTTCACTGTGGTCTTGACTGAGGTGCAGAATGGAGACAAATGCGACGTATGCGACAACAGGAGATACTCAGAGACTTGGGGAAACTTTTCTAGTCTTATCAGCAAACTTCGTGATGTGCAAAGACAGTCTCAGCCAACACAATCACATGGTGATGAAACTTTGACCTTGACTTTTGAGCATCTTGCCAACATTAAGGCCTGGTTGAGAAGGCCTGGATTTTCTATGAGAAAAGTCTGACAGGGGAGTCAGGGCTGAAAAATCAGTGATATTATAACAATGGTAATGATGAATAATTTCATCACCTGGAGCAAAGAGAACATACCATCATTCATAGTCCTATTAGACCCAGTGCTACCCTTTTAATAAATATTTTGTAACATCCTCTTGACTTAGCCTGACAAGAAATACATAGACATTATGGCCTACCACTCACATAATTTTTAAAAATTGATAAAATATTCCAATAGTAATGAAAAACAAAATTGAAAGGAAACCAGTTCATAATAAAATAGGCATTGTATATGAGAATATTCAGGACAAACATACTAGGAAACATAATGAAAAAGTCAATACCTATACCTATGTGTGGATGCACCATAGGCAGTGACAGATGCAGACTGAGAGAATGCCTTGTACTGGCGACTTGGTTTCATTGAGTTGCTTTGTCATGACTTTCTGATGTGGGGAACAACTCTTGGTAGAGAGTTGGGACTGAAATAGCGTATAGCTGTCCCTTGATTTATCCATCAGTTGCTTTCCTGGAAAATTCATTTATATTCACAATGAATGATGGTTTGTTTATATGTGAAAGAACTTAGGTTCTAGGCCCAGATAATGATTAACAATTTTTTACCTTGGTGAATGTCCAGTGGGTGTTGCGAAGTCATGCAGGAGGTAGGTGGGATAATTCTTCATTGTGAGAGATGGTTTTGGGTCATGCTGGATGTTTAGCATCCTTGGATCCGCCCACTGCATGTCAATAGAGTCTCTGCTGCCCCATCATCATTGTGACCATCAAAACTGCCCCCACAATGTACCATATTGTGGAACCACTGTGGAAGATGGGGTGTGAGAAGGAATCAGAGAGACAAATCTGTAGATGCGAATTCCTCAATATGAACAAAAAATCCCTGGGATATCAAATTCAAGCACAAAATATATCGGTTTAGTCTGTATATTAATACATTTTGAATTCAATGGTAAAGATTCATCATCCCAAGATTTCAGGAGGAGTTCTTTCATTTTTAGCTTCTTAGCCCCCTCTGAAGGGACTTTTTGAAGGAATTAAAAAATATATGCTACATTTGAAAGCTTAGCATATGCCTAGCACTGTGTTAAGCAGTATGTATACATGGTTTTATTTAAACCCCCACCTGTAATTTTTGAAGATGTTAAGAGAAAACAGATGCATTGGGAGGTTAGAACCGAAACAAAACTTACATGGCTAGTAAATGTCAGAATAAGATTTGAGCTCAAGTTTGTCCAAGGAAGTAACATAACCACCTCAACACAGGTAACCACAGAAGGGTGCAGTTACTAGCTTTTCCCTCCTTCTATAAACTCCCCTAAAATATGCTTTAGGAGTGTCTGAAATGTGGCCCTACCCTTGTAGAACATTTGGGATCTTGATTCTCTTACATGCTGTGCCCTGTTGAAGGCTTTATTGTGCATCATGCTCTAGTGGTTAATTTTCCTTTCTCTGAGTTCAGTTCTATATTTTAATCTATGTTTGAGCTCTTTGTAGAAAAAAATAGTTTGTAGCCATGTTTTGAAAGCAATAAGACAGACTGTAACTCAGAAGTGGAGATACTGTGGTCTTTTGTCATTGTGCTTAATCACAATATATTTCAACAAAAGGAAAGTTTAGAAGGACGAAAAAAATGAAGAAAGGATAAGATAATGGAGGTGGCATAGAGCTATGTGTGTTTTGCCCCAGAAGTCACCCTGGTTTGTGGGTCCCAAGTTTTGATGGGGTGATTGGCATGTCTCCATGGTAGATGCTGGTGATGATGTGCCACCAGGATTTCCTGGGATCCCTGTTACTGTTTGGATGCCCACCCTTCAGCTGCTGCTTACTCTGCAGCCTTCCCTGGAAGATTGGCCTTGGCCAGGAACTGCTTTGCCAGGACATTCTGGGAGCTTTCTCTCTCAACTCACAGCCCTAGGTATCCTATAGTCAGTAACTGGCTTCGATTGGGGGTGACAAAAGCCTTGTTCCCTTTCTTCAGGGCAGGACAGACTCTGCCAGGCAGTTTATGTCTGAGAGACACTTGTGGAATTGGACTGAAGTTAGACTTCATCCAAAACCATATTATTGCCCCTTTCTTCCCCTGCCCCTGCCTGCTACCCTTACTCTCCCCCTGAGAGCTCTCGCTTGATAACTCATGTGCCCATCTCAAGGTTGTTTCTGTGAAACCAGACCTGAGACAGACCCAGTTTTTAGAAGGAAACCATGTTGATTGCCAACCAAATTCTGGCAAGGCTAGTTTTAAAAAACAATGACCATTTTATTGAACATTTCTCTGTCCATAGCACTCTACAAAGCACTTTATATGTACTGTCTCTTTTGCTCACTCTATCTTTTATAGTTGGAGAAACTGGGCTTAGAGTTGTTAACTAGCTTGCTCAATAGCAGGCAGGTTAGTAATTGATGGAGATGGGATTTGACTTCAAACCTGTGGTCTCAGCCATGTTATTCTGCCTCCCTAGTTACTAGGCACTGAAATGGTGAGCCCTCAGCAAAGTAAGCCATGATTTCCAAGAGTCAGCATGGTTTACTAAAAATAAGTGTTGCCAAATTAATCCTATTTACTATCTTTAATGAGTGTGATATCAGTGGATTAAGGGGACATCTTAGATTTTAGCAAGCATGTTGATAAAATCTCCTTGAAGAAAAGTGGAGAAATGTGGACTGACTGGTGGAGTATCGTTAGTTGAATAACCACTCTCAGCATGTTGTATTAACCAGAGAGAATTACTCTTATTTTACAACCGCTTCCAAGCTGGAGGCCCTGTTATCTTTCTAAAAATTTTAAATCAATAACTTAGATGACAATATAGAAACTGTACTTTTCCGATATGCAAGCTGAGAAAGAACTAATGCGTTGGCTATCAGAGCCACTGTTCTATGAGACGTGCTATGGGAAGCACCGTTCTAAAGTATTTACCAGTTCCTCTTTTTATCCGTTAGAGATCAAATATCATTGCCATAGTTTTACAACAGCTTTGTCCTTGGGCTCAGGCTTGAACATAGACCAGGTGTGAAAAATAAGACAGGAAATTCAAAGCTACTACATGAGCCTGGCAATCTCCCTTCTTCTGACCATCTTTGGTCCTGCATCAGACATGATCCTATCCACGTTGTTTCAGTTCTGAGATGAGGACCTATTCCAGCTGGCGTTTAGGGAAATGCTGCCCCCGTTGAAATAAAACTATGTCCAGACTAGATTGGATATAAGTCTATAAAAACAAAATTGGCTTACTGTTCCTCTGGGTCTTACTAATGCAGCTAATGAAAAATATTATTTATCAAATACTATATGCTAGATGCAGAAATAGGCACTTGATATACATTATCTAATTTAATATTCACAACAATCCTGCAAGGTAGCTTTCATTAATCCCAGGAGACAGATGGGTAAACTGAGGACTTACGAGGCTAACTAACTTGCTGAAGGTCACTCAGTTACTGAAGGGTGGATCCAGAATTTCACTCTGACTCCAGTCACACTCTGAACCGAATCATGTCCTCAACTCACCACCCTGATGATTCCATCAGGCCCAAGATACGCCCTCAGATGCCTTCCAAGGGAGCCTTTTTCCACCAAGGCTCTGAGAGGAATGTCCTTTTGACACAGATTTTGTGTGATGCTAGCATTCCTAGATCAGGGAGCAGTATCATCATAAGGACGTTTAAAGCCGTAGAATCTTTGAGAACCAAAGAAAAAATGGGTGTGACTTATAATGGAAAAATAGAGAGAGAGAGAACTGTTTAAAAACATTTTAAAAGTAAAAAAGCACCTGGCTGGAAAGTTTGAACCAAGGGGTCAGTTTGCTCTTTGTTGTGGTCCCAAAACTTGTGATGGCCCATCCTTCATGGCTCCATTTTTATTTTATTTTTATTAAAAGTATATCTTTTAAAGTATCCTCCACTGGGAAGTTAGTTTTCTCTCCATGTTGAGAAACTGGAGATAGGAAGCCCAGCTTCCGCGGTAGGAATGTCACATTTTCTCATGCGCAAGTAGGTAGCAAGAGGGCGCCCAGACATTTGGCTTACTGTTGAGGAATCTGTGCTTATTCATGCATATTTACAAGGTAATTAGTTGTCCATTCATTCATTAGCGTGTTTATAGGGCCACTCGCAAAGCCTCTCAATTGCCGCTTGGAAAAGAGAGACAGCCGTGGTGGGCCTCTGGGGAACACTTGGGTTAAACAGAATCACAGCTGGATTTAGTGGAACACATAGTCCTGAAACCAGAACTACTTTAGTAACTCAAATGTGACTTGTCAATCACCCCCAAAATGAGGTATTGAATTGGCTCATTCATGTTTTTCCTCTAAAAGTCAGGCAGACACTCAGGAATGCTAGAAGTTTCTGTTTTTAAAGCCTTTCACATCCAGAGAGAAATTTCAGTATCGCCTTTTTTAAGAAAGGAAACTCTTATTCAAATTGAGAAATAATTTGCATATACTCAAATTTACTTTTTGGTATATGGGTCCATGAATGCTGATAAATACAGCATGGTACGGAACAATTTCCACGTGTTTTAAAAGTAAAGACCTTTTGCATTTTATCTTTTTTTCAAAATCAGTTGAATAGATCTGAAGTAGACATGCCGTACGGACTTCATGAAGTGGGAAAATATGCTGTTTTTCGAGAGAAAGGTCTGTTGCAGGAAGGTTTTGATTCATGACAACACAGGTGGTTGCAGGAACCACTTTGGGGAAATCCTGATGGAGCCAGCATGCCTCAATGGAACTCTGCATCTTCAGAAGGGTAGACACAGTTCTGCAGACTCAGAATCGATTTAGGGCAAGTTATCTAGTTTTTCAAAGTGTTTTTTAAAAATCTATAATATGAGGCTAATGTTTCCTGCTAATGTGGTCTGATGTGAGTGAATATCATTCCTGCGACCCCCTGAATAGCTGGGTGTGGGCCTCTGTGTAGTTAAAACAAGCTCCCTAAGCACTTGAGGCTGGACCCACCATGGAGGAAGATGTTCCTCGCACAAGCTGCTTTGCATTCCCAACAAGCCCCTTCTGGATATCAAAGGGAGGCAGTTTGTAGAACCTGTGTTTTTGAAAATCTGTCCCTACATTAGACCTGAGAGAAAAATGTCTAGCTCTTCAAATCATCTTTGCACTTTCAAGTCCCCTCTGAATCTTTGTTTTTCCCAGTTCCAGGTCCTCCACGAACATACTTCCTGTGGTCGCGTGCATGTTTCAATATTTAGTTCCTTCAGTCAATTCAAAATGACTTCAAACTCACCTCCTTCAGGAAACCTCCACCCAAACTAACCTCTTGGAAGAGTAGTTATAAGTGTAGAGCTGCTTATAAAAAAGAGGAGTTCCTACGACCTCCCACTCTTCAGTTCCTGTTTTCTGTTCCAGCAGCCTTTTTCTTACTTTCCCATTGTCGGTGCAGAGGCAGCATAGTGTGGGGTTAAGTGCTTCATTTTTCGAGTTGGACTGCTATCTGTCTATCCTTTCATCCATCCATGTATCATCTCTATTATCATTTACCTGTTTACCTATTAATCCTATATCAATCATCTATCTAGTTCTTTATCCATTCATCCGTACCTTTGAGTATGTTATCTATCCTTTCAGAGTCTCAGTTTCCTCATCTGTAAATGGGGTTAATAATAATGCTTCATAGGGCTGTTATAAGGATTAAATGATGCAATGTATATATAGCATTTAGAATCGTTCCTGTTACATAGTATTAGCCATAGTATTACATAGTATTATTTCGATAGTATAATGTTAGCCTTCAATGTCTTCATTATTTTCATGACCTCCTTTTCTCCTTTCTTCTCCCATATTCCATTCACAGAAGCGGGGCCATGCTTTCTCATTTGTGACTTTCCTCAAACCCTACCTTCATTCAAGTCTAAGTATTGATAATAAAACCGTTGTTCTGTTCAGCCCTCTTCCTCACACTCACTTCATCATCAGGACTGATGTGAATACGTTTCAACACATTTTACAGCTCTTTGTTTTTTATTTGGGGTTTGCTTGCTCCACCCCTTTTTTTTTTTTACTCCTGAGGTTTCAAGTGGCCACCAGTTCAGTTTCTGCATTCTCACAGGTGTCCGTTCTTCTTGAACACGTGTTCAGAAGTATGGTTCTGAATGCCCAGGTAATATGAGGTCACAGTCATTGAAGGGCTTGGGGGTTATGGAGCCAGGGTGGGCAATCTGCCGCTGCCACCTAATTTTGTATGGCCTGTTAACTAAGGATGGTTTATACTTTTTTAAATGGTTGAAAAAAACTCAAAAGAAAAATATTTCACAACAGGTGAAAATTATGTAAAATTCAAATTTCAGTGTCCATAAAGTTTTATTGGACATGGCCACGCCCATTCATTTACAAATTTCTTGTGGCTGCTGTCACGCTACAGTGGTGAAGTTGAGTAGTTGTGACAGAGACAGAATGGCCTGAAAAGCCTAAAATATTTACTGTCTGGCTCTTTATAGAAAATGTTTGCTGACTACTGACTGACTTGAAGTCTTGCTCTAAGTAAACCACTGATGAGAAAAGAGAGTATCCTGATGTGAGAAGTAGGGGATTGAAAGCAGGTTATTTTAGGGGGAATTGTCATTGAGTAGCTGTCGTCCTGCCTTTTCAGTATTTCCTATTCCTTGTCTGGTGCATTTAACATATTTGATGGGGTGTGTGTGTTAAGTCAGTTTGCATAAAACTTCCGTGTCAAGTCAATTTCCTGATTCTCTGCCTGGCGGTAAAACCAGACACTGTCATCTTTGAGTACTGGGTTTCACAGGACACAATCCCTTTCCTCAATGGCGAAAGCTTTGTTTCTTTGTGAACTATGGTAGCTTTTCTTGAATTTCTTTTATCGATGTTCAAAACCCGGCCTTTTGTCACGAATATCTTCACATGTTTCAGAACAGCGAAACTTCAGGCTTTTCAGCCATGCACGCAGGAGCGCCTGCATTGTCTTTCTATTGGGGTGATTGACTTGTTCTTTAAATAAAACCACAGCCTTTGTTCTCAGATCCCCACTAACTGCCATATTCAAATTGTTTGTTCTTGTCTAAAATAACTTCAGTTTCTGCTAGTTATTCTGTAGCCTGGCAAACAATTAAGCACAATGTTTACCATGCAGATTGACACCTATTCTGGAAAAATTCTCCAAAAACAAAGAAAGGAATCTAAATAACAAAATGGGGAAGAAAGAAATCAGGCAGTTTTTTATTTTTTACATACTGTATTCCTGAAAACTTGTCCAAGAGTTATGCAGTGGATTCCTGTGTTGTAAAGTGGGGGTTCCATTTGTGGAGAATTTTTTTTTAAAACGTCACAAAAGGGCCAGTGCTGACTTGGGCCGATTGTGCCTTCCTTGGGTCATGAGAGCTGGGGCACGAGAGGCGGCACTGGGTAGGGAGGTGACAGTTCATGCTGGATTCTAGGGAAATCGAGCCAGGCATCTCCCCTGCTGTGGCTGATGATTAGGTGGCGCCTAACCTGCAACCTCTACATATGGTTGTGTTAGACCCCGTGAATAAAAGTAGGGGCAAAGGTGTTGGGTTTTTTTTCCCCTCTTAATTCTCCTACCATATTACTAGAGGTATGGAGCCTTGTCTATCCCCCTCCGGTGCATGCACTCATATAGCTGTCACCTGATGGCTTCCCAAAGGGAGAATCATGGTGAGGTAGGAGGGGGCAGATTTGAGACAGGTAAGGGACACAGGCTGGAGACTGCACCTGCCAGCGAAAAAGCCAGACTCTTAAGTGTCTGGCTTCTGGCCATGCATCATCTTGTTGCAGCAGCAGTTTTTGGAGCCTAAGGTTAGAGGGATGCTTCCTTCCCCCTAAGGTCCTGTGCAGGCGCTGGTAGCTCTCCAAAGACCTACCCTCCCTCATCTATCTTGTCTGGGTGGCAGCAGGCAGTGCCATTATGGGATGGCTTGCAGTCATTTTTGTTTTCGTATAAATTACAAAAAGTCCATGAAGCTGGATTGCAAAATTACACACTATATACTGATCTGCAAAGAAAATGTAGTTTTTTAATGTTTCGTAAGAGATCTACTCTTCCCTAGTAGCCCCCATACTGCTGAGTATCAAGTAAAAATAAAATTTGGTCTGATTTGATAATTTAAACAGCTTCTTAGGTAAAGGTCTCTTTTGGGTAAAGGTTTAATCTCTCAGATTTCTTCCTCTGCTTCTGTTGTTCTCCAGGAGAACCCTTAGGTGGATGGTGGAGGGATCTCAACTCATGCTGAGGGGAAATCTGGGACTTACGCATGTGGGTAAGTCCTGGTTTTGAACTTCTGGCCCTGGTGCTAAATTTGACAGCTCTGAAATCATGGTACCTTCTCTCTCAGCTTGGTCATACCCGGAATCCTTCCAGCTGACTCAGCTTCTCCTAAGCCCTAACCCTGCCTGTCTCTCCTGCAGCCCATGGCTCTCAGGATCACCCAGTCTCTGCTGTGAGCATCCCCTCCCTTACAAGTCCATCAGCTATCTTCTGCGACCTTCCACAGGGTACCCAGCAACTAACACATACTTGCCTTTGACGTAGAATCTGAAGGGGATGTTAGAAAGCTAAACTCTCCCTATCTTCCTGTACCACTCATTTAACTCTGCTCTGGACACTCTAGGTTGGTATGGGGTGGAAAGAGTCAACCTCTGATATGGTCTTGGCTTCTGAGTGCCTAATGGGAAGGAAGCCCTTTCTCTGCTTTGTTTTTTCCCTTTAATGTATTTCACGTGCCTCCACCCATCCAGGACTCCAGCATGGAGAATGGAGTCATATACATTTTTTCCCACCTGCTTTCATGTTGCTTGACCTGGTATCCTACCAATTCCCCTAGGGTGGAAGGGATAAGCTTTCTCTTTGTTCTTCCTGTTTGATTGGAATATTTCCCTTCATCCAGCCTCTTCCTTCCCAAGCTGGTACTCACTTCCCCCTTCCCACACCCCCTACCCCCTACCCCTTGGAGCTGGAGGAGTGAAATGGCTGCCAAGAGACCTAATTTATGGGGAAGAAGAATGGAAATCACATCGGTTTACTACTTTCAATATATTGTCTAGGTTTTACTGCAGTTTATGGTGTGAAAGGCAGTTTAGAGGTACGTTGTATAATGTGGGACAGTGCAAGGTATATGGAAATTGATACAGAATGGTTGAGAACCACATCAGTCTGTACCCTGTAGATTCACTAGGTGCTGAGGATGCAAAATACTTCTGTTTTTGAATGTGTTATAGAGCCTAATACACTCGGGAACATTAAATTCTTCATTGTCAGATGATGATACTAGAAGGCTCCTATACCGAAAGAAATTGTTGCTGTTGTTGAGAAAAAGCCAGCCAATTCCTGGGGTTTAGGCCAGGAAAAATCACATTTTGTATCTAAGTGAAATTGGATTGGAATGAATACTCATGTCACCCTTAAAGGTAAAATAGTCGTAACTTGCAGCCAAAGAATATATGTGGGCTATTGGAGGGGCAGCTCCACTGCCTTTCTTTCTGTGGTGGTAGTGGGGGCTTTAGGGATGGGGGGAGGGGTGCCTTTTAGAAGCAAGAGGACATGAGGGGACTCTTGTCTCCTCTTTGATTTTCTCCTCCTTGCTGGGTCCCTTCTTCCTCCCTTCCTACTTCCTGCCATTTCCATCCCTAACCTTCAGTGTCCTACTAGTAGCCTTGTTGTGGCACTAAGGTTATACATTCTCTCTTTCTCATTCTTCAGCATGCATTGAGTGTCTGCTGTGTGCCAGATACTGGGCTGGGTGGTGGAGAAACAAAGATTAAGCCCCTGTTCAACCTAAGTGCTTGGACAAGAGAACTGACTTGTGCGAGATGAGAAGATGGGATTTGAGGGAGTTGTTGAACGTGGGAGGAAGATGTCTTTGGGGGTGGTGGTCTATTGATATGGGAAATGGGGAAGAGAAGGGATGGGGAAATTTTTGTTAGCAAAATAAGCAGGAAGTGCCAAACATCTCTCTCAAAGGTTGATTTAGACCATGCTTCCCAAGGTTAGGGTTAGGGTGATGGGAATGTCTGGAATTCTGAAACCACTTACCATATGAGAGTGGAGGCAGCATGTCTCCTTGGGACTAGCCCACTGTAAGAGGTTAGTAAAGTGCATGGGTGCTTACGGGCCATTTGAGCACTGCGGATGCCTGCTTCCTCTTTTCCTTGACTCAGAGAAGTGAAGAGAGATTTAATCCTGCAAATGTGTTATGATGGACTCAAGACAGTGTCACAAGGACAGACATTAAAAATGTCCTTGAACATTTTATTCCATTCAACTGTATGTATGTATTCCATTCAACTGAAATTTTACCAAGACTATTTAATTTTTTCATTTATAGTGATTTCTTCGGTAACGACTTGCAAGAATATACTTGTGCCCCCTGAAAGGTTCTGAAAATGTACCCGAAATACTCCAAAGCAAACTTTTAGTTCATTGTCCATGTAAACCTGACTTTTTTCTGTTTTTGTAAAGTGATGCCAATATACCTTACACCAGCCAGCTTAGCACAGGAAACTACAGTTATCTGCCAGTGTTAGTAGTGATTGTCTGTTAGTAACAGATGTCCCCCATGACTTTTTCTTTACCATCTTTATTGGAGTATAATTGCTTTATAATGGTGTGTTAGTTTCTGCTTTATAAGAAAGTGAATTAGCTATACATATACATATATCCCCATCTCTCTTCCCTCTTGCATCTCCCTCCCACCCTCCCTATCCCACCCCTCTAAGTGGTAACAAAGCACTGAGCTAATCTCCCTGTGCTATGCGGCCGCTTCCCACTAGCCATCCATTTTACATTTGGTAGTATGTATAAGTCAATGCCACTCTCTCACTTCGTCCCAGCTTACCCTTCCCCCCACCATGTCCTCAAGTCCATATTCTACGTCTGCATCTATATTCCTGTCCTGCCCCTAGGTTCTTCAGAACCATTTCTTTTTTTAAACTCCATATATATGTGTTAGCATACAGTATTTGTTTTTCTCTTTCTGATTTACTTCACTCTGTAGGACAGACTCTAGGTCCATCCACCTCATTACAAATAACTCAATTTCGTTTCTTTTTATGACTGAGTAATATTCCATTGTATATATGTGCCACATCTTCTTTATCCATTCATTTGTCTATGGACACTTAGGTTACTTCCATGTCCTGGCTATTGTAAATAGAGGTGCAATGAGCATTGTGGTACATGACTCTTTGAATTATGGTTTTCTCGGGATATATGCCCAGTAATGGGATTGCTGGGTCATATGGTAGTTCTATTTTTAGTTTTTTAAAGAACCTCCATACTGTTCTCCATAGTGGCTGTATCAATTTACATTCCCACCAACAGTGCAACAGGGTGGTTCCATTTCTCCACACCCTCTCCAGTATTTATTGTTGTAGATGTTTTGATGATGGCCATTCTGACTGGTGTGAGGTGATGCCTCATTGTAGTTTTGATTTGCATTTCTCTAATGATTAGTTATGTTGAGCATCCTTTCATGTGTTTGTTGGCAATCTGTATATCTTCTGTGAAGAAATGTCTATTTAGGTTTTCTGCCAATTTTTTGATTGGGTTGTTTGTTTTTTGATCTTGAGCTGCATGAACTGCATGTAAATTTTGGAGATTAATCCTTTGTCAGTTGCTTCATTTGCAAATATTTTCTCCCATTCTGAGGGTTGTCTTTTCATCTTGTTTATGGTTTCCTTTGCTGTGCAAAAGCTTTTAAGTTTCATTAGGTCCCATTTGTTTATTTTTATTTCCATTTCTCTAGAAGGTGGGTCAAAAAGGATCTTGCTATGATTTATGTCATAGAGTGTTCTGCCTATGTTTTCCTCTAAGAGTTTGATAGTGTCTGGCCTTACATTTAGGTCTTTAACCCATTTTGAGTTTATTTTTGTGTATGGTGTTAGGGAGTGTTCTAATTTCATTCTTTTATATGTAGCTGTCCAGTTTTGCCAGCACCACTTATTGAAGAGGCTGTCTTTTCTCCATTGTATATTCTTTCCTCCTTTATCAAAGATAAGGTGACCATATTGCGTGGGTTTGTCTTTGGGCTTTCTATCCTGTTCCATTGATCTATATTTCTGTTTTTGTGCCAGTACCATATTGTCTTGATTACTATAGCTTTGCAGTATAGTCTGAAGTCAGGGAGCCCGATTCCTCCAGGTCCATTTTTCTTTCTCAAGATTGCTTTGGCTATTCAGGGTCTTTTGTGTTTCCATACAAATTGTGAAATTTTTTGTTCTAGTTCTGTGAAAAATGCCAGTGGTAGTTTGATAAGGATTGCATTGAATCTGTAGACTGCTTTGGGTAGTAGAGTCATTTTCACAATGTTGGTTCTTCCAGTCCAAGAACATGGTATATCTCTCCATCTGTTTGTATCATCTTTAATTTCTTTCATCAGTGTCTTATAGTTTTCTGCATACAGGTCTTTTGTCTCCTTAGGTAGGTTTATTCCCAGATACTTTATTCTTTTTGTTGCAATGGTAAATGGAAGTGTTTCCTTAATTTCACTTACAGATTTTTCATCATTAGCGTATAGGAATGCCAGAGATTTCTGTGCATTAACATTGTATCCTGCTACTTTACCAAATTCATTGACTAGCTCTAGTAGTTTTCTGGTAGCATCTTTGGGATTCTCTATGTATAGTATCATGTCATCTGCAAACAGTGACAGCTTTACATCTTCTTTTCTGATTTGGATTCCTTTTATTTCTTTTTCTCCTCTGTTTGCTGGGCAACCTTGTCTTGTTCCTGATTTTAGTGGAAATGGTTTCAGTTTTTCACCATTGAGGATGATGTTGGCTGTGGGTTTGTCATATATGACCTTTATTATGTTGAGGAAAATTCCCTCTATGCCTACTTTCTGGAAGGTTTTTATCACAAATGGGTATTGAATTTTGTTGAAAGCTTTTTCTGCATCTATTGAGATGATCATATGGTTTTTATTCTTCAGTTTGTTAATAAGGTGTATCACATTGATTGATTTGCATATATTGAAGAATCCTTGCATTCCTGGGATAAAGCCCACTTGATCATGGTGTATGACCCTTTTAATGTGCTGTTGGATTCTGTTTGCTAGTATTTTGTTGAGGAGTTTTGTATATATGTTCATCAGTGATATTGGCCTGTAGTTTCTCTCTTTGTGACATCTTTTTCTGGGTTTGGTATCAGGGTGATGGTGGCCTCGTAGAATGAGTTTGGGAGTATTCCTCCCTCTGCTATATTTTGGAAGAGTTTGAGAAGGTTAGGTGTTAGACCTTCTGTAAATATTTGATAGAATTCGCCTCTGAAGCCATCTGGTCCTGGGCTTTTGTTTGTTGGAAGATTTTTAATCACAGTTTCAATTTCAGTGCTTGTGATTGATCTGTTTATATTTTCTCTTTCTTCCTTGTTCAGTCTCGGGAGGTTTTGCTTTTCTAAGTATTTGTCCATTTCTCCCAGGTTGTCCATTTTAATGGCATATAGTTGCTTGTAGTAATCTCTCATGATCCTTTGTATTTCTGCTCTATCAGTTGTTACTTCTCCTTTTTTATTTCTAATTCTATTTATTTGAGTCTTCTCCCTTTTGTTCTTGATGAGTCTGGCTAATCAATCAATTTTGTTTATCTTCTCAAAGAACCAGCTTTTAGGTTTATTGATATTTGCTATTTTTTCCTTCATTTGTTTTTCATTTATTTCTGATCTGATCTTTATAATTTCTTTCCTTCTGCTAACTTTGGGGTTTTTTTGTTCTTCTTTCTCTAATTTCTTTAGATGTAAGGTTAGGTTGTTTATTTGAGATGTTTCTTGTTTCTTAAGGTAGGATTGTATTGCTATAAACTTCCCTCTTAGAACTGCTTTTGCTGCATCCCATAGGTTTTGGGTCATCGTGTTTTTGTTGTCATTTGTTTCTAGGTATTTTTTTATTTCCTCTTTGATCTCTTCAATGATCTCTTGGTTATTCAGTAGTGTATTGTTCAGCCTCCATGTGTTTGCATTTTTTTACAGATTTTTTCCTGTAATTGATATCTAGTCACATACCGTTGTGGTTCAAAACATACGTGATTTGATTTCAATTTTCTTAAATTTACCAAGGCTTGATTTGTGACCCAAATATGATCTATCCTGGAGAATGTTCCATGAGCACTTGAGAAGGACATGTATTCTGTTGTTTTTGGATGGAATGTCTTATAAATATCAATTAAGTCCATCTTGTTTAATGTAACATTTAAAGCTTGTGTTTCCTTATTTATTTTCATTTTGGATGGTCTGTCCATTGGTGAAAGTGGGGTGTTAAAGTCCCCTACTGTGATTGTATTACTGTCGATTTCTCCTTGTATGGCTGTTAGCCTTTGCCTTATGTATTGAGGTGCTCCTATGTTGGGTGCATATTTACAATTGTTATATCTTCTACTTGGACTGATCCCTAAATCATTATGTAATGTCCTTCTTTGTCTCTTTTAATAGTCTTTATTTTAAAGTCTATTTTGTCTGATGTGAGAATTGCTACTCCAGCTTTCTTTTGATTTCCATTTGCATGGAATATCTTTTTCCATCCCCTCACTTTCAGTCTGTATGTGTTCCTAGGTCTGAAGTGGGTCTCTTGTAGACAACATATGTACAGGTCTTGTTTTTATATCCATTCCGTCAGTCTGTGTCTTTTGGTTGGAGCATTTAATCCATTTACACTTCAGGTAATTATCGATATGTATGTTCCTGTTATCATTTTCTTAATTGTTTGGGGTTTGTTCTTGTA
This sequence comes from Leucopleurus acutus, assembly GCF_964270905.1. Taxonomy (NCBI): domain Eukaryota; kingdom Metazoa; phylum Chordata; class Mammalia; order Artiodactyla; family Delphinidae; genus Leucopleurus; species Leucopleurus acutus. The sequence continues at coordinate 16,642,293 of NC_139162.1, read as the reverse complement.
GGTCTTGTCCTTCTCTTGTGTTTCCTGCCTAGAGAAGATCCTTTAGCATTTGTTGTAAAGTTGGTTTGGTGGTGGTGAATTCTCTTAGCTTTTGCTTGTGTGCAAAGGTTTTAATTTCTCTGTTGAATCTGAATGAGATCCTTGCTTGGTAGAGTATTCTTGGTTGTAGGTTCTTCCCTTTCATCACTTTAAATATGTCATGCCACTCCCTTCTGGCTTGCAGAGTTTCTGCTGAAAGATCAGCTGTTAACCTTATGGGTATTCCCTTGTATGTTATTTGTTGCTTTTCCCTTGCTGCTTTTAATATTTTTTCTTTGTATTTAATTTTTTATTGTTTGATTAATGTGTGTTTCTCCTTGGATTTATCTCGTTTGGGACTCTGTCCTTCCTGGACTTGATTAACTATTTCCTTTCCCATATCAGGGAAGTTTTCATCTATAATCTCTTCAAATATTTTCTCAGTCCCTTTCTTTTTCTCTCCTTCTTTTGGGACCCCTGTAATTTGAATGTTCATGCGTTTAATGTTGTCCCAGAGGTCTCTGACACTGTCCTCAATTCTTTTCATTCTTTTTTCTTTATTGTGCTCTGCAGTAGTTATTTCCACTATTTTATCTTCCAGGTCATTATCTGTTCTTCTGCCTCAGTTATCCTGCTATTCATTCCTTCTAGAGAATTTTTAATTTCATTTATTGTGTTGTTCATCATTGTTTGTTTGCTCTTTAGTTCTTCTAAGTCCTTGTTAAACGTTTCTTGTATTTTCTCTATTCTATTTCCAAGATTTAGGATCATCTTTACTATCATTACTTTGAGTTCTTTTTCAGGTAGACTGCCTATTCCCTGTTCATTTGTTAGGTGTGGTGGGTTTTTACCTTGCCCCTTCATCTGCTGTTTCTCTGTCTTCTCATTTTGCTTAATTTGCTGTGTTTGTGGTCTCCTTTTCTCAGGCTGCAGGTTCGTAGTTCCCATTGTTTTCAGTGTCTGCCCCAGTGGCTAAAGTTGGTTCAGTGGGTTGTGTAGGCTTCCTGGTGGAGGGGGCTTATGCCTGTGTGTGGTGGATGCGGCTGGATCTTGTCTTTCTGGTGTGCAGGTCTCCGTCCAGTGGTGTGTTTTGGAGTGCCTGTGACCTTATTATGATTTTAGGCAGGCTTTCTGCTAGTGGGTGAGGTTGTGTTCCTGTCTTGGTAGTTGTTTGGCATAGGATGTCCAGCACTCTAGCTTGCTGGTCGTTGAGTGGAGCTGGGTCTTGGCATTGAGATGGAGGTATCTGGGGGATTTTCGCCATTTGATATTGCGTGGAGCTGGGAGGTCTCTGGTGGACCAATGTCCTGAACTCAGCTCTCGCACCTCAGAGTCACACCCCTGACACCCAGCCGGAGCACCAAGATCCAATCATCCACATGGCTCAGAATAAAAGGGAGAAAAAAAGAAAGAAAGAATAATAATAAAGTTATTAAAGTAAAAATTAATTATTAAAAAAATAAAAATTAATAAAAAAAAGAAGAAAGAAAGAAGAGAGCCACCAAACCAAAAAACAAATCCACCAATGGTAAGAAGTGCTAAAAACTATACTAAAAAACAAAAACAGAAACAGAAAAAAATGGGCAGACAGAACCTTAGGATAAATGGTAAAAGCAAAGCTATACAGACAAAATTACACACAGAAGCATACACATACACACTCACAAAAAGAGAAAAAGGAAAAAAATATATATATCGTTGCTCCCAAAGTCCACCTCCTCAATTTGGGATGGTTCGTTGTCTATTCAGGTATTCCACAGATGCAGGGTACATTAATTTTATTGTGGAGATTTAATCCTCTGCTCCTGAGGCTGCTGGGAGACATTTCCCTTTCTGTTCTTTGTTCACACAGCTCCTGGGGTTCAGCTTTGGATTTGGCCCCGCCTCTGCGTGTAGGTCCCTGAGGGCATCTGTTCTTCGCTCAGACAGGACGGGGTTAAAGGAGCCGCTGATTCAGGGGCTCTGGCTCACTCAGGCTGGGGGGAGTGCGGGGTGAGCCTGCGGCGGCAGAGGCCAGCGTGACGTTGCACCCACCTGATGCGCACCGTGCGTTCTCCTGGAGAAGTTGTCCCTGGATCCCGGGACCCTGGCAGTGGCGCGCTGCACAGGCTCCCGGGAGGGGAGGTGTGGATAGTGACCTGTGCTTGCACACAGGCTTCTTGGTGGCTGCAACAGCAGCCTTAGCGTCTCACGCCCGTCTCTGGGGTCCGCGCTGATAGCCATGGCTCGCTCTCATCTCTGGAGCTCCTTTAAACGACACTCTCAATCCCCTCTCCTCATGCACCAGGAAAGAAAGAGGCAAGAAAAAGTCTCTTGCCTCTTTGGCAGCTCAAGACTTTTTCCCGGACTCCCTCCCAGCTAGCTGTGGCACACTAACCCCTTCAGGCTGTGTTCACACCGCCAACCCCAGTCCTCTCCCTGAGGTCTGACCTCCGAAGACCAAACGTCGGACCCCGCCCACGCCAGTGGGTGAGCAGGCAAGCCTCTTGGGCTGGTGAGTGCTGGCCGGCACTGATCCTCTGTGTGGGAATCTCTCTGCCCTGCCCTCTGCACCCGTTTCTGCGCTCTCCTCTGTGTTTCCGAAGCTTCCCCCCTCCGCCACCCGTGGTTTCCGCCTGCGAAGGGGCTTCCTAGTGTATGGAAACCTTTCCTCCTTAACAGTTCCCTCCCACTGGTGCAGGTCCCGTCCCTATTCTTTTGTCTCTTTTTTTTCTTTTGCCCTACCCAGGTACGTGGGGAGTTTCTTGCCTTTTGGGAGGCCTGAGGTCTTCTGCCAGTGTTCAGTAGGTGTTCTGTAGGAGATGTTCCACATGTAAATGTATTTCAGATGTATTTGTGGGGAGGAATGTGATCTCTACGCATTACTCTTCCACCATCTTGAAGGTCTCCCCCATACCTTTTTCTAACAGGATTTTGTTCTGGTGTCTTCATTACCTTTCTCTGCGGACCCAATCCTTCCTTGGTCTTTAAGTCTTGGTCTATGAACTTTAGATTTTCCCTATGAACTTCTACCTGAGCTGTCTTTTCAGGTCAATAAAACATTGTAGGAAGCTTCTTGCTGGCTTCAGAGAACTCCAATTTGTTTCTGGACTGCCAGTGCACACCACACACACCACACACACACATGTACACACACAACAGTAGTAGAAGTTGGCCTGAAGGACCTTATTAAAACACAGGCTCGGCTCTTACTGCCCTTCTGTAAAATTTGGTGTTTGGAAACATCTATTTTAATCAGACTATAAAAAACACCTGTTGTTGACACCTGACGTGAAAATAGGAAGAACCTCCTTCTAAGTAGCACTTTATGCTTTACAAAACTCTCTCAAAGTCATTGGGTCTTTTAGCTATCTGGAAGCTATATTAGGATTCATGGGAGTTCTCCGAGCTGTGGACTTCATTAAGCCTCATATACCTGATTTTCACCTGCTCTAAATTAAACTGGCAACATGCATTTTGCTTTGAGCTGGCAAGGGGAGAGATTTTCTCTTTGATTTGCCCTGTATCTAATTTTATTGGAATCTAATAAAAATGACAGAAGGTATGCTCATATTAAAGATACTTGATTTGCCATTTTTTTCAAGAGAATAGACAAAACTGCACAATGAAGTGGATCCATATATTGACTCTAGCTCTGGCCAGATCACCCCAAAATAGGGAAAGCAGAATATAAGTCCTAATGGAAAAAAGGCTTTCTGGGCCAGTTTGGAGTACTCCATGTACATTAGTAATTTGCCAAATTTAGTCACAGCCTGACAACACTGAAACATTTCTAGTGGAACAAACACTCAATGTCAAGTGGTTAAGTTGAAATGAGAACTGGAAATGCTAAATAGCTGAGCAGGTCATGTTCAAGTGCTTGTAGCAGTGACACTGAGGCTTTATGGACAGTCTTCTATCCCTGCACTATTGCTGGAAGAGAAACAAATTTCTTTTGGAAGTAGCAGGAGTGGGGAAGTAGAGTTATAATTCAGCTGATGTGTGTGTATTTCCGAGAATTCTTGTGCTCGCAGTGACTCTAGAGCATGGGTATTGGGAGCTGTTTGAGGAAAGTTGAATACATTGAAAAGCAGAATGCCACTGAAGTATTTCAAGTGGTTTGTGTCTTTACCCCAACACTGATGTTCCAGTAATTCCAGGGTTTTACCTAAATAGATGAATGGGTCTCAGTCATGGAAGATCACAACCTGTTAGCCAAAAGGCAGTCATCATGTTTTTTGTTTTCTGTCTTTTTGTTTTTAACATCTTTATTGGAATATAATTGCTTTACAGTGGTGTGTTAGTTTCTGCTTTATAAAAAGTGAATCAACTATACATATACATATATCCCCATATCTCTTCCCTCTTGCATCTCCCTCCCACCCTCCCTATCCCACCCCTCTAGGTGGTCACAAAGCACCGAGCTGATCTCCCTGTGCTATACGGCTGCTTCCCACTAGCTATCTATTTTACGTTTGGTAGTGTATATATATGTCCATGCCACTCTCTCACTTCGTCCCAGCTTACCTTTCCCCTCCCCGTGTCCTCATCATGTCGTTTTGATGAGCTCAATGAGTTGAAATTGTGTAGAAGTGGTTCAAGTTTATGGGGAGATTATATCAGACAGGTTGGGTTAGATCAAACAACCCATACAAAGATAACACAAATTTAGTTCTAACTCATGCTTACTCAGTGTCTTAGTTCAGACTGCTACAGCAGCAACAAAAACATAGCTTGGTTGGCTTAAAACATAGGAATTTATTTTCTCACAGTTCTAGAGGTTGGAAAACCATGGTCACATTCTGGTGAGGGTCCTCCTCCTGGTTTGTACACAGCTCTCTTCTTGCTGTATCCTCCTCACACGGCAGAGCGAGATTATTTCTCTTGTCTCTCCTTATGAGGGCATTAATTCCATTCGTGGGGGCTCCAACCTCATGACCCAATTACTTCCCCAAGGCCCCACCTCTAAGTACCATCATGTGGGGATAAGGACTTCAACATCTGAATGAGGGGGCAAAAATATTCTTTCCGTAACACTCATACAGTCTATCACACATGGGCAATAAGCTTCTGTTTATTGTTGTCACTGCTAGACCTGATTTGTCAGAAGCTCCATCTTTTTTCTTTTTTATTGAAGCGTAGTTGATTTACAGTGTTGTGTTATTTTCTGGTGTACAGCAAATTGATTCAGTTTATATATATATCCCAGAGGCAGGGAAGAGAGTGACTGTGTTGAGTCAGGAATGCTTAAAGTTTCCTCTTTTATATGACCGTCAATGCTGGTTACATTTCATTGGTTAAAGCAAGTCACATGGCCACACCAGAGGTCAAGTAGATGGAGAAGTGTGATCCTGCCACACTGCCTAAAATGTGTACTGAATGTTTGTCAGTAGTTCCAATGATACCACAGTTATACTTGAGGATCATTTGTTATTTATTTTCCTTTGTGTTAAGAAATTATTCTTCTCTTATCAAATCAGAATCTATCCCATTTAAAGTATCCTTTCCCCTCACAAAAAGTGAACATGTTAATAACCTATTTCTGTATTTAAGAACCTCACTTTAAATTGATTCACCCTACATACATTTGTTCATTTTTTTCTGATATAGGTATTAAATGCTATCCTCCAATTGCTTACTGTCTCATGGGATGACAGATGCTACAGATGACCCTTGCAGTATAATAAGATGACTCTTCCTCTGCAGATGGGTTCAATGTGGAATGAAATTAATGGAGAAGGTACTCCTCAGTCAGCTTGGAACACTCAAGACAGTCTACTTATACTGAAAGTTCCTTAAGCTATATTTTATATCTCTTCCCTCTCATTCTAGCCTGAAAATTATCATCTTTGAATGAAAGCTTTCATGTCCTTGAGATAAATGGTAGTCCACTTTCCTCCATCTTCTTCTGTATGCAAAGTGTGTGCAATTCTTCTCATTTCCATGGATCAGTTTTCTTTTCCCTTGTGGCCTTTTTGAATTCTACCATTCTCCCAACCCAGATTTGGGAAAAGTGATGAGAACAACAGAAATAAGGCACATTTGGTCAAAGATCAGGCTGACTGGAAAACACCTTTGACTACTTCAAGGGAAAAATGGGAAATTAGGCATAGTCTCCTTGACTACTTGGAGGGAATCAGCTCTCATGCAGCTTAGAACTGAGGTTACCCCAAAGCTAGATAGGGTCTTCACTTTGATTCTTTCAGTTTCCATTCTAGGTTCCTCAGGCAAGCCAGACCAAGGAAACTTTAGCTCACCTCACTTTCCCATCTCACTAGCATTCTCTCTGATACTTTGTCTTCTCCAGTACTTTGGAAGGTGCTTAGGATGCGTTTTCTTTCTTTCTTTCTTTTTTCTTAGTAGCAGGGGAGTTATAGAGTTGCACCATTTGCTACCAGAACACCTCTTTCAATAATTTCTCAGGGCAACCCTGTTTCACTGCTGTGTGTCTTTATATATTTGCCCATTCTGAAAATTGTCTGTAAGTTCTAACATAGGTCATGTTTACTCATTTTTAAATGTAGTATATGTAGCAGAGCCTATTCAGGGAAATGTTTCTTCCCCACTCCTCATGTTTCTTTCCATGAGAAGAGGTGTCTGCTAGTGTAACTCCTGTCCTCACTCTGACCCAGTAGACATGGATTTAATAGATACGTTTAGGAAGAAAGAGCAAGGCATCTACTCGGCTCTATGCTTCTTTCTCTTGGGACCTGCCTTCCCTCCAAGAGCACTTGATGTGCTGCGATTCTGGAGGGGAAGGTTCAACTAACTGCGGGGTTTACTTATCAGACTCTTGGCTCTGTATCCTCTAACTTAGCCTTTTTCATTAGTAAAAGTGGTGTCTAGACATTCATCTGTTATTCTACTATTTATATATTTGTTCAGGAGCTGAGTGACAAAGAGGGGTGTTATTTATTGAACCCTAACACACTAGGGGATTAAGAAAAGCATTTCATGACAAAAGGCCAGATAGTGCCTTGGGCAGTGAGTGGACCAGTCGAGACATTCTAGAATCAACCCTGTTTCCTTTATGCTCTAGATGCCAGTTCTTCCAGAAAACATTTTTTTAACAGCTTTATTGGAGTATAATTGCTTTACAATGGTGTGTTAGTTTCTGCTTTATAACAAAGTGAATCAGTTATACATACACATACGTTCCCATATCTCTTCCCTCTTGCGTCTCCCTCCCTCCCACCCTCCCTATCCCACCCCTCTAGGTGGTCACAAAGCACCGAGCTGATCTCCCTGTGCTATGCGGCTGCTTACCATTAGCTAGCTATTTTACATTTGGTAGTGTATATATGTCCATGCCACTCTCTCACTTTGTCACAGCTTACCCTTCCCCCTCCCCATATCCTCAAGTCCATTCTCTAGTAGGTCTGTGTCTTTATTCCCATCTTACCCCTGGGTTCCTCATGACATTTTTTTTTCTTAAATTCCATATATATGTGTTAGCATACGCTATTAGTCTTTCTCTTTCTGACTTACTTCACTCTGTATGACAGACTCTAGGTCCCTTCACCTCATTACAAATAGCTCAATTTCGTTTCTTTTTATGGCTGAGTAATATTCCATTGTATATATGTACCGCATCTTCTTTATCCATTCATGCGATGATGGACACTTAGGTTGTTTCCATCTCCTGGCTGTTGTAAGTAGAGCTGCAATGAATATTTTGGTACATGACTCTTTTTGAATTATGGTTTTCTCAGGGTATATGCCCAGTAGTGGGTTGCTGGGTCATATGGTAACTCTATTTGTAGGTTTTTAAGGAACCTCCATACTGTTCTCCATAGTGGCTATACCAGTTCACATTCCCATCAGTAGTGCAAGAGTGTTCCCTTTTCTCCACACCCTCTCCAGCATTTATTGTTTCTAGATTTTTTGATGATGGCCATTCTGACTGGTGTGAGGTGATACCTCGTTGTAGTTTTGATTTGCATTTCTCTAATGATTAATGATGTTGAGAATTCTTTCATGTGTTTGTTGGCAGTCTGTATATCTTCTTTGGAGAAATGTCTATTTAGGTTTTCTGCCAATTTTTGGATTGGGTTGTTTGTTTTTTTGTTATTGAGCTGCATGAGCTGCTTGTAATTTTGGAGATTAATCCTTTGTCAGTTGCTTCATTTGCAAATATTTTCTCCCATTCTGAGGGTTGTCTTTTGGTCTTGTTTATGGTTTCTTTTGCTGTGCAAAAGCTTTTAAGTTTCATTAGGTCCCATTTGTTTATTTTTGTTTTTATTTCCATTTCTCTATGAGGTGGGTCACAAAGGATCTTGCTGTGATTTATGTCATAGAGTGTCCTGCCTATGTTTTCCTCTAAGAGTTTGATGGTTTCTGGCCTTACATTTAGGTCTTGAATCCATTTTGAGCTTATTTTTGTGTATGGTGTTAGGGAGTGATCTAATCTCATATTTTTACATGTACCTGTCCAGTATTCCCAGCACCACTTATTGAAGAGGCTATCCTTTCTCAACTGTACATTCCTGCCTCCTTTATCAAAGATAAGGTGACCATATATGCGTGGGTTTATCTCTGGGCTTTCTATCCTGTTCCATTGATCTATCTTTCTGTTTTTGTGCCAGTACCATACTGTCTTGATTACTGTAGCTTTGTAGTATAGTCTGAAGTCAGGGAGCCTGATTCCTCCAGCTCCGTTTTTCTTTCTCAAGATTGCTTTGGCTATTCGGGGTCTTTTGTGTTTCCATACAAATTGTGAAATTTTTTGTTCTAGTTCTGTGAAAAATGCCAGTGGTAGTTTGATAGGGATTGCATTGAATCTGTAGATTGCTTTGGGTAGTCGAGTCATTTTCACAATGTTGGTTCTTCCAATCCAGGAACATGGTATATCTCTCCATCTATTTGTATCATCTTTAATTTCTTTCATCAGTGTCTTATAATTTTCTGCATACAGGTCTTTTGTTATTTTATTCTTTTTGTTGCAATGGTAAATGGGAGTGTTTTCTAAATTTCACTTACAGATTTTTCATCCTTAGTGTATAGGAATGCCAGAGATTTCTGTGCATTAATTTTGTATCCTGCTATTTTACCAAATTCATTGATTAGCTCTAGTAGTTTTCTGGTAGCATCTTTAGGATTCTCTATGTATACTATCATGTCATCTGCAAAGAGTGACAGCTTTACTTCTTCTTTTCCGATTTGAATTCCTTTTATTTCCTTTTCTTCTCTGATTGCTGTGGCTAAAACTGCCAAAACTATGTTGAATAATAGTGGTGAGAGTGGGCAACCTTGTCTTGTTCCTGATCTTAGTGGAAATGCTTTCAGTTTTTCACCATTGAGGATGATGTTTGCTGTGGGCTTGTCATATATGGCCTTTATTATGTTGAAGAAATTTCCCTCTGTGCCTACTTTCTGCAGGGTTTTTATCATAAATGGGTGTTGAATTTTGTCGAAAGCTTCCTCTGCATCTATTGAGATGACCATATGATTTTTCTCCATTTTGTTAATATGGTGTATCACATTGATTGATTTGCATATATTGAAGAATCCTTGCATTCCTGGGATAAACCCCACTTGATCATGGTGTATGATCCTTTTTTTTTTTTTTTTTTTTTTGGTGTATGATCCTTTTAATGTGCTCTTAGATTCTGTTTGCTAGTATTTTGTTGAGGATTTTTGCCATCTATTTTCATCAGTTATATTGGCCTGTTGTTTTCTTTCTTTGTGACATCCTTGTCTGGTTTTGGTATCAGGGTGATGGTGGCCTCATAGAATGAGTTTGGGAGTGTTCCTCCCTCTGCTATATCTTGGAAGAGTTTGAGAAGGATGGGTGTTAGCTCTTCGCTAAATGTTTGATAGAATTCACCTCTGAAGCCATCTGGTCCTGGGCTTTTGTTTGTTGGAAGATTTTTAATCACAGTTTCAATTTCAGTGCTGCTGAATGGTCTGTTCATATTTTGTATTTCTTCCTGATTCAGTCTTGGCAGGTTGTGCATTTCTAAGAATTTGTCCGTTTCTTCCACGTTGTCCATTTTATTGGCATAGAGTTGCTTGTTGTAATCTCTCATGATCTTTTGTATTTCTGCAATGTCAGTTGTTACTTCTCCTTTTTCATTTCTACTTCTGTTGATTTGAGTCTTCTCCCTTTTTTTCTTGATGAGTCTGGCTAACGGTTTATCAATTTTGTTTATCTTCTCAAAGAACCAGCTTTTAGTTTTATTGATCTTTGCTATCGTTTCCTTCATTTCTTTTTCATTTATTTCTGATCTGATCTTTATGATTTCTTTCCTTCTGCTAACTTTGGGTTTTTTTTGTTCTTCTTTCTCTAATTGCTTGAGGTGCAAGGTTAAGTTGTTTATTCGAGATGTTTCCTGTTTCTTAAGGTAGGAATGTATTGCTATAAACTTCCCTCTTAGAACTGCTTTTGCTGCATCCCATAGGTTTTGGGTCATCGTGTCTCCCTTGTCATTTGCTTCTAGGTATTTTTTGATTTCCTCAGTGATTAATTTGATATTAAGTAGTGTATTGTTTAGCCTCTATGTGTTTGTATTTTTTACAGATCTTTCCCTGTAATTGATATCTAGTCTCATAGCGTTGTGGTCGGAAAAGTTACTTGATACGATTTCAGTTTTCTTAAATTTACCAAGGCTTGATTTGTGACCCAAGATATGATCTATCCTGGAGAATGTTCCATGAGTACTTGAGAAAAATGTGTATTCTATTGTTTTTGGATGGAATGTCCTATAAATATCAATTAAGTCCATCTTGTTTAATGTATCATTTAAAGCTTGTGTTTCCTTATTTATTTTCATTTTGGATGATCTGTCCATTGGTGAAAATGGGGTGTTAAAGTCCCCTAATATGATTTTGTTACTGTCGATTTCCCCTTTTATGGCTGTTAGTATTTGCCTTATGTATTGAGGTGCTCCTATGTTGAGTGCATAAATATTTACAATTGTTATATCTTCTTCTTGGATTGATCCCTTGATCATTATGTAGTGTCCTTCTTTGCCTCTTCTAATAGTCTTTATTTTAAAGTCTATTTTGTCTGATATGAGAATTGCTACTCCAGCTTTCTTTTGATTTCCATTTGCATGGAATACTTTTTCCATCCCCTCACTTTCAGTCTGTATGTGTCTCTAGGTCTGAAGTGGGTCTCTTGTAGACAGCATATATATGGGTCTTGTTTTTGTATCCATTTAGCCAGTCTGTGACTTTTGGCTGGAGCATTTAATCCATTTACATTTCAGGTAATTATCGATATGTATTTTCCTATTACCATTTTCTTAATTGTTTTGGGTTTGTTATTGTAGGTCTTTTCCTACCCTTGTGTTTATTGCTTAGAGAAGATCCTTTAGCATTTGTTGTAAAGGTGGTTTGGTGGTGCTGAACTCTCTCAGCTTTTGCTTGTCTGCAAAGGTTTTCATTTCTCTATCAAATCCGAATGAGATCCTTGCTGGGTAGAGTAATCTTGGTTGTAGGTTTTTCTGCTTCATCACTTTAAGTATGTCCTGTCAGTCCCTTCTGGCTTGCAGAGTTTCTGCTGAAAGATCAGCTGTTAACCTTAAGGGTATTCCCTTGTATGTTATTTGTTGTTTTTCCCTTGCTGCTTTTAATATGTGTTCTTTGTATTTAATTTTTGACAGTTTGATTAATATATGTCTTGGCATATTTCCTTGGATTTATCCTGTATGGGACTCTCTGTGTTTCCTGGACTTGATTAACTATTTCCTTGCCCATAATAGGGAAGTTTTCAACTATAATCTCTTCACATATTTTCGCAGTCCCTTTCTTTTTCTCTTCTTCTTCTGGGACCCCTATAATTCGAATGTTGGTGCATTTAATGTTGTCCCAGAGGTCTCTGAGACTGTCCTCAGTTCTTTTCATTCTTTTTTCTTTATTCTGCTCTGCAGTAGTTATTTCCACTATTTTATCTTCCAGGTCACTTATCCATTCTTCTGCCTCAGTTTTTCTACTATTAATCTCTTCTAGAGAGTATTTTTAATTTCATTTATTGTGTTGTTCATCGTTGCTTGTTTCATCTTTATTTCTTTTAGGTTCTTTTAAATGTTTCTTGCATTTTCTCTATTCTATTTCCAAGATTTTGAATCATCTTTACTATCATTATTCTGAATTATTTTTCAGGTAGACTGCCTATTTCCTCTTCATTTGTTAGGTCTGGTGGGTTTTTATCTTGCTCCTCCATCTGCTGTGTGTTTTTCTGTCTTCTCATTTTGCTTATCTTACTGTGTTTGGGGTCTCCTTTTTGCAGGCTGCAGTTTCGTAGTTCCTGTTGTTTTTGGTGTCTGTCCCCAGTGGCTAAAGTTGGTTCAGTGGGTTGTGTAGGCTTCCTGGTGGAGGGGACTCGTGCCTGTGTTCTGGTGGATGAGGTTGGATCTTGTCTTTCTGGTGGGCAGGTCCACATCTGGTGGTGTGTTTTGGGGTGTCTGTGGACTTATTATGATTTTAGGCAGCCACTCTGCTAATGGGTGGGGTTGTGTTCCTGTCTTGCTAGTTGTTTGGCATAGGATGTCCAGCACTGTAGCTTGCTGGTCGTTGAGTGAAGCTTGGTGTTGGTGTTGAGATGGAGTCTCTGGGAGATTTTCGCTGTTTGATATTAGGTGGAGCTGGGAGGGCTCTTGTGGACCTGTGTCCAGAATTTGGCTCTCCCACCTCAGAGGCACAGCACTGACTCCTGGCTGCAGCACCAAGAGCCTTTCATCCACACGGCTCAGAATAAAAGGGAAAGAAAGTAGAAAGAAAGAAAGAGAGAAAGAAAGTGGATAAAAGAAAAGAAAATAAAGTAAGGTAAAATAAAATAAAAGTATTAAAATAAAAAAAATTAAGAAAATATATATTTTTTAAAGTAAAACAAAACAAAACAAAAAAAACTGGACAGATAGAACCCTAGGACAAATGGTGAAAGCAAAGCTGTACAGACAGAATCTCACACAGAAGCATATACATACACACTCACAAAAAGAAGAAAAGGGGAAAAAATAATAAATCTTGCTCTCAAAGTGCACCTCCTCAATTTGGGATGATTCGTTGTCTATTCAGGTATTGCACAGATGCAGGGTACATCAAGTTGATTGTGGAGATTTAATCCGCTGCTCCTGAGGTGCTGGGAGAGATTTCCCTTTCTCTTCTTTGTTCACACAGCTCCCGGGGTTCAGCTTTGGATTTGGCCCCGCTTCTGCCTGTAGGTCGCCGGAGGGCGTCTGTTCTTCGCTCAGACAGGACGGGGTTAAAGGAGCCGCTGATTCGGGGGCTCTGGCGCACTCAGGCTGGGGGGAGGGGGGGTACGTAGTGTGGGGCGACCCTGCGGCAGCAGAGGCCAGCATGACATTGCACCAGCCTGATGCGCGCCGTGCGTTCTCCCGGGGAAGCTGTTCCTGGATCCCGGGACCCTGGCAGTGGCGGGATGCACAGGCTCCTGTGAGGGGGTTGTGGATAGTGACCTGTGCTCGCACACAGGCTTCTTGGTGGCGGCAGCAGCAGCCTTAGCGTCTCATGCCGATCTCTGGGGTCCGTGATGTTAGCCGCGGCTCGCGTCCGTCTCTGGAGCTCCTTTAAGCAGTGCTCTTAATCCCCTCTCCCGCGCACCAGGAAAGAAAGAGGCAAGAAAAAGTCTCTTGCCTCTTTGGCAGGCCCAGACTTTTTCCCAGACACCCTCCTGGCTAGCCGTGGTGCACTAACCCCTTCAGGCTGTGTTCGCACTGCCAGGCCTTTCCCTTCGCTCCGACCAAAGCCCGAGCCTCAGCTGCCAGCCCCGCCTGCCCTGGCGGGTGTGCAGACAAGCCTCTCGGGCTGGTGAGTGCTGGTCGGCACCAATCCTCTGTGCGGAAATGTCGCAGCTTTGCCCTCCGCACCCCTGTTGCTGCACTCTCCTCCGTGGCTCCGAAGCTTCTTCCCCCCTCCGCCACCCGTGGTCTCCGCCTGCGAAGGGGCTCCTAGTGTGTGGAAACCTTTCCTCCTTAACAGCTCCCTCCCACTGGTGCAGGTCCTGTCCCTATTCTTTTGTCTCTGTTTTTTCTTTTGCCCTACCCAGGTACGTGGGGAGTTTCTTGCCTTTTGGGAGGCCTGAGGTCTTCTGCCAGTGTTCAGTAGGTGTTCTGTAGGAGTTGTTCCACGTGTGGATGTATTTGTGATGTATTGGTGGGGAGGAAGGCGATCTCCAAGTCTTACTCTTCCGCCATCTTGAAGCTCCTCTCCCAGAAATCTTTTTTCATGACTCAGACTCACCACTGATCTCTCCTTCCTCTTACTTTCTAGAGCATCAGTAGACTCTGTGGAACATTATGGCATAATTTTAAAAAATTCTCTGAGGCTCAGTTTCTTCATTTTAGAGCATTGTAGCTTCCTCATAGTTTATTTTTGGGGGAGGGTGATTGAGATTACATGTATATATATACACACTGTATTTGTATGATGTGTGTTTGTGTGTGTGTGCATGTGTGTACACACGTACACAAACACACATCATCATACACATACAGTAGGCTACCTTATGTATGATACGTGCTCAATACATCGCTATTATTTTTATTGTCTTTGTGTTTTTGCATAGTTTTATGTCTCATATGATTAAGATCCTGCGCTCCTTGAGGACTGTGTCTTATATGTCTTCTCCCATCTTGCAAGGATTTGCTAACCAATTCTGAATAAATTATCGAAAGAATTTCTTGAAGCCTACATAAAACTGATCTAAACCTATCTTTGAGAACTGCTGAAGTCTAGTTTGGGCAGGAATTACTTCTGTTCCATTATATTTTCTATGTGGAAGTCTGCATTAGACATTCACTCAGATGATAAAATATTAAATTTGGGTGCCAAACAGCGTGCCTTTTTTTTTTTTGCAGTACACCGGCCTCTCACTGTTGTGGCCTCTCCCATTGCGGAGCACAGGCTCCGGACGTGCAGGCTCAGCGGCCATGGCTTATGGGCCCAGCCGCTCCATTGCATGTGGGATCTTCCCAGACTGGGGCACAAACCCGTATCCCCTGCATCAGCAGGCGGACTCTCAACCACTGCGCCACCAGGGAAGCCCACATGCCTTCTTATTTTGAAACTCTCCCCAAATCTCTAACACTTATCATCAGACACTAAAACAAAGAGAATTTGTGAGAAAAAAATATTTAGCAATGTTCTTCAAAAAAATGACAGGTATATAAAAAGGACCTTGCTTAAATTAATTCCATTTATTAGACATTAGATATCAAAATATGCTTCTTGAATATGCTGTATGTCTTATGCTTATTTCAGTCTTTTACCCTGGTCTTAAGGAGTGGGCAACTGTGGGCTCTTTATGCCATTTCTTAGGCTCTTAAGTTAGCATTCCTTTTAAAGTAACTGTAGGGGCTTATGTCCAAACAGCGCCAGGTGAACTGGACTCTTTAAGAACTGGGGGTAACATGGACATATAGCAGAGACCCAGCAGATCGGTGCCATCTGGAACAAAAGCTAATGGCTTCAAGAATGCTACATAGCATGAAACTGCCATCAGGGAGGGTCAGCGCTGGGCAGACGGAGAAAATGGATGTCCAACTACTTGTCCCTGCCCCTGAAGGAAGGTGTACAATAAGCAAACTTCCTTCCTCCTTCCCACTTCACAATCCATTTCCCCTTGGCCTCCTCCTCTTTCTTCCTTTCCCCTCCCCTGTGGATGCAAGGAGCAATGAGTTGAAAATAATCATTCTTGGTGGGAGAGTTTTACAAGAGAAAGTTGTGGGATTGCCAATTATTTTATAATTAGGTATTAGATTAACTGTCTGTATGAAGGAGAGAAAGTCAAGGAATGAATTTGCAAGAAGCTGTAGTGTCTAGATACAGTGCTAGGAAAGCAGTTCCCATTACCATTAATAGGCGTCATGTAGATGAATCTCCGAGCGCTGCGCACACTCATCTGCCAAGCCCTCAGTCTTCCAGCTGTCATTTTGCCCATTCCCATCTGTTCCTTATGCTCTAATAAACGATAGCACTAATTTATTTAGCACCTCTCATCAGAGCCCCCAGGGCTGCTCCAACCCTGCAGGGACTCTCTGCCAATATGTGATGACCTCAGAGTGGACACATGGACTGCTGCTTCTGGACTTTAGTAACAGACTCTGAAATAGGACTTTGCCTTCAGGGTTGCTCACTATCAATGGTGTGATTTTTCCATTGCCCTTTTCAAATCCCTTTAGCCTTGAGAATGGAAAATTTGGCCCATTTCTCCAGGGCTGTGAATACCCTGCAGTTGCTTGCTGATAGAGGGTCTAGAATGTTTGTAGATACTTATGGTTACCTTTGAAAATGTTTATTGGCCTTCTGTTGGATCTTCTGGACGTAACTAAAAGAAAAAAGAAATATATAACATTTGCATTCTTGAGGATAATGTCAGTCTTTGAGCTTAATAACTGGTTTACGTGATGTGCAGATCCGTTTCTCCAGAGCATAGAGTTGGTGGACCTGAGAGCAGTGAGTGCAGTTGGCTGTCTTGTCCATGACTTATTTCTTACAGATTTTGAGCCTTGTAGGCTATAGTTCACTTGCATATTGAATGATTGGGGGTTGGCAGGGGGAGAGAGTATCTTTTGCAATATTTAAAAGAAATTTGGAATACAGGATTTGGAATGCAGTGAGATAGTCAATTCAAGAAGTTAGAAATATTCATTTATTTCCCATAAACCGATGCTTTGAATTTAGAATTTTCAAGCCAAGAGCCTGAAAATGTTGACAGTGTTTCAATGTTGACAATTTATGGAAGTTAGAAGAGAAGCAAATCCTTGTAGTTTTAAAAACTGAGTCAGGGAACCCCAGAGATATTTTATTAAAGGAAATTGGAAAGGAATATAAGGGTTTGTGTGGAAGGAATTGGAGAGGTTGAGAGGGATGGTGTTTTACTTCCTGGGTACTCACAGGTTTTTAGGTTGCCACAGCTAACTTCTTCCTCTTCTGACAGTTTTGCAGTTAATTTGAAAGGAAATACCTTTCTGAAACTGTTTTAGAGAAAATTAAGGAAAGAGGATTTGCTTTTAAAGTTCAACGCTGAGCCGTGTTTCTCAGAGGATGCTTCGAGCAACTCTGGCCTGACAAGGTGTTGCTGGAAAAGAAGGAGTCTGCGATCAAATAAATTTGAGATGCATAGCATAAATTTTTCTCTATCCTGGAGATTTACAAAGTGCAGAGTATACTAAGGCTCTGATAAGAGTAAGCTAGTTCAACTTTAGTGTTTTTCAAACTTATTTGAGCACAGTGTTTTTATTTGTTTATTTTCTAGATCACGTCTGTGTGTGATTCTTTTCAGGGGACAGACTTTGAGAGATGCCAGTGTACAATTTTCTTGGAATATAACTATTTTGTGAAGCAAAATAAGCCTAAATGCATGAATGTTGTCTTGTGCTATTTCATTAAACATATGTATGATGTGCATGTGTATGATGTGCCCTTTACCTCTTGTGGTTCTTTCAGTCACTCAGAGCATCCACTAAAAGACATGCCAAGTTTCCTTCTTCCAGCTGCCAGAGGCAGTAGGTACTAACAGACATTTCCTCTCATCCCATGATTTCAAATCCTGCTCATCTTTTTTTTTTTTTTTTTTTTTTGTGCTATGCGGGCCTCTCACTGTTGTTGCGGAGCACAGGCTCCGGACGTGCAGGCTTAGCGGCCATGGCTCACGGGACCAGCCGCTCCGCGGCATGTGGGATCTTCCCGGACCGGGGCACGAACCCGTGTCCCCTGCATCGGCAAGCGGACTCTCAACCACTCCGCCGCCAGGGAAGCCCCTACTTGTCTTTTTAGACCAGAGCTCAAAAAATTTTATGTGTAAAGAGCCAGATAGTGAATATTTTCAGTTTTGTGGGCCCAGTGTTCTTTGTAACAGCTACCAAATTCTGCCACTATAGCACAAAAGCAGTCTTGGACACTGTGTAAATGAAGGGGTCTGGTTGTGTCCCAGTACCACTTTATTTATCTAAACAGGCAGTGGCAGAATTTGGCCAACCCTTATTCTAGACTCTGTTCAGGGGTGAACCCCTTCTGGAGCCTTTCTTGAGGTCCAGCTAATGTTCCTGCATTAGTTTGAACCTTTGTCTGGCTGTGGTATCTGTTGTCTAATCATTTATGTTATCCTGAGGGGTGGAGGGACCTGGGATGGCATTGTGTCCCCATCTCACCACTCTTGTCAGGCTTTCCCTTCCCCCCTCCGTTATGGCCTCTCTCCCCATCCCTTGGTTCCTCAAACCCACTGCACTCCCTTTCTTTGAGCATGCTGTTCTCACTGCCAGCAGTACTCTTCCCCCTGTTTCTCCCTTCCTGATCAGCTCTTACTTTGGCATAAGGTCTTAGCCTACTCAAGCTTTTCCTGACCTCATGGACTTGGTGAAACTCCCCATTATAAGAAGTGAAACCTTCATGCACCTCATAGATTTTGCCTCAAATGCCATTTCCTATTAAATTTTATGATTAGATGTTTAATGTCTGTCTTTCTCACTAGCCTCTAATTGTCATGATTGTAGGAATTGGGCTTGGTTTTGCTCACTGTGTGCATCCCTAGCACGTAGCCCAGTGCCTGACATATAGTAAGTACTCAAGAAAAATTTACTGAAAAAAAAAAAAAAGTGAGTGCTTGAACAAATCAATGCTTGAATGATTGGACTCATTCAGTCATTCATTTGTGGCTGTTTCAGTGTTTTGTCGAAGAACTTGCAAATATATGCTTAATAAGTATTTTAAGGAATAAAAATTAATGACTACTGTTACTCTCAGTATCTGAAAGTGACATGGACTTCCAGCTGTGACTCCCTCTGGCATTCGTTAGAAATGTATAGGTTATGCCACATGCCACGTTGTGGTACTTTCATCCAAATATTTGATTTCTTTTAAAAGTGAGCTCAGCGTCAACTGCCAGGCACAAGCTATACGATAAATGAGAGAACGATTCCTTTCCACTTGGGGAACCTTAAATATCTGTGCTGAGCAGAACTCAACTGGATATTAGCACCCAAGAATAAAGCATGATAGCATCCTTTAGTATTTTTCTTTAATTAAAAGAAAAGATAGTGAAAGGTGCCTTTTCAATGACAGCCGACCTGAGAAAAGCCACCAAGTGGAAAATTTCGAGTTAAGATGCAATTGTGTTATTACTTGTGTTATAGGGTCTTTTACAAAAGTCATAACATGGTGAATTTGGGATGAATAGTGGCTTTTCCTTTGAAAGTCAGGCTTCTTAGCTGGCAGAAACCTAATGTGACTGAACTATAGTGCATTTCCTGGGCCTCTAGAGAAGAAAGCCTCCAGCCTGGGGTGGTGCAGTGAATGGAGATCAGAGCCCCATTTCTGGGTTCTCATTCCCAGCCCCTCCCTTGATGTGAGAGAGCTTCAAAGAGAAAGAGAAAACAGATGCTTGAGGGGCGCGTACAGGAAAGAGAAACCTCACCTAGGCCAGCGTTGGATCCTGTTAGAAAGTTTTGGTTACACATTGTTGTGCTGGTCAGTGATGATGCCAGAAGAGGTGTCTTTTTACGTGGCTAAAGATTTCACGAAGGGCCAGGTGTGGAGCTCCCTTAGAAGACAGTGCCTCAGCTGTGCTCTAAGGCAGGTGTAGAGGAAAGATCCCTTTGGAATGGGCCTCCAAGCATCAGGAATCCCCTGGCTTGGGGTCTTTGGGCTGCATCCACTCTAACATGCATGACCTAGGATATATGGGCATGTCATAAGTGTGTGAACGGTGCATTTGCAAAGGTCAGTCCATGTACATGCGTTTCAGACTAGAGTATTTTTGAGTTGCCACTGAGCCCAGCACTCCAGCAAATAACTTCTCTCAGTTATATACTGGCTATGGATAGTAGAAGGGACGTATGTGCCCAACGTGGCTCCAAATTTCCAGGCATTAGTTTAGGCAGAGGCTTAAGGGTAAACATTTTAATCTTGCCTCTTTATCCTTCGACTGCATGTGCCAGACATATGTCCTGGGCAGCCTGTCACTTTCAAGTGCCCTGTACATGCCAGCCCTGTGCCGGGCACTTTAATACATTATCTCAAGTTGTCATAATTCTGATAAGGAGGGGTAGTTCCCATTTTACAACTGAAGACTCTGAGGCTCAGGGGATTTGTGATTTACCTATGGCTACCTAACAGGTAATAGGCACAGCTAAGTTACAAAGACATTGGAAAGGATAAGGATTAAGTTCCTGAAAGATTGTGTGGGATTTTCTGGTCCTCGGTGCCCCTTTAGAACCTCTGCCAAAGATGGTACCTGATCCATGCACCTGCTGCGTGTGCTGCTGGCCACATCTCAAAGCAAATGAGACATTGATGCCAGGCCATGGGGAAGAACAATGACTGACTGTATTACTCTGGGAATATGTGGTCACAGGACAGAGTTCTCTGATGGGATTCCTTGAGTAACGTTTGATAGAAACTTTTTGTTCCCATCTCACCTCTGCTATTGTTGCCATTGGGAGAACATTTTCCTAGGCCACACAATTAAGAGGGAATCCCAATTTTGCTGTGCCATTAGTAGTTCACTGTATAGCAATGACTGGTTGCACGGTGTACTACAGAACTGGTCTTGTCGCCAGATACAAGGAGCACCTAGATGCATGAGTTACTTGAGTTGTTTGGGCATGGAGATCAACTTCATTGCATAGATTTCCAAAACAAATCTACCAGTTTGTGGTTATTTCGGAGTCTCTTCCTGCATAGTTCATATGCATTAGTCACTGTCAGGAGTTCAAGTCCGGTTTTCTTAGTCATTGTGTGAGTTTTTGTCATTGTTTGTCACAATGGGACTCTGAAACTTCCTGAACTCCTCCAAATAATCAATATCCAGCTCATTACTGCCCAAATTGTGAGCAAGTAAAGTTTGAAAACAGATTTGGAGCACAATTTCGGAAAGCTCTGCGGAGGCACACGCCCTCTCCACTACAGTGTGCATTTTCATCTCCCTTTCGTTGAATGCATTTGGTGTTAATCGTCATTCATTGCACCGGCAGGGACCCAGAAACAATCTCTTTAGAACTTGAATTGTATGTGGGTGTCTGATTCTTTAATGCTTTGACATAGAGTTTAGCAGAGTTTCCATATGTCTGAAACCCCTACTGAACCTTTTCTGAGTCTCTTGAGAGCTCTGGCTGGTATCATATAATGATGCTGTGTTGGTGAGAAAACCTCTTATACGTGCCATTTGTCCGTAAAATTGCTTAGCATGAAATCCATCCATCTCTGTGGTATTGGGGTGTGGGCTGAGTTAATGTCAGCTAACCTGATGAATATCACCTTGCCATGAACTTTGTTATAAGCCATTTTCCTTTTCCTCTCTTGTATCCAGAGGTGTTGTCTATATTGCCCCTAAATAAGTATTTGCTTTTTATTCCCACATGCAGTAGGATCTCTGTTTTTCCATAAACAGTTGCAAATGATAAGAGAAATCAATATTTGTTAATGTTATGATGCAGCAGCATCCCCCAGATCCACAAGAATGATTTATAGACTACAGCATTTCAAGCCTGACCCGTTCAGGTCTCAGAAAGCACTTAAAAAATAAATTTACCCTGGCCTCTCTCACCCCATTTCAAAAAGGGTGACAAAGATGAAGTAATTTATAAGTTACACTTTTATTAATGCTTTTAACTTTCATACACTTGGCTTTGTTGGCCTTCGAGTGGCATTAGTGCAGGCCCTGGTTGAATGGTAACCTTCGGCACTTTGAGGGGGGTTCGGTACAAATGATCAACTCGTAAATAGGTGCTGGGCTCCACATTATCCTGTCGTAAATTCTTCAGACCTTTCAAGTACATCAAGTAAGAGCGAGTTGAACTAGGCGTTTCACTCTGAGTTTACAGACTAATGCAGTACTAATGAGTATCTGGGCAAAGGGTTCCCAGAACGATGTCCAGCCCTCTGCAATGGAAGATGCCGCTTGTCACAAGGGAACGGAGGGCCTTGCACATAGGAGTCGCAGGGAGCCGGCCTGTCAAGGGAACCAGATGGATGTTCCCAAGCCGCTGGAACTCCTCCTTGGCAGTCAGAGCAGGAAAATGAGAAATTGACTTGAACTTCACAATCTGCCTGTCAAAACTGTGATTTCAAGGCTTACCATTAGGGGGTCTGTAACATGAAAAGGAGAATAGGTAGAGAAACTCCCCGAAAGATGATAATAGTCACCTATTTGCTTGAAATCTTTAAAAGAGAGTCTGTTGTGGTTTGTAGGATTAGTGATGACAGGGTATTGACCTGTCAGAGCAACTCTGAGAAGCAGCAAACTACTGCTTTTCTCCTTCCCTGCAATACGATGAATGAGTCAATGTATTACATTGATTAGAAGAGGGGAAAAAAAAAAAGGAAAAAAAAATCACTAAAATCATTGACCCTGTACCTGAGAATTGCTTTGGACTTGATTCATAGCATGAAACTTTCAGGCGCGCCATTCACTGTCAGCTCAAGAAATTGCATGCACCAATGTGTGTGGCTGTGTGCAAAGTGGTCAGCTATGTGGTCGCCCTGGTCGGAAGCCCTGGAGCGGCCTTGGTTACACCTGCCTCCTTCCTCATCCCCCAGACCAAACAGTCACTAAGTCATGTTGTTCAGTCTTTTCCTGCTGTCTCCCTTACTCATACCGTTAAACCCAGTCCCACAGCTTCTGGGTTGCTCAGGCCTTAAATGTCTTACGCCAGGAATCTCAATCCATACCTGATTGGGTTTTTCTTAAATCTTCAGTTTCATTTGGTCAACTCTCTGCTCAGAAAGCCTCAGTAATAGCTGCCTGTGTCCAGTCTTTTTGGTCTGGATGGCCGTGGTTCTCTGGCATGTGCCATCTCAGCCTATTTCATCATCCATGCTCTCCTTCACTAACCCACCTTCTGGGTCTTGCAGTGCCCAGTCTCACCTCCACTCAAGTACTCAGTTCCTTCTCCCTGTGTGAGAGTGCTCTGTCTATTCAGTCCCATCAAGACTCAGCTCTTTTTTTTAAAAAATCTCCATTGTGAAGACTTTTTTGAATCAGACTTCAGCAAACTTTTTTTTTTCTTTTTTCACTACAAGGCCAGGTAGCAAGTATTTTCAGCTTTGTGGGCCATACACTCTGTGTTGAAACTTCTCACCTGTGCCATTGTATGATGAAAGCAGCCAAGGACAGTACATAAATGAGTGGCTGTGTGCCAGGAAACTTTATTTACAAAAATAGGGGATGGGCTAGATTTTGCTTGTGGGTCTAGAGCACGGCCACTGGCCCCTGACTCCGATACATGGTGAAGTCACTTTCCAATGAGCTCACGTGACAAATTTAACCCTTTCTCATATACTTCCTTTTGATATGAATATGTTAGGTTATTTACTATTTCATGACTCTATCATCTCCCTAATTAGATTTAAAATATCTCCATTACAAGTATCACCCTGATAGTTTAATATAGAATAACAGAGCTGAAAGAGATTTAGTCCTACCATTGCATATCTATCTCCATATCTATATCTATATGTGTATCTATATCTACTTCTATATCTATACCTATATCATCTATAACTATTTTTTCTCTTTCTCTCTGTTTTGTCTTTTTGGGCTAACTGGTTTTGTAGATCCAGATTCTGGGTCTCTCCTGTCAAACCCTTCCTCTACCATTTTATTTCTGTATATGAAGATATAGATATTGAGCACATGAAAGGCTAGGGTCAGACACTTTAGTTACTTGAAAAGTAGTAGCTTTCTCCTGACACATGTCAGCCTGATCACAGTTGTTTTCTTTGGGGATTAGAAGATGGCTAAACAGTAGATTAGAGTTGGGTCCTTATAGGTTCTTCCAGATAAATTCTGCACAATTGACACAAAGTGGGATGTTCTGGTTAGAGAGAGATGTAGGTGAAACATTTCCTATGTACCTTGGATATTTGAGGACTACTTTTTTTTTTTTTTTTTTTTTGGGTGGTACGCGGGCCTCTCACTGTTGTGGCCTCTCCCGTTGCTGAGCACAGGCTCCAGATGCACAGGCTCAGCGGCCATGGCTCACGGGCCCAGCCGCTCCATGGCATGTGGGATCTTCCCGGCCCGGGGCACGAACCCATGTCCCCGGCCTGCATCAGCAGGCGGACTCTCAACCACTGCGCCACCAGGGAAGCCCTTGAGGACTACTTTTAAAGATTTCCTAGAAGCCACTTCCTGCATGGGGTTTCTGTTACTAAATTTAGGTTTACCCTAAGGTTGGGTTTGGCTACAGAAGTCAGCAATCCTGGTGAAAAGCATTTTGGTATACTTAGATCAGAAGGATCACCTATTCTACTTGGAAGTGTGAGCTTTGGATACATACATTCTGGTGGCATGTTTTATCACAGAGATAAGGAAGTCAAACTGGATGAGATTTTATAGATAATCATAATAGATTATATTATAGTTACTCTTGTCCTCATTATTCTAGATCTGTTGAGTGCTTACTATAGGCCAGGCGCTAGGCTAAGTGCATTGCATGTGTTTGCATTTGTTCCCATATTATGTACTCTCTAGCATTCTCCCATTGTATTAGAGAAATAAAATTGATGTCTATCACCCTACCTTTAAGTATGGTGATTTTTTAATTTCTTCAGAGATTTTGGAATAAGCTGAACTGATTACAACACAATAAATACTAATGTTTCAGTATACATGGGATGTGATTGGTACTTTCAAGAAGTTGTAAACTATGTAAGGTCAAAAGACCTTCCCTAAAAAGAAATGTTAAGTTTCATTTGAAAAATACACCTATTATTTATTTAAAAATTTGGGTAGAAGGGCATCTTTGCAAAGAGTGTACCTGCTGAGCAACTTTTTCATTAAATTGTGAAGATCCCAAGATTATTTCATATGGATCCAGAATGATCGCAACCATCCAAATGATCTAGCCAAGGTAGAGGTGTAGTTTATTTTTTGTTTTAATTTTTAAAAATAATTACTATGTGGTGTTGGTTTTGTAGATTTATAGTAAGACAGAAGGTCTGTGTGACTGCTGTTGTTTCTGTGTTTGCCGGTTGACAATGGTAGGGGGAAGAAGTACCTCCTTGTCATCCCTTTGCCTGATTTCATTAAGAATATAGAAGCCAATCGATAAAATTGAGGATACAGATCTCATTAGCTTTGCCATCACCCTGCCCCTCTGCAATTAATATATATATATATATATATATATATATATATATATATATATATATATATATGTTTATATATGTTACTTGCAAGGGAGAATAACTGGGCCAAAAGACTCCAACATGATGATTAGAGAAGGCAAAATCACTTACAACTTAAGCATGATACCCAATAATAGAAGATTGAAATAAATGAATTGCTACAATGAGTTAAATTAAATTCAGCACAACTAATAGTAGATTAAGCAAACATTACAAATTAAAACCAAAGCTCCAGACAAACAAGGGAACAAATCTTGCCTGGAGCTGAGCTGACAAGGGACCCAGATGATAGCCATGATGTGTCTTTGCTCTGGGAAGGAGTCCTTGACTCTGGGAGGACTGAATGGGTATGGGGTACAGGAAAAAGAAGGAACTTGTGCTAAGAACCACAGGCACAGCTAACGAGGCAGACTTCTGGTTCAGTGCAAGAGCCATGGATACTTAAATAACCATTACACGATGGGCTTCCGAGGAGAGTCTGTCTCAGAGAACTTGAGGTTGGTAAAAGTCCTGAAATGAGTGAGAGGGAAAGGCTCGAGCTTCTAGCAAGGGAAAGCAGGTGTAATGCTCACCATTTGTTGAACTGCATGATTTGCCTTTTTTCTTTAAATTAAAAAAAGAAAAAATATATTTATATATATATATAGCGTATGTATGGAATATAACGTATGTATGGAAAGTACACAAATAATAAGTGTGCAGCTCAAAAGACTTTTACCTGTGCAACCAACTTCCAGATCAAGAAAGGGAACATTACCCAAATCAAGGGAATCCCTACTACCCCAGGTTACTAACTACCTTGCTGCTCTGACATTGCAATCCATCCATTTGAGAATCCTGGCTCATTTACCAGTGCATCTTACCCTTCCACCCAAACATTAGCCTAAAATGACAAACATAGCGATAGGACAGGGATAGAGGTGTGTGTGTGTGTGTGTGTGTGTGAGTGTGAGTGAGTGAGTGAGAGAGAGAGAGAGAGAGAGAGAGAGAGGAGGAGGAGAAAGAAAGAAACAATAGAGAGAGAGAGGTCGGTTAGCTCTGAGAAAGGTGTGACAAATTCCTGGCTTGGAAGCTGGATGTTTGCAGAGCCAGAAGGATAGACTGGATAACTCTTGGCGTTTAGTTTGGCAGCTCCATTTAAACTGGTTTCATTGGAGGCCCAAACCTGAGCATTTACAGTAGAACTAATGTCTACCACTTAGTGCAGATAGTACCTTACAGACATTAACTAATTATTTCATGTGGCACCCTACTGAGAAGTAGGTAAGTACTATCATATCTGCTTTATAAATTGAGTTAACAGATGCAAAGAGATAGAGGTTGCGCCCATTTGGGGAGTTTGCCCAGTGAGTTTCTGCCTCAACTGCCACCTTTGCACTCAGTGGATCTTCAGGCTGCCTGGCAGTCATCATACATTCATCTGTTTATTCACTGATTCATTCATCAAACATCTATTGAGCTGTTTTTCTGATACTGCACTAGGCTGCATGGAGGATACTAAAATGAACAAGGCATAGTCTATATTATTCAAAAAGGAATATTTCTTATAGGAGTTATATCTTAAATCCTGTCAGAAGGCAGGCAAGTAAGACAGTAGGGAGTGAGGAAGACTTTGGCAAAGTAAAGGTGCCTACCCCATCTATTTATTATAACATGGTAACTGCCCCAAACAAACATGTCTATCAGTGGGACTCAGCAAGGGAAGCCACCTTGCAAGACCTTCTGGAGAAGGAAGAACATAATTTGCTATACTGCAGTATGTCAACCACTGTAATAGAAGTATAAACGGTGTCATGGGATGATAGAGAGGACAGCTGTTCCTTATGTCAGGAGGACACAGGAAGGGTGTCAGGAATAGATATACGAGCACCCAAGGGGAAACTGAGAGGGCTTTTTAAAGAGATTTACAACTGTAAGATCTTACAGTTTGGAGGCAAGTGGAGGCCCAGCCTATGCTTGGATGCCTCCACTGACAGGAAATTTAGTACCTAGAGAACTCATCTCTTTGGAGGTTTCTCCATTGCCTGGTTAGTGGATGAGTGGGCAGTAGCTTGGTGGTGAAGAGTACCATAGGCTGGGAATCAACCTGTCTGTGTTTGAATCCCAGACTCCACCACTTATTAGCCAAATGACCTTGGGGGATTTATTTAACCTCTCTGTGCCTCAGTTTACTCATCTGTTAAGTGCTGACAGTAAGAGAATTGTTACAAGGATGGAATGCAAATAAAAACCTCAGCATAGGCTTTTAAAAAATTTACTTATTTATTTATTTATTTATTTTGGCCGTGCCAGGTCTTAGTTGCGGCATGCGGGATCTTTAGTTGTGGCATGCAGACTTCTTAATTGTTGCATGTGGGCTTCTTAGTTGTGGCATACAGGCTTCTTAGTTGCAGCACGTGGGCTTCTTAGTTGAGGCATGCAT
This sequence comes from Leucopleurus acutus, assembly GCF_964270905.1. Taxonomy (NCBI): domain Eukaryota; kingdom Metazoa; phylum Chordata; class Mammalia; order Artiodactyla; family Delphinidae; genus Leucopleurus; species Leucopleurus acutus. The sequence goes on along the minus strand of NC_139162.1, from coordinate 16,614,782 downwards.
GCGGGATCTAGTTCCCCCACCAGGGATCGAACCCAGGCCCCCAGCAGTAGGAGTATGGAGTCTTACCCACTGGACCACCAGGGAAATCCCCTCAGCATAGTCTTGACAATAGGAACACTTAGCTAGAATTGTTCCAAGACAGCCAGAGACAAGGGTGGCTCTGGAATTGGGCTCCCCATATGGTAATAAACCACCGAACTCCCCAAAGAGGCATTGAACGAACAGAGTCATTATGATATAGGTAGTCTCCTGCCTATTATAAAGGGAAGGGACCAAAGATCACCTTTGATGCTTTAATGGGAATTAGCCACTATGTGGCTTTGATGTGCTCTGGGAAATTTAGGTTGTACATGTCACTTTCAGATGACACAGAAGGGAAGAGTGTGAGCTTTGCACAAGGTAGACTCAGATGTCTCAAACTGAGGGCTCCAATTCAGGAGAAAAGCAAGAGCTAGATGTAGTCTCTAAGAGAACTAAGCCAAAAGCACATTCTGGTTTGGTTTTCATCACGTTGAAGGGACAAAGGTATTAATTGTCTGTCACTGGAGGGTGGGAGTTTTAGCATTTTCACACTATAAAGGGGGTATTAGGTGACTATGTTCTAAGCTTTCTGCTACAATTTTTTTTTCATTTGGTATATTTGTATTTGCAAAGTTCTTGAGTGTGCTACACTGATTATTCTTAATCTCAGCCCTCCTGGGTTGTTCGTATAATTCCCTTATTTTTGGGTGGAGGTACAAGGCCCAGAGAAAGGAACCATTTAGAATTGTAGGTTGTAGAGTTTTAGGGATTTGACAGATCATGCTGATCATATGGTTAACCAACTTGTTTTACAGATTGACAATAAAGCTCAGAATAGCAAGTGATTTACTTAAGACCATGCTGCCAGTTAATAATAGTCTACACTTGAATCCAGTCCTAAAACTTCCCTGATAGTTAATATTCAAGCTCTTCCAATTAGTTGAATTTCCTTGGCTAAGTCTTTTCACCTCTTTGAGCTTCTGTTTCTTCTTTTGTGAGCTGGGGTAATGATAAATAACATAATTCATAGGGCTGCAGGAAGGGTCGAATAGGGTAATGAATGTGAAAGCATTTTGAAACACTTTATAAAATGCTATAAAAACTTTAGGTATTATTATTATTACTGTTTGAAGTAATTCAGCAAAATACTGAATTGGAAGTTGACAAATACAACTCAAAAGGATTTTAGAGTTGGAAAGGGCCCTTGGAGTTTATCTGGGTTAATAACCAAGTAATTGAAGGCTTCGTTACATGTCTTTATTATTTTCTTAAAATTTATTTAATTTACTTTTGGCTGCGTTGGGTCTTCGTTGCTGCACGTGGGCTTTCTCTAGTTGCAGTGAGCAGGGGCTACTCTTCGTCGCGGTACGCGGGCTTCTCATCACAATGGCTTCTCTTGTTGCGGAGCATGGGCTCTAGGCGTGAGGGCTTCAGGAGTTGTGGCACGCAGGCTTCAGTAGTTGTGGCACACAGGCTTCAGTAGTTGTGGCTCGCGGACTCTAGAGTGTAGGCTCAGTAGTTGTGGCGCACGGACTTAGTTACTCTGCGTCATGTGGAATCTTCCCGGCCCAGGGCTGGAACCTGTGTCCCCTGCATTGACAGGCGAATTCTTAACCACTGCACCACCAGGGAATTCCCTGTCTTTATTATTAAATCAAATAATCTTTTAAAGTGTGCATTTGTAAACAGACTTTCTATGCAATAGAAAAATTTTGATCATCTCTGAAAAAGGACTTTCCATAAAAGGCCCAGATACTTCTAAGACTGATCCACAATCCAATTTATTAAAAATGGCAAGAGATGGTTTGGTTAGTCTGTTGAGCTTCATTCTTGCAGGACTGGGTGTGAGTCATACAATTTCACTTTCTTTTTAGGGTAGCAGGTTAAGTGGGGGAGAGGCTGCGGCAGAGCTTAGGGCAGCCTCGAAAATAACTACTATGAACAAGGCCTCAGATCTAGCATCCAACAGCCAGGACATTCTAAGGCCAAAGTGCAAGTAACCAATTCTTTCTAGATTTGCTTCTCACTTTGCTGGCAGAGATGAGGAGGCAGATGTTGCAATAGGTGGGTTGCAAAAAAATTCTCGTATTCCCTTGTACTGCTACAAAGCAAAGTAACACAAAAGCAAAGTAACACAAAGTCAAGATAGGTAGCAGGGAGAGCAGGTGACAGCAGAGAAATCTGGGCAGGGCTGCCATTTTTTCCAGACTAAATAGGACTTTGATGGTCTCATGATTTCTGAAAACTATTGGCAAGCTCAGGTTAGGTAATTGAGATAATTTTTTTTTTTTTAAATAACCAGAGCTGGAAGAGAAACTCGCTTTAAAATCCCCCCACTGACTTCCCTGGTGGTGCAGTGGTTAAGACTCTGTGCTCCCAATGCAGGGGGCCTGGGTTCGATCCCTGATCAGGGAACTGGATCCTGCATGCATGCCACAACTTAAAAGTTTGCATGCCACAACTAAGGAGCCCACATGCTGCAACTAAGGAGCCGTCGAGCTGCAAATAAGGAGCCCACCTGCTGCAACTAGACCTGGCACAACCAAATAAATAAATAAATAAATATTTTTTAAAAAAAGGCTTCCCTGGTGGCACAGTGGTTAAGAATTTGTCTGCCAATTCAGGGGACATGGGTTCGAGCCCTGGTCTGGGAAGATCCCACATGCTGTGGAGCAGCTAAGCCCATGCACCACAACTACTGAAGCCCATGTGCCTAGAGCCCGTGCTCCACAACAAGAGAAGCCACCACAGTGAGAAGCCAGCACACAGCAACGAAGAGTAGCCCTGGCTCACCGCAACTGGAGAAAGCCTGTGCGCAGCAATGAAGACCCAACACAGCCCCCCCTCCCCAAAAAAATCCCCCCATTGCTCCTATGCATGTTCAGCCCACAGATCGGGGACTCCGAAGGGTGATTCACATGAGGGAAGTAAAACTGCATTCCCACTTTGCCCCCGCTTCCCTTTAAGATCCTATATTCCACCAACTCCCCTGGTAAATGCACTTCCACTGTTAATAATTTAAATGATGATGTAGCCTCGGTGAGAAGAAGCACTGTGAAACACAGAGCTGTGTAGAGCAGAGATCATACACTTGTGACAACTCAAGGCTGGGTTTTGGAACAACTGCTTGGATGACAGGCTTGCTCAGGCTCAGGTTGGGGAACCTTGAATGAGGCTGCAGGCCAGGCTGCCCCTTCCACACTGAGGAAGGTGCAGGCTTCCATGCAGTGGCACCTCCCTGGGTCAGGTGCATTTTCATTGCATGTCAGGCAGATTGCTGCAGCCCTGCATGCTGCATCTGCCCTGTGCAGCTGACCTGCATTACAGCTTTGATGATGCTTGTCAGTGAAAAGAAGTTTCAGCCTCAGGAATAGCCTTAAAGAGGCTTTTTAATTCCTCCTGGGAACTCTCTCTGCACCTTAGGATGGTGGCGGGGTCACCTTAGTTCTGACGACTGAGGAAAAAAGAATCTGCCATTTGGTTCCTCCTCCCATCTTTTCTTCAACCCCTTGCTCTTTAGGAAATATCGCATTTATTGCTTTTTACAAATGCATGACAAAAACAATAACAAACAACAAAAAGTAAAACAAACTCAAGTAAAAAAACTTATGTGATAGAACAGAGTCTAGCACTTTGTCCTTAATCAAGTGCTGTAAATTGTGCATCTCAAAATAGTAGTTTGCTATGACTTTTTAACTTATAGATATAGGTCCTCAGGCCTGGCTCCCTTTTCCAGCAGGTTTTTTTTTGTTTGTTTTTTTTTAATGATTTTAAACCTTCACCTATTTTTTCCACTTCCCCCTGACCCCCTGACTCCGGCAACAACCAGGCTGTTCTCTGTATCTATGGGTTTGTTTTTGTTTCTTTAGCTTCTACATGTAAGCGAGATCATATGATATTTGTCTTCTTCTGTCTGACTTATTTCACTTAGCATAATGCCCTCAGCCTCCATCCATGTTGTGACAAATGACAAGATTTCATTCTTTTTTTATGGCTGAAAATTATTCTGTTGTATATATACTACATCTTCTTTATCCACTCATCCATTGATAGACAATTAGGTTGTTTCCATATCTTGGCTAGTGTGAATAATATTACAATGAATATGTGAGGGCAGATATCTCTTTGAGATCCTGAGTTCATTTTCTTTGGATATATACCCAGAAATGGGATGCTGGATAATATGGTAGTTCTGTTTTTAATTTTTTGAGGAACCTGCATGTTGTTTTCCATAGTAGTTCCATCAATTTACATTGTCACCAACAGTGCACAAGGGTTCCCTTTTCTCCACATCCTTGCCAACACTTGTTATCTCTTGTCCTTTTGGTAATGGCCATTCTAAGAGGTGTGAGGTGATAGCTCATTATGGTTTTGATTTGCATTTCCTAGATGATTAGTAATGGTGAATACCTTTTCATGTGTCTGTTGGCCCCTTGTATGTCTTCTTTAGAAACGCTTTTCCAGCAGGGTCTTCTTTAAGCCTGCTTAGAATGCTGGGTTGTTGCCCTTGTAGTTTGTATACTCTGAACACTGTATGTTCTTTTCTAGCTCTAAATTCTTCCTTCTCTTCTAAAATGTTTCTCTGACTTTCTGGAGACTCAAGCCAGTATATCCTTTTGTTCCCCTCTAATAGTTTAAATTGTTGCATGTCACATACCAAGGGCATCTGCTTCAAGCTCTTCTTAAATCTCTTACCCAGGCTGTTCCCATCCAGGTATAGTACCTTCAAGTTTATTCAGTTCAGTCTCATTCAACTGACATTTATTGAATGCTCACAATTTGTAAATCCCTGGATGCTTAGGGCTGTGTATCTGTCTGTCTCTTTCCCACTTTCTATTCATTCATCCATCTTCTATCTATCTGGAGCATAAGATGGAAGAAGTCCTCTCTTACAGAAGCTTAGGGACTGGTTTCTTAGCATGTCCAACTTTCTTTCCGATATTTAAAGCTATTCGACAACAATAATAACAATGACAACAATAAAACAAGAATCTCAGCCATCCACCATTATATCTCTACCAAAATGGGACGAATGAAATTCAACAGGTTTCCTTACAGCATTCATTTCATGATTATTCTCCCAAAGGAGAAGTTGTTTCATTCTGGTAATGACAACGCAGTCACAATCCAAGGATATGGTTTTAACCATTTCTCCCCTTTTTCTTCCAAAGTTTCCATCATGGAGTGTTCTCCAGAAGTAAACTGGACTGTTTTCAATGTGCACATCCCTTCCTGTCCCTTCCCTGCTCCTAATAGAAAGGTTAATATTGAGAGATAGGGTGAATGAATGTGAGTTCCCGAGTGTGAGTTCCCAAGTGTGGACCTTATACCCTGGCTTTGAACCCTGAATCTTCCATTACTAGGTATGGGATTTGGAGCAAGTTATAATCCTTGAATGTAAAATGGTGATAACAATAGTCCCAAGTTCATAGGGATTGTTGGAACAATTAAATTAAATGAAATAGTACATGTAATCTAGCAGGGTGCCTTGCAAAGTGCCTACTTGAAAGGTGTGTTGGAAAGGAAATGAGATTCTAGAATCTTGAGTGGGTGGATGAGGTATCTGACTTAACAAAATGGATAATTTGGGACTTCCCTGGTAGTCCAGAGGTTAAGAATCCTCCTTCCAATGCGGGAGATGCGGGTTCAATCCCTGGTTGGGGAACTAAGATCTCACATGCCGCAGAGCAACTAAGCCTGTGTGCGCTCTACAGCCCACATGCTACAACTAGAGAGAAGCCCGCATGCCGCAACAAAAGATCCCATGTGCAGCAAGTAAGACCCGATGTAGCCGAATAAATAAAAAAGAAAGAAAGAAAATGGATACTTTTTAGCAGTGTTTAAAAGATTATATTGGTTAAATTAGCTTGATGGTTATAGATATTCCCCAAATATATATCTGGAGTTTTCCTAAATTTGGATATCAGTGGTTCTGAATGTTCTTGCACTGAGAAAAGGAAAAACGGAAAGGAAGATGGAAAGGAGGGAAGGAGGGAGAAACCAGTCAAAGGGTGTTAGTGTCAGATGGACTGTGTCACATCTGGGGAAGACAGGTTTGTATAATAATGAAGATTATGTATGCACATAACTCAGCTTTTGAGGTGACTTTTATGATAATATCGGTACCCACATCTCAAATGCCAGCAGTCCCTGCTGCCTTACCTGGAGGTGCCCAATGGATGACACTACTTTCTTTTCTCAATTCACAGTTTTTCTTTGTACCCATTAAAAATTGTTTTCACATTCTGCTTTCCGTTACAGTTATTTTGCTCATGTCGAATTCCCTCAGTACCTTTTCCTCCATCCTCCTTGCCCTAGCACATGGTGGATGGAATTGGACAGAACACTACCATTCACTAGGGCGAGGCTCAAACCTGCTGATGGGATGATAGATTCCCTCTAGTCTAGAACCAATAAAACCCTAACACAAGATCAGGGAAGTGCAGAAGCTGGAGCGGGTTTGGGGAGGTGGGTTGGGAGCAATCTCTCCTGCCTTGGTCTCATTTTTGAAGAGTGGCACCTTTCACCAATTTTTAAAAGGTGTACAGTTTTGCATGAAGATTGTCAAGATGATGATGATAATGGGAGGAGCATGAGGAAGCAAAGGTCAGTGTGCTCCAAGTGTCAGGGTCAGCCCTTGGGACCTTACAGCAGGATGTCACCGTGTGGCCCCTTTCCTGTCTGCCCTCCCATCTACCCACCAGTGTTGCAGGTTGAGAACTACCCCACCCCACCCCTGAGTTTGCCCTTCTTGTGAAAACCTGGCTGTGTAGCTGCATGAGGGCCAGCCCACTTTCCCCCTCACTGCCCCCAAAGCCCCCACGTACCCAGCTGAACTAAAGCCGTGACCTCAGGACCGTTCAGGGTCCGGCCCTACCTCTGACTCTGTCTGGTCTCTTTTTCTCTTACTGTGCTGTGGTCACATGGGCTTTGTTACTGCTCCTAACATGTGTTGATCATGTTCCTGTCTCAGGGCCTTTGCACTTGCTGTTCCCTCTGCCTGGAGTGTTCTATTCCATATGTATACATGGCTGATGCCCTCCCTCATTTCTTTCAAATATCACCGTCTCATCAAATGTCACCTTCTCAGAGAGGCCTTCTCCGACCACCTGAGCTAAAGAACTTCCCCTGTCACCCTCTGTCTCCTTACTCTGCTATACTTTTTTTCCACAGGGCATTGTATTACAAATGTATCAGCTTGTTGTCTGACCTCCACTAGACTGTAAGCTTGATGAAGGCAGGGACTTTAGTCTTCAGTCCCTTGCTATATCCCACTGCTGGAGCAGTGCCCAGCACATCATAGTTGCTCAGTTAATTTGCTGCATAAGTCGATGAACAGTAAATGATTTTCACCCATCCATCCATTCAATGCACAGAGGTTGAGTGTCTACAGTGTGCAAAGATGAAGACATCATAGTCTTTCCTTCTAGGATGTAGCAGTCTTGATGGGGAGATAGATACATACATAGATACAGATATATAAACAGGTATTTATGAAAAAGCTTTGCAGGTGCCATGATAGAGTTACAGACAGGGTATTTCCTCAGACACAGTCAGAGAAGTGGCAGACAAAATGCTGACATTAAGTATACTCAGTTGTTTAAGAATTAAAGCCACAAATAAACATATATTTGTGTGTGTGTGTGTGTGTGTGTGTGTGTGTGTGTGTGTGTGTGTGTGTCTATGTGTCTTTAGTGTTTTGGCCTTATAAGATTTCATAGAGTTTGGAGAAAGGCTCAGAATGGCTTTTCAGTGATGTTACAGTATGATAGAAAGGTGAAGAATTCACTTTCTTTCCCCTCAAATGAAATAGAAGCAGCTGCATTTCTCCCAGGTGGGCCCAGGCATTGTACAAGACCCACATATTTTTCAGTGAGATTCACATTTGCTGTGATGCTGGAAGCTTCTAATGGGCCTCTGAGGGTTGTAAATTATATCAAATAATTTTCCAGATACTAAGCTGTTGTTTTTTGAAGAATGGAGATGGGAGGGGTGAGGATGAAGCTTTCCTTGGATCCTGAAATTACACCTTCTTCCAGCCACATTCAGTAAATCTTTTTGAATGTCGAATGTTCATTCATTCAATATTTACTGAGTATCAACTATGTGAGAGGTGCCATGCGGGGCCATGGGGCTGTGCTTGATTGGTTTAAAATCCATAGATCCTTATGGAAAAGCTGCTAGAACTTGGTGTAGCTTTTTGCTGTCGTTTGTTTTACCATTCCTATTTTATTGCTGTGGTTTTATGATGTCCTTATTGTAGCAAGTCAAATAAAACAGAGGTATTCAATATATAAATATGTGTAAAGGAAAAATATTTAATCCTCCACTCTTCCTCTTTATTCCTACCACCGCTTGTAATTAATCTTCCAGTAGTTTGATGGATATCTTTCTGTAGCATTATCTTTGTACACACAGGAAGACTTTACTTTTATTTTACAAAGATGATATTATATCACACACACTACCCTGCAGTGTACTTCTTAAAACTTGCTAATGTATAATAAACATTTTTCTAGGTCTTATTATTTCTAGTAAGTTCATAATTTTTTATAGAATTGGTATAACAGAATGTAGCCACCCATTTTCCTTAATCATAGACCTTTAGGCGAATCAAGATTTTTTTCTATAATAGTTATTGTTTAAATAAACATCCTCATACATATTTTTATATATTGGTGCTTTTATTTCTGTTCAGTGGATTCTGATAAATGTTCAGTAGATTCTGATATTTATTATGTCAAAGGGTAAATGAATTTTTAATCTTTAATAGGCATGACTTGATTACCTTCAAAAATGTAACAGTTGGTATTCAGAAATACATGGGAGTACTTTTGACCCTAATATCATCCCCAGCACTGGATGTCATTAATATTTTTAAGTTTTGTCAACAAAGACAATAAAAGTACTTCAACAGTGACAGTTCATTGTTGCTTTAATTGCATTTACCTGACCATCCCTGGGGTTGGGCATCTTTCATACATTTATTAGGCATTTGCATTTCCCATACTATAAGTTCTTATTCAGATCCCTTGCCTGTTTTTCTACAGTGTTTTCTTTTTCTTCTTGACTTGTAAAAGCTTTTTGTGTATTAGAAATAATAATGCTTTGGTTATGTATAAGAATACAACATGTATCATCTTGCAGATACATATATCTGCTTATTTTTATTTCTTTGTTTTTTTTGTCTTGCTTAGAAAACATTTCTCGTCAACCTTTTGGATGTGGTGCTCATCAAAAACATGAGCCTGATGAGCCAGGGTCTTTGGGGCAGAGAGCATGGTCCATTTTTGATGCTTTGTGGCTACAGTGTAACATTTCAGGGTCTGTTGCTGCCATGCACTTGAGACCAAGATGCCATTTGCATTACCCTTTCCCTTCTCACTCTTCTCCCTGATTTTAATGTAGGTTTTTACCTGCCAGACACGGACCTTGTGTCCTATCATCAATGCCCAGCATCCTTCTGCTGGGACGCTCTGAAACTCAACATGAGATTACTGAAAGTAGTGGTCATTAGGAAATAATTTGGTGTTTCCTAATATCCCAAGGCCATTTCTCACTCTAGGACTCGTCCATAGCCAAATATCCAGAGTTCGTCATGGGGCACACTAGCTCAGCCCTTCCCTGTGGAATCGTATCTCTCATTGCCTTCGCTTTGTCTCTGTTTGGCCCCCTTCTCTGAAGGGGTCATGAGAAGTCTGACACCTTGGTCCTGCATCCTGGGAACTGGATTTTATACATAATCAATTTAATTAAAATATGCCATTTATTTTGCATCTGTCATATTTTTAGGGCACAGTCCTGGGCTTTGAGGACTTCAGCATGTCTCCACGGTAACTGAGTAATTTGTTCCCCTTGACAGGACTAATGTTCTGTCTTTCATAAACAGGGATGACTTTAGAAGGAGGCAGGCTCTTAGGTGAACTGTTTCTCTAATGATAAGGATAGATCTGAATGTGTGGATTTTCATACACATTTTCCCTGTCCTTGTGACTAAGCTATCAGAGAAAGCTGGAACATTAGAGCTACAAGAAAGTTCAGGCAAGAAAACTGAGGAAGAGAGAAGTAAAATGGACACATTCAAGTCTCACAGCACATTGATGTACACTAATAGTCTTTGTGGATTTATGACAACTACAGTCACAACTATAATAGGATTTGTATGTAGATTCTGGTAAATAAAAACAGGGTCAAATGGACCCATCAGCATGTGTATCATCATATTACTGGGACACTGACCATGCCTGGAACTCCTAAGGTGATTCAGAGCCCGAGTTTAGAGCAAGAACTTGGACGTCTCCACCTATTTCACAGCCGTGGAAATGGAAGCACAGGGAAATGAAGTGATGTGCCACAACTTGAATCCGTATGCCCTGATTTTCTGGTCTAGCCCTCCCTCTACTGTCATATGCCCCTTCTGGTTGAGGCATTTATTTGCAGGAGTGATTTTTTCAGTGAATAGTAAAGATTGAAGACCAGCTCTTTTGGGGGACCAGTATCTATTGGGGAACAGGATCTGTTGCCACGCTCACATATACTTACCCCTTTAACCTGCCTCCCAGCCAAGGAGGACTATGTTGTCTTGTTTATTCATTCAGAAATTATGTATTTGTCCTTCCCTATGCTGGGGCTTAATAAATATTTGTAGAATTGTACTGATCTGCTTTGGATTGTTAAGGTACCAGAGGTAGGGACCTGAAAAATGACTAAGATTTCGTTTTACTGGTGGGGATAAAAGATGCAGCCCACTGAAAATAAATCCCTTTTTAACAGTTTTGCTAAAAACATATGCCATATAATTGAATATATGTACAAATAAAAAGCACCTAGTACAGCTTGTTCAACTTCTGTTTTATTAGAATCCAAGTGGTAACATTCATTTCCAGGCAGTGTCACTGATGTTGGTTTTGTTCATTATTAGGAGATTGTAGTTATTTCACTCTGAAGGGAGAAGCCCTGGGTTTATAACTGCCAGGGCTCGCAAGTGGCCGAAGAACTAGACCCACCAGCTGATTGGCCTTTTATAGAGTCAGTGTGTCAGAAGTCATCTTCAGAAAGCGAAGTGTCCCTTCCCTGTGGCCTGCTCTCCCAAGGGAGGATGGACACGTTTTCCTTTGGCTGTAGATGTAGTATGGACTTCAGCTCAGAAGCTGCCTGATTCCCCGGGGGCAGCTGGAGGTGGGCAGCTCAGAGGCCGACATTGTTGCGGTCACGTGAGATGTGAAGCCAGCTGAGCAAGTACCAGGGGCTGCTGTCCTGGAGGAGCCCTGATGTTTCATTGTTTTGATTTTATCTGGCATGAATAGAATCCATAGATGGGCTTCAGAACAGGCGGAAAGAGGAATAAGAAGAAGGAAAAAAAGCAGATCGTAAATTACAATAATAATTTATGATCCAACAAAGAATTCGCTTGCACCACAATAATAGCCCCTAATAAGTACATTCATGTGACTTATGAGACTGTAATAATCTTCTCAATGATGATTTCTGTACTAAGCTGTTGTTGTTATTGTGCATATTTGGTAATGATGGACAAAAATCAATATTGGGTCTTTTGATTCTTTTAATTCAGAGAATGAAATTTTTTTCCTTTCCCTCAGCCTTCACACTTTAGCTGGAAGTTCAAAACCTGGAGACAGGAGATCATCTTTGGGTTTTATCCTTTTCTGTTTCCTAATCTGCTGGGAGATTTCAAGACAGAACTGTAGCCAAAATTGAGTTGTTTTTCTGTGTCCCTTTTCTTCCTGAAAGGAAGGGAGGAGGCTGTTTTCTTCCCCTGGGAAGTTCTGTGTGGATTTTTAGCTATCCTAACAGGATCCACAGAAGCAACAGATGTGAAAGAAGCCTGGGTATCAACATCCCAAGCAAAATGAGCATTTCTCCCCTCTTAGCACCTTTACGAATGAGAATGCTGCCCCAAAGGGAAGGTCAAAGAAACCTACCGCAATATGAGCTCTGTATCTGGATGCTTTATAGCCACATCCTAAATGCTTGATGTTTGCTCTCACAATACGGGCCTACTTAGGAATTCATCTATCAGCTTTTAAAAAGGACCTACAACATTTACACTTTCATAGTATCTTACCATTTTCAAAAACACTTTTGTAGATGTTTCTCATTTAATCATTATATCAACCCTTTGAAGTGGCTATTTGGTCAGTGCCATTTTTAGATAAAGAGACTGAGGGTCAGAGAGGAAGTATGTCTCTCAAAGCAGCCTGAGTGTTGGGTGCAGATTCAAGATTCCTATAAGAAAAGAGGAGTATTCCTGCCTTACCTGGTTGGTACCTCTGGAGTAGTACAGCCTTCATCACAGGTCTAGACACTGGCTTGCTTCTACACTCTACTCTGATTTTAAATAGACACATCAGACTCAGGGGAAGCTTTGAAGACAGTTGGTACGCAGAGCAGCTTCCTTTGTGGGGCATTGGACGTAGAGAGAGTTTGTTGCATTCTGGAAGTTATGTTTCTGATTATTTAATATTAGCACACCATTTGTAACTCAGACATCAGGTAGGGTTTTAGTGTCCAAAAATCTCTAAACTCCCACCCCCTCCAAATATGCTCCATGTTAATATCATGCCTTTACAATACGTCTGCAGATTTCCAAAGGGCTGAAGCATCTTTGCGGTTACCTCTTGCTTCCACGTTCTGCTTGTGCTGAATCAGTTCATCTTGGAAATTGTCTCGATGCCCTTCTGCTGTCTGTGATGTTTGATATAGCTGAGAACTCAGGCATCTTCCTTGATTTCCCTCAGGTAAACCACTCATACAAGGGGTGTGTGTGTGTGTGTGTGTGTGTGAGTGGGTGGTGTGAAGACTACTGACATTTTGGTAGGACAGGAGCATTTACATATCGCCATTTGGCCCCTTTTTCAACTTGAGTTCCCATTTCCTACTTTTTTGCAAGACTCTTTCCTCCTCCTCCTCCTTTCTTCTTTCCTCACCTGCCCCCCCCCCCACCTCTCCCCTCACCCAAATTCCTATCAGTTTTGTATGCATTTCAGTATAGCTACCTCCTTTGTTTCCTTCTGACTCATGCCCTCGAGGTCTCACTTTCCCCTCAAGCACCTTATCAAGGATATTTTCCTTAAAAAGACCATTCCCTCTGTACAAGGAATTCTTATGCCAGCTGAATCAGATTTTTTTCTAATCCATCATGTAAATAGTGACACGAGAACCCAGTCTTGAATGTATGATTGGTCTCAACATTATAGTGATAGCAGTGGCGTTAATACCTTATAGCTATTAAAAGTTTTCAGCGTGCTTTGCTTATACATTAGCATATTTAATCCACACAGTAATTCCTGTAATCCCAGTTTTCAGATGAAGAAACTGAGGGTCAGAAATAGAGAGCCAGAAATAGAGTGCAGGTTCCCTGACTTCTCCAGAGCTCTTTCGCTACCCTATCAGTGTAGGTCCAGTTCTGTTCCTGTCCATATTTCTGCACTGGTTGGTTTCTGCATTTCATTGTCACACAGTGAATCAGACTAGAAAATTTCAGCCATCTCTGATTTATGTTTGCCACTGGCCTCCCTGGGACTTAACCTCTGAATAACTAACTTTCTGTTTTTATGACAACTCTACACTTTCAACCAGCAGCCCCAGGTGGGCTCCTGGGTCCCATGCCTTTTGTCATTTCTGGAGATCGAGAAACATTGTTCAGTGAAGGTTGCGGCCTTGTAGGAGCAGGTCATGAGGCCACATCAAATGTGTGACCTGGTTCTTTAAAATTTGGACTATTTCTCCCTCTCCATTGGCTGCTACAACCAGCCTGCACTGAGAGTGTTTAGCTGTTTTTCTCTATGTAACATTTCTTCATCTGGAAAGTCTTTATCACATAGGATCGAAGACACGTTAAAGCCCCAGCAAGGCAGGGGTTAAAATGGTTTTACCCAGAGGATTTCATGAACAGGCTGTGAGCCAGTTTTTGGTCCCTTCCCCCATCTCTTTATGTAGGTATCCCCACATGCAAGCATGCATTATCTGGACTACTATGGAGTCCGTCGGTAGAGATGCCATAACCTCTGGCTGACCTTGAGCTGCTGATGCCCTGTCATGCACTCCAATCACTAGGATCTGTAGAGGTGGCCACAGCCTTGCAAGACACTCTAAAGCTTATAACTGTGTCGGGTCCTTACCTCTTTTCAGTGGCATTGGGTGACTTGTAGATCCTGGTAGCATTTCCCTTCTCGTGTGATGTGTGCTCATTCTGAAATAAAAACTACACAGCTGTGGTTGGTCTTTCTTATTGGAAAACAGCAATTTTCCACCGCCTGGGCTGTTTTCCTTGCATGATGGGCTATTAGAAGGAACAGTGAGAATATGAGGAGATTGGTTAATTCCTTTGCTACCAGCAACATTTCTTTTCTTTCATATTGTCAGGGCACCTCGAGTTGTATTGACTCAGTTCTTCCAAGTCTGTCTGCTTGTCTTTTAGACTTCATCTTCATCGCTAGATTGGCAATGACTGTGCAAAAGGTTTAATGGTTTTGGTAATATTTTGTATTTTTTTGTTAATCTTTTTTTTCTGAGCATGGATAATAAAAAAATGTCACTATGCTTTGCATTTTAGAAGCAAAAGAAAATTAGACAACTGTTACATAATATGCTCGTGGGATTATATAACAAGTGTTTCTACTGGAAATAATGCTCTTAGCTGTGCTGTTTCTCATTTGCTGTGATTCCTGCAAGGGTTGTATGTTAAACTTGTCTATATATCAAACTCAGAAATATATTAGGTTGAAATCTATGAATTTGCCTATTTTGTAGATCAAAAGCATTCATATATTGGCAGTTTCATAGGGTCCAGGTTGTATCAGCAGCACAAGGCAAAGCCTGATGGAAGCAGGAGAGGTCATCCACTGCATCCCCCTGTCTCCAGGCAGGATTACATTTCAATCGTACTCAGGATTACATTTCAATCATACTGAGAAGAATCTCGTAACTCAAACTTTTTAACATTTGTTGTCAAAGAATGAAGTTCCTGATGCAGTTCTGGGCTAGTTAAAGGATTAATCATCAATATCAAAGTAGGGAACGGGTCATTTTGGAAGCGCAGCAGAAGTGGCAGTGATCCCTCCTCTTTAAGATCTTATAGGACAGCTCACATATCGTGTCACTCTTGGTGGGCGTAATTGGGGTTTTCATAACATAGAAAGATGCTCTGTTGCTTTCACGTCTCACCAAACAAGGCTTTGATTCCATGCTCATCAAAAACCGGTTAAGATTGGCTCTGGCTTGCAACTTGCTTGAGACTGTGTCTCAGATCTTAGCCTTGAATGTGACAATATAAGCTGTTGAACAGCCTGCCTTGGCTACCTTAGCAGATGGTCTTCTAAATGAAGACAAGGAGCCTACTTTACTCAAGCGATGAGATTTCCAGACAAAGCAGGGTCATGGGGATAATCTCTGGACTCTGGGTAGAGTTTTCCTGACATGTGTATCCAAGCCAGATGCTCAGGGTATCTGCCCTTCCTCCCAGCCTCCTCCCTGCTGTCAGAGCCTGCAGCCTCTCCCCACTCCCACTGTCCTTTGGCCAGCAGCTCCTGATGCCCAGAGGATTCAGCTCAGGGTGCGCGTTCACTCGAGCCAGTGCTTATTCCATACATTGAGCTTGCTCTTCAATGGACTCACTCTTTTATTGCCAATAAAAGTGTAACCACTCAGTCCTGGGTGTGCTTATAATAGCTTGGGAAGGCAGGAGCTTTAGAGACAATATTTTTGTGTGATGAAGACACGAGGCAGCCTCTTTCCCTTTGCCTAGGAACTGAACTCAGAACTTTGGACCCTGTGACATTATTCCAGCACTAAAGGCACAAGGTTTGGATGTGGGATGTATGATGACAGAAATTTCTGTGCAATATTAAACTCTGTAAATGAGATAAAAGCACCCAATATAGTTCCCGGCCCTCCACAGGCTTCTACTAGGCGCAGAAAAGGTATAGAAAAATTGGCTGAAGAGGAAAGATGAGAGGTCTTTAGGTCAGAAGGTCTAGGTTCCTGTCATATATCAGCCACTTGTATGTGTATGACCTCAGGCCACTCTTTCAGAGTTTCAGTTCCCTCATTTGCAAATGGGGTCCCTGAGCTTCCCAGGATTTTCTCCTGGTCATAAAATGCAGTCGTGGGGGCAAGAAAGCTTTGAATAAAGGATGACACATCCTGAAGGTGTTGGGTGTCTTATACTCTCCAGGTCAGATTCTCATTAGCCCTCAGACGTCTTTGCATGATTGGAGAAAGGTCTGGGCTAATATGCTTCAGAAGTGAATTGTTCTTAAAATTGATGAGCGGATTTGAGTCGCTGTCAATATCTTACCCCGCCATAGGAAACGGCTCTTCTGGTGAAGGGCTGAAAGGGGCTCAGGGTGGGCTGGGGGACCCCATTACAGAAGAGCCTCCTTCCCAATTAGCCCTCGGTCCCCACCCTCCTGCAGCTTGTTGTTAATGAGGGAGCTCGGTCCAAACCCAGTTTTCCGGGATCTGATGAAAGCTGTAGCCTACTTAAATCACTTTCATGTGGCCTTTAACCTAAAAAGATTACATTTTGGGGGGTGAGTGGGTAGTGAGCAGCAGAGGACCAGCCTGCTGTCAGAGGACAAAATCAAATTTTTTTTATGTGATGTTGCTGCATTAAAAGAGCCAATCTTGTGTCATGTAACAAGTGAATAATGGCTCTAGCCTGTGATGTCAAAATTTTCCACATGTCTCATAAATAAATCCAGCCACACCCCTCCCCCCAACCACCACCCAAAGGCTATCCGTTTTTGAACCTCAGCTTGCATCCCAAATTAAGAATGCGTTCATATTCAAGGTTAAAGGTACAGTATCCCCTTTCAAAAGGCACATGTCAGTGTTTCTGCTGAGAATGATAAATAACACTTGAAACAGGCTATCAGTTGTCAAGAGGACTCTTGCTTCTCCTCCTCTTTTCTGCCCTAACTTTGCTGAAGATCTGATCCTTTGGAAAGAATAGATGCTGTATTAGGCCAAGACTTGATGAAATTTTCTTTAAAGAAAACCACTTGAGTGAGATCCCTAGGGGGGAAAAAATCAAACAGCTAAATAGTCCAGTGGCCCTCAAGAGCAGAAAAGCTGGATCCAGTACAGCTGCAATTAGGATTAGCAGCATAGCCAAGCCAAGTGCTTTTTATTGCAAGAAGCATACATTCATCTGAGACCTGTCCGCTTGCATGGGGATACCAGGCACAGATACTGACAAAAGTCAGAGAAGCTAAAATATTGATGCTGTTTGCCAAGGAGATTCTGCCTGTTCATTATCAACTGTGATCAGCATAGGTGACTTTCAGAAATAAGAATCCAAGCCATCCTTGGGTGTAGTATACCCGTTATTGTTCCCTTTCTTTTAATGTTAAAAGATTGGCCAGCGGTCAATGTACAGGGAGATTTTTCTGTAAAATCCAGTCTTGTTGAAAGCTCCTTTGCTGAAGGAAAGCTGCCTCTTTATTCCCCCTAAAGGACAGAACGTTTTTTTTGTTTTTCCATTTTAGAGAGAGTCAAGGGGAGGGGATGGGCAGGCGCATG
The DNA here is from genome assembly GCF_964270905.1 of Leucopleurus acutus. NCBI lineage: Eukaryota > Metazoa > Chordata > Mammalia > Artiodactyla > Delphinidae > Leucopleurus > Leucopleurus acutus. The sequence continues at coordinate 16,597,217 of NC_139162.1, read as the reverse complement.
ATGGCTGAGAACCAGAGCAAAGAACAGGAGGGGAATTTGGCTGAATTTTCATAGAGGCTCAAGTCCCCCTGTCTGCTCTCTCTGCCCCTCTCTTCTCTCCCCACCTCACAAACAAAGGCAGCATCTTTCTCAGATAATGCCGCATGTGTCAGAAGCAAACGTTCTGGGAATGTACATGGTGACCTGCTCTGTGTAACAAACGTCAACCCCAAACCATACAGAAGTCGCTACATCTGTTTTGGCTTTGTTCGCAGCACAGAGGGGAGGGGGGTGCACTCCATGGTCAAGGGCCAAACTACATGTCATATTTCATTACCTTCATTAGCTACTACAGAAGGCTGCATTCAAAGGAAAGGTTGGTATTAACTCTTGAGCCGCCAGCCTTTTCTAACAATTATTTTCACCTTCACCCACTGCTTGCCGATCTGTTCCTTCATGCTGTGGGCTCTGATTTAACTAAACTGTAAATCAGCCCTGAGGTCCACAATTTCACCTTCTTAACTTAAAGGAGGCAAGCTACTGTTTTATCCTAGGTAGCTACTTACAGGACGGCTGAACATCTGGAACCTATTAGGACAAATGCTAGTGTAAACCCAATGGGGAAACCGTATTTAGAATTAATAAAACTTTCCCTTCTTATTTTGTCCGCAGTTGTCTTTTTCTTTTCCCCCTCACATTACTTCTGTGATTTAGTATCGCCAGCTCCTTTCTTGGTTGCTGTAGTGAGATAAGATGATGCTTATTGCTACCTCGCTATTTTTGTTGGTGGAGGGGGACTTTTCTTGGTGCTTCCTTGTGGTTACATTGGACTCACATGGTCGCTACCCCGAGAAATAAGAGCCCATTTCCCCATATTCATGTTGCATTTCTTAAGGTATACTTTTCAATTACTGAAACAAAGTGAGTGAAGGTATAAGGTAGATCTTTATACTGCATGGCTATAAAAATGGTCAGTTTTCATGCTGCATATTGATTCCATTTAAAATCATCTGTGGCCAGCACATGCTGTTATTTCATGTTATAAAGAATGGCCACTTGGCCAGCATAGGTCAGAACACACCTGGACTGTGGAATTAGGAGTCTGGAATTTTGATTCTTCATCCTGGCTCTGCTCTTGATTTATTGTCTGGTATTAGACAAAGCTCTTGCCCTTAATTCTCCCATCTGTAAACTACAGATCATTATACCATTACAGGGTTCTAGGAGCTTGAATGACTTCATTTTAAGATACTTTGAAAAGCCCTGAGAAGAAAGTACTTAAGAATACTATGCCATGTAGAATACTATAACATCCATTTATTTTCATTAATACACATTTGAAAGATACACACCAGTGGTTTGCAACTGTAATCCCCACACCAGCAGCAGCAGCATCACCTGCAGACTTGTTAGAAATGTAAATTCTTGGCCTGTGGACCGATTGAATCAGAGACTCTGGTGGTAGGCTAATTCTGATGCACGCTGAAGATTAAGAACCACAGATCGATAGATTTGGCTTCAAGTCCAGGAGTTAAGTCCACAGAGCTCTATCAGCCTAAACAGATGTTGGAGTGGAAGCTCAGCTCAACAAGTCTTGAAACATGGCATCTGAAAGACACTCTTAACTTATAAGGCATGTGGGCCTCTCCAGTTCTGACTTGTGGACGATGCCAATGCAAAATTGTTTTTCTGGTTTTTGAAATGAGTTTTATAATATCTGCTGAGCATTACTGGCACCCTGAACTCAATAGTCCACTTTGTAAGCTGGTGTCTGTCTAATGATAGCTTGGATACAGCTTAACCTGCCAGAAAAATAAACCTGTACTGAAGATTAACAACCACCGCTGGAATAAGGCTTGGATTTGGGACTCAAGTGTACACAGAGGCAGAATGATGCCATAGAAGAAGACATCTAGAACTTCTTTGGAGTTGGGACACGGACATAGAAATAGTTACTTTGTAGATTATACCCTTTGAGGTGGAAAGAGAGGTGTAATGGCAGAAAATAACGTTCACGTTCAGAAATACTGAGCTCTCTGTGGCTGAGTCACACATGTCCATCCTTTACACTTTACAGGAATTGTTATAAAAGAAAAGCTAACCAAAGAACAGATACCTAGACAAGTGATCTAGTTTTGTAAATCAGTAGCAATATGTAAATTATAAACACAGGAGTGTATGGTGTAAGTTGGCTTTTAATATATCTGTATCTAATGCTACTTTGTGCCGATAGTGACTGTTTTCACAAAGGAGTAAAAAACTATACGCACGTTCTCATCTCCTTTTGGTGTTTCAGGTTTCTCTAAGGTTGAAGATGCATTCTGAAGTTGAGAGAAGGGCCAACAAATTAGGACAATTTTGTTTCCATTTTTAACCTCAGACCAGTCAACTCAATTCTTCCTCCTTTAAATTTGTCCTAAGTTTGGTCCTACAATGAGACCTTTTGCATGGCAAGTTTCAGCCTGGGACAAATTATTATGGCTGAATGATAAACCCTTGAAAATAGGGGTTTATAATGGAAACGCTGACACAACCTTAACTCTAGCGGTGAGAGTGCAATGCAATAATAAATGAGGCAGAACAGCAAAGTGTTGCTTTTAATTTATCATTTAGTAGGAGAAAAAGGCCTTGTTTACTTCTTTTTCATCTTCTTCTTTGCTTCCAAGACTTGCAACCATTATTTTGAAATGTATTTTATAATAAAACCTCAGTGGTTATGTTGCCTAGGGCTTGAGTGTCCATTTTCGAAAGGGAGAAAGAGAGAAAGAGAGAGAGATAAATTTTTGAGGCTTAAGAAGCATATTCTGTTGACTGATTATGTTTTAACTGCACAGCTGCTGCCTGGCAATGCATTTATTACAGAACAGATAGGCTACTCTGTTATGATCCAGAAGTGCCCCGAACATATGATCCTATTTGGATATGTCTATAAGAGTAGCAGTAAAATTATTATAATATTTGAAATGCCTTCTAGTACTTTTTATTCCAGATGTCACTGTATTTGGACCACACAGATTACAGCCTTTGGAGTAATGTAGTTAAGTATCTTTCCCCATTCCCTGCGTTCCCATTTTGTAGATGGAGAAACCGAAGTCACTCACTGGTGTGATTTCTATAAATTCTTTCCTTACTGGGTCTCTGTGTGCTAAGCACTGGTCTGGAACACAAAAGAGCATGCCCCCTTCTCTCTAGGAACTTACAACCTAATGGGCAAAGCAAACATATAACAAACAAAAAATAATGGTGTAAAACATAACAGTATTAGCCTATTGTAAAGTCACTTTATGACATGGGCATTCACTTACCTCTAGCCCTGACTCCGTCATTCCTATATCTTCAGAGGGGCCCAAGGATACAAAATTCCATACATATATATATAAAATATATGTTTTATATATATATATATATATATATATATATATATATATATAGTATATATATATAAAATACTCTCTACCCCTCTCATTGTGCCTTAGAGGACAGATGACCTTTATGACTGCAATACCTCCCTCATTGTCCTGCAACTTCTACTTTGGTGTGAGTAATAGGAGGGCTCAGTAGAAGAATGGGTGGCAGGAGGAGAGTGAGGTTCTGATATTTATTCCTCTGACTTCCTCCATTTCTGGCTCAGAATTGGTTCCATTTCTCTACTGAAGACAAGAGCTCCAGTCTGCAGCCCTCTCCTATAGCCATTGGTCTTGCCAGGTTTCAGCAACCCCACCCTGTCTTGGCACCTTCAGGCCTGGGAGTGGTATTGGCTTGTGCTCTTGCTACCTCTAGGGTGCTTCACTGCCTCTTCTGGGCTTCCCTAAACCAAACTCACACCTCTGCAAATAGTTTCTTCTTTAAACTTTTCTTAGTTACCCCATTTAAGTGTGTGCAAATTGCTTTCTGCTGGGCCCCTGGCTGATTTAAAAAAAGGAAAAAAATATATATACACACACACACAGAGCACACGTGTGAATATACACACATATACACAGTTTAAGAAAACAGAGTATTTATTTTTTTATATTTTGATCACTTACATTTTTTTTAACATCTTTATTGGAGTGAAATTGCTTTACAATGGTGTGTTAGTTTCTGCTTTATAACAAAGTGAATCAGTTATACATATACATATGTTCCCGTATCTCTTCCCTCTTGCGTCTCCCTCCGCCCACCCTCCCTATCCCACCCCTCCAGGTGTTCACAAACCACCGAGCTGATCTCCCTGTGCTATGTGGCTGCTTCCCACTAGCTATCTATTTTACGTTTGGTAGTGTATATATGTCCATGCCATTCTCTCACTTTGTCACAGCTTACCCTTCCCCCTCCCCATGTCCTCAAGTCCATTCTCTAGTAGGTCTGTGTCTTTATTCCCATCTTACCCCTAGGTTCTTCATGACCTTTTTTTCTTAGATTCCATGTATATGTGTTAGCATACGGTATTTGTTTTTCTCTTTGTGACTTACTTCACTCTGTATGACAGACTCTAGGTCCATCCACCTCACTACAAATAACTCAATTTCGTTTCTTTTTATGGCTGAGTAATATTCCATTGTATATATGTGCCGCATCTTCTTTATCCATTCATCTCTTGATGAACACTTAGGTTACTTCCATGTCCTGGCTATTGTAAATAGAGCTGCAATGAACATTTTGGTACATGACTCTTTTTGAATTATGGTTTTCTCAGGGTATATGCCCAGTAGTGGGATTGCTGGGTCGTATGGTAGTTCTATTTTTAGTTTTTTAAGGAACCTCCATACTGTTCTCCACAGTGGCTGTATCAATTTACGTTCCCATCAACAGTGCAAGAGTGTTCCCTTTTCTCCACACCCTCTCCAGCATTTATTGTTTCTAGATTTTTTAATGTTGGCCATTCTGATCGGTGTGAGATGATATCTCATTGTAGTTTCGATTTTCATTTCTCTAATGATTAGTGATGTTGAGCATTCTTTCATGTGTTTGTTGGCAATCTGTATATCTTCTTTGGAGAAATGTCTATTTAGGTCTTCTGCCCATTTTTGGATTGGGTTGTTTGGAAAACAGAGTATTTAGGCAGCAGATTTATAGAGTAAGTCTATCCAATATCGGAATTTGTGGTGAGTACATTATGAAGTCACTCCTTACAATTCCTAGGCCAGATAATGCATCTGTCATGCAAGGCGGCAAGCCCCTGAAGTTACATCAAATTTACAACATAATAAACTTTCGTTAAGATGAAGCTACATGAACCTTACTCCGTTTCACTCCCAGGATAAACAAATGCTGCTTGAATATCTAATGAACCCAGGTCTCACCCAGATTGGTAATGCTGGCATGAAGATGATAGAGAGAATGAAACCAGGAGACACGGAACAGCCAGTCCATGGAACAGCCTCAGTAGCTGGAGCAGTACGTGTATCGTTGCCATCAGTTTTCTTCAGTCATCCAAAATAGGACGCATGAGGCCGCTTGTTGAGGTTAATCTGTGCTTGCACCCACTGTACAGATTCCTGTGTGCATTTTAATCACAACATGTCTTATGGTTTATTGAATGGTTTACACTGTTTGTTTGCCTTGCCCTCTGATACTTCACTGGGTAAGTCAGTTGTAATTATTCCTTAGCATTTTAGAGATCAAATACCCCAGTGATTGAATGGAAGTGGTTCACCAAAGGCGTCTAACACCAAGACGTAATTCAGAAACACGGTGGCTAAACACATGGGTTTTTTTCTGCTCTCTCTCAAAGCCTTACTAAAATGATGGTTTAGGTATAAGAGAGCATAAAGTCATAAGGACAACAAACAGTAGAGGAGGTGATGGCAGATAAGAAATGTAAACAAAATTTTGGGGGCTGGGAAACAACTGGACTGATGGTAACAGGTTTAGTGGAAGACAGAAAAATGGAGCTACATGTCTACAAAAGGCAAAGTCAAGAACTGAGCCAGTGTGAGGTGCTAGAACAAGAAAGATTCTGCCACTGACTGTCTCTGAGGGTGTGGGGATGGGTGGGGCTGGGAACAGAACTAGTTGGAAGTTGCATAAAAGTCAGTTGATCCTCTAGATTCCCCCACTCTGTCCTTCACGTGAAGACCTCTTCGCCTGACTGCTTCAGAAGCTTGGAGCTCTGGAGAGGCTGAACAGGTGCTGATGTGGGGAATCAGGTACAGCTGAGTGAGGGTTACTGTTCCATGCATATGGGCATTAAATGAAGTCTGAGTACTAAATGGTGAGACCTCCTTGCCCTTGTCTGCCACTTGGATGGGGAACATTGTTGACCAGGCTTATCATCTCCAGGCTAGAGACTGGAAGAGTCCTTTCTGAGGAAGTTGATCATTCCAAGAGGAAAGATCTACAGATGCTGTCAGCTGAGATCCCAAAGACACAACCAGGTCCCCTTCTGAATACAGAGATCACCTCACACAGAACTTCCAATGGATTTTTAAAAAGGTTTCATTTTAAAATATAAATAAACAATGTCCCCTCAGACATTTAATGAAACTTTTGCCTTGATGATAGGAACAAAGAGGAAAAAAGAACCCAGAGGAGGTAGAAACAGTGAAGAAAGAAGAAAATACAAAAACAAAATTAAAATACACAGAGAGACACGGGAATATGCCACATTCATGAAATAAGAGTACAGTGCTATTTAAAAAGATTATTCAAGTTGAAGGAGGTCCCCCAAATACCCAGGCAAGAAGTGAATATGGCAGAAATTTCATTTAAATAGGGATTAAAAATTTCAGAGAGGAAAACGGTCTCAATCAGCCTCAGCTTTCTCAACAGTTCTGGAAACTAGAAAACAATAAATGTTGAGCAAAAATTATTTCCAATGTAGAACTTAGTAACCAGTCAAATTGTTGCTTAAGCATGAGGGTAGGATTTACCTCCCCTGTACCTTTTCTCAGAAAGTTATTGAAGGGTGTATTCTACTAATAAAGATGGAATAATCTCAAAAAGAAGAGATAAAAATCTAGGATATAGATGATTTAACACTAGAAGGAGGCAAATTGAATTTTCAGGATAATAGGGAAGAGACACCTCAGGATGACTGCTGGGCAGAAGGCTTAAAATAGAAACCCAGTCTAGTTTGGAGCAATAAGACATAGGGATCCAGATGTCTCTGAGGAAAAAAAAATATATATATAGGATATATAATTTGATGCATTTAAATGTATTCATAAGAAATTGATAAATGTGGGAGAGAATTTGGGAATATATTAATGTTAGGTATGTAGAAAACCAAGAAGAAAAAAACAAGGACATTACCAACTCCTGGAAAGACCAAAAGTTGTGCAAGAAAAGAAATATAATTATAATAAACCACAAGGCTTATGTGTTGAAATGTTAATATAATAATAATATAGTTACATTGTAAACAGCAAGTATCATTTTAAGAAAAAATTGCAGTATAACTATATCAAAAGAATGACATGTGTGCACACACATGCACATGCTTAGCATTGTAAGAGATCTGAATCCTCATTTTCCATAGGGTGAAATCAATGGATAATAATACTTAAAAAAAAGAAAATCAAGAAACACAAAGAAAAGCAGACTAGTTAGAAACATAGAAGCAAATACCAAAAGAAACAACTAAAAGATGAAAGGCTTTCCTCTGGAGAGCAGGAATCAATATTGGAAAGAAGGTGAAGCAGGGAACTGCTGTTCTTCTTTGGAGGCCTTATAGAACTATTTGGCTTTTTCAAACTATGTACATGTATTATATTGTTAGAAATAAATTTAAAAAATTCTTATTGTGAGAATCTGTTTTTTCTTTTCTTTTTTGGTCATGGTTAAGGAAAAGACTCGTGACTATATGAATTGGTATTGCTCTCTAGGTGCCAGGCACTTGGTTAAGCACTTGACATGCTTTTTCTCATTTAATCCTCTTGTTAATCCTGAGATGTTTCTTTTATCCCCTTTTACAGATGGGGAATTAAAGTTCAGAGAGTTTAAGTAATTTGCTCAAGTTACATACTTGTCTGTGATTCCAGAGCCCAGATGCTTGCCTGTCTGCTCTCTTCTACCTGCCATCTCTCTAAGACAGCCAGGCATCTTCTTGCTGTGATTGGCTCCTCTGACCATATTTTAAGTGAGGTTTTATCATGCTAGTCTATCCACCTAGAGTACACACTTTCCTGCTTTTCCCACCTTCGTCCTTTCCTTGCTTCCTAAACACAGCCTGACTTTGTTGGGTTACTCTTCTTAGGAACAGCGTTGGCCTGGTGGGGATGCTGCCAGCTGAATAGGTGGAGTCCAGGATAAGGTGGAATGTAGTACCTAGGACAGATCTACTTACAGCCTCATAGCTTACTGGCTGCATGACCTTGAGCAGATCATCTAACTTTATTTAGTTTCCTCATCTGGAAAATGGGATAAAAATAGTACCTACTTTATTGAATTGTTGCAAAGATTAAATGAAGTTAATGCATGTGAAGTCTTTTTATTTTTATTTGTATTATTTTGTAAAGTCTTTTTACATACAGCTGGCACAGAGTCAGTGTTAGCTATTGTTATTATTATTCTTTGTAGTGAACACTATTGACTGGTTTACAGTTGACTAACAATTGACAGAAGATTATGGATGTGAGTGAATAATTCATCAGTCTCCTAGACTAAAATATGAAACTGTCCTAGTTGTCATAGGCCACAATCTTCTTTCCCACTGGGTTTCCTCCAGGTTAATAAAACAACAAAGAATTTTTATTGTTGCCCATCTTTTGCCCCATTCTTTCCTTTCCTAAGTGCCAGTCTTACGTTGAGTTATCCAGAAACAGTCTGAGGTGGAGATGTGTGTGCATGGGGAATTTTAGGAAGTACACTTAGGAACAACACTGCTAATGGTCTTGGGAAGGAAGTGGGATTGGGCAGAGAAAGGAGTTGATGTGGTTGCCTCAGAGGCCGTAGTTGATCCTACCGGGAGTTCTGAGGCTGGGTCAGCCACTGAGAGTTCTCTCCAATGGGAGGAAGGGGGTTGTACCTTTATACCCCCACCTTAACTAGTCATGGATGTGAGTTGTGTCATGGATGTGGTAGCGCTCTTGAGCTAGGGATGCAGCTGTGAATCATCAACAGTCAACTCTCCTGGCATCTGCAGGAGTGGTACCTTAGATGGAGGGAGTTGGGCTGCTCATCCTGGCCTCCGTTTCACTGTTCCTCTCTTTGGCAACTAGCATTTTCATGCTGCCCCAACACTTAAAGTTGGGAAAGAAGGAAGTCCCATAGATTCATGTAGTTTAAGATTTTACCCCCTGTATTTCAGAATAGGTTAGTTTATGCTGTGGCAACAAATTAACTCCCAGTTTACAAGGGCTTAACATGACAAAGGTTTATTTCTAATTTACAGTGCATATTTAACGTATTTAACTCAGCTCAGTGGTGGATGGGCGTCTGCTCCACACAGCATTCAAGGAACCCAGGCTTTCAGGTCCACCATCTTGTAGCAGACCACCTGGAATACAGGGCCTCCTTTTTTTGTTGAAAAGGAGGGAACCAGAGAGTCATATGCCAGCTTTTAATGCTTCTACCCAGCAGTTACACATGTCATTCCTGCTCAGAGACTGATCCGAGACCTAACCACTTGGCCCTATCTAACTGCAAGAGAGCTGGGAAATGTGGAAGAGCCATAGATACTCAGTAAGCAGCTGATGATTCCACTACACTTTACTTAAGGATATTCACGTTCTCAAAGGGGAAGGATGGCAGATGAGTATCTGCCACCAGAAGAAGAAAGCTAGATTTGAATATTTTCCTCTATTGTAGGCTAAATTAGGGTCCTAAAATTGCTGCTCATGAGTGGGCTTCAGGGAAAAATTGAGCCCCTTAATATTGCATGCAAGATTTTACATGTGTCAGACTTGTTCCTGGGTTAGGAAGTCCATAACTTTTAGCAGATTCTCAAAGGTGTCTGTGGCCCCAAACAAATGGTATCAGCACTTGGGTTCATCCACCCAACAAAATAGAGGATCAGGCTTTGCCTCTCCATGAGTCTTGAGATTCAGATTTATCATCTGGAGGTAGGAGTAGCATGTGTGTTGCCTTTCCACTGAATCAGCTGCCGGCTGAGAACCTCAAGCATGATTCCTGACCAAAGGGAGTCTTTCAGTCTGACCAGGATCCTGCACTGGCCAATGAGGGCCCTGCCTGGGCTCCAGTCTGAGCTTTTCCCAATTTCATGGGCAGGTTTTTTTTATTCATTAAATAGAGAATCCAGTTAGAGATGGTTCCTCTTAGCCCTAAGTGTCTATGACTCTGGTTATAATCTATACCCAAAGTCAGCAAACTTTTTCTGTAAAGGGCCAAATAATAAACATGTTCAATGCTGTGGGCCCAACAATCTCTATTATAACTACTCAACTCTGCCGTTGTAGTGTAAGACCACCACAAACAATATGTAGATGATGAGTGTGGCTGTGTTTGAATAGAACTTTATTTACAAAAGGAGCAGTAGCCCAGGGTTTGCCAAACCCTGATCTATGTTAGTGTGATCAGAAGCCACCAGCAGCAACATTACCCGGGAACTTGTTAAAAATGCAAAATTGGGGTACCACCCCTGACCTGCTCAATCAGAATCTTAGGGGATGCAGCCCTCAGAAGACCTACCAGGAAAATTCTGACAAATAATAAAGTTTGGGAAACACTGATCTGTCTCTAAAAAAGAAGCTTAATGATTCCAGGATTATTCAGATACAGTGATCTCTTGCTCAGGTAATGAGGCAGGAAATGTTAAATAAAATAACTAGCTTAAACATCCCTGACTCCTCCAAAGCCCCCAAATTATATTAATTTCCTCATCTTCACAAGAAAATTCTCCCTTTCTGTTTTGTTCATCATAATCACTGCTAAGGCTTTTAATATGGAAGAAGTGAAAGCTGTTGCTTTTATACACACGTCTTCTTTATTATTGTTATGGCATAACTGATATTACCTTTCATGTGTACCCAGGGACTTCCTTGTAAATAGCAAATAGGGGTCTAAAAAAGCAGCCTTTGAATAGTAATGACACTTAGCAGTTATGTTACACTTTCATGGAGGCAGTCTGTACATATATCCACTTTAAAAAACATGAAGTTATCCACAAGTGAAAGAAATTAACAGGGAAAGATGAGTCAACATTAGAATTCAACTGGAATAAGCCTTGCTGGATCATAGGAGTTCATGGTGGCTAAAACCACCCCAGTCTTGACTTGGAGGTCTAAATTAGATGGAGAGAAGAAAATCTTAGGAAGTCTTGGGACAATAGTTTAATCAGAGGTGATCTTTGTTGCTAACCAATAAGAGTGTGGCTCCAATTCTGCTTTTCCTGAATTGTGCTTCTGTGCCTTAGGTTTTCATTTGTGGAATTCTTTGGTTTAAGGTCCTCATAGACTAGGGCCTTGTCTACCATTGTAGGACCTAAATGTTTCACCCTGCGCATGGCAGATATGACACAGTAAATGAGAGAATGAATGAATGAACATTGTGCGGGATTTTAGCTCCCAGTAAAGGCAACCTCATTCTTGGGGTTTTCTTCTCGATCACATCCCAGAATGAAGCGCCACCCCCTCTGCCTTACCCTGTGTCCCCCTCCTCCTTCTCCTTCATTATTTTTGTTGTCTTTTCAGATGATTTGTCCACATCACTAAAAAATTTAACTTCTGGACAGTCATTATAATTGGATTGTGTGTCATTCCAATACTGCACTCACTGATCATACTCTGGTGGTCTTTGGACATGTGAATTTGAGCACAGTCAATAAAGGGAAAAGTGAGGCCCAGAATTCCCAAGACATACTTTTACAAATGTTGGGATATTCAGGAATGCTACAGTCATATGCCAGTTTTTGTCTTCAAAATATCAGATGTGGATTATTGCCTTCCTGTCTGTGTAGCCATCTCCTGGGGATTCTAGCTGGACCCTCGCCCTGGGGCAGGGCCCAGGACACTTGGGGCTTATCCCAGAGCAGAAGAGTCCCACGATACCAGAGAAAACACTTAGTTCTAGCTTATCTCCCCAGAGCTTCCTGGTAGCTTTGTTCATTTTCCACTCACCTGTGAATTTTCCATTTAGAAACCTTATGATTAATATTCCACAGAAGAAGAAGAATCCCTCCGTTCAGAGATTTCTTTACCATCTATGTTGCATTTTAAGTATGAGATGTCCTCCTTTCTTTAATCAAGACTCTCTACCTTATTCAAGGTCTAGAGAATCTCCTTCCAGTGGACTGCTTACTATGAAGTGATCTTGACTTTCTTTACCTGAGCTCAGGTACAAATTGTTGGTCATCATTTTTGTATTGACATGGTTTCATTGTGTTAGTTTGAACTGTTGATTAAATCCTGCATTGCCATTTTATCATTTTATTTTGATTAATTAGACTAGACTATAAGCTCTTGGAAGGCAAGAACAAGGTGTTTTAGGTCTTTTAAATCCTTTAGTGTTTTAGTATGGTGCAAAGCCACACACATGGGAAATGATTATAGCTCTGAGTGGATCAGTGGCTGTTCTCAGATATTAAGATTTTCCCTGTCTGATTTTTAAAAATAGTTAAAAGTGAGCTTAAAACAAAAGAATGTACATTGCTGCTACCGTTTAGGGGATTATTGTGAATTTTAAACCTGCTTTTGAAGAATACTTTATATTTTGCAAAGTATTTTCAGCATTCATTTAACACAACAGCTCTTGTAGACACAGGAAGGTAATAGAGAAACTGAAATCAGAGTGATTATCTTGCCTGTCACGTGGTGATTGAATGAATAAAGGGCAAATGGATAAATGGTGGGCAAATATAACCAGAATTGGAACTATTTTCATTTTGGGTTGAAGGCTAATGCTTTTTTCTTTTCTTTTTCTTTTTTTGTACACTCCCTTCAACAGTAAGGGTAGTGGTTAGTGCAGAGTCTCTTAGAGTTTTGTTGTTGGAGTGTTTAGTGCACCTATTTCTCTTCCCCAGCATGGGTAACTTCCAGCGTCTGCTCTGTTTCCTGGGAGTGAGCTTCTGAAGTCAGCTTTGCATTCAGCGTTGGCTTTGCTGTTTTGTGTTATTTCATCTTTCTCAGTCCCTTCCAGGATGCTTTGGGGTCCCTTCAGCTAAAGAAAAAAATCCTACCTCTGCCACTTGCAGTGGTGGGAAACCTGAGCCTCAGTTTCCTTAGCTGCAAAATGGAGAGGAAATGGAATGCAGCCATACAGATATGAGAATTAGATGAGGTAATGTTACATGCTCAGCACCATACTCAGTTACGGTAAGCATGCTCAGCACAGAGTAAGCAGTCACCAAATATTCACCACTGTTGTTGTTGATAGAATTGGAGAGATGCACTGAGAAAAAAGGATTTGGGGACAATGTCATCAACAGAGTAGAAATTAATGAATATTTCCTTATTTATGTTAAATTAAATTTAACTCAGCTTTCCAAAGGAGGCTAGTTGATCCAGGGAGTGGTTAGGAATAGGGGTCCTTGCCATGCACATAGAGAAAGGAAAAGTGAGACGGAGCTCCAGCAATTAAGCCCGATATGTTATATGGGATGTGTGTCTTCTTACAAAGCCTGGCAGTGCTAGGTTGCGAAACAGGGGAATGCAGGACCTCCTTTACATTCGTGGGAGAAGGTGAAGAGTAATCCTACCTCCGGATGCTGTCTTCCCTTCCAGGAGTAGGGAACTGGCCCAATTCAGTTTGCACAATGTGCAGGGATGTAAATCCGATAATGTCATGCCTTAAAAAAATAAAGCAAGCCGTGCTGATTGCTTATACGGACAGCTGGCACACCTTAAGAAGTGGGAATGGTTCAGGCGGGAATGTAATAAGGCCCAGGAAAGTGGCAGCATGAAAGGGATGACCTTTATTTGCAATCATGGCTGAGATTTACAGTTTATTACTGATAGCTTTTATAAAGAGCCATTCAGTTCAGAGGTGAGAGGTTTGTCATCTGGAAATGCAATTAACTTTACCTTATCCCAATCCCCCTGGTCTTAGTGTGAGAGCAGCACTCCAGCACTTCAGCAATATCATGATTTCCCCTCTAATTTCATTTCTGTCTATTGCATCCCGAGGTCCCTGGCATTAACGTGATTGCATATTTTTTACTATTATTATTTTTTATTATTGCTACTCCCTGTCATTGGTAGCCAGAAGGCACTTGTGTGTGTGAAGGCACTTGTGTATTTTTTTTAGATTTAAATTGTTTGATGTCTGAACGAGGAAACCTCAAAGCATAAAGGCTTTTTAAACCACAGCAGTTAGAGTAGCACACAGAACTGAGATGTGCTGTCTTAGGTGCCTGAAATTAATTACAGCAATAGAGAGGGTGTAGCAAGGTAGAGATGCTGTTTTACATAAAGATGGGACCCTGAGAGTTTAAGCCCTTGCAGTTCCGTACATTTCAGTGGCACACACCGTGCCTGGAAAGACGCTTGCTCCCCCATGCCTCCTCAGACACACAAGTGTATGGAGGAAGCACAACATGATTGGAAACATGAAAAAATGAAAGCGATTTTGGCACCCCTGCTGTGTGTGTATGAGAAGTCCCAAAAGGTCTATTTTTGTTTCACAGGTTCAGTTTTATGACCCTCTCTTGTCTGTTAAGTCAGGTCTGCAGGAATTTAAGAGCCAGACACAAAAGCAAGAATTTAGTACTTTTTGCCAGTTGGTTTAGGTTATTTGAAATATAGCCTAGTATATTTTCCACACTAGGCTGCTGCCAGATAGAACAGAGGAGGAAAGTGGTTCCAAGAGCCTGCATCCTCAGATTTTTCAACCACTGAAGAATTGAGGGAGAGGAGAGGGATTCTGCTGGGGACCCCATCACTTAACGCCACGTTGTCTGAGGCTCTGCCAACTCCCCCTGCCTCCAGATAGCCCTTCCACCTGCCTTATAAAACCCCAGACGAAGGGACCTTTTACAAATTCCTAAGGCTCTATCTGAAAGCTGTTTCCTCTGGGGTAAGGTAGAGCAGAATAATTACTACCCCTGCGTTTTTCATCCCGATTTTATTGTGGCTATTATTTTCATCAGTGTTAGAGGTTAATATCCCTATTTTTCCTCTCCACTGCCTAAATGTAACTGGGGCTCAGCACACAGCCAAACCAGGTAGTGAAGGAAATAGCATTGCCTCCAAAAGAGGTTCAGATTAGTACGTCCGAAATGAGGGTTTGGGGCCCTAGGGTAAGAATTACCCTGCTGCAGCTGATAGCAGATAGATTTAAACCCATAATATTTCTTTTCTCAGCTGAGAGAGGTCGGGTTAAAAGATTCAGAAGGTGAATAGAGCATGAAACGATGCACTTATGTAACTATATTGGTGCTACAATAGAATGGCATCACTAAGAATAAAAGCATCCAAGAGCCATTTTTAATAGGAAGAAGGAAAAGCAGACGACACCTCAGTTGAACATCCTTAAAGAATTCTTTGTAAGCAAAGCGGGGTTGAAGATGCCTAGCTTAAGGGACGGTGCTAAACTTGAGAAGGATATATTCAACTGCCCTTTCCCATAGAAGTGTCTTTAAAATTAACTTTTGGAAATCTTGCGTTTTAAATCTTGTTTGTCCCCAGGCTGTGTCTATACTCAAAGGATAGAAGTGAGGAAGGGGGCAAGCATGGAGCAGGGGCCCATTTAGAAGGCTCTTGGAGAGTTCCAGTCGAGATGCTATCTGGTCGTAGACCAGGGTACCAGCAGTGGAGATGGGGAGAAGTGCATGGCTATGAGATAAATTTTGGAGGCAGATGCTACAAGACATACTTCTGGGTTACATATTATCAGGATCAATTAATATGGCTCAGGCCTTGAGGCAAGTCAAGAAAACCACATCCTGGAGCAAAAATGTATCCATTCACATATACTGCTTACTTAGAGTTACACATGCTACCAAACTGAAAACCCATTCCTGTTCAGAAAAGCTATGATAAACCATTGTCCAGCTCTGATAAACTAAGGTTGTACTCAGTTACCTTCGGTGGCTTAGTGATGGTGCCCCGGTGCTCATCATGTAATTAATGCCTCGAGCTGTGGAACTCAACGGTGCATGCCCTTTCCCTTCACAACTGGCAGTTTCTTTATTTTTTATTTTATTTTATTTTTTTTGCGGTACGCGGGCCTCTCACCGTTGTGGCCTCTCCCGTTGCGGAGCACAGGCTCCGGACTCGCAGGCTCAGCGGCCATGGCTCACGGACCCAGCTGCTCCGAGGCATGTGGGATCTTCCCGGACCGGGGCACGAACCCATGTCCCCTGCATCGGCAGGTAGACTCTCAACCACTGTGCCACCAGGGACGCCCCAACTGGCAGTTTTTTTAAAGGGTGTATATAGACCAGCATCTTTATTACCTAGAATCAGCATCCACAACGGATAGGTGATTTAAGTTGGATTTGGTATAGGGGTAAGCCACGTGTTTATACTTAGGAAGAACAGAGCATATAGGTCTTTGTTAGACTATCTCTGGGCCACCAGGCTCAAGAATCATGGTGGATCATGGGAGTCCCTGTTGTAAAGCCATCGTGGACCATGAGGGCAGCATGGACCACGAGAGGGATAAACTCAAGTTTCACTAAATACTTAATGAGTTTACGCCGGCACCATGCCAGGCCATGGGGATTCCACAGTGAATAAAATAGACAGTGTCCACCCTTACTTGTTACAAAATTGAATTTGGAAAGTTTTCAGCCCATGAAGTCACGAGTTAAAGAATCAAAGAGAGTAATTAAAGCTTAGTATCTTTTCAGCTTTTTAAAAGGGTCGTACCCTGGAACGTTGGAGTCCCCTGGAACTTGACTCTAAACCCTGTTCTCTTTCTACATTCTCTCCCTAGGTGTTTTCATCCACCTTTAAATACAATTTGTTTACGGATAATGCTCAAATTTATATGTTAAAGCCTCTTCTTTCTTCGGAGTTCTAAATGTGTATAGCCAAGTGCCTATTAAACAGTTCTCCTTAAATGCCTGAGAAGCAGTTTAAATGTGGGCAAGTTGAACTGATTTTCTCCCCCGAACTTGATGCTTAACTACCCTGGTAAATTTCACCGCCCTGGCCCGGCTTCCCCCCCCCCCCCGGCCCCGCCCCCCCCCCGTCAGTTTCTCTAGCTGCAAATATAGAATTCTCTCACCTTCCACATCAAAACCCTTAGCAATTCTGCAGGTTGTTCCTTCAAAATGCCCTCCCATCCACTGCTTACCACTCCAGTTTACACCATCCCTGACCCTGGTGTGAGCACAGTCATCTCGTCTCCTACTTGACTGATATCTCTCTTTCCACCCTGTCCTTGTTTCCCTTGTCAGTTTCTTACCTAGAAGATATAGAAAGTATAAAGCAAAAATGGTTTTACAGTATAAATCAGAGCCTAGCCCTTCTCCCCCAAAAACCCCACCCTGTGGCTTCCCATCCTTACCATAGTCTCAGGCCCTGCAAGGTCTGGTCCTTACCTAGCTCTTTGACATCTTCTTTCACCGAAAGTGGCTTTACTGTGAAGTTTAAGTTTCACAGCCCCTCATTTGTATAGTTCCTTTCCAAGATTTGGGAGGTCCTTAATCAAGTTCATATTTGTAATTTTATTTTCTGTATTTTAAAGAGGGTCCCCCAAACTGCATAAGCTTCAGGCCCCATGAAACCTGGGTTCACCTCTTCTTCTAGCACTCTTCCTTTTTCTTATTTCTCTCTAAGCCACATTAGCCTTCTATACTTTTATCAAACGTGGCAAGATCCTTCTTACCTCCTGGCCTTTGCACTCACTCTACCTCTAAAGAAGGGGTCCCCAACCCGCGGGCTGCGGGCCAGTACCGGACTTTGCCTCCTTCCCTGTTTGTTTCCAGATCCCGGAGCAGGACCTGGCCCATAGTTGGTTCTCAGTGAGTAAGTGTTAGATGAGTGAAGATGGGGACCAGCTGTTCTCCATCTTCACTGACACAGAAAGAGTTTGATGAGAACTGAAAATGTAGCACAAGGGAGAGAAAAAATTACTGCCTGCTAGTGAGGTCTATGGAATGTAAAGAAGGGGAAGCAGTGTCCTTTAGAACTTTCTGTGCTGATGCAAATATTCCATATTTGTGCTGTGTAATATGGTAGCCACTAGCCACTGTGGACTGAGCACTTGATATTTAGCTAGTGAAACTCAGGAACTGAATTTTAAATGTTACTTGATTTTAGTTAATTTAATTTCAACTAAATTACTTGGTTAATGTAATTAACTTTAAATAGCCACATGTGGCTTATGGTTACTACATGGAACAGTATAGGTCTAGGGACCCGGAATCCTTTATCTGGAATATCAGGATACAGCCAGATGCCAGAGCTGAGACCAACAGCAAGTGCTTCCGATTTTAAGAAAAAGATGCTCTGAGATCTACACAGATAGTGCCAGGGTGTAAAATGAAACACATTTTCAAGATGCACTGAGATCCTCCAAAAGTAGGAACTTTCTGAGAACAGTGTCTGATATTTAGCAATAACTAGATTTTTTTTTAAGGTTAGCCTAGATAGTTTAGAAACATATTTACACATACACATCACATAAACCTAGAACCTAAAGGCCAGGTGAGTTAAAGGCCAGGGGGTCGAGGTGGGGAATTGCATTGTTCTACCTCATTCGAAAAGATTCTAACCACATCTGGAAAGTTAGCTCTGGTTCACATATCGTCGGTTTAAAAAGGAAATAAAATGTAGAGGAAATAAAAGGAAGGCCACAAAAATGATACGAATGTTGGAAGAGCAAACGTGAGTGGTCTGACTGAAGAAGTATTTATAGTCTCCGTAAAGAAAGGCTTCTATGGGGGAAGTGACCACAGTCTGTAAATACCTTCAAGATAACCATATAAATGAGAGAAAGGTATTAGTTACCATCTTCTGGGGTGGCAGGACCAGGAACCATGGCTAAAGCTAAGAAAGAAAAAGTATTGAAGCCATTAGTTAAAAAAAAAAAAAAATTCTTCCAGGCTATGAGGACTGGACAGTGGGCGGACCCTCCCAAGGGAAGAAAGCCCAGTCCTGTCATATACTCAGGAGTTGATTGAATGAGATAGTAATGGAAATAAAAGGAACATCGGGCTAAGGACTTACGTCCTGTGAAATAATTGGTCTGATAGGTCCGGAAATCTGCCTTTGGCTGTGGCCCATGCATGAGGCCTCAGAGAAAGGTAAAAGCTCCTCACAGACTTTCTCCAGACATGCCGAAGCCAGGCAAAAGGGGAAAGTTCCCTGCTTTAAATAGGCCCAGGCTTGAAGTATTGTGCAGTGCAGCCTCGTTTGCTCACACCCTGATCATCTGGATTCTTGGTTTATCTGACCAGCTCTGCTGGGGGGGGGGGGGGTGGTGGGCTGAGGGGGGCCATGGTGCCAGGCACAGTCCCCAAGGTGTCTTACTTAGAGGGTCAGAGCCATGTAACTTTCCAGGATAAATCCTGGCCCAGCCGGATCCATGTAGACAAAGTAGGGCTATGGCTTCATCAGTAATAATCCTCAAAATGCTTGAATTCTCTCCTTACCTTTCTTCTGAGGACTTCACGAATTGATCTTCTTTTCACTCTTTCCATCAGGAGGTGTTATCACCCCAATCTTTTGCGCCCTAAACATTTGAGTTCCAAGAAGCTTTAGAGATCGTATCATCTTATATTTTTCACAATGAGAAAACCAAAGCCCAGAAATATCAAGTGACTTGCTCAAGGTCACATGGCTATTCAGGGACCAGACTCCTGATTCCCAGTCCTTTATCTTCTATATTATAGTGTCCTGGCTTGCAAGGGGAGAAAACTGTACATTCACCCATCCAGTGAATAATTAATTATGTCCCCTACGGTTGCATATAGGGCACTATGTTAGATTCAGCAGCTGTGTTGGGGGAGGAGTTGAAATATGGATCATGCACGGATTCTAGCTTCATGGATGGTCACCTCCATGGCAGAATGTGCCTACCTCAAGGGGTGCCCAAGGCAATCCACTGAGGGTAGCAGAAGAAAATGTTAGGGCTTCTATTTATATTTATTTTATTTTATCCTTGAAAAATGTCTATTATTTTGTGTGGGTTCAATTATGTAAATAATGGTATACTAGGTAATGTTTATCTCTACATATAATTTATAAGGAAAAGAAATACACACTTGCTGGGAATGAACAGGCTAGCATTTTATAAACTGATTTAGATTGGGAGTAGAAAGATACACTCATGTTACTATAATGGCAGTTGGAAGAGTGATACTGCTGGATAACCAGGGACCCAGCGGAAGGATGTGGTGGGATTAAGTTGAACATGGAGGAGGAGGTGGCACTGGAATTGCACTTTGAAGGATAGATAGCATTTGGTGAGGCAGGAGAGGCAGAAGAAGGTGGAGAGTTTCCAGTGCAGGGCAAAGAATCCTGACAGCATAAAGATGTAGATTCTCAAGGGACCATACTGGAAACATGATGGATGGACCTTCAGGATGATGAAATGAAAGAGTAAATATGACTGGAAAGGTAGAGTTGTGCTAGATTGTGGCAGGCCAAAAATGTTAAGGTCTGTTTTAATTATTTACTAAGATTGTCCTGGTTAAACCAAAGTGGAAGTGGGTGGATGGGATCGACAATTTCTGAGAGAATTTGCATGAACTTATTTGTGGGGGAAATTTTGTTTCTTGGCTAAGAGGAGAAAGAAGAGTTGTGTACAAGGTAACAGGTGAGCAAAGGCATAGGGATGGGGAGTGGGAAGGAGCTTTACAAATAATGTGGTCGTTTCCCACCCCACCCGCTACTAAGCCCCAAGAAGAAAGAGTGCGGACACACACTGATATAGCTGATCTCAGTGGGGCACTTGGGGCACATGTGGTGACAACGTGACAATGTTTGCCACACATGGTGAATCAGTTAACTACTGCCATAATATGCTCTGTAGCAAACTACCCCAAAACTCAGTGGCTTAGAAGAACCATTTATTGTATCTGTGTGGGTCAGCTGGGGTGGCTCTTTGTGCCTGGAGGTGGCTTCGTGCTGCAGGTCTTCAGGTCAGCAGGATGGTTCTCTGTGTTCATTTCAGCACATTGTAAGCCCTCGTTGGCGTCACACATACTAACATCTCATTGCTTAAGCAAATAGCCTAGCCCGATGTCAGTGGGGTGGAAGAAATACACTCTGCCTCTGTGAGGCCATGGCAAGGGTGTGGATGCATATTGCTAACAGAGGAGTGAAAATTGGGACCAATAATTCAGTCTCCTTCCTCCTAGGGATTGGGATTACTCATATTCCTAACTCATGAAAAAGACACTCAACCTTGCCTCAAGATACCTAAGGATTCAGGGTGGCCATCTCTGGAGACTTGTAGCCCCTGTGTCTTGCATTCCTCTGCAGAGCACCTGGGAGAAGTATTCTTAAGGAGGATATTGCAACATTTGGTGATGGTTAGGCCCACTAAAGTAAGGGTGGAAGTAGACCCTGATGAGAGAATAAAGTGAAAAAGCAGAAATTCATTTGTTCGTAAAACCGTGCAAGACAGCTGCTGCTCATGTGACACACAGCGGCTCATGGAGGTCTGCAGAAATGCATGGCTCATAACACAGCCTATCTTGATAGCATGTTTAATGTGATTTTACTTGTACCTAGGGACTGGGGAAGTCAGGAGTCATTTCTCTTTTATTTCTTTGCACACTCCCCTTTCTTCCCATGCTAATTGGTAAGGCATAGTTCAGTGTCCTTGTCACATTAAGCAGTTATTAATGTCTGTCTCACCTCCATCTGAAAGTAAGCTCCACGAGGGCAAGGTTTTTGTTTTTTGTTGATTCTGCTGTTGTTGGTTTGATCTCTTTTGTCCCCTGCTGTAACCGCAGCACTTAGAACAAGGCCTGCCACATAGTAGATGCTCGATAAATATTTGTTAAATAAATGAATTATACATTCATTTGCTGTTAGTGATGGTAATGTTTGTTGACTCACAAGGGTCATAGGGTAAGCCAACTGGAGAGCTGCACTAGAAGGGAGAACTTCTTCCAGTGGACTGCTTTGCTTGTTCATTACTCAACCCACCATTTCTCATGTTCACCCACGTCATACTATGTGGACACTAGTTTCCTCACCAGGAAGCAGGACTGTTCAACGCTGACCCTGCCCACCTTTGTGCCCTACTGATGGTGAGGGAACCTCTAGTATGTATGGAAGCATATTCTAGATGAGCTCGTTGTTTAATTTTGCCAGATTACACCTCCTACCCCTTGTGCCTGTCTGTCTTAGTTGTCAGACCAAAGTGCAGAAATCTCACTAGCTGCCTCTGTGAAGAGCCTTTTTACTTGAAGTTGTCATTTAAGTAACTTTTGCACAAACAAAATGACCCCTAGTATCTGTGTCTGTCCTACTCAGATTTTTACTGTATATTTACTTGGAAATTTTCAAGCATACTCTCCACCTTCAGGAATTTGAAGAAGCTGTTAGTTGGATGCTGGAGAGGAGTGGAAGACACTGTGTGGTAAAGATTGCTGTTGTTGTTTGTACTGACAGTTAAAAAAAAAATAATCCAAGTAAATGTGCCTTTAAATGATAACCATAGGGCATATTATTAATATATTATTAAATATGTTAAATATTTTATATAATATATTAATACGTATATAATGTCTAAATATACTATTAGTTATATTAGTACATTATATAGTATTAAATGCTCTAAATAATATTCCAAGTATTTAAAAAAGCACATCCTTCTGAACAGATGTCAAATAGGATAGATTCTTTGCTTTAAGAAATTTCAAACTAATATATTGGGGGGGGTCACATAGTTTCTAAGACAGGAAGTTAATTTGCTTTGAGAAGCTTCAGTTTTTATAAGATGAACAATATATTGAATGATTTTGCTGTCATTTCGGTGTTATTTTAAATAGTGGAGTTATGTCTAATGAGTTCTCTTGCATTAGTAATCTTGTGAAATTTTGAAATGCCCAATTTATTTGGCCAATGTTTTCTGGCTTGCTATTATGACTCAAGCCAAGTGTTCTTCTTGTGGTCATTTTCAAACATGTTATTGGATATATATTTATGGTTGAGAATTATTCCACTTGAAACCCAAAGTGATCTTCATTATGTGGCTTTAAAATCTTGGTAGCATGATTGTGTCTTGTGGTGAAGTAATAATACGATTTATATCATGCCTCACTTGCAAAGAGCTTTCGTATACATTATTATTGTACTGTCTCCATTTTACAAAAGAGAGAACATGGACTCATATCTTGCCAAGAATCACATGGCTAGGTAATGACAGGGCTGAGTTTCAAACTTTTCTCTTGCGAAGGAAACTTTAACGGTCTCCAGAACAACTTCACATTCTTCCATTGCTCTGTGTGAGAATGTGAGCATGACATATATAGAGAAACCCTCTGTTTGTTATTGCAGTCGCTAACTTTCTGCAGTTCTACCTACAGGAACTTATGTTCCTGGTGAGCATTTTTCCCTCAAAATTATGACCCCCTAACTACTAATCCTCTTCATGTTGAAAGCATGTATTAGTTCTGACTGTTGGAGATTCATTTATTCAGCAAATATTTGTTAATTGCATGTTGGTTTTTCTAAAACAATTTTGATTTTTGTAAATCTTGCTTTTTGATGGTTCTCAATATCTACTTCACGTTCATGTGTATGTATGTTTCTGTATGTGTGTATGTATGTTTGTGTACGTATGTATGTATGTCTATCAATTTGTTCAGGCGATTTCTCTTCACCTGGTTGATTAGAACAAGTGGATTAATTAAATAAACTAATTATGGAATTAGTTTTGATCAGCTGTTGCTCTGGGTATTCTTGTATTGAGGGAACCTGATCTTTGCTGAACTTTGAGGTTTTCTCATTCTTTTGGCTTTCCCTGGGAGATGTGCATCCCCACCCTATTCATTTTTTCATGGGTATGCTGTGGAAATAGGTTTTGACCCCACTGTTCTCACTGTTGCTGCCACTACACTGTGATGTATCTGCTGTATAAACTGTACTGAGGTTTCCTCTAGCTATCAAGGCCCTGTTATTTAGGTGACTTGCCTTTGCAGAGCCATGCATCTTTGGGAAGTTGAGTTCTTATACAAGGTCAATATAGCTAAATGCCATCATTGTTGTAATCAGATGCCTTTGCAGCACAGGAAGCATTTGCAAATCCTCCCAGTCCCTGTTCACAGACACTGCTGGCTCTTCCTTTATCCAGTGTCTTTCATCTTTCCAGGGCCTATCTCCACCCTCTGATTCATCATCAGAAGGGGTCTCTCCGTTTGTGGTTGGTTATATTCTCATGCAGCCTTAGCTTTGATGGCTTCCATTTCAGCTCTAGTTAGCAGGAGTCTCTTCGGCCCCATTCAGTTTTGCACAGTTTTGTGCTTTTACCCAGTTCTTATCAATTCAAGATTTGGGCTGATCAATAGCCTGTGTGTTTCTTAACCACGTGTTCTCATCTCCTTTTCCAATTGGATTGGTTCCAGATAGCAGTGTTGTATTCTTGTTTATTTTCATTGTTCATCTCAATATCTTAGTTTTTATAACTCTTATGTTTGAGAGTGACATCATTATCTAAATGCTTTGTAGTAATAAACTGATAAATTATGTAGTAATAAACTGATAAATATCAGTTTATTACTACATAATTGTTGATAATTCTACAAAGGTGTTGTATTACTTCTCTATGGCTGCTGTAGCAAATTACCACAAACATAGTGGCTTAAAGCAACACACATTTATTATCTTATAGTTCTGGAGATCAGAAGTGGAAAATGGGTCTCAGTGGGCTAAAATCATTCCTTTCCGGAAACTGTAGGGGAGAATCCGTTTTCTTGCTTTGTGCAGTTTCCGGGGGTTGCCCACATTCATTTGCTCATGGCCCCCAACCATTTTCAAAGCCAGCAACGGTTGGTGGAGGCTTTCGACCATTGCATCACTTCGACACTGATACTGCAGCCTCCCTCTTCCACTTTTGAGGGCCTTTGTGATTACGTTGGACCCATCCAATAATCCAGAATAATCTCTCTATCATAAGGTCAGGTGATTAGCCACCTTAATCCCTTCTACAACCTTAATTCTCTTGTGCTAGGTAACTTAAAACATTCACAGTTTCCAGGGATTAGGGTCTGGACATAATTCTGGGAATCGTTATTCTGCCTACCAGAGGTGGTACTAAATCATAACATCTGCTTACATGATTCTTATGAACAACATGATGGAACTACTTCCTAAATTCACCTGTCTAAGCCATCTTTTGCCTTTGGAGCTGTAGGTGTGCACCAAGAGGATTCTGTTGACTACAGGAGCCAAATACATGGATTGAGAAGGAGTGACTGTGAGGCATAGGGGTCACAGACAGCAACCTTGCTGTTCTTCGCGTGTCCTCAACACTGGGCATATTTGTAGGCTAACTGGTTTGTTCATATATCAGAAAGTCTCCAACAAAAATATTTGTTCCTTTAAATATATTTTAGCTTTAGAAGCAGTTTCAGTGATTGAAAAGGTAGAAATTCTCATTTCACATTTTAAGTCACTTATTAGCTGTGATAGATTTCTAGATTGTCACTGATTTTCTGTCTTTATAGAAAACCAAATAGCTGCCTGATCTGGAACTCCTGAGTATGCATATAGATGCTCATGCCCATTAAAATTTGAATAAGAATGGTAGCATGGCGCTATTAATTCTGTAAGCAATGGATGAATTTGTGTAATACACTGTACATTACAAACTAACATAACAGTATTATGAAATGTCATTATGACATTTTCCAGGTTATATTTTCAATCGATCTAAAAGAGCTCATTAGAGGCCGGGTGGCTTGGGATGGTTTGCTAGGTAGCTTACAGATTTACTGAAATCTTCAGAAAGTTTATGATCTAAGACAATGGGTCACCTCATGAGGCAGTAGAAACTTTGCTTCTAGTCCTGATTCTGTTATAACCAGCTGTGTAACACTGGCAAGTTTCCTGGTATCTGCAGACCTCAGATGCCCCATCTATCAAGTGGCAAGTTTGGCCAAGAATCTCATCCAGGGTCAGGGCCAGGCTTGCTAGATTTAGCAAATAAAAATACAGGGTGCCCAGTTTAATTTGAATTTAATATAAACAAATAATTTTTAAGTATATGCCCCAAATATGGCAGGGTACATATTTGTACTAAAAATTATACATTGTTTATCTGCAATTCACATTTAACCAGGCATCCTATTTTTGTGTTTGATAAGATAAAGTAGTCTTAGGTATGTATGCTTTCAATTTCCCTGTTGGTCAGCTGCAGGAGACGTGTTTCCTATTGTGTGTGGGTCCAGCTTTCTGCTTCGCCCAGCACAATGCCCCAGGTAGTCACTACCAGTCACTTAGAGTTGGCATGGATGATAAAATCCAAGCCCAATAAATATTTCTGGAGTGGAAGAGTAGCTGGTATCCCTAATTTATTCTGTTACCTTCATTCTGTGTCTAAAGTTCTATGGTTCTATAACATGTATCAATACATAGCATAGGTAGGAATAAAACAAACAACAGGTGTGTGTTAAAATAGACAAGCACAAGGTTATGTGCAAACTGTAGAGAGATTGTTTTGAATGTGGATCCCAGGAAGGATTAAGGTGACCATCTCCTTTCCTACTGAAAGCTTGAAATGGATTTCAGGTATAGCTTGGATTTGAAGGATGGCACACTGGAGGACCATCAGAGGGGATGGGCTCATGACATTTGTGAGGTGTTCTGCTGGATGTTTTTTCTTTGCCCTTCCACCTCTGCTCCCCTCCTTTCCTTACTGTACTTTGTGCCCCAGGAGGCCTACTGGTATGGATCATATCAGTGGGATCCCTTGCTTTGTTGTTCCCAGATGGATTGGGCAACCCCAGATCAAGAGATTGGAGAGAGGGACTGAGGCAAGGTTGGAGTATTTATTTCACAGGAAGTGGCCAGTAGTTGGTTGCACCCTTTTACCCAAGACCCCAATTCTCCCTGGCACATTCTTCGTACAGCTACTCTTCCTAGGATATAGGAATTACTCCCTCTCGGTGCCTCTTCAGATCTAGGGGTAGTGGTGGCTCCCTGATGTTGCTAGTATTAAGGTGCTGTGCTCTTTCTAGTTTTCCAAATCCCTGCTCTCACCTTTATAATTAGTCTCTTTATTAAACTTTCCTCAATTACTTGTTTTGAGTGTGCCATCCGCTTCCTGCCGGGGCTCTGACTGGTTAATATTATTAGCTGACTCTTTGAGAGTATGGGCCTTATAATGGTTAAGTCACTTGTACCAAGATCACATAACTCATAAGTGGCAGGTCTAGGACTCAGACCAAATATTTTCAAATCAATCTGAAAGAAATAAGAGAAAAGAGAAAGTATGTTGGTAGATTCATGGGGAATCTGGTGATGGTCTTGGAAATATGTAATATATTTTTCTCATTTGCTTTGGAAAACATTCTAAGGAAACGAACCTATATCACCATCCATTATGTCTCTCTGTATCCTTTTTGGAAAAGTAAGGATAAGAATACTTCTTAGGTGCTTATTCTTTCTTAGTCTTTAAAAAAAACCCTGAGAATCAAATAAAAAGTAGGGATAATCTCCAAATTTTATGATTCTCAGCCTAATACCCTATACTCTAGAACATGCTGCTTCTAGTACCTTCTGTCCGTCTTCATTACTTTTCCTGAAGTCCAAATAACTTTACGTTGTAAAAAGAACGTTCGTCTGCCAAGGATGAATATATTTTTAGCAAAGCATTATTATTATTATTGACAAATAGCATGATATACTTAATATCATATGCCTCCTCTGTCTGAGATAATTATGAATGGCTTGGAATTAAATCACCTTTCTTGGATCAGACCATTTCCCATGAGCTTTCCCTGCTGCCAGCTAACCTGGGCATGACACAAAAAGGAGGGGGCAAGCCCTGGGAAGCCATGTGCCTCTGACCTTTAGTCCTCTCTTGAGTGGTATGTGTTTTGGACATCCTGCCTGCATATTCCATTTCTGTTTACCCTTTTATGCATCCTGGTCTCTCTCAACTTTCCCTCTTTTCCCACCAAATACATCTTTTCCAAAGCTTCAGTTTACCTCACACTCAAGCTCTTTCTGAATCATGTCAGTTTCTCAGTTTCTGCTTTATTCCCATTGGTACTCACTAGGTTGAGATCCGCTGTTGGCTAAAGAAGCATGAGTGAAATGGACAAGGCAGGAAAATGGCACGATGTCAAGAAGATGCTCTCCCTCATTCCTGGATGGAGGAGGATTTGGTGGCACCCATAAAGGTCAGGCATAGCCTAAGGCCTATGATAGATGATACATAGGCAGTTACCCTGGTGCATTAGCTGAGCCATGTATTTTAGGAGGAGAAATAAATTTTAAGGTCAAAAATACCTTAAAATACTGTATGAAGAGCCAGCATGTTACTTAGGAGAGGTATGGGTTTCCTTAACTGAGAAAGTTTCTGCTGCATGACTTTATTTTAGTTAATTCTGTAAAACTAGATTTTATTCCTGCTGTTGCCGTAGGGGACTAATGAGACATTGAAAATTAACGCTTTTTCTAGAAAGGATTTTCTTCAGGGGTGTGAGATTGGGGGAACTTTTTTACCCAACTTCATATGATGCTGTTAGTGAAGAAGTTCTGTTTTAGGGAATAGATGGGTCAGGAACTTTGATTTTTATTTTTCTCTCCAATTCCTGAAAACTTAAGCTGTACTGAAATGGGCAGAGAGTAACCCTAGGGCCTTCTTGTAAGCACCATCCATAGGGTTCAGCCACAACAGCCAATTTTATGGGACCCTCTGGCCAGAGCCAGTGGTGTGGCTAAGAGGTTGAGGTGGCGACCATAAACCATTCTGAACATTCATCCTCATGCAGGAAAACTAAGTGCCCTCAGTTGGCATTGAACTTCTTTCATAGAGTTGTACCAAAACTAAATGTACTGTTTTTTGTGAAATTCAAGCTAGACCTGTTATTTTCCACTCTACGTGCAACAAATAATTTAGACAGTGTTTTCCGAAGTTAGTTTTGACTGGTAACTGGCCTTGAACCAAAAGTGGACTGAATGACTCTGGTCCAGACTGAAATGAAAGCGTAACTGATTCAAGTCCCAGGTGTCCTTCCCTGATGTTTGATTTACAGTCTAAACGGAGGCATTCCGCCCAAAAGCCATCAACAGGTGACCCTCAGCCTTACCCAGTCCCACAACTCTTCTTTTCCTCGTATGCTGTGTAAATCAAGTATGTAAATCAGGTAATTTTCTCCGTGCGTTGTTATATGAGTATTTAGGATCAGAATTTCTATACTCTTTACCAAGCTGTTATTTCTCCATATATACACTTGCGGTACACGGGCCTCTCACTGTTGTGGCCTCTGCCGTTGCGGAGGACAGGCTCCGGACGCGCAGGCTCAGCGGCCATGGCTCACGGGCCCAGCCGCTCCGCGGCATGTGGGATCCTCCCGGACCGGGGCACGAACCCGTGTCCCCTGCATCGGCAGGCGGACTCCCAACCACTGCGCCACCAGGGAAGCCCTCCATATATACACTTTTAACAGAAATGTCAAGACGTTTCAGTAACTCGGTAAGATGTTACCTTGACAGATGAATGGATAAAGAAGATGAGGCACATATATACAGTGGAATATTCGCCATAAAAAGAAACGAAATTGAGTTATTTGTAGTGAGGTGGATGGACCTAGAGTCTGTCATACAGAGTAAAGTAAGTCAGAAGAGAAAAACAAATACCGTATGCTAACACATATATGGAATCTAAAAAAAAAGAAAAAAGATGCTGGTGAACCTAGGGGCAGGACAGCAATAAAGATGCAGATGTAGAGAATGGACTTGAGGACATGGGGAGAGGGAAGGGTAAGCTGGGATGAAGTGAGAGAGTAGCATTGACATGTATACACTACCAAATGTAAAATAGATAGTGGGAAGCAGCAGCATAGCACAGGGAGACCAGCTCGGTGCTTTGTGACCACCTAGAGGGGTGGGATAGGGAGGGTGGGAGGGAGACGCAAGAGGGAGGGGATATGGGGATATATGTAAGCATATAACTGATTCACTTTGTTATACAGCAGAAACTAACACAACATTGTAAAGCAATTATACTCCAATAAAGATGTTAAAAAAAAATTCAAATGACACATCTGCATGGCAAAAGCTGCTAGTACTCTGGCTATAGAGGATCTGTCTTTTTAACCCTTTGGTCGTGACTTGGGTTGTTTGGGGAACCCATAGAGAAATCAAAGAATGTGGGCAAGATTTAAAAAAGTGTTTTCCTTGAAGCGGGAGGGACAAGCTAGGATATCAGGGAAATAAAGATGGCTTTTCTATAACTTTGAGGTGGGAATAAGAGGAAGAAATATCAGTGAAGAGGAAAGAGGATGAAATAAAAAAAAAAGGTGGGGGTGACACTGTGGAGAAAAATGGGGATTGAAGAAGGGTCTTGGGGATAAAACTGTCGTTCGTGCTTCCTGATCCAAGCTTTGAAGTTATCCTGAACGGGCAAGATATTGACTTCTGGGGGACACAGTACAGAATATTTCAAACCCAGCTGCCTGTAAAATATGTGTCAAGACACGAGGTTACAGAGAGCTAGGCTACAGATAGGGATTAATTTGGGGGAGAAGCAGGGTGATTCACAGTTCCTGAACTTCGGGATCCTCAGGCTACCGGTGCACTCACTTTCATCCTGATTTTAGGTTTATGTGAATGTAGGCTGTCTCTTTGCTTTTAGACGTTTTCCTAGCTGTTCTTTGGACGCTCCTTTCCTATATGTTCATTTTGGCCAAGCATCCTACATGGCTGAACTGCCTATGAACATAGAGGGCTCTCCTTCCTTCTTATCCTCAGCCAGAGATCATTCCCTTTTGTATCGGCTGTTTTCCTTGGAAGCGTGAAGCATTAACTTTAATCAGTTTATAGAGCCCCTGACCTAATTTTACATCTGCAATAAGATCACTATGAATTCTCTGCTTCCCCGTGGAGGATAAAGCTCTGCTTTCCCCCTCCCCTCTGCAATCTTTCTTTGTGATGAACGTTAGGGAGCCTGGCAGGTTCTGTTCCACACTGCATTGCTCCAAGAGAAAATTTATTTATATATTAATTTTATATAAAAAAGATTTCTCATAGGGAGCCAAAGATTGAATTATAGGCAGAAACCTAATTTAAGGCTGAAGGCAGGATAGCGGCAAGCAATGTCAAAGAGCAAAAGCTTTGGGGGTGGGAAGTGCACAGGGATTAAAAATTTGTTTCCAATCTGTACTTCTCTCTTTTCCTTCAGCACATCGGCACATGCAGAGTGTACACCTTGCGTATTAGTTTTCTTTTGCTGTATAACAAATTACTACAAATGTAGTGGCTTAGAACAATATCCATTTGTTATCTCACAGTTTCTGTAGGTCAGGAGTCTGGGCTCTGCTTAGCTGGGTTACTGCTCAGTGTTTCACAAGACTGAGATCAAAGTGTTGGCTGGGCTGTGTTCTCATGTGGAGGCTCAACAAGGGATGAATCTGCATCTGAGCTCCCCCAGATTGTTTGCAGAATTTGTTTCCTTGAAGCTGTAGGATTCATGTCAATTTGTTTCTTTAAAGCCAGAGAGAGAGACACTTTGCTGAAGTTTCTATCCTCTAGACCCTCTTGTAAAGGGCTCATCTGATTAGGTCAGGTCTACCCAGGATAATCTTCCTTTTGATTAACTTATTTAACTGCTGAGAGATTTTTAATTACATCTGCAAAATCCGTTCACCATTGCCATACTAGTTAGTTAGAGGAGTCATATGTTCCAGGCCCTCTTAAAAGGAGGGTATATGAGAGTATGGCTCATTGGGTGTCATCTAAGGGTATGCCCTCCATATCTCATCAATCCTTCCGGATGCCTAGGATCCCAAAATACCTCATCAAAACCATTCTGTCATCTTAACAACCAAATGTGGTCAAAGGAGCAGGACTACATGTCTTTCGTAATAGGCTGTGTTTCCTTCTTGCTTAGAAAAATCATTTGTGAGTTCACTTAAATGGGTTTCTGTGGATAATAACCAAGGAATGGGAAAGAATTAATTAGAGTTTATTTATAATTACACACCTCACTCAAGCCCATTAGTTACACTTGCTATATTTTTAAATTGCTTTTATTATGTGAATGCCTCAGACTTTTAAAGATTTGATAAGGTTTGATATCAGCTTTCTTTAAGGCCTTTAGCACATGATAAATCAGTTTCAAAGAGGGGTAATTTTTTGTGTAATTAAGAAATTACGCAAAATTGTATTTTAAAACATTGTACCCTATACATTGAAGTTTGCTTTTGTAAAAAATCTTAATTTTTAATGAAAATATATGAGAATTTAAAACAAGGTAAAGAGATTAAGGGGTATTTCTTTTCTAGTACATTTGGGAGGAGATATTTAAGGGAGGGAAGCCCAATTTCCACTTTTTCCCCATGTAAGACATAAACGCAAACATCAGTTACTCTTGGGAATCACAATTCTCAAGGTTATTCTGCATCCAAAAAGTGGGCTCTATTTCCTTTCAGTGCTCTTCCTTTATTCACTAAACTCGAAGGGTATAATCTAGAAATTTGAGCCCATAGAACAGGAAACCATAATATCCTTCAGTTTAAGGGTTCATAAGAATCAGGGAATCAGGGATCCTGTTCCAGAAATAAAGCATCAGGGGAAGGAGCTTAGAAGACTAAAGTGGGTAGAGATTCCTGGAAGAGAAGGAGTTGAGCTTAGTAGCTGATGTTTCTGCCTCCTTTTAAACTTCTTTCTTTTATCCCCTTCTACTTCGCTGTGACTTCTCTCACTGCCTTATTAATGGAAACTCATGACTCCTAAAGCCAGGTTTTGGAGATAGCCATTCTGCCTTTCCCATTTAACCAGAATTTTTAGCTGGGTACCTCACTTCCTGGTATTCATTTCCCAGCTTCCCTTGCAGTCAAGCATGGCCATGTGACTAAGATCTGGCTAGTGAGATGTGGGCAGAAGTGATGTGCATGACTACTAGCTCCTGTCCTTAAAGGAAGGGGACATGCCCTCTACTTTCCTTTCTTCCCTTCCTACTGCCTGGATGTGAAGGTGAAGATGAAAGCAGCATTGGCCATATTGGCTCATGTGATGGAAGCCAGTATGAACTTTGCCAACGATGGCAAAGCATCTAAAGAGAAAGAGCCCAAGTGCCAGTATGAACGTGGAGCCACTATACCTACCGTAGATTTTCACATGAGAGAGAAACAGACTTCTGGTCGGTTAAAACTAAGCCACTGCTAGTTTTAGTATTTTGGTTAAATCAGCCTAACTAATCTCATGACAGATACACCAGGGATTTCCCTGGCGGTCCAGTGGTTAAGGCTCCCCACTTCCAATGCAGGGGACAAGGGTTGGATCCCTGGTCGGGGACCTAAGATCCCACGTGCTGCGTGGTGCAGCCAAAACAAACAAACAAACAACCAGATGCACCAGCTTAGAGAGAATCGTCAGTTGAGTCAAGGACAGCATAGTGGTTGAGAGCAAGCCTTTGGTATCAGGCAGACCTGGATCAACTTTCACTGGTACTCCACCACCCACATCTGTGGCTGAATCCTGGTTTCATCTTTTGTAAAATGGAGATAGTAGTAAGTGCTTCACAGCACATTGTGTAACACCAGGGGATGAAGATTTGGTGGTGGACAAACTAGATATGGCCTATGTTCTCAAGGTGCAGAGGGTGAGATGCATAGATAATGGCAAATTGTAAGCAGTGCTGTGGAGGAGCCAAGGAGAACAATGAGTGGGGGGTTCCTTAAAGGAGTCAGTGTGTAGGAAGCAGCTGTGCAGAGCACATCTTTATGCCCTATCAGATATGCCCACATGTTCAGACCTGTAGGAGGCAACTTACCCTTCCCCTGGCTCTTAACAAAGTTTCAATTACAATACTTGAATTTTTGGTTGGGCTGTCCCCCAACTAGACTAGACTGTATGCGCCATGAAGAATGTGTGCATGTTCACTTGCTCTTTGCTACAAATATGAGGCTCCCTGTTATTAACCAAGTTAAGAATGACTCACCAAAGCATATCTTCTAAAAGAGATTTAGTCTTTCTGTCTTCAAAGACAGCTGAGTTGGAGCTAGACTAACAAGGTGGTATCTCCGAGAACTCTATGGTGAAGTCGCTTTAAATAATTAACATTTATACTGAATTCTTAGCACTTAGCACAGTGCATGGCATAGAGTGGGTGTTTAATAAATATTTGTAGAATGAATAAATGAGTTTCTAACAACATTTCCATTCTCATGGTTGGTTAGAAATCTCAACCTGATGAACATCCTAACAACAAGGGCTGTGGACAAGGGGAATGAGTCCGTTTGGGAAGGATTGAGCTCTCTCTTGTTGGAGGTGTTCAAGGATTTGGGGGAGGACGGCACACTCTGAATTGAGGGCCGTGTCTTCCGAATGTGGGCCAACCCTGACTGTGTGTATTCCCTGAACATGTGTGTACTTTGTACCTGAGGTATTTGAGACTTATTCTTAAGGAGTTTTAATCATTTTTATTGAAATAATCTCTGTGCTCTGAAGTTGTTTGAACAAAGTCTGACTTCTGTCCCAGTGAGTCACGAATTCTGAGTGGCATCAAGTTCTCCTGTCCTTCTTGGACACAGGGAGGCACGTGGAAGTTGTTGAAGCCACCTGGAGACCAGAAGCAAGAATACTGGTCCAGGTTCTGTCATTTCATGCCTGTGTGTCCCCTAGGGACCTTCCAATTCTGCGTTCCAGTAACAATACCCTTTACATATTTCCATCCTGAAAGTCCCCACATTATATTATAATAATCTCTTTTTTGGGTCTGTTTCCACCACTAAATTATGACTACCCTGTGGGTGGTCATGTTTTATCTCAATGCCTAACACCATGCCCAGGTTTGATAGGTGCTCAATAAATATTTCTTGAGTTAAAAATTTCTCTACTGTGCTCATGAAGAGAGGAAAAGGGAAATCGTTCTCTGATTTTCATGGATGAAGAAACTGAATTGTAGGAAAAGAGGAATTGCCATAGAACTGACTTCCACAGCTGGTGTTCTGGGCATGCCACTTCTCTGGGTATTTCGCTGTGGATTTCCAGTCCACAGGAGAAACTTGTCCACAGACCCGAGGGGGCACCTCACAGAGCTTACGTGAGCTGAGGGTGTGAAATAGACGTACTTCTGAGCCCCCTTTCCATCCCCTGCACTGTAGTGGCACACCGACATTGTTCCTATCACTTCCCCTCCTTCCCACCATAGCCTTACCCATCTTTTCTCCTTGCTGGCTTTCAGACCGCCCCTCTTCTGCCCCCGCCGTTCACTATTTCAGATTCCCACAGCCACTCTTGGGAAGAGATACTGAAGCATCTGTGAGCCAGCGTTTGTTCCTCCATTTCCTTACGGTGACTAATGGGTAACACCTGTCCTGTGGATTCCCTCTTGTGTTCTTAGGATTGGATTTATCACTGCAGTAGTTTAACCATAACTAGAAAAATGTAGCTCTCTAAAGTCCCTATAATGGGGAGATTCCTAATATGGTCTAAGTTATTTCTTGCATCATAAATAACATAGACGGCACTGTTACGGACCAAAACCCTGAAAAGAAAAGACACCAAGTTCATAAATAACACACACACAATAGGGGCTTGAGGAGACTCATGGAAGTGCTTTGGTTCCTGATGGAGGACGCGGGGCGGGGTGGGTGGGTGACTTCTAGGAATGCTTGGGATTTTGGGGCCCGGGCGTGAAGAGAAATATCTTCTTGTCTATGAAAACCTTTTGGATTGTGCTAACCTAACTGTGCAGTCAAAGCGGGGGTCTCACCTGGTCAGTGCCCAAGGTCAGCATGGTTTCCCTTTCTGGGAAGGGCAGAAGAGGATCAGTCTGCTTGGGTACTTTTCTTGTCCTGCGTAACCCCATGATTGCCAGGAGAGGGAAGAAGTTAGAAGCAAGTCCATGTCGCATAATGATCTTGGTCCCTGCAAAGACCCAAAGCTTAGTTTTGTGATCACATATCTTTCCATCTATTGTATCCTGAGTCAGTCATCCTGTTGAGTGTAACTGCCATTTTTACTGGATTAGACTTATCAGATTATACTCTAAAGATGAAGAAAATGCTACCTCTCCAACAAAACAGTTTCCACTTTACCTCAAAGGCCTCTCGTTCTCTTTGCTTTGAGGAAGAGAGAGAGAGTGAGAGAGTGTGTGCGCAGTGCCCTTTATTTGGACTTTTATCTTAACCTGGGAATACCTGATCTTCTGTTTCTTTCCTTCTCATGTAACTCTTCATTGATTTTCTTTAAATCAAACAAGCCACCATCACAGACTCTTACAAAAGAAAGTCAGCCATGAAGGAGCCCTAGGCTTGGAATAGAGGCCAGTCTAATTTTAGTTGCTGGCGAGCCTCTCTAAGCAGTGGACAGTGGTCAGAGGTTCATCGTGGCGTGTGCTATCAGGTGCCAACAGCGGCTGACCACTGTCACCCGCCTCCCTGGGGGGCCTGGGGGAGCCTTCGCTGATGACATTTATGCCATAATTTCC
This sequence comes from Leucopleurus acutus, assembly GCF_964270905.1. Lineage (NCBI taxonomy): Eukaryota > Metazoa > Chordata > Mammalia > Artiodactyla > Delphinidae > Leucopleurus > Leucopleurus acutus. The sequence goes on along the minus strand of NC_139162.1, from coordinate 16,560,851 downwards.
TGATGAGGCAGCTCTTCTGCTACAAGTAGGTCTTTCATTCATACTTTTTAAAAATTAAACTTGCTTCTGATTTATGGATTAATCTCTTGTCGGTACCGTGGGTGGGGGTCCTGTGCCTCGTTCTAACAGGCAGCTGGGCCCAAGCTCCTCTTTTTCTTCATGGGTGGTTTGACTCTGCCTTTGGCTGAAGTCAGGGGCTTAGCCGACTGTGAACTGCCAGGAGAATTCCCAGGACATATCTGCAGGATCCCCAGCCTTCACAGACCATCCCTTTAAATCTTATTATAAGGATACTGCATTATTAAAAAAAAAAAAAAAAGATTTGTTTGATTTGTTCACACTAATAAGTTCCAGAAGTTCTTGTAGGATTTTTAAAAAGGAAGAAGTAGTGTGAAGAATTACCCACACATTATGCTCTGTCTTGAAAAATAGTCCAGGCCCTATCTACTTATTGATGTAATTAAAACTGGATTAGTAGGATGGATTATAGAGTTTCTAAGACCATTAGGGAGTTTGAGCTCCAGAATTTTCCTACCCTTTCTTCCTCCTCTCTATATTCCCTTTTCTCCAGTTCAAATTTATATATGTCATCTTGTCCAACTTAAACAGGCCAGGGTCTTAGACCCAGGACCTTGATTGACGAAAGGGAGAAATTTGGGGAATTAGCATAGAATGTTTGAGAATAAAGAGACCTTAGACATTAATCAGGCAGTATAGACAAGTGGTTAAGGGAGTTAAGTTGCCTGGATTCAAATCATGACTTCGCGTTCGTGTGAACAAATTCATCACCCAGCCACACTGCACCTCTCTGAAATGCAACTTCCTTGGTAAAATGGGGATGATAATAGCATCTACTTTGTATGAGTATTTTGAAGATTAAATGAAGTTACGTATGTAAAGTGTCCTTCTAGTAAATGTCCAGTAAAAGTTATCATCATCATCATCATCGTCATCATCTAGTCTAAACTCCTGGGATTTTTTGGAAGGGAAACTAGGGTTCTGAGAAGCCTACCAAATTTTCCCTGTAGCTCAGAGCTACCAGCGGAAAGGATCCCAGGTGAACCTTTTCTTAGGTGAACTACATATATTGTATAATTTTCAGAAGCTTTTTCACTAATCTCCCCTTACCTTTTTTTTTTTTCTCTGACATCAATTTTACTTCTTCCTTCAACTGAAACAGAACATACATATAAAAGTCCACTTCCAGTGCCGATTAATAAAGCCAAGGTTGGTCAAAAGTAAAAGCCCAAAAAGCAAACCAGCTTCTTATGAGAGCACAAAAGTCAGATCAAGGAAGCATTTGGTTGTTTAATAAGATACCTCTGCCTTATTGCCGACAAGGTTCTGGTGCATAGGGCAGTATGTGGCACCTTGTTTGGCAAGGTCTGCCAAAGACAGTGATAAGCTAGAGAGACAGGTGTGTGCCATGATTCTCAGGGGTACCAGAGAGAGGGATGTCCTTTCAGCAGCAGTGGTCTGTCACCGCTGAGACATAAAACATGCAAATCTCTGTCTTCCAAGGATGAAGAACTTGGTTTCAGTCCTGAATTCTCTTGCCTCTTTCACTCCCCTTTGCTATTAAAATGAAAAATGGTTTGGGATTAATATCATATTTGAATAGATCTACAACACGCTCAGATGGGAGAGACTATAAACAGTAACATAGTAGACTGCACTTTTGAAGTTTTTTGAATGGAAACAATAGGATGAGTTGAATTGATGGGGGTTCTGTAACTGACCAATATATCCATGAATCAGTCAGTTTTGAAGTACCTGCCATGTGTCTTGCTGCAGGCAGCACCCACGTGCTGTGAGTTCTAAAGGAGTTTGCAATGTGGCTGGAAAAGACAAAGCACACAAAACATTTGTGGAAGAGTCCAAGAGTATAAAATTGAATGGATTTTATTTATACAATAACATTTTATAAAATTTATACAGAGTTGATTCTTATTATTTGTGCTACTTATGTTCTATCAAGTCACTGCAGTTCACTGAATTAGTGAATCCTGAACCATTGCTTCTGGAGAAATACAGAGTTAGGTTCCTGCAAGCCTCTGATTACAACATTTTGTTTACTCATCCATGCATAACCTTGTTTTATGTGTGTTTCTGTTTAAAAACACCGTATTTAATATATGTTACTGATTCATTAACATGGAACGACTCTTGGCTGTGACAAAGCTCATTTAACATACATCACAGCCTTCTTGTGCTTGGAACACTAAACAGCACTTTGGCACTGGGCTTGGGGCCATTTTAAAGAGAGAAATCACCACCACCATCACCACCAGAACCCACAAAAAGGCAAAAACTAGAAATGAAAATGGTACTAAGTAGCTACAAAGGACAGTTGTTTACAGCATGGGAGTTGGAAGGAGGAGACAGAGCATTGCCTTGATTGACCACAGCTGGGATGTGCATGAGGGTGGCGCAGAAACCTTGTTGCTCTGCACACATCCACAGATGACCATGAAAACCCCACCAGTAATGAGTTTACAGTGAAGATTAGTGAGCAAGCAAATTCCCAAATTTTGAGGGTCCATTGGACCTTCAAATGTTATTTGGTATTATCGGAGGTTCCGTGTGGCTTGTATGTGCTATAGGAAATGAGAGAAGGAAGCTACCAGTTTGCTGGAATAAGGGGAAATTTTATGGAGAAATTAGGACTGGAACTGGACTTTGAAAGATGAGTAAAGTATAAAAAAATCAGGAAGGAGGGGGTCCTGTGAAAGTTTGCAGAGATGAGAATAATTTTGTTTTGATGGGGGTGTGAGAAGACTGACCTACAACTCAAAGATATCCATATGGAGGAGTTGTGGGAGATGAGCTTGGCCTGGAGTAGCAGACATCTGTTATTTTTGCCCTCTGGCATCCATTTCCTCTGGTCCTGGTATCACCTCAATCTTCCTTTAGTAAACAGTCCCTCCCACTCAATCTGTATGGTTTGGATGGGCCAATACTTCCCCTAGCTTCAGGAGTGGACTGTGCCACAGGCTGGGCCACTTAGGGAGTTTTGTCCACTTGAGCAAATGATTGGATCAGGAGTTGGCATGTGGCACAGAGGTAGCCATTGAGACTCAGCTCCGGAAGAGTTTTCCTGCTCAGATTGATAGTCGCAAAAAGAGGAAGCTTGAAGCTTTGGGGGACCACCAGGAAGAGAGAATCTGAGAATGAAACAACATATAGTGAAAAGCAGGAGAGAGGGAAAGAGAGAAAACAGAGAATGAGACTGGACATTTTAAAAAAGTATCTGGATCCAGGGGTGTCTGAAGGAAACTTTGGACTTTTAGATTTCATGAGCCAATCCATTTTAATTTCCTCAGATAGTTGGAGTTGGGTTACAGCCAAAAGATCAGTACAGTAAGTGGGTGTCCTAGTGAAGGAGTTTTGAGTGAGGAACAGACATACTCTCGTGGGCATGGTGACCTCGACTTTCAATATTGTTCCCAGTGTTTAAACCAGCCCAGTTTCTCAGTGTCCCAGTTCCAAAACCCTGAGAAAGGAACCTTATTGGTCTGGCTTATCTTTTCTCATAAGACAAGCCTACTGATTTTTTCCTCAGATTAGGACCTTCCTCAGGTCCAGTTGCAGTCAAACAGGAGAGAGAACGATTTTATGGATACACTAACAGACATCTCTGTTACATCAGCCTATGGGTGAGGCTGGATTCGAGAAAGTTTGCACAGTCAGATGGGGGTGTTTGGACTTGAGGTTGTGGCAGTACAAAGTCAGATATCACAGAAGATAGCTTGATCTTTACCTTTTTTCTCAGGACCCCTAACTTCCTACTTTTGAACATGAGAAGATAGGGCTACAAAAATATATGCTTATATTAAGAAAATTATTTTACTTAAAAATATTTATTAAAAAAAATACATGTATATGTACATATACATACATAAATACGTATACCTATGCCTTTCCTAATATTTCACTCCATTTTATTTGTTTTTCTTTTCTAAATTCCCACTGAGTCATCGTATATACATGCATATGTATATACAAATATATTTATAACCATATACATAGTTAGGCATTAGTTAGTAATTTTTTCAGATACAAGGATAGACATTTTGAAAGCTGATACACAATGTTATCCATTGATTGAGAGCATACATGTGCATTTTTAAAAACTAGAATGGATTATGGCGTTGTTACTTAAAACCCTTCAGTGGTTTTCCATTATACCCTGCTTTTTAAAATCATGGCTGTCTAATATAGTGCATATTATATATTGACATATTATTTATTCAGAACACCCTACTCAGTGCCAAGTACAGTATGGGCACATAATACTTGATCAGTAAACATTTGTTGAGTGCATGAATGAGTGACTTTGTACCTATGGATTTAAGGACCTTCTTGCAGTAGCTCTTGAGTTCCTCCCAGAGGTCTTCTGTCCACAAATTTTGAAAAATGGTCTTGAGGTACACATAGGTTCTGGGAACCCAGGTCTGTTTATTATCCACAACAGAACCCACGTGCTTCAATTAAATGGATGCAAAATGCTGCCTTTTAGTGAGTTTTCTAACGAACGTGACTATAGATATTTTTTCAGAACAACGCCCAGACCAGTAGACCTCTAGGCCCCATTTTGGATTTTTACGCTCTGTAGATGGTTATCGTAGTCCCCTAGGTTGTTATTTAGTCAAATTATGTTCATTTTATCGCCTATGCCTTTCCTCATATTTCACTCCCTTTGATTTGTTTTTATTTTCTTTTCTAAATTCCCTTTGAGGTATCATGTTACCCCTAATTGCCTGCAGTGTTCCAAGTCTGGTCTCACTGCTGACACACAGACACAGACTCTCAGCCATGGTTTGGGATGCCCCTGTGTGTATGGCTGAAAGTTTTACTAGCTCCGAGAATTGCTGAACTGCGGTGCTTGCCTAACCTCCTGATGTCTCTTTACCACTAGCTCACCATTTGGTTGTTTTCTCTATTATTGCCATCCAGGAATCCCCTTCAAGTTAAATTCCATCTTTAAGTTTATTCATCCCCAGATAGATCATCTGCATTTTTTCAACCAGTGCTTCATTGTATTACTTTTGACATGTATTACCAAGAACCGTGTATAGCTTGGTATTGTGTGCCAGTCTTCAACTGCTGTTAGGAACACCTCCCAATTTAGTGTCATCTGCAAATGTGATTATCATGATAATGGTAACACAATCTTCCCCTCTCTTCCTTGATTCTTAATAAAGTTGGTAGGGGAAAGCTGTGTATCTTTGCAGAGCATACACTCAGGACTTTCTCTTCACAGCTCTGTCAGTGTCCACTACTTGCTGGGGTAGGTTCAGGGGCTGTTTTTACTTCCCGTGACAGTGCTGAAGGACCTACCCAGACTTCTCTTTATAAAAGGGCTGGCTGTTCAAATGCAGCTTACCAAACTCAAGGGAAGCTGTCAGCCTTGGTTTCTCTCTCCCCTCTGGGTTCCATCTCAGAGGTAAGACACATCCCTTGATCCCCAAAGGAGATAGTAGATTGTTAATTGTTGAATGGATGAATGAATGGATGGATGAATGAATAGGTGGATGAACGAATGAAGGAATGAGGCTCTCAGACACTAGGCTGCTTGCTGCCCTGAGTTTAGTAGACGCAGCTTGGGAAGCCAAGGAGATGGTTACTTCTCAATGGTTTGATGTAAGTCGCAGTGCTTCTTGGTCAATCTCAGTCTATTTCTGTGTCAGACTGCCCTTCCCAAGTAGGGAACTTATGCCATCTTCAACACCAAGCCTTGCATTTCTGCTTTTAACTCAGCCCTTGTATTTACTCACTGCATGAAAAGGCAAATATAACATCTTGTAATGCATTCCAGTGCACGTGGCATTGGTGCCCTGCCTTACGATCCTTATCTCTTCCCTGGAACTCTCCCACACAATCACACATAATATAGCATTAGGGAGGGTTGCCTCATGCATTTCAACTGCATTAGTAATATTTTTATTTCTCACTGGTTGGTCTTTGTTGTGTTACCCTGTATATTTCGGAGTGTTTTAGATATTTCATAAAAACTTAAAAAAAATAAAAATAAGAGACATGGACCTTGCCTTCAGAAGACTTCCTACTTATTAGGGAAGACTTGTCCAGTAAAGAGCTATAACAAATTATGAGAAAGCACTACAGATGGGATATGTCTGCAGTATTGTGGCTCCAGTGATAGGTGAACAACTTTGACCTAGTTGAGGGTGGTAGTGGTATTATCAGTGGTGGTAGGAAGGGAGTGATATAAACAGAAAAACCTCAGAAATTATCCTTAGGACAAGTCTTGAAGGATCAGTAGAGTTCACCAGGCAGACAAAGCAGTAATGCTATTTAAGGCAAAGGGCATGGACAGGTAAAAACACAAAATACATTTGGGAAGCAGTAAGTGATCCATTATGGACAGAATGAATGTGTTTGGGAGGCTGGGAGATTTAGGCTTACAATTAGTTTGGGAGAGAGTATGTATGTTATTCATGCCAGGAAAAGACATATGGATTTATTGTGTAGGTCCAAGGGCTTTTAAATAGGGAAGTGATATGATCAGATTTGCGTTTTAGAAAGACTAACTAGGCAGCAAATTGAACATGGGGTAAGCCTGGAGGCAGGAATAACTGCTCCTGAAGGAAGTGTAGGTAGAGATGTTGGGAAGAGGAACAGCATGCAAAGCAGAGGGAACAGCATGAGCATCAGTATATAGGAGAATGGCATGAATTTATATGAAAGAAGTAGAGTATAAGCATTTTTCACAAAGTTCTTATGTACAATCAAATTGAAACCTACTGATACAGCCTATAAATTCACAGCAACTCTACAAGGAAACTTACACATTTTCCATTATAGTAAAAGAATTGATAACATATTATTTATTTGTGAAACTTCTTTACTTTGTCATATTTGCCATTGGTTTAAAGCCAAAGGATGTTATCACCCATCATTAAACCATTTAAAATAGGGAACTATAGCAATAACAGTTTAAAATATTCAGAAATACTTGTTGAATGGCAATGAATGAAAGAGGCTGGAAATGAATCTTGAATGCCAGACCAGGAAATCTAAACTTTATTTATATGATACTGAGGAACTATTTCAGGTTTTTTAGAAGGCATGACATGCATAAAGTGTAGCTTTAGGAATATTTAATTTAAGCTTTTGGTAGATTGAAGCAGGGAGACCTGTTTTGTGCTGGTATGGCATGTGGTTTCTGTATTTTGGACTTTTGACTTATATAGCAAAGTTGTCACTATCTCTCTCTTACAAATGTTATTATTCTTTTGCCCAGTATCACACGTCTTCATTTCTTTCCATTTCATGTCATGAAAATTCTCTGTGAAATTTCAAAATATTAAATTCTGAATTTTGCCAAGAAAATTCTGAAACAGTGATTCAAAGTGGTTCCTACAATCTAGTTGGTAGAACATTATACCCAACTTCATTTCCTCTTATTGCATGTATTTGTAAACAAAAGATAGGAATTTCCCCGGGAGAGATTTGACAAATTCCGTTTAGCTGTATAACAAAGTAGACAGTTTATTTGCTAGGGAATAGAGCTTGAATTCCAGAAGCTTCTCTGAAAAATCAACAACGACTGCCAGTTTTGCAGCTTAAGCAACTGAATGGTATTGATGTCATTTAATTAGGTGAGAAAACTTGTGGAGAAATACTGTAGGATATGTGTTTGTGTGTGTGTGTGTGTATGTGTGTGTGTATGTGTGTGTGTATGTGTGTGTGTACATACCTACATATATCTATATCTGTACCTTTATTTATCTGGGGGTGCTGACCTGGTAGATGAAGTTGGGAGTAATCAACATAGTTTTTTGCTATTATTGTAAAATCCATAGGACTGGTTAGATCGCCTCATGTATTAGTCAAGGTATGCTAAGCTCTGCTGCAAAAACAAACAAGCCTTGGAAATCTTAGTGACTCAACATAGTAAGGGTTTTTTTTTTGTTTTGTTTTGTTTTTTGCTTACTCAGAGTCAGATAAAAATGTCTTGGGCAGGTGGCTCTCCTGTAATCAAGGATCTCAGGAATTTGAGCTTCTTCCACTGTGGGACTGCCAGCAGCAGTGCCAGGATCTACCCACATATACTCATTTGCTTTCTGTTTGTCGCTCTATTTTTGTGACTTTGAAAAGATTGATAAAAATATTTTAAATTCAATTTTAGAATTCACTGAAAGTTAATCTGAAACACAGCCCTTGTTTTGAAAAGTATGTACTTTGGCAGTTAAAAAAACCTCATCTTTTAATAGTAGGTAAGTTTAGGCTCTGGTTAATTAGATATATGAGAGATTTTGGTCTGTTTTGTTTTTACAAAAATGATCATTTCAGAGCATTTGTTATCTTGCCTGTGGAATGATTCAGAGTGCTGGATAATTTGCTTAATTTCAATATGGTGTACCACTATCTAGATGGCTGCCTCTCCATTGCCTTAATATTTTAAGAAAATTGACCCCCAGTACAGGAAATAGTCTCATCAGTGAAACCCCACTTAACCTAGGATGTAAGTCTCAGGGGGCTAGAAATAAGCCATGTGCTTTCTGGAAAGACTTTTCTAATCCACTGGCCCTAAAAGATAACTCTGTATTTAGTATTCTGTCAGGAGACTACCCAGGTGCCATACTTATATATCATATCTGAGAATGGTTTAAAACTAAGTGCTATCAAGCCTGCTTTTGTTCTGTATATAAGAAAGAGATTTATAACAAAAATCATAAATAAGAGACAAAGGAAGTCTGAAGTTTCCTTTTTTTCTGCCTGCCTTTCCCTGTTCAGTGATAGAACAATTTACGAATCTGACAAATCCTCCCCTAGATAATGGTAAGAGTAACAGAGTGTTCAGCTGAGTAACTCTGGGCCACTAAAGTTTATTAGACTGTAGAGCAACAGCAGCGGGATTGACGCAGTAATCAAATGACATGCTTGATTTGGGTTCTCCCAGTCTCTCTCTTCTCACCTCAGCCCTCATTTCCCTTCCCCCCACCTCCCTTCCTCCTGCCCTACCTAAGGAAAACTAAATAGAGGGAATTTGAAATTGAATAGGTTGGCAGGGGTAGACTCCCAATTTCCACAAGCAACATTCACTCAGAAAGTATGAGAAGTCTGTGCCAAAAGGTTGAATGAAAATAAGGAACATGGTCATAAACACGTCCCGACTAAATTTTTGGTTTGGATCTGAGTAACCTAAGAGGCAAGGGAAGCCTTTTCCAATTGCCCCACTCTTAGGCCAACACTAAATTGTTGGGACACCAGAGACATCATCAAAGTACATCAGTAACTTGAGTTAAACCAATGTTGTTGGGTCAGAGTTGGCAAGAAGACAGAAACTTAGGCATTGGGAAGAAACTCTACTGTGCTTTGAAAACTCTGGACTCCATGGGGTACGTTCATTGTAAAAGCTTTTAAGAAGTCACTTCAAAATGGCAGCCAGAGGGTGTACATTTGCTTGGTTTGGACCACACTATTTTGTGAAGTTGAGTTGTAATGCCTTCAGGGGAGATTTTCATAGTCTAGTCCATCACCGGGCTTCCCTTCTTCCTATTATCTTCTGCCTCTTCTACACATATGTACCTTAACTCCTAGCCTGGGATGGCCTTTGTGTTTGAAACATAAATCCATCCACTGCTTCTAGTTGGACCATGGAGTGACTCCTGATTGAAAAGAAGTGGGAATCTTAAACTAGCCTCCTCATTCTCTGCTCGTAAGAGGATGGAATTTGTTGGAAATTGATAAACGTCACTATTGTTGAGGAGACATTGAAGAAGTTAACATATTACAAGACAACCACCAGGACTGACACCCAGCTCAGGAGACCTTCAGCTTTTTCAAGACAGTGAAAGAAAAAGGTCTCTCAAATCTCAAGAAACACACTTTATAACCAGAATAGTCTGTGATGAATGGGGTAATAATATTCCGCCCTGCCTATAAAGAAAAGTGGTATGGATATTATTGCTTTTTTGGACACTGGAGCAACTATATCACTCATTTCTGAGAGGTTGTCAAAAAAATTGAAGGGTTTAAATATATGACCTTTTACAGGAATTACTTCAACAATAGCTTATTCTACTGAGTCCACTGAAGTTGCAGTTGCGACAGTGAATTTCCTGCTGCGAGATGCAGATTGTGGGCTAATTGCAAGATTTAATCCAGTCTGTTTAGGGCAGTCCTCGAAAAACTGGATTTCTGCAACACTATTTTATGAGTCAATACCAAATATTCTGTCACAAATAACAGAAGGAAATTTAAGAAAAGAAATAGTAATATTCAGAATGCAAGAACTATCAGAAATATAGACTGATCTTGAAGCAGATGGGTTTTGCTTTGTGAATCAAGGTGGTAATGAGACAAGGGAGCCATCCAGATTGATGCAGAACACCAAAACCTCCAAAAAACAGGGCCAGTATAGATGCCAACCAACTATGTGTAGTAAAACAAAATGAGGAAAATGAATGTACATTCGTTCTTTGGTTAGTCACTCTCATAGGAGACACCACACTATTATACCTGTCTAGACCATGCACATGATCTAGCCTAAAAGAGAGCACTTCAGAAATGCCACGGTGAGGTAGGCGAGAATGTTTACTGAAATAGATAATTGAAAGCGCCACTTTTAGCCTGTCTGTTTTGCCAGCTGAATAATTGTGTCTGAAGCCCTGAGTAATCTCCATCTATATGAGTTGTTCAGATTAAATGGTGTCACCTGTAGTCATTGACAACTCCCCAGATCTTCTCTGTCAAGCGCCATATGTGCATACCCGAGACATATCCAAAGGCTACTGGCAAACATCTTTAGATAATGAGTGCAAATTAATAACTCGTTTTGTACGTCATAAGAGATCATGCCATTTTAATGTTATGCCCTTTGGGTGAACACATGGGACAAAGATCTTTTAGATACTAATGAATAGTGTCTTACAAGGATTAATTTGCCTAACTTTTTGCTGAGCTGACATCACAGGCAACATGGCTTGATTTGTTGGGTCTGTGGTGGAGCTGGCTCTGTAGAACTAAGAGAAAACTGAGTTTTCACTTTGAGCTTTAAGAGGGATGTCATTCTGGATTCTCAATGAAGCAGCTTCTCATAGGGTTACCATGTATGGTTGTGCATGCTATACCCCCATTCATGTACAGCATAGTGTGCATGAATGGTGCCCCCTGGAGTTGTATGCACACAGTTAGTGCAGCTGTTTGCAGTGGAGCTGATAGCTTCTCATGACTGCCGATCATTTCATTCCAGGTAACAGTGTGTAATAGTAATGGTGAGTGTAATACTCCATTGTATTAACAAGACTTTGGTTATACTCAAGGATTTATAGTCATTCTGATTAGGAATACAGTGGCTCCTGTGTTTATCATATATGGGAGTTATATGTGCATGTGTGCTTTCTAATAAAAATTCAATAAAACTTTTTAGCTATCGGATTTCCGTATATTAAAAGTATAGATAATTGCCAGTATTGGCTAGGGAACAGGGAAATAAGTATTCTCTTAAATTCTTATTTGGTAACATAAATCAGTAGAGCTTTTTGATTTTTAGGGAAATTTGGAAATACTGTTACATAAAAAATGCATGTATCTAACAGAAATGCTTTCACAAGGGTACTATATATATATATATATATATATATATATATATATATATAAGTATAGTCTATTGTAGGTTGTAATAACAAAGATGGACATTCAGACAGACATATTGCAAAGTAGGAATTTGATTATGTCAATGGCAGACTGTGTCTTTGCAATGGACTGCTATGAAATGATCAAAGAGTGAAACAGACTGACTGACTGCATGTACAGTACACACCATTTGCAAGCATATGTGGCAGCCAGGTCTGTTTATAAGAACTGACCTAAAAGAGACCAAAGATATATCATTTAGTGGAAAAAAGAAAGTTGTAGTACAGTATTTAGAGCATGATCTCATTTATATAAGAAGTAAGTAAAAATGACACACACACACACACACACACACACACACACACACACACACGAAAACCATTCTGTGTATATAGGCACTGAATTGTTACCTGTGATTTCCTCTGGAAGATGAGACTCTGCAGAGACGCCAGGACTCTCATTTGCTATGACATATGTTTCTTTATTAAAAAATTGATGACAAAAAATAAGAAAAAAATTCTTATTTGTAATTTAAAAAATGAGCCTGCCAGCTTCCTGATTGGGAGTGCACTTAGGGGTTTTGCTTTGTCACTTTTATGATCATGATTCTCATGATAATAAGCATCCACTAGACAAGGAGAGATGGGGTACCGGGGTCTGCTCAGAGCTCATTCCTGGCTCTGTAGGAAGAATCTTGACTCTGCCCCATTAATGGTGACCACAGTGGTGACTTGGTTGACATGGTAAGCCTTTCTAAATGTTGACAAGGAGCTGCTGTATATATTCCCTAGGACTGACATTTCAGATAGTTACAAACCAGATTGACCCTATTCACTCCCACCCCTCCAAAAAGTCCTTGTGATTTTTGTGTGTCACTGAAGGATCAAAATGACATAATATGGAATATTTTTTCCTTGGTCTCATGGAAGTCCTGAGCTCAACCAGTTGTCGAGTGCTGGTGGTGGAAATGTTCTTAGCCTTTTTGGGTGGTAGACACATGAGAATCTAATGGAAGCCATGGAAACAATAATCATACCCTGAGTATACCCTCTTGAAACATTGTTTTGTACATAATTCAGGAGCTATTCTGTGCTTTTAGAGACATTCCATTAAGACACTATTTTTATTGGTGTTTAAAATTAGTGAACTGGAGAAAGTATGTTGGCAAGGAATATGTTTGTGTTCCATATGCATATTTAACAGTGGCTTGTAACCTCAGTAGGAAGAAGGCCCTAGGAAGGCTGCTTTCTTCTTCAAAGATTTAAATAATGAATTGGTGCTCTAGGTTGATGCTTTGGAAATTTGAGTGGGGTATGGATTGACCATCATGGTATTGGTGATGCATACTTGCTGAATGGGGACCCACTTAATCTCAGCATCAAGAATTGCTTGTCTTCTCCTGCTCTGTTTTAATTTTGTGGACGTTGGGGACTTCATACTTGATTAAATTTTCCTTTTTTGGCATTGTTGCCAGAAAGTCTTAGAAGCAAATTGGTGGTCTGTTCAGAAGTATATAAGACTCAGTGCCATTTTGCATTCATCCATTTCTGGGTCTATTATACCCCTTGTGTTTTTCTTTCTTCCCCCTCCTTCCCAATTTCTCACTTAGGTTGCCTTGTGTTATTTTCTGTAATTGTGAAGCAGGTATGAGTCTCTCTTAAGAATAAAGAAGGATGTAAATAAATACAGAGATAAGTAAATAAATGCAATAGTCCTGGAAACAATGGCGTTTTGTCTCCTGTTTGATGAAGCTCAGGTGTCAAGTTTCCCTGGTGCTCACCGGTGCATCTAGGGCTATGGTAAGAAACAAAACAGCCCACTGCGCAAAGCTGCTCAGAGTTGGCTCTGATGCAGTTGAGTGCATCTGGACATAGCATGTAAACACGCACATAGCATGGAAGGAGGAGGCTGTGGAGACTCTATCTATCTATGAGAGAAGTTTTTGACTTACTTCTGAGGCATGGAGGAAGAGGGGCTTCCGAAGGCACATGGACTTCCAGGATTCAGAAACTCAAGAGAACTCAAGTCTCAGTGTTTCCCTAATGGCCACTTTGGTATGAATAACAACCCCATTTGACTTGTGAAGTGGATATTTTTATAAAGCTGGTATTTCTTCATGTGATGACTTCTTAACCTGATAAGGAGGTGGCCCATATTTGCCTTTTCACACCCTACCTATAAGAACATTTTACAAACTAGTACAATGGAAACACCTTTTAAGTTCTTACTTAAAAAAAATTTGTTCAAAGTCCTAACCACATAGATACTGTGGCCATCTCATAATCAGTCATGTACACCAGGAGGTAATTTCAGGGGTCCTTCCAGGGAAGGCTTCTTTTTTCCCAGTGGTTTGACTTCTTGGCCCCTTTGTATTCCTTAATGAGGGACACAGTTGAAGGCCAAGGCTGCTGTTTTAGTGATTGATTGTGGGCTGAGATTCTGGGGTGTGGTGATTCTTTGACCATCAAGTACCATCTCACTGCACCTCAGCCTGGAGAACACCAACAGAAATACGTTATGTAATGTCTAAAGTAAACTTTAAAGTATTTTGCATTCATATGTGGTTTGCTTTTTTTGAAGGCATTGAAAGCACAGTAAAACGATTACCATGTTGTTATGAATAGCATCTTGCTGAAGGAGGTGAATGGCACTTTTTTCGTGTGATTTGTGAAGTTAAGGGCCAAAGAAAGACACAGAACAATTAACCAGCAATGGATCTGGGCTAGAATAAAACTCCCCCATCTGTCACTCATAGCTCTGAGCAACAGCCCCTACTCTAGCGTCAGAAGTCCAGTTTAAGGGCCATTTATTTTAATGGGGAGAATATCAACCTTTAGAGACCAGAGTTCCCCAGCCTGCTGAGTGAATGAATATTCAGTCACTTCAGTGTGTGTTTGATGGTAGTTAGCAACACAAAGCAAGCCCAGGGCCCAAAGAATGTGTAGAGGAATGTTAATTCTAAGAGCGACCATAACTTGATTTTCTTGATTTCCTTGAGTTTAAAGTCTCAGCCACAATATTACATTACCAAGTTATTTGCATTTGAAATATAATACCTGGGGGAGGGGTGACATTTAATTAAATTACAGGCTGCAAGGAACCAGGCTGGTACTACGCTGCGTGGAAGGTGTCGGCTGTACCTTCTGAGCTTTTCCTGAAAGGGAATGGACTGGGAGGAGGAAACGCTGATGCTCCCCAAGAAGTGTAACACGGCTGAGCACGCGCAGTTGGCTGGTTTGGACTTAAAAATGCAGAGTGGAAAGTGCACATGTAAGAGTTCATAGAATGTGGAGAAGAGCACATACCTGCAGGCTCCAGTCTCCATATTTTCTAAATTTCCTAAAGGAAGAGAGAGAGTGAGAATCCCTGGCCTTATAGCCACAGCCCAGCCTGGGTCAGCATCTTCCTCAGTGAGAAAGGTAACTGGTTCTTTTGTCTTCAGAGTCAACACAGCTCAAGATAACTGGGGGACTGTGGTACCCTTGCTCCCACCCTCTTAAGAATCCATGGTAATGAGGAGGAAAGGCCACCAAGGGCCCCACTAATCAGAGGTCCTTCCTTCTATGCCCTTAAGCCCCCATTCGCTGACTAGGTGTGTGTGTGTGGGAGCAACAAAGGTGTGTGCACAGAACTCTAGCCATCTTATCTCCTACAGCATCAGTTCTCAACTGGGGGAGATACTTTTCCCTCCCCGGGGACATTTTGCAATGCCTAGGAGCATTTGTGGTTATTATGACTGGGGAGGTGCTATTGGCATCTACTGGATAGAGGCCCTGGCTAAATAACCTGTAATGCGTGGGACAGCCCCTTACAACAGAGAATCGTTTAGCTGGAAGAGTCAACTGTGCTGAAGTTGAGAAACCCTATTCTAACAGAAGATGAGATTATGAAAGAGTGGATTCTAGCTACTGAGTTGTCTGTCAAGATAGAAAATAATCTCTAAAATGCCCTGGCCCAGTGTGTCATTCAGGGTCCAACTAGGAAAGTGAGTACCACTTTGGTATTTAAAAGAAGCAATTTTTTTTTATGAAGGATAGTTGATTTACAATGCTGTGTTCATTTTTGCTGTACAGCAAGGTGATTCAGTTCTACATATATATACACACATTCTTTTTTAATATTATTTCCATTATGGTTTATCACAGGGTACCGAATATAGATCCCTGTGCTATACAGTAGGACCTTGTTGTTTATCCCGTCTATATATAATAGTTTGCATCTGCTAATCCCAAACTCCTAATCCTTCCCTCCCCCACCGGCCTTCCCCCTTGGCAACCACCAGTCTGTTCTTTATGTCTGTGCATCTGTTTTGTAGGTATGTTCGTTTGTGTCATTTTAGATTCCACATATAAGTGATATACGGTATTCGTCTTTCTCTTTCTGACTTACTTCACTTGGTATGATAATCTCTAGTTTCATCCATGTTGCTGCAAATGGCATTATTTCATTCTTTTTTATGGCTGAGTAATATTCCATTATATACCACATCTTCTTTATCCATTCATCTGTCAATGGACATTTAGGTTTTTTCCATGTCTTGGCTATAGTGAATAGTGCTGCTATGAGCATTGGGGTGCATGTGTCTTTTTGAATTAGAGTTTTGTCTGGACATATGCCCAGGAGTGGGATTGCTGGATCATATGGCAACTCTATTTTTAGTTTTTTGAGGAACCTCCATGCTGTTTTCGATAGTGGTTGCACCAACTTACATTCCCACCAACAGTGTAGGAGGGTTCCAAAAGGAAGCAAATTTGATTCAGAGATTCAGTTGCACAGGTGCTAGAGAGGCTGAGAAAACAGTGAGTCAAGGTAAAGATTAGCAACACCAGGAAGTCGCTACCATTTCTTGGCCAAGGGACAGGGAGATGTGCTGTTTGGGGATTATGGTAGTTAGAACCACAACAGGCCTGTCTGGTGGGAGCTAGAGCCAGAGAGATGAGGAAGCTTCTGGAGGTACAACCTGAGGAAGAGAGGGAGAAATACTCTGATTTTTCTTTCCTTCCATCATGCAATCTCCCACTAGTGCCTCCTATCAGCTGAGCCCCAGCAGGAAGCCAGCTGTCCTGGGAGCCTGGGAAACACAGATGCAGGGAAGAGGGGTGAATGACTTTGAGTGCAAACAGGTCCAAATGGGTCCATACAGCAGTAAAGAGCCTGGTGAACTTTCCAGAACGCCAGAACTAACCATGGCATCTTTGAGCAAACATCCCAAGGGTTTTGCATTACAGCTGGTGATGTTCACCACGAAACATCATCTTTCCTTCTGCCTTGGAACTTGAGGCTTAAAATAATTTTAAGATTCCCTTGAGAGAGAGAGAGAGAGAGAGAGAGAAAATACCTACTTGTTTCTTTTTCATTCAGCAAACTTCATGTGTTGAATGGCCTCATGACATGATGGAGAGTTTTGTGTCTCTGTGCAGACAGCAGAGTTCATTGGAAATCCACGTCAATGTGCAGAGCACACACTGTTAATTTTAGTGGATCTGTGGCAAACTCAATCCTTCATTGTCAGGCTTCAGCTCATTTTGGCGGCAGTGATCTTGCTTCTTGTTTCACTCAGGTGTATCCTCTCCATGGGTCCTGCCTCTCTGGAATCAGGCTGAAAGGAGAAGGTTGTTGGGGAGCTAGGGAACCTGCTGTGATGAATTTTATTTTTCCTTACAGTGTGATTTTAAAAAACTAGCCAGAGTAAAGGAAATTAATTTGTTTTCTATTTGAATTGCCCAACAGGTCCCCAGACTTGTGGGGATAAAAGCGGTAAATTTTTAAGTGTCTCCTTTAAGAGAGTTCTATAGATGCTTAATTATTTTTGCCCCACTTTTGATTATCTGCACTAATGGAGATGTGGAGGGCACAAATCAATAAAAATCCCTTGATAATCCAAAAAACTCAATGTTGTCATTAGTTTTGACCTCCTCCCCCACCAAACCTTTTATCAGAGCTACTAAAAAGTGCCTCTGCACCTCCTGGGTTCTCAGTATATTCAACTTGTTGACAGGCTGACTGATAAAATTGTCTGATTTGAGTGTTATCTCTTTTTCTCTGCTCCTGACCCCTCTTTGGGGGAGGTGCTAACGAGCAGCACAAGAACAAAACCACAGGAAAAAGAGACCTTAGAAAAGCCAGGGGAACACACAAAATGATGAAATAGCTCCCGTATCCGTGAAACTTTACTATATAATGTCAGCTTCGTGGGATTTTTTTTCTCTTTTCCTAAAGTAAATTGAAATAACTCAAATGGGCTAAATATATGCGGCCTGCATGGACCCTTTGAAGTTTTGAATAGCTTTTGTATGGTATTCGTTTTCTGGGGAAAGATTTTTAATTATTAATCTTTTTATAAATTGCCTTGATGTTACTCCTCATGCTGGTAAAATGCCCAGACATTTTCTTAAACAACTTTAAGGCAACTGAGAATTGGGATGTTTGTCTTAATCCCCTTTGGGATGACTATAAAGAAGAAAGAACTTGAGGACCAGGTTAAATTGTTTTCCTTGTTTGGTTTTGTATTTGCCATACAAATTTATCCATTATCCAAAATGGACTCATGGATACCACAGAAAAAAAACCCAGAACACAGCTGGCTGCATCGCCACCTTCGGGCTCCTGCCCACCCTTCTCTTTATCCCCCATGGTGTAGGGATCCGGCAGAGCTGACAATGAATAAAGCACACATTGCCACAAATACCAGATCTCTTAAAACTCCTAACTTACATTATTCTTTAAGATCTGCAGTAACACCACTGTTCGGGTCTAGTACCTACTCAAGATGACCACATGTCTTCCAGTTTTGCCAGGATACACCACTAAATGAATGGAGTGCCTGATAAAATGTGCAAAGGTAAAATGCAGTGACATGTTCTCATAAGGAGGAATTAATTGGTATCTGATTAGATCCCTGCAAGGGAGCCAGCGACCCCTCCCTTTGGGCTTTATTCTCCGTGGAGGAATGAACTTTCCTCTTTTTGAAGGAAAAAAGCAGTGCATTTTCTGGTTTTCCTTTCTGTGTTTCCTTCAGTCTTTTTTTTTTTTTTTTCCTTCGGTACGCGGGCCTCTCACTGTTGTGGCCTCTACCGTTGCGGAGCACAGGCTCCGGACGCGCAGGCTCAGCGGCCATGGCTCATGGGCCCAGCCGCTCCGCGGCGTGTGGGATCTTCCCGGACCGGGGCACGAAACCGTGTCCCCTGCATCGGCAGGCGGACTCTCAACCACTGCGCCACCAGGGAAGCCCCCCTTCAGTCATTTTTATTTCAATTTGCCAGATATCATTTGAAAGCAATTTCATAAACGTTGAAGTGGCTATGAAGTTCAGTGTTTGTATCTGGCAGGTGGCTTATAAAATTTAAGGAACTACCTGGTTTTGAAGAATTGGGATGATGTGTCAAGGTTCAATCAGAGTAGCAAACCATCTTGAGTGATTAGAACGAGGGATTTATTATGGGGTTTAGACCTTACACAATTGTGGGGGCTGATGGATTGGTCCTTGTAGACTCTTGCCTCAGCATCCAGTGTTGGAACTGAAGTTGCCATTGGTCAGTCTGACCAGCAGTTGGAAAAAAAAAAAAAAGCTTGAAATGGACAGGAATGAGAATGAACTAGAACTCAGGAGAATAACTGAATCCATGAGCAGAAACTGGTCAGAGACAGATAGGGATTCCACTTCCAATCTCAAAGAGACTGGATGACTGGAGAGAGAAGATGGTACCCTTCACCGAGGAACTGTGCATGCACTTGGTCAAGGAGTGAGAAGTTGAAGGAGCAGATCCAGCAGGAGCTGGAGGAACTGTGGGTCCAAGCGCTGCTGCACATCACCTGGGTGAGCTAGTGTATGAGCTGTCATTTTGCCTGGTACCCAACCAGATGCACCAATGTTTAGAGCATTAAGAAAAAGAAAATGCTGGGCTTCTGCCTTCCAAATATTGCACAAAATGTCATTTGTGGGTGATGCTAACTCAAAACTGCAAGGAAGGGGATGCTGGAAAGCAACCATAGTTCTTGCTTAGTTAAGGTGACACAGCACAAAGTCACTCAATGACATAACTCAAAAGGGAACGTCTCTGGGCACACAGAAATGTAATGGAGACCTCACACTCTGGAGAAGGCACCTTTCCAGGAACCTTATTTATTGGCAAATAGCAAAGTGTCACTGTTCAACTTTCAAAGTTGCATTTTTTTGTTTGAAACTTTTTACATTTAATTTACTAATCCTTGTAAGCCATGATACTTATACATGGAAAATTACTCTCTCTACAAATGCTGAAGTTTCTGATAATCTCAGAGAAAAATTTTACTAACTGGAATATAGCTTCAGGTTTTTTTGTCACACTGAAGTGCGTATATATTTCAACCAAAATATTTATACAGGTATTATCTAATTGCTTTAATTCAGGGAAACTTTTTGTGATAAAAAATTGGTAAGGTAAAACTCATCAAATTATCTGTCTTTTTGTAATCTTTTGAATGTTTCGCCAAATTAAGATGCCTCAAAATCATAGGCTTTCTCAATTTCATTTTACATCACTAAAAACATAAACTTATATGATTTTTAAAGAAGCTCTCGATCAAAATATGCTTTGCACAGTTTGAGATATTCTAAAGCATGTTTATAGAATTTTAAAATAAAATGTTGTACATTATTTGTGCTCTCATCATTTAATATGTTTAAATTTCCTTCATGCTTTTTTGGGGATAAATTTAATGTGTTCTTATATACAAATTTTGTTTCCAGTAATTGTCATTCACTGAATTCTTCATGCTGTATTTTTTTGGTATTCATTTGTTGACTACTTGATTAAGGTTTTCAAAGTGATTTTGAACAAAATGCAACCAAAATTTAGAGGACTCATTTATTTACATAATTAATACCATTGTAGAACAAATAGGTCAATTTTTTTCAGTTTAAAGGCAGTCACTGTTTATTAACTGACCAGATTACAAAATCATGGCAGATACCTTAGTTCATCCTTCTAATAAGCCTGTTGATCTAGTTTTCCATGTTGCCAGCATCTCCACCTTCTACAAAATAGGTGGTCTTTTCTTCATTCCACCTCGTGGAGAAGACAATTTGAAGGGCCAGAAGAAGTTGTTTGCTTCTTTGAAACACTTCTCAATAGCATAGATCTGATGAATCAGATCCTCCATGCGGATGATGCCATAGTTACCAAGAGATCGAACAATCAACGCATCTGTCAGGGCAATTCGCTTCTTGTTGCTTTTGCCATAACCACGCTTGTAGATAGACTCATTTACTGACTTCAGGTTTGGGTATCCCCTGTAATGTATGGCTCCACAATTGTCAGCATGTTAATTGAAGCCTTGTTGAGCTTCAAAAAGGTGCCATTGAAGACCTGACAAAGGCGAAGAAGCTGCAACACCTTACAGACCTTTGGGCTCACACCATTGATACCTCTGATCCTGATGACAAATGCCAGTTTGGGTTCCATGGGTACATGGAAGTTTCCAGCTTTTCTTGCCATCCTAGCCATTCGAATCTGAATTCTGTACACCTGCCTGTATCCCTTGTGACAATGCTTAGCTTTTTCATAGATAAGCTTACTCCTTGCCTTTCGAAGCATCTTTTGGGTAAACTTCTTTCTTAGGTGCTTGATCTTAAGCTCTGCAAAATTCTTTTGCTTTTCCTTAAGGGTTTCTGGCATAGCAGGAACCTTCTTTTTCTTCTCTTCTGCACCCTCCATGGTTCCAGCCAGAAAAGAGGCCAAATAGCTTGATTTTTAAGGTAATTCTTCAAAATTTCAAATCTGAAATCCAATTGATAAAAAAAATAATAATAATGATGAGCAGCAAAGAAAGAAAAATCATACAGTCATGGTAACGTCTTTTTAAAAAGTTAATTTTACTTCAGCTTAGTCAAAAAATCTTTGTACTTCAGTTAATGTATTTTGACTATATAAAATGTAAATTTTAGCATCTATTTCAACTAAAATCTCATATAAGTGAAATTAAAAAAAGAGTCATTTGATCTAAATGAAAAGTCATGGTTGATAGAGTGGTGTGCAATTGAACCTTCTATAGCTTTACATATTAAATCATAATTTTTTTGGTATAGTTTTCTTTGAATAACTACTAACTTTTAAAGTAGAATACAATACTTCTTTAGCAGATTTACATTTTTTGCTTTTCTTATAGTCAGTGATATCACTATGATCTCTCCATGGTGGATGGTAAATGTTAACACATATGTCATGCAAGTTATAAGCTCACACCAGCTTTTTAAGCAGTAGAAATTCAGAATTTAAGTTTTCTTTAAATATGTATTTTTTGTGGCTTTGAGCTCACTGATGGCTAGAGTTTATTGCAAAATAAAAAAGTATTGTCATATATTTACATAAATAAATAAATATGTTATTGTAGGTTCTCATCATACACTGGAGATAACCCAATAGTAAAAGCACACAGGCTACTCTTATAGTATCCATGACAGGACTGCTATAATTTTCTACTTTTCTTGCTGACCTCACCACCTTTGTACATCTTACAGGCATGGGTTATGGCATTTAAGAATCCAGCAAGGCAGTAGTGACAAATATTTCTCTCACCACCATCATAAACCAGAGGAGTTAGATCTTCCTAAGTGCTTATTTTATCAGCGATTACTCTGCAAGTTGTCCTTGAAAGAGAGGAGTGAATTGCCCCTGGAAAGTGTCTAGGAAAGAGATACGGGCTAACAGTGGTCATCTCTCAGATTTAGCCATGTGCTAATGTGAGAATTCTATTACTACACATACATTTCATCCACAAGTAAACAATACCATGGCAGAAGTTGGAAGTACAAAGTGCAGATCTACTAGATCCATCTTGGATTACTTTTTAATGCAGTTGTGACTAATGATGCTTCATTAATAAGAGAAAAATTTAAAACAAGTGCTAAAACAAATGGGACACCAGGATAACAGTAACCATTCCAAGGAAACACTAGGCCGCAGTGAAACCATAAGTAAATGTTGAAATTGTGAGTCAGCCTTCTTTGCTGTTTTTAGGAGAGTGGATCCCGTTTGGTCTGATATTATCAAACTTGAGATTATTCTGAATATTCTTAGTCTAGAAAGCTGCACATATTACTCACACTGACCTGTTTGGTAGAGATGGTTATTAAATGGAAATAGTTTCATTCAGAGTTAGAATAATTTCTAAAATTACAGTGTTTGCAGCAAATAAAAAACATATCAAATCCTGAAAACCCCAGCTAGAGTTCACATTTTAAACAAATCAACAGGCATTTGAAACAGAAAAATGACTTTATTCTGCTACTTTATTTTACGAATTGTTATCTACTCAACGTAGGCCCAGTTCTCTCTAGTGCATCAATCCAAAATGTGTATCTTTAACCCTTTAGGCCTCCTATGAAGAATGGCCTTTCTCTTGCAACTTACGCCTAAATGATTCCTTCTTAGAGGAACGTGGTTTGGGTTAAAGACTCTTGTTTGGCTTTATTTTGAACATAATGCCCCATTTACATTTTCTTATTGTAGCCTGGTTATTTCAGAAACTTTCCTTGAGGAGTTTGGAGTAGCTTTTCTCCACTCTGAACATCGTTGGTTTATGTGTATGAGCTGCTGTAAAGCGCAGTGATTTCCTAAAAACACTATAGTTACTTAAAAAAGATGACTTTGATTGTGTGTTTTTTGTTCCCATCACAATAACACTTTGCAGGTGATTATTAAATTAGAGATTTTCTTTGTTTTTCTAACAAAAAAAAAAACAACCCTTTTTTATGTCAGCACCAATTATGAGAGGTAATTTTTCACATTTTACAAAAGATTTTTCTGTCCTACCTCCACGCCCCTCCCCCAGATAAAGAAGGGCTTTGACATTCTATGACGGGGAGGGTTTTTTGCATACACAGTGCTTTTGACTTTTCTTTTAAAAAAATCTGTTGACTCTATTGAAATGTGACAGGACAATATTTAACCTGAATAGAGGCATGTTGACTCCTCTTATTAAAACTGACAGTTAAGGACGTTTCTCTCTTTATTCCTTCTGATACACGCAGACAAGTCTTCACTGCTAACTAGTATACAAAATCAAAAACAAAAAAATACAGAGCGAAGAGATGACTACCTTATAAACAATATATGAATGACAATTGCAAGTTTAATCTAGCAAAGAAACCTTTTTTTATCCTTTAAGAAAATTAAAGCCCTTTCAAATTAGCTTGATATATGAAGACAGACTGACATCATTAATTTTCAAGTACTCACTCTTCTTTCCTAGCTGCCTTTCCTCTCAAAGATAGGCAATGTTCCGCTAAGCCCTGGACAGGACCACAGCGACACCTATGGAGAGAGTCCAGGGCCTCCATTGAGTCTTGCGTAGAGCTTGCAGCTTTGTGTCTTATTTCTTGGAATTCCTCTGCCTGTTTTGCTCTCATGGGACAAAAATGGTGGCCATGGAGGTTTGTCCCTGAGCTTCCTACTACCTGATGCTTGGTTTCTCTGTTTCAAACAAAATGTAGCTGGAAATAATCAAGCTTTCAAAGTTCTTTCCATTTTGTTGGACCAATAAAGAGACTCATTAGCATGAATGAGGCTTAAGTTCCTTTGAGTTGTGCATGGAGTGGGCTTCTTGGGAAGAGCACAATTGGGAACCGGATGCCAACTTGCAGAGAGAGGCAGAAACCATATGGAATTTGGATGTCTTTTGGTACTTGCCCACTCTCCTTAGCTTCCAGGAGTCAAATCTCTTAAAAGCAACTGTTGGCTTTCTTATGCGTCAGGCACTAGATATTTATGTGACATAAGTAAACTGTCCGCTGAGACTCACACTTTTTTTTTTGGTAAGAGGGAGGGTATTACACAATTAATGATAGAGTCATTTTTGTTGTAATATAATTTGCGCTGTAGCAAAATCATGAATGGAACTGTGTGATAGTGCCAGCAAATTTACCTCTTATTCTCATTTCCTTACTGAGCATTCTCTCCTCTGCATTTATCACCAGAGAAGGGT
This sequence comes from Leucopleurus acutus, assembly GCF_964270905.1. Taxonomy (NCBI): domain Eukaryota; kingdom Metazoa; phylum Chordata; class Mammalia; order Artiodactyla; family Delphinidae; genus Leucopleurus; species Leucopleurus acutus. The sequence continues at coordinate 16,536,284 of NC_139162.1, read as the reverse complement.
TCTTTCAGTGCTCATCAAGGTTTTCAACATTTTGTTGTAGAGAGTCAGAAAAATGGCAGTTTGTTCCACGGCAGCCTTCTCTGTTAATCGTGCAGAAGAATCAGTCTTCTGTGCATTGATACTGATCTGTCCAGTTTAGTCTTGAGAAATTACCCTATTTCTATTTCTCTGGTTATCCTGAAAAGGGCCAGGTGAGACACTTGGTCAAGGCAGCCTGTAGATTATACTGTAGAAGCAATTCTAGATGTTTTTCTTTCTTGAGTAGAGGGACCCAACAGTGTCTATGGTAAAAAAAAAAAAAAAAAAAAAAAAAAACTACCCTCAGATCTTCAGTCTACAGGTGTCAAAAACATTTAAAATTTGTGTGTAAATTTCAGTTCCTATCCTTTGTGTTTGTCAAGATTGTGCCAAGTCTTTCATGATGTCTTAGTTGGGGTTAACCCACCCCAAACAGAAAATGGTCCCAGGTGTGCTGGGCGGGAGTGGGGGAAGGGAAGGCAGCCCATGAGGGATGTGGTAAAGTAGGTCAGTACTGTGGGCAACTGGAGCTTCATGCTTTTGGGGGTCGTCAGAGGCTACATAGACCATCCTTGATAGTGAGACTCTTGAGGGACAAGAAAGCTCTTTATCTGTAACTTCTGCCTCTTGTTATTTGAAGGTCATTACTGAGCGTCAGTTTCTTAGCACTTCATGCCTCTCTTCTGTCCTGAACCCACCACCTTGGCTAGAGAGAGCAGGAAGCTATGCGTATGGGAACTTTCTGCTGATAACCTCTGGGATGGCCTGAGGGGATCCAGGGAAAGCACCAGTAGCTTCTGGTACACATGGTTTATGTGGTTTCAAGAATTAAGTACGGTTGTAACTCTGTGGGTGTTTGAGTGTATGTGTGTTGGGGGTAGGGAGGATTATTAGCTCTTCTTAGCCTTAAGGTAAAGTATGTATGTGTGTGTGATGGTGGGTATTACCACTGTGATACGCAAGCAGAGATACAGGGTTCTTGTTACATATAGAGTGAAAACTGTCACGAGCCGGAGGAAGGAGCTACAGAGTCCTAAGTTCTCTGCTTGACTATTTGAGCTCTAACTGAATGTAAGAGGCAAAAAGAAGAGATACGTTAATTAGACAACACGACTGCCAATAAATCACAAGAGTTATCGCGTATGAGGTTGAATGGTGGGCCACATCAAGTTTTATTTTCTTTTTATTTCAGCTGTCATTAGCTGTAGAGTGGTGCTCTCCTGTAGAACTTCTTGCTAGTTCCATGCAGCTATTGAGATGTGGCTAGTGTGACTATACTAGTTTGCTAGGGCTGCTATAACAAAATACCACAGACTGGGTGGCTTACACAACAGAAATTTATTTTCTCTCAGTTCTGAAGGCTATAAATCTGAGATCAAGGTGTTGGTAGGGTTGATTTCATTCCAAGGCCTCTCTCCTTGGCTTGCAAATAGCTGCCTTTTTGCTGTGTGTCCTCATATGGTCTTTTCTTTGTGCACACACATCCCTGGTATATTTCTGTGTGTGTTAATTTCCTCTTCTTATAAGGACACCAGTTAGATGGAATTAAGACCCACCCTAAAGACCTCATTTTAACTTAATTACCTCTTTAAAGATCTCATCTCCAAATATAGTCACATTCTCAGATTTTGAGAGTTACAACTTAAACATATGAACTGGGGAGACATAATTCTGTCCATGATAGTGACTGGAGAGCTATAATTTCTAACTTTATCTAATTTTAAATAATTTAAATTTGAATAGCTACATGCTGCTAGTGGCTAATATTGGGCAGTACAGCTCTAGAAGGTTTACTTATTAGCTCTTCTGCTGTGAATCCAGAAAAGTCTGTAGCAATGGGATTCTTCCTTGACCGTCAAGGGGATGGTTCAACTGGAACACCAGACACTGTATTATGTCCTAGGGAGTTTCCACATTAGAGGTTTCCATGATTCTTTGATAAACAGTGAAATCCAAGGCTGGAAGAGAGAGAAAAGCAGATCCTAAGGTTGAAGGTCAAAAGTAGAGCTACTAGCCACAGTCAGGGGCTGAAACCCAGAAACTGAATGGGAGCATAAGAAAATCTGGAAGAAAGTGTAGAGGGTCCTGGACACTTGCTATGATTCTGATTATAAGTGGTCTCATCTTATTCTTGACGTGCCACAGTCCTTGACAACAGTCTCTAGGTCATATTCATTCTGTTTAGGGTACATACTGGGTTAATGTACGATTCAGTCATCCTTCCAGGAGGGTTGTTTCTCTCTTTGTGAATCATCTAATCTGATACACCTCTTTTGTTCCGGTAGCCTCTGTGTACTAGGAAGAATTATGTCTTCTCAATGGCAGCCGACAGGAGAGGGTCCTCGGTACGTGTGCTATACTTCGGTCTCCTCTACGGCAAGGGTGGCCTGGGTGGGCTCCTCACATTCAGTACTTGTGCCTACTGAAGTTTAGTTGGGTCTAGTTGGTCTGCTTTGGCCTCACCATTGCCTCTGGTCCCCTCCATGTGTGGTATCTTCCGGTCTCCCAGTTCTCTCACTAATTACTTGTCCACTCCTTTCAAGGCATCTGGTGCTCTTATGTTGCCTGATACTTGCACAGGCTCTGAGAGCTAGGGTGCTACCTCAAGTCCCATTGTTCTCAGCAGGGAGTGATTTTGTCCCTTCGATAGAGGACACTGGCAATGTCTGTAGATATTTTTGGTTGTCCCACTGGGGAGGCGGGCATGGACTGCCTGGCATTGTAGGTAGTGGCCGAGAATTCTGTTAAACATTCTATAATGCAAAGGACAACCTTCACAACAAAGAAGTATTTGGCCTAAATTGCTGAGGTTGAAAAGTTCCTTCTAGTCCATCTTTTTAATTAATTAATAACTTAAAATTTAAAACAATTTTTTATTGGAGTAGAGTTGATTTACAATTTTGTGTTAGTTTCAGGCGTACAGTAAAGTGAATCAGTTATACATACACATATATCCACTGTTTTTAAGATTCTTTTCCCATATAGGCCATTACAGAGTATTACTCCATCTTTTTAAATACCTCCTTCAACCATTTCTAAACAGTGCTTTGGCAGTAACACTATATGAAGTTTTCTATCACTCTTCACTCCCGATTTTTCTCTGGAGTTTTGACCCCAAAGGGGAATTCAGGGTACTTGTATCTGATCTGTTACTCGCTTTCTCTTTGTCATCTGCAACACTTACTCTCCTCTGTGGCTAATTGATTTGGGTGCCCCAGGCTTAGCTCCATCAAGGGGTGCTTTTACCTATCCACCCTTCCCCTGAAACAATGAAATACATTTATTTAATGGATGGTGAGAGGAATCCACCTAAGGGGAAAAAATTAAATAGTTTCATGTTTTCAAAATATCATCCCCATTATGCTATGGCTAATGGAGCTACTGCAGAGTATTTGTGAGCATATGGTACAAGGGTGTGGCAGGCACTGAGAGGTATGGTGTCTGAGTGGGTGTCCTACTCTTTAACCCCAATCACTCATGGTTTGAAGGGCGAGCTCAGTTTTATTCTCAGCACCACTGCCCATGCCTTCCTCTAAGTAGCTTAAATCATGTCCTGACCTTGTTCCTAAGAGCTGCTGGTTTGAGAGAATTAGAGAAAGGAACAAAGGGAGGGGCTTAGGTAGCTCCTCCGTCCTTCTCCATTCCCTTCTCTTACTCTGTGCTCCAAACCCTTTCCCTGATCCCCCAGCCTCAACACGCACATGTACAAGGAGGTAGCAACGCTGAGAAATGGTGTTGATAGATGGATGATCCTGGCTTGCTTGGGGCTCCCTATCGCCACCTTGGCCCCTGTCCCACTGAGGACCGCAGTCAGCTTCAAACTTAGCACTTCCTGGGCCACACTGAGTACTTTGCTTTGTGATGCAGGAGTGCTGTTGGCCTGCAAGCCTGAGCACATGTCTCCTTTGCTGCTGCCTCTAGGAAACAGAGCCCTAGTGGCTGGGCTTGGCAAAGCACAGAGCATTTGAAATCAGTCTGGGCCAAAAATGCAGGTCTAGTTTTCTTTTTATATATAAAAGCTTTTTAAAAAAATCTTTAAATTTGTTCTTCAAGAAGAAATAAACCTTTATTAGACCCTGTGTATTGCTGTAAATTTGATTGACCAGATGTTTGTCAGATTTAATACACGCTGTTTAAAAAGTTGCTTTCTACATCTTGACTGAGGCTCTTTCTGGTGAGGAAGGAGCCAGTTTATAGGAAACAATGAAATAATTTTTTACACCTTACAGATGCTCTAATCCCATTACAGACTGAGGTGTTTAAAATTCTTGGTGTTTCTTGCTTTATTTTTATGGTATGAGTGATTGTGAAGGAGAAAGCCAAGGCAAGAAAATATTTAAATAAGGCGTCCCCCCAGGGGACGGTGGGGGCAGGGGTGGGGGGAGGAGTACAAGGAATGTTTGAGGGTTATTTTTTGTATTTGATTTGCTTTCCGGCCATGGCTACTGGCTACAGCTGAAAGGCCACTGCTAGAATTTTGATCAGTGATGCCAAGCTCTTGGACCACAATCCAAGATGTTGCTATGCAGAAGAACCGGGGCTAGGTTTTCTCCAATCCTACTAAGCAGAATGTGGCTTCCATAATCCCCTAATGTCCTCTCTTGAAAACAGGCCATTAGTGTGTTTCCTAAAAGGGTAGCAGATTCAAATGCCTACAAGGACCAGGCAGATACCAAAAGTGGCCAAAGTGAGCCAGGAAGCTCTCTGCAGCAAACTGGGGGACTCCAAGCCCACCAAAGAAACAGTGAGTCCTCAACTACAGCATCTTGTGCTCTGTGGAACTGTGAGCCCAGTAAAGGGATGTTTATGAGAAATTTCCCAATTTTAAGTAAACAAAATTCATCTACAGGGTATACTCTGCCTAAGGACAATAGGTTTGTAAATCTTGTTCTGATAAAATGTGTATAAATAGAAATGCTCCATTTAGAAATAATTAGTCCCCACATTTGAATTGTTAGAACTAGCAAAAGTGTTAAGCTTTGGAAGCTGACACAGGAGTTGTCAGCCTTTTATTTTGCTATGAAAGGGTATTAAGCAGACACTGTTACTATTTACTATCACCAACATGTTTCATAAAAGAAAGGACATTAATTCCCACCCCACCCCCCAAAAGAGTAGGAAGGAAACAATCTCAGACTTAATAATAGCCTTTCAGGTGAATAATTTTATTTCTATGAAAAATATCATGAAATTATCCATTCTTTTCTAATTTTCTAGTGAACACTTCATCACAAACCAGTGGTGATCTACAGACCATTGCCAAAACTATCCCACCTGTTAATACTACTGTCCCACCTATTCAACTACTTACACCACTGGAGTGTTCTTGGGTTTTATCCAGTGACCAATTAGGTCTATAATTATTTAAGTCACATAAAGGAGAAATATGTCTTTTTTATTACAAAATAATACAAAAATAAGAAAATTACGATTGCCCTACTTCTACTTCTGTGAGATGACCACTGTAAAAATTTTGGTGTATACCTTTCTTATATTTTTTCTAATTGTATATTTGTTTGGAATCCTACTGTCTGTGTTGTGTCATAGTCTGTGTTTTCACTTCAATAATACGTTGTGAACATTTTTCTTTACTCACCAATCAGCAACGTTTTTTAATGGCTTAGTAGCATTATGTTTTGTGGCACAATTTAATGTTGATGGTTATACATTCATATTACCTCTCACTCTGAACTTTCCATAGAGCACTCGGAATGAATATCTTTATAGCTGTAGAATCTACCTTCTGAATATCTTATTTTGCTTGTTTTTCTTTTTGTACTTCCCTGGATCTCTAGTAACCTTCTTATACGTAAACACAAGTTCATTTCATCTGTATTCCCAGTCTAAACCATTTGTGAACTGTCCAGGGAATCAACAGTGGAAGATGATTTTGTGGCTGGCTGGGGCTATGTTCCTCATAATGGGTGCTATTAGATAATCAGTGTGAAGCAACATTGAGCCACTTTGGTAAAACGAATGACAAGTTCTGGTGTCATCAGTGGAAGGGAGAACAATTTAACCATGTCATCTGGCTTCAGCGTTTAGCTTTACAACCACATAGGTGTCAGGCAGCCACGTGAGTATCCATGAGTTCAATACTGAGACAGTTGGAAATTCTAGAACCATACGATTCAACTGTTCAGCTTAGAAAGAGATGAGAAATGCCAAGCTCTCTTAATATCTGGTTGCATCTTCTCGTATTATTTGAACAGATTTAAAAACATTTTAAAATATACCCTTTCCAGAGAGATATAGACTGTCCTTGCTTTAGATCCAGTTTGCACAGAAATGTTGCAAATCTTCTTTGTGAGTCATTCTTATCCAGGTTATTGGAGGCAATTCCATTAAATGTGTCATGGTTTATATCACCATTCAGAATCTGCTTACCACTTGGTTCACCTTTACAATTTAGTTCCTCCTTAGAAAAAAATGTACTTTTCTGGAGATTTGGACATATCTGCTTTTCATGTTATTGTATTTCATGGCATACTCTGTCTACTGCACTTTGAACTAACTTCTCTGAATGGGAGATGAGAGAAAAGAACGTGTGCATTTGAAAGAAGTTGAATTTTGCTGCCTATGAATTGGAGCCAAGTGTGAGAGGACTTCTTGGTTCATAAAGTCAAGCTTAATTTTAGGAAAATGGTGTTGGTGTCCCAGATAGCTTGAAATTGAATTATGACAGTTGGAACTTTTTAATTCACTCTACATTTTTCATGTGTCCAATGAACAGTGCTCCAAGGCACTGTCAACCAACTGAATATGACATCATCATCCTTGGTTTCTTTGAATCATTATCTTTGAGCAGAATGTGAATGCTACTTGTTTACTGTCTGTTGTTAAATTAGCATGTAAGTTCCGTGAGGGCAGGGATCTTGTTCATTTGTTAACAGCTATAGGCTCAGTATCTATTTGAGCCCTAAGCATATGGGAAGTGTTTACTAGCTATTGAATGAGTAAATAAATGGATGAACCATCAGAATTGGGTAATTCACTAGTGACATTATTCAAGGCCAGCTAGTAGTAAATTCTCTTGGCCCATGCACATTTTCCAGAATCAAGATTTTGTTCTCTTAGAGATTGGGTCTATGGCACGAGAACCAAAGAGCGTCTCCTTGCATGCATCTTCAGGACCACTGAGAAAATACAGCCCTACTAACACAGAGATAACCCCTCTTTATATTTCTGTGTGTGTAGTCTCCTACAGTTTTTTTCAATGCATAGGTGTAGTCTTATAGACATCACAAAATTGTACAAATATAGCTAGTGTATTTCCTATGTCATAAGATGCTACTTTAAAAGCATGATTTTAAACAGCTCTATGACATTTTATCATGTGAATGGACCAACTTTTATGTCACCATTATGTCTAACCACCAAAATGGACATTTAGATTATATATTATTTTTCTCTCTTTTAAATAATATTGTGATTAAAATCTTCATACCTAACTTTTATACATAATATTCTGATGTTTAGGATTAATTCCCAAACACTGAAATTTGTGGTTAAAGACTATGAATATTTTTAAAAGTGTAATAAATATGGCCAGATGGTTACACAGAGAGGTTGTACCAGGTTACGCCCATGTAACCCATATCTGAACTTCTTTTTCACACTAGCATTTGTCATTAAAAATGAAACAAACAGGGACTTTCCTGGCTGTCCAGTGGTTAAGACTTCACCTTCCAATGCAGGGGGTGCAGGTTCGATCCCTGGTTGGGGAGCTAAGATCCCACATGCCTTGTGGCCAAAGACCAAAACATAAAACAGAAGCAATGTTGTAACAAATTCAATAAAGACTTTAAAAAAAATAAAAAATAATAAAATCTAAAAAAATGAAACAAAACTTTGTCTATGTGTTAATAGAAAATATTATCTTACTTTCTACTTCATTGATTATTAGCATTTCTTGGTCCATTATATTTTTTCTTTGTGAATCTTATTTTAATGTTCTTGCCCATTATTCTATGGGTTATTTATCCATTTCCTAGATATTTATTACACAGCTACTATGTACCAGGCACTGTTCTAGTCATTGGGGAAACAACAGTGAAAGAAACAGCAAATGTCTATTGTTGTAAAAGTTAAATGAAATCATGTGTGTAACACCCTTAATACAGTAGGTTCTGCCTCATACAAGACTGTAGTAGGTCATCATCCAGTCATTCTTGGTGTAGTTGTATGTGTCTCTGTGCCAGGAACATTAGCTACTCTTTTGGGAGCAGGGTGTTTCTGGAATTTTTCTATGTTGAGTTGGCTAGCAATGACTTAGGTGTTCATGGACATGACTGTGAACCTCAAATAAGTATACTTCTCTAAAGCGAAACTAAATGTAACCAGATCCACAAAATGCCGGTGGCCACTTGAGTGCCACCTGATGTGAGAGGAAGTGTAAAAAAATCAACGTGAAAAGAGACAGTAGCCTTAACTGACTACCTAGCATATCTTGTAAGAGTTTGCAAGTTTTGCAAACCGTACGCATCTTTGCCATGGTCTCTCCCAGGGTCTCATAGTTAATCTTCCTCTGGGTGGGATAGGTAGCAGGGCTTGAATAGCATCACTTAGACCCCATGTTCCGATGGGAGTCTCGAAATACAATTTAGAAGTAAAAGTTCAAAATCACCAAGATTCTTGTTTCTCCTTCTTGCTACACAGAATTTTTGAATCTGGTGAGCACTGCCATGTTGCATCACAGTTGAGTATATAGTGTTAAGGGTGACAAAGAATCAGGCAGCTGCAGTCAGAATTACAGGTTTTATGGGACTAATCCCATTTCTTGCCCTGATTTCAATGTGTTTTCTATATGATCTGATAGAGGAGGACTGGGTTTTGTTTTCAAAATGATTCAGTTCACGTCCAGCCCCAGAAGGCTAGTGTCCAAATGGATCGCAGGTCTGCCTCTTTCAGCTGGACCTCAGTCCCTCTCAACTTCTCTGTCTGCAAATGTTCCTGCCAAATAGGAGCTCTGAGAAAGGGAGGGACCTGCGTGCTTTTAAGGGTCTGTTCTTGTAGCTGTAGGGTGGAGAGGTTGCGGCTGTGGGGGGGGGGGGCGGGTAGAAAGGATACTCGGTTAGGTGTTGGATTTGTATCAGAATAAGTGTGTCCTTTCAAGAAAGCACCACTTGGAACAAAACGTCACCACATCCTCACCTTTTACCAAGAGCAAACTGGCCACTTTGCGTTCTGCAGTTTGATGGCTGTTGAGCTACTTAGGTCTGAGCCAGAGGCTGGCGGGCTGTATGCAAAGTGCTTTGTAATTGTGCAGTTTTCTGTGGTCCATCTTTGGAACAACGTCTCATAAAAATCTTAAGTGGCTATCACTTTTCATGGCTAATGAACTGAGGATCTGGGAATGAGATCCAGAGCCAGTTCTTGGGTAAATCTTCCGAGCCTCCAACAAGGCTGTGTTTAGGAATTTGGGGGACAGGAGAGCCCGTACCCTCAGATGAAGGAAGATAAGCTCTGACCTTCCTCGCCAAGCCTGGAGACCTGCTTGGAGAGGGTACCAATGACCAATCAAGGCGGATCATGAATATCAAAAGGCTTGTTTGAGCATCAGTAACATATTGAGTGTAGTTTCCCCCTCTGTTTATTTTCCATGTGATTTCTAAGAGACTCTTTCTCATTTTAAAAAATATTTCAAGTAAGAAGTATTGCCATTCACATGCTGATCAGTAACCAAATGGTGGAGGCCTCCAGTGAACAGCGAGGGAGGGCTGGGGGGTGGGGTGGAGGTGGGGGGGGGATCAGGAAACTTCTGGCACAAAGGAACAAAATAGAGTGGGAACTGGTGGTCACTGGTAAAGGCCAGTGGTCTATTGAGAAGGGAATTTTAAGGCGCATTCCATTCCGTGATGCACACAAGTAGATAACCAAATAAACAAATGAATCCGTGTCTGCTTTCCCTTTATTCCACACTAAAGACAATGCCTGCACATGTTTTAGGCCCCCTGAGGAGGATGACAGGGAGCTGGAACCCAGGTATAACTGCATTAAAAATATTTCAAATAGGTCCCAACTTGATTTCCTTGTCTTTCATCTGGTTTTCTTTCTGGTATTGCAAATTTCCTTTCCCTCCTTTTATTTTTCTGACAGTCTATGGTGCTTGCACTCATTTCCAGCGAAGGACATGAACATTCTTTCGTATGGCAAGGTGAAAATAATTTTATTTTCATCACTTCCCTCCCCCTCCCCCCACCCTGAGCTTGTGATGGATTTACTTGAAAAAAAAAAAATAATGATGGAGCTTCACAAACTGGCCTGACAGTTGTGATGCGGAGAGCGAGCCAGCTGAGTAGGGACAGTGAGGCATCTCTGTACCTATTATGGCAAAAATCGATAATGCTTTCTGTAAATTGCTCCTCCCAAAGGAGCCGAACAAATGCAGCAGACAGGGGAAGCCATCATTCTGTGTGAAGGCTCCGCACACTTGGACCAGTGCAATTATGAACAGGAGGGCGGTTTGGTCTGTGTGTGTGTGTGTGTGTGTGTGTGTGTGTGTGTGTGTGTGTTCAGAGTAAGACTTCTGGGGGAGCGGGGAACTTATTCATCGTAAAAATTTAACTGTCTGCTTCTTCTCTCGGGAAGGTGCATCCTTCTATCTGCCCTTCCAATGTGGGAAACCCCGTAGTCGAGTTACCCCAGTAAACCCTTTGGAAGTTGCAATGGATGGATTAAAGAGAATAGCCAGCCTACTTAATTGTTGATTTCCTGACTGAGGACTTACTGTTCTGATGCTTTTCTGAAAACTGTCTTGTAAGGACTTTGGGAATTCCATACTGGATCTATGACTATAAACAATCTCGTATGTGTGGGCTGTTTTGAAATTTTCTTCGCTTTACAAATCTCTCATCTTAGTGATCTTTGAAAAGATAATGTATTACAAGTTCCTTTAGGGACTGTTTTTTTTCTATAATGTTATGATTCCTGCCCATCCCACCCCACTCTACTCCTGAACTGCAGAAGGACATGGGAGCCATTTCCATAATGATGATTCTCGCAGGCCACTGCTATATTAACCTTATTTCCTAGCAGGAGGACCCTAAAATTAATTAGACATGTCATGAGACAGTTGCTATTAAAAATAACAAAAGATGTCAATAAAATAATTTTTCAGTTGATGTGTCGGGTCGAGGAAGTGGTGTACCTAGAATGCAAAGATTGTTGTTAAAATAACTAACATCGAGAGGAAATGTGCTCTGTTGGAAAGACCACTGAATTCAGAGCCCAGAAGTCTTAGATTTAAAGAACAGCTTTACTACTTACTAACTTGACCCATAATGCATTTCAGTCCTGGTGTCTTCATCTCTGAAATGAGGAAGGTGATGCCTCCTTATGCTCTGTCACAGGTTGTGAGAAAGTTGTATGAAAATCCATTGCCAAAATTAAAGTCATGAAGATGTACATTATTATTAGCTTAAAGAAGATAAGCAAGCTTAGGCCTGGGTGTACTTGAATGAAAAGGCCAAGTAGGTCTGTCCATGGTTATATGGTACCAGCATGCTTGATCTCATTTGGTCTTGGATCCTATTTATTAAAGTCAGTTTCCTATAGAACATGAGATTCTAGGAAACCTAGGTTTCAGCCCATGTTGGAACTGACAACGTATATGAGGGGAAAATAAAAGTTGGAGATACAAGTAGTTGGAATTTTATCTGACAGATGATCTGACAAGACCACATTTCCCATGTCATCCAGTTTAAGACAAGCAGGTATTATAGATTGGGGGTTGACACTCCTTAAATAAGAGGTAGTTGCAATTTTGTTGGGGAGAGAGGCAGCAGAGAAACAGAAGGCACTATTTGAAGGCAATGATAGGTTCTGAGAGAGAGAAGGGGACCTGGATTTTATCTGAGGGGATGAGACTGGCAGAGTTTTCGATGGTTTTGTTGTTTTGTTTACGTTAGTGGTAAGAGGGCTAACGGGTTGGGGTATGAGAGGAGCCCATGGGAGCCCGCAAGTAAGAAAGTAAAAAGCAGGAAAGGGCAGATGGTGAGACAAGGGGAAAAAAGGAGACTACAGAAGTACTAAAGATTTAGAAATAGGGGAAGTAGACACATTGGAAACATCCAAAATAATCCCAATCATCATGACCCAAGGAAATAACCCTATAATGGTTGAAAACGTATTCCTGTTGATGGAGCAGTTGGGAATAGAAGGTTAACACGTGTGTTGACATGAGTTAGGCAGACATCTCCACATGATAAAACGTTTGAATGCACAGGTAGAAGGTGAGTCTGAAGGTGGGGTCATCCAGAGGGTACTTGAATGGATGGACACTTGGGGACATGATTTGAGAAAAAGAGTCACAGACACCCTGGGGAGAAGTAAAGCTAATGAAATCCTACCAGGTTGGTAAAACTCAAGATCTAGCCCATACCTAGGACATGAGCTGAGAGTTAGGTGCCACCTAACCCATCACAGCTTAGACAGGAAGGTGTATCCTTTCAAAGGAAATGTTGTCTGATGTCTGCCCCTGCTGGAAGCAGCTGCCTTGACTCCCAAAAGTGAGGGGGAGAGAGCAGAAAAAGAATTTCTGACCTATTAAAGTCAATAATCCCAGGATCCTGATGGATCCAAGTGCATCTGAATAGCATATTAAAATTACCCAAATTGTCTTTTAAAACCTACTGATGTGGGTCACCCAAGCAGCATGCTCCCAGCTGTTAATAATTAATACTGAGCATCCTGGGGAGGGATCACTGTGGATAATTGTAACTGGTAAGCATGAGTCTGGCAGCCCAGTGGGCTATGGGTCGGCAAAGGGCAGCGAGGAAGGAATCATACATCAAGCTGGTGCTAGAGGTCAGGTATCGGTGGTCTGCTTCCTTTGGTTGAACTTATTCTTCTGATGGGAAAGCCTTCTAAACAAGGCTGTGAATTGGTTTTCATGCTCGCATTGACAGATTGGGAAAGCAGTTTGTTCTACCAAATTTAACAATGATATATCATTATCACAACTTTGGGGGAAATCTATAAAATCAATAAGTTTGTAGCCTGAACAGGATTTGTATCGCTTGCTTGCTGTGCTGGTGTCAAAGCGTGAGCATATGGATTGAGTCACAGCCTGAGATCAATGGAATTTGTGGACAGTGAGCTCAATAACAAGCCCTTCTGAAAAGAAATAGATGTAAAAAGCAAATTTACTAGAGTATAAAAAAAAAAAAACCACACTAATATTTTTTTCCGCGCCTGGCTGTAAAGTGCTGTTTGGCTGCCTTTGGCTGCGGGTACTTTGAAAGCTGTCTAGGCTATGTGCTTGCAATGCCGAATGCTCCTGCGCTAGCTTCATGCATTGCATGTACAGTTGGGTGCTTCTATTTACAGGGTTTGTACCAGGAAACTCGCCAAAGAATAAGAGGAGGGGGAAAAATAGCCCTTTATATTGTAAACTGAATAAAGAATAAAAACAGTCAGTGTGTCTGCTGGGGAAAGACCACGGTAGCTTTATTTACTTTGTGCTGGTAGGACTTGCTAATGGAGAAAAATAAAAAGGCATAATTAAATAGTTTAATGAATTCGCAGCTCTTTTGTTTGAGTGGGAGGGGAATGCATGTTCCAGAGAGGCCTCACAAAGAGCTTGGCTGGCAGTGAGTTAAAAGTAGGAAATCAGTTCTTTGAAGGCATTTTTATACTTCATTATCCCAGCATGTAAAATGACTTGTACTAAACGATTGAGGATTTTATTTTTCACTCTCTCTCTTTCTCTCCTTTTTCCTAAACAAAAGAGAGCATGGGGCGTCTGGTGTCTAATTCCCCTCCGGGTCCTGGAGCGGGGAGATCAGCCAGGCTGATCACCAGGCTGGTGGGCCAGTCCCTGCCCAGGAGCGGAGTCGAGGGCTCTGAACCACCGTGGAGCCCAGGGAGCAGCCAGCCAGCCGTGCACGTCCGCTGTGCAGGAGTCCCGCGAGCTGGCATCAGTGGCCCCTAATCTCCCTTTCGTGGGGGAAAGCTCCTGCCTATTGATGGGCTGTGAATGGGGGGGTGTCCTTTATGTTGTATTTTTTCTTAGCAGCCAAGATCACTTCTTCCCTCTTAGGTTGAAAACAAAGGGAAAAAACTCCTGGGGAGATGAAGTAAAGTTTGGGGAACACTGACTCTGATTCTCAGCCCTGACCTGGTTTCCTTCTCTTCCATGAGAAGGATGTGATCGGGAGGGCAGGGCCTTTGGGGAAGCCAGCTGGCCACCAGCATCCAGCTGTTCCCAACTGGCCACCAGATTCTCACGCTCAAATTGGGCAGCTGGGCAGGGCATGTGCTACCTACCCAGGCAGGTAGAAGATTGGGCCCAAGAAAGTTAATTTCAGACTGCAACTTGGGCAGGGGGTGGTGGAGGGCAGGAGATATCAGGGCTCTGGGTTTGAGGTGAGACTCTTCCTGATGACCCACAGAGGAGAGGCCAGAAGGAGGGTAGCCTTTGACCCCTGAGGGAGTAGGGCAGCTCGGACTTTAAAGCACGAGGCATGGTGTGGTGGCTCAGGAGCCACCACGAGTGGTACCTCACAGGGTGAACCCTGGGTTTTCTAGAACCAGTTCTGACTGCTCTTCATTCTGCCATGGCGCTTGTGTATAAAGAGAGTAAGCAGAATGTTTTTTTGAATAACTCTAGTATTTTAAGTGTTTGGCAGGTTCCTGCCTTCCCTCTGCTCCCCTCCACTCCCTTTCCGGCTGTTTGAGCACAGGGTCTCCCAGAGGGTGTGGCCAAGGCCAGGTCTGCAGGGGATGCCCCTGCCACGTGGCAGCTGCCTGAGCGCCCCTTCTATAGATTTGTTGTTATTTCTTCCATCCAGCCGAAGTGAGGGGTCTCTCCCGAGCCTTCTGTGGCAGCACTTCTAAGGCAGTGGAAAAACAGCCTGCCTGAGGTGGCGCTAGGTGACACAGCTCATCCGTCTTTGGAGGAGAAAGGCCCGCTTGGGTCTGAAAATAATTACGACTCCTTTCCGTCAGCCTTTTATTTTCTCCCTCCCTCTTTCTCTCGCTCTCTCTGCTGGACTCACGTGTCAGTCTTGCTTCCACATCCAGGGCCCAGTCTTTTCCCAGCCCAGCAGTGTGCCTCGAAAACCCCTCAGCAGTGTATTTCCGCACCCCCCACTTCAGCAGGCCGGTTCCTGGTGGCCTTTCTGCTCTGTCACCTTCAACATGTGAGTCAGCTGCCAGCATCAGGGAATTTCCATTCAGTGCTTTGCCAGGTTCGGAGATTTGCATTTACAAAGCCTCGCTATGCCTTTAAAGGGCTCACATTTGCTTATAAACAACACTTGCTGTTTGTTTCTTGTTAAATTTTACCTCATAAACAAATATTACTATGTGAACCTCAGCCAATAATTGTTAAATCCTGACCTTTTTTTTTTTCTTATACCTATAATGCATCGACGGTAAACCTAAGATTTCAACTTTATACGATGGCTTTCCTTCCCCCACCTCTCTGGAGAACTGGAGGTTTGCCTGGGTGGGGTGTTTGAAGTCATTGGACCCATCTTCATAAAAAATACCAGATAGAGGGTGGATCTGTGGGGTTGAATACAGTTGAACACTCTGGCTAAACAAACAAACCCCAAATGGACAAGCTCTGGGTTCTCTTGCCTTTTTTGATTCGAGTACTGAGGAGGCTGACAGAAATTATTTTCTCAATTAGCCTTAACTTTTGGATTACAGCATTTCTTTCAGTATAATGACCAGGCTGTGTGGTAATTTACAGCCAGTCCCTGGCCTTGCTGAGTAGCAGGGAAATGCTGTGAAAGTGACTGTTAATATTGATCAGTGAGGGCTAGAGAGAGTTGCAGACCCTCAGCACTGCCACTTAAAGTGGGCAGGAAACCCAAATTGACCAGTAATAAAGTGTTTGAGGTTGTACGAGGTGGCTCCTGGGGAAACTGCAGCTCCGAGAGGGAGGCTGGAGGAGAGAAGCTGTCAATTACTCTTGTTTGATGCCTGGTTACTGAGCAGGACAGAGCGGGCTGGGGCCTGGGGCTGCCAGAGGATGAGAGGCAGACCCACCCTGGATCTCTCTGGAAAGCCACAGAGAGGCTGGGTAGGAAGGGAGACACAGGGGCTCTCTTTAAATTCCTTATGGGTCCAGAGGCCTGCAACTCACTGCTATCTTTCCCCATGTTTCTTTCATTTTAGGGCAGGAAGTAAAATCTGAACTGTTGGCAATCTTTCCCCTGCTTCTGTGCTGGACACTAGTGGTGGATGGGGTTTTGGTTTTGGTAATTATTGCAGTTTTATGGGTAAAAGACCAGAAATCTAAAAAGATAGATCTGGGAATAAAAGTCAGCTGCTGTTATGGACTTTGAGCTTAAGTCTCATTTAAGGTGATCACATTGTCATTACTGTTTTACAGATAATTAATAATAATAATAGCAGTGTGTACGATGGTCCTCTGATTTCAGTGCTTAATGTATTAACTCATTCAATCCTAAAAACAACCCCATGGAGGGAGGTGCTACTGTTTTACCAAGGGAATAGTATACGACAGCAGTTTTGATAGGAATTCTACTACTTAGAAGAGATGAATTAGAACATTCTTGGGACGAGACCGTGAGCCAGATGAACAAATGACCCAGTAATTGTTCCTGGAGTGACACATTTCCTTTAATGAACCTGTGATATGCAGCATCATCTGGGGTTTGTGTTGTCAACCTTCCAATTCAATGGGGTTTTGTTGCTTTCAGTCAGCTGCATGTACTTAGTTGAGAGGTGAGTGATTTAGTTAAAGCTAAAATTGAGTAATCAACCAAAAGTAGATGATTGTAATCAATTTAGTTAGGTAGAAAGGTCAAAAAGTATTGATAAAATGGAAACTGCAGTTACTCGAACAGTCATTCTACTTTTTCTGTGCCTGACTCAACGCCACTCAAGAGTCCTTTGTTAAGTTACAAATCTCATGTAAAACCATTTGGGAACTCTTCCAGTACAAGTAAATACTTTAAGAAAAAATTATGAAATATTTCACGTGTACAGATAAAAGTATAGAGACTCATAGCTGTTTCAACCACCAGCTTTGTCAGATCTGAACATTTTGCCACATTTGTTTCAGACCACTTTTTCCAACCTACGAAACGTTTTGAGTCCATTTGAAGCCTTTTGTGTGCCACTCCTTGACTCATTTCTCTCTTTTGCCCTTCCCTGCCCCCAGGAATTAACCACTCTCCTGAATTTGGTAGTTTCTTTAAGATGTCTTCAGGTTGATATGTCTAGCACTTTAACTACTATAGAATATTCCAAAGGCTTCTTTCTAAGTCAGTTCACCGTCATCTCTCCAGAGTGTGGGCAGACACATTTCCACTGGCTCTGAGCAAAGGGGTCACTCTGGATAGAGTAGTTATAGCTCAAGTCATGAGGAAAAGACAAATACCAAGACAGTTGGGCAGAAAAGGGTTTTTAAAAAATCAGCTTGACACCTTCAAATAAGTTGAATTAAATTTTTTTAAAAAATCTAGTTAATTCAGTACATGGTGAATTGTATAATAAAGTATATTGGTTGCTGAATTAGGTTTTTGAGCCCCAGTTCAGTCTTATCCAGCTTATTTGGATTGGAATGGACAAAACATATTAATTCAACAAATTTTAAACTCCTACTATGTACAATGTACTGTGCTAGGTGCCCAGGGGCAAAAGAAATTAGTAAAGTGAGAATAGCAGAAGGCAAGTAACTAAAACAGTCAGAATGAGCACCATAAAGGTGGTATGACAAGGCTTGTATTCTGGGGCCAGCAAGCAGTTTAGTTTTTCAGATCTTCTAGGTTATGAAGGAGAATGGGTGGAGTAGGACTACAATGGGAGACTAGGCTAAACTACAGGGGGACTTTTATACTCTTTAAAGGTCTTTCCTTTGTAGCTATGGTAGTGCTCTTTAAGTCATGCAGGAAAGATTACTACAAAAGTGATTTCTAGGTGCCTTGGAACCAGAAGAGACTGGAAGCTGTGAGTCCACTTAGAAGGCATTTGGAAGAGTCTCCGTGAGATATGACTTGGGTCTGGACCATTTTACTGTCAAAGGAAACATGACAAGCAGTTGAGAAGAACCTTTTTGGGGGGCTGAATGTATAGGACAGCTGGTTGGATATGGGTTCAAGAGAGAGTTGGAACTTGAGGGTCTGAGGCAGGATTTCTAGGGGAAGAACAGTTCCTCAACAAAAACGGGGACAGCAGGATGGTTCATGATTTGTGGAATGGGGAGAGGAAAGTGAACGGAATTGTTTAGGACACACTCAGTTTTAGATCACAAGGCAGGACAGCTCAGTGAAGAGTGTGGTCCAGTGTCCATCTGCTAGCATCTGCTCTGTCTGGCCTCTGGGGTCCACTTTGCTGCCCACACCCCAGACTGGAAGCATGAGGGATATGAATCCCCGCTAAGTGCATCCTTCAGCCAATGACTGAGGGCAATTTGTGCGATGGTGGGTTGCATTTGGCTCACACTGGCTTGCAAGACCCGATGGCTAAATTTTCTGGAATTTTATGAGTCAGTTGTTAAACAAACATAGCTGTTACTAAAAATTAAATTACATACACTTACAATTAAGTAAATTATATTAAAAGTATAGGTAATCAACCATTACTTCCTAATTATTTTACTGCATTTTACAATTCCCCTTGTTCTTGTCTTCTGTATCTAGAAGTCGGCAGTGCTAGGTATATATAGCAGTGGCTGCTGTGGTTCTTTTCCCAGCTCCATGTTCAATGATATTATGTTGGTAGCTAGAAATCAACCACGATGGGAGAATTTACACCATGGAAACTGGCAAATGTTGCAAATCAGGGATCAGTCAACCCCACTCTCACTCCTGCTGGAGAACTTGTTGTTAAAGATTTTCCAGCACATTACTGAGATGGTAAAAAAATACTCAAGCTCCTTTACCCTTCAGATGGGACAGCTCTGAGGTACAGATCTACACGGGCCGAGTTCCCCAGCAGGATTCAAGTCCAGTTTCTCATTGGTAACTTGCTTGATGACATATCGTTTTTGGCTGCTTTGCCCTCTCTGTCTCACCATTCCACTTCCTTCCCAATAATTCTTGGATCACTTTTAAAATAAACTATTTGAAAGGAAATCCTTGTTTCAAGGTATGCTTCTGGGGCAACCAAAACCAAGGCAAATGACAAGCATGGTTCCTCTTTCTGATGAGGGTAAATGAAAAGGTAGGTCAACAGTTGCCAGTGACCTAGTGGGCGGCAGCACCCTGGCATGTGGAGGACATGCTCTGTGGATGACCCACTGGGGATTAGCACCAACAGGGTTTGTTTTTCTTTGTGACTGCTAGTAGGAGACACATTTGCTTGTGCTCACTTCACATTTTATAGATATTTGCTATAGATATTTATAGATATTTGCTCACTTCACATTTTATCACTTTGTGGCATGATCTTAATCCCACTGAGTACTTTTAAACATAGGAGGAAGTGATCAGAATTAGCCAGTGAAGATAGAATTGGCTTGTTTGGTAGGGTCACCTAAAGTTCAGTTTTCATCTTGCTTTTTATTTTCCTACTCTTGACTCACTCACTCTGCCCTCTTTCAGCTGGGGTCCTTTGAAAACTTACCACAGTGAAGCAGAAAATTTTTAGTGCATCTTAAACCTGAAGATTGCCTTTCGGTGCTTTCCTGTCCATCTACCTGTGTGTCCACCTTAATGTACTTTTGTTTAGTTATTGGAATGCCAGTCCACTCCAATGTCTGCCCTGAACCTCTTAGGACTCTTAAATCTTTTGTCCTCATGAAATGATGCAGGTGGCCACAGTCCACCAATCTTCTCACACTTCTTTATTACTAGTTCGTTATGGATACTGTTTCATGGCTCTCTCTGCTACTGCTATTGGAAATTATAGACCTTCTTTCTATAAGCTTCCCCCTTCCCTGCCCACATCAGTTTTTCTGCTTTCTAGATTTCAATTCCTATTTGAACCCACAGAACCTAGTTTTATCTTATTGGCTAATTAATATATATCTTAAAAAAAAAAGACTCTTTTTCTTCCTTAGGTGGGTTGTTATTTTTAATGATTGCTTTAATGGTAGTCGAGGATGTCCCTGCCTAGGGAGGCCCTTTCTTTCTGTCCATAATGAGGCATAAGTCATTGCAATGTACTGAGATTTATGGAGGGACGGGGGTGGGAGGAAGCACCTTTTCAATTTATTACATCTTAAATGAACTCCCAAAGCAAGAACAGAACAAAACAAAACAAAAGGGCAGTAAAGCCCTGTGTACTGTTTAGTCTGACGTTTACTGAGCTGTATAGAGGTTTGCTGACTAGTCTGGAATTGGTAGGCAAGACTTAGCATTTCACCTGAGTCGTTCTTTTGTATTCTGTTTACCCTTAGCTCTTTTTTTCTTTTCTTTTTTTTTTTTTTTTTTTGCGGTATGTGGGGCTCTCACTGTTGTGGCTTCTACCATTGCGGAGCACAGGCTCCGGACACGCAGGCTCAGTGGCCATGGCTCACGGGCCCAGCCACTCCGCGGCATGTGGGATCTTGCCGGACCGGGGCACGAACCCGTGTCCCCTGCATCGGCAGGCAGACTCTCAACCACTGCGCCACCAGGGAAGCCCTACCCTTAGCTCTTTATCCTTTTGCACCATCGCCAGCATCACTACCTCCACCTCCTCTACCAAGTAATCCGAACATTGCCTCACATAATTCTATCCATGTCATTAGATAGTTATGATGGTTCATTTCATCATATTTTGAATTTTTTTAGGGGGAGAAACAAAGTGAAAGAGGGACCTCTTTATTTCATACAGGTAGACACAGAGGACTAAGCACTTAGATATATGACCTCGAGGACATTTGTAATTTAATAAAACCCTTCATCTTGCCTCTTTTGTGTGTGAAAAGGTAGTAGAACATGTGATTCAGTTTTCCACTAAAATGCCACTTAATTTCATCCATGGGATCTGCCCCATGAATTCTGTGCTGTCCCATCTTTTCAGGTCACATCATAGAAAGAATCTCCCACCGATACAACTGACTTTTCACCTGCGCTGTTGAAGTGCATTGTGCAGGGGCCAGTACCTGCACAGGTGGGAAGGTTGTGATTTCTTGGGCATCAACTGAATGCAGTTTATGTTCCTACTATTGGAGGTTAAAGAGCAGGTCAATTTTGAGGAGGGTTCAGTACACCTACTGTTACCTGTTCTTTTCTATTTGTTTACCATTTTGTGAATTCTAGGAGAGGGAAAACCCCAACATTCAGCACAGTTTTGAAATATTGCTGGGGAGGCCAAGTTGTTTTTCGTATGTATCCCATCCAGGCTCTGTGATGCTGCCAACAAAGTGTCCCCAAGAAGCCCCTTCTCTGTGGTACGTCCTAGCGTCCTGCTTCAGGACATTTTTACTTGGCCACTTCCGTTCATCCTCCTTTCTCGTTTTTTTGCAGCCCTTCCCCACCCAAATCCTCCTACTGTGACTGTGGTAAGAGGGTGTGATTTTTATTACCCCAACACTAAAGCAGACTCGGAACTTAAAGACATTGTTGCTCACAGCCACAATGCTCTCTCTGCTTCCTTGACTTTGGAAGTGAGGCGTTTCATTTCTAAAAATGGTTTGAAGACTATTTAAATGTGTTTCACACAATACAAAACACCAGCTGTATATAGATTGTAATTTTTTTTTTTTATTAAAAACCCTTTGCTTCTTTCTTCTTGCTTCTCTTGATAGGTGCAGTGATAGAAAGCGCCCACATACCTAAGACTTCCTTTTTTTTTTAGACTCAAACTTCAGAGTATTTTCAATATCTGCAACATTATCTTTTGAATAATAATTACCTCTTATATTAAATTATAAGACAGCAGGATTCAGGATTAGATCTCCCCATATTATTCTAGTGAAGGAAACTATGACAGGGGTCATTTTTTAGAATTATGTAGCAGGGTAAAAGGTCCTAGGCAGCATTAGAAGGCAAAGGCATTTATAATTAAATTGTAATTTAGGCCAGTGATTTATCGTTTTCTCAATGAAAAATTTGGTGCTGCCGAGAGATTCTAAGAGAAACTTTAGTGAGATACAACTTAATGAAATAATAAAAAGAAAAATTATTCTGGAATAGATTGTATTACAGTGGCGGAACAATTGCAGCCTGCCTTCTGTGGGTATTTTCATTATCAATCCTATTTTTCAAGGATTTCTAATTTAACTATCATTTTCTTTTCAGGATAAAACATGGCCTGGGAATTTTGAATTTTATATCCAGACAATTTTTGAAGACTTTGAAAATATAATTAAAAATCTTTGTTTCTGATTTTCAAGTTCACAATTACATTTGGAAACATTTGCCAGTTTGCTTAAAAGTTATTCAAATTGATGAAGTAACAACGTTTTTAAAAACCCTGATTTACTTATTTTGGACTAATAGGTGATTTTCTTTTGTTCCTTTATCGTGGAGGCTTATGTCCACAAAGGTGGTACTCCTGTATTTGTGTGTTATTTTTCTTTCTATCTACAATTCTGCATCTCCCGTGGGTGAGATAGGAGATCTGATCTATGGGACAGATACACACAAACCAAAAGGGAGGCTGCAGAATATGAATCATTCTTCTATTGTAAAATGAAAAAGTGAGGGCAGGTTTAAAAGTAAAAGAGTAGAGTCCTTTGCTAAAAAAGACTTTCACAAGCAGTATGAAGTCGGTGATTTTTACAAAACTAGTTGTGATGGAAGGTTTGGCTCATGAGAAGGCCAATTCAATTAGTGTTTTGAGCTGAGAGATTAAACAGTTGAAGTATGAAAAAAAATAAAAGTACATCTTGCATTTGTTGTGTGATACTTGAATTCATTACAGTTCATATTGTTCACTTATTGCTATATTTTAATTGTCTCCATAGAACCTTGATTGCTTTAATGATTTTGGTGATGGTTCTGTAAAAATAATCATGCTAATAAACTTTTAATGGCATGTGTTTTAAGTAATTGGTTGAAAATGGTCTAAATATCTGTTTATCCAATAGTCTGTAATAGCTTCTTCACTGAACGTCTAATCTACTTGGTAAATAATCTGTGTTTCAAAAAATGCACTGTGTATTTACATAGTAGACTTCAGGTGTATTAAGAAAACAATGTATATTCTACATATTCTTTAGATACCTTATTTAACAGCAGAAATCGTTGCCATTCATTGAGTAAAGACTGTGCACTTGAGGAATTACCTAAAGACATGGTTATATGAAAGATCATAATGTCTTGCAAGAACCTACTTGTCTCTGATCACATAAGTATTGTCTTTTTTACTTCTTAAACATATATGGCAGGCTTTGAGATGAAACTTTTAGGGAGAACAGAACCCTCAAAAAACACTCACTTTTCAGAAGAGAGAAATGCTTTTTAATTTTCAATACATGCTTTGTAATGATGCCCTTCTGAATAGTCTTTCAGGATTTTAACCTGAAGTTTCTAATCCTGTGGTCTTTCTCTGTTTTTCAAACTTGAGGCAGGATTGACGTGGTATGGTAGCCCTGACATTGCTCTACAGGCAAAGCCCAGTGGTGATTAAAAGTACAGGAAAGTGGCATGACCTTGGGCAAGTGACTGAATAGGAATAATAATAGGATCTGCCTCATGGGGTTGTTGAGCATGTTAAATGAGCTAATACAACAAAGCACTTACAGGGTTTGGCATATAGTAAATACATTCTAGCTGGTATGTCTGTTTACTTATAATTATAGAGCATGACCGTTTTCACTAGACAGATGTTGACAAAAATATTCTATTAAAGGCCTGTAATAAAAACTTGGCAATCTAAATTTTGACCTACATATGAAAAGCTTTTGAAAGTGAAGCCAGTAAAGAAACAGAAACCACTAGGGGAAGTGACTGATACAGCAGACAGTCCACAAAACATAGCCCTTTTATTCATGTGAAATATGTTAATCTGTCATTTTATATTCAATTCTCATGTCTTTCTTTTCTTTTACTTTTTATTTTCAAGTAATTTTAGACTTAAAGAAAAGTTGCAAAACAGGAGAGAAATTTCCCATATACCCATCACTCAGACTCTCCTAATGTTGACATCTTGCATAACCTTGGTACCGCTGTTGAAACGAAGAAATAATTGTCAATAGAATATATTTTACTAAACTTAACACTTTATTTGGATTTCACTGGTTTTTCAACTCGTGTCCTCTTTCTGTTCCAGGACCCAGTTGAGGACCACACACTGCATTTAGTTGTCATGTCTCTCTAGACTCCTCCAATCTGTGACAGTTCCTCAGTCTTTCTTTGACTTTCATGACTTTGGCAGTTTTGAAGAGTACTGGTTAGGTATTTCATAGAATGTCCCTCAATCTGAGGTTTTCTGGTGTTTTATCATCATTAGATTTAGGTTGTACAGTTTTGGCAAGAATACCACAGAGGTGATGCACCCTTCTCAGTACACCATATCATGGGATATGTGACATTGATATGTCATTACTGATGATGTTTACTTTGGTTACTTGGTTAAGATGGTAACTGCTGACTTTCTTCACTGCAAAGTTACTATTTTTCCCTTGGTGATAGTAAGATAAATATCTTGAGGGAGCTGCCTTGAGATTATCCAAATATCCTTTATTTTTTTTCCCTCAACTTTTCACATACTAATTTTAGCATCCGTCAATGGATCTTACCTGCAACAGCTATTACTGTGGTGTTCTAATGGAGATTTTCTGTTTTCCTTATTTTTTCCACATTGAATAATTGGAATTCTTCTGAAAATAAGAGCTGTCCTTTCTCCACTATTTTTTATTTATTCATTTATTTATTTATATCAAAGTGAAGCCATGGATATTTATTTTATTCCCCACAGAATAATTCTGTCTTGCAATACGAGAAATAAGTGATCTTAGAATTGTTTTTTCTAAGAGAATTCAATTAAGATAGATTTTTTCCATTCCTTATTTCTCCAACAAAATTTTTATAAGTAATTAAACCCTCCTTTTCTTCTACCTGTTTTTCTTTTCTCCTTTCTTTTCTTCATCAACTGTTGTGTCCCTTTTTGGTGGTCCATAGGAAAATTGCTGCTATTAGAATTAATTGCTATATGCTAGATATAATGGTCACTATTGATTACTGTACAATTTAAGCTTGGAGTTTATCAACACTTTATTCCTACCTTACAACCTAGTTTAAATAGTCTTCATTATTTCCAGAAGTCTCTGGAAATATTGAAGATATGAAAACTACAAGTCAAATGGACATATGGAAATTAAGGAAGGACTTTTCTGTGGGATTGCTGTGGGAGAAGGAAAGTGGCTAGAGAATAAATCAGACCTCTATTTACTATGCTCACCAACCTGATGGTTTTGATAAGGCTGACATTACACACAAACCCACACAAAGGGAAGCAATGAATTTAGAGCTGAGCAGTATACTACATCCAGTTCCTGTTGGTTTGTCTTAATCAAATTGTATGAGGAATTTTCCAGGCTGGATAGTTGATAAGAGTTATAGATAGCTTAGCATATCTTTTATCAATGACTCTTTAATCAGAATTTTTGACTCATTTTACTGTTGCCTCATCTAACGTCAATCCCAACAGCCACCATGGAAGTGGCAAGTGTCACAGTGTTAACTTCAGAGAGAATCTCAAGATGCTACTCCTTATTTCAACCTCTTTTACAAGTTGAAAGTCAAATTAGTTGCTATGGCAGAGCTTGATTGGCCCCACCTATACCCTATGGGCACTTACCTCGACTCGGAAGCAGCTGTGACTCTGCCAGAGGATCGTTTTTCTGGTTGCATGGCCACCTTGGCCAGCATCTAGGGCAAGCCAAAATTGCCAGAGAGTTGATGCCGCCAGAGGCAACCACCAACCAATGACAAATGACGGTTTGGTGGATATACCCTACATCTTTCCTTGGTTAGAATAACTCTGGGGCATGTAATACATTATCTCCCAGACCCCTGGTGGCTTTAAGATCCAATTGCCCACTAACTCAATAATGCACCCTTGTTGACCTCCTACCCTTCTATGTCTCATGAGTACCGGTTTATCCCTAGATAACTTCCCAAATACACTACTTGAATTATTATCTTTGTCTCAAGGTCTGCTTTTGGGAGAACATAAACGACAGCCAGACCAAGTTTGAGTTATCTCTTAGCATAATAGAGTTTCCAAATCCCTTACTTCCTCTCCTTTACTGCCCCTGTATGTTTACTTTGTTCCTCTGACCCCTTGTCTGATTGATTTCTTCCTGGAGAGCTTGGGAATGAGCAGGTGAGCAGAATAGAAGGCAGTGGGGATGCGGAGACAAATGGGTATCATAGAATCAGGGCAGGGAAGGGGAATCAGGCATTTATTGAGCACCTGCTGTGACCCAGGCACTGTACTGTATTAAGTGCTTTACAAAGGTTATTTCATCTCATTCTCTTGCCAGCCCTGAAAGGGCAGACATCTATGACTCTTTTGTAATCACATGTGTAAATAGCAGTAATAAGGCAGAGTTGTTTTTCTGAACAAGTCACCCTCCCCTCTTGTAGTTGCTGGCTATGCCATGGACCTGAACTTCCTCAGCTGACTGAAATACTTGGCTTTTCTAACTCTTGGGTCAATCATGGCTGCTTTTTTTCCACTGGTCAGTAAATGGCCTAATCATCTGTGGCCTTTTGCTTCATATTTGTCACTGTCAAGTTGGCTTTGTATTTTGGAAAGCTTCCAGCATTCATTATCATAATGATAAAAGGAGAAATGCAGTAGACGCTTGGGTTGATTTCCATTGAGAGATGTTCATATTCCCAGCACAACAACCTGGAAAGCTGCTCAGAGGGGCCGTTCTTGCTCTCAGAATTTATCCCTTCAAAACCAAAAGAACCTGCAAACCTATGTATTAAAAAAAATGTTCATGGTTATTTGAGTCTGCAGAATTAGAGCCGTCACCTTGTCCAGAATTAGCCCACAAGATAGACAGGGTTGATGGCAGAACTCACTTTAATACTAATTTATTTATAATTTTCTCTTATTTCTTCTCATCTTGGGAGCCATATCTAGGTGTTTTGTAATCAGTCATGAGCCATGCAAACTCACTGGTTGCTTCCTTTAGTAGGTGTAAGATAAGCAAAGGAATTCTAAGAAAATCTTCTCATAAATGGAAGACAGGCATTTTATTTTGCATATTGTAGTTGGGATCCTCTGAACTGAAGAGCCTTTTGTACTGACTTGCAGGGCTGTCCTTTATGTGACTCTAAGAGCCCAAGTTTGTGCTTATTAGACAGAGGCCAGTGTGGCCTTTACAGGGAGGAAAGAGCTTGACTTTCATCTTAGCCTTCATAGTGGAGGGTATAGGTTGGTCTGTATTCTCACTTGTCATTTTCTTGCCTGCTACGGCGTTGGGAGCTCTCCAGGAACTCTTCATGATACAGCTAAAACACAAATGTCTTGAGAAGCCCTAATCTGAAGTGAATATTCTATAAATAATAAACAGCAAATAGGCTCCATTTAGTTATATTAACCTCCAAATAGGTCAGGCACATTGTTTAAAAATGCAAACATCACAATAAAACAGATTCCCCAGATGCAGAATTTGATGTGTATGTGCAGATTTTCTGGACGTGGTACAGGAAAAAATAGCCCACACCTATGCTTCACCACTTAAAATATTTATATATTAACTCTGAAAAGTGCTACTTTTGAAATGCTATTTATTATAAGCTGATAGAACTCAAGGCCTCTCTGTCCTGTAGAAGTCCTTCTCATCTTTCCTGATTGCTGAGTAGTTACTGCTAACTTTACTGTCTGAGACCTGTGGAGTCCTCAAGTGAATTGTAACTCTTGCCAAATTTTTTGTGATTTCTTGCTGAACAACTTGGCATTCATCTGCAATACTCTTTTAGTTTTTTCAATGGGTCTAATTTCACATGTTAAGAATCTTATTGTTTGCCAGCCAAAATAAAACGGTATAGTTCAAAACTGTTCATACAATTCAAAACATTTTTTCATGCGGAGCTCATTCTACTTGCCTTTCTGTCTCGATTGTATGTTAACTTCATTTCTTTCATGCCAGGAATAATTAGACAATTAAGTGCTGATGCTCTGCAAATGAAATGGCATATTTTCATTGAAATTCTCACTACAAAATTACCTAGTCTTATTCTCATTCCCCCTTAAAATCAGGTGTGTAAAGTGTTCCATTGCAAACTCTAACGTATAGATCCGAAAGTATTTGCACTTGGACAGAGATATGGCACTGTAATTCAACTGAGGAATGGCAGTAATTACTTTTTCCCTGGGAAGAGTAATTCTTGCAATTAAAAATATACAGAGATTGGGTGAGACATTTCTGTACTTCCCAATTTGCTTATGGTTCAGCCATTACCCATGTCAGTCTATAATTCTGGTGTAATGATTTCAAGAGTAAATAAAGCTGCATGATGTCTCACACTGTGTGTGTGGGGGGGGTATGTGTGTGTGTGTGTGTGTGTGTGTGTGTGTGTGTGTATAGGGAGAGAGAGAGAGAGAGAGGGAGAGGAGGGACCTTCATAACTGTGTTGAAATCTCCTGATCCTTTAAAACTATTTACCTCCTTTAAATCTTCCTTTAATTCCTTTCCTTCTCCTCTGAACACCCTAGAAGTGCCATAATTAAGAGATGATATAGAAGCCGAGTTTACTTGGGATCTGGCTGGATTCATTCATATAAAAGGGATGTAATGCAACTCCCAGCTTGATCCACCAGGTCGCCTCTGTAGTTTCCCATTTGAAGATTGCACTGATCTCTAGTAACGTCTTAAAAAATGAAACTCTTCAAGTTTTAGGATAGTTGCTCCCTCCTGTCCCCCACCCATATCTACCATACATACTGTCACTTCCACCACGTTCTGTTCATTAGAAGTGAGTCAATAAGTCCATGCCACACTTAGGAGAATTAAGTTTTACTTCGTGAAGGGAGGAATGTTAAATAAGTTGTGGACATATTTTGAAACCACCAGAATCCTGGAGAAGGATTTCAGACAAAAGAGTGACATGGATCTTCAGTAGAAAAAGGTTGGTCTAAAAATAGAGCGCAGAGTATGCTGATATAAGAAGAGCCTGGGTTATTTGATCAGAGTCTCCTTTACCCACGAAACCAGAAAACCTATTAAGGCAGGGACGACATTACCATTGATTCCCCAGCACTTCAGATCCCTTGCATGTAAGAGATGCTCCTTAAATATTTTTAGAATGACTGAATCGATGAATCACTAACTCAGTAGATGAAAAGTTAATGAAGAGTGAGTGACTTGATTACATAACTTGCGAGAAAGTATGTCAAAATGGTAAAGAAGATACTCTCTGGAATCATAATTCCTGGGTTCAAATCCAGGCCCCACCACATACCAGGTGCATTTCTTGGGAAGTCGTTTAATCTTTCCAAGCCTCATTGTAAAAATGGGAATATTAATAAAAGCTATCCTATAGAGTTATTATAAGGATTACGTGATAATGACTGTTAGGTATAGTATTTGGTACATAATGAACACTTAATAAATGTTAGCTATTATAACTATTGTTAATACTCAAGTTTTCTAGCTATTAAATGGTAGAGCCAGGATTTGAATTCATATCTGTCTTATTTGAAAGCTTGTAGTCCTATCTTTTGTACCTTCAAGATTGGAGGTATCATTGCTCTTTCATATTATTACAAAATATTGAATATAGTTCCCTGTGGTATGTAGTAGGTCCTGTTGTTTATCTATTTTATATATAGTAATGTATATATGTTAATCCCAAACTCCTAATTTATCCCTCTCCCCCTTTCCCCTGTGGTAACCATATATTTTTTTTTCTGTGTCTGTGGGTCTATTTATGTTTTATATATAAGTTCATTTGTATCATTTATGTTTAGATTCTACATATAAGCAAATCCACATATTAAAAACTGAATCACCTTGCTGCACACTTGAAACTAACACAATATTGTAAAGCAACTATACTTCAATTAAAAAAATACTCTTTCATGGGTAGTAATATTTAAACTCATTTGGCCCCTTCAGTCAATATTTTGATAGAAGTTCTATAGTACTTGGCTTTTAACAAAGTCTTGGGCTTTTTTATTCAGTTGTGGAAGAAGATGATGGAGTTTCTTGAGGCTTAATGATTTAACAGAGTTTTCTAAGCTAGTTCCTAGAAAATAGGTAATACCACCGGGACCATTTTTAGAGGACTCCTGTTTTGATGACTAAGCTACATAGCAAGAACAGTAGCAGCAGCAAGAACCCACTCTAATTTGTGTTTGATAACTGAGAGACCCCGCATAACTGAGAGACCCCACATAACCTATGTTGATGAACATAAGAGAAACCTTTAATTGCTTATGGACAACAGTTTCTTCTATGCTTTTCTTTCTACAATGTTCAGTCTGATACATGGGGAAAAATGGGTCTATTAGTGTTAGTAATCTATTGATGAGTAATAAACCACCCCATACCGTAGAGGCTTAAAACAACAATCACTTAATTTTCTCACCAATCTTTAAGTCAGTGATTCGGCCTGGGTCTGCTGGGCAGTACTGCTGGTCCCACCTGGGGCTGGATGCACCCCCAGAGTGGGTGTAGATGGTCTAAGATAGCCTCACTCACATGTCTGGTGCTGGTACTAGCTTTCAGCTGGATGGCATGTCTCTAGTATCTAGCTGGGGCTTATTCACATCATGGCAGCCAAAATAGGAAATGTCCCAATGAACAAGTGCTTTTCAAGACTCAGCTTGTATCACATTTGTAAATATCCCATTGGCCAAGAAAGTCACATGACCAAGCCCAGATTCAAGGGGTGGAGAAATAATAACTGCTTCTTGATTAGAGGAATAAAAAATGCTACAAGAGTCATATTGAAAAGGGGTATACATTGTAATGGGATGGGTAGAATCATTTTGGCTGTCTTTGCAAACAGTTACCACAGTGTGGAAGACAGTAGTAATTTCATGTTTCCAAGGTGTGAAACAAGTCCTTAAAAATCTTTTGAGGGGTTTGCAGCTCAGAGTTATATCTGGCACAGAATTGATGTCTTCTTATGGAGGTGCTTCAGGCAGGTTACTAGGTGACCACATAGTGTTAGTTGGTGATTGCTGAAACCTTAATGCACATGCCCTGCACATGAATGCTAAAATGCAAACAGATCTGAGTCTGCAAATCTAGCTTGGGACTGTTGCGTGGCTATAAAAACCTTGTTTATGCTTCTTAAATACTGCATGTCTCCAGGGCTGGGTAAGCTTTGCTAACAAAACTTCATAGTCATGTTTTCCACAGTTTCTTACAGAAATTTAAAAATCCCAGGGAACTCTCAGAAATTTCATGTGTTCTATCTGACTTGTGGCACAGAATTCCCAATACTGTCTTCTCAAGAAGTTGCCATGCTGTGCCTAGCCATTTCTCTCTGAATCCCCACCTTCTTAGCCCCATGTCCAAGAAAGCTGGTTAGATGCTGAGCAAGTCGGGGAGCAGTGAGAAGAAGATAGGAACACAAGCCTAATTTCTACCACAGCCAACGAAGCATCTGCATGGTGCCTGGCCTGTTCGCTCACTTGTTAGGTCAGAAAATATGCCTGCTCTGTGCCCCCTCATGGCCCCTTACCTTGACCTTACAGCTCAGCCATGCTGCAAAATCAGTGACCCCAGGAAGTCAACCTCTGGGACCCTGTGGCTGCTCCCCTGGTATGTCTTGAGTGAATTTAGAAATTTGAGGGCTTCCTAAAATTGTCCTGTCCCCACAGCATATGAAATCACTGCAATGTGCATAATACTGACATGGAAAATCTTAACGTTTTCATGTAAATAGATCTTATTTTGATATTTTGAATTGGAAGAAATGCAATATTATTAAGAGAACTTCTCCTAAATTTGCACATCTATATTTAATTGATTATGTCTTGGAACCACCAGCATTTATCATTTGGCACACATTTCTTGGATCATTTTAAATGGGTTGATTTGTGTTAAACTGGATTTGGGGTTTTAAATTGAAAAAAAAATGCATTGCTTAAAGACAAAAGTACAGTTATTGTGGAGATGTTGGGGCCTAACAGAATAGTGGACTTTAATATTAATATTTTCTGAATCTTTAGAGGATGCCAATGATGGTACTTCTCTTTCTATTGTACATGAAGAGAAAATACACTATGGGACCACTTTGTGGCTTGTCTTAGCTTCCAATTCTCAGCATTTAACAACACAATTTATCTAGTAGTAGAAGATCCAGAAGTTTGGAAGCTCATTAAAATAAAAAAATATATAACTTAATGGAAAAGGTATAGTATGTCTCTTGTAACATTTCTTTTTTCCCCCTCTAAATAGGGATGCTAAAAATTAAGCTCCCCCTCCCTGAAGGTGTATATAGAAGCTCTATTCTGGTAAGGGTGATGAATAGACAGTAGTGTGGACCTAGACTAAGATACCCCAAACAAATTGACTGTACTATGTTCCTTTCCTTTGTGCTAAGGCCATAGACTTTGGAACTCTCCTAAAGAAATGGTTTTGAATTCAGAAATAAGTGCTATAAATTTAATAGTTACTCTAGTGGGTGTCCTACAAGTACAGGAATATCCACTTTTATGCTTGGTACAGTGAGTCAGGACATGAGACATACCCTGCTGAGGGGAAGCCCTCATCCTAAACAGAGGGAAGGCTCCATCCAGATGTTTGCAGCCTGGATGACAGGTCAAGACCTTTGTTCATCGATCACACTGGGCAGCTCTAGAGACCAGTTAAGTGCATAAGGCATAGTTTCCTTAATACCTAGACAGCATGCTAAAATTCCCCAAGAGTTGGTTGGGTTTGTCTATTGCTGTAGGTCACAGTTTCCAAAATGAATTCTGAATGACACTCCACCCATGATAATCCTGGAAGAGGAAAAATATTCATAGCTAGAATGGTTTGAATATATCATTATCCTCTTGGAGATTCACATAAGCATATTAAAGGTTCAGAGAAATTTGACATAAAGGAAACTGTTTAATCTTGTTTAAGCTATCTTTTCCTACACATCTGTGAATACAGATTTCTTTCTCCTGAAACGTTAATAACATCCCACACTTCAAAGAATGTTGCTCTAGATAATCTAAGTTTGATCCTCACATTAATCCAGACTTTTAGAGAATGACATATGTCATATAGTGTTGGCTCCTTGTAGAAGAGCGTTAGTCGTGCTGTGATTTGCTATTATGCCATCAGCCTACTTAAGGGTTGTTTCAGAAAAAAAGATACAGGGAACTTGCCATTGCATTCATTGTGGATAACTCCTTACGTATGTAATCTACATTATTAAATAACACAACCATGAAACTGGTAGATTAAAACAATACATGTTTATTAAGTTACAGTTCTGAAGGTTAGAAGTCTCTGGAGATGGGTCTCACTGGGCTAAAGTCAAGGTGTTGGCAGAGCTCTGCTCCTTCTGGAGGCTCTAAGGGAGAGTTCATTTTCTTGCCTTTTCCAGCTCCTAGAGACTGCCCACATTCCTTGGCTCATGGCCCCCATTCATCTTCAAAGCCAGCAACAGCCAGTCTAGTCTTTTGTCATGATTCCAATTCTCTGTCTGGTTCCTGATCTTCTGTCTTCCTCTTCCACACTTAAAGGACCCTTGTGACTACAGAGGTCCTATCCAGATGATCCAGGATAATTTCCTTATTTTAAGGTCCGCTGATTAGCAATTCCATTCCACCTTAATTCCATCTGCAGCCTTAAATCCCCCTTGCCATGTAATCTAATGCATTCATAGTGTCTGGGGAGAACGATATGGACATCTTTGAAGAGCCATTTTTCTGCTTATACCACACAGCATGCGTATCACTCCTTTGCTTTGGCTTCTAGGACGATGAGATCTATTTAGTAACTATTTGGGCCTTCATCTTATTTTCCTCTCCTTATTTTCCTTTTGTTCTTATATCCTCATTCTTTCTTAAAATTCATGTCATCACACATGCCTGCATGTATATAAGCCTTGTCAAAGTAGAAATAATCACTACTAATAGTGAACCTCAAGAACGGTGGTTGGCAAAGTACAGCCCATGGGCCAAATCCAGTCTGCCTCCTGTTTTTGTAAACAAATTCTGTTGGAACACAGCTGTTGTTGTCCTGATATAAGGGCAGGGTTGAGTACCTCTGGCACAGATCACATGGCCCACAAAGAAGAAAATATTTACTATCTGGCCCTTTCCAGGAAAAGTTCGCCAGCTCCTACTCTAGACACTCTAAGACTTAATGCCTTGCTGCTCTCTTTTTGCTGCAAAGGGAGATGTGTCCCTTCCAATCCCTGAAACATGTGGCATAGCTAGCTCTGTAGTCATTTTTAGGTTTTGGCTTTAGTAGAGGTTTGTAAAATTACCCAGGGAATTTGGGACAATATGAATATAATCTAAGTCACTTAAGAAAATAAAATCACATGTTTACTTTATTAAATCAGATTGTATCTACATATTTTCAAAAGATTATACAGTGGCTTACGTCTCTGACTAGATTTTGTTTACCGGTGGTTACCACCTTGTCGCACACATAGACACACATTTATACACACTGCTGTTCCCTCTGCTCAACCTCTAGAAGAATGAGAGGGAAGTGACTATATGCTTTGAGCTATTCTTAGTATTTCTCAAGTCTAGTGGTAATCGTGAATTCACCCATAATGTACATCATTGATGGTTTCAAGGTGAAGCAACATTTTAATAAACACCATTTATGTACTTGCAAAATTATAATAAAAGATACCTGTGAGAATAAAAATGTTGAAAGTATCTAAGAGTATAGTTTGTTTCCAAAAATCATGTACTTGTTATTTATCTTTTAAATCAGTGTATAATATATGAATTATGTACTGTGTAGATGATGAATTTCTTTATGACCTTTTCAAATGAAGTAGTTTTGGATTTTCTTCTAAAGGATATCTGCATTTTGAGCAATTTTTCTTCAAAGCAACATTCCTGGATACCTTATGAGTAAAGATCTTAATTTTGAATACAATTTATACACAGAGGGAAGAATGGAATATTAAGTCTGGAGAACTTAATATTCTGGATGAGGTACCTATCATAGGATACCTCCTGTCTGAGAACTCCCACATTAGATAATATTAAATAGGCTTAGCACTTAGCAAGGTATTTTCTCTTCTTTTTTTAAAGCTTATTGAGGTATTTTTGATATACAAAAAATTGCATACACTTAATGTGTATATCTTGATAAGTTTGGGCATATGCATACTCCTTTGATAATATCACCACAACCAAGGTACTAAACATATCAATTACCCTCAATTATTTCCTTTTTGGTAGTTTTATTGTTTTTTTGTTTGTTTGTTTGTTTGTTTGGTAAGAACATTTAACATGAAATCTATCCTCTTGATACCAATACTCTATTAGTAACTATAGGTACTATGTTATAGAGCAGATCTCTAAAATTTATTCATTTTGCATAATGGAAACTTTATGCCCATTGAAAAACAATTTCCTATTTCCCCTCTCTCAGCCCCTGGCAACCACCATTCTGTTTTCTGTTCTATGAGTTTGACTATGTTATATACCCCATAGGAAAGGAATCATGTAGTATTTGTCCTGGCGTAGCTGGCTTCTTCAACTTAGCATAATGTCCTCCAAGTTCATGTATATTGTCACAAATGGCAGGATTTACTTCTTTTTTTAAAGTTGAATAATATTCCACAAAGCATGTTTATCTTTATAATGTCTTGGAAACAATAACCAGAGCCCTGGGCTTGGCTTGCTCCAGACTCCTGCCTGTTCTGAATTAAATTTCATGCTCTAACTCTGGGCTCTCTCTTTGCCCATTTTTGGTCAGCCCCATCCTTCCTAACCTTAATCTCCCCATGTTTTCAGTAACTATAATTTTAATGAAACAATCCTTTTAAGATTTGTGTTTTACTTGTAAAATGTACTTTAGTCCTGGGAATTCCCTGGTGGTCCAGTGGTTAGGACTTGGCGCTTTCATTCCCTGGGCCCGGGTTCAATCCCTGGTTGGGGAGCTAAGATCCCACAAGCTGCTCAGTGAGGCCAATTAATCAATCAATCAATCAATAAAATAAAATGTACTTTAGCCCTGCTTCGCTCATTTGGCGAGACATTTTAATCTTGATTTGGACAATGATTCTTAAATCTGTTTTGAGAGTAACCAGTAATTGGATCAATTATTATTGCTCTTCTGAAACAACTGTGTCCAACTAAAATGCTTCCCCCTCCCATGCCCTCCTAATTTACATATCCATTTTAGTCTGGGAATAATGGCAATATATTTATACAACCATTTTCTACCAGGTTTGACCATCTCAACTTTCATTTCTCTACTTAAAAGTAAATAATAAACAATAGGTTACTCTCTCCCGTAAAACCAGAAATCCACCAAACGGTAGTGTACTTCTGGTCTAACGTGTAGAATAACCAGAACCTTTGTAGTAACTTTCTGCTTCTGCTATTCTTGCTGGATTTCTGGACTTCTTATTCCTCCTTGGCACTCAGTCTTTGCATACATATATTTTACTTATGTCATCCTTTTTACATGATGCTGGTGACAATATATGAACCATGATAGTTTCCACACAGTATCTAAGGTATTTTGCCCCACACAGAAACACAAATGAGGTTAAAGTTCACTTAAATTCAGGTCTTTTGCAAAAAAGGATACATTTTTATTTAAAAAAATTAATTAATTTTTATTTTTGGCTGTGTTGGGTCTTCATTGCTGTGCACGGGCTTCCTCTAGTTGCGGCGAGTGGGGGCTACACTTCATTGCGGTGTGTGGGCTTCTCATTGCGGTGGCTTCTCTTGTTGCGGAGCACGGGCTCTGGGCGTTCGGGCTTCAGCCACATGGGCTCAGTAGTTGTGGCTCACAGGCTCTAGAACACAGGCTCAGTAGTTGTGGCGCATGGGCATAGTTGCTCCACGGTATGTGGAATCTTCTGGACCGGGGATAGAACCCGTGTCCCCTACATTGGCAGGCAGATTCTTAACCACTGGCCTCCAGGGAAGTTCCAGGATACAGTTTTAGATTGGCTGTTTGTACATTAAATATTTGTATTATGATTAGGTCAATTTACATAATATACTTCTACCACTGAGTTCCATCCTCAACTTAGAAATCATCTCTAATTATTTTTGCAGAAGAAATTTGCTGTCATTTACTTTGCACTTTTACCAGATGGAGACCTGTGAGAAAATCTTTTCCTAAATAAGTGCTTAAAATACTAATAAATTAAAATGTATCCATCATTAATAATTTACTATTTAATGTGAAATGAATTTCTATTATTATCTTCTACCTCTTTTTTGGGAGGGAAGGGTGATGAATAATACTTCACAGGCTTTCTTTTCCTTTGGAAACAGTACTTCCATTCTGTGATGTGATGAAGCAGTCAATGTTCATTTTGGCCATGACCTCCATAGTTTGCAGATTTTTATCAGCTTCCTACTCAGAATACCTCATTTTCATCCAAACATACATATTAAAACTCTCAATTCTCCTTGATCATTTAAATTGCTACTTTCTAGATCTTTTCCTTAAAGCAAACTTTCTTTTTTTTATAGTTACAGACTTCTGGATTTCTTGAATTCTTCTGTGAACAAAAGAATACATCAAAGAAGGACTCTTCCCTTGGTATGTACACACATCCCAATTGGGATGCCCATGGAATCTTTTTTCAGAGTGCTTTGTTTTATTCAAAGTAGTTGAAGGTTGATTTCAGCTGGGAGGGTGTTCTCCTGTTTGATTTCTTAGACATGATGATTTGGAATATGTGTGACATAAAATTGAGTAACTTAAATTTTAATGGCTTTACTTCCCAAACTCTTATACATTTTATTTCTGATTTTCCTGCATGAATTTGACTTTTGCTATGAGTGTCTTTATGCCCTATGCACACTACGATTTACTCACCAACTACGTAACTTTTGGTCCTGAGAAAATGAATCCAGTTGCTGAAGATTCTATTGGTATGTAGGTAGGGACAATTGGCAATTTCTAAGGAAGGTCTTGTCATTATAAGTTGTGAGCTTTGGCAATTTCCATGGTTAGTTATGGCTGGTCTTGGTGAGTGTCATGTGTATGGCTCATAGATGCATTCCTTTTTGAGAATGGGTGTAACTGTGGATCCCGCATTGTTTTAGAAATGAATGAAGCACAATGATGAAAATCCATAGAGTAGTGAAATAGGATGTTGTTTGGAATTCATTTCCATGGCTGTAGCTAGACTTGAGGACATGGCAAATGCACTCACCAGAAAAATTATGGTTTGGATTTTCTTAAATAGGGAAAAAGAAGGGGAAAGAAAGAGAGTTTCAGTGTCAAGGCATGTTGGAAGCAGAAGCAAGTTGACATTTGCCATTCCTATGCCACAATGCTTCTGACCCTGGGAGCATTTCATTTTCTAGCAAAACCTCTCTCTCTCTGACCTGAAGTATACAAGGCAAGATTTTGTATTGCTTTGGAAATATACTCCTCCATCCTGTGACTGGAAAATAGAGACACTGTTAAGGAAGAGCAGGGACTTAGGTGAGTACATCAGGTATTCATTTGATGAAGTGTTGAGTAAACCAGATGGTTGGTATCAAATGCCTTGATAAAATATTTTAGAAATCAGAACTAGTTCCCATTAAAAAAATACACCCCTCTGGAGGAATTTGCTTATGACTTTCACCTTTTGTTTTCATTTATTTCAATAGTTGTAAAAATTAAGTATATCTATAAGCATAAGCCAAGCTTGGACTATAGATTTTAAAAAGTCAATGTGTTTGACCGTGGTATTTGATCCCTACCTGGTCATCTGATGTCCTCATCCTGGTTATTAGAGCAACATCTGCTTAGATGGAATACAGACATTTGTGCACATTGGAGCCCAAAACACTTGAATTTTCCAACAGTGAGAACATTGGGTGTTTCTCTTTGTGTGTGCTAATGGTATGGACTGATTTTGCAGAATCACTGCAGCAGGTTGTAAATGATGTATGAAATGAAAAATTCCTGTCCAGTGCACAGAGCAAATATATATAGTCCTATGCAGTCACTGCAGTGCTGGGCTGTTTGTTTTAATATTTCCTTCAGACATATAGTCATTTTTTTGGTGAGTCGTATCCAGATGCTTACCATTGGCACAGAGCACCAATTTCCTTTATATATATTTCAAATGAATTTCAGTCATGTATAAGTATATTTAAATTAATAAAATACTAGATTTGAGAGGATTTGACCTTTAAAAACTAATATTTTATGAAAATCATAGCAGTATACTTGTTTTGAAAAATTTGTGAAATATCAAAGGGTCCACATAGTAAAATCAGTTATCATTTAATCTCATTATGGAAAAATATCCTTTGTTTACATTTACTATTATCTTTTAAGGCTTTTATCCCCTGGATTAGATTGCATTCTTTAAAAAAATTATTTTGTCTTATTTGTGAATATTTTCCCCCATTACCAATAAGGCTTGAATATCTTTCTATGCTCTTCTGCAGTGTAACTTCATCACTGCATACTATTCAGTTACATGAGTGTAGCACAAGGAAGTGTTATCCATTCTTATTGAACAGTGGATATTTAGGTTGTTTCTAATTTTGCTAATACAAACAATCGTCTATATAGGTACTACAGTGTTTATGAGATTTCATCAATTTTGGTATATATTCGTGTATATATATGAGGTATATATACCTCTGCTCTTCCCTTTCAAAATGTTCTTGGCTATTGTACTTGTTGTTCATGTTGGAGTTTGATGACGATCAGGTTATATTTATAAGTGATTGGAGTAGAAATGGCATCTCTGTAATACCGAGACATTCCACTGGAGAAGGTACTGTGTGTCTACAGTTATTGGTAGATTTTCTAACATGGATTCACTGTAGGATACCAGAAATAAGCATCCCTAATTAGGTCACGATGAAATTTTATTTAGGGTTTCTGCATATAATGCTTAAGTTATATCTATAAAGTTCTCTTTTTGTGCCATTTTTGTTAATTTTTTGAATGAGGGTTTCATAATATTAACAAAAAAGGTTCCATCTCCCTAGCCCTCCTCCCCACCCACACCATGCTCTGCAGGAGTTTAAATAGCATGGAGGTAACCCCCACTCTTCTTTAGATGTAATAGAATTAATGTCTTCATCTCTCTTATTTGGGGGGATAAGTTCTTTGAAACCTCTAATTTCCTCTCAAGGTTATTTTAAGTTTCGGTTGTTTTCTTTCTCTTATTGAGTCAACTTTGGTAATTTATATTTTCCTATTGAAATATCAATTCATCTGGAGGTTAAATTTGTTATTATAGATGCATATAAAAGATTATGTTATAATTTTTAAAAATAATCCTATCAATCTATTATTAAATCACTTTTCTCATTCTTTATATGAGATATCATTTTCTTATTAGCTTTGCCAGAGTTGGTTTGAAGAACCAGCTATTGAGTTTACTTACTGTTTCCACAGTTTTTCTATTTTATTACTAGCTTCTTAAGTTGCATGTTCAATTCATGTTTACTATTCAAAATATTTAAAACTATTAATTTTCCCATGGTTTTCATTTTAGCTCTATTATATGACTTTTGATATGTTGTATTCATTCATTTTAAAAAATAATTTAAGTGTATTTAAATTTAATAAATAATTTAGTAAAAACCAATTTCATTCGTTGTTTGATAACCTGAAGTATTTTTATGTCTTTTATGATCCAAAATTCTTTCAAAAGAGTAATTTTTAATTTTAAAGTGGTTGAATTTTAAGATTTTATCTGTTATTATTAATTTCTAGTTTTATTTGTCTCTGAAATACACCTGCTATGACTTTTACTTGAATTTTATTGACATTGTCCTTATAGAATAGTATGTATGATTATCTTTGGGAAGGAGTCCATGGGCACTGGAGATGAAAGTTATTTTATCTAGAGCAGAGAATTTAATCTTACTAATTATATTATCAAGCTCTTCTACATCAGAGTTCATTTTTTGTCTTCTTTGATCTTCTTTGAGCGGTTGTGAGGGATGTTAAAATCCTTTATTAACTTGTTATTCTTTAACTCTTATTTATAGAGATGTTTGCATTCTGACAGAGCAGTATTGACACATAAACATTGTATATTTGTGTTGAATTTTACTGCCTTAATATAAAATCTCACTGAACATCTAATGTGTTTTGCCTTGAATTTTCTTTATCTAATATTAATATTAAAACCTCTGTTTTCTTTAAATGTGTACCTCTTTAACAGCTCTTTGTCAGTTTTTTTACTCATCCTTTTTGTACTCATTTGTCTTAGGTTTATCTCTTGTAATAAGTATGTAATTGGATTTTACTTTGTGGTTCAGGTTTCTACTTTTTGTCTTCTCACAGAGAAGGTTAAGGCATTTACAAATATTGTTATAAATAATGTATTAACTTCACTTCTTTCATTATGTTTTCTTTTCAATTCTTTGAGTGATTTTTTCCCCATTCTTCTCTTTCTTTGAGCACATAGACTATACCATTCTTTGTTAATGTGGAATAGAGTATATGTTTGCTATTAAATTCTATTTTCATTTAAGTTTCTCCAAAGCTTCCTTTAATTTATATATCTCTGTGAAATTTAAGGGCAAATAACATTTTT
This sequence comes from Leucopleurus acutus, assembly GCF_964270905.1. NCBI lineage: Eukaryota > Metazoa > Chordata > Mammalia > Artiodactyla > Delphinidae > Leucopleurus > Leucopleurus acutus. Next base: position 16,494,774 of record NC_139162.1, on the reverse strand, counting down.
ACATCTTCTAGTTAAATGGAAGAATTTACCACCCTTCCCATTCCAACAGGCATACCACTGCTCTTTCACAGCCCTGTATTTTGGACTTTGTTTCTACAATCTCAGGTTTTAGAAGAAGTGTTATTTTAAAAAAATCATTATTCTTACAGCATATGCCTTATTCTTCAAGAGCAATATTTTAAAATTCATATTTAGCTTTTAAAATAGATGTGCTATAATTCTTTTGTTATTTCTATATTTAACTGGTTTCACTATTCCTAAATAGTGGTAGATCATTATACCTTCTTTCTTCTTTTTGAGCTCCTAATTTTTATTAATCCTTCAGTGAGTTTCAGTATGGCTTTAGATAATCTTTCAAGAAGGATGCATGGTTGGTATGTTTTCTGAAATCATAGATTTGTGAGGATATGTTTTAATTCTTTGTTTAGGTGTACATTTCTTGAGTTGCACCATTTCCTTTCAACTTTCTGTAATTTTGTTATATTGATTTCCACATCAAAGGAAAAGTCTGAAGCAAGGCTGATTTTTTTTTTTATATATGTATGAATCATTGGTGTGTGTGTCTCTTGTTGTTTTTCTATGCCTGGATGTTTGTGAGACTTTATTCTTGTAACTCAAAAATTTTGACAGGATGCATCCAAGTATGGGTTTGCCTTGATAATAATCGACCTTTTCATCTTTATCCACTGGAATTTTTTCAGTGGATGAGCATTTTCATCTATTATAGCTTAAATTATTAGGTTTGTCACATGTATGATGATCTTCTCAAGAACCCCAGTAATCTAGATGTTGAAACAGTAAGTTCTATGAAGGCAGGAGCCATAGCAGTTTTGTTCACTGTTCTGTACCTAGGTGTATAGGTCCAGAGCCTGGCACATTCTAGACATTCTGTGTATGTATATGTGTAATATATAAATAAATATATATATATATATTTTTAATGGATAGGTAAATGAATGAATGATAAGCCCCCATCTCTGACGTTCATTGTACATTTTCCTCTCTGATAATTTTAGTCTTATTTTTTCCTCTGCTTTTAGGGATGTTTTGTGAAATAGACTTTCCAGGAAACCATAAAGCTGAAGGTTCTACTTCAAGGTTACTTGAGCATTGACTTTACTTCCCTTGTTTCCTTCCCCTGCCTTCTTATGAAGATATGGCTTTAATGGAACTGTCTTTAGCTTGATGATCAGCAAAGTCTCATAAGTCTGAAACATTCCCTATTAACACATAACTAGTTCAAGTTCTTCCCAATTGATAATTAAATCCAAGAGTAAGGAAGAGGAGGTAAGCTAAGACTGAACTCAGATCTAAAGGCTCCTTCTTGGCCAGTGCATATCACTGACTACTGACTGCTTCTGTGTCAGCCTTTGCTGCATAACAAACCACCTCCAAATTTAGTGGCTTAAAACAGGGTCGTTTATTAGCTTGTGCTTCTCTTTGGGCTAGGCTCAGCTGGGCAGTTCTGTAAGTCTCACACATGCACACTCATGTCACTGTAGTCAGCTGGTGGGTCAATTGCAGGTGATCCTGATGGCCTCACACATGTGTCTGGTGTTAGAGCCACAAGTGTGAGAGTTCCTAAAGCAGCAAGCATGGGAAAACCCCAATGCATAAGCACTTTTCAAGCCTCTGATGGCATACTTTGCTAAGACTCCATTGACCAAAGAAAGTCACGACTAGTTCAAATTCACGGGGTAGAGAAATGAACTCTAGTTCTTATTAGAAGAACTTTCATGTCATATTGCAATGGCCTGGATGCAGGGAGTGGGCATATTTTAGGCCATCTTTACAATTCACTGTACTCCTATTAGGGACTCTGGAAACAAAAGGTATTCATGCTGAAACATATCTATCTATTCCTGACTCTATTGCTCTTTTGGCCAATTAAATTGGAACTTAATCTAACCTTAGACTGTGTGTTTGATTTGTTGTCCCTCTGAAACGTTACACTGTGCTCTTTCTGCATTAACATTCTGGTATTTACTGCCTTTAATGTAGATTCGCATTCTGTCAATGCATTTTTGGTTACATATAGTCTCTTCTTACTGAATTCATCTTTTTTTATTCTGTTACTGTTTCATATTTTTCCTTATAGTTTTCTGTACCTTCCACAATGAGGTCTATTTCCTCAAGTATCGTATTTTTCAGAGGCAATGATCTTTCTCTGAGTTTGTGGGATGTTTTTAATTCTCTCTCTGCATTAGTCTTATTGTAGATGCTCTGTTTGGTATTTGTCAACAGACTTGGGGATTTGCTCTTATGTCTGTCTTCTTGTGTGGTGGTCAGATTTCCTTCTTGGATCTACATATGGAAGATGTAGTAATGTACATACCTCCTAGTCCAATTCCCAGTTTTTAGGGAGTATCATTTAGAGAGCTAATCCGTGAAAGCCTAGATCTCTGTTCAAATGGAATACATAAACTCAAATTCCTGGCATGCACTCCTGTTCTCCCTCTTCTGCCCAAACTTCAGTACTTCAGTTTTGTTTTTTTTTTTAATTTATTTATTTGTTCATTTTTGGCTGTGCTGGGTCTTTGTTGCTGCATGCTGGCTTTCTCTAGTTGCAGCGAGCGGGGGCTACTCATTGTTGTGATGCATGGGCTTCTCATTGTGGTGGCTTCTTTTGTTGTTGTAGAGCATGGGCTCTAGGCGCACGGGCTTCAGTAGTTGTGGTATGCAGGCTCAGTAATTGTGGCTTGGGAGCTCTAGAGCACAGGCTCCGTAGTTGTGGTGAACAGTCTTAGTTGCTCCACAGCGTGTGGGATCTTCCCGGACCAGGGCTCGAACTCGTGTCCCCTGCACTGGCAGATGGATTTTTAACCACTGCACCACCAGGGGAGTCCCAGTACTTCAGTTTTGAGGATGGTATTTCCCAGGGAGATGTTAAACTGCTCCCCCTCCCCCATTCTCTTTTTTTCTTCCTTTCTGTAGTGTCTGTGGTTAGATGGCAGGTGGGTTAGTGGATAGATTTTTGTGGGAAAATATTCTGGCTCCTCATCAAGCAACTCTTGCCTGGTGTAGAGACAGCTGCTAGTCTTCTGATTTCCTAGGTCTGCAGGCGCTGAGGTGTTTCTTACTTGCTGCAATGGGAGTGGGAGGGGTCATTTTTGACAGTAGGAGGAATATGAACTCTTTTCCTGTCTGCTCTGTTTATGTGCAGGTTTTGTGATTTTTTGCAACCACTTTCATTAATAATATTTTATACATACAAAATGAAATACATAATATATGTATGTTATAAAGTATAGTAATGAAATGAATGCCAATAAACTTAGGACTCAGGTTAAGAAGAGAAACACAAGCAGGGCCATGGCATCTACCTCTTGGACTTTCCCTAGTCTTATCCTACATCCTCCCACCAAGAAATAACCACTATTCTAAACATTGGGGTCTCTACTCCCTTGCCTTTCAAAAAACAGTTTTATTTAATATGTATGTTGAATTGAACAATATATTGCTTAGATTTTTAAAATTTGGGAACGTTATAAAAATTCTTATCACACAGAATGTAGACTGATGCCAGTGACAAATTTTCACCCAATATTGTGTTTCCAAGATTCACTTACGTTGCTCCATGTAAATGTATTTTATTCATTTCCATTGCTGTACAGTAGGCCTTTTGTGGAAATGCATCATGTTTTTAAAAATCTCTTAATTAAATTAAAAACAATGTTTTTGTCTAATAAACATAATGTCACTTTGAATATTTGGGTATATTTCTTCTCATTTTTATGTGTAACAATTTCTTTTGGATATACACATACTTCATGAAAGTATATAAATATAAATGTATAAAAATGTGAAGTGTAAATAATTATAAGGTCTTTCTTAGGTTCATTTTAATGTCCATAGAATCTTAGTATTGATCATTTGTACCTTCTCCCTTTTTAAATTATTCTATCTTATCATGTGTTTATCAATTTTATAATTCCTTTCAAAAATAATAACTTTTGGCTTTGATCATTTTCAATAATGTTTCTTTTCTATTTTACTAATTTCTGCTCTTATCTTTATGATTTGATATTGGTACTGAGTTTTGAAAAGTAGGTAAAATTTGGCCAATTTAAGAGCATAAAATACTTAAATATTTGTCAGACATAAAATGTTAATGATTGCACTCATGAGAATATTGGAAATACTGCTTTAATATGTGTTGTTGAAGTAAATAGTCCTATTGGATACTCTGAAGTTCAGAAATGTTGAAATAGAAGTCTTATACACTTAGAATCATTTGATTTCATTTAAGCATGAATATTAATTTCTGAGATACTGGTGATATTTTAGGTCTCTTATTTATCTCTTAGGTTTACCACATTCACCCTATTCCCAGGATGTCCTTGTTCCTTTCTCTTTTCCTAGCTCTTGATAAAATTAGATTCTTAGATGGATCTCCTCCTAGGAGTGCCACAATAGAAATTATATGGTAGTGTTTTCCTAATAGATTTTGTTTGCCACCCAAACCTGTCTTATGTACATGATTCTGTCCTTAAACTATTATCACTTTTCATTTGCTTTGATTACCCACATTCCCTATCATGCATTCCCCCACCCACCCAAATCTGTCCCCCATTCTTGGATAGTATCAATTTTATTCACCTAGTATTTCTGTCTTTGAAAAAAGCAGAAGGAAGACATTGTTAAATGGGCCATTTAACTAAAGAATGGCATGTCACACATTCTTTTTCTATATATATAATAAGAGAGATGTATATAGGTTAATGCAAGTATTTATAGAGGTGAATATTACAGCTATTTTATGATATTTAAGACTAAATGCCACAGTTGTATTTTTTTTTTAAGTAAGTCTAAACTTCCCTTAAAGGAAAGCTGAGAAAAGTAGTAATTTGGAACTAGTTGGCTTAACTTAAAAAGCTCCCCTGTGACATCGGAGTGTGTTTCATGCAGTTGCTTTCTAAGACTTCCTCATTAAAATATTGACTACTCTTTTTCTTCAGTAAATGCTAGTCCCGCCTCCCATGCCATTGTATAGTTGGTCCTGGGGGAAGTAAAATCTGGCATCTAAACTTTGGTGCACATATTTTGTTACTCTCCTGACTTTTCTCCTTATTTCATTTCCCCTGTTGTTTTCCTGTCTAGTCAAATGTTGGCCTTGGCTCTATCAATTTTAGAAGAATAAAGTCTTATTGATAATCTTCATGTTCTCTTTCTACACTGGGGAGAATATTAAAGAAAGAAAAGATTTAGCCTAAGCAGTTACTGATTACCTGCTTTCCACCTTTTTCTTAACTTGTTTTAAGACCCAGGGTCCTAAATTCTTTACTGTAGCGATTCTATAATGGCCATCAAAATAAGGAAATCTTTCCCCTCTTGAGTCCTTTCACCTTCCATAATTTTATTCCATCTTATACCCATTCAGTTTGAAGGGACTTTTGGCCTCTCGCATCATTGTTTTCGTATTTTATATTGGTATGGCATCATGTCCACTTCCTAAATCCTGTAACCTTGAGCTGGGTGCATACCAACAGTTTAATGGTCCTTCTGGTTTACTCTTTGGTCCAAAAAGTAGTCAGTGTTGCGATGCTTCTCAGGCAGAGATATTTAGAAGTGCAGAGTTGTTCGTGAGGAAAACCGCCTCGTCCAGCTGGTAAGCGATTTATGCCCTGAAGCATGAAGATTTCATAGCCCTTGTAATTTTATCCTTCCTGGTGTTGCTGGAGGTGCTATTTTTATTCATATAAATATTTAATCTTCTATAAAACTTATTAAGCTGTTGGCCTCAATAACATTTTTTGGCAGCAAGTTCCCTAGGTTAAAGGGACACAGTCAAGTACAACAGCTTAGCTCAAGATCACAGTTTTAAATAAAGGTATAAAAGGTGATTTTCTGAGATTTAAAAAAAGACTCCAGCAAAGCTGTTTGGGGTTCGGCTATGGCATTTCCCAATAATGCTTCCAGGGTCTCAGTAGCACTGAGTTGGCATCTGAGGAAGCAAGCTCAGTTGAAACTAAAGTGAAAGTAGTTAATATATGTCTTTTTCTGGACCTAGTAAAGATGAAAAGCAGACAAAATGTGTGGGCAATGTTCTTTAATTTCTTAGCATTCAGGTCTTCACATGAACATTTTTGCATGACTGTCAATCCATGGAATTATTTCTCCCTATTAGTCTCCCATAACCCTCTTTAAGTAGTTGGCTTCTTTGGATGGATACCTCTTGTTAAAACGGGTGACCTTTCCCGGAGCTTCTTTGTTGGTCGGAGGACCAGCAGGCAATGTGTTGTGGCATCTTCTAATTCCCTTTAGATGGTTATCTGGAGGTCAAGTGGAGGTTTCTCCAGTTGAATTTAGTAGTCACATCCACATTGGAAAATTTAAACATAAGCATCTTGACTTATGTGCATGGACTACCCAGGTGGATGTGAATTAACTCTGGAGTTGTACATTTCTTTGTCTTCCTGGCTATTTATAGTAGCTAGTACATTTGACCTTGAACATGATGGATACTTGCACCACAGAATAGTCTGGCATACATAGACCTATACTGGCTTAGAGGGTATATCTAACTTAGATGAATTAATCTCTGTTGGCAGCCCTAATATAGGAAGCTCATGATTTTCAAGGAAGAAAAATAACATACATGCTACTAATCAACACAAACCATGGGATATATAATGAAGTTATAAATTATGAGAACTTATAAGGGCTGTAGAAATTCAGAGAAGGGATTGGTAATTATTGACCAGAATGCTTTAAGAGATGGTGGTAATTTGAACGACTCTTCTGGCAACCTGAGATTTGAACAAGGGAAGTGAAAGTGAGTGGGAGAGGAGGTAATGAGTAGTGCTGGCTAAGGCAATGCTACCATTCAATAGCAACACAACTTGAGTGTAATAGCTTTCGTGACTTCTAAAATAGATTCTCATCTAAAGAATCATTGATGAGATTAAGTGTTGGTTCAGTCCATATTATGTGGAACTAAATTTAGTCCTAATCTTTCTTTTACCAGTTAGTATCCTTCCTATTGATATAATTAAAGAATATTCTTATAGGTCCAAATATCAGGGCCCAGTATTTTCTTAAATACCTTTAACTCATCTTGCTTAGCAGTTCTTTAGCTCCTTATGTTAAATAAGGGACCAAACTGTCATACAGGCTGGATGAGTGCAAACTAGTCTAGCCACTTTGGAAGGTACTCTAGCAGCTTTTTATAAAGTTAAATATACATGTACCATATGACCCAGAAAACCTACTCCTAGGGATTTGCCCAAGAGAAATAAAAACTTACAGTCACATCAAAACTTGTCTGTGAAAGTTTACAGTGGCTTCATTCATAATCACCCAAAGTTGGAAACAGTACAGATGTCCTTCAGTTAAGCAGTGGTATATCCATATGAAGGAATACTAATCAGCAATAAAAAGGAATGAACAGCATGGATAAATCTCAAATGCATTATGCTAAGTGAAAGAAGTCAGATTCAAAAATCTCCATGTTACTGATTCCATTTGCATTGCATTCTAAAAAAGGTGAAACTTTAGGGAAAGATAACAGATTGGTGATTGCCAAGGACTGGGGCTTAGGGGAAGCATTGACTAAATGTATAAGGGTGTTCTGGGGGAGTGATGGAACTTTTCAGTATCCTGGGATTAGTGGTGGTTACCTGACTATGCATTTGGCAAAACTCATAAAACTGTATACTAAAGTGGGTGGATTTTATTCTGTTAATTATACTTCAATAAGCCTTACTTAAAAAAAGAAGTGGCCAGCCATCTGATGTTCACAGATCTGACATTATGACCTTGCATTGGTACCCTGTGGTACAATTCTCAATATTTCACACGGTAGCATCTTCTCCATCGTAAAAGGTTTTGTTTATAAACTTCCATCATCCTTTGAAGAAATGTTTAAAACTCCCTTAGGATTTTGGTGGAGATTCTCAAAGACCTAAAATTGATGATTGTAGCTCCCTTTGAAACACAAGCATTTTATATGTAAATAAAGAGGAACTACTTTAGAAGGACTGGCTATTTCATATATGAATAGGTGACTCTTTTGAGACATGTTTATGACATGATGGAATCCCATGTAACTTCTTTGCTGTGTGAGTAACAGATCTACAGACCTTATAAGATGTGGAGATTTGAACCCTTTAAACCAATCTGCACATACACTTTTTCAGATATGAATAAACTCCCTAGTCCACTGTCTCCAAACTTCCACTCAGGCTGCTTAAAGGTTATTGAAGAAAAATCACAAAACTTGCTATGTGGCACAGTAAAAAATCATTTGTTCTTCAGCTATGCCAAACCATCCTTCTATTTGTCTATGGTTTAACATGTTATTTGTATAGTGTGGAAGTTCCTTAAAAAACTAAAAATAGAACTACCATATGACCCAGCAATCCCACTACTGGGCATATACCCTGAGAAAACCATAATTCAAAGAGAGACATGTACCACAATATTCATTGCAGCACTATTTACAATAGCCAGGACATGGAAGCAACCTAAGTGTCCATCGACAGATGAATGGATAAAGAAGATGTGGCACATATATACAATGGAATATTACCTAGCCACAGAAAGAAACGAAATTGAGTTTTTTGTAGTGAGGTGGATGGACCTAGAGTCTGTCCTACAGAGTGAAGTAAGTCAGAAAGAGAAAAACAAATACTGTATGCTAATGCATATATATGGAATCAAAAAAATAAATGGTACTGATGAACCTAGTAGCAGGGCAGAAATAAAGATGTAGACACAGAGAATGGACTTGAGGACACGGGGGCAAGAGGGGGAAGCTGGGGCGAAGCGGGAGAGTAGTATCGACATATATACACTACCAAATGTAAAATAGATAGCTAGGGGATAGCAGCAGCATAGCACAGGGAGATCAGCTCAGTGCTTTGCGAAGACCTAGAGGGGTGGGGTAGGGAGAGTGGGAGGGAGGCTCAAGAGGGAGGGAATATGAGGATATATATATGCATACGGCTGATTCACTTTGTTGTACAACAGAAACTAACACAGCATTGTGAAGCAATTATACTGGAAAAAAGATGTATAAAAAATAAATAAATAGAATGGATTTAGGGTGGCTCCTCTTAGTAAATAGATTTTCTGAAGTTTATCCTTTTTGCTGGGTCACATTCCCACTTCCAAATCCTTCACTTTACTAGAACAATCTCTCTGTGTCACCTTAATGCCCTGTTTCTGGATCTCAGCTTCTCTTTTCAAAAGTGAGGGAGTACAATCATGATCTGAGAGATCATCTCCTCAGTGGTCCCAAACACCAGTTATGTTCCCTTTCATAACACGTGTCACCCTATATTTAATTACTTACTTTTTCATCTCCTACGTTAGACTATAAGCTCTGTGGGACCGTGCTTCTCTTACTCACTGTTGTATCCTCAGCTGACAGGAGACAATAGCAAAATAGTTGTTGAATAAATGAAGGGCACCTGCCATCCCTAATGGGCCATAATTGTGCTACTGACCACGTGCTTATACCAGTCTATATTTTATTTTATTTTTTTAATTTATTTTTATTTTTTTACCAGTCTATATTTTAAATTAAGTACCTTTGGAAATAGTTTGTATCATCTGTCTGAAAAATATTATTTGTAATGGCAAAAATTTTGCTTTTCCTTACTATTATTATTGTTTGGGGCGTATCTGAATGCTTTGTTAAAATTTCCTCTTTGATATATGGTCTGTATATTTGCATATTTTTGTTTGTTTGTTTTGTTTTCGGCTGGATGTAACCAGGTGGCAGCTCCTTCAAATGAGTGTTCCGTACAGTATGTGTCATGTCTCACTGTGGTTGATATATGAGTAGCACCTAGTATGTAGCTGGGTGGTCTCTTCCTATGTAAATGAATATGATTATTCCTGAGGATGGGAAATCCAAGATGGCAAATCCTATGGGAGTGCAACTTTCAGTATAGATCTCTGGCTATTTGTGGATACTGATTGATTGATTGATTGATTTTTTTTAACCAATTGCAATCACTGAATCAGGGACTAGCATTTTAATAATTAGATTTCTGAAGGGATATAAATATGTAGCCATTACATGGAACTTATGTACTGTATAGAGGACTGTGCTGTATATAGAGCTTTAACTGTAAAATTAAACCATGTTGGATTTTTGTATTAGATATTGATACAATTGTTAGAAGCTTAGTTCCTCCATTTACTTTAGCTCTTTGCTCTTAATGGGAATTTAGGTCAGCATTGAACAGTTCCAGGGCATCCCAAGACTTTTCCCCAGAAAACAAGGGTGTCAGATATGCAGAAGAAGGTCACCAATACCATTTGGCAAAGTTATGTTCCCTCCTTCCTGGCAGCAGTGCCTGGTTCTGTTTGGAAAGCAGTGACTTACAAAAGGATTTTCTTTTTCTCCTATATTTTTTCTTTTTTATCTGTTTCCCATTCCCAATGTAAAGATTGTTTTCTATCCAGTTCTCTCTGAAAACACCATATCTATTTAGAGAAAAACGAAAACTCACTATGTCACATTTCCTAACAGGCCATGCTCTCTGCAGTCCCACTAAGCTCTGCAGCCTTTTGAGTCCTTTGAGTCCAAATGATAAGTATGTAAGGGTGTGAGGTTGGGATGGGAGGTGGTTACAGCCAGCAGAGGTTAATTTCCCCAATGAGAAAAAAAGGCCTGCCACATCCTGAAGCCAGTCCAGTGCCCTCTTAGAGGCAACAGGTTCATAGCACTATTCATCATTGATTTCACTTTAGAATCCACTATTATAGTTTTACTCTGATTTTCATGACTATGCTTTGCAAACTCCATTCATTCTTTTGTTAACAAATATTTCCTCAGCCCCTTTTCTGTCCCAGACACTTTCTGGGTCTTGGGGATGCATCAGTAGTCAAAATGAGCAAAATAATTTCCCCTTGTTTTCTGCTATCCTTCCCACCCTGGGAAGCCAGTAGGCTTTTTATTTATTATCACTAGAGAGAATTTGTGGCTTTCCTCTGAGATCACACATGAGGTTATTGGCAAGATTGAAACTGGAAATCAGATCTTCGTGCTCCTAACTAACTAACCATACCTTTCATTACACCAGATGAGACCTGTGGGCAGGGAGTACCAGTGGTCAAAGTACCCTTTGGTTTGGTGCCTGTGGCATTTGTCCTTGGATTGTGACCTTCCAAAGGACCACTGAGCAACTTGTCTTTGAGAAATGACCTGCCATTTTCAAACAGCATCAAGGAGAGTCAAGGAGACCACAGCATGAGAAGCAAAGTATTGAGTTTTAAATTTTCTCTTTGTGTATTTGAAACGGAAAAAAAAATCTATATATATGATTCAAGGAGAAGATGTAAAATGAAAACAGTTTTCTCAAACTCTTATGTCTGTTGAGATGCTACTAATCAGAATTGCTCCCCCAAACCCCGAACCCTTGCTTCTTTTATTTTTTTAAAAATTCTTTTGGAAGAGGAGGGATGACCCTGCTGAGTTTCGGAGTATGCCTATAGCAGCTTTTAGCAAATCACAATCCCAGCGGTAGTTCAGCTTTGAAGAAAGATTTACAAATCTCTCACTGCTTTATAAATATCTGCATTTATATCTTAAAGAAGAGGAAGAAAAAGCCCCTCATGATTGGTCTCAGCCTCCTCACCCTCTCCCTCCCCAGCCCCCCACTCTCCCTTTTCTTGCTTTCCTCTTTCAGAAATTAAAGATTGTGATGTGTGCAGGAAATGAGGGTCTATAAAATTGTGATAAAATGTTCCTGCAAATTGCCTTTGAATTTTCACCTTGAATTGCAGGCGAAATGAAATTGTTCACTTTCAGCATTGCTTTGTTTTTGACCCCTTTTTGTGAATTCTCAAAGGAAAGAAACATATTCCCATCTTTTATAGTAATCAAATTTATCTGGCATCTCTCAGCCTCTTGAATTACTTATGCTAGAGTTGGCCAGCCTCAGGAAGGCTGTGGCTGGTTTATTTTTTTATTGTTCTAAAGTGAGGGTTTTTGACATGGGTTCCCTACATCATCCTAGGGGAGTATAGGAGAAAAATCAAAAGTGCTTTCTGATATTGCATGTATGTATACATGTGCATGCATTATTATAATGGTAAAAGATACCTCCCTAAAGAGAAATAATAGAGGGCTTCACGATCATAGGTCATGGCTGTTTAATATTTTCACATGAGAGGGGGAAAATTTCGTGGCACTGATTATAAAATAACATTATATGTAAAATGCAAAAACAAAAAATCCAGGAAAAGGCTTTGCATTGGAACAAAAGTGCTAACAATAACTGGTTGTAAACCTGTTTAGTAACTAGTTGGTTTTAACAAGTATTAATTCTGTAACAGGTGATTATATCACCTTGTAATTTGGAGAGTTTAATATGACTTTCTCATGTAAGAATTTGGGATCAGAGAGTGAATATTGGCCATCACCTACAGCCATATTCCATTAAGCCCGGCCTTGCCTGGTAACATGAGTTCTCTTATAATACGATTCATTCCTTTCTTTTTATTTCCAGTCCCTCGTGCCTATACTCAGAAAACCATAAGCTACAGGTGCAAACCTGCAGAAATCAGATTTGAGTTTCTAAACTAAATCTCTCTTATGTTGAGAAAACAAAATAATATATCACTATCAGGGAGAATACATAAATAGTACTTCTTTGTGTGGCCTTAACCTCCACTGGGCTCAAGTTAAAAATTAGCTAAGAGAAATTATTTTCTGAAACCATTACTAATGCCTCACACATCCTTTATTCACACCTATACTTAGAAAACTATGATGCCTACAAAAATGTTGAACTCCCATCATGCTTACATATTTCTAAATTATAATAAGTTAACTCTGAAAAACTCTAAACAGTTACCTTTTTTCTATTATTTTTTACAGTATAAGCAAAATGTGTTTATGCCACAACCTACTAATTTTTCCATAGTAAATTTTCAAAGGATTTCATTGTGTTTCTGGTTTATTAGTTACACACTTCTTGAATAAGAACTTGCATAAATCCCAGAAACACTCCTTTAAAACTATTTTTATTTAGGTCAGTAAGAGGTCCATGTAAGTTTAAGAAAATGTAAAATAAAGATCCCTAGGGAAAGGAGTGATGTGTGCAGTTAGAGTGTCTCTCACACACTCTTTACTTCCACAATACTGTGAGATCTTAGAATCATTGGAAGAGAGGCTGATAGATAAGTCATGCTCTAACAGATAGGCATCTATCTGTATATCGGCATCCTAGTAGAACAAACCTTAGAATTAAGCAAAAACTCAGCAAGTTCAGTCTAAGTGGGAATGCTTGCATTAAGCTGCTTAATAACATTAGATTTATTTACTTTGGAAATATTTATTTTATCAAGCATTAGCAGTGACTACATTTCTGATTAATTTATGCAATCAAAGGAATCAACTAACCCAACTGTCACATTTTGTTTTTGATGAAAAAGAAAAGAAAATGGTTTTCCAAGAAGATTTAAATGCAAAAGCATGTTTTCATAGTATTTTTCGTGGGGCTACAGATTTCAAGAGGATGTAGCATCATTTATGTGCCATATACAATACCTCAGCAGCTTGCATATCTCCTTTTTCCCTTATAAAAAAAATTCACAACTTTTATGTAAACATTTTAATCTATAGAAGAGTGAATTAACATGATTCTTAGTTGTGGCAATAGAAATGGAAATAAGAGATGTTTATTTGAAATAATTTTTAAAACAGTTTTCTTCTGTCCCCTCAGAGATGGCAGCACAAACACTTTTCTGATTTGGACACGGTAATTTAAATGTGTCCAGTTTTTCAGTTGTGCCTATGAATCAATTTAGTGTGGGTTTGTTCAGATCTAAAGGAAAGTTAAATGCTGACTTTGAAAGTGGAGAAATGTTCCATAGATATCCTTTGCTTTCAAAAAGCATGCATTTGACTGTGATCCTTAAAAGCATTTATTGAACTGTTTTCTTTTTCTGTTTGCAAAATTCACAAAGGGCTGTTCTGTAAGCCCTCTTCATATTTTCCCCAGTTTGTCCTAAATTTTGCCTCAGGGGAATAAACAGCAACAATGTTCAATTTCCCATTCTGAATGTATATGCCAACACAGGGAGCTTTTATTACAAGGGAAGAAATCAAATCATTGTCACCTAAAGTGCTAATTATGTCTGATAAATGTGTGGCATACACTTAATGCAAAGAGAGCTTAGGAAATGATACACCTTCCGTAATTACAGTGACCAACCTAGCTCCATCAATCTAAATTTTTTTTCAATCCATGTTCATTGAGGTGGCTTTATTTTTATTAAATGGCTTTCTTAAGCTTCAACAGACAAGTGGTTGCTGCTAATAAGGAAGCTCGCATTAAGTATTTTGGAACTGCCTACAATAAGAAGGCGTGTTATGTGATACACACCCAGATGAGTGTACACAGATAAACAGGAACCACAGAGGAATATGGTTACATTCTTCTCCCGCTGGGCCATGGAACTGCAAACCGAGGGTAAAATTTGCCATTCTTTGCTTGCCTAATGAATTTGTGTATCCAGTTAACTAAGGATACTGTATTTCTTTATCAGAGGAGCCTGAAATCCTTCCATAGCTGACAGCAGACCCTTTAGCCCCCTCCCCGGGGACATTAATGACCTTGTGGGTAGGCATGCTGCCTTCAGAACCTCCGATGATAACATTTAAGCATTACTCCTCTCCCCCTGTTTTTCTTCATGAAAGAAAGCCACCATTCTTCTCAGAGCCAAATTGTATGTGGCCTCTAATCGAACCTGACACCCGTATACAAATGAAATAAAAGTAGGTTTTAATTAGACTGAAGGATGCTGGTTTTCTTTGAAGCCGCTTCAGAGCCCCTCTCCTCCCTGAGTCCTCCAGCAGCACACTGGCTTGTTTCACACATCCATCCATATTTGGCTGCAGAAACGTTGCTCGGGCGTGTGTGTGAATTCAATCCTGTCATTGGGGCTGATTGGCTGAATATGATTTTCAGATTTTTGTTTTGCCATATCACTATTCTGGATTTTTGCCTCTTAGCTACAGATCCAGCCAAGGTGCATCTGTGGGAACCATGCATGTCTGGGCAGACTTTCTTATCATCATTGAAATCCAACCAAACCATCCTTTTGTTGTTTTTGCCTCTTTTCTTCTATTTTTCTTTCTCTCTCTGTCTTTTTCTCCTTAACTCTCCTTAATTCTTAATCACCTTTACTCTTCTTAACCTCTCCTGATTCCCTTGCTTTCTAGTTATTGTTACTTTCCTTTTCCTTGGAATTTTTAGCACTTCGTATTTTTGAAGGCAGTAAAGAGGCTCAAAATTCCTTCATTTCCTTTTGGTTAGCTATCTGAGGATCTTTGTGTGTTTTCAGGACAGTTAGTGCTACCTGACTGAGCTAAAGAATTAGTGGTAAATACTGAATTCTCCATTTATTTTTTTCTTTTAAAATCATAATTATAATGCCAGAATTCAAAGTTTTGGTTATTACAGTTATGCAAATAGATAAATCTTGAACAAAGATGTAGTTTCATGGAACACTTTTTTTTAGTGTTTGTTAATTGTCTTGTACTAAATTTTCAAATTGTCAATTTGTTTTAGCCTACTTTAAGAGAAGTTGTTCTATATTGCAGAAGATTCAGTGTCATTAAAAGTGGTAAATGTATTTGGACTCTTTCAGTTGGATTCTGAATATATATGTGTGATGATAAGTCATATAAAAGATTTTTAAATAAAGAAAATTAGAATAATTTTCATTTTAGCCTGGAAAATTCTCAATGTATGAGAAGTGTTTTAAGAAACTTTCCATGAGTTTAAAAGACTAGTATTTTTTGATATTCATATGTTGTAGTTGAACGTACTTAATTGTAGTGGTTGAAGCATAAAGTGCTTAAAAGTTATGGGCTTCCCTGGTGGTGCAGTGGTTGAGAGTCCGCCTGCCGATGCAGGGGACACAGGTTCGTGCCCCGGTCTGGGAAGATCCCACATGCCGCAGAGCGGCTGGGCCCGTGAGTCATGGCCGCTGAGCCTGCGCGTCCAGAGCCTGTGCTCCGCGACGGGAGAGGCCACAGCAGTGAGAGGCCCGCGTACCGCCAAAAAAAAAAAAAAAAAAATTGTTGTCTACCACACACACAAAAAAAGTTACATGTACTTCTCATTAATGTGGTGATCAACTTTAGAAAACTAAATAAAAATTTCACAAAACCTATTCCCTAGAAATGATAAATGCTGTAATTTGACTTCTGAATTATATAGTTTGTTGTAGTCAGGCACAAATCAAATATTAAAATATTAGGACTAATTTCATTCATTGGTATATATCCAAGAGAAATAAAAACATGTCCACACAAAAACGTGTACACAAATCATCATAGCAACATTATTCATAATAGCCAAAAGGTGGAAACAACCCAGTGGCCACTGACTGATGAGTGAATAAGCAAGATGTGGTGTATCCATACAATGGAGTATTATTTGATCATGAAAAGGAATGAAGTACTGATACATGCTACAACATGGATGAAACTTGTAAACATTATTCTAAGTGAAAAAAGCCAGACACAAAAGATCACATATTATATGATTCTATTTATATAAAATTTCAGAATAGGCAAGTACATATAGACAGAAAGTAGATTCGAAGTTGCCTATAGCTGGAGGAGGGGGGAAATAGGGTGTTTGGGGGTGATAGTTAAAGGGTAACTAAGTTTCTTTGGGGGATGATAAAAATTGATTATTGCATAACTCTGTGAGTATATTTAATCCCCTGAATTGTACATTTTAAATAAGTGAATTATATGATATATGAATTTTAGCTCAATAAAGCTGTAACAGAAAATATTAGGACTTGTATCTGTATGTTTATATCTTAAATGTAATAAGCAAAGAAAAAAAATCTGATTACTTTTGAAAAAGAGAACTATTATTTGCATAAAGATATTTTGGCTGGAGTGAAATTTCTAGATTAACACTCTAGCTAATATGCTATGCATATTGACATTCTATACAGGACTTGCATTTCTATTACAATAGAAATAGTAATTTATTTTGTGAGTGAACCTGTGCAAATACTTCCTTTATATTGGCTGTTTTTAACATTTTGATATAAATCATGTTGAAATTTAGGAAGAATGAGAAAGGTGTAATCAGAGCTTGAGTCAATTGTTATTTTAAAAAATGTATATGGTACTAAGCCTTTCACATTTAAATTTGAATATATTTAGAATATTTTACTTTATTTTGTTTTGAAAACTAGATAATGACAGCAGTACTTTTTTGTTTTTCACTTTGTTTTTTTTAGTGTAAATTTTAGCATACTTTGAGAAAACCATTTTAAACATATATGTATTTTGTTTACTGAATACCTATGTATCTACCACCCAGATTAAGGAACAGGTCACTGTCAGCTCTCTGGAAGCCCCTTTTAGTGTCCTCGCCAACCTCCTCACATATGGTTTTTGACATAATCATTTCCTTAAGTTGCTTTAAAATTTTATCATATATGTATGTATCCCTAAGCATTATAATTTACTTTTGCCAGGTTCTTAACTTTATATAAATGGAATAACTTGGTATATATTCTTTGTTACTTGTTTTTTTTGGTCAGCATTGTGCTTACAAGATTCATTTAAGACAAGGGTAGGCTTCTTATTCTGTAAAAGACCAGATATTAAAAACTTCTGGTTTTAAGAGCCATATGATTTCTGTCGCAGCTACTTAGCTTTGCTTTGTAAAGCTATGAAAGCAGTCATGGACTATATGTAAATGAATGAGGATGCTTGTATTCCAGAATAATTTTATTCACAAAAACAGGCCTCTTTTGAAGCCACAAATTACCAAACCCGATTTGAACAATTGCATAGGTATAGTTTATTCATTTCCCTCATTGCATATTATTCCCTAATTATAGCAAAATTTATTTATCTGTTCTATTCTTTATTTTATTTTATTTATTTAATTTTATTGGAGTATAGTTGATTTACAATGTTGTGTTAGTTTCAGGTGTACAGCAAAGTGATTCAGTTATACATATACATACAATCATTCTTTTTCAGATTCTTTACCCATATAGGTTATTACAGAATATTGAGTAAAGCTCCCTGTGCTATACATTAGGTCCTTATTGTTTATCTATTTTAAATATAGTAGTGTTTGTATGCTATACTATCTGTTCTATACTTGATGGACATTTGGTTTGCTGCCAGTTTGAGATATTAGAAAAAATACTGCTATAAACATTCTTATATACGTATTTTGGTGCAAATGTGCAATAATTTCTCTAGAACATATATTCCTAGGAGGAGAAATAATGAGCCACTGGATATGACATCTTCACCTTGACTGTTAAATGTCAAATCATTTTTCAAAGTGATTTTTTTCAATTTACAGTCTCACCAGAAGTGTTCTAGAGTTCCTGTTACTCAACAGAGTTCACAATACTTGGTAATGACAGACTTTTAAACTTTAGACAATTTAGTGGTAATGGTATCACTTTGCAGTTTTTATTTGCAAAGCCATGATTATTAATTAGATTGTGCATCTCTTCATATATTAGATTTTGAAATAAAATTTTGTCAAATTTATTCCTAGTTATTCAACATTATTTATGTTTTTTGGCCGCGCTGCATGGCATGTGGAATCTTAGTTCCCTGACCAGGGATCAAACCCATGCCCCCTGCAGTGGAAGCGTGGAGCCTTAACCACTGGACCACCAGGGAAGTCCAATCAACATTTTTAATGTAATTATAATTATCTTATTATTTTATTTTCTAACATACTATTGCTGACATTTAGAAATACAATTGATTTTTCGTATCAGTTTTGTATCAGGAAACTTGCTAGAGTCAGTATTAATTCTAATAGTCTATCATTAGATTATTTTGGATTTTCTCCATGTGCAATGAGTACAGTGATGACTGTTTAGTTTCCTTCTTTCTAATCCTTATATGTTTTATTTCTTTTTCTTGCCTTATTGTGTTGGCTGTGATCTCTAGTATAATGCTGAGTAGAAGTGATGATGAATACCCTCATATTTCTTCTGATCTCAAGGGGGAAAATGTTCAGCATTTCAATATTAAATATGAAAATTTCCACATATAGAATAGATAACCTATACCTTATTTTTAAAAAATCTTTTTATTTCCTAGATTGCTAATTTTTTTAAACATAAATGGGTTGTTATGTTTTATCTTTTCTTTTTGCATCTTTGAAATGATTATATAAATGTTCTCCTTTAATCTGTCAATATAGTTAAATATGAGAATTGATTTACTAATCTTAAATTAACCTTATGTTCCTTGTATAAAGCAAAGTTAATCATGACATTATTTTTTTGCATATTGCTAGAATTGGTTAGGTAATAATTTTTTAAGACTTTTATATATCTGTGTTCAATGAGTGAGACTGACCTATAATATTGTCATTTTAGGGGTTGTCACCATTTAGGGTTCATTGTCACCATTAGGGGTTGGTATCCAGGTAAAATTGGACTCATAAAAATAATTCGGAAAGATTTCCATTGTTTCTATTTTTGCAATTATAGTTTGTGTAAGATTGTTTTGTTTTTGATTTACTCTTCAATGTATGATGGAATTCACTGGTGAAGCTATCTGGGACTAATTTTTATTTGTGGGAAAATTTCGGAATACTGGCTCAGTTTTCTCAATAGTTGTAAACTATCTAGCCAAATTTGTTATTGTAATTTTTTGTATTTAGTTTAAACATTTAAATGTATTGAGATAAAGTTTTTCATGACATTTTCTTTTTATTTTAATGATCACAGCATCTGCAATCATGCCCTATATCATTCCTAATATTGCTTTCCTTAGTGCCTTATTCATTTCCTTTACATGTGTTACTGAACATTTTGCAATTTTATTATTCTTCTCAAAGAAGCAACTTTTGTTTTTTTGATCCATATTTATTCTATTTTAATAAATCCAATTTATATATTTATTATTCTTTCCATTTTAACTTCTTTTTTTTGCTTTTTTGTTTTATTGCTATTTTTATATATTCAGAAATGAATAATTATTACATTTTATAATTTTTCTAAATTTCATAATTTTTATACGTGAATTTGCATTCACTTATAAAGTTAGACTGCTTTAGCTATATCCTACAAGTTTTGATAGGTAGTATTTTTTATTATCATGCATTTCAAAATGTTAACTAATTTCCATTATATTTCTTTGTTGAGCCATGAATTATTTTGAAATTTTTTTTTTAATTTCCAAGCTTATGGGAGATCTTCTGGTTTTATTTTGTTTAACGATTTCTCTTTTAATTAAGGTGTGGTCAGCGAAAATGATCTTTATGATTTCAGTTCATAGAAGTTTTCTGTGACTTGATTTATGATGAATTTTTGTAAATGTTCCATGTGTGTTTAGAAAAAATACCTTCTATGTTTTTTGGGTATAGTGGGTATTGTGACCTATGGTAAAGGTCATCTTTGGTTTTATTTTGTTAATCATGTTTAAATATTCTGTATCCTTATTGATTTTTCTGTCCATCTTATTATTGGCAAGAAAAGCATGACTAAGTCTAATTAGTGACATTCTGTATCAATGCTTTTTGTCTTAAAATTTATAGTTTTTTTAATATAGCTATATCTCTTTGGGTTTTTGATAGGCCCATGTTCTATCTTTTTCTGTCTTCCTAGCGTCAACTTTTTGTATCCTTATTTTTTGGATATGTCTTTTATAATCATCACCTAAGTTGATTTTGTTTTTATTCAGTCTGACAACCTTCATTTTTTAATTGGAGTTGTTAGCATATTTACATTTACACTTAATGTAGTCGTTGTTAAATTTGTGTTTAAATTTGCCATCCTGTTTTGTGTATTTTGTGTTTCAAGTTATATGCTTATTTTTCCCCTTTTCTGCCATCTTTTAGATTATTTTTTGTTGTAATTATTTCTTGTACTAGTTGGGAAGTTGTACACTCTGTTTTTATTCTTTTATTAATGTTTCCTAGAAATTACATCGTGTATACTTATCAAAATCTGAAATTAATAAATATCTTTGCTCCTTCCTCAGAAAAAAGAAAGGTCTTTGAACAACTTAACTTCATCTACTTTCTTTCTGAATTAAATAATTTTGTTGTGCATGTGTTATAAAATTTTTTATAAATGTTATCCATTTTAAAGTGATTCCATACATTTAGCTCTTTTTTATATTTTTGTCTCATATCTCAGATCTTTCTCTTGGGATTAATTCTACCTCCTCCTGAATTATCATTTTCCTTTAGTGAAGATATTCTGGTTACAAACCTTAGGTTTTTTGTGTTTAAAAAATAGTTTTATTTCCCGCTCACTCTTTATAATAAGGAGTGTGACTCCATTTTATTGATGTTTGACTGTTTAATGGCTATTAAGCCTCACCCTCTCCTTCTTCCTCTCTGTCCGACGCCTTGGTAAGCTGATAAGAAAGTCAAGGTGCTCTCTCCTTTGTCACCAGAGATAGATTCAAACTACACAAACCTCTTCCAATGTCCCGGAGCCCTCATCCTGGGTCTATCCCTTAACCACAATGAGAGCTCCAAGCCAGTCTCCCTTTCTTGCCCTAAGCAATTTTAGAGCATCTTGAGAGATCTGCCCCGTTCTCCCCAGAAAGCTTTAATTATATAAGTAATAATCTTTTCATACCCTCTTGATGTGAGTGGATGTATATGTGTGTGTGTGTGTGTGTGTGTGTGTGTGTGTGTGTGTGTGTGATTAGTCTCAACACCCAAACCAAGTTTTCAGTGGAGCTCCCTCCTGTCTCCCAGTAGTATGCCCCAAAACCCTAAAAGGATATTTTCTCTGAGTATGGAGTTCTAGTTTTACAAGTATTTTCTTTTACTATAATGAAGAATTCTACTGTCTTTTGGCTTCCAGTGTTGCTATTGAGGTGTCAGATGTTTATCTAATTATTGCTCCATTGATTATAATTTGTCTTTTAATTTATTTTTAACGGCTCCTTTTCAGATCTTTACCAATTACCTTTGGTGGTTTATAGTTTTACTATGATGTTGCCCAGGCAACTTTAATTCGATCACCTGAGAGTGAAGGTTGGCTGGGTGGGTTTACTTCTGGCTTACTCTTTTCTGAGGATGTGAGCCTTTGGGAATCCAGTTAAATTTGGAGAAGTTTGCTTGTTTGGAAAATGCCCTTAGGGCAAAAGGAATTGTAGTGTTCTGCTTCCCTCTTTGGGTTCTGCTTTCTTTGATATTTTGAACTAAATTTTTTACTACCTTATCAGATCTTTGATAGTCTTAAGAAGTTACTTCAAAAAAATGTCCAACATCATTTGTGATTATTTTTGATGGGAGGACTGATCCAAATAGTCTAACCTGCCATATTTTCAGAAAGTAAAGTTTCAAGCTTGATTTTTTTAAAAGAGACTCTTACTTTAAACTACAATTCAGGTTGTGAATAAAAAACCCTGTTCTTTAACTTTGGGAGAAAGTCTGGAGCCAAAGACAGAAGATATATGATCAGAGCCTGTCATTTTAAGATCCCAATGCCAACTTGATGGGACTCATCAGTGCTCACAAGGTGTGGTTACCATTATTTTCCTCATTTTAAAGATGAGTTAACTGAGGCAAAGATAAGTAAGTTGCTCACACTACTTTTTTTTTTTTTTAAGTGATAGAGCTATGACTCAAACCCAGATCTGTTTGAATCACAACCTGTGCTTTTATTCAAACATACTCTTCTTCTGGCCAGATTCAAAATTATTCCTACTGCCCTCTGCTTTGACCTTTGGTTTCTTATGAACTATTTCTACACACAGCCCGCGTAGGCATGGGCTGGTGTTCCTGGGGTTTGCCCAGATTTCTGCCTCTGGCCTCAGAAATTTGAGTACTAACCATTAGGAAAGGTTATTTATGTTCCAGAGATGTTGTAAAGAGTCTAACTAGCTCTGAATTGTACCGTATTTACTTACCCAAACTCTCTGTAACTGTTAAAGTCCATAGATAGAATAAAAACAAGTTTTATTAAGGTTCTTAGTAAAAACTTGCACATATTTATTAGGGAATATTGTAGAATATAAATCAGCAAAACCAAGAAAATGGAGGATAGCTGTAGTCATATCTAGTCAAAGACAATTTCTTGGAAAACCTTCCAAACTCTCTATGCATATATACACACACTCTGTATTTACATTTATATTCTAGAAGGGAACCATGCCATGCACATTGTTTTGTAGCTAGATTTTGGCTGCATGGTATCATGTGCCTTAATGATGATTACATGTTGAGTAGGGAACAGTATAGATTGAGATCAAAGCTGGAAAGCAACAGGAAATCAGGCCAGAAGGCTTTTCTAAGATATTGCAAGCTTCACATTGAAAAAAAAAGAGTATAATATTTTCCTATTTTCTAATATTGTGCAGCAAATCATTACTCACCTATGGAACATCATTGTAAAGAGAGAACATTTGTTCTCTCCAAAGCAGAGAGGTGGTTAACATAGAAATTATTGTCCCATGTGGTTAGAGGCTATTGTGACATTTTGTTCCTGTTGATCTTTTTCTTCTTAGTATAGTAGTTATTTCAAAGCATACAACATTGAAAATGATAACCGTAATGTCCAAATATAAAGATATTTGCATCTAGGGGACTTTTTTTTTTTTTTTTTGCGGTGTGCGGGCCTCTCACTGCTGTGGCCTCTCCCGTTGCGGAGCACAGCTTCCGGACGCGTAGGCTCAGCGGCCATGGCTCACGGGCCCAGCCGCTCCGCGGTATGTGGGATCTCCTTGGACCGGGGCACGAACCCGTGTCCCCTGCATAGGCAGGCGGACTCTCAACCACTGCGCCACCAGGGAAGCCCACTAGGGAAAATTTTATATCAGAGATATGCACTTATAGAATTTTGATAGTCAACTGCCAGATTGTCCTTCAAAAGGTAGGACCAATTTACATTCTCACTAAGAATGTACGACAGATCACACTTTTTGATATTAAATATTAATATTATATTTTCCAGCTTTATTGAGACATAATTGACATGTTATGATTAACAGTTTTTAATCAGATGGGATAAAATATAAAGTATCACATTATTTTTAATTTGTTTCAGTCATTACTAATGGGTTTGAGCATATTTTTCATGTTTATGGTTGATTTATATTTATTTTCTGTTTGTTTCTTTTGACCATTTTTCTATTGTCTTTTTTGCTCCTTTTTAATTTGTAAGTAAGTGCCCTTTAGCAGTATGTATGATATACATGTTTTGTTGTTTTAGGAACATGTGTCAGTAGGCCGAGAATTTCTTTCTTCCTTCTTTTTTCTTTTCTGCTTTTCTTGACTGTGGACTAGAAAACCTTTAATCTTTTTGTAAACTATGATGGAGTTTCTATAACTTTAGAATTATTTATCCTTTGAAAGTTGGTTAAACAGTGTAGTCATTTGTCCTAATTTGCCTGAAACACTTCTGTTTCTTATACTGTCCCAGCTTAATTATTAATAACATTGTCTTTCACTCTCAACAGTGTCCCAGTTTGGGCTATAAATTATATGGTACCCCTGGAACGAGCTCAATGATAAAACAGGCTGAGTCTGAGGCATTTGGGGGTGCATATCTTTCACAACATTTTCCATTTCTTATATGGTTATCATATATTCGATTTTTTTTGTTTCATTTATTTTTGAGCCAATTTGAAAATTTATATTTTTTCCTAGGAAAGCATCTAATTCACTTAGGTTTTGAAAATTATCAGTATACAATTGCACAAACATCTGCTTTCAAGTACCCTGAGTCACCCATATCAAGGATCAAGCAGAATAGGAATGTTATTTGTGGGTGGGGTTTAGGAAAGAAGTGATGGGTGGATTAGGCCTGTGGTCCAACCTATAGAAAGGCCAATTAGCCTTAGGCCTAAAGACAACGCATTGGATCTGGCCATTAGGAGATTGTTGTTTTCAGTGTGATGATGTGGTTGGAAGCCAGATAACAAAACAATATTGAGTTGAAGATTCGGAGGGAGACAAATTTGATGATCCTTTCGAGAAGTGTGAAGGCAAAGAGAGAAAGGGATGTGGAGCACAGTTCAAGAGAGGGGTAGAACCAAGGAGGGGTTTTGTTTTAGGGGAAATTTAAGCTTGCTGTGGGCAGAGTTAGAGAGAAAAGAGGTGATGAAGAGATGCAGCAGGGAGATGGGACTTTGGGACTCCAAGCATTCTGTTAACAAAGTTATGAAACATTCCCTCAACTTTAGCCTGGACCCATGTTAATGCAAACACTGGGATTTCTGGGAAGGAGCACTAGGACAACTTTTCAGATTGAATTTTGAAACAGTCTTCAGCAGGGAGAAAAGTGTAACTTCACCTTAATGGAATGTGGATTTAAAGCACAGTCCTATATGTCGTTGGCTACAAATGTAAAAAAATTGGGTTTAGGGACTTCCCTGGTGGCACAGTGGTTAAGAATCCGCCTGCCAATGCAGGGGACATGGGTTCGATCCCTGGTCCAGGAAGACCCCACATGCCACGGAGCAACTAAGCCTGTGCAGCACAACTACTGAGCCCACGTGCCATAACTACTGAAGCCCGTGTGCCTAGAGCCCGTGCTCCGCAACAAGAGAAGCTACCACAATGAGAAATCCTTGCACCGCAATGAAGAGTAGCCCCCACTCACCACAACTAGAGAAAGCCCACGCACAGAAATGCAACCAAAAATAAATAAATAATTATATATATATATATATATATATATATATATATATATATATATATATATAAAAAGAGAAAAAAAATGTGTTTAGCATCACAGTGAAAGCAGTAGGTAAAATCATTTTATGCATCAGAGTCTGGTTCATTTGTTAAATTGGTGGTCATCTTTGGTTACTGGTTATAAAATCTCTCCACATAAATTTTGTGACAATTGAGAATTGTCACCGAATATCTTAAGAATACCTCCAGAAAAGGATTCATTTAATATCTCCAGAAAAGGATTCATTTTTATTTGTAATCTTGAAGGACTGATCTCATTTATAGTTTTATTTTAACTAATAGCCATTTCCAAAAAATTCTATGAAGAACTAAATCTCTTGGTGATTTCCTCACTTATTGATAAAGACTTTTAGTACATGCTACCGTGCAAATGTCTTTGAACTGTTTTGTTTAAAATAATGTTTTTAGTTCTTTCAGAAAGGGTGCTGGCAGAGCCTTTAGATATCAAAATCTCTATGCTTAGTGCTCCTTTTACATGACCCTGAGAGTTAAACTTCTACACTGGGGGATTTTTCTTTAAAATTAGTATAACTGAAAATCTCTTCAAATTGTATTGTTGGCTTTGGTGCAGGGCATGAAATAATTTTCCATCGTAGCCCACCATTCCTCGAAGGTCAGACTTTGAATTGGGCTGTTACTGTCTTGCCGCAGAATTTCCAAGCTATGTTAATTTTGGGTCTGCCGTTGATGGATGGAGCAGTTTGAATTCTGACGTGCAGCAGGCCAACTTGAATGACCTGCAGAGGCAGATGTCAGCCTGTTACTTCATGCCCGTTTATCAGGAAGGAAAAACAGCGTCTGTTCAGGCTGTTCTATTCTGGGTTGCCTATGTGGAAGTACGCAAATGTGTGCTGCACTTAATTTAGGTTATGGGGCGGAATGTGTGTGGTATTTATATAATATATTGACACATAAAGGAACATAGGAATGGTGTGTGTATTATGTTTTTATATGCCATTTAATATTTTGGTGTATATAAATATTTTGTGTGGGTGTAAACGGAGGTGTGTGTCTTTGGACACATACACTACAAAATTGCTCTCTATGTAGAGGAGTGTATCCACTGATCATGTACTCAGGCACCTTTCTACAGACATGTCTTCTTTCCATTGAGATCAGTGAACGTATCAATGTGTCATAGATGAAAAGGGGGCATGTGTGCATTCTAGATGGTAAGGAGAGCAACACTATAGAGTTAGGGGTGTGAACTGGGAGGAAGTGGGAAACCAGAAAAGGTACAAAGAGGGGCTCTGTCTATATTCTTGCAAAGTCTTAGAGGAGAGCTGAAGGCTAAGGACAAAGCATGGGGTGGGTATAGTCTGATGAACCATCTGATAAAGTAAAAGAGATTAGAGTTTCTTTGGGCATCACAGCTGCTTGCATGAGTAACTTGAAATTACCCTGAGTTCATGAATCACTGTGAACTGTGGCCATCCAGGCCCAAGGACCACCTTCCCTCCTTACACAGCTGCCTGGATAAGGAGGAACAAATTAGATGGATAGGTTCTCAGTAACTGCCCGAAATCAGTGTTCTCTGGAGAAGACTTGGAGGAGGGTGTGGGCTAGCCCTCTCCATCCCAGCCCAGAGCTAGTTTTATCTGCTTCATTTACATCTGGGGACTTTGCAGAGAGACCAGTTATCAGAGACTGACTTCTGTCTATTTTTATTTTTGTAGAGTAATACATGCATATAGTTTTAAAAAGTCAAATAATACCAAAAGTTTAAAATCCAAATAGCAATTCCCTAATCCACCTCCCACCCCTAATCTTAGTACCCAAAGGGAACTACTACTTTCCATTCATTTACTTATCTCCTCTAGTGTTTATATGCTTCTAAATAATGCTACTATTCCTTAATTTATCCATTTCAGTCCTAATCTATGGGCTTCTGTTTTAGCAGATGAGGATTCAGCTTTCATATGCACCATTCCATTTCCCCTCTGCCATTCTCCCTAAATCAGTATTCAGTTTTTTATCTTTATGCTGAGTACAATATGTTCTATAGTTATATAACTTTCTTAGACAGTATTTTTTTTCACTTGCTTAATTTTCTCAGTGATTCTCTCCATATGCTCTAACACCTTTCCAATTAAATCTTCCATCCTTTCAGACCAGTCAGTTCATATGTTCGTTGCATTTTTCAGGAGTGCTACGTACTTCCAGACCAGCATGGGCAGTTGCTTTCTAGGCCTGCTTGGAGGCCATTTTCTTTTGTTCTCAATCTCTTGTTGTCACCTTGAGAATAACCATTTCCCTCTTTCCTGTTTTTGGTCACCTTTCCTGGATTTTATACCTTCTTTCTCCGTTTATTCCTTCATTTTGTTTGGGCACTTCTCTGATAGCTTTCTCAGAAAACGTATTGAGAGGTAGATATTTTGAAAACTTACATATCTGAAAACATCTTTATTCTACCCTAAAACTTGATTGATACTTTGGGTATAAAATTCTAGTTTTAAAATAATTTTATCCAGATTGTTTAAGGTACTGTCCTGTTGTCTTCTAGCTTCCAGTATTGGTGCTGAGAAGATGGATGCCATTCTGGTTCCTGTTGCTTTTTATGACCCGCTTTTCCCCTTCTGGAAGCATCTAAAATCTTCTCTATGTTTGTAACATTTTGTAATTTTGCAAAGATATGCCTTCACCTGGATCTATTTGCATTCACTGAGCAGGGCACCTGGTTGGAACCTCGTAATCTGAAGGTTTTGTGCTCTTAGTTCTGAGAAATTTTTCTGAAATATTTCTCTGATAATTTTTTACCTTTTTTCTCTTTTAGAGACTTCTGTTAACCAGAAGTTAGACACTCCTGGATGTATTGTTTAACATTCTTACCTTTCTTCTTCTGTTGTCTTTTCATTATACTTTCAGGGAAATTGCCTCAGTTTTAGCTTTCTGCCATTCAATTGGATTTTTAAAAAATTCATGGTTTTTAATTGTTCATATCTGTATAACATTCTGGTTTTTGTTTCATAGATACACTACCTTCTTTTCTCTTTTTGAAGATATTATTTCTTTTTGAAGGTTTTCTTTGGCTCCCTACATTGTTTCTGTTTCCTCAAAGTTCTTTTTTTAGCAGTTCACTTCAGTCCCTGTCATTCCATTTCCCCAAGTGTATTGTGTTCTTTGACTTCTTCAGTTCAAGAGTGAGGCATTAAAATTGATTGGCTGGGCTTGTCTACTGTAGGGTGCGGGCAGGGAACGAACATTTTTATTAGGAGACCCCCAAGTGGTAGATTTCTTTTTGAGTACTGTTCAGTTTCTCTAGAAACTCTCATTTCTTGCCTGAAGGATATAATCCTGGCTGGAAGATATCTGGAAGCCTGGCAGGGGATATAGGCTCGGGCAACACTGTTCATCTTGCAAACTTTTACTCAGTGCTCCAGTTTTGTTCCCAAGTCTAGAGCCACTTCAGCTTAAATGCACCCTAAAATAAACCTTCCATCTTTTGCAGAAATGAAGCAGGAGTTGTCTCCTGGTTCTGCAGAATGAAGGAGGGAACAGAGAGCTCAAAATGCTCCTTCTACAAACTTTCAACCAATCCTCCTATTTTTAGCCTTTTTAGGATTCTGCAAGGGGAGTCAGCTTTCTTCTCATCCCTCTAGAGAAACTTATTTCAGCTTCATCTGCTCTGCTAAGGCAATTATTATTCTTCCCATGACTTGCTTTCTTCCAAAGATTTGTTGACATTTCTCATCCACTATCATCTTCTTTCCCTTTTTCCTTTTCCTTGTAAATTTATGACTTCTTATTCTTTGATTATTATTATTCCATTTTTTATTCTCATTATTTTGGTAGGATTGGGTGAGGAAGCAGAGATAAACACAGGTTCAATCTATCATGTTTAACTGAAAGTCTATGAGGCTTTGCCTTTAGAACTGCTTTTAATGCCATTGGATTTGTACAGGGAAACTTCCGCTTTAAGAGAAGAGAAAATTCCTCATTTCTCATTCTGACCTTACCACTGACTCTAAACACAACCCAGGAACATAGGATGTTTCTCTTTTAATATTAACCTTTATGAAAAGATATGATTAAACCACTCTGCTCTCAAGAACATGCCAGTAAAGAACTCTTCAATGACTCTTGAGTCTCATGGGGCTACTGTAAACCCATGGTTTAGAGATTCTTGCTTTGGACTTTTCTATTTGTGGGCAAATGGGTTTATCTTCTCCAAAACATATTAGTGACTTTTCCTGCATAAACAACAATGAAAAAATCAAGAAGAAAATACATTAGTGCAATATATCTAAGGAGGGGAGCTAGTATTTGCAGATTCATCCAGGACTGTAGAAGAAATGTTACTGTGAACTTAATTAGGCTACAGATAGAGGTTCTAAGATGTTCTGTAGTAGGATCTTAGATATGAAAAAGGAGGGGTAAGAGGATTAAAAGATGTAGAAGCTTCTTGCTGGGGACGCGGGCCCAGGCAGCTGCGGGAAGCCAAGGATACAGCATTACATTTAGTCTTCATGTCTCCATAGGCTCCTCTTGGCTGTGACAATTTCTCATACTTCCCCCATTTTTGATGACCTCGAAAATGTTGAGGAGTACTGCCCTGATCTAAAGCCGCAGAGTCTTCTGCTTCATTTGGCAGAAAGGGAAAGAGAGAGTAGAGAAGCCACTTCAGATTCATAAAAACCCCAGTTTAGAGGATCAAGGGAAACTTAGCCCAGAGAAAAGAAGACAGAGGGGGCATGATGGCTGCTATCAAGTATTTTAAAGCCTGTCATCTGGAAGAAGGATTGAATATGATATGGGGAGGCCAGACTGAGTGAGCTGTCCATCCTTTTTTATTTCTGGTATGGAGCAATGGATATCTCCTCTAGCACCCAGTGCTAAAGCAACATTTCCAATTTGAATATTCCATTGGTCAGGCTGCTGATGGCGGCCCAGCTTTAGGAAGACCATCTGGGTGGCTGACAGAGTCTGAGGTGGGAGAGCAGAGTTCAGGACATTGGTCCACCAAAGAGCTCCCGGCCCCAAGTAATATTAAATGGTACAAGCTCTCCCAGAGACATCCATCTCAACGCTAAGACCCAGCTCCCTTCAATGACCAGCAAACTACAATGCTGGACACCCTATGCTAAACAACTAGCAAGACAGGAACACAATCCCACCCATTAGCAGAGAGGCTGCCTAAAATCATACTAAGTGCACAGGCACCGCAAAACACACCACCAGACACTGTCCTGCCCACCATAAAGACAAGATCCAGCCTCATCCACCAGAACACAGACACCAGTCCCCTCCACCAAGAAGCCTACACAACCCACTGAACCAACCTTACCCACTGGGGGCATACAGCAAAAATAATGGGAACTATGAACCTGCAGCCTGCAGAAAGGAGACCTCAAACACAGTAAGTTAAGCAAAATAAGAAGACAGAGAAATACACAGCAGATGAAGGAGCAACTTAAAGACCCACCAGACCAAACAAATGAAGAGGAAATAGGCAGTCTACCTGAAAAAGAATTCAGAGTAATGGTACTAAAGAGGATCCCAAATCCTGGAAATAGAATGGAGAAAATACAAGAAATGTTTAACAAGGACCTTGAAGAACTAAAGAGCAAAAAACCAATGATGAACAACACAATAAATGAAATTAAAAATTCTCTAGAAGGAATCAAAAGTAGAATAACTGAGTCAGAAGAATGGATAAGTGACCTGGAAGATAAAATAGTGGAAATAACTACTGCAGAGCAGAATAAAGAAAAAAGAATGAAAAGAATTGAGGACAGTGTCAGAGACCTCTGGGACAACATTAAATGCACCAGCATTCGAATTATAGGGGTCCCAGAAGAAGAAGAGAAAAAGAAATGGACTGAGAAAATATTTGAAGAGCTCATAGTTGAAAACTACCCTAATATGGGAAAGGAAACAGTCAGTCAAGTCCAGGAAGCACAGAGAGTCCCACACAGGATAAACCCAAGGAGAAACATGCCAAGGCACATATTAATCAAACTATCAAAAATTAAATACAAAGAAAAGATATTAAAAGGAGTGAGGGAAAAGCAACAAATAACATACAAGGGAATCCCCATAAGGTTAACAGCTGATCTTTCAGCAGAAACTCTGCAAGCCAGAAGGGAGTGGCAGGACATATTTAAAGTGATGAAAGGGAAAAACCTACAACCAAGATTACTCTACCCAGCAAGCATCTCATTCAGATTCAACGGAGAAATTAAAACCTTTACAGACAAGCAAAAGCTAAGAGAATTCAGCACCACCAAACCAGCTTTACAACAAGTCTTAAAGGAACTTCTCTAGACAGGAAACACAAGAGAAGGAAAAGACCTACAATAACAAACACAAGTCAATTAAGAAAATGGTAATAGGAACATACATATCGATAATTACCTTAAATGTAAATGGATCAAATGCTCCAACCAAAAGACATAGACTGGCTGAATGGTTACAAAAACAAGACCCATATATATGCTGTCTACAAGAGACCCACTTCAGACCTAGGAACATGTACAGACTGAAAGTGAGGGAATGGAAAAAGATATTCCATGCAAATGGAAATCAAAAGAAAGCTGGAGTAGCAATTCTCATATCAGACAAAATAGACTTTAAAATAAAGACTATTACAAGAGACAAAGAAGGACACTACATAATAATCAATGGATCAATCCAAGAAGAAGATATAACAATTGTAAATATTTATGCACCCAACATAGGAGCACCTCAATACATAAGGCAAATACTAACAGCCATAAAAGGGGAAATAGACAGTAACACAATCATAGTAGTCCTCTTTCACCAGTGGACAGGTCATTCAAAATGAACATAAATAAGGAAACACTAGCTTTAAATGATACATAAAACAAGATGGACTTAATTGATATTTATAGGACATTCCTTCCAAAAACAACAGAATACACTTTCTTTTCAAGTGTTCATGGAACATTCCCCAGGACAGATCATATCTTGGATCACAAATCAAGCCTAGGTATATTTAAGAAAATTGAAATTATATCAAGTATCTTTTCCGAGCACAATGCTATGAGACTAGATATCAATTACAGGAAAAAAAATCTGTAAAAAATAACAAGACAGGGTTTCCCACTCTCACCACTATTATTCAACACAGTTTGGAAGTTTTAGCCACAGCAATCAGAGAAGGAAAAAAAAAAAAAAAAGGAATCCACATCGGAAAAGAAGAAGTAAAACTGTCACTGTTTGCAGATGACATGACACTATACATAGAGAATCCCAAAGATGCTACCAGAAAACTACTAGAGCTAATCAATGAATTTAGTAAAGAAGCAGGATATAAAATTAATGCACAGAAATCTCTTGCATTCCTATACTATACTATATAATGGAAAATCATTCTATTCCTATATTAATGATGAAAAATCTGAAAGAGAAATTAAGGAGACACTCCCATTTACCATTGCAACAAAAACAATAAAATACCTAGGAATAAACCTACCTAAGGAGACAAACGACCTGTATGCAGAAAACTATAAGACACTGATGAAAGAAATTAAAGATGATACAAACAGATGGAGAGATATACCATGTTCTTGGATTGGAGGAATCAACATTGTGAAAATGACTGTACTACCCAAAGCAATCTACAGATTCAGTGCAATCCCTATCAAACTACTGCTGGCATTTTTAACAGAACTAGAACAAAAAATTTCACAATTTGTATGGAAACACAAAAGACCCCGAATAGCCAAAGCAACCTTGAGAAATAAAAACAGAGCTAGAGGAATCAGGCTCCCTGACTTCAGATTATACTACAAAGCTACAGTAATCAAGGTAGTATGGTACTAGCACAAAAACAGAAATATAGATTAATGGAACAGGATAGAAAGCCCAGAGATAAACCCACACACATATGGTCACCTTGATAAAGGAGGCAAGCATATGCAGTGGAGAAAAGACAGCCTCTTCAATAAGTGGTGCTGGGAAAACTGGACAGCTACATGTAAAAGAATGAAATTGGAACACTCCCAACACCATACACAAAAATAAACTCAAAATGGATTAAAGACCTAAATGTAAGGCCAGACACTATAAAACTCTTAGAGGAAAACATAGGTAGAACACTCGATGACATATATCACAGCAAGATCGTTTTTGACCCACCTCATAGAGTAATGGAAATAAAAACAAAAATAAACAAATGGGACCTAATGAAACTTAAAAACTTTTGCACAGCAAAGGAGACCATAAGCAAGACAAAAAGACAACCCTCAGAATGGGAGAAAATATTTGCAAATGAAGCAACTGACAGAGGATTAATCTCCAAGATATACAGGCAGCTCATGCAGCTCAATATCAAAAAAACAAACAACCCAATCCAAAAATGGGCAGAAGATCTAAGTAGACATTTCTTCAAAGAAGGTATACAGATTGCCAATAAACACATGAAAGAATGCTCAACGTCACTAATCATTAGAGAAATGCAAATCAAAACTACAATGAGGTATCACCTCACACCAGTCAGAATGGCCATCCTCAAAAAATCTACAAACAAGAAATGCTGGAGAGGGTGTGGAGAAAAGGGAACCCTCTTGCACTGTTGGTGGGAATGTAAATTGATACAGCCACTATGGAGAACAGTACGGAGGTTCCTTATAAATCTAAAAATAGAACTACCATATGACCCAGCAATCCCACTACTGGGCATATACCCAGAGAAAACCATAATTCAAAAAGAGTCATGTACCACAATGTTCATTTCAGCTCTATTTACAATAGCCAGGACATGGAAGCAACCTAAGTGTCCATTGACAGATGAATGGATAAAGAAGATGTGGCACATATATACAATGGACTATTACTCAGCCATAAAAGGAAATGAAATTGAGTTTATTGTAATGAGGTGTATGGACATAGAGACTATCATACAGAGTGAAGTAAGTCAGAAAGAGAAAAACAAATACCGTATGCTAACACATGTATATGGCATCTTAGAAAAAAAAAAAAAAAGGTCCTGAAGAACGTAGGGACAGGACAGGAATAGAAATGCAGACATAGAGAATGGACTTGAGGACACGGGGAGGGGGAAGTGTAAGCTGGGACAAAGTGATAGAGTGGCATGGACATATATACACTACCAAATATGAAATAGGTAGCTAGTGGGAAGCAGCCACATAGCACAGGGAGATCAGCTCGGTGCCTTGTGTCCACCTAGAGGGGTGGGATAAGGAGGATGGTAGGGAGATGCAAGAGGCATGAGATATGGGGATATATGTTTATGTATAGCTGATTCACTTTGTTATAAAGCAGAAACTAACACACCACCGTAAAGCAGTTATACTCCAGTAAAGATGTTAAAAAGACAAACAAACAAAGAAGTGGAAGAATGTTTCCCCTATACTTACTTGCCAAAGGACCTTTACTTGTATTTTTTCTGCATGGCTTCTATTGGACAGATCACACGAACACCTACTTGAGTGCCTAGAAATCTAACAGATCGCTAATATACCTCTTTTCCTTCTTTTTTCCTTTTGCTTTCATCTTCTCTTTTCAACAGGACCCAATGAAGTCTCTGTAGCTCTCATCAAAGTTAAAGCCCATACCCCAAGACCTACTTTTAGATGCCTTCATTTTTAGACACGTGTTTTGGAATATAGATAAAAAGAGTCCATATTAAGAGAAATTAATCAGATTCCTACTTCTTTCATTCATTCAACAAACATTTGTTGATTACTTCTTATGTATCTGGCACTGTGCTTTGTGATATGGGTGTAGAGATGAATGACCCCTACTTTCAGAGACGGACAGTTTACTGAGAAAGACAGACACTTAGCCAGATAAAACATAATACAGCAGATGCTATTATAGAGATATAGTAATTTATTTAACAGATGTTTATTAAAGGCATATTATGTTTAAGGTGTGCTAGATGCTAACATGCAAAATAGAAACCTTGAAAGGACTTGCATCCATGTGAAGTCATTGGAAGGACCTAGGGGAAGAGTACAAATGAAAGCCCTCATACTATATATCTAGATACTGAAAAATCACAAGTAAAAACCAACCTATTAAATAAGATATTTGTAATTTTTAATGCCTAATTGGTCTGATTCCATTCTTGCCTCTTTTTTTAACTTAAATAATCTTTATTCACATTTTCTATTTACCACTCTTGCTTCTTGACAATCTGCCCTATGCAAAACAATCAGAACTTCTAATAAATAAATATCAGGTTAAACCAGTTACTTGCCTAGAATCAAATTAATCCCCTTATTAATTTCCAGTTTGGGAAATATTAAACTGTCATTGAGCATCCTTATACATATAGTTTTACTTCACATTCATGATTATTTCCATAGAATAAAATTCTCTAAGGGTGTGATCATTTTATAACTCTTGAAGGGTACTGCTACACTGCCCTCAGGCTGCACCGTATAAGCTTACACTCAAAACAATAGTGTATGAGACGGTTGTTTTACCTGTATTCTACCTGACAGTGGGAATTCTAAATGGTTAAAAAATATTCATCAATTTGACTGATAAAAGTGACATATTATTGTTTTATTTTCAAGCCTCTGTTTACCAAAGAAGCTGAAAATCATTTCACATGTTTTCTGAGTCTTTCATTAACAATCTTTTACCATATTGCCCAAGCCACTTCTCATCATATATTCTATTAGGCTGTTCACCATTTTTACTGTGTTTAAGCACTCTTTATATATTGCAGATTTTTGTCTTTCATGTAGTATGCATAAGTTATTTTTCAATTTGTTTATATAGTATCTTTTAATGTATAGGTTTTACATCTTTGTTAGACTAATCTATGAATCTCTGGCTTGATGGAATCCTCTATTTTTTCATTCTAAATCAAGATATAGTTTAAACATTCAAAAAATTATAAAATAGATATCCATGCACCCACCACTCAGCTTTAACACACACACACATACACACACACTTGCTTCAACCTGTCTTTCTTGTTTCAACATATATTTGTAAAGACAAAAGATAGGGCCTTAACTTCATTTCCCCCTCAAATAGCTTCTGATCTCCATGTATTTACTTTGTACTGGCTACTTTTCCTATTGATTTGAAATGCCACATTAAAGTATACAAATTTAAAAAATATATTCTAGTATATTTTTTCCCGTGTTATTTTGTTCCATTGATCTACCTATTTCAAACCAGAGCCTTATTGTTTTAATTACTGTAGCTGTATGCATTTAATAAGAGGCAAGAGAAACCTCTCCTTGTTAATTGTTTTTCCTGATTATTTAAAGCTAATCTCCTGTTTTTTATTTTTTTCAGATGAGCTTTAGAATCATTTTATTAAATTCTACCCCACCCCAAAGAACCTTAGGGATTTTTAGTGTAATTGTGTCACATTTATAGATTAATATAGCTGAAGTTAATAGCTTTATGGTTGTGTGGCTTTCCATCTAGCTACAAACATGATTTTGTCTCTGTATCTATTTAAACCTTGCTTTATGTCCCATTTATGTAACAGTGTTGCAGTTTCCACAATATAGGTAACATGCAATTCTTATTAAATATATTTCTAATAATTTATCACCTAATTCCCATAGTGATTGGCATGTTACCATTGTTTTTTCTAATTGATTATTGCTGACATATAAGGAAACTATTGTTTCTTTTAACTAACTGAATTTTACAATTTGCCACCTTGTTGAAGGGGTTTAGTTTTCAAAGTTTTTCAGTTGATGCTCTTAAATTTGTCAGGTGACAATTATATCATTAGAAAGCAGTGATACTTTTGCCTCTTCCTTTCCAATATACATACTTAACTAATTACTTTTCTTATCTTATTGCTTGGTCTGGAACTTCCAAAACAAGGTTGAATGTTACTATTAATAATAATAAAACCTGGCAACCTTGTCTTATTTTTGTTTTCAGAGTTTCACTACCAAGTTTGATGTTATGTGTTAGTTTCCAATAGATATCCTTTATTATGTTGAGGATATATTCTCTTAGAGTTTATTATAATAAATTTAGTTTTGAAGATAGTGAGTTTGAGTGGTCTGAGAATATCGAATAGGATCTATTAAGCTAATTAAAGAGATCTAGTCAGGATTTTTGTTATTATATCTGAGAAATTATGAGAGTAGATGTGAAATTATGGAAACAGATAAGCTCATTCATGGAAAGTGTATAAAAATGATAAAGAAAGATCAAATGGATGAGGAGTGAAAATAAACTACTCAATTTCATTAGTCTTACGTCACTGGTGACTATAAGAGGAAATTACTAATCCTATTGAGACGAGATTGAGTGCCATACATTTGGCAGAAGCCAAATTACAAGAGGATCTGGAGCATACATATCCACAAAATGGAAATGCCAATATAAACAACTATTTAAAGTAGTTTCATGGTAAAGGAAATAGGCTAATAGCTTCAGCAGGAAAAAGAGTCAAAGGAAGAGATAAAGATTGTTGACAGAGGGGAAAAATAGTTGAAGACAAAGGAAAAGGGATAGTTGGTGGATATGGATAGTCGTGGGAGTGGTAGGATGGTCAGTGGTCAGTAGGGGACTATCCAGGTCACAGAATGAGAGGGTAGCTTTGGAAAGGAGGAAGGAGGGAAAGGAATGACTATTCTTTTGAGATAAGAGAAAAATAAAGGTCATTTCACTTCCAACCTACCATTGCAAGCTCATCACAAGCCTAGGACATCAGCTCCCTGTACACAATTTAATAGAACACTGGGTCATACTTGTATTGATGTGCATGTATGTGTGTGTGAGAGAGAGAGACAGAGACTGAGAGAGAGAGACAGAGAGAGTGTGGGGGGCACTGTGTGAGAAAAGACCACTTTCTGGACTGAGAACCTGAGTAGCATGCACCTCTCTGCACCTCTGGCAGAAAGTTGAGTGGCTGCTAAATAGCTAGACAATTCACTCATCCAGTGGCTTCTACTGGCTCTGGAAAGAAGGCTTATCAGTGAATTAGGTAGCACTTTGCTGGAGTACAATATATGCCTATTTTTTTATTAGTAAAACTTCTTGGTGTTCCCTACCTTCTCTTTATAATCATACTACATCAAGACGTTGGCCAAAATTTCTTTTTAGTGAGAAAAATTTGATGAGATTACACAGGAATAAAACACTATAGTTTGCAAATTGGAGTTTTCTCCTCCACCTCTTCCACCTCCACCCATCACCTGAAATTATTACTTTTATGGTTAAACTGATCTTTAATGAGATCATTAAACATACCTTAAAGCCTAGAATAAGTGTTCCAAGATTTTAGAAAGGAGAAAGCAGCCCTTCTCCTGTTTCTTCTTCTCTACCTTCTTTGTCATTCAATGCTGTCCTCAGTGACTCAGAAGGGCTCGCTTCTTCTAGGAAGCTTGTCCATTGATATTCAAAGAGCAGATTGCACCTGCACTGTTTGTGTTCATTGTCCTCAAGAAAATTCTGTGTGCCCTACTCTCTTGTAAGATGCATACATGCAAGAGGGGTTAAATAGCTCTCTGATGCAAAATGCTACTATGAATGCTCTATCTCTGTTTGTAAAAATCATATCTGTAAAAAAGATCCAGAAAAAGATACCAATATTTTCTTTAAATATTAAACTATTAATATTTTAAATATTAGTGTTAGTGAAATTATGACTTTTATAATTAAATATATATAAATATAATAACCAGCTGAGTTACCTTCTCCATGACTGTATTTTTCCCTAGTACAAAATGACCCTAGACTGACTTCTTAAATTTCAGCCAACTCTTCACATGAGCCACTTTGAAGTAAAAACATCTCTGAAGGAAAGGAATAGAATTAGTCTCTTTTTAGGATAGAAGAAAATAATAGTGTTTGATTTTAGTTCACTGGTGCAGCATGATAATTTCCTAGTTTTGTGTAACATGTACATTTCCTTTTTATACTATTGACATCATACAGTGTGTGTATGTGTATACATATACATGTACGTGTACATATACATAGATAGATCTTTGCATCCTGCTTCAATCGCATAACATCATATTTTTATCATTTCTATATATTATAAAAATGTCAAGAATATTTTGATCACTGCATAATATCCTCTCCTAGATGTGTTATACTTATTTTATTATTGCTCTTTTATTGTACATTTAAGGTTATTTTAAATATTTTACTATTAGAAATAATTCTTTGATAAACATCACTACCCTTAGTCCATTGTTTTTGTCCTGGCTTTTTTCCAAGGGTAGATTCTTAGTAATGGAGTTACAGAGTCAAAAGGCATTTTTTAAGGCCCTTGATGCATGTGGCCAATGCTTTGAATAAAGGCCAGGTCAATCCATGCTACTGTGACAGCCACCAGCATTGAGCAATATTATGTATCTTTTCCCCTTTGTTAAATGAACTGCTTCAGGTATAGGAAAAAATTAAGGGGAATAATGGAATCAAACCTATGTACCCACCACCAATTAAAGAAATCAAAGTTACAAATAGCTGTGAAGCTCCCATCACATTTGCCTCACTTTCCTTCGGAGGTGTGTCCTTTCCAAGTGTGGTTTTATCATTCTTGCATGCATCTCCGTACCTTTACTGCACTAGCATTTCTTAAATATTTACTAATGTGACATGACAAAACAAAATTGCATTGTTCATTTAATTAGTATTTTCATGGTTAGTTATGAATTTGAACACATTTCATGTTATTTGGCCACTTATAGTTCCTCTAATGTGAATTGTCTGTCCCTTTTAAAATTGGCCTTTGGCTTTTCCTTGTCAATTTCTATATCCTGTATATATTAAGGAATCAACCTTTCAGACATATTTATGGAAAACATTTTTTTACTGTCTTTACTTTTGTTTAAAATGTTTTTTGAAACATAGGAATTAAAGTACAACAAAGCTATCAATCTTTTGTTAACTTCAACCATTACTTTTATGCTCATAACACCTTTCTATGTTCAGAGTCCACATAACATGATTTTCTACTAATCTCTTTTGTATAGCTTTATAAAGAGAGGCATCTACCTGTGTGCCTAATTTTTAGGTGTTAATAGGGCAAGAGTGAGGTTTTACATGCCTGTGTATATTCTCTTTTAATCAAATGTGAACACTTTAAAGGCAAGAACCATTTCTTAATCTTTTTTCTAACTCCACACCCAGTTCTGACCCTTCACGAATACAGAATTGGTAGAATATGTTTGTTAAATAAAGAAATGACCATCATATTCATATTGTGCATGCAGCTACCTTAGTGAAAACATTTTATGACCCTTTTGGAACCTATCCTGGGTCATTTTCTTTCTCCCCACCTTCTCTTATCTCCTTTGTATTTCTTTGTCTCAAATAACTTTAAGGAAAATTGCTTACTTGCTTTATGTGAAATAAACCATATTTCTATTTAGAGATGTAAAACATTTCTATTACAGAAAAACACAAAATGTAAACACAAGAAAAAAATTAACAGCATGCTTCTTCCAACCCAGAGACAACAACTTATTGAACTACCTAACCAAATTCTGTGCATAGATTTGTGGTTTATTTGTAGATAGAGAGAAATGATCTCTAACTAGATGACAAATGAAATAGATGACAGATACATGGAGATTACGTGTTTTAAGTTATACAACCAATTGGTTTGAAGCTGGAATTTCCTTGGCTTTATAGCATTTTTTTTCTTGAACTCTGAAGCTCTGAATGCTACATCCTGAGCTGTTAAATTATAAATTTTTAACATACCCAGAGGATGAATTAATATTCCCAGATAACATTTAGTAGTATCTGTGGGCCATGTTGGTTTCAAAAAGCTTTTACATTTTAAATATTCAGGTTGGTAGGTGAAATTCACACCAAAAATTCATACCTGACTCAAGACCCAACTCCAAGTTTCTCTTTGGCATCCTCCACAACTCGAATGGTGATGCCTCATTTCATCCACCTCAGAAATCACCTTTCCTGGTTCCTCACCCCTGCTCCGTGTTGAAACTTATTCTCAGAGAAAGCTCTGACACCAGGATGTGCCACCTCAGTTTTAAGTTAGAAAAGCCTAGTGGATTGACACTAGGATCTGAGTACAGGATTAAAACAAATAAAGGAAGACAGAGGCGAAACTCAGGTCACCTCTCTCTAGGCAATTTTTTTAATTGAATAGCCACCCTCTTCTCCCAAAGAAATTAGATTTTTAAGAATATATTTAAATAGCACCAAGACTGTGATTCCTCCTGATAACAACCAGGAAATTAAGCTGAGCCTGTCATTCTTTCCTTAACTTAGATTGTTCTGGCTTATTCCTCTGTAAGTTTACGAGTTAACAGTGAGGCACTAGCTGAACCTTCTATTTCCTGGCTGGTGTTCACTTATGCCACAACTTTGTTGAAATATGACTTTAAAGCATCGTTAATGAGCAGTTGCTCCTGGTTAAAATCTGGTGGCAGGTCCATTCATTAGATTTGGTCTTTTCCCAGTTTGCTCTCTCTCTCCCTTTCCATTCAAAAGTTTGGGGTTTGGTGGAACCCAGTACCCTGAGAGATACTGAGTAGTACTTAAAACCATTTGATAACAAAAAACTGTCTTTAGTCACTTTATGGCAAGGTGAAGTTGATGTTTGAAACATTATGTATTTAATTTCGCTTGCTATAGAAAACCAATACAGAAGTGAGGTACCCAGATAAAGCCTTTTCCTAGCGAGAGACGGATCACCCCCTCCACACAATCAAATTAATTTCAGCTTCCCTTTTGGCCACACAAAGGGCTTTTTTGGAGGTGGAATTAAATCTGGAGGCTTTCATTTGTCTTGATTTTCTTGCTAAATGTAAACTGTTTCAAGGAAGGTTGAAATTAGACTAACATTTTCCGAAGTGCCTACCTTTCAGTCTCACTGAAGAAAACCTCTGGAATTTTTTTCACTGTGCTGAAATACCATGACACCTGTCTAGACCAATTAGAGAGAGAGTGGTTGAGTCTCTGCAATAGAAATGATGGATGTGCTGGGGATGGTTTAGTGACTCATTAGCCAAATGCTACAAAGATATAAAAGTTTTTGTGGTTTTTATTTTCATTTACATCAAGAGCCTGCTTAAACCTGTACCATTCTCTCCATTACCTCTTTCTTGTGTGGTTGAAAGAAACTATCTGTTCAAACCACCCGGCATGCCTCGAATTTAGTATGCAAACTGTCCTGTTGTCTGTGCCTTTTTAGTTGTCCTGTTCCTATTTCTAACTAGTAGGATTTCCAAACTGGAAGAGGAAAGTGGCAGGAATTTAGGTATGCCTTAAATTCATCTCTTTATGTCCATCACTTGTGCTTGGGAGATGGACACACAATGGGTTTTTTTTCTTCCTTTTCATTTCTTTTTCTCTTCATATCAATTTATGGCATTTGAGTTTGCTTTTGTCTTTTATTATCCTCACCCAGCCTCCATCTTCTGGTTCCCTCCCGTGGTTAGTCCTGTGGCGGGTGCATCTTTCTTTGGCACTTTGGAAAACACTAGGCCTTTATTCATATTAAGTCCACAATATCATAAATGAAATTTCGATTTGGGTGTAGAGGTTGCCCTGCTTGTAATATGAATCGTAAGCACCAGCATTGCAAT
Organism: Leucopleurus acutus; assembly: GCF_964270905.1. Classification (NCBI taxonomy): domain Eukaryota; kingdom Metazoa; phylum Chordata; class Mammalia; order Artiodactyla; family Delphinidae; genus Leucopleurus; species Leucopleurus acutus. The sequence goes on along the minus strand of NC_139162.1, from coordinate 16,451,639 downwards.
TTTAAGAAGCTGATTTTTTTTCCCCAAGAAAGAAGGAAAATAAAATCTCTGAATCTGCTAGTCAGACCACCTCCCCCCTGCTTACTTACTCTGAACAACGGCTGGGCACTCTCAGTCCTGAATACTGTATGAAGTTCCAGGCCACATACAGAGCATATATGCAAACAGAATATGCAGCAAGAGATGAATGGCGCCACTTGCAGTATTTACGCAGCGGTGGCCCTGCTTGCGTACACACACATATGGTACACTGGCATGGGGGAATGGCTGGCTGTTGGTCCAGATTTATATTTGCCATCACTGCTCTCCATTCTTTGGGATCAACTTTATCACAGGAACACCGGCAGGGGTTTATTACAGTGTATGACAGCAGGTATGGGGCTGTATGTACATTGCAGATTCATTGTCCTCCCGGATCAGGATTTATACAGTCACACACCCCTTCTTTCGAAGAGCTTAATTGGTGCATGGACATTCATATACCTACGGGGCTGGGTCCTGCACAAGGCCCCTGGTGGCAGGGACAGGACCCTACATGTCTCAGCCAGGGCTGGGAGTACATTCAAAGAGATTTGGTTCTAAATGCTTACTGCTTTTCATTTTAAATTTTAGATTATTTAAGAGACCGAAATGCACCCGAAATAGGAAGACTGACCAGTCAAGAAGAAATTCATAGGTTTGTCAGTGTGATTCAGAACAATTGAAATAGATGCAAAAGCTCTCTGAAGCTATACATTTAGTGAAATCAAGTGTTAATTTATTGAGTATCTACTACAAGCAAGGCAGGCTTAGAAAATGGTACTGTAAGGAGCACAAGAGGGTTTCTGGAATTGAGAAAATTCAGCTTCTCAGGCTTCGCATGATACAACTCGCCTCCTATATCCCCCTGGACTCTTTGTTTTCTGGTGGAAGAATCTTGTTTAGGATCAAATAGAAGCTCATTTGGGCCAGAGCCCTTTTCAGCAGACTATCTTTCCAAGCCTGAAAAATACAGATACTTTACAAATGGGTGCTTTTTCTCTAAATGAATAGATCCATAATAAATTTGAACCCTAGAAATCATCTAATTTTTTAATAGCTGTTTGAGAGAAGAATTTTAAAAATATATTTTGGGGGAAAATTGGAGTAACATTGATTTTTAAAAGATTATAACACACTGTGTTATGTTTGTTAATGAAGAAAGTTTATAAATTGCTTTCCTTATTCCCAGACATGTGATAAAAAGGAGTAATGGGTTGGAGGTAGACATCCTGGATAGTTATTAAGTAGAAAGATTTAAATACATATTCTGCATTTCTAGGCACTATGCTAGGCGCTGGATACCAAGATCAGCAAGATAAAATTCCTTGACCTCAAGAAATGCATAATTCAGGAGACAACTTGCACTAGGCCCTTATCTTATTCTGCTGCTTTCCATCACCTCTCAATATCCTTCTCGCTAACTGCTGTTTTCTTAAAGTATGTCAAGTCTTTCCCAGATGTGATCATTAATATGAACAAATGGTTGAGAACGACACCACTGCAGATGTATGCAATATTCTTCATTCAAAGGAGCTTTGGGAATTCCCTGGCAATCCAGTGGTTAGGACTTGGCACTTTCACTCCGAGGCTGGGGTTTAATCCCTGGTGGGGGAACAAAGATGCTGCGGTGCCGCCAAAACCAAAACAAAGGAGCTTTAAGTCATATGAATCAAAAGTCAGGTTTCTCTTAACAAGCTGATCATTAAGGTTTTGACCTCAAAACCTATCTCTGCACCTATCTCTGTACCGCAAACTTTCCAGCTTGGAAAGGATGCTAAGGAGTTAATGATATTCTCCTTCACTTTATCAACAGATCGATCTTGCTGAAGTACACATCTAATTATACCTTTCCTTAGCATAAAGGTCCCTTCATGATATGGGCCTTTATTTTTGTTTCCTCTTCCTTCTGTCTGTCTTCAAATTCGAGCAAATATAAACTGTTAGGAGCTTCTGCATTCACCTTGCTGTTGTCTACATCTGTGTCTTTGTATATGTCTTGCCTCTTACCCTTTCGGGAAATCTCTTCTGCTTAATGTTCTTCCCCTTGACAAAATCCACTATCTCCTTCAAAACTGTGTATATGCTTCAGTTTTTTTTTTTTTGGTTGTTTTTTTTTTTTTTTTTTTTACGGTACACGGGCCTCTCACTGTTGTGGCCTCTCCCGCTGCGGAGCACAGGCTCCGGACGCGCAGGCTCAGCGGCCATGGCTCACGGGCCCAGCCGCTCCGCGGCATGTGGGATCTTCCCGGACCGGGGCACGAACCCACGTCCCCTGCATCGGCAGGCAGACTCTCAACCACTGCGCCACCAGGGAAGCCCTATGCTTCAGTTTTATAATCATAACAGTTTATTATTTTTGTCTTAATGTCTGTCTTCTCTAGAATATGATGATGAATTTTTTGACATAGGGAACAAAGATATTTATGGCTGCATCAGAAGTAGATGATAAACTCCCTCTCTATCCCTTTATCCCCTACACCAAACACAGAGCCTGGCACAAAATAGGTTCTAACTAAATATTCACTGGGCTGTACATTGAGGGAGATTTTACAAGTTAGATGAAACAACTGGAAAAAAACAAAACAAAAACAAGTAACAGTTTCATGTAAAGGTGTAGTGTCCCAAATATGAGTGTCACCATGATTTAGAGGAGTGTAAAGTAAGTGACGGACAGGAAGGCTGCAGAGTCTTCCAAGCAGGTGGAAGGCTTGAGATGGACACTAAAGGTAAGAAGATGTTTGCAGGGTTGGGGAAAGGGATGACATTCCAGAGAAAAAGAATACGGCCAGCAAAGTGCAGTAGACCATTTGCTGGTGATCACATAGTCTAGATTTTGTAAGTGGTTCTCATTTCATGTCACTTAATTCTTTTCGATGAAGGCCATTCATCAAATTAATGTCTGAATGTAATTTAATTTTCACATCTTTGCAAACGTTTTCATATAAATAGATTTGTAAATCAGAATATATATCCTGGTTTTAGACTGGAATATATGGGTACAAATTCTCTGTGTAAATGTGCATTTAAAGATAGAAGTCTTCTGTTTGGGGGTACAAATGGGTTCAAGGAAACCAAAACCATGGGATTTTCTTTTATGGCTTTGTTTTGGTTGATGATTCTCACTCCCCTGCTTCTAACCTGGATGTAGGAGGTATATAGGTATCCCTGCCCAACACAAAGTGAAAAGCAACAAATTTGTTATATGACATGTCAAATACACTATTTAGTCTCATACTAATGTCATTTCAGATTTATTTCATGGAGAAGGGGAGTTTTTTTTTTTTTTTTTAATACTGCAGGTTCTTATTAGTGATCAATTTTATACACATCAGTGTATACATGTCAATCCCAATCTCCCAATTCATCACACCACCACCACCACCACCCACCGCTTTCCCCACTTGGCGTCCATACGTTTGTTCTCTACATCTGTGTCTCAATTTCTGCCCTGCAAACCGGTTCATCTGTACCATTTTTCTAGGTTCCACATATATGCGTTAATATATGATATTTGTTTTTCTCTTTCTGACGTACTTCACTCTGTATGACACTCTCTAGATCCATCCACGTCTTAACAAATGACCCAATTTCATTCCTTTTTATGGCTGAGTAATATTCCATTGTATATATGTACCACATCTTCTTTATCCATTCATCTGTCGATGGGCATTTAGGTTGCTTCCATGACCTGACTATTGTAAATAGTGCTGCAATGAACATTGGGATGCATGTGTCTTTTTGAATTATGGTTTTCTCTGGGTATATGCCCAGTAGTGGTATTGCTGGATCATATGGTAGTTCTATTCTTAGTTTTTTCAGGAACCTCCATACTGTTCTCCATAGTGGCTGTATCAATTTACATTCCCACCAACAGTGCAAGAGGGTTCCCTTTTCTCCACACCCTCTCCAGCATTTGTTGTTTGTAGATTTTCTAATGATTCCCATTCTAACTGGTGTGAGGTGATACCTCATTGTAGTTTTGATTTGCATTTCTCTAATAATTAGTGATGTTGAGAAGTTTTTCATGTGCTTCTTGGCCATATGTATGTCTTCTTTGGAGAAATGTCTATTTAGGTCTTCTGCCCATTTTTGGATTGGGTTGTTTTTTTTTTAATATTGAGCTGCATGAGCTACTTGTATATTTTGGAGATTAATCCTTTGTCTGTTGCTTCATTTGCAAATATTTTCTCCCATTCTGAGGGTTGTCTTTTTGTCATGTTTATGGTTTCCTTTTTGGTGCAAAAGCTTTGAAGTTTAATTAGGTCCCATTTGTTTATTTTTGTTTTTATTTCCATTTCTCTAGGAGGTGGGTCAAAAAAGATCTTGCTGTGATTTATGTCAAAGAGTGTTCTTCCTATGTTTTCCTCTAAGAGTTTTATAGTGTCTGGTCTTACATTTAGGTCTCTAATCCATTTTGAGTTTATTTTTTGTGTATGGTGTTAGGGAGTGTTCCAATTTCATTCTTTTACATGTAGCTGTCCAGTTTTCCCAGCACCACTTATTGAAGACACCGTCTTTTCTCCATTGTATATCCTTGCCTCCTTTGTCATAGATTAGGTGACCATAGGTGCATGGGTTTATCTCTGGGCTTTCTATCTTGTTCCATTGATCTATGTTTCTGTTTTTGTGCCAGTACCATATTGTCTTGATTACTGTAGCTTTGTGGTATAGTCTGAAGTCAGGAAATCTGATTCCTCCAGCTCCGTTTTTTTCCCTCAACACTGCTTTGGCTATTCGGGGTCTTTCGTGTCTCCATACAAATGTTAAGATTTTTTGTTCCAGTTCCGTAAAAAATGCCATTGGTAATTTGATAGGGGTTGCATTGAATCTGTAGATTGCTTTGGGTAGTATAGTCATTTTCACAGTATTGATTCTTCCAATCCAAGAACATTGGTATATCTCTCCATCTGTTGGTATTGTTAATTTCTTTCATCAGTGTCTTATAGTTTTCTACATACAGGTCTTTTGTCTCCCTAGGTAGGTTTATTCCTAGGTATTTTATTCTTTTTGTTGCAATGGTAAATGGAAGTGTGTCCTTAATTTCTCTTTCAGATTTTTCATCATTAGTGTATAGGAATGCAAGAGATTTCTGTGCATTAATTTTGTATTGTGCAATTTTACCACATTCATTGATTAGCTCTAGTAGTTTTCTGGCGGCATCTTTAGGATTCCCTATGTATAGTACCATGTCATCTGCAAACAGTGACAGTTTTCCTTCTTCTTTTCCAATTTGTATTCCTCTAATTTATTTTTCTTCTCTGACTGCCATGGCTAGGACTTCCAAAACTATATTGAATAATACTGGTGAGAGTGGACATCCTTGTCTTGTTCCTGATCTTAGAGGAAATGCTTTCATTTTTTCTCGATTGAGAATGGTTTTTGCTGTGGGTTTGTCATATATGGCCTTTATTATGTTGAGGTAGGTTCCCTGTATGCCCACTCTCTGGAGAGTTTTTATCGTAAATGGGTGTTGAATTTTGTCAAAAGCTTCTTCTGCATCTGTTGAGATGATCATATGGTTTTTATTCTTCAATTTGTTAATATGGTGTATCACATTGATTGATTTGCGTATATTGAAGAATCCTTGCATCCCTGGGATAAATCCCACTTGATCATGGTGTATGATCCTTTTAATGTGTTGTTGGATTCTGTTTGCTAGTATTTTGTTGAGGATTTTTGCATCTATATTCATCAGTGATATTGGTCTGTAATTTTCTTTCTTTGTAGTATCTTTGTCTGGTTTTGGTATCAGGGTGATAGTGGCCTCATAGAATGAGTTTGAGAGTGTTCCTTCCTCTGCAATTTTTTGGAAGAGTTTGAGAACGATGGGTGTTAGCTCTTCTCTAAATGTTTGATAGAATTCACCTGTGAAGCCATCTGGTCCTGAACTTCTGTTTGTTGGAAGATTTTTAATCACAGTTTCAATTTCACGACTTGTGATTGGTCTGTTCATATTTTCTATTTCTTCTTGGTTCAGTCTTGGAAGGTTATACCTTTCTAAGAATTTGTCTGTTTCTTCCAAGTTGTCCATTTTATTGGCATAGAGTTGCTTGTAGTAGTGTCTTAGGATGCTTTGTGTTTCTGCCGTGTCTGTTGTAACTTCTCCTTTTTCATTTCTAATTTTATTGATTTGAGTCCTCTTCCTCTTTTTCTTGATGAGTCTGGCTAATGGTTTATCAATTTTGTTTATCTTCTCAAAGAACCAGCTTTTAGTTTTATTGATCTTTGCTATTGTCTTCTTTGTTTCTATTTCATTTATTTCTGCTCTGATCTTTATCATTTCTTTCCTTCTACTAATTTTGGGTTTTGTTTGTCCTTCTTTCTCTAGTTCCTTTAGGTGTAAGGTTAGATTGCTTATTTGAAATTTTTCTTGTTTCTTGAGGTAGGCTTGTATAGCTATAAACTTCCCTTTTGGAACTGCTTTTGCTGCATCCCATAGGTTTTGGACCATTGTTCTTTGCTATTGTTTTCTTTGTTTCTATTTCATTTATTTCTGATCTGACCTTTATGATTTCTTTCCTTCTGCTAACTTTGGGTTTTGTTTGTTCTTCTTTCTCTAGTTCCTTTAGATGTAAGGTTAGATTGGTTTTTTGAGATTTTTCTTGTTTCTTGAGGTAGGCTTGTATAGCTATAAACTTCCCTTTTGGAACTGCTTTTGCTGCATCCTGTAGGTTTTGGATCATTGTGTTTTCATTGTCATTTGTCTCTAGGTATTTTTTGATTTCCTCTTTGATTTTTTCCAGTGATCTCTTTGTTATTTAGTAATGTATTGTTTAGCCTCCATGTGTTTGTGTTTTTTATGATTTTTTTCCCTGTAATTAATTTCTAATCTCATAGCATTGTGGTCAGAAAAGATGCTTGATATGATTCCAATATTCTTAAATTTACTGAGGCTTGATTTGTGACCCAAGATGTGATCTATCCTGGAAAATGTTCTGTGCACACGTGAGAAGAAAGTGTAATCTGCTGTTTTTGGATGGAATGTCCTATAAATATCAATTAAATCTATCTGGTCTGTTGTGTCACTTAAAGCTTCTGTTTCCTTATTCATTTTCATTTTGGATGATCTGTCCATTGGTGTAAGTGAGGTGTTAAAGTCCCCCACTATTACTGTGTTACTGTCGATTTCCTCTTTTATAGCTGTTAGCAGTTGCCTTACGTATTGAGGTGCTCCCATGTTGGGTGCATATGTATTTATAATTATTATATCTTCTTCTTGGATTGATCCCTTGATCATTATGTGGTGTCCTTCCTTGTCTTTTGTAACATTCTTTATTTTAAAGTCTATTTTATGTGATATGAGCATTGCTACTCCAGCTTTCTTTTGATTTCCATTTGCATGGAATGCTTTTTCCATCCCCTCACTTTCAGTCTGTATGTGTCCCTAGGTCTGAAATGGGTCTCTTGTAGACAGCATATGTATGGGTCTTGTTTTTGTATCCATTCAGCAAGCCTGTGTCTTTTGGTTGGAGCATTTAATCCATTCACGTTTAAGGTAATTATCGATATGTATGTTCTTATGACCATTTTCTTAATTGTTTTGGGTTTGTTTTTGTAGGTCCTTTTCTTCTCTTGTGTTTCCCACTTAGAGAAGTTCCTTTAGCATTTGTTGTAGAGCTGGTTCAGTGGTGCTGAATTCTCTCAGCTTTTGCTTATCTGTAAAGGTTTTAATTTATCCATCGAATCTGAATGAGATCCTTGCTGGGTAGAGTAATCTTGATTGTAGGTTCTTCCCTTTCATCACTTTAAGTATATCATGCCACTCTCGTCTGTCTTACAGAGTTTCTGCTGAGAAATCAGCTGTTAACCTTATGGGAGTTCCCTTGTATGTTATTTGTCGTTTTTCCCTTGCTGCTTTCAGTAATTATTCTTTGTCTTTAATTTTTTCCAGTTTGATTACTATGTGTCTCGGTGTGTTTCTCCATGGGTTTATCCTGTATGGGACTCTCTGTGCTTCCTGGACTTGGGTGGCTCTTTCCTTTCCCATGTTAGGCAAGTTTTTGACTATTATCTCTGCAAATATTTTCTCTGGTCCTTTCTCTCTCTCTTCTTCTGGGACCCCTATAATGCGAATGTTGTTGCGTTTAATGTTGTCCCAGAGGTCTCTTAGGCTGTCTTCATTTCTTTGCATTGTTTTTTCTTTATTCTTTTCCGCAGCAGTGAATTCCACCATTCTGTCTTCCAGGTCACTTATCCGTTCTTCTGCCTCAGCTATTCTGCTATTGACTCCTTCGAGTGTAGTTTTCATTTCAGTTATTGTATTGTTCATCTCTGTTTGTTTGTTCTTTAATTCTTCTAGGTCACTGTTAAACATTTCTTGTATCTTCTCAGTCTTTGCCTCCATTCTTTTTCTGAGGTCATGGATCATCTTCATTATCATTATTCTGAATTCTTTTTCTGGAAGGTTGCCTATCTCCACTTCATTTACTTGTTTTTCTGGCGTTTTATCTTGTTCCTTCACCTGGTACATAGCCCTCTGCCTTTTCATCTTGTCTGTCTCTCTGTGAATGTGGTTTTTGTTCCACAGGCTGCAGGATTGTAGTTCTTCTTGCTTCTGCTGTCTGCCCTCTGGTGGATGAGGCTATCTAAGAGGCTTGTGCTAGTTTCCTGATGGGAGGGACTCGTGGTGGGTAGAGCTGGCTTGAGAAGGGGAGTTTTTAGAGCCTTACTAGTCAGTGCTTTCAAGACCACTAGCATCACTTGGGGGCTTGTTAGAAATGCAGAGTCCTAATTGACAAGCAACTCATGCAGCTCAATATCAAAAAATCAAACAACCCAATCCAAAAATGGGCAGAAGACCTAAATAGACATTTCTCCAAAGAAGATATACAGATTGCCAACAAACGCATGAAAGAATGCTCAACATCACTAATCATTAGAGAAATGCAAATCAAAACTACAATGAGGTATCACCTCAAACCAGTAAGAATGGCCATCCTCAAAAAATCTACAAATAATAAATGCTGGAGAGGGTGTGGAGAAAAGGGAACCCTCCTGCACTGTTGGTGGGAATGTAAATTGATACAGCCACTATGGAGACCAGTATGGAGGTTCCTTAAAAAACTGAAAATAGAACTACCATATGATCCAGCAATCCCACTACTGGGCATATACCCTGAGAAAACCATAATTCAAAAAGAGTCATGTACCACAATGTTCACTGCAGCTCTGTTTACAATAGGCAGGACATGGAAGCAACCTAAGTGTCCATCGACAGATAAATGGATAAAGAAGATGTGGTACATATATACAATGGAATATTACTCAGCCATGAAAAGAAACGAAATTGAGTTTTTTGTAGTGAGGTGGATGGACCTAGAGTGTGTCATACAGAGTGAAGTAAATCAGAAAGAGAAAAACAAATACCGTATGCTAACACACATATATGGAATCTAAAAAAACAAAACAAAACATGGTTCTGAAGAACCTAGGGGCAGGACAGGAATAAAGATGCAGACGTAGAGAATGGACTTGACATGGGGAGGGGGAAAGGTAAGCTGGGACGAAGTAAGAGAGTAGCATTGACATATATACAATACCAAATGTAAAATAGATAGCTAGTGGGAAGCAGTTGCATAGCACAGGGAGATCAGCTCGGTGCTTTGTGACCACCTAGAGGGTGGGAGGGAGAAGCAAGAGGGAGAATATATGGGGATATATGTATATGTATAGCTGATTCACTTTGTTATAAAGCAGAAAATAATACACCATTGTAAAGCAATTATACTCCAATAAAGTTGTTAAAAAATAAGAAAAGAAAAAGAAATGCAGAGTCTTGGGTCCCAGCCTGTGCCTACTAAATCAGAATCTATATTTGAATAAGCTCCCTAAGTGATGTGAATGTCACTGACCTGCAGACTGTACTTTAAGTAGCAAAGCCTACAGCCTTTTTCAACCAGGGTTCCTCATCTGAACCGCAAAAACAGAGAAAATGATGTGAGAGGCTATTTTCTCAATCTTCCAAAATTGGTACATGAGTAGTATATTCTAGATGCAGAAGTAAGAGGTTAATTCATTACATACAGTGGATGCCTTGGAGGATTAGGGCTTCATTAATTCTCTCATGGATCCTCAATCAGGAAAGGCATCCGGAATCCTGAACTTGAAAGAGAATTCAGGTTGATTTATTATATTTAAACTTCATGAAATGTAGACACATTGCACTAGGCAGGTGTGAGCTGTAACCTTACTGTGAGATGGGGGGCTTCCCATTGGTGAATCTTTGTTTTTATTCCAAATTAGCAGAAAATATAACCAGCTTTGTACAAACTGCAGCACTTTAAATATTTAGCAGACTTTGCAAGCCTGATTTACAAACCCAAATAGTACAGATCTAGTCATGGCTGAGTTAAGTAAATAAAAGCATTGCACATGTTTTTCATAGCTCCACATATACAGTATATTTAAATAGCTTCAGAATCCAAAGATATTTTTCTCAGACACCTAAAATAAAAATCACTTTTTTGTGTATGCCAGAGTGCAGAACAGCCCCTGGAAATGCGGTAATAGAGGAAAGATGAAATTCTTCCATGCTCTGGGCTCATGAAAATGGGGCCATAATCGACATTATTTGGCAACTTTCTCCATTAGCATTCATTATGGCAGTCACACCTGTCCTGCATGTGTAAGTGTGTGTGAGATTGGATCTAGGGAAAGAAGAAATGTCTTTGAGCAAAAGGCAATATTTGGCCTCACTACCTGGAGTAAGAAATCAGGGAATGCTGAGGCACATTAACAGCCGGGGACTTCTGACGGTGACCTCCTACAAAATTGGATCAGGCTTTTCCCTGGCAGTTGTATTAAGCGCAGACATTTGATGAAATGTGATTCTGAAGCCGGCATATTTGACTGCTTTCTTTCTTCCCCCCTCCCCTTTTTTTTATTCTGGGGGTTAGATTCTTTATTATCTGCTAAATTCATTTCACTCTGTCAATATTCTATAGAAAAATGATGGACATTCTATAATTTTGACTTTTATATTAATTCATAATTTTGACGGCTCTACCTTAGGGCTGCTTTTCTCTCTTGCAGCCTTTCCTTTTCCTCCCTCCTGCCCCTGACTTGGGTCTCTGGTTGCTCCATCCGGCAGCTAGGCTTATGACAGCTGCGTCTCTCCTTATTGCCTTAGTGAACTGCAGGTCTTTTTTCATATTAAACTCACAATAATGGCAATGAAATTCAGATTTATAGCTGGAAATCAGCCTATTCGTAATATAAAACATAAACATTGGAGCATTTGAAAAAGCTAAAGAATTTTTTTTTCTGCTTTGTACTTTTCCTTTCTTGAAACTTCATGACTTGAGTCCCAAACAAGTGCTATTTTAAAATTTTCTGGCACCATGTAATATAATTGATAATAGTGTTTAAGCAGCATCTAATATCATCCAGCATAGTGCAAAGTGAGCCATCCCAGGATATGAGCTTAAAAAATTGCATTAACACTTAGACAGAATGAAATTTTTATACTTGATTTGCTCATGGTTGGACGGATGCAACTAAACACAATTTGAGCTGTCACTTTGCAAAGGGGAAAAAAATATGCAACTTTGGAATGTTTCAAATGAGCCCAATATTAGATTCTATAACTCAGAGTGACACAGGAAATACTATTTGCAACATGATTGGTTCATTAATATTTGGTAATTGTAGTACATCATTTTAAGGGGGGAAATAAAATGCAAACAAATGTTTGCGGCTTCCAGTCAGTCACTGCTTCTGAACTGCCACCGCCAGGAAAGGTTTGGGAGCGAAAGGATACGTGCATTGGGGAGGTTATATTTTCCCCTCCACATTTTCATTTTGGAAGAATAATTTTCCTCATAAACCAACATGTCAGACAAAGCATCTACATTTAAAAAAAATATTATTTCACGATTTTCCACATGCACATTTGATGTAAACCCTGGAGGTGTATTCCCTGAGTACCTATTACCTCCATTTTAGGGAAATTACATTAAATTATTAGTGACAAATTTACTTGTCTGCCAATGTATTTTTCTGGAATTTTACTACAACATCAATACTTGGCTGTTTTATATGGGCCCTCATTTACCTGTCTTTGAAGGCAGCCATCCCTTGGGGAGCCCTGTCTGTCACTAACAGAAGCTGGAAAAAGTCTTTAAGTTTAACATTCACAGTTTCAAATTAGATGGAAAAATACGTTGTACTTTAAAAATGTAATGTGCTCTTCTGAATTTTACAATTAGGCAACTTGTTTCACAATCTATTGTCTCACTTTTTGAATAGGGAGAAAACAACCCAGATCATCAGCAGGTACCTGAGCATGAACAACGGACGTTATCTTTAGGTGTAAAATATGTCTGCCAGGGACTGAAAGCAAAATGGGGATAGATGGTCACGTTTCTTGTGTTTATTTTAGGGAAATTAGTGCAGAGAGGATTTACACTGATGCGCATGAGCCTGAAGCTCAGGGTCCCTCACTTGAGAGGTACCTTTAGTGTCTTGGGAGCTGCTGGGACGTGCAGAGGGTTCTGGGATGGGAGGGGGAAAGCCAGGTGTCATCAGGGAAAAAAATCTCAGAAAAGAGGGATCTGAATGGTGAGAGCCAGCTCTTTGTTGTGATTTATTTTCTCATTTTAAGTAAATATTAATGTCAGAAACTTACTCCATATTCCTTCCTTTCAGAGAATTCTCCAAATTCTATAAGCTTCAGACCCCACAAAACCTGGATCTGTTCTAAAATAGAATGTTACTTTTCTTGGCATCCCAGTTTATGAACAGAGTTCTGGTAAGCAGAAGCAGCATGTGCGAGGAATAGAGCAATAGTTACATCTCCAACTGTAGAGTCCTGTTGAGGGAATGTGTAAGACAGGTGAGCATGCAGTACGAATAGGAGAGCTTGAAGCAGAAACAAAGGGAAAATGAAGAATAATAAGCAAGAGTGTAACTCCCAGGGGGGAGGGTGTATATTCATCTCTCCATTTTCCCTTTGATGTAGAATTCTTCTTCATTAGAATTTACCAAAGCCATGCTTGGCTCTGATGACATTTAAAATTCTCCTATCTTGTGTTATGTCTGGCTCTGTGGTTTGTATATTATTTTTTCTTTGAGACGCTTAAGTTGTTTAGTGGAATAGTTCATTTGTAGTTGAAGATTCTGGGGTCTTCAAGCTGGGCAAGACCCTCTGTGTCTTGGCTTTACCAAAAATGTGCAAACAGTTTGTTATTGTAGATAACTTGGAGTTGAGAATTGCATATATATATATATGCAGATATATATATATAAATATGTATCTCAGAAATTATTTTCCTAAGAAGTATGCAGCTTTATATGACTCAGACTTTGACGATTGCTATTCTTCCCCATTCCCTACCATTCAGGAGGCTCCTTTTTCTAAAAGGCTTTTCCTTCTCTCCCCCCAAAACACAACCATTTAGATCAAATTAACTAGAATAACTGTTTCAACTGACCTAAATTCATCCTCTGCTATGGCTTGGGAGGTTTGACCTTAATTAAACCTCTGTTTTGCTGGAGAATGAGACTGCTGGAGGGGAAGACCATATGAATTTCTACTTTCATTTCAGGTGGAACATTTGTAGCACCTGGGAACAGATTGTTAATGAAATATTTGTTTTATCCAGCAGTGCTTTGTCAAGACCTGGAAATATGGCAGTTTGGCAACTCTAAATGGGGAAGAATAGTCGCCAATGCCACAAAAAGGAGATAATAAGAGGTCAGTACTCCTGAAGGAAATATAAGGGGTAATGACTCAGAACAAAATGGTGGAGACTTATGGACCATACGAGAGTAGGATTTCCTTTCTAACTTCTTTTCAATTTACCTTCCTCATTTAATCATTGTCCTCGGTGCCAAACAACTGAAATTCATTAATACATTTAGTAATCACAACCACCCTACAGGACAGATACTGTCATCCTTATTTTTCCCAAGAAGACCAAAGTGCAGGGCAATGTAACAGTTTTCTTAAGGTCATCAAATGGTCTATAGCCAGGATTCCTGCTGACTTGTTCCTCACTTAGAGATCCAGTCCAGTTCTTCTCTGTTCAACCACCTTCTAGCCATCTACTAATTCTGAATGATGAGCTCTTTTAAAATGTTGACTCTTAATTCTCTGGCCAATTTTAGAATCTCTTGAATAGTAGTATTTGAATATATTGTCCAAATTTGAATAAAGAGCAATTAATAAATAAAGATGCAACTCATCTAACTTTGGTCCCTAAGGCATTGCCTTCACTGAGGGGAAAGGGATCAGTGATGAACCTGGGAAGGAAAGGCAACCCTGCAGAAAGTTGAGCAAACCTATACCCTCCATCTTAAATTGCATCAACTCTAGTAGTAAAATGCTATGTGTTAATATTCTTTCAAACCTGAGACTGTTTATTCAAAGAAAATGTTTAGAAATTGTTAGTCTGTCCTAACTATTGAGATGTTGTTGCTAACATCTCCCACAACTCCACCTCTGATGGCTCATGGAGCTTCATGATTACTTTAAATCAAACAAAAGTTTTGTGAAAAAGGTTGGGTTGGTGAGTGACAGCCACCCAGTGGAAATGTCGTCAAAGCCTTTCAGTTTTGTTTTGCATTTATTGCCCTAAGAGCAATATTTATGTTTCTTTGACATTTGAAATCAATGCTTCCATTTATAAATCTCAACCCAAGAAACAGATGTATGCTATTACACTTGTGCTTTTGTTCTTAGGATGCAACCAAAATAGAACATTCTTCTTCTGCCCCTGCCAGTATCCTGGGTGCCCCCCATTCATTGAATGCAATTGTAGCTCTAGGATTTCAAGGACAGTCTGTGGGTTAAATTAATCAGTTGGATAAATATTAAGTACTTATTGAAGCCTACCAGTGTGCTAGGTATTTTGGAGGTACAGAAGAAGTATAGCCATGCTCTTACATGTAGTCAGAGAAACAACCAACAGTAAGGTTGATAGAGCATTACATGATTTAAAAATTGAGGTGTGGCCAGTCAGAATGGCCATGATCAAAAAATCTACAAACAATAAATGCTAGAGAGGGTGTGGAGAAAAGGGAACCCTCTTGCACTGTTGGTGGGAATGTACATTGATACAGCCACTGTGGAGAACAGTATGGAGGTTCCTGAAAAAACTAAGAATAGAACTACCATATGATCCAGCAATACCACTACTGGGCATATACCCAGAGAAAACCATAATTCGAAAAGACACATGCACCCCAATGTTCATTGCAGCACTATTTACAATAGTCAGGTCATGGAAGCAACCTAAATGCCCATCGACAGATGAATGGATAAAGAAGATGTGGCACATATATACAATGGAATATTACTCAGCCATAAAAAGAAACGAAATTGAGTTATTTGTAGTGAGGTGGATGGACCTAGAGTCTGTCATACAGAACGAAGTAAGTCAGAAAGAGAAAAACAAATACCGTATGCTAACACATATATATGGAATCTAAAAAAAAAAAAAAAAAAGGTCATGAAGAACCTAGGGGCAAGATGGGAATAAAGACGTAGACCTACTAGAGAATGGACTTAAGGACATGGGGAGGGGGAAGGGTAAGCTGGGACAAAGTGAGAGAGTGGCACATTACCAAATGTAAAATAGATAGCTAGTGGGAAGCAGCTGCATAGCACAGGGAGATCAGCTCAGTGCTTTGTGACCACCTAGAGGGGTGGGATAGGGAGGGTGGGGGCAAGGGCGACGCAAGAGGGAAGAGATATGGGGATATATGTATATGCATAACTGATTCACTTTGTTATAAAGCAGAAACTAACACACCATTGTAAAGCAATTATACTCCAATAAAGATGTTAAAAAAAAGAAATTTGAGGTGTGGGATAGAGACTATTGTGGGTGCTCAGAGAGACAGTGTGTGGGAAACAGTGACAGTTTTGTGGGTGGGAGTTGGGTTTGGTCAGCAGAAAATGGTGTAGAGCATTCCTGGCAATGGATAGGTGAGGCAGGAGGTGGGAATATCCTGCAGTCTGCAGCTGAAGCTGGAATAAGAAAGACATGGAAATAGATTTGGAAAGGGTAACAGAGAACTCTATAAATTTTGTAGGGTATTCATCATGAGCCATTAAAAGAACACTGACTATTTAAGTTCAAAAAAGGCAAAACTATTGATAGAAATGCCAAGAGCTTTACAGACCTATAGTTTTATTTTCCCCATGCTGCTCATTTTTATTAATTTTTGTATAGCTTTGGGTAGAATTTTGAAGGTGTCCTTGTCTTGAACCTTCTCATAAGAGAAGGTTTTATATTTAATTTTTCTTAGCTTCTCATATTAAACATCCATTGATATGAAGCTGGTCAGTGTCTTCATAGCCTAGGACACTAGTGATTTAAAATATGCTCTTCCCCCCCCCACCCCCCCCATAAGCATCCTCTAACTTATCCATGGTAGTCAGCTGTGACGGGTCATAGTCCCATCAGTCTCATGCCTTGAGTCACATCCTAAGCCATTATTCTGGTTCAGAAAATGTCATCTTCTGAACTACTGAGGGAAAACAACAGAAAATGAGTGGGATCCAGGATTGAATCAATTGGCATCAAAGGTATAGTGGGTCCACCTGGCATCTTTGGGACCAAACTTAGTTTTGGGGGTCCTGCTTCACCTTCAGAGATTTAGCAGAGCTCATTTTGCCATTTTAAAAATTCAAAACTGTTTCCATCAAGAGGATTCTGTTTCAGGTATAAAATAGGAGAGTTTGAATTGCAGTCATCTCTTCGTGGTTTGAAATCTACATATGTCTTTAAAAAGTGCTTCTCAGTTCTTTAATCCTCATGTGAGAAGGAAGAGACCCAATTTTGATTATGGACTTTCTCATTATGAGCTGTGGAACTTGGGGTGAGTTAATGAAGTTCTCTGAGCTTCAGTATCACCATCTGTAAATGGAGAATTATGGTAATTCTCTACCCTATAGGCTTATGATTAAAAAAGAAAACAAAAAAAATGTAAAGAACCTGGCAAAGTGCTTGAGTCATAGTAGAGGATCCCCTGTATCTTCTCTATCTTTGTGTTTGTGACTTGATAGAATTTTTTAATCCCAGGATGTTGTAGGATTTAATTTGGTGGAGAATCACCAGTAGGCATTTAAGAGCACCAGTGGACAGTGATGGTGATCTTGCCTCTAACAGTCTGAGGTTCTCAGATAACTCAACTCTGAGGAACTGCCCTAAATGTGGAATACTATAATGATGATCATTATTGACTGAAGTCTAGACACCAGAGCCAGCACTGCTAGTGTCCACTTGTAACAAATTCATTTGCCAGGCAAAAGGAGACCCTGTGGGTTGCATGGATTTTCTGTTATGAGTGATTTGACAGTACCTGAAGATTAGTTAATGACTTAGAAAGAAGTGGTTCAATTGCCTTGTAGGCCAATGTGCACAGCCAGGAGAAGTTCACGGGCAGCACCGCCTTGGGAGTCAAGGAGAAATGACAAGGACATTATTTAAGACACCCAAGTGAGCCTGTATGAATGGAAGGGATAGCATCTGGGTAGCTGAAGGAAGGCGCTGTCATTCTCCTACTCAGAAAATATGTCAGTCCTAATGATTTGAATGAGACTTTTTTTTTTTTTTAAGCAGTGTAACATTTTTAGAGTCCTCCCTGTGGTACATCGTTTTATAAGTTGATTTCCTATAAATGAGGTTTCTTCAGTGATTTTCTACTGCAAGAACAGTTCTAACAAAGACAATACATTTGACTAATAATAGCTCAGATGATTGTATCTATTTTTCTAGAAATTTTAATAAAGAAACAATTTTTCAGGCATCTCCACCTCACATATAAATCTCTGTTAAGTAAATTGTACAAATTTATCTTCTTAGTTAAAGGCATTGAAGTAGATGGTCAGTTCTCTTGGCATTGTTTCTCACATGTTTTAAATATGTTGTATCCTCTATAAAATGATCAAGGATGATTGATTTAGAATACAAATAACTATATTGCATGCATGTATATACCACATTTACCTGCACGGTCCCCAGTGTGTATTTCAGCAACTTCTCCTAGAAGAATTCAAATCTGCGTTTGTCTACAATATTCGGTGCCTTTTATTTGCCCTTTGCTGTTTTCCTCGCCTCACTGTTAGTGTTTGATGAGGAGCCAGCTGCCCGAATGGTCAGCAGTGAGATTCCCACATTATGAGCAGCCCATCATATAAATTACAGCTGATGGTTAGGGCCCCTTTCTCCCAGTTGCAAGGGTTACTTACATTTCAAAATGGTGGGGAAAGAGGTGTTTGGTTTTGAGCAGAAAGAACTTCTCTGCATATTTGCTGTTTACAAACTCATCTGTACCTAATCTTTCATTTTGGCTCAAGATGGAGGGTTTATGATGAATACAGTTGATGCAGAAAATGGCTGAGTGCTTGGCTTCTTTTAAATACATCATGCTCAGTGCACACAGACTCTGAGCATCAGTTAGAGAGAAGTGACAGCTGACTTGACCTTTCTCTCTGAATTGCATGTGGAAAAAGGGAATTAGCTTGCTACAATAGTACTTGAACTTGCTTTAACTTATCACTTTCCTCTTTAGAAGGAGGAATGCACGTTAGAAATGCAAAATCACCTTCAGGCCTCATGTTGTTTAAAATGAAACTAAACTTCCTCATAATATTAAATCAGATGTGTCAAAAGAATTTACTAAGGTGATCATAATAAATAACATGTGTAAGTTTTCTTCTCTCTCTCTCTCTCTCTCTCGTTTTTTTTGAACAAACCAATATTTACATATAGTGTTGAGATGCCTAGTGTGTGTGTGTGTGTGTGTGTGTGTGTGTGTGTGTGTGTGTGTGTGTATTGAATTTTGCAGTGGCTATTGAGCTTCCCCAGGAGAACATAGGAACAATAGGTCCACTAGTGAGGTACGAGGTATAAAAGCTTTTAAATTGGCTTCCATGTAACTGGAAACCAAATAAATGACTATGGAAAATACGAAAGGAGACCTAGCAGGGTTATTTCCATAGTTGCCAATTACTGCTATTAGAAGATCTAGTATGCTCTGCCTACACCTGAAACAGCTGTGATTGACACAGACCTCAGCCAATCATGGTGTTTCCTTGTCAGCTGTCATTAGCCTGTGATCAATTACCATGATTTTAGACTAACTTGAATGGAAAGTAAAAACACATTGTAACCCGAAAGCTCATCATGTAAATATGCAATATAAAGAAACATATCTTCTCTGACCTCTCTGACATTTTCAAACTGTTTAAAAGCTGAAGTTAATTCTTCCTGATAGCCTTTCATCTTTAGTTGACAACAGAGAGCCCCAGAGTGGTGACAGCTCTTGTCAGGTGGGACTGTCTTATCAAAAACAATACCCTCCAGATCTTTCAATCCAAATATTCTAATCTAAAATAATTGCATTTAAAATTTCATGTAGCTTTTATGTCTTCCCTGAACCATCCTGGTATGAAACCACACGAATCTCTTCCTGCGGCCCACTTTAAACTTCACATTTTCAATATTTCTAGTTTAAAATGCATTATAGAGGTACCATGCGGCCTGGAGATTATAGAACTGTAGCTGGAGTGAATGGCTATAATTTGTTCTGCTGTGTCTTTTATTTGTATCTACATGCTTGCAGGGTGTTTCTGCAAATGTCAGTCCCAGTTCTGTCTCTATACTTCTTGTGCTCAATCCAAGCAGCATAAAATCTTGTCTCTGCGAAAGCAGCAGAGATCCTGGATTTGGCTCTGAGATGATGTGAATCATCTGTTGAATATTTAGATTTTTAACACCGTGTTTTAGTTATCTCTTCCAAACTCAATTCATTTTGTGATTTGGAGGAACCCTGTAAATGGCATGTAATTGTAAGTAGCTAGCCATGATATCCATTGTCTTGGATCCGAAAACAGATTGCTGGATCCCAAGTCTTTTGTAGAAGGACTTTGCTGGTTTATAGATTTGAAGGCAACTCCCATCCCCTGTTACCAGCCCTGTTGATACAGATACCGACGTTGTGAGGGACTAGTTTATATTTTGGGTTCAGAAATGCTTCTTTTTTGACAGAATCCTTCCACAGACCTGTGTTTTTCCTGTCCTCATGAGAGCCGGAATTCCTTCTCATGGTCCCTGACCAAGCCCTGTCACAGGCATCCTCCCGGGCCACTTTGTCCTGGTGCCTCTTCAGCAGTGGTCTTGAGACACACATTCCATTCACACCATTCCTTCCCTTCCTCCACCCTTCCTCTAGATTCAGCTCCCACACTGTGCCCCTAGTTGTGTCAGAGGTTTTTTTTGTTTGGGTTTAATAACTTTGCCCCCTTGAATAAGTTATTTAGTTAGGTTTATTCCAAGTGAGGATCACATTGAAAGAAAAAAAGCTATCCTACTCAAAGCAATTTCCATTGTTAAAACACAGCAGGCTCCCTTCCCATTCACACAGTTGAGGCAGGGCTGTAGAGTCAAGGTTCCAGACTCAAGCAAAAAGAGCTGGGAAATAAGATCCTTTAAGGTCTTCCCTGAGAAAGCAATAGAAGTGAAAATGTGCATTCCTTCTCAGTGTTAGCTTTTCTCTTAGATGTAAGTTACCTGTAGAATCTTTCTACTTTTTATTTTAAGCTTTTACTCAAGAAAAAAGGACAGAAAAGGAGGACCAGACGGTGTTTGCATCTTTCAAAAAGCCAACATAATAAAAGAAATGGTATGTTCAAAATAAGAGGGTCTGTTTCAGAGCCAGAAGTCTGTCTACTTCTGACATACATAATCTGAGTTGACTTTCCGTGGTGCATGTAGACCCCGCCTTTTATTTTTTAAAATGGCTGGATGGCCAGTCAGATGTGGTCCTGACTAGACAGATGACTCATTACCAGCCTGACTTTTGCTGCTCCATGCACAGCACAGATGTGCAGAGGGTACGTGTTGCTGTGTATCTTCCCTCTTTTCACACCCATGCTCTTCCTTTCTTTTGTCAGAGAGTATGTTTAATCCTTTCTTTCCAGACATAGATATTACTAAGGATATTACATAAACCTTAAAATTTACTTATTCATTCAGGCAGTGTGAGATAGAGGTAGAAGAAAGCCCATTGTATAGCCTGATCTTTGGACCTGAAGAAAAGTTCTAATAGAAAACAGCAGTGTGCTGAGGGTGTCAAAGGGGTTAGGGTCCAGATCTCAGAGGCTGATTTTATTATATATACCAGTGTTGTGGCCACACCTTACCTCCTGCCTCAGCGATGGACAACTTGGTCCTACACTGCTTCTGGGAGATTAATGGGCCTAGGGTTATTTACACAAAACTGCTCACAAGATGGACGAATGCAGACACCAATCCTGAATACCACGCCCTGTTCCACAGAGCACAAAATCTCCAAAAATGGGCTCTACAGAAACATTTCAAAGGAGCTACCACTGCCCATTCAGGAGCCCCAGGGAGCATCATGTGGCCCTGAAAGGTTATTTTTAGAGAGGACCCACGTCTCACCATGCCTGTACCTGGGCAATTTATGCCAACTTTACTCTAACATACATTAAGAGTTGCCTTTGACCCCCAAAGAGCCATCCCGCTTGTAGAACCTTCCACCTGTTTTCCCACCAGTTGCACTGCTTTGTATTGCTCCTGCACCAGGATCATTGTGAATTGCAGGATCCTGCCTCACTTCCAAAGAACAAAAGCAAAAATAAAAAACACAGATTTTCCTTATGTCAATGAAAATGATAAGGCACTGGCATCTCTTTATTATTCTTCTCTTTTTTTAAAACAATAAGCACAGCTGGATTAGAGACTTTTATTTTTTTAATTAATTTATTTTTGGGCATGTTGGGTCTTCATTGCTAAGTGCGGTCTTTCTAGTTGCGGCAAGTGGGGGCTACTCTTTGTTGCGGTGCGCGGGCTTCTCATTGCGTTGGCTTCTCTTGTTGCAGAGCACGGGCTCTAGGCATGTGGGCTCAGTGGTTGTGGCTCGTGGGCTCTAGAGCGTGGGCTCTAGAGCGCAGGCTCAGTAGTTGTGGCGCACAGGCTTAGATGCTCTGCGGCATGTGGGGTTTTCCCAGACCAGGGCTAGAACCCGTGTCCCCTGTATTGGCAGGCAGATTCTTAACCACTGCACCACCAGGGAAGTCATCTTTATTATTCTTTTTTTCATATCTTCATTACTAGATTTTGTTTATTAAAGATAGCTAAAATATTCTAGAGGTAAATGTCTATACTTTTTTGAATATGTGTAGTTTTTGTGTTGCTTCCACTGGATCCAGTAAGTAAACTTCTTTTTTTTTCTAATTAATTTATTTATTTATTTTTGGCTGTGTTGGGTCTTCGTTTCTGTGCAAGGGCTTTCTCTAGTTGCGGCGAGCGGGGGCCACTCTTCATCGCAGTGCGCGGGCCTCTCTCTGTTGTGGCCTCTCTTGTTGCGGAGCACAGGCTCCAGATGCGCAGGCTCAGTAGTTGTGGATCACGGACCCAGTTGCTCCGCAGCTTGTGGGATCTTCCCAGACCAGGCCTCGAACCCATGTCCCCTGCATTGGCAGGCAGATTCTCAACCACTGCGCCACCAGGGAAGCCCCGAATATGTGTAGTTTTTTTGGGTTTTTTTTAACATCTTTATTGGAGTATAATTGCTTTACAATGGTGTGTTAGTTTCTGCTTTATAACAGAGTGAATCAGCTATACATATACATACATCCCCATATCTCTTCTCTCTTGTGTCTCCCTCCCACCCTCCCTATCCCACGCCTCTAGGTGGTCCTCTTTATTATTCTTTAATGCAGATATTATCTCTCCTTTGAACATTAAGAAAGGTTCTGAGTGGAAGCCCTGGGTGAATCAGAGCTTAGGGAAAGGAATTCCTTAGGTATGAGCCTCATCTTCCCCAAATGAAGATGCAGCTATAGCAGATTCTCCTGAGATTGTTGTGACCTACAGACATTTATGAAATTTAGATCTGGTTTTCCATATAACAGTATACCAACATTAATCTTCTGAGCGAGATTTTAATTTCCAGTAATATAAATAAAGATTCATTTTCTCCTTCATGTGTTTTCCAAATTTTAAGAGAGTTAAACAATCTATTTGATATTTTACTAGTCTTTTATCTTAGAGAGTTCTCTACTCTGGCAATTTTGTTCTCTTAGAGTATTAAAATATTAGAAATTTCATTGGAAATATACCCTCATCTTCTCTGGTCTTTAACTGTCTTAAATCTTTATTTCCCTTTTTTTCATTTTATTGAATTTTCCTTCCTTTTTTTGTTCACTGCCATTCTTTGCATTTTCTCTTTTTTGCAATACTTCTTTATTCCTCCCTCTCTTCCTTCCTTTCTTTTGTCTTCGTTTTTTTAAGATTTAGGTACACTGTTCTTACATTTAATTTAAGAGCTTTAGAAAATAACTCCAAAATGAATGTTATTTTTTAGTTATATTAAAAGCAAATTGTTGTACCGTGTGTAAAGTGTGCATTTCTGTGCTTTCAGAACGCAGCTCATTTCACTTCCCATTTCCAAATGCTAGAACTATTTTGTGAGTTAGCCTGTCGGTTTGAAATCCCTAGTCTGCAAGCAGTCCTTATTTACTGTTCAGTGGCAAGATGCCCCTCACACCGTCTCAAACTCCTTTTGGCCCCTGATAGAAATCCATGGTTTTGTTTTGTTTTAAAACAGCTTTATTGAGATATATTTTACATTTCATACAATTCACCCATTTTAGGTGTTTAAGGAAACAGAAGCTTCCTTCTCATTCAGTTGCATAAGTTCATTTATATTTGAAACTGGAAAAACTACCAAACATGATCAAATAGAAATCTTAAAACATTCTTTGAACCCATTCTGTTTTAATGCATAATTTTCCTATTACAGCCGCCTGTTTGCACCTCTGGAGTTAAGGTCACAGCAGCGTTTGCATTATAAACCCTTTTTTCAAGGGTTTATAAATGCAGCTGCTTTTGTTTGCTCAGGACTGAAGCTTGCCTCGTGAGGTTTCCATGCAATAGAGCGGCTTTTTGGGGTTGAGTTTTCTTTAACTAAATTAAAATTTTAAAACACCATGTTGCCCTTTAAAAAAATCATTGCAAGTGTCAAAAAAGCCTAAGTAGGAATTTCTCCCCAAATAACTTTTTTATGTATATGCAGTTTTTAATTGCCTTTCGCTTCTAAAAATTCTGCACTGTGCTGAGTTTCTGATTAATGTTACTTGCTTCAAATATTTACAAACCTAAATCCAGCTCGGTTTATAAATGAAAGAAATAAAAGCATGTTACATACAATTACTGTCTTTCAGCATAGTTAACAGAATTATTTTACAGTGCATTATAAAGCCCAAAGATGGCATGAAAAGATAGAAAACCTGTCATAATCTCGTGAGAAGTTATACATATATATGTATGCATTTGAGAGTGTATGTTCTCTAGGAGAGTTTAAAATATTTAGAAAGACAACCATTTACGTTTTCAGGATAATATTTTGCCTTTTTCAAAACAATAAAAGTGTGTGGTAGAGGATGCAGAAACCACCATAAATTATTAAATTGATTTTAAACGTTAAAGAACAAAATATACAGGCTCATTAAACAAAATACGATATTAGAATGACAATTTAAATGAAGTCTAACTGAGAATCCTGACTTTGTTTGCACACAATTGCCAGAAACTTCTAATCAGACTTTTACCTGGTAATTTTAGGAGGTGTTTTACCTTTCAATCACAGACCAGTTATGTATGTGGTTGCCTATATCTCACCTTATGTTTCAGAAGTCAGGTTTCATCTTGTTCAGTTTTATTTAATTTTTTAAAAATATTCTTTTATTTAATATTTTTCGTGCAAATTTATATTTTGTATGGAAAAGATAGATAACTCAAAGGCAAGATAGTTTTTATGAATATTGTGTTTTGCCATGTACAATTTGATGGGAAATAGCTTGTTCTTCCCCCAAACATCCACAATGCTCAAGACAAAAGCATTTTGCAGTCAGGTCCATTTCAGGGTAGACTACAAACCCCCGCAAGTCAGGGACTCCTTCCCCGCCACCCCCGCTCTGTGAATTACCCCTCCCGGCACAGCCCATGCCTCCAAAAGGTTTGTTGAATGACGAAACGACTGTCCTGCTCATCCAGGAGCTTCTGGACAGGAATCGAACACTCGAAAACCAAAACTGTTTTTCTAACCTTCCTCCCCCCTCCTGACTTCCCAAAACAAAGCCAAACCGGCAAACAAACAGAAAGGTTTAATCTGGATTTATGAGACGTAGCACAAGGGTGACAGCTTGAGTTGATATTTCAGCTGTTTCAGCTTGAGTTGAGGTTCCAGCAGCGGCTGACAAAGACTACATCAGTTGCCAGAGAAAGGTTGTCTCAGGATCTTTATCTCGTCGGCGGCTGCGGTGGTGGTCGTCCTGAGCCCTGAAATACAGTCGCTCAGCTCCCCAACCTCCTGGCTTTTAACAGCCCTCTGAATTCAGAATATGATTATCTAAGCCAAGTTTTTTCTAACCAAATAAATACAACTGTAAACTGGTGTTGAGAAAATAAATGTATTTGTTTCCTGCTAATATATTTAATAATTTCCTTTGTCTCTCCCAGTCTGATTTTTTTTTTTAAACTGGGAGATTGTATTTATCCTCCTGTTTCTTGACCAAAGTATTGTTTAACTTAATTGTATTAATTTGGTTGTGTTATAAATTCAGGAACATTAGAAGAAAAACAATTTTGTAAATCCCGTGCTAACAGGTTTAATCCTTCAGTGTGGTATTTTAGTTAACAGACTGTTTGTTTTTCCTGTGGGTAAACAACAACAGAAAGGTGCTTTGAGTGCTTTTATCCCCAGCAAAGGGAAGCATTTTCAGAGCAAGAAAGGGATGAAGCAGAGGGGAGCGAATGCGCAGTGTTTCTATATAGTGATAGCTCCCAAACATACATGCCTTTCTGTACTCTACATTTACACGTGTGTGAAGAAAAAGGGGCACACAGCGCCCAGAAAGAGGACACAACGATGGAGGTGTGGAATCATCTCCTTTTGTGAGTGAATGCATCAGATTTTCATTCTATAGTGAAAATGAATCCATCATGTCCAGCCCCCCACCATTTCCCATTAATCCCTGAATATTTTCTTCCCTCTATAGTTAATGCTATTAAATGTGGGTACTGGAAAAATCCAGAGTGCAGGGCTCCCTAAGAAAAATTGAAACCCTGCTTTTGTTTCCCTCACGTTTCCCTCATGCAGTGGGGTGGGATCTTTTCAGGCCTGGCTGCGATGATGGTGAGGGATGAGGGACACGCCCCCCCGGCCACCTCTGCTCTGCTCCAGAGTGTCAAAAGCCAGGAGTCTGACCATACCACCCTCCACCCTCCACCACACTTATATATTTACAAATTTTACATATTTACAAACTTTAAACACATATGTACACATTTCAGATTAATCAGCTGAAGTAATGACTCTGGGGTTTTCACAGCCTAAATAATTTAAGAATAGTGTCTCTTCTTTTTATGCAGTGGGTAGAATGACAGTAGGATTTGGCTTGATTGGATTTGAATTTTTGGATGTAGCCATTCTTACCTGGCATCTCTAGAAAGTTTTCTTCAATGAGTGTACATACCCCTATCTTTTTTATATTCCTGAAGTAGGTAACAATGCCGTTAAAGGTTTCTCGAACTCTCCCCTCTCCTCCCTCCCTTCCTCTTTTCCTGTCTTTCCCATCCTTTTTCCTCCCTTTTCCCTCTCTCCTTCCTCCCTCCCTCCTGCCCTCCCTTCCTCCCTCCCTTCCTTCCCTCTCCTATCAGGCTACCTATGATTTTCCCACCTGCCAATGGTTGAGGGTCAAATCCACAATCTGAATCTTTTTTAAGTTTTCATTTAAAAATATTAATGTGGGTGCTTCCAATTGCGTCTGCTCATACTCTCTATTTAAATCAGGGCGTTCTGAAGGAAAACTCCTTTTCATTGTTGGCAGCACATTCAATTTCCCTTCTGCTCCTCATAGGGACAATAATGAAGGGCTTAAAATTGATCCTTTTATTTTTTGAAATAGAGGAAGTATCAAATATTTGAATTTGTCTTGATCATTTATTTTCCACAGGCAGGGAGTAAACACTGCAAGCGATACATGCACATTCTGTAGGTGGTTATGATGAATAAATTGGTTGTATGATGCAGAAATCAAATGGTGGAGGGATGATGACGATGAGCAAATCAGGTGTCTTTGCATATCTTCTCACTTCTGAGATGGAGTTAAGTCAGAGATTTTACCAGAGTGATTCCAAATGTCTGCGTTTCTTCCAGAATGAAACTTGCAGCTTGCGCATATCCAGACTGGAAACAGGGATTTGTGCCAATTTAGAGAGGAGGAAAACATCAGGTTGATGTGAAGTTTATGGATAATTGAAAGTAAGGTGGCTATTCCTGCAATTTATGAAATTTGGGCATCTGCAAATGCTAAGGAGAAAATAAATGGGAGATGCAACCTAAGGGATAAGAAAGAGTAATTAAGAAATACTAATTATAAATCCAGTTATGTGTATGTTCAGTCAGTAGTTTTCATGGCTGAACTCTCCATTTTGTTCATTTAAAGCTTTTTTTTTGACATTTAAAGCAATTGCTTTAATATGAGTATTGAGAATTTGATAAGAATATCTTCTTTTTTTAAAGATTATTTTACACTTTTGGGGAAATAATTAAACATTGAATATAATTGCATAACAAAAAGGCAACTTCTACTGAACCAGTAACTAGAAGCAAGAAAAATGGCATGATTCTCCAGTAAAAAATTTTGATGTAAAAGGGTTTTTGTTGTTGTTTTTGTTTTGGCAAAATACCTTTTAATGTTTATTGAATCTGGAAGCAGAAGCTGTAAAGTAAGAACTCTGCTTATGAAACGAAGTTGACAGACATATGAGTATCTCATCCTTTTCAATATCAGGCATGAATCTACTGGAGGGTCATTGCCATGTAATTAATTATTAGTTATTATCGTGTCATTTCAACTACAGAAAAAGTCACAAGAAAATGTTTCATTTGAAAAATTTTGTTGCCACCTGTTTTGGACTATTGGCATTAACACATGCCTTGCTCTGGAGAAATTTTTTCAATTTCATCAGAATGAAAAGCAGTATTATTGTTGTTGTCTTCCACCTTTCAGTATCTCTGAAAACTGAACAAATAAGTGATCTCATCTGGTCCGTCTTTGTAATGTTCCTTCAAAGCAGAGAGTGTCAGCTGAATTAAATTCCACACACATGGATTTAGTGCCTACTGTGTGCAAGTATTATTAGGCCAAGCACAATTTAGAAATTCCTGTACACACTGTGTTGCCATGTTGGGAAGCTTTGTGAAGCCTTCTGCTTTAGATCCAGTTAGAACATGGAGCCAGCTGCAAGAAAAAGGGCACAGGAAAATAGGGGGAATATGCAAGATTCATGGGCAAAAAGTTTTCTGAGGCTTAAAGCCAACTTGCATACATTTTGCCTGTGTCTATTCCTCATTGCAGGTGGGGATTGCAGTGCTGTTTCCCCAGTATCATCTTTATGAAATGCACCCTTCTCTCATTCTTTAGGTCAGAGTATTCCACATACACTTTAATCCTTTGTGGCCATTCCTAGTTGAGATGACTAATGTTAGATTTTTCTTGATGGAACTTGGTTGTAAGTTCCTCTACAAGCAGTGTTTACAATGATAGTACTTTGTGTTGGCTTAGAAATTTTTAATTTATCATAGTTCTTCCACATTTATTTCCTCATTGGATCTTTGACGACAATCGTGTTAGATAATCAAGGATACCTAGTACTTTTCCCGTTTTGTTGAAGAAAAAATGATTTACATTAAAATCACGTGGAAAGAATTGAAACTGCGGCTCCCTTGCTCTTAGCCCGGGATTCTACCTCCTGTCCTAGCCAGGTAGACCCAAGGGCCAAGACCAGCCTGTTTTTTTTCGTTTTTTTTAATGGCCCTGAGAGAGAATAATTTTTACATTTTAAAATGACTACATTTTAAATGGTTTTTATAAGTACTTACATAATAGCCTACATTTTACCTCTTGGCCTTAAAATATTTACTCTGGCCCTTTAAGAAAATGTTTGCTGAGTCCTACACCATCCTCTCTAGCCTTCTCCGTATCCTACCCAAACCACCCCCTCCCCAATTAGATTACTGACTCTGTAAGCAAATACCAGCTCTTTTTTTTCCGTTATGTATTTGGCACACCAGGTATGGGGCTCTATGCATGTAGAAATTTGGCGAGTACTATGTGACCATTTAATTCATCCAGACAAACCCAAGTATGCCAGTTATGCCTGGAATCTGCCTTGATTTGGGGTTAAAGTTAGAAACGGGGATGCAGTGGAAATGGAAAAGATCTAGCTGCTTTAACTTTAGTGTCTGATTTCCAGCGTAAAATTTGTTTCGGTCAAACCTAGGGACTCCAGTGACAGAGTTTTCTTTCACATTGTTATATCCTAAAATAAAGGGAAAATGTATATCATGTTTAATTCCCTACCCCTCCCTCCATGATGAGGCAATTCAGTGAGTTCCTTTTTAGCTCTTCTGCAGCTATGACTCTATTTAAATAAAGACAGTAGAAGGGGCATTGTTGGCTGAAGAAACACGGGTTCCATTGTAAGAGCGTCTCGAAGGTTAGGCTGTTTGAATGACCACCTCTGCCATTCTGAAGATGAAACTCTCAGGCCTGGGTCATCATTTTAGTCAGAGCAGAGACAGAACAGCCATTAAAGCAGAGTACGGCCTTGTTAGGCTGTCACGGGAGGGTAAAACTGTTACTCCAGGCTCAGCAGTCTACAACAGGGGTGCGTCCAAATAAACACATGAAGTGAATTGGATGCAAAAAGGGATATGAAATGCATTGGTGAGAAAACGATGTTCTTCTGCCTCCGTCTATCCTAGGATAGATTTTAGAAATTGTTTCCACGTGGTAGCCAACACTGGCATGGTAATAGGCATGGGTCAAACACTTCCTGCCCTGCTTAGCAAGAAGTGGAGAGAACCCAGAGACTTGTGATCATGGGAAAGTTTAAAAAGGCAACTTGCAAAACTAAAGCATATTTGACTAGGTCACCTGTGTTCCCAACGGATTAGATTTGAAATCTAGGCCTAGGTAGATTTTTTTGGGCAATAGTTACTTCTCTTTTTCCTTTAAAGATAGTGTTTATTTGGTGTTCCTTTCCTGAGTTATAAGATATAACCCAATATAGAAAATTTGGAAAATATTTTTAAAAATCTGAACAATCCACAATCCTTCTACCCAGAGCCACCCACAGTGCATTTAGTGTTAGTTTTTATTTTCTGTTTATAGGTATCATATAATTTTAAACAATGTTGAGATTATACTGTATCTTATTTCTGTTCTGCTATTTATTTTAATTAATGGTGCAGTATGATTTTTTCCCTGAGCATTTTTAATGAGTATGTTGATGATGTAATAGTTCATACCATAATTATATAATAATTTCTGTATTCATTCTGTATTCATTCTTCTATATTAGCCACATAACTTGTTTTAGTTTATTCATTTGTTATAATAATTCATGTTGTGATGAATTTTTAGGAGGAATCTTTGGAGATGGGGCTACTAGTTCAAGGGGTAAAACCCTTTTCAAGATCTTAGAAAGTTTGTATCAACTTATATTCTTTTCAGCTCTCTGTGAGAGCACATTCTCACTAACTTTCGGATGGTGAGAATTCATTTACTTCAGTCTTTGCCAACTTAATTGCTTAAAGAACACCTTGATGTTTTGATTATATTTTTCATAGGCTTATTAACCGGTTGTATTACCTTTGAGGGTTATCTCTGTTGGTTCATGCTTTTGCCCATTGGCGGGGGTGTTCACCTCTTTTTTTTATTG
Source organism: Leucopleurus acutus (assembly GCF_964270905.1). NCBI lineage: Eukaryota > Metazoa > Chordata > Mammalia > Artiodactyla > Delphinidae > Leucopleurus > Leucopleurus acutus. The sequence continues at coordinate 16,420,851 of NC_139162.1, read as the reverse complement.
GCTTGCATGATGTCTTAAGGCCATCAGATCATAAGATTTTAAAGTCATTTTACCAAGGAGAGTAAAGGGCACCAAGTGGAAGCGATCATAATTAGAAATTCATGGAGGTTGTGCTCTTGCATGAAAGATTTAAATAAATGTATATAGTTCTTCTTAAAGGCTTCCTGGGGTATGGGATAGAAGATTAGGGCAGTTCCCAAAAGGCTTTGGTTCGCTTCCCTCCCCTTGGAAGGTGTTTGCTTCTTTGTGTCTAACTCATCACATCTCATTTAAAATTGGAAGCTCCTGGTTTTGTCGTATTTAAATGTATAACCAAAATGCAGCCTGGGCATTGCAAGAGGTAGATTTCTCTCTGTGACCAGACTTTTGAAGCTTCCCAAATTGAAACAAGTAAAACATTGTTTTAGAATAAAATATTTTACATAATCAAACCCACCACCCAGATTTTAAAATGTTAGCATTTTGCCACAGTTGCTTCAAATGATTTTTTTCCTGGTTTTCTTTTCTTTATTATGAAATAAGAAGTCACAGCCCCCTAATCCCATTCCACTCCCTCTCTCCTGAAGTTGATTATTTTGTTTCTGACCAGGTTATGCTTTCACTTCCCATAGGTGTTTTTGTTCCAGTATTCTTAATTCTGTGTTATAACATGTGATATTAAGCATGTATTTCATTAACTTGCTTTCCATTCACTTAACATTATTTTCAAGATAGTATCACTCTTTAAAATATTAAGTATACATTTTCAAATGCTGTATATGTCAAGGCATATCTGGTAGGGTAAATGTGGCGAAAATGACAAAATTAAAGAAAGAGTGGCAAGATGCTGCAGAACCAGAAATTAAAGCAAGTATCTATTAAATGCCTGTTCTGTTGGGTTACTTTGGGAGATATACAAAATCATAAACCTGTTCTTTGCCCTCAACGAGTTTTATTTTAATTGAGGAAAAAAAGTAAAAATAAACACATGATAAGTTAAAACAGAGTGTCAAATAATTGTTAAATAATTGCAAGAAAACTTTTTAATTGTCAAGAAAACTTTTTAAATGTCACAAGCCAGCGTATGCTTAAGTGTCAAGAAATGAACTGAGTTTTCTAAGACTTAAAAACAGAATGGAAATACATATTTCTAGTAAAGTACTAAACATTTTCTGGAGAAAAGGCTATTACTCATTGTGTTGAGGTTTTCCTCAAATAGTTCCTGACCACCAACTCTGGGCAGGGCAGTTTTTTTATGTGTTAAATATAGCTTGCTATTCTGGAGTTAGACTGGGTTCCAACCCAGTGGTCCAGAGCAGTGGTGCTCCATGATGAGCCAGATTCTGGTTGTGTGCCTACTCACCTTGAAGGGGCAAAGTGGAGCTGGGAGGCTAAGCATGTGCTGGCAAGGACAAGCTAAGTGGTATAGATTTCAAAGATCCACGATGCTATTAGAAGAGAGACTATGGTGTATACGCTAAGCCAGAAGACATGGCAACCATGGTAATATGGGAAAGGGACAATGGGTCAGGGAAGAAAAAGTCAGCTGCCTTCATATTTCTGGGTCACATTCCAGGTTCCATCTCTTGTGAGGCCTTGCACAGTTTCTTCCCAGAGATGATGTTGCTTCTTCAGAACTAGCCCACTTCAGATCTCTCTCTCTGGCCTTTGGTGTAATATGGTTAATACAGTCTTATCCAGCTTTGGAGGGTGGTCCAGTTGCATGGGCAAGGTATCCTACACTTATACAAAGAAGGTATCACAATTCCCTTACATAGTATTGGGATCTTTCTATGCACAAGTAAGATGATCAATATATACATATTGACTCCATTATCCAGCAACTCCAGCCCTGCCAAAGTTACCCCAGTAACGTTGGGGATGGGGTGGGTGGGAAAAACTAGGAGGGAAGAGCTAACATTTGCAGCAAAATCTGAGCATAAGACTTCCCAAACAGGAGCAGCCAACTGACTTCAACAGGCTCAAAACTCACAAGATAAAAATTCATCTTTCTTTGTCCCAAAAGAAAGCCTCATTATACCCGGGGGAAGTGTATTTACCAATGGATTGTTTTTTTTTTTTTTTTATGACATTTTAGTCTTGAATTCATTATCCATTGTGTAAACCATTTATATAGTAGTTCTCAATCAGCTGCCATCATATTTGATGACCTGTCCTAATGAAGGAAGCAGCCAAGGAGAGAATCCACAGCAGTTGACAATCCAAATGCTGTTAGCTTTTGCTCATGAAATGTAGTGTCTGGTTTTCAACTGCAGACAGGTTCAGACTCATGGGTGTGTGACCTATGCAGTCACACAGGTCCTTTGCTCAGAAGGGCCCTGATCCTGGTTTAATGCTCTACTGTCACTGCCTTGAGATTTTAATTGTTTTCGAACAAAGGGCCCCACATTTTCATTTTACACTGGACCCTGCCAATTATATTGCTGGTCTTGGCTTCAAATTGGCTTTTCTTGGATAGATTGTAACATGATTCTGCGTCCCAGAGGACATCTGTATGAACAAAAGGAAGAGACTTCTCAAAGGCAGGTTGGGTGTTTGACATTCAACCTGTGGCTTTTCTCTGTCTGATACCCACATGGCTAATGGAGAGATAGCTGACATGTGGTGAGAGTCTGCCAAGTGCCCAAAGCAAGAAGGTGGGATATTACATATGACATCAGACTTTAAAGGTCACAGAGAGGGCTTCCCTGGTGGCAGAGTGGTTGAGAGTCTGCCTGCCGATGCAGGGGATGCGGGTTCGTGCCCCGGTCCGGGAAGATCCCACATGCCGCAGAGTGGCTAAGCCCGTGAGCCATGGCCGCTGAGCCTGCGCGTCCGGAGCCTGTGCTCCGCAACGGGAGAGGCTACAACAGTGAAAGGCCCGCATACCGAAAAAAAAAAAAAAATGGTCACAGGGAACAAATGTGTCCTCCTCTGTAAGAACGAAGAAGGTATGGAGAAACCTACTCTTTAAGGCAGTATTTTAAGAACTGTATCACCAAGAAAGGTGTTCTAGTGTCCCATTGTGATTTTAGGTCCTATTCTTGGCCAGTGAAAGAGCACAGACATGAACTGCAATTTATGGATGAAAGGTGGTGTCACTTGACCTATCTGGGTCAGAAGAATTTGTCCTGAGGAAGGCATTTGATGGAGAGAAAACTGCAGAGAAAGCAAAAGTAGATACAAGTCTTTGAGCTTCCTGAAGTGCCCTGGGACTTGTTCCTACAGAGAAGCCTTGCATCTGTCTTAGGGACCTGCCTTTCCTTATCTATCCTGACCTCCATTTCTGAGCCGGGGGTACCCTAGCAGCCTATCAGGAGCCCTTGATCCTCTCCCTCATATTGAATCAACGTTTGAAGTAGTTCATCCTTTCTGCACGTCCTCATGAAGACATGTTTGGGAGCCATGCCAAATGCCTACAGTAACAGTGATAATATGTCCCAGAGTCAGGCGATGCAGGCCTCAACAGCCATTCACTTATTCATGTAACAGTTACTAAACTTAGCACTCAAGGGCTCTACTAAACTCTAACAAATACACAGTGTATTCATTTCCTAGAATTGTTGTAACAAATTACCATAAACTGAGTGACTTAAAACAATAGAACTTTATTTTCTTACATTTCTGGAGGCTAGAAGTCTGAAATCAAGGTGTCAATCAGGGCCATGCTCCATCTGAAAGCCCTAGGGGAAAATCTGTTCCACGTCTAGTTCCTGGTTCCTGGTGGTTGCTGGCAATCCTTGACTCATGGACGCATCACTCTAATCTCTGCCTCCGTCTTCACTTGGCCTTTCTGTAAGGACAACAGCCGTTGGCTCTAGAGCCCACCTTTAGCCAATATGTCCTCATCTTCACTTAAGATAATTACATCTTCAAAGACCCTATTTCCTGGTGAGTTCAAATTCTGAAGTTCTGGGTGGACATGAATTTGGGGAAGACACTATTCAACCCAGAACACATAGATTTTCAAAAAGATACATTTATTGCTCTCAAGTTGTTTGCCATCCAGAGTAGGAAAAGAGAAATACAAATATATATTCTATATGTACTAAGTGATAAGGCTCATAAGAAATATACAGATCAAATGCTGTGGAAATCCAGAGGAAGAGGAGACAATTTCTAGAGGGCAGGATCAGGGAAAGCTCCATGGAAGAGGTGGCGTGGTTGTTGGGTTTTGAATGGTAAGTAGGACTGAGACATGTGGAGATAATGTACGGAGAGAGTTTGGGAAAGAGCATGAGCTAAGGCAGAGAGGTGAGAGTCAGAGGAATATGTACACATATGAGTTATTCAGGTGGGCTGGAAAATAGAACACGTGATAATCAGCGATATCCAGAAAAGTAATCTGGAGAAGATGATGTATCATGAATGCCTGCCTAATGCATGTGAACTTTGCTTATCATGCAGTACAGAGTCACTGATTTTTTTTAAAGGGAGGTGATAGATTGTGCTTTGTGTTTTAAGTAAAGTAAATATGGCAGAAGTGCAGAGGATGCATTTATTCATTTCTTCTTTTATGCAACACATATTTATTGAATACTGAACTCTGAGGAGTATACTAAATCTGAGAATTAGATGGTGAGTTATATTTGTCCTTCCTACCCACTAGAAGCTTTCTGTCCAGTAAAGAAGACAGAGAACTTAGATAGTAGTAATTGAGTATTAGGATGAAACATGCTATGATGGGTGCCATGAACACATATAGGATAAACACTTATTCAAGCCATGGAAAGCTTTTAAAAGAGCTTGATGTTACAGCTGAGATGGGAGCACAGGTGGCAAAGTGGGCACTCAGAGTGTGGGCAACATGTTGGAAGGCCCAGAGGCTAAGGCCATCAGGGGAAGCTAAAAGAAGTCCCCCACAGGAGGAAGGTTGGTGTGGGGATGGTCAACACAGCGTGGGCAGAGGTGGGGGAGGAGGTCAGAAATGAAGCTAGAGAGAGAGACAGAAGCAAGTTGAAATGCCATCCTGAAGGCGATGACATAGCCAGAGCTGCATTTTAGAAAGCCTTGCAAGGGTTGTTTTGTGGAGAAGAGATTAGAAAGTGGTGGTCAGGGGGAGAGAAAATGGTGGTCTGGCCCAGTGCAGTGGCGGTGAAAACAGAGAGAAGACTGATCTGAGAGCTATTTGGGAGGTAGAATCTACTGGACTCCAGAGTGATAGGAGTTGAGGATAGAGTTAAGGAAGAGAAAGGAGCCGCAGATGACCTCAGGCATAGACAACTGAGTGAATGATTCAATGAGTTAGAGGCCAGCTGAAGGGTAGGTGTGGGGAAGAGAGATGGTGAGTTCAGTTAGTGAATTTGAGGCTCTTAGGAGATACTTAGGTAGAGATATCCAGTAAAGAGGTATAAATTTGTGTAACAGAATATCTGGGCTCAGATAACTGTGTCAAAGCCATCAGCATAAGTGTGAATAGAGTCGAAATACAAGAGGGCCTAGCCCAAACCATGGGAGCATGAGCAGTGAAGAAATGGGCAGGCAAAGGGGACCAAGGGATGCTGCCAGCAAAGCAGGATGAAAGCCAGAAAAGAATGGGTCATGGAACCCAAGGAAGGATTATATTTTAAGAAGGGAATTGTTGGTTCTTCTGAATGCAGCTGAAAGGTCAAGTAAGATGACAACTGAACAGTGTCCATTGGATTGAGCAGCCAAGTAGTTCTTGGTGCCTGTTGCTGGCAGACTTTGGAGGCCATCATCTGGCCCTTGGGATGTGGTGATCTGGAAGAGGAGGGCGGTGGGATAAATGACAGATGACTAATGTCATGCAAGCAGTGTAGAGCTTGGGTAACAGGGATGATGGTGATGTTATTGCCAGAAAGGAACACTGATGGAGAAGTTACTTATGTGTGGGGAAGGGGAGATAATGAGCTCCATTGATGCTTGCAATGAAAGCATCCTGAGGAAGTCTGCTAGTATAAGCACCTCTAAGACGAACATGCTCACACATGTTCCCTTGGAGACCTGTGCAAGAGCTTCTCTAGGGTATTGAAAAGAAACGGAATTGCTGAGTCATACTTAAGGTATAAGGATACTAAGTGCCAATAAGAACTCCTGGGAAGCTGTTCAGAAGGATTCTGTCATTTTATGTACCCAGCAGCAGTGTGAGAAAATTCCAATCTTTGCTAATGCTTGGTATTATTCCATTTTCTAATGTATGCCAGTCTGATTGGTTTAATGTGGTGTCTCACTGTTATTTTCAAATACATTTCACCTATTACTAGTAAGATATTATCTTCATACATTTATAAACATTCAGACTTTTTTCCTCCTTGTATTACCTAGTCATAGTCTTCATCTATTTTTTTTTCTCACTGGTTTCCTATCATTTTCTCATTGCTGATTTGTTCCTTGCTTATTTTTTATGTTAAACCTGTATTGGCTTTAGACATTACAAATAGCTTTTATTTATTAGAAATCCATAATTTTGACATTGTCATACTCATTAATACTTGTGCTTTATAATTTCTTTCCCCACCTCCTTCCAACATGATGACGATGTTCTCATTTTTTTCCTTCTTTTAGCTTATACTTTTACCTTTCACTCTGCACTTCTTAATACCCCCTGGAAATCCCTTTTGAATGTGGTGTGACAAAGGGATCTGCCTGATCTTTCTCCCTCTGGGGAATCACTTTCAGTCGTAAGTTTCCAGTAATAAAACCCCTGTTGGTTGTCTTTTGTGGGAAGCACTTAGCTTTCTCCCTGGGAGGACTTTTGATTACTGATTCAATTGTTTTATTGGGACTTTCATTGATATCACCTGGAATCTATAGATCCACTGGGAGGGAATTGATTATTTTTTCACTGTTGAGCCCTTCCATCTTTGAATGTGGCATGGTTCTCTATTTATTTAGATCTTTTAAAATTATTCCAGTAAATGCTTAGATGTATTATTAGGCACATTTTGTTTTTATGCTATTGTAAATAGTATCTTTTAAAAATTTAATTGAATAATTTTAGTTGAATTATATAAAAATGCAATTGTTTATTGTGTGTTGATTCAGAATAACATTGCTAAACTCTTTTAATAATTTATCTTTAGATTTCATTTTAATTTTTTACCTTTACAATCATATCTGTTTGAGTAACTTTATTGTAGCAACTCCAGTCATACCTTTTATTTCTCCTCTTGCACTAGCTGTGACCTTCAGTACAATGTTGAATAGGAGTAGTGAGAGTGGGCATCCTTTCTTATTCCCAGTTTCAAATAGAAGACTTTCAATATTTCACCATTAATAAGATGCTTGCCAGAGGTAAATACCCTTTATCAGGCAAAGGGTATTTAATTCTGTTCCTATTTTGCTAAAAGTTTTTATATTGAATAGATGTTGAATTTCATCAGATTCTTTTTTGTATCTATTGAGTAAATCATATCATTTTTCTCTTTAATCTGTTAATGTAGTGACTTATAGTCATTAATTTTCTAATGTTAAATAAACTTTTCATTTCTGGGATAAATCCTACTTGGGCATGATATATTATCATTTTTATATATTGCTGGATTTGGTTTGATAATACTTCAGTTAGAATTTCACATCTGTTTTTTTGAGTGATGTAATTTTCCTTCCTCATAATGTCCTTGTCAGGGTTTGGCATCCAGTTTTGCTAACCTCATCAAATTAATTGGGGACTGTTCCCTTTTTTTCTGTATTTTAGAATTGCTTATATATTAAAATTATTTGTTCCCTGATTACTTGGTAAAACTCATCAGTGAAGCCATGGAAGCACTGACTTTTCTTTGTGGGAGGATTTTTGATTAATGCTTCAGTTTTTTTTTTTTTATGTTTATCTGGATATTTAGGTTTTCCTTTTCTTTTTGGGCCACTTTTGATAGTTGTATTTTTCCAGGAATTTTTCAATTTTATCTAAATTTTTGAATTTATTGATATAAAGTTATGCATTATATCGTCTTGTTATTCTATTTCATATCTCTAACATCTGTAAGTAATCTTCATTTTTATTACTAATATTCTTTTTTATATTTTCTATTTTTTCTTGATCTGTCAGTTTTACTAATTATTTCAGAAATTTAAAATTGGGATTTTGTTGATTCATTCCACTGCATATTTATTTTCAAGTTCTATTTACTTCTGCTTTTATTTTTAGTTTTCTGCTTTCTACTTTTCTCTTTTTTAAAAAAAAGCAAAACATTTACTGTGGAAAATTTCAAGCATACACAAACTAGGTAGAATAGTAAAATGAACTGTCAGGTACTCATCATTTAACTTCAGTAATTATTGGTATATGATCAGCCTTGTTTCATATATACCCCTACCCACATTTCCCCTGCCCTTAGATTATTTTTATGTCATAATCCCAGGAGCATGCCATTTTCCCCATAAATAGTTTATTATATATCTCTAAATGATATGGAAAGGTGTTTTTTCTTTAACTTTTTGGATCTTATTTTGGAAAATTTGAAATATATATGTAAAAGTACAAGAAATAGTACAATGAACCTTAAGGTAGCCATCATCAAGCTTGAGCAACTGTCAATTCTTGATACCTTATTTCCTCTGTATCCCTCCCACTACCTCCCCAATGCTGTTTAAAGAAAATATTTATTTAAAGAAACATCTATTCATATCTTTTCATTTTCAACTATATGAATATATCTATAAAAGCTAAGGACTTCATTGCCAAATATAGATAGAAAAACATTTTCATATCTAACAATTATTAACAGTGATTCCTTAATAACATCAAATATCTAGTCAGTGTTTATTTTCCTAATTGTCTCTTTTTATTTTACCATTTCCTTGAATCAAGGTTCAAATTCATACATTTCATTCATTGATATGTATCTTATGGTTTTTTTTAATCTACAGATACCTTAACTTTCTCTTTTACTTCTTAATTTTTACTTTGTGTTATTTTATACATAAGTTGGCTGATTAAAGCAACCAAATCATTTGTCCTGTAGATTTATCCACAATTTGAATTTTGCTCTTTGCATCCCCCTGTTGTCATTTAATTTGTTCTGTTCCTGTATTTCATGTAAAATTATAGCTAGATCTACTATAAGTTAGGCTTACTATAGATACTGACTTGATTTTTTTTTTCTAAAAATGCTCTAAGGGGTTAGTTATACTTATATCAGAAGACATACAATGTCTGATTTTTCTTTGTTGTGATATTACAGCTATTGATGATTATTGCTTGGATCCATTAATTCATTAGTGGTTACTCAATGGCAATATTCTATTGTTTGCCTTCTGTTTATTAGCCAGAACATTTCTTAGAGCAAGATAACTTCTTACCAGCAAATATTTGGTTAGAAGTAAAGTTTATATAGGAAATAAGAGATGTAACTTGGTTCTTTCTTTTTATTTACCAGTCTTCAAAATAATGAGTTGGCTTTCCAGAATACTCTAATGATAACCAATGCCATTAAAAGTATTATTATGAACTCATAGATTTAAATATGTTCGTGTATTTTGACGTGTTGAAGTTACTATTACTGTTGCCACACATGATGTCCCATTCGTGCCAGTGGGAAGCTCTTTAAATTGGTTCCTGTGTCCTTATGATATAGTCCTTGCCATCATTGACACCCTGCCTTCTGGCATGACATGATGTTCCATGGTCATCTTGTACAATCTGTCTTAGACTGGTAATCAATTATTTTTTCAAGGAGCACTGGTTCCTCTTAGCTGGAAATAATTAGAGACCGCAATCTCAATGTTAGATCTGCTCGTTGATAAAATGTTGGTCATGGTTTTTAAGAGTTTTCAATAGACAATGTTAGAACATGTTTAAAAATTATTATTATCATGAGTTCATACTGATACTTCCAACTCAAATTCAGGGCTGCATGTTTTTGCTTACCTTCATCAAACTTACATCTGCATATAGTTTCTCCCACGCCAAAAATCCCTGTGCCAATATGGTTACTTAATTTCATTATCTCACAATATGCATAGAAAAGTCTCAGCATAAAAGTACCAACACTACCACCAATGATAAGATTATTGGAAACAGTTTAACATTTTTTAGAGTATTAAGATTCTAGGGCAGTATGATTTTACTGTCAACTTACTGTGTTTTAGAAACACTTAGGATATTTCTTCTTTGAGAAGAAGTTACACTGTTAGGTAACGCTGTTTCATTTTAATTTCAATATTTAAGGGTTGCGTTTAAAATTTAATGTTGTTTTATACTTTTACCAGATTCCAAAGTCAAATACAAAATACAAAATATATTCATAGCTAACATTACTGTCTACTCTATTCCCCCTTCCCTACAGGTAGCCATTACCTTTTTTTTTTTTTTTTTTACTTATTCTTCTGTTGTTTTACACACACACACGTACACATACACACACACACACATTTATATGTTCACTTATATATTATATCTCCCTTCTTAGGTAAATGGTAGCAAAATATATATGCTTTATTCTACCGTCATTTTTTTCACTTAAAAATATGAAAAAAGTTGACATAACACAATTATACCACTATCATATCTAAAAATTTAATATTTTCTTAATTAAATATCTGGTCAGGGTTCAGAGTTCCCAAATTGCATCATAAAAATCATTTTTATTCTTTTTTCAAAAATCAATTTTTTTATGAGCCAGTCCCTAAGTCTTTGTACTCTATGTGTTTCCCCCATATCCTCACTTCCTCTTTCCCCTCCTCTAGCAGTTCATTGAAGAGAAAACAGGTCATTTGTTATGTAGAGTTTTCTACAGTCTGAATTTTGCTGATTGTGTGTCCATGACACTGGTTAACATGTTCCTCTAACTCCTGTATTCCTGTACAGTGGTAGTTAGATCAAAAACTCTTCTAAGCATTTTTGATATATTTTGCTCTTGCATTTCTATTTTCTGAAGATGGATTCCTGTTGCACTAATATTTAGTCTTTCTTCCTTTCTAAGGTAAACATTTAAAGTGATCTCTTTTCTTCTATATACAGTTTTACCTGCAGTCTATAAGCTTGAAAGTTAGTTTTTGTAGTGTTTTCTTTGTTATTCAATTGTAAATATTTGCTAATTTCTATTATGATTTTTTTCCTTTACCTATGAGTTTTCTTTTTTACAAAGTTTTTCTAAATTCTGAACTCATAGGGGTTTCACTAGTTATCTTTATGCTACTGATTACTAGGTTAAATGCATATGGTCAGAGAACATACCAGTGTTTGCTGTAGTGGTATACTGTAGTTCATCGTTTCAATCCTTTGAAATTTGCTGAGATTTGCTTTACCATTCATCACCCAATATATGCACCATCTTTAAAAATGTTCCACATGTACTTGAAAAGAATATGTATTCTATTCTGTCGCTGGTTGGTGCAATGTTCTCTATATTTAAATTATACTACATGAAATTGCTATTTTTGAAGGTCAAAATGAGAATTCTGCATTTTTGAAAAGTATGCTTTATTTAAAATATATACGATCAGCATTGATAGTTTTTCTCTGAGTGAAATATTAAATGAAAATTTCATTTTTATAAAATTTGGCACTTTTAGACTGTATAAATTATTCAGACCCTCCGATGACTGCTTCTCCATTGGGAATGTTTTGTTTATGGGGAGGCACTCCAAATTCTGATAAAGGTGGTAGCACATTGGACAACAGTCCAGTGAGAATGTTGGATGCAGTTAGATTTCAGAGCCCAGTTCAATTACCTGTGCTATGGCAGTTAGTGATGAGTGCAGTGGAACGTGCAAAGTTTGGGAATATGTCTGGTAACCAGTGTGGGTTGCTTTAAGGCCATAGTTTTGTTCATCATTTCAGTTTTTTGATTATATAATGCTGCTGCTATTGCCTAACTCAAGTTTTAAAAAGAAGGATAAATTATGACTTGCAGTCATAAGAAGCATTTGGTAGTATAGTTGTGGTTTTGGTGCTTGTTTGGAAGCTTCATCAACATCCAACCATTGTTCAGGTTGTTTGCAATCATCATACAGCTTATGACTCACTCTAAACATGGCTCTGTGATGGTGAGTGGTAGGTGTACCTCCACATGTCGTGGTTTATTATTTGTCAGCTGGTGTACTCACTTTCCTTTCCTTTTTTTTTTTTTTTTAACCTTTCCTATTGCAGTCAAGTGTTTAGAAACTGTCATAGACCTCAGATTATGATTTGTGAATTAGCTTCTGCCCTGGCTTGGAATTGACCTTTCAAACCAGAGTTGGGTCTCCCCAAGGCCTTTGAGACTCAGATCCCTAGAATAAAATTTCTAAACCACCAGCAAATAGCTCTTTAACTAACAGAGCCATCTCCAAAGGCAAAATTGTTGTTGCAACCTACTTCAATGATACTGTGCCTGTTTAAATTTATATATTTAAAAAAAAATTAGAATTATTTTGACAATATCATAATGTTTACATAGGAGGAAAAATAACCAAAACAAAAACAGCCCAATAGAATGGACTTGAGGACATGGGGAGGGGGAAGGGTAAGCTGGGACGAAGTGAGAGAGTGGCATGGACATATATACACTACCAAATGTAAAATAGATAGCTAGTGGGAAGCAGCCGCAGAGCACAGGGAGATCAGCTTCGTGCTTTGTGACCACCTAGAGGGGTGGGAGGGAGGTGCAAGAGGGAGGGGATATGGGGATATATGTATATGTATAGCTGATTCACTTTGTTATACAGCAGAAGCTAACACACCATTGTAAAGCAATTATACTCCAATAAAGATGTTTTTTAAAAAAAGAAAATTGAGATTTCTTATAAATTCTAAAGAGACAGTAGGAAATATACTCTATATCAATTTTTACCAATCATATAATTTTTAACTCATCTAATACTAGCTGTTTCATGTGATAAAGCATAATATTTCCATTAGGTCAGTTTTAGTTTTGTGTTTTTCAGATCTTCCGTATCCTTGCTGACCTTCTGTCTGCTTCACCTATCAATAACAGAGAGAAATGAATTAAAATCTTCATCAGTGATTGTCCCACTACTTGTAGAAGTCTGTATTTACAGTTATTTTCTCTTAATACATTGAAGATTTCATTCTGGGGGCTTCTCATTTTCATTGTTTCTGAAACATTGTTTCAGCAGTCAGTTGTCAATCTGTTCCTCCTCTAAAGGTAAACTACATGCTTTGCTCGTGTGCTCTCTCTATATATATATTGGGTTTTTTTTTTTGTTTTTTTTTTTTTTGCTATTCCACAATTTTACAGTGATGTGTCTAGATAGAGATTTATTGTCATTTGTCCTGCTTGGGTTTTAGTAAGCTCTAGGAAATCTGACTTCCATTACTTATGGTAAATTTTCTGCCATTATTTCTAGTGTATCTTCTACCCATTCTCTCTTCTTTTCTTGGGACTCCAGTTAGATGTATGTTAGAACGCCTCTCTCTAAATGTCATTTCTCTTAACCACTTTTTTACATTTTCCATATTTTAATTTCTCTGTACTACACTCTGGATAAATTCTTCAGATATATCTGCCGGTTCACTAACTCTATCTTCATTTATTTATTTCCAATCTGCTTTAGCTTGCTCTTTGAGTTTTTAGATTTTGGTGACTAAGTACATTTTTTTTTTATTTAAAAAAGTTCTATTTAATTTACTTTCAATCTCCCTGTTCATTTTGCATAATGAGTAATTCTTTTCCTATGCTTTTTAATTCTTTTCTGTGGTTTTAATAATTTTATATACACTCATATCACAGTCTCTATCTGAATCCGATTAGAATCTTTAAGATTCTAGTAGAAGTTCTAGAGAGTCTTAATATTCCATTTTATGGGTTTTGTTGATTCTCATGATAGGCAGGTTTTTTTCATGGTATAATTTGTAAATCTGGATTGTGAGTTTATCTTCGGCGGAGGCATTTGTCACCTGGATTGGGTCTTGTCTGTCCAAAAGGATTTTGTACTGCATTAATTTCTGGGATTTGGCCTTCCTATAAAAGTACAACTGTTTTTCCTACCCAAATCTCAGGTATTTAAATTTCATTGTTATCTCCTCGGTTAGGATGGCAAAATTTCTTACTAGCCTAACTTTTACGGAGGATGAGCCCTGTGAGGATTCCAAATTAACTGAAATAACTTCCCAGCACACAATGCATACAATCGTATTATCTGTCTCTACCTGGCCATTAAGTCCCAAATCACTGGAGTCCTAAATCTGAAACACATGCCTTTGTCCCCACCCCACTATTCACAATGATAGCTCAAATGTTTACTTCTTATGTTTGCAACCCACTCTTTCTTCCTGGTACCTGAAAATTTCCTTCTTCTTGTAAGATTAGTTGTCGATTTTAAGACCTGCTATATTTTATTCAGATTTTGTAGGTTTGACTCAAATGGGAGGGCTTTTTGTTGGAACAGGTATTACAGGCTCACTCTTTGTAGGGAAAGGAGTATGCAGGTATGGCAGTAGATGAGAAGGAAAGGGGCTTCATTAGCCCAGATATGTCAGTACATGTTAAGATTTTCAGAAGCATTTTTCAAGACCATATCAGAGTTCCCTGGGGAAACCGGTGGTTTGTAGGCACTCCCCACAACCCTGAAGTTGTAATTCCCCCATGTCCTAAGACTAGCACAAGAAATGAATCACATAGTCTTTAATATTTGGATTAAGCAAATGCTACAATTTATATAAGACAAAGCAGTACAATAGTGATTGAAGCTTCACAACATTGTTAGTACCTGGAACTAATCCCCAAATCTTAGCATGTGGATTTTATATGGCTGTTTAAGCTCTCCTGCTATGTGTCATCTGATATCCCTCTAAGGCAAGAGTTAGGTCCAGATGGGAAATCTGGATAACTATTAGTTATCATTAGATTTAGACTTAATTTCCTATCTTTCTGTGTCTTAACTGTGAAGAATGTTGGAAGTTTGCAGGACTGAGATGTGTGTCCATTTGGGGTTTTGTAGGAATAAGTACATCATAACTTTGGATTTATGAAGATTAGACACAACCTCATGGAAGGTGAGCGAAAGCTAACGTAAAGCACATATTCACATGTTCCCATTTCAATATGGCTCAATCTTTGTATCGTTTATTTCTTGAAACTTCTCCAGAACTCCTTTAAAACATATTTTTGCCTCTAGGGTTTTGTACCATGGTTTTTCTTACTCTGAATTCTCCAACAGGCTGGGACTCCATTTGCTTTCTTCATTCCATTTTCTAGTCCTTGTCTTAATCCATATTTTGTCTTGTAGTATAATCATGCCATTATTCACTTGAAAAACAGTGTTTCAGTTATTTCAGAGGGAACTTGAAAGGAAGGGGAAGTATATGTATGTACCCAGTTCACTATTTTAAATGGAAAATTTGTTCCAAGTTTTATGATCAACTAATGACATGTATGGTAATGCAAACATTAACCCTTTACACTGCTGTAATAAAATAAATAATTATTTAACTATAATACTTTAAAAAGTTACTGCTTATATTTAAACACTTCAAGCTTAATCCCTGGGACTTATTTTAATGTAATAGGGGTCCATTTATGGACATCTTTTTTGTTCCTTCAAATGACAAGTCTGATTTCGGATCTGAAAAGAGGAGGCAGAACTATACTATTTATTGAGCTTAGTTCCCAACTGCTGTAGTTGAAATGTTAATGTAGATAGGACTTGAGAAGGAATTACTATATTCCATATCACATCACTCACATAAACAAAGGTGAACCACTCATTAATGCCATTACTTTATTCTTGATATTGGTAGGCTTGTACCTGAATTATAATGTAAAATTCCCTTCTCTTGAAAATACTTGGAGAAGGCCAATTGTCTGGCTATTTTTTGATAGCTTTCTGCTAAGAACATTTTCTTCAAAAGGCAAGATGGGTATTTTTTAGACCTGTCCACTTAACAGACCTGAAAATAATGGTAACCCAAAAGTTATGAACATTCATAGTGTCCAAATTATGGTTTCTAAGTACCATTCCCCACTTAAAGAAACTAGGGCTTCTTAAAGAGTTGGCTGGTTCCAGTCTGTGGCAGGAGATATATAAGTTCATAACAAGATATCTTATTGTGCCGGCAAGTAAAGAAGATACAAAAAATTAAAGGATCATGTCCAAGGACACAAGAATAAACATGAATGGGCTCCTGTTTGCAAGAAATGGGACACTGTGAGAATCAAAAGAATAAGGGATGAAATTGGTTGAAACACATTGAGTCTAGTGACACTCAAATGAAGAGAGAGGGAGAAAGAAGAGGCGGGGGAAAGAAAAAATAAAAGCAACCACCAGCACTAATTGGATACTGTTAGTATTAACTCTTTTTCTCATTTCCACTTTTATTTTCTGATGCAGTAATAAAGAACAAATTGCAGTATCTGAAAACACCATGATCTCTCTTACATCTATGCAAAGCTCCCCATCCCTTATCCTTTAACACTATGCTGTGATGTAAATTCCTCCAGAAAAATCTTTCCTAATGCCCCTACACCCACTCTTCTCTGAAGTTCTCTTGATATTGTGTCTTTTTTTTTTTAATCGGTGTATAGTTTCTTTACCGTGCTGTGTCAGTTTCTGCTGTACAATGAAGTGAATCAACTATACGTATACACGTATCCCTTCCCTCTTGGATCCCCCTCCCACCCTCCCCCATCCCACCCAACTAGGTCATCACAGAGCACCAAGCTGAGTTCCTTGTGCTATACAGCAGGTTCCCACTAGCTATCTATTTTATACATGGTAGTGTGTCTATGTCAATCCTAATCTCCCAATTCATCCCACCCCCCCTTCCCCTGCTGTGTCCACACATCCATTTTCTATGTTTCCATCTCTATTCCTGCCCTGCAAATTGGTTCATCTGTACCATTTTTCTAGATTCCACATATATATGTTAATATACGATATTTGTTTTTCTCTTTCTGTCTTACTTCACTCTGTATGACAGACTCTGGGTCCATCCACATCTCTACAAATGACCCAATTTCATTCCTTTTTATGGCTGAGTAATATTCCATTATATGTATGTACCACATCTTCTTTATTGATTCATCTGTTGATGGACATTTAGGTTGCTTCCATGTCCTGTCTGTTGTAAATAGTACTGCAATGAGCATTGGGGTACATGTGTCTTTACTCTGAAAATTGGCAACTAAAAGGAAAGAAATAAGTAAACATTTATCCTGTCTTTCCTATATGGGTTGTATTTCTGGGTAATAAATAGTCCCAGTTAATGAGGGAAACTTGTTTTTTATAGAAGAATTTCAACTAACACATAGTGAAAATATTATAAAATTAGATAATCACAATTTACAGACCCTAATGAAATAATTAGTACTTCATAATGATAAGGACAGCATGATTTCATTTAATCCCTTGTAACATTATCCAAGAATGTTGTATATATTTTCATATATGCTTATATATAAATTATACATTTTATATGTATATAATATACATATGAAGAAGAGGTAAAGAAATACCTAGAAAATTATTGTATCTGAATAATGGGAATATGGAGGATATTGTCTATTTTCTCTACTTTTGAATATGTCTGACATTTTTCGTAATACAAATGAAAGTAAATGCATTTTGGTTAAGCCAAAATAACTAGAATGGGAATTTAAAGGCTTCGAACCTGATTTTAACTCCATATAAAAGAAGCATTTTAAATAAGGCAAATTACTTCAAGTGTCCATTTCCCTATCTATAAAATAGTTTGTAGTACCTCATATTTTTTCAAAACTTGTTAATTGGAATTCTGGTCTGGGGCAATAAAGGAAAAAGAAGATTCCATGTTGACTGTAAGCTTGAAAGAACCTGCATGTTACATTCTTGTCTTTTAGAGTCATAACACATAAGGAGCCAATCAAACAACTGAACTATTTAGCTCAGCGTTTCCCAAATATATTTAATGAAAATACCCTTACCTTTTTTAAAAAACATCTTTATTGGAGTATAACAGCTTTACAATGTTTTGTTAGTCTCTGCTGTATAACAAAGTGAATCAGCTATATGTATACATATATCCCCATATCCCCTCCCTCTTGCGTCTCCCTCCCACCCTCCCTATCCCACCCCTCTAGGTGGTCACAAAGCACTGAGCTGATCTCCCTGTGCTATGCAGCTGCTTCCTACTAGCTATCTATTTTACATTTGGTATTATATATAAGTCCATGCCACTCTCTCACTTCATCTCAGCTTACCCTTCCCCCTCCCCATGTCCTCAAGTCCATTCTCTACATCTGCGTCTCTATTCTTGTCCTGCCCCAGGTTCTTCATAACCTTTTTTTTTTTTTTTTTAGATTCCATATATATGTGTTAGCATATGGTATTTGTTTTTCTCTTTCTGACTTACTTCACTCTGTATGGCAGACTCTAGGTCCATCCACCTCACTACAGATAACTCAATTTCTTTTATTCGTATGGCTGAGTAGTATTCCATTGTATACATGTGCCACATCTTTTTTATCCATACATCTGTCAATGGGCATTTAGGTTGCTTCCATGTCCTGGCTATTGTAAATAGTGCTGCAGTGAACATTGTGGTACATGACTCTTTTTGAATTATGGTTTTCTCAGGGTATATGTCGAGTAGTGGGATTGCTGGCTTGTATGGTAGTTATATTTTCAGTTTTTTAAGGAACCTCCATACTGTTCTCCATAGTGGCTGTATCAATGTACATTCCCACCAACAGTGCAAGAGGGTTCCCTTTTCTCCACACCCTCTCCAGCATTTATTGTTTGTAGATTTTTTGATGATGGCCATTCTTACTGGTGTGAGGTGATACCTCATTGTAGTTTTGATTTGCATTTCTCTAATGATCAGTGACGTTGAGCATCCTTTCATGTGTTCGTTGGCAATCTGTATATCTTCTCTGGAGAAATGTCTATTTAGGTCTTCTGCCCATTTTTGGATTGAGTTGTTTGTTTTTTTGATATTGAGCTGCATGAGCTGCTTGTGAAAATAGTCTTATCCTTGATTTTTTTTTTCATTTAACACCTATGAAACTTTGGGGGGAACTATAGACTGTGTCATCTCTAAGGACCCTTTTGGCGCTAAAGTTCTTTGAGTCTATAATTCTGTAAGTCTTTTAAATGTCTATAGAAAATCAAAATAACCAGTTAATACAGTGGGAAAAAAATCAAATCAGCTGTTTGACAGAAGTGCCTATTTAATTTAGTCCAAATGTTCTATCAAGTAGCCCCAGGTAGACCAGCTTGAGTGTTTTAAAAAATAACCTTGGCAGCATCCTATGAATCCAAGCTTCATTGTATTTGTGAAATGCTGAGCTTGAGCAAAGCCACAGCATTCATCTGGTCTATCGCAGTGATCAAGGCTGATTGCTCAACAATCGTATTGGATGCAGTGATTCATGTCAATCAGAAGCTCAGCAATGGGCAAGTTCACTATACGTATGTTACCAGGAGTCCCTGAAATGACCACCGCGGCCTAATTTGGAGGAGGTTTGATATTTGATCTGGAACGTGTTTGAAACTACCATATTTTCTCCAGGCAAATAATTTTTCTAAACTTCACTCTAATATTAAAATTCATAGGGTGATAACTATAAAAATGTGGAGGATATAAGGAGATCCATGGCTGACCATCATTTAACAATTAATTTTTTTCTAAAAGGCACATATTGTCTCTTTTAGCCCCCTTGAAGATAAATTTAGGACTTTTAAAGCAGAAGTACAGCCCATAGTGCCTCAATCTTAAGGAAAGAGAAGGCTGCTGTGAACAGTTTCTTCCTCTCTGCTTTTTGTAGAATTTTTTTTGAAGGTTGGGAAGTGAGGGTAAGGGGGCAGGCACATGAGTGGAAATGTTTAAATAACAACATAAGAAAAAGCCTACTCATTTCTGTATCTATCGTACAACTATTCAATATATGAGTTTTTAAATTAAACTTTTAATTTTGAGATAATTTTGGATTGACATGCAGTTATAAGAAATAATACAGAGATATGTCATATACTCCATAGTCAGTATCTCCCAGTAATAACATCTTGCAAAACTATATAGTAAAATATCACAACAAGAATCACCATGAACAACTTTTAAAGAGTTGAGAGGAGAGGCCAAAAGTAAAGAAAGAAGAAAGGTAGGGGCCAAAGATACAATGTCTGCATGAACTTCATTTCCGATTGATTACCTATCATCCATGATTTAAGAGAAGAAATCCAAATTATTACTTTTTATCAGTAACGAGGCATCCTGCTTTCTCCTTCTGCATTTGTATAAGTAAATCATGTGTTTTTATGTGTGCATAAGGTGTTAACATGCTTGGCAGTGACACTTAGAAATAAACATGAACAATATGATTTTGCATATGCTCTCATAGCCCTCTTCCCCTAAAATACACAAAGTCTCAAAATGTCTGAAGGTGCAAACCAAAGCATATTTATTGGAATCTAGACCTAACAAAAGATCCCATGTATTGAATCTGCTTTCTTAGGAAATTGTAAACCTGTCATTTATTTTGCATGTTATAGGAAGGACTGTACAAAACACCTCTCTGCTTGGGACCTATGGAATATTAAAACAGAATGGTTAGCAGGATATTGGAGGGTCCCGGTCCATTTACCTTTAACAGACTTTTACTTCCCTATGTGCATCTATGACGATGGAAGAATCATTTCTCTTCTTTCCTCCCTTCGTAATAATTATTTATCCAGATACTTGTGCCAGATGAAACCTTCTGCAGCCATAGGTGCATTATCTATTCTTGCCCATCGTTCAAATCCTTGGGTGATGCAAACGTGTGTGTGCCAAGGGTAAATATTTGACCGTTGTTCCAGCCACCATTGCACAGCCCCTGAGTGACCCTGCATTAATTAGCTGAGAATTTCAGGGCTTTGAATCTGATTGAATCAAAATATTGTTTTTACAAGTTGATGAAGGCTCTTGATTGATATGGGCCCTGCTGATTCTTTAAAGGATTAAATTGTATGTACAGATTACGGAGTTCTGGCTGCCACTGCTTAAAAGGGGATTGTTTTTTAGCAAAGCTTCAAAAAAAAATAGTGCTGTGGTGTGTTTTCCTCCCAATGGGTGTTGTGATCATTTCAGTGGACATTTCAGAATTTTAAAAATTGAGGGAAATGGTCAAGACAAGTATCAGGTAAAAATAAAGAGGCAGAAGAGAAAAAGACAAAAAGAAGTGGATAAAGGAGGAAGAAGGGGTTTGGCTTCCATTCATCCTGAAAATATGTTTTGTGTGCATATCTCACATGGTAAAGCCTGCCATATTTTACCCTGGGTACAGGAAAGGAACACAATCATCGGGGTCTGAGCTGGTCAGGGCTTAGAGGAATTGAATGGCATGCAGCATGTCCAGTGGGATACACTCACATGGCCCTGGGTCATGCAGCTCTCTGTCTACTGAACCCGAGGGCCCCACGGCAAGAGTGAGATATGACAAGAACCAGAGTCAGGCCCTCATCCAGATAAAGGGCAAGACAAGAAAAGCTCCAGGGGAAACTGGTACGCATAGAGATGGAAGGAGGAGCACGGATTTCCCCTTGCCAAGCCTTCCATGTTAATAGCAAATATCCACATCCTCAAACAAGGCAAGTCTGAGTATGTTGCCCTCTTATGTATATTTCTCTTACTCAAGATCTCTTATATTGGTTCCAGGTTGATGTTTTTCCCACCTGCAAATTTACAAAACTTTAATTTCATCATGTGCCTCTTAACTTGAAAAATGACTTTTTTCATGGACTCTGTGTTGTATAATGAATCAAAACCAATCAGCGTACGGAAGAAACAATAAAACGGAGCCCAAATCATCATGTGCCCAGAGCAGGGAGATTACTGAAGGTCTCAGCTGGCAACCCCTTCTGCAGCTTCTGAGAATGAACCACTGGTTTTTAAATACTTCTGGGAATGTTCTGCTTCCCCTAGGTTCCTTTTGGGACAAATTAGCTGGAATCCTGGATGCTTTTGACGTTTTATTCTTCTTTCACTTGTACCATGAAGGAGGGAGGGTTCTGAAAATTGGTTAACCCATAATGTGTTATGTAGTGGGCAGAACACAATAACAGGTAACAGTGACCTGGAGCATGGAGAAGGGGAATCTGTAAAGAAGTATAACTATATGAACTTATGGCTTAGTTTTAAAAATTCATGCAAAATTTCATGAGGAACATTTTTAAAGGAAAGTGTTAATGAACACTAAGTCTGCTCAGGCTGCTATAACAAAGTACCAGAGACTGGGTAGCTTATAAACAACAGAAATGTATTTCTTACAGTTCTGGAGGCTGGGAGGTCCAAGATTATGGTACCGGCATGGTTGGATTCTGGTGGGAGTCCACTTCCAACCTGTCCTTGTATTCTCACAAGGCAGAGCGCAGAGGGAAAGCAAGCTCTCTTGTGAGTTTTATAAGAGCACTAATCCCATTCATGAGGGCTCCATCCTCATGACTTCATCTAATTGTAATTATCTCCCGAAGACCCCATCTCCTAATACCATAACATTGAGAGGCTGGGGAGGACACAAACATCAGTCTATAACAAGTACAAAGTGGTGACTTTAAAATTAAACACATGAAGATGGAAGACAAGTAGAACAAAGGAGAGTGCTAACTAGGGTATGGGCAGTGGGCAAGACAACCAGGAGGCTGTGGGTCTTCAGAGGCACTTTGAAGGAGATGGCAGATATGAATGCACTAAGGCAGAGAGAACTCTCCTAAGGGACAGAGGAGAAGTCATGAGAAATCAGGGTAGTTGGTGATTATTTAGCTTGGTCGGGGCAGGAGAATGAAGTGGGTAAAGGAGATGAAAGACCACTTAGGGAAATGGTCTCCTGATGAAGGACTCTGAATCTCACACCGAGACGCCAAAAGCAGAGGTGATGGAGGCCCACTGAAGAAACTGAGCAGAGGGATGACAGAAATAAAACCCCTTGTTTGAGGACATCCATTTCCCTTTGTCAGTGTAGCTGTTAGAAGACATACAGTCAAATCTTAATTTAGTGGATCTTCAGTCTGGCTGGTTATCAGACTCATCTGCAGAATTTTATAATATATAAGTTCCTGGTTTCTTGATTTAGTGGATCTGAAGTAGGGTCCAGAAATCAGTAATTAAAAGTCCCTAAGGCCAGAGCTTCCAAAGTTTAAAGCACATGCAAACAACTTGGGGATCTGTTGAAAATCAGACTCTGATTCAGTAGGTGTTGGGTGGGGCCTGAGATGCTGTGAGTCCAGCAAGCTTCTGGATGCATGGTGTGCCTGCCCCAATTTGAGTAGCAAGACCAGGATGATCTGATAACCAGGTAAGTTTAAGGTCCACTTCCTGAGGGGATCTAAGGTCCAAAGAACAAGGTACATAGTCACCTATCTGGATAAAGCTGTTACAACATTTCTCTAAGCAATGAGAAATAAAAAGGTGATCTTTTTAAAGAGGAACCAAAACATGACCATAAAACAGTAAGACTATTTCTTTTTTGCATCCACATATGAAATCAGTCTCATTGTACTTTAGCCTCACAGTGAGTGAATGGAATAAGAAAATAGAGATCTTCTAGTTTCCCTGGAGTATATAAATAATGGATTATTCTTCCGGGTTCTTCTTCCTGTCTTAAGAACCAAACTGGCATTATTTCAGAAGAAAGGGAGGAAGAAAGAAAAGAAGGGAGGAAGGGGAAGGGGAGTAGGGAAAGAGGGAGGGAGCAGGCTGGAGAGTCACTGTAGGTACTGCTCAACAGAGGAAGACTATAGGCTGTGTGAGAAAGAGGCTAGAGAGCTACAGCTAATTGTGTGTGTGTGCACGCCCATATGTGTATATGTAAATATAAAATGGTATGCTATGTAGTTATGTATTATAATATATACATGTGTGTTTGTGAGTATATATATGATTATAAATATATGTGGGTATCTATATACCTATGTGTGTAAACATACATGTGTATGTCTTGTCTATATATAATTATGTGTGTGTATATATATATATACCTATGTGTGTGTGTGTGTGTGTGTGTATATATACACACACACACATACAGAGAGAGTGAGAGAGAGAAAAACAACTAAGCTGATGGAAAATAAACCATTTAATTCTAACATAATTGTTAGAAATATTATGGTTATCTATAATATCAGTAGATATTAAAATAATCTAATAGTTAGATTATAATCATCATTGTCAAGTTAACCTTATTTGATACCTGCCAACGGGAGGCTGCATTCTGCAAACAACACTTCAGTGAGACAAACATTATTCGTCAAATAGAGCTACAGCCAAGAATGTTGACCACCCTCTTTCCCACCTTCTAGATCATGGACACGAAAGTCTCACCCTCCTTTTGGGAGCCAAAATCCTGCTCTTTTTCCGTGAAGGTCCAGGGGTCCTCTGTACCATGGCTTCAGAGGGTGTGGGGCCTGCCTTCCATAACCCAGACCAGACCAGGAAGGATACAGCTACCCCTCACACCCATTTTAGAAATGAAGTTTGGCCTTCACCAAGAAGTCTAGACACGCCTTCTCTTCCCTTCAAATTGGGGAGAGTTGTGGGGTCTTAGGTGTTAGGGCACAAAAGGGAGTGCGAGAGTGAGGCATGAAATTGAGGGGGTGCCTGCTGTAGGTTCAGTATTCTTGCAGAAGAGCCATGCATCAAATGCAACAAAACGCACCCCTCCCCTCATTCACTATAACTCTCTTATTATCTTGGGCTCAGGTGTGTTGCATGAATATACAATAATGGGGCTAACAAGATGGTTTGGGGTCACAGAGGGATAAACCATGGTGTAATCCAGCTCTGAAAGCCGTTCTGGTAATGAAAATTGTAGACCAGTCTTGTGGCTAGTTTTGTAATAAAGATATACAAAGATGAATATAGGTTTCCCGGAATTAATCTGAGAGCCTTTGATCCAATTTATACTGGAGTGGCTGCCTTGAAGGCAGCTCGGTAGACAGGACTCCAATTTAGGTTGATAGAGTGCTGTGGGGTCTCAGGGAGGAAGGGTTCCCTGTAATTGGGAGAGGATTTTATTTTTGAAATGCCCATCTCTTGGCTTTGTCAAAGGCCGTGCATCTGTCTGCCTCGCCTGTGAATGCAGCCAGGCTCAAGGCACCGAACCCCACGGTGTAAGCCTCTGGTTCAGTATTCAGCGTGACAGACAGGCTACCAGTTTTATTCTTTCAGAGAGGACCCCAGGATACACTGCATTTTATTGTTGCGATTGTTCTGTGGACCAAGCAACATTAGGCCGACAGAGAGGGGAGGCTCAAGACAGCTTTATGTCGTCTTCTTCTTCCCCCTCTCTGTCTTTGACCTGCTAAAAGTGGCCAAGTTTAAGGCTCCTAGGAGTTTTCACTCTGAAGCCAGCAGCTTAGGTCTAGGGAGCAGGGGAAAACCGTTCTTACTTTGTCCTTGGAAGTGTGTCATTTTCTGGCAGTTGGCCAGGTCGGGGACAGGACTGGAGGCTGCTGAATTCAGGCCTTGACTCTTGAAGAACTGGAATTCCTGGCACACTCTTACATAAAACAGCCCCAGACCAACCCAAGAATTTTGACTGTGTCTACCTTATCGTCATGCTATCTGTTTGACTCTCTGGGCTGCCAATTCAGGAAAAAGTTGCTTTAAGAATATTTACATTCAAAACCCTTTTGATGCTTCCCATCGACTTTTCTCTTTTTAAGTGGCATTAGGGAATTATTCTCCTCAAATCCTGCTTAGGTAGCTGTTTAGAGAGGCCTGTTTTAAAACTGTTCTGCTTAAGATGAATCAGAAAGCATTGACTTCTGATGCTCTTCCTTAGAATTTTTTGGCCTCTTATTTGTAATTTTATTTACAAATTTCAAAAAGGACAAATTTTTATTTACAAATTACTAAAAGGACAAATTTTAGTCCTTTTCACTGATATAATTTTGAACATATGAGTTTATGTATTTTATCATCTATGAATTTATATATTTACAATTCATCATAAAAATATATCGTGGTTATTAGAACACCTTTTAAAGCCCAATTTGAAACACTGTTGTCACAAAAACCAAAGAGGAGTTTGTAATACATTTTTATTTGTGCCATGAAATTATCACTTAGGATTTTCATATCAGTATTAGAAAAGTTGGTTAAATAACTGTTTCTTGTAGTGTTATGGGAATGAAATTTAATTATTACTGAAGGCTTTTTATTTTTCCATTTTTATTTTAATACTTCTCTTAATTGTGTACGTCGGCCTGTACACTAATATACACAAGGTGGTGTAAGATGTGAACTGCCTTTAATAACAAATAAAAAAGCAGTTTGTATTCAGCTTAAAATAGCCCACAGCTAAAATGAAGGCTATAGCTCTGCAGCCAACGAACCCAGAGAGAGTTTAATCATTTAGCCTGCAGATTACAATTTGAGGCATTTTTAGAGGATTTTCTCACACACACACACACACACACACACACACACACACACACACACACACGTACACATATATAGATACTCTGGAATTTGTTTATTACTTATATAAATCACCTTTTAGTTTAGCAGAAAAGGACCAACTTCAGCTTAGATTATCTTTAATGGGAGGTGGGAGTGGTATTTTTAGATGTAGCAAATGAGAAAAAAAATGCATTTTCAATTGTCAGTAATATTTAATTTCTATCAATAATTGCTTGATTGTTCTTCTGAAAAGCAGAGCTTTAATATGTCAGCCTAAATTACAATACAAAAGAAATCAGAAATTATGCTGTTAGTATTTCCCATTTTCAGATCTTATTGATTAGATTAGAGAAAAAAATTATTCCTTATAATTTCACTGTAGAAAAGCTATATGTCTAGTCATATCACTACCTGTAAACGAAATTAGGGAGAAATGTTTCTTAACATAGTGTTTGTGTATATATACGTGTGTGTGTGTATATATATATGTGTGTGTATATATATACACACACACATATATATACACACATATATATATATACACACACATATATATATATATATATATTTTTTTTTTTTGGTTTCTTTTTGTTTTTTTGTTTTTTTTCTTGAGAAGGGAAGGTACAGCATCTAATTTTACCCATGATTTATCTTTATTAGAAGCTCTTGTCAGGGAATTAAACTTTTTAGATCTGGGCATTGCCTTTAAAATACAAAGCCTATCATGATGACTGTTTTATAATAAAAATTAGACTGATTTTAATTTAAGGAGATTTATAAGTGGTTCTCTTAGGAATTTTGTTGTTTTATTCACCAAGTTAGTAGACCAATAGAAACATACCAGTGACGTTTAGCTTGCAAGTTAATGAAAAACAAATCCCCTACTGAAATAAACTAGATTTTTTCTTTTAATATGGAGAGATCAAGTTCATGCCTAAGAAACTTTTCAAGGAGAAAACTCTGCTAAATTTCTTTCTCATGTTTTTAAGATCAAATGCTTTCTGTATCATGGAACGCACTTTTTTGGGGGAGAAATCTTGCCTTCTTAGAATTCACTAATGTAATTTGTGAGTTTGAACTTTTTTCAGTATGATATAAATGTTTAAAATAGAAAAAAAATGAAGGAGTCAGAAAGGCACTTTAATCTGAATGATTCATATATAGGCATCTTAAGAAACATGCATAGTGTGCATGAGTAAACCATACCTATGTTGTAAAAGATGCTAAATCAATGTGTATTTAACTTCAGATGAAAGTTGCAGGGCAGAAGCAAGCATCTATTAGGGAAACATTGTATGGGGTTGCATTTGTGATGGGAATCCTAAGGAGCTTTCTGAATATGTTAACTTTTTTTTGATAACTCAGTGATGAAAGCTTACAGCCGAGCAAGTGTATTTCTTAACACAAATTTGTAAGGACGTTTTTGATATCTTCATCTCTAATGTTTCAAAGAAGCTTTGTTAAAGTCCAGTTCCCATAAAACATCTACTTGCAAAGTGTCAGATCACAGGAAAAGAAGACTTTTAAATATTCAAGGAATATTTGTTTTTTAAGTAAAGCTTATAAAAACTGCCTGGCAAGCCTATTTTTAGGACACCAGATGCCTCCCTCCAGTAGCACACCCCACCTTCTCAGAGAGGAGACACTACAAGGAAAATGGGTAATTAGGTTTCTAACTGAAAATGATCAGTTTGTTGTTTTTCTTTCCAAATACACAGATTAAGATAATAAAAGAAGTGACAGTGGATTCCTTCTGGAATTAACCGTTCTTCTCAAGCTTCTTCCTGGCATCAACAGCATTTGTGTGTTCTTCCGGCCCTGCCTGGGAGTGTACATGTTTGTATATACAGGTTTCACTGGCAGGCCTAATTTCAGGATACATAATGCATGATTTTGAAACCAATTTGCTATTGTAATATTTTTTAGGAATGCATGGAAGTACGCAAGAGGAGAATGTTAAATTATACATGCATTGTGGCCAAGTGGATTCATTTAGCTCAGTCTGCAGGTGAATCTCCCCGTGACCTTGGCACTTGCTGGCTAGTATAGAATAACAATCAAAGCTTGGATTGGGAATCCGACCATTTCCAAATATTAACAACTTCTTTCAAAGGAAATGCTGATTTCAGCATTTATGGTAATGGAACATTGGTGTATCTCTTTCAGAGTTTTTAGGGGAGGGGGAGAAAAACAAACGCCACAATCTTAATAGGATTAAAAGCCAGG
The DNA here is from genome assembly GCF_964270905.1 of Leucopleurus acutus. Classification (NCBI taxonomy): domain Eukaryota; kingdom Metazoa; phylum Chordata; class Mammalia; order Artiodactyla; family Delphinidae; genus Leucopleurus; species Leucopleurus acutus. The sequence goes on along the minus strand of NC_139162.1, from coordinate 16,392,389 downwards.
CTTTTTATTTTCAAAATGCTAATTTGTTTTCTGTATTCTGTTTTCATGTCGGGGCTTGTTATTCGCTACCCTAGGACCCACAGACCACTGAAGACTCAGAATTGCGTTGGTACCGATAGGAAAGTGACATAAAAGGTTTCTATCCGAAAGGAATTCTGTATTCTTTCCAAGCCCACTTCCTCTTTTCTTATGTAAGTCATCTTGGGGCAGAGCATTCAAGGTAGAGGGTGGGAAGGGACCAGTATGCTTCAAGTCCCTGGCCTGACTCCTATCCACTTACCCTTCCACATTAGGGAACAAACTTGAGTCATTAGGGGGCCATTAATTGAAGCAGCCTGTGACCCGTGTGAATCAGATGAACTGCCTGGGCTGGAAAAGTTTGGCCATGGAGCGGAGCAGCCTGAGGCACCTGACATTCTGTAATCTGCTTATCTGGCAGGCTTTCGCCAGCAGCTCACCCATGGAGCGAACAGTGGGGCAGGGAGACTAGGCCAGAACTGAGACACTAATTTACCATGTAATTTGTTCCGAGATTCCTTTGATAGATTTCACTACCAAAGACCTTTGCAGGAGAAGGGGACATTACACCCTGACACCAGCCTGTTCTGGTGACTAGAGAGGGCTACACCATGCCTGGGTCCGGTGATGACCTTGGTAATAGGACTTACCCGTCCTTACCTGCGCCTTCCCTCTCTTCTCTGTTTCTTTGCCTTTTCCTTTCCTGTCCAACCCAGGGAGGAAGAGAGAAAGTAGAAAATCGAGTTCCATGCAGGTTGATGAAAACCAGGTGTAGCAATCCAAAGAAGCAGGTAATTTGAAGTTTGAATCTGTTTGGCAAATGAGGTGTCCCATTTGGGGTAATACGTGTTCATGTTTTGGCCCAGCAGGTGTGCTAATGCAAGGCAGGTTTCCTTGAGCTGGCTTATTCAGGGGATGTTACAAATGGATAGACTATTTAAATGCCCACAAAGGCATTAACAAACATACCCGAACTCTCAAAAACTGGAAAAAAAAATCAAAGGAAAAAGGTCCATGCTTTGGGTTTTGCTCACTTGTGCTTCTAATAGTTGTTTAATGACCTATAAAGTCACTTTTGTAAGAAAAGAAACATAAAGGAATTTGGTAACTAAAAAAATTTAAAGGGAGGGGGCTGCTGAGACATTTTCTTCCAGCTGCTGAAAGAAACTGAACTGGTGTTTTGAATGGTATTTGTAGCATTCACCTTTCTTCCTTCCTTACCCACTTTGTTGGAGAATATAAATATTGAGGCTTTTTTTTTTCTTTTTCCTGCCAGAACTGTTGGTTTGGTTGAGATTGTGTTTTGTTTTCTGTTAGAAGAAATGGCAGATAAAAGGGAGGCATCATCTACATTTTGCTTAGTACATTGGTTTCTATTCAGTGTCCTTTAGGGAAAAAAAAAATTCCTTCAATTAGCATTTCTCACTGAAACAAAGAGTTTGCTCTGTTCTGTAAGGCTCATTACTGAAACATTCTAAGGTATATAACATTGCGGCCTATTGCCATGAAAATGAGTTGTGAGTCATGTCTTAATTAAGGGGCTGCTTAGGCCAGAAGATACACAAGCAAATCCTGCCTTGGAATGGAAATGAAACAAATGCATGAAGTCTGTAAATGTCCCCTCCAACTTTAAAAATATTCTCCATTTCCCCGTGCTGGTTAAATAGGTACTGTGGAATCTGAAGAAAGAGAGGACACTGGACTTTGACCTTGGCCAACAGGATGCTTTGTTTACAGAAATGCACCTGAAGTTGGCTCGTTTTATCCTAGTAGAGGAAGCACTACAGAGTGTTCTAAGGAAAGTAAATGAGGAAATCTTGTAGGGATGAGCGTGGCTAATGGTTTTCCAACTTCTTTAAGTTCAGGGCAAGAGAACTTGGGCTTCAGCTTGACATGGAGAATTAGTTCAAAGGAAGAAAATCTGTGGGTGTTTGGAATGGATTACCCAGTATAGTGGGTTGAATAGTGTCCCTCCAAAATTTATGTCGACCCAGAGCCTCAGAACGTGACCTTATTTGGAAATAAGGTCTTTGCTGCTGTAATTAGTTAAGGATCTTGAGATGAAATTATCCTGAGTTTAGGGTGGATGCTAAAACCAGTCATTAGTGTTCTTATAAGAAAAAAGAGAGATATGACACACAGAGAGATACAGGGGGAAGCCATGTGAAGACAGAGGTAGAAAAGGGGGTGTTGAGTCTTCCAGCCAAGGAGTGTTAAGGATTGCTGGAGCCACCAGAAACTAGAAGATAGGCACAGGACAGATTCTCCCTCAAAGCCTCCAGAAGTACTAGCCCTGCCAACACCTTGATCTCAGGCTCGTGGCTTCCAGAACTGAGAGACAATAGATTGCTATTGTCTTAAGCCACCAAGTTTGTGTTCATTTCAGGGCAGCCCCTAGAGACTAATGCACCCAGAAATACAGCACCCATTTGGGGTATTTTAATCCTAACAGGAGATAAATCTGATTTGCATTTGCCATCTACAAAGACCTCTTGGTCTCACTTGTGTGGCACACAGTTTTACAGCATAAGAGTACCCAGGGCTATCTGACATGTCGAAACATATCTTCAGCTGGTATTAGGAGGGAGTAAAAAGACTGTTTCAGTGAAGTGTCCTGGGAATCTCAGGCTAGCCCTGGTCCACAGTTGTCAGGTTCTGGATTGAGCAGGAAGCTTCCAAAAAAGGTCTTCTACCCAAAGGGATACAAATCCAGATATTCCCATAAATGGTCTTTTCTCCAAGGGACCTAAAAAAATTTTTTTGTCACTCTTACGCCCTAGAATTTGGCCAAAGAGCCCTGAGAACGCAGATTCAAGTACCCACCTTTCCCCGATGCAGCAGTGCACGTTAGACACGTACCATAGGTTGCATCATGCTTTCAGAATGCCCCAGCTTGGCAGATGTTGATGGCAGCCGACTTGGAGAATGTGTTTACAAGAAGAGGAACTAACCTGTGTAGCAAAGAAGATCACTAAATCTACACTTGGAAGTCTACCACCTAGACTGGTCTGGCTGACCTTGGACAAGTCATTTAACCCAGACAGACTTTATTTTCCTCATCTGTAAAAAGTGGGGCTAACTCATCCTTCTCTGAGTTCTCAGGTCTAGATGAGATAATGTGTATGAAAATAATTTGGAAATTATTAGGTGCCCTGCAAACCTTAAGTATTTGAGGTATTCTTTAGGGAAAAGGACCCATAGTTCATTTTTTACCCCTTAGCACCACCTTGTATCCAAGCTTCAGCTCTTGAATTTTAGAATCCTGCATTACAAAATGGGCCAGAGGTCACTGAAGGATTCATTGACGTTTTCTTCCTAATGCCATCAATGTGAAAACAAAGAGTAAAATTGAATAAACTCTCTGTGACCCTCACTACTCCATACAATTATTACCAGATACAAATGTTAGACAGTAGATGTTTTCCTACTATTCCGAAGGCATGGCAACTGAGAGGTATCCCCAAACCCATCAATTTCAGTGTTGTTTTTTTTTTTCTTCTAAGAGAACAAAGAACTCCAAAGTTAAATACATTGCTTAGCTACCAGTATTTAATACCATGAGAGGATGCTGGAGAAACTGCTGACTAATTCTTATATCCTGAGCAGGCTTGAACCACCAAGAGCCACCTTAGCAGTATGATTCTGTAATATGGGGATTAAGAATGGGTTAGGTAGAAAACGGACCCAATTGAAGGTCTAATGCCAGGGGCTGGCTAGAGGGCCTGATCATAGAGTAGACTGGTATGTTGGGTCTGATCCATGCCCTTGTTTGTGTTGAGTTTGAACTAGTTGGAGTGATGATGATGCCAGATGGGTAGGAAGGAGGGAGTATAGGATACAGGGTCTTGGGATAGTGGCAATTACTGTAATCCAATGTAATGATGTTGACACATCTTCAAGTGGTGGAACACTCAATGTAACTTGAGGGTAGAGGGAGTGAGTCCCATCGTTAAGGGATGAAACCAAGGATGGGCAATACTGGAGATGAGGTAGAGCTCTCATCTTGGAAAGGAACTCTGTGTAAACCAAGGTACAGGGTGAGCTCATTGCTGCCACTGCAGGAGGGAAGTGCATTGCTGTCCAGGGAGGAGGCTGGGCCCAGTTAGCCCTGTAGGCACCAAGCCCTTGGTCCAGGGAAGCTGGGCTGTTGTGGAGAATGAGGACAGGGATCATGACACATTGCCAGGTTAATATTTCATGGACTCAGGATGAGGGCAGGTTGAACCCAGTGGTCAAAGGTCTTCTAGACTTGTGACCAGGTGAGAAGTACATGCTTGACTCACCCTAGTTCCGTCCATGACTGAGTGACAAAACCATGCCCTAGCTTATGAATATAATCTGTTAGACTTTGCCCTTGACCTATCTGTAGTATGTATCCTGTTTTAGACTATAATGGAAGCCATCTTTGAAGAAGATCTCATCCACCTGCTTTTTTACTATAAAGAGAAATGCTTTGAGTCACTTGAGGATTTAATTTAGGGGTCTTCGTCTGACACTGTGTTATGCCATTTCCCTCATGGGTATTTTGTGTTCCCACCTGGACTATAAGCTCTTTGAGGACAGAAAAAATTAAAAAAAAAAATTTTTTTTTTCACTCTTTAAAAAAACAAACCCAGGACTCAAAAACAAAACAGACTAAGAACTGAAGCCTGCATACATGACATATTTTTGGTGACACCCAATTGCTTTCTGTGGCCAGGAGTGGGGGACAGCAGGATGGATGGTGAGAGGTGGCTAGGGGGTGATATTATACTTAGATTATTGCTGTTTTACTCAACAGGGAGCCAGGCAGCAACCAATCACAGCCCCTAATACTGTAGATTATCACATGTGACATTAATGCATGTGAAAATTGGACCTTTAAGACTGCACATTTAGAGGCTAATCACCCTCTTTAACATCCCCTCCAACAACCAAGTCTTGGTCTTTGCCTTCATTTGTAAAGACTGTGGGTACCGCTGGTTAACTGAAAATTTCCAGCGGTATTTTGAATCACTGGCTTAGAACTGTGACTGAACGGTTTACGGTGTTTCAGGCGAAGGTCTTCTTTAATGGAGGCAAGCATTTTCTCCTTATCTTCCTGTAATGGCGCAGTAGCTTTGCTAGGGGTTGGATTCTGAAGTATCACTTAACAGCAATCTATTTCCTTAAGATTCCTGATAACATGGTTTGTATTTCACCACTAATAAATAGGACCAGTTTTGGAGAAAGGCTTTTAAAAACACAGAAGCATTGGATTGCCTGTACTTAAAAAACAAAAAGAAAAAATATATGTATAATTTTGTTTGTTTTTTGACCCTTTCGTTGTCATTTTAAAGCCATCTTTGAAAAGGGAGACATCTTCCCTGTCCTTTCTGCTGAGACAAGTGAGCAAAGATGCTTCTCACGGCCTCTTCTGACATGCATCCTGTCCTGGCACTTTGCAATTCGGAAATGCAGGGAACGGCCTTCACCCTAGAATATTTTAGCAACTACTTTGACAGAGATATTCCTAAGACAGATGCTAACCTGGTAGATACTATGAAATATTCAGATCCAAAATAGATTCCCCATTTCTGGAACATTCTGCTTCAGTAGATAAATTTGCTGGACTGTCTTTGAAAGAGGACATTCATGATCGTATCCCATCTGTATGTTTACACATAGGTCAACTCTTATCAGAAGAGTGGCTGTATAGATTTGTATTTTGGTCTTTTACTTGTTCAATATTCATTCATTCATTCATATGGGCACTTTCTTCCCAAGCAGAGTTAATAAGGCAACAGGTGGGGACCCAGGGGACATCAGGAGCCTTAGTTTTGTTTCTCAAAGTTGAAGTACAGACATGCTCCAGGGTACAGAGGAGGCCCACACAGACCAGCTCAGTCATCCCAAAGCCCACCGGGATGGATCAAATACACTGGGAGAGCCTGGAACAATTTAAATCAACTTTTGATTAGAATTAGTATCCTGGAACTCAGTATTTTTGTTTCCTTTTCAAGAATAAGCTTACTTTAGGTAATGAGATTTTGTTCTAATCTGAAGGGAAAGGAGAAAGCAATCACTGAGGGAAAATTAGTTGTCTTGAGTGAAATATAAGAACAATAAACCCTAATAATTTTGAATTTGATAAATTCCAAGTTTGTGACAATTTGACCTGGTTAGGAGAAATTTTAGGTTTCTGTTACCTTTGCACTAAGTTTGTAAATATGGACTGTGACAAACTATGATGGAGCATTTCTAAACTAAAGTAACCAACTATTTTTAGGGGCTTGAGCTAATTAATTGTGATATGCAAGGATTTAACGTTTGTTTTCTATATATCTTTGTTTTTTTAAGCAGAAACATGAGAAATATTTATTTCTAATCCAAAGGGAAAACAAAGATAAAAAACAGGATAGAGATTTTTTTTTAACATCTTTGGAGTATAATTTCTTTACAATGGTGTGTTAGTTTCTTCTTCATAACAAAGTGAATCAGCCACTATGGAGAACAGTATGGAGTATGTATATATATACATATATCCCCATATCTCCTCCCTCTTGTTTCTCCCTCTCACCCCCCAATCCCAACCCTCTAGGTGGTCACAAAGCACTGAGCTGATCTCCCTGTGCTATGAGGCTGCTTCCCACTAGCTATCTATTTTGCATTTGGTAGTGTACATATGTCCATGCTACTCCCTCACTTCGTCCCAGCTTACCCTTCCCACTCCCCATGTCCCCAAGTCCATTCTCTACATCTCTGTCTTTATTCCTGTCCTGCCCCTAGGTTCTTCAGAAACTTTTTTTTTTTTTAGATTCCATACATATGCGTTAGCATACGGTATTTGTTTTTCTCTTTCTGACTTACTTCACTCTGTATAATAGTGTCTAGGGCCACCCACCTCACTACAAATAACTCAATTTCTATTTTTTTATGGCTGAGTACTATTCCATTGTATATATGTTCCACATCTTCTTTAGCCATTCATCTGTCGATGGACACTTAGGTTGCTTTCATGTCCTGGCTATTGTAAATAGAGCTGCAATGAACATTGTGGTACATGACTCTTTTAGAATTATGGTTTTCTCAGGGTATATGCCCAGTAGTGGGATTGCTGGGTCGTATGATAGTTCTATTTTTAGTTTTTTAAGGAACCTCCATACTGTTCTCCATAGTGGCTGTATCAATTTACATTCCCACCAACAGTGCAAGAGGGTTCCCTTTTCTCCACACCCTCTCTAGCATTTATTGTTTGTAGATTTTTTGAGGATGGACATTCTGATCAGTGTGAGGTGATACCTCATTAGAGTTTTGATTTGCATTTCTTTAATGATTAGTGATATTGAGCATCCTTTCATGTGTTTGTTGACAATCTGTATATCTTCTTTGGAGAAATGTCTATTTAGGTCTTCTGCCCATTTTTGGACTGAGTTGTTTATTTTTTTGATATTGAGCTGCATGAGCTGCTTGTAAATTTTGGAGATTAATCCTTTGTCAGTTACTTCATTTGCAAATATTTTCTCCCATTGTGAGGGTTGTCTTTTCGTCTTGTTTATGGTTTGCTTTGCTGTGCAAAAGGTTTTAAGTTTCATTAGGTCCCATCTGTTTATTTTTGCTTTTATTTCCATTTCTCTAGGAGGTGGGTCAAAAAAGATCTTGCTGTGATTTATGTCATAGAGTGTTCTGCCTATGTTTTCCTCTAAGAGTTTTATAGTATCTGGCCTTACATTTAGGTCTTTAATCCATTTTGAGTTTATTTTTGTGTATGGTGTTAAGGAGTGTTCTAATTTCATTCTTTTACATGTAGCTGTCCAGTTTTTCCAGCACCACTTATTGAAGAGGCTGTCTTTTCTCCATTGTATATTCTTGTCTCCTTTATCAAAAATAAGGTGACTATATGTGAGTGGGTTTATCTCTGGGCTTTCTATCCTGTTGCATTGATCTGTATTTCTGTTTTTATGCCAATACCATACTGTCTTGATTACTGTAGTTTTGTAGTATAGTCTAAAGTCAGGGAGCCTGATTCCTCCAGTTCCATTTTCCTTTCTCAAGATTGCTTTGGCTATTCAGGGTCTTTTGTGTTTCCATACAAATTGTGAAATTTTTTGTTCTAGTTCTGTGAAAAATGCCATTGATAGTTTGATAGTGATTGCATTGAATCTGTTGATTGCTTTAGGTAGTATAGTCATTTTCACAATGTTGATTCTTCCAGTGCAAGAACATGGTATATGTCTCCATCTGTTTGTATCATCTTTAATTTCTTTGATCAGTGACTTACAGTTTTCTGCATACAGGTCTTTTGTCTCCTTAGGTAGATTTATTCCTAGGTATTTTGTTCTTTTTCTTGCAATGGTAAATGGGAGTGTGTCCTTAATTTCTCTTTCTGATTTTTCATCATTAGCGTATAGGAATGCAAGAGATTTCTGTGCATTAATTTTGTATCCTGCTACTTTACCAAATTCATTGATTAGCTCTAGTAGTTTTCTGGTAGCATCTTTAGGATTCTCTATGTACAGTATCTTGTCATCTGCAAACACTGACAGTTTTACTTCTTCTTTTCCAATTTGGATTCCTTTTATTTATTTTTCTTTGATTGCTCTGGCTAAAACTTCCAAAACTATGTTAAGTAGTAGTAGTGAGAGTGGACAACCTTGTCTTGTTCCTGATCTTAGAGGAAATGGTTTCAGTTTTTTACCACTGAGAGTGATGCTGGCTGTGGGTTTTTCATATATGGCCTTTATTATGTTGAGGTAAGTTCCCTCTCTGCCTATTTTCTGGAGGGTTTTTATCATAAATGGGTTTTGAATTTTGTCGAAAGCTTCTTCTGCATCTATTGAGATGATCATATGATTTTTATCCTTCAGTTTGTTAATATGGCTTATCACATTGATTGACTTGCGTATATTGAAGAATCCTTGCATTCCTGGGATAAACCGCACTTGATCATGGTGTATGATCCTTTTAATGTGCTGTTGGATTCTGTTTGCTAGTATTTTGTTAAGGATTTTTGCATCTATATTCATCAGTGATATTGGCCTGTAGTTTTCTTTCTTTGTGACATCTTTGCCTGGTTTTGGTATCAGGATGATGGTGGCCTCGTAGAATGAGTTTGGGAGTGTTCCTCCCTCTGCTATATTTTGGAAGCATTTGAGAAGGATAGGTGTTTGCTTTTCTCTAAATGTTTGATAGAATTCACCTGTGAAGCCATCTGTCCTGGGCTTTTGTTTGTTGGAAGATTTTTAATCATAGTTTCAATTTCAGTGCTTGTGATTGGTCTGTTTATATTTTCTGTTTCTTCCCGGTTGAGTCTCAGAAGGTTGTGCTTTTCTAAGAATTTGTCCATTTCTTCCAGGTTGTCCATTTTATTGACATATAATAGCTTGTGGTAATCTCACATGATCCTTTGTATTTCTGTAGTGTCAGTTGTTACTTCTCCTTTTTCATTTCTAATTCTACTGATTTGAGTCTTCTCCCTTTTTTTCTTGATGAGTTTGGTTAATGGTTTATCAATTTTGTTTATCTTCTCAAAGACCCAGCTTTTAGTTTTATTGATCTTTGCTGTTGTTTCCTTCATTTCTTTTTCATTTGTTTCTGATCTGATCTTTATGATTTCTTTCCTTCTGCTAACTTTGGGATTTTTTTGTTCTTCTTTATCTAATTGCTTTAGGTGTAAGGTTAGGTTGTTTACCTGAGATGTTTCTTGTTTCTTGAGGTAGCATTGTATTGCTATAAACTTCCCTGTTAGAACTGCTTTTGCTGCATCCCATACGTTTTGGGTCGTTGTGTTTTCATTGTCATTTGTTTCTAGGTATATTTTGATTTCCTCTTTGATTTCTTGAGTGATCTCTTGGTTATTTAGTAGTGTATTGTTTAGCCTCCATGTGTTTGCATTTTTTACAGATTTGTTCCTGTAATTGATATCTAGTCTCATAGTGTTGTGGTCGGAAAAGATCCTTGATACAATTTCAATTTTCTTAAATTTACCAAGGCTTGATTTGTGACCCAAGATATGATCTATCCTGGAGAATGTTCCATGAGTGCTTGAGAACAAAGTGTATTCTGTTGTTTTTGGATGGAATGTCCTATAAATATCAATTAAGTCCATCTTGTTTAATTTATCATTTAAAGCTTGTGTTTCCTTATTTATTTTCATTTTGGATGGTCTGTCCATTGGTGAAAGTGGGGTGTTAAAGTCCCCTATGATTGTGTTATTGTCAATTTCCCCTTTTATGGCTGTTAGCATTTGCCTTATGTATTGAGGTGCTCCTATGTTGGGTGCATAAATATTTAAAATTATTATATCTTCTTGGATTGATCCCTTGATCATTATGTGGTGTCCTTCTTTGTCTCTTGTGATAGTCTTTATTTTAAAGTCTATTTTGTCTGATATGAGAATTGCTACTCCAGCTTTCTTTTGATTTCCATTCGCATGGAATACTTTTTCCATCCCCTCACTTTCAGTCTGTATGTGTCCCTAGGTCTGAAGTGGGTCTCTTGTAGATAGCATATATACAGGTCTTGTTTTTGTATCCGTTCAGCCAGTCTCTGTCTTTTGGTTGGAGCATTTGATCCATTTACATTTAAGGTAATTATCAATATGCGTGTTCCTATTACCATTTTCTTAATTGATTTCGGTTTGTCATTGTAGGTCTTTTCCTTCTCTTGTGTTTCCTGCCTAGAGAAGTTCCCTTAGCGTTTGTTGTAAAGCTGGTTTGGTGGTGCTGAATTCTCTTAGCTTTTGCTTGTCTGTAAAGGTTTTAATTTCTCCGTTGAATCTGAATGAGATCCTTGCTGGGTTGAGTAGTCTTGATTGTAGGTTTTTCCCTTTCATCACTTTAAATATGTCCTGCCACTCCCTCTGGCTTGAAGAGATTCTGCTGAACGATCAGCTGTTAACCTTATGGGGATTCCCTTGTATGTTATTTGTTGCTTTTCCCTTACTGCTTTTCATATTTTTCCTTTGCATTTAATTTTTGATAGTTTGATTAATATGTGTCTTGGTGTGTTTCTCTTTGGATGTATCCTGTATGAGACTTTCTGTGCTTCCTGGACTTTATTGACTATTTCCTTTCCCATATTAGGGAAGTTTTCAACTATGATCTCTTCAAATATTTTCTCAGTCCCTTTCTTTTTCTCTTCTTCTTCTGGGACCCCTATAATTCGAATATTGGTGCATTTAATGTTGTCCCAGTGGTCTCCTAGACTGTCCTCATTCTTTTCATTCTTTTTTCTTTATTCTGCTCTGCAGTAGTTATTTCCACTATTTTATCTTCCAGGTCACTTATCCATTTTTCTGCCTCAGTTATTCTGCTATTGATTCCTCCTAGAGAATTTTTAATTTCATTTATTGTGTTGTTCATCATTGTTTGTTTGCTCTTTAGTTCTTCAAGGTCCTTGTTAAACATTTCTTGTATTTTTCCATTTTATTTCCAAGATTTTGGATCATATTAACTATCATTACTCTGAATTCTTTTTCAGGTAGACTGCCTATTTCCTCTTCATTTGTTTGTTCTGGTGGATTTTTACCTTGCTCTTTCATCTGCTGTGTGTTTCTCTGTCTGCTCACTTTGGTTAACTTACTGCGTTTGGGGCCTCCTTTTTGCAGGCTGCATGTTCGTAGTTACCATTGTTTTTGGTGTCTGTTCCCAGTGGCTAAGTTTGGTTTAGTGTGTTGTGTAGCATTCCTGGTGGAGGGGACTGGTGCCTGTGTTCTGGTGGATGAGGCTTGATCTTGTCTTTCTGGTGGGCAGGACTGCGTCTTGTGGTTTGTATTGGGTTGTCTTTGACCTTACTATGATTTTAGGCAGCCACTCTGCTAATGTGTGGGGTTGTGTTCCTGTCTTGGTAGTTGTTTGGCATAGGGTGTCCAGCACTGTAGCTTGCTGGTCGTTGAGTGGAGCTGGGTCTTAGCATTGAGATGGAGATCTCTGAGAGAGCTTTTGCCATTTGATATTATTTGGAGCTGGGAGGTCTCTGGTGGACCAGTGTCCTGAACTCGGCTCTCCCACCTCAGAGGCACAGGCCTGACACCTGGCCGGAGCACCAAGACCCTGTCAGCCACATGGCTCAGAAGAAAAGGGAAGGGAAAAAAAGAAAGAAAGAATAAAATAAAATAAAGTTAAAAAAATATTAAAAATTAAAATGTCATAAAAAAGGAATGAAAGAAGAGAGCAACCAAACCATCAAACAAATCCAGCAATGATAACAAGCACTAGAAACTATACTTTAAAAAAAAGACAGGTAGAACCCAGGATAAATGGGAAAAGCAAAGCAATACAAAAACAATCACACAAAGAAGCATACACATACACACTCACAAAAAGAGAAAAAGGAAAAAAATATATATATCTATAGATAAAAAATACAAGGAAGAGAGCGACCAAATCAATAAACAAATATACCAATGATAATAACCTCTAAATACTAAACTAAGATAAACATAAAACCAGAAACAAATTAGATGCAGAAAGCAAACCCCAAGTCTACAGTTGCTCGCAAAGTCCACTGCCTCAATTTTGGGATGATTCGTTTTTTATTCAGGTATTCCAGAGATGCAGGGTACATCAGGTTGATTGTGGAGATTTAATCCGCTGCCCCTGAGGCTGCTGGGAGAGATTTCCCTTTCTCTTCTTTCTTCGCACAGCTCCTGGGGTTCAGCTTTGGATTTGGCCCAGCCTCTGCATGTAGGTCGCCCTCTGGCATCTGTTCTTTGCTCAGACAGGACAGGGTTAAAGGAGTGGTGGACTCGGGGGCTCTGGCTCACTCAGGCCAGGGGGAGGGAGGGAGGGGTACGGAATGAGGGGCAAGCCTGCAGCAGCAGAGGCTGACATGATGTTGCAACAGCCTGAGGTGCACTGGGTGTTCTCCCAGGGTAGTTGTCCCTAGATCATGCGACCCTGGCCTTGGCTGGCTGCACAGGCTCCTGGGAGGGGAGGTGTGGATAGTGACCTGTGCTTGCACACAGGCTTCTTGGTGGCTGCAGCAGCAGCCTTAGCATCTCATGCCCGTCTCTGTGGTCCGAGCTGATAGCCATGGCTCACGCCCATCTCTGGAGCTCATTTAGGCGGTGCTCTGCCTTCTGTGGGCAGACAGGGAAGGAATCCCCTCTCCTCGTGCACCCCGAAACAGTGGTCTCTTGCCTCTTAGGCAGTTCCAGACTTTTTCCCAGACTCCCTCCCGGCTAGGTGTGGCACACTAGCCCCCTACAGGCTGTGTTCATGCAGCCAACCCCAGTCCTCTCCCTGGGATCTGACCTCTGAAGCCGGAGCCTCAGCTCCCAGCCCCCATCCACCCCAGTGGGTGAGCAGACAAGCCTCTCGGGCTGGTGAGTGCTGGTCAGCACCGATCCTCTGTGCAGGAATATCTCTGCTCTGCCCTCTGTACCCCTGTTCCTGTGCTCTCCTCCATGGCTCCGAAGCTTCCTCCCCGCCCACCCCCCATCTCTGCCAGTGAAGGGGCTTCCTAGTGTGTGGAAACTTTTCTTCCTTCACAGCTCCCTCCCACTGGTCCAGGTCCCATCCCTATTCTTTTGTCTCTGTTTTTTATTTTTTCTTTTGCCCTACCCAGGTACATGGGGAGTTTCTTGCCTTTTGAGAGGTCTGAGGTCTTCTGCCAGCGTTCAGTAGGTGTTCTGTGGGAGTTGTTCCCATGTAAATGTATTTCTGATGTATTTGTGGGGAGGAAGGTGATCTCCACGTCTTACTCCTCTGCCATGTTGAAGGTCTCCCAGCTACATATCTTTTCTAAGGCCTTTCACTTAGAGTTCTTATATTTTTGTTGATTTAGGTAATTGTGTATACAATAAAAGTGGTAAAACTACTTTTTTAAATTAAGAAAATCTAAAATTCAGATGTTTCATGAAGAATGATTTTATTACACAGTTCACATCTGTACATTTATGGAAAATGAAACATGTTGCCTTCAGTCTACTGTCAGTAGAAACTTCTAGAACTCCAGTCTCCTGCCTCTGAAAATCAAATTGTTTCAAATTTAGTAGGGGGTTGTCAGATTTAGCAAACAGAAACACAGAACACCGAAATTAATTTGAATTTCAGGTAAATAACAATTACTTTTTTTAGTGTAAGTATGTCCCATATTTGGACATACTTACACTAAATATTTTATACCAAATATACTAAATATTTTATTATATTAGCTATATATAATGCATCCTGTATTTTATCTGGTAACTTTAGGGAAATTACCAGGGAAAATTAGGGAAAGATTTAGATTGTGTTTATTCATCTTCTCTGATGATTTCATACTATTTTGCCTGTTTAATCAAACCTTCCAAGATATCTGTAGTTTAAACAAGGAACAGAGTAACACCTCCCAGTCTCATGGAGTATCTGAACTTGGCCTGTCTCTGAGCCAGTGAACCATGAAGTAGAAACAGTGACACAAGTGAAATTTCAGAGGCCATATCACAGGCACATCACTTCTCCATCTCCTGGTTATGGGACCTTATTTTTAAATTACAGGTAGTGTCCGTATGTACCATGTGCTTTTGATCCAAGTAGAGTTTGGAGACTCCTTCTGAATCCCCATCCGGGGCTACTCCTTAGCACCTCAGAATTCCACGGGGATTTTGTCATTCTGACCCAGACCCACTCCCAACACTCTCCTGGCAATTGAGATGGTAGCGATGATGATTCATGCTTTATGAAGTACTGACTCGATGGGGTAACATAAGAATAGAACTACAGAGCCATAAATGTAGAGAACAAGCACGAAATCAGTGGGAATCTTGGCATCCAAAAAGCATTTAAAAAATCATCCCCGTCAGTGTCTTTATGATAAAATAACATTGATTTTTTTAAAGGACTTTGCAACCATTTCCAAGCACTAAGCACCGACATGTGTAACAATGGGCTCCGTGTTTGTTTCCTCTGCTACCTGTGTGTGTGGGCGGCGGGGAGGAAGAGGAGCTTGTTTTTTAGTGTGATATTTACCTAGCGATAATAAACTGAAAATCTTTTGCATATCTGTGGTCCCTGAAATAGGCTATGAAAAGATTTCTGTAATTGGGAAATCATCAACATCTTCTGACTTACTTAACATTTGGTGCAAAAACCAGTCAATAGAAAAGAAGGAAAAGCCAAACAGGGGAAAATTTGACAGATAAGCTTTGGATCAGCATAGCACTGGGTTTTCCACCCCCACCCCCAGGTCTT
Organism: Leucopleurus acutus; assembly: GCF_964270905.1. Lineage (NCBI taxonomy): Eukaryota > Metazoa > Chordata > Mammalia > Artiodactyla > Delphinidae > Leucopleurus > Leucopleurus acutus. Next base: position 16,377,237 of record NC_139162.1, on the reverse strand, counting down.
CAGTGGATGAAATGTCAAATGCAGCAAGCCCTTTAATTCTTCTATTAAATCCAGCTTTTAATAACAGGCATCCTGGAAGAGGAACAGATAATATTTGTCTTATGAAATGTAACAGCCGGCTCCCTTCTCGAACACAAACCTGCTCACAGGACTTTATCGTGGGCTCAGCCCTGACAAGTTTGCAAACACTCCAGCTTGTCAATTAATCACATACAGATGCTTCTTCTGAACAATTTTCTCACTGTCCCTGCATCCCTTCCCATGGAGGGGTTGGTGGAGGACAGGAGGGCTGGGGAGAGCCAGAATCTGCCAAAGGCCTTTTTATTCCAAGAAGTTCTGCCATGTTTTCTTTAAAATTCTGTATTTGTTTCAATCATGGAGCATTTGCACTGGCCAGCAAGGAAGTGTGAAGGGGAGGGAAGATGCCCGTCAGACACAGCTACTTAGATGCAGCGTCTAGACCTTAGAAAAGCATGAGTATCTTCATTTCCATCCTTCACTCTTCTGACAACTCAGGTGGCCCGCTGTCTCGTAAGTTGAACTTGGAAGGATGCACAGACCTGAGAGAGATCTGAATGAGGGTAATTCCATCATGGCCCAGTGTCACAGGGCTATTTGCTGCAGTTAGATTCAGCATCTAACAGTGACCTGCCAATGAAGGCCTTGACTTATATTCGGAAATGGGTTGGGGGGATGGCAGGGGGCAGAGAAGGTAGAAGAGGAAAATAGAAATAAAGCAGTTCTCTTTGTGTATTGGGAGGGGGCTGTGAATGGAGAGCCCATCCTCAGTGGTTTTAGTTTCACCCCTTCACAGTGGTCTCACACACCACTGTGTCCTCTGGACGGCCACCAGCACGTCCTCACACCCACCACTGCCTTCCTGACACTGTTACTGAGAACACCGCAGCTTTCTCTATTTGATCAGCTTGTCCCCATCTGCTTTGGCAACGAGAGATAAGTGGCCCCGGCAGTTACTCCAGGCATCGTGGTAAAAATCTCGAGCTTCAATACTGTTTGACAAGAGAAGGAATTGCCCTACCCACACATGGCGCTAGTATTTGGAAGTGCTTTCCTTTAGAAAATTCCAGGTGCCTTTGCTCTCTGAACACACAAACCATTTATGAGGCAAAGTTGGCCTCGTTTATAGGGGGTCTGTTTTCTTTCTTTCCCTGTTGAAGAAACCTGTTATTCTGTGGGCTTTAAAATGGAAAGTAAAGATCAGAGGTAGTGGAAATAATATAATGTGCCTGGGTAGAAACATTAGAACTCTCCCGTGAAACATAAGGCATTTAGAAATTTTCACTCTATTGTTTCACTATGGCCTGTTGGGAAGCTTTTCTTCCTCCTGGTCCTTTTGACCTTGTTCTGGGACATCTGAAACAGGTGTTCTCCATGCCCTTACCTTGTGCCGGATGAGAGCCACTCTGAGTAGTTAAATTTGGTTTTCTTAGTTACAATTGCTTTGATACAGACTGACATGTCTCCACTGAGAGACTCCAGAATGGCTTTGGTCTCCACCTGGCCATCCTGAATGCTGTGATTTTGGGGGTTTTGTATAGTGGGTAAGTTTTTTATTTTTTCATTTAAAAACTTTTTTCCAGCCTACCAATTGTCTATCAGACAATACAGTACTAACAGATTTTTATTTTCCCAAAGCTCCATTTCTCTCTGCCTTCAAGTCTTGCTTCTTTGACTGTGTCAAGAAACCTTTATTCCCTGGGTACTCTCTACCTTCTGGGCAACCCCATCACATTTGTGTTCCTAATAGTTTGCCTCCCGCTACAGCTGACCAGGCATCAGGGTCGACCATGCCATGGGCCCTAACTCGTCCTGCCCATCCTTGAATCATTATCTGTCTCGGTTCACTGAGACCTTCTTATTTTTATTTATTTATTTATTATTATTATTTTTTGTGTGGTACACGGGCCTCTCACTGTTGTGGCCTCTCCCGTTGCAGAGCACAGGTTCCGGATGCGCAGGCTCAGTGGCCATGGCTCATGGGCCCAGCCGCTCCGCGGCATGTGGGATCTTCCCGGACCGGGCCACGAACCCGTGTCCCCTGCATCAGCAGGCGGACTCTCAACCACTGCGCCACCAGGGAAGCCCCTGAGACCTTCTTAGAGCCAGTCTTGTTTTAAAACAAATCCTCCAGCAGAGGATATTCAGTAAGCAGCATCCAGAGGGTGGGTAAGGCCACCCACTCAACATGAGACATCAACCCAGCTTGTACTGAGTCACCTCTCAGAGCTCCTTCCTCTGGTCCATCAATATCATCTTTCCTTTCTCTCTTTCCTCCTTCCTAACCACCTCCCGCTTCCTCCCAGTAAAACCCCAATAGGTTTCTCTCTGGAGAACAATAAGGCCCCGTCTTTGGTGCCCGTCCAGGGCTCAGAGGAAAAGTTGAGGTCAGCGTGGCAGGCTGTACAGCTTTCTTTTGAGGCAAACAGATGGTGAAGGTTAAATGACAGCTCTCTGACTGCCTCTTTTGAAGTAATTGGAGATAATTTGTATTTTGAATCAGAACTTGACCATTGTCAGAAGGGAAGAAGGTTAATATGGAAACGATTTTACATTAGCCCCTGTTTCTTGCGCTGCCCCCCTCCCCACTTCTTTCTTTCTCTGCTTCGGATCCTTGTTTCTTTAATCCTTGCTTCAGGCAATTGGTGAGATTGTCTCTGGGCTCCATGTGCCTCGTTTTAGGCTGTGGCTGTCATGAAAGCCAACAACAGCTTATTAAGGCCAGTGATAATCTCTTCTACTGATGCATTGTTGCTTTCCAGAGGTCCAATTAAGGCCACGCATCAGAAACAAGATCTTGTAAACCTATGGCTCCTTACCTAGGACAGTTTGCAAACAAATGCATAGACTGCTTCCTCATTTCTGCTTCCAGAACGCAAACTGATTTCATATCACAGAGAACAGTGTATCTGCATGAAAAAAGGGACATTCTTGTCTTTCACTGCCTGCTACCCTTCCTCTCCAGACACTTAAAAAAATATATTTTAATTTCAAAGCCTGGCTTTGGACCCCACCTCTGATGTGAATCATGGTATTGTTTACCTCTGAACCGCATCCTTTAAAGTATTTACAGTACTTCCTGAAATCCCACTCTGGGAGGGAAGGGGAAGTAAGCCCCTGAAAAATAAGAGATCCTTTGCATGTTCTGGAAGAGAGACTTAAGGAAGTAGCCTGTGGATTTCCCCTCTTCCTATCCCCATCATAAATTTGCCCAGAGCCAGCAGGTTCTTAAAGTAAAAGCGAACAGGGAAAGAAGTTGATATTATTGTCACTTAGGAGGAATATGGGTAGAAAAGATGCTGCCTTTTGGAGGTGGCTGTGATATTAATCTAGCCAATTCATAAGTGCACCATCCGGGTATTGCCAGGAGCCAGGGACACTCTGGTGAAGGGCAGGCGCGTTATACTTTCCTGGCGTATTGTACATTAAGCGTCATGTGCACAGCTTATGAGAATAGGGGTGCCCACACTGTCATAGGCAAGCACTGTCCCTCACAGTCTGGTCCAGGGTGTGCCAGTTAGGTTGAGTAGTTAGTTACCTGCACATCCCATGTCTCCCAAGTGTCAGCAATAGGAGGGAAATCTGACCACCAGTTGGGGGAAGATGAAACTCAGTCCTTTCTATACTGAGGTCTGAAAAGCAAGAAGTTAGCAATCCTGTGCCATAAAAAGAATCTGGATATAATAACTAACATTAAAAACTAGAAGTTTTATTTGATGCCACCACACAAAGTTGTTTTTTTTTAATGGATCTTTATTGGAGTATAAACATAAAATTTTAATCCATAGAATTCAGAGAGAAGGAGCAAAAGCGGAGACTGAAGTCTGTCTACAGCATGTTTCAGTGCTATTTACAACAGAAGTGCCGAAGGCAATATTGTATTTTATTCATATACATCTGGTTTATTATGAAGCACATTTTTTCCCCACTAACTTAAAGAAGATATTGTCGTGTTATCCCTGGCTTTTTCTTAACCATCCAAAGTAAAGAAATGGCTGCAAAACCTTTAGAAGCAATTCAAGTACCTCAGTCGCTTTCATCAGATGTTCTCTGTACAAGGAAAAGAAAAAAAATTGTTCTATCTTTTTATTTTTACTTTGCTTTAATCTTATTTGATGATGTCTCAACAGGCTGGGACATGCTTTCTTGGATGGCAATTTCACTGCACCATATGTGTCTCTCACAAGATAGCAGAGTGAGATGAATCTTGGCAGGAAGAGAACTAAACACATTGACAAAGAAAAGAAAAAAATTATTTACTTAACTCCCTGTTGCCTGCATACATTTTCCCCCCTTGTACTCCAACTCCCAGTGCAGTAGTTCCGACTTAGTTTGTTATAAATAACTGTGTGAAATGCAGGCCCCCATTTATCAGTTTTTCTGATCACCTGCCCTAGTTCTTCTGAAAGCCCACATTAAGCATTTCAGTGGCCGGATGATGAAGGTGTATGGAAAGAGAAAATCTCGTTCCCCCACTAGACCTTCTACGTGGGAGGAGCCCCAGGCCTGCCCCTAGAAGCAGCAAGAGTCCCTCCCTCCCCACCCTGTAGTCGGTGACGAACCTGGGGTCCTCTGACAACTAGTCAGGAGGGATCCTCTGTTCTGCTGCACAGCCTGTCACCATCTTGCCCTCAAGTTACTTTGGACATTGGGTGGCCTTCAGGTCATCATAAACTGATTAATATGACTAGTCTATGTAGGATAGCTTAGTCTAATAACTGCCAAATAAATAGAAAGAAGTGATTGCAAGTGACATGGGGGTGACTAGTTGGTTTGGAAATGGCTCTGATATATCAGAGTTCCATCACTTTCATCATAGGGACCAAGAGCTATTTCAAAGGACAGGCCAGAGTCCTGGTGTGAACTCGTTGGTCACCTTTAGGTGGGGAAGGGGGCTTGTTTGCTGTAATGTATTAGGTCATGGGGGCTAGAGTGTCTGATGACAATGTTAAAATGCTGAAATATGTATATTTGTATACTGTGTGATGTTTTCAGAGAATAGCCTAGTGACCTTGTTGTGACCTCTAGTGGCCTCTAGTGACATACAGCACAGAGAGGGGAGCTCAGTGAGCTATTTCAAAATGTGTTGAGATTTAAGTGAAATCCAAAACTTAAATAAAAGATACAACTAAGGAATATTTTAGCCATCTTTGAGAAAAAAGAAGGTACAAAACTTCTTTTTCAGGTATCAATTTAAAATGTTTGGCAGTATTATGTTATGGGGGTAAAATTTCCATATTTGATTTTTCATAGGGATGATGAGAGAGTGGAACATGCTGCAGCTGTCACCCTTGGGGGTCAGATTCACAGGTGATGTGATTAGGGCAGTTAGCAGAGCATGGCGACATGTGACAAAGGGTGCTTGAAGAATAAAGTTTCCTGGGAATACTCAGGCTTGTGAACACAAGTGGTATCATGAGAAGATGACTTAGGTCACAAGAAAAGAGAGTTAAATTCGGAATTAGCCGCCTTCAGATGTGCATGTTGACTGGTGTGTTATTTTTCCAGAAACTGGTAGGTTGACAGATCAGTCTAGAGCAGGACAATTTTTTTAAAAAAATACATAAAAAGGAATATAAACACAGCATGACAAACAGGTATGTAAAATGCTACTGGACAAAATGCCTTTCTGCTCTCGTTTATGCTCAGGTCCGCAGAGAACAGAGTTCAGGGAAAATTCTGTCTTCTAGTTCTCAGAAAAATGTCTAAGACTTTGGAGTTGTACAGAACCCACCCCAACTCTACTGATTTTTCAGTTGGAATTTTAATTGCTGTGATAAAATAAAAGTGTAAATGTGGTGTTGCAGATGCTAATTGTTTTAAAAATCAAGCTGATTTAATTAATTTAGTGGTGTCCATGTCTTAGGTTTTTTAAGCTTCTGCCTCGGAAATTTACATTTGGATCAGGACAGAGTGATTTCTGAATGAAATGGCAGAACGCTAGTCAATACGGATTTCATGGCTAATTTTTCAATTACTAGTGGTATACTTATTAGGTGCTAAAAACATGTATAGGGCATAATAGATAGATATATTGCTCTTAATTGCGCACTTTCTTGGCTTTGCAAATTGAAAGGAAGAGGTGGGAAAAATTACCGAAAACAGGGTGGAGAGAGAAGCTTACTGGCAATGATGGAATAATTTCCCTTTGGTATCTCGTCCCACTAAAAACTCAACATTGCCCCATTATAAATACCAGATCAATGCAACTTATTTCTTGAGTTAGGGCTCTAGTTAGAAGTCTCTTTGGATGAGATGAGTAAAAGATGTATGACCACGTGCTATCTCTCTCTCTCCCCAGCCCCCCCTACACACACATACACACACACACACACTCAGTCACAGACATACTCACAGACTTATCTGTAATGGGATTATTTATATCCTTTCAACATAAAACATCAAGATGGAGTTAGCAAATGTTGATGATAGCTATGCAGCTATTATATACATTGTACACACAATATCAATTGTACATTGAGAGAAAATGAGTTACTGTAACTCCTTGTCTAAACAGCATACCAAGATATAAAACTGCTTAAATCATTTGAAGTTTCCACATCCACAAAAATCTTACTTTTAAGCTTCAGGAACAGGATATGATAAAGCAGGGTGTGGGTGTGTTTTAATTTATCCAATTTCTCTGGAATGAAACCGTACTGAAATGGATATGAAAATGAGGTATAATCTACATGGTTTGAAAAACTGACTTCTTTTAGAAGAAATAATTCTGAATTTTAGCAAGCTCTAAGGATTCCAGACTGTATGAAGAGACAAAGCCTATGAACTCTGGAAAAGTCTCTCAGGTTTAGATAATTCGAAGTGGATGAGAATTCCACCTCCCACACTCTGTTAAACGTGTCCCACAGCTGCTTATTTATCAGAGGGTAGTTAATAGTTCAGTAAATAGATTATCTTGTTAATTAGATTTCTACTTTTAAGACAAAACAGATGCATAATTTGGTCAAATTATTAGCCCATTTGTACTAACTTTTTTTTTTTTTTTGCTAATTGTGTAGCACTGACTAGTGCTGTTGGAAGAATAGAGGGTTGTTTCTGTTGGATTCAGTTTTTGATGGGGGGGCCGGCTGAAAAATTCCCTCTCATTTTCCCTTCTAATGTAGTATCAGTTAATTCTCAAGAGGAATCCAGAGAAGGTGTTAAAACTAGGCAAAAAGCATTGTAATACCAGAAAATCTGCTCTGTCAAACCAGAGGCCGCTTTCGTGGTGGGAAAGCAGAAAAAGTAAACAGTAGCAATCTCTCGTGTAACAGAAGATTTAGGTATAATTTGTTTAAATAGTAGCAATAATGATTATTAATTCACCCTTTGAATGTTAACAAAGACCTGGGTTTTGTTAGTTTGTGCTTTCGGTTCATTTTCAAGCTGAAGTTTGTTTTAGGCGAATGCTGCCATCGATGGGAAATGCAATTATCTTTAACTTCCCACTGTCCTGCCCCACAAAATGCATTTGATGTTCGGCAATACAAAATAAAATAATTCCCTTCCAGAGCACTGCCTTGCAAACGTTGTGATCACACTGGGGTGAATTTTTGTTGAATTCTTCTCTACTTCCCTGGGAAACAATAAGGAATTCTTTTTGTTCTTTGCCGCAGAAGGTATAACAAATGGATTTCAAAATACCTGCACTCTATCAGCGGTGCTTAGAAGAAAAAGAAAAATCAAAACAAGAAATAAAAATTACAAAATGGTAAAGCCTGACCACTTTATCCACAATTTGTGTCTGACCTCATTGTTGAAAAATTTGGTGACAGATCAAGGTGCTAGTTTTTCTCCCTTTGACGCCGTAACATTAAAACTAGTTTTAGGTATATTTTATCCTGTTTGGTATAAAAGGGACAGAATCCCTAGGGGACCTGACCACAGGGACCCGTTGCTACTCCAAAAGGCAGCTCTGTCCTGGGCCTGCTGTCAGCAGAGGCAGGCTCAAGAGTGGGGTCCAGCTTGTCCCGTCAAGTTTATCGTCCACTCCATCAAAGGGCCTAATGGTCAGCAGAGGGGGCTAAATGTGTCCCCCGTGACCTGACATTAACGGAGTGGACTGGTTTAAGTGTTACTGAGGGTGTCTCAGAATGATTTGGACGCCAATACCCGTTTCCCTCAATAAGCCGTCATTTGGGTCATGACTCAATACAGCTTTTCACTGACATGGCCCAGCCCCGAAGTGCTCCTGGGGGACATGGCCTCACCTCCGAGACCAGCAGACAGCAGGGCTGATCAATGCCCTCTGACAACAAGTGAAACAATCACCTTTCCCTCACCCCTCCACCTCTTGGCACCTCCCACCCCCAGCCCGTCTGACCAGCTTGAAAATGATAAAGATAAATTGTTTTATCTAAACATAGAGTCTGACACTGAGAAAAGACAGGAGGAGTGAGGAGAACCGCCCAGTTTGTCGAGAGTCTTAGATTCCAGCTTTTTGCTTCTCATGTAATTTTGATGGGGGGAAAAAAAATCAGTCTGTATATCAAATGTAGAGCTCGACTGATCCAGAAGAAGAAGAAGAAAAAAAAAAAAAAAGCCTGGAGTTGTGGAGGATATTTTCTTCTCAGATTTAAGCTGGCCTATAAACATTAGCTTTGTAGGTGTTAAGGAGACACAGGGCATTTTCTGTGTTTGGACTGGGATTTTGACAAAACCATATGCATAGGAAATAAATTTAAATTATAAGGTTCTTTTAAAAGCAATGTATTTTTCAAAAGGAAACCAAAAACATAATACTGATGTGAGAAATCTTTAGAAAAGCCTTGAAATACTTTTAAAAAGAAGATTCCCCGCAGTGTTCTAAAATAACCATTTAAACCAATTTTTTTTCATTCCTATTTACTTGGATTTGAAACAAAACCAAAGAAGACAGAAAAATGTACATATTTTCTTGCTATCATGACTGTTGTTTTCTTCATGACATAAAAAAAAATTACAAATCTGTAATAGTGCCCAAGTAAGAATTGTGCTGTACATAAATATATATATATATATATATATATATAAATACTTTAAATGTTTTTAAAAAATATTTTGGAATACTTGAAACAAGTGAACTAAAATGTTAAGGAATTATTTCCTTTTTTTCATATGGGCTTTAATGTAATATTTCTTTGTGAAATATTTTTTAAATCATTTTACTTTTGGCAGAAAAGGAAAAAAAAATTCAATTAGAGCTAGACTTATGCACTCATGTAAGAATATGATTACTTCTGAATATTTAAAAGGAAAAAAGTATATCAGAAGAAAATTGCATTTCAGAGTATCACCATTTGAACAGGTTCTAAATGTCCCTTTTGTCATTTCTGAGAAGTAACTAAAATTCCATATACAATTTTTTAAGACAAATACCTATTTTAATTTTTTGGCTGATGAAATCTGTCTCCACTCATATTTTTTTCATTTGCTTAAGCAAACTGGGAATGTAAATTAGTGGGAAAAGAGTCAGATAGTTTTATCTTTGATACAGACTTATAATTTACTAGTGCTTTTTATCATTTAAAGTCTAATTTGTTTAAATAGCAATTCAGGAGAACATTTTATTTACATAACTATTTATGTAAGTTATCTTCCCTTCTTGGCTTTATTACTCTTTCTTTTCTCTATTCTGTTTACACCTTCTAGTGGAGTAAATATATTGTGTATATAATGTTTCAGTGTGTTATTTCAAAATAGTTTACACTATTAGTTGCTTAAAGGTGATGTTTAGAAAATGTACATATTTATATGGGTTATTCATAACAAAAAATTGTATACTAGTTTTAACAACAGATTGTCTTCCTTTGGGGAAGCACAAATATTTATTATATAATTGCACTTAAAAAAAGAAAAAGGCTAAACACCCAAAGTGTCAAAAGTCAAGCTTAACAAATTTAAAAGCAATGAAATGAAAACCCAGTTAAGCACAAAAGATCTTTTCTGAATTTAGTGAAAAGCTGTTGCAAGAACTAAAGACGAGATCTGTGCCTCTAGTATTCGTTTATTAGGTCCAATGCTCGTCTTCAAAGGAATATCACAGCCGTGTGGCATTTAAGGATTTAGAGGAATTCTGAGAATTTGAGTGTTTTTTGCCAAAATGGATTCCGTGTGCACTTTAGCCATGAAAACTGATTTAGGACCTTTTACTCACTCTTTGTCCTCCAGCTATGTTTGTACAGTTAGATAACTACAAAAGTATCAGTCGGCAAAGGCAGAAAAATCAAGGAGGGATGGACCTAAACAAAAATTTACATCTTAGCCAAAGAAAAATCAGACTCCTCTGTTTACCGCAAGGAGCGGGCAGGTGTGGTTACAGGGGTGGCCACCAAAATAAGAGGCTGCAAGTTTTCAGAGGCTAAAGTAGCATTTGGGTATATATTTGCTCAAAGCATATAAAGCTGTTCGTAAATGATTTTAAAGTAACACTATCTGTGTTTAGAAATTCCAAAGTAATCAGGAAAATCAGATTTTTATTGCACTTTAGAAATAGTAGTAGGTGCAAAAATATGGTGTGGCATGATCACAAATGCCCGAGGGAAGCGCAGAGCCAGGAGCCAGTACATGCCACCAGGGCAGACTTGGTTAGTATCCATCTGTGACAAGTCCCTTTCTTGATTCAGGTTTAAATAGGGCAGTTTAGAGCTAGCTTTCAGATTAAAAGAGCACAAAGTCAACCTTGTATTATGAAAATCAAACCCTATTCTCTATCAAGGTCGTCAGCAAGAGCTATTTCTTCCCTTTCTCACCCACTCTCTGCTCCCACCTTCTGTCCCTGGCTAAAACCGGGTTCTAGGGTTAGGAAGGAAAGTGACAGGAATCTTAAGAGACCTCATTTTGGAATGAGGGCTTCTTGTCCCTGGAACTAAAGGAATAAAACCAAAGAAAGGAATATTTCGGGAGAGGGGCTGAGGGGAAGAAAGTCTGAACTTTGAATAAAAGGAATGAAGTAGGATTTAATTTAAACCAGGGCATTACTTCCTTTTTATTAGCTTTGATTGTACATAAGACATTGCATAGTTTTTTTTTTTCTTTTTTCCTTTCATTCTTTCTATTTTTAATTTAAAGCCAATTTGGTAACATAGGACTTGTTCTGTAAATATAAAAATAGAATAGTACAATAGCCCACGTACAGGAGGGGAGGAAATGGGGGCATGTACCCTCGCTATGAAGATCACTGAATTTTTTACACAAAGAACAAATCTCTCTATCCAACATTGTCATTAGGACAGAAAGATTTTTTTTCCTTTTTCTTTTTTTTTTTTTTATCATTTCAATATAAGAAAAGGACCCCTCTCAAGATGAGGTTTCTGCTTTTGCAGTGTTGGATATGTTATTATATAAAATGTGGTTATATTCTCTGCCTCTTACATTAACAATGGGGGCAGGGGTAGGGGGTGGGTCCGAGGGGCCTGAAATGACAGAATGAGGGACACACAATAGGATGGCCGTGACTCTGAACAAATAAATAAAACATGTGAATCACAGTCTCTGCTCTACCTCCCTCCCCCCTCCCCCCCCAACTGTGATTAAATTTGCTGTGGTCATTTCCCAAATGTCTGCCTGATTAAAAAAAAAAAAAAAAAAAAAAAGGAAGGAGAAGCAGCAGCAGCAGCAGCACCCGGACCCTCTTCTCACACTGTGATGCGACTTCAAGTGAGGGCCCTTCCTGGAGCTGGCGATCTCTACTCCTGCCATTCAATCCTACTAGCACAGACCTGCATGCCGCTTTCATTAGCGAAAATGCTCCACATCTGATTGCCGTCCTCCCCCAGACCCCTACATAGAGAAAAGAAAAAAAAAACAAAAACAAAACCCAAAAACCTACCAACCCTATAACACCAGCCCTGCCCTCCTAATAAACGACTTCCCAAACTACCCCCAGCATCACACTGAAACCCTAGGCGCCTGGGGCTTGGTAATGGGATTTCTCGTACCCCTTCCTACAACCACCAACGCAGCTTCCCAGCAACCTATTGAGTGCACAGGGGGAGAAAAAGAATACATTTTAATAAATCGAGGGGAAAAATGATTTGGGTCCTGTAGCCCTGTTCTTTAGTAATAGAAAAAGGTGAGGTTGTTGGGGGGAGAGGGAGGGGGAATTTAATATTGCGAGAGATAATAGCAACTATGTTAATATCCGGAATTTTCAATGTACCATAAGTACATTTTGTTTTTCCTTTTAGCACGATTTATAATTAAAGATTTTAATCTGGCTTCACATTGAGTTAATAAGCCCTTTGATTGATTAGGATTCATAAAATTGCCATTTCCCGCTGATGCTTTGTGTTTCTGGGGATGTTCTTTTGAAAAGCTGGGTTAAGGTGAATAGGAAGCAGCCATTGTTTAGGCTGAGCTGTGCCAATTCTGGGAACTCGGAACTGCTTTATTCAGAGTTTGTCCCCTGCAATATCTTGTTGTTCGGCCAAATTAATGCAGATAGGATCTGCTGGGCTACAGTGTAGCCATTTTGTGGGGGGGACTTTTTTTTTATTATTATTTCAGCAGATGTTCCAGGCAATTTCTGCCTCTGTTTCCTGACCTGTTCTTTGGCTTAAAAAAATAAATAAAATGAAAGCCATGATGAAAGAGCATCAAATTGATAAACAGAATGTTACAAACTGTTTCAAAGATAAAGGAGAGAAAGGTACCAACCAAATACATATGAATGCAGCAAACCCAAGGAAACTGGGCTCTGCTTTTTCTCTTGAAAATTCAACTTCAGAGGCTGTGCAACCAATAAATTATCCTTTTGCATTAATGGCCAATACTGCAATATGTGGGAAGTGTCCTCCCTCAGCTAAAGGGATGTCTTAGAAATGTAAACACAAATGAATAAATAGAAGAGAGACGCCGAGGGAGGGAAGCAGTGAGGCGGTGTGCTAATGCTGTTTTATCAAGTTAAATAATAGATCCTGCCACCCCTCCCTCCAAAACCAAACCAAAATGAAGAGCAAAATCACTAAACAATAAGTTCTTTGAAGAAAAAAAGGAGAGGAAGGAAGGAAGGAAGGAAGAGAAAGAAAGAAGAAAGAAAGAAAGAGAAAGAAAGGAAGAAAGAAAGAAAAGAAAGAAAAAATGTGAAAAAGAGCCAGTGATTTGAAATGTCCTGTCAGAGGACCCCTTTTCTTCTCTTCATTGTACTCTGCATGTCTATACGGGAGTGTGTACAAGAGAATTCTTTTCTCCCCTTATTTTGAGCAGGGGAAAAAAAAAGTGATTCTCTTCAGCTTCCGAAGGGCCTCACCGTGGGGACTGAACCAGAGCAAATTCTCTTTGTGTTTCTTGCTCTGAAGGGACCTGCTATTGTTGATCTCGGGGCCTCTTGTAAGACCCAGCAGAGCTTTGGGCTGTGGGCAAAGCTTCTTCAGGTAACACTCAACTTGTTTGGGAATCGATACTACCTCTCCTCCCCTGTCATCCACCCCAATTTACTTGGTACAACTAGCATTTTCCCCTCCGTTTATCATCATCGAGATGTTCTCCAAATGCAAACATTTTTTAGAGCTTAGTGAGGAAAACTGGCAGCCACGTCCAGGACATGTCCAGCCCGGAGAAAGCGCCCAGACAGCCGAACCCCAGGTGGGCTGGGAGGTGAGGCTGGGCTGGCTGCTCTCCCACACCTTTACCTGGGGCTCTGCCTGGCTTTTGTTCCTAACGTGCAAAGCCCATCTCGGTGCCTGTGTTGCCGAAGACTCATCCCAGGCAGCATCCTCGCCCTTTTCTCACTCAGTCCTCACCACACAGCCTCATCGACCCCCTCCCCGGCCCTCCCCCCCCAACCGAGGTTTCTGTTTTTGCCATAAAATAGCAAACACCAGCACAAAGTAGACAGTGGCCAAATCCTCGGAGGGAAGTGGGTTTGGGTTTGCAAACAGACAGCGATGTCGCTACCTACCCCAGGAGTCCTTGCTTTGCCACCACTGACCTCATGAATCCCGGACCAGCGGGCCTGATTGGTGGGCTTTTAAACGTGACTGATGAAGAAAATTTACTCTGGGAGGCGGGGAGGTCCCCCTCCCTACAACCAAATAGAATGTGCCCTGATGCATTATATCTTTTACAAGAAAAAAAAAGAAAAAGAAAACAAAGCTCAACACACATTTGTGGCAATGCAGAAATAAATTTAAAACAAACTCCCCCCCTTTGTTTTTTCTTTCCTGGGTCCTAGGCAATGACAGCAGAGAACGAATCATTCCCGGTGCAGTGTCTTACATCAGTTAAAGGGACCTTTGAATGAATGTCAGCTCCTTTCTACCTTAGTGCCAGTCGATCGATGCTTCATTAGGGCCGAATTGTCTTTTGCCCATGCAACCTTGAAAACAGTCCCTTTAATTACCTGTGAGGAAGTCGGGGACCCTCCTTTCCCCTGTATGTCCCTCTCTCCCCCTTCCCTCTTCTCTCTGGTTCTTCTCTCTCTCTCTCTCTCTCAATCTCTCTCTCTCTCTCTCTCTCCCCCTCCCCCTCTCCTTCTCCCCCCCCCTTTTCAAGGAAGTGGGGTGGCTAGATGGGGGTCACTCACATTTTTATTCACAGTCAATCACTCCTTGATAGAGAAGCTGGGAGGAGAAGAGAAAGGTGGGGGCAGGGGGAAAAGAAAGAAATATCAGACCCCAAGGTGAGAGGGCAGGGTTCAAGTCCAGACTACAGATCTATTGAAGAGGTTTCAGCCAGGCAGGCCTCCACTTGACTTTCTCATCAGCCAGCTTTATGGATTCTCAGCTGCTCCCTTTGCACCACAGCTCCGTGCATCTCCCCGCTGCTAATTACCAGGGGTTTCTCAAGAATGCAGAGCTGGGCCCTGCCAAGGACCCCAAAGGATTTTGGACGGGCTTCATCCAGGTCACAAAGAAAAGAGGGAACCTGTTGGCTAAATATTTTACAGAAATTGGGAAATACAGGAAATACAAGGAACAGCGCAGCTCGATTTAATCCCTCCCGTCGAAACTGAAGGCGTTCCAAATAATTGTAGTCCTGCAAGTCGAGCACTGGAAGAAAGTGCATAAATAATCGTATTTGTTATGCACTATTAAAAATTCAGAAAGATTTTAAATTCAAGTGATAATCTGGTCATCCTGAGGGATAGGCTTGTATTTAATAGCCAGGTATTGTTACCTATTCAATTATGATGGGAAATATTCTAATGAAGTCATGAACCTCAGCAGAGGAATGTTAATCACCTTTGCTCTGTTAGTGTCATGTTGAAAAACATACCTGCCCAAGCTGAGCTTCCTCCTAATGTGATGTCAGTATCGCATCTGGAACCTTCTCCCCTCAGAGATCCCTAGGCACCTGGAAATACATGGCTGAAAACTACGAAGCTCATCTGATCCTTCCAGTGGCTGTATTTCTATCCAAGCAACGAGTCAGGGATCAAGGATGCATTTCCCCCCAAATTTACACAAAAAGGGTGAAAATTACATTGCACTACCCCCTTCTCACTGTCCCGCCATCTCCACAGGCACACACACAAACTCTGCAGGGTTGGGGTCCCAGAGAAAATATGGGACGACAGTTAATTTGAACTTCAGATAATGAATAATTTTTTATATAAGTATGGCTCAAATATTATACCAAAAATTTACTCATTGTTTACCTGAAATTCAAATTTAACAGGGCATCTTTGTTTTTTGGTTTTTTTTAACTTGCTAAGTCTGGCAGTCAAGATTCCTCTTAAACCCAGGTATTTTCTGCAAACAAGTGAGGATAGCAATGACTTCCAGTCGCTTAGAAAATACGTAATTATAAAAGGATGTATTTGAATATTTTGGAGTCTAGCTTATGACACAGAAATGTGAAGTGTCATACTGTGTGCAGGTGCCCCACTCTGTCAAAAGCCATCTCATGCAGTCTCGACATACAAACTCCACCGATTGAAGAGGTGACCATAGGCCTGTGTATGCCCGTTCAGCTCAGTTGTATAAAAATGAGGACTCTGGATAAAAATTGCCAACCCCCTTGTACACAGGCTGGGGCCACGCAGTCATCATCACCTGGCAGGCCTTGTGTCGCAGCCCAGTCCTGCCCAGGCTGCATCAGAGGTGTGTGGCCACACCCCACACAGGCCTGGATCTTCTGGTCCAGCAGTGAACACTGAGCCTTCACATGCATTCGGTCTGGTCCCTGGAGAGTGTGCAGGGAGGGGGTGGGGAATGCATCCTGCGTCCATGCTCAGTGCTTGATCTCACTCGGGAGCCTGTGACGTCACCACATTAAGTTAAAATAACCAGCCAACAGGACAACAGGGGCCCAGGGCTGGGAGGGAGGCAGAGTGAGTCAGGCGAAATACACTTCTGTATCTTCATCGCCGTTCGTGCTCAGGGAGAGTGTCCCATGTGAGGAGAAGGGGTTGGCCCAGGCCCCAGTTTCAGCATACAGGGTCCTCACACTTGCTCTCAGCTGGGAGGTCAGCGGGTATTTTCCTAGCCTTATTTAGTCTGCCAAGTAAACAGAAGAATTTAATTTCTATTTATGTATTTCTGTCTGCATGTTTTCAATACTTTGTGCCAGGTGGGGGACATGTCAAATCTTACATAAGTTTGCTGGGCCCAATATAAATATTCAAAAGATGAGAACATGTTTCAGGACGCAGACGGGTGGATAGAGTGAAGGTCAGGCTGACCTGATGCTTTTGGATAACTCCTGCCTTGTGGGCAGGGGCCAGTGCTGTCATTTTTGGGAGGAGCAGAGGAAATGTGGTCTTTGAGATGACTGCCAATGCCTATTCCGAAAGAGCATCTCTCTCATTTGCCTGGATTCAAAATTCCCTACATGTATGAGGCATAAGCAAAGCAGCGCATGCCCACGCCTTCGTGTGTGCACAGGCTCAGCCCGGCTCACACCGGCGTCTGAAGCGACCTCAGACAGTGAGCGTGGTGCTGGCGTCTTCACGCAGCTGATTCTGGAAACCCTCAAATATGGTGCTCCTGGTCTGGGTTGCAGTCAAGGCATATGTTTATCAACAATCACAGTATTTGATCTAGAAAACAGTGAAAGTGATGGTTGATAGGATGATCCTCAGATTGCGCTTGTTTCTGAAGTGGGAAGAGAGAGCACGTGGTTCACAGATATTTAGAAAAGAAAAGGGAAGGGGTATGTGTGTGACTTCTTTTGGGAGTCAGGGAATGGAATTTTCTCCAGAGGAGAAAATAGCTATTCTTCTTTTACCCCTTTAACCAATGGTGAAATGATAAGGTAGGAAGTTAAGAGGCTAAGACTATCCTCGTAGAAAATGTGGGGGAAACAAAAAGGTAGGGTTGCGATCTTTGGGCTCTTGAAGCAAAAAGGGCTTATCTCCTTTATGGGATTTCTTCTTATGAGAGAAAACATGATTTCCCTGAAAGTAGATTAAAAAAGAGACCTCAACTATTAAAAAAAACAACCAAAAAAAAAGAGTTCCACCTGCAAAGTATTTTTTTTTTTTCTATTTCATTTGTACTCCTCTAGGAGTCCAATTAGCCCAAATGGCTGTGGAAGCAGTTATTCCCGAGGGCCATTGAAGCCGTTGTCCTCTTGGGCCCATAACGTGCGAAAGCCAGTAGTCGTGTCACACCAAAGAAAAACGCATTTTCTTTAAATACAATGTGTCTGCCTTACAGACTATGGCAATGAGCTCCAAAAAACTCACCCTAATGTAAGTCTGTAGCTTGTAGCTGCCTAGGCAGAGCTGATTAACATCTGTAATATTCAGAATACAGACTTCTGCTCTCATAGCATGGACATCCCTTGCGTAGTCTGTGAGTTCCTACTTCTATTCATACATGTGAGTGTGCAGAGAAAAACAGTGTCTGTATATGCCGGGCATCAAAAAGCAGTTTCTTTCCGCAGTGAGTTTAATATATTCAGTAACCTTCTGTTTATTTGGGTATTATTTGCTGAAAACACATGGAAAGCTTTGGCCTAAGAGTGTAGGAAAACCAGACCAAGTGTTGATCCCAAGCTCTCCTCTTCTCTCACAGATGCCTGGACCCACGTGGGCAGACGGCAGAAGAACTGTCTCTCTTTACTGCACAGCATCAAATAAGGTCAGTAATGCTGCTTGTGCTCCTTCTTCTTTTACTGTCCATGTTATCGAGGAAACCTATAAAAGTTCCCTCTTTTGATATCTTGACCCATGGTGCTGCTCGCATGCTGCTTTGTGGTTTAGAGATTTAAAGAAACAGAGAGGGAAAAAGAGTGAGAGAGAGAGTTTGCCTTAGGTGATAAACAGCAGTGCAAGGCCAGAGCCCTTATTAAAAAAAACAAGAAGAAGAAGGAAAAGAAAAAAGAAGAAGAGAAGCAGCCGTAGCAACAAGAGAGTTTGGAAATGATCGGGGATGTGGGGGGCTTGCAGGAAGAGGTGAGGGCACGTAAGGGAGGACGCAAAATCAGCTTCACCCAATAACAGCGCAGAATAGAATTCCAGGCATTCACAGACCCATTTGCACCCTAGCTTGAATGCAGAGAGAGGTGTATGACATACCTGTCTACAGGGCCACCCAGTCATGGAAGAAACACTTGGAAACCCACGGGTACACTTATTCAACTCTCTCAGTTGTCAAAGACAAAAAAAAAAACACCCTTGTCTGATAACATAGGTTATTGGCATCTTTTTTCAGTGGGAAATTGAAATTAGATGTGGTCACACCCCCTCCCCCTCCACACACACACACACACACACACACACACACACACACACACACACTCTCTCTCTCTTCCTTGTTAGATCGTACCTTCTTGGGCAGACCTCATTGCCTATGCCCCTGCCTCCCCTGTTACCAGTGGTGTTTCTTCGAGTAAGGTGTCTCTGTGACTTTGGACTCAAAAGATGTCATTACATTGGTTTATTGAAGTAACCACTGTGCGCTGTGTGAGGCTCACAATGCATGTCTATCCAGGTTAGCCCAGTTACTGAAAACATGGTGGAGGGAGGTGCTGCTGTTGCTGGGAGTTTGTTCACTGACTAGGAAGGGCAGACCTACCTGTTCATTGTTCTCCAACTGCTCCCATGTGGGATGTCAGGATAGCCAACACGGTGATTCTAAATTTCTAAATTGTCAGGTCTCTGCTGTGTTAGCAGATGGACATGTGTCAGGAGTGAGGAATTAGGGGCTGTGTGCGGAACAGGACCACTTATGTAGGAGATGGTGACACTGTGTGTTTCGTCTTCTGTCTGGACTTCTCCTCTGATCCCTGATTTGATGGGAAGTGGGATTGTTTCCTTGGGAAGGAGAGAATATTTATATGACTTTTTCAGAGAGATGTGATTTTAGAAATAAATACTGCGGTTTGGTTTCTGGAATGCAGCCCATATGCATTTCTTGTTGGTATACCTTCAGAGCTGGGGTTTGGATTTCATGCTCAAGTGCAGGGTGACTTTCTACTCTTTTGTGGACCTTTTGTTAAATTTTATTACAATACTCCTTAGGGAATTTTTTTCCCAAACCTTTTACAACAAAGGAAACAGAAGAGGGCATAAGATGAAACGCTGAAAGCAGTGGCATGAATGCTTTGCCATTTTTTATTTTGGTCTGGGTAGTGAAAAAATAAAAACTAGAACAGTGATACAACAGTGATTGACATGACACATACATATGCCGGGTGGTAATGCACTGCTCGTGTTCAACCCTCGGAATGCTTGCATGTGATCACTTGGCTCCTCCACCTCTTTTATTCTCACAGTTTACTTGGTCAAAAACAAAGAATGTAGAAATGACTAGTCATCATTCCAGACAACTTGTAAAGCAGTGAGCCTCATATGTGAAGGATGAAGGCAGGGAGAAAAGTTAAAGTGTGGCCTTTCAGGACCGCATCAGCAAGTCCCACATTCTTCCTTTGTACAGATTCAATATACGGTTGACTCTTGAACAACATGGGGGTTCTGGCTCCAATGCCCAAACAGTAAAACATCGCATAACTCTACAGTAGGACCCCCATATCTGCAGGGCCTCCATATCCACGGTTCTGCGTTCACAGATTCAACTAACTGCAAAAAATCCACATAGAAGTGGATGCTCACAGTTCAAACGCCTGTTGTCCAAGGATCAACTGTACTACTTGTGGCTTGAAAGTACATAAGATTTCACTAAAGCCAGCTTTGGTCCCTTCACCACATGTCAGTTTTTTTCTGGTAATGTGTAAGAGAAGGCTGATTTATCCGCCACCATTATTGCATGGGTTTCCTGAAGGGTCTTGAGCTGCTCCAGTGTGGAGAGGGGCTTGGACTGGTTGGTCTCAGACATTGCTTTCCCATTCAGCTGGTAGCCTCTGTGTTTGCAGGTCTCAGAGGAACCCCTGTTAATCATTAAAGAGTGATTTTAGAGCTGGAATCAAAACACAAGGAAACACCCACTAGCTTTCTTATCTTAGGGATGAAAGTAATATCAGTGATGCTGAACTTTGAGCCATGAGCAGCTGAAGTTTTGGAGACAAATATCAGCTGCAACATCACGTCTACTCAGGCCTTGGGAACTCCGTGATGAGTGAGTAAATTCAATTGGTCGTAACTGAGTCAGGTCCCTTATTCACCCAGCGTGTGATGAGATAGATAACTTACTGCTGGTATCTTTTGGATGCTCAGGTCAGATAAAAACTAAGGCAAATTAACATGAACTTGAAAGGTGGGACTGGTGGATGGATGCTCACCACGTGAGTTTCTTTCCTTTTTTAAAATAAAGAATGTCATTGAATTAACCTATGCAAATACATCTTCCCAAATAATAAAACACAGATTCCCTTAGTTAAATGTGTGCCTACCATGCATTGCTTTCATTTTAATCACAGCAGATCAGTTCCTCAAGTCCTTGAGCCTTGAAATGTAGTCCTCAGACAAATCCAGAGTCTTGTGGGCAATGCAGAAGTGTCTAGAAAAAAGTCACATGACTGGGCATATACCCAGGGAAAACCATAATTTGAAAAGACACATGCGGGGCTTCGGAGATCAGATCCCAGGGAGAGGACTGGGGTTAGCTGCGTGAACACAGCCTGAAGGGGCTACTGCGCCACAGCTAGCTGGGAGGGAGTCCAGGAAAAAGTCTGGAACTGCCTAAGAGGCAAGAGACCATTCTTTCAGGGTGTGCAAGAAGAGGGAATTCAGAGAACCACCTAAATGAGCTTCAGAGATGGGCACGAGCCGTGACTATCAGTGCGGACACCAGAGACGGGCATGAAACGCTAAGGCTGCCGCTGCAGCCAGCAAGAAGCCTGTGTGCGAGCACAGATCACTCTCCACACCTCCCCTCCCGGGAGCCTGTGCAGCCCTCCACTGCCAGGGTCCCGTGATCCAGGGACAACTTCCCCGGGAGAATACACGGTGCGCCTCAGGCTGGTGCAACGTCACGCCGACTTCTGCTGCCACAGGCTCGCCCTGCATTCTGTAACCCTCTCTCCCCCCGGCCTGAGTGAACTGGAGCCCCCTAATCAGCTGCTACTTTAACCCCGTCCTGTCTGAGCGAAGAACAGACGCCCTCAGGCGACTTACACACAAAGGCAGGTCCAAATCCAAAGCTGAACCCCAGGAGCCATGCTCACAAAGAAGACAAAGGGAAATTTCTCTGAGGAGCAACGGATTAAATCTCCACAGTCAACTTGATGTACCCTGCACCTGTGGAATACCTGAATAGACAACAAATCATCCCAAAATTGAGGTGGTGGACTTTGGGAGCAACTGTAGACTTGGGGTTTGCTTTCTGCATCTAATTTGTTTCTGGTTTTATGTTTATCTTAGTTTAGTATTTAGAGTCTATTATCATTGGTAGATTTGTTTATTGATATGGTTGCTCTCTTCCTTTATATATATATATTTTTTTTTTTTTCCTTTTTCTCCTTATGTGAGTGTGTAGGCGTATGCTTCTTTGTGTGATTTTGTCTGTATAGCTTTGCTTTTACCATTTGTCCTAGGGTTCTGTCTGTCCGTTTGTTTTTTTTAGTATAGTTTTTAGCGCTTGTTGTCATTGGTAGATTTGTTTATTGGTTTCATTGCTCTCTCCTTTCTTTCTTTTTCCTTTTCTTTTTTTATTTCTTATTTCTAATAATTTTTTTTAATTTAACTATTTTATTTTATTTTTTCTTTCTTTACTTTTTCTCCCTTTTCTTCTGAGCCATGTGGCTGACAGGGTCTTAGTGCCCTGGCCAGGTGTCAGGCCTGAGCCTCTTAGATGGGAGAGGTGAGTTCAGGACATTGGACCACCAGTGACCTCCTGGCCCCACATAATATCAAACGGCAAAAGCTCTCCCAGAGATCTTCGTTTCAATGCTAAGACCAAGCTCCACTCAAAGACCAGCAAGCTCCAGTGCTGGATACCCCATACCAAACAACTAGCAAGACAGGAACACAACCCCACCCATTAACAGAGAGGCTGCCTAAAATCATAATAAGGTCACAGACACCCCAAAACACACCACTGGACATGGTCCTGCCCACCAGAAAGACAAGATCCAGCCTCATCCACCAGAACACAGCCACCAGTCCCCTCCACCAGGAAGCCTACACAACCCACTGAACCAACCTTACCCACTGAGGGCAGACACCAAAAACAACGGGAACTACGAACCTGCAGTCAAAAGGGAGACCCCAAACACAGTAAGTTAAGTGAAGTGAGAAGACAGAGAAACACACAGCAGATGAAAGAGCAAGGTAAAAACCCACCAGAACAAACAAATGAAGAGGAAATAGGCAGTCTACCTGAAAAAGAATTCAGAGTAATGATAGTAAAGATGATCCAAAATCTTGGAAATAGAATGGAGAAAATACAAGTAATGTTTAACAAGGACCTAGAAGAACTAAAAAGCAAACAAACAATGATGAACAACACAATAAATGAAATTAAAATTCTCTGGAAGGAATCAATAGCAGATTAACTGAGGCAGAAGAATGGATAAGTGACCTGGAAGATAAAATAGTGGAAATAACTACTGCAGAGCAGAATAAAGAAAAAAGAATGAAGAGAATTGAGGACAGTCTCAGAGACCTCTGGGGCAACATTAAATGCACCAACATTCAAATTTAGGGGTCCCAGAGGAAGAAGAGAAAAAGAAACGTACTGAGAAAATTCTTGAAGAGATCATAGTTGAAAACTTCCCTAATATGGGAAAGGAAATAGTCAATCAAGTCCAGGAAGCGCAGAGAGTCCCATACAGGATAAATCCAAGGAGAAACATGCCAAGACACATATTAATCAAACTATCAAAAATTAAATACAAAGAAAAAAATATTAAAAGCAGTAAGGGAAAAGCAACTAATAACATACAAGGGAATCCCCATAAGATTAACAGCTGATTTCTCAGCAGAAACTCTGCAAGCCAGAAGGGAGTGGCAGGACTATTTTAAGGGATGAAAGGGAAAAACCTACAGCCAAGATTTTCAACCCAGCAAGGATCTCGTTCAGATTTGATGCAGAAATTAAAACCTTTACAGACAAGCAAAAGCTAAGAGAATTCACCACCACCAAACCAGCTTTACAACAAATGCTAAAGGAACTTCTCTAGACAGGAAACACAAGAGAAGGAAAAGCCCTACAATAACAAACCCAAAACAATGTAAAAAAGGTAATAGGAACATACATATTGATAATTACCTAAAGTGGAAATGGATTAAATGCTCCAACCAAAGGACGTAGATTGGCTGAATGGATACAAAAACAAGACCCATATATATGGTGCCTACAAGAGACCCACTTTAGACCTAGGGACACATACAGACTGAATGTGAGGGGATGGAAAAAGATATTCCATGCAATTGGAAATCAAAAGAAAGCTGGAGTAGCAATTCTCATATCAGACAAAATAGACTTTAAAATAAAGACTATTACAAGAGACAAAGAGGGACACTACATAATGATCAAGGGATCAATCCAAGAAGAAGATATAACAATTGTAAATATTTATGCACCCAATATAGGAGCACCTCCATACTTAAGGCAAATGCTAACAGCCGTAAAAGGGGAAATTGACAGTAACACAATCATAGTAGACCACTTTCACCAATGGACAGATCATTGAAAATGAAAATAAATAAGGAAACACAAGCTCTAAATGCTACATTGAACAAGATGGACTTAATTGATGTTTATAGGACATTCCACCCGAAAACAACAGAATGCACTTTCTTTTCAAGTGCTCATGGAACATTCTCCAGGATAGATCATATCTTGGGTCACAAATCAAGCCTTGGTAAATTTAAGAAAATTGAAATTGTATCAAGGATCTTTTCAGACCACAACACTATGAGACTAGATATCAATTACAGGAAAAAATCTGTAAAAAATAATAAGACAAGATTGCCCACTCTCACCACTGTTATTCAACATAGTTTTGGAAGTCTTAACCACAGCAATCAGAGAAGAAAAAGAAATAAAGGAATGCAAATTGGAAAAGAAGAAGTAAAACTGTCACTGTTTGCAGATGACATGATACTGTACATAGAGAATCCCAAAGATGCTACCAGAAAACTACTAGAGCTAATCAATGATTTTGGTAAAGTAGCAGGATACAAAATTAATGCACAGAAATCTCTTGCATTCCTATACACTAATGATGAAAAATCTGAAAGAGAAATTAAGAACACACTCCCATTTACCATTGCAAGAAAAAGAACAAAATACCTAGGAATAAATCTATCTAAGGAGACAAAAGACCTGTATGCAGAAAACTATAAGACACTGATCAAAGAAATTAGAGATGATACAAACAGATGGAGACATATACCGTGTTCTTGCATTGGAAGAATCAACATTGTGAAAATGACTATACTACCCAAAGCAATCTACAGATTCAGTGCAATCCCTCTCAAACTACCAATGGCATTTTTCACAGAACTAGAACAAAAAATTTCACAATTTGTATGGAAACACAAAAGACCCTGAATAGCCAAAGCAATCTTGAGAAATAAAAACAGAGCTGGAGGAATCAGGCTCCCTGACTTCAGACTGTACTACAAAGCTACAGTAATCAAGACAGTATGGTACTGTCACAAAAACAGAAATATAGATCGGTGCAACAGGATAGGAAGCCTAGAGATAAATCCATAAACATATGGTCACCTTATCTTTGCTAATGGAGGCAAGAATATACGATGGAGAAAAGACAGCCTCTTCAATAAGTGCTGCTGGGAAAACTGGATAGCTACATGTAAAAGAATGAGATTAGAACCCTCCCTAACACCATACACAAAAATAAACTCAGAATGGATTAAAGACCTAAATGTAAGGCCAGAAACTATCAAAATCTTACAGGAAAACATAGGCAGAACACTCTATGACATAAATCACAGCAAGATCTTTTTTGACCCACCTCCTAGACTGGAAATGAAAACAAAAATGAACAAATGGGACCTAATGAAACTTAAAATCTTTTGCACAGCAAAGGAAAACATAAACGAGACGAAAAGACAACCCTCAGAATGAGAGAAAATATTTGCAAACAAAGCAACTGACAAAGGATTAATCTCTAATATATACAAGCAGCTTATGAAGCTCAATATCAAGAAAACAAACAACCCATTCCAAAAATAGGCAGAAGACCTAAATAGACATTTCTCCAAAGAAGGTATACAGATAGCCAACAGACACATGAAAGGATGCTCAACATCACTAATCATTAGAGAAATGCAAATCAAAAGTACAATGAGGTATCACCTCACACTGATCAGAATGACCATCCTCAAAAAATCTACAAACAATAAATGCTGGAGAGGGTGTGGAGAAGAGGGAACCCTCTTGCACTATTGGTGGGAATGTAAATTGATACAGCCACTATGGAGAACAGTGTGGAGGTTCCTTAAAAAACTAAAAATAGGACTATCATACGACCCAGCAATCCCACTACTGGGCATATACCCTGAGAAAACCATAATTCAAAAAGAGTCATGTACCACAATGTTCATTGCGGCTCTATTTACAATAGCCAGAACATGGAAGCAACCTAAGTGTCCATTGACAGATGAATGGGTAAAGAAGATGTGGCACATATATACAATGGAATATTACTCAGCCATAAAAAGGAACAAAACTGGGTCATTTGTAGAGACGTGGGTGGGCCTAGAGACTGTCATACAGAGTGAAGTAAGTCAGAAAGAGGAAAACAAATATCGTATATCAACACATATATGTGGAATCTAGAAAAATGGTACAGATGAATTGGTTTGCAAGGCAGAAACTGAGACAACAGATGTAGAGAACAAATGTATAGATACTAAGGGGAGAAAGCAGCGGGAGTGGGGTGGTGGTGGTGGTGGGATGAATTGGGAGATTGGGATCGACATATATACACTAATATGCATAAAATAGATAACTAGTAAGAACCCGCTGTATAAAAAAAAATAGACTTCATAAAAAGGAAAAAGAAAGCCACATGAGAACAGAGACAGTTTAGAGACTCTGGCTTCACCTGTGATGCTTCCCGTGTGTGTCCTGGGTACCACTTTAGGTGGCACAGCAGCGTTTCTTAATAGTGTTTTTATTCTTAAATATATTAAAATATAATTAACACATTAAATCCCCAATTTTATAAGTACTTTGGCTGAGGCTGCAATTAAATGAGGTTGCACTTTACGTAGATGGAATGAATCGCATTTCTTTTCTGCGGTACATTGACTTTGATGAAACACAGTAATGGCGGGAATCATAAAAGTGGTACAAGAATGTCTGAAGTTGGGAAATGACAAGCTTTTGGGTAATGCTAGCCAGTATAAACTGAGGCTGTAGCTCTTACAATTTCCCGCTCAGAGAACCTGTGTTATTGTTTCCTGCTCTAAACTTCATATTTTTAAAAAAATTTTTCAGTATACAGAAATGCACACATTATGTAATCATTCATTTTTCTGTTTAAAGATATCTATACCTGCTGATAAGCATAAAGTAGTTAGTGTTACTGACTGAATTGGTGTAACTCCAGCCAACCCCGAATTACTAATCCCAAACAGAAGCGTAATATGTCCTTAGGACAGTTGTTAGCAAGTATTGGAAGCCACCTGCATCTTGCCCAATGACGGGGAATTTCTTTTAAATAGAGAGGGACATCTCTTAGAACCCAAGGGCCAATATCAGGAACAGCTGGATCCAGGAACTGGGAGGTGACCAGCACCCCAGGGAGAATGTTCTCTTGGTCTCTTATCCCTCGTTCTCTTTGCAGATCTTTATTCTTTCAGCAGACTACCTTTTCTTCCTACCCTCTCCTCACAGGAGATGAAAAATGGCTGTTCACAATTCCTAAGTTATATTCCAGCAATGTAAAGGACTAGCTCTCTCAGCTCTGATTCCCTGAGTCTCTGGGGAAGAGACTCTGACTGACCCTTCTTGGGGCCAGATGTCCATTCTGGTCTCACCAGTGGTGTGCTGCTGCTGTTCAATACAACCATTATTGAAGAGTAGATTATTTAAACTTACAATTAAATAATTTAAAATGTAATAATTCCTCAAAAATTATCACTTTATTACATTTTACTGTTTATGCTCCCAAGGTTATTTATGGCTGTTGTATTATATGATAGAACTCCTCTATAATGGTATGCTACTATACATCTTTTCTGAACTTTCCATTCAGTAAGTGTTGGGAGCTTGAAATCAGCTGTGGTGGGAGTATTTACACCATGGAAATTGGCAAACACTACAAATCAGGGTGGTGTTGTTATTGTTATTGTTGTTTCCTGTAGAGCTGATTGTTAAATATTTATCAGTACACCACTGATAAATGAATATAATCCACTCCAGGTGGCTATTGGGCCTGGGTCCCTTTCTCTGTAAAATGAATGGTGACAGCATTCTACCTCATGGATGAGTCAGGGGAACGGGACCATTATGAGAATCCCTGTAAACTGGACTTTACCCACCAAAATCTAAAGGCTTTCCTTTTGTACAAAGTGAATATCCTAGTTCTTACTCATTTATTTTCATAGTTTCTGCTACAAAATAACACGAGGAACATTTAGACGTCATTATTGGTTGTCAGCTGTGATGATGATGATAATGATGGTGATGCTAGCTAACATTCTGAGCACTGTTTTAAGGCTCTTTACACATATGAGCTTATATGATCTTCATAACACCTGTCATTCAAACTCAATTCATTTTAATTCAACAAATATTTATTGAGCACCTGCAATATGCCAGGTTCTGTTCTATGCACGTAAGAGACATTGGTGAGGAAACAGAGATCCTCATTGTTTACATTCTGTCTGGGGCAGACAAACAAATATTACACATATTAAAGTTACACATTACAGAGTACAGTAGAGGGGATGTGTGCCATGAAATAAACCAAAGATAGAGCAGGGAGAGGGGAACTGAAAGGTCTGGGGATGGGGGCAGGAATGGGGTGATTAGAATAGAGCTCCATGAAACGACATTTCTGCAAAGACTTGAAGGAGGTGAGAGAGTTGCCTTTGAGGATATTTTGGGGAAGAGTGTTCCAAGCAGAGGAGCTTCAAGTGGCAAGGCCCTAAGGTGGACACATGCTTGGTGTGCCAAAGAAACATCAAGGAGATCAGTGTGGCTGGACCCTAATGAGCAAGAGGAAGAGAAGTAGGTAGTTAGCGAGGTAAGGGAGGTGGGATGTAGATCACCTTGTAGGCCTTTGGAAGGACTTTGGCTTTGACCTTGAATGAAAGGGGAACCATTATGGGATCTTGAGCACAGGAAGAACATGACCTCACCCAGGTTTCAAAAGGACCACTCTGGCTTCTGTGTTGAGAACAGAGGGCAGAAGAAGACAGCTTACTGCTGTAATCTGGGTGAGTGATGTCATCGTCTCTGACCAGCAGCCATGGGGGTGAAAAGAAGTGACTGGAGGTCAGATTCGGTGTGCATTTTGGAGGTAGGGATGAGAAGATGTCCAGATGGTTTAGATATATAATATGAGAGAGAGAATTCAAGGATGACTGTAGCGCTTTTGTCTTGAGCAATCGGGAGGATGAAGTTGCCATCAACTAAGGTAACAGTTACCACCAGGCAGTGGGCAGATTTAGAGGAGAAAAATAGTTTAGCTGAGTTGATTTTCAAATGGATATTAAAAATCTAAGTGAAGATGTTGAGTAACCCATTGGATATTAAAGTTTGGAGTTTGCAAGAGAAGTCTGGGCTAGAGATGCTAATGCAGGAGTCCTTGGGACATAGATGGTATTTAAACCATGAAACTGGACATGGTCACCAAGACAATGAGGATGATGACCCAAAGAGAGAGAAAAATTGATGATACAAGAGAGGAAGGGAGACTAACTGGAGAGATATCCTTCAGTAGGTAGGAGGGCTAGGTTCTAGTATGAAGTGAAGGGATTGACTTTAGATAAGAGAGTGAGTAGTTTATCCACCTTAACAGGATGGCAGAATATGAAAGTGCAGACGCTGGTTGGTGGGTGGATGTGGTACTTAGGAGTTTCTGGAAATTCACTTTTGGTGACTTCACTTTTCTTAATAAAGTAGGAAGCAAGGTCCTCAGCTGAGAATGAGGATGGGGAAGAAGGCATTGACGGTTTGAGATGAAAGGAGAAAATGTCCCAGTCATCCTTTGGAGAATAAAATGGTAAAAGAAGTATAAAAATACAAAGTGATCAGCAGCCAGCATAAAAGGTCCACTTGAGATTGATGGTCATAATATGGGTACAATGATTATTTTTCCATTACATGAGGGAACCTAGGCTCAGAGAGGTTAAGTTACTTATATAAGGTTACACAGCTAGTAATTGGCAGAGTCAGGATTTGAATCCGACAGTTGGGCTCCTGAATCCATCCTCTTAAAGGCCACAAGGTATACTTCAGAGTTAACTTAAAAATGACTGTGATTCTACTTCTTATAATGGCTACTAAAATAAGAGCTTTCTAGTAATGGAATATAGCAAATCCACAACTCAGAGCCATCAAAAATAACAGCTCTGATTAAAAAGGCAAAACAAATCCTACATAAAAATTCTCAGATAAGAAAGGTAGTAAAGTAAGTTCTGGATTAGTGTTTTTTGAAAGGAAAGTTGTTACTAAAAGGTTTCCAAAAGCATTTAAATAGTAGGAGATGCTGACCTGGAAGGTAGCAAGAAACCAGTCTAGACATATTGGGCAGTGGGTATCTGCTAAGCAGAACTGCAGGGCAGAGAAGGATAGCCAGGGCCATGCGAGGCCTGAGCCCCAAATCTATTCTACCTGAAACACAGATTCCCATTAGGAAAAGCAAGGTATCTTGAGTCTTTTAAAATCCATGCTATTTGTAAGTTTCCCAACAAATAATGGTGGTTTGGAAGAAAAAGCTATTGGGCATCTTTGACCAAAAATAATTATAACTCATCTCTCTTGTTAATCAACAGCTTTAAGGCAGCTTTTAGGTTCTCAGTACGTCGGCATGTTTCTCCCATACAGAACCATCCCAGCTGGGGACTGGATGGATGTTTAGCCTTCACCAAGGGACAGAATTCAGCTCAAATCCACACCTGGTGTCAAACATTTTTTGTGCCAGACACTGGGGCTATGGAGATGAACAAAATACAGATCTGACCTCCTAAAGATCATAATGTAAAAATAATATAAATAAGTGAACACTCATTGAAGTGCATAGACAGCAAAATATGTAAACAATGGCATTTCAGAAGCCATAGTGAGCTTATCATAATCAAAGAAGAACTTCCAGAAAAATGTAAGAATGTTGATAGAGTTAAAATCGTAATTTAGAACTTCACTCTTCAAAAAGTGTTCCACGCTCCAGTAGCAAGGGCATCATTTTGGCAGTTTGGTATGCACATAAGACAAGCTATGTCCTAAGTTCTGGGATAAGGGAAGCAGATTTGCAGCCATGGAAATGCATCTCTGGAAGTTTTGGTCACATCTGAAGTGTTAGGGAAGGGAATTAATCTGGAATGCAAGCAGTACATTTCGGTTGCCAAATACGAGGCAGTCATTCCATCCCCCCCTCCCCGCCAAAAAAGTCCTCATAGAGCTGAATCTTGGATATAAAGGGAGTTATTCTCTAAGAAGTTTCTGTTGCCCAGTTGCTGCAGTTGCTGTGTGTCATCACATAGCCTAAGATCGCCTAATTAACGCACTAAGAAGCAGGTGCATCACTTGGGATGTAACAGCAACAATTCCAAATGACACAATTATTTCCAGCACTGGAAATCGGAATTTTTGAGCGTGAAAATCATTTTCCCCTGAATTACTATCTAGGCAAAGGCATAAAGTTATGGTGCCATTGGCTTCCTCAGAAGTCTGCTTTGTTCTGGAATTTTTCTGCAGATTCTGATGGGGACTTTCTCATCTGTCACCTGGGTACTGGGCAGGAGCTGGAGAGCAGCTTTGCCAAGGCTGCCAGCTGACCTCTGCAGGCTGGGAGAAGGCAGGGGCCAGACAGCACCACGGAGAGCGATGCTGCTGGGGAGCTGCCAGCATCCCTCCCCATGTGGGTGGGTGCCACGCCGTTTCTCTCCGTAGGAGGCTGGTTGAACACATCACAGGAGTGAAACCTGCTGATTTGACTTCTCTAGAAGGGCTGGAATATTTTTTATTAATCCTGTTCCTTGGTACCAAATAGGCTTTTTTATGAGCATACCTGAAATTAACAGCAAATCTTTTGACTAGGGCAGCTTTTCTTTTAGCAGCTTCTCTGTCCAATGGGCAAAATTACTATCTACGTAGAGGGGATCTAAACAGCAGAATGAAATACAGAACTGAACAATGTCTGGATAATTTAGACCACCAATATATTTTACTCTATTTTCAAAGTACTCACCCCCACCACTTCAAGCCTCACCATACATACTGTTTTCATACAATGCATTTATGCTGTGTGACCTCTTCCTTGCTATGCTCATATTTTATTCTCTGCTGTCCTCAAGGAAACCCTAGCTTATTAATTGTTAAACATGCTAAGGAACTGGGGATTCATTACATGCTGTTCTCAATTCAGAAGGTTGGACAGCCAGATGCCTGTCCTATATCCAGGAGGTTGATGTTCAGTCATGTATCATTATAATGTAGCTGGTGTAATGAAGCTGAGGTCCTGGATGTGATTCCCAGGGTGCCAGTTACCTTGGCTCTCTGGCTGCAGACCATAACTCTATTCTGATACTGCACTTCAAATGGATGAATTGGTCAAAGCGAGACTGAATGAGAGGCTATGACCAACACATCATCCATACTTCAAGAACAAGAACTCACAGCACATTCCTTAGAGCTAGTGTGTATACCAGGTCCACCTTCGAGCCGCCCCAGCCAGACCTGAAGTCTCCCCACTCTGAATCTCTTCCATGCTTTTCTGTTCTCATGAAACTTAGCACATTCTACTTGAGACCCCAGTAATTAGCGTCCACACACTGTCTTCCTCGCTGGGTTGTAAACTCCTTGAAGATATAAACCATATTGAATACGTTTTTCTATCTCTTACAGCGCTCATGCGCACTCAATAAATATTTGTTGAAAGAATGGATAGAGGATGGATGGTTGGAGAAATGGATAAATAAATAAGTGCATAAGTTGTCTTTGCAAATCTATTGGCTAGTACCTCTGCTGATACCCATCAAGGACAGATAGCTCAGAGATGTAGAATAGAGTGCAAGAAGCATGCCTGATAACGCTACATCTTCCACACGACTGATAAATCTGATAATGTAGTGTACATCGATTACTCATAACGCGCTGATGACGCATCCCAACAACAACATCCCAACAACAGAACAAAATCCTTGTGAGTACTTAATGCACGTCTAAAGCCTCTCTGGGAGACTACTCCCATTTTAGAGAAGAGGGATCGAAAGCAGCAGTTGAATTGTTCTGCGCGACCGTGGGCAGCACACAGTAGCATCTGTGGAATTAGCAGGTGTATTAGTTGTCTGTTGCTACAACAAATTACCCTAACATTTAGCAGCTCCACACAACGAACATTTATTATCTCCGTTTCCCTGGGTCAGGAGTTTGTGTGCAGTTCAGCTGGCTGCCTCCGTCTCAAAGTCTGCAGTAGGGCTGTGATCGAGGGGTCATCTAGGGCTGCCGGCACCTCTAAGCTCAACTGGGGAGGGTTCGTTCCAAGCTCACTCACGCGGCTGTTGACAGATCTCAGGTTCTCACTGGCTGTCGGCCGGAGCAGTCAACTCCTGGCCTTTGTTTCCACGTGGCAGCTCACATATGGCAGCTTGCTTCCTTCCGACTGAAGGCTCCAAGAGAGAGTGGGAGCGAGCAGGCAAGACGGAAGTCACAGTCTTTTCGTCGCCTAACCTCAGAAGAGACAGCCCATCACATTTGCTATGGTCTCCTTGATAGAAGTGAGTCAGTAGGTCCTACCACACCTATGGGGAGAGGATGGCGTAAGGCCTGAATACCAGGAGGCGGGGATCCTTGGGGACCACCTCAGATACTGTTGACCGTGGTGGGTCTCCGAAGATCACAGAGGACCATCTGCCAGCTGCCTCTTACCTGTCTGAACATGCAGTGTTGGGTCACAAGGTGGTGCCAAATAAGAGATCACAGAAGCAGCCTGCCTCAAAAGTGAACCCTATTTTATCCATTTTGACGGAATACAGAGGTGGATGTGGTTTCTTGCTGGAAAGTTCTGCCAACAACACCTCACATCCTGAGTGGCACCTCAGCCTCTTACCTTCACTGCCCAAGCTCACTTCAGTAGATGGCAAGGGATTTCTGGGAAATCAAACAAACGTGGTCTGCACTCACAGTGAACACCTCAGGCTGGGACCCTCTGAGAGGGCAAGACGGCTTTCCCAGTGGGATCAGTGATCAAAATGTTGAGTGTGGGGTGGAGGAAGGAAAAATCCTTCCTGATGGTTTTGGTGAAGCTGAAACTTCGCTCTGAAACCAGTTGTCCCTTGTGTTGGAAATGAATGCTTTGAATTGACTGAAGTCCCCTAGGAGTTTATTCCTTTGTGTCTCTTAAAGCGAGGCTTTCAGGATAGACATAATCAAAGAGATACAGTGTAGTGGACGACGAGCAGAGGGTATTTTTAAGCCCCTTTTGCTTCAAATGGTCATTTGCCCTGAAAGCCCACTGTTACTGCCAAATCTCCTTAACTCCTGAAGCAAGATAATGACATTTTATTAAAGAGCAATTGCTAGATTATTAGCCACCGGGCTTAAAACACTGAAGTATCATCATTCTCCTGCTTCCCTTGGCTCCGGTCAACATGGTTTCAGCTGCTTCTGAGATGTGAAGTTCAAAGCAAGCAGTTCTCTCCATCCCTGCTCAGAATTAACCAATAAATTAGAATAACTAAGTGAGAAAGGGTTAGACAAAGGCAGTGTCGGAACTGGAGGCCAGGGCCTGGGTCATTTTGAATATGAAACAAAGCATGGTTTATGTTTTGTATTTTATAGGGTTTAAAACAAAGCTAAAGTATAGCATTAAGGATCAAGGTCAGGGTGTTATCTTTTGTGGGGTGAAAGGGGTACGGGTGGCGAGGTCACAGCTTATGCCAAAGGCGTGGCCCCTCCTTTCTCCATAACATTTATTTTCCCGAGCTTCTGTCTAATTAATATAAGGCCTTGCCTGAGCACACTGCCCCGCATTGGGCCTGTCACTCGTTAATCAAGCGACCCTTCTAGCCTTGGGTAATGACCTTGAAAGAATATATCAGCCCATGATGGCGGAAGTGAGGAATTAAATTGTTTCTCTGAGTGCTTATGGTCATTGCTGACAATTTATATCCCACAGCTGCCCTCGGTTGGCCATACCGGCCATTGTGCAGCAATCATTTTCCTGGCCGGGAATGGATTGTGTGCCGGACAGGGACCAAGCTGGCCTCCTGTACATCTCCATCTTTATGTTATTTCCCCCCCCCCCAACCCCCGCCTTCTTTTAATCCCGTCTTTGTTTCAGAGGCAGGGATTGCACAAAGTTAAAAGCTTTGTCATTAAGGCCCCCAAGAGCCAAGAGCATGGGGGCAATTGTGTGTCTGGCTGTACCCTGCTTTGTCCCTGAGCACACTGCTTTCGCCTCTGCTGATGTAAGGCTGCAGAGGGAAGTGTCTTGAGAATTATGTTAGCACCAAACTCATAAGAGGAAAATTACTGGAAATATTAAAAGGCTGTAAAGGGTGTATTGTATACAAATGATTAAGCCTGAACCCTTTCTGGGTCTTCTGAGGAGGTCAGGGAGATATTGGCTGCTGGTCCTGAGGGGGAGACGCAAGGATAGGGACTTGCATCCTTTTACCTTTTATGGTGGTGTATTTAGAAGTAGTGGCGTCTTGGGGTGTGTTGGTGTGCAGCTCAAAATCATACCCTTGTACCAAGATAAATGTTATCTGTACCTGAAATCTGTACCTAAGCCTTATACATCCCCTCAGAATCTGGGCACCCCCTTCTCTTTTTCTGTTTCTTCTTGAAGAAACTAAATAAGTGAACCTTACGAGCTCTTTTCCCATGAGAAAGTCTTTTTCATTGTTTTACTACACCACCAGTTGGGTATCCAAAAGGATTGAGAGGGAGAATTTTCCCGTTAGTTAATAAAATTCAGCAAATAAATAGTATACCTCTGCATGGCTCAAGCTACAATGACTAGATTTTGTGTGCGAAACTTTATAAATACAATGGCATAGATTTGATTTGTCCTGAGTTTTTTCTTGTGTAAAGACGTTTACTAGTTATCACTAAATGTATGTGCTAAAACTTCAAAGAAGAGAAATCAGCAGCAGGGACCTCCAGAGGTGGGGAGAGAGTTAAGTGTTTGTAAAAGCTAAATTGTGATTCCTTCCTTTCACTGGCTCCTGGCTTGGCGCCTGGGTCTGTTTATCGTTATTGGACAATGCCTTCCATACACGGGAAAAATTCTTTTTCCTGGGGTCTATGTGGTCTGAGAGCTTCTGCAGGTCACAGCTCACTCTCAAACTTGGGGAGGGTCCTTATGTGACCTTATTATATGGAGTGGTTGGCAGAAGGGGGGGCGAAGAGGAGAGCTTCTGTCTAATTGCTCAAGCACACTGGCCCTCTGTGAAATAGGACACATATTCATTCTGTCCTCAGCCCATCTGAAGAAAGACTGTGTACAAATGCGGAAAAGGAAGACTCCTGACAACACACGTGTGAATAAAGGCAGGTTAATAGAATGCAAGCTGACCACACACATGCTGATCCTAACAAGAGTCATATTAAGACGTTTGCCCTTTAAGAGGGGAACTCATGGAAGGCAAAGTCTGCATCATTTTTATCTTGGGATTCTTTACCACAACAAGTAGTGGCTTACAAATCTAAGCACCAAAGAAAAAAGAAAAAGATTTATTGAGTGATGGGATTAATCCATCCAGCCCATGATCGAAACATATGAGTCAAGCTGGTTCTTCAGCTCTTAGGGAAATGGGACAAAACGAACTGCCATGGAGGTGATTCTTACCCCTCTGTCTCCCTGTTTCCATTACACACATATATGCTAATGGAAAGGGCTCAAAACTGAAAGTCAGATGCTTCACTCCCATCCTGATGCCACCACTCACTCAAGCATCAACTTTGCAAGAGGCATCCCTTCTCTGGGGGCATCAGAGTATAAATCTTAAATGAAGGGGTTGGACTTGCTAATCTCTGTGGTTCTTCCCAGAATGACATCTCTGTAATTCTAGAGGACTGCTATCACTTTGTGTGAGAGAAAGCCAAGTCACAGGAACAGAATGTGTTTGTGTAAAAAATGAAAAACATGATCAGGGTTGCCTGTGTGCCTTGGACATGGTAGGTGCCTGTAATGTGGCTGGAATTGGTTTGTGGAAGGAATTAGATATCAGATAAAAACCCTCGTAATTCAAATCCAAGTTCACACTCAGCCTTCTGTCCTTGCCTCGCTCAGACACTCATGTCAACTACTCACCGTGGCTCCTGGCACAAGCAGAACTGCCAGGATGTCATTTTTCTAATATGTAATTCTAGTGATACTATTTACCTGAAGAGTTTGCAAACTGAAATGATGGAGATTGTGAAAGTTCCCTTTGCTCTTTTACCTAAGTTCTCTAACTCCATCCATCATCCCCTTTTGTAGCATCCATGAGTTGGCTAGACTTCCATTTAACCATCTATGCTTCTGTATTTTCAATGACAGAGGTCTTAATTGCTCCATCTAAATATTATAGGTTTGTGTGCTTGTTTTGATAAAGG
This sequence comes from Leucopleurus acutus, assembly GCF_964270905.1. Taxonomy (NCBI): domain Eukaryota; kingdom Metazoa; phylum Chordata; class Mammalia; order Artiodactyla; family Delphinidae; genus Leucopleurus; species Leucopleurus acutus. The sequence goes on along the minus strand of NC_139162.1, from coordinate 16,340,206 downwards.
GTAGAGTTTCTTCAGGACAGGAATGTCTTCTTTGTGAGGAACATGTAAGAGGTAAGGCAAAGTCAAGGAGAAGAAACTTTGGAAGGGGTGAAAGAGAGAACTTCATCCATCTCCTGTCTTGCTTTCTTTGTCATCCTTTCCTTCAGAATATACACAAGAAAAAAACTGAGTTTTCTTCCCCCCGCCCCCCAGCACCACATAAATTGCAGTGAAACATGCCAAGCATCCAGGGCGAGTGGCCATATGCAAGGCTGATGCTGCCATCTGGGAGTGTGAGAAGATGCCATGGGTGTGGAGCGTGACGTTATGTCAGTGAACTCTGCCTATGGGACAGGGCCACATCTCACTGGGAAGACAGCACCAACCCTGCCCCTGAGGTGGTACCTCAGATGCTGTTAGCAGAGTGTGCACATCCAGAGAGGGCACCTGTGGTCACAAGTTCAGAAACCACTAGCGTTAGTGCTTAAATCTGAGTGGTAAGAGATCTCATTGTACCGGGCAGGTACTATGTTCTTTGCTAAATAGCTTTCAGGGGTCTTTGTTTGTTTAGAGGCTTAAATTTTTTTTTCCAAATTGTCAATATTCCCAAATCATTTCACAGGAAGTCGTCTATATTTGTTATGCTTAAAAACAATGAACATTCATACTCTGATACTGAACTTTGTTGATTGAATGATCATGAATTCTTCTTCCTGTATTCAGTAAGTGCAGACCTATATAACTGACAGTCAGAACTTCTGTGAATCACTGGATAACCAAGGCTTCCATGCAAACTTGCTATAATTTTAGTCAAAGGGAAAGGAACTTGGCATTTTCATCAAGCCTTGTGAAATCTTTATTACGGGAAAAATACTACCATGGCAGACCCAAGATTCTAAGTGTGAATTCACCTTTTTGAGCAGGATCCCAACTAACAGGAAAACCTATGTTTAGAGTTTTCCCAGATTTCTCCCTTTGTCTACTTTTACTACATTTTCTCACAGTGGCTTCCATGAGTCATCAGCGGAGAGAGGAGTGATGTGGGGGCTTGGAATAGAACAAATATGGCATTCAGTGTGAGCCAGATATCACTCCTCCCCCAACCTGTCTATAGGATCCATCTGTTCATTTAAGCAAAAGTTGACCAGTGCTGTTCTGATAGATTCAGAGTTAGGGACCCACTAACTTAGTGGAACAAATGATTATTACTATCATTAATGGCAGTTCACCTTCATCTAGCTTGGTTATGCACCAAACTCCATTCTGAACTCTTTACAACAACCCTTTAAGGTAGATACTAATTTTTGTATTTGATTGGTGAGATTCCTCAGGTAGAAAGTGACAGAGCTGCTCTAGCATCTGCTCTCTAATCTATACGGTATACAACCAACCAACCAACAAGGAGACCTAATTTAGGTTTGATCATTGAAGGCTGAGATTCCCTAACTGCTTTGAAAAGCAGGGAGCTATTTGGGATTTGTTTGTTTTATTGCATTATCATCTTATGAAGTGCTATATCTGGTAGTAATCTGAAATTTTTAACGGTTTAAAAATCATTTTGTGTATTGTATTTTGTGATAGTTTTTCTGGTCCCTTTAACCTTAATACAGAGTCTGTTATCTCCCACGTATTATCAGTATCACTCCAGTATATAGTCTCTGTCCTTCTCTTCCCTATACTATTTTATGGACTCGTCTATGGCAGAATCTATGTCTTCATAGGCATTGTTAACTTTTTTAGGGTAAATAGTATATGCTAAATAAATATTTGTTAAACTGAACTGATTTTGTCTAAATTTGCACTTAACTCCATGGATGACCCAGTTTATTCCTCCAGTAAACACCAGTTTCACTTCTACTTCATACACTTGCTAGACATCAGATGTTTGTGGAAGGAATGAACGGAGACAGTAAACTTCCAGAGCAGAAGGGGCTGGAAGGTGAGGAAGCTGGGTGGGCACCTTGAAAGGCAGCTCACCTGCTCTTCTAAACCCAGAGAAAGAAGAAAACCAATATTTATGAGCTGAAATTTACCGAAACCACTATTTTACAAGATATTTTCCAAAAATCTGTCTCCTGAAGTGAAAGCCCATGGTCAGTCTTTGCTTAACACATGAATTTAGAAAAATTTCAGACAGGTTTGTTCAGTTATGCCTTTATAATTTTAGTTTTCATCCTAGATGAAGACAAAAGGTTATATAATTCCAACTCTAATTCATAGAATGTGGGGCAATTTATGGAAAGTTTCAGAAAAATGGAACCTTGGGGATTAGACATAATCATAAAATGTAATAATTGTCGAAAGACACGATAATATTCCATTAATCTTTTTTAAAGTGGGATTTGAAGGAACACTTTTAAAAAAGACTTTATTTAAAAAATTATTTTAATTAATTAATTAATTTATTTATTTACTTTTGGCTGTGTTGGGTCTTCGTTTCTGTGCAAGGGCTTTCTCCAGTTGAGGCAAACGGGGGCTACTCTTCATCACGGTGCGCGTGCCTCTCACTATCGCGGCCTCTCTTGTTGCGGAGCACAGGCTCCAGACGCGCAGGCTCAGTAGTTGTGGCTCACGGGCCCAGTTGCTCCGCGGCATGTGGGATCTTCCCAGACCGGGGCTCGAACCCGTGTCCCTGCATTGGTAGGCAGATTCTCAACCACTACGCCACCAGGGAAGCCCAAAAGACTTTATTTGTTAGAGCAATTTTTACAGTAAAATTGAAAGGAAGTTACAAAAATTTTCCATATGCTCCTTGTCCCCACATAGGCACAGCCTCCCCAGTTATCAACATCACTCACCAGGTCGGACATTTTTTAATCAAGGATGAACCTACATGGACACATAATAATCACAGAAAGTTCATAGTTTACCTAAGGGTTCACTCTTGGTGTGATACATTCAGTGGGTTTGGACACATGTATAATGACATTTATCCATCATTATAATGTTATACACAGTACTTTTACTGCTCTAAAAATCTTTTGTGCTCCGCTTATTTATCTCTGGCCCCCTCCCCTGGCCACAGCTGAGATTTTTACTGTCTCCATAGGTTGGCCTTTTCCAGAATGTCATGTAGTTGGAATCACGCAGAATGTAGATTTTCAGATTGATTTTTTTCACTTAATAATATGCGTCTAAGGTTCCTCAGTGTCTTTTCATGGCTTGATAACTTGTTTCTTTTTAGTGCTAAATAATATTTCATTGTCTGGATGTACCAGTTTAGCCATTCAACTACTGAAGGACATTTTGGTAGTTTCCAAGTTTTTGCAACTATGAATCAGCCTGCTGTAAACATCCGTGCATAGGTTTTTGTGTGAACATAAGTTTCCAGCTCATGTGGATAAACACAAAGGAGTGGGATTGCTGGGTCATATGGTAAGAATATGTTTTGTTTTGTAAGAAAACACCAAAGTGTCTTCCAAGGTGGCCATACCGTCTGTAGTCTCACCAGCAATGAATTAGATTTCCTGTTGCTCCACATCCTTGACAGCATTTGGTGTTACCAGCGTTCTGGATTTTGGCCATCCTAATAGGTGTGTAACAGCCTTGCATTGTTTTTATTTAAATTTCCCTGGTGACATAAGATGTGGAGCGTCTTTTCATATTCGTATTTGCCATCTGTATATATTCTTTCACGAGGTGTCTGTTAAGGTTTTTGGCCCATTTTTTAATCAAATTGTTTGTTGTCTTACTGTTGAGTTTTAAGAGTTCTTTGTACATTTTGGTTAATAGTCCTTTATCAGATGTGTCTTTTCCAAATATTTTCTCCTGGTCTGTGGCTTGTCTTCTATAAAGCTGCACTTTTAAAATAGGTTCCTTATCTAAGAGAAAATCTCACTCTTCCCTCCCAGACTTGAGTTTGTGAAAAAGTGTCTGGCATGAAATTAAATCAAGTATACAATGAGTCTATGTAAACTAACCCCAAATGGCGGCAGTTTCCATCCTTTCTTTTATCTTTAAATATGTAATTTGCGTGATACCTAAAGTACCATAATTTTACTTTCTAAAGAAAGGCATCAGGATTTTTTGTTTCACTCCAAGGCCACTCCTAATAAACCTGCTTCTTTTCCTAGAAGGTTTTGCTTTGAAAATGAAATAGCCTTAATTCCTAGTAGTCTGTGAGCAGTACTACTTAAATATCTGAGTATGGTTTATTACTCAAATCATTTGTTAGTGGCAAGTAACTCCTGGTACAAAAAGTAGACCTAGGTGTAGGGGTAGCACCTCACCCTCCTCTAGAAGGAGGACAGGGAATTGTTGGGGCTGCTTTCTGAACCCCTCAACCACTAAAGTCCCTGGGAAGAGAGACTCTGGTGAAATGAGAACAGCAAGAGTTAGACAGGTGACAGGTGACCAGGAAGAACTGGGGACAGAGAAAGGTGATCTCACTTGGAAGGTAGAAAAAGGAAAGGAAACAAATTTCAGTTGACCGAGGTACGAGCTCAGTGGTACATGATTTTGAAAGTAGGACACTTTATGAATGAGAATGAATAATAGGCCCAAAGAAGAGAGGAATGGAAAGGAGTTAAGAAGGAAGAAACAATTATTAAAAGAAAGGCAAGTAATAATTTTAAAATAAGTAAGATTTTAGAGAAATACAGAAAAAAGGATTCAAGAAAGAGAAAATTGGGCTTCCCTGGTGGCGCAGTGGTTGAGAGTCCGCCTGCCGATGCGGGGGACACGGGTTCGTGCCCCGGTCCGGGAAGATCTCACATGCCGCGGAGCGGCTAGGCCCGTGAGCCATGGCCGCTGAGCCTGTGTGTCCGGAGCCTGTGCTCCGCAACAGGAGAGCCCACAACAGTGAGAGGCCTGCGTACCACAAAAAAAAATAAATAAATAAAAAATAAAAAAGAAGGAAAGAGAAAATTTATAGAAAATCTGAAAAAGAGACTGTTTAAATGTACATTTAATCTTAGATAAATGAAGAGGGCAAGAAATGGGTCTATAAACCCAATTATAATAACCAATAATGAAGGAAGTATCTTTTTTTCCAATGGAAACTTTTAATCTTTAATTTACTGGTGGTTTGCCTGTTTGTCACAAATAATTGTTAGAGATACTGGAAAATTTTTTAGGCTTAAGATCAAGAAGGATGGGTCACTCTGAATCCTCTGGAATTCAGCAGCTTGCCTCTTTTTTCCTAAGAGGTTGATGGGTTTGAAATGTTTATACCTTTCTGCTTACTTAAAAGAGACTTGGGAAATTCACATTTTCCATTAGCAGACAATGAACACCACTTAGTGCCTTTGAGACTTTACTGGACTTTGCACAATCCCCTTGCCTTTGTTGCTTTGCCTCTTTCATGCCACAAATCTTGGTGCTTTTTGCTCTGTGACATCATGGCCACTGTTCTCTGTAGCTGGGAAGACATGTTAACCTTTCAATGGCAAAGTGGTCACCAAGTGTGCATCCTATGCTTTTCAAAGACCACTTTGGACTCAGAAGTGAAGGCAGGCAATAGAGTTTTTCCCTAAAGAAAACAGCTTAAGATTAATTTAGGTTAGACAGATGGAAATTTTTTTCACGTGGCAAAGTCTGTTAGACATTCAAGTTTGTTATTGGAAGAGTTTGCTGTATCTCCCTCTGTGGAGGTCTTTAAAATTCTTGTCTCTGTTAAGTGGTTGACTAAATCTATCCCCTCTAACTGTCCCTCTCTGCTGAGGCTGGTGTCAGCACATCTCCCCTCACTCCCCGGAATGGGAAATTTACAGTGATTTCTCCTCACAGAAGATTAGGGACCTGTGGATAAGGTGACTTCTAAGAATCAATCATTTGGCAAAAAGTAACTGAACAAGGCAATAAAAAAGGAACGACAGGAATAAAGACACAGACCTACTAGAGAATGGACTTGAGGATATGGGGAGGGGGAAGGGTAAGCTGTGACAAAACAGAGAGTGGCATGGACATATATACACTACCAAACGTAAAATAGATAGCTAGTGGGAAGCAGCCGCAGAGCACAGGGAGATCAGCTCGGTGCTTTGTGACCACCTAGAGGGGTGGGATAGGGAGGGTGGGAGGGAGGGAGACGCAAGAGGGAAGAGATGTGAGAACATATGTATAACTGATTCACTTTGTTGTAAAGCAGAAACTAACACACCATTGTAAAGCAATTATACTCCAATAAAGATGTAAAAAAAAAAAAAAAGGAACGAATGGGGAAGTATCACAAGTAAATCCTAGAAGTATACTTCTTTCTGCAGAGAAATAAGAACCAACCACATGAAAAAGTAAATAGCATTTATAAACAATGTATGCTGAGTCTTAGATCAGTACTTTAAATAGTCAATTGAAAGATGATCTCGGTGACTAGAAATGATCAGTGTAGCAGACAGTCTAAGTGGCCTGCCCATATACCTTAAGCCATGCTGTCCAATAACGGCAGCTACTGGCCACATGTGGCTGTTAAGCACATGAAATGTGGCTGGTTCTCACTGAGATATGCTCTACGTATAAAATGCATGCCAGCTTTCAAATAGTTATTACAAAAACATGTAAAATATCTCCGTAAATTGCATGTTAAAATGATAAAATTTGGGGTAATAGGTTGAATAAAAATATATTAAATAATAAAAATATATTATTGAAGTGAATTTTGCCTGTTTCTTTTGACCTTTTAAAATGTGGCTACTAGAAAACTTAAAATTTACATGTGCAGGCTGCATTTGGGATTCACATTACATTTCTATTGGACAGCGCTGCTTAAACCTAAAGCATTTCAGGATCTACATCTCTGTACTGAGGGCTTCTTCTGCAGTTGTGATAGATGGACGTCATTGGGAATTATCATTCTTCCTCCTCTACAGTGGTCCTCAACCAGTAACTTTTAGGAGTTGTATAAATACCCCAGCTCCTTTACCTCACTGGTAAGATAGGTCTAAGGTGTATGTTTTGTACCATTTGCAGTATTTTCCCCACAGCTGTCCACTCCCTTGCTGATTTTCCTTGTTCTTCTCAAATAAACCATATACCCTTAGATTTCTTGCCTCACATACTAAGATAACTAACCTAAACTCATGCAGTCGGGAGAAGGCTATAGAGTTAGATGTGGCATTTGAAAGGTGGATGAGATTTGCTAAAAATAGATGAGAAGGAACATTCATCTGTACATTTGTTCACCCATGAATTTTACTGATGAATGTAAAGACAGACATTCTGAAGGCAGAGATGGCCATGCCTGTTAGAGGAGCATGAGATGATAAGTACTTTTAGAGCAGAGGAGATGAGTGAGGGGCAGAGGTAGGCAAATACTGATGGTCTCAATTGCTTTGGAACTTTACAGGCCACAGAGAGCTTCTTATTGAAGGTGTTAGACGTTGGAATGACATAGTCACCACAGAGCTTTAGGGGATGTTACTTTCACGGAAATATGGGGATGATATGAAGGGAAACTCTGAAAGAAAACAGCCCAAGTCAGCTTGTCAAGTTTGTTGTGAGATGATGAAGATCTCAACTGGAATGCTGGCACACAGAATTGAAAGGAATAATTACCTTAAATGAGTGTGGTGTTGTAGAGTTTATCAAGCATCTTCCTGTGCTGGATCTCATTTGATCCACTATCAACCCAGTGAAGTAAACAAATGCAGAGAAGCAGTGTGATGAAAGCTGTGACAGGGCTCGGTGGGTTACTGGAAAGGAACGTAGCAGAGATGAACGCCAAGGTGGGGAAGATAGTGATATCAGTGCTCTGTCCATCTGTCCATCCACTCAAATCATTCAACACGAGTTTACTGAGCACCTCCTGTGTGCCAGACTCTGCTCTGGGCCTTGGGAATAGAGTTGTGAGCAAATCAGACAAAGCCCCTTGCCCCGTTAGAGTTCATGTGATGAAAATCGGGGGTAGTGGAGGAAGGAGGAATTGTTTTGGAGAGAAGGTGATGGTTTTATTTTTGGATATATTGGCTCCAAGGTACAATTTTCAAATGAAAATGCCTAGTGGTCTACAGGTACTTTGAACAGAGAAACTGCTGAGCTGGAGGTATGCTGAACATTACCTGCAAAGAGGTGGCATTTGAAATTTCTAATCACTACCCTATGGCAGCTACGTGTCATGTGTTAGAACATTCAAACGCTGAAATTTGCATGCAGTGTAAAGAGAATACACTTTGGGTACTTGAATATTTTTTTGCAGGTGTGTGAGCGTGTGTATCTCTTGTGTATTGTCGGTTATATATGCATTTGTGTACACACACACATACACACACACACATTTTCCTTTCTAAACATGCAGTTCTGTGGACCTCAGCCCTGATTACAAAGGAGGCCATGCTGCATAGCTTCCTCTGTACAGCCTCAGCTGCACAAGGTGATTTAATGCTGTTATCTTCTCTAGCAGTGATTGTACCTAGTATTAGGGTTTTGTGTGACTTGTTTAATGTTTCAAAATGTGTTCATATAGGTCGTGGCATTGAAAGACCTCATGGGTCAGTGTGTAAAGATGATTGTGAAGAGTTCGCAATAGAGGTGCTGACATGTTTTCTCCTGCTTTCTGTCTCTGAATGTAAATTTATATCATCAGGATTACTTAGCTCCAGGTTATATCCCATGAATGGCAAATGACCACTGGAAACAATGTGTTTGCATTTGCACAGAGAATGCAGTGTTTTGACTGACTCTACATCATCTTCCAGATGGGCTTGTTTGACTGATTTAGCCCATCAGTCCAGCCACACAATCATTCCGTTTAAACAGCTGGTCAGATGATCAAAATAGTTAGACATAGATACAGCTCAAAGAAATGTCTCCCATGTAGAGTCCCAGATTCCTCCATGACAGATTTTAAATGGTCCCAGATTCCCCTAGCCATAAATCATTTCAAGGGATTATTTTCCAGCGTCTTCTCCATTACATACTTCTAAAGAAACTATATCCTCAGATTCTCATATTTGTCCTCACTGTACTCACTCTCTCCTCCACCCTCCCCTCCCCTGCCTTCTCCTCCCCTCTCTTCTCCTCTCCCTTCCTTTGGCCTCTCCATCCTAGTTTAGCCCTATCTTATTGGCTTCAGACGTCCACTTCATCTTTGTTACCCAGGAATCTCTTTACATATTTGACTGGGTTATCATTAGCCAGTACATTCTGTTCCAATTTAATGTGCTTTGTCCTGTACATCCCAGAGCGCACAGAATTGGTAATTGGCAGCCTGGGAAGCTTAACAAAAAGATGATAGGACTTGCCAAGCCTCAATTGTGCTGCCCTTCTACATACACAAATCCGATTTAGGTCAATGAAATTTATGTAGATAAAGGCGTGGAAAGGGGGCCTTCAGAAAGCAGATTTCCTGGCCCGTATCAGATTCGAAGCCTTCTGGGAAGCAGCATGGAAAAGCCTCTGGAAACACTTGGGATACATACCTTGCAATGAATGTGCTAGAGTTCTCTTTATTTTTCTTTCTTTATTTTTTCAAAACACGAGTCCTTTTGGTTTATGAGAAAAAAAAAAAAGGAAATTGGAATACAATATCAAGATGGTAAAGATGACTAAGACCAGTTCAATTGTCATCATATTTTGTCCATCATCACATGTGTGGGGGAGAGAGAGAGAGGAAAGGCAGGGAGAGGAAAGCAGAGACAGCAACCTTCCTAAGACAGATCAGGAACATTGGCAGTTCAGCTCAGCTCATTCATTCGCTCATAACAATTTGATCAAATCCGGTGGCCCACCCTCACCAACCTTTCATCTCTGACCTCCAGGCAGGGATAAGAGTGGCATCTAGTACTTAGGCAGAAGGTAGTCTTAGATCCGGGAGACATTGGTTACTAAAGCAGATAGACGTTCAGCTTCTTTGAGCTTCATTTCATCACTTGCGAAACAGCGACAATCACACCTGTCTCACAGGGTTATTGATGATTAAATGAGATGACAGGTGCAAAGTTTGCTCTTAACCAATGTTGCTAGTATCCTTAGTGGAAGTATAGAATAATAATAATAAAAATAATATTTCAGTATATTCAATTCATATATAAAATGGTGATTGGTAATAGTAGGACGTCATTCATTGTGAAGAATCAATTTGAAAATAAGCATAAAAGGCTTAGCGTGGTATTTGGCCCATCACATACCATCAACAGATGGTAGTCAGTTCTAGTAGTAATAGGAGTAATAGTAGTCACTTACCAAATACAGATTCATCCTTTGTTATGGGTAAAATGTCACTTCCTCTGTGAAACCTTCCCTTCCAAGTCGACCTGTCCTGACTCTGCAGAAGCTGGCATATCTGAGGGTAGAAAACGGCTGATAATCCACAGGGCGACCCCTCCAGCTTATTCATTGCCTCCCCTTTGGTGGGCACGAGCGTAAGGTGCACATGCTATGTGCTCCCCCTCATGGGTATATCTGTATGTTCCTTTCTTAAATCTCCTTGTTGTCAGTATTCCAATCTTGCTCCTTCCAAGCTCCTGACTAACCAGGGTTTTGCCAGTGCTCACGAGTCTTTGTATATCTTCTCTCAGACATTTCAAGTTCACCCCAAATCGATCACCAGGTGTGCTACTCAGGGCTCTGCCTTATGAGAGCATGAGCCATCACGACTGTCTTGTGGGCCACCCTCTGATAGTGAGGCTATCAGATCGTTTACAGTACACACCAACACACTGTGCCAGTGTATCTATGAACCAATCCCAAGGTCTTTCCTCCTCCATCAGCTAGTCATAGGGGAATTCCCCTACCATGAGGCAAATGGTGTGGGTTGAAGGTGGTGTCAGGGCAACAGATTTAGTTGACATGGGGACCTCGGCCACCTGTTCATGTAACTCTGGGCCTTGCCAGTCCTGACCCTGAAAATACCTACCAATTCCATTGTATGATGGAACATGCAGTGCCTGTCCAACCTCATGACTCAGTGAACCTATTAATACCCAGCTCATGAAGGGCAGCTCCAGTCACATAGTGACTTAGAGTCCCGTCATCAGACTCTCAGACACTACTAGGGCTCAGGTGCACACCAGGGACTGCTTTTTAAAGAGCTGTCCAGCTACCTTACCCAGCAGGACAACATGATTTTTAGGCATCTTCACTGATCTCTGATGGCCAGCTCAACTTTCCTGCCCATTACAATAATTATCACCAGCCTGCCTTGAATGGTTAAGTACCACTTTCTGACCTCTGAATCTTTCATACTTATCGACTTGGAGAACTCTGTTCTATGATGGCATTTCCTTTTGTCCATCCTGACCTATAGGGGACAGCCACCAATGAGAGATGTCAGTGCCCATCTCACTAGTGTATTCCTTACTGACTCAGTGAAGCGAGTGTTCTCTGGGGCCTTCCCAGGCAACATAGTCAAGTAGTGGGTTCTGAAGTCTTAGATAATAAATGTATTCTAACATTACTCCCTCTTGACCCTACTGACCCTTTCCCAAATACACTGCCAAGGCAGCCGTACTTCTCTACCCCATTTGCTATAGGCCATGACCATTCCCAAGCTTTTAGGAACTAACCCCAGCAAGTAGTGACTGGCTCCCGGTATCTTCACCAGATCACGATAGAGTCTTCTTATTTCATTAAATTCTTCTCTTCTCTGCTTTATTTTCCAACCCTCCTGTTCCAACATCCTTCACATCCATTGTCATGAATGTTCCATATTCCACTATATTTGCCATGTCCTACTGTTCCTTCAGTGTGTAAGCTGTTTCATCCTGGAACAGGTACTTTATTTCCCCACTTGAGTCCTCCTGAGATCTATACCTGGTCGTCAGGCTGTAGGCAGTAAGGGGTGGTGAGAGTGAATCCTGAGGACCAGAAGCATGATCTTAAAAAGAAGCTGCCTCAGGTGAGCTCTTTGCAGGCGAGTCTAGGTGAGGGGAGACTGCTCTCTTCCAGCAAAGGGGATGGGGCTGCCTCTGCCAACCTGAGAGCTTCAGGAGAGTCCAGTAATTCAAGGTCCTTAGGGTCATCCACCAGAATTACTGCACTTCAGGTTTCAAGGTTCAACTCTTTTTCTATCAGAGCCTTGATTTTGGCATAGGAGAGCTGTCGAGTCTATGTACTTAATCTCCTTTGCAGTTCTTCTATCCTCAAAATGTTATCTTTGATCTGATTTTCAGCTTGGTCTGCCATGTGACCACCGTGTAAGATGAGGGTGTTGAAATGCTGCCATAGAGACCCCTGGGTTTCATAGCTGCCCTGGATTGATAGTTGTTTAACCTGAGTTTATCTTTTTTTTTTTTTGAAGGTTTCCAAAACAGTTAACGAAAGTCAAATACTCCATTATATTTGTAACAACCATTTCCCAAGGCCATGCAAATGTCACTGATACCACCCAATCTCATGGTTTGCCTTCTGCTTGCCCCCCTGCCAATATACCACAGGTGAGAATATCAGCAGTTGCGATGCTACTACATGTCAGTGTTATCTCCACTCCTCACAACAACTGCATCGGCCTGGGCTCCCCAGAAGGAAGACCAGGAGGGTTATTTGAAAGTGACATGAAGGAGTGGAAATAAGTGGACTGTAGGAAAGATACATGGAATATGGGAAAGCCAGTATAAGGTGATTGTCGCGTTGACCACTGCCAGAAGCAATGGGTGCTTAATGCCACCTGGAGCTTCTGAGGAATTTTTTGAGATGAGTCTCAGAGTTGTCTACCTGAGTTATAAAAGGTAGAAGAAACTTTGCATTAACTTCCATCCTCAGTTGGCCAATTTTGAGGTGGCCATACCTGAATGTTGAGTAAGCTCCTCCAGGTGTCTCATTTTACAACGTCAGGGAAACATAAGGCAAAAGCCAAAGTTATGACACACCTCCCAAGGCAAAAGTGCTGGCCAAAGATGTTTGTGCACAACTGGACATTACACGAGTTGATGGGATAGATGGTGGCAGAGAAGATGTGAAGCGGTGCATGTGAGTTGCCCTGTGCAAAATCCCACTGAGGTCTACCTGTAAGGGCCTTCCCAAACTCTCAGGTATTGACTGAGGGAGAAGGTGGCCAGGGTAAGTACCCTGGGTCCTGAACTTGCTCCTAGAGGGAGAGGTGAAGTCATCCTGATTTGTCTCCCTGACAAAGAGAAATCTGAGTTGCCATCTACATTTGCTCAGCTTGGCTACTGCCCAACTGCATGGGCTGCCATTCGCATCATCATAATGCGGATTGCTCCCCTGGGAGCTGCCCAGTACATCACCTGCACAGCAGTACATGGTGACTCTGGGTGATTTTCCTAATTTCAGAGTACATCATCCAAAGGGAACAAAACGGAGTCTCCAACCTTCAGATTTAGTTGGGCCCCACATAAACAGAATCCCATATGATTGATGTTGTAATTGTGGTCTATATGAAACACTATGGGAAGACAGAATACAAGTGATGAATTACGTGGCATTCAGGTTGGGGCATTCATTCACCACAAATTTATTAACCATTTACTCGTCTAGCTGCTGGGGGTATAGTGGCAAACACAACAAACTCAGTCCTTGTTCTCATGGAGCTTATGCTCTAGTGGAGGAAAACAGATAATGAACAAACAAACAAGGAACATGTCAGACAGTGCTAAATGCTATGAGAAGAATTAAAATAGGACTAACTGACAGCAAGTGGCTAGTGACTTTAGAATTGTTGATAAAGAATGTCTTCTTAGGGGCTTCCCTGGTGGCGCAGTGGTTGAGAGTCCACCTGCCGTTGCAGGGGACACAGGTTCGTGCCCCAGTCCGCGAAGATCCCACATGCCGCGGAGCGGCTGGGCCCGTGAGCCTGTGCTCCTCAACGAGAGAGGCCACAACAGTGAGAGGCCCGCGTACCACAAAAAAAAAAAAAAAAAAAAAAAAGAATGTCTTCTTAGAAAAGGTGATATTAGAGCCAATATCAGAATGGCAAGAAGGAACCAGCTATACGAAGCTCACAGAAAACAGCGCTCCAGGGAGTGGGGTCAACTAGCACAAAGATGTCTAAGAAATGCATTGGGCACACTTGAGAAAGGGAAAGAAAGCAAGACTGTCTAGACTGAGGTGGGCGTGGAAAGAAATGAAGTGGGAGAGGTAGTCAGAGCCCAGAGCATGCAGGACTATGCAGGGCGACTCCTACTTTAAATGGGTGTTGAAAAGACTGGCTGCTGGGGACTTCCCTGGTGGTCCAGTGGTTAGTTAAGATTCTGCGCTTCCACTGCAGGGGGCACGGGTTCAATCCCTGGTTGGGGAGCTATCATGTCGTTTACAAAACCAGAGTAATCTAGTTTTTAATGGATACGTAGGTGTTCTTCAGCTAGGGGAGGAGGAAGGGCATTTTAAAAAGAAGGGACAGAATTGACAAAGCCTAAATATGAAAACACTCCATTCTAGTAGCTACCATTGCGACCAACTTGTACCCATGAGAATCAAGGTCCAGAGCAAAGTAGCTGTGCCAGAGAAGAGACCTTGAAAATGTCTAGTTAATTCTTGTCAGCTGTATGTGAGCATGTATTTCTCCATGAGACTGCACTTGTAATTGATTTGACACGTTGGCACTGTCCGTCAAAGAGTCGAAAAGGTGCCTTGAGTGTTCGTATTTGAGCCTTTGCACATTTGGCACTGGGGTGTCTTTTCCCCAGATTTATTCAAAAGACATCACAGACTTTCAGCCCACTTCTTATTTTGGGAGAAGCGTCCAAGACACACAGCCTCCTCTGACAAAGGAGGAGAGAGACACACTGCTTCTATTTTTGCCATTTAAGGCCTAAGTCTCACTAAGCCACAGTTTTCATTCATGTCCAGACGATAAGGTACCATTGCATCTGTATCTTTCCAGTGTGCACTATATTCTTTCCGGACTGTGTTTTGCCTGTTTCTGATGATGACTTTTTGGACGATGGAGAATAAATTGAGTATGATTCAAGGTTGTCCAAAGTTCAGCTCACACTGTTTCCCTTAACTGGTTCCATGTGATAAAATGAAAGCTTTGTTTTTATGCTCTGCTCTGCCTAGCTCACGTATGTGTAGTGACAGTCTTGAGGAGCTGCGTGTCTATGCTTGACGTGTAATACCCTTTCACCTGCGTGGAGTAGTCTGCAGTACTTTACTCAGGTCTTTTTCCCTGCAACATGCTTCCCCTCCCCCCCTTTTAAAGATGTTTGAAGAACAAAAAATAGCCCCCGCTAACTGATCTAACTTCTCTCCGTAAAATGTAGGCATTTACTCCAAAGCACTTAGAATTAAACTAAAGCTTAATGTTTCCACATGGCCTATTCTTACCCATTTCACAGATGGAAGACTTGAGGCCTAGGCAAAATAATTCAGCATATTAGAGGCAGAATGAGTTTACTAACCCCTCTGCGAGCCTTGATAAGATATCCTTAGGGTGCCATGTGGATTGTGATGGGTCTGGTTAGCTAATAGTATCCATGGGCATTCGGGGAAAGTCACTCTATATCAAAAACCAAATTATCATCTTTAAGCATTTGCAGAAGGACTGCATATGTTACCCTTGCCTCCCTGTCTTGGTCCTGACATTTGTTGAACATCTATTATGTCTAAGTACTAATCTAATCACAAGCTTTTTAAACTTATTGTAATTATTCCATTTTATTGTTGGGGCTGAGGATTAGACAGGTTAGAAACTTGCCTGTAGTCTCACAAGTAGAAAGTAGCAGAGCTGAATTTCATGCTTATCCTCTGCCACTCAATCGATTCCTCTTTCTAGTGTGTCTGATGCTAGGGTATGCAATGGACTGTCTGGTTTAAAAAGTTCTAGGAGTCACTGCAGGGTGAGAGGTATTTTGTATTGAACTGAAAGGAATATGACCTTCGGCCCATAAACCTGGGATCTGCTGTGTGTAAGGTACAATTCTGGACCCTCTACACCACTTTCTTTTTCTATTTTATTCCCCTACCCTCTTTCCTGATACAATTTCACTCTTTTCCCCTGAAAAGGAAACACCCAAATCGGGTTGCCCTCTAAGGGAAAAAAAGCTGCAGGCCGATATTAGAACAAAAGGTTTGCTGAAAGTGAGAAGGGTGTTGAATCCGTCTCAAGAGTGTGGATATAAAGCTGGAGAACCTAGATGCGAAGGGTGAAGTACTCCATGTGTAGGTCCGTAGAAGAGGCCAGGTCAGAACCCTTTAGGAAATGCTGAGCAGTCCGCATGGCACCGTTTAGAATGGATTTCTGGACACAAAATGCATATTATCGCCTTGGTTCAGGCAAGAAGAGGGCTCTCTGAGGCCGCGTGCATATTAAAGTGTGTGATCTTGCCGTTCCTATGGGGAAATGATTTACAGGATCATACAACCCGCTGCCTCCTATCAGCTTCTGGGACCCTGTGGTTGCCGTGGCTGCACGTGGGGACTCAGCTACCGAGTTAATGTCACCTACTGTGTAAAATTGCTCCTCCGCAGAAGGAGAAGGCTGATTGGTCTTGGTCAGGGCTACGTGTGGTGAAGGCTTAACTAGGAGAAAAGCCATCTGAACCCCCGTGGCTTCCAGTGAGGGGGGTGTCGGAGCCAGGCCTGACACAGAGACCTGCTTTGGTGTCATAGCGTAAGATAATTCTGGCTAAGATGCGTGGACATTCTGTTAGCGGGTCTGTGTTAAACTTCAGAGCATTTCCTTAAGACTCTATGTGAACCTAAGAATGTGAGTATTCAACAGGAGAAGGGAATCTGGAGACCAAGTCTACACGTCCATAATATGTTATTTATTTTACGGGGAACAGAGTTAGGAGGGTGTGGGGTGTGTAGAGAGAGGTGAGACAGAAAATAGGAGAGAACTTGTCCAGTAGATTTCTCAGGCATCCCTAAATATATGGGACAGGTCCAGGCAAAGTGGCACCTTGGAGGTTTTGCAACGAGTAGTTTTTCACAGAAAGATAGATACACTTACTATTAAAAGTCTTGGCATCTCAGATCAAATCAGACCCCCTTGCTTAGAAGGTTCTCTGCAAGATCTAGTCTGTAACAACACAGCTGTTGACCTGAGGCAAATCCTTGATCCACTGGGGTTTCTAATGTTTTCATCTGCAAAATGATGAAGTTTGAATGAGATGAAATTCAAGGCCCCTGGCTCCCTGACCCCCATCCTGCCATAATGCAAGCCCCTCAGCTTCCATATCCCGCATACACTGTCCCACTGTCCAGCAGGGTGCCTGACACATAGTAGGGACTCAGAAAACATTGAATGGAAGAGAAAACCTCTAGCGGCAGAGTTCCAGTCAATCCTTGTGCATCCAAAGGGGGAGATTCTTCTCCAATGAGTGCATTAGTGTTAATGCAGCCGTGCTCCTTGGTTCTGCTCTGCAGTTCCTCAAGCTTTCCATCGTGGGAACACTGGCAGTACATTTAAAGGCAGGCAGGAGAGTCTCACAATGTCAGCTGCTGGGGGTAAAGTAGAAACAAAATCTAGGATTTAGAGATGACCAGTTGCAGCTACTAAGCGTTACAGCCTGAACAAGAAGTGAAGCTTTGGGCTTCCCTGGTGGCGCAGTGGTTGAGAGTCCACCTGCCGATGTGGGGGACATGGGTTCGTGCCCCGGTCCGGGAGGATCCCACGTGCCGCGGAGCGCCTGGGCCCGTGAGCTGTGGCCGCTGGGCTTGCGCGTCCGGAGCCTGTGCTCCGCGACGGGAGAGGCCACAACAGTGAGAGGCCCGCGTACCCCAAAGATAAAAAGAAGTGAAGCTTCAAGGATCCTTTAGACTCACAGCCAAACAGACTGGACTCTCTCCGTTCTTAGCTTGACTTCGAGGGCTTCTGGTTTTATTTACATGTATTTTTTGCCTTTTTTCCCCCTTCAGTGTGCTTCAGCTTTAGTTAATGCACAAAGGTGCCTGTTTAGTGAATGGGGTCCCTAGGAATAAGGAGACAGGTAGCCCCTTCACTTTGCAATCAAGCCAGATGTTAGAGTCCATCACTGAAAGGGGGGTGAGGGAAGAAACCAGTCAAAGAGAAAGTGACTGAGTGGTCCATACCCTGCCTACCATAACTGACGTAAGCCTTCTTCAAGAGGTGAGACTTTTAAAAAAATTTATCTCCACTATCAGGGGGTGTACTGGCTGGCATCCTGCATTTAGACAGCAGAGCAGGGAGGATATACATATATATTTATATTTATTGTATTTTTTCAAGCACATTCATCTGAAAAGGCTTGGGTTGATTAATATTTTCCGCTGTCCGGTAACCATGGCAATAGGGTCAGCAGATATAATACTTAATTTAATCTTCCAGCTGCCTCAGTGTGCTTCACCAGTGTCCCGAATAATAGAAAGCCTTTTGCCTCTCTCTCTCTCTCTCTCTTCCTCTCTCTCTCCCCCCTCGTATATTATTATCTTTGCCAGTGGCTCCCTCACATGACCCAACAGGAATACAGTTTTTTTTTTCTCATTTCGTTTTGTATATGCACTTAAAATAAATTCCTATGTGATTCTGCCTCCCACCCGAGCCAGTTTCCCCTTCAACTCCCCAACCTCCCTCTTCCCCCTCCACCTCCACCCCCCCACTCCCCCCGCAACACTCCAGCAGCCAATCTCCACGGAATGACAGGAAACGTGGGAAGATCCTGATAGCTTTCATAGCGACACCGTAAGGTTTATGAAACCCACTCCTCGGCCAAATGAACCCATGCGGACTCTCCTCCCCGCAGCAGGACCAGGTGATTGGCTGAGAGGGCCTTGCTGGTCCGATTCGCTCTCCAGGTGGGTTAAGTGCGTTGCTTTGTCTTCATTTGGCCCATTTCCCTTGTGTCATATCTCTTTATTTTCTTTCTCTGTCCTTCCTCCTCCTTCCCTCTGATAATTATCTTTTTTTTTTTTTTTTAAGCTACCATGTTTTTGTACACATTCAGTATTTGGTTGGTTCTAGGAAAAAGGAGAAATTGGTTTTGAAACCTAGGTAGACTTTTGCGCAGGAGCAAATAAAGAAAAGGCAGTTTGGGGAGAGTAAAGGGGATGCGGTTTGAGGTGGATACTTTTGTTTTTCCTGCTTTCCAAAAAGCTGATGTGAATTCTCTGATTTGAGTTCGCTTGTTTCTGTCCTCCTTTGGTTTATCATTCTGTCACCGTTTATTCCACACCTATTAAAAGAAAACATTAAGATTAGAATAATACTTTCTTCCCAAAGCTGGGAGTGGGTGAGGGGAGATATTTAAAAAGGAGTGAGAGAGAGGGAAAAAAAAGGAGAGAATTGGTTGGAATATGGTTTATAAGAAAGCTGTAACATTTTTCCATTTCTGTTTATTAATCAGACTCTTCTCAACCCTGTCATTGACTCAGACAACAAGTATATTTTCCCATTTTTTGCACCCCCTCTACCTTTTGTTGTTGTTTTTAGAATAAAGAGCAATTTCCCGAGCAGAACAGTAATTTTTAAAAATGAAGAAATGAACAACTCTCACCCTTATTTCTTCCTCTAAGGTGCATAAACCCCAGTTCATTCCTTCAGGAATTCTTAGTTTCCTTTTTGGAAGAAACAGGTCAAAAATATCATTTAAAAAATGCCGATTGTGCATCGTTGACTTTAGTCTGAAATTGGGCCAATTCTGTTGATTGCATTTCCCTAAATGGAGGACGCATCCCCCATCTTTCTCTGATAACGTGTTTCATGCAAATATGCATTCAGTCACTCTGCTCTTCAAGGGCAACTCCCCGCTCCTTTTTTCCCACTCCCCCATTCAGGAAAGGGTTCATCCAGTTAAATCGTAACATGGCCTATAATTGACACGTTGGTAATCAGAAGTCACACGAGTCAGGTTGGAGCCTGGAGGAGAATGGATGTGCGGCTGTCAATCTCTTGAAGTAGGTGACACTGTGGAGCCACCACCAGGAGTGGACATGGGCAGTCAGTGCCTTTTGCAAACAGGTCTCATGTTAAGCCACAAGACGTAGCTCAGGGAGGTCCTGTACCTGTGAACAGTTACGACTTGAAGTGAAAGGAAGCCTAGGTTGTCAATGTGTCCACGATCTCAGACATTCCCAGAGACAAAGCTACCTGTAGATTTACCCTGGGCTGCTAATGCTGTTTACCTAAGTGACCATGACATACAGATCCTGGAACGTGAGGCATGCAGACAGCTAAGTAGGGATATAGAGAATAACACCTCTAGTTCATCACCATGGCTACCTCCCAGCTGAAACTGTGAATATCCGCAGGCCATGTTCCTGTGGTGTGAATGCTGACTCCCATTTAGGTGCGCATCATCTAGCTCTGATTAGAGCCTCTCTTGAGAAAGCAGGAAAGGGGACCAACAGTTCTGAGTAAACAGGGCACAATGGGCTTGATCATCCCAGTCCGTGGAGCCACGTAGTGAGGCATTATGAACACTGTTTGCCATCGTGTTGAACACTATTACGCTAGTGTATCAGGGAAGTGCTTTGGGGTTATAAGAAGCAAAGACGATCTGAGCTTACCTAAACTAAGAGAGTCCATTTTAATAATACTCAGAGAAATGAGAAGAAAAGGAAACCATTTCCTGAGCACGCACCTAAAGATCACAAAGAACTGGAACGTCACGTAGGGACATTCAGTAACTCTGGTGTTTAAACCCTCTGGTGGCTCAGCAGATCTAATATTCTTCATCTCATGGGGTTACTAGGGCATCCTGTCTCTCAGCACATGTTGCCCACTGCTTCTACTCTAGCAAATCCATCTCAGACTTGGGGGTTCAAGAGATCTGCTCATCTCTTTCTCTGCTTCAGTTTCTCCTGTCTCTACTCACCTTCCCCAAGGTTTCTGCCTTCTTTCTGTGAGGTTCTCATCTTCTGCACCACCTACCTCTTGATAGGTCTGATTTCTACACTCCCCATGAGTAAGGGTCTGAGTGCTTTGAATCCCTGCAGTTTCTTAGGCCAGGCCATTTCATAGGCCACTGCCCCAATATCTATTATTGTCTTGGGATCAGTGGCCCATCTTTGACCCTTTTAACTGTGGTCAGTTATAAATAAGGCAGGATGACCCCTTCAAAAAGGGAACATGGGCATGGTGGGGCCCCTAGGCTTCTCAGCCTTTAACCATTAAATATGCCAGGCTCCTTGAGTCTGCACTACCTTGCAGATCTTGTTGGCATTGGACACAAGGCTTCATCAAAGAAAACCAAGAAGGACTTCCCTAGTGGCGCAGTGGTTGAGAATCCGGCTGCCAATGCAGGGGACACGGGTTCGAGCCCTGCTCTGGGAAGATCCCACATGCCGTGGAGCAACTAAGCCCGTGAGCCACAACTACTGAGCCTGCACTGTAGAGCCCGTGAGCCACAACTACTGAAGCACGTGCGCCTAGAGCCCGTGCTCTGCAACAAAGAGAAGCCACCGCAACGAGAAGCCCGCGCACCGCAATGAAGAGTAGGCCCTGCTCACCACAACTAGAGAAAGCCCGCACACAGCAACGAAGACCCAATGCAGCCAAGAATAAAATAAAGAAATAAATAAATTAAAAAAAAAGAAAACCAAGAAAAGTGCATTTTCCAGCCTGCTTTCCTTAAAGGCCCTTTAGAAGTTCCCATTTATATTCAAAGTGGAATAACCATAGGTTTCTTGATCTATGGCCTTTTTTTGCCCGATCAGTGACTTTTAATGCTGTATCTTCAACCACTTTTCAGTGGGTTTACCTCCTAGTGGAAAGAAACAGAAAAGAGAGATAACCCACTGGTTGTGGGAAGCACAGTTTATCAGAGTAAACAAATGGCTCTTTGTTTAAAAAAATCCTACATAACAGCAAGCGGACCTTTTCTTTGTAGAACCTCTTCCCTGAGGCATAAGAAAAGCACTTGCAGTGGCTCCTCTTCTTCCTAAGGGAGAGAGGTTAGATATGGTCTGTCAGGCCAGGCATGGCTTCCAAACACGGGCACAGGCTCCCTCTCTGAACTTCCATCTTCCCCTCACAGCTGCTTTTCTTTTAGGTTTCTTTTAATTTTTCTAATTAATTTTGAGAGCTCTTTTGAGACATTTTCCATTTTGTTCACAGTTTGAGCCCTGCTCTGAGGTGTTCTCAATAAATGTCTTGGTGTCTTCAGCAAAATTCTTTCGGTGTAATGGATTCTTCGAAAGAGACTCACACTCCTGTTTCATTTAGATGCCCGATCTGATTGTCATTTTCAATCCAGCAATGGCTTTGATTATCAACAGTGACCTATAAGTCATAAGCACTCACAACACAGTTCAGAGAGGGAGGAGGGAGACTGCTGGTTAAAGGTTCCAGAATGAAGGAGCTCGTAAGTGATACAATTTCTTCTTGTGAGTTGCTGGGATAGCTTAAGAAAAGAACAGCTTATGTCCTGCTGAAGCCAGGTCCATTCCAGAGTCTTAACTTGTGAGAGGTGTGTGTGGGGGTGTGTGTTTAGGAGAGACGAAACATGGAACAATTTTAGGGTAGATTTTTGTGACCGTTGTATATTTTTCCTGTTTCCATATTTTCTTTTAATTGCTGAGATCACCTCTTAAAATATCTATAGTCTCCACTCGTCAAGTTCCTGTCTGGATGTTTGCAGACTTGGTTTAGTTGGTTCTAGCGTAAAGCTGTGCCTCTCTCGTGTTTTCTCATCAGGTGGATATTTGTACCATAACATGAGGGACTTAGAAGGCAGTTCAGCTGTTTTCCCAAATGTGTGACTTGGAAAGATCCAGTATTCCACAGTGTGAAAAACACAGATGTCCTCCTCCACTTCGGAGAAGGCCTGTCAGTCAGTTGCCACCTGTTCAGAGAGGGAACTGCCGAATGCAAAGTGGCAGCTTGTTACCATCTTCCCAGACTAGAGCCCCTCTCTCTAGCATGGCAGAGCCCAGGAACGCCCACGCGTGGGTGAGCCTGCAGCTCTGTTGGCTGTGACCCAACAGAGGAGGTCATGGGCACGAGGACTGGGCAGGTGCCTCTGAGTTTCTCCCGCAGGCCATGCAATTCTCTTTAGCTACCTGCTATTTGCAGGCTTCATATCCTCCTACCTAGGATGCCAAATGAAGTCCTTATTGAAATGAACTAGTTCTGTGGTTTTGCCAGTCCCCTGCTCTCAAAAGCACACAGCACATATTTTGGGGGTGGGTGGGTTACTCTTAGGGGTGAAAAGTGGTATCTGCTTCTTCCTTCTTGACTCCACCCTGTAGTGGAATCTTTCTGCACCATCCGGATCCATCCCCCAGTTTGAAAGAGAAGCATCAATTCCCCTGGCTGTTGGAAATATTGGGCAGCTCTCAACAGAGTCCTCTCTCTGGTAGCTGCGCCAGGTTAATAAACCCCCTTCCTCAGAGGCAGACCGCATCCCATTCTGGAGCTCCCGCTCCTCTAAGGCTTTGGTTTTATCTGCATCACAGTTTGACTTCTTCCTCGACCCAGTCCTTCCTTCACCCCAACAAGGGTGGTATTGTCCCACGCACGCTCCTCAGTAAACTTCATGCATGGAAATATCCCTCACAGAGTCTCCATACCTAAGACCCATTCCCAGTAAGACCTTCGGTGTGGTGCCCTGGAGGCAACTCCAGGCATTGCCAGACAGCCCTGAAACCTGAGAGACATGGTCGGATGTGCTTGGTACCCACTCACCCAGCAGTTATTCCTTGAGCTAATTTGCGGGTCTACCATGACTACCACATTGCATGAAAGTGCCCATCCTTTAAAAAGATGGTGTAGCCATCATCTTTTCTGTAAAGGAATCCCTTCTTCAACTGTTCAGGGGTTCAAGTTGCAAATCTGTCAGAAAGTGACTATTTTCACTTTTCTTTTGATGTGTGCATACTTACAATAGAGAGTGCAGATCTTGAGTGTACAGCTCACAGGTTTATTTTTACATATATACATACTCATGTAACCAAACCCACATCAATATGTCAAACATGTCCAGCGTCCAGAAAGCTCCCTCATGCCCCCAGCCAGTCCCTCCACGAAAGGCCAATACTGTTCCAAACTCTAA
Organism: Leucopleurus acutus; assembly: GCF_964270905.1. Classification (NCBI taxonomy): domain Eukaryota; kingdom Metazoa; phylum Chordata; class Mammalia; order Artiodactyla; family Delphinidae; genus Leucopleurus; species Leucopleurus acutus. The sequence goes on along the minus strand of NC_139162.1, from coordinate 16,316,444 downwards.
CCACCTAAATTAATTTTAAAACGATGACTTTGTGCATTTTGAGTTTCTCTCTTTCATTGACGGTCTTCAAAATTTGGTCAGTGCTGGTGGCGGAGTCCCCATTTCTGTTACGCATTTAAAAGGCAATAAAAACATTTAGAAAGCAGCATGCAGAAGGGAAAAACTCACCACTTAGTATTTATATGAAGCACTTAAAAGTATAAGCAGTCACGTTGTTAATATTGTGCACAAGTATAACCAAACAGGCATTTATAGTTTGCAGACAGATGGTTGCAAAACACTGTACAGCCAAGTTGTCATATTATTTTAGCTTAGCCACCAGGATGGTTAGTTTGGAGTTGGAGGGGTTTTTAGGCTGGGGTTTTGAAGTTAAATTGGGATTTAACAGTTTAAGGTCTGGCTACATTGCCATTTTTTGTTTTCCAAAGGAGTCATACATTTTGTAAGGTATCACCTTATGTTTCTGATAATCTTTTTCTCCCCAGTGCTGTTGAAGGTCCCCTCCCTGTTTCTAACTGTATCCTTTGGGGTGTTTCAACCTTCAGTCCCACTGTTTGCAGTGCTGCTGCCAGGATTCCCAGAGAGTTTCAAGTTGCATTTATTGAGGTCCACAGTTGAGGCTTTCTTTCTCCATGGGGAAGAGGAAATAAAAGGACTGTGTAATAAATGTGGTTGCAGTGAATTTGTCAGACAGTCTTCAAGTGGCTGAAGATGGGGTGAAGCAGATTTGTATCTTGCTCCGTGTGTACACGCTGACCACGGGAGTTGGTGGTCCAGTCTCCAAGCTTTCCCCCCTGAATCAGTCAGGTCCCAGCCAGGAAAAGAGAGCCAATGTTGTTGATACAGGGAATTCAATATGGGATCTAGTTTGAAAGGTGCTGGAAGGGCATGGAGAGGCAACCCAGAGATTAGCACTAGCAGGAAGCTGTTACTAACCCTAGCCTAGAGGAACAAAGAGAGGAGATGGTGGTACAGAGCCCAGGGACCTGGAGCATCTGAAGGAACGAGAATCACAAGAGGGCTGTCTGGCAGAGAAGCAGCAACTTCCACTGGGGCCACTCCAGGCAGAGGCAACGGGAGAGGGGAAGTTGGAGGAATACCTGGCTTCTCCCTTACTCCCAACCTCCGGGCTCCTGCCAAAGCCTCCCTTTGGCTGACCCCAGCCAGAAGCCATTTGGCAAGGGAGCTCTTGGGAAATGGAGTTCACACAGGACTGCGCTCTGGAATATGAGGCAGGAAGGGAGGGTTTGGATTTGAGAGCAAAGAGGCCAATGACCAGCGGACCCCCTTTCCCATCCCTCATTAACTGATGAAGAGAAACCCTTCCTACCACTTCAGTGTAGAACTAAATTGTAGGATGTGTTTCTAAGGAAAGAGAAAGGCTGCACATTTAGTGCCTTTGTTTTCAGGGCCTGGGGACTACCAGCTGGAGGCTGTGCTAAGGGGCTCTGTTTCTTGCTCTTTGGGAGCTTACAGATGCAGCGCCTTACTTTAGGATTTACAAGCGGTCGCAGTTTCATAAATCAGCGATGTGCGCTCCCCGTGTGAGAGTCTGCAAATTCTAAACTAATACGTCGTTCTCTTTCTGTCTAGCATCATATTTATGTTAAGGCCGCATAAATCGTGCTGTCCATTTCTGCAGCACGGCCACAATGAAAAGTGATATAACTAGCAATAAGAAAGAATGGGAATTAAAATGCAAGAAAACAAAATGAAGTAAAAATTCATGTGACCCGCGAGTTAAGGCCACTTATTCCAGAAATGTGCATTGATTAGGGGGAAGGAAATCCAATATTCAGTCTGCATTTAGCCACTTGGCTGCTAAGCCATTCAACCTGTTCTTTTGCCGTGTCAAGGCCCTGCGGAATGTTGCTGGATCCTAGGTGGTGGTGTAAGCTTCTGAGCCTTAATGTCTCTTCTGGGGCAAACCTTCCAGAGGGATCTTAGGGGCCAGTGTATTGAGGAGGAATTGTAAGGGCAAAACTGGGACCAAATTTCCCATCGGCAGGTGAAGACAGAGATGGAACTCAGGGAGGCACTGCTGAGGCTGGAGTCATGAAATCCACTGTTTCCTGCCTAGCTTAGCAGACCAGAGCAAGGTGGATTTCTGCTGCTCCATTTTAGCGGAAGCATTTTTGCCACACAGATTTCAGCGTGTTTTATGGGCACAGATTTCTTCCCTTCGTATCAGACTCCTAGAAGGTGTGAAGGTACCAGAGCTAAAGAGCAAGGCTGCTGAGTGAGTGGTTCCCTTGGCTGGTAGAGGGCAGTGATTTCAAAGGGAGCCCAACCTTAGACACAGCATCTTCCTTTCCTTTAGGGGTATTTGCTTTTCAAGTTTGTTTATTACATTTGAAAACCAACCGAAATATCAGCTTATGCATTAGACCAAGGAATAAAAGGTAGTATTTTAACATGCTAAAGGAATTCTGCCAGCCAGTCCTAAGTATCAATCCATCGCAATTATTAGAAACAATGTATTCTGCAGTGGTAAAGAGATACGGCCAATATGCAGACACACACTAAATAAATTCCCTCTTAGATTGGCTGTTTCCTCCCCCGCCCAAGCCAATGCAGAAACTGTTTGTACAAAAGAGAAACATGGAGAGAGGTGGAACACAACATCACACATTTTTTTTTTTCTGTTTTCAGTTGTTCCTATGTCTCCAAGTAGAGCTTATATTGGCGCCCCAGTTTCCCTCTTAAAAACACAGATTGGCGCTGGATCTGGGGGTTTGCTGTGTACAGAATGATTATAATACTCATGATGACATGTAAGCATCAACTAAAACAGCCACTGGGGAGAAAGAAACGTGGGATGGGTTGAAGAGGTAAATTGATTCAACCCAGAAAACGGACCTCACCGTCACCGATACGTTTATGCACATATAGATGACCACTTTTGTTTCCATTCACTTTCCTTTCCTTTCCAGCCATATCTTCCTTAGTAGAGAAAAGACTGGAGGCACCCCCTCTTTCCTGTAGCCATTTGCTTTACATAAACCAGCTAGCAAACCTCTCTGTTCATATTGATGTAGACATTACCACAAATCGCCACTTAGGGACCTGAACGAATTGACTAACTGGTTTCAGATCCAATACACATAACTTGATCAGACACAGAGTTTAAGTACACTTGCAGGCGTGCCAACTGCACCTACCGGGAAGTGACTCTTTGGCTGCCAGTTTAAAGAAGCCCTAAGGGAAACCCAGGAGGAAAGCACGCAGACCTATGGGTGAGGCAGCAAGTCTGGAGGTTTCCAGAAGAACAGCCCAAGGTGGAAAGAAATAAGGCATTCTGGGCAGGAAGCAAGGCAATTTCAAAAGCCACATGGACACTTCAGTCCAGGGTGCACTTGATACAACGTTCATTAATTTGGCTTTTTATCCTCCCTTCCGGTGGCTCTGAGGTCTGGGAGATTGAGTGTCAGATGACATGGGAGATGACTGAATTCAGATCACAGAGATCTCAGCTGGTCAAGGGTCAGCTGCGTGTACATCTGCCCATCAGGCTGCCAGGAATCCAGGAACAATGGCTTTTGAGTTAATTGTCTTCTCAGTAGCCAGGAAATTACCTGGGTAGAAATGGGCAAAGGCCTTGGGAAGAATGAACAGCACTGACCCTGGAGGTCAGGGCTGGTGTGTGGTGTGGCCGGGGGTGAGGACCACGGGAGCCTGTTCTTCCCAAGCGCAGTGGGCCAGCCCAGCCCTGATTAAGTCGCCGGCTGTGCCGGAAGCCCTCACTTGTTTCTACCCCAATCTGTTATTGCCTAACTGGTTCTCACTCCTTTGGGGTGTAAGTTTTTGTTTTCTCCAGTCACCTGGAGAGTGGGAATGCTGCTTTTCTGTGACACGAAGCTTTCCCTTGGAATATTATGTGATAGAATTTACAAGGGGGGATGTGCAAGTGGAGGGAGGGGTTGGACTTGTAGCCATGGAAGTTTCTGGAAAAAAGAATAAGTGAGATGACTCTGTCAGTTCAACTGAGGTGCATGAATCTGTGTGCACATATGTGTGTATTGGGGAGGGGGCAATATTGATAATGGTGACCCGGATAAGATCCTGGCAAGACAGGAATGTAGAGTCTATTAGAAGCAGATGAGGCTAACAGCTGCAAAACAATAGGTGACTCCAAAGAAAGGCTCAGAGTTAGAACAGAACAGAGAGAAGAGGTTATCGCAGGGAGAGAAGCAGCTATGGGTATATTTCAAGAAGAAGGATTGTATTCGAGCAAGAAGCCCTTAAAATTTGAAAGAATAATCCTGGTTTAGATAGAGAAGAAATATTTGTTATTTCGCTTACTATTATGTATTTAGATTATTATATGTATATTTAATATTTCATTTATTTTTTATTCATTTGTTCAGTGTGTACTTACTGACCACCTCCTGTGCACTGAAAGCATTGTCTTTACAGTGGGACACAATACAGACATGGCTGGTGACCAAGTAGAGTTTACAGCTTCACAACAGTTGTCTAGAAGCAGATTACTGAAGGCTTAAGGCATTTGGCAGTGAAAGCTTAATCCTTACAAATTGAAATAATTTAATTTTAAAAGTGATTTTTAAAGCGGTATAATAATAAGAGCAAATAATGGTGAAACGTATTGAACACCTATATATGTGGCCAGGAATTGTGCTGTGGGAATCTCTATATATTGTATCATTTAATCCTCACAACCATTTTATAAGGGAGAGGATTTTAGTGCCATTTTACATGTGTGGCTTAGAGAGGTTAAGGTACATCCCCCATACTGTGGAGGAAGATATGGTTTCAAATTTAGGCGTATCTGATCCCAGATCCTTCACTCACTCTCCTCTCCCATGCAGCTTCCGTGGTGGCAATGTGGAAGGTGGGCCAGGGTGGAGAGAGACTGGTGTTAGAGACCAGCAAGGGGAATAATAATATTATTACTCTATGAGAATAACAGCGAGCGTACAAGAAGATGTACAGTGTACAAGTGGCAAGGGAGTGTGAGGGGAGAGTCAGGTTGAGTAGTCTCCTCGGAGCTCTCCTCGGGCTTGGGAGGCATGTGGAATTGTGAAGGTGGAGGAGTTGGGAATTGCGCCTAAGGTACCCAGCTTGGGTGACTGGAAGGGTAGATGGTCAGTGACATTAGAGAAGGTGGAAAGAGGGTTGGTGTCTGAAGCAGGAGATGGCGATGAATTTCATTTTGAACAGGTTTCGTGTAAGGAGATGGTTGAACATCCAGATAAACATAACTAATAGTAGTTGGATATATGGCCTTTGGGAGAGATTAAAGTTAGATATACAGACCTGGGAACCAGCAACAAAGGGGCCAAGGAAGCAGGAGTACAAGGCCGAAAACAAGTAATTGTCTCGGGCTGCTTTGTTCACAAGCACTCAATGGGCACATCGGGCATTTGGCATTTCATGGACCGACTGGTAGACAAGAGTTTCTCAACTCGGCGCCATTGGCAGTTTGGGTCAGGTAATTCATGGCTGTGAGTGGCTGTCTTGTGCGTTGTAGGATTTTGGCAGCATCCCTGGACTTTACCCACTAGATGCCAGTAGCAACTCCGCACCCTCCAGCTGTGGCAACCAAAAATGTCTCTGGACACTTCTAAATGTGCAAACCACTGAGGTAGACTATACAGTTTTCTTTCTAGTCCATATGACTCTCTATAAGCATGCGTATCATGATACGTACACACACACCCCCCGCACATGTCTATACACATATATGTGTATAACTTCTTTGTACATATTGTGTATACCTGTGCTACTTTTCCAGTCAGTGGGACTCAGTGCTACTCTTGTAATTGCACAGAATGAAAAATTACTCTGACATGAGCTGGTCAGAATACTGAATATTTCTAAATGCTTTAGCATAAGTCACTTGCCTATAGTTTGAAACCTTTTGAGGCATGTTCAAAATCACTTAATTATACAGTTTTCTTTGAGTACCTGTGTCAAAGACAGTTGGTGCTCACCAACTACTCATGTGTTTAGATATTTCTCAGACAGTTGAGTTAGAATCAGGCAACTGGTTCATTCAGTGAGTTGGGAGAGAGAAATTGACATGTATCACTTTTAGGCTGAAATAGATAAAAGCCAGGTGTCTTTTTCCATCCCTCTTGCCCTGACACAATAACGTCAGAAGCCATATTCCAGATGACTTAGCTTCAAGATGGAAGAGGGCTGCCTGAACCATATCTAACTTTGTATGGATATGATATGTCAAGACACTAAGGCTTGGAGGTTTATTTGTTACCATAGCAGAGCTTAACTTTACCCTGGCTTACAGAAATCCTACTAGCATAGAAGGTAGGAGGTGCAAGAAAATTTTAATGAGGTTTTATGAAATGTATATCCACTTTATAGGAACATGGCAACCACATATAAAAACTGTACCTAATAGAACAGTAAGATAAATGTTAGTCACATTGAGAAATCTGACATATTATATATTCAGTAAGAGAGACATCAGTTAGCTGTCACTTCTGAAGTTTCCCAGTTTCAATGGAGTTTTGTTTTTTTTTTTTTAACACAGCATGATTCTGTTAAATGGAGCTTGTGTCAGTGAAAGGTGGGATTATGCAACGTACCAATTCAGTCTTGATTTCAGATGTATCATGTGTACTTTGAAACTAATTTCCACATTACTTGAATCACAATAAAATTTTCACTAGTGTGAACAATAAAGGAATCACCTGTGGGGTTTTCCCTACCCACTTAAAAAGTTTTACAACAGGAATTGGGCAAAACTTCACAACTCTGTGTTATAAAAATATGAAAAATTATGGGCTTCCCTGGTGGCGCAGTGGTTGAGAGTCCACCTGCCGATGCAGGGGACACGGGTTCGTGCCCCGGTCCGGGAAGATCCCACATGCGGCTGGGCCCGTGAGCCATGGCCGCTGAGCCTGCGTGTCTGGAGCCTGTGCTCCGCAACGGGAGAGGCCACAGCAGTGAGAGGCCCGCGTACCGCAAAAAAAAAAGAAAAAAAAGAAAAACTATTTTTGGAAAAAGTGTTTGTGGAAGTACTAGAGTTAGTGTGATGATTCTTGAACTTTACATCTCACTAGATGAAGCAACTGATGTTATTCCTCCATTTTGAGCTGCAGTGGAATTCTTGATAAAATTGTTAGCATCTTGGCCGATGGTATTTTTGATAAGTTAACTTTAAGGTGCAAAATGTAAAGGTTTTAAGATACTCTTCCACAAGTGTTTGAATGACTGCAGTGGAATTTTGTGGGAATTGGTTGTACAACAGAAATTTATAACAATTACATAAATGGTGCATCTCATGTTTTTACACTTGATATGATGTTTTCTCATATTTATATAGCATCAATAGAGATGCTGTTATCATTTTGTGATTTTATTAGAGTGCAGTTTAGACAAATTTTGACATTGTTGAACACAAGATTTCCATGACTGATCCCTGCTCTTAAAAGAATGCTAATAATATTGCAATTACTATGAGCTTTTGTTTTATTCAGTTGAAAAAAAAAAAATCTGAGAAAAGATGTTTTAAGCATTCTGAATTAAAACTTTGGTCCTTTTCATGAAGTACTTTTCCCCATAGTTGTATTTTTAAGAAAGTAAGGGGAAATTACATTGAAGTCAGAGATTATCTGTGAATATTTTCCCTTAGAACTGAATTTAGAAGAAGATTCCTAAGCTAATGCTGCTTAAAGTAAGAAAGTTGTAGAAGAAAGTGACTAATAGTGGTGTTTGTTGCAATTTGGGTCCAGTGCATCCATCAGGTAACAAGAGTGTGTAATGTTAATTGTTGAATTATTCCAGGGCTTTAAAAGGCAGATCTCAGTGCTTTTATGAATTATGCTGGATTCAGTTGGAAAAAAAGCCCTAAATGGGATGATCTGGAGAAGATATGGAATCACTTCTACATAGCTCATCTCACTTTGTCACAGAATGATCTTTTTAATGAACTTTCAGTTCTTAAATCATATCTTAATGAGAACTGGCCAGATGGGATAGAAATAAAGATCAAATACAGTAGAATGTACATACAGATTTTCATCAGGAATACATTATAATCCCAAACATTAGGAAAGTACAGAACTTCCTTGTCTTCTTACCAGTTTCAAATGCTGTGATCAAGAGGGCATCTTCCCTAATTAATATATTTTAGGTATCAGAGAAGGTTTTGATGGTATTCAAATGATGAAGTATTTCTGGATGATCCAAATGAATTAGAACCTTGAGAAAATATGGAGGACCAAATAACTGTTGAAAATAATGACAATATAATGTACTGGATACTGTGCTAAATACTTTGACTGTATAATTTTATTTAATCATCACAAAAACCAAGTGAGATAGAAACTACTATTATTTCCATTTTACAGTCAGGAAACTGATGTTAAATAAGTTGCCCAAGGTCATCAGCCAGTAGGTGTTTAAGCTGGCATTTGGTTCTAGAACAGATACTCTTGGTCACCATTCTGTCTTGGCCCCTAACAGCTGGGTATGTAATTAGACATCAACTTCAGTAGTGGATGGGGTGATGGAAATAAAAACAAAAATAATGTCTAGGCTGACAGACAACTTTTGCTGGGTTTTGTATACCCAGTCATGCAGCTTTATTCTCTGGGCATCCCATGCTTTCCTAAATCACAGCCAACTGCCTAGAATGGGGAAAACTTGATCAGTGAAACATTTTTCCCAGTAGAGTCAAAATATCACTCCTCTCCTCCTTGCTTTCTTGCCCCAGGAGGATCCTAGGAGGTAGCCACTGAGATTCGCCTGCTATATCCATCCATGTCAATATTAACTTCTACTCTGTTATCCCTGTGGCTCTTCCAGTGTGGGCTGACCTTGCTGTGACCTGCCATTTGGCCATGAGATCCCTGCTGATGTGGGCTCTTTTATTCTTTCCATCCTTTTGGCCTTTCCTTAACCCCACTCCAACCATTGCTGGGCCATGTTGCTTTTCTGATCACCACGATAGTGGGCTGTCTCTCCTTCCTTTGCCACCCTCATGGCTGCTGTCCTCAGTCTGCCATGGTATTGTTACAACCCTGAGCAGGCAGCCCTAAAGGATGGCCCCATTCTTTCAGCTTTCTTAAAGTGTTTGCAGCTCTTATATCAGTTCTCAAAAGAGTGGCTCTGTTCTCTCAAGCTCTTCTAGACTCCTCTCTTGAGGACCTTGTATCAGTTATCTACTGCTGAGTAACAAAACACCCCCAAAATTAGAAGCTTAAGACAAAAATGATATAGTAGCCGACTCTTCTGTAGGTGGACCATTTGGGCTGGGCTCAGCTGAGGCAGCTCATTTCTGCCCCGCATAGTGTTGGCTAAGCTCACTTACATGTCTGGGACCTCAGCTGGATCAACTAGAACAGCTGGACCTCTCTCTCCATTTGGTCTCTCACCCTCAAGGAGGCTAGCCTAGACTTTTTTCATGCCATTTGGTCTCTCACCCTCAAGGAGACTAGCAGAGGCTTTTTTCATTTGGTGCTAGAAGGACTCCCAGCAAGCAGTAAGATAAGACAAACTCCAGTGTGTGAACACTTTTCAAAACTTCTGCTTGCATCACATTTGCTGAAGTCCCATTGGCCAAAGCAAGTCACATGATCAAGCCCAGAGTCAGTGTGAGAGGGTCTACATAATCATGTGGATACACAAGGATGTGATTCATTGGGCCATTGCTATAACAGACCATAATAAAAGTCATCCTGGAATTGGTTCAGAAGACATTTGAGCGACTCTGCCCTACGACACCAAACCCAAACTGCCCACCAGCGACTAAAATCCTTAATTTGATTTTCAAGGTTCTCACCAATGTGGCTCTTTTCTAAAATTATCTTTTTATAACCCTCTTCAGGAATCCTCTACTCTAGCCACCATTCCTATTCACTGTCTCTTCCCATTTCCTCAGGGTCAAAACTTTGCTCTTTCTAAATAATAAGCTATTTCTGCTTAAGGAACACTATTCTTCTACCAAACTCCAATCTCTAGTCCCATTTCCCATTATTTCATTTTTGCTATTGCTGTCATCCCATAAGCCTTATTTTTTCCAAGTAGGTCTTAGGCCCTAACACATATATTGCTAAGATATAAATACTCAGTAGCCTGCCTTGAATTGGGCTCATGGTGAAAGGAATTTGCCTCAGGGTTTGTGAATTCCCTGTAAGGGTTGAAGTGGTCTTGTTCCGGGGTATGGGGAAAGCCTGAGATCCTGAAGTGTGCAGAGCCGAGCAGAGCACAGCACATTGAAGGACTGACTCTTTGCAACATTCGCAGATAAAAATTAATTCCATTTCTGAAGAGGAAAAAATAGAGAAGAGAGGCCCTAGTTTCAGCAGGAAGCTAGGAATGTTCTGGGCTAGAGTGAAAACTGCATGACAAAACCCATGAGGTCAACAAGCACCTTCGAGTTAATTTGGTATTTGGAAGACACACGAGGCTACCTTTATGTTGGGGGCTCACTGGGGTTCTAGAATGGATAGACTTTCCTGGCAACGCAAAATGTGTTTTTCCAGATGCAAAAACAGGATGGTGGAGAAATGTTAGCAAGTGGCACTTTAAGCCCTCAGTTAAGCTTTTGGATAATCAGATGGCATTCATTCAACACATGTTTATAGCTCCACTACTACGTGCCAGGCGCCGTGCTCGGTACCATAGGCACATGGTGAACAACGCTGCTGACGTGGAGCTCACAGCCTTGGAAAAGCGATCTGTTAGGGAACTTTGTAATATGTTCTAGCCCTGGGCACTGTGAGAGGGGGCTTGCCCCAGACTTGGGAGGTCAGTGGAGGCTGCCAGAGGAAGCAGCATCTAAGCAGAGAGCTGAGGAAGAGGATTCAGATGAGTCAGCCTGAGGCGGGTGTGTGTGTGTGTGTGTGTGTGCACACGTGCACCTACACACACATGTCGCTGTGTACAACCTGCAGGTGCTTGTGTGACAGAGTGGAGCAGTGGACAGAGACATCCCGATGGGCAGAGGCAGTATTTGTGTGGCAGTAAGAGGTGAGAGAAAGCACGTTGGGTTTAAGACACTGACACATGTTTAGCGTGGTTGGATTTCTGAGGAGGGAGGAGAAAGAAATCATATTGGAGGGCAACCGGGAGCCTGGAGGCTGCAGGACTTGTCAGCCACGTCCAGGGGCAGAACCAGAACAAAGGCCTAAACACAATCACAAAAAGGAAGGGCATTTTCACCAAAAACACTTTTTTCTTAAAAAAATTTGTAAATGTAAAGAGGTTCCCCCACACACATACACTCTCAAGTTTCCCTCCAAAGAGATTTGAAACCTAGATCGTACCCAACAGTGGAGAGTTCTTCATTTACAACTAGCCAGGAATGGGGTTGGGAGGGAGGCTGCCCAGAGAAACACGGGTCTACTTGTCTCCTGTCTACTGAATGGGTTTGAACAGTACAGGACAGCAGGATCCAGCATCTCGGGGGTCCCTACTTCTTCACTCAGCCATTCCCTAGATCACCCGTTGGTCCCATCTGCAGTGACATTGTACAAGCAATTTGTCATTTCCTCTAACTCATTTTTCAACCCTCTGTTTGACTTTGCTATGACCTCATCTATTTTTAGTCTTTCTCATGTTTTTGTTAATTTTCCAAATGCGGAAAGCTAGCCATTAGTTCTTTTTTTACCCTTTGGAGGACAAAATTGGCAGGATTCTTTTGTAGCTGTGTCTCTGAGGATACTTCAAACGTCATAAAAATTCCATTTTTTTTTCCTTATGGGAAATGCTGTCTGGTTTTAAAGGTGTGTATGTGGCTATATCTTTCCAGTTATCCAAGTGGTAGGTTCCTACTCCTTTCCACGTTTCAACATTGAACATTTTTATGAAATGTAAAATAAAAATAAAGTGCCAAAGCAATGCATGTAATGTTCCTATGCCCCTGGAGGAATGTAAATGAAAGACACTATATGTCCGGAGAGGCCTTTTCATGGAAGGCACTCCTCCCGCAGAATAAACAGAGGCTAAAACAAGGGAAACTGGAAGTTGATGCTTTAAAGGAGAGAGAGCTTTTGGAAGTGTGGGCCTTCACATTGGAGCTTTTGGAACACAGTGTTGGCTGTCCCCTTCATTCACCCATGCCACACAGGTGGGTGAGCTCATCCTAGCGTCATTGGATATTCCAGTGGCCAATCTGGTCAAGGCACCCAGCTCCTGGAGACATGGAATTAGGCTGTCTCAAGGGAATGCCCAGGGCAAAACCTTTTCTGCCTGAGTTTGGGACTTAATGCATCCTAACTGGAGATTTGCAGGCTAGTACCTAAATTGTTAGGACCTTGAGGCAGCCAAAACTTTAGACTCTTTGGGAGTGAGATGGAGGAGAAAGCCCAGATATGATCCAGAAAGTTCTCTGGACCACTGGACTAAGGAGAGGATACTCCTTGGAGAGAGCATTTTTCTCCAACCCATCAGTTCCAAAGCCTCTCTCATCACCCAGGGCTCTGGACCACAGCATCGGCCCAGGACATCTGTACCTCTCTTACCTGCAGACCCTGGGCTCCAGCACAGAAAAGGAGCTCCTTTACGTGACCCATATTCTTCCCCCTTGCAAACTTGACATTCTTGCAACCAAGTCTGGGCACTGTCTAGTGGGGTATTTCAGACTGGTTTCTTAGTACTAAATGGAGAGGTATTAACACAATGCAGAAATTTTTTTTAAAAAAAGTAAAATAAAGGCAGAGGGTGAGGAGTGGCGGGGGTGAGGAGAAAAGAAAAGACAGCCGCCTGCTCTTTTCTTCTTGGCATTATTATTTGTGACAAAGCCCTCGGTCCATTTTTCATCATAATTTGCAGGACTCCTAATGGGAACAGCACCTCCCAATTACCATGGCTGCCAAAGGCTAATTTGGTTACCCTCCGGATCCACAATAGCGAAACTGTGTCGAGCCTTTGTCGATATTTGCATACTATACATACCAGGAATGTAAAACAGCTGCCTGGCCCCTCTCCCACTATAATGGCAATTATGGGTCATTAGCTCCCCCCCTCCCTTTTTCTTGTTCTGTCTTCCAGGGTCTGGTAGGCAGTGGTAGGCAGCTGACGGATTTGCAGAGACAAGAAATGAGAGAGCAGAGCTGCGTGGCCTATTTGTTAAGAGTCGGAGGCTGACGGGACTGCCACTTGAATTGCGCTAACACAGCCCTGCGCTTTTATTCATGATTCCCTCCTCCTCTTCTTTCTTCCATCCCCTCCAGCCCCCGCCCCAGCTCCCCTCTCTCTTTGTGGAAGCCCCTCGGAGGGTCAGCGGCGGCCCCGTACGTGTCTCTGTGTGCGCATTTGTCGTGGCAGCCGGGCCTGGACCTCTGGGCAGGGCGCGTGCGGGCGCTGGGTACTGGGAACGCGCTCTTCCGGGGACGCGCTCCGAGGGCTCTGACGTGCACGGCCAGCCCCGAGTACCCAGGCTGATCCGCATTAAGAGGAGGGGATGCCTCACTTTTAAATTTTCTTATTGAATCTTAGCCCCACAAAGGGACTGGGGGAGAGGGAGGAGACAAGAAGAAGGGGGCTTTACCATGACATGCTCTTTCCTTTGGAACAATGTGTTGTGTCTTGCGGTAGTTAATGGGAAGTTATGGTTTTGAATATAATTTTTCCCCCTTCAAGCTGCTAATTTTATTGACAATATGGATAGATTGAAAGACCCAAAGCTTTTGTGTTGTTTTGTTAAAGCAAATAAGTGAGGCACAAATGTAAATTACATCTCCAGGTTCACATTAGAGGTTTGCAAATAATACTGAGCTAATGGTTATTGCAAAGGAAACTGGCACTAGGATCAATATTCTATACAGTGGAAGGCGATACCTCTCTCTCTTTTAATCACCTCATAGCAGAAATGGTATTGAAATTTGAAATCTCATTTTCTCTATTTGTACAAATTGAACATAAATCACTGTGAGTGAAGGGAGGTGGCAGACAGCTTCACTCTTTGCGGGATTGCCTTACTAATTAGTGTTGGGCTGAAGTAGTGCACAGCCTGGGAGAGGCTTTGATAGACCTCTGGCCTAAGGCAGGATGCTCTGCAAGGCTGGCCATTTACAGGGAGGAGCCTGCCTGTCTAGTGGGGAGTGGGGAGTGGGTGAGGCAAGGTCAGCCCTGCAAAAGAACAGAGACAAAGGGCAGAATGCATGTCAGAGCCTCAGTAAGTTGTAGCATTTTCTGTGCTGGGATGGCAGCTCCCCCCAACCCCTTAGATGTCAGTAGGGTCACATGGATAGGACATCACTGTTCCCCGTAAGAATCAAGGGAGACATCAGCTTCCAAACCTTGCCTTTGTCTGTGTCTGTCGGAGTAGTGGATGGGATACCTGAGGATGGAGAAGACCTTCTCAACCTGGGCGCCTCTGTGTTACCTCCCCAAGCCCGCCTCCTGCCTACCAACACCAGGCCCCACTTCCTTCCCTCCTCCCACCCCTTCCTTCATTCCCAGCTCCACACACTTGCATTGAGTGGCTGTCAGAGCTCTAAGCTGGGTGACAAATATTATCTACAAAGCATATTCAGAGATGTCAAAGGGCCTCTGGTACTGTACCCACCTCAGCTACATTTTCTCAGTGTCACTTACAACATACTTGACCTTGGTGGTGGCAGAAGCACTCAAGAAGCACCTCGTGGGCTTCCCTGGTGGCGCAGTGGTTGAGAGTCTGCCTGCCGGTGAGGGGGACACGGATTCGTGCCCCGGTCCGAGAAGATCCCACATGCCGCGGAGCGGCTGGGCCCGTGAGCCATGGCCGCTGAGCCTGCGCGTCCGGAGCCTGTGCTCCGCAACGGGAGAGGCCACAACAGTGAGAGCCCCGTGTACCGCAAAAAAAAAAAAAAAAAAAAAAAAGAAGCACCTTGTTCTCCCTCACTGGCCTGAAATACCTCACAGCCATGCATTTCCAGGATTGGGCAGATATGGGGGGAGAATGAGTTATTTTAAAAATGACAGAAGGTAGGGGAGAAAGTTGGTATCTGAAATGTGGCAGGGGGAGAGAAGAGGGCAGGGGAGCGAGGTGTCGACTCAGCTTGCATACCTACTGGATTTGAGACTTTTTTCTTAAAGATATGGGATGACATGGCTTAGGGAAGTATTGTGCAGACAGAGCCCTTGCCCCGTCTTTGCAGCTGGCCACTTACCCTCTCACTAGAAGTAAATAACATTCTGCTGGGTGATTAATGGAGGATATTTAGTTCATTAAACTTGATACCCCAAGGGCAGGATGGACTGGTAAAATATTTATATATTTATATGCGAGGCTGCTCCCGTAAGGGTCAGTGTGTGCAGATTATTCCCAAATGGGACAAGCTAGTGGCCATCAAGGTGGGGCCTCAGCAGTGGCCAGTGACACACATTGCTGTTACAGCCAACGGGTCACCATTACAATAAAGAAAGACACCTATTCATTCCCAGAAGACCAAGCAGGATGGCCAGGCAGTCTCAGATACAGCCAGGGCATGTGCAGCATTCCAGGCACGATTCTGCCCTCTTCTGCCTGCCACTACCTCTCCGTGCCTGGGGAGAAAGGCGGAGGGACTCCCGTAGACGTATCAACACCCCAGGAATTTCCCACCCTTTTCCTCAGCCTTAGCAGTGGCAGGAGGAGTTAAAAATAGGGGAGGTTCAGGGGATAAGGGGAAACAAGTGTCTATTACCTAAGGTCCCGCTCAGCCATTTCAATAGATGAAAGCGAAGAAAATACAGCGAACTCCGTCCAAACAGTAAGCAGGTGGTGGCCGCTAATAGAGAAGAAATAAAAACCTTTTAGAAATCAGAGTTGACTACAAAAAACACTGACAAAGTGAAATGAAAGTTCTGAACAATCAGTTCAAAGAAAAGGGTGTTTGAAATAAACCCTTAAAAACATTTCAGGGCTTCCCTGGTGGCGCAGTGGTTGGGAGTCCGCCTGCCGATGCAGGGGACACGGGTTCGTCCTCCGGTCCAGGAAGATCCCACATGCCGCCGAGTGGCTGGGCCCGTGAGCCATGGCCGCTGAACCTGCGCGTCCAGAGCCTGTGCTCCGCAACGGGAGAGGCCGCAACAGTGAGAGGCCCGCGTACCGCAAAAACAAAAACAAAAACATTTCAAATGCTGAAGGAAAAAAAAATAGCTGCTTTAGATATTTGAAGCCAGGATGACTTAATCTGGAGAAAGGACTTTTTGGATTCTACTTAAAAAAAAAAAAAAAAAAAAGAACTGATGAGGCCTTGGAGGTAGTGGGGCTTGGAGGACAGACCGGCATCAGGTGCACATGGACAGCCTTGCCTTGACTGCCAGTCACAGGTCTCACCAGCTCCTGGGTGGACCTGGGGCTTTTAACCTCTCCACACCTCCATTTGCCCAGCTGTAAACTGGAGTTACTAATAGGCGTGTCCCCTCATCCCCCCAGGTCCCTGAGGAAGTGTAATAGGATAATGAGTCTGATCCTGTTGATGGAGAATGAGTAACTGCCATTTTGTGACCTCTGCCTTCCGAGGCCCAGTGGTCTTTGGGGGACCCTCCCTTTTTTTGGTGAGTTTCAGCATTCATTCATTTCACATGGGATGTGCCGCTCTATACCAAGTATGGTGGCACGTGATGACAAATGTGGAAAGCACCCATCCCCTCCCTAGGTTGGTCATAGGTTGAAGGAGACAGGCAAGGTAACTGGTGATGATGGAGCATTGTGAAGGCGCAAGCATGGGATGTCCTGGGAGCTCAGCCTGGAGAGGCTTCCTGGAGGAGGTGATGACTATGCTTATTTCCAGCCGAAGTGGCTGGGTGTCGAGGCTGGGAAGGGCATCTCAGTTAAGGGAACGGCTTGTATGAAGGATGAGAGGTATGAGTTTGGAAACTGTTGAAAAGACTCTTCTGGCAAAGGAATTGGGGCACAAAGGGTGGACTGGAGGAGACAGGGGAGCCTGGAGCTGGAAGTAGGAACTGTACCCATGGGTGTTTATGTAAGTCAGGAATTGCATTCCTGTGGCTCTGGAGGTTGGCAGTTCATAGCTGTGGAGGCTCCGTAGTCATCAGCACCCGACGATCCTTTTATTTTTCTGATCGTCCATTCTTAGTAGGTGGCTCCCCTCTTCAAGTTCATCTCACTCGTAAAGAAGAAGGGGAGCAGGGACATGGCATAGGCACTGAGCGGGCTCTAGCACAGCCTTTTCCAACAGATGAGGGGGTGTGGGTTTCTCCTGGATGTGAAGCCGTGACCATTACCTCCATGAGATTTGCAGTCATCTTGCATCCATACCTTATCAGATATTTGCACCTGGCTTTTTTGTTTTATGAAAGAGCTAGGAGTCCTAACGGATGGACAGGTGCACAGAAAAACACTTAGCAGAGAAAAGAGTAAGAAATGTAGAGATTTGCTGCAGTGCAAAATAAAACCCAAGAGTCCTAAAAAAATCCCCCTTTGCCCAAGGGATTCCTGGTGTCTGACTGGTCCCGTTGTCTCAGCATTTGTGCAGTTTACTATTTGTTCCGGATTTTACTTTTATTACTATTTTTTAAACAAAGTGTCATAATTAATTGTTGCATTAAAATAATCCAAGAGGGCTGATGGACCTCCACTTCGTTCTGCTGGCTCCTGCCAAGGTCTCATCCAGCTATGTGTGAGATGCAAGTTCAGTGAACAGAGTTCTCATTTTAACTTGTGGTTAAGGCTGAAAGATTACCAGGGATGACCCATCTCTTTCCCAATTTGTTCTAGGGACAAGATAATTGATGCCACTTTCTCAAGTGCAGTATGCAGGGTACTTGCTGATGGTGCACTGGGCTTCAGTACCTCCTCGGGGTCTGTGGTGGTGGTGAGAAGTGGCTGATATTGCCACCCCTACTTGCTACCTGTGTTGTGGCCAGTGCTGGGGCCCTCAGGGTGCAACAAGCCTCTAGGATGTCTGTTGGCAGCGTGTGTGTGAACTGTGGAACAGTTCCTGTAGGTGTGTAGGAAAATACTGGTTCCAGGCAGGAAACAATCTCAGCAGTTCTGCCGTAGAACACAGAGTGCTCTTGCAGTAGGAGTTTTGTCATTTATTGTAATTTAAATCCACAACTTATTTATTTCATTACTTGGTAACTTTTTTATTTTGAAATAAACCCTTATGGCTGCAATGAGCTAAAAAAAAAAAAAAGTACATGTTTAATGAGAAATTAATTACCGGGTTTCTGTTTCTTGGGAAAGTTGATGAACATGTAACTTACACAAAATGTTTAACAACATTTACCATCCATTGTGGTAAATAACCACATAAAAAAAAAAATAGAGGACAAAATTTGCTAACAAAACATCAGCATCTAATGTTTAAAATCGGTTATTTTAAGAAGACTCTCTTGTAGATGATGAATTCAGATATGAATCTTCAAAAGGTGGGCTTACAGATTCCTCTGTAAAGCATGATTTTATATCAATTGACTGTTTTTTCCCTAAATTTCACTCATTCTTTATTCCAACTCTCCTCATACATGTGCAAAACATGAAGTGTTCAGAGTTACTATGTTGACTCTACTGCAAATAGTTCAGTGGTATCAATTTTATTAGTGCTATTAGATACTTCACAAAGAAAATTAGTTAATTCTAATAATTAGTTCAAATATTCACTTTCAATTCAGGAAGTCAAAATAAAGTTTCTGGAATTTCATTCTGAAGAAGGTGAAATATCTGCTCTGCTCTTGTTAATACTAGTGTAAAATTCACTTTTAGAAATGACCTTTTTAGTTTAACTTTGAAGATAAAATGATTAGTTTTTTTTTTGTTGTTTTTGTTTTCCGGTACGCGGGCCTCTCACTGTTGTGGCCTTTCCCGTTGCGGAGCACAGGCTCCGGACGTGCAGGCTCAGCGGCCATGGCTCACGGGCCCAGCCGCTCCGCGGCATGTGGGATCTTCCCGGACCGGGGCACGAACCCGTGTCCCCTGCATCGGCAGGTGGACTCTCAACCACTGCGCCACCAGGGAAGCCCAAAATGATTAGTTTTTGTAGTGATAATACATATTCGAATTTTGGTGATGCACGTCTTCATGGTAAAAGCAGTGTTGTCACAAAATTAAGATACGTATGAGACAGGAATAGGCTTTGAATTTGTTTTGGTGCTCATATAATTTATAATTTCCTCCCACTAAGCTGCAATGTTAGAGCAATTAAAATAATTAAGAAATACTTCACTGTGGCAGTATGTGCTTTTTCTTCACTGCCCATCATCAATAGGGTTTTTAAAAGATTTTGCACCTTTGAAGAACTACTCTGTAAATCAACCTACATGTTTTGTAACGGTATTGACCTTCTTTTATAAACAAATTTGTAAATTTTGGTTGCATTTTATTCAACATCAATTGGATAACTTTAAGTAAGAATGGAATATTCAAAAAACTTCATTTTAAAACATTCAGCCAATTGCAGTTGTTGAAAATGATGCTTGCAAACAGGAAGACAATGAAATTTATCCGTAGAACAAAAAGAAAAAACCATGAACAAATTAAATGTTGAGAACTCGAAAATTATAGATTTCATTTTCAAAATTATAATTGCTCTTTGGAATATCTTGATCTATTGGAAGACTCTTTGGTGACGCTTCCATTTTTAATTGTATAAAGTTATATTCTTGGTGGATGGAAAGAAACTAAAAGGCTTATGATTTGGACTCATAGAGAAAATTAATTTGAATACTTTTTCCCTGAAAAAATATCTGTGGGAGATAAATACTTGGGAGGTAAAAACACAATATCTGAGAAAATATTTGGGCTAAAGTATTCACACATTTTTATATGAAAAATAGAGAGTTGGAATATATGCTAGTAGGATTTGCTCTGAACTTACAAGAATGTTTTTCTCAATTAAAAATAATATTATGATCTACAGAGAAGATTCAATTGAGGGTGTCTACAGTTTCAAAATTATTAACAATAAAATGCAACTTCAGTACTTTTCAGCATGTAATACTTCAAAAAGCTTTAAAAATGCCACTTCAAAGAAGATTATATGCGACTTGATGAAACAAAAAGATTAAAAAATAAATCCATGTTTTAAAAAACACTCTTTATGGGCTTCCCTGGTGGCGCAGTGGTTGAGAGTCCGCCTGCTGATGCAGGGGACACGGGTTCGTGCCCCGGTCCGGGAAGATGCCACATGCCACGGAGCGGCTGGGCCCGTGAGCCATGGCCGCTGGGCCTGCGCGTCTGGAGCCTGTGCTCCGTGACGTGAGAGGCCACAGCAGTGAGAGGCCCGCGTACCGCAAAAAAAAAAAAAAAAAACACTCTTTATGAAAATACCATGACACCATAGTATTAAAAATAAATATGACTAAAAGTACATTAAAATATATGAAGATATGCCAAGCACCATTATTCTGCTAATGATATTGTTTAATATTCAGATAATAGATTGAACAAAAGAAATTATTTTTATTTTGCTTTAATGAACACAGATATGTGTTATATTTTTTATAGAAATAATTTCATTTTTGAAAATACGTTTTAAATAAAGCTATTTTATCATTCCACCAATATGAATAAAATCAATGTATTGGTAAATAAGCTAATATTTTATTGATAAATTACAAAATTTAAATTATTCCTAGCACTTCCTTTTACTTTGAAAAACATCCTTGTTTGGTTAATAAATGTGTGGCCTCCTCCATAATGGGAATAAAAACTGAAGAAAGCAAGATGAGATCAAATGTATCAAAGAATCCGAGAGCAGCGGCAGGAACAGGAAGGAAAACCATGGAAGCCCAGGGAGAAGGAAGGACAGGGGCAGGAAGGGAGATTGGGGAGCCCCAAGGGAGCCATGGTGAGGCATACTGCTCAAGAGGAAGTCCCTCCCAGGGATGCTGGTGTACTGCTGGGGGTGAGGGTGGGTATTGGGGAAGGAACAGTAGTGAATCTCTGAAAATGACCCCATGACATCATGATATAGGGTCCTTCTAGTGGTAAGTACACATCGCCCTTTTTGAAAGAAATAATTCATCAGCTAGAGAGGTAGTGCTGTCAATTGTTGATTCTTCCATTCACTGATTCATCTCTTACTCATTCACTCAATCATTCATTAATCCTTTAACTCAATCAACCAAGAAGCATTTGCTGAATTCTTACTATGTGCCAAGCATGTTAGGCACAGATGAGGAACGGAATAAGGTAAAGCTCAAAGGTGTGAATCATTCCCAGTTCCAGAGGTGGGCACAGAAGCTGCCTGCTGGAGAGGAGGCATGTAGGAGGCCCGTAGGGGACCCGGAAGGAGCATCTGCTGAGAGGAGACATCAGGGGTGATGATCGAGGTTCTTGAATAAAAATTCCTCCTGCTGCTTCTCCTCTGTTTTCTCTTCTCCCTCCCTGGAAATGCTGTCTCCCCTGGCAGGGTTTTAGGTCGGAGTGCAAGCCACTGCTCTTTGCTCTTGATATTTTTAATAGTAAAATGCGAGCAATAATGCAGATCCCGAAGAACGATTCTCTTTGCTCCCTTGGTGTGCTTTCCAACTGTTGTTTCATTCCTGTCTGGTCTCAGACAGTGTCCTGGAAAAACTTTTAGGACCCAGTAGCCGTTTCCTGTTCCAGGTTCCTTGTGTGTTGTTTCTGGGCACAGAAACAAATCCAATTCAAGCAAATAATGCTGTCATCGGGATCTTGTGCAGGCGTCGGAGGGGAGTTGGCCTGGCCAATGGAGTGCTATGTTTAAAATATCTAGAGATCTTCAGAAACATTTGTTTTTACTCAGAAGTGTTCATTTGATGTTTCCCTGACCCACGCAGTTTCCCTATGGGCTTAAGCTCCCTTTTGTTAAAGAAACAGATGGGAAAACCCGTTCAATTTGTGTTTGTTTTAGCATTTAAGACAGCTTGCCATGAGTTGGTAGGGTTTGGACGTTGCAGACAGTGACACGTTATATTTAGTGGGCACGTGACCAAGTTGGAGCGATGGAAGCAGGGACCTGCCCAATTCCACAGAATAAATCCGTGTGGCACTGGAAGTGGAACCTGTGATTCTACTGTGGATTCATTTAACTTGAGCGGGTTGCTCTAAAGTAGACCAAGAGAATCTCAAGTGTCAGGCAGATTTTGACAACTGCTATTAGTTTCCTGTATGCCTCCTACCTTATTTTTGCCCTGCCTCTCTATTCAAATGGAAGTGACCCCATACACAAGTCAGCTAATACAGGCTGCTCTTATCTGATACAGTTCCACCCAGGGGTGCCCAAGACGGTTAAGGACTGCCCCAACCCACAGCGATGACCACTGGCAGGGAAAAGACAGCACATCCAACATGCTAATGTAATGAAGAGAGCTTAATAGTGAGACTGGTCATGGATGTGACAAGGTAAAGGGAACTGACAAAGGATGATGAAACACCTCAGAAGAATGAAATGGCAAAAGGAGGAACAGAAAACTCATCCCTTGTGAGAGCTAGGGCTGTGAGAGAGCTGTGCCCACAGGCAGAGGGATGTGGACACGGCCAAAACCATGGTGAGGCCGGGAGGGAGCCAGAATAGCCAATACCTTGACCTCTGACCTCCTTCTGGGCCTTCCCATTGCTCAAATGCAACTGTGAGCTATAGGAAAAGTGAATCCAGGTGATACAGTCTGTAGAAGTTAGTCTCCTGGGACACAGAGCCGGGTGGAGAAGATGGAGGATGGTGAAGGGGTCTGCAGAAAAGAAAAATAGAATAATTAGCACACCCCTTACTTTTGGAGTACCCTCCTGACTCAGGCAATTACGATCTGTCCAAAACTCAGTATGCTGTTTCTCCCATTGGTGGCAGAGCATCTAGCCGCAAGCTAGAAGTATTGTGGCTCCATCAGAACGCTTGCTGTCGACAGTAGCCTATAAACCAGCTAAGTGTGACTTCACATTGTACCACCACAGGCAAGATGACCCAAGAAGTATTTCTGTGAGTCTTTAAATTTACCATTTTGGGGGATTTAAAAAATAGAATCGTGAACTAGGGGTCAGAAAACCTGGGCTCCTCTTCCAGCTGGCTGTGGGTAATCCTCTCTAGGTGTTTTCTCATCTGTGAAATGAGGAAATTGGGTTAAAAGCTGGTTTAAATCTCTTTTGGCTCTAATGTTCAGTAGGTCTTTAAATCGAAACCAAAAGGCTACTATGAGGAATGACAGGTTGTGCGGTGAATGTCTGAACCATCCCCAGACATGCGTGTGTGGAGAGGCAAGAGGAGGTTCTGCAATGCTTAGGCCACTGGACCAGTTGGGCATCACATTGTCAGAATCAGAAGGTGCATAGGTGATTTATCCCCATGAAGAGGGCTAGCTCACATGCTTAACGTGCCAGATGCTCTCAGCTGTCTCAGCTTCCTTCAGGGTCTTTCCTAGGCTAAGACTAACTGTAAAGATTCAGGCAAGTTCTTAACTCTGCTCTTCTCCACCCAGAGGAACAGAGACATTTGAGTCTCCCTTAAGTGCGCGCCTATCAAGGGAGATCGCTAGTAAAATGCTTTTCCTGTAGTTCCCTCTAACCTAGTCCCCAAGGGTATCAGAACCTGGAGGGTTCCCCAGGATCTCCTTTTGCCACCATCACCCAAGTCAGCTGGACCTGCGGTAAGGGGTAGACCTGAGGACAGGTGAGGTTTAGAAAGACAGACAGTCCTGAAGTGGAGGTCTCTCTTGCCCACGAGTAACAAATGTAGGGTATGAATAGCCTGCCTTGGCCCATCTCTTTACCTGTGACTGGGACTTGTAGCTTTCCCACTGGTCGAAATCAGCCCCAGCAAGATGCACCTGTGCTACACTTGCCACTTTGTAAGAACAGCTCCAAAAGCAGTGCCAGTCACACATCCTGAGAGCAATCAAGACTCCTGCGTGGCGTAGTTAGTCGTTGACTATGGTAACATATCTTGTTATCAGTTTTTCTTTAATGAATTCCTTAATAGATACTAGGCATTAGGTGCTACACTACTTCCTCTAAGAAGAAATATTTAAGGAAACGATACACAAAAATTCTATGTCCTGAATCAGTCCTGAATGCCCTCTTCAGTGATCACAGGCCACACTATGGAGTCGTGTTCTCCCTGGTGGTGTGCTCACGTTAGCTTCTTTGGCTTCTGAGAATACGTGTCTTTGAGGATGGAATTTGAAGCTACAATTATATGTACACCCAAAAAAGGAGACAAAAGACTTTGAGTTCTAAGGAATTCACTGGATCCCATAAGAAACACGTAGCCATGATGAGAAATAGATAAAACAGTCTCAGTTTGGCAGCACCCTGTGTAGGGAATTAAACTCACAACTTCCATATTAATGACACTTTCACATTTAATTTCCTGTGTGCCATGCTGAAAATGCATCCATTGAAAGTGGAATTTCACTCCATAGAGCTGTCTTATTAAGTGAATGTGTGTGAGGTTGTACCTGTCAAAACAAGATTCTGGAAGCTCATTTAGAACTATAATTTGGGGTAGGGGGAGCAGAGGGGATTGTACCATGTAGGGCTATCACTTTTCTCCATGTCATTATTGCTATTAGTAATTGGTTACTCATTAGCGCTAAGCATTAATTATTAATATTAATAAGAGCTGTTTTGAGAACCACGTGCCTGCTGTCTGCTGTCTGCTGTGTCCAGGATGGGCCATTCTAGATCCTCAGCTTAGTGGGTGACACGCTAAATGCAGAGGCAGATATTGACCCAGAAGCCAGGAAGCAGGCCTGCAGTCCTATCGGGAGCCTCCTGTTACAGGGGCCAGGCCTCCTCTGGCCTCCAGACAGCCTTGCATAAGTAGACAATGCCCCCTTGAAGATAACAAAAGAGCACATTATCTGTAGGGGAAATGCAAGTGTCAAGCCTGCTATTCAAAGTCAAGTGTGCCCCAAAGACAGGCAGCATCGGCATCACCTGGAAAATTATTAAAATGCAGAGTCTCAGCCCCCATCCTGAACCTCGTGAATAAGAAGTTGGCATTTTCACATAATCCCAAGGTGATGGATATGCACATTTAAGTTTCAGGACCACTGCTGTAGCCTCTGGTAATTCTCCAAATCTGCTGCACATTAGAATCTTGTTGGAAGGTCTGAAAAATCCCAACGCCCAGGCTTTACCCCAGACTAATAAAATCAGAATCTTGGAGGTTGGAACCAGGCATCAGCGTGTTTTCAGAAGCCCCCAGTGATCTTTAACAGGCAGTCAACTTCGAGAACTTCTGATCAGGAAGACTGTGGCACTAGATCAACTTAAAACGTTTTGAGAACTTTGAGAACTCACATTCTAGTCCTTGGAGTAGATTCAGGACTGCCATAGGCATACTGCATACAGGCGATCCGCATCAACCCGGATGCCTCCCTTTTCAACACTCTTTCCCTCCCCTCCATGCGCGCCCCTGTCCTCCTCCTGGAGCACCCAAACACTCAAGGATCCTTGGCAAGCCTTGCTTGGCCCAACATTTTCCTGCTGCCTCCCTGCACTGCACTCCTTGCTGATTCTTTTCCCCTTCGGGTGAGAACACCTGTTTAAGGCGTCTCTGCTCTCAGGCAGCCTCTGTGCTTCTCAAGCTTTCAGTTATCTGACGGAGATAGAGGGGCTAGGTGGTGGGAGGGGCTAGTTGGTGGGAGGGGCTGAGGAGCCGTGCTCTAAATCCTCATTCACTTTAACAGCAGCCTCTAAAGACAAGGACCCTACTAGTCTTTGGCATTTAGGGAGGGTCCATTTCTTATCTCTAACCTGATGATGCTAATACCTACCTTACACTGTTTATTAAATTCTAAAGCACTTATCACCTATTTTCTTATTTCCTTCTCCTCTTCATGATGTGAGCAGGCCAGACCATTACCATGGAAGTCAACGGATAAGGTCAGAGCTACCCTATGCGAAGGCAGAGCAAGTCAGAAACTATGGATTTGTGATGGGACATTGTCTCCACCTTTGAGAGACTATTAATTGTCCCCCCCAAATCCTTTCTCCTTTCTTTAATAGTAAGATAGATTCTCTACTGGGCACACTGTTGCTGAGAATAAGGACTACATTTCCCAGTCTCCCTTGTTGCTAAACATAAAAATGTGACTAAGTTTACATGTCAGTTTCCATGAACCTGCCTTGAGAGACAGCTTATGCATGCTCTTGTGTTCCTTCTTTATTCCTTCCTTCATCCTGTGCTTGGAATAAAGGTGCAGCCATCTTGGACCATGAAGAGGGGAACCATTGCTTAGGGGTGGTGGAGCAGTTGAGTTGGAAGGACCAGAGTTCTTCAGATGTTTGAGGTACAGAGTCTTGAGCAAATTCCATTTGGACTTTATTTATGTGAATATGAAATGAACTTCCATCCTGTGTAAGTGACAATTGTTTTGACCTGACACTTGCAACCAGACCTAATCCCAGCTGATGTATCACCTAAAGCTTCTTCTCCACTGGCCAAATTCCACTTCTGAAGAGTTATTTCTTTGAACGTTGAAGACTTGTATCACTCGTCAGGAAAGTTCGGATAAAATACAGATTCCACAGGTTGAGCTCATAGCTTAAATCTTTACAACCAACATTCTTAGCAGGTTGTCCAGCCTTGGGAAAGGTGTGTGGACAGCACCAGGGAGCTGACAGGCAAGGGAGGAGAGTTGAAGCAAATCTACCCTTTTGCCCTTCTCACTATTCTGCCAACTGCTCTTTGGGGACAACTCGTCTTGGGGCCGTAAGGATACGGGTTGGTTATTTGGGGTGGTGTTGCCTGACTTTTCCCAATTTTTTTAATTACAAACATTTGCTAAGACATAAAAAAAACTGAAAAAAACTTTTACTGTAAACACCCATACACTCACCATCCACATTCAGCTGTGAATGTTGGAACATATTTGCTTTATCACAGTCTGTCCATCTGTTCTTCCCTCTGCCCATCCATCAGTCTATCCTTTTTTGGTAACTGATTTCAAAGTAAGTTGCAGGCATCTGTACCCTTCCTGTTGAATATGTCTCTGCTACCTAAATTTTGTTCATTTTTACAACTTCTTCTCTGTTTTTGTTCAAGCCCATTTCCCTGCAAGGAAGGAGAGCAGGGGGTTCAGGGCCAAAAATTATGACTTACAGATCTGCATAGGGTTCCTCTTTCCTCTTCCAGCACCTGAAGTTACTGGGCAGATAATGGAAGTAGATCCCAAAGTCAGACAGAGCTGTGTTGTCCTTCTAGAGAGATCTGCCTCCTCACTCTCTGTTCCTAAAGTTGCGCTAAGCCGGTCCTCTAGATTTCCTTGAGCCCTGTAGCTCTCTCCCTCCTTGCCTGACTGCTGACGTTTACCCCATGGCTTAATAAGGTACAAAGATCATTCCTCTTTAGCCAGACTCTTCTCCATTCTTCTCTTCAACTAGAACTTCCTACATAAGCTCTGCAGTGAAGCCTGCCTCCCTTTGTCCATACCTAAGGCAGCTGTCCAGGTGTTCTGTACCTGTCAGGTCCTACCCACGTCATTCTAGAAAACCAGTTCACCTGCCCTTCGCTCACACCTCATGTTTTGCTCTGTGCCTCCTTTCTTGTGCTTCCTGGGGCTGCAACTCAGCCTTCCTCAAAGCCTCAGTCTCCTGAGCATCCTCTCTCCCACTCTCTGGAAACCCCAGGACATCAGATCTCCTGGAGCTGAAGAAGGAGTGAGGAATTCAGGGTTAGATCCCTGAATTTGTTTAGAACCGAAACATGTGAAATACCTAGAGGGATCTGTTTGATAACAGCTGCTGCTGATTGAGAACTGACAGTGTGTCAAGCACTTCGCCGTGTGTTATCACCTCACTTTATCCCTCTAGCCACACTTCGAGGTAGGTACTTTTACTTCTCTTCCTATTATGGGTGAGGAAACCAAGGCTCAGAGAAGTTAAGTAACTGACCCATGCTCACACAGCTAATAAAAGTCTCCTAGAAGTATTTTTTGTATCAAGGAAGCTCAGGTTGGAAAGAATGATTTTTGTGGGGAATTTGGACCTAACACTCCATTGAGCTACAGTTATGTTTATATTTTCATGTTGCTATGTTTTTGTTTCTCTAGGCAGTGTTTTTCCAACTGAATCTTCAGACCCTAAGTGCTCACAAACGTTCTTATGTTTTACTACATTTTCTTTGAAAGGGCTCTATGCATTCTTCCAGTGTGAGACACACTGGCTTGGAGGCCAGAGGGTGGGTCTGTCCCTCCCAGGCTGTCCTCCCCTTATTGTCATGGACCCCCTAGACTATAACACAGGCCCTTTCGGTAGCTCTGTCCCTGAAGTTTGGTTTCTTAGTCCATTGGCAGTAATTTTCTTACCCATCTCAGCTGTGCTTTGGGCTGGAAAAGGAACCAAGAAAGGGGCGAGGACTCAGGAAAGGGGAGAGAAGGGAGGGACTGTATTCCAGGCAGGACGAAAGGCATAAGCAAAGGCCCAGAGGCGAGAATTTGCTGGAGCATCTGGAACAAAGGTGAGGCTCGTCACTTGAGGTGGCAGGACTGAGCAGGGAAGTAGCAGCAGGAAGGTCTGCGGGCAGCTTCTCTGCAGAGCCTTGAGTGTCAAGCCAGGAGTCTGGATGGTGCTGTAGGCAGCGGGAGCCAGAAAAGGAACAGATGAGGAGGAGCCACCAGGGTTCCAGTCTCCAGGGACACCTCAGAGGCCTTTGGTGGAGGCAGGCACCGCCGCTTCCGAGATGGGAGCAAGCGAGGCGAGGAGCGGACCCGAGGAGCCCTGAGCCCATCCTGCCCGGCCCGCATGGGGAGTGAGGGGGGAGCACAGGCCCTCTGGGCCTTTCCTTTAGCCCCGGGAAGGGAAGCATGAGTGCTGAGGATGGCTTAGCTCTCAGACCCTAAATATAGTTTTTAGCCATTCTTCTGAAAGAAAGAAAATTGTTTACTTCTACTTCTTGAGCTGCCCTTTGCTTCAGTGCAACCTAAGCTGGAGAGAGGGAAAATAACTATTAACCCAGAGAAGTAAACCAGGGAAACGCAGTGAACGTGTCTCTCACAAGCGCCGGGGCCCTCTTCCGAGCTGCTCTCGCCCGCGCGGGGAGACCAAGAGCAGCCGGTTCTCTGGTCGAGTGACCATGCCCGCCCTCCTGGGCATGTTCACGTCCAGCTCTGCCTGCCGCCCCACCTCAGTGGCCCCTTGTTATGTCACCGCCGTCACCTCCCTGCCTCCCCAGGATCCTGAAGAAAGCCAACGGAGCAGTGGAGGGACGCACCAGGAAAGCAAACTTTCCCATGTGGACAAAGGAAAGATAAGGAGAGAGGGACCCAGAGGCAGGTCAGGGACTAAGTTGGTCCCCAAGCCCCTTGGCGTGACCGAGCCCCAGCACAGCTGTGACATTAGCAGCCGGCATTTGAGGCACAATAATAATTCTTCAGATCAAAGCAGCTCCGTCTTTAGACAATTATAGTAAAATTGAAGCTCTCCTCTAAAAGAAACACATGCTCTTGTTGTGTTTTGCCCTCTCCCCACCCCACCCTTATTTTATTCTTTATGAACAAATTGGTTTTCAGGGCTATAGAAAGGACCGATTGGAAGCTTAAACTCTCACTGTCTGCCCAGGGGTGGATTTGCAGGGGTGGACATGGAACATCTGAAAGCTGATTTTTTTAAGATTGATATCCAAGAATAAAAGAGAGAATGGTAGGAGAAGCTGATCAGGAATGAATAAAGTCTCCTGTTAGGCTGAAATAACCCCCTCCCCCATCTTCCCTCCAGAAAAGCCGGACTGTAATTGCTTGCAATCACTCGGCACAAATTGTCTGCTCGTATTTGCTTTTTAATTTTGTATAATCTGGTCCATTTCGCTCTCTCTGCCTTTGAGCTTAACCTCTCTCTCTCTTTTTCTCTCTCTTCCTCTTATTCCTTCTCTCTTACTCTCTCCCTTTAATTCTTCAGGGCTGTTCAAAAAATTAGTAATAATTCCCTAGGATATTTGATGACTTTTACCAAGCAAAGGCACTCAGGGAAAAGACAAAAAGAAAACAACACACACACACACACACACACACACACATGCACGCACATTGAATGGAATGGATCTTGGCTGCATCTGCTTAAGCGTTCATTTCTGCATCCAAAGTATTGTTTATTTTGATGCATTAATACTGTTTTTAAAGGCATGGTAGGCATTTTAATAAATAAATGGAATGACCACAAAGTGAGCAAAAAAAAAAAAAAAGCGAGAACAAGAGAGGTGGTTTCTCAGAGTCCCTGTACACCATTTTCTTCCGCTTTTTTAAGCAGGTTTACGTCTGCCAGCCCTACACGTTCCTACTGGTTCTTGCTCTAATGCACACGCCTTCTGTGGAGCGTGCTGCACCGGCCATCCTCCCACTTCCCCAGCCAGTCCTTGCCCTTGTTCTCCTGCCTGTGCTTTACTTATATGGGGGCCAGTGAATCTGGAAGGAGGCACATCAGTTAGTATTGCTTACTTTCCAACTATGTGAAAGGTGTTAGGGAGGTGAGGGGGCATTTAGATGGAGAAAAAGTTCAGGGGAAAAATCCTCAATGGGCAGAGGAAAGAAGAAAAAAGGAAAAGATGTGGGTGTAAAGGGAAAACCAACAAAATTAAATGCACCGGTTATACTGGAAGTGATGGATATAGCTGAGACTTAAATATATGCTTTCTATCAGCACCATACGCCCTGGTCCTTCTGGAAGAGAAATAAGTTGCCAAGAGCAAGAACTTCCACAGAGCATCACGGCTGAGAGTTTGACTTCTATCCTGCCTCTGATCCTTACTGTGTGTTGTTCACACTTACCTAACTTCTCTGTTCTTCCATTTCCTTTTCTGCAAAATTGGGATGATAGTATAACCTTCCTTATGGGGTTGTTTACATTAAATAACAAATGTAAAGTGCATGGCAGTTGCTTGGCATGTTCTAAGCACTCAGTAACTATTAACTATTATTGTTATTTCAGTTTAATAGCAAATGGCTATTTGCTATTTGATGTCAGTCAGAATTTAATCACAGAAGCAGACACTATGAGTATTATGGAATAAGGAATTTACTATAGACATCAGAACCTTGCACAGTTGTGGAAGGAGCTGGGGAAGTAAGATCTGGAAAGAGAGTTGGAGAAAAAGAGAGAACTCACTGACCCCATTGTTTCACTGGTGAATTCTACCAAATGTTTAGAGTATTGACACCAATTCTACACAATTTCATCCAAAAAGGAGAAAATACTTCCCAATTCATTTTATGAAGTTAATATTACCCCAATACCAAGACCAGATTTAGACAGTACAAAAAAGGAGAACTACAGACAAATATCCCTCATGAACATAGTTGTAAAATCTTTAATAAAATATTAGCCAATAGAATTTCATAATATATAGAAAGAATTATATACTGTGACCAAGCAGGGTTTATTTCAGGCATGCAAAGCTGGTCAAATATTCAGAAATCATATAACATATTCCATCATATCAACAGGCTAAAGAAGGAAAATCACATGATCATATCAATTGATGCAGAAATAACTGACAAAATTTAATACCCATTCATGATAAAAACTCTCAGAAAAATAGGAATAGAGAGAAACTTATTCAACTTTATAAAAGGTGTCTACAAAAAAACCTACAGCTAATATTATACTTAAGGATGAAAGACTGAATGCTTTTCCCCGAAGATTAGGAGAAAGACAAGGATGCCCACTCTCACCACTCTTATTCAACATGTTGATAGAAGTTCTAGTTAGTGCAATAACATCAAAAAAGGAAACAAAAGGCTCACAGATTGGAAAGGAATAAATAGAATTTTCTTAATATGCAGAAGACATGATTGTCAACATAGAAAATCCCAAGGACTCTACTATAAATAAATAAAAAAACCAAATCTCTTAGAATAAATAAGCGAGTTCAGCAAAGTCACAGAACACAAGAGAAACATACAAAAATCAACTACATCCTTATATACTAGCACTGAACACATGAAAATCAAAATTAAAAATACAATGCCGTTTATAATAGCTTTTAAAAAATGAATACTTAGGTATAAATCTAACAGAACATGTAGGATTTGTATGTTGAAAATTACAAAATGCTGATGAGAAAAATCAAAGACACTCTAAGTAAATGGAGAGAAAATACTATGTTTGTGGTTTGGAACACTCAACATAGTAAAGATATCAATTTTCCTTGAATTGATACATAGGTTCAACGTAATTCCTGTCAAAATCCCAGCAAGATGTTTTTTGTAAATTTAGGCAAGATTATTTAAAAATTTATATGGAAATTCAGAGGAACTAGAATAGCTAAAACCATTTTGAAAAAGAAGAATGCAATGGGAGGAAATCAATCTACCCAATCTAAAGACTTCTTATACGGCCACAGTAATCAATATGGTGTTGTCACACAGATCAATGGGGAAAATAGAGAACCCAGAAATAGACCCACACAAATATGTCTAAATGATTTTTGACAAAGATATAAAAGCAATTCAATGAAGGAAAGATAGCCTTCCAGCAAATGTCGCTGGTGCAGTTGGATACCCATCAGCAAACAAATATGAACTTCAACCTAAGTTCACACTGTATACAAAAATTAACTCAAAGTGGATCACAGAGTTAATGTAAATCATAGAATGATACAATTTTTAGGAAAAAAATCGGAGAATCTTCAGGATCTAGGTCTAGGCAAAGATTTCCTAAACTTGACACCAAAAGCCCAATCCATTTAAGGAGAACTTAATAAATTGGTTCAACAAAGTTGAAAACTTTTGATCTGTGAAAGGTCTTTCTAGGACAATGAAAAAGATAAGTTGTAGACTGGGGGAAAATATTTACAAACCTTGTATCCAACAAAGGACAAGTTTCTGAACTATGTTAAAAATTAAAACTCAACAGTAAAAAAACCAACAATCCAATTAGAAAATGGCAAAAGACACGAAGAGACATTTCACCAAAGACAGTATGCAAATGGAAAATAAGCACATGGAAAGATTCAACATCATGAGCTACGTGGGAAATACAAATTAAAGCAACAATGAGATAACATTACACATATATTAAATTGGATAAAGTAAAAAGTAGTGACAACACCAAATGCTGGCAGGGGTACAGAGAAATCAAATCCCTCATGCATTGCTGGTGGGAACGTAAAATGATACAACTGCTCTAGGAAACAGTTTGGGAGTTTCTTAAAAACTTAAAAACTAAACATGCAATTATACAACCCAACAATTGTACTCCTAGAAATTTATACCAGAGAAATGAAAACATATGTCACACAAAAACCTGTACATGAATGTATGTAACAACTTTATTTGTAACAGTAAAAACTGGAAACAACCCAGATGTCCTTCAATGGGTGAATGGTTAAACAAAGGTGGTACGTCCATACTATGGAATATCATTCAGCAATAGAAAAGGAGCAAACCATTGATATACACAACAACCTGGGTGGATCAGCAGAGAATTATGCCGAGTAGAAAAAGCCAAGCCCAAAAGGTTACATACTGTGTAATTTCATTATATAACATTCTCAAACTGAAAAAAAAAATGTAGAAATGGGTAACAGGTTAATGGTTGCCAAGTATTAAGGAGAGAGTGGGGACTGGAAGGAAGTGGTTGTGGCTATAAAAGGGCAATTGGAGAGATCCCTGTGGGGATGCAGATGTTCTATGTTGACTCTATCGATGTCATAGCCTAGTTGTAATGGGGTACTGTAGTTCTGGAAGATGGTATCATTGGAGGAAACTAGGTAAAGGGTACCTGGGATCTCTGTTATTTCCTCAAATGCACATGAATTAACAATTATCTCCAAAAGAAGTTTAATTAAAAAAATAAAACAGCTAGGAGCTCAGTGGATCCAGTGACCACAAACTTTTCTACATTAGAAATAAAATTAACTTTTTGTGTTTGTTTTCCGTAATGTTGTTTGAAGGAATTACTCAGTATATCTCAAATAGGTGTCTCTTATCCTCTATCTTACTGATATCCATCAACGGTAGCGAAGTGTGACAGAAAGAGCAGAAGTGCTACAAAAGCAGATGGATGAGTTTGTTTGATTACTTCTGATAACTAGGCAAATGAGCTTCTTGGGCAAGTCCTTTGGAATACTACAGACTAGGATATTTATTCTCCCTGTCATTGAAGGCAGGTTTCAGTTGCTACAAATATGAAGCCTTATTGACATGTTTCAGTTACGTTGGCTCCTTAATTATTTAAAGCAGGAAAAAAGAGAGATTTTTACAGAGCCGGTAATTGGAAATCATGTTGTGTTTTTACCAAGAAGGAAAATTATCATACAAAAGCGTAAGAAAAGGAGATAAAGATTGAGGGTCAGGGACAGGAGGAGGTAAGGTGGAGTAGAGAGAGGGAGGTGACACGAATGTCAGAGGGGAAGCTCCAAGTTCAGGTATAAGAATTCTACCTGCGTG
This sequence comes from Leucopleurus acutus, assembly GCF_964270905.1. NCBI lineage: Eukaryota > Metazoa > Chordata > Mammalia > Artiodactyla > Delphinidae > Leucopleurus > Leucopleurus acutus. The sequence goes on along the minus strand of NC_139162.1, from coordinate 16,282,238 downwards.
TCTTAGGCAGCACTGAGGGGCTGAGCATGTCTGTCTAAAAGGAAGAGACAAAAAGAAAGAAGGGGGGGCTTCCCTGGTGGGGCAGTGGTTGAGAGTCCGCCTGCCGATGCAGGGGACACGGGTTCGTGCCCCGGTCCGGGAAGATCCCACATGCCGCGGAGCGGCTGGGCCCGTGAGCCATGGCCGCTGAGCCTGCGCGTCCCGAGCCTGTGCTCCGCAACGGGAGAGGCCACAACAGTGAGAAGCCCGTGTACCGCAAAAAAAAAAAAAAAAAAAATCTATCCTTAAAGAAATCTTATTTCCTCTTTCCGGCCTCCTTTTTTTCCTCATGATTCCACTTCTTTCTCTCTTTTTTTTTTTTTTTTTTTTTTTTGTTTTTTTGCGGTACGCGGGCCTCTCACTGTTGTGGCCTCTCCCGTTGTGGAGCACAGGTTCCGGACGCGCAGGCTCAGCGGCCGTGGCTCACGGGCCCAGCCGCTACGCGGCATGTGGGATCTTCCCGGACCGGGGCACAAACCCGTGTCCCCTGCATCGGCAGGCGGACTCTCAACCACTGCGCCACCAGGGAAGCCCTAGATTTTTTTTTTTTTTTTTTTTAGTTGACTAAAGAGGGGACAGAAAAATGAAAACCAACAGCCATTACCAGAATATGTAACGATTGTGGGTAGGGGTTGTGAAACCAGCCCATAGGAAGTAACAGAAGACACTTCTAAACAACTGAATTTAAGGGCCCCCTTCTTTAACCTGTGTCAGAGTCTCCCCAGGAGGAGCCAGGATAGAAGGATACTATAACCAGATTCACAAGGATACTATAGAAGGATACTATAACCAGATTCCTAAGCTAAGCTGCGTCTTTAGAACTTTCTGTATGTTATCTCATTTAGGCATCACCATGAAGCAGGTATTACTTTCTCATTTTATAGGTGACTGAGTGAGGTTCAGAAAGGTTAAGTAGCTTGCCCAAGGTCATTCTGCTAATAAGTAGCAGATCCACATGGAAAGAAACGGTTCCAGCTCCCACAGTGCAATCAAAGCCAGGTGCTTCAGGGCTGCCACTGGTGGGAGAAACATTTCCTGAAAGGAAAGGCCAGACCTCATTTTCTCCATTTTTGATGCCCAGGATTTCCACTCCCACTGGGGTCTCTATTGTTACCTCTTGACTTACCAGGCTGGTTTCAAGGCAAGTGCTATCCCATGGAAGAAAACAGTCGTTTCCTCAATTAAAATCTTCCAAAATTGGAAGAGGACTATATTGGCTATTAGGGGAGGGTGGAGGAAAGGGAGAGGAGTGAGCCTTCCAGTCTACTCAGAAACACAAGGTTCAGCCACGCTCTGTATGTGGTGGTCCCCCTCCATTTCTAACTCAAAGGGATCAGTGGATTCCCTTCTTCCTGAGTGTTCTCTCTAGTCTGTCTGATCCTAGAGCCCAGGATCCCTCATTACCCACGCTGAAGAAAACTTATGAGGTAACCCTTTGACCATTCACGTGCTTTTGCCTAGAAGATAATGACAAAATTTGAAGGGGAGGTAGGCAGAGAATTATCAGTACTGAAAGTGTATGCATATGGTTTTCAGTAGTTGATGCTTAGTAATTCTTTGTTAAATAAATTATCCAGTGCAGCTTGATTTAATCTTTGTATCCAGATAGAAGGTAAAATGACATCTGGATCCCATTCTCTAAGCCTTGGAGCAGCTCTTCATTCATTTCAAGGTTGTAATTTTCATTTTGATGTCAAGGTAGTTACTTTTAGAACAAAACAGAAGAGATGAAAATTTCTGACTTTTGAGTGGCACCTGCTTTCCACCAGAACTGGCTGTGGTCTTTTTCTATGAGAACATATTGTCCTACATTTTCACAGTCTTTAGCAGTAAGTGTTCTGTGTCAAGAGAGTAACAAGGAGACTGAATTGTTGTGGATGTTTTCTAGAGGATGTAGTCCCTATGATGCTTTGGTTTGTCCTTATCTTTTTGTTTTATGAAGTACGGAAAGCAATCCATATAACCACACAGGCTTTCCCATGCTGCCGAAGATAAGGAAGGAAGGATAGGGGAGGGAAGGAGGGAATGAAGTTCTTCAATTTGGAAATTAATCCCAGTCTCCAGCTACTTTAAGAACTTGACAAATTGAGAAAGCTCTTTTTTGTTTCTTTTTCTTTTTTTGTTTCTTTTTCTTTTGTTTCCAGGAACTTGAAAAGGGAAACAAGGACCAATTATAAAGTGTCCCTGTCTCATGACCCTGTCAGATTCTCAGGGAAATGATCTTATGGAAGGCTGCAGGACGTCCCAGCAAAAGAGGTGAAAGGCTCCTGACTCTTGAGAAGGATCTGCCTCCCTCTTCCCCTTCCTCCTTCAGAGGGAGAGCTCCCCTCTAGTGCCCTGATCTTTCCTGGACTGTTCAAAGACAGCAACTATGGTTTCCTGGACTGGAGAAGTCTGACGAGCAATTTTTCCCAGGTAAGTGATACTTCTGCTTCAGATTCTAAGAATTCTGATGAAGGAAAAAGTCAGCAATGCAATGTGGTTTGTGAAGGGGCATGTACCACAAGTGGAAGTAATGCTGGGAGCCCTCCCAATGCAGGTTAAAGGATTTCTCCAGCCTCCTCACTCCTCCCCACATCAAACAGATTCCCTCTGTAAAAATAAATTGGTACCTGCTTCTTAACAAACAAACCTTTGAGGGCAAAAAAAAAAAAAAAAAAAAGCAATATTAAAAAAACAAGAAGAAAATTACATGTGTATTTTCTCCTGACACAGTTTTAGCAGCTGTTTGTAGCTGATGTACAGTGCTCATAGTATTCACTTTTTCATCTGAAACTCTAAGAGTGCTTTGAATGACTTGGAGCTTTTTAGAAAGTAAGGGGAATGAAATGTCTTTATTGAATTGTGAGGTTTTACTGGTTTCCTCATAGATGTCCTGGGTCTCTTCTCAGTGTCACTTTTCTTTCCATGGGATTTTTGTCGAGTTGTCATGGGCAACAGAAGCAACATGGAGTGGGAAGAATGACTGGGTAGAACCATCCTGTACAGTCCATTTATGTAGCCACCTGCGTCTGTATTTTCCACACCGTAGTTTGCATGTCCCTGTGATGTGTGAATGAATTGGAAGAGTTATCTTTTCCATTCTCTCAAGAAATTCTCTTCTAAGAATACAAACGTAAGGTTCCTTGGAAGTATTTGGACCTCTCAGGTCAGAGGTGCTATTTTTTATGGGCTAAATACATTTGGCTTTCTTCCAAAAGCAAGTATTGGCTGATAGGAAAACCAGGCCTGTGCAAATCTTGGTTCCTATCAAGAGGTCATGCTTTAACTTTATGAGCTACCCCATCTGCGATGGACACCAAACAATGCAATAATGGTTTTTAAAAAAAGACAGTCGAGTCGGAATTTGTAATGATAAGCTTCCATTTGTAAATCATTGGAAAAAAATAAGTAGTATGTTCTTGGCATGAAAGGTCTCATTCTCATTTGGTCTGACCTTGGCAAAGATAAATCAAGGCCCAGGTTAGTTTTCTATCGCAGTTTTTGTTGTTGTTTGGTTGGCTTTTGTTTTGTTTTTTACTGCTTTATGCTCTAATATCCTAGCTCTTCCAACATTGTTATCATAAATGATGGAAGTGTCTTGAATATTTGCATAACATCATAGAAGATTTATAGCTGAAAAGATAGGATGTTCCTTATGCAACCAGGTATATCTTTCTTCTAAGTGTTTCTAGTTGCTTCTCACTCCTTTTCCTTAGCCACACACCCTCTTTTAGGGGGGTGACCGTCCAACTTGGAAAAGGAAACAGTCATTGTGAAGGCTTTGTTCGGTTGAGGAATGAATAGAAAGTGAGAAATTGAGACATGTGGAAGCAGCTCTTTTGAGGGATTTAGTGCGAAAGTGAGAAGAAAGAACCTCAGTATTTGCCAACTACCATGAGCAAAATTCCTGGAGAGACTGGTAGGTCTAATTTGGTAGAATTTGTTAGGTCTAATGGTCTCATTACTGTGTTTAGAGATTCAAAGAACACATATAAAATCCTCATGAGATATTTATTTCCTTTGGATTGTCATCTGGTTTTACTAGTAGTTTTATTAAGTCTGTTGAGTTTACTTCAAAGATCCCACCATCTTTCTATCGTCTGTAAAATAGTTACTGGTTGAATAAGGTTCTGTCTGGATCTTTCTCTCTAGAATAAAGGTGACAGGTATCTGAGATAGTGGCAAAGGCAGACCAGCATATTAAAGCATCTTAGGAGGTTCCATTTATCAACAGTGTGAAACAATGATTTCATTATGCTCACAAATTCTCTGGGTCAAGAATATGGAGAAGGTGCAGTGGGGACACCCCATTTCTGCTCCATAGCGTTTAGGGCTCAGGACTGGTTAACTGAAAAGGAATTCTTGGCTCTGTTGGCTTCAGCTCCTCTCTTCATGTGGCAATATTTCTGGCACCTGAAGAAGCTGGAAAAATGTTTTACCTACCTAGGATTGCCTGCATGCATGCTGTCTTTCTGCCAGCTAGAAGAGTTCATTATATTTTTAATGTGATTAAAAAATTAAAATAAAATAGTGATTTTTATATACAGACGTTGATGAAAGATGTGCTTTTAAAGCAGTAAATTAAAATCTCATTAATATTTCAGTGAGAATATTTTGCGCTTATCTGTTTCATCTCTATTTTTGACCTATGGCTTAGAGTTCACAGCATGAAGGAGATGGTGAAATCTGTTCACCATAAAATGTTAATTATAAGTAAATTACAGCACAAACGTTCAATCAACCACATTAATTCCACATAAAGTGAATTATTGTAGCAGAAAATTTTGAAATGTGACTGAATTTTGTAATCTTCAGTTTCCTTTTTCTACCTCTTGCACCAACCCTGATTCCCACGTGTTTATTCCAGAAACTCTGAGCTCTTTGTGTAGTGTTGAGCTCGTTCTACCCACTGTGTTTTGAAAGTTAAATACAGTGGGGACACACCCGCATCTCTCCAAATCATTCTGAATTGTACGTAACACTGTTTGCCCCATGGCAACTTAAATGAAAGTTTTGATATTTTTCTAGCAGAGAGTTGGGCTTTTAACAGGAAGATGTTGGATTTGTCATATGAAAGAGTTCTCTCCTAAAATATGATCAAAATGTCCTCCCATATGATATATATATAATTATAATATATATTAGTGTTTTAATTGTCATTTTATAATATAGAATATATGTTATAATTTATATATTTATATATGTCACTATCTATATAAATGTTATATATATGTGTGTCATTTTCTCCTGGATTTAGGTCTGTTTTAAAGTTATAATCTTCTTAAAACTTGCTTTTATGACCAAAAATAATGGATCTTCTCTCTGAGATCATTTCTTAGTTAACAGAGACATATGGAGGGAATCAAAATCTTAGCCAAAGAGTAAAAATAATTTAGAATATTCTTAAAACATCCAGACTGTACGTGGCTCATTCTGTCAACTAAGTTAATTGTTCATTAATAACAAAGTACAGATGCTTCCTTGAATAAGAATGCTTCTGTATATTCATTTTGTAATTAGAAATAGGGATGCTGCTCATTATTAGCAGGATAGTTAATGCAGTGACTAGATGCCATCAGGTACTGGACTTTAGAGAACCCACGGATTTTGCAAAATACTTGAGGGTGGGGGGAATTTTAATTACTTGGTGCAACTAACAGCCAACTGAATTCAGGTAACAAGCAGTGTAAAGAATAGCATAATAGAGGTTCGCAACTCCTAGTTGTCCTTTGGTCTAAGGTGTTTTGTGATGGATCTGGTCTGCCTCCTTCCACTTATCAAGGTATAATGTATCCCTACTGGATCTAGAATTTTAATGCTGAAAGTGTGGATCATGTTCTGAAGGATCCCATTCAGATCCCTAAGTCAGACGCTGCCAACTCTTTCCTGGTCTCATCTCACTCACTGTGGCAACATAATTGGTTAAGTGTCTTCTCTGTGATCTTATGAGAATTCCATGACTCAATGTTACACGAAACATACATAACACCTATTGTTTCCTACCAAGGTGTGTCTTCTGTATTAAGGATCAGCGTTCCCATTAGTTGAAGGTAGAGTCTTTGCTTTGTTGCCTCAGATAAGTATTAAATTTAATACTCTTGAAACTCAACAGAAGGCTGAAATAGCCAAGAAAAAGAGAAATGCTTTATAGACTGCATTAATAAGGAAGATGCAGAAATGGGAATCATAGTACCATTAAGAGAGAGAGACTCCCACCATAAGAGGGATGAGGGAAAGAGTTTCCAATTTGCGAATGGCAGAAGCTATTAATCTGCAAATGTGGTCAGGCACTGGTCAGTCCTTCTTTGACATACTCAGAAAACCTTGAGGATTAAAATTTCTGAGAGTCAGAATTAGGGATCTGGTACCATTAAAAGAAGAGGGGCATCCGCTTCCTAAGAAGCTAAATCTTCTAAAGAAAATAGCAGAATTAACAATGTAGTAAAGTTAAAACGACAGTTTCTTTAATTTGAAACCATGCGCAAAAATATGAAAAAATTAAAGATGATGTGATGCTTCTAATAATTTTCTTCCCCTTTCTTTATGCCCTAAGTTTCCAATCTGGGCTCTTAGCATCTCCCAGCTTCTACTTTCCTTTTCTGCAATGTAGAAAATCATAAATACATTTACAACAAGGTGTTAGATACCCATATTTTTCTTTTATAGAATAAACAATGACTAGTGTTTTTATAAAAATTATACATATTACTTCATAAAATTAAAAATGGTAAAGTACAAAGAAGAAAGCACAATTTCACTAAAAATTTCACTGCTCAAAAATAGTCATCTTTCACATTTGGTGAACATTTTCCCAAGCATTTGTTAACCATGTATATATAAAAGAAAAGAGAGAAGAGTGAGAGAGACAGAGACAGAGAATGAACGGTTCAAAGAGACTGAGAAAAACAGATGTTAAAAAAAGGGATCATGTGTGATATAATAACAAGTATTAAATGTAATGGTACTAGAATTTGTTATATTAGAATTTAACAGAAAAAAATTATAAAAGAGAAACTGAAGGAATTTCTGATCCTCTGGAAAAGAATATTTTTCACTAGAATATTGTTCTTAAGTGATCAGTCTATAGTTAAGAAAAAAGATTAGGGAAAATTATTGTCTAGATCCATTATTGTTTAATTTCATGTTTCAGTGTTGTAAAGTATTGGTTGACTCCCTGCTTTAAAGATGAGAAAATTAGCGTACAGCCACCCAATTTCCTTCCTCTGCTTCCCGTATTTATTGGTTATTGCTTTACTTTGTCATAGTTTTTAGCATTTGTCAATTTGTTCTGAACCATAACCACCACATTAATTTTGTCATATTTTTATACTTCTGTATTCAGATACTGGTTCAGTGCTTAACTCAAGTTTTTAGATCTGTGTTCTCCATTCTTTTTTTTTGTTTTGATTTCTCTTTTAATTGGATACATTTTATCTTTAAGTAGACTTTTAGAAGATATTTAGATACCATATTCTAAGTTCTTGCATGCTTGAGAATGTATGTTGTCTTTATACTCAAGGTGCAGTACAAAGGCATAGAAAATAAAATAAAAATAAATAAACAAGAATAAATGAGTAATCGAAAGGACACTTTAGCTGGCTATAGAATTTTCAGATCATCCTTTCTTTCCCTCAGAACTTCGTAGACTTCTTCATTGTCTCTTGGCACTGAGTACTGTTCTTTAATCATAAAGTTGTCATTCGTATTTTGTTTCATTGGTAGGTGGGCTTATGGATTCCATACTCTGAGTTCCTTCACATTTGAGAATGTCTCAAAGTTGTGGGTACATCTGAACATCAGCTTGACTGGGTATGATATTCTATAGAGCGTATAGATATACTTCGAGAAAGTACAGATATCACCTTTTTCTTTAGAACCTTGTGAGTGTTGCTTCCTTGTCTTCTGGGATTAAATGCTGTGGGGAACTCTGAGGCTCATCTAAATTTTCTGTTTATAGAGAACTTGATTTTTCTATCTGAATTACTAAAAACTTTTTGTTTTATCCTTTGAACTCAACAACTAAACCAGGATATTTTCAGCATCAACCAATTTGTATTAGTTTTTCCTAGAATGTACTATACCCTTAGCTTGATAAATCTATTTCTTCCTCTTTTAAGACATTTTTTTCCCTTATGTATCTGATTTTTTCCCATCTGTTGTATTCTCTGCTTCAAGGACATTGGTTATTCTTTATCTATTGTTTTCCTTATTCTTTCTCTTTTCCTTTTCATTTGCTGAGATTTTCTCAAGGCTTTCCCCTGTGCCACTAATTCTATTTTCAGTCATGTCTGTTCTAGTCTACATGAACTCACTTATTTATTAATTATATAATGATGTTTTGATCCTCAATTTGCCTCCTAATCTCCACAGTCTCTTTTTTTAATACCATTATGTTATTTTAATAGCTTACCATTTAGCAACTATCTTAGTAAGTTTGTGCCATATTAAGCTATTCTATAGCACATGAAGTACTCAAAAAGAAATTTTATTTTTCCTTTGGTTGTATTCTCTTCAAGATGGATGTCCCATCTCTCATTTGCATGTCTTATTTCCTTTTTAACATTCTTTTCCTCATCATTAATGTGAAATCTTTTAAGATCCTGGCTTAATGTGGGGAGGTCTCATTAGAGTCTTAACCCTATATGAGGTCTGGGTATATTGATGTTTGTCCCACCTCATATACAGCAAGGCTGTCAAAACCAAAATTCAGATTTGCAGACTTGACAAATATTCTCATTGACAAATGCCCGTGGGGTAAAGAGGGCCTCTCCTGCTCCAGGAAGTCTTTTTTTGTTTGGCCACCTCCTTGATCTCTCGACTCTTAGTGATTTTAAGCTGTTTTTCCGTCTTTTATCCAGCATAGGAAGTTGTTTTCAGTAGAAGGTCTAGTCTAAAAAGGACTGGTTTGCCATTATTGAAAGTGCAAGTCCCTTCATGTTATTCACTCATTCATTCATCCTCTTATTTGTCTTATTCTTACTCAGTTAGTATGTGAAGCCCTATGGAGATCTTCTCCTTGTGCTGATAGCTGTTGGGTAAATTATTTTTGATTGCCCTTTCTACTTGATCTGAGACCTGTCTTTCCTCTCAGCAACAGTGTAACTTGTTCTTTCCTGTTGTCTATGTCATGAGTGCCTTGAAGGAGGTAGTATTCTGATAGGCTTTGTCTCAGAGAAGCAGGGGCTCTGCTCCTTCTCCTGAGGTTTTGTTAAATGTCCTTCATCAGGGTTCACTTCACCTAGTTGGGAATGTATCTTATTGCCCTAGAGCCTCCCTCCAAAATTTTGAGTTTTTCCTGCCCCTAATAACACTGTGAAGTCTTTTATTAGTAGGCTTCTGTATTGAGATTGAGGGCCTCTGTTCTTGAAATTACTTTCCTAATGGAGTCATAGATACAGAGAACAAACAGGTAGTTGTCAGAGAGGAGGAGTGAAGTAGATGAGAGCAATAGGTGAGGGAGATTCAGAGGTACAAACTTTCAGTTACAAAATAAATGAGTCATGGGTATGAAATGTACAGTGTGGGGAACATAGTCAATAATTATGTAATATCTTTCTATGGTGACAGATGGTAACTAGACTTATCATGGTGATCATTCTGAAATGTGTAGAAATATTGAATCACTGTGTTGTGCACCAGCAATAAAATAATATTGTAGGTCAATTATATTTCAAAAACAAACAAACAAACTCGTAGAAAAAGAGGTTAGATTTGTGGTGAGGCCAGGGGGTGAGGGAAGGGGGAATTGGACAAAGGCAGTCAAAAAGTACAGATTTATCTTTCCATAAGATAAATAAGTACTAAGGGATGTAATGTACAACATGATAAATATAATTAACACTGCTATATGTTATATATAAAAGTTAAGAGAGTAAGTCCTAAGATTCTCATCACAAGGAAAAAAATTCTTTTTCTATTTCTTCTATTTTGAAGTTTAAATAAAGTTTACTAATTTGACCCCCAAAAAATCATCTCTATATTGTCATAATCATTTCACGACGTATGTAAGTCAGATCATCATGCTGTACACCTTAAACTTATACAGTGCTGTCTGTCAATTATATCTCATTAAAACTAGAAGAAAAAACTTACTTTCCTGACTCAAAACAGGATGCCTTTGTACACCTTCAGTTTGTTTCTCTTCACACTGTGAGGTGTTCAGGGAAAATTCTAAATATTTTCTCTATTTCTTCCAGCGCATTCTGGGGCTCTCGGTAAAGTCAGAAGCAGCTTTGAGACATGTCAAAATAATTTTCCTCCTCTTCCCCACCTGATATTCTTTGAAGTTTATGGCTTGAGCTTTTACCATTTTCTTTGTCTGTTGCTGGTGAACATCTTGATTTTTCACTACTTTTCATTCCTTTTGTTAGGTATCAGAGCAAGCAGATTCTATTATCTGAATTCATCCTACTATCTTCCCCCTAAATCTAAGATTCTCCATTTTAACAGAAGCCATCTTAGAGATATCGGTGCTATACCAAAGGAACGACTGTGTATCTTCATTTGGGTTCTCTCAGAAATAGACCCTGAGCCAAGTCTTAAGTAAAAGTAATTTGTTTGTAAGGTGATCTCAGGAACTGGTAGAAGTGTAGGGGGAAAAAAGCAAGGAAGGAAAAGATGCTAATAAAGAGCATGCAAGTTGCCATTGTGGGCAACTGGAGCTTAATTTCACTGGCAAAACTCAGGGAAGAGTTTAGAACACACTTCACAGTTATCCACCCAAGGGAAGAAGGAGCTGGTGTATTCACACACTAATTCCTGTCGTTCATTGGTTGAGACTGTTCCCTGGGGTCCTAATTCCCATTCGCTTCCTGCATACCCCACACCCAGGTAGTGCAACAGGCCCAGGTGGTCAAAGAAAGATCTCAATAAGATGCAGGCTCTAGAAGTTGGAAGTTGAGATATCATACCCTGAAATGGTAAGATCCAAGGGAAGATGGCCAGGGCATACTGTGTGATTGTGAATTTCAGGAATCTTGGTATTTGGGTAAAACAAGATGGGGAAGGAGGATTGTCTCAGGGCTGTTTAAATGGTAATACCACTTGAGTGGTCTCCTACTTGATACCAAGTATAGATCTTGGGCAGTGGTCCTTCTAGTTTATATAGTTATAATATCTCTTCAAATTTAATGGATGCACTTATAGATAAAATCCGGGGAAATATCTTGGGAGGCCTAAAAAAAAGGTGACAGGGAGTTATTTTAGTCAATAAAGCTAGAAAAACCATGGGCACTTTTTAAAATTATATATATATATATATATATATATATATATATACACATATTTCATATATGTGTGTATGTGTATATATATACACAAAGAGAATGATATATATGTAGACACATAAATTATATTCATTATATACACATCTTTTCATATATATATATATCTTATAAGAGGTGAGTATAGGTGAGGTAATACACACAAAATAAATGTGTACAAAGTTGTGTGTTGCATGGGTGTTATATGGACTCTTTAATTGGGAGCATTTAGAGTGTCGCCGGGTTGCATCCCCACCAGTTCCGATCTGACACACGGGGAAGGGATCACAGTTCTTATGGAGGCCACTGCATAAACCTCACTCTCCCACAATCCTACTTTCAAATAATCCCTTTTATAAAGATGTCTTACTGATTTTAGTTTTAGAAGGGGCTTTTATGACTTTTGACAGCTGTACATGTCTATATTGGAATGGAGTCCCATAGATCCAACCCTTTCCCTCTGTGTGAACTATCTAACTGAGTGGTTTAAAAAGTCATGACTTAAAGTCAGTCTAAGAGCACAACACTAAAAAGATCTCCAAGCTCATTCATTAAGGTAGAGAGAAAATAATCATTTAAAATACAGTGAAGTTAGGGAATTCTAATCAGCTATTTTGTGTATAAAGCGTATATATTTTTGGAAAGCAAGTGTACTTCAGAAGTCCAACCTAAGGGACTGGAAATTGTATATATGTTCATGTTATAAGGAACACCAGCTTACTTGCTTCATGGTACTTGACAAAATTACCCATACTAGAACTCATTATTTAAAATTTTTTGAGTTTTCTGTCTCATGTTTACTGATAAAAAAACAATCTAGAATATCGGGGGGGGGGGGAGGTGGGAATGTTTGATATTTCTTTGGCTAAAATAAGAGAAAGCCAAGGAGTAACTCAGCTGCTCAGTACATGGTGGAATTTCTGTGGGTATTTCTGAGTAATCATTCTCCATATTCATAGAGGGAGAAAGAGAGAGGGGGGAGAGACAGACTAAGATAGACTGAAAAATAGATTAGCAGGGAATGTGAGAATGAACTCACCAATGTCATGGGGCCTTGAAATGCTGAACTGTGGCCTCCATTAGCAGGAGATTTTTGGTCAGACATAAGAAATAACTTCTTGTTAGGCAGAGTAGATAAATCATCAGAGCAGATCTCTAAGTGATCTTGTGGAGTGCCCACTTCCGAAGTCTTTTAGAGAAGAAACTACCACCTTTTGTGAAAGATTTATGTGAAATGTCCAGGCCAGAGTGAAAATTATTATAATGTCCAGAAGTTCTGATTATTCTCTGAAGGGGGAATGGCTATTGTTTTAAGAAAATATACACGCAGAAGCACATCTCAGTAACTTACATCCACAAAACCATTTGCTTCACCCAACTCCTCCTTCCCCAGATCTCTACAGTTACGTCCCTAATCATTTGGGCTGCTCCATATACTTGTACATTTGTCTCTTCCACTCTTTATGTTTCATTGTCCCATCAAGTAAAGTTGCAAATTCGTCTATAAACTTACATGTGTTATGGGTTGAATTGTGTCCCTCCCAAAATTCATACGGTGAAGTCGTAAGGCCCAACACCACAGAATGTGACTGTATTTGGAGATAGGGTGTTTAAAATAGTAATTAAGTTAAAATGAGATCATTGGGATGGGCCCTAATCCCAGATGACTGGTGTCCTTATAAGAAGAAGAAATTTGGACACAGACACGTACAGAGGGAAGACTATCTAAAGACACAGGGAGGAGATGACCATCGACGAGCCCAGGAGAGAGGCCTCAGTGGAAAGCCACCTGCCAACACCTTGATCTCAGGCGTCTTTGTACAGCAGCCCTAGCAAACTAATACAGACGTCCTTTCCCTTCCATCCTCTCTCCTTTCCCTTTGCCTTCTCTGGGACGACCTGTCTAGGCTCACTAACCTTTCTTTTCCTTCTAGTCATCTTTAGAACATAGCCCTCCCCCATCTCTTCAGCTTCCTAAAGATGTATCTTCACTGAGAACTGTCATTTCTTTGCTGCCCTACCCAGGCCCCATCCATGAGACCCGGAGCCCTGTTAGGAAGGAAAACATTGTGAATCCCAAGACTAGCTGTTGAGCAAGTTTTCGTGCACAGAAGATGCTGCCTTCCATCATTTCCATTTTTAAAAAAAGTACATATGTTAGAAAACTTTTGTATTTGTGTTTGTATGGCTTATCAAAGTTGATAAAGTATTTTTGCAGATGTAACTTTGCTTAATCCTCCCCATATTTCAAGTCAGTGGTTTTTCAAGACCCTGGAACTCAGAGAGGTTAAGTAACTTGATCAAAATTACACAGCAAGTAAATGGCAGAGCTGGAATTGGAACCAAGGTAAAGATAAGCATCGTCACTGACTCCCACTGCCAGGTGGTCAGTGGAAGCTGGTTTACAGTATGGCTGGTTTCTCTCTCCTCTGCACTGGACTTTCGTGATCTTCCTGTTCATGCATGATCCCTTCTGGCTAGGTGTTTGCTCACGAATCGTTATCACACCAACTAAATCGGAAGCTTTGGGTGGGCAGATTCTGGACTATGCTTTCTGTTTAGTTACGGTGTTTGAGGAACATTTCTTGATTGATTGGTTAAATGAACTATTTACTAGAGAATTTGGCATATCTCTTGGCATCTGGCTTTCCAGAGATGTATGCAAAAGTGACAGGACTCTCACAATGTTGATCTGGTCTTTCTAGACAAAGGTTAGGAAGGGGTATGTATAAAAATAATACCGTGGATTGACATTATGTTATAGTAATTATGATTATTATACCCTGTATTTATATAGCTCTCTCTCTCTGAGGGGCTCATAGTCATTTGTAAGCAGTGGGCCTTATCCTGCTGCTAAATAGAAAATAAATTGCTTATCTCTTGGAAGAGAATTAACTCTTTCAGGGCACCAGGGTACCATTTAGTAAATTAGTAATCCTCTAAATGGCACTCTAGTTACGTAAGATCCCCCATATAAACTGGAAAGTGAACGTGTTCCCAGTGCTTAAAAGAAATCAGGGCATGCCTAACAGAAATCAGACAGCAAGCTTAAAATATATGTAATGTACTTATCTCTCTCCTCTAATAACTTTGTGTTCATTCTATGGAAATCTGTTTGTGACTAAAGATGAATCTATTTGCTAAAAGCTGGCACTTCTGATCTTTTAATCTACTAATATGAGAGCAATAGAGGGAAGGAGATGACAGGAGAAGTAGAGTGGTGGCGTCTATACACATGGGATCAGTGATCATTTGTTCAGCTAAGCAGATTTTGAGAAACTGATGATTTTTTGCAAAACAATTTGGAAGGCCAACCTTGATAGTTCCCTTAGGTCCTGAAGATGTGCGTCTGCTACCAAAATAGTGGTTAGTGAATTAGCCTCATGGATCTCCTTGGAACCATTGCTAAGGTAGGTAGGGGCCCAACCATCGATCAACAGTAGCTTTAGAAATTCAACTCTCAGTCAGTCGGAAATGAAGTTGAGGCCAATTAACACAAACTCAGAGATGCTGGAAATGTTCCATCGTGGGTGTAGAGAAACAGGAATAGTTAATTGGTACTGAACTCTGGACCATCTTTTGAAAAGTTCGACTGCACTCTTTCCCTGTCGTCTTCACTTTTTCTCTCCTGTACTTCAAGACATGCTGTCTTGAAGACATTGCTCGCCAGATTACGACCTGATCTCCTTATCCCATTTGAAAAGTTTGGAATTCACTTTTTGACTCAGATGCCTCTTGGACACACTTGCTCATCGAGGTGTTGCTACACTGAACTCTGATTGTAATTCAGTAACATGTTATTGATCGTTGAGACTTTCGGTGCGATGAGATAGAATTTGGAAACTGGTGGTGTCTTACTGACTTTCTGATTTGCGTTGCTGGGAAGCTCATTGGATGGTCAGATGGGCTGCTGCCAGGCAGTTTGGCAGTTCAGTAAACAGTCTGTGATTATCCCTCTGATTGTGCAGCATATCCATCAGTGTCCTCTCACTTAGATCCCACACACTGAGGAATGCATTGGACTGCTAACTACCCTTCTTGTTCCTCTCCTTCAACCCCGTGTCCAGGAGTTAGCCTCTCTCTGAAGCCTCATCTTCCCCTTTGGATTTTTCTTTCCTCTTCCTGCCCCACTGACAGCCAGCTGCCAGGGGCCTCTTTATACAAACCTCAGCTTTTCAAGGTAAATATGCCACGTAAGTCCAATTTCAGCAATCCACATACCTCTGAGCCCCTCAAACTCCAAGGAGTATCCTTAAAGAGAAGAATCAGCAGCTGCTAAAAAGAAATCAAAGCAGATCAGCAAAATGTCTTCAGAGGGGGAAGGACAGATGAGCCACGTAGACTAATGGCCTTCATTTTCCAGTAAGCAACATGACTGGTGACAAAAATAAACACTAATGGCGAAAGTGATATTCAGTCTAATTGTATAATTGAAGCTCGCTTTCTGTACATCACACAGGGATTGAAGTAATGTAGTACTAGGAAGTAGCTGAGTGGTCTTCCTCCTTCATACCTATGCATTTTGCATTTAGTTGCAGTCTGGCAGAAGCAAAAAGTCCAAAAGCACCAGGTTTGAGGATTCTATCACCCATAAATTCCTAATACTCACCGTCTCAAGATGAAGGTCAGTTGCAATAGCGCGCCGAGCTCAAAGGTGGCCGAGTGAGAGGAACGAAGCTGGCATGAGAAACAGAGCCACTAATTCATCTCCCAGCTGACCCTTTTAATATTCCAAACCGCGTATAATCATCAGGCAGTCTGTTGAACCGAGGAGCCTGGTCAGCAGTGCCCTTCTGCTGACTGACTTTTCAAACTTTCCAGCAAGTAAGGAGGCAGATAGATTTCTTACCCCACCTCTACTGCTGATACTAGACCCTCGGAGACTTTGCCAAGGATGTGAAAGCTGAATTCCATTCATTTCCTTCGGTTTTGAGAGGAGGGCAAAAGCTTCACAGGTTATATCCTATGATGGTATAAAACAGGTGTGCTTTTCTTGTCCAAATCCCCATCCCTTCCTTTTTGGCATTCTGGTGCTCACAGATTTGCACTGTCCTCAGCCAGCACGGCCACTGGGCTTCTGTGCTCTGAGCCTCTGTCACCTTTGTCTCTGATTCTGGCTGCCACTTCCTTTGCTCTTTGTGACTCCGATTTCCTCTGGAGTGGAAAACACCATCACGCCCTAGGCAGGTAGGAAGTTTCCATGAAGAGGACGTTTGTGCTGCAGTTGTTGCTCCAGTACAACAAATGTGCTGCAGTACATTTTATTTTCAAATTTTCCAGAGGGAACTGGAAATATGGAAAGAACTTGAGTTTCTGAAAATGCTAATTTAACACAAATGTAGTAATCATAATTAAGGGTGATCATTAATGCATTATTATTTTTCTACTTTATAATCCAGGAATTTTTTTTAATTCCTGAGTTTTATACAACCCAGAGGCAATGCACAGATGAATAATATGATTTGCATTTGATATTATTATTTTTCCTATCAACATAGAATATTACTAATCCACTAGAACTTAAAATACATTTGGATGATTATTTCTTTCATCTACTGACGTTCATTTTAATCTGCTTCAGACCCTCTTCTCTCATGATTTTTGTGGCTTTGTTCAAATGGCCAAGACTGCCTTTGAGCCATTATGAGTTCATAATGATTGATGGACTTATCCTAGGGACCGCTTTATCAGCATCTACCCTTCTGCAGGGAAAACACCTTTACCAGGGAAGATCCAATTTTTGTTTCCCCCTATTTGTTGTTAATCTGACTTTGTGATAATGTCATCAAGCCTTATTCTATACTTTTTCTTGATGAGCTGGAATTATCTGGAGCTGAGAGTTGCAGGCATGGGAGTGATAAACTAGGACCGGAAAATTAGGCAAATACTCTTTTGACATTCCCCTGCCTCAGACATAAAATTGATGGACCTGTGTTTGTCATTTCTTAGGTTTAGGGCAATCCCATACCACTTGTCATTCAAATCAAGTTCTGTTAGATCATCTAACTCAAGAAAAGGAAGCCAGATAAAAAGTTGTACATCTGCGTTGAAAGCGAATATTGCCCTTAGTTTCAGCTTTCTTGGGTGCCCATTGGTTTAAGAAAGAAGCGTAATATGAAGAAAGACTACAGAAGGATTTGCAAGGACCACTTTGGTTTGCAAATATTTGAAAAATTAACAGGCGTTAATGCTTAGTGGGTAAAAATTGCAAGTAGAGCATAACCAGGAAATAGATCTGACTTTCTTTTGATTACTCCTTCCCACTTGGGAGCAATTTTATCTAAAAACTGGTCAGCACAGACTTGTTGGTGAAATACTAATACCAGACTATCTCATTTATTCAGAAATTACATCCAGCAATATTGACTATTTAGAACAAAATAAAAACCTCAAAATAATAGTGGGGGGGGGCCTTCTACAGAAAAAAAAAAGTATGACACAACATACACATGTGATTCCTGATTAGGTAAAAATCTTTCATATATTCTTACTTAATATATTTTAGAAATATTTCATTAAAACATTTAAAGTAAACACAATGATTCAGTGCTTGCAGGTATAAGCTTCAATTTCTCACCACGTTCATACACCCCTCAATACCATATCAGATATAAAGGCACTATTGTGCAAAATCCCTTTCCTAAAATTAATGTATTAATTTCTACAACACTTTTTGTAGTTTGCAACTTAAAGATGGTCTCCAGGAAGGGAACTGTCTTGTTCTTGCTTTTGTTACTGGTAAATTGTGTGACCTTGAACCTGTCATTTAATCTCTCTGGCCCTAAGTTTTTTCACCTGCAAAATAAGGTATTACTTCAAAATTAAGTTTCTACAATTTGTGAGAAGCCACGTGATTCTTATGCAGTTGATCATGTCAGGCAACTGGTAGATTGCAGGCCAAGAGACTGAGGAAGCTGCAATCTAAGAGAAGCTGGACCAGCTTGAATGATTATAAGGCATCTGGGGTGGGGAAGTGTGAGCTGGGGTCCGGGGGGTACGGAATAGCACGTTTTAGAACTCAGGAGAGCCCTTGGATGACACTTGGAGAACACTTGGAGGACAAGAACACTTGGAGGACACAGGAGAACACTTGGATGTGTGCTTTGGGCCAGCCTCCCCAAAGCTCTCGTATGAACCTTAAGACTTGTTTTCAGCGAAGCACTGTGCCATCTCCTGAAAGATGGTTAGATCACGTAGACGTCCATCTACCGGAGCGTGAAAACAAGCAGGAGGGAGCCATTCCCCCACCTCAGCCAGGATGTCACTGGGCTTCATGGCGTTGATGTCCTTAGAGGACACAGTGAGCCAGCACTCGGGACCCTGAGAGCCACAGCAGCAGCGGCGGGGGGTAGTCATTGCCCAGAACGCTGGGCCGTGGGAGGACTCACCACCCATTTGGGGAGCAACAGCAGATACACCTGGGGTGAACGTGGGTGCTGGGAGGTGCCCTGAGGGTCTGCAGGGCCAGCGCAGACCGATGGGCCAGAACAGCCCACGAGGCAGATGATAGATCCCTGTGGTAGCTGCAGCCGCTTATTTGTGAGCACCTGTGAGAACCAACCTAGCGACAGGAGACTTGCGCAGAGGCTGAGGTTCTGTGACAGCCGTGGGTGTGCGGGCCTGGTGGACACAGCTCATGACTGTGACTTTACCTCGGTGGTTCTCATCTAGGGCAGTTTTGCCTTTCAGGGACATTTGACAGTGCCTGGAGGCATTTTTGGCTGTCACACCTGTGGGGAAGGGAGTGCTGCCGGCATCTATCGGGTAGAGGACCCAAATGCTACAGTGTACAAGCTCCCCTCTTCCGCCAGAGAATGATCTGGTCCGAAATATCAGTAGTACTGAGGCTGAGAAACCCCACAGGACTTCATGCAGCTGTGACAAAGAAAACCACAAATTCCACCCCTGGGCACCAGGAACTTGACTGTGTGTCATGTGGCCAACCAACGTAATAAGGAGGATGATCCTATGATCGTAGTAACGTAAATGACCTCCCTAGTACTAGCCAACCATGTATTGAGTCTTCTCCCTGCAGGACTGTTACAAGCCTCTCACAGATACCCACTCATTTAATTCCCATCACAACTCTACCTGCAACTTACAGATGATTTAAATAGCCAAGCTGCCAATTTACCAGAAAGTGTCAGCCATACTCGTTGTTTGGCCAATTTGAGTCACCTGAGGCACATGGTCCATTAGGGAGGGAATGCTGAAGTCATTGCCTTGCATCTCCACCACTGCCCCAGTAACTGGGCAACAGAAGGCCAGCCCAGTACTCCCAGACACCTGCTCTGCTTCTTGATATCAGCCCCAATTATGTGATCAGACCACCTCTAATACCATATTATTATCTTCTGGGGTGCAGAGGCAGAAATTACAAAACTACAGACAACACAGCATAAGGTCATGTGGAAAGGAACCGGCCAGAATCCAGTGACTCAAAGTATCTATTAAAATAGCTCATGAAGCCCCCAAATCTGTTTTTTCCTCAATTATTCAAACACATGCAGATTGATTTTAAATTACCCAGATTACTGGGGCAGGGTAGCCTTGCCCTGTTTCCATAGGGTTTTAGTAGGTAAATTTAATGAGATGGACTATTTAGTCCTCTTGCCCACGGTTCCGTGGCATTGTTTTCTGTAGAGGAATGCACAGCCCTCCCATTCACCTTTCATCGCAATCAATCGTCCTGTATTTACCGAGGGCCCCAAGAGTGGGGCACAAGAGGTGTAGATCACTCAATTTGTCGCAGTGCATATTTTCAATATTATGATAAGAAAACAAGGGACTCTGCATTTTGTCAACTTGCAAGGCCAAGATCGATCAGCAAATAGATGGGCCTCCCGTATTCTGAATTAAAGTGTGTGTTTTGGCGGTTTATTGACAGTTGATAAGTACTGACCACTAGTCCTGATAGAGTTGCAAAGGTCAGGTCGAGGCAGGTCAGAGCCACAAAGAACGCCGCCTGCTCTTGGAGGCCACTCCCTCCCAGAAGGGAAGTGCAGGTCAATAACTAAGCCACCTGTGGGGTCTGGAGGCTTTTTCATTCTTTCTGCTTCTGCCTGTGCTGTGACTTAACCCCCATGCAGCCCTGTCTTCTCTGGCTTTTACCCTGAACGCTGCTGTCCTGGGGGCCCGCCAGTTACCAAGGGAGCTAGGACTCCACCAGTCAGGCAAGGCAGCACCGTGCCCCTCGGCTCTGCAGCAGGGATGCCCTTCTGATAGGGGTTGCCAGCCCGGGGCGCACTTCTGCTCCATGACCTCAGAGACTTAAGGACACACAGAGGCAAAAGTGGCTGCCTTTATGGCTCCCCCAGGAGTGCCGGCCCTCCTGTGCATATGCAAGCCACTCTTGGCAAGCAGAAGTTTAATTAAAAGCCTCTCAGAATGCCTCTCCAGCTGGGGTGGGCCTCGGTCAAGGGAGGGGCCTGATCAAGCAGATGTGAAAACATACAGATGAGAGGTCTTGTTCCCAGGAAATGTCATCTGGTCCGCCTCACTCGGTGCCTTGCTGCGGAGGAGAGGAGGGGGGCTGTGCCCGTGTGTTTGATGCAGTATTCATTGCCTACCTGAAAGATGCAAATGATATTCAAATTTGGTTCCAGTGTACAGGCTGCTTGCATATACCCCACAGCAACCCTCTAGCAAGTAACTAATGGGAACATGTGTTCCCTCTATTTTTATAAGACTGGGAGAACAAGGGGATGGAGGGCTGAGCTTGTGGGGTTTGAAATCTCTCTCTTCAGGGGACGTGCTGCCGTCTGGAATGATAGTAATATCCAGTGGCAGCTCCATGGCAGTGGCCCCGACCTGCCTAGATGCTCCACTCCATGGAGACCCTTGAGGTGAAGAAGCAGCCCTGCCTGGTCCTTCTCTCCAGCCACAAGGAGAGGGACCCCGAAACACGACAGGGCTTGTAGGACAGTGGCAGGGCCCCCAAGCCTCTCCTTCCTGATAGCTTGCCCAGGTGTGAGTCTCTGCAGGACTCTTGTCTCAGCCATCACTACTGGGGTGATCGTCCTCTACATCAGTATTGTTGGTACAACAACGATCTGCATTTTTAATTAGATGATTTATGACTTATGACTCATAAGGTCGGATGGGGGGAGCTATGATTGACCATAGCCTCCTGTAGCCTCTTACAGCCCAAACTGGAAAAATTCCGAAGAATGATTCCATCCAGGACAGTCTTAGTATCACAAATCCAGTTCTGCTGCTCAGTCCCTGTTGCTGATAGCGTTGTGAAGGCAGTCGTGGTCCTCCCTCATCTTTTGTTCACACGTCAATCCAGTGAACAGGAATCATATGGCAAAGAAGGCAAACCAAGTGTCAAACGGGGTCTTTTGTTTGAAAAATGATCTCTCATTGTGTGAATAACAGGGTGCAAGAATCTTGAGATGCTCGAATTCAGAGGGATTGGGACAGACAGACCGGACCAGTGACCATTGAATAGAACTCAAAAAAGTCTTTTCTGAGGGAAAGAAGTGGCTAGGGCTGTGGAT
Source organism: Leucopleurus acutus (assembly GCF_964270905.1). Classification (NCBI taxonomy): domain Eukaryota; kingdom Metazoa; phylum Chordata; class Mammalia; order Artiodactyla; family Delphinidae; genus Leucopleurus; species Leucopleurus acutus. The sequence goes on along the minus strand of NC_139162.1, from coordinate 16,260,454 downwards.
TCCTTACCCCTTCATAAACAGTCTAGCTCCAATTGATTTGTTTTATGTTGTGTACTTCTGCATCCGGACTATAAAATGGAGTTATGTGCTAACTTCAGTCAACCAATAGGGGCTACCTAAATTGCTATGATGAGGACCCTAAGGCCAAGTCCACGATCTTCGAAAAAGAGAGCTGTAATCGTCAGGACTGCAGAGTAATGCACATTAACCATGCATTGCTATCCCTAGCATCAACTTGCTTTAAAGAAAGGATTCTGAGATTTTTAAAAGCTTAAAGACCATCAAACTCTATTTTCTTGCATTTCGATAGGAATCTTCATCCAAACCTAGGCAGAGATACATTTTGATTTTAATGACAAACACTCAAGGTAACCCATTATCAGCTCAGCAGTTCTTCACAATCTCTCGGTGTAAGGAAACCAAGCAGCTGCGTTCATAAAAATCAAACATCAACCTTCCCCTTGCCAAATGGGGCAAAATCTTGGAGATGAGATTAGGATCCCAAGGTCTAGTCGCTTCTCCCTATGTGGAGAACCATCTCCAAGGACACCATTGAAGGTCCCAGCTTGTCTTATCAAGGCTGTTGGGTGTCTCCTCACACTGGGTTGTAAGGATTCTTAGAGGTCAGGTGCTTTATCCATTTCAAGTATCTTAAAGGGTCTCTCCTTGACCAAACTTCTAGGATTTTCTCTCCCAAGGAACTGAATCATGGAATTGTATATAAAAGATACTTATCACACCATTATTTTAAATAATTTTAAAAAACTGGGATTAACAAAATCTAACAATAAGTAATTGGATTTATAAATAATAAAACATGGATTTTATGTATATGGGATATTATGAGGTTTGTAAAGTCCTCGCTTTTCTAAGAATATGAATGTTTCTGAAGACTATGAAATGAAAGAAACAGGATATAAAAGTTACATAAAATAGGACCCCAAATCATTGTATACATGTATAGGTATATAACCGAAGGGGAGAAGTGTATACACGTATGTAATGAAAAGGATGGAAGAATACACCAAATGTTGATGGAGGCTACTTTTGAGGGTGGTATTGTGGGTGAGTTTGGGGCTTTTTGTAACTTTTCTCTATTTTACAAATTACTTTTATAATCAGGAAATGTTTACCAAAAAAAAAAGCCTAGGCTGCCATAAATATTAAGGTATTTTATTTTTAAGGGTACCTCTGTAACAAGGTCCCTAGAAGGAGGCTGCCTTAGAGAACACCTGTAAAGGGAAGGTGAAGTCAATTTTCTATTAATATCCACTTGGGGGTAATATGCAAATTGCATCATTCATGTTAAAAGGAAACCCACGCTTTCTCTGCAATGAGGTGTTTGGCCTTCTTTATCAGGAAACTTGCTTCAAATTTCCATTTGTCTTTGCTTGTGTGTAGACACTCAAAATCCATGCCTTATCATGCTCTAAAGCAGCCATCCCTGTGACCTGCTAAACTGGCCCCTTGAGTCCCTCTCACGTATCAGCAATGTGCTGGGAACTGGAAATACAGAGATAATTACTGCACCATCCCTTCCTTGGAGGGACATTTTTTGGACTAAGGGGGACATAAAAATGTAAACAATTAAAGGTTAATACCAGGTGTCACTTGTTACTTCTGGCAGACATTGTCCTAGGACAACACCCATATATGTCACTTCACATGTTCAAATGAAACTGCATCATAGGCCCAATCTCCCCATTTGTGAGATGGACATGATAACACCTTGGTAAGTGATGGGGTGGTAGAGCCTGACCCCCCTGGTTTAACTCTTGAGCCAAATCGACGTTGGAATAGAAGGTGAAACCCTTGACTCTCCCTGAAGAACATAAGCTACAAGTGGAAAGGGATGTTTTGGTTTTGGTTTTGGTTTTTTGGTCCATTTTGTCTCCTGCTGTATCCCTGGCACCTAGAACAGTGATCACCTGGCAAGAGTGGAGGGTGGATACCCTGTAGCCAGAGTGGGGTTGCCAGATTTAGCAGATAAAATAAAGGACACCCAGTTAAATTGAAATTTTAGACAAACGGTGAATACTTTTTAGTGTAAAGAGTATGTCCCATGCAATATTTAGGATATACTTATACTTTAAAATTATTCTTTGTTAGCTGAAATTCAAATTGTACTAGGCATCTTGGGACACCTGGCAACCCTGAGCCGTGACAGCCGATGGCAGCCTGGTGCTGAGTTAAGTTGATAGTGGGTCAGAAGATGCTCACCAATTACACAAGACTGACAAGGCAGAGTCAGGAGCAAAGCTCAGAGGGGTGAGGATGCTCGGTTTATTCAGGGAACTGTGGGTAGCAGGCTAGACTGGGGAGCAGAGTTCTCAATGGCGGGTGTGGGCCAACGTGGTATTTTTTTGGGCACTCTAATTGTAATTAGTTATGGACATTTGAAATCTGGCCAATTTCACATTTAAATTATATATATAGTCTTTTTGTGAGGGGGGGGGCTTGTGGGCAGGAATCTGCATGTCTTTATTTCCAAACAACAGCAATCAATAGGAGGTGAGCAGTAGCTGCCCCTTCTGTCCCTTTGGCAGTAGGTGTGGTGGGTGGAGGCTGGGCTCTTCCATTAGCTGCACTCTCCTATAGCACTTGCTTTGGACATGTATTCTCTCCTCCCGGACCATACAAGCTTCCGTGTTTGCTACCTCTGTCGGGCAGTGATTGGGATAACTGCCACCCCCGTGGAGGGTGACTGGGGGGAATTGCCACCCCAGTGTCGGGTGACTGACAAGAGATGAGAAAGGAAAGAGGGCGGTGTCCAGGTTGTCAAGGGCCCATAATCCATGCTAAGGAGATCCTTCTGCAGACAGAGGGACCAAATGGGGGTTCTGTAAACCAGGCAAGTGGCATACTCACATGTCCTTTAGAATGTAACTCTGGCGGCTTTGAGGAGGATGGATTGGAGCCGATGGTGACTGGATATGCGGACCAGCGCAGTTGACAGGGGCCTTGAGGATGCAGAGGGGACACGCGTAGAGGACAGCTTAAATAACCATTACCTGTCTTCAGAGCCTTGCAGGAGGGCCCACATGCTTCCAGAGCATTGGATTCTCTTCCTGAGCCAGGGATAACCTTGTGGGTTTAAACAGAGAGTACGGGAGGTATAGGAGATGATGACGTGAAGTGATCCACATCTCTTCAATCTGTCTGACTGTCTGTCTATTAATTTATTTATGGTGGGTGCATGAGGAAGAGGCAACAGATGGAGTCAGAGATGGACGTGACCCCCATTTGCTCTGCTAACTCCCCTTGGCTTAAGGAAACATAGCTGTTCCCGTGCCCTGTGTGTCTGAGTGACCCGGGCTGTCACTGGTTGCTGGGGGCAGATGCATTCGTAATGGAAGAGGCGAATTCGCTGTTGGGGGTTGGAGGGAGGGTGTGGCGTGTTCACCGGGTCAGGAGGGAGGAGGGAGGTGTTTTGATGTCCAGTAATAAGATTGTCAGGGCCCATTCCCGGCCTGAACGGACTGAGGAAGGCTGCCAGGATGGCGAGCTCACTCTTCTTAATTAGCACTAATGCAGTTGAGGCTGTTTTCTTAGCCTGACCAAAGGGAATAGTAATTAATATGGTGGGGGAGACAGACGGAGAGTTCAAGGCCGGCATGTGTGCCCCCGACCCTGGGGTCACTGGGGCAGGGGAGCCTGGCAGACAATAGCCTGGCTCCCACAGGCCTGGACAAAGGCCGGGCCTAGTTCTCAAACCTCCGCTCACTGCAGCCTTCCCATTAATGCAAAATTCTGTCTTTCCACTTCTGGAAAACGGACTGGCTTATTAGGCTTCCCAGCTAAGGCGTGTGGATGTGTGTGTCTACGTATGTGTGAGTATGTGTTTTAAGGGATAATTGTTCTCCCACTTAAACTGCTACACAAAGCCTGGGGAGGTCCTCGTTCCCAGTGCTAATATGTGGCTCTGGTTTTGGGGGTGTGTGTGCTGGATTTATGGCCCCAACAAGCGGAACACAGTTTCCACAGTGTCCATTTCACCCTGAAGTTTGTACAGCATCCTGGGCCTGGGAGCTTAGAACTGAGTATGGCCTTTTGCAAACTGGGAAAAGCAGGGAGCTGGAGCCCAAATGCTTCTGTGGCCAGCAGGCTGGACAGCGGGCAGGCTGGTCCCCGTGTAGCAAGGGCTAAAAGTGATGACCCCACCTTCCAGGGAATCCCGGAAGACACGTGGAATGGGAGCCGGTGGAATGAGGGTGCATGGGGGCTAAGCAGTTGTCTCCCTCATTAAGGATGACCTCACCACTCCGAATGACAGGTAGACAAGCAGCGCCGTGGATAAATGAAGATACGTTGGACTCTCGGTGCCTCTTCCCTGTTTTGAGATGCTGATCTTCCCAGAGATGAATTTGGTTCTTTTAGATTTTGCCCTCGACTTTCCTTAGGCTGGTTCTTTCTTTTTTTCTTCTTTAATTAAATATTGCTGCCTAACTCTTTCAGGTCAGCGGCAATGTCACTAGCATCGGCCATGAATCATGGCCGCGCTGACACCTTAAAAATGGCGTCGTCAGGGCAGCGAGTACAGGCCAGACACCCACGCACAATGGCTGGACCCTGTAAATTACGCTAAAAGTCTAATCAGAATAATCAACACGCTGACGTCTTTATGCATGTGGGAAGGACGCGGGGAAGAGAAAGGCGCGGCCTTGGATTTCTCTGAGATTTCACTTGCAGCAGATTCTGGTGCTTTTTGAGGAAACGGAGGGAATCTTCAAGGGGTATCTGTTGAGTGCTTTGTGACCTCTTTCCTCACATTTACATTTTGTGATAAAAACAGATATAATGAGTGTCTCCCAAGAGTGTGTTGGTTTATATGCAGCTCATGCAGCGGAGTCATATATTTTTTTCCTGCAAACATCCCCCCACACACATATTTCTTCATCAGTACAGGTGCCCATGAATGGCTCTCACTCTTACACACACACACACATCCTATGGATATGATTTGAAGACATTCATGGACGCTTCTGGCTGCAGACTCCATTCAAACTCTTTTTTTATAAGAATGGTTTTCATAATTCTGACCCAGATTCTTTACTAGTCCCCCTTAATGTGATTTCATAAGGCCAGACAGGACAGCCACTGTCCAGCCAAGGCCATTTATCACCCTTCATACTCCATTTTAGTTTTTTGACTTTTCTTTTTCCCTCCTGGATTCCTTTCTCTGTCTATCTCAGACTCTACCTCACTTGGGCTTCATGTTTCTCTAGTTTGCCCAAAGGAAAAAAACATCCTCTCCCAAAGCTTTGGGTTTTTTGCCTCTAATGGAAGGTCGGGCGGCTCTGGGCCATACATATGCAGAAAGAGCGTTTCCCGGTGATCAATTGGCCCTACGAGGTCATAGGGACGGAGAGCCTGTTTGTCACCAGCTCACCTCCGGCCATCACAGCCAGGCTGCCCACAGCTTGTGGGCGGCCCAGTGCAGACCAGCTGGGACTAGCCAGTTAGGGCCCCTTGAGGTGTGGCCAGCCGGGGAGCAAGGGTGAATGCTATGGATTGGTTGGAATCAAGGAGGGGATGGGAGACAAAAGAAAGAAAGAAGGAAGAAAAAAGTGAGAAAAAGAGAATCACAGCTGACAGATGAGAAGCAGAAATATCCTCTTAAAAGGTAAAGAAGTAGGTTCTGGTTTGCTTGGCTTGATTTCTCAAACATTTACGGAGCAGCTAACAAACGCCAAGAATGAACGAGGTGTGGTTTTTATCTGGTGCTGGAGACTGTTGATGCTATTTGAAGTACTTTGATAGCTTTTTGCCCATCTGATTTTTACAGTGATCTCAAGAGAAGATATGGCAGCTAGTCACATGCTAACTTTTCAGATGGGTAAGCTGAGCCAGGGTCCCTCTGATTTACTCAGGGCCATGCTGGGAGCAGTGATGATACCTCCTCCTCTAATGCGTCTTTTGCTGTATCACACACTGGAGAGTATCTACCAGGATGACCTGATTCTGCCATGCCCTTGGGTCCTCCAGCATATCCTGACCATGGGACACCTCTTAAACCCTTTGACTACTCGTCATAAACACGTGGGCTCTGATTTGGGTTTTGGCTTTTTTACACATCAGCTGTAGGACCTTGGGCAAGTCACTTTTCCTTTCGCATCCTCAGTGTCTCCATCTGTAAAATGGGCTTCATACCCTTAGAATTGTGGTGATTGTATGACATCATAAAACTTGGGGCATTGTGCCTGGCACAGACTAAGCAGTTAGTAGATTGCTAGGTGTGTCAGGTACATATATATTTACATATAAACGTTCTGTCCAGGCTGGTCCTTCCGGGCGCCTCCAAGTGGCCCCAGCGTGGGTGTGCATTCCCGAGCCACAGTCCGACCCAGCACTGAGCATGGGGACGAATGCCACACAGTGCAGTTCCCAGAGATAGGCTTCCTCAGCTTCTCCTTGTCCATCCGCCCATCACCAGCCCTCCTTACCCTTTGTTCCAATGATCCCTACAGCAAAGCATTTGTTCACTAAGCACTTGTTGGTAATTACTACTGGGAAGCACTGTGTTAGGTGATGTGGGGCAGGCAGGCAAGGTGGGAAGAGGGACAGGACAGTGAGAGAAACCAAGGATGGGAGAGGGTGGGGACAGGCAGGACACAGTCTTGAACCCCCAATTATGAGACCACCATTGATGTGTCCTGGTTAAGAAAGCTCCAGATAAGAAAGTCCAGCCCAGTGACACAATTTCAGGAAAGGGAGATGCGTATAGAATTGTATACATTGGCTAAAGAATAAAGATGACTGACTCTTGGCCAATAGTCCACACTACTTGACAGACAAGCTGGTTAGCGAGTTCCTTGAAACAGCGAGCCGCCTTGGCGAATTTGATTGTAATTCTGTGCACAAAAGTATCGACAGCTCGGATTGTTGGGCCACTCTGCTTATGAGCACATGTGTGGGAAGTACAAGAAGAACAATGTCTAAGGTACCAGAGGCCCCCAAGGAGGGAAAGTGTTTACTGAGCATCTTCTGTGTGCAAAGCAATGTGTTGAGTGCTTTACATGACTGACGCTCGAGTTATACGTAATTCTGGGGGGGTAAGCACTATTATCTCTATTTACAAATAAGGAAACTGAGACACTGAGTGACTAGTGAATGACTAGTAAGTGGCCTGAATCCATTCTATTAGTTGGGATGTTTTTGGATGAAAGTGGTAAAAATCTATGTCTAATTGACTTCAATAATAAAAAGTATGGTCTCACCTCACAAGTTTAGCAGTAGCAGGGGTGCTCTCTGATGGGTAGAGTCCACGGTTCAAAGATGTCATCGGTGAACTTTTCCGATCTCTCCTGAATAATGCCGTCCTTATGTTAGCTTGCCCTTACTTCAAGTCCCCTCAAGCACCATCCGGGCACAGAAATTCCAGTTGTCACACTGAGACCCAATATGGTCCAGAGGTAAAAAAAAAAAAAAAAAAAGCTTTGATTTCTAGGTCTCTTAATAGCAAACCTTTTCGTGGAAGCCCCCAGCAGAAGCTCTTTCCTCTCACTTAGGTCAGATTTGGTTCATGTGACCAGACCTAACCCAATCACTGACACGTGAATGGGATGCCCAAAACAGCCCAGACTGGTCAGAGGATGTTAGGACCTAGGGATGTGCACAGAAGGAGGACCACGTGATGACACAGGGAGAAGATGGCCATCTGCAAGCCAGGGAGAGAGGCCTTAGTAGAAACTAACCCCACTAATACAATCTTGGACTGCTAGGCTCCAGAACTATGAGAAAATTTCTGTTGTTTACGCCGTCCAGTCTATGCCACTTTGCTATGGCAGCCCTGGCCAACTAATACAGGAGGAATGTCAGTTTTTATGGTTTTCCTTCCATCCATGGTATTCATTGGTGATTGGGAATGACAGGGAAGGTAGAGGGAGTTAGGAGTCTGACTACTAAGAAACAGAGGGAAGATGTAGGGACAGACTCAAGAGTATTAGGTAGACACTGTGGATGTGCTTTGGCAATTTGATGCACCACGCAGTAAGATCAGACCTAAGCCTGATGCCTGGAACGTTCACAGCACCACAGACCTACTGTGAAGTTCAAAGGGAAAGTTGCTTTGGGTGGAACTCTGAATTTGAATTGGGGAATGGTCTCTTTACTCTTTGGTAACTATGGAATAAATAATTCCTGTGTTTTCTCTGTGCCAGTTACTACGCCAGGGCAATGAGGAGGGATAGATGGTGTGACCCCTGCTTTCAGGGAACTAGTATTTACTAAAGGGGAATGAGTTTAGCATGAGCAGTGGGGGGAAGGTTAGCATCAGAAATCTGGTTGCCAACCTCCAAAACTCTACTGTCAGAAAGTTTGTGGTACGCTGGAGTTGTTACTCTTTGTAAAGACAAGTGGCCGCATTCGAGGGTCAAGCAGAGGAAAAACCTCTGCAGAGCTCCTCTCCCGATAGAAAAAAAGCCATCTTCTTAAAACACTGTTTTATTTCCATAAATTATTTCCTTGTGCTTTCTAAATAGAGAAAAAAAGATCTTTGGATTTGAAGTAGAAGTAGGTGGAAAGCAAGGGCTTCCAGGAAACAAAATACATTCCCTGTTTGCCCCTGCAGCATGGGAGAAGAAATGTACTTTTCTGACAAGGAAGCAGCAGGCAGCTGGTGGGTCTGTAATTAGTCCCAGGATCTCACTGGTTTTCCTGGTGGACTCAGGAGATTATTCGTGTTGAAGGAAGCTGGGTTGGTGTCACGAGTGGCTTTTCTGAAGTTCTACCGAACCTAGAGCTTTACTTACCTAGAATAAGTCAAGGCAGAGCATTGCCTCAAGTCTCGCCCTGGGTGTGTGTGCTCCTAGAGAGGAAGCCAGATCCTGCCCGGTGTCCCTCCCCTGCCAAGCTGAGGCCTTGGACAGATAAAACTATGGTGGCCCATCTACTAACAAACCTGGGGTATCTAGAGTCCCACCCAAATGTGAATTTTATGTCAGTCAAATCCAAAGTGGGGGGGGGGTGGCGGGATTTACGGTAGATCTATAAAGATGACAATTTGTTTGGACTCTCCTGCCTAGAATTTCTTGTCTTTTTTTTCTGTTGATTTTTATTGGCATAAAACGTTTCGCATTTACTTTTGCTGATTTATCACTGCGACAGGGATGTTTGGATGGTGACTGTAAATGAAATATGTATGCATCCTAAAGATATTTGTGTAATTTAGCAAAATTATTTTGCAGGTTTGTTCAAAAGAATCTGCTTGGTTCATGTCTTGCTAACACTGCAAAACATTTTACTAATCGCACCCTAATGTGGGAACGAACACACATTACTTAAACACACCAAATATGTGAACATATAAATACTGTTTAAAATATCTCTTACACAATGAATTATGATCACTATGTTAGAATACCAATTTCTACAGAAAATTGATTTAAGCAAAAGAGCTAATCACGGGACCCCGTGAAAGCAGCATTTTTTCAGTATGTTCAAGCCAGGGGATTTGGACTACTGTTTAATTTTGTGTTCCATTATTTTTTTTCCCCTTTCATTTGCTGAACAGTCATCTTCTAAAACATCCCACTTCTGCAGTGGTATCAACTGGCATGATACCAAAAAGATGTAAATGATTTCATTGAATTAGCTTAATTAGGTAAATTAACAGTTAAGCGTATCACACACAAGCTTGTTCTGTTTATACTATGTTACGGAGATAATTTAGTGAGGAGGGAGAATGGGCATGACCAAAATTCCAATGCAGTGAGCCAGATTAGCTGGCAAAGGAGAAAATACAAAGATAACAGTCTCTGGAATTAAATCTGGGTAAATAATTTATGCACTGGATTCATTACGTAGTTTGAATTGTAGACAACCACCAGCTGATAGTCAACGAATGTGCAAAAACATTGCTACGGAGCAAAAGTATGAAGACAACCAAAGTGCTTCTGACCTTTCCAGAAACACACCCCCAGGAAAATTTCAGCATTCCTTGGGCATTCAAACAAATTGAGGCAACGGAAGTCAGTCTGGCCAGCCCTAGATCTGTACTAAAGCAGAGCAGAACAAGCAAGCGTTGTCGGATTGTTTTCAAGCACATGCGATTAAGTAAAACAAAACAGGCCTTCTCAACCTTGGGCACTATTGACATCTTTGTTAGGGGTGAGGAGACTGTCCTGTGCGTCGTAGGTTGTTTAGCAGCATCCCTGGGGTCCACCCACTAGATGCCAGTAGCACCCCTCTGCCCCCAGCTGTGACAACCAAAATGTTTCCAGACAGTGTCAGATGTTCCCTGGGTAAGGGGACCAAAATCACCCTGGCTGAGAAGCACTGAAATAAAACAATTGAATATGATCTAATATGGATCTTTAGGAATACTGCTTTAGTAAATTATTCACAAAGAATTGTAACATTTGTAGCACTTACATAGGATGTTATACAAAATGTTAAAAATATGTATTTGAAACATCCTGTTCTCTCTCATCCATCCATTCATTCATTCATTTGGCAAGCAGGTATTAAGCTCTGAGCACAGAGTATCAGTGAATACAGGGTATCAACACCTTCATGGGCAAGGAGCAGCTGGCAGACCTGGGAATGAAGAAGCGAGTAGATGCTGGCAGGTGTGGGAGGCCGAGGAAACCATGTGTCTTTGCGAGAATGCCTCAGCCTTGGGTAACTTGCTTTTAGCTTTATGGGCAGAATACAGGGCCAGAAAGGAGGGCAGGTGCCACTACCGTCCTCAAAAGTTGGCTAAAATGCTAGCTGACCTGGTGGCAATGTGAGAAATTGGACGGTTTTAAGCAAGGGAGTGTTATGTGTAGTCAGCGTTGACTTAGAAACAGCAAAGGTTTTAAAGTCACACCCACACAGGTGAAATCCTGACTTTGCCACTCACCAGCTGGGTTACCCAGGCAAAGTGCAGATTTCTGAGTCTCATGCCCTCTCTATAGATGGAAATAATAATAGTTACCTCATTGCAAATCTTAAATGAGGCTGACTTTATAAAGCACCTGCCATAGAATCTGCCCCATAAAAGCCACCCAATAATTATCAGTTCTGCTTTCCTTCATTACCCAGTCCATCCCACTTAGATTTTTCACATGAAGAATGCAATGGAAAGCATACATTTATGAGGTTTGCATTACCCAACATCTGGGTTGTATTGTTGAATGCAGCTGAAGTTGTCCAAACCTTGCCACTGGGTTTTGTTTATTCTAAAGCTAAGTGTTTAAATCCCTTAAATTGGTAACGTCAGTTTGATGTTCATGTTAATGTTCCATGAGATTTTAGGATCTGGAATCTGGAGGTGCCTTTCTCTACCACGTCCACAGATCTGGAGCCAAATGTAGCTGTTATTACCACGGGAATCAGGGAGAACACAGAAAAGCACCCATTGGAAGAAATGCTCCTTTTCTATACAAAGGAATTGAAGTGTTTTGCTAAGCAAGTTTCTGGCAACATGTCTTGAGTGCCAGCATTTTCATTCTGTTGGAAAATAGCAACAACCAAACAGAGGAGAAGGGAGACCTGTTTTGCATTTGGAAATACCAACAAAACCGCATTCCCACCCCTTCTGCTTTGTATATATAATGGGATGCAGGACTCGGCTATTTTCTTTGGGATCTGGCATGTCTCTTTCTCATACACACACTCTGCAGTGATACATCTACAAATGAACAGAACATTTCCAAGAACACATTTCACTGTCATTAACATATATACATAGTGTGGTAAACACCCAGGACAAAGGTGTCCTCTCCCCCACCCCAACCCCTGGCTGGGTGCTCCCTTCCCATCCTGCCCTATGATAATGCGATTCCCCTTTTCAGGCGATTCAGCCAGATGAGCCTCTGGGAGTGAAGTCTTTAGGGTGGCTGGTCTCAGACACCAGCCATCCCTAAAGGCACTTGATATCCCTGCCTGCTCTGCTGGCCACCAACTGCAGCTGATGAGGCTGTCAGAATCTTCTTTAATCCCTTCCACACCCAGGGGCCTGTTCTCAGACGTTTAACTTGTATATGTTATGGCTATAACAGCATACAAGTTCACATTAACCCAAGAGGAAAATGGCAAATTCTCAGTGGCCTCAGGTTGTAGAAGGTTCTAGAAGTAATAGTCAGGTGCTGTGCTACATCTCTACATTACCCACTCCCTTTCCTCTCCCTGCCTCCCCTAGCCTTTTCTTTCCTCTCTTTTTTAAAAATTTATGTTGAAATCATTTTAGACATAATGGAAAAGCTCTAGAAATAGTTCCGAGTTTCCATATACTCTTCACCCAGCTTCCCCTAATGTTAACATCATATGTAACCATAGTACAGTTATCAAAACTAAGAAGTTAATATCAGTACAGTGTTATCAACTAAACTGCCGTCTTTTTTGGTTTTCACCCGTTTTTCCACTAATGTTCTTTTTCTGGTCCAGGATCAAATTCAGGATCCTACATTGCCTTTACTTGTCATTCTCTTTCGTCTGTTCCAACCTATGCAGGTCCTCAGTCTTCCCTTGTCTTTCATGACTTTGACACTTTGGTAAAGTACTGGCCAGTTATTTCATAGACCTTCCTTCTATTGCTGTGTGTCTGATGTTTTCTCGTGATCAGAATGAGGACATAATTTTGCCTAAGGTACCCCAGGGGTGATGTGCTCTTCTCTGTGTGTCACATCAGGGGGCACACGATGCTCCCCTGTCTTATTATTAACTTCAGTCGCTTGGTTAAGATGGTGCTTGCTGAGTTTTCCTACCATAGAGTCACTATTTTTCCCTTTATGATTAATAAATATCTTGGAGGAAATACCTTGCGACTATGCACACATCCTGCTTCTCCTCAAACTTCTGTCTGTTAGTTTTAACATCCATGGAAGCGTAGACTTTGCCTGCAACAATGGCCACTGTGGTGTCCTAATGGCAATTTCCTACTTCTCTCATGCCTTCCACATGTGGCTCTCCACAGAATTCGTGTCCTCACCTTGTAGGGTTTGGCCTAGCCTCATGCTCTGGTCCTTAAATAGGGCCCTATAGATATGTTTTTTAATAGAAAGAAAAAAGAGGACAAAAAAGACAAAATGGGATAAAAGAGCCCAGAAAGGTTCTGGTCCAAGCTCACCATGTGACTTGAAACAAGTCACTGTTCTTTCTTTGAGCTTCAGTTTTCTGTTCTCAAAATGCCATCTCTAAGCCCCTTCTAGCTCTCAAATGCTACAGTTCTGTGACAGGAGGTCAGTTGTGACAGAATGTACAGCTGGTATCACCAAACGGCTCAACAGTAAGACGAGCGCAGGGTGGCAACAGCTACAGACAGGGGATTCAAGGAGAAGGGGGAGGAATGGTCCATGAATCTTTTACAAGCACTAGTGATACTGACATTAATAATACTTTCCGCACTGAGAAGCACATTGGAGGGGATGCTAAGGTTTGGGAAGAAGGCAGCCCCATTTGGGATGAGGTCTTTTATCTCTGCCTGGCCCTTGAAACAGATGAATCAGCCCTTTCTCCTCAGATTGAAGAATTCATAGTGTGTGTTTCCACTGTCGGTTTCATTACTTTGCCTCAGGCTTAATATCCACTTAAGGCTGAATGGTTGCAGAATTACACTGGATATAAAATATAGTTTTTAGCTGGATAGTTTAAGAGCTGAAGTTTTACTCTTATCCTCTTTGTAAAGCTCACAAAACGTCCAGACATCAAGACTAAAAAATTCTCTTAATATCTTATAAGCTAAGTCTGTTTCTCTGATTTCCAGCCCATAGCCAATTTGTACTGATATTTTAAGTATGCAGTTAAAGAGTGCAGTGTATTCTGCCTATCTTTTAGATACATCAGACATCATTTAAAAATACAAAGACTGAGGGAGAAACATTTGTGACTATAAATGGGAGGGTTGGCTCCCAGAGTTAACTGTGAATACCGCATGGGACAAGAAACCCAGGAGTTGATCATGGGCAGTGGTCTCTGTTACAGAGAGAGAAGACTCCAGAGATAAGGAGAATCCAGTTTAGTCCCCTACTTTTTTTATTTGTGCCAGCGCTTGTTAAATTCCTTTTCCCAACTAGTCTCTTGTCAGAACTGCTAGCAAATAGAGGAGTGCATTGGTTTGAGATCGTATCCCTTAATTTCCCATTTTTAATAAGGAACTTTTGAAATTTTACTATAAAATTTCTTTCAGTAAACATAATTTGGAAGATCACAGGGAAAGTGAGGGTGGGAGAATGAGTAGCCAATTTGTCACAGATTACTGTGGAGTTTCTGTGTTATTGATTAAACTATGAGTTTACTCTGTTACTAGACAGGGACACATATCTGTCAGTCACTGCTGTATCTTGAATGCCAAGCATGGTGTCTGGCATATGGTCGGTGCTCAGTGAACCCCTGTTATATGAATAAATGGTTGATTATAGAAAATATCTCTGTGTGAGTTGCATCCTGAGCTATGGTCCCTTTCATTTACCTTTGAGGTGATGGTTGTAGGTGGGAGGTGATCTCACAGGAATAATTGCACATAGGGGTCTATACCTTATATCCATATAACACTTTGTAACAATTATCAAAATGCATTTTTGGAAAGTTAATAGATACTATTCAATAAAAAGATTCTGTGGTCAAAATTTGAACTGTAAAGGTTAAGTTTTGAACTATAGAACTTAGCAGAGCCTTTGATACTTTGAATGGGTGTTGGGACTTACCAAGAAGGCCATGAAACATTAGACTTATGAATATTTCTTTTCTTTCTTGTAGCATCTTCCATGTAATTATCAAATGAACATAGTTTGAGAAACACTGATAATATACAGAGCATTTAATTTGGGTAAATCATCCTAGACGTTTGTTTTCTATCTTTTCCGTATTTGACTTTGGACTAGTGACTCGTGTGTGAATCAAATGTATAACATGCCCTATAGGCGCTCAAATACTTGTTCAGTGAATGAGTGAATGAATGAGATTAGAATCATATATCAGAATATTAGAATCTATATCAGAATAATACTGTTATATACATGATACAGGAATTAACATCATCATTATCAATATCTAAGTGAGTTGTTGAGATTTCCCAAAACCGTGAATATTCTCACGTGTAACCTTTTCATTTGCCAATCCCATTGATGCTCCCCCTCTCCCCAGTAAAGCTACTGGATACATTTTGCTAATTGCCGGTAGCTTTTCAAAGAGTCTTTCTACATCTGGTCTTGCTGCTTTCCAATCCATCATGCCTGGGCCTTACATACTGTCGACTGAAAAAAAATGCACAACTCGAGAGTTGTGAGTTAAGTTTTATTTGGGGCAAAATGGGGACTATAGCTGGGGAGACAGCCTCTCAGACAGCTCTGAGGAACTGCTCCAGAGTTAGGGATCGGGAGAGGGGAGAGGTCAGTATCCATAAGATTTTTTTTTTTTTTTTTTTTCCGGTACACGGGCCTCTCACTGTTGTGGCCTCTCCCGTTGCGGAGCACAGGCTCCGGACGCGCAGGCTCAGCGGCCATGGCTCACGGGCCCAGCCGCTCCGCGGCATGTGGGATCCTCCCGGACCGGGGCACGAACCCGTGTCCCCTGCATCGGCAGGCAGACTGTCAACCACTGCGCCACCAGGGAAACCCGGTATCCATAAGATGTTAGTGAAGGGGGATTCGTGCAATCAGGCACATATTTTGACAGGGGTTTGCTGCAAGTCATGAGGAGCACGTGTCACCGGTAATGATTTTAGTGCTTTTCTAGACATGAGGAGATGCAAGAATTTGGGCTCGTAAAATCTTCTCCTGAAAATATCTGTCTGGAGGCCTGTTCTGCCAGTTTTCCCCAGAGCACAGAGTGCCTCATTCCTGATCTTCACCCCGAACTCCTTGCAGGGTGTGTTGAAGGTCAGCAGCTGCAGTGGCTAGTGATCCTTGTAGAGGCAGATGGCAGGCGCCAGTTTTTAGTCGGCAATGCCCATGTGTCAGTCAGCTGAGTCATGCTCTCAGCTCGGTGCCCAAGGCCTCCTCAGACATGGCCCCAACTCTCCCACCAGCCTAATCTCCGCCATCTGTATTGGCTACACTCCACACCAACCAGCCTCCTTCCGTTTCCTGAGGACACTTAGAAATGTCTCCTTCCCATGCTGCTTTTTGTGTTGCTTCCTCTGTCTGGAATGCCTGGGGAATCCCACAGCATTTGTGCAAAGACCTCTTGAAATACTACCTAGTTTTTCATTTTCATTTCAGACCACCTCCTTGATGAGACTATCTCGAGCCCTGCCATTCTCTGAGCTCCTTGGCATTCTCTTACATCAATCTTAGTTACCTAGTATTCACGTTGTTTTGTTGGCCTCTTTTCTACCTCACTCCACCCTCACCGCCCCTCACACACTGAATTGTAAACTTCCGCGAGGTAGCATTTTATTCCTTTTTTGTTTTCAATACCTAGCACTGCTCCTTGCACACAGTGGGCCCTCAGCTAATATTTGGTGAGATGAGCACTCCTCTTAAGAGCCATGAGTGCATCTGTATGATTGCTTTTCGATAGAGCAGCACAGAGAGACACGGGTCTTGCCCTAAGAAAGCTGAAGTTCCGGGTGGGAAGCCCCGGTTATTTTCTAGAATATAGAAGCATCAAATTTACTAATGGGCTATGTTGCAGAAGTTCATTTGTCAGTCTGTTGTTTGGAACCTGGGTTAAACTTTTCCTTAGAAACAGTATTGTGCGCGGTGGTTGTCTCCCAGCCCACAAAAGCCTATTTAACTTGTAATGTGTCTAAAGTCTGGTACTAATAGCAGCCCCAGGGGTTCAGCCGCGGCTTCTCTCAGGCCATTGCCAGTCTTAACACTACAGACCTTGCCCTGAGGCAAAGTATGAGGCAGGGGTGGAATGGGATCAGGGGCACAGTCTCCAGCAGCTGTGGATGATGGAGGGGAAGGAGGGAGGAGGGGAGGGAAGGAGGAAAACAGAAGGAAAGCGGCTGGGATAACTGAGCTAGGGCTTCTGGTCAGCGATGGTCCTTCTTGTGTGATGGGTACAACGCGAGCCGAGTACATGCCTGAGACTTTATGGGATAAGTACATTCTCTGACATTTACTTCTATTAGAAAGTCTTTTGAAGGCTGCCTGCCTATGCCTGTTTCAGGGGTTTTTGATCGTTCTTCCTTTAGTTTTCACCACAGGAGAAACTAAGTATATTAATAAAGAAACCAAGGAAAGACTTATTTCAACACATGGAAGCAACCGCTATGATATTGACTAGAGGCCACAAACTTAAAGCCCAGGGCGCTGGGCGGGCCGTGGAAATGCCTGCTGCAGATCAGGAGTAAGAAGGTGGGGTCTGCGGCGACCTGCAGTGTACATGCTCCATCTAAAGGAAGCAGCTTCCACGTAGCTCCAGTCAAGTGCTTGCCCTGGGTTCAAAATAGACAACTTTTTCAAGAGAACCCATCAATCTCACTTTTTATGTACTAGTCCCTGAATTTTATATGTTAACAGTTAATTTACAAAAATTTTAACAACACACACACACACACACACACACACACACGTACCTACACACTTATGGGTCCCACCCATGAAATCTTTCCTGTACACAGTCGTATTTCACTTAATGTGGTCCTGAAAAAAAAAAAAAGAATTATTATAAATAGAATTTTTGTAAGTAGAATCATATATTCCCATTTGATGGACATTAAAATTTCAGAGATGTGTTCCCACAGAAAAAAGATTTCTGTTCAACAACACACTTGAAAAATCACGCTTCGGGGAATAGTTTATGAACATCTTTCGATGGGCGAGTGCCAATTTCTGATAAAATTTTTAAAATAATGCACCAATCTCTATTAAATATAATTGCTAACACCTCTAAAACCCAGGGTAAAATAACTCAGAAAACAGGTAATTTTTGACCAAGGACTGGGATGCTTTTAGATGGAAACTCATGTCAGCAGCTCCACAGTCAACTCCAGCACTTGGCCATTCCCATTCTCTGCAGAGTCTATATCACAGGACTCTGTCTGTAAAATTCTTAGTCTTCCTGCAGTAGCCCCTCGGGTCCCTCACCCAGAGTGCAGGGGCCTAAAAGTTCTCTGGCTATAGTCTGTTCACCCTTTGATAGCATCCTATCAGCATGAAACCTGTGTGCTGGTGGCCATCAACAGTGTATTCTGAAGACCTCAGTGCCACGGGCAGCGCCATTAAAGAGAGCAGCCATTCCAAAAAAAAAAAGAGAGCAGCCATACCCATCCCACACAGCAGAGCTCTGTGCTTATCTGCGTGGTGGACAGCTGGAAATCAAAAGCATGGCATCTTGCCTTTTAGGTGTGAGATTCTAATTCTAGAGCTGCCGCTGAGAGACTGAGCAAGTCCCTTATGCTCTCTATGCTTTAGTGTCCACATCACCAAAAATGTACCTACCCCATGGGTTGTTATAGGAATGAGATGAGATCACACCTGTGCATAGCACACAATTTTGCACTCAACGGCTGGTAGCCATTGCGATCATTCTTTCTTAGTAGTACCATTAGCATCGTCAGAGGATGCGGCCTTTCCCGTTTGGTTCTTCCTCTACCCACCAGCTTTTGTCCCTGAAGATCACACCAGTCCAGGCGCAGAAGATGGGTCAGCACCCACATGTACTGTAGGTACAAACTGGAGAAACTGCTCCTTAAAGTGAGAGGTCCAAGTGTGTTCCATGAGTCCAGATTTCCTACCACCTTATCCAGGTCGTAGTTGTCCCCAGACCGAATGTAACTATTTTTTCTTGTCTTTGGCTGTATCCAGCATTAATGATTCAGCCCCGCCGTGTCCTCTCCATCCTCAGATACATCTCTGGTCTCTCCAGGGAACAAGAAGCTTTTAAAGGGCAAAGCATGTTCCCTGTCTTGCTGTCTGCATTGCCAAGCTTGGCACTATAAACAAAAAGGTACTTAATGAGTTGCTTTTTTAGCAAAGAAACTACTCATTCGGGGTGAAATATTCATCTAGGCGGTGAGTTAACATTTTCATTTTACTGTAGCTGGCTTTGACCAAATGAATGAATCCCTGTACTGAATGCAGGGGAAGAGCTATTTAAAGGAACAGCGGGAATCCCTTGCACAAAGCCAGGTTGAAATGAATGGGGAGAGAGCCAACCTTTTTGGGGAACCCCTAGGGCTTGTGTCTGTAAATTCTGCTCCGGTCTGGCAGATGAGGGCCACTCTGGTTGTCTCGGCTGGAATTTGATGCGGCATGTGGCCCTTGCCCAGGGACAGTCTGGACAGCACGTGGGCCCCGTGTGAGGTCACACCTGTCTCCATTTCTGAGCAGGGACTGAGCCGTTTTTCAGACAACGACACATGGCAGCATCTAGGCCACAAGCCTGGTCCTGTGGGCCACCCAATGGGAATGTCAAGGCCACTGCTGCCCTGACTTAAAGCCTGAAGGGCACCAAGATCAGCTCGTTGGAAACTGGATTTCCAAAGCTCTGCCCGGCTTGTGTTCCCCTCATTCCCAAAGGAGTGAGCACTCCCAGCCCTGAGGTTCCAGCCACAGCACTGCTGCCTGCTGGGATTCTGACTTGCCGTTAGTTCTTGGCTGGACTCACTGGGGATGAAAAGGAAGGGCAGATGTGTCAGTGAGGAACCAGTAGCAGCTGCATCTGCTGCTGCTTAGAGCTATTGGCATCCAAACCCCCTCGTCTGTCCTCAAGACACTGACAGGGACTCAGGCTGGTCCTGGGCGGTTTCTTCCTCCTGAGCGCACCCTCTCTAGTCACCTCCGCTCCAAGACCGTTGCCTCCGCATAGACATTTTGATGGCGGATACTACAGTAGCCTTCGCTTTCCTCTGGGTCTGCTCTGATATCACTTAATGCAGAAATGCCTACAGGGAGCTTGGAATGAACAACAGCCTCTCAGGTCCCAGGCCAAATCCCTCCACCCGAGCAGAAAAACCTGCTCCACAGGTTTCCACAAGCAGTCCTTCTCCCCCCGCCCTCCCACCCCCGAGAACCTGCCCACTCCCATCCTTGGCTGCCTCCCCAGTGACCCAAGCCTCCCATTTCCATCAGAGGAAAGGGTAGGCGCGCTTTCCTCAACTGCTCTTTGCTTTCCCCTAGCCTGTGGGAATCAGAGGTTGGGGTAGGAATTGATAAAAGCGAGCATTTTGCCATAAAAAGAATCTAAGAGGGCAACGGAAGGCCATCCGTGCGATTCCCCAGGCTGTCTGGCTTTGAAAAGGAAGATCTGGTCAAACCTACAGAACTTGCTGCCTCTGGAGTTTACTCTTTATTTCACTCTGTACAGCACGTCCTTGTGTATGAATTAAAGATTAAAGACTACTTAACCTGCATTTTGCTATATCTCTATATACAGGAGAGAAAAGGAGGGAGGGAGTGCATGTGTTTGGCATGGCCTCCTGGTGCTAACACCAGACCAGGCGATGGGAGACTGAAGATGGAAAGGTTGGGGGCTTCTTCCTGACCCTGCCACTCCTTCATGCAGTGACCCCTGGCAGCCATTGAACTGGTCTGCGCCTCCATTTCATCAACCATAGAATGAGTATAATTGACACCTACTTGGACTCCTGTTGTGTCCTCTGCCACACTCTGTGGGTCTCAGAGTGATGATGACATCATTATAGCATTGGCCATTTAACACAGGATGCAAGGTGCAAATCACCTTTCAGGAGAAAAATCAGCAGTTGGGCCCTTCTCTCATTTTGAAACGTAACCAATTTTGAATGGTTCACAGCTGAACTATAATCCCAGTGTTTCTAGTCACTAAACAAGTGAACTGCCTTTGCAGTCCCTTAGACCAGGGTTTGTAACCTCAGCACCGCTGACGTTCGGGGCTGGATCATCCTCTGTGGTGGGAGCTGTCCTGTGCGTTGTCGGATGTCTAGCAGCGTCCCTGGCCCCTACCCACTAGATGCCAGGAGCACCCCCAAGTTGTGCCTAAAACAT
This sequence comes from Leucopleurus acutus, assembly GCF_964270905.1. NCBI lineage: Eukaryota > Metazoa > Chordata > Mammalia > Artiodactyla > Delphinidae > Leucopleurus > Leucopleurus acutus. The sequence continues at coordinate 16,239,614 of NC_139162.1, read as the reverse complement.
TGCCAGACTCCTGCTGCAGGACAAAGTTGCCCTCCATTGAGGACACTGCCTTAGAATCAACCACCCTTGGAGAAAGCACCACCAAAGACCACGATCCAATTCATTGTTACCAGAAGAAACTGAAAGACAAATGCACAGGCTAAATCAGTGCCTTATTCGGGAACTGGAATGTCATCAGATAACATAAACCAGTCCCAGAAAAAGTTCAAGAAGATAAGGCTATGAAAAGAAAATACATTCCCAAGCCATTCTCTGTTATTTTTCAGGCATTCTTCACGCCACTAATGTCCTATTAGTGCAAATCATGGGTCGTTGACCTGATAGAGACCACCCTACAGCCCTAGACTTGTGGTAACATCTGCCGGACACTCAGAGTTTTTCAGGCACGGGCAGGATGTGAACAGGAAAGGATTTAACAGGTGCATACGGGCTAGGTGTGCGCACTTGGCTCTGGATCTGGAGTTAAGTGTCTCTGTAACAAGTGTTCAACAGAATTTATTGCATTCTACATGAACGTGTGAGCCTGGAGGAGCCATATTAAGCTATCGATATCTGCCAAAATGGATATGTCTTTAGGACGAGACTTCTTAAATATCAAGCAGCAAAAAAGGCAGGAAGAGACCCTAAGTGTAGACACTATTTTCTGTGCTCATCTGCAACTACCCTTCAGGTCCAGCAGGGTAGCAGCTGGGCCTGCTTTGACTGTAATTCTGTGCCAGCTCCTCTGACTGCAGAGACCCCAAGGACGGGTTTTGAGGATGTGTACAGTGGTACCTCCATCATTTGCCAAGGATCAGAGAATCCACATGGCCAAGAAGTTCTGTCTCCCAAACCAGAATCACTAGCAATGTGTCGGTACAGAAAGAACCAGCTCTTGGTGACTATACAGTGTTGATTCCGAGAGAGAGGAATTCATTCAGGGTGCTTTTTGAGGCTGGCGCTCGGCAAGCCATCTGACGGCGCATCCTGAGGCCAGCTTTCCCGTCCAGATGTTTTTGCTCCGCTGCCACCTCCTAGAGAACAAGGAATGTGCGTCCCCTCCACCCCCTCCCCAGGGTCGTATGCCCCTGAGAGCATCTATACTGGATGCCTCTTGGAAAGCACATTCCCAGGAGGAATTGTTTGTGTGGCACTCTCCAACCTCCCCTGGAGCCAAGAAAAGATTTACATTTGGCTGTCGGTGTGCAACAGGTCCCAGTCATTTCCTCTCCTTTCAAGAAGATTCCCAATGAACATAAATCTCACCCCAGCTCTGACAGCCTCCAGTCATCTGTTTACCAAAATAAACTTAAAGCATACATTGAAAACTAATTCCTAGTGAAATATGCATCCCCATGGCATTCACGTCTGGTATTTAATGTCTTTTTTATGGTTAATAATGCATCAAAAGCATCCCCAGTCTGAAGCTGTCATTACATCACATACATGATGTGCAGGGCCCATTTCAATGACTAAAAAACTTGGAGTCAGTTTTTATTTTCTTAAAAAAAATACTAATGTATAATTACAATGGCCTGTTTCCCTCTATCTGTATTTCTTTTTAATAAATCTGCTGCTTGATGAGATCAATCCACTGAAAATAGCTAGAGAGGTTCTTTGCTGTATACAGATAAAGAGATGTGCTATATAAACAACTCCAAAATCCCCTCATTAGAGCTGGGTTCTATTTGGAGAGCACCCCAGTCTTCTTTTTTATTTTATGTTGCTTTATTTTTTAAAAAATCATCCCGGATTACATAAAAGAGTACAGTTAAGCCTCATCCTTCCTGGTAGACATAGAAAAATAGAATATTTGAATCAAAACATTGGCTTTCATTTCAATGCTGGCTCCCTAAAGTTAAAAAAAATCAGGAAACTCCATTTGCCTTCTGTTAACAGCAAAGTGAACATTGCTCTAAGCGTCTTTCCTTATTTTCTATCTGTTTGGCCACTAATGCTGAGGACAGCATGGATGGGAGGAAAGATGAGGGTTGAAAGTTTCCTTCCTGAGGTATCTAGAGGCTCCTATCACCCTGGAAGTGCAGGAGCCGCACTTCACGGCCATCACTGCCATCTGTAATGACCACGTTCATGCCCATGAGTGATTTCTTTGCCACCCTGGACCATTTCTGATGGCCTGAGGATGATGCAACTCGGTGAGAGCAGCCAGCTTCTAACTGCTTGGGCATTGGGCAGTGTCTGCTTACCTTGACTTGTGGCTCCGAGGACCAAGTGAGGTAATTCGATAATGTATGCAAAGTGTTTAGGGTGGGCATGCACCTGGGAGACACTCACGAAATGGCAACAGTTAGGACTTGGAGTGGTGGAACAAGCAGTAGCTGTGGCTCAGATGCTCCCGGGCTAGATGGGCCATTGCTGGACTCAGTGACTTAGTTTCCTTGTGTGTAAAATGGAGGTAATAGTTGTTCAGAGAGTAGATCTTAAATGTTCTTATCGCAAAAAAAGAAATGGTAATTATGTGATGTGATGGAGGTGTTAGATGTCCCTAGGTAGTAATCATTTTGTGATACATATTACATGTCAAGTCAACACAATATACACCTGTAACTTATACTGTATGTCAATTATGTCTCGATAAAGCTGGGGAGAAAATGGGGGTGGTGGTGGGGGATAATAGTCCTAACTTACTCTCTTACACAGTTACTATGATGATGAAAATGAAATAGTATGTATAAACTGTAAGTACCCGATGGCTGGTAGCTCTTAACAATAACACCACCACCAGCAGTACCTGTAATTAGCCCTGTAATTTGCAAACACTTAGGTAATGTGATCTAGTAGTTGCTCTGCGGCCCCTCCTACTTATGATTTGCTAATGATGGAGGATTTGGACCCACAGTGCTAAGTTTTAGCCAAGATTCATCCTAGGAGATCTGAAGAATTTTTGCTCTTCTGCAGACGTGGCAGACACATGTTTTAGGAAGCAGGGAAAGAACTAAAGGAGGGCTCCTTTCACGACCTGCAGGTCTTAACGTTTTGATGGTTAGCTCTGGCAAACAGTTGTAAACCACAGAATATAGACTGAAATCAAGCCTTCTTTTGCACCTGATGGAGGACACTCTGTCCAGAGACTAAAATCTGGCTTTGTCCAGGGACAAGCTGAGAGAGTTGGTGGGGGTGGGTAGGAGGGGTTGGGGCTACCCCCAGGTGGCCTTAGCTTTTCCCCAGCCCTTGACACTGGCGTTTTGGCTGCTACTGCCTGGCAGAGCACTTCTGAGACTGAATCCTGAGAGGTCCCCCGGCACAGGAAGCCCTTCTGTTTTTTCCTTTTCTTAGTGCTTTTCGAAGATCTGAATTGTGGGGTCCCCAAAGGGACTGCTACTTCCTTAATACTCCTCACAGGAGTTTTTCTTCCATCTTTGGCTGTAAAAGAACATCCCAAGAACCACAGTCAAAGCAGCAGTAACTGTGCATGCCACCAGCGCCAAGACGTCTTAGGCAGCCCGTTCTTTTGGCTATTCTCCCTTCATCCCTGCCTCACACTTCCTGTAACTCTAGTTCTGGGCCCCCCTCCCAGAGCTGACAGCCTCACAATCTGGAGATAAATGCTGCGAGCTCTCCCTTTCAGAGGCGGTTTAAGAAGTTACCATTTGGACGTGTTCGCCACTGGCTTCCTTTCAGTTCCCCAGCGGCCCGCGCCCGGCCAGTTCAGACCCTTTCTTGGTTTCCCTATTGTTCAACTCCACGGTACTTTTAAAGTGTCAAAGCAAATTTGTGTTTCCAGTAAGAAAGCACCTTTTGCTTTTTGCCTTTTTTTTAATTGCATGTGGCCTTCACGGTTCTAATTCCCACGGAAACTTAACTGTGTCCCTAAAAAAAGGCACAGACACGTACACAAACGCAGCCAGCAGACACTCCTACGCCCCTGCACACCCTCGCAAACACAAAATCGCATACCGTAAAGCCAGCTAATGTTGACGCATCCAGGTTGGAAATGACAGAATATTGTGGAGGGCCAGTCACTTAACGAACCCCTGCGGGACCAGTCTTGGTGACTAACAGTTTCTCTCCAGCTCATGAGGCAAGGGAATCGCAGCCGCAGTGTTTCACTCCGTCATGTTCCCCCCACTGCCCCCTTCTTTCTGCTCTACACAAACAAACCAATTACAGCCAAGGATATAAATGAGACCCCTTTTCTGAAAATGCTCCCTCAACCTTTTTTCTGCCCTTCCTTACGCAACTCCAGTCAGCCTGCCCACCATGTGGACCGTATGCGTGCACACACACATCCACACATACACTCGGATATACACACAAACACGTGTGCGTGCATGTGCGTACTCTGTGCCACAGCCTTTGCAAACTTCCTGTTCTTTGGTCCAGCCTGGTTTCATCTGTCCTTATGTCTCCTTAATCTACTGTCATGAGGAATACAGACTGAAAGTTGCTTTTCTTGAATTTCTTTACCTCCTTTTTATACTGCAGCTGGCCCCAAAGCTTCCCCTCCCTCCATCATACCTCGGGGTAGCTTCCTAGTTTATTTTTGGGTGGCGCCTTGTGTAACTCCTACTGGTATTCTGTGTCCTCCGTCTTAGTTACCGATTGATTAGTTAGCTTAGAGGCTTGGTATAAAGACCTACTCCTGCTTAAATAACACGAACTGTTAAAATGTCAGATTTACAAACTCTTACTAGGAGTGAGAAGTTTCGTAGTTTTGGAGTTTGAGCCATCCTGAGTAAGATAGCCAGACAGTTATTACCTCTGCGTCAGTGCTGTTGATACTCTGAGTCCACAGGCCAGTCCTGGTCATGGGGTCAAAACTTTGTTATCACAGGGTTCTACGTGCATGTGTGGAAGCCTCCACACAGACATACAAACATTTCAAAAGAGAGACTTTTGTTCCCTCCAGCATGAGGAACAATTACCCAGTTATTTAAGTAGAATGATGGGTGCCCGACAACCTGTAGGCTGGAGACATTTTAGAAATAATAACAACTTGAATTTTTACTGCCCCTTTCCCATTTACAAATAGCGTCTACCTCTGTTAATTGCCTTGAGCTCAGAGCCAGCCAGCAAGAGAGATTGGCCAGAGCTTCCTCCCCCCACTTTAGGACAGGATCTAGGACCTAGAGCTCATCCACTCCACTGTCTCTGTGTGTCTATCCAGCTGCTGCCCAAGGTCCAAGGAGATGCCAGGGGAACGGAAAGAACTTCTCCTGCAGTCACTTTTGCCTTGTGTAACACACAGAGAGCCTGGCCTGCAAGGGGACCCTGGAGGGTTCCGACCATCCCCTGGGCTTTCTGGGTGTTTTTTAAAGCCAAAATACCTGTGGTTTTTATTGGCTGGATTGTGACTGGAGGCAATGGGGAGAGAGGGAACACCGGGCATTAAAAATGACAAAGCACTTTCATTTGACACAGCCATCGGAGGAATTTGGAAACAAACATATTTTTCTAATGGAAGGCAATTTCAACAGCTCTGCCTGTGTACAGAGGAACAGGACAGTGAACTAGCTCGGGATGGCCTCCAACATTCCCGGAGAAAGACAGATGATTGATGTTTTCTCATTGTGGGCTGGGAGGGATTTTTATGCAAAATTCAAAGAAGGAAAGAAATCTCAGTTTCTGCCCTTCATCCTTTCACGAGGGCCTTCCTGAACTGGAGGCTGACAGACGTGGTGATAGAGCTGCCCCAGAATCATGTGGAGGTGACGGGTTCATTTCTGGGTGGTTAGACGAGCCAGACGTAGCCGGGCCTTGCTGCTGTGGAGGATAATGTTCCCTCTGGGGAAGAACACAAGGTAATAAATGGCTTTTGCAGCAATTAAACAGAAGAGCAAAAGGTGAACCTCCCACTCCACGGTGCCATCTCTCTTTCAAGAACAGCCACAAAAATGACCACGAGCCCCCAAGTCGGAAGCACCTTTCCCCAGACAGAGAACGGGGTGGCTGTCTTTTCTTCTCTTAGTGAACTTTCCAGTGCAGCTCCTTATGGGTTTTGCAGATCATGTGTTTGGTAGGAGCTGAGATAGTCCCATTCCGTCTTGCATTTGCTAAAATGCATTTGGAATCACATTATTATAGATTATGCAAGACTGGAACGTGGTCGAGATGAAAAAGTAGCCCTTGATGCTTCTGAGAGAAGGAAGCCAGGCTGATCCCTCAGAGCTCTGACTCTTTGTTTTTGTGCAGATCTACTTGCCTGAGGGAACAGTTCAGCTATTCCTTCCTTTTAATTTCTGTCTTGTGGGAGATGTGAAAACATGAAGCAAGGAGAGAATATCCCTGCAAACTCCTGTCACTCGCCAGCAGCTCTACACACAAGGGCACACACACACACACACACACACACAGTGGAGTCGAGGTTTTAGATATTTACTTAGACTTGGCAGCTTGCTTATGGGGAATAGGGCTTGGGAATTGAAATTAAGAAAGACAGAGACTCACTTCTACTCTGATTAGCTGTGTGGCCTCAGGTAAATCACTTAACTTCTCTGGGCCTTAGTTTCCCAATCAGAAAAAAAAAAAAACAAAAAACAAAGCTTTGGATTTGATGACTTTTGTGATTCCTTACAGACTCAACATTCTCTGATTCAGTGAATTCATTTCTAAATGAAAGCCTCACTTAGGAAGGCCCATGGGTTTTGCATGCATGTGTGTGTCCCGGTCGTGCACAGCAGATAATGCAAGAGCTCTGTTTTGTTCTCCCCTAGCACAGCCTCCATGGGCATGCTCTCTGCTATCTTTCTTCCTCCTCCTGTGCACTTTCGATGGCCCCGTTATATCCAGACAGCTACGTCTTCAGAAAGTCATAATCAGAGTGATGCTGGAATGACACATCTCTCGACACATCTCTCAAGCCCCGAGCACCAGTTCAAACCAGCACTAGATTGCTGTTGGAGGCCGTCGAGGTAACTGTGGCCCGCTCGAGCGTGCAGGGAGATTGGCTGCATGCTCCAGTGCCCGCAGCCTGTCAATAGTCCTGAATAAACTAATCAACCCATTTGCACCTTCGTGAAAACGCATCTTGGAGCTGATGAAATAGGAGTGGTACAGACAATACCAACATTGAGTGGAGGAAAAAGAAAGAGAAAGGTTACGAAGAGCAAACATGCTGTATTTCCTAAGGAAAAGGGGTGCTGTGTGCCCAGAAACTTGGGGCAGGGCTGATGAAATGTTCCCGAAGTCTAAGAGACTGGAGTTCCCTCTGCCTTCTTGCCATCGGCCATGTGTCCACCTCGATGTTTCCACTGATCTCCCCCAAAGAAAGAAACTCCCCAAGTCCCCATTTTTTTTCAACTACTGTTTAGTAGAAACAGTAGTCTCTTACCTTTCTAAGAACTTGTTCCACACAAAGCTGTATACTCAGATGCCAAACCTTTCTTTTGAGTTTTTCCTAGGGCCACTTAAGACCCACTAGCAGGGCTTCTCTGGTGGCGTAGTGGTTAAGAATCTGCCTGCCAATGCAGGGGACACGGGTTTGAGCCCTGGTCCGGGAAGATCCCACATGTCGCGGAGCAACAAAGCCCGTGCACTACAACTGCTGAGCCTGCGCTCTAGAGCCCACGAGCCACAACTACTGAGCCTGCGTGCCGCAACTACTGAAGCCCGCGCATCTAGAGCCCGTGCTCTGCAACAAGAGAAGCCACCGCAATGAGAAGCCCGCGCACCGCAACGAAGACCGAGCACAGCCAAAAATAAATAAATAAATAAATAATTTTTTTTTTTAAAAGACCCACTAGCACTCACCATCATCTTGTGGTGGCAGAGGAGGAACACTGGATCGAGGTCGGGATGTCACAGGAGGTCCCGGTTGATGCGGCTGTGCCACTGTGCGCTGTAAGTTACGTGCCACATGGTTCAGCTCCCGTAGGGATGAGGTCCTCTACCTGTGTACAGATGGTGTTGGGGATCCCATCCCACTCCTCTGATAAGGTTGAGTACTACCCCCGCCTCCTCGCACAGTGGAAAGGGATCAGTGCTGTGCTGATAAGCTGACTCTCAAATTTTCTAAAAAGCCTCACTTTGGAGTATTTGCTGATGTCTGTGGTATAAATGCTCCCACTGTGACTCCCACAGTAATGGGTGTGGTGTACAACTGGCTCACACCATTCCCCGAAATTTAACCACCAGTTCTCAAGAGCCGACGGGCTAGCCCCAGCACCCCGCTGAAAAGGACTGCCCTGGTGCTAACTGGAGTTACTGACAGTGGCATGGCCTTCTTCCTTTCCCTAGAAAGCAGATGTGTTATTACCCCAGAGATTAGTGGAGAAGTGCTTAATGTCTGCTAGGACAGTTCTACTTATTCCTAGACCCCTTCTCTTCTCTCTCCACCCCCTTTCCCTAGGAGGACACGTCTAGGCTCGTGACTTTAAATTCCATCTAACTGCTGAATTCTCCCTAAATCATCTTCCTGGAACCCTAGACTCTTCACTTCAACCTCCAACGAGTATTGCAAACTTAACACTTTTATAACAGGTGTCTTGATGTCCTCCTCCCAGAATTGTCTCCCCCAGTCTTGCCCAATTCAATCAATGGCATGGCTGCCCACTCTCCTTCACCCTCCACATCCAATCTATGGCTGAAAGCCTATTGACTCTCTCTCCAAAGCACATCCTGAATGCAGCCCTTTCTGCCAAGCCCACCACTAACATCTTGATCCAAACCACCTCCATTGCTCACTGAACCACTGCAATTATGTCTTCCCTATTCCTCTCCATTCTCTTCTTGACCCTTGCAATCTGTTTTCTACACCACAGCCGATAGCTTAAGACACTGCAGTGGCTTTGTATCACCCCAAGAGTCTCCTCCAGACTCCTCACCCTCACTCTGCCTCCTCTGCACCCTCACCCCGCACTGCCAGTCACTCACTTCAGCCACATTACCCTCTCTTCTGTTCCTCAGACACAGCAAGTTAGCTGCTGCCTTTGCGTTCAGCTTTCCATCTGCCTGAGTCCCCAGATCTTTGCATAGCTCACTCTCCTTATCATTGAGGTCTCATCATAAATGCCATCTCCTCAAAGAGAACTTCCCTGATGACCTTCAGTATGTCTGTCTGTCTAGAGTGTAACTTCCATGGGGGCAGAGACCGGTGTTAGGCATACACGACAAAGGCAAGGACAGAGAGGCTCCAAGGTGGCAGCGAAAGGGCAAAGTTCATTTCTTGCACATAAGAGAGCTGTTTGGGTCCTTCCTTCATGTTGCTCTCTCCGAGGAGACCACCACCACCTGTGCAAGCAAAAGCTGGGTCCCCACAAGTCCATGCAGTGGGAAGAAGGGGTCGGGGAGGAGGCAACATACCCACTGTCTTAAAGTCTAGGTACAGACGTGGCTCACATCTCTTCCGTTCTCCTGCCGCTGGTGAGACTCAGCCACGTGACCACACCTACCTACCTCCAAGATTAGGAAATGTAGCCCATCCACATATCCAGGACACCTGGTATGCGAAGAATGAATAGATGAAAACAAAAGAGTCTCCTAGTGTTTCTAGTGTAGAAAGTAAACATTTCAAGTGCCCCTGGAAACTATCAAAGCTGCAAAAGGAGGTTAGGAAGGTAAAATACAGCCTTCTCCAGTTTGACGCTGTATGGCACTCTTGCATCATGGAAAGCATCCAGCGGTAAACCGTGGGATTGACCAAAATCTCCATCCTCTCCTCCCCCTAAGCCTATACCCATCATACAGACTAGAAAGGAATGGAGAAAGAGGCCCGCTGGGAGGCTAATAGAGAATAGTGTGTCCTTTTCATTTTCTTCTAACTCCCTATTGTTTTCTTAGACCCCCTCAGCCGCCTTCCCCCAACTTCAACGGAATACTGCATTCCTCTAAGGCCCTGTCCTATTTATTCCAGGTAGGGTGATGATTACAAAAGAACAAAGGAGAAAAACGGGAATTTTATAGTAAGCCATTGTTTTCTTCTAAGCCTTGTTAAAAGTCTCACTCCACCTGAGATGTACTTATCAGCATATTTAACAAAGACCTATGGGACAGCTGGGAAACCCTGCACAATGTGTGGGAACAAATCTGTAGATGTCTTGTGTGTCTGCACTTAAGGTGGAAACTGGGGTTTATTAGAAGGGTTTCTCTACTCTTCTCTAGTGAGTTTTGTGTATTAGGACCCCTGTTCTGAGTACCTGCGAAGTCCAGTCTTCCGGCCTTTTAAAAATATTAGTCACATAATTACTTATGAAAGAAAAGTAGTCGGTGTACTTTATGTAGTGATACAGCGGCAGGCTTTAATAATTTCAGAAAAATAATCCATTTGGTAATAGTTACGAAACCATTAACAGTGACTATGTGCCTGGCACTATTCTAGGTGCTGAGAAGAAGGCAATGGACAACTCAGAATTTCTTAAAGAAAAACACGCATAACATCACGCAGGGTTTCTCAGCCTTGACCCTGTTGGCATTGGACACCCGATTCTTTGCTGTGAGGGCTATCCTATGCCTTGTAAGATGTTTAGTGGCATCCCTGGCCTCTACCCACTAGATGCCACGAGCACCTCTACCCCCAGGTGTGACAACTAAAAATGCTCCAGACATCGCTAAATGTCACCTGGGGGTAAAACCACCATCACTGAGAACCACTGCCCTAGTGGGGAAGACCATGGTCTTTGAGACCAGATCTGAGTTCAAGTTCTAGCTCTGCCAAGCTTTAGCTTTAAAATCCTAGGGAAATGTCTTTACTTTTCTGGGACTTAGTTTCCTGATCTGTCAAATGGGTTAATAAGAGGATGGCATTAGATAATGAATATAAGATGCTCAGATCAGCGTTTGACGCACAGAAGTGCTTCTGGAAGTGTTATCTGAAGTGTTATCTAAAGGGTTCAAAGTTTGATTTGCTCTGGGATCATGTAAAAGCCTCAGTCAATATGAAATATAGACAATTATTTATCATGCCATTTTTGATGATTTCAACAGGGTTTTGTGGACCATTTTAAGCATGTTTGTATCCATCTATCTCTGTGTAGAACATTGTTTGAAATATTAAATAGGACATTGCAGGTGTTGGTGGCATAGAGATAGAAAATTACTGAAGAGTTCTTGTTCTTAATTAACAATCCCATATTTTCTAGCACTTTCCTTTGCAACAGCTCTTTGATACACTGGATATTGTGGTGGCTCCCAAGAGACTATGTTTTCCTACAGGTATCATTGTCCTCTCTTTCCAGAAATCGGTTCCCAACTTCCTTTGGTTTATTCATTGTGGCTGGAGATGGGAAATAGCACCAGTATTAAAAGGAATATTCATGTGAAAATGAATGCATACTTCCAGTAGAAACCAGATTTCATCTCTAGTGACTTTAAACTTGTGAATAGCACCAATTACTTTAGGTATGTGTTCATCTCTGCTTCAAATTCAAGATCATCACTTTGGTAGCCAAGGAATTGGCATGTGAACAGCTGGCCACATTGGTAGTGCTGGGTGTAAAGTTTGTATGCAGAAAGGAGGATCAGGAAATGGTATCAAGTATGGTGAGATCCTGTCAGCAATCATGGGGGAGATCATTAGAACCAATCATCAGGCTATTGGGACTGACAAGAATATATTAAGTGACATGCTGATTTCATCAAGGAAATGTTAAGCTTAAGTTGGAGGGATGGTAGGAAAAAGTATGCAGCAAAGTATATTTTTAAAGTTACATACGGTAGAAGATTATGAAAAGACATTAAAAGGATAATAGAAGTTTTCTGATATTTTAAAGAAAAAATACGGGAACCATAATCAGGTAGCATTTATGCCCCCAGTTATCTGTATGCCAGTGTACCTTATGTGACTAAGAAACAACGTGAACTTGAAAGTTCAATGCAGGTGTGGTGAGACTCTATGAGATCTCGAAAACTGAACGGTAAAGTGGGCGACCCTGGAGCCAGTAGGTTAAAATGTGGTAGAGAATGTGTACATTTGGATAACAGAGAAAGAAGTAGAAGTGATGTCCTTATGGGACTACACTTCAGACCACCCAGTCAGATCACTTGTCTCATGCTTTGTTATCCATGGTGTGAACTTCACATATGCAAAATGCACCATTCTCAGGGTTTGTCAACTCTCCCCACATTTGCCAAGTAGCTCCTTCTGTTAAAAACACACTTACTGCGGGAAACATTCTTGACTTCCTTTGTTCAACATTTCAGCTATTAGAAGGTTGAAAAAGGCAAGAGTAACTGCTAATTCTGGACTGAATTCTAATAAATCTAGAGGAACTGGTGATGAAATCAATTGATGGGACACATTTCCGTCTGAATCTTATTTTTTTAGATTTAATTTTACAAAAGTCACTCATACACATAACTTTTAGATTCATATAGTCCCACCAGCCTTTAAAAAAAATACACAATGTTCCCTGAAAGTATCTTACCCACTTCCTACTGCCCAGAGAAAAACTGTGTCAATTCGTTTAACCGATTGCTTAGGAATTTAACTCCACATCTCAAAATTTATATTTTTTTATTCCTATTTCTTGATTTTTACTTCTAGACAGTATCCATTGACTTCCTAGTATGGAAAATGAGGACCTAGCTCTCTTTTAATCCCTCTTCAAGAAAACCACATAGAATTCCCATCCTCCCAGTATTGAATTTTTATTAGATCAATTTTCAGCCTAGCTGGGCCGTGTAGTGTACTATGATTACTCCTCTTTTCTGGTATAACTCTGTTTTCAGTGGTCTTATTTTTGCTTTGTTTTCTATGTAGTGATCATGGCCATGTCTATAAACTCTCTACCAGTTGTATACCTCTCCTCTCAATATATTCAAATATATTGGATGTTCTATCAATTTCATCTTCTTATTGAAGTTCTCCCAGAGCTCTCTGACCTGCTCCTAGGTCAGAGTAGTTGAGTAGTTGATCTATAAGTAGTTGATCTATAAGTCTGGAGCCCACCTGTTGCCTCTGGATGTCCCTTCCCATCATCCTGGAGTCTCCTTTCTCCTCTGTGGTATGTTGGAGCCTCTCTGTTTTCTGCATCCTAGTTCAGTTAATTCCCATCCCATAGTAAATATCATTATTAGTTCCATTTTGCAATTTAGCGAAATGGAAACATGGAGAACTTAAGCAAAATTTTCCAAAGTCATATGGTTTTAACACAAATAGCAGAGCCAGGTCTCAAATCCAGATTCCATCTGACACCAAGCCTGTGGCCTACTTCCTCACTGAACAGTCAAGGCACAACCTTTGGCAGATCGGCCAGGTGGTGGGGAGCGCCCACAGGTGGCTAAGGGCGCTGTGTAAGCTGTGCTTCCTATGTTCCAGTCAGGCTGTTGCCACGTTCCTATCTTAAAACCCTTTTACAGCCCCTGACTCACTGTTCCTAATGGCAGCTTCTTATTTCTGGGATTAGTGGGTACAAAAAAATAGCTTCTGGGCATGTGACACTATTTTCAGGCCTTTAATGTCAGAAATAATGATCGTGTTAAATTGGAGCTCATTACCACGGAATGAGACCTCATCGAGCCCTCTTTTTGGGGGGTTGTTTAATGGGGTTTTTTTTCCCTTTTTTTTTTTTTTCTCACTCTTAGTAGATCTGACATGGTACACCAGGGGGGAAGTGGGTATTTGGAGTGGCAAATTATCAAATAATAAGAAAGATCTCCTTTCATCGATGCAAGGGAAAGGGTCCGTCCTCCATTGTTCTCACCAAACGCTGGCTGTTCCTTTGTTATGGTTTCACGGAAATTTCCTGAGAGCCCCTTAAGCCACTGATACCAGTTGTATCCCCAGCAGCCACAACACGTACTTAAAGCATTATATTCAGCACAGTCTTTCCCATAATGAATCTGACAGTCCCGTTTTATGATTCGTTGAGTAGTTAATTCAAAATATACCGTTCTCTAGAACCAGCTTTCTGGTGGACTCCCTGCTAGGCCTTCTGCACAAGCACAAAGGCTTCGTGTGACCATTCTCAGAGGGCACCACGGGGCCCGATCAGACCAGGGTACCACCCTGTGCCTGGGACTCCAGAAAGCGAGCGACCACCCTCTGCTTTCTGCCCTCTAGAAGCTCCTCTGGTGAACAGTCAGAACTATGGTAACCAGAAATGAATGCCCCACTTGACGAGGAGCCCGGTGTCCTCATAGCCTTCTAAGCGTGGAAGGACCCTGGCATCCAGGAGCACACAGAAGGGACAGGGAGCTTACAGCATACAAGGAACAATACAGGGACTGGAGACGTTTAATCTGGAGAAGCAAATTACAGAGGTAAGGATGTGCGTTGTCCCACATACTTGATGTGTTGTCTTATAAAGGGGATTGTCCCCGTTTGCTGACTGGCCACAAAGGGCAGAATGAGAACCAATGGGTGGAAATTACAGGAAATCGGATTTTCACTCTAGATACAAAAGAGTCTTCCCACAGAGCTGTTGGGAAACATCACAGGCTTCCCTGTGAGCAACTGTGTGTTTCCTTTTACTAGAAGTGTCGAGAGAGATGGGATGTCCACAGATACTCCAGAGGAGAGTCACACACTAGGCTTTAGGCAGGACTAATAATCTCAAATATGCCTTATTATCATAGGGTTCTGTGAGTCTAAGGGTGGAGGGAGAGACCTTTGGGCAGTTCTTTTTAAAACAGGTTTTTTAGACGTAAGTCGGTGCTACTTTAGAGGCCAGCAAGCTTTTTCTTAAAGAGGCAGAGAGTAAATATTTTAGACTTCGTGGACCACATAATCTGTCATGACGACTCAGCCCTGATATAGTGCAAAAAGCAATGCACAAAATAGTCCATACACAAACGAGTGAGCGTGTCTGTGTTCCAATAAATCTTCATTGACAAAAAAAACAAACAGTGGGCCAGATTCGGCCCATGAGCCTTAGTTTGCCAATGGCTGAGACAGTGCTGAGAAGCCCAAGGAACAGAAAGGCTATGCCGATACCACAAGCGTGCTTGCGAGTGTCACACTCATGTACAGCACACGTATGTCTATCTTTGTGTGTGGGGATGCGTAGTTATGTGAGTGTGGTTTGGGCAGTGGTGAGGAGAGAAAGAGACAGAACACACATCTGTACAGAGAGCGATAAAGGCTCTAAGACGCGCTGGCCGTGGCCTGAGCAGACCAGTGCTCTGTCACGGCAACGTAAAGGCTCCAGCCCCAGAGGTGCCCCGGGGGAGCTGTACACAGTGTCTGAAATTCCTTCCGCCTCACTCTCTTTGCTTTGGGCATCTGCCTTGTGAAGGAAAAGGCCTAACTGGACGTTACTCTGTCCGGAAGGAACAAAAATACAGTTACCCAGAATGGTTTATCAGACCAGCTGGTTATCATATAGGCCTTGAAATGGGGAAGTTGAGCTAGACTGGTGCCTGGTGCAACCAGGAATGGCAAGGAAGTCCTCAACCCCTGAAAGGAAGGTTGGCAGGGAGCGAACGTGCCGAGACAGAGAGAGAGAGAGAGAGAGGGAGAGAGGGAGAAGATGGAGGAGGGCAGAGATCAGCATTGCCTGCTTGGCACGTTAGCTCAGGGGTGACCCTGCCTGTGCCCCCACACCCCTGCCCATTTATCTGGGGTAGCCTCAGAGTCATTTTAAACGAGATATTTTTAAGCAGCTGGTGAGCATTTGTGGAGACTAGGGTATTTAGGGGTCCTTGATCATCTGGCTTTGTTAGAGTTCAAGATGGTTAAAACACTGCAAATTCTATTTCTTGGAGTCAACATACTTTTCTGGAGGGTTGCTTTTCCCAGATCATTACCCTTTGCCGCTCCTCAGGACCGCCCCTTCCCTCTAACTACACCCCTTTCCCCCACATAACTTTAAAAGCCTCCTAGCCGAGGTGACACCCCCTGCACACACACACACAGATACACACACACACACACACACACACACACACACACACACACACACACACACGGGCTTAGACATACAAGTGCATCTCCTCAGCATCCGGGAAGCATCTCTCCGCCATTTGCTGTTGCCTTGTGTTTCCACGGCGGCCATCTTGTCACATCTGAAGAGGGAAAGGACAGCCTCCCCCGTTCCCTCTGAAGTGCACTGTGCAGCACTGATTTTTTTTCAGTCATCTCTAAATAGAGGTTTCTCTCCCCCTCCTACCAGCTCAGCACCCGAGAGCGCAATGAGCGTGCCCTGCATTTGAAATCTGACATCTCCCTCTCTCACTCATTCACTCTGTCTTCGGCTTGGCAGAGTGCTTAAAAATTGGTATCCCTTTAACTAGGAGAGCTATTCTTCTGTGGGGAGATGACCTTTTACACAGAAGACAGGGCTGTCATAAGTGATCTCTGATATATGGAAGTTTCCTGTGTGTTCCAGCAAGGAACGGTACCGCACTGAAGAGCAGTGGGTGTTTGCATGGTGTTTCTGTGCAACGTGTGTGAAGAGATATTATATTACTGTATATATGGACCTGAATAAATTATCACCAGTTCTTTTAAATACTGCTAGCCCTCATGAGGCACATCCATTCAATTTTTTTTTAATTAAAAAGAAAAATTTTGTCTGATTCAAGGGCTCTTAGGGGAAAAGATGGAGGGAAAAATCATTGAAAATAGGAAAAATTTCCATGGGTTTTATAGAAATTAATTGCACTCAAAGTTATGAAAATAATCTTTAAATAATTCTTCCCACAGACTTGGGAAATGAAAACAATAAATGACTTTTTATTCTCCAAGATAATATGTTATCCTGAAGTCTTCAGCATTACCCCTCTTTTATCAGAAGCCTAATGTCTGATTTTTCTCCCAAGCAGAATACTATTTGTTATTTTTTTCTAAATGTTAATCTATATTACCGTGAAGTTGTGAAATTCACGTTGCGGAATGAAATGCGAAATTTCCAAAATGGGAAACGATGAGGATTTGCTTGCATGGCACAGATCCAGTGGGTACCACACTCAGTGTTCTTGAGTTTTAACTTCAGGACCTTGTCATTTGCTCAAGTAATGCACATACCAGGGGTTATTAGTACACCAAGGGAACTGGGCTCACACAACCTCGTGTGATACACTGTTAGATGGAATGGAAATACCAGGATGTGCTGACTGCCTGAAGTACCCCCCTTTTCATCATTTAAGAAAGAATCCTGGGATGACTGCTCTCACAGTGAAAGAACTGCTTCTTGCTACTGGGCCCTTTCTCTAAGCTACTGGAAAACTCTGAGGGTATACCTAGCTTATGTTTACTTACAAAGTTACTCACTGGATGATGCCATCTTTGACTAAGCAGAAGGAAAGCCTGGTAAGAGGCTCATGGCTGTCCCACCCTAAACCAATCCCAGGGTTGCCCATCACAATTCAGTGATAATAATGATGTCCAAGAACTAGATGTTTTAGACCTGAGTGTCACCCAAGGGTCACTCCAATCTCTGGAGTCCCTCATTTGACATACTCACTTATGGCCTATATTTCTGATTTTTGTTGCCTAAGGACTATGCAGAGCTCCTGTGTTCCTTCATTAAGTGGCTGCCTTCAGACATAAACCTGGAACAGTCCTGTTGCTGTGACCGAAATTCTAACATTAGAATTCTTAATGTTGGGTTAAAGAAAGAATCATTCCCTTCAAAACTGCAATTACCTCTGAGGAGCTAAAACAGTATTAATATTATGACTGTAACGTTATTTTTGCTATGTGGTAATTGTCTGACAACTAACCACTGTATTCACTAGCTCATCTCCCTGTGATAACCCAGCAAGGTCAACGTATTAAAAATAAGGAAAGTGGGATTCAGAGAATTTAAACTTCTTATCCATACTAACACATCTAGTAAGTGGCAGGCCTGGGATTCAAATTCATCTTTCTTTTCTTTTCTTTTCTTTTTTAAATAAATTTATTTATGTATTTATTTAGTTTTGGCTGGGTTGGGTCTTCGTTGCTGCTCGCAGGCTTTTGAGGCGAGAGGGGGCTGGGTTGAGGCGAGAGGAGGCTACTCTTCGTTGTGGTGTGCGGCTTCTCATTGTGGTGGCTTCTCTTTGTTGCAGAGCACGGGCTCTAGGTGTACGGACTTCCATAGTTGTGGTGCACGGGCTCAGTAGTTGTGGCTTGGGCTTTAGAGCGCAGGCTCAGTGGTTGTGGCACACGGGCTTAGTTGCTCCGTGGCATGTGGGATCTTCCCAGACCAGGGCTCGAACTCATGTTCCCTGCATTGGCAGGCAGATTCTTAACCACTGCGCCACCAGGGAAGTCCCTCAAATTCATCTTTCTGATTTGAAAACTTGTATACCTGATTACTGTATGTTGTCAAATAAGACCCTTACCAGTTTGTTTACTAACTGAAAGCCATTTTGATAAGAGAGTAAAAAAAGAGAAAGAGAGAGAGAATATTGGTTAATTTAAGGTTGAGAAGATGCTACAAGACCATGGAATGGTACTAAAGAAAACATTACCTGGTATGGTTTTGCCTGGGATGACCTGCCCTTTGGTAGTACTTTGCTCAGTTGATTTAAGGCAGGATTCCTGAGCCCTTTGCCTAGGATCTTTCTTCTGGAAACTGAGGGGATGTTGCAACATTAGCTAGTTGCAGTTGGAGAGACTGAGACTTCCAGGGTCAATAAGCAGTAGCAACTGGGCAACTGTTTTTTACACGATCTTCTGAAGAGGTGCCAAAATGTGTTCAAACGTGCAGGAGTCTAAAGAGAAGACTCCACGTATGGCCAGAGTGCACATGAACCCAGATGTCTAAACACAACAGAAAGGAAAGTTTTAGTAACTTTTCCCATCAGGACTTTTTTCTTTCAATTGCAAGGCACAGATACCCCAACCCCAAATGGCAGGAGCCAAAGGGATGTATGGACCCATCTAACTGAGAGGCTCGTGGGAAGATCTCCTTGGATAGGTAGCCAGGTCAGAGGTAGAGTTTGACTAGGGACTTAAACCAGGTCACCAAGTTTCTTCTCTCTCCCTGTCACTTGGAGCAGTCTCCTTCATACAAGCTCCTTTCCTTGGAGGGGTTTCCTCTCAGCGTCAAAAAATGGCTACAGTAACCCAGATCCTAATTCTCTCACTACAGATGCTCTGCAAAAGAGGGAACATCTTTTTCACAGAAATCCCTGCAAAAGTCACATGGTAACCCACTGGGTAACATGCCCATCCCTCAACCAATCACAGTGGCCCAGGAGAAATGCAATATGTTGATGTTATGAAGCCTGGATCAGGTGCTGTACCCCCGGAGTGAGCCCCACTGGAACCATGTGAACAGAGGTGGGAAGAGACATAGATCTGAAAATGGCTGCCATCGGGAAAGGGGTGAATGGATGCTGAGGGCCAAAAGGCAATGAATGTCCATTGCAGGGTCTGTCTAGCTTTCTGGCGGCCCACAAACACGTGGCTCAACTAAGGGGAACGCTTCAGCCCTTTCCTTTGGCGAATGCCGCTAGGCTTGTATCAGTAAGTGAAGCCAATGAAGCAGGAAACATGGATGCCCAAGACTTCCTTTCATTGTGGCTATGTTCCAATAAACCTTTTTTTTTCTTCTTTTAAAAGTTTATATTGGAATATAGTTGATTTACAATATTGTGTTAGTTTCACGTGTACAGCAAAGTGAATCAGTTTTACATATACATATATCCACTCTTTTTTACATTCTTTACCCGTATAGGCCATTACAGAGTACTGAGTAGGGTTCCCTGTGCTATACAGTGGGTCCTTAATAGTTATCTATTTTATATATAGTAGTGTGTATATGTCAATCCCAATCTCCCAGCTTATCCCTCCCCCCCTTACCCCTTGGTAACCATGAGTTCCAACAAACCTATATTTACAAAAACAGGCTGCAGGCCAGATTTGGCGCAGGGGCTGTAGTTTGCCGATCCCTGGTCTAAAAGATCAGACATGATGTCAGGGACGGAAGTCTCCTGGTTCCCCCCTCTGCTCTGGGTTTAGGTTTACATATGCAGATGGATCATCAGAACCTGACTCAAAAATAATCTGCTCATTCATTCATTTGCTTCTTCAAAGTGTGTGTGTTGAGCCTCCCTTCTTTGAGAGGCGTTTCGGCAATGCCAGAGTGATCTCCAAAGGATCAGAATTTCCTGAATACCTCTGACGTGAGGGTGCTCTCCAGAGGGCACGCCCTCTTCCCAGTGTGCAGAACTGAGGCTTGTGCACGGTGCAGGGCACTGCTGTTTTGTCAAAGACCAGTATGTTTGGCAAGTGGGGCCCTTTGTGCCCATCTCCTTGGGGCAATAGATGCCGGCTCAGTCCTGGAGAATAGAACATCCTCAGCTTGTCCAGATGCAGCTGTGAGGTTCAGGTTTGCTGGAGAGCTAACAGGGTCCACCCCCAGCCCCCAGTTCCTTTGGATCCACTTTCCTCTGGCAGCTCCACAGCGGATTGCAGGCAACAGAGAGGCCTCGCAAAGATAAGCCGCACAGAGCTATGTCGCAGGCTGCAGGGTCCCTCTGCGGAAATGCTATTCTCTTCCCTTGGCACCAAACATCAGCTCCGCTGCCTCTCCCCAGCAGCTGACGTCTGCGTGCTTGCTTTCTTTTTTCTCGAGAGAGCCCTCCGATCCAGGACATTTTTTATTTTACATTTGAAAAAGCAGAGGCTCTGCGCAGAGCCTGAGTTTCCAGCTCCAGGCCCACCTCTGCTGTGCGGCCTCAGATTTTCGCCTCGGGCTCCCTGAGCCTCGCAGGGGGAGGCAAGCTCTCCTTTGTGCTGTCATTCCAGCTGTGGTCCTGCTGCTTGCTGGGTGGCTGGAACCCACTTCCTACCTGAGGAGAAGCAAGTGGGTACTTTACTCTGACCACTTACCCGTTGAAAACTCTTGGCTTCACACAAGGAAAAAACGGCTCGCAGCCCAGTTGTTGAATCCCCAAACCTCAGAAGAAGAGAAGAAATTGGTCGGTGCAGCCTTCCCCCATCCAGAGGCTGCAGCCACATGCCCTGTCCCTCCCCGTGTTTGTCAGTGTTCCCCCTTTCTTCTCAGACTCGTCCCCTTCCTCCTGTGCCCGGCCTCATCAGGGCAAGAATTCAGCAATTCCTCAAGGCTGCAGCAACCTTCTTGCCGCTTCCCACTCCCCATAAGCAGAGCCAAGAAGGACGGTTGGACCAAGGCACGTGGGCCAGTGGCAGGATTCTCTCAGGGTTTACCCTGGACAGAGTAAGCTCTTGGGTTCAAACCACCAGCGACGCACTCTTGCTTACATCACAAAACTTAAAATTGTTATACCACATCCTGAACCTCGCCTTCCCTCAAAGAAAGGATCAGGAGGTCAGCTCAGGAACCCTTGGCCTAGATGCCATAGTGGGCATGGCATAGATGTTTTCATCAAACACCAGCCCATGTTTATTGAACATCTGTGAAGCCTTCTCTGGAGACTCTGCAGAAACATCCCAGCTGGCCTTCCTGGTTCCATGGTTACCCCTTGCCCCCCACAGTCCATTTTTCACAGAGCAGCCTGAGTCATCTTTTTAAAGCCTAAATCATATCACTCCCTTGCTCAAATCTTCAAGGGCTTCCAACTGCCCTTAAACTAAAATTCATACCCTTTGCCCGTTTTTCTATTGGTTTTTTTTTTTTTTTTTTGCAGATTGGTTAAGAGCTCTTTGTAGATTAGAGATATCAGTCATCTGTGATGCAAACATTTTTCTCAAATCTGTTGTTTTGTCTTTAGACTTTGTTGATGGCATCTTTTGCCTTATAAAAATTTTATATAGTCAAATATGTTCAGCTTTTCTTTATGTCTTCTGGGTTTCTTGGCCTGATTAAGGTGGATGTCCTTCTTAACGGGACTGTAGTCCCCCTGGATTTTTCTTCTAAGCGGTTTTCATGGTTTATATTTTACATTTAAGTCTTTACTCCATTGGAATTTATTTTTGTATTTGGTCAGAGACAGGGAGGCTACTTTCATTTTCCTCTAGACCACTGACAAACTATGGTCCATAAGCCAGCTGTCTGTGTTTGTAAATAAAGTTTTATTGGAACATAATCATGGCCACTCATTTACCTACGGTCTATGGCTGCTCTTGCAATATAATGCAGAACTGCATCCTTGTGGCAAAGACCGTAATGCCCACAAAAGCCTAAAATATCTACTAACTGGCTCTTTATAGGAAAATCTTGACCACCTCTGCTCTAGATGGCTAGCCATTTATGGCAGCATGACTTGTTAAATAAACAACGCTCTGCCTCTGAAATAAAATTCTGTCTTTGTCATATGTGAAATTCTAATGTGTCCTAGGCTCTTCTCCTGGATTTTTCCATTCTGTTCCACTGGTCTCTTCGTCTGTCTTTCTGCCAATACCACTTAGATGTGATTACTGAAACATTCTATCTGGCAAGGCGTATCCCTCCTCACAATTCTTATTTTTCATGCTTCTCTTGGCTGTTCTCATGTGATTACCCTTCCATTAGAATTTAAGATATTTTTATCCATTTCCAAAAAAATAAAAACTTTGTTGGAATTCTAACCAGAATTACATTAAATTTAGACATGTATTTTGGGAAGAATGGATACTTTTAAAATATTAAGTCTTCTTATCTAAGAAAATACCTTTCTATCCTTTCAGTTCTTGTTTGGGCTCTTCGAATAAGATTTTATAATTTTATTCATATAGATCAGTATTAGTCAAGGTCTGGTAAGAGACAGAAACCAGGCCAGTAATTTGAACATGGAAATTTTATATAAAGTCTTATTAACTAGTAAAAAGGTGGTTAACTTCTAAAAGGGTTAAAAAAAGACTCTAAGGGATACAGAAATAGCAAACACAGGAAATGCCTACTATTTCTATGGCTGAAGGAAAGAATGCAAGGATGGAACAAAGAACTTGGGAGCAGGTGGGACCCCAGAACCCAAGGCTGAAATTCAGACAGCACTGGAGAGGGCGTAGCTGCCACAGGAAAAGATCGCCTACGTCCAAGTTCCTTTTATGTTAAATTTGTCCCTATGTATTTTTATGTTTTTGAAAGAATCTTTACTGTCATTTTTTTCCCATTCTCATTTCCAGGTGCTTATTGCTAGTAGAGAGTGAAGCTATTGATTTTTGTGTTGTTATCTTCACTGTCTTTACTAAATTATCTTATTTATTTGACTAGTGTTTCATTAGAATATCTTGGATTTTCTAGCCATTCAAACATATCAGCACAAAAGAGATAGCTTTATCTATTTTTCTCAATATTGATACCAATGATTTCCATTCACTAGTTCCTCAGATAATGTTAACGTTAGCACTTTATTCTACCAAGGTTTTTAAAATATTAAATTCCCTCTGTTCTTAATTTTTGTCTCCTAGATATATCCAGTTCTGAGAGATGTGTATAGATATCGCCAACTCTTATTCATTTTAATTAACATCTTCTTATATGTTTAGTAGCTTTTTTTCTTTATGTGTTTTGCTGTTATATTGTATGGTGCATACAGGTTTATGGATATTGTATCTCCTTTACTCACTGGGCTTTTTAACATTTTCCTGTCACTCTTCCCTCTGTTCTGTACCTTCAACCTGAAATTCTACCTTTTCTAATATCAATATTGCTATATTGGCTTGCTGTTTTGCCCGATTACTCTTTACCTATACTTTCCATTTCAACTCTCCTATCTCATCTCTTCATGGTAGAACCAAATAATGTAGCTCTCACCTTTGCATTTCTTCAGAAGTTCCCACAATAGTTGTGTTTTTAGACTCTGACACCTCCAGTGGTTTCCAGTGCGTCTCAGTAACAGTGGATGCTACCTTTAGTCAGAAGTAAGCACTGCACATGCACTCTGCTCTTTCCATACTAGTTCCACCCCCCCACAAAATGGCACTGAAATTAGTGCCCTACTGAGTAGGATAAGTGCTGTAGCAATAGTCCCCAAACAAGATCCTAGCCTTTTGTCCCTTTTTGCCCTGAACATGCCTGATTTAATTTTTGCTCATTTTGACCCAACTTCCTGCTTCATCTGAAGACAGAAATGACCAGCTGGATACTCTTCCTTTCTGCTTGTATTAACAGTAACTTCCACATATTGAGTCTGTGCGGCAGGCACATTGCGTACTCTACACACATTATCTTACTTAAATCCTCACAGTCATCCTAGGGAAAATATGACTGTTCCTGGTATGCAGATGAAGAAACTTAGGTATCATGCTGGCTTACAGAATCACAAGCTGTAAGGAGCAAAGATGGAACTTGGCATCCATTCTGTTTTGTTCCATATACTGCTTCTCCCTTCTCCAGAGTCTACCAGCCCACAATACAGCCCCAGCCTGTGCTGAGACTGGGGCTGTGGGGTGATAAAGGCAGAAAGCAAAAACGTTCCTGAATGCCCCAGTAATGGCCATTTCACCAACTTTACCAGACTGGCACTGAGTAATGCTACCGTATCCTCTATTAGAGCTTAACACCTCCACTCCTCCATGGCTTAGAAATCAGACTGTATCATTAAACATCTGAAAGTTCAGTGAAACTCTTTCATAACAAGATATGGGGTCTATGGAATACCCTGCAGCTATTTAAAATGTTGTCTATGAAGAGCAGTTGAGATGGAAAGATGGTCATGAGACAGTGTGTTCATCATTTCCTGTTGGTCTCCAGTACCAGCTCTGTCCTAAAGCAAGCATCTAAGTCTGTTTCTGGGCTCTGTGTTCTGTTCCACTGGTCTATTTGTCCATCTCTATGCTGATACCACTCTGTCTTAATCACTGTATCTTTATAGTAAGTCTCGGTCCGTGGTAGGTCTAATTCCCCTGACTCTGGCTGCTATGTGAAGAACAGATCTGGGTAGAGGGACAAAGTTAAAACAGGGAAACTGTTGGAGTAATTGAAAGTAAGGTGGTAGTGGAAAAGTTTCTGGAAAAAAGTGGAGTTACTTTACCAATCTACAAAGCCCTGGGTATTAAAGGTCACTAGTAAGAACTTCTTATCCCATATATTGGCAGCTTAATAAAAAGTCTCAGGTTATGGAACAACCTCTCTCCTCTCAGACTACTTGTATAACCATCAAGGAAAATAAACCAGTTGCTGAGCAGAACACTGAATTGAAATTTCTGCGTCCCCTCGGTCCCCACTGTGTCTTCCACATATGCACCTAGGTACAGAGGAGGTGCTTATTCCTCCCTCAACTCCCATGTTCCATCAGCCTCTCAACTGAATTTTCCAGAAAGTGCAAATCACCTCATACAGTCACTGCCGTTGCAAACACTGGGAATGCAGACTTCCACATCGACTCAGGCCAAGAGTGAAAGAGGTGCAACATTGCTACTCAGGCAGCAAACATCAAGAAATCCTCAACGGTTGTGTCTTTTCAGAAGAACTAATAAATGATTCCATGGAAATGAAATGAATTAAAGTTTAACACACAGGTGATGAAAGCCTCATTGGCACGGCTGAAAAATTCTATGGAAGAGCTGATTGAAGAAATGCCCACTGGCCAAAGATAACACAGTGTATTATCAATTATAATAATAACCACACTGAATTTCACCACTATGTGAATAAAATGTAAACACCACCATGAGGAGGCAATCACAAAGACCGGACTGTTTGAAACTCTTGACGCCACATGACCCAATTTCTTCAACGACAGCAATAAAAAACTTCCAAAGAGCCTTCCCTGGTGGCGCAGTGGTTAAGAATCCACCTGCCAATGCAGGGGACACGGGTTCGAGCCCTGGTCCGGGAAGATCCCACATGCCACGGAACAACTAAGCCCGTGAGCCACAACTACTGAGCCTGCACTCTACAGCCCACAAGCCACAACTACTGAACCCATGCGCCCTAAAGCCTGTGCTTCACAACAAGAGAAGCCGCTGCAATGAGAAGCCAGCACACCGCAACGAAGAATAGCCCCCGCTCGCTGCAAGTAGAGAAAGCCCGTGTGCAGCAATGAAGACCCAATGCAGCCAAAAAAAAAAACTTCCAAGGACCAAGAGTTTGAAAGGGAACCTCCCGATTAAAGAGACTTAAGGAACCTATCAGCCAATCGCATGGTATGGGCCTTATGGGATCCCAATTCAAACTTTTAAGAGGTAAAGTGTGCAGGACACTGAGGGAAATTTGAACACTGACTGGATATTTGAAAATGTTAAGGAAATATTTTTAGGTGTGATAATGTTATTATGGTTAGTTTTTAAAATATCTCATTATCTCAAAATATTTAGAGATGTGTACTGAAATACTTACAGGTGAAATGCTATGTCTGAGATCTGCTTCCAAATAACAAGGTGGGGAAGAGTGGGAGTGACAGATAACCCAAATTCGCTGTGAGTTGATCCCTGCTGAGGCTAAGTGATAGATACGTGGAGGTTTTTCTTTTTCATAACAGAAAGTTTTTTAAAAGACATAATTTCATATATTATGTTTTATATATATATATATATATATATATAGTTCAAAACATCCCATTCTTTAAGAATACCCTACCCCACCTTCTCATGCTTCCCATTTTGCCCCGTTGTGGGCTCCCTTCTCTTCTCCATGAACTGATTTCCTTGCTTCTGCTGACAAAGGTGATTCTGATGGACCGGCAGAAGGGCTGGAGGACCTGGTAGCCTGCTGTATTCCAGCTTACACTGTGCATGCTGCATTCCATTCCTGTTTCATCCCAAGAGCACATGTACTGCACAGCTTTGATTTTGCAGATCCCGTCAATCTCATGTACAATAATATAGTGTAGAGTTTATTTCAGCCGCATAACTTCTTTCAATAGCTTTGTAAGTCATTGTAGTCCGAAGTTTACACAATCATTGATAGACAAGGGTTTAGCTTAAAGTTTTCAGTTACACCGTAGTGTAGTGTATAGGGAAATCGTATATTGTAGTAATGACAGAGATGGGAGTTTGTGAAGCTCTTTGTAAATTTCTAGACCAAAGAAGTACTCAGAGGCCTGGCCTGAGGCATAGAAGGAGAATTTCATCATGTACTGCTTCATTGTGTTCTTTGAACACAGATAGTCTTGTGTACCCATCCTTAGCAGAACCTGTACTTTTTGCTTTAGTTTTGTCATCAGCTCTGGACTGGCAGTGGCTTGATTGTCTGGCTATAACAGGAACTGCACAGAGAGGTAAAAAGGACAGAATCCTGTGCTGTTTCCACAGCCTGGTCCCCTAAGACTCTTGGGGGTCACCCCTGGAGGAATCTGTCTTGGACAGGACAGTACTAACAGGACAGTGCCAAGCAGGGACCTCTATGGCTCCTGGGTCACTGGGGGTGGAGGGGGTGGAGTGTGTTGAACTCTAATCCATCCACCCAAAGTTCCTGCCCGGAGACCTATGCTTCATGAAAGACAACGTAGCTAAGCCAAGGGTCCATGGAATGAATAGCCCCCCGACTGGTGAGAGGTGGAAGCTGAAAAGCAATCTGACAATTTCTGTCTCTTAAATTAAAGAAAACGGATCAGGAGACTTTGAAAACCTCCCAGCTCCACAAATTTAAGTCCCCAGGCCCAAGTGTCTCTAATTCTTCACACTGGAAAAGTTAGAAGCCTCAGGACAGGCGGCAACTACAGGTCCGTCTCTGGATGCTCAAGTCATTAAACTCTGTGAAAGCAATTTGACAGCACCGGGGACGTGTTTTGTCATTAGGGGTGGGATTGGCACTACTATTTATTTTAGCCAGGAAGAGGTGTGTGTGAAGGTGTCCGCATGTGAGGGTGTATATTTCAGATGTAGGTGTCACTGAGTTTGTGTGTGTTAGGGACGGGTGTGAGGTTTTTGAGGGTTTCATTACTATTTTTGTTTTGTGTTGTTCCTACTAAAGAAATACCTCTAAGCCCCTGAGTTTGATTCCTCTGGAAATTCTGTGCTACTCTCCTGTGTAACTGTAATCATCCGAAGCACCAGTCTTCCTCTGAACCATTTTGACCAGATCATTCTGCGCAGGCATCTCTGAATTTTACACTCCCTTTTCCTTCTACCTAAAGGAGCAAGTTGTCTTTCTAATTAAACAACAAACTTGTGACCTGATGCAAGGAATAAAATCTCTGAATTACTTTCACTAAATTCCAGTTTAAATAAAGTCTTGCAAATAATTACTTGAACATAAATTATTTACCCGTTAGTTCTGTATTTGAATTTGGAGGAATTCAAATATGTCTTCTGGCAAGTGCTTCATGATAAGTGACTTGCTTAATTAGCAATAAGTGTGTTATTCTCATAATTTCTAACATATAATAAGCAGAACTCAGCCATTTCTGTTCCATGTGTTCCCTTTAAACCCTTTATCTCTCTTTAAAAAGAATCTTGTTTAATAGATCACAGACATGATCTTTTACACTATTTTCAGTAGTTATGCAAAATCTTCACAAAAGTACTGGTGGGTAGACTACAGGGACTTCTCGACTTTAATCAGCCCCGAGAGTAGGCAGGATTTAGAAGTCATTTCTCAACTCAGGATCACCTGCAGAAAATGAAAAAGTCCCAGGGAAGACTGCTGAGTATAAAATGCCATTGTGTACATAGACTTTTATGGACTCTGAAAAGCCCTTTGACTTCTTGGAAATAGAAGCTATGTTAGAAGTGTAAAGACTAGAAAAATTTGTGTGACATGTGCATGTGAACGCGGCACTGATATTTAGGCTTGAAAAAGAGTGACGAGATCCAGGAAGGGGGCTCGTAGCCACCGAAAATCTTAACCGCTCGCCCAGAGGGGCTGGGCTGAGACCTTGAATGGGAGGGAAAGGGCATGAAGTTCAGTGAGAGAAACTTTGAGCTATTTGCCAGTGACATGGACTTCAGAGCCCCAAACCAGACAGTAGTAATCCAGGAACTGGAGCCAGGTATGGAAAATGGGCTCAGCGTGAGGATGGAGAAACCATATTTAAAGGAAGCATGAGAAAGGACAACTACTGTTCAGGAGAAGCTATGGGCCTCACTAGTGCCTCTGCTACAGCAAACAGGATGGGCGAGGCAGGGTTGTGGAAAAGTGCACTGGTTTCTGCAGGCAGATGGTACTTCTTATTATGTGACCTTCGGCAACTCATTTATCTCCTCTGGGCTTTGGTTTCTTCACCCATAAAGTTGGGAGTTGGAATGGCTGACTTGAAGAACCCTTGTAGATGTAGCAGTCTACAATTCAACAATGATGTGTAAGAGGAAAAAGCTTGGCTTTCCAAAAGGATTTCAGTACATAGAGCATTATCCCAAAGAGCTTTCTTCCTCTCGTCCTTCCTAGGCATCTTGCAGCTCTGGGTAGCCAGCCACCCATGCACCCACCAACTGACTGTCCAGAAAATAGGGAAAGACCCATTAAGTCTGAGATGGCTGGACGAAGAGAAAGAGAATAACTTAGACTTTCCTGTGGCTGGTGAGGCACAGAGAGTTGAGTTTCAGAGCAGTCACTACCAGGAGCAAAGAAGCCAGCGGTCTCCATCACAGCCCAACATGGCCCCTTGACTGGACCAGTGCATGGCTGCCCTGGATGGAAGCCCCTCCCAGGTGACCCTAATTTCCTGGTAATCACACCGATAGACCCAGCATAAATATGCTGGGGTAGTGGGGGGATTACAGCTGGGGAATTTGAGTTGAGCCTGCATCATATTATGGGGTTAGCCCACGGCCTTTACTGGATGCCAGGTAACCACTCCAGGCACCTCTGAGCTTCCTATTTATGTTTGTGTACCACCCAATTAACACCCCGTTAATGGCGGCACACATGCACCAGCTTTGTTTTGTCACCACTCCCCTGCAGCTTTTAACTACCCCCAACCTGCCTGCCCATATAATAGAACCTTAATTAATACTCCTGCTCGGGCAGAACACAGTGTGTTAAAGAAAAATCAGATGGCTTTGATGAGAGGATGCGTGTGACTTGTCACGTGTAGCCATTCTGTCCTTCCCCGAAACAGACACCCAGGTGAGAATGCAGCTGAGTTACAGTGACATGTGCCAGGTGGCATGAAAGCTATCACCATACAGTCAGTCTTCTGCCTGGATTTGAAGTATTTCCAAAGAAAGGCTGCTGTTGCATATCTGTTCTCACTGGCGCTGGTCTTTTCTGGTTACGTGGCAACCAGAAGCCAGAAAGTTCAGGGGGTGCTCAGTGTGAAAACTTTGGCCTTGAAGTTACAGTTTCAAGTGAGGAATAATTCCTTGCCTAGTGGCATAAAAGGAATCTTTTGTGTGTCCTAGAGCCATATCACTGACAGACTGACCAAGTGATATATTGAAACGATTTCACAGGGTGAGTTTCAAGCAATTTAGAGCTTCAGATGTGCCTTGACTGTCATCTGAAAGCCAAGTAAGGAACACCCAAATCTAGGTAATTAAGCCAAATATTTCTGTACTCGCTAATATCTTTTGCTTGGTAGTGACTTGCTGCTTGATCCTGGCTGTGCTTCCGAATCGCCTGGAGCTTGTTCATACTACAGATGCACAGACCAGAGCTCCTGGGCCTGAACCTTCAAGAACAGCTAGCCTCGGCATTTCTAACAGGTTCACAGGTGGTTCTGCTGCATGGTCAGGATTGAGAACTACCAGCAAGGTGCTTTGTCGTTAAGCTAGGACTTTTTCACCCATCATCTCATTTGATTCCCCCTACAACCTTGAGGCAAGAATGGTCTCCATTTTATTGCTGAGAAATCAGAGGGAAACTTGAAAATTTCCAGTGCTTTGCTCAGGGCCACAGAGGTGTTAAGTAGCCAAGGCAGCCTGGACTCCCGCCTCTAGTACTGTTTTCGTGGGCTGTGACCAGCGTGGGTACACAGGATCTGACCCTCCCGCCTCTAGTACTGTTTTCGTGGGCTGTGACCAGCGTGGGTACACAGGATCTGACACTGAGGAGACCCCTGCTTGGTTTAAAGCTCTGCTGCTGCCATCTTGAAATTCTTAATAATTTTTTTTAACAAAGGCAACACATTTTCATTCTGCACTGGGCCACGCAAATCACACAGCCAGTTTTGCCATGTAGGCCATTATAGCTTCAACGGTGTTGTTTCAGCTGTGCTAAATCCATGCTGGTGAGTAGGGATTATTTCCAAAGTGAACCCCAGCACTAGAGTCCTTAGCTTAAGTGTGCTAGGATGACCACCTAGGAGAGAATAATAGCAACGTATTATAGTACTTCCATTTACTGAGCACAGTGCTACGAGTTTTTCGTAAATCATTTCACTTAATCCTCACAACAACTTAGTGTAATTATTGTCACCAGTGTAAAAGTGAGGAAACTGGGCACAAAGGGGTTAAATATAAAAACAGAAGTCGTGTAGAATATGATTATGTATGTCTATGATGATGGTGAATTCTGGACTCAAATCTTAGCTCTGCTGTTTATCAGCTGTGTGACCTTAGGCAAGATACTTGACATCTCTGAATTTCAGTTTTTCAACCCATAAAATGGAAGTGATAATAATTACTTCAGAGAATTTCTCTGACCATTAAATGAATTAATATGGACAAAGTACCCAGCACATAATAGGTACTCAATGAATATTGGGGCCTTTAACAACCTTTGCACTCAAGAATGTTATCCTTTACATTACCGAAATAGGTATTTAAATGGTACCTTACTTAAGGATCTGAAGTGTTTTCATAGCACTGGATAATATAGTCAAGGTGCAATTAGCCGTACATTATAATATTTTTAAGTGATTCAAGTGACACTCTTAATGTCTAAGTGTAATCTTTCCCACTTTAGCATTTATCATAGTTTAATAACTGCTGAATGCTGTTGAATTAAAATCCTGCTCTGTCTGGGGACACATTGACCCTTAGCGTGGTAAAGCTCATCCCAAGCTCAGCTAGGGCCTCGAAAAAAACTCACCAGAGCAACTGACTCACATGCTCTTTGGAGACAAGAAAAGACCATCAGTAAAATGGAGAAGGCTCTGACCTTTGGGAGAAGCCAGGCAGCTTCATACCCACATGAGAAAAAAGCATAGGCCAGAGACTTACTCAGAGTAATGGAAGCTCTATAACATTTCACAGGTTTTTCTTTTAGCATTTCTTCCATATTTCATAGGCTCATTTGATCCACCCAACAACCTGTGCAGTAGATAGGGGATGTGGCATTAAGACCTTCTTTAATTATCTCCTCCACGTATACCCACCAGAGTATACCTCCTCTGTGCCTGTATCCTGTGCTTGGTGCTACACGTACATCCATCCACAGAGTTCTCATACAACCTGCATGATAAGTAGTGCTCCCATTTTACAGATGAGGAAAGTGGGGGCTCAGTGGACAGAACCAATTCGCTTGGTGGTGGAGGATTCAAACCCAGGATGGGCTGGCCATAAGCTCCTTTCATCCTTTCCACTCCCACGGTCCTTCATGCTCCTCACTGAGAAGGTGGGAGGAGGGTCAGGCATAAGGAAGGTGGTCAGTAAACACGTAGTGAATGAAGGAACGTGAGTGGCATCAGAGGAATACCAGAATGTTTTAATGACCTTATTTATTGGCTTGGAGACATGATCCCGTCAAATGTACCATAGTTTTGAATTATTCAAAAGCTGTAAAACATTTATTTTTCTAAGCAGCCATTTTTCTTTATTGCACACTGTTCTTCCTCCTTTGTGCCATGAAATGCGCCGGCTTGGTTTAAGGGGCGTGTGGCCTTCTGGGAAGTTCGCCGTCTTGCTTCAGCAGTCTAATGGGATCGCTCTCTGTCTTATATATCTCAGACTTGGCTCCAAAGCCATGGAGTTCGAGTCTCCTGATAACCATTCATTGTGAGGGAATTTTTTTTTTAACATCTTTATTGGAGTATAATTGCTTTACAATGGTGTGTTAGTTTGTGCTGTATAACAAAATGAATCAGTTATACGTATGCATATATCCCCATATCCCCTCCCTCTTGCGTCTCCCTCCCTCCCACCCTCCCTATCCCACCCCTCTAGGTGGTCACAGAGCACCGAGCTGATCTCCCTGTGCTATGCGGCTGCTTCCCACTAGCTATCTATTTTACATTTGGTAGTGTATATGCGTCCATGCCGCTCTCCATTGTGAGGGAATTTGATATTGTGTAAAGCCATGTGAGGTCACTTGAAAGAAATCTCTTTGCTCTTTAGAAGAGTTCCCTGATGGGCTTCTCGAAACCTGGGAGGCTGGATGAAAATCATTCACTGGGTGAGAGAGAAAGAGAGTGCAGATGTGTGTACACACGCTTTCTCAGTGTTGAACCCAGCAAGGGAAGGCCTGGCTCCCACAGGCAAATCAGTCATGATGTGAGCTCCCAGACTAGGTCCTCAGAATGTTGGGAGAAGATATTAGAGAAGAACCCTTTTTAGCTGTCTCAGAGAACTTTAGAATCCCAACTAAAATAGAAGACAGTTTGTGATACAGTGATGTGAACTGTACTCTGTGGTCCTGACATGGTCATAGAGCCCTCTGAGAAATAATGAAATCTTGAAGCCCTCACCTCATCCCAGAAAAGAATTCACACATGCAGTACACACACACAGATTTTCAAAGCAATATCAAGTGATTTGTGAAATCTGTGGATTGTCCTTTAGAAGCACTGCCGTGGAATTTCTTTCTTGTCTCAGAACAAGCTCTAAATCCAACGTCTTTCTCTTTCCATCCATCTCTTTCTGTCACTTGTTCTACTTGGGGGTCAAAACAGGGTAGGATTTTATTTTCTATAGTCTTGTTTCTCACTGTGTTATTATAAGTTCTTTTCCACATTGCTGCAGAATCTTCATAATGTTCATTTTTAATGGCTACAAAACATCTTGTCCAGTAGCTGTCTCAGAATTTTCTAAAGTGCTCTCTTATGGGTGGATTCTACATTGGTTTCCAGTTTTTTGCTATTTTAACTTACATTTCCGCAAATAATTTGCCACCAGTGTTTCCCATTCCCCACTCAAATTGCCGAAGCTTTTCCATTCTTTTGGAGTATCACGGTCGTCGTCATTTTCTTTTACTTGGTTTAAATATACTTGCATCTATGCTTGCCTCTATCCCATCCTGCCACCACCTGTTCTTCCTTTTTATCTCTTGGACCTTTTGTTCTTCCATTTCACTGAGCATGCCCAGGTCCGCCTCGTCTAGATAAATCTCTCTTGCCACCGCGAATTTGCATGTGCTGGTTCCTCTGCCTGGAACGCTCTTTCCTCCCATCTGCACCTGGGAATTTCCACCAAGCATTAGACTGAGAAAAGACATTGCTTCATAAGATGAGTCCAGGGTAGGAAGGGGGAGGATGTAAATTTCTGTGAGGACTGTACATTCCCGTAAGCTGGGGGCCAGAGGGCTGATGTGGCTCTGTGCCTTGTTTAAGGATTTCAGTCTCTGCAGAGGTGGAGATGCTGGGAGTCTTGGTAAGTTCCTGAAGCAGAACAGTGTCCTGGAAAGACCACAGTATTTAGAATTGGGCTGACATTGAATCAAGTTTCAGCTCTGCCATTTACTAACTCTGTGATCCCACATATGTTGCTAGACACTAGTTTCTTCATCTGTAAAAGGATTAATGAGATATTATTTGGCCTGGTATAGAGCCCCATAGCTAATGTTTTATAAATGGTTTCTCTCCTCTCTTATAAACCTTCGTACCCCAGCAATGTTTAGCCTCATGCTTGGCTCAGAGTAAACACTCAATAAATATTTGTTGAATAAATAAACATTGACTAATAGCTCCGAGCTGTGGGCACCAGCCCTCATCTGCGTCCCTGCTCATCACAGGCTGGGCTGACGAACAGGCAGCGCCTGCTGCAGCCCAGGGCAATCTCTATGTGAAGCAGAAAAGTCTGTGTTTGGGGCTGCATGTACAGCCAGGCAGCAGCTGTCTCCAGGGAAGGTGGTGGCACCATGCCAAGCACCCGTGGCCTCTCCACAGAGGCGCAGTAATTACGATCCCTCATGTTCCTTCTGGAGAGTGCCTCTCCCCTTGGAGCGTGTGGCGCCTCACAGACATCAGCTCAGGGGTCGTTGCCACACACTTGTGAGGGGCTGAAAGCACCCGCTCGGCTTGCCCTATGCCCTGTGGGCACCCAGCAGAGGAGGGCTGATAATGAGAAAGGATGGGAGAGGTTGAGGAGATACACGTCCTCCTTCTACCGGTGGAAAGACAGCAGAGACAGGTTTCAGCGGCTCACTCACCATCAGTGGGGCTTAGGGAACAAGCCAGGATCTCTTTTTGGTCTGGGCACATCTGGGCAGTTCTGAGGGCCTGGGTCAGGCTCAGCCGATCTCGGCTGGGACTCACGCATACATACGCAGTCCCAAGGTCTAGGCTTTGTCAATGAGACTCCGAAAATGAAAAAAATGCTCACCCAGTGGCAGCTGTGAGATGGAGGAAAGAAGCAGGTAAATCCTCACAGACCTGGAACGCTCACAGGTTAACAGTTCAAGTCCATAAATGCCTTGAAACTCAGTTCCAAATCTTTAAAACCACACAGAAAAAGAATGTCCTACAACACACCAGCCCAAGTCGGGATCATGTTGTGCCAGGCTGTTTGCAATGCCCGGCAGGTCCCCAGCTATGCCTTACCCAGACGAGATCGTGCTCCCCTAGGAGAGCTCCCTGTGCTTTTCCCTTGTGATGCTTGGCTAATTTGTAATTACTTGTTTATTAGCATAATTATACATATAATTATACCTAGAGCCTCCTTGACCAGACTGAAAGCTCTATGAGGTCAGAGAGTACTTTTGTCTCGTTCATCTTATATGTGCCCACTACTACTCAATGAATACTTGTTGAATGGATGAATAGATTATATTATTTAAATGAATAGGAAAAAACAAGCCAAAAAAATCAAGTTACAGGAAAGAAAACATCTTGTACCAGGATCACATGACGTATATTTTGTTGTGCATGTATCTACCCATAGCCCTATTTGTGATTTCTACCTACAGCTATAAAATGAAATTAGTTATTTTCTGTGTTACACAGAATTAATGGTATACATTTCCATGGCTCTGTGAGGCCAGGGATGCTATCCGTCTTGCTTACCCATTGTATCCTAGGGGCTAGCCTAGTACGTAGCACAAATTATGTACTAAATAAATATTTGTTGACGGATGAATGGAAGGAGCCTGCAGATGCTTTAAAATTCATCAACCCATGCCCCATTAATTAAGAATACTGGATAATTAAGGCATAGCCTAATTGAGCTTTTATGTGTACTTTATTTATTTACCTTGTATTTATCATTATTCCCTGCCTCATTTAGAAAAAACATTTTGAGGTGCCAGCAAAATGAGTCTATTTCACACTATTCTTTTCTCAACAAATATTTATTAAGTGTCTACTCTGTGCTACGCACAGGGGTAGGCAATGAAGATGCAATGGGAGGAAAGACAGTTCACAGTGTCTGTCTTCATAGATCTTAAAGTATTGAAAACATGTTGGCTAAGCAAGTCAGTAGGATTTGGAGCAGTGTTTAAGGTATGTTACAGTTGGCTTTTGCTGCGTAAGAAACCACCCCCAAACAACCACCGTTTATTTAATTCATGACTCTGCGGGTCAGCAATTTGATCTGGACTCCTCTGGGGAATACTACTGACCTGGTCAGGCTCAACTGATCTTGGCTGGGACTCATCTGAGCACCTAAGTGAGCTGCTAGATTGGCTAGGGGCTGGCTGAGTGTCAGCTAGAGTGCCTCGGTTCTGTTCCACATGGCCTCATCCTCCAGCAGGCTAGCTGAGACTTGTTCGCACGGAAGTCTCAGGGTTCCAAGAACTTGAGAGGAGAGTCTCCTAAGGTCTAGCCACTAGAACTCACACAGTGTTACTTCTCCTGCATTCTTTTGGTCCAAGAAAGGCAGAAGGCCAGCCCAGGTCCCAGTGCTGGAGAAATAGATTCAACCTCTTGATGGAGTGAGTTATAAAGTATCGTGATCATTTTTTAAATCTACCACAACATATTGTTTATTTATGTGTAAAAAACACATAACATTACAATTCGTCATCTTAACCGTTTTTAAGTGTACAGTTCAGTGGTGTTAAATACATTCATAATGTTGTGTAACCATAGCCACCAACCATTTCCAGAACTCCTTTTATCTTGTAAAACTGAAACTATACCCGTTAAACAATAACCCTCCATTCTCCCCTCCCTGCCCTACCCCTGTCAACCATCATTCTACTTTCTGTCTCTATGTCTCTTATAAGTTACTCATATAAGTAGAATCATACTGTATTTGTCTTTTTTATGGCTGGCTTATTTCACTTAGCATAATGTCCAATCCATCCATGTTGTAGCATTTGGCAGAATTTCCTTCATTTTAAAGACTGAATAATATTCCATTGTGTGTATAGACCACATTTTACTTATCCTTTCATCCACTGATGGACACTTGGGTTGCTCCCCCCTTTCGGCTGTTTGAATAATGCTGCTGAGAACACGGGTGTACTAATGTCTCTTTGAGTTCCTGCTTTCAACTCTTTTGGACCAACACAGCATATTCACCCAAACATTTTTACGTCTTTTTATATTATTGTATTAGTTCTCACCTGCATATAAACTAAGCATGTTACTTAAAGAGATGCAGCGCTGACAACTCTTCGTTAACTGTTTTGGATTCCTTGCTCTGAGAGCCTGTCTGCCTTCCCCCTAAGCCCACACTAGGGTGATGTTGTTGTTCCTCCAGGAGCCAAAGACAGCTTCATCACTGTCAGCTCATGTGAATACTACCACTGGCGCTGGTCAAGGGCTCTATCTGTCCTGCACAATCTTGTATACCTAGGACATATTCCAGGTACTGAACTATTACGTGATTCATCCGTGGTTCTGGATGCTTCTTTGTGACTCATTTGTAGAGTATTCAACGATCTTTCAGAACACTCCGTGAAGTGTGCCGTGTGTGTCTGGTGAGGCCTAACACCCCATAGACACTCCTTCTCTAAATTGGATGCACCAGCCTCCTCGAGCTGGTGCCAAGGTGTGAATTAGATAGAGACGCTTTTGACTGTTCCTCTGGTCTCCTGACTCTGTTCCTGGGCCTTCCCATAGCCAACCAGGCAGCATACCTGACCTCAGCTCCCCAAGGATGGGGAGATTCCAGAGTGGTTAACAGTAGGGAACTGCAGTGGCTCCTGCCTCCTATTTGCAACCTGGCAAAACACAGAGCTCTCAGAGTTCTCAGCTTCTGCTGATGCCGCTCCTAGCATGCAAATCTTCCTTAGGTAGGGAATATGGTGGGGAACAAAGAGCCTAGGGAAGCAAGGAAGGCAAGGTGGAAAGCAAGGAAGGCAAGGTGGGAAGCAAGGCAGGCAAGGTGGGAAGCCAAACCATTTTGGCTGCCGTAATTCTCCCAGTCACATTGGAATAAGTTGTCTGGGAGGGATTTTTTGTTTGTTTGTTTGTTTTGTTTTGTTTTTTGTTTTTTTGCGGTACGCGGGCCTCTCACTGTTGTGGCCTCTCCCATTGTGGAGCACAGGCTCCGGACGCGCAGGCTCAGCGGCCATGGCTCATGGGCCCAGCCGCTCCGCGGCATGTGGGATCTTCCCAGACCGGGGCACGAACCCGTGTCCCTGCATCGGCAGGCGGACGCTCAACCACTGCGCCACCAGGGAAGCCCTGGGAGGGATTTATTTCCCCTCCATGAGGATATGGAAAATGAAAGTTGCCCACCAAATCCCTCTGGGAGCACATCCTTCTCTCAGGATGTTTAGAAAGGGACTCCACACTTTGATTTAGGTTGTTGTAAGTACAGATACAGAGCAGTGGGCAACATGGTTAGAGGCAAGTTGATTTGTTTTTCAGAGTCAGTGTTTAAGGGGAGAATCCATCCTGTTGGCCAAGCTGTTGCCATGTGTTATGGAGGAGAACTGTCACCCTCGTCTTCAAATAAATAAAGGTGGTCACTTCAGTTCCATCCCAAAGTTACAGTGGAAAGTAGTCTCAAAACCCAATAAACTATCTACGAGTATATATCTGTGTATGTAAAAGTTAAAACAAATTTTTTTTTCATGGATGGACACCAAGCCCCTAATTTGCTTACCTTTACAAAGGAGGAAGGACACCAGGATTGGGGGTGGTAATCAAACAGAACTTCAGATTTACCTGTAATATTCTATTTTTTTTAAAAGAATGGATTCTTACATATCTAATGTAATTAAACATTAAATTTGAAAGAGAAAAATAAGGAAAGTCACTTTTGTTATCCAACTTTTACAGAACCAGCCACCTCAAGACTTACTGGCTTAAAGCCTCAACAACGTATTATTTCTCATGATTCCAGCCAGGCAATTCTCCTCCATGTGTGATAGCAGTGAGCTGGGCTGGAGCTCCAGGGTCTCTATGGGCAATCTCTCTTCACTCAAGCCCAAGCTCAATCTCTTTTCACTCAAGCCCAAGCTTCTTTACAGGATAGCTAAGTGCTGGCTTCTAAGGGGACAAGCCCAAGTGACAGCACACATCAAGCCTCTACTTGCTAATGTCCCATTGGCCAAAGCACGTCACGTGACATCAACAGAAGCATTGTGGGAGGAGCAAACAAGGGCGGGAATCCCAGGAGGTGTGGTTCACTGGAGACCACCCATGTAACCGTCTACCATAGTCCTTCAGTTATTCTAGACCACACAGCTCTCCTGGGGACGAGGCTCAGGCATGGGATGTGGCAGCTGATGACACTTTCCCAGCTTTGATGAGCTTTCCCAGATCTCACACTCAAAATTCCAAATTTACCCATCTTTACTCATTTGCTCTTCTACTTGCTTTTCCATTGTCTCTTCCTTTCTCTTCTTCCCTCCTTTATCCAATTTTTTGTTAGTTTGGAGGATTTTTGTGTGAGAGGTGGTTAGAGCCTCATGATACTCTGTTACTTTCTTTAGCATTATTACATGAACCATCCCATTAGGGAAATGGAAAAACTAATTTCAGCAGCTTGCAAAGATTTAGTAAACGGGGGGAGCTTGGCATTCTAAGTCCACCATCAACATATATGGCTGTAAGTTATTCAGCACCTGTGCACCAGACACTGCTGGACATAAATTAAAGCCGTATTCTCAGGGGTTAACAGTGCCAGCTCTGGACATAGCCTACCTGGCTTCAAAGGCCAGCTGCACACTGTGTAAGCTTCAACAAGCTTCTGTGCTTCTGTTTCCTCATTATAGTTGTGAGGATGAAATTAGTTCATTGGCCCAAGTAAGATTGCCTGTTGTGTGTTGTTCTTCATCATCATGATCATTTGTGCCCCGCTTAATTCTCCAAACAACTTCATAGCTGTAGATACTACCTCTCTCATTGTAGCTATCAGGACCCTGAGGCACAGAGAAATTGAGTAACTTACCCAGAGCCATGCAGCTAACAACTGGTAAACCCAGGATTTCAGCCGCCATCTGTCTGACTTCAAAGCTGTGTGCTCAATCCCTCCATGATATCTTACTCAAGTTTATAGCCCCTCAAAGAAGGTAGGTTCTGGTGGGTGATCCTTATTTAGTTTTCTACCAATAGTTGTTTGATGATTAAAAAAATCCCTTCTAACAAGACCTGCCCCATGATCAATACCCATCCACACTGAATCTTTAATGCTCTGTCTTATCAAATTAGCAGCTTCCACCACAACTCAGGGCAGAAATCAATGTTCTCTTGACCTTAAACACGCACCAACCTGCAAGCACTCGTGCCTCAGGGCTTCAGTGGCTTGTGGGTGGGGGGAGCCACTCTCAGAGATGTCCGCTTCAATCCAGAAAGAACACAGCTCCGGATGAGCCACACTATCACAGGCCCTTGTCAGCCTGGCAGTCATGGCCCCTCATCCCAAGCCTCCATCCCTTTTTCCATGACCTGGGTGCTTCCGAATGTCCCTAGCACACGGCACACAGCCAGGCAGCCTCTGGTCTCCACCTTCTCCTGAACTCAGTCATAGTATTATGAGGCCTCTCAGCCTCCAGGTTTTTCCCTTTAAACCCTCCAGTCCTCAGCCACAAAGCTTTCCCTCACCCTGCAGGATCCAGTCTAATGCCTGCCTCCATTGGACATGTTTCTGCACGTCATTTTCTTCCCAGTATTCATCCTCCACTCCATAGCCAAGGTCCACACTCTCCTAGTCTCCCATTTTGCTCTGAATTCTGGTTCTGTGCTCATGCCAGAGCTCCCTCCTGCAGTTCCCTACTCATGCCTTATTAAAGCTTCACAGAGAAACAGTCCAGAAGAGTCCAGCCCATTTTTTTCTTTACCTCCTCTAAACTCTCTCAGTTTTTCAAGTCTCAAGAGCACGATTTAGCACTGAATTGTCTATTACCTTGTGTTGTTTTCCTTCATGAGCTGCGGCATCTCCTGAGGCAGAAAGCAAGATCCTCAAAAATTATAGCATACCTTCTCCTAAAATCTTTGTAAGAATAATAAGAGATAGCATTTATTAAGTGCTTACTAGTATCAGGTAGTGTCCTAAGCAGTTTACAAGTGTTATGTTGTTTAATCCTCACAGCCACGTTAGAAGGTGACTCATTGTTATCTCCATTTTGCAGAAGAACTGAAACCCAGGGGTCACATAACTGGCACCAGGTCATTGAGGTGGCAAGCGATGGAGCTGGAATTTCAATCCCAGTGTCTCAATCAGGGCAGGTGCTCTTAGCCACTAGGCCTCCCATAGCTAAACACAGAGTTGTTTTACAATCAATACTGTTGTGAAACTGTTCCCAAAATCCTATACTGTCATTGACTCTACGGAGTGACTGCATATAATGATAAGAGCTCATCTGCGTTCGTTTCTCTATTGCTGCATGCAAATTCCCCCAAAACCCAGTGGCCTGAAACACTTATCATC
Source organism: Leucopleurus acutus (assembly GCF_964270905.1). NCBI lineage: Eukaryota > Metazoa > Chordata > Mammalia > Artiodactyla > Delphinidae > Leucopleurus > Leucopleurus acutus. The sequence goes on along the minus strand of NC_139162.1, from coordinate 16,198,162 downwards.
TTAGCTTCTATGGGTCAGGATTCCTGGCACAGCTTAGCTGGTGTCTCTAGCTCTGGGTCCCTCACAAGCCCACAGTCAAAGCGTCAGTTATCTCAAGGCTTGACTGGGGAAGGGTCATCTTTAAGTTCACACACCAGGCTGTTGCAAGATTCACTTCCTTGTGGGCTCACAGCCAGAGGCTGCCCTCAGTGCCTTGCCACGTAGCCTCTCCACAATGCAGTGCACAACAGGCTGATTTGCTTCATCAGAGCGTGCTGGGGGACAAGCCCGAGAGCCAGGGAGAACACAAGCAAGACAGGAGTGCAGTCTTTGTCACCTCATCCTGGCAGTGACGCCCCATCACATTTGCCCTGTTCACTAGAGCGAGTCACTAGGTCCAGCCCCACACTCAGGAGGAGGGGACCACCCAGAGGTGTGAATACCAGGTGGAGATCACTAGGGGCCATTTGAGAAGTCCCCTACCACAAATCCACAGAAAGCAATTAGGGGAGGCCTCCCTGAAAGGCATTTAAGCTGGCCACTGATGGATGAATAAGAGTTGACCAAGATGCATGGGGTGGGGTAGCCAGACAGAGGGAAGAGATGGTGGGAGGCCCTGGAAAGAGCTGAGTTTTTTCAAGGAAGAGCAAGAAGCTCCATGAGACCGGAGGAGAGGGGGAGGGGGAAAGACCCCTGAGATGAAGCTAGGACAGGCCTGGGGGGCAGGTTCGGAATCTTCCTCCTTCTCCTGAGAGCAATGAGAAGTCCCTGAAGGATTTCAAGGAGTGGGATATGCGAATGGAGAATGTGTCAAGGAAGACTAGAGTGGAAGAAGACAGCAGGCAGGAGGCTGTGACAGATGGAGAGGAAGAGATGTGATGTGTTTGAGGTATTGTTCGGATGAAGAATTGACTCAGTCCGCTGCCCAGGCCAATGACTGTTCAAATTCCAAGGTAGTAAAAAGTTCCTGCCAGGTGAGACCTGATTCCTTCCACCCTTCTGTCTGCTGGTCCTGGGTGGAGCAATCATTCTCAGGCTCCTTTTAGAATGTGAGGGAAAGGGAGTCTTTTAGAGTAACCCTCTCATTTCCTGGCAGAACCACCCGGTGTTAAGGTGCCTCACCTGGGATTGGGCTGTGTGTGTTCTCCATGTGTGGGCCTCCATGATGGTCTGTCTGCTGTCTGTCTGTCTCTCTCTAGCATTCTAGAAGGCTCTGGCCTTCCCTCTACTCTTCTGATTTGCCATCTGAGATGCTCCAGGCCACTTCCAGAAGACATTACCATTGCTTTTCCATTCCTATTTCTTGTCTTAGTTTGGATTTTCACAGAAAGAGAACCAGGGATAAAATTTTGAGAAATTGTCTGCTTGGGAGGTGATTCCAGGAAACACTAGTAGGGGGGTTGGGAAGGGAAAGGAGCCCATAAGAAGGTTATTATCAAGGACATTTCCACTGTGGACAACGACGGGGACTTCACCCCACAGGGCCACTCCAAGAGACCCTGCAGGACGGACACTCAGAGTTGTCCTACCCAAGGGGTGAGGAACCCCATCCATCACTGCTTGACCACTTCCCACCCACCCTGTCAGCTCTCTGGCAGGCCCCAGCACAGATCTGGTGGACACCCATGGCCAGAAAAGAAAGCTCCCGAGGAGAGGGTCACCAGTGTTTGCAGCAGGTAGCTTTCATGTGTAGGGTGAGTGTCGAGAGGACATGAGTGGGACATAAGAAGATCTAATGCAATAATAACAGCTAAAATACTTTATATAATTAGTCTAGTTCATCCTCACAGATAGGCTAGCTCAGCCCTTGACATACGAAGGTACTCAACAAATGTTAATTAAATTGGTTAGCGTTGCCACTGAGTTATCCAAGGTCATTCAGCTTGTAAATGTCAGAGCTGGGGTTCCCACCAGGTCATTGGTGCTGAGTCCATTGGTCTTTTGACTGTAGAACAAGGAATGTGTCACTGCAGTGAAGGATCTCACGTCAGCATGGAGGCAAGTTGAGGAGAAAGGTGGAAAGGGTGATACTGACTTAGCCAACATCAGCATCTTGCCCTGGGTCAGCCCAATTAGCAGGGTTTGTCTGATAAAATTATGAAGAAGAAAACCCCAGAGCGACCTCTGGGCATGTACATGAGAATGCAGGAAGAACAAATGAGGGTAATAAAAAGTATATACTGCCTGTCTCTATCAAGCCAAAAATACCAGACTGAAGAACAACCATTCAGACACTATCTCGTGATTTGCTTCTGGAGACCAGATTAACTTATATGATTGTGGGTGGGGGGCGTGGGGTGTTGGGGGGGAATCCACCATTCGGAAAGGGCCCATTCAAGGAAAAACTGATTGATTCCTTGGTTCTATCTATTCTTGGTCATAATCTCTTCTTTGGTTCTGGCGCCTTGATGTTATTTCAGGAATGTGGGTCTCTAGGGTAGATTCTAAACAGAATGGCGACTGTGGACCAGAATGATTGCTGGAGGGGCGACGTGAAGGCAGGGGAGAAAAATCACTGGACTTGGGGAGGACAGTGCCTCCAGGCTCGGCTCTCTGGGTAACCAGCTGCAGAACCCCTGACGTAAGAGAGGGGAGCGGACATATCATCCAATACCCCTAGTGTGTGTCAGGCGCTGTCCTTGGTGCCTTTGTGATCTCTGCAGTTGATCAGCACCAAGGCCCTGTATATCCCCTTTGAACAGATTCAGAGATGTTAAACAGCTTGCCTCAGCTCCCTCAGATGTTAAGCGGAGAAGCATTTGAACTCAGTTCTGCCTGACTCCAATGTCCTTGCTCTTTCCTCCCTCCCGTGCCTCAGTTTCCTTCTGTGCTTTTTAGAACTATTTATCAACTGTATGGAAAGTGTCATTTTAGAGTGTCATTCTCTGTACACGTTGGTGTAGGCTACGGGATGGTGCGGAGCACCCCAGCTCCTGCCTTGTTACTCTGCATCCCTGTTTAGGAAGAGGTAACCTGAGAACACTCCGCTATATGCACCTTTTCTGCACCAAGTGAAGGAGTCTATTACTTGGGAGAAGGGCTCTTCGTCATCTGCAAATCAGTGGGACATTATCTGGTTCTGGTCAGAGAGTTAGCAAAACCCATATGGAATTTTTTAAGCCAGGTTTCCTTTTTATTATTGTTATTCATGCCGGGAGTCCACCGGGGAAATTTTTATCTGCATTAAAACATACATAAGAAGAGGAGAGAAGAAAAGGCAGACAAGAGTGAGTCCTACAAAGGGTTTCTTTGAGCCCAGCTCTGTTCCTCTCTAAAGTTCTTTGCCTTGCTCTCCACAAAGATGGAATCTGGGTTCAAGGTTGAATGGAAGCCGGCTCCTGATGGAACGGGTATCCCCTGAACACACCTCTAGGAGATTAGCCCGTCATTAAATATTTGTAGGATAACAGGAGAAGCCTAATTTAGTTTTTGTTTCTTTCTCTCTGTGGTTTAATCACAGATGAAAGAGACTAATAGCACTGCAGAGCTTTCTGGTGATCAAAGGCCAATCAATCCCCTTTGTGGAGTAATTAACTATTTGCTAAACTTGCAGAATTGATTTCCATTTAGGGCTAAGAGAGAGGGTTTTAAATGAAGACCGATTCACCAGGCGAGAGGAGGGGATCTCGGGGCTGATGCCAGGAGATACTCAGGGTGATGAATTGGAATCTGCTAATTAAAGACTGAAAAATACAGCCAGAGCCTGACCCTATTTGGGAGTACTTTAGGGAAGGACAGGCAGGAGGAAGGGTAGACGCCGCTGCTGTCTATCTGCCAGGCAGCTGTGCACACTTGAAGTAAAGAAAGCCTTGGCATCTTGTTTGGGGCAGAAAAGGCAAGCAGATGCTGGCTGGGCAGGAGGTGGGATGCATGTGGTCAGCAAGTCAGGGCAGAAGTCTGCAAGTGACCAGGGTGTGGAAAGGAGACCCCATGACATGAAGGCCCCATGTAGGCACACCCCAGAGCACAGAGCTGAGCCCTGTGCACCCCCAAGATTCTACGGATGCACTTGAAATTTGCACTTGAAGCCAGTCAGGAATTTGGATCCTGTTGCCACCTATATAGATGCCCTAAGAATCTGACCGGATGAATACAGTTGGGACCTTAAATGAAAAATGTATTCCAGCTTGAAACTATAAAGATGAGACAACCTAGTAATACCTCTGCTTCGGGTTGCCAGATAAAACACAGGGTGCCCAGTTCAATGGGAATTTCAGACAAACGAATAATTTTTTTAGTATATGTATGTCCTAAATTATTTGTTGCTTTAGTATAAGTACGTACCCAGTGATTTGGTGTTTCTTTGAAATTCAAATGTAATGGGCTGTTCTGGATTATTTTTTGGGGGGTGCTTTCATTTTACTTTATTTTTTTTCTTAACATCTTTATTGGAGTAGAATTGCTTTACAATGGTGTGTTAGTTTCTGCTGTATAACAAAGTGAATCAGCTATATGTATACATATATCCCCATATCGCCTCCCTCTTGCGTCTCCCTCCCACCCTCCCTATCCCACCCCTCTAGGTGGTCACAAAGCACCGAGCTGACCTCCCTGTGCTACGTGGCTGCTTCCCACTAGCTAGCTATTTTACGTTTGGTAGTGTATATATGTCCATGCCACTCTCTCACTACGTCCCAGCTTACCCTTCCCCCTCCCCGTGTCCTCAAGTCCATTCTCTACGTCTGTGTCTTTATTCTTGTCCTACCCCTAGGTTCTTCAGAACCTTTTTTTTTTTTTAGATTCCACATATATGTGTTAGCATACGGTATTTGTTTTTCCCTTTGTGACTTACTTCACTCTGTATGACACAATCTAGGTCCATCCACCTCACTACAAATAACTCAGTTTCATTTCTTTTCATGGCTAAGTAGTATTCCATTGTATATATGTGCCACATCTTCTTTATCCATTCATCTGTCGATGGACACTTAGGTTGCTTCCATGTCCTGGCTATCGTAAATAGAGCTGCAGTGAACATTGTGGTACATGACTCTTTTTGAATTAAGGTTTTCTCAGGGTATATCCCCAGTAGTGGGATTGCTGGGTCATATGGTAGTTCTATTTTTCGTTTTTTAAGGAACCTCCATACTGTTCTCCATAGTGGCTGTATCAATTTACATTCTCAGCAATAGTGCAAGAGGGTTCCCTTTTCTCCACACCCTCTCCAGCATTTATTGTTTGTAGATTTTTTGATAATGGCCATTCTGACCGGTGTGAGGTGACACCTCATTGTAGTTTTGATTTGCATTTCTCTAATGATCAGTGACGTTGAGCATCCTTTCATGTGTTTGTTGGCAATCTGTATATCTTCTTTATTTGCTAAATCCGACAGCCTTGCTCTGGTGAGATTTCTGCTCTCTCTCTACGGAGAGATTTCTGCTCTCTATCTACGGAGTTAGAACCTCTTTGAGTCTTAGTTTCCTTCTCTATGAATGAGTCTCAAAGTAGTAACTGATTGTTTTGTTATGAATATTAGATGGAAGAACAGAATGGGAAGCACTTCAGACAACGTGGTACCTGGCACATTTTATGTTCTCTCTAAACGTAACCTATCATGATAGCAAAAACTCTTTATTTGGTAAATACAAATAATAATCTTAAATATTAATAATGTATTTCCCTTTTTCCTGTCTCCTCCCACCCTTATCCGCAACCTCTTTTCTTCCTCCCTTTCTCCTGCTGCCTCGTTTTCTCCCCCACTTTTCATTTTTCCCTGCAAATGTGATCTGTACCTACCAGCATTAATATTATTCTGAAAACTGCAGCTTCACTGTCCACTTTCCCCACTGCAGATGGGCAGGATGGGTGAGTGGCCATGAGCTGGCTCAAGGTGATAATTCTGTGGTCCTGACCATACTTTTTAAGTTCTCTGTGCCTCAGTTTCCCCTTAAGAAATGACAACAATGTGACATGTCAGATTAAATGAACTCGTATAAATAGTGTCTGGGTATATTATCATTATTACTAATAACACTTAGAAGTTAGTTTGGGCTCCCCCAGAAATAATGCAGTCAGGGTTAATTTCAATCAGGTCACCTGAGCCAAGCTGGATGCTGGTTGGTCCTGAGGGAGACAGTAGATGGTTTCAGGTCCCAGCTTTGGTTTTCACAGTTCTCCTCTGGCCAGAGGAGCTCAGATGTAAGTGAAAACCGGAATGAACGCCTTTGGTGAGATGAGCTTGTGGGTGGTTTCAAGGTCTGAAGCAAATGAGTGTTTTTCTTGTCTCTCTCCGACCGTTTCTAACCGTGCCTTACCATTTGCCAGGGCAGAGGCTCCCAGCAGGTCAACTGTGATTCAGCAGTGTCCCCTAAGAACTTAGATGATCCATTTCCCTGATGGCCATTGCCACCACGACCTCCTTACCACAGCCTGTGTGGATTGCCCCCAGAATAAGGTTGGGGCAGGTGGGGACATCTTTTCTGTGCCGTGCTCTGCCCCAGACCACACAGCTCCTGGGAAAACAGCCTAGCTCAGGCACAAACACAGGTTGGGGACCCTTGCCCTGAACCAAGCCAATTTAGGGAGAGTGGGCTGGGTAGCACTTCTAATTGATTAGCGGGCTGTGGATTTCACAGTAGATGAGGTCCCATATGAAGAAAAGATTCAGGCAGGCCGATTCTACTGTATTCTCCTGTACTACCCCCTAAGTAGCCGACCATGTCCTTTTCTTAATGCTTTTATATGTGCCAAGCTCGGTTCCAAAACTTGACAAGCATGAACTCAGTTTATTCTTATGACAACCTGATGTAGCAGGTACTGTTATCACCCCCATCACTGAGGAAACACAGGCACAGAGAGGTTAAGCTGTTGCCCAGGTTCACACAGCGATTGATTGATTTGTCATTGCAAACGACTTAAATGAGACTCCACAAACAGTTGCTGATTGCTACTTTCGACAATGCAGTGCACCAGGTGCCAGGTGCCCAAGGCTGCCTTAGACCCCATTCCTGCCCTCTCTGTGAGCCAGAGGTGTGAACTAAAGAGATGTGTGTAAGATATTACCAGTGTGGAGATTCTCCAGGCTGGGAGAATATATACATTTCTCAAAGATGAGGAAGTGATGAGTGGAAAGAATTGTGGTCTTTCGGCCTTGCCACAATGCCTGCAGCCAGGGAGAAAGTATTTTATTTCAATATCCTGACAGAAGTATAAATGTTATCATATGTCATGTAGCAGGCCTCCCGGCTTTGGGAACCCACTGAGGTTTAGAAGTTGTAACATTCAACTGGAAGTTCAAAGGCCATGCTCTGTTTGACCAACTGGGGCCTGGGCCTAGTGTGACTTGAGTGAGCCTTTTGGGGGAGTGTGCTGTGCTGGGAAATCACCCCAAAGGACCTACCCCTCGCTGGCTGGACCACAGAGGTAACTGGCATTCTGTTGCCAAGAAGCCTTCAGAGAAGGGAAGAGGTTAAGCATGGTAGTGATTTAAAAGGATTCCGTTTGATTCTTTACAGTAAACTGAATTCACCTATCAAACAGCCGGGACTTGATATTCATGGCACATGAGACCAGTGTCTCTGCAGCTCGCTGTCAACAGGAGCAAGACGATGAACACTTAAGAGGGAACCGCACGAAATCCCCATTGCTCGTGCAATTATTTAGGAAGATGGGAGAAAGGTAGCCAGGAAAAAGAACGTTTCCCAAGCGGCGTTTGGAGAAGGCATCTCAGTGCCGGCCCGGGCCCTGTCCAGGCTGACCGGCAGCGTTTAAATGCAGGGGCTGCCATGAACTGACTCACTGCTGGATAATTACGTTAGGGACCAATACGGCCTGTTGAAAATCAATTCTGTTGGACCAGTGTGTTTGTTCGGAAAGCCACTCAGCCAATTCAGGAGTATATTAGGCAACAGGCCCAGTGCGGTGACCTCTTCTGGATTGGGGTTGACACTTGAACGAAGGCGTTTGTCCAGTTAAAGGACAGTAGTAGCAGCAGGCTCTTATCTCCCCTAAATTGGATTACTCAGATCTGCTTGTTCTCTTTAAAGATAGCTACTCTTGGGTTTTTTCCCCTCTCTTTCTATCTGTCTGAGTCGGTTACCTAGTGATTATTGTTTAACTTGCCATCCTTATGTATTCTCGGACAGTTAATGCTTAATGCCACCAGTGTCACTTCCCTTTCCCACGTGAGGAAGGTCATCTGATGCTGACGCCTGTATTTTTCAGGTCACTGGTTGGACCTGCAAATGGGTTGGGATCCAGGGGAGCTGTGTGCTTAGGAGTTCATAGTTGGCAAGCCTGTGATTCATGTTCCAGGAAGCAGAACACAAACCCAGGTGTACGCAAACTTCCCTTCAAACACACCGATCCTCTCCAGAGGAATTCTTCTTGAGACACTTTCCTTGGCTTGAAAAGTCTCAAGCTTGCTCGCCAGCCAACGTCCCTTGAGCGGGAGTGTCACCGGCCACCAGGACTGAGGACAGCAGCTGCTTCCAGCCCTCTGGAGCGTTGCAGCCATTGATGGAAGGGTGAGGATGCAGGAGAAACGATTACTGAAGGGGGTCCCCATGGGAAGCTTGAGAAGTCCCACCTGGGGCCAACTCTCCTGGTTGAGTCTTTGCTACCTGGAACTGCAGTAGCTGCACCACACCTAAAGCTGTGTAGTGTCAAGAAGACACCGAGAAGCCCAGGGAATCCCACATACTCCTCCAAGAAAGACTTATTGCCGCAATTATGGTTCTTTTAATGACACGTGGAATTAACTGCTCCACATATCCATTCGCTTTGACAGGTGAGGATTTCACTGTGATAGAAGTAGGGCCACACACACTGTCAGTGATTTACATTTCTGTACCCCAAACCCTGTCAACCAGTTAGACTGCAAGAGCGAGTGGCACCATTTTCTAATGAAGCTGTAATCAGGCTGCTCCCTTACCCAGAGAGAGCAGATATCCTTGTCCCGAATGGAAAAGGTAATCATCGGGGGAAAGGGTTTGAATAAATCAGATGTGATATCAGTGCAGCTTGCTATAGGTCCCTGATAATTGGAATCTGGGCTGATGGAGACTCGGCAGCCCCTTCTGTTTTGCTTAAAAGAAAGGAGACTTTTCTGTGTCGAAAAAGGCAACTTGTTTTTTGAGATGAGCAGCTGGGAAGGCAGAAGCCACTGATAGAGATCAGGTCTGAGCTCTCTGGAAGATCCACTGAAATGTGAGGAGAGGGGAAGGGAAGGGAGAGGAGGTGGGAGAAAGGGAGAGGGAGGCAGCTAGGGAGGGAGGGAGGGAGGAAGAAAAAGAGAGGAAGGGAGGGGGCGAGGAGAGGTGGAGGAAGATAGATAAACTCGCTCTCTGCCCAAGCTTGCTCACATACAAAACCTGACTGATAACATCTGTGCTCCTTATCTCTTGAAATAATTGTGAAAATTAAAAGGGATCCTGTGGGTGAAAGATATGATGCAATCACCTTTTATTACCACGGCTGCTAGTCACGCCTCCTACAGGACAGCACTAACCACTGCACAAGATCTCACAGATCCTGTCTAATGATGGTGATCGTGCGCTTGGCTTGAGGTAATTCTTCTGGCCAGTCAGTCCTCCAGCAAGGCATCGGGATTCCAGTATGACTCCAGGGAGAGGGACGGGGAAGGCTGTGTAAAGAGCATCTGGAGGAATTCCAAGTAAGCGTTGCTGGCAGTGATGACAGTTGAGCCTCCCAAGCCCTTCCCCTGCATCCTTTCCAAATTTTAAGATTTTCAGCACCATTGCTCTGCAGAACAAAGGTATAGAGGCACCAGGGATCCCCGAGAACTCCCTTAGGGGATCCCTGGGTGGAAAAATATTTTAAATACTCCCTGGGAAGCCGTTCTGCTTTGATCTGTATTACTGATGCCTCCAAAAGGAAGGCCAAGAAATGCAGAATCCTGTAGACCACCAGACAGGATCATGGAACCATCCCCAATCTTGCTCCAGATTCTTTGGAAAGTATATTTTCCCACTGCTTTTTTATGAAGCCATTGCTTCTCCACTGAACCAATTTTATTGCCACAAGAAAATGTCTGATTCCCTATATAAGCACATCAGCTTCACTTCCCGCAAATGAGAATTCCCTGGACCGCTGCTGGCTAACTCTGCAGGGCTGTGCTCCACGCCTGGCTTGGTAAGGGCTGGTCATCATCCACAAGGGCATTTTCGCATCCTTCACCGGGAATGTGGGCCCCACAAGAGCCTCTCAGCGATCACCTAGGATTCAGTGAGAAGAGATATGAGTGCATCGCTTGTGCCAATTTGGCTTGTGTGGCTAATTGCGCTCTGTGCAGAAAATAACACCTGCGAAGATCAGTCCATCCTCTGAACACCAGACTCTCAAAGTCAACGACAAAGCTCTCTGGGTGAAGCCCATCAGTAGAAATGCCCGTGGAAACATCAAACGTGCCTTCAAGTGGAAAGTGACTGATAGTGAAACTTTAAAGATCAATGAGAAGGCTAAATTGAACCGAATTCTTTCAGGGTCTGAAGAGGATAGAGGCTGGGGTTGGGGGCTGGGGCCGTGGGGGAGGGGGGGGATGACACACCCTGAGGGTGAAGGACCCTTCCAGAAAGGTGACTGACAATGCTTCGCAGGAAGACTTCCTGAGCTGCTCCCGGTCACATGGAAGAATGGGACAGAACCGAGCTTCTCCTGAGGACCAGTTTTCTAACCAACTTCCAGTAAATTTGGAGTAGCCGCGTGCTTGGGATGTAATTACGTGGGGTCTGCCTTGACCACCAGCAGAAAATCAACCTTGGCTTTGGCAGGTTGGGGGCAGTTTCCTTGTAAGCAGGCTGCCTGCCCAAGTTCAAGGAGATTAGTAAACAGCAATGGAGAGGCCTTGTTTATAGTGAGAATGAAGCCGGCCACACTGATCCTTTGAACGGTATTTGTGAAGCTGCTGTTTTCTCCGCCTCTTAACCAGCGCACTGCCCACGGAACAGGCTGGACATTCTTCCAGCTTTTTAAGAAAATATTTAAATATCAAAAGTTTTCACTCTTTTCTGAGTGTGCAAAATATCAGCTTAAAACCCAATGGAAGCCAGAGTTCGTGCTTAGCATACAAGGGCTTAGGAGTTTTGTAGTGTTGGGGACTCTAATCTACAGAGTCTAATTTAATCCTCTTCGAGCTATCTGCACCACAGAGTCCTGGTGGTAAATAAACCATATGGTTGCAGTGGAGGCAGCCACAGCTGCCCGGCTCCACCTTTCACCCTTAGTAAATATTTCTGCAAAACAGATGAAATGAACTACTGTAACAGGTAAACAGAGAGTGTAGCGCTCAGAGCAGACGTTTTACCACAGCAGCCATCCTTAAACACAGACGATAGCTCCGAGTTGAGCCTGCCGATAACTTTCCCTCTGTTGAGCCCCGGTGTACCTGGATGCTGGTACCTACCTCTGAGAAGAGTGAGGACGGCACAGAAACATCCACTGACCAGGGAGGTTACGTGTGAGGAACAGGCTGAATCGTCAGTGCTCCCACATGGGGCAGATGCCAGTGTACTGATGTGCACTGAGCTATTCTACAGTGAGGCTGAGGATGCTATCGTGGGTTGCAGGGATACCCAACCCTGGGCATCGAGGCCCAGAGAAAGGAAGTGAGTGAAGTCAAGGAAAGGAGGTGATTCGCTTGGAGATGAGTTTGCTCCAGGTGAAAGGAATGATTGCAGTTGTGAGACTTGCCACGTCAGGAAGTAGAATCGGATGCAAGAAGCTTGTTTGTGATGACGTGAATTGGGTGCTTAACTGGTAAACTTGGACTCTGCAGTCATTTTAAAGAGCAGACATTTATCTGAGTGGGTCTGTCTACATGAGTCTGGTGTCACAGAGACGCGGATTTGAAACTGTCTTCGCTGTGCCTTTGTGCTGGTTATTTCACCCCTTTGAGCTTCTGGTTTTCTCCCCTGTAAAATGGGAGGGGTCATACCTCCTTACAGTTTATGAGCACAAGAGTTAATTGCAATCATCATCATCAATCATAAACAAAATTATTATCATTATTTTATTTATTATTATTGTTATGGCAATAGTAAATGTTTAACTTTGTGGTATGGGGAGGAAAAGAGGCTCCTATCTCCACCTTGGGCCCCTTAAGCCGTGGGTCTCTTTGGCTAGGGCTGTGGTCCCTGCTTCTAGCATCTGAAGGTCAGGATAACCCAGGGTGCCCCGTTCCATGGCTTTGTCACTTGCCATAGCTGTCCCAGCCAATCAGTGGCTCCTCTCTGCCTCAGATCTCAAGGGTTGGCCGAGTAAGCGGAAGCTGCCTGTCCTCTTCTGTGCTCCTCCAGACACTGGGTGCCCGAGCACACAGTGGGGGCAGGGCAGGGCAGGACATGGCAGGAGAATCCAGAGGGTCATAGGTGTGTGAAGTTTTCGAAGGTGTCAGTGGCCTGTGAGGGACAGATGTTCACCTGAAGGCTGGGAAAGGTCAAAGGCAGCCAGAAGGTGAATCAATCAGATCAGCACACCCACTCTGTGCTGCAGTGTCCCTGAGCCTTCAGGGAAAGAACATAAGGAGAGGATTTAAGACAGCGGTGCTGCACTTTCATCCTGGCCTGGGAGACATCTCCAAGAAATAAAACAGAGCACAGAAATGGCTCAGTAGAGAATCCTGGTGTTTGCTGTTGTTGTTGCTTTCATTTATTTATTGGCTGTGTTGGGTCTTCGTTGCTGTGCGTGGGCTTTTCTCTAGTTGTGGCGAGCGGGGGCCGCTCTTGGTTGTGGTGTGTGGCCTTCTCATTGCGACAGCTTCTCTTGTTGCAGAGCACGGTCCACAGTAGTTGTGGCTCGCGGGCTAGAGCGCAGGCTCAATAGTTGTGGCGCATGGGCTTAGTTGCTCCGTGGCATGTGGGATCTTCTGGGACCAGGGATCGAACCCATGTCCCCTCCATTGGCAGGCGGATTCTTAAACACTGCACCACCAGGGAAGTTCCAAGAATCCTGGTTTCTTTATGGCTCAGTTTCACAGCTTAGAGCCAAGATGTTCCAAATCCCATTCACAGCTGAGATGGCAGCACATCTGTGTCCCAAAGGGCGGCAGGGCCCCAAGCTGGAGCCGCTGAAGGATGTGGCAGCTCCAGAGCAGCTTTGGGGACTTCTCACTCACAGATTACCGTCATATTTGAAAATAGCTGGGTCTAATTGGATAATTTTTTTTTTTTGTGGTACGCGGGCCTTTCACTGTTGCGGCCTCTCCTGTTGCGGAGCACAGCCTCTGGACGCGGAGGCTCAGTGGCCATGGCTCATGGGCCCAGCCGCTCCACGGCATGTGGGATCTTCCTGGACCGGGGCATGAACCCGTGTCCCCTGCATCAGCAGGCGGACTCTCAACCACTGCGCCACCAGGGAAGCCCTGGATAATATTTTTAAAAAATAAAAGGATTTAAATCCAGAGCTATTAAAAAAATGCTGTTAACTGGGAACAGGATTTTTTTTCCCAAACAGATCACATTCATACCCTCTAAGCTAAGAGTGGGGCTGGTAGTTCCATGGACAAGACAGGGAATACATAGCAAGTTGGTCCAGGTTGGAAAACAAAGATCCAAGGGACCAAGGGTATCGCCATAGCTCCCTGGTTCCCATGGAAATATTTAAATTGAGATGTGGCATATTTATATATATATATATATATATATATATATATATATATATATATATATAATTTTTCTCAATCATTTGAGAATAAGTAGCTGACATTGTACCCCTTCACCCCCAAATACCTCAGTGTCTATTTCCAAAAAAATGAGGCCATCGTTTTACATCATCATAGTACAATTATCTAAACCAAGAAATTGAACATTTATACAGTATCATCAACTAATCCACAATCCAAATTCAAATTCTGTCCGTTCTTCCAACAATGTGCTTTACCCAGGAACACACAGTGCCTTTAGTCATCACATCTCTTTAGTTTGTTTTGAACTAGAGCAGTTCCTCAGTCATTCTTTATCTTTACGTGTTCTTTTTCTTTCTTTAACCTTGACATTTTTGAAGAGTACAGGCCATTTATTTTGTAGAAGCTTACTCGATTTGCGTTTGTCTGATGTTTCCTCGTGATTAGATCTCAGTGATGAATTTTTGGCAGAAACACCCCAGAAGTAACGTTGTGTCTTCCTCTCTGCATCTAGCCAGAGGGATACAGTGCCGGGTTGGTGCCATTATTGGTGATGTGTTCTTCGATTACTTGGCCAGGGTGGTGTGTGTCAGGTTTCTCCACTCTAAGGTTGCTCTTTTCCCCTTTGTGATTAATAAGAAATTTACAGGAAGGTACTTTGAGACTTTGTAAATATCCAGTCCTCATCACACTTTCACCCACTAGCTCTAGCATCCATTGATGATTCTTGCCTGGATCTTGTACTACTATGATATTTGCCAAATGGTGATTTTTCTAATGCCACCATTTTTCTACATTTCTTAGTCCAATCCTATACTGTGATGGAGAGCCTTCCCTACCCCACATTATCTACTTATTTATTTGCTCATTTATATCAGTATGAATTCATGGGTTGTTCTGCATGGTTCAGTGGGTTGTGATTCATTACCATCACTACTTATTTTCACATTCATGTTGTCCCAGAGGTGGACAGTGAGAGAGTCCTCTCTGCCCTTTGAGATGTCTTCATTTCTTGAGCACTTTCTGGAACAAGATACTCAGGCTCATTTTGTACCTTACCTGCTCTAGAGTCAGCCATCTCTCAAAGGGGCCCTGAATCCTGTTAGTGGGGAACAGAGTTTAAAACCAAGATCTGGGCATCAGGGCTATTAGGATGTCATTATTTCTAGGTCCTCTCAGTGGACAGAGCTAGGATCTATGTCTATTTTTGAAATATACTGATACTTTCAATTCGAGTCCTGCATCCTTTTAGTCTTCCTCTTTTGTATTTTTGGATAAAGAAAAACCTACTTCTCCAATAGTGAGACATCTAGCTCCCATTTTTCTCAACGTATTTAATCTTTGCTCATTCCTAGTATACATAGAAAGTAGTTTTCGAAGTGTTCATGCATACCATTGTGCAAAGCAAAACTACTAACTAGAGTTCAGTATTTCTCAACACTTCTTTTTGTCTTTAGACTGAGAGTATGTAGAAAAACACTGTCTTCAAAAGTTACTTGGAATAATTGTCCCTTCAGCCTTCATTCATTGTGGTTATGCTGTTCATTGGAAACACAGTTTGATTCTGTTCGGGGCTTTCTCCCCATCCACGTAGATGTTTTTGAGTATATAAAAAATGAATATGATTATAAAAGTCAAAACTAAATAAGGAAGCGTATTCAGAGCAGAGTCACTGCCCCTCCTAACCCTTTCTCCCTGTGCCCACCCACTCCATGCAGGGACCCAATCTCCATTTCTGATTTTCTTCCCAATGTCTCTTTTTGCTAAAATAAGTAAATATATGTACAGTTTAGTTCCTCTTCTTTCCCATAAAAAAGCCTACTGTAAGTGATCTTTTCCACTTTGCTTTTCCCCCTTATCAATGCATTCTGGAAATCACTCCCCATCAGCTTGTAGAGTTCTTCCTTACTTGTTTTTTACTGAATTATACTGCACTGTGTGACTGTATCACAGGATCTCCAACCAGTCATCTATTTGTGGGCATTTAGATTGTTTCCAGTATCTTGCAATTACAGACAATGCTTCAAGATATAAGTTTGTATGCGTGTGTTTTCATAGAGTTGGACAGGTATCGTCAGGGTAAATTCCTGGAAGTGAGGCTCCCGGGTCACTAGGTATACAGATATATAGTTGTGTTAGATATTGCAAATCTCGCTCCTTAACTGCTGTGCCAATTTGTACTCCCTCTAACAAGTCATGAGGATGCCTGTTGCCCCACAGCTCACCAGCAATGTGTTTCAAGCTTTCTAAGATTTACCAGTCTGATAGGTGGCAAGTTTTTCAACACCATTTTCAAAAGCAACTTTATTGAGAGATTATTCACATACCATACAGTTTACCCACTTAGAGTGCACAATTCAATGGATTTTAGTATATTCACAGATACCTGCAACCATCACCACAATTTGAGAAACCCAGTACCCTTCAGCTATCACCATCCTAGCTTGCTCTTCCCCCAACCCTAAGTAACAATTAATCTACTTCCTGTCCATAGAATTGCCTGTTTTGGACATTTCATGTAAGTGGTGTCATACGGTATGTGGCCTTTGTGACTGGCTTCTTTCATTTAGCATGTTTTCAAGATCCATCTATGTCATGGCATTTATCAGTATTTCATTTCTTTTTGTGACCAAATAATATTCCATTATATTGTCAAATAATATTCCATTTTGTTTATCCATTCATTCGCTGGTGGAACTTGGGTTGTTTCCCCCAGATGACCATTAAGAATAAACCTGGGCTTCCCTGGTGACACAGTGGTAGAGAGTCCGCCTGCCGATGCAGGGGACACGGGTTCATGACCCGGTACGGGAAGATCCCGCATGCCGCGGAGCGGCTGGGCGTGTGAGCCATGGCCGCTGAGCCTGCGCGTCCGGAGCCCGTGCTCCACAACGGGAGAGGCCACAACAGTGAGAGGCCCGCGTACCACAAAAAAAAAAAAAAAAAAAAAAAAAAGAATAAACATGCTACAAACATTCGTGCGTTGTGTGAGCATATGTTTTTATTTCTCTTGGGTATATGTATGTAGGAATGGAATTGCTTAGGTCACATGGCATCTCTATGTTTACTTGTTTGAGGAACTGCCAGACTTTCTCAATGTAGTTTTTTTTTTAATGATTAATTAATTAATTAATTAATTTTTGGCTGTGTTGGGTCTTCATTTCTGTGTGAGGGCTTTCTCTAGTTGCGGCAAGCGCGGGGGCCCCTCTTCATCGTGGTGCGCGGGCCTCTCACTATCGCGGCCTCTCTTGTTGCGGAGCACAGGCTCCAGACGCACAGGGTCAGTAGTTGTGGCGCACGGGCCTAGTTGCTCCACAGCATGTGGGATCTTCCCAGACCAGGGCTCGAACCCGTGTCCCCTGCATTGACAGGCAGATTCTTAACCACTGCGCCACCAGGGAAGCCCTCAGTGTAGTTTTAATTTGCATTTCACTTATGTGTGAAGTCGAACATTTTTTCTTATCGTTAAAGGCTATTTGTATTCATTTGTTTCAAACTCTCTATTCATGTCCTTTGCCCATTTTCCTATTGGGTTTTATATCTTTTTCCTCTCAATTTTTAAGATGGCTTTGTATACGGGAAAAAAATTAGCCTTTTACCTGTGATACATATTGCAAACGTTTTCCCCCATTTTTCATTGTCTTTTTGACTTTGCTTATTGCATTTTTCCATGCAGACTTTCACAAATATTTTTATGTAATCAAATTTATCAATCACTTGTCTTACTATCTCTGGATATTGATTCAGGTTAGAAATCCTTTCTCGGTACCCAGGAATTCACCCATGTTTTCTTTCAGTACTTGTAAGATTCATTTTTTCTTACAGCTCTCTGATCCATTTCAGAATATATTCTTGTGCGTGGTTGCAGGTATAGGTCTAACTTTACTAAGTTTAACTGGCTGCCCACGTGTCCTAGCACCACTTATTAAAAAGATCATTTGCGCCCAAGTGATTTTCGATGCCACCTTTATATTCAGGTTATACTAAATTTTCACATATGCTTGGGTCTCTTTCCAGACTTTCTGCTTTATTCCAGTGGTCTGTCTGTTTATTCAGGTGCCAACACCATGCTGTTTAATTTATTATGAAGAAGTTTGATAACCTCCTCTGGGCACCTGTTCTTTTGCTAAGGCCCTTGCCCTCCAGAAGTCCTTTCTTATATCTACGCTTCAGTCTTCCCTACTGTAACTTAAGCCCATTTCCTCTGTGAGTTCCTGTGAACGCAGGGCTCTCTCTGTACACCTCCCTCTGGGTTGTCAGGTGCTATGAGCTCTCTCCTTTCATGCAAATGTGGCTGCTGCTTTCCAGCCCAGAGGTGACTCTCATTGACAGCCCTGCCTGCAGACTTTACAAGTAATTTGCTGAGTTTGTCAAGCACTGCAGAATCATGTAAATGCCATTATCGTTTTGTCATCATCATCATCAGTGGAAGTATCAGCTGCTTCCCTTCTTTCACCTATTGTTTAGAGAAAATGGGGAGCTGCTGATGCTCAGAACAGAAGCTTTGTCTGTGGAATATCCAAAGTCATAAGCCCTTGTAGGTCAGCTCATGTCTCAAAGGTGTTAGACAGGCCAGGAGGAAGATCATCATACACCACTTATTCTTTGTCATTGAGGAGTTAATATATCTCACAAGGGTCCCCCACCTCGACCCCAAACGAATTTTCTCTCCTTGGTGTAATAGCGCAGTGTCTAACTGAAAAATACATTTATGCTTAAGAAGTGGTTGTTTAACAAAAGAAGAGAAATAGTTGTAGACTTCGTAAACCTATTTCTCCACTGTTTTAAGGTAGAATACAAGGTTGGGACAATTAAACATTTTGAGTCCATTCAATAAATATCTGGTGAACAACTGCTCTGTGAAAAGCATTGCAGTAGAACCTGTGAAAGACTCAAAGAAAAACAAGACAAGATCCTGCCCTCCAAGAGTTTACTCACGACTGGAGGAGACAGTGGGAGGAGAGATATGTAGGCAAAACAATGTCATTACAGGGCAACTGAGAACATGCAAAAAAAAAAAAAAAAAGAAAAGTTGCAAAGTGCTGTGGGAGTGCAGAAGAGAAACTATCCATTCTGGGGTCTCTTTGGAAGAGACGACACTTAGATTGGACTCTGAAGAATAAGTTGGATAGCCCAGGAAGAAAATCTGGCATTTAGAATGGCTTAAGCAAAATCACAGAGGAAGAAACATATAACGAATTGGGCCGTATGAAATGACTGTTTGTAGGTCAAACCAGTCATTTATTGGCAAGTGCATGTGATTGACTCCTAATACATCAGATGCTGGGGTACTGTAGACTGGTTGCAGATCTAGTAGAATTAGTAGACTTATCTGGAGGAGTTAAGAGATCCTCTATGGGAAGCCAAGTTTTATGGGATTTTGAGTGCTAAATGAAGAATTTGATCTTTATTCAGTGAGAGTCATCTAATTATTTAGTTATAAAATATTTTAAGTTCCTATGACATGCCCAGCCTCCTAGCTGGGGAAGCTCTGAGAACACAGTCATGTTTCAGAAGGATAATTCTGGCAGTAGCGTGCATGGCGGGCTGGAGACAGGGGAGACTTGGGTAAGAAGACCACTTAGGGGCTCTAGGAACTAGAGAATAAATGAGGGCCTGGAGCATGGATGTGATAGCAAATAGAAAGGATGGACATGAAAGCCATTCCAGAAATGGAAATGGTACCAGAGATGGTGACTGAATCAAAGTAAAGGCAAGGGAGGAAAGGCTGACCAAAAGTCTCTCTGGTGCAACTCAGGAGAACTGGGAGGTTCCCAGGGACCTCCATCTATTCATTCATTCATTCATTCATTCCACAAGTATTTATTGAGCATCAACTGTGAGCTGAGCAATGTTCCAAGAGCTGGAGACATAGCAGAGGACAAGACAGGCACATGTGTCTAATGCAAAGAGACAGGCAATGAATAGATAAATCAATTAATTTATGATGTAATGGAAGAGAGTGATAAGCACTATAAGGAAACATTATTTAAGGTAAAAGAACTGGGAAGGGTAAGAAAATGTATTTTCCAAAAGGATAATCAGGGAAGGACTGGTAGAGAAGATAACATTAGAGCAGAGATCTGAATGATGCCATGGGGTGGGGGAGACCCTGGGCAGACCTGGGGGAAGGGAGTCCCAGGGAGAAAGAACAGCAAGTATACAGGTATTGAGGCAGGTACAAGCCCGGAACATTTGAGGGTCTGCTCTAAGGCCAGGACCTCTGGAGTGAATAGAGAATTGGGGAAACCAGTAGAATGTGTAACAGAGGGATACGGGAAGAGCGTGTCTTGGCAAGAAGTTTGATATTTTGAGCGTGCTGGGTTTTGAATTTGGAGAGGTGACCTTCTAAAGTTTATCTGGCTCCTATGTGGAAAATTGACTGTAAGAGGACAAGAAAGGAAGAGAACTGATGTGGTGGTGGTGGTGAGAAGTGGTCAGATTCCAGAAAAACTTTGACATTAGAGCCAACAGAAGGTGCCAAGGAATTAGACACAGGGTGTCACGGAAAGGGGGAAGAAAGGCTGACTGCCATTTCTAAGTCCAAGGAAGGAGCAGAATTTGCACTGAGAATCAAGGTTTCTGATTTAGGTTTGGTAAGTTTTATATGCCCAGAAGACATCAGAGTAGAGAGACTGAGCAGGCAGTGGGGTATAGGAGCCTGGAGCACAAAGGAGAAGCTGAGGCTGGAGGTCTAAATTTGGGAGTCACCAGTATACAGACACATTTAAACCCCTGACCCTAATGAGACACTTAGGGAGTAGGGTACAGAGAAAAGGAGATGCTTGATGACTGGGTTCTGTGATGGTCAGTTTTTACAGGTAACAAAGAGAAGAAAGAACCAGAAAAGAAACTTGGAGGGGAGGGAGGGGCCAGTAAGAGGAGAAACAGAAGACTGTGGTTACCAGGAAGCCATGGGAAAGAAACGTTTCCCAGAAGAGGAGATGACCAGCTATGTCAGTGCTGCTAAGAGGTCACATAAGACGAGGACAGAGAACTGATGAGAAAATTAGCAAGATGGAAATGTTGGTGACCTTGCCAGATGGTTTCCGTGGTGTGGTGGGGAAGAAAAAACTTGAGGAGAGAATGGACAATAAGACATGGAAACAGAAAATAGAGACCACTCTCTAGATATTTGCAGTAGAGAGGAACTGGAAAACAGAATGATATTTGTTGGGGGAGAGTGGATGTGGAGTCTAAGAAGGGCTGCTGTTAAAGAAGGGACACCTTATAGAATGTTTGTCTGCTGAAAATAATGATCCAAATAATATAGTGATTAGTAACTAGGGGAGAGGGGGTGGGATGGAGCGTACAAGTGGGGACATTGGGTTGAATAGGAGCTTGTACCTTCTGTCCATTTAATGGGGGACCCAGAACAAAAGATGGAAGTGCAAAATTCATAGATTTGGCAATAGAAGAATGAGGAAGTTCTTATGGTTTCTATAGTCTTAGTGAAATTAGAGGCAAGCTGAGAGTTAGGATGGAAGAGGGGTTGCCAGAAGCTCAAAGAGAGAGGAGAGGGTATGAAGCCATCATTTTGGAGGCTGGGTGTGGGAACTGATTAACAAAGTATAGTGGGATTGCTGGGTAGTGCTGAGGTCTGTGTGACACTCATAGATTTTAAGTCAGGTCAGTCAACCTGGCTGTGTTGTCTCCTTCAACACATTCTGCTGTTCTTCTGCAGGTAAGGATTTTTTTTTTTTTTTTTTTTTTTTTTTTTTTTTGGTAATTTTAGGTTAACAAAGTTAGGGTCTTGACAAGCAAGGACAGTGGAAGATACAAGGTTTGCAAGGAGGCTGAGGGTATGCACAAGAGAAGAGTTTTAGTTATAAACCTTGGAATCTAAAGTGAGTAACAAGGGAAGTGAAACATGAGGCAGATGATGGGCATAGAAAAGGGCTTGGGAGCCCCCCAAAAGGGGCTGAAGATTTGTTGAAGTTGGAATACTAGAAAGAGTGAGGTGGGGAGACAGAAGGTGCAAAGGAGTGGGATGCTTCAAAGAGATTTTTAGAAGTGATGAAGTTGCTGGTAATGACAAAGTCTAGGGTATGACATGACAGTGGTGACATAAGTGGGATAGAGGAAATGAGCATTAGAAGTGAACCCATCAAGCAACTGATCAGCCAACGTATTGGAAGGAATGTCTATGTGGATATGGAAGTCATTAAGTCAATAATGCCAGGGAGTGATGGGAACGAAGACAGGGAGCCAGGCATGAAAAGACTCAGTGAATCAGCAGGTGCAAGGTGATCCGTGAGTGTGATGAGTAGGGCTGTTGGGTGTGATGAGTAGGGCTGTTGGGTGTGATGAGTAGGGCTGTTGGATGGTACAGCGCATTGGCACGTGCCTCAGAGGAGGTTTTGGAGGAGAAAATAAAAGTAGCCTGGGAACAGTGGTGAGGGGCGATGAAGACATCCATCAACCTCCTGGCTCTATGTTATAGGGGATGTGGAAGGAAAAAAGTCACGACTTAAGGGGACTGCAGGGGAAGCAGTGACCTCTAGAGGATCCTGATGCCAAATGGTGAAGGAAACATTTAGAGGAGAGAGAGGTTCAGGTGATAGGGGATTTGGGTAACCACAGACCATGAGTTCCAGAGAATGTGGCATAAGGATTTGAGGGGTTTCGGGATGGACAGAAGATTGAGTCAGGTTAGGAACACACAGCCATGGGGAGCAAGCATCTGGGAATATCTGGATGATTTGAAGTCTCAGACTTATAGGTAAACTGAAGTAAACGGGGGTGTAAAGCATGAAGGTATGAAGCATTATGGTCTTTTAAGGGAAAGTTCTGAATTACGCCTCATTCTTGGGATCTCACTTAGGTGGTGGAAAGAGGGTAGTCAGACAGGAAACCCTATGGGCCTGCCTCATCTTTCCGTGAGTGACAGAGACGGGACAGTGGAGGTCTGGGGTACAGGAGAGGAGAGGCATGACAAGAATGAAATTTGAAGTTGTGGCCATTATATATTTGTTGAGGGCTGATGACCCTTGAGAGTGGAGGAGATGCCATCAGCAAGATGGTGAAAAGGGGATTTGGCTGTAGTGGGTGAGAGGTTTAGACCTAGACTTGTTAGGAGGGTTAAATGAGATAACTGATGCCCATGAGGTAACTACAGTCCTGAGTGCTTAGTAAGTAAATAGGGTTAGTTCCCCAACTCTCTCCCACCGCCTGCCAAGACCTCCAACATCCCCTGCAAATGTGCATAGGTGGGCCCCATGGGACTCCTGTGTGTAAGGGTGTGGACCAGTGTAGAGCCATCTCCAGCTGTTGAAACAACTCAGAGTGCGTACACGGCTGCCCATGGCTGGAGGCAGCAGCGGCCACTGAGTTGGAAGAAAAGGGGTCCGCAGTGCACTGGCGGTAGAAATGAGGTCCAAACATTTTTTTTTAACATCTTTATTGGAGTATAATTGCTTTACAATGGTGTGTTAGTTTCTGCTGTATAACAGAGTGAATCAGCTATATGCATACGTATATCCCCATACCCGCTCCCTTTTGCGTCTCCGTCCCACCCTCCCTATCCCACCCCTCTAGGTGGTCACAAAGCACCGAGCTGATCTCCCTGCAAACATTTTAAGACGTTTGCAAAAGCACATGACATTGAGCTCAGCTACTGGGAGACTCAAACGGCCAAACCTTTGGTCTATTTGGGGACATTATCATAAGGGCATGAAATTTAGTCAGAACAAATGCAATCAATACCCTGATCATGAGGCTTCATTGGCAACCAGCAGTAGGAATAACTGTCAGAATTGTAGTTGAGTTTGTTTTGATCAGTTTAACTGTAAAGTTAGCGATGGTCACAAAATATTCTGCAACTGAAACTGGCTCCTCGGTACGTAACACTCCATAAATATTATTACTGTTATCTCTGCGATAGTTTGGCACACTTTTCTTACTTAAATTTACCTTCTTAACCTAGGAAAATGAAACACGTGATATATTTCTTGGTCTTCCTGAAAAATAATCACATTTGGGATGTTTAAAACCATGGTTTTGTCACATAATAATTGATTCCACATTTGCTAATTGAATTTACCTTTAAATGTTTTAAACTTTACTGTGAATAGAGAGTTCAGTTTAGTTTCAGGGAATGTTTTTTTTCATTCCTTTGTGAGAAGCCGCCAAACTCAAGAACAAAACAAGCCATCAACATTAGGGTGGAACAAAGAGGGTTCTTATGTCAAGCAGATTCAGAAAGCATTCATCTCCCAGAAAGGAATGAGAAAGAAAGGCAGGAGAAGGGATCCCCTTATCCAATTTAATGGAAGATCACAGGACCGAGAGGAGGAGAGGCCAGATTCAAACTTGGCGGCGACTCAAACCTTTCCACTTGCCCCTTGCTTCTGTCTCACAGCCTCTTGAGTTTGAGGCAACCTGTTTCTAATCTCTCCGAGCACAGAGGAAAGCAACTGTGAGCGGCCACTCGGCCGGCGGTCCTTTGAGGAGCAGGGCCAAACAATGGGCTGTCTGCCACCCTCGGGGCTGAAGGGGACAGGAAGTTGACAGCAGTGAGGATGCCAAGTCCCGCCGCCTTCAGTACCAAGAACTGAAGTGGGCTCCTAGAGGCAAGACTGTATTTCATCCTTGCCTTTGAGTGTATCATTCTGTTTGCCCTCCGCATTTGGGATTGTTAATGAGTTTTTTGCCCTTTCTGTCTTTCCGCCCTCACCATCCCCTCACTACGTAACCCCCTGCGGTCTGTCCTCTGTCCCTCCCACCGGTCAACAAATTCAACAGCCTCTTCTCCCTTCTTATCCTGGGTGGTTTCTCCTCAGCACAGAGGGAGCCATGAAGCCGATCCTCTCCCTGGCCCCCCTGCTTTCTTAGAACCCTCTCTTGCGTCTGCTGCCTTTCGTGTTAGCCCGGCTCTGCTTCCCCCTTCTACCTTCAGAACACCAGAGAACTCTCTCTGGTTTCATCCTGGCCATTTCCCCCTGTTCATTTCTGTGTTCATCCTCCATCCTCAGATCAGCACCTCCAGACTTAATTTATTGGAGGCTTCACCTACTAAACATTTCTACCTACGTGGGAGTCAGGACCTTAAACTCACAAGATAGAAGGTGGAAGTTAGCAACCTGTCCTTAACCTGCCCCTCCTCTGGTTTACCTTCTTTCTTGTAAAGGTACCATCACTTTTCATCAATACCTTCTTTGACCTCCTGATCTCTCTCATCCCACATCCAAGTATTACTGTTTCTGTTTTAAGCAGCTCTCTCATCCATCCTCTCCTTTTCCATCCCCGGTTCAGGGCCCTTGTTACCCCCGGAAAATCCAAATACCTTTGACTACTCTCCCACACATACACCTTCATTATTGCTCTTCTCAACTCATCCTGTACCCTACCTTCAAATGAATAGTCCAAAAATAAGACCATGACTAGGACACCAGTAGGTACCATACACGTATACCTAATCCCTTTATCCTCTAAAAATATGTAGCAAACAAATATGGAGGGAGGGAGGGAGAGAGCGAGGGAGGAAGGGAGAGAGACGGGAAGGAAGAGAGGAAGAAAAGAAGAAGCTACAAGATAGAAACCATGGATTTATTTCTAGATTTGTTGTGAATTTGGCCTCCGGAGAATCACTGACCTTCACTATGCCTCAGTTTCCCTTTTGGAAATTGTGAAAACCTTTGCGGCCACTCCTGCTGCATAGAACATATTCTTCATTGACTATCTCGAGGGCTCTGAGAGCCCTTCGTGGAAAGAGGTTGCTACACGCTCGACACCACTGCCTCATCACCTTTGTGTGTGGTTTTGATTAGTCCCAGGTCAAAACAAGAGTTTGCTGGTCACATGGTCTATTACATGTCCTGTAGAGTTAATATTCTTAAACACCAGCAAAGGATTTAGTTTCTCCTCCTAAACAAATAAAGCTTTCGAGAAAACTTCAGAGAAGGTTTGTTGGGTAAATGAAGCTGAAAGAGGCCAAAAAAGTTAGTAAATTTTTCTCTGGGTGTTAGTTTAACTAGAGGCCAGCATGACTGGGAGGGCGTACAATCCTCTTGACTTCAGATACTCCAGATCATTTGCAGCCAGTGAGAATGGACAAGCCAAGTGTCCTGGTTCGTCCTCCTGGGAAGAAAGGGCAGCCTTAGGGCTCTACAATATTATCTAAGTGACTTAATCACTCAAGAACAAGTTTGGGCTCTTTCCTATCCTTTGATAGTAGATAAAGAGTTGGTTGTATAGTTTCTTTCTGCCCATATACAGTTCCTGTATATAACCCCTATAGGCCGAAAATGACTTTCTACTTATTTAATAGCTCCAATTTCCCCCAAATTCCATTTGTATCATCTGACTTTATTACGTAGCCAACTTCTTCAGGATACTAGCTACTGGAAATATCTCCCCGGCAGCCCTTCTTTGGGAATGGATTTGTGAAAATCAATATACATTTTTGACTGCTCAGGCCCCATAAAATGCATCTTGTCCTAAGCTGCTTACTGTAAGACAAAGAGTTGCACACGGGTAAGGGAATTTCAGGTTTCATTGCTTACTCCTGCCTTTTTTTGCTTCTGGTGTACGATGTGGTACTTTTAACCACTGATTCACCAACTCCACTCCCATATGGCCCTGGTTTCTCTCTTCCAGATCAAGGGCACTGCTGCTGAGATTTAGTTACGTCAGTCTTTGCCCAACTCCCAGGTACAAGTTATTAAATAGAAATGTCATGATTTAAAATCTCCCTTCCCATATTGTTCTTGCATTTTGACGTCTTCCCTTCATAGCCTCAGTGTCAGATCACTATAAATGCAGCAGACATTTACAGGGCATATTTGTTAATTCTAACACACTGTGTCAACAGTCCATGTTCTTCCACACAAAGTGCCAAGACTTCTAGGTATTCCCACCACTGATGCAAGTTGGAGAATTACTCCTATAAGCACATCTCGTGGGTAGATCATGACACTCGTGAGACTAAAGTGGTGGATGCACCCTCTGTACAGGCTAGATAGTGTGGTTTTATTCTGTGCCAACAGGAGAACAAAGGACTCCAGGCAAAAGGCCGGGATGGCTCAGCTCAAAGCATCCTCTTGTCACACTGGAGGATGCTGAGCACGTTCTCTGCAATCATCTCTCTTGCATGTGTTCTGCTCCTGGGATGCCCTTTCTACAAATGCTCCCCATGGCTTTCCCATCAAGGATAACTCAGATCATCTGTGATCAGCAAGAAAAAGAGAAGTATAAGATTCATCAGAATAAGACCAAAGTGAAGAGAAAGGAGGAAGCACAAACGAGTATGGTTTGACGCTCTTCCTTTCAGAAGGGACAAAACCAGACAACGGGGTGAACCATGGTGTCTTAAGCCTGTTGTCTTGTATCTGTCTTTTAGTTCTCTCCTTCCTCTTTGCCAAATCACAATCATAAAGATTTAATAATGACCCACCCTCTCCTCTACCAAGCACCCTTGCCACCCCTTTATTCAGTGACCGTTACCTTCTAAACTTATCCACAGTTACCCATGAGCCTGCAAGCTCTTCCCCTCTCCAGCCTCTTTTCAAGATTCAGCCAGGCCGTCTGTGTCTTAAAGAAAGCCCTTAAATAACAACCAAGGCAGTTCCTGACTACCAAACCCTGACATTTATCTCCATCACATTCCCTCACGTGATAGTCCGTGTAATAGACTGTCTCCTAACACACACAGGCATTGCTTGACTCCAGTTTGCATTATCTACTAATGAACATACTCTACCCTTCACACCCATAATCAATCCCCTCTTTAATATCTATATTCACCGAAGCCCGGATGACAACACCCCAATAACTGTATCACTCAACCTGCCCAGACTAATTATGAAATCCAGTTGATTCACTGCTTCCACTTTGCTTTCTTCCTTTCCTTTCTGGTCATCAGCTGCTACCTGGACCCCCTGGGCTGTTTCTCTTGCCCATCAGTAGGTGGCTCAAGCCTCTCTCCTCTCTCTCTCCCCGTCCTGCCCTGATCTTCGAACGGCTGCTTAGGATGACCCTACTTGATCCCTGTTACATTCCTCCAGGCTTGTCAAAGGTTTGCATTATATCCCCGAGTAGCTGTGACATGCCATGAGGAGTGAGCACAGCCCAGCCCTAATCATGACAACCGCAGCCCCAGTGAAAGATGAATAATAACAACTGCTCTAGCCAGTCCCACAAGAGCCCACGGAGGACGTTTGTTTTGGAATAATGACTATGGAAATTTGGGATCCATAATAAACTGCAAGCAGTCTTTCAACTCACTCGTGCCGAAAATTCACACTCGCCTCTCGCATGTCTTGTCGCTTGTGTTTTGCATCGTTCGATATGTAAACAAGGCCGGGAAAGCCTTTGTTCCTGGGTGCCTACTTAGATGTGCCCATTAATCCCAGCCCCCTCCCTCTCCCACCAATGCATGCAGGATTACACAAAGCAAAAGTCATTAATTTTTATCTCCGACTATCTGTAGGGTTTTTAACGTGGCCTGGCTTGCTTATGCGCCACCAACCACATGCCATACGTGCGTGTGGCTGCTGGAGCAGTATCGCAGGCTAATGAATCCCTGCCTCCTCTCCTGAGCAGTGTATGCAAGGGCCGTGTTCTTTTCTGAGCAGCTGGCATGCCAGTGAGGACCTGGCTCCACCGGTCAAGGCATCTGGACATGAATTCAACATGGACTGCTTTAGTGAAATGGCTAAGCGCACAAGACGCTAAGAAACAACTCCATCATTGAGCGAGACTCGAAAATGTAGTCGACACAAGCAAGAGGGTGGAAAGGGTAGGAAGATACTTCATCCACACCACCCACGCCACCTAAAATCCTTGACATCCCCCCGTGTGAAGCACAACTACTTGCTAAAAGCACGAGGAATCGTGGAATCCGCAGTGAAACACCTGAGGTGAATCTAGTTCATCACCCTTAAATTTAGAAATCAAAACAGCAGAGCAAAACCTCCTCTTCCGCCCTTTGAAAAGGTTTTGTTTTAACCATACGCTTGCTTGCAGACTCATGATGCGGTGGATTTCAAGAAGGAGGGATGCAGTGAGAGGTGGGTAGGAAAGTCTGAATGTTACCAGCAGTCCTGGAGGAAAGGAACAAGCTAATGCAGCTTTGCAAATATCAGGAGGCCAGAGTGGTCCATCAGTGTGCTAATTTGCTGAGGAGGAGCAGGGAAAAACAGCGTGGATTCACACTGTCCACTTGGGATAGGCTTTGCATAGATCAGAAAGATGAAGTATCTGCCGGCTCACGTTTGCTTTCAGCCTACCCTTTATTAGCCTATTCCAATAAGGAAACAAATGGAATATTCTCATAAGGAATAGCTGTTGCAGCAGTAACCCCAGTTGTACTCTTCTGAGCACTTATCTTTAATTCTGTTGCAAGTTTCCTCGTACTTCCACCTTCATTGTACTTGGTTTGCCTGTATATTTCATTGGGAGGCAGGATAGAATAATTTAGGCTGAATGGGGACTCAGGATCCAGATGCTTCTGGACTCTCATCCCAGCTTGGTTCATGTCTAGTTATGTGGTCTTAGGCAACAGGCCTTCTCTGAATCTCCTTGCCCCATCTCTGAAACAGGGCTAAGAATGATACCCACCTCATCAATATTGTGTGAAGATTGAGTTAATCCACACCGGATCCATAACACACACTTTAGACTCTCAGAAATGATGGCTGCTATTAATGGTTAGCAGAACGGGGTCATGTCGTGTTGCTGTTTTACTGGCCAAATACAGAGAGGACCTGTTTCCTGTAATTGACTAGATTTACCTGCATATACCAGTAAGGCCTTAAAGAAGACCTTTAAAATAGATTACTATGCAACCACCACCTCTCCAGTTTCTACTCCTCTGCTCCCCATCAAAGATCTGGTACCTTCAATTGGTAATAATATGCACTACAGATGGACCTGGGGCTCTATTTTCTTTTTTAAATAATTTATTAAGACACCATTGTTAAAAAGACCCTGAGGCACTCTGCCTTAAAAGAAAGGGATATGAAAATTGTAAAACAGGCTCAGCGTTCTGGCTGGTGTTCCGCCCTCATTCTGAGCTGAAAAGTTGACGACCAGGAGAGGAAGTTACATGCTGGTGTCTATACTCACTCTGTCCTTGTATGGTACGTTCTCTGAGATTTTATAAATCCATGGAGGATTGGACATTCCGTGCCAGCAAGATGGTCAGGGCCCTAAGAGTCCCCCAGGGGCAAATGACAGAAGGAAGCCTGTCCATGGTGCACAAAGTTCAGTTAAACCGCACATAGACAGCATGTGAGATTTCAATAGTAATCAGTCACAAAGATTCAGGGCAAGTCAACATTTGACACACCAGCCTGCCAGGTCTAAGCTTGACATAAAGGCAGAATTCTTGAGTAATAAAGCAAGACACTTGCTGAATCTTGGTTTTCTCTTCGGGGTCTTCAGAATGGGGGAGTCCAATGGCGGTTCTCCTTGGAGCACCATTAACTCATCTGCCAGGCGCCATGGTTGGAAGAAAGCGTATTAGTAAAAATGGCTGCCATTGGAAGAGGGACCTGTGGTTCGATCCGACCATGGATTATCAGTGTTTTCAAAACTGTGGGCCCAGGTCTACTGGGGAAGTTGAGGAGGAGACAGAAGAGGGCTGTCTGGTGAGCACTGACTCTGTGAGGGGTGGGAATGGGGTTAGGAAATCAGTCACCATAGCCGGTCTCGTGGAGTAATTGAGACATTGGGCAGCAGTCATTGCAGTGGCGGGTGGAACAGAGCAGTAGAAAACAGTTCACTTGAGTCTTAAAATCAGCTTCACGTCCACGGATTGCTTCCCCTTGTTCCAAGTGGATACGAGGAAGTAGGGCAGACACAGAATTCAAGAACAAGTAAGCCGAAAGGCTTATCAGAAAACTGCTCTGCCAACAAATGAAAACCAAAAATAGCTTGAGTATCGGACTCGTGACTGTTGGTCCAGCCTTCTTTTTTAACTAAATGTTCTCTTTTGTGTTATTTACACAAAACTGTTCAAAGAGGCTTTGTGAGATGTGGTTTTCTCAGGAGTGGGACTTCTTCTTTCCCTATGAATGTTTAAGTCCCACTGTAGTTCTTTAGAACCACAAATATACATTGAGAACAGCTTAAGATGTCAAGATATAGAGTTTGATGAGTTTGACAAAGGAATCAAATGCTTTCCCTCCCAGGTATGTTGGTGTTAGGTGTTGTAATAAGTTAACCAGCGTGCTAAAGACCCAAATGAGGACTACAGCGTCTTCAGTTTCTTTTTAGTGACTTTGTTGAGATAGAATTCATATACCGTAAAATTCAGCCATTTAACATATGTATTTCAGGAATGTTTAGTATACTTACAGAGCTGTGCAATCATTACCACAATCTAAGTGGAGAATATTTTCATCACCCAAAATGAAACCTCACAACCCTTTGTAGTCGCTCCCCATCCTTCCCTCCCCTCAACCCGTGGCAACCACGAATCTACTTTCTGCCTCCATAGACTTACCTCTCCTGGGCATTCATATAAATAGAATCATACAATATGTGGTCCTTCAAGACTGGCTTCTTTTTCACTTGGCATGATGTTCTCAAGGTTCGTCCACATTTAACATGTATCAGAACTGGGGATTTCTTTTACTGCTTCGGTTTCAAAACTCAGATGCACACACCACCCACTGCACTGAAAGCTGGACTGTCAGCTCAGAATGGGTTCGTTAACTTGCTGACTCTTGGACATCAGCCTGTTGTTGAACTTCAGGCTTTATGTATACAAATCAGTTTCCTTTGGTCCTGCCATTTAGATTCCTTCCGGATTCCCAAATTCTTGAATGGCTCTTGCGTATGATATGAGATATTATTCTTTGTGATTTTCCCATGTTAGGAAATATAAAGTGTCAAATTGGCTAGTCCCAATATCCTGGATTGTGTGAAATTTTAATCACGTAAATTTGCTTGGAGAAGAAATGGCCACACATTGTAAAAACGCAACGAGATTTTAATGAGCTGAATGTGAAAAAGAAGAAGAGCTCTGAGCCAGGAATGAGGTGATCTCTGCCGTCCTGCTGCTCCCCCCATCGCTGACCTGGAGACCACAGGCATGTCACTCAGCCTCTCAGCTTCTGTCTCCCCACTGGTAAAATGACCATGCCTCTCCTAGGCTTTGAACCTCCACTGGCACCCCCAATGCTTGAGAATCAAACACCAACTTCTTAGCATAATCACATGAAGCTTTTGCAATATGGTCTCCGCTCCCCTCTTCAGCAGCATCGCTCCTGTGCTTTTGTAGTATTAGACCAAACTCCCTAATTGCATCATACCGGCACCTCTCTGTATGCCGCTCCCTCCCCGTGGTGTGCCCTCCTGCCTTTCTTGCAGGAAAATCTCTTCTCATCCTCCCAGGCCTTACTCACATGTCCCACTCCCCTATGGAAGGCTCCTCTGAATTCCCCAGGCAGAATTATCAGATTTGCCCCCAGATCTCAGGGCTTTTATTTCGTGCTTCAGCTAGGGTCATTATCATATTGGGCCATAATTGTTTGTTTCCACATCTGCCTCAGCACCTCCCACACCAAATCTTAGCACCTCTAAGCACCCAAACCCTACTGCCACATCTGGGCCGTAGTAGATCCCCCTGAATGTTTATTAAACTTACAGATTAGTTTGAGGGAACTAACCTCAAATTAACTGTCCCCTTTTCTCCATCCTCATGTCTCCATCCTAGACTAAGCTACCATATTGCCTCTTGCCTAGACTCCTCCAGAGTCCCCTCTTTTCCTTCTTCCTTCCTAGAATCCATTTTCCACCAGGAAGTCAGAGAGGTTGTAAAAGAGTCAAATGAGAGATTTGCAAATTCTAAAGGCACTATGCACATGTAAGGTTTTTAATTGTTTAATTTTATGCCTGTCCGATTTTGATTTTTAGAATAAAAGTGATCAAGAGAAGGGTAAATGTTGCATCCCTTGAGATAATTGGAAGCACTCTGGGCTATCGCGAAACTGGGACTCAGAACTACAGGACGCATGATTGTTTTCTCAAGCCTGCGCTCCACACCCAGAGCCTGGAAACCCTTCCAGTCTTTGTGGGTACCTGCTCCCGATTCTCTAATTCCCATCAGAGGCTCTGAAATCACAGATTCAACTGAAGCTTCACCCATTTCTACACCTCCTACCAATGGCCTCTCCTACTGTGGGTAGTAGTGATGTCACACCCATCGTAGAATCAGGACAGTTCCCTTCTGCCCACATTTATCATTACACTCTCTTCTTTCCCTCTCCAGTATGCTATGAGAAAGCTCCTAGGCCCTCTTGACTTATTCTGTTTCCTTTATGGAAACTACCATATAACTTTTTCCAACCACGATCTTCTCACAAAATTGACCTATTCTTTCCTCTGCCCCAAATTTGTCCATCTTCTCATGATAAATACTGTGAATGGAAGTATGAAATTGTCAATACACTGTGGTTGCAACATCTATAGCTACCCAAAGAAGAAGCTGCTGGAATCAAAATGCCCAAACCCATTTGTTTCTCTTCATCCTAGGTTAAGGCACAATCATATCTCATGCCTGAACTACTACAAAATTCCTCCTTCCTGTAGCTTATTCTCCACATAGAATTCTGAATGATCTTCTTAAAACAAAACTAAATTAGAGCGTATCACTTCTTTGCTTAAAATCACGTAAAGTTTCCCTGTAGTGTGTATAATTGAGTCCAGACTCCCTAACCTAGGCTTTGACCTCTATGTGGTCTGCCTTTGGCCCCTACCTCATCTCTTACCCCTCTTCCCTGCCACAAGGAAACCAAGGTTGTACTATCTCTTTTCCTTCTGCCTGAAATGTTCTTCTAGACTCTCCCTCAGTTAGCTCCTGCTTGCCATTCAGTTCTAAAATTAAATATCATCTCCTCAGAGGACCTGTTTCTGCCACTCAACCTGAAGTATCCCACTATATTAATTAGGCTGAGTTAGGCCATGCTGTGGTAACAAGCAACCCCAACTTCGCAGTGGTCTAACAGAAAAAAAAGGTCTGTCTCCTGTATTATTTTACTAGGGCTGCCATAACAAACTACCACAGACTGGGTGGCTTAAACAACAGAAATTTACTTTCTTACAGTTCTGGAGGCTGGAAGTCAAAGATCAGAGTGTCTGCAGGTTTGGTTTCTCCTGAGGCCTCTCTCCTTGGCTTGTGGGTGACCACCTTCTCACTGTATCCTCCCATGGTCTTTCCTCTGCGTGCATCCCTTGCATCTCTTTCTGTCCACATTTCCTTTTCTTTTAAGGACCAGTCGTATTGGATTAACGCTCACCTTAATGGCCTCATTTTAACTTAATCACCTCTTTAAAGGCCCTATCTCCAAATACAGTCACATTCTGAATAGGCTTAGGGCTTCAACAAATGAATTTCAGCAACACAATTAGACTCATAACATCTTCCTCACTCAAACTCCCCTGAGGATCCAGGGCTATTGTTCTCCATTCTTAGAAATCCATGCTTCTACCATGTCAACACAAGGCCTCTTCCATGATTGCCACAACAGCGTTAGAGAGTTCTAGAGTATCTCACACTGGAAATTAAATGATCCAGCCAAGAAGGGATGTGAGTCGCATCTATTCTCATTTCATTGGCCAAATCGTGTCACATGATCGTGCCTTACTTTAAGGTAAGTGGGAGTCACAACCCTTCAATTGTCCAGACATGTAGGAGAATGGATATTAGTGAATGGTAGTAATGCATACCACACTCAAAGATCAAGACCACAACAACAAAAAATGACCACTGTCAGCTTATCCAGGATAATTAAAAAATGGGCTAAGACTCTTGCCCTCCAAGAATGACTTTGATGCTTCAAGAAAAGAAACAATTCAGTAATGTCAAGTCCTGATCCCTCAGTGAATTTCAAAATCCCTCTGACTCAACTGCTGCCTTGAGTATTAGTGGCCTCCTGCCTACCTGGTTCATTAGGTCCAGTCTGGCTATCCTTGGCTCCCTGCCCAATCCAAATGCCTTTGTCAGCCACTCCTGTCCCTTCTCACTCATGTTGCAGATGTCCCCATCCATTAGACTTTCTCCTGGTTCAATATCAACCTGAATCACCTCTACAACACACTTGGACCCAAGACACAGACCCCTACCATGGGAAGTCATCAGTAAGGTGGACACAGCCTCCCACGGAGGCAGGCTGCACCACTTCAGGGAGCCCTTGTAGCTCTTGAACAGATATTGTATTCACTTGCTCCTCCACTTAACCCCAGACCAGCCCATCATTGCTCTCAGCTCAGGTTCTTCACATGGTGAGGGAGACTATCCAGGAGCATTGGTGAGCTTCCTGACCCCTCTCAGATCTCTCCTTCTCCACGCTCCTTATCTCCCAACTCCCTAGCTCCTCAGTCCCTTCCTATATGTTGCTTTCTCTTTTTCTGTAAGACACACACAGTCTCCCCTAACCTGGGAAGTCCTGCACTCAACTTTGCCTTGCTCAAATTAACAACCTTTATCTCCTTCATTTCTTGCTCAAACTTCCCAGGCAGGAGGTCCATACTCCCCACTTCCTGTTCTTTGTTTTCCTTTTATTCCTCTACCTTCCGTACTCTTATTCTTGTAAATGGTAGCCTGGGTCCTCTTTACTTCTCCTACTCCCTCACTTCTTGCAAACACACCTCCTCCTTGGCTGTGGGAATTACACATTCTGCTGACATGCCTCCTTCCTCTCTGACCACTCTTCCTGCTGACTGTTCTGAAACGAAACCGGCCACTCTGACCAGATGGCTCTTCCTCTGTCCCTCCACCAACAATGCTGCCTTTTTCTTCTGTGTCTTTGCCCTTGCTGTTCCCGCCATCAAGAGTGCCTTTCCCACCCTTTTCAAGTTATCCAGGTCCCAACAGGCCCTGTGAAGGGCCATGCTTTCCATTCATCCTTTCATAGTTCATCCCAGCCACCATGATCACTCTCCTGAACCCGGACCATCTAGACCAAGGGTTGGCAGATCTTTTGGTAAAGGACCAGATGGTGAATATTTTAGGCAGGTCATAGAGTCTCTCTTGCAACTCCTCACCTCTGCCATTGTAGGGAGAAAGCATCTGTACACAGGATATAAATGAAAGGACATGGATGTGTTTCAATAAAACTCTATTTACAAACACAGGTGACAGTCCATTTTGGCCCCACAGGTTGTAGTTTACCAACCCCCTGAACTAGGCCATTCCTTTTTTTTTTTTATTGAAGTATAGTTGATTTACAGTGTTGTGTTTCTATGTCTGCTATGCAGCAAAGTGATTCAGTTATACATATATATATATGAACTAGGCCATTTCTAACCTTATTCTTTTAAATAACCTGTTACTTTTCACATCTTATTTTCCAGCCAAATTATTAACTCCTTAGAGGTCGGAACTTTTTCATACTCCTTAGTACGCACTTTCTTTGAAATGCACTTCATGAGATTCTCTAAGCATTTGTAGGTGTTCAGTAGAGAATGAATGAGTGTGGAGACAGGCCTTATAATGATCTGTATCACCAGATGCTGCATAGTTGGAGCCCCCAGCACAGCTCCCAGGGCACATGAGGAGTTCAGTATTTTCTGTTGTAGTTCTTCCTCAGAAACACTTCCCAAGTCCAGAGCTGTTGGAGAAGATTGGGAGCCAAGAGTGACTCTGTCTCCACGACAGGAAGCCATGCCACACCCCTGGGCTTGCTCTGTGGTGGCCACAGGACGTCCCTTCCCAAATTTCCTGTTCAAATTCCAGTATCACAGCATCCTCCTGTCACCTTGCTACCTGATGGGACCATATATCAGGACATACTGCATAACCTTATTATTCTGCTATGGCACATTTAAATGGGAAAGTTTCTTTAACCCTAGCTGCCTCACCATTAAATGTGTGAAAAGTACATGATAAGCTGCAAAAAGCAGATGGCTTCTTTCTTTTCAGTGCTTCCTGACTGATCTCATCTGTCTGGGCTCCCCCTCCACCTCCACATCTTTACTATGCATCCCAGGTTGGTCCACCGGCAGGTCACCAGCGTCCCTCCCTCTCCGAGCTGTGTGCCCACGGCCAGTGCTGCCTGCGTCCTGAGCAAAGTTGGGTCTGCCTGCGCGGAGCGGAGGGAAGCAGATGAACTGTGAGAGCTGGACTTTGATGCCTTTTGGTGGGGAAATCACGAGTTTTATTCTCAGCCTCTACCTCTGGGATTTTTATGTCCATAACGATTTCATACACTTTGTAGTTATTTTGGTCCTCAGGAGGGAACAGGAGTGCAGCTGTCATGGAACACTGACAGACACCAGAAGGTTTCCCCCTGTCTTTCTCTCTTGTTTTCCTGTGTGCGGTTTGCCATGCTCTTCGGGAGATGCTTGCCCACCATTTGGGGGAGAAGGACAAATCTGCTATTTTGTCAGTAGTCAAAATGCAAAACAGAAGGAAAGGTGTCTAGAGGAAGGAACGCAAGTTGAGCTGCCTGCCAGGCCTGCCTCTGTGCGGGCGTCTAGGGAAGAAGGATCTGGAACAAATACGTCCAACCTGTGTTCTGCACTGGACTCTTGCAAAAAAAAAAAGGTGGAAAAGCCATCAGCCTATTGTTCAAGAGCTTATCATCTGAAAATTATGCTTTTCTCTGTTGCTAAAGTAACAGTGGAAAGGGCACTAGGTCAACAGGGAATGATAATAATTAATAAAATGTCTGTGCCCTGGATGGAGCACATCCATCTACAACTATTACCTCATCTAATCCTCCTGGCAATCCAAGAGATCAGGTACTGTTGCGCTTCCACTTTTCAGATCAGAAAACTG
The DNA here is from genome assembly GCF_964270905.1 of Leucopleurus acutus. Taxonomy (NCBI): domain Eukaryota; kingdom Metazoa; phylum Chordata; class Mammalia; order Artiodactyla; family Delphinidae; genus Leucopleurus; species Leucopleurus acutus. The sequence goes on along the minus strand of NC_139162.1, from coordinate 16,160,879 downwards.
AGCTTGCCAGTGACAAAGCAAGTCTCTACTACAAAGTCCAGTAAACCCTGAGCTGCCCCGACTCCACACTGGGCTTATATAGACTTACAAGGAAGCCAAAGCTTCCTGTTATAGAACCCCGGAAAATATTAGACAGCGATGTTCTGCGGCCTAAGACTCAGGAGAAATTTGGTGTTTCAAGTGGAAAGAAGGACATTTATGAGTGGCGTTTGGCTCTGCTCTCTGCCCTGGTACTAGCCCTGCCGGCTAGTGTCGGAGCTCCATGCCCCGTCTTTTCTGCCAGGACAAAAGCTCCTGGGGCCCAGATCCCCTCTGCTGGCACCCAGGCATCTAGAGCATTGGCATAAAGTAGGGACCAAGTCAGTATCTGACATGTAGCACTGAACGCTCTGACTCTAAGACAGTTGTCATCAGAAAGTATGACAACGCCAAGCTGGTCTTCAGCTGTGTCGGATCTCCAACCTTCACTTCACATTATGGTAATGAGATTTACAAATAAAGCCCAGCCAGGCACAGGGAGGTGGGAAGAGGGGGCGGAATGAATGAGGGGAGCAGGAATTTCGGGGGCTCGGGCATCCCACAGATGGTTTACGACAGCACTAGGAGGCCACAGTGGGATTGTATGGCCCCGTAATTCCTGGCTGTCTTACGTATGCCACAGCAGTGCTTGCTGAAAGCAGACAAGTCAAGCACGGGTGGGTAGAAGGGGCTGTTGGGATAACATCCACAGCATTATCGCCACCCTCTCGACGTCAGCAGGGGGGGGAATATTGTCACAACGTTAAAGGAAACGTGACACCAGATTTCCAAAGGGAACGCTGCCTACCAGCTCTGATGTGACGTGATGTGGATCTGTGGCTGTCAGTGGACATTTTATATTCAATAAATAAATGCCGCGTAACGTGCCACTCTCGTCGTTATCAGAGTGTTTTATTTAAGCGGCAGTAGCTGGGCTGTGCGTCATTGCGGCAGTTCGTGGGTTTGGTTTGGTACATTGTTGATGTTTTCTGGAGCCAAGGTACAGCCAGGTTCATTTGGAATGTGTTTTTTAAATGAGGGGTGATTAGCCTGATGGGCCAATTTGGACAATGGATTCCATATCAAAAAAACCTCATTGTACATGTTCTGAATCTCAGGCCCTCAATTTAGACACAGAGCTGAGGATCGTTCTTTTCATAGTTATTGTGTCCCTGCAGTTTTTTTCCGCTTCCAGACCTTTAACTCCTCCTCCTTTTCTCCCTCATTTGTACTGGTTGCTAGTCTCTGTCCAGCTCTCTCTGGAGATAAAGACTCACTTTAGCATACAGCGTGCTCTCCTTAATGCAACCGAGTTCACTCTCATCATTTTAATAGTGGACCTAAGGTATGTTGCCATGTGAACAAGCCATCACGTCACCATAGCAACCAGCCAGATTGCAGCACACCAGTCTAAGGACTGGACCTTCCCCCCCCCCAGCTCCCTTTGCATGCGCGCGCGTGCTAGCGCTCTCTCTCTCTCTCTCTCTCTCTCTCTCTCTCTCTCTCTCTCTCTTCCTCGCCTGGGCTCTTTCTTTTGTTAAATTTGCTGAAGTGCTCACAATAGAAAGATTCAGTCTGCTTTTTCAAGCAGGGTTTCGTTTAAACCTGTAAATTGTTGTATAAACAGAAAGGCCAGTGTGGCACTAGACTTACTTTCAAAGACGAGTTGATGAGGACTTTGAATGTGGACCCCACCCCCACTCTCTGCCATGCCTGACAGTTTGATCAAAAAGGGGATGATCACACATATTGGTGGCATTTGGACTTAACCAACCCCCCGCCCCTGAGTTTCTTCTTAGCTTCCCCCAGCAGGGACTCCGTGACTCTCCCGAACAGGCCTGGTGACCACAGCTAAGCCCTCAACTATGCTCGGAAGCCCTTTACCATTTCTGAGCTTGGTAGGACCCGAATTAGACGCAATTAAAGATGTGGATTCTCCTTCCCCATTCCCTATTGCCAAGTAACCTGTGCCGGTTCCAATTCCAACCGTGTGGGGAGAGCAGGGATGTTGAAAGGACAAACGATAAAGGGATGTGTGTCGTGTCCGCCTGCCGATATTCATCAACGTTGCTTGGCCTTTGATGCTCCTAACCTTCTCATCTTTGTTCAGGGAAGCATAAGAATCATTCTTCCAGGGTCTCACATCTTTTCCCATTTTATCCCCCGCTCTCTTGCTCATGGTACATCTATTACCTGCTCCGGTCCTCATGCATCCCCTGCCCCCCCGCCCTCTGCAACTCCCTCCCCTGGGAGTTGCGCGCCTCACCCCTTCTGTGGCATTTACTGCTGCGTGTGTCCTGACAAATGCACGGCAGGTTGGCTGCGTGTGGGCCTGACTGCAGGCTCAGCTGCGGGCAAGGCTGGGGTGGGGTGAACTGCCCTCCACGGGCAAGAAGGACCAGTTCAGCTTTGTGCATAAAATTACAGCAAACAAGCTTCCAATAACGCAGGACACTTTCATAATTGATTTATGCAGGGGTGCTGAAAGTTCTATTACCTTTTGTTTAGCTCAGGGGGCCTGACTCTATGCAATCCATTGCTGAGACTAATTACAAGATATAATTAAACTGTGACACAAAGATATTATACCGTTAGTTTACTAATGACACCGTGAAGCTGTACCACCAGCACAGGACAGTGATTACGCTTCATTTATTATTTATCCTTTCGCTAAATGAGACGCTGACATTTTCAAAAATTACTTTGAGGTTTCTTAATTGTCGGCAGCAGGATGGCCTGGAAGGAGATCTCCTTCCCCCGATTGCTTATCCAAACCTCAGAAGCATTATTAGCCACAAGAAAAGAGAGTAAGGGGAGGAAAAAGCAAAGACAGTCACCCAATAGTAATAAGTAAGGCCTAATTGCGTCTTTGGACATTTTTGAACTTTTACAAACAACACTCCACAGTGGATAGGCCTGCTGATCCAGGATTCAGGTCCAGGGGAGAGAAAGCCCTGTCATGAGATTAAAGGGTGACTCTTATTCTGTAACTTGGACAAGCATGGGTGGCCCTGGATTGGTGTGGAAAGAGGCCGGGCGTGCATGGCTGGAAGGAAGCTGACCCCAAGGTTCTGGCCTTTTCAGCAGGCAGAAAGCAGGTAGGGCTCTGATGCTGTATTATTGCTGGGGGTTGTTGGCTTTTCTTGTTTTTTTAACAACTTTCCCCTTTATCCATTTCCCCCCAAAAAACACCCCATTAGCAATACGGACATGGAAACGTTTACACGTGAGAAAAGTCAAATCTCCTTATGGCTGGGATCGGGGCTAATGGGATTTCTGGTTGGGCCTTTTCTTTTACATCTTCCATGGGTGGGAGGATTTCCTGTAAGGACTCATATGCCCCAAATGGATGCTTTTGCTTCACTGAAAAGGTTTCTTTCCTCCTTTTCTTTCATTGTTAATATCACCCTGGCTATTGGCAGAATGTCCCCTGGAGAAGGTTGGAAAGGGGAATTCCTTCTCTCAGCTTTTAGGACTGTAATTCTCTGGGCCTATTTATTTACCTTCCCTACATCTCCATGCATGAACCTTGCTTTATTACCCTCTCATTTATCACATTCTCAGAACAATAAAAGATTAATTTATTGGCTGCCGTTTGATGAGTTTTTGATGCCGCGCATGTGTGTGCTCACGGGTGTGTCTCCCTGTGGCTCATCTGGGTCAGGCATCCTACGAGGTACCGCTGGCCCCGAATGGCCACTAACCTCTCCGTAACCCCAGTGGTGATGCAATCCCAGCAACCGCTGGTCGGCTTGAGACAGGGTTTAATTTCTTCTGAGTGTAATGGCATCCAGCATCTATAATTATGCTGTTTTCTCTCCTATGCTGATTAAATACGATTTACCCAGAGAGCTAAATGATGAATATTTGAGTGGAGTGTTTTGAGCCACTAGCTGATAAAATGGCCACAATAAATAAACTTGGCGGGGGGAGGGGACTCTGCAACAGCCACGGCTCTGCCAGGTAGCACGGGCAGGTGCAAGTAGAAAGGAAGCAATGCTGAAGCCGGAACAGCACCTGCGCCTTCCCTCCTCAGCTTCTGTTGAAAGGAAAAGCAGCCCTGAAACCTGGAAATCTCACCTTGGGATCTTACTGAACCTCGGCAGTAGTTAAACAATCAGATTCTCTATCAATGTTATGATTGGCTGTTGTTTCCAGCCGCTCCCCGTCCCCCCAAGAGTACCCTTCATTCCCTAACATACAGATGAGAAATGAAATTCAGTATCACCTCTTCCCATCACCCTGAACCTGCTCATCTCACCACTCCTTTGTTTATTAAAAAGAGGCCTGGCTAGTCTCAGGATTCCTTTTTCTGTGTCAAAGATTCTCACTGATGGAGCAAAATGTGTATGCTCTTCTGATAAAGGGGCCGAGAGCCCGATACCAAAATCAACCATGGAATTCCCTGCAAGCTTTTCCCTCCTCTAGTCCAAAAAACAAAAGAAGACTCTTTAGCAATAACCACTCCTTTTCTGCACCCACATCATAACTGTTATGCAAGATTACACCTTATATGTTTGTATGTACTGGTTGGAAATGCAGCGTGAATGTGGAGACCAGCACATAGCACTGTTTGGGAAGTGCAGACCTGGAGGTTATATAAATTAAGCAGTTTATCAGCAAGAAGTTATCAAGGTCACCAAAGTACTAGATCTAGTGAGGGTGGGGTCTCTCCACCAGATATATGATAAGGTACTCTCCTTCAAGGCATGTGGACCGTTATTTGGTAGAAAAGACCTTACGTACATGAAACCATTTAAAAAGAACCCCAAACAGCGTCTACTGAGTATTGGGTTGAATGGTAGAGATTGCACAAGCCATGTGAGGCCAGAGAAAGAGTGAGTCATGGGGGGTTGGGGACAGCAGGTGGTGACACTCAAGGCGGGTGGACAGTAAGGGTGTTGGGATGCAGAGTGGAGGTGCAGATATGGAGAAGGAGGGCCAGAGGGGCCGGGATTGCAAGAAGGAGAGGCAGCATGTGCCTATATAAAAAGCCCAGTGTCCAGTCGCTTTCAGGTTTATTGCTTAAGACCCTGCCTTTTGTCCAGGTTCAGTTTGGCTTCCCTCGACGATGCTCACTGATGCTCAGAGTTATGGCAAGTGATGGCACATAGGTTCACAACGGAAACCTCAGGGAAACCTGCTTTCTCGGATAGAACACCTTGGGTTTTGGGTAGACTAGAAGCTCTTGAATTTGCTTTCCTTTTGGCATCCACCTTCTTTATCATGAAACAGCCAAGAAAAGAAGAGGCGGTCCTCCAAGACTCTCTCCCAGTGGACTGGCCAGTGTGAGGGGCTGTGCAGGACCCTCACTGAGGCATGCTGGGCAGGGACAGTCTGGGCAGGGGCCGTGGACAGTGGACAAAGCTGTATCTTCCGTATTTTGACTTGTAGGCTTAGCATCTCCTACTTCAGCAGCAACACCTTCCTCTGGCAACTCCCAGGGGGGCTGCAAATGGCTTTAAAAAAACTTCTCTTCCGTTAACTGTAAATGGGAAGTGAGCGGGCAATGACATCCTCATAGGGAAATGTTCTTTGAGCATATGTTGATGCAGACAAAGGAAACACCATTTCCTTAGGCACTTCGCATTTGTTACTCATTTTGCTTCCCTTCCCTCTTTTGCTAACCTTGCTTTTTTCTTTCTTTTTTACTGCTGAAGGCTCATATAATAAAACCATTGTATTTCTATTTGGGTCTGTTTCAGTGCCTTTTTTTTTTTTTTCAATACCTGGTGTCACGGCATGTTTTTGTGCTGCTTTTGTCTGTATTGTCTTTTTGTTTGGAAATTATGTGAAAGATGAGCCACCAAAAGAGAAAGCACTTTGGATGATCCAAAGAGATACTGGAATTAACAGGAATCCGGCAAACGTGAGATTTAAACTGAGACTGTCGGGAAGATTTTCCTCTCAGGGAAGGGTGTAGTAAACCAAAAGGTGGAAACCTTATCACAGGAATCACTGAAGTCAGGGAAGACTTAAAAACCTTTGGAAAAATAACAACACATGCTCTTCTGCTTTTTCACCAGTTAGGAGAAACCGAGAAGAAATTTCATGAGAAAAGTGAAATATGTTCAGTAAATTATTTTTCCATTGAATTGAATGATAATAGGAGGAAGAAAAAGCATTGGGTCTTCTCCCCTTGGATCTGTCAAATATTGAAAAATGTCCTAAAGTGATAGGGCCTGCTTGGTAGGAATAAACCAGCCATTTGGTAGAGGAAGGAGCCCAGAGGTGGTGTCCTTTCTCTCCAGCCAGCTGCTTTTCCTGATTTCGGAGGTTACCTCTGTGCAGCTCTTGATTTCACATCATCTAGTCAGTAAAACATACAGCAGTTGAGAGAGCAGAGAGCTCCAAAGAACTTCACGTAGGGTCTCAGACTATATATGGAGGCCGTCAGAGTTTCCATGCTGCTTTGGCCATTTATCAGTTGTGTGGCTTTGAGAAAATCATTTGATGTCTCCCAGTCTCAGTTTTCTGATGTATAAAATGGCGACAACAAGTATACGTACCTGTATTAGTCAGGGTTCTCCAGAGAAGCAGAACCAATAGGATATGTCTGTATGTATGTGTGTGTGTGTGTATATATATATGGAGGCAGACCTTGGAGACATTGCGGGTTCAGTTCCAGACCACTGCAGTAAAGCAAGTATTTCAATAAAGCACGTCAGACAGATGTTTTGGTTTCACAATGCATATAAAAGTTATGTTTACACTATGCTGCAGATAAGTGTGCAAGAGTATTATGTCTAAAAAGACAAAATGCATACCTTAATTTAAAAATCCTTTGTTGCTAAAGAGTGCTAACCATCGTCTGAGCTGTCTGTGAGTCACAACGTTGTTGCCGGTGAGCGTCTTACCTCACTGTTGACGGCTGTTGACCGATCCCGGTGATGGCTGCTGAGGGCTGGGGTGGTTGTGGTTTCTTAAAATAAGCCAGCAGTGACGTTTGCTGCATCGATGGACTCTTCCTTCCACTTAGAGGCTATTGTAGGGTTATTAGTTGGCCTAATTTCAATATTGTTGTGTCTCAGGGAGTACGGACACCTGAGGTGAGGGAGAGGGATGGGGGAAAGGCCAGTTGGTAGAGCATTCAAAACACATACAGCATTTGTCGATTAAGTTCGCCACCTTATATTGCTGAAGTTCTTGGAGCACCAAAGCAATTACAATAGTCATATCAAAGATCACTGATTACAGATCACCATAACAAATATAACAATAATGAAAGAGTTGGAACTATTGTGAGAATTACCAATTGTGACAGAGACATGAAGGGAATAAATGCTGTTGGGAAAATGTGCCAATAATCTTGCTTGGCACAGGGTTGCCACAAACCTCCAATTTGTAACAAACAAACAAAACCCACAGTATCTGCAAAGCACAATAAAGTGAAATGTGATAAAACGAGGTATGCTATATATGGAGACAGGGTGGGGGGAGGGAGTTTATTATAAGGAGTTTTCTCACATGACTATGGAGGTTGATGAGTCCAAAGTCTGCAATGTGGGCCAGCAGGCTCGAGAGCCAGGAGAGCTGAGAGCGCAGATCTGGTCCAAAGGCCAGTGGGTGGATACCTAGGAGAGCCAGTGGTGTAGATAAAGTCCAAGGCAGTCTGCTGGAGAATCCCCTCTTGCTTGGCAAGGCCAGTGTTTTTGTTCTATTTGGGCCTTCACCTGATTAGGTGAAGCCCACACACATTTGAAGGGCAATCTTCTTCTTCAAAGTCCACCGATGTGAATGTTAATCTCATCCAAAATCACCCTCCAAGTTGACATATAAAATTAACCATCACACTACCCCATAGGGCTGTTGTGTTTTGCCTGACACATAGTTAAGCGTTACATAAGTATCTGTCCCATTACCTCTGTGGCAGTGAGGACAACAATGACAGAGAGAATTAGTACCACTGTTATTGATACCATTATGGAGTCTGACATACCAGGTTTCAGACCCCAGCTCTTCCACTTATGAACTGTGTGACCTCAAGCAGTGTCTTCAACATCCCCAAGCCAACATTTCTGCATCGTAAAATGAGGAATAAAAGGAGGAAATATCTCGTAGGGTTGTGGCATTAAATGACTTTATAGAAGGACAGTACTTGGAACTGTGATCTGTAGCAAGCACTGCACAAGTGTTTGCAGCTGCAGTTATTATGATGACAGTGGTGAATATTACTATGGTTAGCATTACTACAGTATCTGACAAGATCCCCAACCTCCCCAAGGTTCATCTATAAAATGGGGGTGTAGGTATATCATTTTGAACTTTGTCTGATGCATAGTGAGTATTACACAAGTATTAGCCACTACAGTTATTAGGATAGTGATGAGTTTTACTGTTACTAGCATTAGCATAGAATCTGACACATTTATTAGCTGTTGACTTGGGCGAGGTCCTCCACTTCCCCCAATCTGCATTTTCTCATCTGGGAAATGGGGTTGATATATAATAGTATCTTCATTACTAAGTGGCTGTAACGAGCAAGTTAGAGCATGTGAAGCCCTCAGCGCCATTCCTGGCGCCTGGCTCACCGAAAGCACTCAGTGAAAGTGGCTGCTATGCATGTGTTCGTGCATCAAGCACTCGGCATCAGGAGCACATTAGTAGCCACCCTCCTCTGTCATTTTCTCAGCTCCCCATCCATTCTATAGCAACCCTGTCACACTGCCGTTAAGACAGTGATGGGGACCATATGACGTCCCAAGTTAGCTGCCCCATTTTTGAACAACTCCTAGATTTAGAAGAATTTTTTCTTTTCGTTTGGAAATTATATGAAAGAAGATAAGTTATCAGTTCGTATCAGCAATTAGTGCCATCTCTGTGGTCCACGCTCAGGCAGAGAATGTTTGTCCCTCTCCCATATGACAGCCCGCCAAATATTTGAAGACAGCACTCACTTCTCTCCTAAGTGTTTTTGTCATCAGACTAAACATCTCTAGCTCTTTCACCCTTTTGTCACATAACACAATTCTCAAACCCCTCACTATATTTATTGATTGCTCTCATCTGGACCTACTCCAGGTCTCCGGTGGTCACCCTTAAGTATGTCACATGGAGTGCATTCAGCACTCCATATGGGCACTCTTGCCCCACAGTGGACTGCTAGCTACTTCATTCTGGTACAGTCTTCATTTATTAAGGTACCCTAGGCTTGCAGTGGCTCTTTTAGCAGCCCCACCCAGCCTATTTTGTCTTATTTTGAGCTTGGATTGACTCGCACCCTTCGTACATGGACTGGTCATCGTCCTCCTGCCTTTGATGCTTGGAGCTCTGAACGTACGTGTAAATATCTCACAGTCTAGTTACATTTCATCTTCTTAAGCTTGGCCTGTGTTTCAAACTATTGAGATGTTTTGATAGAACAACTGTTATTTTTTTTTAGATGGTAAGAAATATCATTTATTTCTTGTCATCTGGAGATAACTATCATTGGCATTTTGGTGACTTCTTCCCAGTCCTGTTTCTTACGTCGTTTGTGTGTACGGTACGTGCGAGGGTACGTTTGTTGTTATTACAGTGTCAGGACAGCATAGTGAATAAGGTTTGGATTCCTGTTTTTCTATTTAACAGTATACTTGGGGTAATTTCCTACATCATTAAATTATGTTTGAAAACTTGACTGTAAAGTGCATGCTATGGACATATGGATATTCCATAATACACTTAACCGTTCCTTTAGGGTTGGAAATGAAGATCATTTCCAAGATGTTGCTGTTATAATTAATGCTTCAGTGGGCATCTTTGTTGATATCAAGGTTTCTCCACCTCAGCACCGCTGACATTCGGGGCTGGATCATTCTCTGTTGTGGGAGGGCTGTCCTGTGCCTTGTTGGATGTTTAGCAGTGTCCCTGGCCTCTACCCACTAGATGCCAGGAGCACACCACCCCTACCCCCAGTTGTAACAACCAAAAATGTCTTCAGACATTGTTAAATTTCTCTTGGGTAGGGGGGCAAAATTGCCCCCATAGAGAACTACTTGTCTGTCTCTTTAGTTGCGTACAGGGGGAAGGGGACAGTGGGAACAGTCTACCCTAATCGCCAAGAGTAAGGGAATGCATTGTCAGTAGAGCTTTTAAAAACAATACTAAAACCAACTAGAAATTGGTCTGCTTTTTATTACTATCATGTGCTAATAATGTCCATAAAAAAATTCTTACTGCCAGGGTAGAATGCTTCCATTCTACCACCACCCCCGCCATAGTTTCACCATTGGCTCTTTAAAAACAACAACAACAACAAACAACAACAACAACAACAACAACAACAACAACACTGTTTAGGCTCCCTGAAGTTTTATAGAATTTTAGCAAAACAGCTCTCTAGGTGAGTTTTATCTATTTTTTTGCTTACAGCTTTCCTGATCCTCGTAGGTCACAGACCTGCTGTGGACAGGGCCAGGAGACAGTTGCTATACTCACAATCATCTTGTCCCTTTATAAAGTACTGTTTTCTTACTGCATCATGTTCAAGGAGCCTAGCTCCCTCTTCCCTTAGGGTGTGTTAGTTCCCGGGTTCCTGTGACCATATATTTGAGGGTTTGGGGCACCTTCCCTAGTTTGCCAAAATATGTTCCCATTATAATACTCCTCTGTTTAAAGATAACTTTCAGTGTCTTCATTTCCATAATCAAGTGTCCCTTCCCAGACCATCAACCCTGATTTCCCACAATCCCCTGACGGGCCACTTGTGCTGCACAGGACCAGTCTCCGTGCTGTCCCCTGAGCACACGCTGGACTTCATGGCTTCCAGATGTTGTTCCAATTCCTTGGAAGACCCATCCTGCTTCCTACACAAACACTAACCACGGGAAGCCTTTCTTGGGTTCTAAATCTCTCATTGATATCCTACTTCTCTAAACTCTTATCTTTATTATGTGATCGCATCATATAATATCATGTCATATCCTTCGGCACTTAACTTACATATTTATGTACTTCTAATTGTTTTAGTAACTTAGTCCCATCCCAACAATTAGAATATAAATTTCCTGAAGGTACAGATGTCTTATGCTTGCATATCTTCTCAGAAATGAGTCTATAAATATTCAATAAATAGCTGATGATAAATGTATAATTTGTTCTGCTCCATCATTACTTAACTTCCTCATTTCCTAGCTTAGCTCTACAAAATTCAATGCAAGAATTTAAAATATACGTGTGTGTCATTCAGATATCTTAATTTAACCTTAAAGTTAACTAGCTGGGCATCCAAACCTAAATCTCAAAGAAGGTACCACATTTTTCCATCACTCATGTATCTGACGAGTATTTTCTGCAGGAGTCGAATGATTGGTAACTATCTGTAAATGGCTCTAGGTACTCCGTCCTGCCTTAGCTGTTTATATCCTTCAGCATTCAAAGTCAAGCCACCATCTAGCCTAGGTTGGAGAAATGAGAGCTGGCTCTCCAGAATCAAGGAGCTTCCTAAACTTTCTGTTCAAGGTTCCTATGGAGGTAATTACTAACTTCCTAGATACCTGGTACCCATATCCAAATGTCATCCCACTGTTCACTTGTACTAAAAATAATGTGTAATACTTCTTGTCGTTTCCCCAATTTTTCCAATTCTGAACCTTCAGGAAATTATCATCATTGCATTATGAGTAGAAACATTTAAGGAAAAATTTAAACTATGAATTTTGACACCCCAGAACAGTCAGAAACCAAAAAGATGCCATAAGAGGAGGAGAGACGGCCAACGTGAGAATGGAAGAAAAGAAGGATCTTGTAGCTAGGTTCCTCTTGAGAATGAGCAGATGACTGTGGTCTGTCCATCTGTGGTACCCACTGCCATTGGCGGTCAGAGGGGAGCCCAGAGAGGACCCCAAAACAAAATGAAGTTAACCTTGACTTGGTTACTGGCATGAGGGATTCAAAGGGCTGTCCTAGAAGAAACCAAATCCTACTCTGTGAATATGTTTTTGCAGGAAGAAGCCGGTTTTCCAGTTTAGGAGAAACAAGAGAATTCTTTTAAGTCTAGCCTCCAAGATCTCCTGCACCAACAACCTTTGGTGCTCCGTGTCTTCTCAGGGTCAGCCCAGATTGATTTAGTGATTAACTCCAGCGTTTTTCTGGCTTCTCCACTCCATCAGCACATTTCAGGTTTCTAAATATAGGTCAACCCAGGCAATTAGGAGAGAGCTTCTGTTTTTGAAAGGTATTCAGCAGGCAGAAAGCCCAGTTTACAAATGAGTGACCATCTTCGGCCTCAGATTGATTTGACTGGCAGGGACTGCTATATTCTCAGCCACTTTATTTGAACATGTTGGGATAGAAGAGAAGCTTCCACATTTATTACTTCAAAGACTATATTAACCCCAAGAAACTTTAATTTCTCATCAAAAAGTGAATTTGGCAATGACCTTGTTGGCCACCTCTATTTTAGGCTGACAGTTTTATAACCTTGCTGCTCTTGTTGTATTTGAGGGGAACTGGGGTATGTTACATGAACCCATGGCCCCATTTACCAGTTGGCCATCGGTAACTTGATCAGCAAAGGTTTCCATGTAGTCCCCATCTAACTCCACACCCTTCTCTCAGTACCGACCAAGCCAGGAAACTGACCATACTGCCACGGGCGGCTAGAGACGAGACCGTGGCACTGACTCAGGGTACTTAGGAGGCCACAACTCAAGGCTGAGGTTGTGCGTAAACAATGAGATTCCCCTCGGGTGAGGCCTAGCAGCTTATAAGTGCTGGGTCCAGAAAGTCAATTGGCCCAGGTCTTTCACTCACAGAAGAGTCTCAGATATGGCATCTCGTCACTATCTCCAGATGAAATGATACATTCCATTTTGAGGAATCAGAAGTATTAATGTGTTAATACTTCCACAGTTTTTGAAACTCTATTTTGACATTTTTTATTTTTAAAAAAATGTATATATGTATACAGTGAACCAAGAGCAAACTAGACAGGAACAAAGGAACAGAGCGATCTCTCCTGGGTTTGGAGCCCACATGGACAGTTTGGGGAAGGCGAGCAGAACTGGGTACAGGGGAAGTTGCTGTAACCTAAACCCTTGTTCTCCAGCCTACGGTGCAGCAGCGTCAGCAGCACCTGCGAACTCATGAGAAATACAGACTCTCAGGCCCCGACCCAAACTTACAGAACTAAAATCTGCATTTTGAGATCTCCAGGTGATGCCGACGCACTTCACATTTGACAAGACTCTGGTCTAGAAGTCGGCCGATGTCGCGGGTTCAGTCATCAGACTGGGCTTGTGTGGACCTCTGTGTATGCAGAAGCTAGGTCTGTGTGTTATTCCCGCCAGGATACCAACTGAATTTTACCCTCTCTGAAAAGGAAGCAGCCTATAAAACGAAATAATCTGCCATTGTGAGAGGTTAACATATCAAAGCTTTCTTCCTTTCCTGGGTTCTCCCCCACCGTAATAGATACGGCTGGCACGTTAGTAATGCAGAAGCTTCCTGGGACTTGGAACATTTTAAAGAAGGGGAAATGCTTGGGCATCAGAGTGCTGAGTTTTGACTTCAGTGCAGCCAGGAGATCTCAAGTTGCAGAGATGATAACTAGTGAAACATACCCAGCCACGGGGATGCTCACGTCTAGATCAGCAGAAACATGCAAGTCAGTGAAATTTGGGAATTAACTTATTGTTATTCCAAAGCTACGGTAGCATCTTTCTTCCTCATCTTTAGCTTTCAAACCGCAGCAACTCATGTTTGTTGTCATCACCATGCTATTTCGAATCCCTTGCTCTCTTTTCATGGGCCAGTTGCCTAGAATCTGACCAGTACAATGACTATCTAACTGAGGTTTGAAAACAGATTTCTATTGCTTTCCCTTATAATGGTTTATGGACCCAAAATGGGCTTTCTGCTCACCCAACAGCTTTACCTTATAGGAACCCCCTTTCTCCAGCCACCCCCGGTGAACTGCTTCCTTTCTGAGGACTTGAGTTACCGCCTTTTTCCCCCTTTCGCTCACCGAGTCGGTGCCGTCACATGGGTGGCTGTCTGCTGTAGTGTGGTGAGCGTGGCTCTTTCCCTCTGGTCTTGGGCCATTTTTCCTAGGCTGGTTTTTTTTTAATTTTTTTTTTTTTTTTATTTTATTTGTGGTCTCTGTCATTCTGCTGGGGCAAGGGGGTAAAGAGATCTGACACTAAGTGCGGGGAAATGCTGAATCTGGAATCTATCTTCCAGACGGCACAAGAATAAAAATTCATGGCAGGACAGCAGCTGCTGACACACTCCCAAAGACATATTGCAGGTAGCATTATTTATTGTGGCAAGGAGTTCATAGAAGTGCTACCTCAAAGCACCCTGAGAGATCCTGAAAAGCCCATCTCCCATCACGTGAGGCAGATTTATGGGGGCTGCTCTTAGAGAGGTCAGGCAGTGTGGCTCAGGACTCAGGCTCCTTCCAGAAAGCCTGGATTCCCTTAATATATTCAGTGCAGCTTGATTGGTTCAAAGGAGGGCTTGAGTCTGTAATGTTGACCATAAAATTGCAGTGACGCGCTGCTTTAGATAAGAGGGCTGGAGGAAGGGGGCAGGGAGGTTGTGGACGTAGGGGCAGCCGGCCCAGGCAAGACCAGAGCAGACACTCATATTTTAGGTTAACGTGCAGGGAGAGGAGGAGGGTTGGGACCAGGTGGATTCATGCTCACACAAAGGAGAGCTGGACCCACCAGCCTGGACATGCAGACACGCTGTGTCTGTACACATAAAGCCACGTGCACGTGAACACTCAGAGACTCACGGCGACCTGCAGGTGCCACCCAGACAGAAACAGCCAAAGCCAGGCCAGCCAGTATGAGCTCCCCGTTGTCCCAGAGCCATCCCTGGGAGGGACCGCTTTCCCCTTGACCCCTGCTGACTTCATCAGGTATCTCACAGGCTCTCCATCAGCCGCACGTCAACGTATATGGTGTCATTCCCCACGCTGCCGGCTGACCAGCCTCGGGTGCACAAATTTCCTGCTCCATGCCTTCCACTCAGACACAGACCAGAAATGAGGCTCTTCTGCAAACTCAAAGGGGCCAAGACTGATGGCAAGCCGTTGGGGGGCAAGGGAGGGCACAGCCAGAGAAGGGTGCTGAGTCCTCTTGCCCCAAATCAGTGACCTCCTCCCAGGGCCTAGAGAATGCTGGCCTTGGGGAGACGACCTCCAAGCCTTTTCCTGGGTCTAGGGTTTTGGAACCTCAGTCAGATGGGTGAACACCACTTACTGATTTATGACAAGTGTCTTCAGCATGAATTTGTTTATCTGGGTCCATTGCTACCCATGTTTCGGGGGTACCACATTTGTAGTCCAAATCTATGGCCTCCTGTGGGCGGCTTGGTTGAGAGATTTAATTGCTGTCAACTTTCCATATCTGAGTTAGAGAGATGGACTATATAAGGGGATGAGATGGCCGTCTAAATAATTGAGGTGATTATCTTTTTCTGAATTATTCAGCTAGGACCTAAATTGTCCTATAAATTCACAGAAAGGTAGGTTTGGGTTTGAATTATACGGATAATAACCTTAATTCTTCACTTCACTCAAGCCTGGAGGTCCAATTGAAAAGTGACTCTTTCTCTCTTTGTTAAAACTGAAACTATTTAGATCTTTGGCTCCACCTGTTTTTACACATTCCTCCCAACCAGGCGTCCCATAGATGTAAGACGGTCAGGGGATCCATTTGGTTCATAAGTTTGGCCTCTTGAATGTGAACTGTAGGAGGTGGGGGAATGAAGGCTTTTAAACTCACTGAGATGAGCCTCCTCGAGTTACATTCTTGTCGAAGTAGAGAAACTAAATATTAAAATTTATCCGTTGCTTTTTGCTCCTGCAGAGTCCTGTCCGTTTTGAAGCTCCCCGTAATTCATTTGCATACTCTGTTGACCTCCCATATCTCACCCGTGATTTTAAACTATAAGCTCCTGCCACTGTTTAATGCTGACTGCTCACAGCAGATAATACAAGGCACTCTTACTTTTCTACTTGGCTTCTACATCTAGCCTCCTTACACACTCTGTCCTGAGGGATGTGACCACTGACTTTGCCAAATCTGGGAGGACGCCCGAGCCTCTGAGTTGCCACTGCTCAGATGGTCATCCTTGCCCACTGGCCTAAACAGTCGTTCCTCTGAGTACCACTGTTGACCCCCTGAGGTCCAACGCTTGACCTCATTAATACAAAAGGGGAGAAAGCTAAGTGAATGTTTTCACAGTCTCCTTTTTCTCCAGGCCAACTGGAGGTTATCAAGGCCAGAGGCTGCTTTCTAGTTCATAAACCTGTTAGGGTATTCGGAGTCATGATTCTCTTATTCAACTGTCTGTGCTTTTCCTTGGGACAACTAATCCCTCAGCGTGACTGGTGGAAGCCGCAGTATTGATTTCTGTGTCTCTCTAAACCTCAGTTGTGTTCAACGCTTGTTAGACATCTGAAGGAATATCCAGTGGGCTCTGGGGGCAATTTGAGAGCGAGGCTCAATAGGCCTGCTCTTGAGAGAAGTTTCTGTAAGGTTGCCCGGCAAGCCAATCGAATAAAATGAGAGAGAGAGGAGAAGGAGAAGGGGTGGAGGGGCTGAGAGAGAAAGAGACAGGAGAAAGGAGAGAACAAAAAGAAAGACGAAAGAGAAAGAGGGAAATGGGAGAAATAAGAGGGAGAGGAGAGAAAGGGGAAGAAGAAAGGAAAAGGGAACTTTTCTCCTGCAAATAGGAATCTTGAAAGATTTTCATCTTTCTGCTCCTTTCATCTCAACTCTCCCTTTGTTAATAAAAGAACATTTTTAATTTTCTGGTCAGCGCCACCTGTAATGAGAAGGGGGTGCCCACACGTGTGGTCGGTGCACATGTGGTCCCTGTGGGAGTTCGTGAAGGGTGTGGACTGTGTCCATCCTTGTGGTACAGGTTTTGTTTCATCATTGCTTCTATGCAAATTGCTGGCGTGGCTAAAGAATGCTCCTGCCCTGCAAATTGAAGCTCTGAGAAAGATCGTTGCAAATTGCAGGATTCTCTTCAGAGTCACCACTCATCTTAAAAGAATGCTTCTTGTAACGACAACAAAAGGCTGGAATAAGATTTCTTTCCAGGGATTATAATCACAAAGCGAAAGACTGGCTCATTGCAATTAAGCCATCAGGGATTTGGCGATGACTTTTCTCGGTCCCTCAGTACCTAGACCTTTAAAATGCCCAGACTTCAAGGCCACTAGGTCGACTAAGCCAGTGGTGCTCAACGCGGGGCGATTTTGTACCTTCTCCCCCTGTCCAGAGGGCTGGAGACATTTTTGATTGTCATGACTGGGCAAGCTACTGGCATTTAGTGTAGAGGCCAGGGTTGCTGCTAAACACCCTGCAATACACAGGACGGCCCCCACTACGAAGGATAATCCAGTCCGAAATGCCTGTACAGCCCAGGTTGAAAAACTCTGGTCTAAGCTATGAAAAAGTATGATTTCCTATTTTTTTCTCACCTTTACACAAGACATATCAATAGTAGATTATAGTCACCTCTAGGAAATTTTAAAAGAAGAGGAAAAGAAGACAAAAATGCTTTTCTGTCCAGGCCACACTCACCCAAGTCCTCCTAAACCAACCTTTCTGAAGATGAGGCCAAGAATCTAAATTTTGAAAAGTTACCCTGATGAGTCTTAGGCACAACTAAACTTGAGACTCCTGGATAAAGATGGGGGGCCTCTTCGTGACGCTGTCAAGTGTTAAGGCATGTGTCCAGATGTTTTTTCAATCAGAAATCGACTTCCTGGGTTCTAGGATTGGGGGAAGGCCCACCAGTCTGGCACTGCCCAGGGCAGTGCAGTTGCATCTTACCAGAGGCTCAAGCTTTGGGGTTCATTTCTCCACATAAGAATCGTATTCTGCTCCCGCGTGGTTGTGTTAGACTCTTCCCAACCTCTCATACTCCTCACCTGGGAGCCTGGACCATTGGTCTGTAGCTTTTAGAGCTGTTCGAGCCTCTGTAGCCTGGGGCCCGGAGCTGAGCGGAGGCCACACCAGGGTTACCTCTGTTCCCTGGAGCTCTCCAGGTGGAGTCCCGAGGTGCGGAACATCAGATCTCACCTCCATAACGGCCTCCGGAGTCTTTGTTTTCTACGTGGGCGCTTTTTGAGGAGTCCTGTGTTTTATCAAGTGGCCCTCGGAACATATCTGGGAAGGGACGATAGCAAAGGAATCACACCAAACTCTGAAAAAGGCAGAGTGACTCATGGTAGCATGAAACCTAGTCAAAATGAAGCGGGAACTTCAGATGATGACATGAATCATTAAGATTTGGAAAATCTGTTTTCTTCCTGCCACCGAAAAGAGGGAGAGAGATGACGAGACCACCCAGTTGTTGGTGGTGACTGTCGTAATTCTGTTCTCGGCTGGGCCTGGGGAGAGCTCGCTCAGAAACCCAGAATGCCCCCCATCACCTTTCCTTGTCTTCCATCAGCTTCTGCGAACCTGCGAGGCCCTAGAATGTGCCCGGTGGAATCTGGGGCAACCTGCGTGAACAGGGCCGAGTGGTCGACCTTTGCCGGGCCCGGCCTCAGCTGCCCCTTCTGGGCCGAGGCATTTTATTGGTTTTCTTCTTCATCTGCAGCATGGGCTCCTGCACCTGCTCGTTATCATTACCTTGCCCGAGACTCCAGCCTGCCTCTCATCAAGATTTATATCGCCACATTCATTAGGTGATACAATACTGTCAACAGAATCAGCGGTGGCAGCAGTGGCCTCATTATCTCCATGGTTAACCCCTGCTTCCCCAGTGTTGGTCCCTGTCAGGGATTTTAAATTCAAATTAAATTTTAATGCGGCAGCTTTGATGTTCGAGGTAGAACTGCCTAGTCAGGAGGTGGCTGGAGATGGAGATTCTGTTGTTTCGTTACCTCTCCCTGTTAGGAACTCCGAGCCAAATGTCTCTGGAAAACACCTTTTCTCTTCAAGGGATTAAACTGCAACCTTCTGATGCTGTAACTTGTTTCATTTTCTGGTTGGAAGGATAAATTAGGGGACATATATTTCAAACGTGTATAGCTCATACCAGCTTGTCAAAGGACTGGAGTATTTGGGTCCAGATGCTATATATGACCCTAGGGGCCCGCTAAGGGACCCAGCATGTAAAATAATAATAATCATAATTTATATTTAGAGAGGAAATTAGTCCCTTTGGAGATTTTCTGACCTCAAGAAGAAATAGCACCCTTTTCTGGATCTTGATCTTCTTGTAATACTCCGTAAGTTAGTTTGAGATATAAAAAATACACATGGTTTTCATTTTTGTGCATTTGTGAACCGAAGTAGTTCCAGCCAGGCTCAAGGCTCCGCAGTGTAGAGACCTTGTCTTACTTCAGCCGTCCTTGCAAAGTAACAAAACAGATTTTCTCTGTGTCCCTGGCTCATGGCAGGTGCTCACCGCGTGTTGCTTTCTCCCCCACTTACTACATCTCCCTTGCCCGCCCCACCCTCTCAGAGTAATGATCCTCAGTAGAAACCTGGCGACTGATTTTGCCGAGAGCCTGGCTGGTATCCACTGACCTTGACAGTGAACGGCGTCCCAGCTGGCCATGTCAATCACATTGTAAGGCCCAGAAGTCTAAACTATACCCTGTGAGCTTTCTACCTAATTGCCCTCTGTAACAATCAGCAACAGTCTGTCCTAAAATTGTCGACTGAAGGAGTAGAACATAACGTAAATAAAGTCTAATATTCTTTAAATTCTCACTATGTGCCAGGCATTTTGCTAAGTCCTATCTCATCTTATTTATTCTGCCAAACAACCCTACCAGGTAAGGTTGTTATCACACAGACACTTTTCTAAGGAAAGAACAGAGGCTCAGAGAGGTTCTGTAACTTGCCCAAAATCACATAATAAAAGAACGGGTTTTGAATCTGGTCCGCCCGGCTCCGAAGCCCACGCGCATTCTCCCTCTACTGCCTCTTGTTTCTCTCTTAAAATGAGAAGCCCACGTGGCACCAGAGCCACAGCGGTCCTATTTGGCTCCTGCACGCTAAAGAAAGCGGGTTGCACGTGGAAGGATTTGGCTTACTTACACCTGTAATGGTTTATCTTTCATTTACCTGGCTCTGCCTACTTAAGCCACATTATAAGTAAGGGCAAAAACAGGGATTGTGTATCTGTTGCAGGTGTACATATTGGTAGTACAGTAGGCCTACTTTGTCCCTGTAAGAGGACAAGGTTACCAGTCGTCTGGGGAATGACAGTGCCTCTCGACACTCAAGCCGGTTTGCTCTCGCACCTGTACCTACACCACCAAACACGTGGGCTTTGAGACTCGGGTTTGCATCCTGACTCCACTCCTTGATAGCTTAGTGACCTTAGGCAATTGCTTGACCTTTCTTAACCTCAGTTTCCATGTCTAAAAAATGGACAATAGTCATTTCTGTTTCACTTGGCTGTTCTAAAGTAAATGAGTTGATGCATACAAAACATTTTGAATTGTGCATGGCCCACGGTAGGTGTTCAGTAGATGTCTATCATCATTATCATAGCCAGTAGTATTAGTAATAGTATTTAGTCCCAGGCAAATCAAGGCAAAGAATCTACCCATAACCAAGGTCCAATACATAACAGTTTATCTTGGATGACCGAGCCAGGGCATGGATTTTATTTATACATCTTTCTGAATAAGGGACTGAGAATAGAGCAAAAGCAAGAAGAAAACCATTAACAGAATTGTTGTCTGGTAAATTTGTTAGAACCTTTAATGCACAAGTCAATTCTGAACACGCTCAAAGAGAGTAATTTTCTAATTGTGCTGGTATATATTATCTTCACATTACAACGGTACTGTCTATCCTCGGATATATTTGCCGAGCCTGAAAATGGCTGTTTTGTGTTGATTTCCCACATCGAGGATATGGAAGGCACATTAAAGTTCCCTCATTCTTCCTTCCTGGACTTTATTTCTGCGATCTTCATAATTTAGTTGTAACATTGCACTTACATATTATCATACAAGGTCTTGTCTTGTAGTGATGTTTTTAAATGAGAGAATTTGGACATTTTTATGCTTTTTCAGTTATGTCTCTTAAAATGAAATTTCATAAGCATTTAGCTAGTGATATGAACCAACTGCCTGAGTTATTTCCCAACAGACTGTACAAAGGTCAGGGTACTGTGGTTTGAAACCCGCATAGACAGAGGGGACTGTGAAATGAAAGGGCTAGAACTGTGAGCCTCTCTGAGGATAATGCATGAACTGTGGCTGCACCATAGGACCCCAATCGGGCAGTCCTAAGGGTGGCTGGGACGCCATTCCTGTTGCAGGTGCATTAGGACCGGGGGAAGGTACTGAGGGGAGCATGTTTGGAGAAAGCTGCCTCCTGCCCAGGGGGTCCCTAGTGGGCAAAGTTCAGCCAGGGCTTCTGCCTTCCTCTGTCCCCCACCCTTCTTGCCTGTGCATCTCCTCCCTCCCGACAACCCCTTGCTGTCCCAGTCCCTTGGCAGGTGTGAAAGGGCAGCCACCGCCTTGTTATCCAGCCCCTGCCCAACCAAGGCCCAGCCTCCTCCCTGGCTCTCAGTGAACCCCCCGCCGACCCCGGCCACTACCCAACAGCCTCTCGTCCATGTCATTAACCGAAAAGCAGATGGACTTGCTGACCTCCTAAATACTGTTGCCCAGTTCTGGAAATGGAAAATGGGCATCCCTAAGAATGCTGCACATTCCCCTGCGAGAATTGCAGACAGCATACAGAAGGATGGTGGGAATTCAGAAAGTGCGAGAATTGCAGACAGCATACAGAAAGGTGGTGGGAATTCAGAAAGTGCGAGAATTGCAGACAGCATACAGAAAGATGGTGGGAATTCAGAAGGTGTGCTGAAACCCAGCTGTATAGTCAGAGCTTAATTCTGAAGAGCCACTGAGGAAGGTTTAATACGTGCACAATTTAATTTTCTAAAGGAAAATTCATACCTTTATTTAGATACTTTCTCCAAACTTCTCCCTCTGGTTGACAGCAAATACCCAGCCACAGGCGAGTTTTGTTTTCTGTCAATTCCTCAATCCTTCTTTAGCCTAAATGCTATGAGTGAGGAAAGTGGACACAGGAAGGGAGGGAAGCAGAGATTTTAAGTCGTCCCCCACCTGCCTCAATCCCTAGACAATCCAGAGTTAGCCATTGTGGAAGAGCATGGCTGTGGATCTTAAGGCTAATGTCCAGCCAAGAGGAAACCAGAGCGATCCAAACTTGCGCTCCTCCATGGCTAACAGAGCTCTTCTGTTTGGGTTCCTTGCTCCCAGGCCTGCTGCAAATCAGCGCACTACTTAGTGACTTCCCCCTGTATTTTACCGTCTCCAAGACAAGCACAGGACCCAACCTCTACTTTCTAGTTTTAAGAATTCTTGCTGGTATTAGTAGAAGACACAAGGATCGTCAGCATGTCAGCATTGTAGAGGAGGGTCTGCTTATCCAGGGAAGGGCTCTGAGGCTTGTGGTGTGACATCCATCACCTGCGTGATGTTCTCACCTTCCAGGATGTGGTTCTCAAGCTTATAGGCTAGGAAACTGATGCTCCCCACATTCCAGGAATGAGCCTTCCTCCTCTCAGGGACAAACTCCCTTAAACAAGTTTGTAAAGTAAAACAAGGGCAATTTACAAATTTACAAAAATAAAACCCATTGTAATAAGTATCCCAACATGACCAGCTCTTTCTGTCGCTAAAAATAAGAGTACGTGGGCACCCAAATCATAATCAAAATGGAAGTGTATTAATTTGCAGTGAGAAATAACTGTCCCAGAGACCAGAATGTGCAGAGTTGTCATGCTGAGCTTTGTTCTTATAGGCATATCTGCTCAGAAAGCCAAGGAATAATCCAAAGGCTTTCTAGTGAGCATTGAATCTGATCAAAGTAAGACAGATTAAACAAATGTATAAGGACGGTCTTGCCAATGACAATGAGCCCAAATACTTGAAGGCTGTTGGCCAACACTCACTGAATCTATATCCACACTGGCTTTGCCAATACGCCTCCCAGGCTGCTGCAGCTCCAGTGAATGGTTTTTACTAGGCATTGCCAGTGTTGTCTCCATGAATCGCCTTGCTCTATGCTGCTGTGGCCGACCAGCCCGGCTTCAGATGAACATTCTCTTCCATCACCTATGTTGGTACATCCAATAGGCATGGTCATGCTGGCCTGTGTGTCAGTCTGTCTCTTTAAGATGACTTCTCACAAAGAGTTAACCTTTAAAATCCACATTCCTTTAACTCATTTCCCTCATTCCCAAATCCTAGGGGAGCTTCTCACTATTGCCTTCATGTACCAATAGCAGAAAATAGGGTAGAATAGAATATAATTAATTAAACTCTAGGGACATTACAGACAGCAAAATCTTAAAGGTACTATTTATAGTTATTCCTGGATTTCATTTAAATTTATAATCCCCTTTCTAGAAACTTTAGTGGTCTCCTCCTAGAAAAGATCCGTCTTTGCCCTGTTGGTGTTGTATGCTTAATTAAGGGTGCTGTGGCTGGTTCCAGATCTAGTGGGATTTAGAGTCTCTTTCAAACCTGTTTCCCAAACTTCTTGCCAAATGTGACTTCTGGTATTGCCCAAGAATTCTCCCTCCAAGATTCTGACCTTGGATGATGGTTTATCACACCTACCTATGATTCCTGTCTCTGCCCCAAACGTGTATTCTTCCTCTCTGTAGGTTTGCCTGTGACACATACACCAGCTGGTTTCTAGGGCTGATACTACTACCCTTAGGCAAAGATAGGAGTCTCTCCCCTTTTGTTCCAAGGTAGTTAGAATGACCTCTCTCTCTGGAGGCCACATGCTTCAGTGGCACACCATCCCTGCATCCCAGCTGTGTTGTGCCAGCTTCTTCTAAAATTCTCAGCAGATTATTATGTCTACCTTGTTAAAAATTCAGGTCCCCTGTTGAGCATACCAAAATGTCCCTGCTTCCAGCCTGAGGAATGCCTTCTGTTTTCAATCCATGCAGGGACAAAGATGGCTGATATGTCTTGGGATCAAACCTATCTGAGCTCAGGTGGCCAGCCCCACCCACAGCCTCAGGCTCTCCCTGGTGACCCATCAGGCTGGTGACCCAGCCTCTTCTTATTTGTACGCCACACAGACACACACAGACACACACAGATGTTCTAGAAGGCATCAAGAACCAGGCAATTCCTCTTAGATGCTTCAGAAAGACTTGGAAGAAGCTAATGGTTATAAAAGGTGATCCCTTCTTAAATTATTGCCCTGGTCCCTCCAGAATTTAAATATTTTGACTTTTTATTTTAGCCTATTAAAGTGAAGCCTGGCATATATGTAACTCACAAATGCCAAAGCATTCTAGATTTGGGCTGGAAATTAAAGCTTTGGAAGCTGCAATACCCCGTCACCCTGGAGTGGGGAAAGGGTGGAACCTCTGTGGAGGCTCTGAATCCCATTACTGCAGATCCAAGACATCTTAACATCTCCCTCAAAAAATGTCTGTACCCGAAGGTCGCACCCTGTGCTGTACTCAGTAATGTACACTAATCACAGCTAAGGTTACTACCCTGCCCTGATTCCACTTGTCTCCGCTGTTGATAATAAAATTCTTTCTCCTTCTAGATTTACAAATGGCAGTGGGCAATGTTTACATTTGTTTTATTTTCTATCTGTAAGATAAAAAACACGTTTGAACTTAACCATGGGTCTTAAGCAGCATCTCAGGACCTCTCTTACATCGGTGCTTAGTAACTGCAGTTCTGAGCATGCCCTCTGCTCCTCAGAGGGGAGGTTCATAGGACACTATCAAGGCCTCGTCTGCAAATGCAGATAATACATCAAACAAAGCTAAAAGCGAGGAGCTTGACGAATGACTCGCACCCAGAAGTTCTTCCCGGAGTACGTGGGACGCTGAGAGTCAGCTCCAACCCAGTTGACCTTGATAGGGTCATAGAGAGCGCTTATGTGCAAGGATGAGAACCCTCTCACAAAAGCACGTCAGGCTTTCTTGAGATAGCCATCGTGGCTCTTGATGGATTCTGAGAACGCACATGGTTAAAGGCACCTGCCTGTTCCTTCAAGGTCAACACACCTGCTGAGCAGGTGCTCCGCCCTCTTAGGGCGGCTGTCCTGTCCGTTTGAGAGAAAGGGTGAGGGAAGAGCAGATGCCACCCACAGTGCAGGCTTTGGAATCAGGGGCGAGCAGATGCTCTCCCGAACAACTCCGTGTTGAGATGTCACTAATGTAAAAATTAGTGTTTTTCTCTTTCTGCCAGAATGCAGGATTTACATGATCCCTCACACATATCCCTGGAGGACTGAGGTATAATCTCATAACCAGCAAGGAGCCAATAAACCTTCATTCAGGAGAAAATTCAACTCCCAGAAAACTCAGAAAGCTTGCTTTCGCTGGCAGCCTGCCCAAACCCCTCTGCCCTGTGTCGGGAAGCTCGCCCCGTTCTGAGGTGCGAGTCTCTCTTATTCCAGCCTGCAGTCCCTTAGCTGCCCTTTCATGGTGGTCCTGAGCCACACTTACGCTGGGCAGCTTGTGAGATCAGTGGGGAGCGGAAGGGAGAGGGCCCAGTGCAGGTAGACGTACACAGAGCAGGCGTGGGGCCTGAACACAGGGAGCGCAAGGCTTGGGCACCATCAGGAGGATGGGACAGCCCTGCAGGGCCCTGGAGAGCAGCTGGGCTTCGGTTCAGTAAACCGCACGTTTGTGCTGTGGGGTTTGGTTGAGTTTGGTGTGTGGTGGCAGCAGAGAACGTCCTGATCTCCTGGAGCATCTTTCTCATGGTTTTACATCTTCCAGACTCTCTCAGTCGGCTGGGGAAGTCATTCACCCCAGGTCAGAGACTCCCGTGTGGCCATTCCCAAATGCCATGTTTCCTCTTCTTGCTTTTCACGTTTGGGCTTCCCATTTGCTCATACATGGGTTTCTTTGACTAGGATTTTCTTCCACTAACTAAGACTTCTTAACTCTCCTCCCAAGCACACAGCTAAGCCACAAGACCATGAACTTGGGAAAACAGAGGCCAAGAGGTCGGTGGCTCTGTGAAGCCCTTCTGTTGCTCCTTCCTCCTCTACCCACCCTGAAAGCTGCAGAGCACAGGAAGGGGGCGCCCTAGAGCGACGGGGCAGGTCCCCCATGAAAGCTGAAGCACCGTTATTGCGACGTGTAACATGATAGAAAAGACCCAGCCTCACCTTTAGTCCTGCTTCCTGAGCCCAGGCCCAGCTGGGGCTCCTTTCTGCCCTTTCTCCCTGTCATCTTCTGTTCCTTCTGGAAACCTTCCTTAACAGTTGGGTTTTACTTAGCGCTGCAGAAGGCTTTCCTCCAGGCACCAGCTCTCAGCTTCCATTCCAGGTTGTGGACATTTCTAGCCGATGGGGAGCCCAGGACATCCTCACCCCATTGTGTTCCTCGGGTTCCTGCCCACCATGAGGCCTTTGCACGGGCCCCCGCCCTCGGCCTGGAATGTGTTGTCAGCTGCTTCATGCTGACTTGTTTGTCATATCTCAGCTTCGCCACATTTCTTTAGAGAAAGAAGCCTTTCCTGGCCACTCAGATGAGGTTCCGTCTCCCCGTCATGTGCTAAACACTGCAACTTTACATTCATGTCATCGTTTAGTTAGAGGCTGTCTCCTTCACTAAACTGTCCTCTCCATGAGGATGGGCACAGGGTCTCTTTGTGCTCATCCTTGAGTCCCCTGGGCCTAGCACAGTGCCTGGCATACAGTAGGCACTAAATAAATACCCATGGAACCCTGGTGATTTACAGAAATGACCTTATATTCTTCATTCATACATAAATATATCTGTGCATATGAGTGTGTGTGATTTATACTCTACTTAATACCTGTAGCGTCTCCTTTGTAATCTTCATACTATAACCGATGCTCAGAAACAACTTTCTGAGCATCCTGCAGCCGTCCTGCTCCAAAGAAGGGGCCACCCCAAGGCATCCTCAGCAACTTTGCGCAGGAGGCCCGGTGTGCACGTCCCGCCTGGCAAGGCCGTCTGCAGTGCCCCTCTCTGTCACATAAACGCTTATTCCTGGTTTATGTCCATAACTTGATTCGCCTGCTTCGTCCTTTCCTTCCCCCCGCCTCCCCCGGCCTTCCCCAGAATGGAGAGTGAGAGCCTCGTTGCCTCTTTTGCCCCCATCGGCCCCTAGGGCTGACACTGGCCACCCTGGCTTGGCGGGGCAACTCTAGAGCACGTGGGGAAGGAGGGAGGCGGCTCCTCCAGTGCGGGTGGCTGGAGGCCTGGGGAGGGCGCTTTCTTCCCACAGCTGGGACCTTGGCTGCGGAATAGGAAGCAGGCGTGTGAGCTGTGAGAATCCTGTCATGTGCCACCTCCCCTCCTTATCCGAGATGAGGGTCTCGGGCACATCACGGGGAGTGTGAAGCTGGGTGGCTCTTTCCTCCACCTTGAAAACAAACAGCTGGGTTCCCTGAAGATGTCGTTTTGTTGTGTTTGTTTGTTTTCTTTCTCTTTTTAATTCTGTTTTATTTCTCTTGGTTAGTCACACACAAAAATCTTAGTTTATGCTGGAATATCTTTTTTTGCTTGTTTTTTGGGGGGGGGTGTTTTTTTTAATATTTTTATTTTGCTGGAGTATAGTTGATTTGCAATGTTGTGTTAGTTTCAGGTGTACAGCAAAGTGATTCAGTTATACATCTATATATATATCCATCCTTTTTCAGATTCTTTTCTCATCTAGGTTATCACAGAATATTGGGTAGAGTTCCCAGTGCTGTACAGTAGGTCCTTGTTTGTTATCTATCTTACATATAGTAGTTTGCGTGTGTTCATCCCAAGCTCCTGATTTATCCCTCCCCCCACGTTTCCCCTGAAGATGTTGTTTTGAGTCACCCACTTACATTCCCACCAAAAGTGTGGCACCATGGCTGATGAGGGGGCCTCCTGCCCTTCGCTGTGTACAGCTGGAGTAGGTGCGCAAACGTAGTAGGGTTAGAGGACCTTTAAATCACCACCTGAAACCCCACGCTCGGTTTGTTCCCTTTGGAGGGGCGCTTGGCCAGAGGCAACACCTTCCTCCTCCTGGGCCGCATGGCCCTTTAAATACCCCACTGCAAACAGGCACGGCCAGCGCTCAGGCAGAGGAGCCCCTGCGAAGCCCCGCCTTCACCTCATCCCTGTCCACCTTCCTTTTTGGAGGAGCACGGTTGATTCAGTACTTTGGGGACTTGGTGACACTAGTGGATCTGTTTTACGTAACACAAAGTCGTTATTAGCGGCATCCCAGATCATAAAAAAGGTATAACGAGACAAGGAGGGTTTTTTTCCCCCCTTGAAGATAATAGCAGTCGACCTGGAGGAGAGAGGGGTCACGGAGCCACGCTCCAATTGGTGGCTGACACCCCGCATTGACATTTCTGCAGTTTCATCAGAAAATCTAAATAATCCATGTGAAAACGGACGGTTATTTACCGAAGATACACAAACCGCATGTGCCAGTAATGCACTGAGGACATAATCTCGGTTCCGGGAGCCTCCTTTCGTGTGCGGCTGCGGCGCCGGCAGCCACTCACAAGCCTCAGATGAAGCAGACCCAGTTGTCCGCGGGGAAACTGAGTCAGCGGGTGACCGAATACGGGGGCTTGATAACACGAAGGCTGAAGGAATCCGTCTCTGCTGTGGACAGCAGGCGGAGTAGCTAACTAGGCACGTCTGGCCAGCAGCTTTAAATAGGACCGAGTGACAGAGCCTCCAGGACCCAGAGCCTTTGTGTTTTTTCAGGCCGGTTCTCATTTTCTGTAGGTGAAGAAAGGCATCTTCAGCTCTCAATGAAGGAGCAGATCTCTGGGATTCCGTCCCTCTGTTTTGTCATTAAAGAGCTGGCTGTGTGCATCAGCGAGGGGGTCTCGGCACTTGGGCTCATTTTTCCTTTCTCTGCTAATAGGCCAGGATGGAGAAACAGAATCACATGGAGGGATGCTGAGTTTGGCTTCTGCCTGGGGCTGGGAGCCCTGATTTCCCCTGCTGGACTCGCATTTGGGAAATGATTCTGGATGCTCTCAGGCCCCTTTTCTGTCTCCCCCGGCCCCAGCCCCGTGGTTGCCCTTCTCCCCCGCCTCCCTCCATGGAGTGGCAGGCAGGAGATGCGGGCAGCCAGGCTGATAAAGAGCCAGACCCCCGTCCTCCTCTGTGGCTCCCCGCTGAGACTGAATGGCCAAGAGCAAATGTGCAGGGTCAGAGCATTAATGGGGGCACAGGCAGTCCATCTCTGCCTGGCCCAGATGCTCAGTGGAATATTCTCAGGCCTGTGCATGAGGGGGCGGAACCCGGGAGGAGCAGCAAGACTCCTCAGAGCCAGGCTCACCATAGATGCGGGCGTTTGTTTTTCCGGGGTTTGGATAAGCCTGGCGCTGGTGCGCGGACACACACACACACACACGCACACACACACGCACACACACACGCACACACCCCTACACCCACACACTCACACACACACAGATACACAGACACACTGCCACACACACACCCCTTCACACACACACCTATAGCAACACACGCTCACGCACACACCCCTACACCCACACACTCACACACACACAGATACACAGACACACACTGTCACACACACACCTATAGCAACACACGCTCACACGCACACACCCCTACACCCACACACTCACACACACACAGATACACTGTCACACACACACCCCTTCACACACACACCTATAGCAACACACGCTCACGCACACACCCCTACACCCACACACTCACACACACACAGATACACAGACACACTGTCACACACACACCCCTTCACACACACACCTATAGCAACACACGCTCACACACACACACCTACACTCACACACACACACAGATACACAGACACACTGTCACACACACACCCCTTCACACACACACCTATAGCAACACACGCTCACACACACACACCCCCACACACTCACACACACACAGATACACTGTCACACACACACCCCTTCACACACACACCTATAGCAACACACGCTCACACGCACACACCCCTACACCCACACACACAGATACACTGTCACACACACACCCCTTCACACACACACCTATAGCAACACACGCTCACACACACACACCCCTACACCCACACACTCACACACACACAGAGATACACAGACACACTGTCACACACACACCCCTTCACACACACACCTATAGCAACACACGCTCACACACACACACCCCTACACCCACACACTCACACATACAGATACACAGACACACACTGTCACACACACACCCCTTCACACACACACCTATAGCAACACACGCTCACACACACACACCTACACCCACATACACACACACACAGATACACAGACATACACTGTCACACACACACCCCTTCACACACACACCTATAGCAACACACGCTCACACACACACACCCCTACACCCACACACTCACACACACACACAGATACACAGACACACTGTCACACACACACCCCTTCACACACACACCTATAGCAACACACGCTCACACACACACACCCCTACACCCACACACTCACACACACATACAGATACACAGACACACACTGTCACACACACACCCCTTCACACACACACCTATAGCAACACACTCTCACACACACACACCCCTACACCCACACACTCACACACACACACAGATACACAGACACACTGTCACACACACACCCCTTCACACACACACCTATAGCAACACACGCTCACACGCACACACCCCTACACCCACACACTCACACACACACACAGATACACAGACACACTGTCACACACACACCCCTTCACACACACACCTATAGCAACACACGCTCACACGCACACACCCCTACACCCACACACTCACACACACACAGATACACTGTCACACACACACCCCTTCACACACACACCTATAGCAACACACGCTCACGCACACACCCCTACACCCACACACTCACACACACACAGATACACAGACACACTGTCACACACACACCCCTTCACACACACACCTATAGCAACACACGCTCACACACACACACCTACACTCACACACACACACAGATACACAGACACACTGTCACACACACACCCCTTCACACACACACCTATAGCAACACACGCTCACACACACACACCCCCACACACTCACACACACACAGATACACTGTCACACACACACCCCTTCACACACACACCTATAGCAACACACGCTCACACGCACACACCCCTACACCCACACACACAGATACACTGTCACACACACACCCCTTCACACACACACCTATAGCAACACACGCTCACACACACACACCCCTACACCCACACACTCACACACACACAGAGATACACAGACACACTGTCACACACACACCCCTTCACACACACACCTATAGCAACACACGCTCACACACACACACCCCTACACCCACACACTCACACATACAGATACACAGACACACACTGTCACACACACACCCCTTCACACACACACCTATAGCAACACACGCTCACACACACACACCTACACCCACATACACACACACACAGATACACAGACATACACTGTCACACACACACCCCTTCACACACACACCTATAGCAACACACGCTCACACACACACACCCCTACACCCACACACTCACACACACACACAGATACACAGACACACTGTCACACACACACCCCTTCACACACACACCTATAGCAACACACGCTCACACGCACACACCCCTACACCCACACACACAGACACACTGTCACACACACACCCCTTCACACACACACCTATAGCAACACACGCTCACACACACACACCCCTACACCCACACACTCACACATACAGATACACAGACACACACTGTCACACACACACCCCTTCACACACACACCTATAGCAACACACGCTCACACACACACACCTACACCCACATACACACACACACAGATACACAGACATACACTGTCACACACACACCCCTTCACACACACACCTATAGCAACACACGCTCACACACACACACCCCTACACCCACACACTCACACACACACACAGATACACAGACACACTGTCACACACACACCCCTTCACACACACACCTATAGCAACACACGCTCACACACACACACCCCTACACCCACACACTCACACACACATACAGATACACAGACACACACTGTCACACACACACCCCTTCACACACACACCTATAGCAACACACTCTCACACACACACACCCCTACACCCACACACTCACACACACACACAGATACACAGACACACTGTCACACACACACCCCTTCACACACACACCTATAGCAACACACGCTCACACGCACACACCCCTACACCCACACACTCACACACACACACAGATACACAGACACACTGTCACACACACACCCCTTCACACACACACCTATAGCAACACACGCTCACACACACACACCCCTACACCCACACACTCACACACACATACAGATACACAGACACACACTGTCACACACACACCCCTTCACACACACACCTATAGCAACACACGCTCACACGCACACACCCCTACACCCACACACTCACACACACACACAGATACACAGACACACTGTCACACACACCCCTTCACACACACACCTATAGCAACACACGCTCACACACACACACCCCTACACCCACACACTCACACACACACACAGATACACAGACACACACTGTCACACACACACCCCTTCACACACACACCTATAGCAACACACGCTCACACGCACACACCCCTACACCCACACACTCACACACACAGATACACAGACATACACTGTCACACACACACCCCTTCACACACACACCTATAGCAACACACGCTCACACACACACACACCTACACCCACATACTCACACACACACACAGATACACAGACATACACTGTCACACACACACCCCTTCACACACACACCTATAGCAACACACGCTCACACACACACACCCCTACACCCACACACTCACACACACACAGAGATACACAGACACACTGTCACACACACACCCCTTCACACACACACCTATAGCAACACACGCTCACACACACACACCTACACCCACATACTCACGTACTGACACACATTCACACCCTCACGCACACATATGCTCACACGCTCACACACACACGGGCTTATCAAGGTGATCCAGGTTTGGACCCCTCCACCCATACACCAGCCACAGACTTTTTCAGATTCAGCTTTTGTCCTTCATGTCACAGCTTGGTACATCTGAGGAATGTCCTCCACAGGGGTTCCCAGAGTCACTTCCCTGATTTGCAGTGGCCCAGTCTATAGAGCTCTGAATCGATGCTTTTCATGACGTTACTTTGCCTGATGACTTTCATGCAGCTTTGAAAATCAGGTTTATTCTTAACAGAGCACTCCTCTGGGGCTGTTGTTCCACTGCTGTTTATATTATTTATTTGTACGGGTGTGACATACAGGAGGAGGAGGAGGAGAAAGCATGGTGTGTGAGTACATGAGAGACAGACAGACAGACAGACTGACCACGGGAGCTACGAAGGGGAGAACTGGTTGGCTCAGCTGAAGCATTTGTATGGCAGTCCCTTCCAGAAAGACGTGTGCGTGACAGAGTGTCTGAGATCCAGCCAGGCAGAGGCAGCTCTTCCAGCACATACTATGAATTCCAAAATGTATAATAAATACACATTTTACAAAAGCAATATGTGTTTTAAAATATAATATATGCTAACAATCTTATAAATCACTGGGCTTGACACTAGTCAGCCGAAGAGGCTTCTGGGGAAACGGTGTTATGCGTGTGCGTGTGTTTTTAATAATGTAAAAATATGTGTAATATGTTTGAAAAACAACAGCCAAAAACCCCTTCTACCTGCCAACTTTACAATACTTATTTCCCAGGAGCCTGCTGTATCCTAGACTCTCAGGAAAATAGCAGGGGGCTTAAATAAAAAGTACAA
This sequence comes from Leucopleurus acutus, assembly GCF_964270905.1. Lineage (NCBI taxonomy): Eukaryota > Metazoa > Chordata > Mammalia > Artiodactyla > Delphinidae > Leucopleurus > Leucopleurus acutus. The sequence continues at coordinate 16,126,957 of NC_139162.1, read as the reverse complement.
ATATGAATAAGATGGGAAAGCTCCACCCATCTCAATATACATTTCCCTGATGGACTTGACCAGCTCAGGCTTCATATGTCAAAAAAATAAGCACTTTATGGTCGTCATGCAAAGGTTTCTATAATATTATTACATGAGGCAGTCACAGACGGCACGAGAGGGGAGAGTTTTGTCAGATCCCCTGTTCTGACATACCCCATGGAGCCTTACGCTGTCATGGTGTGTTAAGGGCTAAATGTCAACCCAGACCATGCATTTTGTGCCCTTTGTCAGCTGGAGACACCCTTTGGATTTTTTTCAGGGCCAGTTTTAGTACTGAACAGTTTAATGGAGCTCTCCTAGTGTTAGGTAGAAATGGGCACACTGGGATCCCTGGCTCTCACAGTTTGTCCCCACTGGATCCCTTAAGCTCCTCCGGTAGCTCCGTGGGTCTCATCTCCTTGGAGGTGCTGCTCACAGGGCATCAATATCCTAATCCTAATCCAGGGGTGATGGGTAAACAGTGAACCTCACATGCTTTTCCACTCTACCTCCCTTCTCCTCCCACCCAACCAACCCAACTAGCAAAAGCGACAAGAATTTGTCAAGTGTTGCAGCCAAATTTCCAACACAGAAATGAGACAAGTGCCCAGATAAGTTAAAGTATATTTATAAAGAAGAATTCTACTGCAAAGTGCATACTGGAAAAAAAGAGTAGATGCATATATTTAAATGAAAGGCTATTCATTCTAGTGTTGTTGATAATCCTGGAAAATAAAGAAGCAAAATAAATTTCCAACAATGAGAGATTCTTTAAATAAATGATGCTACATCTGTGTGGTGGAATACTATGCAACCATTACAGAAAAAACATTTAGGAATCTTGGAAAAGTTTCATGATATATTAGCTAATGCAAAAAAGCAGGTTACAAAACACAAATTTAAGAGGATTTTGTATTCTATTACATATGATACTGCCATCATGTGTTATTTATTGAAGGCTGCAGAGTACTAAGTATTCAACATGAGCCCAAATGTATAATTATATAAGATTATATATGTATATTTAATGTTTTCATTAAATAATCATATATAATTATACATTTAATATATATTAATATTCAATATATATTCAATTTACAGAAAATATTTAGAAAAATACACCTCAAAGGGCTTTGGGGAGTTTGGGGCGGTTAACTTTTATATAATTTTAAAGGTTACTTTCCATTTACAGTTTTTACAAAATATTGGCTATATTCCCCATGTCATACAATACATCCCTGAGCCTATCTTATACCCAGTAGTTTGGTTTGTACCTCTTACTCCCCCTGACCCCTATATGGCCCCTCCACTCCTCCCAACTGGTAACCACTAGTTTGTCTTCTATATCTGAGTCTGCTTCTTTTATGTTATATTCACTAGTTTGTTGTATTTTTTTGATTCCACATATAAGCAATATCATACAGTATTTATCTTTCTCTGTCTGACTTATCTCACTTAGCATAATGCCCTCCAAGTCCATCCATGTTGCTGCAAATGGCAAAGTTTTGTTTTTTATGGCTGAGTAGTGCTCCATTGTGTGTGTGTGTGTGTGTGTGTGTGTGTGTATATATATATATATATGCCACATCTTCTTTATCCATTCATCTGCTGATGGACATTTTAGGTTGTTTCCATGTCTTGGCAATTGTAAATAACACTGCTGTGGACATTGGGGTGCATGTATCTTTTCAAAGCAGTGGTTTTGTTTTTTTCAGACATATACCAAGGAGTGGGATTGCTGGATCATATGGTAGTTCTATTTTTAGTTTTTTGAGAAACCTCCATACTGTTTTCCATAGCAGCTGCACCAATTTACACTCCCACCAACAGTGTACAGGGGTTCCCTTTCTCCACATCCTCACCAAGATTTGTTATTTGTAAACTTTTTCATGATGGCCATTCTGACAGGTGTGAGGTGATATCTTATTGTGGTTTGGATTTAAATTTACCTGATGGTTGGTGAGGCTGAGCATCTTTTCATGTGCCTGTTGGCCATTTGCATTTCCTCTTTGGAAAAATGTCTATTCAGTTCTTCTGCCCATTTTTAAATCCGGTTGTTTTTTTTTTTTTTTTTTAATCCGGTTGTTTTTTGATGTTGAGTTGTATGAGCTATTTATATATGTTAGACATTAATCCCCTATTAGTCATATAATTTGTAAATATTTCCTCCTATTCAGTATGTTGTCTTTTCATCTGTATGTCTTCTTTGGAGAAATGTCTATTTAGATCTTCTGCCCATTTTTCTGGGGGGGTGGTTGCTTTTTGATATTGAACTGTATGAGCTGTTTGTATATTTTGGAAATTTATCCCTTGTCAGTTGCACCATTTGCAGATATTTTCTCCCATTCCATAGGTTGTCTTTTCGTTTTATTTATGGTTTTCTTTGCTGTGTAAAAGCTTTTAAGCTTAATTAGGTCCCATTTGTTTATTTTTGTTTTTATTTCCATTACTCTAGGAGAGGAATCCAAAAAAATATTGCTGTGATTTATGTCAGAGGGTGTTCTGCCTATGTTTTCCTCTAGGAGTTTTATAGTATCTGGTCTTACATTTAGATCTTTAATCCATTTTGAGTTTATTGTTGTGTATGATGCTAGAGACTGTTCTAATTTCATTCTTTTACATGTAGCTGTCCAGTTTTCCCAGCACCATTTATTGAGGAGGCTGTCTTTTCTCCATTGTATATTCTTGCCTCCTCTGTCATCGATTAGTTGACCATAATTGCATGGGTTTATTTCTGGGCTTTCTATCCTGTTCCATTGACTATGTGTCTGTTTTCATGCCAGTAATGTGCTGTTTTGATGACTGTAACTTTATGGTATAGTCTGAAGTCAGGGAGTGTGATTTGGAGGGGGAATTTGATACCATTTTTCTTTTCTTCTCTTTGCCTATCTGCATTTGTTTCTGCAATGAATAAAAACTGCTTCTTAGTAAAAATAAAATATGTATTTAAAAAGTATTTTAGTAACCTAGGAAAATAAGCCAACAGTTAAATGCTTAAAGTCTACTCCATAAAATAGAAATAAGGCAGCAGAAGAAATACTAAGTCAGCAGATGTCATTACAGTCTGCACCTCTGACCTCTTGTTCCTTTAGGGAACTTTCACTGGTGTATGCCCATGTTCTTTTATTCTCTGGGCACCCCATTCATTGGTAGTCACCCCAGGACCAGGCCTAGAGAGCTACAGGGAGGAGCCAGTCTCAGGTTCCAAACTTTAACTCTTTTCACATTGGCAACTAAAAATGGGCTGTGCCTGAAAGTGACCCAAGTGACCCTTTTCCCTTGGTCTTGAAATATTTGTAAGTGAAGGGGATGGGGCTCAGTGCAAATAGAATCACTCATAGCTCTTTTCAGCCCCTTTGCTGGGTGGTCATCAGCCTTTTGTCTCTTCACTCATCCCATGCCAGGACCTTATACCTCATTGTCATAAAATAGGTAGAATGTCCTCAGGAAAACAATACCAAAGAAAGGATGAGAATAACATTGGCAAAGAATTTCCCTGAACTCATGGATATGACATGAGGACAGGGAACTTGGTTTCTCCAATGGTTATCTCCCTAGCATCAAGAATAGTGCCTGACACACAGTAGATACTCAATAAATCAATATTGAATGAATGAAACTGAGCATTAAAAAGACAAATGAAGGACTTCATCTGGAGGAAAACATATGCCAAGGAAAGGAAGAAAATTCTTTGTAATTGTATCATGTTTTTAAAGAATGTAATACAAACATAGTTGTTTTAAAGGAGATCAAAGATCATAAAACAAGGAGGAAAGGGAGACTGAAAAGTTAAAGAGATTGAGGACAAAAACCCTATTATAGAACTCATAGGTAAATTAAAATAGCCAAGACTAAAATATGACTAGCTAAAATAAAATTCTGATTTAAAGAAAATGCTTAAATTAATCATGGAGAGTGCAGAGAAAATGTAGTTAATATGAGGGCAGTCCAAAAGTGATCCAACATAACGATAATTAATGTTCATGAAGTAGAGAACCCACAAATGAAAATTATTTCAAAGACAGAGTAGTCAAAAGAATTCCCTAAAATGAGGAAATAACAGCACTGAGAATAAAAAGTGAATTAATTACAGACTGGTAGAGAACTACAAACCCTGAGCTGTATCCTGGTTATCTTTGAAAACAAAGATAAATGGACTTTTTCTAAAACCTAAAATGCAAGTCACCAGCAAGTGTATGGGATGGGAATCCAACAGCCTTTGACTTGGCCAAAGCAATGCTCATTGACAGAGATGTGAAATGATGTCTACTCATTATGGGGAAAAGAAATTGTGACTCCAGAACGGGAAAAAAGTACAAAGGATAAGTTTACCTAGTTTGTAAGTGTATATCTAGAAAAATAGAAGAGACACAATCTATGGACTTCAAAATTTTTCTTTAGAATTGCAGTTAGGCTTTTTCATGCTTCATTTTGGCATATCTGCTGAATTTCTTTGAGGCATCATTGTGTTGGGAGTCCCATGGGTTCTCATTTGGTTGTCTCCAAGTCTGGCCCCAAATCAGACCACTTAATCAGGTAGGGTGCCCCTCCAACGCCCCAGTGCCTTACTACTTATATTGTCTGATGAGTGTGTTCCACAAGCCTTCCTAGCATGCATAGTTGTTAAGAGCACATTACAGGAGCATCTTAGATACTTTTAAATTAGTTGTAGTATCTTATTTGTACATCTGGTGATTGCTTCTTTGGATCAGCTGCAGGACTCTGTTCTAAGAGGAGTGGGGTTAATATTTCATGCAACCTCCTTTAAGCTGTAGCTATATGTCCTCATGCCTTGAGCATGAGAAATAGCTTCCAGGGCCTGCCAAGTTTCTAACTACAAGGAATAATGCCATTGTTGAGAAGATCCAAAAACCACATGAATGGAAAGGTCTGGCTGCCTTTATTATGTTGTATAAGACTATGAGAAATGTAGCAACAAGGAATCATTCATTACTGATACCTTAGAGTTCAACAGTAATTTCCACTGGGCTCCTCATCATCTTTGTCTTAAAATATTTTCTCAGTGTAAAAGACACATGCTTTATTGAATATGAACTCTTCCTTTTCTTCCTTGTAACTATAACATAGTATATCACTTTCAGATCACTAATATGTGATAAACTATAAATACATTGTATAGTGCTGACTCCAAGTAGGATAAAGTATACCCACTGGGCTTATTTATGGCAGATATATGCATCTTTTTGATGTCTGGTAACAAGAACATGATTACTATCTGGGACTTAGTTCTCTGAAAACTCCTTGAAGGTTTTTCAATACCTTTGACTGGTTCATTGGGGTTACAACTTCTGTCCTACTTTAACATTTGTGCAACGTGAATTAACTATAAAGTGAGCAAAACAAAAAAAATCTGTAAGGTAAGATGACTAGTGTCTTAAATGTGTAAAGATTATAAATGGGATGTATAGACAGGGATGTTAAAACTGCAAAAGAAATTGTATTATAATCAACTAAGAGGTGTGGGATTGTCTCCCCCTCCCCACTTAGTGGTAGGAAAAAATAGAAGAGAGGTAAAAAATCTTGGAAGTGTCCTCTGAACAAGCAATCACAGCTTTCTTCCTCCATCAGTATGAAGATTTACCCTCCCCCAAAAAAAGAATGCTGAGATCGACTTACTCTTTTGACTGTCTGAGACCGTGATTACAACACGGTAATGACAAAGTTGCTTAGCACGAGATTTCCACCACCAACAACAACCAACACCTTATTCTAACTGAGCAGGATATCAAGACATATATTTTTATCATGATTCAGTTTGAGAAATGTATTCATTGTATTTAAATAATCATTTATCAAATTAATAGAAAAGAAAACAGCACCCGAGAATGCTTTCTTCTGGACACAAAAATTGAAAGACACGTCTCTCTTTTCAAAGTAAGCATGGAAGACGAATTTAAAGTAGAGTGAAGCAGAAAAGGCTCAGTGATTGCTTTCCCAGCTTTTATGAAGCACGTTGGTGGCCTCCAGACAGAAGTGCTTTCATTGGGTGACAGCTACAAAGTGAATAAAGCCGTGGAAATTTAATTCATCCTACATTTTTGAGAGTTATTCTCCTTTATAAATGGTGGACCCTAAGGAAAACATAATCATACTTTTGGATTTTAATAAAGGTTCCATGTGCCCAATAAGAAAGACACATAGGGGCTTCCCTGGCTATGCAGTGGTTAAGAATCCGCCGGCCAATGCAGAGGACACAGGTTCGAGCCCTGGTCCGGGAAGATCCCACATGCCGCAGAGCAACTAAGCCCGTGCACCACAACTACTGAGCCCGCAAGCCACAACTACTGAGCCCACGTGCCACAGCTACTGAAGCCCATGTGCCTAGAGCCCGTGCTCCACAACAAGAGATGCTACCACAATGAGAAGCCCGCGCACCACAACAAAGAGTAGCCCCCACTCACCACAACTAGAGAAAGCCCGTGTGTAGCAACGAAGACACAATGCAGCCAAAAATAAAATAAATAAAAAGAAAGAAAGAAAGACAAATAGGATGCCACCGAGACTTGAAAGCCACAGAGAGTGGCCTTGCTCTGGGACTCTGGAGCCACAGTGCTGCCCTTGGGAATGATTTGTCATCTTAGGCAAGGTTGGTATTAAGGCAATCTGGGGTGACTTTCAGTTTATTATGAAAATTAAATATTTTCATTAGACAGAAAACAAGGACATCAACATGCAGTTTGTCGGCCCTGAGATTTAGCATGATTAAAATGCTGAGATTGTACCAACAGTGTTTCTTAAGTCAACAAATATTTGTCAAGCCCTTAGCAAGTCCTTTTGAGAAATGCCAAAAAGTATGAGGCATGATCACTCAAGGATCATACCAGTATGTTTAATGAAAACAATTCAGGATACCCAAAAATACATTGTGTAATTTCACCAATTTCTCAGTTTCTGTAGAATACTTCCTTTAAGCTTGGTATTTTGTACATATCTGACCTGTTCTAATCATCAGACATTCCTCCTAAACCTTGGAAGATGGAAAGGAGAATGATAGAGAATAGTCCTAAAGACTGACTTCTCAGTTTCTGAAAATAACCTTGATTTTGCCCATATGATGGAATGTCTGTGCCATCCCCAAAAACCTGCTTTCCTCTCATGTAAACAATAGGTTCCCACACTCTGGGAAAATTTGACATTTGTCTTTAGTAGTTCCCCTGTGAGAAACTAAAAGTACCATCTACTTTTTAAAAAATAAGGAAATAACCACAACAGAAGTGTGGCAAGATGATTTCACATTTAAGAACCAAAGGAATAAAGGAGGGGTATAATTCCCTTACAGTTTATTGATTTCAATATTATGCAACCCTGTACCATGTAAATAATAATACTGTAAGAAATACAGCCATTGAAAAACAATTACCATGCCAATGCCTGGTTTCCTAAATCAAACAGCACAACCAACTAGATTAGAGAATACATATTACACAGTCTGCTGTGTTAGGGGGAAAAGAGCATAAAAATGGGGCATAGATGCTTTATCATCTAATAAATCTCCAATACTATCCTTCCCCTGTCCCCACCCATCACTCTTTATTGCAACTGACTTTAGGGTTAGGTATAGAACAAGAGACATTATCTGTAGATCAAATCCTCCAAAGGTCTCACTACATTACTAAGCAAAAACGTATAGTGAAAGCCTGGATTATGCATGGGATGTTTAACAAGTTGTACTTTCTAGATGTAGAAACAAACCTCCACAGGATTTCCCAGTAAGAGATGACATGTGAACTTGTCCCTGAGTACCCATCAATCATAACCACCTGAGACCTCATCGAATAATAGTTATGCTTGTAAATTCTGAGACTCTCCCTTTAAAAACCTAAGAGGAGGGGGAGATACATATATACATACATACATACATACATACATACACACACACGTGGGAGGATTTCCTATCAAGATGGCATGTTAAATTCATACATTGACTCACTTCCTTTGCTCCAACATATAAAATATAGAAAGAGAAAAATTAATATATAGCTGGACTTAAAAGCACAGTAGATCTCCCCATGGACCAAAACTGGAACAGAAATAAAAAGTGATGAGCAGGGCTAAAGCCATGGATCCACCAGACTCTCCAACTGGAAATAGACAGTGGCAATCTGTGGGGTAATAGAGGCTAAATGTTCTTCTTGAAAGATGGGGAATTAGCAGCCTCTGTGCTTGAATCCAGAGTCTATGGTAGGCTTCAAAAAGAAGACAATTTAAAAGTAAAAGTGCTAACTGCCACTGCCTGGAGATAAAGCTTTATAGGGAACTGTAGACATGGGGAAGTAAAAGAATAAAGACATAGCTTCTGGAGAAATGGAGCCAAGCTATCTGCAATTTCAGTGACTGGACCTATGCTATTCCCAATATTGCAGTGAGGCAAAAGTCCCAAAGTGCTATTAAAATAATGCCTTGGTCCTGGGCTGATGATCCAAGGACTGGGCAGAAAGACATATATAAAACTAAACAAGGGGGCTTCCCTGGTGGTGCAGTGGTTGAGAATCCGCCTGCCAATGCAGGGGACACAGGTTCGAGCCCTGGTCCGGGAAGATCCCACATGCCATGGAGCAACTAAGCCCGTGAGCCCCAACTACTGAGCTTGTGCTCTAGAGCCCATGAGCCACAACTCCTGAAACCCGCATGCCTAGAGCCCATGTTCCACAATAAGAGAAGACACTGTAATGAGAAGCCAACACACCACAATGAAGAGTAGCCCCCACTCGCCACAACTAACAACAAAGAGAAGCCCCTGCTCGCAACAACTGGAGAAAGCCTGTGCGCAGCAATGAAGACCCAATGCAGCCAAAAATAAATAAATTAAGTAAATAAGTTAAAAAAAAAAACTAAACAAGGAATGACTGAGCTTAAAGAGAAAGAAACAACCACCACCACCAAAAAAAATAAATAAAATAAAACCTCTTCCTACAGACCAAAATTCCAAACAACGTGAAGAAATCCAATGTTAGTAAAGATAGCAAACAAAATGCACAATTAGAGCATGAATTTTCTATAGATTAATATTCTGACATAGTCTGACAAAGAATTTATATTAGTGAGTTTAAGATATTCAAAGATTAACAAGAATTATATCCATTGAAGATGAACATGGAAGACTATTTTTTTAAAACAAATGAGAAACTATGACCTAGAAATAGGTAGAAAGAAAACAAAAATTGTTGAATATGAAAAAGAACCAATTAGAAATCCTGGCAGTCAAAAATTTGAAGTTGTTATGAAAATGATCTCTACACTTGATACACACAAACGCACACAACTAATAATTCCTAAGATAGCTTGTCTATCTTAGGCACCCACATATGTCTAACTATGAATTTCAGAAAAAGAGAATAGAAGTATGCTGGATATTCCAAAATTTAAAATGTAATTTCTTATGTTAATGCATTGTAGATTTAAAGGAAGCTAAATAAAAATAATTCCACACATTGTAATAAAACAATTAAGAATAATTGTAATGTAATAAAACATTGTAAGAAAAAAATTTAAAGCTGTTAGAGAGAAAGGCAAATTATTTTCAAAAGAAATGAGCATTAGATTGAGCACAGACTTCTCAGCAATAGCAAGAGATACCAGAGACAATCAGAATGCTTAAAAAAATTGCCAACATATGCTTTAATACTCAGCTAAACTATTTTTTGAGACTAATTGCAAAATAAAGTTCTTTTTAGTTGTATATAGATTAGGAGTTAAACACTCTCAGAGCTTCACTAATAGAACTATTAATAGAACCTAGAAGGGAGTCAAAACACATCAGTAAGAAAAAAAGAAGAAGTAAAACATGCCAATAAATGTAATTGTTTACATTTATTAAAAATTTTTGTATTTTAATTAAAATATTAGACAATAATGACAAGCTGGAGTAAGGAAGATTTTAAAGGATAAAGTGTGTAATACTTTATCCTTATCCCGAGTAATACATACTCGGGAACATGATAGAAATATATTTTGTTATAAAAATCTACAGTTAAGTTTACGTTTAAAAAATAAGTATAATTTCCAAAACAAGAGGCATGCAATCCATAGTTCAAAACCAGTGCAGAGCAACATGACCAAAAATTGGTTCTGTGAAAAGCTGAGAAAACAGACAATCTTTCTCTGGCAAAATCGACAAAGAAAATAAATAAAAGTTTAAAAAAAGCAAATGCTAGTCATGGAGAGGGACTTAACTACAGACAGATTAAAGATTTTAATAGTCATAATTTTGTGCCAATAAATTTGAAACTTAGAAGAAACATATAGTTATCAAGAGAAAATGTACGGTGCATTGTCTCCAGAGGGAATGATAATAACAGTTAAAAAATTGAATATATAATCAAATCTCTCACCACAGAAGACACTAAAAGAAAGAAGACTTAGGGAACTGTAAAATCCCTAATAATCCATTTCAGAGAATGAAAAAAGAAGGATGTTGCCCAACTTGTATTATGAGGCTAGTATAATCACCAAATCTTGCAGGACCAAAACAAGAAAAGAAAACTAGAAACCAAACTTATTTATGAATCTAGATGCAAGAGTCCTAAATAAGCAAGCAAATACACGAAAGCTAGCAAAATAAATTCAGCAGGAGATAAAATATAAAAATTCATATTAATGGAGAAGAGTTATTTCAGGAATGCAAAGTGGTTCAAACGCAGAAAATCAAGTCTTGTGAGCTACCATATTAACAAATGAAATGAACTGTACCATGAGATAGAGCAAAATCATTTAATCAAATAAATTCATATTCAACATAAAAATTCTTAGCAACCTAGGCATACAAATGTTTCTTAAACCAATAAAAGATATCTATCAAAATATACAGCAAACATCATACTTACAGCACTTTCATTTGAGTCATTTTCTTTGAGGAATGTAGAGAAAATTAAGAAAATGATGCTGGTAATTACTGTGAAAATATGTATACATGTACATATACATACACATATATATACACATACAGTTCGTACATATGCATATATATACAGTATATTTCATTATATATACAGCATATGCTGGCTAGGAGATTTCAAAGAGAAGGGTAGGGAAGAGTAATGGAGTCAATTATCCCTAACAAATTATCAAAACAGATTAAGAAGTAACAATAATTAAGGCAATTTGGTGTTGCAAAAGAAATAGATGGATAGAATCCAGACAGAATGCAGAAGTAGTCCTAAACATGAAATGAAGAGAGTATATCAAGTCAGTAAAGAATAGACAGATTATTAATGAATAATGTGGAATATTGGCTAATCATTTGGGGAAAACAATAAAGTGACATCAACAAACCCAATAAATTCCAAATGGATCAAAGTCTTTAAAGCAACAAAAGGTGTAGAAGAGAGCATAGGTGAATTTAGTATCCTGAAGTACTGAAGTATATTTGATTTACAATGCTGTGCCAATCTCTGCTGTACAGCAAAGTGACTCAGTTATACACATATAGACATTCTTTTTTTAATATTCTTTTCCATTAGGGTTTATCACAGGATAATATAGTTCCCTGTGCTCTACAGTAGGACCTTGTTGTTTATCCATCCTATATATAACAGTTTACCTCTGCTAATCCCAGATCCCAGTCCTTCCCTCCCACACCCTCCTCCCCCTTGGCAACCACAAGTCTGTTCTCTATGTCTGTGTGTCTGTTTCTGTTTTGCAGATAGGTTCATTTGTGCCGTATTTCAGATTCCACATATAAGTGCTATTACATGGTATTTGTCTTTCTCTTTCTGACTTACTTCACTTAGTATGATAATCTCTAGTTACAACCATGTTGCTGCAAATGGCACACTTTTGTTCTTTTTTATGGCTGAGTAGTATTCCATTGTTTATATATAGCACATACTCTTTATCCATTCATCTGTCAGTGGACATTTAGGTTGCTTCCATGTTTGGGCTGTTGTGAATAGTGCTCCTATGAACATAGGGGTGCTTGTGTCTTTTTGAATTAGAGTTTTGTCTGGATATATGGTCAGGAGTGGGATTGCTGGATCATATGGCAACTCTATTTTTAGTTTTCTGAGGAACCTCCACACTGTTCTCCATAGTGGCTGCACCAACTTACATTCCCACCAACAGTGTAGGAGGGTTCCCTTTTCTCCACCCCTCTCCAGCATTTGTTATTTGTAGACTTTTTAATTTTCATATCCAACGGGGGTTTTTAGATAGTATGTTTATAAGCCATTTATAGTCTTCATATTTTAATAAATGTATTTCAAGTGGCCCACAACCATTATATCTACTGTTCTCTGCACTACCTCCTTGTAGTAAGTGAACCTCAAAACTATGACCACATGAGTGTCAGGACACCCTTATTAGTGTAGCCTCATCAGGGGCTGATGGACTACATAGAACAGGAATATTATGCGCTGTCTAGTGGGATTGTTTCAAAAAGGTAACAAATATTGATTGAATGTTCTTGTAATATATTGATAATATTGATATTTCTAGCAGACATGCTTCTTTTTACTTTTCCTAAACTAACTATTGGAAATGACATTAAGCTCAATGAGGGCAGAGGTTATATTTTACTTGTTTTGTGTCCTTCCTGAGACTCCAGCACAGTGTTTAGGACAAATCAGATGCTCAATAACTGTTGGTGGAAGAAATTAAATCAGAAGCTGAAGGACTTTCTTTCTCTTCCTTCCTTCCACTGGCAACACGTTTGCACTGGAAGATAAAGTGTGATATTCATTGATTTAACAAATGTATATTGTGTATCTTTTAATACATAGTTATTCTTTAGAGTAATGGCTCTCAGACTTCTTCACTTCACAGCCTAGTAATATCTCACCCACATAATGGGAGAGACAAATATAGGCTACCCAATATTTTATTTTTCCATGTAAAGTCATTTAAAAACATCTACTACAATCTACTATCATTACTGTGCCATTAATAAAGAGGCATTTAACAATCAATCAATCAATCGATCAGTCAATCAATGGAAGCTATAATCTGAGAATAAAAGACGGTTCTTTAAATAAATACAGTTAGCGCTCCTTTTTTCTTATTTTTGGCTTCAGTTGGTGAAAACTCCATCAGGGGTGAATATTATTCCAGGAGCTGTGTGACCTCAGCCTTCCTGAGGTTCAAGTTGCTTGTCTGTAAAACAGGGCAGTAATAGTGCCTGGATCTGGGGTCATTATGAGGATTAAATGAGGTACTGTACGTAAATCACCTACCAGTTCTGGGCACAAAGCATTCAGTAAATGTTCGCTATTAGTATAGTTGTGGATGATGATATTATTGTCTTGGAATTGCCCCTACAGAGGCTGAGAGGAAGCATAAGACTTCCTTTCTTCCCTTTAAGAACTCAGCATGTCACTGGGAAGAGAAGCAGGTGATGAGAAAATGCCCCCAAAAGTGATATGAATGATGAGAGGCATAAAGGTGTTGTCAGAGGCCGGAGGCAGTGCAGTGGAGTCAGGGGAGACTGGGGTGGGTGGACCAGAATATAACCAAGTCTGAGTGAGCCAGGATGGAATGCTACCCTTTTTCAGGTGCTTACTGTGTACCAGGCCCATGTCAAGTGCTTTACAGTCATCTCATGTCATCCCCATTCAAAAGTTTAGTGAGGAGGTTCCCTGGTGGCGCAGTGGTTGAGAATCTGCCTGCCAATGCAGGGGACATGGGTTCAAGCCCTGGTTTGGGAAGATACCACATGCCACGGAGCAACTAGGCCCGTGAGCCACAATTACTGAGCCTGCGCGTCTGGAGCCTGTGCTCCGCAACAAGAGAGGCCGCAATAGTGAGAAGCCCACGCACCGCGATGAAGAGTGGCCCCCACTTGCCGCAACTAGAGAAGCCCTCGCACAGAAACGGAGACCCAACACAGCCAAAAATAAATAAACAAATAAATAAAATTTTTTAAAAAGTTTTGTGGAAGAAGATATACTGACAGCCAAGATGCACTTGAGAAGATGCTCAACATCACTAATCATCTGGGAAACGCAAATCAAAACCACAGTGAGATACCACCTGTACCTGTCAGAATGGCCATCATCAAAAAGACAAGAAATAACAAGTGTTGGTGAGGGTGTGGAGAAGTGGATCCTAGTACACAGTTGGTGGGAATGGAAATCGGGACAGCCACTCTGGAAAACAGTATGGCGGTTCCTCAAAAAATTAAAAATAGACCTGCCATATGACCCAGCAATTCCACCCTTGGGTATACATACAAAGAAAGCAAAAACACTAATTCAGAAAGATATGTGCACCCCAATGTTCATAGCAGCATTATTTATAATAGCCAAGTTACGGAAGCAACCTAAGTGCTATCAACAGATGAATGGATAAAGAAGATGTGGTATATAAGTATACAATGAAATATTACTCACCATGAGACAGAATGAAATTTTGACATTTGCAACAACGTGGATGGACCTGGAGGGTATTACGCTTAGTGAAATAAGTGAAATAAGTCAGACAGACACAAATATTATGTGTTCACATATCTGTGGAATCTAAAAAATAGAACAAATGAATGACTATAACAAAACAGAAACAGACTCACAGATACAGAAAACAAACTAGTGGTTACCAGTGGGGAGAGGATTGGGGAGGGGCAAGATAGGGGAAGGAGATTAAGAGGTACAAACTACTAGGTATAAAATAAATAAGGTATAAGGATGTAATATGCACCACAGGGAATATAGCCAATATGTTATAACTTTATATGGCATATAATCTATAAAAATATTGAATTGCTATGTTGTACACCTGAAAACTAATATAATACTAATTATAATATTATATCATATATATTATAATATCATATAAACTAATGTAGAATACTATTATAATTATATAATACTAATTTAAGTATAGCAAGTCAACTATACTTAAAAAAAAAAACAAAAAACTTTGTGTCTGTTCCTGTTGTCATTCCTATTTTACAGTCACCAAGCTGGTCACTGGCAGAGGTGGGGTTCTGATCCAGTTCTCTTTCACTCAGAAGCCAGGCCACAATGTGGGTCCAGACATCTGCCCTTAGCCCTTGACTGTGCCTTGCTGCGCCATAGAGCAGTACGGGCTTTAGCCAGTAGGACAGGAAAAGCCACCAAGAAGTGAACAGAGGCATGACCTACCTACCCAAGGAGGTGGCACAGGAAGATCACGTATGGAACACAGTGAAATAGGGAAGGACTCAAAGCAAGAAGACCGGCTTAGAGGGAAACCAAAAGCACCCATTTGGTTGAAGCGGTTCTGCTTAGAATGATGAGAGCACTTGTGTGCTCAGGATCTTTCCTCGTGGCTTATAGCCTAGACTTGGTCATTAATGGATGCTGTTGTAGCCACATAGCTCAACTCTGGGACACATTCCACTCAATGCCAAGCTCTTAAAAACATCCATGCCTGGGCCACACCCTAGAAAAATTGAATCGCAGCCTCTTGGATGAAGCCCAGTGGGACAGATCAGATTTCATGAGAACTTCTTGGGAAAAAAAGAACATAAAATCACCATCATCATCAACAACAAAATTCCATGCTGAGTATTTCTTTAAAATGAGGACAGAAATCTTACAAATTACTGAGATACAGGTCCCTTGCTTCTGAGATTTCTGCCAGTGTCCTGACTGCAGCCTGTCTTCTTCCCTCCGCATCTAGAACACTCTATAACTCCCAGCACCTGCCAGCACTCATAGGGTAGCAGGCACTTGTAAAGGCCTGGAGCTTTAGCCTGACTATCTTCAAGGACAGTCTGTGCCTGGTCCTAGGCATCGTTTTATAAACTCTCCACCTGATTCTAATGAGCAGCCTGATAGAGGAACACTGATCTCTATCCAGCATTAACACACTCCACAGGACATAAGAAACTCTTAGTAAGTGACCGATCAGCCCTGTGTGATTTTAACATCTCCCACCACATATGTGCACACCCTAGTCATGTCCGCTTGGAACATGAGCCACCATCCTGCCTGCATCAATCATCAAATATTTATTGAAGGACCTGCGTGTGCTTGGCCCTGAGCTGGGTGCTGTGGGGAATGGAAAGGCTCAATTTCTGCCCCGAAATGAGCTCAGCATGTTGGAAACTTTAACGAAGAGCATTGCTATGTTTTGCCTTTCCTGGGTTGTACATTTTTTAGGTACTTGGGAGGAATTTGACAAATCTCTGCTAAAATGAGGTGCATGAGGGCTTGCTTCAACAAGAATTTGGGCAGAGTGGATTCAAAGTGATTTTTTAAATGAATTATGACATGAATCTCAGCATCATTACAAAGATGTAATTTAAAAATCACAGTGAGATCTTGTAGATACCTATAGAAATGACAAATCCCTAGTGCTGATGGAGAAGTGGAGCGACTACATCTTGCATCCACCACTGACGGCAGTGCAAAATGGTATGCAAAATCCGTACATGAAAATATTTGAGCAGTTTCTTATAAAATTAAATATATGACCAAGGACCAAGCAATTCCACCCCTAGACATCTAGCCATGAGAAATAAAAATATATACCCACACAAAGATTTGCACCTGAATGTTCATAGCAGCATTGTTCACAGTAAGCAAAAAGTGGAAACAACCCAAACATGCTAATGCTGGAGCATCAACTGTGGTACACCTGTCGAATACCACTTACCAATCAAAGGGAACCAACTACTAATACACAGGATGACACAGATGAATCTCAAAAGCATGATGCTGAGTGAAAGAAGCCACTAACAAAAAACTCCTTTCTGAATTATCCAATTTATATTACCTTCTGGAAAAAAAAAAAAAAAACAGAATAATAGGGACCAAAAAACATCAGTGGTTGTCTGGTCTGGAGCCCAGAAAGGGGAAGTGACAAGAAAAGAGCAAGAAGGGATTTTCAGGGGTGGTGGAACTGTTCTGTATCCTGATCGTGATTATGGTTTATGTGACTGTTCACATTTGTCAAAACTCATAGAACTGTATAGGTTAAAAGGGTGAATTCTCCTGAATGTAAATTATACATTAAGAAGACTAACTTGTAAGATGGTAGGTAGGTAGGTAGGTAGATCGATAGATACATTTTTTTTTTTAAGTAACCAAATTAGGATAAAGGGTACATTCTTAGAATAAGGACAGGTGCCAGGTTATATGAGACTAAAAGAAAGCAATAACTAAAGAGCTTTTCACCCCAAAAGTACAGTCAGTCCAGGTCTTTGTCCCCCTGTATCACATCCATGGTGGTTTCTGAACAGTTTCCAGCACTGGGCACAGCTCCAAGCTGGGCTTCAGCACGTCCGTGGAGTGTTTCTGGACCCTGTTGCGGCTGCCGCCCCATAGGTAGCTGCCTGGGTTCCCTGCTGCCCTCCGTCGTCCTCTGTAGGAAGCGTGCCTTCAAGGCTGACAACCAAGTCACACTCCAGGCGTACCCCTGCGTCCCCACGGTTATCCCTAACCAGGGGGAGAATGCAGTGTTTCAAGTTGACACCAACCCCTCGTTTTAGAACAAAAGCCTAATGAAAGGGCAGGTGTGCCCTGAGCCCTCTGTGATTAGCTGTAATTCTTGGCAGTGTGACATACTTATTCTTCTGAATTAGCACAGGCCACAAGGCATTTACCATGGTACTAATTGCTGTTGGATGAGAACAAGCAGCCCCAGTATGTGGGCATGAGGCAAGACAAAAGAGATGCCAAAGCTATTCAGAGCCATACCCCACATCAGGCATTGTGCCGGTAGCTGAGAACACGTTTGTCTAAATGTCAGTCTCCTGTGGGTAGGGTGTGGGGAAGTGAGCCTGGAATCCCGCACGATTCTGGTTGGGTAAGTGGGCACACCCTTCTTCCTCCCCTGCAATACAGTCAGCACTTGCATTCAGTGCTGTTCTTTATACTTACATAGAGATAGATGGGGAAATACTTCCAAAGCATCTCCCCCCACAAACTGCAGTGTATGAAGTGTCCTCAGTAAGGGAATGATTGCTCCAAGCAAAGCCAATTGCAGGCCAAGTTTAACTCATACGCTAGACTTCTTCAAAAATGCAAGTCCAGGAAAAATGACCTATTTCAGTGTCATTTATTATGGGAAAAAAATATGAGCACATCCTACTTCTTCATGCTTCCTCTTGTCTTCCCGGCAGTCACCATAGACATATGGAAATGGACTTACCTAATAAACCAAGTCTTCTGAAATCTTCCAAGTATAGTAACGGAGGTCAATTATAGAGATAATATCACCGTCCAATTTTATCAACAGATACACCCAGAGGTGGTGATGAGGGGACTTCATGAATTGAAAAAATGAATACACTTCCTGTGGTTCTTAATTACTTTTCCTATAGTTAAAAGTAAAGCTCTGGAAAAAATAAAATGAGGAAAAGTTCACTTAATGAACATTTGCTTATCCCCTTAAAGATGAATGGAAACAGCAATACTAGTTCTTTCAGCATCTACTGGGGTGGACCAGGTCTGATCTTAAGAGTCTAGCCCAGCACTCCCTCAAGGGGCCCCAGGCTGGACCAAGCCTGTTGACAGAGATCTTTGGCAGGCAGAAGGGATGCCAAGTGCAAAGGTGTCAGGGCAGGTGGTCAGGGCTCAGGAGGGAAAAGCCATCCCGTAACCATGAAGCCGCCATCTGACGTCATCTAGGCTTATCTGCTTTGTATGAGAATGACCCATGTTTTAGTGAATGTCCCATTTTCAAGGCTGGGATGCTAGGTAAATATAGATCTCTGAGCCTGGTGTCATCACTAAGGACTACTCTATATGACCAAATTCCACTTCTCCCAAACCTAGTCAGAATTATCCTCCCCACTGAAACCTAGCTGCTGCATAGCTGTTTGGGTAGGTGTGGTCATATGGAAGCCATGTGTTTCCTGATTAGGAAGACGACCCCCCAAGAGCCTGTGCCCCTGGACCCAAGATGACATTCTCCGACTACAAGCAGAGGAGCATAGTGTCACAAAGGGCATGAATAGTTCCTGGAGTCTGTCTTTGCATCTGTAAAATGAGGACACATTGGTGCATAGTTCTTCATCCTGAAAGCCTTGTGAAAATTCTAGGTAATAACAGCTCTCGTGATGCTTGGCACCTCATAGTTGTTCATATGTTTCTTGAATTTCAAAGGGAAAAGTGTAGATATTATCCTGTATATAAGTTTGCTTCAGAAAAGGAAATGTATAGTCATTTGTTAAAATGTACAGTAGATACATCCTCCCACCAAAACAAACAAAAAAGATTGCAGAATTTGTGATGATAAGGTTATAAAAACCCTGGTATTCAGAAAAGAACCCAGTCTGAACTGCCTACTGGGTGCAGCCTGGAAACAGTCCAAAAGTTCAATGCTGTTGAGTACTGTCTTTGCTTATAGGACCTAAAGGTTACATTTGCATTTGTAATCACTGCCCTGTCACATTTTGATAAATTGGAGAGCAGCTAGATCTTTCTCTTGAAAAACTTCATTCCCTTTGCTGTAAAGAGTAAGCGGGTTGCTTTCAAAATTGACTACTTGATTGCCATGTTTTCTCCCATCTCTATTAGCAATTGAGAAAGTGGTCAGATTTGGGAAATTGCTGCTGAAAAACTGAAGCAGCTCATATGACACCCACACCCAGAAGCTGTTTACATTTGCATCATTGTCCTTAGGAACTCTTGATTTTCCCTTCAGCAATTTGTGCTTTGGCCAGCAAACATCAACTTCTAACTTCCACTAGGACTAGAACCTGAACTAACTTATGTTGCCAGTCAAAATGCTACAAATTACTTGCAAGCATTTTTATACAAATGCCCAGAAACTTCCAATAAAGTGGCTGATCTCCATTTGGGACAGAAAACTGACCAGGGAAATTCCAGAAGGGCTGATGAGGTAATGGACCAGAGTTTCCAGGGTGATGACACAGAGATTTCCTCATCTCTCTTCTAAAGCACCTCTTAAAAGTACCAAATACCCCACAGGCTGATGGGAGTGGTCAAAACCACTTTCCTCCAACCTACATGATCAAAGTATCTCAGTTTATTCTGAGTCCTATGAAGAAATTTGCCATCCACAGAAGACAATTGTGTGTCTCAAAGTTGATGGAATTCTGAAAGCTGTGTGAAGCACCAAGCTAGGAGCGAGGGAAGCAGAGCCCTGGTGAGAAGGAAACAGAAGCCCCACTGACCGCAGCTCACTTTCTGCCCTCAGCGTCTCCTCCTGATACCCACCAGGGTTCTTGGCCTCCCCCAATCAATAGAAATTGACTAGAGGCCAAACAAGAAATTCAGACAAGGCTTTACTGGGCCCCTGCTGCAGCAGGGGGCAACGAGAACAAGAAACATGTTCCTTTGCTCGCTAGCTCCCTGAGAGGGGGTAAACTTGTTCCTTATATGGGGTGAGAGTAGGGGTGTGTCCAGGGGTCACATCAGAGGGGTGGCTTAGGTGTTTTGCCCACCTATCTGGTGGTGTTGAGTGCAGGGGGCATGCTCAGTACCCTGCTTTTGCTCCCAACACCCTGTCTTTGTTCCCAGCTCTTCAGAAGTGGCAGTTGAAGTTTTTTGGTCTTTTGTGTCTTTTTGTCCATAATTTGCCCCAACTGTGCATGCATGCAGTTTTGTTTTGTTTTTTAAATTTTTTCACGTAGTTATTTTTAATCCCATATAGTTTCTTCATATTTTGTTGCTCAAGGAGAGGTCTGTCCAGATGCAAGTATTGCAGCACTGCAGCAAAGGATCCCAGGTCCCAGGACTGTCTCACTCCCCTCTTGATTTCCGGGTCCCCGACTGATTCTACCTTTGTCTCCAAAGACAGGTTCTCCCTTTGCCCATATGCACTTGGTCTCCTGGTAATAAAGAGATGCCAGAACATCCTAAGATTCTGATCTGGAGAACCGTGAGACTTTAATCAGGAGCCTGGTATCACTAGGCTCATCTTCACGTGGGCAATTAGGAGGAAAATTGTAAAAGAGAAAATTGAGAAGATACCTAAACTTGGTGGGAAGGGGAATGGGTGAAAGATGCAGCCGTGAAATTTAGCAGAAACCCAGAAACCTTAATTTATTTCTGGAAACAGCACCTTGAGGGAGCGGAGGTGGGGGGCATGTGGAATTATTAATAAAAGCCAAGTAAAAGGGAAATGAAGGAGAAAAGGAGAATGGTGAGTGAAAACTTGGAATCATGTGACTCAAGAAAATTACTCCCTAGTTCTCATTTTTACAGGATGTTCTTCTGCTGTTGCCCAGCACCCCCCAGCCAGTGCCAGCCAAGGCCCCTCCCTTTCAATCCTATAGGAATAATCTGACAACAGTGTATCCGTGTGGCCCATAACCGGGGTCTCGAGTCTGTAAAGGAAGAGGTGGAACAGAAGGGCTCTGCAGCTAGCAGCTCCCTGCGTCCTGGACTGCTCTCTCATGCTGTTACTACAGAACTATGGTCCGTGACTCTGAAGGACACGGATTTTCCTTCCCTTGCTAGGGTTGCAGGCAGAGTCAGGGGGTGTCCCTGGGAGCAGAGGGACATGGACCAGGCAACAAATAGGCAGGGGGAGCGAGTCAGTCTAGGTGAAGAGTTGTCACCCCAGACATCCTAGAAATGCATTCCAAATGTGGTCTCACTGAAGAGAGGCTGTTGCTGGGTTCGTTATCAGTTATTTTTTGCTGTATAATAAGCCACTCCTCTACCTAGTGGCTTAACACATCAAGCATTTATTAGTTAGCTCATGGCTCCATGGGATGACTGGGATGGCCAGACAGCTAGGGCAGCTCTTCTGGTCTGGACCAAATCTGTTGATTTCTGTGGTCTGCTGGTGGCTTGACTGGAGCTTGTGTTGGAGCTCTGTGATCTGGGGGTAGGGAGGATGGGGGAAAGGAGGTCTCACTCATGTGTCTAGCAGCTGGCCAGTTTGTTGGTCGAGAAGGACCTTTACTGGGACTTCTCGCCTCCACTCCACGCGGTCTCTCATCCTCCCACAGATTAGCTCAAGCCTTTTCCCATGGCAGCAGCATCCAAAAGAGTGAGAGCAGAAGCTGCGGGATTCCTTGAGGCCAAGACTCATATCTCACGCAGCCTCCTTTCCGCTACATTCAAGGAGTGCGGAAATCAACTTGTCCTCTTGATGGGAGGAGCTACAAGGAATCTGTGGCCACTAACAATATACCACAGCTAGCAATCCCACCACCAGTGTTCTAGGTTTGAATCTGCTCTGGTTGACTGTGCCCGCTTGGGTAGCCACTTTATCTCCTCAAGCCCTACTTTTATCTGTTTCATCATCTGGAAAATAAGAGACAGGGATTAGATTATCTCTGAGCACCCTTCAAGGTCTACAATTTGATCATAGTAAGAATTATAGTTTGATAACAAGTGTTAGCGAGGATGTAGATAAATTGGACCTCTTGTTCACTGTTGGTGGGAATGCAAAATGGTGCGACCTGTTTGGAAAACCGTGTAGAGCTTCCTAAAAAATTAAAAATAGTACTTACCCTATGATCCAGCAATCCCACTTCTGGGTATTTATCCAAAGGAATTGAAATCAGGATCTCAAAAAGATGTTAGCGTTCCCATCTTGTTTGCAGCACTATTCACCAATAGTCAAGAAATGAAAAAATAACTCATATGTCTATTGTCGGGTGAATGGATGAAGTGGTATGTACATCCAATGGAATTCTTATTCAGCTGTAAAAAATAAGGAAATCCTGCAATATGTGACAATGTGGGTGAAGCTGGAGGACATGTAAGTGAACTAAGCCAGTCACAGAAGGACAATACTGGCTGATTCCCCTCATCTGAGGTATCTGAAATAGTTAAACTCATAGAGGCAGAGAGCAGAACAGTGGTTGTCAGGGGCTGGTGAGAGGGACAAATCAATGAGCATAAAGTTTCAGTTGTACAGGATGAGTAAGTTGTAGAGACCTGCTGGACAACATCGTGTCTGTAAGTTAACAATATTGTACATTTAAAATCTGTTAAGAGAGTACATCTCACAAATGTTCTTACCATTTAATAATAAAATAAATGAAAATGAACTAAAAACAAATTATAGCTTATATTTATTGAGTGATTACCATGTGTCAGCATGGTTCTAAATGTTTTACATAGAATTACCTTGCAACGATCCTAGAAGTCCCATTTTACAAGAGAGGAAACTGGGACAGAAAGAAGTTAAATAACTTGCCCCAAATCACAGGCAGAGCCAGAGTATGAACATGAGTTCCCTGACTCCAAAACCCACGGTCATATCTGCTAGCCTCTGTTGCCTGCCTGGAGTATCACAGTTCTTCCACGAAGTATTGAATGACAACAATGCATTAGGACTGCTCCTTAAGTGTATTTCTGTGCTTTTAAAAGTGGTTAAACATAGTTCTTCCCCCATCTTTCTTCTTTCATAATTTTATCCATCTATCCATCCATTCTTCACAAATATTTATTAAATTCACATAAGTGTAAAAAGGTGTCATTATTAATAGTCACAGTAGCCTGGAATTTTTGTTTTCAGACTGTTTCACTCTCTATTCTTGCTTCAATTTCATTTCCTCTGGTTTATAGGCTATATATTATTATGCCCATATGACAGATGGAGAAGTTAAAGTATAAAAGGATCATAAGGTTGTTTATACATACTTATGCCAGGGGCTGGTGATCAAACTGCGGTTATGCTTTTAACTATCCTACTGTTCCAGAAAATGGATTTTCTTCTCCAATATTTGAGTTACTAATGAATACTTTATGTAAAATGACGCTATATTTTATCTTTTATGGTATTTTATTTTTTAATACTTCATATAGTCCCAAATTTAAAAGGTACAAGGAAGTTTATGGTAAAAGCCTTTTTCCCCAAGTTGCCCAATTCCCCTCTCCATCAGCAATCAAATGATTTTTGTTTCTTGTATGGTTTTTCAGAGCTGTTTTATGCACTTATCAACAAGCACATATACATATACAGATATATATACATATATATACATATATATACAAATATATAATATTTGTCTTTGTCTGACTTGCTTCACTTAGTATGATATTCTCTAGGTCCACCTGTGTTGCTGCAAATGGCAAATTTCATTCTTTTTTATGGCTAATATTCCATTGTGTGTATATGTGTATGTATACACACACACACACACACACACACACACACACACACACACACACACACACACATATACATACATATATACCATGACTTCTTAAACCAATCATCTGTTGATGAGCACTTGGGTTGTTTCTGTGTCCTGGCTATGGTAAATGAACAGTGGGGTACATGTATGTTTTCAAATTAGAGTTTTCATCTTTTCTGGATATATGCCCAGGAGTGAAATTTCTGGATCATATGGTAGGTCTACTTTTAGTTTCGTAAGGAACCTTCATACTGTTTTACATAGGGAATCACCAGTTTACATTCCCACCACCACTGTAAGAGAGTTCCCTTTCTTCCACACTCACTCCAGCATGCATAATCTGTAGGCTTTTTGATGATGGCCATTCTGACCAGTGTGAAGTGATACCTCAGTGTGGTTTTGATCTGCATTTCTCTAATAATTAGCAATGTCGAATATCTTTTCACGTTCCTGTTGGCCATCTGTATGTCTTCTTTGGAGAAATGTCTATTTAGGTATTTGCCAATTTTTTGATTGGGTTGTTTATTTTTATGATATTGAGTTGTATGAGCTGTTTGTATGTTTTGGATATTAACCCCTATTGATCGCATCGTTTGCAAATACTTTCTCCCGTTCCATAGGTTGTCTTTTTGTTTTGTTGATGGTTTCCTTTGCTGACCAGACACACAGTTTTATATTTTGATTTTTTTTAACTCAACAATGTATTTTGGAAATAATTCCTCAGTCTTTTATGGATACATGCCATCCCAGTATATGGGATGTAAATAATTTTAGTGGTCCCCTACTGATGGACCTTTAGGTTTTGTCTCATCTTTTTCTCAACTGTATAATGCTACAATTAATAACTTTATATATAAATCTTTTAACAAATGTATGGGTATATCTGTTGCAGGGATCTCTGAAAGAGAAATCACTAGGTTGTAGCAGTAACTAAGAGACAGCAGTAACAAAGCGTACACCTAGCAACCAGATCTTGGTTTCTAAATACCATTCCCCACTTAAAGGAAGCAGGACTCCTTGGAAAACAGTCAGTTCCAGGACAGGAGCTTGGAAAGCAAGAGATGAACCTGAAACATTTTATTATTCCAGAAAGTAAGGAAGTGCTCAAAGAATAATGGAGACATGTCAAAAGGACCCAGAAGTCAGCTTAAAAGGGTATCTGAAACTAGTTGGTCATCAAAATAAATAATAATAGTAACCAATATGGCCTATTAAATCCATGAGTCCATTCTGATATAAATAGGATATTTCCATAGTCACAAAATAATGTCCTCAAAAGATACTTATTAATTACAAAGCAAAAAACAGTAACCTGGCAGATAACCCCATAACCAAGTGATAAAAATAGCATCACCAGTAACAGAGCAAACTGACATCAAGTGTATACTTATATGATGTACTGAGAAGGACACAATATCACTTCTGTGGGAATTTTGCCAAAAATGCATACCTTGTATCTAATCATGAGGAAATATCAGATGAACCAAAAATGAGCACTGTACAAAATAACAGACCAGTACTCTTCAAAAATACCCTGAAAAGATGAAAAAGACTGAAGAATTTCTCCATGTTAAAGGAGGCTAAAGAGATATGACAACTAAATGCAACAAATGATTTTAAATTAGGGCCTAGAAAGGAAAAAAAATTTTTTTTCTTTTACTATGAAGGACATTCATAGGACAGTGGATGAAATTTAAATAAGATATGTAGATTAGATAATAATATTATGTCAATGTTAATTTCCTGACTTTGACAGCTCTTCTATGGTTAAATAACAGAGTGTCTTTGTTTTTAGAAAATTTTCAGAAGTCATTGGAAAGGTAGTGTGTGGGTACAAATATCTATAGATGCATATAGCTCTAGATACAAGTATGTATATACACAGAAGGAAAGAGAGAGAGGAGGGACAGAGAGGAAGAGGGAGGCTGAGAACTGTCATGCAAATGTGATAAAGTGGGAACATTTTGACAATCTGGAATTCTTTTTACTAATTTCACAACTTTTCTGTAATTTTGAAATCATTTTTTAAGTTAAAAGAAAATATACGTGGATTTGAAATTTTGATAGATTCTGTCAAATTACCTGCTCTAGAAACTGTATAAATATCCTCTCCTACCACTAGCAATGTTGCACTTGATATTTGCAAAATACATTCACACATTGCACCGGAAAAATTTATTACTCCTCCAGGAAATAGGCAAAGGTGTTTTCTCCCTTTTACATAACTGAAGTGTAGACAGTAAGACTAGTGGTTAAGAACACTGGATTTTGAAACAATAATTATATTTTATTTCACCCCAGTCAGACTGGCAAACATTATAAAGTTTGAAAATACTGAGCATTGGCAGAGATGTAAAGAAATGAAAGCTCTCATAATTCCTTGGAGGGAGTATAATTTACTACAGTCATTTTGTACAACGATTTGGTAATATTTAACAAAATTGAAGACGTGTACATTCTGCAAGCCAGCGATTACACTTACAGCTGTATGTCCTAGAGAAGGGCTCACACATGTGTGTGCACAGACACGCACATACACACAGCCGTGTTCCCAGTAGTGGGACTTGTGATAGTGAAAAATGGGAGACAAACTAAATGTCCACCAAAAGAAGAATGCTTGGATACATTACCATCTGCTTATTACAATACAATAATTAAAAACAAAGAATTAGACCTATAATTTCAACATAGATAAAGCTCAAAAACAAATGTTGACTAAAGAAAGCAAACTGCAGAAGAATGTGTACCCTTTCTGTGTATTTTTTAGAGTGTTATGTAATTGTTGGTGAACATACTCACATACATGTAAGAAAGTATAAAATCTTTCCGAGGGAGGATATGGCTTCAGTAGAACGGTTATTTGGGGGAAGAAAGTGAGAGGAACAGGAATTAAAAAGTCCAAAAGGGAGGGGCTTCCCTGGTGGCACAGTGGTTGAGAGTCCGCCTGCCGATGCAGGGGACACGGGTTCGTGCCCCGGTCCGGGAGGATCCCACATGCCGCGGAGCAGCTGGGCCCGTGAGCCATGGCCGCTGAGCCTGCACGTCCAGAGCCTGTGCTCCGCAACAGGAGAGGCCACAACAGTGAGAGGACCGCGTACCACAAAAAAAAAAAAAGTCCAAAATGGAGATTCATCTGTATTTGTAACATTTTATTGCCAAAAAATAAATATAAAGCAGAGATGAAAAAATATTAAAAATTGTAAAATTGGGTTGCATAGTACATAGATATTTATTAGATTATTCTGTGTACTTTTCTGATTGGTTAGAATATATCAATAGGAAAGAAAGAATAGGAAATAATAAACATGTGCCTTGAAGTCAAATAATCCTGGGTTCAAATCTCCTCCAACACTTACCAGTTGTGTAGTATTGGGTGGTTTCCTTAACATCTCTGGACCTCAGTTTCACCATGTGTAAAATGGGAATGATATTGCTTGCTTTGAAAGGCTGGTGTCAAGACTGAATGTGATGATGTATATAAAGCCCCAGCATAATGCCCCTAATAGGTGCTCAAAAATAGTAGTTATTACTGTAATTCAGTGTGGTTCTCAACCGGGGACAGTCCCTGCCCCCTGGGAGACATTCGGCAATGTCTGGAGACATTGCCACAGATATGGGGTTGGGGAGATGCTAATGCCATCTAGTTGGTAGAGGCCATGTTTGCTGCTAAACATCCTCCAATGCACAGGATAGTTCCCCCTACTCCCACAACAAAGAATTATTCAGCTCCAAATCTCAATAGTGTTGAGGCTGAGAAACCCTGCTCTAGCCCAAGGTCATCCAGAACTTGAACCAGGCCTCAAGTGGAGTTGAATGTTTTTGCCTCTAAAACATATACAGTTATTAGACCGTGATCTTTCTATTAAGTTATTAGAGTAACTGGTGATGGATATTTACTCTCCTTCTAGCCAATCAGCTTCACATTGGGTAAAACTTCATATGTCACTGAGTAGAACAAAGGCTGGGCATATAGAAGGTCTTCATAAATATGTTTTGAATGAATGAGTCAATCAGTCCTTTAATGAATGAGTGCAACCTCTTAAATCGTGAAGATCTAGTCACTATTCTTGACATGATTTCTCTATTTCCCATTCATTTGAAATGAGGACCTGCTCAGTTATTATTTTCTTATATAAAGAGAAGAACCAAAAAACAAATGAGTCAGAAGTTCTCAGAGCCTTGTAGCCCATCTCAGAGAGGTCCTCTAACAACTCTGGGCTATTCTTCCAATGGTCCTTGTCAGGACACCTCTGGAATTTGCTAAGATACACAACTTTTCAGCTTCAACTGATCGTGGCCACACAAAGTAAAGTGAGGAATTGACCTAAAGATGATGAGAGTAATTATGACACTTAAATTTGACTTGATTCTAGCACAGCTTGTGGAAAGCACTTATTATTCTTCTGATGAAGCATCAGGACTACATACAATTTCTTGCAACTCTTTACTTTCGTTTTATCCTAGGCACCGATTTGGGAACCCAGACACTGTGGTTGCTCAGAGGACGACTTTGAATCCCTACTGTCATCTTCTTCATCGTCAATTTTAGAGAGGGTAAGTACCGCTTCTTTCTGAACTCATTTTTTCTAATGTTTGCTTTGGCATCCCTGAAGCTCTCCACCAATTGGTTCAAAAGGTTTAAAAATTTCCGAAATAATCCAGACATGTTCTAGTTTCTCCTTATGTGCATATGTGTCCAACAGGACTTGAAGGAGAAGATAGTGACCAAACCACACAGTATAGTGAATACAAAAGGCACTAAGACTAGACTTTGCTTCTAGTCTTAACTTTCCACTTATAACTGGCTGTGTGACCTTGAGAAAGTTACTTAATCCCTCAATTTCTTCATCTTCAAAATGAGAAATTTGGGCTGGATTATTCTGAAGGTATTTCCCTTTAATATTATACTCATGTAGAGTTGAAAAGCACGGGTTTAAAGCAGTTACTTCCGAAATATGATGGGCAATCCTTCTGCTTCTATCACTGGAGTGTTTACTAAAAGTGTACCTTCCCAAGCCCCTTCCAGATCTACCAAGTGAGAATCTTGAGGCTGAAGAGCAGAAATCTGTCTTTTTAACAAACTCTTGAGGTGAATTGGATGCACAGTAATGTTCGACAGTCATTGCCCTAACTATTGAAAGCATCATTCTGGTCACATGTACATTCAGTTCTGGGAGACGTGATGAGCTAGTTCTGAGCCAGGCAGAAACTGGCTGGAATCGTCTTGTATTTGCAGTAGCATTAACAAGGGCAGCATCTGATGGCTGTTTCACCCTTTGTTTCTTGACTCTGTACCTTCCCTTTGGCAGTCCTCCACTCAGTGGTTCACTGGCCAGATCCAGGTGTCTTGTGTAGGCTTCTTGGCTCTCCTCACCTTGGCTGCAACTGAATGAGAGTAAAATCCTTTAGGAAATGATGATAAAAGGATAGAATGTGCTCCTAGACTCTATTAAAACAAGATCTTGTCAGTCTTCTCGCTCCCAGAGATTTCATGGTCATCACTTCCTCATTTGCGATAGGCTTCGCCGTTCGTCTTGTTCTCAAGTGTGTCATCACTGTAAAATGACTGAGTGGATGTGGGTTGAGCCACGTTTGTATGTGGAACCAAGGTGGCAGACTCCTAGAGAGAAGGCATCGGTCCAGAGATCCCACATGAGATAGTACCAGACTGTGCTCAGAGATCTGAACCATGAATCAGAAGAGCATTCAGACTGTGCTATAGTTTGATTCTGTTGCCGATACAGGGTATGTGCCATTTCAGCCTTTCTGTGTTGTGTGCCTAAATCCTCAAGGAATCACAGGCACCCCTAAAGAGACTTATGTCTTAAAGGAAAACAAAATCCTGGCTTTGACATACAAACAGGGTCTCCCAATACTGCCTACAGAGACTCCCCACCAGGATCAGACTAATTTCTCAGTGGGGTGACCATTGCTCTTCTCTAGAGCTTCAGCAGATGCTATTTTCTGGCATCAAATAAAGGGAATTGGAGTTTAAGAACGCAGTGTCGCTGCTGTCTGCTGTGAGTCACACGTAAAACTCTCCTCCCAAATCACAGGCAAGACATTGTGTGTGATGTGTTAGGGAAAGTACTAACAAGTGCCCCTTCCTGAGGGAACCACTGGCCCATAAAGAGTGTTCCAGACAACACCACTGCTGGCTGCGGATGGAGGTGGGCTTTATTTGATTTGGGTTTGATTTATTTGTTTGCCTTGCTTCTAGAACAGCATAACTTGGGTTTAATGTCTCGAATACTGAATCCAATACTTCTGGGTTCACTGACTTGTTATTATTTAGCATTTATGAAGTATATGTCAATGCACTTGCTGCTTTACAATGACTCGTAAAAAGGCATGATCCTGGCCATTGAGCATAAGGTTGCTACCGTTTGAATTACTGCCTGTGTGGAAATGATCACAGGACAAATCTGGATATCCTTTTGTCCCCTAAACAACTAGATATTCTTTTCCTTTTGTTAAAAAATTATTTATTTATGGCTGCGTTGGGTCTTCATTGCTGAGTGCGGACTTTCTCTAGTTGCGGCGAGCAGGGGCTACTCTTCATTGCGGTGCGCGGGCTTCTCATTGTGGTGGCTTCTCTTGTTGCAGAGCACCGGCTCTAGGCATGCGGGCTCAGTAGTCGTGACATTCAGGCTCAATAGTTGTGGCTTGCGGGCTCTAGAGCACAGGCTCAGCAGTTGTGGCACACAGGCTTAGTTGCTCCGCGGCATGTGGGATCCTCCTGGACCAGGGCTCGAACCTGTGTCCCCTGCATTGGCAGGCGGATTCTTAACCACTGCGCCGCCAGGGAAGTCCCCACAACTATATATTCTGGTTCCTCATTGCACCTGAGCCCAGGCAGAGGAGTGGTAGCTGCTGCTGCTGTGTTGATGTCAGTGTCCTCATAACTCGGTGTCCAGCTCCTGACGCTTAGGAAACGCTTAGCAAACATCCATGGATGGATAGATGGAGGAGTTGATGGATGGGTGGATGGATGGATGGATGGAGGGCTTTCTCGTCAGTGAACATCTGTAATTTTCTGTTTGTCCCTCCACCCATGGCTTTATTTATGCATTTCACAAACCTTGTGGTTATAGAACTGGCTGACCTGGAAGAAAGGGAACTGTTTCTTCTTAAGGGGCTTTTGGCAATGAAGATGAGATCAATGTATCTGTGAGGTGAACAGAAACATAATGAGAAACTGATTACTCCACTGGCTTTTTCCCCTGGGTCTATGAACATTGGCTCCTTTGTCCTAAACTCAACTTTCCCCTGATCCTTCTATCCCTTTGAGCTGTCCTCATACAGCTCTCCTTTCCTCATTATCAAACCTCTTGAGAGATGTTTCTGTACCTGCTGCTTCCTCCCCTTTCTGACCAGACACACATCCTCTGACCCCTCTCCTTCCCCACCAGTCAGTTGAAGCTGCTTCCTCACAGGTCTGTATTGTTGAACCCAATGCCTTGCCTTGGGTCTCCCCTTCCACCTTGTCTGTCACCCCTCATTCTCCACTTTTTCTCTTCCCTTGGCTTCTAGGCCATGCTGCCCTCATGCCTCCTCCTGTCTTTCTGACCTCATCATTTCTGACTTCTCTTCTTATTATCTCTTAATGTTGCCCCAGATTCTCTCTTCATCACTCTTGCTGTGACTCCACCTTCTCTCCCTTCACATTCTTTGCCATTTTCAGGATTAACACTCCATGCTCTGCAGAGTCTCTCCATCACCAGCTCTAATTCCCTCTCAAGCTTAAATTCCCAGACACGGTCCCTGTACATCTTGCCAGAGCTTCAAATTCTGTGCCTGCACTTCCCCCCTGTATTCTCTTCTCCTCTGGGCTTTGCTCTTTCTCTTAATGAGACTCCATTCTGTCTGTCATGCGGGTTGGAATCTTGCATCAACTTGGCCCTTCATATCCATTACTCTGTCTGTCCTTCCTCCACAGAGTCTCTCCCAGCCTCTCTGTGCCCACAGTCCCTGCTCAGCTCCAGCCCTCGCTGCCTGTCCATGTGGTCCTATCGACACCTCTAAATCAGCCTTTCCACCTTGAGTCTTTTCTCCTTGCAGGCCGTAATAGTCACAATGGCAATTTTATTTTCCTAAAAGCATAGCTTTCATTATGTCCCGTTTGTGCTGAAAAACCTTTGATGGCTCTACATTGAGTATTGGACTCCTTCCTGCCCAGGAGCTAAAAGTAATCTCCTCCCAACTAAACTGCCTTGTTTTTTTTTTTTTTTTTTCTCTACATATCTTTTTTTTTAGTACTTATTACTAACTGATTACTAACCAACTAGTTCTCTAAGCTCATTTCCCTACCCCTCACTGACCTCCAAAGAAACAAAGATGTGTGTGTGTTACTCTTGTTTCTAACTTATTCCTGTGTGTTTTCACCTGCAGTAGCTAGTCTCCCAGAAAGGACGTAAAGCAGAACATTCTGTTGGGTTCTACACTTAAATAGGGCTCATGGTGTGTGACTAAGAGTGAGGCTCTGGGGGTCATTCTGCCTGGGTTCAGATCCTGTCATCTTGAACATGTAGTTTATCTCCCTGAGGCTTGGTTTCCTCACCTATAAAATAGGCTGATAATTGTATGTCTGCCGTAGGATTATTATGGGGACTAAATGAGGTAATGCACAGAAGAGGTTCAGAGCCACGCTTGTCACCTAGCAGTGCTCAGTGTTAGCTGCTGTTATTTTCATCATCGTTATTGTTTTATCACACTTGCAGCATGACGTTATCTACAGCTTAATTATTCACTGTTTGGCACAAGAGACTAACTTGGGAATTATACACAACTGGTGAATTAATATCCTGAGTACTTCCACTAAGACATCAGGCTAATAATTTTTGGTACTTTAGATAACCCATGATGGGTCCCAAAGGATCCTGAAATCAAGAGCCTACATTTTCCCTAGTAAGAGTGAACTTTTTTTTTTTTTTTTCTGAGTTTTATTTGTCTGTAGTTTAACATAGCAGCTTCCCCAGCTAGAGAGCTGGAAGTTGAACTGAAGAAGGAAGGAAAGTCCTGCTGACACAGAAAATCTCTGGTTCATCACACGTGAGGTAACACACATGTCTCAGATTGTAGATGAGACCAAGGACCTGGCAAAGGTGGCAAAAAACCAACTGTAGGAAGAAAAAAGGGCTATCTTAGAGGAAGTTTTAAAAAAGCAATGTGAAATATAGAAGTTGATTCTAAAAATGAAAGGCATTAAAATGAGGGTTAAAACTGTTGAGGTAGGTGGTTGCATAACATTGTGAATGTAATTAATGCCACTGAATTATACACTTAAAAATGATTAAAATGGCAAATTTTATGTTATATATATTTTACATAATAAAAAAGTAATCAATACACACACCAACAAAGCTAGACAGCTAAAATTTGTAATACTATTTTTATTTGAGAAATGTATTTCCATATGACAGAGATGCTTATGTCAGCTTGGTGTTCATTAAGTACCACTGTTTATAAACACCATGCTTGGCACATCATACTATGATAAGTAGCTATTTTTTATGCATTAGTACTGAAGTCTTTATTACTACTAATGAAAGAATGATATCATACACGAAAGAGTAAATGAACATTAATGCAATCATCACAGACTTGTGGACAAAGGACATCTATCTTAGTTAAAAGAAAAAATTAGCTTCAAAATTGTTTGAAAAGTATCTTCTGCTTTAAACACTGAAGAATGAGCCAGCTAGCTCCTGTATTAGCATTATGATGCATAAAAGAACCGATGTGTTCTTTTTTTCCCACCTAACCCTGCATTAATTCAGTCTAGCAACAATCACTAAAGAGGAGTGCAAATAAACAACAGAGTCTCTCGTAAGTGACAGCAGATCCTTGGGTCATGTGGTGGCATCAAGCTCAGTCACTGAGAACTGGTACAACTTCCTGGTTGCTTTTGAACTCTTCCACATATTTAGGGAGAGGAAGGGTCAGTGACTCTGGCTGATGTAAATGATCATCTTAGAGTCTGTTCCTAGTTGTCTTTCCCCAGTTGGAAGACAGGAAAAAAAAAAAAAAAGAATAAGAGCAAAAGTAGTGATAGAACAGACAGCTTCTTTTTTTTTCTTTTATTTTTGAATTTTATTTTTTTTATACAGCATATTCTTATTAGTCATCAATTTTATACACATCAGTGTATATATGCCAATCCCAATCGCCCAATTCATCACACCACCACCACCCCCCCCCCACCGCTTTCCCCCCTTGGTGTCCATACGTTTGTTCTCATCTGTGTCTCTATTTCTGCCCTGCAAACCAGTTCATCTGTACCATTTTTCTAGGTTCCACATATATGCGTTAATATACGATATTGTTTTTTCTGTTTCTGACTTACTTCACTCTGTATGACAGTCTCGAGATCCATCCACGCCTCAACAAATGACCCAATATCGTTCCTTTTTATGGCTGAGTAATATTCCATTGTATATATGTACCACATCTTTATCCATTCATCTGTCGATGGGCATTTTGGTTGCTTCCATGACCTGGCTACTGTAAATAGTGCTGCGATGAACATTGGAGTGCATGTGTCTTTTTGAATTATGGTTTTCTCTGAGTATATTGCCCAGTAGTGAGATTGCTGGGTCATATGGTAGTTCTATTTTTAGTTTTTTCAGGAACCTCCATACTGTTCTCCATAGTGGCTGTATCAATTGACATTCCCACCAACAGTGCAAGAGCGTTCCCTTTTCTCCACACCCTCTCCAGCATTTGTTGTTTGTAGATTTTCTGATGATGTCCATTCTAACTGGCGTGAGGTGATACCTCATCGTAGTTTTGATTTGCATTTCTCTAATAATTAGTGATGTTGAGCAGCTTTCCATGTGCTTCTTGGCCATCTGTATGTCTTCTTTGAAGAAATGTTTATTTAGGTCTTCTGCCCATTTTTGGATTAGGTTGTTTGGGTTTTTTTTAATATTGAGCTGCATGAGCTGTTTATATATTTGGGAGATTAATCCTTTGTCCGTTGGTTCATTTGCAAATAATTTCTCCCATTCTGAGGGTTGTCTTTTTGTCTTGTTTATGGTTTCCTTTGAGGTGCAAAAGCTTTGAAGTTTCATTAGGTCCCATTTGTTTAGTTTTGTTTTTATTTCCATTACTCTAGGAGGTGGATCAAAAAAGATCTTGCTGTGATTTATGTCAAAGTGTGTTCTTCCTATGTTTTCCTCTAAGAGTTTTATAGTATCCGGTCTTACATTTAGGTCTCTAATCCATTCTGAGTTTATTTTTGTGTATGGTGTTAGGGAGTGTTCTAATTTCATTCTTTCACATGTAGCTGTCCAGTTTTCCCAGCATCACTTATTGAAGAGACTGTCTTTTCTCCATTGTATATCCTTGCCTCCTTTGTCATAGATCAGTTGACCATAGGTGCATGGGTTTACCTCTGGGCTTTCTATCTTGTTCCATTGATCTATGTTTCTGTTTTTGTGCCAGTACCATATTGTCTTGATTACTGTAGCTTTGTAATATAGTCTGAAGTCAGACAACTTCCTATAGTGGGAAGAAGAATAAAGCAGAGTTATGAAGCTGGGCAGGCTATAATTTGATTAAACTTGATTTGATATAGCAACAATGAAAAACTTTGGTAGACACAATAATTTGTTTTTGTTGTAAAATGTAATATGTATTTGGAAGAGTACATATATACAGTTTAAAGTATAATCGTAAAGCAAACAAGTATGTAAATCACCTCCCAGTTCAAAGCATGGAATATTGCCCACCCCTCAGAAACCCCAGTCCCCACTGTGAATTCCTTCTTGATCATAACCTCCATCTCCAGTAGAGGTAGACATTTTCCTGGATTTTACGGCAATCGTTTCTTTGCTTTTCTTCAGGGTGTTTTAGTTTGTTTGTTTTTTCATTTTCATCTGGCTTCATTTTATTTTCATTACATTGTAATATTTCACTGTCCAAATAGAATGCAAAGTAGCCTTGTTGATGGTTACACGGTTGCTGCTGTGAACATTCTTATGTGTCCTGTAGACATGCTCACAAATTTCTCTCAGGTGGTGCTTCTTGTACTTGAGAGCTCATCACCACCACCCGGAGAGTTCACAGGTGGCAGGGCCTCACCCTCAGAGTGTCTGATTCAGTGGAAGTGGAGTGGGATCTGAGAGTTTACACTTCTAACAGGTTCCCAAGTGATGCTGATACTGCCAGCCAGGGCTGGGGACAACACTTTGAGAACCACTACTTTAAGTTATGGAAAGGGATTTGCTGGATCAAGGGATGTGCATCTTTTCGGCTTTACTAATTAATGCAAAACCATTTTCCAAGGTAGTGTCTTACATTCCCACCAGAAGTGTATGTGTTCCATGGTTCTGTTACACCCACGCTAACACTTATTATTATCAGACTTCAATTTTTGCGAAGTTGTTGGCTATGGACCTTTTCTCTCCTTGTGGTTTTGATTTGCATGACCTTAATTCCAGTGAATTGAACATTGATTGGTCATTTCACTTTCTTTTTTTGTGAAGTGCCTTTTCAAGTCTTTTGCCCATTTTTCTGTGGATTATCTGTCTGTCTTTTTCTTACCAATATGTCAGGACTATTCATTGAAAAGGCCACAAAAATTTTTTCATTAATTTTTAAAACATAAGGAAATCTTAGTATCGTTGAATATCTTCTTTAGTAATAGGAGGAGCAGGTACAGAAGAGAATTCTTTAGGTAGCCTCTCTTTTGCAAATGGCTTGAAAGAAATAAGTTAAGGACTTTTTCTCCAAACAAGCTACTGACTGTAGAGGCAAAACCACATAGAAGAAATATCAGCATTCTTCATACGTTCACTGAAAATGTGTCTGTAAGCACAAGGCCATCTTTAAACAGTAATAATGCAACTGAAATAGATCATTCAAAGAAAGGAGACCTATTATTGAGGCCAACATGGCCATCGACACTTGTTAGCTTGTCTCTGAAGAACAGAATTCTGAGCAGCAAAAGCTTAAAGTGAATGAAATTGTATGCAACTCTCAATCTAATGAAAATGCTTTGGGCTCTGGGCCAGAGAATAGATTTGGACCACGGATGCAACTTTTTTCAGGGTCTTAAATTTAAATGGCTGAATTGTTTTTAAAGTATCATCCTACTCAGTCTTTTGGAATAGAAACGTGTTTTTTCAATTTAAAAAAAAAAAACATCATTTTAACACAAGGATGGAATGCAACATCTTTTTCTAGAAAAGCTGATACTTCATTCTAGTGCATGCTCAGCACAGAATAATGATACATATTATAGCCTCCCTCAACCCATGAAAAACACACACACACACTCCACGCATACAAATGTACACAGAGACACATTATATACATAGTATGCACACACACAAAAACACACATACACACACATATATTAAATATACACACATAACACGCACACGCACACAGTTTGTGCCTAGAATACTTGAAACAAATATGCATGTACATCAATTTAGCATAAAGGGATATATCTTCCACTCTGAAAACGCTAAATATTGTATCTTGAAAACATTTATAACACTCAGTTTCTCAACCAGTCAAGAACAAAGGAGCCATTTTAGAATTACTAGTTTGTGTAAAGCTTAATTATCTAGGAACTGAAGTTAGTTGCTGGAGAGGGAAAGTTTACCTCAAATTGTTGTTTATTTTAAGGATGTCATGCCTGAATAATATATAGAGTTGCTTTAAATACAAGCATTTAAAAGGAAAGGTGTTGTTATGGCCCGCGTGCTCATTCATGCTCTCTGTCTCTGTCTCTCTCTGTCTTTCTTGCTCACTTGGTCTTGCGCTCACTCTCTTACATAAATAAGGTAGTATTAACAGTATGTATAATTAATACAACATTGTAAATCAACTATACTTCAATAAAATATTTTTTTAAAAAAACAGTAAGTGTGGATTAATTAAGAGATCTGCTCAGATGGGAAAGACCCCCCCCATAAAAGTCGTAATCAAGCTGCTTCCTAAAGCTTGCTCACTGCCCACCCCCATGTACCTCAGGGCTCAGTGGGTGGCAGTGGCCCAGCTGGTTCCATATGGACCCAGTCATCCCTGACTCTATTCCCAAGGCATTTACCTCCAGACTTCTTGTCCTCGGCCCTGTGCTCACAGCTCCAGCCTCGATGGGGAGATGCTGCTAGGGAACACAGATTCACCTCTGACTTAGGAGCCCACCACTGGCCATGCCCCTTCCTCCAAGACCCTGGCCACGAGGAGGGAGCCAGACCCCAGTGAGGACTGGATGCTGCCAGCAGGGCCTCATATTCAGGGCGCTTTACTTCTGGGCACTCCATGGACCACTGCGGACCAGCTCTCTCTTTGAATGTCACAACTCTGGGGTTTGGAATCAAGAGACAAATGACAACCTGTCAGCCTGGGAAGGCCCCCTGGCCAAGGTGCCCTGCTTACCAGGACCATCACCAAGAACCTTGGCTGGGAAGCGTAGGACTGCTCACAGGGATGTGGGCCTTCTCACTATACTCTGGGAGGAGACAGGAGAGTGACCCCCGTGCCACAGTCACAGTGTCTGCCAGCCTTCAGCTGCCTGAAGTATCTCCAATCATGTTCCAACCCCAAGGATCCAACCCTCTTGAAGTCCACGGATCTAAAGAAGCAGGACAAGTTCATCTGTCCTAAGTTCTCACCTTGCAGGACCTTGCTCTTCTTACCCTTTCACTTTTTCAATTTTCAAGACCTCAAAGTAGTTGGGGTATGAGACTACCACCTGCCTGCTCATTGCAGAGCTCTGGGGACCTGTTTTAGAACACTGAGATCATCACTAAAGGCTACAATCAGGAGGGTATAATCCAGAAGGTTCTGAAAGAGCCCATGTAGGGGCCAGCTTTGGACTGTACCTATTCCCCCGAACTTGCCTCTGCCCCGGGAGGTTCTGAATGGGGTCTTGCACCTCTTTCTCTGCAATGTCCTTGAACACATCCTTGCTTACTGACATAACCTCATCTCAGACGGTCATTTCATTTGTGACATCTCTCGATCTCTTCACATATTTATCTATTCATCCAACAAACATTGGTGAAGTGCGTGCTGCTTACCTGACACAGTGCTGAGAATAGGAATCTAAAGGTGAATTAAATATACTCCCTTCCCTCGAGGAGCTTACAGCTCGCAGGAGGAGACAGATGAGTAAATCAACAATTAGGGAACAAAGCGGCAAGTGCTGTTGGCTCTGGGGGAAGTGGAGACAGAAGCTTCTATATCGGTTATCATGTCCACGCAAGTAGCGTTTGACTACCCACAGTGTCGTGCTCCTGACACCCATCCTTTCTTCCCAAGGTTTCCAGGGATAGATCCCTGAGCTAACCGGTTACTCCAGGTCACACCAGTGTGGACCAAGGGTCATGTTGATGTGGGTGGCTTTGACCTCTACCTACAATTGTAGGACCTCCATACTCACTCACAATTTCCCCCAGGTGGGAAGTAACCAGGGAGGGGGATGCCACATGTGCTCACATAAGTCCTCTGAGCCTCCACTGGTCTCTGAGTCCTCTGCCACGTATGTCTCCTTATGGGTGTGCCTCGTCCTGCCACTGTCCAGGCTGCCATGAGGGCACATGGCTGCTGTCCCTGCAAAAGTACTATTTCCTGTCATCCCCAAAGCTGGTGGCATTGCTGTCTGCCAGTTTCTCCCTGCTGCCCGAGCTGGCGATGTCCCACATCACTGTGCCAGTCACTAGGGGAACCTCCTGAAACTGGAGCTGATAAGACCATGAGCGCTCGGGCCTACTTCGGGTTGAAATTTCCCAGGTCTACCTTCCCATTTCTACCCTTTGCCATTGCCATCACCTGGAAACAACCACACTGCCAACGGAGAATCCCTTTCCTTCACTTTTATTCCACACTTAATCGCCTTGATCCCAAATGCTCCTAGCTACCATGTCCCATCACTCAAAAAGGCGTCGTGTGAAAGTCATTCTTGAACCTTTCACTTGTCACCAGGACTTAGCCCTGTGTCTCGGGCTTTGGCCTGGAAGAAGGAGGAGAGAAGGCTCATCTTCACAGTTGGAGGTATCCCATGTCCCAAATCATAGGGTCACCTACCCACCCCTTTGATGACTGTGTCATTCTTGAGTCAAGCTTTATGTGCCTGACCCTCTCCTTGGGATGAATACTTTTCTAGAAGATTCCTTCATCTACCACTCAAAAGTATTCCCAGCACAGCTTTCCACAGCTCTCCATCCCAGAAGTGTGGGAATCCCTGTGGGATACTGCTCTTAAATTGTAGAGCTCTAGGGCTTCCCTGGTGGCACAGTGGTTGAGAGTCCGCCTGCCGATGCAGGGGACATGGGTTCATGCCCCGGTCCGGGAAGATCCCACATGCCACGGAGCGGCTGGGCCCGTGAGCCATGGCCGCTGAGCCTGCGCGTCTGGAGCCTGTGCTCCACAACGAGAGAGGCCACAACAGTGAGAGGCCCGCGTGCCGCAAAAAAAAAAAAAAAAAAATTGTAGAGCTCTGTCCATGGACAGACAATGTTTCCCGGTATTCTTTGGGGTCCTTCAGTTATCAGTTCAGATATTCTCATGTACCCTCTAAAGAAGAGGCAACTTAATAATGGGGAGTCCCCAGAAACCAAGAAGTATTGCAGATCCAGAAGCACCAACTTTTATTGGACCAATGGTACCACTTCCCATTCCCCACAGGGACCAACACATCCAAGGTAGCCTTCATGAGTGACCCACACAGAAAAAGATCTAAGAGCCCATACCCTTTCTCATCACCCTTTCTTTCAAGGGAGGGCAGCCTTGCATGGTGCAGTTACTTCTAAGAGCTCCTGGCCATGAGCGTAGCATTCAAACCTGGTACTTGAAGGGAGGGGGCTTCACATCCAGCTGAGACTGAGTGCTTAAGGGACTCTAACATCCTGCGCTTCCGTGCATGCCACTTCAGCGGCAACTTTTCTGGCTCCTAGAGGGCTTTTCTTTTTAACTAGTTCCAGATAAGTAAGGTAGTTGCTAACAGTTGGATTCTGGATGAGTGAGATGTTGCATAAATCCAGATTAAACCACTGAACAGACTGTACCCGAAAAGCACAATGTGTTAGATGCTTCTGTGTATCCATTGTGATCTTTTTCTATGCCTATAGAATGATGGAATTGCTGAAGCAGAACCCTGATGAAAGCTATTCACCATGTAGCATTTACCATCATATGGAAATGTCAATTCCATCTACCAAAGAGAATATTACAGGCATGTTCAATATAAAATGCAAATATAATAGCTTTGTGGACCGGATATGTCAGCTGTGTTTCACTTAAACCTATTACCTTGGCAGATTAAATACAGTTCCAGATCTTTTGCAAGGAAGATATTCTGAAGAAGTTACATCTTATATCAGCTTTTGTGGCTCATCAGTTCAATTGGATATGAGTAGAATGGGAACAAAAATGAGTGAGGAATAAGACTGAGTGGGACACAGCCATGGAAAAATAGGAGGATCTGCCCCACAGACCTTCCCTACCCACTAAGGAACGTTACTATTGGCTCAAGGATAAATCTCAGCAATTTGTAGCAAAGATTTATCTCTTAGGTGATGAAATAGGTGAGGATCCACCAGTTCTCACCAGGCCTGCCTCACCACTTCTAAATCTTGCTGCCTGCTTGGGTAGCGCAACTCAGCTGAGCAGAGGTGGGCCCAGCCTGTGCTCTGACGCTGACTCCAGCTTGGCGCTTCTGTAGCTATGTGGGGCGCCAGCTCCCTTAGCTGAACTCAACAGTAGTAGACCCCTCTCTCGTTTGACCACACACTCCACACTCTGACCGCAGCTTCACCTTTAAACTCATGCATACATCATGCCTTGTCTTGCTAATGCTGCTGTCCTGCTGCATACAACTTCCCTCTTGAATGCCACGAAATCCCCATCATTTCATGGTGCCAGCCAGTTCCTGCAAGGGCTTCCCCTGGACTGCCCTGTCTCACCTCCCACCCCACACCAATGGAAAGGTTGCTGGCTCCTGGAACAGCCCACTTTGAGCCACCACTCAGTAAGACAGGCTTGGTGGAAATTAACCAGCCCCGTACAGTTTGTCCAGCACAGTTCTCTTGTCTCATCATTGCATGATCAGTTATAAGCTTTGGGGGTTATACATCCAGCAGCGTTTCCCTGTGGACTTTTCCGAGAGAGCATCTTGCAAATTACTGCGTAGAACTGCAGAAATACTTGATCCTTTTTAAAAAGAGCATTCCTCTGTAGCTTCTATGCTCCTTTTTGCTTCGTCTTACACTGATATGCAGTGAATGTTATTCCTTGATAACTATTTATATTTGTAGTAAAAAAAGAATATGAAGAAATCATGCTCAATAGTTCCTGCTCTAAAATACTCTACTTGGCTAATGCACAGCAAGCACTGAGCTTGATAGTAACCCACAGAGCAATGGTTTCTGGGCTGTTGGGGTGAGAAAGGTGGGTGTGGTAGACGGTTGATAGTTGGTGGAAAGAAGTTCTAGAAGGGAGATCTGGGCACGCAGGACTTGACTGCATAGTTGTGAACTGAGCTCCAGAGAGCTGGGTTCTCCTTTTGATTCTGTCCCAACTAGCTATGTGATGCTGTACCGGTTGAATCGTACTCAGCCGATTTTCTCCTCTACACAATGAGGTGGTTGACCTAGAAAGGTTTTTCAACTCCAGTCTTCTATGACACCATGAATATGCATTACCCAGAGGTCAGAGCAGATGGTTAGTTAGGAAGCTAGAAAACTGTAACAAAAGCAACAATTACCACCTTCTATTTTCATAGTGTTTTCTGCTGGACTTTGAGTTCAGCACTTTACATGCATGACCTCATTTAATCCTCACAGACACTTCTGAAGGTTGGTATCATGCTCTTTACTTCACAGAAGAGGGAACAGTTCTCAGCACCATTACCCAATCTTGTTAGGATCATAATAATAAATAACAGAGATTCCAATCCTGCTGTGGAGCCAACTCCACACTTACTCCTTGTAAGACATAGTAAGAAGTTCCAGACCCTTCTCTTATCACTCCCATTATCTGAAATTTTGCCATGCTTCTCTTTTCTTTATACTCTGAATTCTTAATTTATCCCCTTTCCTGGCTTCTCAAATGCATGTCTGTGTCTTTGGCTTGTGTGAAAGAGTAGCATAGTTTTAGCACAGAGTTCTGCATCCATTCTTTGCACCAAGATGGGGATCAATAAGAAAACAGCAAAAACAAATTTCTAAGCAGTTGCTTGCAGTATGAAATGTAAATGAAGATATGACCCAGAGAGGCCAAGATTTAGCTCAAAAGAATAGCTTTATAAGACAGTCATGTAAGGACTTCCCTGGTGGTGCAGTGATTAAGAATCTGCCTGCCAGTGCAGGGGACACGGGTTCGAGCCCTGGTCCAGGAAGATCCTACATGCCACAGAGCAACTAAGCCCACGTGCCACAACTATCGAGCCTGTGCTCCAGAGCCCGCGAGCCACAACTACTGAGCCCTTGTACCACAGCCACTGAAGCCCACACGCCTAGAGCCCGCGCTCCGCAGCGAAGAGTAGCCCCCACTCGCGGCAACTAGAGAAAAGCCCATGCACAGCAACAAAGACCCAGTGCAGCCAAAAATAAATAAATAAAAATAAAATAAAAAAAATTAAAAAAA
This sequence comes from Leucopleurus acutus, assembly GCF_964270905.1. Taxonomy (NCBI): domain Eukaryota; kingdom Metazoa; phylum Chordata; class Mammalia; order Artiodactyla; family Delphinidae; genus Leucopleurus; species Leucopleurus acutus. Next base: position 16,083,330 of record NC_139162.1, on the reverse strand, counting down.
AGAGAGACAGTCATGTAAAATCCTCTTCATATGGACAGAGATGCCTAACATGAGTCAATGTTAATTTTGCTGAGGCCATAATAAACATCGGGAGGTGGCAGTGGGAGACTTCTCCTAGCTGGTGACAGAGTTTAAATGCTCTCCCAGGCTTTGCATCTCATCACAGCAAACCAATTTTGTTCCTTGGAGAAAAATGCACCACCCCAACCGCAACAATCAGACAACTTCTAGCAAGTGGCAATTACTTATATGAAGGGTTCCAAGAAAGTGAAGGTGAGGTGACCCTTTGCCAGAAAGAAGTTTTGCACAAATTAAAGAATGGACTCCAAAGTCAGAACTGTCCTGTGAACAAGGTCATCCTAATCTCTATTTGCAAATAAGCAAAACTCTTCTGTTTCATCAATATATATTAGTAGTACAGTCAATTGCATTATTCACAGATTCTGTATTTGCAAATTCACCTACTCACTTAAATTTATCTGTAAATCCTAAATCAATACTTGCAGCACTTTCATAGTAATTGGTGGACATGTACAGAGAGGCAAAATTTTTGAGTCATCTAATATGCACATCCCAACTAAGGCTGAATGAGGTAACACTCCACCTTGTTTCAACTCTACTGTAAACTAGTGTTCTTTTCACTGTCTATTCAGTGTCCTGTTTTTCACTTATTGTGCTTTTGGTTCACTGTTTAAAATGGCTTCCAAGCAGAGTGCCGAAGTGCTGTCTTGTGTTCTTAAGCTCAAAAAGGCTGTGATGTGCCTTAGAGAGAAAATGCATGTACTAGATCAGCTTCAATCAGGCATGAGTTTCAGTGCTATTGAACATGAGTTCAATGCTAATGATTTAACAATACATATTAAATAAGGTGTCTTTAAACAATAACACACATAAAACAAGGTTATGTATTGACCAGTTGACAAAAATACTGTGACCAGAAGCTCAAAGGAACCTAACCCCGTATTTCCCCTAGGAGCAATGGTTCAGTTTTTGCTAATTCAAATTCTTTGGTGACTTTATAGAACATAAGTACCAAGAATAATAAGAACCAACTGTCTTTGGAAATTTAGGAATTCCTGACGATGTCTTGAGATATTTCTGGGGACTGCCCGGAGGCTATGGTACTAGTGATTTCATGCCATTTTCTGCTTCATGGGAGATGGGGGCTTACAAAACCATCCTCATTCCTCCTTCTGTGGTGCACATCTTTTCTCACCATTCAACTCAACCGGTATTAATTGAGTGCTCCAGAATGTGCTGCTGCTGGAAGATATGCAAAAGACGCGTTTAGCAGTCTCTGACCTCTGGGTTAGGGTTAGGTAAGATTACCTTTGTTGCAAAGACCAGGGTTAAGGTGGCAGATGCAGCCAGGTCAAAAGGAAAGTGGAAACATCTTAGAAATGGCAGGGAAGAGAACAAGCTCTCGGAGGTATAGCCTAAAGGAAACAGGCTATTTCTCTAATAGTAACCTTGAACTGTTAATTTAGTGTTTCCTCCCAGGAACTCTGCAAAGGAAGTTCAGCTTTGGCCAGAGCTTCTAATTAACTCCAAAGTTTCTACCACATCCACAAACACCTAAAGACCACCCCAGTGTTCATTTCTTACCTGACAAAAGTCAAAAAACTGATGTAAGTGAGAATTACACCATAGGAAATCCTTTTTTCACTATGGGAAGTGGTTGCTATATTTCCCTCAGTTTGATTATTTGGGGGACCTGTAATCTTACAGCTAAAAAAATATTATTTATGATACGGAGAATAAAAATAGTAATATTAATTTATTAAGCACACAGTGTACACCAGGACCTGTTCTGGGTGCTGGGAATACAGCTTTTAAGTGTCTCACAGTCAAATAGGAGAAACTCACTGTCGTAAAACCAGGGTAAATGCCATGAGAGAGGGAGGCAGGGTAGGGGGCTTGTGGCAGCACATGACACAAAGTGGGAGACTTGGGAGGGTGGATAATGCTTCTTCCTGGAACAGAGTCTTGAAGGTGAAGAAGGAATTGGCCAGACGAAAAAAGTAGAGTTGAACATTCCAGGAGGCGGGAACACCATGTGAAACCCTAGAGGCATGAAAGAGCTATGGGTATTGCATGACCTAGAGCATAGAGCAGGAGATGGAAGAGGTTCAAGAGAGAAGGTTTGGGAGAGGAAAGACCCAGATCATGAGGAGCCTTGAAGGCCAAATTAGGAAAGTGGAATCCACTGAAGGATTTCACAGAAGTCAGCAAAATAATCCCATTTGCACTTTCTCTAGATTAATTAGAAGTAGTACAGAGAATGCACTGTGTGTTAGAAAAGCCACTGGGGAAATAAGCCAAGAGAGGAGCAGTAGAAATGTAGTGAAAGAGAGAGGTTAGAAAGCAGTTAGGAGAGTAGAATTGAAAGAACTTGAAGAGCAGTTGACAATGGGGTGGGGCCGGGGGAGAGGGAAAAGGGATGCAGAGGAGGAACAGATTTGGGAATGATGATGAGTTCAGTTCAGGGTGTACCGAGTCGGGGGTGCCATGGACCAACCCAAGGAGAGGTCAGCATACAGCCAGATATCTGGGGCTGAGTTCAGGAAAGTGGTTTGGGCTGGAGGTTATAATTTGATGACTGGTTCATATGACTACTGAAGCCAGGGGCTTACACTTGCACAAAGCTAAGTATGTACAATTGAGACTAAAAGAGAGCCACAGAAACCCTCTTTGGGAGCACTAATATTTAAGGGACTAAAAAGAAGGATGTCTGAGGTGACACCACCATCAATGAAGGAGAAAATCTAGCATAGAATAGTGTCAGAAGTGACAGAGGAGAAGAGTGCCATGGAGGAGGGAGCGGTCAGTGGAATCCAACCATGTCAGGAAGGAAAGCACAGTTTAATTGGGCATTAATGACCTGAGCAGTTAAATGGGGAAGTAGAAATGAAAACAGAGTGCTCTGTGTAGAGATGCAAAAGGGGGTGAAGAAGTAAAGACATGGCACATGTAGACGAGCCTTTGGCTAAACTAGATTTTCAGGGGAAGGAAAGAGATAGGAGCAAATAGCAGAGAGTGGAAAGTTAAGGAGGGTTCCTGCCACTGCCGGTTGGAACTTAGCAGTGGTTCTTAATTGCTGTCGGGGTACAGGGAGCACTTTCAAATTGCACATGACTACAAATTACACAGACTACAAGATGCAAATCTCATAGTGAGGGAGTGAGGTGGGGGAATGATAGAGGATCAAGAATACAGGAAGCATTGGGTCAGGGGTTCTGAAGAGGATTTTTTTTTTATGAGACCTATGGCAAATAATAAAATGGCATCAGATGAAGACTCAGAGGACCCGTGAATGCCTCTTAGTAGCTTTCAACCTCAGGCAATTTCATCACCTCTCTGAGCCTAGGATCCTCATCTATGAAATCAGCTAAATACTAACTATCTTGCCTGGTTGTAGTGCGAATTAGACAGGATAATATGTGTGAAGAGCACCCTGGAAATTGGAAAGCCCTGTACAGTTGTGTGAGGAGATGGGCTCTCTTGCTGCCCTTCACCATTTGCTGAGGTGCTTTTTCCTGTTGAAGTTATTTCAGGTGCCGTGGAAAAGCTTTCTTCCAAACTAAAGGCAGGATCTCTCTTTCCTGGGGATTTCTATCTTTTTTTCCTACTCAGCTGCGATGAAGAGTTCTGTTGATAAATAAGAAGAAAAATGTTTTTAAATTTTTTTGATGTTAAAATACTACTAATCACTAATTGTCTTAAAAATTGATGGAGATACACATGAAAAATATTCAAATGTATTCCTTTCTAGATAGTTAATCCTCCCAGTTATAACCTTTGTGAAAAATCTTTGTGGCTCAATCACTACCTTAGATAAAGCTAACATTAGACACTGCCTGCTAAGATGCCAGTGACCAGCAGACCAGCAGGCCATGCAGATATCTATTTCCTTCCCCGCCTGATTGTTTTGAATTAGCACTTCCCTCTTGGTCCAACAAAACACACACTCCCATGATATTTGCTATACAGTTGCTAATATCTATATTTTTTAATTAAAATATTTCACAGAAAGACTGAGCGTTTAAAAAATTACAAAATTAACAAAAACACCTGTGGTAGTTATTTTAGACTAAAATGAAGACTGCAAACTGTCATGCTATAGGCCAAGGCTGTCCCCACAAATATGCTTTATTTGACCTGTAGAATTTTTTTAAAATAACACTTCGAGCCAATATTTCAAAATTGATATTTTTTATATTTAAACATACCAATTTCTATTACCTCTTGGAACATTGAAAGATCAGGCGGCACAAGGCAGGGCCTTTATTCCCGTAAATAAAAGTGAGTGGCTGTGTCTGAAGTTCATCCCAAGCCCCACTCCTCCCTGTTGCCTCCTCAGGCTGGTACCCACAGATCCCTGGAGAGTTCAGAGTGTGTGACCCCTGGCTTAAAGTCAAACCAGTACAACACAATGGAAGGGGAGAAGTTTGTTTCTAATGATACAGTGGCTAAGATAAAGAAAAAGGAAGCCCACATACCTGGGGTGGAGTGCCTGATTCTTAGCTCTTAGGCAGCATTCTGTCTGCTTTCATATGGGGCTCTACAGGAGTGGAAGTTAAATTTCTTCCTTTGTGTACTTCTTTGTATGATAGAGATTAAAATAAAAGCAACTACTTCCTTTGGGAAAGGCCAAAGCATAGCCCAAAAGAAAAATCTGTATTACTTCAAAAGCTGAGGCAACTGGCCAAAAGATTCCAGAAGGCTCTCCCTAGCCTCACAAGGTCAAGAAACTTTGATAACCTGTGACGGCATGGAAAGACGTCTGGTAGACCACACTTTACAGTTCGGAAGATAAAGCTCATTCTAAGTTTTATTAACACAGACATACTGGCCATGGCTGGTCTTTGCCACATAGAAGAAATTCCCAAGCAATGCATTCTTGCGCTCTCATCAAGGGGTCTGTTGGCTGTGGAATTTCCTATTCTCCAGCGCCAGAACAGAAAGCAACCCACCCCCACCCCCAGCTTTGGCCGACATGAGATTTAAAGAGGATCGTTTGTTTTCATTACAGCCCCTTGAAGCCCTTCCTTCCCTCCTCATTAATGAATTTCCAGTCTTTCATCAAAAAACAAAAACAAAAAAACAAACACAAAAAAGGACCTGCCAGAGGACATGGTTAAGTGGCTCGCGCGTAGCGATGCCGGCTTTAAAGAGAGGAGACGGCCATTTACTGATTGCAAGGAGGGGTTGACATCCTTGGTTAGTATGCTAATTTCATCTTCTGCATTTAACATTCAGATCAGGTCTGTACAGGCCCTCCAGAGTGGCAGAGTCCAGGGATGGATGGCTGTCTGCCTTGCAGCATTGAACATTCAATGCATGAATTACATAAATGCCCAAACATTCCGTCTGCTCCGACTTCACTCTCTTCCTCCCTCTGCGAGAGACACACAGACACAGAGCCATACACATGCAAGCAAACACACGCGTGCACGCGCGCGCACACACACACACACACACACACACACACACACAGACCCTATAGACACAGGTCTCTATGAATGCTGAAGAAATGCAGTTTAAGATGCCCGAGCCATCCGCAACTGGCTTAATTCCTCCTCCTTTGAGTCTCCAAGGCACACTTCTGCAGGATATATTTCTCCTGCTCAGGAAACTTGCAATGTACTGGGGTGTCTGAAATAAGGAAGCAACATGAAGAGTAAATCCCCTGTGAGAAGGAGCATGTCTTTCTATTGACCTTCCAGTCCTGGAAATCCTAAAAAAAACCAAAAAAACAAAAAAACCCAACTCCACTCATCTGTAGGGGAACAAGACAGCTCAGTTAACTGAACGCCCAGAGAGAAGGAAGATCCAGCTCATTTTATTCTTTGGGGTCCCCACTTTGTCGTGTGTGTTTGGAACCCTGTGTTAAGAGTCTTAATTCATCATGGTTGGCTTTGGACTCACCAAGTCACAGCTGGGTGACAACAGAAGACGAATCCCAAACTAGCTCCCACATGATGGTCCAGATGTCAAAGACAATCACCTGGCATGTTTTGCCAGAAGCCCGGTCAAGGGAAAACTGAATTTCCTCAACCTCCTTTTCCCAGCATCTTTCTGTAACATTGCAGCAGCTTCCTGGAGACAAACAGAGAATCAGCAGCTCCTGTTATCAGAAGGCACATTTGGAGGTTGCTTTCAATAGACAGAAGCTATTTTGAGCAAGCAGGGGCTCCCACTAAAAGAAAAGGACAGGTTGGTCTTTATTATTTTGTTTTGTTTTGTTTTCTCAAAGTATGACATAACTGTGTCACCTGGCATGCCATGGCTCTTTCCTCTGGATGTTCTTGTGATCCCTGGCTCTATCCCCTGGTGCCCACATAATATTCCATTGTCGGCTGAGGAACACTGGGCAGTTCCTGTGGGAGCCTCCAACAGGAGTGATGGGTGTTTTCTCTGAGCCGCAGACTTGATTTGACCGGATTTTTTTTTTTTTTTTTTTTGGCTCTGGTCCAAGATGTTTTCCTGTCATCATTTCACTGTCTTTTCCAGTAATCCCTTTTTTAAACATGGCCAACAATTAGTCGATTTATCTCCGCCCTCGCCCCCACCCCCACCCCATCTCCACACAAACACACAGTCCACTGAGCCCCATCACTGTCTTGTTTTGCCTTGAAGTCTAAGAAATTACAGCTTCTCATTAGCCGGAGAGCACGTTTGGAACGGCTTTGTATTTACTCACTTAGTAAGTGATGCTGGCCTTTTTAATTACTCTCCCTCCGCGTGCCATCAGAGAGCTGCGAGCTGTTCCAGGCAAGCCAAGAGACTGCATGTCCTCCGCCAGGCGGTTGGAAGTAATCGTGTTTTACCTCCCGGCTGCTGCTTTCTTCCTTTCCTGTCAGCAAGCCAAGGAATCCCCCCAAAGCTCTTACGTAGGAGATACCAAAACTGTGAGTCACTTCTGGCTCCCCGAGCAGAGGGAGTCCAGGGCAGGATGCACGGAACAGCAGACCCAAGATGGGGGTTTCCTCCAAGCCACCAGGAGCCCTGCAACCAGATGTGCAGCCGGCGCTTCGTTTTTCTTGCTGTTGCTCCCTCTTTCTCCTCCACCCTCATCCATTCCTTCGTTTCCCGGCACGTTCCTCTTTTTCTCTTCCTTTCTGTGTTGCCGACAGCCGCAGACCCAGCAAGAGCTGGGTCCCTCTCGCCTTCTGCTGTTTCTTTCGCCTGCAGCAGGCTTTGGCTGCTACCTCTGCGAGCCGGATCACCAAAGACACACGACTCCCTCACAATGAATAATCAATACAGATATTGATCTGTGGAAAATGTTTGTAAATTCCTGAAAGGGAATCAGGAGCACGGGGCAGGGAGGCTTGTGGGGGACGACGCTGAAGTGCTGGTGGCGGCAGGCAGCCGAACTGGATTTGGATCCCAAGGCTGGCTGGCTCCGAGGTGACGGTACCGGAATGCGTGCGAACGAGGGTGCGCGCGTGTGAGTGCGCGGGTGACGCCGGTGTTCTGTATTCCCCTTTCTCTACAGCTGCTTTCCCCGAAGAATCAAGAGCCGAATGGTCGGGAGCCCCCGTCAGTGCCATGCCTTGGCTGCGGGCCAGCACTGTTTTGTTTTCATTATCACACGCTACTTTGCAATTTGCATAAATACAGGGTTATTTTTTATCGTGTCGCCCAAAAGATAAAAAAAAAAAAAAAAAAGAAATAGAAGTCTTTGTTGTGTGCAAGAGGAGCTCGCTGCACTCATCATGGCTAAGGATTTAGCGCATGTAGAGGACTCCAGAAGAAATGCCGGCAAAGAAGTGGCAATCACAGAGAGAAACGAATAGAGGAGAGGCGGAGAGAGGAGTTGAAAGACAACTGCAGGGCATTCAGCTTGGTAGAACCAAATATTAGGGATACGTTTTCCTCTGTGGAGAAGTGGTAGTGCCTTAGTAAAGCAAAGAAGATATAAAGACCACCAAGGTCTAACCAGTGCCCTGTATGGTATACACGTGTCACTCTTCCAGCTGGAATGCACTATTTATCTCTGGTGGAAAAGGTACACAGGACGCTGAACACAGCTTGCTTTTTCTGCCTCATCCAAAACCTAGAAAGTATGGGAGCAGATGGAATGTTTCCAGCAGGCGAGACATTTCAGACCTTGGTCTTTTTTCCCCTCTTCCCCTCTTCCCTGCCTGAGCAGCTCAACGGAGTCTCCTGAATTGCACTTGCCCTAGTATTGAATGGAATTCATCCTCCCCTTGGCTTTTTCACCTTCAGAAAAGTGGGTACAGGAGTGTCAACCTAAACGCAAGCTTTGAGTGACTTTCTCCTGAGTGCTTGGAGTCCTGGCTGCAGAGATGAGGCCTCCTGAAGCTATGCCCCCACGTGGATGGCAGGCATGCTCACGGGTCCCAGGAAGTAGCACCTTATGTCAGAAAAAGCTTCTAGCTCTCTCAGGCCATTGGATGGTCCCCCCGTCTTCGATTTCCTATCCTTTCACCTCTCCCCCACTTACTCTGTTTCTGTGATTCGGTAGTAAAATCTCTTTGGGATCATTCTACTCTCTTCTCTCACTGCTCCAGCTGTCTCCTCCTGGCCTGGCAACAGAAGGGATGCACCTCCTTTGAGATAGCCATCTAGAGTAAGACCTCCACATGAGGACTCAATTCCAGCACCCCCGTCCTGAAAGGAGCGGTCTGCTTTATCAGCCAGCAGCAGCAGCGGGAAGACGGATTTTTTTATTCCCTTTCTGGCTTCTGATTAGCTCCAGCAATCCAATTAGCAGAGGAATTTATATCACACAGGCTGAGGTGTCCCTACTCATCACAGCAGCTCAAACGCACTCTTAAATTCTGCCAATAGTACATCTTCCTGTGACGTAGATTAATTACAGCGCCAAGCCTTCCCGAGTAGATCTACCAGGAAAGGTATATGTGAATATCAGAATTAAAGAAGAGGCAAAAAGCGATGACTTTTGTGTATCACCAAGGATGCACGAAGGCTGCCTTGTGCACCCTCCACTCTGCGCATCTCCCATTGTTCTAGTGTGTATCAAAGAGGCCAAGCGAGCATTTCAGAGGATTCAGAAGTGGCTAAATCATGGAACACCTGTGCATTTCCTCCCTATCACTGACACATTTATTATGAAACTTCAGAGCTCTTAGACACTGACTAATTTCCTGCCTCCAGCCTATACTTCCCCCAAAAGAGTTAAACTATTTAAAGTAGCTCCATGGAGAGAAATGACATTATCTTCATTGTTATTCCATTCCAGTTGGGTACAACCGTGATATCGTTGTACCCTTGCATCTATCTACAATTTCATTCCAAATTTATCCTTACATTCATCAATCTCTAGCATCTATCTCTCCATTCATCTCTCTATATTCATTTATATATCAACTATTTATTCTATTTCCCAGTCATCTATTCATCCATGTGCATCTAGCTATCCATTTTCTAACCATGTATTGATCTATGAATATCTTTCTATTATCTGTCATCTACTTGTCTATCCATTTGTGTCTCTATTAATTCATTCATCTGTATTATCCATCTATCTGTTTTTCTATCTATTCATTAATCTATTCGTGTATCTAGCCATTCAATCATCTATCATTTGCTTATCAGCTACCTTTTTACTTTGTGCCTTTTGTTAGCTGTGATCTTAACAGAATCCCAGATTAACATTCTCGATCATTTTTAAGGTAAATAATGCCCGGTTTCCAAATGAAGTCTGTACATGCTGTGTACTTGGTTATCTGTTCTCTAGTTTAAAGGAGTCTTGTCAACTAAAAAAGTAAGTCAGTAAAATCATACAGTTTTAAATGTGTTAAAAACTACAAGGAAGATATTTTATCCCAGATTCTTGGTACATTTTTCTTACTTACCATGGCTTTAAAAGAGGGGAATTTCACATGAAGTCTACACATAAATCTCATTCAGGTTGTTAAATCTACCACTGAGAGACCTCATGAAAGTGATCCAATTCAGCTAGAGCTAACCTGAGATTACTTTTATCATAAAGCAAAACAGATACTAAACGCTTACATGGTAATGTGGTCATACATGTTTGAATCTTTCTTGTATCCAGGCTGGGAGTCGAGTAGCAGTTTGGGAACTAAAAATAGATTTTTTTTTGTTTCCCCATTACTTTTGTTCAGAATATATTCAAGTTTGGGCCAACACTTGAGAGTCAACACCTTCTCAGAGTGACCCCTAGTTTATTAGCTCTTAAGAACATGAAGCATTACTGGGTTGGGAGGAAACGTCAGTGGATGAATCTCATTTGCACTGGGGACAGAAACTACAGTTTGTTGCTATGAGTACTGTGGGGTTTGGCTGAATTTTTTCTGTGTTTCTAGGGAATCACTTCCCAAATGGGGGCCCAGGTCAGAATCCTAATAGAGCAGTCGATCATGTCTCTGACAACACTGGTCATCTCTAATATTTATTAATCTGTAGGCAGTACTGTCCATTAAGGATCCAAGTTTGTTTTTCTTTTTGTCATTTTTTTTTTAACTAAGCCATAGTATATTGATTAAGGTAAAGCCCATAAAGACCTCATCAGTTCCGAAGTTGCCATCCTCAAAGAACCGGCAAGGACCCAAGCCATGCGTCCTCCAAGAAAAAAAGGAGATGAAAACCTCCTCATTCCTCTTCTCATGTTATTTCCATTCGTTCCATCACCATAGCTTTGTGGACTTGGCTGTAATCAGAGATGAGATTCCATGATCTCCCGTCCTAGGCCTGGCTTTTTTGTCATGCTAACCACGGCTGACTTCTCGAGATAACCGTAGACGCAGTGCCTAGGGCCCACCACACTTTGAGGGGGCCACGAAAGTCTTTTAATTTCTTTTAAAATCATCAAAAAGGTGAACTTTTTGGTCCAAAAATTTTTAATATGTATTATTAATATATTCTAATGCCAATGCAATTAGAAAATAGAAGTTTGAATAATTTTTCAGGGAGAAAGAAGCCCATGAAGGCAAAAGCACCCAGAGCCAATGAATGTGGCTTTGACACTAACCAGCTGCTTATAACTTAGTTACGCTCACAAGAGTGCAGTGGTTAAGGACCTGCTCAGGAGTCAGATTCCTGGGTTCAAATCCTGGCACCACCACTTGTTAAAGTCATTTAACTTCTCTCAATCTCACTTTCCTTAGCTGTAAAGTAGAGATAATAGTGCTTAATGCATAGGAATGCTGTCAAGATTAAATGATATTGTATATTTAAATTGCTTAGCATAGAACCTACACGTAACGAGGGCTCAAAGAAATTTGTTATATTAATTGTTATTATTATGATTGTTTTGGCTTTGTTTTAAATGTCTACCTCTCCTAATTTCAGCAGCCATGACTAAATTAATTTTTTATTAAAAAAATTAGAATGTCTTCTAGTTACCATAGACAGAAGGAAAAGTTGCTAATTGAAATGTCCTCCTTATTCTGGAAATCAGGAAATTTTCTCTCCCAGAAGTAGCAAATTCTGTACTCTCTACCTGGAGCTAGGTCTTTATTCTGTATTATAAAACTCCTCCAATAAATCAGCATCATCTCTCTCGGTCGGAGATTTGATTCTTTCCTAACCTAAAACAATCCTGCAAAAATCTTATTAAGAACCACAGGTTAAAAAGAATATTGTCAAAACTTTCTCTCTCCTTTTCTCTTTACTTTATTATCCCCTCATTTTTTTTGTCATTTAACTCCAATTATGAGATGCTAAGTGCTTTTGGAAATTTCATTGTTAATATCTTCTTACAGTGCTATTAACGTAAATCAAGTTTAATAGTGTCCCAGCAAGTGTAAAAGCAATCAAAAATTCAGTACTCACGAATCATTCTGTAATTTCAGCATAAAATGTTAATAGAAATAATATCCAATACCATAAAATATCAGTAAATTCAACTTTAAATATATGTGATGAATTACCTCACCATCCTATAGCATTCATGGAATATTCTAGTATGAAGTACTTAATTGGCCAAGCCATACCTCAGTCATTCTCAGGCTGCCAGAAGTCCCCTCCTCTGCTTTCCCCCTACTAGCCAATCCTGGAAGATTGGACAGCTCAATGACAGGCATTTTTTCATCCCAGGCGCACTGAGTTATTTGGCCATAAGGAAAAATGACTCAGGATCAAGGTGGGAAGTACAGTCAACTTGAAGGAATTCAAATTAACGAGAACAAAGACACTGTATTCAGTTCTAAGAATATTGATCAGTAGCTGCAAGGCCTTAGCTACATATACTCAGCAAAGATGGTTAAGATAGAGAGGCCCTGTCCTTGGAGAGTTCACATCTCATGAGACAGGCCAAGGCTGAGACACATACGACATACAGTATTTCAGGCCCAGCAGTGAGAACAGCTGTCGTGTATGCCCTTAGGAAGGCTCTAATGGAACAGGAGTTGGTTGGTTAATTTTAAAATTTGTCTAAAGCAGGGAAACATAAATGTATATATGATCACATGTACTTTAAGCATCTTAAACTTAAAACAACATACATCTTTTTGCGTGAACCAGCGCCATATTGCTTGTCCACCGCTTCCGATCTTTGAAGTAAGGGGAGAATTTAAGGCACCCAAGAGGCGCTTAGAGTGCAGAATCCTTCAGTTAACACTTCTCCTACCCACACGGCAATTTTCAGCAACTCAGCTGAATGTTTTCACAGAGTTAGTTTAGCTGTCATAGAAACAACTCTTTTTGCACGCATGTATCTCTGGTTTATACTTTATTTAATTCAGTTATGAATTTCATGAACAAGAACAACCTCCATAAAGAGGCTTGGGGACAAACACAACTAACTCTTAGGAAGGATATAGCTCAGCTGGTGGGGCCAGGACTGCTCAGGTGCTCCAGGGTGTAGATTATTACCTGGGACCACACTGAGTACATGGGCCTCAGTCAGCAGGATTTCCAAAAGGCATGGAGAGTGACTGTCAGTTCAGCTAGTTAGTGAAGTGAGTGATGCTTAAGGAGTTTCATAAACAGAAAGGTGAGCCCAGAGACAAAGAATGTAACTTTGGGTCAGAACAAAGAACCACGCTGGCCAATATTTAGTTTGTTCTAGGATTATGTGACGCTGGACAGTGTTAATGGGTCCCTCTGCCGTCAGAGAGTCAAGTTAGTGTCTTTAATACCGCTAATTGAACAGCTCATTGTGGCTCTGACCCCTAGACATTTATTTAAATCTTCTTAAAACTGGCTTCATTTATAGTCTAGAAGAGTTTCAGAGAAACAAGTCTCAAATGTTTACTCGCTATTATAGACAGTCGCACTTTCTGCATTTGTCCTGAAAGAGCTTTCCTTAAACCAGTATGTCCTCACGTGTGGGTGCATAGCCACAGTGATGTGGAAAATCATGTTTGGAGGTATGCTAACAATTTTTTTTAACATTTATGTACCTATAAAAATATAATAAGCACGTAATCTCATGATTTCATACATATTGTCTCTTAGGATGAGGCTAAATCTTTCAATAAAATTGTGAGTCCGTTGAGAGAAAAATATTTAGTCACAGTGGAGGTGTTGTAGGAATAGGACAGAATCATGAAGATGATAATCAAATGACTGAAGTTTAGGAAAGCCAGCTTAAGCTTTGAGGGATATCTCTAAGTTTGAGAATTCTACAATTCAGCCACTCTACTATTCATTTTTCAAGTAGAAGATTCTGGAAGTCATAGGTTGTTATGCTCATGTGAAGCAACTCACCATCCTGATTTTGTGTTTTCTGCGCCTTGCTGTTTTTGTCTATTTGAGTGAAACATTTGAGCTTCCACTCACAGGTTTACATCAAGCAAGACACCTGAGAGACCTCTTTTAAGCAAACAGTTCTAGGGGGTTGGTGCAGCCTTTTCATCAGTGTGCCAACATGGAGGCCTTTTTCCTGTAAATAAGACTCTGTTGGCCACAGTTCTGCACAGGCTCTTTCTGCACAGGTCACACCTAGAGATATGGTGCAAGGTACTTAGAAATAGCACTTTAAGAATATTGCTTTTTTGGGCTTCCCTGGTGGCGCAGTGGTTGAGAGTCCGCCTGCCGATGCAGGGGACACGGGTTCGTGCCCCGGTCCGGGAAGATCCCACATGCCGCGGAGCGGCTGGGCCCGTGAGCCATGGCCGCTGAGCCTGCGCATCCAGAGCCTGTGCTCCACAACGGGAGAGGCCACAACAGTGAGAGGCCTGCGTACCGCAAAAAAAAAAAAAAAAAAAAGAATATTGCTTTTTTGACTGGGCTCGTCTTGCTTAGGTGAGGTCAGCCGGCTCCTCATGACTCTGTCCTGGGAAAGTTCCATGTCAAGAAACTTGACAGAACCACAGAGAAGTGATCTAGAAGCTCAGTATGTGACTGATTTGAACAAGAAAATTTTCTGAGTATTTTATATACATATTGTGCTGCTAAATCCACTTTTTATTTTTCATTTTCTTATGTTGTAAGGGAAAGTAATACTTTAAATTTATTTATTTATTTTTGGCTGCGTTGGGTCTTCATTGCTGCGCGCGGGCTTTCTCTAGTTGCAGTGAGCAGGGGCTACTCTTTGCTGGTGTGTGGGCTTCTCATTGCCGTGGCTTCTCTTGTTGTGGAGCACAGGCTATAGGCATGCAGGTTCAGTAGTTGTGGCTTGTGGGCTCAGTAGTTGTGGCTCACGGGCTTAGTTGCTCCATGGCATATGAGATATTCCTGGACCAGGGCTCGAACCCGTGTGCCCTGCATTGGCAGGCGGATTCTTAACCACTGCACCACCAGGGAAGTCCCATGGGGAAGTAATACTTTAAAGCCGAGTATTTTCAACATGCCATTTTGTGTTACTGATCTTCGTATATGACATTCACATGAGGAGAGATTATTCACACCTGGTAAGTATCTTGTTCATCTTTGGAAAATAATTATAACCAGCAGTGATGACTGTAGGGTTTATAGTGTTATAGAAGTATAAGAAAAAGATGTGAGAGGCTTCTGGGAAACAATCAGAGATGTGGGAAAAAAGGGGTTCATCACTGAGTTATGTATAAGAGAAGAATTTAAAGCAACCTAAATATCCAACAATGGGGGTATATTAAATAAAATATAGCTTGTCCATATAATGGTATACTGTGCAGCCATGTTGTGAAGTGATATTTAAAGACAGGGAAAATATATATAATACATTAATAAGTGATTTTTTTAAAATTAAAAATAGCATAGATAAGAGATCCCAATTTTATTTTAAAATCTATTAAAATGAAATTTTTAAAATAAAATGTATAGTCATATGTAAACAATCTATAAAAATAAAATACATACTTATATATAAAGGTGTATAAAATGTATACACCAAAATTGTAACTGTGAACAAAGGTATTACAGTGGTTGTTTTTATTTTCTTTGTGTTTTTTTATTTTCCAAATTTTCTACAATGGTCACATACCTTTTATAGGCAGAAAAAAATAACACATGATATACAATGTGTATATATATATTTATTACAAGGCAAGAAACAGATAGCAACCTGACGTACAGAATTACTTTTATTTATGAGCCATTTGGCTTTAATGCCACCAATTTTGTAATCCTAGAAGCATGTTTATCTAGTAAACCCTGTTTTCCATTATGATCATGGCCATGGTTTGGGATGTTGTGATTAGTCAAATCTTCTTAGAACTATCCCACATGGAGTACCAGTTTTCAGAGAATTCGAATATAAATACATGAAACTAGGCAATATAAAAAATAAGTTAATCATCCCGAGTTGATTCAAAAGGAATCTCATAATCCCTTAGTGCTCCAATATTCTTTTCATTTTGAACATCAATGACCTCTGAGGGGAGGAAGCACAGAGGTGAGAGTTAATAGCTGTGTCCGATTCAATGCCCAGCTCAACTTTTCCCTGAAGACTTTCTGGACTGTGCGTCCCACTGATGCCTTCCTCTCTGACTTCTGGGGCTTTTAGAGGATGTACCTCAGCCTTGGGCTTTCTGTCAGCTCCTTCCCTGCCTCTGGTCTCCCAGACCTTCATCCTGGACTTCCTAAGACCTTCCTCCTGACCAAAGAAGAAAGCACAGCCTCAAGTTCAGTCTTCAGGGAGGTCAGAATTAAATCAAGTTTAGGACCTCAGATATAGGGGCTCAATTACAACAATAGGGTTCTGCCATGCTTCCCGAGACTGCTCATCCCTAATGAATTCCAAGGTGAAGTGGCTCTAGGCATCAACCCTTGGATTACTGTCTTTCCCTGTTCAGGCTGCTCTAACAGAAATACCACACACTAAGCGCCTTATAACAACAGGAGTTTATTTTTCTCAATTCTGGAGGCTGGAAAGTCTCAGATCAGGTGCCAGTAGATTTGGGGTCTGGTCAGGGCCAACTTTCTTATTCATAGCTGGCCCTCTTCTCACTGTGTTCTCACATGGTGGAAAGGAGAAGTGAGGTCTCCAAGATCTCTTTCATGAAGGCTCTAATCCCATTCATAAGGACTCTACTCTTATGACCTGATACCTCCCAAAGGCCCCATCTCCTAATATCATCACTGGGGTTAGGTTTCAACATGTGAGTTTGTGGAGAACACAAGCATTCAGTCTACAGAAATTGCCTTGTTCTTAGTAACTGGTCTTTCCCAGGGCTACAGCCTTGCCCTATTTAGGATATGCCCAGCAATTCCCTAGAATTGTTTGTTCCCTGCATACATCTCCCTCACACACACACACACACACACACACACACACACACACATATCCATCCCCAGTGCTCTACCAAAAAGGGTTCAGGGACTCTGCTACCTACAGAGCACACTTAGGAAGGTTAGAAAAGGGAGACCTTTCTTGGAAGACAAACAAGAACGCAAGTCCTCTGGCTGAACGCAGCCCCACAGACCCTTAGTTTGGCAGGCGGAGCACAGCGCACATCCTTTACAGTGCACAGGGATTCCACAGTCAATGAATTTTAGAGAATACTGCATACTGCGTCTGGCCTCTTGGGGTTTCAGAATGCACATGCGTGTATTAAAACTCTCTGCCAAGACCTGTACACCGAGATCTATTTGACTTCCTTTAACCTAACCTCTGACCATATTTCTCAGACTTACTTGTCAGTGAAACCCATTCCTTTTTTTTTTTTTTTTAATGGTTTACAGTTCACATAGCTTTCCCCCAAATATATTTTGCAGAGGAACTCTTACCCGGTTTCCTGAGACCCTACTGACCAGGAAAGGCAGCCTTCAAGCTCTCACCCACCTGAACTCTGGATAGGGCCAGTCCAGGAGAAGCCAGCACAGCCCTCTCTACTCTCTGTCTTATGGGCCATTCCCTTTAGTTCAGGATCTCTTACCACCAACCATTTGTCCAAACAATGATAGGAAATTACAATATCCTTCAGACAAATGGTCTCACAGTCCAACAGGGCACATCTTGGGTACCTGTTCTGCCCTAGCCAGCAGATTTCACCTGATATCCTCCTGTCTGACACATCCATAGACCACCTGTACTAATTATTTTGCAAAATTCTTTCAAGGACATGAACTCATCAAGCAGTCTTGACTGAGTGCCTCTAGTGCCAGTACATGTTGACGGGTGACTGAGAGTAAAATGTTAACAACCTGACTTGTTAAAAACAACTGCAACAACAGTAGATCCGTATGTTGTTTCTCTGAATTTCTGTTACCACGAAGAGAAGCAAAAATCAGATCTAAGAAGCCAAATGTCCATCACCAGATGAATGCATAAACAGAATGTGGTACATCTGTACGATGGAATATTATTCAACCGTAAAAGATAGTGAAGTGCTGATACATGCTACAGCAGGGGCCCCCAACCCCCGGGCCATGGACCTGTTAGGAACTGGGCCCCACGGCAGGCAAGCGAGCAAAGCTTCATCTGCCGCTCCCCGTCTCTCCCCATCGCTCACATTACTGCCTCATCCATCCCCCTCCCGCCACCCCGTCCATGGAAAAATTGCCTTCCACGAAACGGGTCCCTAGTGCCAAAAAGGTTGGGGACCGCTGTAGCTACAGTATGAATGAAACTTGATGACATTATGCTAAGTAGAAGAAGCCAGACACGAAGGGCCACGTATTGGGTGATTCCATTTATATGAAATATCCGGAATAGGCAAATCCACAGATAGATAGAAAACAGATTTTTGGTTGCCAGGAGCTGGAGTGAGGCGGGAATGGGGAGTGACTGCAAATAGGTACAGGGTTTCTGTTTGTGATGGTGAAAAAGTGCTGGACTTAGTAGTGATGGTTGCACAACATTGTGAATAACTTAATGCCACTGACTGTACACTGTAGAAGGTTAAAATGATAAAGTTTATGTTATGTGTTTTTAGCACAATTTTTTAAAAAATCAAACTAATTCTAAGAAGGTTCTGGGTGTTGTAGAGATGCTTAAAAGTATTAGTTGGGAAATGCCCTGGATCCAGCCCAGGATTATTCCCCGTGATCCTCGTCCAAAAAGTTTCCTTGGACAGGTTAATCACTGCCTCTCCGTCGTGAGGTTTTAAGATTGGAATCCTTTTAATCGAGTGGGCCAAAGCATACTGAGCAGTTTCCTTTTTCTTATTTAGTCATGGTTATGACACATTACAGAATTTTCTAGTGAGCTGTCTCTGGCCTCCTAACGTATATAAATCCCAGTAAGGCCACACCTTTTATTATGCTCCATTCTGGGTACCTCATTTTGCAGGATGAGTGATTCCAAAACTATACTAAATATAGGATAATTGAAAAGACATGAGAATTGGTGGAGAGGATGGAGTGACATAAAAGCTTTCACTCCCGGAATAAAACTGGAGGCAACAGTCACTTCTGTACTCTAGAAATGACTCATGGACAATATAAATCACCAATCAGTTTTTTCTTTTAAGTTCTGGCATCTATGGGTTAAAAGAAATTGGATTTTTTTTTTTTTTAGGTTAACTACAAAGCCACCAGCAGGGGGAAGTATATAGAGCGATGTCAGGATGCTTTGGGGCCCCAAAATGTCCTGGGCTCCTCTGTAAACAGGGAGGCTTCTTTTGTGCCTTCAGTAGGAAAAATAGTCCTATTGTGAGGCTGTGAGAGAAACAACCTTTAATCCTTGCAAAGCCCAATAATATTATGTATATTGACTAAAACCCTGTAGAGTGGGCCTGACGGGGTTTTTTCATTACCACGGTACATTGTAACCTAGCTACCTCTGAAAAGTAACCAACGCCAAGAGGCACTTGACATTTGCAAAGTATTATGGGTGTCCTCTCTATGTCCTCTCAAGTTCCCAAATTTACAATGGTCTTAATTTAAAAGTTAAGCTGGGGGATCAATTGCTTAGTGTAGGGCCAGGCTGCCCTTTTTAAAACAAAACAAAAAATATCAAACCCCTGTGGGCCAGTGTGACCTGACTTCCTCATGTGGCTCAGGTTTTGGTGGGTCGCATGTTGTCTTGTGTTTAATTTTGAAGGAAGGTGTCTGAACCCCAACTGGACGGTCGTGTTCCACTCCTCCAGGTGTTGCTGAGTTGTATGAAGGAAGCAGCAGCTGGTAATGAGTCGGGGAAAATGAAAAAGGAACATAAGTAGCTTCTTTAGCAAATCCCCTGGAAATGACATGGATCCTTGAGGATCGATAACATCGATCTATCCCAGGGCTACAGCCCTGCTCCATCTGACTCATCTGCAACAGTCAGCCCGGGGAAAACAGCAACATTATTACAGTCAAAACTGCAACCGAATCAACTGGGAAAATCAAACTGCAGCCCGGTTTCAGCTCCCTCTATTTGGGCAATGGCCATGGGTCAACATTAGAGCAAGGATCAGGCTGGAATCCCAAGGGGAGAACTTAAGTAGGCCATGGCCTTGCTTTCAGAACATATCTTTATGACCTTCAATGATATTTGCACCACTATCTACCTCCTACTGAAACTCAGATCATTGTGTAAACCTAGACTCCTGACCTAGGAAACTGTGGAGTCGAAGTTACTTTTTAGAAAATGTTCAGATGACATTTGAGTCTGTTGTAAGCAAATGGTCTGTCAATGTTTTCTGTCAAAGGCAGGCAGGCTGTAATCATTACTAAGTAAAAGTAAAATTTCAATTTGTTTACCATAAGCTAGTGCTGAGACTACAAAGATGAAGAGACTGACTCTTGACTCTGAAGTTTCACAGTCTTTCCAGGGAGATAGATGTAATACTAGTGATATCCAGTGTGGCAACTATGGTTGTAGCAGATCATGGGACGGCTCTGGAAACCCAAAGGAGGGGAACCAATTCAGTTTGGGAAGGCTTTGCAGAAAGACTGACACTCAGGCCAAAGCTGGATTGGGAGAGGCTCTGAGTGCCATGGCAAAGAGTTTGAACTTACCCTATACATGGCAAGGAGCCATGAAGCAAGAGGCTAACATAATAACATGGCAGTTTTAGAAAGATAACTCAGGTGGCAGCGTATCAGTCAGCTATTTCCACTATACTGCCGTGTTACAAACCTTTCCCAAAACATAGTGTCTGAAAACAGCAAACATTTATGTTTCCCTTGTATGTCTATAGGTCAGCTTTGTCTCCACTACGCTTGTCTGGGATCTGCTGAGCTTGGCTCCAGGTTGTAAGATGCATTCAAGTCAGACACACGCACCGAGTGTTTTGTCATTCTGAGACCAGTCACTACTTAGGGCGTATTGTTCTTGTAGCACATCAACAGAGCATAAGAGTGGGAACAGAAAAATGCAGTGCCTCCTGGGCCTCAATCGAGGGCTAGCACCCACGTGCGCACGCGCACACGTACGCACACTCACATTCCATCAGTCAGATGAATTCACATGGTTGAGTCACACGCTAATTCAATGAGCAAACACACTCCACTTTTAGTGGAAGGGACCTCACAGTCACAAGGCAAAGGGTGTAGGTGTACAATCCAGATACAGAGAAGGCATGAAGAACTGTGAACAGTGATTCTCTCCACTACACCTATGGAGAGACCACAGGCAGCTTATGTGGAGTACGGTCTATGTAAAACAGAAGGAAACAATCCATTGAGCGACACAGAACTTTTCTGAAACTGCATAGTCCAACCAAGTTGGTCTCCCCCATCTAATCAGAACAGGGAGAAAACTCCAGCTAGAACATGATTAAATGCTTGGTTGAAACATTTAGGAATTCCTGGTTGAATTATAGTCTCGCTGCAGCTGCCTTCCAGACCCATCTGGTTTGAATTGGCAAAAGTGCAGCTGTGCTTGTTGGTATGGGTGAGCCTTTCTTTTGAGTAATGGGCCTGCATGGAAGGGGTGGAGACGGGGAAGAGAAGGATGAAACTGTTGTCATGAAAAACGGGTAGAGAGAACAAGAAAGCTACTACTGTTTCACTCTGCAACATGGAAGTGGGCCTGTGGTTCTGGACTGGAGGACAGATTCTTGTAGGATTACTGGGTCCCCTCTGCTTCTCTTGAGCTGTCGTACACAGTAGATGCTGTCACATCCCATACTTGGGTTATGAATTGATTGTTATGCTTTTATGGCGCTGGTATAATTAGTTTCACATTTTTAATTTATAGCATCAGCTAAGCTTTTTAATCCGTTATTTATGGCAAAGACCTAAGAACTAAATTGCCTCCCGCCCCCCCCTCTCAGAAAGCATTTCAGTCCCACAGTTTGTAATCAGTTGTTTGGCTAAGACGTGTGGCCTTCTTAAAGGAAAACTTTTCTCACAGAGGAGTTGCTGCAACTTCTTTGGATTTCTTCCTATGTGAGTCCTGGAAACCCTGGAAAAAAAAAAAAGCCTCAAATATTTAAATGGAGTAATGTTTGTCTAAAGCTCTGCTTTAGCAGAAAGTGAAGCTGGCAGGGATGAGAAAGTCATGCCAGAAAAGTTCCATTTCAAGAAAGACTCTTGTGTTGGGTCACATCTTCTATCTTTGGCTGCCCCCCTATGCAGTACTCAGGTGTATTTTTTTTTTTTTTTTTTCCTAAAACAACTAAGGAATGTTGAGTGTATGAGAAGGGAGCTCAAGGAGCTGGGATATGTGAGGAGAGGTCTGTGCCGGGAAGCAAGGGTCTTGGAGATTAGGCAAGTGAAGGCCAAAGCAGCCCGATGGACTCAGAAAACATCCTGATCTACTTCTGGTTCATTTCATAGGGCTCCCGATGCATCTGGTCTCGTTTGGGAGAACAGCTGCGAGGTTTTTGGCATCCTCCTCCTGTTGAGTTGTACTGATGGCCACACCATAAGTCACTTTGAAAAAAATCACAGTCACACTTGCAGATCTGGAAAGACAGGGTAGCCTGTAGCTCACAGTCAGCGTTGCTGTTGAGAGGGCACCAGGGGAATGTGGACAGCTTCCAGACTGGTAGCCCCTGTGGTAGCTTGAGCTGCGAGCTGCAGTTTCGGCTTCAAAGCTGACTTTGATTCTTTGCCCAAGTCCATTTGAGCTGGAGTGTTGAAGGGTTAAAGATGAAGAACCAGACTGCGGCAGGAGCAGCTCCTACAGGACAAAGGAAAGCATTGATGCCGGGCTGGGGTCCTCCCCCTTCCCCCCCGCCGCCCCCATCGAGGCTAAAGGGTCTCAGTGTTTACTGAATGTTAAATAAATACCAATTGAATAGTATGTTTAATGAGGTGTATCAAACATGTAATAAGATACATATCTATTAAACAGTTGTGAAATCTCAGTAAATATGTTCTTAATAATAAAGGATGCAGATGGCTTACAGATTGGACCAAAGAACAAAGGCTAAAGGAGCTTATGGAAGGAATAGGAGAGCCATCTTCTGAAAGCTGAGAAGACAGCTGGTTTTCAGCCAGAATTTGATACACGTATCTGTGCTCAACGAGAGCAAAAATGGGACCCAGGCCCACAAAGGAGAGGACTATAAACTTCGAAACCTAAAGACTAGGAGAAAGAGCGACCAAAATTAAAGACAGAAAAATGGTTGCTCACAAAAATGTCAGCAAGATTTTAAATATACCTTCAGGTTTTAGCAGGATACAATTCTCAGTATCACATGTTTACCCCTTGAATGTCCCCAAAGTGTAGAGACTAGCCAAGTATTAGAAAACAAAAGAGTCACATGATACGTAGGTAAAGGATTATTAACTTGTTTTCCTTTCTCTGAAAAGTGGTAATTATCATATTATATTGCAATATGCTATTGAAGTTACATCAGAAAACTACTATTGAAAAACAATCTCTCTCTCCTTGCACACACAGGTCAGGCTGAGAGTCTGGTTAAGTGTGATTGTTTGTCAAATAATTGGTCCTTAGAGTTGAGAGAAAAGAGGGAGAAAGCAAAATGTGCAGAGCAGAGGCAGGGTGTCTTACAGTGAATTCGGAAACAAACATGAAGCTCGTGGCCATGCTTCCCATCCTTTCTCGAGTCTTTGCACACAACAAAAACGATCCTATTTGTTCAGCACCCTGGGACAATCAAAGCTTGGGTGCTACCAGCTCAGGGGCTCTCTGATCCCTCAGGCATTGCCGTACTGTCTTGAGGGCAAACAAATCGCCATCTCATCATACTGTTTGGGAAGCTTCGTCCCAGGCCGTACAGAGGACTAGAGCTTCCAGACCCCAAGTGTAACATTCTGTCTCTCTGATCAGAAACCATGCCAGCTTTGAAGTAGTCAAAAAGTGTGCAGGTGTATATACAAGGTTCATTGACATTTTGATTGCTTTCCATCTGTTTGACATTGTTCTAAGTGTTTACATGTATTAACTTATTTCAATAACACAATAACTGTGAGCTCGGTATTATTATTACATCCACTTAAGAAATGAGGGAATTGGGGGATACAGAAAGTCACTTCCCCAAGATCCCCCCCACCTCGTCAGTGGCGGCACTGAGGTTCAAGGCCAGCTAGTTTTGCTGGAGAGGGCTTGTTTGTAACTCCTACTCTCTATTTGATGCTTTCTAAGAATTTTAGAGTCGTGGGTCACAGAGAAAAGCCCATTTATAGAGTATATTGAGGTAAACCCTGGAGGTAGCTCATAGCCGCAGGCATAGGGGTGGGGACAGAGCAGCAAGTGGGCTGAGTGGCTCTATATTGCCCACACTGGAGACTATTTGCTCTATGTGCCATGTGCCGTGGCACACCAGACTGGAGCTTCTGCTCTCTGTAGCTCTCAGGATGTTCACAGCAGGGTTGTTTACAATATCAGAACGAATGCCTTGGATAGACTAGATGCATAACAGAAGTGGATAAAGTCCATATGCTAACATCTGGGGAGCCTTTACAAGGTTTGACGTAGAGGTATATTTGCTGGTGAAGAGAAATGTTCATGATATATTATGTAAAAAAAAGTCAAGTGACAAAACAGGATGTAGAGTTTGATCTCATTTTCATTTTTTAAAAAAGGAGGTAGATAGATTGATAGAGAGAGAGAGAGAGGGAGAGAGACGGGCTTATAGAATAGTCACCAGATGTGTACAGCTGTCAGGATAATGGGCTCATAGGCGGCTTTTTGTTCCTTTGTCTGTTTTCTCCATCCTTTTTCTATAATGAACATGGATGACTTGAAAGTTTTTTTATAAAGAGAAGTCACCTGTTGAATTCCTGTGGAAGAATTATTAACGTTCAGGTTCCATTTCAGTCCAAACATAGTTTCCCCAGACCAGTGACTTTCAACCTTTCACTGTCATTGTTTTTAGCAGCAGATTTCTTTTGCTAATAAAATCTAACTCATAGCTTCAATATATAAAAGCAGATCAAACAGAACTTCTCTGATTGAAGCCAGATGTCGGGCCCAGATCCCACCACCCAGTTACTGCCCCCTTCCTCACCACCCCAATTCCCCAGTTCTTAAGCGGGCCTTGTTCACAAAATGCTGCCCTGGACCACTACGGGAGAATCATGGTAGCCTGAAAAACATGCTTGGAAGGAATAATATATATATATATAATCAAAATAATAATAATTGAGAAAAATAATAGAAAACTTGATTGTTTAAAAAAGATGATTCTTTGTAATTTAAATTGAAATGCATAGACTTTTGCCAGATCCTGCTCTGTGGGCACTAAAGGGGGGTCGCCAGGTGGTTTATTCATGTGGCAGCCTCCTTGCATCCAACGTGATGCCTTTATCACAGATACAGGTAAATGTCCCCTTCTTTGTAGTTTGACTTCTACTGTCTGATTTCTGCTCATTTCTATATTGTCCTTAAGTGTCATTGAACCTCAAGAAGAGTCCAGAAAGAAGCTGAACGCCCAGAAACTCTACTCTCCCACCCCTTGTTTAAGCTTGCTTTCATATTTACCTGCCCCATCAAGGGGCAAGTCAATTGCAATTGGTAGAAAAAGATTTTTAAAGAAACTGGGTTGTTTATCCAAAGAACACAGATACACTGATTTGAAAAGATTATAGGCACCCCTGTGTTCGCTGCAGCATTATTTACAATAGCCAAGATATGGAAACAACCTAAGTGTCCATCAGTGGATAAGTGGATAAGGAAGATGAAATATATAGACACAATAGAATACCACTCAGCCATAAAGAAGTCCTGATCTTTGCAACAACATGGGTGGACCTTGAAGGTATTATGCTAAGTGAAATAGGTCAGATGGAGAAAGACAAATGCAGTATGATTTCACTTGTATGTGGAATCTTAAACAAGAGAAATGAACAAAGAAAATTAAACAAAAATAAACTTACAGATACAGAGATCAGATTAGTGGTTACCAGAGGGGAAGGGGGATGGGGGGCTGGGAAAAATGAGTGAAGGAGGGCAAATGTATGGTGATGAATGGTAACTAGATTTGCGTAATCACTGTGTAGAGTAGACAGATGTCAAATTACAATGCTGTACATCTGAAACTTATATAATAAAAAAGTAAGAAAACTGGGTTGTTGCTTTTTTAATGCAATATGGTCCCCAACAACCAACATTTTTGGCTGATAAATAATGGCATTGTGAGACAGACCAGAATCAAGCCTCAAGACTGCCCTTATGTGGACTTCGAATCTAAGCTTCATCCTCTGTTTCTCTAGAATGAACCCAACAGTCAACGAAAGAGATATCTTTCTGCTTGTATTTATCATTCATTCACAAGAGGAAAGCTGAGTAGATCCCTAAGAATTGGGTGAATCATCATTCAATCACTGGAGGGCTATTGTCTTGTTACCTTTGCTTCCTAACCGTTCAGGAAACCAAAAACATATTTGAAAAAAAATCTTTCTGAAAAAGAAGCCCAGATATTCCTACCACTTTCTTCTTTTCCTAGCTCTCTTGTCTGCCATCTCTGCTGTTCCCGCACACCCCACATAAGAGTAGCTTCGTGACTTTTAGAAAGGATTGTGACACTGTGAGCTCAAGTCCACTGAGCTGAGCTGAAATCTCGTTCTGTATGCTACAGGTTATTAGGGTGAGCCAGAAGAATGTACATTTATTTACTGAAGGTACTTTATAAATCAATACCTTGTTTTTGAATTCAGGTCAACAGGAAGAACTCTGAAACACAAGCAACAACTACAGCAACCCTAAAACAGCACTTTCAACTTATTGATTTTCAGAAAAGTATCTTTTCCTGGCATTATTCACACACCCTTGATAAGCAGCTCAATGCAATTAAAAATCTTAATGGATTTTTTTACCCCCCCCCTTCCCAAATATATATATTTATATTTTTTTCAACGTGTCTTTGAATTGCAACCAGTTAAGTTCTTGAAAAAGATAAGTTGGGCGGGGGGGGCGGTGGTGAAAGATGGAGTTTGCAGTTATTTCTTCCCATTTGTATGGGGAGGCATTTTGCTGATTCATTGTTAGAGCACAGCTAACCAGATCCACTAGCTGTTTACTATTTAATTTCATTCAGTCTTTGGGTGATTTTAGATATTTCTCTAACTTCACTGAGAAAATTTTATTTCTTCTTGTGAAACAGTATTTATCACGTACTTAACTGAGCATGGTCCTGAACCGGGGCATTTAAAAAGCAAAAGTAGCTGGAATAATTCTTACCTTCCTTTCAGGCCAAGTATTTTTTTTTTCTTTTCGCGGTACGCGGGCCTCTCACCACTGTGGCCGCTCCCATTGCGGAGCACAGGCTCCGGACGCGCAGGCTCAGCGGCCATGGCTCACGGGCCCAGCCGCTCTGCGGCATGTGGGATCTTCCCGGACCGGGGCACGAACCCGTGTCCCCTGCATTGGCAGGCGGACTCTCAACCACTGCGCCACCAGGGAAGCCCCCAGGCCAAGTATTCTTAATCTGGGGTGCCCATAGACTTCAGGGTATTAGGGAATCCCCAAAGTTGTTTACAAACTACTGTGTGTGTGTGTGTGTACATGTGTGTGCATGCTCCTTTCTTGGAGAAGGGAGAACATGCATGGTTCTTGGAAGAACCATGACCCTGAAAAGGACATGAATCATAGCTCTAAAGCAACATTTCTCAAAGTGTGTTCTGGGAACCCGTGGGTTTCCTGTGGTCTCTGAGGTCAAATAATTTACATATGAATGCAAAGACATTATTTTTCACTCTCACTCTCTCACAAGTATACAGTGGAGTTTTCCAGAGGCTACACAACATAATATATTGCAGCAGATGAAATATAGAGGCAGATCTGAGAATCCAGCTGTCTTCTCTTAAACTAGACATTAGAGATTTACAAAAATGTAACACAGTGGCACTCTTCTCATTAAATTATTTTGGTTTGGGAAATATAATTATTTTTATAAAAAGATGTTAGTTATGTTAATGCATAATGCGTTTCTTATTTTATGTTTTACATGAATTAAAACATATTTTTTAAATTTCTCTTTTTCAATCTCTAATATATCCATAGATATAACCTAGACAGACAAAAGCTCTTTAGCATCCTTAATAATTTTTAGGAGTGTAATTAGGCCCTGAGACCAAAAAAGTTTGAGAATCGCTACTTCATAAGATTTCGGGCTTTCTCTGAACAATACTAACAGACAGAAGTAAAAATAAAAATAGACACTCTGGTAATTAACTTTACAAGTAAGCAGTTGCGCTGTTCCTAATACAGGGTTGAATCATATGAAATTGCCAGCATGTTACTGTTACTTACCTACAAAAATGGTTATTTCCTGTAGTAAAACTAGTAAAAAGATATTATTATTAATCTACCAGATGGGTTACAGTTGCTTTGGCATTTCAGACTTGTTTGGGCAATGCTGGTAAAAGAGTTCACTGCTTTGTCTGCACGCTCTTATCCCGGTTCCTTTTGTAAAATAACTTTTTCTTTTCTAAGTATTTTATTCATTAACTTTGATTATAAAAGTAATACATGACCTAGTAGAAGTACAGAAAAGTACTAGAATGGACATTCATAATTCGTCATCCGGAGGTAGCTTCCTGTGGAGCTTTCTTACCAACATATTACTTTCACTCAGTTTTCTAGGCATATTTTTACCTAAATAAGAACGTACTGTATTTTTCGATCTTGAATCCTACTTTTAACACTATTATATAAACATTGCCCACTTTATTTTAATCTCTTCATTTAAAAAAGTAAATATGTTTTCTGATTAGAAAAATTAACATGCTAACTTTTTTAATCTTTGAAAATATAGAAAATTGTAAAGAATTAAAGTACTCTACGTCACCACCCGAAATAATCATGCTTATGATTTTTGTGTTTTTCAGTATTTACACATAATGTTTTACACACTTGATATCATATCGTTTACACAGTTTTATATTCTTTTTTTCATATGATGAACATTTTTTGTATCAGTGGAAAACTTGTCATAGTTGGTTTGCAGAATATTTTATCATATGGATATAACATTAGTTATTAACAATTCCACTATTTTTTCTATTGTTTGCACTTTTTCACAAGCACAAATAAGGCTGCTGTGAACATCTTTTTCTCTACTGGAGGTCTTTTCACCTCATTTCTCAAAAATGGAATCATCCCATTTCGACTCAGAGGCTCTTCACACAAGTATGCCACTAATAGTGTTAAAGCACAGGGCATAGTAGAGAGAATGTTCTAGAAGAAAAGGGCAGCTTCCCTAATTCTGTAGGCTAGATTCCTAGAAGTAGAACTACTGGGCCAAAAAGCTTGAACATACATTTGGCTCTTTACTGCCAAACTGTTTTCCAAAAAGTTGTGCTAATTTCCATTTCCATCTGCCATGTTGGAGTGGCTGTTTTACTTATCCATGCCACAACTGGGTTTTCTCCCTTTGTCTCTTACTCATCCTCCCCTCTCCCCTCCTCCCCTCCCCTCCTCTCCCCTCCTCCCCTCCCCTCCTCTCCCCTCTGCTCTCCTATGTTTTCCAAATGAACTTAACGGGAAAAATGTTATCTTATTTTAATTTGCATGATTTTGATCTTTAATGCTGTAGAAATTGGTTTTCCAAATATTCTGTGCTGGCCACCGACTGTGCCTCTCCAGTGAGTCGCTTTTATTTTCAAGATGGCTGACTAGCGCTAGAATCAATCTTTCATATCCCTAGTCTGTAGTTAGAAAATGGGCAAAGCCAACTGGTCTGCAGGGTTCTGAATTCATTCTTTCGGATTCATTATTACCTATTTGCTAACCAAATGAACTAATGCCAATCAAATGCCACTGTTAGAAATATCTCTGACCAGAAACATAAAATGTTGAAACCACAAGTAACCTTCTCATTAGACCCTGCACTGGTCAATAACCCCACTTCAGTCTAACTTGAGGCCCTATCATTTATACTTCAAAAAAGGGCAGTAACAGAAGAGTAAACTTGAAATGGGTCTTATTTAACTGGGAAACTAGTGCATATCGTCTAGTACCTTGCTGGCTCTTTCCTCTGGCTTGAAGTCTCTTGAATGACTGAACGTCCTTTCTCTGTGGATGTGTATCAACATATCTAAAGACAAAGGTGGTGTTTAGTTCTCTTTTTATAATTCTGCACAAATAGATCCTTTCTAAGTGTTCTGTTTGTTTGTATTTTGAGATTGCGGCCACATGTAGGGAGGAAAGAAGGAGATTGGGGAGAAAAATTGTTGTAAATATATTTAATAGAAAAAAATACTGAATGTATGATAGTAAAGGAGAGGACTCCAGATGCCAATAAGAATCTTTGAATGAAAAACCTTGAGAAACCCTATTTATGATGTAACCAAGCTATGGCCTTGACAGGAAAGGCAATAGTGAACTGTAAGCTTCCCTAGGGATATAAAGGGATCAAAATTGAAAGGGAAACACCCTGACATAAATGTCTAAAAACAGCAGACTCCCTGTGTTCTGTTGACCAGATCTCTTTATTAACTATCTCCCAGGCCTCACCAGTATCAATAGTGGTTCATAATGATGACCTGAGGGCAGAGCAAGATCTCGAAGTGGCCTCTGACTCATCAAAGAAATATTAAATTAAATGTATTTTGTTGTGGTCTAATTCTTTTAAAATTGGTAATCCATGTGGGGTATAGATGATAATTCCCTATTAATCCAATATTTTATTCGACCAGAGCAATCTTTGAGTCATCCATTTTCCAACCACAAGGAAGGGTTGATGCTAGTTTTTAAATGTCGTTGAGCATACATCAGTTGCGTCTCTATTGTACGTCGCTCGAGGAATTTACATAAGCACAGCTGAATATCCATTGTTTTCTTGCTCTGTGATAAAAGTTCATTTTTAAAGCCTCAAATTGTGATTTGTCAAAGTCCATTTGCCAGTTCTCTAACAATTTCAGCCAAATTGTAAATTGTATAACTGTCTGCATCATTTGCATACGTAATCATGTTAGAGTGATGGTATAATCTAGGCACATCATTTATGAGAAGAGGGAACAATAGCAGGGAGCTTCCAATTCTTGGGATACTCAGAGTAATTTATTACATGGCTGATGTTTTCTTTCTAATTTCCACCAAATGATCTCTTTTAGAATGATGAGCACTAAGGATGGCTGTCCCTTGTGTATTATCTTTACTGCTTTCCTAATCTTGAATTGAGAGCCTAGATGAGCACCGTGTTACACATCTGCTTCATTCTCTCACATACACACAAACACACACACACACACATACAGAGTAATTTCAGTCCAAACAATATCGGAAGAGTTCAATGTTCAGTGAAACATCCTCCTGAAATGGTGCCCCTGTGTTAAATTAATTTGATATCTGGATCTAGTTATTGAGTATTCTTTTCTGTGCATTGACAATTTACCAATTGCTTGCTTCCTATTTTTAATCAGTCTTGCAGATAATTTACCAGCCAACTAAATTGTTTTACTGGCCTATCACACTTCTCTACCTGACAGAGAGCAAAAGTAAATACAATCAGTCTTGTGTTGCACCATCGGAAATTTACGATGACCCCAGGCAAGTAGCTTTCTGCAAGACTAATTTATGTATAGTCACATCTGTCACTGTGGCACTTGGACACATCTTAGGCTTTTTTATTAGTTATTCCTGGTAACAACCCTGTGAGATCACAAGGTGGGTCAGATATACCCTTTCTTGAAAGGCCTCTGAAATTTCATTAGACACCTACATTCTGGGACTCAGCCCTCAAGTCGGGAGTATGGTCCAGACCATCGATCAGGGTCACCTCGAGTCCTAGGACTCAGAATCTCTACCAGGCCCAAATCCATTACTCCATTTATTAATTTCTTCCCCCACAATAAATGGGGAGAGGAAATCACTTTCCAGGGGTCATAAAACAATTTAGTAGTAGTAAGATTAAGCTCCCTTGTAAGTTAATGATTAACACAGACTCAAACCTAGATTCTCATTCTGACTCAGCCATTTATTTATTTATTTATTTATTTATTTTTAAATAGACATTGGTTCAAAGTATTTATTTTATTTATTTATTTTTGGCTGCGTTGGGTCTTGGTTGCTGTGCACGGGCTTTCTCTAGTTGCGGCGAGCGGGGGCTACTCTTCGTTGCAGGGCGCAGGCTTCTCATTGCGGTGGCTTCTCTTATTGCAGAGCACGGGCTCTAGGCGCACGGGCTTCAGTAGTTGTGGCTCGTGGGCTCTAGAGCGCAGGCTCAGTAGTTGTGGCTCACGGGCTTAGTTGCTCCGCGGCATGTGGGATCTTCCTGCACCAGGGCTCGAACCTGTGTCCCCTGCATTGGCAGGCGGATTCTTAACCACTGCACCACCAGGGAAGTCCTCATCCATTTATTAGTGGTGTGACTTTGGAGTTGCCTACCATCTCTTGAAACACTGTCATCTTTCTGAAAGTGAGGGAACCGATGCTTATCCTTCGGGGGTTGTTGGTAGTGTTGAAGTAGAAACAGGTCCCTGTCTAAGTGTTTTCTGGGACTAGCTATTTATACTCCTTCCTCTTATTAATCCATACCACAGCCTTGCCAGGGGTGGGGGTTGTCTCTGTATAGAACTCCTAGTACAGGATCTACACTCATTATTATTATGATGCTATGTGGTAACTCATTATTATTAGGATACTATACAGTAGAGAACATCACCGCGGTTGTCTTTCTTTCCTGCCCTTTATTTACTGTAAACATCTTGGAATTCAGAAAGGAATCTTTTCCATTCAAGTTGCAAAATTACAGTTTAACAGAATTTGAAATAATTTTGGCTTAAAATACTCAAGTGTGGGCAGAGAGCAATTGATGAATCTCTCTGCCGACTCTCGGGACAATCCGCATAATCTCAGCTTTCATAGACGAGGCTGAAGCTCGCCAGATCCAACTCTCTCCCGAGTTACAGACGCACAGCTGTCACTGCTTCCAGCAGGGGTCGTGCTCACGTACCATGGGGCATCATCGAGTGGCGGTTTTATACACATAAGGCTCTTAGAATAGCACGTGTCCTATAGTAAGTGCTCAGTAAGTGTTAGCTAGTATTGTTGATAGAAGTATTACCCTGCTCCCATCCCACCCGACTAGTTATGTCTGCTGGATCAGCATTCTTAATGTCCAAAGCTAGAAAGATTCTCTGGTCCAGTATGAGATTTT
Organism: Leucopleurus acutus; assembly: GCF_964270905.1. Taxonomy (NCBI): domain Eukaryota; kingdom Metazoa; phylum Chordata; class Mammalia; order Artiodactyla; family Delphinidae; genus Leucopleurus; species Leucopleurus acutus. The sequence goes on along the minus strand of NC_139162.1, from coordinate 16,050,568 downwards.
TTTGAATGGCATTCATAGTTTTATGGCCTAGTGATACTACTTAACTTTCCATAAATGTTTATGGAACAGAAACAAATGTACACACCCTGTGGACAAGGCATCTTGAGGGATACAAAAATGGAGAAGCTTTGAATCCTCACCTCAAAGACCTTATACTCTGTTGAAGGAGACGGTGGGGCCTGTTCATTAGGGAAGTCAAACGGGGGAATTTTTTTAACATTATGTATGTGTGTAAGTGCAGCAGGATATGGGAGGGATTAAGGGTTCAGTTATCCTTCCTTCCTTCCAACCGTCTCTCCGCCCTTCCCACCAAGCACCAGGCACTAAGTGATAGGACCGCCAAGTCAGTGGCTGCATGATCTCAGCTGTCACGGTCATTCCACGGAAGAGGTACAGGTGTAGGCCAATGGCTATTGGAGAGTGGAGTAAGTGCTCATAAAGTAGGCTCTAGGAGGCGCTAGAAGAGCCCAGAGGAGAGTCTTCTGAACTGGAATGAGAGATCAGGGAGAGCTTTCAGGAAGAGGTGATGCTTGAGGCAAATTTTGAACGATAGTTTGAGGAGGTCAAGAAGAGGACAGAAAAGAAGAAAGAAAAAGAGAAAGAAGCTAGGTCAAGACACGGAAGCAAGAAAAGGGCTGGAGCATTATGGCACCCCAGGCAGTTCAGAACATGCAGGCGGGCTGGGAACGAAAGCAGAGTAAGGTAGGCAGGATGGTTAGGTCTTTAAACGGGGCAGGAGGGGAGCAAAGGAGGCAACAATTCCAGACAGAAGGACCAGCATAATCACAAGCACAGAGATGCAAAAAGGGAATTACGTGAAAGAAGGCCAACAGGTGGCATAGCTGGAAGAGAGGTGAGTCTGGAAAGGTAAAATGGGGCAAAGCCCACCTTCCTCCTGTGGAATTCCTGTCTGGCTCCCTCAGCACCATCTGGCTGGCCCAGTTCTCAGTGGTACAGTATAGTCATTCTGATTCCAGCAGCCCTAACACCCTCCCCTGCCATACCAATGGTCTTATGACTTTGATTTTGATTCTGGGCCAACTTGGCCATATGGCTGGGCTGCCTTAGTACAGAAACTCTTTGAGCCATTTGCCCTGAGTAATGTTTATATTTTCTTCAGATCTCTCTTCCATGTGGCTTTTGACTGGCCTCCCATTTCAGCCAACAGCATCAGAAAAAGATGGTTAGGAAATAAATGCCTAAGAGATAGTTGGTTCAGAATGAAAGCATTCTTTCTTTTTTTAATTAATTTATTTATTTGGCCTCACCAAGTCTTAGTTGCGGCGCGTGGTATCTTCGTTGCAGATGCGGGATCTTTTTTAGTTTGCGCCATGCATGCGGGATCTAGTTCCCTGACCAGGGATCGAACCTGGACCCACTGCATTGGGAATGCAGAGTCTTAAGCACTGTGCCACCAGGGAAGTCCCTGAAGGCATTCTTTTAACAGTACTCATTCCAGAGAATTTCAAGGGCTCAGAAATATTGGGTCTCTCCCAGATTTGGGCCACGTCTATGCATTCTAACAAGGTTTGCGTTCTTACACATCATCCTGAGGTAAGGAGTGAGTGATGGGCTACAGCAGCCGTAGAATGAATAATAGTGAGCTTAAATCTTTGCATTCAAATTTTTTTTTCAAAGATGATCATGTGAACCACAGAAAAAGGAGGCTCTTCCCATTGATTTATGTTCTTGGTGTTTTCTTGGAATTTTGTCAGTCTTCAGAGAACAGCCTGATCATTTTTAGATTGCATTAAATTCCTCAGAAGTACTGGCGTGCCATAAGTGCCTTTCACTTTTTTTAATATATATAGTAAGCGTTAATAACTGTCAGAACTTTTTTCTAATAAATTTAGCCCCCAAAATGCCTAGTTTGCACCTAGCTCTTTGTTTGCTGTCGTGGATGTCAATGAAACACAGTAGATTTGAGGAGATTTTGTATAATTCAGTACTCCCTAAAACAAAACAAAGCAAAAATAGCAAATCTTCCTCTTTCTTATGATTTTTAAGGATTTTTTTACACTCTTCTCTTACTCTAGAAGAGTCTTTCTCAGACCAAGGCAGTTTGCAGGGTCAAGTCTAAGATGTTTTAGCAACATTTTCTTCTCAAATGGACAACAAAATCATTAAACCCCTTTGAATTCAGTGAACCTGCCTACACGTTCCTATTTCAGAGCAAAAAGAAATCCATTTGAAGTATGCATATTGTTCATAGACAAAATTGCCCTAATTAATAAGGTTCTTTAGGTTGAAACTAACTGGAACTAAACTCACATTAGCTCAAGTAAAAATAGGAATATTACTTCATATGCCAAAATGCCTGGGGTAGGTAGCTTCAGGATCAGCCAGTTCACCAGCTCAAACAGTAATATCGATCTCACTTCCCTTCTCTCCCTGCTCCCACACCCACCTAGGTTCTGTTTGCCTCATTTCCAGGGGGACTATTTGCATGTGGTAGTCCCTGGCAGCTCCAGGCTCACATCTACCAACATTACCACTCCAAGGGGAGAGAGCCTCTCACTGCCAAAGGCTCCAGCAAAGGCCTGGATTGGGCTCTCATTGTCTCAGCTTGGGTCCATCATTGTGGACAGTGGTATGGTATCCAACTGCCAGGCTTGGGTCAACCTTGAACCTGGGGTTGGGTCAGCCCTACCCAAACCAAATGGACTGAGAACAGAGTAAGGTACCTCCCGCCGCAAAGAAATTTAGAGTACATGTTCCAACAGAAAGGGAAGAGAGCAAACAACAACCATTGTCCATTACAATTGCCTCAGTAAATTCTAGTGTACTGGAAAAACAGGTGGTACAGTCGAGTGAAGGACATAAAGCCAAAAATTAATAATAATAATGTAAGTGGCAATAGACAATTGAAAAGTAAAATATGTCATCAAGTATTTGGGGTTTTTTAATCTTTAAATGCCAAATAGCTCCTTTGATCGGAGTATTTTCACTGACTTCAAAAAATTAAACTATAATTGACCCAGTTGATTCCTAAGCTCACTTTAAGCTAAAAAAAAAAAAAAAATTCTATAATTCTATGTATTGGTTAGGTTGATTAGTTCATTGTTTTGGAACAATCTAGAAATGGCTTTCGTGTCACATAGCTAGGTAAACTACCTGATACTGTGTAAATGGTCTGACACTTATCAGGTTTTTTCAGACGGTGGCTTCCCTACAAGACCAGTCTAAGATATACTCCTTCAGGGGATGTTTTTATTTAATATCACTTTGTAAAAGAAACGAAAAGAGAATTCAACTCTATGTTTGGGTGAAAATATATCACACCGTTTTTTGTATGATTAGTTAATAATATTAAATTTTTCCTTGAAATTTATAATCACATTCTCACCATAACTCTAAATATATGAAGTAGAAATTCATGAAGGAATTTTACAGGTAAAATAAAAAGTATTCCCTAGAAATATGTAATAATATAGCTGATTAATTTTTAATCATAAACTTTTAAAAAGCCAAATAATAAAGTCCAAATGTGGGACTAGAAATTCTACCCAATTTGATCTGATTTATTACTATGAGCCTAAGTTCTACCTGTCTGGAAAAAAAATACAATTTTTTTTTGTTTATTTCTCTTTTTAACACTGGTGTGTTTTACTCAAACAAAACCTCTCACAAAGTTATTTATTATTCTATTCTATTTTTTCCATCATGCACACATGTCCTTTCATTTCCATCTCCTCCATGTGGAACATTGATTACAATAAAAGGCAAACATCTGTTTCACAAATTGACAAGAGCAGTGATTCTTCTTTTTTAAAAATCATAATAGATACACATTTATCAGTTTTAGGGTTATTTCACAGACCTTTTTTTTTCTTTTAACTAAGTACTGCCAATCTGCAGAACACTCTTTACCTCATTTCTGAAATAAAATTTGCATAGAATTCAGCAGCACATCAAGAATGTGACAACATTCACTTTGGAGTTAGCATTGTTCACGCTCTCATTGTGCATCTGAACTCTTGTGAAGCTACCGTTTCATCCACCAAGGCCTCCCAAAGGTACTTGTTTTAGCGATGTGTTTCACCAATTTTTCCTCATTCCAGAAAAGACAGTAGCCGACTGTCTCTCTCTAGTGGAGTCGGCGATCTTACCTTGAGGTGTTAAGAATTGCTAAGGGCCATAAGGACTTGTGTAAATTACAGCCATGCAGAGAGGCATTGAAAAATCAATAAGTAATGAAATAGTACTGGAGTGAAGTGGCCAAGAGAGCAATGGGTGGGAAACTCCCAAGGACACAGTTTCATTTTGTCAAAAGGTAAAAGAAGATGTTCTGATGTGTATCTATAAAACAGGCTTCCTTGGAAACAAGAGGCTATTGGCATAGACGGCAAGAGGGTCACTCCAACACGCCACTAAACGCAGTGGACTGTGGACTTCTTGTTGGTACAACGGTTTTATTTTAGACAACCATGCATTTTATTATTGCAGTTAAGCAATAAATACGGCGTTTTCTTCATCATTTTGTGTGTCTGCCCCACCACAATTTTTCTGTCCCCTGGATACCCAAGTGTACCCCATTTCCTGCATTCTATAACGGACCATCCATATTGCCTCCACAAAGCATCCTCATCCTTTCTGACTGGACGTTAGCAGTGTTTCCCAAGAATGTGATGGTGTGGTTGAATCTGAACATCAGTTCCCAAGGATTCCCACCCATTCACAGATGACTCTGGATACATATGGCCTGGAGGCTGGAGCTCTGTAGTCTAAGGAACATTCATATGGTTAAGAGTCCCTGAGCTGATAATTAAATCTGCTGCTTCTTTTTCTTTCTTCCTCTTTAAATTTGAAATGAAATCATGTTGATATTTTTGATATGGATGATTTGTTTTGAGATGGTAGAACTGATTTTTATAAAAAAGATATTGTGGCATATTTGAGTATCACAAAGAAGTAGGTAGTGGGAGGGATCCGATGCAGTCAACTTTGCTTGGGAGAACGTGTTTCCCTCCTGCTGACAGATGAAGGTCCCCTTTTATCTCTGCCCTTTCCAAGGTGATAATGCCCCTTGCTCCTTACATATCCATCTGGTATATAAATGAAGCTATCTGTAGAGAACGATGAGCCAGGCACCAACTGAATCCCAAGGTCTAGATCAAGAAAAAGGGAACCATGAAGATGTTATCCAGGAACTGATTGAAATGACAGGATTACATTTGCTGTGTGTGTGTGTGTGTGTGTGTGTGTGTGTGTGTGTGTGTGTGTGTTTATGTAGCTTCTGTCCTTTGTTTATCAATGGAACAATGAACACTGGTCCTCAAGCTCTATTTTGGGTCAGCTGGTGTCACTCTAGCTATGGAAGTTGAAAAGATACCCGCCTGGAAGAGAAAAAAATAGCCATGAGTGTTTGTACAATTAAAAGACTTGTAGTCTTGGTGAATTGTGACTCGAGTCTTAAAACACCAAATAAAATATTCTACTTATCTCCTTTCCCTTTACTGACACCCAAGTACACTTGGAACACTGACAAGCAGAATCTTTTATATCTGATGAAACAGGGCAGTAACCATCGAGTGAAAAGGATTGAGATGTGAACCAACCGCCAGCCTATTCCCAGACCATTTATGATATGTCGGGTATGTTTCCTGATAACTAATGAGCTAATTTTTTAATATAAATGTCAGTTATACAGCATTATAATTCAACATGTGCATGTACCCCAAAGTGGTGATCACCGTAAGTCTAGTTACCATCCATCATGATCGATCCCCTTCACCCTTTACCCACCCGTCCCCTGAACTAGTTTTAATTATTATTTTTTATTTTCAGGCTGTGTCTACCTATTATTATGTAGCATGGGAAATGAAGACATATATCACATTTAATAGAAATCTGTACAAATCAGGTCCAGAGAAACACTTTCTGATAAATAATAAGGAAGCAATGTAGGTAGCTTGGGTTGTTTGACGTTCCTCTTCTCCTTACATGAACATACAGAATCAGATTGCTTTCTTTGTACCCATAATATTCTGCCATGTCTGGATGAGAGTGCCAAGGTGAAAAATTCAACAGACAAGTACTTGTGCCACTCATCACACCCAGCTTGCTCGTCTGCCCACTGCGTGCTGTACTCCTAGTAAATCCCTGCTGGCCATGTTCCACACCATGAGCAGAGCAATACCCACCTCCTCCAACAATTCATCCGTTGATGCCATTATCCACTGTTTATGACACTGCAACCACAGTAATGAATTGATATGTCTTGATCTTTGAAATGCTTAGACAGGAGGCCACACATTCTAAGAAAAAACAATGTCAAGACAACTCTATTCGGCAGGGGTTGGAAATGGATACTGTGCAGGAAAATGCATTAAAGTTGAAGAGGGTTTTGTTTAACATGGTGGTTTTAAAGACGTAAACAATTATGATGGGCAATAACTCCCTCAATCGGAAGATTATGGAGAAGCCCCACATAGGCCAGGGTGCTGGTATGATTCCAAGTGGTGCTACCACGATGAAACACTAGGGGTCACCATATTAATACCAGTGTCCAGGCTCCATTGCTCTCCAGAGAGCCTACCATCCAGGAGCTCTTGGCTCCCTGTTTATTCAAGGAATGTTGCTCAGTGCCTACCGTTCATGACGTGTGACCCTTTGCAGTTATTTCAAGCACCACTGAAACAATGGGGTAGAGTCCTCTCTAAGCCTCTTTCTGGTGAATGACATTTTTTAAGGGCCACCTAAGTGTATCAATCCATTATTTGGGGCTAGAGATAATTATAAGGGGTGTGTAGGCCAATTAACCAAATATAGAACATTTTCATTCAATAGCTGCACAGTATGACATTTCAAATGTTCTACTTAATCCTGAGTCTCTCAAACCATGTCAATACTTTTTTACTTGGCAGGATTGATATTCTGTTGAGTGTTGACTAAAACATTAATCTCTCTCTTCCTTTGCTTCTCATCTCTTTATGTTTTCAATCCCCAATTCAGAAACTATTCTCCAAAGAAGAAATTTAAGCAGTTGTCTATAATCTACAGATACGTTATCCCCAGGCTGTACCACAGTCCCTAGAATCAGAATGGGAGACTGCTGACCCAGATCCACAGGAGGCCCCAACCTCATAGTGAGTGATATGATTCTTCTTACTCCTATTTTAGTCCTAAGGATAGTGCTACCCGCCCCACCATCATAAGGAGGAAACTCTAGTTATCTCATTTGGCGTAGAGCTTCTGAAGGCTAGGATGCAAGCAGTTGATGATCTGTGAACAGCATTTAAACCACATACACGCAACCATATACACACACCAAAAAAAAATCAGTATTGCAAGGGAAACAGATAGCAATTGATAATAATGGTAAATTCATAGCCTGGATAAAGTGCACATCTAAGTCAAAATTAATTTCAAAGCTTCTGGGTTTTTTACGTGTTCTCTTTGTCTCTCTTTATTTATTGAGTATCTAATATGCAGAGGCATGTGTCTGGCAATGGGGGAGATAGAAAGATACACATGTGCAAAGAAGGTAACTAGTGATTACTATGGCTTTCTCTTCCCTGCCCCCACCATTTGTGCAGCTGTCTTACCCAAATACATCCCTTCTTCATCCACCATTTCCCTCCCACCCTGTTCAGTCATGGTCTCGTATTTTCTTCAGCATTTCATATTATTCTGGACTGTTACTTTCACCCATCCTTTTGCTCTGTCTCTAGCCCATTTCACTGTACATATCTGTGGAGAAACTGAAATATATTTTGCAGTGTGCATTTCTCTTCCTTATCAGGCCTTTCTTTCTCTAAGAAAGAAAAATATTGATATTACTTTTATTTTTGTGTGTAGCTTTCAGTCAGTTTCTTTCTGTGGGTTATCACGCCTTAACAGTGAAAACAGAGGATTCCCCCTTTTCTTCCCCTACAGCAACCATGGTTTAGCAGGAAAGTGATTTAAGATATTTCTATGCAGCAAATTAATTTTGCAAAGCCAATGGTACAGAAGTAGAAAAATAAATCAAAACCATGCCAAGAGTGGTGTTTTTTAAGAAGGTATTTGGGGAGACTTGAAATATGCTTCTGTTGAATCTGAAAATTAAACTCTTGTGGGTCCAACCCTTAATTCCTAGCAAATTACAACGGAGCCGTCCAGGGTATAATCATATCGAAGGACGTATTTGCTATTATTTGTTTTTTAATTTAAGTTCTTCCAAACTCTAGCCTATAAACACCATACATAAGAGAGTTCTTTATCTCACTTGAAATAAGGAAACTTTCATTGTTAACTAAGAGGTTCACAACTTTGACGTTCCATTTCTCCAGAACTGGAAATTCTTAACACAGTGACCCTTGGCTCTTTGCAGCTGCCAAAGGGTGGGAAAGAAGGAGAGAGAGAATGTCTCCAAGGCTCTCTCAGAGCAGTGCGGGCTTGGACGAAAATTGCAACAGCATACGTCAAAAGCATACTGCTCAAGAAAGAGATTGTATAAAGTCTAGCTCCAGTTCAGTTATATCATACATTTTATTTTCTTTCTGGTTCTCCAGTTGATGTTACCCATAATTTAAGTTTTGAATCAGATAAACATCCTCACTGCATACAAAGCTATACTTGGATAACCCTGATGAGCTCATAAACAAGAAGGCGATAAAACAGAAGTTTCTAACCAAGGGTCTGTGGACCCCAGTAATTCCGTGGTTTGGCTGTGTTGAAATCCTCTGAAAAACATATGTGAAATTTGGGACCCATATTAACTTTTCTGCGGAGGGAGTCCACAACATTTATCATTTCCTCAAACAAGCCATGTGCCCCCCTGCCCCAGCAGCTTAAGAACCCACTGGACTTGAGTGTCTTCTCTGAGTGAGGTGTTCCGTGACTGAGTCAGGAATCTCCTGGTCAGGCTTCATCACTGCAAGGACTAGAAAATTTCAATGAATGATAATACCGTTAATATTTACTGTTTCCCACGTCCCAGAGCACTGTTGTGAGCACATTCTGTGTAGTCATTTCACCTTATCAGGTGGAAACTACTCTCATCCCCATTTTATAGCGGAGAATGCTGAAACACAGACAGGTAGGCAGCTTGCCCATGGACACAAGTTGGGAAAGTGGCAGAGTTAAGACAGAGCCCGGGTCTGGCCCTGTAGCCCCTGGGCTTAGCCGATGCTTAGCCACTCTGCATGCTGCCTCCTGACTGAGGGGTCCTCCCAGACAGGGGCTGTCCCTTTCAAAACAAAACAGGACTGAGAGTCTAAGGAAATGTGAACACTAAGAAGTGAGGAAATCAACTTCAACTTCCCTCATCCCCCTCCGGGTTCCCAGGATACTAGCAATTCAGGGCAAGGCTGGCAAAATGCCAGGGCACTGCTCGGTGCTAGAGAGGCCTCCGAGGGCAGCAGGCAGGCCTACGGGCCCGAGGAGTCAATTCGTCATCCCCCTTCGGGGCCCTTAGCGCCTCACGTTTGAAGACCACTTTCCAGTTGACAAGCCATAGCCGCGTCTCTCCCCTCCCCACTGCCCTGCCAGGAGGACAGGTGGAGGTCATCTCACAGACAGGAAAACTGAGGCCCAGAGTGGTCACGGCCTAAGCTACAGCAGAGCGGTGTCTAGGGCCCAGGTCTCCAGACCCTCAGTCCCGTTCTCTTTCCATGGCTCTTTGTTGCCTGGCCCATAGGTATCCCTTGGCATCTTCAACAGAACAGCCAGACAGGCAAGAATCCACATGCACTCAACTCCGCTCCAGTGGGAGCCTTTCTATCTGTGGCCGCAGAGTAAGCCCTACCCTGACCCAAGGCAACCACGTGACTTTCACTATCTCATTTAATCCTGAAAACAACCCAGTGAGGTGACTATTATTTCCTCAGTTTCACACACAGGGAAACTGAGACGTAGTAGCACAGCTTGTCAATTATAAAACCCAGACATCATACCCAGGCGTGTCCGATTCCCCAGTGTTTGCTCTTCACCGCTGGGCCATGCCACCATCCAGGGAGGCAGGAAAGAGCAGAGGAGTAGGAAACGGACAGCCCCATTTGCATGATGAGCAAGGCTTTTTACCTTTTCCGAGGACTGCACAGACGGAAATCTGTTTCAAACACTAGCGCATGGGGTTAAAACTGAAGAGGACAGTTACGAGTGATTCGTCACTGGAGTGGGGCTCCATGGGCATCTTCAAAAATAGGATCAGCTCTCACCCACTTGGACCTGGCACAGAGGAGCCGCCGGAGAAGTCCTTTCCAGGCCTGTGATTCTGTGATTAACTCTTTTAAAGGAGTCAGACTGCTGAAGCTCATTAGAAACAATGGCCCCATTTCTCAGGGGCTGTCGAGTCAAGCGGGTCCTGAGGAAATTTCTCTGGCACCCAGGGATCATGAAATTAACACCAGAGCCGCTGGCACCAGATCACTGTCCTCTGTTGAGACCTCAGGAAGGGAACAGTCACTCAACCTTTTTGTCCTGAAAACCCAGGAAGCCCAGACGGCGGGGTGGTTTGGGTTTCAGCACCTCTGAATGCATCATTTCAAACAGCCGCTCTTCCTAAATTTTCATTCATCCCGAGTTCCCAGGAGAGGCATCCTGAATGAACAGAGGGGCCGGGAGGGCTTTGAAAGGCTGGTGGGAGAAGGTGATTGGGAAGGACTCTGAGCCGGATAGAAGGCAACAAGCGAGGCTCACGTGCCGGTGCCAGGGCGGAAGGGGCCCTTCTGTCTCTGATCCCTGAAACAGGCCACCTGAACAGGGGCCTTCGGGAGTTTTGCACAGACCCCCGGCACGGACAGCCGGCCAGCGCCACCGAGCTGCCGCCAGCAGCGCTTCCAAAGGGGGAGGGTAGAAGGCCGTGTCTTTAATGTGCTCAGTGGGTAAAATTCCTCTTTGTGGAACCTTCCCTCAGTTTCCAGCATTATGTCTACTGAAGACTGTGTTCGCAGCCCAGAGGAGACCTGGCCCCCCTGCAAGCCAGAGAGGCTGTAAGCCTCCCCTCCAAAGGTGGCTGGGATCCCTGGGGCAGCCCAGAGGGAGAACCAGCCCCAGGCCCCAGAGAATTAGGGTTTCTCCTCCATCAGCAGGAGAAATGTGTATCTCAGGGGTTCTCGCTGAAAGAACTATGGGCTGGAGGGAGCCAGAGAAAGGTCTGACTTATGGCCACTGTAAAAGAAAAGACGAGAAACTGAAAAGAAAACAAGAAAAGAAGAGAAACAAGTAGGGTGGAGGAGTGTAGGGAAGGGTTGGGGGTTTCTTCTGCCACAGTTTCTCTTTCAGAGATCTGAAATCGGCAAGTGTTACGTCAAAGCTTTCTCCAAATGACTTGATGAGGGTTTTTGGTTGGGTTGCTGCACTCCCGGGACTCATTGGGATGGCAGGATAAAAATTAATTAGAGGCTGTTTGGAGGGGGCTTTGCAAGACAGCCTGAGGCTACGCTTCAGTCTGGTCGTTAGAAGCAATATCATCACCACCTCCTCGCCCAGAGAATAGACCTGCGCTGGGGCGGCCGGGGGGAGCCACGGAACGTTCAACACAGACATCAGAGCCAAGACTTCCTCCCAGAGAGATTACTTACCACAAGCCAGTGGATCTACCTGCTGACAACCTCAGAAATGTGTCTCATTTCATTTTCAGATTTTTAAGAGGGGTTACATCTGAAGCTTACAGAATCCTGATGAAACGCCTGGTGGAAGAAGAGGTACTTGCCTCTTCCATGCCTCTGAATGTGACCTCCAGGCTGGGTAGAGCCACCAGACAGGCACAAGGCAGGCAAGATCCTTTCCAGGATTTGCTTCCTTCCTGTAGGGGGTGGCACACCAAAGAGGAGGACTCTAGGAGTTGGCACGTTTCTGCGTGACCAAGGCTGACCCATGATTATTGCAAATTCAGATAGTTTACAAGAAAAGTAATGCAAGCCCTCTTCACTCCTCTGTTCTTTCTCTTTCTCCCTTCCCTTCCTCTGCCCTGTGGTCCTCATGCCTCCTCTCTTCTCTCACCCATACGTAATCCTCCTCTACCTGAAGTACTGGTTCAGTGAGTGACCTTGAGGTTGGAATAATTGGGAACTGGCTCCTTAATTCTGGATGAAATAGTTCAAAGCATGAGATTAGTCCCAGCATTTTGTCAGTCACAAGTAGCTTTTCCAGCTGTATATTTCACCCTGAAATGGAAAATGCAAAGGGAGTGAATGCCTGGGTTTCCTTCTTAAGAGCACTTTTAGCCATCATGAAAGATCCTGTGCGCTTCATATATATTTATCTCCATATCACTGTAAAAATGTTAGCTAGTTAGTCCTTATAACGTTTCCTGTGATGCAAGCAATAATTAAGATCCCTGTCTTATGGATGGAAAAGCTGAGATTGTTCCTATTTCCCATGTCCAGAAAAAGGCAATCTGTGTGTGAGCTCAAAGAAAATGTGGAACCTCCGAGGGCCCTCCCCTCTCCCTAGACTTAGCTGTGTCTGTTTTATTGCCTATAATTGCTTCCTTGCGTCATGGTGAGGATGGGGGTAGGGTAAACCAATGGGAACAATTACCAAAAGAAAAATAGCAAGTTTCCCTCCAAACCGGCCACTTCCAAAATGAATTCACCAGCTGCGTCGTGATATGAAGTCACAGTACCGCGCATTTCAGCAGCTTCCCGCTTTGAAAGATATCAATACATTCTCTAAGGTGAGACTTGTTCCCTTGACCTTAGACAAGGAGTGATCGTGGCACTCACCACGTCTTCAGAAGACACAAGAAGACTTCCTCCAAGGAAGGCTGACCATCAAACCTGAACACTCGGCTTATTTCAGAGGGGTGTGAGGCAGTGGTGAGCCAAGCTAGCACCGCTTCCGTGCTCTGATCTGCTTATACATAACCGGAGAGACAAGACATAGTCCCCAGTGCACAGGGGTGATAGCGGCTGGTTAATGAGCTCAGGGGGGAGCCTAGGACCACCCCTTGCCCACTTGCTCTCTGCCGAAGGGAGGTGAAAGGAGCTACTTGAGGGCTGCTCTCAGAATCCAGGCCCAAACTGAAGTCAAGGTCAAGGGGTATGGCTACCTAAAGCCAAATCCTCTCCACTAAGTGCTTTCAAAACCAACCAGTCTGCCCGGAAATCAATCTACTGCTTTCTAAGCAGCCAGCATATTTAGAACTGTGGAAATTAAAGATGGAAAAGACCTATTAAGGCTTCTAGATCATTCCCTGGGGCCCAGTGCAGGCTCATTCCCTGTAGTACATTTGTTAGCGCTGTGTCAGGCCTAATTTCAAGTGTCTCAAGCAATGAACATAAAGGAGACAGAGATAGTGGTGTCTGCCCATGGCCGTGAACAATGATCATGTGATTAGAGTCCTCCGTGCTGCTCGCTGGCCTTTGGCATGCCTGGAAAGGGTTTGGATTCCCCAGGGCTCGGCCCAGAAGACACCAGCAGCTTCTAGAAAGTGGAGACATTTAGAGAACTCCTCACTTCTTTCTGTGTGAGCAGAGTAACACCCTGCCTTTCGGAAGTATCAAGGCACCAGGCTCTCTGTAAATAAATTGCCGTAAGGTGAGAAGAGAGAATCCAGGTGTACCAGGACTCATTTTAAAATGAAATAAACCCTACCCCCAAGGAATCCAAGCTTCTCTCTCACAAATTTTATTCTGGGTCGGTCATGGGTTCACTGAACCGCATTTCTAACCAGTGGTGAAATGGAGGAAACATTTTCAGAGATGCCAGGGCTTTATTCTAGAACATTCAGGACCCAGTGATAGGAAAATAAGAACAGATGGCTCACAATAGCACAGTCAAGTTTTTTCTGAGAAATCATTTCTCTTTTTATCTCTGTTCCCAGCTAGGGAGGAAGCAGGTCACATTCACAATTTCAGGTGGAAGAAGACTCTTTAAATGAGGGTAAACAGAAGCCAAAGCTAATAGAATCCAGAGAACAAAGGGATCAGAATCGAATGCAAGCCGTGTTCTTTCTACTTCTCCGTTTTGAGACGATGGAGAAAGTCCCTTTAGATATTCACATCAAAAATTCCAAATGCGTGCATTGTAAGCCCAGCTCTGTTACAGGACACGAGCAAAGGGAGTCATTCACGGGTCCAGTGCAAAAACGGTGTGACAAGGACTTCCCTGGTGACGCAGTGGTTAAGAATCCGCCTGCCAATGCAGGGGACACAGGCTCGAGCCCTGGTCCAGGAAGATCCCACATGCCACGGAGCAACTAAGCCCGTGCACCACAACTACTGAGCCCTCGTGCCACAACTATTGAGCCTGTGCGCCACAACTACTGAAGCCTGCACACCTAGAGCCCCTGCTCCACAACAAGAGAAGCCCCCGCAATGAGAAGCCCATGTACCACAATGAAGAGCCCCCGCTCGCCGCAACTAGAGAACGCCCGCGTGTAGCAAGGAAGACCCAACACAGCCAAAAATAAATAAATGAAATAAATAAAAATTTAAAAAAAACAACAACAACAATGTGACAGCTCATCGACCCCAAAGATCTTGAAAACGGGACCACATTACATTTCCTGGAATAAGAGTTTCCTCCAAAGAGACTCTCTAACCCCATACCTGTTATCAAGGATGAGGCCCATTTTCTTTCCCGGATACTTGAAGCAAAACTGAACTTTTCAAAGCCTGAAGTTTGACGCTCGGCCCAGCAGCAAATTCACTTGCCACCACCCCCACCACCACTTCCTCCCTGTAGCCCTGTTCTCTTCCACTTTAAAGCATTATCTCATCTCAGCATTGCCGCTTTTTTTAAGTTCAATGTCACTAGCTAGTTAGGAGAGGGCAGGAGGGTCAGGGTTTAGGACTCCAAACCGTCCTTGACGTTTCTCTGTAGATGGATCTGCTGTTTGCATCAGCCCCATAAAAAAATAAAAAAAAATAAAAATCCCTCTTTACTATCTGAGAAAAGATCAGAACAGGAAAATGTCAGTTTGAGAGCTGACAGAATTCTGATAAGAATGAACTGGAAATGAGAGAAAGAAAGGAAGAAATGCTGTCACTCAGAGTTTTTAATTTAATGTTTTTAGACAAATATGTTTCCCACTGAGTGTGTATGTTTTTTTCACACACGAGTCTTCCATCCCTCCACCTCTTTTCCAAACGCTCTTCTTGAGAGAAAGGCTGTCTATTTTGACTTGATTTGATTTGATTTTTACGGTCTTTCCACAACCTTTCAAAGATCTGGAAGGGTCAACCCTCCTGGCCTGAGAGCTGTGAGCACATTCACTCCACAGCATTTCTTCTAAGCCCTGGAATCGTTTCCACTTTCAGAAGTATCTATACATATTTTTAGAGTTAGGGAGATAATTTAAATTCTCAGGCTTAATTGAACCGACAGAATGGAGAATGGAGCGCTCCAGATGGAAACACTTTCAGAGTGTGACGACCTCTGAGTTCAAATTTAATACCTACATAATAAAGGCTTGAAGATAATATAATGGGCATTGTTTCTGTTGCCTTATTTTTTTTTTTTTCACTTGTGTAGCAACTTTCCTATTAGAGGAAATGGCTAATGTTTTTAAATACAGGCTACACGAAACATCAAGAAATGACCCCCATTAAGAGATATATTTTTCATGAAGAAAAGGCCAAGTCTTTGATGAATAAAATACTCAGTAAGAGTTAAGTGTTCTTCTGAATGGAAAAAAAAAAAAAAAAAAAAAAAAAAAAACTTTCTCTGGAAACTAGGCAGCTGCCCAGTTCACCAACAAAGCATTTATTGAGCACCTACTCTATGCCTGGCACTCTACCAGACATTTTATATCATCTCACTTAGATATTATTATCCACATTTTTCAGCTGAGAAGAATGAGGTGAAGAGAGGTGGGTTTGCCCAAGATGGCAGAGAAGTGGCGTGACAGACCCAGGGTGCACACCTGGTGGGGCTGCTAAGCGTCCTCTGTGTACAGGCCGTGTCCAGCATGTAGTGACTTTTGTCCTGCATCTTTATGCAGGGTGCCTTAAATGTCCTGTATTCAGCTACCTTTAATAAGTTACAAAAGCTTGTTACAGCTACTTTTCAAATTCAACTAAGCGTTCTGTATTTTTATTTGCTAAATCTGGCACCCCTGATATCTGTATCTCAAAATCCCAAATCTAGAGGTTTGCCCCTTCTTCTACACGAAGGAAACAAATTTTTCTGGACACTTGATGCAATGAGCAATGTACACACTAGGCCTGATCTATAGTAGTTAGGAGTGTGCGCTCTGCAGTTGTTGAGACTTGGGTCTCATCCTTGCTCCACCACTTGCAAGCTGTGTGACCTTGGACCTCCCTGAGCTTCAGGCTGCCTAGCTGTAAAATGAGGACAAGAGTAGTACCTACTTCATAGGGTTGTATGGAGATTCAAGAAGAGAATGCATGTAATAAAATAACCCGGTTTCTGGCACACAGTAAGTGTTCAAGAGACATTAGCTATTACCTGTATCTTCAAAATTATTCTACTATGGCTCTTCTAAAGCACAGCTCTGCTCCAGCATCCCTTTGCCTTAAAACATCAATTCTCGTGCTCGCTTCGGCAGCACGTATACTAAAATTGCAACGATACAGAGAAGCTTAGCATGGCCCCTGCTACTTGAAGCAAGGATGACACGCAAATTCGTGAAGCGTTCCATATTTTTGCAGCCGCGTAGCACAGGGAGATCAGCTCAGTGCTTTGTGACCACCTAGAGGGGTGGGATAGGGAGGGTGGGAGGGAGACACAAGAGGGAGGATATATGGGGATATATGTATACGTATAGCTGATTCACTTTGTTATACAGCAGAAACTAACACACCGTTGTAAAGCAAAAGATGTTAAAAAAAAAAAAAGGAAATCAATTCTCTACAAGAAACAATGCAGATCCCTTATCTTTGTATGTAATGTCTGACCCCACCAAACTATTCCCTGCTACCACACATATGAGACAGCCAGTCAATGACGGTCAGGATAACCTGCTGAATACAACTCTGAATGTGACTTAAGGAAATAACTATGTTTTCAGATTTAAGTGTGAATTCTTTTTCTGCCAAATAGGATTAACTGATAGCGCGTCCTTGGGCTTCTTTGTCCTTATAGGTGGATTTCACTTTTTAATTAAAGATGCCATATAACTTAGGATGTTCTGGGACCCTCTGCACAAGAACACCGCACTGGAGTAGGCAAAATGCTAGAGAAAGTGTCAGTGGGAAGATTTTTGTGGGGAAAAGAGTTAAGGTTCTGTCTGTCCACCACCCTCGAGGCTCACACCCCTTCCTCTGACCAAGCTCACCTCCTGGCTTCAAAGCAGTCAGGCCGTAAACACTAAGGAGGGATTTTACTGGCCCATCCTCAACTTGCTATTTTATTGTCTGGCATTTCCGCTACCTTCTCTGGGAGTTAACAAAAATATCTTCCATAAAACGGTGTTTGGTTTTGCAGGCTTGGATTCACGTTGTCCGCGGGGGCTTCCTCTGTAGCTACATTGTCTTCTCTAGCCCTTGCCATGCTGTCTCCTGCTCACCCTGTGTTCTTGGGAGGCAGCAACCACTGTCTGGACGCTTCTGTCCCTGACCTGGGAGACATTGAGAAACACCAGGCCCTGACGGCATCCCCATGCACGGGGCAAACCCTAGAACCCCAGGACGGGGACCAGGCGGGAGGTTAAGTCAGAAGGAAGGGTGGGAAACAACCCCAAGGAGCCAGCATTCCCCCTGTGAGAGAAAAGAAGTGGTAGGCCAAAGGCTTGCCTTAGTAACAACCAAGGATACAAAGCAGGCCTCTTTATAGACACATGACCTGCATCCCTGAGGCCCTGCTCTTTACGGATTCATGCACTGGCATAAGTTCTAAATTGCTGCCAGTTTCACAACTGTTTTTAATTTAAAGGCCTCCAGGCCATGATATTCCAGGGCAAAGAGAGATTTTTCTTCAAGCCGAGCAGAAGAACGAGATCAGAGCGCCCCCATGGCTTGCGACAGCCGACTTCACCTCCTCAGCTTGGGAAATCGTTATTAATTTCTCCCCATCTCCAAAACGTACTTCCATTTGGAGATAAGCGAACACACTGGAAACCATTCAGAGGAGGCTCCAAGGGGCAGAGCAGTCAAGCGCAGCGGCTATAAACATAACTTCCTTTTCAAAGAAAATAAAAGGACGTCTCAGAGTTTTCCAGAAGTTAAGACGGCGTGTGATGTCTGAGCTGTAACACCAACCATCTCTGGAGGCCGGTAGAAAGAGAAGGGCTCAGTGACACCCCAGGAATAGAGTTCACGCGGACAGGGAATGCTTGACAAATCCCTTCAGGGAGGAGAAAAACGAAGGGGCGCTCACCTCGCTTTACAGTAACCCAGTTGGGAAAGAACAAGAGAGTGAGCCAGGGTAATTATACAGGCGTTTTATTAGCCACCGCTGCCTTTTAAAAGGCAAAGTATGAACTCCTAAATGCTGTAGTTAGGAAAAGGTGGCCACACTGGGTAGACAAAAGCCCATGGACTGCATGCCTGAAGGACCAACTTTTCCCGTGTATGAAGATAAATTTACCTGCCCTTCCATCTGGACACCGCCCTGTGTCCGGGCGCTCTGCGAGACAGCTTGGCAGATAGAACATCAGCTGGTTTCAGCCCCCAATTGTCCCCTCAGCCAGGCACGTTTACAAAACCCACAAAACACCCAACCATGCATGGTGACCCTAATAGGAATTATGCCTCCAACACACTTCTGTGACATATTGACCTCGTATAGATGATCACCTCCCTCCTCCCCAATCATCAAAGCCTACTTATCCCAGAGCAGTTTTGCCCAATTCCCTTTGAGTGATAATTGCATATTCACAGCCAAGGGCACAAAAGGAAAGAAATGGAACTTGGGTTAGAAGGGCAGAATTTCACCCCGACACTGCTCATAGATAACGGAGCCAGTGGTGATTTCAGCAGCCCCCTGAGGGCTTCCCCATCCATCAGGTGGAACCCTGTGCTGCCCCCATCAGAACAGAGGGGTTTGGGGTGACAGTCTCACTCCCACAGGAGGAGCTGGCATAAAGAGATGGCTCTGAAAACGAAACTGCAACCTCGCTTTAGGCCCTCCTTACACAAATTGCTCCAGACATTCCCATAGGCACTTCTCTCACTGAAGAAGATCCCCATATAAAGAAGCAGGATGACACTGACCATGCAATGCGCCTGGGGAGACCAGGATGGCAGACCAGAGCTCTTGTTGCCCTGGCAACACCAATATGAATATGCCCAAAAGGGTGGACGGGGTGGGTTGGCAGAAAAATTTTATTGGCTGGGACTTCCCTGGTGGTCCAGTGGTTAAGACTCCATGCTCCCAATGCAGGGGGCCCGGGTTCCTTCCCTGGTCAGGGAGCTAGAACCCGCATGCTGCAACTAAGACCTGGTGCAGCCAAATAAATAAATAAATGTTAAAAAAAAAAAAAAAAGCTTATTAGCAATGGTTGCCACCCCCAATCTCCCTGTGGGAGTGGGCTTCATGCCCACTCATGTCTCCTATGTCCCCCCTTCAGCATCTGTGGCCTCATGACCTCCGCTGGCAGGCAGGGCACAGAGACCAGGTGATCTGGATCCTTCCAGTGAGTCTAGACCAGACTTGAGAGTAAAAGCAAAAAAAAAAAAAAAGAAGAATGAAATAAGAGGATCCCTTGTGAATGGATCTGGGTCCTGAATCTCTTCCCAACGTGGCTTTAAATCTTCCCTACAAATATTTGGATCTGTGCATAGCAAGTCTGATTTCATGGAGCAACTTGCTCTCTCGATGACCCCTGGGTCCAAGAGTTGGCTGGAGCCAGCAACGACTGGCCAAAGCCTGGATGGATCCAGCTAGCTCAGTCCCTGAAGGCTTTGTTCTTCAATCTGTTTATACAGTTTCCCGTAGGAGTATGTAATTTTAATCAGTAAATATCTCCCTTGATTTATCACCTTCTATTGACACAGTGGTAATTCAAGCAGTGGAACTAAAGCTGGGCCTGCTGTGTGTTTTTTCCCCTCATTGTGCCCGGCCTCTGTTTGATTTTTCTCCATCCTCTTAGGTAATTGGTCCGCCTCTGACACTCTCTGTATGACCGGCTGCAGTCAGGGGTCAGTGGGTTCCCCCTTCCAAAGAGCAGAATATTGTAACCAATCACGATGCAAGCCCATCTCAAGTTTGCAAAAACCAGAGCAGACAAACCACAGACTAATAGGACCCAGTGGATTTCATTTTTAAAGTAGAAATTCAAGATGCTTATAAAGAACACTGTTATCCTCTCTAGGCCCAGAGACAGTTTGGAGACTTAATCCGCTGATTTAGTATCTCTGAGTTGAACAGGGAGATCCTCTATCCCAAACCTTCTGGAGCTGCCAATTTCCACATTAGTGGATTGATCGCTCTGTAAACACGGGGTTGGAAAAGGCCTGGTATTCAGTTCTACTTTTTATTAATGCATTTATTTATTTAGTATTTATACTAGTAAATTGGTAAAAAAAAAAATTCCTTGGGCCCACTGTATTTTGATTTCAATATCACATTTGACCAAAAATGATCTCCTTGATAGCCAAGATAAAGACATGAGGCCTTGCTAGTCATAGAGCTGGGTGGATTCAAAGCTGGCTTGATATGCTCCAGTGTTCCGGACTAAGCTACTGGTGTTCGTAGGTGGACTAGAACTAAAAGGAAAGGCTTGATGTTTGGAGGACAGGGTCTAGATTCCCAAAAGATCTCAATAAACTGAAATAATGGGCTGAAAGTTCAAAGGCCAGGATCAATGGAACATTCTGAACTTTAGTTCCCCAAATCAAATGCCAATGCACTGAACAAGGGCAATCTGTTTAAGTGTAAGTTTTGCGAGACTTTGTTCGAAATTTAGGGGTCCACAAACTCAGTAGATGCTAACTGTGTGATCCACGGCTGCCAAAGTACTAATGAAAGCTTAGGCTGTGTTGGTAGGAATATGGTTTCCTCCAGTCGTCCTCTCACTAGACTTGACTTTCATTGAAGTTTTTCATCTTTTTATCCCCTGTAGTAACTAGAACAGTGTCTCCTATCACAGAAGCTTATTTAAGTGTCATTTGGATAGATGGATGGATGGATGGATGGATGGAGGGATGGATGGATGGATGGATGGATGGATGGATAACAAGGGAAGAAAGCGACCCACTGGTCAACACATATCTAAAGTACTATGTTCAGTTTTCAATGCCAATTTTCAGGATGGACATGAATAAAGTAGAAAGTGTAAAGAGAAGAATGCCCAGATAGTGAAAAATTTGGGAATCATGCCCTAGGTGAAAGAGTTGAAGAAATTGGTATATTTAATCAGAAATAGAAGGCAAAGGAGTCTTTGGGAAGGAAGGCACACTGGGAAAGGGGAGAGAAATGTCATCCAGATTTAGAATTGTGAGGGCAGGTACATACGAGAGGGATTACAATAATTTACATTGCTTTAGAGGATACAGCTAGAAGCACATGGTGGATACCTACAGATATCTACCTACAGACAGGTAGGTTTCAGCTCAGAACAAAGAGGAAATCTCCACCAGTCAGAAGGGTTCCCTGGTGCCTACTAGGGAAGTGGCCTGATTCTACCAATGGGTCTTTCTCTTTCTGATTGTTATAAGCAGCCCCCAACTGGAGCAGCTCCATCCCTGTGATGTCTCCACAGCTAACTGCCAATACTCCTTTCTCAGGGCTTTAATTTAATAGTGCTTTACATTACATTTAGTTTATACGTCTGTCTCCTTCACTAAGTTACAAATTCCTTGAGAACAAGGCCTGTGCCTTTCGTATTCTTTATACGTAGTAGACACTTAATCAACATTTATTTGTTGAGTTAACTACAACCTGGCTGCCTCTTTGATTCAAGTCTAATACCAAAAAAAAAAAATTGTTTGGTCTAGCCTGAGATCTGTGGAAACACAGAGGGCTCTGGAATGGCAATATAGCCGTGTTGGCTTTCCTCCAAAGTTCTGTATCTGGGGGAAGACTCATCTATGAATCCATTCTTCCCATCTTTAAAGTAAGGATACTTGTATTCTTGAGGTTTACAATACTGTGTACATAATGTTTCATATTCTTTCAAATAGAGGTAATCTCTGAATTTAAGGTGCTATTATAATGATATATATCACACTAAAGAAACATCTTCTTCTTTCTCTTTACCATCAGCATTCTTTTTTGTTCCCAAAGTTCCCACTATGAAATTCTAGAAAATTCATTTCAGTAAAATCATGTTATCTGCTACCCATCCAAACATATATGTTGGGTTGCCCAAAAAGTTCATTCGGGTTTTTCTGTAAGGTGTTACGGAAAAACCCGAATGAACTTTTCGGCCAACACAATATAAACCAGTGGCATCTCTTCTGCGTATAATGGAAGAGATCTTTATTTTCTTCTTCTTAAGGGAATTAATAACTATTTGGACTTTTCTCAACAACTCAAATCACTGAATAGTTTAGTCTGGGGGATATACAGATCTCACCTTCAGATCACATTAAGGGAACAGAGTCTCTCAAATGTGGTGGTAGACGTGTTTCCACGACTGAGTCACACCAGTGGTGCAAATGCAGGTGGGGCCAGGAATGAAATGATGAAGACAGTTGTCCTCAGGCTTATTCTGTTGGATGAAAAGAATGCCTCTGATGGAAGCCTTGTGCTATTTCTCATGATTACATCATTGCCTTCGTAGCGCATTAGGTTGCAGGGTGGGGCTGCACCAGCGCTTCAATATGAAGACTCTTCTGGAAGCTCAGTTTGTATCAAGCCTACATTCCATCACACTGCCACCTTCTTTCCCAAAGGTGGCAGCTATCTGGTGAATGGTAAAGTAAAAAGATTTCCAGAGAAGTAAAGTGCACGGAGGCTTAAGAACAACAACCAAAAAAGACAGGCTATCAGCCAATAAACAATAAAAACTTCGGGCGAGGACATTTCCTCTTAGTGTTCTTGGCTATGAGAGAGAAAGTGAGATTCACGAGGACAGGTCAGGTTACTGCGTCTTAGCTCATGTTACACAGTTTCTATATAATACAATGGACACCCATAATGAGTGGTGAGAAGGATCAAAAATGGGGACTATCGTTTCCTACTATCACTTTAGGCTTTCAGGTGGGGCGGTAAGATACGTGATCTTGGGTATTCATGGAGTAATTGCATAGACGTTGATCTCTTAATGGTAGACGATGAGTTAATTCATCCCCAAACCCTTCTAACTTGGCCGATGAGGAGTTATTAGTCATAGAACTCACTCTGGGCATTGCATATTCTATTATTTATTATTTACATATAAATGAAAGTGTGAGCCTTTCATTGGAGAAACTGGCCCACAGGCAAGAGAAGAGAATGGAGTGGTGGTGGAGGGATGTGGCAGCCCCTGCAGGATTCAGAGAGTTTCTGTCGCCAAGAGCCCAGGGTCAATACTGGCAAAAGGATGAGAGAATAAATAAATAAATATAGGAATTGGAGAGGAGTGTGGCCCAGGAGACAAGGTGGCTTGAGGGTGGCTCTGGTATCAGAAGAGGAAATGTCAGGAGTTTGATTCATTCCTTTACTCATTGATTCAGCAAATGTTTCTTGTGCTAGATCAGGATGTACAGACCTAACCCTGCCCACAGGTAAACAAATAATATGTGATGACAAGTGGGAAAAAGTGGTATGAGGGAAACAAATAGGCTATTACAGGAGAAAATAATAGGGTGAGGGGTTAAATGGATGGGAACATATTTGAATAGACCGGTTAGAGAAGATCTCTAGGGGAGTTGACATTTAAACTTAAACTTGAAGGCTAAGAAAGAAACAGCCTTACAGATATAAAAACATGAATGGCGGGTGTTTGTGAAGCCCTCAAAGCAGGGACGTTCTTGGCAAATTCAAAGAGGTAAATGGAGCGGCACTTCCAGTTACTGAGCCCCTGTCACAGTCAGACCCTGGTTTCGGTGCTTGTGTTAAAGCATTTACTCCTCCCAACCCTTTGAGTAGACATTGTTGTTGTTCCTACTTTATTGGTGAGGAAAATGAGGCTAGCGTGTCTGGAACATGAAGGACCAAAGAGAGATGGCTCAGTATCAAGTTGGAGAAGTGGGCAGGGCCCACCCAGTAGGGTTCTCAGCAGGGCAATGGGATTCATCTGATTTGGGTTTTCCAATGATCCCTCTGGCTGTTCATTGATGAGTGGACTGAAACAGGGCAAAAGAGGAAACAGAGGGACCATTTAGAAGGGCTTTGGGTTCCAGGCAAGCATGGATGTGGTTGGGCCAGGCAGGTGGTAGAGGAGATGGTGGGAAGTCGTAGCTTCGAGGCATGTTCTTGCTGTGTTGACATTTGAGAGAGGGAGAGAGAGCTCAGAAAGAGACACTTGGAAATTGGGAGATTTTCAGGCACCTAACCAGGATCCCGACTGACTGTCAATCTGACTTAAATACCCTTTGCCTGCATGTTGTGGTTTGGCCGCCCTAATTCCTCTCTTGTTTTTTTGTCAAATGGACACACACATACACACACACCACTGATCCGCTGAGCACTCAGGAACAGTCAGCAAGTAAGGCTTGTCTCCATGCAGAGGAGAGAGACCTGCTACCCAGAAAAAGAGAGAGAGAGGAAAAAAAAAAAAAAGAAGAAGGAGAAAACTAAGATGTGAAGACAGCTCACCTGGGGAAAGCAGGACCAGCTAACCTCAAGCCAATCATTAGCTCTGCCCAAGGCCACTCACACACTTGGGAATTTTAGGAGCCCGGAAACTCAGAGCAAAGTTTATTTTCAGAACAAGGCCTGAAGAAGGAAGCAAAGGATAAACAGGGACCAAATGTTTTAATTACTTGAAATGGTTTCCACCGCAACACCATTCCCCAAGTGTTAGAAAGAATGGCCGGGAGGGTTTACGGGGGACCCTTCTTCCCCCCAGCTCACTGCACCAGCCCCACGCACCCACTTGCATGACAGTTCCTTAGCAGGATGGGTGGGGCGTACCCATGGCTGTCTTGTGACTGTAGCCAAAACTGGGCGTCAGAGCCTGGTGAGTTTTCCAGGCGGCCGCCTGGAACCGTCCTTGGCTTCAGAACAGTAGCCACAGTTGGTTCTCCAGAGACCGCCTCTGAGTTTCATGTGATACAGTTCTTCATCTGGGTTTTATAGAGAACAGGGGTCTTGACCCTGGAATGGAAGAGAGCACAGCCTTGTTAGCAAACTGTCCGGGGAAAACTTTAAGGAAAACGAATGCGGTGGAGGCCAGGGAAGCCAGGAAGGGCTGAAGGAATACAGGCCTGTCACCCAGCACGGGGCCCCATCAGACTCCCCGGGCGTGGCCTCCAGACCAGCAAATCAAGTCCAGATAGCTCAGGGAGAGCCAGAGGAGAGGACAGACGTGTCCGGGGGGGGGGGGGGGGGATAGCTGCTAAGATGATAAAATGACAGAGGATACGACAAGCCGCGGCCCATCGGAGATCTCAGGAAACGCAGCTCGGAAAAAGTACAAAAGTCCTTCAGTGTGAGGTAATGAGGCGCGTCTAATTATATTTAAGAAAGAAACAGCAAGAAATGCTTTCAAAGCCCTCCCCTCTTTCTTTCCTCACGAACCGAGTCCAAATCCCAAACCGAGAGACACCGTAATTTCAGAGAAAGTGAGGAATTTCCGAGAGCATCACGGGAAACAAGGTTGTGATTTTCCCAGAACTGAGAAAAACTATCACACCAGCCCTTCCCCGCCTGCTGCCTTTTTCCCTCCCCAAAAGAACTCCCATCAGGAAACGGCAGGGGGAGGAAGAAAAAAAAAACCAAACCAAACAAAATTCAGGCAGCCCCACCATGAGAAATCAAGGCAGTCGAAATGACATTTGACACCGCCAGGCCACAGCTGAAGAACAAGGGAAAAGTTTTAGGGTGACTGTCACTGACCCATAGTCTCTCACTCCTAACCTTGCTCTCCAACATATGTTTCTCATTTCCTTGCTTATAGCTGGTCCAAGCTAATGATATGTGTTTTGGCCGGGATCCCGTGCTTGGCATACAGCCGGGCTTGTTCTCATTGTCCGGGCTACTTACAGAAACCTCCTTCTCTGTCTCTTTCTCTCTCTCCAAAAACCGGCTTGAAAGAACAGTAAATATGCAAAACAGCCCCCGTGCTCTATACAGCTACCATCTTGAACATGGCCCCCTCTACCCTAACACACCCCATCAATAAAAGCCTAAAGAGACCGTCCACGGGTGAGGGGTATGTTCAACACAAAAGCAGTGGAAATTCAAACAAATTGGCCCATTAGAGTCTCACACGGCTATAAATACAGCTCAGCTTGGGCTATTTTGAGGGACGGTGGCATGGGAAAGTTCGGCCTGGAATCTTGAGTTTGTCAGAAGAGACGGATCTCTCCCAAGACATGGGAAGAAGACGAAGCGCTCGGCAGGCCTTGAGGAAGGAGGGCATCGATTCTGGTCAGTTCCAGGGCAAGGCTAAAAGCGGACCAGGAGGCACGTCCAGGCCTCGCCCCTGTTCTCCAGGGCTGCTGGCCTTGCCATTGGAAGCATGGGCTCCGCTGTCATTCAGAGTGTCCATAACCTTTAAGAAAGCTGAACATGCCCTTTTGCTCCCCAGAGGTCAGTGGACCATTGCACTCTCCCTGAAGAACCGGGCAGGCTGCTGGAGGAGGGGTGGGAACAAGAGTGGCCAAGCAAGTCTGGGCAGGCCCCAGGCTGCGACCGGCATCTCTGGCTGACGCAGAAGGGAATCCTGAGAAGCCCATTTTTGCGGAGCAGACCCCAAAGTATGGCGCCCGTTACGTATATATTATAAAATCAGGGCACAGTCGCATGGATTTTAGGAAATGGGGACCCATGCATGCGTGTTAGCAAAGTAAGTAGGCAGACAGTGCACGCATGCAGATGTCGAGAACTGCTTCCCATTTCCCCCCAGGGTGTGTCAACAGAAGGCAATTAACTGCTAACAGTTAGGGATGGGTAAACACAGAATACACATCTACTTATGCATTGGTACCTGCCTACTTTGGGGAGAACACAGACCACGCCTTGTAGTGTCACTCCTGGGTCTATTTGACCGAGGTTCATGGACCCCATATCAATTTCTGTTCAGAAAGCACACCGAGGACAACTTTGGATCTACTCATTCGGTTAATAAGTTTGAGCACCTACTGTATACCAGACACTCTCTGAGGCGGGGGGTCACACAGACATAGCCCTGACTGCCAGGATTTTCAACCCCGGGAATGCATTTAATCTGTTCTTGACCCTAGAGTTTTCTTGACCGCACATCCCATTTTGCCCAGGACAGCCCAGCGGATAGCTGTTGTCCCAGTGCGATTATTAATAGTGCTTTCCACTCTCCAAGCTGTCCCAGTTTGGATAATAAATTCTACGATTACTTTATCTAGAGTCCCTCTTTCCGAAGTACTCTTTTGGGTCTGAAATCTAATACACAGAGAGAAAGGTGCAAAAAATATAGCGTCCTCTATTTTAGAGGCTCTTTGGAACTTGCAAAAGTCAAGAGAGGGTTCCCAAATTGTCGAGAAAATAGCTTTAGTGGATTAAATTTTAATTAGTTCAAGAACCGACTCTGCTGCATCCTGGGCTTTGAATCCTTGCCACGTGCTGCAGTTGGGTCTGTCGTGGCAGACCTTGTCTGCTCTGGATTTTCCATGATGCATCTGAAACCTCAAAGTGACTGCCTTCCCCCCAGCATGGGGACAGCCGGGGCACACGAGGGCACTTGTCCCCATACAGCCAGGAGGGGAAGAGCCAATTCAGGTTACCATGACAACACCCTTTCCTGAAAATGTCTGACTGACACTTCCTGGGGAGACGGGAAGTAAGGACAGGAAGACACCAAGGTCACTCTCTTCCCAAGTCCAGCTCTCCCCACCTCCCGGACTTGTCTGATATTTGGCCTTTCCTAGCTCAGCCTTTCTTCTCCCATTGCCATCAGCTTTTGTCCTGGGGGTAAAAGCAACCAACTGCTTCTGTCCCCTTCTCCACAGCCAGCCATTGGAGCCGCCAAATGGTTCAATCATATGCCAGATAGAAGTCACGAGTAAGGGAAAGATGCCTCAGAAAGTCAGGCGGCTGATTCCAAAGTGAAAAATAAACAATGCGTGGACTGTCTGCACTTTTGTAATCAGTGTTATTATGACATTAATAATCACTCACCAAATGTTATTGAACACTTACTACATGCCAGGCACTGTGCTAGAGATTGTGTATAGAGTATTGAACAAAAGGGATAAGGTCCCTGCCTTCCTGGGGCTTACTTACAGCGTCCCGAGGGAGACAGGCACGAAAGGGATAATCCCGCACTAAATCCATAACTACAGATTGTAGTGAGTACTACAAAGGGAAAGCGCACAGTGTAGGAGAAAGTACAAGGAGGACTAATTTCTATTTGGGTGAGTCAGGGAAAGCCCCCCCTAATAAAGCAACGTTAATCTAGGACCTGAATGATGAATAGGAAGTAGGCAAAGAAGTCCATTTATATAGAGTCCACGAGTCTCCACCATATTGGGCATCACTTTTATGCATTACTCAAATATTTCACTTCGAGACTAGAAGAGTTCTGGAGGTATGACCTTCAAACCTACATATTGATAACCTGCATCAAAAGTAATGCAAGAGGTAATAATCCCTCACTTCTAGGTTGTTAGTTGTGTGTGAAGTTCCTAGTGCAGGGCTTGAAATGTAGAAAGTAATCAGAGCATGGCATTCACCTCTCTGGAACTATTTTAGCAAATGTAGGGTCTCTCATATCTGAATCCCCAGCAACTAGCATGATTCAAAGTATTATTACCATGTAGTGTTTTATGCATGAAGTGCTCAGTGTCCAATGAACGAATAAAGGAATCAATGAACCCATGAATTAACTTTTATAGGATGTCTTCTATGGATCAGGCACTGTGCCAGGTACTTTCACAAATATCCTCTAATTTCAACACCATAACATTGTTGTACCCATCTCAAGGCTGGGATTCTAATGTGCCAAACCAAACAAGAGCTCTGAAAATAAGTATAAAATATAACCCGAATGAAGTTTGGAGAAGCAGATAAAGCGGCAGATGCACTTCCAGGGGCATTTTGAAATAGCAAGCAAAGATGCAAGCCGATGAAATGAAAAGCTACAAATGCGCCAAAGAGTCATGAAAGTGGGATGAGAAAGAGGCTTTAGAGGGAGAGGAGGTGTGAGGCAAAATGGTGGGCAGCATCGCTAAAACCTGGAGCTCCTTCGGCAGCCCACAGAATGTTTTGTAGACAAAGATGATGCAGTTGCATCCTGTCATCCTTGGGACATGTGTTGGATACGCCCCTAAAAGTCTAGGGGTGTGAGGCTTCCCTGGTGGCTCAGTGGTTAAGAATGCACCTGCCAATGCAGGGGACACGGGTTCGAGCCCGGGAAGATCCCACATGCTGCGGAGCAACAAAGCCCGTGCGCCACAACTACTGAGCCTGCGCTCTAGAGCCCGCGAGCCACAACTACTGAAGCCCACGTGCCTAGAGCCCGTGCTCCGCAACAAGAGAAGCCACGACAATGAGAAGCCCGCGCACCGCAATGAAGACTAGCCCACGTTCACCGCAACTAGAGAAAACCTGCGCACAGCAACGAAGGCCCAACACAGACGAAAACAAACAAATTAATTAATTAATTTTTTTAAAAAAAGTTTAGGGGTGGGGGAATTGGGTTTGGAGAGAATTCAGGCTCTGCGGAACATTTAAGTGCAGAGAAGCTTCAGAAAAGAGAATGTTAAAAGACTGGCATTTACTGTGCAGGTGGTAGGTAATAGGGCCGTGTTCTGAAACAAAGGTAATGAGAAGAAGTATGAAGTCAGAAGTAGCTCCAAATCTCACTGGCTTAAGAAAGGACATTGGATAAAGAAGAAAACTAAGCAGATGATTTTATTTTAAGAGGTTTCTCTAGTCTAAAAGAGGCAAGTCTTAACCGTGAACGATTTAGACAAAAGAAAGTTTAAACAGAGGTAGTGTATTTCATCAACGATGGCAGTGGGAAACAGAAAGTGGTTTTAGGGTCGGAAAATCTCTACATTTTAAAACCATTCACATTAAACAGGGGATGAATGCAAAAGGGAAATGTCTGAAAAGCTTCAAGGGGGTCGGAAGAAACCTGAAGGCAAAAATAATTGCCTCTTGTAGGGAGCTGTGATGTTCTAGAGGATTTTCTGCAGAAATGGACATGGGTTTAAACTTGGTGCTCCTCTGTTGAATTCCTGCAGTTACCTGAGATGAGGACAAGTTCCATCATTGTTCTAGCTTTATGGTTTTTCTTCCACAAACCTATTTGTGAAAGCGCCATAAAATTGTCTTACCTAACGCTCTCAGTCTCAGGAAATACGATATACAGCAGCTCAGGAGAAATTAGTATTTTTTTCCGATTCCGCGGCCTCTTGGCACAAGTTCAGCATTGAAAGGGTTAAAATATCAGCACATTTCACTGGTCTTGGGTTTTACTCATAAACATTCAGCAAAGCAATTTCGCTCAATCGCACATATTAACTGCTTAAGTTCTTCTCTCTGAGGATGTGGACTGTTATTTTATGCCAAAAGTCCTGTAATTAAGTTTGACATAAGCGCATGGATTAAATATGTGGTTGGGGGGGGGCGGGTGGAGACGTGGAATGGAAGGTTTTCTCTCCTCGCCTTTTTTGCCATATGGAGACTGTAACCAAATAATGTGCAAAAATTTTTAAGAGAATTTCCAATCTTACTACTCAGAGTTGTTTATCAGGTAATTCATAAGGCCAGCACAGTTACAAAACCAGTTTTTCTTTTCCCCAATTTAGCAATAAGAACAACAACAAAACATTCCCCTTACAGCAGTCCTGGACCCTCGTAGCTGAGTCTTTATAAGGCAGAGGACAGAACAGCTACTAGAAATTCTTCCAATGGGCAAGCGACTGTGGCTATAGTTTGGAGCTAATTTCTCAAACTGATCTAATTCACTGTTATATTTTAAATGCTAAAACCATGATGGGAGTGCTGTGCATTGCATTGCTTCATCAGCTACATTAAGGTAGGCAACATTTGGAGGTACTTCATTCTAAGGGGACTTTTATTGTGTCCAGATTTTCCCTGTCTGAAGGGTCGTCAGGTGACTCTGAAAAGGCCTGAATCACGTAAGCGGCATAATAACAAATTTACTTTCAATTTCTGGCCATATTCATGAAGGTTTCTTGTGGTTTCAGAGAGGAATTCTCTTGTTCCTCCCTTCCTAAAAACAGCTGAAAATAGCTTTTTCAAATGTTTGAAAGAGAAAACATCCTCCTTGAGTTTCCCCCAAATCGGAGTGAGCATGCAGGAGATTAACCCTAAAAGTCGGGCAACAGGCCACCTTCCAGCTTCCCTCCTGGTGAATTTGCTCCAAAGCTCTTGCCCAGTTCCAGATCTTTCTATTCATTGGTTTCACTGAGTTGATTGCCTTCTTGGTGGCTCTGTCCTTATATAACTTCTTTGAAGTATGAAAAAATGTTCTCCAAATCATTGCCAGGGTCAAGTTCTTTATACTTTATACTGTCACTGGGGAAAATGTCATTACAATCATTCCCAGCTACCTTCTGATTTGTCTCCGACTCTGAATCTTTTCCTTCTGGAGGGCTGCAGTCAAGGCTGTTCATAACTTTGGAATCCCTGTAAATCTGCATGTTGTGCTGACTTCTAGAGCGGGCTTCTGACCATTTTAGTATGTCCATTTTTATTTAACAATAAGTAGCTCAAACGGAGTGCAGTGTTGAGATAAAGCCTTGATATTTGCTGCACAAGAGTGAGAATAATTTACTAGGCTCCATACAGCCCTCTATTTGGGGCAATATCTACCTCATCGTTCAAAAGCCCATCCCAAGCCCTTCAGGAATATTCCTGTTTCTTAGTTTATCTTCCTTGTGTTATAACTTATATTTCTGCTCATTAAATTACCTAAGCCTGTTACTAGGCCCACAGCCTTAATGTCTTCCAGGCATTCTGAATTGTACTATACTCTTCTTTATTATCCCCAATCTGGTGCAAAATACAATTACCTTCGACTCTACTGTCCATGTCATTATTGGGAAATGTCCTGTTCTCTTAAATGGCTTTCACTTTTTCCTTGATATCTTAGGCAGTTCTTTCTATTCTCAAACCTTACTGTCTAGGGGGCTCAGTTCATAAGATTTGCCCAAGAGAGGTAATGAAATGCAAAGCCCTGCCCCAGAGCTGAGCTCTTACTTTGGTCATGAGGAGTGGAGAGAAAAGACTCTAGTGGGTTGCCACTCACTGAGTCCAGTCCAGTGACTTGAAATTAACGGGACTGACCCAGACTGCTCTGAGAGAGGTGGGCGTGTTCTGCTTTCTAACCATGTCTGATTGCATTTTCCATGGACCCAAGTCTGCCATTTTATTTTGTCAATATCTGATTCTTCCCTAACAACTCCAGAAAGAAGCAAAAGCCAGGCCAGGACGCATGTGAGTTTAGACTGGGCACCAGGCTGAGTTGCACGTAGCTGATTTCAGCGGGGCTGAGTGTGGTAAGTGAAGAATGCAGGGGCTGTGGCGTAGTTGTGCAGTCGTTCTTGGAGGCCTATTGAAACCTTTCTGCACTTGCGCCTTTTCTCACCTCGGTTCCCAAATAAGAACTTATCCCCATTTTTCCTCTGAGATGCTGTCACACTTTGCCTCCAGGCTGAGGCAATTCCATCACGGACCATACATTTCTCCTGTGCTTCCTATCTTCCCTCGGACATACCTGTAGGCATGAGGACCTATTAGGAACTTTTGAGGCCTGTGCTCACAGCTTTCTAAATCTGACCATAGCCCTGTTGAAGAGAATGGTCATTTTCCCTGAAGTTTATGCAGAGCAGTTTTTGGTTTATCTTCTGGAGCATGATTCAAAATTACACACCCCCACTCTTGTTGGTGAGTGGTGGTATGTAATGGTACAGTGAATAAGAACGTAGTAAGCCCTGAAGCCTGACCGCCTGGGTTCAAATTCCAGCTCTGACATTTATTGGCTATCTGACCTCAAGCACGTTAACTTAACCCTCATGACTCATTTGCCTTATCTGTATAATAGGGAATAATAGTACCTCCTTCTTGGGGTCACTGTGAGGATTAAACACATAAAGCGTTAATGAGAGCGCTTGGCGCATGGCAAGCCCTCAGTAAGTGTTGGCTCTACTCCAGATTTTCTAAGGAGTATCAACTACTCCCTAGCTGTTTTTGGTTTGAGATGAACTGGGCCTTCAAAGACGTAAGATGTTCAAGCTCTCAAGGGGATGAGGGATGAGCACATTTATGTCTTCAGGTTGTACTTCACTTGGCAGCATTTAAGTACAACCTTACATCAAAACTGATAGTCAACCCATGACTCAACCTCTCACAGCCAGGTGTTAGTTAAGGACATGGAGACTCAGAAAATGGAAAGGTTGGTGTAAAAATTAATCAAAGGATAACCAACAAGGACCTACTGTATAGCACAGGAAACCCTGTTCAACATTATATAACAACCTAAATGGAACAAGAATTTGAAAAGGAATAAATACTGTATATGTATAATTGAATCACTCAAGGACAAGAGTCTTTGTTAGGTGTTTGTAATGCCCTATTGCCCACTTCTCTGAGCCCAGCGCCTGGTTTAGTACATACATGTTAGATTAAACTATCACATGGGAAAATTATATATTTCTTGTGAATAGATGAACTTAGGTAACCAAGCCAGGCCAAATGCCCTGAAGAGTTAAATCAGGAGAAAAGACACGTAGTCCTAACAGAATGAGAGATGGCCATCTGCACGTCAAATACATGAATGTAGGAGAAACGTTGCCCACTGATCACTGTCCAATCCTGAGGGAAAACCTATGGAAAATACCTGAAGACCACATGTTCCTGGAATCTGAGCTCTGTGCATCAGTAATGCCGTAGAAGGCCAGGAACATGGGTAGCCTGAGTCTTTCCTAAGGACACAGTTATAAATGAACTCAAAGACATTCTTTAGAGGCAATTCTTATTATTATTCTTGAGTTTAGAATAACTTCACTGTTGTTTCCCACTTAGATTCATCTGAAAATAAATATTTTTATTTGTGGAAATATGACGCTCCAGGGGCAAGTACAATAGGGGTTTAGGGCAGCAGGGCTTAGAGTGATACCTAATTCAAATCTATGAGCCTTTGAGTATGTTGCTTAACCTCTTTAAGCCTCAGTGTTTCCTTCTGTGAAACAGGAATTTTGTGAGGATTAAATGAGTACAGGTATATGAAGAACTGAGTATAGGGCTCAGGACACAATAAATGTCCAGTAATTATTAACATCCAGTAATAGCAGTAGTAGCAGCAGTCAAGTCAAAGAAATAAAAGATAATTCTTTAAACATATGACCAAGGAATTCCACTATGAAGCACATACGCAAGAGAAATGAAAACCTATGTCCACATGGAAACTTGCACACAGATGTTCAGAGCAGCATTATTTATAATAGCCAAAGAGTGGAAATGACCCCAACGTCCATCCACTGTTGAATGGATACACACAATGTGGTCCATCCACTCAATGGAATATTATTCAGCCACAAAAAGCAGTGAAGTACTGACACATGCTCCAACGTGGATGAACCTTGACAACATTATGCTAAATGAAAGAAGCAAGTCACAAAGACCGCATATTTTATGATTCCATTTATATGAGGTGTCTAGAACAGTCAAATACATAGAGACAGAAAGTAGATTGGTGGTTGCCAGGAGTTGGTGGGAGGGCGGTGTGCAGAGTAGAGAAGGGTGAGGAGTGACTGTTAATAGGAATGGAGCTTCTTTGGGGGATGATGAAAATGTTCTAAAAATAGACAGTGGTTACTGTTGTACAACTCTGTGAAATACTAAGGACACTTTAAAAGGGTAAGTTTCATGGTATATAAATTATATCTCAATAAAGCTGTTAATTTTTTAAAGGCATTTCCTTAAAAAAAGTAAATTAACTTATCCTTATCAAAAAATAATCCGTAGTATATACCGTCTTTTCCCTTGATATGAACTAGAAGTTTATAGTTTAAGCATTTGACACCAAAATATATATATTTCAGCCACACCACACGGCATGTGGGATCTTAGTTCCCCCACCAGGGATTGAACCCACAGCCACTGCATTGGAAGCGTGGAGTCTTAACCACTGAACCACCAGGCAAGTTGTAGGGATACACTTTAAAAATAGATTAGTTATTAGTGAAGTTCGTACATCCATAGTGTGGTTTTTTTTCTTTTCTTTTTCTTTGGCCACACCACACGCGGCTTTTGGGAACTCAGTTCTCTGACCAGGGATTGAACCCGGGCCACAGCAGTGAAAGCACAGAATCGTAAACACTAAGCCACCAGGGAACTCCCGTCATCCACAGTGTTTAAGTGAACTTATCAAGGACATATATACATAAACTTCATTTATAAATGCCAGTTAGTTATAAGAATTACTCAGCGTCAAGAACTATGTGTTGAGGGTCTGCTGTGTGCCGCACATTACCTTGGACATAGGGACATAGGAGAAATAAGGTCCTAGAGTCACAAAACTTATAGCTCAGCAGTTTTTTGCACAGCACACCAACCAAGATGATTTGGTCATGCTCCAGTTCTCTGTAGTTTATGTCATAAGAACAATGCGATTTTGCCCAATATAAATCATATTATCATCTTATCATCATGCCTTTTCAAACCCTTCTCTCCAAGGGCACACCACCCCCAGAAAATCTCAGTTCTGGAATCTAGAAGTTTAAATAAGCTCAGGATCCCTAAGTTTTCCATAAAGAAGCTTAGAGGTCCACCAGGCCGTACATATATGGATTGCATTTTCTCCCTTGAGGACCTGCAGTAAAAGAAGGAGTCTCAGGGACTTCCCTGGTGGTCCAGTGGTTGAGACTCTGCACTTCCACTTCAGGGTCAGATCCCTGGTCAGGGAACTAAGATCCTGCATGCTGCAGAGCATGGCCAAAAAAAAAAAAAAAAAAAAAATGTTAAATAAAATAAAGAAAAAAGAGGAGCCTCAAATTTTTATGAACATAAAAATCCCCTGGGGAAGTTTGTTGACTATGCAGATTCCTGGGCCTTAGCCCAGAAAGGCAAATTCAATAGGTCTGAGGAGCCCAGGAGACAGAGTATTTAACAAGCACCCAAAGTTACTCTGTGCAAGAATGCAGGAGCAACACTTTGTGAAATACTGATCTCAAAGTTTGGAAACCAATGCATTTCTGGCTGTATATTAAGCAGCAGCCTTAAGCATAGCACTGTCTAGGCACTTCAGGGGATACGTAGACATGTAGTGTCTCCTGCAAGGAACACATAATCAAGTCTGGAAGACTTAGAAGACACAAGCATGATAACTGACTGTACACACTGGGTGTCATCAATAACCGGTGAGTGACGGACACTCAAAGGGCTGGAAGAGCTCAGAAGAGCTGAACCGCTCGATAGGCCCCGGTGGTGGAGAACGTCACGGAGGAGAGGGGTCCCTCAGGCCTAACCTTAAAAGGTAACAGTGACTGTAAAGAGGAAGACATAAGAATCTGGAACAGACAATGAGGGAGACTTGTCTCAGAGCAGTTGGCTATAGCGTGTTTATACGTGGAATAAAAAGAGGCCCAGTTGGCAAAGTAGAGTGAGGGCAAATTCTGGAAGGCCCTAAAGGTTTGGCCAAGGGACTGGGACTGGGTACCCACTTAGAACTTTTGAACAGAGGGTGGCATTCTGAGGTCAGTGCTGTGAAAGGGTTAATCCAATAATAAGTCACTGGGAGCATTTTTGGAATGAAATGACACATAAATAATGGAGCAATAGCGTGATGGACGTAGAATCCAGAATGGATTGGAGCAGGAGGGAGCCTAGGGATGAGAGAAGCATTTGGAGGGACTAGGACTGGCCCCCCACACCAGAATAAGCACGGTCCCCCCAAAAGAATAAGCATGCCATGACAGAATTCCCATTTTACTTAATACCTACTTTACTTAGAAGGGAAAAGCAATATTAATATCCTTTCTTTTGTACACTCGTGGTAAGAGAGGTGCCAACTTGAAGGAGCCCATTAGGGAGTGAGGTGACCATAACAATAATAAGGGACATGAAGATAGAAGTAAGGGGGCTTCCCTGGTGGCGCAGTGGTTGAGAGTCCGCCTGCCGATGCAGGGGACACGGGTTCGTGCCCCGGTCCGGGAGGAACCCGCGTGCTGTGGAGCGGCTGGGCCCGTGAGCCATGGCCGCTGGGCCTGCGCGTCCGGAGCCTGTAAGGATTTAACCAGCCTCAGAGAGTAGGAAAAATGCCTGTGGGCTAAGGAAGAGGAGGGGTGGCAAACCACGTGCGCTGAGCCCTGTTGGAGTGCTCACCCTTAGGACCTTGCCCCTCATCACTAGGATAAGGAACAGTGCTTCCCGTGAAACGAGTCCACAAGCACATTAGAAGCAACCTTTACAAATGACCACAATGACAACTCAGGAAAACTTAATAAGATAGGTAACCTGAAAGGGAGGGTTGGCACTGGGGAGCAGTTAACAATCGTATATCCAAAGAATGCCTTACATTTAAGGACAGATGTCTAATAATAGAGCTTTAAGGAGAAACATAACGAGCTTGGTTTTCGTTTGTTACACGGCTTTTGCCATATAACAAACCACCCCAAAATTTAGTAGCTTCAAACAGTCAACCATTTCCCACAATTCTGTGGGTTGGCCAGACAATGCAGCTGGTTGGAGCTGGTTTCACTGAAATGGACAAACGAGAATGGCCTCACTCTCATGGCTGGCAGTAGGCTCACTGTCAACTGAAGTGGTGTTCTCACCCTTCAACAGGCTAGCCCGGCTTCTTCTCATGGTGGCCTCAGGGTTTCAAAGGGCAGCAAGAGAACCAGCCCTAATGCACAAGCATTTTTCAAGCCTCTGCTATGTCACATTTGCTATTGTTCCTTTGGTCAAAGAAAGCCACACAGCCAAACCACACCTGTGAGGCACTGTTCAAGAGCACAGGTGAAAGGAGGTGGGGCGGGGGTGTGTGTGTGACCATTTTTACTACCACAGCGACGTATGGCTAATATATCCTGCACCTCTAAAGGAAGTGGCAATTTTCTACTTAATTCTGCCGAAAGGATCTGGAAGGCTAAGGGTTGGTGTTGGGCTTACGCTATACTTGTCTGAACGTGAATGTTTGAACTACTGTGAAAGAAATTAATAAATATATATTACTGATGAAAAAAGTCTTCAAAAGGAGGAGAGAGAGAGAAGAAAAGAATGAAGGAAGGAAGAAAGGAAGAAAGAGAGGGAGGAAGTGAGAAAGACAGGAGGAAGGAGAGAGAAAGATATCTTTGTTGGCATATCCAATTTCATTACTCTGCATTGGCCGCACACTACCAGTCTTATAAAGACCCTGAACTATTTGGCTGTCATCTCTTGTCTTGTAAAATAGCCTCCTCTCTCCTGAACTCCTGCGTGGGACAGATTTCTGCCTCTGCGGAGGTGCTCAGCGGTGTACGACCAGGACCCTGTCAGAGAAGAGAAGCCCAAGGTTCCATTCCAGTGGTAAATGCTTGGACTGCAGGCTCAGCCTTGGAAACACCGAAGACCAGCCACGCCCCGTTCTTAGGACATAATTAATGCGCTATTTTTTTCATCAACAAAAGATTACTAAAATACTGCATGATTTCCTTAAAAAATGTGACCCTCCCTTTCCTGTCTCATTTTTCTTTTCCTGGATCTGAACGTGGTTTCCATTGGCCTCACAAAAACAGTTATTTCTGTTCATTTTCCTCGACTCATCTCTCAGTTCCTTGATCTCAATGAGCCCAGAAATGCTAAAGCGGACTATTAGTAGAAACTTCGGGGCTGCTTCTCTCACTCGGGGCTCTTCTCTAAAACGCTTCTCCTCCTTGTGAGGCCAGTGGCTGCTTCCGCGTCCCACAGCAAACCTCATGGTGTTAGAAAAAGCCAACTAACTAAATAATGCCGCAGGAATCTTAATGACTAGGGCCGTTTGGCCAACAACATTACACAGTTTTTCCTCTCAGAATTCAAGCATTTAAAATTACAAGTATCACATCCAATTCAAATTTAATTACCACTGTTCAAACTGTAAGAACTTTCTAATTTTCAATTATGTGAAACTGGAAATAATGAACTACTACTGCTGAAGAATGGTGAATTGACTCCTTTTTTAAGAGAGAGCAGGAAAGTGGTATAATTGTTACCTCTTCCTGATAAAATTTCTATTGCTAACTGGCCATTCCTTTACTAAACTTCCCTAAATCACCCAGGTCAATTTCTCCATATTTATCATCAAGCAGGAATGAAGTTAACCTGTGATGAGCCCTGATGTCTGATTTGGCCATAGAGACTGTCCTTTCCAGAACAAAAGTCCATGTCTGAGAGCTCGGCTGACGCAAGCTTTGACAATGGCAGAGGGCATTTTAAGTAAGAATTGGCACGGGAAATCCAGGACTTAGCGGTTGCCATTAACCCAAACTTAGAGCTATTTCTGCACCATCTGTTGGGAGAGGAAAGGGAATGGGTGT
This sequence comes from Leucopleurus acutus, assembly GCF_964270905.1. Classification (NCBI taxonomy): domain Eukaryota; kingdom Metazoa; phylum Chordata; class Mammalia; order Artiodactyla; family Delphinidae; genus Leucopleurus; species Leucopleurus acutus. The sequence goes on along the minus strand of NC_139162.1, from coordinate 16,011,200 downwards.
TGCAGCACCTTAGGGGCTTCTAAAGCGGCCTATCCACGACTTGTCCTCCTGCCTGTGAAAGGCTAGACTTTAGAGTCAGGCACTCCTGGCCATGCTTTAGAAACAGAGCTGCTGGGAAGGCTGGGCCCTGAGCAAAGGCTTCCTTCAAGAGAGCCCTGCCAACTGGGGAGATAGCAGCTTGAAATGATGATGGACTCATGGTAGCAGTTCTCTGAAAATCTGTTCCAGTATGCTTTGCAATCTAGTTCATTGTCTCTAATGATCATCTTTGAAAAAGAAAAAATGGTTTTCTTTTAGTGTCCCAAATCACTTTTTTTTCATATTTTTTTACTGAAGTATAGTTGATTTACAATATTGTGTTAGTTTCAGGTGTACAGAAAAGTAATTCTGATACATATGTATATATTCATATATGTACATATATTCAGATATAGGTATGTATGTATATATATATATATATATATTCAGATATAGGTATGTAATATATACAAATCTATTCCTTTCCATTGTAGGTTATTACGAGATACTGAATATAGTTCCCTGTGCTAACAGTAGGTCCTTGTTGTTTATCTATTTTATATACAGTAGTTTGTATCTGCTAATCCCAAACTCCTAATTTATCCCTCCCCACTCTTTCCCCTTTGGTAACCATGTTTGTTTTCTATGTCTGTGAGTCTATTTCTGTTTTGTAAATAAGTTCATTTGTATCATTTTTTTAGATTCCACATATAAGTGATATCATGATATTTGTCTTTGACTTACTTCACTTAGTATGATAATCTCTAGTTCCATTCATGTTGCTGTAAATGGCATTATTTCATTCTTTTTATGGCTGAGTAATATTCCGTTGTATATATTAATATGTACCACATCTTTTATAATTAATGAATTAAATTTTGGCTCTGTTGGGTCTTTTTTGCTGCGTGCAGGCTTTCCCTAGTTGTGGCGAGTGGGGGGGCTACCCTTTGTTGTGGTGCGTGGGCTTCTCATTGCAGTGGCTTCTCTTGTTGCAGAGCACAGGCTCTAGGCGCATGGGCTTCAGTAGTTGTGGCTCGGGTCATGGGCCCTAGAGCACAGGCTCAGTAGTTGTGGCGCACAGGCTTAGTTGCTCCGCGGCATGTGGGATCTTCCCAGACCAGGGCTCGAACCCGTGTCCCCTGCATTGGCAGATGGATTCTTAACCAGTGCGCCACCTGGGAAGCCCGTACCACATCTTCTTTATCCATTCATCTGTCAGTAGACATTTAAGTTGCTTCCATGTCTTGGCAATTGTAAATAATGCTGCTATGAACATTGGGGTGCATGTATCTTTTTGAATTAGAGTTTTCATCTTTTCCTGATATATGCCCAGGAGTGGGATTGCTGGGTCATATGGTAATTTTATTTTTAGTTTTTTAAGGAACCCCCATACTATTCTCCATGGTGACTGTACCAATTTATGTAATGTAAGTAGGTATAGCCAAATCACTTCTTTAAGTGGGATCTACTCACCTACGTATCAAGTAGTTCATAAAATGAACCTGACTTTTGCATTCCAGGAAAGAAAGTTACAAATAAATAAATAAATGTTTGTGTACGTATGTATACTCTGTATGATGGCATAACAACATGTATCTGACATATGTGTGTGTTTCATTATATCACTGGCATCCATTTGAAATGGGCTGCATCTTGTCACCACTGGCAGTTCTGTTTACGTGGAAGGTTGAGAGATGGGGGTAAAAACTTTATTTTCACCCAGCTTCCTCTTTGGAAACCAGAGTCCTTGTGTCTAGGAGATGCTCCCAATTTCATGTAGGAATAAGATCCTTTGTATTGACCACTAAAACCTAAAGCCCCAAGGATTATTCACCCTTAAATGTGTGCTGTTTTTGCTTTGGAGCAAGTGGAACTGTTTTGAGGGTATATGTGCCAACTGAAGAAAGAAGTCCTTCTTTACTTTTATGCTGGAATTCTATTCATCCTTCTTCATTTCCACAAGCTTTCCTTTTAGTTTTTTTTTAAAGACTTTCACTAACCATATTTCTTCCATTCTTCACCTGTCTTTAGTATTACAAGGTTTTCTGAAGGTTGAACGTTTTGTATCTGACCTACAGCTTTTCCCCAGAACATATTCCTATTTACCAAAATCTCAAATTACTGTGGTAACTATCAAGAGGTCCGAAAAATGTATTTGCTTTTCCTGTACTCAGCCTATGGCGAAGTCACCACAAATGACCATAGAGATTACGTAACAACTACATCCAGGGCTGAGAAAGGAGCCACCCACCCCCATGTCATTCATTTCTTTCCATTTTAGTGTGTCTTGGGGGAGATTGAATGGCAAACCTTGGAGGAGAATAAAATCGTCTGTACAGACTCTTCTTGTTAGTTCACAGACAGGGAGAGACTGTCCAGGGGCCGTGTGTGCCCGGTCAGTGGTGCAGGAGAGAGAAGAGGAAGTGGTGAAAAACGGAACAGGAAACAGATGGGAGACGTGATCTCTCAAAACTCCCCAAATTCTGAAAAACCTCAGAAGAGCCTGGTTGCTTGAAGATTAGGACCAAAGTGAGGTCTGTGCATTTACCGAAGAGAGGCAGGCTGAAGCAGGCGCAGCAGGGAGTCGTGTCACGTGGACACGAAATCCAACTGGTCACAGCGCAGCAGCAGCGCCAAAGGGAAGTGAGAAAGCTGGGCCATTCTGAGTTAATTTGGGCCAAAAGGTGTGGAGCAGGTTCCCACTCTTGCAATGACTGCCTCAATTCTAACTCTTCATTGAAGGCTGAAATCTCTGCAACCATGTGATTTGGGGTTAAGAATACTTCTTTCTTTCTTTCTTTCTTTTTTTTTTTTTTGCGGTGCGCGGGCCTCTCACTGTTGTGCCCTCTCCCGTTGCGGAGCACAGGCTCCGGACGCGCAGGCTCAGCGGCCATGGCTCACGGGCCCAGCCGCTCCGCGGCATGTGGGATCTTCCCGGACCGGGGCACGAACCCGTGTCCCCTGCATCGGCAGGTGGACTCTCAACCACTGCGCCACCAGGGAAGCCCAAGAATACTTCTTTCTTTACTCAGAATTCAGAGGTATTTACTAGGAATGAAGCCTGTAATGATGGCCAGAGGAAAAGGACTCAGTCTTCTACATCTACAGCCTTTAGGGCTCATGTAAGGGAAAGGAGGGAGCAGAGTCTGGAATCAATGGGTCGGGGTCATTTTCAGTGACCCCCCCCCCAAGGCAGAAACGTCAAAAAATCTAAATGGTTTCATTAAAATTCATCCCAAGGTGCAGTTATTTGTCTAAAAATGATCCCTATGCCCAAGTTCAGAGCTCCGGGAGAAATGGTGGCGCTGATTGTTTTCCCAGGTTGGAACAAACATCCACCCTTGATCTGTTCATTTCCTTGCTGGTTTGGCAAGCGGGGTGTGGGAGAAGGGGGAACGATCACTCCCTAACAACCAGAAAGTGGAACCTGCTTCCTGAGGAGATGCTAAAATCTGATGGTCCAGCTGACCTCCTCTTAACAAAGCCTGATAGCAGCGCCATCCAAAACTCCCAGACACCCCTCCCCCTTCCGGGCAACTGCATTTCAGTTGTGATCTTGCACAGCCTGTGGTCAGGAAAGAGCCTTTGAACACATCTCCAGAGCTGTGGTGATTAGAGGGTCTTTGGTTGCTCAGCTCAGCGGGTCCTCCCTTCTCTGTATTTCCCAGGTCCCCTCCCTCAGCCCCCTTCACCTCACCCAGTAGCCCAGTTTTTTTTTAATGCAACCAATGTTTTTTCCTCTCTTTTCATTTTCCTATAACATCCTAAACCTCAAGATGTGGTTAACACTAATCCTGATTTATTTAGGGTTTATCTGCATTATTAATTCCAGTCATGAAAAAAAAAAGTACTCTAGGCCCTAGTTTGTATACAAAGTTTCAGTGTTTATAAAAAAGACCAGCAATCCTTGGGAAACATATTTTCTTTAGATATCTTTTAAATCCAAACAACTTTCTTTTCGAGACTGGAAATATTCCTTGTGATGGGTCCCCTCCTTCGCAGTTTCATTTATTATTATTTTTCCCCCAGTCAACATCCTTTGAAGCTGCTTCCTGCATTAATCTGGACTTAATATGGATTTAAACATTTACAATGGAAAATAATTTAGGTTAAAAAATAATCTCCCTTGATAAAGCTAGAAAACCCCTACAACTGTCACCGTCTCTGACAGCCAGGAATGAAATGAGATTCTTGAATATGCATATTGAAGAAAAGGAGAAGCAAGACCAACAGGGTGTGTGTTATATTTTATATTTGTCAGCTGTTATGACTGACTGGAGTTGAGTGATATCCAGGGTCTTGACTTGTTGTTTGAATGAATTCATCATCACTCGGAACATATGAACAGTTATTTCGTGCCCAGGATGTACTAAAAATATCTCCCATTGGAGTGAGAGAAGGCTGTCTCTCCGAGGTAGCAACCGGCATCCATCACTCACAGAAAGGGTACTCACTAACAGATTCCAGCCCCTTCCTACCCGTCCTTTCCATTTTTGCATTCTTCAGCCTATTAACTGGTATAGCGCTGGATATAGAAAGTTTACATTGCTTTGGGTAGGCCCCAGGCAAGACCAGTGTTAGCAAGGAAATTCTTCCTGGATTTGATTCAAGGAGCACATGGGGATTAGAATATTTTCATGGGAATTCAAAGGAATTCAGTTTAGACCTCCAAGTCTATTTTGTCAGACCTCGACACTTAAGACTTGTTTTGATTTCTTGGGGACTTACAAAACGAGGCTAGGCTGAATCCAAGAAGCACCCCTCTTCCAGGGGTGGAAAAAAACATGGCGTGGATACTGTCACTTTCCACTCCTATACCCAAGGCAGACATCACTAATCAATCACAACATCCTTTTCCACTGAGCCAGGAGGCAGGCGCTATATCCTTCTCATCACAAAGCTACCTGCTATGGATCCAATCTGGGACACATGTTGAAAGCCATTTGCCATTCCTGCTGGGCCCTGAGACTCTTGGCTGATCTCCTGGCTTTTAGCTTTCCCCTTTAGCCTACCTTGTACGTTGCTGCGGCTCCTATTCCTGTTCCTGATTATATGGGGACACGGTGTGGGGAACAATTCCAGAAAGAGGGCATGGTCCCTTTGATCACTGTAGCTTCCAAAATCACCAGTACTAACGAGACACACTGGAAACCTTTGCTCAGAAGGAGCTACCCCATTCCTGTTCCTGAGCCCCAGAAAGTCTGTCTCTTGTGGATTTCCTTCAGCATCCCTCAGTCACTTGGGCCAGGAGGTAGGGTGGCTGGGATAATCTTCCAGGACTCAATGGACCACTCAGAACCAATTATACCAGACTCAGAGCCTTCCCATAGTTCTTCAAGGCCTTCTTCCAACGAGCCCCTGACCATTTCACCAGGTTCATCCCTCTTAAGACCCCCTGTTACATCAGCCACTTGCCATATTCCACATGTGACATTTCTTTCCCATCCAGAAAACTTTCCAGTCCACACACCCTCCATTCCCTCCTAAGATGGCTGCCCCAGTTAACTGACTCTATGCCCTTCACCACTTTTTGCTGTATACTTTATTTGAATAACATTTACCTCTTTCCAAAGTAATATAAACTCATTATAGAAATTTTGGAAAATATAGATACACCAAAAATGAGAAAATTAAATTGATTTAATAATCCCATTAGGATGTACATATTACTGTATATGCTTCTCTTTTTATGAAATACTTCTTTTTATTGTAAAAAAATTCGTATACTTAAAGTGGGTGCATTTCATGATTTCTTATATATTAATTATACCTTAATAAGCTGATCATATATCTATATATTATACATAGAAAAGAGCATATATAGTGTGTGTCTGAACTTTATATGCATCTTAAACAAAAATAAGAGTTTTGTATTTTATGTTCTCTCTTGAAAAGTCTGTAAACTTCGTTGTCTGTAAATTTTAGATCCTAAAATGTATAATTGAATAACCTTAGGGGATATACCTGCATTTCCAGTACTCCAAAGATATCTCAATATGTTTGCCCATTCTTTTTAAAATTTCTTAACAGCTTTACTGAGATACAATTTACATACCAAGCAATTCACTCAAAGTGCACAATTTAATGGTTAGGGGTATATTCACAAGTTGTGCAACCATCGTCACGTTCAATTTTAAAACATTCTCATCACCCCCACACCAAGGAGAGCCCCCCACACCCTCTGGCGGTCACTCATACTCCCTTTTTTCTCCAAACCCCCTCAGCCCTTGTCAACCACTAATCTACTTCCTGTCTCTCTGAATTTTCATGTTGTGGACGTTTCATATAAATGGAATCATTCAATATGTGGTCTTTTGTGAGTGGCTTCTTTCATTTAGCATGTTTTCAAGATTTATCCATGCATTGTAGCATTCCCTCATTCCTTTTTTTAAAAAAAATAATTTATGTATTTATTTATTTTTGGCTGTGTTGGGTCACTTGCTGCACGCGGGCTTTCTCTAGTTGAGAAGAGCCGGGGCTACTCTTCGTTGCAGTGCGCGGGCTTCTCATTGCGGTGGCTTCTCTTGCTGTGGAGCACAGGCTCTAGGCGTGCGGTCTTCAGTAGTTCTGGCACGTGGGCTCGGTAGTTGTGGCTCACGGGCTCTAGAGTGCAGGCTCAGTAGTTGTGGCACATGAGCTTAGTTGCTCCGTGGCATGTGGGACCTTCCCAGACCAGGGCTTGAATCCCTGTCCCCTCCATTGGCAGACGGATTCTTAACCACTGCGTGACCGGGAAGTCCTCTCCTCATTCCTTTGTATTGCCAAATAATATTCCATTCTCTTTGCCCGTTCTTTGCGGTACGCGGGCCTCTCACTGTTGTGGCCTCTCCCGTTGCGGAGCACAGGCTCCGGACGCGCAGGCTCAGTGGCCACGGCTCACTGGCCCAGGCGCTCCGCGGCATGTGGGATCTTCCCGGACCAGGGCACGAACCCGTGTCCCCTGCATCGGCAGGCGGACTCTCAACCTCTGCGCCACCAGGGAAGCCCTTTGCCCGTTCTTTATAAGAGTTTGGGTTCTGTTTTTGTTTCAGTGATGTTGATTTTAGTACTTTACTGAATTGAGTGGCCCTCACATCTCCCTTTAATCATTCCAGTGATTATTTTTGGTAGGATTCTACTGAACTTACAAAGAAATCCAGTTCAGTTCAGTTCAACAGATACAAATTGCTGGGGATAGAGAGATAACTGGATGCAACCCTTGTCATTCAGGAGTTTACAATCGATGTACATCAAATCATGAGAGCAAACCATGTCCATGAGTCACCCTGATACCTTTAGCTTTCAAGTAATATTTTAATTTACATTAATTAGATGTAAATATATTAATATTTTCCAAGTTGTGTTTTTATGTTTATACCCATGCTATTCTGTAAGCTGCCCCAAAACAGTATCTATGGGCTCTATTTCTTTTCTATTATAATAATATTAATGATAACTACAGCAACTACCAGTTACTGTATATTTATTTTATTTGATCTGCAAAACAATCCTGTGAGGTAGCTACTGTTATTTCCATCTGCTGATGGAGAAACTGAGGCTCAGGGTGATCAAGCAACTTGCTGAAGGTCACTCTTCTGGTAAGGGTGGTCTCTGGACCACACTAGCCCCCAGCTGCACGGAGGGCATCCTTAGCAGCCAGTAGATGATATTGTCCACCTGCCACCCCAGCAGGCAGCTCTGCATTTCGGTCTGGGCACCCTGACATAATCTCTGGGGATAAAGGATAAAGTTAGAGTCTCAAATCTTCATCCTATGGCATCCATAGTTGTGTCCATTCCATTATTCTCTTGATAGTGATGGAAAACCTACCTCCCCCCTCAAAGAGCTCCCTCTGCTTGGTACAGAAATCGCTGGATGTCATCTCTGGAATTCACCATTTTGGAATCAGACTTTAGAGGATGCACCCAGGGATAACAAATTAGGAAGCTCTCAACCCCCAGGATGTGCCACTTGGTAGAGCAGCGTGACAAACGGCAGGATTTGAGAACTCAGGCCTCCTGTTTCGGGTCTCTAGAACTGTCCGACTCCTTGCTAAGACACACTTGACTGTACTGTGCTGTCGTCTTCAACAATGAGGCAGGTTACCTCCGTGAATCTACATATCACACTGAAGACACTCGATAAATATTAAATAATAATTATTGTTTCTTTCACATTCGCTGACAAGATAAAATCCCAGTAAAGAGCCTTTAAGGTCTAATTACTTCGTAGGCATTGCAACCAAACTGCCAGTTGAAGAATTAATTGTGGAGCCATCGGAGGTGGAGGAGTAGGAAGTTGTTTTGAGTGGTGGTGTCACTATGGAACGCCGTTGAAAATGTGGAGCAATAAATACCAATGTGAGCTGCCAAAAGAGACCGAGCAAGAGGAGACTGGGAGTGCAGCTGGCATTGGACGGACTGGAGTTCATTTACCGACGATGACTTCAGCACACAAAATATGTGTTGAGCGAGCGAACAACTGAATAAACTAATAGGCAGAATATGTCGCTAGGGTTATTTAGAGCATATGCAGATAGACTCCATGGTGCAAATGAAGGCCCCCAATATTAAGAACAATTGCAATAGTAATTAACATTTGCTGACCACTAGCTATGAGCCAGGCCCTATTTCAAGTGCTTTAAATATATTATCTCATTTAATCCTGACAACAAATTGTGAGGCAAATATCCTCATTTTTTAAAATTAATTAGTTAATTTATTTGGTTGCGTTGGGTCTTTGTTGCTGCATGCGGGCTTTCTTTAGTTGCGTCGAGCAGGGACTACTCATCGTTGGGTACGCAGGCTTCTCATTGCGGTGGCTTCTCTTGTTGCGGAGCACGGGCTCTAGGCACGCGGACTTCAGTAGTTGTGGCTCGCGGGCTCTAGAGCGCAGGCTCAGTAGTTGTGGTGCACGGACTTAGCTGCTCCATGGCATGTGGGATCTGCCTGGACCAGGGCTTGAACCCGTGTCCCCTGCGTTGGCAGGTGGATTCTTAAGCACTGCGCCACCAGGGACGCCCTCCTCATTTTTTAAATGAGGAAGCTGAGGCATAGAGAAGTTAAGTAACCTGCCCAACATCACATATTTAGTTTAAAAAATTATTATTATTATTTTTACTATGCCATTCTCTAATCTCTGAAGAGATCACTGAGTTTCCAGGACCTTAAAAAATATCCTGGGATTTTTCCAGTCTGTAGTTTTCAAACTGGTCCATGGAACCTTGGGACCTTCAGAAGCTCCACCAACAATAAAGTATTTGTGTCAAGCAGGGATGAGTTTAGCTCCCTCGGGAAATATCTGCTGCTTGAACCTGCTTGGCATATTGGATTTCAACATGGCATTTTGTTTTCATACAAAAGGGAGAAAGAGTGTTCCACTGTCAGAGGTTTGGGGCCAGCAAACGTTTTCTGTAAAGAGCCAGATGGTAAACATTTTAGGCTTTGCAGGCTACACCATCTCTGTTACAACAACGCAGTCCTACTACTGTAGTACAAAAACAGCCATGGACAATATGTAAATGAATGAGCATGGCTGTGTTCCAATAAAACTTTATTTATAAAAGTAGGCAGTAGGCCATAATTTGCTAACCTCTGATCTAGGTCATCCTCCTGTGGTCAAGTGAACCTAAACTTTCTAAATACCGGTTGTCTTGCTAACTCATAAGGGGAAGGTTTATTGTCCAAGTTCCCCATATTTATTAATGCCCATTATCAGAAAGCCCATGCCACAGTTTAAGGGAAAGAAAACTAACATGTATTGAATGTGAACTTTGTGTCAGGTACTCTGCTAATGGTTCTACACCTGAATTAATCCTCCTTGTAACTGTGGAGGGTGAAGAGCAGGATTCCCCTCAACAAAGAAGAAAACTGAGACTTGAAGATGTGAAAATAGTAACGAGAGTCAAGCCAAAGTCTCACTCTATGCGATTATACCATGTTGACCTGGATTAAAGTCACATTGCTTGTCCTGTCATGTAATAGACTGGAAGGTTATTGATAAGTCACCCTCAGTTGATTCTTCTCTAGGAAAAACCCTTCAAGTTCACTTCATAACCTCACTTTGCTCCCCCCACATGCTTTACCATCTCTGTTAGAGACTTAAAGACTAGTGCTACCATATCTATATGAGTTTTCCCAAGGTATCACGCAAGAGGAGAATAACCTTGCAATTTCAATAAGCTGTCCTCCCATTTATGCTTTCTAGTCTTCTGCTGTCTATCTTAGCAGGCTGCAATGGGGGTTTGTATTAGCTGGTGATCCTCCATGATCCATATGTGTTTTATAAAGATCATTTTTTATCTCTAAACTTTGTTCTCTGCCTCCTGTACTTGTCTCTCTTGAATTCATACTACACTTCAGGAGTCCTCAGTAACTCCTTTTCCTCAAATATTTAATGGCACTACTAGCTTGGTTATATGCCACCAGTAGGTAAATCTAACGTCTTCCTCTTGCATGGGATAGGTTGAAAATTTGAGGCTGAGATGTTGATGGTTGGAATACTAAATGTCTTCTAGAACACATGTTCGTCGTCTTCTTTCATGTTCACCAAAATGCCGTGGGACAGAAGGACCTCTTACATCTATTGTCAATTCATTCTGGATTGGTTTCCTCTCAAGAACCAATCAGACCCATTCAACCAGCAATAGGAGGTTGGTGCCATCCCAGAAGTCAGTGACAGCATCGCCTGTCATGGCTCTCGATTCCGGAAAATCCCATGTCCGCGAGCCACTGTAGCCCACCTCCACAACTGAACGGTAACACAGATGCTTGTGAAACAGAAGAGAAATCCATCATATGTGGAAAACTCAGCCATCAATAAGCAGCTCTGCAAACCTTTCAGTTGGGGACCAACCACAGAACTGGCTCTCCATCTACAATCAAACAGTCTTTAGCCGTGATCGGCCACTTCCATCACCTCTGAGACTGGCAGATTTCCAATAAAGCCAATAGCCCCTTCCCCTGGGGTAAGGTCATCAGCAGGAGGCAGGCATTGTCGTTCAGCCCAGCAATTTGACAACAGTGTTAGCTCACACTCTATTAGCCAACAGCTACACCCTGACCCCTGACCCTGACATTGGCCTCAGACGTCCCTCTCCTGAGGTAGACTCTGATCATTTGAGGTGGCCCGCCCTGCTGGTTAGCATGAGAGAAGGTCCATCAGGGCCAGGAAGGGCTCCCTGGTCACCCCTGTTCCCAACAGGAGGCTTAAGCCTTCAAGTACAGAAACAAGCCAGAGTTGAACCCAAGATGGCAAAGGTGAAAGTTCAGAAGCATATCCATCAGCAGCCTGTCACCAAAGGACGATGTAAGAACCACGGAAGCTTTCAGCATAGGGATAGCTGTTGTCTCCAGACAGTTCTGCTCCTTAATGGAAAAGACATACCAAAATATGGCTTACAAAATACAAAATAATGGACTGAGATGTACCTTATATGAGGGTGTTAGATTGCAATGTACTTTGCAGTAGGGGAATTAGATTGAAGTGTTATGCCAGGGTAGTTAGGTTGAAATATGGATTATCCTAGGAAAGTTAGCTTGAGATGTGCTTTATAACACAGTTGTTAAATTAAGACGTGCTCTTCAATGCAAGCATTAGTCTGAGATGTGCATTATAGCAGAATTGTTAGGGGAAGATGTGGATTCCACTTTGGGAGGGGGATAAGAGCAAGAAAAACACCTTGTACTGAATAGTATTCAAGGTTACAGAAAGTCTTGTGCATTACATGGATTTCAGGGGTTTAAATGCAGGGGGAATGAGAGCATGGTGCATATATAGAGATAATGTTCTTCCCTTCTCCTTTCTCCCCGGCCAAACAATCTGCCGCTTTCCCCACTTTTCCTGTTAGGGACTTAAAGGCCTCCCCCATCAATAAAGACATTAACTCACTAAACAGCCTGATGGCTTTTCCTTCCCTGGCTTAACCCTTCGGGAGCTGGGGTTTCCTTCGGATTTGTAAAGATATTGATCCCAGATAATGTTTGCCTTTCTAACTCTCTCTTCCCTAGACTTGATGGATAGGTTCAGGGCTACATCTCGGCAGCCAACTCACCGCAGCTACACAGGGAAAGGGGAATGGAAAGAGAGGCAAGTGTTCAGTAGTTAACACCATTGGAACACTTTCCCTGGGATAGACAGGTAGTAACGTGGTGGCTGGGGAGAGATGCGGGAGCTGCAGCCTCTTTCAATCAGCACGGGATTTCACTTTCGATTTTCCTCATTCTTGTCTGATCCTTCTACCAAAATTTCTTTAGTTCAACTTAGAGCGTTGTATAATTTCTAATTAATATCAGATGCTGTCTTGAGGTCGGCCGCCCTGAGTTGCATTTGTAAAGACTCCTTTTCCAGTTAAAGTATGTGCTTTTCTCCAGCTCTGTCAACATGGAATGAACACAGGTAGCTGGAACATTTGCTGTGATAGTGGCCTAGGTGGGGGCGACTTTAATAAACGCCCCCCTTAAATGCAAATTTTACCCAAGAAAAATAAGTGAAGAAGGATGGGTTCATCCTGTCTCTCATTCACCAATTGGCCTACAAACGTTCACCAGTTGTCTCCCCAACAGTGTTTTTGTTCTTTCTTCTCTTCCTTAGCTCGGAAGATATCGTTTACAGCCTCCAGAAGTCTAGCCGCGCATGATTGGATGATGTCCAGCTTTGCCCGAGTCAGAGAGGTGAGTTCCAGCCTTCTTGATTCTCAGTGAAAGAAAATGTTATACCAGGTGAGTTAACGCAGTCAAAAAGACTAACCTTCCAGACAACAGTACCAAACAAAACCAAACAGTTCAAAGGAAATTGCAGTGTTACTAGACACCTCTGCATTGTGCCTTGAGGTTCCAGGAAAGAGGCAAGCAGGCGATTCCGCATGTGTTTTGTCAGGCCCTGTTTTTCTAGATAGAAAAGTGGGTTTGTAGCAGAACCACGGCACTTACCTTCCCTGGCTGAGCTTCCTAAGGGCAGAACACAGGAATATGACAGAAATACACTGCCCAAGTGGGAAAGCACTTCCATCCCCCCCGTGCATCTTTGCCAATTTTCATCTTTTTGTCAGCCTTGCTACTCTTCCTGTCTCTGAGCATTTCCTGGTTAAGCACTCCTTAACTCCATTCTGGTGTATTCTTTTCTCTTCTTGGTGTCCATTCCTGCCTCATTTTTTGACATCACATTTTCCTTAAAAATAGGCTTTGAGAGCTATTTCTAGCCCCTGTCAAGGGATCTGTCCAGCCAGACTCCCACGGGATGTAGGAATGAGTTTAAAACCAATCCCAGAGAAGAGTTGGCTTAGTCCCAGACTCCGTTTTAAAACAAATCTTCTGTTGGGTCAAGTGAGATATTTGGGGCCCCTCCCTAAATAGAAAGGGGAATTTCATTATGGTTCTCTTGAAACACCACCTAAAATCCCACTCCGAAGAGACCACATACTATCATGGCAAAATCATGGTGGCCTTGTGGTTGGAAGCAGCTTTGGAATCTGCCCCCTACCCCCCATCACTTAATTGCTTTGTGAATTTGGGCAAAGCACTGGACTTTTCTGAACCTCAATTTCTTCATCCATAAAATGGGTTTAATGGTAGTATTGACCTCCAGGTTTCTATGAGGACCAAACTGGCTAATGCATATAAAATGCTTAACCCAATGCCTGCCACAAGGTAATCCCTCAACCGATGGTGGCTGCTAACTTTGCAATTTTAGCGCCATACCAACGACTCACCCATTTACCTTGGGCTCCCGCGACACTGAGTTATCACATACCACACTGACCCTCGTGTGCTCATTAACACATCTGGTTTTAGAAACATGCTGTATCTCTTAGCCTTGCTCCTTTCCAACACTGCTGTTCATGAGGATATTCTCTGTACAGGAAGAAGGGCAGCCCGGCCAATGAGGGGAGAGACAGATTAGAAGGGCCTCCCTGATGGAATATAATCCATGCTCTGTACTCACTGCTAACCAGCCATGATTGTATTTCAAAGGTAACAGTTCATCTCCACCGTGGGGATTGGCGTACGATCCACAAATAGGGCCTAATGTGATCCGACAGGCCTGATTTCTCTAGATATATATTAAAACAACATGCCCAGTGCTGATGGCTCCAAGGTCCTGACCCTTAGCAAGGACTTATGACGTAAGGCAACCTGCCCAGGAGAGCCAGCGGGGCAGGAGGCCAGAGGGACAAGGTCGTCGACTAATGAAGTGGTCAGCATTGAGTTTCTGTCACTCAGCTGGTTAAGAGGAAACTGAGAGGGAAGTAAAAGAAAATGGGAACATTTAAGGAACAAAGGAAAGGACCACATCTGGGCTGAGGCTCTGAAGGTGGACTGTTGTTGTCAGAAGGCAAGGGGACGAAACACAGCCCAGCTAAGCCTTCCCAGTGGCCTTGTTCAGTTTTACCTGCTGAACACAGACTGGTTGCAAGAGCATTTGAAAGAGGCTAACTCTACAGAAATCCCAAGTTAAAATGAAAATGAGCAGGTACTAAACCAGCCTGATCTTTGGTTCAAATTGGTTTCAGACACAGTAAGGAAAAGTGGTCAAGAGCTCAGGCTTGAAAATGGATTCCAGACTGATTCTCTCTGGGTTCCAAGCAAACTATGCTCTGAGCTTCAGCATCATTATCTGGAAAACTGATAACAGAACCCACCTCAAAGTGCGGGTAGAAGGAGATGATGAAGTTCACCTAGTGGGCTTCGTGCGGTGCCTGACACAAATCATCACTCACGTGTCAGGAGTTGTTACTGTTATTCCACGTGCTCTAACAGTCTTGGAGAGAAGGTGTGGGGCTTTTTAAAAAATGGATAGTAAATTGTGTGTTGTTCAGTAAGAGGACAGTTCCACCTGTTTCACAGTGGCAATTCCTAATGCTTCCCACTGGAGGAGCGTTTCGAACTTTTGTACCACTCACCAGGTCAACAAACGTTAATTGAAAACTACCGCGTGCTAAGCGCTGTGCTAGGTCTTGGGATGGGGTTGTATTGAATCAGAATCATTCTTGACTTTGTTCTTCAGAGCCTTGCTGGGGAGGCAGAGATATCAAGACCTATAGAATAACTGGTAGTCTGTTACAAGAACATGGCAAGGGGTGGGGGCAACCAACTCTTCTAGAGAAGGTCAGAGAGAAGTCAAAGAGATGAGGACGTTCATATCTGTTGCATCGCTTGATCCTTCAAAGAATGCCTAGGGGCAGGTAAGACTGATGCCACTCTCCCCCTTTGTTTTATGTACAAAAAGGTTGAGACCCAGGCAAGTTAACCCTTGCCTTGTTTGCAGTAGTTCATAGTAGGATAAGACTGTTATCCCAGGCCCCAAACGTCCAGGAGGAAGCCTCCTCTGCAACATCAGAATGAATCAGGACCACTGATAGCCTTCCAAGGTCCAAAAACATTTCTCCTAACTGGCACTCTCATCAGATATAATCCAGTTCTTGAACATCTCAATGCACAAAAGGGAAGAAGGTTTCCGTTCCATCTCCTGAGTTACTGAAAAGATTCTTTCCAACATTTTACCTTTCATTGCTCAAGGTGAGGCACTATGGGTTAGGCAACGAAGCACTCAATGGAGAGAGCAAGGACCAGAACGCTGATCTCAACAGTGCCATGGTTTCCCTCGAGTCCCATAGGCACTAGTGTCTCAGGTCCCCAGACTAGGAAACTTCATGTTCCTTGCCCACTTCTGCCTTACAGAGGTCACCTGAGGATGAACTGAAAGCACTGATCTGAAGAAGCACTTTGAGTGTTTAGTGGGGAGCATAAAGTTCCAATGGAAGTGATGATCAGATTAGACTGTAGTAGCCTGGGAATAAGGAGTTAGCGCACCACGGTGGCAGCCAACTCTCTGTTCCCATCATGACCCAGCCAAACCTCTTTCTCCGGATTCAGTTCCTTGGGACTTTTGGGGGCGTTGGGAGACACTAGCGGAGCAGCACAGATACTCACATGCCATTAACCAAGGCTGCTCTCTTTTTTTCTCTCAAATATACACCTAACATTAAGCTTTTTTCTGATTATAAAAAACATATATATAATCTCTTTTTAAAGTGCAAGCAGTTGATCAAAGCAGAAAGAAAATTAAGATCACCCAAAATTCTACCACCCAGAAGCAAACACTGTTAACCTGAAAGGCATCCTATCAGATGCCTGGTCTTCAGACATATACATATATTTGTCTTACTTTATGTCAGTGGTATCATATTATACATGTTGTCCAAACACGTAACACACCAGTGCATTACAGATTTGCATGTTCCTTTTGAATGACTGTGTTGCATTCCAGTGTTGGATGTACTGTCGGTCATTTAACTAATCCCCTACGGGTGGATAGTAATGTTATCTTAAACAATACTCTAATGAACATCCTTGTGCTTGATGAATCTTTCCAGTTGTCTCCTTAGGATAAATTCCCACAGTTGTAATTTCTGGGAAAGCTGTCCCCTTCAACCCAATGTTAAGAAAGAATTCACGTGGAGCATCGAGGGAATAAAAGGGCAGTGACCAGCCAAGCTGAAGAGTCCTGTCAATCCTAGTGGCCCGTGATGATTGCAGGAACTCTTATCCATTCATCTCTGGGGACATGGGGGTGAGAGAAGGTGAATTTTCATATCCCTGAGATTAAGCATCATGCCAGGAGGGTCTAGAACTAGATGCTTGCTTTCTTTTACTTCTTAGCTCCTGTGCCTCTTGCCCTGGCCTTTGGGTCCATTGCACATGATACAGCCCTGTCTGCCACACTCTTCATTTCCTGACACTCTGACCATCAGCCAGTGGATTCCATTTTCCCTTGACTTCCCTTTCTTCCTGCTTTCCTCCATATGGGGCCCAAAGGTTGATGAACTCCTTTGGGTAAGAAAAGGCACTGAGACCCACCGAGCAGTGAGTTGAGTTGGGTGATTACCTTGCAATGTTTTAATTTGCCTTTGGACAAATTCTCATAAGCTTTCCCGAGAAAATCTCCCTTTAGACGTAGTCATTTAATTTAAGAACAGTTGGGAGAGGAAGATGAGCTAAGATGACAGATGGAGGAAGGCAGATGTGTGTGTCTTAGAGGAACTCAGAAGCGCTCTGAGGATTTGGCATTCAGTGAAGCACAATGCCAGCTTCTACTGCTTGTGCCCGTGGACTTGAGAAATTTTCAAGAAATCATTAGAATACAATGATTTTCTCAGATGACAAGCAGGTTTTATTATTTTCTCCTGTCTGTAAAATCATGACAAGGTCACCGAAAGAACTGGATACCCCCTACACGCACCCCAAGTCCAGCAAACACAAAAAATAAAAATTTGAGTAGCCTTGTAGGAAGGCAAAACAAAGCAAAAAAATAATAACAAGGCTGTTGTTAGAAATTTCCTTTGGTCACATTGCCACAAAGATAACTTTTTAAAATTCCATGCTTACCCTGGTTTCCTTCAGACAGATTTTCTGAACATCCTAATTTGGTGTTCACATAATTCAATGTCTATTATTGTTTTAGGTCCACAGTTATTATTTTAATTATAATTCAAAGCTGCCTAATATACCCTGAAGCCACTGGGCACCTAAAAGAAATAAATAAAAACAACTTGCCATTTTTAAAAGCAGAGTGTTTATTTGGAAGTCAATCAACTAAGACATCATAAAACCTTCAAATAAACTAAAACGGAAACAAAATAAAATGTCCAGTCTTAATGTCCTTAGAAGGCATGCAGGAGACCGTTACAGCTAGCTGAGTGCTGGTGTGAGAGCTCTCAGAATGACCTTATTACTGGGAACCCAGTGTACATCTTGATGCCCACAGTCCATACCACAATCTGCACAGTCCTAGTCCTAGGTGTATAATCCTTGAGCCTTGGTGTGAAGTTTTAGTCAGTGAGAAGTTGGTCTAGCAACAAATTTGGTGCAGAAAAAGAAAAGGGCGTGCCAGAGGATTGGAAATGCCCACCCACTGACTACTTCATCCATACGGTGTTGGATGACTTTCTCCAGTGTAGGTGTCAATAAAGCAGATGCAGGTCTCATTAACTCTGATATTTTAAACGTGGAATTGCTAAAATATCAAAGTCTAGTGATTTTACATTTGGAAGGCTAAAGATATTTCAAAACAGTTCCGTAATGTTCCTACATGTGAGTTTTCCATAACAGAAAATAGTAAAATCATTTTCAAACCATTTACTGCTAGTATTCTGCATGTAATCAGAGCTGTTATGGTTTGTTAAGCAACAGAATTATCTAGTGGGCAGGAGGTTTATGCTTCTTCAAGGCCTTCAAGCTACACAAGTATGCAAATCAGTAAATATTATAGAATCCATTGAATAAGCATAGTCAGGATTTCCAGAGGGAAGCATCTATTCCCTCCACCCCCAGAATGGTCTTAGATAGTTTAGGTGACTCTCTTTGGGACCCAAACAGCTGGACTGTCAAATTTGGGTCACTTCAGGTTCTAAGAACAAGGCAGAGAGTAGTGTCCTCAGGGCGGCAAAAAACGGGCTCCCAGAGATCTCCTTCCTTACTGTGGAAGAAGTAAGAAAGAAAAGAAAAGTAGAGGAGGGGAGGGAAGGGGAGAGAAGGGAAGAGAAGAAAAAGAAGGAAGTTGACCCCCAGAGAAGCAAACTCCTGTGGCTGCATGGATTAAGCAAAGAATACAAATAAGTGAAGTGGGAATAGTATAAGGCAATAAAGAGAGGTGGGGACTATGGAGAACACGCCCAGCCTTAAGGGCAGCTGCTGCTTAACTCTAGCCAATGGTTCCCAGGCCCAATGTAACCAGAATTTTTGATTTTTCAAGAGAAGCTGGAAATATCAATTTTTTTTTACTTGAAATATCTCAAATTTTGAGTGTTGGCAATCAATCTGATATAAATACCCACACAACATAACAAACCAAATAAAAGATTCAACATGCCACATTCAGCTCATGGGCCATAAGTTTGTAAACTGTATGAGACCGAAGCAAGGAGTTGGGAGTTAAAAGGAGCAACAGATTCTGAAGCATGGAACACAGAATTTATACTAAGGATTCTTTCATTCTCTGTCTCAGATAAGGGAGAGTTTCATCAAGTCTTGCCACTAATTCCCATCTATAAAGGAAAATAGACACTTTTTCTCTCCCATGCTATCCAATGCCCTCAAACCTAAAATAACTCAATCTACTTCATCCTTTCTTTCTGATTCTCTTTGTAAGTATTGGGCTGGTGAATGAATTCTGGATGTACTGAGCTAGGCAAATGCTTCAGATCTCTTAGCATTCTGAGATGGGGATGGGTCAATGCATAAAAAGTATTCGTGGAAGGTGGAAGTCTGTTTTGAGCCTATTTGCAATATTTCTTGGAAAAATTATAATGTATTTTATTGGTTATTGAAGGATATTATCCTTATAGCATTTCTGGCACTTGAGCTTAAAAATATTGATATTCAGCAGGTATATCAGTCAGTTTTTACTAGGTAATGCTGCATTAACAAACAATCCCCAAGCCTTAGTGACTTAAAATGAAGATACATTTTTCATGTACAAAATTACATGAAAGTAATCCCTCTGTTTCACCTTGCTCCATTTCATCTAAATTACATGGTTGTATCTGTGCTCCACTTTCTCTTTATGCCGAGTCCTGGTCTGAAGGAGCAGCTCCTCCCTTGCTTCAAAACAATATCCTGCTAGAAGGGAGAAAAGAAACAACATGATGACTTTTAAGGCTTCTGCTCAGAAGTAGCGTACATCACTTCCTCTCACATTTTATTGGTGGCCAAAACAAGTCACATGGCCAAGCCTGATGTTGACGAAGCAGGAGAAGTATTACCCTCTCACAGGGAAGGCGACATTTAGGAACAATGAAAATCTCCCATAGAGGGTACTGCCTCAGGGACTTTGAAAGGGAAAAATAAGGGGAAGCTCCCCAGCATCTCCTGTTGGAGAAACAAAACTAGACCTCAGACTCCATTCTGCCCTTGGTAGGGACCATTGAGGTCATTTGAGCAGTGAGTGGTTAAAAGATGGTACCTGGAGTCAGACTTCCTGAGTTCAAATCTTGGCTCTACCATTTCTTGGCTGTAGGACCTTGTATATATTACTCAACCCTCTTGTGTCTTGTTTATCCAATGTAAGCCACCTGTCTCATAAGGCTATTGGGAGGATTCAGTGAGTGAAGATATGTATTTATATATGGAGAGAGAACACTTAGAACAGTGTTTTGCTCATAATACATATTGACTATTACTACAGTGATGATGACTAGAAAGCTGTTGGCTCAAATGCATCTCAGCCACCTTCTCACCCCTCTATAGCTAGATTACTCCAGGTCATTTTGACGTTAAGTATCCCATATGAAAATGCATGTACTTCTGGAAGGTCTAAACCCTTAAGTTTTTATCGACTAATACCTTGTTGGGGAACACTTTGAAAGCAGGTTCCAGCAGGATGAGATATAGGAAAGGGTCCTGGAGACAGTGAGACAGAGAAAACAGAAGTTGGGGTACAAGGACCCCCAAAGTGAATTTGCCACACCTGATGCTTTTACCGAGAGCTACTCTGAGCAGACCAGTAATTCTCATCCTTGGCTACATATTAGAATCAAGGGGGTGCTCAGACCATACCCTACACCAGGACATCCAGAATCTCTGTGGGTGGGATTCAGTACTCTGAACGTCTTAAAGCACCCCAGGTTCTTTTCATGTAAAACCAAGGTTGATTAGCCCAGGAGCAGTCGGACTTCCACTGAGAGCACGTGACTGCCTCTTCCTTGGTTCAAATTTTGCTCCAGGGCTTCCCTGGTGGCGCAGTGGTTGAGAGTCCGCCTGCCGATGCAGGGGACACGGGTTTGTGCCCCAGTCCAGGAAGATCCCACATGCCATAGAGCGGCTGGGCCCGTGAGCCATGGCCGCTGAGCCTGCATGTCCAGAGCCTGTGCTCTGCAACGGGAGAGGCCACAACAGTGAGAGACCCACGTACCGCAAAAAAAAAATAAAATAAAATATAAAAATAAAATTAAAAAAAAAGAAGTACCTTAAGCATACACATGGAAAGCAGTGAATCTGTAACGGTGAACTATCGGCCATTATAGCGAAGAGGACAGACAATAGGTAGAAACGAGGGCTTTCTGGGTGCTGCTAAAATTATGCGATGAATATATATATATATATATATATATTTTTTTTTTTTTTTTTTTTTTGCGGTACACGGGCCTCCCACAGCTATGGCCTCTCCCGCTGAGGAGCACAGGCTCCAGACGCGCAGGCTCAGCGGCCATGGCTCACGGGGCCCAGCCGCTCCGCGGCATGTGGGATCCTCCCGGACCGGGGCATGAGCCCGTGTCCCCTGCGTCGGCAGGCAGACTCTCAACCACTGCGCCACCAGGAAGCCCCGATGAATGTATTTTTTAAATTGAAGGAAGGAATCACAAGAAAATGTTAACAGTGATAGTTATTGTAGAGCAGAACCAAACGCGGGTGAGGAGAGTGGGGGTTTTCATGTTCATTTTGTTTTTTTCTGTATTATTTGAGTTTTCAAACCCAGCTCCACACATTGGTTTTGTTTTATACCGACAGGATTTATCGGAAAAAATTAAACTATTGCTCTGTTTTGTTACTTGATCTTTTCTTCCTTGTATACTCCACATTAAAAATTGAGTCCTTTTTAAATATCATACCATACAACCAACCACTCTCCCCACTCCAATGCCACGCCCTCAAGCTGCTGATCATCTCAACGCAGAGATAAGACAGAGCAGAGGGAAGAACTAGAGCGCCCAGCGAGATGGGTTATAATTAAGTGCCCGAGAATGCAGAGCCATCTCTTGAGACCGTAGGAGTCCAGCTCTCTTCCCAAACATGGTATTTTCCCTGATGTTTTTTTTTTTTCTCTCCACCAGAAATTTTCCACTTTAATTATGTGGGGTAGGTTAGAGGAGTTCACCTTCGGAACTTTAAATGCGCAAACAGCTAATCCCTTCCATAAGACACATTTCTGGGAAAGCCCAAAGATAAATGTTTACAGCCTGTGCTGGAAGAATAGAACCCAGCGAAATTCAAAACGATTTAAGCATGATGTGCCCATGCCTGAAGAAACAATTTAGAGAGACTCTAGCCTCTCTGTTCTGGAATTCTGGCCTTCGTTCTCACAAAGAGTGAAATCACTGGCAATGCGCATAGGTTAGATTTTCCCCCCACCTTTTCCCAGTTTTTCCTTCAACATGAGAAGGATGGTAATTAAAACCTTACTTAAAATATTAAGTCTACTACCTAAAGGAATGAAGTTTATTAAAGTTGCTAGGAGTTAAGTACAGAAACTCAAAATAGCTTGAGCACACTCCCCTCGGCATATACCCAAAATATTGGTTGAGAGGAACCCAAGCATAGAGGTGGCACGCATGCACACATGAACACACACACACACACACACACACACACACACACACCAATACATTGATATATCAATAAATGGAAGGCATTTCTCAAGTAACTAACGTTTGACAAGCAGAAAGCAAAGATGACCTCCCTAATTAAGGTACTTAGAAGGGCCAGTTACTCAGAAAAATTATTAAATGTTGTCATAAGGGCACGGAGAAAATAAGGACCAATCCTAGGCACCGCTTAACCTCTTTGAGACAGTTTCTCGTCAATCATATGGGGTCAGTGATTGATGGGAGGATGTGGGGAGGGTATAAGGAGATAGCCTGGCATGATCCCCGGCACAAAGGCAGGAGGTATGTAGTGTCAGGCCCCTTGTTCCTGGGGATCTCATGGTGGTTCAGCTGATGAAATATGAGCACTCTTTCTCCTCCCCCTGGGGCTGGCTGGAATCTACATTTCAATCCAGGTAAATTCTAACTATGATCAAAGAGAATTCCGTCACCATCCTTTTCTCCTCACCTAAGGTCATAAAGAAAGGGCAGTGTGAGGGCTTCCCTGGTGGCGCAGTGGTTGAGAGTCCGCCTGCCGACGCAGGGGACACGGGTTCGTGCCCCGGTCCGGGAGGATCCCACATGCCGCGGAGCGGCTGGGCCCGTGAGCCATGGGCGCTGAGCCTGCGCGTCCGGAGCCTGTGCTCCGCAACAGCAGAGGCCACAACAGTGAGAGGCCCGCGTACCGCAAAAAAAAAAAAAGAAAGGGCAGGGTGGTGTCGTGGGTAAACTCGGTCCTGTTTTGGACATGAGGCAACTCTCATCGCCATCCCAAAGGTTGTTGTGAGGCATGACTGCGATGCTGAATGGCAGGTGCCCAGCAGGCAGCAGGGTCTTAGCTGCTCTGCACTGCTCTGCTCTCCAGGGACTCCACGCACCCCTACACAGCTACCCGGATGGCCTGCAGGCAGGTTATGGACCCAGACCCACTCAGAAAGCACACCAGCATGATGAGGGCTGCTGCCACTCCCTGTATCCCATCACTCGTTTGGCCTGGGATCCCCTCTGGTGCTTTCTAAGGAGTTGGCGCTGTGGGCAGCCCAAGAGTGTCTTGAAAGGCAGTAGGGACAAGAAATGATTTCCTTATATGTTTGTTTTCAAATTCCTTGAAAAATTCCTTTAGGAATTTCTTGGAGCACACTACCTAGTGCATAGAAGCTGCTCAATAAATGTTTATGTGGAGTTCCCTGGTGGTCCAGTGGTTAGGACTCATTGCTTTCACTTCCATGGCCTGGGTTCAATCCCTGGTCAGGGAACTAAGATTGCACAAGCCACACAGCAAAAAAATAAAGGAAAGTAAAATAACAAATAAATAAATAAATGTTTATGAATGAACCGTAATTCGTGCTACCAATTCTTGAGTTGCTATTATGTGCCAGGCCCTGTACTCTAAGAGAATCTTAACTTCTTATTCTATTTTAACTACGCAAGAGGGAGAAAGGTACTAGAGTTTAACAGAAAAAAGACCAGGCTTTGGGATTATAATTTGAACTAGCTCCCCATCCTTCATTCTAGCTGAGTGACTTCTGGGAAAGTATTTAAATTCTCTGAGCCTCAGTTTTCTCATCTGTAAAATGGACATGTTATCTATCTCCTAGGATTGCTGTGAAGATTAAAAGATAGATCGTTAAGTAGGTAGGTAGGTAAGTAGATAGATAGGTAGGTAGATAGATAGATAAACAGATAGATCTTTTATATGTGTGTGTACAAACACACACATATAAAATCACATAACACAGTGTCTAGAACCTAGAATATGATGTTAAAAAACAGATGAAAAAATGGTATAACAACCCAGTGAGATGGGGGTTATTACCCCCATTTTATACATGAGAAACTCCTCAGAATGGCATCCTTTGACAGAAGTCCATTCAGTCTCTTCCACTGATAAGGAGTTTCTTTGTTTGTATCATGAATGAGTAGGGAATTGATCTGGAGCTTTAGAAAAACCCAAGATTGAGGGGAAAAAATGGAGAAGGTTATTCCAGACAGGCTCAGACCTTACAGAGACTTGTGGGAAGGCATGGTGTAGACAGACTAGTGAGAGAGCAAAAGAAATACTAGCCACATTTTTCTCTTCTCCTCCCATACAGAATGCTTGAGTGTGAGCCAACTGGTAAATTTATTCCCGAGCCTATACTGGGAGACCTGTTATATATTAAGTGACTAAGCTGAGGTCCAGGAAAATGGTAGGTAGGAAAATGGTTAAGAAAAAGTGTTGTGGAGTGATCTGCCTAGGCTTGAATTCTAGCCTGTCATTTACAAGCTGTGTGACCATGGGAAAGTCTTTTAACCTCTCTGAGCTTTGGGTTCCACATTTGTAAAATGAGGATAATAATAGATCCTACTGCAGGGCTGCTTTGAGAATTACACGAATTAATATAAGCAGAGCCTATGCCATGCTTATACCTCGTAAGCATTCAATACATCATAATTTTTATTGTTGTTGTTACTATTTTTATATGCTTTATATACATAGTCCAAGATATGGGTGGATTAAGCAATGGGCCAAGTCACACAACTACTAGCAACTGGTAGACACAGGATTCTAAAAACCAAAATCCCCCTGTACCAGTCAGAAAGGGTTTGGTTATGCTGGGTAACAAACAGGCCCAAAAGTTCAGCAGCATGACATAATCGAAGTTCATTCCTCACTCACACAAAATCCAGTGCAGTTTTGGACAACTATCCATGTGTTAGCTTAACATTCCAGGGGGTTTGCTCTTATCCATATGAACACAATCACCTATGATCACAGTGGCAAGCGAAGAGCAGGAAAGTTATTCACTAGCAATTAAATGTCCACCCAGAAGGGACACACATTTCATTGGCCCAAACAAGTTACATAGTCATACCTAATTCAAGAAAGAGAAGCGCAATCCTGAGCACGTGCAAGTTCAGAAAACAAGTTATCAGTGAGCACCGAATCTCCCAAAGCCAGTCTCTTAGCAGCTCAGCATTGCACCATTCTGCCTCTCTCTGTGAACGGACCAGCCTTTGGTCAACTCTCTCTTTCTGCAGCAGTTAGTTTCAATACTCCTTAAGTGCAGAGAAAAGAATCAAGGTTTTAAATGAACTAATTAATCAGAGACTGTGTCACAAATCCCAGACTGGCTCTTGTCCCTTTCCTTCCCATCAGCAGCATTCCGTGGTCCATGGCTGTCCTCCAGTGCACCCAGTCAGCTCAGTCAAGACCAGGGCCACCCATCCCTCTGTTCGGGGGCCTCTCTTCTTCCCCCATCCATCACCAGGGCCCTGTGATCTCACCTGTCGATGCCCAGCTCTTGCTTGATATCTCAGTTCTGGAACAGAGATGCTCCAGCTGCTACCTGGGAAGGCTGTAGCCCCAAAAATATTTAGTTAGCAGCCATTCAGTTAAGTGGAATTGACTTTTTATCGGCTTTCCTCTGTACGGCTGCCACCAGCGAAGACTGCCTCCTCCTTCCCTCTTCTCTGCCTGTCAGTTCACTCCACATTCCTATCGGCAGCCTTTAGCTCTGATCAATACTAACCGCTGTGTAACAGCTCACGCACGGCTGCTCTGGTCTGCATCGATCAGAACCTTCTTCCAACAGGTTAGTCAGCTATTCGAGGCAAAGACTTGAGATAAACACCTACTTTTACTTTAGGCTAATTCATTTCAGGTGGATTTCAAGGAGGCTCTGCACACCGTGTCTGTTAGACGAGCTGAAATCATAGAGTCAAGATCAACTCCTCATGTGCTCGAGACCCTAGGAGAACTTTCTTCCTCTCCCCACTTTCCCCATTCCCTTGTATGTTGTAAGTGCCACTTATAAACAAGTTACCAAGACTTGGGACATTGAAAATGCCACTTCGGGAAATGTGTCAGCCAGCCATCCCTCTTTCCTTTTAATAAGATACATCTGGGACTGCAGGAAACCCAGGGCTGCCGTGGGGACAGCATTGTCGCCGGGCAACCAAGCATCCTTCCAGCTTCCCCAGAACGAATCTCACAATATCCTGCAACCCTGGTCTCTTACCACTACAGGGGGCAGTCCTTGAATTCCTCCCCATCCTTATTCCAGCCTCACCAGTGAATCTGCCAGGAGCTGATATTGCAAAACCAGTTGTTATTTTGCAATTGATTAGGGGTTGGTACAACTTCATGGCATTTGTGTTATAACTAGAAAAAACGCAAGACTGGATGACGTACACTTTTTTCTCAACTTGTACACTAAGTGTGGCTGAGTGGTCCATCTGATACCATCGTGACCCTTTCACCTGGGTCCCAAACCTCTTGTCCTGTTTCTCTTTCTCCAGCACCCCCACCACTTGACACACCCAGCTCCTCAGTCCCCTCGTTCTGCTGAGCCTTCCCTTGCGTGCAGTTCCAACATCCTGCCCTTCATCTCGATGTTGTCATCTTATTCAAGCCCTCATCTCCTGGTGCTTGGACTACTGCAGTATCTTCTAGCTGGTTGCCTGGCTTCCCGTTGTTCCCTGCTTTGTTAATTTCATGCCGCACAAAGATTTATCTTCCTTGCACTCTGCTGTGATTGCCTTTCTCTTCTCAGAAATCCTCAGTGGCTTCCCATCGCTCATCAGAATAAAGGCAGATTCCTCAGCCTATCATTCTGGTCTCCAGTAGTCTGGTCCTTACCTCGCTCTCTCCAGACTGTCTCTTGCTATCCTCTGGCAGAAACCCCGCACTCTATTCCATCTGGATAACATCCTACTTTCTCTATAAGAGTTTTCTAGCTCTGTGCCTAAAAAAAAAAAAAAAATAGTCACGCCCCACACCGCCTTTGAAATGGGTTCAAATCCTGGCTCCCTTACTTATTAGCTGTGTGACCTCAGTTGGGTTATCTAACTTCTCTCTGCCTCAATTTCTCACCTGTGTAATAGGGATAATAATAGTACTTACCCCATAAGATAGTTATGAAGATTAAATAAATTAACATACATAAGGTGTAAAGAATGGTACCTGCACATAGTAAATTCCAAATAAATATTTGCTCTTATCATTTTGTTATTATTTTCCCAATCCCTCCAAAGCATATCTTGTCCATGAACATTCTCTAGGTCACCCTAGCAAAAGATACTCATTTCCTTTTCTGCCTCTTACAGACCTTGTTTATAGATGAATGATAATTCATCGTAATTACTGGGTGTCAGGTACATGCTCAGTTCTTTGATGCACATTATTCGCCCCAGATCTACTCTCCCTCCATCGTCACCTTACTTTTTGCCACAGGAGGCTGATCTGTATGTCCAGTGGCTCCCAGCTGGATTTGGCCAACAAGGAACACTGGCAGGAAATAAGGAGGAAAAAGTGTGGGTCAGAGTTTTTATTCCTCCAGCTCCTTCTCAGACGTGTCACTGCGGAGCAGCTTCGTCTCTCAACTCAAGGTCATGGCTGCTGCCAGGTGGCCCTCTTGATCCTGCCTGCTGTGTCTCCAGCTCTTGGTCACCTCCTTGTCTCTTCACACCTGCGGTGATAACGTGGCCCCAGGGCACTGCACTCTCCCTTGTGGGTCCCTGAACCCTGACCACACCTTTGTAAATACAATTGTTCCTCTATAAACTATCCCCAAATTATCTTAATTCCAATGTGCCACGCTGGGTGACACAGTTCTCATTACAACCCTATGAAGTAGGTACTGTCATTTTTACCAAAGAGGCCCGAGAGCACATCATGCGAGTGTTGGAACCACATCTGCCTGTCTCCAAAGCCCGTACTCTGAATCACTCTGTTATAATAAGGTGTAAGTAAGGTGGCTATTTCTCTATGGATTTCCACACCTCTTTGTCAGAATATATTAGTTTGCTTTTGCCACATGAAAGAACACCCCAAAACTTAGAGGCCTCAAACAACAATCATTTAGTAGCCCACCATTCTGGGGGGTGGCAATTTGGGCTGGGCTCAGCTGGGAAGTTCTTCTGCTGGATTTGCCCAGTTTTGCTTGTATGGTGCAGTCAGCTGGAGGATTTTCTGAGGCCTGGTGGTCCCTGGTGGTGTCACATACATGTCTAGCATATAGGGGGTATCCACAGGGGTAACCAGCTACATGTCCCCAGTATCTAGCAGGTTAGCCTAGACTTCTTCACATGGTGGCTGGGTTCCAAAAAGAGCAAAAGAGGGCAAGCCTCAGTGTTCAAGCACTTTTCAAGCCTCTGGTTGCATCAGGCTGTCTAATGTCCCATGGGTATAACCCAGATTCAAGGCCTGGCAAAATCTACTCCACTTCTTTGGTGGGAACAGCTGCAAAATACTTCAGCCATTCTGTTTTCAATCTACCACAAGGGACATTCCTATCTGGAAAGATCTATGCCTTGACAACTTCATATCCTGTATCCTCATAACCCAAGTCAGAAAAGCAATATGGGCAGGTTCTGTGTTTAGGGGGTGGGGAGTATCCGCTTTATAGCTTGGTGAACATCTGACACTCTTCCTGCCTGTTACCACCAGACTGAAAATAATTCTGAAAGGGAAGTCTCTTAAAACTTAGCATGAGGGAATGGAATTTTTTTCTAATTAGGCTTCAGCAGAATTTTTAAAAGAATCTTTCTTTTCTTCAGTTGCCTCTCCCTTGTTATAAATTTTAACTCCACCCAGTGGCATACCACAGCCAGCCCTGCTTCTCCTCCCCGGCCTTCGACACCACTGTTTGCTTGGCAGCAATGCTCAGCTCACTTTGCCACAGAAGGCAGAGGGACAAGGCTTGCTTCCTGCATTCCTCACTTCCTCTTTTTTTCCCTCCATTCCTCTTGGAGCTCATCCTTGTCTGCCCATTCCTGCTCTGCACCCATCTGGTACCCTCTCAGGATCAGGGTTCTAGGAAAGGCTGAAAGGTTAGCCTCTAGGGCTGCTCTGTACAGCCCCCCAGGTTGGGCACTGCACACAGTAACCAAGAGACTCAGCCAAAAGACGGGACCTACAGGAAGCCCTAAGATAGCATATCAATCTAGAAAGTAGTTGTACGTGAAAGTTCACTTTGAAATACCTGTGATATCATGAACTTGATGTGGTTAGCCACTCATTAATTTATTTCACAAGTATTTACTGAGTACCTGCTATGTGCCAGGCACTGTGCCTGGAAAATAATACATGGTCCCTGCCCTTGAGAAACTTATAGTCTGGGGATAGATGGGAGGGAGACAGACACATGAAGAGACCGTATTGGTTAATGACATAAGTACTATGTAAGAGGGTGTCATGAGAAGCCAGGAAGCCACTGCACCTAGCCTGGGTGACTAGGGAAGGGTTTCTCAAGAAGACGAAACCTGGTAGGGTCTAGTCCAGTGCTGTCCCAGTAGAAGTATACTACCAGCCATGTATGTAATTTAAAATTTTCCAGTAACCACATTTAAAAAGTGAAAATATACAGGAGAAAATCATCTTAACATATATTATTAAAACCAATATATCCAAGATATTGCTATTTCACTACCTAATCAATATAAAAATTATTAACGAGATATTTTACATTCTTTTTCTTTTTTTTTCTTTTTTTTTTTTTCCTGCGGTACGCGGGCCTCTCACTGTTGTGACCTCTCCCGTTGCGGAGCACAGGCTCCGGACGCGCAGGCTCAGCGGCCATGGCTCACGGGCCCAGCCACTCGGCGGCATGTGGGATCTTCCCGGACCGGGGCATGAACCCGTGTCCCCTGCATCGGCAGGCGGACTCTCAACCACTGTGCCACCGGGGAAGCCCTACATTCTTTTTATTGTACAAAGTCTTTGAAATCCAGTGTGTATTTTATAGTTACAGAACATCTCAATTTGGACACCAACTTCTCAACAGTTAAAGTAACATGTAGTCCTATCAAAGCAATAAAGGTGTGTTTAATAGAAACATATTTTATATTGTTCCATATATTCTTTTTTAATTTAAATTAATTTAAATGGCATAAAATTAAAAATTCAGTTTTTCCCTTCCACTAGCCACATTTCAAGAACTCGGTAGCTATGTGTGACTTGCGGCTACCATATTGGAGAACACAGGTCTAAAAGGATAAATAGATGAGAAGCAAAGAAAGTGGAGAGGATTGGGCATTCTTGGCAGGAAAAAGAAAACAGTGTCAGCAAAGGCATATACGATTGTATGGGGTTTGGACGGAGCCGTTTAGTATTACTGTGGCATAATGGGCAAGGCTAGTGGTGGGAAATGAGCTAAATGTGGAGGAAGAGGCCAGAGACAGTCAAGTGAGCCTTGAGTGCTCCAAAAGAATCAAGGATCATGTGTTTCATAGGAATGTACTTAATATATGAGGGAAGCTGGGCACAGAGAGGAGTCTCAGGTGTAGGCCCTGGCTGAGGCCACTAAACCCTCTTGTGAAGGAAACCACCCTCCTGGAAGCTTAGGACAGAGGCTCAGCAAGTCCACATCTGAGGTGATGGAGCTTGGCAAAACAAAGTATGGAGTGGAGGAAGTATGTATTTCCTACACCCAACAGAAGTCAACTCAAGCATGCTTCAGTGAGGGGGCCTTACTGGCTCACAGGGAACAGTCCAGAGGTAAGGCAGGCCACGTGGCTGGTTGGTTCAAGTGCTCAAGAGTATAAAGAAGGGCCAGAGCTCTTCTTCCCCTCCACTCTGTCAACCACAATGTTGACCTTGTCCTAAAGCCTGTTCCCCTTGGAGTCTTAGGATGCCTGCCGGCCAAGTTTGGAGCCCCATGTTCCCTCATTTATGTCAGTGGTAGAGAGTGTTTCATACCATCATTCCAAGTAGAATTCCTGAAATATACCTGATGGGACCATCCCAGGACACTGTGTCCACCCCTGAAGGAACAACTGTAATCAGGGAAATGAAAGGTGCTGACTGACTCAAGTCATTAGAGCTCACGGCTGGAACAGCCCACAAAGTCCATAGGCTGCATGGGGGTGCAGTTATCCAGAGGAAAATCTAGATGCTGTTAAGGTGGGAGAGGAGGACACGGATGCCCGGTAGCAACTGACAAATGTCAACTACAGTCCACCCCTTTGGGTGCCCACTCAACACCCATTCATGCCCATCTTCCGCAGAAACACTTTCCCAAATACCCATAAAACACATAAAAGTTCATGCAACTCAAATGGAAAGAACCCAAAGGTTCATATAACTACATCCTGTGAAATCTCTTTCCTTGAAATCTAGAGGTAGCTCCTGTGGTTCAGTGACCTGTGGTTAAATGATAAGTTATCTACCCCCAGTACCCCCAATACAGTGCATAAAGAACAGGATGTGTACGAGAAAAAGTCTGTTTGGAAAAACAGGGAAAAGAGCATAGCATATCCTACAGAACAGAAATAACTAAGGCTCTTGGCAGTGGAAAGAATTATTGGTATCCAGCATAGACCAAGGAGGATCGCCTCTTTCCGTTTGTCCTCTATGAGCATATCTGAGAAAGGAGCTGGAAGGCTGTGCTCTCTGGGAATGATACTGCTTTAGCAGTTCACAACCGCTTGGTACAAGTTTGGGCACTAGGGATTATCCTAAAGTTTTCCTAAGATTTGAGTAATTGCAAACTACTGTCCTCCATTCATGGAGTTTCTGTGGCAGACACACCTCAAGAAAAGTTAATGGGCTTTCCATCCTTTGCTTCTGGTCAACTCCATTGGACAGCAACCACAGCCAGAGGTTCTGTTTAATCATGCATTTCAAACCTGGAAATTTCTATTTTCTAGCCGAAAACCTCTGTGCTTCATTGATACATCTAGACTACTGGCTTTCAAACTTTTAGGCCATAGGGAATTCCCTGGCAGTCCCGTGATTAGGACTCCGCGCTTTCACTGCCAAGGGCATGGGTTCAGTCCCTGGTAGGGGAACTAAGATCGTACAAGCTGTGTGGCGTGGCCAGAACAAAACAAAAACTTTTAGGCCACAACTCATGATAAGAAATGAACTGTACTTCACAACCCAGTATGCAATTATGCATGTATGTGTATTAATATGTATGCATATATAGCCAGGTCAAAAGTTTCATGCAACAGTATGTACCCTCACTACACGAGGTGCTTGCCGATATTTTCTATTCTGTTAGGAAGGAAGAAAAGAAAAGCTGGTCACAAAACACCAAGTTGATTGTACAACCCGCGAATGGGTCACACCCAGAGTTTGAAAGCACTACCTTAGTTGAGGCCTAGTCTAAGGGCCTCCCCCTTCATTTTAGCCTCTGCTTTGAAGCAAATAAAAATAATAGCCTTGGATGGAGAGATTCTTATCATTTCTTCTAGCCCTTAGACTGCTACCACATACAACTTCACAAAGCATGTGAGTCTCCCTTTCTTAGAGACTGTTTAACAGGATGTGCCCAGGAGAGCCTAGGGTGAGGTGTCAGCATTTTCGCCATGTGCCAATCTCATCTCCTGGGAGCCCTCTGGCCTCCCTGCTTCTGTGTACGGAGCCCATCTGTAGGAATCAAGACCTCCCATCCATGTTTGATTCCACTGCCTGTTATCCCTTCTGGAACATTCCTTCCTGTGTATTTGTGGCACTTGCCTCCTTACCTCACCCCCGTAGTTCACGTAGTAGATGTATGTGGTAATATCCCACGGGAGTTCTTGCTTAATTGTAATTACTCACATTAAAGCAACACCTTGGATGAAGCCTCATTCTCTAGGCTGTAATGTGGACATGAGCATGGATAGACGTGGGCCATGTGCACAATGACTGCCCCTGGATTTTTAATTTCTGGGAGGCAGCTCTGTGGAAGCTGGCAGAAGTTCTCGTACTTCCTCAGGGCTTTTGCTAACCCTCAACTAGAACTTGTTCTTTATTTCCCAGCCAGATTTACTGACCTTCAGGATATGGGGAACAGTCTTATATTATTCTTATATTCTTGTATATTATTCTTATATATTATTATACATTCCTTCCTAGGAATATAAAACACCTTCCTTCCTCCCTTCCCTCCCCTTCCCTTCTTTCTGCCAGCTTCTCTCCCTCTCTCCTTGTTTCTTATCATCTCTTTTTCCTGTCATCTTTCCTCTTTTCTCCCGTTGTCTTCCTTCCAGTTTGTCTCTTGTCCTAACTGCTTTTCTTTCTCCCTCTGTGTGTCTCTGTCTCTCTCTCTCTCTTCTCCCCATACCCTTTCTCCCGTGGTTTGCTGCTTCACTGTTTAATTTGTTTTATCATTTTGCATGGATGCCCAGAGACTTTCAGGCCAAGGGCAAACTTTGAAAATCCCTAAGACAGTAACATAAAAGGTGCAGGTCTTCTGCGGGTGTCTGGGCCTCAAGTGTGGAGCATGTTCCCAGGGTGTGGAGGGGACCTGCCACGCCCGAATCCAGAGGGGCTGCAGACTTCCCTCCTGGTCAGCCAGGCCCCA
Organism: Leucopleurus acutus; assembly: GCF_964270905.1. NCBI lineage: Eukaryota > Metazoa > Chordata > Mammalia > Artiodactyla > Delphinidae > Leucopleurus > Leucopleurus acutus. The sequence continues at coordinate 15,977,573 of NC_139162.1, read as the reverse complement.
GGGCAGCATCTGGGGACCCTCCACCAGCTCCCCTCGACGCAGAAGGAAAGTGGGTGGTCTCTGGGGCGCTTCTCTCCTCTCCACCCTTCACTAACCTCCCCTTTCCCATGCTATTAGGAAAAGTGTCTATATTATTATTTTTATTATTATTATTTTTTGCGGTACGCGGGCCTCTCACTGCTGTGGCCTCTCCCGTTGCGGAGCACAGGCTCCGGAAGCGCAGGCTCAGCGGCCGTGGATCACGGGCCCAGCCGCTCCGCGGCCTGTGGGATCCTCCCAGACCGGGGCACGAACCCGCGTCCCCTGCATCGGCAGGCGGACTCTCAACCACTGCGCCACCAGGGAAGCCCCAAGTAAAAGTGTTTATTATTTTTTAATCCTTCCCGCGTGGCTTTGTTGTCATCCTTGTAATTCATGAGACCAAGATTCCCATAGTTCGTTGTATCACAGGTCCAACCCCTCCCCCCGGCTCATTTTCTCTGTCTTCTATTTATCGACTCCTCTGTGGTCTCCTGCCTCTCTTTCTCTGACTATCTCATCCTCTCTTCTTCATTGACACTGTTCCTTATTTCTCTCTCTTGAGATGGGATACCATGGGCAAATGGGAACAGAGAAAAATGGGGGTACTCTGGAGAGAAGTGTGTCAAACATGCCCAGGGCATTACTCAAAGCTTGTTCTGGAGCATCCCTAAAAATCGAGGAAAAGGACAAGAAGACAGACACCCAGGACAGACACTGAGATCCTGAAGCTGCAAACCCGCTCTCCAGCCATCCGTAAGGGATTCTTGAAAGGCAGAGTCAGTGAGCTTCGGGGGTTGGGAAGGACTGAATCTGAATTAGCCTCCATCACCTGCTAGCTGGTGTATTCAAGACTTTGCACAAACATGTTAAACCTTCTGAGCCTTGGTTTTTCCATCTTTAAAATGGAGGGATAGTAATACTTTCTGAAGTTCCCGGCACAGAATGAAATAGTAAATAGGATGAGTGTTTGGAAGGTGTTAAGTATACAGTGAATATTAATTTCCTTCTTTCCTCCTAGAGAATATTGAAACTGCTAAGACTTAGGATAAATAATAAAGCTTGGTACTTGAAGCTGCTGAGAGCAAAGCATTTCATGTACTTGTTGGTGCTGTTTCCTATGAATGGCAAGAGTCTACAGGTCAATTTTTATTCTGGTTATGCTGTAGTAACTGCATTCGATTCTTTAATGCTTAGATAGTGGCTGTTTTCCCTTAGCTGGCATGATGATTAGACTTCCCATTAGTGTGCTTATTTATTTATTTTTAATTTCACTAGCAATGCATGAAAGCATTCTCATAGAAAAAACAAAATCAAGGAAGATAGGATAAAACAAAACTCAGTCCCAGAGGTAATAACAGCTTGGCATGTGTCCGTTCAGACCAAAAGGAAAAACGTTCATTCACATGCATATGTGTACATACAGAAATGTCTAGATTTATTTTGTGATTTTAAACATAAAATATATCCTGACTGTTATTATTTTGCAACTTGCCTGTTTGTTTCTTTACTATTTAAAATGCTCTGGAGATCTTTTGTTGTCATTATGCAGAGCCCCATCTCATTTTTTCTACCTGCTGCTGTGCGTTCCATAATCCTTCTACTAAAATGTAGGCTCAATAAGAGATGTTGTCTTCATTTCTTTGTCCCTTAAACCTCTAACATTACCTGTCACATAGTAGGTGTTTTACTACTATGTTAACAGTTACAACTATTTCTTAAACGTTTAAATGAATTGACATGGATATAACCACATACATTTTTTAACCATTCCCCTACTGATTGACTTTAGGCGATTTCTTTTTTTCCTATTACAAACAACACTGCAGTGAACATCCTTACGCTTGTTTTGTCGTGCACATATGCGTGGATTTCTCTGGTGTAGGTCCTAGGAAGTGAAATTGTTAGGGCAAAGAGACGTCTTCTTCTAAATATTGATTGCCACAATGTCTTCCAAAGATGGTGGTGCCAGTCTACAGCCCTACATTAATACCTTTTCTTAGGTGTCTTCTTGAAAATATGTTTCCAAAATAATCATATGTTGCCCTCCTCTGTTTTGATTTCAGGGAATGAGGAGGTATGATGATTAGAATGATTAGAATTAGAATGAAATAAGAGGTGGCACAGAAATTCACTCATTCGTTCATTTTTCCAATCATTGATTTCGTTCTAGGCCCTGCTCTAAATGCTGGGCACGGAAATATAAATGAGACCTGCTACATACCCCAGAGGATTTCATAGTGTGGACTGAATACTTAAATGCTTAATTCTTAAAATGCAATGACATAAAGAGACATGACAACTAAATGCGAAGTCTGATCCTGGATTTGCTCCTGGACCAGAAGAAACAATGGCCATAAAGAAAAAAATTGGGACATTTGATGAAATTCAAATGGGGTCAGTGGATTAATGTCATATTGATGTTAAATTTTCTGATTTAGATCATTGTACTGTGGTTGTGTAAAAGAATGTTTGTGTTCTTAGGAAGTACACATTGAAGTGTTTAGGGGTAAATATACATGATTTCTCCAACTGACTCTTAAATGGCTCAAAAATATGCATTCATATAACTCAGAGCTTTCCAGTGAAGCTTTCCATGATGATGGAAATGTTCTATTCCTGCTCTGACAATATGGAAGCCAAGAGCTTCACATGACCACCAAGCACTTGAAATACAGCTAATGCAACTGAAGAGCTGAATTATTAATTTAATTCAATTTAAATATAAATAGCTATGTGTGGCTAGTGGCTACCATATTGGATAGCACAGATATAGAAAGAGAAAAAAAATACTAAAACAAATGGGACAAAATGTAAAGAACTGGTGAACTTGCATAAAGGGTACATGGAAATTCTTTGGATTATTCTTATAATTTTTCTTTAGGTTTGAATTACATATTTTTAATTCCACAATAAATGCAATGTCAGGGAAAATCAAATTAAAATATCACTGAGATATATTTTATTACAATTAAATTGTCACAAATAAGTAAAATTATACTAACCAGGAGCCACAGAAAGGACACACTTAGACATTACTGTTAGGTGGGCAAATAGGCACAACCAGTCACAATATACACTTGCACAAGTACGTGAGAAAATGTGTAAGGATGTCATTGTAGCTTTATGTGTAATACCGAGAAATTGGAGACGGTTGAAATGTTCAACAACAAGAGAATGGTTAAATGTATTTTGCTTTGTTCTTCTTCTGGATTATTGTAATGTTCTTTCTCACATTAAGGCAAAACTTTTAAAAAATTTATTTTATTGAAGCATAGTTGAATTTACAATGTTGTGTTAATTTCTACTGTACAGCAAAGTGATTCAGTTATACATATATATATGTTCTTTTTCATATTCTTTTTCATTATGGTTTATCATAGGATATTGAATATAGTTCCCTGTGCTATACAGTAGAACCTTGTTGTTTATCCATTTGATATATAATAGTTTGCATCTACTAATTCCAAACTCCCAATCCATCTGTCCCCCACCCCCTCTCCCCCTTGACAACCCCAAGTCTGTTCTCTATGTCTATGAGTCTGTTTCTGTTTTGTAGATAAGTTCATCTGTGTCATATTTTAGATTCTACACAAAGTGATATCATATGATATTTGTCTTTCTCTTTCTGACTTACTTCACTTAGTATGATAATCTCTAGGTCCACCCATGTTGCTGCAAATGGCTTTATTTCATTCCTTTTTATGGCTGAGTAGTAGTCCATTGTGTATGTATTCCACATCTTCTTTATCCATTCATCTGCTGGTGGACATTTAGGTCGCTTCCATGTCTTGGCTGTTGTAAATAATGCTGCAATGAACATTGGGGTGCTGTATCTTTTTGAATTACAGTTTTCTCCAGATACATGCCCAGTTGTGGGATTGCAGGATCATATGACAACTCTATTTTTAGTTTTTTGAGGAACCTCCATAGTGGCGGCACCAATTTACATTCCCACCAACAGTGTAGGAGGGTTTCCTTTTCTCCACACCCTCTCCAGCATTTGTTATTTGTAGACCTTTAATGATGGCCATTCTGACCGGTGTGAGGTGATACCTCATTGTACTTTTGATTTGCATTTCTCTAATAATTAGCGATGTTCAGCATTTTTTCACGTGCCCGTTGGCCATCTGTATGTCTTCTTTGGAGAAGTGTCTATTTAGGTCTTCTGCTCTTTTTTTTTTTTTTTTTTTTGCGGTACGCGGGCCTCTCACCGTTGTGGCCTCTCTCGTTGCGGAGCACAGGCTCCAGACACGCGGGCTCAGCGGCCATGGCTCACAGGCCCAGCCACTCTGCGGCACGTGGGATCCTCCCGGACCGGGGCACGAACCCGCGTCCCCTGCATCGGCAGGCGGACTCTCAACCACTGCACCACCAGGGAAGCCCTTCTGCTCATTTTTTGATTGAGGTTTTTTTTGTTGTTGTTATTGCATTGTACGAGCTGTTTGTGTGTTTTGGAAATTAAGCCCTTGTAGGTCACATTATCTGAGGCAAAACTTTAAGCACTGATAGGGAAAGGTGTCCAAGAGAGATGGTTGGGTGAACAAAAAAGCAATTTGCCAAACAAAATGTTTAGTATGATTGCATTTTTATAATAAGAACACTAAAACTACACACACACACACACACACACACACACACACACACACACACTCATTCACATTTATATGCACATAGAAAAAAGTTTACACATGAAATACACATGAAACAGTTACAGGGCCATTCTCCAGAAATTCCTCAAGTCCTGTGGAAAAACCACCCAGCTCCATCACTCAAGTCCTTGGGCTGGCTGTGGAGGGTCCTCTGAGCACCTTGTGCTATAACAACAGAGGCGCCTCCAGCCAGGCAAAAATCTCAAGCTGGTGCCCGTCAGCTTGTTAGCTGCACCTCTGCGCCTACACCACCAAATCTCCAGGAAATGCCCCCTAGCATGGCCTGCCATTTCCAGGCCCACACAGTGCCCCTCCCCACAGCCACCAGGCCTGTGGGGCAGGCAGGGTCATTACTGAGTTCCAAGAAGGGAGTGTTTATTATTGTTGTCAGTTTGATGCTGATCCCAAAAGGACCTAATCAACAGGTAATAAGACCTCATGGGAGCGATTAGAAACCTCAACTTTAACCCTGTTATAACCACAGCAGAGATGACTAGACTCACTGCAGGACTGTGCCCCTTGCGAACAGGGCCTGATGGGGAAGAGATTGATGGGGAAGTAGGAGGGACAGCCAGAGAGGTACTGGTGGGTGTGCTCAGGGATGGGCTGAAAAGGGAATCTGGGGGGAAAGGGCACATCTAAAACTGAGTCTACCCAATAATACACATCATCATCGTCATCATCATCTTGCTTAATTGAAGAGCCGTACTAGGTACATGAGGTACAAAAGTAAATAAGCCAGGGTCCTGCCCCCAAGATGCTCACAGACATGGGTATAAAGACTTGCAATATGATAGGAGCTACACTACAGGATAGGTTTATTCAGGGCACAGGGCTGGTACAGAGACGGGAATTATCACCCTTGCTGGGTGAGTCAGGAAAGACAAATGTGTCAGTAAAGTGATATCTCATAGTATGTAGTCGTGACAGCGTCTGTTGGTTGCCTAAAGGGCTTCCATTTAGACACCCGCTTGTAACATGGACCTCTCTGTGTCTTCAAAGCTTCCTTAAATCCTTTTTCTTTCTTTGTAAGGCTGGATATAAATAAATAAAACTAAGTAGTAATAAATTTAAAAATATATATTTAAACACTTGCTTTTTGGTGTTGCAAGTGACTCTACTGGCCAATCAGTGAGATAGAAAGTTAGATAGAACTAAAGTGAGATAGAAAGTCTCATCCATTAGCAAAACTTAATAATGCCTGATAAGATAACAGTGTCATGACCATTTCTCATTACCCACATAGTGACAAAGTGTGTTGTTACATAATTATCACATGAGAACACCCTTGGAACGGACCCGACTGACTACGCACAGGCACATCGCCATCGCTGTCGATGGATGGTTGATAGATGTTTTAATTACTTAAAGTTTCCAAAGCAGGGCCTCTGTGATGAATGATGGAGACAAAGAAATGAAGTCACATCTGCAAAGGCCAAATCAGCCCCCAGTTTTTTCCAATTTGCATAGAATTGCAACAGTTTTTCTGGTTATTGTTGCACAAGATTTTGCATCTTGCATAAAACTAGTTGCAAATGTCACATCGGCCATCTTGATTAGGCCCAAGACTACAATAAACAGGGTGAAATTGGACAGCAGGATGGCAGCTGTCTCAGTGCTCAACCCTTTATGGCCCTTAGAGGAGGAAAGTTTGTACATTTGCAACTTGCTTATTCCTGGGTTCTCATTCTCCTTTTGTTAGAACAAAAGTCCTGGAAACCAAAAGCTGACACCATACAAAAACCAGTGTACATTTAAAGTCTTCTCAGAGCTGGTAAAGAACTTCAACTTCATTAAACGGAAAATTATACAGATTCTTCTTTCACAAACATTCATCCAGGGCTTCCCTGGTTCCGCAGTGGTTAAGAACCCGCCTGCCAATGCAGGGGACATGGGTTCGAGCCCTGGTCTGGGAAGATGCCACGTGCTGCGGAGCAGCTAAGCACGTGCGCCACAACTACTGAGCCTGCGCTCTAGAGCCTGCAAGCCACAACTGCTGAAGCCCACATGCCACAACTACTGAACCCTACACGCCTAGAGCCTGTGCTCTGCAGCAAGAGAAGCCACCGCAATGAGAAGCCCGCGCACCGCAACAAAGAGTAACCCCCGCTCACCGCAACTGGAGAAAGCCTGTGCACAGCAACGAAGACCCAAAGCAGCCAAAAATAAATAATAAATAAATTTAAAAAAATAATAAATTAATTAATTAAAAAAAAATTCATCCAGCCACCTAGCCCCTAGCACTGGGTGCGGGAAAAAAAACAAGATCCTTGGCCTTAGAGAGCTTGCACTCTAATTAAAGGAAACAAATAATCAGGGCATTATGAGAAAGGTCAGGCAGTAGCAGAAGCCCAGGGAACCAAGAGGAGAAAAGCCTAACATGACCTGGGGAAAGGGGTCTGGGGAGACTTCAGAGGGCCATGTGATCTGGGTTTTGGATGATGGAGGGGATTCTCCTGGTTCTGGGGCTGGTGTTCTAGGCAGAGGGGACTGTGTGTGCAAAAGCACAGAGGTTGGAGCTGGTAGGTCAGCATGTACATGGTGAAGTGAGAGAGATGAGGAGTCAGCGGGTAGACTGAATTCAAAGAAATCTCAATTATTATTTTTTGTGTGTGGTACGTGGGCCTCTCACTGCTGTGGCCTCTCCCGTTGCGGAGCACAGGTTCCAGACGCACAGGCTCAGCGGCTATGGCTCATGGGCCCAGCCGCTCCGCGGCATGTGGGATCTTCCCAGACCGGGGCACGAACCGGCGTCCCCTGCATCGGCAGGCAGACCCTCAACCACTGCGCCACCAGGGAAGTCCCAGAAATCTCAATTTTAAAGGTCTTGAAGGCCACGAGAACAAATTTTGACCGAGAAGACCAGGGAAGTGTTTTTGTTTGTTTTTTGTTTTGTTTTGTATAATTAGCAGACAGAAATTGTTTAAAAAAAAAAAACAGTGGCTGACCATATATTTATGGAAGAATTTATGTCACCAAGCACAATGAATGGCTGGGTATTGTAAGCTGATACCTGGTGGTCACGGTCCCTCTGCAGGACACTTACATCATCTCATGTGCTCTCAGAATGGCCCAGTGACAGACATATTGGACAGGCCCCTGCCTTCAGGGAGCACACAGTCAAGTGAGGGACAGACTCCACAGTGTAATGATGGAAATGAACGTGAAACACTGTGGGAGCACACTGGGGGGCAGAGGGCAGGGTTGAAGGGATGACCAAGGGAGGCTTCCTGAAGTCAGTGAGACTTGAGCTATGTGTTGAAAGTTGACTGGGACTTAGCCAGGTGGAGAGAGTGCAGAGCAGGTCAACACCTCAAGTCAGCTGCAGCCCAGAAGCAGTTGTTCTCTGGATGCTCTGTTTGTTCCCATTAATTTTTTTTTAATTGCAGTATAATTGCTCTACAATGTTGTGTTAGTTTCTGCTGTACGTGCAGTGAATCAGCTATATGTATACCTATATGCCCTCCCTCTTGGACCTCCCTCCCCCTGCCCCGATCCCACCCATCTAGGTCGTCACAGAGCACCGGGCTGCACTTCCTGTGCTTTATAGCATGTTCCCACTAGCTGTCTATTTTACACATGGTAGTGTATATACGTCCATTCTAATCTTCCAGTTTGTCCCACCCTCCCCTTCCCCCCTCCTGTGTCCACATGTCCGTCTTCTCCATCTACATCTCTATTCCTGCCCTGCAAATAGGTTCATCTGTACCATTTTTCTAGATTCTACATACGTGCGTTAATATATGATATTTGTTTGTCTCTTTCTGGTTTACTTCACTCTGTATGACAGACTCTAGGTCCATCCACATCTCTACAAATGACCCAATTTTGTTCCTTTTTGTGGCTGAGTAATATTCCATTGTCTATATAGCTAAGTCTGTGAACTGTAAGTCAGCCTGCCTTAATTGGTGAGCATTTTTCCAGAGTCCCTCAAAAAGAAAATGTCCTCAGCACTTCACTGAGAGATTTGCCCAAATGGTCACATTTAAATCCATAGGTAGTACCTAATTCCAAGGTGTGGAAACTAAACACATCATTTTGCCCCATTATTTTGGAAATAGTTTCAGTGGCTGTCCTCTGGAGACCCACCTAATGCTCCAGGTGGAGACAGATGTCTTTCATAATCTCCCCTATCAATTGACTTTGTCCCAAAGAGACTTGGCCATTTCTTCCTTTGAGTTCACATCACCAAATATTCCATGAGAAGCCATGAGACAAGGGGTTTGACAAGAGGCATCAGGAGACCCCCCAGTTACCTCGGGACTTTAGCCAAATCACTAAACTCCTGGTCTTGGTTTCTATGTCTTTCTCACAGTATCCACCAGAACAACCCTAGTTTGGTCCTCAGATCCAGGAAGATGATCTTATGTAAAAAAAAAACAAAAAACAAAAAACAAAACTCTGTAAACAAAAGTTGTTATTTCATCAAACCCAGAAAATGTTCATCAAGCTCTTAGAATTTTCCAAGCACTGTGATTGGGACAGAAAGAGTTATGAGACCTAATCCCCGCCCTGAGGAGTTCATATACAAAAACAAATGAACTGTCATGCAACATGAGAAGTGCTATCACAGAGGGAAGTTCAAAGTGCTGGGGAAACATGGATGAGTAAGTGTCTGCAAACTGGTGGGGGAGGGAGAAGAGGGGAGGGGGGAGGGAACTTCTGTAGGACATGAGTGGGGGGTGGGGGTGAGGGCCATCCATCTGCTGACCATTTTTTAATTTTTTCTTCCTGCTCACCAGCTCAACTCGCAGAAATTAGGAAAAGGAGAGGGAAAGAAACTAAATGAAGCTCACAGTTTGGTTACTCGCTAAGGGTTTTAGTGAGCAGTTTGATGGTGAAATCCTGGAAATTACCAACAGTGAAACCAAAGGCTTCTCTCCAAGTGTCCTTTGTCCTAATTCTCCTTGCCCCCATCCTCAGGTGTAATGGGCTGATTATTATAGTGAGATGGTGAACGTGTAGCTAGCATCTCAAGTCCTCAAGACAGTGTTCCCAGGAAAAGCTATTCCACTGAAGGGACCCCAGATAGTAGAAGGAAAAGGTCCATTGCAATAATACCAAGGCATGGCAGATGCTCACAGCAGACTGAGGGACCCAGATCAAGTTGAGCATGTGAGCTGTTCCCACTCCCTGCCTACCCCCAACCCCACTTCTGTATCTGCTGGGAACAGGATGCACAAAGTTCACCTCTTATTATTTCCAAATAAGGCTGTTTTAAGAACCTGGTTGGCTGGTGTGTGACAAAAGTTAAAAAACGCTGACAACAAAAATTACTATTCAAAGTACAGTATTATTTTAGGGTGACATTATTTTTTAAATTCACATTTTTCGTTTGTTATAACATGTAGCAGTTCTGTGAACACATAGATAAGAGGATACAATAGATATTTGACAGTGTAGTTCTCAGAATATTTGCATATCCAAGAGATTATTTCAGCAAGTATACTTAGACTGACCCTATTAACCATTCACAATATTTTGTGTTGAATCCAATTCACACTCTGTAGACACGTCCAATTCACATTTCAGCTCTTATGCTGTTTTCCCTCTTAGACTTTATATTAGGAAGTAAATCCATAACATCAAATTTCATGACAACATCTGCTCTGGCTGACATGATTGAAAGGGAATTTCACTCATGCCAGATTATTCTGTTTCTTAATTTGTTCTTCATCATACTTGAGAAGCAGTGTGTTTTATCAAGTCCAATATAGAGACTGGAACCTACTGGTGCAGAATTCACAACTGGCACCAGCCTCAGTGACGCCAGAAGGTGACTACAAGAAGTGCTCTTAGGTGGCAGTGCTGACAGGATGGCTGGAGAGTAATTACCAGGCATGAATGGCTTTGCCATGTGTGTCCAGGCCAGCTCTGCCAAGCTACCAAGCAGAGCATTCAAGATGAAAGTAGATCAGTGTGTATAATGGGCAATGACCTTTAATGAAAAAATATATCAGTCCCTGTATACTAGGGACTCAGTTTGTTATAGACCAATTCACAGCCAAAAGCCAGAAACAATGCTCATAGACAAAAGCTAGAAACAACCCAAATGGCCGTGAACAGATGAATGGATAAACAAAATGTGGTATATCCATACAGGGGAATATTATTCAGCCATAAAAAGGAATGAAGTTCCCATACATTCCACAACATAGATGAACCTTGGAAGCATTATGCTCAGTGAAATAAACCAGACACAAAAGGACAAATATTGTGTAATTCTATCTATAGGAAATATCCAGAATAAGCAACTCCACAGAGACAGAAAGTAGATTTGAAGTTTCCAAGGGCTGAGGGCAGGAGGGAGTGGGGAGTTGATGCTTAACGGGTACAGAGTCTCTTTTGGGGGTGATGAGAAATTTTGGAAATAGTTACTGGTGAGAGACGTGCACCATTTTGAATGTAATCCAGTGATTCCCACCACTGGATTGTGCACGAAAAACACATACAGTGGCAAATTTTATGCTATATATATCTTACCACAATGAGAAATTAAATAATTATATGTATAATTATTTAATTAATATATATTATTAAAAAGCTGCTTTCCTGACGTCAGGAGGTTGAGGGTCATGTTCTCAACTTCTAAGTACAGACAGAGGGAAGCAATAAGCCCCGCTTCAGATGGTCACGGGGCCCGCTATGGTTCTAATGCTTACAACCTCCTGACATTAGGATAGCTAGCAGCATTTTAAAAAAGTATTTAATTAATATATAATTATTTAATTTTTTTATTGTGGAGATATAGGTATATATATCTACAGGTAAAATCTAAAACCAGACAGTCAATTTTTTAAAAAAAAACCATGAAAGCTGTACACGGGAAATTAAGCAGAGTAAAGGAAGAAAACACAGTACGCAGCCACCTCAGAGCTACACGGTTCAAACTGTCCCAGAAAGAAGCACTTCTCTTATCTTGCTCTTGCCTGGGCTTCCCGGTGGACGTGGGTATTTGTTTACAGCACATACCCGTGGCCGCCTTTCCAGACCTCATCTCCCACGCTTGGGGCGACGGCGTCTGGCTGCACGCTCCTCTGTGCCAACACGCCTGGCGTGAGATGAGGCTCCCGAAGCCAGCTTACTCCTGGACGTCCTGGAGGAGCAGTGCTAACACAATGTCACACTCTCTGCCTGCTCCTGGCCCCGCTTCCTTCCCACCATCAGAACATCGGCTTCAGCTCCTACATACTGGGAATTCTGTGTTTTCACTGGTTGAAGAACCACGAAGGGCTCCCGGGAGACGGCCTGTGGAAGGTGGGGAGGTCTCCTGAGCTCTCGGGCCATGAAAGACCTGCCTGCCTCTCAGCCTCCAGTTCCTACTTGTTGCCAGAAGGAGAAAAGGCTAATTTCTGGAACCGTTCCGGGAGCCCAAACACAGCACGGGCAGCGGGAGCGGGCGGGCAGTAAAGTTTCCAGATCCCGGGGGATGTAATCGCATTCTCCAACCAGGTGCTGGCAGGCAGGCTTGTGGCTTCCAACCTTCTTGGCCCGAGGCCAGAGTTTCCAGGCTTCCCTCCACCCTTGAGGTCCTTCCCATCATCTTTCCAACCAGAAGCTTGTTAACTGTTTTCCTGTGCTTTTATCCAGATTTCAAGGCACCCTCTGTGTGTTAAACTTCAAAGAAAGTTTGCTACAGTAAGTGCAACGCTGTAGCAAGGGCAAGCTCCAATCAGCTCTGTTGAAAATGGTTTTGTTCAAATGAATGGGGCTGGGACTCTTTCCTCTCCCCCCTCCCCACCCTATTTCTTTCAAATGAAATTGCATTTGTGTCTGGATTAAGTTGCCTGGTATCAATCCTGAAATTTTTAAAGATGAAAAGCAGAACAGCCACACAATATTTAAAATGTGAAATGATTACAAAATGGCACTGGGCCAATGTTTATGAATCATTGAATATGATCATAAAATCATAAAAAATAATCACCAAAAGGTAAATAAATTACCCAGCTTACTGCTTATTTTCACGTAGGGTCTGACACAAAAGCGGCAGGCATGAATGATTTATACCTGTTTTAACAATAATACTCATTTTACTGAAAGATGGTCAGCACTTGGGCTGCTGTGGGCAGCATGCCAGTTGTCGAAAGGTTAATGTTTCAGCAGCAATACATTAAATTATGAATAATACCGGTCCCAAAATGGAAGGTTATTAGCTCAGTATGCTTAATTAGCCCAGCTAGAACTTTGCCATCAAGTAGCAGTGCCCATTACTGCAGCAGTAGCCATGATGGGGAATGGCGGCTTTGGGATTCTAATGCCAGGAGCGGGGGCAGGAGGGGTGGGGGTGGGGGTCCTTTATTTTCTTTTCACTCAGGGCAGATGAGAAGCATCTCCGAAGCTGGTTTTCAGGATTTTGAACTCTCCCATGAAGTCTTCCCAGCAGGAAGGAGCAGAAATTACTTGGGAGGGGCATGGTACCTAGTGTTGCAAACCGTGATCTGGTTCCACATCTGCTTGTTGCTGCTTAACTTGGGACCTGCCAGTGACACAGGGGACCATTCACAGGCTGGGCCAACCCATCAGGTCTCATCCAACATGGGCATTTATTGAACAACTACTGCCTACCAGGCAGGCATGTGCAAAACGGTTAATGAGACCAACACGTTCTTAGATCTAAGGGAGGGGAGAGCCCTTAAACAACCCGCTATGCAATTAGTGCCTTAATTACAGCCACGTGACTGCCAGAAAGGGCAGGCTTAGAGCTCCAGCACCTGGACTGGAGGCAGGGTAGAGGTTTTTGGAGAAGGCTTCCTGAAGGAAATACCATTTGCTCTGATCTCTAAAGGGTGAGTAGAAATTAGCTAGCAGAACCTGCAGGAAAAACTCCTCCAGTCAGGGAATAGCTAAACCGTGCCAGAGTGTCCAGAAAGGATGATGCTAGAGAAGCATGCAGGCCCTGCGTAAAAGGAGTATCGGCAGCGCGTTTGCCTGCCAGGACCTTAAAAATGCTCTTGAGTGCCTAGCTTGTGTGGGCGTGTGAGTCTGTGTGTGCGTATGTGTCTACACATGGCCTCACAACCACCCGACTTCCTCGCCCCATCCTGGCTTTGCCCTGCCAGGTGCTCCAGTTTAAAACTCGCAGTTTACAGCCAGGGGTAGGGCCGGGACTCGCCCATGCCCTGCCGGCTACATCCCCACACTGTCTGCACCACTGCCCTGCTCTACTTAGTACTATTAGTAGCTTGTTTTCCTAAGCCCTAAAATTCATTTTCTTTTCCCGCCTCGCTTCCAGAAAAATAAATAAAAATGAACACATCACTCATTTAAGAGGAGGAATGGAATTTAGGTTGCGTTTTTCTTTCTATTTTTATGATTAGTTAGAATTTTCCTGGGAACGCCGCCAGGAGGGCATTATGGTGAGATAATGTCCTGTATTTAATCAGTGCTGCAATGGTGAACTGTGTTCTGTGGGGAGAAGGCGAGTTAACGCATCCTTCTCTGTCTTGTGTGTTTTCAGGATACAAAGGGGTTAGCCCAAGATGAAGACAAGGCCGAGAGGCGGCCGGGCTCGGGGCTTGTGTGACGGCCCACGGGCGGACAGGATGCAGCCGTGACTCTCTTCATGCAGGACCCATCAGCCTTGAGAGCCCTGAAACCCCCAAAAGAGCGGAGTGAAAGAGGCCCCCAAAGTGACGGGCCTTGGTCCTGCATCCGGGGGACACTTCGGCCGTCTTCCTCCGCAGCCTTCACACAGCCTGTCGGCCCGGACGCGCTTCTTGCTTTCACGCGGGCCTCCCGCCCCTTTGCAACCAACCCCGACACCATGTGCGCAGGGGAAGCACAAGGCTTCTAAGTGCACCTGGAGGTCAGCCACAGGTAGGACGAATTGGCTTCTTCACTCCGCGCGTGCGAGGCCGTCCGGAGACACCCCCCCCCCCCGACCCCGACCCCGGCCCCCCGCGGGAGGCGATGGTGGTGGCTTACAAGTTTCGGAGCTGCTCTTGTTTTCCAAGATGGTTGTTCCATCGCTGAAGAATGAAAGAATCCCTGGCAGTGGTAAAATAGAAACAGATATCTGAGAGAGATGTCTTAGTGAAATGTCTCGAAGGCAGGAAAAATGGGAATGGATTTAGCCTCAAGGAGGGGAGCCTGGAGGGTAGGTGGATGGATGCAGAGTGTCCTTTCTGTGCAGTCAGCACGGGTGGTCAGGAAAACAGGAGCTGGGGTCACACAGAGCCTTTTGCATTTACTGCCGTCCCTTATTAAATGCGGGGTCTGCGGGAGCCAACTGCCCGGGTAAGGGTGCCCCAAGCAACCCATAAATAGCAGGGTGAAGACAAAGTGTTTATTACTTAGCCTCATGAAGCCCATATAAGTGCGCTCCCAGGGTGCGAGAGAGCGGGAGCATGTGTGAGCCGGCCTGCCCGCGTCCGGGGAATGCGAGTCCCAGACCCGCTGTTCGCGCTTGGCTTGATTCTATGAAGGCGTCTATTTGATGGAACGTACTGGAACAGTTCATAGCCAGCCCAGCAAACCTTGTGTGGAGACAGAGCTTCCTTTTTCTCTTTCCTTTTCCTGTTTGCAGCGAGAATGAGGCCTTTCTCTTCTCGGCCCTTTGCTCTCCCCAAAGTTGTCTCACGAGGTCATTGCCAGCTGACAGACTGCCTTTCAGTGCAAGGTTTGGATGGAAACAATGCCCTGTTTTCCATCAGGGCCCAGGGCTGGTGAAGCTCTGGGCCTATTCCTGACTAGGATGCCCTATATTTAAATGGGCTATTGTTTTAGCAGGGCTGTCGCTTTCTATAGACAATTTGGACTATGTGATGCAAGACTTGCTCCTTCTACTTTGTGTGTGTGTGTGTGTGTGTGTGTGTGTGTGTGTGTATTACCATATATATTACCATATATAGGAACATACATATACACATACCATCAATACTTAGTGGCAGAAAGGTGGTTTAAGATCATCGTGTTTACGTTCAAGCCAGGTTCGGCCACTCACTTGCTGTGTGTCCTTGGGCAACTTACTTACCCTCTCCAGCCGGGCATTAGCGTCCTCAGTTCAGACAAGTCTACCTACAAGATCCCTTCTCGTTCAAACATACTTTGACTCTGCGATTGCAAGATATTACATTACCATGTTCAACGACGAGCTTAAAAGCACTTTCTCTGAATAGCTTGTCCATCGGCAGAACTGATTTTCTAAGAGCAGTCAAGGATGTGTGCTGAATATTCTATTGAATCTCCTGAATACTGAAGTTAGTGGTTTGCAGAAATGAATGGCAAGGAGTGGAAAGTAGAAGAGATCTGTGTTGTCAAGTTCTGAGATCTTGAAACATCCTTACAGTTGTACTCAGCGTTGTCAGCTACAATACTCTTTGTCGCCAATGGATAATATCTGGAGAATTAAGAAGCACTTTCAAAAGCTACATATTGAGGAATTTCTGAATGAGGACCCAGCTCTGCAAACTCTTTCGCTGGATTAGGAATAGCCAACAGATAAAAGCAATTCACCAAAACTAAGGTTAACTATTTTTCATTATTAATAACGATCAAATAACGATAATATCACATATCGGAGGCCTCAGAGGAAGCTGGCAGGACAGTGACGGAACTTAGCAAGGCCCAGCCTCTGGGATGCTAGGAGCCCTCTGGCATAGCCAACCGCGGGCTGGTGCTGGCTGGCTCTGCAGAAGTGTCGCCAGCACAGAACCGTGCACTGGCCTTTCAGGAAGGTAAGTGACTAGCTGGGCCAAGAAAGAGGGATTCCCCGGGGTTCTGCCAGTAGCTGCACTGGGAATCACAGCCCTGCAGCCACTAACAACCATGGCCCACTCCTTTGTAGATCTCCCGAGATGTTCTGTCCCAGACTGGCTGGCCAAAAGCCCTTTTGGAAGAGCCTGACACTACCGTCTGCCTGCTTAGAGGTCTCTACTGCTTCTTTAACCTACTTCTTTCCTTCCTTCCTTCCCTCCACCAGCATTGATTGAACATATACTATACGTGGTAGGCACTGGGTAAGGCACACAGTACTCATGTACTTAAACGAATGGTCCCTGAGCTCAAAGTACTCTCTGCTTCGCGAGTGAGAGAATCAAGTAGACAAATAATCACCGATATATTTTAAATAGAGTTACGTACACTGAACTTGGAGAGCACAGAGCAGGAAGAAAGTAACTCAGCCTAGAGGGTATCTCGGAGGAGATGTTTTGGGTAGGTATCGAAAGAGAGGGAGAAGGCATTCCCAGCAAAGGAAACAGTCTATTTAGAAATCACGGGTAGATATTTTGTGGGTCACATCCGGGATTTAGGCAAGAATCGAGGCTGGAGATGAGTTCAGGGATCCGCAGCCTCAAAGCAACCACAGCCTGGGTTCAGGAATATTTCTTCATCCTTACACCCTGCAGACAATTGAGGCCTGGACATTGGTGGGGGAGAATCTCCTAACCTTTCCAGTCATTAGTAAAAAAAAACACCTGATGATCATTATTAAAGCCTGCAGTTCAGTCTCTCAGGGTGACATCCTGCCTCAGGCTCTGTGTCTGTAAGGATGGGAGCTCTGCCTGGTTCACTCATCCTATCCAGGAATGAATCTTGAGTCAGAGGACTTCTGAGACCTGTACCCTGATTCCTAACAGTACAGTCAATGCAGGGTCCATTGATAGTGTGTGCACCACACCCATGATTTAATCACAGCGGAGTCCTTGATGTTTCTTGCATTACACCCTTTGATTTTTTTAAATTTTAGTTTTATTAGAGTGTAGTTGATTTACAGTGTTGTGTTAGTTTCAGATGTACAGCAAAGTGATCCAGTTATACATATATTCATTCTTTTTTAGATTTTTTTCTCATATAGGTTACCAAAGAATATTGAGTAGAGTTCCCTCTGCTATATAGTAGGTCCTTGTTGATTACCTATGTTATATATAGTAGTGTGTGTATGTCCATCCCAAGCTCCTGATTTATCCCTCCCCTTTGGTAACCATAAGTTTGTTTTCAATATCTGTAAGTCTGTAAATAAGTTCATTTATATCTTGTCTTATATTAGATTCCACATATGAGTGATATCATATGATATTTGTCTTTCTCTGTCTGACTTACTTCACTTAGTATGATAATCTCTAGGTCCATCCACGTTGTGGCAAGTGGCATTATTTCCTTCTTGTTTGTGGCTGAATAATATTCCATTGTGTATACGTACCACATCTTCTTTATCCATTCCTCTGTTGGTGGACATTTAGGCAGCTTCCATGTCTTGGCTATTGTAAATAGTGCTGCAACGAACATTGGGGTGTATGTATCTTGTCAGATTATGGTTTTCTCTGGATAGACCCTTTGTTCAATGATGTAGTTGATTTCATGTTGACGTAACTCTCTCCTTTTTGATTTCTCCTTGGTAAAAGTTATGCATTGATTGAAGAGATGCAAGTGCGTATGTAAAGATGAAACAGCACCTTTGCCTTTGGAAGTAGGTGTATGGCTATGCAGGCTCCTGAGATCCAGGCTGTATTATATCCATAGGCAGAGGACCCACCCAAGCCTAAGCCTTCCCATGAGCCACACCCTTCCGCTTCCAGCTCTCTCTGCCTACACCCCTCCTCCACATCCCTCCCGTAGAGATTAAGTAGAATGACCTCCCTTTCAGGACCTATGCACGGCCAAGACTCTCCAGTGACTAGCCAACGTGGCCAGCATGCTAGGGGTTAGAAGACCACCCTTCTTGTGATAAGACAAGCTCCTATTAGCAGTTCTATCTTCTGAAACAGTTGTCTCAATATCCCTGACCTCCTGAGCCTATACATTGGATGGCCTTGAACTTCAAGACCTCCTCGTTAATGTTTTAAATCTCGTGTGATTACCGGGATTTGTGGTCCCACAACCTACTCTGAGCCCTAATCCTCATTTGCCCCACTCATTTCTCCCTTGTGCTTCTCCATGCCTAGACTTGACACTAAGACAGACTTCATCTAGGTGACTCCTCTTGTGTTCCAGGCTATATGTAATCATGGAGATGGTAAGTACAGGTATATGAAATAAAAGAAATGAAAGTCTGGCTTGGCCAATAAACTTTCTTGTCCCTTACAACTTAAAACATTTTCTGATCTTTGAACCGCATTAAATCTCATAGGTTATTAGAATTTGGTGACACTTACCACTGGAAAGAGCCCAAAGATTACTTTGACATGAACAAAGTAATCTTGTCTGTGAGAGAAGGTGTATGAATGCCATTTGCTTATAGAGTCCCGTGGGGTTCTTGTCTGTCATCCTCCATTTTTAATTAGAACTGTAATCATCTCTCAAGAGGCACCTGGAGGCTTCATTAAATCTGCCAGCTTCCCTATGATTATAAAACTGGTGAGGTTTAAAATCTTGGCCATATCAAAAATACTAGGAAGTTGGGGTAAATGTATCTGTCATCTAAGGGCTTCAGATAAAATGAGTTCCCCTTTCATTCCTATAGAACTGAGACTTTGCTGCAGTCAGCAAAAAAACCCAGCACACTTTGCAGTTGGTACATTTGCTTCAAGTCCACCTCACATTCCTGGAGCCTTCCGTTGTCCAGTTACGTCTTTATTAGCTGCTGTTCATAGCCCTTTTATGACCATGAACGTGGCTCACTGATGCTTCTTGCACGATTCTACTGAGCCTTCATTCTTCCATCTGCAGAGAAGGAAGTTGCCCTCTGAGTGGGATTCACCAAGGGTCTTTCCAGTAAGCTACTCTGAGGTCAAACCTATAGCTATCAGGAGCATTCTAGAACCTCTCTACTTCCATTCAGGCTGCCATCCAAACCAGTGCACTAGGTAGGGCTTCCAGCCTTGGTACCCTCACCTCACCATGGAACTGCAAAGTACCTTATAGTGTTTGTCACCTGTGGGTTACTTCGCAGACCCACAACAGGTGATTACATGACCCTTTGTAATGAACCAGTGTTTCCACACTTGGGCCTAGAGGCATAGCTATAGATCAGGGATTCTCAGTAGTGGTATTCTTGATGCTTTTTAAAAAATTTTTATTTTATATTGGAGTACAGTTGATTAACAACATTGTGTTAGTTTCAGGTGTACAGCAAAGTGACTCAGTTATACCTATACAAGTACCTATTCTTTTTCAAATTCTTTTCCCGTTTAGGTTATTATAGAATATTGAACAGAGTTCCCTGTGCTATACAGTAGATCCTTGTTGGTTATCTATCTTAAATATAGTAGTGTATACATATCAATCCTGAAATTTTTTATTGAGATAATTGCTCTTGGCATTTTGAACCAGATAATTCTTTGTTGGTAGAGAGAGGCTGTCCTGTTCCCTGTAGGATATTTAGCCACATCCCTGCCTCTACCCACTAGATGCCAGTGGCACCTGTCCCTCAGTTGTGACAAGCAGAAGTGTCTCCAGACATTGCCAAATGTCCCTGGGGTAGGGAGACAGACTCACCCCCGAGTTGGGAATCACTGCTCTAGACCTCATGCTATGTGGGGCTATGTGGCTTTTCCAGTGGAATAATATTCCCTAGTATTTGTGGAATCATCTCTGGCCTATAAGAAACAGGAAAGGCAAGACCTGACCACGAGGGAAGTCACTTGACCCGAGAAAACTGCAAGATTTTCCACCATTCATTTATAGTTTTTTACCCTCACTATCTCATGTATCAGGGAATTACTCAGACGTGTTAGCAGTTGTGATGTAGGGAGAAGCTAGATTTCCTTGTCCAGCCATCTCATGTCCTATGGAAACACTTGTCTCTGTCATCACAAGAGGTCTTGTTAGAAAGCCCCTAAGAAACTTTATCTGCTTGTTATGCTGACTTTGGTGGTTCCAGTAAAGCCAAGGGTTTTTTGAAATGCCCTTTCCTGTGTCTCATTTGGCCATTGCCACAGATTCTAGTAAAGTTGTGATGTTTCAGAAACTGTGTCATCATTTCTCAGTGTTTACATCACACTTCATTTCAAAGACAGCCTTTATTCTAACAAGCTCATGTGAGTGAGCAGTGACTGAGAGCGACAACTGGGCCTGTGGAGATCTGTCCAGGCCCAGCACTTCCTTTGTGCCTAAGAAGCATAGTCTCCCAATATTCACTGCAGAGTCTCCTTTCATCTTGCACAAAAAGTGAAAGTGAATCAGTGGGAATAAAATGTAAAATCCATTCATTCACTCAAAGAAAAGTTACCAAGTAGGACGCTGTGCTAGTTACTGTGAGATATTTAGAGACACATAAGGCACAGCTGCAGAGTTCCAGAGCTCTTTGTCTAGTAGTAGAGTCAACTGTGGACAAGAACATTCACAGTACAAGTCAAGCGTCCTGGAACCTAAGTGCCATAGGTGTTCAGAACAAGGTCATAGGAAAAGAAGGTGGGTTCTGCACACTGCAGTCCTTTGCCTGGCCACAGATTCTAAAATGCGTGTGTAAATGGCCTGTGAGAATGTTTCATTTCCCTCCCGGACAGGGTTAATATAGACCAGTGGATCAAGGAAATATGGAAGACAAAAAATAGCTGGGCTTTCCTGAGGCACTTGGCAAATGACAAGTTGTCCATTTATCTCATGGGAAAGAAGACAAAGTATGAGTTTGTTAGTAATTGGTTGACTGTCGTCATTGGTGTCAATGTGAAGAGAGATTCCCTGTGCTATGACGTTAAGGTTTTTCATCCTGATCCATGTGTGGTTGTCATAAAGTCATATGTTGAGGATGAAGAACTCAACAGATTTTGATAAGTTGGGGCAATGCACCAGATCTAACAAGATAAAACGTAAAACAAGGAAATAGAAGGGCTTGTCTTGAATCCTAAAACCCATCTGCACGAAGAGAGGGGCAGGGGCCAGGCTTGGCAACAGATGTTGAGAAAGCATTTTTCCCCCAGATTTTGTGTGCATTAAGAATCATCTGGGGGACTTCCCTGGTGGCGCAGTGGTTAATGCAGGGGACACGGGTTTGAGCCCTGGTCCGGGAAGAACCCACATGCCGTGGAGCGACTAAGCCCGTGAGCCACAACTACTGAAGCCCGCGCACTGTGCTCCGCAGCAAGAGAAGCCACCCCAGTGAGAAGCCCACGCACCGCAATGAAGAGTAGCCCCTGCTCGCCGCAGCTAGAGAAAGCCTGCTCGCAGCAATGAGGACCCAATGCAGCCAAAAATAAATACATTTATATTAAAAAAAAAAAAGAATCATCTGGCATGCTTGTTTAAAGCGTGGATTCCCAGTTGTCACCCTCAGATGGTGAGATTCAACAAGCTTGAGGTAGAGCCCAAGAATCTGCATTTATTAAGCCTCCTAGGCCATTCTGTGGTAGAAGCTCTGTAAGTCACACTTCGCAAACCACTGTCTTGGAGGTCTGAGTTGATAGGAAGGGAATTCAACAATGGTTTTGAGTAAAGTGTAATGAGGAGAACAAAGGAGGTGAGAACCCTGCTCTACTGGGCTAGGCAGAGCAGATGTGAATAATTCACATTGAATCTTGGGCCGTGACCCTTGAAGAAGAGAATCAAACTAGAAACAGGGAGGCAGAGGGACTCAGAACCAGGTCATGCAAAGAAGAATTGAAGGAACTGACAGTGCCTAGAAAGATCAGAGAGAAGAGGACAGAACCGGAGAAAGGTGATCTGCATAAATTTGCTCTGTGAGGCCTCATGGAATGACACTAGAATCAGTGTGCAGCAGCTACAGGGGAATCAAGTTAGGCTCAAAAGAGTGACCATCCTTCTCCAATAGGCAGAGGTGCACAGGGCTAGAGGGGTTCAAGCATGGACTGGAGAACATGTTGAAATGATTCTTTTAGGAAGTTGGTGGTAAAAGGAAGAGTGGGACATTGAATAGGTGGTAGGATCGAGGGAAGTTTTCTTTCATTTTTAACAGGAGAGAATAGAATAGAGCATGTTTAGGTTTCCAAATAAAAATGAGTTGGACTAAAGAAAGCTAGGAGTGGGATGGGGGCAGGCACATGGGGGGGACGGGAGTAGAGAGAGGTAAATACACGAAGAAGCAGGGCATTGGATGGACCTAGAAGGGTTGGGCTCTAGAGCCCAGGGAAGATTTGCAGTGGAAGCAAGCAGAATAGAAGAAAGGAGGTAATGGTTGAGGATCCAAAGGCATTTTATAGTGGAAAAGGGGGTGCTGTGCAAGGTACCTTAAAGTATCGCAACGGGCAAGTTGAAGTTCATTCCAGTTATGGTTTCAAGAAACAAGGGGTTGAAATGTGTTGTCCAGAGTTAAGAAAGAGTAGGGTTGGTGAGGGCTTGAGGAATGTGGAAGAAGTGTGGAGTAGCAGGTTTGTGGAATTCGTTGAGGAGCCAGCAGCCATCCATGATTGGCTATTGCATTGTAGAACTTTTAACAGGGTACATTCAACTCAAGTTCTTTGCATTCCTGACAGTGTTGATCAATCCAAAGGCTTAAGTGAAGAGAGCAAGCAGCTGGGGGTAACATGGGCTGGGAAGTGGCCTGGTGGACCCAAGAAATGATTAAAAAAAAAAAAACAACTTAAATTTCAGGCTCACAAAAATTGGTAAATACCAAGCTTTGACCTGTCAAGGGCAATGGGGTTTTCTTCTTCAGAGCCTCTGAAGCATCTATCTCCACGAAACGTAGAAACTCTACACTCTAGAGATACTTACTCAGAAGTACTCAAGATATTTGAATTTCATTTCAAGAATGTCACCTCTGTGCTCCCATCTTGGTCTTTACAGAACTGGGGCTGTTCTGACTTTGAGGTGGTATCACGCAGCGTGTGTTCTAGAAATGTTGGGCTTTTACTAAGGCCTGAGATTTTGGGAAGTGTGCAGACCCTATGGCCACTGTAATTTGTGTTAAGAGGTGTAAGCTACGAGGCTTCTTATATGTTGTCTTCTATTTTTCTCATTTACCTTCTAGTGGATTTGCAATATATTTATGGAAAACAATGGCTTTGACTTGCCTGAAACTTGCAAGACTGACACAATTGGAAATTCACCATAGCTGTCTTTGGCCTTGAACCCATTCAATTCAGAAATCTTTTCAGATAATACCTAAATCCGTGGGGGAAAACTGAAAACAGGCCTGTCGAAGTAGAGGTCTTAAGCCTTGACCATTTGCTTCCTTGTTGTTTTTTCATGGTCAGCTTTTAAATAGTCCTTAAACGCTGGTAGAAATACCTTCTTTTTTTTTTTTTTTAAGTAAATTCTTCGCGGGGCAGACGTTTTTTATGAGGGAATCTCATTATTGGCTAAAATCATGGGAGTGTAACTTTGTTTTTAAAAACTTGGCAGGACTGAAAAGAAGCAGGATTAATGCCTCTATTTTTAAAAAGCAAAAGGGAAGTTCATAATGTCCTAATCTGGAACTTTACCTGAAAAAGAATCACCAAATCATTTCTAGAATAATCTGTAGTGAATACAGTGTTGGGAACCTATGTCACTTGACAGAATAAGTCCTGTCAAACTGATTCATTTCCTTCCATGAAAGAGTAACAAGATTTTAGTAGATTGAGGGGAAATGATAAATGTAATCTATATTTTATTCAGCAAGATGCTCGAACCTGTTCCATCCAACATCTTGGTCGATAAATTCAGAAGATTTGGGGATTGCATTAGATGTCCAGGGGGCACCTGATCACCTATCCTGCAGTCTGGATTGAACGGCGCGTCCCTTCTGAGAGGCTCTGCAACAGAGGAGGAGTTACCTGATCTGCTTTGAGAGGAAGAAATGATGGCAGCTTACTGCAAAAGGACCCTTTGAGTCCTGAAAAATGTATCTGATGTGTTCGTCATCCGTGGTTTTGATCGTGTAGATATGCTCAGAAGATCAGTCATGAATATATATATTTTTATCAAGTAAAATGGATGCTGGCTGCACCAGTCATTCATATGCCCTGCTTGTACATCCTTCTGAAAATTCCCCAAGAACTTCCTGACAGAACTGGTTCTCAGGCTTCTCTGTCACCAAAGAGGAGGGGGAAAAAATAAGAGGAAACAATAACTCTGAAGGCAAGTGAGATGTGTGGAAATAAATCTGTCAGACTCTGTAATTCCGAAAGGGAAAGATACTTCTGGAAGTTCTATTCCAGCCTAGGAAAGAGTCTGTTGCTAGAAATGGGGATGATATTATGCTGATGATGATTGCTCGGATTTACATATGCCCTCTGCTGCAGGGAACCCAAGTACCTTCCTAACCTGTGTCATTTTTAACTAATCTTCCCAAGGCCCCACCTGAGGGAGTCTGGTGGGTGCCTGTGCTCCTCATATTTCAGTAACTTTATGGCCGGAATTGGGTATATCAGATACCTGTATATGGAGAAAGTTCGTCCTTGATAATATATCTTAATCTCTGCCTCATTTCCCAATGCTAACAGATTTAACCCAGCGCCCAATAATGCCTAAGAAGAGTATTTTAGCTTTGTTGAGGGCCCTCTTGTTTTATGCAGCACTTTCACCATCGTTCGATCTTCACACTCCAACCCAGCAGTGCAGACAGGTCAATAGTACTGGGATAACGTTCAGCATTTCTACCGTGTACTGAACACACACCATGTGTCAGGCATTGTGCTAGACGTGTTACATGTACCATCTCATTTAATCCTCCAACAACCCTGTCGGGTGTGTGCTGTGATCTCCATTTTACCAGGAGAAAACACACACGAGGATCAAGTGACTCACTGGAGGCCATCCAACCCTTAGTGGCAGAGCTGGGACTAGGACCCAAGTCTTATGTGATCTTTCCACTCTCTACATTTTAAGAAAAGATCTTGATTCTTCCAGGTAGTTAAGGAGTTCTTTCTCATATGTGTTTACCTTTCTGTATGCTTTTAAATCGTTTATTGATTTCTATGTGTACATCACTGCAACGTGCATCCCTCTCTAGCTCACCATCTTTCTTCATGCCTTGACCATAAGGCACATCTGTCCTGAGCTACCAGCATCATCTCCCTGATGACCTGCCCTGAGCAGATTAGGAGAGAGAGTCTTTCTATGGTTTAGGTACCAGCAAAGTACTTTCTGTTCTGTGGTCATTTGCCTTAAGAGCGAGAAGTATTAGGTAACTAAATCATGTTTTTAAAAATAGGCTGATGATAAAAAGCGACTGTCAATCCACTTTGTGTTATTGTTATGCCATTTTGGCCCAGCCCACAGGCTCAGCAGTTGAGATTGTTTCTTTTAATAAGTAATACTAGAGTAAATATTTTTTTAAATAAAAATAAAGAAGCAGATCTCAGAAAAACACTCAGTGGAAGTCTTCAACGTTATTCATTCATTCTGTCTTTGTTAAGCATATCTCTGTGCCCAGAACTGTTTTCACCCTGGAATCATTAGCAATTCAGTGTCATCACTGTCATCGTCATTGTCGTCATCATCAACATTATCATTATTCTCCTCTTCACCATGGGCACATCACTGAGTACCAATTAGCGCTGTGGGCATTTATGGAGACGTGTACAGTGTAAGCACCATATGGTGCCTACCCTTGGGGGAAGCAGGTGGGCTGACCCGTAACAAGAATACAAATCTGTTCATAAATGCATGTGTATTTTCACATCATCACAGGTATTGAGTAGTGAAACAAATGGATCTTGGATGCTCTTTTGCCACCTGTATAAACTAATCCAGGAAGTCTACCCAGAGAGCTGAGTACGAGAAACTAGATGACGTGGACTTCAGCACTGGGCCAGGGGGCGGGGTCCCCGTGAGGACGTGAGCCTGAGCTAGACTCGAGGATGGGGAAAGGACTTCCCACACATCCTTTCGCAGATCCTCCAAGTTGAAAGTTGCCATATTGAAAGATCGAGAACACTTTTATGTTTTCTGCATAATTCCCATCGCCTTATGTCACCTCTCTCTACCTCTTTGGGCTTCGCTTGGGTAGTGTAAAGTCCGTGCCACAGGCTTCTCCAGCCCACAGCTGGGAACCTGTGCTCCATCTTATTCGTTTGTACTTTAATTCAGGGAGGGCTCCATAAATATTCATGGAGATGATAAGAATGGCGTTGAGGCTCTCAGCACCACTTTATGCAGGTTCTAAAACCACAAAAATCATTGACTTGACCCACAGAGCTATCTGCCTAATTGACAACTCAAAACAGCAGGTCCTTGGCCTGTAACATTTGGAAGTTAAAATTAGAACTTCTACAGCATATCGAAAGTTCTGGATTTCCAGCATGTCTGAAGAGGATTTAGATCCTGACGTGCCTGAAGAGACGCATCTATAACTGGACCTACTGAACCAGACCCTTCTGCCCGTATTGTACACTGATCTGTGACAAGGCCTCCGGAAGGTAACGTCATGATACCTGAATGCGCTCCTGGCTGGCTGCCAGGGCCAGTGTTACAGTATTGGAAGTGTTTCTCGAGAAACAGGAATGCATCTGAACGTTGAAGACCAGTGCTCTTCTAACGTTGAAAGTCCCTTCTCTAGATTTTACTAGGGTCCTCCAACAGGATGTTGTATTTCTGATTTTCTATATAACCTGGTGGTAAACTTGCCCGCGAAAGCATGTCCTCCCTTAGAGTCCCACCTTCATGCGTAATGATTGCTTAATAACCTCACTTTCGTGTGACCGTCCCATTCCCGCTTCTACCTCACTGCCCCATCCCGAACTCTAACGTGTATGAGCTCAGGAGAGAACAGCCTGGGGTGGAAGGTGGGAGCAAAAGGGCAGGTGAGGATCTGCGTTCTGCCCCTTGGCCAGGCCAGCCCTTCCCTGTGATCGCCCCGGTTGTGTTACCCTCCGGCCTCACCACCTCGTGGTCTACCTTTGAGGCGGTTTCCAGGGACATCACGTCTCCACCTTTCTGTGAGGATAAATAAACAGTTTGAGGCTCTCGTGTCTTTATTAAACATTTCCTCTAAACGGCATGCTTTGGCTGTGTGCCCATATGAACCAAGAAAGCTTTCTGGGAGCAGCCGAACCCCAGAGCCCGGCCACACGGTTCCTCGTATAAATAGCCCTTTGAGCAGGCAGGAGGCACCTGCGCTGATCGCCGCCCTTCCTCCCTGACTCCTGGGTCTTCAGAGCTCCCTGGGTCCTGGGCTGGAAGGATGCTGAGAAGCCTCCTGGGCCCCTGGCAAAATGAGGAGCGCCGAGAAGAGAGCACGAGCCAGTTACAGGCGCCCGCTCTGCAGGGCCGCTGGGGCCTGTGGTCCGGCTGTGGGGAGGGAAGGGTGCCCCTGCCTGCAGCAGTGGTGTAAATGTGGGAGAGGACAGGCAGAGAAGAAATAAATAAATAAGGCCCCCAACACCTAAATCTCTGAGCCCACTGGAGCAGGAAATTGAGTGGCTGGACAGAGCAGCCTTGCTCTGCCCTTCCCCCATCCTTGGTCTAGAAGGTTTTCTAGGCCTTACAGACTGTTTTTTTTTTTTAAGAACTCTCCAACCTATAGAGAAAGAGGAAGTGTATTTTTAAAACAGAGTGAATACTCAGTAGCCACAGATCTGAAAGAGAATGAAAGGGGAAGAAAGGCTTGTGGAAGAAGGGAAAGGAAAAGGGCCTACAGAAGAGTGTCTGTGTGTGTGTGTGTGTGTGTGTGTGTGTGTGTGTGTGTGTGTGTGTGTCCAAGACAGCTTAGGAGACAGCCTACAAGGAACAAGAAAACAAAGGGAAGTGTGACATGAGAAAGACAGAGAAATAAGTGGGAGCAGGCGTGAGTGGTGGGGGGAGGAGGCCGGTGGCGGAGAGAGGCGGGCAGCATGGATGCCGGAATGCCGCCGAGCTGGGAGGGAGGGAGGGAGGGAGGGAGGCTGCACATGTGTGAGAGAAAGACAATGATGTCAGCATTTCCTTCTGGATTGGTCACATGGTCCTTGCCAGGTAAACAGACTGGAAATAGACTCCATAAAGGCCGAGCCTGCTGGGGGAGGGTGGGAGGCCCTGCCACTTCACCCTTTCCTCGCTGTGGCATCCTGAACAAGCCATTTTTCTTCATGTTTGTGACAAGGTGGTCTCGGAGTGGAATTACATTTTTACGAGCCAAGGAACATGACTCAGGGAGGGAAAGCTATTTGCTTTTATAATTAGCTCAAGGAGTTACGAGACATTTTGATTTTAAAAAAGAACAGAGGTGGGGTGAATGTAAATTTAAGCTCAGATGCTGTGTCTCGGGGAGTGGATTGCTTATCCTCATTTGTCTCCTTTGGAAGAGGGTCAGATGGGTCTCGATGAAGGGTGGATAGGAAGGCTGCAATTTAGAATGAAAGGATCAGATGCTGTGATTATCAAGATTAGGAAAAAGAAAATGCTAACAGACTCAAGGTGAATATATTAAAGGAGTGTGATTCAGCTCAGTAGTGACCATGGTGCCACAGGAGGAATGGAGACCCCACAAAAGAGATGAGGTGAAAAAAAGACAAGTTACTGTGACTTTCAAACAGAGTTGTTGTTGTTGTTGTTGTTTTCCAAAATGACGGTTCCCAACCCAAACAGGGCAGAGCATTTTAGAATGGCAAAAGCATGTCTGGAAACTATCTGAAAAGAAAAGTGGATGGAACAGGTAATTCTTCCACTTGGAAGGCTGTCGAATCCAAAATGGTAGGGGTGGGGAGAACATGGCTCTTTCTTCAAATTCCTGGAAACAGGGCCTTTGCATCATGTTGCAATAGCTTATTTAGGTCATTCTTTGAATAATTTTGGATTGAAAGGAACTACCTTATTTTGGTCATCATTTTCTACATCCTTGTGGAAATTTGGCCAAAGCTTGTGTGAGGGAGGGTGGCCAACTGTCACAGTCTTCCAGGGTTGAGGGCATTTCTGGGATGCAGTTTTAAATCTAGGATAGTCTTGGGCAAAGTGGGACCAGTTGGTCATGGTAGTGGGAGGCCTAGTCTAGTGGACAGAGAAATAATAATTCGTCCCCACCCTGCTCCACCAACAAACAAAACAGAACTCTCACTCTTTTTCTACTCATTTCTTCCTCTCTCCCCCATCATTCCTTCCCCTCAGCTTGCCACTGCAAGACGAATTTGAGGGTATGTGACTGCATACTCGGACTTGGGAGCCGGCAGAATACGGCTGAGGTGAACAGTTGGCTTTAGTTACCCCTGGAAAAAGGAAGGGAGAAGAAAAGGTTCATCCTCGCTGCTTCTGCTTCCTCCCTGCCTTCCACTTCCCCCATTCATTGGAGGGGGAGGAGGGGTCCATCAGTGCCACAAGTGTACTTTCAGCCCTTCGGTTGAAAGATAGATATTTGATACCCTTCTCCGTTAACAAAATACGTCACTCTGACAAGACTCCCAGCCCAGAGTTATTTTTGCAGCATTATGTAACTGGATTCCCTGGTCAGGAGGACTTCCTTAACAAGGCTTTCAGCAACCCCTCCGTGGGGGCCTGGCCAGTCCTGCCCAATTACACACACTCACTCTTGTGCAGTTTCAGCCCAGGTCAACCCAGTGAAACATAGTGAGGAGACATCAGCCCTCGCTGCTGACCTGCTCACCGTATCCCTGTGCTGTAGAGCCCCTAGAAGGAGTGTTTCAGTGGCTGGTGGCCAGAGTTGGGGGAAGACTCTCCCATGGCAAACCTCGATATGCACATAGCAGGCATTGCAGCACAGACCCTCCCCCGTACCTACCCTTCCACCCGTCCCACCAAGGCCTGCAAAACTGAACTCCTGGGGCCAGCCCTGAAGGGACTGGGAGACCCTCCGAAGGCCTGCCATTTGGATGTCGCTGCCCTCTCCTCTTCCCGGTCTTCTGGATTTCCTCATACTTGTTCATGAGTAATCGGTCATCTGATCGTCCCTTCCTGTTAGCCTGCTGACTCACAGAAGTTAGAAATGTGTCTGAGCTTCAGACACAGTAAGAAAATTTACAAAGAAAAACAAAAAAAGGTCAGGTATGAACTTCTCCTGGTATGGCCAACGTAGGCCTACAAATCCAGGGGTACGCTGGGCAGCTGTTTCGGGGTGACAGTATGTTGCCATCCTCCTGGGAGCTTGTTCATGCTGTTGTGTTTCATTGTCATTTCTGTCTTTTGGCCTTGAGACAACATCCTCCATGACCTTCAGTAGCCCGTCTCCTCGCCTTGAATCCAGTCCGGAATCCATACCAAAACCAAAGAACCCATCCCACAGTATTTTTCTTTCCCTCCCCTCAGCCCACGGCACCTCGTATCTCTCTTTTATTTTCTCTTGAGTCCCTGGTTCTCCTATCTTAACAAGAGGCAGATGGTATAATAGAAATAGCTTTAAAGCCAGATGGAGCTGGGTTCACATTGAAGCTAAGCCCTGAATAGCTATGCGATCTTAATCCCTGAGTCTGATTTTTCTCATCCATAAAATGGGACTAATAATACCCATTTCCCAAGGCCACTGGGAGAATTGAATACAGTAACCTAGAAAGTGCCTTCCAGGGGACCCACAGTAGGTGCTCGATAAGTGGCAGGCCTTCAGGGAGGGAGGAGGGAGGAAGAGGAAGGGGCCATTTTGCCAGGTTCCTAAGAGCTAATTTCCATCTCCGTTACTACACCATCCATCTCCCACGGGGATGCCCTTTTTAAGGCTGCTGAAATGAGTCTCGCCATCCTTTGTTGGGGGGCGTGGGTGCGGGAAGCAAAGAAATGCTCTTGGACTCAGCCTCTCAGCACACCAGCACAGGGTCCCTGGGATAGAGACCCCTGTGGCTGTTCCTTTTGGGAAATCTTCCCAGCCTGAAGGATCTGTCTTCCCCCCACGCCGGCCCCCCTTATAACCAAGGTCTCCCTGCAGACCCCTCCAATGTTAGGCATTATGTTCAATATATTAGCTCTGCGCCAAGTTGCAGGGGCCACCAAGTACCCAGAGCAAAGGGAAAAGGGATGAGTGTGGTTTCTCCCAGAGTATCCACCTGTGTGAACCAGGTGGAACCGGCACACGTCAGGGATGCTGAGGGCAGACTGAGGCATAAATGATGGGGAGAGGAGGCAAGAAGATTCCCTGGAGGTGGGGGTGGGATGGGAATAGCCACCACCCAGGGGCACCTCTCCCTGAAGGGCACAAAGGCCAAGAGCCAGTGACTTTGGCTGTACCTGGAGCGCGGGCTAGGCAGGGTGGAGGAGAGCCTATGGCAGCCGCACCACTGTTCCAGTTGGCAGAAAGCCCTTCCCTGAAGACTGTGAGTTTAACCTTTAGCATTCAAGTGTCGGAGCTTAAGTGTCGTTATGAGCAATTCTTCCTGCTGCAGCGTTCCCAGACTGCGGGAAGAGGGGTCGGCAGAAATCCACCCGCTTTCCTTTTTCTTCCCAGACAAAACGAGAGGGAGGGAGACATGCAGAACCAAACACGCAGACACAGGCAGTGCTCAAGTCGGGCCCTCGCTAACCCTAAACATCCAGTCCCATCCCCTTGGCCAGTCTTGTTTCTCCAGGCCTGAGTGTCTCCCAGGGGGTCCCCCACTCCCAGCTCCCCTGGGGCTGTGGGGTTCACAACCACCCTCTGGCCCCCCAAGCCTCCGCTGGGAGTGTTGTCTGGGAACATCACCCCTTGCTCTCTGCAGCTGGATTCAGGGCCCCCAACTGCCCCCAGCTTGGTGGCCCGCAGGTTGGGGTTGGGGCACCTGTGTCCTGAAAGAAGCTGGGAAGTCTGGCGTGGGCGGTGGAGAAAGGATGCCGTCGAGCGGCCCGGGGTGGGGAGTGGGATGCAACGGGGACAGGCACTGGGCCTGGGCGTCTGAGGCCAAGCGCAAGACGTGCGCCCGCCGCCGCCACGCCCTCTCCTTCCCAGGTGGCTGCCGGCGCCGGGCGTGGTGGTTTTCGGGGGCGGGGGCGCCCCGCAGGGTAGCTCCAGTTGCTCCGCGTGGGGTCATTTTCCCCCCAGAGCCAGCCGCCGTGCTTTGCGCACACCTGTGAGGGTTGCCCAGGTCCCAGGGCAGCGGTTCTGCGCCGGCTTAAGTTCCCCAGCTGGCCTCTCCAGGGGCCTGAGCGCCCGGGCTTCCTGTCGGGAGCTCGGAGCCGGCGGGAGAATAAAGCTTTTCCGAAATGGGACTGGGTGTGCCAGACTTTAGGGACGCGAGCCCTGGCTCAGTGAACTGTGCGGTCAGTGTCTCGGGAAACTGTCGGGATCCTCGAGGTTGTGGTTCATGGGAAGGAGGGAACAGCGCAAGGTCTCTACCGAGCCCCGGGGGAAGGAGGGCAGCGGTGAAAAGCGTGCGCCCTATGCCCGGGCCAGAGGAAGGTGGCGTCGAATGTCCCTGCTGCCCCACTGGGCCTTGGAATTAAACAGGGAGGTGGTTGCGCCCACAGGGGACCACTGTTTTGCCCGTTGCCCCGGCACAGGCTGGGCCCGCAGGACATCCGCGGGGAGTCCAGCTATAGCCAGAGCCCCCCGGGCCTGGTGTGCAGCGGACTCTTCGAAGCCCGTGGGGCCGCGCCGGATTCTCCGCCCGCCGGCCTTAACCAAGCGCTGGCTCCAAATTTCGTGCCATCCGTGTGCAGGAAGATTGGGTTTGCCTTTTTCTCTATTTCTAAGAATAGGAAACAAACGAATTGGAAAATTTTTGCTTTGGAAAAATATCTGTTCGATGTCGTTCGGTGCTTAAATTGTCCTTGGATTTTTTTTTTCCAGCTTCGTTTGAAAAAAAAAAAGAAAAGAAAGTTGATGCGCGTCCCAAACCTTGTTTCTCTTTAAACCGTCCCTTTAGACGTGCAGTCGGTTGCTGCAGATGTTTTCTGGGGCAAAGAGAGTGAAATGGAATGGGAGGGAGGATGAGGGCTGGGACTCTCTCATTTTAAATCCCATTACTGTCTTTGAGGAGAAGCACAAAAAAATCAGGAAAAGATGGTTCGTCCCCCACTGATTTCCCTCACTTCAAAGATTTCCCTCACCCCTTAAATCAGAAATATTATGGCGCTAGGTATTTCTCAAGAAAAAAAAATGCACATGTTTCTTCAGAATACGTACACGGTATATAGGTCCCGTTTTACATTTCTCAGCAAAAAAAAAAAAAAAAAAAAAAAAATGGGGGGATATCAGGCACTCAATTCCTTGGCTATTAAACAAGCCTGCAAGAAACGCAGGCATCGGGGGAATGCTCAGCCGCGCATCCCTCCATTAGCTCAAGCTTGCGTGTCTGCGTGTCAACAACGCACGTGCTACCACGGGCACCGACTCCCCACGCCGGCCCTAGAAGGCTCCGAGCAAATGGGTGCCAGGTCCCAGTTACGCGGTCGCCGCCTTGCTTCCCAGGCCGCCGCCCGTGCCTCTCAAGGATCCCTTTTTCTGCCTCCGCCTGGCAAGTCGGAAGCCTCGATCATTCCCCGCCAAGTAGCCCTTGGAATTCCCTAAAGCGCATGTAGCCTGACCGAGGGTCTCTTGTCCTCGAGTTGTTCACTTTGTTACGTTAAGATGAGGTTAGTTCTCTCTCTGCTTCACCCGCCCCAGGCTTTAGATGTAGTGCAAACTTCTGGTACCAGGTCACCAAAAGGGGAGCCAGCGCTCGTCAGTGGTGTGGGCGGTGCGGAACCTAGGAGAGCCACCAGCTCCGAGGCGCCTCCTGCCCCAAGGCTGGAATTCAGATTTCTATTGCAAAGGAGCCGAGGAAACTGGGAATCTGACTCAAACCCTGGAACTGACTAATTGCCCTGCATTTTCACAATGCGCCATGTATTCGAAATGAAGGGCAGGCTTTATCATTTGGAACTCTTTCAAGGACCTGGGCGCTCCAAGTTTGGGGCTAATTCTTTAAAGGTTTTACTTCTGAGAAATAGGGAGAAAAGAATGAAAGAATGAAATATACCCACAATCCATGTACTGGGGATGGCACTCAAGAGTAGGTTGTGGTCTCTTTTGAATCGGGAGTTCAAAAGGAAAAAAAAAAAAGTCTGTTCCCTCCCCCTTGCCCCAGGGATGAAACCTCTCTAGATTCTAGCGGCCAATTTGGTTTGATTTCCGCGGTTTGGAGGCTCTGGTGGGGTAAAGGGCAGCGGGGCTCGGAAGACAGACCTCAGCTGCCTCCTGGACCAGCTGGTCCGCTCTTGGCCCTGGAAGCAGAAGCTGAAATCGGGGTGATTCACCCTCGCCCTGGCAGCTGGAGAGAGCGTCTGGGGAGCGCGACGCTGAGCCTCTTGTATGTGGACCTCCTAGCTCCCTCCTCTCCCTCTCTACTCTCGGCACCCCCCACCTGCCTACTGTCCCCCAGGGATCTAGTTTCCCTTTCTGTCATTTCGAGCCAGTTCTTTTCCCACCAGAAACTCCTTTTTCTTGGAGTAACTTTCCAAAAGAGCTGTCGTTGTCCTGAAGTCCAACCTTGTGGGGGTGGATCCGGGAAGCCCTTTCTCAATTAAAGCTCCTTCTTTGGGCACCGTGTACATGCCCCTACAGTCCCTAGGACATCACCTGGGCACTGAGACCCACAACTTGGCTCACCCGGCCCAGCGCCAAAACAAAAGGGGACTTCAGTCGCTTTTCTCTTTTCCAGTGAAATGCCTGAGAAACAAATCTGAATTTGGTTTTCTTGCAGGCATGAAATATATTTTCACTAAAGTATTCTTCAGGCTGCCTTAGATGTGGGGGGCGGGGAAGCTTTTGACCAAGAATATGGGCAGAAAGCAAGAAGCTGCAAGTAATGGACACCACTGTGTACATCCGCTCTCGACTGTGAGGTGTGCAACCCGAGTCTGAGGGACTGGTGCCAGCATCCAAAGTCCCCCATTCTGCCAAGAGCGCCCCTGATTTCTACAAACAGGGAGCATTTTCTACCCAGACCTAGCTGCTCACCGTCTGGTGCACGAAGAGCAAACTTTCTGATCTGGTGGTTGAGGCTCAGGGCACGGTGGTTTCACCGTAGGACAGAGTTGCGGGTGGAGCAATTCTGGACGCGCGGAAGCACCTCGCCCTGCACCCTGGGAGAAAGGGGGGAACTGTTCGATTTGTCTGGGGGTCAGGAGGTGGGCTGGGGGGCGCGGGGAGGGAACGGATGTATGGAGCGCCAATTGCCGGTCCAGGCTGCCTCTCTCTCCTGTTTCTCCCTCCCTACCTCATCTTCTGCCATTTCCAGAGGCAGGAGAAAGGTGATCTCGGACTTGACCCCTAAATCACAGCTGCTGGTGGCTGCACCTCGCTCCGGGATGAGCACAGCCCCTTCCCCGGGCTCGAGCAGCTTAACCCTTTCGTCCCCGCGCGCTCAGGGGCCGACGGCAGCGGCGCCTCTGACCTCGGCACTGCGGTGCAGCCCGCCTCCTCCGCGCGGCACCTTGGATCCCACCAGGAGACCACAAAAGGGCGAGACCGCGGGGCGCTGCAAGCCTGGGGCACGGGCCGGGCGGCCCAGAGCGCTGCCGGGGAGCCGGAGGAAAAGCCGGAGTTAGCGGAACGAAGAGGGATGTTTGGATCGTGTTAACTACCCAGACAGATGCACTTCGGCATGTCTGCATTTATGGAATCCATATGTTGTCGTGGCAAATGAGAGGACAGCAACACGTACATACAATAGACTTAGAATAACAATATACATTCAGAAAGGGACCGCACATTCTTCACCCTGCAACCCTTCTCTTAGATCTAGCTCTGGAGTTGTACGGAGAGGCGTCCTTTCAACTTCCCCTGCCTCCACACGGGGTTTTCTTTTTCCTTCCTCTTCCCTTTTTTGTTTTTGTGTCCCCAGTCCCCCAGCAGAAGAGAACCCAGGGTCCAGAAGCTAGGCTCTTTGGAAGTGAGATCTCCTAAGATCCCGTCCATCTCCCTTCTCCCTTAAAAAAAGACTGGCCCATCGCATGTTTTAGCCCTTGGAGCAAATAATAGCTGCTCCCATTGAAAACTGACTCTGAAAATTGCAGGGGAGCAGATTCTTAATCAAATTTGCTATCCATATCTTCATCATTAAACCAACATTTCTATGTTATAGTTGCAATAAAGTAGCTTCAAACAGATCTGGAAACAGAAACCCTCAGCCGGAGAGCACAGCTCTGTACAGTACCTGCATTTATGTACACCTTGTATATTTGTGTGCACATATATTCATGTGCACACAGAGATGCAAAGACATCTAAAGTCATTCAAATGTATATTTATGTACTCATTTATGCATATATCTTTGTGTTTATGTATATATCCATTCATTTGAGCGAGAGCCAGGGAAATATACATATCAATGCAATATTTAGCCTACATTCCACTTTCCCTCCCTACTGTAAATGTCTTTCTTAAAAACAGATTGGTCTCAAATTTTCTGTCCTCTTGCCAGCTTAATGAAGGATTTAGATTCTGAATTTCTTGGTGCCTTTTTTCATTTTGTACATAAATAATCCATAGAGATGCTGGATTATCGCCTAAGCATTATTCAATCATATGAGCTTGGTACCTGTCCTCCTTATAACGAATTCACTCAGTAAAATTAGCATAAGTATTTACCAGATTAAGCTGACATTTTCCTATATGGCAACACGAAATACATTTATATCCAGAATTTCCCTCAACTCGCCTATACCACTGGAGAGACTGATTTCCTCCATGCCGTTTTGTATATGATACAAGCTACAAGTTCGCTTCTAGTACTAGTTACATTTTTAAAAGAATATAAATACATAGCATTTAAGTGAGATTTCAACATCCACAAGGAGAAATTGAATTCTGGTACATCTTAAAAAAATAAACTAACAGATTTATGAAGATTCATGAAGACAGATAAAGAGGAAGCACATATACTCCTGAGGGTCTGAGCAATTTTCCTTACCTGACGTATAATGGAAAAATTCAGAATTTACCAGTCTTCTTTCAGTCAGCTACACTTTACACTGACCTGCACTTTGGACTGAAAGGGAAAAAAAAAAAAAAAAGATTAACTGTTGCCAATGAAAATTTTAAAATAATAATCAGAAACTGGACAAACTGAAGGTAAAAATATACGTTGGCTACAATAAAGATAAATATTTATTTAATCAACGTAGAAGTTGTGTTTGGGCTGTAGGAATGTTTCATCCTTCCCTTAAAAAAAAAAAAAAAAATCAAGAAAGAAAAAAGCCAGAGTCTTTGCAGACTCCTGGAGAGTTCCCATTGTCCAGGGCTATCGAGAGCCCAGAATGGCATTAACCTCACAAAAGACACATTGTGCAGGGGACAAAAAAAAGCCCCTTCTTCTACAATAACTTTTAGCTTTTTTATTTTTAGAAAATGACAAAGGTTTTGCAAGCACTGATTGGTGAAACCTGTAGCAAGCCAGGCTGGACTTGGCTTTATTGATCTACTGTCCCGCGTGGAAAGCAGCCAGGAGAAGTTTGAATGGCAATCCAGATTTGGCTCATAGAGAGGAAACCCCCGATTTTTCTAAATGTATTTTTTTCCTAAATAAAACAGCATTATTCCCAGAGTGAATTCAGAAGGATTAGATGAGGTAACCCTGCAAAATCCTAAACCGGTTTTCTCCTCTTAGTCTTGACTAAGAAGCTGCATGCACTTAAGAGCACTGGAAAATCTCTCAAAATGAAGAATTCCCTTCTAGTCAAACAGATTTCCCGATTAATTCCCCAATTCCTTCTAAAATAAATAATCCAGCTAGGCTGGGACAAAAAAAATTTTTTTTCTCTAAAAAATAAGTTTTAGTGCGTATTCTCTACCTGATGTTTACGGAGTTCACGAATAATGCCTTCAAAAACATAAATGTTGTTTTTACATTTGTGTGCAGATCACTTAAAGTGCAAATTGCATTTT
The DNA here is from genome assembly GCF_964270905.1 of Leucopleurus acutus. Lineage (NCBI taxonomy): Eukaryota > Metazoa > Chordata > Mammalia > Artiodactyla > Delphinidae > Leucopleurus > Leucopleurus acutus. The sequence goes on along the minus strand of NC_139162.1, from coordinate 15,939,386 downwards.
ATTTTATTCCAGACATTGTAATTTCAATGGTACTAGTTCATATTTAGAACTTACATAAATACATACTTGTCATTTAAAAAAAATCTATTGCAGTAGCAGTGACGGTAAGGCTAGGATTTGAAAGGGGGGGAGAAAAAAAGGAGAGAGAGAGAGAGAGAGAGAGAGAGAGAGAGAGAGAGTCCTGTTCTTCCTGCGTTTGTTTGCTTGCTTTTTGGAGGTATCATACACCCGCCTAAGTGATGGCTTTGATGTACTGGGAATCGGTACAGTAGCAGGGTCCCTGGTTGCTGTCTTTGATTCTAGGGCTCTCCTTTGGGCTCTGGTGGGATGTACCGCGCTCCTAGTCTTTATCTGAAACCCATCCTCTCATTTCAAGCCCTTTGGCTTCGCGACTCTGCTCCAAACTCTTGGAGGTAGCTATAAGACTTTTTTTTTTCTTTTTCTTTTTTTTTTTTTGGCATTTAGGGAAGAGGTATGTAATTCCCCCCCCCCCCCACACACACACACTCTAGACCTTTCCTCGCTATTTAAATATATTGGCTTTCTTTCTTACGAATTTCGTCTGAAATTATTTTTCACTGCCTTTATTACATCCCTGCTTTTGATGGCAAAATAGCTTCCTGTGTTTTGAAAACATCTGCTTTCCAGGTTTTACACGAGAAAATTGATTTTACTTTTCTCTTAAGTCCAGAAAGGTAGAAAGTTGGACTTGTTTCCAAGTGCAACTTTTCCTTTTCTTGTCTTTCCTTGAGTTATCCCCTTTCAGTTCTGATTCACTTTCCCCCTTTTACTTCTAATCATCACTCCCCCTTCCCCTCTCCTTCTAAAGAACCAGAGAAGATTGATTGCATCTTATTTCAGAGGACAAAATTAACATATTATATCTTTTTTCGTCTAGTCTATGGTACGGTTAAAGTTTTCTCCATTTGTCCTCTGATTTGGGGGGGGGGAGGTAATTTTCCTCCTTTTTAAAAAAATCTCCGATTTGCAATTTAAAGTGGCCTCTATTCTAAGTCTCTGCTGCTTCTCTGCTCTTTCACTTAAATCTTTGCTTTAAGCTGTCCCACTCCATTATTGCCCCCCCCCGTACTCTTCTTTGAAGATGCTCTCTTCCTATTTAATTTAAACATTGCTGCGTTTGCCTAAAAAAGAAAGAAAAAAAGAAAGGGGGAAAGAAAAAACAAGAAAGAAAGAAAAGAGAGAAAAAAGAGAAAGAAAAAAAATCTTTTAAAAAATCTTAGCCAGGTTCCTATTGTTGCTTCTCTGCATTTCACTTCTCGGTGTGTGTGTGTGTGTGTGTGTGTGTGTGTGTGTGTGTGTGTGGTGTGGTGTGGTGTATGTGTGTGTGTGTGCGCGCGCGCGTGTGTATGTGTTTTTAATACATGCATAAACTTTTGGTGCCTCTCTCCCTCTTCCTGGGCTCTTCTCCCATCCTCTCTTCCTGCTCTCCTCGCCCAGCTCATCACTTTCCCCTGGTTTTTTTTTTTTTTTCCCTCCCTTCCTCCCCTCTGCCTCCCTCCACCTCCTCCTTTTCTTTTTTGCTGAATCTTATTGATCCAGAAGGTGGCTAATTAGCCCTTCCCGTCGTGCCTGGGTAATGAAGCACATGCGCACTGAATTAATCACAGCCATTTTTTGCAGGAAACTAATTAGCAGAATAAAGATCCAAAGACTTTTTTTTCTTTTCACTCATCAGCTCCCACTTCCAGCGCGTCCCCTCCGACCGCTGCAGCCGCCGCCGCCGCCGCCTCCTCCTCCTCCTCCTCCCGGCCGCAGCCGCCGCCGCCACCGCCTGCTTTGCATCCCAATTACAGCCTAGAGCCGCTGCCGCCGCCGCCGCCGCTTCTCCTCCGTGGCCCCTGCCCGCTCCGGGGGCTGTAAACTCCCCGCCAACCATGCTGCTCGGCGGCAGCGGCGGCGGCGGCTCCGGCTCCCCGGCTGCGGCCGCCTCCCGCCCCGGGCTCCGCCGAGCGCGCTCCAGCTCCGCCGCCGCCGCCGCCGCCGCCGCCGCCGCCAGCAGCGCGTCCTCCGCCGCCGCCGACCCCCGCCAGCCGCCGCTGCTGCCTTGATGGGCTCCGCGGCCCGAGCGCCTCTTTTCGGGATTAAAAGCGCCGCCAGCTCCCGCCGCCGCCGCCGCCGCCAGCAGCGCCGCTGCAGCCGCCGCCGCCGGAGAAGCAACCGCGTAAGTGGCAACTTTTCCCTCTTTTTTTTTTTTTTCCCGCCGCCGCCGCCGCCTGCTCCTCCTCCTCCCGCCGCCACCGCCCGGACGCGGGGCTCCTCGGGGCGCCCGGGCTGCTTTGCATGGGGCTCGTCCTGCCCCCTCCCGGCTCCCGCGCCCGGCCGCCGTCGCCCGCGCTCCCCGCGCCCGCGCCCTGCTCGCTCGCTGCGTCCCGCTCGCCTTCCCCCTGCGCCAAACTTTCTCTTTCTCTTCTTCCTCCTCCTCCCGCCGCCGCCGCCGCCGAGCCCGGGCCGCCCCCTCCTCCCCGGCCCCCGCGCCGCCGCCGCCGGCGACCCCCGGGAGGGTGGAGGCGCCCGGGGCGAGGCCCGCGCGGCGAGTTTGGAGGCGCCGCCGGGCAGGGCCGGCCGGGGCGCGGGCCGAGGGCGGGAGGGCGGCCGGGGTCCGGGCGCCGAGACAAAGGCGGCGGTCGGTGGGGGGGTTCCGCGGTGCCGAGCTCCCCCGCCCTCGGCCCCCAACTTTGCCCCCCACCCCGGGAGGCGCCGGGGCCCCGGGCTGAGCCGCGGCGCGGGGCGCGCACCCGGCCTGGAGCCGTCGCCGCGGCTGCTGCAGCTGGCCGGCCGGCCGGGCGCCTTCCGCGCCAGGGCTCCACTTGCCGGGAACGCGGCCGCCGGGCCGGAGCCCCGGGGTCCGAGAGCGGGCGAGGGGGCGAGGCGGCACCCCGACCTTCTCTACCTGCGCGCCCTCCGCCCTGCCCCACTGGCAGCGCCGCGAGCGCCCTGAGGGGCCTCTGCCCTGGACACTAGGGGCTCCCGGGGGCTCGGGGCTGCGCCGCCGGCCGGGACCAGACCTCGCCTGGCCGGCCTCTCCTTGGCCAGCTGAGTTGAGAGACATCAGATGATTCCTTCTTCTGTCCCCCGCGCCTTGTTTTTTGTTTCTTTCCTTTTCTTTTTTTTTTTTTTTTTTGTTCACGCGAATCTGGGATTGTTTACGTTCCGTTCCCCACTTTCACCCTCGTCCTGTTCCACTCCTCTTTCCCATGTATTTTCCCCATTAGATGCAAAAATCACGTTCCTGAATTTTGCATTATGCATTTTCATGTACATCTTTTTGCATATCTATTGGAGAGTAGAGCTAAGTGTATTTTATGCCGGGTATTTAAATTGTGTGTGGACTCAGTAGGCTGCTTGTGGAGCTGTTGAAAAAATACATTTTACTTTGCAAATTAATCTGTTGCTCAGACTCTGACTTTTGCAAAATGTTGTGCAGTTCCTTCGACTGTGGCAAATTCTTTGATTACAAGTGCTTGCAAAAATCACCCACTCTTAACTTTTCCCTCTTGTTGCTTTGAAGTAGGGTAAATATGACAGTTTTTATTGGTCTCAATTATTGAAACTTGATCTATGGACTATATGGAAGAAGGAGGCTGATTGCCTTTTTCTGGCCTCCAGTTCTAGTGACTTTTAAAAGGGTGTTTGTTAAGTACCTTTGAAGAATATGACATACGGTGATCGCTTGGCTGTAATGCAAATTACAGAACATAAATTTACTTTGGAATTAAAAAAAAGACTCGAGCCCTTTCAGTGGGGACACTTGAGGATTTATTATGTTTTTTAAAAAATTACTTTTTTCTCCCTAGTTGGGAGAATGGCTAGTTCCAGACCAACTTATTTGGAGGTCTATGGAAAGAGGCTTGGGAAATGGGAGAGGGGAGAAGATTGATCACAATCTGCATAATCGATAGGGCAGCGTGCTGCAATCTTGTACCTACATTTACTGTAAATTTCTACAGTATCTGCAGCGTGGGTGCTCCAGTGCCTTGCTCGGCTTCTTGGAGCAGATTTAGAGGCAGTACAAGCAGAATTTACTGCCAGCCCTCCGGAATAATATAGGGGAGAGCTGCTGGATTGTGTCTCATTTTAAACCTCCTTCATAGTACTGTATTTTTTTTTTTTTGGTGAATCTGTTTACATGTGAGGCTTTTGGGTAGTGAACCCCCAAAGTGTAGGTATCCTATAGGTTGGGAGTGGAAAGTTTGGAAGGGGGGTTAGGAGATGGGAATTCATTTATTGAATTACCACTTCGGGGGTCCTCTGCTTATCTTATAATGTGAAATATCTTTAACAAGAGCAAGGAATTTAGAGTGAGGAATATGAGAGAGTAATACACCAGAGACTGAAGCAGTGTGAAAAGTAAGGATTGCTCTGTGTGTGCATTGGAGAGAGAGAGAGAGGGGGGGGGAGAGAGAGAGAGAGAGAGAGAGAGAGAGAGAGAGAGAGAGAGAGAGAGAGGGAGAGAGAGGGAGGGAGAGAGGGAGAGAGGGAGAGAGGGAGAATACAGACACTTATAGTCAGGCTTGAAAGCTTGGTGGTAGGTGAATCCATATTTGGAGATGATTTTGAAATAGTCTAGCAAATGGTGCATGAACAGGATTTCGTAAAAAGTGTGTACGGAGTCAGTTTTGAAAGGATTGCCGTTCGGGGAGATGAGGTGTGGGCAGGAAAACCCACTCTAGGCCAGCAGCTTTCCTCTGTCTGTATGTCTCGTCCCTTCCCCCTCCCTGAGTTCTAGTTTTTAATTACTTAATGCTGAAACGCACAGGGCTTATATAAATATTTGCAAATGCTCTTTCCTATTGATTTCTCTGGATAAACTGCCCTGCTCAGGTCCAGAGAGGAGGCAATTCAGATCTGTGGACTTTTTAAACATACAAAGTCTCTGGAGGAGGGTTGGTCTGTGCACGTGTGCGTTTATGGGTAGAGTTGTAGATGTGAAGATTTTGGGGGGCTGCAAGGAGAGTTCAGTCCCCTCTGGGCTGGAGCTGGCCCCAAGGCCTGGCAGTTCTGACAGATGCGTGTGTGTGTGTGTGTGTGTGTGTGTATGTACTTGTGTACAGGTACGTACTGTGCGGGGGGGGGGGGGTCTACCCTGGGGGAGTCTGAATGCATATGCACTTACAGCACTCCCCCCCCCCCCCGCCCCCATTAAATATGGAGCAGTTTTGCAGGGCTCGGTGACTGCCTTCTCCTCAGGGTCACGTTGAGTTCGAATCTGACCCAAGGTGCAGGAATCCTGCAATGGGGAAATAAAAGAATATATAGAATGGGGTCAGGTCAGCTGCTCAGAGGCCAAAACCCCTACAGCTGCTTTGATTTTATTTTTTTGTGTATATTTTAGGCTCCTCCTGCCATGGTACAAATTGGGCCTCCCCCTCTCAGGTGTTTGCTCTGTAGCTTAAAGGCACCAGAGCCTCTGCCTGCGTAGATGTCTGCTTCCAGCAAGAACAGAAAACCCACATACCAAATCCAAAACAAAACAGAGGAAGGAGGGGGAGGAAGAAAACCCCTATTGAGTTCAGGCAAATAAGGTTGGGTCTCCAGATCCGATTACAAAGCAGCTCTGAATATGCAAGACAGCACACAGGACCAGTTATTCCAGTTACAACAAACTATTAAAAAAAGAGAGAGAAAAGAAAAGGCATGTTTAGGTCGTAATTTGTTAGTACAAGGAAAAGAATCCCACATAAAGCTGCCGTTTTCCCCCCTCCCTTTGCTGGCTTCACATAGAATTCACTCACCCTTTTCCGATTTGTCTACTGTATAGGTTCTTTTATTAAAATCTTTGGGTTTAGGAAGATCGCTGCAAGCAACACATTTTCTGTATTTTTCCCCCTTTATCTTAGAGGAGAGTTGGCAGGGGTTCTGTGGTTTGCAGTTACACAATATGTTATCATGTTTTTAATCACTAAATCATTGCAGTGGTTATAGATTTACAGTCTTGGGGTATTACAGCGAAGAGCAGGGCGGCTATATGTATGCTTTTAAATTACACCAATGTAAACTGAGTACAGCAGCTGTGAATATGGTCGGCAGACTTCATCCCTCCTCCACCCCCAAGCATCTTCGTTCTTTTTTTCCCCTCTGTGATTTTTTTTAAATTGTTCAGTTTGCTTAAAAAAAAAATCCCCCCTCCTATATTCCTTTTCTCTTCATCCTCCTGCACAAAATATTTTTATTTCAGACTTCTGACACCAGGTAAGTTGGAATTCAAACTCTTGAAATAGGACTTTGGATCAGGGAGTATAGTAATAATAATTTAAAAAGTGGATTTCCTGAGAAATCCTCTTGGTTTTCATACCCATCTCCTGTATAGGGATGGAGGGCGGATTGCACATCGTGAGGCGGGGTGGCCAGAGTGGAGGGAAGGCAGGCTTGTGGCGCTTGCCTGCCTAGAACCTCCAGTGTCCTGTCACTGTGAGCCCACTTTCAGCTTCTGTTTTTCATATTATTATGTAACAGAATCCTTGGCAGCATTAAAAATTCAGTATTACAAGCTGATTGTAATGCTGCCTCATTAGACAGCACTGTCTGGCCTTGTATTAAGTGAAACACAGAGCATGGCTTTTAGATTATAAACACCAATAAATATTAAGGATCAGCAGAGGGGGGAAATAGTCAGCTGGGTTTTTGGCCCCTTCTGGTTTTAAATCCCTTCCCATCTTCTTCCCTTCATCATCCCCTCCCACCCCCACCCCTCCGACCCCGGGCCTTGGTAACTGTCATCTGTTTTCTCGGGATGCTGATGTGTCGACCTTGGTGACATTTTAGGAGGGCTTTTTATAGAGTTATCTTGTATACACAAAAGGTTTGGAAGTTTGTTTTGTTTTGATCTGCAATAAACAGGCCCTTCACTTTGCTGATGTCATTTCCGTTCATATTTGAGTTGTTTATTGTGCTTCTTCGCAGGGCCCTCTCATCCCTACCCCCACCTCGCTTTTCAGCCAGAGTCTGTGGCCGCCTGGGGAAGGGGGAATGCGTTCCTAAGCTGCCAGGTCTGGGTTCAAAGGCTGAGGGTTGCGTGTCACTGCGTCGTCCTAGGGTTCGCCCGCTGGGGAAGATGTTTCTAGCTTCGAATCTGGTTAAGCACTCCGACATCCACTTGCCCTGGTATTTTCATGGCATGCAGTGATTCACCTCAGCTTCCTTTCTTTGAAGCACCCCCCCCCCCCGCCCTGCGCGCGCCCGTGCACGCACACACACACGCACACGCACACACACACACACGCGCACACACACACACACGCACACACACACACCCCTTGTCTGTGTCTTTAGGACATCCTTATTGCCCACATCTCCATGCAACGCCCCCCCCAAAAAAAAGAAACAACACCTAATCTCGTAATGATGACTTTGATTCAGTTGCAAATCTGAAGCTGGCTTTAGGGACTTCATGCTGTGAAAAAAAGAAAACATTTCCAGGCGTTGCCCCACAGTCTCGCTGCAACCCTGCACCTTCTATCCCTGTTCAGTTTTTTTTTTCTCCTTTTGCATTTATTTTTCTGTTCCCTGCCTTTTCATAGACGTAAAGGCTATCCTGGTGTTACTAAAAATGACCGTAATGACCAGTGTCTCTTATTTCCATGTGACCCACAATCGGGATACCCCCTCCTCAAAAAAAAAAAAAAAAAAAAAAAAGGGTGGGGAGAGGAAGGAGGAAAAACTGAGTGTGTAGACCCCCAAGGCTTTCCTCTAATAGGATGATGGGTTTTAGGTTAAAAAAAATATTATTGTTTTGTTCTTTTAGGTTTAGAAATAATAGGGGGAGAGGGAAAAGCAGTCATTAGGAAGTTCACTGAGCTGCTTTCCAACTAAGACGGGTGAAAAATGAACCTGCATTGACACTTGGCTCCATGTGAAAGCCCCAGTAACCTCTCCCCCCTTCCGTTGCCCTGGCCTTTTGTTCCTGGAGAACGGAGCTAAGGTGCTTTTTCTCCCAGACCAAAGGCGGCAGGCAAGGAGTCCCCTTGTGTGCGCATCGCCTTTAGATGGCCTTCTCATGGTTATTGTCAATGCAGACTCCCCCAAACAATTGCTCCAGGGAGACACAAAAGCAAAAACATTTGTCCTATTTTTTTAACCTCTTTGTTTTAGGTTTTTTTTTATCCATTCTTTAAATTTCACAGTTTCTATTTGTCTGCAGAGAGACAAACGGAACAGCATGAAGCAAGCGCATTTTACCATAGGCCTCACTGGCAATTGGAACGGCCTCAATAGAAATCCAGATTCTTAAAACACTGGCTGACTTGGAGGAGATGTGAAATTTCAGCTTGGGGCTCTTAAGTGAGATTAGCACCGATTTCGAACAAAAATGCACTAAAAGGAAAAGATAAGACAATGGGATTCTGGAATCATTTAGGGGAAGTGTGAAAAGGGTCACCTTTTGTTTATCTCTTAGGATCCTACCCCAAGAAGTGGTCGCTTGATGGGAAGGAATTGCAAATCCAAATGCAATTCTTCATTTAAAAAAAGATCTGATTCTGGTTATTGTGCTCTTGGTGTATCGTTTCAGTGTTGGTTTTAAAGCGCTGGACCGGTGTGGGGACTACTGGTACGCACTGTGGAACTGATGCTGTGTTGAGAATTTGTTTTTGAAACTACGATTTATATAGAGGCCATATCCCCTCCCCCCTTTTCTTTCCTCTCCCGTTTCCTTTTTCCTTTATTCTCCCTCCAACCCGCTTCCCCTCCAAGAATGTAGTGGTTTGCATCAGGCTGAGGGCAGAGGGATGTGTCAGACCGTGGGGATGGCCTGTGAACAGACTAGGAGTCCACCTCTCTTTCCTGGCCCCGAACAAAGCACCTCTCTCCTGTAATGTATGGGCCCTGATTGCAATGTTGTCCTTAAGCATCTGTCTGCCTTTTTATTAAAATTCTCAATTTCAAGGTTTAGAAACACAAATGTAAGAATCCCCCTGGGTATAAAAGTCTTGCATGGCAAATCCTCTTTGCCCTTTCAGAAATAATATTTTTGTTTGAAAAAAAAAAAAAGCTCAAGCTCTTTACCTAATGTCTTGAAGCTGTTTTAAGGCAAGGTCTTTGTTTTTGCTTTCCGAAAACTTGGCCTTTGTAACTTAAAATTGAGGAAAGCTCTTCTCTATCACAGTTTTGAAAAAATGGTTCCTCATTTGTGTCTTTTTTAGATGTGTCATTGATAGCTTTAGGGTCTGAGCTGAGGAGGGTGGGGAAGTGAACCACATAAGGTTCCACCTACGATTTGGGGGGTAAAAATTAATCTATGGAATTAGCATTGTAGCGAGAGATGGAGGCCTTGAGGTTTGTGACAGAGAAATGTGAATCGAAACATCTGTTAGGCCTTGGCACACCAGCCTCCAGCGGTTCTGAAGGTGAGTGTGGGCTGTTCTGAGGAAAGCCTGCATTCTGTATCACACCCAGCAGGGCCTGGCCACCCAGTGGTACCAGGCTTCTAAGTATAACTGCCTATAAAGGGTGGGGTGAATTCAGGGCATGCAGTGCAGTTCAGCTCCCAATGGATCCTTGCTTATTTCAGGGACTTTTCTTTTTGTTTTGTTTTGTGCCCTCTTCTGGCTTTTTTTCTTTGTTAAAGCCTCAGGGTTATTGAAGCACTAGTTTTAAAATCAACGTGTATGTATAATTTAATAAAAATAGAAGGATCTGAAAGAATACACAAGTCTGCCTCAACCCAGTTGTGCTGTGTAGAGCCCAGGTTTAGCTAGAAGTCAGCAGGCTGACATTCGCTGTCTCTTAGCTCAGAGATCATATTTACCTTTGCTGAAGTGAAAGGAACAGCATTGGCGAGTGAGTGTATATGTGGAGTGAGAGAGAGAGAGAGAGCGCGCGCGCGCGCCAGAGAGAGAGAGAGAGAGAGAGAGAGCGCGCGCGAGCGGGAGAGAGGGAGAGAGAGAACCAGTTTGGCTCGGATGGGATCTTTGTAATTTACCAGCCAGCTAAGTAAGCATTAGGGGGCTGGCCTCTGGCTTGGAGAGTGGCTAAGGGGAGGAGTGAGGGAAGGGTTAGCATTGCCTGATTTATTTTTAAATATTTATCCTTTTGGCTGTTGCCAGTTACGCTTTCCAGATGAGACGAGACTAGTTATGGAGAGCTGGAAGGAAAGAATTGCCTTTTCTGAGAGTGGGTTTATTTGTCAACAGTTTTCAGGACGGAGAGCGCCGGGCTGTCACTGCTGGGTAGGCCGTGGGTGTCACGTCAGGCAGCTGCCCTGGGAAGAGCTGGGGCCTTTCAGAGCTGGGGGACAGAATTTGTAACATGTATGTCAGAGAAACTGTTGATTCCATATGGAAGTGCAAAAGTTGCAAATCCCCTCTGAAAAGGTATTGTTTTGATTAGCGATGGAAAGAAGTTTTGGTCGAGGTAACACACCCGCTTTTGGCTTTTGTGTGATCCTTTATATTCCTGATGATCCAGAGGCCACAGATTACCGGCCTGTGGATTACCTGTTAAATTTGTGTCTGTAACAAAGGCAAGCTTGACCAGGCCTCACTGTGTCTGTAGCTGGTGTCCGATTAAGATAAAGGAAAGGGACTCAGGGTCACGCTCAGCTCTACTTGTCAGGACTCTTGAGGTGCAGCAGGCAGATGCAAGTGTCTGCCCCTTGCGACAGGCAGTGTCAGGACAGACCCCCTCAGGGCCTTCTGCCCACAACCTCCACATACTTCCAGGTTGCTTTGAAGCTGGCTCTTTGGGCTTTCTAGCTTTCATTGTATTGAAAATATTTATCTGTTGGCCCACCAGGTTCATGATGTCACCAGATTAGGTTTTCCCCTGTTAATAAAAGTTAAGACAAAGCAGCAAAATTCGATTTTCTGTGAGTATAAACATTTTCGTATTGTCATTAATTTATCTGCTGGGCCGTGGGTTGCTTCCAGGCAAGAATGGGGGCCTAGAGTCTTCATTCTCGTGAAGACGTTTCCAGAGACATCTCTGAGTCGTGTGCGCCATGTTACTTGCCTTATTGCTAGCGTCATCATCTACGTGTATTATTCATAGTTACTTTTTCAATTAAATTATTCATTAGTTTTCTTTAAGGTGTTCTCGACTCATGTGGCTAACATAAATAATAGTGTGTTTTGAAAACACCACCTGTTCTTGGGCCTTAAGTCAGGCGGTCTGGAAACAGCTCTGCAGTGGCCATACTCTGGTTTACAAAATCATCCTCCACTTTCCTTTTCCTATCTTCACCCCCCCCACCCCGTCACTCTCTCATGTGTGACAGAATGTGGCTTGTGTTCTCCTTTGTCCCTAATCAGACATGATTCCCTAGAGGCAGTCTTTTCTCCCCGGGCCCTAGCTGGAAAAAAAATTTTTTTTGGAGTCTCTTTTTTGGACTAAAATGTAGAGAGGGATTGTCCTTCCCCAACAGGTAAGATAGCTATGTTAATCTGAACCCGAATTATATTGTGCAAAATGCCTTCTAGTTTTCATCATCCTTTTCTCCTGCATCAGTGTGTGCTTAATGCTAATACGATTCCATACATACAGCTCTTCGCCTCGTGAGCTTATTATATTTCTAACACTTGCACGGTTCATTATTGTGCAGTCAGAAAGGACTCTCAAGGCTCTGGGGCCAGCCTGGGTGGGTGGCTTTCAGAAAGGGTAAAAGCAGGTGCCTTTCTGTGCTGAGAATCGGGAGTAAATTCAGACAGAGCGTGGGATTCTGGCAGGGAGGACAGGGGACTTCCGGTGAGATTTCTGTGGCGCTGTCTTTTCATATCAGAATGGAGAAGGTGAACCTGGGGAGATGCAAAAGTGTCCAGCGATTACTTTGACCACCTGGGGTAGCCGCATTAAATTTGACCCGGGGGGTAGAATCTTCCTACGCAGGGCATGAGCTGTGCGTTATCTGTGGCTTCTTAAGGCATCTTGTTTAAGACCCTAAGGTTAACTGCAGACTGCGACTTTTCTTCCTCTCTTTATGTCTCTTTTTTCCTTTTTTCTCCCAAGAAAAACTCTATCCTTAAACTCTCAGTGGAGAGCAGGGGATGTTTTTATAAGTTTCTGCAGCTGAAAAACAGAAGTGCTTTGTAAAGCAGTTAATAGGATGGGTGTGTGTTTCAAATAAATTCCTGTCCACATTGGCTAATGTCCCCATGCTAGAGTGGCCTGGCTGTGACGTGGCTGGGGCCCAGAGACCGATGGCTTCTGTTCGGAGGCCCCAGGCTCCTTCTTGTGGCCGAGGGCATGTCCCTTTCTTCTCGCCGTTTTCTAGGCCGGCCCCTGACTTTTGATGAGTGAGGGGTCAGCGCCTGGGGAGGACCGTGCTTTGTTCCCGCCGGGCCGGTTCTCCGCGCGGCGCAGGCCGAGCCGCCCGGGGCTCAGGTCCCCGGGCGCGAGGTCCGGCCTGCCCGGAGGCCCGTGCCCGGAGCGCGGCCGAGTGCTTGGGCCTCGCGCGCCCGTGTGTGTCCCCGTGTTCCCGCGGGCGCGGCTGCCGCCGAGCACCCGGCCTGCGCCCGGCACGACTGTAGATGTCAGGCTTTGCCCGGGGAGCGGAGCGGCGGCGGGGCTGTGAGTTTCAAATTAACCTTCCGCTTTGTTGCTGTGTAATGTGGATCCCCGAAGGCCCCCCGCCCCGCCCGCCCCCCTTCCGCGGGCGGTGCGCGCTGCAAACTGCGAGTTGAGCTTCATTTACATAAAGCGATTCCAGGCGGGCGGGCGGGCGGCCGAGCCGGCAGCGGGCAGGCCGGCGACCGGGACGCGAGCGCCGCGCCCCGTGGGTGAATCTCCGCCGCGCGCCCGGGGACCCTCCCTCCCGGGGAGGGGCGGCTGCCAGCCCGGGCCGCCACCATGAGCCCCGCTCCCCTGCCCCGGGTCCCCCCGCACCCAGCCAGAGCCACCTCGGAGCCCCGGGGGCAGCGGGAGGTGGGGAAAAGGCCGCCTGGGGTGGGTAAGTTCGGGGCTCGGGTGCCGCTGGAGTTTCCCATTGTCGCGCCTGCCTCGGCCCCCGGACCCGCGAGTGCCTCCTCCCTCCGGAGGTGTGCGGAGCCTTTGTGTGCCAGGTGAGTGCAGCCTCCCTCCCCCGCCCGCCCGCCCGCCCGCCCTCCGGGTCCACGCAGCCGGCCTGGAGCTGCGGGCAGGTGTTGCGAGTCTTGGCTGAACTTCCCATTCTCTTGGGGCATGTGGGGGAAGGGCAGGCTGGATGCACCTGAACTACTAGGACTCCAATTGGAACCGACCTGGGGCGAGAGCCTCTGAATTCTGCTGCGCGCAGAGTACAGACCTTCCTCCTTCCCTCCCTTCCTTCCATCTTTCCTCCCCACCCCACCCCCCCTCCGGCCTTCCTTATTTTGCTTTTGGATTAGTTCCTGCCTTCTGAATATTTTCGGTGCTGGTGTCATTTAGAAGTTTGAGTTCCTCCGCCTAAAAATGCACCCTTTTCATCGCGAGAGAAGTCACTGGCCAGTTGGAAACAATGTGAAGAACGGGGTTATTGGGGAGTAATTAAAGGGGGAATCAGAGTTTGGGAGCTGGAAAACACCTTTGGAGATCGACTTGTCCACCCTCAACTTTGAGTCTCTTGGCACTCTGGAAAAACAGAGCAGCGTTCATTTCCGTGGGGAGGGGGGTGGGCAAGAGGGAGAGCTGAGACGTTTGCCCTGTTAAAAGAAGAGGAAGGCCCAAGTTAGGTCAGTAGCAGAAAAAAAAGTAATCATGGCAGGCTAGAGGGAAAAGAACTTTCTGGAAAATGGTCCTTTCTGCTTTGGATACACCTGTGTTATAATGATGGGAAAAGGCCTAGAGGGCAAAGATCACAGCCCATGCCTGGTGTAGTCCAAGAGTGCGTTGCCTGGCACAGTGGTGCACGGTATATAAACTGGTTTAAATGAAACTGGCTAGCAGGTGAATCCAAGAGGGTCCTCCCCCCTCCCCCCGCCCTACATTTGTGTCCTTTAACTGGCCTTGAGGACTCTAAAAGCCACTGACAGATAACCTCGGAGAGGACAGTTGGCCCCACTTGGGCACAGGGAGAAGGCCTCTCCCTCAGGCTGGGACCTGCGTGGTGGAATGCATCACGGCAAAGCGGGGAAAACAACCTTAAGCCTTGAAGGTAGATAGTGAGAAAGTTACAGGTCATCCTATTTCATTCTCATGCTTTGAGATCCTTGGGGAAAGGTCACTAAATAAATAGAGTATAATTTAGAGCTCCTGCTAGCTGAGGAACTTCCTTTCTTTGCTGTCGAGCAGCAGGTGTGTTTGTGGAGTTGGCCCCTGGGGTCCCCTCATTCCTAAATTCAGGAGGTGTCAAACCTTCATGTTCTTTTAATGGCTGTGGTTTCTGGATAGGTTTCAAGGGGAAACCCTAAAAATCACGAGCTCCAGTAGGCTGGGCTGGAGAGGGAAGCCTGAGTGAGAGGGCAGAGACTACATTGGAGAGGAAAACATACACCTTCCAGGGTAACCTGATCGAGAAAAGCCGAGGCCAGGAACACAGGCCTGTTCCTTGTTAGCAGAACAGCCACTAGCGGCATGAGATTCTGATTCCTTCTTGTTACCCAACCCAGAAAGCAATTAGGGAACAGAGGTGGCGGAATGTGAGGGAAGTCAGGAGACTGGGGTTCTAAATAATTTAAGGGTTTCAAGAATAGGGTCATTGGAGAGAGGTACATACCTGGATGTTTGCACACCTGTATTTGTGTTCATTCTCTTTTGTGGAGACCTCGAAGGCCCCCTTTCAGAGGCATGTGGCTATGAAGGCCAAGAGAAACTTTTCCTCTCCCCTTTCCTTAAATTACAGGACTAAGGAGATTGTCTGCGTTTAGTTTCCAGCATGTTTTCAGAGAGCGTGTAAGTGCCTCTCAGAATGGGCTAGGGTCACACTTTGTTCTTTTATTTAATTACACAAGTATTATTTAACAACATGGGGCAGATGCAGAAGCAAGCACTTTTACACTTTAAAATCAGTCCTTTTGGAATCACAAGGAATTAAGTGACTTGGAGACCTTCTGTCTTGATGACATGGGTCACCTCCCTTTGCCAACTCTCTTTTGAAATGGCTGCATTTTCTATTGGATAGAGCTGCTATTTTCCAGTTCTCTGGAGAACAGTTTTGATTGACAGGGGACTATTGAGAAACACTTGCTAACTCTTCCAAAATAGAAAAAAATCTGAGCTGCTTCCCCAGCCACCTGAAACTTTAATTTTGGTTTTTCCCTTAAATCTTTTATTTGCACAAATGAATACTCAGGGAGAGTGGAAAGAACCCAAATAAAACAGTATCCTCAGCAGGCCTCTGGCTCTTCCCAACAGGACAATGCCGTGCCTGCCTTCTTGCTGTTTTGGGGTTGGATTTAACTGCTGTATCAGCTCTGTGCCAACTGGACTGCCCAATGGCAAGGCACTAAACTAAGCAAGATTTCGGTTTTCATCATTATGACTTTAACTGATGATTAGTAGACACTCCCAGGACAGCACTGGCTCACCTTGGGTGACCCAAAGGTTGTTAGTTCATTAGAATAAATCCGTGATTGCAGGCTACTAGTAAAATCTTATCTGGGACTGGTGATGATTTAACTTGGTTCCTTCAGTTCTAGTCACAAGTGGTGTCCAGAGAGCATGTCCTTATGTTCACTGTGTGCTGTTGTTCCTTTTGCACGTTGGGGCTTTTTTGTTGTTTTTTGTTTTGCTTCTGAAGTGTTAAGTGTGAGAGGCTAGACATACTCCAGGACCCAAAGCATATCTTTATCTAAGAAATAATTTTTATTGCAGGGTTGCAACAGTCTCATGTTAAGAAGTAAATGTTTAAGTGACTAAGCAACATTTTATAAAAGGGTAGAGACTTGCTCTAAGGGAAAGAAAGTGAACTGTCTTTCCACCCACTCTTTAGAGTAGCTTAGGGTTTGTGTCCTCCTCTTACAGGGGAGGCAGTGGTGATTCTGGCCTGAAGAAACTTGCAAGCTCCGTCTCACACTTCCCTGTGTTACAAAGATAATGCACCTGATGCTGAACGTTAGTAACCTCGAGAAGTACAGTATGTGCTGTGGTTTATACTTGCATTTGTTACTAAGATGGTTGCTTGCTCTTAGCCTGGCCCATTTCTGTAGTGCTTGGGCCTGTTGTAATTAACCAGGATAGGGGCGTTACTGTAAAAATACAACGTGAAGGCAGATTCCATTACAGTGAGCTGCAGAGGGCTCTCGAAATGTTCTGGTATGGTATGAGATTTTGGTTGTAAGGGCGGTTGTTAGAAATCACAGCAGAGCTCAGAACTACCATCCTCTGTGTGGGTTCGAAGCTGTGGTCTGGGAAATGGAGACCTAGTTTTAATAGAATCCAGATAAGGGAATTCCTTTGCAGGAGCTAATCTCAATCAAATATTAAAAGGTTCCTGTTCTGTCCAAAGCAGTGTCCTGAGTCCTTAGACTGCTCCAATTGAGGAACAAACACACAGAAGCTAAGATTGAGTCAGACTGCCCCAAGGGAGAGACCCAGGCAAAAATCTTGGCTCGTTGGCAAGCCACTCTCAAAATCCAGATTAAGGAGGAAAACTACAAAATCAGCAGCTGTCAGATTTCTTTTCTATATGATTTAAAGTTGGCTGCCAGATTGTTCTCTTTGAACATGTGTGAACTGACAGTCAGATGTTAGAGGGTTGTTTCGTTTTGTTTTGTTTTTAGCTAATAAAGTAAATGACTCTTATATGGACAGGAACTGGGGAATTGACAGCAGTATCGTGCTGAAGCTTCAGAAGCAGTGAGACAACCTGAATGCTTTTTTCTGGTTTTCATTCTTTGGGGCAGGGGACAAGATGGTGAGGACAAGGCAGTGAGTGGTCTAGCAGTGACGGGCGTGTTTCTAGAGAATTCTTTGCCTAAGGAAGGTGGCTTGGCTTACTTGTCACTTTTAAAGGTGATTTTTCGTCAGATGTTTCTGCCCTTCTTTCACCCTTAATTCCTGGAATTTCTTGCTTTTGCAAGGGTAAGGGTGTGAATAAAAATAGGGAAAGAGACATAGAAAGTTGGCTAAGTGGCAAATTTGACTTCATTTCAGAATAAGGCTTCTGTGCTGTTGGTTTTAATCCCGGACAGGGCCTCTTAGCAAAATGCCTGGGCTTAATCTGCCTTTTGGGTGAGCCCTTCTCCCTTCCCACAGGAGGGTCGCCATGCAGTCTTGTCAACACGAGGATTAATGCACGGGAGGTTTTGATGTGTACCCCTCCAGAGAGGCCTTAGCTGGCCTCCTGGGGGTGGGGGGGTGTCTTAGGTGATTCAGCTGCTTATTCTTTGAATTTTGGTATTAACACATGTGCCGCCTCCAAGATTTTTCCGTCCTCTTCCCTCCCTGAAGTCAGTCTGAGGCTTCCAGGGAAGGGAGGAGTGGGGTATGCAAAACATGTGCTCCCTTCCCACCCGCTGCCCCTTCTGGCTGCTGCAGGTTTGGGACTGAAGCCATCAAACCCCCCTTGCAGGCTGCTCCTCGTGAAGATGGGGAAACCCCCGAGCCCTCTCTCCTATTCTGCTAATCACATAATGGCCTTAAAGGCTTTCTTACATGATTATCTTGTCTTTAATTTTAAGTGGGTCTTTTGGGGCAACAGTTGGGAGTTTGTGGAGTATCTTCTGTCATCTGTAGGCAGACTCTGAACTGGGAAAACTGGCTCCATCGGACGCTGTGAAAAGACGGTGGAATTTTCATCTGCTGCCGATTTCACGCACTGTCCTGAAAGTGATTTCGGCCACAAACCTTTGATCTGAGAGTGAAACTCCCCCCCCCCCGCCGTGTGCTTCTGGAGGCAGGAGTTGGTGACTGCTCAGACCTCCTACTCTTTGTGTGTGTGTGTGTGTGTGTGTGTGTGTGTGTGTGTGTGTGTGTGTGTGTGTGTGTGGTGGGGGTGAGTTAGCCGAAGAGAAGGGCTGAACCGCTTGTGGGTCTTTGGTGGTGGGCAGAAAAGCAATGTTGCTGGGTTCTTGGTTGTGCCTGATTTTATCCAGGAATGTGACTGGAGGAAAATTCTGCAGGGAGTCTATTGGTTGAGCTAGATTTTGAATGAGAACTGTTGCCCTTGCACATCTCTGTTGTAGGCTCTGCATTTCCATATGAGAATTCCAGTTCACAGCCAGCTCTCTGTCTTCTTTGAGTCTCCTTAGTGGAGAGGCCAGAGTCAGATGAGCTGAATGAAGACAGGGGGGCTTAATTCGATACTTGACTTCAGGCCGCATCCGCCCCCCCTCCAAAGTCATATATATCCCTGTTCAGATATGAAGTCTCGATTCAGTATGTAAAAAGCTCTTTTCAAGAGTTTAAACTCCTGTAAGCCTATAAAAAGTACATATGTATAGCCATCAGCTTACTTGCTTTCCACACTTACGGTTTCTGAGCGGCCTACTTTGGACAGCTTTTCTCTTCCTGACACGTTTGTCCAGTGAAAATATGCTAAAGAACACGTGTGTGTCTTTTTTCTCCTCCTCAGCAACTTTCCTGTCTTTTTTTTTTTTTCTTTTAAACAGTTTTTCTTAACTGCTCAAGAAACAATGTAAGCCTCTTCCACCATTTCAGGCCCTCTTCCCAAAATGCTCTTTGGCTCAGGGCCTTGGTTCTTAATGTGCATTTGGCTGGTAGGGGGAGTGGTTTTTGTTTTCCCTGTAACATCGCCGTGGTTCCCCGTGCAACATCTGTGTCGTTGCTAAAGCGTCAGGTCAACTTGTGGACGCTTAAAGAAGAGGCCCGTGGATTCAGTGTGTGTTAGAAGGCTGATGTCACTGCAAAAGCAGCTTCTTTCAAACCGCTCTTAAAACGTAGTTGCAGGTAAAGGACGGCGGGGGTGAAAATTCCAGGGGTTCCCCCACTTTTTCAAAGAGGAGGTGAAGCTGGTTTTTCCTGCAACAGGTGTGAAACCAGAGGTAGAGGTATCTTTGGGGAAAGCAGAGAACTTTTACACCTTTTGGGAGAGGACTGTCAGTTTATTTTTCGCTTGCTGGGGAATCTAGTGTTTGTCCAGACATTGGAGATATTGTCTGATGAAGGAAATCCTGGTGCAAACTCCTAAGTGTCTGATTTGAGGAGGTGCGACCTTGCTCATTGGTGAAAGAAATGAGATAATTACAAAATACAGCAGGGTAGGGTTCAGGTCAGGATCAGAGTGCCGCTCATGAGTCAGCCCTTGAAATGGGGGTGCTGGTGTCCACACTCTGTTGTCCTCGGAGAAGCAGAGATGAATCAAATGAGCCTGCTTTTTGGGAATTCTGTTCTCCACTCTGCTCCAGTCTGGGACCCCTCTGCTGGGGTCGTAGGCGTAGGGCCTGGCTCTGTTCCAGCCTGACGGAGTGACTGTGGACCCACCATGCAACCTCTCTGAGCCTTATTACTTCCTTTCTCTGTAAAATGGGCAAAATGGGCGCCTCACACGTAAAAGTGGGAATGAAATGAAATAGAAAACAAGTCTTCCCGGTGCATATTCGGTAGCCTCTCTACAAATGTTAGTTCCCATCCGCATGTCCTTTCCTTTCTGTTTCTTTTGTTCCCGCCGACGGCCCTGGCTCCCTTGTTTCCCAGCACCCTGGAAGAAAGAAACTAAAAGGTCCAGTGTTTCTTCTGTTCTTCCCTTAGGGGCTGGGAATACAGCCAACTCTTTTTGACATCCTGCAACTGCGATCAGGAGTGAAAGGGTCTGAAATTGACACAGTGTCCCCATCCTCCCCAGCCCTCCCCTCACATGTCCCCCTCCTTCGCCCCCCCCCCCCGCCCCCCAAGCTGGCAGGCGGCCTTCGAAGTGAGCAGCCCACTCAATGACCCACCTAGAGAGGCCTTCCCGGGCTGGCTTGTATATGCTAATAGGCCTGACTTGTCCTGGCTTGTTTGTCGTGATTTGTGGAGGCATTTATATGCAAATACTATCAACTTGCTGAGTTAATTATCATTTCCCCTCCCCCTCCCCCCCCCCCCCCCCGGACTTTCCTGCACAGCCTCCCAGCCTGGCTCCGCGAAAGGGGCTGTTCACATTCATCCCGGAGCTCTTCCTGTCTTGGCCTCCTCCGTCCGCTGCCCTGTCCCCTTCCTGTCCCTGCAGGCCCGCTCACAGCTCCCTCACTGCTCTGCCGCCCGGCGCAGGAACCTCTGTGGTCTGGGCTGGGGAACTGGACATGCCAGTGGCTTGCCCAATTCGGAGCCTCCGCGAGAGGCATCACCCTGCATGCAGTGCGGGGTCAGGCTCACGTTGCACGGAGCTTTTAAACCCCATTTTCTACCGAGTAGCCTGAAACACAGCTGCTCAGACCCTTCAGCCCTTGAAACTCAGTCCTCAGTCTGGTGAGAAAGTGAATATAGTTTTAACATTATTATCATTACTTTCATTTTCCCACATCGTGAATACCACTGAGACCTGTTCCCAATCCTGAGCCCTGCAGAGAAGCCATTTGGCAAAGGGATGCCCCCCTCCAGCACCCCGCCCCTGGAAATCTGAGTATTTAAAGGTGTGGTTTCATGGATCTCATCTAGTCCTTGCCCGGTTGTGTGTGGGCATGGTTGATATTTGGGTTTGATAATTTTTTTTTGGGGGGTGTCCCTCACTTCTTCAGGTCAGATGCCAGCAGTGCCCCCCTGCCCCCCAACTCCCAATCACAAATGTCTCCCGGAATTGCCACTGTCTCCTGGGGAGGCAGAATTGCCCCCCACCCCCACCCCCAGTTGAGAACCACTGGGATAGACATTGCATTTGCTTCTCTTGGATAAAAAGAGGGCAGATTCCTCCCACCTCCAAGTTAGACAAACTTGTCAGGCATCCTCTGAGATAGTGATTTGACATAGCTGATATCAATATGTTGCCATTTGCTTAATTTTATGGTCTTTTTAGCATCTAAAAATTAAGACTCTTTCCTTTTAGGGCACGGTCATGGGCTGGTGTTTGAGGTTGTAACGTTTTCATCCCCTGGGGGACCAGCCCATAGAAATAGAACCCATATGTAATTGTACACTTTCCAGGCATCACGTTACTAAAAAGTAAAAAGATACAGGCGGAATGAAGTTTAAAATGTCTTTTTTTGCACAACCCACAGTATCCCCACAACATTCTCAGCTCAGCAGTTGGGACTCACCGTTTCCAGAGCTCAGGAGCAGTGTATGGGCAGTGGCTGCCATGTTGGACAGCTCAGCCCTATCTAGGACCATTCTGGTGGCTGCCACCATATTGGACAGCTCAGCAATATCTAGGATGATTCATGCCCTTTCCAGCTGTGGGATCAAACCATTTTCTACAGTTCCTGAGTCTGGGAGAAAGTTTTTTTCTTTCCTTAAAAAAAAAAAAGGCTTTGTGTTTATTCTCTGCAGCGTAGGGCCTTGGCTGCCCAGATGCAGCTGTGTGGAGTGGAGGCCGAGGGAGCGGGGCCTCTAATCTCTAGGGAAGCTCCCCCGGCCTCCGTGGGGGAGCACCCTGGGCCGGGCCTGGGAGGAGGATAAATAATTCCGAGGGCTCAGTGTACTCTCTCACACCGCACAAACTAATGGTTCGGGTTAATTTTGTGTACAAGGTCCCTTTTGTTGGAGAAGGGGGTGAAAGTCCGCAGCTGTGACCGGAAACAGGGGAAGGGCCTACTGGGATGACCTTGTTTCGGAAAGTCTAAATGGAACACTAATGGCAGAGATCTAAGACGGGTGATGTATGTGTGTGTTTGACTGGGCCTAAAGATAAGGTGAAGAGTATTTTAAAAGTTACTTTTAGTGCAACCTCCCAGATAACCATAGGTGGGAGGCCAGTTACAATTTATGGCGAGCTGGTAGTCAGGCCTGTGCCTTGGCCTCATTTTATCTTTTGAGTCCAGGCTCTGTAGCTTAACTGGTGGTGCTCTGTTTGTTTATTTTATCTTTTTTTGGACGGGGGAGGGCAGTGGGGGCTGGTCAGATTTTGCAGTGAAGCTTAGTGGCATTTTTTAATGCACAGAGAGCCGTTCATATTTCTGCTCCTGGGTGCGTTGGGACGTGTCACTCCTTGTTGTCCCTAATAATAACGTCCCCTGGGCGTTGCACTGTAGAGTTTCCAGTAGCCCGGAGTGCAGGCCCACCCCTTGCACGGTGACACAAGCCTGCCCAAGATGTGACCAGGGCAGGAGGTGTGGAGTCCTTAATATAGCCCCAAGCCCCAGGTTTCTTTCATCTCTGAGGTCAGTCAGCCTTTTCCTGTTGCCTCTAGAGTTACTGGGCCGGCGTCACTGGGCCGGCCAGCACACCCCGGCACGCTTTGCTAGTGAACAGGGCGGCTTTGGGTGGCGAGTTCCTGGCCGTTTCTGGACAGCAGGTGCTCCAGGGGTATCTTCCGACACCCAATGGGATCCCTGCACTGAGCCATTCCCTCAGCGCTCCCTTTCTTAGAACTTAAAGAGATCCCAAAGCTTACGAAGTCCCCACGACTGGATGCTCTCCTTTCTACCCCAGTATCCCAAGGAAGGACCTTGAAACTGCTCCCAAGCTTTGTTCTTGGAAAATGTATGATCGTGAGCTCGCGGGGACTGTGCTCCCCACGATGCATTTTATGATCGGGTTGCAGCATTTGCAGCAAAATCTTGCTTATTTATTATTTGCACTTTGACTAGGTACAGATTTCTTTGGGGGGGGGGTTCTTTCCTGAGGGGCGACAAGGATAAAATAGGAAGTTCTTCTGAGTTTTGGACCTATCTACAAAAATAACCTCTTGATTGGTAGATTGGAGTAGGTTTGTGGATAACTTTTTTTTTTTTCTGAGGGTGGGTGATGCGGTCTAAGGTTCCTTCAGACTTTTCATGTTACCAGTCCCGTAAGCCACTGCCATCTGCTCTAAAATTTTTATTTTTTCATTTTAAATCCTTAAAGACAAAGGGACCTGGAAGCTCAGACCTGTCCTGCCACATTCCTGAGTAATTTGGTTTTGATTAACCCAAGGAGAAAAGTTGGTTTCTCCTAGCGACCGAGGGGATCAAAGCACCAGGAGGGGCAGTTCTAATACACGCCGTCCCCCCCCTTCTCACTCCCCCTCCCTGGGTGTTTCAACCTTCCCCCTCTTTAGAAAGCTTGAGCAGCAGTTATTTCCACTTTCTGACTCTCAGAGAAGTGGAAGTGTGTCACAGAGCTTTGGATGGACAGACTGGGGAGAAATAGCCCCCCCCATTCCTTTCTTCCTAAACTCCTTTTCCCCCCACAAAGCTGCAAAGCACATTCCTGTGCTAATCCTGCTGCTGGAGGAATGCAAATGGCTGTAATTGTGTGCCCCAGGATGGGCCTTCCGCATCTGTGCAGCTTTTCTTCTTTGAGGAGGTGGCTAAAAAGTTCATTTACATGGAAAATGAGACTGGCCTGTGATCCCTTGTGGTAGGATGGGCACCGTCTCATAGGAGAGGGGCTATGTCTGTGTCCTCTGCCCCTTGCTCCCCTTCCCTTCCCATTTTATAGTGTGTGTATGTGAGGCTGAGGTTGCGGCTGGGTACCAGCCTCCTGCTGGGCATATTTTATGGGAAGGGCAGTTACAAGAGAGAACTCTGCTCTCCATAGTGAGAAATCCAGCTGGAGGAGGAGACAAGCCTTGTATTAAACCACAATAAACAACTTTGTATTATTTTTCAAATCAGATGATTGGTCTCAGACGTAATTGATAACATTTTGAAAGAGGGTGTGTCACTCCACTGGCCTTGTCCAGCTTCTGATGCACGTCTGACCTTCTGCCTCCCCCTCCCCCCGAGCCATTGCCAAATTGCAAGTGTAAGTGATTTGGATACTAAGATTTTTCAGCACAATTACAGTTAGACTCACTTGGGAGTCTGTACGTTGTAGCTTTAGGGGGGTGATGTTCAAGATCGACAGGAAAATTCTGTCTCAGTCCTATTCAAGAACACTTCACTCCTGGCTGAGTTTGAAGTTGAAAGACAGACTGAGTTTCTAGAATAGCACCATCCAATAGAAATACAGTACAGGAGTTCCATATATAATTTAAAATTTTCTAGTATACACATTAAAAATATTAAAAAGAAACCGGTGACATTAATTTTATTTATATTTTCTGTAGCCCACTATATCTGAAATGTTATCATTTTAACATGTAATCAATATAAAGAAAACTATGAATGAGACATTTTGCATCCTTAAAAAAAATCCCACATGCATTTTATACTTAAAACATATCTCATTTCGGACTAGCCCCCTTTCCTCAACTCAGTATTCCTGAGGGGCTAGTGGCTGCCTATCGACAGGGCAGGGCTGGCATTTCAGGATGCTGCCCTGAGCTCTTCTGAGGCATTCGATGGATGGAGCTGAGTCACCCACCATCTCTTGTGACCAGCTGCTTCCATTTACTGGGGTTCAGGGGTACAGGCTGCATCTACACAGCTGCTTCTGTAAAAATCGCCCAAGTCTGCTGGCATCCTTATGGGATTGTTAGGAGGCAAAAAATGTGATGCTGCTGTGCAAGTGTTTTTTAAACTGTTTCTTGACACGCAGGTGGGAGGAGGAAGTATCCGCCTGGCTTTGAAGGCCATTCCAAACAAAGAACAGCATAGTGGCAGCAAGTGGCCCCAACCCCGTGGGAGAGGGCAGGACAGCCTTCATTTGTGTGAGTTCTGGTGGGTTTCTTACAACAGTCTTACTGCTTTATGCATCACCCCTTGCTTTTTTGTGCCCTCAGAGTGGCATGGCTGCAGGGAGCTTCTGGAAACCATCCGTTCCACCCTGTCCGTGGTGGCTTACTAGTCTGCGGTGGGACGGGGACCTTGGACGTGTGGGTAATCAGTGCACTGTCCTCTCTGACATCACACAGGCTTCCTGGTTGGTTGACCTGGGCCGATGTGGTGTGTTGCTTGGAGAGGCCTGTCTTTTGGAGGCTCCCGTGCTGCCTAGGCGCTGTTGTTGCTGGTCCCCAATCCCTACAAAAGACCCCTTCTCTTCTTCCCTTACTGTTTATTCGAATTTCTGATTTTTCACATTATCTTCATGCCACACAGTGGAGCCCTCTTTCACTCTCCAGGGCCAGTCGTCTTCTCTGGTTGGAGGTGGAGGAAGAGGGAGGCAAAGGGTGACAAGGAAAAATCAGAAACCGCCTTGCACTGAGGATAAGGGAAGGGATATGACAGAGGCAAGAAGTCCCACCCTAGACTTTTTTTTTTAAGGCTGTTGATACGTTTCTCTTGTTCGCTCCTGAAGGGACTTCTCAAAGTTGGAGGACTTAAGTCCTACTGACATTACAGCCCTGATGAGTAAAACAGCAAGGATGGCTTTCCCCTGGCTTCTGCTGGCAGAGAGAGCAGCTGTAAACCTGTCCCACAGAGGATGCGCCTTCTTGCTGAGCGGCGGCTAAGTGCTGGGGTTTTCTCACTATTGATCTCAGCGTTCCTTAGTCGATGCATGTGATAAGAACAATCTTCCTTCACCATCGCTGTGCCCAGGGCACACAGCCAGCCTCGGCCAATCCGAGGCCCTCCTCCGGGAGGACAGTGGGAGGTGTGCCCCTGGTAAGCTGAGAGGCGGGTGTGGGTTTGGGGTTTTAGGGAAGGAGGTGTCTAATTCCCTCAACGGGCCGGCCTCCTGTGCAGGCAGGAAGAAACCTGTGAAAGTGTGAGGTTGTGTGGCCCCGGCGCCGGCCTCTGCTGGAGCTGGAGGAGTGCAGTGGTCTGACCCTGGGTGAAAAGTTCAAATCTGCATTTAAAAGGAGTGCCAGGTCCGCCCCACCCTTTTTTACCCCCAGTCAAGTTGAAACTGTACGTGTTTTAGAGGATATGGTCAGTCCTCGCACCGGGACATCAGTCAGCTCCTGGTTCACTTCTGTCACAGCCCGATGATGCGGGAAGCTGTGTGTGTGTGTGGGAGGGTCTCTTCTAAGATGTCGTTCTTGGGTAACAATAATTGTTGAGGGACACTACCCCCGCCTGGGCGCCTGTGGGAGTCGGAAGTTTGTACCTTGGTCTGACGCTGGGTGTTTAACCCCTTTCCCCATGTGCTCTTGGCAAGGCCTTGCCTTTTCTGACCTCCTCCCTCCAGGGCCACCGTGGGTGGTGTGGAGGCACTGGCAGGCCTCGGGGAGGGGAGAGGCAAGGTGACGTCTGGTGGCCACGGTCCCCTCTCCAGGGAGGGGCTGCTCCCTGTCTTGGCCTTGTGGTTTAAAATGCTCTGCTGGGCCCGACTGGGGCAAGTCGGCCAGCCCCCTTCTCCTCTGTGCCCATTGGCAGTCCTGAGCAAGGGAAGCCCTGTACTTTTCTGGAAGCTTCTATGGCCTCAGTGGGTGGAATCAAAGTGGGGCCACACGGGGTCAAGGAGGGTGCGGGCCTGGGGGTGGGGAGGAACAGGGGTGGTGGGGTGGGAAGGGGAGCCTGGCCTCCACCGGTCTTCAGTCCAGGAGAAGTGACAGAAGTGCCTGGGCAGCCTTCTTCCCTCCCCCTCCCCCATCCCGCTCCCCCACACAGAGGGGGGTCTGGTCACAGCCGCCCGGAAACCCCTGCACTCGGGCCCTGATCTGTTTACTCGAGCATTAGGTGAATGTAAACAGTTCAACCTCTCCGATTTTATATCCCTAAAGGGTCTGAGTGTGAATACAAATGGGTATTAGGCCCCTGCGGTTTCAATGACTGTCCCCACCCACTCCCTTGCTAACTAGCAGGTCTTTAACCTGCCCAGAGGAAGATAAGGTCCTCTGCAAAACCCAGGGCTCCGGGCGCCTCCTTTTTCTTGTCTTTTTGGTTTTGAATGCTGAGATTTAAAGAGTGGTTTTGGGAGGCCTCCATCTGTAAGACTGAATGTTGAAGAGAGCAGAGAGAAGGGGCTTCTGTTAAGGGGAAGTCTGTAGTTATTTTGATCTCCTATTTGGGGAGGAAGAGAAGTTTTCTGTGTTCCCAATACTTTGTCAAAAGCACTTGTGAATGTTGACTCTTTGGTTAAAGTAATACTTTCGCACCAATCAGGTGGTATCGTATATCTTTGTTTCATTCTTTCTGAATCTTTTTTCTTATTTAAAGCATAGTTGGGAACTTACGCTTTTGGAAACTCCTCCCTGTAAGAATGGTGGTCTCTAGGGAAGGATCTTTTGGGTCGGTTTAACACATCTTATTTTCTCCCCTACTGGGGTGGCACACATACATTTTTGTTTTCTTCAGGAGATCATGGGAACTCAAAGTCTTGAGGGTCATGCCAGGTCACTTTACCCACAAGGTTCTAGAATATACATTCTGTTAGGGAGCTGGCATTCCTTCTGAAATCCCAGCACCCTCACTCCCCCACTCCTGACTTCTCCCATTCTACTCCCCCTGCCCCACCCCGTTCCAATAAGGGGCTCCCTTCTTTGCAACCAGAGGACCGTCGTGACCCACAGAGGAAGGAGCAGAACGTCCCCCCCAACCCCCACCTCGTACGTTTGCGTTCTGGTTCATGCGTTCAAGGCCCGGGCAGTTCTGTTCCTGTGGTGGCGCTGAGTCCAGTCACGCCATCACAGGGGCATTTTAATTAGCAGTGCCTTAGTCATTAGTGAGTTATTGTTTTTGTCTGGAAACACTTAAGTACTGTTTACTTGATGTCTCAACGAAATGCAAAACAGCAATTAAGCAGAAATTTGTTGTATGAGGCAGGAGCCAAAATGGATTGTCAAAAGCAGGTCGTGGTTCCTCCAAACCAAGTAAAATCGCTCTTCCCTTTGGCATCCTGGTGAGTGGAACGCTCCAAGCCCTGTCTTCAAGACCTGACGCCTGGAGCTATCTGATAGAAACACTCCGGAACTCATGTCTTCCTGTGTCCTGCCTTCATTGGTGTGGGTAGTTAGATTTGGTGAAGTGTTAACGGTTACCTTTTTCTTCCCTGGCATTTTTGTCCACTACCTGGGATATTTCAAAACCCTTTCCAATGAAGATTATCATTCGTGAAAACCTGCATATCCTTGTGTGGTGGTTGATGGAACTTGAGTCTGTTTTCTCTGCTTCTTGAGACCAAGTGCCACTGTTAATCTGATAGATACTTCGCGACCCCTTGAGAGGGTTGGGATGCTGGGATAGATATCCCTTTTACGTAAGAAAATCTTCTTTATAGATTGGTGAAAAAGAAGCTAAAATGAAGAATTCTGGCTAAGGCGGAGCCGGAGAGGCACTAGAATGAAAAGAAAACAGGTGCGTGTGAGTTGCCTGCAACCTGGGCAAGGATCATTGACCCCAAAGGGAGGAGTAGCTCCTTGCGGAGACAAACAAATAGACAAATGGCCTCTGCTTTGGTAGGATTCCCGCCCCCCGGAATCCAAGGTTCATGGAAAATGGAATCATGTGAGAAGGCTGAGGGGCCATCTCGGGGGTCAAGTTAACTCTAAATCACATCATCCTGGCTTCCATTCCAGGAGACAGGTTGATGTAGAAACTCTTGGTACCAAGTTCGTCATTGGGGACCCCAGTTTCTAACTGCTCGGGCTCTTGTCACTCCCTGTCTCTCTCTCTCTCTCTCTCTCTTTTTTTCTTCTTTTCCCTTCAAACAATATCTTCTGACTTCCAGATTTCTGATAAATTGATAAGAGGCATTGCGTGAGTCAATAGAGCTGTAGACACTTTGCCAATATAACCCCGGCTCTATTGATCTGCCAGTAAATTAAAGTCTTACTTAGAGGCTGCCGATATTTCTAATCTCCTGCCTCACCAATTACATCCTCCCAGCTACCTGGAAAGGGGACTTGAGCCTTTGAACCTTTATTTGTTGTTGTTGCGAGCGGGCCGCTGTCCTTCCACGGGGCTGGGGGCAGGGGCGCGTGCCTGCTTATCAGGTGGGAGAAGGGGGACCATGGAGGAAGATGAGCCAACTTAACTCCTTGCCTGGGATGGGTTTTCATGCTACAAGGTTCATTAGTAAAAATTTCTGGAAAACAAATTCCATCGTGGTGGTCACGAACATTTTATCGCAGGTCTGCAGGTCACTCTCACCCTTGACTTTGCCCCAAGTTTGGAGGTAGAGAAGCTTGACAGTAGCTGGTGTTGGGGGTCTCCCTGGCATGTTTCCTGGCTCTCTGTCACTTGAAAAAAATGCCGACAGCTTTCCTCTTGGCACTGAGAGAGAGGGAGAGTTAGGATCAAAAGCTGGATTATTAGTGTTTGTCACTTTTAAAAGATACCCAAGAGTTTGGAAAAGAACAGAGGAGGGATGCCCAAAACAGGAATGGCTGGAGGCCCACGTATGTTCTTGCTGCTTTTTTGGGTTTTGTTCTGTAGCCGTTTTGCGTTCTCATTGGAGCAGAGGCCCAGGGGAGAGAGAATTCCCTTCTTTGTCCATTGTCACTCTTACCCGTGGTGTCCCCTCTGCCACTCCCCTCTCTGCCTTCTCACTCACTCGTTTGAAGTCAGGTAACAATAACAACTGCTTCAAGCAGTCACCCTGGAACAGTGGGGCTCGTAGAGTTCCCTCCTGGGGTGCCCACTTTCCACGATGGATGGCGGTGGGAGCAGATCATTTGTCTGATAAGCTCTTTCAAGTCCTGTTTATGGGGTTGACTTCGGGAAGAAATCTCCAGGTAAATGCTGTGTTCTCTCTAATACTCCGGAGCAAAAAATCAATGGGAGGGATAATTCCTCCTCAGCACACACTTCTCAGGTGTTTCTTCCCCGAGCGGCGCTCAAAAATTTTTTAATGATAAATCCAGTCCTGGAGTCCCATTTCTTCCCCAGCATTCTTCAGGAGGACGCATTAGGAGGTGCCTGGATCCCCTTTAGGAGAAGGAACAGCTCAGACCCCAGGGCCTGGGGGTCTTCCCTCTGCTTACCTCTCCCATGGGAGAGCTGAGAGCTGAGCCAGGGTCAGGTAGTGTGGGAAGCTTAGTCCATCCGCTGGCTGACTTAGGGATGGATGGAAGGTGCACCTGGGGGTCCTGGGGACCCAGGAACTGGGTGTGAGGCGTTAATGGCCTCCCCTTCTGCCAGAGGGTGACTGGACTGGTGGCCCGCTGTGGGGGCGGCAAAGGATCCTGCTTCATGGCTGGTGAGGTCTCCGCGCCCTGGCCTGGAGACAGCCTCTCCACGCGTTCACTTGGCTCCCTTGGGCTGAGTGAGTGAAGAAGATGTTAGACAAGGAGAAACCCCAGGAGGTTGGGATTGACTTTCCCCTTTGTTTGGATTGCATTGTATTGTAGGAGGTGTTTAAATCTTGTTCACACCTGTCGAGGCTGAGGCCTGGCTTTGAGAGCGGTTTGGAACAAGACTTCTGTTGTTGTTGCCGAAAAGGTTTCTAGCTCAGGATAGAGGAACTTTATTGTAGCAACTTGTTAATGTTCAATTAGGTAAATTCTGGGTGCCCCAGGTCAGTGGAAGGGCGTGCTGGCTCTCCCTGGCTGCCCACGGCCCCTGTTGGCAGGGATGGGGCGGGAGACGCAAAGTCTTGTCCACGGGCTCCTCCGGGGGCAACAGGCGGGGCCTCGGGGACGGGAGCAGGCTGATGCCAGCCCTTCAGCGTAACAGTCTTCTCCTGTCTCTTGGCACTTGCCGGCTCTCCCACCCTTGGGTGTGGCACGAGCTGTGCATCACGCCCAATCCAGCTGTGGGTCGGGAGGAGGGAGGGAGGACCCCAAACCTCATGTGTGGCGGCTCCGGCATCATGCTGTCCCGGGCCGTGGAACCCTGTTATCTTTCAGAACCTGAGCCTGCCTGGCCACATCTGGGTATGTCCTCTGGCTTTGGTCCTGGCGTGATTCCTCTTGAATGGCTGTCCCATACCTCGATGGACAGTGTTTTCCAGCTCCTGGTAGACTGAGGTCTTGACTGTGGAAAGGGAAAAACAGGAGCTCGTTTCTCTTACGGGAGGTTTTCTTAGAGGTGCTTCCGTTCTGCCTCGTGAACATGGTGGGCTGGTAGTTGTCTTTTCAAAGTGGAGGAAGAGAAGCTGGAGCTTGAAGGGATTGGAGTTGTGCTTCTAAAAAAGGCAAAAAGGAGACGCCCAGAGGGTCCCTGCTCCATCCTGTCCTCCCCTGGCCCCCTGTCAAGGTGCACCTGGGACCTGGCAGCCGGGAAGGAGGTGGGAGGCGGGCGTGCCTTCCCCACCGTGGTAGGGAGTCTTTTGTGCTGGCGAGGCCAGGCTGTAAAGTATTGGCCCCCGTGGCAGCCTCTTGCCACGCTGTTGAGCAATGAGGAGTGCGGGGCAGCCGGCAGTGTATTAAACACTAGTTGAGCACAGGAGGGGCAGTATATCACAGGAGAGAGATAAGCAAAGTTCTCTGATAGTGGATCAATAAAGGTTAGTGACATCATATCTCAAAGTGAGGGAACCTGCTTTCTGCACAGCCATTTATCAGATCACAGCCTGGAAGGGCCTTAACCCCTTCCTGGCCACATTTCTTCTTACTGAACACAGAGAGACGGAAACTCCTTCTGGGAGCTGGGGGGGTCCACTCACCCCGACACTGTATTTAACGACACTGTTAAATACACGTGTGCTGGGTTTGGACATCAGTGCCTTCTGCAGTTAGCATGTTATTCCTGCACTGGCTTGGGCGTGCCCTGTGCGTTTATGGAAAGTTTCTTAACTTTGAAATTTGTGCACAAATTCCCGTTAAAAGGCAGTGCTTCTACAGAAGTCTTAAGACTCGGCCAGCGTGTTACGGGTGCACAGCTGTATTGATGTTGGACACTTGGGGGCTGGAGTTTGTGTTTGGTGGCGGATGGTCGAGCGGTTTCAGTGGGCGAGACTATTACAGTTGTAACGAGCCTGAGAATGATTTGTCCTTTGGGCCTGTGGTGGTCTTGATAGTTACAAGTCTCCCAGTGGGCTGGGATCGGCAGACTATAAGCCTGCAGGCCAGATCTGACCCAACGCCTGTTTTTATATGGTCTTCGAGCTAACAACGGTTTTTGCCTTTTTAAATGGTGGGGGGAGTCCAAAAAAGAATGTTATCTCATGACACATGAAATTATGCAAAAATCGTACTTGTGTCCATAAATAACATTTGGAAAACAACCAAGCTTGTTCGTTTACATGTTGTCTGTGGTGCCTTTCATGCTGCAGTGACAGAGCTGAGCAGTTGCAGCAGAGACTGAACGGCCCACAAAGCCGAAAATATTTACCTAGCTCTTTATGGAAAAAAGTTTGCCAATCTCTAGTCTAGCCTCTGGTATCAAATCCACTGCTAACTAGCTGTGTGACCTTAGGTAAGTCACTTAACTTCTCTGTTTCATTGGTCTCTGTAATAAAATCTTGGCTCTTGCGTACTCCAGGATGTTCTGAAAGTCAAATGAAAATTGGTGAGAGATGCATTTGAAAAATAGCTTGTGTTTGCACGGTATTTGTTATTAAATTAGCAGACCCTTCAGCGTGTATATCTATCTAAGACTGCTAGGATGTGGGGACTTGCCTTGTGGAAACCTAGCACCTGGCGTGGTAGTTAGAGCTTGTCTCATCCCTGCATTGTGTTGGGTGAAGTTTGAGTTTCTTTGTCTCTCTGAAAACTTGAAGACATGCATCTTCCCAGAGTGAACATCTTCTGCTTTGCAAGGGAACATCAGTTTTCCTCAGCGACTGCTGAGATTTTTATCCTTAAAGAGTTGGATCACTTTTCTTTCCTTCTCACCGGTGATTTATAGATGGAGAGAGCAGGCCTTTTCCTGTAGGTCTCTGGCTGTTTATCTTTTAGGTTAGGCCCTGACAATATGCTGGCTGGGTTGTTCTCATTGGCCAGGGCGTTCGGGGGCGAGATGCCAGTTCCAGGGCCCAGGGCTGGTTGGGGGACGGGGGAGGCCGGAGATTCCAGCCCAAGGCTAATGGGCTGATGTCCAAGTGGAAAGTGTATTTTCATTGAGGAAGTGTAGGTATTAGTGGAGCCTGGATTACTGTGTGATTGTGCTGTCAATACTGCCGTATTGAGTCTGTGAGAGCCCGCACAATACAGGGAAACACTTAGCTCACTACTGCTGCTTATTGAGAAGCCAATAGCAATTTACTTGCTGACACTTGACATCAAATCCATTCCCAGAGGTGGAGCTCCCGCAAACGACAGTGGAGCTCCGGCTTATTCCCGGGGCCCTCCCACCTTGGGGGCCGGCGGGGAGCGATGCGGGGGATGCTCCTGTTTAACTTGCAGAGCTGCGAGACGTTTTCTTCTCTTCCAAATCGCTCTTGTCCGCGTCTTCTTTCAACAAGTGCTTAGTGGTCCCCTCTTCATTCCTCCCTGGGGTGTGAGTTTTCTACATGTGGGAACTGTCTCCCCCTCTTCTTCACAAAAAAGTTGGTTCCTTAAAATGGGTACATGAGGAAATCATATGAGGGAGAGGGCCGAGCAGTATCTTTAGGAGTTGGGCGGGCATCTGGGGGAAGGCCAGGAGGGTGCCGCGTTGGGGCGTAGAGAGACCCCGTGGTACCCGGGGCAGGGGGCTGGGCCTCCCTGTGCCCACGGGCTTGGTGGGGGGGCTGGGGAGGGGGTCGTGTGACCCCAGAGCTGCTGGGATCCTTCTGTAGCTAGTCACGTGGAGTGTGTCTGCCAAGCGTACCGCTGCTTGATTTAGTGTTTTTACATGGCCAAGTCATTTAGATGCCGTCAGACCCCCAGATTCTTCTCCCAATAATCAGCTTGCAAATCAGGGCAACTGGATTCTGGGAGGCATTTGGGGGTGGCCAGCCCACGGCTCCCACTGGCTGTTCTGGCCTCCCTGAACGCCGGTGCCACTGAGTTTTGTCTCTCTGTCCCCATGCCTCGGGGTCCAGCCCAGAGAATTCTGTGTGTCTTACGTGGATCTCTCTGCAGCCGCTTCTTGCTGGTTGGGTGAAGGGAGAATGAGGCTTGTGTTGTGATGGTTGGAGAATCTCAAACCCTATCACCGTCACCGTGGAGGGTGCTGTTGCCTGTGGGTGGGGGAGGGAAAGCAGGGGGAGGAGGCCCAGGCCTGTGGGATATCGTGAGGCTCTGTGGAGACCGGCCAGTAACTCCCTGGAGTCTGCTGCCTTCACGTGGAAGGTACTGCCCGTGGGAGGTTGTCCTGCCTCACTCCTTCCTTGTCCGTCCCTTCTCCTACCTTCTTCCCCTGCTCAGCCAGCCTCCTCCTTCCTCTGCCAAAGACTCAGTTATTCCATTCACCTCAAGCAAAGCAGAGCAGCGTGGAAGTGAGATTAGGGGCCTCTTTACCTTTTCTCCAGTGACCTTGATCAGACCCAGCATCTGATGCCGATCAAGGCAGCCTGTGCCTGTGCTCTTGGTGATGCCCCATGCCGGGGACGATGCTATTTAATTATGATAATGATTTGTTATAGGGTAACTTTGAGAAGATGACGGCACTTCAAGGAGGTCATTCTACCCCGTTTACAGAAAGCTGGTGTCGTTCCCCGCACCCCCCAACCTTGGGCCTGTCCAGAAATGGATGTGTCACTCAGAGCTCTTCTGCTTTCCGTCACCGCCTAGCATAGATGAATTCACATTGCCTTGGACCAACACGATGGTGTGTGTTGTCAGAGCGACCTCCTCCTGGTTGCTCCAGGCTCTGGGATCAGCGTAGGTGGGGGCAAAGCAACACGAAGTGCGCCTGGTGGTTTTGAGGTTGTGGACCTGAGCTGTGATTCCACCAAACTTCAGAGGCTCACTTTAACCCTCGCCTAAGCCCTGCTTTCTTTAACACAGAGGGACCGTCTTGAAGGATGCCTTAGGGGTCCTTCTCGGTCCAGATTATCATGGGAGGGAGTCCGGAAGGTGCCTGGACCTGGCAGGGGCGGCAGGAAGCGTTCTCATCAGCACGGTGACGTTGCCCCAATTCCTGGGGGAGGTTGATCTCCATCTGCCTGTTCCTCGGCTGGTGGTCTGGGTGGATTGAAAGGCAGGGGAAGGTCCACGCAGGTGGCCGTCCTGGTTCCTGGCCAGTGTGAAGGTGGGGAGGCCTTGGCTTTGTCCAGGACGGGTTTAAGGCTTAGGATCACGTAGGTGCAGGCTCACACGCCTTGTGGAATTAAGGGTGGGACTTCGTGCATTCATTTTCATCTGCAAGAGACTCTCCCAAGTCTGCAGCTATTACTCTGACACCTGCAGTGAGGACCTGTGTTTTAGTAACATCTGGGGAGTTGTCCTGGTGTGTGCTTATCCCATTTCCACTTAAGTTTCTGGGACTTGGCCCTTTTCTTCATTCTCATTCCCACAGGCCGAGTCCGAGTCCGGGCCCCATCCCTTTGTGGCTGAACTCCTGCAGGCTCTGAGGAATCTCCCGTCCACCCATCCTCTGCCTCCAGGCAGCCTCTATCTAGAGATTTCAAAGTCGTGGCCTGCAGGCAAAACCTGGCCTAGAGATGAGTTTCGTGCAGCACCTATGGTATTTTAAAAATAGACATATTTCAACATAAAAATCTGGATTCGAACCTTCTCCTGGGAAAAAAAAGGGGGGGGGGGATTTGGTACTTCTCGGACCTTGAGGGCAAAAGCCAGCTAGAGCAGTGACTGCCCCTCTTAGAAAGGACGTGTGCCTTTTAGGTCGTCAGGGTGGGTCCCTGCCACAGGTGTACCTTACACCTGGCCAGCTCGCTCACCTCTGTTCCCTGTTGGTCCTTGTAGGTATGTGCTTTCTGGGGTCACTCTGTGTACACATTACCACAGAAACTCTATTGCAGTGGTTCTCAAAGGGGCCGATTTTCCCTTCCCCTGGTCCCAGGGGGACATGTGACAATGTCTGGAGACACTTGTGATTGTCATAACGTGGGGGGAGATGCTACCGGGATCTGGTGGGTGGAGGCCAGGGGTGCAGCTAAGCCTCCTAGAGTGCGCAGGACAGCCTCCCACCCCCATAAAGAACTGTTCAACCCAGGGCGTCGGTAGTGCCAAGGTCAAGAGACCCTCCCCTCTTTTCTTCCTCTCGTTCTCCTGATCAGGAGCCTACAGTGGCTCCTCGATGCCTGGCATTTTCTACCTGCCTGCAAGGACTTGGGAGCCCTGTGGCCGTGAGCCCAGCCCCTCCCGCTCGGCCCGCTGGCCCCATTGAAGCTCCCAGGGTCGGGGCTGCGCTCCACTGTGAGGCCGCCTCTGGCCTCAGGCTCCTGCCTGCCCTTGACCTTTTGTCCACTTTTTCATCAAACGTTTGAGGACGTCTCCAGTGTTCTGGGTGCTGGCGCTCCTGCGGTCGGGGAGGGAACCATCCTTGTCTTCATGGAGCTTATACTCTCTCTGCTCCCTCAGTACGTGTAATTAGTAAGAAAAATGCAGTGTTTCAAAAGAGGTTAAACGCTACGGAGAAGAAGCCGAGCAGGGGAAGAGGGAGTGCCGTGGAGGACAGCGGTTTGCAGGTGAGGAGGGCCTCGGGAGGGGACCACGTGAGAGCAGAGGCTGGAGGCAGTAAGTGATGGAGAGAGTTCTGGACGGGGAGAAGCTCCTTCAGAAATCCTGCGTGGAGCCTCCTGGCGTGTCTGGGGGGCAGCAGGAGGCCCACGCGGCTGGAGTGGGTGTGGGAAGGGGACGGGGTACATCCTCAGAGGCCACTGCGAGGCTTTCCCCTCTGCTCTGAGCCGGGTGGCCGTTTCGGGGGGGATTCGTCCGCAGGAGTGACGTGACCAGGCTGGCACTGGACAGGCTCCCTCTGGTAGCTGTGCTGGGCGGAGGGTGGGAGCACGGAGACCAGAGGGAGATAATTGCAGCCAGCTGGGCAAGAGGCGGCTCTGGCCAGGGCCCTTGCGGCGCAGGGGTGCGAGGTGGGGTGTTAGTGTCCTGTGGCTGCCAGAGCGAAGACTCCTAAGCCGAGTGGCTTACAACAGCAGAAGTTTGTTTTTTCACGGTTCTGGAGGCTCCAAGTCTGAGATCAAGGTGTCAGCAGGGCCGTGGCCCCTCTGAAGGCTTAGGCAAGGGTCCTTCCTAGCTTCCACTGGATGCCAGCAGTCCTTGGCCTTTCTCGGCCGGTAGCTGAATCCCTCTAATTTCTGCCTTGGTCTTCACATGGCCTTCTTCCCTGTGTGTCCTCTTCCATTGTGAGGGCACCAGTCATTGGATTTGGGACCCACCCTCATCCAGTATGACCTCTACTTAATCATACCTGCAAAGAGCCGATTTCCAAATAAGGACACATTCTGAGGTTCTGGGTGGACATGAAATTTTGAGGGACACTATAGGCGGTCACCGTTTGAATGTATGTTGAAGGTGGGGTGTGGGGCAGGAGAGGCGGAGTCAGGGATGCCTTGAGTGACTGGAGGGACGGCTGTGAGCTTGGCCGGGCCCCTCGCCCCAGAGCCGGAGCCGGGGCTGCAAGCTCCGCCCGCGGGGTTGCATCTTTCCTCGTGGCTCTAAGCCCCATCGATGTTTTATTGAGCTACTACACGTGCACTCGGAGTCACTGTTGAGGCCCCTGAGTTAGCCACTCAAGTATTAAACTGTTTAATTCTAAATAGAAGGGAGAGGTGTCACATCTGTCTGAGGAAAACGGGAAAGGAATTTAAGAGGCTTCATTTTTCAAAGCCCTGGAGCCTGTGTCCATTCCACTAATCCCCACAGTTGTTCTGTAAGGTATGCAGGGTGGGGACACGTCATCTTTTTTGGAAAAACCGAGAGGCTGAGTGTCTTAAGAGGATCACCTAGCAGTTGGTTCAGATCTGACTTTGAACTCCAATGGGCAGGCAGGGCATCAAGTGGAAGAGTGTTGGGGGGATGAGTGGGGGGTGGATCGTAGGGAGACGGTCTCTGCTCCCTGCCCCCCGCCTCACCCCAGGATGGCTCAGAATCCAGACAGAGGGAGGCCTCAGAACCACCTGAGTGCATGATGGGGACTCAGCCTCTGAGGGCCTGGATGAGGAAGGGAACCACGAGCTGTACTCCTCCTCTTGAGATGAGCGGGCTTTTCCATAGTTGACAGAGTGTGTAGAGAAGGACAGATCAAGATGAGCTTCTGGCCAGAAACTATTTCATGTAGGAACCAGACATGCTGCAGGCAATGCTCACGATTGGTTTGTTGGCCGGTATACAGGCGACCCTACCGGGAGAATGTCTTGTGCTCTCAAAGGCTCTGGTGTTTGAGAAACCAGGGACTGGATTCGTGCTCTGCTTTTCCCTAACTGTGTGGCCTTGGGAAAGTTACTTGGATTCCCTGGGCCTCGATTTCCTTGTGGGCAAAACAGAATTGGTGCTAGTACCCATCTCACAGGTTGTCAGGAGAATGGAACCAAGTGTGCAGGTAGAATGTTTACTGTAGTTCCTGGTGCATAAAGCTATAGGTGTTAATTGTGCAGTTACACTTCATGCTTTTTAATGTTGTCCCCACTTTTAGCTAGATAGAATAAGAAAGCAAAGGACCAATGACCATGCCTGTGACTCCCTAACCTTACCCTTAAACTAGTCAGCATTTAAATGGGAGAATGTCTAGCCCATGTAGGACATTGCAGAATCACTGAGTCGAGCCCAGCGTTGGAGGTCTGAACTGATCAGTGCCACTTGATTTCAGTTTCGGTAACTTTATTGCTGAGTCCTGGTTGACCAGCGCTGCCGAAGTCAGCACGGCGGGTCTGGCCTGGGCGGCTGGTTTCTCAGGGGTTTATTCCATGTGTTCTACGTTTCCCACTTTCTGTGTGTTGCAGAAACTGTTACATACGGCGAGGCCATTCCTGGCCCTTCCGGGCTGTGTGGGGAATGTTTTTCTTTTCAAATTTAAGATGGAGACCCTTCGTTTTGAAACTCCTTGCAAGAAATCAGAACTGTACCTTTATTTTTTCATAGAAGGATAGCGATGTTGGGCCTCTCTATGGTTTCCCTGGGCAGTCTCCCTTCGATCTGATCTGAAATTTGGTCTCGATCACCAGGGAAATGTTCTTCCAACGTAACGTTTTTGTATGTGGGTCATTATATTTACTTAAACAAACTTTAAAATAAAGTATCCTGACATCTCTGTAGAGTAATCGGGGTGCTGGTGCCTCTCGTACTGGTGACCGTGGCCTTTCCCACGTTTCTGGGGTGTCCTCTTTCTTTCTCTTACATGCTCACCTCTCAGACCAAGAATGTGAAGGGTCCGTGTGAGATGTTGCAGGGCAAAGTGGATTTTGTCTTTCGGTGATGATAAGGAGTGGTCATAGTCAATTCCCACGGAACGTCCGCCGCTCTTTCGAAAGGTTAAAGAGCTCGGTTTCTGACCCAAGCAGAGCTGGAACGTACATTTTTTTAGAACTGTTTATGCCCTGCCAGGAATGGCAGACAGCCCTCTCATTTTTCTTACCAGTGGACTAAACAAATAAGCAGTCCCGGTTGTGGGTAGCTGGAGGGAGAGATCTTGAAAAGGCTGTAGAGAGAGGGGACGGGGTGGGTGAGCCGGAGCGTGCCATGAGAACCGGGCGCGGGGGCAGGGGGGCGGGGGCAGAGAAATCTCTCTAGGAACTGGGTCAAGCCTTGAGTCCAGCAGTTGCTTCCTGCTAGTAGTGATGACTCACACTCTCCAGGTTCATGCCCTTTAGAGCAGGAAGGTCTGCACAAGGAAAATGTTAACCTGAGGGTGCAGATGCAGGCGGTGTGAGCAGTCGCCCGGGGTCAGTTCAGGTTTGGACAGGAAAGTGCTGCCGCCTCCATGCTGCAGTGAGGCTGGGAGGGGCCTGGGGTGGGGGGGGGTGGGGTCTGGGCAGAGGCTTCAGGTGGGCACACACACGTGCTGGTGCTGATTGAAGATTCCAGGGCCCCTCTGGGGCTTAGCGTTGTGCCTGAGGGCCACTTTCCTGGGTCTTTAAAGATCAAGTGGGAGTGAGGCAGACATTTACCGGCTGCATTGGGCCACTTCCCAAGATCAACTGGCCACCAGATCCTTGCCTCATAGGGGTCGCTTTGTAAAGTCACAAGCGGATTGAATCCCAGCTCTGACTGGAGACAGGATGAGAAAGTGCCAGATGCATTACTGTTTTGCTCTCATGTCCAGTGACCGTGTTCAGGACTCTTGGGTGACGCATCTGAAGACATGTAGTTACGAGAGCGTGATCACGTAGAGCGCTAGGTCTCCTGGGTGCGTGTTCCTGGGAAGCTCGGTCAGGGTCTTCGTGGAGCCAGAAACTTGGGCACCAGCAGTAGGGCGCAAGCAAAGCTGGATGCCGAGTTCGTTTGGGGTTGGCTTGAGGAGGATAACCTTTGAATGAGAAGAATTGTAGCTCTGGGTATAGAATCATGGCAGAGGAGGATTGGGGAGTTCAGCGCTTAGAATTTACGGAGACTGGCTTCTGTCTTCAAGGCGAAGAGCGGCTTCAGATTGAGAATGTGACAGCACACACCAAGCGTGGGTTGATTTAGCTCAGGAGGCCCTAAACACTTCAGTTAAAGAAAATTCTCATCATTTATTGCCTAAAGTCAATTTTTAAAATAAGATGAGAACTCATGAAAACGTAGGTCTTCCCTCCCCAACCCCCTTAAAAAACTCCAGAATTTTCTGGCCAAAATGGGGAAATCCTTCCCAGAAAAGAAGGAAGTAAAAGTAGGGGCGAAAGGAGGGTCCGAAGCACTGGATGGGAGCTCTGTGCTGGCAGCAGGAGTCTTGGCCTGGCGGGCTCATGGCCCACCTCATCCGCAGCCCATAGGGCAGTCCCTGGCACACCGGAGCCACTCGGATATTTGAGCGCATGGGTGGGCCGCTCCCTGGACAGGCTCTGACTGGGGGATGCTAAGCTGGAAAGGCTCTTTGTGCGGGACCACGATTTCTAGCACCCTGGAATCAAAGAAGTCAGCTACATATCAGAGAGCCTCAGGGTAGTGTGTTGAGCAGAAGAGAAGGCAGTCTTGAGACATGAGGGCAGCCGAGCCATAGGTGGGGAGCCCAGGGAAGCGCAGTGGAGAAAAGTATCAGCAAAGCTTTGGTGGCTTGGCGAGGGGAACCTTTGGGATGGGGACAATTTGGAGCACTTTCAGATATTCCTTCTAAGTATTCCTGTGGCCAATGGAGGATATTTCCTGGGACATCTTCTCATACCCGCCTCCCTGAATAAAAACGAAATCAAGACGCCCACCCACACTCCCGTTAATCCCAGCGTAAAAGAACTCAAACCATGTCTTGAGATCACAGCTAGTTGCCCATCCAGCCTTTGGTATTCCTTTGTCATTTTTAAAGGCGCTTTAAAGCAAAAGAAGTATTCGTCTAACTCTCTGGGGAGTTGACATTGGGTAGGGTCCCAAGTGAGCTCATACTGTAGTGGAGAGATTCCGCCCCAGAGCTACCCTGCCCTCGCCAGGCCGTGATCTCACATCCGTGGGCGGCACAGAGAACATGCTCGGTTCACGTAGAGGTTACAGAGTGGCTGTAAATGGACATTCGTATAGAAGAAGAGGAAATTACTGGAGTCAGAGCTCTGGTGCAAGGGCTTTAAAAGAAGGCCATAAATTAGTCATAAGAGCTAAGGAAGATGGGATTCTATTTCTAGGGCTGGTTTATTTTGAGGGGGACATCAGAAGAAGCAGTAGATAAAGAAAGAGAAACTGGTCAAGTAGCATGAAGATTTTGAATCTTGGGCAAATTAGACGCCAGTTTTCCCAGAATTCACCTCTTTTGGACTTTGAATATTCGAAGCTGCATCTTTGTTAAGCAGAGGCTGAATGAGAATCCTTTGTGGAAGACGGGTGAATTTTTTTTTTTTTTTTTGACTACTTCACCTTGTTTCAAGTAGCTCCTTGTACACGTGCACTGAAATCGCATGTTGAAATCCCACTGAGGAAGCCTAGTTACCCTGACCCTAAGCATTATAACACAATACTTCGTGTTACCTGTTAAACAAAAAGGAGATGGGCTAGACCGGGAGAGAGTAAACACCTTGGAGGATTGGGAGAATTAAGTAGTGTATGTGTGTGGAGGGTTAAGTGGAAGGAAGGTCTAACTTGTGATTGAAAGCAAGCCCAGGTAGACTGGAGTAGGAAGACCCTGGTGGGATCCTGCTTTGCAAAGTCAGTGAAGAAGAATGTTCTTTGCGTGGAGGCCAAGGTGGATCACAGATGCCTTTCACTGCTCTGCAGCGGGATAGCCTCCACTCCCCACGTGCGGCCGGTCTTTGTGTGGCGCGTTCTTCAAGGCGCCAGGCCTCGATCTGGTCAGCAGTGGCCTGTACCTGTGTAGTGTGTACAACCCAGTCCTGGAAAGCTGGCTCCTGCAGAGGTGTTGGGCAGCCGGGGCCGGCCAGCAGCCAGCTTCTGATGTGCTGGCGGCCTGGCTCACGCCTCTCAGGTGCTGGCGAGATGGCGAGATCCAGTGGCCCCAGGCTACCACTGAGGTGGGCAGGACGCCGCCACCTTCCCGAGCCTTCCTCCTCTCTTTGTCTTCATGAGCCCAGTGGGCGCGGGCCTGGGCTTTCCAAGGCTTCACACTGGCTGCCTGGCATCAAGGTGGGACTTCAGGCCGGCCCACTTGTGGGATCCGTTGGGCGAGGTTGGCTTGGCCCGGCTTCTGTCCGTTTGATAAAAGGAACTTTGGATCTGGGGATCCTTCCCTGTAGATTTTTTTTTTTTTTTTTAGTCCGGTATCTTCTATTAGATAAAATATGGTACACATATAGTCTTCTTTTAAGTACTGTTTTTCTGTTGTTCTCATGGTTTATCGTGGATATTTATGGATCTCAAATACAGTAGGCTAGGATGGGAGTTTTTTCCTTCTAATGCTAAGATGTCCCACCGAGCGCTAGCTACCCTCAAGTCATAACCCTTGCTTACGGCATCGGGGGCCTTCGGTTCTCATTTTTGGTGATGGAGAAAGAGAGGCTTCCGCTGACTCTTCTTCAAGTCCAGAGAGGAAGGTTTTGTGGATCCCAGTGAGGATGACTCATCCTTGAAGTTCAAGGGCATTCTTGGTTCTGTGTGTGTATTTTCACAGTCCCCTTTCTCCAGAAGGGTCGTATTAGTTTCCCATTGATGTCATTGCAAATGATTGGTTCCGCAAACTTCATGGCTTAAAACAACATCAGTTGATCGTCTTACTGTCCTAGAGTCCAGAGTCCAAGATCAGTTTCAGTGAGCTAAAGTCGGGGTGTTGGCAAGGCTGGTTTCATCTGGAGGCTCTGAGTAGAGAACCCATTTCCTTGCATCTTCTAGATTCTGGAAGCTGCCCCTGTCCTTGGCTCACGACCCTTTCCTCACATCACACCACCTGTTGCTTCCATCATCACGTCTACTTCAGTCTGACTCTGAACTTCTCCTGCATCCTTGTTATAGGGACCCCTGTTATCACATGCGCCAGCCCCCATCATCCAGGATAATCTGGATCCCATCTACAAAGTCTTATTTGCCATTTAGGGTAACACAGTCACAGGTTCCAGGTCTGAGGACAGAGACATCTTGGTGGTGCTATTAGGCAGCCCACCACAGGGGTTCTTGGAGGAGTCGGTGCAGTCAGCAAAGAAGGAGAAGCCCACATGGACCCGGATGGAGTTAGATGGCAAAGCTCAACCAAGTATCCCTGTGGAAACTGAAGCAAAGGATGCCTGTTCTGGCAAAGGAGGTTCCCTGCGGAATGCGGGGGAGGCTTTGTGGTGAAATTTGTGAGCTTCTCTCCTCGCCAAATCATGTGATATTGTTTTGTTAGATCGTGGTGAGGCGCCAAGAGTAAGACTTGAGAGAGAGTTTATGGAGGGTTCTTGAGGAAGAATCCTAGAGATGTACGATTAAGAGCAGAGGTTCAGGGGAGCCCGACAACACTGCGAGGTCAGTCGTAGGATACAGTAGGCAGCGGGGATGGGTGGGATGGAGGACTCCCACCCACCTGTGTTTCTTGCACAGCTCCTCAGGCTGGCTGCCTCCCCGACATGCGTGCCAGGTCTGTGGCGTGGTGTTCGTGTGTGCCCGGGTGGTGTGCCTAGTCACTGGACCGTGGCTTTTTTGGCAGCCTCAGAAGGAAGCATGTTCATACAATGGGGACATGTTTCTAGAACCACCATGGATACATTTTCTGCTAGAAGTGATAGTGCCAGTGGCGCTCCATTCCTTGGCCAGCCCCTGGTGGTGTTAGTTTGAACTATGTGGAATTGCTCTTTTTTGTATTACATTAGAGTGATTAAATGTTGCTATGGAGGAAGGTGTTAGGTTCTAGGTAAAGATCTTAAAGGAGCAATCTTGAAACAGGTGTAGGTAATTAGGTGCC
Organism: Leucopleurus acutus; assembly: GCF_964270905.1. Taxonomy (NCBI): domain Eukaryota; kingdom Metazoa; phylum Chordata; class Mammalia; order Artiodactyla; family Delphinidae; genus Leucopleurus; species Leucopleurus acutus. The sequence continues at coordinate 15,895,467 of NC_139162.1, read as the reverse complement.
CAGATCATGTCATACGTGCCAGGATCTCAAAAACTTGAGGTCAGAATGATTTCTCTGACGTTCCTCTTTTTCATATCCAATTGCCAAGATTGAGAAATAAGTGGCTTCAGCCGAGCTCCAAGGAGGACGTACGGGATGGAGGCCAGATGCTGCCCTAGCACGTGGCCACTGTCAGACATCTGCCACGGGCTTGGGCCGTGACCCGGTACGGAGGTAGGTGGAGCTGAGATGGTGACACCAGTGCATCGTGGGGGTAAACGGGAGTTCAGGGCTGTCCGTCTACTGTTGGTTGTACCTGTTCCACCAGATGGGTGGTGTTGGAGAACTGAGATCGCGTCCTCAGTCGGCGGTGGCTTCAAAGCGTGGTTGAGAAGACTGCTCCTTCAGGCGCCTCTAGTTTTAAGTGGCGGTGACGTTTGAGGTGCTTGATGAGCTAATAACATGCCTCTCTCTAAAGATAGTATTTCAGTCGTGGTGGAAGAGGCATACTCCTCAGGCACTGACAGCAGCAGCCGGCTTCTACTCCTTGATAGAATCTTACCTGGTGCCGCTGGAATTCGTATGAAACACCCAGAAAGGGCATCGCACCTAATGGAGTTGAAGGGCGTCTTAATTCTCCTCGCATCATCCCAGTGTGATTTTGGGGGGTTAGCTTAAATCTTAAAACTCCATCAGGGCGACTTGTGACATTGAAATGCTGTGTGTTAGCCAGAGAGTCTATGACTTGATTTTAATGACTCCTTATTTTGCGTGGAGCCCGTGTGCCAGACAGCCTGCCCGTGGAGGGAGTGGTTTCCAAAGACGGACACGGAGTGTTCGGCCAAGTTGAGACTCCTGGCTGCCAGCTCCGTCCTTTTATGAGGTGTCTAGAGTCAGTTCCCCTGAGAGGAGGAGGCTGAGCTGAGGTAACCTGGCTCCACAGGTCAGCAGCGGGGGTCCTGCTTTGGGGCGATGCGCGGGCGGTCTGATAACGCAGCATTTTCGCTTTAATGCATCTTAAATGTGGATTATACTATTAATTACTGCTGGACAAAAAGGGATTAGTGCAGCTGGCCTGCTTTCCCCCTGTGCACTTCTACACTTCCCCTGTTCTCGGCACGGCCAAAGGGCAGGAGGTTTTCCTGTTATCTGTCTTTTGTTTTAGCAGCAACGGCTGCTAAGCCTCCTGTGCTCACCAAGTCAAAAGGGAGTGAGTGGGCACCGTGCAAAGTCCTGAACTCCATTTTGGTACGGGGCGGTCGATGGAGGTGGGGCTCTTTGCTTCCCTGGAGTTGGGTGTCCTTCACCAGGCTCCGCGGTTGTCTGTCTGCTGCCTTGTCCCCAGGAGGGAGAGCCTCTTAGCTGTCAGAGGGCCTTGCTCAGTGCTCCCTTCCCACGGGGCTGCGCCTCCATGGGTGCTGTCAGTGGAAGTCCCAAGGTGCTGTGTCCTTCTATGAGTTTCGTAAATGGTCCAGGAAAGTATAGAGGATGGCTGTGACTTCTGCTGCTGGCCTCCTCTAGTCCCACTGCCAGGGAGGAGATCTTAGTAGCCAGCAATGAGCTCATACCTTGCAATATGAGACACTCTGAATTCCTAAGTCTTGGTTGTACCATCTTATGCTTGTATAAAATGGTATAGATTTTAAGTGATCTATGATTACATTTTATTTTTTCCCCCATATTCAGGCTAGTATGCTCATTTTTCATCCATATGGAATGAATTTTTTTTAAATAGATGAGGCATTAAATAACAACATCTCAGTAATAATACTCCCAGGAGTACATAACGTGGTAGTGTTTGCAATTACACACAGTGTAATCTGTTGTGTATGCAGGCGTGTGGGCTTTCTATTTACTGGCATCCTTCATTATATGGTAACATAATATACAGAATTTCCCAGTTGCAGAAATTAGAAAGTGGAAAACAGATTTCTTCAACATAAATTGGAAAACTGATTTACAGAGTTGGGTTTTTTTCTTTTCTTTCTTTTTTTTTTTTTTAACTTGGTATTGCAAAGTTTGTGGGAAACGAGTTGACAGTGGCATAATGCTTAAAATCATCACTTAATTGAATTAATTTGGGATTTAAATTCATTTTAAGTAATAAGACTGCAACAACCAGGATGCACAATATGGGGCATTCCTAAAATGGGAAAGCTGTGGTGAGGAGGTAGAGGAAACTGGGACGTCTGCTGTCTTCTTAGCTGTACCTTCAGGAATTTCAGGTTTCAAAATGGTAGCCTGATTGAAACCTGACTAAACGTTTTTGCTTTCTTTCTTTTTTTTTTTGTACTTTCTTTGCCTTGAAGCTCTTACTTCTTCTGAACTTGGAGATTTCAGAATTAGAGATCGTTTTTTTCTCTACCCTTTTCTAGCCCCAGATGTTTATCATCTTGGAGCCAAGTCTTGCTTAATAAAACCAATCTCTAAATTTCATCGAAGTATGGAAATTTACTTGGTTATATACTTAGTATATCCGGGATGGTTTCATTCCATTTATTGAGAGATGGCTTTGCTTTTTAAATTAATTTTTAAAGAGGCAGTACCTGCTCATAATATTTTCAGAAGGTACAGAAGAGAGTTCCTTTTCCCTCTCTTCCTGCGCTGCCTGCCCCTCAATCACTTAGTTCCCCAGAATCACCTGCTGTTACATCCCTTCTATAACACATATACTTGGATACAGCCATCACAGCATTACATAAGTAGTTTTGTTTTTTTTTTTAACTAAGCATTAAGTAGTGTTTTCTGCTTAAAAGTTTTTCTCCCCCTTGCCAGATTTTCTTCATCTTCTTTCAGAGATGTTTTTATCCTCTATAGAATACTTAATATTAAAAATATTAATGAAATCCAGTTACTTGAAAATTAAGAAATATTCTCCTGAATTACCTGAGTCAAAGAGGAAGTACTGTTACAGAATCATTAAGAAATACTGAGAACTCTGTGTATCTAAATGTATGGATTGTTACCAGAGTTTTATTCAGGGGTGCGTGTTCATAGCTTTAAATCCTTTCATTATTAAATAAGAGAAAATGAAAGTAAATGAATTAAGTATTCAACTTAAAGTTGGAAAGAATAAAACAAGCCTAATAAGATGGAAGTGATGCCAGTGAGTTAGAAAACAGACGAAAACATTGAAGAGATCAATCTAAGAGCTATTTATTTGGGGAAAAGTCAAGGAAATAGACTAAACCACTATCATGTCTAAGAAGAGAGAAAATAAACAAAACAAAACTAAAAGTGAGTTGACGTGATAGAAAAAAGGAGTAACAAATTAAGTTATATTTGAAATAATTATTTTATAATATAAAAATAAAATATTAGCAGCTTAAAATACAGCAGCTTTGCAAATCTCAGTTGACATGTCTGTTCTAGGTGAATCAGAAGTCTGAGTCTTTAAACTAGGAACTAGGGAAGAAACTAAGCCTTAAAAAAAATAATACTTCCGAAGAGGGCTCTGGGATGCATGCAGTTTAATGGATGAATTCTTTTAAACTTTGGGGGACAAAATAATTAATTGCTCAATAAACTGTTTCAGAATATAGAAAAAGAAATAAAGCATCCCAGTTGATTTTACAAAGCTAGCACAGCTCTGGGAACCAACATCATTACAAAGGTTACACAAAAAGAAGGCTGAAGATTGAGCTCAGGCACAAGTGTAGATGCAAACATGCCAACTAAAACAGTCACAGCTTGAATTCCACAGTATTTTAGAAAAATCATGGCCACATAGGGTTTATCCCAGAAATGTAAGAGGGGCTTAAGATTAGAATGTCTATTTTCCAAATACATGGTATAAGTAGAACAAAGAAGAAAAACATATATCCAAAAAGGCATTTGGTAGTTCTCTATTCTTACTTCTAGTTTGCTGAGAAATTTTTTAAAAAACTTTACTACAAAGGGATTGCATTAATTCGATGAAGAAACCAGCAGCTCCAACAGTTGGAGACTTAATGGTGAACCCAAAGGAAATTGGGAATAAAACAAAGATTGCCCATTGTACTCATTTCTTTTTCTTGCCTTATTGCATTGGCCAGGATATACAAACCAAAGTCAAATAATGTTTAAAAAGAAACATGAAAATTATTTGCAGGTGTTACTGTCTTCCTAAAATAACCTAAGACACATTTACATGGAATTAAGTACAGAGTTCAGTTACAAAGTAAAATTTCAAAAATCATTAGCTTTCTCATATACCAGGAAAACTGGGTTGGGATGTATTAGAGACCACTCAGTGGAATGGAATCAAATAGAAATGTGTCTGGGAAAGGTAGCATTTCAAATAAGTGAGAGGAATTAAAATAATAACAGCTCACATTTTCCAGTACTTCTAAGTGCCAGGTGTTATGTTAAACACTTTTACGTGAACTCGTCTCATTTAATCTTCACAAGAATAGTATGAGGTGGACACTATGTATAGTTCCTTTTCATAGATGAGGAAACTGAGGTTCAGAGAGTTGAAGTAGCTTACCCAGTCACGCAGACTTGAACACTGATCTGATTGGCAACAGAACCAGTGGCCTTCATCACTGTGCTTTACTGTCTCTAGTATTATGCAATTATGCAGTAAATAATTATAGGACAGTTAGATAAACAAATAGGGAAAACTTAAGTTGGAGCCGTTCTTCACAGTGTATGTTACCATACATTCTGCATGAATTAGAGAGGTATAAGTAAAACTTAAATCACAAAAGAGCTGGAAGAACGTATAGGTGAATATTAATCTGAATATGGGGCAGGCAGGGATATTAGGCCTGACTCTTCTGGTGAAGAAATCATAACGGAAAAGACTGATTTACAGGCATATGACAAACTGGGAAAAGATATTGATGACACATGTAATTGACAAAGTTTGTCCTAAATATCCTTAATATATAAAGAGCTCTTAAAATCAATGATAGAAAAAGATAAGAGAAAAATGAGCAAAGAATACTAAATGGACAACTTATATAAAGAATGTATTCAGATTGCCCATTTGAAGAACCAAATGATAGCTCATTGGTTTAACTTATTTGTTTACTAGCAAGATTGAGATTTCTTGGTTTTTTTCAACCAAGATTTTTTTTATAGAGCAAATACCCCGTTATGGTGAGGGAGTGGAAAAATCGGTGTACCCTTTCTGGAGGGTAGTTTGGCAGAGTATGTCAGAAAGCTTTAAAATAAGATTTATTTAAATTTGTAGCTTGTCTCACCATGAATTACTGATTCTTCTTACTCTGTCCTATCTTTTCTGCCATAGCCTATTTTGCCTAATAAAATACTAAATAGTACTATTTAGTATTATTAAAATAATTTTTAAAATTAAACTTAAATAATTTTTAAGTTTATTACCCTTGATTGTCTCCCCTGCTAGAATACAAGCTTCACAGGAAGCAGAGATCTTTGTTTTTTCACAAATTTGTCCCTAATGTCTAGAATAGGACTGGTGATCCAGTACCTTCATGCATAATAAAGAAATCACCAATTGTGCAAGAGGAATTTATAAATAAAGATGTTCATTGCAGACATTTATAATACTGAAAAATAGCGACCATCTACATCTCTCACAGGGGATTGATCTAAACTGTGGTGCGTCCATATGTCAGATTCTTACGTGGTTTTTTTTAAAGCTCCTGTCTCACGGTTAGGAATGTGGGAAAACAGTGATGTTAGATTACATGAAAGGAGGCTGTGTGTACTATAGGACTTCAGTTTAATTTTAAAAATATGCATAAGGGAGAGATTGAAGGATACCTATAGCAATATTAACTTGAGTGGTTACATCCAGGTGGTAGAAGTACAGGCTACTTTTAATACTTGGTTTTCTGAATCCTGAGTAGTGAATATCTGTTACTTTCATAATAAAAAATACATATGTCTAAAAGTTAGTGAGAAGGTAGGATCACTTGAATTCTACTGGTCTGTGGCTATGTCTAGAAATATTTTGGAGATTATTCAATCTTGCGAATTAGCAAAAGCCTAATTTTTTAAAAGTCAGCAATAATGCTTCGCAAAATGTCCTTAGGCTGCTTTGTCTTAATTATTTATGACCTTAACTGTAAGTGTCTAGAGTATGTGTTTGTAAAAATAGTGGAAGTCTTAGTCAGTGATGTGCAAGCTTGTGGAGCCCTCCTAGAGATGCAAGAACACCTCTGCCTATTCAACTTTCTTGACTGAAATGTTGCGTTGTCTTCCTGATGCATCACAGAATTTCAGAGTACACTTAGATTGCACTTCAGTGTGAGCTGAGGATGAGGATTTTCAACTCCTACGTTAACCAAGGGGCAAACGGTCTACCTGTTGTGACCCATCACTGTGTAGAAGGACTTTGGGGGATATGCGTAGGAGAAGCTTCCAGGTTAGAGGGGAAATGTCAAGTGGGGACCAGCTGCCACAGAATGTTAACAGTGGTGCCAAAAAGAGAAGACCAGGGTTTCTGATGACTTTTCCTAGCCAGCAAATCAGAAGTATGTTTGGGCTCAGTATGTTTGGGCTGAAGTTTCCCAGATCCCTAAGAGTCACATGCCATCCTGGCCAGCATTCAAGTTCCATCTCTGCTGCGTTATGACTGTGAGTCTCAGTTTCTTTATCTGTAGAAGGAGAAGGTTACATTAGCTCCTCTCTTCACTGTGCTTTCAGATCTGCATTCTGAACGAATCCCGTGTCTTTTTATATTAAAGCGTGTATTTTAGGTATGTATGTGATGGAGAGGCCCAGCGAGTATTGTCATTTCCTAGCTCCGTGGGCCCAAAAGTGAGCTTGATAGCTGAAGCTGCGTGGTGAGGGGGCAGTGCCTGTAGAGCATCAGTCTAGCCTAAGTGAGAATCCCAGCTCTGCCGCGTACTGGCCGAAAGTTTCGCCTTTTTCATTTGTAACATGGAGGATGTATTCGTCATCTACTGCTGCATAACAAATTGCCCCTGAACTTGGTGGCTTAAAACAACAAACAGTTATTATCTCCCAGTTTCTGTGGCTCAGAAATCTGGGTGTGGCTTAGCCGGACCCTGTGCCTCCAGATCTCTTGCGAGGCTGCCGTGAAAATGTCCACCAGGGCTACACTCTCATCTGAAGGCTCGGCTGGGGAAGGACCTGTGTCTGAGCTCATTAGTGTGTTTGTGGACAGGATTCAGTTCCTCGTGGGCTGTTGGATTGGGGGCCTCTGTTCTTGTTGGCTAGGGGATGCCTTCAGTTTCTGGCCACATGGGCCTCTCCTTAGAGCAGCACACAACATGGCGCTTGGCTTCTGTTAGGGAGAGCATGGAGGGTACGGAAGACAGAAGCTACAGTGTCTCCGTAGCCTCATCTTGGAAGTGACCTCTTGGTAGCCTGTTGGTTAGAGGTACGTCACTGTGCATAGCCCATACCGAAGGGGAGGGGGCTACACAAGGCTGTGAATACCAGGAGGTGAGATCAGAGGGGCCTGCCCGCCAGGAGTTGTAAGGACTCCTTACAGAGAGTGGAGGTGGTCTTTTAAAGTGTCAGGACGTCTTAGACGCTCAGAGTTAGCTCCTACCCCCATCCCTAACCCTTGTTTAAGAACTGCTTTTCTTAAGGATAGTCTGTGAGGTTGAGTGGAGTAGGTTAAAATGGGGCGGGTAGTCTCATTACACGATCTCATGTCCGTTCACCGTCTTCTTACACTGAAGCCTTGAAGTGTCTGTTGGCCAGTCTGTAGACCCATGACTCCTCATCCCGCGTCTGCCTTTGTGGCATGTCTAGCGTAATTTGAGAGGGAAATGAGTGTTCGGCCGGTGGAAAGTCCAGTGTGTGTTTCCGTGGGTTAGGCAGCTACTCGGGGGAACGCCCGGGAGCTCTCTGGGAGCCCGTGGGTCAAAACAGAGCAGCCCTCCGAGGCTGCCCCTTTTTGTGTCTGAATGCCACCACCTCTGGAGTCGCGGAGGTCTGCCTGGCACCCCCTCTGGGTAAGGGACACTCCAGTGGGTTGAGCTTGGGTGCCAGACATTGCCACAGCCCTAGGAAATGAGTAAGAAAAAAAAACCCAAAGCAGAGACCTCCCCCTAGAACAAGCTGAGCTTTGTGCAGAACAGGCTCCAAATATGAAAAGACCATTGTTCCCGGATGGCTTTTTAATTAATGCTCACCACTCACACCCATCAGCTTGCCAAGAAGAGCCGCCTCCTTCCTTCCTCTCCCCGCGTGCTCGTCCCCTGCTGCTCTTCCCAGGGCCTTGGGGTGAACAGGTTGAGAGACCCTTGAGGGTGGGAGGATGCCAAGAGCAGCGTTGACAGAGAGCGTTCCCCTGTTTCCTCCTGCCTGGCTTAGAGGGGGAGCCCTCCACCTGTTGGAGAGCAGCCCTCTGCGTTTCCAGGTTCAGGAGCCAGGCTCGTCCCCTGGGGGCTCCTGGAACAAGTCCCGGCCTCTGCCGTTCCAGTCCTTCCTCCCAAGCTTCACGTGCACCTTCTCTTGCCCGAAGCCAGAGCAGCGAGCCAGAAGTGAACTGTTTTCTGTATGTTGCAGTTTCCTCCTGGTGATCCTACTCTGAGAGCTGAATCTGGAGGGATGAGCCTGCAAAGAATCTTTAGCTTTCTAGTAGTGCTTTCTGGATCAAACCCTCTACCCCTCTGGATAGGGCGGATGCAAATGCAGGGAAAGGGGCTGATTTGGGAGTCGCTGCGGGGGCAGTGCATCTGGTGGCTCAGTGGGACCCCCTCCCCACCCTCCGTTCCAGCCCTGGCACTGGGAGGTGTGCTGGCCCAGACCTGACTTGCATCATGATGAGAATCCACGCAGGCTGGGCGCCCTGTTGGGGCACAGCGCTCAGGACAGATGCGTCACGTCAGAGCTATGGTACTTAAAGTAGCTCTGTGCCACTCCTGCACAGATCTGGACTGCACAGATCTGTTACCAAGTTTTCTGGTTAACAGTTGCTGAGAACACGGCCTCAACGTTTTATCTTCTGTGGAAAATTTTCCTTCTGTTTACAGGCAATTCCCAAACCCGTGGATTTGTCCTGTGCCTATTTATGCCTTAGGATTCCACAGACATGCCCTCAGTCGATGATTCTGCATAATTTTGTATCGGTGGTGTATACACATCTTGTGCAACCAGGGCAGAAATGATTCAGTGTGATCTTGAGTTAGAAGTGGGGTCTGTCCTAGCGGAGAACAGCTCAACAAGGACAGGGAGCCCTCCATGTGGGCACCAAAGAGTTAAATACACATCACCGGGAAGATGGTGAATTTGCAAGTTACAGGGTTACCAGGATTTTAAATTAGGGAACCCCAGGGGTTTACTTGAATGGTGGACAAGCCCTGGAGAGAAGATGTGATTGACCAGATAAGTTGTACAGGATTCCTTGAAAATCTGTTCACTCCAGTCCCAGCCAGCTTAAACTTCTTGACATGTCACCCAAATGTAATTGTAAATGCCGTGGGAAAGAATCTTGAGTAGGGGTGAGTTCTGTGAAGTCTGTGACTGGGAAAAACAAGTATGAGTTATTACAGTGAGGCCAGATTAGAGTTCTGTTTTAGGTTCTCATCAGCAGAGGATGGCGATGCTTTTGAGATTCCTGCAGTATGGTAGCCACCAGCCACGTGTGACTACTGGGCACTTGAGTTGTGGCTGGTCTGCGTTGAGCTGTGCTGTAAGTAAACACACACAGGTTCGCAAGGCTTGTTAGTATGAGAACAAGGGGGGAGATAGCTTAGTAACATTTAGATGGATTGCACTGGAAATATTTTATTTTATTTTATTTTATTTATTTTTGGCTGTACCACACGGCTTGCGGGATCTTAGTTCCCCAACCAGGGATTGAACCCGTGCCCCCTTTGGTGGAGTCGCGGGGTCCTAACCACTAGACCGCCAGGGAAATCCCTGGAAATGATATTTTAGACATACTGGTATTAAATAAGACATATTTCAATTAATTTTACTTGTTTTTCCCCCTTTCTTAAACATGGCTACTAGGAAATTTAAAATTACATATGCAGCTCCCATTTTAGATGAGGGATTTAGATGAAGGATGGCTAAACAAGGGAGACCCAGAGATATGCTGGTTTTGGCTCTCGGTCAGTGAACTTTGGGGAAAGTCAAGTCTGGCTTCATTTGGGAGCACTGTGACTCATGCCACGGGAGACTATCCGTGTTTGCTTTCGGGGTGAACCCGTCCTAGGCAGAAATTCGTTTAGACTGTGTCCTCCTGGCTGTGGTCGGACTGTGAAGGGATGAGACAGATGCTGTGGCCGGGAGAACGAGTCGCCCCAAGTACCTGGGGAGGCCTGAGTGCCGTGAGATGCGCAGAGGCTATGGGCCTTAACCGTGGCGAGCCCTCGGGGAGGTGGGGGAGGATGATTACTCAAGGGCCAGAGCAGCCCTGCAGGGTACAGGGCTCTTGCTCAATGGTGAGACCTTTGAGGGAAGACACGAACCTCTGGACCCTCTGAATCCAATCGTTCCCGTTTACACAGGCCCAAGGCGAGCACCGATTAATTCTTCGGTGGTATTAAGATCTTACCCCCCAGCCATGGACGGGAGTCCCAGAGCAGTTCCACATACAGCCTGTTTGTGAAACTGTGCCTTTATGTAAAGCAAAGCTAGATTCCTGTTGGTGATTTCCTTTCTCAGCATGGTTGGGGAGGGTCCCTTCTGGAGCAGGGCCCAACAGTTCTCTTTCTGTAGCACCAGGTCTTGTCCTCCTGCGCGGAGGGAGCCCGGGAGGCTTTCTCGCTGACAAGGAACGTCCAGCCTCGCTATTGGCTTTTACCAGCTGAGGGGTCAAGGGTTCACCATCCCAGTTGTCAGTAGTAATATCTAGAGGGCTCGCAAAACGAGATTGACCTTAAGCTGCTTTTAAGTTTGTCTTTCTTGTGATCCTGCGTCCAGAGTACTGGTCAAACCAGTCCGTATCTGCCTGATTATTATCAATAAAGTAAACTTAACTCTGTGGCCAGAAACAGTTTCTAGCATCCGGCAGCTTAGATTTACCCGGTGAAGCTGCCATAGTGACTGAGGCTTGCATTTCACGGGGGGCAGTGCCTGTAAAAGTGAGAAGTCGGGGCCATTTCTGCACAGAGAGGGGGGACCAAAGCCCGCACCCCTCTTGTAGACTCACAGCCAGTCCCGAGTCTTTCACTGGGTTGGTCTCTCTTCATAGAGAGTCGACGGATAGTTGTTGCATACTGGTGCTTGAGAAGGAATGGGTAACCGTGTGGGCTGTCGATTCCTGCCCTTTATTGAGAACCTGTGCGGTGCTGGCTGGTGGTCTGCACACACTGTTTGCAGAAGGTAAAAAGCCACAGTCCTTGCCTGCCAGGAAACCATGTCTAGTTGGACTAATAATTATCCACACAAAGGATTACGTACAGTTAAGGGCACAGGAGAAGCAGAAGAACCTGTGAATAAATATGCATAGTGATAGAGGAAGGCAAGGATAGCACAGCGCCTCTTGAACAGAAAATTGAGAAACTCCGGAGCCTAGGGCTCTGGTGGCTGGAATAATATCAGTGTTTATTTGCGTTTCCAGTTTGCACTGTTCTCAAATGTGCCCATTGACCCTCCTAACAATCTCGGAGGTCCCTTACGCTGACCAAGACATTCCTGGTATTTGCTGGTGAGCTGCTGAGGCCCCTGTGAAGTTACGTGATTCACCCAAGGTCATGCAGCTCAGGAGCATCAGGACTGCACGTGGGGTTGGGGGCTGATTCTTGTGTTTTTGCTGCACACCACGCCTCATCCCTCGCCTACAGTTTCTGCAGAATTTTGGAGAGCTCTGAAGGCTGACTGGTAGCCTCTGTGTGTTTCACATGAGAGGAATATGGGGGCTGGCCTTGGGGAGAAGAATATGACAGCTGTATTTGTGAGTGCGATCGGAGGGTCAGAAAAGGTGTCCATCAGAGAGGTTTGTGCCAGTGGTTTAATTTCCTTTATTTCAGGACTGGAAGTTATTTAAATTACTTTATAGACTTCCTGTTTCCTTGCAAGAGCTCATTAAGTCCAGGCTGAACTGCGCCTTGCTGTAATGGAGTGCCTGGACCCGCAGTTCCCATTCCGTCCTCTGGGGGCCCCATGTTGGCGAGGACGGGCTGAGGTGGGAGGAGAGTCGGGGCAGCCCAACCCTTTTACTAGACATCCAGTTATGACTTGACTGACATTGGTGGTCTTCCTCGAGGATAAAGAATTACCAGGCACTCTGGACTCTATAGACGACTTTCTGGACTCGTCCATTTCACCATTGTGTTATGGAGAAGAGGGAGGCCCGTCTCATCTAGCCATAGGACCTTGCCTACATTTTTGGTGATTAGATGTGATGTTAGAAGCTGATGTGTGTGCAGTAAGGCTGAGGATTTCCCTGGTGATCAGGAACACGAGACGGCGTAAGTGTGAATTACCTTAGCGCTCTCTCTGTTACTCAGTGGAAAAGGGTTTCCGACAGGGATTCCAGAATCGCACTGCAGCTTTTGAACCCTGCTCAAAGGCAACTCTTGAAGAGATGTGTATTTGATTAGATGATTTACCTTTAAACTTGCCAAGAAAATAATTTGAGGTGACCAGGAAACACCCCTTGGCCCTTGTGCATCTGTAACTGCTCCATCATGGGGAAAGCTGCCCCTACATTCAGGGCTGAGCTTGTGGGCAGCATGCTAATCAGGAATAATAGCAACAACAAACAGGTGCAAGGAGGGAGCATAGATGGTGTCAACGTCTAGAAGCTGTCGCTGGCTCTCTTTGTGGACCAGCTGTGATGGAGAGAACCGTGCTGCTTACCTCCACGCACCTGGGGAAAGGTAGGGAAGGTGGAGACGGGATGGGCTGCCACATCCAGGCCTTCCTCGACTCTGCATTTTATTTCTTGGTTTGAAGTTGTGTTCTGCACTATATATCCTTTTGGTACTCAGTACATACTCTGTTTCAGCAGGTCCAGAAGGTCTATGGGGGAATCCCACACCTGGGAGTTGGGGAGGGGCATCTTTCCTTACTCAACAGCCAGACAAGAATCTTTCTAAAAAGGGAGGTAATACAGCGACTTAAATGTAACCTGAGTCCGACTTGCGTGCCTAAGTGCATGCTGTCTTAAATATTCATTTACGACGTTAAGGTTTGTAATTTCTTCATGAGGAATTTTAAAATAATAAAGATGACCTGGTAGGCAAAATTCACTGGTATTTTCTAAAAGCTTTTGATAAGGTTCCTCATAAAAGATTAAGAGAACAAAACCACAGTGTGGCGAGAAGTCCTTGTTGTGGATTGAAGAATGGTTAAGTCATAGCGAACAGCAGAATTCTGGTGGAGACCCACTGCTTGGCGCGGGGAGGGGTTAATAGAGGGGTGTCTTGAGTCTGTCGCTGGGGTCGGAGTTATTAAGTGTATTAATTGTTTGGAGAAGGAAATGGAGGGTGAATTGGTGCAGTCGGCTGCTGCTACCCTGGTTTTCGTCACTGGTTTCAACTCGGAGCGTCTGTACCGCCTTGAATCTACTGGGGGGGGGTGCGGCGGTGCAGGGTCAGAGGAAATGAAGTTTGCGGAAGCCTGTGACGTAACTCAGATCGGCAGAAAGTCTAGCCCACACGGAAGAGCTGCGGTGCCCCGTGAAGTCGCTGCCTCTGCTGAGGAAAGAGGTCCAGGAGTTATCCCGGGCAACAGCAGTTCAGTGATGTGGCTTTTTTCGTACAGAGCAGATAGAGGACATGGGGATGGGGTGGAGTTGGAAAATAAAGGTTTCCTTTATTTTTGTGCTGTCGGGTGTCTTACTGTCCTGGTGTATAGGAAGGCGGGACACTTTTTCAGTCTTTCTGACCATGGTGTCTTTTGTGCAGTTAGGTTTATTTTTAGAGTCACAGTAAGGGCAGTCCGCTGTCCACGGACATGCTGCCTCTTGAGTTCTCGGTGGGGACTCTGCACGCTACTCTGAAACACGTTACATACGCTTGCAGGCCGCTAGTGGGGTCGGCCCGTTGGACAGGTCTGGCTGAATTACCAAATCTGCGCACACGATCATGCAGAACCCTTAGGGCAGGCTGCCAGCCTGGCACCTTGACTATTCTTCAGTTTGAGGGGGGGCACCTAGAGATTCTAAGTTTGAGGGGTGCGCTTGTGGGAGTGAGTGCATGCAAGCCAGCGGTGGAGCTGCCCTCGTGCATCCTTCCTTTTTGCATTTCTTTCTGGTGCCTCGTTAAGGCTACTTGCTGTGTTCCTTCTGTGGCTGAAATGAAAGTTTCTTGTGCAGGGCCATCTGCCTCCAGAGCTGGTGCTTTCCTGAATGGGCTCTTCCAGTCAAGCCAAGGATTTCTTTCTTCACCCCTCTTCTTTATTTACTGATTTCCTTTTGTAGCTGTCTCCTTCCCTGGGCCCCACTTTTAATTAAAACCTGGAAAAGTGCTGGCCTCCCTCAGAAATGTTGCTGAGTCCCTCCTTTTGGCTGTGAGCAGATGCCTCTGTGTGGGTTGGGGTCCCCAGCAGCCCCCCACCCCATCCCCTGGGGGAATTTTTGCAGTCTTGGTGCAGCATAGTTAGAAGCTGCAATTACTACTTGGTAGCTAATTACCCGGCCTCACATTAGATCAGTTTACAGAGGGAGCTTGGAGCCTGTCAGCAAAGGTCAGCCTGAGGTCCTCTCACTAAACAGCCCTCTTGTGATAGCTGTACAAGGAAAAAGGCATTAAGGGGGAAGACTGGGGACCAGCTCCAGGCTGCAGGGTCCTTGCTGGGGGGTGGGGGGGAATGGGCGAGGGAGAAGAGCCATGGCTGACTAAAGGGGTCACGGAGGCTGATAACCCTTCTCACAGCCTTCCTCAGAAAGCCTGGAGGAAGGTGCATCCCTTTCATTGAGAGGCTGTGCTTTAGAGAGGGCAAGATAGATCCACAGGGGAAACCAGGATGTGCCCGCCGCTGACTTTTTTTTTTTTTTTTTTTGCGGTACACGGGCCTCTCCCGTTGCGGAGCACAGGCTCCGGACGCGCAGGCTCAGCAGCCATGGCTCACGGGCCCAGCCGCTCCGCGGCATGTGGGATCTTCCCGGACCGGGGCACGAACCCGTGTCCCCTGCATCGGCAGGCGGACTCTCAACCACTGCGCCACCAGGGAAGCCCCCGCCGCTGACTTTTAATGCTTGACTCTGTTAGAGAGATTGGTTCAGCCACACACAGCCTCTAAGAGGGGAAGTAGGGCCTAAGAGAGCTCCCCAAATGTGGAGTGTCCTTTTTGTTATGTCTTTTTACTACCTGTATTACATTATTTGCTTAGAAATTTTTCTTTTCATGGATTCCCCTATTAAAACCATAATTACCTGCTCTAGCCATCATCCCAAGCGGTGATATCAGAAGAATCACAGGTTTGGGCTAGTTGTATTGGCTCAAATAAACATTAAGTAGGTGACGATTCAAATTTGAAATGTTCACCCACGCATCACCTAGCCTGTGGCCAGTGGTGCTTGTAGGACACGCTGGGAAATAATGGTGTGAAAGACACCAGTCCAGAAGTGTGAGTGTTTGTTTTGCAGGCCAGCATTGCTTTCTCATGAGATGTGAAACTATGGGTGAGTCTCCCTGCTTCTCTGAACCTTAAAAATGAGGATGCAGTCTCGGTTAGATTTTATGCGAATGAAACAATTTTATGCACACTCTGTGTGTGTGTGTGTGTATAAAGATTAATAACTAAAACATATTAAGCATTTACTGTGCTAAATACTTCAGTGTCTTATTAATCCTTACAACCATATGGGGCAAATATAATCTCTACACCCATTATAGGTATGATGAACCCAAAGTAGGTTAAGAATTTGCAGCTTTTCAATGGCCTCTGTGCTGGAATGCCAGCCCAGGGCATATGCTTAGAGCCTGTTGTATACTGTACTGTACTGTACTATACTGTGTATAGGGATTTTTATTTATTTATTTATTTTTGTCATTGACCCACTTCAAGGTGTTAGTTTAGAGCCTCTCTGATAGCTGCTTGTGGGGTGTAGCATTAGATAAAAATCATTTGACGTGAGAAGTGGAAGGAATAGAGTGTTCAGCTCCTCATGGGTGGATCTCTAAATTTCCTCAGCAGCTGTGGCGCGGTCCTTAGTGCTCCATTCCAGTCGTCTGTTCAGCCCTTCACTGGTTGGGACAGGCCTGGACTTCACCGTGGCTCCCCCGCTTCAAATCAGGGCCAGATCAGTATGCGGTTGGTGGGCACCCGGCAGGCAGGGGTACTGTGTGTTACGTTAATAAAGGGCTTGCAGCCCGAGCCCTGGGCTTCGGAGCAGTTTCAGAACTCCACGTTCAGTCTCACTGCAGGTACGAGGTGTCTCCCTGGCATCAGAGGCTGTGGCACTGCCAGGACCCTGGAGGACACTGTGCCGTCATGACCCTCCGAAATAGTCGAAGGACAGTGGGTGCTGGGAGGTGTCACGTGGGCCCCTCCATCACCTTGAGTGGCACTGCTGCCCCCTACACTATTGTGGTCAGGGCTGTGTGCCCGCTTTGGATTGGCTGAGTCTGAAATGAGCCCCAGCATGTTTTTCTTTTTAAATAATTTTATTATTCCTTCTTTTATTTCCAAAGTCTTTTTTAAAAATTAATTAATTTTTGGCTGCATTGGGTCTTCATTGCTGCGCACGGGCTACTCTTTGTTGTGGTGCACAGGCTTCTCATTGCGGTGGCTTCTCTTGTTGCGGAAAACAGGCTCTAGGCACGTGGGCTTTGGTAGTTGTGGCACTTGGGCTCAGTAGTTGTGGCTCGCGGGCTCTAGAGCACAGGCTCAGTAGTTGTGGCGCACGGGCTTAGTAGTTCTGCGGCATGTGGGATCTTCCTGGACCAGGAGCCCCAGCATGTTTTGATTTGTATAACAAATATGCAGAGAGGAAAAGAGGAGAGGAAAAGGAGAGGAAAAGAACCCCGGGTATTTTGTAAGTTAGGAAAGTTCTCCTGCCGGGGGGGGTTGGGTATTGAATGGGCTCTGGAAGCTCTGTCAGCCGAAGGTTTGGAGGTGGAACCTAGGCCTCTGCAGTGTGATTCCTCTTCTCTTCCTCGGCCTGGGGAGCCCCCGGCCTGCGTGTGAAACATGCCTTACAAAACTGTTTTACTGAACTTCCACCCACTGGGTGCTGACTAACACCACTTCCCCTCATATAACTTCACATTTGTGTAATTAACATATAATTTAATACCTGGAAACTCATGCTGGGTGGAGCTGGAAAGAATTACTCAGCTTTTAGTAATCCAGACTCTTGGTTTATACAGCGCATGTGCTGTGTCCTGGTTCTGCTGTTACTGCTGACTTGTTTTGCCAATATCTCGCTATTAATTCTTCCTTCTGTCCTGTGAAGATGACTGGAAATGATGATACGGTGGTTGTTTTCTTTTTTTAATCTTTTTTTTTTTTTTTTTGAAAGGAAGACTAGTGACTTTTATTTGCATCTGAGACATGGTCAGAACAAGAAAGTGTTACTGTTGCCTAAGACATGTTGGGGGCAGGTAGAAAAGGGTTTTCTGGGCTGCAGGCTTCCATGAGGATCTTAATTATGTCTTCTCTCAGGCCTGTCTACAGCAGCCCCAATTATTCCATGAAGGCCCCACTGAGATCAGAGCAATAGAAACCAACGTTCTGGAGATCTCGCTTATTAACAATTTTTCGTCATTGCTTTTTCGTACAATACTACAATGAACTACTGACAAAACACTGGTAGCATGAAAATTGGGCCCCAAAGTGCCACCAACAGACCTTTGGCGGTGGGAGCCGTGGTCAGTGAGACAGACCCGCGTGGGTGACCCTTCATTCCCTCCGGCCGGGGTCAGGGGGCCTTTCCCCTGTCACTTGCGGTGCGAGCAAGGGGATCGGGGCCGGGAGCACAGGCCTGGCCTAGGACGGCACCTGAGCCACAGGGCAGGGGGGCCGGCAGCCGCTCCCCAAGCGCGCTCCTCGCAGAGGCCATGACTACCGGCGGTGCCAAAAGTGTGCGCCTTGTTCGGAGGGCAGAGGTCAGGGGCCCTGCGCGCCTCCCGCCTCCCAGCGGCGGCGTGAGACGCAACCCTTATCAGGCCCTCCGGGACCCGGGACCCCTGGAGCGCTGAGCTCCCTGGCGGGCAGAGGCCGTCCGTGACGTCCTTGCTCACTCTTAATATTTTAACAACTGAAGGGTTGTGGACTGCCTGCCTCTCGAGCAAACACGTTCTTAACTTTCTTCTCCCATCAGCTAGTGGAGTTCAGTGGTGCCGTGGTTTTACTTTCCGCTTCTTCATGAAGGCAGTGCAGCAGCACTGAAAAAACTGCAGCAAGTAAATGCCAGGGAAGAATAAAGATGAAAAATTAGGACGATGTTGCAATTTAAATTTAGGGTGTATGCTGTGGTTATAAGTTTTATTTTGAGAAATTACTTACTGTGTTGACACATGTATTAATGTGGTGGGGGAGCACAGTTCTTGATATACGTGATACCTGCCGACCGAAAGATGAAAAGGCTGGGGGAACTCTGACCCAGAGCTGAGAATCAGCATAGTTGAAAGCCAATCAGGATATCTTGAAAATAAATCTGAATGTTCACATGCCTTGAAAGAGGACGTTTAGTGCAGCACAGATGGAAAATCATATCTGATGTGAACTCAAAGGAAGGAAAAGAGTGAATCCCTTAAACATCAGGAGTCACAGCCTTCTGATCCAGTGGGTTGAGGAGGATCCAGAGTCCCGGTCCCAGGTGAGCATGCTGTCATCCGTGAGCTGCAGGGGAGGTGGGAGCGGGGAGGGTAGCCCGGAGGCTAGCCGTTTGTTCCCTTCCACGGATTGTGCTTGTGAGCCTTTCAGGGTTTGGGAACTTGACTCTGGAAAGCTTCTAAATTTGTTCCTAGTGGGTTGATTTATTTTGTTGAGGTCAAATTAGAACTAATGGCCCTGATGGTTTACAATGCTCCTGAATGGTTCTTAGCACTTAGGCGGGCTTGGCTGGCCGTTGTGGGTGGGTTTCCAAGTGTGGACCGTATCTTTCCGAGGGTGTATTTTTTTTGTTGAAGTTTTTGTTGAGAGTACAACTTATGTGTGTGAGTGAGGTTAAAAGGTAACAGCAGAATTAGTCACACTTAATATTCAACTTTCTCTTGGTATCAGATCCAGGGATGTGCTTGTGAACACGGGCCCCATGGGCATTTGGTGTGTGAGCAGGGCATCTAGCTGGGAGTTAGTAGTTGATGACTGTTTGTCCTCCGCCGCTTTGCCTAGGAGTGTATCGTTCATGAAAGTCAGTAATAGGGAAGTCTCAGATTTCCTCCTACCATTTCTGGTTGCCAAGCAGTTCCTGTAAGAGCGGGGAACCAGGTTAAACTAATCTCGGTGCATCCCTTCCAGCCATGCTGTGGTATCTGTGAGTTCATGGCAAGGTCTTTGGCAAGGGGATTATACTCTACATAAAATTGGCTCCAGTCTCCTGATTTCTGTGTGATTGTGAGTAGCGGAGCAGACAGGTGTCTATAGAGGAGCTGCATGTCTCTACTGGTCCACAGAATTAAATCGTGCATGTGTTCGCACACAGGCAGGCTCCGTGGGCAGTGATCTCCCAGAGCTGCTGGGGGCAGCTGACTCGGGGGAGAATCAGGAGGGTCAGGGCTTCAGTGCCTAAGCTGAGGTCATGGTGCAAGGTCAAGACAGGAGCATTGGTTAATGATTTCTCCGTGCTTTGATTGAAAAGAAAGACGCTGCCTCCAAATCATCTTTCTTTGGCTCATCAGCTCTCA
Organism: Leucopleurus acutus; assembly: GCF_964270905.1. Classification (NCBI taxonomy): domain Eukaryota; kingdom Metazoa; phylum Chordata; class Mammalia; order Artiodactyla; family Delphinidae; genus Leucopleurus; species Leucopleurus acutus. Next base: position 15,875,851 of record NC_139162.1, on the reverse strand, counting down.
GAGCAGTGCCCCTAAGTTGCAAATGTGGTTTTGAAGGCCAAGTCCAGTCACATTCTGTTAAGGGTAAAATCCTGGTGGTCACTATGGACTGAGCCAGCATTATTCAGGGCTGAGTGAGAAAGGGGGGCTTCCATTGCTAACGGAATGGCTACTGGCTTCTTCTCAAAACTTGGGTTCCTTTTTTTCTTCTTGCACACTCTGAAAACACTTCTAGTATATTAGCGAGCTTTGCATCCTGAAGCTACCATACTTATTCTCAGGACCCAGTGAGTTTTCCCTAGAACAGTTTGAAGAGCATTAATGCTGTCTGTGAGGTGCTTACTTCTGTCGAGAAACATTTCCACATTCATCTAGTTCATCTTGAAAGTAATATCACAGCATGTGAAAATACTATCACTGTCATCATCAACAGTGCTATTAATCCAAAGACTTGGGTCTCAAGGCAGATAGCCGTGTTTATAACCAAGGTGTTAATTCCACTGTTAATAAAGTGAAGCTGCTGCACTGGGCATGATAGAACTCGAGTCATGAGCCCAGCCTAGCAGCCAAAGTCACCCCTGAGTTGTGTTGGCAGAAACGCATTCCAGAATCAGCATTTGACTGTGTTCAGTTAGCTCCATGGCCACCAGGTTCTCCAGAGAAGTTTTCATTACAAACCAAGGTGGTGTGGTTTCTTAAATGTGCTGTAACAAATGCATGTTGGCTCAAGGAGCCCTGAGCAGCCCCCTCCATCGGTAAAACCCATAAATATCACGTGGCGGGCTCTGAGGAGGAAATCTTAACGTCCTGAGTGTCTAGTCGGCTGTGCTTCCTGCTTCCCTTTCCTGAAGTTGGGGGCAGGGTGAGGGTGTGGAAGGTGAGCCCTTTCCTCAGAGGCCCCTGAGAGTCATGACACACCCAGGACAGGCTCTGGTGCTGTCCCAGGGAGGAACATGTTCATAGCTTGGGGGTGAGGTCTGCCTTTTGGTGATGGGCCAGGGGTGGAAGCTTGGGGGAGGAGGGGTGGTTAAAATGGAAGATCTTGAAATGGCAAATCTTTATTAGTTTTGTAAACAGCTTTAGGAAGCACTGGGAGCATCTTGCAGGGACCCTGCAATTATCATAATAAACAGTTTTATCATCTGCTCGGCGATCAATACTGCGGCTTATGCTGCTTTAGTATCTCAGCGGTATTGATTACCTTAACAACCGTGCTGCGGTCAGCTTCCATTAACCCCTGCTCTGCCGGCAGGGCCTGTGCCTTCCCTGGTTGGATGGAAGACTGTTCTGGTTCCAGCCCAAGCAAGTGCCAGAATTTGAAGGCCGGCCAGGGAGTCAAACACAGCTTTTACCTCAAGGTGCCCAACAGAAGGAAGGGTTTTAAACAGGGAAGCTGATGCAACTTTTAAAAGGCATCGTGTGTGTGTGTGTGTGTGTGTGTGTGTGTGTGTGTGTGTGTGTGTGTGTGTGTGTGTGTGTGTGTGTGTGTAGACAGTGTCTAAAACAATTACGGCAGTGGGGTTTCAACTGTGACTCGGGAATTTGAATGTTAGGAGCTCAAATCCTGATTCTTCCCTGCCTTGGCTGTGTCCAGTGGTCCTCTCTACTCCACCCCACCCTTCCCACGACGGAACTGAGGATGCAGTGCTGACGCCCTTATGTAACAGGCATTCCTGGGATGCTCTGAGCACTTTGCTTTGTGTACCACATTTTACTTTGAGAGAGAAACCGCTTACTTGGGGACATCTAGTTCTAGGATTCAGGTTCCTCCGGACAATGAGTGTCTGACGTGAAATGGTTGATCATAAGATGACAGAATGCTGGAGATGGATTTTGGTGCCACTTTAGATTATGTCACTCTCACTGGCTATCTCCTGTCTCGTGTCTGGTTCATGTTTACATCTCCCTTTTCTCCTGACGAAACAAAGGCAACAAGGATACTTAGCTCTAGGGAGCAGCTGGGATGGAGTCCCCAGACCTAGCCTGTAGTTAAGGGTTAGGTAGTGGTAAGTGACAGTCATCCAGACACTTTCAGGACAAGATCTTGGTAGCAGCAGTGGGGGTGATGGTGGTTTGTGTGTGTGTTGACTTTCTATGTCGTTTTTCTCTTGTAACTGCTATATTTTGTTTTGCTTTAAATGAGAAAGACGTATATGTGTGTACGCGTATGTATGTATATATTATATATATGTGTGTATATATATATATATGTATTCATATATAAAATGAGTATAAATGAAGCTGGGAGGGAGGTGAGCTTGCACACCCTATCCAGCAACTTAACCCCTTTGGCCCAATTTTAGTGCAGGCTTTCATAGGGGTCTTCATAGACCAAACAACACAGGTGCTGTTCAACCTGAGTGACCTTGACCTCTAGTGAGAAGCCAGCTACTACATCTGGGAGTCAGTTTTAAAAGTTGGTGAGTTTCATGGAGTCGCTGGGGAGTGGGGGAGGAAGAGGTGGTAATAGCTGGACCAGAGGGAGGGCGAATTGCTTTGGCAGCTGTCACCTTCCTGCCCTTCTCGCCAGGCTGCAGCCTCTGGCTTCCTTATTCCTTATGGTTACCCAAGAGGATCCAGGAATGGAAGTTTATCAGATGGGGAGGAGGCCAGTAGGTACGTGATGAAGGCAAGGGCTGTGGACTGAGCTTGGAGAAGTGTAGGTAGGTATAGACAAGAGGGTTGCAGGTGTATGGGATTCCAGGTCATGAGATTCAAGTCCCAAGCAGAAAAGAGCCCATATAAGAGAGGGCCAGGAAGCCAGACCATAGAGTCTGGGCAGCAAGATGTAAGGCTGTAGACTCTGTCTGGTGAGGCCCAGGGTAGTAATAGCAAGACATGACTGTGGTATCCAGCCACAGGCTTGATGAGCAGGGCTGAGCCCACAGGTGGCAGTGAGTAGCTAGGCCTGTGCAGGTGAGAGAATGGCCCCAGTGAGTAATGGTGGGAAGTTGGTGGGGGTGGCCCTCTTGACGTAGTTGAAGAGTCTACCCAGGGCCATAGCTTAAGCAAGCTTTCCCTCCTGACCCCACCCTACCAGGTCACCCTCTCTCCAGTTGGGATGTCAAGGGATCCCCATCACTGTCTTGTGTTCTGGGCCACCCACTTCGGTCCTCAATCTCTCTTTGCCCAGACTACCTTGGTTGCACAAGTTGGAAAGTTTTATTTTAAGCAGAATGTTCTTCCTAAAGTGTCAGTTAGATCAGTTAGGCTTAGAGGGTGTGCACTTTGGGTTATAATGCAGTAATACTGTGGCCCAAATCACCCTGCGCATTACCCCACTGGTCTTAACTCGAACTCTGCGTTGATACTAGCTCTTCTAAGTTCGACCTCATTCACGAGGAGCTCCTAGATGTTGACAGCTTTTTTACTTTGCTCTTTTCACAAATAGCTTTTTGAGCCATGTGGTCAGACTTTCGGGCAGTAATATTGTCTACGTGGTGGAGAATGTTTTAGAGGGAGTCACATTCTGTGTAAAATTTTAAGACTTAATGCCTTGCATCAAGGTTCTTGGCTGTGTGGAGCGACCCAGTATTTGGGGTTATTTATAACTCTGCTTTTTAGATGTGAGCAGAGCAGTGAAATATCTTTTTTTGGGTGTTTGGTGTACTCAGATTTTTTTCTCATTTAGAAGACGAAATGTGATCTCTGAAGGGTTTGGAAAGACGATTCTTTTTCAGGAAGTGGTGTCTTCATAGAGAAAAGAACACTGGAGTAGAAACTGAAGAATGGATCCTGGTTCCTGATTTGCTACTAAGCAGCTGGTGACCTTGGGAAAGAATGACTCATAGTAGTTGCTCTAATGTTTTAGAATCTTTTTAAGCCTGTAAAATCTGAATTATGGTTCCTAGTCTGTCTACTTAACAAGACAAGATTGTTGGTGGTCAAATGAGAAATGAATATAAGAGTGTTTGAAAATGTATAAACCACCATATAAATCAAAGCAGCATTGTTACTTGTTCCTGGGGAAGTTGGTGCTGGGTGTGACTATTTTCTTGGTCAAATGCTAATGCTACTATGAAAAAGTTCTTTGCAAAGAGTACTCCCCAGGAAGCTGTAGCATGGTGATGGATGTGTGTGGGCCCACATATGGCAAGAAGCCCACTTATCATTGGGTCATCCTCCTTGAAGATGAGCGCAAGAGAGCCAGCCCAGTGGGAACCAGCTCAGTTCAGACTTTACAAAGCAATTAAGGTGACTTATGTAAAACATTCATACTGAGATGAAAGACAATGAGCTCAAAAACAATGGTTGTAAACATTGCCAGGGAGTAAATTCACTGGAAGTGTTTAAAATTACTTTTTAACCCGCTAAATCAACCAGTTGGAGGCTTTTAACTTATCAGTGGATGTGTTTTTCTTAATCAGAGTTTGACTCCATGCTCTAACTCAAGCTCTTATGTAATCTTAGGCTGTTACATTGGGCTCATTTTTGCCCAGTAATGATAGTGATAGTTGCCATGTATAAGCGTGTCAGGGGCTGTGCCCAGAGCATGATGCATATCATCTCTTCGTGTATTAGTGGCAGGATGGTGCCTCGTACCTTCTAAGGGTAGGAATAAGGGTGGGGTCAGCAAATGGTGAGTTTTGAACAAGATTCAGAGGGAGCTGGGGCCTACAGTACTTCTTTGGAAGTCCTTTAGCTCCTCTAAAGAAAGAACAATTCCTATTTCCTTGAAAAAAGGCTTAGCTTGCCATGAATGTGTCAACTCGAGGCTGAGACGCTTGGGTCCGGCCAGTGCAGTTCTTTTTTCAGAAGGTGCTCCTGAACTGGGTAAAGACAGAACTTCCTTTCTTAAAAGAAAAAAAAAAAAAGTGTATTATATAAACAAAATAATATGATGAACCCCATCACTTAGACTTGACAACAATTTACTTTTTGTTGGATTTGTTTACTCTTTTTGTTCATTGGCTTTGATTTTAGAGCTAGTGAAAGATATCATGATGCTTCATTATTTTCTTAGGTGATAATAATATTATGTCAACATAACAAAATTAACACATTCTTAACATCGTCAAATCCCAAATTGCTGTTCAAACTTACCTGATGGTCCCCAGAATGGCTTTTTACAGTTGGTTTGTTAGAATGGTCTAACAAATGAGGTCTACCTAGTACATTTAGGTGTTTGGTTCTTAGGTCTCTTAATCTAATTCGGCCCCCTCGCCCCCAACTGTAGCCTCCACATGTGCCCCCCAAACCAGCCCGTGGATTTTGAAGGATGTTGGGGAGTAGCTACGTGTGGTAGAAAGGGGCACTGTCAGTGTGGTGTGAAGATACCCAGGTCCTATTTCTAGCTCTGCCACTGACCAGCTATCTGACCTTGGATAAACCACCAGCACTCTTCTGGGGTCATTATTCTTGTCCATCAAAAGAGGCAGTGAGGGGCTTCCCAGGTGGCGCAGTGGTTGAGAGTCCGCCTGCCGATGCAGGGGACACGGGTTCGTGCCCCGGTCCGGGAAGATCCCACATGCCGCGGAGCGGCTGGGCCCGTGAGCCATGGCCGCTGAGCCTGCGCGTCCGGAGCCTGTGCTCCGCAGAGGGAGAGGCCACGGCAGTGAGAGGCCTGCGTACCGGGATGGGGGGCGGGGAGAAAAGAAAGAGGCAGTGAGACTGACTGACCTGAAGCCGAAGCCTCCTTACTGTGACCTCGAAGGTTCTGCTTGCTACCTAGTCCTTATCCCAATTTTTGTAATTGAGAAATTGTTGATGCTGAATAATCCTGAGCGATAGGCTTGTTGTTCTTTTTCTCTTGGACATTGTGAATAGTGTACCTTAAACAAGGCTATTATGTTTTCCTTCTGGACTTCCAGAAAGCTTAGAGCCACATTTATGGCTCAATGTGTTGGTTATTATTGTATGCATTTTAAGCTTCATTTTTGGCTCAAAGTTTCCTCCACTGTTGTTGTTTGTTTCTTCTCTTGCCCTGGCCTCAATTTATGCTATCATGTTGTATTGTATATTCTTGTAAGCAGTGTGAATAAATGTGTGCTGGGTATTCATTCTCATGTGACTCTGACGTCTCTGCAGGCTCATTCACCCAGGGTCCCTGTCTTATGTAGTCTCTGCTTTGTAGAGCCACAGCTTAGGTGCTCAGCAAAAGCCTACTGATAGATTTTGATTTGACATATTGTCCTCATGCCCGCATTTCCATTTTTTCCCCCGTTTTAGTGGTGAACAGTTGTTTGGAACAGTATTAATTTTGTGAGTGTGGCCTGGTCCTTCTCTGATTCACATTTTATACGGCAGAATGGCCAAAGGAGGAGGTCTGTGAGCCGCCTGGCTGATGATTGTTTTGTTTTTGTTTTTCGGTAGAACTTGTCTTCTTGAGTAGCCCCTTGCTATTTTTTTCCCTTGGTGAGTGAAGCAGTATTTGCTGGGCAGACAGTTGGGGGGAGGGGGTGTTAACTGCTAAAACAGTAGCCATTCTACGCATTCTGAAGAGTTCACCTCTGGTTCCAGCCTTGGACGCAAGGATCGCTGTTGTTGAGTGTGTAGGGTGATAGAGGTGGATGTATCAGTCAGTCGTCTGCTCTACCTGGAGAAAAGCAGACTAGGCAATCAGATGTGCTTCATCCTAAGACTCACGCGTGAGTGGGCGAGTTCTCTCGCTGGCTCTCACGCAGCCTGCCTTTGCTGTCAGGGAGGCTGTGCTAACCCTCAGTAAGTCATTGGTCCCAACTGGCTCTCTCCCTTACCTCCCAGGACCTCTGCTTCCTTGATTGTCCAGGAGAGAGAAGGATGTTCCTCCGGCAGCGTTAGGGGAGGATCTGAGTCTGTGCTTGTTGAGCCCCTGGCACACAGTAGGCGCTCAACAAATACATGGTAAGTGCCTTCAGGAGCATCTCTACGAGTGGTTGGGAGACATATTTACGACGATTGCTAGTGGCCTCCTCTTTCCTTGTTTGTGACACTTGGAAAGGGAGCCGTTAAGCATTGGTTTTGAGGGGCTGTGGGGCGTGGTTTCGAGGGCTCCTCTTCTGGGTCCCTGGATGACTTCTCTCTCATCCGCAGAGAACTGCGGTGCCCTTGTTGGTTGAAGGAGTCCTGCCGGCGTTCCTCTCCCAGCCAGACACCCTCTCGGGCCGGTAGCGCGGCCTTGGTGCTTTCATTCCCACGTGGAGGAGGGCGCTTCCGAGCCTCTGCTCTGTGCAGACCTAGTCCAGAGGAAGGCAAGACCCCTGGGGGCTCCTGGGTGTGGCGAGGAAGTTGAGGCTCATGGCTTGCAAGTTTTCTTCTAATGGAATTTCCCATCACTTACTGCCCTGCTGATTTCTGATCAATGAAAATGAAATTGCATCACCTCCTCAGAGGCTCCACGTATGCCTGCTGCTTCCAGCTGTGTCAGTTCCGGTAAAATAATCTCATCAGGCGTGCGAGAGGGTAATAGGAAATAAAAATAAAAACCCACAATTAGCAAGAGGCCTTGCAGCTGAGTAACACTTTCCATCCCGGAGGCAGAAGGGCTGGCGAGTGAATGTTTAGGAAAGATTCCCTTTTAAAAAAAAAAAAGAAAAGGAGAATTCCCGGTCTTTTTCTTCTCCCTTCTTTTTCCCTCCTTGCCCTGAACTCTCTCCCCGACCCTTTGGGTGGGGATGGTTTAAAACTGTGCGCAGGTTTTCCCTGCCCTTTGTGTGAGGTCAGTAGAATTGCTCTGTGATGGGCACACATGAGGGTGGCTTTTGCTCTTCTCTCTCCCCACCCACCCCACCCAAGACAGACACCAAAGGAAATACAGAAATTTCAGCTTCTTCCACTGACCTGTGATGGGAAACCACATGGTTGCGGGGGGACAACTCGAAGCTGAGTTAAAGTTGGTAAACAGGCTTCTCAGAGCTGGTTCATTTTAATTCCTAGACTTTAGGCTTCAATTATCAGCCCATTAAGAACCAGACCACCCCCGCCCCCCGCCCCTGCGTTATTCCCTGGTACTTTCAGGACCATGTCGTGAACACGAGGCTCTGTCGGAGGGTGATGTTTGGTTGTGTGGAAGCTGGAGTGTGGGGACAGGCCCGCCCCAGCACCTCCACGTAGGGCTGGGGGAGGGTGAACGCTGCCTCTGAAACATTCGGCCACTTCTGTGTGTGTGTGTGTGTGTGTGTGTGTGTGTGTGTGTGTGTGTGTGCGCGGAGCCTCTCAGGTCACTGGCTCCAGCCTAAAGAGGAACTGAGGCCAGAGACACCAGGGTGGGGGATGCTCAGGGCGGGTGAGGATGAGGGAACCTGTTGGATCACCTGAGAGGAGCCAGTAGAAGTGAAATCGCACCATGTCTTGTCAACTTGACAACGTCCAAGAAGAAGAAATGCTTAGGTGAAGGCCGGTTCAGTGGTTCTGGCATTTTTTCATAAGTTATTTGGGGGACAGCATACCTTCATCCTGAGCCATCAGGAAATGGTCCATCTCAAACATGGACCACTGACTCCCACGCAGGTTGAAGGTGAGACCGTTGAGAGCGATGAGCACGGCTGGGGGTCGTGGTAGGGGTGGACCCAGGTGTGAGCACTGTGGTGTCCCCAGCACCATAGGGGCTCAGGGTAGTGGCACAACTCGCCAAACCATGCGTTGCAGTAGTTGAGCCATGTTTCTAAATGCAGTGGACATCCGAGGTCCTCACTGGCCACATCTGATTAATAGAAGGACAGATTCTGGCCTTAGAGCAGGGAGGCTCTGGAACAGGGGGAGTGGTAACCTGGTTAACTGTCTTGATACCGTGAATCCAGGAGCACGTGAAGTTCTGTGTCTCTCCCTGCTAGCACCCTGCCCTGGATGGTCGCTGCCGTCCAGGTTCTTATTTTGCGTGTCTGAACTCTAATGAGAGCAAGCTAGTAGGAGTCTGTATTGATAGGAGGGATGCTGTGTATATTGTAGGCACTCAATGAACATCTGTTGTGTGAACGGATAAGAATCATTAGAGCAGCCAGTGAGGTTTTGGCTAAGCGTGATTCACAGGAGTTTAAAGCTAAGAGCAATGGGGCCAGAACCCTAGTAGCCTCTTTATTATTGTGGCCGAAGAAATTGGCCCCGTTAGCCGGCCAGGTTGGAGTCCCCCAATCTCAGCGTGGCTTAACGCTGCGATCTTTCGGAGCTGCAGAAACAGTTTCCGCCAGCTTGCTCTCGTTCTGGTGCTGTCCAGGATTAGGGCTGCGGCCTGGAAGTTTTGGTGGGAAGAGCCGAACTGTAGGGGTGAGAGGAGACAGGGTGCCACTTCAGAAGGAAGCTGAAGTTCTCGATGTTCGCGTGCATTTTTCATTTTGTGTGAAAATGATGTTTGTGTGTTTGCACTGATAGGTTTCTCTTCTCTGATCTTAGACACTTAGCACAGGGTCTTGATCTACATTGATCACTTTTTATGACTTGAACTGGCAATCCCCACCCCACCCCACCCCCCCCCCCACCCCCGCCCAGGGATCAGACCTAACCAGGGTGTTCAGGAAGCCATTAAGGAAAAATACGTAACCACACTCATTCCCAAACTCAGTTGTTCGGTCTTAGCAGTGCTCGGATGAGAGACTTTCAAGCATAATTAATTCAAGTCCTGTTTAACGTGGCCTTGGTGGTTCCTCACAGCAGCTGTTGACCCCGAAGCAGCATTTGGAGCAGCAAGAGGAGAAAGCCCACCTGGGCCGTTTGTGCTGAGTCTGTGAGGGTGTCTTTGTTACCCTCAGTCACTTGGGTCTTCGGTGGCTTCTGGAGGGTTGAGGAAGTGCAAACGCTTGGGTCCTTGCACTTGAAGAAGAAATTTTCCTTTGTCGTTTTGCCTAATTCCCAGGGCCACTCTTGGAAGTGGCCAGTGGTAAAAATGTCTCAACCTGTTTTTCTTGATTAAAAGTAACGGTGCAAAGGATTGGCTTCCTAGTTGCCAGGCGGGATGGAGAAGGGACTGTGAAGAGTAGGACACGTAATTAAGTTTCACTCCCGGCACACCTGCAACCCACACACCCACCCACCCAACACCTAGTTGGCTTTTTAAGCTTTGGAATTTGGAAGTCCTTCAAACACACTCAGAGGGCGAACAGGATCTGTACCCTCTTTAGTCCGTCTTGAAGTCCTCCACGGTCACCATGACTGCTGTTCCACTTTGCCATGAGGAAGGGAACTGAAATGTAAAATGAGTCCTTAGGCCTCTAGGATTTAAGGACTACCCAATAGGAAGTGTGCTTCTCAGACCTTCAGTTGAGTCAAATGAAGCTGTTGAGGAGGAAATTCTGTGATGGGATTGCCATCTACAGTGTACTGTCCAACTAGGGAGCTAGGGAGGTGCTGGCTGCACAGCACCTAGAAGGTGTCAGCCAGGGCGCCCCCTTCCTGGGGCCTGGGGAAGACCCCGCGCACTGGCTCTCCATCCCCCTTGGTGCACTTGCCAACGGCTGGGCTGCACAGCCTCCATTCCCGCTTTATTTAGTGGTGCCTGTTGCTCCCTGCTGCTTGAAAAGCTGTTTATGCTAACGAGCCAGGGAAGATCTGAAGACCTCGCTGTGCCTGCACTGGTGAGAGGCTGTGTGTGTGTGTGTGTGTTGCCCCATTAATTGCCTTCGAAGGGCAACCCTTGTTTGTCTTGTCATGGTGCCAACTCCGGAGCCTTGTGCCAGAGTGCGCTGCTGATGGCGAGCCCGCCATGTGGCGTTCTTCCGGCCGGGAGGAAAACACACTCCTTTCTCAGAGAGTCATTTTGGAGATGCGCGCTGAGGGAGACTGTCCTTCCCCAAGGCCACCTCTCCCCTCACCCTTCCCAGGCTTCCCCATCATCCCTGAACGACAGGTGGCAGAGTTCGCGGAGAGCAGGAGTTCCTCTGTCCGGGAAGGTTGGATGGGGTTTCCCAGGTGCTGCCACAGGGCCAGAGAAAAGCAGCTAACAGGGTATTCGTTTGTTCTCGCCTAGATCAGACCTATACAAAGGAAAGCTTAAGGCCCGTGGCTGCTTCTCCCTGCATCCTGGAAATAGCGAGTGCAAACAAAGAACCTGCTCCGCTGAGTTTCTCTTGGGTCTGTGCAGCTTGAACCCCCGCAGTTTCTCCTGCTATTCAAATTAAACGTTCGCTGACCAAGAACTACTTCATGAGAACCTCTTACCACAGTGAGCCTAGCGCTGATAGCTCTTTCCGTGAGGCAGAAACCTTGTCCATACCTGATTCCCCTCACTCTCCCCTTGAAACCCAGAATCATATTTAGGGACTTGCTTGGCTTCTTGGATTTCTGTTTCGTTGACTATTTAAGGTGGCTGGAATGAGGGCCGCCTCTGTAGACTTCAGAGCTTTCGGATATTTGGAATAGGAAATAATAAATCGCAAAATACCGAGATACTCAGCTGTCGTACCTGAGCCGCAGAATTAGGACGAACGGGTCTTCGGTGATCAATTATATGTAACGTTCAGATCAACACGCTCCCACTGATGTTATTTAAGATGTATCCTAGAAAGAGAGAGTGCTCTTTCTAATCACGCTAATCATGTGTTAATTAAGTTAAAACTCCATCAAGTGTTTTATCCATCCTACATGCTTAGCGCTGGGCTAGGAGATGAACAGAATTATAAGCAGATGTTTGCCTTCAAGCAGCTTATCGTCCATTTGTAGAGATAAAAGTAACCAAGCTGGAGCAAGGAGGGAGTGTTTTAGTGTCAGTGTGGTGGTGATTACTGTCGGAGCTCAGAGAGGAGAGAGTTCTGTGGGTTTGAGTGACAGGAGGGGAGTCTATTGCCTCCGTGGAACTGGAGCTTGTGCTTCTGAAAGGACGTCCAAGGTTTGGATAAATGTTGAGGAAGAGAGAGAACGTCCACGGGGCCTGGGGCTGCAGAAGCAGAGGCAAGAATGTGATGATGGGGAGGGGACGGTGCTGTCGGGGAAGTGAGAGAGCTGATTGATTCATAGTGTGGTGGTCGATTTTAGAGCGTTTTAAGAGCAGTCTGGAGAGCGTCGGTTTGAATATGCGCATCAGCTGTCTCTTGCATGGGACAGGCACTGGGCGAATATGACAGCGGGAAGGCTAGAGTGATCTTCCCTTTCTGTTTTCTGGAATCAGAGATGGTACCGAGAGTTCCCCCTGGGGAGCCCAGGGCGTTCAGTGAGGGGCAGTTCCACTTGGACATGTCGAGCCACGCTGAGTGTGGAGTGATGGAAGGCTAGCGCTTGCAGACATCTTGTGGTCTGCTGAAAGTATGAGATGCATATGCAAGCGATAAGTCAGGAATGGAAATTTTTGTTTTGGGAGTCAACTCATAATTTCAGTAATTGAAACCACAGAAGTAGTTAAGGTAGTTGAGGTACAGAGATAAGAGCAGAGAGCCAGGGGGGAAGAAAGAATGACGGTGGTTCAATACTATGGAACAGAGAGGAGAGACTTCTGTGGGTTAATGTAATAGGGAATTTTATCGAATAACTGGAAAAGTGCGTCCATGGAGGGCTGAAGGGATGGGAAGAGGGGCAGGCAGGGGAGAGGTTGGAGAGGTAGGAGGAGAGCCAGAAAACCATGCCAGAGAAGTGAAGGGGGAGAAGGTTTCAGGGGGACAGTCAGCAGTTTCGAATGGAGGGGAGATTGAAGAGTATGAGAGGAAAAGCGGAGCAACTATTGGTTACCCCAGGAAGGGCATTGGTGGCCTCGGAGAGAGGGCCGAATCTTGGAGGCATGGGGCCTTCTGACCCCCCGAAGCAGTGTCCAGCGCCCCCTCCAGAGAGCCTGAGCCTGTCTGGGGTGGGGCCCGGTGTCTGTGTGTATCTTCGCTCAGCTCTGTGGTCGGGTGCGCTGCACAGCAAAGCTTGAGAACTGTTGATGTGAGGCGGTCTAGCTCCTGCTACGCACACAGAGCTGGCTTTAGAAGATTAGAGTCAGGGAAGTGAAGCCGTGGGCACAGTCCACTCGCTTAAAGGAGTTGAGATCCAAGGGAAGGACGGAGCAGCACTGTGTGCCTGGCGGTGTGAGTGGTCAGGCTTCCATTCAGGAGCTCACGCGGGAGTGGAATACGGTGGCCAGTCGAGTGGGAGGGTTGGCCAGTAAAACCCTGTGAAGCCCTCTTATTAACCATCATGGAAAGGGCAACGCACCCCTGCTGCAGAAGTAACAGGCAATTAACAAAAGAGATAGGAATTGCCAATAAGTATCTGCAGATGGGTTCTCTCTTACTAGCAAAAAGTGTATGTTAAAATGAGATGCCGTTTCTTGCCTGCCAAATTTACTTTTTTTTTTAACAAAATAATACCCACTATTATTGATGAGGGTGCAGGAAAATTGAGGCTCGTGTGCCAATGAGCATGAGCTGGAAAGGCTTTCCTAGAGGCCATTTGGCCTGTGCCGGGGAGCCCGAAATATTCCTAGCTTTTGAGCGCAGTTACACTTCCAGAAATACATCCTAAGGAAATAGAGATGGAATGTTATGGGTGAAAGCCTAGGTTTTAAAGTAGGAAGGAAGGCTTACCTGCTTTCAAAGGCTGACTTAGCTAGTGTGTGACTTGTATAAGGTATTTAACCCTCTAACCCTCAATTTGCTCATCTGTAAAGTGGGCTGTTGAACGATCAAATGAAATGTCTATTTAAAAAGTGCTTAGAACCATGCCTGGCCCTACTAAGAGGGTAGTAATTGAGCTGCTACTTATTTTTATTATTGTGTTATTATATATGCACAAAGATTTATGAGAGTTTATTGCAGCGTTAACAGCAGAACATTAGGGATTACCTACATGTCCAGTAATAGAGCTTAGTGAAATTATGCTGTGTCCACAGGATGCAGTGTGTATGCACCCATTAATTCTAACTTACGAAGAATGTTTCATGACATGGGAACAGTTTAATGCCTAAATTAAGTTCAAGGGGCAGTCCACTTAAGGAGCAGTGTGATCTGAGGTTGGTAAAGATGTGTTAACTATCGATACATAGAAGAAAAAAACCTAAAAATTTTCCACCTCCCAGTGGCTCTCTGGCTGGTGGGATTATAGGTGATTTTTATTTCAGCTATTGAGCTTTTCTGCACATACCCCCCAATTTTTAAAATACCGAGTTCATACTCCTTTAGTAAGAAGAAATTATTTAAAATAAGTCTAACATCATGAGATGCCAGAATGAAGCTGTAACGGGCCAGATGGTACATTTTACATCATTTCCTAGCTTTTGCTCCACAGCCCAGTAGGAAAAACAGAGAGATCAGAAATGGGATCTTTTAAGAGGGATTTTTAGGAAATCAGAGATGAAAAGTTTTGGGTGCTGGCAAAAGAAGGCACTGAAGTAGTACACTCAGTGGGGGGAGGTATCCAGTTCAGCGGGGAAAGCACTGAGGGATGGGCGAGGATGGAGGGGCTGAGGTACGTGCCTGTCAGGCAGGAGGGGCAGTTGAAGGAGGGGCTGCTTCACATCTGGGAGGGGGGTGGGGATCCATGTGTTATGGTGCATAAATCCAGGTCAGGAGAGAACCATGCAGGCCAGAGATGGACAAAGGATGCTGGCCTGTAGTCCTCTGGATATGGTGGGGAGGTCTCAGAGTAGACACTGAAGTAAGTACCTAAGTGTTGGGATAGCTGGTTAAACTGCCCCAAATCCTTTTTTTTTTTTTTTTTTTTTAAAGAAAAATGCAGAGAATTAAGTAATAGCTGAGTCATTTCACTTTTTATTACTGTATTCATGGGTTTGGTTGTTTTTGAACTGTGAGCGTGTCCATGTGTATAGTAACAAATTCTCTTCCCCTAAATACCAGCCCATCTCTTCCAACACCCACAGCCTGGGCTCCTAGACCTGGCTCTGCTTTATGATCTCACGACTCCCTCCTCTTCCCCTCCACGAGTCCACTGGAGCCAGAATAATCACGGTAGTTGTGGATTCCCTGCAGAATGGACTGAGCTAGCAGTTTTCACTTCCAGGCTGATTTATGTTCACGCTGGAAAGAGCACAGATGCACTTATTAGCAAACACGAAGCCCAGGGCCTGGACAATTCTCTGGGCCTTCCGGGCAATGGTCCTCCTGCAGCACAAGAGACCTGTTCCAGCATGTGTTTGTTTTCTGACCTCGCCATAGTAACAGAATAATTCTTAAGGCTACTGGGAAATTGCTACCAAGAGGATGGAATCTCACCTATTTATGGTTTAACACTTACTGACTTATACGCAGCAGCAATATACAAACACAGTTATTGTATAAAGCACAGAATGGAATTGGATGTGGTTCTTCAGTGGCTTCCAAGCTAAACAGATGAGGGTATTATTTCTTTGCCCCTTGAATGAGGTTTCTACTTATCTCAGAATCTAGGTTGCCCTTGGCTTTTTTTTTTTTTTTTTTGAGGCCAAGGGGATAGTTTATTCATTGTTGTGTATTTCGCTGATGTGTTTTAGTCTAGGTTAAGCAAAGCCCACCCTCTGTAGGTTGCTGGGGTTCTTTTCTGTGGTGGCTGCCCCTGCCATTATATTTAGAATTGCTTTTCACCAAGTTAGGGAAATCTGTGCTGAATCAGGGTCATGGGTGTCTTAGGAAATATCTTAGAGTGTGTGTTACTTGAAATTCCGCCTGGCTTAGAATGGCCGTTTGTCTCCTCCAACCAGGGGGCTCTATCTAGGACCTCTCGGCTGAAGGAAGGGAAGACCAGTTTTCTCTGTCTGTCTGTCTGCACCTCCCCGTCCGGCCTCGCAGCCTCCCTCCTTTCATGAAGCTGTGCCAGGAATGGATTTCAAATGAAGACAAGGGTAGGGAATCAGGCTGGGTTGGCTGTTCATAAGTGTTTTGGGAGGTTCAACATGTAGTATTCCTGCACTGGACAATTTCTTTTTTCTTTTTCTTTTGATATAATTTCAGGTGTACAAGAAAGGTATAATAATAGGACAAAGAATTCTAACATACCTTTCCTCCAGACGCCCCCCCCACCCAAGTTAGCATTTTCTAAGTTCTATTTGTATGTTTGTATTTACGCAGGTCTGTACAGACACACACTCTCACACTTTTTTTTCTAAGCAGTTTGAAAATCAAGACATCATGCCCCTTCACCTCTAAATGTATCAGTGTCTATGTCTTAAAAACAAAGATATTCTCTTCTATAACCATACTGCAGTTATCAAAATTAGGAAGTGAACATTCATCTACTACTACTGCCCAATCTACAGATCTTTATCAGATTTTGCAAGTTGTCCCAATTGTACCCTTTATAGGGAAAGAGAACCCAGATTCTTTGTTATGTTCATTGGTCACGTCTCTTTAGTCCCTTTTAATCTGTCTTGCTGCCTCCTGACTGACATTTCTGAAGAGCCTCGGACATGTTTTTTGAATAGATCTATTTTTATTTATCTATTTATTTATGGCTGCGTTGGGTCTTTGGTGCTGCGCACGGGCTTTCTCTAGTTGTGGCGAGCGCGGGCTACTCTTCGCGCTTCTCATTGCGTTGACTTCCCTTGTTGCAGAGCACGGGCTCTAGGCGCGCGGGCTTCAGCAGTTGTGGCACGCGGGCTCAGTAGGAGCCTAGGACATTTTGTAGACTGTCCCCAGCTTGGATTTGCCTGATGCCCCCTCCATGATTAGACTCAGGTTTTGCATTTCTGGCAGGCATGTCAGGGAAGGGGTGTTGTGTTCTTCTCAGTGTATCCTCTCAGGAGACACAGGATGGCTATTTGTCTCATTCCTGGTGATCCTAGCTTTGATCACATGGTGAAGGAAGGTGATGTCTGGCAGGTTTCTCCACTGTAAAATCACTGTTTTTTCTTCTGTAGTTAATAAGTGTCTTGTGGGGAGATACTTTGAGACTGTGTAAATATTCTGTAACTACTCAAACTTTCACCCACCAGTTTTAGTATCCACCGATTCTTTCCGGAATGGGTTATTATGATGATGGTTACCAAATGGTGTTGTTCTAAATCCGTAATTCCCTCTGCATTTGTTAGTTGGATTTCCACTAGAGTTCCAGAAGAACTCTACCTTCTCCCACTTTTTTTTTTTTTAATTTATAAACGCATGGAATCATGGATTCTTATGTTATATATTGGGTTATAGTTCTTTACCCTCATGTAACTTTCTTGCTCAAATTGTCCCAGGTTCAGGCAGTGAGAGCCCCTGCAACCTGCTCCTGGGTTCTTCGGTCACACTCTCTTCATTCTTAGAGCACTTTCTTATGTTCTGGCTTAGAAAGATGCTCCACGCTCATCCTGCACTCTCCCTGCCCCAGCCCAACAACCAGCCAGTTCTACAAGGAGACCTGGTTCTATTTAGAGGAGAATGGTTACACCACACACTTCTTCAACTAAGAGGAAAAGAAAGAATGTGTATAGGAATCATCTTTTTTTTTCCCCTCTCAAAGTGTTATCATCTCTCCTAATGCCTTAATTTTCCCCATGGTTTTTTTAAGCATCTATTACATCTTGGATGTGGACAGTACAGAGATGAATGAGACGTGGAACCTACTCTCAAGTTGCTTTCAGCCTAGTGGCAGAAACAGACCAGTCAACATATAATTACAGCAGTGCGATAACCCCAGAGTTGCAATGTGTCGCCATATGCAGAACACTGTGGGATCACAGAGGAGGAGGTTAAAGCTGATAAAGCTGCCTGAGCAACCCGATGGATCACTTGGAATGAATAGAATCTTCACATTTCAAAGGACCCAGGAGGCTGCCTGATGGAACCTCGGGCCATGGCAAAATGTCTTTTTTCTCCATTCATGAAACCAGAGTCAACATTCCATTGGGAGCTTTGATAATCTAGAGAAAGATTTTCATTTATATTGAGTTGAACTCTTAATTTTTAATAAATTCCCCCTCATTACTCCTAGTTAAACCCTGAAGCTAAGTAGGAGACTCGGAACTAATCCTCCGCGTACGTGGCGGGCGGGCCTTCGCATGGCTTGGGATAGTTGTCTTGCCCTGCAGTGGGGGCCTCTCGTTTCTTTGCTCTTGAGCTGATCGTGGTCAAGCCACGATTCACGTGGTCAAGACACGATTCAGTTGTCAGTACCCCTCTTACCGAGATTTCCCCATGTGGCTCATAACATTCTTCATGCAGGCAGAGAAAATGATGGGGCTGTGATCCTGCTGAGTTGGAACAGGTAGAGGTACCCCCTGTAGCCCAGAGGCCACATTTATGTCTTTGGTCACCAGGTCAGCTTTGGGCTGCCACTGAATTTGTAGTGAAGTAACACCTCCAGGGTTTCTTTGCATGAGCTACTGTTAATCCAGGTCTGTTCCGTTCTCTGTTGGTTTTACTGCTTGCCTGAAGTGAAATACAAGGCTTCCTACTTATCCTTTCAGAATTTCATCTTGTTCCTTTCAGCCTGTTGTTCCAACTTATCCAGATTTTTTTTAAAGTTCTGATTCCACTAATTAGCATATTGGTTAGTCCTCTCGACTTTATTTACTTTGCAAATTGGTGTATGTGCTTGGTCTCCTCTGCCCCTCAGGTTGTTGATTTAAGTGAAGGGAACCAGGGATAAGGCAGGAATTAAGGCATGTCCCCAGGCACATTGACCTTTGAGTGGGTACTGTATATCCCCCCCCCCCCACGCTGCGTGGCATGCAGCATCTTACCCCAACCAGGGATTGAACCTCGTGCCCCCCGTAGTGGGAGCACAGAGTCTTAACCACTGGACTACCAGGGAATTCCCTGAGTGGGTACTTGAGGTAACGGCATCCTCCAGCTTTAAAAGCAGGCAGACTTTATAAGACACTTTGCTACCCTAGATACAAAGAAATGATAAACTTTGGGATGCGTTATTAAAATCAAAAAGTACCCTCTACTGCATTTCTCAGATCATTGAATCTAAGTGCAGCTGCTTTTCAGTTTATTTTATGTGAATTTTCTTACTGAACCTACAGCTAATTGCTAATTCCTCAGGACTTTTTTCTCCCCAGATGCTATTCAGCAACTGTCGACTCTGTTCTCAAACTGTGAGGAACTTGCAGTATATAATCTATAACATATCCTTTTAAATTTAATATATATATTTATATTTACTTTATCCAAAATGATGATACACATCACTCCTTCCCCTTCTCTTGTTTTATATTACTTCTGAGTGCTTTTTCACATTTAACATTGTATTTATTTGTTTGCAGCCTTTTCCCCACAAGAATGTAAGCTGAGACCTGTCTATTGTTGATTCTCTAGCATCAGGCACATAATAGATGTGCAGTAAATGTTCAGTTAATGTATGAATGAATGAATACATTTCTAGATTTATAGTTTCTGGAATCTGCCTTTTTCTTTTTTTCTTAAAAGAAGTCAGGATAATGGGCCTACCGTACAGTTCTTTGCAACAGCAAAGAACTTTTATCCCCTTCTCTCCTGTATGAAGATATCCAAGTAAGAGAGTCCATTTTGAACTCTCCTCCCCCGCCACTCCCAAGCAAAAAAAAAAAAAGGGCGTGTGTATGAACTGGCAGTGTTCCATTACATAGCAGTCCTGATAGCCCATGATCTTAGAACAGTCCCTGGTACCTAAAGATTGAATGTAAATGTCAGATGTTCTGAAGTTCTCCTTGAGAAATAGACACTACAGAAAAACACAGTAGAGTGGCAAAGAACACAGACTCCACAGCCAGGCTACGGTTTTGTCATTTAGGCTGCATAGCTTGAGCAACCTCAGTTTTTCCTTCTTCAAAATGGGGATAAAAATAGCGCCCATCTCACTCAGGACTTCTCTGGTGGTCCAGTGGTTAAGACTTCACTTTCCAGTGCAGGGGGTGCAGGTTCAGTCCCTGGTCGGGGAGCTAACATCCCACATGCCTCACAGCCAAAAAGCCAAAACATAAAACAGAAGCAATATTGTAACAAATTCCATAAAGGCTAACAATGGTCCACATCAAAAAAAAATTAAAAAAAAAATAGCACCCATCTCATGGAATGTTCTGAGCATTGAGGTGGCGTTGAACCCACAGGCCTTACCATGATGCCACACACAGGAAGTGATGACTTCCCTTAAGATGATTTTCATTTTAAA
The DNA here is from genome assembly GCF_964270905.1 of Leucopleurus acutus. Classification (NCBI taxonomy): domain Eukaryota; kingdom Metazoa; phylum Chordata; class Mammalia; order Artiodactyla; family Delphinidae; genus Leucopleurus; species Leucopleurus acutus. Next base: position 15,855,988 of record NC_139162.1, on the reverse strand, counting down.
AAGCCTTGGGAAATAAAGGCGCGAAGGAGGAAATGAAGTAGCCCATAACCTCATCCCCTAGCAATTACCGTTGTAAAAGTTTTTGATAGAAATCTCATGTATTTCCATATGCAGACCTATATAGGCTTTGTTCACTCAGCATCCTGTGTGATCATTTTCCCACGCCCGTAACTAGTTTCTTTTAAAAATGCCATTTTTTAACATCCTGTGGAATGCTACGCACTGTAATTTATTTAGAGAGTACCTTGTTTCGCCACATTATTTCCATCTTTTTTTTTTCTGTTATGAACACTGTGATGAATAATCTTATATCTCTTTGCATATCTTGGATTGTTTCCTGGAATGGGGGAATTGCTGAGTCAAAGGGCATGTGCATTTTTGAGGCTTTTGATACCCACTGCCAAATCGCGGTGCTCATCGAATCCCCCTCCAGCAGACTAGGGAGTCCCCGGGAGCCCTCCGGTTTGCTTCTCTCTGGCGATGCTGTATGGGTTATTCACGAGGGGGGGGCGGGCAACAGTTTCTAGCTGTCTCTGCTCTCTCTTTGTTTTTTTCTTCCCCTTTGTTTCCTTTCTTGGTTTTCTGCCAAACTGCCTCTTGTTTGTTAGGACCGCCTAATTAACCCTGTGCTAATTAACAATTTAAAATTACAGAGTGCAACCGTTCATGTTTAATTCTCCAGGAGCTGGCGCATCAGTGGAGCCCCCTCCCCTTCCAAGTAACTGCACCTCCCACCCCAGCTTCCCTGTAACTGTTGCGTGGAGCCTGGTTCTGTCTCCTTAAGGGAATGGGATAAAGCTGTCACATCACATCTTCTCAGTTGAAAGAGGGAGATGGGGGGGGGGGCGTGGCGCCCAGGATAACAGGGTGGAGTTTTATAATTTTAAACCATCTTTGAAAAATAAAGACCGATATTGGCAAAGATGCAGGGGCTTTACAGATAGGTTCCAAGGAAGCTATAACTTGTGAGAGAAGCAAGAGCAGGGGGGCTCTCGAAGATGTTAGAACTTTTCTGTGCAAGATGACTTCTCACAGGGCACAGGGAGGCTCTCAGCAGAGAGTGCGAGGCTAGATCCCTCCCGTATCTTCCCTTTAACTCTCTTACTGGAGAGGTGTGCTCAGTTGAAATCTAACTGAATTCTTAAAACCACACACACACAAAATATCCTTGCTGAGTACGACACTGGTGGTCATGAGTAGAGCACGTCTGTGTTTAAAGGGGATTTTGGGGTGTAAATGGCTGGAGGGAAGCAGGCTGCAGGAGGGGTTGCGGGTTTGTGTTGTGTGTGCTGGCCCTGGAGGTACTGGAGGAGTATGTGGGGGGGGGGGCAGAGCTGCACGTATGGGGGCTGTGAGAGCACCGGGACCCGCTGGATTCCCAGGCTGCCGTCCGTAACTGAAGATCATTGATTTTACGGGAAACCGTGTTTACAGACAGAGTGCCGATCGACCTGCTGAGTTGACTTCTGCCTCCTTAAGTAAGAACTATCTTTTTCTTATTGACTAGCTGATAAACAGAGTGAAAGGAGCTGCCGGCCGGGCAGGAGAGTGGGAGAGGGCCTGAGGTTCTGGAGCTGAAGGATGGGGCAGGGCTAAGAGATTTCTTCGTCTCTGTGCTCTGGTCCCCTGTTGTCCACCCCCATCCCTGCGCTTCCCAGGGACTGGTGGGTGAGCCCAAGACTGACCCTGCCTGGTTACCTAGCAGTGCAGGCCCCAGGCATGGAGGAGCTGGTGGTCTGGTGAAGATGTTGTAAAATAGAGAGTGTCTCACTCAAGCTTTAATAATGCACATCCCCTGGGCATTTGTATTAAAAATGCAGATTCTGATCTGAGAGTCTGCGCTTCTCACAGGCTCACTGGGTGAGCTCACTGGCCCTGAACCACACGTGACTTAGCAGAGTTGTAAGAGCTTCTGATTGCCCTGGCCAGCAAGCATTGAAAGGAAGCCCAGAACTGGTGCCTGAGGTCCAGAGTGGGATCCTTCTTTCCCACCAGCATCTCAGTGGGCTGTTGCCCCTGCAAATGAGTGGTCCCCTGTGTGTCCCCTCTCATGGGGCTAGCGTCACCACGACGGGTGCATCTGTCTTTGCCTATAAGGTCATCTTTTCTTGACACCTTTTGCTGAGGAATAGAAAACAAAGTTAGGTGAGTTTTTAGAAGTCCCGATCCCTTAGCTGGATGATTTGTGGAGGAGGAAGAAGAAGAGAGCAGAGCAAGAGAAGCCCACCAATTAATTGGTAAATGCTTGCAGGTTTCTTAGCCCAGTCCAGGCTGGAGAGGAGATTGGCTTTGCTGTCGATACACAAGTCCCTGGTGAAGCATCAAAGCTGTTCCCCTTTATCAATCGTGGCCTCCCCTTCCCGCATGTTCCTGTAACTTACCAAGCATTTATGACATTGATTTTACGATCGGGCTGTTAACCCTCCGGCCCCTTCAGGCCTGCCAACCTTTTTGGCCTGAGCTGTCAATCAGATGTCATCCAGCCAATTATGTGCATCCTTAGGAAGAACCACCCTGGATTCTCACCTGTATCCCAGCTGAGCCTTGCGAGGAAGTCTCATCGCCCTTGCTGTTTGGTTTGGTGTGGTTATCTTTGTTTAAAGTCAATATGTCTTTTCTCAGGCACACGGAACCTTGTTGTAATGGAGTTTGAGGTTATATGCTGAGAGGTGGTGTGTGTTTGTGTGTTTTAAACAAAATGTGACACGTCCTTCCAGAAAGTTGTTTCTCCTGAGACTTCTGGTAAACCTGCCTTCCCCATCTTTTCCCGAGGGGGAGCTATTCGCTCACTGTGCAGTTGAGAATCAAGCAGTGAAAAAAGAGTGGGAAGATGGGGGCTGGTGGGGAGGGAGACCAAACGCAGCCAAAACCTTCATCCGCTGTGTGTGAATGAGATGGTGGGTGGAGAAGCAGCCACGTGTTCTCCTGGAAGGAGGTGTGGCGGGAGGGTGGCCTGGGATTTGCAGCGAATGCTCAGGGCCCTGCGAGGCGCTGAGTCGCCTGTTGGAGCGGGGCCGGACGGAAGAAATACTCCTGTGATGTTGTTGCCACAGGAGCAGAGCGGTGGCGGGTGATCCGATGTCTCCCTCCCCAGGGACGCGAGGTCTCAGAGGGCAAATTCAGCTTAGTGGCACTTTGGAGTCGGAAACGGAAAAGCCCCAGGGCTGAAGGACAGCTGCTTTGGGTAGCGACTAATAACTAAGAGGCAGGTGTGGAACGGGGGCTGGCGGAGCCCAGCTGCTATCTCGGCTCGCCCGCGAAGATCCTTGACAGCAGAACCACCCAGCCAGTGGTGAACGGGCTCATCCAGGCAGGGCGAGATCCTCTCCGCTGGCGGGGAGGTCGGCCCGTTGAGAGTCGGGGCGGCTCTTCTTAGAAACATCAAGCTCACGTTTTGCACCTACATATTTTGAGTCTGAAACCAGCTGAGTCGCAAGCAAGGGTGTTCTGTGGGTTGTGGGGAGGGCATGGGAATTGGGAGATCCGCCTTTCTCAGCGCCCGGATGGCACTGGCCTCGTTTTTAGATTTAGGCCCTCAGTTTTACTGCTTGTAAAATGGGACGATGTTTCCCAGGCTCGGAGAGGATGAATGCAGCCGTGGGCCCTTCTGGGGGCTTTGCAGAGCTTGTCCAGGCCTGCACGCTTGCCCTCGAGCCCTGTAGTCCTCAACGCTTTTCCGTGAACTTCTCAAACTAGAAATCGGGTCAGTAAGAGCGACGGCACAACTTCGCCTCTAAATCAAATGGCGTATCCTCTCCCAGGTTCATGATTCTTCCTCGAGGGCTGCAAAGTCTTCCTCCTCCTTCCTGTCTGTCCGTCCCCGGCGTCCCCCTGGCTCCCAGACAGTGCGGGCAGCCGGCGTGGCTTTGTGCTGCCATCTGCGTGCGGCAGGGCTGCTGTCCTGTGTCCTCGGCGGGGCCTGGCGAGTTGACGCCGTCCTCCTCCTCCCCTGTGGCTCATCGCCCGGCCCCGACTCTGACGCTGTGCTTGCAAAGAACCCAGATTCGAACCGGTCTCCAGGGGTAGAGCTGCCAACAGTCTGAAGACGAAGAGGGATTCTCCTGATGCCCCTTTCCCCACACCTCCACCCCCGCTTCTGCCACGCAACCTGGCCGTGACACCCAGGGGCGCTGCCCACCCTCTGCGCCTCGACGGGGTGGGGCGACGGCCGGGGTCCCCACTGCCCCGCGGTCTCTGTTGTGGGTGTGGACAGAAGCCTGTTAGAGCGCTCTGTGTGGGACCTTAGCCTCGGCCCTCCTAACCTCTTTCCTTTCTCTCTCTCTTCCCCCTCTCTCCCTCCTCTCCCCCTTGCCTCCGCCCTTCAGGTCCGATCCGTACTGGGTGCAATGAAAGCTCCACGCAGGCCTTACCATGGAAGGCTGTGACTCGCCTGTCGTCTCGGGGAAGGACAATGGGTGCGGTATCCCTCAGCACCAGCAATGGACTGAACTCAACAGCACCCACCTCCCCGACAAACCCAGTAGCATGGAGCAGTCCACAAGCGAGAACCACGGGCCCCTGGACGGCCTGAGGGCCCCCTTCAATGAGCGCCTCGCGGAGAGCACCGCCCCGGCCGGGCCCGCTGCCGAGCCCGCCGGCAAGGAGGTCAGCTGCAACGAGTGCCTGGCCTCCTTCGCCAGCCTCCAGACCTACATGGAGCATCACTGCCCCGGCGCGCGCCCCCCGCCGCCCCTGAGGGAGGAGAGCGGGAGCGACAGCAGTGAGGAGGGGGACGAGGAGAGTGACGTGGAGAACCTGGCCGGGGAGATCGTGTACCAGCCGGACGGCTCGGCGTACATCGTCGAGAGCCTGAGCCAGCTGACCCCGGGCGGGGGCGTGGGTGCGGGTGGCAGTGGGCCCCTCCCGTCGCTCTTCCTGAACTCTCTCCCCGCCTCGGCGGGCAAGCCGGGGGACCCTTCCTGCGCTGCGCCCGTCTACCCACAGATCATCAACACTTTCCACATAGCCTCATCCTTCGGGAAATGGTTTGAGGGCCCAGACCAGGCTTTCCCGAATACCTCAGCCCTGACGGGGCTCAGCCCCGTCCTGCACAGCTTCCGCGTGTTTGACGTGCGACACAAAAGCAACAAGGATTATCTGAACAGTGACGGCTCTGCCAAGAGCTCCTGCGTATCCAAAGATGTTCCCAACAATGTGGACCTGTCCAGATTCGATGGCTTCGTGCTCTATGGCAAGAGGAAGCCCATCCTGATGTGTTTCTTGTGCAAACTCTCCTTCGGGTACGTCCGTTCGTTTGTGACCCATGCAGTGCACGACCATCGAATGACCCTGAGTGAAGATGAGCGGAAACTTCTTAGCAACAAGAACATCTCCGCTATCATCCAAGGGATCGGCAAAGACAAGGAACCCCTTGTAAGTTTTCTGGAACCAAAAAACAAAAACTTTCAACTCCCTTTAGTTTCCACCGCTAACCTCATAGGCCCCGGACACAGTTTTTATGGTAAATTTAGTGGCATTCGAATGGAAGGGGAGGAGGCTCTCCCAGCCGGCCCTGCCGCCGGCCCCGAGCAGCCCCAGGCTGGTATCTTGACCCCCGGCGCCCTCTTGAACCTTGGCGGGCTCACCAGCTCGGTCCTGAAGACCCCCATTACCTCAGTCCCCCTGGGGCCTCTGGCCTCCAGTCCTACCAAATCCTCAGAGGGCAAGGACTCTGGGGCAGCAGAAGGAGAGAAGCAAGAAGTGGGCGATCCGGATTGCTTCTCCGAGAAGGCGGAGCCGGCCGAGGAGGAGGCCGAAGAGGAGGAGGACGAGGACGAGGAGGAGGTGGAGGACGAGGACGACGACGAGGACGACGAGGACGACGAGGACGAGGGCTGCAAAGGGCTCTTTCCAAGCGAGTTGGACGAGGAGCTGGAGGACAGGCCCCCCGGGGAGTCTGGGGCCGCAGCAGGTAGTGGCAGCAAAAAGGACCTTGCTCTCTCAAACCAAAGCATTTCTAACTCCCCCTTAATGCCTACTGTGCTCCAGACCCTGTCGAGGGGCGCAGCTTCTACCAGTTCTAATTCCGCTTCTTCCTTTGTTGTCTTTGATGGTGCGAACAGGAGGAATCGTTTAAGCTTTAACGGTGAGGGCGTCAGGGCCAACGTGGCAGAGGGCGGCAGGAGGCTGGACTTTGCTGATGAAAGTGCCAATAAAGACAATGCCACAGCACCAGAACCAAATGAAAGCACAGAGGGGGACGATGGGGGCTTCGTCCCCCATCACCAGCATGCTGGCTCCCTCTGCGAGCTTGGGGTGGGGGAGTGCCCCTCGGGGAGTGGCGTGGAGTGCCCCAAATGCGACACGGTCCTGGGTTCCTCCCGCTCGCTGGGCGGCCACATGACTATGATGCATTCTCGCAACTCGTGCAAGACACTCAAGTGCCCCAAGTGCAACTGGCACTACAAGTACCAGCAGACGCTGGAGGCGCACATGAAGGAGAAGCACCCGGAGCCGGGGGGCTCCTGCGTCTACTGCAAGAGCGGGCAGCCCCACCCTCGGCTGGCCCGAGGCGAGAGCTACACGTGTGGTTACAAGCCTTTCCGCTGTGAGGTGTGTAACTACTCCACAACTACCAAAGGCAACCTCAGCATTCACATGCAGTCCGACAAGCATCTCAACAACATGCAGAACCTGCAGAACGGGGGGGGCGAGCAGGTCTTCAGCCACACGGCTGGGGCGGCGGCGGCGGCTGCTGCGGCGGCGGCGGCCGCCGCGGCCAGCATCGGCAGCTCCTGTGGGGCCCCCTCGCCCACCAAACCAAAAACCAAGCCCACCTGGCGGTGCGAGGTGTGCGACTACGAGACCAACGTGGCCAGGAACCTCCGCATCCACATGACGAGCGAGAAGCACATGCACAACATGATGCTGCTGCAGCAGAACATGACCCAGATCCAGCACAGCCGCCACCTGGGCCTCGGCAGCCTGCCCTCGCCCGCCGAGGCCGAGCTCTACCAGTACTACCTGGCCCAGAACATGAGCCTGCCCAACCTGAAGGTGGACAGCGCCGCCCCCGACGCCCAGTTCGTGATGGGCGGATTCCAGCTGGACCCCGCCGGGCCCATGGCCGCCGTGACGCCCGCTCTAGGTGAGGCTTGACTCCGTGTGTGTCTGTTCTGAGGATGGGAGTTAAAGCGGGGGACGCTGCGAGTGGGCCGAGATCGTGTTGACTTGGTGCATTCTGTCGAGTCCGGTGGATCTGGGGGATCTTTATTTTCTTGAGAGTTGTTTTGTGCTCAACTTGAGCGTCCAGCCCTCACGTCTTTTTCTCAAGAATCCCTTGCACTCTGTGTGAGCCTGTGGAAGATGGTTTGCGTTCAACAGAGACATGATTACACTCCGGCTCCACGGGCCGGGATTAAAATTTAAGTGTTTCCTCTAGTTTTTGGCTTCGGGTCAACTTTCCCTTCTGTTCCCATTCCCCCTTTCTCTGTCCCTTTCTCGATTTGAAAAATTGCCACAATCCCCCTAAACTTTGGGGTTCCATTAAATATTTATCGAAATGTACAGGAAACGGTAGCTGGAGTTTTAAATAGGGACAGTCATCTCCGGAAGAGGAACTGGAAACCGTAGTGTGCCTTATTTAAATAAGCCAAGGCTGGTTCCGAGCTGTCTGGGAGCCACCCAGATACGTTTCTCAGAGCTCTCCAGTGTTTTCACCAGGACCTTGATGAAAGAGACGGGTTCTTTCTCTTTCTTACTTTGCATGAGTTGCCAGTGATCAGTATAGTTGGGAATTAGATGACCCTGGGGCACCGTGAGGAGTGGTGTGATAGATGAGAGATGACTAAATTCTAAAATTGTAAATTAAAGAAAGCCCAGTTTTAATATCAGATCCCGGTTAACGGAGCCTTTGTTGCCATGGAGAACATGGCTCCGTGTTAGAAGACATGGGTTGGCCGTTTTACCATTGGCTTAATAGAGCTAGAACGGGACCAAGAGGATGGGATTTGAATGCCAAAAGCCGTGACTCTATTTCTGTTTAATTTTTTAAAAAGTTTTTTATTGGAGTATAGTTGATTTACAGTGTTGTGTTAGTTTCAGGCATACAGCAAAGTGAATCAGTTGTACATATGTTCACTCTTTTTTTTTTTTAAGATTCTTTTCCCATTGACAGAGTATTGAGTAGAGTTCCCTGTGCTGTATGCTAGGTCTTTGTTAGTTATCTATTTTATATATAGTAGTCTGTATACGTCAATCGCAATCTCCCGGTTTATCCCTTCCTACCCCCCCCCACCCCCGCACCCCCTGGTAACCGTAAGTTTGTTGTCTACATCCGTGACTCTACTTCTGTTTTGTAAATAAGTTCATTTGTACCTTTTCCTTAGGTTCCACACATAGGCAATACCATATGATATTTGTCTTTCTGTGTCTGACTTACTTCACTCAGTATGACAATCTCTAGGTCCATCCATGTTGCTGCAGAAGCCATGACTCTTTATGTACAAAGAATCATGACCATTTCTGGGGGAGAGCTTCTGTAGCAAGAAAATGTACAAACCAGTTTCGTGAGGACCAGTGTGATGGTTGGGCCCCTCCTGCCCCGACTGTGTGTGCCTCGGACACGCACTGCCTGGTCTTCATTCCCTGATCCTGCTAACCTCTTGAGACCAGCAGTGATGTCCTGAATGAAACAGGATACCCTTCCTGACATGGGAGCGAGTTGTTCTCGGCCACAAAGCGTGAGCAGGTGCCTTTATCCTAGGATGGCTTAGGTTCATGCCAGAGGGCTAAACCTCCCCAGTAGGCACGTCTTTATTTGTGTGGTGTTGCAGTGCTAATTGCTGCTGATGAGTGATATTTCACAGCATTTAATTTGTTGTTCCTACCATGCATTTAAATTTGAATCCTTGCTACTTTAATCTTGTTTTCTGTTTTGGAACATTGACCTGTTGATCTTTTCTTACCAAACAATTTGAAGATGTTTTACCCACTGGTTAATCATCATGGATGCATAGGGCTCAGTCATCTTATTCGTCCCCAGAGTGAACCACAGGGGATGCACACCTGGGAGTGGCTTCAGTACTCGAAGACTTTTCACTTTTTAAAGCCTATGGGAATTGGGGTTTTCTCGTCTAGAGATTTAAAATCTTGGGGAGGCAGATCTTGGAGTAAATCAAAGATAATGTAAGTGGAATGAAGACACAGAAAAATGGATGGGTTCATACTGGGTCACAATGAAGACTTTTTAATTACCTTGAGAACCAGTAATCCTGACTAAGACTTGAATTGAGTGGTAGAGAAATAGTTTGCTTCTAACACCTGCTGTCTGTGAGTCTGCGGGGCATCGTGCATTCCGGGCAGATGGCAGGTGCACATACATAGAGGATCCAGACTTCATTTCTCAAAGAGAACAGAGTAATAGAGCGCTTCCTTCTGAAGACCTTATCCAGGTGGCCAGGGAGGGCCCTGAGTTTCCAGTGTCGCTGCCTGTCAGCCGAGGTGAGTCTCTGGAGACCTCCTGTGCCTGCCTTAAGCCACCAGAGCCGTCGAGGCGGAGTGAGGGTGACAGATACTTTATGCCGGAAGCCGGCGTGGGTATGATAGGACGTATCCACTTGGACCCACAATTTAAGTCGCACGACCTCTGTAGAAGCCAGCGTGTGCAAATGAAAAGAGCGTAACTTTCAGTTCTGTCTGCAGCTCAGCTGATTCTTCCTTAGGCTGTTTATGAGAAGGCTGTGGGCGTGTTATTAGGTGTTACTGGGCTCTACAGCGGGGAGGTAGTGTTTGTGAACTACACTCTTGCTTACACAGTTGATGTTCTCATACTGCCTTGGACAGAAACTCCTCCTTCCTGTTATCAGACAGATGCTGATCTGGGGGTGCGTTCTTCCTGGAGGCCTTCAGGGAAAAGTTCCGCACCCTCGCTCTGGTCTGGTTGAATTTGCCTCCATTTGTAGACCAGATATTAGGCGTGAGGCCAGATGAACATCCTCCCAGACATTCCTTTGGACTACAGTTGAGCCCAGCACCGAAAACTGGGTAGCTCGCCAAGGCGTCTACAAGCTTCCCGAGTAGCCAGCCAGCCACAGGACACCTACATGAGCTTTAAGAGCTCCTCTGATTCTGCTTTTGTTTTTTCGTGTGTGTTTTTTCGGTACGCAGGCCACTCACTGCCGTGGCCTCTCCCGTTGCGGAGCACAGGCTCCGGACGCGCAGGCTCAGCGGCCATGGCTCACGGGCCCAGCCGCTCCGCGGCACGTGGGATCCTCCCGGACCGGGGCACGAACCCGTGTCCCCTGCATCGGCAGGCGGACTCCCAACCACTGCGCCACCAGGGAAGCCCTGATTCTGCTTCTGATTGTAGAAGGTGTCTTTTAATCCCTCTGTCTCTCTGAGGGTGTGCTCGTGGGCGGGACTCAGGTGCCAGGGTGTCAGCTTCCAGCCTTAAAGTCAGGTATGTGGGGACATGGGGCCCATTCCTCTCCAAGACCATCTGTCCGGCATGATTCATGAGTAGGCACCCGCTAAGTTCTCAGTGTGGGCGCTCTCCTCCCACCTGCCTGAGAATTGGGTGAGGCTCCTCTGTTTCTCGGCGGCTGAATTAGTTCCTTGCAGTCCTATGGATTTGTAGGATCCAGGCCCTAGGGGTGTCTCTCCAGGGTATTGTTCTCAAGGGAGTTTTGGCTTGCCTGTCGCCCACATCTCACTGCTTCTCTGCTTCTGTCTTTGATTTGCATTTCATCTTAAGAGCTTGGGATGGCAACAGGGACCTATTTCCTCTGCGTGTTCCGAGGACTTCTCATTTTCACTCAGGCGTCCAGCAAGTGACAGCTGCATTTCTCTTAGAGCGATACGGATGTGCTGAGGTTAAATTTAAAAAGTGGAAAAGATCTGATGCTTCAGGTGGTCGGCATCAGAAACAAAGATGCGTTTGCTCCTTGTCCTACCCTCCGGGCAGTTTCCGCTTTCACTGAACACCGCATATGTTTCATGGATGCTGTCTGGCCTTCGTCCCCATCGAGGGATGGAGCTTTTAGGCTTTTTTCCCCTATCTCTTTTTCTCTCTTGTCCTAAAGAGAGTGTCACAGTTATGGCTCCTCTCACCAGGGGAGATGGCAAGAGAGAAGACAAGCAGAAAGCTTCCCCGGTCTTCTGACCTGCGTGCGCAGAAGATTTCTGTGTCTCGCTGGACTGTCCACAGGCTTCAGATGCAGCCACTCTGCTCAGTCAGGCCTGTACTGAGCTGCTCGCTCGAAGTGCCTTGTGTAGCATAAATAAGAAAATCTTTTTTTTTTTAAATAATAACGTCTTTTCCTTGATTAGCCACTAACTTGGATTCTAATCAGTCATTAAAAAAAAAAAAAATAACCTCAGCCCAACCACATGTAGAAGGTCAAGTTTAAATATCGGTTGGGGAGTGACAGGGGCAGACGTCATAGCTCAAGCGTGCGTATGTTTAGGGGAGAGGCAAAAAACAGAAGCCGAGGCTCAGCGTTCTGCTTGACTGTTCGCTTCTAGGTAACGGAGGGAAGGCTGCTCTTTCCAGGCCTTTCCCGTGGCATAAATAAGAGCTCAAAGTATTAATTTACCGCTGGTGAATGAGAGCCGGTCCCTGGTTTACGCAGGGCAGCGATGGACTGAAAAAGAGCAGGGGTGGAGAGGGAGGAACACAGCTTCCTCAGGCCCTTTTTTTCAGGGCTGTGAGCGGACCTCTGCGTTTCACTGTCCATCTTGATCCAACTTCCCAAACCTGTAACATTTTGGCTGCTTTGTACCTTGTCTGGCACATCAGACATTTGAGCCTCTGAGCAGGGGCCTGTGTACCCTCTAGAGGTTCAGCAAGGAGAAGCCTGGACCCTTGTCCTAAAGAGGCTACACCCTGATGGGGACACTGGCCAACACGTGGCTCTGTGTGTGGCAGACATACGCCAAAGGAGAATGCGACATGTCCCATGTAGGGGGCTCATGGAACGGAAATGATCGTATCTTGGGGAGGTGTGGGAGGAGCCAGCGCCATTGACAGGCAGGTAGGCTACTGACCCGTGGGGTGTGACAAGGAATAGGGAGATCATTCCCGAAATCTCAGATTTAGAGCTGTGCTGTCCAATACAGTAGCCACTAACCTAAATGTAAATGAATTAAAAAAAAAAAACACTAAAAATTCAGTTCTTCAGTTATACCTTAGCCATATTTCAGTTGTCCAGTAGCTACACGTGACCAGTGGTTCGCACATTGGACAGTGCAGATACAAAATGTTTCCATCTTCGCAGAAACTTCCTGTTAGATAGCACTGCTTGAGGTAAATTCTGCGCCCACTTCTGATTCACCATGAAGGCGTGCTGTCTTAGAATGCAGCTATAACTCATCTCCAACATTTCGGGGACGGGAGTTTCAGATTCTGTTATGTCCAGTGAATGATGCTTTTATTTCTGTCTTTTCTTGGGTCTGAGCGAGGAGCTGAATTGAAATATTCAAGCGATTAAGCGGTTCCTACGTTCTTCTAGGCGTTCTTTTCCAAAAGAAGAAACAAACAAACAAACATACACCCTTCCACACATTTCAGAATGTCCATAGGAAAGATGCGAACACATCAAGTTGATTTTTGTTGTAGTTTTTCCCGGTTAGTAGCACCTTGCAGTGCTTGAAATGGGATCTTTTTTCTGCTGGAACCTGGGTGGAGGGTGGGGGAGGGCCCATGGTGCCTCACTTAGGGCTGCCGCTGTGAGCCTGGCCTCTGATTCTCTGCCCCTCTCCTTCCCTGCAGTGGGCGGTGAGATCCCCCTAGACATGCGGCTCGGGGGCGGGCAGCTGGTGTCAGAGGAGCTGATGAACCTGGGCGAGAGCTTCATCCAGACCAACGACCCGTCGCTGAAGCTCTTCCAGTGTGCCGTCTGCAACAAGTTCACCACGGACACCCTGGACCTGCTGGGGCTGCACATGAACGTGGAGCGCAGCCTCCCTGAGGACGAGTGGAAGGCCGTGATGGGGGACTCGTACCAGTGCAAGCTCTGCCGCTACAACACCCAGCTCAAGGCCAACTTCCAGCTGCACTGCAAGACAGACAAGCACGTGCAGAAGTACCAGCTGGTGGCCCACATCAAGGAGGGCGGCAAAGCCAACGAGTGGCGGCTCAAGTGCGTGGCCATCGGCAACCCTGTCCACCTCAAGTGCAACGCCTGCGACTATTACACCAATAGCTTGGAGAAGCTGCGGCTGCACACGGTCAACTCCAGGCACGAGGCCAGCCTGAAGCTGTACAAGGTAAGGCCCAGGCTGTCTCTGGAACGGAGTGGTTTGGATCCCTGGGTGACGGGGAGGGCTGGGGGCGGACACACAGAGGGGGGCTGGGGGCTGGCTGGCGCCCTGGTGTGGGGAGGGGAGCTGGCCGCCTGGTGGTGGGCTTCAGCTGGGAACTGCAGGGTCTGTGTGTGGGGTGCCTCATTTGGGGGGCAGGTTGTGTTTCCAGTGGCCCGATACTGCACATTGTTTCCTTTACGCTCCCACTGTCTTCAGAACTGATTTTTTTTCCTACCCCACATTTGCTATTTCCCTAGTTCTGGCTTTGCCGTTGTTCTCCTGTGTTTCCCCTCTCTCCTGCAGGCTTTCTGTTCTCCTTTTCCGTCTGGTTATTCCCCCCTTTTTAGTCTCTTCTCCCCGGATGCCCCCTGGGGTTCTTTGTTTATTTGTTCGTTCGTTTGTTCATTCATTCATTTATTCAACAGGTACACATTAATCCCCAACCATGTACCAGGCCCTGTTCCGGGCCTACATCCGTGCACGAGGTAGACAAAACGTCCCTGCCCTCCTAGAGCTCCCGTTCTTTTGGGGGGCGGGGGGATGGATGGATGATGAACGCAATGGATAAATTAGACGGTAGGCTAGAAGGTAGTGAATGCTATGGGGAAAAACAGGGTCGGGTGAGGGGCCCCTTTGTTCTTTTTCGCTCTGCTTCCCGTGTTCTACACCTCCTTTCTCTTCCTCATGTTTCAATTTTCCTTCTTCTTGCCGGGCTTCTCCCGTCCTCCACCTCTTACTCTGTCCTGCCTGCTTCTTCCTTCCTTCCCTCCCGTCCCTCCTTCCTCACCCCTCCCTGCCCCCTCCATTCCTTCTCCCAGTCTGCAGACAGTAACAGGGAGGAGGTGCTCGGCTACTGTAAATAGTCCTTCCACTGGCATGGCAGAATTGCTCCAGACGCTTCTATTGATTTTCACTGGACTTAAAGCCTCACCTTTTTCTCTAATCATCTCATAATGGCTTTAGTATGAACAATCAGGTACAAATCGCCGTAAATCTGCCCAGCCTCCCTCTCCGTCCCTTCCACGCCCTCTCCCTCTCTTTCCGTTTCCCTCCCTTTTATTGTCGGTCTCTCTTCTCTCCTTTCACACCGTTTCCCACATCTTTGGGCCAGCGAGCGCCACGTTTCTCCTGACCCTGAGCTCCTTTCATCCCCTTTCTGCTCATGGTGATTTTAAATGGAGACTCCAAGTAAGGAAGACTCTCATCCTCTCCCCGTATCGGCCTCTGCCGAGATTGATAAGTGTGATTCATTTTACCATCGCTCGTTCTCAGCTTGTCAAGAGACCTGGGTAACAGGGATGAGAGACCATTTTAGGGAAAGGAGGAGAAGGCAGGCATGAGGTAGTGGGAATAGAATGTTCTGGAATTGGCTGCTGACTCTGGCACGGATGGGCTCAAGCGTTGCAGAGGGGAGGGTCTGGGCACCCCCACCCCTTGCCCTCTGTGAGCAGGACCCTCCCTGGATGGCTTCACCGTGTGCCACCCTCCTCGCCATCGCTTTAAATCGGAGGTTTTCATTGGCCACAGGGTGGTGCCGGTGTGGTCAGGAAAACCTGATGGAGAAACCGGAGGAAAAGAGTTTCTAAAGGACCCAACTGAGTGCAGTTAGTGCAGAGGACCCGGTGTGGCCCCGGAAGGTCGTATGCAGCTTTGATGGAGGTTGTTTAGAGGCGGCACGAAGCTGGCCTCTTCCACCTGAGGAAGAACATTGCCTTTTAGATGATAAAATGTGTGCGGTGGTGATTAGCTCTTCATGCTGTGGCCTCCAGTAAGAGTGGACCAGCCCCTGGATTTGCTTCTGAAGGGCCTGGAGCCTGGAGGATTCGCTAAGCACGTACCTTTTTGGTCCCCGGACCTCGTGCACTGGTCACGCCGAGAGGGTCGGGCTGTGGTGGTTTCCAGGGTGGATGTGAGGGAAGCAGTTTGAGTGTTTCCGTCTGTGCTTTGCTGAACTAGCTCTGGTTGCTCATCCCCTGCCTTAGTTTCCTCATTTTATATATGTATATATGTGTGTGTGTGTATATACATATATATATATATATATATATATATATGTATGTATGTATGTATTTGTGTGTGTTTTTGAAGATGGAGCAAACTCCTGCCCCGAAAAGGCAGCATAGTAGAAGCATAAGTACTGGGGTGCAGGGTAGAATGTGGGAACCAGCGCTTAGAGGGGAGGTGCCCAGGCAGTGCGTTTGGCTGGCGCATCTTAGGGGTGACCTCCACCCACATTCGGGGCCGAATCCCCCGTGTCAGGAGCCGAAGGTCGTCAGTCTGGTCTCATTGGGTGACGAGTGTCCCCGTGACTGCTGTGGGGGTGGGGAGTTCTCCCACCCACTCCTGGATGTGACCCAGAAACTTAGCATCTCAGTGCCTGCCCCGGGCCTTTCTGCCCCACAGCGTGGCTGAGATAAACTCCTCTTGCCCCCGAGGGGGGTCCCTCTCACAGGGTCTTGTGAGTCCTCGGATTTGGGGTGGGGCTTGGAGGTGTTTGAGAGTCAGTTTTTCTCTAGGCCCTGGTGTGGCCTGTGGTAAATGGAGATTGATTGCATGTTATTTTTCCTCTTGCTAATGTAATCCATTAGCCCAGCACATGCATAATCAGTTTAGAGCACAGTTAACTGGATATAATCGAGTTCTTTACTGTCTGCTAGAGAAACAGCTCCAGATGCTGCTGACCGGGAGGGCACCCGGCTTCTCACACACGGCCCTCCGCACTAACCCCTTCCCCAAGGCCGACCCTAGCCCCCGCCCCACTCCCACGCCACCCACCCCATCTTGGTCCCCTGGCAAATGACTCACGATCGGTCGGCAAGAGACCCACACTTGCTTTCTGTTGCATCTGCTCAAGTGGTCGTGATGCATCCGACTTCCTCGTCGGACTCCCAGCCTCTCTTTGCCTTCCTCTTCCTTTGGCATGCTGAAGGAGACAGAGCAGCGGCCTCGGGAGATGCACGCGGAAGTGTAGCTTTCCGGTCTGTCCTTGGGCCACACACTGGTCCAGAGTCATTTCTCTCGGTGTCATAAATCCTGGCACGTATGTTGCTGGATTAGGACTGAGCTGTCTGAAAGCATGAGATAGTTCCTAATCTGGACACCAGAGAGGGTTGGGCTAACCTGCAAAAAGGAGAACCTAGCGATACTCTCTCTAGGCTGGCTGGAATTGTCTAGTTGGGCTTATTGTGTGAGAGCAATTTTTAAATCGAGATTAACGTTCATCGAATTCTTCCTCCCTGCCTCCTGGAAGTGAAGGAAAGTGGGGGTCAGCTGGGGAGCCCCAGGCATCAGATGGAAGCTGTTTCCTTTTTTCTTTGCTCCCAGGTTACTTTTGTGAAGTGCTCGTGATTAAATTCCTTGAGTCTTTTTATTGGGTCTTAAATAGCCGTGGCTCTGGTCCAGCCCCCAGTGCTCGTATGTCCAGACCCTCACAGCTGCTGTTATGGGCACTGTGATAGATTGACACAGAGACACAGCGGGAAGGCCAGGGGCCCCAGTCAGGCTTAGAGGCTGAGCTCTTGGTTTTTTGCTTATAGTGATTCATCTGAGCCGGAATGGAAGTGTGTTGTGGGAAAGGTACTCGTCTCTCATTAGGGCTTGAGCTCCAGAACGGGAATTCCTCACCTCACTGCTTTCCCACATAGATGTTTCACTCTTCTCCTAGAGGACCTGCTCCCAGGCCCCAGTCTCCCACTCCTTCCCCACACAGAGATGCGGGGTGTTCTTGCTTGTCTTAAGTAGGGGGGCAGCAGGTACTGCTAGCGACTGCCCTCCCCTCTCCTCCATGCTAGCGCAGATCCTGAGTCACTTTGTGGGTTCAGAGCTAGTGGGAACTCTTCTGTGTTTATCTGGACTTGCCTGCTGTGTGGCTTCCCTGGTGAGCTCTCTGAAATCTGTAGTGTTTTCCGCTTGGGGGAGGAGGGTGCAGAAAGGGCAGTTGGAGATCGGTGCACACCTGCCAACTACTAGAATCTGTTTTTCACGTTGATGTTTTTCTTCACCTGAGAGTCATTGGGATGGAAATCCATCAACTTGAGCAGAGAGATTAAGACCCCCACCAGAATCTATTACTCAAACAGTTCCCAGCTGAGTTTTCTTTGATTGGGCCCAGCCCAAAAGTTTCATATTAATCTTAAATTATACACAAAGAAGGTTGTCTACCACAGGGTTGGGTCTGGGCCCCATGTGAGCTGCATCGGTCCAGCTAGGCAAACCGAGGGGGAGATGCCAGATCTATTCGGTTTCAAGTAGGAGGTAGAGTATGACACCAACTGACTGAACGATACTCACCCAAATTCTCCACATAGTGGGCTTTGATGCTTGCCATGCTGTTGGGATTACTCGAGGTAGAATGAAGGAAGAAACCCTCTGTCAGACTCTGCATTACTTTAGCATCCATCTTCTCAGTTCTTTCCCTGACGGGGTTCACTCTCCCAGCAGGGCAGTAAATTCACCACAGGCTGGATGGACAGACTGGAAGATGCACAACAAGTCAGAGGTTTGGTTTGCAGTTTGCATTCTTCACGCTCCTTTCTGGGTGCGCGGGGTGGGGGTCTTAGGCACACATCTGCACGCTTCATGCCCACAGATGGTGACCGGCAGCCTTTGGGTTGCTTGGAAAGCAAAAAGCTGTCCCTCCTCCCTCCTCCCTCCTCCCTCCTCCCTCCTCCTTCCTCGTCCTCTCCACCCTGATGTGGCTTCATGTTTGAAGCCCTGGTACAGGTGCCATCTGGTTTCCATCGTCACTCTGGATCGTCACCAGTTCCCTCAAACCTTGCTTTCTCATTAGGTCGACTTTGTTTTCAGTGCATACTTATGCCTTCTTCTCTCCATACCTTGGTGCTTTCAACCAAAAATGAAAGGCAGGGAGTGTTTTCCTGTGGTTAATTTAGAAGGTGTGAAGGGCCAGATGTTTTGGTAAATTTGAGCACATTTCGCCTTCATGCCCTCCATCTCCTGGAGCAGCTGGGTGTCTGAAGTTCATTTCCCTCACTTGATGGCTGGGCTCGCGGGATGGGGAGCTTCTGGGGCTGGGCTGGGAGACTGCATGCACATGGGCCCCATGGTCACCACTGGAGAGCCCGGGGTGGGGGGGCTCTGGCGGTGTTTCTGGCAACATGATAACTTCAAGGGGACTCTAAGAAGGTTGAAAAGTCAAATCTTTTTTGGAGGCAGGGCTCATGTTGGGACAGATTTAATCCTTCACTGCTGTATGAATTATGGCCAACATATGATATAGGAACGTGTGGCCAACGTGTGGCCAATGGGTGCAGTGTGAAAGATCGGCACCTCAGTGCAGTCTTGCCCTCCCTCCAGAACCATCCCACCCGCCTTCACCTGAATCCCTCTAGTGGGTGTCATTTCATTCAACACATTCATTCAGCTGATTGGCTTTAAGCACAAGCTTTGCCTAGATCCCTCAGGTTACTGGGTTATACACACCTTCATGTCAAGAAGGTTGGGTCATTGTTACCTTTTGGCTCCCTGCTTTAGATACCAGTTAATGGAATTGAAATCTTATTAGATGAGCCTGTTTTTTTTAAAGTCCAGTAGTAAATATGCTACCTGTTGAAAAACCAGTTTCATAACCATTAACCATAACACTTTCCCCTTTTTTCCAAATGCTCTTAGTATTTTTATTTTCTCTTTTGTTTTCCCCTGCATCCTTTTTGTGGATGGTGAAGAACTGATCAGACCCCTTTAGATTATTATTGTATCCTTAATTACTTCTTCAAGACTGGCATCCCATGTTTACCTCAAGTGTAAGCTAATAATAAAATGTGGCTTCCTTATTTTTATGGTAGAAATTGTTAGTATGAGTAATGTGTTCACTGTAGAAAATTTGAAAAATCCAGGGAAGTATGAGAAAATAATCCTCAGCCTAAACCCCATCATATGACAACATATTTTTATTTCTTTCTTTTTGCATAACACAAGATGCATAAGTCATCTTACAAAATTGGAATTATGCTGCATGTCTACAGTATTGTACCTCAGCCCTTATATCAAGTATTTTTCAGTACTTTTTAAAATGGAAGTCTTTTTTCTACTCTCCAGCTCTGCTCTCCAGAAGCAAATCACTGTTACTTAGATTATCTCCTTTTGTTTTTTTCCTGTGCGCACACTGATAGAAGTAATGTGTGCATGTGTGGACGCGCACATACTGTTCACCTAAGAAAGCTTTATAGACACATGCTATGCTGTTGCCTTGCTTTCCTCATATAGCTTCTTATCCTGAAAATCATTTCAGGTTATTATGTATTGATCTAGCTCACTCTTTTTAGTGGCTACATAGTTTTCCATTTATTGACCAGGTCCTCACTGATGTACATTTATGTTATCTGCAGTTTTGATCTTACGGACAGAGAGGTGTAGGGAACAGCTGTGTTCATACTTCTCTCTACACTTGAGCTGTTCCAAGAAGTGGGCCTGCTGGGTTCCAGGGTGTCGTGCCTGTAGATAGAGTACTTTCTAATGGCCCTTCAGAAAGAAGACCCTGTCAGAATATTATTCACACTGTTAAGAACATTTTAAATATTATTAAGTTTTAAGTATTTTAACTGTTTTAAACATTTCAAGTTTTATTAAGAACATTTTATCCCCTCCCTATATTAGGTGATGCTCAAACCCCTGCATGGTGACCGACACTACGTTATTTTTTTTTGTTTTCATCAGGTTGGCAAATTTGTTCCAATGTGGGTCTCTTTAATTGTTAGATAGGGTGAACGTTTTTTCATGCATTTATTGGCTGTTTGAATTTTTTCCTTTTAACATTTATTTATTTATTTTTGCTGCATTGGGTCTTCGTTGCTGTGTGCGGGCTTTTTCTAGTTGAGGCAAGCGAGGGCTACTCTTCGTTGCGGTGCGCGGGCTTCTCATTGCGGTGGCTTCTCTTGTTGCGGAGCACGGGCTCTAGGCGCGTGGGCTCAGTAGTTGTGGCTCGTGGGCTGTAGAGTGCAGGCTCAGAGTTGTGGTGCACAGGCTTAGTTGCTCCACGGCATGTGGGATCTTCCCGGACCAGGGCTCGAACCCGTGTCCCCTGCATTGGCAGGCGGATTCTTAACCACTGAGCCACCAGGGAAGTCCTGAATTTTTTTTTTAAATAAATTTATTTATTTATTTTTGGCTGCGTTGGGTCTTCATTGCTGCGGGTGGGCTTTCTCTAGTTGCGGCGAGCAGGGGCTACGCTTCGTTACGGTGCGCGGGCTTCTCATTGCGGTGGCTTCTCCTGTTGCGGAGCACGGGCTCTAGGCGCGTGGACTCAGTAGTTGTGGCGCACAGGCCTAGTTGCTCCGTGGTATGTGGGATCCTCCCGGACCAGGGCTCAAACCCGTGTCGCCTGCATTGGCAGGCGATTCTCAACCACTGCGCCACCAGGGAAGCCCGTCCTGAATTTTTAAAGAATATTTATTTATTTGGCTGCGCCGGGTGTTAGTTGTGGCACGTGGGATCTTCGTTGCGGCATGCGGGATCTTTAGTTGCGGCATGTGGGATCTAGTTCCCTGACCAGGGATCTAACCTGGGCCCCTTGCATTGGGAGCCCGGAGTCTTAACTGCTGGACCACCAGCAAAGTCCCTTGGCTGTTTGAATTTCTTTAGTGGCTTTCCTTTTCGTAGCCTTTGCCCTGTATTCATTCATTCATTCAGTTCATTCATTCATTTGGGGGGTTTGGTCTTTTTTGTGATTGGTTTGCAAGAGCTCTTGGTTTATCAGGGCCAGTGGTCCCTACTGTGCTGTGGATGCTACAGAAATTTCTCCGAGTCTTACTCATCTTTCACTTAGCTTATGATGTGCTTCAGCCTACAGAAACTTTTTCGTTTGTATGTTGTCCAATCTGCATGTCTCTTTCTTTATCCTTCTAACTCTTCTCTTTTTCCAGGGAGGCTCTCTCTCGCTGCTAATGTTATAAAATAATAACGGTAATAGCTAGCTCCTATACGACACTTATCGCAAGCAGGTACTATCTGTCATACCTGCTTTGCAGGATTAATTGATTTACTCTTCTCTTAACCCACCTGTTTTCAAATGGGGGAACCCGAGGCAGAGGGCGTTACAAGTCACCAGCTAGTGAGTGTTGTTGGAGTGGGTCTTCAAACCCAGGCAGCTGGGTACCACTTGACTGATAGTTTCTTCAATACTTTCTCCCCCTGTTTAAGACTTTAATTTATGAGGAATGTATTTTGTATATGGTACATTGTAGGACTCTGTTTTTGTGTGTTGTGTGATTTAGGACCATGTTTTCTTTCAGATAGGATGGTTGGTTGTCCAACAGATTCTTAAATAGCCATTCTTTCCTTGCTTATGTGAAAAGCCCTGTGTATCATCCCCCGTCTGTAGATCTTACAGAGCACCTCCCGAATACTTTGCAGATTTGGGTCAGTCCGTGCATATTTCCGGAGTATTGCTTGTCGAAAGCACTGAGACGCAAGAAGAGGGAACACACAGGCGGTTCTCTTTTCCAGGCATGTAAAGCCCTGTGGATGAGATTTCTTCCTCTCTCCTTTTCCTCTTCCTCTCTGGTGCATTCCCCAGGGTGAAATTTCTTAGATTAATTACCTTCATCTCAAATACACTGAGATGAGGGAGTCTCCAGGAGAGCAGGGGGCTTGAGAGAGGGACCAGATTTTTTATTGTTTCTTAATGGAGACTGTGGGTCTCTTTCTTTCCTTTTTTTTTTTTTTTTTTGGTAAATAAGACAGAGAACAAATACTGAAAGTCTGAGAATTTCCCTTTTCTGAAGCTCTTACTTGGATAGTGGCTGTGTCCGCTTATTTCCAGGAGGAGCTGTTTTCAGCGACTGGTGACAAGTCTTTTGGATTCCAGAGAAGGTGTGCCATGGCCCCCACTCAGGCTGAGGAGCGGGGTCGTCTAATTTCAGAAAATCTAATAACTACCGCTTTGTCGAAATACTTGAAACCCTACCACGCCCACTCTCCCCCGCCCCACAAATCCTTAAGCTCAAAGCCCTAGGCCTTCTTGGGAAAGAAAAGTCTCAAAGTATCCATCCCCGCCAGCCCAGCCCCGTGGAGAGGAGTAAGCCACACTACTTGTGGAGTTCTTTGCACGAATGCCACCTGCCGTCTTAGGGTGGTCTGTAACCCTAAGAATTTTGCTGCAAGTATTCCATTGCCTCCACATTCCAGAATAATCCTGTGTTACAGTTGCTCCAGGTGAACCCTGTCTGGGGGAAAGCGATGCCAGCTAGCAGGGGGAAAGACCTAAACCCAGTTTTGAGTCCTTTCGACTTGCTCAGGACTTGGACTCAAAGGACAAATTTGCATACATTTAGCCCCAACAGGTGTTTCTGGTTTTTTGTTTTGAAAGGGAAATTGTAAGGGAACAATTAAGCACTGTCAGGAACATTGTCAGAAGGCAAGAGTTTTTAAAGAATTACATAATACACCTGAACCATAGTCTTTATTCCTTTTTCAACATAACTTGAAACTCTAAATGCTATTTAGGTGCAGGGTGGGAAAGGCTGTTGCTATGAAAACCCTTTCGGTAGCACTAACTGAGTCATTTAATACTTTAATATTTAATAAAATTAGGTTTCCAGCCCTTTTTTTTTTTTAAGCAACCAGGTTTTAGGGTGAACGTTAAAAATGTTAAAGACAAAAAAAAAATCTATTGCTCACAGAGATGTTGGAGGGTATTGAAACCAGCAACATCAGGCTGGTGCCCCTGAGGAGGACTGAAAATCCCACAGCAGGGACCTCAGGGTCAAGTTGCCAAATTTAGCAAATAAAACTGTGAAATACCCAGTCAAATGTAAATTTCAGACAGACAAGAAGTAATTTTTTGTTATGAGTATGCACCATAAAATACAATTATATTTACTTATCTGAAATTCACATTTACCTGGGCGTCCTGTGTTTTCTCTGGTAACTCTTCTCTGGATGACGAAGAAATTCTTTCCTAGTGTCCTACCCACTGGCCCGGTGGGAGCGTAAAGAGAGGTAAGTGGCTTCCTTGTTGGTAAAGCCTCTGTTTTTTTTTTTTTAATGGGTCCCAACAAAAGAGGAAAATTACAAAGGCCTGTAGTGATGATTTCCAATTTTTGTTATTTATAGAAAACTCATATCAGATTTTCACATTTTCTACATTAAATAAATTGCTTTTCCTATAATGAAATCTGAAATTTTCTCCAGAGCTATTTGTTAAGATTTGCTTTTCAATAATTTTTTCATTATTTCCTTGTATTTGAAGTGCTTTCATGTTGCACAGCGAGACGGACGGCAGGATGCCCAGTTCAGTTCGTTGCAGTCTTGCCAGAGGCTTCCACTGTCCTTGCTCACGCTGGGCTCCTCGGGCCTCTTTCTGCATTGTTATTCGTATGTAAGTGGTAGAAATTCACAGCCCTTGAGCATCGGCTGTTGTCGATGGCACGGCTGTGCCCTTCCACAGGTAGGACTCTCCGAGGAGACGCTGAAAGTGGGTTTGAATCAGGACTAATCATCAAGAATGATTAAGGAACCTTCTCTAGGGTCTGTATCCTCATTTTGTAAGAGGCAAACTAGTTAGAAGGTTAGAAATGTTTATCTACTGACAGTATTTGAGTTGTAACATGTTAATTAGCAGGGCAGGTTCCCAGTCCCTGGACGAGGGCCTCCAAAGCATATCCGGTCTCTTAGGTCAACAGTTTTAACACCATTTCGTTTGCTGGGTCAGCCTGTGCGTTGGAATTGCGGGGAGGATTTCTCACGTCCTTGCTTGTCTCTGTTGAGTCTTCTCTTTCTCTCTCTGACCACAGGCTCCTTCTTGAGGATTGTTGGGCCCTTGTAGCCGCTTCTGAGCCAACCTCTGGACTTCCCTGGGTGACGTATCATACCAGGTTGTCCTTCTTTTCCTACAGAAGACAGGGCCCTGGGGCCCCTGGTTCTAGGATGGGAGTGTCCCTGCACCTGTCACCTTGATTTGCTCTCCTGCTGCTGGTTTGGACCCCAGCACTTAGGACACCCTTCCCTGGTTTGGTCTATGGGACACCAATAAATGGGAAGGGGATTTCTCCCTCTGGGTCAACAGCATTTATTGAGTCTGATTTTGTGCTGAGCCCTGAAGTAGGATTTTTGACTTGGGCTGAAAAATCTTGTAACGTGTTACTTAAAAACATCTTTTGTGTAGTGAGTGGCATGCGCTGGGAGTGTGTTTTACCTCCAGCGTCTGTGCTCTGTGACAGGGACCCCAGTCCCTGCATCTGTCTGTTTGCCTTTCACGTTGCTCTTGCTTCTGAATCTTCGTCCTTTTGGAAGAGTGCCCAGGGCGACATGAGCAGACACCAGGTGTAGTTCTGAGTTAGGAGAAAATCACTTTCCCAAAACCTGTGGCACACAGGTCATACCTGTGTGGGGCTGGAACTTTTTTCTGGTCTACCCTTACTTCCTTTCTCTCTTCTTCCAGCCAAAAAGTTGGAAAGATCCCACAACCAACCACAGCCTTGCTGATACCTGCCCTCCTGTGACAAGTAGGGAGGACAGAATCCCGAATGACCTCAAGGCTTTTCCGGCAGGATCCTGTCCCCCTTAACTGTTGGAGGAGCACCGGTGTCCCCAGGCTGGGGGTTGGTCTTGTGGTCTTGCGCACACATCTGGATTGTACTCAGTTCCTTTCTTTGGCTTTTGTGTTAATGTATCTTGGGGCTTTGGGGACAGTGGGAGCAATAATGTTGGGATTTGGTGTTTGCTCCCGGGTTCCCTTTGGCCCTTGCGAGGGAGGGCTGGGTCCCTGCAGAGAACCTGCAGATGAGATGTGGATGTCGGTGCTCCTGGAGATCTAGGAGAGGCTTTGATTTTATTTACGGCAGAGACTGTCCTGGTGGCACGACCCCGTCTCTCTTTAGAACATGTTTTGCTGATTTAAAATAGGACTCATCTGAGTTCCTGACTCTCCGTGAACCGTTGAGTATCGTGGGCCAGGAAGGTTCTCTGATGAGCATCACGTTTCTCCGGCACTCTGCGCATGTGTGGCGGGAGATAAAGGGTCACCCCAGATGGTCACCCCCATGCCAGGGTGGTTTTCAGGGTAATCTCCCCACCTCTGCTTGGCCTTCCCATTTCCGTATTTCCCTTCTCCCACCAGCTCTCGAGCTTTCTAAAATCATTAAAGATGATGCAGCCTGGGGAGCATTCCTAGGTTCTTCCAGTCAGCCAGGCCAGGAGGCGTGGGTCCCAGGACTGATTTCCTCAGTGTCCTAGACATGAGTCAGCGAGTGTGACTCTGCGGCCAGCTGTGGTTTAGGAAGCGCTGCGGGGAGCGATTTGGCTGGAGGCATCTGCTTGTGTGTGTTTCTTTCACTTCTGGTTCTCAGATTAAGATCCAAGCATTTTTCATTATTATTATTTTTTTGTCCAGTCTGGGTTTCTGTTAGTGATGGCCACAGCTGCCAGTGTGGGAAGACCAAACCATTTCTCCAGGGACAAGAGTTCTGTAAAGTAGTCCAGTCTCGTCGTGTCCAACTTTGAATCCATACCCCACCTCTCCACCTCCGTCATCTTGCTGCGATCGTTTGCATTTCTGGGCCTTCGCCACTTTGAGTTTATCCAAAGTTCAGGCTCGGGGCATCTGTGGGTTTGTTCTGAGGTGGCGAGTTCTTGAGTCATTCTTCCTCTCTGACTCTTTCTCCTCTGACGTTCTAGCACCCAGAGGACCCCAAAAGTCACCGAGACACGCCTTCTGCATTCTCAGTGCCTCCCACAAACACTGTCACATGCTTTTTTCCTTTGCCTGGTCTGCTCTTTATTCCTCTTTGTACATGGCATTTGGAATAAAATCTCACCTGGGGAAGTCTCAGACAGCAGCAACAAAGCCCAGCTCCACTGAGGGGAGACTAATTACACAGCTAATTAATCCAACAGATGTCACTGTAAATGCTCGTTTCTTTGTAATTTGGATCTCCATCGCCGAGATAGGCTTTGGGCCCCACTGGAAATGTCCTTTTTATCAGACTTTAAGGAAGAGCATATTTCCGGCCTCACCTTTATGCCCTTGTGACACATCCCCGGTTTTCCAGAAAGCTCTGCCCCACTACAACAGCCACAGATGGTGTCCCTGCCCTGAGTGCATGTCACACCATTTGCCACCAGGCTTGTCTCTTGTCTCACGTTGTTAGTTTGTTTCTCCACCTGGTTTGTAAACCTCTTCGGAATGTCAGCTGCCTTAACCAGTGTTCATCTCTCGAGAATGCACCACGACACAAGACAAGCCGACTCCCAGAGATGGTCACCAGTTTCTTTCCCTTTGCTTCCTTGCCTTTCCTGCAAGCAAGTTTGTTTGTGATGAATGCAGCAGAAGAGTGTTTGAAAGGGACCGTTTTGATATCAGATGGTGAAGAAGCATAGAACCCTGTGATTTGGTTGGTGAAGTCGAAAAACTCACAGATGGATCAACCACAGGGTTCTTGGAGGTGGGGGAGGGGTGTCAGGAAGCAGGAGGGAGGGGGTGATTTTGTTTCCTCCCTGCTCAGGGATATGAGTGGAACAGACAGGATGCAAGGCTCTGCTTTCTGCAGGCGGCCTGGGGGCGCTGTGCGCCATCGCTGGTGGTCCTGGGCCGTAGGCTGGCAGCCTGTGCCTGCAGAGGCTGCATCGTTCCTAGTTGCCACCCGCCCAAGGCCGTGATGACTGAGTTCTGTTTGCTGACGTCCCCTTGGCCTCCCTTGGTCATGCCCGCCTGTGAGTGAAGTCACAGTGTCCCCTCCTGGCTTCTGTGACACCAGTCTTCTGGTTTGTCTTGTCCCTCTCTGGCCCGTCTCCTTGGTGCCCTCTCTGGCTTCTGTCGCTCACAGTAAATGCTAGAGTCCCCAGGGCTTGGCGCAGGCCCTCTTCTCTTTTCTGTTTATAATTCTCCCCAAGTGTCATGTTCAGCTTTTAAACAACATCTCCCTTCTGGTGACACTGGAATCACGGTCTTGAAGCCTGGGCTCTCTTATCTGCCTCTGTACTGGGCCCTTCTGCTGAATGTCTGACAGTTGACTCCTCAGCCTCGGCATGGCCTGAAGAGAAGTCTTGCTGGCCACGTGACTCCCAAGCCCCTTTCTCCCCCGGCTCCCGTGGTCAGGGCCATGCCAGTCTACCATTTGCTCAAGCCTGACAGCTGGGAGTTATCGTGGCCACCTCCTTCTTTCACTCCCCTGCAGCCAAACCATCACTACGTCCTGCTGACCCCACCTTCAAGGTATGTTTCTGCCACCTTCCCCATTGTCTCTCAGTGTGTCAGCTCTCTCCTGGCCGCTACTCTTGCCCCTTAGAATCCACTCTCCGTGCAGTGATTTCATGAAGAGGAAAATCAGGTCATATCACTCCCCTGCAAAGACCCAACAGCGGCTTTCCATCCCACTTAAAATAGAAGCCAACCTTTCTGCCCTGGCTAACAAACCTCCTTGTGGCCTGGACTCCACCCACCATACCAACCTCATCTTATAACACCCCCTCCCCTTCCCATGACACTTCTGCCGCACGGGCCTTCTTACTGTCCCTTCAGCGGGCCAAGCTGGTACCTCCTGCTGGGCCTTTGCACTTGGGGTTCCACTGTCTGGAATGTGCTTCCTTGACCTCGACGTCCAGCTCTAGTCCTCAGAGAGGCTTCCCCTGACCACCCACTCTCAACTAGTTACCGAGAGTAGCTCCATCTGAGTTTACTTCTCTGCACTGACAGTTACTATGTATTTTCTTATTCGTTCATTTATTTATTTGCCTACCAAAAGATCGACTATCTCGGTGGCCTTATTAATGGCTGTATCCCTGGCATTTAGAACAGTGTCTGACACCAGCTCAGTAAATACTTACTGAATGACAAACGTACTAGTGGAACGTGCCCACGGTTTCTCCTCTCTAGGATCTAGTATAGCAGTGTAGTCTGAACACTTGGCTTCGCATAATTGGGAGTCCAGAAGCACATGTCAGAGCAAACTGGATGTCATGTGTGGACCAGAGCTTTCCAGAGCTGTTCATAACCATGTTATTTACCATCAATTCTGTGCAGCTTTTTTCTGTACTGACCCACTGAGAAACAGTCCTGGGACTGCTGGGCAGCTTGTGTCCAAGTGTTTTGAAAATTCCCACATGCAGCTGGCCTAGGCTCTGTGTCCCTAAACTCCACCAGCCCAAATCACACCTCTTTTCACTCAGCAGTCATAGAGATTGATGTTGAGGTAGAAAAAGTGATGACACTTTCCTCCTACTTCCTATGATAGTCTATTTTTACAGTGGTCTTTCTCCTCTACTCAATTACAAGACCCTTTACAGCAGGATTTGTTTATTCTTATCCAACTTTGTATCCTTCCCAGTCCTGCAGGTATTAGATAGTCAGTCAGTGTCAGTTGAAGATTTGATACCAAGGACAAAAATCTTAAATATAGAAACTTAAAGATTAGGTTCAGTCCTGAAAAGTCTACTCCTTCTGTTTCCTTAGAATCTTCTCTGTTCACTCTCCAACTCTTTGTGTCTAGATGATGCTGGTTAGCCCCATATCTGGTTTTCTCCAGGAGAACCACGTGGCAGAATGTATTCCCAGTAAGAGAGGAGCTCCAATCTCCTTCTCTCCTCCTGCCCCACGTTCAAGCTGCACATCTTTGAACACCTTTTTTTTAAAAATAAATTTATTTATTTATTTATTTAGTCTGTGTTGGGTCTTCGTTTCTGTGCGAGGGCTTTCTCTAGTTGAGGCAGGCGGGGGCCACTCTTCATCCCTGTGCACGGGCCTCTCCCTATCACGGCCTCTCTTGTTGCGGAGCACGGGCACGGGCTCCAGACGCGCAGGCTCAGTAATTGTGGCTCACGGGCCCAGTTGCTCCGCGGCATGTGGGATCTTCCCAGACCAGGGCTTGAACCCGTGTCCCCTGCATCGGCAGGCAGATTCTCAACCACTGCGCCACCAGGGAAGTTCTAAACACCTTTAAGGAGCAGGATAACGTACTGGCTTCTTTAGGGCTGTGGTCTTAAACTTTGTAAACTTTGTTGACTAGAATACAAAAAGAGATACGTTTTAATTGGTGACCTAGCACATACATATAGAGAGATATTTTATATATATAGCTGAAACAAAAGTTTTACAAAATCATTTTATCCTTACTACATGTGCTGCATTCTGATACTTTCTTTTCTATCCTATTCCTTTTTTTTTTTTTTTTTAACACAAATGCTGGTTGTATTCATGGCATTGATTTTTATGATTCACTAATGCTATGACTCTCTACCCAGGGAGGAGGGGCCTGCCTGGCCCAACCCTCAGAGATTCAGATTTCCCAGACTGTGGGTTTCTAATAGCTCCAGGTTCAGAACCACTGCACTGAAGGATCAGGAACTGCAGTTTGAAAAACATTGTCATGCAGGATACAAAGAAGAGTTGATCGGTGCCAAAGTTATCCAAGTCTGGCATGAGTTAGAGGGAGAGAGAAATCACAGCCAATTGGTTAGATCAGAACAGACCTCCTGGAAGGAGGGAAGCTGGAGTTTGTTTGGGCAAGCTTTGAAGAGGGAATGATCACATAGACGGGCAAGCTGGACAGCGGACAAAGGCAGATTCATCTCTTCTACATACTAAACCCGAGGCCGTAATTCTAAACTGATTTTTGTAACTGGTGCTTCCTTTCATGCACTGTGGTGGTCACTATAACTTCTCAGAAGAAATCGTCGTGAGCCACACATTTCATACTAGTAACACACTGGAATCGGGGCCTCTTCAGTATTGTAATCGTAAGGAAGTCTGCTCAAATCATCTGTTAAAATAATACAAAATATTTTTTAAAAGTACCCCATAAACAAATATTGAACTATAGTTAACACCATGTGTGCTGAAGTATTTGCGGGGGCTGGCGGAGTGGCGCAAAGTGTATTTGTCTGCAGTTGACTTTGAAATGCATCAAAAATGGAAGCTTCATTGATAAATGGATATTTTATATATATATATATATATATATCTCAAACTAATATATATGTACACATATATATGTACATATACATATACAAACTAATATATATACACATATACAGATTAGTGTGTGTGTGTGTATATATATAGCAAGTATTTTAGCATCTGGGTGATAGATAAGTGTCTACTATACAATTTTTTTTCAATTCTTCTCTATTACTGAACATTTTCATAATATAACATGAGTGTAGAATACTAAAACCTGATGTTAGGTGGTATTTCTACTCTGAAGTCCACACGTGGAAGCTGCAGGTTCACTGTGAGGTGTCTTCTCCACCCTCACTGTCCTCCCCTCTGCCTTCCCACGCAGATGTTCTGCTGTGTCTCTGAAGGTCGGGCTCAGATACTTCTCTCTTTTTCAGGCAAGTGCATATATTTCGCTGGAGGCAGAAACCCTCCCCAACTGAGAGGTCTCCAACCACTGCAGGAGAGGCAGTGGGAATTGAAGAGGCTGTTGGTCATTCCAGAAGTTTCAGATGCTCACTAGATGCCAGGCGCTAGAAAACTTCAAGATAGGCTGCCCGTGTGTCTTAGGGGAGAGCCAGGTAGCTCTTGGGGTTTTAAAGAGGGAGAGGCTTCCTGGTGTCAGGCTGCCTGCGTTTGAATCTTAGCTCCTGCCCTTCACAGATGTGTGGCTTTGGACGTGAAACGTAATCCCTCTGTGTTCTTCCACTGTGAAACGGGCTCCTGAAACGACCTGCCTGGTAGGACTATTGAGCGAGTTAAATGTGATCCTACCTGGGACGTGCCTGCAGTGCAGTCGGCACACGGCACAGAACAATTTGCTCTTCTCTAACAGTGCCACTTTCCTGCGTTAGATTTTCCGTTGTCTTACGTAGACCACATAATTGAAGTTACTTTATAATTTGGTTTTCATTAGTTTTGAACTTGGCACGCTTTTTGTTTAGGGGACAGAAAGGCTGGTGGGGTTTTTTGGTTTGCAGGAGGGAGAAAGAATTTCCCTTGAGAGATGTGACCAATGTGTAGTGAAGACTTTGGGCAATAATTTAACCTCGGTCAGTCAGCTGTGGTCCCATCGGAGGAATGAGGGGCTGGGAGGGACCACTAGGTTCCCTTTCAACACGAAGAGTGTGTGTCTGCAGGATTTTTTTTTTTTTTAAGGGAATACATCAGTCTCTTCTGTGGAATGCAGCGAGAAGTGATCTAGTGAAGTACTTAGGAGAGTTAGAAAGTGATCCAAGTCCAGCCTTTATTTTGGCTACGCCTTCTTTGACTCCTTCTCTGAGACGTGCCTAACAGGTCTTCCGCTGTGAGAGGAAAGAGCAGTGAAGTTACTTTGACCGACATAATTTTATGATGTTGTCCTGCCTAACCTGGGGGACCTTGGGGACTTCAGAATTTGATTTTTTTAAGCAGGCCTACCCCCGCAAGCCCCAATACACCCATATTTCCCTTGCGTGACCAAAACTAGGTGCAAGTAAGAATTGGGGCTTGGAAACTGGTTCAGAGTACACGGCACACTCAGAACTGTGGTCTCTGTTTTTCCCCTTCCCTTATATACGTTCTTTTCTGATTAAAGCTAATGCAGATTCACTCTGAAGAAATTATAATCCAGAAATGCACAGCATGGAGGGCAAAGATTGAAAAGCGAAGGTTACGTTCTAGTTAAACGGGAGTGTATTTGGCTTTGGCGTCTCTTCAGTGTCTTGTATTTGTGCCTGTTTACGTTTTGTAACCTTGGCAATGCCACAGACTATCGTAAAGGGGGAACAGCCTCTGAACACAAATGAAGTATTAGCCAGAGCTGCAAAGCTGCCTTACCCACCTTGCCTAAGTGAGTTCATTTATGTTGAAAACCACAGTGTTGGTGGCATGGATGGCTTAACATTGCCTTAGGACTCTTCTTTCAGTGTTTACATTCACTGTAGCGAACACCTGCAGTCAAGTACGTAAAACGTTTCCATGGCAACTGTTCGTTATCCATTAATTTACAATATTCCAAAATTTTTCTTCAGCTGAAACTTTTTTTTCTTTAAACTGTGCATTCCTTTATTTGTACATTGGAAGTTAATCTCCTTGGCTACTCAAGTTATGGATGTTTTCTCCCTACCCCACCTCTTTTGAAAGCTGATTTTTTTTTTTTTTTTTTTTTTTTTTGGTTTTATGAACTAAATGGCTAAACCTGGGATCTCTGATTACAGCTCTGAGTCAGTAAGTGGGAAGAGAGGCCTCCCTCCTTGATTTGAAAGAAACAAGACTTAATGTGAGACAATCTTTAACATCTGAAACGATGTGCAAAGTATGTGCAACAGAAAAATCTCACCAAGTTCATTGCCTGCCTGATGATTAGATCAGCATGAGCGGATCTGGCAAGTATGCTTGGGAAGCAGAGCAGCTTTTTGTCATTTGAATGGTGAATTTAATGGCTACTCTCCACGACTGCGTTTCGGGCAATGTAAGTTTCACGCTGGTGTCCAGAGGCCTGTAAGGAATGTATCCACCACTGACGTCTGGAAACACCTACGAAATGAAATGCAAATCAACGGCAGTAACATGCTAAGGTTGCAAATTTGGACACAAATGAGGAAATGCAAAAGGAAGTTTTGCATAGCAACACTCACTTCCCATGTGATTATTACCACTAACTATGATATTCTAATACGCAGGATGTGGGGCATCATTATGCCACACAATTATTACTCCTTGGGTGAAATTTTACATTTTATAACTATCGTATGCGAGTCTTTTGCATTTCTTACACACTCGGACGTAGGTAATGATTCTGTCATTTATCTTCAGTATAATCATAACCTTCCTTATTTTGGAAGCATACAGGCATTATCTTTGTTTTCTTCCCTAGTAGGTTGTATGGGCATTTCTAAATGTTATCGACACTGAGCGGTTTTTCCCAGTTGACAGTGGCAGGTGAAGGCAAACGCTAGTTTGGTTTTGTTGCTGGAGAGCTTGAATTACTGTTGTCTTCCTAGCTATTTCAGGTTTGAAGCGTGTCCTGGTCATTTTGGGCGTTAGGACTTTCGCACCTTGTGTCCTGGTCCTTTTGGGCGTTAGGACTTACG
The DNA here is from genome assembly GCF_964270905.1 of Leucopleurus acutus. Classification (NCBI taxonomy): domain Eukaryota; kingdom Metazoa; phylum Chordata; class Mammalia; order Artiodactyla; family Delphinidae; genus Leucopleurus; species Leucopleurus acutus. Next base: position 15,822,784 of record NC_139162.1, on the reverse strand, counting down.
TTGGCTTCCAGATATACTTGGGACTTAGAAAGCCTGTCTGTAAGCATAGATCACACAGAGTTCATTACCCTCCCCGCCCACCCACCCCCAATTTAAAAAATAAATTTACTTTCGTTTTTCTTTGTTCTCCTCCAATTCTAAATAGTTTGGCAAAGATTTTTAAGAAGAATCTTAAAGGAGTACTTCATCAGAGACCACTCCTCTCTCATGGAATAATATAAAGAGTGGACAGGAAGCTGTGTCTGTAAGGGGAGTAGGTGTGAAGTATGTTAGGTAATATATATGTGTGTATATATATTCTAAGTGACGCTTTCTTTTCATCTTCTCCCCCTTTTCACGTTGGGGGTCTCGGAGCCCAGCGCATCCCTGTGACTGTAGTTGATTCAGCGTAATTGATGCGCTCTCATTTCCCACAGCTGATGAGGATTATATCAGCTTGGTTTAACGGTCTCATTTTCTGCTCCCAGTGCACACTTGTTTTAATGTGTTTCAGCTAATGAGGTAGAAGAGAGAACGAGGTGTTACTGTTTATACACAGACAGTGAGCTTGTGTGGAGAGCCCTGCTACAGCCCACGTGGCCCTGGGCGTCCTCGGGGGCGGGTCCCACAGAGCGAAGCCACCTTTTTGGAACATGTTTTTTTTGTGGCTAAAGATAATGATCATTAGCCGTAAGCTTCGCCAGATAGTCTTCTTTTTTATTTTATTTTTTTGCGGTACGCGGGCCTCTCACTGCTGTGGCCTCTCCCGTTGCGGAGCACAGGCTGCGGACGCGCAGGCTCAGCGGCCATGGCTCACGGGCCCAGCCGCTCCGTGGCATGTGGGATCTTCCAGGACCGGGGCACGAACCCGTGTCCCCCACATCGGCAGGCAGACTCGCAACCACCGCGCCACCAGGGAAGTCCCACCAGATAGCCTTCTTAATACTTCTCTCTTCTCGGTGTGTCTCTCGTGTGTCATGATGAGAAGTTAAAAGGTGTCTCAGAGCTCAGGGTGCAGTTGAGTGCGTTGATCAAAACCCCCCACCCCTGCCAAAAAGCTTCGTTAAACTCCAGGTTCCATCCCCCAGCCCCAGGCCCCTAGGTGGACCCTTCCCCACTAACGGTCAGTACATTTGAAGTAACTCAAGTGAGACCATTTTCAGAAGTCTAAGAGCAACCATACCTGTGAGTGGGGAATGCTGAGAGTCTGAAATAGGCACTGAGAATTAGTATTTTATGAGCTATGGGTCAGAACAGTGTTATTGGTAGGGATGGCGGAAGAGGTGGAAGAAACTTCCAGGGTGGTTTTCTGTGAGCAGGGGTCTGGTCTGGGTCATGACTTGGCTCTTGCCTCTTCGGGAGGTGGGGCACCGGAGGTTGGAGGCTGGTGTAATCGAGGTACAGATGCTGCCGCCCTCCCTCCCTCCCTCCCTCACCCCCTTCTTCAGGCTGCTTGGTGAGCAGGTCGCTGCCTCAGGGCAGCCAGGAAGCCGAGGCTGGTGGGCCTTTTGCATGCATTCAGATCTCCAGCTTCTGGACACGAGGGAAATAAAGGGGGCGTGAAGGGGGCAGGGGCACAGCAGAGGGGACCTTTCCCTCTTGGGAACCACTCTGAGCCACTTTGTGGAAGGACACGCTCTCGTGCCTCCGACGCCCTTTCCTGCCATGTTTCACTGAAGTCCTTTCCTTTCCCTCTCTCTCTCAACGTGGAGCACCCTAAACGGTTAAACCTGTCCCCTGGCCTTGGCCTGGTGCCAGCCCCATGGGGCGCTGCGCCGGCTCGAGGCCCCCAGCACATCCCGGCTTCCCGAAGGCACAGCAGCCGTGGGTTTCAGCAGGAATTAAACAATTACTAAGTCTTAGTCCTCCCCACCTTCCGTGGATTGACTCTATAAATTGTCAGCCTGTTGACATTTTAATGCGAATTATGTCATGTGGTATCCCCTTTGATTTCGACACGCCTCAGTTTGTAAATACATGAGCCACTGAAAGGCTTGTGGTTACTGTACACTCCGGAGGCCTCGGGGTTTTTGGTGGGGGAGAGAGCGCTGCAGAGCGCGCAGTGCTGGGAGTGTGCCTGGCGTGGAAATCCTTTCGCAGCTACCCCGGGCGGCTTGGAGGGCAGGCGGGCGGGCTGTGCACGGGCCCTGCTGGGAGCCCCAGCGCCATGCTGCTGGCCTTCCGGGGCGCCAGGAAGGCCACCGCTGCCTTTGGTACCAAATCACGGGGTATTTCTATCGGATGCATTGATGGCTGAGCGTCTCCCCAAAGTTCCCGTGCAGCGCTGCTCCTCCTCTTGTGAAGCGTGTCACCTCACCCCACCCCCAGCACCTGGAGAAGAACTGACTCATTCTAGATAAGAGAGCAAACCAGGAGGGCAAGGGAGCATTACCCGCAGCAGGTGTTTCCCTGGAGAAATGATTCCACAAGGCTTTTTAAGGAAATGACTGATGCAGATTGAGAAGTTGAGGAAGAAGAAAGGTAAGGATGATTAAGATGTAGAGAGGAAAGAGGAAGACTCGCCATTTGTGCGGGAAAGGAATGGAAGATTCTGAATGTTCAACTCCCCGAAGTGAAACTAAGGGGAGAAATGTTGAAGTAGATTTTAAGAGGCAATTCTCCAGTGAGAACAGTCCAGAAACCCTGTACTAGGACTCTGCTCCAGCTCACTGTTCTCACGGTACGCGGGCCTCTCACTGTTGTGGCCTCTCCTGTTGTGGAGCACAGGCTCCGGACGCGCAGGCTCAGCGGCCATGGCTCATGGGCCCAGCCGCTCCGCGGCATGTGGGATCTTCCTGGACCGGGGCACGAACCCGTGTCCCCCGCATCGGCAGGCAGACTCTCAACCACTGCGCCACCAGGGAAGCCCTGGCTCACTGTTCTTAACACCCTATTTTCCAGCTTCTGATCTCTTCTTATTTGAGACTTTCCTTTAAAATTAATAAGCCTGGAGGAGCTGACTCCTTGGCGATGCCTTGTCTGTGGAATGTCAGTACTCAGAAAAGTTAGAATTAGCCATTTTGAGATGGGATATGTTGTGCCTGGAGGTGGTTGGCCGGGATGACATCATCGATAGGCCTTAAAGATGGACCAGAAGTAAGAACGTTGGTTTCTGCTTTGTCCACAAGGGGCATGAAATCATTTCTCCTCTGAATCCAGCAACTGCTGGGCCTGCTGTCTGTGTTGCATTTTGGCTGACTTAGAAATATGTCATGGGGTCTTTAATGGCCATGGGTGGTCGGGACCTATTTCCCACGTGCTGAGTAATTCCAGTTTCATGTGTGAATAATGCCCATATTAAAGCAGTTTGAGCTACAGATAATCTGAAAAGGCAGAAGGGACCCAAATTCCTGTAGATCACAGACACTTGCAGCTCATTGATTTCTCCAGTAGCTTCCATGAGGGCTGGGAAAAGTTTTTTTTTTTGATGGATTCTAGATCTTAATTCATTTTTCAAAAGTTGTAATACAGACAAGTGTTTGGAAAGTACAGTTGCTGCCGAGATCTCTTCTTTTGCCGCCTTCATGGATTTATCTGGCTTTTATTACTCGGGGAAGGAAGTGAGTAAGAGGGTGGGATGGGGTGAGAGAGACAGGAAGAGGGAGTGCGTGTGTGTGTGTATGTGTGTGTGTGTGTGTGTGTGTGTGTGTGTGTGTGTGTGTGTGTGTGTGTATGAGAGAAAGAGACCGCTTAGGAGCACTGTTTAGTTGGTTATCATGAGAAATTATACTTGGTCCCTGTCCAACATCTAGTTAGAGTTTAGCTGTAAGAGTGTATGTGAAGTAAAATGACAAGACATTATAAGCATCATGGCCCATAAGAACATTACTCCTTGCTAATCAAAAAGTTCCAATTGATGTTTTTTTCCAAATTAAAAAAAACAACAACAGCGGCTTCCAGCCTTTAAAATGAGCCCTGTGCTTTGTGAAAAGATCGTAAAATGTTGCTTGCAACAGGTACATAGGTCTCGGTTACCTGCCTCCTCTATACTGTAGTCAACTGTTTATATGGTAACAGTTGGAAACATGCTTTCAGACACGAATTTAGGGCCCATTTCAAAAACCTGACATGTATTCTGTAGCTTGCTTGGGAGTGGGAGACTGTGCGTCTTTTCATTTCATTCTTGTCTTCCAGAAGATGTAAAACTTGTGATCCCCGCCCGCCCTTGGCTGGTGCCCATTCCAGCCCCCTAGAAAATTGGTCTGGGATGGATTGGGCCACAAGGTGACAGTTGGTTTCTCAGCCTGCAAATGAGAAGAATCCTGGGTGATGGTAGAGTTGCAGATGAGGGTATCCGTGAATTTGCTTTGGGTCCTTTCTTTCTCAGTTTTAGTTCTTCAAAAATCAAGGCAACTCAAGGTGTTGCGGAAGGTAATAGAAGGACCCAGGAAGGGGGTAAGAGTTGTGGGCTATATTTTGGCACGGGTGGGGACCGGCATCCTCAGAACCTCCATCCTTCACCAGCGCTGTGTGTCCTCGACATTGCCACTGTGGTTGGAGCTGTTCAATCTGACCTGTGTCATGCTCATACCCCATGAAATTTTCTGACACCCCTGGGCTCTAGAACTCTCTTGCCCTTTACAGAGTTAGGGGCCCCGAGATTCTTTTTTTAAAATATTTATTTTATTTATTTATTTCCTTTTGGCTGCGTCGGGTCTTAGTTGCAGCGCGTGGGATCTTCGTTGAGGCACGCGGGATCTTTCGTTGAGGCACGCGGGATCTTTCGTTGTGGTGTGCGGGTTCTTTGTTGCAGCGTGGGGGCTCATCTCTAGTTGTGGTGCGTGGGCTCCAGAGTGCGTGGGCTCTGTAGTTTGCAGCATGCAGGCTCTCTCGTTGAGGCGTGCGAGCTCAGCAGTTGCGGCTTGCGGGCTTAGTTGCCCCCGCGGCATGTGAGATCTTAGTTCCCTGACCAGGGCTTGAACCCATGCCCCCTGCATTGGAAGGTGGATTCTTTAGCAATGGACGGCCAGGGAAGTCCCCCGAGATTCTTTTTTTGGCCTTTTTTTTTTAAAGTCTAGCTAGCTAGCTGAAGGAATAATTGATGAGTAAAAATGCACGGGACTCGCAGTGACCAAGCTGAACTCGGAGCTGCATTGATGGTGGCCGAGGCTTGCTCAGAAGGAAGAAGCCGGCCAGCCGCTGGGCAGCCGGGGAAAATGGGCAGCGACTGACCCATTTCTATAGCACAGCAATGGCTTTGTGTTCACTCCACATTCCAGCTTGTCCCAGCCCCACAGGTTATTTGCATAGCACACAAACAGCGGATTGTACAATGCATACAGGTATCGCCGGCATTGGCAATGGACCACGAACATGAATGGGATCTGTGTGTCCCTGTTGTAAGACCTTCCCAAACCACCCCCGCTACTTCCTGGACAGAGTTCAGACTTGCTGGGGGGTGGGGGGAGGGCGGTACCCGACCCATCTGCGTTCTCACTTCTGAAAATGCATTTATAGAAAGGGTAGGAGGAGATGGGATTAAAATCCTGCAGGAAAGAAGTACCCCAAGGAAGAAAGCCCAGGAGGTTAGTTTAATAAGAAGAGAAAAAAAAGGGACGTTCGAGGGAGGCGGGGGATGAATGAGAGAGTGAATGAGAAGGGTTTCTGACAATTAACTAATTCTCCTTGCTCTAACCCATGACAGAATTAATCACACATTAACACACTGACAGCAAAATTGATGTCATATGCAAATTAATATTGCAGGCTTGGTATTCAACAGCCTGTTGGCTTTTTAAGGCTGGCATTGTAGTTACACCCTCTGGCTGCAGCCCACAGTCTGCCGCATCGCTGCCCACCCCCCGCCCCCCATTCTACCTGAGAATACCCAGTGCAACTTGGTGGAACCGAAGCGACATCCCCTCCGCTAACTTGAAACAACTTATGGCAAAACCCGTCAGCCGTTGTAACTGTTTGCTTCTCATGGAGGGAGCAGAGTCAGGAATAAAACAAGTGTTGGTTAGGAGCTCTTTGGTTCTTACCTCCACCATAGTTTTCCCAGCAGTGACTACCCTTGTAGGAAAGCAGAGGTAATTTTCTTGAAACACTCCTAGGAAGCTACTGTCGTGTTGCTTTGGAGATGCCTTCATATGAGACACCTTGGGTTGGAGAGTTGAGTTCAGAGCCCGGTCAAATCTACAGTCGTTCTATCAACAGTTTTTTGTTATGAGCTGCAAAGTGAAGATCGTCTTATGTGGCTTCCAAGAGGCTTAACCTATTGAAACCAACTCTAAAGGAGAAAATGGGAGCCTCTCGATGTTACAAAATAAATAACCAACCAGAAGAAGGAACAGTCTGTTTCAGAACATTCTGACGGCTGAACTTGAGTGCCCGGGGCAAGTGGGATCCAGCCCTGTTAGCGCTGATGACTAACCCACTTGTGAATTCGCCATCTGGGATAATTATTATTTTGACACTTAATGAGTAATAGCATCGTGAAGCAGGCGTTATATGCAACGTAAGGACATGATCCTGCCTGGGAGGCATTCCAGAAAGGACGAGGCAATTCAAACTAGGATAGAAACAGTCAGCTGTTTATGTTGATTTCGAATGAGTATTGGCATTTTCTTAGCGGTGCTGATGATTTCCTTAGGTTTTTCATTAGCTCCCACTTCATCTACTACCAGGGAGAAGGGACTTGAGATTGATGAGGTCAGGACAGAGATCTGGGAAGCAGTGTTGCTGGCTGTGGGATAGTGTTAATTCCTGGGTGTGCCGGTGCTGCTTCTTATTGCGTGTCTAAAACCGCCCGAGACTGACTGCCTGGCCTAAATCAGGGCCATAGAAATGGGGACCCTAGAAAAATCACTGACAAAATACTTGATTTTGTAAATGAAGTGAGGAGTTTGCCTGTATCAAGGATACAGTATATCCCTTCTATCCCTGATACCCAGATGGATGGACAGATGGATAGATGGATGGATAGATAATGGACGCCAGTTACATATATGTATGTAACATATAAATAGATATACATATAAATACACATATGTGTATATATTTGCTGTAATGTTTATGGATGATATAGTGCCTTAGATACTCCTAATTTCATCAGTCCTTACAGTGTCTTTACCATATATGGGCTTAATACTCATACCTAAGGGACTTGGTATGGACAGAGCAGGAAGCTGGATTGGGGAGTGGGATTCTGGTTTGTTCCTAGCTCAGGCATGTACCAGCCTCGGACCCTGCCCGGGTACCTTAATAGCATCTGTAAAATGGACCTGTTTGCCTCCCAGAGTTACTAGGATTGGATTTTCTGAGAGATGTGAAGGAGTTCCCAAAACAGTACAGCACGTAGCAGTTGAAAGCAAATTTCTTATGATTAATATCTGATCACACAAGATAATTTCATAGATGGAAACCAGGTAATGGAAGAGCACCTGGAGTAACAGTGTGCTACGGCCGTGTGTGCCGTAAAGTGTGCTCGGCTGCACCCATCTTATCTGGCACTAGCTTCTACTCCAGTCCCTTCGTCGAAGGTGACGACCCGATGGACCTCCTTGCTGTGACTGCAAGGCTGGCCCAGATGTTGGCCCTTTCCTATACGTGCTGTAGAGTTAGGCTAAGTCCTCATGTCAGTCATCACTCCTCCCACTTGGCCTTCGTTGGCGTAATGGGTTGAGTAGAACGTGGTGAACTTAGGCTGATAGAGAAGGAACGGTTGAAAGTACACAAAGGGAAGGTCCTATGTCTGGAACAGGTGGGCCCGAGCTGCTGCCACGGTTGGGAGATGAGGGGGAACTAAGCCTGTTTAGCAGAGGGTGTTGCCAAATGGAGCGGGCTTGTCAAAGTAACTGCAGAGGAAGGAATTGGGCTGCAGAGAGAAGAGTCAAGACGTGGGTGCCTTGGATATCACTGCCTGGGATTAAAGTTCTAAGGACAGTGGGGTGTGCCCTTCCGGTTTCCACACCCCTGAAATGTGGAAAGGAAGTCTGCTGTTTCTATCCCACGGTGGCAGGGTGTGAGGTCGCCGGTGTGAATGTGCTCTGCAGGTGCTGCAGGGCCAAGGAGAAGGAAGTGAGACCTCCTCCGTAGGTGGTACCCCAAATGCCTTTCGGCGGAGCTTGGTTTGGGGGCTAGTTGCCAGGGGCCCTGGGTCCTGCCATGCCTAACTGGGAGCTGGGCCTGCTTCAGTTTTGCATCTATGCCTGTGGCCATTTTAATTTTCCCCTGGATGCTGCCTGCTGCCTGCAAGGGTTGCTAGGAAACCGGCAGAGGCCTATCTTCTTCCTTAGGACAAGGCCCTACCAGCTTCCCAGGGCCTGGAACCGGCATGAATCACAAGCACACAAGAGCCAATCTAGATACACTGGCCTCTCTCTGCCTTGGCCCTTTTCTTCAGGACGCCTTGCCTCCTTTTGGCACGTGGTGGCCATTTGCAGCATGGTAGCATTCAGGGGAAGCCAGGCCACGTCAGCTGTCTCTGTCATGCCTGTCACCTTGGTATTCAGATGCCTTGATCAGGGGTTGAGGGTAGTTCTAAATCCAAACGACAGCAAGATTCCCTCTGATGATTTTTCTAAGGCCTTTCTCAGGTCACACCTGCGCAGCCCGAACCCCCTCAGCTCCCTGTCCCCCTCTGTCTACTGCCCCATGGTCTCCTGGAAGAGCCCCCTGTATCTTCTGCTTCTCCAGCAACGCCTCGTGCCTTCTGAAGGAAAGAGAAGCTGGGTGCATTTGGGCCACGGAGTCCTGGAGGGAAGTAACCGGTCTCACTTCTGTTACGGGCTCGTCCAAGTCCCTAGAAGCCGCATCTCCTGGAGGCTCTGCTGGTTGTTGCCCTGTTACCTTCCTGTGTCGGAGCCCGGTGCTGGGTGTGGGGGGAGTAGGAGAGGGCCGGGTATGTACTTCAGAACTGGGCTCTGGAGTGAAGAGGCGAAGAATGCCCGTGCGTTCTGCAAGGAGGTTTTCTCCTGATCTTTGTTGGATTTTCTTTAAAACTTAAGAAGGTTGTCCTCTTCCATTTGGGGAAACTGCTCTGCAGGTTCCACACAGACTGGCAGTTTTCCCCTTAAATGTTTATCATCTTGCTAATTGTGAGGGAATCCAGGGGCCCCTGTGTCCTGTTGGTGAGCATGTAGTTGAGTGTAATTTTCTGCCGATGTGTATCCAAATGTAAAGCGGCCTTAGTCTCTTATGAGGCACTCCGACTTACGGTCGTTGATATGTTTGAAATGCTCCTCATTACAGCGTTGTTCAATTCAAGGGTTTTTTTCTTTTCTTTTTTTTTTCAAGTTGGTAAAGTGGTCATTTGGACTGCATAAAATCATTACTGCAAGTTCTTGCTGTGCATTACTGTGCAGCTGTTAAAAACGATGATGCGTATGTATCTTTTAGTTGGAAAGATGGTCTCAACATAGTATAAAATGTTACATATATAGATTATTCCATTTATGTGAAGTTGTGATGTATTCTGCATATGGATTAGAGATGGTCAAGATGGATATTGGCCAGAAATGTTCATCTTAGTGACAGAATTTGGTGATTTTGACTTCTTTTGTTTCTTTCAATATTGCCTTAAAAAAGAAGATATTTCTTAAAAACCTATTAAAGACGTCCCCTTTCCAAGGGTTTCTGAACCTGATTGTGCATCAGAATCGGCTGGTGAATCCTTTAAAGTCCAGTTTCTGGAGTTTTGCCTATGAGTTTGACTCTGAGTCTGGGCTGGGGAAATACGAGGGATCTATGTTTCTGACAAGCTCCTGGTCCTCGAAGGGCATTTAGGAAGTACTGACCCTGATGAAGGAATATCCTCTAGAAATACCTCTAATCAGTAGTCTTCGAGTTCTCAGAGTGTTTCCACTTTCTTTACATACAGGAGTCTAGGGGCACCTCGAATTGTTAGAATCCTTTCTGTTGAGATACTGTCTACTTGGTTGCCTGCAAGGGTAGAGACAGTTGTTTCTTGTTCCACTCCCAGAAGAGCGTCTTCCTGCTGTTATTCATTGTAGAACGTAAATGACACTGTGTGCATTTCGTAACAGGCTGCTTTCAACTTTGCCGTGTGTGCTTTTTGATACCCCTAAATATTTCTCTGTCACTTGAGTTTTCGTAGCTGTACAGGGCAACCCGGCGTGAAGGTGCTGTAGTTTATTTCGCTTTCTGCTCCCACCTCTTTTTGTCACTTGTCCCTGTGCGTGTCCCTTTTCCGTTCAACTGAGTACACATCTCTGGTGTTTCTAATTTTTCCTATGAAATGGTTTCCAAGGTCCTTATCATCCCCGTCACTCGCCTCTGACGTGTTTGCCTGTGGATGCGTCTCCTGGGTGACGATGCTTGTTGTGGGATGTGGTCTTCTCGGTTGAACCTCACTGGTTGGTTACAGAGTCTTTCTCCTTCCTTGGTATAGACACCGAATCACTAACTTTCTGTTCTTTTATGAAGAAACCAAATCAAACCCTTGGCTTCTGTGGAACTTGTGGTCCCCTGAAATGAGCAGGGTTTTTGTTTTCACGGAGTTGACAATTAAACCAGGCCTCTCTGTCCCCTAAAGCTGAGGACAGGACTTGACATTTATTGCTGTTTTCTTTCATCCTGTTGATTGTGTTGTCTCAGTGCTGGCCACCGTCCCATGTGTATAATAGCTGGAAATGTGACTGTAAAGTTGTCCTCTTTCTGTGTATATACATTTTTTCATTTATTTATTTTTATTTTTTATTTTTGAGTTCAAAAGTATTTCTTGTCTATTGTTTTTTTAAAAAAAAAACTTCTAGAAATGCAGAGAAGCACAGAAGAGAAAATCATCCCTAATCTCATCTCAAAGATGGTTTTAATTTTAAGCATTTTGGCATATGTAATTTTAGCCTTTTCTGTACAGATGGGATATTATTATTTTTTAGAATTTGAACGATGCTATATCTTGTAACTGGCTTTTAACTTAACAATGTTTGATTTTTTTTGATGTCACTAAATGTGTTTATACTGCATGATAATAACTGCACAGTGCACCACTGTATGAAGATGCCGTGATTTATTTAGCTGTCCCTCCGCTTAACATTCATGTTGTTTCCAGTATTTTACTATTATAAATAATATTTTGGGGGCTTCCCTAGTGGCGCAGTGGTTGAGAGTCCGCCTGCCGATGCAGGGGACACGGGTTCGTGCCCCGGTCCGGGAAGATCCCACATGCCGCGGAGCGGCTAGGCCATGGCCACTGAGCCTGCGCGTCCGGAGCCTGTGCTCCGCAGCGGGAGAGGCCACAACAGTGAGAGGCCCGCGTACCGCAAAAAAAAAAAAAAAAAAAAAAAATTTTGGTAAATATATCATGTAAATAAACAAATTAGAAGAGCTCTTTCTGTATAAAAACTGCTAAACACGTGTTTGTTCTCTGTTACAGTTTCATCCATCCTTTATCATTATCTTTTACAGTTTATGTGTTTTGAGATTCCCAAGTTACAAATTTTTATGTAGTGAAGTCTTTTCATTTCTGCTTCCTTCCCCTTTGTTAAGCTTAGAAATCCCTTTCCCCTGCCAAGATCATGTTCACTTATGTTCGCTGTTAGTTCCTCTATGGTTTCATGTTTTGACACTAAACTCCGTAATCCATCTGGAGTTTATTTTGGTGTATGTTGTGAGGCAAGGATCCCTCCATGTTTATTTTTTTCTCAATTAGTTATCGTCCCCAGCCCCACTTACTATGCAACCCACCCATCCTTTCCTGCAGCGCTTACACATGCCACCATATCGCACTCTAAATTCTTATTTGGATCCGTTCCTATACTTTCTTTTGTTTCGTTAACTTGCCTTAACTTGGGCCCATACAGGACTGTTTTAATTACTTTAGTTTCGTACTGCCTAGTATTAAAGTATTATGATTTTCATCAGTCATCTTTTTAAAGTGTTTTAAATTTCACCTGTTTATTGTTCTCTATGACCTTTAGACTCATGGTTGTGGCGTTTTTTTTGATAGGCAGGACTTCTGTCTCTATTCGCACCTTACTGGAACTGTTAGACAAGAGAGGTCCAGTGAGATCATTGTGTTCTCCTGTAGACATTTTCCTCCAGGTGGACTTTCATTCAGGATCAGTGTCCTTTCAGCCACATTCATGTCCTTTCAGTATAGTAAATACTACCATACTACCTACCATACTAGAACCAGATCCTCCTGTTTCCAGATTATTCACAAGGATATCACGGGAGACAAAATCAGATGTCATTAATCTCTAATAATTTGCTGATCCACCAGTTCAGTATTAGTAATAAGAGCAGTAGTGGTATTATTTGGGGGGGGAAATAAAGGGGAGAGTTAAGGAAAGAAAGATATTAGCCTCTTGTTCTGCACTTGGTGAACGTATGTTTATTTTTTTAATTTTTTTAGTTTTTAAATTTATTTTTTAACTTTTTATTTTATATTGGAGTATAGCCGATTAACAATGTTGTGATAGTTTCAGGTGCACGGCAGAGCGACTCAGCCGTACATATACATGTGTCCGTTCTCCCCCCAGACTCCCCTCCCATCCAGGCTGCCACGTAACATTGAGCAGAGTTCCCTGTGCTGTACAGTAGGTCCTTGCTGGTTATCCTTTTTAAATATAGCAGTGCGTACATGTCAGTCCCAAACTCCCTAACTATCCCATCCCTCCACCCTTCCCCCACCGGTAACCATAAGATTATTCTCTAAGTCTGTGAGTCCATTTCTGTTTTGTCAATACAGTTGAACGTACGTTTACTTCTAGCGATTGATTACTTTTCTAGGCGCTTACAAATATCTGCTTAAGTGATTTTAGGTTTTTGCCGCACATCATGCTCCAGTCCATAAGTTTCAGGTTTTGGTGCCATGAAAAATTGGGAAATGTGCCCCTTTTGAATATTATTTTATCGTTTGCGACTGAGGTAAAACCTTGAAATGCACGAGAAAGAATACATTGAAATGTTACGCAGTTACCTCTAGGGTGGTTGGTGATGAATGTCTTTTTTCTTTTTTGAACAGCCCTGAGAACTGTGCCTGGCACATAGTAGGCATTCAGATATCCGCTATTAACAGCACTCCTCTGCATTTGTTTTATTTATTTATTTATTTGGTTGCACCAGGTCTCAGTTGCAGCAGGCGGGCTCCTTAGTTGCAGCTCGCCACCTCCTTAGTTGTGGCACGTGGGATCTAGTTCCCTGACCAGGGGCGGAACACAGGCCCCCTGCACTGGAAGCGTGGAGTCTTATCCACTGCGCCACCAGGGAAGTCCCAGCACTCCTCCGCATTTAATAGAACATGTCTAGGCGCTTTTAAAATGCACACTGAGACTCCGTCTTGTGGGGAGGTGTTTCTGTTTTCCTCTTAAGACCTAGCTCGATGGATGTGTTTAAACAGAGGCCGACTGCGCTGATCTGGGAAACTTACGTGGAGACAAGCGCCAGAGGCTGTACCTTCTGTTCCCTGTTCTGTAATTCTAGGTATTGACAGAAGACCTGCCCTCTGTCCACTTGTGAGATGGGATCGGGGTGGTGTTAGAATTGACATAGTTCTGTATTAGTGGCATTTTAAAGGCACATTTTTGCAGGTGAAACAGTTGGAGAACAGTACAAGCAAGAGTTAAATGGAGGAGAAATGAACGGGATATTTAGAGAGGACAGTGGTGTGGAGCGGGCGTCCAGGAAAGGGACATTCATCACTCCCTGCTTGATTCTTCATCGTTTTTCTCTGTGGCGAAGGATAATGGTAAAGTTCACTGTGGGAACTGAGTAACGTGGGCTACTGGGGAAGGCGGCAGCTGCCCACACGTTCCTGGTTCCTTTCTTGTTTTTCTAGAAACGGCTCGTTTCCTTGTTGCTTTCTGATGTCAGTATATCAAAGAGTTAATGGTTGGGATTCAACAAGCCCACGTTGCAGATGGGACAGGTCATGGGCCAAGTGTCTTCCCCCGTCTGGGCGGTTGGTCTCTTTCTGTCTTATATCCTCTCTCTCCCCAGCCAGACAGGCTTGCTCCAGCCTTGACCTCTGTGCTCCGTTGCTGACTCCAGAAGTGTCTTCTGAGGGTGTTACAGTGAACCCTCAGAAGCGTAGGAATAGTCATTGTTATTGCGGGAGACAGTTCCAAGCTGGTCTCTGTGACACATGGGCTGGGATATCAGTAAGCGTTGTGGTCCATGGATTTTGAGAGTCCTTTATGCCCGTGGACAGAGAGGTCCTTTGACGAGCTCAGGTGTCCTGTATTCCCTGCCTCTCTCTAAAGGTAAAGGAGGACTGTCTTCTGTTGAAACCCTGCCCCCACCCCCCGCTCCAGAGCATCTTGGTTTTGTTGGGCCTACTTAGCCCTGCAGTGTTGATCCGAGGAACGCCACTGTGGGTGTGCTTCTCTCCAGAGAAGCCTCTGTCCCATTTGGGTCTTTTTTAAAAATTAATTAATTTATTTATTCATTCATTCATTTATTTATTTTTGGCTGCATTGGGTCTTCGTTGTTGCACGCGGGCTTCCTCCAGTTGTGGCGAGCGGGGGCTACTCTTCGTTGTGGTGTGCATGCTTCTCATTGCAATGGCTTCTCTTATTGCGAAACACAGGCTCTAGGCACGCGGGCTTCAGTGTGGTACACGGGCTCAGTAGCTGTGGCACGCGGGCTAAGTAGTTGTGGCTCACGGGCTCTAGAGCACAGGCTCTGTAGTTGTGGTGCATGGACTTAGTTGCTCTGCGGCATCTGCGGTCTTCCCGGACCAGGGCTCGAGCCCATGTCCCCTGCATTGGGAGGTGGATTCTTAACCACTACACGACCAGGGAAGTCCCCATTTGGGTCTTGACATCTTGCCCCAAGTCACTCTTCTCCATGAATTACACTTTGCTGCTGCATTTGACTGTCCTGAAATTTGGGAGTTGTATACTGAGAAGCAGGATCACAGAGAGCTCTCTAGACAGCATGATGTCTAGAGCCAGGAGGCCAGAGTTCGAATCCTGCCCCACCATTTAGTAACTGTTAACAGGAGCAAGCGATTGACCCTCTTTGTGCCACGTTTCCCCACTTGTAATTTGGAGTCGGTCAGTATAATGTTGCAGCCTCACTTTCATCAGGCTGTTCTGAGGATTAAATGAGTTAATATGTCTAAGTGGGCAGGACGCTGCCTGGCAAAGAGTGAGGGCTCTGCAGTTGTGGACATTTGTTCATCTATGTTGTTGACAATCCACATATCGAAAACAAAGAAACAACTCTGACCTTCTAGACAGACGTCTTCCTTAGATACTTCTGTTTGCATGAAGAGAAGGTGATCTCTTTTAAGGGATATTTTAATCTTATTTAACAGCATAGTAACCAGAAGGTGGAGCTTCGTTCCCCTCCTCTTGACTGTGGGCTGGACTTAGCGACTCACTTCTGGTGAATCAAGTATGGAAAGGGAAGGAAAGTAACTTGCCAGTGGAGGAGCCTGGCAGGATCACCTTCTGAGTGATGAAGGTTAACCTGACCGGTGATTAGTCATGTTGACGGCCATGTCCTCCCCCACCCCCGCCCCCACCATGCGAGGCAGTAAGCTCAGTCAGATCTTGAGGAAACATCTGACAGATCAAAATTGAGGGATGCTCTATAGACACCTGACCAGCACTCTTCAAAGGTGACGAGGTCACCAAAGACGAAGGAACTGGCACAGATTGGAGATTAACATGTAAACTCTGTGTGGGATCCTGCTTTGGAACCTGGCACAGAAAAACGGCGTGAGTGGAAAAACGATGTATTCTTCAGTAACAGTATCGTACCAACGTCTATTTCTTGGTTTTGACAAACGTTCCGGATGTTAGGACGCCAGATGTTAACAGCAGGGGAAGCTAGGTGAGGACATGTGGGAACTCTGTACTATCCTGCTCTTCTGTCCATCTAAAATTATTCCAAACTAAGAAGTTTTTTTAAAAAACCAAACAAAGAACAACTAAATAACGCATCCTATGTGCTTGTTTGAAAAATGAGTCATCAGTTTTAAAGAATGTGAAGTTAAAGTGGAAGGCCCTCCCCCGCCTCCTGTTCTCTGTGGCCACGCCTCTCAAGGGCAGCAACTGTGAACAGTTGGTGTTCCTCCCAGACCTCCTTCTAAGGGCACGTAAACGTTTGTATTAAACATCTGTAAAAAGCCTTCTTTTACTCCTGTTCTGCTTGTATGCCTTAGACATTGCAAACCTTTTTCATTTTAGTACATCAATTTTCCAGATTCCTTTTTGGGCACATTTTGGCTCTTCCATAAGACTTATTTAAAGCGGTGTTTGTTTAGCCGGCGCTTAATTTTATTTTCCACTCAGACTTCTAACCCATCCAGGTCCCTTTTATATTGCCTCTGCCCTTGCCAGTCTTACGAAAGCCTCCCAAATTAGCATCATCGGAGAATTTAATTAACTTGCTGTTTACTAACCCTCTCCTTTCAAGGTAATTAACGAGGATGTGAAGTGACACTGGGTCCGACACTGCTCCCCGTGGCACCTACCCGGGCGGGCCCCGCGGGGTGGCCGTCTCTCTCTTGTTTACCTTTCGCTGCGTGGCCACACTAGGTGTAGGTACAGATGGCAAATGTTTGCTCAAAACCAGGCTTTCCTGCCTCACCTTTTATCCGCCCGTTTTTCTGCCTTGTTAATTAAAAAAAGCCTCATTTTACTTAGAATGGAATGCTTATTTTTGTGTGTGTTATTCCCTAGACAAGAGTCCACATTATTGGGCTTGAAATTAAACTAGCTGAGAGAGTCAAGCGTTACAGTTCCCTTTTGTTTCTCTGAAGGTACCAGCATAGCATCTCCCTTCCCCCAACTTTCTCTTTAATCCATGAAGGAAGAGGTTATCCTCCACCAAGAATTCAGTGCTGTCCTTGGAAACTTCCAAGGCGATGGAAGTGTTCTGTATGTTCTCTCACGTGGTAGCCACTAGCCACGTGTGGCTGTGAGCACTTGAAACGTGGCCTGTGTGGCTGAGGAATGGAACTTTAAATTTTATTGAAATTAATTCAAATGTGTGTCATCACAAGCGGCTAATGGCTACCATATTGGACCACCACTCTTTGATCTGCCTGGGGTTATCTGTGGCAGGTCTGAAATTCCTGGCAGTTTCTGTAGTCTCCCAAGCAGCTTTTTTCTCTGGCAGAGAAGGTAAACTGATTTCTCCATCACATTCGGCAAGCCGTGATTAGGAAGGTAAGTTTTCCGAGGGAAAAAGATGTTACTTTCTAAATCCAAATGTAAATGACTTGGATTATCCGTGTCACTGAGCACTTCATTCATGCAGTTAATTGAGAATTGACAGTGTCCTTTTCCCTCAGTTACTTCCTGATAGTTCCATGTGTTACAATGGGAGGAACATGGAGCTGTTTTTAAATAGCTATGTTAATGTCCTCATTAATTTTACCTTTTCCTACCAATTAGCAAATATTAACTCCTGTGGCAGAACTAAGTTGGCTTCCCTCACGAAGCCATATTCATCCTGAACACCCTTATCGCCCGAGCGTGGTGTAGCTCAGCTTTTCGCCTTCGGTTTTGTGGTCTGCTGCTCCAGCAGAGGTGCTGGTTTTCAGGGGGGTCTTTGCACTGGGTTATTCACAGTGTGGCACGGTGTGGCGTCACCAACGCCAATTCAGGATGAGAAGACCCGGGGTCGACTTGCACGGCCCCCACTCACAAGTCCCATTCTCTTTTACACATGGTACAGCCCAGTGGAGACCAACCCAGGTGCCCACGGGGGCCGTGCAGGCATCATACATGCACCTGCCCCATCTTATCCAGATAATTGTAAAACAGAGTCTGAAAATCTCAGCTGCATGGGAAAGTCACAGATTTTAAAGTGTTAGTCATGAATCAAGAATTTTTTAAAACTCCAAGAATTTTGCAGCTCATACCCACAGTCTCCCCAGTTGCTGCCAGTTTGTCATCTTTGACTTAACTCTCTCCTCTGTCCACAAGACAGTGAAGAAAGGCATCTGTACCCCCTTAATTTCACAAGGTAGTTGTGAGAATCAGTTGAACTAATGAAGGACCAAACCCTTTGAAGTCTCTATAGGGCTATATAAACATAAATGGTGTTATTGAGAGAACGTTTAAATATTTTATTTCTCTAAATCCAGACTTCTTGGTCACTCATTGTCGGGTGTCAGAATCATTGCTGGTATTCTCCTTTTAGGAGATGCTTAGGAAAGAGAAGCGTGGCGTGCAGGATGATACACAGGAACCATCATGACCTAAGTTTTCACCTTTTCGTTTTGCTCCCTGGCCCTTTAAACATGGATTATTTTCATCTGCTAGAGGGCACAGAGGACACCTACATTTTTATTGTCATTAGTAATTCCGTCATTAGGTTGGTTAAAAGTTGAATCAGTTACAGGTATTGTTTAGTTCTGAATAAATGTATAACCTTAACTCTCACTCATGCGGCATTGTTCACGGTGGTTATAGACTGAGATGTGGAACTTGAGAACGGGTACCGCCAGCTACAGAGCACATTTACACGCAAGTTCTTACGTTCAAATGCCTGAAAACAAGGATGAAGCTTAACTGTTCTGGAGTGATTTCATAATTCTGAGTTAAATGGTACTTGAATTACTATTGACCTTCAGTTTGAAACAGTTTACTTTTATAACAAGTTTGCATGTCTGGCTCTTACTGAGTTTTGACAAGTTGGAAGGAACTTATTTTGATTAACAAAGTATGTGTGTGTGTGTGTGTGTGTGTATATATGTGTGTGTGTGTGTGTGTGTGTTTGTGTGTGTGTGTGTGTGTTCTCCCCTCTTCACTGATATTCTGAATGATTGGGTAAATTTTTCTCAAAGTTCTACATCCGGGTTTAGCACATGGCTACTAGATGGAAAAAATCCAGCCAGTTATTTGTTTTTATAAATAAAGTTTTATTGGAACACAGTCCATCATTGCTTCTGTGCTCTGGTGGCAGGGTTAGGCAGTGGTGACAGAGACCAGATGGCCCTCAGCCTAAAATATTTACTGTCCAGATATTTAGAGAAAAAGTTGGCCGACAGCTGGTCTAGATTTTAGAAATATGTCTTTTAAGAGGTGGTATTTTTATGAATTCTGGGAAAATTGTGGACTAACTAATTATTCTCGCCCCAATCCACCCTTAAAAATGCAGTTGTCAGCTCTGTCGGCTGTGGTGTATTTCCGTGATCTTAAGAAGTTGCTTATCAGGATGCAATGACCCTGGTTTCATGGTAACTAAACCTGCATCAGCTTCCTGCTAATGTACTGCTAGTCATTTTGTTCAGTAGACTGAGTAGCTTTCAGTGTTTCTATGAGAAGGACACTGCTCATTAACGGATATGTTCAGCCTTCAGTTTAGCTAAAATCTGAATGCTTTCTCAACCTGAAACAGTGGGCATTATTCTAAATGTTAAGTAATATAGCTCTCCACAAAGACAGAGTGCTTCCCGGTCGTTACAAGCTGTGCGACATCGTCATTCCTCACCAAAACGCTGTGAAGTAGGTTCTTCGTTTTGCCATCCAGATTTCATCACTGAAGCGGGAAAGGGTGACTTGCTGAAGGTCACATAATAACAAAGCCCACTGGCAATTCGTGTCATCTCGTGAGTCATGTTGGCACTGGGAATGCAGCTGGCACCAGTGGGACTCACACCCAGGGGCTAGCCAGTCTTCCTAACCGGTTTCTCCCCGGCAGAACCGATGATTTCATTAGCGAGGTAAGTGAACGGGTGATCCAGTAATTAATTCGTCGTTGTCTAGACTTAGGACCCCAATGAAATCAGATGGTGGGGAAGGCTTGCTGAGTCTTCAGGTGCCCCCTCCAAGCGATTCTCATCACCCAACGTTTTTTCTTTTAATTCTGCCTGACCATTTATGAAGTACATTCACATTGATTTACTCTCCAGATCCTCACGGCCCCGCCTCGTGTGGCAACCTTATTCCGAGTTACACTTGAGGAGGGAGCGCGGTGTCAGAGTCCCCTCTCCCTTGCGTGGCTCCCAACTCCTAAGCCTGTGTTCTCGCTGTGGAATGACCTGACTGCTGTGTGCCCAGGACGGGGACACACGGTCCCTGCCTTCGGGAGCCTTCCAGTCTCTTGGGGAATGTGCCACGTACGTAAAGCTGATAACCGTCGCTCAGGGTTTCAGACGTGCTGTGAGATGGAGGCTTTGAGTTCAGAGGAGAAAGAATCACCGTGGACAGAAATAGGGGCGGAGATGTGATGCTCAGAAAGGGAAGTAGGGTTTGGCTGAGCTGGGAGGGAAGTATGCACGGGAGGGAGTGGCGTGACCCGTATCACACACATGCACGCACACACACGCGCACGCGTGCGCACACGCACACGCGCCTGGAAGCCACTGAGAGACTGAGTCAGTAGACAGCAGAGCTGGCTGGAGATGGGTGTGGTGCAGTAGAGGAGAGGGTGAAAAGATGCTCCAGTGGAGGACCTTTCTCACCTACAGAGAATGATGGAAACAATGTTTAGAGAAGATTTATAGCCTCTCTCATTGTCGTGAGGGAAACAGGAAGCAGGAATGTGGATAGACAAACGGGAAATGAATGAGTCCAAAGGTGGAAGAAAGACTGCCGTAAAAATATGTGTCACCAGAAACCAGACCGGCTGTTGGTTCCTCTGGCCTCATGTTATTATAGAGTAATCTGGAAAGGTCATTGAAAAATCTGTATTTTAATACTCTCTGCCTTTAAAGCACCTGCTAAAAAAGGTATCTATATTCTGTATGAATACAGAGTAGCCTCCTGGATTTGAGATTCCACAAAGCTGCCACCTAACAAATTAAGGTGTGAATGAGTGGCCATATCTTAATACTGTAGCTCCTGGAAGGAACTGCAGGCCGGTTTGTGTCCAAATGTCACCGTGCCCCAGTCACACAGTCCCTACTAACATGCACAGTGCGTGCCAGGGCATCCCGGTGCCCCAGGGCTGGCAGGATTCCAGCCATCCTCTCCCTAGTCCTGCCTTTCTCCAGCATCCTCTAGCCCCACCTTAAACCCCACCATGCTGCTCAAAGAAATTTCCCCAGTTTCCAGTCTTACAGATGCACTTTTCTGAAACTTGGATTTCACTGAGGAAGATCCCTCACGGTTCTCCAGCAGGTTTTGTAAACCATCAGTCTGTCCAGGATGAAACTGTGCCTCCAGCAGGTCTTCTGCTCCGGGTCCTTCCCGCCTCACAGCGGTTCTTGGACCTGCCGGACCAGAGTGAACTTGGATGAAAATGGGGAAAGGATGTGTTGGTCAGTGTGGGCTGGTTGATGAAAACCCTCTGTGTATTTCACCATTTAAAAATACGGTTAAAAAAATATATCTCACTGACTGCCCTCACAGCCACATTCTGTTGGGAGGTTGAGAGCAGAGCTGGGAGATGGCATCTCTGGACCAAGTTGCTTGGAAGACTCTGTGGAGGGTCTGTCGTAAGTGGGACCAGCCAGTCAGCAGGCTGACGAGCCCAGAGGTTGGGCATAAACTGGGAGGGGAGGGGGGCACAGCTAAGCGTTCAGCTTCTGAGCCCGTGTGGAGAATGGTTCCCTCCTCGCAGGTCCCAGAACTTGAAAATTGCTGAAAGTGTAAGATGTAACCAGTTCCTTAGGGTCCAGATAGCAGCAGTTTTCAGCATATAGGAGGACAGGAAACTCGGGAAGAAAATAAAGATGTATGTGTGTGTTAAAAAAAAAAAAAAAAAAAAAAAAAGTCCTTATCCTGATTCTTCAAATCTGGAGACAGTCCGGCTGCTCTGTCATGCATTCTGGGGGTGCTCACTCAGCCACCTCCTTCCAGATGTTTGAGCACTGTCACCTCACTCCGTTGTCTCTCGTAGGATCTTATGTTTAGAACTAAACTAACGTACTAAGTTGTTTTTATCTGCAGAGGCGCAGTGGACACTTGTGAACTCATCCTCGGAGTTCTCGTGGCCAAGTTACTCCCCCTGAGAGGCATCTGCGCTCTGTGCTCTCTACCCGCGGTTTCTGTGATCGTCTAGACATTCTAGCTGTTTCTCAGTATCTCCAAGTCTTGCAGTTATTTGTCAGTTTAATAGTAAAAGAGCTCTTGTAAAAGAGGATAGCGATATTAAACCCATGTAAATACGGCAAGGGGTGTAGACGAAACGGAGGATAGAATGACAGTGACCGACTAAGCTGGCCTCTGGCTGGGAGACATTTGACTGATTTGGAGGGAGGACATATACTGAAATGTACTGAAATAATGAAGTCACTAAATGCAGCCATTTATAGTCATTATCTCCTGCCAAAAACCCTTATTTAAACGAGCAGCGTATATTAGCAAACATATTTATTCCCTCAGCCCCAGCGTCCCATCTGGGTCATCAAGGACTGCAGAGCCCCGTGTGGAAGTCCAGGGAAGCATTTCCTGAAAAGAATGACTCACAGTGGGCTTGGGTGGGGTCACCTGTGCTCTGACATCCCAGAGGCGAGGAGATGGGGTTCTGGCTCAGGTGTGATGGGGAAAAACTTCAGGCCGAGGTGCTATCTGCCTGCTCCGGTGGCTGTGCAGCCCTTTAGCAGGTGGAGAGGGTGTTGGGGAGAGTTTCCAAGCGGGAGAGGCGCCGGGACCAGAAGGATGAGGGTTGGTGGGTGAGGGTGGCAACTGCCAGCCGGTCTAGTTGTGTGTGGGGTGTGGCGTGGAGTGGAGGATTGAAATCTGAGATGGAGGGAGGGAATTGGACTCGGTCTTGAGTGGCCAGCTGAAGACTGAGAGCCCCAGTGGAGCCTCAGAGGAGATTGTTTAGACTTTCAGCCGGCCATCTTTCAGTACCTGCTGTGGGTTGGGAGCTCTGCCCGGTACCGAGATAGAAAGTTCTCCCCACCTGTGAGCTGCTGTCGACAGTGTGGCAGAGGAGCAGTGGTTTGAAACACAGTGAGATGAGTACAGTGTGGACAGTGCTCCTGGCGGTTTGCCGGCCCAGAGGAGGGAGAGGTGGAGCTGGGGGCTGGGAAGGGCTTCGGAGAAGGAGTGGCCTGGGAGCCGGGACTTTGCACAAAGGAGGGATCTGCTCTCTCTAGCTGTATATTTATTTTCTTTTATTCTGCTCATCCGCAGACCTTTAAAAAGACTGTTATTCTCATTTTACTTCATTCACAATATGAAACGGTTAACTTTTGAAATTCAGTAGTGTGACCCACTCCGTGATCTTTTCCCACTAATAAAATGGAGTTTTCAGATGGGTCTCATTCCTTCGGTTTCATTATTCCCAGAGGTCTTGCATTCTGGAGCAGATGGGTGGTGGGCCCTGATCCAAACCTCAGGGAAAATAGAGGTTTTATAGATATATCTTGGGCACTGAACTGTTTCTGATCCAGAAAGGACCAACTTGCTAACTTACTCATCCTCTAAGATGGTGGTTGTTAAATGAGCTTGCATCGGAAGCATCAGATGAGCTCGGCCTGCACCCTCGAGGCTCCCGTAGACCTGGACAGGGTCTGAAGGGTTCCTAGGAAGTGCTGACGCTGTTGGTCCAGGGGCCACACTTTGGGAACCCCTGCTCTATCTAAGCCATGCAGCCACTGGGAAAAGGCACTGCTGTATTCTTGGTGGAATGTTCCTTTACATGGCCCTTTCTTAAGGACTTCCCCAGTGGGCTGTCTCCCTAGCCAGTCATAGCAGGAACAAGGGTGCAGACACACGGTGCCCTCCAAGGGAGAAAAGATGGCTCTCCAGACTCCCCAGGAGCCCTCCAGGTTATCCTCGTGGGAATTCAAACTCCTGCAGAGCCTGTGCCAATTGCAAAGATGCTGGGACAGGTGAAGTGGGAGTCTAGACTCTTTTTTCTTTAATTAATTTTTTTATCTTTGGATGCATTGGGTCTTCGTTGCTGCGCACAGGCTTTCTCTAGTTGTGGCGAGCAGGGGCTACTCTTCGTTGAGGAGCACGGGCTTCTCACGGCGGCGGCTTCTCTTGTTGCGGAGCATGGGCTCTAGGTGGGTGGGCTCAGTAAGTTGTGGCTCACGGGCTCCAGAGCTCAGGCTCAGTAGTTGTGGTGCACTGGCTTAGTTGCTCCGCAGCATGTGGGGTCTTCCCGGGCCGGGGCTCAAACCCGTGTCCCTTGCGTTGGCAGGCGGATTCTTAACCTCTGCGCCACCAGGAAAGCCCTGGGATTCTAGACTCTTGACTTTCCTCCTCCTTGTCTGTGAGGGCTCACCCATTCTCAGGACCAAAACTCGATATCAAACACGGACATCGCCTGTGGAGAGTAGCAGATTTATTCTTGTCCGGCGTCAGTCCGTGGCCCCCTGTTGTCGCTGTCAGGAATCAAGATTCAGCCTGGTCTCCCTTCTCTCCTTCTGTGAGAGGCCCCTCTTGTAGTCTGGAAACGGGGTGGAGGGGATGAGGGCCCACGGGAAACGGGCAGACACCCAGAGATCCCCCAGCTCAACGGGTGCTCCCATGCTTCGAGCTCACACCCATTGGGATGATTAATTGATGTCCTCCACTCTGCTGGACAATTAAGACAAGCAGGAGAAGGAGGGAAAAGTCTTCAGTTGGACCTAATTTGGCACCATATTGTTTTCTGTTAATCTATTTTGTTTTCTGTCCGTCTGTCCCCAGGGACGGGTGCCTTGCTGCTTGCTGAAGCACGCATAACTAATGTCCTCGTTAAGGGCTGATCTGTTTATCAGGGCCGTGCGAGGAGGAAGCCAGCCTGCCAGACCTAGGTGCAAGCGGGGGGCTGTTACCTCCCTCTGGGCCTTAGCCCCACCTCATTAAGCGGGTCCGGGCTATTGATTGGGAGCCTGTGTTTGGAAGAGTCTTACTTACTCCATGCATTATCTTGACAGATTGATCAGACCTGATTGAGAACCTCTTAAAGGAACGAACAGCTGTAATGGGAAAGTTGGACTCTGTCATCCGTTAGGATGATTCTGGGAGCAGGGAGAACAAGTCTGACATCTTGGAGCAATTGTATTTACAATTAACATGGCTGAAAACGATTGCCTCTATTGATCCCCCCTTCCTGCAATTACAGCCCCATTGTTTACATTCCAGCACTTCAGTTATAAAAAGGAAATTCAATAATTATTGCATTATTTAAAGTTAAAGTGCCACAGAGTTTGCTGGCTACGCTTGCTGGTTGATTTAACGTTCAGTAAAATCCATGCTGAACTCTCCATCTTCAGGCCGAACAATATCGGCTTTTAATGAGACTTAAAAAGGGGGGGGAAGGAGAGCAAAACCTGGTGTACAGGGTGTTTGTCTGGCTTATTTATGGGGGGGGAGTGGAAACCTGAAAGGAGGGCAGAGAAACTAGCCGTGTCATCTTTCGCAAAACTGTGTCCCGTCTCACCACGTGGCCGTCCACTCTGCCGCCAGCCGTCTCCTGGTCTCTCAGCTCCACTTCCTCAAAGCAGCATTTTTCTCTTTCCTCTCTCGGTCCCTTGTCCCCCTCCCACAAGTGTAACTTATCTTCCTCAACCTTCAACAAAATCCACATAATTTAAGGAGAAAGGGTGAAATGTCTTAGCAGCCAGAATGAGCGACATCAAAGGCATTTGTTTAGAGGGAATTTTTCTCTCGTGCCTGGTCACTTTCCCATTTTCTGTTTCAAGGGAAAAAATGAAATAAAAATTAAGCTCCCGGGCTTCCCTGGTGGCGCAGTGGTTGAGAGTCCGCCGGCCGATGCAGGGGACGCGGGTTCGTGCCCCGGTCCGGAAGGATCCCACATGCCGCGGAGCGGCTGGGCCCGTGAGCCATGGCCGCTGAGCCTGCGCATCCGGAGCCTGTGCTCCGCAACGGGAGAGGCCACAACAGTGAGAGGCCCGCATACCGCAAAAAAAAAAAAAAAAAAAAAAATTAAGCCCCTCTTATGAGGAAGAAATCAGCCCTGTGCGTGCTCGCTGCCCCCTGCCCATCTCATGCTGGCGGCCCGTGTTCTTCTCTCATGATGAAGGTGATGAGGGTATTTGTCAGCAGATGGTGGGAGCTCAAGAGAAGCCTCCAGGTTTGAGCACCAAATTCATGCTCTCAGTAGCAGCAGCTAGAAAGTTCAAGAGCGTGGGAGGAATTTTAAAGACCGTTTTATTTTTCTCATATTTGGTGAAAGCTCTCCCATGGGCTTGGTTCCAGCAAGACATCTGGACAGGTGCACTCAGCAGGATGCAGGGCTCGCGAGGAAGAAGTGATGCCTCACGCCTCGCCATCAGGAGTCACGCTTTCAGCCACAGCCCCACGAAATTTTAGACTGCAGGTGCGAAAGGGGAGAGGAAGATGAATAGAGCCCGTTCCGACTTTATGAAGTATCTGGAGCAGGCCAGTAGCAGGCAGCTGCTTCCGAGTGACTTTTTCATTGAAGGGGTAAATTCTTGTGTGCAGGCATCGCATGATTTATCGAGTGCCGTTTGCTAGAATCTGAAATACTCTTTGGGAAAAGGCGGGCCGTTCGGAAATGTTAGGCCTTGGAAATGTTCCTTTTTACAGGGGAGTGTCTCCATGTATTCTGACTTAGGTCTCTGCTCTGTGGCAGTTGCTCTCCAAAGCAGCTGTTCTCAGAGGGTGATCCCAGACCAGGAGCGTCAGCATCCCGCCAGGAAGATTGTTAGAAGTGCAAATTCTCCATCCTTACCCCAGACCCGGTGAATCAGAAACCCCTGGGGTGGGCCCGAAACTCTGCGGCATGACGCACCCCCCCAGGTGCTTCTGATGCACGCTCCAGTTAGAGGACCGCTGAGCTGGAACACGTCTGCATCATTAACCACCAAGCCCGCGGTGGTGTACCTGCCAATCAGAGGTGAGGAAGCGAAATCTGGTCTCAAGGTAAAGAGATGATGCCTGTGCCAGATATTCAGGTCGTCCTTCACACCTTCTGAGCGATCTTCATTCACATTTGTTTGCTCATGTGGTTTTTAAAATTGCATCCAAGGAAGACAGGGCAAGTATAAACGTCTATATTTTACAGATGAAGTAATGCACCTGTTTTGACCACCAGACAAGTATGTTTTTCCTGCTGTGTTGACTGTCATGGGGTTGGAGATACAAATAAGCAAATCCTTCAGAGCGGATTTGGGGAATCAGCGCCATGTCTGCAGCCTTTTCAGCAAAGTTCTCCTTTCCTGGTTCTCACCTGGGATGTTGGCAGATGTGATAAAAGAGCAAGGGTTCCGATTTTCATTATGTATTGACACCTCATGGGCAGAGAGATCCAGAGAGAACAGATGGGGTTCTGTGGCAAGGACATGGACCTGGGGTGTGATCCTGGCTCTGCCTGCACCAGCTGCACGGCTTGGACAAGGGACTTAAAATAAAAGTTAAGCACCTCTTGTAAGGAAGAAGTCGGGCCCGTGTGCGTGCGGTTTCCCCTCTATTTTATCATTTCTGTACATCGCGGTTTCTTTATTGTCAACAAGGGATTCTTCTTTGGCCCTGGGGGGTGGTGTGGGGTGGTGGTTCCCAGGGAGGGGGCAGGAGAGTTTGGGCATAAGGAGGGAAGTGTCAAATTGGTAAATTCAGTAGACATTCATTTCTATTCCTAATCCCAAAAGCTTAACTGGTTTGAAAGATAACGGCAGTAATAATAATGGTCTCGTTGATCATGAAGGCACAGCATACAGCAGGCACTGTATGGAACACTTTGTACGAGTTATCCCACTGACCTCTCCCAGTGGTGCTATGAGGGGGTTCTGTTATTGTTCCAACATTGCAGATGAGGCACCTGAGGCCCACCCCGTGTGTGTAATTTGCTGAAGGTAGCACAGAGGGAGGGTTTTCCCTGGCCTGCCCTAATCCAGAGTTCGCCTTAAACCACCGTTATGACAACAGTGTGACATGGAGCTGAATGAGGACCAGCTTGAGTAGCATATATATGGCGGCCTTCGTTGTGTGTGGGGACTTACACCTGTGAGAGCCAGAAAGGAGCGTGAGGGAAGAAGCACATCTTAATGAACTCACTGTTGCCAGTGCCCTGAGTGAAGGGCTGATCTTCAGATCCAGGGAGCTGTGGGTAGTTCCTGGAGGATTAGTCAGTTTGATGTTAGCCCTGTGGGACCCGCTTGATTGTCTTCCCCACCACATACCTCCGTTGCTTCCAAGTTTACGTAGATGCTCATTTGACCGTCGTGGAAACTAGCCCTTATTTGGCTTGAGACCTCAGGCTCCGATGGGCCCTTTCCTTAGGGAGGACTCCTATACCCCTTATCAGCTTCCTCTCTATGTATGGTTATGCCACACTCCTTTCTGGAGGTTTCCCAACAGAGGGAAATGACATCTGTTAGGGATGGCATCAACAGTCTGCAAGAGTCCACGCTTGGACTTTTCTAGAAAAGATTTCAAAGCCAAGGCCGCTACAACCTATAGATTGCAGGTTTATGCTTTTTTTTTTTTCTAGAATTTACTGTACTTCTCTTAAGGAACATTCATCTTGAGACTTTTGAATGAGGAAATATCACTCATGCCAGCGAAGAGATGCAGGGTTAGAAAGTCTTGACTGTGGCCTTGGAGCTCGGGTGCTGAGAGCGAACAGTCATGGCTTGTTCCAGGGCGTGAGGAGACTGGCCTAGAAACCAGAAAATAGGTCAGAGCAACGCAAATGGATTGATCTAAGGGAATATTTTTACTTCCTTTCACGTTCTCTTGTAAATGGTGGTTGGGGCTTATATCTTACACCGTCTGCTGGGCTCCTGCCGTGAAATAGGACTAAATTAACAGGTGCCGAGGATGAGGGCATGAGTGGGTGAAAAGCCAACATGAAACAGAGAATACATATATATTTAGGTTGACCTTCCGGAAGCTTTCCTAGGAATGCGACATTAAATTTGGAACTGTAACACAACCCCTGATTAAAAAAATTAACCACCCCCGTTCTGGATTGCATTACACCTGAAACAATTTCTTTTATAGGCATTCAAAGTGAATACCTGGGTCTGGGGAGTCTCGTGT
This sequence comes from Leucopleurus acutus, assembly GCF_964270905.1. Taxonomy (NCBI): domain Eukaryota; kingdom Metazoa; phylum Chordata; class Mammalia; order Artiodactyla; family Delphinidae; genus Leucopleurus; species Leucopleurus acutus. The sequence goes on along the minus strand of NC_139162.1, from coordinate 15,794,027 downwards.
TCAGCACCCCATGGTCATTGCAGTGTAGCTGGACAGCTGTGGACCTGGCCTCCAGCCCTGGATTCCAGTCGCATTTCTTCCATGCTCTGTGGGACCTTGGGGGCAAGGAGTCACATGACTTCTTGGAGCTCTGGGTTTCTCCAAGGACAGGAGCCAAACGCTGCCCACGTCGGGGTGTCATGAGAAAATCAAAGGTGTGAAGGTGCTTCCTCAGCAGTAAATGCCGTGCACGGGTGTGATGGTGAATTAACACCTGCTTACTCCTTCCTTATTTCATCTTACTGGGTAATTAGCAGATTCACTCTGGACCCTCATCTTCCTGTTTCTTCTCACTGGAAGTGTTGGTGAGACTTTCATAGTCCTACCCCAAGCCCCGGGCTTGCTGTGGTTACGTTTTTTCCCTCCAGAGGCCTGACGCAACAGCGACCTGTTCCACTGGGGACCTCTGTTTTATGGATTGGGAGGCTCTTCTACCTGCCCGTGCCGGGTTGCACTTCCGAGCACCACAGGTGTGTCAGGGGCCTTTTTGGACGCCCGCCGTGGGGCTTCTTCTCTGTGATGCAGGAGGTGTCTGGTCTGCCGCTTGCCCGGAGGGATGCCCGGGAGCTGCTTTACCCCATCAGGGAGCTTCAGCGTTTGCTTTGTCCTCCAAGTGCAGTTGCGTTGTACCCATGGGAGAATGTGGTGAGCGGGGTGGGCGTTCGTGTGTTCATGGTAACAGTTGTTATTCCCCGAGGAACCTTCATTTGTGAATCGTGTGTTTTCATTTGTGAGTGTGTGTGTGTGTGTGTGTGTGTGTGTGTGTCAGAGTGTACTTTGTCCATTTCTCCTTTAAAGGGGAGGCTTTGACAAAACCTGATCAATATTTTGCATTCCATGCATGAAGAACCAGATGTTAGAAGTTTCCTATTGTTGAGGAGGAGGGAGCCGGGGCCCCTCCAGATTTATAGAAATCGATGTCCTCTGACAGAACTTGGTTAGTTTTCCTGGGAAACAAGTAACAGGAACACATTTTTTTGATTTTCACGATGAATTATTTTCTAACAAGAGCCCTCTTTTCGTCTCTTTGACTTTCATTCGTTGGCCAGGGTGGACGAGCCCAACATGTCAGTGGGGTGGGATCCCACAAATAACGCGGGCTGGCTCCTTTCCTTTCTTTTTTAATTATTAATTTGCTTTTTGCACTCGGCCTCACGTGCCAGGCCTATTATTCAAGGTGCCTCTTGTTGTATTGAGGGCTTTTCTTTTCCAAGTTCTTCCCTCGGAACCAGACCCAGAAGGGAAAACGTGGGACATTGGATGTTTCCGTGTCAGGCGCACAGGAAGTGTCGCCTGCCAGCTAAACCAGGACAGGACGAGCATTTTAAACTATACATGCTCCGACAGGATCAGACAGATGGACAGGAAAGGTCCCTGACCAGTGCGCGGGAGCCCCGCTCGCTCACTTCCAGCACAGGTGCTGCCCACCTAGTGTGTGTGAGTCCAGTTCCTACTCGATTGCTGTGAGGACAGTCTGTTTTCTGCCACATAGTGGTCAGTTGGAGAAGTTGGAGTTTGTTGGGCTCTTTCTCTGTTTCCATTTATGAGTCACACTGGATGCTTATTCCCTTCTTGTGGGTCCTTGTACTTCTCTGAGCTTTCAGGAAATAAATCCTCTTGCCACGTGTAGAAGTTTCTTTTGGTGGAAACAGTGGTACACTTGCAGTTCATATAACCCGGCGTTTTGCAGGTACTTTAAAAAACAGCAGTGAGATTGGGGGAAAACAAGGAAACCCTAGGTGGTTCAGTGTTCAAGGTTGTAGAAGAGGCTGGCTGGGCCGAGTGAGTTTGGTTGAACCTCGGTTGCCAGTCTTCTTTAGCTGGGTAGTTCTCCCTTTCTTGATTCACTAGTTGGTCCTGCTTCTTCATTGTTCATTGGTAGGTAGGTGTTGATTTTTCTTGAGTGAGCCAGTGATTTTCACCGGTCCAGCTGGAGGGTGTATTCTCACAATGGTATTCACACTAAAGGGATGCCCTCCTTATATCCCTTGGCCTGTCTGCCAAGTCACCACCATCACTGCCTTATTACCTGCAGGGTCATGCCCTAGGGTAGGGCATAGTCTGTATGTGTGTGTGTGTTTGTGTGTGTGTGTGTGTGTTTACATAGTGTCTCATGTGTTGTAGATGCTTAGAATTGAACCAAAACCAAACCCTGCCTGATGGGCTCAGTGGCCAGTTTTCTCTGGGTCCACGTGTAGCACACTAACCACAGTTGAAGTTCAACTGCACACCTGACCCGATAGAGGTGAACAGTTAAGAATCTTGAGCACAGAGTAAAGAAATAAATGGAAAAAGGCAAACAAGACCTGGGTCCTCCTTCCCAAGGATGGGCAACCTTTGTGAGGGGGAGAGTGTTGGGGGAGTCCAGTATCTGCGTGGGAGAAGAATTTCCTGCCTGCAGAGGAGAGCAAGAACTGTGAAAGGAGGCAGACAGCTCCTCCGCTGAGTCTTCCACTGGGATTTGTGCCTTGGTGGATTCTCCGTATATTACAGTGAATTTAATTAAATACATTGTGATCCCAATTGACGGTATTCTAATTAGCTGGGACAGGAAAAATCATTCTCCCTCTTTCTCCAAATGAAAACATCTACTCTCTTCTGCAGGGAAAGCATGTCCTTGGCCGACTGGCTTGCCCCGTGGAGTCCTCATCGGCCTCTGCAGCCCCATCCCCTCCTGCTGCGTCTTACTAGGCAGGTTGCAAGGGTGGAATTCTGGGGATGGGCCAGGGCATCTTGGGAGGGAGAGGGTGCCTGGCCAACAAGGTCAGGGCATTGACCCACTCAAGGCCTGGGAAATGACCAGATGGTGTGGAGAAGTCATAGAAGTCAGGCCCCAGGACGCTGCTGCTCGCTTTGGGCCCCGTTTGCTGGAGATGGGACAGCCTGAGAATTACCGAGCTTACGAGATGTGGTGAGAACAGGAGCTGTGACATGCAGGTAGACCTCAAGAGACTCCAGTTGTGAGTGGAAGTTTGGGTTGGGTATAACCTTTATAAGCAGGTGTTTCCTAGGATGGAGAAGTAGTTTATTCTGGACTTTTGTGTGTATGTCTTGGAGAATGAACTTGGAGTGCAAAAGCAAGCTTGGAAGTTTGAATCACGCCTCTGTGCGAGTCTCTGAGAGAGGACCCTAAATGTTCCCTGCACTGGGATCAGTGGGAAAGGCCGTGGCTCTGTTTTCCGCATTTCCTTTTATTCTTTTCTCTACCATTTGTAGCATGTAACTGTTTCCCTTCCTAAATGGTTCTCACATGGCAGACAGAAGACTTCCTGGTGGCAGTAGAGATTGCCGCTGCCCACCATGAGTCAAGTGTAGTGGTTTGGGGACATCATCCTTATACAATTATTTTTTAAACAGGAGTCCCCAGTATCATGTTTATTTTAGTTCAGGGTTTATACAGCCCTGTCACCCAGGAACCCATGGATTTGAGGACAAAATACATCTGACATCTGACAACTCCCATCCAACACTTTTTGGCCATGTTATCCTCTCTTCTGGCTCAGAGACTAGAAACCCCAGCTGTTTGGAAAAGAACCCTCACATCCATATTAAAATTTTGTGTTTAAGATTCAGAGCTTTAGTGCAAGGAAGTCCTGTTTCATGGGAAAGTAATGAGAATTTGGGGTTAGGGCTTTCATGGTCCTTGCTCTGATTTCATGGTTTATGATACCACCAGAACCCCTCGACAGGACTTACTGCTGTAGATGCCATGGCTATTTTCCCTGTTATCTTTCATTCAGTCAGTTTTTGTTGAAACTTTAATGAATGTCATTCTTTTGGTCTTAGTGATCCAAGGCAGCAGTGTCTGGCTCCTGTACAAGTTTCCTCTTCCTCAATCCCAAGCCAAACCCTTGCTCCCAGGAATATCCTGGTGCAGTGTTTGGCTTTCGGGGGCCCCTGTGGAGAAGCCGGGGAGAAGGAACATGGACGAGCTCATCATTTTCCTTTCCACCTAGCCCATCAGACTCTCCTTCTTCCCAAGGTTGCAGCCTCCAGAAAACCTTGCTTTGGTGCTTTCCATTCTCCTGAAACCCTCTGTAAGGAGTCTTATGTCAGAGGCAGTAAATTGAAGGTAAACGATTAAAAAAAAAAAATCAGCTCAAATTTATTTCAAGAAAAGTCGCTTTATATTTTCAGTTGTTATAATTTGACAGTTAACACCGAGCTTGCTAGTTCTTCAGACTCCTTCTGGTTGTGAGTGTTCTAGGACAGCGATTACGGGGTCGGGGCAGGGAGGGAGGATATTGCTTTGTTCCGAGGCTCTGCACTTGAGTGTGTTAAATCAGCCATTTCGAGGACAGAAGGGATTGTTCTCTCTTGGTACCGGTGAAGCCCTTCACTCTGTTATCTGCAAGTTGGCCCCAGAGCAAAAGTGATTATAGTAGTGTAGCTTTTCTACAGCACTCTATTGTTGCATTCCTATTTCCTCTTCCAGCAAGGTCCAAACGTGCTTCTGGAATGTTCACACTTTTTCCGTGAACATAGGATGTGTGCGTGTGAGCACATGAGCCTCAGAGCCATGTCATCCAATGGGAAGTGCTGCTGGGGCCACTGTGGTATTTTCAGTATGAGGCAGAGTGCAGGACATTCTGACTCTTGTGCTTTCTGAGTGTCTCACTGCATAACGTGGACGAGAAAGATATCCAAGCAGGACCAGAAACAGTTATCAGGCATGGGCATCAACTAGAACAAGTGTGGGCAGAAGTGAGAGGGGCCGGACAAAGAAGTGCTGAGGCATTTATCGTGCGCTCTGTGTAGTTAGTCCCTTGGGCCAGGCTCTGGGGACTAGAGGTGGGGCTGAGAGTGAGGAGAAAGAAGGAAGGACAGGTGGAAACATGAGCCCATAAAATACATGATCTGAATTTCCTCCTCCAAAAGGATGCTGGGGGACGCGAGACCCAGCTTCTAGTTCTCTCGCCCACTAACTAGCTGGGTTACCTTGGGTCAACCACTTAAACTTTTTGGAATTGTTTCTCCTGCTTTATGTGTGCCCAATGGAAAGGTTCCCTCTTCCCCTAAAATGAATCATTTGAAATGAAGGAGGCGGCCTTCCTATACCAGGAGCGTGTCAATTCCCTAATTGCTAATAAAAAGGGTCCACAGCTTTCAGCATATTCTCAGAGGCCCCGAAAGGATGTGAACGTTGTGCCTGGATAATCTTGAGGCCTTCTCCTAAATGCAGAAGTCTGGGCTCTGCTAACTGTTTCCATGGCCTCCACTGTCTCGTGCCCCGGACTTTAGTCCTGTGTGTGCCTGCGTTCTGCCAGCTCTGGGGCTTCCGTGTTCTGAAATCAGAGCACTGTGTTGACACAAACACAGCACCGACTGTAATTTTGACCATCTGAGCACTAAGCCAGATGACCTTGAGCTGTTGACAGGGAAACTAGTCTGGAGAAATTTACTTTTCTGTCTTTTTTTTTTTTTAGCCAGGGGAAAACCTAATTTTGGGTTCTCCTAATAGTCTGTAGTTCTAAATACAAAAACTTGAGTCATCTTTCTTGTGAAGTAGCCAAACAGCAGCTTTGCCTCTGTGTTACTGACCTGAGATTCTATACAGGTAAGGTGACTATGTGGGCCATCCCCTGAAACGGGGGCTGGTCACTTTTTCCATAAGGGGCCAGATAATAAGATTTTAGGCTTTGCAGGCCAAACAGTCTCTATCGCAACTGTGGAACTCCGGTGTTGAGAGAGCAGCCATAGACAATACACAAATTCACAGATGTGGCTGTGTTCCCATAAAACCCTATTTACAGAAATAGGCAGCAGGGTGGATTTGGCCTGTGGGCCATAGCTTGCCGACCCCTGTTCTAAATAAAGCAGGACGCTTTGGAGAGTGGAAGGAGGAACCTTTAATTATTGTGCCGGGAAGACCAGTTTTGTACTGGGAGGGTCGGATCCGTCAGCGTTTTCAGCACTCTGACACGTGTGAGGGAGACGGGAACGAGGGTCAGCTTGCTCCCCTGTCCTCACAGAGCTGCGGGGAAGGACCCGCTGGGAAAACCAAGCAGCCCCCATAAGGGATCCTCGGGCTGCCGCCAGGGCATGGTGGGCTTGGAGTGGCTTACCTGAGGCGTGTCCCTCTCTTTCGCCCCTGTAGCACCTGCAGCAGCACGAGAGCGGCGTGGAGGGCGAGAGCTGCTACTACCACTGCGTCCTGTGCAACTACTCCACCAAGGCCAAGCTCAACCTCATCCAGCACGTGCGCTCCATGAAGCATCAGCGCAGCGAGAGCCTGCGCAAGCTGCAGCGGCTGCAGAAGGGCCTTCCGGAGGAGGATGAAGACCTGGGGCAGATCTTCACCATCCGTAGGTGCCCCTCCACCGACCCCGGTGAGTGGTCTCGTGGGCATGGGCGGCCCGGGGCCGCCCGGGCAGTGGCCTCCCGAGGGCTTCGGCTCGGTGCAGCTGGCCGTCACGTCCATGACTAGCCTCACAGCTGACCATTGTGTTCTGAAGGGACACGCAGGGATTGTTGCTTTTCCCATTTTTTAAAGGAACTTAGCACCACACTTTTCTTCAGGTGTCACAAGCCGCTGCCCAGGGAGCAAAAGCCAACAGACCGTGTTTTGTCCCCTCTCCCCACATTCTTCTGAAGTGCGCTCTAGATTCAGTTTTTTGGTTCAGATCGACATAAAGCAGACGCTAAGCTGTGTCTTGCTCAGTATTGAGAATGGGCGGTGTGTGACCTCGAGTCTGGTCGGTAAGAATGAACTTCAAAGAAGATCGAAACATGTGTTTGCTATAAACATTGCGATTGTATTTGAGAGCGACCCAGTTGTTCCTGGCTCAGTGCTGGCTGTTACTTCACAAAGAGGGTGGAGACCTTCCAGGGGAGCTCACCCCGCGCTTCCGCCTCCCACCCTGTCCTCTCACCCGCCGTCCCCTTCTCCTTCCTTCCCCATGGGACTCTCACTCCCACTGGGACCTCACTCAGCAGAATCTCCCCTCTCTCTTATCTTTTTAGCCTTCCAGTCCCTTTCTCTCTGGTCGGGAGCACAGGACAGTCACCTGTCTCTTTAAAAACCGTTTATGGTTAAAGCCCTCCCTTAATCCTGTGTCCCACTCTCTCTCCAACAGCATCTTCAGATTCTTGAAAGAGCACTCTGTGTTGGTCCATCTCCTGTTCACACGTCAGCCTATCATAGCCCGTTTCCTCCCATCATCAAACCATCCTTGAGAAGGTCACCGCTGACTTCGGATTTTCCGAGCCCAGTGGCTACGTGCTGAGCCTTTTTCTTTCTGTGGTCTTTGAAATTGCTGCCCATTCCCTTCTGGAAGCGCCCCTCCCTGGACGTGTTTCTCTCCTGCCCTCCTGTTGCTCTGGACTGTCTTCCACGCCACCCCCCCCCCGCCCCCGCCCCACACCCCGGCTCGTGGTCCTCAGGCTGCCCTACGTGCCGTCATCACCTGGGCACTAGGCCTGGCCCTTGGCTCCCAGCCTCTTGAAACTTTGTCTCCTGGTGTTGGCCCGTGTGCCCTTCAGACAGCTTCCTGGACCTCTCACGGGCGCCACCTCATACACGCTGGGCTCACAACTTCCCCTGCAGACCTCTTTCTCCTTCCGATGGCATGCTGTCGAATGACCTAGCCGGGCTGCAGACTCAGGCCTTTTGGACTCTCCATCGCCTGCCGCGTCCTCTCGGCCTCTCACGTGTCGTGGCCATGTGGGGACTTTAATCCTAATATTATCATTCACGTTTTTATGAAGTTTTTAAAGGCAAAACGTTATATAAACCTTACTGTGAAAAATGGCATAGCCCCCGCCAGTCCCATTCCCCAGAGCACCACCTTTCAAGTTTAATTGTTCCTTTTGTTACTTATTTCCATATTTCTTAACGAGCTTCTACTACTATTTCTTGATTAAAAAATTTCTTTTTTTGGTAAGTTGTACACATTATCTATTGGCTTTCGACTCCAGAAGATGTGGATTTTCCTGGTGTGCCATTGTGCAAGCTCACACACTCATACCACTCACACACATACCCTCCCATAATCCATACACACTCTCTCATACACATACACACACAGACACGGTGCCCACACACCCCAGCGCCCTACACACTCAGTCTTCCCCTCCCTTCATCGTCCATTATGATTAAATCATAATTTGGGGGCATATTAATATTCAGTGTTTTCATTACTCTGACTCTATAAATATTAATCACAGCTGAGCCATGTCGAGTTTTATAATTTCATTTACCTTCTTGTACAACTTTTTTGTTTTCCCTGGTTTTCTAGGTACCTACGATTAATTCACGGCTGGCTCTCTGCCAGCGTAGACATTTTCTCATCTCCGAAGGCTCTGCTGTATCGGTTTCTCTGTTAGCTTCATTTCCTCCTGGAGACATCCCTCCCGAGCCCTTGTGGACCCCTCTGCCCATGGCTCTTGTCTCCGTCACCTGGCTGTAGCTTTGCTCCCTTTTTCCATATAAACGAAACCGGATTCTTCAGTGGTGGGATATACCAGAATTGGAGAATGCTTCCCCCCCTGCTAGAGTAGGATTATCACAGAGGAGGGGCCAGTCCTCCCGGCAGTCAGTCTGAAATGTTGCTTCGGGAAAGTACTGTGTGGGTACCAGGATGATTTTTGTCACCTCCAGGTCGCTGCAAGACTGACTGTGCCTTCCCATGTGTATGGGAAATGCCCCTTTGGGTTAAAGTTCAGTCTTAATCTCTGGGGCTTGTGCTTCGTGTCTGACCCCATGGCTCTGCATGTGAGCCAGGGACGGGGCCCAGCACCCACAGACATGCCAGTGCCATCTGGCTGTGGGAGTCCCTGCTCCCCACTGGGGCATTTTGGCCTGTTGGAGCCTGCCATTCCCCATTATTCTGCTATTAAGTCATTTCACAGGATTCTCCTTCCTCTGCCAATATACTCAGACCTATTTATTTCAGGGTTTAAAAATTTTTTTATTGCGAGCTCTGCACACATCATTGTTTCAATCTTCCGCTAAAAGCTGGTCCCTTTCGCCCCTCAATTCTTTCTTTCACTCTGCTCAGAATTCCCTTTTTATTAATGAGGTGCCCCAAACTAAATAGTGTACAGCTGCCATTTCACCCGGGGTCTATGGACTGGAACAAACAGTTCCCTGTTTTATAATGTAATACTTCTATTTATGCAGTCGCTCTGGAATTGCTTTCTTACACCATTGCCTTCTGGGTTTCTCTCATTTAATGCGTATTAGGGTTTTTTTTTTCCTCCTCCCGAAGTGTATGAGCAACTTTAGTCTAGATGATAGACTTCCTTTCTGTATTTCAAAATCCTTTTGTATTGTCTTTGGCCTGGAGTCATGTTTTTGCTCTCCACCCACCTCCCTCCCAACCCTGCGCCCCTCCCACTCATACGCTCTAGCTACGTTTATTTATACTCTTTACTAATGACAAACGGGACAGATTATTAGACAACACTCATATTGGCATTAGCAGTAACTCGGTTCCGTTTTAGAAACTCATTTAAGATAACTCATCTTATATATTTTAATATATCCTTTTCCCTCCCGCCGGGAATTGACTGTTAAAAACTTCTTGGAAGAATGTCTTCAAGAAAAGGGACATTGTGGGCCTAGTAGAGTTGGGACATTGTGGGCCTAGTAGAGTTAAGACATTGAAAGTCATCAGCTTCAAGTTTTGTAAACACAAACTTTATAAAATACAGGCATACCTCGTTTCTCTGTGCTCCACATGCTTCGTTCTTTTACAAATAGAAGGTTTGTGGCTGACCTGCATGGAGCAAGTCTGTGGGCCCCATTCTTCCAACAGCATTTGCTCACTTTGTGTCTCTGTGTCACGTTCTGGTAATTCTCGCAATATTTTAAACCCTCCACCAGCAAAAAATATTACAACCCCCCGAAGGCTCAGAGGATGGTTAACATTTTCTAGCAATAAAGTATTTTTAATTAAGGTATGTACATTTTTCAGACATCATGCTGTTGAACACTTACTAGACTACAGTATAGTGTAAATGTAACTTTTATGCACCCTGAGAAACCACAGAATTCGTGTGATTCGCTTTACTGTAATACTCGATTTATCGCAATGCTCTGGAGCCGAACCTGCAATATCTCTGAGGTATGCCTGTCTTCCCAGCTTTCTCCCCTGGAACGTAAGGATGGGGTCACTAATCTTCAGCTGGAAACATCATTCATGTAGCATAAGGCGGCCGCGGGGAATCTTTGGGCACCTTTCAGGAGCCCTGCCTGTTCTGACTCTAAGCCGCGTATAAACGGTGGCGCTGTCTAGGGTTTTCGTTCCTGGTATTCTGTCATCATCTGGTTAAACGATGGTTTTCTCTCTCCTTTCCTTCCTTTTCTTTCCTCCTGTCTCGTCCACATACCAGAAAGTTTTACACAAAAGCCATCAGAAATAACTTCCTTTCCTTCTCTGAGCCCAGGACCTCAGACCCCAGTCTCCTGTCGCCTTCTGCAGGTGGCAGGGCTTCCCTTGCTGAGGCTGATGGAGTGGACTCTACCATGGATTCTTCCCAGTGGGTGACAGAAGTGTATCACTTCTTCAAATCTTACTTGTTAACTTAAGCCCACGTGTTTTCCAATCAGTCAGGCTTACCACGTAGCCTGCCAGCCCACATGGAAGTGTAGAGAAGGAGAAATTGTGAAGGTCTCCTCTGCCCTTCAGCACTTTGTGGCAGCGGCCAGGACTTACACCCACCACGGGCCCTCTAACCCCTTGAGAGGCCTCATGACCAGACGTAAAGCGTCTAGGTCCTGCCCTGCTGCACCAAAGGACTGAGTCTCGGTTGCTGACCGTGTGCTAGTAAGAAGTCCACCCTCCCTTACATGGTCCTGCTTGTGGGCAAGCTTCACCCTTACGTCAGTGGGCAGGCTGAGTCCTGTATTATATGGTCTTTAACCGAGTGTGATGGGCTTCGTCCTTGCTACAGACATACATGCGCGCACGCACGCGTGCACACACACACACACACACACGCACGCGCACACACACACGGCCTTCCCACTTAAAAAAGCATGTCTTGGAATTATACATCTCAGAGAAAAGAAAGTGGCCAAACTAGATGAGGTTCACTGCATCCCCACATTTTTTGTGTGTGACCTGGCCTTTCAGTTCGTGGCTTGAGTGTATTTTCTGCAAGAGCAAGTGTTCTCCTGACTTTGTTGGGATTTAGCCTTTCTGTTTCATCCCCACACACAGATAAAGGAAGAGAAAGCCTGTTGTTGTGGCCACACCCTGGGTTATATCTCCCAGTTGCTGGCTTCGGCTGTTTGCTTCCCCTTAGTTGACCAGAAGCTCTTGAAAGATGGAAAGCTCTCGTAGGTGGATCGTGTGTAGGATCAGCTTCCCTGTTTGCTTATTAAAAAGGCATTTCTGGCTCCCGGGTGAAACTGTAGTTAATTTCACTCTATCAGTGCCCTGGGCTTCCAGAAGACAAGAGGTGCTTTGTGTTTCTGTCCTCAGCCTTCCTCTCCTTTTCCTCCTCCTGTTTCTCTTACCCTCGCCTTAACTACTTCTTTCACGGAGACGTCAACCTCCGAACATTGCACAGAAGTAATTTAATGATTCTTCATTGAGCACCTACTGTGTGCGAGACTTTGAGTTGGGGGCACAGCTGCTGCTCTCCTCTCAGCTCTTGGTGTGGGTACACTGCATCATACGCCAGCCCAGGCATCCGGGGCAACTGGACGGTGGCTCAGTTTACAGAGGGCGCGCTCATTCAGAGTTTAGGGGAATATTTTGCTTGGAGCGGAAGACGGCGGCCTCCTTCACTGACACATCTTTGGCGCTCAAGGTAGTGAATTCCTGGGGTCAGGGAGGCAGACACAGCTGGCCAAGTGATGATGTGGTTTTGGTGACAACCTTTACTGGAACACTCACCGGCTTCACTTGATGGGTTATTTTTTTGAACCAACTTCCAGGGAGTTCTGCTTAACTCATACAGTTTAAGAGAATAAGAAAATGTACTGTTTTCCACTTTTCTCATTTGTTTTTGTTTTGATTTTTCAAAATTGGCATAAGGCTGCCCTCTGAATATGAAGTGCATTTTTTTTTTGTAAATGGCTAAATTATATGCAATTTCAGTGTCATTCTTCTTATAGCACTAAAATATGTTGTGGCCAGTTCTGAAGCACTGTTTTCATAAAACCAGCACAGTTATGCTCTTTCCTTTTTCCTTTTGACTGTGTGTCTTGTCCATGGGGTTTGGGAAAAAGTAGGATAAAGTATTTCTAACTAGAGAAGTTAAATGGAAAAAGAATGTCAGAACAAATTGGGGTGACTGAAAATTTAAGCACTCATGGAGGAGCAGAGAAAATATGACTTTATCTGTTTTAAATCCATTCCCTGATGAAGGACTATTGGGATAGGATTGTGAATTTCAGTGTGCTTTTTTAGATAAAGGGACATCATTTTGTATCGACATGAAAAGAGAATATAATATTGTTAAATGAAAAATGGAGTTTACAGAATAGGGTATAGTTTGACTCTAATTTTTTTAAAGCTTTTGAACTAACCATTCTAAGCATAGTTTGTAATTGGCATATCTGGCTGTTTCATGGGTGGGATCTGAGTGTCAGGCACATGGCAAGAGCTCAGATAGTGGTGGAGCTCATTGACAGAGCTATTAGCAAAATTGCTCACAGGAAACCAAGGGGTGAACCTTGGCTGTCTTTTGTTCATGGTGATAAGTTTTCCGTTTGCCGGTATAAAGTATACGTCGTTTGATTACTGTCTGATTTGCTTGCATTTTGCATCTACATGAAGAGCACAGGAGTACTTCTTAGGGTGTATACTGCCTTGTTTTTTCATTGGAACAGAGTTCCTGATTTGCCTTCATTAGTCCTCTAACAATCTACAAAGGTCAGCGCCAATTGCCTGTTCATTTACATTTGTAATTGTGATGGCTTCTGATTACATATTCCTTGTTTTAGTCCTTCCTCTAAGTATATGCTAGTGTGTCCTCCCCTCCTCCCACACGTGTGTGCACGCCTAGGCGTCCATGTGTGTGCATGCCTAGGCGTGCATGTGCGCGCGCGCGCGCGCGCGCACACACACACACACACACACACACACACACACACACACACACACACACACACACACACACACACACACACACACAGAGGCACCCACACCGCAGGCCAGTGTAGAAGCTAAGGATCTGTCTCTCCATACAAAACAGCTTTGTAGTGATGGCACTGTCTTCCCTGGAACGCCAGAGTCTGTTATGAAGAGGCATCTTGGAGAGGCTGTTGCTTCTAAGCTAGGAATATAATGAAGCCAGAGTCAGGGAGATGATGTGGATACCAGGCAAGAAGTCCAAGAGCCGTTATCTAGGAGCTTTCTTGAACTGGGTAATTAAGGACAATTAAGGTTTTCTGCTTGCTGTCTGCAAAGCATGCTAATGATCTGGTGTGTTGGAAGGTGGACATGTGCGGGGTGCTGGTTCACTGCTGTCCCGTGCTCCTGGTCTGGAGGGGTCCCTCTGGAGAGGATGTGACATCACCAGGATAGTCCTTGGGCGGTGGGTCCAGGGTCTACGACCTCCCACCTACTCTGTTTCCCTTCTGTCTTCTCCAGAAGAGACGAGCGTCTGCACCAAGACATTCCACCTTTTAGAAATTATCTGAGATCTGGCTGCAGTAGCCTGAGTTGCAGTGATTATCATTTATTCGCCCTTTGATACTCTGGATCCACCATTTACTAGTTGCTTTATTTTCATGGGAGGTTCAAAGCTGTCGAGGTTTTTTGGTTTTATTTCAGTATGTAGCCCTGGAGCATACATTGCCTATATATTGGGCTGTATGTATGGCTAGACATTGCCTGCCCGGTTAGCCCTGTCCTCAGCTGGGGGCTCTAGTTGTCTTGCATGCTGTCCCCTTGGGTAGGTAGTGGTGTGTGCCCTTATCGCCACCCTGCGCTGCCCACTCTGAGAGGTAGCAACACTGTGGCTGCTCCCTTCCAGGGACGGTGATACCAAGGGGCACAGCAAAAAGATGAAAGAGAAAAAGGCGCCCGCTGATGGTAACTGGAATTAGGAGAGACTGGGGGTCCTCTTGGAGGGGGATATTGAGGGTGAGCATTAGGGGTCTCCTGTTTAGGGCTGTGAGCATGTCAGAGAGCCCAGAAACACAGGGATCCCCAAGGGAGACAGAGAATGTCATGACACACCAAGTGTCACTTCAGTGAAACTTTTCTGCCAAGTCACCTTTGAAAGGGGTATCCAAGGAGCTTGAAAGTTTGCATCTTGACAGATGAACATGGGTAGCTAGCCAGTGAGTCGGTGTTTGCGCTGGGCTGGGGTTAGGGCTGTGCACCTGGATTTCATGTGGGTTGGGGATGGCGGTAGCAGGATGGGGCGGTCATCATCTACTGTCCTCCGCCACGTGGGCAGACCCTCATCCCAGCACTTCACGCCTCCTGTGTTGCCCAAATGTAGTTTTTCAAGAGAAAGGAAGATTTGTACTTGTTTTGCCTTTAGGAATGTCTAAAGAATCCATTTCTTGGGCTAGTTATATTAAACTTGTTCCTGACCTTGGCAGGGGGCCAGGGAAATAGAACATGCATCTGTCTCTTTGCTTACAGAAATAGCTCAAAGCCTTCTTCTCAGAGTTACAGATGTTAAGGAAGAAGCCCCTTCAAACTGTGACCCAATTAGGAGAATTATAATAGTCCCACATGATTTTTTTCTAACATTGACTAGCAGTGGAAAGTTTTCTGGCCTCCCAAATCAGAATAAGCGCTGTCCGGAGTCCCCTGGTCGTTGGGTTTCTAGATCCCTTGAGAGCAGCAAGGAAGCTTCCAGATTCTCTGTCTGCCCGTTCTGCACAGCAGCCACAAGCCCCCTGTGGCTATTTAAGTTTAAATTAATTAAGGTTAAATAAAAATTTAAAATTCAGTCTCTCTTGTCATACTAGCCAAATTTCAAGTGCTTCTTAGTCACATGTGGTTCATGGCTACCTTGGTGGACAGAACAGATTTCTAGAACAGTTCAGAAGGTTCTGACGGACAGCGCTGGCCGGCTGTGAGGACGCATGACACACTTACCCTGGCTTTGGGTTCCTCCCTGGGATCCTGCAGGTCCAGGCTGGGTTTGGGCTGCACTTTCCATAAAACGCTCTGGCTTCCGTTTTAAAGAATATGGTGCCTACCTGCCACCTGCTTTCTGCCGGGCTGCGTAGGGTGTGTTCTTTATTGCTTTCCCATTTCTCTTTTTGCTTTTTTTTTTCCCCTCAGTTTTTCTCAGTATGGGAGAAATATGTTTTCAAATAGGCTTTTACTTTGGGTTTTGCCACTTTAGCCTAATCCATTAGCAGTTCTGAGGGAGTTGGGAAGGACTTTGTAAAGATGTAGCCTTCAGAGTGGTTGTTAAAGGGCTTTGTATAGTTTTTTTTTTTTATAGTTTTATACCTCAAGACCATATCTTGAGACCTTCTGTGTGTTTGTTAATAAAAAGAGCTATTTATTGCTTTTAAAAGATCCTTGACTTCTGCTCTAATTAGAATATTAGGAATTGGACAGTATGTGATTTTTCTTGGAACAGGCCCGTCTGTTGTTTTAACTCAGTTTTATCCGGATCTGTTGCCCTCTCCTGAAGACACAAAAAGAATCTATGTGCTTTGCTCTCACCATTTTCCTTGGGTTAAAATCCTCTGCTTAGGACAGAGTTTGTCCTTTCAGACTGCCTTAGTTTGCTTAGAGCTGCCATAACAAAATACCACAGGCCGAGTGCCTTAAACAACAGAATTTAATTTACTCCCAGTTCTGGAGGCTCGAAGTCCGAGGTGTTGGCAGGTTTTGTTTCTCCTGAGGCCACTTTCCTCGGCATACAGAGGCTGCTTCTCTTCTTCCATGGTCTTTGCTCTGTGCTCAGCCCTGTGTCTCTCTGTATGTCATAATGTCCTCTTCTTATAAGGACATCCGTCGGGGTGAGCCCTAATCCAATCTAACACTCATTTTTAACTTAATCACTGCCTTAAAGGTCTTTCTCCAAATACAGTCACATCTGAGGTGTTGGGGGTTAGAGCTTCAACATATGAATTTGGGGAACACAGTTCAGGCCGTAACATTGACTCTCTGACCTCTGAGGCCAGTGTCTTGTTTCTTTATCTGTGGTCCTTTTGGATGTGGAAGGAGGGCAGGAGGTGGAGGTGGGCGCAGAGGCGGAGGGCGGTGTGAGACCCTGGACGCGGCCCTCCCGCAGCATTGTCAGGACCTGCTGGTCCCTCCGTAGCTTCCTGCTCCCAGCCCTTGGTCCTCGGTCAGGGCCTTGGCCTGTGAAGGAAAAACAGAGCCAGCTTCTTGGAGAGGACTCCAGAGGAGTCCCCTTGTTAGATCAGGCAAGGGGTCAGAGTGCTGTGCCCACTGAGCTCGTCGAACCAAGAGTCTTTTTCTCACCTGTCCTGACACAGCCTCTGCTCAAACCTTCCACTGATGGGCCCCAGGGGCACAGCCAGCCCCATGTAGGGATAGTCTCGTGCCTGTGAAACTTGGCAGTCTGCACCTGGGGACAGCTTGCCCTTGTCGAGGGTTCTCCAGTAGGCTGTCACGTATGAGGCTCTTGTGGGAGGATCTATGGCAGTAGCGACTCCTCTCTTTTACCCACTGGTGCTTTCAAGGACAAGCACAGCTCCCTTGTGGATTTGTGGGTGGTGTTCAGTGGCCCTGTTTGGTTTTTGTCCTGGCTGGAGTGAGTGCCCACCCCCGCCCCCTAGACCTTTCCACCTTCTACGACCTGCTTTGGTAGAGAATTCTACATGGTGTCTATTGGTTGGGCTTCCATCCAAAGCATTTTTTCGGTTGCCGGAAGTACCTGAAGGACTCTGACTCCATGTGGTTTTTACCTTATCTGTGTCAAATCCTCCAGGATAAAGGCCCCAGTGTGTGAGTTTTCACCCTTTTCATGTCGGGCCCACCCCTCACATGTGTCCATAGGGCAGGTACATCCTCTTCCCCAACCCTCAGCTTTCCCAGATGCGAATCTGGGATGCAGGTTTCACGGCCGACCTCCAGAAGGGCCTTCCTCTGCAAGAGTGTAAAGCAGGGCATGTTCACTGCTTCTCAGCCATCGTAGGTCTCAAGTCTCCAGGTTCCCCCCGTTCCAGACTGTGTGCTCAGTGCCACGTGTGACTAGGAGCTGCCGTGTTAGTGAAGACAGAAGGAAGAACGTCCTTCGGGACGTTCTCATGGGTGGTGCTGCTGTAGACAGAGGCTCAGGGCAGCGCTCTTCCCGTTGTGTCCTGCCTCCATCGTGTGGGCTGACGACCTCATCCAAGGGACGAGCAGTGCTTTGTCCCAGGGACAGGCTTCTTCGTATCCAGAAAGGAGTATAATCCACTGCCGGGTCCTCTCAGGGTAGAAATGAAGAAACCCGTCAGACAGGTGAGAGAAGGGGCAGCGATTATCTGTGACTCTCCAGCCAGCAGAGTTTAAGCCTTGGTCTTCTCCGAGAACTGGAAATGGTGTGCGCGGTTTTCCTAATATTCAAAACCCTTTTGTGATTTTCTTGTGTGAGTCAACCCAGGAAGGACTGAGAAACCACACAGAATGGAGAGGGCAGCCCTGCCCTGGTGGGCTTGGGTGGGAGTCTGTACCGGGAGCTGTGTGAGGCACTGAAGTGATGAGGGTGTGGCCCGGCCATGGACCAGGCAAGCTTGTGTCCGCCCCAGACATTTTCATGCTGATATTGCGGTAGATGTGAGCTGGAATTTGGGTTGGTGGGTCTTGAATTATTAACAAAACAATGAAGTCTGTGTAGGCAGTTAAATTTAGAACAAAATCAAAATTGGGGCCGTGATTTTTGACAAAGGGAGGGAAATGAGGTATCAGGAGGATGGGCAAGTGCTGAAGAGTTTGGAAATGAAGAGGCGAAGATGAGGCCCAAGTAGGGAAAAGGCAGTATCTGACTTGCCTTGCTGCTGCTTTTTTTTTTTTTGGCGGTACGTGGGCCTCTCAGTGTTGTGGCCTCTCTCGTTGCGGAGCACAGGCTCTGGATGTGCAGGCTCAGCGGCCATGGCTCACGGGCCCAGCCACTCCAGGCATGTGGGATCTTCCCGGACCGGGGCATGAACCCGTGTCCCCTGCACCGGCAGGCGGACTCTCAACCACTGCGCCGCCAGGGAAGCCCTGCCTTGCTTTAGAAGAGAACCACGGCAGGGGAAGAAGCGACTGGTTGGAGTCCAGAAGTGGAGCTCTTTAATCCTGCATGCATGGGCGTGTCCTTAGTATGGCCACACGCCACTCTAGGCTCTGGGAGAGCCGCCGGCAGGGAGAGAATGCAAAGTCTGGACTTTGCCCTCTAGTAAGGGGGAGACAGACAGCAGATAAACAAGTAGATGATGTCAGGTGTGCAAGGTGCTATAAATATAGAGCAAGGCGGGGCAGGGTGTTATATAAGGCGCTCCGGGGGGGGGGGGGGGTGTGTGACAGGTGACATCGGAGCTGAGCGGGAGCGGCCCTGGCAGAGGGCCCAGCAAGTGCGCAGCCCCTCGGCTGATTGGAGGAGCAGCGGGGAAGGCGGGCAGAGGGCTGGCAGGCTGGGAGCTGTGGTCCAAGCAGCCCGGTCCTGTGGACCCTGGCAGGATGCAGGGGGATTTGGAATTTGCTCCCATCAAGATGGGAAAGGTCAGAGCAGGGGAATGACAGTGCAACTTCCACTATTCTGGTTACCATGGAAACTGACTTGCATGTCCACTGTCGTACAGATGTGAATTGTCTCCCTCCCCATCACCCCCAAGTAAAGGAGCCCCTCAGGCAGGGAGGAGAGGGGGCACCATAGGGTGCAGTCTCTGCAGGGTGCTTGTGAGCCAGGATGACCGTAAGTGGAAGGGGCTACGTTGACCTTGAACTGGGATCAGAGTAGCTCTTTGGAGTTCTCTGGTTTAGCCCAGGGGTCAGCGGTTTTTTCATAAAACAAAATCCACTTGTGGTGAGTCATCACGCAAGTGTGAAGCACAGGACAGACTCGTGTCCTTTGGACTCGAGGATGAGCTGTCTCTACTACATCATAAACACCGTATGTGAAGAGTGAGAAACTGGCTCTGGTCGGGGTATGTGTTAGGATGACTAGAGCGAAGTAATAACCTTCCATCTCCTCCTGCCCTCTACCTTCTGATAGGCGTTCATATTCCACACAGCGTCTCGGTGTGTCAGAGGGTGATGTGTATTTCCTGGACAAGAATTCCATTTCACTGGTTAGTGTCATAATCCAGAAAGTGTGCAGTGCCCTAACACCTGTGTTCTCTTGGTGTCCCTGGTGCTGCGTGTCCAGAGGTCATTATCCCGTCCTGGGTGGCTGATGACCTCGCTCTGACTTGCGTGCCTAGCCAGCCTTTGACAGACAGGCCTGATCTAATTCTGCAGCCATTTTTTCTCTCCGTGGACATGTGTCCAGACCCCAGGCAGATCTGAAGACTTCCTTAGAACCCATAAGACCAGGAAGATTTGTGCCCTACTATACTGTTTTTTTCCTGGGCTTGCTTTAATCAGGAATGCAGACTGGGGTGTGTGTGTATTTCCAGTAGATGGTGTGCAGGTGCAGGGCCTTCATTCCCTTCTATGAGGCAGTATTACACGGCTAAGTAAATTTAAAATGGGAAATAGTGATTCTTTTTCAATAACGGGGGTCACTCCTCCCCGCTCGCGGTCCTGGTCCCTTTGGGATTGTCAGGCTCGCCTTGAAAGGGCCCTGGAGGGAAGGATGTTGGTATATATCATGGATATTTGGAAAGAAAGTTTCAGCCACACCTGGCTGCCGTGTGTGAGGACAAATCTAATTTATTTTAAAAATCTGGCCACAGGCAGCCTTTTCTGTCTGTTTCTTTTGGGCAGGGAGGGGGGACCTGGATTGAAAAGCAGCAGTAAGCTATGGTTCGCATTTGTTTTCTTCCAGATTTGACCAGCCAGCAGAAGAGAGATTATCTCTAACGGATATGAAAGGTTTAATCATTTTAATTTTGTTTTTATTAAAGTTTATCATAACTTTTTCCCCCAACGTGCCCTGGTAGAACAGAGGGGAGAGAAGAGGAGGTAATATAAATATACACAAACCCCCAAGCACTTGGTTAATAAACTCTCTAAGGGGACGGCCCACGTGGGGAGGGAAGTGGCTGCGTGGCTGGGGACGGTGGTCTGACCGGGGCATGCCGTGACAACCCTGAAACGTGGCCGGCATCTCCCAAGCTTCCCGGCCCCCTCCAGCAGACACTTGCCATGGGGAGCTCTTGGTGTTCATTAAAGAGAGAGAGAGAGAGGAAGCTTCAACTCTTGTCTTCCTTTATCATGGTTCTCAAATGGACTGGATCCCCAAGCCATTTCTAGCTGTAAAGAAGCCTAAATTTATAGAGAATAATAGAATTTGCTTAGATGCTTCTACCCCTTATCATAACAGTGAAATGTATGAACCTGGATATTCTGAAGACTTACTTTAGGTCAAAATCCCTGAGGTGTTGTGTGTGTTTTATGAAACAGCAAAGTTGGGATAAAAATAGTCTTTAGTTTTGGGGGTAGGGAAACTGTCCTATATACATGATGGTGAAACAGAGCAGGTAGGATCCTAGAGGAACGGGACTGTTGGCTAATTTTCCGTTGAGGGCAATAAAAGAAGCTTGTTTCAAAGTGAATTGTCCCAAATCACCTAGGTGTGGACTGGAGTCACCCCTGGCCTCAGCTCAGTCTTCCCTCACCTCCGTGACTGGAAAGCCCCATGGAGGCATGACTGTTCGGAATCCCATCACCTAGACCAGGTGGGATGTTGCATGGCCTGGGAATGATGAGATTGTGTTCACGCCTGTGTTCTCATCGAGGCTGGAAATTGGACTTGCACACTTCAGCCATTTTTTTAAAGCAGTGGGATGAAAGCATTGTCATCTCCTTAAACCTGACTTAAGCAGGTAGCTCACTTAACCTTAATACATACCAGTCTTGAAGTTCTGGGATACGTTCAGGCTTTACAGTACTTTCTCTGCCATTGTTGGGTGGTGGGTGGTGGGTGGTGGGTGGTTCATCAGTAGAGAAGCAGCTTTCCTAGTGGTGGCTGAGACTCCAGTTCCTCGAATCAAGCAGAAACTGCACTGAGGAGGGTTCGACCCAGCCGCTTGCGTGAGTGAATGACCTGGCCCCTGGCAGGCCGTGTGGGCTGTCACATGCTCCATACAGGTTCCCTTGGGGTCTGTGGGCTTCCATGAGGAGCTGTGTTGGGTGGAAGGCTTCCCAAACCAAGTGTGTCTTCTGAGAAGGAAAGCCCGAGCCAGAGACTGTCCCAGGTTTGCAGGCACCTGTTGTGCCCAGCAGGCTGTGTCCAGGCAGGAGAGTGTCAGTGACAGCGCAGCAGCCTGTCACTTTGGAGTTGTCTTATGAGAGTGACTTGAGGGGCAGCTTTCGTGGTCACTGTCAGCTGGGGTTGTGTGAACAGTAGAAATGCACAAACGCAGGCCCGAGTCATTCCCTGCAGGCTCTTACCCACAGTTTAGGCAGCCCTCCATGAGAGGAGGAGAGACCTGGCTATTCCACAGAATTTCTAGTTTGTATGTGAGATCTTAGTCTCATATTTTCAAAGCCGTGTAGATTCTGAAGACAGTAGAAGGTGGGGAAACAAAAATACATCTCTTCTTGTATCTCACAGCATTCAGCTGTGAGTTGCAAAGGCACCCCAAGAGTGCTTACATGAATTAGGGGCTTCATGTTCCCTCACACAAGCAGACTTGGGAGGAGAGCAGTCAAGTGCAGGAGTGAAGGCCGCACAGGGTCAGCAGGGGCCCTGCTTCCGCCCATCTTTCCACACAGCTGTCCTCATCGTCTCAGGATGGCCGCTCCATCTGTGCTCTGGGCGGGAGGAAGCGGGAAGGGGAAAGCACGGGCACCACCTGAATTCGATTCTTCAAAGAGCTTTCCCCAAAGCATCACCCAGTTACTTCCTCCTGCATCTCATTGGCTGGAACTTGGTCACATGACACTCTCTGGGCACAGAAGAAACTGGGAGATGCAGATTTTAACTGGGGGTATTGCCGCCCCGAATAAAAGGAGTGCTCTGTCACAAGGAAGAGCAGTTATTAGGAAGGCAGATAGGAGCCTCTGCCACACATCTTTTAAAAGATAAGGAGGGGATTAAGTCAACTGTGTTATGAAAATGTGGTGGAAATCTGGGTAGCCACTAGGAATAATGTTCTTGATTAATATTTAAGGATATCAAAGGAAGTTCAATAGACAGGGAAGCAAGACCCCAAATCATATATAATTGTCCTAGTTTCCTTTAAAGTATATATAAATATATTGAGGTGTTATCACTGATTACGGGCGATTTTTACTTCCTTCACACTTTCTGTATTTTCAGGATTTTCAACAGTAGGCACTTATTGCTTTTATGATCAGGGGAAAAAAAGGCAAACTTTAAGTGCAAGGGATAGAGAAGTTGGTAATTACTATCTCGTATATGAAATATACTTGATGGAAAACATAAAATGAATAATAAAGGGGAAAATCCATAAACGTGTGGCGATAATGGAATGGTGATGAGCAACTGTAGCGCTACGGCTTCATCAAGGACAAATCCCATCACACCAATAAGAGGAAAGGAAGTAATGTATGTCAGTCCTCATCGCAAAGGGAAGTTGTATTGTGCAAATGCAAACTTATATTCTGGAGGCTTTAGACGTACTTCAGTAACATTCAACATCCTCTCCAAGCATCGTTTCAAGGTGACTCAGGGGCCATTCTTTCCCCCATTTTTACTCTGGAAATACTGGGGCGTGTTGAGCTTTTCAGTTGTTCAAGCCCCTGTTAGTGTAAACACTAGTTTCTGTGGAAAAGTATGAAAGAATAGGAGAAATGACCCCTGCCTGTTGTCTTTCGGGAGGATTTCACACACACACACACACACACACACACACAGACGATTAACACAGTTCAGGATGACCCATGGTAATCACTAGATAGTAGGGCAGGGCAGTTGAAGGTCCTGGGCCTTCTGAGGTGTGAGGAATTCTTGGGTTGTACGACTGGGGAAGCTCCAAGAAGCAAGCGAACCTGTTCCCGGTAGAGTAAGATTCTCGGCATTCTGGGCGAGTTCAGGAGCTTGGTCGGGGGCCAGGGAGCCAGGCGATTCAGCCAGACAAAGGACCCTGGGCAAGGACCACCAGCTGTAGACCCATTTCCTTCCATCGTTTGTATCTAGCTTCCTGCGCTCTCCCCTCCGCCACGCCAATCTGCCCCTTTGAGAGACAGATAGGATTGCAAGTGTGAATATCATAGGTGTATTAAAAACAAATACATCAAAACTACTGTCTTTTCCAGAACCTCCTTATCAGATTCTGAGCCTAAAGAGAAATGTTTACATGTGTTGAACCCTGACTAAAAGAAAGACTAATAAGCAGGGATAATATTATTGATTTCTGGGCTATATGTGTTGAGGGGAACTGCAAATGCTGGTGAAAGTTTTGTTTTTATTTAACATTTTCATTAGTAACTTGAAAACAAATAGTAAATGAAATTTGCATACAATCTAAAATATTTATGCAGTAATGTGTGTAATTGCCAATATTTAACACAAAAATATATATAATT
Organism: Leucopleurus acutus; assembly: GCF_964270905.1. Classification (NCBI taxonomy): domain Eukaryota; kingdom Metazoa; phylum Chordata; class Mammalia; order Artiodactyla; family Delphinidae; genus Leucopleurus; species Leucopleurus acutus. Next base: position 15,770,463 of record NC_139162.1, on the reverse strand, counting down.
GGACTAGAGATGTTAGGAATCTTACTGTATTTTATTTTCAATTTGTAGGTTTGTTTCGTCCATGGTTGTTCAGCAGTTAGTTGTGATTTTGGTGTTTTTGTGAGAGGGGGTGAGCTCACGTCCTTCTACTCTGCCATCTTGTCTCCACCTCTCAATTTGTACTTTTTAAATGTTTTTATTTTGATGTAATTGCAGACTTACAGAAAAGTAAAGAGTGAAAAGAATTCCCATATATCTTTACCCAGATTCCCCAAACGTTAACATTTTAGCACATTTGCTTTCTCAAGCTCTCTTGCTCTCTCACACACACTTACTGTCTACATACCTATGTAGGTCAGATACACACACACACACACACACACACACACGGAGGTATACACATTTTTATTTTTTTCTGCCCATTTCAGAGTATATTTCAGACATAGTGCCATTTGATCTCCAAATATGTTAATGTGTATTTCCTAAGAACAAGGACATTATCTTACATAACCACAGAAAGATGGTCAAAATCAAAAAATTAACACTGATACAAAGCTACTAGGTAACCTACAGATCTTCTTCAAATTTTCCCAGTTATACCATTTATATGAAAAAAATCCCAGATCACAAGTTGTATTTGGACGTCCATCTCTTTTTACAGTCCTGTAATGTAGAGCAGTTTCTCCTTCTTTCCTTTGTCTTTTACAGCCTCAGCATGTTTGATGAGTAGAGGTGAGTTAATTTGTAGAGCGTCCTCAAGCTGAGTGTGTCTGATGTTTCCTTATGATTAGAATCAGGCTTTGCGTTTTGGTAGAAATTCCCAAAAAGTGATGTTGTTCTTCCTAGTACATTGTACCAGAAGGGACGTGGTATTGATTTGTCTGTTTATTGGTGATGTCAACTTTGATCAGTTAGACATGCTGACAGATAGTGATTACTTTGTTATGTTAGTGAAGAGTCAGTAGTTACGGTGATCAGTTATCCATTGTAAAGTCACTGTTTTCCGCTTTGTGACTAATGAGAATCTAGTGGAAGGATACATTGAGTGTATTCAATAAGGAATTGAATTTTTAAATGGGATTATTTGGAAAAATGTATGGTAATAAAAAATCAATAGGTAGAAATATTTGGCAAAAAGAAAGAAGTATAGTCATTAAAGTTGATTTTTAAAGCTTATGTATTATTTGCCAGTTTCTAGAGGATTAAGTAATTTGACAATCCAGAATATTGAAAGAGTGAAAAGAATTTTCAAAAATGCCCCTGATGGTAGAGTGAATGAGGGACACTGAAAGGAACCAAAGAAGTGGTTCTAGTATAAGAAGGAAGATAAGCGTCAGCTTGGCCAGAGCCTGAAGGGCAGGGTCTTAGGAATGTGAAAGTTGGGACTAGGGTAAATCTTAATTCATTTCTAATTCCATTATTTTTGGAAAACAGGCACCTCTTGGTCTCGTCGGTGTGCTCGGATGTAAGTGGGCCTCTGGTTGTGGGAAGCTCCAGCAGGATGGGTCGGTAGCCGAGTGCGGAGTGCGGAAGGGAACGTGGGGCTTCTGGCGTGCGTCCTGCTGTGCGGCGTGTCTGGTTCCCTCCTCCGGTCCCGCAGTACTTTAACGTAAGCCCTAGTGAGGGCATTTGATGAGCTTTCCTTTCCTCTCTGCTAAATCGAATACAGTTCTCTGTCCTTGTTCCTCTACTCTCCGTCTTCTGCCCTGTCTCTGAGGGGCGCAGGGGAGAAGGCCCCTCTTTGCCCTGGGATGTCTCGGAAGGCACAGCCTCCTTCCTCTTCACCTTCCACTCCTTCCTCTTACTGGCTCTGGTGGAAATACGGCCTCCTCATTTTTCTTCTTCTTGCATCAAATTGTGGTCAGCTGTTTCTCCTGTCCATTCTTAGAATTCCTGCCCCAGGCTTACCTGTCTTCCTTTCTGGAGGGGATTATTCCTCCCTTCATCTTCAAGGCTGTACATACAGTAGGGCCCTGTCTCCCTGACTCCTTAGGTGAACAGAGGTCTAGTGAGCCCTTGGTGGAGCAAAGGAGACGGAGAAGCCGAAGGGGAACGGGACATGCTCTGTGCCCAAGGGGTCTCACTGTCTAACAGGAAAAGATTCCTAAAAAGGCCACTGACACGGACTCGGAACACTGCTGATATGCCCGCGTGTAAAGGGCATGGGATGTTCTCTGTGGCCAGTGCGTGGCGTGTGAGCCGGTGGATAGGGTGGAAGTAATTCCCCAGGGGGACTGGGGCGACCCACGTTCTCCATGAGGAAGGGAGTTTGGACTTCCCTCTCGGAACCGGGAACCATGAGATGCTTGTACTTAGCAGAGTCATGTGACCTCACCCTGTTTTAGGCAAGCAATACTGGCTCCTGGGTGGAAGATGGAAGGGTTTGAAGGTGAAGCTCATGTGAGGTGACAGGTGAGGATCTGTGTTAATGGAATTGGGGAGGGCGGATGGTGGTACGAGTGAGATACTTAGTTTTGTTCAGGCGGTTCCATCTGGGAGACATGGAGAGAAGGCAGCCAAGGATGATTGTGTGGTGTCTGGCATGGGTCCCTAGGTGGGTGCTGGCGCTATAAGTAGGACAGAGCAAATCAAGATGGAGGTGTGGGTAGGAAGGGAAGTTATCGTTGAAAGCACTTTATCGGCCTCGTCTCCCAGTTTTCTTAATGAATATACTGCTTAATCTGTACCACAGCGTCTTACACATAATTATAATTACGTACTGTTTATTTATCTCATATTCCGAAAAGATTTGACGGCCTTGTCTGGCTGATTATTTAATATCTGCTGACTGTTCATCCCTAAAATTGTAAACCTCTGTGGAGCAGGGACCGTGTCCTGTGCTGCTTGCGTGGCTCCTGGTCCAGGATCTGTGCCGCTGGCGAGCAGCTCAGCCAGTGTCCTCTTGCTGGATCCCTGTGGGTCCCGTGGTCAGCTCTGAGCCTGCGCTGCCCCTCGCACTTACTCTGCTGTGTCCCCACTGCCGCTGTCTTTTTCCTGCGTCTCTAAACGTTCACCCCCTTGCGACCTTTAGTGAGAACTCGCCAGGAGAGCCACCTGAGCAGGTTTGTGCACTGACTGACTGGGGGCACCATCAGAAGAGGAAAGCTGCCACCTTGACAAAAAAGTGCCTGGTCACGTACAACATCATTTCTCTTTCGTTTCTGCGAAAGATCGTACTCTCCCTGGGTCCGCTGCTTTTCACCTTGGCTAGAAATTTGACAGGAAATGACGACAGGCGCAAAAACAGATGGTCCATCCGAAACAAATGTGGATTACAGGTTTAAACTGCTATCAGCAACAAATGGAGGAAGAGTGGAGCTGCCTGCTCATTGGCTCCAAGGGGGCACTAGCTCACAGCAGCGTTACACACAGTCCTGCTCCTACGGCCCTCAGAGCTGGGCGTGTTTTGTCTTCCAAAAGGTTTTCCGTGTGTCTCTCCATCCTCTGGATAGAAGGGGGACACGCTCCAGAGCCAGTACGTGTCTTCCGACTCAGGGTGACCCAGAACGCGCCTCTCTCATTTGATAAAGTGCACCTTTCCTTTGTTCTCTTATCTGGGTGATGCTATGCTCGACTTTCCCCGACCCTGCTTAAGAAGTTCTGGTTTTTCTAAATTTAGTGAAACTACTCCTCAGGGTTATCACATAACATGCTACCCTGCTGTCATTCGCTGTGTGGAGTAGAACTAAGGGTGTGCTTTTCTCAGCAGAGTCACAGATGACAGGTTTCCGGAACACTTAGGGCTGGGGCTAAGGACGCCGACCGGATAGTCTTATGCTGGGTTAGTGAGACTTGACACCAGACCCTCCAAACTAAGGAAAGCAAGACATGCTTACTCTTTGTAAAATTGCAATGTGTATGAGGGGTTGGGAAATCCCACAGCCTGTAAGGATGAGACTTCCCCCTCCCCAAAGACAATGGCGATGCATATTCTGCAGAACTTCCTTCCAGAAAGACTATAATTTAGGGAATCTGGGTATTTAATGTTTCTTCTGTCATCCCCAGGTCATTTTCTGACTTCAGGGAGAGAGCTGGGCTTCAGGTCGGCGGGTCTGTGCTTGTATCAAAGATGCAGACAGGGAGGAGGGGACTGGGGGGGGTTCCACGAAGAAAGGTCGCTCTCGTACACTGAACGTTTCCAAGAGCTGAAATCGCTTTGAAGAACCTCTGGGTTAGAGTGAAAAAGCCCCGTGAATGTGCTCAGACCTTCTGCTGTGACCCAGCGCCCACGTCCTCTGCTTCTGCATCTCCTCAACTCCAAGGAAACGTCTAGGTTCTCTTCCTTTCTCTCGCAGCAAACCTTGGGGGACTTTAGGATCAGACCTGGTTTCGAGACCTTTTAAAAATCACATGGTGGTTTAGATCCCGGCTTTTCTGTGCCGGCTGACTTTGGTCAAGTTACATAATCCAGGGATTCTTGACCTTTCCAGGTAATCTGATACACAGGATGGTCCCTCACCCCCCAAAAACTGCATGGATACAAAAAATCCCGCGTGTCTACTTCAGGGACCCCCAATAGCACACCTCTAAAGCATCAGTTGTTTTATCTGTAAAAGGGACACTCGGGCACAATTTGGGGTCTGTCTCAGTAATTCTCATATGACAGTTAAGTGAGAGAAGATACATAGAAGTTTCATCCTTACCGTGAAGTCTGGCACAGAGCTGATGCACATTCTTTCTGTCTCTCATTCACTCTCACTCTCCTTCTCTCTCCCCAAAACGGCTGTGCCTTGGCCTATAGTACATTTGCCAAGGGAGAAAAGTTAGTCTCATTTCATTTTGGGATCATTTGTTAGGATAGAGCCCTGCCAGATTTTCGTTTTTTTCTGGCCACAATGATTTCTTTGTTCCTTCTCTTCTCCCTCCTCCTAGGGCATCTCATGGCCGGAAGCGTCGCATTATCTTTTTGGTCTGCAGCTTTCGCACGCCCATGTCTTTCCTGTAGGAGGGGGTTGAGCTCGGAGAAGCTGCGTGTCTGCTTCTTCCACTCACGTTGTTCTGGAGTCACGCAGGATCTTCATGGTGGCATTTCCTTTACCCTCGAGGGCAGTGGGGGCCCTGCTCCACATTTCATGCTTCAAACAAGCATGAATGGCATAACTGTGACCTTGACCCGCAGGGCACACGGCTCCACCAAGGGATGGAGATCCCGGGGCCATTGGTGGAATTGGGAAGAGCCGGCCCTGGCGGTGGGAACACTCGTTTGTTGTGGGTGGGAGGTGACACTGACCTCAACTGTAGCGTCTGGATATTTCCAAAAAGCTTGCCGTGTGGATGATCGATGGCTTTCATCCTTGATTCAGAATCTGATTTAGGCCACAGTTGTTGGAACTAGCGGTCCTAATGGACACCAGCAATGTGACTCAGTGACACTGGAGCCATTTGCAAGGTCAGTCACCCACCTGATGTGATCGGACTTCCCCGTAGGTTGCCTGGTATGCAGTTTGTCACACATTCCTGTCCTCATAGAGCTTACTGTTTCAAGGAGTGAAAGACAGAAAACTAGACAGAAACTAGTTACATCTGTTCTTGTGCCAAATTTTTAAAACACACGGACTCCGCGTTCTTGCATCTTTTGCCCCCTGGTGACTTCACTTTTTTCAGATAGGATTTTTCTCTGATGTGATCTTCCAGTCCCAGACTCTGGTTTGCAGGGAAGCATTTGGGGCTTCCTCACGGGTGTCAGGTTGTTCTCTTGCTTTCGTGAGACTGAAATTCCTGAAGTGTAAGGATTCACTGGTGTAAGGAAATGTGTAGGTGAGTAGGGAATGGTCTTGCTTTACAGACTCAGAGGACTAACCTGAGATCCCACTCGGGACCCGTTCTCTCGTCTGGAGCTGCAGGGGTGCCCGCGTGGCCATGCCTGTGCTCAGCCACAGTGAGGGGGCCTGTCTGCGTCTGAGTTGCTCCCTGCCCTTGTCCTGGGGCTTATGTTCACTTTGCTCTGTTACTAATGTGAGTGCTTCCGCCACATGCTTAGAGGAAAGACCTAAGGTCCCTTTATCTTTGCTGCAATTACTCTTTATAGAGAGATTTAAATATGGAGAAGGGGGAGGTGCTGTAGGACAAACAGTCTGTGACAATACAGCCCTGTAGCTGTAGGGACCAGTAGGTACCAAGGCACTTCCGGAAGAGCCATGTAGATGTTCACAGCACAGGGGACGTAGGTGTCTGCCAGCCAGACGTGGGTTTGCGTCGTTTGAATGGGAAAGTGAAGAGCGAGCTGTACACTGGCTAGTTGCTGTTGGCCAGGTAAGAAGAAGGTGAAGAAAAGTGGTGGAAGCGGGGTTTGTAACTTGGGAAGACACTGCGAGGCTGTAAAGGCAACTTGAGAGATGTCGGAGGAACAGACAGGCTTGGGTAAAGATCTGAAAAGCAAGGGTGACTGAGGGTTTAGCCAAAGGCTGTCCTACGGGGGCAGGGAGACCCACAAGGCGGCAGCTCCAAAGGTGACTTAAAAGTTTATAAATTATGAAGGAGGCGGAAAGGGACGAGTTTTTAATATTGATTAAGTGATGAAAAGGGAAAACAAGAGTGAACTTAGCAAAAATAAGCTGCTCTCCTCCTTGTTGGTGTTGTTACTTGTCACCCATTTCTGTACACCGGCCTCTGAACCTCGTGTCTGGGAGCAGGTCCCACCTCTGGGCTTGGGTCCTCCTGAAATAAACTCTCCTGACTTCAAGACCATGAACAAGCAGCAGCCAGGCAGATGTGCTCTTACGTCCCTGACCGGAAGTGGCCATAATCAAACTGTCCCTGACCAGTGTCCTGCGGGTTCTTGTGTGGCCGGGCAACTCTCTGTAGACTGCAGAATGGTGTCGGTAAAACTCACTCCTGCCCTGGACTCCGCCTGTGTTCTCGGGAAGATGGGGAGCTTCAGCCTGTGGTCTTGTCCGCTGCAATTCACGTGAAGTTAAAGCTCTATTTTAACTTCCCTCTGTGTCTATATTTCCCTCAATGGGAGACAGAAAAAAGTGGGGCCTTGTCGATGGACCAGCAGATTTCCAAAGATTCCCACCCCAAGGGCAGAAGGGAAGTTGCAGGGAGACAGCTGAGGTGGTGATGGGCGGTGGGCTTTCGTCTCATGCCCCCATGTGGCCTCACTGAGCCGATGATGGTTGTCATGGAAACCCACACCCACAGACAGGCCTTTGCCCCATTTCCACCCACAAGGAATGGAATGCAGAGAACTCTCCTGCCTGCTGGACATGGAGGGAATGGCTGAGTTGGTGAGAGGGAGAAACAGAGGATTGGTCCAACTGTTTATTCATCTGAGTTGGATATTTCTAGGGAGAGTAAGTCAGCATCATCTTTTTGGTAGAAATGCCTTTCTGTGGATTGCTTTTTTTTTTTTAAGCAACCTTTAGGTGCAAGTTAGTTCTCTTTTTGGAAACGTGAAGTTATATCGCCTGGTTGGAGGCATCCAGTCAGCACGTGGAGGGCTTGCAGGGGTGCAGGTAGAAGCCAGCGGGGAGAGCACGTGGGGGCAGGCTGGGAATGGTCCCCGAGTGGCCAGCCTTGCCTGCCTGCCTGCCTGCCAGTGAGGTGGCCTCGGGAGCCGAGCGTGAGAAGCAGGCAGAGGCCGGAGCTGAGCTGGGCGTAGCTTTCTAGATTAGCTCCCTGGAACTGCCCTGTTGGGATTGGCCTGCAGCTGAGCGGGAGGCCCGTCCAGCTTTCTGGAAGGGGAGCCAGACCTGCCTGCCGGTCAGGGACCGTGCTGCCCGCGCCTCTGCCCTCTACCTCGCCCAGGTTGCAGCAGCTGGTGCCTAAACGGGGCAGCACGTCCGCGTCTCTCCTTTCCTCGGCACAAATTGGAAACGACTAAACCTTGCCATATTTAGTGTAGCACTCACGGCCACTCGCCTCTAAGGGGTAATCATGCAGGCATAAATTCGGAAAGTTGCTAAGCCATGAGCAGTCTTATGAGCATTAAAAGTGTCCTCTTTGCCAGAAAGGTCATTCATAACTTGGCTACCCTGCTGACGTACAGTCAGTGATATTGATTGATTAATGTATAAAAGCACCAGATCCATTTGCTTCTATGAAAGCGAATAAAGTGCAGTCAACTCGCTCTTTATTTTCACCTCATCCTTTTGTTTGAAGGACATTTTTTTCCCCTCCTCGTGTGGCCGGCTAGGTTTAAGGGGGTTACAGAAAGCCAGTTTCTGCCAAGTAATGTGTTCACAAAGGGAACATTGATTCACATCAGTGTCGCTTGAATTACCCTTAAAGGTTTGCCAAGGAGTTGCTCTTCTATTAACCTTCTGTTCGTGAAGGAAGAAATAAATAAGTAAGTCATAAAGTGAAGTTCGTTGCTTTGGATTTAGTTTTGGAACTGTTCTAAAATAATTTCTTCCGTGGCTGATTGGGTTGAAGGGCATTGCCCAGAAAGTTCCCTGTTCGTTTTTGGGGTACAGGCTGGGGTGGGAATAAAGGGAAGCGAGCCCACCCCCGCCCTGCCTGAGCCCTACGGGGCAGGGAACAGATCAGGGAACAGAGGCAGAATTTAATTCCAGGGTAGAGATTAGTTCTGATTGGCTGCCTTGCATTCAGGCTGAAGCGCTGTGGTCCCCTTCCCTGCCGTCCTAGGCAGTTCACACAATCAGGTGATGCAAACCGCAAGAAAGACCTTCCTTTGTCTGGAAAATGAAGGATTCTGGAAGGCGACTTGGCTTCTCAGCTTCGATGGAATGAGTCAGTTACCCAGTCTTGAGAGTCATCCTAAATTTCCTCGTTCTTTAAAAACCTAGCAGGACAGTAGCCTAAAGCTGGGGAAAAAGAGCTCCTCAGCTTTTTGTTTTAACCTCAAATTAAGTGTGGTTAGTTACAGTTGTTGTTATTTTAATTTTTCCGTTATGCAGGCAGTCTGGAGACTTCCCTGTTCTTGAAAAACCAAAATGGTATTGGTGGATTCTGAAACCCAGAGCGTACTGATTCCCCTGTAATTCGGTGAGCCTTGGGTATTATATGGGGTAGAGCATTTTGCCAATAATGGGCTCCGTTACTAAGGCTTCTTTCAATGACTTGACGAGAAAGGCCTGGAAGATAGCCCCGCACCGGGCACATCTGAGGACATCCATCAGTGTCAGCTGACTGGCCATCTCGGATTCTTCAGCATTTGACATAACCATTTTCAGAGCTGGAAGCATTTCCAAACAGCGGAGGCTGGGAAGCCAGGGGAAGGTGGAATTCTGGAACACTGGCTGCACTGAGCTCCCGGGGAGGTGCGGTCTGAGGCATGGCCTGCAGGTGCCAGTGTGGAGTTCCCGTATCAGCTGCTCCGGCAGGGAGTGAACGCTGGTCAGCCTGCACGTCTGTTCTTCTAAGCCAGGCCCCGTGCCGTTGGCGAAATCTCCCTTACCAGGCCCAGGCTGTTCATTCACAGGACCCGGCAGAAGGTGGCCACCCTCTTTCTCTCCAGGCTCCTGCAGATGCTGGAAGAACTAGTTTTAGGTTAGTTCGCGCAGCTCTTGACCTTGGAGAGTGTTGATGGCTGGGAGCCACCGGGGACTTTTCTCTGGGCTTAGGGAGCATCGACACCTCAGTCTTCCCTGGGAATCTGGGCCCTGGGACCCATATGCACCTTCCCTCAGCCTGGGCAGCCACGACCCCGGAGGGTAAAAGCGGCGGGCGAAAAAGTAGTTTGCTGTTTTTCCCCTCCCAGAAGTGGTTTGGGAGTTTGAAGGTTTCTAAGCCCCTGAGAATCCCTCCTAGTTAAAAGGAGCCTGCCGGTGAGCTAGCTGCACCTGGCCTGTGCTTTGGTAGAGAGGCGCTTCTTCACTTGGGGGCACCGGAAGGCCCCCATGACGCCCCACAGACACTTCGAGTGATCTCACCTGTTCAGCCGGGGGTCGTCCAGGCTGCTGATGGCTTGCGGTCGTTCTGCCCAGCGCAGATGCTCGTGTCAGTCTCACCGGCTTCTTCGTTCTAGAGCGAAGCAGGGAACCACAGGCAGACAGGTCCAGGGTCTAGCTTTATAGTCACGCGTACACTGTGTCATGAGTTTCTTCCCCTTCATAACAGCCGGAGCTCTAAACGCTTGTTGCCAAGCTAACGCCACGACGCTTGGGGAAGTGTTGGCCCATATGGGGAGCCACACTAACTTTATGTAATTGTTTAATTAAAACCTTGGTTTTCTAATTGCAGCCTAAACACAAGTGCCTTTTGTTAATGAAAGGCAACCTCCGTGCTTGGTGCTTTTGTGCACAGCGTTTCTTCCCCCCACCCCCCCACTTTTTTTCCCAACTTGAAAATCGCCAGTTAAGTTCCCACCGTGGGGAGCTGGCACGTGGCGTTTCTCGGCACTGGGGGAGACGTTCCACGGTTCCTTTTGTCAGTCCTCGTCAGCATCTTATCTCGGCTGTGGTTGCCTTTCTGATTTCATATGGCAGTGAATCAAATTTGAAAGCCCCTTCACCTGCTGGAATAATCAGAAAGCCAGAGAGAAAAACCACCAAGTTTCTGTGGCATAAGCATTATTTTCCATATTCCTGGTGCAGGGGTTGAAACAGATCCATTTTCATGTTTGCTCTTTAAAGGAGAAACCTTCCCTTGATTTCCAGATGACTCTTGGCACCTTCCCCCCGCCCCCGCCGCCCCCCCTCCCCCCCCCCCCGCTGAGGTGATAGGAGCTGGCTCAGAGGATATACTGAGAATGAATCCATTTTCTTTCCTCTGTCTCTGCAGAATAAATTAGAATTTGCCTGATTTAATAAAATGGCTTCATCTCCCTGCCGTCTTCGCCGTCTCCAGAGTATTCCTTCTGCAGTGGCCTGCTCTTCTATAATGGATCTCAGCGCCGTATCTCCTTATTCCAGGATAGTGGTTTCATATGTAATGCTTTCCCTTGCACTCTCGCGCAGGCACCGTGTCACACATGTGTGCACATGCCAGCTTTGGGGGATCCCTGATGGCTAAAGATGCAGAAATTTGTCACCAGACCTCATTTTCCCCATTGTCAGGCGTGATGGTTTATAATTGATGTAGAGGTTGGTGCAATTTGTCGTCCGCCTGCCATTAACCCAGCCTCCTGGAGTTGATGTGACCACAATGTAGAATGTATTTTGGGGGGAAGAGAGAGAGGTTGAAGATGGAGGTTTGCAGCATGAATCTTCTCACTCTGCCCCAGCCCTTTCTCTATTTAATTGGAACATGTTTATCTCTGTGTATGGTGGAGTACTTTGCTATCTCCCTGTTGCTCTCAGATGGACTGATGGAAGTTTGTTGTTGGAATTGGGGATGGTTTTTCCATTTGGACCTCCCCCTACCCCTTAAATTTGTGTTTTAATTTCTATTTCCTAGGTTGACTTTTTTTTTTTTTTTTTCCTTTCCTTTCCATTCTGACACTAATTATGCCAGCCGCACTGGGAGCCCTCACTGCTGGGAGGTACCCAGCTAAGTGTTAAGAAGGGTTTTAAAAACAGGCTGAACTCTTTCTTAATGAGGCTCAATCGGGCTCTCCTCCGGGTGGTTTTGTTTTGCTGATCTGTCAGTTTTTCAAGGATTTAATTGCACTTTTTTTCGTATTAGTCTTTGAAATTGGCCTATACAATCTTGCTATAAAATAACATTTTTTTTTTTAAAGCAAAAAGTTAGTAGCTTTTGTTTCCCCCCTTTTATTGTTGCTGGGAATTTTACTTTTTCACTTTCATCTCTCAGGACCATCTTCTGCCAGTCACTCTTGGGGGCTAGTGAAGAGCCCAGAATGGAGTGGCAGGAAGGGCCCACAGAGGCCACAGAGCCTGAACTCCAGGCCTCACAGGCGATTTCCCCATTTCTTCAGCTTCTGTCTTTGGGACTTTGATAAATGCAGCTCAGCTTATGTCTCCGCTTCTGGGTCTGCTCTGGGTCAGGGACTGGGAGAGGCACAGCCGCTGTTTCTTTAGGCCCGGAAGTGACAGATTCCATCCAGTGGTGCCAGGCCAGCTAACCAGCATCTTGATTCTTCAACCATGGGAGGTGGAGGAAAGGAAGAGTCCTAAAAGACAGAAGGCAGAAGTCTCCAGGCAGGGGAGGGGCAGAGAAGCAAGGCCATAGCCTTTATGCTATTATCTTTATGGCATAGAAAAACATGCTTGAAGCAATCAGCATGAAATTCTTAATTGCTTCACTTACTTCTGCTCTCCTCATGGGACAGATTGTGCAAATGCCGGAGCTGCCAGGACCCTCAGGTTAGCACACTGTCCCTGCTGCACACACTATTTTTAACTAGTGCTTTGTTTTGCAGAGATGCACAGAGCTTTTCCTTTCTTTCTTTTTTTTTCTTCCCAAGGATGCTAATAAACAGCAGAGGCAATAAAGAGCTGCTCCAGCCACCCTGACAGCAGCTACGCTTACTAGGCTACGTGCCTAGCTCTTTCTCCCTGCCACCCTGCTTTCTGCTTCCTCTCTCTGGATTTCTTCTTTCCGTCCCATTTGGTCTGAGTTTTGGCTTAAAAAAAAAAAAATTTTTTTTAAAAATTTTTGCTTCTGAGTTTATCCTGTGAACACACCAGTTTCCCTTTCCCCCTTACCACTCTCCTGAATCTGATTTGCATCCCTCTACTTCTGTCTCTTCTGATGTGTATCTTCCTCTTTGAGATTTCCAGTCCCCTCTCATGAGGATGTAAAATCCAAGAACCAGATCTCAGAGATTTCAAAATAAAATAAAAGTAAACTCTGCTTAAAAAACACTTTAGCAGGAAAGCCAGGCTAATTGTAAATCAATGGGTCTTAAAATGCAGCATCGATCTCCAGTTAGAAGTTTGAAGGGGAAAGCAGTAATTACTGCACCAGAAGGTAGTTTTTCCTCTTAGTAAGTTCTGGGCAGAAAGAAGGCTCATTAGGGCAGCACTTTGGAATCTGAGTGATTAGTTTACAAAGTACTTTTGTGGTGTTATTCCCTTGGCTAGAAATTATTGGAGTCTTCACAGATTTATAGCTCAATTCTGATAAGATTTGATGTATTATTGTGTTTGGTGTGGAAGAACCTTGACACGGAATCACCCAGGTGAAGATTCAGGAAAGTGTGGATCAGAGTCCTGGGGACGAAGAGGCTTTTTGGAGTAGGTGGGGTTTGATTCTTTCAAGATTCCAGCTGTTCCCTGAGAGTATTGAATATGGCCAACTTGGGACTCTAACATGGGAGCCCAGTTACAGCAGTCTTGGCCAACCTCGCCGTCCCTCAGGTGAGCAAGCGGAAACCTTAGTAAAGAGAGGTGATTTTCTTGTCAGAGTGCATGTTGGCGTGAAGGCTCAGGGCCTGGTGGGGCATAACGCAGCCATCCTCTGTCACCCAGGGCAGGTCTGCTGGAGGGCAAGTTCCATGAGGGCGGGAACGTCTCCTTGTCCAGTTGGATCCACAATGTCTGGGACTTGGTAGGTGCGAACTAATGGATATGTTTCCTGACTTGGCAAGTAACTAAACGAACAGACAAGTCTTCTTCTCTTAGAGAGAGAGCTCCTAAGCCCTTGTGTTTGTGGGGGGGGAACTGCCACAGAAGCTTCTTTCTGGTTAGGTTATCAGCTGCCTCTCCGAGCGGGTCACTCACTCTTGCAGACCAAGCAAATGGCCCTTTCTTAAAGGGACTGGGTCTTTGCTTCCATGGAAGGTCATCAAGAGGTCATTCTGCTCCTTTATGTTTTTATTGTAAAGAAAATACACGACGCGAGACGGCACTTTTACGTCAACTACGATCTTACACCGAGGCGTAGCTCGCTCCATTTTGCCGCAGTATCTCTCTCCTGCCAGGGTGGTATGACTAGTGGGTTAAATGTACATCAGAGTGCGTTATCAGCTCAGAGCTGTGAGTTTGTAAATTCTTACTAGAAACTTCACGTTTTCCGCATTCTTTCCCAGAGGGGTTCTCTGAAGAGGGCCCTCCACTGTTGATCTGGTATTATATGTAAGATGGAACAGTGTGGTTTGTAAACTTTTATTAGTGGAGCCCCCTTTCCTAAAAAATGAAAACTAATTTGAACCCACTAAATAATGTTTTTTTGAAAAGCTTTATAACTATAGTTATTTTAGGAGTTTAGATTTGTAATATCTGTGTGTCAAGAAAAACCCAAACAAGAATAAAGCAGAGCCGATCAGCATTTTGATCAAAATTAAGAGCTATGGGAGGTAGTTAAATAGTCTGGACTAAGCTTCTGTTGTGTTATGTAGTTTGTTTTGGTTCCATTATTTTACAAATCTTCATTCACGTGGAGGAGCAGTTCCAAATGGTAACAGTTTTCAGCAGTGTGCCTGGTAATCTAAATGGCAGAAGTTGTTTTACTCGGAGGTCTACACAAAAACTAGTTAACTTAGCCACGCAAGTTAACGCCCTGGCTTCCAGTGTGTTAAATTTTGGCATATATCACATTTGAGTATGTTTATTATTACAGTGTTTAATAATAACCAGTAGAGTTTTTGATAATGGCCATTCTGACCAGTGTGAGGTGGTAGTTTTGATTTGCATTTCTCTAATAATTAGTGATGTTGAGCATCTTTTCACGTGCTTCTTGGCCATCTGTATGTCTTCTTTGGTGAAATGTCTATTTAGGTCTTCCGCCCATTTTTTTTTTTTTTTTGCTGTACGCGGGCCTCTCACTGTTGTGGCCTCTCCCATTGCGGAGCACAGGCTCCGGACGCGCAGCCTCAGTGGCCATGGCTCACGGGCCCAGCCACCCCGTGGCATGTGGGAGCTTCCCGGACCGGGGCACGAACCCGTGTCCCCTGTGTCGGCAGGCGGACTCTCAACCACTGCGCCACCAGAGAAGCCCTTCCGCCCATTTTTTGATTGGGTTGTTGGTTTTTTTGATATTGAGCAGGGCAGGAGTAGAAACGCAGATGTGGAGAACGGAGGTGTGGACACGGGGGGGAAGGGGAGGGGAGGGTGAATTGCAAGATTAGGTTTGACATAAATACACTACCATGTGTAAAATAGATAGCTAGTGGGAACCTGCCGTATAGCACAGGGAGCTCGGCTTGGTGCTCTGTGATGACCTGGATGGGTGGGATTGGGGGGAGGGGAGGGAGGTCCAAGAGGGAGGGGGTATATGTATACATGTAGCTGATTCACTTCACTGTACGGCAGAAACTAATACAGCATTGCAAAGCAATTATACTCCAATAAAAACATAAATAATAACCAGGAGCTTAATAACCAAGTTAAAATGGAACTAGATTCAGAATTTGCAGAACCCTTGCAGCATCGTGGGGTTCCCCAGAGAACAGTTCAGGCACCATTGCACTACAGGACACCATCTACCCTAGAAGTACACTGGGACTCTTGCCATTGGAAGAGCCTAAGGGTGTTCTTGCTGAAAAAAATTCACTGTGGTGTGGAACGGCTGATAAAGGGTCCCTCGTCTGGGTGTCTCCCTGTCACTTGAATCAGATGACTGCTGCCACGTAGAATGCAGCCTTCTGCTCCGTGTGAAGAGTGGCTTTACAGGTGGAAGAGGTCTCGGCCTTCGCTCTGCAGCCTCGTGCCCCTCCTCTCTGCTCTCTGTCAGTCTCCATCCTGAGAGGGTGTCACCCAGCCGGGGCATCTCTCTCTGGCCCCTGCCTTGGTCTGTTCAGGACTCGCCTCTGTCCTGTGAGCATGGAAGAACTGCTGGTCCACGTGGAAAAATGTCACTTTATGTTTATACATGAGAGGAAATATTTCTACTGTTTATGCTAGAAGCCTCAAGCCATGCTTTCAAACTCTGAGAATGATGTCCCTCAGCGTGGCCTCGTTGGCCTCCTGTGCTCTGTCTCTGCTCTACCCAAAGCTGCTTTCTTCCTCACCCCCCGTCTGCTTTTCACCACTTCTTGTAGCTTGCACCCTCTCTCCTTGAGTTAAATGTTTGTGCTTGCAAAGCTTATTAATAGCACTAGCACCGCTGAGTGGAATAGTGATTTGCTTCCCCTTTTTAATTTAATTTTGGCTTTCAGAAACAAATCTGGAAGAATATTTCAAGCTGCTCCCTTTTGAGGTGAGCTCCAGTTAATCCTTTCAAAGCACGTCTTGGGGGGTCAGGTATCCCCCGTGTACTCTCCCAAAGCCATAGGCACATCAGCTCATCCCCTCTGAAGTGGCGTGAATGCCCCGGTGGTCGCTAGTCATCGGTGAGGTCCAGCTCTAAATCCATGGCTCTGTGCATTCACCTGACACCCCTATCCCGGAGCCTTTTCCAAAACAACCTACCTGAAGACATGTTGCTGCCCAGGGAAATTTTTTTCCCCAGCTGTGACTTGACAGTGATCCTAGTGCTGTTCAAAGGATTTATTGAGCACATTTCAGCAAACATCAGAATGCCACGTGTGTGTGTAAATTTACTGGTGGTGATGGTGGGGCGGTGGCTCCTATGTGACAAGCCCTTTCCGTACTGGAGCTTGGGATTTAAGATGGGCAGGCAGTGGTTTCATACAGAGTCAGTCCGTTGGAGGCACTGAGGGAGGTGGATGCCGTTAGGTGTGGTCGGCAGGTGTGATTGTGGACCGGGGGTCTGGGGAGGCTTCCCCAGGTGTGCTGAGGGCGGATGACGGCGGTTTGTATTTTCGGGCTGGTCCCATCATTGCCTGGAGTATTGTGCAGTGTCCAGCCTGGAGACCTCATCGCCTCTATCATCGGTGCCTAGTCTAGAAACTTCTCCTGATTCCTGCAGTCCTCCTGTTTGCTGTGACAGTCCCCAGCCCCTCACTCCTGTCCTTCTAGCTTATGTATCCTGACGGAGAGCAGCACTTTTGTCCCCAGAGAACATGGAAAGGTGATTTTCGAATGAAAGTGGAGGCCGGGGGTAGGTGTGATTTTGTTTGTTTGTTTGTTGTCTTGATAGCTGAGCCCCAAGTGGCAGAGAGACGACCTGAAGGGGAGTTGAGAACCAGGAGCTCTGAGTGAAGGGGTGCCTGGCGCGGCTTTGTCTCCTATCTCTGAACAGCCTGGGGAGCAGATGGCAGCCGCTGGCCAGGAATTGATTGCATTAATTGATATGCCAATAAGAGAGCTTGTTACATCCGCCATTGGTTAGGAGGCCAGCTAACAAGCCTGCTTGCTGATCAATGGCACCAATAAAGGTTTCCTCCATTAATGAACAACGTGGTAATTAATGTCACCCATAAGCCAGCAGCCTGGCTGGCTACCGGAAGTGGCCGGGCAGCCACCCCACTCGGGGCGGAGTTGGGCCTTCAAGCGGCATCATGGGCTGTGAGAGAGCCTCAGACTCTGGAGGGTTTATTCCAAGTGGAGCAAGGAAGGAGAGCCTGGAGCGTTCAGAGCCCTGGCCGAGGAGGCCGATGGAGTCCTGGCTGGGCCCCAGGCCGCAGCGCGGCTGTGTCCGCCTCGTCCCCCATACCTGCTGGGAGGAGAGCGGGACGCACTTTTCTCTTGCAGTCCCTTTGGCTGCAAAGCTTTCCCACGCGAATCTCTCGGGGCGTGATGGAATGACTGAGTCCCCGGGTCACTCCGGTCCCAGCTGGGCACGCTCTCCCCAGGGACAGCCCCCCTCAGTGGCTCACACGCACTGCCCTGAGCCCCTGGAGGGTGGGCCGTGGCCTCCTCTGGGAACTGTGAACGAGCGGTGAAGTAACTAACATCCCCCCCCCGCGCTGCCCCAGCCCCCTGCCTCCCTGTTTCACCAGGAAGAAACATTTTGCTAGAGGAAAGAAAGAAAGGAGAAACAGATGATTTGAAGCCGTGCCTTTTCCTTCCCCCTGGTTTTCTGAAATGACATCAGTGGGTTGTTTGCCAAGCATAACCTGGCAGCCTGGCGGCTCTGCCTGACTGCCTGAGATTTCTGGGGACCGTGCGGCTCGCCAGCTCCAGCCGTGGCAGCGTGCCAAGGTGACGTTCAGTGACTAAGCAGAAACGAGGGAGAGGGAGAGAGGGAGGAAGAAGGTATGTGCGGTTGGGGAGCTGGGGGAGAGAGTGGTCCCGGGGCCGGGTGTGGCGTGGGGAGACGTGGAGGCATGTCCGGGTCATCCGAGGAAGAGGGCGGGCGTCGGGGACGCATTGGCGGGCCAGGGAGTGTCCCTGTGGCACCGGGTGGGGGCAGGGAAGCGGGGGGTGCAGGGCAGCAGCCACAGATTCAGCCTGTGGGTGGTGGCCAAAGGGGTCTGACCTGGGAGGGAACCAAATAAGCCCACGCGAAGGTGACAGCCCCGAGGGCCTGGAGCTGCTGGGAAGGCTTAGAGGAGCTTTTATCAGCATCAGGCCCAGTACTCCTCAGCGGAGTTTCCTTTGCATTGTTAGGTATTGACCCTCAGAGACCCCTTGTGGGTTCCCTAATTGAAAATTAATACTAGATCAATGCCATGGGCAATTTGCATATTGATCATAAACAACTTTGAAGGCACCAAGTGTGCGCGGCAGATCAATAGGGCTCCTGAACAGGCTGCAGAGGGAGCACCTCCTAGTACAATGCACTCCGAGAAAGGTTAATGATTTGGGAAGTTCCTAACCGCTCAGCGCAGGGAACGGCCCCCGTACCGCACGGCGTCAGCGAGAGAGCAGTTAGTGTGGGGCCCGAACCGCCCCCCGCAGCCACCCGTCCCCAGCGGAGGGGAGGACGGCTGAGCTGCTGTGAGACAAGGGCTGGCCCTGAGTGTTTTTATAGTTGCCTTTTTTGGTGGTGGATGAAGTCCTGGGGCAGTTTATTCTGGGAAGTGTGCTGTGAAAGGCCGCGGCCAAGTTAAGGCTCCAGTAATTATTCTGGCCCCTTCCCCAAAACACAGTTCTCCCGGTGGCTTGAATGGAGTGAAATGAGGACAGGGCAGCAGCTCCCTTTACCCAGCCTCGTCCTCAGGCTTCCCGTCACTGGAATCCCGAGCTCGTGTTCGCTTTAAGCTGTGATGGGTTTGGCCCCGTTTTGCATCCTGTTCCATTCACCTCCCAGTTTCTGGCTTTGGGCTCCTGGCCCATCACTCACCCTCCCCTGCTGTGTGCCTTCATGTCCTGCTCTGGCATCAGGTCTTGCCTTTCTGGTCCATTCCCAGGTGCTCCCGTGGATTCCCCAGCAGGCCTGGAAGGTGCTCCTCCAGGTGGCCCCCTTCACCTGCCCCCTGTTCGCTTCTTTTGTTTTCCTCCCTTTCTCCCTCTGGCCCAGATCGGCTCCTCTTGTCTCCTGGCCATAGAAGCAGTGTGTGGACCAGCTACCCTGTAGTTGCTCTGGATTCCCCCATTCATGTTTACAACAAAGCCCAGAACACTTGAGGACCTGACCACTGATTCTGTCTTCATGCTCCCGGGGTTCCTTGAGATGGCTGGTCTGAGGATCGGGGCCAAAGGCAGCCTGAAGAGACAGGTGATGCCTGACTACCTGGCTCCAGCCCCGACAGTGGAGGGTGGTGGTGCCGGTGGCGGTCGCTAGGGGGAGACACCTCTTAGGTAGTGGTGAGTAGAGCGGACTTTTTTCCTCAACAGCACAGCTCCTACCCGCACCCCGCCCCCACCCAAATTCATCTTGTCCTAAGAAGAGCTACTGTTATGATAGCAGCCCTGTCAAGGTCACGTCGCTTTAGATGGTTATTAAGTTTGCAAAGTGTGTTGAAATTCATTGGTGTGAAAGGGCAATACGGTTTCAGAGAAGGGACATGCAGAATGGTTGGTGGATGAATTTCTAGGTTGGAGCTGCAGCCCTTCTGCACCTTGAGTCCTTCACCCCGTCCTGGTGCTGTCCCTTCACCTTCACAGGGAGGTGCTTTGGACCATGGTGGTCTGGTGGGTACTTCTGGTGTATGGCTGTCTAGCCTGTCCACGTGCTGCGGCATCAAAGGATGGTCCATGTTCCCTTTCTCCTCTTGGCGTTTCGTCACCTCAAGGTCAGCTCCTCCCCACCCGCCAGTAAAGGGAAAGGCTCAAGGAGATTTTATCTGTCTCTGCATTTATATATTACTTGTACTCATACTTAGAGAAATATGGTAGCCTTTCCCCTGGGAAGCGCTCCCAGGGCAACTGTGCAAGCTGTGTAGGTTGTCTCCACGTGCACAGCACCCAGCTCTGCTGAAGGGGTTGAGCGAGGACCCAGGCCACCCCAGATCTGACCTAACAAACAGGGCAGCAAGTCCGGGGCTATATCTGCCCAGAGGGAGGGGTGAGGAAGGGGAGCCCTTGTTCCGATTTTCACACAAGTACCTACATGTTAGCAGTGCCTCTGGCCCAAGGATGGCTGATAAGGCCTGCAGGAGCTTGCCCCCAAGGCCCAGCTGAGCTCATCTCTGAGCCCCTCCCGCCTCTGTGCTTGCTATTCTTCCAGCAGCCCAGCCCGCCCCCCTCCTTGGGCCGTTGCGCTAGCTGTTCCTCTTGGCCTGGAAGGCCTCTTGTGCTCACACCCTCACTTCTTTCAGGTCTGGGTTTGAGTGTCTCCCTATCTGAACTTCCTCTATGAAATAACCCCTGGGATTCCTTTTGTCCCCTGTCCCTGCTTTCTTATCCTCCCTCATCAGCGTCTCATAATATGTCCACTTGTCTAGCTGCTTTTTGTCTATCTTGTCCCCTGCCTTCTTCCTACCCCTGCTCCTGGAGAGCAGGGACTCTTCCTGTCCTGTTCACAGCTGTATTCAGTGCCCAGAATAGGTGCTCCATGGATGTGCGATGGGCGGGCGAGTGCACGGATGGCACAAGCAGAAGCGTAGCTTCTCCAGGGGAGCCCACAATGGCAGCTCTAAAGGGAGCCAGTTAAGAGCACGGGCCTTGGCATCAGCTCTGTGGCCTTTGCCGGTACTTCAACCTCTCTGAGCCTCAGTTTCCTCATCTGTGAAATGAGGGTAATAATAGTATCTGCTTCAGTTGAGTGATGACTGTGCTACTACCATTATGATTATCGTTAGATGATAATGACTTAAGCAAATGGAGGCTTTCAAGGTGCCTGTTGTTGCTTCTCACGATAAGGTTCTTTGCAGTGAAGGATTTTACCCAGGCAGCAGAAGAGGAAGGTAGCCGGCATTTTTGTGCCTATCAGTCCCACTTTGCTAGTCCCTTCCTTCGTCTCTTTCCAGTCAGGGCACTTGTGATTATGTCAAAGAAAATGTCATGCAGGCCGAAAGCTCCTGGGGCAGGATGGGGGTGACCTGACGTGGAATGTGGGAGCACATGGAGGTGGGGGTGGGGTGGAGAGTCGGGGGAGGCTGGAGAGCCCCTGTCAGCTCGATTCTGGGCCAGGTGTGGCTGCAGCCCCGCCAGCCCAGAGGGCAGGTGCCGGGCCGTCCCCGTGCATGTGATTACTTCATTACGGGTAGCCTTTCATTGGCTTGGCCGCACTGTGCTGATGAACTGAGACTGGGGACAAGAGCACCTAATTGCGGGAAATAGATTCCCATCACAGGCCTGGCTGCAGCCAGAAGTGAGTGTCCGCGTGTGTGTGTGTGTGCACGCGTGCGTGTGCGTGTGTGTGTGTGTATGCGGGTGGGTGGCCAGGTGTTCATGTTCTTCCCTGGGTGCACCTCCCCTGCCTTCCTTCCCTTCCAGAGCCTCCTGGGCACTGGCTGCAGGCCCAGTGAGCAGCATCCTTCCAGACCTGCCTCTGTTTCCCCTGCTTGGAGCCTCTTGCATTCCGCAGCGCAGTCTTTTCATCACCCTGAGGGACGGGAACCTGCTGGGGGCTGGGGGTGGCGCACCTGTTCACACACCTGTTCTTTCTCTTGTTCAATCCATCTCCTTTCGTCCGTTTGTTCACCTTCAGTCCTGTCTGCGCCCTCTGCTTCGATCTCCATGAAGACGGAGAGGGGGGAGCTCTGGTGCTGCCCTTCTTAATTGAAATCGCATTTCATTCATCTGGGAAATGAGGCAGAGGAGGGGGTGGAGCCGTTTTCCACCGGCAGCTGATTCTACACGAGGCCAGGCTTGAAGATACCAGCTCCAGGAATACATAGCACGATCTTAAGAAAGAATTTAGGAACCAAAGCCATTTGCATAAAACTAAACTGAAAACCACATAACCAGCCACGTGATTTTAACTACCACACACACACGTGCAAAAAGTCCTACTGTAGTGCATTTTCTCAGTACCAGGAAATTAGTGGCTCAGGTCACCAGAGCATCTGAAGCTGGTCATTACTAATCAGTTGTTTACAGCGAAGAGATTTTTTCTTCTCCTCCAGTGTTTTCTGGGCCTGAAAAGACATTTCCTGGAATCCTGACTGAAGTCAGTGTGTGCAGTGGGCTGGTGATTCGCATAATGGCTGGCCTGGGGTGGCAGGTTGCCTCAGTTACAAAGAAGCACGGGTGGCGTGAAGGCAGAGCAGAGAGAAATGGAGAGCCCTCACTTGACACCCTCTGACCTCAGCCAGTGGAGCTGAATGCTGGAGAGCTGGGACTGAAATTGCAGTCACTTTAGATTATTTGGAGTGAGGAGAGGCAGGGAAAAAAGGGTCTGTTGACTACAGGAAGCTGAATTCTTCCTCTGCTGAAAAGCTTATTAATGGAAGGGGAAAAAGCAATTACTTGGCTTTTGCTAGTTCTCTGTGGCAGGGATTCAGGGCTGCAGCAGCCCCTTGGACCTCACCCTGGATCCAGAGTATCTCTAATGGGCACCACCCCAAGCCATTTGGGGGCAGTACTTCTGGGATTCCCCCTCTTCCAGAAAGAGTGTGGAGGCAGGGGGTGGAGAGAGAGAGGGAGAGCATGAGAGGGAGAGGGAGAGAGGCAGGCTTGTCCTGTCTTTAACGTGATGGTTTTCCTTTGGGTACCACGTTGCCAGTGGCAGGAAGTTAACAGCGTGCTGTTTGCTTAGAAGCATGCATATCTGTTTTCTTAGGGGCTGATTTTTGGTTCATTTTGGTTTGGGTGAGGCCATTTTTATCCATGCTGTGCCTTTTGTCTCAAAATATAAAGCAAAACTAGAAGTTGCTTTGAACAACCATGGTACCACTATTAGAATCCATTTGCCTCAATCTCACAGCTTTCATTGAGGAAGATTCCTGAGGAGCCCGCGTCCAGGGAGCAGGGTGCCAGGCCTCACCTTTCAGTGCTTCTCTGCCTGCGTGAGTGTCACCATGACCACTTGTTCCCTCCATGGCTGGTGCCCCTCGGCCGCCTTTGGAGACCCCCCTTTGGGCTCTCTCACTGTGTGGCCTTGGAGCCCTTCCCTTCTTTAGGCCCTGGTCTCCTAGTTTGTAGAATTGAGGTGCTTCAGCTCCGCCAAATCTCTCAAAATAAAGGCAGATCCCTCTGATGACCGGGTTGCTGCAAACAGCCATTATTTCTCTTTCCCAAATCTGTTTTTCTCGTGTTTGTGCTTTTATGCCTTCTCCTTGTCTGGACTACCCTACCTATTTTATATTTTATATATTTACATTTATATCATTTAGAATTTCTAAAGCACACATTTTTGATTTCACTACCTTAATTGTATCAAGCTAAATTTTATACAGCTCGATTTTTTAGTCCATTGATCCATTTTTGTCTCCGTTCTTCAACTTCTTTTTCTTTAAGGCCCAGTTTCTGTCATTTCGTTTCTCCTAGAACAATTCCTGTTCTTTCCAACCTGTCACCAAAGTGTTTTAGTAGTTGAGTCAGTTCATAGACTAACTCTTTTCAAAACTTGAATTTTTTCTGCCATAATATGTATTTAAGATACACTCTTACCTAGGGTTTTTTCTTTTTTTTTTGGAAAGTACCTCATTGGTTACTGTCTAAATCCTCCTCTTTATTCCGCCTCCTCTTCCTCCTTTTTTTTTTTTTTTTAAATTTATTTATTTTTGGCTGTGTTGGGTCTTCGTTGCTGCACACGGGCTTTCTCTAGTTGCGGCGAGTGGGGGCGACTCTTCGTTGTGGTGCGCGGGCTTCTCACTGCGGTGGCTTCTCTTGTTGCAGAGCACCGGCTCTAGGCGCATGGGCTTCAGTAGTTGTGGCACGTGGGCTCAGTAGTTGTGGCTCGTGGGCTCTAGAGCGCAGGCTCAGTAGTTGTGGCGCATGGGCTTAGTTGTTACACGGTCTGAGGGCTTCTTCCTGGACCAGGGCTCGAACCCGTGTCCCCTACATTGGCAGGCGGATTCTTAACCAGTGCACCACCAGGGATGCCCTCTTCCTCCTTTTTATGTTTAAAGATGTTGCTCCGTAAGTGAGGAATCATTCACTTTCTCTTGCTAATCATTGGACGATCTAATCTTTAATATTGCGTTGCATTTTAGCTACTTTTCATTCACACCTTTGGCTTATTTGACTGCTTTTCTTGCTGTAAATAGTGGCCTTACAAAATGAAGCAAAAAATTTTGCTTGGTGAGGGTTCCTTTTCCTTATTTGCTCTACTTAGGGTCCATATTCACTTAGAAAAAATTGTCCACTTTTGAAAGTTTGAGGTGGATTCTAACTTAAGGATTTCCCTGTGAGAGGTTTCTGGTACTTTCCTCAGTTGCAGTGTGCACACAGAAGAACTTAAACCTCCAAAGTTGTTTCTTTAAAATGTAAACGTGGGCTACAAACTTGTATATCTCCCTTATTCCTGCCTGTCCGAAGAACCAACTCTTTGTCACAGAATCGCGCTTTCTGCCCAGGTCCTTGATGACTTTCTCATTTCATGGCAACATTTTCTTTCTCTTTGGTTTCACGTTTTAGTTGTTGACAAATGTTCCCACCATTAAAGAGAATGGGTGTGAGTCTAGAATTTAAGTTCTTTGTTTGCCTTGATTGTGACTGTGTTTTTTTTGGTTTTTTTTTTTGCCTTGAGATCTACTGCAGGATAAACTTGGGGGTGTGTAATGCATGCTTTGCTTTTCAAAGGATACCAGGCTGTTCTTAGATCTAAGAAACACCTTATGGGAGGAAAAGCTGAATAGATGCTTACAGGGTCTTGAGGCCGAGACTAAAATACAGTTGGCAGCTCTGGCAGATTTGAGGATGGGCGGCTGTAGCTGAAATCGCTGTGAGAGGGCAGGTGTGCTGGCGGGGAGGGGTGGCATCATTTTGTTAAACAGTAGAAAAGGACCATTTCATTGTACAGGATCCAGATTTTTAATATTCAACCATTGGCATGACTGTGGAAGTTTCTAAAAAGGAGGAAGAAGATCCAAGAATTTTCTTTCTCCCTTTGGGCACAAAAGAGCTATATAAGGTGCATGTTAAAAATGACCACAGTTTAGCAATTCCATCTGCTTTTTCTACCATTAATGTAGGAAAGCTCTTGAACACAAGCCTTTGGATTTTCTCTTTACCTCGGCGTCCTGCTTCACTTTCTCTGCGGTTTCCTAGGAAGTGTCAACTAAAACACGTCGCTCCCGCTGCCCGCATTCGGGGGCTTGGTGGCTCTGGGCGCTGGCCCAGTTTCTGGCTCTCCGCGAGAGGGTGCGTCCTTCGGTGTCTTGGGTGTGACTGTAAATGCTCGAGTCAGAGGCAGGTTCTTCGCCGCTTGTACCAGGTGGTGAACATGAACACGTGGTAGTCACCTGAGGACTCCCCAGCGTGCTTGGAGGTGTAATACTGTTCTGGGCCACCACCAGGTTCACGTGCGTTTCTAGCGCTGCATTCTGGGATGTGTGAGGCTGTTAACATTTGCGGTGACCTTTGTGTGGCTTGCGTCTGGCCAAGGGAGGGCAGGGTTAGCCAGTGCTTTTCTGGGTACAGCATTGCCTGAAGTCAGCCTGATGTCTGTTTCCCAGCTTTGGTTTGGAAAGTGTAAGCCTTTGTTTGTGCTTTGTTTTTATGAATCAGCTGGTTTTACCAGCTGTGCGTATAAGTGGCCTGTGATCATGCAGAATGAAGCTCATTGACAGCCAGCCCCTCACACTGCGGCCCGTGGATGGGAGTAGACTAATATTTCTGCATGCATCCTGTGCTGCACAGGGCAAAGCTCTTTTCTTAATAGGCTAGAGACCCTTTGGACGGTGTGGCCATCAGTGAGGCCACAGAGGGGCTAGAAACTCGAGTCCCTCATTTGTGTGTCATGTGACTCAAACCCCTGGTGTCATGATTTTATCTTTCTCAGTTGAGTGCTAATCATTTGGCGAAATGTCTACCTGCTACAGAATGTTTACCTGTTTCTCTTTCAGTTTGCTTTTTTGCATGTCCTGTCCCCAAATATTCCATCTCTCCCTTCGGTGCTGTCGTATCATGTCTCCCCCGCATTGTGACACCTCGGGTCTGCACGGCCACCCCCTACCCCCCTCCTTGCTATCATTCCCGTATAGATTGCGTCCATCAGCATTGGCGTTCCCGTTACCAGAGCCCTCCCACAAGGTTTCACTTATACCCATTAGGTTCTAATCACCATCATCGAATATCACTTCTGGTACATCCTGTTCATTTCCCATACACCTTCATTTGTATATAGATGCTTAAGTACACTTATAGGCCTGCCTTGACTTTTTTTTTTCATCTATGTATTTCCAACATTTTCCAAGTAAAAATAAATAAATTAGGGAACACATCATAGATTTTGTTTTGTTTTGTCTTGCCTTAAGCATAAGATCTCTCTCTGACAAGCCCAGTCAGTTTTGACTCAGAAGGTGATACCAGCCTTCTTTAATGGAAACTGTTAATTTTTTAAATTTACACTTTTTCTATCACTCGTGTGTGTTTGTCTCTCTTGTCTTCTCCCCTCTGACCATGGAAGCCTGGAAGTGTTTATTTCAAACCGGGGGTTACTGAAAGATGGATGCTTGTAGGGACTGCTCAGTCCTCACACCTGGAATGTTAAAAAGCTTTCAGGCAGATCTGTTGGGTTGAAAAATGTCCCTTTCTGTAGAGGAGGGGGGACGAGGGGGGAAGCGGTACCCCACCAGAGAGGCTTCCCTTCGTCACCCCCATGTGGTCATGACCCCCCAGTTCTGACTGTACATCCAGACACCTTAGATGATGCTTTCAAATCCACAAAGCGGTTTATTCTGATGAGCAAACTTAAGAGGCCATTCTTCCTCTATCAAGACTCTCCTTCTGCTTGCCCTGGCTTTTTCGCCTTTGCCCATCAAATATTCTGCCGTTAAGACGCCACCATTTACTTTCTGCCGTCTTCCATTCTCTTGTCAGTAGCACACTGAGTTAGAATCAGTACTTTTCTCCATGACTTTGTTTTTAACGGATGAGGGAGTGGGGAACCACCCTTCTTGGTTTCAAGGACCTTCTATTTTGCTCGCCTCTTCTTTCCAGAACATTCCAGTTTGCTGTGAGGTTAAACTGTGCAAAATACTGTTTGAAAGAAAGGAGAAAAAGAGAAAAGGACTTGTCAAAATGCATTTGTTAGATCACGTTTTAAATGAAGTACAATTGAAGGTAGTTTTTGTCCAAAGAAAGGAAAAACCCCTGCAAATCCGCTGAGCTCCCAGAGAGCGCACCTCCTTTGTCGTCGCCCTGACATTGAAGTGTAATTTTTCATGGTTATTTGGACTGGAAAATGGGGGGGAAGGGGAGAGATGGGCCTGCGATTATTTCCCATAAATGACAACACAATCACATCACGCTCTGCTACAAACATGCTCGGGGAATTTGCCTTTTTTACATTTCATGTGTGGAAGTAGCAGCAGCAGTCACGGCTTTGTAGAAATCCAAGGGAATTAATCCCCGCTGAACCCAGTGTTCTTCAGATTCTTGGGACATAGCTGGATTTCTGGTTTAGTGTGGATTCCGAAACCATTTCAGGGCTTGGGTTTGTATTTTACAAACTGGAACTCCCATCTTTCAGTTATTTAAAAAAAAAAAAAAAAAAAATCTTCCCGGGAATAGCCACCAGGCGAGTCAGCGACATATTTCGTTCCGTTGTGCTTTGTCACCGCACATTGGCTTTCATCCTTTCTGCACTTCTGCAGGGGGCAACCCAGGTGCTTTTGCTGAGAACACAGATAAATGGAACCGTTTGCAATACCGGCTCTAGGTGTTTCCTCCCTTTTTCTCCTCTCGTGACCCCACCCACCCCCTTAATTCTAGCGCGGTTTTGACAAGCTGTTCAAATGACCCAGTGGCTTTGCCCGGAAGAGGAGAAACGGCACACAGGAGGACAGCTCAGAGCGGGGCGGTTTTCTCCGGGAGGCCCAGGCGGGCTGTGGACCCGCAGAGCGCTCTCTGGTGCCCACGCTCACGGCAGAGGTGAGCTGAGCGGCAGGCGGATGCAGAGGCTCTCCCAGGCGTGCCTCCTGGTCCGCTCTTTCTCCGGCAGGGCTGCGCACACCGGCTGCAGCTTCCCAGGCCCCCTCAGGCTGCACAAGCCCCATTTTTCTTGTTTCTATCAACAGTGGCAAGATCTTCAAATATACAAAAGCATAAATGTTCTCTATTCTCCAGTTAGTCATTTTAATAATACCCGGCCTTGCCTTCAGAGTGTTGATTCTTTTAGCCTGGCGCCAAAGCCAGGGGCAGTGGGGTGGGGGCGGGAGGGAGGGGCAGGGCGGGCGCGAGGGGCTGCTTCCCGCCCCCGCCCCCTCCCCCCCCCCCCCCACTTTCCTGGCTTTGCACCGTGTGCCTGCAGAGCCTTCGCCCCGGCCCCGTGCCAGCGAGGCTGGCGGGCCTCCACCGCCTCGCACGCTCTGTCCAGAAACTCCAGGCATGGCGGCCCCAGGTGTATTCGGTAAATGAACACCTAGTGGTGAAAAGAATTCTTGTGGTAAAATGATCACTGAAGGGATCCACGTGAGAAAAGAACATGTCAGTGGAGGGTGGGAGTGGGTCTGATCTTTTCCAAGTCCCCTGTTCCTCTCCCGCTCACACCCTCTTGCCTCTCAGAGGACTGAAATTCTTTATACATGACATCTTCAAGAGGGCAGTTATGTTTCAAACAACTGGTTAGCACTTTGGTCACATTAAAAAAAAAAAAAAAAACAAACAGACATCCCCTGGGGTGAGGAGATCCCTGTGGGGCTACCAGGCTAACTTCACTCCAGCTGGTGGGGAAGCGTCCCCAGCAAGATGGCCTGGCCTGGTGGAGAGCTTAGGCGGGTGAGGAAGTGGGAAACGCCGGAGACGAGGGCGACCTGGAGGGGGAGACCCACCTCTGCCTGTCCCGTGCTCTGTGCCCCAGACCTGTGGGAGGGTTTGGAGAGGCCGGGCAGGCGGGAGTGCAGGAGGTCAGAGTGCCTGTCATCCACCTGGAGAGCATACTTTTCACCAAATGCCTTGGACTCCGTTAGTGCACTGGAGTTCTGATGTCTGCTGGGGAAGAAATGGCATCTCATCCTGAGAAGGTAGGAAAATATTACACTTCTGATGCACAAAGCAGTGCCCCAGCCTTGGAGCCCCTGCCTGCCCCACCTTCCTGCCCTCATCCTTCACCCCTGCAAGGATTCCTGCCGGGACTGTGAGAGTCGTATCTCATAGTGTTCCGCTCACCAGTGTTGACTTGGATCCTGGGCCCTTCATGTTGTGATTTGACTATTTCTTCAATTAATCTATACCCTGTTAAGATGTAGGAAGCGGAATGGGCAGTGTTTGCCAGCAATTAAAAATAATATTCAGAGGATTACCCATAAAGGACTCCCAGGGAGGTGTATAAGTTCCCTGTTCTATGTGCATGGTGAGAACACGCAGTCACCTCCACTAAGATGCTAAGTCTAAGGACTGGTGTGTTAAAAGAACAGTTTGCATTTGTGGTAGGCAAAAAGTACCTTGATTTAAGGGAGAATTGCTGGGGCTGTGGTAGTGTCACTCAGAAAACCTAATGGCTCGAAGCTACGTCTCAGGCAGTTTCCAGCCACGTCATCGGGGCTGGAAAGACACCGTGGAGCAAAACTGCGGCATTAACATGTGAGAAAGTGTGTTTGAGAATGTTGCGGCGTAGATTATTGCGTCCTGAGTCTGGGAGTCACTGTGTGTTTGCGGTATAGCCCAGAGCACATGGAGTGTCACCTACTGATAGGACCTGCAGTCACCATTCAGTGAGACCACACTTGCCAAAGTGTCACGAGGGAGACCAGCACAGTTAGCGGCCCACCCCTGTGGGTGTGGCCACATGCACATTCACCTCTCCCTCTGTGACCTGGAGAGGGAAGGAGCACTAGGGTGACGAGCTGGGGGCAGCAGAGCCGTCTTTCTGTCACCATGGCAGATCACATCCTGTTACAAGTTACTCTTGTAGCAGAATTCTAAGGCACTGGATCTTATTCAAAACAAGTGATCTAGACCTTAGCTGTCATCTTTCATATTGTAGGATTTGATTTGACCTCTATTTGCAAAGTAAAGCATACATACTTTGTAGAAGTACGTCCAGCCATTAGAGGTTTCCTGTGGATAACAAGAGGCCAAGAGGGTTGGACAAGCTGGACTGTTCGGCCTTCGTTCTCCAGTTGTTACGGTCAGCACTGCAAGAGGACAGCCGATGTAGGCCAAGGTGTCCTACAGTGAGTCTCTAGTTACAGGAACAAGGAAACAAGACACGGTCGTGGAATCCCTCCGCCACCACCATGGAGGCTCCTGAAAAGTAGCCGCCACCCTCCGTGTCCCTGCTGGTCAGAGTGTGCTGGGCCTTTCCCGCCCACTTCGCGGTTGTCCTTGGTTAATTAGGTTGAAAATGGGGAAAGGAAGGGCTTTAACCCTATCTTCAAAGTAAGCAGATTGGTTATTTTGTTTTTCAAAGAAGAAGTCCGATACACAATTAAAACTTGTTTCTGGTAAACCTCATTCCAGGAAAGATGAGCTTTTAACAAAAGGCTTTTGACAGCTGCAGGCTATTTCATTTTTTTTAATGCCGAATGAAAAATCAATACATTTTTCTGGGTTATACATATTCAGAACAGGCCTGATATTTCCATTATAATGGAAAGTGGGTGTCTGTGCACATCTCGCCTGTCAGAGCTGCACTGCCGCATTTTCCAAGCCACTGCTAAATATTTCAAACCTGATTTGATTGTGGTTCATGACAGCTAATGTTTCTCAGCTCTTGAGCCTGCCGACAGGCAAACGCACTTTAGCTTACCGCCCCCCGCCCTCAAACATTGCTCCCCGCAAAGAAAAGGGAAAGAACAATTTCATTCTTCAGGGATCCCAGACTGGCGTATTATTTAAGTAACGCGGTCGCCTGAGCCCTGGGTATGGACACCCTGGTTCTTAGGAGAATTTCCAAATTTCTGCCCTCGAAGCCCAGTGGGGGGCTTTGCCAGGTGTGGGGGAAGGTTTAACTTAGTCCACATTATCCCGTTAAGAGTTAGGAACAGTTAGGACTAATCTCAGTCATTGATGGACTCCCCCTTCCTTCACGTCTATAAGTGACTTGTAAAGTACGCCCAGCGGACACGGACCTCAGCCCTAGTTATTTGGTGAACAGTATCCTTTTTTAGCAACTGGCGCGTGTTTTTCTGGGTGACGCACTCGGAGCGTGCGCGGTGGTGGCGGCTGCTGACTTTGCACTGATGCCACCTCTGTTTTTGCTTCTGCCTCGTGCTCCTTCCACAGACCAATTTCCAGGTTGTTCATAAAATCATTGCAAATCCCCATGGGGTTGCCAGTTGGCACACACACCTCCTTCCGGAGCCGACGTCACCACAAATTGGGAAGTCATGCAGTCACCTTCACCAACGTGCTAAGTGTAAGGTATGTTAAGAGAACAGTTTGCGTTTGGGGTAAGCAAAACCACCTTGACTGAAGGGAAATTTTCTGGAGCTGTGGTATCATCACCCCCAAAACCTAAGCTGTCCTAGGAACCCTTCCCTTTTAGAATTGTATTATCTGCTGAAATTCTTACACCTGAGGGCTCTGCCCTTAACCGGGAGACACGAGCGAGTGCTAGTGAGCGCTGTATGGGAGAAGCAGTTGTAAAAAAAGAGGTGGTGATGGAAATAGATTTTTTAAAGGCCTTCAGCCGGTCTTTTACATGGAAGTTGAAGGCAGAAGGGACACCAGACTTCACAATTATTCAAGATGTGCTTCTATTTCCCTAACCCTTTACCATGAAAATAAAGCCCAACAGGAGGGGTGCCCGAGTTTGAGGGCTCCTGTGGGGTGTAGCCACGAAGCAGGAGTCTGCGGTGGGGGTGGTGTGAGGCGCCTCATCTGGAGTGTCCTGAAGAACAGACCTTCGGCCGGAGAGGTGCGGGCTCTGCTGCTTCCTGCTAGAACCGGCCGGGCGTGGGGAGCAGAGATGACCTCCTCACCCCAGCCCTGGCTGCGCCCCTGAGAACGCATTCCTGGTGTGTTCCGGTTGGGTTCTGAAATAGTGTTCAATTCTTTGGGGAGAAGAGGGTTTTGATTTTTTTTTTTTTTTTTTTTTTTGGCCTTAAAAATGGCACAGTGGCTGTTGTCTGTCTTGGGGAAGGGAAGTAACTTTGTCTTCTGAGGGAAAAACAGGATCTTCCAGATAAAACCGGATTGTCGTCCATCAGGTCTTCACTTCTTCCCACCATCTGTCAGTAGCTGATATTATAGGGGGAAAAAACCCCCAGACTTCTGTAATGACCCCAGCCAGTTGCCACTGACTTCACGGGGGGAGAAAATGCATTCTGTGGTCCCCTCTGCTCTGTGCTCTGTGAGCGCGTGGGTATCAAATCTACATTCCTAAAGGGGACGTGGGCCACCTAACCAGCCGCGGGAGCTCAGAGTGTTTCAGAGCTGGACGCCATCCTGCCCCTGGTTCCCACGTGTTCTGGCGTGGGGAGACTCAGGCCCTGCCCGTGGGTGCCCAAGGCCCTGGTCTTAGTGAGGTTACAGGAGGCTTTGGGGACCAATAAAACATACCCCACCTACAGAGCACTGTGGGCCCAAGCTGTCCAGACGAATTCATAGTTTATATCTCTGTTTTTGAATCGTATCTCTACCTTTATTGGTACTCAGAGCTCACAGTTTTCTGGTTACTGTCAGCCTGGGCTTTCATCCATTTTAAAGAGTTATTTTTTTCCTCTTGCTGTTGATGATGATGGTATCAAGACAGATGGTGTAACTGCTTATGAATGTCCTATTTTACTTCCCCGGGACCAGACAGTTCACTTGAAGACGTGTATTATTTCCACATGCTCAGGTTAGGCGGCCCAGACGGTGTCTGCCTCCTGCAGCTAGCTGCCCTTCCAGGCCTCGCCATGCAGAGGGCGACACCTGTAGGTCACGTGCGGAACTGCAGGGGAGCACCTGCTTGGCTGAAGGGGACCTGGTTTTCTAGCTGGGGGCGAGGACACTGATCTGCTTGTGAAGGAAGCTGGCTTGTCCAGGAGTTTCTCGATCATTTCTTCTTCCACCAGGCATGTAACAGCTTTTTGGTGTTTAATATATCAGAAATGATAATATTAAATCTAAAAACTTAAAGAGGACTTTATTTTTAAATCTTTAAGAAAAAAAGGAGAAAAAGAGAGAAGCAAAAGAAGTTCCGGAGTCAGCCTCTATCCTCTGCCCTCTCACTGGAGCTCAGCTGCCTTCACTTTTCTGCTTATAGCAGGGCAGGGAGGGAAGAAAGCAAAGACCCAACTAGGCTCATAGAACGAGGGCTCTGGGAATAGTCACAAAGGGCCATGCGGTTTCCTTGCTCATTGCATGAATCATATGCTCATTCTTCAGTCTCTGTCTCTGGATAGATTTGTTCAGGAAGGTTCAAAGAACTGAGGTCAGTGCCAGAATGACCATGAGTTCTTAACTCTCTGCTTGGGTGGCTACAGCCCACATAATACGTAGGAGAGAGGCACTGGCCTTGGAGCTAGCCTCCCAGTGGGTAAGTTTTTTCCGTCCTCTGCAGAGCAGCGCCCTCAGACACTGCTCATCACATCAGGGTGTTCCCTATCTTGTAGGTGTCAGACTCTCCATCTAGGGTGATAATGTGTGTGTGTCCTGGAGAGGAGGGCCCGTTGAATCATCTCTTTGTATAATCACGTTTGATTAATGTATGGATACATACAGATATTTTGTATCATAGGATATATTGGGGCAGTTGAGTATGTTTTAAGAGACCTAGCTGCTTTGGGTAGACTCAATTTGATATTGATTGACTGAATGCTGGTATAACCTTTCAGAGATGGATTTTGTAATTACAGTGTTGAATAGTTTTATCCAAAGCCTAAAAATGTGCATTGAACATCCCGCCTGGACATAATTAAGACGGTACATATAGCATATTGTGTAACTTGCTTATTATAGCTCAACTAACCCTTCGTATATATATTTTTTCTCCACTAAAGGATGTACCGTGTTAATATGGTGCTGTATATCTGACTGACTTCAAACCAGGTTGCCTGATTCTTCTCTGTTTGAACTAGGGGTGGGGAGACTTAATGTTAACTTGACTGTGCAGTGAGACAGAAAGGCAACATAGAAATTATTTGTGGAAGCCTCTTAGCTGGAGAGGAAAATAAGCAGTATTTCCTCTCACCCATGTTCCCCATGACTGCCTCATACATCCCCTCTCGGTGGTAATGAAGACATGTTTCTTAATCCCTAGTTCCGTTTTCCAGCTCTTGGTCTTTTTGGGAAGAGTTAGGAAAATCTGGGTCTACATAGATACTTTATTCCTCAAGTGTTTTATATACCCTCTGAGGTCAGTTTACTTTGAACTCTTTTTACTTCCTTTGTGAGATGAAATTTAGAAATTTTCTGGAGGGTCGGAGGGTATTACACCTTGAAATGTTGAAAAGTAGAGTTGGGGCTAGAGGGACCTAGGGTGATGTTGGAATAATTCCAAGTTCATGGACCTAGATTGGACCGTCACCTCTGGTCCCGTGGATCTGGTCTAGCGCTGGCCTCGGGTGACAGACGTGGGTGGCTGGTTTCAGTGTCTCTACACTCAGGAAGTTGTGCTCTTCGAAGTCTCCTAATAATTTAATCATCAACCCACCTTGGTTTGCCTGCCTTATTCATTCATTTAGCCCATTCTTAATGAATGTTTTAGATAATGATCCAGAGGGCCAGGAGATCAAGGGAGAAATGTCTCACTTCCTTTCCCTCAGCATCCAGAGAATCTTATCCTCTTCATTCCCACTCCGGCAAGCAAGTGGCATTTTACGTCGTGAGTAACCTAATGTTGGAAATGACCATTCTTCTCCCTTCACTAAAGCACTGTGTGTTGAGCTGGAGAGAATTTCCTTGGTTCGTTTTAAGCCAGTGGTGGGTAAAGCATGGAGTGACTTCAAAGGGAGGTATATGATTCTGATGTAAACTTTTTTCCCTTTCTCTACAAATCTGGCTTCTCGCCACTGATGCCTGGCGTGCCCACAGATGTTTGTTTTCTAGACCTCTTCACATTGATGAAATCATATCGCTGATACCCTGTGACTCTTCAGAATATGAGTGACTGTAACAACCTCCCGCCACGGTCTGGCAGGTGCACAGGCACCGAGAGGCCTTATGAGGGGTCAAAGGTTGGGTCTAGTCTAGTTCAATGGCAGTTCGCAGTGTGGTAGGAGCTAGGCAAGAAGCAAACCTCTGCTCCTTCTTTGCGTTTGCAAGTGGAAAAGACTTGCATGCGATTTCAGGTAATCAGATGGAGTTATTTCCTCAACAGGATTGGCTTTTCAATGAGAAAAGCTCAAATGGGGCATTCAGAACCCATCTGGAAATACCTAGTTTCTGCACATCTAGAGCAAGTTGTGGTCTCACGCCAACGAGTGGGGAAGGAAAGCCCCCGCCGCTTACCCAGACCTCGCATGTCCGTAGTGCGGTCGGCCTCTCAGGGGCCACTGGGAGGGGAGGCAGCATTGGCTGCCTGTGTTTTGTGGTTGGTACTTCTTTGCAGTAGGAGGCAAGAGTCCTTCATCTTCTGTCTACTTTTAATCCTTGACATTTTGTTTTTCTTCTCTTTCAGAAGAAGCCATTGAAGATGTTGAAGGGCCCGGTGAAGCGGCTGCTGATCCCGAGGAGCTTGCTAAAGACCAGGAGAGTGGAGGCGAGAAGGACCAGAGCAAGTGGACAGGTAGACTGTGTGGCTGCCCTCCAGCCCCCGGCGTTTCTCCCCTGGTGGAGTGAGGCCAACAGGTCAGGGGGCGGCAGCATCCTTAATCCACCCAGAACAGCTGGGCTGCTTCTGTGTCGGTGGGAGATGGACTTCATTTTCGCTTTTTCTCATTAGTCACCCTCCTTCTCCTATTATGTTATATTAAGGAATTTTTAAAGTTGTTTGAAATGGCCCCCAAACCAGCTTGTTTATCGAGCGAGCATCCAGGTGTTTGGCCCTGTCCTAGGGGCTGCTGGTGTTGAGGTCACCCTTCTTTAGCACCTCCTCCCCGTTGTTGTTTTGCCCTTGATGTGATTCTTCCTCCATGGAAGGTCCAGGGCCCTGTCCCACCTGCTCCCAAGCCCCACGGAGGGGTTTGCTGTGTGGAACTGGATCAGTGTCACCCCTGAATCTCTAAGGAGTCAGCAGTGCAGGGTGGGCTTCATCCTGCCTTTGGGGGCCTGGGCAGCTCTGCGTGTTCATGGTGTCCTACCTTGGCCTCAAAGGGGAGGCAGGCGGCACAGCCAGGCAGGAGGATGTCTTACCAAAAGCAGGAGAAATTGAAGAAGTCAGGAAAGGAAGTGCTATTTCTGGAAAAGCTGGTGTTGAGAGAAGGGGCGAATGACCTTCTCGCAAGATGATAGGATTTCTGTATCAAGGGAAAGAATTGCTGAGACTGAGAAGAAAAGCTGAGGTCTTTTTTGAGGAGGAGCAAAGTCTTTTTTTTCCTAACATCTTTATTGGAGAATAATTGCTTTACGATGTTGTGTTAGTTTCTGCTGTACAACAAAGTGAATCAGTTATACGTATACATATGTTCCCATATCCCCTCCCTCTTGCGTCTCCCTCCCTCCCACCCTCCCTATCCCACCCCTCTAGGTGGTCACAGAGCGCCGAGCTGATCTCCCTGTGCTATGCGGCTGCTTCCCACTAGCTATCTGTTTTACGTTTGGTAGTGTATATATGTCAGTGCTAGCAAGGCCATTTCTGAGAAGACTTATTGGGACAGAGAAGTCTCCCAGAAACCACGACTATAATTAGAGGAAATGATATGACAAGCAACAGAAATTATTTTATTTGGTCAACCGAATTCTTACTGCCTTCCATTATTAATATTGTAATACTTTGTTGTTGTTGTTGTTGTTTGAGGAAATATTTACCTTCTGGAGTCCATACTGGTTGGGCCTTTGTTACTTTTCCAGGCATGACTGTTCTTAAATCATGTTCACTGTTGGCCTTTACTATTTATTTAAACAAGATACAGAATCTTGGAGAGAGGCCAGGGGAGAGCAATGAAAATGACTGAAGGCTGAGAAATGCTGCCTCTGAGAAGACGCTGCAAGAAATTGGGGCTGTTCAGCCTAGAAAAGAGAAATTTGAGTGTAACAGCTTCTAAGTATTGGTAGGGATCCGGCCCCGCAGGTGATGTGTCGCTGTCCTGCATTTCCTGGGCATCCTGGTAGCTGAGTGACTGACGGGCACACTGGACGAATTTTACCATCTGTGCTGCTCATGGCCCCTTTTTGAACTGGGCTCTGTGGTGTCCAGAGGCCTTTGCTTGAGCTAATACTGAGGGCCATGGTGAGCTAGCTCCCCAGGAAGATCTGGAAGGTGGGACCAGTGAGTAGGGGATGGAGGTCCACGCTCGAAGGCCGTTCAGTGTGTGGGGAGGCTTGTCCTGTGTTGCTTCGCATGGATCAGGATCCCAGACTTTGCTGTGTAATATTAAGATGGCGAGATCTAAACAGACTTTGCAGGCAGCAATGTTTAACACACATCTGCCTGGAGGAAGTGAGCTGGGGAAGAGGATTTCACAGACACGGTTTGAAGACTGAGTCACCTTCCAGGCCAATCCGTCCTTTGTTTTCACAATTTGGGTGCCTGGTTTCTTTTTCTTTTCTTTTCTTTTCTTTTCTTTCTTTATTTTTTGGCTGCTTTGGGTCTTCGTTGCTGCACGCGGGCTTTCTCTAGTTGTGGCGAGCGGGGTCTGCGCTTCGTTGTGGTGCGCGGGCTTCTCATTGCAGTGGCTTTTCTTGTTGCGGAGCACGGGCTCTAGGCATGTGGGCTTCAGTCGTTGTGGCACACGGGTTCAGTAGTTGTGACACACGGGCTTAGCTGCTCCGTGGCATGTGGGATCTTCCCGGACCAGGGCTCGAACCCGTGTTCCCTGCACTGGCAGGCGGATTCTTAACCACTGTGCCACCAGGGAAGCCCACGGGTGCCTGGTTTCTAATCCTGCCTCTGCTGTGTACTAGCTCTGTGACCTCACTGCAGGTACCTTTCCGTGCCTCAGGTTTCTCCCGTGAGATGGGAATTAAGAACAGTCTCCACTTCCATGGCATTGCTGTGAGGGTTATTTGAATGTGGGAAGCTTGGAACAGTGCCTGGCATATAGTAACTCTGTATCAGGAGGGATTTTTTGGGTTTGTTTTCAGTTTAGTTAAATAAAATGAGGAAACCTAGTGGCAGTTTCTCTTCGGGTCCTCCCATTTGAATGTAAAACTGTTGCCAGGCAGTGTTCTTGAGAAGCTGAGGGGACCAACATAGAAGGATTTCATGGGATTGTGCAGATGGCACGTGGTGTGTGTTTCCTGCATTCTGTGTGCTGAGGACACGGAGAGAACAACAAGAAGTAGCACCGTCTGCGGAGCTCTTACTGTGTGCCAGGCTCTGTGCCGGGCACTTTGTATGTGTTACTCTAATCCTTACACCAGGTTACAGCACGCTTTGTTGGGGGTGGTTCAATTAAATCTCATTCAAAGTGTTTATAATTCAGTGGGAATGTGTCCTCACAGCACTGGCAGACATGCCGGGCAGTCAGGAGACTACATGAAGACTTAAAATGAGCACCCCCAAAATCCAGCGTCTTTAATAAGGCTCCACTTTCTCATTCAGTCATTCAGGGAACATACTTAATCTTTATCTGTACGAGAGAAAGCGGGGGAATGAATAACTCAGAGATGCATCTTGCCAGTTGCACAGTAGTAAAGGGCGAGGGGAAAATTCTTCCCTGACTTCTGCAAGCGATCCTCTTTTGACCTGAAGCATAATTTTGTCTGTATTGTTTGAGTGTGTAATGACAGCCTTTATTAAGGTACTTGGGCCGATTTGATCTTGGAATGGATTTAGGTGCCAGCAACCTCTCCTGAGCTTTCTTTGGGATCCTTAGTATTTTATAAAAACTGTCTGCGTTGGTTCCATTCACTCCCTAAATTGAGCTGTTCCTATCTGATGAAATGTGTCGGGGAGTGCTTCCTCCCGGCAAATAAATAAATAGTGATTTCACAATTTGTCCTGTTGATTAGTGGCTGCTCAGGATGCAGTTAATAATATCTCAAATGGACCTGGACAATTGGCATTTTCTCAG
Source organism: Leucopleurus acutus (assembly GCF_964270905.1). Lineage (NCBI taxonomy): Eukaryota > Metazoa > Chordata > Mammalia > Artiodactyla > Delphinidae > Leucopleurus > Leucopleurus acutus. The sequence continues at coordinate 15,731,414 of NC_139162.1, read as the reverse complement.
CTATTGATTATGGACTTTGGGGTTTGGTGCAGGAATGGATAAGCTTTACTAAAATAGTTTGTGTTATTTATTTTTACATTGGAATGGGATTCCTGGTTTCCATTTATTTACTTATTTAATTATTTACTCATTCATTCATTCATTCCTAACATTTATTTTATTCTTTTTTGAAACATCTTTATTGGAGTATAATTGCTTTACAATGGTGTGTTAGTTCCTGCTGTATAACAAAGTGAATCAGCTATATGCATACATATATCCCATATCTCCTCCCTCTTGCATCTCCCTCCCACCCTCCCTATCCCACCCCTCTAGGTGGTCACAAAGCACCGAGCTGATCTCCCTGTGCTATGCAGCTGCTTCCCACTAGCTATCTGTTTTACATTTGGTAATGTATATATGTCAGTGCTCTCTCTCACTTCCTCCCAGTTTACGCTTCCCCCTCCCCGTGTCCTCAAGTCCATTCTGCATGTCTGCATCTTTATTCCTGTCCTGCCCCTCGGTTCATCAGAACCATTTTTTTTTTTAGATTCCATATATATGTGTTAGCATACGGTATTTGTTCTTCTCTTTGTGACTTCCTTCACTCTGTATGGCAGACTCTAGGTCCATCCACCTCACTACAAATAACTCAATTTCGTTTCTTTTTATGGCTGAGTAATATTCCATTGTATATATGTGCCACATCTTCTTTATCCCTTCATCTGTCGATGGACACTTAGGTTGCTTCCCATGTCCTGACTACTGTAAATAGAGCTGCAGTGAACATTGTGGTACATGACTCTTTTTGAATTATGGTTTTCTCAGGGTATGTGCCCAGTAGTGGGATTCCTGGGTCATATGGTAGTTCTATATGTAGTTTTTTAAGGAACCTTCATACCATTCTCCATAGTGACTGTATCAATTTACATTCCCACCAACAGTGTAGGAGAGTTCCCTTTTCTCCACACCCTCTCCAGCATTTCTTGTTTGTAGATTTTTTTGATGATGGCCATTCTGACCAGTGTGAGATGATATCTCATTGTAATTTTGATTTGCATTTCTCTAATGATTAATGACGTTGAGCATTCTTTCATGTGTTTGGTGGCAATCTGTATATCTTCTTTGGAGAAATGTCTATTTAGGTCTTCTGCCCATTTTTGGATTGGGTTGTTTGTTATTTTGATATTGAGCTGCATGAGCTGCTTGTAAATTTTGGACATTAATCCTTTGTCAGTTGCTTCATTTGCAAATATTTTCTCCCATTCTGAGGGTTGTCTTTTGGTCTTGTTTATGGTTTCCTTTGCTGTGCAAAAGCTTTTAAGTTTCATTAGGTTCCATTTGTTTATTTTTATTTCCATTTCTCTAGGAGGTGGGTCAAAAAGGATCTTGCTGTCATTTATGTCACAGAGTGTTCTGCCTACGTTTTCCTCTAAGAGTTTTATAGTGTCTGGCCTTACATTTAGGTCTTTAATCCATTTTGAGTTTATTTGTGTGTATGGTGTTAGGGAGTGTTCTGATTTCATTCTTTTACATATAGCTGTCCATCCATGCACCACTTATTGAAGAGGCTATCTTTTCTCCATTGTATACTCTTGCCTCCTTTATCAAAGATAAGGTGACCATATGTGCATGGGTTTATCTCTGGGCTTTCTGTCCTGTTCCATTGACCTATATTTCTGTTTTTGTGCCAGTACCATACTGTCTTGATGACTGTATCTTTGTAGTATAGTCTGAAGTCAGAGAGCCTGACTCCTTCAGCTCCGTTTTTCTTTCTCAAGATTGCTTTGGCTATTCGAGGTCTTTTGTGTTTCCATACAAATTGTGAAATTCTTTTGTTCTAGTTCTGTGAAAAATGCCATTGGTAGTTTGATAGGGATTGCATTGAATCTGTAGATTGCTTTGGGTAGTAGAGTCATTTTCACAATGTTGATTCTTCCAGTCCAAGAACATGGTATATCTCTCCATCTGTTTGTATCATCTTTAATTTCTTTCATCAGTGTCTTATAGTTTTCTGCATACAGGTCTTTTGTTTCCTTAGGTAGGTTTATTCCTAGGTATTTTATTCTTTTTGTTGAAATGGTAAATGGGAGTGTTTCCTTAATTTCTCTTTCAGATTTTTCATCAGTAGTGTATAGGAATGCAAGAGATCTCTGCATTAATTTTGTATCCTGCTACTCTACCAAATTCACTGATTAGCTCTAGTCGTTTTCTGGTAGCATCTTTAGGATTCTCCATGTTTAGTATCATGGCATCTCAAACAGTGACAGTGTGTTACTTCTTCTTTTCCGATTTGGATTCCTTTAATTTCTTTTTCTTCTCTCATTGCTGTGGCTAAAACTTCCAAAACTATGTTGAATAATAGTGGTGAGGGTGGGCAACCTTGTCTTGTTCCTGATCTTAGAGGAAATGGTTCCAGTTTTTCATCATCGAGAACGATGTTGGCTGTGGGTTTGTCATATATGGCCTTTATTATGTTGAGGTGGGTTCCCTCTACGCCTACTTTCTGGAGAGTTTTTATCATAAATGGGTGTTGAATTTTGTCGAAAGCTTTTTCTGCATCTGTTGAGATTATCATGTGGTTTTTATCTTTCAATTTGTTAATATGGTGTATCACATTGATTGATTTGCGTATATTGAAGAATCCTTGCATTCCTGGGATAAACCCCACTTAATCATGGTGTATGATCCTTTTAATGTGCTGTTGGATTCTGTTTGCTACCATTTTGTTGAGGAGTTTTGTATCTATGTTCATCAGAGATATTGGCCTGTAGTTTTCTATTTTTGTGACAGCTTTGTCTGGTTTCGGTGTCAGGGTGATGGTGGCCTCGTTGAATGAGTTTGGGAGTATACCTCCGTCTGCTATATTTTGGAAGAGTTTGAGAAGGATAGGTGTTAGCTCTTCTCTAAATGTTTGACAGAATTTGCCTGTGAAGCCATCTGGTCCTGGGCTTTTGTTTGTTGGAAGATTTTTAATCACAATTTCAATTTCAGTGCTTGTGATTGGTCTGTTTATATTTTCTATTTTTTCCTGGTTCAGTCTCAGAAAGTTGTGCTTTTCTAAGAATTTGTCAATTTCTTCCAGGTTGTCCATTTTATTGGCGTATAGTTGCTTTTAGTAATCTTTCATGATCCTTTGTTATTTCTGCAGTGTCAGTTGTTACTTCTCCTTTCTCATTTCTAATTCTATTGATTTGAGTCTTCTCCCTTTTTTTCTTGATGAGTCTGGCTAATGGTATATCCATTTTGTTTATCTTCTCAAAGAACCAGCTTTTAGTTTTATTGATCTTTGCTATTGTTTTCTTTGTTTCTATTTCATTTATTTCTGATCTGATCTTTATGATTTCTTTTGTTCTGCTAACCTTGGGTTTTATTTTGTTCTTCTTTCTCTAATTGCTTTAGGTGTAAGTTTAGGTTGTTTATTTGAGATGTTTCTTGTTTCTTGAGGTAGGATTGTATTGCTATAACCTTCCCTCTTAGAACTGCTTTTGCTGCATCCCGTAGGTTTTGGGTTGTTGTGTTTTCATTGTCATTTGTTTCTAGGTATATTTTGATTTCCTCTTTGATTTCTTCAGTGATCTCTTGGTTATTTAGTACTGTATTGTTTAGCCTCCATGTGTTTGTATTTTTTACAGTAATTTCTATCTAGTCTTACAGCGTTGTGGTCGGAAAAGATACTTGATACGATTTCAATTTCCTTAAATTTACCACGGCTTGATTTGTGACCCAAGATATGGTCTATCCTGGAGAATGTTCCATGAGCACTTGAGAAGAGAGTGTATTCTGTTGTTTTTGGATGGAATGTCCTATAAATAGCAAATAAGTTCATCTTGTCTAATGTGTCACTTAAAGCTTGTGTTTCCTTATTTATTTTCATTTTGCATGATCTGTCCATTGGTGAAAGTGGGGTGTTAAAGTCCCCTACTATGATTGTATTACTGTCAATTTTCCCTTTTATGGGCTGTTAGCATTTGCCTTATGTATTGAGGTGCTCCTATGTTGAGTGCATAAATATTTACCATTGTTATATCTTCTTCTTGGATTGATCCCTTGATCATTATTTAGTGTCCTTCTTTGTCTCTTGTAATAGTCTTTATTTCAAAGTCTGCTTTGTCTGATACGAAAACTGCTACTCCAACTTTCTTCTTGTTTCCACATGCATGGTATATCTTTTTCCATCCCCTCACTTGCAGTCTGTATGTGTCCCTAGGTCTGAAGTGGGTCTCTTGTAGACAGCATGTATACAAGTCTTGTTTTTGTATCCATTCAGCCAGTCTATGTCTTTGGGTTGGAGCATTGTAATCCATTTACATTTCAGGTAATTATCCATGTGTATGTTCCTATTACCGTTTTCTTAATTGTTTTGGGTTTGTTATTGTAGGTCCTTTCCTTCTCTTGTGTTTCCTGCCTAGAGAAGTTCCTTTAGGATTTGATATAAAGCTGGTTTGCTGGTGCTGAATTCTCTTAATTTTTGCTTGTCTGTAAATTTTTTAATTTCTCCGTTGAATCTGAATGAGATCCGTGCTGGATAGAGTAATCTTGGTTGTAGGTTTTTCCCTTTCATCACCTTAAATATGTCCTGCCACTCCCTTCTGGTTTGCTGAATTTCTGCTGAAAGATCAGCTGTTAACTTTATGGGGATTCCCTTGTATGTTACTCGCTGCTTTTCCCTTGCTGCTTTTAATATTTTTTCTTAGTATTTAGTTTTTGACAGTTTGATTAATATATGTCTTGGTGTGTTTCTCTTTGGGTTTATCCTGTATGGGACTCTCTGGACTTGACTATTTCCTTTCCCATGTTAGGGGAGTTTTCAGCTATAATGTCTTCAAATACTTTCTCAGTCCCTTTCTTTTTCTCTTCTTTTTCTGGGAGCCCTGTAATTCGAATGTTGGTGAGTTTAGTGTTGTCCCAGAGGTCTCTGAGACTGTCCTCAATTCTTTTCATTCTTTTTTCTTTATTCTGCTCCCTGGCAGTTACTTCCACCATTTTATCTTCCGGCTCACTTATCCCTTCTTCTGCCTCAGTTATTCTGCTATTGATTCCGTCTAGAGTATTTTTAATTTCAGTTATTGTGTTGTTCTTCACTGTTTGTTTGCTGTTTAGTTCTTCTAGATCCTTGTTAAATATTTCTTGTATTTCCTCCATTTTGTCCAAGATTTTGGATCATCTTTACTCTCATTACTCTGAATTCTTTTTCAGGTAGTTTGTCTATTTCATCTTCATTTATTTGGTCTTGTAGGTTTTTATCTTGCTCCTTTGTAACATATTTTTTTGTCATTTTATTTATTTTTTGATGGGTGGGGCTGTATTCCTGTTTAGTGGTTCTTTGGCCTCAGGCGTCCGGCACTGGAGTTTGTAGGCAGTTAGGTAGAGCTGGGTCTTGGTGCTGAGATGAGGACCTCTGGGAGGCCTCACTCCGATTAATATTCCCTGGGGTCTGAGGTTCTCTGTTAGTCTAGCGGTTTAGACGCGGAGCTCCCACCACAGGAGCTTGGGCCTGACCTCCAGCCTGGGAACCAAGATCCCGCAAGCTGGTCACTGGGGATTCCTCCTGTCCCCTTAGGTGTCCGTGGTCCCCCACCGGTGCCTGGTAGGTGCCCTGGTTATCCTGATTTCCTTTGTTATGTCTGTTGGCAGTGGACCCTCTTTGGGCTTCTTGTATTTAGGAGGCAGGTCTTTTACCTTGAGTGGCAGCAAGACAAGCAGGATAGTGACTTGATGCATGAGAGCATCAATCCCATGGTCAGTGGTTGGGTCCCTGCCACACGCGGGGCAGTGGGCAGAGTTCCACTGATCACAAGTTCCTTGAGATTACAGGCCTTGCCTTCAGGGAGCGTACACCTCTACTGGGTATTTCAGGAACACCCATGGTCATCAAACAGTATTACTATAGGTCAGTGCTGTGTTGATAAAAATGTTCTGCATCTACACTGTACAGTACAGCAGCCACTAGCCACACAGGGCTATTCAGTGCTTGACATGTAGCTAGCATCACTGAGGAGCTCAATTTTAAATTTTACTTAATTTCAGTGACTTTAAAGTTCAGTAGCCTGTGGCTAGCAGCTACCATATTGGCCAGTGCAGCTAGAGATACTCAGCAGGAGCAAAACCAACTTTGAAAGAATGTGTCTGCAGCTCTCATTGTACTTTCCAGTTATTACTCTGGCTACATCGAGCTGTAACTGCGTGCCAGATTGCACCTGTCCTGCCCAGCCAACGTGCCATGAATGGTCACAGATACTGATCTCCATAGCCCTTGGGTTGGCCTGCGGAGGCCAGGGGCTGCTCCAGCCAGGGGCTGCTCCAGCCAGGGGCAAGTGCAACTTCATCTGTTGATACTAATTAGCTATGGTTTTCTATGTGTGCTGCCATATGAAGAAGAGTTGGGCAGCACTGCTTTATATACGATTATTTCACTTGATTCTCACCCCCAATGCCATGAAATAGATACTGGAAGGAACCACCCCCTTGTCCCCCCTCCCGCCATTTTGTAGATAAGCGAATGGAGCCTGGGAGAGCTCGAGCGAGTTGCCAAAAGACATACGAGCAGGTTCAGCTTTGCGTACTGGCTCTTCCACATGCTCTTAGGGACAGAGCCCAAGCTCTTAGGAGTTCATTATACATCTCTCCAAGAATGGACTTTTTCAGTCTAATCACTTGATCCCATTTTCACCCCCATTCTGAGTGTAGAGAACAGCACCCTCCTAAAGTTGTGCAGTGGAAAACGGTAACACGACTGCCACCTGTATGTTCGAAACGAGTGGGACTGTCAGCCACGAACATGACTCGTAGTAAGGCAGCGTCATGCTCAGTCTGAAAGCAGGTTGGTGAAGTGGAAAGAACTCTCTATATTTGGAGTCAGGAAGCCCACCAGTTAGCCAGTGACCTTGGCCCCTGGGAGCCTTGGAACACAGACAAGTGACACCCACCAGCCGCAGCCTGGGTTCCACAGTGGGACGTGGTGGCACATGGACGAGTCCTTAGTAGACACCTCGGGTCACGTCTACTCAAGGCAAGTGTAAAGTGCTCCTGTGGGCCACCAGAGGGTGCGGAAAGGGTCTTTGATTCAAAGCCTCTTCCTTAATGCACAGCCATTTCCACCATCCAACTTTGCGGTTTTCTCTTTTAAAATGTGAAAGCGATCGCTTGTTCTCTTTTAGCAGTGTGGATTTAAAAGTGTGTGTTGTAGATTGAAGAGCCCCCAGTGTCAGCAACTGAACAATAATTAATGCAGTGATTATCCAATCAATCATTAATTGCTATAAATTAAGTGATATACAATTCATGTAATGCTTTATCACCAATAATTAGGGGAAAAAATTGAACCCTTGGCAAATAATCATAGCAAGATGGTTATTTAAATCCTGTAGCCGCCATGGTTTCCAGCCACGGAGCACTAGGCTGGGTCTAGTTAAGCTAATTTGAGGCAAGATGACCTGGGGGATATTGGGATTTTAAAAAAACAAACAAACAAAGATGGGGCAACACTCCAACTTAAAATGACAACATAATGCTTCAGAAATCCCTAACTGATGTCCATGTTTGTATTTTTGTAAAATTTTGGTTTGGAATTGTAGTTTGAGCACTGCTTTTCAAGGGGAATAGCTTGAAGGGATTTTATTTTATTAATTTTTTTTAAATCCATGATGCTCACCTAACACACAGCAATTAGTGCAGCGGAGCATCCCTGATCTGAATCTATGGAAGACTGCTATTAAAGGACGTCTTAATGGGCTGGCAAGGTCTGGGCAACTGTTAGGGAAAAGTGTGTTTATGGAAGATGGTGCTGGCAGGCATGATTTCAATCGGGTTTGACATGTTTAACATAAATGTAGAGTGTATGGCTCTTGCTGCGTATGAATAATTCCTGCAGACCCACTGCCTTTCTAATTACTGAGGTTGAAAAAAAGCAGGTCAGGAACGTCCTGGTGGAAATCTATTACCAGCCCCTCCCCCTCTTCTCCCTGTTGTTTACAGCTCTGTATAAATAGCGATGCCATTGTATGGGGAACTGAGTGCCTGAAATGTAATCTGTGGCGGAGAAAGGAAAGGGGCTGAAACAATACTTTTTTGAAAAGACTGAGTCCATAAAGACAAGACAAGGCGTGTGCTGAGAGGAAGCACTCTGCACTATGAGAAGGCAGAAGCCCAGGGCTCAGCGCCCAGTCCTGCCACTGAGATAAGCCACGCGAACTTGGTCTCTGGACCTCAGTTTCACAATCTGTCAAGTGGCAGGTTTGGACTAAATGGGTTCTTGCAGTTCTGGAACGTCTTAAAAATATGATTGGAGGAGGGACAGTTGTACAGTAGGGTAGAATCTCGGAAAACATTAATTTCTAACGTCAGAATGCTCATAGCTTGCAAGGATGTTCCTCGTCTCTGGCTGGTGGAGAGAGCGTGGGCCAGGAGCCTGGACAGAGTTCCCGTGGGCCCCCTAGCCTTCTTCCGTGAAGGTTAGATAGTACCACACGGCCTTTCTTGGTGGGGCATCAGAACACTGAAGCTCTCACCTGGTCCACTGTTACGGGGCCCCATCTCACTGAGCTGTCAGAGCCCGGTGATGAGGACATCAATCTTTGGAGACTCCCGAGGGTGTCTTTTGAGTGGCTCTCCATGTCCCCGCCCCGTTGTTTGCTGGAAACCAGGCCATTCACTGCCTCTACGAAAATCATTTTGGCCTAATTCTGTGTCCTTTCGGACTTGGTTCCATGTCTCCACCTCACCCAAAGGTAGATGTGTCTTTGCAGTAGGGTACGTGTGAGGGAATGCTGGTAGCCTGGCCTGCATGGCCCCTCTGTGGTTCCCGTTCTTGCCAATGGAATGCATTTTTGGTTTTACGTTTTCACACACAGATGGGAAGTGTGTGGCTAAGTCGGCTTTTCCAGAGTCCACTCGTTCCCTTCCCCCACCTCCACTCCCCACGCTCTTTTTGTTCCAGGCCACTTTCAGTATAACTTGGCTGCTTAAGTCACTGCAGGCAGAATTCTGTCTCACAATTGAAAACAAACCATCTGAACTATTTTTATGTTGAGAAGCAAAAACAGATACAGGGTATGGCATGTATCTGGACTTGCCCGAATTCCAGTAATTCAGCCATCTTGGCCTTGAGAATTTATATTTAAGTCATAAGAGACATAGGCACCACATCAGTTGAGCAAATATTTTTTGTGCAGATATCTAATGCAGATATGGGTTATACAAAAAAAAAGTAACTGGAACTCACTTTCTAGAAAGGATGTTATATGCAATCATATAACTATGGTAACAGTGTAATGAGAATTATCATCAAGGTGTAGATAGAGAGCAGTGAAAATGTAGATTAAGGAGCAAATTATTTTTCATCGCTGTAGAAAATAACTTATAGATTTGCATATTATTCTTCTACACGGCCATGTTAATCTTCTTGCTTTGTTTCAGTTTTAGCTTTTGTGCTGTTGGGGGAAGCACCTCTGTTATCAGAATCATGATCATGAGTCTAAAAAAAATACTATGGCGCTTTTGTTAGGCTCTCACATTCTTCCTGGGTCCAACATTATCTTTATCCAGCAGCTAGAGAACGAAAACTCATCGCACTCCCTAGGGGTCAGATCTGTGATCAAAGTGCAATGTGCCCTCTGGGTCAGGGATATATCCCCCCGATTAGAAACCTGAAGAACACATGACCTGGTAGCTTTCTCTTACTATACGAAGATTGGAGAAGACTTGAAAATCCTGTTTCTCTAGTTGTCAAACAGAATTGTCACCTCTTTATGGTCAGGGCCATGTGGCATTCATTCATTTTTGTTTTTGTTTTTTTAAAAGACTGTTTTTTTTAGAGCTGTTTTAGGTTTACAACGAACTTGAGAGGGAGGCGCAGGGATTTCCCGTATACCCTCTGCCCTGCTCCCCAGCCCCCGACACGCATAGCTCCCCCATTATCAACATCACCTACCAGGATGGTACTTTTTTTTTTTTTTAACCAGTGATGAACCTACATTGATCCATCATAATCATCCAAAGTCCACAGTTTACCTTACGATTCACTCTTGATGTACATTCTGTGGGTTTGGACAAATGTATAATGACATAGAACCATCACTATAATATCATACAGAGTATTTTTATTGCCCTAAAAATCTTCTGTGCTCTGCCTATGCATCTCTCCCCAACCCCACATTCATGCATTTTTGTAATCGCTAGCATCTAGCAAGTGCTTAATACTGTTTGGATGTTTCATTAGCAATCAGTTGGTAAAAGAGCATAACCATAAACACTTTAAAGTGCAAGTTATTCAACTTTCTGCTTTTTAGATACTAAACCCATGGGGTGAGTAGAATGCTTCCGCGTTGATTTACAGAAAAGGCAAATTTAGGGTGTCTTTGCGTGCCCTTGAAACCAGGCCTCTCCCCTCACTCTGTGGTTATGTGGCCGCACATGCACCTGTATTATTTACCAGAGACACTTCTAAAAATGAAACCATAGCAACAAATGTTTGAGCTCTCGCTGTGTGCTTGACCCTGGTGGGCTTCGTGTGCCTAATCTCTCTTGCTAGCCTCCCAGAAGCCCTGTGAGTAGACGCGGTCCTCCCGCTGACAGACATGGAAGCTGAAAGTCCAGTGTAGTCAACTGAAACGCTCAAGGTCACACAGCCGGGACTTGAGCCAGGTTGTGGCAGCCCTGCAAGCCATGTGCTGTGTTCCTTAGCGGGGGGAGGGGGTGCGATGCCTCTGTGTAAAGAGAACTTGGCCAGGGAAACACAGGAGTTATGGAGGAGTGGTGCCCCCGAACTGCCTCCCCCGCCCCTTCACACACATGGGCCGTCCTGGGCCTTTGCAGGCTGTGAGCAAACACAGCCTTTGGAGCGTGGTGGTGAGAGAAATGCTGACGTAAACATTACTCGGTGTGGGGCTCCCCCTCTGTGCTTTCCAAACTCCAAGAGGAGACCTTTCCATTCTGCTTGGTACTTGAAACCTGCAGGGGAAAGTGGAGAGTCATTCCCATTTTCCAGCCCTTCCGGGGACCTGAGTGACGTTTTTCTCGCCCATTACAGATTCTCACGCTCCTGCTAACCTGAATGAGCGAAGAGAAATCCTTGGTGGGTCCTGGGGAAGAGCTGATTTGTAAGGGTGCGGAGAAGTGAAGGGCAGGGCTCTTTGTGTCTGTCACCATGCTGGACCCAGACTGTATGTTTTTATTGTCACAAGTTCCATTTGACTCTTAAAATTTCGTTAAGTATCTTATGAAGATAGGTTTGGAGTGGAGGAAACCCTGGAAGAGTACCCTTCTCGTCTGGTCTCTGGGAGCCTGTGCTGTGCGGGGCTCAGAGGCTCTGACTAACCTAATTAATATTGGAGCTGATGGATGAGCTTCTGTTAATTAACTGCAGCCTGGTCCCAGCATGACCCACATCACCTCTTGTTTTGACCTACATCTCGCACCTCTGTACTTTTTTCTGTTAATTCAAGTGTCTCTAAGGTTCTCCCTGTTCTAGCTTTTTCCAAGCCCACGGTTGTCACAGTCCTGTAATGAAGCCAGAGGGCAGAGGGATAATGCAGACCCCGAGGTGCCCGCCAACTGCGCCCCATCCTCACCGGGCACTGTGACCACAGCGGCAGATGGCACCTGTGCACAGCTCAGGGGCTCTGCAGGGGAAGACAGGACACTCTGGGGAAGCTGACAAGAGGCCACAGGCAGGCAGGCTGATTTGATACCTCGAAGTGAAGAATTGGGTCTTGGCCCCTTTGGTCCCTGGCTTCTGGCACAGGCTGGGCTCAGGGTGGCAGCCCAACGTTTAGAAGTTACGAGTACTCCGACAGCTGATGTTGGGCTAAACGAAGTGGTGACTGGTGGTTCATTCATAAACCTGACACAGAGGGAGTAAGGTATCTTGAAACTGAATTGCGGGATGGCCTTTTGGGAGCGCAAATCAGTGTAGTTAAGCAGCCTTATGCATATTTCAACAAGGAATTAGTACAACAGATTGATGCCTCTGATGTGGGACTTAGCACTACTTTTTTCCCCGAAGCTGCAGACAAGCGGCGGCAGCCAGCACTCAGCATGGGCCCGCCGTCGCACCCTGGCCGCTCACTGGGAAAGCACGGCCTGACCCCCCATTCCCAGAGTGCCGACTCGCGGACACAGGGGCCAGTGTGGGTCTCTGCATTCTTCCCAGGGCCGAAGCAAAGGGCGCCTCGGGCTGGTGTAGCCTGCAGGTGCCAAGACCTGGGAAGCCAGCACCAAAAAGAGGCTTCCTCTTCCTGCAAAGTGGAAAGAGCCCAGAGGTGTTTGTCCTTTTCACAGAGGTTCTCCAGGACACGTGGAAAGACCGAGACTTTCATAAGCAAGGCAGTCTGTCATTATTCTGGATTACACTGCTAACAGAACATGTAGAGGTTATTCCTTCTGAATTTCTGGCTTTGAAAATGTGTCTGTGTTGGTTTAGAGGAGGCAGGTTCCCTGAGGGACAGCCATATTTAATCTTTCACCTTTGGCCTGAGGGGGAAAACATCGGGCTTTGAGACCAGGCCCGGCTTTTGTCCCCGAGTGTAGATGATGAGAATAGCATTTTCAGCAAGAGTCATTTGAAAGTGCATGGCCAGATCCGCCCACGCCTGCAGGCCCCCTTATTTAATTCTAGTCCAGCCACAAGGTGGTATGGTTCCTACCAATTACAGAAAGCTTTGGCTCTGACAGCGGTTCTCAAAATGTGGTCAGACCACCAGCATCACCTGGGAACTCACTGGAAATGCAGATTCTCTGAATCAGACCTATGCTAGGGGGGTGGGGCCTGCCTTCTGTGTGTTAGCAAGCCTTCCAGGGGATTTCTGACTCACAGTTGAGTTTGAGAACGTTGGGGCTCTGACCTCTGTGACGTGCGTGAAGTTTGAGACTTACGTCTCCTTTAACCGGATGGCAAGGCCCTGAGCCCCCGCCGCGTGAGGAAGGAACTGAGCTTTCCTCAAAGACAGAAGTGTGTAGAAGAGGCACGAGTCCTGGTCTTGGCCGATGGAATCCCGGATTGCAGGAGTGGGAGAGGAGGAGACATGTGGTCATGATGAAGAGTGATCAAAAACCCAGCAATGTTTTTTTGTTCTGTTTTTTTTTTTACCAGCTCATGATTTAACGAATGGTATGATAAAAGATAACAGATGAACAGTCAGATGAAGAGACACATAGGGCAAGGTCTGGAAGGATCCTGAGCGCAGGAGTTTCCGTCCCCACGGAGTTGGGGTGTGCCAACCTGGAATTTTTAAAAATTTTGGGATTTTTATGGAGGCTTCATCAAGTAGGGATGATGGATCATTAACTCCGTCTCCAACCCCCTCCCCTTCCTGAAGGGTGGGAGGTGAGATTGAAGATCCCAAGCTTCTAACCACGGCTTGGTCTTTCTGGTGACCACTCAGAGTCACCTCATTGGAACAAAAGATACTCCTGTCACCCAGGAAATTTCAGGGGATTTAGGGGCTCTGTGTCAGGGAGCAGACAATGAACTCAGGCAATGAAACAAGGATTTCCTTTCCCAGGTTCAGCTACTGATTCTTCTTGGGATGACAGCCCCTGCCTCCTCCTGGGGCAGCCTTCCTGGGATCAGCTTCCAGCCTCTGGGCCCCTGTGGATGCCTCTCCTTCTCCTACTCCCTTTTCCTCAGCGTCCTCTTCAGTGCGTCTGCCCTTTCTAAGATTCTTCTTTTCACTCCTGTCTCCTCCTCGAGCCCCATCTCCCAAATTAAGTGTCACACATAGATGCTGGCAGACAGAATGAAGGAATGCCCAGTATCAGGGGAGGGTGGGGCAAGCCAGAGGGCACGGGGCATTGGCTCCAGCCCACGGCTACCGCATAGGAATGAAGATCCTGTTGCCAGATTTTTCCACTTATCTGGAGGTCCTTGTCCTTCTGCTTTGTATGAAACTCCCTGTTTTATTTTAGGCTACATCGGGTCTTAGTTGCGGCACGCGGGATCTTTTGTTGTGGCGTGCAGGCTCCTCTCTAGTTGCGGTGCGATGGCTTCTCTCTAGTTGCAGCGCACGGGCTTAGTTTTCCTGTGGCATGTGGGATCTTAGTTCCCTGACCAGGGATCGAACCCGCATCTCCTGCATTGGAAGGTGGATTTTTTTTTTTTTAAACATCTTTATTGGAGTATAATTGCTTTACAATGGTGTGTTAGTTTCTGCTTTATAACAAAGTGAATCAGCTATACGTATACATATATCCTCGTATCTCCTCCCTCTTGCATCTCCCTCCCACCCTCCCTATACCACCCCTCTAGGTGGTCACAAAGCACCAAACGGATCTCCCTGTGCTATGTGGCTGCTTCCCACTAGCTATCTATTTTAAATTTGGTAGTGTATATATGTCCTTGACGCTCTTTCACTTCGGTCCCAGCTTACCCTTCCCCCTCCCCATGTCCTCAAGTCTATTCTCTACATCTGCGTCTCTATTCCTGTCCTGCCCCTAGGTTCTTCATAACCATTTTTCTTTTTTTAGATTCCATATATACGTGTTAGCATACGGTATTTGTTTTTCTCTTTGTGACTTACTTCACTCTGTATGACAGATTCTGGGTTCATCCCCCTGACTACAAATAACTCAGTTTCGCTTCTTTTCATGGCTAAGTAATCTTCCATTGTATATATGTGCCACATCTTCTTTATCCATTCATCTGTTGATGGACACTTAGGTTGCTTCCATGTCCTGGCTATTGTAAATAGAGCTGCAGTGAACACTGTAGTACCTGACTCTTTTTGAATTATGGTTTTCTCAAGGTATATGCCCAGTAGTGGGATTGCTGGGTCGTATGGTAGTTCTATTTGTAGTTTTTTAAGGAACCTCCACACTGTTCTCCATAGTGGCTGTATCAATTTACATTCCCACCAACAGTGCAAGAGGGTTCCCTTTTCTCCACACCCTCTCTAGCATTTATTGTTTGTAGATTTTTTGGTGATGGCCATTCTGAGTGGTGTGAGGTGATACCTCATTGTAGGTTTGATTTGCATTTCTCTAATAATTAGTGACGTTGAGCATTCTTTCATGTGTTTGTTGGCAATCTGTGTATCTTCTTTGGAGAAATGTCTATTTAGGTCTTCTGCCCATTTTTGGATTGGGTTGTTTGCTTTTTTGATATTGAGCTGCATGAGCTGCTTATATATTTTGGAGATTAATCCTTTGTTGCTTCGTTTTGCAAATATTTTCCCCCATTCTGAGGGTTGTCTTTTTGTCTTGTTTATATTTTCCTTTGCTGTGCAAAAGCTTTTAAGTTTCATTAGGTCCCATTTGTTTTTTTTTTTTGTTTTCATTTCCATTTCTCTAGGAGATGGGTCAAAAAAGGTCTTGCTGTGATTTATGTCATAGAGTGTTCTGCCTGTATTTTCCTCTAAGAGTTTTGTAGTGTCTTGGCCTTACATTTAGGTCTTTAATCCATTTTGAGTTTTTTTGTGTGTATGGTGTTAGGGAGTGTTCTGATTTCATTCTTTTACCTGTAGCTGTCCAGTTTTCCCAGCATCACTTATTGAAGAGGCTGTCTTTTCTCCATTGTACATTCTAGCCTCATTTATCAAAAATGAGGTGACCATATGTATGTGGGTTTATCTCTGGGCTTTCTATCCTGTTCCATTGATCTGTATTTCTGTTTTTGTGCCAGTGCCATACTGTCTTGATGACTGTAGCTTTGCAGTATAGTCTGAAGTCCAGGAACCTGATTCCTCCAGCTCCGTTTTTCTTTCTCAAGATTGCTTTGGCTATTCGGGGTCTTTTGTGTTTCCATACAAATTGTGAAATTCTTTTGTTCTAGTTCTGTGAAAAATGCCATTGGTAGTTTGATAGGGATTGCATTGAATCTGTAGATTGCTTTGGGTAGTATAGTCATTTTCACAGTGTTGATCCTTCCACTCCAAGAACATGGTATATCTCTCCATCTGAGAAACCCAGCAATCTTTATCTAAACCCTGGTTAAAAAGAAACACCTAGGCGAAGGGGAAACAGACCTCTCTGTACTGATCTTGCAACTTCCTGTGAATCTATATTTCCAAATAAAAAGCAAACTAATAACAACAACAGAAACGACACTGAAGAGCTTCTGGATTTTCAAAGTGCTGACCTATCTGGTTCATCTTTGAGTTGGAGGAGAAAAATAATGAGCCATTCCCCGAGCATCAGTAATACCCATCTGTAGTATAACTCAAGTTTTCTTTGAAATCCTTCATGGAAACAGGAAGACATGTCTGGTAAGTGGATGAGGCCTGTGTGTCTCGCTCTGCCTACCTAGGCATGTTCTTCTCCTTTTTGAGTACTTCTCTAAAATGCTTTCAAGAGACATGCAGGAGCAGTGTAGCCTGCACTTAACTGAAACCAGGACTGTGTTTTCAATAGAAGGTTCTTACCCTCATGGGGCTGGACTCTGGGTGTGTAAGGGTGTAGAGACCCCGTTGGGTGCGCCTTCGCCGTGCACAGACTCCCCGATTCCTCTTTGAATCATCTTCAAGTGCTTGGTGAGAGGCAGAGCCGTGCATGTTTAGCGACCAAGTTGGCAGCCGAGCAGACCCTTTAAACGAACTGTTTCTTTCCGTAGGGAGGGAGAGGATTTAGCCAGCTCTCTGGCCACTTCTGAAGTGCAGTAGCTCTGCAGGAGATGCGAGTACGAAATCTTAGCCTCTCCTCTGGGGAGGGAATTGCAAGCAGATGCCAAGAGCAGCTCCACATTCAGTGACAGTATCACAGAGGATCACAAGTCCAGAGCACAGATTGACCCTCTGGAAACTGTGCATTTCTGCTTTCTAGAGGGGAGTGTCGGGCCTCTGAGAAGCTGAGGGGAAGGGGCTGTGGAGAGGGCTCACTGCCCCTTTCATCTCATTGTCATTATGAGCTGAATGACCACTTTCCAATATGGTGAAGCTTCTGTGACTATCGTGCTGGGGTCATTATCCCAACTCAAGCACTGAGTATGGAGCTGTGTGAACGTTTTTTTTTTTTTTCTCCTTAGTCAATGGAGATAAAAGATTGCTGTAAATTTCTGGGGCAGGTGGCAAGCTGGTTTACGGAACACAAGGCGATGAGAACCTCTGGCTTACGGAAAGTAGCATGAATTAATAATCATTTAATTGGCTCCTCCATTATGTTGCTGGTTTGGGAGATGGAACTTTAGATGGAGGGGCTGTCAGTGGTACTTTAGCTCAGAGTCTGATGGTTGAGAAGTGGGGCTGGAGGCTGCCTTTGGCCGCTCCACAAGGATGACATGTCAGGCAGCATCCCAGGCCTTCAGTGGGCTCACCTTGGGGTCCCCAGAAGGAAGGGGGGGTCAGCATCTTGGTGAACACCACTTCCGAGTGCCACTATGCCATGAAGAGAAGAAACGCAGAAGAGACTTCCCAGTAACGCGGACAGCTCAGCGCATGCCCAGGATCTCCCCAAGGGAGGACTCTGGCCAAAGGCGGGCCTGTGGCAGAGAATGTCCACCATGCCAACAGCACCAATGGTGTGCTGAGTGATGAGAAAGTCAGTTTTGCTCATGGAACTGAAACTTCCAGTACTTCCGTTTGTCATGGAGGGAAGTTGACGTCTTGGCAGATGATTAGGGAAAGCCAAAAACTGTGTACCTTCAGGTTCCATTTCTACTTCACTTCCAATTTTTCTTCAGGTTTCTTTTTCAGGAGGCAGCAACTCCCTGCCTTCCCTCGCTTCAGAGTTGTATGACCACATCACTAGGTGGGAAATGAGGCACGTGGTTGGCATTAAGTCTGCTGGCAGTACATGGTATTGCAAGTACAGCTCTCAAGTTTTCTGTCACCAAAATTTCAGTGATTCAGGTTTTAGTTTATTAGTGAGGATTGGGATTGGGTGAGAATTTGTTCTAGGAAAAGTGGTTTTATCAGGTGCAGTTAAAGAGACTGTGTTTCTACCATACTTGACCACTTGATAAGCCCCCTAAATTATACTGTTCTTACCTATTCTTCTTTTTTTAAATTTACTTTTTATTTATTTATTTTTGGCTGCGTTGGGTCTTTGTTGCAGCACATGGGCTTTCTCTAATTGCGGTGAGCGGGGGCTACTTTTTGTTGTGGCGCGTGGGCTTCTCATGGCAGTGGCTTCTCTTGTTGCAGAGCACGGGCTGTAGGCACATGGGCTTCAGTAGTTGCGGCACGTGGGCTCAGTAGTTGTGGCTCGCAGGCTGTAGAGTGCAGGCTCAGTAGTTGTGGCACACGGGCTTAGCTGCTCTGTGGCATGTGGGATCTTCCTGGACCAGGGATTGAACCTGTGTCCCCTGCACTGGCAGGCGGATTCTTAACCACTGCGCCACCAGGGAAGTCCCCTTAACCTGTTCTTTACAGTTAGTCACCTCTTACCTGAAACCTTACTAGGCTTGTTTTAATTATTCTGTATGCTTAGAACATAATAAAACCTCTTCTTGAAAATTGTAAACAAAACTTGCATGAATTCATATTGGCTCTCTTCTCTTCCCTACTCCCTCTAATTAATATGACAAGAGGGGAAAATTTTTAAGTAATTATTTTTAGAGGTTAAATACCCCCAAGCAAATATGTTAAAAACAAAGGATACCTGGAAGTTGACGTCACAGAAATGATTTTTGTTTTTCCTGAGGAAGCCATGCACTGACTACTGTGTCTTTCCCTTGGAAATGAAATTTCTTTTGCTTGGAATGTAGAGGAACAATGAAATGGAGAGTCATGAATCAGGTCTGCCTCTCAGTACTTGCCTTCCTCAGATATAGTGACCAACCCATCACAGTTTAAGGTGGAATGGTGGCTTTTGGCCCAGAAAGTTGACTTTGAATTTTCTGTACTCCATAGCCAGGCCACGCCGGTCCTTTTCCTGCCTCACCAGCGAGTCCAGTGGGGCAACCTTAACTTCTAACAAGTTGAGCAAGTGTTTGTCCACTCCTTAGAAAGTTTGCGTGGCGAGGAGTCCGCAGCTAACATCCTGTCGGGCTGCGCTTGGGGTTTGACCCTGCATTTCCCCGATATTGCCCCAGTATCCCTCTTGCCTCGCTTTACAGAGTATGTAATCGATGGCACTCGCATGATTCCTTGCCACGTTTTTAAACCCTTTGAAGTGCCAGGAGCCCAGCATGTTGCCTGTGGAAGATTCATTGAGATTTAACACATATTTTCACATGGCATACCTGCCAAAATGAGGAAAAATTGCTTTAACCAGCAAAGTAAAAATACCACCTGATGTTTTGCACAGTATGGATCCAAATATCAACCTTTTCATGGACAGTGGAATTTAAATGCTAAACTCTTTAATTATAGTATTAAAAATAATATAACTACATGACAAATGTAGAAAATGGGGAGATGGTCCGTGATGCCATCACCTAAATACAGCAGTCATTTTCTTCCAGTCTTTTTTTCTAATACCTATTTTTTACAAAGCTGTATCATGTTATAATGCATATGTTATCTTATTTTTTTTCTGATTAACCTTCTCAAGGATTTTTCCATATTGCTTCATAGCTATCATATGTAATGTCATCTAATACTGAATAGAGTGGCGGTACCATTGTTTACTTAACCGTGCCCTGTTGTAAAATATCTAGATTGTTTCCAGTTCATTTTGTCATTATTGTAAAAGCCACTACAGGTAGTTACCCTTGAAGTTGTTACCAGTATAATCCAGTGGTTCCAGGCACTGTTTAAACTATGGCTTGTCTCTGGAGCGCATCTATTTGTGTTTCACTACTGTGACGTCGTAATGGCCTTAAACTGATCAGTAATTAATTTTAAAAAGTAATAATGTTTTCTAGACTGTGACATCGCTCTCGGAATTTAAGTCAGAGTTTCAAAAAGTCTTCAAAAAAGAAAACCACGGTACTTTCCCTCTTGGTATTCGTACAAGCTCATTTACTTATGCCTACAATGTATGCTAGTGACAGAACTAAAGTAGGAATTGATTTTGGGAGTCTGGCCCTTTTGAAGCTGTTCAGAGAGAAGAAGCTTGAGAAAACCTTAGACTGTCATTGTCAGTAGTGAACCCTCTTCCAGCATGCTGATGGAGAACTTGCGCAACTGTTTACCCATCTACAGAAATCTTATAAAATCTCTGGTACCATGTTTTCATAGGGATTGACGTTTTAATGTCTGGGGTCAAGCTAGGAGGGGCCTGTCAGCCTCGTTAACCTAACTCTTTGGAGCAGTCCTCACATCACCCAGGGAAGCACAATGGGATTGTAACTGGGTGTTAACAGACTCCGATATAGGAAAGGCACGGCGTTATCTTTAGAGAAGAAGCCTAGCGAGCTGCAGGTGGCTAATGTCCACTTCTAGACAGCTCTGATCTAATAAAAATGCAGATTGCCCCAGATAGAAGGGAGATGAGCCCCGGAAGTTCTTACACCAGTGGATGCAGTATTTCATATCATAGCAGAGCTGTTGTGTTACTCCAGAGAAAGAGGAATGAGTGAGCAAGTGCCGATTTCATTTTTGAAAACGCTTTAGAACAGCTCCTTAGCTTGAGCTCACAAAGGAAGCTTTAGAATTACAGAGCAATTTGAGAGTATGAAAAATAAAAAAAAGGTAATAGAAGTCCCCCTCTCCATGCAGGGGGAAAGAATAGTGGCTTCTGAAACGAGAATTCTCACCTCTGCAACCTCGTCACCATTCATCATGCGTTCAGCCTTGAAGGACGCGGGTGGACTCCGGTCCTGTGAGGACGCTAATGCTGCACTGGGTTACACCGGGTTTGCTTTCCAGGGAGTGGATGAGTCGGGCGGTCTCAGCCTCCGCGCTCGTTCATCCACACTGCTGAGCAACTGCACGGTTGAAAATCATTCTGAAGAGGGCGGGTAGCAGGCAGGTTGAGGGCATTGACAAGGAAGGCAGTGTCACGGTCCTGTAAAAGCAAGTGTTGTTTCAGGTCAGGCAGACTAACAAAAAGACGGATATGGGTGTTTAGAATAGGATCTGCATCTTGGCTTGCCCCTAGGGGAAGGGGGAGCAGAGAGCAGCTCTTTCCTAACTGTAAGCCCTGAACCTAACCTAATCCTACAGGTTGGAGGTGGAGATGGGGAAGCTGGAGGATGGCTCTAACAAATAAGCATCTGAAGGGTCATCTAACGTGCCCACCCACCCCATCTTTAGAATGCCTTTGAAAAGCTACAGGAGAGCTAACATACAGAAGACAACCAGTAAGCAAACATGAAAAACGATGGAGAGTAAGAAACCTTCTGGGGGCAGGAAGATCTTACATCCCCAAAACATTAATTAAAAGCCTCCTATTGTGGGAGTGTTCAGGCAGGGGGCCCATCACACTCCGAGGTCTAACACCTGCGACGCAAGGTTTCGCGGGATCAGGTCTGCCGGGGGCTGGGAGATGGGAAGTGGGCCGTGGGAACCAGACTGGAATGTCACATACAGCACCTAGTTAATCGGCAGCCAGTCCATCACATTAAATATCCAGCCGTCATGTATTACCTTTCAAGTGAAAATGAATAACTCCCATTAAGAAGAAAATGGGTTTGAAGTCGATTCGAGACAGATTAAAGTACTGTTATGAATGTGTGCTGGGAGGAGGAGGGGTCCGTGTGTAATATGCTTGTCCTTGTACTTTTTAAATAATAGATGTTCTACAAACTTATGTAGACCAGGTTACCAAGATACTGGGGTTAAAGATCAGAAGATGTGCATTCTGGGAAGAGCATCCA
Organism: Leucopleurus acutus; assembly: GCF_964270905.1. Taxonomy (NCBI): domain Eukaryota; kingdom Metazoa; phylum Chordata; class Mammalia; order Artiodactyla; family Delphinidae; genus Leucopleurus; species Leucopleurus acutus. Next base: position 15,709,804 of record NC_139162.1, on the reverse strand, counting down.
CTTCCAGGAATATTTCCTGCATTTTGCATTTTTATTTTCCAAAATTATTGTGTGGCCTTATGATTTTAATGAATAAAATTGATTTGTTACAACTGTTTATTAAAGCACACACCTGTAATGACAGCATCTTGGGTATCCATGTCAGAACAGATTTCAAGGCTGGAAACACATGCTAGGGAACTAGGCTGGATGAGACAGAAAGCAGTTTGACCAAAGAGTAAACATGAGGCTTTCTAAACCAGTGACCTCAGTGCTGAGTCAAATGATTTTTCAGTGAGGTAGGGAGGGCAGTGGGTATGTACTGTCTCACTACCATTTTCAGGATTTTTCTTCTTACCACTTGTAGCAAAATGCTGAAAAATGGAGTTCCCGTCCAAAACAAGTGAGAGAGCCAGCCTTAAGATACTGACCAGGTTTTGGAATGACCACATCTGACCATTTGGAGATTTGTGTTTATACTGGAGGAGCCCTGCTTATTCATCCTTGTTAAAACCCTTTCAGCCCAGCTGTTTTCTCATCACAATCTTCCAGATCCCTTTCCATGCTTCAGAGAACTCCTTCCGCCAACACTTCCACGCTCACTGCTTGCTGCTTCACTCTCATGTGACTCTCCTTCCTCGTTGGTGTTTTGTTGTTTTGGTGGAGTGGGGTGCAGAGGGCATGTTTCTGGCAAGCAGAGAGGACACTTTCCCTCTGAACCACCCACTCTGAATAAACTCTTGTGTCTGGAGCACTGGCTCGATTAGAAGTTGGAGTCACGCCCTATGTAGTTCCACTCTTCAGTTACTTCTTCCCCAGAAGCAAGTTGCTGAAGCCACACTTGACTTTTTTGCATGCATTTGTATGCAGATATCCGTGTAAACCTTTCTCGGGTCCGTCCCATTTATCATGTCTCCTGTGATGTGCTGTGCTGTGCTGTGATTTCAAGAGCTGTGACAATAAAGTTGGAAGCACATCATCTATTACATCCATGAAAGCAGAGTGTGTCTGGTACTTGGGTTGACTCGTGGTTGGCAAAGCAGTTGGTGAGACTTTCCCACCCACCCTCATAAGCCAGCAGATTGTGTCTTGATTGGGGGAGGTCAGAATAGACTGAATGTAGCTTAATCCAACTCAGAGCCTTTTAGTCCATTTCTGTACCTTTTTTTCTTAGTGTTCAGTTGTTAAAGTTGTGTAGTGACAGAAATTCATGGGGGACAAAAAGAAACACTTGCTTCTTTTCTAGCATGCCTGATAAATCAGTCCGGATGCTCATCCTACTTTAATTTTGGTGTTTCAAGAAAATCCTGTGCTATAAATGAATGTTGATTTTCACCCAACGCAAACCCTCTGGGAGCTGGCCTGGTCTGGCTGCTGTATTACATCTTCTGCTTTTTCTTCCAGCATCATCAAGCCAAGCAGAGAAGGAGCTGACAGATTCTCCTGCAACCTCCAAACGCATCTCCTTCCCAGGTAGCTCAGAGTCTCCTCTCTCTTCAAAGCGACCAAAAACATCAGAGGAGACCAAACCGGAGCAGGTGAGGCCAGAAGGGGCTGTGCTGGTGGGGGAGTGTTTCACATAACTGGGGGGAAGGGGGGGAGTGGAGTCTCGGGTGGGCGGGCTTGGGGCGGACACAGTTGCGGTGGGAACTGAAGATTCAGCCGGAGGGGTGGCTGTGTGTTCCCCACAGATGTACCAGTGTCCCTACTGCAAGTACAGCAACGCCGATGTCAACCGGCTGCGGGTGCACGCCATGACGCAGCACTCGGTGCAGCCCATGCTCCGCTGCCCCCTGTGCCAGGACATGCTCAACAACAAGATCCACCTCCAGTTGCACCTCACCCACCTCCACAGCGTGGCGCCCGACTGCGTGGAGAAGCTCATCATGACGGTAAGGCAGCTGGGAGCAGGACCTCGGGGCTTTTCTTTCCCCAGCGGTCAAAGGTGATGCAGCAACATGGACAGGACTCTGTGTTGCTGGATGCGATGCGAGAGCCAGTGCAGAGTTGGAAATGTCAAAGATAGTTCTGTGACCTTTGTTCACCTTAGACTTGGCCTGACTGTGGCCTAAAGGGCTGAATACATATGCATTTCTCAACGAGCCTTATCATTCCTCTCTCCCCTCAGGACGCAGAGGCCTAGAGTAGCTAACCATTTACATGAAGAAGTTGTTATTCAGATTCTCCAAACCTTTACTGAGCAGGTCATCTTCTAGGTTGCTCTTAAATTCATTATGTCTCATTTCATCCTCACAACCACTCTGTTTTATTTAAAGAGTTTGACACGTTTACATTGACGGCTGAGGAAACTGAGGCTCAGAGAGGTTAGCTGACTTGATGCCCCTGCAAGTGGCAAACTCGCAGAATGTAGCCCTGTGACGTGGGAGTTTCTCAAGTGGATGCTTTCATTCTCAAAGCAGGAAGGTGCTCAGTTGGGTAGCACGTGGCGAGTCATGAACAAGGGCTTTGCATTTTGAACATGATGTTGCTACACCTGCGGGGCATGGCTCTAAGTGGCCACTGTAAACATGGCCCAAAAGATTAGTATAAGGATTTAAATCTAATGTAATGTGAAAACTTTTCAAACGTCTACAGGCGATACCAATATCCTGCATTCTGTGTATGCTTGGGCTGCTGGAAAGCCCTTTCCTGATCACTAGAGGAAAAACCCCCAAAGAGAAAAGTTCTCACCTCTAACTTCCTTCAACAGTGGAGTAATAAGTTAATTTGATTGCCTTTTCGTGTGACGATTCCCATGCAGGTCACAGATGTGTAACCTCTAGGCATTTCCCATTCCACTTGGTTACGCAAAATTAATGAATAACATTGTAAATGATGTTTAGTCGTGAGGAACATACATTTGATGATGCGTCAAGAGGACCTTAGCAGCCAATGGCAAGCTCTAAGGTGACCTAGCATGAGTTTCATTTCAAGTGTAAATGCACTTTCCATGGGTATTTTCAAATAGACAGACTGGTGAACATGGTTGAAAGGTTCTAAGTGGAAACTTCCTTTTGTGGATGAGTGGGTTTCTGTTACAAATTCCCCTGGAATTCTCTCCAGCCTTGGAAGTAACAAGGGGGATTTTCCTCAGGCCTCATCATACTTCCCACAGATGGCCTGGAACCATGGGAGCCTGAAGAAACAGGAAGAGATGTGGGGAGGGTGGCATTTTCAATACATCGTCCTTCTGCTCTGGTGATTATTTCTCCTGTTTAATATCAGTCTGGTCTAGGAAATGTGAGCCTGTAGTAATCTGTATGATTGGTTTACATCAGACAGTAAGTTTCATTTATACATCCCTAGGGACTACTATATAAATTACATTTCAAATATCCATTGTTTGTCATACTTTTATAACAGCAACAGTATGGTACATTCAAAGTAGCAAGTCTGGTGGTCATTATGAATCTTCTTCATTTATCAACAGAGTCTTTGAGAGGAGGATGTTACTGCTGTGTTTGCTTGGGTACCAATCCCTAAGATATTTCTGGGTGTTACCCACTCAAGCAGTGATTCTCAACCTTTTTTTTTGGAGACGCTGGTGAAAACGGTTCAGTAGCCTTACTGGGTGTTCTGTGCACACTAAAGTTTGACAACCACTATTAAGAACTCTTTCAAATATTCTCCATGTTCAAAATTGTGTGTACAATGCCAGAGAGCATAAGGATACCCTAAAATCCATCCATGGAAACAGGTTAATAAACCCTATTTGAGAAGACTCCCTAAGAACATAATTACGGAGGAGAAACACACTCCCTAAAGGGGCTGTGCTTGGCACCTTGTACAGGAACCCCTGTGTACCTACCTCATTTGCCCATAGCAGACAATGGAGATGTTTTCTAAATATTTCTGAAAAAAATGTGCAAATTGTGGGAAATGTGCTGACTATAGGAAGTTCATTTGCTAGCAACAAGAGAAAGTTAATGGATTCAGAAATACAGTTGAAAGTTGTGGGAAATGTAATCATAAGGGTTTTACACTCGATTTAAAGGCGTATATAAGGATGATTTGGTACCCTGTCTTTGCATGAGAAGATGGAGTTACTGCATGGCTGTCAGTATTGAATTGGTTTCTCAAGTCATGAGGGTGGTTTGCATTGAGCTAAATGAAGCAATTCCACCTCGACCCTTCAGCAGCATCAGCAGGAAAAGATGAGCAACCAGCGTTAGAGGGGCGTTTGTGGCCATACCTTGGGGTGAGCCCAGCATCCTATTTGAGGACTGGACTGCTGATCTTGGTCTCTGCCCTGACCAATTAAGTAGTTGCCATTGTCCTTCCTCTGAAAAGTTTGGTGTTAATATGAAATTTGCAATTGTTTTACAACTAAGTGTTTATAATGAACCTGTGGTTAGAATCATGCCCCTGGAGGATATTTTACAGCAATTTTATTAGAAAATTGGCCAAGGGAAAGTATTGGTTAGGCTTTCTGACGATACATCTGTTTGTTCCTGGCCAACTAGAGCAGGAAACTCTGAGAAATGCCCCTCAAATCAGAGCTGCATTTCCTAAACCATATCATTAAGGAATGGTCAGTGTTCAGTCATTCATCCTCCAAGAGGAGAAAGTTATGTCTGCTTTATCCTTGAGTGGCTAGGATGAATGGCAGTGAGAGGAGTGAATCTTCTTCCTTGCCAGATTGTTTGACTGAGTTCACTGCCTTTGGCTGCAAACTAGGAGAGCCTGGCAAGACCCACCAAACAGACAGCTCCTGGCAGACACGGGGTATGTCCAGGGTAGCTAAAGCTATAAATTCTGGGAAATACTTTTTGCTGTTTGGGTCCAAGGGCCCAGGATCTGGCTTGAATTGGGTTTCAGTCTCTCTAAAAGTAAATTCCACCCTGATAAATGGAAATAGATTACTTTCTCTACAATGCCTTTCCGTTCAGTTGTAAATGGAGAGTGTTTTGAGGAGGCTTCATTTAATAATACCTTATCAGACAGCTTTCAGGAACCTGCAGTGTCTAATATGTCTGTTGCTATGGTAACAGCTGCTTGCTTATGCTCTGCATCTCATATCTGTGTCTTCCATGGGCCCCCTTCTTTTTACCGATGAAGGGGCTTGAAAAATATTCTCCACTGGGAACAATTGCAGCTCTGGCCCTCCGCTATGGAAACTGCACCCATACCACTTCATTCTGCTCGGCCTATTGGAAACAGAGCTCCAAACGGTGTCTTTACACACGTCATATGAAAGACAGAAATCTATAAAGCTCAAGGCGGTGAGACAGGTGCCCCTCCAGACCCAACTGAGCGACCCGCCCCCGATGTCAGTTCCATAGAATTCTCACCTATTTACCGAGAAGTCCGAGATTCCGAACTGGTGGTGGGGATATAGGGGCTGCTGCTCATGCCCTCCTTTGTCTCACAGTTTTTAGGCGAGGAGGGTTGAGGGCATAGGGGACAGGTTTCTGGCCCCTAAATGAGAATGGGAAAGACCACTTACAATGCATATCAGTAGTCTTAAATTATTCTAATTGATCACTGTCCTTCTAAGTGGCAGGACACACCACTGGGATCCCGGAGCACTAATACGGGGAAACTGTCTTTGTTCCCCAGTCACTTAACAGAGTATCACCTCATGGCAGAGAAGGGGGTTGGCTGTGGAGCAGCCCAAGGAACACCTCTTTCTCTAGCCCTTTGTCTTCACTCCCTTAGTTATTCTGTACGTTTTGTCCACGCACAGATTCCCCTTGGCTGCCCCTGGACCTGCACTGCCTGCAGGTCCCCTCCACCCCCAGCCCGCCCCAGCTGTCTGTCTCCTGTGATGTTTTCGGTCAGCGTCTGTCTCTGCTCGTCGTGTGCCTGTGCATCCGAGTCTCCAGATCAGGCTGGCTGCTTGGCCCCCCTGCACTGGGGGCTCTCGGGTGGCCAGCGGCCCTGAGGCTGTGGCACCCACTTGGGTACCAGCTCTCACTTTGTCTCCATCTCAGAGGAGGGTAATGAAAATAATCGGGCTTCATTAATTCCAAGCCCTGTGAGGTGATAGCCATTTGGAGCCTGTTTGCCAATTAGATGGTCTAAATTAAAAGTGACCTTGGTATACTGCCACTGCTTGCCTCTCCAAGTCTAATGAAGCTTTTCTCTCCAATTCAGTCCCCTTCTCAGCTTTTTTCTCCCTCACTCACTCTGTGTGTGTGTGTGTGTGTGTGTGTGTGTGCATGTGTGTGTGAACTGTTCATATGTTTCCTGTTCTCCCACCTACCTCCTTTTCCCGTCTTTCTCATTCTTAGATTTTAAAATCTGGTTCAGGGCTGCATTTGTTTCTGGCCCATATGAATTGTTAATATGGCCCTACAATTCTTCCTCTTGGGTTTTAGGTTTAAAAAAAAACAACAAAAAAGATAGACAACGACATAGGAAGACATTTTAGAAGGGAAACGAGACAAAGAGAGAAACAGCCCTCTCGGCTCCGTGGTCCAGCGCCCAGCCTGGCACATTTGGAAGGTAGTAAAGGAAAGGAGGGAAGAACCTCTGAAGCGCTCTCTGCTGCCGTGAGTTGCCGGGCTTGCTGGCTGCAGATGTGCAGAGACCAGCTGGCAGCCATCGAGGTCAGGGGAGGAAGTGAGCAGCCAGACCCTCGCTGGCGCCGTCGACTTTGGGTCCCCCACTAGCTAGAATGCTCAGTTCTGGAAGCGGTTGGCTTTTAACTCCATGCTTGTGTTTTGAACAGGACCAATGCCTCATTCACAAGGTGTAGAGACCGGCCAGGTCTGTGCCAGGAAGGCCGGTGTCTGAGGCTTTTTCCCTCCACCTGAGGTTCTTCATTCTCTTGATTTTTTTACTGAAATATGAAGGATTTGAGTCTCCTTGGGAGTCTAGGTTTTGGCAAATCTGTACTTTCACTTGGAATAGAGAGCCTTTCAGAAAGAAGCTCTACTCAGGCGAGCAATGCCAAGGCTGTGGGGATGAAGGTCTCAGAGAAACCAAGTTCAGTACTCGCTCTAAGAAAGTACCTTTGCTTTCCAGCATGTGGAACTTGTTGGTTGCATTGCTCTAACCTCAGACAGGGTGGCCTTGAGAGGTGAATCTGCATGAGCAGTCCCGTTCAGAATTCAGCAAAGTGTACACACCCCTTGGCTGCTCAAGTTGTGGTATTCGGTCATTTCATATCCATGACCCAGAGAAAGCAAGGAGTGGGGAGGGCTCCTTATAATTCCAGCTTCTTCTGTCGGAAAAGAGTCAACATCAGCGGCCCCTCCCAGATGTCACAGTGGGGACCAGACCCACATCTAAGACTCTGGGTTTTATAAGGTGTGTCCTTGGGGCTTTCGGGCCCACTCACCTCATAGAAACTTGAAAGGCGTTAAGTCATAATCCAAAATAATGGTGAACTGAACAGGAGGTAGGAACTAGGTATTTACAAACCCACGTCACCTTTCCTAGTAGTTCAAGGGCAATTAACTTGAATCCCGGAATTTCCCTCGAGGGAGCCTGTGATTTCCTGAAATTATCTACGATAGTTTGTTTTAAAAGTATTTTCTCTAGGAGGCTGCAACTTTCATCAGATTTTCTAATGAGTTTATGATCTCTAGAAGGTTAATTATTCTGGATGTGAGCTTCTTGGACACAGGGACCCGGTCTTGCTGTCTCACAAGCGTGCAGCACGGGGACCTTGTACAAAGTTTAGTGAATGATGGTCAAATGAATGGATGAGCAGTCATTTGAGGCCCTTCCTTCTCATCAGCTAAGTTGTTTTGGAATGGCTTAAGCGTGAAGATTCTTAGTACCGGCATGGAGCTCTTCTGTTTCTATCGTCATATGTGAGAATTGCTTGAACTTGAAGATTTTCAGCATCAGAGCAGAACTCCACGTTTCCCTTGTTATATGTTTACTTGTTAGGAAGGTACTGCGCCTGTTCGGATGATATTTTCTTCCTACGTTTCCGTCAACTCTGCATGCTTGACTTGGCACCGATGGCTGAGAGGAGCACATGTGGTATCCAGATCATCACCACAGAGCTGCTTTGCATGGTCATGGCCGCCGAGCTTGAGAGACTCAAGTTCTGAGGCAGTAATGGCTCTAAGCAATTGAATTTTCTTACCAGAAAAACTCTGACTTTTGGTTAAAAGTCTGTTTTAATAGTCTGAGGTCCCCTCTATACATTAATGAGTAGAGTATGGGGGAATGTAACTTAACATACTCAGTGTTTATGGGTGTAAGATTATTGGAACAGTCAAATCTACATGGGTGTCAGTGTAGGAAGCATAAGTGTTTAGACTGATTGTGTACTATTGTCTGGCCAAACCTAAAACTTTTTGTTTGGCTTTTGATTGTGTGGAGGGGAGAGGGCTTGGGGCAGAGAGGGTGAATGTGTAATGCTGCGTACGCTGTCGGGACAGGGGAGCTGCTGGCGGCATCTAGTCCTCCGAGGGTCTCTGTGGTTTGGACACGTTTGGGGCAGCTCTGCTTACGACGCTGTGGCCAGGTTTTGTCCTCTCACACACTGGCATGCTCCGACGCTCCTAGAGAAAGGGAAGGTCTTTACAGAACTCTGCCCAGCACTGTTGAGTGACCGCCTTTCCCACGGACTTTCAGCCGTCCATCAGAGGCTGGCTGGGATAGACTCAACCTTCCACACTGTGTGGCAGCCAGATATGATTGGGAAACAAGGAGTGCCAAGGCAAGTATTGAAGGAACTCAGCCTTTGGCCAACTTTCATTTTCTTCCGTGAGCAGAATTCCTCAGAGAGCCATTGGCAGGACCGTATTTTTTGGCTCTTTACAAAAAAGCGTGGTAACTTTGAGTGATGAGCTTGAGAAGCTGGTAGGAAAGGGAGTAGTGGACCCGGACACGGGAACATTAGTGTCCGAGAGCTGACGTGGGGCCCTCCAGCGTCCTGCACAGCAAAGAGGCTTCCATCGCAACCTCTCTCTTCGGACCCATGCGCAGACAGACCGCACCAGAATTTCTAGATCCTTAGGATTCTCTTTAGGGGTCTTCTTCTTTGCTTTCTGGGCATTTCTTGCCCATTAAGATTTTATAGGGCTTCCCTGGTGGCGCAGTGGTTGAGAGTCCGCCTGCCGATACAGGGGACACGGGTTCGTGCCCCGGTCCGGGAGGATCCCACATGCCGTGGAGCGGCTGGGCCCGTGAGCCATGGCCGCTGAGCCTGTGCGTCCGGAGCCTCCACAACGTTGTGCTCCACAACGGGAGAGGCCACAACAGTGGGAGGCCCGCGTACAGCAAAAAAAAAAAAAAAAGATTTTATATACCCAACATTTTTGTTTGTTTTCAGGGAGAGGTTGGGTAACACTATAGATGAGAAGATGCAGGTAGATAGAAGTAATTACGTAAACACGTATGAGGCAAGACTTGCAGGTTTGGGGGCCCAGATTAAGATGCAGAGGAGCATGTGAGGTTGATGATTATATTTTGGGGAGAGTTAATTGATGGAAGGTGAAGGCAGACAAAGAACCGCTGCTTACTGCCTTCTTGAATCCCAATCAGGAATTATGATTAAAGTCGCGGCGAGACAACAGAGGGCTGATGAATTGGTGTCTTTTTTTTCTTTCTTTTTTGCCGTCATTCACACTTGATTGACTTCAACCTTTCAAGTGCAAAAGTCTCTCTTTTCCATTATTATTCATAGCCATCTGAGTTTTTCTAATTAAAGTGTATGAAAACAATTACTGATCCGTCGTACTGAGTCTGTTAGAGGGGATGTCTGCCTTACTGTAATGTGTATAAAAAGCCCACGGTTTTCTATAATGATGTGCAGCTGAGGTGTTGGATAATTTTATTCTTTTTTACTCTGTAGGGCTTTTTTTTTTCACTTCTCATGATTCATTTTTCATAATTCCTAAAGATCCCAGGAAAGGACTGATCCTGCAGCTACAGCCGAGAAAGGAGGTGTGGGGGGGAGTCTTTTTTCCTTTCCCTTTCTCCCCCTCTTGCCCCCAACCTCGTGCTCCCCCTCAGTTGAGGACTATAAATTAATCGGTGACCTTTCACTTCTTGGATTCCCGCTGGACTCCCCAACCACACTGGTCAGAAATGCTTTCTATTAAAAAGAAAATAGATGGAATGAGTTTGGCCATCTCCGCTCCATTCCTAACGATTCATCCACAGCTAGCCGTAAGCAGCTGCTGGCGAGCTTTGTGTGAGGGTGCAGATTCTGTGAGAGCAGGGATTCTGTGTCACATTCACCTGCCACGCACCTGCTCTTCGTAAACGCAGGGTTTCTCAGAGCCCTTCTCCGTAGTGCCTGTTGCTTAATTTTTGCACCTACGGGCATCTGGGTTGCTGAGATTATCCTAATACCCTGAAATGTATTGAGGAGTTACCTTTTTGGATTTATGGGGGCAGCTGTCTGAGTTTCCTCTAGGAGTGGAACCTACCACTGATGATTCTAGTGAACACGTCAGCAGTGATTTTGAGCAAGGCCAGGATCCTCGAACCATTAAAAATTAATAGTAATTTATTTTAAATATTTAATTTTGAACAGTAATCTAGGCGTTCCAATCTTTGTAACAGCAAGTGAAGATACTATCTCAATAGTCGTGTTTGATGGGAAAGTAATGCCTCCAGGTGGGGCTGCGCGCCATGTAGAAAGGTTAGTGGTGAATGTAAGTTTCTGTTCCTGTAACCTCAGGGTCAGTTTGCTTCTCAGGCTGTCATCAAACAGGGAACGATTTCTAATTCATTTGGGAATATCATCGCCAACTACCTTCCCATCCTATAGTAGGCAAAGGGATATTGCTTCTTCTTAAATGAAGAACCTTTTAGCCTTACGTTGGATGTTGAGGGCCTCCTATCACGTTAATGGAGGGCAGATGATAACTTGTTTGGACAAGCTTGCGGCCAGATGGCAGGAAAGCCTGGAGAAATAAATGCCGAAAGATCTGACCTTAAATTGTAGCTCTTTTGACCCAGGCTAATTCTGGAGTTGCTGTATTGGGAAACAACAGCCGTGGCCAAGGTGGGGCTGCCCTGTTGTAGAACGTAGGGTGCGGGGCACCCTCTGCGGCTGGGACACTGGCCAGAAGTCCCCTCTGATGCTGTGTACCTCAGGCAAAGACCCCAGGAGAAATCCTGACTGAAGTGAGTCATAAGAAATGCTCATTTGCACTTGATCTCAGCTTGTAAAGGGTTACAAAATGTTGTTTCCTGGAAAAATCTGCCAGTGTGTCTGCGTGTCCTTAGCCCTTCCTTTGTTCCCTTCTCTTCTTCTCACCCTTTCCTTCGCTCTTATTCCCCTCCTCCTCTTGCCTGAATACATTCTGAAAACAGTACTACAATGCTCCCTGCTTCAAGATTACAGTGTACTTTACTAGGTATGATTTAATTAGGGCCCTTATTATGTTTTCAGCAGCTTAAGGTGGGCCTTTCAACTTATCTACCTAATTGGTTGCACAAGAAGTTTCACAGCCCATGACAAAACATTGTCAGTGATCAAAGTCAAAATTCTGCATAAAGGAAAAATATTAATAATAAGATTATTCTTCAAGTGTGCACTGCTAATTATGTCCAGAATGTAACCGTAGAAATGCTTTTGACTGATGTGAGCTTTGTCTAATAAACATGAATCTTCAGTGAGCTATGAAAAGTGACACCTCCAGCTTTACACTGGTGAAGGCTAATTTTGCTTATTAAATAATTTTGACACATTTCCCTATTTTGTGTCTCTTTCCTTGCCCTTTGACTCTCCTCGCTTCTCTACCGCTTGCTCTTCAGGTGACTACCCCTGAGATGGTGATGCCCAGCAGCCTGTTCCTCCCAGCGGCTGTTCCAGATCGGGACGGGAACTCCAGTTTGGAGGAGGCAGGAAAGCAGCCTGGTTAGTGTCATTATTCTTGACCCCTGAGAAGAGTAAACAAGATGAAACCTGGGGCCAAATTTTTCATGGAGCAAGAGTGCCAAGAATTCTTTACGATACTCCTAAAAGCTGAATGTAACTTTTCAAGGGATGAGGGGCACCGTTGTCAGCTACTTGATACTCTGGTTCTTGGCATGTATTTGTGTACACACTTCATATGGTTTGAAGTGAGAAAACTAGGTGAGAACCAGTGGGGTTTTTGGTGGACACCTGTCCCCTTAGACTATACAGTGAGGAAGTGACTAACCAGAGAGTCAGCCAGTAGACCCATGACTTACCGCCCTAAGCCATCAAATACTCCCTCTCTGAGGACTTAGTTATTAGGGACCTGTGGAGCACATGGGTGACCTCAGGGCACTGGATTAGTTGTCTTTCTAGGTGCTGTCATCTCTGCACAGAGCTCTTCTCTGAGACTTCCCAGGAGTGCCTTATGGGAGGCAGCGTAGAGGTGCATTTGGAAAGAACACTGTTGTAGGCATAGATGCTGCTGGTGCCCCACGGTGGGTCCTAGCTGGATGGGGCCTTAGACCTCTGTTTATGAGTCTCTCCTACATCTTTGACACCTTGTCAGCAGCTAAGGTTTAAGCTGGGAAGAGTTACATCACACTACTGCCCCACCGTGTCTCCCTTGTGATTTTTCCATATTAGGCAGCATACAGCTGACCCAAAAAAGGGTCAGAATATTTATGGGTGATGATCTCACTGTAGAGAAAAGTTTTAATGTGTTTTCATAATTGGCCACTTGAATGTTCTTTGCTTATTGAATAGAGAGGACAGTCCAAAGTCACATTATAGCAAGAAATTTAATGCCTAAAAATATATATATCCCAAAATTTCTTATATTACAGTGGATAGCGGTTCTTGCAAATCCCCCACAGCTTAGGACAGCATTAATTCACATATTCTATAATTCAGATCCATGTAAAAAGGAGGGGGTATCCCTTCAAGCCAGTTCTTGAGAAATTGAAACAAACAACTATTGTTTAAAAGACAGATTTGTGCTATGGTATAGGCCTGCTAGCAGTTGACACTTTTTGTATTTCCTTTTCTTCCTCTCTGTTCCTGTGCACCTGCTTATATAACACGTGCTCTCAGCGGTGTGGGGCTCTGTGGAGAGTGTGTGTCTGCAGGTTGGGTATTTGCCTCATCAATGAGACTCTGTTCACGAGGCCTTGCTGGGTAGACAGCTCTAAGCCTTCTTTATCATTGGGCTTTTTTTTTTTTTTTTCCAGAAACCTCAGATGATCTGGGAAAGAACATCTTGCCCTCTGCCAGCACAGAACACAGTGGAGATGTGAAACCCTCTCCCGCTGACCCAGGCTCTGTGAGAGAAGATTCAGGCTTCCTGTGCTGGAAGAAGGGGTGCAACCAGGTTTTCAAAACTTCCGCCACTCTCCAGACGCACTTCAACGAGGTTCACGCCAAGAGGCCTCAGCTGCCCGTGTCGGATCGCCACGTGTACAAGTACCGCTGCAACCAGTGCAGCCTAGCTTTCAAGACTGTGGAAAAGCTGCAGCTCCACTCTCAGTACCACGTGATCAGAGCTGCCACCATGTGCTGTCTCTGTCAGCGCAGTTTCCGAACTTTCCAGGCTCTGAAAAAACACCTTGAGACGAGCCACCTGGAGTTGAGTGAGGCCGACATCCAACAGCTTTATGGTGGCCTTCTGGCCAATGGAGACCTCCTGGCAATGGGAGACCCCACCCTGGCCGAGGACCATACCATAATCGTTGAGGAAGACAAGGAAGAAGAGAGTGACTTGGAGGATAAACAGAGCCCAACGGGCAGTGACTCTGGGTCGGTACAAGAAGACTCGGGCTCAGAGCCAAAGAGAGCTCTCCCTTTCAGAAAAGGCCCCAACTTCACCATGGAAAAATTTCTAGACCCTTCTCGCCCTTACAAGTGTACCGTCTGCAAGGAATCTTTCACTCAGAAGAACATCCTGCTAGTGCACTACAATTCTGTCTCCCACCTGCATAAGTTGAAGAGAGCCCTTCAAGAATCGGCAGCTGGTCAGCCAGAACCCACCAGCAGCCCTGACAACAAACCTTTCAAGTGTAACACTTGTAACGTGGCCTATAGCCAGAGTTCCACGCTGGAGATCCATATGAGGTCTGTGTTGCATCAAACCAAGGCCCGGGCAGCCAAGCTGGAGGCTGCAAGTGGCAGCAGCAATGGCACCGGGAACAGCAGCAGTGTCTCCCTGAGCTCCTCCACCCCAAGTCCTGTGAGCACCAGTGGCAGTAACACCTTTACCACCACCAATCCGAGCAGTGCTGGCACTGCTCCAAGCTCCAGCTTACTGAGCCAAGTGTCCGCTGAAAGTGTAGGCATGCCACCCCTGGGGAACCCCAGCGGTGCCAACACTGCTTCCCCTTCAGAGCCCAAGGAAGCCAATCGGAAGAAGCTGGCAGATATGATCACATCCAGGCAGCAGCAGCAGCAAGCACAGACCCTGGCCCAGGCCCAGGCCCAAGTTCAAGCTCACCTGCAGCAGGAGCTGCAGCAGCAGGCGGCCCTGATCCAGTCCCAGCTGTTTAGCCCCACCCTCCTTCCTCACTTCCCCATGGCCACAGAGACCCTGCTGCAGCTGCAGCAGCAGCAGCAGCATCTCCTCTTCCCCTTCTACATCCCCAGCGCCGAGTTCCAGCTCAGCCCCGAGGTGAGCCTGCCAGTGACGAGCGGGGCGCTGACGCTGACGGGGGCGGGCCCAGGCTTGCTGGAAGAGCTGAAGGCTCAGGTTCAGGTCCCGCAGCAGGGCCATCAGCAGGTCCTGCAGCAGCAGAGCCAGCTCTCTCTGCCCCAGAGTCACTCTGCACTCCTACAGCCCAGCCAGCACATCGAGAAGAAAAACAAATTGGTCATCAAAGAAAAGGAAAAAGAAAGCCAGAGAGAGAGGGACGGTGCCGAGGGGGGAGAGGGCAACTCGGGACCAAAGGAATCACTTCCCGATGCCTTGAAGGCCAAAGAGAAGAAAGAATTGGCCCCAGGGGGTAGTTGTGAGCCTTCCATGCTCCCTCCACGCATCGCCTCGGATGCCAGAGGGAACGCCACCAAGGCCTTGCTGGAGAACTTCGGCTTTGAGCTGGTCATTCAGTACAACGAGAACAAGCAGAAGGTACAGAAGAAGAACGGGAAGACCGAGCAGGGGGAGAATCCGGAAAAGCTCGAGTGCGACTCCTGCGGCAAGTTGTTCTCGAACATCTTGATTTTAAAGAGTCATCAAGAGCATGTTCACCAGAATTACTTTCCCTTTAAACAGCTGGAGAGATTTGCCAAACAGTACCGAGAGCACTACGACAAGCTGTACCCCTTGAGGCCTCAGACCCCCGAGCCGCCGCCTCCGCCCCCACCCCCGCCGCCGCCCCCGCTTCCGGCAGCGCCGCCCCCGCCGGCCTCCACCCCAGCCATCCCCGTGTCAGCGCCACCCATCACCTCGCCCACGATTGCACCGGCCCAGCCATCCGTGCCGCTGACCCAGCTCTCCATGCCCATGGAGCTGCCTATCTTCTCACCACTGATGATGCAGACGATGCCGCTGCAGACCCTGCCGGCCCAGCTGCCCCCTCAGCTTGGACCTGTGGAGCCTCTGCCTGCGGACCTGGCCCAGCTCTACCAGCATCAGCTCAATCCAAGTCTCCTCCAGCAACAGAACAAGAGGCCTCGCACTAGGATCACCGATGACCAGCTCCGAGTCCTGCGGCAGTATTTTGACATTAACAACTCCCCCAGTGAAGAGCAGATCAAAGAGATGGCAGACAAGTCTGGGCTGCCCCAGAAAGTGATCAAGCACTGGTTCAGAAACACTCTCTTCAAAGAGCGGCAGCGTAACAAGGACTCCCCTTACAACTTCAGCAATCCTCCTATCACCAGCCTGGAGGAGCTCAAGATCGACTCTCGGCCCCCTTCACCAGAACCTCAGAAGCAGGAGTACTGGGGGAGCAAGAGGTCTTCAAGAACAAGATTTACTGACTACCAGCTGAGGGTCCTGCAGGACTTCTTTGATGCCAACGCTTACCCCAAGGACGATGAATTTGAGCAACTCTCTAATTTACTGAACCTTCCAACCCGAGTCATAGTGGTCTGGTTTCAAAACGCCCGACAGAAGGCCAGGAAAAATTACGAGAATCAGGGAGAGGGCAAAGATGGAGAGCGGCGGGAACTTACAAATGATAGGTATATTCGAACGAGCAACTTGAACTACCAGTGCAAAAAATGCAGCCTGGTGTTTCAGCGCATCTTTGATCTCATCAAGCACCAGAAGAAGCTGTGTTACAAGGATGAGGACGAGGAGGGGCAGGATGACAGCCAAAACGAGGATTCCATGGACGCCATGGAAATCCTGACGCCCACCAGCTCCTCGTGCAGCACCCCGATGCCCTCCCAGGCTTACAGCACCCCGGCACCAACGGCCGGTACAGCTTCCGCTGCTTTCTTGCAGCTTACATCAGAGGCTGACGAACTGGCCACCTTCAGTTCAAAACCAGAGGCGAGTGATGAGAAACCAAAGCAGGCTGAACCTCCCAGCGCACAGCCAAACCAGACCCAAGAAAAGCAAGGACAACCAAAGGCAGAGCTGCAGCAGCAAGACCAACCCGAGCAGAAGACAAATGCAGCCCAGCAAAAGCTCCCGCAGCTGACGTCCCCCGCTTCGTTGCCCCAGCCTCCTCCACAAGTGCCCCCCCCTCAGTGCCCCTTGGCCCAGTCGAGCCCCAGTCCCTCCCAGCTCTCCCACCTGCCCCTTAAGCCCCTCCACACGTCAACTCCTCAGCAGCTGGCCAACCTACCTCCGCAGCTAATCCCCTACCAGTGTGAGCAGTGCAAGCTGGCGTTCCCGTCGTTTGAGCACTGGCAGGAGCACCAGCAGCTTCACTTTCTGAGCGCACAGAACCAGTTCATCCACCCCCAGTTTTTGGACAGGTCACTGGATATGCCTTTCATGCTGTTTGACCCGAGTAACCCACTGCTGGCAAGCCAGCTGCTCTCTGGGGCCATACCTCAGATTCCGGCAAGCTCGGCCACTTCCCCTTCAACTCCCACCTCCACGATGAACACTCTCAAGAGGAAGCTGGAGGAAAAGGCCAGTGCCAGCCCTGGAGAAAACGACAGTGGGACGGGAGGAGAAGAACCTCAGAGAGACAAGCGTTTGAGGACAACTATTACACCAGAACAGCTAGAAATTCTCTACCAAAAGTATCTCTTGGACTCCAATCCAACTCGAAAGATGTTGGATCACATTGCGCATGAGGTGGGTCTGAAGAAACGCGTGGTACAAGTCTGGTTTCAGAACACCCGAGCCCGGGAAAGGAAAGGACAGTTCAGGGCTGTGGGCCCAGCGCAGGCCCACAGGAGATGCCCTTTTTGCAGAGCGCTCTTCAAAGCCAAGACTGCCCTGGAGGCTCATATCCGGTCCCGTCATTGGCATGAAGCCAAGAGAGCTGGCTACAACCTAACTCTGTCTGCAATGCTCTTAGACTGCGATGGGGGACTCCAGATGAAAGGAGATATTTTTGATGGAACTAGCTTTTCCCACCTACCCCCAAGCAGTAGTGATGGCCAAGGTGTTCCCCTCTCACCCGTGAGCAAAACCATGGAGTTGTCTCCTAGAACTCTTCTTAGCCCTTCTTCCATCAAGGTGGAAGGGATTGAAGACTTTGAAAGCCCTTCCATGTCCTCAGTTAATCTAAACTTTGACCAAACTAAGCTGGACAACGACGACTGTTCCTCAGTCAACACAGCGATCACAGATACCACTACTGGAGACGAGGGCAATGCGGATAACGACAGTGCGACGGGAATAGCAACTGAAACCAAATCCTCTTCCGCGCCCAGTGAAGGGTTGACCAAAGCAGCCATGATGGCAATGTCCGAGTATGAAGATCGGTTGTCATCCGGTCTGGTCAGCCCAGCCCCGAGCTTTTACAGCAAGGAATATGACAATGAAGGTACAGTGGACTACAGTGAAACCTCGAGCCTTGCAGACCCCTGCTCCCCAAGCCCTGGTGCGAGTGGGTCAGCAGGCAAATCTGGAGACAGTGGGGATAGGCCCGGGCAGAAACGTTTTCGCACTCAGATGACCAATCTGCAGCTGAAGGTCCTCAAGTCATGCTTTAATGACTACAGGACACCCACCATGCTAGAGTGTGAAGTCCTGGGCAATGACATTGGACTGCCAAAGAGAGTGGTTCAGGTCTGGTTCCAGAATGCCCGGGCAAAAGAAAAGAAGTCCAAGTTAAGCATGGCCAAGCATTTTGGTATAAACCAAACAAGTTACGAGGGACCCAAAACAGAGTGCACTTTGTGTGGCATCAAGTACAGCGCTCGGCTGTCTGTACGTGACCATATCTTTTCCCAACAGCATATCTCCAAAGTTAAAGACACCATTGGAAGCCAGCTGGACAAGGAGAAAGAATACTTTGACCCAGCCACTGTACGTCAGTTGATGGCTCAACAAGAGTTGGACCGGATTAAAAAGGCCAATGAGGTCCTCGGACTGGCAGCTCAGCAGCAAGGGATGTTTGACAACGCCCCTCTTCAGGCTCTCAACCTTCCTACGGCATATCCGGCAATCCAGGGCATTCCTCCCGTGTTGCTCCCCGGCCTCAACAGCCCCTCCTTGCCAGGCTTTACTCCATCCAACACAGGTGGGTTCTGCTCTTGGTGATGCTCCCAGTATTAAATAGCCGCCCAATTAGCGCTGCTTCTAGGGCTATCACACAAAACCTCTGAGTGCTGGCCTGATAGGAGGCTTCCCTTTTCAAGTTCTCTAACAGCAATAAAACCTCAGGTCCCTTCCACTGAGTCTCCCTAGAGCTGTAGTGTACACGACTCTTTGACTTGCCTGTTCAAGGATGGGGATCTTGTGGTTGGAACAGTCTCCTGAAACCATTCTCGTGCCTGGTGTTCAGTAACACCACCAGGGTGTGTGTTATAGGCATCAACTTCAGGGTTCTGGCGTACTAGATCCTGGGGTATTTTCAAGATGGCAGTTTCCATTATAGACCCTTCCATTCAGTCCTTGTGGGGAAATGCGGATCCCATCTCGATATCTGTTGGAAATATAAAACATTTGGTTCAAGAGAACTTAAATCAACTCTTTGCCTTCCCCTGTGGTCCCACCTCCTTTTTCAGTGACGTGCTCTGGCAGGAGAGATGCTACCAGGAAGATGCTCTCATATGGTAGAGCCTTACTCCTGGGGTTCTCTTCGAGTCAGAAAAAGAGTGTTATGTTAGTGTTTTTTGTTGGTTGGTTGGTTTTTGGCTGCACCACGGGGCACGTGGGATTTTAGTCCTCCGACCAGGGATCGAACCTGTGCCCCCTGCAGTGGAAGCACGGAGTCTTAACCACTGGACCGTCAGGGAAGTCCCTGGTTTCTAAATAGACTGCCTTTGTACTGGAATGCAGTGACCAGGAACTCGTATTGGGCACTGTGGTTCTGAATTATGACATGTTTTAGTCCTCTAGACAGACAAAAATGTTAATGGTAACACCCCTTCGTTTTCTTCTGCCCGTTTCCCTTTCTAATTCAGAGTCACGTACTTGGTAGTTATTTTTTCCACTTCGTAGGGAGTGCCGCAGTTCTTTCTGTGTACCTCTCTTGTTCCTCCTCCTCTGCCCTCACCCGTCTTCTCTGAATCCAGCTGTCTTCCCTAAATTGGACTTTCACCTCCAGGAGCCTGTGAGACTGAGGCACAAGTTGGCGGGTCCCTCCACAGCCTGTGTTGACCAGTACACATTCACCAAAGGAGAGCCCCTCAGAGTGCCTCCTTACCTTCAAAACATGGCCCTCTTCCTGGGGTGGAAGTGGTTCTGCTGCTTCCCAGAGCAGCCCTGGTTTCTGGTTGAATTAAATCCAAGTTTTATAATTTTAGCAGTGTTGTACAGAACGTGAGGGCTACCTCATTCCAGATCCCAGTTTCTTATCCAAAGGGAAGAACAAGAAAAGAAAGCATTAAGATGTAGAAGTCGTTGCTTACATGTGTTGGCAAGTAATGTCACAGAATGATGTTAAAGTCAGCTAGACATAAGCCAAGAAAGAGACTATGGCAAGTGGCTGGGCACTGAACTTCACTTGCAGCCCAGGACCTTGGAAGAGGGGCTTGGGAAAGCCCAACATTTCATAATAATGTGAAAATATTAGAATCAAAATGTCTGATCTATTCCCCTTGTTTTACAGATGAGAAAACTGAGGCCCAGAGAGGTCAAGACCATTCAACAAGCTAGGGTAGGAGCCGGGCTCCCAGTGCTATGTACTCCTTCCACAGCACCCAATACGAGCCAGTCAGTCAACAGGTATATGTTTAGTGCTACTCAGGTTCTGAGCACTTAGAGTGGACTCCAGGTAGGAAGACAGATCAGCTCTTAATCATTCAAAGCAGCCAGGCCCGCCCCAGTTACCACCGTCTGACTGTACCGCAGCTCCCAGGAGCACTGCATCTGGAATTAGGAAAGAAAGAAAGAACGTGTGTTTAATACGTCAGGCCCGATGGTAAGCTCTTTCCATATGAGCTTCCATTTAAACCCTACATCCATCTGTTGTGGAAAGCTGCGGTTCCAAGCAGTCAACTAATAGGCCCGATATCACACGGCAGATGTGTGTCAGCCACAGTCCATACCTCGTCAGTCCGACTCCAGGAGTACGTGACTCAGCCTCAGGGGGATGAAGTGGCCTCTTTGGTTCTGATCTTACAGATAAGAAAACCAAAGCCACGGAATTATTGTGAGAATGTATTGAGCTACTTTACCTCACATGGCTAGTGCAGAGCCTGGTAAATAGCAGAAGTTCAGTACATGTTTCTTAAAATTGAAGCTCTCTTGTGCACTGTCAGTCCAAGGTAGAGGAAGTCAGTTCTTCTCTGGAAGCCTGATGCCAGAGGGATGGGGAGATCAATAGGCGCCTCCTTCTCTGCCCCACTGGTCATTGGGCTCTGCCTACAGCTCCAGCCTAACGCTTGGAGCAAGCCTGTTGCCTAGAAATAGACAAAGCCATGTCCCGAGTTGGAATTCATAAACTGCTTTGTGCCACTTTAACCAACAAGCCTTTACTGAGTTTTTCTAAGCCAGACACATCTTCTCCTCTGATTTCAGTCCCGTAAGTACATTCAGGAAATTGGATGACTTAATTTCAGTGGTCCCTTTCTGCCATTTTGGAAGAGTCAATTAATGATACTATGTGATGCTGAGGGAGGCATCCTCCTTGGCTATCCAAAAGTTAATGCCTGTTTTTGCTGGGACTGGCAACTTGAGGCAACCTTGTTCTCTTCACCCGAAATCTGAGTTTTTTTGTTTTAATGCAGCGTGATAGCCCAAGGAATACTGCACCACTGGAGCTAGAAATCAACATTGTCTTCACCTGGCTTGGGCTTCAGAGTGTTGTTTGGAACCCCACCCCAGCTTTCTTGCTGAAGGTGGTCCAGATAAAGTAGTACATTTTGGTGTCCTCTGAAGAGGAGGGACGCGTACCGTCTAGTGTCTTGGATGTGGTCAGTGCTGTCCTTCACCGCCACCTTGCTAGTCTTCATGAACCAGCAGCAGCCCTCCATCACCCTGAAACAAAAGATTTAACCCAGGAGATGTGGGTCAGGGAGGAGGTCAGGCTCTGGGGCTGGGTGAAGGCTTTACAGGTAGTGGTAGATTAGGCCTGAGTGTGATTGAGGATGGGGCTGTGTCCTGCGTGCGCCTGGTGACATGGTCTGCCACCCGTAAGCAGTGGTGCCTGGGGTAGGTTGTGATGTCTTAGGAATTGCTGGTGCCAGCACTTTGACATTGCTCTTCTCCTCTTCCTATGGCTGCTTTCTCAAGCATCTGCAGTCCTAATCCTCCCGTATGTCATTCAGATAGGGGCAGGAGAAGAAAATGCTCATTTTTCCGGTGGACTACAGAATCCTATTCCTAGGTGGTTACATTTTTCAGCAGATTTGTTAAAGCCGATCAGCTGAGCCAAAGCAGTGCCACTGTTTACCTTGAATGGATTGTTTCCATTTCTTCCCATTGCTCCTCCTCTCTGTGCCCTCCTAACACATCCATTCACCTGCAGCAGTGGAGGTCAGAGAGGCACATGTGTAGAGCCTGTTGTGTTTGTTCAGGTGGTCTTGGTGTCTGGCCGGGTTTCTTGCTTTTGCTGTCTTCTGCAGACAGCTTCTGGTGGGGCCTCTTGACTGTACTATTTCTGTGGGGCTTTTGATGAAGGCCATCGGTTCCGATGGGTCCCGGCTGGCAGCAGCTTGTCTGGGGGCCTCCAGACTAATTGCCTTGGGCAGAGTTGGGAGCGCAGCAGAGAAAACATGACCGAGTGGGATGGGTGTGGCACGTTGGGCAGGAAGGTGTTGGAAGTAGTTTAGCTGGTATGGGAGCTGACCCAGGGCTGGGTCCGGATTAGAATACAGGCTATCCAACCTGGGCCTGGCGGGAAAGCCGCTGGATCAACAGGATCCTCCAAGTTCAAACCCTGAGCTCTTAGACCCTGTGCCAGTGACACAGGTGAAACATCTTTAGCACTAGCCTCAGCACCCCAGACTGACACGTGATTTCTCTGTCTCCACTCCTTTCAGCTTTAACATCTCCTAAACCGAACTTGATGGGTCTGCCCAGCACAACAGTTCCTTCCCCCGGCCTCCCCACGTCTGGATTACCAAATAAACCACCCTCAGCGTCGCTGAGCTCCCCCACGCCAGCACAGGCCCCCGCGGCGACGGCCCCTCTGCCAAGTCCCCAACCGCAGCCGCCGCAGGCGCAGCCGCCGCCGCCGCCAGCAGCCCAGCCGCCACCCGCGCCGCAGCTCCCGCCGCAGCAGCAGCAACAGCAACGCAAGGACAGAGAGGGTGAGAAGGGAAAGGAGAAGGAAAAGGCACACAAAGGGAAAGGGGAACCCCTGCCCGTCCCCAAGAAGGAGAAAGGAGAGGCCCCCACAGCGGCCGCAGCCACGATCTCAGCACCGCTGCCCGCCATGGAGTATGCAGTGGACCCTGCGCAGCTGCAGGCCCTGCAGGCAGCCTTGACTTCGGACCCCACAGCGTTGCTCACGAGCCAGTTCCTCCCTTACTTTGTACCAGGCTTCTCTCCTTATTACGCCCCCCAGATCCCTGGCGCCCTGCAGAGCGGGTACCTGCAGCCTATGTACGGCATGGAAGGCCTGTTCCCCTACAGCCCTGCGCTGTCGCAGGCCCTGATGGGGCTGTCCCCGGGCTCCCTGCTGCAGCAGTACCAGCAATACCAGCAGAGTCTGCAGGAGGCCATCCAGCAGCAGCGGCAGCTGCAGCAGCAGCAGCAGCAAAAAGTGCAGCAGCAGCCCAAAGCAAGCCAAACCCCAGTCCCCCAGGGGGCTGCTTCCCCAGACAAAGACCCTGCCAAAGAATCCCCCAGACCAGAAGAGCAGAAAAACGCACCCCGTGAGGTGTCCCCCCTCCTGCCGAAACCCCCCGAAGAGCCAGAAGCAGAAAGCAAAAGTGCGGACTCCCTCTACGACCCCTTCATTGTTCCAAAGGTGCAGTACAAGTTGGTCTGCCGCAAGTGCCAGGCGGGCTTCAGTGACGAGGAGGCGGCGAGGAGCCACCTGAAGTCCCTCTGCTTCTTCGGCCAGTCTGTGGTGAACCTGCAAGAGATGGTGCTTCACGTCCCCACGGGCGGCGGCGGCGGCGGCGGCGGCGGCGGTGGCGGCGGCGGCGGCGGCTCGTACCACTGCCTGGCGTGCGAGAGCGCGCTCTGTGGGGAGGAAGCTCTGAGTCAACATCTCGAGTCGGCCTTGCACAAACACAGAACAATCACGAGAGCAGCAAGAAACGCCAAAGAGCACCCTAGTTTATTACCTCACTCTGCCTGCTTCCCCGATCCTAGCACCGCATCTACCTCGCAGTCTGCCGCTCACTCAAACGACAGCCCCCCTCCCCTGTCGGCCGCCGCCCCCTCCTCGTCCTCCGCTTCCCCCCACGCCTCCAGGAAGTCTTGGCCGCAAGTGGTCTCCCGGGCTTCGGCCGCGAAGCCCCCTTCTTTTCCTCCTCTCTCCTCATCTTCAACGGTTACCTCAAGTTCATGCAGCACCTCAGGGGTTCAGCCCTCGATGCCAACAGACGACTATTCGGAGGAGTCTGACACGGATCTCAGCCAAAAGTCCGACGGACCGGCGAGCCCGGTGGAGGGTCCCAAAGACCCCAGCTGCCCCAAGGACAGTGGTCTGACCAGTGTAGGAACGGACACCTTCAGATTGTAAGCTTTGAAGATGAACAATACAAACAAATGAATTTAAATAAAAAAATTAATAACAAACCAATTTCAAAAATAGACTAACTGCAATTCCAAAGCTTCTAACCAAAAAAAAAAAAAAAAAAAAAAAAAAAAAGGAAAAAAAAAAGGAAGAAAAAGCGTGGGTTGTTTTCCCATATACCTATCTATGCCGGTGATTTTACATTCTTGTCTTTTCTTTTCTAATATTAAAAAGAAAAAAGAAAAAACTTAACCTTGTTACATTGTGTCCTTTTGAAGGTACTATTGGTCTGGGAAACAAGTCCACAGGGCCTCCCTATGTCTTTGGAGCTTAAACCCCTTGTATATTTGCCCCTTTTCAATAAATGCCCCACGTTGATAGCACAGAGGAGCCCGGCATGCACTGTATGGGAAAGCAGTCCACCTTGTTACAGTTTTAAATTTCTTGCTATCTTAGCATTCAGATACCAATGGCTTGCTAAAAGAAAAAAAGAAATGTAATGTCTTTTTATTCTCAGGTCAATGGCTCACACTTTGTTCTGTTTTCAGAATCATTGTTTTATATATATTATTTTTTGGGGGGGGTTTTTTTTTTTGGTTTTTGTTTTCGTTCCAGAAAAGATTTTTTGTTTTGTTAATTTAAAAACGGGCAGAAAGTATTTGAGAAAAACAATGTGAACTGCTTTAGCTTTCTGGGGATTTTAAGAATAGCTTTTCTGCTGAAGCCAATTTCAAGGGGAAAAGTTAAGCACTCCCACTTTCAGAAAAAAAAAAAAACAAACCCACACACCGAGTGTTGAGGACTTGTAGCTTAAAAAAATAAGTTTTAAAAACTGACTTTCTGTATTTATGATAGATATGACCATTTTTGGTGTTGAGTAGATTGTTGCATTGGAAATGAACTGAAGCAGTATGGTAGATTTAAAAGGAAAAAAAAAAAACCCTTTTGTGTACATTTAGCTTTTTGTATGGTCCAGCTGACAGCTCCTCACTTGATGTTGTCTTGTTCATTCCTAGCAGATAGATTGCAATCCGTTGATTCACCTAAGCTTTTCTCCCCTTTGTCCCTTAATTCCACTTTCTCTTTCCTCCTCCCACCCTATAATCTCCCACTTAAGGTAGCTGCCTTCGTTTCTTAGAGGGTAGCTGCAGAATTATTTTATAAAACTAAAGAAAGAATTTCAAAGGGTTCTAGGGGTCATTAGGATCCTCACAGATTATTTTTGGTTGGGGAGTTGAAACTTTTTAAAGGCATATAATTCTAGTTACCTATGTCTGTTAGCCTTGTACATTTATTTTTTATTTATCCTTCCTTTGGTTTTTCTTTTCACCCTTTTTTTCCCCTCCTTGTTTGGTAGATGCTTCAAATATTCTTTTCCTAAACTAAAGCATTTGTTTCGGTTTGTGTAATTGGGCTGTGTGCTTTTCTTTTCTAAAAAAGTTTTTGGTTAGGGGTTTGGCTTCTGTGTTTTTGTTTTGTTTTCTTTCCTCTCTCAGAAAAAGAAATTTCATGCTTTAAATAAAATCCAAAGACACACCCTTTCACTGCTGAGGCAGAAAAAAGGGAAAGGGTTCTTGTTACTTGAGAATTTGTTTCTGATTTAAATAAACAAGACTTAGTTTAATAAAAGAAAGAGTAAAACAGAAGATTCCCAGGTTGTTATGTGCTTCTTCTGCAAGCAGAGAGGCAGCTGTTAAAGACAATTCCATATACCAAAAGACACACTTTTTACTTCAAAGTTTTGTCCTTGTGTTAGGCAGTCTGAGCAGCGAGTGATCCAGAGCGCAGCCAACAAAGAAGCAGATAGCAATGTACGTACAGAGAGCAAAAAAGGAACTGTGTGTGAGGCACTTGTGTTTATGTTAATATCCGTATTCCTGTAACACACAACACAACGCAACATACACCCTTTCTCATCTTAAAAAAGCGGTCTGAACTTTGAAAGGAAACCTTTGTGCTGCTATAACGTAGATTTTGGAGACAAATAGATGCTTTGCTGTTTCACCTTCATAGCCAAACATCAACAGAAAAAAATCTCCCCTTACCCCGAAAGTGTGAAATCCTTCTCCCCTTCATTCTCTTCCTTATGTTTCAAAAGGGAACTTTGAAGACTGTGAATGCAGGTTCCATCTGGTCACCTTTCGGGCTTCTTCCCCAGGGCTGAAGCCACTCATCGACTTTGCAAAAAGACTGGAGCATTCCAAGATCTGAAAATGAATTTCTTTTTATTCTCTTTTTCTTTTTTAGCCGGGACTATTTTATTTTTATGAATTTGTTTTTAGTTTAATGAAAGAGTAGATCCTGAACTGTTGTATATATTTCTAACTAGGCTGACTGATGCACAGTGCAAATTCCTTTTTTAATTTTTTTTTTTAAGTAGAAGTACTAAAGAATACCATCTAACTATTCATACCAGTATCCAGTCATAGCATAAGGTGTCAAAAACAAGTACGCAAAACATTTGCTGTTTTAACAAGCTATTTCTTTTAACAAGAATTCTTGTATTTCTCCCTGTGTTTGAGATGAACATTTTTAAATTTTGAAGTTGTACAGTTTTTTGTTTTCCATTATTTTATCTTGTTTGTAACTCTATGAAATATATATATATATATATTTTTTGCCATTTAACTGTTGTATGTTACTCTGTGTCTGTATCATATAGAAAAGAATTGTTTTTGTTTTTGGTTCTCTATGTGATACCAATTACCAATTTAACACTAGTTTTATCTGTCAAATTCTGCTAGGTCTTTTCTGAAAACTTTGTTTTTAAAAATGGTAACTGTTTGGTAATAGTGCAATTTCTATCCCTTTCCCTCCCCCCCTCAACTTTAAGTTCATTTCCTTGTAATTTTGCCACCCCTCCCCAAAGTGTTTTCTTTTTCCTTTCTTTTCTTTTCTTTTTTTTTGAGCTACCATGCCATCCTCCCTCTGTGAGGCAGAGTGACTGTCAGTGTTTTTGTTATGCCATGCCTCGACCTGTGGGTGTGTTCGGCAATAGCAAGGTGGTTGGGTAGACTGACTAAGCATGCTTCCACCCACCAGTGTTCCTCAGTGGGGTTATGTGAGTGTTTCAACCTGGAGTGGGTTGCACGCTTAATGCTTTCCTCTACGAGTATACCGCCCACATATACGTTCATTCAAAAAAAAAATTCTTCTCAGCGTTAACCTAGAAGTAGCAAAGCAGTCGGTGATGGTGAAGCTTAGAGGTCAAACATGAGCTAGTTAGATGTCTGTGGGCTGGCATCCACCATGGCTGTGACCAGTATCATTTACAAAGCATGAATTCACGACAACGCTCAACTGTTTAGATCGGTCCCACTCGGAGAATTTACTCCTGTCTGCTGCATAGTCCGTAGCTGAATAGGCTATCTCAAATTACTTTTTGAATTAGTTCTTCACCTCCATTGATACTTCGTGTTTTTGGTTGGTTGGTTTTTTTCTGAATCTCCACAGTGTGGGTGCCAGACACCAATCAGTCATAGCACCAAATGGGCCCACAGAATGGGAGTTATTTCCTCCATCCTCCAAAAAGAAACTTAAGAAGGAAACACATACACACACCTACACATGCGTGCGCGCGCGCGCACACACACACACACACGGAAAAGTTTAGGAAGTTCTATTTTTAATTAAAAGCTATTTAAAGAGATGAATGTGGCCAAAGTTTTACACAATTGAAAATAAGGTAACACAGACAGCACGTGTTTAAACCTGAGTTTATCAGGCATGGCAGGAAGTTGCAGGAGAGAGAGGCAGAGACCCAAGCCAGTGCACTTGATGTTCATGGACATATATTTTTTTTTAAATAATAAATTAAATTAAAACATTTTAAATAGAAGCATAAATTGAGTTGGTTGGTTGTTGGCGCTGAGATACTGCCCACTGTGAAACAAAGCTTTGACTAGTTTTTTTGTTTGTTTGTTTACTTTCTTCGGAGGGGAGGGGGGCAAGTTTGGGTAGGAAAGAAAGCATACATGAACGTGACCCTGAGGTGAAGAGGTATATGAACAGCCTTTGCAGTGTACAAAAAAACAAAAAAAACAACAAAAAAAAAAACAAAAAAAAATAGAGCAAGTGAAACCAAAAATGATGTTCTTGGTGTTTTTCTATAATGTAGTCTTGTTAGCTTTTTTGTTACTGTAACAATGCTGATCTCGAACTGTACCAAAATACATGGAGACTAACAGAACCACATGGAACTTTCAAACTGAAAAAATTTGTCACAAAAACTTTGTTGTCATAGTTAAGTTGATTGTAGATGGTAATTGAATATACTCCTTTGAAAATATTTCATCAAGTATGTTTCCTGCTCATTGTGATACATTAAAAAAAATATGAGCAAAAGTTCTTGTCTCTGTCACCAGAGTTTGTGTGTGCATGTGTGAGAAAGAGGTTGATGGCTGGCAGGGTGTAAGTCTGAACAGTATCCTGAGGTTGTGTGGCCAGGGACACTTACTCTGAGGTACACAAGCTCTTTGGTAATTCTAAGTGTCCTTGTATCTCCTGGTACTCATGAAAGTGCAGGAAGTTTTGGTGATGGTGCTGACTAGCTTATTTGAGAAGGGTAAGCCTGACAGCTTGGATGATGTTTGGCCCCAAAGAGCCCTAATAGCATTTCTACTTTTAATTCAGATGTTTATATGAGAATTTTAGATACCTGGGACAACCACAAGCAAGGAAGTTTTGCTGATGATGAGGAAAGAGGTAAGTTTAACTTCTCTGAAATGGGAATTAGATCCAGTGTTTATGACGGAAGGATATGAAAGGTGAGTTGAATTAAATGGATGATTGACTACATCTCCCTTTCCTACCAAAGGATTTTTTAAACCCCTGTTAGAGCAGAATTTGAGATAAGAACAGTCTTCAAAACAGTAATAGCATTAGTAATTCCTATATACAAGAGGACTTGGTCCTCTTACCAAAAACCCTCCCTTACAGCAGAAAATGCATGACATTCATTAATAGTACATTCAAGATCAGGCCCAAAGGCCTTCCATTCATCTCTAATTTATAGCCAAAGCCCATAAATAATTTACACAACTCTAGCAGTAGGCCTGGATGGCACTGCAAGCTAGCTGTGTTCTTGCAAGGTCTGCAGCATCTGCCCTCAGCCAACAGGGGTCTTTTCTACCCCAGAGGTTGAGCTCTGAAACCCTCTTCTATTGGCTTAGACAGCCATTGTCCACCAAGTCTTTTTTCTTAGTTCCTGCAGCAGGCATTCAAGAAGCAGCAGTGACCCTATTAACTCAACATTTCAAAGAATTCTACAACTGGTACAGGCATTACTAGAGCTCAGAAAGGAAAAGTTGGTCCCTCACTGGTAGCTGGAACCTCTATGCCAAACAAGTAGTATCACTGTCCCTAATGAAACCCTGCTCTTTCTCCAGGCATTGCACCTTTCTTTTGGGTGTTCCTGCAGAAGCAGATGGCTTTTACCTCAATGTGTTTTCTTGGCACACACTTATGTCACTGATCTTTCTTCTGACCCCATGAAAAGGTACAGTATAAAACTTGTTCAGACCCAAAGCCACATCTGCCTTTCTAGGCTATAATTATTTTAGGGTCTGGCAGGATCACACCGAAATGTTTTAAATGGAACTAGTTTTGCAGCAAGGTTTTGCTGCTTCAGCTCTTTGGAAGAAGGTGACTACAATTCAAATTCTTCTTAAGATAAATTTTTAACAAGAAAATAAGCACCTAAATTACATCGAGAGAGGGCTGGGTAAGGGACTCTTTCTGTTACTGAAAAAACTTTATACTAAAGGGAAAAGAACTCTTCCAGTCTGGCTTCAATATCATGTTCATGTGGCTATTAGTCTCCTTGGAATTAATAGTTCCCCCCCCGCCCGCCGGAAAATGTGAAATGGCAACATCTTAGTACGGCTGGTTGATATGTGTTAGTAGGGTAGCTGTTTCTAATTTTGATTTAAAGAAATGTCTGGAGTGCCTAGCTCCTGTTATAGACTAATGACCTTACAAATCTCACTTTTAACAAGTTGTGACTTTAAATTACAAGAGCACAAGCAGTTTAAGAGTCAAGCTGAAGGATGAGAAGTTTGCACCTGCTGCTCTGCAGCCTTAATTACAGGAGGACAGATGTGCTTGCTCAGTCTCTGTACATTTCTGCTGGGGGTGGACCAGCCAAGGCTCTGGCAAAACTTGCAAAATTAGTGCTCTCAGGGCCATTAAAATAGACAAAGCTTTCCATTACCTTTATTTCACAGCAAAGATGGTGGATATTTCCCTTCCTCCTTCCCTTCCCTCCTCCCTCCTTTCCTTCCTTCCTTCCTTCCTTCTTCCCTTCTTCCTTTTTTTCCTCTCCTCCTTCCCTCTTTCATTCTTTTCTTAACTAGGGGCATATATTTTTTAAATGTCTTTTATCATTTAGCTTAGATTCCTCTCAAGCTATCTTCTCGAGTTTTTAAATTCCAGATGAAAAATAAATTTGTTCTTTATCCTTTATGATTGCTTCATTTCTTATCTATATGGACCAAAGAGACTGTTTAATCCAATTTAGGGATCCCTTATTAATATAAGAATGCAAGCTTTCAGATGAACTGTTTTACTCTTGGGGCAAGATCCCTTGGCCTGAGAAATGAGTGCTAAGAAACAACAAAGAGTAGCAAGTGACAAAGGCATCAGTAGACATTCTCTGCTTCCGTAACACCAAAAGCTGCTTTGGACACTCACTCTGCCTTGCCTTCCTATGCTCAATACACTGCTCTTTCCAAAAGCCCCCTTACACATTGCTGCTGTCTTTTAGACCCCCTCTGTAATGCTTTCTATTGGCTTGACACTTAAAATATTTTGTGAAGTTTTGTAAAATTACTTCTTGCTGCTCAAAATGATCTATAAAGTAGGCAGAGTAGGTGACATTGATCCCAGCTGGTCAGGAGAGTGAGGTAATGAGTGAGGGGAGAAGGCACTGACCGTGCATTCAGCCTCTGTCCAGTGTTCCTTCTCCCCACACAGCATTAGGAGAGTGGTCAAGAGAGCGGGCTCGAGTCAGACTGACGGGGCTCCACCACTGTAACATGGATTGCATTATTACTCCCACTGTAACATGAGGATAAGGGTACCTGCTTCACAGGTTTCTTTTAAAGATTAAGTAAGTTAATATCTGTAAAATGTTTCAAACATTTCCTGGTACATACTGAGTACTGAATATCTATTGCTCCTATTATTGTCAGTATTAACTCTCCACTTCTTTGCTGTAGGTCTCTTGGAATCGCAGCTTTTTTTGTTGTTTTTAAATTAATTAATTAATTAATTTTTGGCTGCATTGGGTCTCCGTTGCTGCGCGTGGGCTTTCTCTAGTTGCGGTGAGCGGGGGCTACTCTTCATTGTGTGCAGGCTTCTCATTGCAGTGGGTTCTCTTGTTATGAAGCATGGGCTCTAGGCACACGGGCTTCAGTAGTTGTGGCACGTGGGCTCAGTAGTTGTGGCTTAGGGGCTCTAGAGTGCAGGCTCAGTAGTTGTGGCACATGGGCTTAGTTGCTCTGCAGCATGTGGGAACTTCCTGGACCAGGGCTCGAACCCGTGTCCCCTGCATTGGCAGGTGGATTCTTAACCACTGCGCCACCAGGGAAGTCCTGGAATCACAGCTTTCTAACCCTTGCTTTACTTCACAGAGGGTGTGGGGACTTACATAAGTTATATAAGTCAGTCCCATCAAGCCTTTGCCATAAGTTTATAGCTGATGTTTCCCTGTCTGTACATATCTCAGAGGGTGTAGAGATTTTTCAGGGTGTTTCTGCTCATGAGTTGTACAGGAGGACTGTACTGAATCTGTGCTTCAGTCTTCCCATGTCCAACTTCTAGTGATTAATTTGGTCAGAGAAAAGGATGGCTTATAGTTTGCTTTTGTTTGCAAGAATAGACATTCCTGCCTCACCATGCCTTGGCGGGTGAGCACTTAAATGTCTGGGTTTACATAATAGAGTAAATGGAGTAGGTTGTGACAATCTGCTCACTGCCATTGCCTGTTTTGAGGTGGTTTGAATACACAGGTTGGGAGCAGCAGTATCTAAAATGAGACTGTGAGAGTGAATGAATTGTACGTGAAACAAAATTGAAAGAGGAAATCACCAAAGGAATGCAGCAAGAGGATCGTTTTACCCCAAAACATGGGAAGAGCTTTTAAAAATACTATTGTTCTAGTAACCTGCAAAATAAACATCAGGAAGAGGCATGGGAACAACTGAGTAAAAACTACATTAGCCCAGAGAAAAGGCTTGAGTATAGCCTCTGCATATATGAACTCATCAGTGACACAGGCTTTAGGAAGCTATGGCTCTGTGAACTTTCTCCATTTTTAATCAGAAACAGTGATGGTACTGTAAATAAGATTGCTGATACTGGTATGAGAGGGCTGGTAAAGGCTATGCAGTATGACTGGTGAGTCATTTTTCCTTTTCTCTGAGGATAATAACATATAAATGAAGCTTTGGCATATTGCCTGTAGATAGGATATTATCATACAGTACCTGCCTTTGATTTCTTTGTTATATGGTTCTAAGTTTGATGTTGTTTGAATACTTTTCAAAGTCTGATTTGCATTCAGCTGAACTTGTTTCTTTTAGTAGTGTAAAGATGTTGCTCCACTGTTGTCTCATTCGAATTGTTTCTTATAAGAAGTCTGCTGCCATCCTTATTTTTTAATGTACTTTTTTCCTCTTTTAAGATTTTTTCTCTCTATCACTAGTTTTATCGCATCATGTTATGATGTGCCTTGGTGTAGTTTCATTTATGTTTCTTGTGTTTGGGATTTGTGGAGCTTCATGGATCTGTGAGGTACTACTTTTTGTCAAAATCGGAAATTCTTCAACCATTATTTCTTCAAATCTTTTTTTTTTTTTTTCCTGTCTGCTTCACTCCTTCTCCCCTTCACCTTCAGGGATTCCAATTATATATGTATTAGGCCATTTTAAGTTAACTCATAGCTTACTGATGCTCTGGTTTGGTGAGGTTTCTTTTTCGGAGGCAGGGCACTCTTTACTCTGTGTGCAGCTTTTTTTTTTTTTTTGGTAGCCCACACAGGGAATGAATGTGTTTCATTTTTGACCTTCCATGTCTCCACTTAATTTCTGAACATATCACATACAGTTAAAATAACTGCTTTACTGTCATCCTCTGCTAATCTATGTAAGTTCTAAGTTGGTTTGATTATTTTCCTCATTATGAATTGTGTTTTCTTGCTTCTTTAAAAGTCTACTAATCTTTGATTGGATACCAGTTATTGTGAATTTTACCTTGTTGAGAGCTGGATATTTTTGTATTCCTAAAAATTTCCAGTTTATTCTGGGATGTGCTTAAGCTACTTAAAAACTGTTTGACCCCTTCATATCTTATTTTTAAGTTTTGTTGGGCAGGACCAGCACACTAACCAAGGGCCAATTATTCCCCATTACTGAAGAACAAAACTTCTGAGAACTCTACTCAAATGTTCCATGAACTTTTTCTGACCCTGTATGTGCATCAGGTGCTGTTCCCTCTTACCTTTTGGGCTGGTTCTTTCTCAGCCTCAAGTAGTTTCCTAACATGCATGCACTGGTCAGCACTTTTCTGAATAATCATGGAGGACCCTGTGAAGATCTCCAGAGGTCTCTCTTCTCTGGTACTCTGTCCTGCAAATTCTAGCTGCCTTGCTTTCCCCAGACTCACCTTTATCTCCTCAGCTCAGGGAGTCTGCTGGATTCCACCTAGGTTCCTCACCCTAAGTTGTAACCTGGAAACTCTCTTTAAGGCAGTAGGGTGGGATAATCAAAGGGCTTACCTTATTTGGTTCTCATCTCTCAGGGATCACTGTTCTTCACTGTGTAGTGTCCAGTGTCTCAAGAACCATTCTTTAATACATTTTGTCTTGTCTTTTTAGTTGTTTCAGCTGGGAAAGGTACATCTGGTCTCTATTGCTCCATCTCAGCTGAAAGTAGAAGTCAAATATAGTTTTTAGGTATATATGGTAAGAGTCCTGCATACCTTTCTAAGTCGCTACCTATGCTTATGAAATTTCCCAAAAGGTGTGATTAACTTAGGAGCCTGATTTCCCCAACACACTTCCCTGAACATGATGGATGCTGACTCACTCTTAGGATCAAAGTTTGAAACTGCTTCATCCTTTTGCTTAATCACAGTGATGAGCAGTGAAAGAAATGTAGGTAAATGCATAATTCTGGCCACTTTTTGCCTTGCCATAATGCCACATAGAGTGGAAAAACCAGTTGTTAGGTTTTGAAGTTGTAAGTCAGCCCATGAAGCAGAGGTATGACTGACAGTAAAACACTATTTCAGCTCTTCCCCCTTGATATAAGGGTTATCACTGTTCATAAAGGTAATTCAAGTAAAAAAGAAACACTTTTATTTCAATGATGTCCTTCACGCAGTCCATTTTTCAGGCTAACTAAATGTGGCTCAAGGAAATCCAATAACTTGGAAGTGTGGTTCTTACTCTGAGATGAATTCATTGCACTCAAAAGGCTTACCTTATAAGTAACACAGAAGAATGCTAAAAATCTGGCCTCAGCAGACACTAGTCATTCGTGTGAAAGTCAACTTATATTTGTTTGTTATGTTTATTATTTTAGTAGAAATTTGATCCTACTTTAAATTGGTAATATAATAATACATCGATGATAAGTGAAAAACTTAAGTGTTAACTCATTATCTGCTTTCAAAATTCTCAAGATTTGTTCCAGGGTACCCTTCCCACTATGCTTATCTGCAGATGATCTGCTCCACTAACACCAGTCTACCTTCCAAACACACCCTGTACTTTTCCCTCTATATTTAAAGCCTTAACTAATGTCATTCACTAGATGACATCTATCTCATCACATCTGTCCAGTCTCTTTTCTGAAAAGATCAATGAAACTAAAAGCTGGTTCTTTAAGAAGATAAACAAAATTCATAAACCTTTAGCCAGACTCATCAAGAAAAGAAGGGAGAGGACTCAGATCAATAAGATTAGAATGGAAAAGGAGAAATTACAATGGACACCACAGAAATACACAGGATCATAAGAGACTGCTACAAGCAACCATATGCCAATAAAACAGACAACCTAGAAGAAATGGACAAATTCTTAGAAAGGTACAATCTTCCAAGACTGAACCAGGAAGAAATAGAAAATATGAACAAACCATTCACAAGCACTGAAATTGACACTGTGATTAAAAAACTCCCAACAAACAAAAGGTCCAGGACCAGATGGCTTCACAGGTGAATTCTATCAAACATTTAGAGAAGAGTTAACACCTATCCTTCTGAAACTCTTCCAAAAATTGCAGAGGAAGGAAACTCCCAAACTCACTCTATGAGGCCACCATCACCCTGATAACCAAAACCAAAGATACCACAAAAAAAAGAAAGAAAATTATAGGCCAATATCACTGATGAACATACACACAAAAATCCTCAACAAAATACTAGCAAACCAAATCCAACAATACATTAAAAGGATCATACACCATGATCAAGTGGGATTTACCCAAGGGGCACAGGAATTCCTCAATATCTGCAAATCAGTGTGATACACCACGTTAACAAATTGAAGAAGAAAAACCACATG
Organism: Leucopleurus acutus; assembly: GCF_964270905.1. NCBI lineage: Eukaryota > Metazoa > Chordata > Mammalia > Artiodactyla > Delphinidae > Leucopleurus > Leucopleurus acutus. The sequence continues at coordinate 15,674,241 of NC_139162.1, read as the reverse complement.
ATCATCTTAGTAGATGCAGAAAAAGCTTTTGACAAAATTCAACACCAATTTATGATAAAAACTCTCCAGAAAGTGGGTATAGAGAGAATCTACCTCAACATAATAAAGGCCATATATGACAAACCCACAGCTAATATCATACTCAACAGTGAAAAGCTGAAAGCATTTCCTCAAAGATGAGGAACAAGACAGGGATGCACATGCTTGCCACTTTCATTCAACATAGTTTTGGAAGTCCTTGCCATGGCAATCAGAGAAGAAAATGAAATAGAAGGAATCCAAACTGGAAAAGAAGTAAAACTGTCATTGTTGGCAGATGACATGATACTATACTATATAGAAAATCCTAAAGATGCTACCAGAAACTACTAGAGCTCATCAATGAATTCGGTAAGGTTGCAGGATACAAAATTAATACACAGATATCTCTTGCATTGCTATACACTAACAACAAAAGATCATAAAGACAAATTAAGGAAACAATCCCATTTACCATCACATCAAAAAGAATAAAATACCTAGGAATAAACCTACCTAAGGAGGCAAAAGACGTGTACTCTGAAAACTGTAAGATAAGAAATCGATGACACCAAAAGATGAAGAGATATACCATGTTCTTGAATTGCAAAAATCAATACTGTCAAAATGACTATACTACTCAAGGCAATCTACAGATTCAATGCAATCTTTATTAAATTACCAATGGCATTTTTCACAGAACTAGAACAAAAGAATTTTAAAATTTGTATGGAAACACAAAAGATCTCAAATAGCCAAAGCAATCTTGAGAAAGAAAAATACAGCTAGAGGAATCAGGCTCCCTGACTTCAGACTATACTACAAAGCTACAGTAATCAAGACAGTATGGTACTGGCACAAAAACAGAAATATACATCAATGGAACAGGATAAAAAGCCCAGAAATAAAACCACACACCTATGGTCAATTAATCTATTACAAAGGAGGCCAGAATATACACTGGAGAAAAGACAGTCTCTTCAATAAGTGGTGCTGGGAAAACTGGACAGCTACATGTAAAAGAATGAAACTAGAACATTCTCTAACACCATACACAATAATAAACTCAAAGTGGATTAAAGACCTAAATGTAAATTGGACACTATACAACTCTTAGAGGAAAACATAGGTAGAACACTCTTTGACATAAATCGCAGCAAGATCTTTTCTGACCCACTTCCTAGAGTGATGAAAATAAAACCAAAAATAAAAGGGACCTAATTAAACTTAAAAGGTTCTGCACAGTGAAAGGAGCCATAAGCAAACGAGAAGACACAGAATGCTAGAAAATATTTGCAGATAAGTGACTGACAAGGGATTTATTTCCAAAATATACAAATAGCTCACACAGCTCTATGTCAAAAAACCAAACAACCTAAACAGAAAATGGGCAGAAGCTCTAAATAGACATTTCTCCAAAGAAGACATACAAATGGCCAAAAAGCACATGAAAAGATGCTCAACATCAGTATCAGAGAAATGCAAATCAAAACTACAAAGAGGTATCACCTCACACCGGTCAGAGTGGCCATGATCAAGAAGTCTACAAACAATAAATGCTGGAGAGGGTGTGGAGAAAAGAGAACCTTCCTGTATTGTTAGTGAGAATGTAAACTGGTACAACCATTATGGAGAACAGTATGGAGGTTCCTCAAAAACCTAAAAATAGAACTACCATATGATCCAGCAATCCCACTCCTGGGCATATATCTGGAGAAAACTATAAGTAGAAATAATATATGCACCTCAATGCTCATTGCAGCATTATTTACAAGAGCCAAGACATGGAAGCAACCTAAATGTCCATCGACAGAGGAATGGATAAAGAAGATGTGGTACATATATACAATGGAATATTACTCAGCCATAAAAAAAGAATGAAATAATGCCATTTGTAGCAACATGACTGGACCTAGAGATTATCATGCTAAGTAAGTCAGAGAAAGAAAAATATCATATGACATCACTCGTATGTGGAATCTAATTTTTAAAAATGATACAAATGAACTTATTTACAAAACAGAAACAGACTTTCAGATATCGAAAACAAAATTACCAAAAGGGGAAATGTGGGGGGAGGGTAAAATCAGGAGTTTGGGATTAACACACACACACTACTATATATAAGACAGATAATCAACAAGGACTTACTGTATATCACAGGGAACCCTACTCAATATTCTGTGATAACCTATATGAGAAAAGAATCTGAAAAAGAATGTGTATATGTATAACTGAGTCACTTTGCCTTACACCTGAAACTAACACAACACTGTAAATCAAGTATACTCCAATAAAATTTTTTAAAAATTGGTGCAGCCACTATGGAAAACAGTATAGAAGTTCCTCAAAAAATTAAAAATATAACTACTATATGATTCAACAATTCCAGTTCTAGGTATTAATCCAAAGGAAGTGAAATCACTATCTCAAAAAGATATCTGCATCCCCTATTCACTGCAACATTATTTACAATAGCCAAGACATGAAAACAATCTAAATGTCCATCAACAGATGAATGGATAGCGAAAATGTTATGTATATATACAATGGAATATTATTCAGCTATAAGAAAGACGGAAATCCTGCTATTTGCAACAACATGGATGGTAACCTTTAGGGCATTATACTAAGTAAAATAAGTCAAAGAAGGACAAATATCATAAGATCCTACTTATATGTGGAATCAGAAAACCAAACTTAAAGATATAGCAAACAGATTGGTGGTTGCTAGAGGCTGGAGGAGTGGGTGAAATAAGTGAAGGTGGTCAAAAGGTACAATCTTCCAGTTAGAAGATAATTAAGCCCCAGGGGTGTAATGCATAGCATGGTGACTATAGTTCTGTTAACAATACTGTATTGTAAATTTGAAAGTTGCTAAGATAGTAGATCTTAAAAGTTCTTACACAAGACAAAAAACTGTAACAATGCATGGTAATGGATTTTAACTAAACTTACCCTGGTAGTCATTCTGCAATATACCCATATATGAAATCATTATGTTGCACACCTAAAAACTAACAATTATGTTGCACACCTAAAAAGTATGTCAATTACTTCTTAATAATAACAATAAATGAATACTGATGGTATAAAAAATAGCTGTGTAATTTTTTTAAATACATAGAATTTAAATACACAACATTAGCATTTAGGTCAGAAGAGGGTAAATGGAGTTAAAATCCTTTATACTTCTTGTATTGTCCATGAAGCAAGTGAAAGTACTGATCTCCATTAGGCTTTTGTGTGTTAAGAATGGTTTTAATTTCTTTGTTTAAGTTTCATGTATTTATGCATTTGCAGTCAATATTCAAAATATGACACAGGAAGAGCTGAATGTTCAATCAGTTCAATAAATGGTCTATAAATTGAGAAGGCATTCTTGCCATAGAGGAGAAAATCAGCATTCAGAAAGAGAAACAAACATTTAAGTTTTTAATTTTCATAACTTCGTTAGCAAAATAAAATACACCCACTAGCCAAACCTCAAACTCTAGTGCCTTCAAAAAAAAATCCTTGAGTGCTACAGACTTATTTTTAAGTCAGATCTACTGAGGTATAATCTACACACAGTAAAAATCATCCTTTTTAGGTGTACAGTTTTATGAGTTTTGACAAATGTATATGTTGGATCACCACCAAAAATCAACATATAGGATATTTCCATTACCCCTGAAAAGTTCCCTCCTTTGTTGTCAGTCCTCTCCCAATCCCCATCTCAAGCACCACTGATCTGTTTTCTTTCCCTATAGCTTTACCTTTTAGAGAAGAATGTAATATAAACAGAAGTATACAGTAGGTAGCCTTTTGTGTCTGGTTTCTTTCACTAAAGGATAAGGCTTTGGAGATTCATCTATGTTGTTAAATATGTCAACAGTTCCTTTTTTTTTTCATGGAATAGTGTTCCACTGTGTGGCTATACCCTGATTTAGTTACCCATTCACCAGCTGATGGATATTTGGGTCTTTTCCAGTTTGGGACAATTTTTAATAAAGCTGCCATAAACATTCATGTGCAGATCTTTGTGTGGACATATGTTTTATTTTCTCTTGAGTAAATACCTAGGCATGGGATTGCTGGGTTATATGGTAAATGTAAAATATAACTTTATAAGAAGATACCTCTGGTAGACAGACTCTAAGATACCGGCAATTATCCCAGCCTCCTAGTATTTATGCCCTGTGTAATACGATTCCCTTGAGTGTAGGTGGAACCTGTTTCTAACCAACAGAATATGGCAAAAGTGAAAGGATGTCATTTCCATGATTATATTACATAAAATTTTAACTTTCGTCTTGCTAGCAGACTTCCTCTATTTATTCTCTTTCTTCTTGGTTCTGATGAAGTAAGATGTCACATGAATTAGCCCATTAGCAAGAAACTGAGGGCAACCAACAGCCAACAATGAACTGAGGCTCTCAATCTGATGGCTCACAAGGAATTAAATCCTGCCAACAACCACATGAGCTTGAAATCAGATCTTTCCCCATTTGAGCCTCAGATGAGACTCTAAGCATGACTGACACCTTGACTGCAGTCTTGTTAGAGACCCTAAACAGAGGACCAGAATCTTGAGTCATAGAAACTCTGATATCACACGTGTGTTGTTTTAAACAGCTAAGTGTATATAATTTATGTGGCAATTGATAATTAATACACTGCCGGTTTTCTAAAATGATAATACCAATTTACATTCCCATCAGCAATGGGAGTTCCACTTGCTTTGCACACTCACTAGTACTTGGTAGTGTCAGTTTTTCTAAATTACAACCATTCTAAAATGTGTGAACTGGTATCTCACTGCAATTTTGTGTTTCCCTTATGACTAATAACTTGGACTATCTATTCATGTGCTTATTTGCCATCCATCTTTTTATTTTACTAACATTGTATTTTGAAGACCAGAGCTTTAAATTTCAAGACAATTTGTCAGTTTTTCTTCTGTGGTATGTACTTTCTGTGATCCAAGAAATCTGTGCTAATCTAAGGTCACTTTAGACTTTTAAAGACTTTCTCTTACATCTTCTTCTAGAAGTCTTAGAATTTTAGATTTTACATTTAAATCTATGGTTCATTCTGAGTTATTATTTTTGTATAGTATGTGAGGCATGGGTTTTGGGGTTCTATTTTTTTTTTTTTTTGCATATAGATGTTGAATTGTTCCAGTACCATTTGTTGGAAAGACTATCATTCCTTCATTGAATTACCTTTGCATCTTTGTTGAAAATCAATTAACCATATATGTGTGGTACTATTTCTGGACTCTATTCTGTATCACTGATCTCTATACCTATCCAAATCGACACTGCATTGTCTTGATTACTATAGCTTCTTAGTAAGTCTTGAGATCAGGTACTGTAAGTCCTCTAACTTTGTTCTTTATCAAAATTGTCAGTTCCCTCTAATTTGATGTATATGGTTCAATATCATACCCATCAAAAACTCAATAGGCTGTACTGTAGCCAATTCAATAAGCTAATTCTAAAATTTATATTGTGTTATGGTCTAAATCTTTGTCTCCCCCCAAAATTCATAAGTGGAAAACCTAATGTCCAAGGTGGTGGTATTAGCCAGTGGGGGTCTTTGGGAACTGATTAGGTCATAAGAGCAGAGCCCTCATGAATCGTATTAGTACCCTTATAAAAGAAGCCCCAGAGGGCTAGTTCACTCATTTGCCACATGTGGATACAACAAGAAGTCTGCAACCTGGAAGAAGGTCCTCACCTGACCGTGGTGGCCTCCTGATCTTGGACTTCTAGCATCCAGAACTGGGAGAAATAAATTTCTGTTTGTAAGTTACCCGGTCTGTGGAATTTTTTTATAGCAGCCTGAACAGTCTAAGACATGGAAATACAAAAGACCAAAAAGAACCATAACACTCTTGAAGAATAAACACGTAGAATAGCTTGTTCTATCAGATATAAAGGCTTGTAATAGAGTAATTAAAACAGTGTGAATAGATGCATAGATGGACAAACAGAACATAGAATAGAGAGCCCAGAAATAGACCCACACATATATGGATACTTAACTTATGACAACATTCAGAGCAGTAGGGTAACAATGGTCCTTTCAATAAAAGATACTAGAAAAACTGGGTATCCATGGGTGAAAAAATATGAATCTGGACCCCTCTGTAGCATCATTTTCTACAGATGGATTATAGACCTAAAATCTCTTTCAGCAAAACAATATAAAATTTTTAGAGGATAATATAGAAGAATATTTTCATGAACTTAGGGTAGAGATTTCTTTTTAAAAAATCATTTATGAGAAAGGGAGATGCTGATAAATTTGACTGTATTAAGAACTTCTTCAGCATATCAAAAGACACTAGGTAGAATATGAAATGTAAGCCACAGAGGAGGAGAAAGCATTTGCAACATGTGTAACTAAACAAAGTACTAGTATTCCCATATACAAAGAACTCCTACTAAAGTCATTAAGAAAACAACAGACAAGTGGATAAATGGGCAGAAAACCTCAACAGGCACTTCACAAAAGAAGAAATTCAAAAGGCCGATTAACATCTGAAAAGATAATCTCATCAGTAATCAGGGGAATACAGATTAAAAGCACAACGTGATACTATTACATATCCACAAGATTAGCTAAAAATCTGACAATACCAAGTGTTGATACTGATTTTGAAAACTCTTAAAAACTAATGTGGGCTGTAAATTGGACAACACTCTGGCATTATACAGTAAAGACAGAGATATGCATGACATATGACACAGCAATTCCACTCCTATTTGTATACCCTAAAGAAACTCACCAACAGGTACTCGCTTGTGGTACAAAACCATTATTCTAGCAGCCCTTTTTGGGAAGACCCCATACCGGAAACTCTTTTATTCATAGATCAAGACTTACAAAGTAAAACTTTAAAGAAAAGCAAGAATGTAATTTCCATAAAAGCCAGGACAGTGGTTACCTCTACTCTAAAGGTGGTGATGAGAAAGGGGCATGTGGAAACAGGAAGGTGTTTCTGGAGTTCTGGGGTTCTATTTCTTAACCTGGGTGATAAGTTTTTCCTTTATATGATTCGGTTAAACTGTACTTTTAAGTATTTTAAGCCCTTCTCTGTAATATGTGTATGTTTTCCACAGTAAAATGGATTTTTATATATACAAGATGCAATACAGGTTGCATAATAAACTAGAGTTTATATATAGAAATAAATAACAAATATATTTATTTTACACATATAAATGTGTAAGAGTGTGTGTGTGTGCAATGAGTATCTCTGATGGATTCAAAAGATACTAGTAACAGTGGTTGCTTTTGAGGAACTGGGGGGGGTCAAAGATGGGAGAGACTTAATTTTCATTTTATTTCCTTTTTACTGTTTGAATTTTATACAAAGTATATTACTTTTACAAAATGTGTTTTAAGTGTTATTTAAAACACAACAAACAACAAAAGAAAAATTACATCTTATACTAAATGAGCCTAATATTACAGTAGGCCAAGAAAGTGGGTTCATCTCAGGTTTACTCCACTGAAGAAGAGATTTAGATGCAAATGCTGCTTCTTTTGTAGCCACTGTTTACCTCTTTGGGATGTGCAGTACCAGCTCACATCCCTGGTTTTAAGTATTTTGGTACAGTGACACCATAATGAGTTTCATCACAAACTAGTGATGAAAAAGTCACTATGGTTCTGGGAAAAACAGAACCTAAACAGGTGACTTGATGAGGCTTAAAAGTGTGTCACTGACCTACTTTGGGTTTGATCTTGATGTTTACTGGTGATGAAGGCATCTCTCTCCCGTAAACCTGACAATTTACTCCCACCCATATCACTTGGATATAATGGCAAAGTAAATCCACTGACAAGTGCCCAGAATCATGAGGTGGCTGGCACACTTATAGAACTTAAAAACAGTTCCAAGGTTTTTCTTAAAGTGTTTTGTTCTTTCAGATTGCTATAAGTGACTTACAATGTGCTTTTTAGAAAACACTCAGAAAATCTTTTCTGGATGGCAATACTCATAGGAGGAAAAATTGAGACAATCAGAAGGAAGCTCCTATTTAGTAATATGTTTAGTAATTTAGTAAAAATTTAATAATTTCAGTAATGTTTTAATCCTAGGAATATGAAGGAAAGAACATTTTATACAATAGTTAAAACCGATATAGCTGAGAATACTTCACTTAATCCTCTTTCCTAAAGGCCCATTATGATATCTTTTGTTTTCATCCAGTTCCAATCTCTTGCCTACTCCTCAGCTTGCTGTATCAAATCCTTTTATGATGAGGACTACACGTACACACTCCTCAGCTTGCTTGCTTGTTTTTTTTTCTTTTCTTTCTTCTGCTCTCCCCTCCCTCTCTCCCCTTACCCCCTCCATCTTCTCTTTCTCTCCCTCCCTCCCTTTCTTCCTTCTTTCCTTCCTCCCTTCCTTCCAAGTATGTGGTTTGGGATCCCATTTCCAGTGACTGGTTATAAATACCCTTCCTTACAATACACTGAGGAATATACTTTTCTTCTATATATTTTTACAGTTAAAAGTTCAAGTAAGGTAGTCATGCTGCTCAAGCCTTTTGGTAGACGTTCTTTTGGTAAAACATACCATAGCATAGTGTGATAAAGATAAATGAAAGCAATCTACTGAAGGAAATATTTTCTGAAACTTCACTTCTTAACTTTCTTTTTAAAGAGTAATTTATGTCCTAGTTTGTTTGTTTTTTTAATTTAAAGGTCCATTAGATATAAAGACTGCCTATATTAACATACAAGAAACTGTGATTCTCTAGCAAGAATTTACAAATGATTTCCTACATTTTGGTATCTAATTATAACCATTACAGCTAAAATTTATAAAGATAAGCACACAGATCAAAGCATCCCAATTTATTCAGTTTTAGGTTTGGACTCAGCACTTTAAAGCCATGTTCTTATTTACTGAATGCCGAGAAGTGAATCACTGCAGATTCTTGACTAATATGGTTTGTGAATTCCATCAGAGGTCGTTCCTTGTTTAGATACAAGTGAGATTCAAAGGTCAAGTGTAAATTTGTTAAGTTAACCACCATGTTCTTGTCTTTTCTACCATAACTGTAAGAAATTATGAACAGTGTCAATCTAGAATATGGCCTCCTCTGATTGCCCAAGAAGAAGAGAATGTAAACCCCAGTGCTAATATGATATTCTAATCTATAAAGCAACAGATCTTTCAGGACTCTAGGAAATAGCCGGAGGGCTGTCGATAGGAGCACCAAACCCAGGCAAGACATCTAGGACATCCACTCTGGGTTAATCTCTTAGCTTTCACAATAGGAGAACATATCAAAAAAGGGAAAAGAAAAGGAAGCCAGCAGGTATACTAGGGACAATGGAATATCATGTCTAATTACAGGAGAGCTTTGCTTATCCAGTGGCCCCTTCAGATAAAATCTCCTTGAGTTTTTAACGTGTTTTGACAGGACACCTGCCTGAAGTCTTGCAGGACATCACTGAAAAGGATCTTCCTTGGTCTTTATTAGCAAATAATTTTCATAGTTGCCAAATACAAATGGAAAATGACTAGCTTAGACCATTGCTGCCCTTTATTTACTTCTTATTTGCCTGGGGCATTTCTGGACCCTCTCCAGGATATAGCAACTGCTCCACACCTTCTAGTTCGTGCAAAGATGAGGCCTAGAGCAACAGAGGAGATCCTCCTTATAAGACATATTTCTTCCCAGAGAAATCTGTGCGTTTCTTTATGTTTATAACTGTATGCAAAGGAGCTTGGAATTTGAGAGATTGTAAAACATGAAAAAGAGTTTGCAATCTGCCACATTCTAGTACTTAAGGCTCCCAAAGAAGCCATGTAGTGCATCTGACTATCCTCCAACAAGAACTGTCCTCTGATGTGTCTGAAAGAAAGGTGACCATCATGTGCAGACTCTTGATGGACTGGCTCTCTATTTGGACAGCTGCATAAGATCGAGATCTCTGATACCCTGTATGGGGACAAAATTTTCTCAGCTGTGCAGGTACCAGGTTATCCTGGAATACAGTGAAATAAAAATAAAACATTTCTTTTTGTCTGTCGGGCAGAAAAATTATATTGCTTTGTTAAAATCTGGTTTGTTTCCCTTTTCTGTTACCTAACCAGTTCTTCAACCTGGAGCTGGAAGTGATTGAGACTTTAAAACGCTTTGTTATTGGTTGTTTTTTCTAATAAGCACAATGGTTTACTCCCTTTGGAGGCAGGGGCCCCATGTAATGAGTTGATGCTTCTGTTAACTCTAAGAACCCTTAATTATTTCCACCATTTTCTCCATGTGTTTCCTTCGCCGACTGTGTGAATCAGAGGCAGGCTGCTGGTTGTCAGAGACTGAAAATTCACTGGCCTTCCTTGTTGGCAAGGAACTGAATTCTGCAGCGTCTGAATTCATGGACAGAGTATCCTGTCTCAGAGTTAGTGCAGCATCTTCTGTTTTTAGTTTACTGGTGATCGGGGCACATCACAAGAACTTGGAGTGCAGCTAAAGCCAAATCAGACTTGACAGAAAATTATTAGCAGGGTACAGAAGGAAAAAGGATCCCCCTTCCTTTCTGTAATCAGGTTAATATGTGCATGGAATGTTTCACTTTAAAAGGTAGTGTGTTTTGGCAAAGCTGGTTTCTTCAGCAGAATTTCAGTTCCCATTATTCGAGGCTATCCATTGCTGCTCTGGCAGGGCCTTTGATCAGTAAACTCGGCGGGGGAGAAGGGCATAGGCATATTAATAACTTCAACATGTGGCCCTTCGGCCCAGCTGTACCCTTGTCTTGGAAAAAGGCCAACTGGAAAGGGTTTTCTTAACGTGACCTATGTATGCATATTTTGGAAAGGGGTAAAGGGAAGATAGGGGTTCAAAGAAGAAATAAAATCTGGTTTTATGGTAGTTCTTTCTTTTGTCCCGGTTCCCTACTTCGGGCATTCTGCTACTACATATTTGGATCCTACGGACTCTGGCTCCATTCTAGACTTTTACTATCTTCATTCCTTCTGCTATAATGTTATAAAGATTAAAGCTGTTGGTTTAATTTACATACTGGCTCAGGCAAGGTTAGGGAGAGGCAGGAGGCTCTGTAAGAGTCTGTTGGGATAAGAGATTAATGGGAACCAGGTGCCTGAAATGGGAGTCCAGGGTCCATTTTGCCAGGACTGTATCTTTTGCCCTTTCCCCCCTGCATTGGTATTTTTGACTGTTTTATTTTAACAATCATAGGCTTTAGGCCTCATTAAATTACTGCCACAGACTAGAGCCCAGCCTTCTCTTTCAGTGTGTGTTTCCTTGTATTATTTCATACCATCTTCCTTTCATTTTCTTCTTCTGGGATGTTCATTTGCCATGTATCCCTGTCTGGTCCTCAAAAGGTTCCTGAGTGACTCTATACCATAGTCATGGAGAGCAGGCTTAGCTCATCACAAGCGGCTTTTCAAAAATGAACTCAGCTGACATTTATCTCTTGTTCCCTCTCTCTCCTCCTCTTCCTCCTTCAATTTTATTATATCCTTACCATTTCCTTGATCCAAATTTTCCACATTTCTAATTCCCTAACCGTCTGATACCAACTTGTCACAGAAGATTAGCAGGGAATGATCCCAGGGATGGGATGTGATACCCCAGGGCACTGTATTACCTAGGATACAAATATGATGTCTGTAAAAAAGACCAAAATAACAATGGTTTAAACAAGGTAGCAGTTACTTTTTGTGTCACGTAACAGTTCAAGCACGAGCAGCAGTGGGGCTGAGAAGGTGGGGCCATCGTCTCAGATACCCTGACTCCTTCTCCCCTGTTGCTTTCTTATTCTCAACACACAGCTTCCATCATATAGTGTAGGATTGCTTCTCCAGTTCCTGTCCTCACAGCAGGAAAGGAGAAAAGTGGGGGAGGGCATGCTCCTTCCATTTTAAAAGTATTAAGTTGTACTTACTACCTCTTATATTCTACCATCCAGAACCTAACCACCTGGCCACACTTAGCTGTCAGGGAGATTGGGACATGAATTCTTCAGCTGCTGGTTTTCTTTGCCACAGAAACCTACTTAGCATTTTGTTTCAGATAACTATGGGCATTGTGAAAGTTATAAACTGTACTAGCACACTATGCTGTCTTCTTGGAAAACGTGAAAATTAGAAGAAAAGAACAGGTAATAGTATGATGGTTATGTTTTGCTTGTTTTTGAACTACTGTTCTCTGGTCACCTCAATCATTTATTCAATCAACAAAGTAAGCATGTCAGATACTGTACAAGACCCTGGGCTTACAAAATTGCCTTTAACAGAGGACTTGCCTTTATGTATCTGCCCAGGTAAAGCAGTCAGACAAAAATGCCGATGTGCATGAACATGGAACTTCAGGGGGACTTTCAAAAGGAGTTTGTTCAGCAGATAAAAGGAAAAAAGTTAAGTAGGAGTGGGATAGTTAAAAAATCTTATATGCCAGAATAAGAAGATTCAAATTTATCCAGTAAAAGGCGATAGTGAAATACCAAAGATAAATTACCAAGAAATAACATGAATAGATTCCACTTTCAAGGGTATGATTCTACTAAAACAGAGTTACTTTATCGATTTGATTACATGAAAATTAAAAAAAAATCTACTTGGCAAATAGATTAGATCAAGATGGCAGAGGAGCAAGACGTGGCGCTAACCTTCTCCCACAAATACATCAAAAATACATCAACATGTGGATCGATTCTCAAGGAGCATCTACTGAACGCTGGCAGAAGACCTCAGATTTCCAAAGGGTAAGAAAATCTCCACGTAACTGGGTAGGACAAAAGAAAAAAGGGGAAAAAAAGAGAGGAATCGGGATGGGACCTATGCCCCCGGGAGGGAGCTATGAAAGAGGAAAGCTTTCCACACCCTGGGAAGTCCACTCACTGGCAGGGAAATCAACCAGGACAGAGGGGGAGCTTCGGAGCCTCAGAGGAGAGTGCAGCAACCAGTCTGCAGAGGGCAAAGCAGAGAAAGACCTGCGCAGATGGTTGGTGCTGCTGCCTGGCACCCCCCAGCCTGAGCCGCTCCTCGGCTGAGGCAGACAGGGGCTGGGTGCTGGGGCACTTGGGATTCGGAGGTCAGACCCAGTGAGAGGACTGGGGTTGGTTGCCTGGAGACAGCCTGAGGGGGTGAGGGTGAGGTGTGGCACAACTGAGGGAGTAAGGGAAGAGGCTGGGCCCACCAGAGAGGCAAGGTGCCATTGTGGGGTTCGTGGGAGGAGAGGAGCGGGACCACCATAGGAGCTTCTTTCTCTGTGCCCTCTCTCAGGCAGCAGGGCACCGCCTACATGAGTTCCAGGGGCAGGCATGAGGCACTGATGCCATCTCAGACTCCACAGGTGGGTGGAGAATGCTTCCACCACCGAGGGTCCTGTGACAGGGTGGCAACCACTGCCCCTGCCTCCCCAGGAGCATGCATGCGCCGTGCACCTGCTCATTCCTATCAAGGGGATAACAGCCAGCATAAGCTGAGGAAAGAGATGGCAAGCATCCAAACCAAAAACAGCTCACAAACCAAAAGAATACTAAACCCACACAAGCTACACAGAGACATTCCCACGTATAAATAGCCCTCCAAAAACTACAGTAGATAATTATTTCTCCTAAACTCACAGAGGAAGAGAAATAAAACCAAAATGAAGAAGCAAAGGAACCACTCCCAGTTAAAAGAACAAGAAAGGGACTTCCCTGGTGGCGCAGTAGTTAAGAATCCGCCGGCCAATGCAGGGGACGTGGGTTCGAGCCTGGTCCAGGAGATCCCACATGCTGTGGAGCAACTAAGCCAGTGCACCACAACTACTGAGCCCATGTGCCACAACTACTGAAGCCCGCGTGCCTAGAGCCCATGCTCCGCAACAAGAGAAGCCACTGCAAGGAGAAGCCTGCGCACCACAACGAAGGGTAGCCCCCACTCATTGCAACTAGAGAGCCTACGTGCAGCAACAAAGATCCAACATGGCCAAAAAAAAAAAAAAGACCAAGAGAATTCCACTGAAGGAACAGTGAAACAGACCTCTTCAGTCTAATAAACACCAAAGTTCAAAACGGAGGTAATGAAGATACTGAAGGAATTAAGAAAGGCTATTGAAAGAAATTAAAATTAGTGTGAAAAGGAACTAGAAACTATAAGGAGGAGCCAAGAAAACTTAGAAAATTCATTTGCCAAGATGAAAGCTGAGCTAAAGGCAATAAATAGCAGAATGAATAATACATAAGAAAGTATAAGTGATCTGGAAGATAAAATAATGGAAATTACCCAATCAAAAAAGCAGACAGGGCTTCCCTGGTGGCACAATGGTTGAGGGTCCGCCTGCCGATGCAGGGGACACGGGTTTGTGCCCCGGTCCGGGAGGATCCCACATGCCACAGAGCGGCTGGGCCCATGAGCCATGGCCACTGAGCCTGCGCATCCGGAGCCGGTGCTCCACAACGGAAGAGGCCACAGAAGTGAGAGGCCCATGTACCACAAAAAAAAAAAAAAAAAAAAGCAGAAAATCAAATAAAAAAATGAAACCAATGTAAGAGACTTATGGGGTAATATAAAGCATGCCAATATACACATAATAGGGGTTCCAGAAGGAGAAGAAAGAGAAAAGGGGATTGAAAATATATTTGAAGAAATTACGGCTGAAAACTTCCCAAACCTAAAGAAGGAAACAGATATCCAGATACAGGAAGCACAGAGTGTCCCAAACAAGGTGAACCCAAATGGAACTATAACAAGACATATTATAATAAAAATGGCAAAAGTTAAAGAGAGGATTCTAAAAGCAGCAAGAGAAAAACAAAGAGTTAATTACAAGGGAACCCCCCATAAGGCTGTCATCTGATTTCTCTACAGAAGTGCTGCAGGCCAGAAGGGCGTGGCAAAACATATTCTAAATCTTGAAAGGGAAAAATCTGCAACACAGAATACTCTACCAAGCAAGATTATCATTTAGAATAGGAGGAGAAATAAAGAATTTCTCAGACAAGCAAAAAGTAAACGAATACAGCAATACTAAAACTACCCTAAAAGAAATATTGAAAGAAATATTTCTCCTCTAAATAGAAAAGAAGCAAGAAGATATAGGAAGCAGGAAATCACAACTGGAAAGTAAATCACTTAAATTAGCCAGTATACAGATCAAAAAGAAAAAAAAACCTATTTGTGAAAGCGATGAAGAACACAAAGAACTGCAAAAGGATAAACATGAAGATGTGAAAGGACATGAAAATCATAAAATATGGGGAAGGAGAGTAAGAAACTGTAGATTCCTTTGTTTTTTTTAGAATGTGTTTGACCCTATCAGTCCAAAGCAAGCAGATATAGGAAGGGGTTAATATACTTGAAAAACAGAGAAACCGCAAATCAAAAACATACAACAGATCCACAAAAGCCAAAAAGAAGACAACACAAGCATCAAATAAAAGAAAATCATCAAACCACAAAAAGAAAAGCAAAAAGAAAAAGGAACAAAGAAACATAGATTCAACTACAAAACGTTTAAATGGCAATAAATACAGATGCATCAATAATTACCTTAAATGTCAATGGACAGAATGTTCCAATCAAATGACACAGAGTAGCAGATTGGATAAAAAAACAAAATCCTAGGACACACACAGATTCAAAGTGAGGGGATGGAAAAAGATATCTCATGCAAACGGAAATGACAAGAAAGTGGGAGTTGCAATACTCATATCAGACAAAATAGGCTTTAAAATGAAGGGCTTCTCCTTCTTGTGAGGGCACTGGAATCACAACGAACTGCTGAACAATCATCAACAGGAAGACCCTGGAACTCACCAAATAAGATACCCCACATCCAAAGACAAAGGAGAAGCCACAATGAGATGGTAGGAGGGGCGCAATCATGATAAAATCAAATCCCATAACCACTGGGTGGGCGACTCACAAACTGGAGAACACTTATACCACAGAAGTCCACCCAATGGAGTGAAGGTTCTGAGCCCCACATCAGGCTTCCCAATCTGGGGTCCAGCAACGGGAGGAGGAATCCCCAGAGAATCGGACTTTGAAGGCCAGTGGGATTTGATTGCATGACTTCAACAGGACTGGGGGAAACAGAGACTTCACTCTTAGAGGACACACAAAAAGTCTTGTGTGCACCAGGATCCAGTGGGAAGGAGCACTGACCCCATAGGAGACTGAACCAGACTAACCTGCTAGTGTTGGAGGATCTCCTGCAGAGGCGGGGGGTGGCTGTGCCTCCCCGGGAGGACGAGCACACTGGCAGCAGAAGTTCTGGGAAGTACTCATTGGCATGAGCCCTTCTGGAGTCTGGAATTAGCCCCACCAAAGAGCCTGTAGGCTCCAGTGCTGGGTTGGCTCAGACCAAACAACCAACAGGGAGGGAACACAGCCCAACCCATCAGTAGACAAGCAGATTAAAGTTTACTGAGCTCTGCCCACCAGAGCAACAGCCAACTCTACCCACCACCAGTCCCTCCCATCAGGAAGCTTGCACAAGCCTCTTAGATAGCCTCATCCACCAGAGGGCAGACAGCAGAAGCAAGAAGAACTACAATCCTGCAGCCTGCAGAATGAAAACCACAATCACAGAAAGATAGACAAGATGAAAAGGCAGAGGATTATGTCCCAGATGAAGTAACAAAACTGCAGAAAACCAACTAAATGAAGTGGAAATAGAAAACCTTCCAGAAAAAGAATTTAGAATAATTATAGTGAAGATGATCCAGGACCTTGGAAAAAGAATGGAGGCAAGGATCGAAAAGATGCAAGAAATGTTTAACAAAGACCTAGAAGAATTAAGAACAGAGATGAACAATACAATAACTACAATGAAAAATACATTAGAAGGAATCAATACCAGAATAACTGAGGCAGAAGAATGGATAAGTGACCTGGAAGACAGAATAGTGGAAATCACTGCCATGGAACAGAATAAAGAAAAAAAAAATTGAAAAGAAATGAAGACAGCCTAAGAGACCTCTAGGACAACATTAAACGCACCAACATTCGCATTATAGGGGTCCCAGAAGAAGAGAGAGAAAGGACCGACCCGAGAGAATATTTGAAGATGTTATAGTTGAAAACTTCCCTAACATGGGAAAGGAAATAGGCACCCAAGTC
Organism: Leucopleurus acutus; assembly: GCF_964270905.1. Classification (NCBI taxonomy): domain Eukaryota; kingdom Metazoa; phylum Chordata; class Mammalia; order Artiodactyla; family Delphinidae; genus Leucopleurus; species Leucopleurus acutus. Next base: position 15,657,134 of record NC_139162.1, on the reverse strand, counting down.
CAGGAAGTGCAGAGAGTCCCAGGCAGGATAAACTCAAGGAGAAACACGCCAAGACACATAGTAATCAAATTGACAAAAATTAAAGACAAAGAATAATTATTAAAAGCGACAAGGGAAAAACGACAAATAACATACAAGGGAACTCCCATAAGGTTAAGAGCTGATTTCTCAGCAGAAACTCTGTAAGCCAGAAGGGAGTGGCACGATATATTTAAAGTGATGAAAGGGAAGAACTTACAACCAACAATATTCTACCCAGCAAGAATCCCATTCGGATTCGACAGAGAAATCAAAAGCTTTCCAGACAAGCAAAAGCTAAGAGAATTCACCACCACCAGACCAGCTTTGCAACAAATGCTAAAGGAACTCCTCTAAGCAGGAAAGAGATTAGCAACTTAAAACAACCTTGTACATATATAGACTGCTATATCAAAACCTCCTGGGAAATTCGGTGACCTTGTGGGGCAGCCGCAACACCAGAAGCAGATATTCTCACCCCAGCTAAAGCTCCCATCCGGGCTCCAGCTCCGGCTCTGGCTCCAGCTCCAGCTCCCACTCCTGCTCCTCCTCCAGCTCCAGCTCCAGCTCCTGCTCAGCGCAAACAGCCTCCACCAGCCTCTGCTTTAGGAAATTCACCCCCTCCTTATGCTTCAGCCTTCAAGGGACCAGAAGACATAAAGGTTTAGGAATAAAAAGGGAACCCAACACCCACAGCAGTAAAAGTCTCAATGTCCATCCAGTCATAAAACACAGCCGTGTGGCTGACAGGGTCTTGGTGCTCCAACCAGGTGCCAGGCCTGAGCCTCTTAGATGGGAAAGCCAAGTTCAGGACACTGGACCACCAGAGACGGCCCGGCCCCACATAATAGCAAATGGCAAAAGCTCTCCCAGAGATCTCCATCTCAATGCTAAGACCCAGCTCCACTCAATGACCAGCGAGTTACAGTGCTGGACACCCCATAACAAACAACAAGCAATACAGGAACACAACCCCACCCATTAGCAGAGAGACTGCCTAAAATCATAATAAGTTCACAGACACCCCAAAACACACCACTGGAAGCGGTCTGGCCCAACAGAAAGACAAGTTCCAGCCTCAGCCACCAGAACACAGACGTCAGTCCCCTCCACCAAGAAGCCTACACAACCTACTGAACCAACCTTACCCACTGGGGGCAGACACCAAAAACAACAGGAACTACGAAACTGCAGCCTACGAAAAGGAGACCCCAAATGCAGTAAGTTAAGCAAAATGAGAAAACAGGGAAATACACAGCAGATGAAGGAGCAAGGTAAGAACCCACCAGACCAAACAAATGAAGAGGAAACAGGCAGTCGAGCTGAAAAAGAATTCAGAGTAATGACAGTAAAGATGATCCAAAATCCTGGAAATAGAATAGAGAAAATACAAGAAACGTTTAACAAGGACTTAGAAGAATTAAAGAACAAACAAACAATGATGAACAACACAATAAATGAAATTAAACTTTTCTAGAAGGAATCAGTAGCAGAATAACTGAGGCAGAAGAATGGATAAGTGACCTGGAAGATAAAATAGTGGAAATAACTACCGCAGAGCAGAATACAAAAAAAAGAATGAAAAGAATTGAGTTTCCATGAAAATTCGGAAATTTTTTGTCTTAGTTCCATGAAAAATGCCATTGGTATTTTGATAGGGATTGCAGTGAATCTGAAGATTGCTTTGGGTAGTACAGTCATTTTCACAAGGTTGATTCTTCCAATCCAAGAACATGCTATATCTCTCCATTTGTTTGTATCATCTTTAGTTTCTTTAATCAGTGTCTTACAGTTTTCTGCATACAGGTCTATTGTCTCCTTAGGTGGGTTTATTCCTAGGTATTTTATTCTTTTTGTTGCAATGGTAAATGGCACTGTTTCAGAAAGAGAAAAACTAATACCATATGCTAACACATATATATGGAATAAAAAAAATGGTTCTGAAGAACCTAGGGGCAAGACATGATAAAGATGCAGATGTACAGAATGGACTTGAGGACACGGAGAGGGGTAAGGGAAAGCTGGGTCAAAGTGAGAGAGTGGCATGGACATATATACACTACCAAATGTAAAATAAATAGTTAGGGGGAAGCAGCCACATAGCACACGGAGATCAGCTTGGTGCTTTGTGACCACCTGTGGTATAGGGAGGGGTGGTATAGGGATGGTGGGAGGGAGATGCTAGAGGGAGGAGATATAGGGATATATGTATATGTATAGTTGAATCACTGTTACACAGTAGAAACTAACGCACCATTGCAAAGCAATTATACTTCAATAAGATGTTAAAAAAAAAAAAGAATTGAGGACAGTCTCAGAGACCTCTGGGACAACATTAAATGCACCAACATTCAAATTATAGGGGTCCCAGAAGAAGAAGAGAAAAGGAAAGGGACTGAGAAAATATTTGAAGAGATTGTAGTTGAAAACTTCCCTATTATGGGAAAGGAAATAGTCAATCAAGTGCAGGAAGCACAGAGAACCCCATAAAAGATAAATACAAGGAGAAACACGCCAAGACACATATTAATCAAACTATCAAAAATTAAATACAAAGAAAAATATTAAAAGAAGCAAGGGAAAAGCAACAAATAACATACAAGGAAATCCCCATAAGAGTAACAGGTGATTTGTCAGCAGAAACTCTGCAAGCCAGAAGGGTGTGGCAGGACATTTTTAAAGTGATCAAAGGGAAAAATCTACAACAAAGATTACGATACCGGGCTTCCCTGGTGGCACAGTGGTTGAGGGTCCGCCTGCCGATGCAGGGGACACGGGTTCGTGCCCCGGTCCGGGAGGATCCCACGTGCCGCGGAGTGGCTGGGCCCGTGAGCCATGGCCGCTGAGCCTGTGCTTCCGGAGCCTGTGCTCCGCAACGGGAGGGGCCACAACAGTGAGAGGCCCGTGTACCGCAAAAAAAAAAAAAAAAAAAAAAGATTACGATACCCAGCAAGGATCTTATTCAGATTTAATGGAGATATTAAAACGTTCACAGACAAGCAAAAGCTAACAGAATTCAGCACCACCAAACCAGCTTTTCAACAAATGCCAAAGGAACTTCACTAGCCATGAAACACAAGAGAAGGAAAAGACCTACGATAAAAAACACAAAACAATTAAGAAAATGGTAATAGGAACATATATATCAATAACTACTTAAATGTAAATGGATTAAATGCTCCAACCGAAAGACACAGACTGGCTGAATGGATACAAAAACAAGACCCGTATCTTTGCTGTCTACAACAGACCCACTTCAAACCTACAGACATATACAGACTGAAAGTGAGGGGATGGAAAAAGATATTCCATGCAAATGGAAATCAAGAGAAAGCTGGAGTAGCATTTCTCATAGACTTTAAAATAAAGACGATTATAAGAGACAAAGAAAGACGCCACATAATGATCAAGGGATCAATCCAAGAAGAAGATATAACAATTGTAAAGCTTATGCAGCCAACATAGGAACACCTGAATACATAAGGCAAATGCTAACAACCATAAAAGGGGAAATTGACAGTAACACAATCATAGTAGGGGACTTTAACACACCACTTTCACCAATGGACAGATAATCCAAAATGAAAATAAGGAAACACAAGCTTTAAATGATATAGTAAACAAAATAGACTTAACTGATATTTAAAGGACATTCCATCCAAAAAAACAGAATAGACTTTCTTCTCAAGTACTCATGGAACAGTCTCCAGAATAGATCATATCTTGGGTCACAAATAAAACCTCGGTAAATTTAAGAAAAATGAAATCGTATCAAGTATCTTTTCTGGCGACAATGCTATGAGACTAGATATCAATTATAGGAAAAAAGCTATAAACAATAAAAAAACATGGAGGGTAAACAATACACTACTAAATAACCAAGAGATCACTGAAAAAATCAAACAGGAAATCAAAATATACCTAGAAATAAATAACAACAAAATGTGATGACCCAAAACCTGTGGGATGCAGCAAAAGCAGTACTAAGAGGGAAGTTTATAGCAATAAAATCCTATGTCAAGAAACCAAAAACATCTCAAATAAACAACCTAACCTTACAGCTAAAGTAATTAGAGAAAGAAGAACAAAAAACCCACAAAGTTAGCAGAAGGAAAGAAATCATACAGATAAGATCAGAAATAAAAAGAAATGAAGGAAATGATATGAAAGATCAATAAATAAAATTGATAAACCATTAGCCAGACTCATCAAGAAAGAAAGAGAGAAGACTCAAATCAACAGAATTAGAAATGAAAAAGGAGAAGTAACAAATGACACTGCAGAAATACAAAGGATCATGAGAGATTACTACAAGCAACTATATGCCAATAAAATGGACAATCTGGAAGAGATGGACAAATTCTTAGAAAAGCATAACCTTCCGAGAATGAACCAGGAAGAAATAGAAAATATAAACAGACCAATCACAAGCACTGAAATTGAAACTGTGATTAAACATCTTCCAAAAAACAAAAGCCCAGGACCAGATGGCTTCACAGGTGAATTCTATCAAACATTTAGAGAAGAGCTAACACCTATTCTTCTCACTCTTCCAAAATATAGTGGAGGGAGGAACACTCCCAAACTCATTCTACGAGGCCACCATCACCCTGATACTGAAACCAGACAAAGATGTCACAAAAAAAGAAAACTACAACCAATATTAATAATGAACATAGATGCAAAAATCCTCAACAAAATAATAGCCAACAGAATCCAACAGCACATTAAAAGGATCATACACCATCATCAATGGGTTTTATCCCAGGAATGCAAGAATTTTTATTGTATGCAAATCAATCAATGTGATACATCATATTAACAAAGTGAAGGAGAAAAACCATATCATCATGTCAATAGATGCAGAAAAAGCATTTGAAAAAATTCAACATCCGTTTATGATAAAAACCGTCCAGGGAGCTTCCCTGGTGGCGCAGTGGTTGAGAGTCCACCTGTCGATGCAGGGGACGTGGGTTCGTGCCCCGGTCTGGGATGATCCCATGTGCCGCAGAGTGGCTGGGCCTGTGAGCCATGGCCGCTGAGCCTGCACGTCCAGAGCCTGTGCTCCGCAACGGGAGAGGCCACAACAGTGAGAGGCCCACGTACCGCAAAAACAAGCAAACAAAAAAATCCCTCCAGGAAGTAGGCATAGAGGAAACTTACCTCAACATAATAAAGGCCATAATGACAAACCCACAGTCAACATCATTCTCAATGGTGAAAAACTGAAACCATTTCCACTAAGATCAGGAAAAAGACAAGCTTGCCCACTCTCACCACTATTATTCAACATAGTTTTGGAAGTTTTAGCCACAGCAATCAGAGAAGAAAAAGAAATAAAAGGAATCCATATCGGAAAAGAAGAAGTAAAACCATCACTGTTTGCAGATGACATGATACTATACATAGAGAATCCTAAAGATGTTACCAGAAAACTACTAGAGCTAATCAATGAAGTTGGTAAAGGAGCAGGATACAAAATTAATGCACAGTAATCTCTTGCATTCCTATATGCTAATGATGATAAATCTGAAAGAGAAATTAAGGAAAGACTCTCATTTACCATAGCAACAAAAAGAATAAAATACCTAGGAATAAATCTACCTAAGAAGACAAAAGTCCTGTATGCAGAAAACTAAAAGACACTGATGAAAGAAATTAAATATGATAGAAAGAGATGGAGAGATACGCCACGTTCTTGGATTGGAAGAATCAACGTTGTGAAAATGACTCTACTACCCAAAGCAATCTATAGATTCAATGCAATCTCTATCAAACTACCAGTGGCATTTTTCACAGAACTAGAACAAAAAATTTCACAATTGGTATGGAAACACAAAAGACACTGAATAGCCAAAGCAACCTTGAGAAAGAAAAATGGAGCTGGAGGAATCAGGCTCCCTGACTTCAGACTATACTACAAAGCTATAGTCATCAAGACAGTATGGTACTGGCACAAAGACAGAAATATAGATTAATGCAATGGAACAGGATAGAAAGCCCAGAGATAAACCCATGCACATATAGTCACCTTATCCTTGATAAAGGAGGCAAGAATACACAAAGGAAAAAGGACAGCCTCTTCCATAAGTGGTGTTGTGAAAACTGGACAGCTACATGTAAAAGAATGAAATTAGAACACTGCCTAACACCATACACAAAAATAAACTCAAAGTGGATTAGAGACTTAAATGTAAGGTCAGACACTATCAAACTCTTAGAGGAAAACATAGGGAGAACACTGCATGACGTAAATCACAGCAAGATCCTTTTTGACCCACCTCCTAGAGAAATGGAAATAAAAACAAAAATTAAAAAATGGGACCTAACGAATTCTAAAGCTTTGGAACAGCAAAGGAAACCATAAACAAGACGAAAAGACAACCCTCAGAATGGGAGAAAATATTTGCAAATGAAGCAACTGACAAAGAATTAATCTCCAAAATATACAAGCAGCTCATGCAGCTCAATATCAAAAAACAAACAACCCAATCACAAAATAGGCAGAAGACCTAAATAGACATTTCTCCAAAGAAGATATACAGATTGCCAACAAACACATGAAAGAATGTTCAACATCATTAATCATTAGAGAAATGCAAATCAAAAGTACAATGAGGTATCACCTCACACCAGTCAGAAAGGCCACCATCAAAAAATCTACAAACAAGAAATGCTGGAAAGGGTGTGGAGAAAAGGGAACCGCCTTGCACTGTTGGTGGGAATGTAAATTGATACAGCCACTATGGAGAACAGTATGGAGGTTCCTTAAGAAACTAAAAATGGAACTACCATACGACCCAGCAATCCCACTACTGGGCATATACCCTGAGAAAACCATAATTCAAAAAGAGTCATGTACCACAATGTTCGTTGCAGCTCTATTTACAATAGCCAGGACATGGAAACAACCAAAGCATCCATCAACAGATGAATGGATAAAGATGTGGCACATATATACAATGGAGTATTACTCAGCCATAAAAAGAATCAGAATTGAGTTATTTGTAGTGAGGTGGATGGACCTAGAAACTGTTATACAGAGTGAAATAAGTCAGAAAGGGAAAAACAAATACCATATGCTAACACATATATATAGAATAAAAAGAAAAAATGGCTCTGAAGACCTAGGGGCAGGACAGGAATTAGAGGCAGATGTGGAGAATGAACTTGAGGACACGGGGTGGGGGAAGGGTAAGCTGGGTCGAAGTGAGAGAGGCGCACAGACATATATACACTACCAAATATGTAACAGCTAGTGGGAAGCAGCTGCATAGCACAGGAAGATCAGCTTGGTGGTTATTGTCCTCCTAGGGGGTGGGATAGGGAGGATGCGACGGAGATGCAAAAGGGAGGGGATATGGGGATATATGTATATGTATAGCTGATTCACTTTGTTATACAGCAGAAACTAACATACCATTGTAAAGGAATTATATTTTAATAAAAATGTTAAAAAATAAAAAGTAAAAGCCTCATGGGAACAGCAAACCCAAAAACTACAACAGATACACACAAAAAGAAAAAACAACCCAAACACAACACTAAGGATGGTCATCGAACCACAAGAGAACAAAAGAGGAAGGAAAGAAAAAAGACCTACAAAAACAAACCCAAAACAAATAAGAAAATGACAATAGGAACACACATATCAATAATTACCTTAAATGTAAATGGATTAAATGCACCAACCAAAAGACATAGAATGGCTGAATGTATACGAAAACAAGACCTGTATATATGCTGTCTACAAGAGACCCACCTCAGACCTAGGAACACATACAGACTGAAAGTGAGGGGATAGAAGAAGGTATTCCATGCAAATGGAAATTAAAAGAAAGCTGGAGTAGCAATATTCATATCAGACAAAATAGACTTAAAAATAAAGACTGTTATAATAGACTAATAAGGACACTACATAATGATCAAGGAATCAATTCAAGAACATGATATAACAATTGTAAACATATATGCACTGAACATGGGAGCACCTCAATATATAAGGCAAATGCTAACAGCCATAAAGGGAGAAGTCGATAGTAACACAATAATAGTGGGGGACCTTAACACCCCACTTGCAACAATGGACACACCATCCAGACAGAAAATCAGTAAGGAAACACTGGCCTTAAATGACACATTTGATCAGATGGACTTAATTGATATTTATAGAGCACTCCATCCAAAAGCAGAAGAATACACTTTCTTCTCAACAGCACATGGAATATTCTCCAAGACTGACCACATCCTGGGCCACAAAGTGAGCCTCAGAAAATTTAAGAAAATTGAAATCATATCAAGCATCTTTTCCAAACACAATATGATGAGATTAGAAATAAACTAGAAGAAAGAAAAACTATAAAAAATACAAAGACGTGGAAGCTAAACAATAAGCTACTAAACAACCAATGGATCACTGAAGACATCAAAGAGGAAATCGAAAAGTTCCTAGAGACAAATGAAAATGAAAGCATCAATGGACTACAACAAAAGCAGTTCTAAGAGAGAAGTTTACAGCAATACAATCTTACACCAGGAAATAAAAATGTCAAATAAACAACCTAACCTTACACCTAAACCAACTAGAGAAAGAAGAACAAACAAAACCCAAAGTTAGCAGAAGGAAACAAGTCATAAAGATCAGAGCAGAAATAAATGAAATAGAGACAAAGAAGACAATAGCAAAGATCAATCAAACTAAAAGCTGGTTCTTTGAAAAGATAAACGAAATTGATAAACCTTTAGCCAGACTCATAAAGAAAAAAAGGTAAGGGACTCAAATCAATAAAATTAGAAATGAAAAAGGAGAAGTTATAACTGACACCACAGAAATACAAAGGATCATAAGAGACTACTATATGCAACGATATGCCAATAAAATGGACAACCTGGAAGAAATGGACAAATTCTTAGAAAAATACAGTCTCACAAGACTGAACCAGGAAGAATTAGAAAATATGAATAGACCAATCACAAGCACTGAAATTGAAACTGTAATTAAAAAACTCCCAACAAACAAAACTCCAGGACCTGATGGCTTCACAGGTGAATTCTATCAAACAGGGAAGAGCTAACAGCTATTCTTCTGAAACTGTTCCAAAAAATTGCAGAGGAAGGAAAACTCCCAAACTCACTCTATGAGGCCATGATCACCCTGATACCATAGATATCATACCATACCATAGACACCACAAAGATATTACAAAAAAAGAAAATTACAGACCAATATCACCGATGAGCATAGATGCAAAAATCCTCAACAAGATACTAGCAATTTGAATCCAACAATACATTAAAAGGATCATACACCATGATCAAGTGGGGCTTATCCCAAGGATGCAAGGGTTTTTCAGTATCCTCAAATCAATCAGTGTGATAAACCACATGGACAAACTGAAGAAGAAAAACCATATAATCATCTCAATAGATGCAGAAAAAGCTTTGACAAAATGCAACACCCATTTATAATAAAAACTCTCCAGAAAGTGGGCATAGAGGGAATCTACCTCAACATAATAAAGGCCATATATGACAAACCTACAGTTAGCTTCATATTCAATGGTGGAAAGCTGAAAGCATTTCCTCTAAGATCAGGAATAAGACAAGGATGCCCACTATCACCATTTTTATTCAACATAGTTTTGGAAGTCCTAGCTATGGCAATTAGAGAAGAAAAAGAATGAAAAGGAATTGGAAAAGAAGAAGTTAAACCATCACTGTTTGCAGATGACATGATACTATACATAGAAAATCCTAAAGATGCTACCAGAAAACTACTGGAGCTCATCAATGAATCTGGTAAAGTTGCAGGCTACAAAATTAATACACAGAAATCTGTTGCATTTCTATATACTAACAATGAAAGATCAGAAAGAGAAGTTAAAGAAACAATCCCATTTACCATTGCATCAAAAAGAATAAAATGCCTAGGAATAAACCTACCTATGGAGACAAAAGAACTGTACTCCGAAAAGCATAAGATGCTAATGGAAGAAACTGAAGATGACACAAACAGATGGAATGATATACCATGTTCCTGGATTGAAAGAATCAATATTGTCAAACTGAGTATACTACCCAAGGCAATCTACAGATTCAATGCAATCCCTATAAAATTACCAATGGCATTTTTCATGGAACTAGAACAAAAAATCTTAAAATTGTATGGAGACACAAAAGACCCCGAAGAGCCAAAGCAATCTTGAGAAAGAAAAATGGAGCTGGAATAATCAGGCTCGCTGGCCTCAGACTATACTACAAAGCTACAGTCATCAAAATAGTATGGTGCTCACACAAAAATAGAACTATAGATCAATGGAAAAGGATAGAAAGCCCAGAAATAAACCCACGCACCTATGGTCAATTAATCTATGACAAACGAGGCAAGACTATACAATGGTGGAAAGACAGTCTTTTCAACAAATGGTGCTCAGAAAACTGGACAGCTACATGTAAAAAAAAATGAAATTAGACCATCTTTTTTTTTTTTTTTTTTTTTGCGGTATGCGGGCCTCTCACCGTTGTGGCCCCTCCTGTTGCAGAGCATAGGCTCCAGACGCACAGGCTCAGTGGCCATGGCTCATGAGCCCAGCCGCTCCGCGGCATGTGGGATCCTTGCAGACTGGGGCACGAACCCACGTCCCCTGCATTGGCAGGCGGACTCTCAACCATTGCACCACCAGGGAAGCCCTTTATTTATTTTTAGTTTTTGAAATTAGACTATCTTTAACACCATACACAAAAATAACCTCAAGATGGGTTAAAGTCCTAAGTGTTAGACTGGACACTATAAAACTCCTAGAGGAAAACATAGGCAGAACACTCTGACACAAATCACAGCCATATCTTTTCTGATCCGTCTCCCAGATTAATGGAAATAAAAAGAAAAATAAACAAATGGGACCTAATAAAACTCAAAAGCTTTTGCACAGCAAAGAAACCATAAATAAAAGGAAAAGACAACCCACAGATAGGGAGAAAATATTTGCAAATGATGTGACCAACAAGGGATTAGTCTCCAAAATTTACAAACAGCTCATGCAGCTTAATATCATCAAAACAAAAAGCCCAATCGAAAAATTGGCAAAAGACCTAAATAGACATTTCTCCAAAGACATACAGATGGCCAAGAAGCTCATGAAAAGATGCTCAACATCACTAATGATTAGAGAAATGCAAATCAAAACTACAGTGAGATACCACATCACACCAGTCAAAATAGCTATCATCAAAAAATCCACAAACAATAAATGCTGGAGAGGGAGTGGAGAGAAGGGACTCCTCCTACACTGTTGGTGGGAATGTAAATTGGTACAGCCACTATGGAGAACAGTATGGAGGTTCCTTTAAAAACTAAAAATAGAGTTATCATATGGCCCTGCAATCCCACTCCTGGGCATATATCCGGAGAAAAACATGGTCTGAAAGGATACATGCACCCCAAAGTTCATTGCAGTGCTGTTTACAACCACCAAGACATGAAAGTAACCTAAATGCCCATCTACAGAGGAATGCAGAAAGATGTGGTAAATATATACAAGGGAATATTACTCAGCCTTAAAAAAAGAATGAAGTAATGCCATTTGCAGCAACATGGATGCACCTAGAGATTATCATACTGAGTGAAGTAATTCAGACAGAGAAAGAGAAATATCAAATGACATCACTTATATGTAGAATCCAAAAAGAAATTATACAAATGAACGTATTTACAAAACAGAAATGGACACACAGAATTAGAGAATGAACTTATGGTTACTGGCAGGGGTGGGGAAGGGTGAATGGAAGGGATAGTTAGGGAGTTTGGGATTGACATGTACACACCGCTAGAGTTAAAAAGGATAACCAACAAGGAACTACTGTATAGTACAGGGAACACTGCTCAATGTTATGTGGCAGCCTGGATGGGAGGGGAGTCTGGGGGAGAATGGATACATGTATATGTATGGCTGAGTCACTTTGCTGTGCACCTGAAACTATCACAACATTGTTAATCAGCTATACTCCAGTATAAAATAAAAAGTTTAAAAAATTTTTAAAATTAAAAAAAAATGACAAATACTGAATCAAAACAATAAAATAAGACAAAGGCCTTAAAGAAAGATAAAGAAGGACACTATATAATGGTAAAAGAATCAATACAAGAAGACTGTTTTACACTTGTAAACATATATGCACCTAATATAGGAGCACCCAAATACATAAAACAAATACTAACAGACATAAAGGGAGAAACTGATGGGAATACAATAATACTAGGAGATGTTAACACCCCACTCACATCAGTGGACAGATTTTCTAGACTGAAAATCAATAAGGCAACAGAGATCCTAAGTGATACAATAGAATTGTATATTTTCAGGACATCACATCCAAAATAAAAACCAGAATACACATTCTTTTCATGGAACATTCTCTAGGATTGATCACATCCTAGGGCACAAAACTAACCTCAACAAATTTAAGAGTGTAGAAATTATTTCAAGCATCTTCTCTGATCACAGTGGCATGAAAGTAGAAATCAACCATACAAAAAGAAATGAGAAAAAAAAAAAAAGATTACATGGAGACTAAACAATGCTACTAAAAAACCAGTAAGTCAAAAAGGAAATTTAGAAGTACCTTGGGACAACAGACAATGATAACACAACCATACAAAATCTATGGGATGCAGCAAAAGCAGTTCTTAAGAGGGAAGTTCACAGCAATACAGGCCTTCCTCAAAAAACAAGAAAAATCTCAAATAAACAACCTAACATACCACCTAAAAGAATTACATAGTTAGGGAGTTTGGGATTGACATGTACATACTGCTATGTTTAAGGTGGATAACCAACAGGGACCTACTGTATAACACAGGGAACTCTGCTCAATATTATGTGATGACCTAAATGGGAGGGCAGTTTGAAAAGGAGTGGATACATGTGTATGTGTGGCTGAATCAGTTTGCTGTGTGTCTGAAACTAATACAACACTGTTAATCAACTGTACTCCAATATTAAATAAAAACTTTAAAAAAATAAAATAACGTTTAGCTTTTGGCCAACTCTATAAATAAAGTAAAAATCATTGAATTATATTTAAAAAAGAATTAGGAAAAGAAGAACAAACAAAACCTAAAGTCAGCAGAAAGAAAGAAAGAATAAAAATCAGGGAGGAAAAAAATTATAAAGAGATTTTAAAAAATAGGAAAAAAATTAATAAAACCAAGAGCTGGTTCTTTGAAAGGGTAAATGAATTTGACAAACCTCTGGCCAAAGTCACCAAGAAGAATAGAAAGACAACCCAAATAAACAAAATAAGAAATGAAAAAGGAGAAATCTCAACTGATACCATAGAAATTTAAAAAAATCATAAGAGGATACTATGAACAATTATATGCCAACAAATTTGATAACCTCAAAGAAATGGACAACTTTCTATAAACATAAGCCCACCAAAATTGAATCAAGAAGAAATAGATAATTTGAACAGATCAATCACTAGAAATGAAATAGAATCTGTAATAAAAAATAAATAAAAAAAGAACTCCTTACAAACAAAAATCCAGGACCAGATGGCTTCACAGGCAAATTCTACCAAATACACAAAGAAGAACTTATACCAATCCTTTTCAAACTCTTCCAAAAGATCAAAGAGGAGGGAACACTCCCAAAGACATTCTATAAAACCACTATCACTCTGATACCAAAAGCAGACAAAGATACCACCAAAAAAGAAAATTACAGGCCAATATCTTTGATGAATATAGATGCAAAAATTCTCAAGAAAATATAAGCAAGCCAAATCCAACAACACATAAAAACGATCATACACCATGACCAAGTGGGATTCATCCCAAGTTCATAAGGATGGTTCAATGTACACAAATCAATGTAATACACCACATTAACAAAAGTCAAAAATCACATGATCATCTCAATAAATGTAGAAAAAGCATTTGACAACATTCAACATCCATTCATGATAAAAACTCTTACCAAAGTGGGTATAGAGGGAACATATCTCAACATAATAAAAGCCATTTATGACAAACCCACAGCCAATATAATACTCAATGGTGAAAAGCTGAAAGCGTTCCCACTAAAATCTGGAACAAGACAAGAATGCCCACTCTCACCACGTCTATTCAACATAGTATTGGAAGTCCTAGCCATAGCAATCAGACAAGAAAAGGAAATCAGACAGGAAAAGGTATCCAAATTGGAAGAGAAGAGGTAAAACTGTCACTATATGCAGATGACATAATACTATACACAGAAAACCCTAAGGACTCCACACAAAAACTACTAGATATAATAAATGAATTTATCAAAGTAGCAGGATACAAAATTAACATTCAGAAATCAGATGCATTTCTTTACACTAACAAAGAAATATCAGAAAGCAAATGTAAAAACAACTATACCTTTTAAAATTGCAACAACGGGGCTTCCCTGGTGGCACAGTGGTTGAGAGTCCGCCTGCCGATGCAGGGGACGCGGGTTCATGCCCCCGTCCGGGATGATCCCACATGCCGCGGAGCGGCTGGGCCCGTGAGCCACGGCCGCTGGGCCTGCGCGTCCGGAACCTGTGCTCTGCAGTGGGAGAGGCCGCGGTGGTGAGAGGTCCGTGTACTGCAAAAAAAAAAAAAAAAAGAAAAAAAATTGCAACAAGAACAAAATACTTAAGAATAAACCTGAGCAAGGAGGTGAAAGACTTATACATTGAGAACTATAAAACATTAATAAAGGAAATTAAAGAGGATTCAAATAAATGGAAAGATATCCCATGTTCTTGGATTAGAAGAATTAATATTATTAATATAGAAATACTACCTAAAGCAGTCTACAGGTTTAATGCAATCCCAATCAGATCACCCATGACATTTTTCACAAAACTAGAACAAATAATCCAAAAATTTATATGGAACCATAAAAGACCCAGAATTGCCAAAGCAATACTGAGGGGGAAAAAAACAAAGCAGGAGGCATAACACTCCCAGAGTTCAGACAATACTATACAGCTACAGTAATCAAAACATTATGGTACTGGCACCAAAACAGACATACAGATCAACAGAAAACAATAGAGAGCCCAGAAATAACCCAACACACCTATGGTCAATTAATCTTCAACAAAGGAGGTAAGAATATAAAATGGGAAAAAGACAGTCTCTTCAGCAAGTGTTGCTGGGAAAATTGGACAGCTGCATGTAAGTCAATGAAGTTAAAACACACCCTCACACCATGCACAAAAATAAACTCAAAATGGCTTAAAGACTTAAACATAAGACATGACACCATAAAATTCCTAGAAGAGAACACAGGCAAAACATTCTCTTACATAAATTGAAACGTTTTCTTAGGTCAGTCTCCCAAGGCAATAGAAATAAAAACAAAAATAAACAAGTGGGACTTAATCAAACTTACAAGCTTTTGCACAGCAAAGCAAACCATAAAAAACAAATGTACAAACAAAAAAACCCCAAAATACAACCTACAGGATGGGAGAAAATATTTGCAAATGATGTCACAAACAAGGGCTTAATCTCCAAAATATACAAATATCTCATACAACTCAACAAAAAACCACAAACAACCCAATCAAAAAATGGGCAGAAGACCTAAACAGACATTGCTCCAAAGAAGACATACAGATGGCCAGGAGCCACATGAAAAGATGCTCAACAACACTAATTATTAGAGAAATGCAAATCAAAACAACAATGAGGTACCACCTCACACTGGTCAGAACAGCCATCATTAAAAAGTCTACAAATGACAAATGCTGGAGAGGGTGTGGAGAAAAGGAAACCCTCTTATACTGTTGGTGGTAATGTAAGTTGGTGCAGCCACTATGAAAAACAGTATGGAGGTTCCTCAGAAAACTAAAAATAGAACTACCATATGATCTAGCAATCCCATTCCTGGGCATATACCTGGACAAACTATAATTCAAAAAGATATGTGCACCCCTATGTTCATAGCAGCACTATTCACAATAGCCAAGACATGGAAACAACCTAAACGTCCATCGACAGATGAATGGATAGAGAAGATATGGTACATATATACAATGGAATACTACTCAGCCATAAAAAAACAAAATAATGCCATTTGCAGCAACATGGATGCAACTAGAGATTATCATATTAAGTGAAGTAAATCAGAAACAGAAAGACAAATACCATATGATATCACTTATATGCAGAATCTAAAATATGGCACAAATGACCCTATCTACAAAACAGAAACAGACTCACAGACATAGAGAACACAGTTGTGGTTGCCGAGGGGGAGGGGGAGACGGAGAGGAATGGACTGGCAGTTTGGGGTTAGTAGATGCAAACTATTACATTTAGAATGGATAAACAACAAGGTCCTACTGTACAGCACATGGAACTATATCCAATCCCTGAAATAAAACCATAATGGAAAAGAATATGTTAAAAAAAAGGTATATATGTGTATAACTGAGTCACTGTGCTGTACAACAGAGACTGTCACAACACTGTAAATCAACTATACTTAAAAAAAAATCTACTTGGCACTAACATCATGAACAAAATCAAAAGATGAATGACAACATGAGAAAGATATTAACCACACGCAAGACAGACAAGGGGCTGATTTCCTCATATAATAATAATAATAATGATAATAATAATAATAAAACAATCTAAAAAACAATAACACAAGAGAAAATTACCCAAAGATATGAACAGAAAAAATAAATTACTAATGGTATTTATTCATTAGTAGTATGCTACACGAAATATGCACAACCTCTCCTAAAAGAAATTAAAATAAAAACTTGACATATTACATCCAAAGTTGCTTATACACCTTACTGGTGAAGATCGTGGGAAACAAGCACTCAGAGCAAAAAAGGATTAAAGTAAAAGGAATACTTTATAATAAAAAAAGGTAAATAGACTCTAAAATAGCTCCCAATAATCCCTGCTTCCTGGTATTGATGCCCCTGTGTAATCCTCTCCACTTAAGTGTGTGCTGGACCTAGTGACTCTCTTCTAACCAAAAGAATATGGCAAAAGTGATGAGATATTATTTCCAAGATTTAATTACAAATAATTCTAGCTTCTATCATATTCACTCTCTTGCTTTCTCCCTCACTTACTCTGAGGGACACCAACTGCTGCACTGTAAGCTGATTTTTGCAGAGGCCCACATGGCAAGGAGCTGATTATTTCTAGCCAATAGCCAGTGAGAGAACCTGAGGCCTGCCAACAGCATGTGAGTGAGTTTGGAAGTGGATCTTCCCACATTTGAGCCTTAAGATGACTGCAGCAGCAGCCAACAATTTGATTGCAGCCTTATGAGAGTTTCTGAGCCTGAGGAGTTAGCTCAGCCACACCAGATTCCTCACCCACAAAAACTGCATGATAAATGATTGTTAAAAATACACAGCTTTGGGACAATCTGTTACATAGCAATAGATAAATAATACAGATTTTCATAACTGTGGAACTGGGGTGCTGCCTTGGCTTTGGAAGCAGACAGTGGGCAGAGGCTGGAAAGGTTTTGAGGAGCATGTTAGCGAAAGCTTAAATTGCCTTGAATAGACTCTTAGTAGAAATATGGACTTTGAGGATGCTGCCATTAAGGGCACAAAAGAAGTGAAGAACATGTTAGTGGTTATATAGAAAAAGAGGGATCCTTGTTAATGAGTGGCAGAAAGCTTAGCAACACTGTTGCCTTCATTAACATGGAAAGCAGGATATGTGTTGAATGAACTGGGTGACCTACCTGAGATTCCCAAACAATCTGCTGAGATTACTACTTAATTTTTTCTTGCTGTTTATAATAAAAATGAGAGAATAGAGAGATATATGGAAAGAAGAATGGTTAAACAAAAATGAATCAGAACTGGAGAGTTATGGTAAGATGGTGGAGTAGGAAGCACCAGGAATTAATCTCCATACCTAGATAACATTTGTCCTGGAAGAATCTGCTTGATATAAGTTTTGGAACTCTGGAGTCAATTAAAAGGCTTGCAGCTTCCATGGGAAGACTTGGACAGTAAATTACAATAATTTAGGCCAATTTCAGCACTTAGCTCAGTAGCAGCTACCCATTGCCCACTCCCTAAACCAGTGGCAGGCAGCCATGTACATGTTCAAGGAACAGCTTGCAGGTAACTTGCCAGAGCCAATGTAGGCAATAAAAACCCTGTCCTCCAGTATCAAGGATCTATGCTCCGATTGCTGATTTCTGCTTCTGATTGCAAAGGTATAGACAAAGAGATGGGGAGCCACTGTTGCAACCCTCACCACCACTGCTGCAAGCCCATCCCTTTCAGCTAAGTGGCTTCTAGGAGATTTAAAGGGTGGGTCCATTTCCCCCCTTTCATTTTTGTCTCTCCCACCTTGTGGAGCCAGACATTTAAAGATTAGAATATTCAGAAGCAACCACATATAAAGGGGAATTTAGAAAGTCACTGTACAGACCAAGGGAAAGGTACAGACTCAGAAAAGCCTTGAGAGGACTTTATGAAGTTTATAATTCAGGCTGATTGCTGACACAGAGGTAGGAAAGAAAGAAAACTACAGGCCAATATCACTGATGAACATAGATGCAAAAATCCTCAACAAAATACTAGCAAACAGAATCCAACAGCACATTAAAAGGATCATACACCATGATCAAGTTGGTTTTATTCCAGGAATGCAAGGATTCTTCAATATACACAAATCTATCAATGTGATAAACCATATTAACAAATTGAAGGAGAAAAACCATATGATCATCTCAATAGATGCAGAGAAAGCTTTTGACAAAATTCAACACCCATTTATGATAAAAACCCTGCAGAAAGTAGGCATAGAGGGAACTTTCCTTAACATAATAAAGGCCATATATGACAAGCCCACAGCCAACATCATCCTCAATGGTGAAAAACTGAAAGCATTTCCACTAAGATCAGGAACAAGACAAGGTTGCCCACTCTCACCACTCTTATTCAACATAGTTTTGGAAGTTTTAGCCACAGCAATCAGACAAGAAAAAGAAATAAAAGGAATCCAAGTTGGAAAAGAAGAAGTAAAGCTGTCACTGTTTGCAGATGACATGATACTATACATAGAGAATCCTAAAGATGCTACCAGAAAACTACTAGAGCTAGTCAATGAATTTGGTAAAGTAGCAGGATACAAAATTAATGCACAGAAATCTCTGGCATTCTTATACACTAATGATGAAAAATCTGAAAGTGAAATCAAGAAGACACTCCCATTTACCACTGCAACAAAAAGAATAAAATATCTACGAAGAAACCTACCTAAGGAGACAAAAGACCTGTAAGCAGAAAATTATAAGACACTGATGAAAGAAATTAAAGATGACACAAATAGATGGAGAGATATACCATGTTCTTGGATTGGAAGAATCAACATTGTAAAAATGACTCTACTACCCAAAGCAATCTATAGATTCAATACAATCCCCATCAAACTACCACTGGCATTTTTCACAGAACTAGAACAAAAAATTTTGCAATTTGTATGGAAACACAAAAGACCCTGAATAGCCAAAGCAATCTTGAGAACGAAAAACAGAGCTGGAGGAATCAGGCTCCCTGACTTCAGACTATACTACAAAGCTACAGTAATCAAGACAGTGTGGTACTGGCACAAAAACATAAAGACAGATCAATGGAACAGGATAGAAAGCTCAGAGATAAACCCATGCACATATGGTCACCTTATCTTTGATAAAGGAGGCAGGAATGTACAGTGGAGAAAGGACAGCCTCTTCAATAAGTGGTGCTGGGAAAACTGGACAGGTACATGTAAAAGTATGAGATTAGATCATTTCCTAACACCATACACAAAAATAAGCTCAAAATGGATTCAAGACCTAAATGTAAGGCCAGAAACTATCAAACTCTTAGAGGAAAACATAGGCAGAACACTCTATGACACAAATCACAGCAAGATCCTTTTTGACCCACCTCCTAGAGAAATGGAAATAAAAACAAAAATAAACAAATGGGACCTAATGAAACTTCAAAGCTTTTGCACAGCAAAGGAAACCATAAACAAGACCAAAAGACAACCCTCAGAATGGGAGAAAATATTTGCAAATGAAGCAACTGACAAAGGATTAATTTCCAAAATTTACAAGCAGCTCATGCAGCTCAATAACAAAAAACCAAACAACCCAATCCAAAAATGGGCAGAAGACCTAAATAGACATTTCTGCAAAGAAGATATACAGACTGCCAACAAACACATGAAAGAATGCTCAACATCATTAATCATTAGAGAAATGCAAATCAAAACTACAATGAGATATCATCTCACACCAGTCAGAATGGCCATCATCAAAAAATCTAGAAACAATAAATGCTGGAGAGGGTGTGGAGAAAAGGGAACACTCTTGCACTGCTGGTGGGAATGTGAATTGGTTCAGCCACTATGGAGAACAGTATGGAGGTTCCTTAAAAAACTACAAATAGAACTACCATATGACCCAGCAATCCCACTACTGGGCATATACCCTGAGAAAACCAAAATTCAGAAGGAGTCATGTACCAAAATGTTCATTGCAGCTCTATTTACAATAGCCTGGAGATGGAAACAACCTAAGTGCCCATCATCGGATGAATGGATAAAGAAGATGTGGCACATATATACAATGGAATATTACTCAGCCATAAAAAGAAACGAAATTGGGCTATTTGTAATGAGGTGGTTAGACCTAGAGTCTGTCATACAGAGTGAAGTAAGTCAGAAAGAGAAAGACAAATATCGTATGCTAACACATATATATGGAAGTTAAGAAAAAAAAATGTCATGAAGAACCTAGGGGTAAGACAGGAATAAAGACACAGACCTACTGGAGAACGCACTTGAGGATATGGGGAGGGGTAAGGGTGAGCTGTGACAGGGCGAGAGAGAGGCATGGACATATATACACTAACAAACATAAGGTAGATAGCTAGTAGGAAGCAGCCGCATGGCACAGGGATATCGGCTCGGTGCTTTGTGACCGCCTGGAGGGGTGGGATAGGGAGGGTGGGAGGGAGGGAGACGCAAGAGGGAAGACATATGGGAACATATGTTTATGTATGACTGATGCACTTTGTTATAAAGCAGAAACTAACACACCATTGTAATGCAATTATACCCCAATAAAGATGTTAAAAAAAAAAACAAACAACAGAAACAGACTCACAGACTGAGAGAACGATATTATGGTTACCAGGGGGTACGGATTGGGGGGTGGGATGGTTAGGGAGTTTGGAATTGACATGTACACACTGCTATATTTCAAATGGATAACCAACAAGGACCTACTGTATAGTACAGGGAACTGTGCCCAATATTATGTAACAACCTAAATGGGAAAAGAATTTGAAAAAGAATAGGTACATGTATATGTATGACTAAATCACTTTGCTGTACGCGTGAAACTAACACAACATTCTTAATCAGCTATACCCCAATATAAAATAAAAAGTTTAAAAAAAAATGAAATTGGGGGCACCAACACACCATTTAGCTAATAAGTTGTCTAAACAAGAAAAAAGGTAGAAATCATAAATATAAAAATTAGGATGGGGAAATAATATTTTATAATAAATATTAGTCATTATGCTATACACCTTAAAATATGCAGTACTGTATGTCAATTGTATCTCAATAAAACTGAAAGAACAACAATGGGGAAATAACAGATTCAGAGGAAATATAAAGCAAATTACTTTGTTTAACTCTATATATTTAAAATATTATTGAAATGGATGAATTTTTAGGAAAAAATCATGAAAATGTACCTCCAGAGGAGAGAGCAAATCTAAATGGATTAAGTACCACAGAAAAAGAAAAAAATTTTTTAATTATCAAAGAGCCACTCTTCCCCCTAAAAATGTACCAAGCCAAGAAGTTTTCAGCAGTTCACTTTTCACCACTATTATTTTGCAGTATTATAGAGTAGCTGATGCAATTAGGTGAGAGAAAGAAATAGGTCTTAAAAGCTGGAAAGGAAAAGGAAAAGCTGTCATTCTTTGTAGGAAGTACAATGCCTATTAGACCTTTTCAGGTTCTATAGGTAACATATTCTATGACTAGAAATAGTGCTCTGGCCCACACATTAGGTAATAAAGAAGGCTGCCAGTTTTGAATGAGTCCAGGAACAGGAAAGAGCTCTGTAGAAGGTACAGGCTGTAGTGCAAGTGGCTCAGCCACTTGAGTCATACAGTCCAGTAGACCATAGGGTGTTGTAGGTATCAGTTGTGATTAAGGGTGCATTGTGTTTGTAGCAAGATCTAGGGGAAGAATCACAACGTAGACCCTGAGGTCCTAGAGCAACCATGACTGCTGTAGCATAAAGTTACATGATTTTTAAAAAACACCTTCCGGCATGATACTGGAACCTGACAGATCGAATATATGACCACAGGATACCTAGTGACTGTATATCCGGAACTGCTGAACCCAAGTCATAAAGTTAACTTGGCCTACTAGTAATCCATTATAAGATATAAATAGGACATAAAGGATAATCATGAGCAGTACCAAAGGATACACTTAAGTTGCATGAGCAGGTAGACCAGACCCCCATATCATCCACTATAGTTCACCAGCGCCCTCCCTTGCTCATATCTATGGCATATGTACAACCCATGTACAATACACCCATATACAACACACCTATGTAAAGCATGTGAAGGAGGTGGATAAAGCCTGAACTTTGAGGTAATTAATGGCTAGACTCAAGCCCAAAATGGATGGTAGTTGCATTACAGCCCCATTCAAGGGCAACCTTTAAAGACAGTGGAGAGAGACAATCTTCCCAATGGTCAGAGCTTCAGGCAGTGGTCATTCACTCTGTATGGAAGAAGTGGCTTATGGTAAGAATATGTATGGACTAATGGGCAGTGACAAATGGCCTGGCCTATTGGTCAGGGATCTGAAAGGTAAGAATGAAAGACAAGGAGCCCTAGGACAAGGCATATGGATAGGCCTATGAGAGTAGACATGAAGTGTAAAGATCTTTGTATCACACAGTAGCATTCACCAGGAAGCATCAATCATGGAAAGAGCATTAAACCACCAAGTAAACAAAATGACTTGGTGAGTTAATATTACTCCATTTTTGTCATAGGCCATGCAGTTCAATGGGCCTATGAATAAAGTTACCAGAGTGGCAGAGATGGAGGCTATTCATGGGGCCAGCATCCCACACTCTAACCAAGGCTGATATAGCTACTGTTGCCTCTAAATGTGCAAGTTGCAAGCAACAGACACCAATACTGAGCCTTCAACATGGTGACCAGCCACTAGATGTAATGTTGAGTACATTTCATCCTGGAAGGGCGGGCTGGTTTTTGTTTTTGTTTTTTCTCATAGGAATTGATGATACCTATTCCACATGTGGGTTTGCTTTTACTTCTCTCAGGGCCTCAGCCAGCACTACTATCTAAGGGCTTAAGGAATACCTATTCCATAGGCATGGAATCCCACACAACATACATCCAGCCAGGGAAGCCACTTTACAATAAAGGGAGTGTAGAAGTAGGTCCATGGGATCCACCTGTTGTATCATTTATTGTACCATCTAGAAGCTGCCAACCTAATATAGATCATTGGAAAAGACTGCTGAATGGTAAAGCTAAAGCAATACCTCAAAGGCAATACCCTTCAAGGATGAGGAGCCACCCTCTAGATCATGGTATACACACTGAATCAGAGACCTTTATGTGGTGCCTGTGTCCTCAGTAGGACACAGCATCCAGGAGACAAAGAGTGGAAGCAGGAGGGGCTCCCACTTACCATCACTTTTCACGAATCCAGGGGAGCTTGTGTTTCCCAGCTCCACAAATCTGGGCTCCACAGAGTTAGAGGTCCTGGTCCTCAAAGAGAGAACACTCTCATCAGGAGATATAGCAAGAATTCCTTCAAATTGGTATTCTGGAGCTACAAGCTACAGCTGCAACATGAGTACTTTAGGCTCCTTGTAAGAGGAGTCACCACCTTGTCAGGGGATAATGACCCCTTGAACAACAAAAGAAAATAGGGTGCCTGCTACACAGTGGGGCAAAAAGGAACATGTATGAAATTCAGGTGACACAATTGGGCATCTCTTGGTATTTTCTTGCCCAAATGTGACTTAATTGTCAAGGGCAATCCTTAGCCTGAGATGAGTATGGTTAGCAAGGACCCAGGTCCCTCAGCAATGAGGATTTGTTTGAGGTCACCCTACCAGGCAAGTCAGTGAAACAAGCAGAGCTGGTAGCTGAAGGTGAAAGGAACTTAGAATGAAAGTGGAATTTGGAGACAATGTGTACCCGTAGTAATACTGAGACCAACTTGTAACAGTGAGGTTGTAGTTCATCCTGCTAATTTCCCTATTCTAAGTTTCCCCTTAGGAATAGAGGCCCACCGGAGCCCTGGAGGAGCTGCTTTGTTTATTCATGGGCATAATACAAAAGGTGAACCGTGGCGGGCATGGAGATGCACTGCTTAGATTCTTGTTTATGAAAGAATCTGCTGCCCAGTGAGGTCAGCTGACAACTGCCAGCTGTTAATTTCAGCAGGGTCTGCTTCAGCTTTTGAATCAAGGTCATGCTTTTCCCAGTGCAGTGCCTGGGGAATGACTGAGCAAAGCAGCAGTAGCTGCATGCATATTCTTCTCAGGGCACTCCCAGCAATGACTGGACTAGGTGGTGGTACCAGTGCCTAGCCAATGCCTGACAAATGCAGGAATCCTCTAATAGGAGATCTTTGCTCTGGAGCCCCTCATAGGGCTGACAAAGACTCAGTCAGGTCAATATCATAGACTAATCCCCTCTCTCTCCCTGCCCAGTTGAGCTTCTTCCTCTTCCTTTCCAAGGTGTTATTTGCACTCCTAACTCCATCTTAGCAACTGCTTCTCAGGGAACACAACCTAAGTCATTGATGTAAGCCTGATATTTTTTCTCCTTATAAGTGACATAAACTTTATGCCTGACTATCTGAAGGATACGTTCATTATTTTCGTTCATTATTTTTTGGAATCTGATAACTTTACTAGGATAAAATTCATTTTGGGTCAATTTTGTCCAACATAAAGAGTGTGGCCCTTTCAATACGAAATAGATTAAGAACTTTCATTTTGAGAGTGTTTCTTAAATTATATCTTTAAATATTTGTTCTATTTTCTTTTTGCTTTCTTATCTGGGACTACAGTCATGCATGTGTTAGAACTCTATCTTGTATCTCCCTCTTTCTCCTTCAAACTCTTTTAAACTAATTTTTCATTTTTATTTAATGTTTAATCTTCTCATTTCTATCTTCTATTTGCTTTTATGAATGTTAACTCACTCTGTGTTCCTTTCAATGTTATCTTCATCCAGTTCTTTTCTTCTACTTCTTTAATTATAACCAATATTTTATTTCCTTCTGTTGTTTCACAATCACTTCACTGCATTCTTGCATTTATGCTTTGTGGTCGTCTTCATTCTAGAAGTGATTTCTTCATTCTTCATCTTTTGTTTTTTATTGAAATTATTCCTTATTTACCTCCTTGAGCACCTTAAATATATTTACCTTAAGAAATCAATTCTGTTTAGAGTGAATTCATATTGTGATTGCTAATTTGGTTGGTTTCTTTCAGATGAGTAAACTTGTTCCTCTGTTTGGAATTTTTAGCTATTTTGAGGTTTATTTCTAACCCACCTCTCTTCTTTCAGTGTTCAATCCAATCCCTAATCAGGTAGGCTTATGTTTACCTCCACCCAAATCCTGATTCCCCAGTTGAGAATGATGTCTGATAACAGCATGTTAGGATTTCTACCCCAGGAAGTTGATATGGGGAATATCCCTGATGCTGTCACAAAGCTCACAGGAAGCTTGGTTCTGCTCTGGTTATGGAATTTATCTTCTTCCAAATGTATCCTGAGTTTTCCTGAAAGGCACAGCCCAACATAGTGACCAGAAACTTTTCCCCCCAGACTTCTTTCATGAAAAGATCGCTTACTCCAGCCCCTCAATTCACGTTGTCATCTGGGATTCACATCCCTGGTTCAGAGGGAGCACCTGAAGTACTCCTTATCTCACAGGAGCTACACTCATGGCAAATACTGCTCTTTTGTTTTTTAAATCCACAACACAGAAGGACATTGACTTCAGCTCCACTTACCATTTTGCTTTTCTATTCTATGTTTGGTCCACAGAGATATTGATTTGTTTCGAAGTTTACCTCTGTCTTTTGATGCTTTAATATTTTATTGAACATCGCCAAGTGTTGGAGCGTTTCATATCATAAACTTAAGAAGTCATTGTGACTGGAAATTCCCTAAAGGTGGCATTTAAAATAGGAAGTCTTTAAGAAACGTTTCTGGACAAGTGAAAGAGCATTTGGGAAAAAGCTGACTTGGATCCTTACCTCATATCTCTTATTAAAATAAATTTTTGGTGAATTAAAGATAAAAACTTTAAAATAAAGCCACTGAGTTATAAAAGATTTCTTAAAGAGGACACAGAAAGTGCTAAATATAAAGGATAAAACAGACTCACCAGAATGCTGGTGAGGGTGTGGAGGAACTGGAAGTCTAAGACATTGCTGGTGGGGGTATAGGATAGTAAAACGGCTTTCGAAAACTGGTGATATCTACTAAAGCTAACTGTAGGTCTATCAAAGGTCGTATCGGTGAATTCACAGCCCCAGCCAAAGTCACATAGTAAGGAAGCGGAGGAAATGATGTCTATTTGATATCTGAGCCTTTGTTCTTTACTGCTACTCTGCTCTTCCACCATAACCCAGGTCCTTCTAAAAACACAGCAGTGCCTTAAATGAACTTTATTTCTTTTTCCGGTTCAATGTTACTTGAATCTGTTTAAAATGGAAACCCTTATCATAGCCTGGCCCTTGGTTGATTGTGGGGGTTTACTAAGCACCTTAACAGAAGCGTAGAACTCAAGTACTAGATCAAGATCAGAAGCAACAAATAAAATCTTAGAAATTGTTATTTCCTGATGTTAAGTTCACTATTGTCCCTCCCAATATACATCAGAATTATTTTTAAAAACTGTTTTGTCTTGCTACTATTTGTCTTGGTTGTAGCCCTCAGTGTCTAGAATGTCCTCACCTTCTTCCCCTAACCAAAATTCAAGGTCATGGTCTTGCATAGTATTTCTGTTTCTGATGTCATCTGCCTATTATCTCAGAGTCCTTTGTAGTCTCATGTTTGTGAGTCTACTAAACCTAATGGTATTTTATTACTTAAGGATCTCATCTGAAATCAGTTACCTGGAATTCATCATTGTTTTTTCTTCTAGAAAATTTATTTCTAGAGTCAATATGGTGGAGGTGTAGGAGGACATGGAATTCACTTCTCCCCACAAATGCATCAGGAATACATCTACAAATAGAACAATTCTCACAGAGCACCTGCTGAACACTAACAGAGGACCTTAGGCACCTAAAAGGACAAGAAAGATCCCCATGTAACTGGGTAGGATGAAAGAAAGAAGGGAAAAGAGAGAGAGGAAGCAGGACAGGATCTGTGCCCCTGGCGGGGAGCTGAAGGAGAGGCTCCCACACCCAGGGGAGTCCCATCATCAGCATGGAGATCAGCTGGGGGAGAATGGGAGCTTCAGGGGCTCAGACGAGAGTGCAGCAACCAGTCTGTGGCAAGCAGGACAGAGTGAGACCTACAGAGAGGGTCTGTGCCACAGCTCTGCATGCCCCAGCCTGAGACATGTGTCCACCATCATGGATGGGAGCTAGGTGCTGGAACGTGGGATTTTGAGAGCAGTCTCAGGGAGAGGACTGCTGTTAGCTGCAAGGAGACAGCCTGACAGGACAGGAGTGAGGAGTTCCACAACTGGGAATTCTCGTGGAGGAAGCCTGGACTGCCATAGAAGTGAAGCGCCATTGTTGAGAGACAAAGGGCGAGGCCACCAATGCAGGCTCTCTCCCCACGCGCCAGCCCCTGCCTCTGTGGGCATTAGGAAGGGCTTCCGCTGGGGCAGGGGCGCTCACAAGCCCCCAGCTACTGCCTTCTCCACCCCCACCCTCCCAGGGCAGGCTCGCATGCCCCCAGGCGCCACCTACTCTGCCCACTCCTGTTCAGGCAGGCTCATGCACTCTGGAGCACCCTGGGGAGCAGACGCCTGTGGCTGGCCCACAAGCACATGTGGGACTGAAACCACAGCTGAGCCCCAGGGGCGGTGCAACTAAGAAAGAAGAACTGAAATCTCTCTTGTGGCTGAGTGAACTGCGGATTTACACCCCTAAGACGGGCTTTGTAAACTCAGCGCCTGCAGAACATCTGAATGGACAATGAGTGCTCCCACGGCTGAGACGGATCTAGCTTTAGCAGCTGTGGACTTTGTGGGCATGTACACGTGGGGATTGGGCCAGGCCAGAGTCTGAGCTGCCTCCAAAGTGCCCATAGCAGGTCCAGATCCATGATTATTGCAATCCTGGGACCTGACTTCAGTGGATCTACACTGGTGGACTGTTGAGAACTATGCCGGAGAGATGCCAGGGCCAACTGCAGGCATACTCACAGTTAAGATGGGGCTGAGAGCAGCGCCAACAACAGTGTAATCTGAGAGCTCTAACAACGGGTGAAAGGCGACACAACAGAGCACACTTACAGGTAAACACCTCCAGAGGAAGAATACTCAGTGGCTTCTCTCCCAGTGGGAGGGCTCCAATCCCACCTACCTTGTACTGCAGATCAGAAACACAGCTAAGAAACAGATCTGGGGGCTTCTACTCCAGCAACTAGGGAGCACACCCTGTCCTTGACAGGTCAGTGACAACCACAGAGCAAATGGAAGGCCCTGCTCAATATCCAGTACAGGCTCTGGACACCACATGTCACACCCCCTTATCAAGGGGATAATGGCCAGCATACACTGAGAAAAGAAGTGGCAGATATCCATACTAAAAACAGCCCTTGCACCAAAAAATGTTAAACCCATGCAAGTTACACAGGGACGTTCTCAAATAAAAATAGCCCTCCAAGACAGTCTGAGTGTCTGGCATTGAGAGGAAGAACCTCCATAGCATTTAGCCTTGAAGGCCAGCAGGGCTGGAGTGCAGGAGCTCCACAGGGCTTGGGAAACAGACTCCGCTCTTGAAGGACACACACAAGGTCTCATGTGCATAAAGACCCACCACAAAGGAGTATCTCCATAGAAAACTGGGCTAGACCTACCTAGGGGTCTTGGAGGGTTTCCTGAGGAAGCGAGGGTCAGTTACAGCTCACTTTGGGGGCAAGGACACTGGTAGGAGAGGCTCCAGGGAATACTGATTGACATCAGCTCTTCCACAGGTCCCAATTTTGGCACCAAGACCCAGACCCACCCAACAGCCTGCAGGTTCTAGTGCTGGAATGCCTCAGGCCAAACAACCAACATGATAGGAGCGCAGTCCCATCCATCAGCAGACAGGCTGCCAAAAGTCATACTGAGCTCACAGTCACTGCAAAACACGCCCCTTGGCACAGCCCTGCCCACCAGAGGCACAAGACCCAGCTCTACCCACCAGAGGGCAAGCACCAGTGCCTCCCACCAGGAAGACTGCACAGTCCCCTGGACCAACCTCACCCACCAAGAGGTAGACACTAGAAGCAAGAGGAACTACGATCCTGCAGCCTGTGGAAAGGAGACCACAAACACAGAAAGTTAGATAAAATGAGAGGACAGAGAAATATGTTACAGATGAAGAAACAAGATAAAAACACACAAGAACAACTAAATGAAGAGGAGCAATCTACCTGAAAAAGAATTCAGAGTAATGATAGTAAAGATGATCCAAGATCTCAGAAAAGGAATGGAGGAATAGACCGAGAAGATACAAGAGATGTTTAACAAAGAGCTAGAAGATTTAAATAACAAACAAACAGAGATGACCAACAAAATAACCGAAATGAAACACACACTAGAAGGAATCAATAACAGAATCACTGAGCTAGAAGAACGAGTAAGTGAGCTGGAAGACAGATTTATGGAAATCATCCCCACAGAGCAGAATAAAGAAAAAAGAATGAAAGGAAATGAGGACAGTTTAAGAGATCTTTGGGACATTAAACACACCAGCATTCGCATCATAGGGGTCACAGAAGAAGAAGAGAAAGGGAAAGGGCCTGAGAAAATATGTGAAGAGATTAAGCCAAAAACTTCCCTAACATGGAAAAGGAGAGAGTCATCCAAGTCCAGGAAGCACAGGGAGTCCCATACACGATAAATCCAAGGAGGAACCTGAGACACATAACTAAAAAAATTAATACATAAAAAATATTAAAAGCAACAAAGGAAAAGCAACAAATAATATATAAGGGAATCCCCATAAGGTTATCAGCTGATTTTTGAGCAGAAACTCTGCAGGCCAGAAGGGAGTGACACAATATATTTAAAGTGATGAAAGGGAAACCTACAAACAAGACTACTCTACCCAGCAAGGCTATCAACCAGATTTGAAGAAGAAATCAGAAGCTTTACAGACAAGCAAAAGCTAAGAGACTTCAGCACCACCAAACCAGCCTTACAACAAATACTAAAGGAACTTCTCTAGGTGGCGAAAGCTCACTGGTAGAGGCAAACATACAGTAAAAGGAGGAAATCATCCACACACAAATATGATATCAAAAGAGGCAACCATCAGAATAGGAGAGCACAAATGCAGGAAATGGCAACTGCATTTGAACTTAAGAGAACAGCAACTTAAAGCAACATTGTACATATACAGACTGCTATATCTAAACTCAAGGGAACTGCAAACCAAAAACTTAAATAGATACACAAACAAAAAAGAAAAAGCAACTCAAACACAACCCTAAAGAGAGTCAAACCATAACAGAACAAAAGAAGAAGGGAAGAAAAAAAAAAAGACCAGAAAAAGCTCATCCGAAACAATTAAGAAAATGGCAACAGGAACATACACATCAATAATTACCTAGAATGTAAATGAATTAAATGCTCCAAACAAAAGACATAGACTGAGTGCATGAATACAAAAACAAGACCTGTATGTATGTTATCTACAAGAGACCCACTTCAGACTCAGGGACACATACAGACTGAAAGTGAGGGGAGAGAAAAAGATATTCCATGCAAATGGAAATCAAAAGAAAGCTAGAGTAGCAATACTCATATCAGACAAAATAGACTTTAAAATAAAGACTGTTACAAGAGAGGAGGAAGGACACTTGGATCAATCCAAGAAGAAGATATAACAATTGTAAATATATATGCACCCAACATAAGAGCACTTCAATATATAAGGCAAATGCTAACAGCCATAAAAGGGGAAATCGACAGTGGGGGACAATAATGGTGGGGGATTTTAACACCCCACTTACACCAATGGACAGATCATCCAGACAGAAAATCAATAAGGAAACACAGGCCTTAAATGACACATTAGAAGAGATGGACTTGATATTTATAGGGCATTCCATCCGAAAGCAGCAGAATACACTTTCTTCTCAAGTGCACACGGAACATTCTCCAGGACAGATTACATCTTGGGCCTCAAAACAAGCCTCGGTAAATGTAAGAAAACTGAAATCATATCAAGCACCTTTTCCAACATCAATGCTACTAGATTAGAAATCAACTACAAGAAAAAAAAACTATAAAAAACAAATACATACAGGCTAAACAATATGTTACTAAATAGTCAATGGATCACTGAAGATATCAAAGAGGAAATCAAAAAATACCTAGATACAAGTGACAACAAAAACACAATGGCCCAAAACCTATGGGAGACAGCAAAAGCAGTTCTAAGAGGGACGTTGACAGCAATACAATCTTACCTCGGGAACCAAGAAAAATCTCAAATAAACAACGTAACCTTCCACCTAAAGCACAGAGGTGGGGCCAAAACCAAAGCTGAGCTCCAGGGGCAGTGCGAAGAAAGAGGAGAAAGGGAAATCTCTCTGTGGAGCCTCAGGAGCAGCCTATTCAATCTACAGTCGGCTTGGTAAACCGTGCATCTGTGAAATATCTGAATGGACAACGAGTGTTCCCACAACTGAGGCTGTGGACTTTGGAGGCAAGTACATGCTGCAGTAAGGCCAGGTCAGAGTCTGAGCTGGCCCCAGAGTGCCCACAGCAGATCCAGGGACCTGCCTAGAAGTACTGGAGGACTTCCTGGGGAGGCAGGGATTGGCTGTGACTCCCTGTGGGGGCAAGGACACTGACAGCTGAGGCCACAGGAAAACATTATTACTACTAATATTCTTTTTCATTTTGTTCTGTTGTTGTCTTTTTTAAATTATTCTTTCTTCTTAATACATCTTTATTGGAGTATAATTGCTTCAGAATACTGTATTAGTTTCTCTTGTACATCAAAGAGAATCAGCCATATGTATACACATGTCCTCATATCCCCTCCCTCTTGAGCCTCCCTCCCATCCTCCCCATCCCACCCCTCTAGGTCATCAAAAAGCACCGAGCTGATCTCCCTGTGCTATGATGCTGCTTCCCACTACCTATTTTACATTCAGTAGTGTATATATGTTCATGATACTCTCACTTCGCGCCAGCTTCCCCTTCCCACCCTGTGTCCTCAAGTCCATTCTTTATGTCTACATCTTTATCCCTGCCATGCAACTAGGTTCATCAGTACCATTTTTTTTTTTTTTTAGATTCCATATATATGTGTTAGCATACGGTATTCGTTTTTCTCTTTCTGACTTACTTCACTCTGTATGACAGACTCTAGGTCCATCCATATCACTACAAATAACTCAATTTCATTTCTTTTTATGGCTGAGTAATATTCCATTGTATATATGTGCCACATCTTCTTTGTCCATTCATCTGTCGATGGACATTTAGGTTGGTTCCATGTCCTGGCTATTGTGAATAGTGCTGCAATGAACATTGTGGTATATGTCTCTTTTTGAATTATAGTTTTCTTAGGGTATATGCCCAGTAGTGGGATTGTTGGGTCATATGGTAGTTCTATTTTTAGTTTTTTAAGGAAACTCCATACTGTTTTCCATAGTGGTTGTATCAATTTACATTCCCACCAACAGTGCAGGAGGGTTCCCTTTTCAAGACACCCTTTCCAGCATTTTTTGTTTCTAGATTTTCTGATATGGCCATTCTGACAGGTGTGAGGTTATACCTCATTGTAGTTTTGATTTGCATTTCTCTAATAATCAGTGATGTTGAGCATTTTTTCATGTGGCTCTTGGCCATCTGTATGTCTTCCTTGGTGAAATGTCTATTTAGGTCTTCCACTCATTTTTTAATTAGATTGTTGTTTTCTTTGATATTGAGCTCCATGAGCTGTTTGTATATTTTAGAGATTAATCCTTTGTCTGTTGTTTCATTTGCAAATATTTTCTCCCATTTTGAGGGTTGTCTTTTTTGTCTTCTTTATGGTTTCCTTTGCTGTGCAAAAGCTTTTAAGTTTCATTAAGTCCCATTTGTTTATTTTTCTTTTTATTTCCGTTACTCTAGGAGATGGGTCAAAAAAGATCCTGCTGTGGTTTATGTCAAAGAGTGTTTTTCCTATGTTATCCTCCGAGAGTTTTATAGTGTCCAGTCTTACATTTAGGTCTTTAATCCATCTGGAGTTTACTTTTGTGTATGGTGTTAGGTAGTGTTCTAATTTCATTCTTTTACATGTACCTGTCCAGTTTTCCCATCACCACTTATTGAAGAGGCTGTCTATTCTCCATTGTATGTTCTTGCCTCCTCTGTTGTAAATTAGGTGACCATATGTGCATGGGTTTATCTCTGGGCATTCTATCCTGTACCACTGATCCACATTTCTGTTTTTGTGCCAGTACCATACTGTTTTGATTACTGCAGCTTTCTGGTATAGTTTGAAGTTGAGGAGACTGATTCCTCCAAATCCATTTTTCTTTCTCAAGATTGCTTTGGCTATTTGGGGTCTTTTGTGTCTCCATACAAGTTTTAAGATTTTTTTGTTCCAGTTCTGTGGAAAATGCCATTGGTAATTTGATAGGGATTGCAGTCAATCTGCAGATTGCTTTCGGTAGTATAGTCATTTTAACAGTATTGATTCTTCCAATCCAAGAATGTGGTATATTTCTCCATTTATTTATGTCATCTTTGACTTCTTTCATCAGTTTTTTATAGTTTTCTGACTACAGGTCTTTTACTTCCTTAGGTAGGTTTATTCCTAGGTATTTTATTCTTTTTGTTGTAATGCTGAATGGGATTGTTTCTTTAATTGCTCTGTCTGATCTTTTGTTGTTAGTGTGTAGGAATGCAAGAGATTTCTGTGCATTAATTTTGTATCCTGTAACTTTACCAAAGTCATTGTTTAGCTCTAGTAGTTTTCTGGTGGCATCTTTAGGATTTTCTATGTATAGTATCATGTCATCTGCAAACAGTGACAGTTTTACTTATTCTTTTCCAATTTGTATTCTTTTTACTTCTTTTTCTTCTCTGACTGCTGTGGCTAGGACTTCCAACACTATGTCAAATAATAGTGGAGAGAGTGGACATTCTTGTCTTTTTTCTGATCTTAGTGGAAATGCTTTCAATTTTTCACCATTGTGTATGATGCTTGCTGTGGGTTTGTCATATATGGCCTTTATTATGTTGAGGTAAGTTCCCTCTGTGCCCACTTTCTGGAGAGTTTTTATCATAAATGTGTGTTGAATTTTCTTAAAAGCTTTTTCTGCATCTATGTAGATGATCATATGGTTTTTATTCCTTAATTTCTTAATGTGGTGTATCACATTGATTGATTTGCATATACTGAAGAATCCTTGCATCCCTATGATAAATCCCACTTAATCATGGTGTATGACACTTTTAACATGTTGTCAGATTCTGTTTGCTAGTATTTTGTTCAGGACTTTTGCATCTATGTTCATCACTGATATTGGTCTATAATTTTCTTTTTTTGTGATGTCCTTTTTGGATTTTGGTATCAGGGTGATGGTGGCTTCATAGAATACATTTGGGAGTTTTCTCCCTCTGCAATATTTTGGAAGAGTTTGAGAAGGACTGGTGTCATCTCATCTGGTCCTGGATTTGTTAGCTGGAAGATTTTTAATTATGGTTTCAATTTCATTACTTGTGATGGGTCTGTTTACATTTGTTAATTCTTCCTGGTTCAGTCTTGGAAAATTGTACCTTTCCAAGAATTTGCCCATTTCTTCGTGGTTGTCCATTTTATTGGCATATAGTTGCTTGTAGTAGTCTCTTATAATCTTTTTTATTTCTGCAGTATCAGTTGTGATTTCTCCTTTTTCATTTCTAATTTTATTGATTGTGTCTTCTCCCTTTTTTTCTTGAAGAGTCTGGCTAAGGGTTTATCAATTTTATCTTCTCAAAGAACCAGCTTTTAGTTTTATTGGTCTTTGCTATTGTTTTCTTCATTTCTATTTCATTTATTTCTGCTCTGATATTTATGATTTCTTTCCTTCTACTGATTTTGGGTTTTCTTTGTTCTTTCGTTAGTTGTTCTAAGCATAGGGTTAGATTGTTAATTTGAAAATTTTCTTGTTTCTTGAAGTGAGATTGAATTGCTGTAAACTTCCCTCTTAGAACTGCTTTTGCTGTGTCCCATAGGTTTTGGGTCATCATGCTTTCATTGTCATTTGTTTCTATGCATTTTTTAAATTTCTTCTATGACTTCCTTAGTGATCTCTTGGTTATTTAGTAGTGCACTGTTTAGCCTCCATGTATTTGTATGTTTTGCAGTTTTTTTTTTCTTCCTGTAATTGATTTCCAATCTCATACCGTTGTGGTCAGAAAAGATGCTTGATACGATTTCAATTTTCTTAAATTTTCTGAGGCTTCATTTGTGACCCAAGATGTGATCTACCCTGAAGAATGTTCCATGTGCACTTCAGAAGAAACTGTATTCTGCCACTTTTGGGTGGAATGTTTAATAAATATCAATTATATCTATGTGGTCTATTGTTTCATTTAAATCTTGTGTTTTCTTATTTGTTTTCAATTTGGATAATCTCTCCACTGGTGTAAGTGGGCTGTTAAAGTCCCCAACTATTATTGTGTTACTGTCAATTTCTCCTTTCATGGTTGTTAGCATTTGCCTTATGAATTGAGGTACTCCTATGTTGGGTGCATAAATATTTATAATTGTTTTATCTTCTTCTTGGATTGATCCTTTGATTATTATGTACTGTCCCTCCTTATCTCTTGTAACAGACTTTATTTTAAAGTCTATTTTATCTGATACCAGTACTGCTAATCCAGCTTTCTTTTGATTGCCATTTGCACGGAATATCTTTTTCCATCCCTTCACTTTCAGTCTGTATGTGTTCCTAAGTCTTGTAGACAGCATATATATGGGTCTTGTTTTTGTATCCATTCAGCCAGTGTGTTTTGGTTGGGGCATTTAATGTATTTACATTCAAGGTTATAATCAACACGTATGTTCCTATTACCATTTTCTTAATGGTTTTCAGCTTGTTTTTGTGGATCTTTTTCTTCTCTTGTGTTTCCCAGCTAGAGAAGATTCTTTTGCATTTGTTGTAAAGCTGGTTTGGTGTGGCTGACTTCTCTTAACTTTTTCTTGTGCGAAAAGCTTTTGATTTCTCTGTTGAATCTGAATGAGATCCTTGCTGGGTAGAGTAATGTCGGTTGTAGGTTTTTCTCTTTCAGCACTTTAAGTATATCCTGCCACACCCTCCTGGCCTGCAGAATTTCTGCTGAAAAATCAGCTAATAACCTTATGGTGATTCCCTTGTATGTCATTTGTTGCTTTTCCATTGCTGCTCTTAATACTGTTTCTTTGTAATTTTTTTTGTATTTAATTTTTAATAGTTTGATTAATATGTGTCTCAGAGTGTTTCTCCTTGGGTTTATCCTGTATGGGACTCTCTCTGCTTCCTGGGCTTGATTGACTCTTTCCTTTCCCATGTTAGGGAAGTTTCCGACTGTAATCTCTTCAAATATTTTCTCAGACCCTTTCTGTTTCTCTTCTTCTTCTGTGACTCCTATAATTCGAATGTTTGTGCGTTTAGTGTTGTCCCAGAGGTCTCTGAGACTGTCCTCAGGTTTTTTTTTTTTTTTTTTTTTTGCGGTACACGAGCCTCTCACTGTTGTGGCCTCTCCTGTTGTGGAGAACAGGCTCCAGATGCGCAAGCTCAGCGGCCATGGCTCACAGGCCCAGCCGCTCTGCGGCATGTGGGATCTTCCCAGACCGGGGCACGAACCTGTGTCCCCTGCATCGGCAGGTGGACTCTCAACCACTGCGCCACCAGGGAAGCCCTGTCCTCAATGTTTTTCATTGTTCTTTCTTTATTCTGCTCCTTGGCAGTTTTTTCCACCATTTTTTTCTTCCAGCTCACTTATTAATTCTTCTGCCTCAGTCATTCTGTTATTGATTCCTCCTAGTGTATTTTTCATTTCAGTTATTGTGTTGCTCATCTCTGTTTGTTCTTTAGTTCTTTTGATCTTTGTTAAACATTTCTTATATTTTGTCAATCCATGCCTCCATTGTATTTCCGAGATTCTGGATCATCTTTATTATCATTACTTTGAATTATTTTTCAGGTAGATTGCCTATTTCCTCTTCATTTATATGGTCTTGTAGGTTTTTACCTTGCTCCTTCATCTGTGACATATTTTTTTGCAGTGTCATTTTTTTTTTTCAGTTTTATGAGTGGGATTGTGTTCCTGTCTTACTGCTTGTTGGCCTGAGGCTTACAACACTGGAGTTTGTAGGCTTTTGGGTAAAGCTGGGTCTTGGTGCTGAGATGAGGACCTCCATGAGACCTCACTCCAATGAATATTCCCTGGGGTCTGAGGTTCTCTGTTAGTCTAGTGGTTCAGACTCAGAGCTCCAAAGGCAGGAACTTCGGCCCAACCCCCGGCTCGTAAACCAAGATCCCTCAAGCTGCATGGGGCAGCGGTTCACTTGGGGGTTCCTACCATCTCCTTGGGCATCTGGGTCTGCACCAGAGGCCTGCAAGCGCCCTAGTTGTGGGGAGACGTGAACTCAGCATCTTCCCGCAGCACTATCTTCTGTATGCTCTTCTATTATTCTTTTAATTTTTATTTTTTATTTACTTTTCTTTTTATGCTTTTACTTTTAATACTTTTTTCTATTTTTACAGCACTTTTTTGTTATATTGCGTTTTCTCCTTTTTGTTCTTTTCCTTTCTTTCGCTTATGTTTTATCTTCTTTTTAACTATATTTTCCATTTTTCTGTTTTTACTTTACTTCTTTATTTTGTATTTTTCCCTTTTGTTTTCAACTTTCGTTTTGACTTTTTATCATTTTTGTGTTTCTTGTATGCTTTCTTTACCTGTTTTTAGTATGCT
Organism: Leucopleurus acutus; assembly: GCF_964270905.1. Lineage (NCBI taxonomy): Eukaryota > Metazoa > Chordata > Mammalia > Artiodactyla > Delphinidae > Leucopleurus > Leucopleurus acutus. The sequence goes on along the minus strand of NC_139162.1, from coordinate 15,618,886 downwards.
TCCTCTGTTTGCTTTGGTTTTGGTTTTTTATTTTTGTTAGTCTAGTTTTTAGTGTGTGTTTTCATTTTGGGGTTTGTTTATTGGTTCGGTTGCTCTATTTTTTGTTTTCCAAATTTTTTTCTTTTTGTGAGTGTGTGTGTTTCTTTGTGTTTTTGTCTGCTTAGTTTTGCTTTTACCATTTGTCTTGGGATCTTGTATGTTCATTTTCTTTTCTTTTCTTTCCGTTTCTTCTGTGCCATGCACCTTGCAGCGTCTTGGTGCTCTGGCCAGGGATCGGGCCTGAGCCTCTGAGGTGGGAGAGCCGAGTCCAGGACATTGGACCACCAGAGAACTCGCAGCTTCAGGGAATATTAATCAGCAAGAGTTCTCCCAGAGGGCTCCATTTCAACACTAACACCCAGCTACACCCAAAGGCCAGCAAGCTCCAGTGCTGGATGCCTCATGCCAAACAACTAGCAAGACAGGAACACAACACCACCCATTAGCAGACAGGCTGCCTAAGGTCATTCTAAGCTCACACGGGACCCCAAAACACACCCCTTGCCACAGCCCTGCCCACCAGAGGGACGAAACCAAGCTGCACCCACCAGAACACAGACACCAGTCCCCCCACCAGGAAGCCTACACAAGCCAGTGGACCAACCTCACCCACTGGGGGCAGACACCAGAAGTAAGAGGGACTACGAACCTACAGCCTGCGGAATGGAGACCCCAAACACACTAAGTTAAACAAAATGAGAAGACAGAGAAATATGTTGCAGATGAAGGAGCAAGGTAAAAACCCACAACACCAAACAAATGAACAGGAAATAGGCAGTCTACCTGAAAAAGAATTCAGAGTAATGATACTAAGGATGATGCAAAACCTCGGAAATAGAATGGAGAAAAGAAACATTTAGCATGGACCTAGAAGAACTAAAGAGCAAACAAACAGTAATGAACAGCACAATAACTGAAATTAAAAACACTCTAGAAGGAATCAATAGCAGAATAACTGAGACAGAAGAATGGATAAGTGTGCTGGAAGATAGAATGGTGGAATAACTGCTGTGGAGTAGAATAAAGGAAAAAGAATGAAAAAAATTGAGGACAGTCTCAGAGAGCTCTGTGACACATTAAACACACCAACGTTCGAATTATAGGGGTCCCAGAAGAAGAAGAGAAACAGAAAGGGTCTGAGAAAATATTTGAAAACATTACAGTCAATAACTTCCCTAACACAGGAAAGGAAACAGTCAATCAAGTTTGGGAAGTGGAGAGAGTCCCATATAGGATAAACACAAGGAGAAACACTCCGAGACACATACTAATCAAACTATTAAAAATTAAATTCAAAGAAAAAATATTAAAAGCAGCAAGGGAAAAGCAACAAATGATATTTAAGGGAACCCCCATAAGGTTATTAGCTGATTTTTCAGCAGAAACTCTGCAGGCCAGAAGCGAGTGGCATGATATATTTACAGTGATGAAAGGAAAAAACCTAAAACCGAGATTACTCTACCCAGCAAGGATCTCATTCAGATTCGACAGAGAAATCAAAAACTTTACAGACAAGCAAAAGCTAAGAGAATTCAGCACCACCAAACCAGCTCTACAACAAATGCTAAAGGAACTTCTCTAAGCAGGAAACACTGGAGAAGAAAAGGACCTAAAAGAAAAAAACCCCAAAATAATTAGGAAAATGGTAATAGGAGCATACATATCAAGAATTACCTTAAATGTGAATGGATTAAATGCTCCAACCAAAAGACAGAGACTGGCTGAATAGATAGAAAAACAAGATCATACATATGCTGTCTACAAGAGACCCAATTCAGACCTAGGGACACATACAGACTGAAGGTGAGGGGATGGAAAAAGATATTCCCTGCAAATGGAAATCAAAAGAAAACTGGAGAAGCAATAGGCATTTAAGGTAAAATAGACTTCGAAATAAAGAATGTTACAAGAGATAAGGAAGGACACTAAATAATGATCAAGGGATCAATCCAAAAAGAAGATATAATAATTATAAATATATATACGCAACCAACATAAGAGCACCTCGATACATAAGGCAAATGCTAACAGCTAAAAAAGGGGAAATAGACAGTAACAAAATAATAGTGGGGGACTTTAACACCTCACTTACACCAAAGAACAGATCATCCAGACAGAAAATTAATAACAAAATACAAGCTTTAAATGACACCACAGACCAGATAGATTTAATTATATTTATAGGAAATTCTACCTGAAAACAGCAGATTACACTTTCTTCTCAAGTGCACACAAAACATTCTCCAGGATAGACTACATCTTGGGTCACAAATCAAGCCTTGGAGAATTTAAGAAAATTGAAATCGTATCAAGCATCTTTTCTGACCACAACACTATGAGATTAGAAAGTAATTACAGGAAAAAAACTGCAAAAACCACAAACACATGGAGGCTAAACAATGTGCTACTAAATAACCAAGAGATCACTGAAGAAACCAAAGAAGAAATAAAAAACACCTAGAGACAAATGACAATAAAAACACAACGACCCAAAAATTATGGGATGCAGCAAAAGCAGTTCTAAGACAGAAGTTTATACCAATAAAATCCTACCTCAAGAAACAAGAAAAATCTCAAATAAACAACCTAACCCTACACTTAGAACAACTAGAGAAAGAAAAAAGAAAACCCAAAGTCAGAAGAAATCATAAAGATCAGAGCAGAAGCAAATTAAATAGAAACAAAGAAAACAACAGCATAGATCAATAAAACTAAAAGCTGATTCTTTGAGATGATAAACAAAATTGATAAACCTTTAGCCAGACTTATCAAGAAAAAAAGGGAGAAGACTCAAAGCAATAAAATTAGAAATGAAAACCTATAAGTTACAACTGACACCTGAGAAATACAAAGTGTCATTAAGAGACTACTATATGCAACAATATGCCAATAAAATGGAGAACCTGAAAGAAATGGCCAAAATCTTAAACTTCCAAGACTAAATCAAGAATAAGTAGAAAATATGAACAGACATATCACAAGTAATGAAATTGAAACTGTGATTAAAAATCTTGCAACAACAATAGTCCAGGACTAGATGGCTTCACAGGTGAATTCTATCAGACATTTAGAGAAGAGCTAACACCAATCCTTCTCAAATTCTTCCAAAATTGCAGAGGAAGGAACACTCCCAAACTCATTCTACAAGGCCAGCATCACCCTGATACCAAAACCAGGCAAAGATATTACAAAAAAAGAAAATTACAGACGAATATCACTGATGAATATAGATGCAAAAGTCCTGAACAAAATACTAGCAAACAGAATCCAACAACGCATTAAAAGGATTATATACCATGATCAAGTGGGATTTATCCCAGGGATGCAAGGATTCTTCAATATATGCAAATCAACCAATGTGATACACCATATTAATAAATTGATGAATAAAAACCATATGATTATCTCAATAGATGCAGAAAAAACTTTTGACAAAATTCAACACCCATTTATGATAAAAAAAACTCTCCACAAAGGGGGCATAGAGGGAACTTACCTCTACTTAATAAAGGCCATATATGACAAACCCACAGCAAACATCATACTCAATGGTGAAAAAATGAAAGCATTTCCTCTAAGATCAGGAATAAAAGCAGGATGTTCACTCTTGCCACTATTATTCAAGATAGTTTTTGAAGCCCTAGCCATGGCAATGAGAAGCAAAAAAGAAACAAAAGGAATACAAATTGGAAAAGAATAAGTAAAACTGTCACTGTTTGCAGATGACATGATACTATACATAGAAATGACACCAGAAAATTCCTAGAGCTAAACAATGACTTTGGTAAAGTTACAGGATACAAAATTAATGCACAGAAATCTCTTGCATTCCTATACACTAACAACAAAAGATCAGACAGAGCAATTAAAGAAACAATCCCATTCAGCATTACAACAAAAAGAATAAAATACCTAGGAATAAACCTACCTAAGGAAGTAAAAGACCTGTAGTCAGAAAACTATAAAACACTGATGAAAGAAGTCAAAGATGACATAAATAGATGGAGAAATATACCACGTTCTTGGACTGGAAGAAATCAATACTGTGAAAATGACTATACTATAAAAATCAATCTACAGATTCAATGCAATCCCTATCACATTACCAATGGTATTTTTCACAGAACTAGAACAAAAAATCTTAAAACTTGTATGGAGACACAAAAGACCCCTAACAGCCAAAGCAATCTTGAGAGAAAAAAATGGAGCTGGAGGAATCAGACTCCCTGACTTCAGACTATCCTACAAAGCTGCAGTAATCAAGACAGTATGGTACTGGAACAAAAACAGAAATAAAGATCAATGGAACAGGATAAAAACCCCAGAAATAAATCCACGCACCTATGGTCAACTAATCTATGAAAAAGGAGGCAAGGATATACAATGGAGAAAAGACAGTCTCTTCAATACGTGCTGCTGGGAAAAATAGACAGCTACATGTAAAACAATGACATTAGAACACTCCTTAACACCATACACAAAATAAACTCAAAATGTATTAAAGATCTAAATGTAAGATTGGACACTATAAAACTCTTAGAGGATATCCTAGGCAAAACACTCTTTGACATAAATCACAGCAAGATCTTTTTTGACCCACCTCCCAGAGTAATGGAAATAAAAACAAAACTAAACAAATGGGACTTAATTAAACTTAAAAGTTTCTGCACAGCAAAGAAACAAGAGGAAAAGACAACCCTCAGAATGGGAGAAAATATTTGCAAACAAATCAACGGACAAAAGATTAATTTCCAAAATACACAAACAGCTCATGGATCTCAATATCAAAATAACAAACAAACCAATCAAAAAATGGGCAGAAGACCTAAATAGACATTTCTCCATAGAAGACATACAGATGGCTAAGAGACACATGAAAAGATGCTCAACATCACTAATAATTAGAGAAATGCAAATGAAAACTACAATGAGGTATTACCTCACACTGGTCAAAATGGCCATCATCAAAAAATCTACAAACAATAAATGCTGGAGAGGGTGTGGAGAAAAGGGAACACGTTTACACTGTTTCTGGGAATGTAAATTGATACAGGCACTATGGAGAACAGTATGGAGGTTCCTTATAAAACTAAAAATAGAACTACCAAATGACCCAGTAATCCCACTACTGGGCATATACCCCGAGAAAACCATAATTCAAAAAGACACATGCACCCCAATGTTCTCTGCAGCACTGTTTACAATAGCCAAGACATGGAAGAAACCTAAATGTCCATCTACAGAGGAACTGATAAAGAAGATGTGGTACATATATACGATGAAATATTACTCAGCCATAAAAAAGGAACGAAATTGGGTCATTTTTAGAGACGTGGATGTACCTAGAGGCTGTCATACAGAGTGAAGTAAGTCAGAAAGAGAAAAATAAATATTGTACATTAATGCATATATTGTGGAATCTAGAAAAATGGTACAGATGAACTGGTTTGCAAGGCAGAAATAGAGACACAGATGTAGAGAACAAACGCATTGACACCAAGTGGGGAAGGGGGTGGTGGGATGAATTGGGAGATTGCAATTGACATATATATATATATATATTAATATGCATAAAATAGATAACTAAGGAGAACCTGCTGCATAGCACAGGGAACTGCACTTTGCTGTCCAGTAGAAACTAACATAACATTGTAAAACAACTACACCTCAATTAAAATTTAAAAAATAAATGAAATAGAGATTAAGAATACAATAGAAAAGATCAAAGAAACTAAAAGCTGGTTCTCTGAGAAGCTAAACAACTTGATAAACCTTTAGCCAGATTCATCAAAAAAAAGATAGAGGATTCAAATCAATAAAATTAGAAATGAGAAGGAAGTTACAACTGACACCCGAGAAATACAAAGGGTCATAAGAGACTTCTATAAGCAACTATACGCCAATAAGATGGACAACCTTGAAGAAATGGACAAATTCTTAGAAAGATACAACCTCCCAAGACTGAACCAGGAGGAAATAGAAAACATGAAGAGACCAATCACAAGCACTGAAACTGAAACAGTGATTTAAAAACTTCCACCAAACAAAAGTCCAGGACCAGATGGCTTCACAGACGAATTCCATCAAACATTTAGAGAAGAGCTAACACCAATCCTTCTCAAACTCTTCCAAAAAATTGCAGAGGAAGGAACACTCCCAAGCTCACTCTATGAGGCCACCATGACCCTGATATCCAAACCAGACGAAAATATCACAAAAAGATTACAGGCCAATATCACTGATTAACACAGACGCAAAAACCCTCAACAAAATACCAGCAACCAAATCGAACAACACATTAAAAGGATCATACACCATGATCAAGTGGGATTTATCCCAGGGATGCAAGGATTCTTCAATATCTGCAAATCAATCAGTATGACACACTACATTAACAAACTGAAGAAGAAAAACCATATCATTATTTCAGTAGATGCAGAAAAAGCTTTTGACAAAATTTAACACCCATTTATGATAAACAAACTTCCCAGAAAGTGGGATAGAGGGAACCTACCTCAACATAATAAAGGCCATATACGACAAACCACAGCTAACATCATTCTCAATGGTGAAAAACTGAAAGTGTTTCCTGTAAGATCAGAAACAAGACAAGTATGTCCACTCTCAGCACTTTTATTCAATATAATTTTGGAAGTTCTAGCCATGGCAATCAGAGAAGAAAAAGAAATAGAAGGAATCCAAATTGGAAAAGTATAAGTAAAATTATCACTGTTTGCACATGGCATGATACTACACATAGGAAGTCATAAGATGCTACCAGAAGACTACTAGAGCTCATCAATGAATCTGTTAAAGTTGCAGGATACAAAATTAATACACAGAAATCTCTTGCATTCCTATACGCTAACAATGAAAGATCAGGAAGAGAAATCAGGAAACAATACCATTTACCACTGCATAAAAAGAATAAAATACTAGCAATAAACCTACCTAAGGAGGCAAAAGACCTGTACTCGAACACTATAAGACACCAATGTAAGAAATCAAAGGTGACAAAAACAGATGGAGAGATACACCATGTTCTTGGATTGGAAGAATAAATAGTGTCAGAATGACTATACCCAAAGCAATTTACAGATTCAATCCATACCTATGAAATTAACAGCGGCATTTTTCACAGAATTAGAACAAAAAATTTTACAATTCATATGGAAACATAAAAGACAGTGAATACCCAATGCAGTCTTAAGAAAGAAAAACAAAGCTGGAGGAATGAGTCTCCCTGACTTCAGACTGTACTACAAAGCTTCAGTCATGAAAACAGTATGGTACTGACTCAAAAACAGAAATATAGATCAATGCAACAGGATAGAAAGCCAGAAGTAAACCCACAAACCTATGGTCAATTAATCAATGACAAAGGTGGCAAGACAATACAACAGAGAAAAGACAGTCTCTTCAATATATGTTGCTGGGAAAACTGGACAGCTACATGTAAAAAATATAATTAGAACATTCCTTAACACCATACACAAAAATAAAATCAAGATGGATTAAAGACCTAAATGTAATACTGGATACTATACAACTCTTTGAGGAAAACACAGGCAAAACTCTCTTTGACATAAATCGCAGAAAGATCTCTTTCGATCCATCTCCTAGAGTAATGGAAATAAAAACAAAAATAAACAAAAATTAGGTCCCAAAAATGGGACCTAATTTAACTCAAATTTCTGCACAGGAAAGGAAACCGTAAGCAAAATGAAAAGAGAAGCCACAGAATGGGAGAAAATATTTGCAAACGAAGCAACCAAGAAGAAATTAATCTCCAAAATTTACAAACAGTTCATGCACCTCAAAAGAACAAAAAACCCAGTCAAAAAATGGGCAGGAGATCTAAACAGATATTACTCCAAAGAAGACATACAGATGGCCAAGAGGCATATGAAAGTATGCTCAACATCACTAATTATTAGAGAAATGCGAATCAAAACTACAATGAGGTATCACCTCACACCAGTCAGAATGGCCATCTTCAAAAAGTCTACAAACAATAATTGCTGGAGAGGGTGTGGAGAAAAGGGAACTCTCCTACACTCTTGGTTTACCAATGTAAATTGGTACAGCCACTATGGAGAAAAGTATGAACGTTCCTTAGAAAACTAAAAATAGAGCTACCATATGATCCAGCAATCCCTCTCTAGGGCATATATATGAAGAAAACATGTTTCAAAAGGATACATGCACCCCAGTGTTCATTGTGCTGTTTACAATAGTTAAGACATGGAAGAAACCTAAATGTCCATCTACAGAGGAATGAATAAAGAAGATGTGGTACATATATACAATGGAATATTACTCAGCCATTAAAAAGAATAAAATAATGCCATTTGCAGTAACATGGATGGACCTGGAGATTACTATACTAAGTGAAGGAAGTCAGACAGAGAAAGAGAAATATCATATGATACTGCTTATATGTGGAATCTAAAAAAAAAAATGATACAAATGAACTTATTTACAAAACAGAAACAGACTCACAGACTTAGAGAACGAACTTATGGTAATGGGGAGAGAGGGGAGGGGAGGATAAATTGGGAGATTGGGATTGAAATATACATGCTACTATATATAAAATAGATAACTAATATGGACCTACCGTATAGCACAGGAAACTCTGCTCAACATTCTGTAATAACCTAAATGGGAAAAGAATTTTAGAAAAATAGATATATGTATACGTATGACTGAATCCCTTTGCTGTACACCTGAAAGTAACACAACATTGTAAATCAACTATAGTCCAATATAAAATAAAAATTTTTTTAAATTCATTTCTGTTGCTTTTCAGGATCCAGGAAATCTGCATCACTGTAATCCTAAAATTTGTAATCCTTGTGGTCAAAACTTTTTAAAACTTTCCAAATATTTGTCATTTGGACAATGTTAAACTTCTGCTTTCCTTTCCAGTTGATGTATGTTCAATCATACAGAAGCACCAAACCTGGGCATCTAAATATTCCTGTGATAATTAATATCACCACACTGATCTGATGAGTTAACATATCAATGTCATACTGGAGCCTAAAAGGCACACATGGAATGTTCCATTAAAAAGCAGTAGCTTAGAAAACTACAGAAGCTTACTTTGTGTTATTTAATAATGGTAATATTCACCCGGGAGGTCCCTCAACTACTTAGGAATCCTTCTTAAAACATTTTAGGTGAAAACAAAAATAAACAAATGGGACCTAATGAAACATCAAAGCTTTTGCACAGCAAAGGAAACCATAAACAAGACCAAAAGACAACCCTCAGAATGGGAGAAAATATTTGCAAATGAAGCAACTGACAAAGGATTAATCTCCAAAATTTACAAGCAGCTCATGCAGCTCAATAACAAAAAACCAAACAACCCAATCCAAAAATGGGCAGAAGACCTAAATAGACATTTCTGCAAAGAAGATATACAGACTGCCAACAAACACATGAAAGAATGCTCAACATCATTAATCATTAGAGAAATGCAAATCAAAACTACAATGAGATATCATCTCACACCAGTCAGAATGGCCATCATCAAAAAATCTAGAAACAATAAATGCTGGAGAGGGTGTGGAGAAAAGGGAACACTCTTGCACTGCTGGTGGGAATGTGAATTGGTTCAGCCACTATGGAGAACAGTATGGAGGTTCCTTAAAAAACTACAAATAGAACTACCATATGACCCAGCAATCCCACTACTGGGCATATACCCTGAGAAAACCAAAATTCAAAAAGAGTCATACACCAAAATGTTCACTGCAGCTCTATTTACAATAGCCCGGAGATGGAAACAACCTAAGTGCCCATCATCGGATGAATGGATAAAGAAGATGTGGCACATATATACAATGGAATATTACTCAGCCATAAAAAGAAACGAAATTGAGCTATTTGTAATGAGGTGGATAGACCTAGAGTCTGTCATACAGAGTGAAGTAAGTCAGAAAGAGAAAGACAAATACCGTATGCTAACACATATATATGGAAGTTAAGAAAAAAAAATGTCATGAAGAACCTAGGGGTAAGACAGGAATAAAGACACAGGCCTACTGGAGAACGGACTTGAGGATATGGGGAGGGGTAAGGGTGAGCTGTGACAGGGCAAGAGAGAGGCATGGACATATATACACTAACAAACGTAAGGTAGATAACTAGTGGGAAGCAGCCGCACGGCACAGGGATATCGGCTCGGTGCTTTGTGACCGCCTGGAGGGGTGGGATAGGGAGGGTGGGAGGGAGGGAGACGCAAGAGGGAAGACATATGGGAACATATGTATACGTATAATTGATTCACTTTGTTATAAAGCAGAAACTAACACACCACTGTAAAGCAATTATACCCCAATAAAGATGTTAAAAAAAAAAAACATTTTAGGAATACTTTTTAAACCGCTGAAAAATTTTAGATAGCACCTAAGAGAGAAAGAAGACTCTGAAATTCCAGTAAAAGGCCTGAATATTTCAAACAGTTTGCTGGAACAAAGTGAAACAAAGAAATCTCCCCAGATGTCAACCTCTTCCCTGGAGATCAAGAGGCTTGGGACATGGACAGGAGCAAGGAGGAGTGTTCCTCTAAGTTCTGAATCTGCAAGAGAGCTTTTTCTTAATTGATTAAAGCAGTAAAAATGGCTAAGAATTAAAGCAATCTGGCCAAATGAGAGAACAGGTTCATAATGACTTTTTCCTCCTCCCTAAGACATTTTATGACTATTTCGCACATGTGGGAATACACTGGCTTCTTCAGCACAATCTTCATTTCAGACTTTGAATCTGTGAAGAGGTCTTCCATATGAACAACATGCAATGAAGACTAAATATTTTAAACAGAAGTTAATGTTGCATTATGATAAATCACAAATAATTTCAAATATTCAATAATATACATTTATATAAATGCATATTATCACGCTGCTTTTTATCAAAGTTTGGTTCACATTGTGCTATATACCCCAGTGCTCATAATGATTTAAAAAAAACTATTTCCTTTGTTCCTCTTTATTGTCTTAGTTTGCACAGTCTGATACAACAAAATACCATAGACTAGGTGGCTTATAAACAACAGAAATTTATTTCTCACAATTCTGAAGGCTGAGAAGTCCAAGATGAAGGCACCAGAAGATTTGATGTCTGGTGAGGACCCCAATTCCTGACTCACAGACAGTCGTCTTTTTACTGTGTCCTCACATGGCAGAAGAGATAAGGAATCTCTGGGGTCTCAATTATAAGAGCACTAATCCCATTCATGAGGGCTCTACCCTCATTACTAATCACCTCCCAAAGGTCTCATCTCCAAATACCATCACACTGGGGATTAAGTTCCAGCACATGAATTTTGGGGGGCCATAAACCTTCAGTCTATGGCAATTAAAAACAATTGTCCTGAAGCTCAAGTCTCTTGCATTTTCCTATGTTTCTGAGACCTCTGCCTCACCTGAGGGTTCTTTTTGTCTCTGAGCCTGGTGCTAAAGGGTTCACAGCAATAAAATTCTGAGTCAAGGGCTGTAGAATGGAACCAGCCTGAAGGGTCTGACTGAAGGCAGTGGATATCAGGTTCTGAGGTAGGACAGCAGTACCCAGGGATATACTTCCTGGAACACACCTTCCTCTACCTTTGGCCACTTTGGAGATCAAACTTCCAGGTGGACCATTACTAGTTTTGTCCTCACTCATTCTTACAGGATAATAGATGTTACATATATTTTATTTTAAAAATAAAAGGAAGAGGAAAAGGATATTTCTTAGAAGTATCACTTGTGCTGTATGTTATTCCCTTTGCTCTCTTGATCCTCATCACAGCCAGAATTCATTTCTACCCTTCTGTGATGGGCAAGTTTCCTGCAGAGCCTTCTCATACCTCCCTGGAATTCTATTTGCCCCCAAACGTAAGTAGGTCAGCTCTTTTTCTTTTTTTTATAAAAAGTAGAAAAGTGAATGCCAAAAATTTATAAGAAGCACTAGATAATTATTAGAAACATCAGTTTCCACCTCTGACCTACTGAATTAGAATCCATGAGAGGGACCCAGGAATCTTTACTTTTAATAGGAACCCCAAGTGATATTTTCATTAGGTAACTTTAGGACACACTGAAGAAAGTCATAGTACTTCTGGTTTTATATATGTGATGACCATATAATTTACCATCTAAACAGGACAGTTTTGAAAGGAAAAGCAGGACTGTTAATAATTCATGGGCCCAACTGGCAAAAACTGGGACAATTCTGGGCAAATCAGGACACATGGTCATCCTAGTTATAGATCACTATCTTCATCTCCACCTAGATCCTTTATTTCTGTAACAGTTTTATGGAGATATATTTCCTATATCATGCAATTCACCTATTTAAAATGTCCAGTGCAATGTTTTCTTAGAGTATATTCAGAAAGTTTTACGACCATCACCACAATTTTAGAACATTTTCATCATCCCTGAAAGGAACCCTGTAACCTTTAGCAGTCACTCTCACCTCCCCATGCCCCTTTCCAAACCCTAAGCAACTACTCTTCTCCTTTCTGTCTCTATAGATCTGCCTGTTCTTGAAATTTTCTAGAAATGGAATATGATAGGTGGTCTTTTATGACTCGCTTATTTCACTTGGTATAATGTTTTCAACATTCCATGTTGTAGCATGTATCAGTACTTCCTTCCTTTTCAGTGCTGAATAATATTCCACTGTATGGATATACCACATATAGTCATCTATTCATCAGCTGATAGACATTTAGGCTGTTTTCACTTTTTGGCTATGACCATTTGTGTAGAAGTTTTTGTGTGGAGATATATTTTGATTCCTCTAGGGTATATACCAACACCACCCCCCTTCTTTTGTCACCTCTACCTTGGAAGAGTCTAATGAAGAGTTTTCACAAGTCTTGTATAAGAGCAAGAAATCAGTAGGAAGGACTGAAAGGCAGAAAACTGTGTTACTTAGATTAAATGAAATAGCTATTTTGTTTCAAAAATACATTTATTCCCTTTCTAGCAATGACCCAAATACCTGTTCAGAAGTTAAAGTGGTTGAGAAAGAGACACAGGCAGGGAAGGAACTAACCTTAAGGATCAGCAAACATCCCTGCTGGGCTACCAAAGATCCTTCTTTCAGAGTTTAAACTCATTCATTTAAAGGCAGATGGACTAATACATCAAAGCTAATATAATAGTTGCAAAAAGCTCCTGGGTCTTTGTTCTCTGACCAAATATTTGCATTCTGTGTCTTGAATCAAAACTTTTTATTTCTCGTGTTAATGGTTTACTCACTGATGACTTCTTTAATTTGGTCTTTTTCATGACACAGACAGGCTGAGCTTTCAGGAGATGTGTTTAACCTTATAAAGATCTACACATAGGTGTAATGGTCTTATGTGAGGAGAGACACAGTAAAGTTAGTTGTGTTAAAGTAAAATCAATACCTACAGAAGAGAAAATTAGAAAGAAACTGCTGGTTTTCCTTTCCTCTTTTTTTTTCTTTTTTCCTGTCCCTAGTCCATACAAGGCTGGAACTCTAAGAACCATTATATTACAAAAGTCTCCAGGTTTCCATTCTAATGGGTTCCAGGTTTTCCTGCTATGGGGATGAAACTAGCAGACTTGAGTAAATCCTTATTTATTTGTCCCAAAGGCCAGGCAGTACTCTTTCTTCTCTGGTGCTGGTTTCTATTCACTCTCTGCCTCTTCTCAGGTTCTTTTGCTGCCCATCATTAATCTTTCAAGCTACAGCTGGTGGCTTCAGAACAAAACCATCAGAGGAACTGAAAAATGAAATATTTACCTGCAGCAATGGGGAAAAAGGCCTATCAACCTTGTCCCTTCAATGCGATCACATTTTTATTTTATTTTATTCACTTTCTAGATAGAAAACACAATACATGCATACACACACACACACACGCATATATATTCCCACTTTGTGTTAATATATTATTTTTTTTTACTATCTATCCTCATTTGTAATGAGGTGTAATATACAGAGCTCAGTTAGTTACCATGGAGACACTAGTCCTCTGTTTCTTATCACAGAGCCACACTATCGTCTGGTGTCAGCCAAGGAGGGATGACAAAGTCCTCCCCAAGATCCTAGCCCTGCAATTACTGAGCAATCAAGCACCTCTTTTAATAGCGCACATCCAGGTATACATGGCACCTCACTCAGCACTGTCTTCACGTCTTCCTTTCTAAACTTACACCGCAGGATGCAGTTACCAAGAAGAGATATCTTCCTCTGTTTATTCAGGATTTCAATGATATTCTTTGGTTTATCTAATAAAGCTTACTAGCTACCATCCTCTTTATTTTAAAATCTCCCATATTTTTTAACTTCAACAAGTATTATTTCCTTCTGAAGATATACAGTGATCTTCCTTTTAAGTGTTAATCTGTTTTTATGGTTTGTCACTAACTGATGAAATGAAGGAGTGGATAAATGAGAATCAAAGTCTCTAAATTTCTTCTTACTCCAAACTTTTCCCTATCTTCTCTAGCCAAATCACTAAACCTATCAACAAAAAATTTAAAACGTGAATGACTGGTGTTCATTCTTTAGCTTCTGGTGGTGGTATAAATGAGAAGCTAAATGGATCAAACACATATAATAGGAGAAACAAAAAAAAACTAGTTTTTCTTCAAGGATTTTTAATTTATTTGGGGGTTGGCATGACTTCTCCAGAGATGACTGACTCTGGAGATGCTCTGACTCAGATGTTCTAAACTCACTTGAAAATCTGGGGTGAAACAGGGTATAGAGGTATGCCCTGCGGCATTCTAATTGAACTCAGTCTGTTATTGTATTATAGATAGGTTTCTTACAAGAACAGCTAAGTTTTGCCTTGTGTAGTATCTATGATGCTATAAAATATACAGTTGTCTTTGATTCAGTTCAAAAGGTCTGAAACTTTGCTAACATGGCCTTTTCCTTGGAAGGAGGAATGTTCAGGTATTTTAAAAAGCATGATCAGAACTTCCCTGGTGGCGCAGTGGTTAAGAATCCGCCTGCCAATGCAGGGGACACGGGTTGGAGCCCTGGTTCGGGAAGATCCTACATGCTGCGGAGCAACTAAGCCTGTGCGCCACAACTACTGAGCCTGCGTGCCACAGCTACTGAAGCCCAAGTGCCTAGAGCCCGTGCTCCACAAGAGAAGCCACTGCAATGAAAAGGCCGCACACCGCAATGAAGAGTAGCCCCTGCTCGCCGCAACTAGAGAAAGCCCGTACGCAGCAATGAAGACCCAACGCAGCCAAAAATAAAAATAAAATAAATTTTAAAAAAAGCACGATCATTGTTGGGTGGGGAGAAATGGAAACAATGAGAAACTAAAAATGTCTATGATATGATCACTGCTCTAAAAAAAACTTAAACTGGGGAAACAAGCCTTTAAACTTATATGCAAGGCTCAATAGTATGAATTAAATAGCAAAAAGTATCTAACAGCATAGTGGGGGGAAGAACAAAGATGAATCAAGTCCAGAGTTAGTAAGATTTACTGGAAGGGGTGAGATTTAAGATTGGTCTTGCAGGATGAAAGAAGAGAAGAGAAAAAAGCATCTAGGCAAGGAAAATAGCAGATGCTAAAATGTGACAGTGGGAATGGTCATGGTCTTCTCAGAGGACCATGGTAACATTAGCATTACTGAAACAAACTTATTCTTGAGTTTCAAGAAAACTTCTAGAATCAGTTCAGATGATGACGTTAGTTTTCTCCTATTATATGACTACCTCCAACCCCACAAAGGTTCTTCTATTCTCCCTTTACTAGAAAAGCAAGAGAGAGAGAAAGAGGGAAAAGGGAGGGAGGGAGGAAGGGAGAAAAGGACAGGGAAGGATGGAGGAGGTGGGCAAAGAGGAGGGAGTCAGGGAAGAGTAGGAGAAGAGGGAGGGGGAAAAAAGAAAAGAAAAAGGGAGAGGGAGAGAGGGAGGGAAAGAAGAGAAAGATAGAACAACTGTACTCAAAATTACACAATAAAGAAACAAAAAGCAGAGGTTGCCAATTTTTTTTTCTTCAGGTAGAGAACAAAGTGGGTTTCTGCAGGCGGAGTATGAACACATTCTGTGTTATATGATCCCCATATGCCAGGAATGTCATTAACTAGACAGAAATGAATGAATGACCAGAGACTTGCCAAATGCAGCTCAGGAGATCAAGGGCTACATGCTCACACATTTTCACCTTTGCTCTGGAATGCTTGGCATAGCTATACCGTGTGTATAGGCTTTGTCAGGAGCTTGACAGGAGCCTGAATTTATACTAGGTTTTTAGTAGACCACTGGCTCCTGGCATTTTTGTTACCAAAAGATGGTCTCATAAATATACAATTTCTTTCAGCTGGACACTGAAGAGAAAGATATTTGATCAGTGGCATGAACTGAGGGAAAAGCCAACATAAAAGTTTATTGGGGCTCCTTGAAAAGTTTGCAGAAAAGGTTTACTGGGAGGTGACTGGAAGGAATGAAGATGTTCATGATAACAGTAAGTGCTCCATAAACATGATCTATTCTATGTGCCTAGTATTATGCTAAACACGCTGTGTGCATGATCTCATGTAATCCTTACAACCCTATGAGATCAACCTCCACATGTTATAGATGAGGAAACTGGGGTTCAAGAGAGGTTACATAACCTACCCAAATTCACATGTGACATTGACCTAATGGAACATAATGGCCTGAATCTATTATAACAAAGGTAGAATTTGTTTCAAAAGATACAATTACTATAGTATGTATTTCTTCAGCATTTTCCTCTCCACCATTTTCTTTGATAAGATTATAATGAAAAGGCATAAAAGAAATAATCTCTATTTTCTCTGTAAATTTTATCAAAATGTAATCATTGGGGAGAATATTTCTGAATAGTCAAAGGAGGAAGAATGGAGGCATGGTATTCGAAGGCAAAGATTTCTAAGGACACTAAGGGAAAGTGGTAAAACAGTCAAGATAATTCTGTTCTTTAAAATGGTTCATCTTGTCTTTTTAGCTATGAAAGGACATATGCAAAAATAAAAATTTATAAGTAAAGAGATTTTAGCGTTTCCTATCTTCTTTCATTCATTTGTCATGCTGTGGCTATAAGATTATAAGTTCCAAGGATCTTTACTTATTATATGACTTGGCCTTCTTGTCATTCCTTGAATAAGCCAAGTTTGTTCCTGTCACAGAGTCTTCACAATGCTTGTTCCCTCCACCTGGAATTTATGGCAGACTTCTCAACACCCATGGCTCTGGTTCAGCTATCAGATCCTCAGACTGACCTTTCCTGACTAACCTATTTAAAATGTTTCTCCTTGTTCCCTGCCCACAACTCACAATCTTCCTCACACTCTATTTCAATAGCCTGCTTTTTCCTCTTCACAGCACTTAACACTTTCTCAACTTCTTTATTAATTCATTTTTGTTATGCATTTTTGTTTTATTTACATATTTATGCATAAAATTTTATGTTTTAGTCATTACTATTTATCTACTACTTATAAAAAGTAGTTGGGACATAGTATGCACTTGGTAAACATTTGTTGAGTGAATGAATGACCACTATATCCGTCAATGGGAAGGGGACAACCCTAAAGGAGATACGTTTGGTGATGCTTCACAATGTAGCAAGTGCTTACATATACTTCAGTAATCAATATCCCACAGGAGGTTATTCTGCATAACAACTAGTTATATTAAAACACCTATAAACCAGGGAATTCTATTTGCTATCAGGAGTCTTGTTTGCTTGAAGGCCCTGAGCTCAATTTAAATTCTTGGCATGGTTTTGTGCCCAGTTACTGCTCAAATTCCTTTCAAAGCACTGGTAAGAAGGACAGTCAGTAGAATGTAGAAGAGTAACAAAATGTGTTATTTCAAAGAGTTTTGGAGTTTTTATTGCCATTTCTAACAGACAGTAAAGTTCTTACTTTCATTAGCCAGAAATGTCCCTGAAAAAAGTGAAGTTTTTATTTCTGCTTTTCAGACTAGTAGAAGTTTGCTGCCCTGAATAGCTACAAGATAACATCCTGTGCTAGAGACTGAATATTTGTGTTCCCCCAAAATTTGTATGCTGAAACCTATTCCCTCAATGTGGTAGTGTTAGAAGCTGGAGCCTTTAGGAGATGTTTAGGTCATAAAGGCAGAGCTCTCATGGATGGGATTAGTACCCTTATAAAGGAAACCCCAGAAAAATCCCTCACACCTCTTGCCCATGTGAAGACCGAGAAAAGACAGCCATCTATAGGCTGAGAAGCAGGTTCTCACCAGACACCAAATCTGCTGATAACTTGACCTTGGACTTCCCAGTCTCTAGAACTGTAAGAAATAAATTTCTGCTGTTTATAAGCCACCTAGTCTATGGTGTTTTGTTTTAGCAGCCCAAACAGACTAAGACGCCAAATGAACCAATGAAACAAATGAAAACCAGTCAGTCAGAGCAGGTAATTTTTTTTGTTTATAACCAAGAGTTAATTTTGAATTTTCTGAGTACTCAAGGAGAGAATGGCATCCAGGGCTGAGAATTCAATCTCACACTCTTGGATGTTCGTATGTTTCCTTTGCTGATTTACCTAGGAATTTGGAATGTGCCCATCATGGGTTCCATCCCATTCCAGTTTCACTGGCCTGATGTTATACTGAAGAATTAGCAGCCTGAATCTGTCTCTTGCCGCTCAATCTCCCACTACTGGGCTTGGCAAACCCATTATATTTGGATTTGGCAGAAGATACAGGTAGCAAATGGTTAACCTTAAGCTGAGAAGCAATTATGTTTCAAAAATAATTACTGGCATTTTTGCTGCCAAATGATTTTTTTTTATGTTTTCATTTGCAAAATAAGGCTTAGGTAACAAATATCAATAAGAAAATCCTATGTTGGAATTGACAAAGAGAACCCAGTTCCTTCCAGTATCTCCAATGGCAGTCTTGACGTTTTTGGTTAAATTGATGACTGAAGGATTTTCCTACTGTCTTTTCTTTTCAACCAGAGGCAGAGATTACAGTTCACAATGACTTCCATCCAGATTTCTGCTCTTAATTCATCAAGGAGTTCTGTTTCTTTTTTAGGATATCACACATTGTTTCAAACCTTTTTTCACTATGGGAAATGAAAACAGATGTCGAGTTCCTTGGACATATCTGGTGGAAAAGAACCCCGCTCTTGGTGTAGTCTCCAGTCACAAGAGCCCTTCCTGACTGCTCATTATTAATCATTGTATTTTGTGGATTACCATGCAAATGTATATCCCATTATGTATTCATTAATTGATAATTTTTAAAGATTTATAAGTTGTATGTTTATCTTGGAAACATTTGTGGCAATTTAACTTTAAAAACTTGCATTCTGGTTCATTTACCTGAAAAGGATGTCTTAAGTAAAACATAGTGTTCAATGTTTCATACGAAATTCTTTCAGGGAAACTTTCGGCCCTTTATCATCATTCCAGGGCAGGTGTAAAGTGAGAAAGCTGATAGAATCAGCACAGAGGACAACATTTAGTGAACTGCACAAAGGCAAATAATATGGTAAAGAGACCCTTAATAAACCCAATGTTATCAGGACTGCAATAGAATATAGAAAATGGCAGTGCAAGAATGCATCTTTGAACAGCTATGCAAAGCCTTTCAGATCACCCAAGTGTAACAGAAGTCTCATCTCCAGCTTCCATCGTTACTAAAGTTGACAAATCCTGGCTTGCCCACCCTCCCTTCCTTTTTCTATTTTAAGTAGCTGGTATTTTTTTAATAGAATATAAAAACAAATACTAACAGAAAGAAAGAATATCAACAAGATGTGGTAACATCCAAGAGGTACATATATTAGCAGAAAATGGTAAGTAAAATGAATAAAAGGCCAAATTATGGTCCTTATCCTTTAAGTATTTTTATCCTCATTCTATAAGAATGTATGCAAGAAATTATCATAATAAATTATGACTTATTTTTAAACTTTATTAAATGTTTTCATTAAAAAATTATGTACAATATTACTGATGATTAAATAAGTACACTAACATTCATACAACCAAGTGAGGATTTTCCCTTACAGTGGGGAAAATTACATATCTATTCCATTGATAAATGTACTATACACTTTTTGTTTTCTAGCAAATTTCTTCTGGAATTGCCTTGAGTATCAGTTTCAGAAGCCATAGACAAAATCCACCTAACTACTATTACAATTCATCTTTTTTGTTATATAACTAAAAATCTCCCACCTTTGTCACTAGACTTATTTCCAAATGACTCTTGATTGTTTCAAAAACAAAGATACTCTCAATTCAAAAGCTTTAGAAGTTAGTATGCATGTGTCGTTAGGGACCTTATGATTCTCTTGCATCCATCTTTTCTCTTTCATTCCCTCAGTCAGTGTCCCAGTCCAAGCCCTCATTTCTCCTTCCAAGACCCTTCTCTTTTAACTAATGTATTTCTGATGATCAATTATGCACAGTACCACCAAGATCATCTTCTCAAAGCATAACTCCTATCTTTTTGCCCTCTTGCTCAAAAACTTTCAGTGGCTTCCAGGGAAGATTCTCCACTCTCTCATCTTCTAACACTTACATAGTACTTGCTATGTGCCCAGCATTATTCTAGGTGGTTACACATATTATTCTTCAAATCAACCCTGTAAGGTAGGTAAAAATATTATCCCCATTTTACAGATGAGGAACCAAGACACAGAGTTCAAGTCACCTGTCAAAGAACGCAGATAATATGTTTCACTACTGAGATTTTTACCCAGGGATTCTGGCTCCAGAGATCTACCTCCCTGGTTTTTTTCCTAGCTTAACTACTATTCATCATTCTCTGACCAAACTAAATGCTTTTCTGCTTTTGGGTCTTGCTTACAATTTTCACTGTGCCTGCTGTCCACATCCATCAAGTTCCATCTGAGATGCTATCTCTTTCGTGAAACTCACTCAGATACTTCTACAAATAGAATTTGTACATACATTTTAATTTGTACATACATTGCTAAATTATAACTCTTGGAGGAGTGGAACCATTTCTTATTTTTCATTGTCCCCTTTCAGCACTCAGTTACTAACAGATGGAAGATTGGCAGGCAATTGCTATAATTAAAAATAAATGGAGGGAGCGAGGGGGAAGATGGCGGAAGAGTAAGACTTGGAGATCACCTCCCTCCCCACAGATACACCAGAAATACATCCACACGTGGAACAACTCCTACAGAACACCTGCTGAACACTGGCAGAAGACCTTAGACCTCCCAAAAGGCAAGAAACTCCCCACGTACCTCAATAGGGCAAAAGAAAAAAGAATAAACAGAGACAAAAGAATAGGGACGGGACCTGCACCTCTGGGAGGGAGCTGTGAAGGAGGAAGGGATTCCACACACTAAGAAGCCCCTTCGCAGGCAGAGACTGCGGGTGGCGGAGGGGGAAAGCTTCAGAGTCACGGAGGAGAGCACAGCAACAGGGGTGTGGAGGGCAAAGCGGAGAGATTCCCGCACAGAGATTCGGTGCCGACCGGCACTCACCAGCCTGAGAGGCTTGTCTGCTCACCGCCGGGGCGGGCGGGGGCTGGGAGCTGAGGCGCGGGCTTCGGTCGAATCCCAGGGAGAGGACTGGGGTTAGCAGCGTGAACACAGCCTGCAGGGGGTCAGTGCACCACGGCTAGCCGGGAGGGAGTCCGGGGAAAAGTCTGGACCTGCCGAAGAGGCAAGAGACTTTTTCTTCCCTCTTTTGTTTCCTGGTGCGCGAGGAGAGGGGATTAAGAGCGCGGCTTAAAGGAGCTCCAGAGACGGGCACAAGCCGCGGCTAACAGCATGGACCCGAGAGACGGGCATGAGACGCTAAGGCTGCTGCTGCCGCCACCAAAAAGCCTGTGTGTGAGCACAGGTCACTATCCACACCTCCCTTCCAGGGAGCCTGTGCAGCCTGCCACTGCCAGGGTCCCGGGATCCAGCTGCTCCTTTAACCCCGTCCTGTCTGAGTGAAGAACAGACGCCCTCCGGCAACCTGCACGCAGAGGCGGGGTCAAATCCAAAGCTGAGCTCCGGGAGCTGTGCAAAAAAAGAGAAAGGGAAATCTCTCCCAGCAGCCTCAGAAGCAGCGGATTAAAGCTCCACAATCAACTTGATGTACCCTGCATCTGTGGAATACCTGAATAGACAACGAATCATCCCAAATTGAGGAGGTGGAGGACTTTGAGAGCAAGATTTATGATTTTTTCCCCTTTTCTTCTTTTTGTGAGTGTGTATGTGTATGCTTCTGTGTGAGATTTTGTCTGTATAGCTTTGCTTTCACCATTTGTCCTCGGGTTCTATCCGTCCTCTTTTTTTTCTTTAAAAAATTTTTTTTTCTTAATAATTATTTCTTATTTTAATAACTTTATTTTATTTTATCTTTATTTTATTTTACTTCTTCCTTCCTACCTCTCTCTCTCTCTCTCTCTTTCCTTCTATCTTTCTTTCTTTCTACTTTTTCTCCCTTTTATTCTGAGCCGTGTGGATGAAAGGCTCTTGGTGCTGCAGCCAGGAGTCAGTGCTCTGCCTCTGAGGTGGGAGAGCCAACTTCAGGACACTGGCCCACAAGAGACCTCCCAGCTCCACATAATATCAAACGGCAAAAATCTCCCAGAGATCTCCATCTCAACACCAGCACCCAGCTTCACTCAACGACCAGCAAGCGACAGTGCTGGACACCCTATGCCAAACAACTAGCAAGACAGGAACACAACCCCACCCATCATCAGAGAGGCTGCCTAAAATCATAATAAGTCCACAGACACCCCAAAACACACCACCAGACGTGGACCTGCCCACCAGAAAGACAAGATCCAGCCTCATCCACCAGAACACAGGCACTAGTCCCCTCCACCAGGAAGCCTACACAACCCACTGAACCAACTTTAGCCAGTGGGGACAGACACCAAAAACAACGGGAACAACGACCTGCAGCCTGCAAAAAGGAGACCCCAAACACAGTAAGATAAGCAAAATGAGAAGACAGAAAAACAGACAGCAGATGAAGGAGTGGATAAAAACCCACCAGACCTAACAAATGAAGAGGAAATAGGCAGTCTACCTGAAAAAGAATTCAGAATAATGATAGCAAAGATGATCCAAAATCTTGGAAATAGAATAAAGTGCAAGAAACATTTAACAAGGACCTAGAGGAACTAAAGATGAAACAAGCAATAATGAACAACACAATAAATGAAACGAAAAATACTCTAGATGGGATCAATAGCAGAATAACTGAGGCAGAAGAATGGATAAGTGACCTGGAAGATAAAATAGTGGAAATAACTACTGCAGAACAGAATAAAGAAAAAAGAATGAAAAGAACTGAGGACAGTCTCAGACACCTCCGGGACAACATTAAACGCACCAACATTTGAATTATAGGGGTACCAGAAGAAGAAGAGAAAAAGAAAGGGACTGAGAAAATATTTGAAGAGATTATAGTTGAAAACTTCCCTAATATGGGAAAGGAAATAGTTTAATCAAGTCCAGGAAGTACAGAGAGTCCCATACAGGATAAATCCAAGAAGACACATGCCAAGACACATATTAATAAAACTGTCAAAAATTAAATACAAAGAAAACATATTAAAAGCAGCAAGGGAAAAACAACAAATAACACACAAGGGAATCCCCATAAGGTTAACAGCTGATCTTTCAGCAGAAACTCTGGAAGCCAGAAGGGAGTGGCAGGACATATTTAAAGTGATGAAGGAGAGAAACCTACAACCAAGATTACTCTACCCAGCAAGGATCTCATTCAGATTTGATGGAGAAATTAAAAACTTTACAGACAAGCAAAAGCTAAGAGAGTTCAGCACCACCAAACCAGCTTTACAACAAATCCTAAAGGAACTTCTCTAAGCAAGAAACACAAGAGAAGGAAAAGACCTACAATAGCAAACCCAAAACAATTTAGAAAATGGGAATAGGAACATACATATTGATAATTACCTTAAATGTAAATGGATTAAATGCTCCCACCAAAAGACACAGACTGGTTGAATGGATACAAAAACAAGACCCATATATATGCTGTCTACAAGAGACCCACTTCAGACCTAGAGAAACATACAGACTGAAAGTAAGGGGATGAAAAAAGATATTCCATGCAAATGGAAACCAAAAGAAAGCTGGAGTAGCAATTCTCATATGAGACAAAACAGACTTTAAAATAAAGACTATTAGAAGAGACAAAAAAGGACACTACATAATTATAAAGGGATCCATCCAAGAAGAAGATATAACAATTGTAAATATTTACATACCCAACATAGCAGCACCTCAATACATAAGGCAAATACTAACAGCCATAAAAGGGGAATTCGACAGTAAAACATTCATAGTAGGGGACTTTAACACTCCACTTTCACCAATGGACAGATCATCCAAAATGAAAATAAATAAGGAAACAGAAGCTTTAAATGATATATTAAACAAGATGGACTTAATTGATATTTATAGGACATTCCATCCAAAAACAACAGAATACACATTTTTCTCAAATTCTCATGGAACATTCTCCAGGATAGATCATATCTTGGGTCACAAATCAAGCCTTGGTAAATTTAAGAAAATTGACATTGTATCAAGTATCTTTTCCAACCACAACGCTATGAGACTAGATATCAATTACAGGAAAAGATCTGCAAAAAATACAAACACATGGAGGCTAAACAATACACTACTTAATAACGAAGTGATCACTGAAGAAATCAAGGAGGATATCAAAAAATACCTAGAAACAAATGACAATGGAGACACGACGACCCAAAACCTATGGGATGCAGCAAAAGCAGTTCTAAGAGGGAAGTTTATAACAATAAAATCCTACCTTAAGAAACAAGAAACATCTCGAATACACAACCTAAACTTGCACCTAAAGCAATTACAGAAAGAAGAACAAAAAACCCAAAGTTAAAGAAATCATAAAGATCAGATCAGAAATAAATGAAAAAGAAATGAAGGAAATGATAGCAAAGATAAAACTAAAAGCTGGTTCTTTGAGAAGATAAATAAAATTGATAAACCATTAGCCAGACTCATCAAGAAAAAAAGGGAGAAGACTCAAATCAATAGAATTAGAAATGAAAAAGGAGAAGTAACAACTGACACTGCAGAAATAAAAGAGATCATGAGAGATTACTACAAGCAACTCTATGCCAATAAAATGGACAACCTGGAAGAAATGGACAAATTCTTAGAAATGCACAACCTGCCAAGACTGAATCAGGAAGAAATAGAAAATATGAACAGACCAATCACAAGCACTGAAATAGAAAATGTGATTAAAAATCTTCCAACAAACAAAAGCCAAGACCAGATGGATTCACAGGCAAATTCTATCAAACATTTAGAGAAGAGCTAATAACTCTCCTTCTCAAACTCTTCCAAAATACAGCAGAGATAGGAACTCTCCCATACTCATTCTACGAGGCCACCATCACCCTGATACCAAAACCAGACAAGGATATCACAAAGAAAGAAAACTACAGGCCAATATCACTGATGAACATACATGCAAAAATCCTCAACAAAATACTAGCAAACAGAATCCAACAGCACATTAAAAGGATCATACACCATGATCAAGGGGGTTTATTCCAGGAATGCAAGGATTCTTCAATATACACAAATCAATCAACGTGATACACCATATTAACAAATTGAAGGAAAAAAACCATATGATCATCCCAATAGATGCAGAGAAAGCTTTCGACAAAATTCAACACCCATTTATGATAAAAACCCTGCAGAAAGTAGGCATAGAGGGAACTTTCCTCAACATAATAAAGGCCATATATGACAAGCCCACAGCAAACATCATCCTCAATGGTGAAAAACTGAAAGCATTTCCACTAAGATCAGGAACAAGACAAGGTTGCCCACTCTCACCACTCTTATTCAACATAGTTTTGGAAGTTTTAGCCACAGCAATTAGAGAAGAAAAGGAAATAAAAGGAATCCAAATCAGAAAAGAAGAAGTAAAGCTGTCACTGTTAGCAGATGACATGATACTATACATAGAGAATCCTAAAGATGCTACCAGAAAACTACTAGAGCTAATCAATGAATTTGGTAAAGTAGCAGGATACGAAATTAATGCACAGAAATCTCTGGCATTCTTATACACTAATGATGAAATATCTGAAAGTGAAATCAAGAAGACACTCCCATTTACCACTGCAACAAAAAGAATAAAATATCTAGGAAGAAACCTACCGAAGGAGACAAAAAACCTGTATGCAGAAAATTATAAGACACTGATGAAAGAAATTAAAGATGATACAAACAGATGGAGAGATGTGCCATGTTCTTGGATTGGAAGAATCAACATTGTAAAAATGACTCTACTACCCAAAGCAATCTACAGATTGAATGCAATCCCTATCAAACTACCACTGGCATTTCTCACAGAGCTAGAACAAAAAACTTCACAATTTGTATGGAAACACAAAAGACCCCAAATAGCCAAAGCAATCTTGAGAAAGAAAAATGGAGCTGGAGGAATCAAGCTCCTTGACTTCAGACTATACTACAAAGCTACAGTAATCAAGACAGTATGGTACGGGCACAAAAACAGAAAGATAGATCAATGGAATAGGAGGATAGAAAGCCCAGAGATAAAGCCACGCACATATGGTCACCTTATCTTTGATAAAGGAGGCAGGAATGTATAGTGGAGAAAGGACAGTCTCTTCAATAAGTGGTGCAGGGAAAACTGGACAGCTACATGTAAATGTATGAGATTAGAACACTCCCTAACACCATACACAAAAATAAGCTCAAAATGGATTCAAGACCTAAATGTAAGGCCAGAAACTATCAAACTCTTAGAGGAAAACATAGGCAGAACACTCTGTGACATAAATCACAGCAAGATCCTTTTTGACCCACCTCCTAGAGAAATGGAAATAAAAACAAAAATAAACAAATGGGACCTAATGAAACTTCAAAGCTTTTGCACAGCAAAGGAAACCAGAAACAAGACCAAAAAACAACCCTCAGAATGGGAGAAAATATTTGCTAATGAAGCAACTGACAAAGGATTAATCTCCAAAATTTACAAGCAGCTCAATAACAAAAAACAAACAACCCAATCCAAAAATGGGCAGCAGACTTAAATAGACATTTTTCCAAATAAGATATACAGATTGCCAACAAACACATAAAAGAATGCTCAACATCATTAATCATTAGAGAAATGCAAATCAAAACTACAATGAGATATCATCTCACACCAGTCAGAATGGCCATCATTAAAAAATCTAGAAACAATAAATGCTGGAAAGGGTGTGGTGAAAAGGGAATACTCTTGCACTGCTGGTGGGAACGTGAATTGGTACAGCCACTATGGAGAACAGTATGGAGGTTCCTTTAAAAATTACAAATAGAAGTACCATATGACCCAGCAATCCCACTACTGGGCATATACCCTGAGAAAACCAAAATTCAAAAAGAGTCATGAACCACAATGTTCATTGCAGTTCTATTTACAATAGCCAGGACATGGAAGCAACCTAAGTGTCCATCATCGGATGAAGGGATAAAGAAGATGTGGCACATACATACAATGGAATATCACTCAGCCATAAAAAGAAACAAAATTGAGTTATTTGTAGTGAGGTGGATGGACCTAGAGTCTGTCATACAGAGTGAAGTAAGTCAGAAAGAGAAAGACAAATACCGTATGCTAACACATGTATATGGAATATAAGAAAAAAAAATGTCATGAAGAACCAAGAAGTAAGACGGGAATAAAGACACAGACCTACTAGAGAATGGACTTGAGGATATGGGGAGGGGGAAGGGTAAGCTGTGACAAAGTGAGAGAGTGGCATGGACATATATACACTACCAAACGTAAAATACATAGCTAGTGGGAAGCAGCCGCATAGCACAGGGAGATTAGCTCTGTGCTTTGTGACCACCTGGATGGGTGGGATAGGGAGGGTGGGAGGGAGGGAGATGCAAGAGGAAGGAGATATGGGAACATATGTATATGTATAACTGATTCACTTTGTTATAAAGCAGAAACTAACATACCATTGTAAAGCAATTATACTCCAATAAAGATGTAAAAATATATATATATTAACAACAGAAACTTCCCAGTATCAAGTAAATAAATAAATAAATAAATGAACTACTGATGGGTGAAATCATGATGATAAATAAATTAATAAATAAATAAACACACACACACCATAGGCACTCAGTTCATGTTAACTGATATGAAAAGAGTGCATTCAAAAGACTGTACTGCAGGGTCTGAAGGCAATTCCAGAACTCTTTTGGACATTGATGTAATAAAAATACAGCATTTCAAAAGAATAACTGTAAAAAAACAACTTATGTTTATGGACTCACTCAACTATTATTATTTATTGAGCACCAACTACATGCCAAGCACAAGAGATATGAAAAAAAAAACCTTCTCGTGCGTTACACACACACACTCACATCCACAATCCATCTAGCTTCCTCAAATTCTTGAGGAATGATGTCTTAATGACAAAATATAATTGAGAATATTCCTGTGCCATGAAGTCTCTAAAAAACTTACCAACAGGGCACAGGTCTCTCTTCAGTGGAGATAATCAGGAGGAACCCAAGGAAAAAGTTCTAAAAACAATGAGATATAATTCATACACTCCCAGGGACTTGCATGAAGAAAAGGTCTATGATTCATACATTTTAACATGTAGTAACTATTATGTATAGAATTTCTGGGAATTTGAGATTCCTGGGTAGGAGATGCTACAGTAGTTCAAAGTATGACGAAGATGATAGCTTTGCCATCAAAATACAGCTTTTATATATACATACCCATATACATATATATATATATATATATATATATGTATATGGGTATGTTTGAAGATGTGTATTTCCTAGATCTTTACATGATAGTATCCTCAAAAGAGAAGTCTAGGATTTTGAGAATTGCAGATTTTTCTCCTTTATTTCCACAGATGTCTGCTTCTATTTTGTGCCACTCTTCCTCTTATTCCTATGGAATAAACTCAAGCAAAATGTTCCTTTTCCTTAAGTTTTTGTTTATTTAATTAAGATGATTTTCTACATGATTGATTATAAAGGCCATAATCATACTGTCAAATTCCTGTCAACATAACAATTTAATGTAAAATGTTAACACTTGGCAGTGTTTAAAACATAATTTAAAAAACCTCTGTGTATAAATAAGGTGAATTTATTCAGGCTATTTATTTCTGCTGGAGTGCAAAAGAAAGTTATGGCTACCTTATTATTTACTATCACACACTACTGTAAAGAGAAAACGTTTATAAGTTGTTAGAAATAGCAGATGGCTGTGCCAAACTGAGATCCTTTCTGACATGTTTATAAAGGGCATCAGCTATTATGAAACCAGGAAGGACAGTATGACAACAGAATATAGCCCAAGCAAGGTACACACTAGCAGGTAATATTTATAGTTAAAATGTTTGGGAAAAACAGAATCAGATGATTGTGGGGCTAGAAGGGGATTCATTAGAATCTTCCCAAGGGGTTAGAGACACGATGGTAGAGCACAAGGACTTGAGCTCACCCCCTCTCACGAAAACACCAAAATCACAACTAACTGCTGAAGAACCATTGACAAAAAAGACTGAAACCTACCAAAAAAAACATATTCTACATCTAAAGACAAAGAAGAAGCCACAACAAGATGGTAGGAGGGGTGCTTTCACAATATAATCAAAGCCCATACCTGCCAGCTGGGTGACCCACAAACTGGAAAATAATTATATCACAGAGGATGTCCCACAAGACTGAGAGTTCTGAGACCCATGTGAGGCTACCCAGCCTGGGGGTCTGGCATTGAGAAGAGGAGTGCCCAGAGCATTTGGCTTTGAGGCCAGTAGGGCTCGAGTGCAAGAGCTCCACAGGACTGGGGAAAACAGAGACTCCAGGGTGTGCACATGGTTTCACGTACACTGAGAGGGTGTGGAGAAAAGGGAACCCTCCTACACTGTCCGTGGGAATGTAAACTGGTACAGCCACTATACAGAACAGTATGGAGGTTCCTTAAGAAACTAAAAATAGAGCTACCATATGACCCAGCAATCCCACTCCTGGGCATATGTCTGGAAAAAAAACATGGTTCAAAAGGATATATGCACCCCAAAGTTCACTGCAGTGCTGTTTACAATAGCCAAGACATGAAAGCAACCTAAATGTTCACCTACAGAGTAATGGATAAAGAAGATGAGGTAAATATATACAAGGGAATATTACTCAGCCATAAAAAATGAAATAATGCCATTTGCAGCAACATGGATGGACCTAGAGATTATCATACTAAGTGAAGTCAGACAGAGAAAGACAAATAACATAAGATATCACTAATATGTGGAATCTTAAAAAATGATACAAAGGAATTTACAGAACAGAACAGACTCACAGACTTCAAAAACAAATTTATGGTTACCAAAGGGGAAAGGTTGGGGGGAGGGATAAATTAGGAGCTTGGGATTAACATATACACATGACTGTATATAAAATAGATCATCTACAAGGACCTACTGTATAGCACAGGGAACTCTACTCAATATTCTGTAATAACTTATATGGGAAAAGAATCTGAAAAAGAATGTATATATGTATATGTATAACTGAATCACTTTGCTGTACACCAGTAACTAACACAACATTGTAAATCAACTATACTCCAATATGAAATAAAAATTAAATTAAAAATTTTAAAAATAACCTTTTCATTATGCATAGGAAAAAAAGAATCTTCTCTTTTCTTTGGGAACACATGTACACAGCTATTCTAGGTAAATTAAGAATATTCTTTGTGTCTAGCCTCTCTTAGGGTTGGAGATTCTATCATTCTCTTTGTTCATCCATATTGTATTTATGCAACATTTAAGCCTATTTCTCTTCTTCTGTCCTGAAGATGCACAAGGAAGGGCAACCATCCCTTCTGTAGCAAGAGCCTTCCTGTACCTGAAGATAATGTTTAATCACTCATCAGCTTTATTGTCTCAAGAACAAAAAATATTTAACTTTTTTAAAGTTGTTAGAGGATATGGTTCAATGTTGACCCACATATAACATCCAAAAACCTTAAGGAAGTGAGGGAAGAGGAAAGGAATAATCAAAAAGAAAGGCACAGCAGGCCAGATGAAATAGGAAATAAAGGCTAAACGGAGAGAAGAAAGAAAACATCCTTGACAGACTTCAAAAATAATATCTGAGTGCTTATCATATGCAAGGCACTATGTAGAGGGGTTTATACAGTTGTCATATACCTAACACTTAACTGAATGTGTACCTCGTGTCAGGCATCATTCTACGTGCTTTTCATATATGATCTCACATAATCTTCACAATATCCCAAGGGTAAGATATTCCCATATTTCGGATAAGGGACTGAAGCACAGGCTCGTAATTCCTTCATATTCTTGGTGCATTCTATGAAGGACATCATTATTTCTATTTTATAGATGTGAAAACTGAGTATCACATTAAATAACATGCCCATGATCAAAACAGCTGGTAAGTGATAGAGCTGGGTTTTTTACCAAGAATTCTCTGATTCCAAAGTACCTACATGTCTAACTTAAGAGAAGAAAGAAAATAGTAATAACAATAAGCACAAGAGCGTGTATCACATGCCTGGCACTATTCAAAGAGTTGGGGAAATGGGACTCAAACCCAGAATTCCAGTTCCAGAGCTATGCTCTTCCCACAACACTATACTGCCTCTTGTAATTAAAATATATAATGGGAGCAAGCGTTTGGGATCATGAAAAATAAGAATGGTCTAGTAGGTAAATATACACTGTTACTACTACATAACTAATATTTCTTGAACACTTACTAAATACTTCTGGTAGACACTGTAACATGCCACCCAGACCCCCCTCAGGAATGAAGGACTTATTTCACCAGTTGATGGGAGTCCTAAAAGAAGACCGCCCTCAATTGTCAGCTCTCACTGAGAAAACTTACCTATGGGGTTGGCTGAGGTCTTTGTTGGGATGCAGTACAGCTCATTACCCACAGGTGTTGATCCAAAATGCACTTCCTAATAAATAATAAACAACCTGAATGTTAAGTTTGACCTGAGAGTTTGCTTCCCTAGGAACCCAACCTGAAACAACATTTTACAGAATCTCTTTTAAGTCTCACCATCCTATGAATTAGGTGCTATTATCTTCGTATACTCATTTTACAAATGAAGACACTAAGGCCTAAATTTCCCAAGGTCATAGAGCTGGTCAAGGATGGAAAAGAATTGGAATAGAGAATGTATAATTCTGGAGGCTGTACCCTCAACTTTTACATGACTGTATACATAGAGACAGGCTCTATATACAGGCTACCTATATAAAATCTCTTTATATATATACACACACAGACTGTATATATTGGGACTAGTCATTAGTTCAACATGGATTTAATACTGAGGGGAAAGAGGCACTCTGAGGACTCTCAAATCTTGAGGGAAAAGAAATCTAACATTTATGTGTAAAGCATAGGAAAGAATAATGTTCGTAGTTGGAATGACCTGAAATGTAAACCAGGTGCCCTGAAAAGGAAGACTAGTCAAGAAAATAGTCAAAAAATTTTTACCTCTGTGCCTTCTACAATTTATTTCTTAAGGAGAGAGAGCTAAGGACCAAAAAAAGTTCCCATATGAAAGAGGAGAGGAAAATGTTCAATTAAAGATACACCTTAGGGCTTCCCTGGTGGCACGGTGGTTGAGAGTCCGCCTGCCAGTGCAGGGGACACGGGTTCGTGCCCCGGTCTGGGAGGATCCCACATGCCACGGAGCAGCTGGGCCCATGAGCCATGGCCGCGGGGCCTGCGTGCGCATCCGGAGCCTGTGCTCCGCGGCGGGAGAGGCCACAACAGTGAGAGGCCTGCGTACCACAAAAAAAGAAAAAAAAAAAAAGATACACCTTATATATTAAATTATCTTAAATTCAAAGAGAAAAGGCTTCACTCTCCAATATGCAATGTTTATCATCTGATACATCTATCTAGCATCTTTCCTCACGAGAGAAGTTGAAAACATAAAATGCCAGCATATGACCCGGACTTTAATGAAAAGTTACAGGGTATAATATCTGTTCACAGTATTCTAAAAGATATGGGGCAGTGTTAAAAGATGGGGTGGGGAGAGAGGAGTTGAGGTGGCATACAGCCATATCTTTTGCCTGAGTTATGCTATTCAATCACAGATTTTCTCCAATGTTTTAAATTCCAAGTACTATTAGCCATCTTAATTTTTTCACTTTTTCCAGGACAGATAAGATTGGAGACATAAATCTCCTGACTCATATGTAAGCTTAAATTGTGTAGAATCCACTTTTTAAAATTACACTTTTTTATGGGCATGGATAATTCCCTGTATTTCCAATGGAGAGAAGGGAAAAATTACAACTAAAAAAAATTCAATATTAAATTTATCCTCTCAGTGCTCGTGTGTCCTGGGTGCATCTTTGATTTCACTTAAAACCTAAAGTAAATCTAAAACACACCCAGAACATAAGAGGGCCTGAAAAACCAAGTTCAGAGAAAATGGGATGCAGTTAGCAAAGATTACATGCATCAGTGAACTGTAGTAAATTGAAGACTTTTAAATGCCAGAGTTTTTCTCTGTGAAACTGGGGGGTTTGAAAGGAAAATCAATAATGTTGGGAAAGAGAAACCCTCTTTACACATCTCTAATTAGTCATAGCAGAATCTGGTAGATTTCCATATTACAACTGGATCAAACTTGTGAAATTGGTTTTGATCCCAGACTCATTCAGTACATTTTCCAGAAGAAGCTCCACTCAAGACAATCAAAAGCTTTTCAACCTTGAATGATCCCCAAGATCACTCTTAGTGTGCATCCATGCTATATTATATTCAGTGTCTGTCTAATGTTGCCTCCAGCAAATCTCCCTGGAATTACCCTAAAAAAGATCCATTTATAAGAACAGGCAGGGAATCTTCAAACTGGTCGGCTTCAACTTTAGCTTGAGCCTTTAAAAATCTATATTGTAAGTGAAACCAGGCATAAAGAGGCACAGTTCTTCAGATCTTTCATTTTTTTAATAAATCGAATAAATATTGGCCATATTGTTTATATTAGGGCACGAACCCCTCTGTAAAGCCATTGCTTAAGTCTAATAATGAAATAGGTAAAGGGTTTCTGTATTTTTCTGAATAATCAATATCAAAGCTGCTGATGCAAATTTATTTGAACCCCAGGGAGCACATCCTTTGAAGTCCTGGGAAATTTTTAAATATAGTGTGCAAATCAATAAGTGGACAAAAACATCTCTGTCAATGTGTTCATTTTTATTTGGAGAGGAAATATATATTTAAATGTAATCTCTTTCTCACTCCCTCTATGAACGCTTTCCCCAAATCATCTCTTTTACAAAAGAAACTCATGACAGTCAGCTGAACATAAAACATTCTTTTTGGCCATAATTAGAAGTGGTGTAGTGTCACCTCTCTGAAAAGGATGACTCCTCAAGCCTGAAAGACAGTCTGCCTGTTTCTACTCTTTTGTAATACTCTCATGCTTTTCTCTTTTCCCTTTATTTCGCATCCAGTTTTGGAGCCTTAGCTAACTGGTATGGTTTGAGGGCATTTTCAGAAGGGATTCTACCAGCCTGGTTTGGTGGTATGTGCTGTTTTGAATGGGATGCATCTATGAGATTAAAAATATATTTTTTCATTACTGCCTATTTTCACAGTCCAAGTCCACTAAGCAAAAACACAGAACAATCCCCGCCACCCCCCCCCCCCCCCCCCCCGCATTCTCCCTTCCTCCTCTTTTTTCCCCTGTGGAGTTCAAATTAAAGAAAGGTGAAAACTGAAGCTGCTGTAGGCAAGGCGATTGCAACATGCATATTTGATTTTTATGATGGATCTAAATTGCTGAATAAGGCCATGGAACAAAGGGAGACTGCAACTTCCTGCCCATCACATGCAGCCACTGAATGCAGAACAAAAGCTTCGGCCATTAGGGGCTCAGCAGGGAGACACATTATATAAATGACTTTGTCTTTTTTGCCACCTCCCCCCACCACTGGGTGCACTGGACAGGGATGGTGTGTGTGTGTGTGTGTGTGTGTGTGTGTGTGTGTGTGTGTGTGTGTGTGTGTGTGTGTGTGTGTGTGTGTGTGTTATGATTTACAGGGATGGGGTGTGTGTGTGTGTGTGTGTGTGTTATGATTTACAGGGATGGGGTGTGTGTGTGTGTGTGTGTGTGTTATGATTTGCCAGGGCAGGAGATAAGAAATCCTGGAAGCAGCAATGGGAATAGAAAAGGTATAGCATATTATGACTCAAAAAAGCCATGCTTTACTCACTGGACCAGTGTGGCTCTCAGCACTGTTGGTCAGAGCACCACCAAAGATAACCACTTCTCTGAGAAACTTGGTATCTTTTCAGAACAACCTGTAGCTTTTCTCTTAACTATTTCATTCCTTTCATCAGGAATGATGAAGCATAAAGAAAAACACTTGGAAAAAATATGAAGGCCTAGAATTCCAGGGTAATTGCCAGACCTGCTTAAAAAACGAACTGTCATAGTTCATTGCAGCACTAATTTCCTAAGAAGCTACTACTTTTAATTCTTCCTTCCAGACTCACAGTTTTTCTTTTGTCAGTAAAAGAGAACTATGTATCAATAAAAATCATAAGCCATCACATAGCTGAGTCAACCTGTTTTTAAGAGGCCTCCTGTGGTGGTGACCTGAGTAGGTGCTACTGTTTTTCCTGGCTCGAAACACCAGCAATCCTATACATACACATTCAACAATCTTTGCATAGAATTGGTTTTGTAGCATTTTAGTGTGCTTCACAGAGGTGAATTATTTTATTATTTCTAATATCACTGTGAAAGGTAGGGATTAGGACAGATTCTCTTTGCAGGTTCTAGGTTGAAGAACAGAGTGATTAAGTACATTGAAGGTGACACACTGAGTTGGAGGCAGACTAAGAGTGAAACCCAGGTCACTGGATGCTCACTTCAGGCCTAAGTATCACTGTATGTTTCATGAGAGGAAATAGCTCAAGGGTAAGTTTCTATTTCTTAGTACAATTCAGAAGTTATACTAAGATGTTCTGACAGTCCTCCAACTCTCTTATATAGTAGAGAAAACAGTCCCACTGCGGACCAAAGTAACTGAAAGTCAGTGTCAGGTGCTGCAGAACTAGAACTGAGGGTTCTTGGTAAGACTGAATCCCAAAGACAACCTCAACAGAAGGGCATATACATCCTTAAGTAACCTAACGATGATGGAATTGTGTAAAGCTAGCTAAGCAAAAGGCCATGAGACAACTGCCATTTGTCATATACATTACTACTCTGTCTCAAAATGGGCAATTCATTTAAAATAGACTCTTATCATTTATATGAAAGCTGAGGGACAGACAGTGGGTTATTACTGTAGAGTAATTCAGTTCTGAGCTACAGAGGTCACCAAGCTACCTTTTTACAAATTCTTTTGGGTCTTACTCTAAGATGGTTAAATTCCTTATTATTGGGTAGGAAAAGGTCTCTCAATAAAGACTGCTTAATGGATTAGGATAGTATTGAGACTTACACTTATCGATAGTTTTAAGGGATGAATAAACGGTTAAGGGGAGTCCCTAACACTACATGGCCAGAGGTGGGGGGTGATAGTATGGATAAATAAGCAGATGGATCAGTTTAGTAGAGAAAAGACTGCTGAATAGTTATCCATTTCTTTATTCAGTTATCAAATATTCATTAAGGGCCTACTATGATTTTATGTGCTGTGGAATCAGTGTGAATAAGACACAGTTCCTGCCCTAAATAATAATCTTATATGTGGTTAGGAGTTGTGGTAAAGATATTAAATAGTTATACAAATATCTACATAGATTAACATATGGCAAGATATGAAGAGGAAGAGCAGTGCTCTATGAGAATGTTAACTGGGAGGACCTACCTCATCGGTAGAGGGTCAGGGATGGCTTTAATGACAATGAGACATTTAAGCTGAGGCAGGAAAGAAGAAGTTAGATATGCTCTAATTACGTACATTTCACCTTCTGAGGTACAATACATCTCAAGATATCAATTTAAAATGAGAGTCAAGGAAATGATGTATTTCTTTAGGTTTTCATAAACCTTCACTTCTCATTTATCCTATCAAAAAAGAAAACTTCATTACTTTGCTTAAAAGTAAAACAAAATACAAATTTGGCTATAGGCCTCTGGCAATTTAAATTTATTTCAGAGTAAAACCCAAAGGCCAGAAGGCTTTAGCTGCACTATAGAATATGGTAGCCACACACGACTATTTCAATTTAATTTAATTTAATTTAATTTAAAATTAACTTCTCCAGCTACATTAGCCACACTTCTAGTGTTCAACAGCCACTATACTGGACATCATTGCAGCTAGAGGCTATTAAAATTAAAATTAAATTAAACTAAGCACTGAGTTCCTCAATTGTACTAGCTATATTTTGAGTGCTCAATTTCAAGTGAATAGTGGCTATCAGCGGACAGCAGATACAGAACATTTCTATCACTGCAGAAACTGCTATTGAGCAGCATTACAAGACTATCTGGCACCTTGTTGACTCTCCAGTCTCATTTTCTACCATCCTTGTTTATGCTACCCTAGCCATGCTGGAATCCTTGCTGATCCTTCAGTATACCAGGTATGATCCTGCCTCAGGACTTTTGCATAGCTTAGAAGGTCCTACCTTCCACTCCAGCCACATCTTATATAACAGTCTCCAGCCGCTTTCTGTATCCTTAGCCATGCCAGTTTTCTTTCTATATTCCTCATTTTCCAGGTCTCCTTTTTCTCAGGGCTTTGCAAATATTATAACCTTTCCTTGGAAGGCTCCTCCTTCCTTACTTTACCTTTCCTTCAAATATCAGCTTACTTATTTCATCAAGAAAGCCTTTCTTGACTAGGTCAAATTCTCTTCTTACAAACTCACATCCTTCTCTTGCATAGTGCTTATTACAGTTGCAGGTTTACTTTTATTTATGTCATTTTTAATTCATGTCACACACTTCATATCCACTGAGAGTTCCATGAGAGCAGGGACCATGTCTGTTTTTGATCACTGTTGTATTCTCAAAAGGTAGCAGAATGTATGGAACAAAACAGGAGTGTAATAAAAATCTATGATTGAATTATCAATGAATGAATGCTTGGGGAAGAAACAGCCAATGGTCAGTTTAAAATATATATGCTGTCCTGCTTCTTCCATGCATGTCAA
This sequence comes from Leucopleurus acutus, assembly GCF_964270905.1. Taxonomy (NCBI): domain Eukaryota; kingdom Metazoa; phylum Chordata; class Mammalia; order Artiodactyla; family Delphinidae; genus Leucopleurus; species Leucopleurus acutus. The sequence continues at coordinate 15,580,638 of NC_139162.1, read as the reverse complement.
GTACCCAAATTTCAAAGTAAGATTATAGACAGTGAACAAAAATGAATGATGGGGAATGTAATAATTTCAGAAGTGTGAAGTACTTCTTTCAGATTGATAAAAAGGACTGCCCCCCCAAAGGATAACAGAATTAGTTTAGGTATAATTTGTATTCTTTTTGCTTATCTGAATTTTCTAATATTTCTCCGTCATCATGTATTAGTGTTGCAAGGACGTTATTTTTTATTGCAACACCAAAAATTATTATACTCCAACGCATCAGAAAGCCAAAATACCTAGGAGGTACAGTGGTTAAAAAGAAGAGTACTTTTTTTTCCTGCCAGACAAACCAGAGATGAATTCCTCGTTCTGAATTTTGCTGGTTCTGTGACCTAAAGTATATCACCTCACCTCTCTGAACCTCGCCTTTCAAATGAAGATAATAATAGTATTCACTATACAGGGTGGTTGGGAAGATTAAATAAGATAATGGATATAAAACATTCAATAAATGGTAGCTTAAAATGTACATGCTGAAATGGCCGTATTTAAAGTGTCATGGCTAACTAAGCAAAGATTTCAATAACTATTTTGTTTCTTACTTATTAATTAGAAAGTAAAAGATTTTAGGTCACAGATTCCAAGTTTGGTATTGCATACTGGATTTGCTCCCAAGTTATCTTTCTTTTGAATGTGACTGGTCCACATACTCTAGGAATTCGAGGTAACTCCAAGGAATTAAATTTATTCACTTGTTCAACAAATATTTTTGTGTGCCTCCTGTATATCAGGCACTGGGTTACAGATGATATAGTTAGTATGATAAAGATATTACATCTCTTTCAACGGAAATAACCTACATGATGCCTGGGTGAGCATCTAAGATGAAAATTTTGTTACCAACTGTCACAAATTATTTGCATTATACTGGTATGAAAGTATCTGAATAAATGATTTTTTAACGAGTGTTTTTTATAGATGTGTGAAAAGCACTTTTATAAGGATATTCTCTTAGCACTGTGTTTATACTATTGAATATTTAAGTGCCCAATAACTGTGGATTAGTTACATTAGTGATAATAAATCCATATAATGGAATACTATGTAACTATTAAAAATGCAGTGGTAGAAATATATTCACTGGTATGGAAAGACATTTATGACATGTTGGTAAATCTAAATGATTTAGATTTTAAACTTTAAAAGGTTTCAAAGTTGCATGCTTAGTAAGAACCTATTTATATAAAAATTCCATAGTATATGTCTATGTAAGCAAAAAGACTGAAAGGACAACATCAAAATGTTATCATTTTCTATATCAGTTATTCACAAATGTGACTGCATATTAAAATCAATAGGGGAATTTAAAAAATAAACTGATGTAGGGACACAATTAGAAATTCTGATTTAATTGGTCCTCTAAGGGGCCCAGGTGTTGATATTTAAATTATGCATTCTAGGTGATTCCAATGTGCATCTAGGATTGAAAACACTTTTTCCTAAGTAGTGGGACTATATTTTATTTTGTTATCTTTTTTTCTAAATTATATACATGAGCATTATAGATTATTTATGCAATGAAAAGTGATGTCACAAGGGGAACACTGTTAATATTACTATAGGTTGCCAAATAGTGAATTAGAATATATAGTAAGGTTCCTCATTTTTAATTCCTGAATTTGGTTAGTTATGCCCTTTTCAAAAAAACGATGAGTTTATGATGAGTCTTGCCTGGGAATAAAGATCAATTTTAATTATATCAAGAAACAACTTTTGCATTTGTTGAATGTTTGTTCATTATCTTTATTTTTTTTCTTGTAGCTTCTTTTGGTTTTAAGTTGTTCTTGTTTTTGCCTTCTTCAGATGGATGCTTAGGTCATGAGTTTTCAGTTTTTCTTCTTTTCTAATATATGCATCTAAAGCCAAAATTTTCCTTCTAAGAATGCTTTAGCTATACTCTTACAAGTTTTGATATGTAATATTTTCATTATTATTTACTTAAAAATATTCTCTATTTTTCCATTGTGATTTTTTTCCCTTGAGACATGGGATATTTAACAGTATATTTTAAAATCTCCAAATATATGAGACTTTTCTAATTACCTTTATGATATTCTTTTCTAGTCTAATTCCATAGTGATCTGAGAAAATACTGTACTGTTTCAACATTTTGACATTTTTTGATAATATCTGTGTGGCAGGACTACAAATTATTCTGTGTGTACTTAAAAATAATGGGTATTATAAGTCAGACAGAGGAATACAAATATCATATGATATCACTTATATGTAGAATCTAAAAAAATATACAAATGAACTTATTTACAAAACAGAAATAGACTCACAGAAACAGAAAACAAACTTATGGTTACCAAAGGGGAAAGGGAGTGAGAGGGATAAATTAGGAGTTTGGAATTAACAGATAGACACTACTATACATAAAACAGATAAACAACAAGGACCTACTGTATAGCACAGGAAACTAATATTCAGTATCTTGTAATAACCTATGATAGAAAAGTATCTGAAAAAGAATATATATCTATATATACCTGAGTCACTTTGCTATATACCTGAAACTAATAAAACATTGTGAATCAACTATACTTCAACAAAAAATATTTAATAATGGGTATTAGGTAACTGTCATATGCATTCTGAAGTTTTACATGCAAGATAAATAAATCAAGTTTGTTAACTGAGTTGTTCAAATTTCCCTTCTATTAATTTTTGTCTGCATATTCTAAAAGTCATTGAGAATGGTGTGTTAAAATCTCCCACTGTGATAATGAATTTCCATATTTCTCCTTCTGTCTTATAAATTTTTGTGTTCTATATTTTGAGGCTATGTTATTAGGTACATACCTATTTAGAATTATTTTAGCTTCCAGGTGAATTATTTTGTCAAGAAATGTCACTGTTTATAACTAATATTTTTAAATGACTTTATATGATCTTAATATAGCATTCATATATTTCTTTCAATTAGTATTTAAATTATTTGGTACACTGTATTACTGACCCTAGTTCTTCACCCCTTCCAGTATCTACATCCTTTGTCATGTGACTGCTCTTCCTTCCACTAGAGGCAGAGTACCTCCCTGAACTTTGCCTTTGGGCTAAGTCATAGGACTCTTTTTGGCCTTGAGATGTTAGTAGCTATACTGCATACAAAGACTTAAAATGTGCTTGTTCAGTTTAACTTTCCCATGCTTCTACCATCATCCTAAGAACATGCCCTGACTATACTGGTGGTCCAAGGAAGAAAACTTGACCTTTACTCAAATTCCAGTTTGGAGCCAAGCTAAGCCTATCAACTCTTCCCAAGATGTCTGAGAAGAAATAAATTATTTTTGTTTTAAACCACTGAATCAGGGGCATTATTGTGGCAAAAGTGAACAGATACAGAAGATGGTTAAGATATAAGTGGGTGCTCCAGTAGTAAAAACCTAAAATATATAAGAGTAGATTTGAAACCAGGAAGCAGGTAGTGCGGAAACTGTAATAAGAAGCTATAAAAATGGCAAGGAAATGATTAAGGAAGACTAGGAAAATAATGACTCATGTAATGGCAAAACATTTTGTAAAAATGTTGCATGGGATTTTCTGACAAAAAATTATTTAATAAACTTGGGGGAGCTAATAAAAGGTTTGGGGAGTAGAATTTGAGGAAAAATGTTAAATGTACAAAATGTTTGTTTCTAGCTGTACCTGGTCAGATTATACAAGAAAGAGATTACTTCAGAAAAAAAAGTGGTCTGTTTGCAAGCAGAATTAAAGAGACTACAAATTGCCCTGACATTTCAGGATTGGAAAATAAAATTTTCTTATCAAATAAAAGCTGTAGCCATTAAGAAACAGCTTCAGGGAGAAGACCAAACCCAGGGTATCAAGTAAAGAGCAAATCAAGGGCATGGCTATTAGACTTTTTGTTAAGACCTCTGGAAGAACTGAAGAGGTGCCCTGCAGATCATCTCTATGGGAGGAAAACGGTGACTTTAAGAAATATAAAAGGCATAGTCCCGTAAGAATGTGATGCACACCCGAGTATCTTTAATTCAAGTGTGGAGAGAAGAACATGTCTCAAAAAGAATTGTGGGGGTGGGAGAGGATCAAGATGGCAAAGCAGTAGGACAGGGAGCTCACATTCTCCCACAAAAACATTAAAAATACACCTACAGGGCTTCCCTGGTGGTGCAGTGGATAAGACTCTGCCTGCCAATGCTGGGGACACAGGTTCCATCCCTGGTCTGGGAAGATCCCCCATGCCACGGAGCAAATAAGCCCGTGCACCACAACTACTGAGCCTGCAATCTAGAGCCCGTGACCCACAACTACTGAAGCCTGAGCACCTAGAGCCCGTGTTCTGCAACAAGAGAAGCCACTGCAGTGAGAAGCTCATGTACCACAACGAAGAGTAGCCACTGCTCACCACAGCTAGAGAAAGCCTGTGTGCAGCAATGAAGACCCAACACGGCCAAAAATAAATAAATTAGTTTTTAAAAATATATCTACAAGTGGAACAATTCACACAGAACATCTACTGAACACTGAAGGAAGACCTCAGACTTCCAAAAAAGCCAAGAAAACCTCCACGTAACTGGATACAAAAAGAGGACAAAGAAAAAGAAGGAATTGGGACAGGGCCTGCACCCCAGGGAGGAAGCTGTGAAGGAGAAATGGTTCCCGTACCCAGGGAAGTCTCCTTATCTGTGGGAAGATCAACCTGGACGGAGGGGTGCTTTGGAGCCTAGAAGTAGAGTGCAGCAACTGGGCTGTGGAAGGAAAAATGGAGAGTAAACTGCACAGAAGGTCAGCACCACTGCCCTGCACTCCCCAGCCTGACACAGTCATCTGTCGGTAGGGTTAGGGGCTGGGTCCTATCCCAGTGCACAGAGAGGACTGGAGATGGCTGCACAGAGACAGCCTGAAGAGGCTGGACTGTGGCAACTGAGGGTGTACCCACCAGAGAGGCAAGGCACCATTACTGTGGGGCACATGAGGAGAGGAGAGACCACCATAAGAGCTCCCTGTGAGCGCTCTCAGGCAACAATACCGCCCAAAGCAGCACCGGGGGCAGGTGAGCTGCTGCCACCATCATGGGCTCCAGGGGCAGGCACAGGCCGCTGCTACAAGACCCACAAGCAGGTGTCAAGCGCTGCCCCTGCTGTCCCAGGTGTGCACAAGGGCCACTGTACCTGCACACCCCGTACACTTGTTCATCATCATCGGACAACCTGTATCTATTTTATACTTTCTTTCAATTTTAGTGCTAATACCAGTAACTAGCATTATTGAAAACAAGTTCCCAAAATGAAGAGACTTTCTAATATAACACATTACCCTGGTCTTGTAAACCAGAAAAGGAGAACGACACACTTCCCTAAGACTCAAGGAAGAAGCCCTAAACTTCACCGCTAGCACCCAAAGCTGAAATTCTATTTAAACTATTCCCTGAAATTATAAGACATTCACAAAATTACAGTACTATGTCATCCATTTTATCACGCACCACTATGTACATCGTTCATGTCTGTACCACTCAAGGGGATAACGGCCAGCACACACTGAGGAAAGAGGCAGCAAGCATCCAAGCTAAAAGGAGCCCCTCAATTCCAGAAGACATGGTGGAACAGAAGGATTTGAGCTCACCTCCTCTCACAAAAACACCAAAATCACAACTAACTGTTGAATAGCCATCAACAAAAAAGACTGGAACTGGACTTCCCTGGTGGCACAGTGGTTAAGAATCCACCTGCCAATGCAGGGGACACGGGTTCGAGCCCTGGTCCGGGGAGATCCCACATGCTGAGGAGCAACTAAGCCCGTGAGCCACAACTACTGAGCCTGCGCTCTAGAGCCCGTGAGCCACAACTACTGAGCCCGTGTGCCACAACTACTGAAGCCCGCGCACCTAGAGCCCATGCTCTGCAACAAGAGAAGCCATCGCAATGAGAACCCCGTGCACTGCAACGAAGAATAGCCCCTGCTCGCTGCAACTAGAGAAAGCCCACGTGCAGCAATGAAGACCCAACACAGCCATAAATAAATAATTAAAAAAAAAAGACTGGAACCTACCAAAAAACATATTTTACATTCAAAGACAAAAAAGAAACCACAGGGAGAGAGTAGGAGGGGTTCTTTCACAACATAATCAGTCCTATAACCACCAGGTGGGTGACCCACAAACAAGGAAAGAATTATATTGCAGAGATTATCCCATGAGAGAGAGTCCTGAGCCCCACGTCAGGTGTCAGCATGAGGATCTGGCATGGAGAGGAGGAACCCGCAGGGCAATTGGATTTGAAGGCCAGCAGGGCTTGAGTGCAGAAGCTCCACAGGACTGGGGAAAACAGGGACTCCACTCTTGGAGGGCACACACAAGATTTCACGTATACTGGGACTGAGCACAAATCAATAATTCTATAGGAGCCAGGGCTGGACTTCCCAATGAATCTTGAAGGGTCTCCTGGGGAGGCAGGGGTCAGCCATGGCTCACTGTGGGGGCAAGAACACTGGTGGCAGAGGCCCCAGAGAATACTGATCAGTGTGAGCTCTCCCAGACGTCACCATTTTGGCATCAAGATGTTGCCAGACCAAAGAGCCTACAGACTCCAGTGCTAGAATGCCTCAGGCCAAACAACCAGCAGGATAGGAACACAGCCCCACCCACCAGCAGGCAGGGTGCCTAAAGCCATACAGAGTTCACAGCCACCTCTAAACACATCCCGTGACACAGGCCTGCCCACCAGAGGGACAACCCCATTTCTATCCACAAGTGGGCAGGCATCAGTCCCTCCCACCAGGAAGCCTTCACAAGCCTCAGGACTACTTGACCGAGCAGAGGGCAGACACCAGAAGCAAGAGGGGCGATGATCCAAGAGCCAGTGGAAAGGAGACCACAACACAGAAAGTGAGACAAAATGAGACAGCAGAGAAATATATTCCAGACGATGGAACAAGATAAAACCCCACTAGAACAATTAAATGAAGTGGAAATAGGCAACCTACCTGAAAAAGAGTTCAGAGTAATGATAGTAAAGATGATCCAAGATCTTGGAAACAGAACACAGGCACAGATTGAGAATTACAAGAGATGTTTAACAAAAAGCTAGAAGATTTAAAGAACAAACAAACAGAAATGAACAATACACAACAACTGGAGAGAAAAATACTTTAGAATGAATCAACAGCAGAATGACTGAGGCAGAAGAACAGATAAGTGAGCTGGAAGACAGAATCGTGGAAATCACAGCTGCAAAACAGAATAAAGAAAAAAAGAACGAAAAGACATGACAACAGTATAAGAGACCTATGGGACAACATTAAATGCACCGACATTCACATAATAGAGGTCCCAGGGGGAGAAGAGAGAAAATATTTGAAGAGATTATAGCGGAAAACTTCCCTAACATAAGAAACACTTGCTCAAGTCCAGGAAGTCCCAAACAAGATAAATCCAAGGATAAACATGCTGAGAAATGTATTAATCAAACTGACAAAAATTCAAGACAGAAAAAATATAAAAAGGACCAAGGGAAAAGCAACACATAACACACAAGGGAATCCTGATAAGGTTATCAGCTGATTTTTCAGCAAAAACTATGCAGGCCAGAAGGGAGTGACACAATATATTTAAAATGATGAAAGGGAAAAACCTACAACACTCTACCTAGCAAAGCCTTCATTCAGATTCAATGGAGACATCACAAGATTTATAGACAAGCAAAAGCTAAGAGAATTCAGCACCACAAAACCGTCTTTACTTCAAATACTAAGGGATTTGGCACAACTAAAATCAAGAAAATTATGAATGGGAAAGCACACCAGTAAAGGCAAACATAAAATAAAGGTAGGAAATCATCGACACACAAATATGATATCAAACCCAGCAACTGTGAGGAGAGTACAAATGCAAGATATTGGAAATGCATTTGAAAATAAGACACCAGAAGCTTGAGACAATCTTTACATATATAGCCAGCTATACCAAAATCTCATGGAGGGCTTCCCTGGTGGCGCAGTGGTTGAGAGTCCACCTGCCGATGCAGGGGACACGGGTTTGTGCCCCGGTCCGGGAAGATCCCACATGCCATGGAGCAGCTAGGCCCATGAGCCATGGCTGCTGAGCCTGCACGTCCAGAGCCTGTGCTCCGCAACGGAAGAGGCCACAACAGTGAGAGGCCTGTGTACCGGAAAAAAAAAAAAAAATCTCATGGAAATCACAAACTAAAATCTTCACTGGATACACACGCAAAAAAGAAAAAGCAATCCAAACACAATAGTAAAGGTAGACATCAAATCACAAGAGAACAAAAGAGGAAGAAAAAAGACCTTCAAAAACAAATCCAAAACAATTAACAAAATGGCAATAAGAATATTTGTATTGGACTTATGATTACCATGGGGGAAGGGTGGGGGACAGGGATGGATTGGGAGCTTGCAATTGACATGTACATACTGCTATATTTAAAACACATAACCAACAAGGACCTACTGTATAGCACAGGGAACTCTGTTCATTATTCTATAATAACATGAATGAGAAAACAATTTGAAAAAGAATAAAAAATTTGAAAAAAGAATATTCATATCGATAATTACCTTAAATGTAAATGGATTAAACTCTCCAACCAAAAGATATAGAATGGCTGAATGGATACAAAAACAAGACATGTATATATGCTATGTATAAGAGACCCACTTCAGATCTAGGGACACATACAGAATGAAAGTGAGGAGATGGAAAAAGGTATTAATCCATGCATATGGAAATCAAAAGAACCTGGAGTAACAATACTCATATCAGACAAAATAGACTTTAAAATAAAGACTGTTATAAGAAACAAAGAAGGACACTACATAATGATCAAGGGATCAATCCAAGAAGACGATATAACAATTGTAAACATATATGCACCCAACATGGGAGCACCTCAATATATAAGGCAAATACTAACAGCCATAAGGGAGAAATCAACAGTAACACAATAATAGTGGGGGACATTAACACCCCACTTTCATCAACAGAGAGATCATCCAGAGAGAAAATCAATAAGGAAACACAGGCCTTAAGTGACACATTAGACCAGATAGACTTAATTGATATTTATAAGAGTATTCCATTCAAAAGCAGCAGAATACACTTTCTTCTCAAGTGCACATGGAACATTCTCCAGGACTGATCACATGCTGTGCCACGAAGCAAGCCTCAATAAATTTAAGAAAACTGAAATCATATCAAGCATCTTTCCTGACCACACTGCATGAAATTAGATAGCAATTAAAAGGAAAAAACTGGAAAAAGCACAGACACCTGGAGGCTAAACAACATGCTACTAAACAACCGATGGATAACTCAAGAAATCGAAGAGGAAATTAAAAAACACCTAGAGACAAATGACAATGAAAATATGATGGTCCAAAACCTATGGGACCCAGCAAAAGCAGTTCTAAGAGGGAAGTTTATAGCAATACAATCTTACCACAGGAAACAAGAAAAATCTCAAATAACCTAACCTTACATCTAAAGCAACTAGAGAAAAAAGAACAAACAAAACCCAAAGTTAAAGGAAAACTAACCCTAAAACCCTGACTCTAACCCTAACCCTTTGAAAGAAATCATAAAGATCAGAGCAGAAATAAATGAAACAGAGACAAAGGAAACATTAGAAAAGATCAATGAAACTAAAAGCTAGTTTTTTGAGAAGATAAACAAACTTGATAAACCTTTAGCCAGACTAATCAAGAAAAAAAGGGAGAGGACTCAAATCATTAAAATCAGAAATAAAAAAGAAGTTACAATGGCCACCACAGAAATACAAAGGATCATAAGTGACTACTACAAACAACTATATGCCAATAAAATGGACAATCTAGAAAAAAATGGACAAATTCCTAGAAAGGTACAACCTTCCAAGAATGAACTAGGAAGAAGCAGAAAATATGAACGATTTCACAATTACTGAAATTGAAACAGTGATTTAAAAACTTCCACGAAACAGAAGTCCAGGACCAGATGACTTCACAGGTGAATTCTATCAAACATTTAGAGAAGGGTTAACACCTATCCTTCAGAAACGTTTCCAAAAAATTTCAGAAGAAGGGCCTTCCCTGGTGGTCCAGTAGGTTAGGACTTCGCCTTCCAATGCAGGGGGTGCGGGTTTGATCCCTGGTTGGGGAGCTAAGATCCCATGTGCCTCGGGGCCAAAAACCAAAACGTAAAACAGAAGCAATACTGTAACAAACTAAATAAAGACTTTAAAAATGGTCCACATCAAAACAATCTTACCAAAAAAAAAAGAAGTACCACCAAAACTGCAGAAGAAGGAACACTCCCAAGCTCTTTCTATGAGGCCACCAACATTCTGACACCAAACCAAAGATACCACAAAAAAAGTAAATTACAGGCCGATATCACTGATGAAAATGGATGCAAAAATACTCAAAAAAATATCAGCAAGCCGAATTCAACAATACATTAAAAGGATCATTCACCATGATCAAGTGGGATTTATCCCAGGGATGCAAGGATTTTCAATATACTCAAATCAATCAGTGTGACATACCACGTTAACAAACTGAAGAAGAAAAACCACATGACCATCTGCATAGATGCAGAAAAAGCTTTAGACAAAATTCAATACCCATTTATGATAAAAACTCTCCAGAAAGTGGGCATAGAGGGAACCTACCTCAACAAATAAAGGCCATATATGACAAACTCACAGCTAACATCATTCTCAAAGGTAAAAAGCTGAAAGCATTCCCTTTAAGGTCAGAAACAAGACAAGGATGTCCACTCTCAGTACTTTTATTCAACATAGTTTTGGAAGTCCTAGCCATGGCAATCAGTGAAGAAAAAGAAATAAAAGGAATCCAAATTGGAAAAGAAGTAAACCTACCACTGACTGCAGATGACATGATACTATACATAGAAAATCCTGAAGATGCTACCAGAACACTACTAGAGCTCATCAAAGAATTTGGGAAGGTTGCAGGATACAAAATTACTATACAGAAATCTCTTGTATTCCTATACGCTAACAACAAAAGATCAGAAAGAGAAATTAAGGAAACAATCCCATTTGCCATCACATCAAAAAGAATAAAATACCTAGGAATAAACCTACCTAAAAAGGCAAAAGACCTGTACTCTGAGGAGTATAAGACACTGATGAAAGAAATCGAAGATGACACAAACAGATGAAAAGATATACCATGTTCTTGGGTGGGAAGAATCAATACTGTCAAAATGAGTATACTACCCAATGCAATCTAAAGATTGAATGCAATCTAAAGATTGAATGCAATCGCTATCAAATTACCAATGGAATTTTTCACAGAACTAGAATAAAAAATTTTTAAATTTGTATGGAAACAAAAAAGACCCTAAATAGCCAAAGCAAACCTAAGAAAGAAAAACAGAGTTGGGACTTCCCTGGTGTCCAGGGGCTAAGACTCCACACTCCCAATGCAGGGGGAACAGGTTCGATCCCTGGTCAGGGAACCAGATCCACATGCTGCAACTAAGAGTTCACATGCCACAACTAAAGATACCATGTGCTGCAACTAAAGGATCCCACATGCCACAACTAAAGAGCCCACATACCGCAATGAAGATAGTGCATGTGGCAACAAAGATCCCACGTGCTGCAACTAAGACCCAGAGCAGCCAAAAAAATAAATAAATATTAAAAGAAAGAAAGAAAAAAAACAGAGCTGGAGGAATCAGGCTCCCTGGCTTCAGACTATACTACAAAGCTACAGTCATTAAAACAGTATGCTACCAACACAAAAACAGAAATATAGATCAATGGAACAGGATAGAAAGCCCAGAGATAAACCCACAAACCTACAGTCAATTAATCTATGATAAAGGAGGCAAGAATATACAATGGGGAAAAGACAGTCTCTTCAGTAAGTGGTGCTGGGAAAACTGAATAGCTACATGTAAAAGAACGAAATTAGAACATTCTCTAACACAATACACAAAAATAAACTCAAAATGGACCAAAGACCATGAATGTAAGGCCAGACACTATGAAACTCTTACATGAAAACATAGGCAGAACACTCACTGACATAAATCTCAGCAATCTCTTTTTTGATCCACCTCCTAGAGTAATGAAAATGAAAACAAATATAAACAAATGTGACCTAATTAAACTAAAAAGCTTCTGCACAGCTAAAGAAACCATAAACAAAACAAAAAGACAACCCTCAGAATGGGAGAAAATATTTGCAAATGAAGTAACCAACAAGGGATTTTTTTTTTTTTTTTTTTTTTTTTTTGCGGTACACGGGCCTCACACTGTTGTGGCCTCTCCCGTTGTGGAGCACAGATTTCAGACGCGCAGGCTCAGCGGCCATGGCTCATGGGCCCAGCTGCTCCATGGCATATGGGATCTTCCCGGACCGGGGCACAAACCCGTGTCCCCTGCATCGGCAGGCGGACTCTCAACAACTGCGCCACCAGGGAAGCCCCCAACAAGGGATTAATCTCCAAAATAAACAAACAGCTCATGCGGCTCTATGTCAAAAAAAACAACCCAATCAAAAAATGGGCAGGAGATCTAAAAAGACATTTCCCCAAAGAAGACATACAGATGGCCAAAAAGCAGATGAAAAGATGCTCAACATCACTAATTATCAAAGAAATGCAAATCAAAACTACAATGAGGTACCATCTCACACTGGTCCAAATGGCTATCATCAAAAAATCTACAAATAGGGCTTCCCTGGTGGCACAGTGGTTGAGAGTCCGCCTGCCGATGCAGGGGACACAGGTTCGTGTCCTGGTCCAGTAAGATCCCACATGCCGCGAAGCGGCTGGGCCCGTGAGCTATGGCCGCTGCGCCTGAGCGTCCGGAGCCTGTGCTCCGCAAAGGGAGAGGCCACAACAGTGAGAGGCCCGCGTACCGCAAAAAAAAAAAAAAAGTCTACAAATAGTAAATGCTGGAGAGGGCGTGGAGAAAAGGGAACCCTCCTAGACTGTTGGTGGGAATGTAAATTCATACAACCACTATGGAGAACAGTATGGAGGCTCCTTAAAAATCTAAAAGTAGAGCTACCTTATGATCCAGCAATCCCACTCCAGGGCATATATCTGGAGAAAAGCATAATTCAAAAAGATACATGCACCCCAATGTTCAGTGCAGCACTATTTATAATAGTCAAGACATGAAAGCAACCTAAATGTCTATCTTCAGGGGAATGAACAAAGAAGATGTGGTACTTATATACAATGGAATATTACTCAGCCATAAGAAAGGATGAAATAATGCCATTTGCAGCAACATGGATGAACCTAGAGATTATCATAATAAGTGAAGTAAGTCAGACAGAGAAAGACAAATATCATATGATATCACTTATATGTGGAATCTAAGTCAAAAAATTATACAAATGGAGTTATTTAAAAAAGAGAAACAGACTTACAGATATTGAAAACTAACTTATGGTTATCAAGAAGAAACGTGGCAAGGAGGGATAAATCAGGAGTTTGGGATTAACATACACACACTACTATATATAAGATAGATAACCAACAATTACCTACTGTATAGCACAAGGAACTCTACTCAATATTCTGTTATAACCTACATGAAAAAAGAATCTGAAAAAGAATGAATCACTTTGCTGTACGCCTGAAACTAACACAACATTGTAAATCAACTATAATCCAAGAAATTTTTTTAAAAAGAATTTTGGGTGTTGTTTTTCAAATATAGAGTTGATCAGAATCTAATATGAAATCCCAGGCAGTTTTTGAGAGAGGTGAATCTGTAGAAAGGCTGCCATCCTGAAATAAAAGGAATTACTATATACTGAGGTGTAAAAAGACTTCTGGATACCACTACACACCTATTAGAATGACAAAAATCCAGAATAGTGACAACACCAAATGCTGGGAAGAATGTGGAACAACAGGAATTCTCATTAATTGCTAGTGGGAATGCAAAATGGTACAGCCACCTTGGAAGGCAGTTTGGTAGACTCTTACAAAACTAAACACACTCTTATCATATGACCCCTCAATTGTATTCACTGGTATTTACTCAAAGGAGTTGAAAACTCATGTCTACAGAAAAATTTGTAATACAGATGCTTATAGCAGCTTTATTCATAATTGCCAAAACTTGGAGTAACCAAGAGCCATTCTTTGGCAAATGGATAAAGTGTGGTACAGCCAGACAATGGAATATTCAGTGCTAAAAAGAAATCAGCTGTCAAACCATGAAAAGATATGGAGAACCTCAAATGGATAATCACTAAATGAAAGAAGTCAATCTGAAAAGGCTTTATACACACTGCATGATTCCAATTATATGATATTCTAGAAGAGGCAAAACTACAGAGACAGTAAAAAGATCAGAGGTTGCCAGGGGAAGGAGAGGGAGGAATGAATAGGTGGAACACAGAGGATTTTTAGGGCAGTGAAAATACTCTGTATGACACTATAATGGTGGATACATATCATTATACTTTTGACCAAACCCATAAAATAGACAACAGCAAGAGTGAACCCTAGTGTAAACTATGGACTTTGTGATAATGCTGTAGCAATGTAGGTTCATCAGATGTAACAAATGTACCACTCTGGTGGGGGATAGTGATAATGGGGTAGGGCTATACACGTGGGGAGAGGGTATATGAGAAATCTCTGTACCTTCCTCTCAACTTTACTAGGAACCTAAAACTGTTCTAAAAAATATAAGGTCTTAAAAAAAGAATTCTGTGGCAAGAGGATTCTGGGAAGATAGTGAGTAAAAATACTCTACCAGGAATCTTTCTTCCCACCTAGGAAACAACTGCAGTGACAGAATATGTCTGATGTTAACTATTTTGGAACTATGGAATCTATTTGAAGGCTTATAACTTCCAAATCAATGCTTGAACAATAAACAGCAGTTAATTTTGGCCAGGTCTTATTACAGTCACAGTACCCATCCCCCACTCCCCAGTCCCACGGCAAGCAGCCTTGCACATGTTCCAGAGAGAAGCTTGTACGTAGTTTGTGAGAGTCATGGTGGGCAATAAGGAACCTGTCCTCCAAATATTGGGGACATGAGCTCTGATTGCTGCTCCTGACAGTGGAAGGACAGATGCAGATTCAGGCAGCCATTGCTGTAAGCCCCTCTACCTCCATGTGAATTGACTGCCAGTGATTTAAAGGGCTCACATACTTTTCTCCTCCTTCATTTCTGTATTTTTCTCCCTTTGGAAGCCACATATTTAAGGAGTAGGAAATTCAAAATGAACTGTATATACAGAATTTAGAAAGTCATGGCATAGGCCCAGAGAAAGGTGCAGGGGAAAAGACCTAAGAACAAGACCTTAAGTTTACATCTCAGTCTGACCCCAACACAGAATCAGCCTACAACAACAAAAACAGACAAACAGCAAACCCTGGGGAAGAGGGGGAATTTGACTTCCAGAGTTACTACATTATAGGATTCAGTTTTTGTCCAGTTTTCAACAACAACAACAAATCATAAGGAATACAAAGAAATAGGAAAGTATGGCCCATTCAAAAGAAAAAGTTGACAGAATATACTACTGATATATGATGTCAAAAGAACAAAGGGGAAAAAACCCACATGACCATCTCGACTGATTCCGAAAAAGCATTTGACAAAATTCAACATCCTTTCATGATAAAAAAAAAACAAACACTCAATAAACTAGGAATAGAAGGAAATTACCTCAATGTAATCAAAGCCATATATGAAAAACCCACAGCTAACCTTATCCTCAATGATGAAAGACTATTAGCTTTTCCTCTAAGACCAGGAACAAGGCTAGCATGCCCATTTTAGCCAGTTCTATTCAACATAATACTGGAAGTTCTAGTCAGAGCAATTAGGCAAGATAAAGAAATGGAAACAGAGAAGTGAATTTATCTGTTTGCAGATGATATGCTCTTAAATGTAGAAAATCCTAGAGATTCCACACAAAAAAAGACAGAATAAACAAATTGAGCAAAATAGCAGGATATAAAATCAACAAACATTAGTGGCATTTCTATACACTAATGGTGAACAACCTGAAAAGGGATTTAAGATAATTTCATTGGCAATACCATCCAAAATGCTTATGAATTTTAACCAAGGAGGTGAAAGATTTGTAAAAGCAAAAACACAAAACACTCCTGAAAGAAATCAAAAACGACATAAGTAAAAAGAAAGGCATCCCATGTTCATGGACTGGCTAGTTAATATCATTAAGATGTCAACACTACCCACAGTGATCTACAGATTCAATGTAATACCTATCAAAATTCCAATGTTGTTTTCTGTAGAAATAGAAAAATCCATGCTAAAATTCATATGGAATCTCATGGGACCCCTAATAGCCAAAACAATCTTGAAAAAGAACAAAGTTGGAGGACTCACACTAATGATTTCAAAACTTACTAAAGCTATAGTAATCCTAACAGTGCAGTACAGGCTAAAATACAGACACATAGACCAACGGAATAAAGTAGAGGGCACAGAAGTAAACCCTCACATATATGCTTGCTATGGACTGAATTGTATGCCCCTGAAATTCATATGTTGAAGCCCTAACTTCTCATGTGACTGTTGGACATAGGGCGTTAAGGAGTGACTTAGGTTAAATGAAGCCATAAGGGTAGATCCCTGATCTGACAGACTTAGTGCCTTATAAGAAGAAACACTACAACTCTCTATCATATGAGGACACAGCAAGAATATAGCCACTTGCAAGCCTGGAAAAAAGCTCTCACCAGAACCCAACAAGGCTACACCTTGATTTTGGACTTCCAGCCTCCAGAACTCTGAGAAAATTTCTGTTGTTTAAGCCACTGGCATCCTGAGCTCACTAATACAATGGTCAAGGATGCCAAGACCATTCAGTGGGAGAAAGGACAATCTTTTCAACAAACAGTGCTGGGAAAACTGTCTATCCACATGCAAAAGAATGAAGTTAGACCCTTACCTAACACCATATCCCAAAATTTTGAGTTCAAAATGGATCAAAGACTGAAACATAAAAGCTAAAACTATAACACTCTTACAAGAAATATGGGACAAAAGTGTCATGACCCTGGATTTGGCAATGATTTCTTGGATATGACACTACAGGTACAGGCAATAAAATTATAAATAAACAAGCTGGACTTCATGAAGATTAAAAACTTTTGTGTATCAACGGATACTATCAACAGAGTAAATATGCAGCCTACAGAAAAGGATAAAATATTTGGAAATCACATATCTAATAAGGGATTAATATTAGAATACATAGAAAGCTCCTATATTAAGCATATTCATTATGACATCTCTGTCTAAAAACTATTATCTGACTCATCTGTATAAGTCTCTTTCTGTTAGGTGTTTTTTCTCTTGATTTTCCATCAGGTGGTTTTACCTTTTCCTGTGCCTATTTTTTATGTTGACTGAGCACCAATAAGTGTATATAAACAACTGCAGAGAGACAGTTGACAGACTAGGATAATTTTATCTTCCACTATAAAAGATTTAACTTTATATCTTGGAGTGGGTAAGGGCACTAGCAATTTTGTGCCATCTAAATCAGATCAAGATTTGAAGTAATGTGAAGCCTGTTTTCAGTCCCTGGGTAGGCTGGTCTATTTCAGGTTCATCCTTCCTCTTAGAGCTAATCAGGTATTACTCCCCTCTGTGTAGGCTTGAACTCCAGGTTTTCCCACAGGCTTCATGATTCTGAGTATCTCTACTTAGCTTCTCAGCCTTTTAGCCATCTTTATTAGAAATGACAGATATTTGGGTCTGCAAGAAATGGCAGACACCTCTGGGGGAAAAGCACTTCTAAATGCCAGATTCATCTCTCCTGAATGAACTCTGAGTTGGTCTCATAGGTTTCCACTATATTGTTAGCATTACAAGGTCTTAAACAGATGTTTTGTTTCGATTTCACCCAGCTTTTCTAATTGTTCTCAGTAGGGGAGATGGTCCAAACTACTTGGTCTACCATTATTACTAGAAGCCAAACTCCATATCTTACTTTTTAAAAGCATATTTAACCGTCAAAGTAAATTTTCACAAACTGGTCTGCAGATCATTTATGTAAGTATCATCTATGATGCTGGTTTAAAATGTAAATTCCTGAATTCTCTCTCTAATTTAGCTGAGTCAGACATGCATTTTTAATTAGCATCCCAGTTCACTGAGTACCTGAATATATGTATATTAAAAATGAATAACTGGAGAGATACCTTTATTTATATAATGATAATTGACCAGCTAGTCATAAAGTAACTACTACTTAACAGAAGAGTTAAGGGAAGTATTTGTCTTCTAAACAAAAGTTACCAGTATAATTTGCATCTTTAAAATGTTATTAGGTAAAAGTAAGGAGAAATACGAAGCAAACTTTCATAGTTTCAAAATGATCTTTCTTAAATGGGTAAGCAAATATAGTGGCAAACTTTGCACATAAAAAAATGTTACCTTTCTAATCTTCTATTTAAATGTAAACTGTTATTTTAAAACATGATTAGGAGATCTGTATCTATATGTGTAAAATATGAAATGTAAAGATACAAATCAAGACAATCTCACCTCATTAATAAGATAAAGATGTGTTATAATGAGAAACTATCCAATAACAGAAACCATTTTATCTTTTCTGTACTAATTAGGGCTTTTTATTCAGTGAATTGTGAGATCAAAGATTATAAGATGAAGATAAATGGTAAGGGTAAACATTATAGAACATAGTTAAAACT
Organism: Leucopleurus acutus; assembly: GCF_964270905.1. NCBI lineage: Eukaryota > Metazoa > Chordata > Mammalia > Artiodactyla > Delphinidae > Leucopleurus > Leucopleurus acutus. The sequence goes on along the minus strand of NC_139162.1, from coordinate 15,561,926 downwards.
TAGCCTAATGAATCTTAGTTAAAATTTCCTAATGGTGAGCTTAAAATTTAATGTTTAGGAAGAAATGATAAACAATTTTATTCTTACATATATAACCCTCAGTGGCATGTTAGACACCTTATATTTCTTCTTGAAATTTTAAATGTTTATGGCCAGTTCTCATTTAGCTTTTGCTTAGCCAAGCCTCACACAGTAACTTCTATTAAACCTGACTGAAATATTAGTTTCTTTTAACTCTTCATTGTCTGAAAATATAGTTTCATTAATTTCCTTTATGAGAATCTTCAAAATGCAACACAGTTTTCTTGTATAGTCATGCTGAAAGAAACAGAAGCACATAACTATATTCCTTCCAGTTATATGCCATATAATTTTTCATATAATTACTACTTTGCCAGGTAGGAACATTTCAATCAATTTTTATTTCCTTAATATCTGTTTCTACCTATTACTTAGTCATTTTCATAAAAATTCTGCACAGTCTTTCATCTTTTAACCCAGTCTAACCATAACACTTCCCAGCACTCTACTCATCCTCTCAGAATCTTCATCACTGGTAAAAAAAAAAAAAAAAAAAGATGACTTTCAATTGTGCTGCCCAGTCCTCATGGGATTCGGCCTCTTTAAACCAATGTGTTTTTTCTTCCCGCTCTGTAACTGCCCTCTTTATAAAACTTTCTATGAAACATTTTACAAACACCAAATCCAAACTATTGTGTTACTAGGGAAAAACAGAAAGCCAGTAAGATTAAAAGAGAACAACCCAGCTACCTGATGGTCAATTCAAGTTATTCAGGCCAAGCGTATTTTGCTTTGGGATGAATTGTATGAATTGGCTGTTTATTTGATTCTGAATTCTACATATAATTGTATCATGCATGATCTGCTCTCTATCCCCCAAATACTACTCTTGAGTCCATAAATTAATCCTCAATAAGAAGCTTCTGGGCATCTACAACATTGAGTTTGATAATTACAATGTGGGTTTTAAAAAAAAATTGTGTTGCTTAACACATTTTAATTTATGTGCTCAATTTTCTTGTACTTCCTGGTACTCCCATTCTCATTCCAACCCAATTTATGCTTCTCAATATTAAAGTCAGGGAATCTATTATTTCCTCTCATACAGACAAAGATTGTGTCACTCAACCATACCTGAAAGGCTGTATTTACCAAGATTTCCAGTAATAGTCTCTACTTGTCCTCATGAAAATAACCTACAGTGGGGAGAACACTACAGTGTAGAGAACATTAACAGAATAATCTTTCCTAGTTACGATGTGAATTAGGTGAGAAGACAATGCTGGGGCGAAGGCTAGGAGACAATAAATGAAATCATTATTATTAAGTAAAAATTAGTTAATATTTACTTTGGTAAAATTTCATGCCTGAGGGGAAGTTAATTTTAATGGATGCGGTTCACACTTTTTATGGAAATAGTATTAAGAGAAAAATCTCATGGGAATAATGTCAAAATCAATGAAATTAAAATGTTGAGAAAACTTGCTAGGTTAGAAACCCATTGCTATGGCCATAAAATTTCATATGTCTCTCACATTTCCTTTCTTAGGCTCAAAAAAGAGCCTAAGACTTGAATTAAAGGCTTAGATGTTTTTCTTTTCTCCACTCTGTAAAAATGAGGAGATAAAGGAGGTTGAGAGGAATAGGACTGTCCCCTCCCTTGCCTCTATGATGCCACCTCCAACATAAAAAAATGAGATGGTGGCTCACCAAGGAATATTTAAATAAAAAGAATCAAAACAAGTCTGTAAAACACTTGAGGCATTTTGATTACACTTTTTGTTTGCTGTATATTTTTTCCTTTTTTCAGGGACTTGCAGTGGGAAAGGAAGCTGTGCCCCTGAGAAAGAATTCTCAGTATGCACCATGATTTGTGCTACCTTTGAGGCCTCTGCTCATTAAGAACACCTATGAGTTTCTTCTTTGTTTTTTAAGACGGCAGAATCCAGTAATAACTCAAGCACCCAGACCTCTCCCCAGACATTATTTTTAACAGTCCAAGAGGAGCTGATTCAAGGTCAGAGGTCATAGACTGTGCTCCATTTGCCAGCTGGCAGTAAGCTCCAAGGACAGAGGGTGCAAGAAGCGTGACGATTCCTCAAGATGCTCATTCACAGAGCACTGAGAATATCCCCACGGATACCTCAGAAATACTCATTTTATCTCACTTTGGTGGGCTGGGAGAAAAGGGGGTCAATTTTCTGGGGTAGCTTTGCAGATCTTCACATGCTATGATCCCACCTCACTGAAACTGACTTTATTTTACACTAGCACAATAAAACTTAAGAGAGGATAAAAAGTTTCTATTATAGATAAACATTATCTGCCCTGTGACTCAGAACAGAGCAACACTAACTAAAAGGCAAACATCTGGAACCTCAGTTAAGGCAGAAACAGTGGCTAGTATAAATACTCTATCTAGAATGATAAGGAAATTTGCAAACAGAAGGAAATGGTGATATTAAAATGTTGATCTACAATTATTTTGGATGAATTCTTTTCTCTCTCAAACTTATTCCCGTTTTTGCACTGGCTCTGTACCACATTCAGAATTTGACTGTTTTTCCTTTCCTAAATGGCTAAACTGAGATGTTGTGTGTAAGAAATGGAAAGTGACAAGATATGACTGAAGCATTGGAAATCAATCCAAACTAAATGTGCTTCTTAACTATAAGTGAACAGTTGAAAACAATCCTCTTTTATAGCCATGGAGATAAATACTCTGTTTTTATTAGGAAAAAATTGCTTTGGACTGAATAAAGTCTTTTGATTAACAAGTCAAAGCAGATGGTTTATTGATATTTCAGAAAGGAGTTTACAAGGTCTAGTGAAAAAAGAGACGCAGCTCTGAATTAACAAATTACCCTGGTATATAGGACATTGACAGTTCACTGCTAATAGATTTATGGGCTACTGCTGGATGTTTCATCCCTATTTGGTTTATTATGATACAATATTGGGGCATGGGTAACCTATAGCCTTATTGCAATATACTATATTGACCTTTGACCTTTAGGACCTGACAGCAAAACTATGTATTAGATTTTTAATTTGTCTTAATCTAACAGGATCAACATCACTGTTGTGTGGTTTACTTTGAAGAGGCTATTCAGTGTAACTAACACAAGGCATGCCGGCTTGGGATTTGCTAGAACTCAGTAAGTTAGCTCTCAGAGGTTATGAGAGTCCCATGGATAAGATCCAGAAGTCATTGGCAAAATGGCATGTGGTTTGAGTAAAAAAAAAAGTGTCTATAAGGAATCTCACTGTTCAACACAGAAGGAAATTATTTTTGTCTCTTAGGAAGTTTCAGACTCTTTGTATTTGAACATAAATCTTTTGATTTCAATGAACTTAATCTTTTAAAAAAATCAATTTAATTTTTTATCTCTATAAGTTCTTTTTTTAAAAATCTGCCTGGATATTTGATACTATCTGTTCTTTTCTCATGTTTTCCATTATTTCTGTCTTTAAGTATTTAGAACAGTTATTTTATATTCTCTAATAATGCTATTATTGGAAATTCTTGAGCATCTGCTACTGCTGTGTTGTGTCTGTTGATTCTTAAGATGGACTACTTTCTTTATTTTCTAAGCTTGGGTTATGCGCTCATTTTTAATGGGGTTCTGTTTTTGGGAATCCCTGGATGAGGGTATGTCTCTCCAAAATTTTTGCTTTTGATTTTTATAGGTGCTACAGGGATCTTTCCAGCCTAGGTTGACTTTTTATGACAGTTTCTTAGTTTGGGAATTCCTGAACAATGCAAGCAAGGTAAATTTGATCCCAAATCAAAATGAGGGTAGGTCTGTGGCAATGGATACTAAGGAGAAACTAGATATTTATTTTCTCTCTTTTTCTTTCTCTCTCCCCTCATCCTCTTAATCCAGAGCCCAGGGCTAGTTGGACAACTTTTCTTCAGCTCTTACTGTCCCCAAAAGAAGACTTTTTTTAATGTCCTCCCTCTCACCTGAGATGTCTTAGAGGATTTCACTTTTATATATGGTGATCTTAGCTACAATTCTGTGCCGTTCACAGCTCCCAGTCCTACATGGCACTTAAAACTTTAAACTCTTGGGTACTGAGACTGGCAAACTGCTCCAGGCAGCTACATGTTGGCTCATGCTTACTCAATTTCTTTATAATCTTTGTTTTGGGCCCCTGGAATATAATTTTTCTTACTTTCATATTAACCCATTTATGCATTCAAAAGGATTTTTTAAATAGTTTACCCAGAAATATTTGATAGTAGTTTTCAGGTTAACACATCCACCAAATTGTCAGGATTGGAAGTCAGAATCTTGTTTTAGAAATGTCCCTTTTCACATAAATAAATAAGGTAAAAGCAGGTAGGAAACTTAAGGCTCAGAAAATTTGTCCTACCAACTTTACTCACTTTATAATATACTTGTGAATAACCTGATTTATTGCATTAGCCTACGTATCTCAAAATTGCATGTTTCTTCTATTCAGTCTTTTTAAAAATATCCTAGATATTGTGTTCAATATTTTGGGACAGCATATAGAATGACACACTAACGACAGTATACAGCACTTTCTAAAACTCCCATGCAAGGCAACCTACTGAATGGGAGAAAATATTTAAATCATATATCTGATAAGGGTTTAATATTCAAAATATATAAAAAAACTCATACAACTCAATCACAAAAATAAACAATATGATTGAAAAATGGATAGAGGATCTGAATAGACATTTTTCCAAAGAAGATATACAGATGGCCAACAGGTACATGAAAAGACGCTCAACATCACTAACCATCAGGGAAATGCAAATCAAAACCACAAGGAGATATAACCTCATACCCATTAGAACAGCTATCATCAAAAAGACAAATAACAAGTATTGACAAGGATGCAGAGACAAGGGAACACTTGTACACTGTTGGTGGGAATTTAGATTGGTGCAACCACTCTGGAAGAGTATGGATGTTCCTCAAAAAACAAATAATAGAAATATGATATAATGTAGTGATTACTCTTCTGGGTATGTATCTAAAGGAAATGAAAACACTAACTCAAATGGATATACGCACCCCAGTGTTCACTGAAGCATTATTTACAATAGCAAAGATGTGGAAAGAACCTAAGTGTTCATCATCAGATGAAAGGATAAAGAAAATGTGATATATATATATAATATATATATATTTATATATATATTATATATATATAGACATTATTCAGCCATAAAAAATTAGGAAATATTGACATTTACAACAATATGGATGTACATTGAGGGCATTACGCTAAGTGAAGTAATTCAGACAGAGAAAGACAAATACAACGTAATTCAACTTATACAAAGAAACTTAAAAAAAAAAACTCATAGATACAGAGAACAGATTGGTAGTCGCCAGATTTGGGGAAAATGGGGGGGGGGGCAAAATGGGTGAAGGAGGTCAAAGGTACAAATTTCCAGATATAAAATAAATAAGTCCTGGGGATGTAATATACAGCATGGTGACTAGAGCTAATAATACTCTATTGTATATTTGAAAGTTGTTAAGAGAGTAGATCTTAAGATTTTTCATCACAAGAAAAAAATACTGTACTATGTGTGATGGTTGTTAACTAAACTTATCATAGTGATCATTTTGCAATATATACAAATGTCAAATCATTATGTTGTACAGCTAAAACTAATGTTATATGTCAATTATTTCTCAATAGTAATAAAAACAACCCCTCCTATCCTTGAAATACAAGATCTTCTTTAAGTGGGCCATTTTATGTAAATTATCAAATCATCGAATTTTCATGGTATAGTAAACATTTAGCTTGGCATGGTATTTTCAAAGGGATTTTACATGGAGCATTCCAAATATGGAAATCATTGTATTTAATGAGCTCACAGATGTATTTTAGAAATCTGCAAGCCTTTAAACATTTCTGCTTTTCCATAGGAGCAATGACCAACCAATAAATACAATTAATGCTTCGATCTTTGTGACCCCATATTCCTTACTGCCATAATACTGGATACAACAATTTCCTTGTGGCATAACGTATTTGGACACTATAGATTACTAACCAAAAGATAATTAAAAAGAAGTGATAGAAGGTAAGATTGAGAATTAAAGTTTTGATAGACATCCATACTCCTACCAGACGGAATAAAGATTGAAATGTGGATAAAAGGAAGAAGCCAACAAGGAATAAAATTAGAAAAAAAAATGATGAACTAATACATTTATCATAGGTTTTCTTCCAGGAGATCACAGACATGTTTCAGAAAATGTTAATTTTATGGCATGTTCTTTAGTATAAAATATTTAAATTATCTTTCCTACTCTGTGCTTTTGGAATAGAACTTATTACAAAAATGAGAGAGAAACCACTTACTAATAAAGTAATTCAAGGGCTCTATAAAAACTGTTTTTGAAGTACAAGCAGTGAAGTTATTGTTGCCTTAACCATGTGATGAGTGAGACTATATCAATGACATTTTTCTGACCTCTCCTCTCAAAATTTTGCTTTGAGCATTCCTTGGATAGTAAGGGAAAAGCATTCATTTAGCAAAAATGTCATTTCAAGTTTTAGTTTTGTAAATATGAAAGCAAGATTATTGAATTGAATGGGAAAATTGGTACATAGATAATTCTATTCTTGCCCATTAGACTATCCCAAATAGCTCTTGCTTAGTAACTCAACTTGTTACTTGGGTATAGGGTTCTTATTCAACTTTGACATTTATACTCATCATCTGATGATTTTTGCTTATGGTTCAGTCTCTGGTTCAAAACACACACACACACACACACACACACACACCTTACATCATACTGAAGCTTACACTCAATTCTGCCATTAGTTTATTGCTTTCTGCTTGGTCCCCTCAAAATACTAAGAATGAAAGTAGGGCAGTTTAAAGAACATGTCCAAGAAGTTGTGACATTTTATTACTAAAGCTAGAAGAAGCAATGGAATAGAAGAACAGGTGTTGCCTTTCAAAAATTATACCACAAACTCAATATTAACTCTGGTGCAAGAACAAAAACTCACTCCTACATTTTGAAAATTTGTCTAAAAGAAAATGAATCAGATGATGTTTTCCTTAGGAAAATAAGAGGAAAAGCCTGAGTTATTCTGAATTGGTGGAAGGGAAAATATCAGATATCCAGAAGTACATGCTAATTTGTATCAAATTTTAGCTCTGCAGTGCGGCTAAACATCATCTGCATCTGATGGTGACATAGTGATGAATGGGACGTGAATACATCTTTTATTGACTCTCCCAGTTTTCTTTAGTGGTTGGTGGACAGCTGGATACAGGAATTCTTATTTGTTCTGTAGGCTTTTTTCAACCCTCTACTGTAATAGGATCTGCAGAAATAATTTAAAATGCTGAAAGATAATTTAGTGTTTTCTCTATGCCTTCTCTCTTCCACCTCCTTTACACTTTCCACAAGCACTAGGTACCCTCCAAGTGAACTAATCCTACTGTAAAATATTATTTCTGTTCTTTATTCTTCTAATCTATCAACTGTCCTCAGTTTTATTTACAAGGCTTTAGATTAACTGTGACAGAAATAACTGTTCTTGATTTCTGTCTTTTCTTCAGACTTTACTCTTCTCATTTATTCTTTTAAAAGCTGCTATTTTTTCTCTCTCTCTCTCTCCACTTTTCTGTTTGTCCATGAGAGTGGTATTATATAAATATAGAATTGTAGAATTTCAGTTTTCATTCTCTCAAAATTTTATTCAAGAATTCTTACTCTTTGGAAAAATAAACCCCAATTATCAGTATGGTTTTAAATATCTGGGTAAATACATTTTTTTGTAAACGAAAATGTTTATTTTATAATTGCAAATTGAAAGTGAACCAAAAAGTAATAATAAACAAGACTTGTTAAATGATATAGCCCACCCGAAATAAAATGTAGGATAAGAGGAGACGTGAACAGCTAAGAAGCTGAACATATTGCTAGGTGACTCTGGAGCACAATCTGCTATGGTTCAAGGACAGAACACTGATAATGTGATACCAAGTCTACAGAGTTAGCCTTAAACAATGGAGAGATGCAAACCTAAGCATTTTTGCTTCAGTGAAACCACTTCTAATGAGATCATAAATGTGTTTTAGAAAGGAAGTGAAGCATTTCGAATTGTGTGTATCTTTCAGATCTGAACTACTTGTCATGACTAGGGTACCTCTAGTCCTTCCTCCTTTTAAGCAATCTTTAGGAGTTGAGATATGCTTCTGGAGGAATATACAATGAGCCTCCAAGTCAAAGCAACTCAGTTTTAAGAGCAAGAGTTGTGATAAAAGGCACAGGCAGATATAAGTGCCAGTATAAGTGATGCACTGAATAACTGGGTTAACGAAGTCCACCAAGTAGCTCTAGGAGGAACCATAATGCTAGCCCAATTTTCACCACTCCCAAATTGGCATAAATTCCCTTTTATCAGTTGCCCATGGCTTGTCTTTAATCTTGAGTTTTTAACCTCTAAAGATAAGTGAAAGCATATTTAAAGGCAGGAAAAAACTTGGGGGTTGTAGTCACAAATTAATCAAATTTATGATGTAAAGGAGGGTTGCAGTTACAACTGTATACTTTTTGAAAAGCATACAGTTAAAATGAAGAATATTATAAATGAAATGAATAAATGAGAAATGAATTTAAGAAACTGTATAGGAAATAGAAACGGGGAGAATGAAAGGACATAATATGCTAATCATCAAGGAAAGCAGACTTAAAATAGGAGACAAAAAACCAAAACAAAATAATGCTCAATATGGCAGTTAAAGGAAATCAAAAGGGATTAAAAATAGATTCAGAAGAGAGGGGGATAGGACACTACAAAGCACAAAAAGTGAGATCTGGTAGGAATGTTAAATAGCTCTTTTGCTTAACTTTCTGTAAAAAGGTTAATAATAAGAAAATTAAGAACATTATATAAGACACCAGCAATTGCACCCAAAAGTTGAAAAAAACTATAAACCTAAAGGGTTAATAAGGAGATTGTAAAGAACAATTTATGTAATTATATTTAAATCTACAGTTTTGTATGAAGTAGTCTCAAGAATGAAACTATGGAACACCCATAATTAATCTTGGAGTCCAGTGTTAAACCCATTATGAAAGGACAAACAAAAAACTGACAGACAAAAAGATTCTACTTCCACATTCTCAAGGTAACAGAATTTGAAACCTTGTGTTACATAGCCTGGCATAAGTTCCATGAAAACTATAAACTCATTGCTAATTCATATGTAAAGAGCGAAGAGAAAGATGACTAATTGATTACTAGCAACCCGAATTTTTCCTAAATAATCCTTATCAAATAAACCATATAGGCTTTTCATAAAACTTGGAATTTACTTAATGACAATTTAGAATGGAGAGAGCAAGAATATTTGGACATCATGAGGTATTTTGCAATACTGACTTATTATTTTAAAAACCTCTTGTGATAATGAATAGATTCCAAGAAAATAAAAGTATCATGGGCTGATTTCTACATGACAGAGTCTGTAAAGGTGACACTGAAGTCCCAGTATTTCATTTCGGTCACATATTGCCTGATTACATGCAGTTGTAATGAACTGAGCGCAAAAGAAAGTGAACTGAAAGCTCATCATACCGTATGTTAGAGTTTGATTAATAAGCCAAGAATAAGGAATAGTCATCTACGGTGAAAGGAATAATAATAGAAAAACTATGAGAAATGGAGTTAAACCCTACATTACTTTCCTTTTTATCAGTGTCTAAACTAAGCATTGACTCTTTTTTTTTAAGTTAATGGAACACATATCCTACTCCTAGATTTTATGCACAAGGAAAAGATGCGACTCTTTTGAAATTTCTCATCAAAATTTTGTGGAAAAGATAGAGTAGTATGGGAGGAAATGAGTTGGGAAGAAAAAAGAAAACATTTTAAACTGGCATTTAGAGATATTTGTAGAACTCAGGGATGCTTCAGAAATCTAAATGGGAACACCAATTTGAAAGATATTATAGATTCTATTATGAATACCTTTAATAAATGTCAACATCCCTATAAAGTAACAATAACTCAGTGAATTCAAATTATGATGAAAAGATTAGAAGATAAATAGTAGATGAAGTTTTCCAAATGATCTAAATGGTGTTACATTTTGTAACTCAGAGTTTGGAATACTTGCTTGCTTTTTTTCTACATAGTATAGGAAGTAGATTACAATAATACAAAAAAGAGTGCAGAGATCTCATTTAATGATTAGAATATGTGAATGACAATAATAATAGAATGGAAATCTAATGTCATAATTAGGACAATTCCATAATTATTTTAATATTTGGTTCTAAATAAAAGTATGAAAAATAAGCAGCAATAATCTGTAGTTAGGAAAAAATTCTTAGGGAGATTCTCTGAAGAGACAGAACAACTGAGTAACATAAAAGATGAAGACAAAAATGGAAGAGCCAGACTCAAAACAAATTACCTATTTGTTAAAGTGAAATAGTAATCATATCTTTAAAATGATGAATTTCTGAAATAACTAGACAAAATGAGGCAATCAGTAATTCTAATCTTAATTTTCATAGAAGTAGCAAGAAAATATCCCCCATCATCTTCCAAATGTTCCCTAAAAATACTTTTCAGAATCTAGGACAAACCCATATAGTAAGGTAAAGTAAATTTATGTAATAACTATGGTTCCTAAACTTAATTCATTACCCAAAAGCAGTAGTAGGACCTGATAAATTAGAAAAAAAATTTACAGGTCATGAACGTCAGATCCATAGTAAGTTATAAGGGCTCCTAGAAATCTCTAACTTTCTGAGATTTGAAGGGTGGTGAACAACTAGTGACTCCCACAAATATACTTTGGCATTACTTCTGGAAACTGAGTACCATGCTGGTTCAGCTATAGGTATGACAAAGTATGGCAAGTCACATGTTATACTTATATCATAAAGCCTGTTTATACATTATGACTATATTGATTATATTCAGAATGGAATGTTGGAACATATTCTACCAAAATCTACATGAAAAACCAACATCAGAATCCAAAAAATCCAGGTCTAGCAGCAAATTTCTTGACCTGTATCATACCAACTCCTTTTCCTCTTAGGTCTTTATTTCTAAATCAGAGATGTACATACAAGTGTTTGTGTATTTTAACTGTTGTCAGGACTGAAGTTTTACAACTTCAGAATTACTGTAGTAGCAAAAAGAGAGTATTTCTCATCTTTGTGCACATTATAAAGAATCCAGAGCTTGTGTTATACTTGGCAGTAGTAAGGATGTTGGAAATAAACATATTCTACATTTAACCAAAACCTATCTTGAAGTTTACAAATATAAAATACATTTTAACAATATAGAGTTTATTTAAAGATGCCAGTTACATGAGATTATCCCAATCCATGCCTATATAAAGATCAATACATCACAGGTGCTGACAGCTCAAGTAAAGCAAGAAGGATGATGAAAACGAACAATGATAGCTAAGCTTCAGAGTGAATGAAAGACATAGAGAAATCTTAAGACTTCTTAGAGGGTGGATATGGATTTTGACTGGTTTATTATGGAGAGGATCAAAAGTCATAGGCTAAATGGGTCTTAGGATGAAATCTGAAGAGTCAGGAAGGCTACTCAATACTTCTTTTCAAAGGTGCTTCCAGGTGGTGGAACAAATAAGAGAAATCTATCACCTACCATGATACAAAGATTAAAGGAAAATCCAGAGAAATCTGGAAATTTGCAAAATGAAATGGACTAATAAACTCTTCCTCCTGTAAAAAGCAAAGGAAACAGTTCAACAATTTAATTTCACTACTGTTTAACCAAGTTTGCATTCAATTGTAACAAACATCTTGCTGCTCAGTTTTTGTTTAACAATCCATCATAAAAGTTATTTGATGGAAATACAGGAAGCTGGTAAAGGCCAGAATTCACGGCTGTCATTTTAATGAAGAATAATAGGGAAATGATTAAAATGAAAGATAACTGACCCTACCTAAGATCAGGAGCCCTTCTCAACTATAAGTAGTCAAAATGGCTCCTAATATTTTGACTATAACATGGTGAAAGATTTCAAGATAAAAAGACATGCTAGGCAGCAAAGAACTCATGGTCAAGGGTACAGTCTTAGTTTCTAAGGAAGCGATACAGACTAAAAAATTTTAAAATAGTAACTAATGGCATCTAGGATGACAAGGATATTGAGGAATATGAAGCTTTCTAAAGAAACTAATTACATTCTAGATGAGCAAAATTAGTAAACCAGATTCTTCTATGCTTTAAATTGGTGGATATGATCAGTTTACTATCTATTGTTGAAGTGACTGTAGAAATGACAACTATGCCTCTGACAGATGGGTGAGAATAAAATTATGACAGAGTTACCTCAGGAATATAAAGAAGGTATCTTCTTGGAGTTTGCTATAAAAATATCTAAGACAATAATGAATAGTGTGAACAGTTCAGGTATAGAAGCATCATGCCCCTTTTTAATTTCTTATCATGAAGTTTTTCAAAGAATTAATGATAAAGGTGCTTATGTCTAACCTTTTAACCTCACCATCCTTCTGATATTTGGAATTCTGAATTTAATTAGAGTTAAGATTAGGCTTTCTAATAATGAATAATGTAATACCAAGCATACCACCAAGGCAACTAGAGCCCAAATTAAGGGAGTTCTTATTGTACTTTATATATTCTTGCTGTATATTATATGTGATATTTGCTATATTTTATTTTGAAGAGCTGTTCTCTAACAGTGGGGAGGTTTACTGAAATAAGTGAATGGGTGATATTCTATTTTGTTTTGTAAAGATTTCAAAACAAGCAAATTGTGTTTATACTTACAGGTATTCAAGTAGCCAAACGATTAACACAAAATATCCTCAAAGCATGAGAAGGGACCTTAGAAATGATTTGGTCCAGTCTTCCATCCAGTGTAGGATTCTCCTCAGTTTCTCAAAAACCAAAAAATCAATTTATTTTATGGTCTAACACCCTTTCACCAACCATGTGGGGGTGGTCTTTCCTTCAACTCTGTGCTGTCCACGATGTTAGGTATAAAAGGAGGAGTTTGAGACAAGATCTCAAATATTCCTTTACACTCATTGATTCTCATATATTTGCTGCCACCTGCAACTTACTGAGCTTAAACATTATGTGTGCTCTCATTATTATGAATATTTTTAAGTGAAAAGGTTAAAAGAGTATTCTTATTCTAAAACCATAAAAAATGAAAGCTCGGGCTTCCCTGGTGGCGCAGTGGTTGAGAGTCCGCCTGCCGATGCAGGGGACACGGGTTTGTGCCCCGGTCCAGGAAGATCCCACATGCCGCGGAGCGGCTGGGTCCGTGGGCAATGGCCGCTGAGCCTGCGCGTCCGGAGCCTGTGCTCCGCAACGGGAGAGGCCACAACAGTGAGAGGCCCACGTACCATAAAAAAAAAAAAAAAAAAGAAGAAGGCTCATACAGACTTTTTCATGTTGAGAAAACTTTTAAAAAGCATCAAGACTTTCCAAGATGGTGGAGGAGGAGGAGGACGTGGAGTTCATATCTCCCCACAAACGCATCAAGAATACATCTACATATGGAACAATTCTAACAGAGCACCTGCTGATCGCTAGCAGAGGACACCTAAAAGGACAAGAAAGATCCACACGTAACTGGGTAGGATGAAAGAAAGAAGAAGAGAAGAGGAAGAGGAGAGGAAACGGAACAGGACTTGCACCCCTGGCGGGGAGCTGGAAGTGAGCAGAGGTTCCCGCATCTCAGGAAGCTCCCTCCCTGGCAGGGAGATCAGCGGGGACAGAAGAGGAGCTTCAGAGGCTCGGAGGAGAGACCAGCAACCGGCCTGTGGCAGACAGGACAGGCTGAGACTTACACAGATGGTCAGTGCCACAGTCCTGCACACCCCAGCCTGAGAAGGGTGTCTGCCAGTGCACACAGGGGTGGGGTGCTGGAACATGGGGCTTGGAGAGCAGACCCGGGGAGGGGACCATTGTTGGCTGGGAGGAGACAGCCTAAGGGGATGGGAGTGAGGAGTTCTGCAACTGGAAATGCTCGTGGAGGAAGCCCGGATGGCCACAGAAGAAAAGTGCCATTATTGAGTGACGTGCAAAGGTGGGGGGGGGGGGCGCCACTGCAGCTTCTCTCCTCACATGCTGGCCCCTGCCTCCATGGGCAATCAGGGAGGGCTCCCACAGTAGCCGGCTCACATGCCACTGGCATCGCCTCCTCTGCACCGCCCCCCCTCCCCCACCGCTCGCTACCCCAGCACCATCCTGCCTGGGCAGTCCACTCACCCCGACTGCCACCTGATGGGCTCGTGCATTCCAATCGCTACCCTAGCACCCTCCAGCCCGGGTGGCCCACTCACCCTAATTGCCTCCTTGGCTCTTTCCTGCCTGATGGGCTCCTCCTGTGCTCTGGCAACCTCTGGAGCAGACTCCAGTGTAAGGAATACAAGCAGAGGTGGGGCTGAAATCAGAGCTGAGCCCCAGGAGCCCTGTGACTAAGGAAGAAGAGCTGAAATCTCTCCTCACAGCTGCACAAACCACAGAGCTACACCTCCCCAGACGGTCTCCTAAATTCACCACCTGTGAAACAGCCAAAAGGACAAGTGCTCCTGCTGCTGGGACAGGTCTGGCTTTAGCAGCTGTGAGCTTTGTGGGCACGAACACATGGAGGTTTGGCAAAGCCAGAGTCTGAGCTGCCTCCATAGCTCCCACTGTGGGTCCAAGTGCACAACTACTGCAGTCCTGGGACCTGACCTCAGTGGATATGCACTGGTGGCTTGGTGAAAACAATGCCTGAGAGTCACCAGGGCCAACTGCCAGCATACCCACAGATAAGGAGGGACGGAGAGCAGTGTCAATAACAGTGTACTTTGTGAGCGCACACAATGGGTGAAAGGGGACACAACAGAGCACATTCACAAGTGAAGAGCTCCAAAGGAGAATACCCAGTGGTTTCTCTCCCAGTGGGAGGGCTCCAATCCCACCTACCGTGCACTGCAGATCAGAAAGAAAGCTAAGAAACAGATATGGGGCCTCTACTCCAACAACTAGAGAACAGACCCTGCCCCTGACAGGGCAGTGACAACCACAGAGCAAAGGGGGTGCCCTGCTCAATATCCAGGGTAGGCTCTGGTCACCAAAACATCAGTCAAACCCCCTATGAAAGGTATAATGGTACAAGCCTCTGGACCAACCTCACCCACTAGGGGGAAGACACCAGAAGAAAGAGGAACTACAATCCTGCAGCCTGTAGAAAGGAGACCAAAAACACAGTAAGTTAAACAAAATGAGATGACAAAGAAATATGTTGCAGACAAAGGAAAAAGATAAAAACCTTCAAGAATTACTAAATTAAGGATGATATAGGGGGCCTTCCCTGGTGGCACAGTGCTTAAGAATCTGCCTGCCAATGCAGGGGACATGGGTTCAAGCTCTGGCCTGGGAAGATCCCACATGCCACGGAGCAACTAAGCCAGTGTGCCACAACTACTGAGCTGCACTCTACAGTCCGCGAGCCACAACTGCTGAAGTCCGCGCAACTAACGCCCATGCTCCGCAACAAGAGAAGTCACTGCAATGAGGAGCCCGTGCACCACAATGAAGAGTAGCCCCTGCTTGCTGCAACTAGAGGAAGCCCGTGCACAGCAACAAAGACCCAACACAGCTAAAAATAAATAAATAAATAAATTCAAAAATAAAGAGAGGATATAGGCAATCTACCTGAAAAAGAATTCAGAGTAATGACAGTAAACATGATTCAAGGTCTCAGAAAGAGAATAGAGGCACGAATTGAGAAGATACAAGAAATGTTTAAAAAAGACACAGAGAAACTAAAGAACAAAGAAACAGAGATGAACACTACAATAACTGAAATGAAAAATACACTAGAAGGAATCAATAGCAGAATAACTGAGGCAGAGGAACGGATAAGTGAGCTGGAAGACAGGATGGTGGAAATCACTGCTGTGGAACTGAGTAAAGAAAAAAGAATGGAAAGAAATGAGGACACTCTCAAAGATCTCTGGGAGAACATTAAAAGCACAAACAATCGAATTATACAGGTCCTAGGAGAAGAAGAAAAAGAGAAAGGGCCTGAGAAAATATTTGAAGAGATTACAGTGAAAAAATTCCCTAACACGGGGAAAAAAATATTCACTCAAATCCAGGAAGTGCAGAGAGTCCCATACAGGATAAACCCAAGGAGGAACATGCCAAGACACATATTACTCAAACTAACAAAAATTAAATACAAAAAAAAAATTAAAAGCAACAAGGGAAAAGCAGCAAACAACATACAAGAGAATCCCCATAAAGTCATTAGCTAATTTTTTAGCAGAAACTCTGCATGCCAGAAAGAAGTGGCATGATATATTTAAAGTGATGAAAGGGAAAAACCTACAACCAAGAATACTCTACCCAGCAAGGCTCTCATTCATATTCTATGGAGAAATCAAAAGCTTTAAGGATAAGCAAAAGCTAAGAGAACTCAGCACCACCAAACCAGCTTTACAACAAATACTAAAGGAACTTCTCTATGCAGGGGAAAAAAACATAAGGAGGCCACAACTAGGAACAAGAAAATCACAAGTGGGAAAGCTCACGCATAAAGGCAAAGATATAGCAAAAGCAGGAAATCAGCCATACACAAATATGATAACAAAACAAGCAACCATGAGATGAGGAGAGAACAAAGGCAGGAAATGGAAATTGCATTTGAAAATAAGAGACCAGCAACTTAAAACAACCTTGTATGTAGACTGCTTTATCAAAACCTCATAGGAAATGCAAACCAAAAAACTACAATAGATGCACACACAAAAAGCAACCCAAACACAAAACTAAAGATGGTCATCAAACCACGAGAGACGAGAACAAAAGAGGACGGGAAGAAAAAAGACCTATAAAAACAAGCCCAAAACAATTACGTAAATGGCAATAGGTACATATGTATCGAGAATTACCTTAAATGTAAATGCATTAAATGCTCCAACCAAAAGACACAGAATGGCTGAATGGATACAAAAACAAGACTCATATGCATTCTGTCCACAAAAAACCCACTTAAGATCTAGGGACACATACAGACTGAAAGTTAGGGCATAAAAAAATATATTCCATGCAAATGGAAATCAAAAGAAAGTGAGAGTAGCAATACTCATATCAGACAAAACAGACTTTAAAATAAAGACTGTTACAAGAGACAAGGAAGGACACTACACAAGGAATAAATCCAAGAAGATATAACAATTGTGTATATATATATATATATGCACCCAACATAGAAACACCACAAAATATAAGGCAAATGCCAACAGCCATAAAAGGGGAAATTGACAGTAATACAATAATAGTGGGGAATTTAACACCCCACTTTCATCAATGGACAGATCATTCAAACAGAAAATTAATAAGGAAACACAAGCCTTAAATGACACATTAGACCAGATAGACTTCATTCATATTTATAAGACACTCCATCCAAGAGCAGCAGAGTATATTTTTACTCGAGTGCAAATGAACTTTCTTCAGGATTGATCACATCTTAGGTCAAAAATCAAGCCTCGGTAAATTTTAGAAAATTGAAAACATCTCAAGCATCTTTTCCAACCACAACGGTATGAGATTAGAAATCAATTACGAGGGAAAAAAACTGTAAAAACCACAAACACATGGTAGCTAAACAATATGTTACTAAATAACCAATGGATCACTCAAGAAATCAAAGAAGACATCAAAAAATACCTAGAGACAACTGACAAGAAAAACATGACAATCCAAAACCTACGGGACACAGCAAAAACAGTTCTAAGAGGGAAGTTTATAGCAATACAATCTTACCTCAGAAAACAAGAAAAATCTCAAATAAGAAACCTAACCTTACAACTAAAGCAACTATAGAAAGAACAAACAAAACACAAAGTTAGTAGAAAGAAAGAAATCATAAAGATCAGAGCAGAAATAAATGAAATAGAGACAAAGAAGACAAAAGTAAATACCAATCAAACTAAAAGCTGGGGGCTTCCCTGGTGGCGCAGTGGTTGAGAGTCCGCCTGCCGATGCAGGGGACGTGGGTTCATGACCCGGTCCAGGAAGATCCCACATGCCGCGGATCAGCTAGGCCCGTAAGCCATGGCCGCTGAGCCTGCGCATCCGGAGGCTGTGCTCCGCAACAGGAGAGGCCACAACAGTGAGAGGCCCGTGTACCGCAAAAAACAAAAACAAAAACAGAAACAAAAAAAACTAAAAGCAGGTTCTTTGAAAAGATAAACAAAATTGATAAAACTTTAGCCAGACTCATCAAGGAAAAAAGGGAGGACTCAAATCAATAAAATTAGAAATGAAAAAGAAGTTATAATGGACACAACAAAAATACAAAAGATCAAAAGAGATTGCTACAAGCAGCTATATGCCAATAAAATGGACAACCTAGAAGAAATGGACAAATTCTTAGAAAGGTATAACCTTCCAAGACTGAACCAGGTAGAAATAAAAAAAGTGAACAGACCAATCACAAGTACTGAAATTGAAACTGTGATTAAAAATCTTCCAGCAAACAAAAGCCCAGGACCAGATGGATTCACAGGTGAAATCTATCAAACATTCAGAGAAGAGTTAACACCTACACTTCTGAAACTATTCTAAAAAATAGTACAGGAAGGAACACTCCAAAGCTCATTCTATGAGGTCACCATCACCCTGATACCAAAGAAAAGAAAATTACAGGACAATATCACTGATGAACATAGACAAAAAAATCCTCAACAAAAAACTAGCAAACCAAATCGAACAACACATTAAAAGGATCATACACCATGATCAAGTGGGATTTATCCCAGGGATGCAAGGAGTTTTCAGTATCTGCCAATCAATCAGTGTGATACACCAAATCAACAAATTGAAGAAAAAATCCATACGATCATCTCAATAGATGCAGAAAAAGCTTTTGACAAAATTCAACACTCATTTATGAGAAAAACTCTCCAGAAAGTGGGCATAGAAGGAACTTACCTCAATAAAGGCCATGTATGACAAATACACAGTAAAAATCATTCTCAATAGTAAAAAACTAAAAGCATTTCCTCTAAGATCAGGAACAAGGATGTCCCCACTCGCCACTATTATTCAACATAGTTTTGGAAGTCCTAGCCATGGCAATCAGAGAAGAAAAAGAAATAAAGGGAACCCAAATTGGAAAAGAAGAAGTAAAACTGTCACTGTTTGCACTTGACATGATTCTATACATAGAAAATCCTAAAGATGCTACCAAAAAACTACTAGAGCTCATCAATGAATTTGGTAAAGTTGCAGGATACAAAATTAACACACAGAAATCTCTTGCATTCCTATACACTAATAAAAGATCAGAAAAAGAAATTAAGAAAAAATCCCATTTACCATCACATCAAAAAGAATAAAATCCCGAGGATATTCTACCTAAAAGGGCAAAAGACCTGTACTCAGGAAAATATAAGATACTGATGAAAGAAATAAAAGATAACACAAACAGATGGAGATATACCATGTTCTTGGATTGGAAGAATCAATATTGAGAAAATGACTACCCAAGGCAATCTACAGATTGAACGCAATCCCTATCAAATTACCAGTGGCATTTTTCACAGAATTAGAACAAAAAATTTTACAATTTGTATGGAAACACAAAAGACCCCGAATAGCCAAAGCAATCCTGAGAAAGAAAAGCGGAGCTGGAGGAATCAGACTCCCTGACTTCAGACTATACTACAGACTCCCTGACTTCAGACTATACTACAAAGCTAGTCATTAAAACATTATGGTGCTGGCACAATAACAGAAATATAGATCAATGGAAAGGGATAGAAAGCCCAGAAATAAAACCACACACCTATGGTCAATTAAAATACAACAAAGGAGGCAAGAATATACAATGGAGAAGAGATAGTCTCTTCAGTAAGTGGTGCTGGGAAAACTGGACAGCTACATGTAAATGAATGAAATTAGAACATTCTCTAACCATACACAAAAATAAATTCAAAATGGATTAAATACCTAAATGTAAGACTGGATACTATAAAATTCTTAGAGGAAAACATAGGCAAAACACTCTTTGATATAAATCAGAGCAATATCATTCTGGATTCACCTACTAGGGTAATGAAAATAAAAACAAAAATAAACAAATGGGATCTAATTACACTTAAAAGCTTCTGCAAAGCAAAGCATACCATAAAGAAAATGGAAAGACAACCCACAGAATGGGAGAAAAATATTTGCAAATGAAGTGACCGACAAGGGATTAATCTCCAAAATATACAAACAGCTCCTGCAGCTCTATTTCAAAAAAACCCCAAAGGACCCAATCAAAAAATGGGCAGAAGATCTAAATAGACATCTCCTCAAAGAAGACATACAGATGCCCAAGAGACTCATGAAAAGATACTCAACATCACTAATTATTAGAGAAGTGCAAATCAAAACTACAATGAGGTATCACCTCACATTGGTCAGAATGGCCATCATCAAGAAGTCTACAAAAACTAAAGGCTGGAGAGGGTGTGGAGAAAAGGGAACTCTCCTACACTGTTGGTGGGAATGTAAATTGGTACAGCCACTATACAGAACAGTATGGAGGTTCCTTAAGAACCTAAAAACAGAGCTACCACATGACCCAGCAAACCCACTCCTGGGCATATATCTGGAAAAAAACATGACTCGAAAGCATACATGCACCCCAAAGTTCATTGCAGTGCTGCTTACAGTAGACAAGACATGAAAGCAACCTAAATGTCCATCTACAGAGGAATGGATAAAGAAGATGTGGTAAATGTGTACAAGGGAATATTACTCAGCCTTAAAAAAGAATGAAATAATGACATTTGCAGCAACAGGGATGGACTAGAGATTATCATACTAAGTGAAGAAAGTCAGACAGAAAAAGACAAATATCATATGATATCACTCATATGTGGAATCTTAAAAAATGATACAAATGAATTTATTTACAGAACAGAAACAGACTCAGAAACTTCAAAAAGAAACTTATGGTTATCAAAGGGAAAAGGTGGGGGTGGGGAGGGATAAATTAGGAGTTTGGGATTAACATATACACACGACTATATATAAAACATAATCAACAAGGACCTACTGTATAACACAGGGAACTGTACTCAATACTCTGTAATGGCCTATATGGGAAAAGAATCTTAAAAACAGTATATATATATATATATATATATATATGTATGTGTAACTGATTCATTTTGCTGTACACCTAAACTAATACTACACTGTAAATCAACTATACTCGAATAAAAATGTTTAAAAAAGACACCAAAATTTTAAAAAAGCATCTATTTTATAACACTTAATAAGCATATGTAGTCATCCTGAAAAAGAGATTTCTTTATTTATTATTCTGAAAAACTCCTTGCCAATGGGTGATAACATCTTGGGGCTACCTGATTTATGCTGTGACCATTAGAATATTGCCTTGCTAATGGAATTCTGATCTGTATTTATTTAGGTTGTTATTTACTCAGATATCAATTCCAATACTCTCCTCAGATGTTACTCTTGCTTATGCTCTTTGTACTATGGCTGCTGGTGGGGGGACAAGCATGTATTTGCAAATAAGGCTTGCAGCACTGAGATGTAGATGTGACAGAGGCAGAAGTCAGTTCTGAAAAGCAATCAAGGAAGCTTTTATTTTAATATAAATTTAAATAAGAACATATTAGAAAGAAGCAATTTGTAAATTTAATTTGGGAGAGAAGGGAGAAGATTAAAAAGAGTTAGGGAAGCTGCTCTGAGGCTTAGTATAAGTTATATATCTAAGCAAGGGTCACCTACATGGGACATGAAGTAGATCAGCAGTTATCAATGGAAAGACTAGTAAAATAGCTCAGTACAATTTGCTGAAGATCAATATACTTGTCTGCAGTGTTCTAAGGCTTAATCATTTTTATTACTTCTTCTACTTTGTCAACAGCAGTTAAGTACCAACTTGACACAAAATGAGTTCTGTCTACCTGATGTCATTTTACTAGAAGTACGAAGAACGGACTATTTTATTCTTTCTCTGTGGCATGCAGTATATGTAGTCATAATCTTCAAAATCACTATGTCATAAATTCATATCTACTTTGTTATTCATTTTCACCCTTAGGTCTTTTTGACCGTTTGACGACTTTCAGATTTCGCTCCCTTTGAATAGCTATTTTTATTGTTTTTCTCCTAAAGCACTTGTAGTTTGTATTCTGAAGAGGCAGAATCTCATTTTGTTGTTTTCACTCCATATTTCTAAGCTCTCTGGGTACCTTTATATTGCTTTGCTGTCCTTACTGTTGTTTGCATCACCTCCCAATTTAATATCATCTGTGGATTCCATTAACATTCATTTTACTCCCTATTCTACATCATTAATGCAGCAGCTATGTAAGATAGTACAAAACACTGATCTCTGCAGCACCTAGACGTATTCCCCAACTTGAAACATTTTCCATTTATGGTTTGTCAATATTTTTTATGGTTCTCCAGCTAGTTTTGAATACATGTGACTCTGCTTATATCCAGGACCATCTGAGTTAATTGTGCATAGATGTCATGAGATACTGCATCATAGGCTCACGAAATTTCATAAATACTATATCTACCATATTTTTTCATTTACTAATATTATATATAGAAAACTCACATTCTCAGAGTACTAGCTCAATGTTTATATTCTAGTAATCTCTACATATTTATTTCTCTTTTAATATTTGCACCATTACTTTCATGTAATGACTACAAATGACACAATGATTTTTAATTTTTTAACGCTCTTTAACTTTTAATTTTGGAATAATTTTAGACTTACAAAAAAGTTACAAAGACAGCAGAGTGAGCTCCCTTATACGATCTAGGACACCACATTGCAATTAGTGGTCATGTCTCCTTAGTCTCAATGATCTGTGACAATTTCTCAGTCTTTCCTTGTTTTTCATTACCTTGACATTTCTGAAGAGTGCTGGTCAGTTATTTTATAGAATGCCCCTCATTTTCGGTTTGTCTAATGTTGTCTCACAATAAGACTGGGGTTACAACTTTTTGGGTAGACTATCACAGAGGCTAAATACTCTTTACACTTCATCATACTGGGGGTATATGGCATTAATATGACTTATCACCACTGGTGACGTTAACTTTGATCACTTGTTTAAGATGGTGTCTGCCAGCTTCCTCCAGAGTAAGTTAGAAATTTTCCCTATCCACACTCTGTCCCATGCATTCTGTGAGGGTTATTATAATACACCCAAATGAATAAAAGTTCTTGGGGGGAAAATTTACTTTTTCATGCATAAAACATGGATATACATATAACACATAAACAGATATAAAGTATATTTGTGGTATTAAAAATTTCATCAGGAGTGTGGGGGAGGGTGTTAAGCAAAAATGTCTAAAAAGGCTCATGTGTGTGTCTGTGTGTGTGTTTGATGGGGTTGGGGTGATAAAAAAGAAGAAGAAAAAAAAGGACTAACAGATTCTTCTCTATTCACTGGAATCAAGTTACTAAGCCCAGCCTACATCCAAGCAGAGGGAAATTAAGTTCTACCTCCTAGAGAAGGGAGTATCTACATATGCTATTTGGAATTTTTCTCTAAAAATATTCTTTTTTTAAAAGTCAATTTTGGTCAATTTTCCGTCAATAGTTTGGGTCTGTGTATTAATTTGGGTCTCCCAAAAAGTAGATGCAAAGATGGTATTAAACATGCAAGAGACTTACCTTTGAAAGACAACAAAGTGGGAGCAAGGGAAGGCAAGAGAGCCTTAGGATACGTGTGATGGAAAAATGGAAGGATGGAAGACTGGGTAGGAAGAATCGCAGACTGCAACACAGTTCTAAGAAGGTTTTGTCCCAGTCAATTGGGAGTCCTTTGCAAAAATATTCCATTAAAGGAGTCCTGTATCTCATAGAAAAGAACCTGGATTACAACCTCCACCATATGGACTCATGGCTTGGAAGGATCACTTAGGAATCATGGCCTTGGCATGAACTTGGGAATGGGTTCTAAAAGACAGCAGTACCTGCAGCCATCAATCAATTATGTTCCCTACAGCAGGAGGTCGAAGTAGTACATCTTCATGGCCACTGCAGTCGATAATTTTACACAGTCTTATTAAAACACCAGAAATTATTTTTGAAATAATATTACCTAATTCTTTCCCCATTCTAGCAGGTATCTTTTTACTTCTCTAAATATAGCTGCATATAATACAATAACCAACAATTTCTTAGAAACCATACTTTTGTTTTTCCATTTAAAAATACTGCTTTAATGATTTCTGGCACTTATAAGTAGTTAAGTATCTTAAACTAGATAACTCTCCTGACAATGACAATTATAAATTCTGACTAAAAGTAAACAACTATTTGAAGGCACTGTGGAGCAATCAATAGCAGGTAGAAACTGAAGGGGATATGACCCTTGAAAGAAAGGAAGCTAATAAAACAATATCTACATTTTTCTGATTTTTCTGGTAAGATTATTTCCTTCTCTGCATGGTACATGTGGAATAGAGCTTAATCAGAAAGCAGCAGTTTTGGGGGCTGAGGAATCAGAAGTTAGAGTTTGAGGCTGCTGGAGCACCTGGAAGTTGAAAGAGGAAGTCTCCAAAAAAGGGAAGCCACCGGGGATTGAGTGAGGGGGAAGGGTAGCTCCAAAGTCTGTATAATACCTCTCCTCAAATGCTTGGCTGACTCCTGAACTGTGCATGTACAAAGTGATAGCCAAGAAACCTAGAAGAAAGCAACAGCTAAAAGACTAAAATAACTAAGCAGAAATTTCAGCAGTTTGCAAGTGATGATGAGTCAGAGTTTGGAAAGTGAATCCCTAAAGGTAGAGGGTCTTGGTAAACACCTCAGACTTTCTAGAAACCCCAGAAGGGGCAGAGCTTAAAAGTAAGGTCCATGCCTAAGGCTAGGAGAAAAACTGAAATAGATAAATTTGAACCAAGTCTAAAACCAAGCATCAATAAATTCTACCAGTAATTTAACCACCTCCTAAACAATATTCAAAACACTCTTCAGAGGAAGGTAACATAATCAAGTTGTTAAACATATTATCCACAATGGTAACATACTATCAAAAAAATCACAAGCTAAGAGAGAACTTGGGAAAATACAACCCATAGTCAAAAGAAAAAAGTCAACAGAAATGGACTCAATATCCCAGATATTGGGATTAACAGACAAATATTTTAACGTAGTTATGATATATGTTAAAGAATGTACTGGAAAAACAGGACATAATAAGTAAAAGCATGAAGAATTCCAGTAGATATAGGAAAACCAAAAATAAAAATCAAATGGAAATACTAGAACTGAAAAATATCTGAAATGATTAAAGAAAATCACTGAGGGCTTCCCTGGTGGCGCAGTGGTTGAGAGTCCGCCTGCCGATGCAGGGGACACGGGTTCGTGCCCCAGTCCGGGAGGATCCCACATGCCGCAGAGCGGCTGGGCCAGTGAGCCATGGCCGCTGAACCTGTGCGTCTGGAGCCTGTGCTCCACAACGGGAGAGGCCACAACAGTGAGAGGCCCGCGTACCACAAAACAAAAAAACAACAACAACAAAAAAAAAGAAAATCACTGAATGGAATGGCAGAATGGATAGTGTAGAAGAAAGGCTCAATGACCTTGAAGGTAACTCAATAGAAATAATCTAAACTGAAGCACAGAGAGAAAAAAAGTATGAAAAAAAATAGCAGATCATCAATAATGTGTGTGTTCAAAATTAAACAATCTAGCACGCTTATAATTGGAGTCCCAGAGGGAAAGGAGAAACAGAAAAGTGCAGAAAAAATATCTGATAAAATATTGGACAAACTTTCCAAAATTGATTAAAACATAAGCCTATAGATCCAAGATGCACAGCAAACCCCAGGCAGAATACATAAACATAAAACCACAACTAGGCATATCACAGTCAAACTGCTTAAAACCAAAGATAAAGAAAAAAAAATTTTTAGTAGCCAGAGGGGGGTGGGATGGGGGAGTCTATCCAGGGTAACAACGATAAAAATGGTGATTGACTTCTCATTACAGATTACACAAGACAATAGAACCACATCTTTAAAATGATGAAGAAAAAAAATATCAGCCTAAAATTCTATTGTCAGTGAAAATATCCTTCAAAAATGAAGGTGAAATAGATATTTGCTGATAAATGAATAATGAGATAATACATTGTCAACAGACCTGCTGTACAAAAAATACTACAGGGAATACTATATTAAAATTCAGTCCTACAGGAAGAATAAAAAGTAGTAGAATAGTAAATATATGGTAAATATAAAATGCTCTTTCTTACTTTTCTTAAATTCTCTAAAAGTCAATTGACCTTTTAACAAATGGTGCTGGGAAAAAATGTATATTCACAAGCAAAAGACTGAAGTTGGACACTTACCTTACACTACATATAAAAATTAGCTCAAAATGGCTCAAAGACTTAAACATAAGAGCTAAAACTATAACTCTTTTAGAAGAAAACACAGTGGAAACCTTCATGATATTGTATTTGACAACAATTTCTTTGGTATGATACAAAAGTACAGGTAACAAAAGTAAAAACAGATAAATTGGATTATATCAAAATTTAAAACATATGCACATGAAAGGCCACTATCAAGTGACTGAAAAGGCAATATATATGGAATCCAAGAAAATATTTGCAAATCATATATCTAATAAAGAGTTAATATTCAGAATATACAAAGAACTTCGACAACTTAACAACAACAAAAATTAAACATCCTGAATAAAAATGGGCAAAGTACTTGAATATACATTTTTTCAAAGAAGATATACAAATGGCCGATAAGCACATGAAAAGAGGCTCAACATCACTTATCATTAGGGACATACAAATCAAAACCACAATGAGATACCACATCATATCCACTAGGATAACTACTATGACAACAACAAACAAACAGAAACAGCAGTCCTAGAACGGAAATCCTCACACACACTACAACATGGATTAACCTTGAGAACGTTATACTAAATGATATAAGCCAGTCACAAAATGACAAATACCATTATGATTCCACTTATATGAGGTGTTTAAAGCAATCAAATTCATAGAGACAGAAAGCAGAATGGTGGTGGCCAGGGACTTGAGGGAAAGGGATGGGAAAGTTGTTATTTAATAGGCATAGAGTTGCATTATTGCAAGATGAAAAGAGCTCTAGAGAATATCTGTACAACAATGCAAATGTAATTAACACTGTACATTTAAAAATGGTGAAGATAAATTTTCTGTTATTGTACCAAAATCTTTTAAAGTCGATCAACTGCTTAAAGCAAAAATAATAATATATTGTGGAGTTTATAATGTATGATGTAAAATACAAGAGAAAATAGTACAAAGGATGGGAGGGAAGTAAATAGTATTACACCACTGTAAGGTTTTTACCTTGTGAGTGAAGTAGTATATTAATTTGAGGTAGGCTGTTACAACTTAAGTACAGGCATATTTTGGAGATATTACAGGTTCAGTTCCAGACCACCAGAAATAAGGAGACTATGGCAATAAAGCAAGTCACATGATTTTTTTTGTTTCCCAGGGCATACAAAAGTTAGGTTTACAGTAAGTCCCCTACACACAAACAAGTTCCATTCTGAGAGTGCATTCGTAAGTCCTATTTGTTTGTAAGTCCAATAAAGTTAGCTGACTAACACAATCGACTCTATGGTACTCTACTGTAATAGGTTTATAATACTTTTCACAAAAATAATACATAAAAAATAAACACAAAAAATAAAGAAAATATTTATAATTTTACAGTACAGTACCTTGAAAAGTACAGTACAGTAGTACAGTACAATAGCTAGCATACAAGGGCTGGCATCGAGTGAACAGGCAACAAGTTACTGACTGGAGGAGGGAGAGTAGGTGGGAGATGGTAGAGCTGAAAAATCATCAGCAACAGGAGATGGAGGGCAAGCTGCAATTTCACTCACGCCTGACAACAACGGAACGCACACTCACATCTTTGAAAGTTTGCAACTTGAAGGTTTGTATGTAGGGGACTTACTGTACACTATAGTGTAGTCTATCAAGCGTGCAAGAGCACTGTGTATAAAAAAATGTACATACATACCTTAATTTAAAAATACTTTATTGCTAAAAAATGCTAACCATCATCTGACAACGCAGGGTTGCCAAAAAACTTCAATTTGTAAAAAACACAGTATTTGTAAAGTACAATAAAACTAAGTGTGATAAAACGAGGTATGCCTGTACATGTTGATATACTGTAATCTCTAAAGCAGCCAATAAAATAACAACACAAGAAAGTATGACTGAGGATCGAGACAGGATGGTGGAGTAGGACATGAGCTTACCTCTTCTGATGGAAATACTAGGGTCACAACTAAATGCTGAACAACCACCGATGAAGAAATGCTGGAACCTACCAAAAAAGATACAATACATTCAGGGTCAGAGAGGAGGCCACAGCAAGATGGTAGGAGGGGCATAATCGCGATAGAAACAAATCCCAAGCATGCTGGGTGGGCAACCCACAAACTGGAAAATTATACCACAGAAGTTCTCCCAAAGGAGTGAAAGTTCTGAGCCCAACATAAGGCTTGGCAGCCTGAGGGTCTGGCAACTGGAGGAGGAGCCCCCAGAGAATCTGACTTGGAAGGCCAGTGGGGTTTAATCGTAGGAATTTCACAGGACTAAGGGAAACAGCAACTCAATGGTTGCAGGGCACACAAAGCGTCTCAAGTGCACCAGGACCCGGGAAAAAAAGTAGTGACATCATAAGATACTGGGCCGGAAAAAACTGCTAGTAATGGAGGTCTCCTGCAGAGGCGGGGGGTGGGGGACAGCTGGGGCTCACTGCATAGACAAGGACATGGGCGGTGGCAGTTCTGGGGAGTACCCACTGGCATGAGCCCTCTTGGAGGCCACAATTTTCTCACCAAGACCTGGCCCCATCCAACAGCCCGTAGGTGCCAGTGCTAAGATGCTTCAAGGCAAACAATCAACAGGGCAGGAGCACAGCACCAACCATTAGCAGAAAAGCTGTGTAAAGTCTTCCTGAGTAAACAGCTGCCAGACAAATACACCCCCTGACACAGCCCTGTCCACCAGAGGACAAGTCCCAGCTCCACCCACCAGTGGGTAGGTAACAGTCCCTCCCACCAGAAAACCTGCACAAGTCTCTTAGACAATGTCATCCACCAGGGAGCCGACAGCAAAAGCAAGAGGAACTACGACCCTGCAGCCTAAGGAACAGAAACCGCAATCACACAACGTTAGACAAAATGAGATGGCAGAGGAATATACCCAAGATGAAGGAACAAGATAAAACCACAGAAGAACAACTAAGTGAAGTTGAAATAGGCAATCTACCTGAAAAAGAATACAGAGTAATGATAGTAAAGGTGATCCAAGATCTTGGAAAAACAATGGAGGCACAGATTGAGAAGATACAAGAAATGATTATCAAAGACATAAAAGAACTAAAGAACAAACAAACTGAGATGAACAATAGAAAAACTGAAATAAATAATACACTAGAAGGAATCAATAGCAGAGTAACTGAGGCAAAAGAATGAATAAGTGAGCTAGAAGATACAGTGGTGGAAATCACTGCCACAGAACAGAATAAAGAAAAAAGAATGAAAAGAAATGAGGTCAGCCTAAGAGACTTCTGGGACAATATTAAACACATCAATATTTGCATTATTGGTCCCAGAAGGAGAAAAGACAGAGAAAGGGACTGAGAATATATTTGAAGAGACAATAGCTGGCAACTTCCCTAACATGGGAAGAAAACATTCCCCAAAGTCCAGGAAGTGCAGAGAGTCCCAGGCAGGATAAACCTAAGAAAAAGCAAGCAAAGACACATAGAAATCAAATGACAAAAATTAGACAACGAAATAATATTAAAAGCAGCAAGGGAAAAACAAGAAAACTCCTGTAAGGGTCTCAGCTGACTTTTCAGCAAAAAGTCTGCAAGCCAGCAGAGAGTGGAATGATATATTTAAAGTGATCAAAAGGGAAGAACCTACAACCAAGAATACTCTACACAGAGAGACTCTCATTCAGATTCGATGGAGAAATCAAAAGCTTTACAGACAAGCACAAGCTAAAAGAATTTAGCACCACCAGACCAGCTTTACAACAAATGCTAAAGGAACTTCTCTAGATGGGAAACACAAGAAAAGAGAACAAAAGAGAAAGGGAGAAAGAAGACCTATAAAAACGAACCCAAAACATTAAGAAAATGGCAATAGGAACATACATATTGATAATTACCTTAAATGTAAATGGATTAAATGCTCCAACCAAGAGACAGACCAGCTGAATGGATACAAAAACAAGACCCAGGGGCTTCCCTGGTGGCGCAGTGGTTGAGAGTCTGCCTGCCGATGCAGGGGACACGGGTTTGTGCCCCGGTCCGGGAAGATCCCACATGCCGCAGAGCGGCTGGGCCTGTGAGCCATGGCCGCTGAGCCTGTGCGTCCGGAGCCTGTGCTCCGCAATGGGAGAGGCCACAGCAGTGAGAGGCCCGCATACAGAAAAAAAAAAAAAAACAAGACCCATATATATGCTATCTATTAGAGACCCACATCAGACCTAGTGACCCACAGAGACTGAAAGTGAGGGGATGGAAAAAGATATTCCATGCAAATGGAAATCAAAAGAAGGCTGGAGCAGCAATATTCATATCAGACAAAATAGACTTTAAAATAAAGACTGTTACAAGAGACAAGGAAGGACACTACATAATGATCAAGGGATCAATCCAAGAAGAAGATATAACAATTGTAAATATATATGAACCCAACATAAGAACAACTCAATACATAAGGCAAATGCTAACAGCCGTTAAAGGGGAAATCGACAGTAACACAATAATAGTGGGGGACTTTAACACCCCATTTACACCAAAGGACAGATCATTCAGACAGAAAATTAATTAGGAAACACAAGCCTTAAATGACAAATCAGACCAGACAGACTTCATTGATATTTAGTGGACATTCCATCCAAAAGCAGCAAAACACACTTTCCTCTCAAGTGCACATAGAACATTCTACAGGATAGATGACATCTTGAGTCAAAAATCAGTCCTTGGTAAATTTAAGTAAATTGAAATCATATCAAGCATCTTTTCTGACCACAACACTATGAGATTAGAAATCAACTACAGGCAAAAAACTGTTAAAAACACAAACACATGGAGGCTAAACAATGTGTTACTAAATAATCAATGGATCACTGACAAAATCAAAGAGGATATCAAAAAGCACCTAGAGATAAAGGACAAGGAAAACACGATGATCCAAAACCTACGGGACATAGCAAAAGCAGTTCTAAGAGGGAAGTTCATAGCAATACAACCTTACCTCAAGAAACAAGAAAAATTGGAAGTAACAACCTATCCTCCTTACACCTAAAGCAACTAGAGAAAGAAGAACAAACAAAACCCAAAGTTAGTAGAAAGAAAGAAATCATAAAGATCAGAGCACAAATAAATGAAATAGAGATGAAGAAAACAATAGGAAAGATCAATGGAACCAAAAGCTGGTTCTTTGAAAAGATAAACAAAATTCATAAACCTTTAACCAGACTCATCAAGAAAAAAAAAAGGAGAGGACTCTGGGGCCTTCCCTGGTGGCGCAGTGGTTGAGAGTCCGCCTGCCGATGCAGAGGACGCGGGTTCGTGCCCTGGTCCAGGAAGATCCCACATGCCGCGGAGTGGCTGGGCCCGTGAGCCATGGCCAATGAGCCTGCGCGTCCGGAGCCTGTACTCCGCAAAGGGAAAAGCCACAGCAGTGAGAGGCCCGTGTACAGGGAAAAAAAAAAAAAAAAAAAAACGGAGAGGACTCAAATACTAGCAATCCCACTCCTGGGCATATATTGGAGAAAACCATAATTCGAAAAGACATGCACCCCAATATTCACTGCAGCACTATTTACAATAGCCAGAACATGGAAGCCACCTATACATCCATCAACAGAGGAATGGATAGAGAAGATGTGGTATGTATACACAATGGAATATTATTACTCAGCCATAAAAAAGAACAAAATAATGCCATTGCAGCAACATGGACTGACCTAGACATTGTCATACTGAGTGAAGTAAGCCAAAGACAAATATCATAGGATATGGCTTATATGTGGAATTTTAAAAAAGGGTACAAGTGAACTTATCTACAAAACAGAAATAGTTACAGATGTAGAAAACAAACTTATGGTTACCAGGTAGAAAGGGTGGGAGAGGGATAAACTGGAAGATTGGGAATGATATATACACACTACTATATATAAAACAGATAACTGATAAGGACCTACTATATAGCACAGGGAACTCTACTCAATACTCTGTAATGGCCTATATGGGAAAAGAATCTTAATAACAGTAGATATATGTATAACAGATTGACTTTGCTGTACACCTGAAGCTAATATAACATTGTAAATCAACCATACTCCAATAAAAATTTTTTTTTAAATTGCCGCCTTTAGAAAATATATTGACAAATATTAACAGTCCCACTGGAGAACTTTCTAGATATAAGGTTTTAATATGAAAATTTTCATTATAGATATCATGCCTCATTCTTCAGATAGTTCTAATTTTACCATATGTCATGGTTATGTACAACAGAAATCCATACTAGTATCTGTTCTATTAGTTATCTATATTACAGATGTTTTAAAAATGCTTCCAATGAGACCAACTATCAGTAGCACTTCTCCATGAAAAAAGGAAGATGATGGTACAAAACCAAGAAAATTTCTTATAATTGATTTGTTTTGTAGGGGGATTTTTCTTAATGAATTTTTACCCTCGTCTTCTAAATCAGGTCTCATTCTTTTCTCCAGTTGTTTCCAAGGGCTATATTTTTTCAATTTATAGACTTTACGGAAATAGAGGGTAAAAAGACAGATTATGTAAATTTCTTGTTTCTTTTGAAAATTATTTATATATCAAGCCAAGTCCATAGTAGCAAACAGATTTTTAAATGGAGTTATAGAGGAATAAAATGGAAAGTAAAGCATTTCCAGTATATACTTCTATGTAATTATACCCCTTCCCTTTTATAAACACTTGGTATAATGAAAAATGCTTGTGGACCATTTCTTGTTTTCCTTCACAAACATGTTATAATTTCTTATTTGGTTCTCATCTTGGTGCTAATAAAATAGATTACCTAATCTAAATGGGAAGTAAATTCTTTTTAACGTTTTTTTTTTTTAGCTTGGAAAGCAAGATTTTGTATTTATAAGTCACGTATAGTAATGCCATAAATTTGCTTCTGTCCTAAGATGAAATTCACCCTAAGAAAGTAGCTATAGTTAGCATGTCATTTATATTTATGATCTATTTCAGGTAAACCTGATATTCCTAGGCATTTGACATTTTTAGCTGTGACACTTCAGTAACCTTCTGTAGCAGCAACATAACAGAATGAAAAGATTAAAAAAGAATGAAATTGGCATTAGTTTGTCTAATATGCTGATGAGAGTGATGTAATTGATGGATGATGAGGGCAAGTAACTGAGCAGTGATTCAGATACCCGAATCTCCTTCATGTGAGGATAAAAAAAAGAATGGCAAATATTCTATTATGCGGACTAATAGCTATAGTATACAGCCATCTCCCCCTAGTTAACAGGTTTTGTTTAGGCATCCACCCTTTAAAAAAGTGACAGAATCAAAAACTTGGGGATAAACCTTGATTTGTCTAAGCCTGTTCCTAGGTAATTCATAATTCCTTTTTCCTTGCCAGTGATCACATAGGAGGTGAGGATATAGCCCAGCCAATGAGTCATGAAGGTAAGTGTGCTGGGAAGTTTTGGAGAAAGATTTTGTTGTTTTTAAAAAGAAACACAGATGAAGAGATGGTGTTTTTTCTTTCGTCGAATGCTGTTTTGACTTGATTAGAATGAAACTGCAGTGGTCATCTTCTGACCATGAGGAAACATGGTCTGAAGACAAGGGCTAACACTTTGAGGATACCAGAATGAAACAATGGAGAAGATGTGGATCCTGATGATGCCACTGAGGAGCTGAAATAACCAACCTCGGAGCTATCTTATCTTGAAACTTCTTACTTGAGAATACATTTTAGAAAATTTTGAGGTTTAAAATTTTTTTTATTGCAGTTGAAATTACTCTGAAATGTATACTTACTAGGTATCTAGTATTATGCTAAGTGCTATACCTGGATTATCTCATTTAATACAATAAACCTATGAGCTAGCTATTGTAATGCCCATTTAACAGAAAAGGAGATTTTGTCTCATATACTTAAATCACATTACCCACAGTCACATAGCTAATAAATGGCATAGTTGAGAATTCAAAACATTTTTACTTCAAAGTTAGACTCTTAGATACAGTATCTCTTGAGCTACTGACTCAATGTTTTTTATCAATATAATTCCACAAAAAATTATTGACAACATATTTTGGGGTATGTACTGTGCTAATCTCCTGAAATTTGTATTCAGATAAAAAGTTTTTTTGAGGAAGTATTATCTAAGATTGTACACGAGAACAAATATTAAGCCAACTCTACCAACAAGCCTGGTAATAGTGTTTTCTATTTGGTAAGTAACAGCCTCACTAAATAAGTAATATGCTTTATTTATTTCTGTAGCTTTAGTTTTAGAGTGGCTTGGAAAGCAGGGCAGACTGCAAAGATCTGTGTTGTGGTTTGGAGAGGTATGAATCACTTCTGTCAGGTCTGCATCTGTTGGGATATATAGGAAGGTCACCTTTGACCAATGGGAATTCTCAAGAGTGTAGCAGCAATCACATGTTCCAAGTGACTTAATTCTAATTGCAATCATGATATCCTTAAGGGCCTACTCAGAAATCACCAATTACTAAAAGTAAACAAATGTTTACTGAGTATTTTACTAAAGAACACAGAACTGTGCTAGATGTAGAAGACACAAGAGAAACATGAGTTATGAAATACTAGCTCTCTTCAAGCAGTATACACATTCTTGTTTGGGAGATGAGATTAACCCCCACAAAATAGAGAAAGATGCAAGGAAGTATCTATCATCAAACTTTTATTTATATGATAGTGAAAATAAGTTCAGAAAAGAGAAGGGATCTATAATCACTTGCCAAATGTATATCTATATACCACCTTGCAAATTTCAAAAAGAC
This sequence comes from Leucopleurus acutus, assembly GCF_964270905.1. NCBI lineage: Eukaryota > Metazoa > Chordata > Mammalia > Artiodactyla > Delphinidae > Leucopleurus > Leucopleurus acutus. The sequence continues at coordinate 15,526,736 of NC_139162.1, read as the reverse complement.
TTCACGTTTCCTCATGTGATATTCACGAAATTGTATAAAGGTAGAAAAGTCAAATAATATTTAATTAATAATGACAACTACCATTAATGCTAATCTCCAATGGATCAGACATTGTGTAAGGCACTTTTCACTCGCTTTTTCTCATTTTATCCTCATAAGAATCTCATTTGATAGGGACTACTGCCCCCATCTCCAGACGCTGAAACTGAATTAAATGAACTGACTTAAAATATACAACTAATAATTCACGTAGTTTGTACTTAACACTAACAATGCAAATTGATGAGTTCTACTACTGAATTTTGCCAACACTGTGAAATCATGAATCTCCAAAACCTATACATATCTTGTCTATAAAGAAAAATTTTCCTTATTTTGTCTGAAATAGCCTGAAACAAAACTTCAGTAAGTCTAACCTTACTTTAAACATCACTTAGATCACTGTGAAGAAATTTTTAAAATGTAGGTCAGTCTGGAAGAGCCAGTGCTATATCCTCATCACACCAAATCTACAACAGCCTCCAAGGCAGTTAGGTTGGGACTAAATACATGGGGATTTTCTTACAGTTAGTTGTTGATGAGAAGGTGATGCCAGACAAATATAGGGGTTCGTTACTGTAGCACAGCCTATCCTATCCTATTAAAGAGGCAATATTAATTATGTTTTTAGAGTTATTATTTCAATAGATAATGTTAAATAGGTCATTTGAATCACGCTGTTTGTATAACAAAAGTCAGGTACTCTGTTCTTACTGGGCTTCCAGATTTACTATTACTTAGATACTCTATATTCTGGACTCTCAGCCTCACAACCCCAGCTCAGTTAAGCCTAATCGACCCGTAATAACTAGGCCAGTGCACCAAATTCTTCTGAGAATGATTTGTATTTGAAAAGTATCTCATTAATTCATAAAATGAATACCAGAATAGTCCTGATGCATGCTCACTATGTTTTATCCTCAAAAAAAAAATCTATTTAGAAAACCTAAATAAGATTAAAATAGGAACAAAGACTCAGAACAAAGAAAACTAAAGGCTTTTCTCATTAACTTCTAAGTTAAAGCAGTGATTCTCAAAAACAATACTTACATTGAATCCTTATATATATTATACATAAATTTTAATTGTGTTAAAATACATATAAACATAAATTTTACCACTATAACCATTTTTAAGTGTATGATTCAGTGGCATTAAGTACATTTACAATGTTGTGTGATCATCACCACTATTTCCAGAATGTTTTAATCATCACTCCAAACAGAAATTTTGTATCCATTAAGCACTAACTTCTCATTTGCTCCCTCTACTCCACCTCTGGTAACCTCTAACCTACTTCCTGTCTTTGTGAATCATACAACTTTTGGAATCAATAAAATATAGGCCTTTCATATATGGCTTATTTCACTTAGCATAATATTTTCCAAGTCCATCCATCCTGCAGCATTTTTCGAAACTGCATTCCTTTGTATGGCATAATAATATTCCATTGTATGGATATACCACATTTGTTTAACCATTCATTTGTTGATGGACACTTGTGTTGTTTCCACCTTTTGATAACTGTGAATAACACTTTTATGAACATTGGTGTACATGAATCTGTTTACGTTCCTGTTTGGTTACACACTTTGAAGTGGAATTTCTATGTTTAACTCTTTGAAGAACTGCCAAACTGTTTTCCACAACCACTGTACTATTTTACAGTTCCACCAGCAACATAAGAATGTTCCAATTTCTCTATATACTTGCCAACACTTTCTTTCTCCCTCTCTCTTGCACTTTCTTTCCTTTTCTTTTCAATAACAGCTATCCTACTGAGTGTGAAGAGGTATCTTATTGTAATTTTTTCATGGTATATCACTCTATTTTATATATTATATATGTATTGATAGTTTCAAAGTTTTTAGAATACAGTTATTTCACATCTTATATTTATTCCCACTTATTTGATGTTTTTAGTGCTATTCCTAATTGTTTTCAAAATTTATTTTTCTTCTTGATGCTTGTATATAGAAATACAATTAATTTTTGAATATTAAACTTATTTCAGTTGACTTTGCTATTACTTTTAACAGTTTATCTGTAGTGGTTTTTAAAATTTTTCTGTGAATAGAATTTTATTATTTGTGAATAAGAACAGTTTTTCCTTCAAGCCCTCTCCAGTTTATAGGCCTTTTATTTATTTTTTCTTACCTTATTGCACTGACCAATTCTTGTTCAATAAGAAATGAAAGTACTAATAGTGGGCATTCTTATTGTGTTCCCATTATTTAATATGTTTGTTCATGTGTTTTTATACATTTATCCTTATCAGATTAAAATAAGTCCACTGTACTCCTAGTTTGCTGCGAGTTTTTTCATCAATGGCTGTTGGATTTTATCAAATGCTTTACCAGACACTATTGAGAAGATAGTAACTTACTCTTTTTCCTATTAATGTAATAAATGTATTATATTTTTTCTGCTAATGTAATGAATTATAAAGATTGACTTTTTTAAACTTTTTTATTGAAATATAGTTGAACTACAATGTTGTGTTAGTTTCAGGTGTACAGTAAAGTGATTCAGTTAGGAAACAAAAAAGACCTCAAATAGCCAAAGTAATCTTTTGAAAGGAGAATGGAGCTGGAAGAATCAGGCTCCTTGACTTCACACCATACTACAAAGCTACAGTCATCAAAACAGTATGGTACCAGCACAAGAACAGAATATTGATCAATGGAACAGGATAGAAAGCCTAGAAATAAACCCATGCACCTGTGGTCAATTAATCTAGGACAATGATGGCAAGACTATACAATAGAGGAAAGACAGTCTCTTCAATAAATGGTACTGGGAAAACTGGACAGCTACATGTAAAAAAAAATGAATTTAGAACATTCTTTAACACTGGATGCAAAAGTAAACTCTAAATGGATTAAAGACCTTAATGTAAGATACTATAAAACTCTTAGAGGAAAACATAGGCAGAACACATAAATTGCATAAATTGCAGCAGTATCTTTTTCAATCCGTCTCCTAGAGTAATGGAAATAAAAACAAAAATAAACAAATGGGACCTAATTAAACAAAATCTTCTGCACAGCAAAGGAAACCATAAACAAAACAAAAAGACAACCCACAGAATGAGAGAAAATTTTGGAAACAAAGTAACTGACTAGGGAATAATCTCCAAAATTTACAAAAAGCTCATGAAGCGCAATATCAAACAAGCAAACAAACAACCCAATCAAAAAATAGGCAGAGAAAGCTCCTCAGGCAGAAGCCGCGGAGGCTCCTCGAGCGACCGACCCAGCACCTCTTGAGGCGGCGAGAAGGACTCGGGCTCAGGGCTCAGCAGGATATCGAATCCCTAACAGGAGGGCTGACTGGTTCTACGGGGGCTGATCCACCGATTAAAATGAGTAATCCACATGAGTGACTATTTTTCTTCTATGGACAAGCTTTTTGAAAAAAAAAAATTAAAAATCTTGGTATTCATATCCAGAAACACTGGGTTTCATTTAATTTACATTACCATTCTCTAAAAGGCCAGGAAATTCACTAAAATTTGATATTACAACCAACATCATTATTTTAACTTTTAAATAAGTGTATATAGACAAACCTTGAGAAGAATCATCTCCTGCTTCAATCTGCTGCTGGATAGGAACTAATCAGAGAGAGAGAGGCGGAAGACGGAGAAAGAGGGCGTCCAGGGCTTTCCCGATCACAAATTTCACCTCCACTCCAACTCTCTTTATACTTTTCTTGCAAAAATAATAATAGAAATAAGGAGGTGGTGGGGTTTCCAAAAGCAAAAATCGTAACCTTCAACCATCTGGGGAAGGCAAAAATCCCATCAACCGCAACTCTCAGTTCGAAAGTAAAGATACCTGAATTAAGACTATTTGAGGATAGAATAAAAAAGGTGAGGAGGGAGAAGGCGGAAGATGGCGGAAGAGTAAGACGCGGAGATCACCTTCCTCCCCACAGATACACCAGAAATACATCTACACGAGGAACAACTCCTACAGAACACCTACTGAAGGCTGGCAGAAGACCTCAGACCTCCCAAAAGGCAAGAAACTCCCCACGTACCTGGGTAGGGCAAAAGAAAAAACAGAGACAAAAGAATAGGGACGGCACCTGCACCAGTGGGAGGGAGCTGTGAAGGAGGAAAAGTTTCCACACACTAGGAAGCCCCTTCGCGGGCGGAGACTGCGGGAGGCGGAGGGGGGAGCTTCGAAGCCGCGGAGGAGAGCACAGCAACGGGTGCGGAGGGCAAAGCGGGGAGATTCCCGCACAGAGGATCGGTGCCGACCGGCACTCACCAGCCCGAGAGGCTTGTCTGCTCACCCGCCGGGGCGGGCGGGGCTGCGAGCTGAGGCTCTGAGGCTCGGGTTTCCGTTTCGGACGGAGCGCAGGGAGAGGACTGGGGTTGGAGGCTTGAACATAGCCTGAAGGGGTTAGTGCACCACAGCTAGCCGGGAGGGAGTCCGGGGAAAAGTCTGCACCTGCCGAAGAGGCAGGAGACTTTTCCTTCCCTCTTTGTATCCTGGGGCGTGAGGAGAGGGGTTTAAGAACGCTGCTTAAAGGAACTCCAGAGGCGGGAGCGAGCCGCGGCTGAAAGCGCGGAATCCAGAGACGGGCGCAAGCCGCGGCTAAAAGCGCGGACCCCAGAGGCGGGCAGGAGACGTTAAGGCTGCTGCTGCCGCCACCAAGGCGCCTGTGTGCGAGCACAGGTCACTCTCCACACCCCTCTTCCGCGGAGCCTGGGCAGCCCGCCACTGCCAGGTTCCCGGGATCCAGGGACAACTTCCCCGGGAGAACGCACAGCACGCCTCAGGCCGGTGCAAAGTCACGCTGGCCTTTGCCGCAGCAGGCCCGCCCCGCACTCCGTGCCCCTCCCTCCCCGCCGGCCTGAGTGCGCCAGAGCCCCCAATCAGCGGCTCTTTTAACCCCATCCTGTCTGAGCAAAAAACAGACGCCCTCCAGCGACCTACACGCAGTGGCAGGGCCAAATCCAAAGCTGAGCCCTGGGAGCTGTGAGAACAAAGAAGAGAAAGGGAAATCTCTCCCAGCAGCCTCAGAAGCAGCGGATTAAAGCTCCACAATCAACTTGATATACCCTGCATCTGTGGAATACCTGAATAGACAACCAATCATCCCAAATTAAGGAAGTGGACTTTAGGAGCAAGATCTATGATTTTTTCCCTTTTCCTCTTTTTGTGAATGTGTATGTGTATGCTTCTGTGTGAGATCTTGTCTGTATAGTCTTGCTTCCACCATTTGTCCTAGGGTTCTATCCGTCCATGTTTTTTTAAAAAATTTTTTTTCTTAATAATTAATTTTAATAACATTATTATACTTTACCTTCGTTCTTTCTTTTTCTTTCTTTCCTTCCTTCCTTCCCTCCTTTAGACAACAAATCATCCCAAATTGAGGAGGTGGTCTCTGACAGCAAGATTTATGATTTTTCCCCATTTACCTCTTTTAGTGAGGGTGTATGTGTATGCTTCTGTGTAAGATTTTGTCTGTATAGCTTTGCTTCCAACATTTGTCCTAAGGTTCTATCTGTCCCTTTTTTTTTTCTAAATAAGAATTTTTTAATTCAATAACTTTATTATACTTTATTTTATTTTTACTGTATCTTCTTTCTTTCTGTCTTTTTTCCTTCTTTCCCTCCTTCCTTCCTTCCTCCCTCCCTCCCTCCCTCCTTTCTTTCCTTCTTGCCTTCTTTGCTTCTTTCTTTCTTTCTTCCTTCCTTCCTACCCTTCTTTCCTTCTTTCTTTCCTCATACTTCTACTAATTCCCTCTACTTTTTCTCCCTTTTATCCTGAGCCGTGTGGATGAAAAGCTCTTGGTGCTCCAGCCAGGAGGCAGGGCTCTGCCTCTGAGGTAGGAGAGCCAACTTCAGGACACTGGTCAACAAGAGACCTCCCAGCTCCACAGAATATCAAACGGCGAAAATCTCCCAGAGACCTCCATCTTAAAACCAGCACCCAGCTTCACTCAATGACCAGCAAGCCACAGTGCTGGAAAACCTATGCCAAACAACTAGCAAAACAGGAACACAACCCCACCCATTAGCAGAGAGGCTGCCTAAAATCATAATAAGGCCACAGACACCCCAAAACACACCACCAGACGTGAACCTTCCCACTAGAGAGACAAGATCCAGCCTCATCCACCACAACACAGGCACTAGTCCCCTCCACCAGGAAGCCTACACAACCCACTGAACCAGCCTTAGCCACTGGGGACAGACATCAAAAACAGGAGGAACTACGAACCTGCAGCCTGCAAAAAGGAGACCCCAAACACAGTAAGATAAGCAAAATGAGAAGACAGAAAAACACACAGCAGATAAAGGAGCAAGATAAAAATGCACCAGATCTAACAAATGAAGAGGAAATAGGCAGTCTACCTGAAAAAGAATTCAGAATAATGATAGTAAGGATGATCCGAAATCTTGGAGATAGAATGGACAACAGAATGGACAAATGCAAGAATCAGTTAACAAGGACCTAGAAGAACTAAAGATGAAACAAGCAACGATGAACAACACAATAAATGAAATTAAAAGTACTCTAGATGGGGTCAATAGCAGAATAACTGAGGCAGAAGAACGGATAAGTGACCTGGAAGATAAAATAGTGGAAATAACTACTGCAGAGCAGAATAAAGAAAAAAGAATGAAAAGAACTGAGGACAGTCTCAGAGACCTCTGGGACAACATTAAATGCACCAACATTCGAATTATAGGGGTTCCAGAAGAAGAAGAGAAAAAGAAAGGGACTGAGAAGATATTTGAAGAGATTATAGTTGAAAACTTCCCTAATATGGGAAAGGAAATAGTTAATCAAGTCCAGGAAGCACAGAGAGTCCCATACAGGATAAATACAACGAGAAATACGCCAAGACACATATTAATCAAACTGTCAAAAATTAAATACAAAGAAAGCATATTAAAAGCAGCAAGGGAAAAACAACAAATAACACATAAGGGAATCCCCATAAGGTTAACAGCTGATCTCTCAGCAGAAACCCTACAAGGCAGAAGGGAGTGGCAGGACATACTGAAAGTGATAAAGGAGAAAAACCTGCAGCCAAGACTACTCTACCCAGCAAGGATCTCATTCAGATTTGATGGAGAAATTAAAACCTTTACAGACAAGCAAAAGCTGAGAGAGTTCAGCACCACCAAACCAGCTTTACAACAAATGCTAAAGGATCTTCTCTAGGCAAGAAACACAAGAGAAGGAAAAGACCTATAATAATGAACCCAAAACAATTTAGAAAATGGGAATAGGAACATACATATCGATAATTACCTTAAATGTAAATGGACTAAATGCTCCCACCAAAAGACACAGATTAGCTGAATAGATACAAAAACAAGACCCTTATATATGCTGTCTAAAGAGACCCTTTTCAGACCTAGAGACACATACAGACTGAAAGTAAGGGGATGGAAAAAGATATTCCATGCAAATGGAAACCAAAAGAAAGCTGGAGTAGCAATTCTCATATCAGACAAAATAGACTTTAAAATAAGGACTATTAAAAGAGACAAAGAAGGACACTACATAATGATCAAGGGATCGATCCAAGAAGAAGATATAACAATTGTAAATATTTATGCACCCAACATAGGAGCACCTCAATACATAAGGCAAATACTAACAGCCATAAAAGGGGAAATCGACAGTAACACATTCATAGTAGGGGACTTAAACACCCCACTTTCACCCATGGACAGATCATCCAAAATGAAAATAAATAAGGAAACACAAGCTTTAAATGATACATTAAACAAGATGGACTTAATTGATATTTATAGGACACTCCATCCAAAAACAACAGAATACACATTTTTCTCAAGTGCTCATGGAACATTCTGCAGGATAGATCATATCTTAGGTCACAAATCAAGCCTTGGTAAATTTAAGAAAATTGAAATTGTATCAAGTATCTTTTCTGACCACAACGCCATGAGACTAGATATCAATTACAGGAAAAGATCTGTAAAAAATACAAACACATGGAGGCTAAACAATACACTACTTAATAATGAAGTGATCACTGAAGAAATCAAAGAGGAAATCAAAAAATACCTAGAAACAAATGACAATGGAGACACAACGACCCAAAACCTGTGGGATGCAGCAAAAGCAGTTCTAAGGGGGAAGTTTATAGCAATACAAGCCCACCTTAAGAAGCAGGAAACATCTCGAATAAACAACCTAACCTTGCACCTCAAGCAATTAGAGAAAGAAGAACAAAAAAACCCCAAAGCTAGCAGAAGGAAAGAAATCATAAAAATCAGATCAGAAATAAATGAAAAAGAAATGAAGGAAACAATAGCAAAGATCAATAAAACTAAAACCTGGTTCTTTGAGAAGATAAACAAAATAGATAAACCACTAGCCAGATTCATCAAGAAAAAAAGGGAGAAGACTCAAATCAACAGAATTAGAAATGAAAAAGGAGAGGTAACAACTGACACTGCAGAAATAAAAGAGATCATGAGAGATTACTACAAGCAACTCTATGCCAATAAAATGGACAATCTGGAAGAAATGGACAAATTCTTAGAAATGCACAACCTGCCAAGACTGAATCAGGAAGAAATAGAAAATATGAACAGACCAATCACAAGCACTGAAATTGAAACTGTGATTAAAAATCTTCCAACAAAGAAAAGCCCAGGACCAGATGGCTTCACAGGCGAATTCTATCAAACATTTAGAGAAGAGCTAACACCTATCCTTCTCAAACTCTTCCAAAATACAGCAGAGGGAGGAACACTCCCAAACTCCTTCTACGAGGCCACCATCACCTTGATACCAAAACCAGACAAGGATGTCACAAAGAAAGAAAACTACAGGCCAATATCACTGATGAACATAGATGCAAAAATCCTCAACAAAATACTAGCAAACAGAATCCAACAGCACATTAAAAGGATCATACACCATGATCAAGTGGGGTTTATTCCAGGAATGCAAGGATTCTTCAATATATGCAAATCTATCAATGTGATAAACCATATTAACAAATTGAAGGAGAAAAACCATATGATCATCTCAATAGATGGAGAGAAAGCTTTTGACAAAATTCAACACCCATTTGTGATAAAAACCCTGCAGAAAGTAGGCATAGAGGGAACTTTCCTCAACATAATAAAGGCCATATATGACAAGCCCACAGCAAACATCATCCTCAATGGTGAAAAACTGAAAGCATTTCCACTAAGATCAGGAACAAGACAAGGTTGCCCACTCTCACCACTCTTATTCAACATAGTTTTGGAAGTTTTAGCCACAGCAATCAGAGAAGAAAAGGAAATAAAAGGAATCCAAATCGGAAAAGAAGTAAAGCTGTCACTGTTTGCAGATGACATGATCCTATACATAGAGAACGCTAAAGATGCTACCAGAAAACTACTAGAGCTAATCAATGAATTTGGTAAAGTGGCAGCATACAAAATTAATGCACAGAAATCTCTGGCATTCCTATATACATGAAAAATCTGAAAGTGAAATCAAGAAAACACTCCCATTTACCATTGCAACAAAAAGAATAAAATATCTAGGAATAAACCTACCTAAGGAGACAAAAGACCTGTATGCAGAAAATTATAAGACACTGATGAAAGAAATTAAAGATGATACAAATAGATGGAGAGATATACCATGTTCTTGGATTGGAAGAATCAACATTGTGAAAATGACTCTACTACCCAAAGCAATCTATAGATTCAATGCAATCCCTATCAAACTACCACTGGCATTTTTCACAGAACTAGAACAAAAAATTTTGCAATTTGTATGGAAACACAAAAGACCCCGAATAGCCAAAGCAATCTTGAGAACGAAAGAAGGAACTGGAGGAATCAGGCTCCCTGACTTCAGACTATACTACAAAGCTACAGTTATCAAGACGGTATGGTACTGGCACAAAAACAGAAAGATAGATCAATGGAACAGGATAGAAAGCCCAGAGATAAACCCAAGCACATATGGACACCTTATCTTTGATAAAGTTGGCAGGAATGTACAGTGGAGAAAGGACAGCCTCTTCAATAAGTGGTGCTGGGAAAACTGGACAGGTACATGTAAAAGTATGAGATTAGATCACTCCCTAACACCATACACAAAAATAAGCTCAAAATAGATTAAAGACCTAAATGTAAGGCCAGAAACTATCAAACTCTTAGAGGAAAACATAGGCAGAACACTCTATGACATAAATCACAGCAAGATCCTTTCTGACCCACCTCCTAGAGTAATGGAAATAAAAACAAAAATAAACAAATGGGACCTAATGAAACTTCAAAGCTTTTGCACAGCAAAGGAAACCAGAAACAAGACCAAAAGACAACCCTCAGAATGGGAGAAAATATTTGCAAATGAAGCAACCGACAAAGGATTAATCTCCAAAATTTACAAGCAGCTCATGCAGCTCAATAACAAGAAAACAAACAACCCAATCCAAAAATGGGCAGAAGAACTAAATAGACATTTCTCCAAAGAAGATATACAGACTGCCAACAAACACATGAAAGAATGCTCAACATCATTAATCATTAGAGAAATGCAAATCAAAACTACAATGAGATATCATCTCACACCAGTCAGAATGGCCATCATCAATCTAGAAACAATAAACGCTGGAGAGGGTGTGGAGAAAAGGGAACACTCTTGCACTGCTGGTGGGAATGTGAATTGGTTCAGCCACTATGGAGAACAGTATGGAGGTTCCTTAAAAAACTACAAATAGAAGTACCATATGACCCAGCAATCCCCTACTGGGCATATACCCTGAGAAAACCAAAATTCAAAAAGAGTCATGTACCAAAATGTTCATTGCAGCTCTATTTACAATAGCCCGGAGATGGAAACAACCTAAGTGCCCATCATCGGATGAATGGATAAAGAAGATGTGGCACATACATACAATGGAATATTACTCAGCCATAAAAAGAAACGAAATTGAGCTATTTGTAATGAGGTGGATAGACCTAGAGTCTGTCATACAGAGTGAAGTAAGTCAGAAAGAAAAAGACAAATACCGTATGCTAACACATATATATGGAATTTAAGAAAAAAAATATCATGAAGAACCTAGGGGTAAAGCAGGAATAAAGACACAGACCTACTGGAGAACGGACTTGAGGTTATGGGGAGGGGGAAGGGTGAGCTGTGACAGGGCGAGAGAGAGGCATGGGCATACACACACTCACAAACGTAGTAAGGTAGATAGCTAGTGGGAAGCAGCCGCATGGCACAGGGATATTGGCTCGGTGCTTTGTGACAGCCTGGAGGGGTGGGATAGGGAGGGTGGGAGGGAGGGAGACGCAAGAGGGAAGACATATGGGAACATATGTTTATGTATGACTGATTCACTTTGTTATAAACCAGAAACTAACACACCATTGTAAAGCAATTATACCCCAATAAAGATGTTAAAAAAAAAAAATAGGCAGAGGACCTAAATAGACATTTCTCCAGAGAAGACATATTGATGGCCAAGAGGCACATGAAAAGATACTCAACATCACTAATTATTAGAGAAATGCAAACCAAAACTGCAATAAGGTATCACTTCACACAGGTCAGAATGGCCATCTTCAAAAAATCTACAAACAATAAATGCTGGAGAGGGTGTGGAGGAATGAGAACCCTCCTACACTCTTGGTGGGAATGTAAACTGGTACAGCTACTATGCGGAACAGTATGGAGGTTACTTTAAAAAGTAAAAACAGAGCTACCATATGACCCAGCAATCCCACTCCTGGGCACATAGCCAGAAAAAAACATGGTTCGAAAGGATACATGCACCCCAATGTTCATAGCAGCAAGACATGGAAGCAACCTAAATGTTTATTGACAGATGAGTGGATAAAGGAGGTGTGGTACATATGTAAGGGAATGTTACTCAGCCATTAAAAACAATGAAATAATGCCATTTGCAGCAACATGGATAGACGTGGAGATTATCATACTAAGTGAAGTCAGAGAGAGAAAGAGAAATATATGATACTGCTTATATGCAGAATCTAAAAAAAAATGATGGAAATACACTTATTTCAAAACAGAAACAGGCTCACAGAGTTAGGGAAGGAACTTATGGTTACCAGCAGGGAAGGGTACGGGGAGGGATAGATTGGGAATTTGGGATTGACGTGTACACAGTGCTCTATTTAAAATACATAACCAACAAGGACCTACTGTATAGTACAGTACTGGCTCAATACTCTGTAATAACCTAAATAGGACAAGAATTTGAAAAATAATAGATACATGTATATGTATAACTGAATCACTTTGTTATACACCTGAAACATTGTTAATCAACTATACTCCAATATAAAATAAATTTTTTAAAAAAATTCAGATTCATGTGCTTCACCTTGGACCAGCCAAACAGGATTTCATACATAGAGTCCAGCAACCTGCTTATTAAATAAACACCTCATGTTAATCTTAGCCACACTGTTTTGGGAACTACTGCAACTATCAAGTTTCATCTAATTCTGTATATTCTATCTTTTCAATGTTTCTCAACCATTTCTCTCCTTTCCTATGGCCTCTACCCTAGTTTAAGCCTGCTTCATTTCTTAGCTGGACATCTGTAATAGGATTTCCTTGCCTCTAGGATATTTTCCACTCTAATTCATCCTGCACACAGGGGCCTTTTTAATCTTACTAAATCACAGCTCCACTCATTTAATGTGACAAGAACTTATTGAGAGCATACTATATACCAGGTGCTCTAGGGCAGAAGGTTCTAAGTGGGGTTGATAATCAGAATCATTAAGTGGGAGAAACCTTTTAAAAACAGAGATTCTCTAGCATTCCTCCAGGCCTACTAAATTAGAATCTATAGAGCCAGAGTTGAGAAAAGTTTATTGTTAAAAAGTTCCCCAGGTGACTCTGATACTTTTGAGCAACACTAGACTGGAGCATATAAAGATTAAAACATTCTTCTATATTTCAGATTGTACTGGGGGAGTTGTGAACATATGCAAATAACTAACATACAACACATTGGTTAATGTGTACCAAGTGCTACAAGAAAGAGTAATTCTAATTGCATTAAACACTTTTAGTAACTCGCCAACCTGGAAGAAATCTTTTCCTCCTCTAATTTCCCACAGTACTTTATAATTCTCTTACAGTCTTATTTTTATCTTGCACTATAATTATTTTTGTATATGTCTCCTGTCCTTTACACTTGCATTTGAGATCAGAACCTTGGCCTTATCAGAGCACAGAATCTGACAAAGAATTTTTTTTCAGAGTTCTAATTTATTTACAGGATAAAGCTGTATCCCCCCAAATACTAAACTATGCATGGGTATGCATTTAATAAATTATGTCAAAAATTGGATGTCCTTGTAACTCTTGGATATACGTGGCTAAATTTATGGATTTTAATCTCAGCAAGGCACTTAGTACAGTTCCTTCAATAAAGCAGGTACTCAATAAAAAGTTATGTGTGAACCAATGGGATCTGGGGAAAATGTCTTTGGATATGCAAAAACATACTTAGTATGACCAGTATCTACTTAAGAGGTTATAGATTCCAAATGAAATAATATGCTGGTGGTTTTTGCAAACCAGATCCCTATGAGCCAAAACCAATCAGCTGTTTTTCTTTGTTTGTTTGGATGACCCAGTATTTTGTTGGTGTGCTGGGATGTGTGTGTGTGTGCGTTGTGTTTTTTGTTTTTTGACAAATTTTAATTTGAATGTCTTTGGGCAAATATTCTCTGACTTACCACATGCTCTCCCACTCCCTATTACCTTATGCTAGTCTGATGTACACAATTATGTTATCTATAGGTCTAAAGATGAGAGTTCTAATGATGACAGACAACTGCTCCCAATCATTTCTTCTTTTTGAGTGTTGGTTATTGTTACGGATTGAATTGTGTCCCCCCCCCCCCACAAATTCATATGCTGAAGTCCTAATCCCCAGTACTTCAGAATGCAACCATATTTGGAGAGAAGGTCTTTAAAGAGGTAACTAAATTAAAATGAGGTCTTTAGGATGGGCCCTAATCCAATATGTCTGATGTCCTTATAAGAAGAAATATGGACACAGATGTGTATGTCCATGAAGTAAAGACCATGTGAAGACAGAGGCAAAACTACATGCCAAAGAGAGAGGCTTCAGAATGAAATCAACCCTGCTGACACCTTGATATTGGACTTTCTAGCCTCTAGAATTGTGAGAAAATTAATTGCTGCTGTTTATTCCCTCAGTCTGTGGTATTCTGTTACAGCAAACCCAGAAAACTAATACAGCTACCAACTATATTTAATACTAATCTTAACTTAGGCATTTTTACATCAGAATTATGTTTACCATGTTCAAGTCATTCTGCCAGGTACAGTGGTGAATACAACTCTAAGTAGCTTAGAATCTAGCAGATGTGGCAAACTATATGTAAGATACATTCATCAACATAAATGATAAAAACTTTACCAGTCCTAAAGAACAAAAAAGCCAAATAAAGAGTATATTTATAATTCTATAGGTGTTCTGGAGGGAGAGAGTTAACTATGGGTCACAGCTCAAAAAAATTCAAAATGTGACCTGGGTCGTGAGAGATTAGTAAGATTCAACCAAGCAGAGGGGAGAGGACATTTAGGTGAGAGGAATGGAGAGTACAAAGTCAAATGCTACTAGAGAACATTGTTTTTCCCAAGTAAATCTACCTTAGATTCAGGTCTCCTTTCTTGGCTTTCTAAACTCTATAACCACTATATATTTCTTAATTAATGTCCTAAATCCTTATAAAATTTAGGCATTTTCCCCCTGCAGATAAATAACGGTATAACTGACTTTGTTCAGTATAATACTGACATGCAAAGGATGGTCTGGTTCATCTCTAAAGCCTCTTGGGCTTCTGCTGAGAGTTGATTTTATTTTCAAATGGTCTATGAGGGCAATAAGCATCTCACAGAACATTCTCTTTTGAAATCTGGCCATTTTTTTGATCTCTTGCTTGTCAAATCTCATCACAGTAGATGGCTCCACAGTGCAGGTGGCCTGTGTTTTCTTAAGTGCCTCTTCTCCTGAAGAATGTGTTACTCTGTTCATTAATGTTTCATACCTAAGTATTCTAATATATTTAATTTTTTATTTAATGAAATTTCTAACCTTCAGGCTGAGTAAGTTATTTGGAATGTTTCATCCAAGCTGCTGGAAAAGTGCTCAATAGCAAGGAGTTTTAAAGATGGAATTTTAAGAAAGGGGTTGGCAGGAACCTAAACACATATAGATCTAAGCTTTCACAAATGCTTCCCTGTCTTAAGTGTAGAGGAAGAAATTCTTCTTGATAAGCAGGTAAGTTCTGCTGAATTTTTCTTTTAGATTTTGGAGACAAGATTTAACGACTTTTGTTTTGTTAAAAGATGTGTTTCAAAGCTGTAAGTTTTTTTTAAAAGTGTTATTTGTCTGTAGAAAGCCTTACTTCTCCTCCATCATTTCAACAATGCTTACGTTCTTCCATAAATGAGAGACTTATGTGAGACCATTATCGCCAAAAGAGATACACGTTGAACCAAAGGAGCCATGCATAGCACCTGGTTTCAATTATTTTAGATTCAAGTGATGATCTAAGAAAAGAGGAGCCTCAGCTTAATTAGTTTGATTCCTGAAATGGTCTGGATTCAAAGCACCTGCCCATCTTACCATCTAACTTCAGACTTACGGGAGATTAAGAACTTAAATTAGAGAAGCTTTTAGACTGTTACATAAAATTTTTAAATTAAGCTCTTTAATACCCGGTTTAGATGAAATTTGACGGATGAAATTTGACGGTCAGAAATAACTAGAATTTTAAATTTAACCGTAACTCAAGTTGCACCCAATATTTAAAGACTACAAACTGTGTACGATACAGTAAAAATTCACACGGTAAACCATTACTAAATGTTTAGAAATCCAAATTTTCACCTTTTTCTGTTTTTAGTACCCGCTCCCCGGGTGACAAAGTGGACTCAAGTTTCCGTTACCCCTTACCCAACAAGGGGTGATGGTACTACACGCTTACCTTGGGGAAACAACTTGCACTTTATAAATGGACAGGAAAATCGTTTGGTGAGAGAGAAGGCTAAAGGAAACGAAGGCCGGTGGCGTGACCGTAGCACAGGCCCGCGGTTACTCTTGAGGAGACGACCTCAGCTCCAAACCACCTTGACCACCTAACAGGACCGCTTTTCCCGCGGCGTCTCGCCTTCCGGCTGTAAGTCACCACAGCCCGCCCACCGGAAGCCATCGTCATGGCAGCGCAGTTTGGTCCCACCCCATCACTTCGCCCCGCCCACCGCCTTGTACGCTTGCGGCCAGCCGGGCTTCGATTGGTCCATCTGTCCTTCACTCTGGAGACGTTCCGGGCTGCAAGGCTCTGGAACTCTTACTTGAATTCGTGGCGCGGAGAGTTCGTGAGGTAAGGAAGGCAGCTGTGTGTCTTGCTGGAGCCGACAAACTGGGTGGTGAGCGACCCTGAGGGGAGAAGGACGAAAAGGGCGGCCGAGGTGCAGGGCCGCTGAGTGAAACAAGCCGCCTCGAGATGAGGGGCTTCAGCCGGGCTGCTTCCCTCCCTGAGGCAGCCCCGCTGTTCGCTTCCTCGCAGCCTCTAGGTTCTTCTCTCACGTCGTTTTCGTCGCGTCTCAGAGACAACGCGCCCGCCCCTATTCTGTCGCCCCTGGAGGGAGGCTCCTCCTGACGCTCCCTTTTCCTCTTCTTTCGCCAACGGTGTCTCTCAGTTCCTTCCCTCCCCAGTAGCGACCCTCCGACCCTGCCGTGCTAACACCTCCCTCAAGCGTACTTGACTCCCCCAGACTTCTTTCGTAATTATATCCGGCTCTCCATCACCAAACACTGTCAGAAACTTTCTACCTGCCCTTGACAGTGTGGAAAAGACTCCTGAGCAACCTGGGGAGCGCCCCACATCTCACAAATTGAGTCCAGAACGTTCCTTATCTAGGAATAGGATGCTGCTGTCCACTTCTTCCCAACTGGGACGCTTTTCCAGTGGAAAGCGGCAAGTGCAAGCGCTGTATAAAGCGCTACAGAAATGTAAGATCTTGTCCCAGTTGCTGACTCTGAATGATTGGATTCCTGTCGAAAACAGGATTATTTTGTTCTTGGTCTGACCCTGTTAACACATACGTTTCGTTTTGGCGTTATGAATACTTTCCAGACCTTAAAACAGAACAAAGCCAATAGGTCTGTTGGGGTACAGTGAAACGGAGGCTTCATCGGTAACATAAAAAACAAACAAGCAAAAAAACACTGATTGAAAAGTGTTCTCTTCATTAACCTTCTGTGTCTATTATGATCTGACTCCCCCCACTACATCCCTATCGACTGAATTTCAAATTGAAATTCAGAACCACTTAAAGAGTTTTATAGCATAAATGGACATCTTTTCCTATATCCCCTGTCTATGACTATGAAAATCTTCTATTTTCTTTCTAATCTTATCATTCAACTTGATTTTCTGTATGTCCAGCCTCTGGAACAGAGGTTCTTTGTGTGTGTGTGTGGGGGGGGGGGTCATAGTCCCCTTTAAGAAGCAAGGAAAACCTTGAATCTTTTGTATAGAATATGACACATACACACAAAAATTTTGTATCAATTTCAGGGAGTTTTAAAGTCCACTCTGAAGTACCGATTTCCATAGAACCTAAGTCCAGTTCTAGAAGTGTATTTATATTTCTTAAAAAGTAGAAATAGTTAAACAGCCAAAGCAGCTAAGTGCTTTACTTCTTAAAAATGGCCGTCCCTGGTGGCGCAGTGGTTGAGAGTCCGCCTGCCGATGCGGGAGACGTGGGTTCGTGCCCCGGTCCGGGAGGATCCCGCCCGTGAGCCATGGCCGCTGGGTCTGCGCGTCTGGAGCCTGTGCTCTGCAACGGGAGAGGCCAAAACAGTGAGAGGCCCGCATACCGCAAAAAAAAAAAAAAAAAAAAAAGGCCGTCATTTAACTTCTGAATTAAGACTTGTTCTGAAGAAAGTTGGGATGGGAAAGCTTGAAGAAGTTGTATTAGTAGCACCACTTTCAATTGAGCACTGGGTTAATAATTTAGAGAAGTCACTGAAATGCTTTCTAAAATTAAAGGAAGGTCATTCACAGATGAGGGTATGGGCACACAGGTATACAAGAAGTAAATTGACAAGATGTTGTATCTTTTTGCATTAACATAAAAATTAGGAGAATACTTGATCAACATCAAGAGTTAAAATATTTTTTGTGCCTTAATGTTTTGTATGTCTTATAGTAACATGATTCTTATCGTGAAATTCCACTAGCTTGTTCTGAATATAATTTACATCATCAAACATTACTTTTTCACATTAGAACTTTAGTTCACCTGAAACTTAGTTTTGTGTATGATGTGAGAAATGGTTTTAACTAAAACTTTTTTGTTGTTTTGTTGCTGTTTGGAAAACATTGGCCCATGGGCCAAATCTGACCCACTATGTTTATGTAAATAAAATTCTGTGGGAACACAGGTACATCCACTTGTTTACTTGTTATCTGGGTGCTTTTGTGCTACAATGTTGGAGTTGAGTAGTTGTGACAGAGACTATATGGGCTTCAAAGCCTGATATATTACTGTCTGGCCCTTAACAGAAAGAGTTTGCCAACCTCTGGAATAGGACATCCTTTCCTCACTGAATGGATGATGTCATGTTCCCATACAGTTTCTACATATATATGTATATATGTGTATATATACACATATATACATATATGTGTGTGTGTGTGTGTGTGTGTGTGTGTGTTTGCCTTTGTTTTTGAGCTTTTCTAGTCTGTTTCATTTGTCTCGCCCTGCACATATAACATAGTGTTTTAAATTACCTTATCTCTAAACTAAGACAATATTCAGTAGGGTAAACTGCTCTCTTTACCCCCTATACCAAGTTGTTCTCTTGTCTTATTTATTCTTGGTCCTTAGATCTTCCATATAAATTTTTATGATCAGTTTATTAAATACCATGAGAAATCTTCTTGGGGTTTTGATAGGAATTGCTTTGAATATACACATTAATTTGGGAAGAACTGTCATCTTTACAGTATTCAGTCTTTCCATCCATGAACATAGTATATCCTGATTGTTTTATGTCTTTTAATGTGATCTTAAAATTTTTTTCTTTAGAGTGTTCCATAAGGGAAATTGGTCTTCGTTTTGCTTTCTTGTGATTTTCTGATTTTAGCATTAGGGCAGTGCTGTCTGACTTCTTTAAATGGTCTGAGATGTGTTGTATTCTTCTCTATTTCCTGAAAGATTTTGTATAGGATTGGTATTATTTTTTGTTAAAGATTTGATAGAAACACCAGTGCATCCATCCAGGCCTGGTGCTTTCTTTTTGAGGAGGTTTAATGAAATTAGGAAAATGAGTGTAAATTCTATTGGCCTACATCTTACCATTTCTGGCACTCTATCTCTTCTTGTAGATCCAAGTTTTCATTTGTTTTCTTCAGTCTGAAGAACTTCCTTTAACATTGCTTATGGTATGGCTTGTTGGTAATGGATTCTATTAGGTTGTGTTTTTTTTTTTACTTGAAAAGGTTTTTAGTTCACTTTCATTTTTGAAACATTTATTTTTAAGCTGGATATATAATTGTGTTTTTTAGTACATTAATATTCTATTTTTTTCTGTCTTGTGTTGTTGTTAGTAAGATATTTGGAGTCATTCTGATCTTTGTTCTCCTGTATGTAATGTGTCTTTTTTCCACCCCCTGGCTGCTGCTTTTTATTAAAGTCAGTTTTATTGAGGCTTACTTTACGTATGGTAAAATTCACTCTTTTTAGGAGTATAGTTCTATGAATTTTGATAAATATAAGCAATTGTGAACTACTACCATAATCAAGATATGGAGTATTTCTGTAGTCTATAAATTTACCTCATGCTCCTTTATCATCAATTCTCAGATCCCATACCTATACCCTAGCAACCACTGATCTGATATCTGCCACTATACGTTTGTACTTTGAGAACATGATGTTAATGGAATTCTGTAGTATGCAGCCTTTTATGTCTGGCTTCTTTCACTTGGCATAACGCATTTAAGATTCATTCATGTTGTTGCATGTATCAGTAGTTTATTCCTTTTTGTGTGTGAATAGTACTCCATTATACATATGTACCATAATTTGTTTATCCATTAGCCAGTTAATGGACATTTGGGTTGTTTTAAGGTTTTGGCTGTTAGTAATAAAGCTGCTATAACCATTTGCCTGCAGGTCTTTGTGGGGCCATAGATTTTTATTTTTGCTGGGTGACTACCTAGGAATGAAGCTGCTATGTTATAAGATAAATGTATGATTAACATCCTAAAATACTACCGAACTTTTTCCCAAAGTGGCTTTTCCATTTGTTTTCCTATCGGCAGTGTATAACAGCTCTGGTTATTCACATCAGCTCTTGGTGGTGTTAGTATTTTAAAATTTAACTATTCCATTCAGTGCGTATTGATGTTTCATTGTAATTTTAATTGCATTTCTCTGATAACTCATGATGTAGAGCATCTTTCATTTATTTATTTGCTATATGTATATCTTCTATGGTGAAGCATTATTAAAATCTTTTGCCTATTTTTTTGGACAGGTTTATTGAGTTATAATTAACATACAACAAATTGCATATTTTTTTAATTATTATTTTTTTATTGGAGTATAATTGCTTTACAATGTTGTGTTAGTTTCTGCTGTACAATGAAGTAAATCAGCTATATGTATACTTATATGCCCTGCTTCTTGGACCTCCCTCCTACCCCTCACCCCCCATCCCACGCATCTAGGTCATCACAGAGCACCGAGCTGAGCTCCCTGTGCTATACAGCAGGTTCCCACTACCTGTTTTACACGTGGTAGTGTACTTATGTCAAACAAAGTCTCCCAATTCGTCCCACCCTCCGCTTCCCACTCTGTGTCCACATGTCTATTCTCTTCGTGTGCATCTTTATTCCTGCCCTGCAAATAGGTTCATCTGTGCCATTTTTCTAGATTCCACATATATGCATTAATATACGATATTTGTTTTTCTCTTTCTGGCTTACTTCACTCTGTATGACAGACTTTAGTCTAGGTCCATCCACATCTCTACAAATGACCCAATTTCGTTCCTTTTATGGCTGAGTAATATTCCCTTGTATATATGTACCACATCTTTATCCATTCATCTGTCATTGGACATTTAGCTTGTTTCCTTGTCCTGGCTATTGTAAATAGTGCTGCAGTGAACATTGGGGTACATGTGTCCTTTTGAATTATGGTTTTCTCAGGGTATATGCCCAGTAGTGGGATTGCTGCGTCATATGGTAGTTCTGTTTTTAGTTTCTTAAGGAACCTCCATACTGTTCTCCATAGTGGCTGTATCAATTTACATTCCCACCAACAGTGCAAAAGTTTCCCTTTTCTCCACACCCTCTCCAGCATTTGTTGTTTGTAGATTTTCTGATTATGCCCATTCTAACCGGTATAAGGTGATAACACATTGTAGTTTTGATTTACATTTCTTTAATAATTAGTGATGTTGACTATTTTTTCATGTGCCTCCTGGCCATCTGTGTGTCTTCTTTGGTGAAATGTCTGTTTAGGTCTTCTGCCCATTTTTTAATTGGGTTGTTTGTTTTTTTTAATATTGAGCTCCCTGAGCAGTTTGTATATTTTGGAGATTAATGCTTTGTCTGTTGATTTGTTTGCAAATATTTTCTCCCATTCTGAGGGTTGTGTTTTCATCTTGTTTATGGTTTCCCTTGCTGTACAAATGCTTTTAAGATTAATTAGGTCCCATTTGTTTATTTTTGTTTCTATTTTCATTACTCCAGGAAGTGGGTCAAAAAAGATCTTGCTGTGGTTTATGTCAAAGAGTGTTCTTCCTATGTTTTCCTCTAAGAGTTTTATAGTGTCCAGTCTTACATTTAGGTCTTTAATCCATTTTGAGTTTATTTTTGTGTTTTGTGTTAGGTAGTGTTCTAATTTCATTCTTTCAAAAGTAGCTGTCCAGTTTTCCCTGCACCACTTATTGAAGAGGCTATCTTTTCTCCATTGTATGTTCTTTCCTCCTTTGTCGTAAATTAGGTGACCATACGTGCATGGGTTTATCTCTGGGCTTTCTATCCTGTAACATTGATCTATATTTCTGT
The DNA here is from genome assembly GCF_964270905.1 of Leucopleurus acutus. NCBI lineage: Eukaryota > Metazoa > Chordata > Mammalia > Artiodactyla > Delphinidae > Leucopleurus > Leucopleurus acutus. Next base: position 15,504,574 of record NC_139162.1, on the reverse strand, counting down.
TTTTTGTGCCAGTACCATATTGTCTTGATTACTGTAGCTTTGTAGTATAGTTTGAAGTCAGGCCTGATTCCTCCAGCTCTGTTTTTCTTTCTCAAGATTGCTTTGGCTATTCGGGGTTTTGTGTTTCCATACAAATTGTAAATTTTTTTGTTTTAATTCTGTGAAGGATGCCATTGGTAGTTTGATAGGGATTGCATTGGAACTGTAGATTGTTTTGGGTAGTATAGTCATTTTCACAATGTTGATTCTTCCAATCCAAGAACATGGTATATTTCTCCATCTATTTATGTCATCTTTGATTTCTTTCATCAGTGTTTTATAGTTTTCTGAGTACAAGGCTTTTGCCTCCTTAGGTAGGTTTATTCCTAGGTATTTTATTCTTTTTGTAGTGGTGGTAAATGGGATTGTTTCCTTAATTTCTCTTTCTGATTTTTAGTTGTTAGTGTATAGGAATGCAAGAGATTTCTATGCATTAATTTTGTATCCTGAAACCTTACCAAATTCGTTGATTAGTTATAGTAGTTTTCTGGTGACATCTTTAGGATTTTCTATGTATAGTATCATGTCATCTACAAACAATGACAGTTTTAATTCTTTTCCAATTTGTATTCCTTTTATTTTTTTTCCTCTCTAATTGCTGTGGCTAGGACTTCCAAAACTATGTTGAATAACAGTGGCGAGAGTGGACATCCTTGTCTTGTTCCTGATCTTAGTGGAAATGCTTTCAGTTTTTCACCATTGAGAATGATGTTTGCTGTGGGTTTGTCATATATGGCCTTTATTATGTTGAGGTAGATTCCTTCTATGCCCATTTTCTGGTGAGTTTTTATCATAAATGGGTGTTGAGTTTTGTCAAAAGCTTTTTCTGCATCTATTGAGGTGATCATATGGTTTTTATTCCTTAATTTGTTAATATGGTGTATCACATTGATTGATTTGCGAATGTTGAAGAATCCTTGCATCCTTGGCCTTGATCATGGTGTATGATCCTTTTAATGTGTTGTTGGCTTCTGTTTGCTAGTATTTTATTGAGGATTTTTGCATCTATGTTCATCAGTGATATTGGTCTGTAATTTTCTTTTTTCATGATATATTTGTCTGGTTTTGGTATCAGGGTGGTGGTGGCCTCTTAGAACGAGTTTGGGAGTGTTCCTTCCTCTGCAATTTTTTGGAAGAGTTGGAGGAGGATAAGTGTTAGCTCTTCTCTAAATGTTGAGAGAATTCACCTGTGAAGCCATCTGGACCAGGACTTTTGTTTGTTGGAAGATTTTTGATTACAGCTTCAATTTCATTACTTGTGAAAAATCTGTTTATGTTTTCTAATTCTTCCTGGTTCAGTCTTGGAAAATTGTACCTTTCCACGAATTTGTCCATTTCTTCATGGTTGTTGATTTTATTGGTGTATAGTTGTTTGTAGTAGTCTCTTATAATCCTTTGTACTTCTGTGGTGTCAGTTGTGATTTCTCCTTTTTCATTTCTAATTTTATTGATTTGCGTCTTCTCCCTTTTTTTCTTGATGAGTCTGGCTAAAGGCTGATCAATTTGTTTATTTTCTCAAAGAACCAGGTTTTAGTTTTATTGATCTTTGCTACTGTTTTCTTTGTTTCTATTTCATTTATTTCTGCTCTGATATTTATGATTTCTTTCCTTCTACTGACTTTGGGTTTTCTTTGTTCTTCCTTAGTTGCTTTAGGTGTAAGGTTAGATTGTTTATTTGAGATTTTTCTTGTGTCTTGAGGTAAGATTAAATTGTTATAAACTTCCCTCTTAGAAATGCTTTTGCTGTGTCCCATAGGTTTTGGGTTCTCGTGTTTTCATTGTCATCTGTTTCTATGTATTTTTTTATTTCTTCTTTGATTTCTTCGGAGATCTCTTGGTTATTGAGTAGTGCACTGTTTAGCCTCCATGTATTTGTGTTTTTTACAGATTTTTTTCCTCTGTAATTGATTTCTAATCACATAGCATCATGGTCAGAAAAGATGCTTGATGTGATTTCAATTTTCTTATATTTTCCGAGGCTTGATATATGATGTTATATCATAGATATATCTATGTTATCTATCCTGGAGAATGTTCCATGTGCACTTGTGAAGAAAGTGTATTCTGCCACTTTCAGGTGGAACATCCTATAAATATCAATTAAATCCATCTGGTCTATTGTGTCATTTAAAGCTTGTGTTTCCTTATTTTCTGTTTGGATGATCTGTCCATTGGTGTAAGTGCTGTGTTAAAGTCCCCTATTATTATTGTGTTACTGTCGATTTCCCCTTTTAGAGCTGTTAGCATTTGCCTTATGTATTGAGGTGCTCCTATGTTGGGTTCATAAATATTTATAATTGTTATATCTTCTTCTTGGATTGATCCCTTGATCATTATGTAGTGTACTTCTTTGTCTCGTAACAGTCTTTACTGAGTTATAATTAACATACAACAAATTGCATATATTTAATCATATAGTTTGATAAGTTTTGGCATGCACCTATTAAATCATCACTACAATCAAATTAACATGCGTGCTACAACATAGATGAACCTTGAAAAACATGCTTAGTGAAAGAAGCCAGTTACAAAGGCCATGTATTGTATGAGTCTCTTTATATAACATGTCCAAGATAGGCAATCTATAGAGATAGAATGTAGATTAGTGGTTGCTAGGCACTGGGATGGGGAGAATGGGGAGTGGGTATTGGGTTTTGGGGGAAATGATAAAAATGCTCTGCAGTTAAGTACTTGTGATGGCTGCGTAGTTTGTGAATATTCTAAAAACCTACTGAGTTGTACATTTTAAAGGGCGAATCTTGTGGTATGTGAATTATGTCTCAATAAAGCTGGGGGATGGGGTGGGGGGGGTGTGATGAATTGGGCAATTGGGATTGACATGTATACACTGATGTGTATACAATGGATGACTAATAAGGACCTGCTGTATAAAAAAATAAGTTAAATAAAATTCAAAAATTAAAAAAAAAGAAATCAGACCCCTGCAGTTTACCCTTTTTAATTTAATATAATTACTAATGTATTAGTAATTATAAATGTATTAATACTTACCATTTACTCTTTGTTTCATCACTTCATTCTGGTTTTTTTCCTTTCCTTTCTTGCCTTCTGTTGGACTGATTTTTTTTTAATTAATTTCATTTCCCTCCACTGTTCTATATTCGTGATTTATCAAATCTATTATTAACTTACATTTGAAAATATTTTCATATTTTGCTATTACTTTGTATTTTAATTTTCTAGATATTTTAAATTCCCTAAGATATGAACATTATTGTAGATTTACCTTTTTGTGACTTTTCATTCCTTCCTGTGTCTCCTAGCTTCCATTGGTGGGATCATTTTCCTTCTGCCTGAAGAATGCCCTTCAGTATTTATTGAATGTGGATTTGTTAAGGACACAGTCTCACAATTTTCCGTATATCTGAAAAAAGTCTTTGTTTCACCTTCATTGATGAAGGGTAGTTTTGTCAGTAATAGATCAATAGTTCAGTTTTCCCATCCCTTTGAGGATGTAATTCCATTATCTTCTGGTCTCTACTGTTTTTCCTTAGAAGTTAGCTATCAAACTCATTTTTATGCCTTTAAAAGAAACTGACCTCTCTGAGATTTTCCCTTTTTGATTTTTAGTGATTTTAATATGGTGTGCCTAGATTTATATATTTATCATAATATATACTGTTTATCCTTTTGTAGTGTTGAATCACAGCTTGATAACTTTCACCAGTTTTGTAAAATTCTTGATCAATATCTTCTCAGATACAGCTTCTTCCCCGTTCTCTCCCTTTACCCCAATAAATTCCCTGTCCCATTTTCAATCATTTTCCATCCCTTTCCCTCCAACCTTGGGCAACCACTAATGTGCTTTTTTACTTTATAGATTTGTTTTCATTTTAATGTCATATAAATGAAATTTTACAGTATGTACTGTTTTGTATCTGGTTTCTTTTTCTCAGTATTATATTGTTGACAGTAAGTCATATTTTAATGTATATCTGTATTATAGTATTTGTATATCTATATCTATATATTATAATTTGTTTATCCATTCAGATGTTGATTGACATTTGGGTTGTTTCCAGTTTGAAGCTATTATGAATAAAGCTCCTATGAACATTTGTATGCAATTGTTGGGTAAAAACCTAGGAAGTGGAATTGCTGGATCATACAGTAATTGTATGTTCAATTTTATAAGAAATGATCAAACTGTTTTCCAAAGTATTTTTGTGATTTTATGTTAACTTCAGGAATGTATGAAAGTTGCAATTCTCCACTGACAGTTCCATTGATTGGAACTTTCAGTCATTTAAATTTTAGCCTTTCTAGTGGGTATTTATTTATATCTCACTGTGGTTTTAATTTGTACTGTACTGATGTCTAATGACATTGACCATATTTTCCTGTGTTTATTTGGGTGTTCAAATATCCTTCATGATGTGTTTATTTAAATATTTGCTAATTTAATAATTGACTTGTTTGACTTTTTATTGAGTTTTAAAATTTCTTATATATTCTGTATAAAAGTATTTGGTCAATTACATATGTTCAGAGTATCTTCTCCTATGTGAGATTTGCCATTTTATTCTTTAATGATGCCTTTTCAAGAGCAGACATTTTTAAATTTTGATGGTACCCAATTTATCCATTTTTAATTTTTTTTTTTTTGCGGTACGTGGGCCTCTCTCTGCTGTGGCCTCTCCCATTGTGGAGCACAGGATCCAGACGTGCAGGCTCAGAGGCCATGGCTCACGGGCCCAGCCGCTCCATGGCATGTGGGATCCTCCTGGACCGGGGCACGAACCCGTGTCCCCTGCATCGGCAGGTGGACTCTCAACCACTGCGCTACCAGGGAAGCCCCATTTTTAATTTTATGATTCATGCATTCTATATCCTAAGAAATCTTTGTCTACCTAAAGATCACAAAGATATTCTTCCTGTGATTTGTAGTTTTAGCTTTTACATTTAGGTCTCTGATGTATTTTGTGTTGATTTTTGTGTGAGGGAAGTGTTAGGATTAATTTTTTCCCTTTGGATATCCAATTCTTCTAACACCATTTTTACCATTCCCAATTAAATTATTATTGCTTCTGGTAATGAAGGAGTACCACCTTTTTGCACAACCCTTCTGCAGTAACAATTATAATCTGTCAAAAAGATGTAAGTTCAACTACTTGAATACAATGGAGAACAACCAAAAGCCAGCAGAAACTGGAGGAGCATCTGCTTAGAAAAGGAGAATGGCACTGGGTGAATTTCCCATGTTTTTATCACCTTTTTCCCCCCCATGTGCAGGCCAAGGTAAAACTTGAATAGAATATTGACAGGCTTTTAGCTTGAACAACCAGACAGCAGGATTTGGGGTAACCTGAGCAGCTGGAAAGTGAGTAGGGAAATGACAGATCCACAAAGGGAAGCTCTAAATTCTGTTTATAAACCCACCCGTATCATCACCTGACCCCTGAACTGGACTTGCATGAGACAGTTTTCAAGCAGTCCAGCTAAACCTAAAAGATCTGAACAGAGATTTCAACTATTATTCATCACTGTATAAACAATTTGGTGGTTGACTTCAGACAGGTTAACTGCCTGTTGCAATAAAAATAGCAGTATTCTTCAGAGAACCACGGTATAATTGGGAATCTCTACAACACATCGTTCAGAATGTCCATAATATAGTCAAAAATATCTAGACACACAAAGCAACAGGAAAATGTGATTTTTATTCAAGAGAAAAGGCAGTCAGTGGAATCTGACCTCAACACGATTGAAGTGTTGAATTAGTACACAAAGTCTTTAAAGGAAACATCACAAATATGCTCAGTAGTATAAAGGGAAATTTGCTTGTAATAAATTAAGAAATAGGAAGTCTCACCAGAAAAGTAAAAACTATTTTTTAAAAAGTGGTGGTGGGGCTTCCCTGGTGGTGCAGTGGTTAAGAATCCACCTGCCAATACAGGGGACATGGGTTCGAGCTCTGGTCCAGGAAGATCCCACATGCCATGGAGCAATTAAGCCCGTGCGCCACAACTACCAAGCCTGCACTCTAGAGCCCATGTGCCACAACTGCTGAAGCCCATGCACCTAGGGCCTGTGCTCCACAACAAGAGAAACCACCACAATGAGAAGCCTATACACTGCAACAAAGAGTAACCCCCTCTCGCCACAACTAGAGAAAGCCTGCGTGCAGCAACGAAGACCCAACACAGCCAAAAATAATAAATAAATATATTTTAAAAATAAATAAAATAAAAAGTGGTGGTGGAGGAGAATTCTAGAGTTGAAAATTCGGTACTCACTCCCTCCCCCCGCCCAAGAAACATCACTAGAAGGGCTTAACAGCAGATTGGAGTAACAAGAGACAGTGAACTTTGAGAACGACTAATAGAAATTATCCAATGTGAAGACAACAGAAAGAAGACTAATCAAAAGTGAACAGAATCTCAGGGACATGTGGAATAATATATCTAATATGCAACTAATTTGAGTCCCAAAAGAAGAGGTAGAGAGAAACAAAATAATGATGTGAAAAGACAATGAATGAAAATTTACTAAATTAGTTGAAAGATATAAATTTACAGATTAAGGAGTACAATGAAAAGCAGGGCAAATACAAAAGGAAGAAAGGTTTAACATAATTAAACTGTTTGAAAAACAAGGTTAAGAGAAAATCTTGAAAGCATCTAGAGTAAAGTGACATGTTACTTATAGAACAAAGCAATATGAATTAGCATTCATTTTTTATCATAAACAATAGAGTCCAGAAACTAAAGGAATGAGGTCTTTAAAGTATTGAGAGAGAGGGAAAAAAAGCCTTATTCAACTTTCATTGTCTTCAGCAAAAACATCTTCTGAGAATGAAGGTCAAATAAATCATGTTTTAGATAAATAAAACTTAGAGAATTTTCTGCCTGCAGGTCTTCGCTATAAGGAATGCTAAAGGGAGTTCCGAAATACTTGGCAACTTTGCTGAAAATCAGTCAACCTAATGTGAATTATTCTATTTCTGGACTCATTGTTCTGTTCTGCTGATTGATATGTCTGTCCATTATACTGCTACAATATACTGTTTTGAAATTAGGTATAATAATTCTAAGTCTGTAAGACAATATCTAGTACTGTCACTCTTCCAGCTTTTTGTTTCTCTAAGAAGACACCTTTGTGATTGCTGGCCCTTTCCCATATACATTTTAGAATCAACTGGTCAGTTTCTACACAAAGTTTGCTAAAAATCTGTTTGGGATTACACTGAATCTATGTTAGACCAACAAGTTGGTAATTATCCTAATAAGAAATATGATTATTCCAATCTATGTGGTATCTCCTTTCATTTATTTGTAATGTCTTTAAATTCTCTCAGCAGTGTTTTGTAGTTTTCCTTGTATAGATCTTGTGCAAATTTTGTTAAATTTATCTGAGAGTAGTTCATGTTTCTTGATAATATTGCAGATTTTGTTTTCCTTTAATTTTTTTGCTAATTGCCAGTATTTAGGAATACAATTGATTTTTTTGTATTAAAATTCTGTGACCTCTCTAAAATTCACTACTAGTTTACATTTACAAAAACTTATCTATGATGTTTTACTTCTTTCAAATATGTATGCCTTTAATTTAATTTTATTTATTTATTTATCATTATTGCATTGTCTAGGACCTCCAGTGTGATGTTTAACAGAAGTGAGGGTACATCTTTGCCTTATTCCTGACCTTGGGGATAAAATGTTTAGTCTGTCTTCATTAAGTATGATGAAAGCTATAGCTTTTTCATAGTTGTCCTTTATCAGGTTGAAGAAATTCCCTTTCATTCCCTATTTTCCTTAGAGTTTTTATCACTAACAGATGTTGAATTTTGCCAAATGGTTTTTCTGTGTCAGTTAAGATGATCATATGATTTTCTTCTTTATACTACTAATATGGAGAATTACATTGATTTTTAACTGTGAAACCTACTTTGCATTGTGGGAATAAACTCCACTTCATTATGAAGTATTATTACTCTAATTATTTTTATGTTGCCAAGTCAGATTTCCTAATGTTTTGATAAGAATGTTTATGTCTAAGTTTGTGAGGATTATGGTTCTCTAATTTTCTTCCCTGTAATGGTTTTGTATGATTTTGGTATTGTTGATTTCATAAAATGAAATTGGAAGTGTTTCTTCCTCTTTATTTTTAAAAAAAGTCTGTGAGAAGTTAATGCTATTTCTTTCTCAGTTGTTTAGTAGTATTAACTGAGTGGAATGTAAAGAGTTCCCATATATCCCGTTTCCACTTATGCACAGCCTCCCTCACTGTCAACATCCTAAATCCAGAGAACATTTGTTACGATTGATGGACCTACATTACATATCATTTTCACTCAAAGTCCATAGTTTACAGTTTGTGTTCACTTTTGGTGTTTTGTATTTCGTGGGTTTTCACACAAGTATAATGACATGTATCCACCATTTTAGCATTGTACAGAATGTTTTCACTGCCCTAAAAATCCTCAGTGCTCTGCTGATTTATCCCTTCTACCCCTAACCCCTGGCAACTTCTGACCTTTTCACTGTCTCCTTAATTTTTTAAATTAATTAATTTATTTATTGACGTAGAGTTGATTTACAATGTTGTGTTAGTTTCAGGTGTACAGAAAAGTGATTCAGTTATACATGCATAGATACCTATTTTTTTTCAGATCCTTTCCTTTATAGGTTGTAACAAACACTGAGTATAGTTCCCTGAACTACACAGTAGGTCCTTGTTGATTATCTATTTTATATATAGTCATGTGTATATGCTAATCCCAACCTCCTAATTTATCCCTCCCCCCCACAACCTTTCCCCTTTGGTAACCATAAGTTTGTTTTTGAAGTCTGTGAGTCTGTTCTGTTTTGTAAATAAATTCCTTTGTATCATTTTTTTTGTATCATTTTTTTTAGATTCCACATATAAGCAATATCATATATTTGCTATTTGTCTTTCTCTGTCTGGCTTACTTCACTCAGTATGACAATCTCTGTGTCCATCCATGTTGCTGAAAATGGCATTATATCATTTTTTATGGCTAATATTCCACTGTATAAATAAACCACATCTTCTTTATCCATTCATCTATCAGTGGACATTTAGGTTGCTTCCTTGTCTTGGCTATTGTAAATAGTGCTGCAGTGAACACTGAGGTGCTTGTATCTTTTCAAATTGTGGTTTTCTTTGGATATAAGGCCCAGGAGTGGGATTGCTGGATCATATGGTAGCTCTATGTTTAGATTTTTAAGGAACCTCCATATTGTTCTCCATAGTGGCTGCACCAATTCACACTCCCCCCAAAAGTGTAGGAGGGTTCCTTTTTCTCCACACCCTCTCCAGCATTTGTTATTTGTAGACTTTTTGATAATGGCCATATTGTACAGAATGGGAGAAAATATTTGCAAATGATGCAACTGACATGGGATTAATCTCCAAAAATACAAACAGCTCATACAGCTTAATATCAAAAAAATAAACAACTCAATCAAAAAATAGGCAGAAGGTCTAAATAGACATTTCTCCAAAGAAGACACACAGATGGCCAAAAGGCACATGAAAAGGTACTCAATATCGCTAATTATTAGAGAAATGCAAATCAAAACTACAATGAGATATCACCTCACACTGCTCAGAATAGCCGTCATCAAAATGTCTGCATAGTTTTACCCCTGCAAAATATCATATTGTTGGAATCATAGAGTATGTAGCCTTTTCAAATTGGTTTCTTTCAGTTAGTAATATGCATTTAAGGTTTCAACGTGTCTTTTCATAGCACAACAGCATCCACCTACTAAAGGGCATCTTACTTCCAAGTTTGGGCAATTGTAAATAAAGCTGCTCTAAGCATCCATGTGCAGGGTTTTGTGTAGATGTGAGTTTTCAGTTCCTTTGGGTAAATACCAAAGAGCACAGTTGCTGGGGTGTATGGAAAGAGTATTTTAGTTTTTTTAAAAGAGACAAAACTGCCCAGCTGTCTTCCAACGTTGCTGTACCATTTTACACTTCTACCAGCAACAAATGAGAGTTCCTGTTGGTCCACATCCATATCAGCATTTGGTATTATCAATGTTTTGGATTTTTGGCATTCTTATAGATGTGGTTTCTAATTGTTTTACTTTGCAATTCCTGATGCATTATGATGTTTAGCATCTTTCCATATGCTTTCTTGCCATCTGTATATCTCTTTGGTGAGATATCTGTTCAGATCTTTTGCCTCTTTATTAATGGGGTTCTTTTTTTATGGTTGACTTTCGGAAGTTATGTTCAACAACTGTCTCTGGTTGGTTTTGACAGAGTCTCTCAGGGGAAAGCACTTTTTGTACTAGTGAGCTCTGAGTAAGTTCACAAATGACAGCCTTACATGTGGAGTCTTTCGTGTCCAATAACGACCTTTCTCTGGGAATGGGGCTTTGAAAGAATTACTTCTTGGACCGCCAGACTTGATTGTGGCTGCTGTTTTTCAAGACTCCAGTGGAGCTGGGGATGGGCAGATGGGCAAAGGGCAAATTAAAATGCCATAAAGCTCATTGTTCTTATTTAGCTCTTTTTCTTGAATAATCATTCCCTAGATTGCTGCATTTCTTTGGTTAATTTCCAGCATTTTGAAAAAGTTGATTCTGACAGTTTTTGCTAGTGTTCTCATTGCTTTTATGGAGGAAAGGTTTTTAGAACTCTTTACTCTGAGATTTTCAGTGATATCCACTGTCCTTTTGTGAACAGTGACATAAAATTTATTAGTTAGAGCTGTGAGATCTGGAAGAAATTCCTTAGCTGTAGAACAAGCAGGACAACAAGAGCTCAATTAAATGACCAGGGAAGGTAGTATATCATGTCAGTTTATAATTTTATGGGTGGTGGATCTAGATGAGCCAAATTTTACTCTGCAAATAATGAGTGGTTAAATCTCATCAGCATATAACATATAATGGTTTATGTCCTTTAAAATGAAATGAGGAATTACTATTTATATAAAAACTAATCTAATATCCTCTTCCACCTGAACCTTTTTGCTATCTGGAATGTCTTTGGAAGAATAGGTATGTTTGTTCCTTTCTTTGCCCTGAATATTTTATAAATAGTGTAATAGTTAAGGTTACTGTCAGCTTTTCATCTGAATTTTCTAAATGTGTAGCAGGGACTTTTGATTCTTTATTACTAGATTTTTTTTTTTTCTCACTAGTTGTTGCTATATATGGAGTATTATGTGGAGAGAAGAGGGGATGATTGATTTGTGAATGATAGGTTGACCTGGCTAGACAAGTCATGTGTAGGTCAGATTGAGGGTGACCTGCTAATGTTGTGGAAAGATTTCATTATATTTTTATATTTTACTGGGTTTAATTATATATGTAGGGCAAATGAAAGGTGTAATATTGTTGGTTTTGTGGCATTTCATTCAGTGTGATGGGCATTTATATTATAATTACCTATACTGAAAATATTGAGGAGAGGGTTTTAAAATCTGTCTACTTTTTATCATCTTTGAATTTTACACAAAACTACAAAGTAGTTAGTCATTTAAAATTCTAGATTTCTTTTGCCCTCTGTGTCTGATTAAGTTATATTTGGGATCTAAAAGTTAGAAAGACAGTTTGCTTTTGTTTATGGATATATTGTGAAGTCTAAAATGTTTCATAGTTGCAGTTAAATCTCCTAAGGTGGTTTTTTTTTTTTTTTTTTTTTGCGGTATGTGGGGCTCTCACTGTTGTGGCCTCTCGCGTTGTGGAGCACAGGCTCCGGACGCACAGGCTCAGCGGCCATGGCTTATGGGCCCAGCTGCTCCATGGCATCTTCCCGGACCGGAGCACGAACCCGTGTCCCCTGCATCGGCAGGCAGACTCTCAACCACTGCGCTACCAGGGAAGCCCTCTCCTTAGTTTATAGGATATGAATTGGGGAAATGGATGGTGGAGCTGTATTTGAATAGTTTTCTTCCATCTGGTGTTATTCTTGTTATACTATTAGCAACTATTTTAATAAGTGGAACTTAATAAAATGTAGAGCAATCAACTTTTCTGAAGGATAAATTTTATAGGGCACCTAGCTTTTTTTTTTTTAACCATCTATATTTGATGCAGATCATGTACTTAGTAAATTTGTAACTCTAGGACAAGTGGCAGGAAAACAGAATTTCAATATTTTGTGTGTTGGTTGCTGGAGGCTCCATTTAGGAGGCATTACAAGGAAGAAAAGCTCAGATAAGAACTGTCATTTTTTTAAAAAACAGGCATGAAAGGAAATTTAAAGAGACAGTAATGTTGGGAGGTGTAATTTTTTTTTAATACTAACTTCTAAAATATAAAATTTATAAATGTATCGAGTGACAAAGATCAATTAAAACTTGTCTTTTAGCAAGGATCAAATCAAGGATATGACCTTCACAGCCAGTGATAAAATCTCAAACTTTATCAAGATGTCTCAGAGTGAAGTTCGACTATTGCTATGGTATCTATTCAATTTGTTTCCATTAAACAGAAAATCTTATGAAAAAATCTCTGCCTCTGATCCTTGATAGACCTAAAATTATCATAATTAGGAAGAGAGATGGGAGCCAGAGGGTCAGAAAATAAGAGGTACAGCAACCCTAAAAACGTGTAGAAGAGGGCTTCCCTCGTGGCGCAGTGGTTGAGAGTCCGCCTGCCGATGCAGGGGACACGGGTTCGTGCCCCGGTCTGGGAAGATCCCACATGCCGCGGAGCAGCTGGGCCCGTAAGCCATGGCCGCTGAGCCTGTGCGTCCGGAGCCTGTGTGTCCGGAGCCTGTGCTCTGCAACGGGAGAGGCCACAACAGTGAGAGGCCCGCATACCACAAAAAAAAAAATCAAAAACAAAAAAAACGTTTAGAAGAGAACTGTAGATGTGGCTGTTACTAAGGAACTGACTAAAACAAAATAGATAAGAAGCCAAACAACTTTATGAGAGAATTGTGTATTTTGGCTTAGTAGATACATCCCAGTTTTTCAAAATGGTTGCACCAGTTTGCACTCCCACAAATAGTATATTAGTCAGTCTGATCGACTGATAAGTCAAACAGTCAAATAGTGTATTAGCTAATCTTGTGGAGGTTGTAATAGTGGTTTAATTGGCATTTCCTTGATACCTAATGAGGCTGAACATATCTACATATGTTTTCTATTTTGATTTTTTTTTTTTTACTGGTCTATAGATAACCATTTCTCTTGTTGTTTTGATTGTTCACCATGCAATAAAGTGTATCAGGTACACTAATCTTAAGTGTACAGTAACATTTTTTACATTGTTTTATATATATATGATATGTATATGTGTGTGTATGTCTTCAGATCAAGCTGTAGAACATTTCCAGCATCCCATGATTCCTTGTGTTCATTCTCAGTTACTACCACCCCCTGTCTTCCCATAGATGGCCACAGTTCTAGCTGTTACCAGCATCAATCAGATTTTTTTCCAATTTTTTTTATTGTGGTAATATATACTAGTATAAAATTTACCATCCTAACCATTTTAATTATAGAGTTCAGTGATATTAAATGCATTCATAATCTTCAGCAATAATCTATATTGCTGATATAGTCTTCAGCATAATCATCACCACCATCCATCTCCATAATTCTTTTCACCCTGTAAACTGAAACTCTATACCCATTAACCAATAACTCCCTCTTTCTCTCTTCTTCCAGCCTCTGGCAACCACTATTCTACTTTCTGCCTCTGATTTTGACTAGTCTAAGTACCTCATATAAGTAGAATCATATAGTATTCGTATTTATGTGACTGGCTTATTTCACTTACCATAGTGTTATCCAGGTCCATCTATGTTGTAGCATATTGCAGAATTGCCTTTTGGCTGAATAATATTCCACTGTGTATATATATATATATATACATATATACACCACATTTTGCTTATCCATTCTTTAGTGTGTGGACACTTCAGTTGCTTCCATCTTTTTTTTTTTTTTGCAGTACACGGGCCTCTCACTGTTGTGGCCTCTCCTGTTGTGGAGCACAGGCTCCGGATGCGCAGGCTCAGCAGCCATGGCTCACGGGCCCAGCCGCTCCTCGGCATGTGGGACCCTTCCGGACCGGGGCATGAACCTGTGTCCCCTGCATCAGCAGGCGGACTCTCAACCACTGCGCCACCAGGGAAGCCCTGCTTCCATCTTTTAACTATTGATAATAATGCTGATGAGAATATGGGTGTGTAAATAACTCTTCAAGACTCTGCTTTCAATTCTTTTGGGTGTATACCCAGAAGTGAAATTGCTGATGATATGAGAATTATATTTTTAATTTTTAGGGGAATGGCTGTACTGTCTTCCACAGTGGCTGTACTGTTTTACATTTCTACCAACAGTGCACAAGAATTCTGATTTATCCACACCCTTGGCAACACTTGTTGTTTTCTGAGTTCTTTTTTTTTTTCATAGTAGCCATCCTAATGGGTATGAGGTGGTATCTAATTATAGTTTTGACTTGCATTTCCTGAATGGTAGTGATGTTGAGCATTTTTTTTTTTGTTCTTATTGGCCATTTGTACATCTTCTCTGGAGAAATGTCTTTTCAAGTCCTTTGTCCATTTTTGAATCAAGTTGTTTGTTCTTTTGTTGTTGAATTTTATAAGTTCTCTGTATGTTCTAGATACTAATCTCTTATCAGATATATGATTTGCACAATTTTCTCCCATTTTGTGGATTGCCTTTTTAATCGATGAATAGTGTCTTTTCATGCACAAAATACTTTAATTTTTTTTAATTTTTATTTAAAAAATATTTTAAAGTTCAATTTGTATACTTTTTCTTTTGTTACCTGTGCCTTTGGTGTCATATCCAAGAAATCATTGCCAAATCTAATGTCGTGAAGCTTTTGCCCAATGTTTTCTTTTAAGAGTTTTATATTTTAGGCCTTTGATCCATTTTGAGTTAATTTTGTATCAGGTAAGGGTTCAATTTCATTCTTTTGCATGTGCATATACAGTGGCCACAGTACCATCTGTTGAAAGGACTATCCTTTCCCCATTAAATGGTCTTGGTACCCCTGTCAAATATCATTTGACCACACATTTATGTAAGGGTTTATTTCTTGGCTCTCTATTCTATTTCATTGATCAATATATCTGTCTTTATGCGAGTACCACACTATTTTGATTACTGTAATTTTGTAGTAAGTTTTGAAATCAGGAGGTGTGAATCCTACAGCTTTGTTCCCCCTTTTGAAGACCGTTGTGGCTATTCAAGGTCCCTTAAGATTCCATTTGAATTTTAGGTTGAGTATTTCTATTTTTGCAAAAAATATCATTGGGATTTTCATAGAGATTGCACTGAACCTGTAGATCACTTTGGGTAGTACTGACATCTCAACAATAATAAGTCTTTTATTCCTTGAACATGGAATGTTTTTCCATTTATTTGTATTTTCTTTTAATTTCTTTCAGCATTGTTTTCTAGTTTTCATTGTAGAAGTCTTTCAACATCTTGGTTAAGTTAATTTCTAAGTATTTTATGCTTTTTGATGCTATTGTAAATGGAATTGTTTTCATAATTTCCTTTTCATATTGTTCATTGTTAGTGTATAGAAATGCAATAGATTTTTGAATGTTGAATTTGTAACTTGCTACTCTGCTAAATTCATTTATTTGTTCTAAAAATATTTCTGTGGAATCTTCATCTACTACATGAAAGATCACATCAGGACTTCCCTGGTGGTCCAGTGGTAAAGAATCCACCTTACAATGCAGGGCACATGGGTTCAATCCCTGGTCACAGAATGAAGATCCCACATGCTGTGGGGCGACTAAGGCCGCACGCCATAACTTTGGAGTTTACATGCCTCAACTAGTGAGCCTGTATGCTGCAAACTGCAGAGCCCATGCTCTCTGGAACCCACGTGCCACAACTACAGAGCCCACGTGCCCTGGAGCCTGTGTGCCACAACTGGGGAAGAGAAAACCCACAGACCACAACTAGAGAGAAGCCCACACATCACAGCAAATAGCCTGTACACCACAGCAAAAGATTCCACATGGCTCAACATAAAAGATCCTGTGTGCCACAACTAAGACCTGACACAGACAAAAATAAATAGAATAAATAAATTAATAATAATAAAAAACTATATCTTCTTAAGAAAAGAAAGATTACATCATCTGTGAACAGATATAATGTTACTTATTTTCCAATTTGGAGGCCTTTTTTTCTTCACTAAATACTCTAACATCCCTTAGTTTTGCTTCATTGTGAACTTCATTTAAAAGTATGTAATACTTTGTGTCTAGTTTATTTTACTTAAAATACCATGCCTATAGCTCTATTTTATTCTTTCTCATTGCTGTGTAATATTCCATTTTATGACTGTACTACAGTTTGTTTATCTCTTCTTTTGTTCATACACATTGCAGTTGTTTCCAGTGTTTGGCTATCATTATTCAAGAAGTTATGAATGTTCCTGTACATGTCATTTTATAGACATATAGACTCATGTTTTTTGTATGTAAGTGTATGTATATATGTATCTGACTGTCTGTCTGGAGAATTGCTGGGTCATATAGCAGCAATGTCTTTAGCTTTAGTAGAAATTGCCAAACAGCTTTAGTATGTGTATGTGTATATGTATATATATATATGTGACTGTCTGTCTGGAGAATTGCTGGGTCATATAGCAGGAATGTCTTTAGCTTTAGTAGAAATTGCCAAACAGGTTTCTATAGTTTTTTTTTTTTTAATTTTAACATCTTTATTGGCGTATAATTGCTTTACAATGTTGTATTAGTTTCTGCTGTATAACAAAGTGAAACAGTTATACGTATACATATATCCCCATAGCCCCTCCCTCTTGCGTCTCCCTCCCAACCTCCCTATCCCTCCCCTCTAGGTGGTCACAAAGCACCGAGCTGATGTCCCTGTGCTATGTAGCGCTTCCCACTTACTATCTACTTTACATTTGGTAGTGTATTTATGTCAATGCCACTCTCTCACTTAGACCCAGCTTACCCTTCCCACTCCCGGTGTCCTCAAGTCCATTCTCTACATCTGCGTCTTTATTCCCATCCTGCCCCTAGGTTCGTCAGAACCTTTTTTTTTTTTTTTTTAGATTCCATATATGTTTGTTAGCATATGGTATTTGTTTTTCTCTTTCTGCCTTACTTCAGTCTGTATGACACACTCTAGGTCTATCCACCTAGCTACAAATGACTCAATTTCATTTCTTTTCATGGCTGAGTAATATTCCATTGTATATGCCAAACAGTTTTCTAAAGTGGTTGTACCAATTTACAGTCCCACTTATATAAGAGTTTCATTTGCTTCACATCTTTCCCAGTGCTTGGTATTGTCATTAATTTTGACTGTTTTGTTTAGTGTGTCAGTTTATATTTACCTTTCACCAAAGACTTTTTTAGAAAGCTTTAAAACTACCTGGTGAAACAATCTTTTTTTTTTTTTTTTTGGTCTGTGTTGGGTCTTTGTTGCTGCACAGGGGCTTTCTCTAGTTGTGGTGAGTAGGAGCTACTCTTCGTTGAGGTGTTTAGGCTTTTCACTGCAGTGGCTTCTCTCTTTTTTTTTGTTTTTTTGAATTTTATTTAATTTCTTTTTTTATATAGCACGTTCTTATTTGTTATCTATTTTATACATATTAGTGTATACATGTCAATCCCAATCTCCCAATTCATCCCACCACCACCACACCCCCCGCCACTTTCCCCCCTTGGTGTCTATACGTTTGTTCTCTACATCTGTGTCCCTATTTCTGCCTTGCAAACCGTTTATCTATACCATTTTTCTAGATTCCACATATATGCATTAATGTACAGTATTTGTTTTTCTCTTTCTGACTTACTTCACTCTGTATGACAGTCTCTAGGTCCATCCATGTCTCTACAAATGACCCAATTTTGTTCATTTTTATGGCTGAGTAATATTCCATTGTATATATATACCACATCTTTATCTGTTCATCTGTCGATGGGCATTTAGGTGGCTTCCATGACCTGGCTATTGTAAATAGTGCTGCAATGAACATTGTGATGCATGTATCTTTTTTGAATTATGGTTTTCTCTGGGTATATGCCCAGTAGTGGGATTGCTGGATCATATGGTAATTCTATTTTTAGTTTCTTAAGGAACCTCCATACTGTTCTCCATAGTGGCTGTATCAATTTACATTCCCACCAACAGTGCAAGAGGGTTCCCTTTTCTCCACACCCTCTCCAGCATTTGTTGTTTGTAGATTTACTGATGATGCCCATTCTAACCAGTGTGAGATGATACCTCATTTTACTTTTCATCTGCAATTCTCTAATAATTAGTGATGTTGACTGTCTTTTCATGTGCCTCTTGGCCATCTGTATGTCTTCTTTGGAGAAATGTCTATTTAGGTCTTCTGCCCATTTTTTGATTGGGTTGTTTTTTGTTTCTTTGTTTTTTGGGGTTTTTTTGCAGTACGCGGGCCTCTCACTGCTGTGGCCTCTCCCGTTGTGGAGCACAGGCTCCAGACGCGCAGGCTCAGTGGCCATGGCTCACGGGCCCAGCCGCTCTGCAGCATGTGGGATCCTCCCAGACCGGAGCACGCACCCATGTCCCCTGCATCGGCAGGCGGGCTCTCAACCACTGCGCCACCAGGGAAGCCCCGATTGGGTGGGTTTTTTTTGTTTTCTTTTTTAATATTGAGCTGCATGAGCTGTTTATATATTTTGGAGATTAATCCTTTGTCTGTTGATTTGTTTGCAAATATTTTCCACCATTCTGAGGGTTGTCTTTTCGTCTTATAGTTTCCTTTGCCGTGCAAAAGCTTTTAAGTTTCATTAGGTCCCATTTGTTTATTTTTGTTTTTATTTCCATTACTCTAGGAGGTGGGTCAAAAAAGATCTTGCTGTGGTTTATGTCAAGGAGTGTTCTTCCTATGTTTTCCTCTAAGAGTTTTATAGTATCTGGTCATACATTTAGGTCTTTAATCCATTTTGAGTTTATTTTTGTGTATGGTGTTAGGGAATGTTCTAATTTCATTCTTTTACATGTAGCTGTCCAGTTTTCCCAGCACCACTTATTAAGGAGACTGTCTTTTCTCCATTGTATATCCTTGCCTCCATTGTCAAAGATTAGTTGATCATAGGTGTGTGGGTTTATCTCTGGGCTTTCTATCCTGTTCCATTGATCTATATTTCTGTTGTTTGTGCCAGTACCATACTGTCTTGATTACTGTAGCTTTGTAGTATAGTATGAAGTCAGGGAGTCTGATTCCTCCAGCTCCATTTTTTTCCCTCAAGATTGCTTTGGCTATTTGGGGTCTTTTGTGTCTCCATACAAATATTAAGATTTTTTGTTCTAGTTGTATAAAAAATGCCATTGATAATTTGATAGGGATTGCAGTGAATCTGTATATTGCTTCTGGTAGTACTGTCATTTTCACAATATTGATTCTTCAAATCCATGAACATGGTATATCTCTCCATCTGTTTGTGTCATCTTTGATTTCTTTCACCAGTGTCTTATAGTTTTCTGAGTGCAGGTCTTTTGTCTCTTTAGGTAGTTTTATTCCTAGATATTTTTTTCTTCTTGTTGCAATGGTGAATGGGATTGTTTCCTTAATTTCTCTTTCTGATCTTTTGTTGTTAGTGTATAGGAATGTAAGAGATTTCTATGCATTAATTTTGTATCCTGCAACTTTAGCAAATTCATTGATTAGCTCTAGTAGTTTTCTGGTAGCATCTTTAGGATATCTATGTATAGTATCATGTCATCTGCAAACAGTGACCGCTTTACTTCTTTTCCAATTTGTATTCCATTTATTTCTTTTTCTTCTGTGATTCCCGTTGCTAGGACTTCCAAAGCTATGTGAATAATAGTGGCAAGGGTGGACATACTTGTCTTGTTCCTGACCTTAAAGGAAATGCTTTTAGTTTTTCACCATTGAGAATGATGTTTGCTGTGGGTTTGTTGTATATGGCCTTTATTATGTTGAGGTAGGTTCCCACTGTGCCCTCTTTCTGGAGAGTTTTTCTCATAAGTTGGTGTTGAATTTTGTCAAAAGCTTTTTCTGCATCTATGGAGATGATCATATGGTTTTTATTCCTTAATTTGTTAATAAGGTGTATCACATTTATTGATTTGCATGTATTGAAGAATCCTTATATCCCTGGGATATATCCCAGTTGATCATGGTGTATGATCCTTTTAATGTGTTGTTGGATTCTGTTTGCTAGTATTTTGTTGAGGATTTTTGCATCTATATTCATCAGTGTTATTAGTATGTATTTTCTTTTTTTGTAGTATCTTTCTCTGGTTTTGGTATCAGGGTGATGGTGGCCTCATAGAATGAGTTTGGAAGTGTTCCTTCCTCGGCAATTTTGGAAAAGTTTGAGAATGATAGATGTTAGCTCTTCTCTAAATATTCGATAGAATTCACCTGTGAAGCCATCTGAACCAGGACTTTTGTTTGTTGGAAGATTTTTAATCACAGTTTCAATTTCATTACTTGTGATTTGTCTGTTCATATTTTCTATTTCTTCCTGGTTCAGTCTTGGAAGGTTATACCTTTCTAAGAATTTGTCCATTTCTTCCAGGTTGTCCATTTTTTTGGCATAGAGGTAGTAGTAGTAGTAGTAGTCTTTTATGATGCTTTGTATGATGCTTTGTAGTAGTCTTTTATGATGCTTTGTATTTCTGCAGTATCCATTTTAACTTCTTTTTCATTTCTAATTTTATTGAGTCCTTTCCCTCTTTTTCTTGATGAGTCTGGATCAAGGTTTATCAATTTGGTTTATCTTCTCAAAGAAGCAGCTTTTACTTTTACTGATATTTGCTATTGTTTTCTTTGTTTCTATTTCTTTTATTTTTGCTCTGCTCTTTCTACTAACTTTGGGTTTTGTTTGTTCTTCTTTCTCTAGTTCCTTTATGTGTAAGGTTAGATTGTTTATTTGAGATTTTTTTTCCTTCTTGAAGTAGGACTGTATTGCTATAAACTTCCCTCTTAGAACTGCTTTTGCTACATCCCATAGGTTTTGGATCATCGTTTTTTCATTGTCATTTTTCTCTAGGTATTTTTTGATTTCCTCTTTGATTTCTTCAGTGATCTCTTGGCTGTTTACTAACGTATTGTTTAGCCTCCATGTGTTTGTGTTTTTTACGTTTTTTCCCCTGTAATTTATTTCTAATCTCATAGTGTTGTGGTCAGAAAAGATGCTTGATATGATTTCAGTTTGCTTAAACTTACTGACGCTTTATTTGTGACCCAAGATCTGATCTATCCTGGAGAATGATTTGTGTGCACTTGAGAAGAAAGTGTAATCTGCTGTTTTCAGATGGAACGTCCTATAAATATCAATGAAATCTATCTGGTCTATGCTGTCATTTAAAGCTTGTGTTTCCTGATTAATTTTCTGTCTGGATGATCTGTCCATTGGTGTAAGTGAGCTGTGAGGTCCCCCATATTATTGTGTTACCATTGATTTCCTATTTTATAGCTGTTAGCATTTGCCTTATGTATTGAGGTGCTGCTATTTTGGGTGCACATATATTTATAATTGTTATATCTTCTTCTTGGATTGATCCCTTGATCACTATGTAGTGTCCTTCCTTGTGTCTTTTTAACATTCTTTATTTTACAGTGTATTTTGTCTGATATGAATATTGCTACTCCAGCTTTGTTTTGATTTCCATTTGCATGGAATATCTTTTCCCATCTCCTTACTTTCAGTCTGTATGTTTCCCTAGGTCTGAAGTGAGTCTCTTGTAGACAGCATATATATGTGTCTTGTTTTTGTATCCGTTCAGCAAGCCTGGGTCTTTTGGTTAGAGCATGTAATCCGTTCACATTTAAGGTAATTATTGATATGTATGTTCCTATTACAATTTTCTTAATAGTTTTGGGTTTGTTTTTGTAGGTCCTTTTCTTCTCTTGTGTTTCCCACTTAGAGAAGTTCCCTTAGCATTTGTTGTAGAGCTGGTTTTGTGGTGCTCAGTTCTCTTAGCTTCTGCTTATCTGTAAAGCCTTTGATTTCTCTATCAAATCTGAATGAGATCCTTGCCAGGTAGAGTAATCTTAGTTGCATGTTCTTCCCTTTCATTACTTTAAATATATCATGCCACTCCCTTCTGGCTTGTAGAGTTTCTGCTGAAAAATCAGCTGTTAACCTTATGGGAGTTCCCTTGTATGTTATTTATCACTTTTTGCTTGTTGATTTTAATAATTTTTCTTTGTCTTTAATTTTTTTCAATTTGAGTACTATGTGTCTTGGCGTGTTTTCCTTGGGTTTATCCTGGCTGGGACTGTCTGCCCTTCCTGGACTTGGGTGGCTATGTCCTTTCCCATGTTAGGGAAGTTTTCAACTATAATCTTTTCAAACATTTTCTTAGGTCCTTTCTTTCTCTCTTCTCCTTTTGGGACCCGTATAATGCTAATGTTGGTGCGTTTAATGTTGTCCCAGAGGTCTCTTAGGCTGTCTTCATTTCTTTTCATTCTTTTTTCTTTATTCTGTTCCATGTTAGTGAATTCCACCATTCTGTCTTCCAGGTCACTTATCCATTCTTCTGCCTCAGTTCTTCTGCTATTGATTCCTTCTAGTGTATTTTTCATTTCAGTTATTGTATTGTTCATCTGTTTGTCTGTTCTTTAATTCTTCTAGGTGTTTGTTCTTTAATTCTTCTTGGTCTTTGTTAAACATTTCTTGCATTTCTCAATCTTTGCCTCCATTCTTTTTCCAAGGTCCTGGATCATCTTCACTATCATTATTCTGAAATCTTTTAGGGGAATGTTGCCTATCTCCACTTCATTTAATTGCTTTTCTGGGGTTTAATCTTGTCCCTTCATCTGGTACATAGTCCTCTGCCTTTTCATTTTGTCTATATTTCTGTGAATGTGGTGGCTTCTCTTTTTGTGGAGCACGGGCTCTATGTGTGCGGACTTCAGTAGTTGCAGCACGTGGGCTCAGTAGTTGTGGCACATTGGCTTAGTTGCTCCATGGCATGTGGGATCTTCCTGGACCAGGGATCAAACCTCTGTTGCCTGCATTGGCAGGCGGATTCTTAACCACTGCATCACCAAGGAAGTCCTGAGGATCTTTTTATTTATTTGTTTTTTTAATTTCTACTTTTATTGTGTGATCAGAATATTTTTATATTGTTTCTACTTTGTGGAACATTTTGAAGCTTTCTTTGAGACAGTACATTTGGTCAATTTTTGTGAATGTTTCATATGTACTTATTAAGGAAATTACTTATAATGGGAGTTTAAAGATAAAGATATTGAGATATCTTGTTTAGTATATATTTCCATGTCCTTTTATATTTTTTTGTACACTGGTATTGAGTTTGGTATGTTCATGTTTTGTATTTTTCTTTTTTGCATCTTTATTTCTCTTTGATTCTATTTTATCATGGTACTCACTGTGTTATTTGGTACATAGATATTCCTAACTATTATATATTTATTTTGTATTGGTCTTTAGATCATAAAATGTTCTTTTTTAGAATGTGATGCTTTTTGGTCTCACCTCCACCATGTCTGATATCAGAATTGCAATACCTACTTTCTCATTGTTTCCATTTGCATTGAATAAATTTATTTGTTGTATTTTTACTTTTTTTTTTTTTTTTGCGGTATGTGGGCCTCTCACTGTTGTGGCCTCTCCTGTTGTGGAGCACAGGCTCTGGACGCGCAGGCTCAGCAGCCATGGCTCACGGGCCCAGCCGCTCCGCGGCATGTGGGATCTTCCCGGACCGGGGCACAAACCCATGTCCCCTGCATCGGCAGGTGGACTCTCAACCACTGCGCCACCAGGGAAGCCCTATTTTTACTTTTTGAATTACTTTATTTTAGATGAGTTTCTCTAATACATTGTAGAGTTGTTTTCCTTTGTAAGTTGATTCAAAATTGTGGGGTTTTTTTAAATTGGAAAGGTTAATCAATGTACATTTATTGTTATGATCATGTGGTCACTATTCTAACAAAATATATTATTATATATGTATTTATCATTTGTATTACATTTCCCCCTTTCATTTTGTAGTATGTTCCTCCCTTTTTGTATTTTCCTTGGTATTTTGGAAGGTTTGTATTTTTGTTCTAGTGGTTATCTTTATACTACTATTTATAATGCTGTTATTTTTGTCCCTCTTTTGTTTACTTAGGATTTCATTGTTTGGTTTGTCAGTTTAAATAACATCATTTGATTCCTACCTTCCTACTATCTTCCTTTGTGGGCTGCTGCTCAGT
Organism: Leucopleurus acutus; assembly: GCF_964270905.1. NCBI lineage: Eukaryota > Metazoa > Chordata > Mammalia > Artiodactyla > Delphinidae > Leucopleurus > Leucopleurus acutus. The sequence continues at coordinate 15,480,389 of NC_139162.1, read as the reverse complement.
AGTCTGATGCTTATTTGATTTTGCTTCCTTTGTAAGTGATCCCAGAAGACTTTTCTTCTTATCTTTAAAATCTATTATGTATTACAATACGTCTCAGAATTTTTTGTATCAGTTTTCCCAAATCCTTCTTAGGCCTTTTTAATATTCATGTCTTCTCTTATTTTGGTTATTGTTTTTTCTTTTGTATCATAGTTTTAAATATTAGCTCTATAATTTTATGTATGTTGGATCCTCTTTCTCTTGTGTGTTAACACTTTCCCCTGATCCTTGTTACACTCTTGCTTCATTTTGTTTTGTTCCCTGGCTATTTTCATGCTTTTGTTCAGTGCGTCTTATTATATTTTCATTCAATCCTATTCTCTCTTGAATATGTTATAATTTATCCTTCATTTCTAAAATAATTTTTTTCTTGTGCTCAATTTCTTTCATGAGACCAGTTACCTCTTATTTTGCATCTTCCTGATATGAAGAGTTTTGCCCATTTCTGGTCTATTTCTGTTTTGAATTATTGAATGTTTGAGGTTTTTGAAAAAGATCTGTAAATACTTTAATAATATATAGTTCAGTTTGAGATATTATTGTAGTTTTCTCTACTTTATGGTTTCTTTTTTTCTTTCTTTTTTCTTTTTGGAGAGGGGTGTTCATCAGCTGAAGAGTTTTTGTTCTGATTTTCTGTATTCTTTTATAATAATTTTTTACAGTTGTTGCCTATTGTTTTGTAATCAGTTTTGAAAGTTTTGTGTTTCATGACCAGCAATAATAGTTTATATAGAAAGTGGTGAGGGGGTTTACAAGGTTTCTTAGTTCAAAAGCACCCTATTCTATTGCTATAAATAAGTGCAGTATCTCGAATCTGTGGTGCATTTGTTTGGGAGGATGAAAGTTTTCTTTATTTTTTGCTTCCTTTCATTTTGAAGGATCATTATTTTTTTTACTTTCTTGTTTTCTCCTTTCTCTTTACCACCAAACATCCAAGGAATATCACTTTTAAGTCACTCACTCTCCTCTCCTGTAGAAGTGGTGCTTCCTCAAGACTGTCACTTCTATTTCTTGCAATTGCAAGCCTCTTCCTTTAGGTTCCATAGTAATCAATGCTCTGATCTAACAAGTCTTAGACCTATTTTTAGGATTTCCCTACTTCCTGCTGCTTATTTTATCTGTACTGGGTCAACCCTAAGCCCCTGTTTCTCTCTCCTCTTATCTACATAGTCTGTATCTCTCTTTCTCCACATGGGCTTTAGAAATAGTTGCTGGCTTTTAGTGTTCATTTCTCTACTACATGTGTTTGAAGTTTATGGTAGTCTTTGTCTCTTAGTTATGCTGTAGATGTAGATTATGCTTTTTCACTCTGTTTTTATTTTTAAAGTTTTGTTGAGATTATGTGGAGGTATTTGGATTTAGGTGGTTGCCCTTATTTTATGGGAGACTGGAGTATCTTCTGTTTTCTTGAACATATTAACCTGAGATACTTTAAAGTCCAGGTCTAATAACTCCAATCTGTATTTTCTGTAGGTCTGTTCTTTTCCTTTTTTGTTCTTTTCTTTAAATCTTATTGTGGTTTTGTCTTCCAGTATGCTTAGTAATTGTCAGAGGAATGTCAGACATTGGATGTGATATTCTGAGGATCTGGATGATATTTACTTTTCCCAGAGAGGGTTTAATTTTGCTTCTGGCAGGTAGGTAGAGTAGAGACAATTAAATTTAATCTCATCTGGGGTTGAGTTGATATATAGCTGGGTTTCATTCTTCTGATATGGTTCTGGTTTACTGCTAGCAGTGCCCAGACTTCAAAAAATTTCCCCTCTATATGTTATTACTGCTAACAGCTCTGCTTAGCTTCTCGGCCTCCTGTCTGAGGACTGGCAAATGACTTAATAAAGCCCATGCTGAAAGTTGAGCTTACCTCTCTAAATTTCTCTTTTGTACTTCTTGGCTGCCTTTGGTAGCTCTCTAATGCCTTCACATTGTTGTTTTCCATATTTTACCTATGTTCTCTAGTTATTTTTTATTGGGAGGGTTAGTCTTTTATGAGATAATCTGCAAAAGCCTCTTTACTGAGTTTTAAAATTTCAAGTACTGTGTATTTAATTTGTATAAATATCTTGTGAACATTTTATGTCATGTGTTTTTAATCTTTTCTGTGAATATATTTTTACACTTTAAAAATTATTTTAAACATATTAAACATGGTTATTATATAATCTATGATAATTCCAAGAAATGAAATCCTTGTAGGTTTATTTTTAACTGGTTCTCTTTCACAGTGCCTTGTTTATTTGTATATTTAATAGTTTGTGCCACCAGGTAACATTTGTGTTTGTTGCATTCTGGCTTGCATACCACTTTGTTTATTTCTTTTTTTGGACCCATTTGCGTGATGTGAATTTGACATGTACATTTACTTGAGTGCTAGGTTGTGATTACAACTTGTTGCTTTATGTTGTCCCCTGTTTTGCTCATTTCTAAGACAGCTTTCCTTACAGTCCCTTAAGCACAGACTCCTGGATAACCTTTACTTTGGGGGGTAATTCTTTGAGTTCCCAGCTTCTTGGGAGGACAGCCTCTTGTTAGACTCTTAGGTGGTACTTGTGTTTGTTTTCTATCCATTGCAAACCAGATCTGTAGATTTTAACTCTGGTCAAAATGGGGAAAAGCAGATTCAGCACCCCACCGACCTTCACTGAGTGTCCACTTTCATTAGATTTTGTATTTCTTACTATTTTTATCAACTGGGGTGATTTAAAGATGTTTTTGTATATTACTTTGCATTTTTAGTTGTTTTCAGTGATGGAGTTGGTGCAAATATTTCTGTTATTCTAAGAATTTACTTGTTCTCTACATTGCCTGAAACAACTTTCTGTTTGATGATAAAATTTGTAAAGCCATTCCTAGGAACTTTCTTATTCTCTTACCATTTTCTTTCCACTAAGCGTGCACATACCTACACACTCACCTACCCACTCACACCTTTAAAAGGAGACAGATTCTTCTACTTTTTAAACTTTACTTTTAGGAAAAGGTTTATGAAATTCATCTAGTGTTGTCTGTAAAGTTGAGTTTTATTTTTTGGTACAGGAATGTAATTATTATGGGTAACATTTTTAGGCTCTGTGAAGCCCTTGAATAGTTTACAGAAGGAGGTGATTTAGGCTACAATGAATAAATCTGGGATATTTCTGTTATTCTAGGAATTTATTTGTACTCAAGTCATATTACCTTTAATAGTGAAAAATAAATAAAGGTTTAACATGAAAAACAGGAATAGTCTCCCTTTCTATTTATGTCCCACCCCTTAGCTCTCCATTTCCTGAATGGTTAGAAATATAGTAAATTAATGGAAGTCTTTTGAGAGTTTGTATAATTATGTGATTAAGTTTTATAAGTCGTTTCAGAATTTATTTTGTCTTTCTTAAAGCATGAATACCCCAAAGACAAGGACTTGTTTTAAGATGATTTAAATAGTTTCCTTTTACGAAAGATTTTATGTTAGTTGATGAAGAGAGATACTTTATGGTAGAGTATTACATAACTTTAATGTTCCTTTAGTATTTGGCTTTATAAATGAATATGAAAAGTGATTTTTAAAATTCACTTTCTTCTTCCTCAGAAAGTAGCAAAGCAAATGAAACCATCATTCTTTTCTAATCTTCATGAATAATTTCTCACTGGCCCTGAGTGAGAGGCTGTTTTCAGGGCTATCCCATGGTATCTACAGAGATACAGTTTAGACCTTGCAGTTTAGCCTCTGTGAAAATGCTGCTAAATTACCGAAGTGAAGAGAGCTTACACTTAATCTTTGGATAATTTCAGTGTGGACTTTAGAATGAAGCCACTAGGGGGAAAACGGTTCCTTGTTAGAAGCATAAAACCTACTGACTGTATCTTGGCCAGTGTTCCCTTTTTTCCAGTAAGCTGTCTGCTATACAGAGGTGTATAACCCTAATGGCTTGTTGTATGCCATTAAAAGGTATTGTACACTCATAAAAGAATGACATTTTGATCAATGCTGTTAAAAGAATTACTGTCTTGACACAGAAAAGCTTTCCTGCTGCAAGTTTAAAAATATGCCTTTAAAAGCTTTTTATTTGCTTCCCTCAGAAATGTGCCATTTTGGCGTGAGGTTACCCTGAAGTATTACACATCACAACTTAAATACAAAACCTCCTACTTACCTTTAAAAGTAGCAGAGGTTAGGTATTTTCCTACCAAATGGAGCTTAAAGACATGGTAGCATCTTAAACCACTGTATCTGATCTAGAAATAGAATTTTTGTAAAGAGAAAGCTGAAAATTAAATTATTCCTTTTTATTTTGTGAGGTATTGATTTTTTTTCATGATATTTTGTTTAAACTTTGTGGTTTTAATTTCCCTTGGATTTAGGAATCATGCCTTTCTACCCACTTCAGGAATAGATCTTTTCTAATCACCTGGGAATTGGTTCTCTTAAATGGTGATACATTGGATGTATTTTTCTACTGTTTCTTTTCTTTTTATTATATTCTTGATTAGGATCTTATGAAAACCATGTCATAATAGACACATGGTTTCTTCTATGCACAGTTGGTCTTCTACAGATTTTCTAATGTACTAATTGTATAATTTTAGCTTTATTTCACTCTTTGTAATACTTCTGATATTACCTAATTTTTGACTTTATACCATATTTTCTGACTTGTGAACTGAGCATTTTAAAATCCAGTACTCTGAAAACCACAATTTTCTTAAATAAATCACTATAGAATGATTATTTACTTGATGTATTTTAAGTTTTGTACTTTTTAAATTTGACATTTAACCCCAATCTAATGAGCTTTACATACATGAGCATATTTTAAGATAGATGGCATTGATTTTTATAAAGCATGTTGCCTTTGTTGTCTGTTTTACTTGTAAAAGCAGGTGTTTTGTTGTTGCTGTTAGTGGTGGTGGTGGTGGTTGTTTTTATTATTCACTACCCACTGAGTTCCAGGTGATTTATATATAGTATCAATAAAACTAAAACTTGTTGCAATTATTATGTGCCATGTACTTTCCATGACTCAAAGAAGTTATATAACTTGGTCAAACAACAAGTAAGTTGTGGAGTTAAGATTCAAAGGTTGATAGTGTGACTCTCAATTATTGTGCTGTTCAAACCTTTTTATATGTTGTTTATTTGTTCTAGGTGGTATTATCCCCGTTTTACGAATGAGGAGCCTGAAGCTCAGACAGAGTAAGTACTTTGCCCATTGACACAGAGGGAAGGAGTGACACAGCTGGCTCTGTTAGACTTCAAAGTATATTTTCTACTACATAATAGTAGTTATTTTTCCTTCATCCTTCTCATCACACCTCACCTTAATTATCTTTGTGTGTTTGAAGATGGTTTTTATTAGAAATTTTGGAAAAGGAATTTGTCTCATGGTTTTCACTTATGATTTGGAGAGAAGCATCTCGAAGAGATAGTTGGAGCAGGTATCAGGAGGCTTGAATTCTTGTATTATTTCTGATTATGGTCATTATAACATCAGACAAATCACCTTTTGGGGGTCTTAAACATGAGAGCATTGGAGTGGATGATTTTAAAGGTTTTCCCAAACTCTAAAATCTAACTTAACTCTGTTCTGATTAATGTTTATACTTGTTCTCTTTAGTACAGATAGAACTTTATCACCTGTATTTTAGCCCATTAAATATTATATTTTATTAAAGTTAGGGGCAAGGAGCTCTGATTTTTATTCTCTACTTTCACTATTATATCCAATGTTGAAATTTAATAATGGAAAGAAATTCCATGTAAAGAAGTAATTAATCTTATTATAAGGACACTCTTTTAAACTATTCGAGATTCTCTTAGTTTTTCACTCAGAGAGAATAATTCTGGAAATCTTAATGTTATAAAAGGAAATAAATTGTTTTTAATAGAAAATGTTTCCATCAAAGAAGACAGGAATGGGTGATTGCCACCTTCAAGGCACTTGCAAGTTCTTACCTGTACCATATACTAATAGCAATTATAGTTATAAGTAAGTTTTATTGAGAATTAATTTTATGCTAAGCATTTTATATACATTGCATCATTTAATACTCATGAAAACCCTATGATGTAGGTACAATCAGTATTCCCATTTTACATAGTAGGAAATGGAGAATTGACAGGTGAAGCAATTTCTCTTAAAGCTACAGTGTTGGTAAGTGGTGAAGCTGAGATTTGAACCTATAGAATGCCACAGATTTTCCTCCTATTTACAAAATGGAGCATAATTGTAAGAGGTTAACCAGTGATAATGCTTGTCAACATATGAACAAAACATGAAAGTTTTTAGGAAAGAGTGGGTCTGATGACTTGTGATGAATGGCAGTTTCTAAGTTCTCAGATTTGATCACTGCTAGTTACATATTTTATTGATATAGTCATAAAACACGTAATAACTTTTGGATAATTTTGTAACACCCCTATTTTCTGAAGAGTTAATAAATTCATTATAAGTTATAGGAATACATTCTTTGGGGTTTGGGATGTGGATGGTGAGTGTGTGGGGGTGTAAGCACCCAAGCACACGCATGTGCATGGATTGGGAGCTGTACATCAGGGTAGCTAATATCCCAGTTTGCCTAGGCTTGGGTTTCTAGATCATGGAACTTTCAGTGCTAAAACTAGGAACCTTGCAAAAACAGGTAACAGGCAAGTATATATCTACATATACATGTATGTATATGTGTGAGTGTGTCTCTAAAGTAATGGTAGTAGTTGAGCTACAAGGAATTCAGATCTTATCGAGCATAAAATAGCTCTGAATTCAGTGCCTAGACTGTTACTTGTCTCTTTTATTAGCAGAAAGCGAAGTCTCCTGTGTTTTCCCCATTTCAGATAACCTTTTCTTGTCATGAAGAAATTAATTTCTTTGTTGGAATCATTGCAAGTAAACTTGATAGCAGGAGTCCTGTTATTGAGGCAGCTTACACAGTGATTTGCTAAGTACAGCCTCTTCATAAAAGGTGAAGCAGAAATCGATTTATCGATCACTACCAGCATTTCAGTAACCCGTTGAACTACCTGATTTTTTCGCCTTCTCATAAAGCCTACTATTTTTATTTCTCTTTATACCTTGCATTTAGTTGTTTCCTTTGGAAACATTTTTTACATGTATTTTCACATCATGTAAACAATTTTTGTGTGTATTTACTTTTTTCTAGAGTTTGAACTGTCTAAAAAACTCTTATTAGATTAAAACACATGAAATTGCCAAGATTTGGCTGGTTTTGACCTATAGCAATGGCATCGTCATATGGTTCAACTAATAGTTAATTCAACTTTTGATTATTTGAAAATATTAGGCTACTAACCTAAATCTAAGCAGAGTATTCCATTGAAACCCTGTTTAATGTTATGGAGTAACTGAGATGAACTTTGGGCTTATTACTCTATGCTGCCCATTTGCTAAAATTACATTTTAAAATGTATAGCTCATGTGGAAAAATTGAGCATTGCACAACCATTAATGTTAGGCATTTAAAAATTTATTTTAACCAAAGGTTAAGACCAAATTTAACCATCTTCTTTCTCAGAATTTTGACCCATTATATTAAGTTTAAGCTATAGTGGGTAATGTAAATGTTTTTTTGGAAGAAAAATGCTCCTTTCATGGAATATGATTTAAAATTGTTGCTGTATTACCTTCTTGGATTATTTAGGCTTCTAGAACAAACACAGGGTATAACTATTAATTTTTTTTAAGAAATGGAGCCAGTTACTACTTGTCTCAGCCTCATATGCTATCATAATTTTGAGATTCTTGTGGTATGTATAAAATTGTACAGGTGACTTTTTGATGTTAAAAGCATACTTTTTTTTTTTTTTGGGTCTCTTGCCTCTTTCCTCCCACATTTGTCTAACACTTGGCTCATAAAAAGGGAAGGGATCCCTTTATGGTTCCTAGTTGTGGATACAGTAGACTAAGCTGACATGAGCAGTGATTCTACCTTATAAAAATAATAAGCTAATATAGAATTTTAAGGAATTAACTACAACTTTAAGACATTTGCATCTCTTACACTCTTACAATGACCTGGGAGATAGATATATCTTTTAACAGTATTTTGCAAAATTGGAACTCATAGCTGGGTCTCATTCTTTTTCCCATCATGATATTTCTTAAATACTTTTGATGGTGTCTTAATATATCTCTTGATCTGCCTCTGTCATTGATATCAAATATTTCGAGTGCCCTCACTTACTGAAGTATTGTACTCAATCTTATGTATTTTTCACAAACTATTTTGTGACTATTAAAGAGTAATATGCATGAATTGTGGTTTGGTGGGTCTTTTCAGGAATAAAGCGTCATGATTATCAAGACTATTTAAAAAATACTTTCCTAAGTCTTTAGAAGAGAAATCATTCACATTGTTATAAACTATATTATGAGATAATAGACCCAAATATAATGAAACATGTTCTGTTGCTGTAATATATATCTAACTTGAGTCTATCCTTAAACAGTTTAGCTTGAAAAGCTAAAAAACAAGTAAGTGTAAAGCAGGGATGATCTTGATCAAATGGGAATTTGATACTATAGCTTTTCTCAGAGACTAAATTCATGGGACAGTTGATTAGAGGACATGATGTTTCTTGATCGCAAAGCTTCTTTGGTCACAAAGATTCACATATTGTAAGTGTACAGCTCAGTGAATTTTTATAACCTGATAATACCTATGAAGCTAGCACCTTGATCAAGAAATGGAACATAACTTGCACCCTGGAATCCCTCTTAGTGCTAGCTTCTAAACTAACATCAGGCTTTATTTACCCAGCTAAATTTTAGTTGAGTATTTAGTTATCGAGATATAAAACTGTCTGAAGAGCAAGACTACTTAATATTTGCACAAATTATCCAGATAGTTACATTTTCATCTTTGGCATACTAGCTATGGCAATATTCAGTTTAAATCTACAGAAGTTTAAATGTCTACAGTTTCTTTAGTTGTCTTTGTGATTGCTGAATAAGGCTTTAGACAATTTCTGAGGATCCTGATTTTTCTGATTAACTACATTGCTTGGACAGTGACTGACATTCAAAGCTGATTTGATTGACCCCTTAAGGTTCTCTGTTTTGAGCTGCTGAGATTACAAAACTCAATCATACGCAGAGAATTTGCCATTCAGACTGACAGTTCTGTCAGGTCAGATGGTACGATTATTATGAATGCTGCGAGTGCATTGTTATTGCTATGTGGGTTTTTTTGTTTTATTTTTTCCCTTAAAATCTAGGTGGAAGCTCTTGTCTCTGAAGGTGAAAAGCTAGAACATCAGCTTATCTCCATTTGGCTTTAGTTTCGCTATTGAGTTTCCATCTTTGTGTGCTGAGCTATTCCAAACTCAGTTTTTTTTCACTAATGTTTGTCAAAGAAAGATCTGTCCTCTTTGGAGAGATTGAAATGAGTAATAGTCTTTTGACACTATTGGCAAGTGGTTTTCACAATCCATGGCAGATCTAGTGAGCTACAGCTGCCTGGTTGGAAAATTCAGCTTTCGATCATGTGAAAGGATCCTTGGAATATGGGCTTGAGTTTCTGTATACATTAAAACAACAAGCAACACTATCTTGACAAACTTATAAATGTGTTATAAATTGCTTTGTAAGCTATTTTGTAACAACATTCAGAGGTATCCAGTTTCAACTGCAGAAACCTGGGAAAATGAATAAACTATTTGACAAAGGTTGTTTTGCATCAGGAACTGGATTTTTGGTATATTAGTTCTACAAGGTCAGTTGTTCATATTTAAGAGAAAGGATAGTGTGGATTGTAAATATTGATCTTCTCTTCTTGGAGCATCAAGTTCCTTCATATACAACTAGGTATACCATGATATGGGAATAAATTGTATTTCATGGAATCATATGACAGAGTGTGATAGGCTTGTGGTTTAGTGGATAACACAGTATATATAAGCAGTTACACTCAAGGATTAGGGTTGCAACTTCAGTTATTTCTGTTATTCTGAGAATAGGGAGTGATCTCATAATGCTGATGTAGAAAAGTAACTAAAACATTTCGTCTAAGCTCATAGGAGGGAAGTATTTCATCTCATGGTTGACGGAACCCCTGTTTATGGGCTTGGAGATTGGTATTTTATTAACTTAAATAAACTACAACTTTAATGTGTCAGTTTCGGGAAGGTGTTTTCTTTTAAATGGCTTGATCATTTGTTCAAAGGGGACATTTAGTTGATTATTTTCATATCAACTAAAAGAAAGCTTCATGCAAAACCCTGTCTGACCTTCCACTTTGTAAGCATAACTACCTAGTGACCCTCTGACATGCAGTTTTTCTTCTGCTGTGGTATTTGGATAAAGGGGATATCATCGCTCTTGAGAAAGAGAATACAGATAAAAAGAAGTGCAGAGAGCTCATTCAATAACATTGTACAGATCAGTGGGAGTCACTATTAGGCATGGTAATAGTTACAACTATAAAACAGATCAAAACTTTGAATTTAATATGAGAATCTTGATAGAAGGAGGCATGAATCTTACACAGTCTGTTGTGTGGCACATGGAATGGTTTAGGACATATAGAGAATTAGCACACAATACAGAATAAGGGTGACAAAACATGAGCATCTAAAACAGGATCAGGATGGGAACACTTCCCTCATCTACACTTACTCTTGAGTAAAGAGCGGTGGGAGTTAACATCAGAATCACATTCTGTATTATTTATAATTTTTGGAATAAGTGTTGTATATATTATATGTGTATATTAATTGATTAGTAAACAAAACAAAGGAAAGAGGTGGAAAGTTGTGGCTTTTCCAAAAGAATCTATAAAAAGCTAGAGTAGAGAAAAGAACAAGGAGGAAAGTAGTAGATATTAAGATGTTAAGGAACGATCTTCATTAAGATCATAAATTGCATAACACCCCCCTGCCCCATTTCATCATAGTATTTAATCAAATCCTCCTCTCATTGCCTTCTCTTTGTGACCCAAGTTTTTCTTTTAAAAACTTTATTGAGATATAATTCAATACCATACAATTCACTCATTTAAAATATACAGTGCAATGACTCTTTTTGTTATTCACAGAGTTGTGCAACTATCACCACAACCAATTTTAGAACATTTTTTATTTTCCCAAAATGAGACCCTGTATTCATTAGCAGTCACTCCCTATTCTCCCCCAATATTCCAGCCCTAGACAACCATGAATCTATGTGATCCATGTTTTAAAAGTTGTTGATCTGAAATTCCCTGGTGTCTTCCAAGGACATTCTAGTTCAAACCATTTGATTGATTACACAGGTACAATCAGAAAACCATGACTGTTCTCTTTGTTGATATGTCTTGTAAATCAAAGGTGACATATAACTGCATTCTTAAATATATAGCTTCTTAAACATGATTTTCAAATGGTTGTTTTTATCATAGATATAGACCTGTTAAATATACTCCTGACTCTGATCCTTAACTTAAAGATTCTGAATATTGATTTTGTCCAAGTCCTGGAGTTTTTGGACAAGATGTTCTGACTCATTCTGACAGCATTCCCAAGATACTGATATATAACTCAGAAAACTAATTAGTCAATATAATGTAAAATACATTTGCCCAGGGCATGGGACACTGTATTCCCCCAAACAGCACATTCTCTTCCTGTAAGTAAACTATAGGGCAAGCTAAAGTGTCCTCAGTAAGTTGCCTTGCATATATGGAACCAGAATAAGGAGGCTAGTTAGATGGTTCAAACATGGAGTGGCACCACTCTCTTAGTCAGAATGTGGTTGGCAGAATAATGCCCCCACCAACCCCCATAGTTACCTGTGTCCTAATCCCTACAACCTGTTACCTTACACAGCAGAGAGGACTTTGCAGATGTGATTAAGTTAAAGTCCTTGAGATGGGGAGATTAGATTGGACACCCCAAGATAATCCACCATAATCACATTTCTTTATAATGGGAGAACTTTCTGTGGTGAAAGGGTGATGGGATTATGGAAGAACAAGAGATAGGGCAGTATGGGAAGAGCTCAACCCACCACTGCTGGCTTTGAAGATGGTGGCAAGGGGCCATGTGCCAAGAAGTGCTGGTGGCCTCTAGCAGCTGGAAAAGGCAAGGAAGTAGATTCTCTCCTAGAGTTCTCAGAAGGGAATACAACCCTGTTGACACCTTGATCTTAGACCAGTGAGACTCTTGTCAGACTTCTGACCTATAAAACTGTACAACAATCTGTATTGTTTTAAGCCACTAAATTTGTGGTAATTGGCTACAGCAGCAATGAAAACCTAAAACACAGACCTCTAGATTTCTTATAATATGCATCTAGTCAGTAAGCCTTGGGCAAGCACACCTTCTCCTAGAACAGTGCAGGTGGGCCTTGCCCATGTTTGCCTCAGTGGCTCTTCTTTCTATCTCAGATGCCTTCCTCAAAGCCTTTTTTTTTTTTTTTTTTTTTTTTTTTTGCGGTACGCGGGCCTCTCACTGTTGTGGCCTCTCCCATTGTGGAGCACAGGCTCCAGACGTGCAGGCTCAGCGGTCATGGCTCACGGGCCCAGCCACTCCGCGGCATGTGGGATCTTCCCGGACTGGGGCACGAACCCGTGTCCCCTGTATTGGCCGGCAGACTCTCAACCACTGCACCACCAGGGAAGCCCACAAAGCCCTTTCTTGAATGACTTATTTATTAAAATGCATTTAATAAGAACACAAACTTAAGAGTTAGGTGGGCCTGGGTTGAACTCTGGCTCTGCCATTTTACTAGCTGGATAACCTTGGACAGGTGACAATATTCTAAGCCTTGTTTTTTATGAACAAAGTCGGAATAATAATACCTACCCTTTGGGAATGTTTGGAGAATAAAATGACATAATATATGTAAAATGGCACAATGCTTGATAAATAGTGAGCCCCTAATAAATGATAGCTGATATTATCATCTCTTAAATGCTGGAAGGAATTTGCCAATAGCATGCATTCTAACACTTGCTCAGATACAAATATATTAAGAACTATTGGTACAGCTATTATGTTTAAGTGACTAGCCCACAGAATTCTGTTCATAGACCTCTGCCTCCTGGTACTGAGCCTTTTAACTGAAAAAGGCTTACTTTTGGAAACTTTAATGAGGAAGTTAAAACCACCTTTGGTTTCTAGTACAATATGTAATATCTTTTAATATTTCCTTTCTTCTTAGAGCTAACGTGAAATAGAATGCATTAAGGAAAACCTAGAATTCTGTTTCTACAATTTAAAAAAAATCCCTAATGAGTGAAATTGTTTTTTCAGTTTTTTAAATCCCTAGTGCCCGGCAAATGGCTGACACATAATAGGCAGCAATAAATGTTTATCGAACTGAACTAAACTGAGTTCTACACACTTATTCTTTCACAACCTGTTTTGAGTTCGTCTCGTTGCTAGTCTAATTTAGGCCTGTTTTTTGGGCCTTGCCTATTAACAGCAGTTTTGAATGGCTCTTTTTGCTCCTTGTCTTTTCCCTCTTGATTTTCCACAGTACCACCAAAGTAGGCAATGACTGTTGTACAGTATATCCTCTTCATTTAGTCTTCTTTATCTTTGACCCATCACATACTGCCTAATAGTCATATTTTAAACTCAATGTTTCCCAACTTTTTATGGCATGGTACACTTAGAAAATGATGATATTTGTGTGGTACACTGGGGTAGGAAGCAAGCCGTCTTATGACTGGAGGTTTTGGATTCTAAAGGCTGAGTCACCCTCTCAGTACAGCCGTCACCTAATTTGGGCACACCAGTATGCCTTGGTATACTTACTGGGAAGCTCGGCTTAATCTAGCATTTCAGACTGGCTGCAGTTGGAATTCATTCTATCTTTTACATAGATATTTAATGAGCACTGTTTGTGTCCATGCTAAGCTCTGGGGGAAAGGAATTGAGAGCACTGTATCAGGTATTCTTCTACATGAGCTGTCAGTTCCAGGCAGACAAATCTGTTTACTGGCCTCCAAATGAGCCTTCAGTATTCCTCTCATGCCTTTACTCATGTCTTTTACTGTTTTTAAATAACCTGTATTTCCTTTGTCATCTCTGAATCTTCCTCCTGTCTTCTCTGTGATGCTGTCCCTAATACAGTTAAAATATGGCAGTTTTGTTTTTTGTATTCTTTTCCATTTGGTTACATCATTAACTCATTCAAGTTTGGTGCCCTCTGTAAAGCCTGGATTCTTTCTTTATATTAATTCTTATTCACTTACTTTCTGTGTTATATTTGTCAGTGTTTTCCCTTTATACATGTGCCAATTGTTTTTATCATGATATTTACCCCGCTCCCTCTCCCTACAACTTTATATCATATAAATTCTGAGAAATATTTAATACTATTACAATAAATATAAAATAATATTCATCATGTATATGTAGTTATCAGGTAGTAGCAAATGTTTTTCAAGCCCATACTTGGACCAGGCATTATTCTAATAGCTTTATGTATATTGAATGTATTTAATCTTCACAGCAGCCCTATAAATATAAACCTGCCAAAAGTTGTACACTGTTATGTATCAATGCCAGGATTGAAATGTTATCAGTTACAGCGGGCAGTGTTGACACCTTACTAAATAAACATTCTGTAATACTATGCTGCCAAAAAACCAAGTTATTTATATCTGAGCAGACCAGTAGGTACTTATACCTAATATTAAACATGCCCACTAAGGTGAGTTAAGCTATATTACAGGTAGAAAGAGAAGTTGTAGTCATAAGAAATATACAATCTGGAGAGTATGATAACATACAATCAGCAAGTGGCCAATGTTATAGAAATCAAATGTTAATAAGAATATTATTTATGGAGCATCGACTGTATGTGCCAAGAGATGAACTGGGTACTTTACATATATTATCCCATCGAAGCCTTATGATAACACTATTGAGTAGTTGCTATCATCCCTATTTTATAGATGAGGAAAATGAATCTCAAATATGTAACTTGTCCAAAAGTTACTAAGCTGGGAAGTGGTAGAGCTGAGTTGGAACCTGGGCCCATCTGCTCTGTTTTCTTTTCACTGTGCTGTCCTGCCTCTCTGATGGTTGGTGCCCTGGCAGAAGGGCAGGAGATGGGCAGGCTCTCCTTTGTTAGAGTGTAGTTAGATCTGTGCTTAATTTTGGAAAATAGTACTGTGATAATGGTACTTTTTGTTTTCAAATTAGAATTTGAGGAAGGAATATAACTGATTCTTTGGAAGAGTCTCAGTAAAAGCATTATTCGTTTTTGCTAAACCATTACCTTGAGATCTTGGCTAAGCTTCTTTACCTTTTTGTGCTTCAGCTCTATCTTGTGCAACATATATGTGGTTAATAGGTATCTATTTATATCCAAAGATGTTTTTTATGATGTTAGGAGTACTGTTCACACTCTGGAAGTAAGTAGTAAGTACTACACAAAAACTAAGTTTTAGTTCTTAGTCTGAATATTGACGTTTGACACCACCATGTTTTTCCTTTATAGCATCACACCTTTACTTTGCTGTCTTTTTTTTCCCTCCTGACACTGACAAAGATATTTGTTCAGAGAGAACTGACTCTGAAGATGACACTCTTCATTGTATCTCAGTGGCTTAGGCTCCACATGCGGTTTCTTCTGTCTTTAATTAAACTTGTTTTTTTCAGTGCTATAGCTGGGAGCACTGTGTTGACACAAATCATTCTTGTACAGAACAGATTAAAATATCAGTGCTCTAATGTTCTCATCTGTGGGAAAAAGAAAATATTTGGGATATTTTATTTATAACTTTTAAAAGACTCCTCTGTGGAGAAAGATTACTTGTAGGCTGGAAAGCCATTTGACAATTAAAGGGACAGAACTCTTTAATATTAGCCTAACAAAAAGGGGGAAAAAGTATGAAAGCTTACTAAAACTCTTTTCTAGGGACTTAGAACACATTTTTCTTTCTCTTTCCTTCTTAATTTTCACTTAATTGTATCTTTTAATTCCCTAGAGTTCTGCTTAATCCTTCTAGATGCTGTGTATGCAGAATATTGACAGTTTCCGCAAAAGGCAGTTAGTCATTACAGTAAACACATATATTATGTGGAAGAGGGCTACTAGTCAAGGGAAATGGAGCTGGTGTATTGAGCCTTTAACCTTCAAATCACACTTCTGAATGTATCTGTTTTTACAATGGAGCCATTAATATTTTCTAGCTAGCTATTGGTGAATAGGCCAGCAAATTCACCGTGCTACAGCTTGAGACTCTTTTCTGCCTATCAGGCACTCACAGGGTATAAGCTACATTAATTAATGCTGGGTGCTGTGCAAATTTTAGAAGTCATGGAGTTAGGCGTGCTGCAAATTGATAAGGTAGGGACTTAAAAAGAGACCTAATACTAATAGAACACTTGCATGTATCTGAAATATTTTAAATGTCTATATGTGTTGATGTATTGACTGTCTAATCCACACAGCTCTATGAATAGGTGATATTATCTTTGCTGTACAGATGGGAAACTGAGGTCTGTAAATGTAAAGTAACTTGTCCAAGGCAACACAAGAAATGGAGAAGCTGGATTTTGAATCCAGGGAGTTTGGTTCTGTAGCCTATTCTTTTAGAGAGTTTCTGAAAGTTTACTAACTTTAGATATTGTACAATTTGGGAGATTTTACATTGTTAAACCAACACATAATATTGAGTAGATGAAGAAGATAGATATTAAAATGATGAGGAAAGTTCCTTCTTATGTTCATGTGCTAGGTGGTGGCCAGGCAAAATTTCTAGTCGTCTTTGGGTATATCTTATCAATAATTGGCAAAGGAATTATGAATTGTTCTGGTTTGTCCATATAAAGGCAAAAGGTAGCTTTCCAGAAAGGCAGACATTAGCATTCCAAGTGCCCATTCCATACTCCTGGTTTTGGAAGTTAGCTGACCTCTAACAGAGCATCTGCCTTTCAGACCTTATTTAGAGATTTGCTCGATTTGAGTTGTCCCCTGGGTTAACAGCAGTGGAATCTGTATTTCTTTGGCATTGCTCCCTTCTATGTAAATTACAGATGTTCTCCAATGCCCTTTTGGGTTGCTTTTGGAAAAAAAGGGAAAGATTAAAAGCTTTTTTTCTTTTTAAAGGAATCTAGCCTAGGTTCTAAGTAGGAGGAAATATATTTACTGAATTTTTCCTCATTTATGTTTCCCTTCAATCTTTGAAACTACTCCCTGCAGCCCTGCTGCTATGGGATCAATTTGTTGGCAAGGGTTATTCAAACATGAGCAGAATTTGTGTCCTCTTTGGATTAAAGTGCTAAAGCCAACAATAACAATTTTCATGTGGGAAGTGGTGCTCGATATCCAAGTCAGACTATACTTGGTGGTCTGTAATTTACTCCAGATTAAAAACAAGCATTTAAGGGGAATGAGGGTCTTTTCCCAGGTTTTTGTTTGTTTTCATTTCCAGTCTTTTTGTTACTTTTTTTTTTTAACCTGTTGTTTTTAAATAGACATTGTTTTAGAGGTACTTTTTTGCCTCTTGATTTGAGGGTGGAAGGGGTAGGGTACTTGAAATGAGATGTATAATAGAGTTCTTTTTTAAAAAGTTAACATTTATATTAAGGTATAACTTAAAACAGTTGAGTGAACAAATCTGCCTAAATGAATATAGCTTAAATGAATTTTCACATATATATAACTCTTTTCTCCACTTCCATTTTATTCACCTGTTACTCTTTTATCCTGTATGGCTGGAAGGAAAAAAATCACATAATCTTGAAGACTGCTATACTTAGTTTAGATTTTTGGATTTAACTTCATTTGGACCACTGGACCTCCAGGGAAGTCCCTCTTCTTATTCTTTTAAGTTATTTCAAACCTTTGTCACCGTCCTCAGAGTTTCTTTCTTATGGTTTACATATTAACTTTTAGCATGTGACTTCACCTCTTAGGTTACCAAAAAGTTGAGGCATTCAGGAGGGAGCTAGCTCCCTTATCTCCTGGCAGCCCTCTCATTGCTCCCCTTTATTTATATACCCTTATCTGTTCTTCCTTTCTGAAGGTGTGATTACATCCCTTTTGATCTCAATGATTCACTTTGGTCAGTTTATCCTCTTTTTCCCCTTTAGCTTCTCTGTTGACTTCTACTCAGTATATATGCATGGTTGAGACTTCTCAATTAAACAAGTTAATACAAATTTTGCCCTTGACCTTGAACCAATCTCTAGTTGCTATCCAACCTTTCTTCTTCACCTCATGGTCAAGCTTCTTGACTCTTCTCACTGTTTCCACTTCTGATCTCTCATTTGCTCTTCCTCAGCTCTAGGACGGCTTTTCATCTCTTTCTTCACTGAAACTGCTTCTGCCAAAATCACCAGTTTTTGAAGTCCCTTCTTTGATATTTTTTTCTCTGATTTTTCCTTCTTCCTCTCTAAGCCATCCTCAGACTCCTTTTGGGAACTCCACTTATTTTCCCTATCCCTTAAATGTAGGAGTTTTCAAAGATTCAGTCTTTATTTGGACTTACTTCTATTTTTTACGTTTTGTGGACAATCTGGTCCACATGCACAAGGTTTTAATTATTGCCTGTACCTTCTACATTCTGATACTAATTCTATTTTGAATCTCTCTCTTGATCTCCAATTTCAGACTGACAGTTATATTTGGATATGTCGCAGTCACATATGAAAAACGGACATTATTATCTTACCTCAGCATATCCCTTCCTCAGAATAAACCTGCTTCCCTTGTTGTATTCTCTACCCTAGTTGGTGGCACCTTCTGCATCTTTCTTTAGTTCATACGTTTTTTTCTTTCTTTCTTTTTTTTACAATGTTCTGTGCCAGGCACTAGGTTCTGGAGTATAGAACTACAAAGACGTTATGAGATAAGGTCCCTGCCCTCAGTCACAAAGACTAATAGAGAGAAAACACATGAACAGAGAATTACATTACATTACAATTTAGCAAATACAATGGTAGAGGTGTGTGCCATATGCATTTATAACACAAAAAGGAACATAGAACTCAAATTGTGGATTCAGGAAAAGCTTCTTGGAGGAAGTGATGCCCGAGTAGAGTCCTCAGAAGTAGGAGCTTGCTATGACTCCTCCCTTTCCCTTTTCTCTTCCATTACTTGCTGAGTACCGTTATTTCTAGACTCTTAATGTCTCCCAGATTTATTGCCTCTTTCCTATCACACCTGCTACTGCCTTAGTTCAGGCTTCTTTGGGATATAGCGCAATCTCCTAATGTCTTTCCTTTTTCCATTCTTAGTATCCTCTCCCCCCAGTTGATTATCCACATTGACACTACAGTAAATCTTTATAAGAAAACATTCTGATCATAACCTTCACAGGTTTGACTGTAAAGTAATACATAATTATATGCATATGTCACATTTTACTTATCCATTCATTAGTTGATAGATGTTTGGGTGGTCTCTACTTTTTGGCTATTATGAATGCTGTTGTGAACATTCATGTTAAAGGTTTTGTGTGGACATAGGTTTTCATATCTCCTGGCTATATACCTAAGAGTGGAATTACTGGGTCATACGTTTTCCAGACTGTTTTACAAAGCAACTGTGCCATTTTACATTCCTACCAGCAATGTATAAGGGTTCCAATTACCCCATGTTCTTGCCAACACTTGTTATTTTCCTTTTTAATTTTTGATACTAACCAATGGTACTAATACTAATGGATGTAAAGTGGTATCTCCTAGTGTTTTTGATTTGCACTTCCATGTTGGCTAAGGATGTTGAGCATCTTTTCTGTGCTTTTGACCATTTCTATATCTTCTTTGAAGAAATGTCTATTCAGATCTCATTTTTAAAACTGAGTTATTTTTTTATTTGAGTTATAAGAGTTCTTTATATATTCTAGATACAAGTCCCTTATCAGATATATGATTTGCAAATACTCTCCCCTTTTGTGGAATTTGTCTTTTCACTTTCTTGTTTTTTTTTTCTTCATTTTCTTGATAGTGTCTTTTGAAGCATAAAAGTTTTTAATTTTGATGAATCCCCAAATACCTATTTTTTTCTTTTGTCCCATATACTTTTGGTGTCATATTTTAGAAACCATTGGTCACCCTAAGGTCATAAAGATTTACCCCTAAATATTGTTCCAATAGTTTTAAAGTTTTAGTTCTTATATTTAGGCTTATGATCTATTTGGAGTTATTTTTGTGTGTATGGTGTGAGGAAAGGGTCCAACTTCATTATTCTGCATGATATCCAGTTGTTCCAGCACTATTTGTTGAAAAGACTGTTTTCCCCTATTGAATTGTCTTGGCACCTTTGTTAAAAAAACAAAAACACCTGTTGGGCTTCCCTGGTGGCGCAGTGGTTGAGAGTCCGCCTGCCGATGCAGGGGACACGGGTTCGTGCCCCGGTCCGGGAAGATCCCACGTGCCGCGGAGCAGCTGGGCCTGTGAGCCATGGCCACTGGGCCTGCATGTCCGGAGCCTGTGCTCCGCAACGGGAGAGGCCACAACAGTGAGAGGCCTGCGTACTGCAAAAACAACAACAACAACAAAAACCTGTTGACCATAAATGTAAAGGTTTATTTATGGAGTCTCAGTTCTATGTGATAGATTTATACATCTGTGCTTAAGTCAATACCACATTATCTTTATTATTGTAGCTCTGTAGTAAGTTTTTAAATTGGGAGGTGTGAATCTTCCAATTTTCTTCTTCTTTTGAAAGGTAATTTTGGCTATTCTGAGTCCTTTGCATTTCCATATGAATTTTAGGGTCTGAAAAATTCAGCTGTTATTTTGATACAGGTTGAACTGAATATGTAGATCAATTTGGGAAGTATTGTTATCATAATATTGTCATCCAATCGATAAATGTGGGATGTCTTTCCATTTATGTAGATATTCTATAGTTTTTCAAGAGTGTTTTATAGTTTTTATTCTATAAGTTTTAAATTCTTTTGTTAAATTTATTCTAAAATATTTTATTCTTTTTGATGACATAAGTGGAATATTTTTATTAATTTCATTTTTAGATTGTTTAAGTGTATATTAGAAGTACATTTCTCCAACCTTACTGAACTGATTTATGATATCTACTGGATTTTTAGTGGATCCTTAGGATTTTTGATATGTAAGATCATCTTGTCTACAAATAGGGATAGTTTTACTTCTTTGCTTTCAACTAGGTGCCTTTTATTGTATTCTCTTGCCTAATTACCCTGGCTAGAGCTTCCAGTACAATGTTGAACGAAAGTGGTTAGAGTGGATGTCTTCGTATTTTTTTCCTTTTCTTGGAGGGAATACATTGTCTTTCACCATCAGGTATGATGTTAGCTGTGTGTTTTTCTTAGATTTTCTTTATCAGGCTGAGTCACTTCTATTCCTAATCTGTTGTGTGTTTTCTTAATCATGAAAGTGTGTTGGGTTTTGACAAATGCTTTTTCTGTTTCTATTTAGATAATCATGTGATCTTTGCCTTTCTATTCTATTGATATGGGTGTGTGTTGATTCAGATGTTGAGCCATTCCTGCATTCCTAGGATGTATCTCACTTGGTCATCAAGTATAATCTTTTCATGTGCCGCTGGATTTAGTTTGCTAGTATTTGTCAGGGATTTTCTCATCTATATTAATAAGAGACATCAGTCTGTAACCTTCTTTTCTTGTGATGCCTTTGTCTTGTATTGTTAGCTTGTAATGCTGACTTCATAGAATAATTTAAGAAGTGTTTCCTTCTCTTGAATTTTGGTACAATTTGTGAAGACATAGAATTAATTCTTTTTCAGATGTGTAGTAGAACTCACTAGTGAAGCTGTCAGCCTGGGCTTGTGGGAAGTTTTTAAACTACTAATTCAATCTCTTTACTAGTTTCTCAGAGATATTCAAATTTTCTATTTCATCTTGAGCCAGTTTCAAGAAGTAGTTTCTGTCTTTCTAGGAATTTGTCCATTTCATCCAAGTTATCTAATTTGTTGTTTTAAATTGTAGTGTTTTCTTCAAATCTTTTTTCTTTCTGTATGGTCAGTAGTGATGTTTCCTCTTTAATTTCTGCTTTTAGTAATTTAAGTCTTCTCTCTTTTTCTCTTGGTCAGTCTAGCTAAGGATTTGTCAATTTTGTTAATCATTTCAAAGAAGTAGCATTTGGTTTTGATTTTTCTCTGCACAGGCTCCGGACGCGCAGGCTCAGCGGCCATGGCTCATGGGCCCAGCCACTCCACGGCATGTGGGATCTTCCTGGACCGGGCCACGAACCCGTGTCCCCTGCATCGGCAAGTGCACTCTCAACCACTGCGCCACCAGGGAAGGGAAGCCCTAAAAATATTTTTTATTTCATTAATTTCCACTATTTACTATTTAATTTTTTCCTGCTTGCCTTAGGTTTAGTTTTCTCTTCTTTTTTCTAGTATCTTATTGTGGAAAGTTGATCTATTAATTAGAGATCATCTTATTTAATATAGGCATTATAGCTATAAATTGCTATATAAGCACTTCTTTAGCTGTGTCCCATAATTTTACCCATAATTTTGCTATGTTTTGTTTTAATCTCATTCTTCTAAAAGTATTTTCTAATATCCTTTGTTATTTCATCTTTGATTAATTGACTATTTAATTGTGTTGTTATTTTCCACATATTTATGGAGTTCCCAGATTTCCTTATGTTACTGGTTTCTAATTTCAGGCCACTCTGTATGGTATCAGTCATTTAAAATTCATTGAGACTTATTTTATGGCCTAACGTAAGGCCAAATATTATTCTGGAGCACATTTCATGTGTGCTTGAGAAGAATATATGTGTTGCTGTTGCTGGGCAGAGTATTCTTTAGATGTCTCTTTGGCCCTGTTAGTTGATATAGTGTTGTTCAAATCTTCAATTTCCTTACTGGTCTTTGTAGTTGTTCTATCCATTACTGAAAGTGGGATATTGAGATCTCCAAACATTATTTTTTTCCCCAAACATTATTTTTTTAATTGTTTATTTCTCCCTTCAATTCTGTCACTTTTTCCTCACATATTTTGTGGCTCAGTTGTTAGGAGTATGTATGTTTATAATTGTTAAATCTTCCTCAGGGATTCACAGTTTTACCATTATAAAATGTTTCTATTCATCTCTAGTAATATTTTTGTTTTAAACCCTGTTTTGCCTAGTATTAGTATAGCTGGTCCAGTATTGCCTATAAACCCTATTTTGCCTAGTATTAGTATAGCTGGTCCAGGGTTGCTGTGTGAATTTATATATTTTTTTTTCTATCCTTTTACTTTCAACTTATTTAAAGTATATCTCTTGTAGAGAACATATAACTGGATCTTTTTTTTTTAATCCAGTTTGACAATATCTGCATTGTCATGATTTATAATACTATATTTGTGCTGTAAATTGTTGGTTGTGCTTCATTGCCTAAGTAAACCCACTAAATACAGTGGTGCTCATGGAAGCTTTATATTGAATACTTTCTGAATTTCTTCCTCTTCCTGTCCCTATTTTAGCATTTTGAATGCTGCCATTGTTAGATATAGATATAGGTATAGATACAGATATATAAAACCAATGTAACTCATATCATGTAGGTTATCTGAGCAAAAAAGTGAGTTATCTATTAGCTTTGAAACCAGAGTGCTCAGTGTTAGTGGTTGTTGGATCACATTCCTTTGAGTCAGTAAAGTATAGCATATATATTAGAATTAAGCAGAACTTTTTTCCTTTAGCAGCAATCTCTCTCTTTTAACCCTAACTATGTTAAAGTCAGAGTTTTGGCTTTGGAATTGCCAGGAATAACTTTACTTTACATGGATAATTAACCAGATTGAATAACAGAGCAAAAGAACATACTTTATTTCCACACTGTGGTAATAATAAAAGTTACTAATTTTGGAGCTGCACATTATTTCCATAGTTGGATATGTCTTAATAAGGGAGTGGTTTTGTCTCACTAACCTCACATCACACCAAGAAACCTGCTTCTGCATAAAGGAGGTTTAACTTATTTTCTAAGCTAAATAATTTTTCAGCATAGGATGTTTAGGTACATATTTTTCTTCAGGCTACAATCTAGAATCTGTTAGTAGGAAGGTAAGGTTGAGAATTCCTGCTTTGGTTGATTCAGTGCTTTACAACCTGAACTGTTCCTTGAGGCAAGCTATTTCTCAATTCCATTTTTTCTATGTATATTCTGAAAATAATAAAGACACCATAGCTATGAGGTAACTTCAGTGTTATATCCTACTTGTTTAAAATCAGGGACTTTTTGGGGGGTGGAGGAGGAGGGGAAAGTACTGGGAAAGAAGAGTAAAAATATAATTTAAAAATTTTATTATCCAGAATTCTATATAGTAGTGGCATTTAAAAATAAAACTAGAGAAAGGGTTCTTGGTGATATTTCTTGGTTTCCATTTAATTTTTGGTTGAGGATATTCAATGTTCTATCAGTTTCTTTGCATTTTTAAATAAAAGCCCACCAAAGAGTTCAAATTTTGATCCTTGAGATGATTAGGTACTTATTTAGGTAAAGGCTTAGTTATGTATCACCCTCAAATTTAATTGTTTGTTCTGTGTTCACTGGAATTTTGAAGCAAAATCAAAAGAGCACTGAACACTAAATAGTTTCTCAGGCGGTAACTGCTATTTTTATTTATGTTGAAAAGCTATTTAGCTTAAGGGAGAAAATTAAAATATCCTGGTAATTACTTTGTTCTACCTGTACTGTCTTGATAATGATTTATCTTATTCAGATAGAATATGGCAGCAAACACATGATTTCATTTTAACAATTTGTTGGTTGAACCTAATCATCTTTAACTTTAATAGATTTGTATCAATTATATACTCACAATGAGAATGCCTCACGAAAGGTCTTCTTTCCAAACTACTAACACCTTCCATTGGAGACCAGAAGGCATCACTCACTGCCTATTAGCTGATATTTGTTCCTTTTCTGCTATCTTTTTTACATCATATGTCAGTGCCCACTGTGAAAGGTACTAGAAGCCACCTAATCAATAAGATACTCTTAATTTTCTGCCTTCTCTCTCTTTATATATTTTTGAGGTATAATTTATAAACAATAAAATAAATTAAACAAATTACATAAACATTTTATTTTTTAATTTAAAGTTATTTACTTTTACTTAAAATTGTTTATTTTATTAAACAAATTTACACAAATTTTAAGTGTACTCAAATGTAAATACTAACCCAATTTAAGTATACAGTACTTACATCACCTCAGAAAGTTCCCTTATGCCACTTTTCTGTCAGCCAGGAGGTGAGTGTTTCAGTTCCAAACTCCATCTGAATGCTTGCTTTCTTGAATCACTAATGGTACTAACTGTCCCCGGCTGGCTCCCCAGGATGTAGACTCTGAAAGGGAGTTTAGCTTGCAGGGTGTTTATTAAGGAGTGCCCTTGGGGTCAACATTTGTGAAGGCAGGGGAAGAGAGCAGGACTGGGTAGCAGGAAAAACCAAGCTGCCGGAAGGCCAAATGCCATCCTGGAATGACCCCATGAAGAACTCTGGGCCTTGACTAGCTTTGTAGAGTTATCTGGAGTTGGGGCAAGAGGGTCAAGCCTTTATATTCCCATTTTGATCTGTTGCTGGATGCAGGCTGCCCTGAGAAGAGACTCAACCTTAGAGAATGTGGGTTTCTGCAGTTGAGGCCATCGTAGAAGGGCCTGTCAGATGATGGTTGACCACTCTCTCAGCAGCTGGGCAACAAATCCTTCATCCAAGGGGAATTTGAAAAGTATCTCACATTGTCTCTCACATTGCTGTTAAGGAAATTCAAGCTGCTTGGAAGCGCAGGTGTTTTTTATTCAAGTCTAGAAGGAGGAAACCAGAATTAGAATAAAGAGTAATTGATAGCAGCTAAATACTAGAAAATTCATGATTACATTATTTAAAACTTATTCTAATAATATTTTTGAATATGTTTTATGATTTATTCTTTCAAGAAATATTTGAGAGCTTATATTAATGGAGACATTTATCCTTCATCTTGGCCATCTACTAGCTGAATCCCTTATATTTGGGAACTCCTCTGTATGAAGCCAAGCTCATCTACCACAGTAGAGGCTGAAAATGCAACGTTATTGAAAGGGCTGCAGGCCTCAAACCTAAGCTCTGCCAAACAGACACATTTTTTAATCAGACCTCGTGTTGTGAAGGACCAGAATTTTGTTTTTAATGGTTTGTTGTGCCAGCAGAATAGTGAGTAAAGCCATATCCACTTTCCAGAGATGGCAGACTCCACTTCGGTGGAGTCAGCAGTGTAAACACCCAGAGCTAAAGACAGTAGTTTCCTCACCAGCCCGGTTCTGTGGCATGCTTCTTTGGGTTTTGTTTCTGACTGGGTAGCCTATCTGCTTAATTAACTAGGATTGGTGTCTGTTGCTTGCCCCTCAAAATCCCTGGCTAATATAACTTACCCTCCACCAAATGCTCTAGGCAGTAGGATTATCATGGTGAAAAGAAAAACGTTTAGTGGGGAGAGACTGATGGTTAGTAAAAAGATAAATTGACAATATAATTCTAGACTATAAGTAGCACAAAGGAAGTGAACAGGAAAAAGATAAATAAAGGAGGGGAAATTGGAGATGGGGGGCAAGGGATCCTTAAAGAAGGCTAGGAAAGTAAAATGATTGCCCTGAGACCAGTAGGCTGAGAGGAAGAGTGAGCTGGGTGAAAGGGGAACGGGTGTGATGAAAAAGAATTTTGCAGCCAGAGACAAGAGCATTTGCAAAACGGGTGAGAATGAACTTGAATTAACTGTTCAAGGAACCAAAAGGAGCATTGTGGTTGTCAGTTGTGTTTGTTTAGCTAATTTAATAGAGTTTCTCTTTTTAAAGAAAAATACATTTTGATATGAAAACCTATGCTATAACTGATGGCTCTCTATTAATTCTGAAGCAGTACTGTTTAAATCCAAAAACTTGTCTGATTGACTACATTAGAATCACCAGGGAAGTTTTCAGTAAGTACAAATTTCTGGGACCCACCCATAGAGAGTCTAATCAGCCAAATTTGTAAGCATTAGTGTTAGACTGCAATGTTATATGAGGTAACACTGTCAGCAAAGCAGAAGCTTACTTTAGTTTCAGCTAAAGCACACTTGAGTAACAGCGCTGGTTACTGCAAATGCTGTGCAAGTCTCATGCATGTGAAATTGGTATATACCCCTTTACTTGATAGACATAAAGCTTTTACCTGACTAGAAATAAAACAGGGAGAAATCAGTCTTTCTTTCATTAAATTTTGCCTTTTTATGTAGAAGTCTATGCTAGTTGTGTTGTACAAGGTAAAAAAAAAAATTATTTGGAAGTCTAGTTGCTAGCTGTATCTGACAAGGTGAAAATCCTAGTAATTCTTAGTAATATTCAGTATTGAATGAAACCCCAGATGCTAATATATTGAATCCTGTTGTGAGGTTATTGGTGATAACAGATTAAAGACTTTTTTTAGTTGTCTATAGGACATGTTTTTATCCAGAGTCTCTAAGAATACTATGGATTAGCTTCAGGTTCAGCTAATTTGAAGGTAACCCCAGTCCAGGTTTTATTAACAGATATAATTCGAAGTATATCTTACCAAAGAGTCAACCTAGTTAAAGAACTCTGAGCAGAAGGCAAGCTGTTTTAATTATGAGGTCATTGATAACTTGGAGCTTTTCTAGGTGAGAACCAGTGTATCCAAGTAGAAGCCATGCTATGCTTATTCTGATCACAATCAGACAATTATGCAATTTTGTCTCCCTGAGTATAAATTTTTACCAAAAAACCCCATAAATGTTATATTAAAATATGAGAAAATTGTTGTCTAAGATTCTGTGTTTGTCAAACTCAAACTGGTGTCTTGTACATTTTATTTCACTCCCCTGAGGTGGGAATAAACATGGCACTTCTTTCTGAAGCATCACTTTCCCTTGATGCTCGTGATATAAAACCTTATTTTTGTATGGAAACAAATATGTATATATTCTAGAATAGGGAATTTATTATTTTCATAAAAATGTGTCATTAATATGTAGTGATTTATTGTTTTAAAATGATTTAGTAAATGTTTTTAAATTTTCTCAATTTCTATTATTGCAAATATTAATTGTTATAATCACATAAACAAACTCTTTGGAGTTCTCAGTAATTTTAAGAGCATAAAGGAGATCCTGAAACCACAAAGTCTGAACCAGAACTACTGGACTAGGTAAAATACTACTTTCCCCCAACTTAGCTAACATTTAAATATATCCTCACAGCCTTGTCCATGGAAAATATTTACAGCTTCTTGTTTCACTTTCATTTTTACTCCTTGTTTTCTTTCAGTTTTGAAAAGAGTTAGATAAAGCAAAGACCTGGACTGGGAATGGGAAGCGAGTAAGGAGGCAGATAAGCATGTTTCCATTATAAGAAGATAGCTTAAAGTATTGGGAGTTGTCAAAGCATATCTTTTGTTTCTATGATTCTGACTTAAAGAAGTAGTAATTTCTGATGTATTTTAAGCCTAGGCAAAGTATATTTTGACTATATCAATGTTTTATTTTTCTTTAAAAACATTTACTTCATCTTTAAGGAAGCAGTGTTTTTAAAATTAATGTTGGTTTTTTTAAAAAATGGTAACTCATTTCCAGTTTTTAGTAGAAGTTATGAGGAAATTGATTCCATTCACTGTATTTGTTTTGCTTTGAAGCCTTCAAGAATGGTTCTGTATATTCTTCAGAAGTGAGATAGATAGACTGATAATCAATGTTAAATCGTTTTTTTCAAACTTTCTGATATAAAAAAAGATTACTGTCTAGAAAGAACCAATTCTTTTTTCTGAAAGAACTTTAAAAATATAATAATTGTCAGTTGCAGGAATAAATACCACCAAAACTCTCATATGTAGATGTAGAAATTTGGCAATTATTTCACCATTATTTGGAAAATTATCTGTGGAAACATTTATTTGCATTTCAAGGGGATGATTTTTTTTTTTTTTTTTTTTTGCGGTATGCAGGCCTCTCACCGTTGCGGTCTCTGCCGCCGCGGAGCACAGGCTCTGGACGCGCAGGCTCAGTGGCCATGGCTCACGGGCCTAGCCGCTCCGCGGCAGGTGGGATCTTCCCAGACCGGGGCACAAACCCTTATCCGCCTGCATTGGCAGGCGGACTCTCAACCACTGCGCCACCAGGGAAGCCCCAGAGTTAGATTTTTAATAAAGTCTAACTCTTCTCTTCCAAAAGCAGTAGCTTTAGTGACCACATGTTAGACTGGGAGTCACCACCAAGAAATGCCAGTAAGTGTCAATGGGTACCACTTGGGAGGACAACAAAGAAATAAAACTACCATGGGGTAAAAAAGTATAAGAGAGAAAAAAAGAAAAAGTGAGGGGTGGTAGTGGTAGAGTCCTTCAGTAGTATCTAGTGAGAATATTCAAAATAATTTAGGGCCATTACGGGTTTCAGGCACTAACCAACAAATAGATAAAGCCAGCAAATCTCTACTGTGATTTGTCAGTTGGCTGGTAAGTCCCCTTGGTCAGCATCACTAGCATGCTGTTGATTCCTCTGAGTGCATGGGTGATATTGTGAGGAGGGTCAGGAAATACTTGATCATACCAGCCAAATATCAGATGCTGGCTTAAGTGTTTTGCGTGATATGTTTTTTTAACTGAACTTTTTATCTTGGAATAACTTTAGATTTACAGAAAAGTTGCACAGATAGTACAGAGTCTGGGTATACCCTTTACCAGATTTCACTTTCCCCTCAGGTTATCATCTTACATTACTGCTTGGTTTCTTTTAATCCTCACGAACAACCTTTGATAGAAGCTACTATTATTTTGTTTTCTGTAAGAAGAAACTTTGGCCGTATTGTGAGGAATAATATATCTATTATTTCAACAAATATTTGAGTGCATACTATGTGGCAGGCGTTATTTTAGGGTTGGCCATGGGCATACATTGGTGAATAAGATGGTATGCCTGCCTTCATGAAATTGTAATATTTATGTCATTTGTTCTGCATAGTACTCCGTTGAACTAACTTCCTTTTTGTTCCTCTAGGAAGTCATTATAGGAAAAGCACTGAAATGTTTATCTTATGGGTGAAGTAGTATTGACTATCACCCACCACCCAATTTGTTTCCTCAAAATTATGAGATGTAGTTAGCTCAAGATCTCTCCACTTAGCCACCTTCTCAAACTGCTCCGTAATGTTAATATATGCCAGTTTGGATTTCTGATTATCTGTATACCCAGTTATATTTATTGCTGTATATTGTCATCCTCAAAACATCCTTTGTTGGCTTACAACCTAAAATGCATTGGCTCTGTAGGTAGTATAGATTATGTGAAAATATAGTTCTCAGCATCAGAAGCCTGGGTTAGATTTTCAGTGATGGAATATAGCCTTCAAGTCTGTTAACAGAAATGGGAATCCCATGACTACCTCACCATACTCCTTGCTGAAAATACTACTATTCCTGAGGAGGGGGGTCATTGACCTTTACATCCATTATAGAGGTATGGGAGGAGCAGGGAGGAAGAAGTACCTTAAGTAATATGTTAGCCACAGAGAGACAAAAGAATAATCAGAGCACTTAAAAGCTGGAGGAAGCTTATGAAAGAATGGGGAGGTGAGCTTCTTGTAACAGGGATCCCTGCTGTTCTCTATTTTCAGTGTGGCAAAGCAAACCAGGCCCCTATGGACTCTAAAGAATGAATTATGGACCTGAATAGTAATGTGGTAGTGCTAATGATTTCATCAGTGACCATGGCCTTTGTCATTCTGTTTTGGGTGTATGTGTGTTTATGTGTGTGCATTTGGGCCAATTAACTTATTAAATAACTTATTTGGCTTAAAAAATAAATTGTAGTTTTTCAAGAATAATTTAGTTATTATGAATTTGGCAGGGTGGGAAATGCACTTTACATGTTTCTACAATCATACTGACTGAACAAACAAATGGGTTACGTCATTTTTTTGTGTGTTTAGTCCCATGTACATACTGCTTTCAGCCTAGTCCTTTTTCTGTCAGTCTTTTAGATCTTTCTCCAAATTATTCTATCAAAAACTGAAATTTTCACTTTTTTCCTCTAAATTGTTTTCCCATTTTCTCCCATCATCCTTTAATTCATTCTCATGCATTAGTTTTTATAACCTTCTAGAGGGAATCAGATTTCCTTTTGTTTGTATTTACATTTTTTTCAGAAATCTAGTTTTTTGGTTTTTTTTTTTTGTGGTACGCAGGCCTCTCACTGCTGTGGCCTCTCCCGTTGCGGAGCACAGGCTCCGGACGCGCAGGCTCAGCGGCCATGGCTCACGGGCCCAGCCGCTCCGCGGCCTGTGGGATCTTCCCGGACCGGGGCACGAACCCGCGTCCCCTGCATCGGCAGGCGGACTCTCAACCACTGTGCCACCAGGGAAGCCCAGAAATCTAGATTTTAATCTTTATATTTGTGAGTTTTATTAAGTGTCTTTTGTGGCAATAATGATTTATAATAGACTTCCAGTTGTCAATGGAGATGTTATACCACTATTAAGTCTAAAAAATATAATAATGAAATGAATATTTCTTCTAGACATGTATTTATTGTTCCTCCAGACCAGTATCTAAGACTTAATCCAAAGTTCAGTTAGTTTTAGAAGAGACATTTTACATCTTTCCATACTTCCTCATCTAAAATATTCCTGAAAAGTTTATATGCTTTTCATGCTCTCTTTCTCCCAACTGTACATTTATGACATTAATGTTCTTAGAGTTTAGTGTTTCATTAGTTTTCTGGAATCTCATGGTTTTCTCAAACCTAATTTTGATTTCATACTACTAACTTTAAACTTCTCTAAGATTCTCTCAAGAGATCCTTGAGGGAGTTGGACTTGTTCTTGAGGCACTCAAGAATGATTATTCAATCTGTTCTTAAGTATGTGATGTGGGTCAGCATTTCATTGAAGACAAATGAAATATCTCTTAGTTTTAAGGTGAAAGTTACCTTATTCTCTTCATACTCTGCTAAATACCAAGCTACAAACAACCACAGACCACACGTGGATGGAGACATGATGCTATGCTATGCTAGGCTTCACTACACTACACTGCACTACTTTACACTAAGTGAAAAGTGCAAGGATGGGCTACTGTCCTCAATTTATATGAAGATTTGTGTGAAAGAAATGTACCTCGAAGAGGTGGAGATCCTCCAAAAACCCTCTTTTACCTAAGGGTGCTCTTTGCTATTGACATTAATTAGCAACTTTGAGCTAGTTTTATGCTGCCCAAAATGAAATGGAGAATTAATAATTTTCTCTAAATCTGAATTCTCTTCTAGATCATTTCGGACATCAATCTATTTTTTTATTCTTCTACCTAGAGCATGGCCCTTGTGCAAGTGACAGAATTTATATTTCTGTTAAGCTTGAGACTTCTAAGAAATCCCCTTTCTTTTCTACAAAGGGACAATTTAAGATCTCTCACTGAGACTTCCCACGTTGTCTTATGTGCTGGATACTGCTTGCTGAGTTTAGATTGCCAATTTCTGTCTAATGGTTTTATCTTCTAGAAATCTCAAAAGCAAATAATTCTGTTGCCATTTTTCTCAAGGTGTGTATATGCCTTTCAGATATTTGGTTGGAAACAGAAGACTGTTCCTGTCTTGCTCATCTGGGTAGAACTCATTTACTGTTTTTCCTTTTAAACTGTTAGCTCAAGTGACCTTACACACGAGTCCCAGCTGTGCATTAGCATTGCTTGGGGATGTGTTTGTATCTTTTGTCTAAAAATACCCAGCCGGTAGGATTCATGATCCATGAAAGCTAATTGAAACAATTTCTCTTCAAGTTTTGGCAAGCGAAGCATGCATTATAAGCATTAATATCTATAAATTGAATTGTTAATGAATCTAGACACTAATAATGAATGCCATTTTGCAGGCTTAACTAGAAACACTAAAATTAGCAGGATCTGGAGCAGAATTTTCAATCATTTTTGCTTATTAAATAGCAAAGCTATGCTTTTAATAAGCTAATCATTTTTATTTGACCCCATAGGAGTAGCTCAGTTGATTAGAAACAGGTTTCTAAGTGCAAAACAATGTTGTTTTTCTCTTACCAAAGCACTGAAATTTTAAGATGGATATTTGATCTCACAGTCTGTATCTTCTAATCACATCTGTACATACATTTCAATGCTTTATGAAATACTCCATTTCTCCTACATTAAGCTGTATGTTTGTGTGTATGCATATGTGTGTGTATGTGCACATGTGCATCCTCTTCAGTTTTTAAAGTCACTGTCACATTGGCTTAAACAAATGGTCTCATTTTGCATGAAAACATTTGAGAAGATTGCATTATTAAGGTGTAATACAATCTGGAGTGTAATGGTTGCCTGATAGCTTTATTATTTTCAGAGCCTTTGATATATATATATACACATACATATATATTTGCATTTGAATATCATCTCCTAAAACTTTTGCATAGACCCAGTTTAAATAGCAGCAAAATCTAGTATTGGGTTGGCCAAAAAGTTTGTTCAGTTTTAAGTAAAAAGACATTTTTCATTTTCACCAAGAATTTTATTGAACAATGTAGTCACTAACCGAATAAACTTTTTGGCCAACCCAATACATAATGTTAAACAACAATGGAATGTTTTTCCCCTAGTGCTTGAGTGACTTGAGATAGTAAGTCATGCGCTGAAGGGTACATTTAGTGCCTTTCAGTAGCTATATACCAAATAGTTACCAAGTGGCCTGAAAGAGTTAACGCACCTTTCTGTGTCCTTTCGCTTACTACCAAGGAATGACTTAACCACTAGGAAGAATGAAATGGTACTAACTAGGAATATGTGACATCTCTCTCTATATTCTCATGGAGGTGACTGAAACTGGAAGTCAAAGTACCTTTTCTGATTGCTTCTTTCCCTACAAATCTTAAGGATATTGACCACTGCTTTGGCTTGAACTAAAAAAAACTAAGATCATAGATTATGATCCTTTGTATTTCTATGGTGTCAGTTGTAACTTCTTTCTCATTTCTAATTTTACTGATTTGAGTCCTCTCCCTTTCTTTCTGGATGAGTCTGGCTAAAGGTTTATCAATATTGTTTATCTTCTCAAAGAACCAGCTTTTAGTTTTATTGATCTTTGCTATTGTTTTCTTCATTTCTATTTAATTTATTTCTGATATGATCTTTATGATTTCCTTCCTTATACTAACTTTGGGTTTTGTACATGTATACAATGGAATATTACTCACCCATAAAAAGGAATGAAGTTGGGTCATTTGTAGAGACGTGGATGGACCTAGAGAGTCATACAGAGTGAACTAAGTCAGAAAGAGAAAAGCAAATATAGTATATTAACGCATATATGTGGAATCTAGAAAAATGGTATAGATGATCTTATTTGCAAAGCAGATGTAGAGACACAGACGTAGAGAACAAATATATGGATACCAAGGGGGAAAGGGGTGGGGTGGGAGGAATTGGGAGACTGGGATTGACACATATACATTATTGATACTATGTATAAAATAGACAACTGATGGGAACATACTGTATAGTACAGGGAACTCTACCTAATGCACTGTGGTAACCTAAATGGAAGGAAAGTCCAAAAGGGAGGGGATATCTGTATGTGTATGGCTGATTCATTTTGTTGTGCAGTGGAGGCTAACACAACAGTGTAAAAAGCAACCATTCTCCAATAAAAATTAATAAAAAAAAAAGAAAGAAAAGAATACTAAGAAGCCAAAGTGTAGAAGCTGAGTCTGATAGTAATTTTTGCTTCAGAGTTTATAGGTTGGAATTTTTGTGGAAAGGTAGCCCGGAAGGGTTATTAGGATTCTTTGGTATTGTTTTTTTTTTCTTCAGCATGTTGCATATTCCTTTTTACTACCAGGTCTAAGAATCTATAATACATTTAGAAGAATGAAATGTATAACCAATGTATGTCATACATATTTTCTCAGGAATATAGTGTGTATTGTATTATCATTTATGAAATTGTTTTCAGGATTTGTCAACCATCATAGATGTGATAATTACAGTCATGCACTTTTTTTCCCCTGATGACTACTTTCTTTAGTTAACTAAAGCTTATACTTTAATTCTTATATACATGGCTTCATCAAAATGGAAATTGAATAGTCTTAGAGCATTTGGTACCACTCCTCCCAAAAGCTGATGATCAGCCTACATGTATGTGACTGAATCAGCCCAAGAAAGTCTTCCTAGTCACAAAGCCCAAGAAAAAAACAAACAGCAAAACAAAATCCTTCCTCAAAGGACTGTTTAGAGAACACTCATTTCTTAGTTAATAAGCTTTCAGTACTCTGGCATTTTGATCAATATTTTAAAATGTTTTAATTGAATTCAGTCTTTCTTTTCCTGTTAGAAATAAAATTTGGATGGACTATATTTTTCATATCAGTAAATCTTGATTAAATGATTCCGTGGATTATAATCCTGCCTGGATTTGACTATCTACTTTTATTAATTTCCAAGAACATGTAATTTTAAAACTGTATTACCAATCTAAGTGCTGATATCAAAATCTTCTCCAGAATTGCCTAAGTCATTTTGCAACCATTTGACATGGCCACTTGTAGCACAGAAATAATATATGCTCCTGAATAAGCAAGAGTTTTTGCCTATTCAGAACTTCTTGCTATTATCTGGTCAATTTCATGGAAATGAATTCCACAGACAAGTCTTAATAGTTAAGGTCAACCTATTATAAGTGATTATACTTAGAGCAGAGTAGGAATCTTCTACTTTTCTTTCTTATCCAAATACTTGAAAAAGTTTTCTACATCAGTTCAGTTTTCTTGAAGTTTTTACAATATCCTGGGCATGTGATAGTTTACATTACAAACATGACTTAAAATCTTTAAAATAAAATTTATTTCTATTTTTAGTTAGAAGGAAATGTGCTGACATTATCACTGCAGTATTTGATTTTTACACTAGCTCTGTTTCTCAAAAATGTTTCTTTTAATATCTGCAGTGTTTATAAACAGAAGGACCAAACTCTGTGTTATACTGAATGACATACCTCATTCCAAAGTAGAGAGGGGTTGAAAGGATGTCTCTAACACAAACATTTTCTCTTCTTATAAGTGCTTTTGGAAGATAGCATTCTATGAAAGAAATTAAAAACAGTAAGTCAAACTTGAACATAAGAATAATTCTTATTGCAAGCTTACTTCTTAAAATATCATTATCTTCATCTTAAAATGTATCCTCATTGTCATTATCTTAAACTATTCCTCTCCGTTAAAATAGTAGGACTTGAGGCTTTGTAATGTTAAAAATCTATTCTGCAGTGCTTATTTTAAAAATACAATGTTAACAGAGTGATTTTAAACCAAATCCTGAGCTGTATCTAAAGGTTATGGTTTTACATGACCAAGAACCAGAATTCTCTTTAGATCCTCAAGCCTATGCTTTTCACAGTATCTTTCCATGACTTACATAAGATAAGAAACCAATAGGGACGCTTACACATCGCTTATGTGAGGAATCCAGGAAAACAAACACATACAAGAATGGGTAAATTATGAGACTTTGAAATTATGATTACTTGTTAATACTA
Source organism: Leucopleurus acutus (assembly GCF_964270905.1). Lineage (NCBI taxonomy): Eukaryota > Metazoa > Chordata > Mammalia > Artiodactyla > Delphinidae > Leucopleurus > Leucopleurus acutus. Next base: position 15,443,907 of record NC_139162.1, on the reverse strand, counting down.
TCCTATTTTTAGAAGTTAACTTAGAAGTACCTTGGGGACATTATGTTCCTTATGACACATTTTACTGTTGTTGTGACCACCCATTGGTTATATTATAGTACAAGCTTTAATGTGGGTTCTAAAACTATATCAGTTACAACTTTATCTTAACTACAGTAGATTAATCCAATATTTTATCCAATTTCCCATATTATTTCCTTATTTTCAAATAAGTAGTCCAGGGCTTCCTTGGTGACGCAGTGGATAAGTATCTGCCTGCCAATACAGGGGACACAGGTTCGATCCCTGTTCTGGGAAGATCCCACATGCTGCGGAGCAACTAAGCCCATGCGCCACAATTACTGAGCCTGCGCTCTAGAGCCCACGAGCCACAACTACGGAAGCCCACAGGCCTAGAGCCCTTACTCCGCAACAAGAGAAGCCACTGCAGTGAGAAGCTTGTGCACCGCAATGAAGAGTAGCCCCCGTCCGCCGCAACTAGAGAAAGCCCACGTGCAGCAACAAAGACCCAACACAGCCAAAAAAAATTTTTTTAATTAAAAAAAAAATCAAATAAATAGTCCAGAAGTAGGCAGTTCAGAGCTGGTTCATCTACTTGAGGAAGTCATCAAAGACCCAGGTTCTTTCTGGTAATTTCCTGCTCTTCCATAGTTAGTGTGCAGCTTTTGTTTTTCCAGTCAAAATGCTTGTTCTGACTGCAGGCATTGTATCTACATCCCAAGTAAGGAGAAAGGAGAAATAACAAAGGGCAAAATTTATCTTGCTAGCCTTGTGTTTATCAAGAAAGTGAAACTGTCCTCAGGGACTTTCATTTATATCTCATTGGCTAGTACTGTCACGTGATCATGCCTACTTGTGAGGGAATCTGAGAAGTGAGTACTTTTTTTATTGAGGTATAGTTGATTTACAATATTATATAAGTTTCAGGTATATAACATAGTGAGTCACAGTTTTTAATGATTATACTCCATTTATAATTATTATAAAATATTGGCCATATCCCTTGTACTGTACAATATATCCTTGTAGCTTATTTATTTTATACATAATAGTTTGTACCTTTTAATCCTCTATCCCTATCTTGTTCCTCCCCCCTTCCCTTTCCCCACTGGTAACCACTCGTTTGTTTTCTGTATCTGTGAGTCTCATTCATTTTTGTTGTATTCAGTAGCTTTTTTTTTTTTTCAGATTCCACATACAAGTGATAACATATAGTATTTGTCTTTCTCTGTCTGAGTTCTTTCACTAAGCATAATACCTTCCAAGTCTATCCATGTCGTTGCAAATGGCAAAATTTCATTCTTTTTTATGGCTGAGTAGTATTCCATAGTGTATGGGTGTGTGTGTGTGTGTGTGTGTGTGTGTGTGTGTGTATGGATACACATACATACCTATGGAAGGTGAGTATTTTTTTAAATTATTTCTTTTTTTTTTTTAAATAGCCAATACAGTCTCAAACTTAAAACATCAAAGTATAGAAGGGTAGATTAGTGAGAATCTCTCTTTCATATCACACCTCCTTCATCCTTCCACTTTCATATACTGCCCCCCCCAAGAAACAGGTAACCACTGGTATTAGTCTCTTTTTTATCCTTCTACAAATTTTTTAAATGTATATGATTCAAATATGTGTTCTCTTCTCCCCCCTTTTTTTAAATATCGTAAGTGGTACATGAGATAAGTATCTTTAACTGGTCACATAGCTGCCTGAACCAAACTAAACTAAAAAAACAAACCAGGATTCTTTTAATAAGGAGGGAAGGAGAGTAAAAACATCTTCCTTGGACTGTTTTATTTATTTATTTTTGTCTGAGTTGAGTCCAGTATTACACAGTTAGCTGTGAAACTATTGATTCTGTTTAGCAACTGACAAAGGCATAAGTGTTCTTCAGAACAGGTACCTGTGTCATCTGTGTAGCACAACCCTGTATAGAGGAGTTGATCAATAAATGTATAATATAGAGCTCATGATGTCTTTTACCCCATAACTGCTCATCTTCAACTCAATTAATGAAACTAACATTTGGTAAATTTTTCAGGCCAGAAACTAAGTGGTCATCCTTGATTCCTTTTTCTCCAGCCTCCAGATGCCTCTCCTTCTCTTGTATGCCACATCCATTCAGTCAGTCAGTCAGTCAGTCAGTCTTGCTGCTTCTACTTTCAAAAGATATCCCAACCCCTCCACCACCTCTATCCTGAACCTGACCACTGTACTTGTCTCCCTACTTCCCTTCTTGCCCTCTACAATCCATATAATAAACAAAGTGACCTTAAAAATAAATCATTTTCCTGCATAAACCTTTCTAAAGGCTTTCAACTGTAATTAGAATGAAATCCAAAGACTATTCTGAGGCCCATGAAGCCCTAGTGATAGGGTGTTTGTCTGCCTCTTCTTTGTCTCCTCCTACTCCTGCCTCAGTGTCATTGTATTCTCAGTTTTGCATAGTATGGTCTTCTCCCAGCTGCATGCAGGGCTCTTTATTTGGACTCAGCTTACATGGCACCCCCTGTTGACAATTTTTTAATCATCTATATACACCCTTCTTCCTTGTACTCCAACATTTTCTGTTTCATTCCTCTGTTTTATTTTCCTCATAACACTCACAACTATCTAATTATTATTATTTGTGTAGTTGTTAACTCTCTGGCTTTTCCCACTAAAGTGTTAAGTTTCATGAGTGCAGGGACTTTGTATTCTTTATTTATTCATTCAGCAAAATGTTTGTTGAGTACCTGTTATGTGCCAGATCCTTTGTCATGCAGGGATGATAACAATAAACAAAATGGACAAAAATTACTTCCTTCATAGAACTTTTATTTGTGTGCATATGTGCATGTACATTTCTGTATGCCGGAGGATAGACAATAAACAAATAAATAAAATATATAGTAGTTTAAACTTAAGTACTTCTATGAAGAAAAATAAATAAGGAAAGGGGATGAGGATCATCTGGATGTTGGCAGTTGTTTTCACTTTCTCTTTGCTATTTTCACACTAATGTTTGTACCAAACCACCTAAAAATCAGTGGCCTTTCAACACCAGACATATCTGTGGGTTTCCTGAGGTTGAAATAATCCAGGCTAGACTTGGCTGCAGTTTATGGCTCAGTTTCAGGTATGTTCCATGTGTCTCCCATTTTTCTGGCACCAGTGGAATATCAAATCATGTTAGCCTCCATGGCAAAAAGCAGGAGTATAAGAGCCCAGGACTAGTAGTACAAACCATTTTAAGTCTGCTTGAATCATGTCCAGTAACTTCCCAGTGGCAATAGCAAATCACATGGTCAAGTCTAAAGTCTAGGGGCAAGGATGTACATTTTGGCCACCATAAGGCCAGAGTGTGGATATGTAATGCTACTACAGAGGAGTGAAAAATTGAGACTGATAATGTAATCTAATGTAAGGTCAGGGAAATCTTTGCTGTCATTTGAGTAAAGTGAGAGGTGAAGGAGGGAATCATGTGGCTATCTGGGTGATTCAGGCAGAGAGAACAGCAAACACAAAATTCTAAGGTGAGAATATTCCTGTCCTGTTAGAGGAACAGCAAGAAAGCCAGTGTAAGCAGAGCAGAGTGAGAGTGAGAATAACAGAGAGAAGGTCAGAGAGATTGTGGAGGATGATGGGAAGGTAGGCTTGTGTATCATGGTAAAGACTTGGGCTTTTCTCAGAAGGAGATGAGAAACCTAAGAGGGTTTGAGCAGAAGCATAACATGATCTGACCAGCACAGAGCCTGGCATGTGATGATTGCCCAGTATATATTAGTTAAGTGAATGCATGGTGATAACACTTATTCTGACTTAAGTAAACCTTCCCAAAATAATGAAAGAGGGAAATACTTAGAGAGTGAATGGAGTAAAATAACCAAAGCCTTAGAAATGATAGTTATTAGCAATCAAATAGAAATGACTCACAAAAAGGGGAGATCCTGGTGAGACAGGAGTAAGGTATTGCTTGCCAAGTGAAAGCCATTTGGTGGAATCTTTTCAACCCAAAGAAAAGCCCATTGTGTTTGAAATTGAGCTAGTTATACAAAAAGTACAAGACTGAACTTGGTGGCCATCCTTTTGGGATTCTGAAGGGGTCAGGGATTCCATCATTGTAAAATGATAGGAAGGAGGTAATTTTAGATAGAAGCAATTCACTGCAAATTAGCATATAGTAAGCACTTAAATACTTAACAGAACTAAGCATATAATTGAATTGCAACAGTTTTTTGGCTGTGACCCAAAGAAATCAAGCAAGCCTTAATTCTATTCTATGGCTACTGTTAATATAAGAGACTAAAAGAAACTTGTCAACTTTATTAATCCAGGATATTAGTTCTCTTCCTGGCCTAGTGGGCTAGCTGTCTCCAAAACAGTTTTATTCCTTTACCTTTCTGTCTTCTGTCTGATCGCATTTCTACAGAAGAATATTATAAAAAGATAGAAATTGTTTTACAAATACATAACATACTTAATTTCTGGTTGAATATCCAAACTAGCCATCCATGAAAAATTTGCTTGAACAATATGAAGATTATCTTTCTGAATATCTTTCGCTTAAGACTTGTAACAAAAGTTCAACTGGTCTGAAAATCACACTTGTCTTTCTTTTTAGCCCCTGTATTGATCTTCTGTTGTTGATCTATTAAAGATGACAGTTAGTCAACAAAGACAAAAAAAGTAAATTATATTCCTTTGATGTCATGAGTGTTCTTTAGTCATTATTTTTAGTTTTAAGGGGAACTTTGGTTCGTATTCAAACCCAGTCTGGCTTCAGAGTCTGTACTCTATATAGGATACCCTGTACTGTCTCATCACACAAGTTTTTAAACACATTCTTATTGTTATTATACTTACTAATTTTACAATCAGTTATTACTGATATTCACTACCCTGTTATGAATATCCTTGCTCATTTTTGCTTTGTTCACTGCTTCCTCTTGGGTTTGATTTTCTTCCTGTTTAAGTACATCTTTAGTATTGCTTTCAATAAAGGCTGCAGATAGTAAAATTTCTCTATAAAAAATTTATATTACCTTATAAAAAGCTTTTAATGTCTGAAACTATTTTTTTTTCACCCTCTCTCTTTTGCGATAGAATTCTAAGTTTACAGTTATTTTTTGCTCCACATTTTGGTAATATTTTCTGTTACTACTGATGAGAAGTCTGCTGTCAATCTGATTGTCCTTTGTAGACAGTGTATTTCTAGAAAGCATCTTTTATGTTTTTCTCTTTTTCCCTTAATGCTCTGTGGTTTCATTATAATGTGGGTCAAACTGTGATTATGTTTTTTAACTTCCAAATGATGCCCGCTGGCCCTTTGTAATCTGACGATTCATATTTTTCTGCATGTTTGGAAAATTCTCAGCCATCATCTGTTCAAATATTGCTTCTTTAGTTTTCTCTATTCTCTTCTCCTGGTGCTTTCTATATTAGAGCTCTGCATTTTACCCTCTATATCTACTGACTTCTCTTTCATATCCTCCATCTTTTTATTTCTCTTACTGCACTTTGGGGGATTTCTTTCCCCTTATTTTGAAATTCACTAATTCTCTCTTTAGCTTTGTCCAGGTAACTATTTACCCATTTAAATGGATTTTAAAATTACAACATCTGTTTTTTATGCCCAGACATTCATTTTAATATTTGCCTGTTTTATGATCTCTCATTCTTATTTTATCAGTGTTCTTTTTCTTCCCAGTAACTCTTTGGATACTTATAATCTAAAGTTGCTTTGAAATGTTTAGCTACCACTGTTTCCTAGGATGAAATGTCTCTGTAAGTTATCTTTATTGATATCGTACATTTTTAAAAGTAGTTTTCATATAAAAGAGAAACGTGTGTGTGTGTAATAAAACATATATCCATGTACATACTACCCAGCTTGAGAAATAGAACACACCAGTATGTTAAAAACACCTGTGTGTTGCTCCCTGTTTTATCCCACTTACTTTCCTCAGAGTTAACCACCATACTGAAATTTGTTTTAATGAGTCCCCTACTTTTCTTTATAGTTTTCCCAACTATATTTGGATTCCTAAATGACAGAGTCTTTAGTTTTGCTTGATATTGAACTTGATGTGCATGGAACCATCTTGCATATATTCTTCTGTGCTTGCCTCTTTAATATATTTACAATCATGTTTGTAAATTTCAGTCATGGTGGTAAATATAGCTGTACTTTCATTTTCACTTCCACTGCCATATAATATTTATCCATTCCATTATTGATGGAAAATTAGGCTGTTTAATGGTTTATGTTGCTATAAATAATGCTGCTAAGAAAATTTTGCATATGTGATATATACACACATCTAGGCTATATTCTCTAAGCTCTGTTCACTTGGGAATAGGATTACTGGGTTGGAGAATATGTGCATGTTCAGTTTTACTAGAAATTCCAAACTTATTTTCCAAAGTGCCTATACTGGTTTTGTTTTCACTAACAATATGCATAAATTCCTCTTGCTTGACATTCTGGCAACACTGAGATTTGTTAGGATTTTAAAATATTGTCATTATTTTATGGGTCTCTTGGGTCTGAATTGGTATCTTTTGGTTTTAATTTGCAGTTACATCATTAATAATAAGATTGTCATGTGTTGATGAACCATTTGTGTTTTCTCTTCTCTGATGTGCTCTTCTCTTTTGCAGATATTTCATTTCTGATTGATTTGTGGGGGTTATTTAAATAGTCTGCATATGACTTCTTTGTTGGATGTATATGTATGCATATTACAGACATCTTTTCTTCGGTTATGGCTTATCTTTAAAAGCTTTTTTAATTGTTCCTTGTTTTACAAAAGTTCTTAATTTGCTGTGGTCCAATTATCAATCTTTGTTTTTTAAATGGTACTTTGGTCTTTTGATTAAGAAATCTTTCCCAGTGTAATATAAAAATTCTGTTACAGATTGTCTTCTAAAACTTTTGTAGTTTGTCTCTCACATTTAGGACTGTAATCTACCTGGCAGTGATTTCAGTATATGGTGAGAAACAGGGAACCAGTTTGATCTTTTTCCATATTGAAACCCAGCTGTCCCATTGTGGGACTGCTTAGTCAGACATTTTCTCATTGATCATCAATGCCAGCTATGTTAAAAATGAAGTTTTCATAATCAATGGGTCTATTTCTGAGTTCTCTCTTTTGTTTCTTGGTCCCTGTACTGTGACCACTGTGTGTTTATCTTGGCTTTAGTAAGTGTTGGTGTTTGGAGGACGATTTTTGGTAGGACAATCCCCCTAACTTGTTCTTCTTCATGAGTATATTGGCCATTCTTTGCTCTTTGCTTTTCCATGTATATTTTATCATCACTTATCAAATTCAAGGAAAAAGCTATTGAAATTTTTTACATTTATAGATTAATTTGGGGAGAATTACTCTCTTTAAAATATAGAACGAACCTTTCTTTCTTTATACATGCACTACTATCCCTCCATTTATTTATATTGATACCTTACTGTCTTTTAATAAAGTCTTATTTTTTTAATAAATCTTATATATTTTGCTGTATTTATTACATATACGTCTTGTGTTGATATTGTAAATGCTTATTTATTTTACGGGTAAATACTTTAAATATATAGGTAAGAATAGAGAATAATGTAATGAACAACTATGGACCTATTCCCAGGTTTGTATAATATTACCACTATGACTGATTTCCTGCTGCTGCTCTTTCTCCTCCAATTAAGCATTATAAATACAATTACTGTTCCCACTGTGATCCTCTCCTATCTCATTCTCTTCCCTCCCTCCTTCTCTAGTGTTTCACACATCCAGTGTTTCCATTCTTATACATGTTTTTATATTGCCACTATATGTTTATGTATTTGTTAGCAATATAAAGTATTATTGTTTTATAATGTGAATGGCTTGATGTCCTTTATTAAAACAATAGTTTAATATTATTATATTAGTAGAAATAGTCTCTAAAGAAGGTCTTTCTACCTACAGTATTGGTAATTTGTATTTTGCTCCTAGGTTCTAGCTAAAACATTGCATCTTTGGAACTTATACTGTTTTCCTCTTTGAGAAACCTCTAGAGAGAGGAAGGTATAACATTTTCAAATGAAGGACTATATTTGAGCATAATCATGTATGTTTCCCACAGACATTTCCATATCATATGAGAAATATTTGAGTTAATTATTTTAACTATAACTCAATGAGATGAAATTTTGCTACCATTGATTTTAGGCATTTTTAGTTCTTGCCTCATTCACCCATAGCCCAATTTCTTAAACGCTTGGCCAAAATAAATAAATGATAGACAAATAAAATGTAACCTAAATTATACATAGTATATTCCAAGTCCACAGAACCAAGATCAGTCTGGTTTTATACATAAATTTTCTCTTTAGCTTTGACACTGAAGATAGAGAAGAAAGGCAAAAGTAGTCACTTTTTTGGTTGGATAATTGCTGATGACTGGAAGTAAATTGAAGAATTTTCTTTATTTATTTAGAAGTCTGGTTCAGCTTTCCCGGGTTGTGGATGTATCCTTTCCCAAAGTTTAAACAAATTCAAGTGATGTTTTGCTTACTTTGGGCTAAATATCAACCCATGTCCATGTTCAAGAAATGACACATGGATACATGTTTGCTTTTTTTGCCTACTAATGTAATGCTTATTTATATGACTATAGGGACTAATTACTGTCCTGCCTGAAAAGAGTATAATAGTTTACCCATGGATGAAGGAAATAAATATGAGACTTAAATGGAGTACTTCAAGGAGAACTTAAGAATTCATAAGACTTCTGTCACAATGCTTTTTCTGTATTAATGGTACTGTTAGAACAAATGAATCCAACAAGGACTATTTATCTTATGGGTGATTTTAATAAGACAAGTTTAGGTCCTTTATACAAAGACTCATCAAGATGGTAATTCAGTTTTTGTAGCCTTTTATAAAATATGCTGCCCCAAGAGTGATAGAATTTATATTTCTATTTATTAAAATAGAAAAGATATTTAAACCACACCGCAAAAAAGTTAGTTTCATAGGATAGATCCCATGCTAGGCCAAAAAACAAGCCTAGTAAATTTAAGAAAACTGAAATCATATCAAGCACCTTTTCCAACTACAACGTTATGAGACTAGAAATCAACTAAAAGAAAAAAACTGCAGAAGACACAAACACATGGAGGCTAAATAATATATTACTAAACAACCAGTTGATCACTGAATAAATCAAAGAGGAAATCAAAAAATACCTAGAGACACATGAAAACAAAAACGCAATGATCCAAAACCTACTCAGCAAAAGCAGTTCTAAGAGGGAAGTTTATAGTGATACAAGCTTACCTCAGAAAACAAGAAAGATCTCAAATAAACAACCTAAACTTACCCTAAAGGAACTACAGAAGCTACAAACAAAACCCAAAGTTAGTAAAAGGAAAGAAATCATAAAGATCAGAGCAGAAATAAATGGAACAGAGATTTTAAAAAAAAGTAGAAAAGATAAATGAAACTAAAATCTGTTCTTTGAAAAAATAAACAAAATTGATAAACCCTTACAGACTAATCAAAGGAAAAACAAGGAAAGGGCCCAAATCAATGAAATCAGAAGTGAAAAAGGAGAAGTTAGAACCAACACCACAGAAATACAAAGGATTACTTTTGTATTTCATTTTTTTGTGTTGAGACTACTATGAACTATTTTGTATTAAGAGACTATTTTGTATTAAGAACTATTTTGTATTAAGAGACTACTCTGAACAGCTATATGCCAAATCAGAAATGAAAAAGGAGACATTAGAACCGACACCACAGAAATACAAAAGATTGCTTTTGTACTTTTTTGTATTAAGAGACTACTATGAACAACTATATGCCATTAAAATGGACAGCCTAGAAGAAATGGACAAATTCTTAGAAATGTACAATCTCCTAAGACTGAACCAGGAAGAAATAGAAATAATGAAAAGACCAATTACCAGTAATGAAATTGATTCAGTAATTTTAAAACTCCCAAGAAACAAGAGTCCAGGACCAGATGGCTTCACAGGTGAATTCTACCAAACATTTAGAGAAGAATTAAGACCTATTCTAATCAAACTATTCCAAAAAATTGCAGAGGAAGGAACACTTCTGAACTCATTCTGTGAGGCCACTATCATCCTGATATCAAAACCAGACAAAGATATCACAAAAAAATAAAATTATAGGCCAGTATCACTGATGAACATAGATGTAAAAATTCTCAATAAAATATTAGCAATCCAAAGCCAACAATATATTAAAAGGATCACACACCATGATCAAATGTGATTTATCCGAGGGATGCAAGGATTTCTCAGTATCTGCAAATCAATCAAGTATGATACACCATATTAACAAGAATAAAAGAAGAATAAAACAATATGATCATCTAAATATATGCAGAAAAAACTTTTGACAAAATTCAACATGCATTTATGATAAAAACTCTCCAGGAAGTGGGCATAGAGGGAACACACCTCAATGTAATAAGGGCCATATGGCAAACCCATAGCTAACATCATACTCAAAGGTGAAAAGCTGAAAGCATTTCCTATAAGATCAGGAACAAGACAAGGATGCCCACTCTTGCCACTTTTGTTCAACATAGTATTGGAAGTCCTAGCCATGGCAATCAGAGAAGAAAAAGAAATAAAAGGAAGCCAAATTGAAAAGGAAGAAGTAAAACTGTCACTGTTTGCATATGATATGATACTATACATAGAAAATCCTAAAGACACTACCAGAAAACTACTAGAGCTCATCAATGAATTTGGTAAATTTGCAGGATACAGATTAGTATACAGAAATTCTATATTCTATACACTAACAATCAACTATCAGAAAGAGAAATTAAGGAAAATCCCATCTACCATCACATCAAAAAGAATAAGATACTTAGGAGTAAAATTACCTAATGAGGTAAAAGACCTATACTTGAAAAACTAAGACACTGGTGAAAGGAATTGAATACGACACAAAAGGATGGAACAATATACCATATTCTTGGATTGGAAGAATCAATATTGTTAAAATGACCAAACTACCCAAGGCAATCTACAGATTCATTGCAATCCCTATCAAAATACCAACGGCATTTTTCACAGAACTGGAACAAATAATTTTTTAAAAATTTGTATGGAAACGCAAGGGACCCTGAATAGCCAAAACAATCTTTAGAAAGAAGAATGGAGCTGGAAGTATCATGTTCTCTGACTTCAGACTATACTACAAAGCTACAGTAATCAAAACAGCATGGAACTGGCACAAAAATAGACATACAGATCAATGGAACAGATAGAGAGCTCAGAAATACACCCACACTGTTATGGTCAATTAACCTATGATGAAGGAGACAAGCATATACAATGGAGAAGAGACAGTCTCTTCAATAAGTGGTGCTGGGAAAGCTGGACAGCTACATGCAAAAGAATGAAATTAAAACATTCTTTATCACCATATATGAAAAAAAAAAAGCCCTCCAAATGGATTAAAGAACTAAATGTGAGACTGAAAACTATAAAAGTCCTAGAGGAAAACAGGCAGAACACTCTTTGATATAAATCATAAATGTTTTTTGGATCCTTCTCCTAAAGCAAAGGAAATAAAAACAAAAATAAACAAATGGAACCTAATTGAACTTAAAAGCTCTTGCAAAGCAAAGGAAACCATTGACAAAACAAAAATACAACCTACCGAATGGGAGAAAACACTTGCAAATGATATGACTGATAAGGGGTTAATATCCAAAATATATAAACAGCTCATACAACTCAACATCAAAAAAACAACTCAATTGAAAAGTGGGCAGAAGGGGCTTCCCTGGTGGCGCAGTGGTTGAGAGTCCGCCTGCCGATGCAGGGGACATGGGTTTGTGCTCTGGTCTGGGAAGATCCCACGTGCCGCAGAACAGCTAGGCCCGTGAGCCATGGCCACTGAGCCTGCGCGTCCGGAGCCTGTGCTCCACAACGGGAGAGGCCACAACAGTGAGAGGCCCACATACCACAAAAAAAAAAGAAAAGAAAAAAGAAAAATGGGCAGAAGACCTGAATAGACATTTTTCCAAAGAGGACATACAGATGGCCAACAGGCACATGAAAATATGCTTAACACCACTAATCATTAGGGAAATGCAGATCAAAACCACAATGAGATATCACCTCACACCTGTCAGAATGGCTATCATCAAAAAGAGTACAAATAACAAATGTTGGCAAGAATGTGGAGAAAAGGGAACCCTAATACACTGTTGGTGGGAATGTAAATTGGTACAGCCACTATGGAAAATAATATGGAGGTTTCTCAAAAAACTAAAAATAGAACTACCATATGACCTAGCAGGTCTACTCCTGGGTATATATCTGAAGAAAACAAAAATGCTCTTTTGAAAAGATACATGCATCCCAATGCATTATTTGCAGTTGCCAAGATAAGGAGGCAACCTAAGTGTCCATCAATAGATGGATATGATAGAGAGGATGAGGTATATATATATACAGTGGACTACTACTCAGCCGTAAGAAAAAGAATGAAATTTTTTTCATTGTGCAACAACATGGGTGGACTTGGAGGGCATTATGCTAAGTGAAATAAATCACACAGAGAAAGATAAATGCTGTATGATATCACTTATATGTAGAATCTAAAAAATGCAACAAACTAGTGTACATAACAAAAAAAGCAGACTTACAGATACAGAGAACAAACTAGTGGTTACCAGTGGGGAGAGGGAAGGGGGAGGGGCAATATAGGGGTAGGAGACTAAGAGGTACAAACTATTATGTATAAAAATAAGGTACAAGGATATATTGTACAGCACAGGGAATATAGCCAATATTTTATAATAACTATAAATGGATTATAACCTTTAAAAATTGTGAATCACTGTATTGTACACTTGTAACATATAATATTGTACCTCAACTATACTTCAGTTTAAAAACGTTGTTTCAGAAGAAGGTAACAAAATCAGAGATGTGAAATTATTCTAGAAGATAAAATAGAAGATGGCTGTTTAGAGAACTATAAATAGAGTCACACTATTGTAGTTCTGAACACAGGGTAACTTTAAATTTAAATTCTGGAGAATTCAAACATTTTATGCAAGGAAAGGTCAATATTTTTCTTTTACTTCCTGAAAATTGCTTTTATCTGTGTTTTTGACACAGTGAAAACACCACAATAACAAGTTCTGACTGCTAGCTTTCATGACTACACTGTGTATGTGGTCATGAAACAATTCGTGTACCATTCCTTTTAGATACAGAACAAAGGATACATGGCACCTTGGATGGAATCTGCAGCCTCAAAGAAAGATGCCTGAGTTTGGGTAACTTTATCAGTAAATAGAGACTCCTATTAGCTTGTCCATCTGTACCTTTTTAATCCCTTTAGGTATATATATAGCAAAGGAGTTGCCATGTTTGCTTTAGACACAACTGTAAGGGTAAAGAGAAAAGGGTCACAGAAGCTCTTTGATTTTTCTGGCTATCCTATCTAAACAATGGCCTGCTTCCTCAAAGGAGACTCCATATATATGAAAGCCAAACTAACCTATCAAGGACCTCTGACTTCAATCATTTTACTTTTCTTCTTGTTATTTCATGATATTTTCTACCTTTTTTTTTTTAACTTAAATATTTTGGGGGGAATTCCCTGGCGGTCCAGTGGTTAGGACTCCATGCTCTCACTGCCGAGGGCCCAGGTTTGATCCCTGGTCAGGGAACTGAAATCCCATAAGCCACGCAGCACAGCCAAATATATATATATTTTTGAATAGGGAATGTTTCCACAGTATTAAATTCTAAAGGGGAAAACAGTACTAAGTGAAACATAATACTACCCTTGTATCCAAACCACGTAGGCCTCTTCTCCAGAAGCAACCACTATCACCAGTTTCTGGTGTGTGTTTCCAAGATATTTTATGTGTATGTGAATATATAAAAACATACACTCATACACACATTTTTTAAAAAGTACACACCTACACATATTATAGTATTCCTTTTATATTGTTACGCACCTTGCCTTTTTAACTTGACATCTCAGATCATACCACAATAGTTCCTATAAAATTGCTACATTAAAAAAAAAATGAAGCATAGCATTTTGTTACATAGATGTCTTTATCTAAACGGTTCCTTCATTTCTGACATTTAAGTTATTTTTAGGTTTTTTAAATTATGAATTCTGTTACAATGTCTATCACTACATGATGATGATTTTTATATATGTATATCTAGGAACTACAGGTTTAAATGTATGTGCAATCCTCTGGTTTTCTCTTACTGCTATGTTTTTCTGTTTCAGTGATGTCCACTCATATTTATTATTTCCTCCTCTCTGCTTTCTTTGATTTAAATTTGTGTGCTTTTTTTTCCACTTTTTAAGATAGAAGCTTAGATGATTGATTTTGAATATTTTTTTCTAATTAAAGCATTTAGAGCTATGGATTGCCCTTCAAACACTGCTTTAGCTGCATCCTAAATTTTTCATATGTTGTGTTTTTATTATTATTTCAAAACATTTTATGATTTTCCTGTAATTTCTTATTTGACATATGTGTTATTTAGAAATATGTTGTTTTAAATGTCAGCACTTGGGGCTTTTTGAGATATCTTTGTGTGATTGCTTTCTAATTTGATTTGGTTTTGGTCACAACACAAACTGTATATTTTCAGTCTTTTAAAATTTGTGACTTCTCAAAATTCATTGAGACATAGCATATGAATTGGTGGATGTTCCTTCTGCACTTGAAAAGAATGTATATCCTGCAGTTTATGGGTTTACGCTGCTTAACAGTTAATTAGGTCAATTTGGTTTTTCAAGTTTTCTATTTCATTTGTTGTCTAATTTTCCTATCAAATACTAACAAAGGGATATTAAAATCTCTAATTATGACTGTGGGTTTGTCTATATCTTTATTTCTGCCAGTATTTAGAAATGTATTTTGAAGCTCTCTTAAGAGTTGGATACATGTTTACCATTGTTATGTCATCTTAATGAATTGATCTTTTATTATTATGAAATGTCTTTATCTCTGATAATATTCCTTGTTCTGAAGTCTATTTTGTCTGATCTGAATATAACCAATTTAGCTTTCTTATGTTTAATGCTTGCATGGTATGTTTTTTTCTGTTCTTTTACTGTTAATCTATCTGTATTTTTATGTTTAATGTGTGCTCCTCCTAAGTATTGGTCCTTGTGTTTTTTATTGTCAGACAGTTTCTGACTTTTAATGGGAATGTTTTGTCCACTTATATTTAATTTAACTTTGAATAAGCCTTTGGTTAAGCCTACCATCTTGCTATTTGTTTTAAGACCTGCTTAAAAGGTCTTTTCTCTGTGGCTTTTTTTTTTTTTTTTTGCTACCTTCCCTGCCTTTTGAATTAATTCATAGTTTTTAATATGTGATTTTTTTCCTTTTTCAGCTTATTAGCCATATCTTTTATATTATTATTTTCAGTGTTTACTCTAGGGTTTATAATTTAATCTTTAGGTTATCACATCTGCCTTCAAATAATATACGACATCACATATAATTTTACACCCCCACCATTCTTTGTTTTTGTTAAATTTTATTTATATCATATTATAAATCAACTTTACAATGTTCAAAGAAATTAAGATATGAAAGAAAATATATTTTGTATTTACCCATACATTTTTCATTTCCCATGCTCTTCATTCTTCACTTAGATCTGGTATTGTCCTTCAGCCTGAAGAACTTTCTTTAACATTTCTTATAGTGCAAGTCTTCTGAAAACAAATTCTCTGAGCTTTTGTTTGTCTGGGATATGAAATTCTTAGAAAAACATCTTAATCAAACTGCAGATTTTAGAAAACACCCTTGATGCTTCTAGATAAAATACCCAGTTTACTTGTTTTCCTTTACCCCCCTTTCTTCCTAGCTCCCTTTGAAGCCAAATGTTTCATTTCTAAATTACAAGATGACTCTAACCATCAGATGATTTGGAAAATGAGTTTCATTAACTCTCTCCAGACTACTTCACTTCATAGCCTCTCTCCTCTTTTTATCATTCCTATTATTAGGAATACCAATCCATGTGAAATTCAATGTAGGTGACCTGCTTAAAAGGTCTCTAGTCTCATCAACTTTGAAGATTTGGTCTGGTAGACCCAGCCATCTCATTGCACTACAGTCTGCCCTCTGTATCTGTGGGTTCTGCATCAGTGGATTCAACCAACCACAGATTGAAAATATTCGAAAAAAATTCCAGAAAGCTCTACAAAGCAAAACTTAAATTTGCCACACACTGCAACTATGCAATACTATGCCATTTTATATGAGACGAGCATCCGTGGACTTTTGTATCCACGGGGGACCTGGAACCATACCCCCTTCCCCCGTGGATACTGAGGGATGACTGTATAGGCCTTTTTAAGAAGAGGGAACACTAGGGCATGAAAAGGCACTCTGTAAGACTAGTAGAAGTGTATTTTAAAATTTCCTGTAAAATTGTCTGCAGTGATTAAAAGTTCTATTCTTGTACATGAGCAGTTGAGGCCTTAAAGGAAATTTAAGGGAGGAGTTTTCAAGTTACACAATATTCATTTTCCTATTTTATAGTTAATATCTTTTATCTCTTGCTGTCAAGAAATAACTTTAGCAGAAGTATATACTAACCAATTTTATCTCCATCAACTTTAGGAGACTGTTCTTCAACTGCCAGTCTTCTCTCACTGTATATTCAATCTATCAGCAAAAGCTGTCAGGTTTACCTCCAAAATATATCCCAAATCTGACCATTTTTCTTCACCTCTAGTGCCCTCCCTTAGTAAAAATATTTTGATCTCTTATCTAGACGTCTCTAACAGCCTCTTAACTTGTCTCTTTGCTTTTACTCTTACCTCCTAAAAGTCTATCTTTACACATCAGCCAAGTCATCATTTTAAAATCAAAGTCAGATCATATTACTTCTTTGCTCAAAACCCTTTAATGGTTTCCCTTCATGCTTAAAATAGCAGCCTGTCTTCATCATGGTGTACAGTGCTCTGCATAGTCTGGTTCTACCTCTCAATGCCCTGCCATTTTACCCCTCACTGATTCTGCTCCAGACACATTGGCTTTTCCTTGAACATGCCGAGCATGCTGCATTTTCTGGGCTTTATTCTTATTGTTTCTTCTGTATGAATGTTCTCCCAGGTATTCTCAAAGTGTTGGCATCCTCTATTTACTCAAGCCTCTTCTCAGAGCCATATCACAGAGCACTTCTAAAGTAGCAACTCTCCCACAGTGCCCCCTTGCTAGCATAGTTACCTATCTCTTTGTCCCTAATAAATGAAGAGAGACATCAAGAATATGTCAGGCTAAGTGAGGATTTCCAGCAGAAGCCCCTTTCTGATCATGTATGAAGTGCACATATACATTTGTTGTGTGTGCGTTTTATGCTTCTTAAAGAATTAGTTCATTACCTAATGTACATTATGAATTATATTACTGACAAAATTACTAGAAAACTTAGCCAGTTATTAGGAAAGTTATCAGAAAACTTTATAACCTACCTATAGTGAGTGTGTATCCCTGCAATATAGAATACATTATTTATGGTTTCATTGTTTCCCTCTTTTGTTTCACATTTAATTTATGTTCTGCTATTACATAATATATTTTTTTTCCAGCTGTCTTAAATTCTTTCTGGATCAAGGTAGAATATAAATAAATAAACCCAGATGTTATAGCATTGCCCACAGAAATTTAAGTTGGTAGAAATGCCAAATAAAATGAGATGAGTTCTGTCTTCTGTATAGTCACTGTTTTTAGTTCAACAGAAAAAATACATAGGGACATTGATAAATTTTAATATATGAACTTATGGGAGAGAATTTGTTTTTTTTAGGGTAGAGAGCATCTGTGGGATAGTGTGTCTAGCATATCTCTTTTGGAAATTTTTTCCCCATTCATATGTTTAACACTTTTGGTCCTGGATATGTACTTCAGGGATTATTTGCCCAAGCTTGGACACAGTTCCTTACCTACCAAGGCAAAGTTAATTTGTCCAGGGATAGACACATGACTCATTAGTTAGGTCAATGAGAACCTTCCCTAATAATTTTGCATTTAGGACTAAAACACTATGATTTTTTTTTAAACATCTTTATTGGGGTATAATTGCTTTACAGTGGTGTGTTAGTTTCTGCTTTATAACAAAGTGAATCAGTTATACATATACATATGTTCCCATATGTCTTCCCTCTTGTGTCTCCCTCCCTCCCACCCTCCCTATCCCACCCCTCCAGGCTGTCACAAAGCACCGAGCCAATATCCCTGTGCCATGCAGCTGCTTCCCACTAGCTATCTACCTTCCTACGTTTGTTAGTGTGTATATGTCCATGACTCTCTCTCGCCCTGTCACAGCTCACCCTTGCCCCTCCCCATAACCTCAAGTCTGTTATCCAGTAGGTCTGCGTCTTTATTCCTGTCTTACCCCTAAGTTCTTCATGACATTTTTTTTTCTTAAATTCCATATATATGTGTTAGCATACGGTATTTGTCTTTTTCTTTCTGACTTACTTCACTTTGTATGACAGACTCTAGGTCTATCCACCTCATTACAAATAGCTCAATTTCGTTTCTTTTTATGGCTGAGTAATATTCCATTGTATATATGTGCCACATCTTCTTTATCCATTCATCCGATGATGGGTACTTAGGTTGTTTCCATCTCCGGGCTATTGTAAATAGAGCTGCAATGAACATTTTGGTACATGACTCTTTTTGAATTTTGGTTTTCTCAGGGTATATGCCCAGTAGTGGGATTGCTGGGTCATATGGTAGTTCTATTTGTAGTTTTTTAAGGAACCTCCATACTGTTCTCCATAGTGGCTGAACCAATTCACATTCCCACCAGCAGTGCAAGAGTGTTCCCTTTTCTCCACACCCTCTCCAGCATTTATTGTTTCTAGATTTTTTGATGATGGCCATTCTGACTGGTGTGAGATGATATCTCATTGTAGTTTTGATTTGCATTTCTCTAATGATTAATGATGTTGAGCATTCTTTCATGTGTTTGTTGGCAGTCTGTATATCTTCTTTGGAGAAATGTCTATTTAGTTCTTCTGCCCATTTTTGGATTGGGTTGTTTGTTTTTTTGTTATTGAGCTGCATGAGCTGCTTGTAAATTTTGGAGATTAATCCTTTGTCAGTTGCTTCATTTGCAAATATTTTCTCCCATTCTGAGGGTTGTCTTTTGGTCTTGTTTCTGGTTTCCTTTGCTGTACAAAAGCTTTGAAGTTTCATTAGGTCCCATTTGTTTATTTTTGTTTTTATTTCCATTACTCTAGGAGGTGGGTCAAAAAGGATCTTGCTGTGATTTATGTCATAGAGTGTTCTGCCTATGTTTTCCTCTAAGAGTTTGATAGTTTCTGGCCTTACATTTAGGTCTTGAATCCATTTTGAGCTTATTTTTGTGTATGGTGTTAGGGAGTGATCTAATCTCATACTTTTACATGTACCTGTCCAGTTTACCCAGCACCACTTATTGAAGAGGCTGTCTTTTCTCCACTGTACATTCCTGCCACCTTTATCAAAGATAAGGTGTCCATATGTGCGTGGGTTTATCTCTGGGCTTTCTATCCTGTTCCATTGATCTATCCTTCTGTTTTTGTAAAACACTATGATTGAAGCTGTGAAATGTACAACTCTCTAGCTCTAGGCAGCCATGTTTCTCTTTATGTGGAAAAAGGCAGACTTGCAGTGATGTTTGAAAACTAAGCTGGCCTGTGGAAATAGATATAAGAAAGAACCTTTACAAGTTTCAACTGTATCTTTATCCTTCATTTTGTACTTCTTCCTTGTACAGTTTTGCTAAGCCAGTTCAAGATAGTTTTGGTCACTTGTAACCAGAAGAGTCCTAACTGATAGAGTTAGTTATAGGCAAGGTGAGTAATAGGAAGTACATGTGGGAAAAGAATCCATATCCTGGGAATTCCCCAGTGGTCCAGTGGTTAATTCCACACTCTCACTGCTGAGGACCCTGGTTCAGCCCCTGGTCAGGGAGCTAGGATCCCACAAGATGCACAACGCAGCCAAAAAAAAAATGAATTCATATCCTTACCCTGAACTACCTGAACATGAGAGTCTGCCCAAATACAGAAAGCTGTTATTCATAGAATTAAATTGTGAAGATATGCAAATTGATGAGTATTTAAGAATATGTAACACTTCTCATTAAAACACTTTTCTCCAAACTTAGCCTGTTTGGGGTTTTTTGTTTAATATTATTATTTCAGAATCTCATGCCTATGCTTTTATAGGAAGGAATGAAATCAGAGATAATAGTAACATTAGGCTATATTCGGTCATTTCGATGAAAAAACCCTTGGAATAAAAAGAAGTTTTGTGTAATGTACCTTGTATCATGTGACTGAATGTTAGCCAAGTCCCCAGGGACAAAGCTTTTATCACTGGCAGAGTGTAGCAGCAAAAACTTTTGTCTTATGTTGCAATCAGCACTTCGTGTTTAATGTTTTAAAATATTTGGCAAATACAACAGAAGAAAGGTTGTAGATGTTACCTTTAATTGGACTTTAAAAATTAATACAGTGAAACAGTGTTCTGATTTTTGCCCTTTGCCATTGACCATATCTGGTCTATCGAGGGTACTTTTCTCAGCTCTATTTTTTTCTTAATGAAGGTAGTGGTATTAAGAAGAAATTATTTGCTCTAAATGGTACTGTGATCAGTTGCATTTTTAGTGGGGTTTTTTCTGTGTATATAATCTATGTACAATAATATTGATATATAATGGTTATTTATATACGAGAGGGATTATTCCAATAAACATAATCTCATTTCCACCAATAATCTCAATTTTCTCCCCAAAGATGCTAGATGCAGAATAACTGGTTTAGTTTTTATCTGCTCTTCTGAAGCCCTTGCCAATTTCTAATGGATGTACAAATGAAACATCAAAACAGAGAATGCAAAGTAGTCTAGATAACCAACAAAGCAAAAATTAATTTTTCAGTTTTTTAATTAACTAAAGTCAAAACGCATATTTCCTCAAGCTTCAGAATTAGATTGATGCCATCACAAGGTAAAAGAGGGTCTTTCATGGGAACTAATAACTTTTGACTTCTCTGGGATTAATGTTCCAAGCCACCAGTCTATGCCACAGCCAGCTCCATTGAGAAAGTTCTTCTACCCTTTAGGTGCTCTTATGATTTCTACCAAGACAGAAGTCTAGGAAATGAACCACTCTTTTCCCAGTATATCTTGACTAGGAATTTTTTGGCAGCACCAACAGAATCTGTGCAAAGATCTTTGCTGGTCAAGCCCTCTACACTTAACTGAATCCTCAACTTAAACAAGTCCTACTAAATTTGCATCTGGAACCTAGAGCATCTGGTGGGCATAATTATAAAAGTAGAACTAAGTAAAAATCATTACTCCTCTCTTTAATAGCTATTTAACCTTGAAAAAATTATTTAGCTTCTTGGTCTTTTCTGGTCTACCATAAAATGTTGTTATGAGATATTATATCCAAAGTATCTTCTATAGTACCAGCCATTTTTCGTTTCCCTAACATTCCTTATTTCACCATGTTCCATATTTATATCTTCATTGTTCATGAGCCCGAATACTATCCCCGTAAACTCCTTTCTTTTACTGTAAACTGTCATTCATGTAATGCTCTGTGCATAGTCTTATGATCTTTCGCTGCTTTTGCTCCTCCTCATCCCTTCCATTGTGCCTGGTGGAACTGGTCCTATGAGAAAAAATTACCTTAGGTCCTCAGGCTTTTCTCGGAATTACTCTGGTACTGGCTTCTATTTGGAGCTACACCAAGAATTTGACTATCCCTGAATACACTCTAGAGTGGAAACTCTTTGTCTTCTTCATTATATATCCATATGTCTGAGACATTGGTTACTCAGTATTGTTCAGGTTGGTTTTTGTTGCTTATAATTCATCATTCCTCTATTCTCTGCTAAAAATAATCTCCTATGGCACAACTATCTTTCAACAATATGACTATCTTGCTTTCTTGTGGTCTTCTACCAGTCTCCAAGTTACTTTTCCATATTCTGTGCTAGATGCCATCACTAGACTCAATGAAATGTTCTGTCTGATAACATAGTCACATAGTTTCTTGACATCCTTCTATATCTTGATGACTCTATCCCTGAAATCTTATCTGTTATTGTACAAAATCTGGAGATATTGTATAAGAAGTGAATTATTTGCTACATGTATTCCATCTCAGTGTACCCAGGTGAAAGTCTTAACGGTTGCCCTGCACAACATACCAGGAATCACTGATCACTAGTTTTGTCCTTATTGACAGACAGCCAGTCAGTGAGTGAATCAGCTCTAGAGTCTCATCCTTAGAGTATGCTTTGTAGGGCCACTTATGTCACCACTTCTCTTAGGTTGGGTCCCCTAGAAGCAGAGCTCAAGAAAGAGATTCTTGTGCAGTGATCTAGTAAGAGGATACTCTTCAAAAGAAAGTAAGGAAAGCAGGAATGGACAGAAGCTAGACAAAGATGTGGTTTCAGAAGTCTAGCGTCATTTTGACCCCATGGGGAGCTCTGGAGAATGAATGGTACCACAAAATTATCCTCTTATGGGACAACCCCTCTGTGGGACCAAGATGTGATGACTTGGCTTTTGTAGCCCTGTATTTGTTACTCAACTGTTGTGGGCCACCCCTAGTTAGTTGACTCATATCACAGATATACTGTGTAAAGAGACTGTCATTAACAAAGGGTAAGATTGGCAATCACTAATTTTAATTAGGTTCCTAGTATTCAGATGTAGGATTATACCTATATTTTGTTTAGCAAGACTCCTAATTATTAGACATTTTGATTGTTTTCATTTTTTCTATTGTAAACCGGATGAAGATTAACATATTCTCTAAATAATTGAGATGTGCAATTTTTTAAAAAGCAATAACAAGATAATTGGAAAAATATGAAAAAAACCTAGACTCATCAGCTTTTTATTGTGTAATACCTATATAATTTAAGGATGAAATTTGAGTTAAGTTTTGGATTAAAAGATGAAAATATGTTAAAGTTGCTACATAGATATAGAGATGAGAAATGGAAATTAAAATGGAACCAAAAACTATGCAAGGAAAATTTTGATAAGAAAGAGTAGAAGTTTACATTTGTTAGAGAATAAATATAGTTCTTATTTTTAGGTACCTGCATACATTTGCTAATCTCTTAACAAATGTATTGACATATAAGACTTGGCAGAAAAGCAGGTTGAGAGATCTTCTTATTGGTTTAAGCAGGTGAAATTGGACCTATATGCCATAATTAGACCATAATAAGTAATTTAAGAATATGTATACACCCATAAATGAGAAAGAGGCAGCATCAAAAAATGGTCCAAAAATATATAAGTGAAGGGGAATGCATTGAAGAAGAAGAAGAAGGAGAAGAAAAAAAGTTGTATGTAAAGGTAACACTAAGGATTTAGGTAAAGGAAGAATTAAAGAAAAAAATGATTGCTTTCTTCCAAGATTATTGTGAACATATCACAAGATATTCATTATTCATGCAGGGAAAATTCAATATTTAGAAAAGAGAATAAATTAGTATAAGATGGAAATAGATAACTAAAATGCCTGAGATAGTTAATTCTTGAAAAAATACATCTTAGCTATAAAGATACTTAGATAACTGTATAAACAAAAAACATAAATATTTTCATAAAAGCAGTTGCCCCTAAGAGAGAGAAAGAGGTGTGCAATTGGAAAGATGTATATAGATAGCTGCTAAGGTTACTGGGGATGGCATTTTTTAATCTGTGTGGTGGGTACACACATGTTGTTTTTAATATTATGTTTTCAAAACACACTTAGAGAAGTCTGACATATTTCCTCAAAAAAATAAAATTAAAAATATGTTTTAATACATCAAAAAGAATTTTAAATAATCAATAAATTAAAAAGAAATTACAGAACTTCCCTGGTGGCACAGTGGTTAAGAATCCGCCTGCCAGTGCCGGGGCTGGGGACACAGGTTCAACCCCTGGTCCAGGAAGATCCCACATGCTGCGGAACAACTAAGCCCATGCACCACAACTACTGAGCCTGTGCCCTAGAGTCCACACGCCACAACTACTGAAGCCTGCGCACTCTAGGGACCGCGTGCCACAACTACTGAGCCCGCATGCTGCAACTACTGAAGCCCACACACCTAGAGCCCATGCTCCTCAACAAGAGAAGCCACTGCAATCAGAAGCCTGCACACCGCAACAGAGTAGCCCCCACTCGCATCAACGAAGAGCCAACGCAGCCAACAAAAATTTTTAATTAAAAAAAAAAAGAAATTACAGTTGTAAATGTAAGGAGGAACAATAGTTTTGTTCAATTCACATGAACCATATTGATCTTGGTTCAACTTATCAATTCCAAAATACTTAGAATAGAAGCATTCTATTAATCTTTATTCATATAATATAACAACATTATCATGGTAAATTGGTATCTAAAATTTAAACAACTCATTACATAACAACAGAATTTGGAATAAGATATCTTTGTAAGTTTACATCATGGATGTGAGAACAGCAGAGTGAGGCTTCCATGCCATTAGACTGCATTTATGAAAAACATAGCAATTGCAGGAGGATAGAAAATTGTCAGTAAAAGCATTGTTATTCTGCTGAGAAACAATCATAATAGTAATTTAGTGCTAATATTAAAAAAAGAAAACCAGTGACCCTGAGCATGATTCTGTTTTTAGTCCACCATCAGCCACTCCTAAAATAATGAAACAAATATTAAGTGGCAAAAAAGTGGTATGTTCTTAAGAATGCAGCAAGACTATAAACATTGAACAGCCTTAGAATCTAAAAACATAAAGCGTAGAAGAACTTTATTAATGATTTATAAAAGAGGATACACATCATGTTAATTAAATTTACAGATGATGCTAAATTGGATAGTGTTGAAAAAACCAGTGAGGGCAGATAAAAGGGACCTAAAGTGGTTAGAAATATGGGCAGGAAATGAAATGTGATTCAACCTGGAAAAATGTAGCTAATACATCTGGGGGGAAATAATCAGAAACACAGCCATTCAATTGGCAGGATATACAGTACTTGGAAAGCAGTAATACCAAGAGACTTTGAGATGATAGTGGGTAGCAAATTATATATGATCTAGTAATGTAATACGACAGTAAAATCAGTCAATGAGATTTTAGTCTGTATATGCAAAAGCTTCACATTGTATGGCTGGAAGATAAAAGTTATTTAAATGGTACTGCTGAGATCACAATGAGAATACCAGTTTAGGGCATAAATACCTCAAATAAATAAATTGAGTAGTGTTCAAACTGGAAAATAAATATACAATGGGCTTCAGACTTTAACTTGTCAGAGAAGATTAAAATAACAAAACATACAAGATTTGTCTATCTCTGACTGAGTCCAATTTTGATAACATTTCACAAATATTTGATATATATTTATATCTTTCAAATATAAACATAATGGAAGCCAAGTCATTTTGAAAGGTAGAATAAGGGGTTTATAGTCAAGTAATGGGATGAAATTAAGTAAAGGAAATTTAAGACTGAATCGGGGATATGTTTCCTGACAGTGAAATCTATTAGTCTCTGGAATGGATTCCCTAGAGAGGTGAGGGGAAGTTCCATTGCTCTAGTCATTGGACTAGATCAAGGCTTGGACAACACATTATTTAAAAAAAAAAAAAAGTAAAAACTAATTCAATCAGTTTGCATTGGCAGGACTGCTCACAATAACAATGTTGGGTCTCATCCAATTGTCTTAGATGGCTTCAGACTTCTCTGACATGTTATGTCCTATCATTAAGGAGCTGCATGTTACTTTTTTAATGAATGATTTCTAAAAGACAAAATTCATATTTTCCAGCTCATGGACTTCAATTTCCTGGATAATTATTTTTTTCTTCCAAGTCATAGGAGTGCTAGAAAACACCCCTCCTTTTCCCTATTGATGAGCTTTGGCCTTAAATATTCCAAGCCTTTCGGAACAAATCAGGTGAGGTAGCTGAACTCTGAAGTCTCTCTTATACCAGTGCATTGAAAACATATTTTTACTGCAGTTTTGCAACCACAACTAGGCAGTATATAAAAATTCATTCACTTCCTTTTCTCGGTTAATCCACAGAGAGATTTTTACCAGATGGTGTCCTGGAGGTACTATTTACTTTTAGCAAGCAATATAACTGAGTTTGAAAAATATAAAGTATGCACTTCATCCCAACATTAAAACATTCTGTCAGTTTTACTTTTAAGTTATGTAGCCTAAAGTTTGTCTATAATTTTGTTCTGTGTCCCCACTGAGTGAAATGAATGTGGAAGAATTCTTTTAAATGATAATCAATTTTAAACCAAAGTGTGATTCTTCTAAGTAAAAACAAAAACAAATTAAAATTATGTACCAAACTTTGAGATAAACCTTATATATATGCATATATTTATGTTTTAAGGTATGTATATACACTATATATTTTACATTATTAGTTCTTGTTATCATCTCTGTAGAAAGTAAAGAAAACAGAGACTTCTGTCCTTGAAGTGCTTAACAGAATAGCTGGAGAGAAATATGTGAGAAGTAAATATAGGTTTTATAGATAAATATTAGTAATTTTGTAAAAGCATTTAAATGGAATTGTGCAAATTATGTAGAAGGTGACAAATAGATTGATTCAGTGGGGTGGAGAATCTGTTGAGGTTTAATAAGAAATGAGCTGGTGAAATGGGACTACAGAGTTAGAATAGACATAGTGTATTAGGGTTCTCCAGAGAAACAGAACTAATAGGATCGAGAGATAGAGAGAGAGAGAGAGGAAGGGATGGAGGGGGAGAGAGAAAGAAAGGAGGGAGGGAGGGAGGAAGGGAGGAAGGAAGGAAGACAAAGGGAAAGAGGAAGGGAAGGCAAGGAAAGGGAAGAAAGTGGAAGGGAAGGAGGTCTAGATCACCTATCTATCTATATATCATGATTATGGAGGCTGGTGAGTCTAAAATCTGCAGAGTTGATGTTTTAGTTCAAAGGCCATCAGACAGGAAGACCAGATATTACAGTTTGGTCATAAGCCACAAGTATAAATAGAGACTACTAATTTGAGTTTAAAGATATATATCAGTCTGGCGATTTAATAGTTGTTAAATGGAAATGGGGAAGTTGAGAAGATTATTTTGCTTTATTTGGTTTCTAAAAAAGATTTCTTTTGTCTACCTCTGAAAAAACAATTTTGAAAACCACAATTTTATTCCACTTTACTCTTAAATATATTAAAAATATTTTTGAGGGAAATAAATGATGAGTTCTGATTTTGGTATAATTAAAACATATGCAGTATAATATGTCGTGTAGAGGTGAGTTACAAATATTACATAAGTTCAGGTGAGTTGAAAACTGCCTGGTTTTTCTTCTTGACTGAGTAAATAGTATTGCTCTAGGAAAGCAGCTCTTCTAACATCACAGAATTAGGATACTTATTTTTTAGTTTTGGGGTGTTTACATATATTTTGTTATAAACAAAATTCAAAAGTCCCTAATACAACTAGGTGAGAAAAAATAGCCCCACATAAGTTAGAGATAAATCTTGACTTTAGAACAATTCACACTTCTAAACAACACGCCTTAAATTTAATCATAGATGTAGAATTCACTTACATAAATAGAATTCATATGTTTGTATATTACTAACATAAGACAGTTCTGAGCAATTGTTGTATGGTAGCTTGCTGGGTAGCAGACAGTTCAACTTGCAGAGTTTTTACTTAGCTGTATTTACTCTTTGTGTTGCCTTTTGCTGGAACTTCCAGCTTCTTCCATGAACCTGT
Source organism: Leucopleurus acutus (assembly GCF_964270905.1). Classification (NCBI taxonomy): domain Eukaryota; kingdom Metazoa; phylum Chordata; class Mammalia; order Artiodactyla; family Delphinidae; genus Leucopleurus; species Leucopleurus acutus. The sequence continues at coordinate 15,416,121 of NC_139162.1, read as the reverse complement.
AAGAGGTTCCTTAGATGCCAATATTAAGAAAGGGCAGGAGTCTGAGTGGGAGGAATCTGAATCTCCACTCTGTTTCAACCAGGGCAACTCCAGATTATTTTTGCTTTATTGGGTTTTAGCACTGACATATATACACTACCAAATGTAAAATGGATGGCTAGTGGGAAGCTGCTGCATAGCACAGGGAGATCAACTCGATGTTTTGTGATGACCTAGAGGGATGGGATAGGGAGGGTGGGGATATGGGGATATATGTGTACATATAGCTGATTCACTTTGCTGTACAGCAGAAACTAACACAACATTGTAAAGCAATTATACTCCAATAAAGATGTGAAAAAAAAAGATCTCTTTTGTCCACTCCTAAAAAAAAAAGTTTTGAAAACCACAATTTTATTTCATTTCTCTTTTCTCTTAAATAATATAAAGCTCTGTTGATTTAAATAGTGTGGTAAGAATCTATGAGTAGACAAGCAAATTGATTGCATAGAAAGTACAGAAATAGACTGAAATACATGTGGAAATTTAGCATATAATAAAGGTAATGTTTTGACTTAGTATGAGAAGAATAGGTTATTCAATAATAAATGATGATATGACAACTGGTTAGCCATTTGTATACACATAAAATGTTGTCTTTTTGCCTCATACTTTACAACAAAAATTTCAGATTTAATATTGAAAAATAAAAACATAAAAGTATTAGCAAGATCCCTGGAAGAATTATTTTTTTTTAATCACAGAGGTTTGAAGTTCTTTCTAAGTAGGACACAAACCTCAAAAGTCATAATGGAAAAGATTAATTAATTTGACTAAACAAAAATAAAAGAAAATAATTCCACATTAAAAAAAAAACACCAGAAGCAGAGTAAAAAGGCCAACTAAAAACTGGGGAATTGAATTTACAATTCTATGTTGCTGATAAAATATAACCTTGATATATAAGGAGCTGTTACAAATCAATAATAGAAATACCAAGAGTCTGATAAGAATGTATACAGACAGGTGATGAAAAAGGAAATATAGGGACTCTTAAAATTCTGAACAGATGAGAACTTTGAATTAAAACTACAAGAGGAGTCCTGCATCATTGTCTATGAACACCAAAAAGAGTGCAAACAAGATAAATGTCTACCAGGAGAGGACTATTTAAAGAAACTCTGATATAATTCTATGCATAATTCCTCATAAGTAGGGAAGTGTTGTCATTATAACAGAAGTCATGGTGATTCTAATGTGATTTTCATTAGCATGTTAATGCTTTACGCCAAGTAGCAGTGGTTTCAAGTGGTTTTTTATAAACTGTATCTAGCCCATTAATAATGACTGCGGCTTGAACATTGCCTGGTAGCCCCCAACCAGCCCTGACTGTTGAAGAACCTACAGGCTGGAAGTTGGGAAGAGGAATGTCTTAGTTTGGGTTGCTCAGAAAAGACCCTGAGACAAGAATTAGAATAAAAGAATTTGAAGACTTTATTTTGGAGGTCATCCCTAAGGACACTGGGAGAGAAGTAGGGAAATAAGTAGTCAATAAAGAATGCAGTATCAAGTTAGAGGAGTCCTGTGTATAAATTCTGGGTAACAGTGGAATATAGTGCTTAAGAGTTATTCTCAAATATGGGTGTAGATTCACACTGAATCCCATCAGTCATCGGTAGAGAGCTTTAACTGTTTGTTTTGTTTTTGTTTTAATTCTCCTGCCCTTCCAACCAGCTGTGTACAAGCTGTGTACATGAGAGCCTAGGGGAAAGCCTTCATGCTGTGTTAAGCCCTCTGCCAAGAGCAAGGGATGTTTGTGGGGAGGAAGGGGGCAGGATGGCAGGAAGGGGGGATAATATCCACTTCTGTAGGCTGTAAGATGGGTTGTAATCTGCCATGATAAGCTGCAAAACTGATTGCCAATGCCAGAAGGACTAGGAGAGAGGAAGCTGGCTTAGTCTTCAAGTCTGCAAACTCCCGTTCTTCAGGGTAATTCCCCACCAATATTTTTCTTACCACCCTGATTTTGCAGAAACTCGGTTGTTTCAGAACTGTCGTAGCAGAAATACCTGTATTTATTACAGTCATTCAGCTTAGATGAAAGATGCAACTTCCTAGTTCAGGCAGAAATGCTTGTACTATGCAGCTATTCAAGTTTTTACCTAGGTCAGCCATATATGAACTATTGGAAACATCTCTAAGGTAAATTAAGCAAACACACACACACACCCTGTGGAGTAAAACAGTTTGAAGAATGTATGTTTAAGAAACAGCTACTCTCCAAAGATTTATGCTACCCTTCCATAGAGTAAAGTTGACTAAGTGCCAAGCCAGGGACTAAATTTCCCAGCCTCTCTACATCTAAAAGGACCACATGATTTATATCCAGTAGAATATGTTCAGAGACATCTGGTGACTTCTAGGCAAGATGGTTGAGAAGCAGTTATGTTTTCTCTTCTCTTTCATTTTCCCCTATTTGTTGTTGAAGTGACGACTCTAAAGCCCTGAGCTGTGGCAGAACTTGGGCTCCTGAAGCACACATGGAAGGCTGTCCACTGAACATTGGACTGTCTGTGTGAACTAACCTTTTGTGTTAAACCACTGAGATTTCAGGGTTTAGTTATTGTGGCAGCTAGCATTACCTTAGCCTAACAGTATGCTGCCATTTGAATGTATCTATAAAACTGAATATATAAATATATGTTTCCATATGTATAGAGTGTGATTGAAGAAATACATAAGAAACTGAGAATGGTGGTTCACCCTGGGGGTGTTGATTTCAGTTTCAGCATATGAGAGAGACTTACTTTTCAGGTTCTTCCTTTTATACCATATTGTTTATATGTAATATCTAGCCAAAAAATAAAGAAAAGATAAATATTTGAACTTAAAAGAAAGGAAACCATGAGGGGAATATTAAAGATATTGGAGAAATAGTGAATAATTGAGTAAGTAAGTTCAAATGCAGTAGGAGGAAACTGAGTCAAAGGCATAAGTGGAAACATAAATCAGGAAAGATTCCTCATCCTCTGACATACGAGGTAGCAGAAATAACAGTTATATTGCCCAGAACAAGACAAATGCAAGTGAAAACTGTACTGAGACACAATTTCTCATCTATCAGATGGACAAAACCCCCAAAGTTTGCAAAATCCCATACCCCTTCACAAGGTTATTTTAAAGTCAATCTCAGGCATATTATTGAATCTATAAATATCCACAAGTATTTCACTATGTATCTCTAACACGTAAAAACTATTTTTAAACAATCATCACACTACAAGTGTTACAATTTCTTATATATCAAAGAAATTTAAAGAATATCTAATTAGAGTACACTTTTATGAACATTACCTTATGTTTCAGTTGCCCTGTTTGCCTCTCTCCTTATAAAGTGTGAGTTTATTGTGGGGCTTTGTAGTACACTTTATTGATAAATTTTCATTTGTAAATAACTTTCTTCTATTTATTTATTTATTCATTTATTTATTTTTGGCCGCATTGAGTCTTCGTTGCTGTGTGCAGGCTTTCTCTAGTTGCAGAGAGCAGGGGCTACACTTCGTTGCAGTGCGCGGGCAGCTCATTGCAGTGGCTTCTCTTGTGGAGCATGGGCTCTAGGCACACGGACTTCAGTAGTTGTGGCATGCGGGCTCAGTAGTTTTGGCTTGTGGGCTCTAGAGCGCAGGCTCAGTAGTTGTGACGCACAGGCTTAGTTGCTCCTTGGCATGTGGGATCTTCCCGGACCAGGGCTCGAATCCGTGTCCCCTGCATTGGCAGGCAGATTCTTAACCACTGAACAACCAGGGAAGTCCTGTAAATAATTTTACCATATACTATTCACCCTGGTACCCAAATTGTTAGCATATTACTATATTTGCTTTCTATCATCTCCTCTCCACCCTTTCTCTGAATATATATATGAATTATGTGCATGTATTTTTTTCTGAACCATTTGAGAATAAGTTGCAGACATAATGCTTCTTTACTCCAAAATACCTCAGTATGTATTTCCTAAGAATATTCTGGTACATAATCACAGGAGGAATTAACATGATACAATACTATTATTTAATCTATAAACTTGATTCATAATATACCTATTTAACTTTGTGATAGCCTTCATAGAAAATAAAATAAATTTTTTCAGATCAAGATCCAATCCAGGATCACACATTGTATTTATTGTCATATGTCTTTGTCTCCTTTAATCTGGAATGATTTCTCTGTCAGTCTGTTTTTCATGAGTTTGACATTTTTTAAGGAGTACAGGGTAGATATTTTTAAGGATAGACTTCAATTTGGGTTTGTCTGATATTTCCTCATGATTAGATCCAGGTTATGAAGTTTTGTCAAAGATATCACATAGGCGATGTGTCTTTCTCAGTGTATCATATTTGGAGACATTTGATGTCTTTTTGTCCCATTATTGTTGATGTTAACTTTGATCATTTTGTTTAGGTGATAGTTGGCAGGTTTCTCCATTGTAAAGTTAATTTTTTCTCCCTTGTAATTATTAAGAATTTTGTGGGGGGTAATTTGAGACCATAGAGGCATCCTATTCCTCATAAAACTTTCACCCACTAGTTGTAACATATATTGATGATATTTGCCTAAATCTATTATTACTTTGCTATTTGTCAAATAGTGATATTCTGCTTTGTAAATAAGTTGATTTGTATTATTTTTTTAAGATTCCACATATAAGTGATATATTTGTCTTTTTCTGTCTGACTTACTTCATTTAGTATTATAATCTCTAGGTCCATCCATGTTACTGCAGATGGCATTATTTCATTATTTTTTATGGCTGAGTAATATTTATTTATATATATATATATATATATATATATATATATATATGCCACATCTTCTTTATCCATACATCTGTTGATGCACATTTAGGTTGCTTCCATGTCTTGGCTATTGTAAATTGTGCTGCTATAAGCATAGGGTGCATTTTCAAATTAGTTTTCATCTTTTCCAGATATATGCCCAGGAATGTAATTGCTGGATCATATGGCAACTCTATTTTTAGTTATTTAAGGAACCTCCATACTGTTTTCCATAATGGTTGCACCAATTAACATTCCCACCAACTGTGTAAGAGGGTTCTGTTTTCTCCACATCTCTCCAGCATTTGTTATTTGTAGACTTTTTGATGATGGCCATTCTGACCAGTGTGAGGTGATAGCTCATGGTAGTTTTGCTTTGCATTTCTCTAATTATTAGCAGTGTTGAGCATCTTTTCATGTGCCTATTGGCCATTGGTATGCCTTTGGAGAAACAGAAATAGACTCACAGAAACAGAAAGCAAACCTATGGCTACCAAAGGGGAAGGGGAGGAGAGGGATGAATTAGTAATTTGGGGTTAACAGATACACACTACTATATTTAAAAAAGATAAACAACAAGGACTACTGTATAGCACAGGGAACTATATTCAATATCTTGTAATAACCTATAATGGAAAAGAATCTTAAAAAGAATAGATACATATATATGTATAACTGAATCACTTTGCTGTACACCTGAAACATTGTAAATCAACTATACTTCAATTAAAAAAAAGAATTGTCTAAAACATAAGACCATATGATCAAAAAATAGTGATATTCTACCTCTATTATTCCTTCTACATTTATTAGTTGATGTTCTACCCTAACGAAAAACTTTTCCTTCCCTCCAATTTAAAAATAAATTTATATCAGTATGGTTCGTGGATTTAACATTATTTCAGTGCTTATACTGTCCCAAATTTAGCCTGTGCAAACGTTTTCAACCTGGCTCTTTTGTCTCTTTGAATGTCTCCAGAATTTTTTTTATCATTTTCTTTCTTTCTGGTCTAACAAGATGTTCCAGGTTTATCTTATACATTCCTTCTCTCAATCCTTCAATAAGCCATTTCTCCAAGGAGTCCTACTTTCTTTTAATGATTGAAATCAAGATCTACATACTAGGTATGCTTATTATTACCAGATTTTCAATTCTTCTAGGCCCAGTATTGACTTTTGAATCATGTAAATATATTGCCTTTTAAAAATTATAATTTGAAAGTTTAAACCTGAATACACCTGATACCACAAATAGATTGTAAAGCCAGTGAACACAACATCAGGAAAAAATTTTAATATACTGTTTGAAGATGCAGGCTTTAGAGTTGGTTAGCTCTGGGTTCAAATTTATCAGCACCACTTAACAGTTTTGTAATTTCATTTTATTTACCAGCTAATTGGGGATGAATATGTATCTAAATGGATTGTTGTGAGGATTTAATGAGATGTAAAACTAATGACACATAACACACATTTAAACATAGCTGTTGCTTTATGAATAACTATATTTATACTTAGCACAGTTTTGAACATTATATGCAGGAAGTACTTGTTGAGTTGAATTGTAACACTCTTCTCCCTTAACTCTGAGATACATTTCTAGATTCACTAGTACTGGAATGTTCCTGAACGTTCCCTCAAACCATGAAAAAATATGGAGTCAACTAATTTACAGACATGGGACAAAAGACAAATTGGAGTTGATTTCATCTCTAGGATGTTCTGAGTTGAAAAAAACTTGAGGTAACAATGTCTAGATCAGACTTGTTAGATATAGACAAAAGTAATTTATTAAAACCATTTAGTCTAGGTTAAGCCTGTACGTGCCTCATTACTAAATTTCCTCAGGTGTACTATTATAGTATTTTATACTTTGCCACTTTAAGAGTAGAGGATGAAAGCAAGAAGCAGGAAGAATAGCATTGAATTTAATATAATAATAGAACTCATGCAGTTTATCATAGAGAGGAATAGAAAGGAGAATGTTATTGTAAATTACATTTTCAGCTGGTTCATACTTGACATACAAGGTAGGATTGTTCAGATAGATTCTCATCAAGTTCAGGAAGATGGCAAGTTCACTGCTTTTGCAGCCACAACTATTATATTTTTTTATTCCCCAATAGTTATGAACCATTTCATATTCAAAATACAGAAGTAGCCACTGATAGAAATACTATTATTGTCACTAGTATTCACTTCTACCCTGCCAAATCAGCAGTATATTGAACATTTTGGATGGGGAAAAAAGGGCAAGCCACTGCAACTATGGTGGTGGTTAGTCACATATACTATAGCAAAGAACAGGCCTGGAGAAGGACTTTTCCTTCAGCATAACTCTCTATAGTTCATAACCGTTTTTCATGATTATGTTAACCAGCAGAAAAATAAATTCTAATTTATAAAATGGTTACCAACATGAATCAGGTGTTTCTCCTATTTCTCTTTACATGGTTTACCTTGAAGGAATGCATGTTTTTGGGGTGGGTGGGTAGAGTGTGTGCATGTGCATGTGTGTGCACATGTGTGTATGCATTTTAGAAATAATGAAGGAATACAGAAAACATAGATAAAAATTGTGATGGGGAGCTAAAAGTGTTCTTTATATAGACAAGTAGGCAAAACTATGAAGGGGAAAATAAGGAATTAAGGTAGCTATCATATGAACATTATGTAATAACTATGTAATAGGATTTCATATATATTCTGACAGATTTTTAAAAACTACGAAATAAGCTAAGATTTTCTTATATTTGGACTTATTTTCTGAGCAGAATGGTAAGGATTAATGGGTTATTGCCTATATGGTACTTTTAGGTACACAGTTAAAAGATATTATGAAATAATTACTGCTCTTGTAAAAAAGCATTGCCACAAACTTGTGGCAACATTTGCAGCTCTTCTCAGAAGTCAGTGCTGAGTGGTATAGGTTTGTTACTGCTCCAAACTTATCAGTAATTACTAATGAATATTTCAACTTGCACACTGTAATCTAGATTGCATTGTCTCAGGACAAAAAATTTGTTAGTGGAATGTTCAGGTTTTCAATTTTTATCTGGAAAATATCATCCACTCTGATAGTTTTAACTATACATACATGGCAACTTAAACCACACCTCACTACCACCATTTCTACTATAGCAATTCAGATACACTCTTTTAATTCTTCATACTCTTTGCTTTGCCAGAAACATCTGATTCTCAGAGGCCCCACTGTTCCACTTCAGGTCTTACTTAACTAACTTTTTTTTTTTTTAAAGAATGTATTGGGGGTAGGAGTTTATTAATTAATTCATTTATTTTTGCTGTGTTGGGTCTTTGTTTCTGTGCAAGGGCTTTCTCTAGTTGTGGCAAGCAGGGACCACTCTTCATCGCGGTGCGCGGGCCTCTCACTATCGCGGCCTCTCTTGTTGCGGAGCACAGGCTCCAGACGCACAGGCTCAGTAGTTGTGGCTCATGGGCCTAGTTGCTCCGCGGCATGTGGGATCCTCCCAGACCAGGACTCGAGCCCGTGTCCCCTGCATTAGCAGGCAGATTCCCAACCACTGCGCCACCAGGGAAGCCCCCTACCTAACTAACTTTTACTCATACTTCAAAATAGCTTGCAAACCATCTCTTCTAGAAAGTTTTCCCTGACTACCTGCTACCACTGATGGACTTTGTTCCCATCACCACCATGGATGGGGAGGTGCCCCAACTTTTTATTCTTATAACACCTTCACTTCCGTGTTTCATTCCTCAAAGCATATTGAATAATAAATTTTTGGATAATTGGAGACTACATTGCATTATTTTATTTAATTTTTATTTTCGTAGCTTTATTGAGCTGAATATAATTGACAAATGACACGTTATTTTAAATGGAAAAAAAGTACAACCTATATAACAATCCACTAAGGGTATGTGTAAAACGTAAAGCCTTTCAAAACTAACTACTTCTAGGGCTTCCCTGGTGACGCAGTGGTTGAGAGTCCGCCTGCCGATGCAGGGGACACGGATTCGTGCCCCGATCCGGGAAGATCCCACATGCCACGGAGCGGCTGGGTCCGTGAGCCATGGCCACTGAGCCTGCGCGTCCAGAGCCTGTGCTCTGCAACGGGAGAGGCCACAACAGTGAGAGGCCCACGTACTGCAAAAAAACCTCAAAAAACTAACTACTTTTAAAATGGATAATGAACTCAGTGAGCATGTTTGTATGCAGTATGAAATGATAAATGCATAGTATCAGATATGAATTTCATTATCCTTCTATATTGCAAAGAACATGTATTAAAACATAAATAAACATGAAATAATACTTTTAAGATGAATAATGTAAAGTACTTTTGGAATGGCAGAGTAAAGACCTCCATAAACCATCTCCTCCACTAAATCAGTGAAAACTGTGGTGGAAAATTGTCAAAATAAACTTTTGGAGACAATTGGAATTTAACCAAAGACTTGCAACAATCTGAGGAGCACTTAATCAAGAAGAATGGCTGAATCTCAATATGAACAACAAGCTCTGTGGTGTTTTCACTTGCCTTATATCTATTATCCTCTCCCAGACTTCATGGTAGCCTTGAAAACCAACACCCTCAAAACCACAGTAGCTGTGTAAACTTGAAGCCTAATAGCTAGTAAAAGAGGCAGAATGGTTTTGGCATTCTCCAAGAAGCCCCATCCCCAGAGAACTGTCACTATTTGACCTGTCTGACAGCTTCCTTGAAAAGCATTGTTCACAGAGCTTATCTTTATTTCATCTGACTCAGAGCGTACCCAGTGAGGAAAGGTCTATTGCTGGGGCATTTTTTGAAAACATTTAGAAGCAAATCTTTAATATCATAGCTGCCCAAGGTAGTGACATAGTTGGAGCCAACAAAAGGTTGACCAAAATATGTAAATGGAAAATCTGGGGAATGAGATGTCTATAGTATGCTTTGAAAAGCTTGAAAATACTCCTGGAAATCTAGAAGACCACATTGCATGTGAAGGCTCTTTGCAGGCCCCAGAAATACCTGAGCATGCCTTAAGATCTCATCTCTGTTTGGTTTTGATGCTCTGTATTAGCAAGAAGAGAAGAAGACAGTGATAGAGGAATGAAGGAACAGAAGAGTTACAAGACCTATAGAAAGCAAATAGGCAAATGATGAACCTAAATCATGTGTTATCAGTAATTACATTAAACAAGAGTAGATTAAATATTTGAATCAATAGAGATTTGCAGAATGGATAAAAAAGCATAATCTTACCATATAATATCTATAGGAAACATACTTTAGATTCAAAGACACACATGGGTTAAACGTAAAGGATGGAAATATATAAACCATGGAAACAGTAACCAAAATAGAGCTGAAATGGCTATCCTAATAATAGACAAAATAGACTTTAAGACAAAAATTGTTACTAGAATGAAAACAGGATAATTTATAATAAAATGTCACTCCATTAAAAAGATACAAAAATTATAAACCTATATGCACAAATACAGAAAGCAACAACTGATAGAATTGAAGAGAGAAATAGACAAAGAAAAAATGATAAAGACGTCATATCCCACTTTCAATAATTGATAGAACAACTAGGAAAATGATTAACAAGGAAATGGAAGACCTAATGGCATGACCAACTAACAAGAATTAATAGATATCTATAAAACACTCCACCCAACAACAGCCAAATACACATTCTTCTCAAATACACATGCAGTATTCTCCAGAGTAGATCATCTATTAGTCCATAAAACAAATCTCAGGGCTTCCCTGGTGGCGCAGTGGTTGAGAGTCTGCCTGCCGATGCAGGGGACACGAGTTCATGTCCCGGTCTGGGAGGATCCCACATGCCGCGGAGCGGCTGGGCCTGTGAGCCGTGGCCACTGGACCTGCGCGTCCGGAGCCTGTGCTCCACAACGGGAGAGGCCACAGCGGTGAGAGGCCCGCGTACCGGAAAAAAAAAAAAAAAATCTCAATAAGTTGAAATGATTGAATTCATGCAAAGTATGTTTTCCGACACATTGGAATGAAATTAAAAACAAGTGAAGGAAATTTAAGAAATCCCGAAATACCTGAAAGGTAAATAACACACAATAAAAAAAAATAAAGGAAATTAGAAAATGCTTTGAGATGAATGAAAATGAAAACAAAACATAGGAAAAGTTGAGATGCAGCTAATGAAGTGCTTACATGGAAATTTATAGGTGTAATGCCTATATTAAAATATAGACCTGAAATCAAAACCTAATCTTAAAAAGTGATAAAAAGAATAAACTAAGCACAATGAAGTAGAAGAAACTAAATAATTTAGAGCAAAAATAAATAAAAATATGGAATAGGGAAACAATAGAGAAAATCCACAAACCAAAATTTGCTTCTTCAAAAAGATCAATAAAGTTAACAAAAGTTTAGCTGGACTAACAACAGAAAAGAAGACTCAGATTACTAAAATCATGAATGAAGCATGATTCATTCCTGAAAACATGTTCAACACTAATGAACATGCGGAAATTAAATGAAAATGTAATCTAAGGTAACACTGTAAACAACCATATACCAACAAATTAGACAACTTAGATGAAATGGAAAAATTCCTAGGAAGACAAAATGAAATGAAAAATCTCAATAGACCTGTATAATAAGTAAATACATTAGTAATTTTAAAACTTCCCACAAGCCCAGGCACAGGTAGCTTAACTGGTTAATATACCAAACGTTTAAAGAACATTTAACACTAGTCCTTCACAAATGCTTCTTACCAAAACTACCTGAGGAGGGAACACTTCTCAGTTCATTCTGTCAGGCCAAGATTACACTGATATCAAAATCAGACAAAGACAAACTTAAAAAAATGATGTTGACCAGTATCCCTCATGAATTTAGATGCAAAAATCTTCAACAAAATAATAGCAAACCAAATCTAGCAACATATTTTTTTAAGTATATGCTCTGATTGAGATTTTATCCAAGGAATGCAAGTTTGGTTTAACATTTGGTAATCAATGAATGTAATACATCAAATTAATAGAACAAAGGATAGAAACACATGATCATTTGAATAGATGAAGAATAAGCTTTTGACAAAATTCAACATCCTTTCATGATAAAAACATTTAACCAGCTAGAAATAAAAAAGGAAATCCTTTAACCTGAAAAAAAAAGTATCTATGAAAAACCCACAGCTAACAACATACTTAATGGTGAAAGACTAAATACTTTCACCTAAAATCAGGTACAAGATGAGATGGTTCAGTCTCAACTTCTACTTAACATTGTACTGGAAATTCTAGCAAGTTTAAGCAAAAAAAAGAAATAAAAGGCATCCAGATTTGGGGGAAAAAATGGTATGAAACTCTCTTTGCAAATGGTGTAATCTCATATATAAAAAACCTCTAAAGAATCCACAAAAACAACTGTTAGGTCTACTGAATGAGTTCATTGGGTTGCAGGATAAAAGACCAATATATAAAAATATATTGTATTTCTATACACTCATTCCTACAATGTAGGGCCAGTTTCAAAACTTACTACAAAGTTTTGGTAATCAGGACTCTGTGATATTGACATAAGGACACAAGTAGACTAGAACTGAAATCCCAGAAACAAACTCCGACATTTGTTGTTTGCTTGATTTTTGACAGTGACAGGACAATACAGTGGGGAAAAGAATAGTATTTTCAATAAACTGTGCTAGTAAAACTAGATATCCACATGCAAAGGAATGAAATTTGACTTCTACGTCAAACCATACATAAAAAATAACTCAAAGTAGATCATATGCCTAAATGTAAAAGCTGGAACTCTTAGCAGAAAACACAGGAGTAAATATTGATGACCTTGGTTTAGGCAATGGTTTTGTAGTCACCAAAAGCACAGTGACAAAAGAAAACTATTATGATGTGAATAAAATGGACATCACCAAAATTAAAAACTTTTGTGCTTTAAAGGATTCTGTCAAGAAAGTGAAAAGACAACCACAGAATGGCTGAAATTATTTGCAAATCACATACCTCATAAAGGACTTATGTCAGGCATATATTTTTTTTAAAACTCTTACATCATAACAATAAAATACATCAAACCACCCCATTAAAAATATGCAAAGGATTTGAAGTTTTTCAAAAGAAGACATACAAATGGTCAATGAGCCCTGAAAAGATACTCAATATCTTGTCATTAGGGAAATCCAGGTGGAAACCACAGTGAGATACTACTTCATTCCTGCTTATAAAGGCTAAAATGAAGAAGACAGACAATGACAAGTGTTGACAAGGATGTAGAGTAATTGGAACCCTACTAGTGGGAATCCTACTAATGGGAATGTAAATGGCACAGCCACTTTCGAAAGGAGTTTCACAAAATCTTACACAGAATTATAGTATGAGCCAGGAATTCTACTTCTAGGAATAGAATAATCAAGAGAAAACATAAAAACTTGTATGCCGTGTTCATAGTAGCATTTTTCATTGTGTCAAAATGTGAAAATAGAATAATCAAGAGAAAACATAAAAACTTGTATGCCATGTTCATAGTAGCATTTTTCATTGTGTCAAAATGTGAAAATATATGGGAGGTAGAGATGAAAAGTAAGCCCAGTAAGATTCTGGGAATATATCAAAATTGACTTCCTAGGAACTGGTGGAATCAGCCATTATTTCCGGGTAGATTCTGGGCAGTTGCGGCTTATGTTGAGAGCCGTTATATTGCATTGGGTCCTGAGGTAACCTTGCTTCTGCCATTAGTAGGGTGCCATAAGACTGGTGTTTTTCTGAACTATGAGTTGGGTGAGGGTTCAATATGAATTATAGGTCTCTTCTCTGTACTTATAATGATTCTTTTACAGAAGCTGTTTGGCCCTATTTCTGTACTGGAACAGCTTCTGAGCCTCTTAAAAATGTCTTCAGTAACATATCATGAAAGATGTAATACTTGGGAAGTGATTGTGTTTCAGTTTTTTGGCCAGTAAATTTAGTCTCAATAATTCTGAATTCTTTTTAAGTTTTACCAGTGAAAATCAGAATAGATTTTTCTCCTTGATTTTCAATAACTATAAAAATATGATAATGATGCCAGTTTCATAGATGTAAGGGGTATCATTTATCCAGTGCTTTGAAATTCTAAGATAAAATATTTGAGAATTACATTCCTTAACATATTTAAGAAAATATTTTTTAAGTGAAAATAACCTGAAGAGTCATCAACTGATGAATGGAAAAGTTAACTGTGATATCTCCGTACAATAAAACATTATTTGACCATAAAAAGGAATGAAGTAGTGGTACATGCCATAACATGGATGAATCTTGGAAGCACTATGCTTAGTGAAAGAGGCCAGTCACAAAAGGTCATATGTATCATTACATTTACATGTAATCATTGTATGATTACATTTACATGTAGCATTGTGTTTATTTATTTATTTATTTATTTTTGCGGTACGCGGGCCTCTCACTGTTTTGGCCTCTCCCATTGCGGAGCACAGGCTCCGGATGCTCAGGCTCAGCGGCCATGGCTCACGGGCCTAGCCGCTCCACGACATGTGGGATCTTCCCGGACCGGGGCACGAACCCGTGTCCCCTGCATCGGCAGGCGGATTCTCAACCACTGCGCCACCACGGAAGCCCAAGCATTGTGTTTCTTAAAGCATTCAGCTCTTTTGGATAGAGATGACTAAGTGTTAATATTATACCTGTTTCGTTTGTATCTTTGGTAAGTGGAATAATGACAAATAGAATTACTCCATTTGAGTAGCTATGAAAGGTTGAAAGTGAAGATTTTCTATTTATTTAGCTGTCATATGTATTGCTGATATAAAGGAAAACTAGAGGAATTTCTTTTAGTGCAGTGTGAAAGTTCATAAGGTTAGAAATAATTTTCATCCTGACTTAAACCCATAGGTAATTTTTTTTTAAAGATTTAATTACAGTTGTCATTTCTGTGATTTCTACTGAGAAAACAGTAGGGAGAATACCCCCACTGAATGTTCTCTCTCATTCTTGAATAATTATTATATTCTTGAAACAATGACCTTGTCAGGTGACACATATTGGTAAGGCCAGAGAGCACCTGATTTTCAAAGTGTTTGAATTCATGTATGGCAATTTCACCTTTTAATAAAATGTAACATTTTGACTAAGTGAATCATTTGACTTTTAGTAGTACTCTAATGCTAGCTCAAGTAAGTAATATTTGCCCTTGATATGTTGACTGAAAAACAGAAAAATCTTTTTGAGGAGCTTTACTGTTTGGGGAAACTTTAAATTTATTGGATTATTGCCATTTTTTGTATATTAAAATATATTAACATATTATAAAAAAGAGACTGATATAAGCAATACCCACATGCCTATTTTACAGGTTAATAAATTCTTACCATTTTGTCATGATTGCTGCAGAATTTTTAAATAATAATAATGATGCCTTATAGGTACAATTCATGTCTTCCCAAATCTCATTACCTTCCTTCTCAGAAGTAGTTCCTACCTTGAAGTTAGTGGGTTTTATTCCTAAGAGTTTTTACATTATTATTATACAGTTATGTATCCAAAATTGTTACATAATATTATTAAGCATGTTTTTGAGTCATAAATGGTATCACACTATGTTTGTCATTCTGCAATTTGCTTTTTACCTCAACATCCTATTTTTGAGATTTATTTTCATTGACACATTTTTATGGTATTCCATTTAAAGAATATGCCCCAATTTATCCATTCATCTCTTCATAAACATTGGGATAATTTCTCTTTTTCTCAGTGAACATTCTTGGGCCTGTCTCCTTGTGCTTACATGTAATATTTTTTGCCTGATCATATACCTAATTGTGGAATTGCTGGGTATATGTGTATATTTAACTTTATTAGATGTTGCTGAGTTGTTTTTCAAAGTGATTGTACCAGTTTACATGTCAGCCCCATCCTCAGCCATTTTATAAACATTTTATTGTAATAAAATTAACGTGCCATAAAGTTCACCTGTATAAAGTGTACAATCCAGTGGGTTTTAGTATATTTACCGAGTTCTACAGCTGTCACCAAAAGCTAATTTTAGAATATTTTTATTTCATCACTCCCAAAAGAGACCTTGTACCCATTGGTGGTCACTCTTCATTACTCCTACTTCCGTTTGCTTATGACCTAGCCAACCACTAATCTACTTTCTATTTGTGTAGATTTACCTATTCTAAACATTTGTATGTATGGTACCATATAGTATGTGATATTTTGTAACTGGCTTTTTTCAGTTACTATAATGTTTTTGAGGTTCATCAATGTTTTAGCATGTATCAGTATTTCATTCATTTTTTTTCTTTTGCTGAATAATATTACCACATTTCATTTATCCATCCATTCATCATTTGATGGAATTTGGGTTGTTTCCACTTTCTGGCTATTGTAAATAGTGGTGTTATGAACATTTATGTACAGATTTTTGTGTGAATACATATATATTTTTTCATTTCCTGGAGTATATTCTGGAATTGTTGGGCTGGGTCATATGATAATTCTATGTTTAACATTTTGAGGAACTGTCAAAAGCTGCACTATTGTACAATGATGCCAACAATATATAAGGGTTCCAGTTTTTCCACATCCTTGCTAATACTTGTTATTGTCTATCTTTTTATTGTGATTATCCTATGGGCATGGAATGACATCTTGTTGTGGTTTTTGGTTTGCATTTTCTAAATGACTGATGAGCAACTTTTCATATGCTTGTTGACATTTCTGTATCTTCTTTAGAGGAATTTCTATTCAAACCTTTACCTTTTTAAAAATTGGGTCTTTTGTCTTTATTGTTGAGTTTTATGTATTTTGCATATATATTTCTTATCAGATAAGTGATTTGCAAATGCTTTCCTCCTTTCTGTAGGTTGTTTTTTCACTTTCTTGATCGTGTCCTTAGAAATACAAAAGTTTTTAATTTTGATGAAGTGCAAGTTATCAAACTTTATTTTATTACTTATGTTTTTGGTATCATATCTAAGAAACCATCGCTTAAGCCAAGGTCAAGAATATTTACTCTTATGTTTTCTTCTAAGAGTTTTATAGTTTTAGCTCTTATATTTAGGTCTTTGATCTATTTTGACTTAGTTTTGCATATGGTGTGAGGTACGGACCTGCTTTATTCTTTTCCATGTGGATATCCCTTTGTCACCGCACAATTTGTTGAATGGGGAATTTTCTGCCATTGAATTATTTTGGCACCCTTGTTGAAAATCAATTGACCATAAATATAAGGTTTTATTTCTGCAATCGTAATAACTGTGTTTCATTGATCTATATATCTATACTTATGTAGTACCACATGGTCTTAATTACTGTAGCTTTCTGGTAAGTTTTGAAATCAGAAATTATGAGTTGTACAGCTTTATATTTCTTCCTCAAGGTTGTTCTGGTTATTCAGGGTCCCTTGCATTTCCATATGAATTTTAGGATCAGCTTGTCATTTTGTGCAAAAAGGCATCTGGAATTTTGCTAGGGATTGTGATGACTCTGTAGATCAATTTGGGGAATATTACCATCTTAACAATATTGTTTTCCAATTCATGACCATTGGATGTCTTTCCATTTATTTAGGTCTTTAATTTTTTTTCTGGTACGCGGGCCTCTCACTGTTGTGGCCTCTCCCGTTGCAGAGCACAGGCTCCGGATGCACAAGCTCAGCGGCCATGGCTCACGGGTCTAGCCGCTCCGTGGCATGTGGGATCTTCCCGGACCAGGGCACAAACACGTGTCCCCTGCATTGGCAGGCAGACTGTCAACCACTGCACCACCAGGGAAGCCCTAGGTCTTTAATTTTTTTTCAACAATGTTTATAGTTTTAGTGTACAAGTCTGCCCTTCTATTGTTACATTTATTCCTAAGTATTTTATTTTTGTTGATGCTATTGTACATGGAATTATTTACTTGATTTTATTTTCAAATTGTTCTCTATACATTAGTAGTGTATAGAGATACAACTGATTTTTTTATATTGGTCTCATATCCTGCAACGTTGCTGAACTCACTTAATATTTCTAATAGTCTTATGTTATTGTTGATTCCTTATGGTTTTGTATACAAAATCCAGTCTAGAGTTTATCCATATTGAGTTTTTAATTTCATTGACTGTTTTTACACTTCTAAATTTTTTTTCCATGTCTACCTGTTCTTATTTTATTTCTGCCTCTTTCATTTCATAATTTCTTATTTTCTTTTGCTGGAAATTATTTCTTCATTTATGTCTTTAAACATCCTAAACTTACTTCTCTTAAAGTCTTTTTCGTACTGTTTCAATAAAACTTATTTTATGTGAATTTAGTGTGTTTTCTATGATTTTTTGCTTCTGTTGGATACATATGTTAAGATTAGATTTCTGTGAATTTTGGTTTGCAGGCCTATTTTGAATGAGAAGTTTTATGAGTGTTTTGTTCTTTCTATTTGACTCTACTTATTCCTCCCTATGATAATCTTTCAGTTATCTGCATCTGGTTCCCCAAGGCTCCTGTCCAGATGTAGATCTTGCAAGGACAGAGTGATATTAGAAGTTTTACAGTTCTACAAATTCAGCCCAGAGTGATATTAGAAGTTCTACAGATTCAGTCACTGAACCATCTTTCATATGAGGGGGAGCCCCACGCCACCCCGCAATGTCAAACCCTATAACTTTCTATTCCTTGTTTCTGTAAAACCTGTGTCGTCTCCTTTACCACACTGGAGCCTAATTTCTGGCTACCACTATTTCTCTCCAGAGTGCAGCAAGCCAGTAGCCTAAGCACTGCACACTGTTTTGCAGTTCACTTTTCATTCTGGTCCATGAAGGCATATATCTTGTTTATAAGCCTATTAATGTCTTTTTTTTCTTAGTTATTTATATTTTATCTCCTTCTACTATGTTTCCTATTTTGAGCAGAGGATGTATGTCAAATTTTATATCAAATTATGAAGTCACTCTATCTTCAGTGCTGAAAACCCAATAGTATTTATTCTTTAAGTTAATTTTAAATTGTCAATAGGTTGAAACTAAATTATTTGTTCTTCTATATGGAATGTTATTTTGTTATAATAAAACAAGTCATATAAAGTGAATATTATATTTACATTATCAGATAGGTCTCCCTCTCTTCCATGAAAATCTTTTTGGTAATAAGTATCACTGCTCTATGACAGGCACTGTGCTGAGCATTTCACTTATTTAATCACAACAACCCTACAGAGTTGATATTGTTGTTATTATTATAGAAGAAGAAACTGAATGTTAGACTGTTCAAGAACTTGTCAGTTAGTAGTCAGTAGAACCAATATTCAAATCTAGGTTTGTCTGATTTGAAAGCCTGTGCTTTACATCACTTTTTTATGCTTTTATATTTTAATTGTTGAGAAGTTTGCATCCTCTTCTCCCTCTTGATAAATTAGTACAATTTGAATGATGTTTTGGTTCAAAAAATGAAAAAACTTTCTCTGAGAAGGGAACAGACTGGATGTTTTCAGCATTTGGTCAGAGCTTTAGCTAGTGTTTACTGTAGTATAAGATTTCAGAATATGTTTGAGGGAGATTCCCTGAACTGGTGGGATCTTTCCTGATAAATTGTCATTTCTGTCATTGTTAAAATTTTCAAAGGGTGTCCCATGTTCATGGATAATAAAAATTAATATTGTTAAAATGTCAATACTACCAAAAGCCATCTATAGATTCAATGCAATCCCTATCAAGATTCCAATGACATTTTTTACTGAAGTAGAAAAAACACTTCTAAAATTTATTTGGAACCACAGAAGACCCCAAATAGCCAAAGAAATCCTGAGAGAGAAGAATAAAGCAGGAGGCATCACACTCCCTGATTTCAAGCTATAGTATAAAGGTATAGTAATCAAAACAATATGATACTGGCATAAAAACAGACAAATAGACCAATGAAACAGAATTGGAAGCCCAGAAATAAACCCAAGCAGTCAACTAATATTTGACAAAGGAGCCAAGGATACTCAGTGGCGAAAAGACAGTCTCTTCAATAAATGGTGCTGGAATAATTGGATAGTCACATGTAAAAAATGTAATTGGAGCCCTATTTTACACCACTCACAAAAATTAACTTGAAATGTATTAAAGGCTTAAATATAAGACCTGAAACTATGAAACTCCTAGAGTAAAACATAGGACTAAAGCTGCTTCACATGGACGTTGGAAATGGTTTTTTAGATATGATACCTAATGCACTAGTAACAAAACAAAATAAACAAGTGGGACTATATTAAACTAAAAGACTTCTGTTCAGGAAGGAAACCATCAACAAAATAAAGGCAACCTATGGAATGGGAGAAAATAATTACAAATTGTATATCTGACAAGGGGTTAATATCCAAAATATGTGAAGAACTCATACAATTCTATAGAAAAAAAAAGAAAGAAAGAAAAAAACCACAAACAATTCAATTTAAAAATGGGCAGAGGAACTGAATTTTCCAAAGAAGGACATACAGGTGGCCAACAGGTACCTGAAAATGTGCTCAGCATCACTAGTCATCCGAGAAATGCAAATCAAAACCACAATGAGATACTGTATTACCTCACATCTGTTAGATTGGCTAGAGGCTGTCATAAAAACAGAAGAAATAACAAGTGCTGGCAAGGATGTGTAGAAAAGGGAACACTTGTGCACTGTTGGTGGAAATTTAAATTGATGCAGCCACTATGGAAAACAGTATGGAGGTTCCTCAAAAAGTTAAAAATAAAACTACCATATGATCCAGCAATTCCACTTCTGGGTATTTATCCAAAGGAAGTGAAATCACTATCTCAAAGAGATATTTACACCCCATATTCACTGCAGTGTTATTTACAATAGCCAAGACAGGGAAGCAACCTAATTGTCCATCAATGGATGAATGGATACAGAAAATGTATACACACACACACACACACACACACACACACACACACACACACACACACACACTGGAGTTATTCAACCATAAAAAAAGAAAGAAATCCTGCCATTTGTGACAATATGGAGAAACCTGGAAGGCATAATGCTAAGTGAAACAGGTCAGACAGAGAAAGACAAATACTGTATGATCTCCCTTATATGTGAAATCTAAAAAAAACAAAAAACAAATTAAAAAAACCAAAACCAAACTTATAGAAAAAGAGATCAGACTTGTGGTTACCAGAGGTGGAGGGTGGGAGGATGGTAAATTGTAGGAAGGTGCTCAAAAGGTACAAATTTCCAGTTAGAAGTTAAATAAGTACTAGGGATGCAATGTACAACATGAAGACTATAGTTAACACTGCTATATGTTATATAGGAGAGTTTTTAAGAGACTAAATCATATGAGTTCTCATCACAAGGAGAAATTTTTTTTCTTCTTTTTTTTAAATTGATTTACAATGTTGTGTTAATTTCTGCTGTACAGCTAAGTGATTCAGTTATACATATATATATACATTCTTTTTTTAATATTCTTTTCCATTATAGTTTATCACAGAATAATGAATATAGTTCCCTGTGCTATACAGTAGGACCTTGTTGTTTATTCATTTTATATACAATAGTTTGCATCTGCTAATCCCGAACTCCCACTCCATTTCTCTCCCATACCCTCCCTCCCCCTTTGCAACCACAAGTCTGTTCTCCCTGTCTGTGAGTCTGTTTCTGTTTCATTAAAGTTTGTGTCATATTTTAGATTCCACATATAAGAGATATCATATGGTATTTGTCTTTGTCTGACTTACTTCACTTAGTTTGATAATCTCTAGTTCCATTCATGTTGCTGCAAATGGCATTATTTCATGCTTTTTATGGCTGAGTAGTATTCCATTTGTATATATGTACCACAGCTTCTTTATCCATTCATCTGTTGATGGACATTAAGGTTGTTTCCATGCCTTGGCTGTTTACTTTCTTTTCTTTATATTGTATCTATGTGAGATGATGGATGTTAGCTGAACCTATTGCAGTAATCATTCCACAATATATGTAAATCAAGTCATCATGCTGTGTGTCTTAAACTGATACAGTGATGTACATTGATGATTTCTCAATGAAACTGGAAAATTTTTTTAATATAAATCAAATCAAAAGTAACAAAAAATTTTCAGAGATGATGTTGAGAGAATTTTTTTCTGGATGTCCATTTTGATTACTTTTATATTGTAAGGTTACTTGTGATTATGTGTCTTTGGGAACTTTATTTTTCTGGAATAGGGTTAATTTTTTATAATTTTACTTTCTAAGGGAAGTGCTAAAGGATAAGAGGCAAACCTAATTACAGAAGGACAAAAGAAAGTCTGAGAGTTGGCATTAATGAATTCAGTGATATCTTTGGAAGTTTTTAGCAAGATTCCTGTAGTAGGAATCTGTAGATGAAGAATTAAACTGAAACCTTGTATCTGCCAGCACTTATTAACTAAAGAAATATGTAGGTATTTCCAGTAATTAAAAAAGAAGCTTCAGAAATTTTCACCCTATACTGGATAACTGAACTTAAGGATAAAGAATAATAATGACTGGGCAAAAGTAGTATTGTAAAGGGTTTTAATTTGTAATAAATCGAGAATTAAGATAGGTGTCAGAATCAAGTGACTAAGAAGGAAATAGGTATGCCAGTGCTCTACTAGGCTGATTTTGAGAGTTTTAGTGCTAGTATGGAGTGGAGCATTGGAGGGACATGATTTCAGTTAGGGTTTTAGTGATGAAATAAGTAAGAAGGAATAGAATAATTCTTAATGGATTGAAACTATCTGCTGAAATGAATCTCCTCCGTGCCTTTCCTCTAATCGTAGGCGATGGTTTATTGGAAATCTCAATTTTGAACTACTCAGGTTCTGTATCCCATCCCTCTAGGGCCAGCTCAGCCCTTCATCCTGTCAAAGCAGATAAAACGGAACAGCCTGCAATTTGCTATAAAGGGGTCCTTGGGATGAAGCATTTTAATGTCCATGAAGAGTAGACAAGACCTTCATTTTTAAAGACTCCCATGGAACATTTCAAATGGCATGGATTTGTCTTGTTGCCCTTTGCCAAAATTAATAGATTTGGGCTGCAGACTTGGAGGGAAGCTAAGCATTTAGGTCTGCTTATTATCCAATAATATTTTGCTATATTTATCTTATTTTTGTAAAGATGCCCTAAAACCGACAACACATTGAGTAAATAATACTTAAATAAGAAGGCTACTAATTTTTAGATCTGTGTCAACTAAACATAGGAGGAATACAGAGTTACAATAATATTATCTTAGAAACTAAAAATCAAGTGTAATCATCTAGAGAACAAATTAAATTGATCTAATTCGGCTATTGTTTTCTAAAAATTTTACTTCTATTTATCAGTCTGGGGTTGAACTGCTTTTCCGATTCCCAAAGGCTATTCCAACAAAGAGCCTTCTGATGAGGAAATGACACAGGTATTGGAGTGTAATAAAATACCAAGTGTGTTATTTTGAATTCTCCTCATGCTTGAGAACAGAAATATCTTAAGCTTTGACAAAATGGTGCAATTTTATATTTTCCATTTGACTATTTTAAAACCTTCATTGTCTTTTAATTAAACTACAGGGGGCAAGAGCAGAGATTAAAAGATGTTGTACTGTAAAAAGGATGGCTTTTAGCTACTAGTACTTGAGTGAAGACCCTACAATAAAGCAAGATGGAGTGCAGCAACAAGTTTTGTGCCTTGAAGCCTCCTCTTCTCTGACTGTGGCAGTAATTTGGAGTTAATTTGTGCCGCTTCTCAATAAAAGACTTTGTGTTTTACATTCCTTGATTCTTCCTAGCATCTTTTCCCAGCTGTTCTTTTACCTTCCCTTTCATGCGATCTGGTGCAGCTTATACAACTAGATGTGATAATGAGGTAAACCAGTTTAGGGGAGAAGCTTGGACCAGGCTCAGTACATGGATATTTCCTATTCATTAGCTCTTTTTACTTTCCACAGAATAATCACCTCAACTAGCCCCTTCCTCTAATTTCCCACTTTCTGTTCTTACTGATGAGTGGAGGTCTCCTTCCTCCTATAGTGATTTGTAGTTTTAGCGTGGAGTAAATGTTTGGGTTTCTACATTTGGGAATATTATTGCCTGATAGTTCTTATTTTCCTTTGTCTGCACAAAAATTTTTTTCTTTGTGTCTGTTTTTCTCCCTTTGGTTTCTACTCCCCCACATGTCCCCAAGTCCTTCAAGCCAATGAGGCTGTGGTGACACCTTCTGGGCAGTACTGGGAGTGAATTACAGCCATAAGTTCCATGGCGGTGTTAGCATACCATAGATTTGGTGTATACTACGAAATTTAGTTTTCTTCATCAAAAGAACTGATACAGCATTCTGCTTCAGCTCAGTTTCTAAAACCTGTTAAATATTGATGTTATTTCTTACAATGAGCAGGGGTTTGTAGTTAACTAAATAAAAAGGCAGTGAGTATGCCTGCTTAATAAATATAAGGATATGGTACTTGGTTGGGCCTGAAAATAATGTTAACAGAGGAAAAATTAACAATTGCATGTAATTAGAATATCAGCACTGTACACTATTGGTCTTTTCCATGCTCTGTTACAACAGTATCATAGCAGTGGGAAAATGCCCTATAAAAAGTCTCAGTAGAAACAAGGTCATACATCATGACCATCCACTGCTGGGACAGCGTTGGATGAAGGTTCTCCAGAGACATTTTTGTCCTCCCATACCATTCATTAGTTTTAAGAAACATGTAAGAAGTCTTCTGTGTAGGTTCTATTGGATCCTTGATTTTCTTCTGATCAGATTTCATTCCTTCCACCTCTACTTCAAAGCTACTTTAACCCTTGTATTAAAAATTTTTTAATTATAGATTTTTCATATACAGCATGAAAAATAAGAGATTAGTGTTACCAATTTATTTATTCATTTTTAACCTACCTTTGTTTGGACACTGAACATGCTAAAAGCTACAGTTTTTAAGAAAATCACTAGATAGTTCTAGCAAACCTTATGAAGTTTGTTACTAAGTAATTTCAGAGTTCTCAGGAATCTTTCCTCTATTATCTTCAATAACTCAATAGCAAATGCAGAAGTATCGAGCAACAAAGATGTGACTGGCTGTCAAAGCAGCCATAAAGCTAGCCATCTATAACATTACCTTAGTGCAGTGTCAAATGGGAAAGCACAAGACATTAGACATAAGGACAAAGACAACTGGTACAGTTGGTTATACAGCCTTTAAAATGGCACTGCATGCTTTTCATAGCTCTTTGCATCATTCTTTGATCAAATATTGCATATTCCATATGTGATATATGCATTTATACTTGGTATAGAACCCAATATTTCTATTACTACTACATAATAAAATTAAGGCATGGACACATTGCCTTGTAATTTTGATTTGCAAACAGATGGTAGATAGCTGAAAAATAGACTGGGGCTATAAAAAAAATTGGGGAAAATACTTTTCTGAAGTTAAAATAAAATAAAGCTAATTTAAAATACTAAGAGTGTGAATGAGTAGCAAAAATCATGTAGTAACTGTGGAGATGATAGTTTTATTTGAAGGGTGGGGGAGGAAAGAGAAAGCTAGAAGGAAGCAAAACCATAATTTGGCCTAAAATTGAATTTCTCTGATAAGGCATTTCAGAAGTGGCTTGTCTTATTCACTCAGCAGCAAAATAATCATATGCGCTTTAATAATCTTTATTTTACAGGAGTGTGTTGCCAGGGTAACCGGATGTAAGCAGGGGAACAGCACCTTGCAGATCACAAAGGCAAATCTGTGGAAAGAAATTTCACTGAGTTTCTCTTTTCCTTACCAGTGTAATAATGACTCATTTTTCCTGCACTATTTAATAATCTCACATAAACATTCTTTTCCCTTTCCATTTCTGTATCTGTTTAAACATGGACAATAACATAAATCTGGAACTGTCAAGCTCAGTGGGTTAAACAAAAAAACAGATGTTATATCTTTAACATTTTTATATAATTACTTTTTATTACTGTTTTACCCCATCTCCATCCCTCCCAACCTTATTGTTATTTCCTTCTCTTCTGTAAACCAATCTGATGATAGTATCTCAAGTGGGGCGGGCCTGAGGTAGGAGTTGGTATTTGGCTACATTAATCAAAATTTTTTATTAGCTAAGCTTGCCTGCATGAAGATTCTAAAGAGGCAGGAATTGCAACTTAAACCATCTATCTTTTTGTAAGGGGGTAAATTGAATTACAGCAAGTAGAGTGACAAGCATCCAGGCCAAAAGCTGCAAAAATAATGTTTTCATTACATTCATGCACATACAAACATATATACACATACATAAGAGAGGAGTGAAGAAGGAAAGAAAGCAATATTAGATTCCTTCCGCTTTCCACTGGGCACTGGAACCTCGGTTTGTTCTAGGAAATTGGCTGGTTTGAAATTAACAAAATGAAAGTTGCCATTGCCTTTGAAAAGAAATAGAAAACTAGCAATAAGAATGTGCCTACTAATAATAATAATGGGGCTTCCCTGGTGGCGCAGTGGTTGAGAGTCTGCCTGCCGATGCAGGGGACGCGGGTTCGTGCCCCGGTCCGGGAGGATCCCACATGCCGGGGATCGGCTGGGCCCGTGAGCCATGGCCGCTGAGCCTGCGCGTCCGGAGCCTGTGCTCCGCAGCTGGGGAGGCCACAGCAGTGAGAGGCCCGCGTACCGCAAAAAATAATAATAATAATAATATAATAATAATGATTTCCAACTAAAAAAGAAAGAATGTGCCTACTGATCATTTGATTGGATCAAATCTATGACAAAGCTATGGCTTATGTTTATCTGTCATTATCCTTGTCAAAAGCCATAGGCTGTGAAAGTGAATACAGAAACAAAGTAATATTAGGCTGTGGGACTGGAAAAAAATTTTTAAGGAGGCTTCATGATATTAAATATGAAAATCTATATTCAAATCATGATTAAAGGTTTGAATTCTGCAAAGATTTTTAAGTCAATGCTGCCTCTTAGTTTTAACATGCTCACTGTGTACCCAAGTTGTATAGCTCATACAGTTCTTTATCTAGGTCTATAGAATAATCAGCAACCAAAAACAGGCACTCAAAAACCATTTCTGGATGGATTTCATTATAAATTATATTCTTTCTGGGTTTTGGTGAAATTTATTGAAGTGTAGTTTTAATAATTATTATTATTAATATTAATATTTTTCCTAGAAATTATTCTTTCATCTTAGATAACCCTGCACAAATACTTAAAATTCAAACTAATTAGAGCAACCTTAAAAACAGATAATGGTAAAAGAAAATGTAAAATATTAAAAGGCCAAACAAGGCTCATTAAAATGGCAAATTGTAAAGAAAACATTCCGTAGTGGTATGGCTATTGTATCTCAGATGTTCAGAAAAATGGAAAAGGGTTAGGTAGAAACAGTAAGATTTCTGATGTTCCAGAAGTAATTTTAAACCCAAATGCTACAGGAGTCAAAGCTTGATCATCATTAAGCACCACTGAATGTTTTTGAGAAAAATTTTAAACTTGAGTCCATTTAAAATTGTTTCTCCATATTATAAAACTGTTGATTTAAACTCAGCTCGTGATTATTCATTCTACATAGAGTCAATTTATTTGGGTTTTTTTTTAGAGCCAATATTTTCTTTGATACAGAATATCTATTAAATGTCTATAATGTTAATTATTTCTTAAGAGCTTATAAGTTCCCTAAGATAATGTAGCCAAAAGGGAAGACATTTTTCTCTCCTTGGACTCTTGTTTACATCTTAGATACAGCATTCAGTGGAAATACGGTTAGCAGCTTGGGGCACAGAGTTGCATGTCTATTTTCTTAGAATTTGAGCCATAATTTATTCTTGGTACATGAAAATCACCAATAACTACATTTGTATTTAATTGTTTTGAAGATGAGCATATGGTTGGCAAATGAAAGCATGGTGGTAAGTAAATACTGTTAATTTGGTGATCTTACTTTGGCTGTAATAATTTTCAAATCATCTGCTAGTATTTGCTGTTTCTTATTTGGTGAAAAATAATTATTTCTCCTTACCACCTAAATTTCGTGTAGTTTGGAATTGTGTGTAACAGGATCTTAAAATGGGACTATCCCTGTTTGTTTTAGCTGAGTCTTAAGAAAAGATTTGCCAGTAAAATACGAGAACACACTCCAGTTTGTACATTCAGAGGAGGGAGAAAACCATTTATGTGATTCTTAAGCCTCTTAACCTTGTCAAGGATATAAAAGAATTGGGAGGGTGGAAATTAAGAAAAGGAAGATGCTTGGAGAGAGTTGGTGTGCTGAGTGTCCCATCACACCTCCAAGGAGGAGGAGTATGGATGCATCTCCTTTCATCTGAATCCAAGAGAGAAGCTTCTTGGAGATGACCTAGAAAGCTTAATAACTGACACCTGCATTTTAAGAACTGTTCTCTGACTAATGCCTGAAGGATCTATAGCTTGATATTGATTGGCCAGCTGCTGTAAAGGTGGAGTGATGAACATGTGGCTGTATTAGGTAACCTACAATTTCAGGTTTTTTTGGAGCAAATGTTGCTTGAGTGTATGTCATGTCATGGATCAGAGGTAAGCCATATGCACAAGAGAGATGATACAAGGTTGTCTTAGACCTATAGACTGCCTGGAGGAGCCCAGTGATCCCAATAATGAAGTGAACTGCCATTTTGTTAGTAACAGTAAGCAGAAAGAGAACTTCACCCAAATCAAAGGATCTGCAAGTGAGAGTCAGACACCTTCTTTACCGCTGCAAGCAGACAGCCTACGGCAGAACTGAATTGGGAAAGAAAAGTAGCCATACGTTAAAATATAAAGTTTTTATTACCAGACTAGACTAGATGTATTAATTATTGAGTATTTTTAATACCTGTAAATAAACAGAAACATGAAATCTGCCCTAAATTTCATGCATGGGCATGGGAAGTCCCATAGAATAAATTATCATATTGAAAGGCAACAATAACATTTTTTATTATTACGCTTGTTCAATTTAATGATTGTGTGTGTGTGTGTGTGTGTGTGTGTGTGTATTATATATATATATATATATATATATATATATATATATGGCAAAATGGTGATCTTGAAAGAATAGAAGAGCTGTGTGTTGGAGAATACCATTACACGCTTCTTTTGATCTCTAGCTTGTTACCTCTATCTTGGCAGACAGTATTTCTACCCAGTCTACTTGACCCTATCCATACCTCAGTGAGAAGGTTCTAAAGCCAGGCAAAAAATAGTAGACAGGAAGCCTTTTTTTTTTTTTCTGGTACGCGGGCCTCTCACTGTTGTGTCCTCTCTCATTGCGGAGCACAGGCTCCGGACGCGCAGGCTCATCGGCCATGGCTCATGGGCCCAGCCGCTCCGCGGCATGTGGGATCTTCCCGGACCGGTGTACGAACCCGTGTCCCCTGGATCGGCAGGCGGACTCTCAACCACTGCACCACAAGGGAAGCCCGACAGGAAGACTTTTGATAGACCGTTTTATCCATGTGATTTTTATCTCTTTTCCAAAACTTCTTTTACAGCCTTTCTTGATTTAATATTTTGCCACATCTTTCTTTCTTTGTCTAGAGCTCAAGACGGGGTATTAAAAATCAAGGGGCCTTGAATAACTTGCAAACTGGATCACACATTATTAAACACTGGAGAGTTAATGGTAGTATTTTTAGAAGGACATGATCAAGTTCTTAATACAGTATATGGATTAAATAAAAAATAGATATTGTAAGTTAATGCAATGTTTTCTAAAGGCTCTAAATAATCTTTAATAAATTTTAAATACATAAGAAGAATGTCTAAAACATCCAAACACACACATGTTATTTTCATTACTCCTTCCAGTTTGGTTTACTGGGGATACTTTGGCCTCTGAGTTTTGCTGGGCTTGATTAGGCTATAGCCATATTATGCCTTTTATTTAATAGTCAGATGTTAGAAAACCTAGTATTGAAGTGGGAAAAACATAGAACTCTTTGGAGGGCATTTGTTTGAAAAATTGGAAGCCAATGCTGATGATGTGTGAATGACAAAGGAGAGATGATGTGAATATCTACTTTCATAAATTAGGTCTCATCAAGCCCTCTAAGGGTGATCCCATAAAGCTCTCTACAAAAAAACTATTGTTCTTTCTTGACCTTAATAGGAATTATATATCTCAATTCAGACAAAGAAATCAACATATTTTTTAAAGTGTCTCTCTCTCTCTCCCTCTCTCTCCCTCTCTCAATCAATTTTTAAATATAGTTGGTCTCAGTTCTCTTATACTATTTAATAATTCTTATTAGTTGAATGAGATTTTGTTTATTATTTACAAAGTGATTTATATTACAAACTATACAAATATCAGTGTTTTTTCCACCAAAGTTCATTTATTGTATACAAGTGTATTTGTATATAAATACATACAAATATTTGTATTTACTATAAAAATTAGTACAGATATTACTAAAAATTGTTATTGAAACATATAATTAAGGAAATTGACTCTTTATTAAACATTTCTAACTGTGCTTATAATTTTATCACAGTGAAGCAGACTGAAAAGTTCAAGTCTTGACTCTGCCACTTAATAGTTTTGAGACTTTGGGGCAAAGTGTTTTCTGTCTCTCACCTGTAATTTGGGAATAGTATTGATACTTCTTCCCCTGCTTAAATGATAGAGTTATTGAAAAGGTCAAGATAAGGAAGTATATAAAGGATAACGTATATCTATATAATACAGGTATTCTTTTATATATTATATGCTTTTTATTATATGATTTAGTCATATTTATGATATTCTTTTTCATTATAATGATATTAAATGCACAGAAGTATCCAGTTGTGCTTCCTCCTTTCCACTACTGAGAATTGTTTGTTGAGTGAAGATATAAGTATATTTTCAGTCAACAAGAAGATTCATCATGTCCCACAATTAAAGGCAAGTCTTGCATTTGAGAGGAAACAGGACCTTCAGTAGTTTTCATTCATTCAGAAAAAAGCTGAATAGAATAGGGACAAAGCTGTTAGAATAGGGACATAGCAAGGAACAAATCTTATTTAGAAGAATGCTGAAAGAACTATAAAGAGCTTTCCTGAATATTCTATTTAGACATCTAAGCCTGCAGTTTGGCTTTTGGATAACAGATCTCACTATCTCAGTAGTGGAATAAAGTAAAATCCTTAAAAACACACACACACACACACCCCGCACTTTGCTTTTTTCTCAGGGAACCCAAACATGTCCATAGAAGTCTGTTAAAATAAAGAGGATACAGCATGTCTGACTAGAAGTGAGAATAATATAATTAATCACAGATAAAATATTCAAACTCTTAGGAGCAAGTTTTGAGACTAGTGCTAAACTTGAAACTTAGTTCATTTAATTCAACAATGGAAATAATTTTTAGAAATAGTGTAATATTATTAACCCTGAGAATCCCTCCCTCCCTCCCCCAACTCTATACCCTCTTAATCACAAGTGGTTGAACAAATGTGAGTAATTTGATGTTAGAAAACTGATGGACAAGTTATTATCTTGACTTTAGTTTTAGCCCAGTGTAAAGTGTGATAGCCAAAATGTGTTAACCCTTCCAAATAGAAAACAAACCAGAAATGTTAGCCAAAAAACAGGGATAAGTGACTTCTTGAGACAACAGTAAGCACTTGTCCAGTTCCCAATTTTAAGATCACAAACTAAGAACTTTTGATGTGAAGTTAGAATGCAAGACAAGAACCTTCTAACATCTTATGCTTAGTTCATAAACAAGATTTTTTTAACAGGAAGCATTACATATTTTTATTCCTTTAGGGCATAGCCTATTTATAATGCTTCTTCCCTCATCAGAGAATAGTATAGGCTTATAGGATATTTTTTCCCACAAATTAGCTTAGGCATGCATGTACAGGTCAATTAAGAATCCCTGATAAATAATTCTTTTTCAGATTTTAAAAACTATTTCATCCTTAGTATTAATTAACATTTTATATTGTCTTCTATGTGAATGATTTCATTTTCCTAAGGATAGGAAAAATATGTTCCATGAACTCCAGGAATTTGCAACTTAGGAAGTTATTTCTGTGCTCCATTTAGATAAGAGAAAATCCCCTTTGTTTAATGTCCTCAGCTTGAATTAATATTTCTCTAGCTTTGATATATTTTGTATCATGGACTAAGGGAAAAGCAAATTTTTATTTTATTGATAATGTGATTACTTTAACCACTATGATATGAACCATCTACTTATTTTGTAGATGGTTAACTGAGATATGAATAAGATTGTAATTGGATGTCTGGGTTGCAATTCAAATCTTTTGATTCTCAGTATACTAGGCCACATACACTGGTAATAATTGTGGGCTTTTTGTGGCTGTTGCGTTTGAAATGGTTGCTGATCTCTTGTTGTAGTTAGAGGGTGGATCTTGGCATGACCTACTTCAATATAATATAATTCCTATTAGTAATTCCATTGAAGTGTTAAATGATAAATCCTTTGAAATTTTTTCCTTGGATAATCCTAACTTAACCATATTATGAAAATAGAAATAGCTCTCTAAGGAAGTAGGTGGGGTGTGTGTGTGTGTGTGTGTGTGTGTGTGTGTGTGTTTTAGCCTTTAGTCCTTCTGAAGAGCAGATACTTTGGGCTTCCTTTTGTCTCTAAGAATGTTATTTAAAGCTGTAGTTGACATTTTCCTATGTAATGCAAGGATCTGTGAGAATGCTTTTTCATTTCAGGACGTGTATATAAAATGCAAATATCACAAAACTTAAATGATCCAGTTTCTTACTCTCAAGCAGAGGGGCAACACATCTTTATCCCACCATAAAGTATCATGATGAGGGTGATGTACTCCAAATGTGATAAATCATGGCAGAAAATAGCTTGTCTTTAAACTTTAAGTGTATTTACACCTACATTTTGAGACAGTGGGAATCATCTGCAAATATCAGTGATCAGCTAACGAGTTCTCCATTGAAAGCAAAGATAACTGTATATCTTAGCTAATTACAGAACTCCAAACTTAAGGATGTTTTGTAGATCATTATAGCTGAGAAGGAATATAAAGAAGGAACACTAATGAAATTGCACAAGGGAAATGGATTCTCATCATTATAACCAAGTATTTGTTACTGACTGCCTTCTCTCCTCTTTTTCTCCACCTCCCTGTACATCTTTCCTTTTCAGGAGAAGAAGTGAACATTTTTATGATTTTTTTTCTCTCATCAAGCTCCATTATCTCTTGAGTGAATAATGAGGTGACAACCTAGTTGTACTAACATAGTTGTACTTACATGCCGGAGATTCTTTAGCTATCATTCCTATTGAGGGTCTGCTTCTTCTCTCTTTCTCTCTTTTTTAAATCTCTTTTAACTGGGGAAGAACTAACTCATAATCGACCTTAATTTTCACAAGTAAAGGTAAAGTTGTTTTTATTTAAATAAGCCATAATATTCTCGAAAGCTTAAATTAGACGATTTACTTTTTCCTGGTGTGGTAACCTAGATTCTCCTGTCTTTTGAAATGGAAACTGTCCTAACCCCATAACTTCAACATCACTGTGAGTAAAACTCTTTCTAATTATATGACTGTATTGTATGCACATTAGCATTGCTAATCAGCTTACTGCAGTGGAATTGTATCTTTACTACTGATGTTTGTAGAATGTCCATTGACATAGTTGCAGCTCTCTTCCAGTGCTTGGGTGCTAGTGTATTTCAAACCACAAGTCTGAAATTCATAGTGCAAACCACAGTATATGGAAAAATTTTAAGCCATGTATAATTTTATGTCACTCACTGGAGTTTCCATACAATTTTATTTATCCAAAATGTTCATGGTGTCTAATGCTATATTACACCGGATCTTTAACTTAAAAAATTGAATTTAAATGAACACTTGATCTCACTTGTTTTTACTGTATGTTTGTTTCTTCTTTGACTGATAGGCAATCATCTCTTCTGGGGGAAGATTTTTTAATCTGTGTTAAAGAATAGCTGATGATTTCTGAAAATCACTTTCAAAAAGCCTGTGTGAGGTCATCATGATTGCCACAAATGAATATTTATTAATGTCCATTGGATTCTTGACATTCTACTAAGTTTTGCAGAGATTTCACTGAAGATAAACAATGGTGTATAACATTCAGGATTGAGCTAAGGTGTATAGGGGGAAAGATTTATGTGAATATAATTTTATACACATATAAATTTGAAGAAAATTATTACATAATTAGAATGTATGTTTTAGGAAATATACGGTATATCCCTAATGCATATGAACATGGCAGAGATATGATGAAAGAGGCATATATGGAACAATTTCTATATTTACTCCTGGAAACTAAACCAAAACCTGTGTAAAATCTCTCTCAAGTTAATGAGATACCAAGAATAAAGCAGAATATAATAGAACCAAATAATTAAGACTCATATGCTCCCCACATTTGGCACTGCCTTATTTAATGGAAAGTATAGTTGAGTATAACTGTTGAAAGAAGAGTTTAAAGTGGTAAAAGCAATAAAAAAAAAAGATATTTGCAAGTCCATTGGCAGTAAAATGATATGGCAAGAGTTTCATGTTAAAAAGATAACTGGCAGTTCTACATGAGGCAAAAAGAAAGGAGAAAGAAGTTAAGGATGGATTACCATGTCTACTATAGTAGTCAATGTGAGAAAATTATACTAAATGAAGTCCATAAAACATAAATTTACAAATTTATAATGAGGGATTTGAGAAATAAATGTTCGATAAAAAGAATTAATGAAGGAAAGGAATACTGATAAAGAATAATAATTGATTCACTATATCTCTCAATGACACATTTGTTTGCACTGCTCTCTGCCAGCCACTATGCTAGGGGCTAAGTGAAGAATAAAAAAATTTATAAGAGAATTCCTGGACAGGGAATCTACTATTAAGTTGAAAATTCTCCCACTACTCAACATCCAGAAGTGGTAGCTAAAATACAACAAATATCCCTTTGAGTCCATAGCTGTGCTTGTCAGAAAGAAAAATCCTCAAGACCTAAAAATGGAGAGGGTTTAAAAAATAGAGTGGCAAGTATGAGTAGTAACATGGGCTATCTTGGGAATGGGATGGGGGTGGGGGAATGTCCTGGCCCAAGCATATAGGTTTAATAGCCAGTCAAGATTGGGAACCCTAGGAATTTGTTCAAAGAACAGATTTTTTTTTTTTTTTTAAATCTCTCCAGCATAGGCAGACCACAAGGTAGATATTTTCTGAACCTGGACTGTGTGTCTAAGTGAATAAAAAAGCTTCCCTGAGAATTTCTAACCAATAGGCATAACATTTTTTAGGTTTGAGGTCTAAACTTACACTCCTTACATTCCGTATGTTGAGAAATCAATATAAAAATAATAATTGAACATAAATATTCCCTAGGTGCCTTACAAGAAACTAAGATAAAAGCTATTCTAGAATGAAGCACCCTCAACCCAGGCTACACTGTATTTCCTCAGAAAATGAACTGCTCAACATGGTTTCACTTTACAAAAGTTACAAAATATGCAAGGATACAGCCAATATGAATAAGAGTCAGTAGACCCAATTATACACTAGGATTAGCCTCTATTAACTTCAGATAATTGTATGGAGAATATATATAGAAAAGTATAAAATATTTTCAACAAAATCCCAAAACATTAAAGTAGAATATCTAAAGGTAAAAAATAATTGGCCGTTGAAGAGAGAATTGACAACCAGAAGATAGATCTGAGAAAATTACCCTAAAGGCAGTAGAGTTAGAAAAATTGAAGTGGAGTTTCATAGACACGGCAAATAAAATGAGAAGATCCAACATACATATAATAGGAATTGCAGATTGAGACCATGGAAGAATGAAAGAGAGACAATATCTGATGATGAAGTTATTGAGAGTTTTCCTAACAGTTTTGCAAACACCTAAACTTCTGTAATAAAGACTTTTTATTTTAAATTTATTTATTTAGTTAGTTATTTTTGGCTGCGTTGGGTCTTTGTTGCGGCGTGCAGGCTTTCTTTTCAGTTGCAGCGAACGGGGGCTACTCTGCATTGTGGTGCACAGGCCTCTCATTAAGGTGGCTTCTCTTGTTGCAGAGCACAGGCTCTAGGTGCGCGGGCCTCGGTAGTTGTGGCACATGGACTCAGTATTTGTGGCTCGCAGGCTCTAGAGCGCAGGCTTAGTTGTTGTGGCACATGGGCTTAGTTGCTCTGTGGCATGTAGGATCTTCCAGGACCAGGGCTCGAACCTGTGTCCCCTGCGTTGGCAGGC
This sequence comes from Leucopleurus acutus, assembly GCF_964270905.1. Lineage (NCBI taxonomy): Eukaryota > Metazoa > Chordata > Mammalia > Artiodactyla > Delphinidae > Leucopleurus > Leucopleurus acutus. The sequence continues at coordinate 15,380,127 of NC_139162.1, read as the reverse complement.
AGGTTCTTAACCACTGCACCACCAGGGAAGCCCATGTAATATAGACTTTTTAACTTTAATTATCTGCAATAGTTTCGCTTTTCCTGGCTGACCATGACTGATACATAATCTCACCTAAGCTATTATTTAAGAATGAGAGCATAATAAATAAATTTTCAAAACAAACAATTAGTGAAAGAGTTTATATACTTATAGACTCTCTGAAAGAATTAGTAAAGAATACTTCATGTGATAGGAGAATGATCCTTGAGGGAAGAATGGCATTATTCTGAGTGAAAAAAGCCAATCTCAGAAGACCATATAAAGTGTGATTCCACTTATACAATATCTTGAAAGTGACAAAATTGTAGTGAAAGAGAGCATGTTCATGGTTGCCAGGGGTTAAGGATGATGGGTGAAGGGTGGGCAGAGAGGACTGAGGTGACTATAGAAAAGTAGCATGAGAGAGAACTTTGTGATGATGGAACATTCCGTATCTTGATTGCAGTCATGGTTACATGAATCTACATATGTGATAAAGTGACACAGAACTATATACAGATGTTTTACCAATGTAAATCTCCTGTTTTTGCTATTTGCCACAGTTATTTAAGATGTAACCATTGGAGGATATTGGATAAAGTGTATATGGACCTCCCTGTATTATCTCTACAACTTCTTTTCAGTCTGTAATTATTTCAAAATAAAAATTTCTCTAAAAAGGAAATATAAAAGTGGAACTGGAACAAGGAAAAATAATATCATGTAAGAAGGGAGAAGATTTTCCCTTAAGAGTCTTAACTTCCTTGTATTATTTGAGAGGAAGATATACTGATTGATTTTAGATTTTAAGTCAGTTTTCTATAGTAAAAGCTTAGGTATATCCATTAAAAATATAAAACTAATTAATGTGTGATTTCTAAACCAGTATAAAGAAAGGGAATAGGGCAGAGTAAAGAAAATTTAGGAGATGAATTTTATTTCTGGCAGTGTGGTTAGCTAAGTACTAACAGCAACTTCCCACTAAAAACAATTAAAAATGCTGAATAAAATTTTGTTTTACTTAATTCTATCCATGAGTTGGTAAGAAAGTGAAGGAAATTCCAAGAACTGTCCAAGTAAATATCTTAAGGCTGGGACCTGAAAGGAAAAAAGAAGGGAACAAAGTAGTTGGAATTAAAAGTTAAGTTTCCTCTAATCTTTAGAAGGAAAGATTGGATATTTAGATCTTTATTAAGCTTGGGCTGTGATAATGTAGGTATGTGTGCAGAAATGTATGTGGAATTACTAAAAGAAAGATAATGGCATATATATATATATGTGTGTGTGTGTGTGTGTGTGTGTGTGTGTGTGTATATATATATACACACATATTTTTTAAGTTTGAAAAACTATATAAATTTCACATAGACTAAGGGAAAAACTGTATTAGAGGTAAGGAAATGTTACTATATAAGTATAAAAGTTTCACTACTAGAAGGATACAACATTTCTAAATGCATATGATAAGAGAGGTTAAAAATAAATATAGCAACAATTGACAGAACTGTAGGAGAAATAGACAAATTCACCAGCCTTCTTTGAAGTGTTTAACATGTATCTCTCAGTTTTAGCAAGATTCATCTTACATTAATAAATTAGTTACTGTAATTAGCCACTCATTAAAATCAAGAGCTAGACATATTTTTCACATGTTTTATAGGTATTCTTTTTATTCCCTCATTATTTAATATAATTTTTAAAATTAAAACTTTGTCGGGGCTTCCCTGGTGGCGCAGTGGTTGAGGGTCCGCCTGCCGGTGCAGGGGACACGGGTTCGTGCCCCGGTCCGGGGGGATACCACGTGCCGCGGAGCGGCTGGGCCCGTGGGCCATGGCCGCTGGGCCTGCGCGTCCGGAGCCTGTGCTCCACAACGGGAAGGGCCACGGCAGAGGCCGGCATACCGCAAAAAAAAAAAAAAACTTTGTCAACAGAAGGCAGAAAAAAACAAGGAAGTTCTAAGGAAGAGCAAAGTAAAAATATTAAGTACAAAATAAGATGATAGAAATATACTCAAATATTAGTTTTCAGAAATGTACTAATCTTATCAGATTAAAAGACAATGTCAGATTTTTAAAAATTTATCTACATTTTACTTATGAGAGGAATACTTGACACATTAGGACACAGAGATTAGAAGTGAAGAATAAAAGAAATGTATGAGGCAAACACTAATAAGAAGAAAGCTAATATAATATATAGATATCAGATCCAGTGTTCTTTAAGGCAGAGGCTTTATTAGAGAAAAAGAGCCTACTACAAATTATAAAATGAAAAACTCCGAAGAAAATATATAAGAAAAACTTGTATGCACCTATTAACTATATACAGCAAAAATTGACAGAATTACAAGAATAAAATGACAAATCTGCAGTCATAATGGGAGATTTAATACCCTTTTCTATAGTTGCTCAAGCATACAAATTATTAGTAAGGCTAGAAAAGATTTGAACAAAACAATTAACAGTGTGATCTAATGGATAGACTAACACAGTGATTACAATAGTTAATGAATATAGTTTTCAAATAAATGTGTGATATTTGTAAGAACTTACAACACATTAGGGTACAAAGCAAGTCTTTAAAAAAAGCTTTAAAAAAATCAGTATCACACTAACTTTATTCTCTAACCAACATTATTAGAAATCAAAACCAACAAGATAATCTCAAACATCCCTTAGCCTTGGAAATTTAAAACCACAGTTCTAAATTCATGAGTCAGAAATAAAAATTGCAACAGAAGATTGAAATTACTTAATATGGCACAATAATAAAAACTATAGTATTTCAGAGCTTGTGAGATGAAGCTAAGGAGGTACTTAGAGGAAAAGTTATAGCTGAATATTTAACTTGAGAAAGTAAACTGAGAAAGTAAAAGGAAGGAAATAAAGAACAGAAGTTGAGGAATTAGAATATAGATAGAATTAAAAGATTTTTCTTTGAAAAGAATAATATAATAGAGAAACATGAAGCAAAACTGATCAAGAAAAGCAGAAAGCCATAAATAATTAGGAGTGAAAAGGGAGTCATAGCTAAAGGTACATTCATATTTAAAAACATAAGGGAATACATTTGAGGATCAAGGATTACCTAGCTCTGTTCCCTTGGAGTTACAAATAATCGCCGCAGCTGACTTTTGGAATGTGAGCTATGTTTATACCAGGCATCATTGCTTATATTAAAAATGACCCTTGATGAGTAAATCACATTGGCCTGGGAGAGCTGTAAACAAGCTATTAATAACTGGTAGGAAATCATAGCTTTAAACTTCTCTGAGTGTGGTGACTTTAAGTTATCCCTATATTAAAGGAAATATCAGTTACTCCTTACTCATTTACCCACCCAATGTGATTTTTCATTTTTTTTAACATCTTTATTGGAGTATAATTGCTTTACAATGGTGTGTTAGTTTCTGCTTTATAACAAAGTGAATCAGCTATACATATACATATGTCCCCATATCTCTTCCCTCTTGCTTCTCCCTCCCTCCCACCCTCCCTATCCCACCCCTCTAGGTGGTCACAAGGCACAGAGCTTATCTCCCTGTGCTATGCGGCTGCTTCTCACTGGCTATCTATTTCACATTTGGTAGTGTATATATGTCCATGCCGCTCACTCACTTTGTCCCAGCTTACCCTTCGCCCGCCCCATGTCCTCAAGTCCATTCTCTACATCTGCATCTTTATTCCTGTCCTGCCCCTAGGTTCTTTAGAACCATTTTTTTTTTTTAGATTCCATATATATGTGTTAGCATATGGTATTTGTTTTTCTCTTTCTGACTTACTTTACTCTGTATGACAGACTCTGGGTCCATCCACCTGACTACAAATAACTCAGTTTTGTTTCTTTTTATGGCTGAGTGATATTCCATTGTATATATGTGCCATAACTTCTTTATCCATTTATCTGTCGATGGACACTTAGGTTGCTTCCATATCCTGGCTATTGTAAATAGTGCTGCAGTGAACGTTGTGGTACATGACTCTTTTTGCATTATGGTTTTCTCAGGATATATGCCCAAAAGTGGGATTACTGGGTCGTATGATAGTTCTATTTTCAGTTTTTTAAGGAACCTCCATACTGTTCTCCATAGTGGCTGTATCAATTTACATTCTCACCAACAGTGCAAGAAGGTACCCTTTCTCCATACCCTCTCCAGCATTTATTGTTTGTAGATTTTTTGATGATGGCCATTCTGACCAGTGTGAGATGATACGTCATTGTAGTTTTGATTTGCATTTCTCTAATGATTAGTGATGTTGAGCATCCTTTTATGTGTTTGCTGGCAATATATATATTTTCTTTGGAGAAATGTCTATTTAGGTCTTCTGCCCATTTTTGGATTGGGTTGTTGGTTTTTTTTGATATTGAGCTGCATGAGCTACTTGTATATTTTGGAGATTAATCCTTTGTCAGTTGCTTCGTTTGCAAATATTTTCTCCCATTCTGAGGGTTGTCTTTTCGTCTTGTTTATGGTTTCCTTTGCTGTGCAAAAGCTTTTATGTTTCATTAGGTCCCATTTATTTATTTTTGTCTCTATTTCCATTTCTCTAGGAGGTGGGTCAAAAAGAATCTTTCTGGGATTTATGTCATGGAGTATTCTGCCTATGTTTTCCTCTAAGAGTTTTATAGTGTCTGACCTTACATTTAGGTCTTTTTTATTTTTTAACATCTTTATTAGAGTATATTCCTTTACAGTGGTGTGTTAGTTTCTGCTTTATAACAAAGAGAATCAGTTATACATATACATATATCCCCATATCTCCTCCCTCTTGCGTCTCCCTACCCTCCCTATCCCACCCCTCTAGGTGGTCACAAAGAACGGAGCTTATCTCCCTGTGCTATGTGGCTTCTTCCCACTAGTTATCTATTTTACATTTGTAGTGTATATATGTCCATGCCACTCTCTCACTTTGTCCCAGCTTACCCTTCCCCCTCCCCGTGTCCTCAAGTCCATTCCCTAGTAGGTCTGCGTCTTTATTCCCGTCTTGCCCCTAGGTTCTTCATGGCCTTTTTTTTAGATTCCGTATATATGTGTTAGCATACGGTATTTGTTTTTCTCTTTCTGACTTACTTCACTCAGTATGACAGACTCTAGGTCCATCCACCTCACTACAAATAACTCAATTTCGTTTCTTTTTATGGCTGAGTGATACTGCATTGTATATATGTGCCACATCTTCTTTATCCATTCATCTGTCAATGGACACTTCGGTGGCTTCCATGTCCTGGCTATCGTAAATAGAGCTGCAGTGAACATTGTGGTACATGACTCTTTTTGAATTATGGTTTTCTCAGGGTATATGCCCAATAGTGGGATTACTGGGTCATATGGTAGTTCTATTTGTAGTTTTGTAAGGAACCTCCATACTGTTCTCCATAGTGGCTGTATCAATTTACATTCCCACCAATAGTGCAAGACGGTTCCCTTTTTTCTACACCCTCTCCAGCATTTACTATTTGTAGATTTTTTGATGATGGCCATTCTGACTGGTGTGAGATGATATCTCATTGTAGTTTTGATTTGCATTTCTCTAATGATTAATGATGTTGGGCATCCTGTCATATGTTTGTTGGCAATCTGTATATCTTCTTTGGAGAATGTGTATTCATTCAGGTCTTCTGCCCATTTTTTGACTGGGTTGTTTCTTTTTTTTTTATATTGAGCTGCCTAAGCTGCTTGTAAATTTTGGAGATTAATCCTTTGTCAATTGCTTCATTTGCAAATATTCTGTCCCATTCTGAGGGTTTTCTTTTCCTCTTGTTTATGGTTTCCTTTGCTGTGCAAAAACTTTTAAGTTTCACTGGGTCCCATTTGTTTATTTTTGTTTTTATTTCCATTTCTCTAGGAGGTGGGTCAAAAAGGATCTTGCTGGGATTTATGTCATAGAGTGTTCTGCCTATGTTTTCCTCTAAGAGTTTTATAGTGTCTGGCCTTACATTTAGATCTTTAATCCATTTTGAGTTTATTTTTGTGTATGGTGTTAGGGAGTGTTCTAATTTCATTTTTTTACATGTAGCTGTCCAGTTTTCCCAGCACCACTTATTGAAGAGGCTGTCTTTTCTCCATTGTATATTCTTGCCTCCTTTATCAAAGATAAGGTGACCAGATGTGCATGGGTTTATCTCTGGTCTTTCTATCCTGTTCCATTGATGTCTATTTCTGTTTTTGTGCCAGTACCATACTGTCTTGATTCCTGTAGCTTTGTAGTATAGTCTCAAGTCAGGGAGTCTGATTCCTCCAGCTCCGTTTTTCTTTCCCAAGATTCCTCTGGCTATTCGGGGTCCTCTGTGTTTCCACACAAATTGTGAAATTTTTTGTTCTAGTTCTGTGAAAAATGCCATTGGTGGTTTGATAGGGATTGCATTGAATCTGTAGTTTGCATTGGGTAGTATAGTCATTTTCACAATGTTGATTCTTCCAATCCAAGAACATGGTATATCTCTCCATCTGTTTGATTCATCTTTAATTTCTTTCATCAGTGTCTTATAGTTTTCTGCATACAGGTCCTTTGTCTCCTTAGGTAGGTTTATTCCTAGGTATTTTATTCTTTTTGTTGCAATGGTAAATGGGAGTGTTTCCTTAATTTCTCTTTCAGATTTTTCATCATTATTGTATAGGAATGCAAGAGATCTCTGCATTAATTTTGTATCCTGCTACACTACCAAATTCTCTGATTAGCTCTACTAGTTTTCTGGTAGCATCTTTAGGATTCTCTATGTTTAATATCATGGCATCTCAAACAGTGACAGTGTTACTTCTTTTCCGATTTGGATTCCTTTTATTTCTTTTTTTTCTCTGATTGCTGTGGCTAAAACTTCCAAAACTATGTTGAATAATAGTGGTGAGAATGGCAACCTTGTCTTGTTCCTGATCTTAGTGGAAATGGTTTCAGTTTTTCACAATTGAGAACGATGTTGGCTGTGGGTTTGTCATATATGTTCTTTACTATGTTGAGGTAAGTTCCCTCTATGCCTACTTTCTGGCGGGTTTTTATCATAAATTGGTGTTGAATTTTGTCAAAAGCCTTTTCTTCATCTATTGAGATGATCATATGTTTTTTATCCTTCAATTTGTTCATATGGTGTATCCCATTAATTGATTTGTGTATATTGAAGGATCCTTGCATTCATGGGATAAACCCCACTTGATCATGGTGTATGATCCTTTTAATGTGCTGTTGGATTCTGTTGGCTAGTATTTTATTGAGGATTTTGCATCTATGTTCATCAGTGATATTGGCCTGTAGTTTTCTTTCTTTGTGACATCTTTGGTTTTGGTATCAGGGTGATGGTGGCCTCGTATTATGAGTTTGGGAGTGTTCCTCCCTCTCTGATATATTTTGGAAGACTTTGAGAAGGATAGGTGTTAGCTCGTCTGTAAATGTGTGATAGAATTCACCCGTGAAGCCATATGGTCCTGGGCTTCTGTTTATTGGAAGATTTTTAATCACAGTTTCAATTTCAGTGCTTGTGATTGGTCTGTTTATATTTTCTATTTCTTCCTGGTTCAGTCTTGAAGGTTGTGCTTTTCTAAGAATTTGTCCATTTCTTCCAGGTTGTCCATTTTATTGGCATAGACAATTGCCAGTTGCTTGTAGTAATCTCTCATGATCCTTCATATTTCTGCAGTGTTAGTTGTTACTTCTCTGTTTTCATTTCTAATTCTGTTGATTTGAGTCTTTTCCCATTTTTTCTTCATGAGTCTGGCTAATGGTTTTTCAGTTTTGTTTATCTTCTCAAAGAACCAGCTTTTAGTTTTATTGATGTTTGCTGTTGTGTCCTTCATTTCTTTTTCATTTATTTCTGGTCTGATCTTTATGATTTCTTTCCTTCTGCTAACTTTGGGGGTTTTTTTGTTGTTCTTCTTCTTCTTTCTCTAATTGCTTTAGGTGTAAGGTTAGGTTTTTTATTTGAGATTTTTCTTGTTTCTTGAGGTAGGATTGTATTGCTGTAAACTTCCCTCTTAGAACTGCTTTTGCTTCATCCCATAGGTTTTGGGTCATTGTGTTTTCATTGTCATTTGTTTCTAGGTATTTTTTGATTTCCTCTTTGATTTTTTCAGTGATCTCTTTGTTATTTGGTACTGTGTTGTTTAGCGTCCATATTTTTGTATTGTTTACAGTTATTTCCCTGTAATTCATATCTAGTCTCATAGCGCTGTGGTCGGAAAAGATACTTGATATGATTTCAATTTTCTTAAATTTACCAAGGCTTGATTTGTGACCCAAGATATGGTCTATCCTGGAGAATGTTCCATGAGCACTTGAGGAGAGAGTGTATTCTGTTGTTTTTGGATGGAATGTCCTATAAATATCAGTTAAGTCCATCTTGTTTAATGTGCCATTTAAAGTTGTGTTTCCTTATTTTCATTTTGGATGATCTGTCCACTGGTGAAAGTGTGGTGTTAAAGTCCCCTACTGTGATTGTGTTACTGTTGATTTCCCTTTTTATAGCTGTTAACATTTGCCTCATGTATTGAGGTGCTCCTATGTTCGGTGCATAAATATTTACAATTGTTATGTCTTCTTCTTGGATTGATCCCTTGATCATTATGTGTTGTCGTTCTTTGTCTCTTGTAATAGTCTTTATTTTAAAGTCTATTTTGTCTGATATGAGAATTGCTACTCCAGCTTTCTTTTGATTTCCATTTCCATGGAATATCTTTTTCCATCCCCTCACTTTCAATCTGTATGTGTCCCTAGGTCTGAAGTGGGTCTCTTGTACACAGCATATATAAGGGTCTTGTTTTTGTATCCATTCAGCCAGTCTATGTCTTCTGGTTGGAGCATTTCATCCATTTACATTTTTTTTTTTTTTGCTGTACGTGGGCCTCTCACTGCTGTGGCCTCTCCCGTTGCGGAGCACAGGCTCCGGACGCACAGACTCAGCGGCCATGGCTCACGGGCCCAGCCGCTACACGGCATGTGGGATCTTCCCGGACCGGGGCACGAACCCGTGTCCCCTGCATCGGCAGTCGGACTCTCAACCACTGCGCCACCAGGGAAGCCCCCATCCATTTACATTTAAGGTAATTATTGATATATATGTTCCTATTCCCATTTTCTTAATTGTTTTGGGTTTGTTATTGTAGGTCTTTTCCTGCTCTTGTGTTTCCTGCCTAGAGAAGAAGTTCCTTTAACATTTGTTGTAAAGCTGGTTTGGTGGTGCTGAATTCTCTTAGCTTTTGCTTGTCTGTAAATGTTTTAATTTCTCCATCGAATCTGAATGAGATCCTTGTTGGGTAATCTTGGTTGTAGGTTTTTCCCTTTCATTACTTTAAATATTTCCTGCCACTCCCTTTCAGCTTGCAGAGTTTCTATTGAAAGATCAGCTGTTAACATTATGGGGATTCCCTTGAATGTTATTTGTTGCTTTTCCCTTGCTGCTTTTAATATTTTTTCTTTGTATTTAATTTTTGATAGTTTGATTAATATGTGTCTTGGTGTTTTTCTCCTAGGATTTACCTGGTATCCGTATTTATCGTCAGAGATGTATTGGTGATTAGAGCATTGTACATGTGGTAGCCTCTTCAAGTTATGAGATCCTCTTGTATTGGACATGAAATCAGGTCCTTTCTACCTTGTCAGACTGGCTTCTGTTCAGGATTTCCAAGCTGCTATAATTCTGAGTCATTCTCATCTCTGCTCTTCTCCAGTCCTTCTGAAAATTTTGAACCAGGTACTAATCTAGGTCCATGGATTTCAGTAGTAAAAAGCAGTCAAAAATGTCTGGCTTCATGGAGTTTATACTGGTCTTCCTAAAGCCGGGCTACGTGCAGCAGCAACTTCTTCCAGCCACTCTTCCATAAAGCCCCCAATATGATTTTGTTCCCTCAGTTCTGAGATTAGCTCCTTTTTGTCTTAGTGGCCTGTTGTGATGACTTCTCCTACTCAAGAAAAATGCATGATATTGCCCTGCCAGTATGCTGTATATCCTGACATGTATTCTGCTAAAAGAATTTATGCCAAGAGTGGCCTATAATAGTTATGTGCATGTAATTGTAGGTTAAGCACAGAAAAACTTCCCCTAGTGGGCATAAATTACTTCAGGCCAATAAATTTGAAAATGTAGCTGAAATGGACAGTTTCCCATTTTAGAAAAATAGAAATTTTAAAAAATTGACTCAAGAGCCATTAGAAAATATAAATAGAACTGTAATTCTATAAGAAATTAATATATCCATAACTTTTTAAGAAATTAAATTTTTTGTTCACTAGAAGATATGATAAACAGTGAAAATACAATCCAGACACTGGGAAGTGATTTTGATACCATGTCAAAAGGGCGAAAATGATCATACTCTATGGTAGAGCAAATCCACTTCTAGGTAGTACCTTAAGGAAACTCTCATGTATACGTGGGGAGACATGTACAAGAATATTTGTTACATATTTGTTACATCACTCTAAGAGTGAATAGTTGCAACAAACTATCCCTCAAAAAGAGAATAAATAAACATCCTGTGATCAGTTAATGTAAAAGTGTATTATATACCCAGTTAATAAATGAACTAGAGCCATTTACAGCAACATGAGCAAATATGGTAAGCAGTGTAGAGCACAGTAAGCCAAAATATAATGTGTACATTGGGGTGTCATTAATATAAAGTTTTAAAATGCAGAGATAGTGGTATATGTAATAAAAGTAGGAAAACATGTGTAAGAATTTACGTTAACCATTACCTCTACTAGGGGAAGGAGTCGGGATGGAGAGGACTGCAGAGGTACTTCAGTTTTATCTTTAACGTTTTATTCCTTCAGCTGGGTGCTAGTTAAATTTCTCGTAACTTTTTTGGAAGCATTAAATGTTGTATTAAAGAAAGGTATATAAGGTACGATACCAATTTTAATGTCCTTATATTACAAGAAGGGCTATAAGATGATAACGAACTATTATCTTAAAAGGCATTACATAATCACCATAAGAATAGTCTAAAGAACAGGTATTGTACGGTTTTAGATAAAATAGCAATGCTTCTCTGTTAGCGTGCTAAAAGAAAATTTCATGGAGATGGAGGCATTTGATATTGGTAAAATTCTGATAGATTTGTTTTTAAGGTTCTATTTTGTCCTTTTCCCTTTATTGTATATTTAGTGAAATCCCTATGGCATATCTGCAAAGACAATTGGCAAAGCATGGGGTGTGTTTTAAGGTAGGGCAATTAGATTAATTTGAGAGGATTAATGGATTTGTGAAGGAAGAAGTGAACAGTAAGGATATAACAAGTAGTTAGGGGTAAGATTGTGATAAGTCTTGAATGTCTGGTGTAGAAATTTAGACCTTATTCTTTAAGACATTGTTTTTCAATTTTTTGTTTTTAACCATGATTCACAGGATACATTTACATTGTGACTCAAAACACATGACTAGGAAAAGAAGTTTCACAAAATATTATGTACCCTTTGAAAACATTGTTCTTAGCAAATGGAAAGCAATTGAATGCCTTCAAATAGCAATGTGAGATGCAAAAAATTAAAAATAAGCCAAACATGTGTCTGACCATAGTCTGCAGTCTATTTTAAAGTGAAAAGATTCTGGGTATAGGGAGATCTGATAAGAAGCTGTTGCATTAGGCTAGACATGATGGCCTTGTCAATTGAAAAAACAGTTGAGAGAATTGTGAAGGAAGAATTAGCAGAACCTGTGACTTTGGAAGTCCTGAAAGAGCTTTTACTACCAAATGTCAGAACCTTTAACAAAAATGGAAGAATGTGGCATCTGGCCTTTGTTCTAAGGTGTTCACATTCTCATGACACATTGTAAAGGTACAGATTGTGACCCTGATTTGAGGTTGGTGGTCTGCCTTTATGTTAAAGAAAATGCAAATGATAGAAGAAAAATACTGAAAGCATTAGGGCATTTAAAGGTACTTGGAGTCCTAATATGAAGTTAACATTGGAAACAAGTAATTTGGGAATTCGTGGCGTCATGGAAACTGAAAACTAGTGAGGTTAAATAGACTGCAGATAGACACTTAGTCATTGATTAAGTAAAGGCAAATAAAGCAGTAAGTGTAAACTGGATGGGAATTGGGTTATGGTATTTAAAATAACCTGCACTTTGGAGTGGAAAAACAGAAATAAAAGATGGTGAAGCATTCTTCTAATTTAATATGAAATAAAAGTTAAAAACAGAATTTCTGAGAGAAAAGAGAGAACGACCCAAGTGTCAGTTACAGAACTGAGTCTGAAGCAGTTTGCAGAGGGGAAATTTTATAACAGCATACTGATGATTTTCTTTCTTAATATTGCAGAAAGAGAAGAATAAAAAGGAAAAAGTGATATTACTTTTAACACCATTTCTTATTTCACTTATAAGAAATATGATAAAACACTTCTTTGTCAAAAGGGAAACTACAGCTTTAAATAGACTGAATTTTATTTGGGGCTACATTGACATCTTTAAGATGATGCTTCTTGGGTTTTTTTGTTTGGTTGGGTTTTTTTTTTTTTTTTCTTCTTTCTACCCCCTGCCCTGCCCCCATGAAGCAGATCACTTTTTTAAATTAAATTTTTAATTTTGAGATAATTGTAGATTCACATGCAGTTGCAAGAAATAATATAAAGGGATCCCATATACCCTTTATTCAGTTCCCCTCAATGGTCATATCTTGCAAAACTACAGTACTATATCACAACCAGGATGTTGACATTGATACAGTCAAGATACAAAACATTTCCATGACTGCAAGCATTTCTCATGCTGCTTTTTATAGCTAAACGTCCCTCCCGTCTCCAGCTTTCCTTATCCCCTGGCAACTACTAATCTGTTCTCCATTTCTCTAATTTTGTCACATCAAGAATATTTTATGGGGCTTCCCTGGTGGCGCAGTGGTTGAGAGTCTGCTTGCCGATGCAGGGGACATGGGTTCGTACCCCGGTCTGGGAAGATCCCACATGCCGTGGAGTGGCTGGGCCCATGAGCCATGGCCGCTGAGCCTGCGCATCCGGAGCCTGTGCTCCGCAACGGGAGAGGCCACAACAGTGAGAGGCCCGCGTATCACAAAAAAAAAAAAAAAAAAAAAGAATGTTATATAAATGGAATACACAGTATATAATCTTTTAGGATTGGCTTTTTCTTTACTCAGCATTATTCTTTGCAGATTCATCCAGGTTTTTTTGCATGTATCAGTTGTTCTTTCCCTTTTATTGCTGAGTGGTATTCAGCAGTGTGGATGTTCCACAGTTTAACTATTTACCCTTTGAAGAACATCAGGGTTGTTTTGTTTTGAGCTGTTTCTGAATAAAGCTGCTTGTATTAGTTTCCTGTGGCTACCATAACAAATTACCACAAACTTGGGCTTAAAACACTGGAAATTTATTCTCTCATATTTCTCTGAGGCCCAGAGTCCAAAATCTGGCAGGACCCTACTCCCTTTGAGAGTCCTGGGGGAGAATCCATTCTTTGCCTCTTAACAGTTTATCTGGCTTCCTTGTAGCTCTATCACTCCAGTTCCTGCCTCTGTCTTCATATCGACTTCCTCTCTCCTATCTGTCAACTATCCCCTTTGTGTCTCTTATAAGGACACTTGTGTTTAGATTTAGGGCCCACAGATAATCCAGAATGGTCCCTTCATTATATCTCAAAAAACCCCTTTTCCAAATAAGGTAACATTCATAGGTTCCAGGAATTAGGACATGAACATATCTCTTGGGGAGCCATCGTTCAACCCAGCACACTGTTCTAAACACTCAGGTAACCGATTTTGTTTGAAAGTAAGCCTTCATTTCACTGTGATAAATGCCCTGGAATGCAGTTGCTAGGTTGTATTGTAATTGCATGTTCAGTTTATTTTTTTTCTTTTAGAAAATGCCAGGGTATTTTCCAGAATTGCTTTACCATTTTACTTTCCCACCAGCAGTATATGAGAGATTCATTTTCTCTGCATCCTGAGCAGCAATTGATGGTGTTGCTATTTTTTATTTTAGGCATTCTGATAGGTGCATAGTGATGTCTTATTGTGGTTTTACTTTGTATTTCCTTAATGGCTAATAGCTAATGATGCTGAACATCTTTTCATGTGTTTATCTGCCATCTGTATATCTTCTTTTGGGAAATGTTTCTGCATGTCTGTTGCCTGTGTTCTAATTGGATTGTGTGCTTTTTTTCACTGTTGAGCTTTAAGCATTTTTTATATAGTTTTAGATACTAATTCTTTGTCAGATATTCCTTTCCAATGCATATGCTATTTGTTTCCTTTTCTTGCCTTATTGCACTGGCTAGAACTTCCAGCCATGTTAAATTAGAGCAATGAGAGCAGACATCCTTCTCTTGTTTCCAATCTTAGAAGGAAAACATTCAATCTGTGACCATTAAGGATAATATTAGGTGTCGGGATTTTTTTACAGATGCTCTAAATTCCCCTCTCTTTTTGTCATTCTGAAATTTTGTCGTGAATAGGTATTAAATTTTGTCAAATGCTGTTTTATTGCATCAGTTGATATGATCATGTGATTTAGCCTTTGAATTTTGAATATTTAACCAGTCTCTATCCCTGTAATAAATCCCACTTGGTCATGGTTTCTAATTCTTTTGGTATATTGTGAATTGTATTTGATAACTTTTGTTAAGCATTTTTGCATCTATGTTAATAAGAGATATTGGTCTATAGTTCCCTCCCCCCTCCTCTCTGTCTTTCTTTCTCTCCTTCTTTCTTTTCCTTCTTTCCTTCCTTCCTTCCTTTTTTCTTTTTGGTACTGTCATTGTCTGGTTTTGGTATCAGGGTAATGCTAGCTTCATAAAATGAGTTAGAAAATGTTCCCTCTTCTTCTGTTTTCTGGAATAGATTGTGTAGAGGTGGTGTTAATTCCTCCTTAAACATTTGGTAGCATTCTTCAGGGAAACTGTCTGGGCCTGGGGATTTCTTCTTTGGTGGTTTTTAAAATTATAAATTCAATTTATTTAATACTCACAGGGGTATTCAAGTTGTCTCTTTCATACTGAGTGATTTTTGGTGGCTTAAGATTTTTTGGAATTAGTCCATTTAATCTGAGTTGTCAAATTTATATGTGTAGAGTTGTTCATTATCCTTTTGATGTTTGAAGGGTCCGAAGGGGTATTCTCTGTTTTATTCCTGATATTGGTAATTACTATGTTTGTCAACTTTATTGATGTTTTAAAAAACCAGTTTATTTCATTGATTTTCTCTATTGTTTATCTGTTTTCAATTTTATTGACTTCCTATCTACTCTTTATTATTTCCTTCCTTCTGCTTGTTTTAGGTTTATTTTTATTTTCTCTTTCTAGATTGAGCTTAGATTACTGATTTGAGAATTTTCTTCTTTTCTAGTGTATATAGTTAGTAGGATAAATTTATTGCATTCCATTTACTATACCAAAAACTATCTATATCTATATAATTTTAAAAATTTGCAACAACAATAAAAAATATAAAGTATATAGAGAGGAATAAATCTACATAAGGAGGTATATAATCTTTACAGTCAATGATAAACTTTTTAAAAGTTTAAAAATCTGAATAAATGGTCAGAGAAACTATGTTCATTAATAGGAAGACTAAATATCATAAATATAATAGTTTCCCCCAAACTAGCCCTAGTCATTGCAATGGAATTCAAATATTGGGCATTTGAATTGAGTATTTCATACTCATCAGATTGACAAAAAAATAACATTACAAATATTTATAAGCACAGATATGGAGAAATAACCTCAAAAACTATAGGTGGTAGCAATAAATAGGTGCAGTCACTTTGAGGAGCAGTTTGGCAACATCTAGAAAAGCTGAAGATGCTCATATGTACCTTTACAAAACTCTCATATATGCCCACAAAGAAAGTTAAAATTAATGTTCATTGCTATGTTGTTAATAATAATGAAAAATTGGGACGCAATGAAGAGTAGCCCCCACTCACCGCAACTAGAGAAAGCCCGTGCGCAGCAACAAAGACCCAACGGAGCCATAAATAAACAAATAATTTTTTTAAAAAAACTGAAAACAGATAGTATTTTGCTAATGGACCCAGGAACCACATACAGAATAGGAATCCCAAAGTAAAAATTATCAGACCACTGTGAAAGAAAGTGATATAGTCAGTGTATGTAAGGCTAATCAGTTTGTACCTGTGTAGCTGGCTAATAAATGTTCAGTTTAAACCTTTATATTTGAGGCACTGGGTACCTGTGGAGCCCACAGACTGAGCCTCACATGACAGCTATTCTCTTTTGCTGTTCATCTCTCTTTATCTATGTTCCAATCTCTCTTTCTCCTCCCTCTTCCCTAGATGTGATGCTAGTCTAATGTTTTGTCCTTTCATCTGTTGATGAGAAGCAGGAAACATTTCTTTATTTCAGTTGATCCCTTTTCTAAGTCAAAGGGCACACACACATACACACACACACACACACACACACACACACACACACGAGAGACTTAAAGCAAGTCTCTGTGCCTATAAAAACCCTCAAAGGGGCTTTTTTTTTTTTCCTAAAAAGTGAGAGGTAATATTTTCAGGATCTTCCAGTAGAAACCAGTTCTCTTTTCCCTTTTATCTCTAGCCTTCCTCACATAGAAAGCTCTCTCTGTTGAAGCTCACTACCAGGACAGGTATGTGTGTCATGTGTTTGTGATCTATTCAAAGAGCTACTAATTTGATAATATATAAGCCTTAAACATATACACAAAAAATCCTTTGTTAATTCCTATAGGAGAGGATCAGACCCATTTAATGTAATATATTACATAGAATGTGATTCTGTGAGGATTCTACCTGATTCATCTTAAAATTGAAAGACTTTGTTATTCTATGACATGGTTTTCCAAGCCAGCACAATAAGGTAACAGGACAAATTTTCAATCAGCAATCATATTTAGTAAAGCCCTATAGATTCTGTTATCACCGATAGACAGATCTATGTTCTTTATGCTAGGTGGTGATAAGTGTTATAGAGAAAAATAAATCTAGGTAAAGGAAATAGAGAGTACCATGGGCAGGGAGAGATTGCTATTCTATAATGGGTGATCAGGAATGATACCAGAAATAAGAAAGAGAGAGAGACTTGTGACTCTGAGGAAGGAATATTTCGGCTAGAGGGAGCAGCAGTTATAGGGCTCAGAAAGTGAGCGTGTACCTGACACGTTCCAGGAACAACGAAGAGACCACTGGAAGCTGGAGTAGAGTGAAGAAGATGAAGACTAGTAGGAAATGAGGTCAGAGGAGTGCAGGTGGGGGTGTGGTCATATCAAGTAGGGCCCAGTAAGTCAAGGTAAGTACTTTGGCTTTGACTTCAAATGAGACAAGAGGCCACTGAAGGATTTTGATCAAAGAAGGGACCTTTGGCTGTGGAGAAAAGAAGATGCCTGTAAGTCAGTCTTCCTTTATAAATTTATAAATTTAACAACAACAACAACAATAATAATAATAATAGTTAATATTTATGTGCTAATAAATATTAGCTATACTGTATTTTTCAAATATTCATGTATTTAATCCTTACCACAACACTATGAAATAGGTCATAATTATCTCCTATTTTCCTAATGAGGAAAGTGAAACACAAAGGGGTTCAGTAAATCACCCAAGGCCACACAGCCACTAAATGGCATAGCTTGGATTCCAACCCAGGCAGTCTGACTTCATTGCTTCCACTCTTAATTAACAAAAATGCCATACTGCCTCTTGTACTTCAGGGTGGTACTATGAGGAATGTGTGGGTGTGTATATCTTAAAAATGTTAAAAATCCACCAAGTACATAAAACCAATGAAGTAATGGAAAGAATAGAATTGTAATAGAAATAAATTATGTAGATAGTCTTAGTTGTAGAGGATGGCACTTGTGGTAGATCACTGACTCGAGGGGGAAGATGGCTTGTAAAAGATACATGTATGTGAAAAGAATTTTATATTGAAGGAATAAAATTTCTGTAAATGTTTAATTAAAAGGCTAACTTAAAGGGTAGGAAAGAATTAATCTAAGTGGCAATATTTTGGCCAGTGAGGATTGCTGCTGGATAAAATTAAATTTGAATAACATCAGCAAGTATCATAAAAAAACTAAAGAACTACAAGTTTTTCTGTTATTCTGTAGAAGACTGATCTCTGACATGCCACAATATGTCCTGAAAGTACCCACTTCAGTTATTCTTTACCTATTTGCTGGATTAAACTGGGTTTCAAGATCAGTTCCATTTGAAAGGAAAATGTTTCTAGTGGTGGTTTAAGACACTTTTTTTCCTATTCGGTATTTAAACTGAGTCATCCAATTTGAAACTATTGTGTCACATTTTCCACCTTTCATTCTCCTCAAGAGGCAGGAGTCAGGAGAAACACAAATGATGAACATTAGTGGCAAAGTGTGTAGTTACAAGAATCAATAAACCACAGGATCCTTCAGATTCTGAAACAGTTTTTTTTTAAAAAACAGGTGAGGCCGCTATGTGGAGTCCACAAAGAGTGATTATCTAAAGGTGGTACTCAGAGTGTGAGAACCAGCCTATAATTAAAGCTTCCTTATCCCATTATAACTCCTTCTTTTACGAAGACATCCTGAGAGAACCCATAACCTTGACTGCCTCTGAATGTTTTACAGAATTTATGTTTTACAAAATAACAATGCCGTTTAGTAAAGAAATTAATACATACTGTATAGTACTTAAACTGTTATTGCAACAGTGTTAAACAGTCTTGCATGCAGATTAAAGAAAAGCTCCATTATCAGATTTTAAGACTTTAAACCAATTCACTCTAATCTCTCCAGTCTCCTGTGATCATGTAAAGCATCACAGCCTCAAAAAACTTGTTTAGGATTTGTATTTTGAATTTTTATTAAAATTCTTTCTTGCTCCTGGACTGATTTTTTAAGTTTATTTTAATTTCTTCCATATTTGATTGTATAACTCAGACTGATAAACTTTTCTTGCCCGCTCTTTAATTGGTCCTTTAATTGAACAGATATAGGCTGTACTCTGTGAATTCTAGATTAGCCAAACAAAAGAGGAAACTAGGAAAACCCTGAGACTGGTACCAGTTTTAACATGTCCCTTGTCCTCATTTCTTCAATTCCAGCTTTTATCCACTTAAATTGAGTGGTGTTAGCTTAAATGGGGCCTTCATAATATAAATAGATTCTAAAAGCAGAGGACTTTTACATTGTTTCAGGAATGAGACAGAAAATATGACAGATAGGAAACAGCAAGAATAGAGATGAACTACAACCCAATCAAAAAATGGGCAGAAGACCTAAATAGACATTTCTCCAAAGAAGACATAGAGATGGCCAAGAGGCACATGAAGAGATGCTCAACACCACTAATTATTAGAGAAATACAGATCAAAACTACAATGAGATATCACCTCACACCCGTTAGAATGGGCATTATCAGAAAATCTACAAGCAATAAATGCTGGAGAGGGTGTGGAGAAAACGGAACCCTCTTGCACTGTTGGTGGGAATGTAAATTGATACAGCCACTATGGAGAACAGTATGGAGGTTCCTTAAAAAACTAAAAATAGGGGGCTTCCTGGTGGCACAGTGGTTGAGAGTCTGCCTGCTGATGCAGGGGACACGGGTTCGTGTCCTGGTCTGGGAAGATCCCACATGCCGCGGAGCGGCTGGGCCCATGAGCCATGGCCGCTGAGCCTGCATGTCCAGAGCCTGTGCTCCGCAACGGGAGAGGCCGCAACAGTGAGAGACCCACGTACCGCAAAAACAAAACAAAACAAAAAAACTAAAAATAGGGACTTTCCTAGTGGCACAGCAGTTAAGAATCCGCCTGCCAATGCAGGGGACACAGGTTCGAGCCCTAGTCCGGGAAGATCCCACATGCTGCGGAGCAACTAAGCCCGTGAGCCACAACTACTGAGCCCACGCGCCTAGAGCCCATGCTCTGCAAAAAGAGAAGCTGCCACAATGAGAAGCCCGCTCACCGCAATGAAGAGTAGCCCCTGCTCACCGCTACTAGAGAAAAGCCGCACGCACAAACGAAGACCCAATGCAGCCAAATAAATAATTTAAAATTTAAATAATTAAAAAAAAGAACACTAAAAATAGAACTACCATATGACCCAGCAATCCCACTACTGGGCATATACCCAGAGAAAACCATAATTCAAAAAGACATATGCACCCCAGTGTTCATTGCAGCACTATTTACAATAGCCAGGACATGGAAGCAACCTAAATGTCCATCGACAGATGAATGGATAAAGAAGATGTGGTACATATATACAATGGAATATTACTCAGCCATAAAAAGGAACGTAATTGCGTCATTTGTAGAGACATGGATGGACCTAGAGACTGTCATACAGAGAGAAGTAAGTCAGAAAGAGAAAAACAAATGTGTATTAATGCATATATGTGGAATCTAGAAAAATGGTACAGATGAACTTGTTTGCAAGGCAGAAATGGGAACACAGATGTAGGGAATAAATATATGGACACCAAGGAGGGTGGGATGAATTGGGAGAATGAGATTAACATATACATTAATATGTATAAAATAGATAACTAATGAGAAACTGCTGTATAGCACAGGGAACTCCATTTCGCTGTACAGTAGAAACTAACACAACATTGTAAAACAACTATACCCCAATTAAAAAAATAAAATAAAATGTTACATTTCATTATTTAAAAAAGAATAGAGATGAACTAGTTTAAAAAGACAAAGTCTCTGGACTAAAGAAAAGAGGGATGTCAATGGGGGCAAATTGAAGGAGTCTTTCAATTTGATAACAGTAAGTATAGTTGTTCTTGTGTGTATTTAAGATGAGCAGGGCTTTAGCTTGCCTATGCAAAGCTAACATTAACTGAGCACCTACTATGTGCCCAACAGTACTTTACTTGTCTCAACTTACTTAATCCTCATAACAACTCTATGAAGTCATTACCATTATTTCTTCCATTTTATAGATGAGTAACTGAGGCATAGAGAATGTAAGTAACTTAACCAGTGTTATGTGCCTTGTGAGTGGTGGTGCCCGGTTTCAAACTCAGATAGTCTAGCACCAGAGCCTGCGCCCTTTACCACTATACTAAATCAGCTCTAAGATAGCAATTCTGTATTTCATTGCTATACAACAAATTTAAAAGTATTTTTTGCACAAGTCTTAATTTGTCATATATCAGAGGAGAGGATAGTTTCAATGTAGAGATGTGTCAAGATACTGGACCTACCAAACATGTAACGGAAGCTTTCTGAATTGGGGACCATAGTATAGTGTCACATCTCATTGGTTGAGAAAGAGAGGGGAATTTCATTTCACACATTCAAAATTTTTCCTAATCTTTTTGCTCGTTTTGTAGTGATACAAGCTATAGAAGCTATTTTCTAAATTTATCTTTAAATTTAGAAATTTAAAGATACTTTAAATTTTTTATACATTTTATACTTTTTTAATATATTTTATACTTTTTACAAAAAGTATAAATCTTTTTATAATACTACATAGAGTGAAAAAATATGCACAGATGAAATTAATAGGAAATACTGACTATGAAATTGTCTACTATAAAGAAAATGTGAGAATGAATACTTTGAAGATTATCTAATTTCAACAAAATTTAAATGTTAGTAAATGGTTATATTTCCTGGTGTGGCTACAAGTGATTTTGCACCTTCTTTGTGCTTTTCTTGAATTCTAAAATTTCTTTCATTAACTTGTTTTCCCCATTATAACAGAAGTCATTTTTTTAACGCTTCATGAATTTGAATAAGAAGTTTAATTAAAGATTATTCTGTAATTAATTTGTAATTTTTTAAAGTGGCTGAGTTAGCTTACTGCATTATAAACTCATTGAGGGCAGAGAATATAAGTTCTCCTTTTAATTTCCCACAATACCTTTTCTTGCAGATGGTACCAGGCTAATATGTAATCATTGACAAAAAAAATCCTTGCTGTGAACACTTAAATTCACCAGAGGGAGAAGTAAAATGAAATTTAGAAAATTTAGATGAATCTTCAAAAGCTGGTATAATAGAAGCAAGTGCTAGGGGATAGGGAGTCATGAAACTTAGGGAACTTAGAGCAGAGTAAGAAAAACTCATAAGTATCAGAGTTCCCCGTGCCATCATAATAAAGTACAGCAGCTCAAGTTTTCACTAAAATTTGCAGTTTGCCAAAAGTAGCTCTTGTGATTTCACCAGAAACTTTTTAAAAATATAAGAGAGTTGATGTTAAAACCAAACAAGATTACCACAAGAAAATTACAAACTGATCTCTCCCATGAACATAGAAATAAAAATCCTAAACAAATGCCAGCAAATTGAACCCAGTAATATAGAGAAATTATTATAAATTATGACCAAGTGAAGTTTATTCCAGGAATGCATGGGTAGTTTAACATTTCAAAATCAATCAATGTAATACATTGTATTAATAGAAAAAGAAAAAGGAGAATCACGTGATCATCTCCATAGGGTTTTTTTTTTTATCTTTGATAAACTTTAATAACCATTCATAATACAAACTAGGAACAGAAAGGAACTTCTTTAACCTGATTAAGAGAATCTACAAAAATCCACGGCAGAATTCAAAACAAGACAAAGGTGCTCACTATCCATCATTTCTAGTCAGCATTGTACTGGAGTTCCTAACTAGTACAACAAAACAAGAAAATGAAATCAAAATCATAAGCACTGGAAAGAAATAAAATAGTCATTATTCACAAATGACCTATTAATACATGTGAAAAATCCAAATGAATTCACAATCTTCTTGGAATAGGCCCATATTTCTTAAACAGAGCACCGAATGCTAACTGCAAAGAAAAATATAATTTATTGAGCTATGTCAAGGTTAAGAACTTCTGTTTATCAAAAGACACCCTTAAAAAGAATATAATGGCATACCACACCTAGAAGATATTTACAAAAGAGGACCTGACAAAAGACATATCTATAATATACAAATAACTCCTACAGATCAATAACAAAAAGCCAGATAACCCAATAGAAAAATAGACAAAAGACTTAAATAGAAGCTTCATAAAAGAGAATACCTAAATGGCAATAAACATATGAAAAAGTGCTCTCAGCCTTATTAGACATAAGGGAAATGCATATAAAAAGAACAAGAATAGCTAAAATACCAAAAGTTGTCAAGAAAAAGAGCAATTAGAATTCTCACAAGAGGGAGGAGGTATGGGGATATATGTATATGTATAGCTGATTCACTTTGATATAAAGCAGAAGCTAACACACCATTGTAAAGCAATTATACTCCAATAAAGAGGTTAAAAAAAAAATACTTCTCATGCACTGCTGGTAGGAGTGTAAACTGATAAAAAAAAAAAAGCACTATGGAAAACTGCTTAGCAACAACTATAAAACTGAACATATACATACCCTATACCCAGTAGTTCCACTCCTAGGTATGCATATATTCACAAAAGACATGTTCTAGAATTTTGTAGCATATATTTATAATAGTCAATACTAGAAATATCCCAAATGTCCCTCAAGAGTAAAATGAATATGTTGTGGTATAGTCACACAGTGGAACACTTTACAGCAGAGGTTAGCAAACTTTTTCTGTGAAGAGGTAGATAGTAAATATTCTAGGTTATATGCCATGCAAGTTTCTACTCCAGCTACTCAACTCTATTGTTGTAGCATGAAAGCAGCCATAGATAGTACTTAAACAAAAGAGCATGACTGTGTTTTTTTAAACTATTTATGGGCTTTGAAATTTGAATTTCATATAATTTTTATATCATTAATATTACCTTTCTTTTGATTTTTTAACCATTTAAAAATGTAAAAATCTTTTTTAGCCACAGATCATACAAAAACAGGCAACAGGACAGATTTGGTTCACTGGCCATAGTTTGGTGACCCCAGATCTGCAGTAATAAGAATGAAGGAACACAACTACATACATCAATGTAAATTAACTGCACATAATTTTGAGTGAAAAATCTAGTCACAAAATAGTACATACTGGATGATTTCATTTATATAAAGTTAAAAAGTGGGCACAGTTAATCTGTGACATTAGAAGTCAAGATAGAGACTACCCTTGGGGTAGTTGATAGTGACTGCACAAGAAGGCTTCTGGGACACTAGTAAGACATTCTGCTTCTTGGTCTGGATGCTGGTTACACAAGTATGTGCAGTTAGTGAAAATCCATAGATTATACTTTTGATTTGTGCACTTTTCAGTATTTATGTTACTCGAATAAAAACTTTATTGAAATAAGAGGCTGTTAGTTATGTGGGTTTGGAGAGGGGAAAAAGAGGTTTACATGACGGTAGTTCTCTACCAGGAAAAAAAAAAAACATTGACAGAAAAGGCACAGTAATCAATGGAAGATTTTTTTTAAAGGATCATTGAAAAAGGTTTAAAAAATTATATCAGTGACAAACAAAATTTCAAAACAAAAGAGGGCCTGTGAAGATGAAGTATTATTATAAAGTAGCTGAAGTTTTTAACTCCTCTTCAAACACTCCATTTTAGGAGGTAATTTGTCTATTTCTTAAGGAAAATGATGTAGATGGATTTTTATTGCTGAGGAAATCTCCAAAAGGAAAAATTCAGAGAATCATTCGAGCTTTCATTAAACCTCTAGCCTTTTCAAGCATCTCTGAATATGGACTGATTAGTTCCCTTCTTATGTCTTTGGATCCTGCTAGTACTGTAGTTAAAACTAGGTCATACTTGAAGTGAGAGAGTGACATGGACTTATATATACCACCAAATGTAAAATGGATAGCTAGTGGGAAGCAGCTGCATAGCACAGGGAGTTCAGCTCAGTGCTTTGTGACCACCTAGAGGGGTGGGATAGGGAGGGTGGGAGGGAGATGCAAGAGGGAGGAGATATGGAGATATATGTATATGTATAGCTGATTCACTTTGTTATAAAGCAGAAACTAAACACACCATTGTAAAGCAATTATACTCCAATAAAGATGTTAAAAAAAAAACTAGGTCATACTAAGTCCCAACCATGCAGCCTTGAGAAAATATAGCCCTTTCATTTTATGCTATAGATGTAAAATTTAATTTTCATTTTTTATATTCAAAGAATAAAAAATATTTTATCCAAAGACATTATGTATATTTATACTTGTAGTGATTTAAGTTCCCATGGGTTGATTCCATTGTTTCAGTGGTATCTGTGGGAGACTAAAGAACTTGTTTGGGGGTTTGCTGCAGCAGCCAAGAGGCAGCTTTAGCTACTGGAGTCCATGAAATTTTAAAATAATTTTTTAAACTAAGAATGTACAGAAAGTTAAGCAAGCTGTTACATAATTAAAAACCTGTAAGAATTTTTACTCTTTGTCACTGAACTTTGAAATAAGATAAATGTAGCTTTTTTAAAAAACTAGAATACTATACTTGCTGAGCACTCTCTTTACAGCTCCTTAGAGTATTTGCATAATGTAACATTAACTTATTTTCCATTGCTTTTGCAATTCACCTTTTGTGCAACATTACTGAGAATTTTTTCACCAAATTCCCTTTGTTTAAAACCTGCTTTATGTGTACACACACACACACACATAGTCCTCTTGAATTGTCATCTTCATTTACAGACCAGCACATACAAACCATTCCAGCCTGATTTCTAGAATTTTTTATAGTTTAAAAAAATCCTGCTGCTTATGGCTGTGATACCTGGTATTTTTTATGGGTTTTCATAAAAAACTGGGGTGAGAAAAAAAATACAGTACTCTCTGGCCTTTCTCTACTTTCTCCTCCTTCTCTATTCCCCCTCTACACAGAGGAGTTTAATTTTAAATGATAAATGTGGAAATTAGAGACCATCGAGAAAATCCAATTTGGTGAGGAGTTTTAAAAATCCCATAATAAACGCAGAGTGAAATGTATGATTTAATGCAGGGCGCCAATGGCTGCTATTATGGGCTATTAGCAAATCGGGGCTGAGAGTGAATCTTTATCACTTGGTGAGTGCGGGTTGGTCCTGCCTTTCCCTCTGCTATTGATTTGTAGCCGCTTGTCATAATGACACCGGGAAGCAATGAATGGAAGATGTGCTTTTGATAGGATTCAGGGGGTCTTAGAGGGGGGAGGGAAAATTCAGCAAGTTTTCTATCTCTTCTGCCTGATTAGATTTTTTTCTTCTTTTAAGAGCTTTCACATTCCAATAAAAATGCTAAATCAGCTCTGTACCAGAATTGCTAGGGTGTAAATAGCTAGTCACATTCAAAGGAGGAAAAGATATAGAAATAGCAACCATACTATGGAATGTTAGATGAGTTTGACTTTATAGAAATGCGGTTCTGTGTGTGCGCATGCTGTGCGTCTGAACACATGAGCAGTGTGAAGGAGTGTCAAGGCATAATGCTATTACATGCACTTACTATATAAAGTACACCTATATTTTTGTAAGGATGTGATGGTTTGCATCTAAAATACCGTAGAAGGTGATCTAGCTTTATATGAGTGTCCATTTTATGAAAAGGATACATTCTGTGTGTGTGTGTGTGTGTGTGTGTGTGTGTGTGTTTAACTCCATAGAGGACACACAGAAAGAGGTATACTTGTACTGGTGATTAAGTAAATTAAACTGTCTAAATCTAACTGCTCATAGTGGAGATTTACTCAAAATTTTCAAAATAAGGAAAGCACACTGAGAACAAAGGCACTCATAGGGTGATCCAATGGGGGGAAAATTCTCTATAGAAAAACTACTTTAATTTTTCTTTAGAATAAATAAAATAGAATAAAATTTTCCTTAGCTGTGGTGATATGGAAATGGTTAGGTGCAACCTGAGTATATTTCAGTTCTACACTTTTACGAGGAAACAATTGCTTTCCTTCCATGTTCTTTTAATCCAAGATAATGCAAGTCCCTGTCTTCGCATGCAGAAGTGCATGAGTACAGGCAGTATTATATTAAAGCAATGAATATGACAAATGCGAGCATGGAGGTAGGGACACATTCAGTGAGCATATTAGGCCATCTTGTTGGTTAAATCATATGATAAAACCCATCTTCTCACCTGCTTTATTTCTCAGGCAGGTCAAGATGAGACTTTTAGTAAGAATAACACAAATATTTCTCCTACAATGAGTAGATACCACTGTTAGATACTTGTTAAATCCTTATGGTTATAATGTATCCCTCTATCTTTACTAGCTGAGGAAGAAAAGACGGCAAAATACACTTGCACTTAAGCAGGAACCAGGTAAGGAAAATAAATACCGTCTGGATCCTTAGGACAGCAAACACCACCAGGTTTTCTAGTCTATTGGAATATACCATGAAAAAATTAAATAGGCCTGGTTTATAGTATTTAATGTCAGGGAACCAAAAAGCAAAAAGTTTTGATTACTTTTTGAAAACAATCGAAACTATTAAAATAAATGTATTTCTCACATCTGTGAAGTGAAAAAAGTTGTGTCTTACTCTACGTGTTAAATTCACTAAAACTGTATGTGTGTGTGTGTGTGTGTGCATGCGTGTGTGTGTGTGTGTGATTTAAAACCAATAGTAAGTGATATTGGCCAAAAACAATTTATCTGTAGTTAGAATTTTGTGTCAAATAGGGACTGCTTCCTGTTAGCCATACACCACCTACCTGAAAGGACCTTATGAGAGCCTGCACCTTTTCAAACCTTGAGAACAATGCCCTTTAACAGAGAATGTTTCACAGGCTATGTAAACAGCTGCCGGAGTTCATACACTCCCATTCCCCATTCAAGGACTATGCCTAAACTCTGATAAATTAGAATGTTGCCATTTATTATGTATCATTTATTAAAAACTAATTAGTGACAGAAAGAGGAATTTCTCCATTTTCAATGGGGTTTTTATTTTATTGTATATAGTAGGTGATTATTGTTTGGTCTATATATGGCTATTTCATACTACAATGAATTACCTGTATTAAAGTAATAATACCATATGTTCACATAGCTTTTGTTCTTAGGTTAAAGCATAATTAATCATTCCAAGAACACAATGAGGTAGTCCTTTCCATATTTTATATATGTTAAGTGATTTCTACTGTTATCCAACCAAAAGTAATAGAGTTGAAAATAGAAGTGTGAAATATTTTTATTTTTTTACCCTGAGGTTCTATAAGATATAAATATAATATATCTCATTTGATAAATTGGGATAAATAAATGTGTTATAACTTGAAACTTTTCCAAAATATCTGTGCTGTTATTTGCTAGCAAATCTTTGAAAAATTATAATAATGTTTACTGTGAGTTTATTATGTCATTGGTTATTTCCTCTTTCAAAGTGACAGGATAAACATTTTCCTACTATTGAAGATTTTGTCTGTTTGGGGCTTATAAATTATATATATATATATATATATATATATAAACTATCAACAGTTTTTCTAATTGACACTAACTTGAGTAAATAAATGAAATGAGATTATGGTTTGTTTACAAAGCACTTTCACATATATTAAGTGCTAGGATCATTGTTACAGTTGCTTTTATTATAGTTGAACAACATAGAAATGAGTAGTAGAAGAAAAATAGCCATGTCTACTCATATAAATATAATGAAGAAAGGGAGAAACTTGAGACAAGAATAACTCATTGTTTTGTGTAAATAGAAGACTAAAAATAAGGCAAATAAGATAGAAGAGAAATTAGAAATTCCCGGACATAAAAATATTAACAAATAACACATAATAAAAACAGCACATTGAAGAAATGATCTAGATAAATGGAAATTAAGATGTTTTGCAGAATTTAACCTCATGTTTTATATATCTGCTATCTTCTTAAGCTTTTGTGGGGTAGTAAAAGAGCAAGATCTTTTCCAAAAGTGTTCACAGTACAGTAAGATTTCTATAAGTTCTACACATTATCACACTAATCCTCCCATTATCAACATTCCTGTGTTGTTTCTGGCAAGAATTACTGCTCCTGTTTGATGGAGAAGCTGAATCACAGTGGTGATCACTGACTTTGTCAAGGTCAGTGGTGAGTCAGGAACAGAAACAGAGACCAGAGGTTTTTTTACTCTAAGTGTTGTGGCCTGTTTACATGCATTTCTCTGTCTAGTGCTGTCATCTGTTTGTTAGAGCTCCTGTTCTAATTGGACACTGTTCAAGGATTTAGATAACACAAGTACTTGAAGACTATGTTTCAAGAATATTTCATCTCTAAACGTTGTCCTATACTAGAAACATTAGGACATGTTGCCTTTTATTTGTACCAATTATATTTTTGGATTGGTATTATTTAACCTTTTTTTTAATTGAGATATAGTTGGTTTTCAGTATTATATAGATTTCAGGTGTACAACATAGTGATTCACAATTGTTAAACATTATATGCTTAAAATTTTGTTTAATCACTTTATCATGCATAGTGCACATTTAAACTTATTTAATGTGCACAACGCAGAATAACATACCTCCCCCCCACAAAAAGCCAAACAAAACAAAATTTTTAAATGAAACAGAACTAATAGATCTATGAATTCTAGTTTTTCCATCAGTGTTGTTTCCTCATTCATCAGAACAGAGTTTCAGAGATCTTATACGTACCCATGTTCTCAGCCAGGTATCTGATTGACCCTCACTTTATTAAACAGAATGACAACAGTACATAAACAAGCATACATACACAGACATACCACACACATATACATGCTTAACCTGCTTATTAGTCCTTTAGCTTTTTCTCATCTTTCTCATGCTCTGGCTTTAATTCATTGTGCATATGGTCTTTTAAAAGGGAAAACATTATGCCCAAGATAAAGTGGTAGTCAATGGAGTTACTGGTCTCATGGTTAATATTACTTGGTGTGTATTAGACAATGAAAACAATGATTTCCTTCACTCCTTTAAATTTCTTTGTGCTAGTGTCAAAACTGTTTAAAGGAATATATTGCCATTATTTAATACTGCCTTTTGAATTATCTCATGTTTGTTTTTTTCCTGGAATTTAAAGATATACTCACCTTATAGTCAGGTAATTTGTTTTTCTATGTTTTCGCTTTTGGATTTTGATTAAGCATGAACAAAATTTTTTATTCAGAAATAAAAAGTTAAACACAAACAAGTTTTAAAAAATGTTTTTAGGATACCACCAGCCTAAGTAGGCTAAGCCTAAGTTTCCAGAGACTGAGGTTGAGAGAAGCAATTATTGTCACTTTTAACTTTTTTTTCTGAGAAAACAAACTCCTCTTTTTATAGGTACTATGAAGCACACTAACATTTTTGCAAATTATTTTCTTTAAAAGCTAACCCTTCAACAAAAAGCCCGTTATTTTTAAAATAGTTGTACCTCATTTCATAAAAGTTAAAAAAAGAAAACCTTCTCCCTCCTTAATATATTATGATAGTCTTACTTAGATGGAATTACAAGCCATAAAATTGTTCTAAAGCATCACTTATCTTTCTTGGCCCAAGTTGCAAAGAAAACCTAAGGTCCAGTATAAGCAGAACAATTCATGAAAAAATTGATATGAGCACATTTCATTTGCAAGATAGCACTAGAGGGCGCTCTTCAGCAGGTTGCAAGAAAAGGTCTTTCTTACTGGTTTCGGAGCCTGACTTCGTAATGGGGGGTTGAGGAGCTGGTTCAGCGCGTGGGGGAAGATGGCATTTAACCTTTTATAAGCTCTACTCTTCCAGAAAGACTAGAAAATTGCAATTAATGCCAATAGTACAATACATACTATGTTTCTTAAAAACATTGTTTTAATTTTCCATGAAGCATGCAATTTTTAGAAATTAAGAATCTCAATTACATCCAAGTGTCTCATCTTTTTAAGAGGGTACATTTATTTTTTTAATTAAGTGTTGTAAGGTTGTTCCCCCATGTTTCTGTTTATGTCAATATTCTTTTCTACATAGATGAATAGGAAAAAAATTATTGGTACTTCATTTCTGGAATAGGAAATGCATTTATTTCTTCTCTTAATTTAAAAAAGCTGAAATTAAACCTAAAGTAACATTCTTTATCTTCTCTGATAAACCTTTTTCCTTTCTTCTCCCAGCCATAGATGAAAATATTTTCCTTTTTTTTCTTTGGAGTTTGCTTTGAAGCAACCTCTTTGCATACTATCCTAATCACTAGTCTTATTATTTTATCCTAGTCCACAAAAGAGATATGTTCTCTAAATCATATATTTTCTCTTATAATCCTTTGTTTTTTCCTTCTCTCTTTTCTTTGTCTTACATTTTCATTTTCCCTTTCTTAATACACCATGCTATAAGGCTGCAGGAAGAGGGTAGTCTATCTAAGGATTATTAATTCAGTTTTTCTAACAAGAATTCTGAATCTATGTAAAGAATTGGCATTTAGATTTCTACCTATCGTAGAGATACAGTTGACAGATCACCAGTGTTAATGGCTATAGTTGGGAGGCAGCAAAGCATATCAGATAAGAGGTTGGGCTTTGGAATTAGATCAACTTGAGTTCCTGCTGGCTTTGTGAGTGTGAGAGAACATCTATAAACCTTAGTCTCCCTACTGTAAGCATGGGGATAATAATAATAATACTTTAATTCAGAGTTGATGACTGAAATATATATATTCATCAATCACACAATAAGCACTAAGAAAGTATTTGCAATTAGGTATCATTATTTGGATTTAGCTGTGATTTCTAATTGTTAGTATTACCCTACTTGTTTAATTTTTATGCAATGCCTATTTGTTATAGAGTCTTAAAATTATTTACTTGATTTTTATTAACTTTCAAACACAACAAAACAATGTGAAAACAGATAGCATTGCCTTGACTCTTGAAAGACCTTTGGGAGTAAAAACCAGGGATAGGACCAGGACCAGGGTCGGGATTGCAAGGTGCCTATGTAGCAAAATATAAAGAAGGAGCTACTCACTCTCAGATGCCAACCCTGTACTTCCATGACCCTGAGACTGAGTGCCTCCTTAAATTTTGAACCCTAGGTATTTCTCTTGCCTCACTCCAGTCCTGGCCCTGATAAGAACCTCAATTTTCACTTTGACTTTTGCCTTAAGTTCATGGAATCATTGCTTATCAAAAAAGGTAGCTTGCACATGGCTCAGCCTGTGTGCAGGGTCTGGGCATAAACAAGTTTAAAGAACCTTATCCAAGACCTTCCAATCTTATGGACTGACTTGAAGACTCAAAGTGTCTTTGTTATTCAGATGGGTATTTTAACTCATAATAATGGAATGCCTTAAATATCTTGAATATTAAATATGATATAATAACCCTTTTTATTTTTGTCAGGCATATTATAACCTAAAAATCCAACTTAGCCTTTAATTCTTTTATTAAATTTATCTCTGACACAGCATGTTTTAGGCCATTCTAGTAAGGTTACCAATCATCCTGATTGCACCCAAGTCATTTCAGCTGCAAATGACTAAAGTAAAATAAAAATCACCAGTGTTATATCCAGAAGGTAAAATTACATGGAGGTTTGGGCTGTAAGTAGCTACATTGCAGTTTAGTAAAGTGACAAAGCTAGTGTTTGTTTTGGTCATCACTGAGAGATATACATCTATAAGGGAACAAAGATCACCTTTTTGTGTTCTCATGCCAGACTAAAAGTTCATATCTGATCACAGAACCAGCATTCCTGCTCTTCAGACACACTGTGTTCTCCACATTCCAATCAGTTCCAAAGCATTCTTTGTGCTAATAGTGGAAATACTTATTCTGTTCATTACTTTCATTTTAAAATCTGACTCATTAAGCCTGCATGCAGGGTCTGGGCATAAAGAAATTTAAAGAACCTTTAACTTTAAAGCTCATGTGTTTGCCTAATTTTACCCCATTCTCAAACTTTATGGGGACCTCATCATAACAACAATTGTAAACATAAAAGCATATGCATAAAAAAGACTATAAGCTTGAAACAAAATTTCTTGATTAAGTGATAATACCGAAGGCTATCTACTTAGAAGCCTTTCCTAGATCCTCTTGATTTATAAATTCTTATCACTCAGTAAGCTTTCCTTCTCTTGTTGAGTCCAGTAAACTGAGTTAGATTTTCATATAGCCCAAGAAAACTAAGTCTATTGACATTGGTGACTTTCTAGGAAGTATTCCCTCCTGTGAGCCAAACTGAAACCACTTCCTAAACAGAGTTACTGTTGGACTGACATCTTGCTGAAGATGATACTTGTAAAACAATTTAAGGTAACTGAGCAGAAGATTAATTTCTATGTCATTGGACAAACCACTAAACTCATTTGATATTCTTGAAATCTTTGTTCTGCTCACACTTTATATGAGAGTAAAGCTGTCATCCTTTGTTTGTACATTATTACTATAAATGTGCAGTGCTTACTCTCTATATAATAAGTCTTCAAAAGATGTTGACTGCCATAGTTGCTACTGTTTCTAAGAGGGAGGTTTACTAGAAGATGTACTGAGAAAATAGCCTAATAGAATGGTTAGGAGATCAGCCCTAGGTTTGAACTCTGGCTCCTAAATGAGTTAAATTATTTCTGAAAGACTTAGCTTCTTCATATGTAACATGAGAAAAATGATAGTACCTACCCCAAAAGGTGATTATGATAGTCTGTTAAGATAATACATTAAAACACTGATTATTATTTGACATCAGAAGGCTCATGAGAATTTGGTACAGTAAATGTGTTCTTTTCTCTAAAAGGCATTAAAATTAATTGGTTTTTTTTAATTTTTACTTTAAATAATTGGAGGATCTTCTCTCTCCTAGGAGCTTCCATCTCAGTTGAAGCTCTCATCCAGGCTTCAATTATCTGCCTTTAATTCTGTTTTTTTTTTTTTTGGGCCTTTGATTCTTTTTTTTTTTTAGCATCTTTATTGGAGTATAATTGCTTTACAATGGTGTGTTAGCTTCTGCTTTATAACAAAGTGAATCAGCTATACATATACACATATCCCCATATCTCCTCCCTTTTGCATCTCCCTCCCACCCTCCCTATCCTTAAATTCTATCTCTAGTTCAGATTTCTGTTCTACTTGACATTTCTAAACTTAGCCCCAAATCAGCATGTCCAAAACTGTACTCATGATCTTCAAACCCCCACCCCTTAAAAAATAAAAACAAAAATCTGGGGCTTCCCTGGTGGCGCAGTGGTTGAGAGTCCTCCTGCCGATGCAGGGAACACGGGTTCGTGCCCCGGTCCGGGAAGATCCCACATGCCGCGGAGCGGCTGGGCCCGTGAGCCATGGCCGCTGAGCCTGCGCGTCCGGAGCCTGTGCTCCGCAACGGGAGAGGCCATAACAGTGAGAGGCCCGCGTACCGCAAAAAAAAAAAAAAAAAAAAAAATCTGTTCTTTTGTCTTTCATTCCTTACCTTTTGTAAATGACTTCGCTATCTATCCAATTGCAGAAATGTAAGAATTATTTTTTGTAACTCCACCCCATGTCCAATTCATCAAGTTCTGTTAATTTTACAAGTATCTTTTCAATTCAACCACTTCTATCTATATCCATTGCTACCACCCTAAGTCAAGTTACTATCATCTTTCACTTGGTCTACTGCAGGACCTCCTGTTTTTTCCACATCCATTCTTCTGACAATCACTTCTCCATATCACAACCAAGATGATCCTTTTAAGAAACACAAATCTGATTATTTCTCTCCTGTTCGTGAAACTTGAGGCTTCCCATTTCTCCTACGATGAAGACTTGACATCCTTAATGTGGCATTCCATGCCAAGCATGATCTGGACTTTGCCTGACTCTCCAACTTCATTATATCACATTCTTCCCTTTATTTTCTTATCAGTCACATACCTGTTAACTAGGATGTTTGCACAAATCTTTCCTTCTGTATGTAATGATCTTTTTCCTCTCATCTCCCTTTTTCCCTGGGTAACTCACTCGTCTTTCAGATCTCAGCTTAGCTTTGACTTCCTCAAGGAAATCTTCCCATACTCTCCCCACCAAACTGAATCAGTTCTCTCTATTCTATGCTTCTATAGATCCCTATAGTGTTCTTTATACCACTCATGCAATTTTTGATAACATATAACTGTTTGATTAAAGTCTGTAAACTTTGGGAGTGGGATCTACGTTTAGTTTTGCTCACAGTTGAATCACCTGAACCTACAAAGCTGGCTAGAACACAATAAGTATTGTCACATGAGAGAGAGAAAGTAATCTTACTTGATAAAAGAATGGCAATACTCTATATCTTTAGATATCAAGAAACCTTAGAAAGCATTTAATCATATATATTTGTCTTATAGATTAAGAAGCAACATTCTGAAGTAGAAATTTTATCTTGGAAAAAACTTCTTAGTTTCTGCTTAATGAACCAGTAGGAGTCATTGCAATTACTCTGTATCCCATATAGCTTCAGTAGCTAGTAATATATTGATTATCTGTTCTGCAATTGCCTGACTTCTTCATTGCATCCCAAAATAATTATATATATATATATATATATATATATGTGTGTGTGTGTGTGTGTACATATATATATGGGTATCTATGAATATATCTTCCCCCTCTTCTTCCCTCTCTTTATCCCCATTCACCATAGAATCTATATGTTGAAGTATGGCATAAAGGTGAAAGGTGACAGGAATAAAGTGCAGGCTGAATTTAGAGAGGGACTATTTTACACTATAAAACCAAGAAAGAAAAGTAAGAAGGCAGAGTGTCAGCAAGGAGAAGGTATCACAAAGAGTTTTAATGACTTACAGTACAACGTAGAAAGCCAAAGAGACATCGCTCCCACATCCTAACGATGAACAAAAGCCAGATAATCTACAAAATCATATCTTTGTTGAACCCATCAGAGAGTTGAGCTTGTGAGACAACCAGATGAACTGAATTCCAAAGAGTGGCAAGCTCCTGCGAAGTAATGGGACACACAAGTTGTTTCAACTTCCTCATAGTGAAGAAAGAACACATGGCCTTTATTAGAGTATATAAGAACAAAACCACAATTTTACCGAGTTCTTAAAGGCCTAGTGTGGGTAACTGTGACATTGTAGAATCCCTCAGAGTCCCAGACACAAATGGTGTCTGCATTTATTCACAAGCTCTTTTCCATAGACTCTTCTACATGCTCATGAGAAAGATTGGGTGCAGGGTGGACGGAGGAGATTAGTAGATGAAAGAGATCTTCTCTTTTTTACATTCAGGCATGAAATCCTGCTTACTTCCTGGACAGTTTTCTCATACAAAGCAAAAGTGTTATTAAGTGGTGGACAAGAAACTCTCCACTAAGATTCAACAAAGATTCACTGCTTCTGGGGAACGGGTAGACATAAAAGCCAGCACCCCCTCTAGGATAGGAGCTATCATTACAGAGGAGTTGAGTCAATTTGGTTAGTAGTCGAGGATAAATATTTTTTACCTGAATCTCTACTGTACTACACATGGTGTCCATGATTCAATCGATAAAAAATTGAAAAACAATCTCAAGGGAAAACAGTTTCCAGAAGGAAAGCTGTTAAAAGAACTAGACTTGGAGAAGACACAGATGTTGGAAATTTTATACAGGGACTCTAACTATGATTAATAAAAGTGAATGTAGAAAGGGTGGATGCCATTCATGAACATGTAGGAAATTTCAGGAGAGATGAAAACTGTAAAAAAGGATTCAATAGATATGGTAAAAAAAATCACAGATAAAGAATTCCTTTGCTGGCTTATGAACAGATGGTACACACCTAAGGAAACAGTCAGTGAACCTGAAGATAGATCACTAGAAATTATCCAGAGTGAAAAACAGAGAGGAACAAAAGTAGGGGTAAAAAAAAAATTGAACAGGGTACCGAGAACTGTGGGACAATATCAAACTGTCCAATTTATATGTCATGGGAGTCACAGAAAGAAGAAAGAGAGAACTAGAGAGACGAGTAATTTGAACATATAAAATTGAGTATTTTTCTAGAAATAAGTAGACAAAATAACACAAATTGAATAGAACCTCAAGTAGGATAAAACACAGACACATGCCCCTAGGGACATCATACTCAAACTGTTTAATAAAAACAGATATAATCATGCAGGCAGGCAGCCAGAGGGAGAAAGGAATATTACTGAGAAACAAAGATCAAAATTACAGCAGACTTCTCATCGGAAACAGTACAAGTTGAAAACCAATGTACCAGTATCTTTTCTGAAATAAAGAAACTATCAATCCAGAGAGGAGAAACAAAGATGTTTCAGTAAACAAAAGCTGGGAGAATTCTTTGTCCGCAGACCTGTGTGACAAGAATATTAGAGGAAGTTGTTCAGGTAGAGTCAGTACGGTAACAGATGAAAATTTGGATCTACACAAAGAAATAAAAAACACCAAATATGGGGAAAATGTTGGTAAATATAAATAAACTTTTTTCTGATTTTTAATCTCTCTACATATAATTGACTATGTAAAGCAGAGGTCAGCAATTACAGTGCATAGGCCAAATGTGACCCATGGCCTATTTCTGTATAGTCTGTGAGTGAAGAATTTTTTTTTACCTTTCTAAAGTGTTATAATAAATAAAAAGAATATATGACAGAAACCATGTGTGACTCCAAAAGCCTAAAATATTTACTGTCTGGTCTTTAAAAAAAAATGTTTGCCATCTCCTACTCTAGAAATAGTAGCAATATATTGGAGCATCTAAACATATGTAGAGGTAGAAGTAAATCATGTGATAACAGTAGCACAAGAGATGGGGAAGATGAACTGGAAGTGTACTGATAATATCATAAGTCTCTAACACTGTAAATGAAGTGATATAATTTTATTTGAAGGAAGACTGTATAAAGTATATATATTATAAACTCTAGAGCAATCGCTTCATTTTAAAAAAAGAGGCATAATTATTAAGCCAGTAGTGGAAATAAAATGGAACCATAAATTAATAGTTAATCCAATAGAAAACAGTATAATGGAGGGGGGAGTGTTGCAGGGAGGGGAGAGAAAACTAACTGCAAAATGGTAGGTGCAAACCAACCTTATTCACAGACAATGATTGTCTAAGTAGAAAATCCCAAAGAATCTACAAAATTAAGTGAGTTCACCAAGTTCATAGGATACAAGGTCAATAGACAATCACCAATTATATTTCTGTTTATAGTAGCAATGAAAATTTGGAAATTGAAATTTTTAAAATACCATCTACAGTAGCATCAAAAAGCATGAAGTAAGGGATAAATTTAATAAAACATATGCAAGATTTTTACACTGATAATTGCAAGACAGTGCTGACGAAAATTAAAGAAGACCAAACTAAATATAGAGATGTACCATATTTACCTATAGGTTTGCCACAATTCCAGTAAGAATTCTAATAGGCTTTTTAAGCATAGAAATTGACAAATTAATGTGGAAAGCAAGGAAACAGAAGAACAAAGTTGGAGGGCTTACATCAGTTGATTTCAAGAGGTGCTACAAAGTTGTAAATAGTAATCAAGACAGTGTGATATTTACATACCGTTAGCTCTACAGATCAATGGAACAGGATGGAGTACAGAAAGAATCCCATATGTATATAGTCAGTTGATACTCGACAAAGGTGCCAGGTTGATTCAAATAGGGAAAGGATGATCTTTCAACAAATGATGCTGAAACAGTCAAGTATCTATATGCAAGGAAAAAGGAAGGGAGAGAGAAAGGAAAACCATGAACCTTGACTCGTATCTTATACCTATGCAAACATTTTGTAGAGGAATATGTAGAAGAAAATCTTTGTGACCTTATATTAGACAAAGATTTCCTTAAAAGGAAACAAAGACACCATAAGAAAAATGATGAATTGGATTTCATGAA
Organism: Leucopleurus acutus; assembly: GCF_964270905.1. Classification (NCBI taxonomy): domain Eukaryota; kingdom Metazoa; phylum Chordata; class Mammalia; order Artiodactyla; family Delphinidae; genus Leucopleurus; species Leucopleurus acutus. The sequence goes on along the minus strand of NC_139162.1, from coordinate 15,341,487 downwards.
ATTTTTTTTAAAACTTGCTCTTCAAAATGTTAAAAGAAAATGAAAAGAGAAGCTACCGACAGAAAATCTTTTCAAAACACATAGCTGATAAAGGACTCCTATCTACAGCGTATAAAAACTCTAACAACTCAATAATAAAAAGGCAAAACCCACAAATTTTTAAATGGGAAAAAGATTTGAACAGACACATTGTCAAAGTAGATATTCAGATGGCAAATAACCATAGGAAAAAATGCTCACCATCATTAGTACTTAGGGAAATGTCAATTAAAACCCACAATACTATAACACTACTATATCTAATAAAAGGTCTGGAAAAAAATTTCAAACCATGAGAATCCTAACTGCTGAAAGAATGTAGAACAACTGGAACTGCCATACATCACTGATGGAAATGCAAAATGGCACATCCACTTTGGAAAACAATTTGCAGTTGAAAAGTTAAATACATATTTTAATAGATGACCTGGAAATCCTACTCTTCAGTATTTACAAAAAAAAATGTGAAAACCTGGAAAAGGCAAAACTATAGGGACAGAAATCAGATCAACAGTTGCCAGAAGCCAGAAGTGGGAAGAGAGGATTGACTGTATAGGGTCATGAGGAACTTTCAGGGGTGATAGAAGTATTATGTACGTTGATTGTGGTGGTGATTTCATGACTCAATACATTGATCAAAACTTATGGAACTGTACACTTAAGGGTGAATTTTATCGACCTTAAAAAATACAGAAATCTTGCCATGTGACAACATGGATGATTCTGGAGGATATTATACTAAGTGAAATAAACCAGACACAAAAAGACAGATATTGTATGATCTCACTTATATATGGAATCTTTTTTTAAGTCAAACTCATAGTAACAGAGTAGACTGGTGATTGCCACAGGCTAGGGGTAGGAGAAAAAGGGAGACACTTATCAAAGGGTACAAATATTCAGTTATAAAATGAATTAGTTCTGGAGACCAAATGTACAGCACAGTGACTATAGTTAATAATAGTATACTGTATATCAAAATTCGCTAAAAGAGTAGATACCAACTGTTCTCACTACAAAAAATAATGGTGACTATGGGAGGTGATGAATAATGTTACTTTGTGGTAATTTATTTGTAAAAATAAAATCAAAACAAAGATGAATTTTACTATATGTAAATTATATCTCTTTGAAGCTGATTTTTTAAATAAATAACAGGAATGTGATATTTGGCTAATAACTTGATACCAAGAATTGACTATTGAAGTTTAAATGACATCATCAGAGTAAGAAACCATGCTGCATAATCTCTATCTATAAAGTTGAATACTGCTTTTCAACTCTGATTTCTAAGATTCAGTGTTACACCTCAAGTATTGTAAAAGTATCATACATAGGTTTTTGCTTTCATAATTTTATAAAGTCTGTATTATGATTGGAGATATTGCTATCAGGCAGTGATACTGCTATTTCCAGCCCCAAACATGGTGTAGTTTCTCTTTTGATAGACTATTTGCTTCTTTAGCAATTTGTATCCCTGAACCACTGTAACAAGGGGCTCCTATTGCATCTAGTTAGGTAACAGGAGTTTCTATCACATTTAAAATTTTCCTTAGCTATAATTAATTATGTTTATAATACAGTAATAATAGCTACTATTTATTGAGCACCTCTGTGTTTTAAGGGCTTTTTTTATTCTTCTATATCTTTGCTGACTTTCAATCTACTTGTTCTATCTATATATACAGAAAAGAGTGTGGAAATCATCAATTTACACTTGTATATTTGCCAGTTTCTCATGTCAGGTTTATCAATTTGTCCATCCTTTATGTTGGGGTTCTGTTATCAGGTACAAATATATTTAGGATTTGTACATCTTCTTGATGAATTTACCCTTTTATTGTTATGAAATGCTCCTGTTTGTCTCTGGTAATGTTCTTTATCCTGGTGTCATTTTGCCTGATGATTAACATAGCCATGCCAGTTTTCTCATGATTAGTATATGAATGTTTTATAGTTTTTCATCCTTTTAATCTATGTCTTGGTGTTTGAGTTAGATTTGTTGTAGGCAGCATATAGTTAGGTTTTGCTTTTTTATTCATTCTGACAGTCTCTGACTTTTAATTGTTTAACCATTTACATTTATTTTTATATTACATTTAATTTAATTTATATTAGCAGTATAGGTGATTTAAATCAACTATCTTGTAGTATAATTCTGTTTCATCTGTTTTTTTCCCTTTTTTTTTTCCATTCTTATTTTGGATTATTTCAGTATTTCTGTTTTATCTCCTGTATTATCTCATTAGCCAAATTTATATATTTAATTTTTTTAGTAGTTGCTCTAGGGTTATAATACACATTTTAACTTTTTACAATCTACTGTAAAAAAGATTGCCACTTCCTATATAACAGAACTATTTTACAACAGTGTACTTCTGTTTCTCTTCCTAACCTTTGCGGTGCTGTTACCAAACATTTTACTCCTGCATAGTTACAAAGTGCACAATGCAATGAGACTAGTTTTACTTTAAACTAGTGGTCAGCAAACATTTTCTATAAAGGTCCAGATAGTAAATATTTTTGGCTTGGTGAGCCGTATGGTTTGAAACGCTCAACTCAGCCTCAGCCATACACAATATGTAAAAGAATGAGCTTGGCTGTTTTGCAGTAAAACTTTATTTTCCAAAACAGGAACAGATTTGGCTCTTAGTCACAGTTTATTGACTACTGCTCTAAAAAGTCAGTTGTCTTCTAAAGAGATAAAAAATAAGAAAAAAATGTTACATTTATTCCACATTTTAAACTATTTCTTGTACTCTCCATTTTTTCCCCTGTAGATTCACATTTTCATCTTCTGTGATTTTTCTTCTCCTAAAGAACTTCCTTTAATATATATTTTTTTAAATTTTAGGTCTTCTGGGAATGGAATTCCTTAGCTTTTATTTATTTGCAGATGTTTTTATTTTACTTTCATATTTAAAGGCTGTTTTTGCTAGACATAGAATTCTAAGTTTAAGGGCTCCCCCCAGCACACTGAATATATCCCCCCCTTTTCTTTGGCCATGCCACACAGCCTGTGGGATCTTAGTTCCCCAACCAGGGATTGAATCCAGGCCCTTGGCAGTGGAAGTGCGGAGTCCTAACTACTGGACCACCAAGGAATTCCCAAGATACCCCATTTTTATAGCTTCTTTGATTTTGAAGAGAAATCAGAAATTGTTACTGTCTTTATTTGCTTGTCTGTAATGTGTCTTCTTTTCCTAGTTACTTTTAAGATTTTCTTATTCTTGCAGTGTTTTTGACAATTCAGTTATGTTTTGCTTTGGTTTGTTTTTGAGTTTATCATGCTTCTGTTTATTGAGCTTTTTGAATCTGTGGCTTTATACTTTTCATCAACTATGGAAAATTTTTAGCCAATATTTCAATATTTCTATGAGCCTCTCCCTTTTCCAGGAACTCCAACTGCACATATGTTAGATCAGGTGATATTGTCCCTCATGTCATTAATGCTCTGTTCATTTTTTCTCATTTCTATTTTCTCTGTGCTTCAGTTTGGATTGTTTCTACTGCTGTGTCTTCAGTCACTCTGCTTTTACACTCATCTAGTGAATTTTTCATTTTGAATATTGTGTTTTACAACTCTAGAATTTCCCTTTGGTTCTTTTTGATTTTTCCCATTTTTCTCCTCATTATGTTCATCTTTTTTCTTTAAGTCTTTGCACACATTAACAATAGCTGCTTTAAGGTTCATGTATTGTCATCTCTGTTGTTTCCGGGTCCTCTTCTATACACTAATTTTTCTCTAGGTATTGAGTCACATTTTCCTGCTTCTTTGCATATCTGTTTTTTTTAATTGGATAAGATTTACACTATTGAGTCTGGATTTTATTGCCTTCAACTACAGTGTGCTTAACGTGTTATGAGGCAGCTAAATTACTTATGGATCAGTTTGATGCTTTTGATGCTTATTTTTAAAAAGCTGTTTTGGTCAGTCTACAGTAGTGTTTCCTCAAGAGTTTAAGTTTAGCCCACTACTAGCTAAGGCATGGTCCTTCTGAGGGCTTTACTGAATGTCCTACATGGTCAACAACTTTCTCCACACTATTGGTTAGAATTCAGATATTTTCCAATCTTCTGTGAGCTTTGAGAATTGTTGAAGTTAGAGTTTCTTGGTAGTTCTTTTCCTGGCCGTGAGGATTTTCACCCTACACATATGCAGCATAGTATTTGGCCAAAGACTATAGGGCATAAAGTGTGGGCCAGAGCCCCATGGGAGTCTTCAGTATCTTTTAGGAATCTGTAAGTTTACAACTACAGTCGTCCCTCTGTATCCACAGATGCAGAACCCATGGATACAGAGGGCTGACTGTACTATGCTATTTTGTATAAATGACTTGAGCATTTGTGGATACTGAGGGATAGCTATACTTTATTATAATACCAGGGCCCATGAGTTCAAAACTATTTTTATAATTATACTAAGATGTTATTAGCCTTTCTACTCTCATTCACTTAGTAGTATACAGTAGAGTTTTCCAGATGCTACATGACATGTGATGTTGCAAAAAAATGAACTCAGAAACAGGTATGAAAATCCACACGTCTTCTCTTAAGCCAGAAAATAAAGAGAACTACCAAAAAAAGTTAAATGTTGCTACTATTCTTACTATCACGTTTTTATTTTCATAAAATGTATTTTTCATTAAAATATGTTAACATATGTGGCTTTTATATTTAAATGACTTGATGAACAAATATTACAAATAATTTATAGAGTTGCCAGTTTTAATTTCTAATACACTAAATATTGATAAATATAATCCACAGAAATAAAATCTTTTTTTTTTTTTTTTTTTTTTTTTGCGGTACGCGGGCCTCTCACTGTTGTGGCCTCTCCCGTTGCGGAGCACAGGCTCCAGACACGCAGGCTCAGCGGCCATGGCTCACGGGCCCAGCCGCTCCGCGGCATGTGGGATCTTCCCGGACCGGGGCACGAACACGTGTCCCCTGCATTGGCAGGCGGACTCTCAACCACTGTGCCACCAGGGAAGCCCATAAAATCTCTTTGATGTCCTCAATTTTTAAGAGTGTAAAGGGGTTCTAAGACCAAAAAGTTTGAGAACCACTGTGCTAGGATATCACTAGGCAGCTTTTTGGACTTCTTTCTCATTGCATCTCCCTCCTTTTGGGTATAAATTCCAGGTACTTTAGTTTTCCTAGACTTTTGTTTCTGTTTCCTCAACCACATGAAACTGCCATGCTCTGCTTGGTTCCATCTCCCTAGGCTTTGGTCTGAAAAGTGCCTCCAGACAGAAAGCTGGGGAGATTGTGGAGCTTGTTTTATTTATTTCCTTCTCTCAGGGATCATAATCCTGTGCTGCCTTTTCTCCAGTGTCTAAAACAAGCTGTTTCATATATTTTGTCCAGTTTTCCCACAAGCACCCCAGCTTTCTGTCTGGAGGTACTTTCCAGACCACAGCCTAGGGAGGAGGAACCAAGCAGGGCATGAACATAAGGCAAATCTGATGCCAGTAACTCCACTGGTCATCTAAGAAAGTTGTTAAATGCTTTTAGATGAACATTTAATTTCCGCAAGAACACTACAAGTGAGAATTATAATTTTTCCCATTTTAATAGAAAAGAAACTAAAGTTTTATGGAGGGTGGTTATGGTTAAGCCAGAGTCTGAGCCCTGGCAGTCTAACTTCAGAGTCTTAAACTCTATACTACAGTGCCTTCCATTGATTAAGTTGATATGTATTGAGTGCATATTATTTGCTAGGTACACGCTACACATCAGGGAACATGACAGTAAATAAAATAAACAAAATTCCTGTCCTTGCGTAGTTGATATCCTAGTAAGGAGAGACAAGGAATAAGTTAGATAAGCAAATCATATTTTTGTTAGGTAAGTATTCACGAGAAAAAGAAAACAATAAAGAAGGATATGGAATGATTCTGAGGTGGGGAGTATTGTTGATTTAAAATAGTGCATCAAGGAAAAGACTGCATTGAGAAGGTGACATTGAAGAAGGTGAAGAGTAAACTGTGAGAATAACTAAATAACTAGAATAACAGGAGGAGGGCATGGCTTATGCATGGGCTATGGGGCAAGAGTGTACCTGGCAAGTTTGCAGGGGTAAAGCACACAACGGAGAAAGCAGTGTAGTGGGTGAGATCTTTGAGGTTAGTGGAGGACCTGATTGTGCAGAGCCCTATAAAACCTTTGTTTTTCACTTGAAATGAAATGAGACCTCACTGGAAGTTTTTAAGCAGAGACGTGACATGAACAGATTTATTTCTATGGCCATTATGCTAAGAAATACACTGTCTTGGGGGAAAGGCAACAGTGGGAACAAGAAGACCAGTTGGGAGGCTCTTGCGATATTCCAGGCAAACCCTGATAATAGCCATGGAGACGGTGAAAAGTGGCTTGTTTTTTCTTGATAAGGCTAACAGTAACAGTAATTGTCTGTATGACAGTTACGGTATTTTTGTTGTCATTTGTATTAAATTCCTTAAATTATACTTTCCTTATCATACATCATCTATCAATTATTAAGGTAGTTTTTAGAATCCTTTTTATCAGATATTATTTCTCTCAATATTTTACAAATTTGGTGTATTTAAAAATAAACAGGCACACACACACAAAGCCTCCTTACACCATCACCCACAAACAGTTAATAACATGCTGGTGCTCACTTTACACATAGGCCATTTTGGCCAATACACTCACCCCATGGAACCTATTGTTCATTGTTTGCAAACATTGCCTGAGGATCCATATCTTTCTCTGAGGATTAAGTCTATAAAACACAGCTTGTCCCTTCTTACCATGTGTACATGGGAATTATCTGCTTTAATGCTATAGTTTTCTCTGAGACCCTATTGGGAATGAGACAGTTCCCTCTGTTTTAGTTTACAGGGAGAAACTTGACATTGGTGGTCATTCTTCAGAAACAATAGCTTTATCCTTATACCCAATTTTCCCTAGGGACAAAGAAGCAAGTACAGCCTTGCCTTAAAGGGCAAAATGAGGAAAACAAATAGAAAACAAAGGGAAAAAATCTATGGTCTTCAGTTGTCTATGAACATTTGGCTTATCTAGTGGTTAACAGTTGGCTTTGAGAGCTTATAATAACAGCGCCTACAATTACAGTTTTAGTTTGTGCTTTTTCTTTTCCTGGTAGTGAATTTATCTTTGTCACATTGAGCTGAAAACCCTTAAGACACAAGAAATTGGTTCTCAAACCTACTAATTTACTGTCTTCATTAACACATCACCTTTCCTAATGGATCTTTATACCTTGGGTCCAAGATGGCAAAAGAGCTGGTTTTCAACCCTGTTACTCATTTTGGGATTAGTTTTCAAGACTATACACAAATGAATATTAGTTGCCCTTGTGGTTTGGAAGTGTGGAAGGAAATACAGAATCTGAGTCCTAATAAATTCCTTCAGAACGGTACCAAATAGCAACAGCTTTTAGCTATTATTTTCTGCAATAGAGTTTTTACTTTTAAGACTATTGATATAGATCTTAACAGCATGGTTTATTACTGTGTGAGTCACAAAGTAACATCCTCCTAATCTTCGACCTTGATTTCTTTAAAGCTGTTAGATTTTGCCTTGTTAAATTTTGCATTGATTAAGTGCACTTAATCATACTTACTTTCCTCCCATTGAAAATGAAGACAATTAACATTTATAACAACATATAACTGCCATACAGAAAATATCATAGGATTCTGACTCCTAGTAACAGAAGGATTGAAGCGTGGACTGTTATGTTACCAATCAAGAAAACATCCCAGTTTCCCTTTAATAATGTATTATGAATCTCACATCCGTTTATTTCTTTAGATTGTTTCAAAACCTATTTATTTTTTTATTGAAGTAACAATTTCTGAAACTTTACTTTGTTATGTCAAGTAATCCTGTTTCATTTCATCATGTGTGTTCTAGGTTTACCACTTTCAAACTTCAAGAGATGCCCCTAATTCTAGGATAAACTGGTAAATCAGTTTTCATCCTGTTAGAACCTTTATTATTCTCAGCTTTCCAGAGCGAGGCATCCTAACCATTTCAAGTTTGTCTCCCCATTCCCTAACCCCATTGACTTTTAGTGACCTATAGTGTTGTTTTTTTAAGGTTCCAGAACTACGCATGGAATATCAAGCATGAATGCCTTATAGTTTCATGCAAAAAGCCCCTTTGTGGATTTATTCACATGTATTTCAATGCCAGTATTTTAATTTAATTACAGTTGCGGCTGCTGGGACACACTGAGCCAAACTCTTCAGAGAACACTTAGTAACCACTTAAGAAGAAAAGTACTCATTAACATAATGGATCATTTTTTGGAATCTAAACGTTGAATCACCCTAGTTAATGTTTTTCGCAGTTTTGTTTCTGCCATGCATTTTTTTTGTCTCCTCAGCCTGTAGATCCAGTTCTGACAGAAGTTAATTTTGAATTACATTTTTACTTTATCTAACCAATTGAGCTAACTTTTTAGATACATTTAAAATAGCATTATAACTACATATACACTCATTCATACCTAGTATCCACAAGGTAAATTGAATTTCCTAGTACCTCCCATATTAGGAAGCCTTTGGAAGGGAAAATGGCTTTTGTTGTTTTCTAGAGTGATTTGCCTTAATTTATGGATATCTTTATTCCTACTTGAAAGATAAAGTTATTCCCAACTGTTAACCAAACATTGTTTTTAGTTATGTTCAATTACAATACCAACTAAGTGTTCATTTTATCCTGTATATCATTGTTTTTTATCATAGCCAAATTTTGAAATATAAATATAGTTGTTTTTCTGTATTGAGAATAGGGAGAATGAGGGAACTTGAATACCAAAAATAGTTGAGTTATTCTTTCTTATGAAGAAGCCTCTGAATCATGCTTTATAAAGAAAGCATCTAATATAATTCAGTGGATTTTCTCTGTGTGATATAACTTCATAGAAATTCAGATATTACTATACTTATTTTTTAAATGGCGACAGGGTTATAGGCAGAGGCATCAGTGGTTCAGTGTTTACAACCAAACTACATAGTGCTTTGGCTTCCATATAGGCACAAAGGATTTGATCCATAATTTTATTTGACTCACAATTTGTCTGCTGTCCAATCTGAAGACAAGCAAGTAGAACTTCAAGCTCAATTATGTAGAAACCAAATGATTGTTTAAATCTGAAGGCAGAGAATAGAATTCCAAATTAGTGTATCCAGAACATATAGTCTCATGACTTTCACAAAGTCGGGAAGAGATGACTTCCTCTGGCATTTAAAATTATGAACACCTTTAGGTCTGAACCAGTCACTCTCATAAAGGATGAAAATAATTCATCCTCCCAGCTAGTTAGTACATGAAAGAATGCCATATCATCAATTTATCCAAGAAAGAGCCAACATTTCATTAATAGCATCCTATTATCTCAAACTCTAGAATGACTTTGGAGAGGTAGATTAAATTGTCCATTTCTCTCAAAGAATATATAAAGTTTTATCCTCTTAAAGCTTTTTTCTCTTTTCCCAAAACCATTGTCCAAACTGGATTGAAATATAATTTTATGAGAGAAAGAACTCACAATTTCTAACTGGAGGAATGATTTTATGGACAGAAAGAGTTCATAATTCTAATTTTAAGAAGGGATTGGAATATAGATATAGAAAAACAAACTAGTGGTTACCAGTGGGAAGAGGAAAGAGAGGAGGGGCAAGATAGGGGTAGGGGACTAAGAGGTACAAACTACTGTGTATAAAATAAATAAGCTACAAGGGTGTATTGTACACCACAGGGAATATAGCCAATATAAACTATAACTATAAATGTAATCTTAAAAATTTTGTACACCTGAAACATATGATATTGTAAATCAACTACTTCAATTAAAAAAAAAGTGATTGGGAAAAGAAGATGATGCTATGGAAAGAATACTGATCTAGGAGATAGGAGGCCAAAGTTTTAATCCTGATTCTGTTATTAACTAGCTGTGTGAAATTGGATGGATCACTTAACCATTTTACAACTCTGTTACCTCCTCTCTAAGGGGATTAGGTTAGGTGATCTGATGTCTCATGTATATAATTCTGTAACGAAAGGAGGAATATCTTTCTTTGAAATTCTATAGCCTTATTTACCTAACAAGAAAAGAGTCAGAAGAAAATGAGGTGAGTTATGTGGGTATCTAGGTCTAACATCTATTAATTTGGAACTGAATAGCCCTTGCCCAGGAGTTCTGTGTGCTTTGCAGTCCTTTCCCCTATACTGGTGAAAAGATCAAAGCAGAAGTATACATTTTGTTCGCTCAAGGCCTTTAGCATACACAACAGCTTGAGTTGGTGTGACACTGCTGGCTACTGTGTCCTATTTTGCTAGTCTGAAATTCATAGCTAACTTAGGGATTTTATAAAGCATTTTCACTCTCCATTCTTTATCAATCACTGACAGACTCATTGTTTTATAATGTACTGCTCAGCAAGCTGTTTGCGACTCATCGCCTGCCTTGCTGTATAGTCTATAAATATTTAATTCTTTAATAAACTGCTTATGTGTAATATAAAATGACTGATGCTATTCTTTCTTCCTTCTTTTAATAGTGCTGCTATTTGCAAAACAATTCTTTTTTTTTTCCTAAATAGCAATATGTTTCATAAATGTTTGACTTCCCTTTTTCTAAGTAGCAATTTATTCTGGGAGGTTGGTGGAATGACAGGCAGGAAAACAGCCCCTTGCTCCTGGGAACACAATATAACTTTTCCCTCACCCTTACCCCTACCAAGCTGCATACTGATGAGGTAAAGAGGGTGGACTTTGGAATTGTGACAGAGAACAATCACCTGTCTCTCTACAGACCCAGTGTGCAAAACAGCCTTTAAATCTGTAGACTAAATATATACTTACAGTGAGCAAATATGGTTCCCTCTCTGCTCTGACATCTTTGTCTAAGGGAATCATAAAAGATAGTCAGTGATAGTATACCAGCACCTTAGTGTTCTCATCTTCTTTGTAACTGTGTACTTTATTTTTGCGTGTTGGCTTGATTTGCTTTCTGTGCCATGAAATGATTTTCAATATTTAATGACTCATTTTTAAAAATCAGATAAGGCAGACATTTATTGGGGGTTTATTGTGTGCACTGCACAGCTGTTAACATGTTTTCAAGCAAGCTCCTATTATTTTTCTATAATATTTCAATATAATTTATGAACTCTTAAAAATCAGGAACTGCCTTGGGGGCAGGCAGGGAGGATGAATTGGGGAATGCCAGAACAAATGTTTCTTCAGTGCTTACCACTAATCAGGTACATGTATTATCCCATGGCACTAACTCAGTTCTGCATTTCTTTAATACACTGCCTTTCACTTAGAATACATTCTAAATATTCTACTAGAACCCAGTATATTTGATTTGGAAAAAGCATGAGGAGTATAGGGGTAGAACATTTGTTTACAAGTTTTAAAAACTTGATTTATATGCTACTTCTACCATGTATTAGCTATTACTTTAGATTTATCATCTAGCCTTTCTTATCTGTAATAAGAGAATAATAAAAATTATATAGTTTATATAAACACGTATATAATGGGCCATCAAATAATTGTTAATTCTCTAATTGTTCCACTCTAAAGAAGAACATCAAGACAAAATCAAAATGAGTGAATGTTGTTAATGCAAAGATGGTATAAATTTTATGTAAACAGGAAATGTAATTTCAGTTGTTTATATAATAATAGTGATGGGTTACTTTAAGCAATAAACACTTTTAACTGAGGCTCCTTGTTTAACTGACAGCACACATTTGTGAAGAGACTTACAGGGTCTTTTTACTCTGGAGCAGAGAGGATTTTTAATGCAAAATTGTGTGGGTCAAGTTTTTATCCTTGTTCTTATAATACCTATGATCAATCTAAGTGAGCTAATTTGCTTATACAAGTGAAATTATTCCAGCTTCATGTTGCCTATACCCCACTCCATTTTATATGATACTTTCCCTTATTTCATAGATACCATTCCATTTTCTTATTTCATTAGACATTCACAGCACAAATGTGCTTCCATTTTATTTTTCCTAAAACAGAATTGCCTGTGATGCTCTCCATATAACTTTCTACCCTATTTAAGCATCATAAATTTGAACTTGCCTAGGTGAAATCTCAGATTCCCTAATGAGTTCCATTTCCCCTGGTTGTACTGTCTAATTTGCTTCTGAAACAGACTTTAACTTCTACCTTTCTTCCTAACTTGATCTATCATATTTGACCAGTCATTGTCTCATATCTAATTATTTCCTCTGCATATTAAGGTGTATTGAAATGTTATGAAGGTCAATGAGAAAGAATAGATCATTTTAATCATAATAATTATATTATTATTATTATTATTATTATTGAGTTCCTACTATACACTAAGTATTGCTTTAGGATATGTAAACTTTTTCCCTTCATCTTACTCTATGAGGTCAGAATTTCCAATTCACAGATGAGGAAAACTAAACATATGCAGGTTAAGTAGCTTACTTAAGGTTACATAGCTAGTAAGTAAATCAAACTAGGATTCCAACATAGGTGTTATTGACTCCAAAGCCTGTGCTTTGCCTTAATTGCCTTTTGAGAAGCTGAGCAAAAAAAAAAAAAAAAAAGGTGCTGTTTTCATACTATAAAAATGATAGGCATTATTTCTTTTTCTGTTTTAAAAGTACCACTATTCATTGAAAAATAAATAGCATCAGTTCATGTTCTTATGATGCTTTTCTTTTAAAAGCAGCAGTATATGTGAAAGTGCTTTGTACATTGTAAAGTCCTAGATAAATGTAAGGTATAATTGTAATAATAGTAATGAATTCAAAGTACTGTTATAACCTTGTCAATAGTTATGGCATTTTTATCCCAAATATAGGTATATCATGCTCTGTGTAAAAAAAAAAAAAAGGTTTTCTGAAAAGTTATAAGTAATTTAAATTTTTAAAAAAGATAATACCATTTTAAATATATAAAAGAGCTTATGATTTCTGGATAGAGCCTATAGCAAAGTCAAGAATTAGTTTGTAATGCGACTAATTCCCTAATTATCTGTTTTGAATCTTAAATTTTTTAGTATTAAAGTCTTTAAAGGAGGGTACTCTTAAATAATGTTGACTGACACCTACAATCTCTTGAAATAATTGCCAAAAAGACATCATGAGAAGGCTACTAACTTTTTTTTAAAGATTTTTTGATATAGACCATTTTTAAAGTCTTTATTGAATTTGTTACAATATTGCTTCTGTTCTGTTTTTTTGGTTTTTTGGCCCTGAGGCATGTGGGATCTTAGCTCCCCAACCAGGGATTGAACCTTCACCCCCTGCATTGGAAGGCAAAGTCTTAACCACTGGACCGCCAGGGAAATCCTGGCTGCTAACTTATTTTTGAGGTCAGGAACCGTTGTAAGAGCTATACATTACGGAATCCCTAGGTTTCTGTTAATCCAAAGCCTGAACTATTATCCCTACACATTAATGTCCACTAAAATATGGAAAACCAGACATATTTCATTAGAAAAAAATTTAGGTACCCACCTATAAATCAGCTCATATATTTTATGTATGCAGTGAACACATTACTGTGCAATACTCAGATTTGAAAAATATTATGAGAGGCCATATGATATTTCTGTATTACCTATCATTCATTTTCAGACAACATAACATCAGATTCTCTCTATTAAAATAGTATTATTCTATTTTTTTTCTAAAAACCCAATATAAACTTAAAGCTTCTCTGGTAATTCTATAAAGATGTATAGGACATCTTTCACTTAATAAAACTAAATTCCTTATACCTCACTCACTATGTTTATTAACCTTCTGATTATTTCTCTTTCACACAAAGTTATGAAATACATATATTATGTATGAATGTATCTGCACACATAAAGAAGCATATACGAGCATTATAATAATGAGTTAAAAGTCATGTTCTTAATCCCTAAGTTGGCCAATTGGTTGCAGTTTCTTCCATGATCATAAACTGCATTCCTGACTCTAGATATAGCACTCGTTATTGACTATTATGTCAACAGGGGGTGGAATTTGAGTGAAAACATGGTAGAAAGCATCTAGATAAGCTTAAAAATAGGAATCAGAAGTAAGTGCTTAGGGTGGATATTCTACAATTTGCGAGGCCACATGAAGAATATATATAGCAATCCTGATTCAGATGCTAAAAAATATAAACTCATGATATAATGATCATATGGAGTCAACTATTCAAATCCATTTTCAAAGTCTCATGCCACTAAAAGTAAAATTTCTGATAGATTCATGGTTGGCCTTGCTAGTAATTTGCATCCTCAGTAGTTGGAAGAAACGATAGGAAAACTAATTAAATGAACCTAAATTTGCTCAACAAGTGAGAACTTCTCAGAGAGGTAGAAAAAAAAATTAGCACCCTGGAAGAAAGTAGTCATTTAATATTAGAGCTTAAAAGAGCCAGGAATTGTGAACATAATCAGACATATGCCCTATAGCTACCTGTCCAATAAATTAGCCCATTAAATTAAAATTAGTTAAAATTTAATAAAATTAAAGATCAGTTTCTCAGTTGTACTAGCTAGCAGCTACCCTTTTGGACATAATACTTCCATTATTGCCAAAAGTTCTTTCAAACAGTGTTATCCTAGACATCAGAAAGGCAGATTTTTAAATATTTACATTAAGGATAAATATAATTTTATGAGCATCATCTCTAAAAAGTTAGCTCAAGAAAAATAAGGAGGCCCTCCAAAATAACATTAAAATTGCACCTAACACATAACACATTGTTTTGTAATTGGTTTATTGCTTGTATTGCAATAAGGCAGGAGTTGTGTCTCTTTCACTGTATCTGCCACATAGTAAGTGTATTGGTAGGAACTTCAGCTAGTAGATAAAATAAAGAAATTCTCAGGCAAAAAAGGAGGGGGGATAAGTAAAGAGCAGTGTGATTTCACAGGGATCGATTAAATTTAGATAATTGACTGTGTATAAAAGATATAAGGAGGAACATATAAAGGAGATAATTTGAGAGTTGCTTCTAGGGGAAAGTAAAAGAGAGAGACTTGCTGCAGGATTTTAATCTTCTGTTAAGAAATTACTAAAAGAGAGAGTAAGAGGAATAGATGGAGAGAGAGAGAGAATTATTCTCTAAATTCTTTTTCTCTACCTTCTCTGTCAATAAAAAGATTTTCAGACAAGGAAGAAGAAAATAAATCTGTTATTGAGGGGTGTATCCCAAGATCAGGTAAAAAGATTAAAAGAGAGCACTAATTGTTGGAATTCAAGTTTCATATCCCAGATATATTACTTTCAGAGGTGCTATGAGAATTTGCAGTTGAGCTTGAAGAACTACAGATGTTTTTGAGAAAATATACATATTGGGAGATGTGCTCGAAGCCTGAATAAGAGGGGAAATTTTCCCAATTTTCTAGAAATGTTTTGTTGATTTTAAAATCAGTTATTTAAAAATTATTTTTGTAAACACTTGGGAAAGGGAATTTTGATCACTAGGAATAAATACAGGTTTACAAAGAACAAATGTCTTCACTTCCTTTTTGATGGAATTATTTCAGAGAGCTTCTATAATCAGAGTTTAGCTCAGACTTTCAATTTTCCTTGCCTAGATAAGAGGCTAAGAAGCAGAGCAGAAAGCTGATGAAAGCCAAATGGAGCTTTCAGCATTCTTACAGTGATGGGAAGACAAAAATTGGAGTTCAGGAGGAAATGGGACCTGGGAGATAAAGTGAGCTAGATGTAATGAGAGCCTTACAAAGACTATGTCTAGCTTTAAATTAACTTACTCTTTTATTAGATTGGGGTGATTTGTACTTTTTCTGTCCTACTGCTTCCCAGATGATAGGGTACATTTTATTCAGAGAAAGCTATGACCATTCGAAGCCTTTAAAATTTTCACACACAATATCTGGCACCCATTCTATACTTTCCAGGAATATCAAGAAACAGGACCAAAGGGAGAAAAAAAAGTGTACAGTAGAAACAGACACAGAGTAAACCAGATATTGGAGGTATCAGAAATAACTCCTAAACTCCAAACTGATAATATTTTGAAGAACAAAAAACTGCAACTCACACAAAAAATTAAATGAATATTCTAGAACTGAAAATGCAATAACTGAAATTAAGGCATCTATAAATACATTTAACAGCACAGGTTGGAAACAGATGAAGAGAGGATTATTATATGATAGATCAGTAAAAAATATTCAAGCCAAAGCAGGAAGAGCTAAAAGGATGGAAAATGAACAGCATAAAATACATATGAGATATGTTGAAAATATCTAACATATGTGTAATTGGAACCCTACAAGGAAAAGAGAGATTGTAATAAAAATAATATTCCAACTGATAATAATTTCCAGAAGGGTGGAAAGATATCAAGCCACAGATACCTCAAGCAGGATAAATACAAATAAAAGCACACCTAGGCACATCAATAGGACTGCTGAAAATGAAAACTGAGAAGAAGAATCTTAAAAGAAGGTAAAGAAAGACATTATTTTATAGAAGCAATAATAAGACTAACAGCTGATTTCTCGACAGAAATTATGGAGACCAAAAGCCAATGGAATGACAGATTTAATATGCTGAAAGAAAATAATTGCCAATCTGGAATTCAATACTCAGTGAAAATATAATTCAAAACAAGATGAAACAACTTTATAGACAAACAAAAACGGAGAGAACTTAGCATCAGCACACCTCACCTAAAAAAACAAACAAACAACAACAACAAAAAAAAGGAAGGGAATTCTTTAGAAAGAAGAAAAGCAACCCCAGAAAAAAACATGGAAATAGAGGAAAAAACAAAGATCAATGCACAAGGTACATATGTTAGTAAGTCAGAATGAATCTTAACTATACATTAAAATGAAAAAAAGAAAACATCTTGTGAGGTTTAGAATATATAAACAATAAAATGCATGTTAACAATAACATGAAGGGTGGTAGAGGGTCAACAAAATGAATCTAATCTAAGGTTCTAGTATCATCTGGGAAGTGGTAAAAGTACTAATTTGTAATTAATAGATTATAGTAAGTCAGAGGTGCATGTTGTCATATTTAGGGTAACACTTAATAGTAAAATAATGTATTATTAACAAGCTAATAGAGAAGAAAGTGGAATAACAAAAATACTTGATTAATCTCAAAGAATGCAAAAAAAGGAATGAAACAATATAAATCAGGTAAAATAGGAAACAATAAAGTAATATGTATATAATTTTAAATGTATAAGTAACTACTTTAAATATCAGTTCTCCAGTTAAAAGTCGAAATTGTAAGAGTGGATAAAAGATAAAGTCTAACTAAAAACAGGTAAAGTTGAAATAACAAGATAAAAAATAACCCACCTATACCAAAATATGACTAGAACAACTGTATTAACATTAAACAAAATAGATTTTAAGGCAAGAGATAAAGATGTATATGGAATAATTTTTAAAGAGTCAATCCAACACAATATAATTTCTTAATTTGTGTCCACTTAATAACATAGCCACAAAATATATAAAGCAAAAATTGACAAAACTAAAAAATATGTACACAAATTTACATCATGGTGTAAGACTTTAACACATTTTTAACACACCTCGCTTGTGGTAACAAATAAAAGGAGTATACAAGCAGACAAAAAAATTAGTAAGAATATAGATGAACTAAACAACATAATTATCCAACATAACTTAGTTATACATAGAAAACTGCACCTAACAATCTCAGGATTCATTCTTTTCAAGTGGACATTTACCAAAATTGACCATAATATCCCTTTAGACTGTGTATTTTTATTTTATTTATACTTCTGCAGCTCAGAGAAGTGCTGTGTTGTTGCTTCAGGGCAACACATAAGAGCCTAGTTCTCGTGCCTCAGTGCACTCACCACAGTCTCCCTTGGAACCTGAGGAACCAGCATGCAGCGAAGGCAGACAAAGCCATGAGAAGGTGCTTTTCCCGTGGGGAAGAAAAAGACATTTCAGACACCTTGAGAAGGAAAAAGACAACTGTCTTTTCTGTGCCTGGCCACCCTGGGGATTTAGTGCTACAGCAATCATGTACATCAAATAGGAACTATCTGGTAGGTTGTCTGAGAAGGGATCTCAACAATTTTCTAAACATATGATGAGAATCAGGGACCCAAATAAATGGTATTAAGTCAAAAAAAATTGACCATAATACAACTCTCAAAAATAGTCAGATTTAAATCATTCAGAGTAGACTGACCACAGAGATCTGGAAAGCACTGACAAGAAACTAAAAATCAATAACACTAAGATAACTAAAAGTTTCGTGAATCCCCAAAGGTGTGGAACTTAAGCCATACACTTCTAAAAAACTATGTTGCAAAGAGGAAATTAGAAAATATTTTGAATCAAATAATAATGAATATATGACATATGAAAAGCTAGGGGTTATATCTAAAGCTATGCTTAGAGGAAAATGTATAGCCTTTAAAGGAATGTTTAAAAAGAAAAAGAGGCTAAAAGTCAGTGATACAAATACCTTATCAAGAAATTAGAAATAGAATAGAAAAGGAAACCCAAAGAAAATAGAAGGAAGAAAATAATAAGGACAGAAATGAACTAGATAGAAATTAGCTGTATAATAGAGGAAATCAACAGCAGCAGAATATTCATTTTTCTCAAGTGCACACAGCATTTCAAAGAAATAGACCATATGTTGGGCCATAAAACAAATCTTGAATTGAAATTACACAGAATATATTCCCTGAATACAGTGGTATTAAATTAGGAATTCATAGTAATAAGATACCCAGAAAAATAACTGAATGTTTGGAAATTAAACAACACACTTCTAAATAATACATGTCCAAGAAGACATCACAAATCACAAATAAATGATAATGAATACCCATCCTATGAAAGTATATGGGATACAACTAAAGCAGTCCTTAGAGGGAGATGTATAGATCTACACATCTATTTTAGAAAAGAAGAAAAGTGTAAAATTAATTATCTAAGATTCGACCTTGTGAACCTAGAAAAAGAGAAGCAAATCAAACCCAAAGTAAGTAAAAGAAAGGAAATTATAAAATTAAGAGTAGAAATCAAAAGAAGATCAACATATAGAAGTTGATTCTTCAAAAGTTTAATAAAATTGATTTTTAAAAGAACGATCAAGAAAAAAGAAAACACAAATCACTAATATCACAAATGAAAGAGGGGACATTACTAAAGTTTTGAGAGACAAAAAGTAGAATAATAAGATATTGAACAACTTGTTCTAATCAATCCGATAACTAAGATGAAATGGACAAATTCCTTGAAAAACACAGCCTACTAAAATTGACACAAGAAATTAAAAATTTGAATACTCCTAGATCATTTTCTTAAATATTGAATTTATAATTGAAAAACTGCCCACAGTTTTTAGACCTATAGCTTCACTGGTGTATTCTATCCAATGTTTAAGGACAAAACAATGACAATCTTACACAAACTTCTTCAGAGTATAGAGGCAGGGGACACTCTCCAACTCAGTCCTTAAAGCCACGAAGACCCTGATAACAATACCTAAGTCATTTCAAGAAAAGAGAATTATAGAACACTCTCTCTCCTGAACATGAGTTCAAAAACCCTTAACAAGATATTAACAGGTAAAATGTTGCAATGTATAAAAAGATAAATACATCATGAGCAAGTGGGGTTTTCACGGATTGCAAGGTTGGTTTAACACAATGAAGATCGGTCATTGTAATTCACCATGACAACAACTTTGAACTATTACTTATTTCAATAGAGGCAGAAAAGGCATTTGACAAAATTTAACAACCATTTAAAAAAAAATTCTTAGCAACTGAGAATAGAAGGATCCCTCTTCCACTTGATAAAGGGCATCTTTCTTAATGATGAAAGACTGAATTCTTTCTCTCCTAAATTCAGGAACAAGGCAATGATGTCTCCTAAGATTGGAAGCAAGGCAAGAATGTTCACTTTCACCACTCACCACTTCTATTCAATATTGTTCTAGATGTCCTTACCAAGTTAAAGACAAAAATTAGTGGACATGGTTACTGGAAATGAAGACTTAAGCTATCTATTTACAGATTAGTTCATTGCATTTGCAGAAAATTATAAGGATTCCTTGTAAAAGCTACCATTTGTGTAAAAAAATGGGAGGGAAAACATATCTGAGTATAATATATCAATATCTGGAAGGATAAACGAGAAACCAGTAACTGATTACCAATTTGGGGGTGAGGTTAGAAAATCATGGCCAGAAGAGGAGCAGGAGGGAGACGTTTTGCTTTCTACATTAAATTATCAATTCTGAAAAATAGTTAACGTATTACCTATTCAGAAATACCTTTTTTAAAAAAAGACTGAGGGACTTCCCTGGTGGCGCAGTGGTTAAGAATCCACCTGCCAATGCAGGGGACACAGGTTCAAGCCCTGGTCCGGGAATATCCCACATGCCGTGGAGCAACTAATCCCGTGTGCCACAACCACTGAGCCTGCACTCTAGAGCCCACGAGCCACACTAGCCTGCATGCCACAATGACCGAAGCTGGCGTGCCTAGAGCCTGTGCTCCGCAACAAGAGAAGCCACTGCAATGAGAAGCCCACGCACCGCAACGAAGAGTAGCCCCCGCTCGCCGCAACTAGAGAAAGCCCGCACGCAGCAATGAACACCCAATGCGGCCAAAAATAAAATTAATTAATTAAAAAATAATATGCTGGGCTTCCCTCGTGGCTCAGTGGTTGAGAGTCCACCTGCCGATGCAGGGGACAGGGGTTTGTGCCCCAGTCCAGGAAGATCCCACATGCCACGGAGCGGCTTGGGCCCGTGAGCCATGGCCGCTGGGCCTGCGCGTCTGCAGCCTGTGCCCCGCAACGGGAGAGGCCACAACAGTGAGAGGCCCGCATACCGCAAAAAATATATAATAAATAAAAAATATATATGCTAAAAAATAATTTAAATAAAAAAGACTGAAAGTTAGCATTGCCCTATCAATTTGGTAAATAATGAGCACCTCTCAGTTCTACAGCTCTCCTCTTAGTTCCCATAGCCCTCCACCGCAAACAGGATAGGACTCTCTTATTAGACTTATTAGACTCTCTTATTATTAGGACTCTCTTATTAGACTTAGATATTATGCAACATGATCATCATTTCAGAATTACACGTACATTTTTAAAGGAACACTTTCATGGGTATATCATGAACTGCATTAATATGAGCTGTAGTTTGACTTTTGATTATTTATAATTTGTAATCTATCTACCACAGATACCTATTTAATGCTTTCTCACTAAATCTTTTACCTGCATTGCTATTTAGTAGTAGCAGTAAAGACTGAATTTTATTTCCTTTACCTTATTTCTCTCTAATACTAACCAATACACTGAAATAATAATAATATAGCAACAATAAAATGTAACATTATTCGTGCTTATTATATGGAAATACTGTGCTAAATTCTTTACATGCATTGTTTCAAAATTTAATACCCATAATTCTGTCAACAGAGATAGAAAAGATAAGAAGTTACAGGCCTGATTCAGATTAAATAGCCATTCTCCACATTAATTCATTGTACTCTGTAGTTTGGTACACTGTACCAGTTAGGAAGCATGTAACAATTGAGGGTGTGTTATAAAGGACACTCATAAATGGAAGTTTGGGCGAAGAGCAACAGAATTTAGAAAATGCTTACATGCTCATATATAAACAGAGAACAGTTTCAAGTCAACATTATGCCATCAAATAGAAATCTGTGCTGGTATACAAACCAGAGCGAAACTGTCTGTCTCTAGGTAATTTAAACAGAGGTATAAAATTGTTTTAACCTGAATTATTAAAGTAATTTGAACTATGTCCCCCTGACTAAGGGAAGTAATGAAATCTCTTTTTTTCTGACTGCTGCTTCTTGCTTTGTTTTTCTTTATGAATTCTTTGAGGCCATTAGTAATATTCCAAATATTATATCAGTTCTGAATCCACCCAATAGGTTCATTCACTATTTGTTCATCTCTATTCATCATAAACATGCATTAATCCACACTGGTAATTTTCACATCCTGAAAATGTTAGAAAACCACAGTAATCTTTACTCTGAGAATTAACCAGCACCAACATTATCAGGCCTGCTTAAGCACCCAGATGATT
Organism: Leucopleurus acutus; assembly: GCF_964270905.1. Classification (NCBI taxonomy): domain Eukaryota; kingdom Metazoa; phylum Chordata; class Mammalia; order Artiodactyla; family Delphinidae; genus Leucopleurus; species Leucopleurus acutus. Next base: position 15,319,324 of record NC_139162.1, on the reverse strand, counting down.
CCACCTACTCTTTAGCAACATATACTATGATAGCACCAAGAATTCCCTCTGTCACAAATACCTGGACCAGGAGGCACTCTACTGCATCCCCAAATTAGGAGTAGCTGTGCTTTTGGCTTCCGAGCTGTAGACAGCTGCGGGGGGGCAGGCACCAAGTTGCCGCTGCTTTCCTCAGCCTCAGACCTAGAAGGGCCTGTCTCGGTGCTCATCTTGGCAAACCCTGATAGCTCCCTGTAATGGGAGCCCCATCTGAGACCAATGAAGAAGCAAAGATGGTTTCTGAAAACCTCCTGTACTACGAAATATTATGCTGTGGCTCTGAATATACTCCTCTTCGTATATTCTCTCTTCTCCCCTCCCTTCCATATCCATGCCCTTATTTAATTCCGGTTTCCATTAAAATACTATTTGGGTAGCAAATTTCACAGATTGGATCCATCTCGATTCTGCCATGCAAAGAAAACACATCTGTCTTACTCTTCATTTAAAATAAGGAAAAAATTGAAATAGCAAAATGCTTTAGTCGCTCTGAGCTATCTCCTAATGAACCAGTTTGTCCCATGAGCTGTAGTGAGGAGCTTCTTCTCCACGGTTCGAACTCTTTATGCATATTAATATTATGCATGTTTTCCATGTAACTCCTTCTGACTTGCTCTCACCCCATCCTTTGAATTGATTTAAATAAAAATAATTTATGTGGACATTCCTTCAGTCAGGATTTTCTCTCCCCTTCTTAAAGACATCCATAATATTTCATTGATGCTTTGCATCCAAACCGAGTAGTTATGCTTTTGCATATCATTAGAGCTTTATAAAGAACAACAGCGACATCTGCATGTGCTGCAGCGCCAAGGATAGGAAAAATACCGAAAACAAACTCCGTATTGGCTTGGAGGCTGTCTGGCTCTCTGCCTCCCCAGCAGCCCCTGCCACCACCATGGATAGGAGTAATTGTACAGTGTAATCACATCATGCCTCATCTGAATATTCATAGCAGAGACAAAGCTTTAGAGGATAAGGGAGGAGCGGGGATAATTTGAATATAAAACAGCATCTCATTTCCAAATCAACTTGTGCCAGTTAGACTGTGCACCAGAATTCAATATTAAGCAACATCGTTTTACAGTTTGGAAATTGTAAGGGAAAAAGATGGAGGAGAGAAGACACTCAATAAAGAAGAGGTGACATTATATTCTCATCTTGACTGAGGAAAAACAAAACAAAGCAACAATAACAACAGCAACAGAATAAAAATACTTAAAGTGTTATTTGAAGAGTCACCAACAGTGGCTAACCAGCTGCTACTTTTCCAGGAATGAAATAGCCTATTGAGGGAGCTTTAAAAGCTCCCAATTAATATGTTGTGCATGTATTGGATCTACAAAGAACTCACTGTATTCCTTCTCTCCCCACAAATCCCCCCAATACACACATATTCCCTAACCACCACCTTTCTTTCCTGTCGGGTGCAGGGGAAAAAATCAAAGCTACAGAATAATTGACTAATCACTTTAAAAGTGACAACATCCCTCTTCAAACAGAAAGGACAAAAAACAAACACGCACAAAAGGTGACTGTTCATTAATGAAGGGATAAATTACCGATGGCTTCTTCATTCTGTTTAGTTCATTACCCCCCAAAAGAAACAAATATAATCCACATGTTAATATTGGAGTCTTCGTTTTCTTTGCTTTAATATGATGCTCTTTTTAATTTTTTTTAAGTGTTGATATTTGTAGAAGCCTCTGCCACTGCATTCCCCAAAGAGCTACTAGTTTCAACCCACTGGAGTTTATATTCCTTTAATTGTCTAGTGCAGGAACATTTCTGCTGTTTTTAAAAATATACCGCTCTGCAGGAATTAGAAGAATCCAAGGTTGTATCCAACTTCAAAGGTTTCCAAGTCATAATGATTTTAGCAAAAGTAGAAGACAGATCATGGAAAAAGTACCCCGTTTGAAGATAAGCATCATAGGGACCTTTTTTTCTTCCCTCTCTCCCCAACTTTGTACTTCTCCTGGCTCTGAATGCCACTCGCTAACACAGTTTAATGATATGCAAATGAAATATGCATAAAACCATTCTACTGTATGATGATTAAACACTGGAGACATTAGCAGCGGAGGCTTCACTCTTTGTAATAATGCTTCCCGACCATCCACTTTGATTGCGGAGTTATGGAAACGCATAGCAGTTGGCAGAGAGTGAAAGAGAGAGAAGGAAGGAAAGACGCAGGGACACATCACCCATCTCGGTGCTTCTCCCACTCCAGGAGAGGTTCCCCCCCTTTGTACTGCGTTCCTATTGCTGTCTTTTGTAATCCATCCATGCAGTCGCACCACAGCGATTAACGGAAAAAAACCTCTTTTCTCTTAATGTTTCAAAGCTCATTAGCCAAACGATTATTCCTCATTAACAGCGAAAGCTCTTTCATTAAAAGGAAGAATATGCCCAAAAAATGCCAGCACGGTTAATCCTGAGTCCCATTCTGGGCTGTAAATCCCATACTACTTGTATATTCCATGCGAAAGGGACACGCGCCAATCCACATTTTTTTAAAAAAAGAAAGAAAAAACAGTTTGTGTGTTTTGTAAAATCCACAAGAGCAGCAATTAATATTCCCATTGAATGACTTTATTTATTTATTTTTTGGTCTCTCCCTTTTGTTTCCAGCACCTGCCCCTGGCTCAGCGCCCGGTGCCAACAGAACACCTTTCAGGATCCACAGCAACGCAGACAACGTAAGTACCAGTCGTTTCCAGAAACCCTTATTCAGAATTTTTTTAAAAACAACCACCTAAAACATAGAGAGAGACAAGCCTCTTTCCCCTTCTTCTCCCCTGCGTTATGCCACCAGGGTTTCCTAAGTAGCACCTTCCAAATCCCTCTGCCTTCAAGTTTGTGCATGTCTGTGTGGCATCCCTCCTCCTCCTTCACTCCCATAGTGGATCTTGTAAAAGGGCTTCAGATCGGCCCCATTCATCTCCCTGGTGATAGCAGTGAATGTAGATAAATCTCTGACTGCCTGCCTGCTGCTGGAGTATGATTTTTATTTTGCTTTCTGTGTATACCTGGGTCAAAAAGTGGGATGTATGCACACACATACATGCACATACACACATTTCCTTCTCTCTTTCTCTGCCTTCTTCTCCTTTTTCTCACACATGCATACATCCCACATATGTGTGTATATGCATAAACATATACACCAATATACATACCCATACCTACAACACAAAAATATATACATATCTAAATGTTTAAATTGCCTGAAAATATGTGTATTTATATACACATACAACCTTACACACGTGTCTATATGCAATCGATAAGTGCCTATCCTTTAATTTATACCCATCTATATCTCCATTTGAATATTCCCTCTCTCCTCCCAGCAGAAGCTGCGTGCAATTGCAATCCAGGATTGTAGAAGCGGTATTCTTTCCTTATGATTTCTGTTTGTAGATCTCTCTGCTCCTTTTCTGCCTTCTTCCAAGCTGTAGAATTGGCATCTTTCCCTGAGGTTTTCCGAATGGCAAGTGGCACCGGCTGTGGCATGCATTCATGCCGCTTCCTATGGCATTTCTCTTCCGATGTCTGCTTTTTCTCTTTGTTTGTTGTTGACTAGGCTGAATGGTGTTTTTTTTAAAGTTAATTATAAACGAAGTTGAATAGCAAACAAGCCAACAGCTTGCCCCCCCCCAAAAAAAAAAAAAAAAAAGCCCAACAGAAGTGCCTTCTGCTGCAACAGATGCCCAGATGATCACCCCTGGCATGGGCAAATGGGCACACAATTTTTGTGGTTGTTAATTTTTTTGTTTGTTGCTGTATTTGTTGTATGTTTTCCTTGTTTCTTTCTGATTTTTCAAGGAGTCCAGGATCCCGGCCTCTGCTTGGAACGGAACAGTGTCATGGCGGAGACGACGGCCTTTGTCTTGCTGGGTGTGAAAGCATTCGCTGTGCTGGCTCCAGTGCGGCAGAATCAAATTTAAAGGAAAAAAGTGATTAAAGTCAGCTTTGTGCCTCTTTGGTGTGGAAGACCCCCAAACCCCAAGTAGCCGAGTCCCTGGATCCGAGGAAGGGCTCATAGTTGGAGCCAGCCTAGGCTGTAATCCTGGCACTTGCGCCTTCGGTTGCTGCTTGCTGTTCGCTCCTGGGGGTCTGGATAATCTCCCTTGGCTTTACCGCACTGTCTGGCCCGCGTACAGGGCCCCCGTAACATATACCCGCTGCTCCTATCACACGAAACTGTGGCGTTGCCCCTGAATGGATGGCACTGTGCCAACTCTTCTGCCATCCGCCCTTGCAGCTTTTTTCTTTCCTCCCTCCCTCCCCTTCTCCTCCTCCTCCTCCCGTCGACTTGACGTTAATTAACACACGGGTTAATTGATTTTAAAAGCCGAAGAATTACAGTTAACTTTTCCCACAGGGTACAGACGCCAGCCGCTTGGCACACTCTGCTTTTCGCACTGGTGCAGGGGGGCCGGGAAAGCCCGCAGCAAAACTAGCAACTGCTGAGGAACGTTGCCTGCTTATTGGAGTAGAGCCGATAGAAGTCGACGTGGTGCTGCCTCATCCTTACAGTATATAGCCATTCTATATTTTGTTAAGTAATCAAAGCACAACTGTATTTTCCTCTCCATTCATCTTTCAAAACAGGAAAACCCTTCAGAAGTTCTTATGGGGGGAATAAACCCTCCCCCAGACCATTTATTTCATCCATAATATGCTTGTTTCCAATAATAAGCAAATACCTGGTGCTTTTTTTTTTCAAGTCATAAGGAGGAAGGCTACCTCTTTCCTAAATATCACAGGCAAAGGAGAAGATTTTTTTTTTTTTAAGGAGAAAGTTCCATAAAGTTCCTTTCTCTCTATCAGTGTTTTGTTGCTGTTCCTCATGACCCAGATTCGTTATTTATGGTGAAGAATTTCACTAAGAAAGTAGGTACATTGTAATTAAAAACGAAATTCATAGGAAAACTGTTTGCTTTTTTGTTTATAAGTGTGGATTTTTGTTTTCTGTCCCCTTCACCCCAATCCCCTGTAGAAAATGAAAGCAATTGATACTGTAGTTGGGAAGGAGACATGCAAGGCTGGAAACTTGATGCTTTCACCTTTTCATGCTTTCATTTTATTTCATTTTGTTTTTTAAAAGCATGTGGCAAGTGAAGCGACAAAAGGAATCCATTATGCAAATCATGTCACTTTGCATAATGTCTCATGACTGGAAGATGCAGATGAGCTGTATAATTTATGAGTGCCAGTGTCTGTCTAAAAGTGTTGCACACAATTTACCAAGTGAGCCTGAGAGACATGGGGAAGGCAGCTCTTCCAACTCCATTGCCAGGAAAGCTCTATATATTTTCCTACAAGTGTTCCCTAGTAATATTAAATGCTATTTAAAAGAAATTAAGGTGCCAAATGTTTATGAAAGATGAAGACTTTCCTTTCACTCCCTTCACCCAAATTCTTTGCCTAAAAGTTTACAAGAAAGTATTAGACTCTAAAACATTAATTTTTAGATTCAATTTGGAAAAGAAAAGTTATTTGAGCCAAACGTGCCATTTGTATATGGATTTTCCTTTCTACGGCAAGGAATGTCTTAGAGAAACAGACACTTTATCCATTTGTCTGGATCTGTGTAGGCAGAGAAATGGGATATCTCATTTTGGTTGGTTTTGTGTGTGTCCTGCTGTGTACAACATTTTATAAGTTATAGTCTCTTGGATGTATTAGATATGTAATATGGAAGACTGATACATTCATTATTCTTCTGATGATGTAATTCTGCTTTCATAGAAATCTTCAAAATAGAAATTCTATTCAATAAAAACTACATTTTAGTTAAGTCAGCATAGTTGGTCACTCCATGTCTCATTTTGGTAACTTTTTTGAAAAGATGATTCTGTACCTTTTGAGAAGTTATAACATCTTTGATAACCTGACTAATCTGGCCTTATATTTTTCGTTTCAGTCATAGCAAGGTGTGTGAAAGAGAGGTACCGTTTGCCATGAGAATGTATACCAGGAGGATCTAAACTTTGGGGAGCATGTCAGGAAAGGCTTCCTGAGGAAAGTGAATTCAAGATCACTTCTGAAAGTTGAAGAGAAGTTAGACGAAAAGAGGGAGAAAGTATTCTCCATGCAAAGAATATGTTCAGTAAATCCTGAGACAAGAAAAGATCATGGTTGCTTGGAAGAACTAAAATAAAACCAGTGTGGCTAGAGTATAGATTATGGGTCATTGGATCATACTGGGAACAGATCAGGAGGTAAGCATGTGAGTAAGAGGTAACTTATTCATTACTTGCGTCTATTTTCTGGTGCTTGGTCTCTTATGTCATTATTAATTGTATGTACACACACATCATTAAGTTCATACTGAGAACTACTTACCATTATAATACTTTTTATAAAATAATTTTTAGATTTTTCAAAATCAACTTGTGCATTGAACCATGAGATTTTTGAATCCAACCTTATGTGACATATTTCTTCTTTTTGTGAAGTTTTATTTTAAAAAAGTTAATAACCATTTAAGAAAATAAAATAAGAACACTCCACCTAATAAGAGCAAAATACAATTTTTTTTCAAGTATACTTGGAACATTGGCAAACATAGACCACTTTCTGGTTCATTTAATACAAATTAAAATTATTAAAGTCAAGCAAAATATATTTTCTGACCACAAACAAACTAAACTAAAAATCAACAGATTTTTTAACAGAAAGACGTCTGGACAAACCCAGATTTTGGGAAATTAAACACATGAGTCACAGAGGCAGTCACAGGGAAATTAGGAAAATTTTGAATTGAATGACAATGAAAGCACATTACAGAATTTGTAAGCTGCAGCTAAAGAAGTACTTACAGAGAAATAAGCTTTAATGACTTACTTTAGAAACCAAAAAAGTTTTGAAGTGATAATCTAAGTGTCTTAAGGAAACAAATTAGGCCCAAAGCAAGAAGAAGGAAGGAAATAATAAAGATAAGAACATAAACCAATGAAATTGAGAAAAGTAGGGAAAATCAACATACCCAAAAGCTGGTTCTTCATGAAGAATACAAAAATTGATTAACATATAGCCAGACTGAATAAGAAAAAAAGTGTGCAGACACAGATTATCAAGACCTTGAATAGAAGAGGGGACATCACTACAGATCTGACAGATAGTAAATGGATAATAAAGGATAAATAAAGTAAAACTTTGTAAATAAATTTGATAACCTAATTGAAATGGAAAAATTCCTTGAAAGACAGACTACCAGAATTCAAGAAGAAATAACCTGAATAGTTTTAGGTCTATTAAAGATATTGAATTTGTAGCTAAAAATACTTTCCTATAAAGAAAACACAGCCCAGATGGTTTCACTGGCAAGTTCTTCCAACATTTAAAGAAGAAATAATGTCAGTCCTAAACAACCTCTTTTAGGAAATAGAAAAGGAAGGAACCCTTTCCAACTGATTTTATGAAGTCAGCATTACTCTGATGCCCAAACCAGACAAATACAATATAAGAGCCGAGAACTACAGACCAATAACTCTCATAAGCATAAGCACAAAAATCTTTAACAAAATGTTAGCAAATTGAGTTGAATAATATGCAAAAAGAATGCATGACCAAGTCAGATTTATTCCAAAAATGAAAGGTTGGGTCAGCATTCTAAAATCAGTTTGACTTACCATATCACCAGATTTGTTAAATCATGAATTTAATGGATGTAGAAAAAAGTGAGCCACAGTAATCAAAACAGTGTGATAGTGAGGTAAGGATGGACATAAAGATTAGTGGAGGAGAAGAGAAAGCCCAGAAATAGACACAACTTTTTGATAAAGGGTCAAAGATAATCCAGTGGAGAGACAATAGTCTTTTCAACACATGATGCTGTAACCAAATAAATAAATACCTTTACCCATGCTTTACTATAATATAAATGTTAATTTTAAATGGGTATTAAAACAAAATAAAAAATACTGTAAAAGTTCTTGAAAGTATAAAATAAATATTTGTAACCTTGGGCTAGGCAAAAGATTTTATAGAGAGGGAAGATTTTATAGCAGGGAAAGAAACCTGGACCATAAATGAAAAAGAAACTGGACTTTAGAAAAGTTGAAAACTTTTGCTATTGGAATGACAATGTCAAATAAGTGGGGGAAAAAAGCTATGGACAAATATTTGCAACCCATAATGAGATAAATTAATCTAAATCAAACAAAAAATGACACAGAAGATGGAATTAGTAGATGAAGACATTAAAACAGCCACCACGGGCTTCCCTTGTGGTGCAGTGGTTAGGAGTCCGCCTGCCAGTGTAGGGGACACAGGTTCGAGCCCTGGTCCGGGAGGATCCCACATGCCACGGAGTAGCTAGGCCCGAGTGCCACAGCTGCTGAGCCTGTGCTGTGGAGCCCATGAGCCACAACTACTGAGCCCACGTGCTACAACTGCTGCAGCCCATGCACCTAGAACCCATGCTCCGCAACAGGAGAGGCCACCACAATGGGAGGCCTGTGTACCGCAGCGAGGAATAGTCCCCGCTCAACACAACTAGAGAAAGCCCATGCACAGCAACAAAGACCCAATGCAGCCAAAAATTAAAAAAACAAAGAAGCAAAAAAACAAACAAAAAAAACAAAACAGCCACCACAACTGAATTCCATATATTCAAAAACTTAGAAGAAGTCAGGAACATATTAAATGTGGATATGAAAGACAAAATAAAAAATACTCTAATTGAACTTGTAGAGACTAAAACTACCATGTCTGAGATGAAGAATACCATGTCAGGAAGGGACTGACAGAGTAAATATTTCAGGAGAAAGGATTAGTCAACTTTAAGACATATAAATAGAAACTATCCAAAATGACACACAGAAAGAAAAGTAACACAAAAATAATGGACAGAGCAACAGTGAGTTGTGGGACAACTTCATGTGGCCTGATATACGTGTAACTGAAGCCCTTGAAGGACAGATAGAAGGGGGACAAAAACTATATTCAAAGAAGTAGCTGAAAATTTTCTAAATCTGGTGAAAATTATAAGCCAATGGCTCCAACTATCTCAATGAACTCCAAGCACAAGAAACATGAAGAAAACTACACTAAGGCAGATCATAATGAAATTGCTTAAAATCAATAAAAAGTAGAACATTTTAAGAGTAGCTAGAGAAAAGAAGATACATTATGTACAGAGGGACAAAGACTAAAATGACAGCAGATTTCTTGTTGAAATTAATGCAAGCCAGAAGACAGTGGAGTAATATCTTTAAAGTGTTGAAAGAAAAAAAAAGTTACACTGAAATTCTATAAACAACATAAAATATCTTCCAAAAGCAAAAGTGAAATACAAATTTTTCAGATGTACAAAAGCTGAAATAATGCATCATTAGCAGACATGCACTACAGGAAAAAAAAAATAAAGGCAATTCTTCAGACAAATGGAAAATTATACCACATGAAGAAGATCCTTCAAAATGGTAATCATGTTGGTAAATTTTTTTTAACTTAAATGTATTTAAAGGTAATTGATATTTAAGGCAAAAGTAGTAACAAGATACTGTTTTTATAACACGAAACAGTAAAATCCATGACACAGGGCTTCCCTGGTGGCGCAGTGGTTGAGAGTCCGCCTGCCAATGCAGGGGACACAGGTTCGTGCCCCAGTCCGGGAAGATCCCACATGCCGCGGAGCGGCTAGGCCCGTGAGCCATGGCCACTAAGCCTGCGCGTCTGGAGCCTGTGCTCTGCAACAGGCCACAACAGTGAGAGAGGCCTGCGTACCGCAAAAAGAAAAAAAAGAAAAATCCATGACACAGTAGCACAAAAGCTACTGAAGAAAATGGAGAAATGAAAGAATTATGATAAAATGTTCTTATATGTGAAGTGGCATAACATTACATGAAGGTAGGCTATGATAAGTTAAAGTTGTATACTATAAACCCTAAAAAATAAAATGACATGCTAAAGATATATTTAATATGATAACAAAAGAGAGAAAATTGAATTATTGTTGCCAGATAATCTCTGCTATTTCTGGAACATATTATTCACATTTATAGAAGAGATTTCATTTCTGCAACACATCACCTTCAAAGTCCCCACCTACAGAGGACAGTCACTACTAAGTTACTCAATGATGCTGGTTAAGTGAGTCATCTTCCAAATCCTTCCAGGGTACATAGTAAGCAGGGGTTTGGTCTTATATAACATGTCCACTCCAAGATACCCACTTCTCTGAGGTTTTTATTACTTCCTGAATAATTTATATAATCACTTGTCATATCTCTACTTTGTTTAATGTGGGCTACCACTCTTCAGGTTTCCAAGAACTACCCCATCAGTGTATTAAAAACTTAGTGTAAGGACCCTTATCAAAGCATTAAGTCTGAGTCATAGAAAAGTTACCCCATTAAAAACAGCTTTGTATTCCACTTCCCTGGTCCAGTGGCCTCAGAATCTACTCCCCGGGATAGTCTATAAGTTTCTACAGTACTTATTAGCCAGGTGCTGCAGTCTCTGTTGGCATTCAGTCTCTCTTCTCCCTTAACAGGCTCAAGATTCCTACAGTGGGGCCATGCTAAGAATTAACACTACTATCACTCTGGTGCCCAGGAGGTGAAGTGAAGTCAACTTCTGAGAAAGGAAACCATTATAAGCCACTTGCCTCATTTGAACCCTCTGCATGGTCATCAAGGAAGGTGGAGTCCCATCCCCTAACAGGTAGAAGTGGGTCCCTTCCACAGGCCCAAAGGATTGAGGGTAATCTGAGTGTTCCAAATTCTTAACTGCACCAATCGTAATATCCCCAGCCCAAGGCTCAGGGTTCCACTTCTCTATCAGGGTCCTGACTTTGGCTTAGATTTGTCTGGGATGAGAAATCAACCTTCTCTTTGGCTCTGCCACTCATAATTAAGTCACATTCCTAGTCATAAATCATGCTTACCGTCTGATTTTTATTTCACCTTTCAATTTGTGCTCAGTTGACCTAAGTCTGTCATTCTCTTTTTCAGTAATTCAGTGGTGCTCAGCAATAATCACTCAGTTCCACAGTCCTAATACTTAACTTTCTCCATCATTGATCTGAAATGCCAAAGAAATTACACAGGCTGGTACATTTCCTTCCACCTGTATCACATCCCCATTTGCCACAAGTGGAAGTCTTAATATTTGCAGTACTGCAACCTGCCAGACTCTAGGACCTTTCCTAGACCATGCTTCTAATCATCAGTCCTGGTAGCAACGGTCCTAGGTAGGGTTCCCTAAAGTCAGAGCCTTTATTGGGCAGAGCCCCAAAAGCATCTACAACAATAACCAAGTATCCAGTAAAGATATGAAAGTGGGTTTATGCTCGTTAGTTATGAAAATGGAAATTAAAACCCAATGAGATAACACATGTTCCATATGTATTTGGAAAAAAATTATATTCTGCCATTTTTAGATGCATTGTTCTAATAGGTCCAGTTGGTAGCTGTTCTCATCTATATCTTTTCTGATTTTCAGTCATTTTGGTCCATCAATTACTAAGGAAGGAGTGTTAAAATCTTCAGTTTTGAGTAGATACTTTTATATCTTTATTTCTGTCATTTTTGTTTCATGTACTTTGAAGTTTTATTTTTTTGATGCATACACTTTTAGGACTGCAGTGCATTCCTAGTGAATTGAATGTTTTATCATTATGAAAATATTTTTCTTTGTCTCTGGCAATACTCCTTGTTTTGAAGTTTACTTTGTGTGATGTTAATTGACTAATCGTGTTTCCATAATATATCTTGTTTCACTAAAGTATAGTTTTTAGTAATGCATACTTAGATGGTATTTTTATTAGGAAAAGCAGGTAACTGGAGAACCTAAAAATCAAGGTATTGGTTTTCTTCAGGTGGGGGTGAGCATGTGAGCATGATTGGAACATAGCACTTGGGGTATTTTTCTGTCACTAGCAAGATTTTATTTTTTCACCTGGATAGTGGTAACACAGGAGTCTGCTTTATAATAACTCACTAAGCATATAATTATATTTGGTGCACTTTTACATGTTTTATAGTTCACAATGAAAAAACTTCAGAAACAAAAAAGAATGTTCATTATGTCATGCATGCAAAGAATATTTACAAAAACCCACATGCTTTGTCACAAAGAAAATCTCAATAGATGTCAAAAATGTGATATCATTCAGATTGTGTTTTCTCAGCAATACATAATCATATTCAAAATCAACCATAAAAAGTAATTTAAAAAACCCCATGTGGCTAGGATATATAATACAAGTAATGAGTTATAACTCATAGCATTAAATAAATACCGTGATACTACACTGATATTTAAAAATTTAAATAAATTGGGATAAAAGGATAGCTCTTTGTTTTAGTAAAATCTCAATATGTAATGTAGAAAGAATAATGGAAATAGAAAGTCACCATAGCAAATACTACAGAAATAATTACTGCAGGCAGTAATCATCCATGGATGCTAAAATTGCTGGATCGAAGTATGACAAGAAAGAGACTGTTTATCCTTTACTTGCTTATTTTATCCCATCTCAAAGTATATTCCCTTCAAGATATGAATTAATTGCAAAGCTAAAAATCATAACTTTACTATGGGGAATCCTGGCAGACACCATCTTAATAAGTTTTCAGAGTTATTAGAAGTATTGGGGAACTTCCCTGGTGGTCCAGTGGTAAAGAATCCGCCTTCCAATGCAGGGAACACAGGTTCAATCCCTGGTCAGGGAACTAAGATCCCACATGCCGCGGAGCAACTAAGCCCATGCACCACAACGACTGAGTTTGCGTGCCTCAACTAGAGAGCCTGTGTGCCACAACTACAGACCCCAGGCACCCTGGAGACTGCATGCCACAACTAGAGAAGGGAAAACCCACATGCCACAACTAGAGAGAAGCCTGCGTGCCTCAACGAAAGATCCCACATGCCTCAATGAATATCCCGCATGCCGCAACTGAGACCCGATGCAGCCAAAAATAAATAAATAAATAATCTTTTCTAAAAAAGTATTGGGACATTTTGACTTTGGGTACCTGCTGTTATGATGCACTCTCACTGTGTGCTCTTGAGTTTAGCATCACCTTGGCAAAAATGTATAATCTCAGTCTAATCATGAGAAAACTTCAGACAATGTCAAATTGAGAGATGTTCTATAAGACAACTAATCAGTATTCTAAAGTATCAAGATCATGGGAAAACAAGGAAAGATTGAGAAACTGTCACAGATTGGTGAAGACTAAGGAGACATGATAACTTAAGGCAACCTCTTCTTCCTATACAGACACTTCAATAAGGGATTTGTCCCTACACTTAAACCATAACTACCTTTCATATCTAGTAGGAGATTCTCTATAAAATATACTAAGGGCTTCTCACATACACAAATGCCCTTCAACACTGTGAAAATATTCCTTTCTTTATCTATTGCTGCCTGTTCATGGATCGTAAGCCCTTATGTCATGCCTTTTCCACTAATCAAAGGTAGTAGTCAGCCAGTTCATTGGTGGGGAGATCCTGCTGGATAAACATATGACACAGAGGTACAAGAAATTCATGATGACCACTCATCACAGACAACTTTGTTCTTCATTTATAAACCATAATACACAAAGATCACCATAATATGAGGAAAATCAGCAAAATGAATATGGAAGAATAAAACAAGAAAAAAGAATTATTGACCCCAGAGGAAATAAATGATGCAATAAACACAAACTTTTAAAACTGTAGTTTGAAGCAACCTAAATGTCCATCAGCAGAGGAACAGATAAAGATGTTGTACATATATACGATGCAATATTACTCAGCCATAAAAATGAATGAAATTGGGTCATTTGTAGAGATGTGGATGGACTGTCATACAGAGTGAAGTAAGTCAGAAAGAGAAAAACAAATATCATATATTAACACATATGTGTAGAGTCTGAAAAAATTGGTATAGACGATCTTATTTACAAAGCAGAAATAGAGACACAGATGTAGAGAACAAACAAACGTATGGATACCAAGGGGGAAGGGGGGGTGGATGGGATGAATTGAGAGATTGAGATTGACATATATACACTACTGATACTGTGTATAAAATAGATAACTAATGAGAACCTACTGTATAGCCCAGGGAACTCTACTCAGTGCTCTGTGGTGACCTAAATGAGAAGGAAATACAAAAAAGAGGGGATATATGTATACATATAGCTGATTCACTTTGCTGTACAGTAGAAACTAACACAATATTGTGTTAGCAACTATACTCCAAGAAAAATTTAAAAAAACTGTAGTTTTTTTTTTTGTTTTTTTTGCGGTACACGGTCCTCTCACTGTTGTGGCCTCTCCCGTTGCGGAGCACAGGCTCCGTACGCGCAGGCTCAGCAGCCATGGCTCACAGGCCCAGCCGCTCCGTGGCATGTGGGACCTTCCCGGACCGGGGCACGAACCCGTGTCCCCTGCATCAGCAGGCGGACTCTCAACCACTGCGCCACCAGGGAAGCCCCGTAGTTTGACTTTTTAAATTCACTGAGAGAAGCTTTCATGCAAAGGAGAAATCAGAGCAGGAAAGAATTCTTTTTTTTTTTTTAACATCTTTATTGGAGTATAATTGCTTTACAATGGTGTGTTAGTTTCTGCTGTATACAGGAAAGAATTCTTAAAGGTTAAAAAGCATGACACTCAAAACAGAAAATTCGATAGAATTGATTAAATGACATGACACTGACTGAATTAGTAATGTGAAAGGAAACCCCCCATAACGTAGAGCAAAAGACATATAAACAGAGAAGCGTTGAGATGTAGTATCAATGTTTATCTCATTGTTAGTTTCCTTTATTTTAGAGTATTCCTTTTAGTCATTTCAATTTGGAAAAGGCATCTCATACTGTTTTTCCACTGTGAACCCAGAAGTCACAAACTTATAAACATAAAAAATATTCAAAATGTTTAAACTGACGTATAAAGTAGTTTTTCTATAGCCACCAAGTCTATGTATTTACATTGTTCGCATTGCCTTTTTCCAAAACTGAATGTTTATTATTTACTTAGAAATTAACAAATTATTGTTGTAAGACAATGAGGCTTATATATATGTGAAAAAATAAAGTATACCCCATCCCTGCTATCCTCATTGCCACTCTCTGAGAGGTAACCATTGTTGACAGCTTTCTGAATATTCAAGTTTTCTATGTATGTACAACTACGTAAGCAAAATGTTGAACAAAAATGGGATCCTACTTATTTTTCAGCATCTTGCATTTTTTATGCAATAACAAATCATTGGATTATTTTCTTGTTTATGTTTACATATCTGTTTCATTTTTAACAACTACATAGAATTCCACACTAGGAATACATAAAAGGTTTTATATTATTTCTTTATTTTTATTAATTAATTTTTTTTTTTTGGCTGCATTGAGTCTTCATTGTTGTGCATGGGCTTCTTCTCTAGTTGCGGCGAGAGGAGGCTACTCTTTGTCTTGGTGCACGGGCTTCTCATTGCGGTAGCCTCTCTTGTTGTGGAGCATGGGCTCTAGGTGCACAGGCTTCAGTAGTTGTGGCACGTGGGCTCAGTAGTTGTGGCTCGTGGGCTCTAGAGTGCAGGCTCAGTAGTTGTGGCACACAGGCTTTGTTGCTCCATGGTGTGTGGGATCTTCCCGGACCAGGGCTCAAACCCGTGTCCCCTGCATTGGCTGACGTATTCTTAACCACTGCGCCATGAGGGAAGTCCTATTTCTCTTTTTTATTTGAAGTATAGTTGATTTACAATATTATATTAGTTTCAGGTGTACAGCATAGAGATTCAGTATTTTTATAGTTTATACTCCATTAAAGGTTATTACAAGATAATGGCTATAATTCCCTATGTTATAGAATGTATTCTTGTTGCTTATGTATTTTATTTTATTTTTATTTATTTATATTTTTTTTGGCTGCATTGGTTCTCCATTGATGTGCATGAGCTTTCTCTAGTTGCGGCGAATGGGGGCTACTCTTCGTTGTGGTGCACGGGCGTCTCATAGTGTGGCTTCTCTTGTTGCAGAGCATGGGCTCTAGGCATGCGGGCTTCCATAGTTGTGGCTCACGGGCTCAATAGCACAGGCTTAGTAGTTGTGTCACACTGCTTAGTTGTTCTGTGGCATGTGGGATCTTCCCAAACCAGGGCTCGAACCTGTGTCCCCTGCATTGGCAGGCGGATTCTTAACCGCTGCGCAACCAGGGAAGTCCCTAAGGATTTTGCATATAGTAGTTTGTTTCTCTTAATCCCGTACCCTTAATGTGCCCCTCCCTGCTTCCCTCTCCCCACTGGTAACCACTAATTTGTTTTCTATATCAGTGAGTCTGTTCCTGTTTTGCTGTATACCATCATTTGTATTATTTTTTAGTTCCACATATAAGTGATATCGTACAGTATTTTTCTTTCTCTGATTTATTTCACTAAGCAGAATATTCTCTAGGTCTATTCACATTACTACAAATGGCAGAATTTCATTCTTTTTTATGGCCGAGTAATATTCCATTGTGTATATATACCACATCTTCTTTATCCATTCTTCTATTGATGGATGCTTGAGTTGCTTCCATATCTTTACTACTGTAAATACTGCTTCTATGAACATTGGGTGCATACATCTTTTTGAATCAGTGTTTTCATATTTTCTGGATATATACCCAGGAGTAGAATTGCTGGGTCATATGGTAGTTCTACTTTT
Organism: Leucopleurus acutus; assembly: GCF_964270905.1. NCBI lineage: Eukaryota > Metazoa > Chordata > Mammalia > Artiodactyla > Delphinidae > Leucopleurus > Leucopleurus acutus. Next base: position 15,302,621 of record NC_139162.1, on the reverse strand, counting down.
AGTTTTTTGTGGAACCTCAATACTGTTTTCCATAGTGGCTGCACTGATTCACACTCCCACCTAAATGCACAAGGGTTCCCTTTTCTCCACATCCTCACTAATGTTTATTTGTAGACTTTTTGATGATAGCCATTCTGATATATGCAAGGTGATACTTCATTGTGGTTTTGATTTGCATTTCTCTAATAATTAGTGATGTGATTTACATTTCTCTAATAATTAGTGATGTTGAGCATCTTTTCACGTGCCTGTTGGCCATCTGTATGTCTTCTCTGGAGAAATGTCTCTTTAGATCTTCTTCATATTTTTTGATTGGGTTATTTCTCTTTTTTTTGTTATTGAGTTGTATGAGCTGTTTGTATATTTTGGAAATTAAGCCCTTGTCAGCTGCATCATTTGAAAATATTTTCTCCCAGTCTGTAGGTTGTCTTTTCATTTTGTCTATGGTTTCCTTTGCTGTGCGACAGCTTTTAAGTTTAATTAGGTCCCATTTGTTTATTTTTCCTTTGCTTTTACAGACAGATCCCAAAAAATATTGCTACGATTTATGTCCTTTATGTCAAGGAATATTCTGCCTTTGTTCTCTTCTAGGAGTTTCATGGTTACAGGTCTTACATTAAGGCCTTTAATCCATTTGAGTTTTCTTTTACAGGGTGTGAGGAAATGTTCTAATTGCATTGTTTTATGTATAGCTTTCCAGTTTTCCCAGCACCACTTATTGAAGAGACTATCTTTTCTCCATTTTCATAGTCTTGCCTGTTTATCATAGATTAATTGACCATAGGTGTGTGGGCTTATTTATGGGCCTTCTATTCTGTTCCATTGATCTTTGTGTCTGTTTTTGTGCCAGTACTTTGCTGTTTTTGATTACTGTAGCTTTGTAGAGTAGTTTGAAGACAGGGAGCATGATACCTCCAGCTTTGTTCTTTTATTTCATGATTGCTTTGGCAATTCAGGGTCTTTTGCTTGGTTCCACATGAATTTTGGTGTTATTTTTTCTAGTTCTATGAAATATATCATGGGTGTTTTGATAAGGATTGCATTAAGTCTGTAGCTTTGGTTAGTATGGCTATTTTAACAATATCAATTCATCCAATCCAAGAGCATGGAATATCTTTCCATTTCTTTTTCCATTTCATTTTCAATTTCCTTCATCAGTGTTCTATAGTTTTCAGCATAAAGGTCTTTCACCTCCTTAATTAAGTTTCTTCCTAGATGGGACTTCCCTGGTGGCACAGTGGTTAAGAATCCACCTGCCAATGCAGGGTACATGGGTTTCACCCTGGTCTGGGAAGATCCCACATGCCGTGGAACAACTAAGCCCGTGTGCCACAACTACTGAGCCTGTGCTCTATAGAGCCCGAGAGCCACAACTACTGAGCCTGTGTGCCACAGCTACTGAAACCTGCGTGCCTAGAGCCCATGTTCCACAATAAGAGAAGCCACCACAATGAGAAGCATGCGCACCACAACAAAGAGTAGCCCCTGCGAATCGCAACGAGAGAAAGCCCACGCACAGCAATGAAGACCCAATGCAGCCAAAAATAAATTAATTTTAAAAAAATTATTCCTAGGCGTTTTATTCTTTTTGACATGATTTAAATGAGACTTTTTTAACTTTCTCTTTCTGATAGTTCATTATTCGTATATAGAAAAGCAACAGATTTTTGTATATTAATCTTATATCCTGCAACTTTGCTGAATTCATTTATTAGTTCTAATAGTTTTGGGGTGGAGACTTTAGGGTTTTCTATATAAACTATCATGTTATCTGCAAATAGTGAGAGTTTTACTTTTTGCCCTCAATTTAGATGCCTTTCATTTCTTTTTCTTGTCGGATTGCTCATAAAAATCAGATCAGAAATACATGAAAAAGAAACAATAGCAAAGATCAATAAAACTAAAAGCTGGTTCTTTGAGAAGGTAAACAAAATTGATAAACCATTAGCCAGACTCATGAATAAAAAAAGGGAGAACACTCAAATCAACAGGATTAGAAATGAAAACGGAGAAGTAACAACTGACACTGCAGAAATACAAAAGATCATGGGAGATTATTACAAGCAACTATATGCCAATAAAATGGAAAACCTGGAAGAAAATGGACAAATTCTTAGAAAAGCACAACCTTCCAAGACTGAACTAGGAAGAAACAGAAAATATGAACAGACCAATCACAAGCACTGAAAATGAAACTGTGATTAAAAATCTTCCAACAGGGCTTCCCGGGTGGCGCAGTGGTTGAGAGTCCGCCTGCCGATGCAGGGCACGCGGGTTCGTGCCCCGGTCCGGAAAGATCCCGCGTGCCGTGGAGCGGTTGGGCCTGTGAGCCGTGGCCGCTGGGCCTGCGCGTCTGGAGCCTGTGCTCCGTGATGGGAAAGGCCACAGCAGTGAGAGGCCAGCGTACCGAAAAAAAAAAAAAAAAAAATCTTCCAACAAACAAAAGCCCAGGACCAGATGGCTTCACAGGCGAATTCTATCAAACATTTAGAGAAGAGCTAACACCTATCCTTCTCAAACTCTTCAAAATATAGCAGAGGGAGGAACACTCCCAAACTCATTCTATGAGGCCACCATCACCCTGATACCAAAACCAGACAAAGATGTGACAAAAAAAGAAAACTACAGGCCAATATCTCTGATGAACATAGATGCAAAAATCCTCAACAAAATACTAGCAAACAGAATCCAACAACACATTAAAAATATCATACACCATGATCAAGTGGGGTTTCTCCCATGAATGCAAGTATTCTTTAGTATATGCAAATCAATCAATGTGATACACCATATTAACAAATTGAAGGATAAAAACCATATGATCATCTCAATAGATGCAGAAAAAGCTTTCGGCAAAATTCAACACCCACTTATGATAAAAACCCTCCAGAGAAGGCATAGAGGGAACTAACCTCAACATAATAAAGGCCATACATGACAAACACACAGCCAACACCGTTCTCAATGGTGAAAAACTGAAACCATTTCCACTAAGATCAGGAACAAGACAAGGTTGCCCACTCTCACCACTATTATTCAACATAGTTTTGGAAGTTTTGGCCACGGCAATCAGAGAACAAAAAGAAATAAAAGGCATCCAAATCGGAAAAGGAGAAGTAAAACTGTCACTGTTTGCAGATGACATGATACTATATATAGAGAATCCTAAAGATGCTACCAGAAAACTACTAGAGCTAATCAATGAATTCGGTAAAGTAGCAGGATATAAAATTAATGCACAGAAATCTCTTGCATTCCTATACACTAATGATGAAAAATCTGAAAGAGAAATTAAGGAAACACTCCCATTTACCACTGCAACAAAAGAATAAAATACATAGGAATAAACCTATCTAAGGAGACAAAAGGCCTGTATTCAGAAAACTATAAGACATTGATGAAAGAAATTTAAGATGATACAAACAGATGGAGAGATATACCATGTTCTTGGATTCGAAGGATCAACATTGTGAAAATGACTATACTACCCAAAGCAATCCACAGATTCAATACAATTGCTATCAAACTACCAATGGCATTTTTCACAGAATTAGAACCAAAAACTTCCCAATTTGTATGGAAACACAGAAGACCCCGAATAGCCAAGGGAATCTTGAGTAAGAAAAATGGAACTGGAGGAATCAGACTCCCTGACTTCAGACTATACTACAAAGCTACTGTAATCAAGACAGTATGGTACTGGCACAAAAACAGGAATATAGATCAATGGGACAGGACAGAAAGCCCAAAGATAAACCCATGCACATATGGTCACCTTATTTTTGATAAAGGAGGCAAGAATATACAATGGAGAAAAGACAGCCTCTTCAATAAGTGGTGCTGGGAAAACTGGACAGCTACATGTAAAAGAATGCAATTAGAACACTCCCTAACACCATACACAAAAATAAACTCAAAATGGATTTAAGACCTAAATGTAAGGCCAGACACTATAAAACTCTTCAAGGAAAACACAGGCAGAACACTCTATGACATAAATCCCAGCAAGGTCCTTTTTGACCCACCTCCTAGAGAAATGGAAATAAAAACAAAAATAAACAACAAGATGAAAAGACAACCCTCAGAATGGGAGAAAATATTTGCCAATGAAGCAACTGACAGAGGATTAATCTCCAAAATTATAGAAGCAGCTCTTGCAGCTCAATATCAAAAAAACAAACAACCCAATCCAAACATGGGCAGAAGACCCAGATAGACATTTCTCCAAAGAAGATATACAGATTGCCAACAAACACATGAAAGGATGCTCAACATCACTAATTATTAGAGAAATGCAAATCAAAACTACAATGAGGTATCACCTCACACCAGTTGATGCCCATCATCAGAAAAACTACAAACAGCAGATGCTGGAGAGGGTGTGGAGAAAAGGGAACCTTCCTGCACTGTTGCTGGGAATGTAGATTGATACAGTCACTATGGAGAAAAGTATGGAGGTTCCTTAGAAAACTAAAAATGGAACTACCATACGACCCAGCAATCCCACTACTGGGCATATACCCTGAGAAAACCATAATTCAAAAAAGTCATGTACCACAATGTTCATTGGAGCTCTATTTACAATAGCCAGGACATGGAAGCAACCTAAGTGTCCATCGACAGATGAATGGATAAAGAAGATGTGGCACATATATACAATGGAATATTACTCAGCCATAAAAAGAAATTAAATGAGTTTTTTCTAGTGAGGTGGATGATGGACCTAGAGTCTGCCATACAGAGTGAAGTAAGTCAGAAAGAGAAAAACAAATACCGTATGCTAACACATATATATGGAATCTAAAAAAAAAAAAAATGGTTCTGAAGAACCCAGGTGCAGGACAGGAAAAAGAGGCAGATGTAGAGAATGGGCTTGAGGACACAGGGAGGGGGAAGGGTAAGCTGGGACAAAGTGAGAGAGTGGCATGGACATATATACACTACCAAATGTAAAATAGATACCTAGTGGGAAGCAGCCACATAGCACAGGGAGATCACCTCTGTGCTTTGTCACCACCTAGAGGGGTGGGATAGGGAGGGTGGGAGGGAGACACAGAGGGAGGGGTTATGGGGATATATGTATACATATAGCTGATTCACTTTTTTATACAGCAGAAACTAACACAACATTGTAAAGCAATTATACTCCAATAAAGATGTTAAAAAATAAAACAAAGTTGAGAAAAAAAAATAAAGTCATTATTGATAGGTGTATACTTTGCCATTATATTACTTGTTTTGTAGTTGTTTTTGTAGTTCTCTGTTTTTTTCTTATTTTTGTTTATTCTCTTCTGGTTTGATGATTTTCTTTAGTAGTATGTTTGTTTTCCTTTCTTTTTGGTTTTTGTGTGTTTGTTGTAGGTTTTTGATTTGTGGTTACCATGGGGTTCATATATGTTGACCTATATCTACTTGTCTTAAACTGGTAGTTCAAACACATTCTAAAAGATCTATACTTTGTACTACCCCCCCATTTTGTGTTTTCTATGTCATATATTACATCTTCATGCTATCCCTTAACTAGTTATCATAGTTATACTTGCTTTACTATTTTTTGTCTTTTAATCTTCATACTGGGTTATTTAAGTGGTTGGATCTCAGTGCTTACTATATATTTGCCTTTCCTAATGGGAATATCCCTTATAGATTCTTACTTCTTTTCCGCTTAGAGAAGACCCTTTAACATTCCTTTTAGTGTAGGTTTAGCATTGATGAACTCCTAGTTCTTGCTTCTCAGGGAAGTTGTTTATCTTTTCTTCTTTTCCAAATGATAATCTTGCTGGGTAGCGAATCCTAGGTTGCAGGTTTTTCCCTTTCAGCACTTTGAATATATCTTGCCATTCCTTTCTGTCCTGAAAAGTTTCTGCAGAGAAATCAGCTGATAGACTTATGGGGATTCCTTTGTTTATGACTCTTTGTTTTTCTCTTGCTGCCTTTAGAATTCTCTCTTTAACTTTGCCATTTTAATTATGATATGCCTTGGTATGGATCTGTTTGAGTTTATCTTTTTTTGGACCTTCTGTGCTTCCATATCTGGATATCTGTTTCTTTCTTCAGTTTTGAGAACGTTTCAGCCATAATTTTCTCAAATACATTTTTTGTTCCACTTCTCTCTCTCTTCTCTTTCTGAGGCCCCTATAATGCAAATGTTGGTATGCTTAATATTATCCCAGAGATCTCTTAAATTGTTTTCATTTTTTAAAATTTGTGTTTCTTTTTACTGTTCTGATTGGGTGGTTTCCATTATTCTATCTTCCAGATCACTTACACATTCTTCTCTATCACTTAGTCTACTATTCATTCCTTCTAGTGTGTTGTTTATTTCAGCTATTGAATTCTTCATTTCTGATTAGGTCTTTTTAATATTTTCTGTTCCTTGTTAAGTGTTCACCATGTACATCAATTTTTTTCTCTATTCAGTTAACTTTTTTTTTACCAATGCTTTGAATTCTTTAACTGGTAAATTGTTTATTCTGTTTCATTATTTATTCAGGTATTTTCTCTTGCTTTTTCAATTGAAAGTAGTTCCTCTGCCCTTTTATTTTGCCTAACTTTCTCTGCTTCTGTGAATTTAGGGGAAACAGCTATCTATTGTGGTCTTGAACGGGTGATCTTGTGTGAGAGTATCCCTATACAGACTGTGTGTGCCTAATGCCTATGGTGGGGAAGCTGGATCTGACGTGGATGCAAGTCACATCTTTCCTCAGGGTGTGCTGACAGCTCTCACCTTGGTCGGGGATGGAGCTAGAGATGGAAGGGCTAGAGCTGAAGCCAGGTGTAAGACAGGACTTCCCCTCTGCGCAGTGGCCATCACTGCCCCATCAAGGGTGAGGTCTAATCCCAAATTGCTGAAGCAGAATCCCTACGGGTTGGGCCAAGCTGGCTCTCTTCCCTTTAAGTGTGTGTTTTTCCCTCTCCCTGCACCAAGACCCTTGCTCCAGAGGAGGGTAGTGCTGAAATAAGGAGGTCCAATGTGGTCTCTCACCTTGTGTTGGCCACAGATAGAAATCTGGTGTGTTGCCTGTGCGGTGACCCATAGCTCCACTCAGACACAGCCTCAGGTGCAAGTCCACTTTATCCTTCACAGCAGATCACTCTACCCCCAGCCTCTGCCATCCCTGCCCTGTGGTGGAATCTCTCTACAGGGCAGGTGGGACCCACATGGCCTCTTGGCGTGTATGGGGGTGTTGTTGAGCTGTGGTTGAACAGCCACCGTCAGAGATCAAGGCTGTTTCTGAGATGCTGCTTGAGGAAGGGCCAACAGTGACCTTTTCAACTACCTGGTTGTTAACACCCAAGTTATTCTCAGGGGTGTATTTCACATTCAGCCAGTTTTTAGCGTTATTAAGGATGTTGGAGTGCAAACCCATTTTAACCTACCAGTTTCTATTTGCATTGTTATAACATGGTTTGGGTTAAGACTGAAATTAGCATTCAAAATTGCTTTTTTGTGTGCTGAACTGTGAATACTAATGATATGTCCCTTGCCTAAAACTAAGTGTTATGTATCCTCCCTTTATACATAAATAATTTTTTCCTGATACAGATCTTAAATCCATTTGCACGTCTAAAGTATTTTGAGAATTCCGTTTGGCAGCAAAACTTAAACCAAGGAATAAATTTACACTGCTTTTTCTTAATATAGTACATCACTTTTAACCTCTTCCTTCAGTGGTTGTGGGATACTGCAGTAAAATGCTGAGATCACCTCAGTGTATTCCTCAAATACTCATGGCTTTCTGGCCATGCACACTGCCTAAGGGTTCAATCAGTAGGTTAATTCTTTCTTCAGGGTTGGCCTGAGGGTTAAAGTTCCTGATGAGCCAAGTAGATCTTGCATGTAGGACGAAGGTGGGTAGATTAAGTGTATATATGAATGCTGGGGGACAAAAACTACTCATGTGCAGCTGAAGTCACAACATGATCTTTATTTTGTGTATATTATCTATCTGTTTTCATGTTGATTTGTTGTTTTTGGCTTATTTTACAGCCCTATTATAGCCAAGCTCTTTCAACATCTGACAAATGATTGCTTTGAAAACATCTTGTATTTTCATGCAGTTGTTTTAGTGGAAGTTTTGCATCTTGTTCCTTTTTACCTTTTAATTTATTCCAAGACTGTTTCCTATTTTACCTTTTTATAAATAAGATGAACTAAGGAAGGGGAAATCATGATAATATGGAAAAGTTTAGTTTTATTTGATTAAATCTTTTTTCTGTGACATCTCTAATAGTAATAATGATGATCTCCATATATGCTGATATTTTATTTACTTTATGTATTAGTCATTTATTAATATTTTAATAGACTTTACATTTTAGCATGGGGAAGAAAACACAGATCCCCTGAATTTAAGTAACTTACCCAAAGTTACTTAAAGCTAGTTAAGTAGCAGAATGAGAGTTAATAGCTAAGAAATAGATTCAAACTCAGATCTATCTGTCTCCTAAGCCAATGCTTTTTCCTCCATGCCAATATTTCTCAGTCTGGGAATCCTAAAAGGTTGGGGTGTCCCAGATGTCATCTTTTGACAAGTTTTTTATTCTTCCAAGTATTTACTGAGTGCTAATTACGTGTTGGATGTTATTCTACACACTTGATGTACATTATGGAGGAAAGAAAACAAAATGTTGCTCCTCTAAGAGTTTACATTCTTGTGGGAATGGGGGATATAGACAGTAAACAAAAACATAATGTATATAATATGTTAGAAGGTGGTAAGTGCTATAGAAAGGAATATTCTCGGACAGTTTTATATTGTGCTTTCATTGTATTGATTATAAATATTTAATATAATGATATTGTAAATAAACTTAATGACCTCCTATAGCAAAGTTCTGACTTGTGATTTCAGAGCAATTATTTATATTTGTGTTTTCTCTCACATAATGGCTAGTGAATGCAAAAAAAAAATGTTATGGTACAATCTTAAAATGAAGGAGTCATACTGGTTCAAAGAGGATTGATTCATAACAGCATGAATGTAAAGATGCCATGAACCCTAAAGAACATACATTGCAGAAGTTGGTTTTATACTGAATTTGAAATCGCTATTGTATCACACAGACCGTATCTTTGTATGTACCTCCTTCAAATAATTCTACAGTGTTTAAAACCCTGTTCTGAATCCCATTAATCAGATTGCTTAGTGCACACTTAAATCTCAAGAATATTTAAACATATCTTCAAGTAAAAGATAGCTCTACAATGTTAACAATGATACCTTGTTAAAATAGGCACTCAAAGATTGTTTATGGCCAGGTGTTGGTTAAATATAAATCTGATCATAGTATACTGTCAAACAAAGCCTTTAAATGGTGAAAAAATATTAAGGTTTAACTTACATATATTAAAGTACAGAACACTTTAGTATGCAACTCAGCAAGCATTAAGGCTGTTTTATACAGCACAAATTTTTACTTCTGTAAAGAGACAGGGTCCACATTAGTAACATTAAAATTTTAAACTACAGAAACACATTAAATGTACAACCAAACTGAAGAAAAATCACCTTATATTAAATCCAATGATAGCAATTTAGTTTTAGGAAAACAAAATAACTTACCATTCAATTACTTTTATTTATACGTTATTGGGTTTTCATTGTTTTTAATTTGTAAATTTGCTTTAGTTTTATTGTTATAGGAGCTTAAGAAAATGCATTATACCTAATTTATGATTTTATGTTTGTACATACTTAAGTAATATAAGATTGAGATTCTGTGAGATTTCATTTTTAAAGCTCCGTATATTTCTGACATTTGAGAAACACTGCACTATGCATTGCTGTCTCCTTCTAAATAAAAATGTATTTGATAAACAATCATTATATTTGAGCACCTTTAATGCACCACCCATATCTCTTCTTTGATTGCCAAGTTACCATCTAGTAGAATATTGTCTAATATAGAAACTAGGACCTGTATCTATCTAGTTCCCATTTGTAATGCTCTCAGTAAGTAGTGTTCATTCAGGTTGGTGATGAGATTCAAACTATGAACATTTCAAAAATTCCATTTAGTTGGGAATTTTTTACGCATATTAATTCTTCCTGTATAGGTCCTTATTATAGAAACTTCAATCATTCTATCCATTACTGTGTTTTCATGTTAACATTTTTACAATTGTAAATTTCTAAATTTTTGAATTTAGGTTTAAGGGACTGGATTGAATTAGAATTAAATTTTTAAACATAAATTATATCCAATAAATAATCCATGTTCCCCAGGCCAGTTTGGGGGAGGATTTGGAGAGGTAAACTGGAACACCTGTTTACATCATGGCAATGAAAACAACTGCATGTTGTTTAAAATGTCTTTGCCACCTACTGTGAATATAATTAAAGCCACTGAATTGTATGCTTTAAATGGGTGAAATGCGTGAATATAATCTGAATTATATCTCAGTGAAGCTGTTGTTTAAAAGTAGAGCCATGCAACAGTTGACTTTCATTTACCATCTTTTCCTTTGTGATACCAATTTCATATATAATACATCTGTATGTATTAACTCATAGTTCAATATTATATTTCCATCAGGTAGTCAGATTGATGGAAAAATATACTCCTTTAAGTTTACCCAAATATTTTCTATTTCTTATTCTCATCATTTCTTGCTATATATCTACGTTTCCATCTAGATTTCCTCAGCCTGTAGAATTTCCTTTAGAATTACTTGTAATACAGCTCTGCTGATAATAGGTTCTCTCAATTTCAGTTTTTCTAAAAATGTATTTATTTTGCTTTCATTTTTTAAGATAATTTTTTTGGATATAGAGTATTTTTTTTAGCATCTTTACTGGAGTATAATTCCTTTACAACAGTGTGTTAGTTTCTGCTTTATAACAAAGTGAATCAGCTATACATATACATATATCCCCATACCTCCTCCCTCTTGTGATTCCTTCCCACCATCCCTATCCCATCCCTCTAGGTGGTCACAAAGCACTGAACTTATCTCTCAATGCTGTGCGGCTGCTTCCCACTAGCTATCTATTTTACATTTGGTAGTGTATATAAGTCCATGCCACTCTCTCACTTCGTCCCAGCTTACCCTCCTGCCACCCGTGTCCTCAAGCCCATTCTCTACATCTGCATCTTTATTCCTGTCCTGCCCCTAGGTTCATCATAACCTTTTTTTCTTTTTTAGATTACATATATATGTGTTACCATATGGTATTTGTTTTTCTCTTTCTAACTTACTTCACTCTGCATGACAGACTGTAGGTCCATCCACCTCACTACAAATAACTCAATTTCGTTTCTTTTTATGGCTGAGTAATATTCCATTGTATATATGTGCCACATCTTCTTTATCCATTCATCTATCGATGGACACTTCAGTTGCTTCCATGTCCTGGCTATTGTAAATAGTGCTGCGATGAACATTGTGGTACATGACTCCTTTTGCATTATGGTTTTCTCAGGGTATATGCCCAGTAGTGGGATTGCTGGGTCATATGGTAGTCCTATTTTTAGTTTTTTAAGGAACCTCCATACTGTTCTCCATAGTGGCTGTATCAATTTACATTCCCACCAACAGTGTAGGAAGGTTCCCTTTGCTCCACACCCTTTCCAGCATTTATTGTTTGTAGATTTTTTGTTTTTTTGTGTTTTTTTGCGGTACGCGGGGCTCCCACAGCTGCAGCCTCTCCCGCTGCGGAGCACAGGCTCCGGACGTACAGGCTCAGCGGCCATGGCTCACGGGCCCAACCGCTCCGCGGCATGTGGGATCCCACCAGACCAGGGCACGAACCCGTGTACCCTGCACCGGCAGGCGGACCCTCAACCACTGCGCCACCAGGGAAGCCCTGTTTGTAGATTTTTTGATGATGGCCATTCTGACCAGTGTGAGGTGACACCTCATTGTAGTTTTGATTTGCATTTCTCTAATGATAAGTGATGGTGAGCATCCTTTCATGTGTTTGTTGGCAATCTGTGTATCTTCTTTGGAGAAATGTCTATTTAGGTCTTCTGCCCATTTTTGGATTGGGTTGTTTGATTTTTTGATATTGAGCTGCATGAGCTGCTTGTATGTTTTGCAGATTAATCCTTTCTTAGCTGCTTCGTTGGCAAATATTTTCTCCCATTCTGAGGGTTGTCTTTTTGTCTTGTTTATGGTCTCCTTTGCTGTGCAAAAGCTTTAAAGTTTCATTAGGTCCCATTTGTTTATTTTTGTTTTTATTACCATTTCTCTAGGAGGTGGATCAAAAAAGATCTTGCTGTGATTTATGTCATACAGTGTTCTGCCTATGTTTTCCTCGAAGACTTTTATAGTGTCTGGCCTTACATTTAGGTCTTTAATCCATTTTGAATTTATTTTTGTGTATGGTGAAAGCAAGTGTTCTAATTTCACTCTTTTACATGTAGCTGTCCAGTTTTCCCAGCACCACTTAATGAAGAGGCTGTGTCTTCTCCACTCTATATTCCTGCCTCCTTTATCAAAAATAAGGTGACCATATGTGCGTGCATTTACCTCTGGGCTTTCTATCCTGTTCCATTGATCTATATTTCTATTTTTGTGCCAGTAGCATACTGTCTGGATTACTGTAACTTCGTAATATAGTCTGAAGTCAGGGAGCCTGATTCCTCCAGCTCCGTTTTTCTTTCTCAAGATTGCTTTGGCTATTCGGGGTCTTTTGTGTTTCCATACAAATTGTGAAGTTTTTTGTTCTAGTTCTGTGAAAAATGCAATTCGTAGTTTGATAGCAGTTGTATTGAATGTGTTGATTGCTTTGGGTAGTAGAGTCATTTTTACAGTGTTGATTCTTCCAATCCAAGAACATGGTATATCTCTCCATCTGTTTGTATCATCTTTAATTTCCTTCATCAGTGTCTTATAGTTTTCTGAATACAGGCCTTTTGTCTCCTTAGGTAGGTTTATTCCTAGGTATTTTATTCTTTGTGTTGCAATGGTAAATGGGAGTGTTTCCTTAATTTCTCTTTCAGATTTTTTCATCATTAGTGTATAGGAATGCAACAGATTTCTTGCATTAATTTTGTATCCTGCTACTTTACCCAATTCATTGATTAGCTCTAGTAGTTTTCTGGTAGCATCTTTAGGATTCTCTATGTATAGTATCATGTCATCTGCAAACAGTGACAGTTTTACTTCTCCTTTTCCGATGTGGATTCCTTTTATTTATTTTACTTCTCTGATTGCTGTGGCTAAAACTTCCAAAACTATGTTGAATAACAGTGGTGAGAGTGGGCAACCTTGTCTTGTTCCTGATCTTAATGGAAATGGTTTCAGTTTTTCACCATTGAGAACGATGTTGGTTGTGGGTGTGTCATATATGGCCTTTATTATGTTGAGGTAAGTTCCCTCTACGCCTACTTTCTAGAGAGTTTTTATCATAAATGGGTGTTGAATTTTGTCGAAAGCTTTTTCTGCATCTATTGAGTTGATCATATGGGTTTTATCCTTCTATTTGTTAAAATAGTATTACATTGATTTATTTGCATATACTGAAGAATCCTTGTATTCCTGGAGTAAAACCCACTTGATCATGGTGTATGATCCTTTTAATGTGCTGTTAGGTACTGTTCACTAGTATTTTGTTGAGAATCTTTGCATCTATGTTCATCAGAGATATTGACCTGCAGTTTTCTTTCTTTGTGCCATCTTTGTCTGGTTTTGGTATCAAGATGATGGTGGCCTTGTATTATGAGTTTGGGAGTGTTCCTCCCTCTCTGATATATTTTGGAAGACTTTGAGAAGGATAGGTGTTAGCTCTTCTCTAAATGTTTGATTGAATTCACCTGTGAAGCCATCTGGTCCTGGGCTTTTGTTTATTGGAAGCTTTTTAATCACAGTCTCAATTTCAGTGCTTTTGATTGGTCTGCTTATATTTTCTGTTTCTTCCTGGTTCAATCTCAGAAAGTTGTACTTTTCTAAGAATTTGTCCATTTCTTCCAGATTGTCCATTTTATTGGCACAGAGTTGCTTGCAGTAATCTCTCATGACCCTTTGTATTTCTGCAGGGTCAGTTGTTACTTCTCGTTTTTCATTTCTAATTCTATTGATTTGAGTCTTCACCCTTTTTTTCCTGATGAGTCTGGCTAATGGTCTATCAATTTTATTTATCTTCTCAAAGAACCAGCTTTTCGTTTTATTGATCTTTGCTACTGTGTCCTTCATTTCTTTTTCATTTATTTCTGATCTGATCTTATGATTTCTTTCCTTCTGCTAACTTTGGGGGGTTTTTTGTTCTTCTTTCTCTAATTGCTTTAAGTGTAAAGTTAGGTTGTTTATTTGAGATTTTTCTTGTTTCTTGAGGTGAGATTGTATTGCTATAAACTTCCCTCTTAGGACTGCTTTTGCTGCATCCCATAGGTTTAGGGTCGTCCTGTTTTCATTGTCATTTGTTTCTAGGTACTTTTTGATTTCCTCTTTAATTTCTTCAGTGATCTCTTGGTTATTAAGTAGCGTATTGTTTAGCCTCCATGTGTTTGTGTGTTTTACAGGTTTTTTCCTGTATTTGATATCTAGTCTTATAGCATTGTGGTCAGAAAAGATACTTGATACAATTTCAGTTTTCTTAAATTTAGCAAGGCTTGATTTGTGACCCAAGATGTGATCTATCCTGGAGAGTGTTCCTTGAGTACTTGAGAAGAGAGGGTATTGTGTGGTCTTTGGATGGAATGTCCTACAAATATCAGTTAAGTCCATCTTGTTTAATGTATCATTTAAAGCTTGTGTTTCCTCATTTATTTTCATTTGGATGATCTCTTCCTTGGTGAAAGTGGGGTGTTAAAGTCCCCTAGTATGATTGTGTTACTGTCTATTTACCCTTTCATGGCTGTTAGCATTTGCCTTATCTATTGAGGTGCTCCTATGTTGGGTGCATAAGTATTTACAATTGTTATATTTTCTTCTTGGATTCATCCCTTGATCATCATGTACTGTCCTTCTTTGTCTCTTGTAAAAGTCTTTATTTTAAAGTCTATTTAGTCTGATATGAGAATTGCTACTCCAGCTTTCTTTTGTTTTCTATTTGCATGGAATATCTTTTTCCATCCCCTCACTTTCAGTCTGTATGTGACCCTAGGTCTGAAGTGGGTCTTTTGTAGACAACATATATACAGGTCTTGTTTTTGTATCCATTCAGCCAAACTGTGTCTTTTGGTTGGAGCATTTAATCCATTTACATTTAAGGTAATTATCGATATGTATGTTCCTGTTACCATTTTCTTAATTGTTTTTGGTTTGTTATTGTAGGTCTTTTCTTTCTCTTGTGTTTCCTGCTTAGAGATGTGCCTTTAGTATTTGTTGTATGCTGGTTTGGTGGTGCTGAATTGTCTTAGCTTTTGCTTTTCTGTAAAGGTTTTAATTTCTCCTTCAAGGCTGAATGAGATCCTTGCTCTGTAGAGTAATCTTGGTTGTAGCTTTTTCCGTTTCATCACTTTAAATATGTCCTGCCAGTCCCTTCTGGCTTGCAGAGTTTTTGCTGAAAGATCAGCTGTTAACCTTATGGGGATTCCCTTGTATTTTATTTGTTGCTTTTCCCGTGCTGCTTTTAATTGTTTTTCTTTGTGTTTAATTTTTGATAATTTCATTAATATGTGTCTTGGTGTGTTTCTCCTTGGATTTATCCTGTATAGGACTCTTTGTGCTTCCTGGACTTGATTAACTTTTTCCTTTCCCATATTAGGGATGTTTTCAACTATAATCTCTTCAAATATTTTCTCAGTCCCTTTTTTTATCTCTTCTTCTTCCGGAACCCCTATAATTCGAATATTGGTGCATTTAATGTTGTCCCATATGTCTCTGAGACTGTCCTCAATTCTTTTCTTTCTTTTTTCTTTATTCTGCTCTGCAGTATTTATTTCCATTTTATCTTCCAGGTCACTTATCCATTCTTCTGTCTCAGTTATTCTTCTATTTATTCCTTCTAGAGAATTTTTAATTTCATTTATTTTGTTGTTCATCGTTGTTTCTTTGCTCTTTAGTTCTTCTAGGTCCTTGTTAAATGTTTCTTGTCTCAATTCTATTTCCAAGATTTTGGACCATCTTTACTATCATTCCTCTGAATTCTTTTTCAGGTAGACTGCCTATTTCCTTGTCACTTGTTTGGTCTGGTGGTTTTTGACCTTGCTCCTTCATCTGCTGCACGTTTCTCTGTCTTCTCATTTTGCTTAACTTACTATGTTTGGGGTCTCCTTTTCACAGGCTGCAGGGTCGGAGTTTCCATTGTTTTTGGTGTCTGTCTCCAGTGGCTAAGGTTGGTTCAGTGGGTTGTGTAGGCTTCCTGTTGAGGGGGACTAGTGCCTGTGTTCTGGTGGATGAGGCTGGATCTTGTCTTTCTGGTGGGCATGTCTGCATCCAGTGGTGTGTCTTGGGGTGCCTGTGACCTTATTATGATTTTAGGCAGCCTCTCTGCTAATGGTTGGGGTTGCGTTCCTGTCTTGTTAGTTGTTTGTCATAGGGTGTCCAACACTGTAGCTTGCTGGTCGTTGAGTGGAGCTGGGTCTTAGCATTGAGATGGAGATCTCCGGGAGAGCTTTTGCCATTTGATATTACGTGGAGCTGGGAGGTCTCTGGTGGACCAATGTCCTGAACTCGGCTCCTCCACCTCAGAGGCACAGGCCTGACATGTGGCCAGAGCACCAAGACCCTGTCAGGCACACGGTTCTGAAGAAAATGGAGAAAGAAAGGAAGAAAGGAAGGAAGAAAGAAAGATAAATGAATAAATAAAATAAAATAAAGTTATTAAAATAAAAAATAATTATTAAAAATAAATATTAAAAAGTAATAAAAAAAGAAAGAAGAGAGCAACCAAAGCAAAAAAGGAAATCCACCAACAATAACAAGCACTAAAAAATATACTAAAAAAAAAATAAAAAGACAGACCCCTATGACAAATGGTAAAGCAAAGCTATACAGACAAAATCACACAAAGAAGCATAAACATACACACTCACAAAAAGATAAAAAGGTAAAATATATATACATATCATTGCTCCCAAAGTCCACCACCTGAATTTTGGGATGATTCCTTGTCTATTCTCAGGTGTTCCACAGATGCAGGGTACATTAAGTTAATTGTGGAGATTTAATCCACTGTTCCTGAGGCTGCTGGGTGAGATTTCCCTTTCTCTTCTTTGTTCACAGAGCTTCTGGGGTTCAGCTTTGGATTTGGCCCCGCCTCAGCATGCAGGTCGCCTGAGGGTGTCTGTTCCCACCCAGACAGGATGGGGTTAAAGTAGCAGCTGATTAGGGGGCTCTGGCTCACTCAGGACAGGGGGAGGGAGGGGTATGGAGTGCAGGGAGAGCCTGCAGTGGCAGAGGCCTATATGACACTGCAACCTCCTGAGACGTACCATGTGTTCTCCTGGGGAGGTTGTCCCTGGATCACAGGAACCTGACAGTGGCGGGCTGCACAGGCTCCCGGGAGGTGGGGTATGGATAGTGACCTGTGCTTGCACAAGGCGTCTTGGTGGCTGCAGCAGCAGCCTTAGCGTCTCATACCCGTCTCTGGTGTCCATGCTGGTAGCCACGGCTCACGCCCATCTCTGGAGTTCATTTAGGCGGTGCTCTGAATCCCCTCTCCTCGTACACCCTGAAACAATGGTCTCTTGCCTCTTAGGCAGTTCCAGGCTTTTTCCCGGACTCCCTCCCAGCTAGCTGTGGCACACTAGTCCCCTTCAGCCTGTGTTCACGCAGCCAACCCCAGTCCTCTCCCTGGGATCTGACCTCCAAAGCCCAAGCCTCAGCTCCCTGCCCCCACCCACCCTGGTGGCTGAGCAGACAACCCTCTTGGGCTGGTGAGTGCTGGTCGGCACCAATCCTCTGTGCAGAATCTCTCTGCTTTGCCCCCTGCACCTCTGTTGCTGCACTCTCCTCCATGGCTCCGAAGCTTCCCCTCCCTGCCACCCCCTGTCTCTGCCAGTGAAGGGGCTTCCTAGTGTGTGGAAACTTTTCCTCTTTCACACCTCCCTCCCAGTGGTACAGGTCCTGTCCCTATTCTTTTGTCTCTGTTTTTTCTTTTTTCTTTGCCCAACCAGGTACTTGGGGAGTTTCTTGTCTTTTGGGAAGTCTGAGGTTTTCTGCCAGTGTTCAGTAGTTGTTCTGTAGCTGGATATAGAATTTTAATTTAACATTTCCCACTCCCCCAGTATTTTAAAGATGTTGTCCTATTCTCTCCTGCCCTCCATAGTTTCTAATGAGAAATCAGTTGTCATTTGTTTCATTTTTCCCATTTTTAATGGGGCTTTTTCCCACTGGCCACTCTTCTCTTTATCTATGTTTTCAGCCAGTTGATGAGAATTTGCCTAAGTGTGGTTTTCTTTTTATTTATGTAAATTGGGATTCATTGATCTTCTTGGATCTGTATTGATCTTCTGGAATCTGTAAGTTTGTTTTTTCATCAGCTTCGGAAAAATTTGGCCATTATTTCCACAAATATTTTTTCTGCCCAATTTTCTGTCTCCTCTCTGAGAATACAGTTAAATATAACTTAAATCATTTAAATATGGTCCCACACATGACTCTTTGTTCTGTTTTTTTCAGAATTTTTTCTTTCTTGTCTTCAGTTTTAAAATTTTCTATTAATCTGCCTCAGTTTCACTGTTTCCTTTATTTGGCTATCTCTAACCTACTCTTATTCCCATCCAGTAAATTTTTCATTTCAGAAGTTGTATATTTCATTTCTAAAATTTTTATTTGGTTCTTCTTCTTGATAGTATGTATTTTCCTTCTGAAATTCTCCAACTGTCTGTGAATTTTGACCACATTTTTAATTCCTTGAACATATTTGTATAAGCTGTTTCAATATTTTTATCTTCAAATTCTAACATCTGGCTAATTTTTAGGATTGGTTTCTGTTGAGTGTTTTTTCTCTTGAATATGGGTCACATTTTTCTGTTTCTTCACATATTTAGTAATTTTTAGTAATTTTTAGTTTAGTAATTTAGTAATTTTTAGTAATTTTTAGTTGTACCCTTGTAGAGACTATAGTAATTTTTTAGTTGTACCCTTGTAGAGACTATAGATAGCTTCATCTGTGTACTATTTATTTTGTTCTACCAAGCAATTCAAGTATCTGAGCTCGAACTCCAAACTCTCCCCTGAGCTAAAATTGTCACTTATTTTTTTCAGCCTTCCAGTTGTTGCTTTCTCCCAGGCCCTTGGCACATACATTAATCAAGGTCAGCCAAGAATTTGATGGAGTACATATGTAGATTTTGCTCCCCCTAGTTCCTTAGCTTCCTCCTTTCTGAGATTTTCCATTATTTTATAGCCATTCCAGCAGTCCAAGACTCTTCCCTCTGAACCTTCAAATCAGTCAAGACTGCATTTTTCTGCTTGAGTTCCAGCTACTTCATGCAGTGCAGACTGGGAGGTGCCTTTAGGTGAAAAGCCACGTAAATGCAGAATTAGTGCAGTTTCCTTCTTTCAAGTGTCAACTCCCAACAGCCACTTTAAGTTTCTCTCAAGTACCTTCAAACAATTGTTTGTATATTTTTCCCCAAGGTTTATTGTTATCTGTAAGGTTTATTGTTATCTGTAAGGTTTATTGTTACCTTTATGATGGTTAACCTAATAAGAGTCACTCCCCCAATACCAAAAATGTAACTTCTGTATTATATTTTTTAACTTGAAGAATAACTACCTAGAGAACATTCCTTTTTTTAGTCTCTTGTTCTTGTCTCATGAATATAATCAAGATGTTTTCTTAATTCTCTGAGAATATTCATTATAGGTCTTATGAGGTTATTTTCTCCTTGTTCTTTTATTTCCTCAAAGGTCCTTTTTTCTCTTAATTGGCTTTTCAATGTATCAAGAGAAGACCTTTACTCAAGTATCTATTCCTTGACTTTCAATTTGTATTTGAGTGTGAGGTACTAAAAACATCTTTGAAAACTCTCTCTGCATGAATGTGGATTGTTATCTGTTAGTGTCAGGTTAGGCAAAATAACTGGTCATTTTATTATGAACATCCAAATGTCAGTATTTCTAAATATTGTATCTTATGATGGATTTTTCAGAGAAGGTTTTTCTAAGCTCCTCTTTTGTGAGTATGAGCTTGGCTTCCAGCATCGTTGGGACCAAGTTTGGGAAAGAAACTAGTATTGTCAGCATTTAATACATAGAGTTTCAAATAATTCACCTGTTTTCAAGATAAAGATACAGTCTTCAGCCCAATCTGGTGTTCCACTTCACAGTCTCACGGTTGTGCTTCTTCAAAGAGTAAATCTCTAGTCTTCTCCATGGACAAATGAAAGACAGTTTGCTCAGCTACATGATTGGCAAAGGCTATATGTAGGTCTAAGTCTTTATAATACAGACTTTTACCCAATCCCCATTGCTTCCTACCTTAGCTATACCCCCACATTCTGAAGTATCTAGGACCTACAATTTACGTTTCTTTATGAGATTCTGGAGTGTGAATTGACTTGTTTCTGAGCTGTCTCCCCTTCCTGGCTTAACTTTCTCTTTTCAGACATTTGTTGAATCAGTTTTGACTTAATCCATCTGCTTTCTGGCTTCTAAAATTTAAAAACTTTTTTTTCCTTTTCTGTTACCTTTGGCCTGTGGGTCTATTCCTTTTTGATCATTCTACTGTCATTTTTGTGCAGTTTTCAAAGGGAAAGGTATAAGTTTTTATGTTTAAGCCACTGTTTTTAACTGTAAGTTAGTCTTCATCTATTGCTTGGGACTATTATGATAACTATCTAATCTACTTGACATTATTCTCCTTCCTCTAATACATTTTTATATTTACCTTCCCCCAACTTCTTCTAGTTTTATTTTAAATTTCCAGTGGCCAAAGACCCAGACTTAAAAAATCTTAATTCATTTTGGAAAGGGCACTGCCCTTATTAGGCATAAATAGTTCTCCTTGGCTTACTGTAGTTTTTGTGGTCTGTAACTATAAATTTTTTGTCATTAGTCAGCAGCACTGGAGAATAAGTGTTTTATACTGTCATCCCCCAACAGATCATTAATTTTGACAGTAATGCACAAATGAGAGTACCTTTGTGGGAGTCCAGGAGTCCAGTGGGGAAGTTTCAGCCCACTGTTGAAGCAAAAAAGTCAGAGGATAGATGCATTGAAGAATAGTTTCCCTTTATGTGGCACCTAACCCCCAAGGCAGCACAGTGCAGTGCCAAGAGACACCCCCTTAGCCAGCAGTTTATTCCACAAAACAAATCTTAAGAAATTTAGGGAGATTATTAGGTTATAAAACAAGTCTTAATAAATTTAGGAAGATTGAAATCATACCAAGTTATCTTATCTTTTCTGCCTACAATAGTATGAAACTAGAAGTGAATAACAGGAGGAAAGCTGGAAAATTCATAAATATGTGGAAATAAACAACACTCTTCTAAACAATCAATGAGTCAAATAAGAAAAAAAAGGGAAATTAAAATATCTTAAATGAAAATAGAAAAACAACATACACAAACGAAGCGGATACAGCAAACCAGTTCTACATGGCAGGTTTATCGCAATAAATGCCTACATTAAGAAAAA
This sequence comes from Leucopleurus acutus, assembly GCF_964270905.1. NCBI lineage: Eukaryota > Metazoa > Chordata > Mammalia > Artiodactyla > Delphinidae > Leucopleurus > Leucopleurus acutus. The sequence continues at coordinate 15,281,143 of NC_139162.1, read as the reverse complement.
AGAACTATCTCAAAAAAAAAAAAAAACCCCTTAACTTTACGCCTCAAGGAACTAGAGAAAGAAAACAAAACTTAGCCCAAAGTTAGCGGAAAGAAGGAAATAAAGATCAGAGCAGAAATAAATGAAATAGAGAAGAGGAAAACAATAGAAGAGACCAATAAAACTAAGAGCTGGCTTTTTGAAAAGATAAACAAAATTGACAAACCTTTAGCTAAACCATGAAAAAAGAGAAGGCTCAAATAAATGAAGTCATAAATGACATGAAATGAAACAAAATGAAAGAGGAGACATTAAACTGATGCCAAATAAATAAAAAGTATCATAAGAAACTGCTAAGAACAATGATATGTCAACAAACTGAATAACCTAGAAGAAGTGGATAAATTCCTAGAAACCTGCAACTGTCCAAGACTGAAACATGAAGCAGTAGGAAATCGAAACGGACTGGTTTAGGCAATTGAATTAGTAATCAAAAACCTCCCCCAAAAAGAAAAACCTAGGACCAGATGGCTTCACTGGAGAATTCCACCAAACATTTTAAAGAAGAATTTATGGCAATCCTTCTCAAACTCTTTAGAAAAAGTGAAGAGGATGGAGTACTTCCAAACTCATTTTATGAGGCCAGCATTACTCTAATACTAAAGCTAGACAAGGACACTACAAGAAAAGAAAATTACAGACCAATATCCCTGATGAACATATATGTAAACATCCTCAGCAAAATACTAGCAAACTGAATTTAAGAGCACATTAAAATAATCATATACTATGTTAAAGTGGGATTTATCTCTGGGATATAAGGATGCTTCAACATACACAAATCAGTAAATATGATACAGCACTTAACAGAATGAACTATAAAAGTCATATGATCATCTCAATAGATGCAGAAAAAGCATTTTAAAAAAATTCAACATCCTTTCATGATAAAAACTCAACAAATTATAAAAGGAATGTACCTCAACATAATAAAGGCCGTATATGACAAGCCCACAGCTAACATTATACTTAAAAGTGAAAAGCTGAGAGTTTTCCTGTATGATTAGGAACAAAACAAGGATGCCCACTCTTGCTTCTTCTATCCAGCACAGCATTGGAAGTCCTAGCCAGAGCAATTAGGTAAGAAAAAGAAATAAAAGTCTTCCAAATTGGAAAGGAGGAAATAAAATGGTCTCTGTTTGCATCTTAAATGATCTTAGAAATAGAAAACCCTAAAGATTCCAGCAACAACAACAACAAAAACTGTTAAAACTAATAAAGAAATTCAGTAATGTTGTAGGATACAAAATCAGCATAAAAAATCAGCTGTGTTTCTATACACTAGCAAGTTTGAAATGAAACTGAAAAAGAAATAAGAAAACAGTCCCATTTAAAATAGCATCAAAAAGAATAAAACACTTAGGGATTAATTTAACCAAGGAGGAGAAAGACCTATACAGTGAAAACTATAAGACATTGATAAAAGAAATTGAAGAAGATGCAAATAAATGGAAAGATAACCCATGTTCATGGATTGCAAGAATTAATTTTGTTAGGATGCCCACACTACCCAAAGTGATCTGCAGATTCAGTGTAATCCCTATCAAAATTCCAATGACATTTTTCACAGAAGTACAAAAAACAATCCTAAAGTTTGTGTGGAACGACAGAGGATCCCAAATAGCCAAAGAAATCTTGAGAAAGAATAAAGCTGGAGGCATCACACTTGCTGATTTTGAAATATGTTACAAAACTATAGTAATATTAAAATTATGGCACTGGCTTAAAAACAGACACATGAATTAATGGAACAGAATACAGAACCCAAAAATAAACCCACACATATATGGTCAACTAATCTCTGATTAGTTAGGATTCCAAGAACGCACAGGGGAAAGGATAGTCTCTTCAATAAATGGTGTTGGGAAAACTAGATATCCTCATGCGAAAGAATGAAATTTAATCCTTACTTACACCATACACAGATATTAACTGGAAATTGATTAAAGACTTACACTTAAGACCTGAAAGCATAAAACATAGAGAAAAGGCTCCTTGACATTGGTGTTGGCAATGATTCTTTTGGCTATAACACCAAAAGCACAGACAACAGAAGCAAAAATAAGCAAATGGGACTACATCAAACTAAAACACTTCACAGCAAAGGAAACAGTTAACAAAAGGAAAAGGCAACCTGTGAAATTGCAGAAAATATTTGTGTATATCTGATAAGGGGTTAATATCTAAAATTTATAACAAACTCATACAACTCAACAGCAAACAAATAACCTAATTAAATAATAGGTAAATGACCTAATGATACATTAGGTCTAATTTCCAAAGAAGACATACAAATGGCTAACAGGTACAAGAAAAGAAGACATACAAATGGCCAACGGGTACAGGAAAAGATGCTCAACACCGCTAATCACCAAAGAAATGCAAATCAACACCACAGTGAGATATCACCTCACAACCTATTAGAATGACAATTATCAGAAAGGGTTAGGGTTAAGGTTAAGTGTTGATGAGGATGTGGAGAAAAGGGAACACTTGTACACTGTTGGTGGGAATGTAAATTCATATAGCCATTATGGAAAACAGTATGGAGTTTCCTCAAAAAATTAAAAGTCGAACTTTCACATGATCCAGCAGTCCCACTTACATATATATGTAAATCCAAAGGAAACAAAATCATTATCTTTAAGAGATATCTACACTCCTATTTCATTGCAGCATTATTCACAATAGCCAATATATGGAAATAAGTGTCTGTTGACAAGATGAATGGATAAAGAAAACACACACAATTGAATATTATTCACCCATATAAAAGAAGGAAATGCTGCCATTTATAACAACAGGGATGAACACGGAGGACATTATATTAAGTGAAATAAGCCAGGCAGAGAAAGAAAAATACCTTTTGTCTTCCTCATATGTGGAATATACAAGAAAGAAAAAGTTGAACTCATAGAAACAAAGAGTACTGTGGTGATTGCCAGGGACTTGGGAGTGGGAGAAATGGGGAGATACTGGTCACGGGGTACAAACTTTCAGTTATAAGATAAATAGGTTCTGGGGATCTAATGTATAGCATGGTGACTATAGTTAATAATACTGTATTGTATACTTGAAATATGCTAGAGAATAGATGTTAAGCAATCTCACTACAACAAAAAAATGATAACTATATGAGATGATGGATGTGTTAATTTGATTGTGGTAATTATTTCACAATGTATATTTATATCAAACCATCATGTTATACACCTTAAATATATATAGTTTTATTTGTCAATTATACCTCAATAAAGCTGGAAAAAAATACTTTGTCATCTGTAATGAGGTGCAGAATTCCAGATGCAAAGAATGACATGAACTGAAAAAATGCTTAGAGTCAGAAAGAAAAAATGCTTAGAGTCAGAAAGCTTAGAGTCAGAAAGCTATGTTCTAGGAACAGCAAGTAACTAGTTCTGTTATACATAGGGGATCTGATAAAATAAGGCAAAGTGTGATGGGGCTGATTAATTAATGATCTTTAAAGGCAAGCTGAACAGGAATGGATTTGTTAATAATACTATTTTCAAATTATAGCTTTAGAGACTACTATTAAACTAGAAGTTTTATTTGTCTGAGATTTGATGCACATCTTCTTTTAATTGCCACATACTTTTCTCTAGCATATTTCCACATAGGTGTAAGTAGTCAGAACTAATGAAAGGCTAGAAATGCCAGTATTTGTTTCTTCTAGCCCTTTTAGTGGAGCTGGGTAAAGATGTTGAGATTAAAGACTTGGTCAACCAAACAACAGTGTCTCTACATGTACCTATCATGGTAAAGACTGCAAAAAAGAAGAAATTGATTGCCTGGTCCCTAACACTAGCTGGGTATATATGTAACAAGGTGACATTTTTCCCTTGAAAGCATTGTTATTTGTCCTGGAGTAGAAAATGGAAGTGATCTTTGGAACCAAGAGGGGACATATCTTTTGTTCTTGGAGCAGATATGCAAAGACCAACAGAAGATAAATTTATATTAGTCCAGTAGTAGCTGAATCTGGAAATCTCTTCAAATTTATCTACTCTGATACTACTGGCAGCCTTAAAGAAAATATTTCTGTCTATATTTGAGTACTGACCTCAAATATCTGAAGCCTAGTCTATTAGTACATGAAGAAGACCTGGCTGTGAGCCAAAGTCACAGAAGCAAGGTGGATAAGTGCAGCTTGAGTTCTTTCCACACACTGGGAGTACTCATAGGCTCATAAGTTAGGCAGGCTTGCACTGGGCAGAGTGGCCAGGTTTTCACCAGAGTCATGTCCAATTTATTGTGCCTCATCCAGTACTGATCAAGGGGTACGGCGCTAGAATATTTTAATAGTTAACAACAAAGACTGTGCTGGGGCTGCTTAGTTGTCTTTGTTTCAACAGGTGTATCTTGTGCCAGTGACATTAGTAACAGCTGAAAAGAATTCATCTCCTTGGTTGACTAAGCAGAGGATGGTTACCAGAACTGACCTGTAAGTCTGAATAAACATCCCTAGAGTTCTTAGAGTTTTTAACAAAGGGAGCATCCTGAGGAGAGAAGAAAGGGATAGAGGCATTTACTTTGAAAATTAAAAGGAATGTGACATTATTTTGTATTCTAGTCTGATGATAAGAAATGTGTATAGACACATATAACAAACATGTATGTACTGAAACATATGTACTGAAAAGTACTTGATATAATACAGTATCAACAATTGCATACAAAAGGAATCTAAATAAGGATCACAGATATGGATTAGAGGGCATATTTTAACCGTCGGCAGTCAGTATAGGAAACATTCCTGAAGTTACATTCTGAACTAGATGTTGAAGAGGATGAAGCTTATGAATATTTAAAGTAAAAGAGGGCAGTGGTATAAAGTTAACTTCTAGGCTACCAAGCACTCCCCCCAAAAAAAAATCCAGGTGAATTTCCTTTTTTGATTGCAGAACAAGTGATCCTCTGCAGTTTTTCCCTTCTTTTTGATCTCCCACTCTTACCACGGTAATTAAGGTGTTCTTTCGGTCACGTTATGCTTATGGCAGACCCGAAAGCATGGAAGGCAAGAAAAGTCAAACTTGAGAATAGCAAGTGTAGTAGAGCAGTTGAAGTGAAATATTTTTATGGAAGTAAAATTGTGGTTAGCAAAATCGTAGTTCCAAGGATGAAGAACTTTAAGTGATAGACTTACTAATTAAGATTTTATAAAATAAGGAATAGGCAGCCACTATGAATACTTGGGTTGAAGCATAAATATTGTACAAATATTCTCAAAGTTTGGTTAGTATGGGAAAAGTTAAATGATGAGAATTCCTAACAGGCCATTGTAGTAAAATCCACACGTGAGATAGTTTAGGCCCAAGAGCTGGGAAGTGGCAAAATTGGGGAGTGAGGGTGTTGTGGGTCAATGATGTTGATGGAAAAGTGAATCTCAAAGTTATGACAAAGAAAGCATTAGCAGAATTTGTAACTGTAGGTCAAAATAGAACTAAAAAAAAAAAAGGAAGAAAGAAAAAAATCATGATACCAAGGTTATAAGCCTTGAAACACTGAAGGGGTTTTTGATAATTATGGGAAAATTGGTAAAGACAGCTCTTGGAGGGAGATGGACTTGTTTTTCAATATGTTTCAGGAGTTGTGGCATTTAAATTAAAATGTTCAGTGGACAGTGGTGTATAGAGAACTAGAAAGAAGGTAAGTGTATTTGTAGATGGGTGTATGGTAGCCCAAACTTGGTAATATCTGAAGCCATAAGACTCATTTAGAACCTTCAGAAGGTGAGTGTCAAAGGAGTGAAAATTTTAGAATTTAACCTTGGGAAATGCCCAGAATTATAGGAAATGGACTAGTGATGGACGCATCAGAGAGTGCTGGAAGAAATTGTTTAACCTCCAAAGACTCACATAATCCACAATACCATGAATTCACCTCTAAAAATCTACAAAAGTAGACCTCCAGTCTGCCGTTAAGAACCTAAAGGCACATTGTTTCATTTAAGCGAAAGCAAGAGAGAGAGAGAGAGAGAGTGGAGAAATAATAACTTTGATAGTTTACATTTTATGACATTATGAGATTGTACAGGACTTGCCTAGACAGTATCTTTATTTCTGCAACAACTCACTGAAAAGACTGTTGTTATCCCCCGTGTGCTGATGAGAAACTGAAAGAAGGGCTAATTGTATAAATTTCTTTAAAAATGAAAACAGAGTGGGGGAAAAAATGAATTTGGACAAGGAAGTCATTTGAGAGAACATTGAGTTTTTCAAATTTTCGTGATTGGAAAAAACTATTTCCACATAGACCTTTTAAAGATGGGAACTTCTGCTCTTTTAAAAATCCTTGCTGATGGTGGAAAACTTTCTTTAGTTTGTCATGGAACAACCTCTCATAATGCAGCGGAGTAATGAGCAAATCAAGGCCTCTACTCCATTCAAAGTGGTGAATGAACTGTCTTAATATTTTATTAAAAATAAATGTATGTTTAGTTAGAGGTATTTCATTTTGATATGACTTCATATTTCTATGCGTTCTATTCTTGAGGAACGTCTCTGTTTTTCCACAAACTACTGATTTTAACAATAGATAGGGACTGTTTATAGAAAATGCCAGAGAGAAAATTTGTAAGTATAATAGGGAAAATACAACTACCCTCATTTATTGTAGAGTCAAAGAAGCACATGCAACCCTTAACCCCTCCTCTTCCTTCTAAACTGTCCTTAACATTGTCTTCAATTCATTGTACTTCTCTTTCCCACTTTGTAGTATTTTTCTGTTCCCTCTCTCTCCTTCCCTCCCTCTCTCTCTCTCTCACTCATTTAAACCTTCCCCAGGGTGGATGTTTTCTTACCATGGTGTACTCAATCTACAAGGAATGGCCACTCAGACAATCACCCCAGTATGTAACCACAAGCAGCCTTCATAGTTGGAAGATGGGATGTGAGCTGAGAGAGGCTTACTTTCTAAGCTAAACACAGCTTTTTACAAACCTAACAATTAAAAATATTTTCCCTGTTATATGCACTGACATATTTAAATATGTGCATATTCACCTATTTCTATTGTGGTATGTTTAATCTAAGCTTCAAAATATATTTGTGGACTTCTATACAGTCATACTATTCACTACTAGCCTGCCCCAAAATTATCTGTAATCTTTGTAAATTCTTAAAATCTGCCTTTTTCTTGGTGTCCTCTATGTTTTCCATTAGTTAAGTGACTCTTGAAAACTACTGCTAACATAAAATACTCCCATATATCCTTTATGCAGATTGGCCAGTTGTTTATTTTTTATACCCCAAAAGCTCTAGATCCATGGATCACAAACTGCACCGAGGCACCCCTGGGCACTACAGTCAACTCACAGGTGCACTGCAGGATATTTTGAATTTTTGAGAGAAACACAGCGACATCTGTTGGGCATGACCTGAACTACCACTGTTAAATTGTTGGGACTTGTTTTCTAGGCTACGCCAATCATGAAAAAAACAATTACAACACTAAGGGCCCCATAAACTGAGAAAGTTTGGCAATTTCTGCTCTAGGCATTAAGATTTCTTTTGTATTAAATTAGGATTACAATTATTTTTCTACACAGTTGATCAAAACAACTTAAATACATTACCCAAATTTTTATAGTTATTAAACAAAAAAGTACATTTTTATCAAAACCCATCTGTTAATGAGATGCATAGGACATTTTCCCCCCAATTTTTCATGTGCCTATATATGAATTTTACTGACTTCACTGAATCATTTTTTTTTATATTTTTGTTTTGTTGTAAGCCCTGAGAAAACTTGTTTATATAAGTAAATAGATGGAAATAGGAAGAGATTTATTATAGCAATGTCCTTATGCTTTGAACTCCTTTTGAGTTATATACCAAATATGTAAGCAAGGAATTGGAAAACTACCATACTTGTAGAAAAATTTGTTGTCTAGACCTGTATTGACCAGTAGGCATTAGCCACATGGCTATTTAAATTTCAATTAATTAAAATTAAATGAAATTTAAATTTCAGTTCCTCAGTTGTACTAATTATACTTCATGTGCTCAAAAGCCATGTAGCTAGTGGCTACTGTATTAGACAGTGCAGATGTCTAGACCAGCACTGTCCTGTAGAACATTTCCATCATTGCAGAAATTTCTGTTGGATAGTGCTGGTCCAGACATTTAAAGCCATCCTCTTTCTCAACACTTACACCAATATTTTAAATAATTTCTGGTTTTGGTACCCCAGAGGTTTTTCCAGCCCAGCGTAAATGCAGCATAGATATTTATTTTAATATACACGTTATCATACTAATGTATTTTTATTAATTTGTCTCCTTTTTAATGCATATCAAATGTTTATTATGTATCAATACCTGTGTATACATTATACACATCATATTTAATCTTAAATGAAATCCTTATCTTAAAATTCGAAGCACAATATTACTTCAATTGACTTACAATATTAGTTTCAGGTGTACAATATAGTGATAAATATTTTTATAGATTACACACCATAAAAAGTTATTGTAATATTATTGACTATGTTTCCTGTGCTGTACCTTACATCCTTGTGACTTATTTATTTTATAACTGATAGTTTGTACCTCTTAATCCCCTTGACCTATTTTGCCCATCCTGCAACCCCACCCCCACTCAGGCAACCACTAGTTTGTTCTCTGTATCTGTTAGTCTGTCATATTTGTTCGTTTGTTACGTTTTGTATTTCCACATTAAGTGAAAATATACAGTATGTGTCTTTCTCTGTCTGACTTATTTCACTTAGCATAATACCCTCCAAGTCCCTCCATGTTGTTACAAATGGCAAAATGTCATTCTTTTTATGGCTGAATAATATTCCTTTGTGTATATATACCACATCTTCTTATCTGTCAGTGGACACTTGGGTTGTTTCCATATCTTTGCTTTTGTGAATAATGCTGCAGTGAACACTGGCTGCATATCTCTTTTTGAATTAGTGTTTTTGCTTTCTTCAGATAAAATATGCAGGAGTGGAATTGCTGGATCATATGGGACTTCTATTTTTAATTTTTTGAGGAACCGTACTGTTTTCCACAGTGGCTGTACCAGTTTACATTCCCACCAACAGTACACAAAGGTTCCTTTTTCTCCACATCCTCACCAACACTTGTCATTTCTTGCCTTTTTGATGATAGCCATTCTGACAGTTGTGAGGTGATACCTCATGGTTTTGATTTACATTTCCCTGATGATTAGCGATGTTAAACATCTTCTTATGTCTGTTGGTCATGGCCATCTGTATGTCTTCTTTGGAAAAATGCTTATTCAGTTTCTCTGCCCTTATTTAATTAGATTTTTTTATATTGAGTCATAGGACTACTTTATATGTTTTGCACATTAACCCCTTATCAGACATATCATTTAAAAATAAATATCTTCTCCCATTTGGTAAGCTGCCTTTTCATTTTGTTGTTGGTTTCCTTCACTGCAAAAGTTCTTAAGTTTGCTTAGGTCTCATTTGTTTATTTTTTGTTTCCCTTGACTGTGGAGACATATGCAAAAACATATTGCTAAGACCTATGTCAAAGAGCATACTGCCTATGTCTTGTAGGAGTTTTATGCTTTCAGATCTTACATTTAAGCCTTTAATCCATTTTGAGTTTATTTTTGTATATAGTGTGAAAAAATGGTCTCGTTTCATTCTATTACATGCCCAGTTTTTCCCAGCACCACTTACTAAAGAGACTGTCTTTTCCCCCATTGTATAATCTTGCCTCCTTTGTCATAGATTAATTGACCATAAGTGTGTGGGTTTATTTCTACACTCTCTATTCTGTTCCATTGACCTAAATGTCTGTTTTTGTGTCAGTACCATACTGTAGTATAGTTTGAAGTCAGGAAGCATGCTACCTCCACCTTTGCTCTTCTTTCTTAAGATCGTTTGGCTATTTGGGGTCTTTTGTTGTTCCATATGAATTTTAGGATTTTTGTCCTAGTTATGTGAAAAATGCCATGAGTATTTTGATAGGGATTGCTTTGGGTAGTATGGACATTTTAACTTTATGAATTCTTCCAACCCATGAACATGGGCTATCTTTGCATAATTTTCTTTCATCTTCAATTTCTTTCATCAGTGTCATCAGAGTACAGGTCTTTCACCTCCTTGGTTAAATTTATTCCTAAGTAATCTTTTTGATGTAGTTGTAAATGGGATTATTTTCTTGATTTCTCTTTTTGATAATTCATTATTAGTGTATAGAAATGCAACCATTTTCTGTATATTGATTCTGTATCCTGCAACTTTACTGAATTCTTTTATTAGTTCTAACAGTCTTTTTGTGGAATCTTTTGGGTTTTCTATGTATAGTGTCATGTCATCTGCAAATACAGTTTTACCTTTCCCTTCCAGCTTACCTGCCTTTTATTTCTTTTTCTTGTCTGATTGCTGTAGCTAGGACTTCCAATACTATGTTGAATAAAAGTGATGAGAATGAACATTTCTGTCTTGTTCCTGATCTTAAAGGAAAAGCTTTTATCTTTTCTTCACTGAGTATGATATTAACTGTGAGTTTGTCATAAATGTCCATTATCATGTTGAGGATGTTCCCTCTGTACCTAGTTAGTTACATTTTTCATGAATGGATGTTGAATTTTATCAAAAGTGTTTCTGCATCTATTGAGATGATCATGTGGTTTTTATCCTCATTTTGTTAATGTGGTGCATCATGTTGATTGATTTGCAAATATTCAACTATCCTTGCATCCCTGGAATAAATCTCATTTGATCATGGTGGGAAGAAGTCAGGGATTCTCCTGGGAAGAGTTGGAACCTGCCACATTGGAGGGGACAGGGTGGAGCCAGAGGGGCAAGAGCCAGAGTTTGGTGTGGGCCAGGGCTTCTCCCAGGTCATGAGTGATAGGCCTTTTTTATTCAGGGTTATGTTTTTAAAATTCAGTCATTGATTTATGTAGCTTTTCTTCATTTGTTTTACTGTTGGATATTTCATAGTATGAATATGCTTTATCAACTTTCACATGCATGGATAGTTTCTTCCAGTTTCTTTGTCATTAAAACCAGTGCTGCTCTGAAATTCTCATTTGTGTCTCCTGTGGTTCAGGTGCAAATTTCTCTAGAATTTATACACAGGAGTATAATTCCTGAGTCATAGGATATTTCCATCTTCAGTTTTACTGGATAATGTCAAATTGTTTTCCAAAGTGGCTATACTAATGCACACTCCCATTAGCAATTCTCACTTCTTCATGTATTATATCAAATTAGGTTTGGCTGTGATTGATAAAAACAAACAAATATGAATAATAGTGGATTAAACAAACAAAAGTTTATTTCTCTTCATGTAGATAAGGTTCAGAGATAAGCAATTCAGTGCAGTGTGGTGGCTCCAGTATCATTAGGGTTCACTCTCCCAACTTGTTGCTACCATTCTCAACCTGTGGTTCTCACCTCATGGTACAAGGGGGCTGCTTGATCTCTTGCCAGCAGGTTTGAATTCAAGCCCTCAGAGAAGGAAGAGGGGAAAAACTTCCTGCCTCCTATCCCTGCCATTTATAAAAACATCTCCTCTAATTTGGGCCATCTATATCTTATACCCTATTAGCCAGACCTGAATCCTATAGTCACACCAAGCTACAAGAATGACTGGAAAATGAGGTCTATGATAATTTTTTTTTTTTTTTTTTTTGCCGTACACAGGCCTCTCACTGTTGTGGCCTCTCCCGTTGCGGAGCACAGGCTCCAGACGTACAGGCTCAGCCACTTTGCAGCATGTGGGATCTTCCTGGACCAGGGCACGAACCCATGTCCCCTGCATCGGCAGGCAGACTCTCAACCACTGTGCCACCAGGGAAGCCCCTATGATAATTTATTATAGCAGCACAAAATAAATAAGACAAACATGGATTCAGGGGCACTTATTTTATTCTGTAGGTTATACTATCATTATTTATTTTTAAACATCTTTATTGAGTATAACTGCTTTACAATGGTGTGTTAGTTTCTGCTTTATAACAAAGTGAATCAGCTATACATATACATATATCCCCATATCTCCTCCCTCTTGCATCTCCCTCCCACCCTCCCTATCCCACCCCTCTAGGTGGTCACAAAGCACCGAGTTGATCTCCCTATGCTATGCGGCTGCTTCCCGCTAGCTATCTGTTTTACGTTTCATAGGGTATATATGTCCATGCCACTCTCTCACTTCATCCCAGCTCACCCTTCCCCCTCCCCGTGTCCTCAAGTCCATTCTCTACGTCTGCGTCTTTATTCCTGTCCTGCCCCTAGGTTCTTCAGAACCATTTTTTTTTTAGGTTCCATATATATTTGTTAGCATATGGTATTTGTTTTTCTCTTTCTGACTTACTTCACTCTGTATGACAGACTCTAAGTTGGATTTGTTTTCAAGGTCTATTTCAGTAGAAAATTTATGTAGCTGTACTTTTGAATGAAAAATAACATATATTTTCCTATACAAGTTTTTCTTATTTTAGCTAATGAAAATTCTGCCAATTATGCAGTGGGAAAGTATCTGTCAGTAGTTAATGCTAATAGAGACACCAGAGCATTCTCTCCACTATTAATCTGTGGATAATGGAAGGCCCATTTCTTAAGTACACACAGAAGAAAGAATAGAAAAAATACTGGGTATGACACCAAATGAATTGCCTTCCTCCCACACTACTGTGCCCTTGTAACCTAGGGCATGTAGAGCAGGCTGGCAACCATTGCATTACAGATTTAAAAGTGCTGGAATCTCTCAGTCCTATAGCAGGTTGCCTGATGGATTGGTGAGTAATGTACTTGAAGAGTGCATTACTGAGATCTAGACTAATGGCCACCTCTTGCCCATGGCCTTTATGGTAGATCATTCATTGTGCTGCCTCATCAGTTTCCTGCCAGTCTGTATCTGGCGTGAGCACTGGCTGTTCCAAAGCTGATTAGTCCCCTAGGAATGAGTCCACCTGCAAATTTCAGTGTGGATTACACAAAAGTGGGAATGTTTTAGTGCTATGGGGACAACACAACTTTTCTTTGAATTCAAGAATCCTCATTTTAGAAGATTAAATTAGTTCACTATCAAATATGTTACCATCTATGGCAAATCTTATAAAAAATGTAAGAAATTTCCAATAAAATAAATGCAGTGATTGGTAATTTCCAGGTTTTAAGTTTTACAAGGATGAAAAAATCTTGGAAGGGATCTCTACAATGTAAAATTGCTAGCATATCAGTAACCTAAGGAGACATCACATCACAACATAACTTTACATTGCATTTTTATTTAGCTTTTCTCTTTCTCAGATGTTTTTATTGGTTCCACAATTTTAAAAAAAGGTGAAAGTCTGTAATTTCTACCTATAAAGTTATATAGACTTTCCTCTGAAAGGCTTATAATATTACCATAAAAAGTAATATTACTATAAGCAAAATGTCAATCACATTTCCATGTATCAGCAGCAAAGCATTATAAAATGTAATTTTAGGAAAAAATTCAATTTACAATAACAGAAATTACAGTCACCTAGGAATAAGTCTAACAAAATATTTAGAGAAACTTCAGGGAGAATATTATAAAACCTTACTAAAAAAACAATTTTAATAAGACAATGCATAAATATACATCACATTTTCCGTATTAGAAAGGCTTAATATTGTAAAGATTTAAATTCTCCACAAATTAACCTATAACTTCAATGCAATTCAAATAAAAACCCAAAATATGAAAGGTGAGAAACATCATTGTAGCAGGTTTTAATACCTGTAAGCTTAGTGCTCCCTCATAATTTTTTACTTTCACCGTTTTCAGAGCTACCATTGCAAGTTTGTTTTTCTATATGAAATTTAGTATCAACTTGTCTGACTCCGTAAAATACCTTGTTGATACTTTATTGTAATTGTATATAATTTATAAATCAATTTCAGGAGAACTAACAGCTCTGTAATGTTGAGTTGTGCTGTCCAAGAACAGGTGAGCTCTTCCGATTAATAAAGTCTATTTTGGGGTCTTCTGAATGTTTGTAACATTTTTCCCATAAACTTTTACACATTAATTGTTAAACTTATTTATGTGTGCTTATATTCTTTATTGATACTCTAAGTGGGGTTTCTCTACTATGTCCTCTACTTATTGTTTATGCATAAAGGCTTATGATTTTTGTATGTTAATTTAAAATCTTGCTATCTTGCTGAATTATTGTTTTAGTTAGTTTTACATTTATTTTTCTCAGATTGTCCAAGTATGCTATCATATCATTTGCAAATAAACATACTTTTACTTCTTTGTCTATACCTATGCCTCTAACTGATTTTTCTTATCTAACTGTATTGGCTAATACCTTTAGTACAGTTTTTTTTCATATTTTAGAATAATTTTATAAATATTTTAATATATTAATATTTAGATATTTGAATGTTTTTAGAATAGTTTTTTTAATATCTTTATTGGACTATAATTGCTTTACAATGGTGTGTTAGTTTCTGCTTTATAACAAAGTGAATCAGTTATACATATACATATGTTCCCATATCTATTCCCTCTTGCGTCTCCCTCCCTCCATATCCCACCCGTCTAGGTGGTCACAAAGCACCAAGCTGATCTCCCTGTGCTATGCGGCTGCTTCCCACTAGCTATCTATTTTACAGTTGGTAGTGAATATATGTCCATACCACTCTCTGACTTTGTCCCAGCTTACCCTTCCCCCTCCCCATATCCTCAAGTTCATTCTCTAGTGGGTCTGCATCTTTATTCCTGTTTTGCCCCTAGGTTCTTCATAACGTTTTTTTTTTTTTTTTAGATTCCATATATATATGTGTTAGCATACGGTATTTGTTCTTCTCTTTCTGACTTACTTCACTCTGTATGAGAGTCTCTAGGTCCATCCACCTCACTACAAATAACTCAGTTTCATTCCTTTTTATGACTGAGTAATATTCCATTGTGTATATGTGCCACATCTTCTTTATCCATTCATCTGCTGATGGACACTTAGATTGCTTCCATGTCCTGGCTATTGTAAATAGAGCTGCAATGAACATTTTGGTACATGACTCGTTTTGAATTATGGTTTTCTCAGGGTATATGCCCAGTAGTGGGATTGCTGGGTCGTATGGTAGTTTCATTTTTAGTTTCTTAAGGAACATCCATACTGTTCTCCATAGTGGCTGTATCAATTGACATTCCCACCAACAGTGTAGGAGAGTTCCCTTTTCTCCACACCCTCTCCAGCATTTGTTGTTTGTACATTTTTTGATGATGGCCATTCTGACCAGTGTGAGATGCTATCTCATTGTAGTTTTGATTTGCATTTCTCTAATGATTAATGATGTTGAGCATTCTTTCATGTGTCTGTTGGCAATCTGTATATCTTCTTTGGAGAAATGTCTATTTAGGTCTTCTACCCATTTTGGGATTGGGTTTTTTGTTTTTTTGATATTGAGCTGCATGGGCTGCTTGTAAATTTTGGAGATTAATCCTTTGCCAGTTGCTTCACTTGAAAATATTTTCTCCCATTCTGAGGGTTGTTTTTTCATCTTGTTTATGGTTTCCTTTGCTATGCAAAAGCTTTTAAGTTTCATTAGGTCCCATTTGTTTATTATGGTTTTTATTTCCATTCTTCTAGGAGGTGGGTCAAAAAGGATCTTGCTGTGATTTATGTCATACAGTGTTCTGCCTATGTTTTCCTCGAAGAGTTTCATGGTATATATCCCTACATTTAGGTCTTTCATCCATTTTGAGTTTATTTTGTGTATGGTGTTAGGGTGTTCTAGTTTCATTCTTTTACATGTAGCTGTCCAGTTTTCCCAGCACCACTTATTGAAGAGGCTGTCTTTTCTCCATTGTATATTCTTGCCTCCTTTATCAATGATAAGGTGACCATATGTGCGTGGGTTTATCTTTGGGCTTTCTATCCTGTTCCATTGATCTATATTTCTGTTTTTGTGCCACTACCATACTGTCTCGATTACTGTAGCTTTGTAGTATAGTCTGAAGTCAGGGAGCCTGATTCCTCCAGCTCCGTTTTTCTCTCTCAAGATTGCTTTGGCTACTTGAGGTCTTTTGTGTTTCCATACAGATTGTGAACCTTGTTGTTCTAGTTCTGTGAAAAATGCCAATGGTAGTTTGATAGGGATTGCATTGAATCTGTAGATTGCTTTGGGTAGTAGAGTCATTTTTACAATGTTGATTCTTCCAATCCAAGAACATGGTATATCTCTCCATCTATTTGTATCATCTTTAATTTCTTTCATCAGTGTCTTATAATTTTCTGCATACAGGTCTTTTGTCTCCTTAGGTAGGTTTCTTCCTAGATATTTTATTCTTTTTGTTGCAATGGTAAATGGGAGTGTTTTCTTAATTTCACTTTCAGATTTTTCACCATTAGTGTATAGGAATGCCAGAGATTTCTGTGCATTAATTTTGTATCCTGCTACTTTACCAAATTCATTGATTAGCTCTAGTAGTTTTCTGGTAGCATCTTTAGGATTCTCTATGTATAGTATCATGTCATCTGCAAGCAGTGACAACTTTAGTTCTTCTTTTCCAATTTAGATTCCTTTTATTCTTTTTCGTTTCTGATTGCTGTGCTAAAAGTTCCAAAACTATGTTGAATAAGAGTGGTGAGAGTGGGCAACCTTGTCTTGTTCCTGGTCTTAGTGGAAATGGTTTCAGTTTTTCACCATTGAGGACGATGTTGGCTGTGGGTTTGTCATATATGGCCTTTATTATGTTGGGGAAAGTTCCCTCTGTGCCTACTTTCTGGAGAATTTTTATCACAAATCTGTGTTGAATTTTGTCGAAAGCTTTCTCTGCATCTATTGAGATGATCATATGGCTTTTCTCCTTCAATTTGTTAATATGGTGTATCACGTTGATTGATTTGCGTATATTGAAGAATCCTTGCATTCCTAGGACAAACCCCACTTGATCATGGTGTATGATCCTTTTAATGTGCTGTTGGATTCTGTTTGCTAGTATTTTGTTGAGGATTTTTGCATCTATGTTCATTAGTGATATTCGCCTGTAGTTTTCTTTTTTTGTGACATCTTTGTCTGGTTTTGGTATCAGAGTGATGGTGGCCTCGTGGAATGAGTTTGGGAGGGTTCCTCCCTCTGCTATATTTTGGAAGAGTTTGAGAAAGATAGGTGTTAGCTCTTCTCTAAATGTTTGATAGAATTCACCTGTGAAGCCATCTGGTCCTGGGCTTTTGTTTTTTGGATGATTTTCAATCACAGTTTCAATTTCAGTGCTTGTGATTGGTCTTTTCATATTTTCTATTTCTTGCTGATTCAGTCTCGGAAGGTTGTGCATTTCTAAGAATTTGTGTATTTCTCCCAGGTTGTCCATATTACTGGCATATAGTTGCTTGTAGTAATCTCTCATGATCCTTTGTATTTCTGCAGTGTCAGTTGTTACTTCTCCTTTTTCATTTCTAATTCTATTGATTTGAGTCTTCTCCCTTTCTTTCTTGATAAGTCTGGCTAGTGGTTTATCAATTTTGTTTATCTTCTCAAAGAACAACCTTTTAATTTTATTGATCTTTGCTATCGTTTCCTTCATTTCTTTTTCATTTATTTCTGATCTGATCTTTATGAATTCTTTCCTTCTGCTAACTTTGGGGTTTTTTTGTTCTTGTTTCTCTAATTGTTTTAGGTGTAAAGTTAGATTGTTTGAGATGTTTCTTGTTTCTTAAGGTAGGATTGTATTGCTATAAACTTCCCTCTTAGAACTGCTTTTGCTGCATCCCATAGGTTTTGGGTCATCATGTTTTCATTGTCATTTGTTTCTAGGAATTGTTTGATTTCCTCCTTGATTTCTTCAGTGATCTCTTGGTTATTAGGTAGTGTGTTGTTTAGCCCCCATGTGTTTGTATTTCTTACAGATTTTTTCCTGTAATTGATATCTAGTCTCATAGCATTGTGGTCAGAAAAGATACTTGATACAATTTCAATTTTCTTAAATTTACCAAGGCTTGATTTGTGACCCAAGATATGATCTATCCTGGAGAATGTTCCATGAGCATTTGAGAAGAATGTGTATTCTGTTGTTTTTGGATGGAATGTCCTATAAATATCAATTAAGTCCATCTTGTTTAATGTATCATTAAAGCTTGTGTTTCCTTATTTTCATTTTGGATGATCTGTCCATTGGTGAAAGTGGGGTGTTAAAGTTCCCTACTATGATTGTGTTACTGTCGATTTCCCCTTTTATGGCTGTTAGTATTTGCCTTATGTATTGAGGTGCTCCTGTGTTGGCTGCATAAGCTTTACAATTGTTATATCTTCTTCTTGGATTGATCCCTTGATCATTATGTAGTGTCCTTCTTTGTCTCTTGTAAATGTGTTTGCTTTAAAGTCTATTTTTTCTGATATGAGAATTGCTACTCCAGCTTTCTTTTGATTTCCATTTCCATGGAATATCTTTTTCCGTCACCTCACTTTCAGTCTGTATGTGACCCTAGGTCTGAAGTGGGTCTGTTGTAGACAGTGTATATAGGGGTCTTGGTTTTGTATCCATTCAGCCAAACTGTGTCTTTTGGTTGGAGCATTTAATCCATTTACATTTAAGGTAATTATCGATATGTATGTTCCTATTACCATTTTCTTAATTGTTTTGGGATTATTATTGTAGGTCTTTTCCTTCTCTTGTGTTTCCTGCCTAGAGAAGTTCCTTTAGCATTTGTTGTAAAGCTGGTTTGGTGGTGCTGAATTGTCTTAGCTTTTGCTTGTCTGTAAAGGTTTTAATTTCTCCGTCAAATCTGAATGAGATCCTTGATGGGTAGAGTAATCTTGGTTGTAGGTTTTTCTCCTTTATCACTCTTAATGTGTGCTGCCACTCCCTTCTGGCTTGAAGAGTTTCTGCTGCAAGATCAGCTGTTAACCTTATGGGGATTCCCTTATGTGTTATTTGTTGTTTTGTTCTTTGTATTTAATTTTTGATAATTTGATTAATATGTGTCTTGGCCTGTTTCTCCTTTGATTTATCCTGTATGGGACTCTCTGTTCTTCCTGGACTTGATTAACTCTTTCCTTTCCCATATTAGGGAACTTTTCAACGATAATCTCTTCAAATATTTTGTCAATCCCTTTCTTTTTCTCTTCTTCTTCTGAGACCCCTATAATTCAAATGTTGGTGTGTTTAATGTTGTCCCAGAGGTCTCTGAGACTGTCCTCAATTCTTTTCATTCTTTTTTGTTTATTCTGCTCTGCAGTACTTATTTCCACTATTTTATCTTCCAGGTCACTTATCCGTTCTTCTGCCTCAGTTATTCTGCTATTGATCCCTTCTGGAGAATTTTTAATTTCATTTATTGTGCTGTTCATCACTGTTTGCTCTTTAATTCTTCTAGGTCCTTGTTAAATGTTTCTTGTCTCAATTCTATTTCCAAGATTTGGGATCATCTTTACTATCATTATTCTGAATTCTTTTTCAGGTAGACTGCCCATTTCCTCTTCATTTGTTAGGTCTGGTGGGTCTTTGCCTTGCTCCTTCATCTGTTGTGTGTTTCTCTGTCTTCTCATTTTGCTTAACTTACTGAATTTGGGGTCTCCTTTTCACAGGCTGCAGGGTCGGAGTTTCCATTGTTTTTGGTATGTCTCCAGTGGCTGAGGTTGGTTCAGTGGGTTGTGTACGCTTCCTGTTGGAACGGACCAGTGCCTGTGTTCTGATGGAGGAGGCTGGATCTTGTCTTTCTGGTGGGCAGGTCCACGTCTGGTGGTGTGTTTTGGGGTGTCTGTGGCCTTATTATGATTTTAGGCAGCCTCTGTGCTAATGGATGGGGTTGTGTTCCTATCTTGGTAGTTGTTTGGCATACGGTGTCCAGCACTGTAGCTTGCTGGTCGTTGAGTGGAGTTTGGTCTTGGCGTTGAGATGCAGATCTCTGGGAGATTTTCGCCGTTTGATATTACATGGAGCTGGGAGGTCTCCTGTGGACGAGTGTCCTGAACTTGGCTCTCCCACGTCAGTGGCAGAGCCCTGACGCCTGGCTGGAGCAACAAGAGCCTGTCCTCCTCACGGCTCAGAATAAAGGGGAGGAAAGAAAGAAAGAAGATGATAAAATAAAATAAAGTTATTAAAATAGAAAATAATTATTAAGAAAAAAATGTTTTAAGTAATAAAAAATAGAAAACGAACAGACAGAACCCTAGGACAAATGGTAAATGCAAAGCTATACAGACAGAATCACACACAGAAGCATACACATACACACTCAAAAAAAGAAAAAGGGAAATATATATATATATATATATATCATTTCTCCCGAAGTGCACCTCCTCAATTTGGGATGATTTTTTGTCTATTCAGGTATTGCACAGATGCAGGGTACATCAAGTTGATTTTGGAGATTTAATCCACTGCTCCTGAGGCTGCTGGGAGAGATTTCCCTTTCTCTTATTTGTTCGCAAAGTTCCCAGGGTTCAGCTTTGGATTTGGACCTGCCTCTGCGTGTAGGTCACCTGAGGGCATCTGTTCTTCGCTCAGACAGGACGTGGTTAAAGGAGCAGCTGATTTGGGGACTCTGGCTCACTCAGGCATGGGGGAGGGAGGGGTACGGAGTGCGGGGCAAGCCTGCGGCGGCAGAAGCCAGCATGACACTGCACCAGCCTGAGGCGCGCCGTGCATTCTCCCGGGGAAGTTGTCCCTGTATCACGGGACCCTGGCAGTGGTGGGCTGCACAGGCTGCCAGGAGGGGAGGTGTGGATCGTGACCTGTGCTTACACACAGGCTTCTTCGTGGCGGCAGCAGCAGCCTTAGTGTCTCATGCCCGTTTCTGGGGTCCGCGCTGAATCAGCCATGGCTCGTGCCCATCTCTGAAACTCCTTTAAGCGGCGCTCTTAATCCCCACTCCTCGAGCACCAGGAAACAAAGAGGCAAGAGAAAGTCTCTTGCCTCTTCAGCAGTTCCAGACTTTTTCCCGGACTCACTCCCAGCTAGCTGTGGGTACTAGCCCCCTTCAGGCTGTGTTCACGCAGCCAACCCCAGTCCTCTCCCAGGGATCCAACCGAAGCCCGAGCCTCAGCTCCCAGCCCCCACCCGTCCCGGCGGGTGAGCAGACAAGCCTCTTGGGCTGGTGAGTGCTGGTCGGCACCAATCCTCTGTGCGGGAATCTCTCCCCTTTTCCCTCCGCACCCCTGTTGCTGCACTCTCCTCCGTGGCTCCGAAGCTTCCCCCCTCTGCCACCTGCAGTCTCCGCCCACGAAGGGGCTTCCTAGTGTGTGGAAATCTTTCCTCCTTCACAGCTCCCTCCCACTGGTGCAAGTCCCGTCCCTATTTTGTCTCTCTTTTTTCTTTTGCCCTACCCAGGTACGTGAAGAGTTTCTTGCCTTTTGGGAGGTCTGAGGTCTTCTGCCAGCGTTCAGTAGGTGTTCTGTAGGAGTTGTTCCACAAGTAGTTGTATTTCTGATGTATTTGTGGGGAGGAAGGTGATCTCTGCGTCTTACTCTTCTGCCATCTTGAAGCTCCTCTCTAGTACATTATTGAATAGTATTGAAGATAGTGGCCTCTTACTTTGTTCCTGATCTTAGTAGAAATGTCTCTAGTGTTTCCCCATTATATGATACTTCTTTAAAATTAGGTATATAAGTTTTATCACAGTAACGAAGTATTCTGCTGTTCCTGTTTTCTTGAACATTTTCATCAGGGCTTGGTGTTGAATTTTGTGAAAGAGTTTGTCAGCATCTATAGAGGTTTTCCTTAGATTTATTAATGTGGTGTATGTTATTAATGGATTTTCAAATATTGAACCCAAAAAATGTTTTTTAATTTAAAAGGAATTCCCTGGTGGTCCAGTGGTTAGGACTCCACACTTTCACCACAGTGGGCCCAGGTTCAGTCCCTGCATGGGGAACTATGATCCCACAAGCTGCACAGCACAGCCAAAAAAATAAAATATTGAACCAACCTTGCATTCTTGGAATAAATCTCACTTGTTTTCTTAGTGTGGTTAATATGGTATTGGATTCTGATTGTTAATATTTAGTTTAGAATTTTTGCATCAATATTCAGTGGATATGGACATGGGACCATATTCTTTGTATTCTTCTTATCTAATTTAAATATCAGTGTTATACTTCCTTCATACAGGGAGTTGGGAAGTTTCCCTTCCTTTCAGCACTGTGGAATAATTTACAGAGCATTGAGACCATCTTGGTCTTTGAAAGACTGGTAGAATTCCTATGTGAAAATATCTGGGCCTGGTGCTTTTTTGTGGAGTAGTTCCTTAACAACTTACACTATTTCTTTTGGGAAACATGGTCTGTTTAAAAGTTCTAACTCTAGAAGAATTAATTTTGGTCATCTGTATCAAAGAAATTATCCATTTCATCTAGGTTTTAAAATTTATTTGTATAGAGGTCTGCAAAATTGTCTCCTGGGTTTTTATTATAATTTCTTCTATTTTAATGGTTTTTTACTCATCTCATTTATTATTTTGTGCATCTGTGCTTTCTTTTTTGTGATAAATTTAGTTAGTTGTTTTCTCAGTATTGCAGGGGTTTTTTTCAATAAAACAGAATTTTAATTCATTATTTTTTTCATTTTTATTTTATATTGGAGTATAGTTGATTAACAATGTTGTGTTAGTTTCAGGTGTACAGCAAAGTGATTCAGTTATACATATACGTGTAACTATTCTTTTTCAAATTCTTTTCCCATTTAGGTTATTACAGAATACTGAGCAGAGTTCCCTCTGCTATACAGTAGGTCCTTGTTGGTTATCTATTTTAACTATAGCAGTGTGTACGTGTCAGTCCCACACTTCCAATCTATCCCTCCCCCCTACCCTTCCCTGCTGGTAACCATAAGTTGGTTCTCTAAGTTTGTGAGCCTGTTTCTGTTTTGTGAATAAATTTATTTGTATCATTTTTTTTCAGATTCTACCTATAAGTGATATCGTATGATATTTTTCTTTCTCTTTCTGGCTTACTTCACTCAGTATGACAATCTCTAGTTGCATCCACGTTGCTGCAAATGGCATTATTTCATTCTTTTTAATGGCTGAGTAATATTCCATGTTATAATATATACTATATCTTATTTATCCATTCATTTGTCGATGGACATTTAAATTGCTTCCATGTCTTAGCTATTGTAAACAATGCTGCAATGAACATCCAAAAGAAAGTCCTTTCTTTTCTTAAAAATGTCTCAAAAAAGCAGAAGTTCTTATTTTGATGAAATACATTTTATCAATTTTTTCTTTTATGGGGCATAATTTTTGTGTCATACTAAGGAATCTATGCCTAGCCCACAATACAAAGATTTCCTTTTTCTCCTACAATTAAGTATAGAACTTTTAAAGTTTTAGAATTTACACTTAGGTCTAGAATACATTTTGAGTTACTTTTTGTAGATTGTGCAAGGTATGAATCAAAGTTTATTTGTTTGCATATGCATATCCAGTTCTAGTATCATTTGTCAAAGAATGTATTTTTCTATCAAATTGCATTTACACCTTTGTTGATAATCGATAGTCCATTTATATATGGTCTCTCTATTGTTATTTATTATATTTCTCTCTATTATTCCTCTCTATTGCACTTCCAGAAATTTAATAATCCACTGGTCTATTTGTCTTTATTGACAATAGTACCACACCATCTTGATTACTATAGCTTTATTATGTGTCTTGAAATCCAGCAGTTTTAGTCTTCCAAATTATTCTTTTTCAAGGTTATTTTAGCTATTCTAAGTCCTTCATATTTCCATATGAATTTAAGAATCATGAATTTCTAAACCCCCCCCCAAAAGCCTTCTAGGGTTTTGAGTGGGATTGCATTGATTCTATTGAAAAATTGACATGTTAATGATATTGAGTCTTCTGACCCATAAATATGCTATAGCTCTCATTTATTTAGGCCTTTCAATTCTCAGCAATGTTTTGTGGTTTTCATTGCACACATCTTGTACATCTTTTGACAGATGTATTCCTAAGTATTTCATATTTTTAATGCTATTGTAGGTAGTGTTTACTTTTAAGTTCAAATTCTATTGTCTATTCCCTGTACATAGATGTATAATTGATATTTGTATATTGATATTCTATCCTGCAGCATTACTTAACTCACTTATTCTAACACTGCTGCCTTTTTTTTTTTTTTTTTTGGTGGTACGCGGGCCTCTCACTGTTGTGGCCTCTCCCCGTTGCGGAGCACAGGCTCCGGACGCACAGGCTTAACGGCCATGGCTCATGAGCCCAGCTGCTCCACGGCACGTGGGATCCTCCCGGACCGGGGCACGAACCTGTGTCCCCTGCATCGGCAGGCGGACTCTCAACCACTGAGCCACCAGGGAAGCCCACTGCTGCCTTTTAATTGAAATATTTATCCTGTTTACATTTAGTGTGAAGATTGATATGGTTGAGTTTATACTTACCATCTTGCTATTTGTTTTCTGTTTGTTCCATCTGTTCTTTCTTCCTTTGATCCTCCTTTCCTAAATTCTTTTGGATTAAGTATGTTTAGGTAATTGGCTTTTAAACTATGCCACTTCTTTTTTCTCCTTAATGGTTACACTATGGACTACAATATGCATTCTTAACTATTCATAGTCTATCTTGAATTATTATTATATTCATATATAAACTAAGAACCACCAACATTATAATTCCATTTGTCCTCTTCCATCCATATTTTATGCTGTTTTTATCATACATTTTATTATTACATACTTTATAAATGCTACACTAAAATATTGTATTTTTGCTTTCAGCAATCAATTGTCTGTTAAAGGAATTAGAAAAATATTGTTCTATATTTATCTACTCTTTCTTTATTTCTTTCTTCTTTCTTTCTAACTATTTCCAATGCTCTTAATTCCTTCCTATAGTTTGAAGTTTCTATTTAATATCATTTTCTTTTGACCTGAAGAACTTTCTTTAGTATTTCTTATAATGTAGGTTTGCTATTGACAGATTCTCAGTTTGGGGGTTTTTTAATCAGAAAATATCTTTATTTTGCCTGCATTTTGAAGGATGTTTTCACTGGCTGTAGAATTCTAGATCGATAATTTTCTTTTTCAGCACTTAAAAGAGTCACTTCATTTTTCCTTGTTTCCATTGTTTCTTATGAAAAGTCAGCCATAATTCTTATCATTGTTTCCCTTCTGGGACTTCAGTTACATATGTATTAGATTGCTTGACATTATTGCATAAATCACTGACACTCTGTTCATTTTTTTTTAATCATTTTTTCTTTTTGTCTCTGTTTGTATCATTTCTCTAAATGTTTGAACATGTTTATATCAGTTTTTAGAGACCTGGTCTGCTAATTACACTGTCTGAAGCATCTGTGGATCTTATTGTTTTTTTCCCTTCTTATTGTTTTTTCTCTTGATCGTGCATCATATTTTCCTGCTTCTTTACATGTCTCGTAATATATTTTATATGCCAGACATTGTGCATAGAAAAAGGATAGAGACTGAAGTATATTTTGTTCTGTTCCATTTGACTTTTTCCCCAAGAGGGTGAACTGTTTCTATGTCTGGCATCTGAGGTGAAGAACTGATAACTCAAACTTCACAAGAGGTCAAGTTAATCTGTGACTAAGATACAGCTTTAATAAAGATTCATCTCATCTTGCATAGCCCAATGTTCAATCCCCCTGGGCTGCCTCCACTGAGAAACTAATCCTTTTTATCTTATTAGTATTGAGTTTAGAGGGGTATTACCTGCATTTGCAGCTAATTTCCATTCATCTTTATATTTAGTTACACCGATGTCCTAGGTTCCAGGCATCTCAAGAATGTAAAAGATTATTCAAATTCTTTATTATTTTAAGCCCTGCCTTCACTGTTGCTCTGTCAGCAAAATTTGACTTGGAGGAAGAATTACTATGCCAAGTAAACTAGTAGTGTGTATGGGGCTCCTGCAGACTCCAGTCTGCCCCCATCAGCCCTCATTATTGCTGATAGCTTGATTGGTTTCCTCTTGACCCCACAAAATCTCTCCATTTATCATAGACTTTTCTTTTTTTTTGGCTACTTGCCTTTGAAGATTCCCTTTTTCTTTTTCTTCCTTTCTTTCCATCTTTCTTTCCATCTTTCTTTCCATCTTTCTTTCTTTCTTTCTTTCTCTGCTTACCTTTGAAATGAATTCATCATGACTACCTTGCATCTACTACTATTTTTATAATTTTAATTTTATCTGTTTTTTTTGTTTTTGCTTCTTACCATGGGACAAAGTATAATGAGGTTTATAATTTAGGAGAATTCCCTAACAGTTGTATGGACCCTGGATTAAAGTGGTGAGTGGAGACAGTGAAACTTATTATAAGGTGATTGTTAAAGTGTGACCTAAAGGTAATAATCTTAATCAAATCTATTAAGAAAGAATGTAGAAGAATGAGCCAATCTGAGAAATCAGGGTTTATACTATGGCAATGTGGAAAGCCTGTAGAATGGAAATTGTTAATGGAAAATAAGATCACAAGATTGTCTAGGACCAGTTTATGAATCTAACAGGATTTTTTTAAATTCAGCAGGCCTTGAGAATTTTTGAGGAGAGGAGTTTAGAGATTAAAGTAATAATTTTAAAATATTAGTCTAGAAATGGAAAGGAGAAGAGATTAGAAAGGAAAATAAATTTAAGAAAGAGAAAGTCAGATGGGAAGAATATTGGCATAACACACAGGACTTACTAAATCTCTAAACTAGGGTGGTATAGCAGGAATGGAGATGAAAGAATAATAATGACAAGCAATAATAATCTTAATAAGTTTATTCCTTTTTATATTATGAAGGGGTACACCGTTAACTCTCAAAGCATTGATTTGAATCCGTGTCACATTTCATCATTTTCAAAGTTACTATGTACTTCTAGCATTTGGTACCATCTTACTAAGTGATTTCTCAATGGACAATAAGAGAATAAAAGGAAAATTAACGAATTTCAATGATTAAATTTCATAGCATCTGACTACAGTTAGAATCCAAGCTAATAAAGCCTCATAAATTCTAAAAAGTGTTCCCTATTAAAAATAATTTAAATGGGAACAGAATTATGGTTTCAATAATGCAAAAGAATAGTGCAATTAAATATACAACTATAAAAGGTAAAGGATTCTAATCCTGATTTTCAGCTATCATGAGAATATTTTTCTAGATATGGTCAAACTGTTCGTAAACAAAGGCTTTCTCCAGTCTGACTATGAATTCTGGATTATCCTGAAATAGAAAACAATAAGACTGCTATATCTTCTCTCTACAGCGGGGTTTGGCAAACCTTTTTCAAAAAGAGCCAGATAATAAAAGTTTTAGACTTTATGAGCCATACAGTCTCTGCCATAACTTCTCCATTCTGTCATTGCACCATGAAAGTAGCCATGGACAATGTGAAAGTATGAACATGGCTGTATTCCAATAAATATTTATTTACAAAAATAGGTGGTGGGCCAGGTTTGGCTTGTGGATCATAGTTTGCTAGCCCCTGCTCTACAGAGTCTGTCTATATGGGAATATCCTGGAGACTTTACTAGTAGATTCTGGAGCAGTGCTCTCCAACAGAAATGTAATATAAGCCACAGAAGACCGCTAAATTTTCTAATTACATTTTAAAAAATTAATTTTAACCATACATTTTTAACCCAATATATCCAGAATGTTATCATTTCAACATGTTATCAACATGTTAAATTTATTAATGAGATATGTACATTCTTTTTTTCAAACTAAGTCTTCAAAATCTGGCATGTGTCTTATGCTTACAGTACATCTCAATTCAGAGCAGCCACAATTCAAATGTGGCTATCAGCTACCATATTAGACATTTCATTTCCGGAGACTTCATAGTCATCCAAGATCTAATTGCTTCTTTTTTATCCTGGAAATTGCCCACCGGTAAGACTATTTCTCACCCAGCAAGGTGTTCCTGGTACCCTCTTCCTTCCCTAGCCTCAACTTCATCAGCCTCACCACTAGAAACTATCTCAAGCATTGCTTCTCAAACTTTAATATGCATAACACTTACTGGGAATCTTATTAAACAGCAGATTCTGTTTCAATAGGTACAGAACAGACCCTGAGATTTTGCGTTTCTGACAAGCTCCCAAGTGGTGCCAATGCTACCTGTCCAAGGACAGTACTGTAAGTAGCAAGGATAGAAAATACCACTCCCAAAAGGATAGCCATAACTGGAACTGATGTCCTACCTCCCCCTAAGAAGCTATCAGATCTAATCCCAGCATGCCTAATGTCCCTGTTCAGGCCACCACCAGGAATGAAAGTGTTTAAAGCAGAACCGCCCAACGAGAATATAGTGTGAGCTATTTATGTAATTTACAATTTTCTAGTAGCCACATTTGTGTTTTTAAAAAGTGAAATTAATTTTAATAACATATTTTCTTTTTTTTAATTTTTTAAAAATATTTATCTTTTTTTTGGCTGCACTGGGTCTTAATTGTGGCATGTGGGATCTTTCATTGCAGCATGTGGGCTCTTCGTTGCAGTGCACAAGCTTCTCTTTAGTTGTGGTGCGCAGGCTCAGTAGTTGCGGCTCACAGGCCTAGTTGCCCTGTGGCATGTGGAATCTTAGTTCCCTGAGCAGGGATCAAACCGGCATTCCCCACATTGCAAGATGGATTCTCAATCACTGGACCACCAGGGAAGTCCCAATAACATATTTTCTTTATCGCAATATGTCCAAAATATTATTTTAACATTTAATCAATATAAATATATTAATGATGTATTTTAAATTCTTTTCTTTTTTTTTCTTTTTATTTTGGTATTGAGTCTTCAAAATCCAGTGTGTGTTTTATATTTACAGCACATTTTAGTTCTGACCAGGCACATATAGCTAGTGGCAACTGCATTGGACAGTGGACTATAAGGTCATCATCATGACCTGTATGCTTATCCCTATGTGGCTCTTTACCTCCCCAAGCCTGACCCACTTCCCCATCCCTTTCTATTCAAACCCTCCTACTATATTTTTTGGAACTACTTGTCTGTCATCAGAAAAAAAAAAAAGCCCTCTATTATTAACCTCATCTCAAAAATGTTCATTTCACTTCCTTGCTCTAACTATAAATTGGTTATCCCTTAAGGTTCTGTTTCTCCTCCTTCCCTTTCAAGTGGTGGCTGCTTTCTTTCACATTTCCTCAGGGCTTTGAAGTGGGATAGATGTCCTCCTTCCACTAATATTTTCCTCTATCCTTTCTCAGATACCCACTATACCACTTCCAAAATCTAGATTTAAGAATTGCACTTCAAAAAACTTTTCCAGCTCACTCAAACTTCAGTATCTATATGCCAACAATTCTTCAAACCATTGTACCCACCCATCAGTTGATTCAGCCTCATATTCACTTTTCTCATACAATCAATCCTCATATCATCAATATTATATTTGATCCATTACTGTAATCATTATGCTATATACTGCCTTACCCCTCTTTTCCTTATTTAACTTGCTGGTAAACCCAATATTGGTAAATCTATCACACCACCTAGTCTCAGTCCTTACCTAAACAGATAAATGTGGTTAGGGAAAACATGATCATGCTGACTGGTCACATTTAAATTTTTTCACTACAAATGTCAAAGCATCCTTTATATTACATACTCTTAGTTGATAATTTCATGTCTTATTTCATTGAGAAATTAGAAACTATCAGAAGAGAACTGGTTCCTCCCATAACCAAATCTACTACCTATAACCTCTACCTTCCCTTCTATTACAATGACTGACTTGTCTTTGCTCCTGTCTAAGGCTAAAGCCTTGACTTAAGGATTGAATCCTGTCCCTTCTTTGGTCAAAGTCATGGTTCCTGCAATTATACAGTCTCTCTTACACATCATCCTCTTCCTTTTCTGGTAGGATCATTCTTGATGGTGTACAAACATCCTATGGTTGCCCCCGACTTAAAACCTTCCTTCATCCCAATATAACCCTCCAACTACCACTCCATTTCTTCGCTCTTCTTTCTGAGAAAACTCATCAGTAAAGTTGTCTATATTGCTTACTCGGCATTTTTCACACCCCGTTTGTCCATAACTCACTTCAATCGTTTTTGTCCTTATCACTCCACTGAAACTCTTTTGTCAAGGTGAGCAATGATTTCCATCTTGACACATCAAATAGCCAATTCTCAGTTCTCAGTTCTCTCAAACTCCTGGTGGCATTTTATATTATTAA
Source organism: Leucopleurus acutus (assembly GCF_964270905.1). NCBI lineage: Eukaryota > Metazoa > Chordata > Mammalia > Artiodactyla > Delphinidae > Leucopleurus > Leucopleurus acutus. Next base: position 15,251,009 of record NC_139162.1, on the reverse strand, counting down.
TTACTCCCTCCTTTTTCAAATATATTTTTTGTTGTTGTTTTTTGGTGATGTTTTCTGGGTTTTTCTCCTATAACACTGGTTACTCCTTTTCAGTCTCCTTTGATACCTCCTGTTCTTCTTCCTGACCTCTGTTTTTTGGAATTTCCCAAAGCCATCTTTGGGCCTTTTCTCTGTCTAAAGTTAATCCTGTGATGATCTCATCCAGTTACATGGCTTGAAATGATATTTATAAATTTGTAATTACAAAATGTTTCTCTCTCTTAACTCCAGATTTCTTCTATGGGCCCCACACTATCTATTCTTGGATATCTAATGGTCATCTCAAATATAACCTGACCAGAATGAAGCTTTTTATTTCATTTTCAATCTGTTCCACTTTACTCTTCTGCCTCTCGGTTTAAAGGCATCACCATTCTCTTCTTCATCCAATTCCTCAACAAGTTCTATAGCTCTGTCTTCAAAATATATCTTGAATCCCACCATCTCTCACCACCTCCATTACCACCTTAAGTTCAAGACACCGTAATAATTTCTTGTTTAGACTTCTAAGATAACCTTCTATCTGGTTTCCTTGCTTTCATTCTGCTCCCCTATCTCTACCCTTGAATTTATTCTTTGCAAAACAGCAGGAGTCACCTTAAAGCATAAACATATGACCTTTGACCGCTTCCATCATAGTTAGGATAAAATTCAAGCTCCTTATCATGGCCTTTAAGAGTCTACTTCTGGCCACTGCTTATTTGTCCCAGTACTTTCTCCTCTGTCACTCCACTGCAGCCACATGAGCTGTATTTAAATTTTAATATGCCGACTTGTTCTGGTCTCACGGCCTTTACATTCTGTCGGGAATACTCATCCCCAAGATCTTCAGAGGGCTTGCTCTTTTACATCATTAATTTCCCAACTTGAATGTCAGCTCTGTAATAGATCACCCTGTTTCAAATAATTCCCCTTAACACTCTCTATTCTTTTAGATGGCTTCATTTTCCTTCATAGCACTTATAGCTACCTGAAGTTACATTTTTTTTTTCTTTTCTTTTCTTTTGCGGTACGCGGGCCTCTCACTGCTGTGGCATCTCCCGTCGCAGAGCACAGGCTCCGGACACGCAGGCCCAGCGGCCATGGTTCACGGGCCCAGCCGCTCCACGACATGTGGGATCCTCCTGGACCAGGGCACAAACCCGCGTCCCCTGCATTGGCAGGCAGACTCTCAACCACTGTGCCACCAGGGAAGTCCTGAAGTTACATTTTTAATTGTCTGTTTACTTTCTGTTTTTTTACTCCTTCAGTAGAAAGTAAGTTCATCCAATGAAGAGATGTCAGTCTACTCACTATGGTATCTCCTGCATCTAGAACAATACCTGGCACACAGTGAGTGCTGAGTAAGTGAGTCTGAAAGATTTCAGGAGACAGATCAGTTGTCCGACCAAATCAGAATTAGCTGCTTCGCTTGTCTTCTAATGCTGACCTGGGTCATATTAAACCAAAGAGATGTCTAAGAATGAAAGGTTCTAGTATAAACAAATTCCTGTAATCTGCTCCATACCAGGGAGCTTGTTCCAATGCTTGTTAGTATTTGGATGCAGAAATTCTCAGTGATCCCTGCTAATCAGCTAATTTGCCTCTTTCTATCAATACTTACTAGCTATTAGTTTCTCCTGGCCAGTCTCCACCTAAATTTCCTTATAAGAGCTTGCTTTTAAATGAGGAATTTTCTTTGCTTGCTTTGCCATCTCCTTGCTTGGCTTTTCTTTCTCTAACAAGCACAACAGCATGCTGCTGCATCTTCAAAGAGTAAATTAATTCCGTCCGCAAAAGGGTCAAGTGCTAGAAAGTGCATAGCCATGCAGTTTGCATGGCAAGATACAGAAGATATGATGCTAATAAGATTCTAAGATGAGAACAGCAGACTGTCTCTGGGGATTCAGATGAAGGGGTCTGTAAATTTTAAAAGGAATAGTCTCCGAAAACTAATGATGTCTGCTTTCCAATTCATTAATAATGTGGAGTGGGGAGATGGGAGTGAGATCCAGGCCATGCTTTGAAATATCAAAATGTAACAAGGAAGAAAACAGTAAGAGCGATCTCAATGGGGTCATAAAGCTGGGAGAAGAAGGCAAACTGTAAGAAGATGTGATGGTGCTGGTTGGAGGGGAGGGAATCAATCCACCCCATGTGTGTATATTTATGTGCATATAGTACCTTTATCTATACACGAGTAGATAAAAAGTTCTTCTGCTACGAAAAAAAACACTGCAACATTGATAAGGCTTTTGCAATTTTCATATTTAAGGTGACTGAGAATATTTCAAGTATTGTAAAAACACGTCTAAGCTGTCTGCCTTTCCATATTTACAAATCCTGCCCTTCACCTCTTTGCATTGCATACAAGGAACTGAGTAACACATCCTCAACCTTGTTTGCAGTTAATAGTGGAAGAAAAAAACCCTCAGGCAAAGCCTAATGAACCAAGGGCAATTCTGAGCTCTCGTCTCTAATATCTGCCGAGACAGTGTCTTTCCAAGGGCTTCCTGGACATATTGTGTGACCTTGCTGCTTTACATCATTAAAATTTCCCATTACTGGAATGGTGTTTGCATGGAAGGGCCGTTGTGCAGATATTATGGCTGAGTTTCTCCCTGCTGCATTCGGAGTTTGTGCTAATAGAAAATGCTTCTCTGCTTGAACAGTTCCCTTGAGCTGGGGGGTGTACAGCAGCAGGAGAGTTTAGCTTTGGCTTTTATTTTGACAAAGCTATTACATTTTGCAGATTGAGGTTATGGTCTTTTCTCCTATCTCTGTATTTTATCTGCATGATATTTTCTGATATCCCTTTTAAACCCCCATTAGTTACGATTGAGGCTCTGAGGTGGCAGCCTGCCTTGGAGCCGTGATACCGTCAGCTTTTCTTACAAGCCACTAAATAGACTGACTGATTCAGTAGTGTTCAGTCATGTGTAACCTTTCCAAGGGGACTAGCTTCAGAAAGGAGACACATATGTGCCAGACAGACACTTGTGTGTTTGTGTGTATGTGTGTGTATGGTTACTGCAACACCAAGGGACCAACAGTCTTAAAAATGAAAGTGCATCCTTATTCTCCAGGGTCATAAGTTCCATCGGCCATGTCTTCCTTCTGAGCTTCCCTCTTCTGCAGGTGGCCGACTGCACCATGAAGCTGTGGAGGCTGACAGCATTGATGGCATTTCCAAACTCCAGGCCCCCCCTCAGCCTGCTTTACTACCCTCCTAAGAAGCTGCTGTTCTGGCTATTCTCTTCTAAACTTTGTTTCATCCACAGTCATAGTGTTACATGTTCATGCAACTCTAATCTTATAATTTTAGCAGAAAGTTTCACAATAATGAGTGATTTTGCCCAGAGGGAGTAGAAATATTTCACAGTACTGGTTATACAGCCATAAACTGTTTAGAACCAACTGAAAGGGTGAGATTCCTTGGCCAGCCCTCCCAAATCTCTAAGCAAACCATAGCCGATGGAGAGATTTTGAACCCGAAGTTAGTGCTCTAATTTCTACAGCAAGATAATGTGACCATTTCTTTCCCTATGGCTTTCCTATTTTAAGTAAGCACAGTGAATTCTTCCCAATAAATCCTTCTGAAACTGGGAGCGTAGCACAGCCACATGCCTTAAACACTTCACTTTGTCCACCTTCTCTTGAAAATGTGGGACGTTGTGGTCTAGAGTGGGGAGTGTCACGGAGAGGGGGTTATAGAGGTGAGGAATTTATTTCCCCAGGAAATCTCATTAGCGATGCAGTGCCTGTTTTTCATTTTCATTGAGGTTTCTGCTCTTGGGCTTTGTTTTCAGCTGAGTAACTGAGCCTGAAAGCCGTCTGGTGACTCACAAAAGGTCACACTGAGAGTCGGGGGCACAGACCGGAGCACACTGCCTACCTGTGATTGATGTGTATTAAAGCTGTCTTGAGCCACTCATAAACACAGCAAGAATCCTGTTCTCTTTTCATCAGTGCTCTTGACCAAGACTTGATTTACTGTTTTGAAATCAGCTGCTCCTTCAGTCCTCTACAATAGCTTCTTTAATAGCTTGTCATAACAGTTGATGACAATTTGGAAAAGCTCACATATTCAATATATTTTTTAAATTGACTTTGCGCTATTCTAGGTACCAGTGCTTTATAAACAGTCTAATTGTTCCCTGAGTGTTTGCTGACCAAAAGGAAAGTGTTGATGAATCAGACCCTCCTTTTCTATCTATGAAGGTATTGAGATGTGTATTCAATATCGTAGCAAATCACTGCTGAAAATTGGTTCCATGTCCCTGAGGCTACTTACCTCAAAAGGTGAAACAGCAGAAGTACCTGCTAGACAAAACCGACCAGCTCTGCTATTTCTTTCTTTCTTTCTTTCTTTCTTTCGTTTTTTTTTTTTTTTTGAGATTTCTTGATGATATTCTTTAAAGTTCGTCCTGACAAAGGATTGAAATTGGATGAGTGTTATAAGAGACAGTACAGTTTTTGTTCTAGTAAAGAATAATAATAATCATTTATACCCATTGAGTGTGTTTGTCAATTTGATACCTATGGCTGTATGATAATGAAGTTTAAGACTGATGTCAATCTGACTGAGAGATTAGTTGTATAATCTCAGAAGAAATGTGTGCACAGCATACATAAGATTTAACTGAACACAGCAACAATTTAAAACAAATCTCTATTTCTGATCAGTTGGTTACCTTTTGATGGCCTGGGAAAGTTGAACTGATCCCCGACCTCCCAACAGCCACTTCCACAGTGGTATCCAGGAATGCCTGCTGGGGTGATCTTCAGAATATCTAATGACCAATTTGGCAAGTACAGCGACCATTCAGAATGGATTACCAGTCACACAGAATAGATGCCGGTGCCACTGTTCCAGAACATCCAACTGAACATCAGCTGTGCTCCTTATTCCTCTCCACGTGTACAGATTCTACCTATCCTTAAATTTCATTTCTTACTTGAAGGCTTTTATGTTCCATACAGTTCTATTTCTTGATTCTGAATTCCTACAATATTACAGCCTGTGCATCCCAGATGTCCCTATACCATGTGCTACGTTCTATTGTTAGTCTATTTTGTACTTCCCCACAGCACAGTGTTGTGCACATACATTTCAAAAATATTTTTGAATATAGAATATTCTGATGAAAATACCAGATGAAAATATCAGAATATTCTGATGAGATGATGTTTGAAAGTGCTACATTTGATATAGAACTAATTTGAATTTCCTTTGTGGACTTGAACTTGGTATCCAAGTGTCCCGTTTTCTTTTAGAGGGGCCACCTGAAAAACATTTCAGCAAAGAACTGTAGCATCAAGACACTGTCACCAGTGCCTTTTCCACTGTAAGTTTTATTTTCTTATGTACTCTACCCATTTTCCAGATGTTGAGACACTTTGCTCCATTATGTTGAATTTGGAGTAGAATTGTGGGCACAACTGCTGTAGCAATGGAAGAGTTTAGTTTTCACCAGAACCTGTGGAGGTTTGTACACAGAAAAGCTGAATTTATATAAATTAGGTCATAGTTTCAGATTCGAGCAGAATATGTCATTCCTCTAAAGAACAGAAAAAATTACATATTCAGATAAATTTATAGAAAGTCCCCAAGTATTTGGCTTTTTGTTGAAAGTTTAGTTTGATTATTTGGAACTAGGAACATTTTTTCCCCACATAAATGATATCAAGAGAGTCAAGGTTTCAAGCTAGCCCTACAGTGAATCATTATTAAACCCTCCAGCAAAGAAGGGGGCCTGAATTCTGCCAAGAGGGTTTTGGAAAGAAAGGTGGAGATGGATTATCCAAGAAAGACTGTGAGGGTAGCACCTCCGAGGCATTGGGTATGTCCCCAGGTGATGGCTAATGTATTTCTTTTGTAAAGCTAGAGTAGGATGTAAGGGCTCAAAAGCAAATGTGAGTAAGTGGAAAATTACGGGTTGCTTCCTGAAAGCAACAGGATAAGCCATGCAGGGCAGAAAAGTGAACATCAGAACAGAATTAGGAGAACTAGTTCTAGTCCTAGCTCTGCTACAACTTCTCTGGTTGACCTTCAATGTATCACTGCCCCTCTCTGGGCCTGTTTCCTCATCTACAAAATGAAGGGCTTCTTGATACAAGGCTTCTTTCAGCTAGCACAAACCATGGCAGTCATCTTTCCTGTAATGTCATCTCTACCCAAATCCTTGTTCTGTCCTCCTCATGTGCTTCTGTATCTTCTTGTATTTATTTCATTCTGCTGAATCCAGCCAGTCCTTCCACTTAATGCACTTCCTCTCACCTTCCTTTCCCCACAGGCTAACTATAATAAAACAGACAGGGGAGAAAAACACCTCCTGGTTATCATAGAACATATTCTATTTATTATAAATATGTCCATGCTTATTCTCTCTCTTAATCTGAAAACCCCTTGGGAACAAAGAATATACCTTCTTTTGTTTATTTCTGTAATATATGTTAAAGCACCTGATGGATGTAGAAAATAAGACAATGATGTTGACATGTTGATGTTGACAGTTTTTTTTAAAAGTATATTTGCAAAGAAAAATGAACAGTGATTCCCTGCTAAAATCATTTAAACCAATGAGGCACTTGGGAAAAACAAGTGGGATTTCAGAGGGGAGAAAGAAAAAAATAAGCTAGTTGGCTTGTTCACATTTGAGGTCTGCATGGCATTCTCCCAGATGAAAAACCTGGCTTACCAAGTGGAATTTTGATTCACTTCCAAAATGTTGTATTTGGGGATTACCAAGGGGCATGAGAAAACTTTTTGGGGGGTGGAGGGGTGGTAGAAATATTTGATACCTTGATTCTGGTAGCAGCTATGCAACTGTATAAATTTATAGAACTGTACAACTTAAAAGGGTGAATTTTAGTGAATGTAAGCTATGCTTTAATAAACCTGACATAAAATTAAAAGATTATAAAAGATACATATATCTATGCTAGAAGAAAGGTAACCAAGTAAACTGATTTGCAGACTTATTTTTTCACTTATTTTAAACTCACAAGAGCAAACTACAAGAAAAGATAAGATATTATATTTTAAAAATTAAACAAATTGACTAGGAAAGAAGTAGTATCCCTTTTTCTATTATTTCAATATTTCTGAAAGCATAACAGAATATTGCTACTTGTGCATACACTTGTCATTAACTCTGTGCTAGTTCTAGTGGATACAGTTGGTACAAACCAATGCTAATTGCTTTTATGACACTGCTAATTAAAGCCACCTGCAACTATTTGGTTTGAGTTATATGATTTCACAGTGAATTGAGAAGCCACTGAGTTTTATGTCAGTGTGTATGTGTGATTATCCTCCCTTACGGAAATATAGATAGCATTATTGATTCAAGTTGGCTGCTTAGACTGTCAATGGTTACTTGAGTCTGATTGTTGTAGCTCAGGTTTTGGTACTTTTGTCTGATAAGAATGCTGGTGGCATCATCCAATATTTAGATGAATATTTTCAAAGCTCAATTTTTTTTCATATAGGTCCCTTAAGGATTATAGAACAACTTCCAAGCTTGCGCTTTCACGAGTAACTGATATTCTTAAATTCTCTGTCATTGTATGTGTGAAAGGTTGCAAGTAATGGCTGATCTATTTTCCAGATCTGTTCTTTTCTTACATCATAATAGAGTTATAGCAAGTGATGTGGCTAGTCACATTTCCCAGCCTCCCTCGCAGTTAGTATGATTAAATGAGTAATCCCAGCCTCCCTTGCAGTTAGTATGATTAAATGAGTAAGTTCTCTCCAATGGTATGTGAGTGGGCATGATGCATACCACTTCTAGGGTGGGGCTTTTAAGAAACCAGGTGTGCCTTCTCTGTGCTCTCTTTTTTCCTTCTACTAGTTGGAAAGAAAGAGTTGGTGTGCATTTCTCCATTTTAGTGAGCAGTGGGAAAAAAATCTTTCCCAATGTGCCTGTAGAAGACTTCCTCTTACATCTGGAGGACATGGCCATACCTAGCTCCAAGACTATCTGGGAAATTGGGTATCTAGCTATTTTAGCCTCTACAGTTGGAAGTAGAAAGGATAAGGGGGTTAGGAATGGGTAGCCAATAAACAATGCCTGAAATAATGACCTAAGCACACAATACAATAAATTAGAAGAAGAAAAAAAAACAATTTGGATGGAGAAAATTAAAAAGTTAAAAAGCAGAAAATAATAATGTAAGTAAAAAGACTGAAAGGACTACTTAATAAAACCATTTCCTTGTTCTTTAAAAGTCCAGCGTAATTGTACAATCTCTGGCAATTCTGATCAAGAAAAAATAGAGGAGACTAAAATAAACCACAGAAGACAGGTAAGATAAATATAGACATAGAAAAAAATTTCAAGTGTGAAAGAAAGGTAGGTTTGAATTAATGCTAACATATTTGAAATCTAAATTAAAAGGTTGATTTTTCTAGAAAAAAATATATAACAAAAATTGTCTCAACAAAAGATAGAATAAGGTCATAGAAGAAATTTTAAAAGTAGTCAAAGATATATCCCTTAAAAAAAAACCAGATCAAATGGTATTATGGGTAAATTATATTAAAATTTAAACAGATAATTATTAGGTTAAAAAAATTTTTCCAGAATATAAAAAGATGAAGAGCTTCCCCACTAACTCTATATGGTTAGCATAATCTTGATTATAAATCCATACAAATAACATTAAATAATAACAGAATAAGCCAGCTTAACTATGAACGTATAAATCCTAAATAACGAAAGTCTACACTGCTTTCAAAGAAAATAATATATTTCTAACAGATATAAGATTCATGTTTTTGAATCTTATATCTTATAACATAATTAAAATCTATGTCTGGAATGCAAGGATAGTTTAACATTAAGAAACATTAATTAAATACATTACATTATCAAATTAAAGTAGAAAATCACATAATCATATTAAAAGATGCCAAAGAACAGTTTAACACCTATTTCTAATTAAAAGCAGTTTTAAAAATCCTTTGGCAAGCTGAGAAAGATAAAAACAAATACCTTAATCCAATAAAGGTATATATCAGAAATCTGTAATAAACATTATAAAACATTATAATTGAAATGTTTGGCAGAGATGGCTAGCTGTACCCTACTACCAGTTCCCCTCATCTTCCTTAGTAATATAACCCAGATTTTTAGCCAGGGTTGTGGTTTTCTGGAATAAAAACCACATTTCTCAGTTTCCCTGGCTACTAGGTGTAGCCATGTGACTGGATTAGCTAAGTTTGACTGGATTAGCTAAAATACCATGAGCAATTGTCCTTGTCAACAAGGATGAATTTCAAAAGCCCACAGTATCAAGTTACAAAAGGCTACACATGTTTTGATACCAACTATGTAAATGTTAAAAACACACCAGATAATAAATATAACTTATAGCTGCACATTAAAATCATAAAAATATTTTAAATGTTCTTAAGGGTGAAACACACCAACATCAGAGTGAATGGGAAGGGAAAGGGTTGGTGCTTCAGCTGTGTTTGTAATATTTTATTTCCTTAAAATTAATAAGAACAAAAGCAAAAAAGTCCTGAACCAAATATGGCAAACAAATAGCTATTAAACTTGGGTCATATTAAATGACTCAGCTATTAAATTAAGGTTATATTATTTTATGTGCTTTTCTATGTGCATAATTTTAAAACTTTAGTTGTATAAAACAAAGACTTGAAACAAAAGGAGGTCAAAATAAAGCAGCAGGGGTGAATATGGAAAGAAGAAGCCCCATTGCTTTGTTCTCAGATTCCAGAGTGATTGAACATATATGAGCCTCAGGGCTTGGCCTAATTGCCTCCTCCCTGAGTAAATAAATGTCCCAAAGCAAAAGCTAAAGGTAGTCTCTTTGATTTGCCATATCCCAGAGATTGTTCTGATGAGGGAATCAATTCAGATGCTCTATTGCTAGCAATAAATTATTAAATGACTACAATCAGTGTAAAGCTACCCTTATACCTCTATTTACTTCAGGATTTGGTTTTTTTCTGAATTTATCTAATAATATTAAATCAAGATATTAGAAAATAAAATGTAATACACTCCTTCATAACCAGAAACACAAAGGAAAAAAAGCCTAAGAATAAATTTAACAAGAAATATGCAAGATCTATGTGGAACAAAACTGTAAAAATGTACTGAAAATCATGAAAGGAAATCTAAACGAATGGAAAGATCTATTCTCTAAATGAGAACACTCAATAATTTACCAACGTTAATTCTCCTCAAGTTAATCTATACATTTAAATTAAATCCCAATAAAATGGACCTTGCTAAGCTAATTCTCAGATTCATCTGAAATAGAATCTCCAGGAATAGTTTTCAAAAGACAATGAAGATAAGTGATCCATATCAAGTATCTAAATACACTACAAAGCTTTAATAATTGAAACAGTGTGGTATTGACAGGTAAATAGAAAACAGAACTGAATAGGCAGTCTAGAAACAGATTAATATATATGAACTTTTAATATAATAAATTTTGTATTTCAAATCAGAAAAGGGAGAAAAAATAATATGTATGCATATATTATATATATGATTATACCTTAACTGTGACATTCACAATATAAATCCCAAATGGATTAAAGAGCTAAACATAATGAACAACAAATTTATAAAACCGTCAGAAGAAAATATAGGAAAATATTTATTTTATGATAAGAAGAGTCTCCTTAAACTAAAAACAATATAAAGAATTCATAAATAAAATATACAGGTTGGGTTTCATAAAAATTGAGACAAATTGGGAGAACATATTTGCAAGACGTATAATTGAAAAAGGCTTAATAAATAATCAGAATATATAAAAATCAATAAGAAAAAATCCAATCAAATGTGAGAAAAAAGTATGAAAATACAAATGTAGAATAAGAACAAAAACGGCCAACATACATGTGAAAAGATTCCCCATCTCATTAGTAATCAGGCAGAATGCAATTTGAAAAGAGTGAGATTTGCCAGTAGATTGGCCAGCACTTTAAAGATGAATGTTCCTTGCTATTAAAAAGAGGCTGGGGAGATGGACAGTCTTGTACCTTCATTACCTCTCTCTTCTACTTTCCCCCTTTCTCACTACAGTCCTGCCATACTGGCCTCCTCGTTTTTCTTAGTACACACCAGCTTTCTGTCCTCTTCAGTTACTTTTACTTGCTGTTCCCTCTACCTTGATCCTTTTCCCTCAGGTATATGTGTGGCTTGCTCCAGTTCTTTCTTCACGCTTTTCTCAGAGATCACCTTTTTTAGCAAGGTACCTGTACCACCTAACTTAAATATGCACCCTGTCCGTTTCACTCCTAATAACTTTTGACCTGCTTCATTTTCCTCCACGTGTTAGATAGGTGGTGGGTGGGTAGCTGGAAGGTAGATAGATAGGTAAGTAGGGAGGTAAGTAAGTAGCCACTGTGCAAATCTTTTTTGAATGACAGAAAAAATACTGCCAGTGGAGAGAGTGTAAATTTGTGCAGATTTTTGGAATATTTTGCACTTAATTAAATACTAAAATATGGGTACTCTCTGACCTAGCAATTCCACTTCTACATATCTGTTCTTAATAAATACATTTGTACACAAAGAAACATGCACAAGGATGAGCATGTACATTCAGTGCAACATTGTTTTTAATAATAAAAAAGAAACAACACAAGTAGCCACCATTGGAAAGAGGTTAAATGAAATGTTGGATATTTATGCAACACAATACAGTGCAGCTATTATAAAGAACAAGATGGGTCTGTACCCATACATAAAGATATTCCACTGTTATGATGTTATGTAGAAAACAAATCAAAAAAATTGCTAAAGTATAATCTCATTTATGGAAAAATAATCCAGTATGTGTGGATATATAGATATAAAGATACAGATAAACACATGCATACATATGAACATATAAATGCAAATTTAATATATAAAGGATACGCACCAAAATTGTTAATAATTTATTAGCTTCTCTCTGTGGAGAGGAGTTTGGGTGTGGGAGAGCTGGTACAGGAGTATATCCTATATATTTCCATATTGCTTAGTCTTTTACAATGAGAATATATTCATGTATTACATTTTTAATTAAAAACTAGAATGTCTCCAAGGTTACCCTCTTTCAATGTCAGTCTTACTCATTTGTATCCTGAAATGCTCTCTTGGGTGGCAGTGAATGAGATGAAGTAATGACCAGTGTGCTGGGAATCGCATTTAGAAGAGCATTGTGCTAGGCAACGTTAGTCAGCCACGGGTGCCCCCATAGAAAAAAAAGATTGAGAACTGTGTTCATGCCCCATTGTTTCATTTCCTCCAGCAGCACCTAGAAACAAAAGAGCCTTCATTTTTCCTTTACTGTGGTCATGATGTGTCAAAAGTGCAGAAGCGGGTTTTGTTTTTTCTTTTTTTTTTTTTTTTATTTAGACACATTTCATACCTACAGAATAGTTCTTTGTGCTGTATTCTGAGTAATTTTACATAAAGAAATGCTTCCCTGCTAACATCAAATACAGTGAAATAAATTGCAGGGCTCAGGGTGCATAAATGAGTATGCTGGCTGTCCCGTCTTTTAACTCTCATGTGTGGATCAGAAAATATAATATATAGCACTCTGACTCACCTTTGCAGGAATTTTTAAATGTTTTCTTATGTGCAATTATCCTCAGTTGTTTTATTGGTTCTTTCCAGCTTATACACAAGCATGTGTGTGCTAACACATGAGAACACATACACACACCCATGCGTGCACACACAGACACACTCACACAGCCAGAACTGCCTGTCTGAATCCCAGGCTTTTTTCTGGATAAGCATTGCTTGACCTTGAGTCTTTTCGCCATCGACATCCTTTTAATGACTACGCAGGGTTACAACTCACTGACCCATGGGCCAGTGACAACCTTCTGGGGCAGCTCTGTTTAAATCAGATCCCCTTCTCTTCCTCCTTTTCTCCTTGATTTGACAGGATAGAATTGAGTTGATAAGGTAGGAGAAGGAAGAAAGTGATTTCCATTGAGATGTATTAATAATGATAGAAATAACCAAAATAGTAATAATATTATCGAGCACTTGCTATTTGCTAAGCCCTATTCTAGGCACTTTGTGGGTCTCATTTCATCTTCGCGATAACCTACAATCCAGATGCTATCATTAGTATTACTATGTCCATTTTACAAATGAAGAAAATAAGGTGTAGATAGATTAAATAACTTGCTCGAAGGTCACACAGCTAGTACAGATATAGTGGCCTATATCCATATCTCCACACATAGTAGATTATTTTTCCACAAATAAGATTATATTTTAGATAGTTTTCCTTGACTTGCTTTTTTCCATCAGGATAGCTTTTCATATGTGTACATACAAACACATCTTATTCTTTATTACAGCTGCACCATATTGTGTTACATAAATATACCATGCTATATTTAGCTTCTGGCCATATCCCTCCACTACCATCTCCCTGATGAAATCTGGGGTGTATCTTTCCATGACTTTTTCCTTATTTATACCAACATAAAGGTATACATATACTTACATAGGTGTCTTATTTATGTATGAATTCCCTTCCCTGTATGGTTTTGAGCTAAGATTGGCTACATAGAAATTTGCATGAGATATGAAAGGCAAAAATGAAGCAGCAGGAATGATTAGATTGTGAAGGTTGGTATAGAGTCAGATACTGTAGCAGTTTATACAAATTTTTTGTGGATCTGGTCTCTCACCTTGTTGGCATCAGGTAGCAGCTGAGCCCACAGATTCTGCAGCTCCCACAGGATCTCCTCCTTAAGCTTCTCCTGCTCTTAGGTCACCTGTATGTTCCACTCCATGACTAAGGGCATCATTTCTCCAGCAGGTCACCCATGTCATCAAAGTTGGAGGTTTGAAGGAAGTGAAAGAGCCACTTGAGTTTCAGTTTGTCCTCCTAGGTTCCAATTTATCCTTGGAATGGCATGCGACTTCGTGCCCATCTTTCCCTTCCAACTGCCTATCGTGAAGACTTCAGACCCAACACTGGACACAGAAGCAAGTCATATATAAACTGCTTAACCAGCTCCAACCTTGACCTCGCATGAGGTCAAATCCCTGTGATAAATTCCTCATTCTATACGACACCTAGAAGTTCTCCTTCTCTGATCAAACTTTAATACAGTGTGTCTGTTTTTATCTAAATAGAATCAAATTATACACATTGATCTTTAACTTGCTTTCTTCACTGATAGGCCATAGAGATTCTTACACGTCGTTACTTCTCTTCCCCCACTCCCATACATTTCTCCATATATATTTACACACAATCACATTAAAATATAAATTTTTTTCACTCTAAGAACCTGATTCTAGAAATATGATTCTAGAACATGAATCTGGAAATCATACATTTTAAGTTTGCATGTTGATTTATTATTTTTCTTTTTGTCTCTTTCTTCTCACCAACTCCTGCCTTAAGTCCCACATCCACCCACTAGACAACTTGCATAACAACTTTATGTATCCTTCTGAATTTTTTTTCATGCTCTTAGATCTATATATGAATTAATAAACACTATTGCTTATATAAAATATAGTTCCCCCACCAAATTGAGCTACAAATTTTTCATATGTTAAATTCTCATATATATTATGATCTATTTCAAGATTTTCTATTCTGTCAATTTATCTATTCTCATGCTGATACCATATTGATTTGATTACAAAAGCTGTACAATATGTTCTTATATACAGTAAAGAACCCCACACACATACACTGTTCTTTTTCATCTTAATTATTCTAGAATATTTATTCTTACATATGAATTTTAAAATAATAGGAGCTATTTTTTAAAATTTTCTTAGGATCCTAATTGGAGATATACTTTCTTTTATATTAATTTGGGAGAATCACCACTTTATCACCTATTTTTCCTACCCAGGAACATGAAATGTTTTTCCAATTGCTTAAATCTTGTTTCATACCCTTCAGTAAGATGGTAAGATGGTTCTTCATATAATGCTGTGCCTTTCTAGTAATTTTATTCCTAGTTACTTTATACTTTTTTCAGTGTTGTGAACAAAATACTATTATTTTTATATTTTTATTCCTAGGTCTATATTGCTAAAATACAGAAAATACTTGTTTTTAGCATTTATCTTGTATCCAGCCCCCTTAACAGATTATTTTATTAATTCTATCAGTCAGAGTTTAGTCAGAGAAACAGAAAAGCTAGTATCATGAAAAGGGGTTTAATTATAGGAACAAGACCTTACATAATTGTGGGAGATGTTAGGAAATAGAGATCTAAAAAAGGAAGTTGGAGAATTAGAGAAAACTCACTACCCAGCCTTTTTAAAGGCTGTGTTAATGGAAATCTGGAAAGCTAGACATATCCAGGTGCCAGAGAGGAAACATGAAAGCAAAGTGGCAGAAAAGTTTCTGGAAATCTGCACCTCTGCATGGCTCCCACTTCTGAAGTCTTCAGTCAAGCATCTGTTGGAGGGCCTGGGGCTACTTTTGGTCAGTGGGTCTAGCAGCCAGAAGGTAGATTTGAACATGGAGTAGAGGAAAACAATGACAAACTGGAATTCACTGGACACCTCTGCATCTGTCCTTCATCATATCTGACTGAAAAGAACTTAAGAAATAGTGGCTACTACTCCACTTCCACATTCCAAGTCTCATGTGACTTTAGATTTTGGCCAACTCTTGCACGAAACCACAAAGGGAAAGGCTTCTGAAAAACATAGTCCCCTTTGTAATCTTGTTAATATTAGAACAATCCAGCACACCTGTCTTAGTGGGGTTTTTCCCAATGCTTATGCATATTACTTATTTTCCTGCCTCCTTGCAGTCACTAGAATCTCCAAGACAATGTTAAAATAAGAATTACTGTCAATGGACCTTCCTAAATAGTTCCTAATTTTAATTTAAATGGATTTAGAGTTCTGTTATTTTAAAATGACATTTTCTTTTGGTTTCTGGAAAACCAACTTTATCATACTTAAGTAGATTCCTTCTGCTTATGACTTATTAGGACTGACTTTTGAATTGTATTAAGTCTTTCAACATCTACATACTGATATAGTAATTTTGTTTTTCCTTTTGGATTTGGTGACAATGAATTACGTTGATAGATTTTCTGATATTAAAATACTTTTATTCCTGAAATAAACCCTCTTGGTCATAGTGCATTATTATTGCATTGCTAGATTCCATTTGTTACTCCCTTATAACTTTTGCTTTTGTATTAAAAACTGAGATTACCCTTTTAACTTTTTTAATTTAAAAATGCACCACCAGGGAAGCCCACATGTGTCTTTTTTATTGAAGTATACTTGCTGTACAATATTATGTAAGTTACAGGTGTACAATATAGTGATTCACAATTTTTAAAGGTTATACTCCATTTATAGTTATTATAAAATATTGGCTATATTCCCCATCCCGTGTTTTACAGTATATCCATGTAGCTTATTTTATACCTAATAGTTTGTACCTCTTACTCTCCTACCACTATATTGCCCCTCCCCACTTCCCTCTTCCCACTGGTAACCACTAGTTTGTTCTCTGTATCTGTGAGACTGCTTTTTGTTGTTGTTATGCTCACTAGTTTGTTGTATTTTTTAGATTACACATATAAGTGATATCATACAGTACTTGTCCTTCTCTGACTTATTTCACTTCACGTAATGCCCTCCACGTTCATCCATGTGGCTGCAAATGGCGAAATTTCATTCTTTTTTACGGTTGAGTAGTATTCTGTTGTATGTATGTACTACATCATCTATATCCATTCCTCTGTCGATGGACATTTAGGTTGCTTCCTTATCTTGGCAATTGTAAATAATGCTGCTATGAACATTGGGGTGCATGTATCTTTTCATATTAGTGTTTTTCCTTCTGGGGGTGATATACACAGGAGTGGAATTGCTGGGTTACATGGTAGTTACATTTTTAGTTTTTTGAGAAAACTCCATACTGTTTTCCACAGCGACTGCACCAATTTACATTTCCACCAACCAACATGGTACAAGGGTTTCCTTTTCTCCACATCCTCGCCAACATTTGTTATTTATGTTCTTTTTTATGATAACCATTCTGACAGGTGTGGGGTGGTATCTCATTGTGGTTTTGATTCGCATTTTCCTGATGATTAGTGGTGTTGAACATCTTTTCGTGTGCCATCTGCATGTCCTCTTTGGAAATATGTCTATTCAGTTCTTTTACCCATTTTATGTTCAGATTGTTTTTTTGATGTTGAGTTGTATGAGCTGTTTATATACATTGGATATTCATCCTTTGTCAGTCATATCATTTGCAAATATTTTCTCCCATTCAGTAGGTTGTCTTTTTGTTCTGTCGATGGTTTCCTTTGCTGTGCCAAAGTGTTTAAGTTTAATTAAGTCCCATTTGTTTATTTTTGCTTTTATTTCCTTTACTTTAGGAGACAGATCCAAAAAATATTGCTGCAATTTATGGCAAAGAGTGTTCTGCCTAAGTTTTCCTCTAGGAGTTCTATAGTATCCAGTCTTACATTTAGGTATTTAATCCATTTTGAGTTTATTTTTGTATATGGTGTTAGAGAATGTTCTCATTTCATTCTTTTACATGTAGCTGTCCTTATAACTTTTGCTTACATATTAAAAAATGAGATTACCCTTTTTAGATTCATCTGTGTGGATTGTAGAGTATTTTTCTGGGACACTTCACAATGAAGAATCAGTAATTTGAATAGATCATCTGAGGAAATTATAGGTGACAAGCAGGATAGGGAAAGAGGAGGAGATTCAATGTTCACTCTCATGACAGCTTTCCCGTTGCTTGCCCTCTGAGTTCTGAGATAAATTACTTACTGCACAACTGATATGCAGTCTCTCATGTCTTTCTCTTCAGCATGTTTATTATTTCATTACATGCTTATTAATGGGAAGGACCATCTGCTATGACGTTTTCATATAACATTTAATTAGTCATTCATTTGGTGCTGAGAAGATAAAGGAAGGTATTCAATACAAAATGCTTTTCTGTTTTCTCTGATTTCAGTAGGAAATAAGCACTATTTTCTGGTCATCCCCTCAATAAAATTAATATTTATACAATGTTAAAAACATAACTTTGATTCCATAAAGACCTCACTAGGAATCCAAGTTTTTTCATATATGTCAACCACAGTGATTTCAATAAGTTTGTATCAAGTTCATTCCATGAGCCTGATGTCATTCAATAAAAAATCCGATCTGCTACTTCACGTGTCCTCTAAACATGTAGATTTCCTACTTGAACTACTAAAAAATGCAGGGATCCGTGTACATTTATAATGTGTACAGTCTATTTGATATGAGGGAAAAGGAATAGGTTGCCTTAGTTCTTCTTTCTTGCCTTTGTATAGGGAACAAGTAGATACAGGCTTGTGGGGCAAATGCCAGGCTCATGTTGGAAGGACTCAGAAATCAGAGAAAGAACTTTTAGGGGTCAAAGAATCCGTAAAGGCAAATTGGTCTGCACCTGCCTCAAGCTGTGGTGTTAATATTAGTAGACAGGATGCTGTAGAAATGAGAGGGAGAAAACTATAAAAAGTGATATTTAAATTGCTGTGAAGCTTGAATTTGAGCCCTTTTCTACTATTCCAGAATCACTACTAATATGAGGGAAGCAGAGAGACCCAAGCCAATGAAAAGCTGTAGGAAGCCGCAGAACACATGAAAATCCCAGCTGGTGAATAAAATCTATCACGTTGGCAAAACAGTGTGAGTGAAAATCTTTTAAACATGCATCAGCTGCAGGGGCTGAATGTTGAGAAATACAAGATTAAGATGATGCTGGGGAAAACTGAGGGTCACTCATGGTCACCCCTCTAAGAAAAGCTTGCCTATGCTGTATTGAGTCACACACCATCAGGGTGATAAGGCAAGCTCAGCTGCTTGAGACACATCTTTCCTATAATGTATATAGCGAAAAACATGGCAGAGGTGTTATGGCTCCCTGAATTGAATAATCTCTAAAATGAAGATTCGATATTAAATACTTCTTTTGCTATATTATTAGAGTTATAACAAACCTAAGCTATAACAAACCTAACCTATAACAAACCTAATTCCCTTAAATATATTGTCCTTCATATTAAGCTGGCAATACCATGAAGATAATAACTCAGGTAGAATATTTAACACATATTTATAGATCACCTACTATGTGCAAAACTACAAAGACAAATCAGAGGTGGTCCTGGACTTCCATGAGTAAAAGCTCATGTTCTAGTGAGGGAAACAGACATACATAAATAAATTTAAAACCAAGCCAATTTTAACAAGAATAATAGTAGAGTAGAATTCTATCAGGGTGTGTGGGAGGAGGTGGGGGAGGAAGGGAGATGATAGTTTATATCACATTCCGGTGTGATCTAGGAGTTCTCATCCTGACTGCATTACTAACAAGTTGCATGACCTTCAGCAGGTCTCTGGGCCTTCATTTTCTCACCTGTAAAATGAAAGGGTTATTTTATAATGATCTCTAAGGCCCCACTTCAGAACAAAGTCTCTTTAATTTTATTTTCCTATTCACATAGCAGAATGACATGAGTAAAACTGTTCTCCAAAGAAAGCTTAAAAAAAACATTTTGCCATAAAGTAGTTTTGGTAGCAGAGCATTTTACATTTACTTTGTACTGCATGTGTCTTCTTCCTGTACACATGCAAACCTCTCTCAAAGTAGCATATTAGACTCTGGGATAAGAAATATCAAAATATAGAAAAGAACAAAGAATAATATCTCAATCACTTATATTACACATTAAAAAATTAAATGCTAATCATAAAGGTAAAGTCCCCATAACCACCATCCCTCTGTCCAAATCTATTCTTCTCACTGTCTAGAGGCAACTACTACAATTTGCTTTAAATCTGTGCTTCAGATTCATTTATCATATCTTAACATACATTTCTATGCACAAATCCATAAGCTATACATAGATTTTCTCGTATGTTTTTAAATATATGTAATATACTCTATTATTTTGCTTTTTTTACTACTCAGTATTGTATTTTGGACCTACCTATTTGATAGTTCATTCTTTTTACTGCAATATAAAATTCCATCATATCATTTCCCCCTTTTATGGATTTTGGGGTTATTTTCAAATGTTTGATACTGCAGTCATTACAATGCTTCAATGAACATATGTGTATAAGGCTCCTTCTGCACATATATGAAAGTTTCTCTCATATATCCTGAAACGGAACAATTTGTTATAGGGGTGTGCATTTCCAAATTTTATTAGGTATTGCCATATGCATTCTGAAGTGGTCGTACCAATTTACAATCCCACCAGAGATGCGTGAAGTTCCCATATTCTTACCAACACTTGGTATTGTCTGACATTTAAATTTCTGACAGTATGGATGAAAATGGTATTGCATTATTGTTTTACTAATGAAACCATATTTCGGTTGTGTGTGTTTGTGTGTGTGTGCCTTCGTGACCATCTTGGTCATTAGTTCGGCTGGTTTTTCTGATAAAACCTGCTTGATATAAACTAGATTTTCTTCTTTTTAATTTATTTTTTATTGAAGTATAATTGATTTACAATGTTGTGTTAATTTCTGCTATACAGCAAAGTGACTCAGTTATACACATATATACTTTCTGTTTTATATTCTTTTCCATTATGGTTTATCCCAGGATATTGAATATAGTTCCCAGTGCTATATAGTAGGAACTTGTTGTTTATCCATTCTATATGTAATAGTTTGCATCTATTAACCCCAGATTCCTAGTCCATCCCTCCCCTCTTCCCCCCCACCCCACCGCTTGGCAACCACAAGTGTGTTCTCTATGCCTGTGAGTCTGTTTCTGTTTTGTAGATAGGTTTATTTGTGCCACGTTTTAGATTCCACATATAACGGATAATCATATGGTATTTGTCTTTCTCTTTCTGACTTAACTTAGTATGATAATCTCTAGTTGCATCCATGTTGTTGCAAATGGCATTATTTGGTTTTTTATATGACTGAGTAATATTCCATTGTATATATATACCATATCTTCTTTATCCATTTATCTGTCAATGGACATTCAGGTTGTTTCCATGTCTTGGCTATTGTGAATACTGCTGCTATGAACATATGGGTGCATGTATCTTTTTGAATTATAGTTTTGTTTGGATATATGCCCAGGAGAAGGATTGCTGGATCATAAGATAATTCTATTTTTAGTTTTCTGAGGAGCCTCCATACTGTTTTCCATAGTGGCTGAACCAACTTACATTCCCACCAACAGTGTAGGAGGGTTCCCTTTTCTGCACACCCTCTCCAGCGTTTGTTATTTGTAGACTTTTTTAATGATGGCTATTCTGACTGGTGTGAGGTGGTACCTCATTGTAGTTTTGATCCGCATTTCTCTAATAATTAGTGATGTTGAGCATCATTTCATTTGCCTATTGGCCATTGTACATCTTCTTTGGAGAAATGTCTATTTAGGTCTTCTGCCCATTTTTCGATTGGGTTGTTTGTTTTTTTTCTTTTTGCTGTTGAATTGTATGAGCTGTTTGTATATTTTGGCAATTAAATCCTTATTGGTTGCATTGTTTGCAATTTCTCCCATTCCCTAGGTTGTCTTTTCATTAATTTTTTTAAGGTTTCCTTTGCTGTGCAAAAGCTTGTAAATTTGATTAGGTCCCATTTGTTTATTTTTGTTTTAATTTCTATTACCTGGGGAGACTGACTTAAGAAAACATTGGTACAATTTATGTCAAAGAATGTTTTGCCTATCATCTCTTCTAGCAGTTTTATGGTGTCTTGTCTTATATTAAAGTTTCTAAGCCATTTTAAGTTTATTTTTGTGCATGGTGTGAGGGTGTGTTCTAACTTCACTGATTTACATGCAGCTGTCCAACTTTCCCAGCACCACTTGCTGAAGAGACTGTCTTTTTCCCATTTATAGTCTTGCCTCCTTTGTCAAAGATTAATTGACCACAGGTGTGTAGGTTTATTTCTGGGCTGTCTATTCTGTTCCATTGATCTGTATGTCTGTTTTTGTGCCAATGCCACATTGGTTTGATTACTGTAGCATTGTAGTATTGTCTGAAGTCTGGGACAGACAAAGCCTCCTGCTTTGTTCTTTTTCCTTAGGATTGCTTTGGCAATTCTGGGTCTTTTATGGTTCCATATAAATTTTAGGATAATTTGTTCTAGTTCTGTGAAAACTGTCATGGGTAATTTGATAAGGATCACATTAAATCTGTAGATTGCTTTGGGTGGTATTGCCATTTTAACAATATTAATTCTTCCTATCCAACAGCATGGGATATCTTTCCATTTCTTTGAGTCATCTTTAATTTCCTTTATTAATGTTTTATAGTTCTCAGCATATAAGTCTGAAAGCATATTTTGGAATATACTTATTAGCCAAGCAGGTTTACTCTTCTGTGAGCTGATGCTCCATTCCTTTTGCCATTCTTCTAATGGTAGCTTGTTTTTCCCACTCATTGATGTTTAGGAGATCTATACCTATACCTATACTTATAACTATACCTATTCCTATACCTATATTTGTATCTATATCTATTTTTATTTCTATATCTATATACATACTCTAGTACCAAGCCTTTATCTTTTTATTTATGGTAGAGATATCTTCTAGTCTGTCATGGACCTAGTAACTTTAGATTTTTTTTTGGTATAGAAGTTTGTATTTTCAAATTTTCTGGTTTGACCTTATTTTAAAATTCTTCCTTACCTTGAAGTAACTCTAGTAGTTTGAGTTTGTTTTTCTCTTTAGTTCTTCAGTCCATCTGGAAAATATTTTGTGTGGATGTTTAGGTAAAGAATCTATTTTTAGCCTCCTATGGATAGGCAGTTGTGCAAAACTATATACTGAAAAAATCTGTTCATTCACTCAAAGATTTGTGAAGTCACTTCCTTCAAACACCGAGTCCCCATAGCTGCTTCAGTCTGTCTGTGGGCTCTTTATACTAATCTGTTGATCTAGCTGACTCAATTATATATATTTTTTCATTCTTTAGGTGATTGATGATATTTAGTAAAAGGATACTAGGTTAATGAATAGGTCCTTTTTTTTTTTAAAGGAATAAATGAGCCTTTTTTTTTTCTTTCTTTTTTTGGCTGCATTGGGTCTTCGTTGCTGTGCACAGGCTTTCTCTAACTGCGGCGAGCAAGGGCTACTCTCTGTTGCGGTGCACGGGCTTCTCACTGCAGTGGCTTCTCTTGTTGCAGGGCACAGGCTCTAGGCATGCGGGCTTCAGTAGTTACAGCACCCGGGCTCTGTAGTTTCATCACGCATGCCCTAGAGTATGCGGGCTTGAGTAGTTGCAGTGTGTGGGCTCAGTAGTTGTGACTCGTGGGCTCTAGAGTGCAGGTTCAGTAGTTGTGGTACACAGGCTTAGTTGCTCCACGGCATGTGGGATCTTCCCAGACCAGGGATCAAACCCA
Organism: Leucopleurus acutus; assembly: GCF_964270905.1. Taxonomy (NCBI): domain Eukaryota; kingdom Metazoa; phylum Chordata; class Mammalia; order Artiodactyla; family Delphinidae; genus Leucopleurus; species Leucopleurus acutus. The sequence continues at coordinate 15,227,598 of NC_139162.1, read as the reverse complement.
TGTCCCCTGCATTGGCAGATGGATTCTTAACCACTGTGCCACCAGGGAAGTCCTGAATATGTTCATTTCTAATACCTCAGTCCAAGGATTTCCCCCGACTCTGCCCTTCTGGGTGTCCAAAGTGTCCTGGGGGCTACTGTGGAGAGAAGTCTTCATAAAGTAGGCAAATTATGACAGACCAAAGACTGTAGCACAAGTGGGGCATTAGACCCACTTGCAAGGTAGCTAGGTGGCTTGTCAGCAGGTTCAGGCTGGAGACTGGACAATTCGAAGACAAAATTCTGATCTAAGGGAGTTCTGGCAGTTGCAGTGTGCCACTATGGGATCCTTCTATGGTCTTTTCCTGGCAGCTCCTGGGCAGTAGCCCACCCTCAAATCATTCTCCTGGTTAAGGGTCTTTGGGATGGCTTCTCTTTCTTCCTTCATTTTAGTCTCCACTGCTTCCTCGCTATATCACTCTTTTATCCTCTCTCCAAAGGTTCTATTCTCTTCTTTTCTTTCACAATAGTCCTTGAGGGACAGTTAGAAAGACCATCAGAAATAGAGCCTTGAACAGCCAAATCTCTACAGTACAACTAGTTTCCCCTTCTTGAGGATAATAAAGAAATTTCCAGGAACAAAACTGCCTGATCTCCATTCCCTGGGGAGGAGAGACAGTGTTTTAACACTTGCTTGCAGGATGGTCTAAGTAACTTCTAATTCACAAAAGAAAAGACCAAAGCAACAAAACTGACACCCAACAAATAGTTTACATATAAAAAAAACTAGATTGTAAATTCATTTTCTGCTCCATGTGGTTTAGAAATTTTTCAGGAAGTAGAATGTTTGTTCTGTTGGATATTCTAACACTAATATAGGAAAAACCACTTAATCCTTTTAAGAGAAATTTCTACTCCACTTATACCTCTTGCCAAATCCTTTCAAACTCTTGGACCCCACTTTTCTGAAAGGGAAAGTATCTTGATTGACTCCCTTTCCATTCAACAATGCACTTCCTAGAGTCACTTCCAAGAAAGCAAGTCCTAATTGTACTGCTCAATACTATATAACAACCTAAATGGGAAAAGAATTTGAAAAAGAATAGATACATGTATATGTATAACTGAATAACTTTGCTGAAACTAACCTGAAACTAACACAAACTAACACAACACAACATTGCTAATCAACTATACTCCAATATAAAATAAAATGTTAAAAAAAAGATGAAATAAGAAAGTTAAAGTTGTAATGCCTAATAACAGTTGCCGAAAGTTTGTGAAGATCGGCATCCCTGAACAAGTACAACTACAGTAGATTCAACCCCTTGTAACATCCAGGGTACACATGAAAATGTTTACACCTGCTCCCATGATAGTAAAGAGCTGGGCATCAAGATTGTAACATACTTTGGACTTATTGAAAAAAATCACAATTAGAAATTAAAGTACTATTATTAATTTCCCAACTTGAATTATTTAATATATGCTTTACTACAGGATACCCATTTACTTTGTTTCTGTGAATTACTGATTTTACAATACCACATGAAGATGTAGACTTACCAGCAATGGATTTTTCTTCACTAGTTACAATAATTAAAATAATATTTTCCCTGGAATTGGGAAATATTTTTAAATTGGGAATGGTATATTCTGAATAAATTTTTCATAACTGGGCACCAAATTTGCCATTGCCAGATATGTTTTATTTGTAAAAATAGGTACAAATCACAAACATTTACACTTACTTTTTTGAGTCCATTTATACTTACCAGGGTTTTCTTTTAAAAATCATAAATGACAAAATCAAAGACACTTGAGTTAAAATAACATTCCCACCTCTCTCCTTCCAGAGTTCTCTAACTCAGCACAGTGGTGCTTTTCTGTATGAGTTTTCCTGGGGTCTGCTTTAAAATAGTGTGGTAAAAAACATAAGTGTGGCCAGCTTATTGCCTGATGGAAATTTTTCTTCATGATAAACATGTTGCCATTGTTCTAGAATTGGGGCAGTATTATAACTTTCTTTCACTCACCATTTCTTAGACTATTCTTGAATCCACCCTATCTTCCATCTTCTTTTTCTCCTTATTATCCTAATTGGCTTTCTAGAAAACTTACAAGAAGCAATTTGAACTCAACAGAATACACATGCACATAAAAAGTCATTTCAAAGGATTAGAGAAAAGGCATTTTAAGACCTCTGGATAGATTGTTTTTTTCAAAACATACTTTTTTGGTTTGTTTTGCCTTTTTCCCTGTTTGATTTCTAAAACATTTATTGAATTCTTTTTCAGGGCACTTTGCTAAGCAGCATGGGAGATATTAAGTGAACAAGTTGCATTCTCTACCTTTGAAGAACTTTCCACTTATTGGGGAGGTAAAGCATTATATTCTGGCTTCCATTATCTGTATATTAGTGAACTAAGAGAAGCACAAACCAAAGAAATTTATAAAAAATACAAAACTTCTAATTGGGGAAACAAGGGAACGTGTAACTTAAACTGGGTATTAGGGAGTTTTAAAAAGCAGAAATGATAGAGGAAGAAATGGGATTAGCTAAGATATTGGCAGAATAGAAACAAGGGCTTGCAGGAAACAGGGAATAGGGCATTTTGGAGGGTAGGATTCTGCAGAGCAATAAAGGTTTAAACCATTGGGAGCCCAAGTTCAAGGGAGCCAAGTATAAATCCACAGAAATTTTAGGCAGGGAATAACAGGTTGGAAGTCTGCTGTGGAACAACTGATTGGTAGTGATGCATGAAGTGATATGAAGGGGGTTTGGGGACTTTACTATATCTTTGTGTGAGATAATGAGGGTTAGACAAATGGCAGTGTAAGAACAGGGAAGAGAGAGGAAGACTGAATGGGGACCTGTGCCAAGGTGGTAGAAGTAATAAAGCATAATCCAGTTGCCTGATGGGCAAAAATATTTTTCTGTTATGCCAAATATTTTTTAAAGGTCTTCTTGCTGTGAGTTAAAAATTACATAAATTGTCAGTGAAATGCTATTACTATTTAATACATTTTAGTTGTCATTTTAACCTCTCTAAGTCTGAGTTTCTTGTAAAATGGGAATGATGATTTTACCTTTCTCATAAGGTTGTTGTGAGGATGAAATAAGATGATGCATGTACAGTCTGTTACTGTGCCTGGCATTCAGAAAGTGCTTGATGAATATTTCCTATTATTGTTTAATAATAATAATATAGCATTAATATTAGTAGGCTGTTTTCAATATAAGGTATATTTTTATATTTTCAACAAACAAAACTGATTTATTGAATGTACGTCAAGTTACTTTGGACAATGTCTGCAATTGTTGACTTCATTTGCAGTTATTAATATTGACTAATATAATTTGATCATTATGGGTGATGTTGACACCAAAGTAGTAATTTTAAGTGTTTTTGATGGTAGATATTGATCTAATCATGTGAACAACACTGATAATAACCTGTCATTATGAGTACTGGATCGATATTTTAACCCATACTTAATAAGGAACAAATAATTTCTACTTCACTTTTGTATCAATATCTGGAGTTCTTTTCTGTGTTTTCTAGGTTCTATAAAGGAGGCAAAGGTTTTGAAGACTATCAAAGACATCACAATGGTATATTCCTAAGGGATTTAGAGGCTCTTCATCAACCAAAGGAAAAGCACCAGTGAGAGTCAGGATGTGATTCCAGGCAGGTGCCACTACTTATTTAAAATGTGTCAAGGTAAGATGCCTATATATGTTCAGATCTGTGCCAGCAACCATGAAGACGCAGAGACTGGAAAGAAGAAACACAGCAGTTTAGTGAGTACTAAGTGTTGTCACATAGGCCATAGCATTTAATCCTGACAATAACCCTGTAAGGCAAGGCTTATTAGGCCCAATAAATGCCAGAAATATGGGTCAAATCCAGGTTCAAAGTTGATACTCTTTCCACAATACATACTTCTCCTCATAACAGGCATACCAATGAGTGCCTTCCTGGAGGGTGTTTTTGCTACATGACCTATTCTCTCAGACCTGCCAGATTTTCATCTACATGCATGTTATTTCTCACCAGAATAAACATGACTTACAGAGAACTGAGCCTAAGTAATTTTGCTCAGTTACTCTGTATCAGGAGTCGGCAAACTGTTTCTATAGACAGATGGCCAGTAGGTTAAGCTTGGGGACAAAACAGTCTCTATTGCAACCACACAATTCTGACAGCCATAGATAATATGTAAATGATTGGGTGGGCATGGCTACATTCCATAAAACGTCATTTACAAAAACTGACAGTAAGCCATATTTGGCACATAGGCTGTAGTTTGGCCAATCCTTGCTCTATACCAAAGGTAGTCATTTTTTACATCATTCAGTCTATATAGTTTCAGAGTGTCAGAGTGTTCTGTCTCCTATACTCAAAATCTCCTTAGTACTGTATGCAGCCGTGATTCCCCAGTGTCCCTCACCATAGAAGCCTTCATGTTTTATTACAATTCATCCTTGGAGAAGGGTGTGAAACAAGGACCCAAGCCTGTTGCCCATCACAGTGAAATTTGTGTCATCAGAAGAATATTTATAAAGGCTCTCAGAGAACTCAGAGTTGGTGCCCCACTGCCAGTATCAGAGCTGGCCCCGTGGTAGAAAATCTCATGCAGAGGGTGGGCTCTAATTTCAGAGGATAAGAACCTGGCCTCCCATGGATGTCTCCATTGGAACTATTGATTATGTAGTAGAACAAAATGAGATTGACAACACTTGAGCCACCAGCATCTAAATTCTGTGTAGGAAATTGTGTGCCAGTCAACTACACTGATATACCTTCCTATGCTAGCGTGTGTCTTTAACTTTTTTTTCAATTTTTTGGCGGTACGCGGGCCTCTCACTGTTGTGGCCTCTCCCGTTGCAGAGCACAGGCTCTGGATGCATAGGCTCAGCAGCCATGGCTCACGGGCATAGCCGCTCCATGGCATGTGAGATCTTTCCGGACCAGGGCACGAACCCGTGTCCCCTGCATCGGCAGGCGGACTCTCAACCACTGCGCCACCAGGGAAGCCCTAACATGTGTCTTTAAACACCCCACAACTCCACCAAATTATTCATGTTGACTTGATTTTTCCACTCTTCCTCCTTTTCTAGCACTTTTTTATTTTATATGTATGCCTAGTTGCTTTAGAGATATTCTGCTATGTTTCTGAACTTGGCTTGATCAGGGGTAGTAGGCAGGCTGTGATTGGAATCTTAATAACCTGTCAAAACAGAGCATTTAAATCCTGTTCATGTTATTTTCTTTCCTTCCCATGGAGCACAGATAGCCAGAAAGACAAATAGGAGAGGCCCCTTGGTATTTTTCCCTTGTTTGTGTGATCCTAAGGGTTTTGATGAACTGGACTTTGCAAGGTGCGTTGAGACTGTTCAAGCCAGTTTCAGCTGGATGTGACTTGCTTAATGATTTGGCAAGGATCTGAGGCACTGGAAATCAAAACACAACAAAAAAGAAAAAAGAACTCAGATCAGCATACATCATAACAATAGAATCATTCAGCATCTTATCTGGTTACTTATTATAGGTTATGCAGTGATAGAAATGGAAATAATTTACTCTGGCCACTCTGTGTTACTGTTAAATCATTTATGTGCTATGAAAGTGTTTGCAAACTGTCAAGACTCAAAGATTCCCTAACTGCATTCTCCCGAGGAGTTCTCCAACACCATCCCTGGTTCTGATTCATATTTTAAACATTTTCTTAGAATGTGAGCTTTATCATCCGTGTTAAAGTTCAGCAAGGCCTACTTTTCCAGATAGATCACCATCAAGAGATACGGTAAGATAAAATAACGTTTTGATGGTGAGATACGGTAAAATGACGTTTTGATGGTGAATGATATATGATATAACGTGATATATTATGCTCCTTGTAATAATTTTTAATTTTTGAAATAGCTAATTCTTTGGGGGCCATGTAATATATAATTCCAGAGATTTTAGTGATATCAGGTATCTTTCAAGTATCATTTTAATTGAGCTCTGGGGCTTTTTGTCCCCATCAACTGTGAATCAGACAGGAGTCCATTAAACCCTATTGAGTGACAAATCATAGGCCAAGGAAAAATTGGTTCAGAAGTCATGCCTGAAGACAAATAAGATTCAGTCCCTGCCTTCAAGGAGCATGTGGTTAAATAGAGAGAGAGAGAAAGTATACAGAAAACTGCAAAGTAAAAATGTTATGAATTTAGTAAGAGGCAAAATGTCACAGGAGTTAGAGAGAATGAGTAGTAACAATTATTATTATAGCAGCTACATTTAGTGAGCCGTATTTATTTACTTACTATGTGCTAAGCACTCTTTTTTAAACTTACATATTTTTTTTTAACTTTGAGATATAATCCATTGTACAGATGAGAAAAAGAGGTCCAGAGAAGTTAAGCAACTTGGGCAAGGTTTATAGCTATTACGTGGTAGTCCTGGGTTCACTAAGCAAGACAGTGAAATGATGAAAGTGCATTCCAATACTGGAGAGATTGTATCAGGAGAGATTTAGAGAGGGAGTCTAGTTAATGGAATATTGAAACAATCCATGAGAAATTAAAAAGACAAGACCAGAGTAGTGGCAATGGGGACACCAAGGGGTAGAGGATAAAAGAGGGTGGAATTTCTATGAGATTTTTGGAAGAAAGGATCACAAATGGGATTTGGTAACTAGTTTCACAACACGGAATATAGGAAAAGTGAGTCAAAGATGACTAAAGTGAGGGCTTCCCTGGTGGCACAGTGGTTGAGACTCCGCCTGCCGATGCAGGGGACACGGGTTTGTGCCCCGGTGTGGAAAGATCCCACATGCTGCGGAGCGGCTGGGCCCGTGAGCCGTGGCCGCTGGGCCTGCACGTCCGGAGCCTGTGCTCCGCAATGGGAGAGAGCCCACAACAGTGAGAGGCCCGCGTACCACAAAAAAAAAAAAAAAAGATTACTAAAGTGTTTTGAGCTCCAATGATTAGAAGTAGGGAGGGGAGATTTTAGGGGATTAACCAGATCACATTGTGCTCATTTCTCTTTTCCCAGCCCTCTTTGCATTGTATCTGTAACTATTCGTTTCTGGGTCTCTCTCCTCCATTAATTTTGAGCTCCTTATGCCTCATGATTTATATAGGCCCAGCACTCAGAACAGTGCTCCAGGCATAGTTAAGTCTTCCATAAACATTCCTTTGGAATAAACTTTAAACATAGTATTTAGAAGTCCTCAGTGAATAGACAAATATGAGTGTTTAGTAGGCAGTTGGAAATAAAGAAAGGACATTTTAAATGGTATCAGAGCTGTAGAAGTAGATTTTGACTATCAGAAAGAGACAATATTTGAAATCCTGAAAACGGGTTAATACTTTGGATGAGAATATGAAAGAGACAGCAAACTGAGTAGAACTGAGGGTTAAAGAAAACAATAAGAGGCAAGAGGAAGACAGGAATCGAAACAGGATTCAAAAAGAGATTTTATTTAAAGGAATGGCTAATCATTAATGTCAAATGCTAAAGCTTCTGATGGTCTGTAAGAATCCAGAGGAAATTTCTGTTTTCTTATTACCCATTTTATACTTGCTATAATGGAATATTATATTTGAAGAGGTAGTACAGATGTTATATTAATTAGAAGGCTTATTAGAAGGCTTATTGCTCCCTTTTAATAGATGTGTGTATACTCCTCAGGGGAAAGGAAAACATTTGCATAGATAATCAGTCAGATGAAAAATAATTAGTACATTACATGAGCTCATCATAAGCTATCCCATTTCAAACCACCCTCATTTAATCACCGGATGTGAAATGACCATTAACTTAAACTTACTTGAAGTTTACCATTGTGACTTTCGTACTGCCTACTATATTACAATGCCAGGTATTCTCCATTAAAGATCTCTGTTTCTGATCTCTCAGCATTTCCTGTACATTTTCCCTTTTAGACAAAAGGATTATATGTTTTGGATGAGTTCTGAAGTCATTTGTTTGGAAGAAATTCAGCAGAGTGACTATTTAAGTCTTGTATTTGCATTTGAAATACTTAAAATGTACTCATCATCCAGCCCTCCTTAATGTACTGAATTATGAAAACTGACTCCAAACGTCCTGCATATGTTATTTTGAAAATACAGTTGTTTTGTTGCTGTTCTTTTCAAACAATCACAAAATACCTCATCTTCTTAGTCAGCTGTGAACTCAGACCATTAATGAAAAAGAATAAGTAAAGTTATTAGCATTATAAGTATATTATTCTTATAATATATCATAAGAATAAACAGTAGAGGACTTTATTAGGTAAGATATGACATATCCACTCAGCTATGTCTTGTCAGGTAATTGATACATTATAAGAAATTATCTCTATCCATGCATCCTGGAGTATACATTTCTCCTCAGACTCAGAATAGAAACCCTAGAATGATTATCTTTTACAAATCTATTCTGCATTATAACTAAAATAACATATTAATAGCTATAGATGGAAATTTTAACAACTCAATAGGTGGAGCAAAATCTAGGTTACACACTTCAAAGAAATAATTAGTGATATGGAGGACAGTGGTGAGATATTCACAGAAAAACAAGGAAATAACATATAGGTAAAAACAGTTAAGATATAGAGGATATATTGAGAGGCTCCAAGCCACATCTAAAAATAGATCCACAGGAAATGAATAAGAGGAAAGAAGGAAAAAACTATATTTGAAGAGGTAATAACTTGTAAATTTCCAGAATTCAAAAATCAGTGGCCTTCACATTTAAATGTACCTTGAGGGACTTCCCTGGTGGTGCAGTGGTTAAGAATCTGCCTGCCAAAGCAGGGGACACAGGTTCAATCCCTGGTCTGGGAAGATCCATATGCCACAGAGCAGCTAAGCCCTTGCCACAACTACTGAGCCTGCGCTCTAGAGCCTGTGAGCCACAACTACTGAGCCAGCACGCCACAACTACTGAAGCCCACACACTCTAGGGCCCACGCGCTGCAACTATTGAAGCCCGCGCACCTAGAGCCCGTGCTCTGCAACAAGAGAAGCCACCGCAATGAGAAGCCAGTGCACTGCAATGACGCGTAGCCCCTGCTCACCGCAACTAGAGAAAGCCCGCATGCAGCAACAAAGACTCGACACAGCCAAAAATAAATGTAAAAAATTTTTTAAAAATGTACCTTGAATAGAGAGCAGGATAAATAAGTGTAAAATCACATCAAGTCACATTATAATGGATCTGTAGAGCATAAAGGATAAAGAAGAATCTTAAAAGCTACCACAGAGAAAAGGTAGATTACCTTAAAAAGGAAAATCAGTTTAGACTTCCAGAAATCTTCTTAACAGAAACAATAAATGCTAGAATATAATGGTGCTGGGGAGAAATAATGTTCGATTTAGAATTTTATACTCATCTGTATCAACATTCAAAAAGGAGAGCAAAAGTACAGACATTCACTACACAACCATAAAAAGATACAAGTATATAAAAAACAAAGTTAACCCAGAGGGAAACATGGGATATACGAAAGTACAGCAAGCATAAAAATTGATAAATGTTATTAATGGCCAATCATAGAAAGACTTAGTAATTTTTTAGTTTCAAAAAGCTTCATCCAAAATTATAGACAATAATAACAAGATGGTGGATGGTTATTGTTTAATAGGTAATTAAAGTACAAAAAGATCTATGTCCGGGACTTCCCTGGTGGTGCAGTGGTTGAGAGTCCGCCTGCCAATGCAGGGGACACGGGTTCGTGCCCCGGTCTGGGAAGATCCCACATGCTGCGGAGCGGCTAGGCCCGTGAGCCATGGCCGCTGAGCCTGCGCGTCCGGAGCCTGTGCTCCGCAACCGGAGAGGCCACAACAGTGAGAGGCCCGCGTACTGCAAAAAAAAAAAAAAAAAAAGATCTATATCCTATACAAGAGGAAGAGAAGCACATCTAAGAACTTGATATTTTAGACCTTAAGAAACTTTATTTATAAATTAATATTATAGTTTTCAAACCTAAAATGGAAAAAGGAGAATGAGGAAAAATTTATCAATATTGTACACAGATAAAAAGGAGAGAAAAGCAAGGCAAATAGAAAACACAAAATACTGCTCAGAAATGAGGTCAGATAGAAAAGTAATCACAATAAATATGTAACAGGTTTATTGAACATGCTGGACTCAATAAAATGAAATCAAGAAATAGTCCTGTTTTCCTTTCACTAATTCATTTCAGACTTCTATCTGATCTGCTTTCTCCTAGATAGATCTCATAGCTTTTTGTCACTTTCAGATATTAATAGATATGCTTCATTTTCAGTAGTAAAAAAGCCTAGTCTACTCTAAATAGAAACTTCAGTCTCTCATTCAACTTAAAGCTTCTGTCCCTCTGCTATCCCTTCTGCAGCTCAGACCTAACCAAGACATAGGAACTTGCAGTGGGGGAGTAGTCTCATATTTTGTTCTTTTATGATTCCCCTCTGCTCTTGTTCCCTTTCCTTTAATCTGGGCTACCTTAGCCCCTCCAAGGCTGAAGTGGAAAGATATGGGGAAAGGTAACAGAGAATTCTATTATAGGTGTCATATGCCTGAGCATAAGAGATGTCAGAAGGCTGGCTGGTTGGCTGTCATAGAGTGCAAAACAGAAAACAATTAACAAAATGGCAATGGAAAGTATTTTATCTATCAATAATTCCTTTAAATGTAAATGGATTAAACTCCCCACTCAAAAGGTATAAAGTGGCTGAAAGGATTAAAAAACAAGATCCAGTGATATGCTATCTACAAGAGACTCACTTTAGATATAAAGACACACATAACCTGAAAGGGAAGGGATAAAAAGAGATGATTAGAAGCAAAACTACAAAGGAAATTTTAAAATATTTAAATATGAATGCAAATTAAAGTACCATATGTTAAAATTCATGTACTATAGGGACTTCTCTGGTGATTCAGTGGCTAAGACTCCTGGCTCCCAAGGCAGTGGGCCTGGGTTGAATCCCTGGTCAGAGAACTAGATCCCACATGCTGCAACTAAGAGTTCACATGCCACAACTAAAGATCCTGCATGCCGCAACTAAAGATCCTGCATGCTGCAACAAAGATCCAGCATGCCGCCCAGCACAGCCAAATAAATAAAATAAATAAATAAATATATTTTAAAAATTCATGTACTATAACTAAATGGTAGTCAGATGGAAATGTATGGCTTTAGATGGATTTGTGAATAACAAGACAGATTGAAACTAAATGACTTAAGTGTTCCACTCATGAAGCTAGAACAGAATAAACTGAAAGAAAGTAGAAGGAAATAATATAATACAGATAAAAGCAGAAATTAATAACATTAAAAACAGAGAAATAATAAGAGGATCAACAAACTAAAAAATAGTCTTAAAAATACTAAAACAGAAAAACTTATAGCAAGAATAATCAAGAAACCAATATAAAAAACATAGATTAATAAAAGGATAAAAATAGAACAAACATATGGATATATAGAGAATTTTAAAAGCACTTATGAATAACTTTATGCCAGTAAATTTGGAAACATTTTGAAATGGACTTTTTTTAGAAAATACAAATTATAAAAATGATTCAAGAAGAAATTAAAGTTTGCATAAACCAATAATCATTAAAGAAATTGAATTGGTAATCAAGGACTCCCCTACAAAAGACTTCAAGCCCTGACAGTTTTACCAAATATTTAAGGACAGTTAGTTCCTATTTCATACAAACTTGTCCAGAAAATAGTCAAAATTTAAGGTATACTAAATTCATCTTATGAAGCTAGAATAATTTCGGTACATAAATGAAAAAGACTGTGTAAGAAAAGAAACTGTTAGTCCAATTGCATTTATGAATATGAATCCAAATCCTAAATAAAACAAAAACAAATCAAATTCAGACAGGCAAAGTAAAGTTTATACCAGGAATACAAGGATTGTATAATATTTGAAAATACAGTGGTGGTGTTTATCATGTAAACCAAATAAAGGATAAAAGCCATACAGTCATCAAAATACATGCAGGAGAAATGTCTATTTAGGTCTTCTGCCCATTTTAGGATTGGGTTGTTTGTTTTTTTGATATTGAGCTGCATGAGCTGCTTGTAAATTTTGGAGATTAATCCCTTGTCAGTTGCTTCATTTGCAAATATTTTCTCCCATTCTGAGGGCTGTCTTTTTGTCTTGTTTATGTTTTCCTTTGCTGTGTAAAAGCTTTTAAGTTTCATTAGGTCCCATTTGTTTATTTTTGTTTTTATTTCCATTTCTCTAGGAGGTGGGTCCAAAAGGAACTTGCTGTGATTTATGTCATAGAGTGTTCTGCCTATGTTTTCCTCTAAGAGTTTGATAGTGTCTGGCCTTACATTTAGGTCTTTAATCCATTTTGAGTTTATTTTTGTGTATGGTGTTAGGGAGTGTTCTAATTTCATTCTTTTACATGTAGCTGTCCAGTTTTCCCAGCACCACTTATTGAAGAGGCTGTCTTTTCTCCATTGTATATTCTTGCCTCCTTTATCAAAGATAAGGTGACCATATGTGCGTGGGTTTATCTTTGGGCTTTCTATCCTGTTCCATTGATCTATACTTCTGTTTTTGTGCCAGTACCATACAGTTTTGATTACTGTAGCCTTGTAGTATAGTCTGAAGTCTGGGAGCCTGATTCCTCCAGCTCCTTTTTTCTTTCTCAAAGGTGCTCAAAATCACTAATCATTAGAGAAATGCAAATCAAAACTACAATGAGGTATCACCTCACACCAGTCATAATGGCCATCATCAGAAAATCTACAAACAATAAATGCTGGAGAGGGAGTGGAGAAAAGGGAACCCTCCTGCACTGTTGGTGGGAATGTAAATTGATACAGCCACTATGGAGAACAGTACGGAGGTTCCTTAAAAAACTAAAAATAGAACTACCATACCACCCAGCAATCCCACTACTGGGCATATACCTTGAGAAAACCATAATTCAAAAAGAGTCATGGGGCTTCCCTGGTGGCGCAGTGGTTGAGAATCTGCCTGCCAATGCAGGGGACACAGGTTTGAGCCCTGGTCTGGGAAGATCCCACATGCCACAGAGCAACTAGGCCTGTGAGCCACAACTACTGAGCCTGCACGTCTGGAGCTTGTGCTGCGCAACAAGAGAGGCCACGGCAGTGAGAGGCCCGCACACCATGATGAAGAGTGGCCCCCGCTAGCTGCAACTAAAGAAAGCCCTCGCACAGAAATGAAGACCCAACACAGCCAAAAATAATTAATTAATTAATTAATTAATTAATAATTTTTTAAAAAGTCATGTACCACAATGTTCATTGCAGCTCTATTTACAATAGCCAGGACATGGAAGCAACCTAAGTGTCCATTGACAGATGACTGGATAAAGAAGATGTGGCATATATACAATGGAATATTACTCAGCCATAAAAGGAAACGAAATTGAGTTATTTGTAGTGAGGTGGATGGACCTGGAGTCTGTCATACAGAGTGAATTAAGTCAGAAAGAGAAAAACAAATACCATATGCTAACACATATATATGGAATCTAAAAAAAAAAAAAAAAAAAGGCTCTGTGGAACCTAGGGGCAGGACAGGAATAAAGACGCAGACATAGAGAATGGACTTGAGGACACGGGGAGGAGGAAGGGTAAACTGGGAGTGAAGTGAAAGACTGGCATGGACATATATACACTACCAAATGTAAAATAGATAGCTAGAGGGAAGCAGCCTCATAGCACAGGACGATCAGCTCAGTGCTTTGTGACCACCGAGAGGGGTGGGATAGAGAGGGTGGGAGGCAGACACAAGAGGGAGGAGATATGGGGATATATGTATATGTATAGCTGATTCATTTTGTTATAAAGCAGAAACTAACACACCATTGTAAAGCAATTATACTCCAATAAAGATGTTTAAATAAATAAATTAATAAATGCAGGAAAAACATTAAACAAAAATAAAACCCATTCAATTTTTTAAAAATTAGAAGAGGATTTCCAGGAACGTCCTGAACCTGATAGATTATCTGTCAAAACTGACAATCACCATGTAAAACAGATCTCCCACCCAAAAAATTATCTCAATACATGGAAAAAAAGTATTTAATGAAATTCACCTCATTCATGATTTTTTTTAAAAAGCTCAACAAGTTAGGAATAAAAGGGAATTTCTTCAAACTAATAAAGGGCTCAACTAAAAGTTACAGCTAACCCTATTCTTAATGCTGAAAAACAGTGCTGTCCTCTTAAGATCTGTAGCAGGGTAAGATTTTCCTTCAACATTGTACAGGAGGTACTAGTCAGTGCAATAGGTAAGAATAATAGAGTACATGCATACAGATTAGAGAGGAAGGACTAAATTTGCCTTTATTCACAGATGGCATAATAATCTTTATAGAAAATTCCAAAGAATCTTCAAAAAAGCTCCCAAAACTAATAATTAAGTTTAGTAAGTCCTCATGATACAAGGTCAATATATAAAAATCAAATGCATTTCTATATACAGCAGTCAACAATTGGAAAATGAAATATAAAAACAGTAGTATCAGAAATTATGAAATATTCAGGGCTAAGTCTAATATGTGTAAGATGTATATGCTGAAAATTACAGAGCACTGCTGAGAGAAATTAAAGAAAATATAACTACATGGAGAAATATATCATGATCATGGGCTGGAAGACTTCATATGATAAAATGTCAGTTCTCAAATTGGTCCATAGATTGAACGCAGTCTTAATCACAGCAACTTTTTTTTCCCCTAGAAGTCGATAGGCTGTTTCTAATATTTATGTAGAAAACCAGAAGATCAGGAATAGACAAAATACTTTTGAAAAAAGGAACACAACTGGAAGACTCATACTACCTGATTTCAAGACTTAATATACAGGTGCAGTAATTAAGACAATACTGTATTGGAAAGATGTATAGATCAATGGAACATAATAGAGATTCCAAAAATAGATCTACACATATGACATCAATTTGATTTTCAACAAAGGTGCTGAAGCCATTCACTGGAGCAAAGATAATCTTTTCAACAAATAGTGCTAGAAAAATTAGACATCCACATGCAAAAAACCCTCCTCAGTCCTTACTTCATACCATATACAAAAACTCAGATTAAAAAAAGATTTCTAGATAGAGCACCAAAAGCATGAACCACAAAGGAAAAAAGTGATACATTGAACTTCATCAAAATTTTTAAAATTCTACTCTTTGAAAGACACTTTTGAAAAATGAAGACAAGCCACAGGCCGGTAGAAAATGTTTGAAGAACTTATATCTGATAAAGGACTTGTAACCAGAACATGTAAAGAACTTTCAAAACTCAATAATTTAAAAATAAGATTAAAATGGGCATGATTTGGACAGCCACTTTACCAAAGAGGATATACAGGTGGTTAATAAGCACAGGAAAAGATATTCGACGTCTTTAGTCATTAGAGAAATGCAAATTAAAACCACAGTGAGATGCCACCATACTCCTATTAAAATATCTAAAATTAAAAATTGATTATATCTAGTGTTGGCAAGGATTTGCAATAACTGGAACTCTCATAAACTACTGGTTTGGAATATCTACTGCAATAGTCACTTTGGAAGACAATCTGGCAGTTTCTTAAAAAAATCAAACATATATCTACCCTATGACCCAACCATTTTAGTCCTAGGTATTTATTCAAGAGAATGAAATAAAAGCATATATCAATATAAAGACTTTTACATGAATGTTAATGGTGGCTTTATTCATAATAGCCTAAACCTGGAAACAACTCAAAAGTCTATCAACAGGCGAATGGATAAACAGATTGTGGTATGTCTGTACAATAGAATACTACTCAAAAATAAAAAGGAATGCGTTATTGAAATGCAACAACATGCATGAATCTCAAAATAATTATGTTGAGTGAAAAAAAGCCAGACACTAAAGAGTACATATAGTATAATTACATTTATACAAAATTCTAGAAACCACAAACTAGTCTATAGTGATAGAAAGCAGAGCCATTGTTGCCAGGGGCTGGAAGTAGGGAGAATGAATATACTACAAAAGGTCATGAGAGGGACTTCCCTGGTGGCACAGTGGTTAAGAATCCACCTGCCAGTGCAAGGGACACGGGTTCAGTTGTGGTCCGGGAAGATCCCACATGCCGCAGAGCAACTAAGCCCGTGCACCACAACTACTGAGCCTGTGCTCTAGAGCCCATGCCCCACAACTACTGAGCCTGTGTGCCACAACTACTGAAGCCCACGCGCCTAGAGCCCGTGCTCCGCAGCAAGAGACGCCACCACAATGAGAAGCCTGCACATTGCAATGAAGAGTAGCCCCTGCTTGCCGCAACTAGAAAAAGCCCGCGGGCAGCAACGAAGACCCAGTGCAGCAAAAAAAATAAATTAATTAAATAATTTTTTAAAAAAAGAAAAAGGTCATGAGAGAATTTTTTGGATGATGGAAATGTTCTGTATTTGATTTTGGTGGTGTTTATACCATTGTATACACTTACCAAAAGTGTATACTTAAATAGTGAAGTTTACTGTATATAAATTACATCTCAGTAAATCTGATTTAGGAAAAAAAAACTATTGCAGATATACTGAATGGTTAAGTTTTAGAAGCAATCATATTAAAATTAATCTTTAAAAAGATATCCACTATCACTCTTAATATTCACCATTTACTAACTGATATTAGGACTTACTATAAAGGAATAAGATCACCAATGGGGGAGAGAGAAAGAGAAAGGGAGACAGAGGGAGAGAAGACATGGAACAAGAGACTAAAAGTACTTCATTTGAAAATGATATAATTATTTAAAAGATCCTATAAAATTTACAGACAAAAATACTGAAACTAAAAAAAAATTCAGCAAGTTTGCTGAATACATATACACACAAAAATTAAAAACATTCCCTTTCTTCAGTATTAACTAACTTAAGAAACTGAAAATTAAAGTACTACTTTATCAAATAGAATCAAAAAGAAGCTCAAATTATAAGGTGTCTATGAATAATTCTAGCAAGAAATCTCAAAACCTTTATGAATAAAAATGGCAAAGCATTATTGAAGGACATGAGAAGATTTGGATACATAGAGGAATATATCATGTTTATGGATGGAAAGTCCCACTATTATAAAGGTTAAATTGTTCTCCATATTAATGTACCCATTTGATGCAATTCCAAGCCAATTATAAAGACCTTTTCATGAAAATTGTCAAGCTGAACTTAAAATCTATATAGAAGAATGCAGAGTCAAGAACAGATAACACTGTTCTGATGAACAAAGTTGTGAGAGTCTTGTCCTAATAAGTATCAGAAGTTATTATAAAGCCATATTAATCAACCCAATGTGGTATTTGCACAGGATCATGGGAACATAATAGAAAGTCCTAAAACAGATTTATCCATAAATAGAGACTTGCTATACAGGGAAGGGAAAATCATGGACATTTACATTAATGGTGCTGGAGCCATTAGTAACTCATATGGAAAATAAAATTTGATCTCCACCTCAAATGACAACAACAACAACAAAAATACAGAAAGGGAGCTCCCCTGGTGGCACAGTGGTTAAGAATCCGCCTGCCAATGCAGGGGACATGGGTTCGAGCCCTGGTCCAGGGAGATCCCACATGCCGTGGAGCAACTAAACCCGTGAGCCACAACTACTGAGCCTGTGCTCTAGAGCCTGTGAGCCATAACTACTGAGCCCGCGTGCCACAACTACTGAAGCCCGCGCGCCTAGAGTCTGTGCTGCGCAACAAGAGAAGCCACAACAATGAGAAGCCTACGCACCGCAATGAATAGTAGCCCCCGCTCGCCACAACTAGAGAAAGCCCATGCGCAACAGCGAAGACCCAATGCGGCCAAAACTTAATTAATTAATTTAAAAATCCAGAAAGATTGATGACCTACATGTGGAAAGTGGGGTAAGCAAAGCATTAAAATTTATGAAGAAAATATAGGAGGGTCGTGTGGTAAGAAAGAACTTAATAACTAAAATGGAAAAAGCACAAACCAGAAAAGATGTTAATAAACTTGTCCACACTGAAACTTTTCAAATGTCCTGTTCAGCAAAAGATGCCACAAACAAAATTCAAAGATAAGACACAGATGGGGCATTTACAACGTATACCATTGATGTATAGTCATAATATATGCAAAAGGATTCATAACCACTATATTTAAAATGTAGTGAACAGTTATTCTTATAGATAAATAAGAAAAAAGACAATTAACAGAAAAGTAAATAAAGGATAGGAATAGACATTTCACAGAAGACTAGACTTAACAGAAGACTGAACTCAAATAGCCACATTAAAATATGTTCAGCCTCAACAAGTAAACCCAGAATTGCAAATTAAGACAATAATGAGAAAATTTTTATTAGATTTTCAAAATATATATAATTTGATAATCACAAGTGTTGGCAAGGATATGGAGTTAAGAAATAGTGAGCTTATAAATTGGTTACATCAAGTGGAGGAGCCATCTGGTAACATCTAATAAAGATGAGGATTTGTATATCCTATGATACAGTTTTGTTACAAATGGGAATATATTTAGAGTGGTGTTTCTAGCAGTGGACTTATTTGATTTGGGATGGGACAATTCTTTATGTGTTACCACCCAACACATTGAAGGACATTGAGCATCACTGTAGCTAGTAGTACTCGTCCTTGTAATTTGACAATCCAGAATGTTCCTACACATTTCCAGGCACTTTTCGGGGTGAGAGGGATACAATATCCTACCTAAGCTGAGAATCACTGCTCCATCGAAACTCCTTCTCACATGCAGAAGGGAACATGTACAAGACTGTTTGTCTCAGCATTGTTTATAATGGTAAAAACTGGGGAATAAATCAACAACTAATTGACAATAGAAGAATGAGTAGAAAGTGTGGTTTATTCATGTAATTAAAAACTTTTCAACTACAGGTATCTATAAGGATAAATCTCAAAAACATCACGTTGCATGAAAAAATAAAGTTGCATAATTATATAGCTACTGTTATTCCACTCACTTAAAACTTATAAAATGCATAACAGCCCTATATATAGTTTATATGTATGCACACATATGTGAGCTACATATATGTGTAAACAGTATAAAAACATGCTTTGAATGGTACACACCAGGGCAGTGGTCACCAGTGGAGATGAAAGAGGAGATGAATGAGGTCATGGAAGGGTACAGAGAAGGCCTCAACAGTATCTGTAATGTATTATTTATGTAAAAGAAAAGAATGAATGAAATATAACAAAATATTGATTTGTTACGGTTGAGTGCTGAGTGGGCTACAGTTTCCCTCTGATTTCCTTGAGAAGTTATTTTTCCATAAACACTCTTCATTTTTAGCTATACCCCTTTGTTCTTTCTCAGTAGGAGAGAAAGTTACCTGATTGGTGTGTTTGGAGAGGAACTGGACATTCCCAACTTAGCACCTCTCTCCTCCTCTCTGCAGAGAGCTTGTGCCCTGGTCTGCTGTTGGCTACAAGGTAAGCGTAGTGTTGGAAACCAGGGAAAACTGTGTCCACGTGGCTACAGGTGCCTAAGCCGATTGCTACTCCATACCCAAGCCATGTTTTCCAAACTTACCAGAAAGAAGCTGCAATTTAGAGCCCTATCTGCCTGTCTTTGTCTCTCTTACTTGTCATTTAGAAGTTAGAAGGGAAGATGTGTTGTGTGTTTCTGCACATACCTAGGCCATATCCTCCAACATAGACTTTATTGGTTGTACAGCATGCTTTATTTCCATTTGCCTGACTTCTTTGTCTCTCTCAATTGAGTCAGAACTTGGGTAGGGAGGATGAGGGATGAAATTTACTTGCCCTCTCAAACCTCAACGGTAAGTACAAAGATGTTTCTTATATTATTCTCTATATTTTAAAATAATGAACAAGTTTTTTAAAACATATGTCAAGGTTCTAAATAATTGTGGAGATATATATGTATGTGTACACACACAGAGACACATACTCACTAATACACACACACACCTCTCAATAGCTTGCTTTTCAGAATAGATTTCTCACAGTTATTTAAAATCAAGTAGTAATAGTTAATGAATTGGAAAGACCTGGCTGAACAAGTACTGTACTTAAAGCAAAATCAGAAATTCCATGCTGGAGAAATAAGTAAGTTCTGCTTTTCTATCCACATGAATCAAATAAAAAGAACACTCTGGAAGCAAAGGCACCTATGTTTTGAGCCAACAAGGACTATGTCTGTATCATTTCTATTGTAAAAATATAAAAGAGGGACTTCCCTGGTGGCGCAGTGGTTGGGAATCCGCCTGCCAATGCAGGGGACACGAGTTCGAGCCCTGGTCCGGGAAGATGCCACATCCCGCGGAGCAGCTAAGCCCGTGCGCCACATCTACTGAGCCTACGCTCTACAGCCTGGGAGCCACAACTACTGAGCCCACGTGCCACAACTACTGAAGCCCACGTGCCTAGAGCCCGTGCTCCGCAACAAGAGAAGCCACTGCAGTAAGAAGCCCGCACACCGCAACGGAAGAGTAGCCCCCGCTCACCGCAACTAAGAAAGCCCACACGTAGCAACAAAGACCCAAGGCAGCCAAAAAAGAGAAAAAAAAAAAAAAATATATATATATATATATATATATATATATATATATATAAAAGAAATGGAAAATGGGTTTTAGAGGTAAAGATTTTAACTTTTTACGCATCAGAATTATGGAGTGTAAGAAATTAGTACAACAGGTATCAAAAGAGGTGCTTGGTTAACATAACATTATACTGGTTAAATTCACCAAACTTATTATCCCTTCAGGTTTGCTAACTCCTTCGCTTCAAGTCTCCTACTTTGTTGTTTTCCTTTTGACCACATTTCTATACTTTCAGGACAAGGGCTTGCCCTGCAGAAAAAGAACTTAGCTGAAATTAGGAGGTTTAATCAAAGCTTTTCTAGACAGCATGAACAATCAACAAACCCTGAACTGGGCAAAATGAAATGCCATTCAAATGGAAACAGCTAGAGCTTGCAGATTTCCCCAACAAAGAACATGATTCCAATCCTAACTCCCCCTCATCTCTTCATTACATACTTTTTTCCAGTGTTAGATGTGAATGAAATGTGGGTTGTTGGGAGAAAGGGGGTTGTGAGGGATGGGGGCTGAATAGGGAAGAGTCACACAACATTGCTTCCTTGTTGCTGCACAGAATGCAAGTCATTATTTTTCAATGACAGTATACAGAGACAATTTGAATTTGTAGAGGTGCCTCTCTCTTGTGTCTTTTTTTCTTTTTTTTGGCAACAGTTTTCAGTTCCTAGAAATTGGCTCATACTTCAGCCTGTAGACATGTCTCAATGTGTCATTTTTTAACCACTATGAGAGAAACAAAATGTGCTTCTGACTTTAGAAAGGAAGTCAGAGAAGTAAGAGCATATGTCAGATGGACCTCTACATCTAGATGAAGAAATGAGCACAAACAGCTTTCTTTCCCAGCAGCTTGGTGTATTGTGTCATATTCTCAGCACTGTGGATTTATTAATTATGATTCATGGATAGGCATTCTATAGATTAAAAAGGCTGAAATATAATCAATTAAGATGGCCCAATTATATTGCTTCTAGAATAGAGTACTTTCAAATAGCTTCTCAAATTTTATGGCCAGCAATGGGAAATCCAACAAGAGTGTAATAGATGTCAGATTATTTCAATAGTAAAACCACTAATTCTTCTTTTGCAGATGAATTTAGAAGAATAAATCTATATCCTTCCACCTGGACTTTAATGCCGGAATGCTCATTAAAATAGAAAATAATCTTTACTCCTGAAAAGGTAGGATATTGTGTTTTTTAGGGTTTTGTTGTTGTTATTGTTGTTGTTAAATGAACTTAAACTCACATTTGCTTCCTTCTCAGTCAAATATATTTCACACCATCTTTACTGAGTACAGCAAGGGAACAGGGGTTTATCTTAAAAAAATGTAATCAATAGATTAGATGGAGAGGTATGTGCAGGGTTAAAGGAAGCAAGGAGGAATGGTGAGGTACTCAGAAACTAATTACAGTGGAAGCCATTTCCACCCACCCCCAAGCCTGAAGGCACAAAGGGAAGAATGGAATTTACCAGAGCCCCTTGAGCACTGAACACAGAAGAAGGGTTGTCAGATGGGAGCTTTAGCCATGAAGGACCTAGCCCCTGCCAGAACACCAGGATGATGGCAAACAAAGATAGAGTAGGAGGAATAAATACCCAGATCTCCTCTTGCCCTTCCACCTCCTGCTGGTGCCTCCATTGCACAAGGAAGTCCAGATGATGCAGTCAATAGAGGTCAGCTTCTCAGACATAGAGCTAGAGAAGAGCAAAGAATGGATCTGAGAGTTACCAGAATAACCAGCACACCACCCTTAGACAGTTACGTTCATCCATACATACATTCACATCTTTGTTCATGCCAGTGATTGTCTCAAATATTATATGAGAACATCATAAACATAAATCCCATTTCTCATTCATTCTAAACACTATACTTCAGCCACACAGTACATCCCAACATCATTTTGGCCTCGACCTACCCATCCAATCTAACCCCTGCTAACAATTTTGAACTTCATTCTCTAGATAATAGACAAAGTCTTTAAAGAGACTTAGGGTTGTTTTTTTGTTTGTTTGGGAAAATGAATCTGGAAACAGTTGAAATATGGACTTGAGTGGAAAGACATTGGCGGCAGGGAGAGTATAGCTGACACTCA
Source organism: Leucopleurus acutus (assembly GCF_964270905.1). Lineage (NCBI taxonomy): Eukaryota > Metazoa > Chordata > Mammalia > Artiodactyla > Delphinidae > Leucopleurus > Leucopleurus acutus. The sequence continues at coordinate 15,204,918 of NC_139162.1, read as the reverse complement.
GGCAAGAAAGTTCATGAATTCTTCACTAAAGTGGGCTTAGACAGGATGAATAGATTCAGGAGTTGTTGTTGAAATAGATTCTGTATGATTTGGTGACAGATTTGAAATGATGAGGGAGGAAGAAGCAAGAACTGAGAATGAAGCTGATGTTTCTAATTTTGGAGGCTAGATCAATTGTTATAACATTCATCAAGTTAAAATAAATATAGAAGAACAGGTTTTGGTGAGAGAAGATAATGAATTTAGTCCTAGACATGCTAAATTTGAGATGCCCGAAGGAAATCTCTGAAGACAAATTCAGTGAGAAGAATTCTGGTCAAGATGGCGCTATAGGGATTTCCCTGGTGGCATAGTAGTTAAGAATCTGCCAGCCAATGCAGGGGGCACGGGTTTGATCCATGGTCTGGGAAGATCCCACATGCCGCAGAGCAACTAAGCCCGTGTGCCACAACTACTGAGCCTGTGCTCTAGAGCCCGTGAGCCACAACTACTGAGCCCACGTGCCACAACTACTGAAGCCTGCGCACCTAGAATCTGTGCTCTGCAACAAGAGAAGCTACCACAATTAGAAGCCTGAGCACGGAAACAAAGAGTAGCCCCCACTCACCACAACTAGAGAAAGCCCGCACGCAGCAACGAAGACCCAAAACACAGCCAAAAACAAATAAAATTAAAAAAAAAAAGATGGCTCTATAGTTTCTTTTTTTGAGCACCGCCCCCCAACCCCACTGCACACAAAAAAAACAATTAATCAGATATTAAAAGAAAATTAGGAACTTCCCTGGTGATCCAGTGGTAAAGAATCCACCTTCCAATGCAGGGGACGCGTGTTCATCCCTGGTCGGGGAACTAAGATCCCATCTCAGCCCATGCGCCACAACTACTGAGCTTGTGCCCCTCAACGAGAGAGCCTGCGTGCCGCAAACTACAGAGGCCACGTGCTCTGGAGCCCACGCGCCACAACTAGGGAGAGAAAAACCCTCACGCCACAACTAGAGAGAAGCCCGTGCACTGCAACTAGAGAGAAACCCGAGCAGACCGTGCTCTGTAACGAAAAAGATCCCTCATGCCTCAACAAAGATCCCATGTGCCACAACTAAGACCCAACGCAGCCAAAAAAATAAGGAAAATAAATAAAATAAAATAAATATTAAAAAAGAAAAGAAAATTAAGAGGTATGGTGTATTCATAAATGAGATAAATACCCTTGAGACCAAAAAATGAAACAGAAACTTAAATTAGTGAGTGGCAAGAAGGGTTTGAATCCATGGATGAGGAGGGCTCTGGGAATGGAGACAATGATGACTGGAAGGCCAGCCCCTAAAGTAGTTGTTCCTTGTTGTGGGAGGGAGTGGGAAACAGGAGCCAAACTGGATTTCTGAAACCAGGGACTAAGGTGGGGACTCCCCACAGCCCAAACTGAAGGAAGAGCTGCTGCCAAGTCTTGCCAGGGGCTTCAGGAGAAGCCAGACAACCTTAGTACCAGAAAATAAATGTCTTCTCACTAGCTCAGTGACTATATGATGATGTGCCCAATACCGTGGTGGCACAGGGGTCCTCAATCCCAAATTTAAGTCTTGGTTTTGGACTTGGGGCCCTGAGAGCTTGCCTGAAGTCAATTACAAACCATTAGACAGGAAGGAGGTAGGGGAGAGAGAGAGAAGGAAAATAAAACAGTTAAAACCCTCCCCACTGAAAGACCTGGCAAACCGAACTTCAAAAACATAAATCTGTGATAAAAAAATAGAAATAAAATTTAATCAGAACACAAATTAATTCTAAATGATATTGATTTAATAGCCTAGTTGGACAAAGACTTTAAAATACCACTACGTTTATATATATCCCACCCCCATAGGAAAATGTCCTTTAACGCATGACATAAAACATCCATTCTTCTCCTGATCAGGAATAAGAGGGTTTCCCTTTCTCAGGAGTTTGAAATCTGTTCAATCTAGTGACCTGTTGGAAGGGCCCTTTGGGAGGGGTATAACTGGGGTCCTGGATTTTTTTCTATGAGTCATAATTGTTGAACCCCTTAGGAGTAGGAGTCTGCTTCTTCATCTGTTGTTCTTTCCACCTTTGTTCCTGGCAAAGGAACTTCTGGGTCTCCAGCATCACCCTGGCGTTGAAGCCATGTACCATTGAAGCCAGGTAGCTATTTCTGGAGCTGGAGAACCTGGGGTTTCCTGTGACATTCTGGAAGCCTTCCCCAGGGGACTAATTGTGCTCCCAAGAATCCTGGGAGACAGAGCTGGCATTTCTCCTGCTTTGCTGAGGAAGAAAATGGATAAATTCCCTTATCCATTTATGGACTGTGTGGCCTTGGACAAGTTGTTTAATCTCTCTGATAATCCAGTTTTCTTAACTCTAAAATGGGAATACTACCACTTACTGTGGCTACTGCCTTCTGGCACATAGTAGGTTTTTCCTTAAAGCCTGCACCACATTTTTAAATTTCATCAGTGTTAAGGTTTTCTTTGAGGGAGGATTTGATATTTTTTAAGTTGGTAAAATCCACTCATAGAGAAGTCTTGTAACATGGTGAGTGATTAAACTGAGTAATACTGTCTAGGATTTTAAAAAATGGGGTGTTAAGAGGCTTATTTTCTCATATATCTTGTGTGCTGACACTGAGAGCAATTCTGTAAGAGCAATTTCAAAAATGCTTTAGCAGTGATTAGTGCCGGTAAAGTTAGTGTATAATCTCCCAAGGTGACAACTTTGCCGTGTGGTGTGTAAATTCTGATCTCTTGTTCTACATCATGTATTTCACCAAATTTGTATATAGCCTCTAAGTTTATGCATGCCTACTTCTTTCTTTCTCTTACCAAATATTTTCCCTAATGGATTTTCGTTTGAGGTGGTAATTTTTTTTTCTAGCCTAGAAAAGCCACTATACCGCTAAACCCAAGAGAGAGATAGAGCAGCTATGTGCTCCTACACTCAGATTCGAAAAGTGTCGGTGGAGAAGGGAGGGGCAGGTCAGAAGACAGGTTGTTATTTCCATTGCTGGCAATTTAGGTTCAGAGGCATTTCATCTGCAGTCCCCTCAAGTGTTGAATTGAATAAAAGTAGTAGCAGAAACAGTGGGAAGGGTGGTTGGGGGAGGGGCTGTGAACACTTCTAGCTAAACGCAAAGAGACAGGCAGCTCGTAAGCATGCATCCTCAGCTTGGAATAAGAGCCACAAGAAGGCTGAGAGCCAGCTTTTATTGAAACAAGATGCTGCTGTAGTGAAACAAAACACAGACTGAAATCCATCTACACTGGCAGAGTAGTATGGTTATTGAGTATTTGCTTCTCCAGCCAGAAGGGGCTGTGTAGACGACTGTGTGAATGAGAGGAAGAATAAAGCACTGAAGCATTTGCATCTTGCCTAACATGAATGATTTAAGAATAGACATACATCACATGCATCTTTACTAAGAATATATGTGCCTATGAAGATTTACTGCTTATTTTACATTCAACTCAACCAGCATTCTCATTTGCATTGAGCTAGACACCATGCAATACAGATTGTGTATGAGAAGCTTATTGTTTACAAAGATGTGATATCCCACATTCCATTTTTAAGCCAGTTTTCCTTAGAAATATTGCTAAGGATGGTGGGAAGCATCATAAGCTAGCCCTCAATTGTGTTTTTGACAAATAATATACCTAAAGTAAATGACCAATACAAGGAAAATGAATTAAAAATAATGCTGCAGGAAAAGTAGAAATTTAAACAGGAAAATAATAATTGGATATTGATTTATTTTTCTTGTCTGTAATCTTGAGAAAATGACTTAATTAGTAAAATGAGGAAAAAGATGAAGAATTGTAAGTCTATGAAGGACATTTTAATGTACTTCAGGGATTGTAGAGTTTCAATGCACTGATGCTTTATTATACCTGATTTACCTCAAAAATATGACTTTCTTTTTCATTGATATAAATTTCAGAGTCATATAATAGATATTGATTAAGCCTGTTATATACAAATGGTACTGTATTATGTGCTGTAAGAGATACAAGAATTGTCCAAGGCAAGTAACCCTTTATCAAGGTGCTGGCAATTTATTTGGGGAGATAAAACATAGTACAAAAGTACAAACATGTACAAACAAAAGTACAAAACATGGTACAAAAGTGTATATAATCAATACCATGTGCAGAGATACAGACCAACAGGGAGATACATCATAGAAGCATGAACCTCAAAGACATAGAGCCTTGGTTTTTAATACAGACTCCACTGCCTCCAGCTAAATAACCATGAGCAAATTTCTTAATTTCTTAGAGCTTTGGTTTTCTTACCTATAGAAAGGGGACAAAGTGATTAGGAATGTTAAATGATATAAGGCAAATGGCATACCTAATAAAGACACAAGGTCAGTACTTAATTGGTGTTGGTTCTCACCCTTCCTGTGGTTAACAGAGGAGTGAAAAGACTCACTCTACCTCTACCTGATGGATTAGTGAGGTGTAGATATTTGAATAGGACCTTAAAAACCTGGTATAATTACAGTTTATTTTATTTTATATTTATTTTATTTTTTAACTACCCAACACCTAAACTCCCTTCTGATAACTGGAGCATTCTCTTCCTTATGAGTTTTGTGGAAAACACCACACACTCATTTTCCAAATCTCTTTCCAGCTAGAGTTGGCCAATCAGCCATTGCAACTATTAACAACATTCTCATATTTCGATATTAATGTTTCAACTCTAGGTGATACCTAATAGACTCCAGGCTGAGGTTCTTTATCCATTCCCGCTATATTCCATCTTGTTACATACACCTCGTTCCCTACCCACAATTTTCTTTAGCTATATGTCTTAAATTCTTCTGGTGTTTGCCTTTATGATTTTAAATGATTATTTTTAAAAACTTATTCCTTGATTTATTATCCTATGAAAGTATTAAAAAAAAAAGTTGTGAAGATACTGCATCAACCCCTCCTTCCACCGCTTCTCTCCATTGTCCCATCAAATTTTTGGTAGTTGTATAATTTTTATTTTGTCAGTGTTTTAACATTTATAATCATAGTCTTACAGGCATTGTGCATAAGGTGACTCTAAAGACACCGGATAAAATGCAGTTTTTACGTGATGATTATATAGTCACCGTAGAACCATGCAGCATGATTGAATCAATAGAGAAAGACACTTAATCCTAGATCATTGAAAGTTTGTTATTCGAACGAGAAATATCTCAAGCACCAAGATCCCTACTCAGTATTTTTCACATATCTTTCTATCTCCCTTTACTTCTCACTGTCATACTTAGTTTCCATTGTGTGTGGCAGGGGTTTTATTGTATATAATCCTCCTCTTTGGGTTCCTTTGTCATTTACTCAGAATAATCTACTTAAGTAATTTTTAAATATAGGATATGTGGGTGTTAAACTCTCTGAGTGCTTACATGTCCAAAAATTTAATTCCACATTCATACTTAATTGATAGTTTGGCTAAGTACAGATTTTTTTTTCCTGCTAAGGACTTTGAAGGCTTTGCTTCAAAGTCTACTAACATCCAGTGTTGCTGCTGAGATATTTTATATCAGTCTGCTTTTCATTCTATTATAGCTAACCTTTCCTCCTTCACCAAAAGCTATCAGAGTTTTCTCTTAATTCTTCGAGTTCTGAAATTTTACAAGGATATGTCTAGGAAATTTACAAGGATATGTCTAGGAAACAGAAAATAGCTCTGTTTCCTCCAGGATAAGGAGGAATATTTAGATATTTGCTACTTTCTCTTTTGTTAGATATTTGCTACTTTCTCTTTTGTTTTGTTGATTTTTTCAAATAGCTATGTTCCTTTCTTGTCCATGCATCATTATGAATCAGGATCGTGGTTTCCTCTGTGGTTGATATATATGTTTGCCTGGTAGGCCTCACCAATGGGGAAAAAAAAAAAAAAAGGCTGATTTCCAGTTTCATGTAAATGGCTGACTAGGTTTTGACTGACAGGTAGGGAGCAGGCAGGCTGGTTGGAAATTCCAGTGATTGTAAAAGGCAGGGAATCTTTCTACTGGAGGTAAGGCACTTTTGCATGCACCATTTCTGAGTGGAACTGTCCTTTTTTGTTTCCATGTCTTGCTTGGTAATACAGAGGTGCTCAGTCTCTGCTCTGCTTCTCTCTTAATCCCCAGTACCCTCCAAGGAATCATCTCTGAGCAGACAAATAACTTTATTCAGAGAGTAGATCTCAGGCTTTGACCACAGAGCAAAAACTTCTGCTAACAATTACTTGATTTGGACAGAGAAAAGAGAAGGGGCCCAACCAAGCTCAGAATGCTGTTCTTTAGTAAATTATCCATCTCCTACTATCTGTAAATGTTCAAAAGAAGCCCACATATCTCTGGAACTGTGGGACTTTTTTTTAATCTACCTATCCATCTATATCTTTTTCTATTTACTTCCGTATCTATCTATGTATATGTATATATATGTATATTCATATATATTTATAACTATTAGCATTGTGTACCTTTTTATTGTAAAATAAAGCTGAAATACAGAAAACTATATGGAACAAATGTATACCTTAGTGAATTATTCTAAGGCAAACACCACCTTGATCAAGAAATAGTACTTTTCCAGCCTCCCAGATGTCCCTCCATGTGCAATCACAATTGAAGCTTTCATCCTCCCTCCTGACTCTGATATTAGACATTTGTATTTCTTTATGTTTTTATGACCCATGTATGCATCTCTAGACACTATTGTTTAGTCTGCTCCTTTTTTTACCTTGATATGTCATTGAAGTCTCTATAGATTACCCCTTCTTTCTTTAAAATCTATTTGTTGAAGAACCCGGGCTATTTGATCCATAAAATTTCTTCTTAGTCTGGAAGAGCTCTCCAATTGCAATATCTTTGGGGACTTTTTTTTTTGCATCACCGATTTTCCTTATCCAGATCATTCTTTCAAACCATTTTCCTGCCAATTCTAAAAGACTTTGAATTTGTTGAGCAACTATTATGTGACCACCACTAGGACTTGATACATGTCTGACCTCATCTTCTGCTATTCTTTGTTGTTTTCTCACTCCAGTCACCTGGCCTCCTTCTGTTCAATGAATAGAACTGTCCTCCCACAGAATCTTTGCATTTGCTGTTTCCTGTGCCTGGAATGCTCTTCCTCCACCTATCTACATGGCTGTCCTCCATTTAGTCATCTTCCAGTGACATCTTCCCTGACCACCCTACCTAAAATTTCAGCACTTGTCCCCGAAGTTGTCTATTCTCCCTTGATTTATTTCTTCTCCTTAGCCCTTGTCATTATCTAACATTCTAGAATCTTAACTTACTTATTGTTATATCTTTTGTCACCTCCTTTAGAGTATAAGCTCCAAGGGGACAGGTATTTTTGTCTGTTATATTCACTGCTCTATCCCTGAAGCCAAGAACAGTGACTGATGCATACTTGGTACAAAAACTCTTTGTTGAATTAATTAATGAATCTAAAAGTGAAGGACAGAGTCTTTGACGTTCTATGAGTTTGTACTCTCACTGAAGAGAACACAAACACTAATCCATAAATAAAACACCTAAAGATATAAGTGTCTAGTGATGATGGAATGGAGTACCTAGAGTAATGTAAGAAGAGATTGCTAATTTTGCTTTGGAATTAGTAATGGGCAGGGGGAAGTGATGCCTGAGTTGTGTCATAAGATATTGATAAACCTAGATTGGAAGAGAGACATATGAAGGCATTCCAGAAAGAAAGAGTAATATGAGTTGGGTTAGGTATACAACCAATTACGCTGTTCTGATTAGAAAGAGGAACCAGGTAGAAAGTAGTAAGAATTAAGTTTAGCTAATACCTGAGTATATCAGTCAGGTTCCCAGCAAGAAACAGCTGTTATACTCAGAGTGAGAATTCGAGGAGGGCATACTGAAACAGCTACTTATAAAGGTTTAGGCAGGGGTGCAGGAAATAGCAAGGAATATTGCAGTATTCTGGAACTGGAGCTAGTAACAGAACAGGGTATCTGTCACCACCCTAACGTTGAAGGTGAGGAAGGAGAGAGTTGTGTAGACAGGACATCTTGGGAGGTGTTGTGACATTCCATCAAAGAACATATCTGCCCTCAAGTGATCTACAGAAAGGGAGCAGATCTCCTCCCTCCCACTGATGCCTTAATTGAACCAAGTGGAAGCCAGAGCAAGGGGCCAGTTGTTGCATTCAGTTCATAGAGGTCAGGCTCCACAGCATGCAGCCGAGTGAAGAAGGACGCAGAGTAGATCTGGAGGGGCAAGTGGAAAGTATCCAGCACCCCGAGGTTAAGATAACCTAAAAACCCTTGCTAGGAAGCCTTGAGAACCACTCACAGAGGTCATCATCCCTTTGGTTGAGAAATGTTGCAATTTTTTTCCTGACTGTATACAAATTATATCTTTCTTACAAGACTGTTTTAACCACATCTTCATAATGAAACCATTGCTCAATCTGGCATTTGATTAGTACAATACGTAACACAAAATTACAGAGGTTCAAAGCATATGAATATAGAAATGTTTTTCAAAAAAGAAACCAAAGCACCAGCCAATATATAGGTGACTCAATGACCAGTGAAACTCTATGAGGCAAAGCCATTTTTAAAAATTGAGTAATAGCCTCAGTAAAAATGAACTATATTCTCTTTTTTGAGCTCTGTTGTTTATATTCTACCTTCTAACGCTCTTCTATTCCAGTAGTCAACCCTGCCTTTTCTTGTTTTACTTTTATTTCTTCAAATCTTCACCTATATTAGCCATTGGTATTTACCTATTTCTGTGTATATATTTATAGTTATATAAAATAAATATTGATTATGTACATGAAGAAAAAGTAGACTTTAGCTTTACCAAAAGAAACAGACCAGATACCTATAACTCCTTCCAGCCCATACCTATTGTGGAATTCTATGCCAGTTCTTGGTAACCGTTCCTTGACAAAACATTGTGTCACAGCTTCACTATCGGGGAACAGAGAGAAAAAAATTGGATACATGTGCAGACAACCACTGTCTTTGGCTCCATAGCTGTCTACCTTGAGTACTTGGAACAGGGTCTCTTTTCTAGCTACACATCTATTATGACCTGGGCAATTGTTCAAAATTTATCTGTACTGAAAACATAATTAGGTTATTCACAATAGCAGCTGTAAGCCCTCTCATAATTTAGTGATTCTTAAATTGGCTTAATTCTTATTTTCAGTTTCTTTACTCCTGCAATATTATTTTATGCGTACTGTTGTGCAGGTTAGCCTCAAATAGTTCGGGACCTTAGTACAAATAGTAAATCTTACAGTTATTATATAATAACTGTAAGAATTCAAAATTCTTTCGGAATTCTGGCTCTACCCAGGACAGTACTCCGAACTTTCTAGGAGATACAGGTAATTCATGTAACCTTCAGCTCCTTTTTGAGATAAGCCATTTTCTATGGTTGTTTTATTTAAATTAATTTGAAGCTATTTATTGAGGCCTCCGTATGCAAGCATCTGAATGTATCCAAAGATGAACTGTACCCACCCTCTACCCTTAAGGAGCTTACAGTCTAATAGACAGAAAAAATATCTTTAATACAAATAGTGAATTAGGTTACTCAGAGCTGAAACAGAGTGGTGTGGAATTTCAAAGGCTGGGGAGATCACGTGGTTCAAGATTAGCTAAAGCGGTGAGTAGGATTTTAATAGATAAGGACCAGCTATAGGCAAGAAAGTAACTGCTTTAAGCTCCTGTTTATTCATCTGTGAAACAAAAATAATATTATTTACCTCATTGAGTTTTTGTGAGGATTAAATGAAAGAATGAATATAAGGCACTTTGCAAAGCTCATGAAAAGAGCACAATAAATGTTAGCTTTAAAAATACCCCTCTCATAAAATACCTAGCTAGTGGGAAGCAGCTACATAGCACAGGGAGATCAACTCAGTGCTTTGTGACCACCTAGAGGGGTGGGATAGGGAGGGTGGGAGGGAGTTGCAAGAGGGAGGAAATATGTGGATATATGTATATGTATAGCTGATTCACTTTGTTTTAAAGCAGAAACTAACCCACCATTGTAAAACAATTATACTCCAATAAAGATGTTAAAAAAAAAAAAAAAGAATACCCCTCTCAAAGTTCTAGCAGCAGGAATAGACAGGTGGTGTTGGGAGAGTCTGACACTACACCTGAGCATAGGGTTAGTGGAGAGGAGTAAGGAGAGATAAGGCAGCAGAAGAAATTTGAGTGAGAACTCTCATTCAGCAAACATTTATTAAATACATTTTGCTTCCTGGAAAAATAGGGGGAAATGGGGAAATGGTATTAGAAACTAAAACCGACCTGTTAGGGCGAAGACTCTCTTTGCTTGTTTCCCACTGTGTCCCCAGTGCCTACAAAACAGAGCCAGGCACACATTTGATGTGGAATGACTATTTGTGGGATAACTTTACCTTGTTGGAGAGATGATGAGAAGAGATTCCATAATCCTCAGCATGAGGAAATGAGACTCCACAGAGACAAGCGGAGGAAGAAGAAGGAACATACTCAAATCTCAAAGCCTCTGCTAGGAGAGAGAGAGTGAGAGAGAGAGAGAGAGAGAGAGTGTGTGTGTGTGTGTGTGTGTGTACATCTGTAAGCACATTTCTAAGGACGGTAGATGTGCACAATGGGTATGTGGAGGCCGGCTGGAGCAGTGGAGGGGGTAGAGAATGCTATCGCTTTCCGTAATGAAGTAAGCAGAGCTAAGTTGATAGGGGAGCCAGATGAGTGGGGGAGCTGCAGAAATGATAGGGAAGGAATTTTGGAAAACCGAGAAAGGGCCAGGAATATGGTGATGTAAAACCTCTATCTCTCCAAAATTCAAGGTGTTCACACGCACACCCTGTGTGGGTGTTTCATACAAACCAAGTGCCAAGTACTTGTGTAGTACCAAGTACCACACCTGGATTGGTACAGACCAGGGGGATCGGACAGGCCAAAAGAAGTTCAACACCAGTGATGTGTGGTAGGATCTGGGCTTCAAGCCCCTCGAACCCAGGAATTTACAAAAATCTGGAGGAGGGCATTGGACTTCCCATCAAATGAGGGTTAGGGAGATCAAATCATTTGAAAAATTAATGTCAAATGTAAGGTAACTTTGGCTGCTTTGGTCATTGTAACTGATAACCTGCTGGCTAGTTTTGGCCCAGGAATCATCTGCTCCAGAACAGGATCCATGTGATTTCCTCCCAGGTTTTGTGCTCCTCCTGGGTATTCCTTCGTCACCTTTGTTATGGTCTTTCTCCTGTATTGTAATTATTTATGTTTCTGCCTCCCCTATTAGATTGAACTTTCAAGACTGGGCAGTGTCCAAGCTCATCAGCATCAGTGCAGCTGGGAGGCTACAGCTGGAGTTACGCATGTTTGTAAAGAGACACTGAGGCCCATTAGAGAAGGGAGTCAGAAATATAAAATCCAAGCCCAGAATCCACCAGTTAGGAACCAGAACAACCAAAACAAATAAACAAAAACATCAGAGACAAGGCTTCCCTGGTGGCGCAGTGGTTGAGAGTCCACCTGCTGATGCGGGGGACGCGGGTTCGTGCCCCGGTCCGGGAAGATCCCACATGCCGCGGAGCGGCTAGGCCCATGAGCCATGGCCGCTGAGCCTGCACGTCCGGAGCCTGTGCTCCGCAACGGGAGAGGCCACAACAGTGAGAGGCCCGCGTACCGCAAAAAAAAAAAAAAACCATCAGAGACATTATCAGGGGCTCAGTTGTAATATTTTGACATAGCCATCCACATAGCCACTTTTATCTCCAAATCTTTTTTTTCATTCAATCATTTATTCAACAATATGTAGGTTAAAATTTTCTTTCACGTCATGAAGGATTCCCCCACCCTTCCCCAATAAGTATTTATAGAGAAAAAAAAAAAATCATGAAGGATTCACTTTTATAAGAATTGTCCTCCCACTGTAAACAACTAGAAAATAAGATAAAACATATAAAACAACTGTTTTCAGACATTCTATTTAGGTAGTACAGGAATGTGATCTCTGATAGACAAAAAACAAAAGAGGTGAGCCCTATGATTGGTCCAGATAACGGCTGGAGTCAGTTTCCAAGACACAGTCTGGGAAAAGAGAACCCAAAGAGAGGATGGTAGTCTTGCTGAGCTGAGAAGCCTGAGATTGGTATCTCCAAATCTTTAAAATAAGGTGCTTTGGGATCTTTTTTGGTTTGCACTTGGTTTATCTACCACCACCATTTTCTGAAATTTTCAGAAAAAAATTTTTTTTAATTTCAACAATCACAACAGTGGAAAAAAATTGTATTCCTTTTTCTGAAAGGCTGTATTTATTCTTAACTGTCCTAGAAAGGATGGATGTGAGCTTCATGCACACAGTTAACTACTTAATCCACAAAAAGAAAAAGAAAAACTTCTAGTGATTGTTAACACAAAGCCAAGTGTCTGTGCTCTGCCTTTGTGTGGATGACAGGGTTTCTGAGGGTATTTTTCCCTGTCTTTACTCTCTTGCCATCAAAGGAGGAACCAATTAGGCCAAATAATAATATTTAAAATCTGACAGCCCTTGGGAGCCTGAAATGAAAACCTGAATCTGCCATGTGGATGCTTTAGAGCCTGTGTTCTAAGTGTGACCAGGGACTCACCCCAGCCTGAAGCCACACGACACGTACTCCCAGTGCCTGGACATAGCAGAACTAATTAGAGAGCTAGGATTCTCTGCATCTGAATGTCACTCTTTATATTTGTTGATGCAAGTTAGAATCCCTCTTCATGTCATATAAGAACAAAAACAGAATAGCCTAGAACACAGTGAATAGTATAGAATACTCAACTTGTCTTTGTGCCTACAACAAAGCAAAAAGGGCTTGAGAGGGATTTTTAACATGTGAAGTGTTTGTGCAGAGACTTAGGACTTCTGTGACTGTGTGTACAGAAGAATTAAACAACAAAAGCACAAATTGAAGAATTTGTGTATTTTGCTGCTGTGACTTCTCCCTGTATCCTCTTCTCTTTTTTTTTTAACTTTAGATGTCTCTTTTGATAAAGGAATAAAAATTAAGTCTTTTATAAAGGAAGGTAAAAACATAGTTTTTAATGTAAGCCAGATACTATACATTGCTTTTATTGAATTAGCCAGAGAGTACAGTATTTTGTGTGTGTGTCACAGGCAGCTCTGTGTACATGTACAGGCATCAGGACTAGGGGGTGCATGGATGTTTTTCTGCATTGCCATCATGTGTCCTAGCACAACCATGTGTGTAAGTTTGTGTGTGTCTAAGTGTGGCCGTGTGCAAAGGAAAGGGACTCCTGCTCCATTATTCCAAGCAATTAAATTCCTACAGCACTAGGATGAACGGGAGGCCCTGATTTTCTTTTCCTCTGCAGTAATTGCCTCAGCAATCATCTTTGATCAGGGAAGAGCAGAGGAGGAGAGTCCTGAAAGTTGACATCCCTGGTATAAATATATACATTTACATACACAGGGACAGCACAGCTCCACAGCTTTTTACTGACGTCTCTGACCTGAAACCGTTGTAGCTCCATTGACACTTCATTTAATTGAATCCTTCCCTAGCAGTGCAGAAGCCAGAGGACTTGAAAGGGGGAGGGGAGAGGAAGGATGGGTAATCAAGGCAGACTCTTCTGCTTGAATGTCTAGAAATGACAGGGAAGTAATTGCTTTTGAAAAGCAAAAAAAACCGAAGTAGCACAATTTGTTCTATTTAGCAAGATGATAAAAGGGGATAAAGATATAGGGGTTTTGCCCCAAACATACCAAAATCCCTATTCCTGAAAATAAAACTGATTTGGATTTCTGTGCAAATAGGAATGAAATGGTGTTTTTAAAAGAAGAAGAAAGAAAATACAATCCTAAGAAAGAAAAATCCAGAGACTTTCCTCGTTCAAAATGGCCAGAGACAACGGTAAGTTCATTCGGAGCCCAGAGCGACAGCACAGCCCCTTTTGTCAGCTTCAAATCAGTGAGCCGGAGGGTCAAATCAGTTTAACCTGCCTCCGTGAAACATCACCCACCCGCCTGACCCCAGAGCGGCCTCATTTTTATGGATGCAGAAGCTCATGGTGTAATTCATTCCCCTGCACACCCTGCTCGTTCAGTCGTCTGCTTTTACCACAAAGGTACACTGCATATTCTCTGCCGGCTGAACAGATGAGATATCAGTCTGCTTCCTGCTTAATGCAGGAGTTACCCTGCCTTACAGCTGAAGAGTAATGTCCCTTACCCGGCATCAATCTGGGGACCTAGATCAGCCATGCAAATTAGCACATGTCCACAAACTCAGGGTTTTAAAGAAATCAATCTGGATCTGGAGGAATCAGGAAGCAGGTTTAGGAAAAATAAAACGTGAAGGATATTTAATAACCTTTGCCTCCTTTGTCATCAGCTCTCCATATTTTCTTTTTCGGTTATACGTTAATGAGAACATGAGAGTGTGTGCACAGCAAGCAGCTGCTTTACCCTCTGGTTTAGTACAGGGTCCGATCAAAAATAAACCAAAAAACCCCAACATAATAACAATATGTTTCTAGTATATAGCACCTTTACAAAGCACTCTCACGTACATTGTTAAATTTATCTAGACTTTTCAACAACCTTGAGTAGTAGCAATAGCAGCAGCTTTATGACCCCTTATACAGATCAGGAAACCAAGGCCCACATAGTTTAAAAAACTCACACAATTTTTCACCGTTGACAAGGAGGACAGAAGAGATTTCTGAGCTGCAGCAAGAGGGACCCACTTCTGGACCCCATATTAGAGGGCTCTGCTCTGGCCTTTCTCTGGCTACATCTCATTCCTTCCCATTGCTTGAGGATGGGATGAAGGGAGGGTACCCACTCCACTTACCAGTCCTCCCCACCTCCAGATCACACTCCACTACGCAGGACTCTCGAATTTCAAGTGTGCTTCCAAGACCTGTATGGGACTCTTCTCTAGGGCCTTCCTCTTGGTCTGCACCACTAGGCCCAAGGAGTAGCCAAGGGATGACTGTTTGCAGGAGCAGGGAATGAATGTTGGATGTGCAGGGAGAGTGTTCACACACATGTTCATGAAATCATTCATAGCAAGGAGCAAAAGCAGGGTAGAAAGAGGAGGGAAATGGGTTGGAGTCTGAGGACTGTGAGCTAATCACAGCTGTGATCTAAAGTCCAAGGATTCCTAACTAGTACCTGGCCTTGCAGAGTGTTATGAAGAGATATATATATATATATATATATATATATATATATATATATATGTGTGTGTGTGTGTGTGTATGTATATACATATGTACACAAATATACAAGTAGGAAGATAGAACATATTTTATGCAACCATTTGATATATAACTTTTAAATATTTAGATATATGGTATGTACACCTCCATTTACTCTTTCACCCCAGATTCTGCAAATGTTAGAGGTAGGCCAGTTGAAGTAGCATTGGTGTATATGGTAGAGATAAATGAAAATTTGGAAGAGATTATGTAATCTAGATTGGCATAAATTTCCATTAACTCTCTTTAAATGCTCGAACAATTTATTGGCCTTCATAATTCCAGCAGTTTTTCCAACAATTCATTAAAATCTGAACTATCAATGTCTTCAATAATTAAGGGTAATAATGATGGATCTGATGACAAAGTAAACAAGAATTTTATGGGGTTTTTGTTTTTGTTTTTTTTTGCGGTACGCGGGCCTCTCACTGCTGTGGCCTCTCCCGTTGCGGAGCACAGGCTCCGGACGCACAGGCTCAGCAGCCATGGCCCACGGGCGCAGCCGCTCCGCGGCATGTGGGATGTGGGATCTTCCCGGACCGGGGCACGAACCCGCATCCCCTGCATCGGCAGGCGGACTCTCAACCACTGTGCCACCAGGGAAGCCCGGATTTTATGTTTTATAAGTGTATTAACACAAGCTTTGGGTTAATTACTTTGCCAAGTTCCTAAATAATACTCTATTGCCCTCAAAATGTTAATAATATCTTGGATAAAAGTGAAACATTTCCTCCAGGCAATTACTAATTCATCAGCGAGAGCAGGATTAAAACTTTGCCCCAGATTCTTGACTAAGTTGATCAGCTAGAGAGCAAGAGAGTCAATTCTGAGAGAAGGAAGGTAGCCCAAAGCAGATGAGAAAATGTATTCATGTGTCTCCCTTCAGGAGTTCACATTTGGTTTCTATAGAGATCCTCCTGCTAACCTAAGGGACAAGCTAAATCTCATCTCTTCTGTGAAGTTCTCTCTCCTAACACTGAACTTCCATAACACTTTGTATGGAGATTACATGAGGTCACATGTGTAGGCAGAGTCATGAAGCCTCTAGTATGGAAACTGGGTTTTCTTCTGGTTGCAGTGATGAGTTCCTGGAGGGTTTTCATCATTGGAAAGATGCTATCCAGTTTACATTTTGTTCATTTCCCCATCTACCTCTTTATGCCAAACCATGAGACCCTTCAAGGGATAAACTGTCTTACTTACCCTCATATCTTCCAGTGTCTGAGCAAAGGACCTGTTTCTTAGCAGGCAGTTAATAAATAGTTATTGAATGAATGAGCCTCTGATGAATGTCTGCACCTAAGCCTAAGCAAACTGCTTCAAAAAGAGACACAAAAAGTTCATCAAACAGCTAGATATAGAATTAACTGTATAAGCCAGCAATCCCACTCCTAGGTATATATCCAAAATAATTGAAAAACAGATATTCACACATATATGTGTACACGAATGTTCATAGCAGAACTATTCACAAAGCCAAAAGGTGGAGACAACCCAAATGTCTACCAACTGATGAATGGTTAAAGAAAATGTGGTATAGCCATACGATGGAATATTATTCAGCCATGAGAAATGAAGCACTGATATATGCTACAACATGGATGAACCTTGAAAAAATTATGCTAAGTAAAAGAAACTGGACATCACAGGTTACACAGGTCACATTCCATTCATATGAAATATCCAGAATAAGTAAATCCATAGAGACATACAGATAGAAAATTGTTGCCAGAGGCTGATGAGAGGAGGGAATGGGGAGCGACTGCTTAATGGGTACAACGTCTGCTTTGAGGGTGATGAAAATATTTTATTTATATGTTTTTAATTTATTTTATTTATTTATTTTTGGCTGCATTGGGTCTTTGTTGCTGTGCACGGGCTTTCTCTAGTTGCGGCAAGCGGGGGCTACTCTTCGTTGTGGTGCACAGGCTTCTCATTGCGGTGGCTTCCCTTGTTGTGGAGCATGGACTCCAGGCATGCGGGCTTCAGTAGTTGTAGAATGCAGGCTCAGTAGTTGCAGCTCGTGGGCCCTAGAGCACAGGCTCAGTTGTGGTGCATGGGCTTAATTGCTCCGCGGCATGTGGGATCTTCCCAGACCAGGGCTCAAACCCGTGTCCCTTGCATTGGTAGGCGGATTCTTAACCACTGCACCACCAGGGAAGCCCTGAAAATATTTTAGAACTAGATAGAGGTGATAGTTGGACAACACTGTGAATGCACTAAATGCCACTAAATTGTACACTTTAAATGGTTAATTTAATGCGATGTGAATTTCATAAGAGACAGACACACAAACAGACTTTAAATCATTTAAGAAATTTGGCAGATAAAGAAAAGAGAGAAATGGGAGGAAGAGAGAGTTAAATAAATTAGTGGCTCAGAAGGTTTTTGGATAACAGGAAGACTTTTGTGTATTTTAAAGCAAAAAGGAAAAGACTGAGAGCAGGGTAACTCTGGGGTCTTCCCAGGTCTGGGAAGCTGGAGACTCAGACATAACGTGACAGTAAAGAGTTTGATCATACACTCTGGTAAAGAGTGTTGCAACTGGGATACCTTCAAGGAGAAATGCAACTGGAAGGAGCATTAGAAATGATCTAGTCCACGCTCCCTATTTACTAGTTACTCCCATTCAAGTGACTTTACCAAGCCCACAGCTGTGTAGTGGAAACCAAGTCTCCAGACTTACTGGGTATAACAACTATGTTTATTTTTACTATATTAATAGTTGGGATTATCCACAAAGACCATTTGCTGTTTAATCTGTTGTTTATCCTTCAGTTTTCATTTTTTATTCAACAAGTGTATGTGATAAAGTGCTAGGAATTCAGGAGGCAGACATGTTTGGCAGATGAGTCCCACTTAACCCTAATTATAACATGTGTGCCATTAACTCCCAAGGCCCGGTAGCCTAATAATATTGCCAAGAAGCTAGCATGCTGGGGATTTATTTATCTTTGTAGCTCTGAAGTCTGATAGCAAATGAAGTGTGTTCTGTGTGTGTGTGGTTATGGGTGTGCCTGTGTATGAGAGGTATCTTTTATTAATTAATTAACTTTTTAAATAGGAAAACATTCTTAGAATGCAAAAAGTACAAAAGGTACACAGTGAAAATTCTCTTTTTCTGTGTCTCCCACCTACCCAATTCCTTTACCTAATGGCAATCCATGTTATCCAGTTTTTGTGTGTCCTTCTAGAGTTATTTTATGCATATGACAAACAAATACATGTATGCATATACTCCTCTCCCCATTTTTACACAAATAGCATGCTGTATACCCTGGTCTGTACTTTTTTATAACATCATGTTTATAGATATTTATGTTTTTTTCTGGACCTCTCCTGTTATCTATTTTATTTTCCTGAAATGGATACAGAGAAGGAATTTCTATGTAGGAGAGTCCTCAGTCATTTCTATAGCTTCATGATACCCTATTGTTAGATAAGCCATTATTTTTTTAACTAGTCTCCTACTGAGAGACATTTAGGTAGTTTCTAATCTTTTGCTATTACAAAGCTGCAATGCATAGCCTTTTACATGTGCCATCTTACATGTGTGTGCAGGTATATCTGTAGAATAAATTATAGAACTGGACTAGCTAGGTCAAAAGGTATATACATGTAATTTTAACATATTTTGGAAAATCGCATCCCATAGAGTTTGGTGCTTGTTTCCACTCCCATTAGCAATATCTGAAAAAATTTGTTTTGCCACATCTTCACCAGTACATTGTGTTGTCAATAATTTTGGAGTTTTGCCAGTATATTAAGTATAAAATGGTGTCTCAGTGAGGATTTAATTTGCGTTTCTCTTGCTTTGAGTGAGATTGTTTTTAATATGTGTAAAAGTCATTTTATTTCTTTTCCTATGAACTGTTTGCTTGTTTTCCATTAGGTTATTGGACTTTTATACATTGATTTATAGCAGGTTTTTGTATACTATAGAAATTAGCAATTTGTTTATGATATGAATTATAGAACTTCCCAGTCTATCTCTCTTTTTACTTTGATTATGATGATTTTTGCCATATAAAAATTTGTTTTATTTTTATTACAGTGACCTTATATATCCTTATATTATGACTTATGGGTTTTGTCTCATGTTTTGCAAGGACTTCTCTCACTCCAATATTATTCTTTTTAATTCTCTCCTTATTTTTTCTAGTAATTTTGTGGTTTTATTTGTATGCTTTTAATTTATCTGAAATTTATTTTGATGCATTTGGTACATTGTTGGGTGTTGTCCCAACACCATTTTTCCATCACTGAGCATACAGTAAACACAAATGCAATTTGTGTTTATCCCTCCAGTACAACTTGAATCAAAATATGGCTTTGGATTTCCTAATGAATCAATATTGATTGAATTCCTATTATGTGCAAGGCATAATTTCGAAATGTTTTCTTTCTAATTTTCCCTTCAAGAAGAAATGTAGACAGGATTTTAAGCCTTGATATCCAGAAACTTCTCTTAGTAGGTAAAAAAAAAAAATCTTCAACAACAAAGGGTCTCTTGCTATCAGTAGGAACTAGTTATAACTCTCCAGTGAGACAGTGAGCTAGTTCAAGCTGCAAGCAAAGAAAACACAAATGGTTCTTTGTAGGTATGAGTCCTCCTCTGTAACTAGGGCAAGAAAATTAAATAGATGACAGGACAGATCTTTAAAACCACAATATCTATGAACATGAGATCCTGCTATGTATATAAAGACAGTGATGATAGACATTATGTAAATATTCACTTGAAATAGGGCTTGTGGGCTCAAAATGCACCAGTACCAAGAGATTCTAAAATAAGGCATTGTCGTTTTGTTTTTTTTTTTAAAGTGAATCACACTGTATGGACACAGCAGGGGTTTTGGGGTTTTTTTTTAAGATGTTGGGGGTAGGAGTTTATTAATTAATTTATTTATATTTGCTGTATTGGGTCCTCGTTTCTGTGCGAGGGCTTTCTCTAGTTGTGGTAAGCGGGGGCCACTCTTCATCGCTGTGCGCGGACCTCTCACTATCGCGGCCTCTCTTGTTGCAGAGCATAGGCTCCAGACGCACAGGCTCAGTAGTTGTGGCTCACGGGCCTAGTTGCTCCGCGGCATGTGGGATCCTCCCAGACCAGGGCTCGAACCCATGTCCCCTGCATTAGCAGGCAGACTCTCAACCACTGCGCCACCAGGGAAGCCCCAAGGCATTGTCTTTTAAGTAAACTTTGCTTTAATATAAGAAAGAATACCATGAAGACTGAAAACCTCAAATCCTGTATTGAAACAATTCTAGTTATATAAACTATTAATAGGAACTCTATGATTTGTTAGAGCTATTGATGAACTGTTCCTCCAGCCTTACTTTACTACAGTGTGTAATCACTGGCTATTTACTCTTTGACCTAATAGCCATCATGCTTCTAGCCCAAATCTACTAATTATCTGACATTGGAAACATCATACCCTAGAAAAGATTCTAATAAAAACCAAGTTGTACTCTATATTGCACAGATTCATAATGTGCACATGTGTATGTGTGATTTATCCACATACAATGTTAAAGAAATATCTGTGGGGAGGGTACAGGAATAAGAGCCAGGGCATATGAGTCAGAGGCAGAGGAGAGAGCAAAATGCAAGGAGCAAATACAGGGATACCCACTCTTTTAAAGAACATACAGAAACGAAGTGTGAACAGGAAGGAGAGGCATTTACAGTTTGATATTGCCCATGTATATCATAAATAGCCCTGATTGAAGGCAGCTCCAATAATACATCAAATTCTATAAATCATTAATTTTCAAATCTCTCTCTCCCATTGGGGTAAATCTGCATTTGCTACAAGGCGAGAGACAGTTTTATTTTGGCTGCTCAGAGCACAACCTTCTCTGAAAGCACATGAAGAGAGAAATTCCATATCGGCCCCTGTTCTTCTTAGGGCTATGAATGACTTTGCCTCTACCTAAACCTGCTAAGGAAAGGCTAAGGGCATTTATCTTATTCTGGTTCTAATATAAAATGAGAAATTTTGGATGGTTTCATTTTTTTGTATCTGTCATCAGAGAAGTGGGGATGTTAATGCCCACCCTACAAAGGTTTTCTTATGGTACATCAAATAACATGTGGTCTAGCAGGTAGCTAAACTTCAGTAAAAGGTAATGATGATAGTGATAATGATCAGTGTCTCACGAGACAGAGGTGAGTGAAAATGACCTGATTCCATCATGCTTGGAATCATCTAGTTCCATCTAAGTCTCTCTACTACCAAAAACCCTTACTGTAGATCGAGCCTGGGTCCATCTGGGGATTTGTGAAGCAACATTGGCTCCTCCAGAGCCCCAGCTCAGGCTGACCTGGTAACCTCTTGATGTTACCACATTACTTATTCCTACTTCTTTTGTGAGGCCTAGGAATAATTTTTGAAACAGTAGCGATAAAAAAAAGTTTCTGATGAAATAATGAGCCTTCCTTATTTTGAGCTTTCCTTTGATGCTTGCGACCTCCCTCCCATTGTGGCTCTTTGTCCACCATTGAAAAGGCCAGTGTCCTCAATTTGTGCCCAGCTGGAAAGAGAACACTGAGCTGAAGAGTGCAAAGAAGCAAAGAAATCACACTGAGATGATATTTTCCTTTATGAGACATTGCAGCAGTAATAACAGAGAGAATGTCTTATGAGCTGGCCATCAGTTTCAAATACGGAAAATGTTTCCTGGCTTTGGGGCAGTCATTATGCCCTTACATTTTAGATGTCACTAACAAAGCAAGTGAGAGGTTTGTCCTATATAAATAACATATTTAACATAAAGAGAGAAAAGAAAATGATAAAAAGGACTGCTTCCTAAATCCTGATATGTGTCAAGAGTCCTGCACATTTGGTAAGAGAGTCGCATTCTTGATCCTGATGCTTTATTCTTATCCCTCTCCAGTTCACTTTCTTTTTTTCATAATGTCTTGCTATTTTTGTATGATTTTGACACCTTCTTTTATGTCTTTAATTACTTTCAGTATACTTGTTTTGCAGTCCAGATTGTTCTATCACCTGAAGTTCTCAGAGGTCTAAATCTGCTGTTTGCTTTGTCTACCACTCTCACTCATGGCTTTTAGTTTTGTAACATGTCAGTACATCTTTGGCAGGGCTTTCTCTACAAGAAACCTAGGTGACCTATATGAAGCTGTGGCCCTCCAGAGTATTTCTGGATTTGCTCCTGCCAAATGCCACAAGAATATTACCAGCTTGAGACCAAGTTTGATTTTCATTCTTCAGCTTACAAGTCACTGAACCTGGTGGGTAGTAAATATGATAAATTTCCAAACCTGTAAAGCATAGTCACAAATTCTCAGGGGAGACTTTCTGAGAATTTCCCACCCATGTGCCAAGAAAAGACAAGCACCCTGTGATAACAGATAGATTTATTTTCCCTAGGCCATCCTTTTAAGGGTCACAATTTTACATGGGAATTATCCATTCCAAATTCCTGACTTTCATGGGCCCTGTCCCCATAGGGGGTTAAAACCTAATCCCTGCGGTCACTGAGACTGGGAAGTGCTCCTCAAGGCAGATACATTTTCCATGGCTTACTCCTCTCATTTCAGTTCCCTCTTTGTACCTGAAACTTGGGGAGTTCTGTACTTGCAATCTTAGCCATTTTTTTTTTGGCCACGTAACATGGCTTACAGTATCCCAGTTCCCCGACTAGGGATTGAACCTGGGCCCCGGCAGTAAAAGCGCCAAATCCTAACCACTGGACCATCAGGGAATTCCCCTTAAGCCATTTATTTAAAAGACTGTATGTTCTATTTTATTCGGAACATCTGAACATTTTTGGTGGAAGCGTTTTTCAGATACCTGTTCCACCATATGGCTGGAAATAGAACTATCAATTCATTCTTCGTGCTGCAGCCAGAGAGAATATTTCAGCATACAAATTTGATTTTGTTATCAGTCTTACTTAAAACTGGAGTTGCTTCCCAATGATCTTAGGGTGGAAACTAAAATTCATAACCTACAATACCCTAAATGGACATTACCTACTTCCCCATCCTCATGTTGCACCATATCCCTTCTCATTCTCTGTGTTCTACTTACACTAGGGTTCTTTCCAGTTCTAGAATGTACCTCACTTCTTCTTACCCTAGCAACTTTGCACATTCTGTTCCCCCTTTCTTGAACACCCTCACATTCCTCCAGTGCACTCACCCTTTAGATCTCAACATAAATGCATAATTGCTGTTGTCTAGGTAAGTTGTCTAGTTGTCTAATATATGTGTATATTGACCCAGGTACCCTCTCCTTTATTACACCTATCAGAGTTGTGCTTTTTCATTTATTTTTGTAATTATTTATTTAATGTCTTTCTCACCCACTGGACTTCAAGCTCTGTGAAGGCAGGTGCCATGTCTGTTCTTGTTCACCATTTTTATTAGTCAGTAAAAGTAACACTAGCTTCTACCTTCACGCTAACACAAAAAAGTCCTGAAATCTCAATAATTTCATAACATAAAATTTTATTTCTAATGCCATAGTCAGATGCAGATTAGCCAACTCTTCTCCAGCTGGACCCCAGAGACCCAGATTGTACCACCATCTTCAGCATGTTGCCATCAAGGTCACAGTGGAAGGAAAAGAGAACACAGGATCTTGTGGGAGATTTTTATGAGCCAGACCAGGCATGCATCACTTCCACCCACATTCCATTGGAGGGAACTCAGTCATAAGGCCCTATTACAAAAGAGCTGGGAAATATAGATTACCTATGTATCCAGGAAGAAGAGGAGAAAATGGTTATCAGTGAGCACTCAAGTCTCTGCCACACCATTGTATTTTCAGCAAAGGGCAGTTCCTGACAATAGGAAATTCTCAATAAACACAGATTGAATGAATCAACAAATGGATGAATGAATGGATGGAGGATGGATAGGTGATAGAGGGTGGAGGATGGATGGATGATTTT
This sequence comes from Leucopleurus acutus, assembly GCF_964270905.1. Classification (NCBI taxonomy): domain Eukaryota; kingdom Metazoa; phylum Chordata; class Mammalia; order Artiodactyla; family Delphinidae; genus Leucopleurus; species Leucopleurus acutus. The sequence goes on along the minus strand of NC_139162.1, from coordinate 15,180,744 downwards.
GTTGTCAATGATTCAGCTAGTCTGTAAGTTCTTTAAGCGTAGAGACCATATCTGTATTGTTTATCATGATAGAGAAGTTTAGGGCATATATTAGGAGCTCACACAAGAATAAATGATCCCCACTACTTGGGAGATTTCGTGGAAGAGATGGACTCCTAGTGGATCTTTAAAGAATATGGAAAAAATTGGAAAAGCAATTTAAGAAGTGAATTTATGAAGGAATAGATAGGGGAAAATGTAGAAGAAAGGTTAATGTGAATATGGTTGAGAGTAAAAAAAGAAGGAATCAGTGGAGAACGGAGAACCTTAGAGGGTAATGCCTCACCAGGCTAGTGTCATCTAAATACTGTGTCTGCCAAGTCCCAGACTCCATCATTTTCTCTTTTGACGTATTATAGCCTTACACCTAGGAATAAGGGTGCCTCTTTAGTGAAATAGCACCTTTTCCCCTCCCATTTTGACCCTTAGTGTTTAAAATGAGTAAAATGTGCTCAGGAAGTATGTATTTGGATTAGTCAGAAGTTGGTACTACAGAAGACAGTTTGCCCCTAACCATGCAGAATGGTAAACCACACTAGTTCCAGCCCCAGCTGTCAGGCCAGGATTTCGCCCTAGCCCTTCTCCAATCAATACATAGGACTGCCTGGTGCCATCGGGAAGGAGCTGTATTTTAAAAATGAATGAAGTAGGACAGCCAAAATCTTTCCATTCTTTATGTTCTCCTCTGCTTTCTGCCCAGGAATGGGGACCCCTGAGATCTGCAGGTGAGCTGTCTGAGGGTGCCACCCTCCCCTGACCCGAGAAGGGGCCAGGGCTACAAAAGTAGCCAGCCCTACATTACAGCTTCTGAAACGCACTGTCAGAGTTAGTGGCGGGGGAGCCGCTCTACCTCTGGGGCTACGGCAGTGCAGTGAGCTTTAGTGGATCAATACTTCAGTCTTGTCATGCTAATTGCTCATTGGTTGACATTCATGATCCTTCCTTGCTCCCTCCCTATGTAAACTCTTTACAGCTGGAACAGCGAGATGCAAAAATCCTGAGCCTTCAAAGCCAGCTCCTGAAGAAGAGAGAGGGCCTGGCAGCTGAGGTATGGTGCTCCCCCATTTTCTTGCCCCCCCCCTTAAAAAAGCTTCATGTGTTTCTGCATGTGATGGTGTGATAGGGAGACGCACGAAAAAATGCCTGGGGTTAACACGCCTGCAACAAGTAAATGGTATTACCTTTTCAGCACAAAACAGTATCTCCCCTCCTTCCACTCCTCTTCCACACCCGCCCCCCCAAAAAAAACCAGAAAATAGAAAAATACCCACCCTTTCTATGAGTTTGGTTTTGGTCCTTCTTCTGTTTTGGTGAATCATTCACCTTCCACCAGCTCACAATGAACATGTATCTGTACTGTCCTCTTTGCTCCCTGACTAGGGCATGTCAGACCGAGCTGCCATGTGTGTGTGTGTGTGCATGTGTTTGTGTGTGTGTGTGTGTGTGATCACGCCTACCATATTGGCTTCCTGTCCCTGGAACATCAGCTTTTCTAGCTGGCTGAGCCTGTCCCCACAACAACTGTGGCCACTGAAACCACACCAACTCCTACCCTGTAAGCTTCAGGCCTGTGCTATGCAGGGTTTTGTTAAGCCGTTTAGTATTAATTGATTTTTTTTCCATTTTTTTCTTTCTTTCCCTGGGCGGGTCAATAGCTGGATGCTTCAGGAGCAGAGGATCTATCAACTGCAGACCAAGCATAGGGAGACGCAGGCAGACCTGGAACAGAAACCCGGCCAGCTCCAGCCGCTCCAACAGTTCTTGGTAGCCAGACAGTCGGCAGCAGGAAGCATGCCACGGGCCACGAGGCAGGAAATGACCCAATCCTCGAGGTCTGGTAAGTTTCCTCACTTTTGGAAAGTAAGGCAAATGATAACCAAGCCTGTTTTTCCTTCCTTGAAAGGGTCAGCAGCATTTCTGCTGATTTCAGTTAATGAGTTAAAGATCAAAATCAGGATGCCCCCCACAGATCTGCGAGGATGGAGGGGTTGTGAGGGAAGAATGGGAGTTTGCGGGATAGACGAGGGCTAACCAAACTCTGATCCTATGCTGAGCCACTGCAGCCAAGCAGATGTCCTGAGTATCGATCCCTGCATCTTATTGATTTCCTCTTGGGGCCAAGAATGGGGTGGACCTACGGAGGACAAGAGGAGAACCAACACCCTCCCAGAGGGCCATGCAACCATAATCAGTGATAACAGTGTTAAGTGGTCAGCCTGGAGATGAGGTTTGCTCAGATCTATTGATCTGCACTCCCCTGAGATATAAATCCTTCTGAATTCACTTCCGTGGATATAAGTATTTATAATTAAAATAGCCTAGGAGCCTCTTACAGGCACAGGGAGAGTGGCCCATCCCAGGGTGGGGTTTGATATCAGTCTCTTCCCTCTCCCTACTTTGTGCACTCTTCCCACTCTCTTGCATCTGTTTTTACATCTCGTTCTCTCTTTTGAACCCTATTTTGCTCACCCTCTGAGTGACAGGCACAATGTCTCAGGCTATCAGAAACTGGGAAAAATCCATTCTTTCTGAATGCAGCCTCCAGCTGAGGAAGGAGTGCCGCTCTCCCCAGTCAAGGCTATAGTTTCTGCATTCAGGAGCCTGGACTCAGAAAGGAATGGGCTGTTTGGGGAGTGGGGACAGTGAGGGGACGACTTCTTTAGTTGTTGCTTTGTTCTTGCTTTCACTGGGGCATCAGATTGGTTTCGGTAACAAACAGCTTTATCACCCAAATGTGTTAACCAATGCCAAGACCCTGTGTTGCCTTGCTCGCTATGTTAAATCTGGGAGGATAATTTGAAGGGTCCCACACTCCCGTTTCTCAGCACCTCATAAATCTAAGCTCACATGAAGTGAACAGAGCATCCCTTATCCAAGGGAAAAAGGAAGGATGCTGAGGACTTATTTAGGAGCAAAGCCCTTGAAGCCAGCCAGCAAGAACAAAACCACTGACCAAATCTTTGTCCACTGAAAGATCAACCTTATAGAGGATTGGAACTATTCAGCTTTAATGTTTAAAAATTTGGGTGGCAAGGAGAATGGTCTTTCAAGTCATTTGCTGTGCTCCCTAAACCTACCATCTGCTTTGGTGTCCAGGATACAATCTTTTCAGTTTTGGAACTTCTGACTACTTCCATCAGGTGTCTGCCTTGCTTCAGTGCTTAAACCTTGAACTGTGTGCCTTTGTGCTTCTGCCTCAGCAGGTTTCATTAATTTGTAATTGATGCCTACAGAATTGTTTAAGGACTTCTAGATTTTATGCTTGTCAAGGGTGTGTGCTAGGGTGTGTATGCACTGTCTAGGATGTGGGGAGAATTCACTGGGTTTTGCTTCTCCTTATTTTAGAATGTTTAGTCACTCTGGTCCATCTGTGTGAGCTAATAAATGTATGTCTGTGTATCTCTTTGCTGGTGTCTGTACTTGGGAAGCAGTGAACATAAGCAGGTTAGAGCAATGCCCCACATTTCTCTACCATTTGCATTAACTGTGTCTTCCCCAGATGCATATTAAGCTTTGCTATTTTTTTCTTTTTATTCAGAGGTGGTAGTTTCAGAACTCAAATCTAGCTCATTTGTCTCTTTTAGCAAATGATTGAAGGTTAGGGATTATTCCAATTGGCAGTCAAGGGTCAGTATTTTGGACTCCACTTGGCTTAGATAATTTATATAGAATAAAAGTCTAATAGGTATAATCACAGTAGCCTTGGCTTAAGAATGTTTCTAAGCATACTTGAGACTGATAAACACTTCAAGCTAAAAATGCAAGAATGTTCCGGTTAGTGACTTGTATGCTTCTGTGGTAATGGAGAGAATGGGAATGCAGTTCTCTTTGTTTGATTTATATGGCGACACCCAGAACGTGAAAGGTGTATTTTACTGTAGAAATAAACTTTCGACATTGACCTAGAGAACAGAAGACCCAGGCTGGAACTTAAATCCTTCTCTGCTAGGTTATAATGAAAAGCATAATTTAAAAGAATAGATTTTTTTTTAGGAAGAAAAACCCTGACATTGGTGTCTTTCTCCCATTGTTTGTAATATTTGTCAACATGTGCTTGCATGATTTCTCTGAAGAACAAGCTTATTTGGAGAAAATGATCTAAATTTTAGAATTGAAAACACTTCACTAATTAAATGTGTTTTCTTGTGCTCTTAGTGCCACTAAATCTAAATAGCACATAAATTAATTCATTGCTGTCTTGTGCTACTGTTTCTACAGGTCATATTTGAAAGCTTGTTGCCAGCCATAGGGAAATGGAATCTTGGATGGGGAAAAAAAAATCACACCTTTTATTATGGAATCATCTAGTGGCTTAGGATAACAATCTTCAGTGTCTACTCTTGTAGGAATTTAGCCCCTTTGTTATAGATATAGTCATATGCTATATTTGCCTTTTATGTTTTACTACATAATGATATATTTTTCAGTCCCATTTTCCTAATAGGTTTTACATTCAACATATTTTATAATGCAAGGATAGAAATATTTCACTGGTGTTTCTATATTCATAGTGTAGAATATAATGATACCAATATTTCACTGTTATTTCCACGAAACCATATATGTATTATGTTTCAAGCCTTTCTGAACATCTTGACATACTCATTTGATCCTTAGAGCAAACTTAGGAGACAAGTTAGAGCAAGAGTCATTATCTCCATTTTACCAATAATAGACATGCACAATGTGAGGCAGATATTTGTGTCAGACTTGGGCCTATGACCTGAGGCTATGGGCTTCTGGTCAAGTGCTCTTTCTAAAACTGCCTGCTGCTGCCATTAATGTTTAATAAAATTTTAGCATATTCTGTATTTCCAGCACCTATTACAACCACTGACATGCATATAAGGCAAATGTTGGTCGATCTTAATTGATAATTAGTATTCTACTCATGCAAGAAAAGGTTACAAGTAAGTATTTCAGGCATCTTTCTTCGGCCTTTATCATACCACAAGTAGCTGCAGAATCCAATGTCATGACAAATCTTTTTTATTAGCCTCAGAAATTCTGTGAATTATTAATATGCCTAATCAATAAGTTTGCTCCCCAGAAACATGCCCCTGTCAAAACATAGTGACTATATATTATTTACTATAAGTCACTGTATTTCACAAAACCCTTGCACACATGTTTAGTCTTCATACTTACCAACGTTTGCTTTTAAAGAAACATTATGTAAAATTTGAAGCATCTAGATGAAGTGCTTAAAGTCAAGCATAAACTTTTCCTCTTCCTGAAAAAAGCACTGCTCCTTCCCTCAACCTTCTCACCAGTTCAGGGATTCTTAACCTTCTCTGTGCCATGAATCCTACTGCCAGTCTGCCATAGACCTGAAGCCTATGGACCTCTTCTCAGAATAATGCCCTTAAATATACGAAATAAACTATATAGAATTACAAAGGAAATTAATTTATATTTAAATTCAGTTATCAAAATATTAAAATCAATTAAATATTTAAAACAACTTTTATGTTATATGTGTACTTTCTATTAACATGTCGATAGTTCCAGTGATGGATCTACAACTGTAATTTTAAGGTGGTGATAAGAATAAGAGATGCTCTGAGATTACCTACAACAATACATTATATGGCTGTAATATAAAAATAGCTGTAACCATTACTGTCGTTTGTTTCCTACAGTTATAATTGAAGGAAATGGTAAATTGTTGTTCAATATTAGTGAAAATAAAGGTGTGATTTTTTTTTCCCCATCCAAGTTCACAGACCCACTGAATTCTATCCATGAACTCTTTAGGAATCCGTGGATGCCAGGGTAGGAACCCCTACTCTAGCTAGTTCCTACTCATTTTTCAAAACTCAACTGAAGCATCATCTTGTCTAATGAACTTCACTAACCCTCTCCCAGATGGAGTTAGCTGCCACTCTTCTGTGCCCCAAGAGAACCCACAACCTCTCTACCCCAACATTTAGCACAGCACAGGGTCTGCATCAATTTACTTGTCTGTCCCTCCCAAAGAGTACACATTCTTGAAGCCATGGGTCATGGCTTATATTAACACTACCCAGCACAACGTCTGGCACATGGCAGCGGTTCACTCGATATTGAAAAGGAAGAGGAAGGAAAATTCAATGAGGAGGAAGCCATAAGTCACAGAAAGTTAAAATTAACAAAAAATTAAAGTCAGTAGCTTAAATGTCTCCTTGAGTCAAATTTTCCATTAGTGGCACCTTCATATCCCAGGCAATAAAGATGTGGATGATGTTATGCTTCCCTTTTAGTGCAACTCGTAATTTATAGCCTCCTAAAAAATCATAATCCCATATTGAGGGACTAATAATAATAATATCCCAGTTTCAGACCTGTTTTTTTCCTTTTAGGTTCTCATTAATACAGACAAGGGAAAGAGTCTGTAGGGACATTGAGAGAAAGGACTTTCTTCATACCTTGAGCTTTTAGGGCTTTTCAGTCAAATTTAAAAAGCCAAGAAAAGTGATTTTGATTTTAAGGCACATATACAAATGTGTAAATTCTCCCTAAAACCATATGTACTTGAAAATGATTATTAAGATTTCCTTGAAAAATAGAATACTACTAATAAAAGCCTCAATTCTTAGCACAAATGCTTTGTGTAGGATAAGCATAGATGCTTATTCACAGGAACTTACCCTTTTAGACATGCACTCAACTTCTTAATATTAATGACACATAAAAATCAGCATTTATTCATGCATAGTAATGTTGTATGCACCTCTTCTTTCCTAATAATAAATACTTGCCGTCCCTACCCAAATGAATGGACATTACATATCAATGTGAGGCTGCATATTTCTTGGGTACAAGTTGATTTTGATCTACAATGGACTTGTTTATTATAGGAAGAAGAGGATAGAGATCTAAATGGAGATAAAATTGGAAAAAATTTATAGCCATTTTTATTGTCTAGTAGATGTTTTCCATTCAATATCTTTGTGCACGAATGCATATTGAACCTGAGTCTTTGATTACCACTTCAATAGCTTTCAATACACCTCTCTCTATAGAATATCTTATTGAAATATACTAGTCAACCCAAAATTTAGATTACAGAATTGAATCTGAGTTAATATAGAGTCCTAAGATCTTGACTCGAATAAAGCTCATTTCACACCATCATTTAAAAAGACACTGACCCATGTGCACTGCACGTATTCTACAAGTGGTATCTTCTCAAGGTCATTGGTGACTGTCCACAGAGCAGACGCCTAAATATCCCTGTGGACCTGACTCCTATTACAGCATTCACCTACTTTCACCCACTGAAGCAGAAAGTTGAAAAAGTAGTATTCAAAGTCCTTTATTCCTAAACAGAGTGTTGGTGGAGCAAAGGAAAAAGATTAGACAATGACTATAACGATAGATAGGGAGAAGTAGATCACAGTGGAACTAGGGCTCAGAGAATTAGTCTCAAAGCATCAGTCCATATTTGAGCCTCTTCATCTTTTGAAAGGAAGTTCCCACGTAGCCTTAACTGATATTCTTGTCTCTGGGTTTCGAAAGATACATTGCTTATTGCATGCTCTTTTAACCTTTACCTACCTGCTCCTCTCTGATGTTATCATTCTCCTCTTTCATTATTATTTCTCTCATTTCTGCTCTCCTTACTCTTTTGAAACATTTTATATTTTGAGTTAACTGTTACTTTAAATTTACCGATTTGGCATATAACCCTTGAGCTCTTCAGGAGAAAAGCCTACCCAAATCTAAAAGGTGAGAAATATTTTTAGCAGACAGATAAATTGCTCGAAATACACAGAAAAACATTTGCTAAGACTTGTTTTGCAAATAAATATAGGCATTCATAGTTGATATGATTGTTAGAATTACAGTAAGAATTTTATATTTATAATCACCCTTAATTTATGCAATGCCATCTTCCAGGCAGGAAGGAAAATATGGCTCTGGAAACACAAGTCAAACAAGCAGACTGGGAAAGAAAGCTAAAATAATATACTGTATAACAAAAATTTATTTAAAGGAAACAAAGAAAGACCTGGACAAATAGACTGTTAACAGAATCATAGCTTGAAATAAAGAGATTGCATAAAGCAATTGGCTTATGAATTTAATAATCAATAGAAGTTATTTTCAATCATCCACATTTTAAATACTATTTGAAAATTATAAATATTTTAAAAATAGAAAAATATTTTCAAAACAGAAAATTGTAAATATTTTCAAAACTATTCTCAGTAATTATCATCTATTAAAATGTAAGCTCTGTGTCTAATAATATAATGAATCAGATGTGAAGAGAGAAAAACTGGGAGTATGTAGAGGATAATGGAGTCAAGAGCAGGAAGCAGCTTTGGGGATGGATAAAGGACAAATCATTCCAGACAAATGTGATCACTCTTTTAAATCACATTACGAGATTAATGGATGAAGGGAATGCACTAGAGGTAATATATATGGATTTTACTAAAGCATTTGATACACTGCTCCGTGAATTTCCACTTGCAAAATTAATTCAAATTGGGTAGAATATGTGCATGGTCACATAGACTGAAAATTGGCTGAAGGACCATAAACAAAGAGTAACGACAAATGGTGGTCCCTCACATTTAGGTGGGAGACAGTGTCCAGGACAACCCTGAGGACTGATGCCCACTTTAGTATCATATAACCACCTCACTAATGATCTGGGGAAAGGGAAGGAAATTAAAGAATCCGCAGAGTTTGACATAGGAAGTGTCACAAACCATGATACAATTAGAGCACAAAAATGAGTTAAAAATAAAAGTGGAGAGTAAAATTAAACATAGGTGATACTTAACCTCTTCTCACAACTAAAAGAAGAACAAAGGATTACTAGGAATATAATTATATACAATTTTCATTTTAATTGTTAAAACACTGATTAGGGAAAGTCCATTTAAAACCATACTGTCATTAAGTAGGCTGGTTCTTTATTCAGTTAGAATCTGAAATGTTATGCTCCTGGTTGCTCCAAATTTGAATTCATATAAAGAATTCATAGATAGGCTGAAGGGACAAGAGATTGATTTCTGAGAAAAGAATTTAATTATATCCACTTAAGTGCATAACTACTAGGGTATCAGTAATTTCCCCAAATACCTGGTGAGTTCAGGGCAAATAAGCACCTTGAATGAACTTTGGCTCACTATAAGAATTTTTCTGATATAAATGTCTCCAAATACCATTTTGCTAACTTCCAGGACAACTTTACTGTTATTTCTGATGTTGTAGTTGGAATTGTTGAAACCATATAAAATGTCATTGTTTAGAAACAGAATGAACTCTTAAAAAGTGGACTGGATGAAACTTGATTTTCCTTTAACACAGAGCAGGATCTTATTTATAATCAAAGCTCTTTCACATTCACCATCTCATCAAATCCTCTTAGCCACACTGACAAGGAGGTATTATCATCCCCAAATTACAGATGTGGAAATTGAGGCTCAGAAAGGATAACTGACTTGTCCAAGACTACACTATTAATAAATGACAGAATCATTTCTAAAGCCCACATTTTATGGACACCTAGCATTGGGATCTTTCCACTAAACAACACTGTTTCCCATGCATATACCATGAAAGAGACCATCTCAGAAGCCATATATACCAGGATATATACCAGGATCTGACCTTGACTTTGTTCATCCCGTGCTGAGTTAGAAAACATAATGGAAAGGACCTAGCATGGAATCTGTGACATGGAAGTCAATAATGTTTAGCTCCTTTTCTTTGCTTTTTACCCTATTTACAACTTCTTCATTCAGCAAAGAGTTATCAAGTACATAATGGGTGCTGGACACTGTCCAGCTGTGCACATCTTAGTTTTTCTTCTCAATCATCTTGGTCTTCCTCTTAAGCTCAGGTCTCCCAAGTTCACCAGAAACTCCATGAGAGAAGACCCTGTGTCTACCTGTTTACTGCAGTGTCCCCAACACCTAGCAAATACTCAAAATATACTTCCTGAGTTAGAGAGAAAACATTCAACCTCCCGCCTCCAAAGCTCCTCTGAGCTTTGGCGAGGCTTGTGTGCCTGCTTAGTTCCTTCCCACAGCATCAAATAAAATGGCCCACAAGCCACTGCACACACTGAAAGAGTGGGAAAAAAGTCCTGGATAGGGGCATGAGGAAGCTAGATAATGAATGCATTTGTCAAGTTACTTTAACTTCTCTTGCACCAAATCACCCCAAGGGCCTATATTGCCATGTCTGATAACAAGCAAACCACCATGCTAAAGTAGTTGGCTACTGGGACATCCTTTGCTGAATAGCAAGAGACAGACATTCTGTTTCTCCTATGCCCATAGCCCAGCTGCTCCACAGAAAGCCCTGCAGAGGCGTGGCAGGAGCCCACTGCTTTGCACCTTCTGGATAATCTTCTTTCCTGCATATTTGGAAGGAAAGCCCACATTATAGAAACACTTGGCACTTCTTTGGTGAATAGGCCAAGCCAAGGACACAGCAAGGGACACATAGCCCAGGTAGAGATGCACAACATGGGGACCCCCATGCATAAAGCCACGGCCAGGGTAAGGACCTGACCAGGGTCACCTCTCCTGCTGTGTCTGCAGTCAGTTCACATTCCCACTAAACAAAGGCAAAAGATGCACATCTGCTCAATTCCTGCCCTTTACCCAACACTGCCTGGGAATGTATTACATCACAGATATTTCCACCCACAATTGAATTAGTTATATTATTTTCAAAAAGAATACCTTTGTCATTTCTAACCCTCTTTTTCTGTATTAGGCGTATTACAGTTGGGTGAGTGCACCTGAAGTCTTCAGTGAAGTGTCAGGTGTAATTTAGCACTGGGAGATTAATTATGGGATTGCCCTTTAGGAAAAGGCTGGGAGCTCAGCCCTGCCTGTCAAATAGGTCCCTGCCTTCTAGCGGACTCTGCAGGTGAATGAATCAGTATTTGGCATATCAGCATTTCATAGAGCCTCCATGCTAATGTCTTTTTGAAATGAAACCGAGAAAGCTGTTAACCTCAGTTAGCCGAGTGTCCCCTCTGTGACCGGGATAAATCATCAATGTAGAGGCAGAGAACTCTGTTCTTATGCTTTGGGGAATGAGAGCCAGGGCTGTGGAGAAACGGGTGGAAAGGACCTCCAACTCTCAGAAAACTGAGGATTTTTATCTCCCTTAAAAGGAAAAATGAATATTACTTCTCCTTGCCTCCTGATTTAGCTGTTCTAAAAGGATTTTGAATAATTTGATTCAGTTAGATAGCATATCCTTACTTATCATTTTTTCCAAGCCTTTGATCCCTCCTCAGTGAACCCCCCCAAATATTTATATTATACTGTATATAATTACATTACAATATATGTGTATATATGTATGTGTGTATACGTATTTATATATAAATGTGTATTAATCATATAATAGAAAATAATATGAATAATGTGTTTTATCATAATATATAATAACATATTATATAATTGAAATATAAATATTATATGTATATAGAAACTCCTGGAATCTCTCGCAACTGAAAATCTGGTCTTAACTTCCAGAGTAGCTATGGTCAGGTGACTAGGGATTCTCTATTCCCTACTAATTCTTGACTATTTTTCCATGATTCAGGTTCAAACAACATCCATACAGAATCCTCATATCAACCTTGTGAGGCAAGAGTTGAATCCTCATATCAACTCTTGTGAGGCAAGAGTCGTTTCTGTTTTTACATTTGAAAAAACTACGGTGCAGGAAAGTTAAGGGAGGCAAAACTTAGGGTCAAACCCAGGCCTTCTGTCATCTGTTCCTCAGTCAGTAGATGCCGTGCAGCCATCAGTGGCCACCTTCCCTCGTGGTCTAGCGGTTAGGATTCAGTGCTCTCTAACCATCAGTGGCCAGATGTGGTACTGGAATTCTTTCCCCACACAGATACAAACAGATATGACCTAGGCTTGCAGCCTCCTTTTTATCTTGAAGGCTCTTGACTGCTTCCTTCTCCAGGTGTCCCTAAAGGAAGGCTATTTGATTACTGCATATGTCTTCAGCCCTTGGTATTTACAATCAACTGTACAATTGCTTTTATTAGTTCCACAGTGCATTATTCCCCTTCTCACTTCACCTGCCTGAGCTATGTGAGCTAGACGAGGGGGAGATGACTGAAGTTAAGGCCCATGACACTGAGTGTTCCAGAGGAGCATGGAGCAAAATGCTAGGAGATTTCTCAATCAGCAGAGAAACAAAATAGGTTAAGTGGGCTGGAAGGTTTTTAGAATATTTACAGATTCATGATAAGATTTACTCTCCAAAATTTTTTACATCCTAGAAAAAAATTTAAAGCATAAATTATAAAAATGGTAATAGAATGTTCATAAGCATTCAAGTGTTGTGCTTGGAAAAGAAGCTTTCTTGCGTGCTCCCATCAGTCTTTGGTTGGAGAGAGGAGGGATCAGGATGGGAAGGAAACTGGCTTGTGTGGACAGAGTTCAAACATTGATGGGACACGAGATAAAAAAAATGTTTCAAGTCCACCATAGGGTGCAACTGCATCATTTTACAAAAGTGAAAACTGAGGATCTGAAGGGTTAACCAGTTTGCCCAAGGTCACAAAACTTAAGTTGCAGAATTAGGACTTGAATGCAGGTCTTCTGGCGGGAAGCCAGCAGAGGTGGTCTAGAGGCTTGCTTTCCTTTATTGAAAATCTCACATGACAGTCCCAAAGGAAAGATGAGACAATGACCATCCAGTGTTACTTATTCTCAAAAGAAGACAGCCTTTATTTCCAGGCCTGTTTTTCACTTTTGTTTACCCAGGCCCAGGCCCTGCCCACCCACTACCATGCCACACCCCCACTAGCCTTCCCTGACCTCCCCAGATAAATTTAACCATGCCTTTCCCCACGCTACGTTTCTAACTTTGAACAAACCTCTGTAGTTGCACATATCCACAGATTATAATTTATTTGTTTCTTCTACAGGCTGTTAAGTTCATATGAACTTATTTACCTCCGCATCCCTTTATAGCTGAAAAATGACAGGGACTTCATAAATGTTAGTTATGTTGAATATCATTTTCTTTCTATCAAACTGAAATGGTCAGGTAATTTCCACCTGAGTTTCACATAATCTGGCAATGACAAAGATTGATTTCCTGGGCTCTCGTGTTGAAGTTTGAAGGTTCATAACAGCTTCTGCTCATTCCCTTGGCCTCTGTTTAAAGACTGATCAGGATAGAAAATAATTTACAAGTTTTTCTTGTACTTATGACTAAATAGTATTGCCAGTGATTCAGAGACCACCAAAGTGTGTTTTTTTCCTCAAAATTGAGATTACATTAATTTTTATTTCAGATTGAGCTACATCTCCTTGAATTTCCTTGGCATCACTTGAACAATAAAGGGCCAAAGGAAAATATGAGAAAATTCACCATTTGTTTAGAACCTGAATTGCTGAGAGCTGATTATATTCACAAGATTAACACAGGTCTCTCCCCATCACTAATGATGTAGGGAAGTGTATGTTTTCCTAGCCTGCATCCTTGATCCAATAAGAAAACCTATGTTGAGGGAGAAATCTCATACCAACCTCTTCATTCTCCATATAATACATTCTGGGGAAACTTTTCTCCCAAAGGAACTCTACATCCCTTCTCCTTTGGTTTCAGCAGAGGGACCGCACTCAGTCTTTTTAAGGATCCCTCGGCAGAGGGACTGCACTCAGTCTTTTTTATTTTTTTTGCGGTTCGCGGGCCTCTCACTGTTGTGGCCTCTCCCGTTGCGGAGCACAGGCTCCGGATGCGCAGGCTTAGCAGCCATGGCTCATGGGCCCAGCCGCTCCGCAGCATGTGGGATCTTCCAAGACCAGGGCTCGAACCCGTGTCCCCTGCATCGGCAGGCGGACTCTCAACCACTGTGCCACCAGGGAAGCCCCTGCACTCAGTCTTTTTAAGGATCCCTCAGGTGAAGGATGCAAGAAGAAAAAGAAATTTGAGTAACGCTGTTGGAGGCTGGGAACCTGCAGAAATTTGGAACTGTTTTTACTTTCTCAGTTGGGCTTTACTAACATCAAAGTTTGGCAGACTACAGCACATGGGCCAACCACCTCTTTTTGGTAAAGTTTTGTTGCAGCCCAGCCATACCCTCTCATTCACATAATATCTGTGGCTGCTTTCATGATACAATGGCAGAGCTGAGTAGTTGTGACAGAGACATTCTGACCAACACAGGCTAAAATATTTACTATTTGACGCTTTATGGGAAAAAAGTCTGTTGGTCCCTGCCAAGATTATCAGCCCTGAGCAGAGAAAAGAGGTAAGAAATCTAAATGAAAGCATAATCTGAATAAGGAGTTTATTAAAAATTGGACCTAAAGCCAGCATTATAAAAGAGTTCAACTAGTAGTCAGGACTCTATTCAGCTGCAGGTGATAGAAACAACAGTGGCCTAAAAGAAATAATAGGTTTTATTTCCCTCAAATAAGAAGTCTAGGTGGTTGCTGGCATTGATTCAGCACCCAAAGCTATCATCAAAAAACTGGGCCTTTTCTATCTACTTCATCAGAACTAAAGATGCTGAGATCTTGGCTGTTCTTCATATTGGTTGCAAGATGGGTGCTATGGCATCAACCATCATGTTCATGTTCAAAGAAGGAAGAAGAGGCAAAAAGGAAGAAGGATCATGCCCTCTGCCTATTCCTTTCCACCTGGAAATGAGAGGGTTTCCCAGAAGCCCCTCTCCCACCCTTTCAGCAGATATCTGCTTATACCCCACAGCCAGACAAGTCACATATGCACCCCTTCTGTCTGGAAGTTTGGGAAAGCAAGTACTATCGACCACTCCAGGTTCTGTGTTGGGAGGTTGCAAGAGACAGGGGATTGGGAATGGCTTTGGGGTAGCCAATCAACAGTGCCTTCCATAGACAGTTTTTCTCACTTTAGGTCTGTAGGCATGGAAGGGATGATCAATGAATATTTATTAAGTGACTGAACATATAGAAAGTTAAGTTGATTTCCTTTCCTCCATATTAAAGAAGCTATATCCAGACAGGAATTGCAAAGCCTTGTCTAAAGATACTCCCAAGGGGGAATTCCCTGGTGGCTCAGTGGTTAAGAACCTGCCTGCCAATGCAGGGGACACGGGTTCGAGCCCTGGTCCAGGAAGATCCCACATGCCGTGGAGCAACTAGCCCGTGCGCCACAACTACTGAGCCTGCGCTCTAGAGCCTGCAAGCCACAACCACTGAAGCCCACATGCCTAGTGCCCGTGCTCTGCCACAAGAGAAGCCACCACAATGAGAAGCCCACGCACTGCAACAAAAAGTAGCCCCCACTCACCGCAACTAGAGAAAGACCGCGTGCAGCAACGAAGACCCAACGAAGACCCAACGCAGCCAAAAATAAATAAATAAAATTTAAAAATAAAATGAAATTTAAAAAAATAAAGATACTCCCAAGGATCTCTCATGACGACAGAAAAAGAGCTGAAAAAAGGGCAGGTGGATGCTATTCGTGAATGGCAGGACAGATGACACCTTTTGTGTTTGCTCACCACATGGTTCTAATTGAACTGGAACAGGGTAATTTATGGTTCATCTTAGGTACAAGCTCTACCTTGGAATTTGTGTTGGGGTTAAAAAGTGTTTGCCCCATTTCCTATAACAATGTGAACATACCTGCTTGTTGATAAACATTATACTAGTTCCTTTAAATATACCAATAAAATAATGAGATAAGGTCAAAATCTTTAGATTGGCTTAGTCTTATCTAACTATGAAATTGTAAGGAAATCTCTCCTGTTTTTTTAAGCTTACTAACAAAGCTATGTATTTGTGGTATATATTCAAATTTTATTTATAATAGATAACCTCAAGAGTGGAAGAGTTATAAGTTTGAAACACATTGCATCGATACTATCTTAGAGACTTTTGTCATTGTTACAGCCATGTCAGTTTCATCTCTTCATCTATAAACTTACGAAATGTTGCCAGATCTCACCTCCTACACAAACAACCAGAGGACAGAAATTACTCATAGCTCTGCAGGGATTTAGTTTTACCAGGTGAGTTTTTCTGTGATTCTATTAGGGTAATAATTTAAAAAACAAAATAGGTTGCTTGCTTTTTCAGGGTCTAACCAGGAAAACGAAGCACTTCAAGTATTTACAACAGAGGGAATTTAATGCAGGGAATTACATGGGGGAGATGAGCCGCTGGTATGGGTGGTGAAGTTAACAACAGTAGGAAGCCACTACCCTCCCACAGGGACAAGGGGGGAAGGTGGTGCTACCAGAATCCAGGGGCCAGGGTCCCCTCACAGAAACTGGAATCCTGTTAGGCCTACGGGTAGAGCCAGAGCTGCAGAGGAGATACAGTTGCTGCTGGAATGTATCTCAAAGCAGAGGGAAGCAGGGAAATTTGCCTGGTTTCTCCCTCCCTCTCTCCATTCTCCTTCCAGCTCCTCCCATCGGACAAACCTCGCTGTTAGCCAGTTAACTTTGGAGTCTAGAAATGTAGCCTCCAGGACTTCCCTGGTGGTCCAGCAGTTAAGAATCTGTCTTGCAATGCAGGGGATGCCAGTTCAATGCCTGGTCGAGGGACTAAGATCCCACGTGCCGTGGGGCAACTAAGCTCACACGCCGCAACTACTGAGTATGCGTGCCACAGCTAGAGAGCCCACGTGCCGCAACTACAGAGCCCACATGCTCTGGAGCCTGCACGCCACAACTAGAGGGAAACGCGCACACAGCAACAAAGAGCCCACGCGCCACAACGAAAGATCCCGTGTGCTGCAACTAAGACCCAACACAGCCAAAAAACAAATAAATAAAAAAGAAATGCAGCCTGCAGGAGTTCAGCTCCCAGCCCTACAGAGCAGAACAGGGAAAGAATGAGGAATGGAATTGAAAACAAACACTCCCAGAAACAGCACAGAAGCCTCCCCATAGGTGAAGACCTACACTTTGGCCTCTAGCAATTATTAAGTTGTACCTCTCGGTTATCCAACTTGAGTTCTTTCCAGTGTTGTTTAGAATGGTTATGTCAGTACTGTAACCATCTTTATTGCATATCAGTGGATGATAAACATTACTAGACTTTGTAGGAAATGTAATGAAATCAAAAACAGAATCCCTGATTAGATGTAGTTTACCCTTACATTTATTTTTTTAAGTAATTTTACTTATTTTTTAATATTTATTTATTTTATTTGTTTATTTTTATTTTTGGCTGTGTCGGGTCTTAGTTGCGGCACACGGGATCTTCGCTGTGGCATGTGGGATCTTTCATTTCGGCGTGTGGACTCTTCATTGCAGCGTAAGGGCTTCTCTTTAGCTGTGGCACATGGGCTCCAGGGTATGTGGGCTCTGTAGTTGTGGTGGGCAGGCTCCAGAGCACATGTGCTCTGTAGTTTGTGGCACATGGGCTCTCTAGTTGAGGTGCACGGACTCAGTAGTTGCAGTTCGCAGGCTTAGTTGCCCTGTGGCACGTGGGATCTTAGTTGCCCCACCAGGGATTGAACCCGTGTCCCCTGCTTTGGAAGGCAGATTCTTTACCACTGGACCACCAGGGAAGTCCCTACCCTTACATTTATAATTAATTGGAGAAGACTTCCTGAAAGAGGTAAATCCTAAAAGAGGAGGTAAAAAGTTTCCCAGAAAGGAAGTAGGAAGTGGGAGTAGCCTAAAGAAGTGGGAAGAACATTTTGCGTTGCACACAATATCTTTAACTGGAATAGATTCTGGGTGGACTTGGGTAGCAAAGAAGTCAGTGGAAAACTGTGGAGGACTGACAGAGAACTTTAAATTTGATCAATGGAGAACACAGTAAACTTTCCATGTGAAAAATGGTGTTGAGTTCATCTGATCCTAGAAAGAGTACTAGGAAGCTGTTGGAATGATCTAGTTACAAGGTAGAGAACCAGGTGGTTAACTGTGAAGGGGAATCATAGTGGGGTGGATAAAAGCATAGGTACTGCAGCAAGATTTCCCGGGTTCAAATCTCAATTCTACCACTTACTAGCTCCTTCTCTGGGAGACAATAATAGTACTTACCTTGTAATGTTCCAAGCTTCAATTTTGTGCCTGACACATGATAAATGTTAGCTATTATTGAAATCATATTAGTGGATGAGCTTACCAAGGAAGGAAGGGGGAAAGAATAAAATACCCTTCAGGCAGCTCCAATGAATATTTGGAACCGTTTGTAATCTAAATTGTAGTTGAAATCACTGTGAATGCATAAACTGTCCGAGTGAGTTCAGAGGAAGGAAAAACAGAAAGCCCAGGACAGACAGAGGAGACAATAGAAAAAGTAGTCAGAGAAATAATAAGAGAACTCCGTGGACCAGCATATTAAAACCTCAGAGAGTAATAAAGTCTTATAAAACAATGGTCGCTTAGCAGGATATTGAAAATCCTGGATGGATGTCTTCTTTTCAGTTTGCTGAGTTGGTTCTCTGCTTGCTCTGGCCTAGGCATTACCATCATTTTTGCACATTGCAGCATTTTAAATGGTATTACTGGAGTAAGAGCCAATCACAATGTTGTATAAATGCCTGTCATCAATGGGCATTAGAACTAAGTGATACATTATTCTTTCATAGGGAGTTGAGTGTACATCTCTAAATCTTCCAAGGGGACTAATTTGGTGATGACAAGAGCACATTTTTTCATGTGCTCATGTGATCAAGGGTACCAGATCCACCTTGGCTGGTACGAATTTCCTTCCTTCCCACTGAAGGCTAAAGACATAAGGAGAGGGAACTCAGGAGATGAAGCCACTACCGACAGCCACAAAGTAGCCAACGTTGCTGCAAATGGTCTAGCATTAGCCTGATGCCTGCTCCAGCTGAGGCTGCATGTCTGGATGACATGTAGTTATAATGACTGAGGTTTGGAGTGAATAGTGGAGTGCTGGCCTGGGGTGGAGATAAGGAAGAGAGAGATGGGAGGACAGACTCGCTCTAGGATTTTGTGTGTTCATTTTCCATTACTGCCTAAAGAATGGATGTGTAGAACTTCAGTTAGTGGCAGCTTGGAGAAAGTACCTTTCTGTGTTTCTCCTTTAATTGAAAGTAGTAGGATCAAAGTGCTTAGGGGGACAGAGGCCAGCAGGGATGGGAAAGAAGCTGTGATCTTACCAAGGGGATCAAATAAGCAGGGTTTTGCAGGTCTTGAGGCTGTGTGTCATAGCAAGGGAGAACCATTTCATTTATTTTCCTTAAATGCCTTACAGTTCTTGGTCTCTATTCATCACATGAGCCAACAATTAATTGTTTAAAGAAAAAGGCCAGCAACTGTTTAGTTTCTCTTATAATTAGGGTAACCATATAATTTATCCTTCAAGCTTTCTGTTGATCCAATGAATACTTTCACTGGGACAACAACCATAAAGTGGGTCTGTCCCAGACTGATTGGAATACATAATCATCCTACTTACAACCCATTTCAAAATCTTTTTAGTTCATGTAGCATAGTGGTTAAGGTACAGACTCTGGAGCCAGACCAAGTTCAAATCCCACTTCTACTGGCAACTAGCTGTGTGACCTTGACAAGTCACTTAGCTTCTCTGCAGTTCAGTATCTTCAGCAGTGAAATGAGGCATAATGATTGTTCCTACATCTGAGGGTTAAAGTACTAAGTGAGTTAGTGTGCGGACAGGCACTTAGGACAATTCCTGGTAGATAGTGTAAGCTGAGTTCTTATTGTTATTGTTATTTCAGACTTTCTAAGATAAGGAACCTAATCTTACAGAACTGACACCTGACTTCTTGCCCCATGCCCTGACATGGATTTACATTCAGCAAAGGTTTGCTGAGTGAATAAATGAGAAGAAAGAAGAAATGAATAAAGGAAGAAAGGAACACAATTTTTATCCTTTACTTTCATTTTTTTCTTGATTCTTTATTCCTTCACTATTTTTAGGTTACTTTGAAGCACAAGGACACTGAAAGCTACTCAAAAAATCGTTCAAATGCCTGTCCTAACCTAGTCTTTACTATACCCTGGGATCCCTTGGTTTTGACATTTCCTGTCATCACCTGGCCTATAACCAACACTGGCCTGTTCTCACAGTCTGCTTTTCCATCTGCCTGACACTGCCAAGCTTTTAGACCTTTCTCTAGAAACTTACCTCTTGTCCAATAAAATTAATTTTGTTAATTAGCACTATTTCTACCACCTCAGCGAGGCTTATCAGCAATCCTTTTATTCGCACTCTACATATTCCCCTAAGATATCATCTTTCCCATCCCTTCAAGCTCACAACCCACTTAGCTACACCTCTCTCTCAAGAGTTGACCTGCTTTCTGCTTTATTGAGATGATACTCTCCAACATGAACTCCTTCAACTAGCACAACTAAGTAATGTATAACCCCTCCTATTATCTTTTTGCCTGTCTCAGAGGGGAAAGTGCCTCCAACTCCTTTCCAGAGCTAATTCTTCTCTGTCTGCCTTGATCTAAATCCATCCCTCTTCCTTCCAGAGCTCTGTTCCATCAGTTATCCCACTCTGGTTTTTTTGTTTTGTTTTGTTTTTGTTTTTTTTTGTTTTGCGGTACGCGGGCCTCTCACTATTGCGGCCTCTCCCGTCGCGGAGCACAGGCTCCGGACGCGCAGGCTCAGCGGCCATGGTTCACAGGCCTAGCCGCTCCGCAGCATGTGGGATCTTCCTAGACCGGGGCACGAACCTGTGTCCCCTGCATCGGCAGGCAGACTCTCAACCACTGTGCCACCAGGGAAGCCCCCAACTCTGTTTTGATTTTTTACAATTCTCCCAAATCCTTGATTCCTTCCCTTTTACATATTAATATGCTCATGTATTTTTCTACCTTAAAACAGCAAGAACAACCAAAATCCTCTCCTTTTTCCTTCTATTTATTACCAAACCTGACAAAATAATCTCTACACATTAGCCTCTTTCACACCTTAGTCATTACTAAAGCCTTTTAAAATGACTTCTCATACCACTAATTTGAAATTGCCTTCTCTTAAGTTACTATTGACATTTTAACCCCTATATCCAGTGACTTATTCTGAGTCCTTGTCTTCCTCAGTCTCCATATAGCATTTTATGTTGCTGATCACCCTGACTTTCGTGAAATATGTTCCTTGGCTTCCTTGACTTGGGTTCATCTTGGTTACCCTCTTGCCTCTTTAATTTGTCTTGCCTCTTCTTTCTGCCAAAATAGAGGTGCTCCTCCAAAGTTCAACTCTTCCGTTGTGCTCTCTCGATTCCTTTGATGATCTCAACCATTTCCAAGCCCCTGACTATCTCCTTAGTGCAGATGGCCCCAAATCTATAACCCTAGCCCAATAAATCTCCCATGCCTCAAGTGTACATTTCTAGCATTCTGCTGGACTTCTTCATTTACTACAAGCTAGACTCTTCTTCTTGACACATACTCCCAAACCAATTCTACCCTCTGGGTTTCCTGTCTCTGATAATAGCATCTTCATCCTCCCATCCCATCCCCCAGACTTCAAAGTTCAAATTACTTTTATGCATCCTTCACCTAATTAGTCTCCAGATTCTGTCAATTCTACCTCTGCCTCTCTCAAATCCATAGCTTGCTTTCCATAACCACTGCTGCTAGCCAGGATGCCACCTCTCATCTCTCATATCACAACAGCCTGCTAACTGCTCCCATTTCTTCCGACTTATCCTGAATCTTCCACCACTCCCTCTCCTAATAATGTTTCATAGACTGCAGGTAAAGGCACAAAGTCCTCCATCTGGGCACTCTGATTTTCCCAGAAGTAGTTCCTACTGTTGGTCTTTACATACACTGCTCTCCAGCTGATCGCAACTTCACCTCTCAGAATAAGTTCCATACTTCCCACCTCTGAACCACATCTTCTTTCTTCTTGTATTAGTTTACTAGGGCTTCCATAACAAAACACCACAAAATGGGTGGTTTAAGACAACAGAAATGTATACGTTCATGGTACTGGAGGCTAGAAGTCTGAAATCAAGGTATCAGCAGAGCCGTGTTCTCTATGAAGGCTCTAGGGGAAGAATCCTTCCTTGCCTCTTCTAACTTCTGATGGTTGCTGGCAATCCTTCATATTCCTTTAGCTTGTAAATACTTCACTCCAATCTCTGCCTCCATCTTCATGTGGCCTCCTCCCCTACCCAGGAGAGGGTCCAAATTTCCCTACCCAATCTGTGTCCAACTTTTCTGCTTCTTATAAGGACACCAGTCATCAAATTAGGGCCAGCTCTAATCCAGTTCAATCTCATCTTAACTTGATTACATCTGTAAACTCTCTTTCCAAATGAGGTCATACTCACAGCTTTTGGCGAATAGAATTTCAACATGCTTTCTGAGGAGACACAATTCAATCCATAACACTTCCGCTCAGAGATGGATTTTCTCCCTCCATCCAACTCCATCTGTCAAAATCCTTCTACTGCTTCAGAGTCTGGTTGATTTTCACCTCTGTCATCCAGTTGCTCATAATTCCCCCTCACTCCCTCCCTCAAAGTAACGTAGTATTTTTCCCCTTTTATAGCATAGCTATTTCTCCACATCTTCTCTCTGCTGCTAAATTCTAAACCTTTTAAAACATAGGACACATACATCGTTCATCTTTGTATCCCTCAAAATGCCTAGCAGAGGGCCTTTTGCTCATGAACTCACCTAGTTAAATCAAATTAAAATAAATTTCCTTCTAGATATGAAATTTTGACCATTCTCTATTTTTGCCACTTAAAGTAATTTTTCACTTATATCATTAAATCTAAATGTTGGCCAGGCACAAAGAATTTCTACCTAGACTTACTTTTGCACTGAAATGTTTCAACATTAATAACATCTCTTTTTAAAAAAAAACTCTATAAATTGTTTTCTATAGGTCATTTTTCTATGCATCGATTTCTTCCTCGGATTATTTTGAAGTTAATATTGCAGGTGCCCTGAATTCTGTTGGAATCTAATCATCTGACATTCAGAAGATATATCAGGGAGTGGTCCAGGGAGCCTGGATTGAACATTAGACCTCAGCCTTATAGGTAGTACATTGAGAATTGAACCAGCAGAGTCAAACACATGTTCCTTCTTGCCAAATTTTTATGTTTTAAATATGTAAATAATTCTTTATTGTAAGGTTGTTAAAAAATATGTCGTGGGCTTCCCTGGTGGCGCAGTGGTTGAGAGTCTGCCTGCCGATGCAGGGGACACGGTTTTGTGCCCCGGTCCGGGAAGATCCCACATGCCGTGGAGCGGCTGGGCCCGTGAGCCATGGCCGCTGAGCCTGCGCGTCCGGAGCCTGTGCTCCGCAGCAGGAGAGGCCACAACAGTGAGAGGCCCGCGTACCGTAAAAAAAAAAAAAAAAAAGTCATATTCCCAATCCCATATTAGTTTATTTTTGATTCCTGAAAATTTTAACTTGGAAAAAGATGGAGTAACTCATGAGTACTCATATCTTAATTAGAGTAGGTATGTATTCTAGTTTTTAATCTAGAGTTGCCAAATATATATTTGTGTGTGTGTGTGTCTGTGTGTGCATGTATATGTATTCATGCAATGGCTGAAATCTGATTAATCCCCTAAATAGATTGAGCACATGCTCAGTGGGAGCATCCTGACCCTGGGCTTTTAGTCAAGGATATGGTTCTCTTTTTAATGCATATTTGGGACTGACAGACAGAATCACTAAGGATCAGCAGTCATGGGAAGAAAAGGAAAAACAAGTGAAATGGTAGACTGAAGTGGTGTTTAAGGGCCAGTTTCTCCGCATGCGCTTGCTCTGCAGAAAAGGTCCTAGGGGCTGTGGGGAAATAGGTGGCCTCGGGGCTGTAAGCTAATGCAGCACCGGCTGCTGTTTGCATAGCTGCACAGCCCTAGGAGAGACCTGGGAAAACTAGCTTGAATTCCAATGAATATTTACAATTACACTTCTCCGGAGCCGAATGCAATCACAGTGCTCCAGTCTACAGGTTTTATGCATCAAAAGAAAATGAGAGGAGAGCAGCAAATATGGAGTTGCCTTTGGAGAGATTTATAAACACAGATCTCAGCCCTTGTGGCAGAACTAAAATGCTATATTTCTGATAGGAGCAATTTATTCTTCGGGCACCCTCCTTGATACTGGGTTTTGAAATGAGAAAGTCTTCAGTAGATGGTTTTTAATTCTGAGCAAGGGAAACGTGTGGAAGGAATTGTATTACATAATTTTGATTTTGTTTTCTAACAGAAGACCCCAAAGGGGGTGAGAAAATCCCTAAGCCCATCACAAACTCCCTCCTTTCAGTGTGTGTTTTTATCCTGGTCTCATAGATTGTTCTTTCTTCCCAGGGCAGCCCTGGGAAAAGTTTCCACCATTTTGTGTCCCCAGTTTAAAGCTTTTGGATATTGATTACCAGGAATGCATGCAATCCCCTCACTCGTTTTTTCTCATGAGCTGTTGATCCACACCAAAAATCTGGGGAAAACTGGATGGGAAAAATTAGTCAGAGCCTCTTGGACCCAATGAGGCAATTTTAATTTTCAGAGGTGCCAGACTGGATGAAATTGAATGTTTTAAAAGGACGCTTATCAGAACCTGGTCTTGTGGTTCAGCTGACTAATCCCTTAGACTATCGAGATTTATATTGGATTATTTGCTAGCAGGTTGGGTTGCTGCGCTAAGCAGAAGTCCTCTCTACTACCCATCCATACTTTTACCTACTTAGCCCATTTTTTCCCGTCAAGATACTACTGTCTCTCATCATTCACCTTCTTGCTGACCCCTTCTACCACTAATCCACACATCCTTTCACATATCTATCTATCCACTTGCTTGTATATATACAAGCTTGAAGCTAAGGGAGAACAGTCATGTGCCTGTATTTGTATGACTAGCCATTGGTAAATCTGAGAAAGCATGTTTCCTTCTCAGATTATAATTCCTCAGATTCTTAGTTGGTTCTAGACACAGTGGAATTGCCAAACCACTGCGGGAAAAAAAGAAGTTTTAGGTTCCCATGGTGTCCATCAGCCTTCCCCTATTCTTTGTTGTAGATAAATCATATTTTGTCATTCATACATAAGTGCTATGCAAACACAGCTTCAGGGAACTCCTCCTTTCAACTAGATTGCTGCCTCTAAACTTTCCTTCAAAGAAATTCTGTAGCCACTATAGTCATCATTTAGTAAGTCCCTACTGTATACAAAGCAGCATATGGTCAATGAGTGTGCAGTACATGTGTAAATATTTGTTGTAAAAATCCGTGAATCCAGAATAGGGAAATCTATAGAAACAGAAAGTAGATTAGTGGTTGCTTAGGGCTGGGGAGAATGCGGTGGGGTGGGAGGAAGTAGAGGAGTGATGGGTAAAGTGTACAAGGTTTCTCTTTGTGTTAATGAAAATATTTTTAAATTACCTGTGATGATGGTTGCACATATCTGTGCATATACTAAAAATCATTGAATTGTACACTTTAAATGAATAAATTTATGGTATGTGAATTATTGCCCAATAAATCTGCTTACAAAAAAAGAAAAGCAATTTATAAGCCATACTAAAAAACTATTAACTCAGTACTCTATGACTGTACCCAATATTTTTAGATAAATAGTGTCATCCATTGTGTTGACTTTTCAGAAGTTTGGTTCCAACTGACTTTTAGCTATTTTTAGTAGTCCAACCTACTGTTAAGTGGTGAACATTGGCCAACAATGTTAATATCCAGAATAATGGCCAGAGGTCATGAAAGAACTGCCCAGAGAAGAGTTCCCAACATTTTTACTTGCATCTGTGAAATAAATGGATTTTCTCTTTAAATGACTTCAGAAAGGGCAATACTCATTTGGAGATATAAATTCTGGTGTGTATGTTTTTTTAAAAAGTCATTCTTCACATATCTATGTATGTATTGGTATATACATATAATTGGGAATACGTAAAGTATACAGTGTTTGTGTGCACACGTGTGTGTATTTGTATGTTCAATCTTTGATTTGTAACAGGACAAGTAGAAGGAAATGGAAATAATTTTTTTTCTACTTATTCATTCAACAGACATTTATTAGGCTCCTCATATATGGCACAAAAATCATATGACAAATTGTTCAAGATAATCCCTTATCTGATTCCATGGGGATAATCCAGATTTTTTGTAAATTCCAGAATTTAGACCAGAGACCAAATAATACATCAGTGCTTAAGAACAAACTTTGTAAGATAACCAGCAGAGACTGGAGGAAGTTCTTTGGCAAATATTTTTTAAAGCTCCTAAAAGTGCCTTTGACCAGGAGAATATCCAAAGGTGATATAACTAATTGTCTTGGCAATAATTTATGTATGGTTTCCATTGACCTACAAAGAGGAATCCATCTTCAATTCTTCCATTAGTTTCAGGTCCTCCAACCCTAGGTACTATGTAACTTTTACCAAAATGCTTCCCGTTGGCCCTATTAACTGATGAAAACTGCATAATAATACAACAGGAGAGGATGTTGTAGGTATTGGTGGTACCTTTGAAATCCTGTCCACTGTGCTAATGATCTTTGGATAAAAGAAGTCACTTGTATATTTCTATAGAATTATTTTAAGTTTTTGTCATTTTTCCTTCTGCTAAAAATGTACTAAGTAAAGTCATAATAACTAGCTAACTAATTGCCTCCCCCACTGATGTTCAACTTCTATAGCAACTGGGTTTGAGTGGAAATTTAGCCAGAAAATGATTTCTGTGAACTCAAGTGAAACTAATGATACCACCACATAAGAGTAAAACTGCCACCATCGTATAAAAAAAGCGCAGAGCAGATTGATATCTAAGAGAGGCCCTTTCAACCCTGCAGGCAGTGGTGTTTTCAAAAGTTTGCAAGCCGACTATTTTATCTGGTATTGTTTGAATGTTCAGATGTCCCCCAGAAGGACAGCTACATATTTTTCTAACTTTGAAATAGACATTCAACGGAAATGGGAAATAATGAGATTTGCCTGTACATTTCTGCTAATATATCAGTTCTCATTAATGGTTCATACAACCAAGATTTAGTTCCTTGGTCAACTTGAATCTCCAACCCACCTTCCAAAACTATTAGTTTGTACTGGTAATATATGACTTTTATTATCGTGGGAAAAAATGTTATTTATATACAAAGCTATAATCTACTCGGATTCCTACCTCTGGGTAACTGTTGGTCAGTCACACCACGCTTTTATGTTTATGAGTACATTCATAAAATACACAAAATGATACCCAGAGGAATAAAGGAACCAACATTTGTTGCAAACATACTACATGCCAGCTGTTGTACTTGATATTTCATTGTAATCCTCAAAATAACTTTACAGTCAATGAGATTCCCATTTTATAGACAAGAAAATGGAAGTTCAGAGTCCTTCAGCCTGTGACCTTTGACGAACAGTGGTACAAGGCTTCAAACCCAAGTGGAAAGTCAAAATCTTTTAAAATGTTCAAGGTCCTACATGTACATACACACCCCTCCCCACCCCTTTTATCTCGGATCTCATTGTCTCGTCTCCTTCACTGTCCTCCAACCCTGCAAGCCTGTTCCCACCTCAAGGCCTTTTCACTGGCTGTTCTGCGGCCTAAAACCCCCTCCCCCTATATCTAAATGGCTCATCCCCTCACGTTCTCACGTCTTGACTCAAATGTTACCTAATAGGTGAGGTTTCTCCTGATCATCCTAGTTAAAAACACCACCCACTCCCCGGTCACAATCTTTCTTACCCTGCTATTTTCTTTTCCTGTAGCGGTTTTCTACCCTCTAATGTTATCTTTATTGTTTGCTCCCCTCGCTAGAATGTATGCTCCACTAAGACATAGATTGTTGTCTGTGTTGTTCTTTGATGCCTCCTCAGCAACCAGAGCTGTGCCTAGCATATAGTGGGGGCTCATTACGTATTTGTTACAGTAAATGAGAGACCTGATGACCTCAAAGCCTGTGCTCCTTCCTCAAATGACCCCAGTAATGAGCGTCTGGGAATATTTTTAAATATTATTAGTCTAAATCTCTCTTTCTGCTCCCCAGTTTCTCCGTCTCATCAAATAATGAGGAACAAACCCTCCCCTCAACTACCTGGCTTGTGTTTATGTGACTGAGGAACGGGAGGGGCAAGACATTATTTCCCTCATAACATTGGGCCTTTCTGTTATATGTGGGGCTGTGGGAAGATGACCTGTGTTCTCTCTCTGTGTGTGTGTGTGTGTGTGTGTGTGTGTGTGTGTGTGTGTGTGTAAGGGCCGAGATTGTCATCTTTATAATTCATTCCCCCAGAAGGGGATTGATAACTCTCTCTGCTAGCTACCCCACAAGCTTGGTGAGTGTGCCATGGTGCTGGGCAAGCATGGAGACCAAACACCCAGAGGGTAGGAAAGGAGCTCTTTCCCCTCTGCCTGCTTGTAGCCTCCTACGTCCGAAGAAGAGGTCTGTGCTCTGTTTGGCATTTGCAGTCTTGTTTTTGTTTTTTTTATAAATTTATTTATTTATTTATCTTTGGCTGCATTGGGTCTTCATTGTTGCACACGGGCTTTCTCTAGTTGCAGCGAGTTGGGGCTACTCCATTGCAGTGCATGGGCTTCTCACTGCGGTGGCTTCTCTTGTTGCGGAGCATGGGCTTTAGGCGCACGGGCCTCAGTAGTTGTGGCACGTGGGCTCAGTAGTTGTGGCTCGCGGGCTCCAGAGCACAGGCTCAGCAGTTGTGGAGCACGGGCTTAGTTGCTCCGCGGCATGTGGGATCTTCCCAGGCCAGGGCTCGAACCCGTGTCCCCTGCATCGGCAGGTGGACTCTCAACCACTGCGCCACCAGGGAAGCCTGGCATTTGCAGTCTTGAGGGATGAAAAATAAATCTGAGCTTGGATTACATTTCTAGTTGGTTAAAATTCAGAATTTCATAATGAACAGTCACAAGGCTTAATGGATTTTGTGCTCTGCTCTCACTGTTGGATATTTGTTGAAATTCAGCATGGAACTAATTCATCTTTGAAAGCCATCTTAAACTTTCTAATAACCCCTAAACCTGTTGGAAGAAAGGCAATGACAGAAAACAAATTCTTATCATTTCATTGGTGTAGTTCTTTGTAGGCCTGAAATGCACTCACTATTTTCAGTTTACTAAAAATATATATATTTTGGCTGACTTGATATATAATAAGGGAAAATAGGTGGCTATAAAACCTTGGAAATGGTTAAATAAAAAAACTTTTTTTTTTAATGCACAAGCTATCTCCTTCCAGACTTTTTTTCAATGTGTGTGTGTGTGTGTGTGTGTGTGTGATTATATACTAGAAGGAAATTTAGTAAGTTGTTATTTCTGAATTGTAAGATTCAGGGTGATCTTTATTTTTTTATATGTCTGCATATTTTTCAAATTTTTTACCATAAAGTTGTATTGTATTTATAACCACAAGAGCAATTAATTTTATTAGTCATGTTTAGAAATTTTACATCATTTTCTTTGAAGATCTACAGAAGGTATTCCCTATATTCATTGTGTTGCTTTGAATCTATTTGCACTTTCTTAAGCCCTGCCGTGACACTAAAAGCAACAAAAATGTTTTACTAATTAAAAGACACTTTAATATTTTTTTCACGCTTAAAAGGCATTTTAAAAACCATGAAACCATTTATTCTGTGGGCTTTTTTTCTTCTGGAACTAATGAAAGCACACACTCACATACAATATGTATATATTTTTTTAACTTTGGAGAATGGATCCATAGAAAATGGTGCCCCCCCATCTCCCACCTCCCTACACATTCATCTACTTCAAAATTTTTTAATTTCTTAATATATTTACAAAGGTCCTGGGGTCATATCTAAACTACTTATCTCGTCAACTTACAGATGAAGAAAACAAAGACCCAGCTGGGAGATGCTGAAGTGGAGGCGCCTCCTTTTGAGCCCAGGCTTTCAGAGAGGTAAACCACATACCTAATCCTTCCTAACAGATTCCAGAAAGAACACAGATGAAACTTCGCTTGATCTTTTTTTTTCTTACACATATTTAATACTTCGAGAGCTTATAACCAAAAAGCAGTATTTAAAGAAACAGCACAGGTCACTTTTATTATATACAGCACAGTTAGCAAGATACTACCTTGAGTAGCTGTTTAAAGGGATCACACTTCAAAAGGTAATTGACCTAAATTCTCCTTCCTCCTCTGCACTCCAGTGAGTCTTGCCCATGTGCAGCCCTCCCATGCATCTCACACATGCAAGAGATACAGTAGGGTCCTGGGAAGCATGAGAATCTAGGCCACTGTGATTAAAACTAATTCAAACATTATTTTAATGCCTGTGTTTAGTTTGCTAAGAATTTTCAACTTCAGTGGGCGCCTAAGGGCTGACAGCTCCACTCTGGAATGAATCAGAAGTTGATTTATAGAGAAGAACACTTTAAAGTGATTACACCTGCTCTGGTCCCATCTGGTTGGGGGATGATGAAATGGAGTTCTATGTCTCTGCTTTCAAAGTGTTTGTAATGATTTGATCATAAGCAACATTACAAAACACACATATCTGAAAGACGAAACTGTACCAGGAGCAGCCTAATGTTACCTAATTTCTTTTATTAATCCCACAAAGAACACTAGTGCAAGAACTCTTAGGGGGCGGGGGGGGGGGCATATGGTCACAAATTCAGTCACATTATTTGGTGATGTTCGCATTCCAAGGTCGTTTCATTGCTCTGCCCCCATGTTGCATTTTAGCTTGTAAATTATCTGCTAGTAATAGTCTTAGGATAAGTGTGTAACTGGTTAATGTTTTTTACGACCTACGGGAACACCAGTTTAAAGTTTTAAATATCCAACATATTAACTGGTTGTAGAAATCCTATCAGCATCAACTAACCACTGTTCCAGACATTTTTGGAACAAAATGGAATCAACAAACATCTTTGGTACATGATCTTTCTGGATTGTTTTTGTGGCTTTCTCCCATTATTTTGGAAAATAATGTTGTTGCTATCATTTCAGAACACTTACAGAAGCAGACTTGGCATTGAAGTTCTGACTCATTTATAAAGCCATATGTTACAAATCACAGCTTTCTGTTTGATACAAGGTGGATTACAGCAGATGTTAAGTTGGAAGATTTTTGTATTACCTGAGGTTGTCTGCTAGCAAAGAAAGGCATGGGGACAAATTTCTAACTAATATTCATATTTCTTGTATGTGTCATTGTATTAGCAAGTATCCTCATTGTGTGTTCCTCAAACAAAACCATAGCCATCGCCCTTTAAATTATAAAATTAAACAGGATTTAAAAAGAGATATACACTAAGCCTTTGTTAAATAAAGAGTGAAGAAGGCAAAAAAAAAAAAGATGAGATAGGGAAATGGCTGAGGAAAGGAAACAAAATCAAGCTCCTTGGAGCCTAATATTATATGAATATGAGCAAAAACCCATAAGAAGTCACTTAACAATGAGGTCAAGAATGCTGAATAATTTAACATACCCTTGGATCTTGATTTGTGACTGTCCAAAACTAATATTTCACAAGCCACATTGCACCTTGTCACAGAGTCCTATTTCTCCCTCAAGATAATGCCCAAGTATTAATGGACCCAATTTGGTGGAAATCACCTAATTGGCTGCAGTCACTTCAACTGGAATGTGACATTTTGGATTGTTCTGTAGTCACAAGGATAAGTTAGAAGCTTGAGCAGCAGAATTGCTCTTTGTGATAATTGTAGCAGAAGCTTGTGTTATCACCGAAGCTTATTATTTTGCAAGTTGTACACTCAGCTTTTTGTAAAAATTGTACTGTAAGGAAAAATCCCTGAGGATGCTTCTTTTCTCTCCTGGTTCTTCTAACACCCCCAGAGGAGGATGACCAAACAAAATGCTATGTGATTGTGTTTAAGTGCACTTAACAACATACCACTTGATAAAATATCTTAGTACCATGAATTAAACAGTTCCTTAATTCTCTGTATTCTTTAGGTTTTGTGCTTATTCAGCTAACCAAATTACTGCTAGTGAATGACATCAATAAGGGCACTCTTTGTGTCTTAGGGAAATTGTGTACCTACCTCTCCATCGGACAGGTAAATGAGGAGTAAGAAGTCTGCTTCTTGTTAGCACTGTCATTGGCTTCCATTTTGTGCATAAGCATTGTGACTGTGAAAACAGTAAGCTTATTCCTGCACAGGTGAGGGCACCAAACAGTGGACATCTTTCTCTGATTAGTAATTCTTTGTTTTTCTATAATGCTTTATAGTTTCAGGAGGACGTATCTTCCCTCCTCCCTCTCTTCCTTCCTTCCTTCTATATTCATTGAGTAAATAAGATGATCCAGGCCCTGTGTTGGGTGCTAAAGATACAAAGATAAATGAAACATAGTCTCTGTCCTCAAGGAGCTCCCTGGTTAATAAGGGGAGAAAGAAGAATAACCAATTACTTATAATTCTGTGCAATGAGTGCTCTAACCATATGTACTACAGAAAATGCTAAGAAGTCAGGAAGCCTTACAGAGAAGGTAATTCTGGGGCCAGAAAGATGAACAGATTTTTTTCAGTTGGAGAGTGGGGAGTGATGAGAGGGGATTGGTGAAATGATTGCCTCAGGTAGAAGGGACAGCAGGTGTTAAGGACATCAAGATGTGGAATATGTGGCAGGTGAGACCACATCAGAAAGGGATCATATGTGCCTTTGTGAAATAATAGAATATATGTATTCTATTATTTATTATAAAATTTATTATTTCATGTATATATATATATATATGAAATATAGATAGATAGATAGGTAGATAGATCTGCCCCCAGTTCCGCTCCTAAATCCCTTGAAATTTCCTGGGTGATAGGAGTGTCTTTTATTCTAATGAGGTGACTCTTCGTGGGCTCATGGGTACCTTCAGGATGGGGGTTGGTCACCAGAAAGACTAAGCGGTGATTAGAAGCTTGGAACTTTTGGCCCCAGCCCCCATCCTCCAGGAAGGAGAGAGAGGCTGGAGATTGAGTTAATGATTGATCATGTATTATGTGATGAAGCCTCCATGAAAATCCCAAAAGTATGGGGTTCAAAGAGCTTCCGGGTCAGTGAACACATCTGTGTGCTGGGAAGATGGTGTATCCCAACTCCATGGGAACAGAAGCTCCTGTGCTCTGGGTCCCTTCCAGATCTCACCCTATGTATCTGTTCATCTGGTTGTTCATCTGTATTCGTCATCATATCCTTTATTATATAATAAACTAGTAAACGTGAGTTCTATGAGCTGTTCTAGCAAATAATTGGACGCGAAGATGGGGTCGTGGAAACCTCCAATTTGTAGCCAAGTCAGACAGAAGTTGTGAGTAACCTGGGGACCCTTGACTTGCAATTGGCATCTGAAATGGGGAGCAGTCTTTGGGGAATAAGCCCTTGACCTATGGGGCCTGTGCTAACTTTGGTTAGTATCCTAATTGAATTAAATTGTAGGACACCCAGCTGGCGTTAGAGAATTGTTTGGTGTGGAAAACCCACACATCTAGTGTCAGAAGGGTTTGAGAAGTGTTGTGAGTACAAGTAAAGGAAGACAGAAGAGTTTTCCTAGACAGTCTTGTCCAGGTGTCTAGACAAGTCAGCAAGCTTCTTTGAGCTTAGGAGATACACAGAGCCTATTTAACACTTCTCCATGCAGCAGTAATTGGACATTAATGCTATTAATGGGCTTTTAGCAACAGTCCATTACATATAGGGTTATATATTTTTCCTAGGCACTGGGTGCTATTAGCCAATGAAAGCTAATGTGACAACTGTAGCCTCCTCTATCAACCAATGAGCATCAGCGTATCACTCTGCAAACAGTCTTACCCAATGAGCGTTCTACCACACTGCCAGAGTTGAGTGTCTTTTGCAATGCTGATGTTTATTTTGCCATGATCTCTCTTTTTGCAATTTATTTTTGCTCTGAGAAGCAGTTTTGATCCATGTGGCTAACAAAAGGTGTGCAAGTGCTGGTGCTGGAGCAAAGAAATAAAGAGTATCATGCTGGGTGTTCAAATACAAGTGCAATAGCAGCTGCTCAAGTGAATTTCAAGGAAATGGTTGGAGAGAGAGAGTAACAATCAGCAGACAATTAGAGACCCTCGGCAGTCTGACTTTGGGAAGGGCACCATATAGAGCAGGGCATCTTGGGAAGACTGCGCAAAACCTGGCTGCAGGGACCTTGTGACCTCAGGGAAACTGGAGGGAACAAAATGGCCATTGTCAGCCATTGCCATGATATTCGGAACACCTCTTTTGTAGGGTCTACACTTTCATGACCTTGTGCAGTACTAATTCAGGTGGTACACCCCTTTCCTGAAATGAGTGCACCCCTGTGCAAAAAAGAGTAAATGGGGAATTCATGGCTTATTAAGGTGTACCTCTGGGGCCAGGCCATCTGGATTTCAAACTGAGCTCCACCAATGACCAGCTGTATCATCTTGGATATTGAACCTCACTGACCTCAGTTTCCCTATCTGTAAAATGGGAGTAACAACACTACCTACCAAACAAGGTTATTGTGAAAATAGAATAGTACTTGTAAAGTGCTTAGAATAGTGCCTGGCACATATTAAATGCTTGAAAATATTAACTATTATTATTACTGCTGTTATTGTTATTTAGTTTTCTGTCTGTAAAATGCAGAAAATTGACTAGATCCCTGAGGTGTCTCCCAGTTCTAACATTACCTGAATTTGCCAATCCCTTTCATCCTAGGAAAAAACCTGTCAACTCAGAGGTTTTGACTGCCCCCATCAAGGTCACATGGGGAGTAAAAAGTAAGATGCAAAACCAGAATTGGAACCCAGGTCGGCCAGCCCCTAATCATGTGCCCTCTGTGCCCCTTGATGTACCAAAAGCTAACCAGAGTGTTACCCAGAGGGGCCAGAGGGGCCCCTCACTCTTTAACTTCCCCTTCCCAAGGAGTCACAGAAACTCAGCCACTCATTTGTTTTTGTTTTTTTAACCCTTTCCATTCCTCTGCAAATCAAGATGGGAAGTGGCAAGCCTGGGGAGCAAAAGGGAGTTTGTTGCCTTGGAAGATATACAACTAATGTTAGAATATTCCTCCCAGCATTTACAGCTCAAACCCCTGCTGTTGGTCCCAGTGCCGTTAGGAGATTGATCCATCCTTGCAGGGCAAGTAGTCCACTTTGCATCCAAAGCTACAGTCAGTTTGCAGAAAAGACAGATCTTTGGCTTTGGTCCTTTGTTTTAACTACCCTTTGCTTTTGTTTTATGTGGCTAGAATCCTAGCCATACTTGTTCCCCTTCTGCCACAATTATGGCCATTCTGCTCAGTAAAGACAGGGGAGAACAGGGAGAGAGATGAAGGGGGACATACTTACAGCAAACTGACCTATCCTCTAGTGTCAGTCTTGGTAAATTTTGCTTTTCTTTCCTACACTTATGAAGCCTACTTACATGTAGAAGAGACTCTTGGCTCTCACTCCTGGGAATGAAGCTTTCCTCCTTTTTTTTTTTTTTTTGCGGTACGCGGGCCTCTCACTGTTGTGCCCTCTCCCGTTGCGGAGCACAGGCTTGGGACGCGCAGGCTCAGCGGCCATGGCTCACGGGCCCAGCCACTCCGCGGCACGTGGGATCTTCCCGGACCGGGGCACAAACCCGTGTCCCCTGCATCGGCAGCCGGACTCTCAACCACTGCGCCAACAGGGAAGCCCTCCTCTTTTGTTTATTCTCTCTGTTTTTCCTTGTCTCTGTCCACTTAAATATTAGAATAATCATTACCCTTTTAACAGCTAAAATATCTGGGCAGATTTTTTTAAATAAGTATTTTTCGTTTGCCTGAACTGATTTTATCAGAGGAGGTTAATGTGATCATTTTAATTTGCAAAATTTCTTCCTCTTTTTGCTTCTTCCACATTGGATTCTGAGCACACATTTAATAATTTGTGATGGTTTGTATTTCAGCATCAGCTGGATATGCAGAATAGGCTCTTAACAGTCTCAGAATTTGATTATGACCAAGGAACCACTATTCTATAAACACTGAAAATTGGAAATTATCTCTAGAGCTGCTTGTTAACGAAGTCGAAGGCTAACCTTTAGGGCTCATTAAAATTCCACTGATGAAAACTCTCTCACATGTCTCTCTTTCATGAATCCATCCCTGTTACGAGTGCTGGTATGTGGAAATTGGTTTGGGTCCTCCCCTTTTGCCCTCCCCTTTAATCTCTTGGTCAGGTTTAGGTTGAGGTTTTTAAAGCTTATAGGTTTCTCTTTCTCCCTATTCAAAGTATGTGTTGTGAATCCAAACAAATTCAAACGGGTCTCAGCATGTGTCACTGTTTCTAAACCCCTCTGACCAGGCAGTCCTGCTGAATCTGCCTTCCTCCATAGGGAAAGGAATGAAGTCACCTAAGGGTAATTAAGAGGGGGAAAAGAAGGATATGTTTTCTGTACCTGACAGTAGAAATAAAGTATACAGGCAGGGGAGATAATGACAAACCTCCAAGTAGAGTGTACGAGTGGTGGAATGCAATGAGTTGTTTTAATGAATTTATTTTTTAAATGACAGTCGGTTAAAATACAGATTCTTATCAAGAGATCCCTGCACGGTGACAGCAGCCACTGTCCTGTCCTGCTGATGAATAAGACCTTCTAAATCATCCCAAAGTGCTGTAGCATCCATGTGCAAAAGAGCATTTGAATTCACTTGGTACATCTCTGTAAAGGAAGGATGCCATTGATGGCATATAGCATCACTATTAGTATTGCTAAACAGATGGAAAATAATTGTGTATGGAATTTGTGTTTTAATCGCATTAATGTATTTGGCAGGGAGATCCACCTAAGTACACAATTCAAAGCCTGCCTTTGATCTGGGCCCCTTAGGGGCATTTTCCATGACTGATAAACTGCTCCTCTGAGTTCATAGGCAAATGATAAAAAGAAAAAAGAAGAAGAAGAAAGCCAGGCACCAGCCTCCCATTTGAGCATTTTGTCTCCTTGGAGAATCAGACAAGCTAGCCAGGCTTGCAGTCATGCTGACGACTCAGCACACATCTCACCCAGTTATACACCCATACAGGGCTCAGTATGAATGCCCTCATCTCTCACCTCCCCCTTCTCCAGTTCCCTCCTCTCCCTTGCACACAAACGCACACACATGCTTGATGCAAAGAATACATGTGCTCTGTATTTTCAAAGATTCCTATTGCCTTTTGTATGAGCCAGTTTAGATGCTTATAAAGTATTTATCAATAATAGCCCTTTTACGCGTTTTCCCCCCTTACCCGTCACACATTTCTTGGTTAGCACTATAATGTGACGTGACAGAAATCAAAAGCTTTCCTTTTAATGAAAATGAATGTTCTAATTATGAAATATTTTGTCTTCTAAATATTCAGCAGTAAATTAGGCTGAGTGCAGGCATAGGCAGAACCAAACCCTGTTATCTTGTCAATTTCCCTCTTGCCAAGCCCCCAAAACAGAATCTAATGGAGAAAATTTCATAGCTACTGAAAGAAAAGGTTCTATGGATTCCCATTTCGGAAGTACAATCCCCATCTTTCATCCTCTTGAGGAAGTTGATCAGATACTTCCCTCCCTTTAGAATAAAGAGATCTGAGCAGGTTTTAAATTCTTAGATGGATTTTTTTGTTTGTTTGTTTGGTGGATTTTTCCCTCTCATTCTTTCTCCTCTACAGAACACAACTGGTAAATGATTGGATCTTTGACAGAACAAAGGTATTTTTGATGGGCTCTGTAATCTAGTGCGCTAATGCGCCCAGTCCCCTCATTGTCTTGCTGTCTGATCCCATCCCTTCTGCCAGACAGTCACTGCAGGATGAGTCACTTTTAATGTCTGATAATCAAGGTGAATTTTCAAAAAGCTGCCATTTTGGAATTATGCACTATATCACAGTGTCAGGGACAAGAGGAGGAGGAAGGGTGAAGGAAAGGCTAAGATAGACACCTACTGCCCATTCGGAGAACTGCAGGACACAGCCAGCACTGTGCCAGACAAGATGTGTCTGGAGGGTCTAAGTCGATCAAGGCATCCATAATGAGGAGCCTATGTTAATTATAAATTAAAAATAACTTCTACGATAATGAAGATTATATGCACAGGAGAAAAACACCTTAGTTAAAACAGACCGGAGGGATGGAATTAAGCAGCAGCCATTTGGGGGTATGGATTCTGTGGACCAATATAATGTGGTCCATTAAATAACCTAATACAAACTTACATTGGAAAAAGAATAGAAGTGAATTGGGGCTGTCTCCGTGGATGCTGTATTGTCTGCCATCCTTATTTAAAGCAACATCAGCTGAAGGAGTTTACCTAACAGATGAATACAGCCTCCCTTCAACTAGGGAGACAGGATATTTCTGGAATCACTTAAAGGACTGAAACCTTTCTTCCCCCATGAAATGTCAAGGGAGATATCGGAAAACCCCGGTAAACAAAAGCCAATCAAATATTCTTGCAAGACTTGGACTATTCAAATATACGTTGGTCATTGTCTTCTCTAAGGTAATTAACTAAACCCATTGTTACGTTTTGTGGCTCTGGATTTTTTTTCATTGTTGGCATTGTATTAAATGGTAGGGTAGTTGAAGGAAAATGATATGAGAATAGCCTGCTACTTCTGTTGGTTATTCAGATAAGTGAACACCTATAAATAGAACCAGGATGTTTTGACTAGGGAAATGCTGTCCTCATTACAGCTGGGAGATGCTGGGGCGATTTAAAGCTGAGGCTTCAAAGCCTGGTCCTGCTTTATAAAAGCACGAAGGTTTTCATGGCTGTTTCAGTGGCCATCAGAATCTGCAGGTGCTTCATCTGTCCTGGGGGAGGGAGAGAATGACATTTCTGAGAATGCTATTTTGTAACCAGGATGAATGCTTACATATTTCCTCTGAAAGAGGTATTTAAATACCTGCATATCTTCTTCAACACAAGTTATATTTAGATTTTTATACCTTGTTATTCTCTACCAAAGTTAACTAGTCCATTCTCTCCGCATTCTCCACTCCCACC
Organism: Leucopleurus acutus; assembly: GCF_964270905.1. Lineage (NCBI taxonomy): Eukaryota > Metazoa > Chordata > Mammalia > Artiodactyla > Delphinidae > Leucopleurus > Leucopleurus acutus. The sequence continues at coordinate 15,141,841 of NC_139162.1, read as the reverse complement.
TTCACCACTATTATACACACGCGTATACACACACACACACACACACAATACTTAACAGCTGCAAAATAAGCAGAGAAAAGAAAATATTTTACTACCGTACTACTGTTCTCATGTATATAAAAGAAGATTAGACATATGGAGAATATTTGAGATGGAAATGACCCCTTGAAGATCTTTTGGTACAACCCTAATTCTACTAAAACAATAGAGAAATGACTTGTCCTAGGACACTCACCCAGAGGGTGGCAGATGCCAGGCTAGCATCCAAGTGTCCAACTAGCCGGCTGGCATGCTTTTCATGGCAGCATGCTCTCTTCCCATTAAAAGAATCAGGTTCCTGCAGCTTGGCTAAACAGTGATTAATGCACAGATGTCACAATGAAAAAAAGAAAAACCTGAGGAAGAGATAAGAATCATATACCTTTTCAACCATGATACATAGGAATAAAATGGAGAATGGTATAAAATGAAGAAAAGCAAAATATTAATAGAACATCTATCTAACAAAACGATCTGCCTAGTCAGGAATTCTATTAGAAGGCAGAATTGTCCTTTGAGGGAAATAGTAGAGACGTTTGGAACTAGCCAAGAAAGCAAATGCTGCTTGCAAAAGTCACACTGCTTTATTTCTCTCTGTTTTCATCTGAAATATTAGAATAATTCAGTCATATATGAGCATGGATTCTAACTGTAGTCATTGAGATTCTGCCTAGGCTCTGTAAATTAGTGACACAGCTGGAGCTAGGACTAAACCAGCATTTCCTTCTCTGCTAGAATTTAGATCCTTAGAGGATACAATCCTGCCTTGCTCTCTGAGAAAAGGTCTACCTGATATGACCTGATAGGTATTTTTGCAGCTATAATTTCCTTTTTGTTATATTCTGTCTCTTGCTAGACTAATCTCTGTCTGAAACGTTCTGCACATTTTTATTAAAATATCTCCCTGGTGCATGAGGACCCTGAGGTCCTAAGCATGAAACCCTTGCATCCTCGAGTACATCCCCTATTTTAGTGTGAAACCTGATGGATTTTCTTCACAAACACAGTGACAACAAGGACATTCTTGGAGGCACTAGATAATATAATGATAAATCAGACATTATTATAAACCAGAACAGGTCCTCCCAAATATCTCTGCTTTTCCTTTAAAAGGACCTCAAGAAAGGCTGCACTAAGAATTTAAAAGGAGAGATAACATTTATATCAATTGAGAATGTGTTTTAGCGTGATAGAGAATCTTTGGTAGCTAAAGCGAGGATCAAAATGTCAGGTATTGTGTTAAAAATGTTAACAAATAAGATGGAGGATGGTAATATGATGGTCAACAGACAATGAAAGGGTTTTAAAAAAAACAAACTGTGATTCCTTCAAGTATCAAAACAAGTGGGCTTTCCTAGTCTCTCTGATCCTACTTTTTGCTTCTGGGGGAGAAAAAATTGAAGAACATACATCTGGCTGGTGGGGTAAACACAGAAACATGCTGTGTATGTTTGCTCTGGACACCTATCAGGAGTATTAAAGGGACTTCTGTGTCAATGTCTTGTTAGGAATAGGGAACATTTGGGGCTGAATAATCCTTTGTTGGGGGTAGCGAGTAGAGGCAAGAAGGGAGCTGTCTTGTGTGTTTTATGTTTAGCACCATCCCTGGCCTATACCCACTAGAGGCCAGTAACACCCACCCACCCCCGCCCCCGGTTCTGACAGCTAAAATGTCTTCAGACATTGCCAAATGTCCGTTGCTAGAAAACCACTGGAGTAGAGGGAATGGTTCTCATTTTGGAAAATAGGCTCAGTTGTCCAATGTTTTGGAGACAGTCTACTTATACATTAAGGCCCATGTTTCTGACGATATGTTCAAAACAGAGCAGTCACCTCATGGTCCCTGATGTTGCCCATGGATTGACTGATGGCTGGTTCTCCCACAGAACTCAGAGCTCAAGATACCTCTAGTCAGGGGCTTCCCTGGTGGCGCAGTGGTTGAGAGTCCGCCTGCCGATGCAGGGGACACGGGTTCGTGCCCCGGTCTGGGAAGATCCCACATGCTGCGGAGCGGCTGGGCCCGTGAGCCATGGACGCTGAGCCCGTGCGTCCGGAGCCTGTGCTCCGCAACGGGAGAGGCCACAACAGTGAGAGGCCCGCGTACCACAAAAATAATAATAATAATAAAAGATACCTCTAGTCAAATCGAGAGGGATGCGTGTCTCAAAAAAATTGAGCAATTGGTTATTGACATATAGAGTTGACAAGAATCAAATAGGTACAAAGCCAACTACGTTTTTGAAAGAGATATGATGTCAAAAAATTTTTTTGAAAGTAATCAAAGACCTGAATAAATGGTCATGGATTGGAAGATTTTTTTGTCCACGTGTTTATTGGAGTATAACTGCTTTACAATGGTGTGTTAGTTTCTGCTTTAGGATTGGAAGATTTCATTTAACACTGCAACACTTCCCAAAAAGCCACCACCATATTTTTTTTTCATAAATTTATTTATTTATTTTTGGTTGCTTGGGTCTTCATTGCTGCACCACAGGCTTTCTCTAGTTGTGGTGAGCGGGGGCTACTCGTCGCGGTGCGCAGGCTTCTCATTGTGGTGGCTTCTCTTGTTGTGGAGCACAGGCTCTAGGCGTGTGGGCTTCAGTAGTTGTGGCACGCAGGCTCAGTAGTAGTGGCTTGTGGGCTCTAGAATGCAGGCTCAGTAGTTGTGGCACATGGGCTTAGTTGCTCCGCAGCATGTGGGATCTTCCCGGACCAGGGCTCGAACCCGTGTCCCCTACACTGGCAGGCAGATTCTTAACCACTGCACCACCAGGGAAGTCCTAGATATTTTTCAATATGACCATTTGAGACAAAAAATGACATTGAAGCCCCCAGTCTTCTATAGAAAGCAGGCTAAGCCACACTAAGAAGCACATTTTTCAATGTCCTTTTCAGATGTGGCCAAGAAGGAAAAAGGGGGAAAAGGGACCCCTCAGAGCCATGGAGAACAATGAACTGGGAAGCTCCCCCAGGCAACAGAACAAGAGCCCAATCAAAACAGTCCCTACCCCTATGGCAACCCTTACCATGTCACCCCACAAGGATTTCAGAATTGCTGTGAATCAGTGACTATTGCATGATTTCCACTTTCCCTTTCTAAATGGGAGTATTTATTATAGTTACCCTATCCCTCTACCACCACTATATGTTGGGCATGTCGGGGGCAAGTATTAGCTTATTAGTTCATAAGTGAATGGATCAAGAGGAGCCATGTGACATCCAGTGCTCTGAGTTTGAAATGTGATTGAATAAGACTTTGGGGTATCTTTTATAAAGAAGAGGTGAAAGTATTTTGCATATAAAATAGGGGAGAAAATATTTGTCACTGAAAGAACAGACTGAGGCAGATTTTATTATTCTCAATTATTGGCTGCCCTTCTCTACAAAATGATTATACATACCACTCGTTTTCATTTGATTTTCAGCACCTATCTGTATGGGTGACTGTCTTTGATATTAGGCTTGACTATAAGACTTTCTTTTGCCAATGAAATGTGGGTAGAAGTAATGTGTACAACTTCCCAGCAGAAGATTAGCCACGTTATTATGGTTCAATCATCACTTCTTTTTCTCCACGTCCAACTGAAAACATTGAATGGGCACCACCAAATCAATTCAGAGATTTCAGCAGAAAGAAAGATAGCCATGATCTTGGTTAGGTCTTAGATGTGAGTCTTTTTTTTTTTTTTTTTGCGGTATGCGGGCCTCTCACTGTTGTGGCCTCTCCCGTTGCGGAGCACAGGCTCCGGACACGCAGGCTCAGCGTCCATGGCTCACGGGCCCAGCCGCTCCGCGGCATGTGGAATCTTCCTGGACTGGGGCACGAACCCGTGTCCCCTGCATCGGCAGGCGGACTCTCAACCACTGCGCCACCAGGGAAGCCCCAGATGTGAGTCTTTTTAAAATAATCAACCTTGTTTCTCAAAGCATTTCTCAATTTTATCTTTTGCTGGTTGGAAATGAAAAGTAGTTGCATTTTTCAATCTCATTTACAAATTAGCAAGTTCTTTCCTGAGCACTGTCATTCTTGTATTACCTAGTCAAATGTAGAAAATTGAAACTAAGGTACACTAGTAACATTCTGTTTCTTATCCTCTACACCTAAATCCAGAGCCAATTAGGTAGATGACCTACCTTCCTGAAAGCCAAACTTAAGCAATGCAATTTTTAAATTCAAAAACAGAGAAATATCTGAAAAAGCATTTGACAAAATCCAACACCATTTCATGATAAGAACACTCAATAAGCTAGAATCAAAAGGAAAATTCTTCAATCTGAAAAAGGGCATTTACAAAACCCCAAAGCTAGTATCATAGTTAGTGGTGAAAGACTAAATGCTTTCCCCCTCAGATCAGGAACAAGACAGGGATGTCTGCTCTCACCACTTCTAATCAATATTGTACTAGAGGTTCTAGTCAGAGCAATTAGACAAGAAAAAGAAAAGCCATCTAGGTTGGAAAGTAAATCTATCTCTACTTTCAGAAGATATGATCTTGTATATAGAAAATCCTAGGCAATCCACAAAAAGAGCAACTATTACAACTATTGCAGGATACAAGATACAAGATCAAGATACAAAAAATAAATTGTATTGCTATACACTAGCAATGAAAAATCCAAAAAATGAAACTATGGAAAAAATTTTATTTATAATAGTATTAAAAAGATACTTGGGGGGCTTCCCTGGTGGCGCAGTGGTTGAGAGTCCGCCTGCCGATGCAGGGGACACGAGTTCGTGCCCTGGTCCGGGAGGATCCCACATGCCGCGGAGTGGCTGGGCCCGTGAGCCATGGCCGCTGGGCCTGCGCGTCCGGAGCCTGTGCTCCGCAGCGGGGGAGGCCGCAGCAGTGAGAGGCCCGCGTACCACAAAAAAAAGAAAAAAAAAGATACTTGGGAATAAACCCCTGAAGGTTTAAGCTAAGTAGAGCTCATTCTTTTCATCCATTATTATTTGCATTTTTGTGGATCCCTCCAGTGCTCTCTCAAAATGGTTCTACTTGAATAAGAATTTTGTTAGGTGTACCAGGTTCAGGGATAGGGGTGTTGATATGTGTACCTATAGTTTTGGGTGGAGGGTAATTATCCTAATGAAGGTATTTTAACCTATGTCCTTACAAGTGGGAGATTTATATGCACACTTAATTGAAGGTGAATTAGACCTTAGGTTTCCCTTTAGCAACTTCTAGTAATGATTTACCTTAACATTTTGGGAGTCACTTTACCAATATAAATAGCTTTGTACCCTTTTATATTTTCTTACATGATTCTACATGATAGAGTTAATCACTCTGTCATCCGTACAGCATCCGTACCTTGTATAGATTCCTATTTCTGCATGTCTCCTACCGTTTTGTAATTATTTGTATACATGTCAGCCTCTGACACCAGACCATGAAAACAAAGACAGCATTTTATTTTTTTTATACTTTTTTTTTACATCTTTATTAGAGTATAATTGCTCCACAGTGGTGTGTTAGTTTCTGCTTTATAACAAAGTGAATCAGTTATACATATACATATGTTCCCATATCTCTTCCCTCTTGCTCTTTCTCACTTACTTCACTCTGTATGACAGACTCTAGGTCTATCCACCTCATTACAAATAGCTCAATTTCGTTTCTTTTTATGGCTGATAATATTCCATTGTATATATGTGCCACATCTTCTTTATCCATTCATCCAATGATGGACACTTAGGTTGTTTCCATCTCCGGGCTATTGTAAATAGAGCTGCAATGAACATTTTGGTACATGACTCTTTTTGAATTATGGTTTTCTCAGGGTATATGCCCAGTAGTGGGATTGCTGGGTCATATGGTAGTTCTATTTGTAGTTTTTTAAGGAACCTCCATACTGTTCTCCATAGTGGCTGTACCAGTTCACATTCCCACCAGCAGTGCAAGAGTGTTCCCTTTTCTCCACACCCTCTCCAGCATTTATTGTTTCTAGATTTTTTTTTTAACATCTTTATTGGGGTATAATTGCTTTACAATGGTGTGTTAGTTTCTGCTTTATAACAAAGTGAATCAGTTATACATATACATATGTTCCCATATCTCTTCCCTCTTGCGTCTCCCTCCCTCCCACCCTCCCTATCCCACCCCTCCAGGCTGTCACAAAGCACCGAGCCAATATCCCTGTGCCATGCGGCTGCTTCCCACTAGCTATCTATCTTACTACGTTTGTTAGTGTGTATATGTCCATGACTCTCTCTCGCCCCATCACTGCTCACCCTTCCCCCTCCCCATAACCTCAAGTCCGTTCTCTAGGAGGTCTGCGTCTTTATTCCTGCCTTACCCCTAGGTTCTTCATGACATTTTTTTTTTCTTAAATTCCATATATATGTGTTTCTAGATTTTTTGATGATGGCCATTCTGACTGGTGTGAGATGATATCTTATTGTAGTTTTGATTTGCATTTCTCTAATGATTAATGATGTTGAGCATTCTTTCATGTGTTTGTTGGCAGTCTGTATATATTCTTTGGAGAAATGTCTATTTAGGTCTTCTGCCCATTTTTGGATTGGGTTGTTTGGTTTTTTGTTATTGAGCTGCTTATAAATTTTGGAGATTAATAAGACAGCATTTTATTAACTTTGCATCCCCAATACATAGAACATGTTGAATGTGTGCTTGCCATTCTGAACTCCCACTTCCATGGGACTTCAGTTTTTCACCTGCTTGAAGGCTACCTCCCTGAAATCTTCCTTCCTCCAAACTCTGAATGTCAGTCCCCTCAAAGTACAGGTTGATATATAAATTAATACATATCCTCTTTATGGATTATATTCATTTCCTTATTTCTAAAGTTACCAGTAACCATCATTTCACCATTGGCCATAATGTGAAACAGCCCATGAGAGTCACATTAAGTGTGTCTTCTAATGGGGTTTCAAGCCACAGTATGAGAATAGCTTATCTGTGAACAATATTTTAAAGATAAGAAATAAAAATTCATCAATATTTCTTAGCCCTTTTAACAATAATAAAACAATAGTAGATCTGAGAAGCTGAGATCTTCCATCTACTGTTTAAGCACAGACTATGCATGTCTTTTCAGAGAGAGACAGCTGCCCTTGTATTTAGAATAAGGACAACAAGAAGCCTGCTTATAGCTCATGCTTGATGAATATTTATTGTTCAGTACAGGCTAAAGAAACCTGCCCTGTAACTAGTGGTTCTATCACTGTGACTATCAAATCAGACATCATGATAATTGATTGAGATTTGGGTGGGATGGAGGGACATTCTTAATGGTTGATTGACTGAAAAATCCATCACTAAACAATACAGTCAACATTACAGTCACAGCTTATATATTTCTGGTGAGAGTTTTTAATCCACCCAGGCATTGTTTTTCTAGAGGTTGACTTGAAGCTCACTGGATTGATAGGTATTTTCTCATAAATATCATGTCAACTTGACCTGACCAGAGATGGAAGTTTTCCAAGACCCAAACAGCCAAAATGTTTTAGATCTGAAAGAAAGATAACACGAACATTAATTAACAGATTAGTGTCTTCCCAAGAGTATACCTTTGTGAGAAAAGTCTCTGTCATTTATCTTGAATAAATCCTTTAAAACAATGCTACTCAAAGTATGGTCCATAGACCAGTACCAGAGAAATGTTTGTTACTGGTTCATGATGAGATAAATAATACAAGAATTAAGAATAAACATTTAGAAAATTTTATAGCAGCTTGACAGAGTAGTTTTATGTCTGAGTAATATAGTCATAAAAAACAGGCATGGTATTTTGTATTTCTTTTATATTTCATTTTTCTAGTATTCATTTTACTGTGTTTTATAAAAGTATGAGTCTATGATGATTTGGATATTTTTAAAAACTGTTCTTTACCATGGATAGTTTGGGAAACACTCATTAAAATACTATGTCTCATTTCTGCTAGCTTGCTAGTCTTATTTGCTTTATTCTACTTTCCAGACTTCATTACATTTTGTAGTCATTGCCATTTTCTCTGAACATGCTAAACTTAAGACAGTTTTCTCTCTTTAACTTGGAGGCAGTAGGTGTGTTATAGGCTCACGGTTTAAAGCCCTTAGTATTTGGAGGTTTGTTGTGGTCATAACGCTGAGGAAGCCCCCTACGAGTCCCTTTAACAATGTATTTATCATTTGGGGGGTAGAAAATTTGTTCCTGTTGGTTGTGACTTTGGCTCCTGGAATTATCAAGCTATAACAGGCTTTAGTAAATGATCCTTTCCCTGCCACATTCATAAAAACCATGTGACCCTTGCAACACTGGAGAAGTTCATCTTAATCCACCATGCCCTTCCAGCGTTACCAGCCTCCACATCATCTCTGCACAATCCAATATATGTCGGTTCTCCATGAGTATTATTTCAAGTGAACTGATATATCGTTCATTGTTATATTTCATTTGATTCTTGTGCTGAGCAGTCAACCTGTCTCCAGAAGAACTATGTTTAACTGATTATGTCTTAACCTATGACATCATATTTTTTAAAGAACATGATTTGAAGACATTGATATCTATTTCCGTTTACAGCTCCTTTTCATCCAGATTGATTATATGCTCATGAAAGGGATGTGAGTGATGGAGTGGAGAGAGCAAGACCAGAATCAGGGAGACCGGCTGGAAGGTTACTGCAATAATCCAGGCAAGAAAAATAATGAGGGGCTGATCCAGGACAGTGACAGTGGTGATGGAGAAGAAAGGATGAGCATGAGAAATATTTAGGCATCAGGACAAGAGGATTTGGTGTCTAATTAGATGTAGAGACTGAGAATGAGAAAAAAGTTGAAAAAAATTGAACCCCAGTTTTTGGCTTGGGGTAACTAAGTGGAGGGTAATGAGATAGGAAGATACGAGGAAGAACAAGTTTGGAGAAATATGGGGAGAGAGGAGGTGACAGGTTCAGCTTGGAGCATACTGAGTCCAGTAGCGTGACATCCAGGCAGTTGGATATACAAGTCTGAAACTCAGGAGAGAAGTCTGGGCTACAGATTTGAAGTCATGGATCTATAAGTAATTAAAACCATGGAGTTGAATGAGAACATAGAAATGTGTAACATTTTAAAGTGTCTTTCAACCATTTCAATTTATTCAATTTCCCCTTAAAATTTAAGATTATAATTATGGTTTTTCTATCTTCCATGTGATAAAATAGGGTAAACCAGTTATATCCTAATAGTTTACATATGGGCATTATGGGATTCAATGAAAGGCAAAGCTAATCAAAGAGATCAGTTGAAATACTTACTAAACTTGGAACTCTACCCATCTCCTGGTGTAGTCCAGATTATCCAACTCCCCGTCATCCAGCTCTCCTCATTAAAAATTAGTAAAAACATACAAATGGGGGCTTCCCTGGTGGCGCAGTGGTTGAGAGTCCACCTGCCGATGCAGGGGACATGGGTTCGTGCCCCGGTCCGGGACGATCCCACATGCCGCAGAGCGGCTGGGCCCGTGAGCCATGGCCGCTGAGCCTGCGTGTCCAGAGCCTGTGCTCCGCAACAGGAGAGGCCACAACAGTGAGAAGCCCGCGTACCGCAAAAAAAAAAAAAAAAAAAAAAAAACACACACACACAAATGTATGTATTAGGATTTTATGTGTCAGCCCATTTGATTCAATTTAATCATCATGTGACCCCCTAAGAGATATCAGTAAACTCATTTACAGATGAGAACATGAGCTTAGAGATATTACATGGATAGAAAACGGCTAAAGTCACCATACTTTAGCATTGTGAATCTCCTGCCATCTGGTAACATGGGCTATTGGAAAGCAACATTATTTAGTGCCCCACTCTGCACTGGTTACTCCAAATGCTGGTACCTCTGTCTGCCTCAATCAAATCAGGCACCAAGTTGACTTCTTTAGCTATACCCCCAAATACAAATAGGAGATACTAATGGACACAGGAGAGAGACTTGTGTTTCAAATGAATGTCTTACCACTTTTTTGCAATAAATCTTACCAAAAGTGCATCAGGAGGCCTGGAAATTGTCATCCCTCTTCACCCAGTAACCCTGCTTATACAAAATATCCTAAGGAAATAACCAGAGAGGCACCCCCAAATTTATTCATAACAAATAATTTTAGTGAGTATCTACCAGTCCCAGACACTATGTTGAGAACTGGGAATACAGCTGTTAATAAGGCATAGTCTCTGTCTTCCAGGAGCTCACAGTCCAGAGCATCAGGAGGAAGTGGTACCCACAATGATAGAGAACTTGGATGGGTATCATGGGAATACGGAAGAGGAGAATCTCACCAACCTGGGGCAGAGAAGCCTTCCTGGAGGAAATGGTGTTTAGGCTGAGTTGATCATAGGTGTTAGCCTGAGGAAAATGGAAGGCAAGGATATCCCAGACAGAAGCAACAACATAAGCAAAATGGTTAGGAAAAAAAAACTCCATCAGGGTCTTTCAGGAATGGACAGTTTGGTGAAGTCATACACTGTGTTCTGGGGCCTCACTTTTACTCTGTAGGTCAGAGATTCTCCCAGTGTGTCCAGAGCAACCCTAGTGTTCCTCAGAAGCTTCAGGGACCTGTTTCAACAGGGAGGTGGGGTGGGGCTGGGAATTGGTCCAGGCTCTGAACGCCACCACTAGTTCCCTAGGAAGTTTTACTTAAGATATTTAAAAGAAGGGTTCCACTGCTGAAAAGAAAGTTTGGAAATATTTGATGAGGAGCTGTGGGAAATCTTTAAGCAAGAGAGTGACCAGAACAGATATACATTTCAGGTGGATTACGTTGGTGGCTATGGAGAGGATACCTCTCTCAGTATTTATATATAACTAGAAGCAATCTAAATGTCCAATAATGAGTGTGATAAAATAATAGCGATAATAAATAGCTACCATTTATTGAATGCTTACTGTGTGCAGGCACAATGCTAAGTGCATGTATACTCTATACCATTTAACCTTGATAGAAATCACATGAGGTGAATATTATCGATATTTTACAGATGTGAGAACTGAGGCTTAATGAGGATAAGTGACTGGTTTTGCATCACCCAACTATTAATGTGTGGGGTTGGAGTTCCAATCTGTCTGACTCATAAGGGCATGCCATTCTGCTTCCTGAGTATGATAAATGCACATGGAGGAATGTTATTCAACCCTTTAAAATCATGCTTTCAAAGACTTTAAAAAGTTAAAAGTCTTTAAACTTAGTTACCCCAAATTCTATTATCTATAGGATAATGTCAAATAAAATACTCAAGTACAAAAAAATATAGAATTATTCCAATTTTATTAAACATATTAAAGTGTTCAAAATATTTATCCCTGAGTGTTTGAACTGTAGGTAATTTTAATTTTTGTTCTTATATTTTCTTTCCAAATTGTCTAGAATGAGCATGTTTCTTTTATCATTGGAAGCATAACTAAAAGTTATATATATTTTTTAAAAAACTTATTCAAGGTGAATTGCTGTCATCACTCATTCTCACCCTAGACGCAAGAGGAAGGATCAGTTAGTTCTTTAACACATCTTTTAGAACAACAATGCAAACTATCATATGTGTAGAATGTAAGGGAAACTGGTCTATGCTAATTACTAGTCATATAACCTTGAAGTTAAATTCTCTGGATCTCAGTTTCTTTGCCTAGGAAATGAGGAAGTTAAGCTAAATAGTCTTTACAATTCCTAAAAACACTAAATTTCATACTTTTTTTTAGTACAAGTGAAATCAGATGGGGCATAAAAGAAATATATTAAACTCTTCTTGCTTTAGTTAACATTTCCATGGGCATTTAGCGTGGGTTCTTTGACTGGGTCTTGGCTATCTGGTAATATCATAATATGCTCAGATGCATTCACCATCTGAGCACCACTCTGTGCTTTCAAACATTTTTCTCATCTCAACTAACACCTTTCAAGGTGAGCATTATTATCCCTATTTTTGCTGATGTAGATCAAGGAGTTAAGAACCTCACAAAAGGTCTCTCATGATATGTTTTGGCCAGATTCAAGCCTAAATGCTTCTTTGTGAACTCCTAGAATTTTGTTCATTCAGACATGGAATTATTTGTTTGCTTATTTGTTTGTTTTATCATTTCAACTGCCTACTGTATTGGTTATGAAAAACACAATTCCTGTCCTCAAATATTTTGTATTCTAAAAGAGAGACAAGGTTCTTTTAAAGAAACAACCCTGATATTAAAATTAAGAATGATATGTAATGGGGACAAATGGAGGCTTTCGACAATGTCTCTGTATCCTTTAGTGAGAAGCAAACAAAAGGACATTATTATAAAATTGCAAATGGGGGCAGAAACAGTCACTTGTGATTAGTGTCAGGGTCATTTTAATGAAAACTAACCCCAGAAATGCTTGACTAAGCAGAGGAAACCAAGGCATCATTTGGATCCTGACAGAACCAGGGCAGTTAAATCTTTCCTACCTGCATATGAGCTTAAGAGACTAAATCAGTCCAAAGCCACTGGCCATGCTAATTGCTCTAATTACTATTGCAGGAAATACTAGATAATACCTATGAAGTATAAAAGATAACCACAGCCCAAAATAATCTTGTAAACAAAGAATTCCCAGAGGAATACACAGACAGTGCTCACAAAGCCTGGACCAGCCCAGTTGGATAATAAAGCATAAAAACATGTAGTTTGACAGAGAGGATGGATTCCATAGCATAGGCTGTAGTCTCCTGCAGGGGATGACCCTGTTCAGTGAAAACACAGCACTGACAGGAAGAAATTGGGCAGGGCATTTCAGAGAGTCATTACTGGTAGCTTAGAGACACTTTGGCCCCTGAAGATTCCTTCTGCGTGTGTGTGTGTGTGTGTGTGTGTGTGTGTGTGTGTGTGTGTGTGTGCATGTGCACACATGCACATGTAGCCTCAGGTAAAGGAACAAAATGTGGTAATTTGTTCATCTGCAGCCCAGCCTTATTTTGTGAAATGTGACTACTCATCTAGCATTTACGGGCTATGTGAAGAGGATTATATCAAACTAAGAGTTTCCAGGATTTTGTGAGGGGCTGTCCGACTTCTTAAATTCCCTGCTGTCCTGAGATGAAAGAGTGAGCCAAGGTGGTAAGCTTGATCTCAGAGAGTAAGTGAAAACAAGGTGTTTTGTGCATGAGAAGCACTGATTTACCATCTGTACATCATTCGGTGCGTGGAGAAGAGTGTGTGGTTTACCATTGCTCCTCCAGTAGGTTATCTTCTAGGTAAAGAAGTAACTGTTGTGAAGTGCTCTAGTTCTTTGAGGAATGTTGATATGTGGATAAAGTGGGATGGATAAAACAGCACTGGACCAGAAGTGGGGAGTTGGCCTCAGCTCTACCACTATGGCTCACAAGTAAATTATTCTACAGGTGCCATTATTTCTCCATTATCAAGAGCAGAATTACATGCTTATTTCATAAGTAACCCAGAACAAATGAAATAATATTTCAAAGCACTTAAATTTCACTGTAAGTGAAGTATAACAAGGAGCCCTTTTATGGAGCCCTATGTGCAACGTGCAGGTTCTGTGGGAGACTCAAACAAGATATGGTTCATAACTTTAGGAAGCTTGGAATCTAGTGAGGTGACAGACCAATGCACATACTGCAACCAGTTGAGGAGTAAAAGACATTGAGATCATTGCTGTAGAAAGTTTACTCAGTCATTCAGCAAGTATTGAAAGGCACTGTGCACACTCTAAAAGTAAATTACTTCTCTCTGAGGTTGGGGGAGGCAAAATCATATAGCTTAATGGAAATGAGCATTTGGACTGGACATTGAATAAAAGGTTAAAATGTCTTAGCCAGAAGTGAATTGAGACAGGTGTGACAAAGGTAGTGGGGGAGTGAAAGGCATGGGAAATATACAGGGTGTGTTTGGGAAACAGTGAGTGGTCTGGTTGCGCAAAAGTCAAAAATGTGTAATTAGAAAAGGAGAAAGCAGTGAGAGATATGCCTGAAAAAATAACTTGTGGCTAGATTCAAGGTGACCAAGCTGAGAAGATTGAACTTTATTCTGTAGCCATCAAACGCTTGTATCTATGCTATAGGACAATATGTTTGTCAGTGGAGTAAAGTAGGAGACTGGAGGAGAAGGGGACTCAGTAGAAGATTTTTGCAAGAGCTCAGACAAAAGATAGGCAAGGGCTTCCCTGGTGGCGCAGTGGTTGAGAGTCCGCCTGCCGATGCAGGGGACACGGGTTCGTGCCCCGGTCCGGGACGATCCCACATGCCGCGGAGCGGCTGGGCCCGTGAGCCATGGCCGCTGAGCCTGCGCGTCCGGAGCCTGTGCTCCGCAATGGGAGAGGCCACAACAGTGAGAGGCCCGCGTACCGCAAAAAAAAAAAAAAATAGCCAAGCTCAGGCAGAGAGGGATGGAAAAGAGATGGATGCAGAGATATGGAGGATGCAGAATCCATAGAACATGGCACCAATTTGGACATGAGGCCAAGGACAGGACAGAGTTGAAGACAACACTTCTCAAGTGTAGCTATTTGCCTTTTTCTTTCTTTTGCCTTTTTTTTTAAGCTTCAGAGATCTCAGCGCAGTACCCCTCCACTGCTGCCAGGCCGTGTATGCTTACTTCCTTTCCACTGTCAAATTCTGTCATCTGGAAAGGATGTGAAATTCATCCTACTTGGTAAAAGCTTACCATGTTACCCTTCCCAGGTATTTGCCCTTCAACAAATTTCTAAGCTTTAAGGTAGAGATAGAAACCTTTAAAAAAGAAATTTCTAATGTTAGCTAGTAATTTTCCTACTAACTAGGAAGTATTTTATTCTCAAGTTTCATACATTTCAAACTTTGCCTTGGTCCAGCCTTGTTTGTTGGCAGCGGCAATATTCAAAATACTGAACAACTCCTTACAGCCCAGTCACTGATTGGTCCATGAAGAACACAATCACAAGCAACTGCTGGGGCCATATCAGAACATCCAGCTGAGTATCAGCATGGATATTGACATCTTTGGGGTTATTACAGCCTTACAAATAAGGATGGGCCAGCAGACCTGTAGTCAAGAATTACAGTCAATCTTTTGAAAACTAGATTACAACAGAATGAAAAATAAACTCGAATTCACTGCACTGTCACTGAATTTCCAAAGCCTACTGATGCCAGTCCACTACCTACTGATCCTGTTTCCTAGGCCAGGTAGGAAGGGGTTGTGAAAATTCTGTGACATGACACACCTCCTCAATCTTAACCTTTCTCGCCTGTGCATGGAGTTTTTTCCCCAGTACCTTTGAGATGCTTTGGAAGAAAAGAAGCAAAGCTGCCACTGTTCCTTGCCCTGCTGCATTCCACTCTTCATTCTGCATCTCAGAACAGCAGACCCCTGGCCCAGTGAGGCTGTCTATCATGACAGGCTAGCCTGCCTCTTATTATCCACTCAAGATTATTCACTCCCTCTTTTATTTGAAAGACCCAGATAATTTTAAATACGACCCATAAGGCTGCAGCTGTCCCCAGAAATGGAATTCTGATTAAATTCCTACTGCTCCTTTAAGAGCCAACTTAAATGTCACCTCCAAATAATAACTGCTGACATTTACTCAGTGCTTACTCTGAGCCAGGCACTTTGCTAAGGGCGTCTAATGGAGTTTCTCATTTCAGCCTCAAAATAAACCTCTGGGATAAGTATTAGTATTATACCCATTCTACAGATGTGGAAACTGAGAGGTTAAAGAACTTACCCAAGGTCTCATAGCTAGTAAATGGGAGAGCCAGCACTCCAACACCTGGGCCCTCAGTGCTGGTACATGGTAGGCATTCAATAAATGACCCAAATGATGGACAGTCTCTGCTTCCCTTTGTAGTGTTCTCAGTGTATCCTTTATAGCATCCTTCACATTTGCAGTGACTTATTCAGTGCTTGTCTTTCTAAATTCAACAATGCCACCATTATATCCCCCAAGACCTGGTACCATGCCTGGCATATTGTGGGTGTACAATAAATATTTGTGGAAGGAGAAGATAAAGGAGGAAGGAAGAACAAAAAGCCTTTCTAATTTGAGGGTTGAAAAATACAGTGACCCAATATGTACTTTTGGATGAAAAGAAGCTGTGTCACTGAGGGCTGCATGGGTCTTAGATTTAAAACACCAGGGTTACAATCCCAAATCTGCCATTTCCTGACCAAGTAACTCCCACACATAGAACTTGAAGCCTCAGTTTCTACATCTTGTAAAATGGTTTTCTTCTTTGGAGATATGAAAGTTAAATGAAATAACATAAATGAATGAGGTCAGCAGAGTGCCAGCTGCTACTCAGTAATCTTTGGTTGTGCTATTGCATAAGAGATACACGGAAGGGATTGACATATTTCACATCATATAACGGAGCATGTAGTCATCACTGATACATAACATATTGCAGGAGACCAATAACTGTTTTGAGTGATTAGGCCAAATGGCCATATGTCTAAACATTAAAATATGATGTATGCAAGTATCATCAGGATCATCTATTTTACGTCTCAATGCCATCTTTACCGAGACATGGATCAGTTTATATTTATAATGCAAATGCATTGTGCTATTCCTGGTCAGAATAGTTCAAACGTCTGTTCTTTTTTCTCCCCTGCCCTTCCTGCCTCCCAACAAGTGTATGTATTCCTTCCCCACGCTCTCCCTCCAACACCCTTCATCTGCCTGTCACTTTTCAAAGACAAGCTCCTCAGAATGAAATCTCTGCTTTCTTTGTTTTCCTGGTTTCCATTTTGTATCCTAAAATATTCACTTCAAGTTCCGCTTGACAGACGTCCCTAATCTAATCTCCACGTCTGCTTTCTAATTTTCGCAGTCAGGATAAAACAAATAGGTTGGAGTTAATTGCCGGAGCAGCGGGCCGGAGCTCTGAGCTGTGATTTATGAGCTGAGGGCAGGCGCTCTGCAACACATTTTTCTTAATTTATTTTTAATGAGTCTCTCAATTAATTTTCTTGGAAACATCTTAATGATGTTGGAGGCGGGTGTTAATGAGGTCTGCACCAGCTCCTAATTTTGCATATTTTAAAGTGCCTAATGTCATCTTGAACCCCTTCTTTCCATTTTAAGAGGAGTAGAGGGAGGGGGGAGATTATTGTTGAACGGAGAATTTTCACTCTTCATGCCTCAGTCTTTGCTTAACCTTTCAGACTTTATGGGCTTATGGTGTGTCTCAGAGCAATCTCCCGCTTCCTGCTCCCCTCCCCCACCTGCTCTGGGCTGCCCGAGTCTGAGGAGCCACTGCAGGAAATGGAGAAAAGACACAATCCCCGGGAACCTGTGAGTTCTGGAGAACCATCAGTGGCCCTTAGTGAGGATGTCCAGAGGTGATCTAACCTTTCCTAAAGCAGAAAGTGCATAGGGGAAAATACTAGTAGAAGAAACCAATCAAGGGGTGTCTTATTAGCATCTGGCCATTTGTTCAGAGAACATGGTCTTCCAAATGTCTCTGCAGAGCTTGGGGCACCAGATCCACCTCCGCATCCTGCAGGACCCAGAGCAAAGTGCTTGAGTACTATCTCTGAGCCCTCTCTACTACCTTTCAATTTCTTTTTTTTTTTTTTAATTAAGATATTTATTTTTGGCTGCGCTGGGTCTTCGTTGCTGCGTGCGGGCTTTCTCTAGGTGCAGTGAGCGGGGGGCTACTCTTCGTTGTGGTGCGCAGGCTTCTCATTGCAGTGGCTTCTCTTGTTGCGGAGCACGGGCTCTAGGCGCGCATACTTCAGTAGTTGTGGCACGTGGGCTCAGTAATTGTGGCTCACAGGCTCAGTAGATGTGGCGCACAGGCTTAGGTGCTCCGTGGCATGTGGGATCTCCCAGGGCTCGAACCCGTGTCCTCTGCATTGGCAGGTGGATTCTTAACCACTATGCCACCAGGGAAGTCCCTACCTTTCAATTTCAAAAGCAGTCTCCACTAAGTCCTCATTGGTCTTTATTATGTATTTTCTAGTTAGAACTTATTTTTCTGATTAAATGGTCATTAAATGCTTATGATAGAAAATTTGGGAAACACGAAAGAATGGATCAAATAAGGAAAACCAAATTCTAGTGCCGAAAAACAGCCGCTATTAAAACTGTGGTGTTTCCTTCTAGACATTGTTCTTTTCCTATTCATGGGCTTTTGGTTTTATTTTATGCAATTGTGATGATGCTGAATATCATTTTTTCCCAGTTTACATAAGTAACAAACTTCTTTCAAGCATAGTTTTTAATGACTGTTTAATATTCCATCTAGCAGATTTGTCATAATTTACCAAACCATTCCACTGCAACTGGGCATCTAAGCTAATTCTCAAACTTATCACACATACTATTGTGATGAACATCTTTGTACAGAAAGCTTTTTTACGTTAGGGATTATTTCCTTTGGAACCCCTGACGAATTACTGATTTAAAGACTATAATCCTTTTTAAGACTCTTAATATGTACTTCCAAATTACTTTACAAAGAGTTATGCCAGTTTACTTCCAATAGTAATACATCAGTGTGTCTATTTCTTCAATCTTGCCATAGTATAGAGTATCACAGTTGTAAAAAATCTTATCTGGCAGATTTTTATTTTTTTAGGTGTTGGGGGTAGGAGTTTATTATTTATTTATTTTTGCTGTGTTGGGTCTTTGTTTCTGTGCGAGGGCTTTCTCTAGTGGCGGCAAGCGGGGCCCACTCTTCATCGCGGTGCGCGGGCCTCTCACTATCGCAGCCTCTCTTGTTGCAGAGCACAGGCTCCAGACGCGCAGGCTCAGTAGTTGTGGCTCACGGGCCTAGTTGCTCCGCGGCATGTGGGATCCTCCCAGACCAGGGCTCGAACCCGTGTCCCCTGCATCAGCAGGCAGATTCTCAACCACTGCACCACCAGGGAAGCCCTCTGGCAGATTTAAATGCATTTCTTTAATTTCTCCGCTAAGTCCGCTCTTGGGGTAATATTTCAGTTAAGCTGAAGGCTGCTTTTACTCGGGGACTAACTAGACCATGAACCCCAATGTGGCCAAGGTTTTTCTCATGGCATGTAGTAAAGACTCAAGAAATGTTTGTTAAATTGCCTTATCCACAAAATGGAAAGTTGAGGATGTATCTCTGAGTGCCCTGTTTCCACCTGGATCTGCCCGATGGCCTCTCCAGCTCAGCTTTCCAAAACTGAATGCATGTCTCCTCACCTTACCTTTCCCACCTTGAGTAAAGGTGGCCTCGTTGAGCAGTTCCCATAGGCTCCAGACATGCAAGTCTTCTGCAGTGTAGCCCTGCTCTCACAGCCCCCCAACATATGCACATTCAGTCTGCCATCAAGTCCTGTGGATGTACTCCCCACATGTTCATGGCTGTCTCTCCTCTTCCTTTCCCACAGTCCTGTTTCAGACCCCTGTCTCTCACCTACACTAGTGCTCTCACCTCCCAATGGTCTTCTGCTTCCAGTTTCCCTCTGCATTTTAGCCTTTAATGTGCTGCCTTTTCCAACACAAACAAAAACCCTACAGAGAGTCCCTCTTGGTATATAAAATATAGTCCGAAATGTCTATGTCATTAGGGTCTTTCACACAATTTGACCCCCTAGTACTTTACCCACTTCTCAAATATGTCATGTACTTTGTTCAGGCCATTTCTTTAGCCTGGCATACCCTTTTTCCACTCCCCACATAGCAATTCCGTGCCACCTCTTCCATGAAGGCTTACTCACCACCTTGGCTTCCACCTATGCATCCCTTGCACATGGCAGATGCCTAGTGAATGTCTGGTGAATGAATAAGGCATCTGTAGAAATGTGTTTCCTTCAAAGCTGTTACCCACTGTACTTTCTGGACTGTTTTACACTCTAAGTTATATGTTTATATTTGAAAGTTTAAAGAACCCTTTAACCTGGGGCTAGATGTTCATGTTTAAAAATTTTAAGAACTCTTCAGCCTGGGAAAAAAATTAGTTTCTCAGGGCATTTCTGTTTTCTGGTAGACTCCATTGACTTACTGCTGGACATTTCTTAATTTCCGTTAAAGTATCTTTTGAGTGCTTTTCCGGCTGATTCCTTGTGCTTAGTGTTTTGTCAGAATATTCCCTGAGAAAAGACCACAGGTTCTAACTTTAGGGGATAATGGGTTCAGATAAGATTCTGTACCCAGATGCAGACTTTAATATCTAATGGTCTTACAGTTCAAACAGAATCTCTCAAACATTATCTTAAAGCTGAAGGATTTTTTTTAAGCTTTCTAACCAATAGGAACAATTTACTTACAACTGTAAGATTCTGGTCTTTGACCCTAAGCACTTGTCAAATAAATTAATAATAAGTGAAGCTCTGACATCAGAGGCATTGTTTTTGAGATACTTTTAGTTCTGGATTTATACAGGGAAAGAACAGAGATCACTAGTGGATGAAAGCCAGGATGAACAGGCAAGGGTAATAGCAATAGTTTAAGATTTGATGTTGAAGATGGCTCGCATTGATTATGTTACATAACATTACTATTGTTTCTAATATTGACCACTATATTTTAGAGTTATTTTTAATACTATAGTTAAATGAATCCCTCATTTTTAAATTTTATTTTTTTAATAAATTTACTTATTTATTTTTGGCTGCATTGGGTCTTTGTTGCTGTGCGTGGGCGTTCTCTAGTTGCAGCGAGCCTGGTGCACCTTCATTAGGGTGCACGGTCTGCTCATTGTGGTGACTTCTCTTGTTGTGGAGCACAGGATCTAGGGGCATGGGCTTCAGTCATTGAGGCACGTGGGCTTCAGTAGTTGTGGCTCGCGGGCTGTAGAGCATAGGCTCAGTAGTTGTGGCGCACAGGCTTAGTTGCTCCACAGCATGTGGGATCTTCCCGGACCAGGGCTCGAACCCGTGTCCCCTGCATTGGCAGGTAGATTCTTAACCACTGTGCCACCAAGGAAGTCCTCTCATTTTATTTTTAATGTTTAAAATTTTGTCACCAAATGTATCAATCATGTTAGGTTTTGCTGTAGCAAACAACCTCAGATTTCAGAGACTTGACACAACCAACATTTATCTTTTGCTTGCACAAAGTTTAAGGTAGATATTTTTAGTAGGATGGCATTTCTGGGCATCTCCCTAGTGAGTCAGGGATCCAGGCTCTGCTGTCCCTAGGGCATTCTTGGAGTCCTTCAGTGGCTCCTCTGCACTGGGCTGGCCAGTGAGTGAAGGGAGGGTATGTGAAGGGTTGCACTGCACATTTTAGAGATCAAATGTGTAAGTGTCATACTTCATTTCAGGGGTGCGCTGGAGTCAACTCATTACAGCTTGCAGCAGCCACTGGTTCAAGTTCCAGGCATTTTTCAAGCTGGTTGTTAAACGCAGACATTATTAAAAATTAAATTATATAAACATACAATTAAATTTTTAAAAACAAATTAAATAAAAAACAAAGGTAACAATTATTCAAACTACCTCTTTTACTACATTTTTCTATTACCTAGGCCTGAGATTATTTATGTCTCTTGTATCAGTAAGTGAGAAATATTATAGAATGGTGGCTTCTGTGCTTCTCTTCCTGACTTCATTTTCAATGACATCATGTTGGTTGTTTGAAATTAGATGACGGTGGGGCTATTTACACCATGGATATTGGAAAACACTATAAATCAGGGCTTGATTTATTGTTTTGTTGATTGCCTAGAGACTTTTACAAGTTATAGAGAAGGGCTTCCCTGGTGGTGCAGTGGTTGAGAGTCCGCCTGCCGATGCAGGGGATACAGGTTCGTGCCCCGGTCCAGGAAGATCCCACATGCCACGGAGCGGCATGTGAGCCATGGCCGCTGAGCCTGCGCGTCCGGAGCCTGTGCTGTGCAATGGGAGAGGCCACAACAGTGAGAGGCCCACGTACCGCAAGAAAAAAAAAAAAAGTTATAGAAAAAGAAATCTAAAGAGAAATCTAAAAATACAGATTAATTAAAATCATGTTGTATTTGTAGCCATTGCACTATAAATAGCACAAAACATTGAGGAAATATTCTTCTAGTATTTGATAACCATTAACTGATTCAGCAAAGAAGTTGCCGACAGTACTAATAAACAAGTAAATTCTAACATACATCTTCATTATTTCACTTACTCAATAATGTAAAAGACAATATCAACCAATATTCGTGTTGGAACTGTACTCATTCATCAAATTTGTAACCACAAGTTGGCTACAATACAAGAGTTTGGTAAAAATCAACAAAAGCATTCTGAGAGAATCAATTGGCTATATGGAAATTACAGTGAAGAATACTGCATATTTTAATGTAATGGTTATATTGTTAACTGTAAATAATGTGCTTCACAACCTTTCTATCAGCAAATTTATAATAAACTCAAGCACATATGCATATACTGTTTTATGGGGACCCTGTTGTTAAACAGTTACCAGCACACCACTGCCTCTACTTGTGGTCTATTAGCCAGAACTCAATTACATGGTTTCACCTAGATGCAAGGATTGCACAGTAATTAGAGTAGCTATGTGTCCATGAAAGAGAAAACTGGATATTCATGAGCATAGAGGTCTGTCCCACAGTCTATCCTTCTGGTCACCAAGTATCAGTTTCTTTCTTCTCCCCACATGTAGAACACAGTCACCTCTCCCCAAGGGGGATGACTCAAAGTCCAGATTTCTCCATCAGGTAAGATGTAACTCTTCTTAGCATGGCAACCAATGAACTAAAAGAAGGAGTTATCTTCTCTCCATCCCACCCCCACACTATATACTGTAGTGAAGCAGGGGCAAGAATTGCAATTAAAAATTCCTGGTCAGAAAAGGAATGAAAAGGAGGTACACTGCAGTCTCTCATTCCTAACAAATGCTGGAGTCCTATGGTGCCGGCATTGTGAAGGCCTCCTACCCTGTCAAGGACCCAGTTCTGCTCTCTAGGAAGAAATCCCTTCATCTATGGATCACATCTGAAATGGGTATTGGGAAGCTGTATATATTTAACAGTCTATGGCCTGCTTTCTGCTTATGCTAGGGAGCCTAATGGTGTTTTATGTCTCAAGCAGTTAACAGCTTCTTTAATCCAGACTCGTGGTTTCTTTAGCAGTACAGTTCTCTGAAAAACTAGTATAGGCTTCTGGTTTATTTGCTTCCCATTCAGTCTCACCAGCCAATAATTTCCTAGATATGATTTTCAACCCTGCCTCATATCTCTGCTTCAGTGCCCTCAAGCCAGTCTCCTTCAATTCAAAGGCACTGGCTTGAGACCATCTGGAACCATCAATGAGAATGCCATACCTTCAGTCTGGTCTTTGCCACAAGCTGGGTCGTAGTTCACCTGAGAGGTTTCACCAGGCCTCTGTCACGTATCCTCTACTGTTTGGGGTCTGGAAGGAGTGAGCTTTTTCAACCCTTTGACTATGCAAATGTCTGGACTTTTTTTTTATTCCCATTAGTTTCTGTTTATAGACCTGCCAATTCTCTCCTGAGTTCATCTCCTTCTTTTTTTTTTTTTCATCTCCTTCTTATAATAACAGCTCAGCAAAAGCAACCAGTGAAAATCAACACACATTACAAACAGTCTGTTTTCTACACCCTTCCTCTAGAGCCACCTTGCTTCATTTTCTTCTAGCATCTAGCATTAAGAAATCTGCTCTCTCATGCCTCTGTAGGTGACCTGTTTTTCTATCCCCTCTGGAAACTTTCAGGATCTTCTCTTTATCCCAGATGTTCTGAAATTTCACAGTGATATTCTTTGGTAAAGGCCTAATCTTCACTTCTTGGTCTGGATACTCTGTGCACCTTTTCAGCCTGAGATTCATGTCTTTAAGTTTGAGGAATTGTTTTGTATAATTTATTTGATGAGCTCCTCTTTCCATTTTATTTCTTTTCTCTCTAGAATTCCTATTAGTTGGATGTTGGGACTTCTAGATTATGGGTCAGCAAATGTTTTTTGAAAAGGGTCAGATAGTAAATATTATAGGCTTTGGGAGCTATATATGGCCTCTGACACATATTTTTCTTTTTTGTTTAATGTACAACCTTTTGCAAATGTAAAAAGCATTCTTAGCTTAAGGGACATATAAAAACAGGCCATGGGCTATATTTGGTCTATGGGCCATTAATTGCCAACCTCATGTAGATATAAATATCCTATGTCTCTTATCTGTTCTCTCATATTTTTTATTACTTCTTGCTATAATTTCTGGGAGATTTTCTTGATGTCACATTCCAACTCTTCTACCACATTTTTTAATTCAGAAATCCTATTTTTAAATTCTAAGAACTCTTTCTTATTCTCCAAATGTTCTTTTGTATGACAGCTTCTCAAATCTCTCTAAAGATATGAACTAGAGGTTGTTTCTTTTGTTTGTTTTGTTCTGTACATTATATCTATTTCCTCCATGTTCATTCTTTCTGTTTATCTATTTTTGTTTCTTCCTTTCAGTTTTGGGGTTTTCCTCAAACATCCTTGCCTGTCACTCCTATTTAAATGTGAGATTCTAAATGGGGGGAGGCTTTATTTGGGGGTGGGAATAAGGCATGCCAACTAATGGGCTTTACTTTAGGGTTGCCAGGTACAGAATGCTAGTGTGGGACGTCTAGTCCTAGGGACCTCTAGTTTATCCAGAGAGCAAACTTCTGACCTCCTGCCTGGAGGGCCGATATGTTGCTGCTGCTGTTCTGTGCATTGAGGTTAGGAGGTGGGAGGAAGGTCAGCTGTTCTGGTCACTGATTTTGTCCAGTACCTGTGCCTAAATCCCAAGCCCTTTATCCATATCACCCTCTAAATTAAGCTGCGGCTTCCATTATTTGCTAAATGAGCCATCTCATTTAGTCATCTGCTTTCTAACTTCCAAAAATCATTGAGCTTTCATATCTGTTCAGTCACCCCTTTCACTCTCTTTCTATAGTGGGTTTGTATCTTTTTTTTTCATTTTATTTTATTTTATTTTATTTTTTAACATCTTTATTGGAGTATAGTTGCTTTACAATGTTGTGTTAGTTTCTGCTGTATAACAAAATGAATCAGCTATACATTTACATATATCCCCATATCTCCTCCCTCTTGCGTCTCCCTCCCACCCTCCCTATCCCACCCCTCTAGGTGGTCACAAAGCACCGAGCTGATCTTCCTGTGCTATGCAGCTGCTTCCCACTAGCTATCTATTTTACATTTGGTAGTATATATAAGTCCATGCCACTCTCTCACTTCGTCCCAGCTTACCCTTCCCCCTCCCCTTGTCCTCAAGTCCATTCTCTACATCTGCGTCTTTATTCCTGTCCTGCCCCTAGGTTCTTCAGAACATTTTTTTTTTTTAGATTCCATGTATATGTGTTAGCATACGGTATTTGTTTTTCTCTTTCTGACTTACTTCACTCTGTATGACAGACTCTAGGTCCATCCACCTCACTACAACTAACTGAATTTCATTTCTTTTCGTGGCTGAGTAATATTCCATTGTATATATGTGCCACATCTTCTTTATCCATTTATCTGTCAGTGGACACTTAGGTTGCTTCCATGTCCTGGCTATTGTAAATAGAGCTGCAATGAACATTGTTGTACTTGTCTCTTTTTGAATTATGGTTTTCTCAGGGTATATGCCCAGTAGTGCAATTGCTGGGTCGTATGATAGTTCTATTACAGTGGGTTTGTATCTTTTTAAAACTTCTGTACAATCATTTTAATAAGGTCTCAGATGTAAACAGAGATAAACACACGTAGTTAATCCACCATATTTAATCAGGAGTCCTATATGTCTTGTTTTAGGATTTAAGATCACCTTGGATGAATGGAATGCCATTTACGGAGATCTGGAAAGCTGAGTACTATTTAGAGTGAATGATCTGAGTGAGGATATTTACTAGATAAAAGTGGTTCCTCACTGCCAGGCAAAGCCTTCACCATTGAGTGATACAGTGTAGAACATGTTTTGCTTACCAGTAAGACTATCCTGAGCAGGAACAGCTAACTGTGCCCTAACTATTCTACTTTCTACTTGAATCTTCTTTAGTCCACTCCAGCCACATAAGTTGATATTCACATGAACTTCTGACACCACCCTTAGTATGAGAGGAAGTGAATATTTCTTTGCTGAGTTTGCTTTGCAGTGAGATATACTTTCAATATTGCTACCATTTTCATAAAGCACATTTTTTTAGAAGATTGGATGGAGTATTTAGATATCTCATGGTACCCTCTATACAAAAACTTTTGTGAGAATCAAGATATTTAACACTTCAGCCTCTAAAAGGAAGAAAATTCTGACATATGCTACAACGTGGATGAACCTTGAGAACATTATGCTAAGTGAAATACGCCAGTCACAAAAAGATAAATACTGTATGATCCCACTTAGATGAGGTACTTAGAGTAGTCAAAATCTCAGAGACAGAAAGGAGAATGGTGGTTGCCAGGGGCTGGGAACAGGGGGAATGAGGAGTTATTGTTTAAGGGTGTAGAGTTTCAGTTTTACAAGATGAAAAGAGCTCTGGAGATGGATGGTGGTGATGGTAGCCCAACATTATGAATTTATTTAATGCCACTGAACTGTACACTTAAAAACAGTTAAGATGGTAAATTTTATGTTATGTGCTTTACTACAAAAAAAAAAAGGAAGCATATTTAACACTGAGCTTTATATTGTATCATCATTAAATTCTTTCAGTGAACACCGATTGAGTATCTAGTATGTACTGGGAACTGTGGTAAGCATGGAGGAGTTAACAGCAAACAAAACAGACACAGTCTCTTCCCTCCTGGAGCATATATTCCCGTTAAGAAAGATAATAAACCAAGTATTTAAAATGAAGCAGGGTTAAGGAAGATGAGTGACTAGCGTGCTCTTTTGTGGGGTAATCAGGGAAATCCTCTCTGATTATGTGGCACTTGAGCAGAGATCTGAATGATTTTAATTTCTTATGCCATTTTTAAAGAGAATTTATAATTGTGATTTAACCAAACACCCCCACACACTAAAGAACTATACTTGGAGAAAGCTTTTAAATTTCAGTTGCCCCTTGTTCCTACAGTTGATGTTTTTGCTATTTGAGTATTCACCTATGCATTCTCTTTGGCTTTTAGCCCACATGCTTTCCTTGTTTATATTCACGTTAATAATTGTTATTTCATGACATAGACTGAACTTTTCATCCAAAGAAGTCAATGTGCTTGAGTTGATTATCTCTCACCTATGAGGATGAGGCATTATTTTCATTTTATTTGTAAGGAAACTGAGGCACAGAGACCTAAAATCACACGAGACGTTTCTGGTGAAGCCACACACAAACTTAAGCCCTCTAGCTCCAAGTCTAGTTTGTTTCATGAGACCTGAGTCACCATGTTACTGTGGGAATTGAATTGACAACTTCTCGGAAAGCACCTAGTACACCCTTAAGTGCGTTGCAAAACTTATTTTTCCTTCGACATCTTTTAACTAATAACCGCCCCCTAGGGTGATAAAACCACCCCTTGTTACCACTCCCTATCTGGAAAAGGACTTAGCTAGCACAGGATTCACTTGGCAGGCATTTTTCTTTCTTCTTTGATTGTTTCTAGCTTCCTCCAGCATATGGTAGTAGGTATTTTGGTGATTTGGGGAACTGGGAAGAGTTGGCTGCTGGATCATTTTAGTGACAAGTGGCCACGAGACTAACTTAATGTGTCCTTTGGCCTGTGGACTCCTGGGGAGCATTGCTCCTGCTGTAGTAGAAAACACTTCACCTCCTCAACACTTTGTTTTGCTTTGGGTCAACCACTGGGAGACTCAGTAGCCATGGGAATGAAATTGCCCCTGGTTTCCTCACAGCCTGTCAGTCATTGTTAAATCAGAGAAGGCTGAAAAATTGATTCTTTTTTTGTCCCTGTCCAAACGTGGCAGCTGTTTAATTTCAATTAACAAACCTTGAAAAAGAATATTATGCCAGGACTAATTACAGCAGGAAGTTCCTTACTCATCTCCACTCCCCCTCCTAATTGAGGATCTGCAGTGTCCCCCAGCAGGGCTGTGAAGTTTGGGTTCTCAGAAATTCTGGTGCCTGGGGCTTTGACGTAGCTCTCTTTTCAAACGAGTGACATTTTAGGAAGCACAAGCTTCCAGGAAGGATTCATCTAACTTTTTAAAGTCTAAAAATTAGCTGTACAAATCAGACTCGTGTATACCCAAACGCCAACTTGTTCACATCAAACCCTTGCTTTTTCCTCTCTGTAAATAGACTGTCTGCTTTCAAAGCTCCTCCTCCTCTCCTACTGGGGAAGGCTAACCCCCTTCTCCTCCATGAAACAAGTATTTGTTCTGGTTGACACATTAGAATCTCTAATGTGCAAAGCAACCCCTTACCTGCCACTTCTTAAGTTTCATTGCATCAGTCAGGTGTCTCAGCAGGAAACAGAATTCACACACACACCCCCCACAATGGTACAGATGAAGAGAATTTAAGGAAGGGACTGCTGAGAGAGGAGGGGACGGGATTAAAAGAACAGTCAAGGAAAGGTGGGTCACCCAGAGACTAGCAATAACGGGAAGCTGTTACTACCCCTACGGTAGAAGGAATAAGGAAAGGACAGAGTCAGTGAGAACTAGGAGAATAGCCCAGCAGAAACTGTAGTCACAGAAGGATGTGATGTTCCCAGAGAGGCTGAAGCAGGGACGAAATCCCCTCCTGCTTCCCAGTCTCCTGCCTGTGCCTCCCTGGCCAACCCAGCCAGGACAGTTAACTGTTGCTTCTTGTGTATGGAGCTCGTTTTCCCAGTTTGTGTATAGTCAACTGTAGACCATTATTATGTCTTCTATTTGTTATCCCATATGCCTTAACCTAATACTGAGCACATATGTGCTCAATAAATGCTCTTATGTTATTTGAGTATAATTATTATAGTGTAAAAAAAATATAATTGAAAAAAGAGATATCACTAGATATTATTATCATATGTATAATATATAGTGATATTTCTTCTTTCATCCCTTTGTATCTGCAAGGGGCTGATTCCAGGACCCCCTGCAGATACCAAAATCCACCACGCTCAAGTCCCTGATAAAATAAGGTAGTATTTGCATATAACATATGCACATCCTCCCCTATACTTTAAATCATCTCCAGATTACCTATAATACCTAATACAATATAAATGCTATGAAAATAGTTGTAAATACAATGTAAATGCTATGTACATAGTTACTTTTTGGAATTTTTGAAATGCAGTTGGTTGAATCTGAGGATGCAGAACCCAGGGAGCCAACTGTATGTATTTTTTATTGAGATATACTTGATATGTAACATTCTGTTAGTTTAAGATATACAATGTAGTGATTTGATACATTTATGTATTGCAATATGATTACCACCATAGCATTAGCTAACACCTCCATCATGTCTCATAATTATCTTTTTTTTTTTAATATTTATTATTTGGCTGCACCCGGTCTTAGTTGCGGCACGTGGGATCTTAGTTGCAGCATGTGGGATCTTTTTAGTTGCAGCATGCAGGCTCTTAGTTGTGGCATGTGGGATCTAGTTCCCTGACCAGGGATCAAACCCAGGCCCCCTGCATTGGGAGCATGGAGTCTTAACCACTGGATCACCAGGGAAGTCCCTCATAATTATCATTTCTTTTTTGTGGTAAGAACATTTAAGATCTTGTTTCTTAGCAACTTTGAAGTATATTATACAGTATTGTTAACTATAATCTCTTTTCTTCAATTATATTTTACACTATAACAATTAATTAGGGCTACCCTGGTAGCATAGATGGTTAAGAATCCATCTGCCAATGCAGGGGACACGGGTTCGAGCCCTGGTCCGGGAAGATCCTACATGCCGCGGAGCAACTAAACCCTTGCGCCACAACTACTGAGCCCGCGCACAACAACTACCGAAGCCCGCGCACCTAGAGCCCATGCTCCACGACAAGAGAAGCCACCACAATGACAAGCCCGGGCACCGCAACGAAGGGCATCCCCACCCCTCTCTGCAACCAGAGAAAGCCCGTGCAGCAACGAAGACCCAACACAGCCAAAAATAAATTTTAAAAAAACAATTAATTATACGCAAATAATCTAACAAGAGCATTGATTGAGTACCTATGTGTAATATGATAATAATATAGAGTGATGTGTGAGTTATCAGTGTAAACCAATGAGTAGGTCTCAACCAGAGAGGACCCTCTGTTAAATAAAGTAAAGAAATAGTGGAGTCAGAGAGAAATGACAGTTAAAGGGCATGTTGGCCAGGTACACTGTGCACATGACTTTCTGGGTGCAAGTGCTATTTGAGAAGCATTTCCGTGGTCTTTTTTAAGAGTGTAAGTGATGAGAGGAGAGAAATTCAGTTTCCAGGAAAAAGGCTCAGCAGGGCTGAGTGCCCAGGCCCAGCTGGCTATGTGGGATCTATTTAAGAGCAGAGGTGGGGAAGGGGGGCAGCACAGGTGAAACATGGAACTAGGATTCTACAAAATCATCTAGAAAAGTTCAAAAAGGATTTTGTCACTACTTATATCTAAGGTATTGCAGAGTCTGAATTCCTTCCTTTTAAGAATTGCTCTCTCTCTCTCTTGCTAGATCATTGATTAGATGGGGACAGGTGTAAGGAAATGTCACTGTCAGCCACTGTCAGCTGCCACTGTCAGCTCACCACGTGGTCCAGCTGACAAAACTGCAGATTCCTTTGCTCCCTCTGACCCATCTGACACTAATGCTTGAAATGTGTATTTCCCCGTATTTAAGTAAATGCTAAGGCAGTCGTCATGCTGTTAAGAAACAGATCCATTTTGCATCAATGATGAAAATCCACAAATATCATGGAAAAATTAACTTTGATTCTTTCGGTATGCAGTGTGCACCTTTATCCACAACACATTTTAGATCATGGGCTGAATTCTTCCTCTGCCCCAGATCATTGCTGAGCCACCTGCTTCTGCCAATAGTTGCCTGCCAGAAAAGCAAACTAACTTAAATTTACCTTTGGTCAAGTATACTTAGAATAGAAAATTGTGTATTCAATTTAATAACCTTCCAGGGCAGTGGGGGTGGGGTGGTGACTGGGGGCAATGAATGTCTGTGTGAATTACCAAAGAAGAGTCAAGTTAAAAAGTCTCCTCCATCATGTAAATAAATCTTGGTTTACCCTGCTGCCCCTTCAGGTTAATATGTGATTTTTCTCCTTTGTTTGGCTGCCAGCATTCTCAAGTGGGTGATTATGTCTTCCTGCCTCCTTTCCTCCGTCACACATTCGTTATTTAGCTCCCAAAAAGCTGACTTCATGGCACTTGTGATGGTTAATTTTACATGTCAGCTTGACTGGGCCATGGAGTGCCCAGACATTTGGTCATCCTAGGCATGTGAGGGTGTTTCTAGATGAGATTAACATTTGAATCCATACACTGAGTAAAGCAGATGGCCCTCCCCAATGTGGGTGGGGCTCATCCAATCAACTGAAGGCCTGAATAAACAAAACGTCTGAGCAAGAGGGAACTCCTCCTGCCTGAGCAGGGACATTGGTCTTTTCCAGCCTTCAGACTCATACAGAAACAGCTGCTCTTCGTGGGTCTGGAGCCTGCTGGCTTTCAAATTGGAACTTATACCATCAGCTCTCCTGATTCTCAGGTCTTTGGGCTTGGACTTACACATCAGCTTTTCTCGGTCTCCAGCTTGCCGACTGCAGGTCTTGGGACTTCTTGGCCTCTAATTCCTTGTAATAAATCTCTTTAATACACACATGCACACACACACACACACACACACACACACCCCACACTTTTGGTTCTGCTCCTCTGGAGAAGCCTAACACAGCAGCATTGAAGCTATACTTTCAAATGTCACCAGTGCTCTCCCTGTCTGGTTCTGTGGACTCGTCTCCACCCTCACCCTTGTAGATGCTGACACTCACTGTTCTGCCCACCCCTTGGAGGTCCTCCTTCCTCTCCCTGTCTCTTGGTTCTCAGTCCTTCTCTCATAACCTTCCCCAATTCTCACCGCTGCAATTCCCATTTCTCTATTAAATCATAACCCTGAGTTGCCCTCTACCTTTCATCACAGTATCTCCTACCACCTATTAGCCGTTGCTCCTCAATACTCCCATCTCATCTAAAATTCAGTGTCTGAATCTTCTTTCCCTTAAAATCATCTCTTTCTCCTCTTAATTCTTACTGTGGGTGAACACCTCTGTGTCTGTTTCCCCCACACCAGGTTCCAGTAATCACCAAGTCCTATTGGTTTTCCTTTCATCTCCAGACACGCCTTCTTTTCATTCTCTCCGCTTCAACCCTAGCCCAGCCCTCATCCCCACATGCAATAGCCTTCCTGTTGGCCTCCCCGCCTCAGTCTCTCTTGCTTCTCCTTCACCCTGCACACCACTGCCAGATGGACTGTAGCAGAACATTATTTCATCACATCTGTCCCCTCCTCAGTGACCTCCAGTGACTTAAGGAAAAGCCCAGACTTCCTTCCTGAGCCTCTAAGCCTCACCACCATCTGACCCACCCTTCCAGTGTGGCTCTCAAACAAGACAGAACTCCAGGTATTGGAGCCATGTTGCATAGGACTGCCCACCTGACACACCCTGTACTCCTTCCAACACTGAAAAATATAGAATGTAAATGACTTATTTTCTGATTCAAAATCCCCTTCCTACCTGCATTTTTTTTAACTTTGAGATTACATACAATCTGGGTGAAAATATGATTCACAGGAAGTTCACTATAAAACTTTTAGGGAGATAAATATTTCCTAGCCTGCTTTCAGTTGCTACTATTAGCTACAGTCATCATTGCCGTGCTCAGCTGAGTGAGCTGAGAGCAGTGACTCTCAAACCAAACTCCCTGGGTTTGAATCCCAGCTCTACCACCTACAGGCTGTGTGGACTTTGGCAAATCCCTTAACCTCTTGGGACCTCAGTTTCATCATCTACAAGATAGAAATAGCAATAGTCACACTCAGGACTGTTGTAAGGCTTTATAGAAAGTGGTTAGACCAGTATAAATGCTCACAATAAAGGCTGAGCTTTAGCATTCATCACATTGTTGTTGCTGATGGTGAGCTACCAATGTACTGAAATTACCCCATGCAGCTGCCCTCCTGCAATGCTGATATCACAGCCATGAATGAGTGGGCATCCTGATGCCCCCCATCTTGGCTCACCCTCAAAAGTTGTAAATATGTACAGGTCATAGAGGCCCCCTACCTGGAGGTGCCTCTGATTCTGTCTGTTTCTCAGACACTCCATAAGGACTGTTACATACTTTATTTCATTTCAACCACTCAACCACCCATACAATGAAGGTCATAGAGGCCCCCCACCTGGAGGTGCCTCTGATTCTGTCTGTTTCTCAGACACTCCATAAGGACTGTTATATACGTTATTTCATTTCAACCACTCAACCACCCATACAATGAAACTGAGGCTCTCAAGAGACTCAGTAATGTGCCTAAGGCTACACAGCTAGAATTTCAGCTCAGATCTAGCTGTGCTTTTTTCTTGTACCTCTCTGGTTTTGTCCTGTCTCTGCCGTACCCTCCAAGTCACTCTCGCTCACTTCCTCAGACCCCTCCACCCCATCTTCCAATAAGTTGTTATCCAGTCAGGACATTTACTTATTTTTAGTTGATTCAAACAGAGGCAAAGCAGTGAGATATCTTTTCCGGCTCTCTGGTTGTTGTAATTGGAGTTTCCACCTTCCTAAGCAGTGGAAAAAGAAGAGACTGAGGCCCTCAGAGCACCTGATACTTCTAAAGTTTTCCTGCGTATGTTATGCCATGGGGCATTGAGCGTGATAGGCAGGACTGACCATGGCTCCTGCTTAATTGTTCCCATGCCAAGGACGCTCAGAGAATTGTACTTACCTTTTTTTTGCAGCTCAAATGCATGATTATCACAACGTTAGCAAATGGGAGAGGTTTCTA
Source organism: Leucopleurus acutus (assembly GCF_964270905.1). NCBI lineage: Eukaryota > Metazoa > Chordata > Mammalia > Artiodactyla > Delphinidae > Leucopleurus > Leucopleurus acutus. Next base: position 15,108,037 of record NC_139162.1, on the reverse strand, counting down.
ATCATTCCACACAGTGTTACAAGGGCATGCAGTGCAGTCTGGGGAAGCCTGTTTCTTATGTGCCTCCAGTGGTTGTACTGTCATTACCGATTTAGTCAGTATAAGATCAACTAAGCTGAAGTAACAAACCCTGAAATCTAGTGGCTTAATACAACAAAAGCTTTTTTCCTTTCTATGCGAAGTCTGAACATTGGGGGTCCTCTGTGCAGTGCCTCAGGGATCTGGCTCCCTCAATTTGGGGCATTGCCGTCTCAACAGGAGGCTTCCAGAGTGACCATAGCAGGAAAGGAGAAAACACAGAGGTGGCACATGGGCCCTTAAACACCTTAACCTGGAAGTGACACATGTCACATTCACAAATACTTTAGTGGCTAGAACTCGTCACATGGCCCTACCTAACTGCAGATGGGCAGAAGAATGTCATCTTACTGGGTGACTAGGAAGGAGAGGAGAACAGGATATGAAAGCACACTGGTAACTGCTACCATAATATTTACGTGAGAAACTACAGAAACATAAAAGCAGAGTTCCCCAAACTTGTCCTGATGAGAATACACTTTTTTAAACTATAAAAGTAATACATCTTCATGATAAAAAATAATTCAAAATGCACAGGAAGATACCAGGTGAAGAGGAAAGTTTCCCCTCCTGTCTTATTGTTGCCCTCTCCCTCCCAACTTTCCCAGAAGTTTCTTATATATCCTTCCTGCTATTCTTTTTTACACAATAATATGTCTTAGTTTCATATCAAAACACATAGAGCTACCACCTTCTTTTAAATCCTTACATGAATTTGGTATAAATGGCCAAACAGCCCATTTAGGTTTTTTCTCATTTATTGCTCTCATAAACAATGCTGTCTTTGCATAGTTTAGTTGATGTAGTACATCCTAAGAGAAATTTTTACACGTGGAACGCAGAGTCAGAGGGTATAGGCATTTTAAATCTTGAAATATACTGCCAAATTGCCCTCTCAAAAGGTGATAGGTACCAATTCGTATTTAAACAAAAAATGGTGTACCTGGGCTTCCCTGGTGGCGCAGTGGTTAGAGTACGCTTGCCAATGCAGGGGACATGGATTCGTGCCCCGGTCCAGGAAGATCCCACGTGCCGCGGAGCAGCTGGGCCCGTGAGCCATGGCCGCTGAGCCTGCGCATCCGGAGCCTGTGCTCCGCAACGGGAGAGGCTACAACAGTGAGAGGCCCGTGTATCGCAAAAAAAAAAAAAATGGTGTACCTGATATTTAAATATTGGTGACATTAAGAAATTTTCGTGGATTTTGTTAGACATGACAATGATACTTTTTAAGTTCTTATTTGTTAGGGATAATTACTAAAATATTTATAGGAGAAATAATCTGAAGACTTAAATTTGCTTTTTAAAAAACTTCAAACAAAAACAGACACATAGATCAATGCAACAGAGTAGAGAGCCCAGAAATAAATCCATGCTTATATGGTCAATTAATCTGTGACAAAGGGGGCAAGAACATACAATGAGGAAAAAAGAGTCTCTTCAATAAATAGTGTTGGGAAAAGGGAACAGCTACATGCAAAAGAATCAAACTGGACTACTTTCTCAAACGTATACAAAAATAAAATCAAAATGGATCAAAGACTTAAACATAAGACCTGAAATCATAAAACTCCTAGAAGAAAACATAGGCGGTGTACTCTTTGACTCGGTCTTAGCAATATTTTTTGGATCTGTCTCCTCAGGCAAGGGAAACAAAAGCAAAAACAAACAAATGGGACTACATCAGACTAAAAAGTTTTTGCACAGCAAAGGAAACCATTGACAAACAGAGAGGCAGCCTACTGAATGGCAGAAGATATTTGCAAATGATACATCTGATAAGGGGTTAATACCCAAAGTACACAAAGAATGCATACAACTCAACATCAGAAAAACAAACACCCGATTAAAAAATCGACAGAAGACCTGAATAGACATTTTTCCAAAGAAGACATACAGTTGGCCAACAGGCTTGTGAAAAGATGTTTAACATCACTAATCATCAGGTAAATGAAAATCAAAACCACAATGAGATACCACCTCACACCTGTCAGAATGGCTAGTATCAAAAAGACAACAAATAACAAGTGTTGGCGAGGATGTGGAGAAAAGGGAACCCTCATGCGCTATTGGTGGGATTGTAAATTGGTGCAGCCACTGTGGAAAACAGTATGGAGGTATCTCACAAAATTAAAGTTAGGACTACCATATGATCCAGCAACTTCGCTTCTGGGTACTTACCGAAAGAAATCAAAATGCTAATGCAAAAAGATATATGCACACTAATGTTCCTTGCAGCATTATTTACAAGAGCCAAGATATGGGATCAACCTAAGTATCCATCGACTGATGAATGGATAAAGAAGATGTGGTACGTACATTCAATGGAATATTACTCAGCCATTTTAAAAAATGAAATCTTGCCATTTACAACAACATGGATTGACCTAGAGGGTGTCATCTAAGTGAAATAAATCAGACAGAGAAAGACAAATACTGTATGATCTCACTTATATGTGGAATCTAAAAATCAAAACAAAACAAAAACAAACTTACAGATACAGAGAACAAACGGGTGGTTGCCAGAGGGGAGGGTGTTTGGGGGTTCGGCAAATATGTGAAGGGGATTAAGAGGTATAAACCTCCGATTATAAAATAAATAAGCGACCAGGATGTAATGTACAGCATAAGGAATATGGTCAATAATATTGTAACAACTTTGAATGGGAACAGATGGTTACTAAACTTATCGTGGTGATCAGTAATTTCCTAATGTATGTAAATGTTGAATCACTACGTGGTTCACCTAAAACTAACACAATATTTTACGTCAAATATATTTCAATTAAATAAATAAATGAATATTTTAAAGATTAAAAAAACTCAAGCAAAAAAAGTGGATTGGGAATGGTTGAAACAAGACAGGTCAGCCAGAATCAAGCCAGTATTTCGATGATTCCCCTAGTGCCCCTAAATTGTGACCATGGATGTACAAGTGTATCTGTGTGTAACTCTGTGTGCCCAGCAGGAAAAAGAAATAATACCTGTGAGAGAATTCAGAAAGAGAAAACCCTATTTTTTAGGTAAGAACATGAGCACTTAGCAGAGTGAAACCAAGTGTGAGTGTGGTTGGTGATTACATCTTCCTCTGGCAAGTTCACTGAAGAAATGTCTAATCCAAGAACTGTCTTCTCTTAGGATCTGAAACCCCGATCTCTAAGAATTCTGTGCAAGAGATCACTATAAATGAAAGGTCCCTGCACGGACATTCTTAGAACTTCATGAAAGGAAGGCACTCTGTAGCCAGATGACCACATATGTGTACTGAGCGTATGTACTGTGCTCTGCATCTGCATCATTGATCCCAGTCCTGTCCTTGCATCATACCCTTTCATGTATGTAGCAAGAGCCAGCAAAGTGGCCAAGACTAGGATGTGTTGGGGTCAATATACCCACAGCAATCCAGGATGCCCACAGGAGGTTATTTTCATCCTTGACATCGGCTGCAGTTTGACATACCCTTGTGGTTGCTATAGAAGATGCCACAGAAAGGGAAAAAAATGTCTTGATGAGAACGTGATTATCCCTTCCAATAAGAGTCATCCATTCAGTGCCAATCCATGGGAGGAAATCCACTCAGCACATAGCCAAACAGTTCTTCTAGTGACTTTCTGCCTCTGCACTTCCACAGCCCTTCACTTCAATGGGGCAAGAGGTAGAAAGCATCATTTGCTTCTAAAGAGTCAGATCACTTTTTTAAATTATGCAAAAGAGTATTTGAAAGCTGGTCCCCTGTTTGTAAGGTCTCCTGATGAAGCTTCCACTACTCTGTCTTTCTCCTAAGCTTTAAGGCCTGGTCCTTGGCCAGAAAGGCAAACTCCCAGCCCATAAATACCAGAATGACATCCACAGTGTTCTGGCCTGTGGTGACAGAATGAACAGTAAATACAGACTGGCCCGTGTGCCAGTCAGAATAGTATGTACCCTGATGTTGCACTCTCTAATATGGCAGCCACTAGCCACTATGGCTCCTTAAACTTAATTAAAATTAAGCAAAATTTTAAATCAGTTCTTCAGCCACACTAGCCACATTTCAAGTGCTCAATAGTCACCTATGCTAGGGGCTGTTGCACTGGACAGTACAGATCTAGAACACTTCCATCATCACAGAAAGTGGTTGGGCAGCCTTACGGCTCTGATGCCATCATTTAAACTGGCATGACATCTATGGAAGGCCCCAAAACCCATGTGAAGACAAACGACGAAAACATCGTAAATCAGATGCTAGCCAGGGAGCATAACTACGCATACGTCCTCTCCTCCATTCTTGCCTTCCTGTCCTGAATGTTATCATGTGTCTATGCGTACTGCGTACTCCCAGGTGTTGGGACTCTCAGGATCTGCCCAAACAATTCAGATTCTGCCCCTGCTCTTAAAGGACTAACAATTTGGTTCAGGAGATAAGAACTGTATATAAGTAACGGTAATACTAGTAGAAAGTGATCGTTTCGTTGGAGAAGTGTGCTGAGTGTTCATGGAGTTCAGAGGAGCAAGAACGACTTCCAGCTCAAGAAAAGGAGTGGCTCTCAAAGCAGGAGGAACGTGGAGGTGGAAGAAAGACTATCCTGAGCTGGAGGAAGGGCCTGAGCAGAGGCCCAGAGGCAGACAGCTTGTTCCCTGGTGGAACCTTGGTCCTCCTCTCTCCCAGCCTCCAGCCTGAGGCTCTGTGCGGGACCCCTGCCGGCTGGCTGATTACCTCCATGCACCCTGCCAAGCAGTGGGGGATGCATGTCTACCCCATTTGCCCTCTGTTTTGATTGAGGGTCAGTCATAGAGAAGAGAATTCACTCTAGCAAGTTAAAGCAGCGTATTACAAAATTACCAGAGAAGCTTAAAGACACAGACACTAGGTGGAGGTTTCAAGAGTGACTCTGAGCACCAGACAATGGAAGAAACTGCTGTCTGGTTTGCGATCAGGAAGCCACCGTGGCTGGAAAGCAGTACAGTGAGGAAGTGGCCACCATCAAAAACCCGGACACAGTCACAGTGGTGCCGCGAGAGAAACAGTGGCCCCAGAAAGCATGGGCTCCACCCCATGCCACCTTCCATGTTTCATGCAGGGTCATCTAACTGGCAGAACTTAGATCACATTCAAAACCCTGGGTGTAAAAGCACCTGGTAAATAAAAGAGAGTATGGAAAATAATGGTTGCTAGCTTTCCAGGCTCCAAAGCACAGGAAGGAATGTTGGAAGAAGTGGGAATCCATTCTGCCTCCAACTTGCCATAGCCTCATACCCCCCAGTGATGGGAGGCTGGATGGCCAGTCATACTCCAGGCTGGTTAGCACAACTTTCAAAGGTCAGAAACTGAGACCTTTGAGAAGACTGCTAAAAGCAGCAAGCAGGAGACAACACTCATATAATCACATTAAGAGGAAAGAAAAATCCAGAAAATATTTTAAGGCAACTGGGAGTCCTTTAAAAATCAAGAGTTCTAGAACTATCCAACCTCTTTCCTTGGATGCAGCCACTGTGATTTCCAGCTTTTTCAAAGAACTGCTGGAGCCAGTGGGGCTGTACAGCATCCCACCCAGGCACACACTGAGGAAGACTGAGGAAGGCTATTTTTAGGGTGAATTTCCAAGTCTGAAAAACGCCAGCAGGAAGCTGGCACCCAGCTCCTGGTTTTGTTTGTCATATCATCCCTGCTGAGGAAAGCAAACAGCAGGTAACTGTAGAACACACCTGTCTATAGCAGCTGTTTGATGTTAGCAGGCTTTGATTGTCAACTGAGCAATTTGCTTAGGATTTGGAAACAAAGGAAGGCAATTGTGGAGAGCCGGAGGAGCAGGCGACATGCAGCATGCCTACGGGCTCCCAGCAGTCAGGAGCAGAGCACAGGAGTGAGAGATTGACACCAGAGGTGGTGCACTTTGGGGGAGCGACAGCCTCCTACGGGGAAGTAATGGGATCGCTGCAACAAAGTGCCAACTCCCTATTCCAATAAAGCCTCAATGTCACTAAAGACCATGCTACCAGTGAACAATTCTAATGAGTGTCAGGGTGGGACCTAGGGGAGGAAACATGCATAGTTAGAGAAAAACATCAGTAAGGACTCCAGAAGGATGCTAGCCAAAATGGTTTATAGTGACAGATTTATTACTTAAAAAAATGTCTAAACCTGCCTGTCTGTCCTTCAAGATCCAGCTCAAATCCCAAATCAGTTCATTCACTCACTCACTCACTCATTCATTCAAGGGTATCTATTCAACTTATAACACACCATGCTAATCAGGGTGTCCATAGGGAGATAAGTGAAAGAGACAATCTTCTCTAAAGCAACTTCTCTCTAATAGGGAGATAAGACATGAATAAATAACTCCAGTACAGGGCAACAGGTAAAATGAAGTGATGTGAACATTTGAGGATGAGACAGTTAACTTCACTTTGGTGAAGGGAAATAGGGAGAACGATCTGGGAGACCTTCCTGGAAGAAGCGGCCTCTGTGAAAGCCTTCATGAGCACCCCATCCTTGGGTGTTCAGTCCCTCCAAATAACCAGAGTACTTTGCCGCTTAGCCAGCACCTACCTTATAAAGTTAGTGGTCTGTCAGTATATCTAGTCTTCTAAGTTATAGCTGACCTAAATAATGAACTTTGAAAGTATTTTTTAATGAATTGAGATAATATATATAAAGAAGGGTGTTTATCCATATAGTTGATAATTAATAAATATTAGTCCTTTTCTGGGATGGAAATGGGCCCAGAGGGAAAGGTAAATGTTGTAGATGAATATAAGCTGGAAACGCAGGACAAGCCCTGGACCAACTGCAATGTTAGGGATTGGTATTGGCAGCTTTGCTTGAATTCTTTATTATTCCTTGTTTTAGAGCCAGTCCCTTCTGTATTCTAGAAAAGTGTTCACTATCATGTCAGGAAGAATTACTCTGAAAATCACTGTTTGTTTCTAACTATGATATACAGAGGAGGCATACATGATTCTAACTGAATTAAAAACCAGATGTAATGTGGGAAGTGCTGAAGATCTTTCTAACAACTGCTGGGAATGAGGAGTATCTATAATGAAAATGTGGACATATTTCTTTTGACTTTTACACCTCTCAAACTCCAATTTAAATTTAAATCCAAATGCCTTGTTCTAAGGGTAATTGTTCAGTTCATAAAATTATGAACTCAGGGCTTCCCTGGTGGTGCAGTGGTTGAGAGTCTGCCTGCCGATGCAGGGGACACAGGTTCGTGCCCCGGTCCGGGAAGATCCCACATGCCGCAGAGCAGCTGGGCCTGTGAGCCACGGCCGCTGAGCCTGCGTGTCCGGAGCCTGTGCTCTGCAAGTGGAGAGGCCACAGCAGTGAGAGGCCCGCATACCGCAAAAAAAAAAAAATTCATTACAATGCTTCTCTTCATTTCCTCTCTGGCTTCTTTTCTCTCGCAGCCTCCATGGATACATCTCGTCACCAAGCCCTCTGTGTAGAGTCAGCAACGACTACCAGCAGCTCATCCTAATTCCAAACTGCCATTGTCTCTCTTCTCAGTTTCTCTCCATGCTTCCTATCCCAGCGCAGCGTTAGAACAATGGCTTCGTATGAGCTGAGTAAGTGATTTGTGACTACATTTCCGCCCTTATTAGAGGGACCTACCCTCTAAAGGGAGCTACTGCAGAAACTACCTTTTTTATCCCTCGAAAGACCTTTCCAATAATCTCCCTATATTTTTAAGTTTCCTGTTGCTTGACCTTTGATGTGGACTCTCTCAGAGCTGGGCTCTGCCTTGTCTTCATTTAGCTATTAAAGCAGGCTTTCTATCTTTTTAAAAGAGACATTCCCAGGCTTCCCTGGTGGCGCAGTGGTTAAGAATCCACCTGCCAACGCAGGGGACACGGGTTCGAGCCCTGGTCCAGGAAGATCCCACGTACCGCTGAGCAACTAAGCCTGTACGCTACAACTACTGAGCCTGCGCTCTAGAGCCCTCAAGCCACAACTACTGAACCCACATGCCACAACTACTGAAGCCCGTGTGCCATAACTACTAAAGCCCACGTGCTTAGTGCTTCTCTGCAACAAGAGAAGCCACCGCAATGAGAAGCCCGCACACCGCAACGAAGAGTAGCCCCCACTCGCCGCAACTAGAGAAAGCCTGTGCGCGGCAACGAAGACCCAACGCAGCAAAAAGTAAAATAAATTAAAAAAATAAATTTATTTAAAAAAATAAATTAAATAAAAGAGACATTCCTAAAGAGGGAAGGTCATCAGAAGGCTAGGGCCACAGGAAGACTGTCAGCCTGGAGAATGCTGCCTCCTGCCTCGGAACACAGGCAGGCTGCTGACAACACCTCAACGCAGGGAGAGGTGACCCTGGGTTGGAAAGCAAGGGCTAGGCCCTGGAAGCAGGCTCCTTAGCCCCTACAACAAGATAGCCACTCACCCTGGGAAGAGCAAAGGTACAGAAAACAAAGGCTCATTTGGCATCTCTGATATATTTGGAAGTGAATGAGACAAATAACTTAAAAGGGGCAGGGGAGATGGATGATGCTGCTAACTTGAGACTGTCCCTATGAGTCTCTGATTTATCAGCCTTCATAAGAGCGGATAAGCTCTCGAAACGAGTGCTCTGTGATCGGTGGCTGTACCTCATGCTAATCTGTGTGGCTCTCCTGGCTGGGGGTGCATGTGTGGAGGCTGCAGGTGACTGTCACAGGGACTGAAAATACACACTTTGATTCCATTATTCGCTGATCCACTGGTTTGCCTTCTTATGCTGGGGCTGTTCGTTGTGGCATTCCAAGGTACAACCCAAAGCTGGCAGGAATTGTATTTCAGAACAGGTTTGGGGCGGGGAAAAAAGAAAACTATTGCTGAGAATGGAGCCCTGTCATTTTTTTTACCCCTATTATTACGAAAGCTGTGTTCCTTGTTTTAGCAGAATGGAGTCAGAGAAACCGTGCAGCCATTCGGAAAAGAGGAGGGGAGTTCTCCCCAAGGCAGGGGGATGTGCAGGACCCAGCAGGGGGAGGGAAGCTATTATTAAAAATAAGAATAAGAAAATAGAGCTGTAAAGTGGGCGAGTAACTGGACTGAATATTGGTGCTGAACAGTGTCTGGGCACTGTCTGGAGCTGCCTGAGTAAGATTAAAATCTGCAGGGAAATTTTGTTCCTTAGCACTGGCAGAAATTAGGAATAAATTCAATTGCATTCTGCACAATAGCTGGAAGCGATTGAGGTTAAGTGGCCTCGCTCTCTGATGTGTTAGTATTACTGAGCACTCTCTGCCCATGTGACTCCCTGCAATCTGCTCTTGGAACACGTCGCCATGGCAACTGATGATTTCTATTACAGTACTTTCAAGTTCACATTCTAGGCCTGTCATATGCTTGGAAATTTCCAGTTAAAATATTTATTTATGAAAAAAGAAAAAAAAAAGCCACCCCCAGACTCTTTCATGGATAGAAAACAAAAAGATCCCACAATGCAGCGTGATTTATCTACAGAAGAGAAGAGATTGTTGCATTTTCACTTAGCTGTTTGTTGCCACCAAACAAAAAATTCCCCATGGGGTGGCCGACTTGAAATCTCACCTACTGTGGTTTGTGTGCAGGTGTAATGTTGGTCTGAGTGCAGAGTGACAGAAGTAGCCTGAAAAACCTGCAGATCAGAGTTTCCACTTGGCTCTTTGAGATGCATGGTTCCAATTTCAGCTTCCTACTAAGGTTCTGCATCTCTTTATCTTAGTCAACCCTCAGCTGGGGAAGAGCCGCACTCATTCCTCAGCCATGAGGAAGGGGAGGCAGGATCCCTCATTGGATGGGTCAATATTCTGGGGTCCCCAGGGGTTCTCAAGCTGACCCAGGAGAGGAAGAGGGCAGCCGGGGACATAACAGGGCACACTGCTCTCTTATAGAAGCCATACCGTGTTCCATGATAAAGATCGATGTGGCTCTCTGTGTACACCTCCCAGGCACTGTCCGCAGGGCCCCAGGGACCCCCAGCTCTTTCAGGAAGACTTCTGTTTAGGCTTGATCATGCCCAGTGATTTCTCCCCAGAGAAAGTCAATCAAGGGTTAACTAAACCTTTCCTGAGAAAGAAAACATTGTTTCTTAGCCAGGCACACCCAGGGAGGAGTTGCTAACAAGTCCTCCTCTACTTTTTCCCCTTAGTCAAGCACATTAAATATGTTAATAGAAGATTCCCCAATGCTTTCTCTATCAGGAGCTTCCAGGTGGCTGCGATGACCCTAGGTGCCCAATTACCTGGTGAGGGCATCCCACAACTCACAGATGGTTCTCTCCCTAGCTATTAAAATCTCCAGTATCTTGTGTGTGTGTGTGTGTGTGTGTGTGTGTGTGTGTGTGTGTGTGTGTGTGTTGTGGCTTCTGCTGTGTCTGATTGGAATCATATCCTTGTTCCTAGCTAGAACCCACTTTGTTTAGAGGGCCTGTGTTTTCTTAACTCGATCATAAGAGTCACTGGACTGCTTGTTTAAAATACGTATTCCCAAGTGTACCTCAGACTTACTGAGTCAGAATCGCCAGGGAGAGGCCTGGGAATCTGTATCTTACAACCAAGCAAATTTGAGTAGCACTGCACTTGGATTGTGAACATACTGGCGATGTGAGGGCTATCTTTCGAAAATTATCTAGTGACATACTCCTGATGTCTATATATAAGGCAGTGGGCCAGAAGTCTTCTGGGAAATTCCTAACCATTATTGGTGTAAAATGTGACGAAAAAGATTGGGCAGTGTTAAAGAAATGTAAAGAATAGATGGATGGTTGTGGTTCTGGAGAGTCCCCAGTAGAAGCGTGAATGAATTCAGTCCTGTTGATACAAAAGTATTTTCTATGCAACAAAATACTCATTCCATGTATAAGAAAATAACTTCTTAAAACTCAGATTAACCAATGTGCCAACCCAGAAGCTCTAAAAAAGGAGTATTGTGCATGTATAACAGATAGGACTGTTTGAGAATGAAGTTTGAATTCTAGGGTTAAATTTCTAGTGCCACTCAGCAGCTTTGTCTATGAGGATTTACAGGACAGGTGTTATGTTTACAGATTGCTGACTGCACATGTAAGAATGTAGGCGAGGCAGCATAAAAGATGGCAACGCTAAAGCCAGAAACCTGACCTGGGAGATGCATGTTCTGTGTTCAGCAGAGAAGATACCAAGCGTAGAAGTAGCCCCTGCACGCTACACTCCGTGTCTCTCTACACTCCTAACACAAGTGAGTGATGCCTGCACGTGCAACTGTGTTGAGAGGCTCTAGATGAAGACTTTGGTGTCGATACCACTCACATTGATAGTTCTCCCGTATTGTTCTTTTGATCCAAAAGGGTAGGTAGTCATGTAAGGTGGCCTGAGGGACACTTGGAGAAATTACAGCAGACGTGGTTAGTTTTTTAATCAATTCAAGAGTCCAGAGAAGAACTTCTTTACACACACACACACACACACACACACACACACACACACACACACACACACATTTCTGCAAGCTCTCAGAGAGAGAGAGAGAGAGAGATTTGACATGGTCTTCTAGAGCCTGGACTGATGGATCCAGAAATTACCTTTTCAGATTCTGGGGTAGATTACAGACCTGTAGGCCCTATCTAACCAAGGAAACAGCAGGACCCCCAGCCCAGAATGGCTCTGGCCAAGCCTAGCTCAGGCTGTCACCTTTATGTGGGGCAGCAGCGTCACCTAGTGATCCTGTGGTTTAAGTACAAGCTCTTTTCCTGGGAACTATCCAATTTGATCAAACTGTAATGAGATCGATTTTCCATATTAATGAGTGAGAGTAGTTGTGTGTATAATCCCAGACTGGAGATGACCCCGAATTCTGTTTCTGTTTAGCTTGGAATGCATTTTATGACTATGTGGCATTTGGATTTTCCATCAAGTAACATAAAAGAGAGCATGGCTGAGCTCATGCCAGGCAAGATGGGCAGGGGAGGCAGAGGGGTTGGCCAGGTTAAAGGGGGGTTGGGTCCTTGTGTCAGTTCATTTCTCCAAGAAGCAGATGCTGAGATAGAGTTAGACGTGCAGGAGACTTAGTGAGTTTAACACCTGTGAAAGGAAAAGGGGAGAGGGATCACCATTCGGCAGGGAGAGCCTTCAGACGGCCGTGCAGATCTGACAGCTGTGAAAAGAAGATGGGATAGAAGAGCCTCAGGCTGCAGTGCAGCACAGAGAAGGGGTTGGCCATCCCAACTGGGAAATCTGGTGCAAAGATCCAGAAAAGGAGGGCCCTGCTACCACTGCTATGACTGGTCATTGATCGGCCTCTGCCTTGGAGACTTTCAGAGCAGGAGGCGGCCAGTTACCTGCGCTCCGGGGGGCTGATCCCCTCTTGAAGGGAGACCTGAGCAGCAGGACGCTATGGCTACCACAGACTGGAAGGGAGACTGTGCCAGGATCACACACTCGCCAGCCAACCCGCACGTCCACACAGACACGATCGGAAACAGAGCATGCAGGAACACTGTGGTCTGATGCATTTAAGTTGAGTGTAAACCTAGTACTTGTTCTCATTCCATTAATTAAACCAGAAAGTGCAACTCCTGGGCAGTGTTTATTAATCCCACCTTTCTAAACAACAAGCTGCTGGCCATCCGCGGTGTGACACTGAAACCAAGTTCAACGTCAACAACGTGGAACACCAACATCATCTTAGCTTCTTTGTTGAGGATGGATTTCAGTCTGAAAATGTCTATATCCTGCCCAAGGCATGAACAATAACCTCACACCTGTGCTGATTCTCTTCTTCCTATAAACGGTCTTTGTTGCTGTTGACCATGAGACACAACTGCCCTGGTGATATGACCTGATCTCTGTATTTAAAAACATTAAGGAACTTGCTCAAGTTCAAAGATTGTCAGAAATCCAATTTGGGTGAATTAAGAAACCCAGATAGCACAACAGACAAGGGCACAAAGTTTTCAAATAATAGTTAAGCCACAAAGGCCCAGGATACCTTGAATAAAAAATACAATGAGCACTTGACAAAGAACCTTGGAAAGATCTAAAGGTAGAAGAAAGCCCACTGTGGAAATAGAGAAAAGATGAGGAAGAGCCCCACACACACACACAAAAATGAATGCACAACTCTTTCTAAGGCTTCTCAAGGAAAGAAAGATAATAGCAGTGGAGAAGGCAGAGTGAGTTAACACCACCAAAGAGGTTAGAGGCGAGGAAAATGGTCTGGGGAGGAGGAAGTCTGGGCAATAAAGCGGCTGGACTAATAAATGAGAAGGGGTGTAAAATTAATGATGACTCTGAGTGGCAGAGATACAGAGCTGCTCTTTTAAACAGATCTTTAACAAGAAAAATAAAGGAAGGGAGCATAGATAATTAGGAAGTAATGAAGACCTTTAAATATAGATGTTGAAATAAACCAGGTAAGGGAATACTTGAAAACATGGTACAATATGTAAATCAGCAGGTCTAGATAATGCACATTCCCCAACCTTAAGGGAATTAGTTAATGAACTTGCAGAACTACTGGCCATTGTTTTCAAAGGCTCCAAGAGACCAGGGATTATAAAGTGAAAATATTTGACCAGTATTTTACCAAGTTAAAAAAAAGTAGCCTTGATAATTACTATACCTGCCACTATACACCCTCCCCACCTCATAGGGTTGTGGTCATGACAAACGGAATTAGAAATATTAGCTGGTGGTGGTGTGGATGATCCAGGCTGACAGACTGGAGCTGGGACATATGATTAGGGGTAATGCAGATATTTGACTTTTTGTTCAATGGAATGTATTTGGAGGTTGTAGAATTATATTTGCGGGGTTTTTGCAGGGGGCTGATACATTCCCAGAAAGCAAGGAAGAGAAAGTCTTCATTGTAGGTGCCAATCTATGATGTTAAATTTTCTAAAGGTAATCCACAGATAAAGCAGTGTAGGCAGTATCAAAAATCTCCAAGGATTCTCTTTAATAAATAGACTGCAACAAGTTATTCTTTATTTTAATCAAGATAAGTAATGCATTATTTTTATAGAAAAAACAAAAAATACAGAAAAGTAATCATTATCATCACCTAACATCTTTCCACGCACTATAGCACATCCTTCCCTCCCTTTAAAATTGCTGCATAGTTATTTAACCAATAACTTTTGGACATTTAGATGATTTCTCCTTCTTCTTGCTACCAGTAACTCTGCAGCTAACATCTTTAAACAAACATCTTCATATACTTATTCTTCTCTTCCCTTAGGATAAAGTCCTATAAAAGGAATTGCCAAGTCAATTGAAATTTTCTTAGGATTTTTGTTCCATATTGCTAAATTATTTTCAAGAAAGAAGGCAGTTACCACTCCACAAACAATACATCAAAATTCCAGATTCTTCATGTTTACACCAATCAGATTTAATACATTTGTTTAATCTTTCAGTTCAATAACATGTTAAACATCCTAAAGCCATTGAATTTGGATCATTAAATAGAACAAAACACCTAAGGAAATATATGTATTTTCTATATTGGCCTTAAACTATTTGGGGATAATTCTCTTTTCTCTCTCTCTCTTTTCTCCCTCTTTCCACCTCTCTTCTTTTCTTTCTCTCCTTCCTTCCTTGCCTGTCTGCCTGCCTTTCTTTTTGAGTCATAGCTGTAGTGACATTTTTTCATTAAGGGGCAAGAAATTCAAATGGCACTGTTGAGAATAACAGTCTGGCTCTATCTTATAAAGTTTAACGTTTGCAAGCCTCTGAACCAGGCATACATGTTGGAGAAACACTTGCAAAAGAGAGTGAGAATGCCCAAGAATGCACACAGCAGCCCTTTCTGGCATGGCTAAGGAACTGCCAACAGCCCAGGTGTACATCCGCAGGAAAAGGGATGAGTAAATTGTGCCATATTCCCACAATGGACTGTCGTACAGCAGTGAAATGGATGAACCACGACTAAATGCAATCACATGCAGGAATCTTAGAAACAACATTGACTGAAAATAGCAAGCTGCAGAAGATTAGGTACAGTACGAAACAATTTTTATAAAGCTCAAAAGCAAGCAAACTTAAAAAGCTTATTGCTAGGGGTACATACATAGGTGATAAAAGCATTTTTTTAATCAGGTAAATAATGAACACAAAATCCAGGACAGTGGTTACCTCTTGGGGGAGACAGGGTCAGAGGAATGAAACAGAAGGAACTCTTAGATGCCACACCGGGAATGGTTCAGCTCCCAGAGTGATCACACTTATTCATTTTATTGTTCTGTTTTATATGTGTTATAAGCATCTGAGTGTATCAACCACAGAGAGGTGGTTATGTATTGCATCACTCGTTAGCAAATTTCATTTGCTAATACGTCAGATAGTGCTCTTATGTCCCCAGAGAGCATAAGCAGTTTTTCACTGCTAAAACCAGGCCCCCATACTTTGCCGGCTAGAGGCCTGCCACCGAGAATATAGAACAGAGCCTCTCTGCAGGATTCCGCAATTCCCCAGAGAAGTGGCTGTGCCCTTACACCTCAAGTGGAGAATTCCCTTCGCTCTGGAGAATCCAGAAGGGAGGAAAATGAGCTGGCATATACTATAGGCACAGCTTCTGGAGGAATTCCCTAAGGCTCAGGGCTATGACCTTACCCATTCTCCTCTACTTTTCTAAAAATAGATCTCCAATTCTGGTGAATGGTTAGAGGACAATAGGCTATTTTTAAAGAAGTCCTAAATAGCAAAATCATTTTGCTTAAGCAATGAGCCAAGTCACCTCTAATGAGGTTGTGGCATTACTGGAAATAAGAGATATATTTAAATAAATAGTCCATACATTACCCCAATAAATCACTTGAAAAATATTCTCGAATGTACTAAATGTATTTTTAGTGGCATGTGCCTGACCTTTCTGGAAGAAGAAAGATAATGCTGAAACATTTTGAGAATAAACATTTATCCAAATTAGTAGTCAAGACACTAGTGAAATTGTTTCACATTTTCTTAACACCTTTAACTATATCCTGCGTTTCAGAAACAACTTATTTTTTCTACCTTTAGTAAAATACAGGATCTGTCTGTGAAGTAGCAGGAATATGAGAGGTGAAACTTTTTTGATGACCCAATGAGAAATCCTATAATGGTCCTATTACTTCAAGGCCTCGGGCAGGATGGATACAGGTATCCGCAACATTTCATAAAATGACTCACAGTCCATAAAATGTTAGTTTTTTATGACTGTGTTTCCAAGTGTTTTATAAGCAGTGTCATATTCTTTCTTAATAATATTCACAATAAAAATGTAAATAAGACCCATCTATTCATTTAACAAACACATTCTGAGAACCTGCTCTCCGCTTGACGCTCTGCTAGGGACACACAAGTCTTCTTTCAAAGTCCTCACAGCCCAGGATGTCTTATAAAGCCCCCTGTATTAAATCTGCATCTGAACCTCTTAATATTATTTTCCACTATCTGAAAAAATAATAATAATATTGACCTTGTTCTGCAGAAAATGCTTCAGATTGAGGTTTGGCAGGAAGAGGTTCCACACCTCAATCTTACTCATCTCCAATGCTTCCTCCAACCCCACATCCCTCTCACTCCTCACCCTCTGCTTTTCCCCCTTCTCTGATCATTAGCCGAGGATCACTGTCTTCCCTTCCTTTTCCTTTCCTCTCTCTCTCCCCTCTTCCCTTTACTAGAAAACTCCCAGAAGAACATTCACACCACTCTCTTCTCCCAGGAACTCCTTGTCAACTACAGCATTTATTTTAGTCCTCTGTTCTACCCACACTGTACTCACAAGGTCAGTGGTGGCCTCCTCATCTCTAAAATAATGGCCTGGTTTTCCTCATCTTACTTGAACTTCTGCTGCAGCTGACACTGTGGACCCTGCCGTCATCTCTCTGCCTTCCCTTTAGAGAGGCCCTTCTGCTAGTTTTCCTTCTGTGGGCTCCTTCACCAGCCCTCCTCACCAGCTCCCCTTTCTCTGCCCATCCCACCAGGATTGGCACTCACACCCCAAACCGCACCCCCTCTTATCCTGCTACTGTGACCACGAGGGTTCTCCTTGTGTGCCACATGTAGTCACACATCAGTGGCCCTGGGCAAGCTTGTCCCTTTGCCTGGAATGCTGAGCCTGAAATTCTCATCTTACCCATTCCCCTTTCCTCCATCTGCCCAAATCCCGCTTATATTCCAGGGACTGGTTTAAAGGGAAGGCAGCATGTAGTGGGTGGGGGCATGGACTTTGGAGCCAGACGATGGGGGTTCAAATCCTGATTCTGCATTGACAAGCCGTGTGACCTTGTCAGTTAATTTTAACTTCTCTGTGCCTTTATTTCCTCGACTATAGAATGAAGATAACAATAGCACCTGCCTCCGAAGATTGTTATGAGAATTAATGAGTTAATATTTGTAAAGTCCTTAGAGTGGTGTCATTGTAAGTACCATGAATGTTTGTTTAAGGGGAAAAAAGTCAACTCTAAAAGTATTTTCCAAATGTCCGAGCTTTTAATCACCTCTTATTAGCCCACTTATAATCATGTATTGTGTTTTTACATAAGTATTTCCCCAGTACACTCTGTGCTCCCTTGGTCAGGGACCCTGTCACCTCTGTATTCCAACCTGGCATGAGGCAATTGTCAGGAAATATTTGTTAAATGAGTAAAATTCATAAGGGATGGGTTTTCCAGGCTACTCGATCTTAATGGCAAATCAGAGAGTGTGAGCCTAGAATGTCCTCGGGAGGTATTTTGGCAGGAGCTGAGGTCAGGGTACTCTTAGGCACTAGCACTTTCCATTCCCGCAATTTCTTCAGCCCAGTAAACTGATCAGGTGACAGGAGCCATAATAGTGCCAAGCCCAATTAATCTAAACCAGAATGGCACACACTATACCTTTCTGTATCACATCAGTTGAGTTTTATTTTCCATCCTTCATACCTGTTTCCTTCTCTGTGTGTAGCTAATGAGCTTTACATTTAAAACATGAAAAGCCCATAAAACATGTAAATCACAAATCAACAGTGCTTTGCTCAAGAATATCCTATTTAATCAAGAAACTTCCCAAGTAATGCACTCAATTCAGCCACCAGGTGCCAGGTGGCAATAGGCGCTGTAATGGGAGGGCTAGGAAGAATATAAGAGAAAAGCTGTGCCCCCTCCCCTTGGGTGTGAGGGCTCACAATGCCATAAATGATTAGAACACACCATCCTCCTCCTAGGCGAGCATCTTTAGAAATCAAAGCTATTCCCATAATAGCTTTACAGGTGATGCATCTGTACCTTTAATTAGCCCAATCGAGCATATAACTCGGTAAAAGTCTCTCACCTTTTTTGCTGCTTTCAACTAACTTCTGAACATTTCATTTTCTAGTAAGCTTTCGCTGCATAACAAGCAGTAATGAAATGACCGATATTAACCCATTGTTAGATTAAACAAAGTACATCATTGGCTGATAGCGTTCCATAGTATTGAGGCTTGAAATGGGTCCTATCCTATGATGAAAACATTTGGTATTTGTCTAATGAGACCATTCTTGTACCTACAAAGGAAAAAAGACATTGTATTAAAACATTTCATGTTAACGACGCTGTGTTCAGCACTTTCCGCTCCCAGCCACATCTGAGGGTGAGGCAGGTTTCTCGATATTAAATGCTGCAGTTGGGCCCATATTCTTAGCAAGATGTCTGATTGGCTACTCCCCAAATATAACTAAAATTGGCTTAAAATAGAACAATCACATGCTAACCTGTAGCATTAGCAACTCTATTAACAGCCAATTTCACATCCACACCAGAGGGAGTAAAAGGTAATTTGCTCATTATCAACACCCTCTGGCAGTGGAAGGAAATGACTGTTCATCAGAAAGTATTTTCCAGCGTAACAATAGCAGTGCCTATATGTAACCGCCTCACTCTCCCTTCCCTCCACAAATTGATCACTGGAGAACAGCTACAGGAAAAGGACTTTGAAATATAAATGGGTGTGATATAAGTAGCCTACCTGCCCACCCCTTCCGAAATCAGCCCTACCTTCATCTCACCTCGACAACCCTTTAGGGCTACAAATGAAATATAGCCCTGTAGTGGGATCTACCCCACTGCAACAGAAATTGTTTAGATCGAAAATGTTCCCAAGTCCCCCCTACTTGACTAGTACCTAGGAATACTTTGACCAACCAATTGAGTGTGGACAGACCTTGGAGCCCACTGTAACCAGATCTAATCTGTATACTCATCTAGTAATTGAAGAAAATGAACCATTTAGAAATACGGTATTGTCCCGATGGGGCAATTTTAAATCTCACCCACCACCAATATTTCTTCAGAAGTGAAGTTCATTTGTTTGCTTTTAATTAGTGTTCAGGAAACTTCAGCATGATGTGTTTATGTATTAGGATATAATATTGTACTAGTATAGTGAAAAAGTAAAGAAACAGATTTCTTAACCATAATTCAAATAGAGACATGTTCATTGCAGCACTGTTTACAATAGCCAGGACATGGAAGCAACCTAAGTGTCCATCGACAGATGAATGGATAAAGAAGATGTGGCACATATATACAGTGGAATATTACTCAGCCATAAAAAGAAATGAAATTGAGTTATTCATAGTGATGTGGATGGACCTAGAGTCTGTCATACAGAGTGAAGTAAGTCAAAAAGGGAAAAACAAATACCATATGCTAACACATATATATGGAATCTAAAAAAAAAGGTTCTCATGAACCTAGGGGCAGGACAGGAATAAAGAGGAAGATGTAGAGAATGGACTTGAGGATACGGGGTGGGGGGTGGGAAGGGTAAGCTGGGAGGAAGTGAGAGAGTAGCATTGACATATATACACTACCAGATGTAAAATAGATAGCTAGTGGGAAGCAGCTGCATAGCACAGGGAGATCAGCTCGGTGCTTTATGACCACCTAGAGGGGTGGGAGGGAGACGCAACAGGGAGGAGATATGGGGATATCAGTATACGTATAACTGATTCGCTTTGTTATACAGCAGAAACTAACACAGCAATTGTAAAGCAATTATACTCCAATAAAGATGTTAAAAAAAAAAAGAAAAGAAAGAAACAGATTTCTTACCTGTCACTCTGCTCAGCTAGCTAATTTTATTTGAAAATAGTCATCTCCTAATTCCAGTCTAGCTCTCTGGGCCTTCTCCTCTTCTTCCTACATCTGTCTACCCTGTCTCCTACACACAGAGTCCAGGCTAAACTGCCTGAAGCAACTCTTGAGGTGTCACTCCCCAGCTCAGAAACTTTCAATGGCTCCCTATTGCCTCTAGATAAATTCCAGATTCTGCATCTTAGCATCTAAAGCTTTTCACAAACCTGCCTCTCCTTCTCTTCTGGCTCTCACTGGAAATTCTCATTTCTCCCCAATATCCTAGAGTACAGCCCATCTTCCCTTAGAATCAAATGCAAGATCAAATGCAACCACCTCCATAGTCTTTCATGATTGTTCCAGTGGAAAGTGAACCACTGCACCTCTGAACTGCAGTAATCTTTTAGAATACTTTGCCACTTCATAGTGAATTACAGGGGGACTTACCCCAGAACTTGAAAATGGGACAAAGATTTTTCTGGGAGAGCTGAACCATATCTAGAGTCACCTTAGAGAGACAGAATAGCTTTCATATCTTCAAAATCAGACTGTACCAGAATAGCCTACTCAAGGAAAGAGATTATCAATCTTGAGTTGCATAAATGGTGGGGGGAACATAGTCACAGAGGGGATGATGTCTGGACCCCTCCTAGTGATGTCCAGGAGACAGAAAGCCTTGGCCAACAGATGATAGTACAAGCTCCATTGGTGAGACCTTTGCAATCTGAGATGGTTATGTGATGCTATCCTAGCCAGTTGCCATTCAATATTGGACTCTTTAGATATCCCTTAGTCCTAATTCTGTCACCCAAAACCCTTTTTGGTTTCTCATGTTGGTCTGCCTATATAGAAAGAGAGTGTGCTGGTCACATGGACTGAGAGTATTCCAGCTCCTGTGACAGTGATTTCTCACTGTATATTAGTTAGTTGGTTATTCATTCTTTCAATTAATATTACTGAGCATCTACTATGTGTCAGGCACTTATCTACTCATTTGAGATAAGATGGTGAACAAGAGAGTCCTTCAATCTACTGAGTTTACAGTCTAGAGGGAGATATAGACAAGTATGCCCACAATTCTAATAGAGTGTGATGACTGCTTTGTTAGGGGTGTTCACGGGATTAGGGTGGGAGCACATTCTTGAGAAAGAACCCAGGCTCGAAGAGCCAGATAAGGCTCTGTAGAGGAAATAATATTTACCTGAATCCTGAGGCATCAGCTGGAGTTAGCCTGAAGATGATAGGAGGAGGGAAATAGAATGATGCACATAGCACAGGCAGCGTAAAAAAGATTCAGGGTATGTCAGAAACTGAACATAGTTCAATGGTGCTATAGTGGGGAATGTGAGTAAGGGCAGGCAGGAGGGTCAGGAGAGCTGCACACAGATCAAGGAGGGACATATACCATTTTAAGAGTCTGTACACTATCATGAGAGCAGTGCAGAATTATTGAAAGGTTTTAAGTAAGTGAATGACATGCTCATATCTCTGGTTGCTGGAGGAACGGGCAGTATCATTAGAGATGAAGAGAAGAGGGCCAATAGAAGATTTATTTAGAAGATACAATAGGCAGGACTTGGTGAGTAATGGGATAAAGGGACTGGGAGTGGAAGTAAGCAAGAGAGAGAGAAAGAGAGAAGAATCAAGATGGTGCTCGAATTTCTGGGCTTGAATAAATGGGGTGGGTGGTGGTGCCTTTCACTGAGGCAGTGTGTAATAGTGGTTAAGAGCACAAGCTCCAGAGCTGGGCTACCTGGGTTTGAATCCCTGCTTTACCACTGACTACCGTGTAGTTTTGAGCAAGTTACTTAACCTCTCTGTGCCTCGTTTTCTCATCTGTAATGAAGACAACCAGAGTCCCTATATCAGAGTTGTTATGTAGATTACGTGGGTTAATAGCGGCATGCTCAGAACAATGCCTGGCATATAACACATGTTATATGTGTTTGTTAAATAAACAAAATAGATGACGAAGGAGGAGTAGCACGTTTGGAGTAGAGGATTATGAGTTTCGCTCTGGAGATACTGAATTGCAGAAATCTGTGGAGCAGTCGGGACTAGCTCTCTAGATGGCAGTTGCATATATAGACCTGGAGCTCCAAATGGAGATCTGTGCTGGGGATTTTGTTCTGGGAACAATCCTCATATGAGTAGGAACTGAAATCAGTTACCTTCAAGCCTGGGCTCTTCCTCCAAGCATGAACCCCCATCCTGATCCCCTGAACATTCCTTACAAGGCAGTCATCACACTGTATTAGAATTGCGGGCATACTTGTCTATATATCCCTCCAGACGGTTCACCATCTTATCTCAAGTGAGTAGACAAGTCCCTGACACATAGTAGATGATCAGTAATATATACTGAAAGAATGAATAGCCAACTAATACGCAGTGAGAAATCACTGTCACGGGAGCTGGAATACTCTCAGTCCATATGACCAGCATAGGAAGACCCACATGAGAAACCAAAGAGGTTTCTGGGCGACAGAATAGATGCAACAGACCACAGAGGATGTAGGATGAGAAAGGGGAGGACAAGACAAGAGAGAACCTTTGAGACCATTTCAGGAATGGGCAGAAGGAGAAGTACTTGCCAAGGAAATTGAGGAGCAGTCAAAAAGCAAAAGGAAAACCAAGTCCAGAAAGTGTTTCTAGGAGGAGGAAGTAGCCACTGGTGTCAAGTTTGTCGGATACAATAAGGACCAAAGAGAGCCCACTGGATCTGACAACAAAAGTTTGACTGCCGCCAACCAGAGTTGCTGCTGTCAGGGTGGGGGTGAGAGGAAGGTGGCAGAGGAAATATAAGGAGACAGCAAATGCAAACAATTCGTTCATGAAGATGCGTGAGTAGCAGGGAGGAGGGAGAGCAGACAGTAGATGGCGGTCAGGAGAGGCTTTTTTTGGTATAATAGAAGATACTTGAGTGTTTTTAACTGATGTTGATATGGGTTGAATTGTGCCCCCCAGAAATTCGTACATTGAAGGCCTAACCGCCAGTACCTGAGAATGTGACCTTATTTGGATATAGGGTCATTGCAGATGTAATTAGTTAAGATACGGTCATACTGGAGAAGGACAAGCCCCTAATCCAGCATGACTGGTGTCCTTATAAAAGGGAAATTTGGAGACAAATAGGCACACGAAGAGAAGGCCATGTGAGTACAAAGGCAGAGGTGGGAGGGATGGGGGCAAACTACCGGAAGCTAGGTGAGAGCATGGAACAGATCCTCCCTCGCAGCCCTCAGAAGGAACCAACCCTGCCCACACCTTGATCTCAAACTTCTAGCCTCCAGATGTGAGACAATAAATTTCTGTTGTTTAAGCCACCCAGTTTGTGGTACTATGTTATGCCAGCCCTAGCAAACCAATATGATCGCTAATGGGACTTTCCACCATTTATCATATTAATCAGGAAGTAGATGGCATGCTCCAGCTGAGTAAGTCATGGAATGGTTCATAAAGGGACTAGGCATAAAGGTGTGGGCAGGATGTAAAGAAGCTATAAGGTATGTGCAGTGCCCAGGTAGAGTAAGAATGGGCCTTGACCATCCCCAGAACTCAAGGGCCATGGGAGGGAGCAGACCTACGTGAAAGGGGTGACACAGCAACTGGGTGGAAGGGCCTGTGACAGAAGTGTGACTGGAGCCTCAGTCACTGCTGGGGACCTGCCAGGGCTGGATCTAAGGACACACGTTCAAATATGGCACAGTCCTGCCTCCCTATGATCTCCTGCAGATGCTCTGTATCAGCCAAGCCATCCAGAGGCCTGAGGGTCAGGGAGCTGGTTGATGCAGCGCCCACAGGTCCACCTCATGGGGCACAGAGCAGAGGAGAGAGGAGTAGAACGTAAGGGACAAACAGAAACCTGGCCCAATGCCTTTTCCCATTTTGGAGCCACTTG
Source organism: Leucopleurus acutus (assembly GCF_964270905.1). NCBI lineage: Eukaryota > Metazoa > Chordata > Mammalia > Artiodactyla > Delphinidae > Leucopleurus > Leucopleurus acutus. The sequence goes on along the minus strand of NC_139162.1, from coordinate 15,084,043 downwards.
ACTACATTACATATTCAAATGTTTAAACTTTTAACTTGCTAATAAAAAGAATCATAGAGAGGGAGAATCTATAGAACAAGGCTGCACACTGTGTGAGGCCCCTTACAGGAGGGAAGTGGACTATTTTGTGGCACCAGTATTCTCATAGTTGTATTTGTCATTGTTCATTTCTGCTTCACCAGACGCATACTGGGTTCTTGGCACTTTTTAATTGCTGAATAAATTTTTATATTTTCTATTTCTCTTGTTTCATCTTTGGAAATATCCATTGAGAGGGACTTTTTCTGCTATCACCTAACCTCTTGATTATTTAAAGTGACTGAGGTGTATCTCTCTTCTCCTAAAATACCTTTCAGATATGCCAGTGACTGTTAAGGAGAACAGGTCTGGTTTACAGTATGGGCACATAAGAGGCAGGAAGTGACTCCAAGAAAAGCTTCTGTTTATAGCATAATCGGTAAGAATCATTTCTTTTATCTCTGACTACAAACATTTATTTAACTAAACTTACCACAAAAATTATATTATCTAAGCTAGTATATGTTGACATGCTATCATTTTTATATGTTTCTATATTAGATTTAGCCAGTGCTTTATTTCAAATAGAATCTTAATTCATTACAGAAGTTAGCATGATAATCATTGATAAGAATAACAAGTCTTTTATAATAAAGGCCGACATTCACATGTTCATAGCAGTTCATCTTCGGGTTTTGCAACCTGAATAATTTTTTTTTTTTTTTTTGCGGTATACGGGCCTCTCACTGTTGTGGCCTCTCCCGTTGCGGAGCACAGGCTCCAGACGTGCTGGCTCAGCGGCCATGGCTCACGGGCCCAGCCACTCCACGGCATGTGGGATCTTCCTGGACCGGGGCACGAACCTGTGTCCCCTGCATCGGCAGGCGGACCCTCAACCACTGCGCCACCAGGGAAGCCCCTGAATAATTTTTTAATCCCACAAAGTAGCACCAGGTATGTGATAGTCTTTTGAGCCCTTGGGTTGGCTTTTCCAAGTGAAATTAAGGAACTGAGTTGTGACAATCCATCTCAGAAGTCTTCAGCTTCTCACACATAATTAGGACTACAGTCCATCAGTTCCCTCCTTCTTGAAACAGAACGACCAAATATGGAAGTCAGTCTAATGCCTAGACTATCCACATAAATATCTGCACACTGTATTATTTATCTATGGCAGAAGAAAAAGGGATGTAATAAAATACAGAAATTTTTATAATGGGGGTAGAAGGTTGCTCCTGGGTAAATCATTTGAGGAAAATCAGAATTGAGCTTTGACACAATTTCTCCCTCATATGAATAATGGGATTAAGGGGAGGAGAGAGAGCGGGCCACAGAGAACATCAGTGATGGCAATGGGGAACCCAGGTGAGTCAGAGAAATGAACATGAAGGCAACCCAGAAAAGCAGTATTCTGAATCTTCCTGGGGAAAAGATGTTTGAGAGCTGGACAGCACTGTGGGAAGGAAACTTGTGAAGCAATGAGGAAAAGCCATAGATAGCCAAAAACTTTAATTTAAAAAAAAAATTAAATTAAAAAAGTAAAGACAAAATGGAGAGGAAGTGTGGAGTACCCCACAGCCCAAGCTGTCTTCAAATAAAATGCACTTCCATGAATGGTCCTGACAATTCCTAATTTTTTTTAAAGTCACGCCTACATGCTGCAATGCACAGTAATCTTTTTATTTTTCCCTTCATCTGGGGGACAGAAATTCCCTCTGAAGCCTCTTTGTGATCAGAACTGAGGGAGCGCCGGGGTTCACGGGGCCTGGCGGCTCTCCTCCCTCACTGCCACCTGTGCAGTTGATGCACCCTTAGTTACAAAGCCTTGGACTGCTGCTGCCTTCAGTCAATCCGTTTAGCCGAAGGCCTCTGATTTGTTCACATTTACTACAACCCATACAGAGGGCTGGAGGATTTTTTTTTTTTTTTTTTTTTTTTTTTACTATTGATCTGGTGCTTTAAGAGGGGAAAAAATCTCCTTGGCTGTCTAAACACTATTGATCCCTGCTTGGGAGTCGCAGCAGAAGTGTAGAAAGGGCGTGGATGAATTGAAATTTCATTTCCGACAACTTGTTCCTGTTATTTTTACCCTTTTGGACGGGGAGAAACAAGTTGCTGCGGCTTCAGTCAATGTGGTCGATAGCTCCACTGAGAAACTCAACACGGCTTCTGCCAGAGGTTTGGCAATAAGACATGATGTTGGATTTAGAGTGTGTGAAGCTGAAGGATGCTGGTGAAAATCACGAGGTCTTAATGGCAACCAGAGGCAGAGCAACTGGCTTTGGGCTCGCTGAGACCCAGGGGCTTGTGACTTTGAAGAAAAGAAGGCTTACAGAGACTAATGACACCCCCGTTTGGGAAAGGCCACGAGAAGCTTCACCGATTACAGGGTCCTCACTTCTGACTCGTGGATGGCTGTATGTTATAACCAAAGGAGGGGTACTCTCTAGCTGAAGCTAAATTTCAGACTTCAAAGAAGAGCGTCAGGTTGAGCTATTCCAGGAGGTTGCCCACGACCTGTCCAGGAAAAGGACCAACGCAGAAACTGGAGCTGCAGGCCCGCAAGGAACTAGGGGATGATACTGGGTCTGCAAGGGCACACATCTGCAGCCAGCGGCCTCAGGAAGCCCGCCTAGCCTGGAGCACGCTGACTAGGTGTGGTTTGGTGCCAACAACACCAGCTTTGTTCTTACTTTTATTAGATGCTCAAAGAATACAGGAGAAAACCAAGCACCTTCTTCCTAATGGCAACATCTGGCTTTTATGCAGCCATGCCCCTTTGATCCTTAAGGATCCCAAAGCCCTTTACAATCTGCTGTAGTGCTAATGGCCAGAGCAACGATCTCACAGTAAACGTGCCAAGTATTCCCCACACTGGCTCCCTTTTCTCAGTTTTTCAGTGTATAGAACAGTTCTCCACTCTGGGAGGGAAGAGTCCAGTTTGGATCCCAAACACTTCTTTTGTCACGTTTTTTGCAAAGTTTGTCCTCCCTTTTTTTAACTAAAAGTATTTCATCACCATTCTTAATAAACAGTACTTTATTTACATTTCCAATTATTTTACAGGCCTATTTCTGCCCCTATCCCCATCCCTCCCATTCCAGAAAAAGATGGAAATTTTCTCTCCTGGGAGCCAAGAATCTGCATTGCCGATGAGGTTGCAAATTCAGACGCAATAAACAGAATTAAGAAAAACTGAACTGGCATTTGACAGAAATTGTAAAATGACACTCAGAAATGTTGCTCTTGTGGAAATTACTGATATTAAAATATAAATCAGTGTCTTGTGTTTCCCGAAGCACCAGGGGCTCTATTAGGTTATGTAGTTTGATTGCTGAGCTGAACCTAAGAGACTTGGCAGTTCAGTGCTGAAGTTATCCCAAAGAATTTAACCCCTCTCCTGCTGGAGAGCAGGCACCCAGGCAAATGCCTATTGATCATAGCATCTCCAAAAAGCCTTTGCTTTTCCACTGAACCCTTTGAAAACTGCAAGAAGGTGGAGGGGGCTAACATGGGGAGAGAAGGTAAAGGAATTTGGAAAATCCTTTCTCAGGATAACAGTCTTATTGCATAGTATCAGGAAGAAGGCAGCAGAGGGTAACTCAAGAAGCAGATTCTATGAAATTTTTTATTAGTTATAACGGGGGAAATAGTAGACACCAGCATGACCAAGTGACCAAGGTCAATATCATTGGTAATAAGACATACTGATAGTGTGTAAGATGCTAACACTGGGGAAGTTGAGGAAAGGGTATATAGGAGCTCTCTGTACTATGTTTGCAACTTCTCTGGAAATCTAGTATTATTTCAGAAAGGTCTGTATGTTCCTGTTTTTTCACCAGAGTCAACCATTGCTACCTTTGTAGAGACAAAGCAAATCACAAAAAACCATAATAAAGGCAGATTGTGTTGTTTTAAAAGGTGAATAGATAAAGTGCCATAGGAGTCTGAGGGGTTACCTACCTGGCGAGGCTGCTGTGAGGATCATTGTTCTTTTATGTTTAGAACAGTACCTTACATATAGTAGCTGCCACACAAGTGTTAATTAGCACATGTGGTTGCAAGGAAGATGACAGAAATGGCTATTGAGTTGGGTCTTGAAAGTGTATGCTTTTTGGACAGAGAGACAGATACCTCATTTTTAAAAAAAGAAAGATACTGAGAAATCAGGTGGGAGAGTTCTCAGTATGTCGGTTGATCCTAATGGCAACCAAGATGAAATGGAGTGTGTACTTCAAAAGAGGAAATTTTACTAAATGGCATGGGAATAATGATGGTGGCAGTAGGAGGGCTAAGTATGTTGCTCCCTTCCCTACGCTGAATCTCGCTACTCCATACCTCAAGTGGAGAAAGAGAAGGAGTGAATGCAATGAGCTGATGTATCAAGAGAAAATGAAGTCAAATCAAGGCAGAGAAAGGAACATTTGAGAAAAATGTTTGTAGGATCAAAGAGTTGGTCCACAATGAAACAGGGGTTCCAGAACCTATAGCAGAAGCAGCTAGTGGAGGTCCTAGAAATGAAGAGTGAATTGTAAAGAGGTCTCTTGGAGAGGACTATAATTAAGGGTACTTTATCCCTTTGCATTAGATCTAGCTGCATAAAACAGAGAAAATCCAAAACAGTGACTTAAGATAGAAGTCACTTATGATAGAAATTGCTCTCTCTGGGGAATTCCCTGGCCATCCAGTGGTTAGAACTCCACAATTCCACTGCAGGGGGCACAGGTTCGATCCCTGGTGGGGGAATCCCTCATGCCACGTGGTGTGGAAGTAAATAAATAAACAAACAAACAAATATGTAAGAAATTGCTCTCTCTCTCCAGGGCTGGCATGGTGGTTCCATACCATCAGAGACCTAGGTTCTACCTCTATGAGCATTACATCGTGTTCCAAATGGTTGCTGGAGCACCAGCCACTAAATCAGCATTCCAAACAATTGGGAAGGAGGAAAGAACAAAGAACGGCACATTACTCTTTAGCATTTCCAGGAAGTTCCAACAATATTTCCTCTTACATCTTACTGGCCAAAACTTAGACATATAGCCATACCTGGCTACCGGAGAGGCTGGGATAGGTAGTCTTTTGGATAAGTACATAGACACCCCAATAAAATTATGGTTCTGTTACATGAACGATTAAAAGTATGGATATTGGAACAGGCAACTGACAGCCTCTGTGAAAAGTACCAAAAGAGGTAGCCATGGGGAGAGATTTTCACCTGCAGCAGTGAGTCTGATAAATCCTGGGACCCCTTCTCGTGTTCCTTCTAGACACTTATTTCTTCTGCCATTCCAAAGTCTCCTTTAGGAAGACCCAACGGGCCCTGCTTCCTCTCCAGAAAAGCCTCAGTCCTGGGGTTGAACTATGACCCAGTTAGTAACCCTGGCAAAACCATCCCCTTCTACCACCTCCCCCATCAGATATGCGCTACATGACCAGGGACTTCTTTCTTTTTGAACTGGATTTGGATCCAAAGAAGTAGACTGTTCATGCCAGGCCTTCACACAGTATGGCTCTGTCCATGCATTCTTGGCAGAAGTAATTTATTGTACAAGGAGCACCCTGTCAATTCATGGTGTTCACATATTTTTAAATGGAAGAAACATTGAACATCCTTTCATCATTTCAATAATTAAGACCCCTAGGACTCATCACCCTTTTCTCATTGGTAGGAGATGGAACATTGGAGAAAAATCTAAAACCTAGCAAAAGTAAAGAAAGACTCATGGCTAAGTGTAAGTAAACCTGTTATTTTGATTAATCCCCAAGGATAGCTTTAACTTTAAACTAAATAGCATCTCTTTCTATGAAAACATAGAAACATGTTTTAGATGAGAAAAATAGGTCCTTGATATTCTTCCGTCTAGGTCATGAAGGAAAAGGAACAGATGGTGTGGCTTTAAGGCCAGTAGTCCCTCCATATACCCAAGCAGTTACCAGTTCCTTGGGGAGAGAGCTAGCATCAGTAATCTGTGATGATGGCGTTTGTGTAACCTAATGAAGGTAGATGGTGTATGAAGTACTAACATGTGTTTCCCATCCTGCCCCTGTTCAACCTGTGTTTCACTGAACTGTTCACTTGTACTTTTTTCCTTCTTCCCCCACAAATAAACAAAGTCTCTCTGAGTTAAGAAAGGGGAGGGAGGGACTCCCCTGGTGGCACGGTGGTTAAGAATCCGCCTGCCAATACGGGGGGCATGGGTTCAATCCCTGGTCGGGGAAGGTCTTACATGCCACAGAGCAACTAAGCCCGTGCTCCACAACTACTGAGCCTGCGCTCTACAGCCCGCGAACCACAACTCCTGAGCCTGCGTGCCACAGCTACTGAAGCCCGCACGCCTAGAGCCCATGCTCCGCAGCAAGAGAAGCCACCACAGTGAGAAGCCTGCACCACAACAAAGAGTAGCCCCCAGGGCTTCCCTGGTGGTGCAGTGGTTGAGAGTCTGCCTGCCGATGCAGGGGACGCGGGTTCGTGCCCCGGTCCGGGAAGATCCCACATGCCGCGGAGCGGCTGGGCCCCTGAGCCGTGGCCACTGAGCCTGCGCGTCCGGAGCCTGTGCGCTGCAACGGGAGTGGCCACAACAGTGAGAGGCCCGCGTACCGCAAAAAAAAAAAAAGAGTAGCCCCCACTCGCCGCAACTAGAGAAAGCCCACGTGCAGCAACGAAGACCCAACACAGCCAAAAATAAAGGAAAGAAAGGAAAAAAAAGAGGAAGAAGAGAATTTGAACATAAATAAGAGAATTTGACCCTGGTGAAATCAATGAAATGGGCACAAATGGGGAAAACAATAGGACCCCAGGTAGGTTTAGCAATCCAGGGGCAGAAAGGGCTTTTGACAAATACCAGGAATGGGGGACAGAGAAGTAAACAGAATCTTAAGATCCTATCCCCTTCCTCTCAACACCTTTCTAGAGAATGGTGGAAATGATGGTAGGTACAATGATGGTAGAGCAGGTTCAAGAGGAGAGGGCCTGAGACCAATCTCATGTGTGTGTGTGTGTCTCTCTCTCTCTCTCCTTCTGCATTAGGAGCTTCCTCAGGGGATGAAAAAGGGCCAGAAGACCCAAAACCTACAGTAAGACAAAGATGTAATCTATGCAGCCTGATGACCAGGACACAGACATCTCAGCACACTTCAGCTGGGAGAGATGCCCATGACCATGGACCAGGAGCCACTCCTGATGCCAGGTTGCATCCTAGGACCTCACCAATAAGGCACACTCTGGAGAGACCTAAATAGGTGGAAGGAATCATGAACTGCTTCATTTTTAACCTAAAAATGATGGAGTTTTCTCAGAAATAACTAAGATTCTGTTTTCTGCCATTTGGGGGAAATGGGGTTTAACAAAGAGGTTGAGTAATAGAAAGATAGTTACCTTTTCTTTGCACACCTGAGTTCATACCTGCTACACTAGTCACCCATGTGAGATGCAGTGTTAGGTGTTTCTCGGGAATCTGTAAAGTGCTCTACGTGGGGGCTGAGGCCAACTTCAGGGGCACAAAACATCACTATGTTTTGTGATATGACACATGACATCACCCTGACCAAGTTTTTGTTTTCACTACAGTTTTTTTTTTTTTTCCTGCTCACAACTGTCACCAAGAAAAAGCCTGCTAGAAAGGCAGATGGCAGAACTTTCGAATACAAAAAGAGTAGTTCCCTGGGCAGTTGCAACAGAATTGGAGATGCTGGTGGAGGAGATGAGGCACGAGGATGTGAAGGTCTCAACAGTGATGCAGGAGATAGCAGCACAGAAGATGTAGAATCAGTTTAAGAAGAGAGAAGACATTGAAGTCCTGGGCCCAGAGATCAGTATCCATTGATCAGGTAGGGGGCCCCTCCCTCTGTGATGAGTTCTCTCCTCTACAAAATATTTGTCCAGCCACACTCCTCAGAGGGCATTGTGAAGGTTCCCGTGTTCATTTTATGAAGCATTTGAGGCTCCCTCAAAGCACTCTTCCTTATCCATCTGGCAAACATTACTGTCAAATGCTTCGAAAATTTATCATATAACCCTTCCCTTTTTTTCATCATAAACACTTCCAAATTGCCTACTGCTGCTATTAATGACTCACAGGATTCCCATGTCTCCTTCATGGAACACAATTCAGCTCTCTATTTTTCCTCTGACTTATTTTACTTAGTAAGTATATTTTCATGCAAATATGAGAGCCTGTGCCTGCCACTTTTCCTCCCAAATGCTCTTGGCCCTTGCAACGATAGCTGTGTAACTCCATAGTAGATGAAACCAGCACAAGTTAGACAATCATTTTTCTGTCTTTGAGACAAAATTTCATTTGATTTAAGAATCATTTCCTGACTATCCAGTAAGTCTACCTCTAGAGGAATATTATTCTCAAGGATATGTTTACTCCATTCCAACTTTTGTGTGATGCTTGGGTTAAGTTCACGATTCCTATTAAAGAAGAATGTCCATCAAGGTAGAACCTGAACCAGTAAACTTTAGAGCTAAGAAAGAAAACAGTCATTTAGTATGTGGGACATTTAGTCATGTCCCACATTACAGAGGGAGAAACAAAGGCTTGGAGAGGTGAGTGCCTTTCCAAAGGCTACTCCTTGACCTAGGTGCTGGGTCAGGATTAGAAGTTTACTGGCCTAGAGACCTATTCAGTGTTCTTTTAGGCCATGCTATTTTTAATCTTCTCATTTGCCTAACACTGTAGAGTAAATGTTTGCATCCCCTCAAAATTCATGTGTTGAAATCCTAACCGCCAAGGTGATAGTGTTAGAAGGTCGGGTCTTTGGGAGGTGCTTAGGTCATGTGGATGAAGCCGTCATGGAAGAGATTAATGCCCTTATAAAAGAGACCCCAGAGTTCTTCCTTATCCCTTTCACCATGTGAATTTACAGCAAACAAAGAAACAGCCATCTCTGAAGTGGGTCCTCACCAAACACCTAATCTGCTGGCACCTTAATCGTGAACTTCTCAACCTCCAGAACTGTGAGACAAAATTTTTTCTGTTGTTTATAAGATATGCAGTCTGTGATATTTTGTTGCAGCAGCCCAACCAGCTAAGACACCTTGCGTGGAAATGATTTGTAACATTCACCAATATTTCCTCTTGGGGGTAAAGGAAGAATGTAGGCGTAGCCATATGACTTGTTTTGGCCAATGAAATGTGAGCAGAAGTGAAGTGTGTCACTTCTACTTTAAGAACCTGTATGTGATTCACCTAGTTCCATTTCTGCTGGGATGGCAACAGGCAACATGCTAGATGACAGAGGTTCTACTAGCTGAGGACAATAAAGAGCAGAGCCCCAGCTGACTCATAAACGACGTGCAGCACAAATGAAAAATAAACCTTCATGGTTTTAAGTCCCTGAGATTTGTGGATTGTTTGTTACTGCAACATCACCTAGCCTCTCCCTACTGGGTAAGCCCAAGCTACATCACCATTCCCATGATGCATCTCTCTGCATGAAGACATAAGAGGGTAAACAATGCAGCAGATCAGAATACAACCCCATAAAACATTCCAAATTCTCACCAGCAATCTTGCTTCCTCTTGGCTTACATTAGGGATGTGGTTCACTACAAAGAATGAGTATTTTGATAGCTTCTCATTCTTGGAACTATTCTGCAGGTAAGTGCTTGGTGGAAATTTCCTCTGGTCTTAGAGTTTAAAACATAATGAATTAGATTGTTTTAATAAGTGCAGTGCATTATGACTTCAAATGCGTCATCCTATACTTACACACATACATGTGCACAAATCTTTGGTTTTCTTTGAGGCTTTTTATTTAGATAATTCTCAGCACTTTACAAGTTTCCTAACTTTACAAGCACCAACATTACAGTAACTTGATGCTGCAAAAAAATCACATTATCATATATTTCCAAATTAATAGTTAGAAATTATGGAAGGGAAGCTCCCCATGGAGTAGTAAGAGAGCCTCCCTGTCCTTGGGTAAGTCACTTAGCCTCTCTGGGCTTCAGTTTCCTCCTCTGTAAAATGGGGACAGTAATAGTATCTACCTACCAGGGTTATCATGAGAATGAAGTTGGTGTGCACATCCCATTTGATTCATAATTAGTAGTTAACTATATTTGAGCCATTGAATACTTAGAAATCTAGAAAGTAAAATCATTTCAGCCCTTTTACTTTCCAAGAAAGATGTGTTCAGAAACTATTTAGGCTACCAAGTGGTGATTTTTCGGAAAAGATGTAAAACCACGGTCCTGTCTTCCTAGCAAAGGCTTTAACACACTTTTGAAAACACAACAGATGGGTAGGCAAGTAGGTATTGCTAACAGTTCGGAAATTTTTCCAAACTCCCTGCTCAGAGCACACATCCAGGTGGGAAAATCTTTAAAGGGCCAGACTCATTTATGCTTTTTCCATCTTAAATTCTTGGACTTTTTCAGGTTTATAACAAAGCTCAGGAAATGCTAAAGCTTAAAGGAGAATTGAGAGGTACCCAGCAAATGAAAGATGAGGTAAGCATCCTCACTCCTCTATGTATGTAGAGTTGAAACTTTGCTACAAGGGACATCTTTTCCAGTTTCATGATTCAAAATTCCAATAACAACATCCCAAAATGTCACAGACAGAGGTGGACAGCAAAGCATGACATTTAAAAGCCCAGACTTGAGCTAGGTGAGTCTGGGTCCATATCTAATAGCGGTGTGATATTGGGCATGTTACTTACCCTCTCTGAGCTTCCTTTGCCTTACCTAGAAAATATGAATAATGAGCACCTATTTCAAAGGCTTGCTGTGAGGATTAAGTAAGATACTGCATGTAAAACACCAGTGCTTGGGGCTTAAGCACTTATTAAATATTGTTGCCGACATTTTCTCTTTATCTGGAATGATATGGAAACGGAGTGCTCTGATGACTCTATTATTTTGGTCAAACTGTGTTTATGTATTCCCTGACTTGTTCCAGAAAGGACTTAAAGGGGATGTTTTGGTTAGTATAGGGTTGTCCCACATGACATATGCTTTTTAACAGACCTCCTACCAAGAGGTCAGCAGCTTCTAAAAGAGGTGTTTCAGCTCCTTTCCTGCTGGATTACTAGTGGGAGCCATTGAGGATTCACTGAAAGTTCTGCAGGGAACGAGGATCTGGTATGGATTTTCTAGAAGGGCATTTCTTCATTCAGCTGATATCTCTGGGGCACCTTCGCTGTGCCAGGCATTGTTCTAGGGCCTGGGGATAAATCAGTGGACAAAATCGACAAAGATCCCTGTTCTTGTGGAGGTTACTTTCTAGTGAAATAATTTCTCCAAGGATATGATATGATGGAGAAAAGTATGTGGCAGTTGCCCAAGTACCAACAAGAATTGGCCCATCTTCCAAAGGTGGTGGACCACCTGCCATATGCCATGTGTATCCTAAGCCATATACTTTGTACAGTGTGCCAATTTTTAAAGAATTTAGAACACAATGAAATATACTCAGTCTTCACTATATGAACATAATTGGCTCCAAAATTTTTGCTCACAGGCAAAACCTCATGTAAGTGCCCATTAATTCCCATCACAAGTAAACAAAAACTGTAATTTTTTTTTTTTTTTTTGCGGTATGTGGGCCTCTCACTGTTGCGGCCTCTCCCGTTGCGGAGCACAGGCTCCGGACGCGCAGGCTCAGCGGCCATGGCTCACGGGCCCAGCCTCTCTGCGGCATGTGGGATCTTCCCGGACCAGGGCACGAACCCACGTCCCCTGCATTGGCAGGTGGACTCTCAACCACTGCGCCACCAGGGAAGCCCTGTAATGTTTTTATAGATGGAAAAGCAAGCTCAGGAATCAAGTTAGTAATATCAATAAGAATGTTTGAATTTACTGTAGATAATTTTAAACTCTTATTAAACAAGTAAACTGTAAAACTTCCTGTAGCAATGTTAATTTTTAAGATTTCCTGCTTTTAATGTAAAATAGATAGCTAGTGGGAAGCAGCCACATAGCACAGGGAGATCAGCTTGGTGCTTTGTGACCACCTAGAGGGGTGGGATAGGGAGGATGGGAGGGAGGGAGACACAAGAGGGAAGAGATATGGGAACATATGTATATGTGTAACTGATTCACTTTGTTATACAGCAGAAACTAACACACCATTGTAAAGCAATTATACTCCAATAAAGATGTTAAAAATAAATAAATTTAAAAACTAAAATTGTTGGTAGAACAAAAGATTTCCTGCTTTTTCTTTTTTTAAATTTATTTATTTATTTTGGGCTGCGTTGGGTCTTCGTTTCTGTGCATGGGCTTTCTCTAGTTGCGGTGAAAGGGGGCTACTCTTCGTTTCAGTGCACGGGCTTCTCACTGTCGTGGCTTCTCTTGTTGCGGAGCATGGGCTGTAGGCACACAGCCTTCAGTAGTTGTGGCTCGCGGGCTCCAGAGCACAGGCTCATTAGTTGGGGTGCTCGGGCTCAGCTGCTCCACGGCATGTGGGATCTTCCTGGACCACGGATAGAACCCGTGTCCCCTAGAAGTGGCAGGCAGATTCTTAACCACTGCACCACGAGGGAAGCCCAGATTTCCTGCTTTTTAAAACATAAGTCTCACTAGAAACTGATATGTTTTGAATGGTAGTCGTGGCTAAAGGTGGTTTTCCATTGTTTATTGAAGACTTGTCCTTATCCTCACAAAGGTAATTTCCCAAAGATGATGAATTTTATGGTATTGTTGGTGGACTCCAGTATTACTCTCGAAAGTGCCACCAAGCTTTCTTGTTCAAGTGCCAAATCCTGGGAAATGCTGCCATCTTGAATCTTGGTAATGCTTCTAGGGCCTGAGAGTGCTACTGAATCACAAGCTTCAGTTAACCTCAGCTCCCCACAAGAAGCAGCATGAGACTATCTGTCAGTATTTTGAAGCCTAGAGCAAAATTTCTTCCTGGCTTTTGAAATACATGTTCAAGAAGGCATGCTCTTTGAAAAAAGACCCTTTAATCAGTACAGAAAATTTGCTTCAGTAAATAACCTATTTTCCAATCACTATCATGCGTCTGGTAGCAACTGTAGCCTCAGCACTCACCATTTTGCCTGTGGTTGGTAGCTGCTGCAGATGTCACGTGCCTTCAAATCGAGTGACCAGGTTCCAACCCCATACAAGCAAAACTGGGTACAGGCACACATCGTTGTATTGAGCTTCACTTTATTGCACTCCACAAATATTACACTTTTTACAAATTGAAGGTTTGTGGCAACCCTATGTCGAGCAAGTCTATCGACACCATTTTCTTTTTTAACATCTTTATTGGAATATAATTGCTTTACAATGGTGTGTTAGTTTCTGCTGTATAACAAAGCGAATCAGTTACACATATACATATGTTCCCATATCTCTTCCCTCTTGCGTCTCCCTGCCTCCCATCCTCCCTATCCCACCCCTCTAGGTGGTCACAGAGCACCAAGCTGATCTCTCTGTGCTATGCGGCTGCTTCCCACTAGCTATCTATTTTATGTTTGGTAGTGTATATATGTATCGATGCCATTTTCAATAGCATTTGCTCACTTTGTGTCTCTGTGTCACATTTTAGTAATTCTTGCACTATTTCAAACTTTTTCATTATTATATTTGTTATGGTGATCTTTGATCAGTGACCTTTTTAAAATTTTTATTGGAGTATAGTTGCTTTACAATGTTGTTAATCAGTGATCTTTGATGTTACTTTTGCAAAAAGATTGCGACTCACTAAAGGTTCAGATGATGGTTACCATTTTTTAGCAATAAAGTATTTTTAAATTAAGGTATGTAATTTTTTAGCTATAATGCTTTTGCAAACTTAATAGACTACAATATAGTGAAAACATAACTTCTCTATGCACTGGGAAACCAGAAAATTTGTGTGACTTGATTTACTATGATATTTGCTTTATCTCAGTGGTCTGGAAGCACACCCACAACATTGTCAAGGTAATGCCTGTATCTAAGTGCACAGCTTATGTAAGTGAAACTCACCTAGCAGTGGAGGCTTGTGATTTCGGCCGTTGTTGAAGACTTCAGATCTAGGACAGGATCAGATGGTGCCTGAGGGTCAGCATTAGACTCTCAGTTCTTCTCATGCCCCAGTACTGGTTACAGAGCTTTGAATGATGAAATGTCAGATTAAATCAATTCCTACTGCATATTGATACTCAAAAGGCATCTGCCTGGAATCTAGCGTTCATAAAGTACATAAGATTAGAAATAGTATACAGTGACCTCTGTGCACAATATTAGCAAGAAATTAAGTTTACTGGAACCTCAGAAACACTTGCCTTTATGGAGTTCTGAGGTGAGCACAGCCTCTTCTTACAACTACCTACAGTAAAAGTAATACATGGTTCATGGAAATCACCTTATTACTCTCCCAGGGTTTTCATTCTGTTCTGATGAATAAAAACCCTTGTGTAATTTGGCCTTCAGGAGTGAATGGTTAGGTTCTGATTTAAAAAGCAAATTTCATTTGACATCCAGCAAAATACATTTGTTATTCAACTGGTTTAGGGCATCCTCAAAGAAAGGATTATTTATTCCAAACCTCAAAGAAATTGCCTCAGAGACTCTGAGTCAATGCTAATGTCCAAATTAGATGAGATCATCTACATTAAAGATCCAATTCTGAAACCCTAGTGGTGCAACAATATTGGGCTAGCAGGCCTACTGCTCAGGGGACATCTAAAACTAGAAGGAGTGGGCTTTCTTTTAATTGGCCTGAGAGAGAGGGCATTGAGCTTTTAACATAGAGAGGCTCAAGTTGTATATCACTGGTACTTTGTTAATAAGTCCTCAGTGTGCCAGGCTTCGTATGCAACAATCTGGTGACATGGCCCTCACCTTAGGATGCATATATTCAGCATCAAGGCTAGAGTATAGGGCATTTGACACTTCCATAGAGTAGGCATTGTATTGTCACCTTATCTGCTCATGGATGCAAAAGACAGTCCTGTGGCAAGGGGGGAGGGGATCCCGAGGACCCCACTCCCGTGAGTCTCCATACTCTATTCCCAGTATGGCGGTTATGAGAAAAGGGATTTAAAGCACTAGAATCAAACTGCTGCTCCTTGTCAGGTCAAGGATTTTGTTTTCTATTTAGAGAACAGTGTCGGTACACCATTTTTTAGCTGCTCTACACATATTCTCTTAAGAGAGTCCCTGGTAATTGTCTTAATGGTAATTACATGCTTGGGGCAGTTGACATGCACTGTTATTTTTCAGAAAGTGGGGAGCAAGGGACAGGAGCAGGAGAGGAAGAGGGAGAGTTTTGAGATAATGAAATGCTTTTAATGACAGAGCCACACCGTTAACCTAATTAAACTGTAAAGTGGTTTTAAAAAAATCCAGGTACTAAATGGAAATGAAGGCATAAATCAGCTGAGACAGCGGCACTTCTGGGAAACCTTCTGAATTCCGAATACTCTGACATTGCCGTGTAGGATTCTCGTGGTTATTCTCTGTCCACCCCACCTCCCCGGCCTCGTGCAGAGGTCTCTTAAACTGACCTGTCCAGTAGGCTTGATTTATGATGTCCATATCAGGTCTCCAGCTCCCCCAGGAGTGTGCGTTATATAGCTCATATATTTAAGAAGCCAGTGCAGTCAGTGGGACATGGTGGCAGAGCACTGGCTGCAGGGTCAGGAGAGCAGAGCTCTCCTCATTCTGCTGCTAACCACCTGTGGGACTTTGGACACTGTCACTTGGATCACTTTGCCATTTCTGTGCACTCATGGCTTCTGTGTGCTTTTGCACCTGCAACTCTCTTAGAAGAATTGCCCCTTGGCTTTTGGGTTCACTTTGCTCGTAAGAGCAGAAAGTTGGAAGTCCTTGGGAGCTTACGTCCCATGAGGCAGCCCTTAGCCATTGACTGGCTGATGCTGAGGCTGACAGCCCAGCTTTCATTGCATCTAAGCAGGACAGACTCTGAGGTGTAACTTACACTCCGGAGTTTCCTATGGAATTAGGCTGAAGCCACTCCCGCAAAACTTTGTCTGAAATCGTGCCCTTGCTCGGTTTCTTTCTCTTCCCTGTCCTGCTTCCCCCACCTCCTTGCTGATTTCTCTTGGGAGTGTTTCTTGAATAGATGCCATGAATCCTCACCAAAGAGGCTGCTCTGGGTAATTTAACATAAGCAAGCACCTACTATAAAAGCACCAGCCACAGTTCCAATATCTAAAGCTTGGAGGTGGTAGTGCTTGCCCTCAAGAGTGTTACAAAAGGTTTGCACGGTGATAGGACTCAAGCACTGGACAGGTTCACAGAGGGCTTCTTGCTAATTTCTTTTTACACCGTTGTCACCGACAACACTGGGAGTGGAAGGTGGCGTCCTCTATGACAGGGCACCCACCCTCTTCCCACAGCTGTACACCCCCAAGCCCACCCAAGCTGCTATGCTCCCCATTCTCTATTTTGATCTTGATCACTAATTTCCATCTGACCTAGCAGTAATTAACAAATCTTTTTCTCTCATAATCAAAGACAGGGATCTTGTGCAATCAACCCAGGGATTTTACTTTTATTCCCATTGGTGTACATCTCCAAAGAAAAGCACTAGGTTTATAGGTGTGGGTGGTCTTCGGTTTAGTGGGTAGAAGGGAAAGTTAAGAGACTTTTCAGAAGCCACATCAACTCCATCACTGATTCACAGTAGTCTTGACAAGTCCATTTGACATCTCACTATGTTCATCTCATCAGTGACAGAGCCATTAATATTTATAGACAGTCCACTAGGTACCTGAAATTATTCTAGGCACTGACTTTCTCTTGAAAAGCAGGGGAAGCATCTATGATGCACCCACAGTAGTGGGTGAAGATTAATTAATGTAAATAAGTAATTGTCTGAATAATGCAGAGCACCCGGACACCTCACAAATGGATACTGTGTAAACATTACGCTGGATGAGTAATGACAGCTAAGGGTTGATGGACAAATTTCCAGCAAATTTAAAGTCTCTGTCAACCAGTGAATGAAAGGAAGCATTTTCTTGATAGTTCATAATTGATGCTTTTGTTTTTCTGACTGCTGAGGCGGGGGAGAGAGACAGAGAAGTGAGCAGCCTGAACAGCAAGCTCTTGAGCCTGCAAGCTGACATCAAGAATCTACACGATGTCTGCAAGAGACAGGGGAAGACCCTGCAGGAGAATCAGCTCTGTGTGGAGGAGGAGATGATGGACAGCGGCCACGTAAGGGCTTCAACATCCGTTTCCCACCTCTGCCCCCTCCGCTTCCACCTCTGCCCCCTTGGGCAGGACCAATAATAGAAAGTTCTTCCACTGGTCATTCAAGAGCATTTATTGAGCAAGCAATGAGAAAGAATTAAACACACACACCCTAACACACACACACACACACACACACACACACACACACACACACACACAAATGCCATCCCTGCCCTCAGGATTTTTCCATCTAGCTATCTCCAAGGTCATCTACATCTGAGCCTCTGTCTTTTCCTTATCTGGCCTTTCACACCTGGCTTTGCAGCATCTGAGGCCCATTGCCCTGAAAAGACCAGATCATAGTTATATAAAGAGAGTAGCATCTCTTAATGGATTTTAGACAAACTTCTAAATCACCCATGAAAATAACAACCATCCCACTTGCTCCAAGGTGTCACTTCCTATCGGTGCAGCAGGAGCTCTTTATTGCCACACCTGCAGCTCTCTGCCTACAAGCTTTTCTTCTGGAAGCAAGACCCAATCATAGGACAAGCTGAAGTACAGAAGAGTTAATACCCCTAGAAGCAGCCCTCAACCAATGACTGATGGGGAGATGGTTGATTAAATAACCTATCTCCCTTGCCCTATCTCACTGGAGATAACTCCAGGCATGCTCTTTGCTCTGTCCCAGAGTTCCTCAGTGGGGCCCAGCATCAGTTGCCTAACAGTGCTAACTAGGTTGGTAACACACCCTTTCACAGTTTCCTTCCCTGCCTTGTTCATTTCCCCGCTCCCCCTACCTGAGTTTCCTAAAATCACCTTCCACATAAGCTGCTACTTGACGTCTGGTTCCTTGCCATAGGACTTGCTTCCAGAGGTGCCCAAGCCAAGATAGTCAGTAACACCTGTCCTGAACAGGAGGACCTCCTGGCATGATCATCTTTCTTGAGACTGTGATTTTGAACTAATACTTATCCATAGCCTAGGCAGTTCATCAGCTGAGGCAACTTCATTTCACCCTGAGGTTTTCTCCCTTGGAAACTCTAGCTCTAAGCTCTTTAAGCCAGTCTCTAAATTTTTCCACACAAGCAGGGGAGCCAGCCGGGAGATATTTTCCCATAGCTCTGTAAACACTTCGGGTTGCCAAGAACTCCTAACTTGCAGTCTTCATTTCTGCTTAGGGACTTGAGTCCTTGGCAAACATAAGGCAGGTACTTGTTGCACAGACCTGTTGTTAGACCTCCAAGTTAGCATCTTAGGTGCTGTGTAAATAATCACCATCATCTTCAACATTTGCAGTCAAGGACCTGGTCTCTCTTAATTGTGTCTGTTAGAGTTCTCCCGGGACTTACCACCTCCCTATAAGAACCACAAATTGTTCCTCTGCAATGCCCTAAAAATGCTAACAACAAAGTAATTCTACCTTGTCTTACTGAGCACTACTGTCCTTTCTGTAGGAAGTCACAAATATAGAAAAATCCATTGGTTTTCCTAAATGGATCCCAGGAAGAATATTACCATAATTTATTTTCTTTCAACATTTTAAGATATTTTCACCATTGCTGTTGCAAGTTTATTTATTCCCCCAGTCAGGGAAAGCCATGTGGCAAATAAATGTACCTGGCAACTTGGAGGGAGAAAGGTATTGTCACATTTTTCTTCTAATTGCCCAGAAGAAGGTTGAACAGCTTGAAGCAAGCTTTAAAACATGCTTTTTTTTCCCCAGCACTTAGTGCAGAATTTAAATTGCAGACTACGAATACAAATACACAATTAGATGTAGATTTAACACTCATCTACTCAGAAAATCATGCAAGATCTGCCTTCCACCAGGAAATATAATATGGGAACAAAGGGGGAACCCAAGACTTTCTGAAATTTTGACTAATATCTGACAAGGAGCTGGAGAAATAAGCAGGAGGTCATAGTTCAGGACACAGTTGTGTGAAAAAATCAAAATATTATATCAGATGTTATGTGTAACTAAAGGAGTGGCAGGCAGAGGGTAGGTGACCTTGTAAATCAAGAATACGTTGTGCTCCAAATCCCACGAACAGAGAGAGCTGTGCCTAGGGAAAACCAAGTGAGGTGCCTAGGGTACAAAAAGTGCCAACCCTGTACTTGCTCAGCCCTGAGACTGAATGCCTCCTTTAAATTTGCACATCACTTGCCTCACTCTAGTCCCAACCCTGCTCATGTATCAAAAGTGCCTCCATTAAAGTGAAAGGAGAAAAGGACAACAGAGATATCATAGTAAAACGATGATGAAACCAGAAAAAGAGCAGTTTCCCAGGCTCCTTTGGCCCCGGTGGTGGCATGGAGAGAATACCCTGATATTCAGTAGAGTTTGGATTGCCAAACTCATCTTTGCAGTGGACTGAGGAATTATTTTTAACAGAAAACTGTAAGAAATTTGATTTCTGCGGATAAAAGTAATTCATTGAATATATAAAGATTTAATACACTCGATGGAAATTATCACACAAAGATATCATTTTGAATGATTGGGAATAAAAAAACTTTAAGAGAAATTGCTAAATGCAATGTGGGATCTAGGATTGGCTCCTGGAACAGAAAAAAAAATAGTAGAAGAACTGATAAAATCCAAATAAACTATGTAGTATAGGTAATAGCAATTTACCAATGTTAACTTCCTAGTTGGACAAATGTACCATGGTTATGTAAAATGTTAACATTAGGGGAAGGTGAGTGAAGAGTATATGGGAACATTCTGTACTACTTTTGGAATTTTTCTGTAAATCTAAAATTATTCCAAAATAAAGAGGGTGTTTTTTTTTAAGTGAATCTCTGGTAAATAGAGATCACTGATAAGAAAAATGTCTAAACCATGAAGATGTGTCCAGAAGAAATGGATGTCACTGAAACACACAGTTCTACACTCTACCAATATAAGAAAGTACAAGAAATGCAATTTGTAGGAGATATAAAAAGTAATCGGTGAACCTATCTAGTGATATAAGGCTAAACCAGGCTTACATGGGAAATATCTCACTTCCTACCTCAAAAATAGGGAAAGAAGTTCTGACAATGACTGGGAAAAGATGGGGCTTTTTCTCTTAAATGAAGAAAAATAAAAATTATCAGGGATTCAGTTTTCAGAGCAATGCTAACCTGAACAGAAGAGTCAGCGCAAACTAGGAGAGAGAATAAAATGGTTTAAAAGTATTTTGAAAAGCTGGCTTTAGGTAAAGCAGCAGGGCCTGATGACATACTTCGAAGAGAAGCAGCCGCACAGCACAGAGAGATCATCTAGGTGGTTTGTGACCACCTAGAGGGGTGGGATAGGGAGGGTGGGAGGGAGGGAGACGCAAGAGGGAAGAGATATGGGAACGTATGTATATGTATAACTGATTCACTTTGTTATACAGCAGAAACTAACACACCATTGTAAATCAATTATACTCCAATAAAGATGTTAAAAAAAAAAATAAGACCCAACGCAGCCAAAATAAATAAATAAATAAAGAGTACTTAAGGAATTGGCAGGTGTTATTACATAGCTGCTAGCGATTATTTTTGAGAACTCAAGGGGATAAAGAAGGTCCCTGTAGACTGAAAAAGGGTAAATGCAGTGCTCATCTTTTTAAAAAGGGGAAAAGGACAATCCCGGTAATTATAGACCTGTCAGCTTAACTTCAATATCAGGGAAAATATAGAACTTAACATCAATCAATTAGCATCAACTTGAAAAGCACAAAGTATTGGGTGGAAACCAACATGACTTTTCAAAAGATGAATCATGCCAGGCCAATTAATTTTCTTCTGTGATCAAGTGTCCACACAGGCAAGGAGGGAGCAGTAGCTATAATCTCTTTGACCATAAGTAGGGCTGAAAAGTAGTCTAAATATGGCAACAGTTCCTACAGGTGGCCAAGTCTCTATCTTTTAAGACAACTGAGGCCTGGACAGAAATCTATCTATCTGAGAAACACTGGTAGACCAGATGGCCTCCGGAATCATGTCCAACCCTGGATGGTCATTTTAGGAACTAATCTTACTTCCATGAGACTATTTCCAACTTGCTCATTTTCTCCAGATCTCAGTTTAAAGGTCAAAGCAGAATCTAGTAAAATATCTATGTCTTCACTCTAAAGAAAACTTTTTTAAAAAAGAAGACAAAGAAGCAGTAGAAAATGCATTGATGCCTTTGTGACACTGCTTTTTGGTACAAATGTAAGTGAAATTCAGGCTTAATCCATAGTGTGTCATTTTCTATTCATGTAGAATTAAGAAAAATAATCTTTTGAATACTTAAGGATAAATAAGTAGAAATTTAATAGGTCTCAGATAAGTCTAGGCATTTCTCCAAGTCTTTGAGATTTGATTCCTAAGCCCATAGGTATCTACGGTGTGCAAATGTTTAATTCTCATCCAAGAAAACTCTAGTTTCTCTGCAGGTATGAGCAGTTCTTGGATCTTTATAAGCAGGCAAATTAGATCAGGTGCTACCTTTGCCCTGTACTGAAAGATTTTAGCGAACTCTCATCATCTGGTTGGTCTCTTATATTACCTCAAACCAAAATTAAACCCAGAAGTTTTAACATGTCCTCTGAGGAAGAGATGATTAGCAGTTCCCCAGTATCACTGCCAGGTTACTAAGCTTTATACTAGGAAAGGACATTCTTTACCCACAGGAGGCTTTAAAGTCAAAGAACAATTATGAACACACCAAAGTATAGATGATGTACTTGGAGGGGAAGCCCTAAGGAAAGAGTTTGGCTTCTTTAAAAGAAGAGCATTTCTCTTATTCTTTTGGGTAATGAAATAAGGGGAAGCAGAGAAAGAATATAATGAGGAGACCAGTCAGTTTTCAACTGGGTCATACACATCCAGCAGTGGAGAGGCAGGTCCAAATCAATACTTGCACACAAGCACTAGAAGGACCAGGAATCCTGTTTCTTAATTTTCAGAGATCAAGTCACTGTCAACAAAGCCAAGAGAAACAGGATTGGAGCAAAATTTGGTAAGAATTTTATTGGGTATTAGCTTTACTAAAATAAGCCCTTCTGCAGTAACCATACACCAGATGTTCACTCCTTTGCTTTAGTTCTACCCACATTAAGTATTTATTCGCGATCATGTCTTTTTCCAATTAGCTCCCCACCCCACAGTTTACCTGTATAGACAGAGGACTTGGGCTCTTGAGAACCTCCCCCATATATGTTTCTGTGCATGCACACCTGAGCACACATACACACACACACACACACACACACCCCACTCCCAAGTCCCTTCTCTCTGAACCTCATTCACAGATGAGTTGTAAGAATAGCACAATTCTTATCTTGAAAAGAATGAAAGCACTTAACTAAAAACATTTATTATAAACGTTGGCAATTGTAGCTACACAGAGTAAATACAAAATTCAGCTTTGTTTGGCCTAGGAAAGAATTCTCTCAGGCCAAGGGTTCAGCTTGTCTTTGCCTGGGATTTTTTTTGCCTGGTGACCATTGTGGTGCATTTTCTGTCTTCTCTTTCAGATTGAACTGACACAGTCAGCTGTTGTCTTTCTGGCTCTGAACTGGGCTGATCAGCCTCTCTGATCTTATCTGTGCTGTCTCCACCCACTCTCACTACAGAAGATTTTCTCTCTTTTGGGTCCCAGCTCTTACTGAATTAATCTCTTTAACACTCCATCTCTCCAGTTACTCAGAGCAAAACCATGGAGTTATCCTGCCTTGTATGACCATTATCTCCCACCATCCCACATCTAACGCAGAAGCAAATCCTGTGGAGTCTACTTTCAAATATACATCTAAAATCCAGCCATCTCTCCCAACTCCTCCCTTGGTCCATGCCGCCGTCACTTCTCACCTGGATTCTTGCAGTAGCCTCCACGCTAGTCTCCCTGCTTCTATCTTTGGCTCCCTACAGTTCATTTTCAATCTAACAGCCAGTGTGTCCTTTGTGACATCTACAGGAGATCACATCACTTCTCTGCTCAGTACACTCCACTGGCCTTTCACCTCCCTAAAAGGAAAAGTTAAAATTTTCAGAAAGGCCTACATGGTCCTAGAGGACCTCACCTCCCTTTCCTTTCTCACCTCATCTGGTACCGTTCTCCCGCTTACTGTCTCTGCTCCAGCCAGAACAAAGTGGCTTCTCAAACACCGCCAGGCACCTCCCACCTCCAGGCCTTAGCGCCTGCTGTTACCTCTCACTGGAGTGTTCCTGTTGTAGATTCCCACCAGGCTCCTTCCCTGCCTCCTCCAAGTCTGGACTCAGATGTCACCTTCTCAAAGCGATCTTCCATGAAAACAAAATTAATTCAAAATTACAACTTCCTCCATCCTGGCATTCCTCATCTCCCTCCCCTGCTTTACTCTCCTCCACAGCACTTTTTCCTCTTAATAAACTACATAACTTACTTCTGTAATTTGCTGCCTCTCTCTCTCTCTCTCTCTCTCTCTCTCTCTCTCTCTCTCTCTCTCATTCCCTCTCTCTGTCTCTCTCTTCCTCCACACATTCCCCCCAGTAGATGCAAAATTCTTGAAGGCAGAGATTCTGTTTTATATACTTCTGTATCCCCATTGCCTAGTCGAGTGCTTGGCACATAGCTGGTATTCCCTTAATATTTGCTAAACAAATTAACTAAATGAAAATATATTCACACAATAGCTACCATGTTAATGTTCATAGCAGCATTACTCATAATAGAAACCGAAGCAATCCAGCTATCTATTAACTGGTGAACAGATAAACAAAATATGGTATATTCATACTATTCAGCAGTAAAAATCAGTATTCAGAACAGAATCCTGATTCTTGCTACAGCCTGGATGAACCTCGAAAACATTATGCTAAGTGAAAGAAGCCAGACACAAAATATGATATATTATACAATTCCACTTATATGAAATGTCTGGAAAGGGCAAATTCATAGAGGCAGAAAACAGATTAGTGGTTGCCTGGAGCTGGGGTAGCAATGGGAGTGACAAATGGGCATGAGGGAATTTTCAAGGCGATGGAAACATTCCAAAACTGGATTGCAATCATGGTTGCCCAACTCTATAAACTTGCTACAAATCATTGAATTGTACACTTACAGTAGTTGAATTTTATGATATATAGAGAATACTTCAATAAAACGATTAAAAAAAGTTTATTTTAAAAAACTTTGAAATTACTCTGTTAATGAGGCCAAGGCCACAAGCTCAAATTCTTGGGAGCCAATGAGATTGCTTATTCTCTATTTTGTTTCTTTCTTTCCTTCAATACCTAGCTGTGTATGAATCTATAATCTAGGCCCTATAGGAGGAGACATAACCCCTGCCCTTTGGGAATTTATAATCTAATTAAAAGATAAGATGCACAGAGATCATTACAATGAAAGGCAGAATATGAAATGCCACATTAAGGACATGCCAGGAAAGTGTTAAGTAGGAAGACAATAAGCAGAGAAGGGCGCTAAGGAGGGCCTACAGGCCACCCTCTTCACCCCCCTCTCTTCCACATGTCACCATGTTACTGAAAGTGGGATCCGACTGTTCGCTACTCTAAAGCCAGTACTCGAGACGCAAGGTTGGTAAAAGGAAACTTTGCTTTATTTCAGAGGCTGGCAACTGGGGAGGAGGGCAGACTCACATCTAAAGGCTGACTCCCTCCACTGACAATCAGTGGGCAAGAGCTTTTAAAGCGGAGTTTCGGGGGTGTATATGTGGAGGGAGGGGGCTGCATGCAGAAACAGCACAGTCAGCCCTGACAGTCATCTTGAAATTGGTCATCGGTGGGTCTGATCAGCGTCATCTTGATTGTTTTAAGTACAGTTAATCTTCAGTTCCAGGGTGGGTTTGTTCCCATTTCTTTGAGCCCATTTCTCAGAATTGTGGCAGCTTATGTCATGGCTACAGTCTGGTCATCATGTAATTAACTTTTTTCACCTGGGGGTTTCAGTATCTACAAGACAGCTCAAGGGATATGGCTCAGAATATTATCTATAGCCCTTGAGGAGGAACTAAATGTCCTTGACTTTGTTTAATGACTAAACTATTATTAGTTGGTCTTGTTTGACTGCTTTACTTTGCTTCTGCATTTTCTCACTTCTCTGATTAAACTTATTCTTTGGCTAAAGTTTTTCTACAGACAAAAGGCAGGCAGAGCACATGGAGGGGAGGACCATAGGGTCCTGCTCCATTTCAACCAGGAATATTGGGCAAGAAAATATAGAAGCATCAGTGCAAAGATCTCAATCGTACTAGAATAAACAACTCAGGGATGTGTCCTATTAGCAGAATACCTGATACAGTGTAGGTGTTCAACATATGCTTATTGAATGAATGAATGAAAATGTAGGTGGGGTGTGGCAGCATTTCAGGTTGATTGTAGACTGGCAGGGAGAGATCTCACACACACACATACACACGCACACACACACACACACACACACACACACACACACACACACTCAGCATCTGCAAGGTCACATCTGCCTTCAGAAGGAGACAGAGTCAGTGCCCAGATGTGCCTGAACAATATCTCTGCCTCCCGTTTCCCAGCATTCCAGAAAGCTATTTCCCCAAGAGTTTGTCCTTTTATCTGGGCATTTTTAATAATCAAGTTTAGTCCAAGAACCATAACCAGAAATTCATTCCCTTCCAGGTCAATTGTGTTATCTTTATACGTGAAGACAAAACATAAGCATATTATCGAGTGTATCTTTATACTACTCTCTAGGTTCTTTATGTGAATGTTTTCTCTTCTGACCTACATAATAGGAATGGTAGATCTAAATAGTAGGAAGAAACTATGGTTTTTTCCTTCTTTTAAATCCTTCCCATAGAGTGGAAGTGCAAAGTGATGTTTAATTGTGAATAGAGTGAAATGTTTAATAAGTGCTCTGGAGATGAAAAGATAAATGGATGGGTAGATGGATGTGAATGGTTGAACAAATGAAAAAAATCAAAGAATGAATGCCTGCTTGGTGACAATCTAAAGCCTTTCTGTATATTTGATCTCAATTACAGGATAAGAAACAAGTGTCAGCATTTGAGGAGTCACACATGGAGTTTGAGCCCAATAAACAGTGTCATCTGAGACAACTCCAACAGCTCAAGAAAAAGTTGCTGGCCCTTCAGCAAGAACTGGAGTTTCGCACCGAGGAGCTGCAGACTTCTTACTGTTCCCTCCTGCAGTATCAGTCCATCCTGGAGAAGGAGACTTCCGACCTGGTCATTCTCCACCATCACTGCAAGATGAAAGAAGATGAGGTATAGTTAAAGTAACTATGGAAATGTCCCATATGCCCATGTACCTACAGAAATCAGGCCAAAGCTACTAGAAAGCAAGCGTTGGACTTAGAGAAGAGCTTCACAACATCTTGAGCAGGTTTTATCAACTTTCCCTCTTTAAGTCTTGATTTTTTTTGAAGCTGAACAGAGGGAACTAAACAGAATGGCATAATTGGGTGAAAGCTCCAGTATTAATGCACATGGGGTATGTGGTATGTGTGTACACGTGTGGGAGGTGTGTGTGTGCACGCACATATATGTGTATGGTGTGCATGTAGGTTTATCATCTCCATTCTATTACCATGGCAATTTAAATGCAAAAGACTCTGGTTCTCTGAGGGTTATGAAGGAGGTATAAGGTCTATTAAGTCAATCATTTTTAGAAAAATCAGGTTTTGGTCATATATACATTCCTGGCACTTGCACAGTTGATAAGATAACAAGACAATGAGTCTGAGTCAATCGCTGACAGTACCAGATCAGTCATTTTTTTCAGACTGGAGTTTTAGATCACGTAGACTTAGCTTAAGTACATTCTGGACATTCATTTCTATTCATGTCCGAGGATAGTATTTTTTTTTAAACCAGAGAGTATCATCCTTGTAGAATCCCAAGTAAATTCCAAAGATCAAAACCATAGAACTAAAATCAGTTGGGAAGTGATAGCACTGGCAGTAGTAAAACCATGGGTTCAAAGGAATGGGACAGGGACTTCCCTCGTGGCGCAATGGTTAAGAATTCACCTGCCAACGCAGGGGACACAGGTTCGAGCTCTGGTCCGGGAAGATCCCACATGCCGTGGAGCACCTAAGCCCGTGCGCAACTATTGAGCCTGTGCACTAGAGCCCGCGAGCCACAACTACTGAGCCTTCATGCCACAACTACTGAAGCCCGTGCACCTAGAGCCTGTGCTTCACCAACAAGAGAAACCACTGCAATGAGAAGCCCTCGCACCGCAACAAAGAGCAGCCCCTGCTTGCCGCAACTAGAGAAAGCCCGTGTGCAGCAACGAAGACCCAATGCAGCCATAAATAAATAAATACATTTATTTTTTAAAAAAAAAAGGGAATGGGACAGGCAGCCTCCTCTGGCATTTTCTTCCTCTGCCCTTAAAGATAAAATTCCAAGGGCTATCTTGAATGGTGCTGTTTTAAGAACTAACTCCAGGGGTTTTATGGAGGGCCTTAAAGAACATGGAATTTTTTTTAAAGGAAATATTATGGCCAATAAGAATTTGCTGAAAAGGACTGGGAGGGAAAGGAACAAAGAAAGGTTATCCTACATAATATAATCTGGGACAAAGCCTGTGAGCATAAACCATGGTTTAATAAAGCTAATGCAGGGCTGTGTTAAAACTGTCTGGTTCATCTTAACTTAAACAAGAGTCCAGCCTAGATAAAGTCACCCTGAATTAGTTGGGATTCTATTTGGCTGCATATAACAGAAAACCCCATAGTAATAGTGTCTTAAATAAGATAGTTTATTTCTATGATATATAAAAGAAGGTCAGAGAGAGGTAGTCTAGGACTGTTACGGTAACTACATGTGTCATCAGATACATAGGGTTCTGTCTTTCAGCACCACCATCATCAGCCCAAGGCTTCCATTTTCTAGTTCACCTAAGACAGCTGCTGGAGCTCCAACCATCACATCTTCATTCCAAATAATCGGGTGGGAGGTGGGGTGGGGAGAGAAAGGCACACGCCTCCCTTTTAAGGACACTTTCCAGGAGCCGCACACAACACTTTCACTTATATACCATTGGCGAGAATTAGTCACATGGCTACAGCTAGTTCTTAGGAAGGCAAGGAAATGCAGTGTTTTAGTGAGGCTCACTATTGTCCCAAATAAAGTCAAGGTGTGGGATTCGGCAGGCAGCAGTCACAAAATGGGAAAACTTTGGAAAAATTACTTTAGGCATTCTGCCAGGTTCCCCCAATATTTTGTTCACAGAAGTATCAAACTTCTGTCTAATGTTGGGTTTCCCAACAACAGATCTTAAGGAGATGAATATAAGTACTAGTCAATTCAGGAGGTGATCCCAGGAAGCATGGTGGGAGAATAGGGAAGTGAGTCAAACAAAGGCGGGAAGCCCATAAAGAAAATCAAGATCACTGCTATGGGAAACTGGGGTTCAACCCCTCTGGAGAATTCTGGGAGATAATGTAGAACACGCCTCAGATTGATCCCAGCCAACCACCCCAGTCATTGGTTGAGAGTTGCCCCTGAGGGTATTAAACTCCCCAGGGCTTGTCACTTGCCTTGTCTTGCTCCTCTGCTTGAGTGGACTCCTGGGGCCAGAGCAACGCTCAGGCAAAGAGTTGAAGATGCTTGTGGTTGGAGTGGGGTTAGCATGCAAAGGGATGGTGGGTGTCAAGGGGATATGAGCTTCCGTTATAAACGTTTGAATATAAAATATTCCTTTCCTCTTTTCCTTACCAAATAAACACCTCAAACTAAATGATCTTCTCCCAAGACGAATCTCAAATGACAGGCAGCAAATATATTAGCTTAGACCAATAAAATGTGTTCTGTCTGAATTCTACTGAACTATTTGAACCCAAATGAAGCCTTCCTGATGACCCTCCTGCTCTTAACTTTTTCAACACATATAATTCAAGCTATATAATTTAGCTCACTCAACAGTTGTTTGCTAATTTTAAATCGTATCTCTCCCCGATTTGTAAGAGTTTGTAAATTCTTTGAGGGAGGAGCCTATGTTATATAGGTATACATACCCCTAAGCACCCAAAACAGTGTTCATGAGCATTCAATAAATATCTGTCAGTTGGTTGACTAATTAATTGATTAGGAAGAAAAAGAACCTAAATAAGGATGCTGCAAATCCCAGAGGATCTTCGGGTCATGTTCCCCCACTATCTCTAGGGAACTTTGCTGACATGGGCCTGTGTGCACGAGGGGCTCCACATTTTCTAAATTAGACCTCTAGAGAATACATAGGAAAGAAAGAATACTGGCATTTTAAGCCCTTAAAAAATGGAGCTATACATTCATTCTTATTAATCAACTAACAAGTCTTTATTGAATTAACTACATACCAGACAGAATGAGAAATAGATATGGTCCCTGCCTTTAAGAAGCTTACCATCTAAACAGGACAAACTTAAAAAAAAAAATTTCTAATCATTAACATTCTGATTTTATGTATTGTAGTTTTTAGATCTGAGCTGGGCCTGTTCTTTGCATCTGGGTTTCTAGTTAAGATATGAGACTCCTCTGCATGTGGTCTTATAGCAATATCCTTTCCTCGTTAGATGCTTCTATGGGTTCAGTGTTGTTGTTTTTTCCTACACCAACAGGTGATTCTCTATGAGGAGGAAACAGGAAATCATAATGAGAACACAGGGGAGAAGCTCCATTTGGCCCAGGAGCAACTCGCCTTGGCCAGGGACAAAATCCTCTCCCTAGAAAGGAGCTTAAACCTCTACAGGGATAAATACCAGACTTCCCTGAGCAGCATCGAGTTACTGGAGTGCCGAGTGAAGATATTGGAGGGGGAGCTCAGCAGGATCGTCGGTCAGGTAGGACTTAAACCAGACCACTCAGACCAGGAGCTCCCAGGTGGTCCCTGTAACAGTCCCAGCCTCTCTGCCAGAAACCCAAACCTTCAACCAGTTGTCATTCCTTCCCTTGAATTTTGTAGCCCTCATTTTGCACTTCCAGCCTTCACATCTCCTGTAAGATTGCTCCTTAGGAATTTTAAGACTTCTTAATTAATTTAAGGAGCCACAATTTCACATAAGGCAGAAAGTGAATTACCAAATGAGCTCTCAAATCTTCCATGTTGCCATGGGGGTCCGGCAGGGGGCTATTCCAGGTCACAGGACTCATGGAAACCATAGCGTCAGGATTAAATAGGAGGAGAAAGCCAAAAAACATAGCAAAGAAGTGACTGAACTTGTTTCTTTTTTCTTTCAATTGCTTTTTAAAATTACACAAGTAATACAACAATCTAGGCTCTCTAGACAGAATTATGGATATTAAATGTAAAAGCCCACCTTCAGCCTTCTCCGCCCCACTCTTCTCCTGCTAGGCAATCACCCGAAATGTTCTGGCAATCTTCCCCATCCTATTGCTATGTAAAAAGTTAGAGTTTTCTTTTTACATAAATGAGTCATTTTATAAATATGGTTCTACACTTTGCTTTTTAAATGTATATCTTGATGATTTCTTCTAGTTACTACCTTGTATTCTGTAGTATGACTGTACCCTGTACCATCTACTGACCTGTTTGTCTACTACAAACAATCTGTAAATGAACATCTTTATCTCTACAGGGTTAATTCCTGAAGTGGGATTTTGCTGGGTTAAAGGAAATGCTTATTTTTAATGTTTAAAGATACTTCTAAATTGAACACCAAAAAGGTTCTACCAGTTTACACTTTTACCAACAATAATTTCCCTACACTCACAGGGTATGTTTTCAGTCTTTTTAAGTTGTGCTAAACTGATGGATGGGGGAAAAAATAGATTTTCTCAATTTTTATTTCCTTTAGTTCTAATAGCTGTGGGTTGGGTTCCCCAGGAAGCAGACTCTGAGACAGACTGGTATGCAGGACGTTTTTAGAGAAAGCTCTTGGCATCAACACCTGGGAAAGGGAAGGAAGCAGGGTTGGGCAGATGGAGAAGCTGGGCTCTGATGGTCCCAGCAAAGGCCTCAGCCAACCTCATGGAGAGCTCTGGGGCTGGAAGGACCTTTAGAGCTATTCTAAATTCGGGAGAAGGGAGCTGGCCTTTATAGCTCCATGTTGATCAGTGATTGGATGTGAGCTGTCTTCCTAGGGAGAGACATGACCTTGGGCAAAAGTTTTCTTCAGCCCAGGCAATCCCCAAGAGGGCTGACAGCTGAGGCTATCTTAGGGCATCACCCCCAGCAGCTGGAGGAGTAAGTCCTTCACTGCTGAAGGGGATCTGGGAGGCCCATCACAGCTCCCACCTTGTGAATGAAGTAGTGAGCCTGTTCATAAGTGTATCAGTCCTGTGGATTTCTCTTTTACGAATTGCTTTTAAATCCTTAACCAATTTTTTATTGGGTTGTTAGTCTTTTTTGTGTTGACTTATAGGAGGTTCTTAATATATTACAGGTAATAATGCTTCATTATATAAGTTATAAATATTTTCTCCCAGTTTGTAACTTTTCATTTTCTCTTATTAATGGTATTTTTCAACATACAAAACTTTTGAATTTTTATGAAGTTAAATCTCTTAGCTCTTCTTTATAGATTCTAGGTTTTATGTCTTGTTTAGGAAGGCCTTCACTACCCTCAAAATTGCAAAAGTTTATCTTATATTGTCTTTTAGCACTTTTTAAAAATTTATTTATTTTATTTATTTATTTTTAGCTGTGTTGGGTCTTCGTTGCTCTGCGTGGGCTTTTCTCTAGTTGCGGTGAGCGGGGGCTACTCTTCCTTGTGGTGCGCGGGCTTCTCATTGCGGTGGCTTCCCTTGTGGCGGAGCACGGGCTCTAGGTGCACGGGCCTCAGTAGTTGTGGCACGTGGGCTCAGTAGTTGTGGCTCGCAGGCTCTAGAGTGCAGGCTCAGTAGTTGTGGCACGTGGGCTTAGTTGATCCACAGCATGTGGGATCTTCCTGGACCAGGGCTCGAACCCGTGTCCCCTGCGTTGGTAGGCGGATTCTTAATCACTGCACAACCAGGGAAGCCCTAGAACTTTTATAATTTTGTATTTTTATGTTTTTAGCTTTAGTCCACCTGGAATATACATATATATATATAATGCACACACACATATATATATATTTTATATATACATAATGAGAGTATCATCTTACTGTTTCTTAACTTTTTTATTGTTTTCCATTCCTTTTTCCACATAGACACTGAATTATTTATACACTCATGGGCAGCTTTCATGCTCAGTGAACATGAACTATTTCTAACTTTGCCTGAAAAAGCCCAGTTAGGGAGACAGTTTAATGGAGAAAGTATCTACCATCCAAACTAGGACTTTTTGCTCTTTTTTGCCTGTCTGCGTCAGTTCACCCCGTTATTAGTGCAGACCAGTGAACAGGTAGTAACCTTCATGCATGATTTCAGATGATCTAGAGAAAGACATTTTTTAAAAAAACGCACTTCTAGGAAAAGAGCCATATTCATGGTGATGAGAGTGTCAATTGGTATGTTTTCTTTGAAGGACAATTGTGCAATATCAAAGTTTTAAAGAGATCCAATTTAAATAGATTACTACTTCTACAAATTTAATCTACACATAAACTAGAATAGGTACTCAAAGATTTATGTGCAAAAATATTCATTTCAGCTTCGTTTTAGAAAAAACTTGGAAGCAACATATATTCCCATCAATAGAAGACTGGATAAACATATTTAAAAGCAATTTAAAAGAGCAAGATAAAAGCACATGTACTAACATGGATAAATTTCTAAGGCATCTTGTTGAGAAAAAAATGTTTCAAAAAGACAAAATAATATATGTATTCTACAATATTCATTTATATGTATGTAAATGTATAGAAAGTTCTAGAAGGATATGCACAAATTGTCATCTCTGGAGAATGCAGCAAGTATGGGATTAGAGGTGGTGGTCAAAGAGAAATTTAGACTTGCCTGTAATATTACAATGTTTTAGAAAGATTACATATATATGTGTGTGTGTATTACTCGTGCAGTTTGAAATTAATTTTAAAAGAAGAGTAAGATAGATCCACAAACAGCAATATGGAAAATATCCTAAATAAGTTGCCAAGTGAAAACACAATGTTTAGAATAGTATGCAGAAGGCTTTCATTTGGTAGGGGAAGAGTAGGGGGTTATATACTTATACATATACGCATATATAAATATGCATAAATTATCCCCAGAAGGATATACAAAAAACTGAGAACACAGACCGTCATGGAAAAGGGGACCTGTGTCATGGAGGGTCAAGACTGACTTTTCAGTGTATTCTCTTGTGAACGCTTTGAACTTTTTACCATGTGTGCACTTAATTTTTTTCTTTTGTTAAGGAAGCTCTGATTCACATATATGAATTTAAACTTTTAGAATACAGGTCTAGAGATCTTCCATGTTCATGGCATATTGAAATTGACTCAAAAATTATGAACAAAATCAACCTATTATTTTTAAATATCCCAGGAGCCCAAGAGTAATGGTGATCATTCAAAGGTGCATATATACACTTCTCCCTGCATGATTCAAGAGCATCAGGAGACCCTGAAACGACTATCTGAAGTCTGGCAGAAGGTCTCTGAACAGGATGATCTAATAAAGGAACTTCGAAATAAGCTAGCCTGCAGTAACGCTTTGGTAAGTGTCTCCTTCTAGAACATTTTCCGAAGAGACCCAAAATAAAGCCATGAGGAAAGAGAGGAGGGGAAAAGAGTCACCTAAAGTAATCTATTTTCCAGTACTCCTCAAATGTCTTACATATTCATGTCCCTGCCTCTTGTTCATATTCTCCATGGTATGCATCCCCCAACCCACACTAAGTTTGAGATTCTAAAGAGACTTAAAATCTCACGCAACAACCAGGGTGTCCATCAGTAGGGAAATAGTTAAAGAGATGAAGAGAAATGATTAAAGAGCTATCCATATTATGGAATAATACACAGCCAAGGAAAAAGATTAAGCAGATCTGTAAGGGCTGCATGGGAGATATTTGCGATACACCGTTGAGAAAAAGTTGCAGAATCTTATGTATAGTTCAATCCCACTTTTGTTTTTTAAAGTCTTTGATCGTAATATAGAAGTATATACTGTAAATTGCCAATAGTGCCCCCTCCCCCTTAGTAGAAGTGAGAGAGGGGACAATAAGTGGATAGGAGAGTCTCACTTCTTATTTTCAATGCTTGGGTTCTATGTGAATTATTTTCAACAAACAAGAACAAAAGTTTCATATTTTTTTAATTTTAAAAAACACGTACACATTCACCCACTCCAAAAGAAACTTCCTTCTTTATTTCTTGAACTTTGAATCCTATCTTCTGAGAGATTCAGTACGTCTTTCCGTCACAGCCTCCAAAGAATCTTCTTCTGCCTCATAAACTGGACTGCACAGAGGATCAAGAGGGAGTCCAAAATGTGGCCATTGACGGACTTGAGACAAATCACTGTCTATGCCTTAGTGAACCTTGATATAAGATTGAGAACATAATTCCTTCTCCTTGGTTTATATAATATGAATTATATAATGCTGCAACAAACTTGGGCTGAGAAAGGAACACCCTGCAAAAATAGCACTAGTAATAAGCCAGTTGCATTGATCATCCAGCATAACTGACTTGTGCTGGGTTGCAGGTTCTGGAGCGTGAAGAGGCTTTGATAAAATTACAAGCAGACTTTGCTTCCTATATAGCCACCCACCGACATCCCTCTAGCTCCTCAGAAGATTGTGAAGACATCAAAAAGGTGGGAGAACTTTTGCTTATGTGTGCCTGGTAGGATTGGGCCGAGTTGGGTTTGATTCTGGGTTCTCCTACTTGTTAAAATTTTTATACTACATTTTATATTTTATTTTATATTTGTGTCACTTTGATTAGCCCTGCCACAAGGATAGTGTATATAATGTATGCCACGCCCCCAAGGAGTGTGTCTGGCATGATTAGATTTTGGAATTGAATTTTGGAATTGCACCTGTCTCTTAACTCACATCCAATGGTACATCTAAACAAGACAGAGGCTCCTTTTGGCTTGCTAGCTTCAAAAGAACCATCCAGCCTTCTAGTTTCTGGCTGGAGTTGAAAAGCAACAAATTTAGGGAAGATTATTAATTCAAATCCACTCCCTTTAAAAAAAAAACTCTTATGTTTTCAAAATTCAAAGCCATCTCAAAAGTTGATTCTAATAATGAATAAGCATTTAAACCATGGAAACAAATCACACGATTTGACCAACAAATATGACAGTGAAAACTAGGTCCCTTCTAGGAGGTCTGAAGTCAGTCATGCCTGAACTCGAGGTACAAGGCAAAGCCAGCCACACGAGGCCATGCTGATGCTGAAATAGTGGCAAAGCGGAGTGGCAGAGAGAGTCAACACATCAGCTCTCCAAGGGATCCTCTAGCTGGGGAGTGGAGATGCTTCTTTTTCCAGGACTTTCTGATCCCACAAGGTTTGGATGAACTTTGGAGCTCTTCCTTGTACATCTGTCAATATTTATTTTAAAAGTCAGTCCCATGTTATTCACATCCTGACCTACAGCAAGATCTCATACACTCCATGTTTGTTTTCTTTTTGTCTGAGAAATGTCTTTATTTCTCCCTCACTTTTTAATTTTTTATAGTGGTAAAAAACACATAACATTAAATTGACCATCTTAACCATTTTTAAGTGTACAGTTAGTTGTGTTAAGTATATTCTCATTGTTGTGCAATAAATCTCTAGAACTTTTTCATCTTGCGAAACTGAAACTGTATCTACTAAACACAAATTCTTCTTTAATACTCCATTTTTTAAAATGATACAGACTTCCTCAAGAAACAGAATCCACTTTCACCCACCATTTGTATATCCTACCCAAAGCCTTCACATTATTTGAACATTCTATTCAGGCTAGAACTACCCACATCACAGTTAGTGCCAGCCGTCCTCTCCTCCCTCAGCTGGCCTGGCACACACTGGGCCTTTGAGTCGCTGTAGGGCCCACACCCAGGTCAGACGGTGATTGCCCTGCATTTCTCCAGCTGTCCCCCTCTGTCTTCTTGCTGCAACTCTCCTTCATTGTCAACTGTGAAATCACATAACTATCTCCCCAGCATCCCCTGATGCCCAGACAACTAATTGTTCCTTCTTGGCCACGTGTACATGTTCCTTCCTGGTTTCTCTGGTTACAGCCCCTTCCCCTCTCCTTCAGGGTAGAAGCCAAAGTTCTTGCTGAGGGACTAAGAGCCCTCTGTGATGTGACTGCCCCCTAACTTCCTCACCTCCTCTCCTCCTCCTTCTCTCTCCATCACTCACTCCACTCTAACCACATGGCCTCCTGCATGTTCTGCCCCCAGGGCCTTGTCATCAGCTAGCACTGCCTGCTCCCCCAACTGCAGAGCTCGTCCCTCAGATACCTCAGCATGGCTCACGCCCTCACCTCCAGCAAGTGCCTGCTCAGAGGCCACCTTCTCAGTGAGGCCAACCCATCTATCCTATTTAAAACTGTAACCCACAGCCTCGCCCCTGCCTGCCCCATACATCTCCATTCCCCTTTTGCTGTTCTGTTTCTTCCATAGCACTTATCAACTTTTGTTTTCTGTAAGTCACTACTTTACGCTCTTTGTCTGTCTCATCCCACCAGGTCAGCTCCCTGGGGTTAAGAATTGGTGTCTGTGTCGTTTGCAGCACCTACAGTGCACACAGTGCCTGGCACACAGTAGGTGTCTTATCAATGACACTGAGTGTTACAGGGAGGAAGAGGGGGCTCCTTTTGTGCACATTCCATTCCGTGTGGGCATGAGAAGAAGTCTGCCGTGTCCTTTCTTTTTTAACTCTCTTTTTACTTTTTAAATTGAGATATAATTGACATACCAGAAAACTCACCATTTAAAGTGTGCAATCAGAATGGACTTGAGGACACGGGGAGGGGGAAGGGTAAGCTGGGACGAAGTGAAAGAGTGGCATGGACATATATACACTACCAAACGTAAAATAGATAGCTAGTGGGAAGCAGCCGCATAGCACAGGGAGATCAGCTTGGTGCTTTGTGACCACCTAGAGGGGTGGGATAGGGAGGATGGGAGGGAGGAAGATGCAAGAGGGAGGAAATATGGGGACATATGTATATGTATAGCTGATTCACTTTGTTATAAAGCAGAAACTAACACACCATTGTAAAGCAATTTTACTCCAATAAAGATGTTTAAAAAAATAAAATAAAAATAAAGTGTACAATCATTGGTTTTTAGTGTATTCACAAAGTTAGGCAACAGCACCACTAATTCCAGAACATTTTCATCACTCCAAAAAGAAACCCATATCCACGAGCAGTCACCCCCCCATCCCCCCTCCCGCAAACCCTGGCAACCACTATTCTACTTTCCGTCCCTACGGATTTGCCTGTTCTGGACACTCAGAATTCTATAAAGCTTTCTTTCCCCATGTCCTCACCCTGCCCTGCTCTTCCATCTGCCCAGATACTGAAGCACCTGCAGGAGCAGAAAGACAGCCAGTGCTTGCATGTGGAGGAGTACCAGAACCTCGTGAAGGATTTGCGCACAGAGCTAGAAGCCGTGTCGGAACAGAAGAAAAGCATCATGGAGGGTAAACCGCGGGCCAGCGGGCTGCAGCAGAGGGTAGGCAGCCAAGGAAGCCGGAGCCCCGCTCTGAGCAAGAAGCGCTCTGTCTTGTCCCGCTGCAGACATGTTGAAGCTGGAGCTGGACCTGCACAGGCTGCGGGAAGAGACATCTGCCCGCTTGGAGAGGAAGGACAAGGAGGTCGTCATCCTGCAACAGCGACTGCAGGAGCTGCAGGTGCAGTTCACTGAGACCCAGAAGCTCGATTTGAAGAAAGACAAGGTAAGGCGAGGAGCTCCGTGGTTGGAACTGCCAGCAGGGCCCTGTGAGGCCAGGCCTCGGCAGAGGCGGGCTCTGTGGCCCCACACTCGCTGTGATTGCTTGGGGAACACCCATACATGCGCAGTGAGACTGCGGTGCTTCAGGCCCAGGGGCAATTCTGAGCTCTTCCTTGGAATTTCTCATGGCACGTAATAAATAAATAAAACATCAGGGGCCTTAATAGAGATGTGGACTCTGTGTAAGAAAGGGGTTCTTCCCCAGCCCTGCAATAGTGAGTTTGGGACACGCTCGTATTATTCCCTTATGCTTTTGTTTATGCCTAAGAGTAGAAAGAAATGCTATAAAATAATGTGTAGCCTTATTCACAATTTCATGTGAATTTCAATTCTTTAATTACAAATAACTTACAAATATGCAAACCAGGCAGTTTGAAAATATTAGTGGAAATATGCCCTAGAAGGTCTGTAGTTACCAACGTAAATCAAGCTCCTAGAAAAGCGTAAGACTGGAACCAAGGGCAGAAAGACTGAAACCAGCGCAAGTTTTTGTAGTCAGTACTGTTTCAACTCTAAACTTTTATCAGAGCTAGTAGAAATAATCCAATTGATTTGAGTGGCTGGTCATTCAAACTTCCTGTTTCAAGATCTGGAGGTGATTCACCAGTCAAAATGGAGGTATTTGGAGAGATGTTGAAGAAGCAGCAAGGAGTCTGGATAAGCAGCTTCGAGTCACTCATATATTCATTCAACAGATACTTTTGAGCTCCTATTATATGCCAAGCACTCTTCTAGGCATAAGAATATAATAAAACATGTGCCATCCCTACTTTCATGGAGCTTACATTCCAGTCTTTAGAGACAAACAAATAAAACTAATATACAATAAAATGTTAGGTACTAATGAATTCCTAAAACAGCTTGGTGGCTGTTTTCCCCAGAGTGGTCGGGGGAGGCCTCTTTGATAAGGTGACATTTGGGCAGACATTTGAATGAAGTAAGGGGGCCACCCAGGCCAAAGTCTTGAAGAATATTCCAGGCAGAGGCAACATCAAGGGCGAGTGCCCTCAGGTGGGAGTCAGCTCGGAAGCAGAGAGGGTGGGGCGGCAAGAGGTGAGGTCAGACAGGTAGCCAAGAACCAGATCATGAGCGTCCCGGGACGTCGTTGTAAGGACTTTGGTCTTTTTCTAACTGAGATGGACCCAGTAGAGGTTTTGAACAGAGACATAACAAGATCTGACTCGCATTTGTAAAAGCCCAACTCTGACTGCTACAGGGAGGCAGGGAGCCCAGGTGGAGGCTATTGCAACATCCAGGCAAGAGAAGACGGTGGCTGGAAGAGGGCTCAAGACAATCTCTAACTGACTTCGCCCTGCCGCTGCTCAGGCCTCTATCAGCATTAACACTTTGCTTTCCTCAGCTCCTCCAGGAGAAAGATGAGATGCTGCAGGAGCTAGAGAAGGACCTGGCGCAGGTTAAGAACACCCTCGTAAAAAAGGAGATGGAGGTGGAGAAGCAGCAATGCATGACAAGAGAACTCGAAGTTGCCATCCAGGAGGAGAGACGGGATAAGTGCAAGGCCGAGTATGGGCACCTGGGAGCTGAAATCAAGAAGCTGAAGGACTGTCTCGAAGATGCCAAACAGCAGCACAGGCTGGCTGGTGAGGCCCGCGGGCAAGCACTGTCCCCACACACTCCAACCCACGGGGCCAGAGCAGCCCCCTCCTTTCCCCAAATGGCCGTGTCCCTCTCCCTCACCGCTTTCTCACTCCGATCTCCTCATGATCTCATCTCATCTCACAGCAGTTAGGACCGCCCTCTAAGCTCCTTCCTTCACCCCAACCTTACCTTTTCTCTGAAGCCCCCATCACACAGCAGGTGCTCGGGTTGGGAAGGCAGACCACTGCTCTCACACGCCCACCGTTTTCTCTGCAGCCTCAGCTGAAGGTCCTCTCCTTTCCTCACCACGGAGAGCACAGGGCTCTGTACCTTGCTTCTTTGTACCACATTCCTCTCCACCTTCTCTGGGCCCTTTGTCACACCATTCATTTCTTCCTTCCCGGCTTTTAACACTCTCCTTTTTTGGTCTACACACACATTTGCTTGCAGTGTGGGTTGTGTCCTTGCTCCTTTGCCCGAAGTGCTTTCTCAGAAGTCACCAGTAACTTCTTGCCTTGGAAGTGGGGTTGCCTTTGAGTGATAAAAATGTCCTGGAATTAGATGTTGATGGTTGCACAACTTTGTGAGGCTACTAGAAACCACTGTACTGTACACTTTAAAAGGATAAATTTTATGTTATGTGAGTGATGTATCAATTTGGGGGAAAAAAAGAAGGTCCAAAGCACGTCTTCCTTCCTCGCCCTCCTCTAACTCTCTGGGTGTCCACACTGTTGGTCCCCCGCACCTCAACGGTTGTTTATTAGCTTTGGAGACACAACAGGTCCCTTGTTCTTCCATAAATCTCACCACTGTTTCCTCTTTTCCCTCCTGCCCTGACAGTGGTCACCCATCTCTAAGATTCTGCCCTCTCCTCTCCTCTCTACACTCATTCCTTGGTGAGCGCCTCTGCTCCTTGTAGCTGCATTTCTCTGCAGGTGACTCCAATGCCTAGAGCCCCAGCCCTGACTTGGCACCGGGTCAGTCTTGTCTTTAGAGACTAGCTCCACCTGACCAACCCACCTTCCCCACTAACCCAACATTCCCAAAGCTGAACCTACTCTCTTCCCTATTAAAAAAAATCCTCCTCCCTTCTTCCGGGTGTATAATTATCTCCGTAGTGACACCATCTTTCTTCCAGTATCCCAGGCTTAAAAAAATGGAGAGAAAAGTGATATTTAAGTAGAAATGATAGGAGAAACTACCGGAAGTGGGGAGATATTTGGTGTAGAGAAACCCCAGTAAGCACCTTACTCCTTCATACCCAGTGGAGGCAAGGACGTGGGCTAAAAGGATATTGTCAGAAGTCTTTCTCCATTCTAATCCATTCCAATTTTCCTAAAGCACTCTTTCCTTTATGGCAGGTCCCTACTCAAGAACCCACTAAATCATGTCTAAACATTTCTCTCAGGCTTTCAGCGTCCTCCAAAACCCCCTCTAGTCCATCCACTTCCTCAATTCTGTCTCTCACCATTCCTTCCCACTTTCCTTTCCAGTTAAGCTGATATCTTCCCATCATCTTCCCACATGCCCTTCCCATTCCCTTCA
Organism: Leucopleurus acutus; assembly: GCF_964270905.1. Taxonomy (NCBI): domain Eukaryota; kingdom Metazoa; phylum Chordata; class Mammalia; order Artiodactyla; family Delphinidae; genus Leucopleurus; species Leucopleurus acutus. The sequence continues at coordinate 15,042,966 of NC_139162.1, read as the reverse complement.
CTGTGCCCCCCACCCCGAGAATTCCCTTTCTTCTCCTTCTTCTAAGGCCCAGCTCAGCCTCTGTTCCTCCATAAGTCCATCTCCAACTGTACTTCCCCGTTTTGGTCCTCCTTCCTGAGTTCACAGTCAGTGTGAGTTTAACATTACTGTGTTCTCTATGTCAGCTCCCTCACTAGACTCTAAACTCTATGAGGGTCAGGATTTGTCTTCAATGACAGGATGAGTCGCAGATGAGATACCAAGCAATTTCAACCAATTTGTTTAATTTTATTCAAGAAGGAGTTCACGGCTGGTGGGTAGTTGAAGACAGATAATTTATCAGAGCTCCTTAGGAGTGATAATGAGATAGAGAGAGATGAGGACAGATTGGAAATTGAAGTAAGTCACAGAATGAAGGAACAGACTTTTGTTTTTTTTGGCTACATTGGGTCTTCGTTGCTTCACACAGGCTTTCTCTGGTTGCAGTGAGCAGGGGCTTCTCTTCATTGTGGTGTGCAGGCTTCTCACTGCAGTGGCTTCTCTTGTTGTGGAGCACGGACTCTAGGTGCACAGCCTTCAGTAGGTTGTGGCACGTGGGCTCAGTAGTTGTGGCATGCAGGCTCAGTAGTTGTGGCTCGCAGGCTCTAGAGCTCGGGCTCAGTAGTTGTGGCACACGGGCTTAGTTGCTCCACAGCATGTGGGATCTTCCCGGACCAGGGCTCAAACCCGTGTCCCCTACATTGGCAGGCAGATTCTTAACCACTGCACCACCAGGGAAGCCCCAAGGAACAGACTTTTTAACTGGTCTCATTTGAGAGTCTGATCTTCACACATACTCCCTTCACACATGGACATGCCCCGGGCTATCTCCTGTCTTCTGCAGCTCAGCAAGCAGTCCAATATAAAGAAGAAGCCATTCTGGCAAAGGGTAACCTGGAGGATTGCCATAGGAAACTGCAAAGCTGCATTTGCCTGGAGAAGCAGAAGGCAGAGACCATCCAGGAGCTCCGGAGAGAACTTCAGAAGCTGCAAAAGGATTCCCTAATGGCAGAGGAGGAACTCGCGCCCAGCAGGTACCACAGGTTCCCCTCCAGACAGAGTCTCTGTCCCTCGTAAGCCAGTTGGGACCCTGTGGGATGCTGCCCAGGAGTTGGGTAGCAAGCCCCGGGCAGCCAGCCCACAGTCCACCGACGTGGACCCTGAAGTCCATCCACCTGTTTTTGCCATTTTGCTTTAGGAAACGGATAGAGGAGCTGACATCAGAATTATCTGAGTTCTCCAGAAAGCTTGAAATTTCAGAGAAGGAAAAGAGGCAGCTTCAGAAGACAGTGACTGAGCAGGATGTAAAACTGAATGACCTGCTAGATCGTATAAATCACATTCAACACCAGGTGTGGAGGGCAAGTAGGCAGCCAGCTCAAGCATTTGCTCTGTTTCAGATTAAATGCATTGCTCTTGGGAATTCCCTGGCCGTCCAGTGGTTAGGACTCCGAGCTCTCACTGCAAAGGGTCTGGGTCAATCCCTGGTCGGGAAACTAAGATCCCACAAGCTGAGCGGTGTGGCCAAAAAAAAAAAAAAAAAATTGCATTGCTCTTTATTTGGGAAGATGCCACCACCAATCCATTGCAAGCTACTTCTCCAGAATTTGTTTTAGAATGCTAAGCCAGCCAGGCAGCTCCAGTTCCCACAACCAATAATAAGCATTTTCAGGGGCCAAGCTTAAAAACAGTCAAACGACAATATTATTTCTTTTTCTAGGACTCAAAAGCTATCCTCTCAGTCTATTTAAAGTTTTTTAACTTTGAATTATTCCTTTTGTGCTTTTCTAAGATTTTTAAAAATTTATTCAGAGAGTATTTTATGTGGAAAGACTTGGTAAGTAAGTGGGACCTGGATCTATAAATAAAATAAGTTGGTATTTCTAATTGAACATAGAAAAACTATTGCTGAACCTAAGAGGAAACTTTTTTATTAAACACGCTAAATAACCAAGGAGTTGTCCTCATTTTTTTTTTTTTTTTTTTTTTTGCGGTACACGGGCCTCTCACTGTTGTGGCCTCTCCCGTTGCAGAGCACAGGCTCCGGACGCCACAGGCTCAGCGGCCATGGCTCACGGGCCCAGCCGCTCCGCGGCATGTGGGATGTGGGATCTTCCCGGACCGGGGCACGAACCCGTGTCCCCTGCATCGGCAGGCGGACTCTCAACCACTGCACCACCAGGGAAGCCTCATATTTATTTCAGCCATCCCTGTGCACAGTTGTCTGAGCTGGGGGTTTTCTCCGCAAAAATATGGTGCCTGACTTGCAGCCCCGTGTTTGTTTTCTCAGAACAGGAAGCAAGCCTCCTCCAAATGCAGTCTAGAAGAACAGCTTCAGGAGGAAACCAGGTTGCTGGAGGAGAAACAGGAGCAGCTGAAAAAGAGTAAAGAGCAGGAGAAGCTACTGCAGCAAGAGCTCGAGATATTCCGACAGGAAGGAAAAAAGAAAGAAAAGATGGTGAGGAGAATCTGGGAAGCCTCGGGATTAAGAATCCAAGGCCAGACCTGAGCCCAGCTGGGCCTGGTGGGATACAGAGGCTGAGGGTGCTCAGACTTCAGGAGAGAAGGGAGGGAGGGTGAGAAAGACAAGTGAGGAGGGCAGAGAAGGCCTGAGATACATGGGGTGCAAGGTGGAGCTGTGTGTGAGGGCAGAAGGAGGGGCTTCTGCAGGAGTCTAAGATAACACCTCCATCTGGGCTTTGTTTCCTTAATTGGGGAGCAGTCAAAGGAGAATTTGAGAAAGTTGGAGGAGGAAAATGATAATCTCAAATCACAGTTAAAGCAATGTTCTGCGCAACTGGATTCCTCTCTCTGCAAACAAAACAGCACCCAGCAAATCAACCAGGAGCTGACTCGTAAGGTGAGTAGACAGAAACCCCAAGGGGGTGAGAAATTTGAACCCTATGACCCTTGACCTGAAGTTGGCACCTAGCTCTCCTCCATCACAGAAATGCCACTAACTGCCCAGCCCATGTGCATTCTGGGGCACCGGAGCCCCCACTTCCCTCCTGAAGTGTCACCCACTTGCTGGCCAAGAAGTATTTCTTCCACATGTAGAAGGTCTTATTTAATATCTGGTGGAGCCCCAAACCATCTGGGCTTTGGCATCAAGGCTTCCAGAGTTGCATTTTAGACCAGAGTTGAGTGAGCCCATTGTTCGGGGCAATTTGCTAGGGAACACTTCCAAAAATAGTCCCAAAGCACAAAAATGGGATGAAAGGGGACATGGTTATATTTCATTACACGAATAAAGACAAAAGGAGTAAATGGCATCTAATGTACGTGAGGCACTGTGCTCACATTCAGTCATCATTTACTGACCGTCTACTTAAGTCCTTGGCATGCCTTCCATCTGCTGGTTTACAGAGGAGAGAAAGGCTGAGGCTCAGACTGACTAATTGGTAAGTGATGGGATGGAGCAATATTTGAACTTGGATCATCTGGCTCTGCCACCTGGCCTCTTTCCCTTCATCCTGAATGGCAATACTTGCCCCAAATGAGCCCATTCCATATTTCTGGACAAGAAAAAAATACAGCATCTTGATTAGGTAGTCTCTTGAATTATAAATGAGAGACCAAGCAGCTCTGAGTCCTTCATAATAAAGAGTTCATCTTAAAATACTATGACCATTCTAAGTGTACGAATAGCACTACGCAATAGAACTCTCTGTGATGATGGAAAAGTTCTAGATTAGAGTTACCTGATACTATATGCACTAGCCACATATGGCTATTGACTGCTCGAAATATGGCTTAGTATGACTAAGGAACTGAATTTATAAGTTTAATTTTAGTTTTATTGAAATGTAAATAGTCTCATGTGGCTAGTGGCTGCCATATTAAACAGCAGACGTCTGAGGCACTGATGTTTCTGGAGTTTTGTCACTCAGAGATATAAATCTCTCCTCTAGTGGGATCCAGAGTTGAGGCCTGAATCACTCAAATCCCCAAGGAACTGCTTTCAATATAAGGAATACTGCCTAAGTATTTAATATAGGCCTGTTATCACATTTGCCAAAAGAAAGGGAGTTATGTAAATGTGCAACTAGAAGCACTAATTTCAGAATTCCTTTGATGGGAATCCAGAGGCTGGAGGAGTTTATGTGTGTGTAAGCATGTTCAATTTTTTAAAAGCATGCCCCACATATAACAGACTTTTTGAATCAATGGAAACAGCCATTAGAAAGAGGCTTAGTTTTGCATTCTAAACTGCATTTCCTTTCATCGGTAGTCCATATTTCAATTTTAAACACACTCTGTCGGAACTATATGTCCAATTCATCCCTAGTATTGCCCAATGCACTATTTCATTCAGTCCAAATAAATCATTTAGTATATTTAGTGAGCACCTATTATATGCCATGCTCTGAGCTACAGGTAGTGGGGATACAGCGATGAAGAAAGCACACACAGTCCTGCTTTCATGGTGCATCAAGTCTAGTGGATTATGTCAGGAGTTGAGGCATAATGCATACCACTGAAATGTTGCATCATATTTCCTAACCTAGAATTGGATTCCAGGTTAACACTAATCCTAACCCTAACCCTAACCATGAGACAGTTAACTATTAACAGAAACCATCCAGTTACAAATGTAGGACCCATGCTTGGCTGGCACACGTCAAAGGCTGCGGAGTCTGTGAAAGGGACTTTTCGTGTATTTGACACATCATGGCCCAGTACTTCCAGTACTCCTTGTATTGGGAAGACATGCTATCTAGAAAGGAAGTGTGGGAGAGGGGTGCAGAAGAACCTGGAAAGGCAGCTCTTCCTCTTCCAACAGTGAGGGGAAGTGGGCATTATCACAGTCTGCTGGGCAGGTAGTTAGTGCAGGGAGGAGAGAGCCCTGTGCCTGTCCATCTGTGGACACAGAGCATGCCTCCACGGCCATGAACCTTGACAGTTATGTTCCCCCTCCCTAAAGATAATCCTTCAGAAGGAGACCATGGCGAGTCTGCAGATTCAGCTGGACAAGGCTGCGGTGAAAGAGAAGCAATACCTCCAGACCACGGTCAGTAAAGATGTCTATGAGGAGGTATGCCGGAAGTCAGCCTCCTGCCAAGACGACCTAACACAGGCCCTGGATAAGGTGGGCTACACCCTCTCATCTCCGGGGCTGTTTAATATCCAAGTTATCCCAGCAGCATGAAAGGTGAAGGAGTCAATTTCCTGCATAACTGGCTGTCACCAAGGCCATCTGCAAACCCTTGCATTGGCTGGGATGTCTGTCCAGAGAAGGCCTGCTTCTCCCTAGTGAGGCTTTGGGGAAGAGGGGGATAGAGGCCAAATCTAACAAGTCTTTCTGCCCATGGGTGACCCAGGGGCAAGGTTTTCCCAAGACCTGGATTTTTCAGGGAAATTCATGCCGCATCCCTGTGCTAATCATGCCTGGCTGATGAGCTCATAGAATTGGAAAGAGAGGAAACGGGAGAGGGGCAGGGGAGATGCAGAAGACTGACCGTTGTCACTTCTCACCCCTCCCTGGGACTCTAGGCGAGGTGACCAGGACCACGTGTGTCTGTGCCACCCTGGGCAGAAGAGAGTAGGGGCTGTGGGACTGGTGGAACCCTTCTCCATTCAGGACTCAGCACAGAGGCCCAAGCGCAATGACAGCCGTTCTCCCCCCAACCCTTTGTCTTTACCAAAGCTCAGTCATTCGACCTCAGAGACAAAGAGTCTTCACCAAATTCTGACACAGGCCCAAGACAGGAAGATTCAGCTGGAAGAGGAAGTCATTGCTTACGAGGAGAGGATGAAAAAGCTGAATGTGGAGTTAAAAAAACTGCAGGGCTTCCAGCAGCAGAGTGAGCTAGAGGTGAGGAGCGGCCAGGGGCCCCGGCTGCCGTCCTGCCCAGGGCCCCAAGGCCTCTTCTTGCCCCACAGCTGTGTACTTCGCACTGAGCCGGTCCCTTCGGCTAACAGGTGCCCTCCCTTTTGCTGGGCTCTGGGAGCTTCAAGAAGGCGGCAACTATCAGAGCAGGGGCGCCCTCTGCTGGCCGCTGGAAATAAAACACTCCCTCATGAACCTCCCAGAAAAAGCGCCCTCCCGCCTTGTCGTGGGTCCTCCAGGGTCAGGGTGGTAAGCTGGGGTCTCCCTCCTCACTGTGCGCTACCGAGCAGGTGCAGGCCTTCGACAAAAAGCTGGAGGACATGAGCAACCAGGTGCTGCAGTGGCAGAAGCAGCACCAGCGGGACCTCGAGGTGCTGGCCGCTAAAGAGGAGCAGCTCAGGGCGTTCCGGGAGGAAATGCGCACCCTGAAAGAGAGTCTCCTCGCGGACGGGACGGAGGTGGGCACTCCTCAACTCCCAGCCGCTTCCTCCCACTGCCCCAGAACATCCCACGACCGCCTGCGTGACAGACACCCTTTGGTGGGGGTGGGGGTGCCTGGGAGCAAGGAAAGGACACCCCCTCTATTCAGTACAAAGCGGGGTCTGGGTGTTCCAGGCCCACAACGGCTGTCTCGACCCAACCATCTTCCCGTGACTTTGTTGATAGAGATATTGAACAGAGCAAAGGTCCCAATCCAGAGGAGAGAGAATGCCATCTCCATGTCAGGTACACCAGCAGCCCCGACTTAGATAATCCACGGCTCAGTCACCCTCCAGAGCCCCTCCTGACACTTTCAATTACCCTGCAGTAGAATCGGCTAAGAGCTCTTTGTGCACGTCCAGCTCTCTGAGCAGTGAAGTTTGTAGCAGGAGGCTCCCGGATATCCTTGGGGTGGCCACAGGGCCTTTGCCCAAATTAGAAAAAAAGTCCTCCCTTTCCACCAGATATTTTTTCTTTCATCTGTTTTTAAAAAGGCTTAATGTATTGCTGTTTTAGAATAGGTCACTTTGCTACCTTTGGCCTGAAAATCATTATTATAAATGTACAAACCTACTTTGTCTCTACTATAAGTGGTGTCTGCTCACAGATGTCACCTTTGTGATAATGCACTGCTGGAGGTGGAGGCCTGCAATGGCAATTCCAACTCTGGCCTCAGGGTTGGACAGCAGAGTCAATGTTTCTTCTCCCAGGAAGAGAGGAGACCTGATCTGGGAGAAGGGAGGTGACAGGCCTGTGCTCCCACCCCCTTACTATCTCATTTACTTCTTGTACCGAAGTCCTGTTGCCTGTCCCAGCGGTCTGCGCCTAAAGACACCTGCAGGCTGCACCGAGAGAACGATCAGATTATGTCCAACATGGAGCAATGGGCAAAAGAGCAGAAGTAAGTGCGGAAGAAAACAGTAAGGCAGGCTTCCAAGGGCTGGAATCACACCTGTGCCAGAGAATAGTGTCATACACACACACACAGCCCTCCAGGGACACTGATCCAGTCTCAGCCCACACCCAGATGCTGGGAATAAGATGAAGGGGCCGCAACCCTTCAGGCGGGTTCAGAAAGCCCCGCCCACTTGGAAATGGAGCAGCTTCCAGACAGAAGGGATGCTCCTGTGGGTCAGATTTCCTCTTCCCAGCCTGGTGTCGGGCTTCACTGCCTGGATCCCCTGAACTCACTTGGGATCACAGTGATTTTGCTTGGGAGTGTAGAGGGTCCTCTTTTTTTTTTTTTTTTTTTTTTTTGCGGTACGCGAGCCTCTCACTGCTGTGGCCTCTCTCTTGCGGAGCACAGGCTCCGGATGCACAGGCTCAGCGGCCATGGCTCACGGGCCCAGCCGCTCCGAGGCATGTGGGATCTTCCCGGACCGGGGCACGAACCCGTGTCCCCTGCATCGGCAGGCGGACTCTCAACCACTGCGCCACCAGGGAAGCCCAAGGGTCCTCTTAATTGCCAGCTGCTAGGAGGGCTCTAGCTCCGGGGACGGGGGGATGAGCGGGGGGTCTGGGCCCCGAAGAGGCCTCGCCAAGAACACCCAATGTCCTTTTCAGCCAGCTCATGCTCTTACCCACAGGGGTCTGGGGAACTCTTTTCTTCTGTGAATTTTATTACAGGATCGCCAATGAGAAACTAGGAAACAAACTCCGTGAACAGGTCAAATATATCACCAAGCTGACTGGTGAAAAGGAGTAAGTCATCCCACGCCCCCCTGGCTGGAGCTTGGGCCCCAGGGAGAGGAGTCAGCCAGGAACCAGGGCTGGCTTTTTCACTAGATATGTGGAGAAAGACCCCAAGTCCCAAATCTGCATCCATGTGACCTTGGGCAATACCACTTGACCTCTTTGGGCCTTAGTCCCCTCACCAACAATAAAAAAAGGGGTTAGTCATCTCTATGTCCCTCTCCACTGTCACCTTCCACAGTTCTCAGAAGTCAGAATGCTGAGAAGGAAACAGGAACTGAAAAGCAGACTGTATTAGTTAGGGTAGTGGCTAAGCTGTGGTAACGGAGAGCTCTCCAAACAAAGGGACATAGAACATAGAAGGAACACCTGTATGAGGTGAGCAGTCAAGGTTGGTGGGGTCCTTCTGTCCCATGTGGTCATTTGGGTCCATCTACTTGCAGCCTTGGTTCACCCTCATGGTCAAAGCTGGGTCAGCATAGAGTGTGGTACGGGAGGAGTGTTGGAAGTTTGGGAACAGAGGCAAAAGTATGGATGTCTAAAACTGAGATTTCAGAGGTGGCATAGTAACAGGTAATGACAAGCTCCAGGGCAGTGTTTCCCAACCTTTTGTCAGGGAACACTTAGAAAATGAACACCTTTGTTTGACACACTGAGAGGGTCTTGGATGGGGTTGCTTATGGTAAAGGTGACCAACCAGCAGCTGTGCCAAACCCTGCTCCAAGGGCTGAGGTATCGCAGCACACCTGGGACCCATTTATGCAGCCCCAGTTAGAAAGCTGTGTCCTGAGCTTGGACCATAGGAAAGCGTCTGGGTTGAAGGAGAAGAAAAGATCACTGGAATAAGGAGGTCAAGGAACTGAAGGGCCAGGGCTTGGATGAAAAGTACAGGATGCTGAAAGCATCAGGGATGCTGACAGGAGTGGACCAGAGAGAGTGGCAGAGAGCCAGGGAATGAGGGCATTCGAGGACCCTACCTCCAGGCCCAGTGGCACAAGGAGCATGGCAACAACATGAAGAGCTACAAGGGAAGGGGTGTCTTCACTGCCAGCCAGATTTATACAGAGCAAGAGGGCAGAGAATACGCCCAGAGAAGCAGTTGAGGATGAATTCTCTACTTGATTTCCTCTAGAAAATATCATAAAATATTTCACTAGGACAGAAACACTTTCTGAAAGGATTTAACTAAAGGAGAAATTGTCAGAATCTGAAGGTAGCCGGGCACCAGGCTTTTTCTTATATTGTGCCAAGTTCTGGCAAGTTTTTTGGGTTTTTTGTTTGTTTGTTTCACAAAGAACTCATTCTTGAGTTTGCTTGACCCTATTTGAAGGAACACCATCTTTTAATCATAATAACAAGAGCTCAACTAATATTTATTGCTTACTCATGAGGAGCACTGTTCCAAGTGCTTTACATGTGTTAACTTATTTAATCTTCATAATACCTCACACGTTCGGTGCACGTATAATCCCCATTTAAGGATGAAGAAAGGGAGAAACTCAGGCTACATAATTTTCCCATGGTCTCTTGACCAGTAAGTGGCAGAGTCAGAATCCCAACTTGGGAAGCCTGGTTCCAGAGCCCACTGTCACTCACTTCTCTCAACACTGGTTTGGAGAAATAAGGCTGTTAGTATTAACAGTTGCCATTTATTGAGCCACAGGAGGTATGCTCAGTTACCTTTCCCCTCACCTACACTGGAGCTGCCATTTCTTCCATAAAATGGGGACAAGTAACTTGCCCAAGCTCTCGACAGAGCTGGGATCCCCTGTGTTCTCAACCTTTCAGCAAAGGGAGGCAAAAGAACTTGGGCTTTGGCATCAGAACTGGATGTGAGTGTTTCCTAGGCATGGCTGTGAGAAACTGAGGACACGTGATCAGAGTTGTTCTGGCTCTTTGAATCCAATTTCTATCATTTGTCAAACTGGATTTTTATATGAACCCCAGAAGGCAGATCAGACTCAATGGTCCCCATCTAACAGATAAGAAAACTAGCCCAGAGCTGACATGACACAGTGGGTCAGGAGTGCTGATTCTGGGTCCACCCCAACCCCAGGCCTGGCCTTCTTCCTGGGGATGCACATAGGCCTCCATTTCCACAGAACATGCGTGAGAGCACGAGCTCTGGAAGGAACTGGGCGTCCACGGAACTGGAACAGACCAAACACCCACCTGTCCTTCCCTCTCCTTCCCCAGCCACCTCCACAATGTAATGGTCCATCTGCAAAAGGAAAACAAGAAACTAAAGAATGAAATAGAGGAGAAGAAGCTGAAAGCTGGGCCCTCAAGGGTATGTACCAAAGCCCTATGGCCAAGCAAAACAGACCCCACATCAAGGGGGAAAGTGTATGGCACCTTGGACTGGAGGGGGATAACCCAAGATGTGAGCCAAAGAATGGACATCACCAAGTCTGTCGGGATGCCCCACTGCTCAGGTATGTCCACCATGCGGCTTTTGCTACTTACTATGGTGCTGTCTTTCTTAGTCCATTGGGTCAAAAAAGAAAAAAAAAACGTATTTTGAAGAGATCACTGGATTGGAAATTCAAATAGGGGAAAAAAACAAATCTTTTGCTTAGTTATTCTGGACCAGAGATCATTGTTTTCTCCTCTGTAAAGGGGGAGGCAAATGAATTAAGGCTCATCCTGATTTAAGAATCTTTGATGTTACCCAAGTGCCTCCTATCTCAGACCTATCCCTTCCCCTGACCCAGTCCCTTTTGGGAGGTGTGAGGATAAGAAGGGAACAGGCAGAATAGGCATTTTTCTCCTCTAACGTGTTTTGGAAGCCTCACAAGAATGCCCTGGTCTCCTGTTCGGCCTGAGTCCAAGGCTACCTTTTCTGCCACCTGTAGACTCCATGGTACCCCCAAGGTAAGAAGTCACCTGCAACAGAGCTGCCTGGCCACGAGACTAGTCCTTGAGAAATCACTTCATTAATTTCTCCTCAAATCAAGATTGTCATTTCCTCCCTGTTCCCTCAGGTTCCTCATATTGCTAGAATCAGCGCCTTGCCCTGAGCATCATTTCCATGCATGTTTTTCAGAGGACAGTGAGTTCCTATTCCTCTCTTGACTTGGATCAGCTCTAACCGGAATATGTCAAGGTCCAAGCCTATTCTACAAGATGCTAACGTTTTATTGAGTTTTGTCTACTTCCTGCAGCAGAGTGAGCCTTGGAACCCTACTACCATCTCCAGGCCCAAACTCTAAAATAAAGACATGAGCACAGCAGCCTCAGTGAGCTCGTGGTGTCTTGCAGACAATTCTGCCCCCTCAGGTCCCCAGCAATGTGTTCATCCCTATTTTCCCTAAATTCTAAAACATATAGTTCTCTTTGACATACATAGGGGAGCTGTAATTCCCAAAGCAAGCTTCTGGATTATCTGGATTTGTTTTTAAACCAACAAGAGATAATTAGTTCCTTTTTTATTCCTTCCATCTCTGTCTGGAATTTAAGAAGAAAAAGAAATATCTAAAAACCTCCGAAAGGAAAGTAATCCTGAGACCCAAAAGAGAGGAAGAGAAATAAATGATGCATTTTCCAAAGGCAGGAGGGAGAGATAGCCATCTGCTTTCTCCCTGGCTGCCATATTCCTTCTTTTAACAATTTTATTTTTCTCCCCAGCCAGCTCAGTACAAGAAAAATTCCATTATAACAAACTCCAAGGACAGCTAAACTATTTTATTGTGGCTGGATTTTGTTAAACTAAGTACATGTCTAGAATTTCTATTTCTAGTCTATAGAAAATTGAAATAGCTAAAGGTAAAGTAAGAGAAGGAAATGAAAGGGCTTGCATTTCTGGAAGAGGGGAAAGGAAAAGTGAAGGAAGAAACCCCCCCTAGTTGATAGCAATTCTTAAATATCTTGCCTCCCTCCCCCGCCAAACAAAAGCCAAGAAAATTTTCTGCTAATAGCAGCAATGTGTTATATAGGATGCCCCTGCTAGGCCTTGGGAAGGGCAAATTCTGGAAATGCAGTGTGAGGCAGGAGTGATGGGCACATCTGGTGGTTTCTATTGTGATGGTCATTGTCTGGTTTTTAATGCTGTTTTGACTGTGTTCCTTTATTTGGTTTAGAATAAGATACGTCTTCTAGAGAAAACAAAGACTGAAGGGTCTGGTACTAATGAAATGGCTTCTAGTTCTAGCCTGTGGCCCATTTATTCAAGTAAAAGTTCAATGTCACTAAAATCCCCAGTACAGTCTACTAAAAAGGCATTTTGTCTCTTTAATTTACAAAAAGTTTTCATATATGTTGGCCAAAGGGACAATATCTGGGTACTTTGAATGTTGTACTTTTTCCAAAGTTGTCTTTCACTTCCTATAGTGTGATTACACCAGAGGAAAGCAGGTAGCACGCTATGGGGAGCAAAGGGGCAGGAGAGCCAGAACCATGTCAATACATCACCCAGCCGTGTGGCCTTGCAAGCCCAGCCAGGTAGGAGACCCAACTGAGTGGAGGGGCTGGGCTTGGAGAAATGAAGAAAGGTAGGAGAAAGGGCAGGGAGCCCGAATGTTGCCTGCCTCTAATGCTTTAAGAAATAACCAAAGAAGTGAGTTCTTTAAAAGTTGACATTAAAAAGACATGGTCTCTGTATGAAACTATAATGGTGGATGCATTTGTCCTAACCCATAGAATGTACAGACACCAAGGGTGACCCCTAATGTAAACTACGGACTTTAGGGGGTAATGATGTGTCAGCGCAGGCTCATCAGTTGTAACAATCGAACCACTGCGGTGGGCGATGCTGATAGTGGGGAGGCTGTGCAGGTTTGGGGGCAGGAGAAGCAGATATAGGAGAAATCTCTGTACCTCCTGCTCAATTTTGCTGTGCACCTAAAGCCACGTTAAAAAAAAAAACAAAGAAGAAACGATTATAAAGCTAGGACTTAACCGAGGGGATTACAAATAAAGCGCTTCAGCCACCCAGTCGGAGGGTCACTCAGATTCTGCTGCTTTGGGGGCCGCAGAATCCTTTGTGACAGATCCTCTTCTACCTACCCGGAGTATAATTCTTCTCCCCCTGAGCTAAAGGAACCCAGAACAAACCCCAGCCGCCGTCTTACTAAAGGGAAGGAGGAGCGCCCTAGAACCACCATGTGGCCACGTACACTTGCCTTTGAGCCTCCTCTGCACAGCCCATATGAGGAGGAAGCTTCCTGCCATAGGCAGGGCCCAGCGAGCTAGCCCTGGGGTCCCCAGAATGAGCCCCCTATCTCAGCCTGAGACCCTCAACTGCTGATATTTCTAAGATGTCTAAAGTATCCTGCTCCTCTCAAGTAGGCATTAAAGGGTAGACGCACATGGCTGAGAGGAAGGCAGGGGACCCCTGTCCAGTTCAACAACCTTACTGTTCTCTCACACCAGTCTCAGGAATCCACTTCCGGGTCATTGCCAAGAAACGCTTTTGTACCTCTAGAAAAAGAATCAGTTATCATCTGAGGAAGAGACGGTGAAGAGCAGAGTATTAAATCGGAATATTAAAGCTGGAAGGAGGGTAGATCTGAATGGAAAGGGTCCATAGTTAAAAAGAAAGCATTGGAGACAGAGTGCAAACAGATTCTTGGGCAGAAGTCCAGAAGCCAAAGCAGATTCGGGTACAGCTGCTGGGGGCGGGGAGCCTCCCCACTTATTTTGTGGCACCTGTGTATGCCACATGTGCCTCACTAGACGTCGCCTCAGCAGACCGTTGAGGCTGCTTAACAACAGAAAAGACTAGTGATTCTAGCGTACGCATCATCTTTTACGTGAAAACCGATAAGCAACATTTTACACTATTTTCCATGAATACACAACACATAACGGAAGAAACTTCAGCCATTCTGAGCGACAGAGCAGCCAACCCGCCCTTGGGAAAGGACAGAGGGTGCGCGGCTGCTCACCTTCCTCCCACTTCCTGGCCACCGTGGCCGCCTTGCCCCAGCCCTGCCAGGTGCTGGTGCCCCAGGCCATTCTCCTTCCCTGTCAGCTGAGTCCCACCCCATCAACCCCTCCTCTAAGAGGCACTGCCTGGAGAACAGAAGGGCGAGCTAAGGTTCTAGAAGGATCCATCCAAGGAAAGTCAGCGTTCTGCCTGTTCTCTAATGTGTGATTTAGGGCAGTCAGGGGAAAAGAAGAGTCAAACACAATAACATTTTACAAACAATAAATTTATTTCCAAATCCTGAATTATAACCAAATTATAATTCCCCCTAGGTCTATTGTGCTGTTTTACACAAGAATTTTAAAAAACATAGTCAAAGCCGTGTCATTCATACACCAAGTGTCCCGGGGACAGTTTATTTGAATACGGTGGGTCCGGCCACCTCTTGTGGTCCTGGCAGCTGCTCTGCGGCCCCACGCCTGCACCGAGAAACTCCCACCTCCTCCACAGCAGAGCCTGGCCGCAACAGGTGCCCCCAGGGCCATGATGTACACAAATGAAAGCACACAGATGAAACGGTTTTGTCGGCAGGCCTGGGCGCTCCAGCCACGGGGCTCATGACTCAACACCTGGCCCCCCTCCTCTTCAGGGACAGCATCAGCTCAGAGCCCAAAGCGGGCTGGTGTGCGGCGAGGGGTCATGGGTTCCCCTTGCTCTTTCCGACCTGGGGTGTAGATCTTTGTAGACCTGGAGACACAGAAGAGGGGTTAGGAATCGCACTGCTGCTCACTCCGGCCAGGACACACAGGAGGACGAGGAGCCTGAGGTCTTGCTGCTTCTGTGTGTGAGCAGGCTTTGGGGCTGCAGGGTCTCCGCCCCTAGCACACTTCCACTCCCCTCGCCTTCCCTATGTGTGATCGGGAGCAGAATGAGATAGCACCTCTTTCTTCTATCCACTGAGGCAGGTTATGAGATTTTTTAACAATTCCATTCATATCCCCTAGGTGAGCTCTGAAGGGAGTCTTCCCTCCACCTCACCAGGCCGCCACTCCAGCTGTGGCTGGGCTTTGTCCCCAGTTCCTGGAAGTATCTCTAGACCCTTGGAATTTCCCAAGGGACTGGAGTGTCTCTGTTATTCACGGTGGGCCACATCTGATAGTTTATGCAAATGAGATGACTCAGGATGGTGGCTGCCCTGCCAGAAAAACCAACCTGTGAACAGAGGGCTGTGCTTTGAGCCTCGTGCTATTAGCCCAGACTCTGGGGAGGGAAAAGAGGTTGGAGACTAAGTCAACACATGGGTCCTGCCCAATAAAACTCTGGGCACCAAAGCTCCGGTGAGCTTCCCTGGTGACAATACTCTGTGTAATGTGCCAGGAGGGTAACATGACCCCAAGGACAATGGAAGACTTCACATCTAAGACCCTCTCAGACCTCACTTTATACATCTCTCCCTTTGGCTGGTTCTGTGTCCTTTTGCTATAATAAAACTGTAATATGTATAGTACTTTCCTGAGTTCTGCGAGGTATTCTAGCAAATTATCAAACCTGAGGGAGTCCATGGGGATCCCCAAATTTGTAACAAGTTGGTGAGAAATGAGGGTGACCCTGGGTACCCCCCAACTTGCAGGTGGTGACTGAGGTGAGAGCAGTCTTGCAGGGACTATGCCCTTCACCTGTGCAGTCTAACTCCAGGCACCAGGGCAGACGCAGGTGCCCAAGGCTCTCCTGGCCTTGCCTCTCCACTGTGATGTCCAAGCCCTAGCCTGTTGGTAAAGCTGTGAGACCTACTCTGCCGCTCCAGCCCACCTTGGGCCCCATCACAACATAACAAACAATGACCAGGAGTTGCAGCTCTATCACCACTCCTTGAAAGTATGTCCAAAACCCCTCCCGTCTCCACGTGACCACAGTCAACTCGTCACCAATTCACCTCTGCACATTTAACTTCTCTTAAATCGCGACCCTGCCTCAGGGCCTGGTCAGTCCAGCTGGTGGGCTCCATCAGGACAAGAGTCCCGAGACCACAGCTCACCTGACACTACCCAGGGGACTGCGCTTTTCCTGCTCCTGCCGCCGGGCCCGCAGCTGCTCCTCGGCCAGTGCCATCTCCTCCTCCATGGCAGAGGCTTCCTCTTTGGCCCGTCGGCGGTTCTCCTAGAGAAGGGAGAGGTACTGGGGTCACTGGGGATTGGCGGGTGAGGAGGGCCAGCCTGCACCCATCTCCCTGCTGCAAGCCAGGTGCTGGGTAGACCTTGCCAGCTCCCAAAGGCAGGGACACACAGCTCCCTGCCCCAGCACTGAGGCCTGCTTTGCTCACTGATCCAAGACAGACATTGGATGATTGAGTCCTCACCCTGTCATGCCTCAGCCCTCCACTCAATTTGCTAAGTGCTTACATGCTCTAACCAAGTTCATAACCATGCCAGGAAGTACAGGAAATAGAGAAGACATGACATCTGGCTGGAGAGGACGGACACAGGAAGATGTGTGCGGGCCCGGTGTGGGGAGGACTATGCTGAGAAGGGGGGAAGCTAAAGTCCACAACATTCTGCAGCCCTACCTCCAGCTGGTAGCCACCAGTGGACACCAAGACTGTCAGGAGACCGAGAAGTAAGTAGAGAATTTATAACGGAGGGTCTGGTGGGACCACTGAGCAATCTTAGTGTCTTCAAAAGTGGCACCACCAGACCTTATGTGCCTCCTGACTGGATCTAAAAGGAGGTTCACAGCACCACATGCATTTATGCATCCTTACCCGAAACAGCTGAATCTGAATCTAACCAAGGCTTTAGATTAATGACTAGCTTACAGAAAGCACACGGGATAGAGGCAAAAGTTAAATACGTTGAGGAAGCAATCAGCTCAAAACAGAACGTGGAACATTCTACAAGATGACCAACCTGTTTTCTCCAATAAGTCAATGCCATAAAAAATGAGTGGGGGCAGAGCTTGTTCCAGAATAAAAGACTTAATATATGTAATGACAAATTTCAATGCCTGGATCCAAATTCAAGCAAATCAATTATAAAAAATTATCTTTGGAATAAAAAAGGAAAGATGAATAAGAAGTGGAGACTTTAGCAACGTTAAGGATTAATTCTGTTGAGTAAGATTTGCATGGAGGTTATGTTTTAATTTTTGAAAGTCCTTTTAGAGGCACATATTCAAGTGTTTATGGGTGAAAAAATATAATGTCTGAGGTATGCTTTAAAATATTCCAGGAAAAACCAATATGTATGGAGCGGGGTGGGAATAAGAGAAACAAGGTTGGGCAGATGTTGATAATTATGGAAGCTAGGTGAGGAGCTCGCGGCTCATTACACTGTTCTGTCCACTTGTATGAGTATTTGGACTTTTCAATACGAAGTTGTTTTTTTGAGGCTCAGCAGACCAAGCAAATGGAGTGCGTGGGGGGAGATCAGACAGACTAACCTGCCTGGATCACAACTTTTATGTTTGACAGAGAAGTGAAGGGAAGCCAGATGACGATGTGTCTTTAATACCAGGCTGAGAGGAAAGCGGATCCCAGAGACAACAGATCCTCCATAGAAAAGCACAGGATCCTTACCTGCCGAGACTTTCCTGCCTGTTTCACGCTGTAGAACATGGGGCCCAGCTCTGCCAGCCACTCTCCGTCCACAGCAGTCACACACTGCATGTACTCCTGCAGGCAGAAGGGCCACAAAGCGGTGGTCACAGAAGGACCAATGCTTTGAGCTGTCCCTCCCAGAGCAGTTCCACAATTAGGAGCTGTATGGGAAGGGCCTACCCCTAGCCCTGTGAGGCTGAAAAAGGCAAGGGAAAGCCGCAGACACTGGGATTCTAATCCCTTCTTCCATCCAAATTCCTCCATGCTTGAGAAAAAGGCCCCTATTGTCCAACAGAAAAGGCCCAGCCCCTCAGAAAACCCTTCTAACAACACCAAAAGGGCTTGCTTGTCCGCGGCAGCAAGTAGGAAACAATCCTGCTGGCACAGCCGAGGCCACTGGAATCTAGAGGTTAACTGTGTATCCATATAAACTTCCCCAAACCCCCAACTGAAAACCAACCTCAATTTCCCTGCAAGCAACGCATGTGGCCTTAAGCCTCCCAAGCTCAAAACCCATCCCAGAAGGCGGCAAAGGGTTATTACAAAGGCCTGGCCCAGCCAAGTGGGCCTACAGTCATACAGGCTGCCTTGGAAAAGACTCACCTTGGTGGTCATGACCAACTCGTGATACACAATGTAGTCTGGGGTGTAGCCCATTCCAAAGAGGGAGCTGGTGGGGTGCAGGTGGCAGGGCATGCCTGTCCGGATATTCACATACTCCCCGATTCCCTATGGAAGAGATGCAACAGGTGGCTACATTGCAAAACACTGCACATCTGGGCCGCTACCCAGTCCAATACTGTCTTGACACAGGCTTTTGGGGGAAGCCCAGATCTGCAGGACTGTACAATGAGACAGGAGACCTCTGCCCTCGAAAGAAGTATCAGGCCCAGAGGGGCCATAGCTCCACTAGGCTCACCTTGAGCTTGGCTGCCTGGTGGAAATAGGCAGCACAGATACACTTTCTGACAATGTCCCAGTCGGTGCCACACGAGGCCAGGCTCATCCGCTGCTGCACCATGATGTCCTTGAGCTGAGCCCGCACCTCCCGGACCTAGAGCAGGACACAGGTAGACAAGGATGGAGCCCTCCTTCCCTGCATCCCAACCCTCCTCCCAATGTGCTGCTTGTCTCGGCCACTGCCCCCACCTTCCGCATGGCCTTGGCATGGATGAAATGATCGTTACACCAGATGGTAGAGTAATTGTTGTTCTTCCACTGCAGGTAGACATTCAGGTAGGTCAGATGGTCACTCTCAGGGACTGCGAACTTCTCCCGGATTTGATCGCTCTCCTCCTCTCGGCCCTAGGAAGGAACAAGAGAAGTCCAGGTCCAATGAGAAGAGCTATCTCACACTATCATCTACCCTCACCACAACTAAAAACACATCAACATAGTGCCCTGACAATATAGGAAAAATAAATTAGTTTACAACAAAATATTTATTCTAAAATGTGAGGGCTCAGGCACAGCCATCCTAGAAAAAACTGCAAAACATTCCCTGAGAACCATGGATCTTGCCCACCCCTTCCCCTACCCAAACCTGCTTAACATAAAACAGCAAAACCACTCTTTGGAAACTGATTCCTGCCCCTCCCTCCACTCTGTCTTAACAACACAGAGAGAAACTACTCCCCTCTCTCAACCTTCCCTGAGCCCATAACCTCCCGAGATCCCTGGGAGGAGAGGAACCGGACAGCATCTCCCACCTTGGGCCTGTAGAAGATGGCTGGGACCGAGAGCATGGAGACGATGAGCAGGATCTCGGAGCTGCAGCCCATGTCACAGGACACAATGAGCATCTTGGACAGGGCCGGGTCCAGCGGGAACTCCACCATCAGCCGCCCAGTCGAGGTCAGACCGCCTGGGAGAGAGGAGCAAATCCGCACGGTCAGTGGACACAGTGCCATAAGAGGGAGAACCCAGGCGCCAGAGCCCACGGGGCCCTGCCCGGCTCCCGGGGCCACAGCACCTGTGTTGTCCAGGGCCCCGAGGATCCAGAGCTGATACATGGAGTTGAGCATGTTGTCCTCCGGGGGCGGGTCCATGAAGTGGAACTGCAGCAGGTCCTGCACCCCCAGGGACTTGAGCAGCAGCACCACGTTGGCCAGGTTGGTCCGCTGGATCTCGGGCACCGTGGTGGTCAAGAGCTCATTCTTGTAGGCGCTCTGGGTGTAGAGCCTGTGGGGGAGAAGACGCAGTCCTGACGCACTTCCCACCATGCTGCCCGGCTGAGCCCCTCAGATATGCCCAGCTGTCTACACAGGGACCAACACTGGGCTTGTGCACCCAGAAGAGGCAGTGCAGATGAAAGCCACGGGTAAGGAGAAGAAGTCCTCATTTCTTCCCCCCACCTCCCCCTTCCCCTTACAATCACGAATCTCCACCTACTCAAAGCTCAGTCCTGCCAATTCACCATTCTGCTGGAGTCTCCTATGTACTTGTTTCATTTCTGGAACCAGTGAGCCTGGGACTAGAATTATGGCTGGGGTTTTTTTTCTTTATATTTTTCTAGATTTTCTGAATTTCTATAGTTAATACATTATTTTTACATATCAGAACAAAAAAGAGAGAGAGAGTAATTGGAGGAGGAAAAAAAGAACCGGTGCTGTAATGTGTTCACATTTATCTTCTGGGAGGAGGCACACTGTAATCACTGGTCATCCGCTGCAGATACCTTCAACACAGGTCTTCCTAAAACCCAAGGCTGCTCAGACTTCAGGGCTGCCTGGGAAAGCAGCTTCTTCCACTCAGCAGCATGTGATGAGAGGACCAACAAGTGGCTGCCCCACCATTGGTTCCCAGCCTCAGGGATCACCTCTCTGCAGGATCACAGTCCAAGCCTTCCCACCCCAGCTGGGGCTCCACCCCAGAAAGCAGGCTAGCACAGGGCTCCTACCTGAAACACTGACCTGGGCCCGTCCTGCCGGCTCGCCCCGACCTCTGGTTGGCATTGGCCTGGCTGATGGGGTAGATCTGCAGAGCATCCATGCCAATCCTGGGGTTGAAGACCTAGGAGGGGACAGTAAAGACCTGACTAAGGACAGAGTGAGGGGAAAAAGGGAGGCAGGCTTGAGACAAAGACAAACCCTGGGTGCTACACATCACAGGATGAAGTGTCTTAGCGATGTAAGCAGCCATCTTTCGGAACCAGGAACCTCAAGAAATTTCCCCTAAACACCAGCTCCGCAATCTCTATCGAGCTACGTAAACTGTGTGTCTACCTCGAGTTATCACAAGGATGGAATGAATCAAGCACATGGCAAAACCAGCACTCAATAAACACCACCACCACTTCCATGAGCAATCGTCGTTTGAGGGCCACGGACCCAGGGCCTGCCTTCCCACCCCCTTGGCTGAGTTAGCTTTGGGTGAAGGCCCAGGGCCCCGGTGCCTGTCTCCTCTTACCTTTAATTTACAATAACCAGAATCGATAACAAACATGATGCCATCGACAGTCAGAGAGGTCTCAGCAATGTTGGTGGCAACAATACACTTCCGAACGCCATCCGGAGCCTGGAGCCGGACAGGACACTCATGGAGGGAAGGCTGTAGGCCTTCAGGTAGGAAAAACCCCACAAGGAGAAAAGTACACCCCACCCATGCCAGAAAAGTAACACCCTCCCTCTTGCCCTCCTTTGGGGGAGTCTGGGGGAATACCAAGGTGGGGACCCATCTCACCTTCTGGAAGATTTTGGCCTGGAGGTCAGAAGGCAGCTGGGAATAGATGGGCAGCACAGCCAAGGCGGGCGCGTTCTCCAGTTCTTCCAGATGCTCCACAATCTGGTCTGAGGTCACCTGAGGGCACAGAGAGGAGCTGTGAGACACCAGATCCCCCAGTTCTCACAGGAAGGACACACCCGTTCATCCCAGTCATGACCGAGGCACGCACCTCGATGTCCTCTTGGCCAGGCATGAAGATAAGGATGTCCCCGGGGGCCCCCGACAGATGCACCTGCAGAGACTGCTTCACTGCGGCCTCCACATAATCCTCCTGGGGGGTCTGCAAACCAGTGAGGGACACCGTGAGAGGGAATGCAGGCCAAGCCCCCACTGGGAACTGGTGACCCAGTTCTGGTCAGGGGCTAGAGCCGATGAACTCTCAGGGCTGCCGCACCTGCAGACAGGCCTGATGGCCCTCCCTGAGCCCTGCACGTCCACTCCAAAGAAACAACCAAGCGAAACCTCCCCAGAGTGCAGCCCTTTGCCTCCAAGCCCTATACCCGCAGGCTCCCAGGGTCCCCACAAAACCTCTCCCGACTCAGTGTGCCACTCCACATCCCCCAACCAGCTCCTCATCAAGGGTCAGGGCAGTTCCAAAACAGGGCCTCAGTACCTTGCTGAAGAGGATGTCAACAGGGAAGGTACGACCAGGGATGTGGAAGATGGGGACATTCCCAAAAAAGGAAGCAAATTTCTCTGCATCCATGGTGGCCGATGTGACGATGAGCTTCAGGTCTGAGCGCCGAGCCACCACCTAAAAGAAGAAGTCAGTCAGAGGCTTCCCCACAGTTTTGGGACCCTTGGCTTCTGCCCTCCAGTCTCATCGGCATCACTACCAAATGAAACAGAAGTCAAAGCTGACGGATGGCTCATTAGATTCGTAACAATCCTGAACTGAATCCGTGGAGCCACAGCCAGGAGAACCACAGGTCACTCAGCTGAGCAAGAACAGAGTAAACCACCACCAGCTCTGAACCCCGCAGCCAAGGGCCTCAGGGGCAACTCGGCCTGTCAAAGACCCCCTCAGCTTCCCCAGGCTAGACCCCAGCCTGCCTGGAGTGCCTCGTCACTAACTCCTGGCAGGGCGGTGGTCCAAGCCCCACAGGCACAGAGGCTGGACCCGCAGCCCTCACCTCCCGGAGCAGCCCAAAGAGCACGTCGGTGTTGAGGGAGCGCTCGTGGGCCTCATCCATGATGATGGCGCTGTAGTGATCCAGGTCCGCTTCCCGGAGGGACTCTCGCAGCAGGATTCCATCAGTCATGTACTTGATCAAGGTGCTTTCTGAAGTGCAGTCTTCGAAACGGATGGCATAACCCACCTGGAGGCCAGAGAGACCGCTCAGAAGCTCTGGGCGCCCAGTCGCCCTTGCACACCCCGAGCTGGGTCCAGGCCTCAGCAGATCAGCCCAAATGACAGAAGCTACCGGGCAAGAATGACACAGCTCAGCGCTTGCGCCCACTCACCTCCTCACCAAGGCTGCCCCCCATCTCTTCACTGACTCTCTTGGCCACTGACATGGCAGCCACACGGCGGGGCTGCGTGCACCCGATCATCCCATAGTCCGTGTAACCGTCTTCATGCAGGTACTGGGTCAGCTGAGTGGTCTTACCACTCCCTGTCTCCCCAACCACAATCACGATGCTATTATCTCTGCAAGGAAGAGAAGATAAAGGGTGAATCGGCCCGAGTGGAAGGCCACCTCCTACCCCCACCTGTAGCTATCCAAGGAGCATGCCTGTGCAGGGAGGATTTCCCTGGGAAAACGGTCTTATACTGAAACACCCTCTAAAAAGTCTGGAAGACAGTATGGTTTAAACAAATGAACTAAAACAAAACGATGCCATCTTGCTTACTTCAAGCAGGGTAGCCCAGGGCACCCAAGTGAGGGGAAAAAATCCTTTCCCTTCTCCATCAGATGTCATACCCAAAAGAAAAAGAGCTGCAGAGTACACACAGGAGAAAATGGGACACCTGATTCAACAGTGGAATCCCGACCCGGGGTGGACACAGTTACCTGATAATCGTGAGCAGTTCCTGCTGCACAGCAAAGATGGGCAGGTACTGCCTCTGCTCCAGAATAGACTTCTTCTTTGCGAATTCACTGCTGGCTTCGCTCTTTTTCTTCATGTGGTCTGCAAACTTCTGCTCTGTCCTGAGAACACACAGCAGCCTAAGCGCCCTGCACGGCTTCCCACATCTTCTCTCCTGACTGGGTTACTGCCCTGCTTCCTACACCCAGAAGTGAGCACTGCTTCAAATATGCAGGAAATCTTTGAGACGCCACAGCTGCCAGGTGCTGCTCATCTCCTCTGTCCTAAGGGACCAGACTGCTGTCTGAGAATCCATCGTCCAAAACCTGCTCAACGCCCCCAGGACACACAGCTGCAGAGGGCTCAGAGGAGCTACAGATCAGCGAGTGGCAAATCCTCTGCCCTGAAAGACTTCAGCCAGAAAAGGAGCTGAAATCCACAGGTCATCACCTTATATGGAACAACCCTGGGCAATGTCAGCACCACACTTAACAGGCTGAAAAGAGGAGTTGTGGTTACAGTCATGACCAAGGTCAGACTCCCTCCCACCTCTTGGTGGGACAGCAGAGTCCATAAGGCTTTATTTTTAAAGAACTGTGAGAACAATCCCACTTGACGTTTACCTACAGCTTCCACTGAAAGCGCTCAAGTATCCGACACACGTACATCCCCAGGCTGCAGAGCGAAAAAGGTACCAGTCCTACCTTACCTACATTAGTCTACAGTCTCCACCCATCCCTTCCCCAAGAGACTTTTCCTCCATCAGATTTGAGCCCACGCTCTGTCAAACTTCCTGTTTCTAACATCCCAGTCATTCCCAGTCAGCTAACAATTAACACCTATGGGATTAAATTAACTAGAAACTAACAAGGGCTGATCAATAGCACCAACTTCTCACTTCTCATAGGGTTATAGAGAATTAACTCAGATGACAATTTTGTAGGATTTCAGAGTGTTCAATGAGATTCAGAAGGGACATTTGAGTTCAGCCACCTACACAATGAGGAAAGCCCAATAAGCAGTTATCCAACATCTGCTTAAATACCTCTATGAATGGGGAAGTCACTACCTGAGAAGACAATCCTTTCTATTCTCAAACCTCTATTAAAAATAGTTCTTCCTTAGATTGAACTAAAATCTAAGGGTGCAAAGCACACTTTCTCACACTGAGCATCTGAAAGGCACTCTGGCAGAGTGGCTAAGAGTGTGGGCTCTGAAACTAGACTGTCTGGGTGTGATCCGCACTCCACCATTTCTAGCTGGGTAACCTCAAACAAGTTACTTAACCTCCCTGGACCTCATCCTCCTCGCATGAAAAATGGGAAAGATTACACCTGTCCCATGGGACTGTCATGAGAATCCAATGACTGAATATCTGTGAGTTCTGTGGTGCTGCCTGGCACAGAAGAAGCTCCTGCAGTATCAGGGGCGACAGTAGGAATGTTATCTCAGAAAAGTCGAAAAGACCAGGAGGAAGGGACCGGAGACTCAAAATGACATCATTTTCCTATTGGTGAGTGACGAATCCTATCAGACCCCTTGAGGCCCCATCTTCAGAGACACCTGCTGCTGGCGAGACTCCTACCTGTAGTCCACTTTACCGTCCTCTGTCAGAGCTTTATCCGGCTCTTCCTCTTTTTTGACACCCATTATATCTCCCAGTTTGGTTCCAGCCAATTCCCAGTGTTTGTGTTGAGCCTGAAAAAGACACAAAAAGTCAATCTGCTCCATCCCGTGACACAACTGTGGTCCACGGAAAATCAATCCCATCTGACAACAGGCTTCATCTAGCAGGCAGTAAATTCCCACAAGGTAGCAGTGGCACCGAGCCGTGCCTCCCAATCTTATGTCTGAAGCTCCTGAGAAACCAGGCCCCGGATTATCTTAACTGAGGCCCTGGAGGAGGAATGCAATACCCTCCCACAAGGGCTGTTTCTTGCTCAATGAGTTTCCTCTAACTGCCAATAGGAACCCTACCTGTGAGGTGGAACATGATCTTTAAAAAGAAGAAAAAACAAAAAAAAACAAAAAAATAGGCAGATACTCTCTGGCCCTAGAAGACGAGAAACCAACCTTTTTGCGTTCCTTTTGCTCCCTGTGCTTCCGCACCGTTTGACTGCCTTTTCTAGCGATAATGGCCAGGTCAGAAGTGGCGTCCTTGACTGGAATCACAGGCTCTGGCTGCAGGAGGTTGAGGAAAAAGAGAAATTCTGCACTGACCATTAAACTCAACACAAAGGTCCACTTCGTACTGGCCCTGGTAAACAAAGGGTTGCTACCCTACCCCTATCGTGATGGGGCATTTTTCCTCTCCTTTCCTTTCTCTTTCTTTCTTTTCCCATTCCAGGCTTCTCTGAGCGTTCTTCTCTCTGACAACAGAGGACCCTCACCTGCTTGGTGAAGACGATGCGCCCATCCAGAAAGGGAGGCACCAGGTTATGCACCATCAGATGGACCTTGGCTGCACTGTCCTCTTCAAAGTCGTCGTCCACCTCCAGCCGATGCACCACCCCGCTGGTGAGCATGCGGTTGGTCTCCCAGCGTTCGTTATCCTGTGAGGACACAACGGGAGGCCACGTTAAGACTGCAACTGCAAGGCCATCCTGAAAGGTCCCAGGTGAGGCCACACAGAGGGTCCTGACAGAAGGGCCACAGGGGCTGCAGAGATGTCACGGGCCTCTCTACCCTGCAGCTCCTTAGACAGAAGAATCGCTGATCCCAAACCACCTGCAGTACTCTTCCCAGAAGCAACCCGTTGTATCTAAGGCAGAACCTCTATATGGATACACAAACGGTGACTGTCCCTGGCCCCGCTGAGAGACACAAAGGACACACCACAGAGCCGGGGCCTGACCTCCCAGTTCCCATCAACAGCACCCCTCCAGGAACTACTGCAGAAGACGGAAGTCACGATTTGGGTTGGGTTTTTCTTAAGTTACTGATAAGTTCCCTGCCCACCCCTCTGCCTCCAGAGGAATCGCTAAGTCTATGACTTCAGCAGCGGGGAGACAAGCTGTGCCGTTGGCAGGTGCATGTGACCTGCCGCTTCTCCAGCTGAATCTGCTCCACCTGCTGTGGGCAGCCTCACCTCATTGATCTGCCTCCGCTGAGCCGAAATGCGCTTCTGCTTCTGTTTGTGCAGATGCTGCTCCCGCCTCCTCACGTAGTCCTCAGAGGAGTAGGCCAGGGGGTTGTGGAACTCATCATATCCCTCATCCATCATGTACCAATCCCGGTCAGCTTGCTGCGGCACAAGAGACAAAGCAATAAGAACAAGGCGCAGATCGAGTTTCTGTGCAAGACGTGGCCAGAAGGGGAGGACGTGTTTGGTAAGAAGTCACTGGTGCAGCATAGCAGTCCTCGTGAGAGACACAAGAGAGGCTGTAAGACGAGCCACCTAGAGGAGAAGCAGTTTACAGCGCAGCCCACCATGACGGCGCTTCTTACGTTTACCACACGATGGCACCAGCACACAGCCGGAAAAGTTAAGTCTGACCTGCATTTGGTGAGAAGTTTGACCACAGAGCCTTTGCCTGGAAAGAGATTCCATGGCTTCGAGACTGAACGTGGCTCAACGTCCGGTTCCACTACAGTGTAACCCATGACCCTTGTGCTCAGACACCCCCGGTCACCCACTCACTGACAGATGGCCACCACCCCTCATTCAGTCCCTCAAAGATGTAGTTTTTACCCTCTGGTCATCCTCCCATTGCTGCCGCTCCTCTTCTGTGTCGAATGAAATTCCTTCTTCGCCATCCTCACGTCTCCCTGTGGGAGAACACGTAGCAGGTCAGTCTGCACGGTCCCAGCTCATCCCCAGTGGCCTCACACAGACCTGCCAAGTAGCACAGCCCCAGCCCGGCTCTGCCCAGCCCCACCAGGAAAAGCGACCCTGCTTCCTGCTTCCCACTTCCACCCTGCCTTACCTCGGCCCCTGGACAGACGTGGGGTGGACCCCAGATGTCTTCTGTCATCGGCCCACTCATTGTATTTGTAGGATGGGGTTGGCAGAGGTGTGTCGTCTGAGTACCTGCTCCTCACAGACCTGGGAAACAGTATAACCAGCCTCACTAAATAGTCACTAAGCTGAGATGTGTTCCCCAGCCACCATCTGCCCTCCCAGCCCCAATCACGCCCACCCCGTGCCGCCCACCCAGAGAACCTGGACTGTACCACCCAGAATGTCACCTGTCCCTATCTCGACTGGACAGCCGATGACTCCGCTCAGAATCCCGATAGGAAGGTGTTGGGGAGGGCGATTCCCACTGTGAGCGCTTGGAGGAGCCATAGCCACTGTCCTCCTCATCCCAGGTAGACCTTGAAGGGGTGGCTGCATCTGGGCCACAAAAGACACATCCACAGGGAACGCCTAAGACATGGCTACAGAGCCATTAGGTGAAAGTCAATTCACCAAATTTCTTTTACTATTTATAAACTTTGTACCTATTTGCAACGGATAAGATGGTTTTGACAGCTTTTAAAGAGATCTGAATTTTAATGTCCCAGTTTTCATCTGTGCTCATAACAACATTTTAAGGAATATCCAATTTATCTCTGCAAGCACATCCCTCTTGAATGTACATATTTCTTTGTATTAAAACTTTCTTCTGCCCCTACTCCACCCACCCCCAGCTCCCTATTCTTTCCTACCATTTGGAAAACTGGCCACTCAGCAAACTGGCAAATCATGTTAAGGGAGCATATCTGTGTCCACAGAGAAGTCCACAGCCTTCCCAACTGAATCAACTGACTCAGAACTAAGTATTCCCAGAAATTCATGGTGAAATCAGGAATTCCAACCCAGTTCCACTGAGGATGAGAGTCACTCACCCTGCCTCTCATACACTTGGCTCTCACAAACCACCACAAGCAACAGCTCAGACTACCTTTAGGCCGGTGTCGGGGGCTCTCAGGTTCGTTTCTTCTGCCGCTGCGCTCTGACCCTCCATCTCGCTCCGACCTGCTGCTGTGCCTGTTTCTATCCCGCTCATCTGTGAGGAGTCACCGGCAGAGCTTAGAAAACAGGTGTCCCATCCTAACTTCCACCCATCTTCACCCTAGAGAAAGGACAAGCCTCCCCACTCACTCACAGGTGCAACCTCACTGCTCTAATGCGATCCATGGGCTCCTGAAACTCACATATCCCCATTCTTTCAAGGGCAAAAATTAGTTACTGGCTAGAAAGTTTCAAACTCATAGTAAGTTATTTTCCTGCAAGAATTCAAAAAAGAGTAGTTACAAGTCTATAATGAATAGTTATTTAATAGTTGCAAGCCTACAAGCTACAGAAATCAAACAACACTGAGGAAAGCCAGTATTGGATTTTATGTCTAGCTTTGATCCACAGCACCGTCCTTTTTCTCTCACCAACACTAGTGTCAATTGATTTCTCAAACATATTACCCATTTTCACCTTTATCACCAATTTTCAGGATAAAATGAGGACCACACACTCAAGCAAAGCAGCTATGTTGCAAGTAACAGCTCTTTTCTTAAACTGCCTGCTAATCCCAATACCAATACCAGGGTCAAAACCAACCAGGCTGACATGAAAATGGAGTTCCCTAATTAACGGTGTTATAAAAACTCCCACAACAGGAAAAAGGCCGACATGCTAATTCAGGTGCTTAGCAGGCACTAGGAACTCTGCTGGGCAGTTTACCTCTGTCTCTCTTGCGGTCACAGTCTCGATCCCTCGACCTCTCCTTCTTCCGATCCTTTTCTTCTTTGGACGAGGCGTAGACACCATGTTCCCGCCACTCCCGCTCTCTCTGCCGACTGCGTTCCCAAAACTCTTCACTCACACCACCAGGATGGGATGGAGTCTCTACCCGAGCAGATCGATAATGTCTGAAACAGGGAGGGCAGCTGGTAAAGGGCTTATCCATGGAAGAAAAACCTGCCCCAAACCTTTGGCCAGGCCAAACATGTGACCTGGCCTTTTCCACTTTATCTCCCTGGTACGGCAGGTTTGCACATGGCAACAACCGTAAGTGCTTCTAACCTCCATCATCTACTCTTTAGGTGCCTTTGAATCTTCCCCCAGATCTGAAGAAAATACCAATTCTTATCTAGCCTCAATGTTATAGAATCACAGTAAAATCATAAAGTCCTAAATGTCCAACAAGAAAACTGAGAGATAAACATGAGATGCTATTTTCTGGCCTCCGTTTTCATTCCCTTTGGGGCAGTCCACCCGAAGGCTCTTACCTGTCTTTCCGGCTACTGTGGCCAGCCTGGTCACTGCCCTCCTCCTCAGCATCCTTCTGGTCGTCCTTGCTCTCTTCCCAGTCCTTATAGGAAGAGATTCTGGACTTCTTCTTGTCCTCCCCATCATCCTTCTCCTCTCTCTCCCTCCTTTTCAGGGAAGCCAACAAGTCTAGTCCCAGCAAGGAAGGGCGGGGAGCAGGGGCCTTGAAGACATGCTGCTCACTAGATGCACTTTTGGTCTTGAAAATAAGACCGCCAACCTGGGAGTCCACATCAGTGCCTTCCAATCGATGGATTGAAGCATCCTCGCTGGTGTCCTCCATGACAGGCTCTGGGATTTCTCTGGAAGGAAAACAAACCATTTGATATCAGACATAAGAAGGGAAAAGGCTTGGCTCTGCTACATCCCAGAATAACCGTAGGTATATGGATCTCTGGGGGGTTGACCTCCCCCTCAAGATCAGAACTCCTTTAGTTACCTCTTACCAAGACCTGTCCATCAAGTCATCGACAATCTCAAAAGATCTTCCTACTTCCACCCCAACTCACGTCAGAAACAGATACACACACACACACACACACACACACACACACACACACCAGGATCCAAGAGGGTATCATCCAGGCAAGAACAGACCTCACTAAGGGACACTTACTAGAGCATTATGGCATCTATAAAGGGCGTTTAGGGAAAACACCACTAGATTTTAAATCAGAAACCTCAATTAGAACCCAGGCTCTTGACATTTTCTACCTGCATGATTGTAAGCAAATAACTTAATCTTTGGTTAGGCATAATTTCTACACCTGCAAAATGGAAGTACTTTTTGCTCTATCTAATCCATGGAGTTATTGTGAGAATCAAATATGAAAGTGTATGCGAAAGCACTCTGTAACCATAAAGAGTTACATAAATGTCATCGTTACATTATTTCACTTGCTGTGCTCCAAGGTATTGATTTGGGTCCCTCACCATGTTTTTACACAAGTTCTTCGTCCTCTCCCTTCCTTTAAACTACAGATATAGCAGAGTTGTTGACGTATAAGACTACCATCCATGTGATCCATACTTTAATGAATTGTGTTTTGTAGAAAACACTTCTCTCACAGCAGTCGAAATCTATTTAGCAACAATTCAAGTTCACCAAAAAAAAAAAAAAATTAATGAGAATCACCAGGCTAGTAAATGATATTTCTGAAAAGTAGGTAACTGTAGGATTTTCTGGCATTCAACTTATAACAAATTCCTCTTTACCTCCCACTATACACAATCTACTTATTCTGAGTGCTTGAATAATTTCCCTCATTCCAACAAGCCAGTAAAGCAAAGAACTGTCAAGGGATAGGGTACCACCAGCATCCAGAATGTTTCACCCAGCTCTAATTAACATATACAGCTCTATAGAAAAATATTGTTAAACAGACTGAACATATAGTATGAACAACAGTTGCATTTTTAAAAATGCCATCAGGCAGAAGAGAAAAGGGAAAGCTACCTATTGGTGACATCTGTATTCATGTGAGGAAATCTAAACAGGAAGGTAGGATTTACATGTTCTGCTCAGTAGTCTGAACTAGAAAATGTACTTCAAGAATGTCATTTTATGCAGGAGAGAGAACCTTGTCTGTCTTGTTGACTGCTTTGCCCAGTGCCTAGCAAAATAAACGTTTGAGGAATAAATGAATGAATGAGTTTAAACTGATTAAAGGAAACAGGGAGCCAGAAATTTCTAGGGACAACAAAGAAAGATGCCAGCAGCACAGGAAAAGGAGTCTGACAAACAGGACAACTAACAGCTGAGAAAAGTAAATAAGAAGCTAAATGTTGGCTTGTGAAGAATAATTAGTGGCAAAGAAGCCACAAGAGGTACAAGAAAAATATTGAAGAAAAAACTGGATACATTCATTCAACAATTACTGAGTGCTTTCTGTGAGCCGATCGCTGTTCTGGGCATTAGAGATAAAGAAGAGAACAAATCAGACAAAACTCCCGACCTTTTTGGAGCTGACATTCTAGTAAAAGATATCACCTGGTAGAGATACCACTGTGACAGAGAAGAGGAAGACAAAAGGAGCCCTGCTGGGCTCGGTGTCCGTCTGGGAGTGGACTAATAGGAAGTGAGCAGGGTGACCCCCCGGTCAGCATCCCTGGACTTCTGCGAGGCCAGGCCAGGAAGCTGGATCTGACCTGAGCAAGGAGAAAGGCCGGTCTTGCAGGACCTAGGCAGCATCCCTAAGGTGAGTAACGCAAGTTGGGTGACAGGGACAAGACTTTCCAAACCTGGGCCCGAACCTGAGCGAGGGGCCGATATCCGCCGCTTGGAGCCGCCACGATTGGCGAAGAAAAGGTCGGAAATGAAGAATGGACACTCACCTCACCAAGCCCGACTCTCGGGACCTTCTGTCCCGGATTCTGGGGCGCTGGCGCAGCCACTCCTCGCTCAGACCGCCTCAGAGAGCCAATATCCGCACCTTGAAAGCCGCCATTATTGTCCCATAAGACTTTGCGCGGCCCCCTCTATCCGTCCAAAGATACCATCGAGAGCAGCCCGAAAAACGCCCGTTCCTAGTGCGGGACAGAACGCTTACAAGGCTAGACTGTCTTTCTCTGCGGCTCTGATCAGAGGCACTTCCGAGTCTCCTGACGACCAATCACGCTTAGTCTAAGAGGCGACGCCCCGCCTCTAGGTGGAATGTGGGAAGGAGAAGTTAAAGAGATCGGTCATATTTATAGGGGCGGAAGTGACCCTAGGGCTTCCGGTCAGGGCCAGGGAAGGTGGGCGGGGACTAGAATAACCTCTTCCGCTTATTTGAGCTGGGCCTAATGCGAGTTCATCACTGCGCCTGTGCGTCTTTTTCCGTTTCCGTCCCCTTAAAGTGGTCAGCCACAGTTGCTAGGCAGCTCTAGCCCGTGGGTTACTTTGGTTTGGGGTCGCAGCCGCGGTTGGGGGAGGAGGAAAGAGCCTCCCCAGTCGGCTTTTTGGAGAAAGGGTGAGGGTTGCCGACAACCCTGAAGTGGAAGAGAGGGAGCTGACGTGTACAAATAAGTAAGTATCGTTTTCCCTGGCAGTTGTGGGCCAGGAGTAGCCCAACCACTGGCATCATTAAAAGTATGTCGGGGCTTCCCTGGTGGCGCAGTGGTTGAGAGTCCGCCTGCCGATGCAGGGGACACGGGTTCGTGCCCCAGTCCGGGAAGATCCCACATCCCACATGCCGCGGAGCGGCTGGGCCCGTGAGCTATGGCCGCTGAGCCTGTGCGTCCGGAGCCCGTGCTCCGCAACGGGAGAGGCCACAACAGTGAGAGGCCCGCGTACCGGAAAAAAAAAAAAAAAAAAGTATGTCGGACTTCCCTGGTGGCGCAGTGGTTAAGAATCCGCCAGCCAATGCAGGGGACAAGGGTTCAAGCCCTGGTCCGGGAAGATCCCACATGCGTGGAGCAACTAAGTCCGTGCGCCACAACTACTGAGCCTGCGCTCTAGAGCTCGTGCTCCGCAGCAAAAGAAGCCACCACGCCAAGAAGCCCACACACAGCAACGAAGAATAGCCCCTGCGCGCCACAGTTAGAGAAAGCCCACTCGCAGCAACGAAGACCCAACGCAGTCAAAAATAAAATTTTTTAAAAAGTATGTATGTCGGATATTTGGGGAAAATAAAGACGCGCAGCCCAGTGTAAGTAAAAGTCACTCGTC
Organism: Leucopleurus acutus; assembly: GCF_964270905.1. Lineage (NCBI taxonomy): Eukaryota > Metazoa > Chordata > Mammalia > Artiodactyla > Delphinidae > Leucopleurus > Leucopleurus acutus. The sequence goes on along the minus strand of NC_139162.1, from coordinate 15,009,835 downwards.
TGTTCACACGCAGAGATAACATCTCTGATGGTCTTTGGGGATATTCATTTCTAGTTATTTTTCTATGTGAATATGTACATGTGTATTATAGTTAGATTTTGTACAAAAGTGGGATCACACTTTATATACTGTTGTGGGATCACACTTTATATACTGTTGTTTTATAACTTTGTTTTCTTTATCACGAGGGTTTTTCAGTTATTCATCTCTAACACGGCATATATTGACAGTGCGCTAGTACGTTGCAGTGGCTATACTATCATTTATTTCCTCAGGTTGTTTGCAGTTTTTCACCGTTATAAATGTACGTTGATCTTTGTGCATATGTCTATTTATTTACTAGGAATAAATTCTCAGAAGTGGAATTGTTGGTCAAAGAGTATTCAGGTTTCTTTGTAGAAAAGTTTTGCTTCTCTGCATTCCAGCAGGGACTCTGAATGCCTGCCCCTTCACTCACACTCTTGCCGTTATCATTTAATCTTTGCCAAATTAATGGATTTGAAAATATATCGTTTAACTTGCTTTCCTTTGCTTACTGGTAAAGCTTAACTTTCCCAGTATATTTGTCCATTTTTACCTCTTCTTTTGTGAATTTTCCATTGGTATCCTTTGCTGTGGACATTTTCTTAGGTGTGGTCTCAATTTCCCTCTCCTCTTTCCAACATTTATCCAGTCCCACCCTCTTACAGGCTTATCTCCCCACTCCCCGTTGACAGCTTTGCTCTCCCACCACTTCCTCTTCTTAATCAGTAACTTACAGAAGTTGCTGTTTGTTTGAATTCTAGTGGTGGGACAGATCCATCTTCTTTCTGACTTTCCCTTTCATCAGTAATTTGTTCTGCCACTCCGACTTGAAGAAGTCCCTTCTGGCAATCATCTTCTCTATTTAAAGTATGACCTTTTGGGACTTCGCTGGTGGTGCAGTGGTAACGAATCCACATGCCAATGCAGGGGACACGGGTTTGAGCCCTGGTCTGGGAGGATTCCACATGCCGCAGAGCAACTAAGCCTGTGCACCACAACTACTGAGCCTGTGCTCTACAGCCCGCAAGCCACAACTGCTGGAGCCTGCAAACCTAGAACAGGTGCTCCGCAACAAGAGAAGCCACCGCAATGAGAAGCCCGCGCACCACAACGAAGAGTAGCCCCTGCTCACCTCAACTAGAGAAAGCCCACGTGCAGCAAGTGACCCAACACAGCCAAAAATTAATTAATTAATTTAAAAAAATAAAGTGTGACCTATTACTAGAACAATTTCATCTCCTATGTGAATTTTTAGTAATTCATATCTTAAAATGTGACTTGTCACCAAAAAAAAGAGAGAGAGAAAGAAATCCTCCCTTTTTGTAGCATAAGACACATTTGGGACTGAATTCAAAATATTAAATATCTTAATGGAGTCTCATGGCTGGATCAAAAGTAAAGCTCCTTGATCATAGAGTTTCTCAATCATAAAAATAGGACTTGTAGTAGAAGGAACACTGGACTAGAAATTGGATGGCGTGGATTCTAGTTCTTTTTTTTGTAGCTAGAAGTGTAACTATGAGCAAACTAGTCTGAAAATGAGAGGCCCCTTCTATCTCAGTATTTTACTATTTGTTTTGTGTATGTGTGTGTGTGGTTTTTACACACTCTTAATTGATCTGTTTGCCATGTGATGAAGTATACTCAGTAAGACATACACCAAGGATCTTTAAACCAGACTCATGATAATAAAAATGTCCGTCAATAAAAGACTGTTTAAAAAAGGATGGAACGGGCATGAAATAGTATGGCACTGTGACAAAAAATGTGTGAGTTTTCTACACAGAGATACGTGATGGTCTTCACATGTGAGGTAAACTGCAAAGTGCAGAAGAGTGGGTAAAGTACGTGTGCTGGACGTCTGTCATTTGCTCCAGCAATCTCAGCCACACAGTTCTGGTAACTACTCCCTCCCATGGCTCCTTCAGGCCTGCAGGTGAGAACAGCGCCCTGTCCCGCTGCTACTAGCCCAGGGTCCTGCACTACACCCTGCTGTTTTCCTATACGTTTCCTTAATGAAAGTCTTCAGATTACCAAATTTGAGGATGTCATCTCTTTCCTGCTGGAACACTGACTGAAAGAATACACTCTCTTTTGAGTAAAAAAGGGAGAAAACTTTGGAACCCGTTTGTATTTTCTTGTGAATGCATAACAAAACTCTGGAAGGTACGTGAGAAACTAATGAAGGTTGTTACCTTGTAACTACTTACAGGGCACTGGGAACTAAGCCAGTTGAGGGGAGACAATATACTTTTCTATATTGTTCCTTTTTAACTGGTGGACTTACTTGCCGCCAGTTTGTGCATTTAGTGTGTTCCTTTTACTTTGTTGTTCCTGTGTTGTGTGAAACCTTTTTTCCTCTGGAAAAAAAATATATACACATTACCTACTACAAAAATTAAAAATGTTTTAAAATTAGGACTCATGCACTTAATGTCTTTAAACATTTCAACTTTCAGGACTGACAGTGAGGATTGATATTTGGATTATTTCAACATGAGCTTCCTGTTACCCAAGTTGAGTAGCAAAAAAGAAGTGGACCAGGCGATAAAAAGTACTGCAGAGAAGGTGCTGGTTCTCAGGTTCGGGAGAGACGAGGATCCTGTCTGTCTGCAACTAGATGATATTGTAAGTGAATTTTTTAAGTAAATCGTTTTTATTAAAAAGCTATACATTCTCACTTCCACATCTGCAAAATGAATGAAAGGGAGCAGGCAGGGCCCGGGGATATAGCTGTTCATTTGTTAGCACACTTTCACTAAGAGCCAATCGTGTGCCTGCCCTGAGCTGAACCCCCAAATCTGTGATTGTGCTGAATCTGCCCTGGATGCCCTTCCTCAGTAGCAGCTGCCGAAGCTCAGTTTCACCAACAATTCAGTGGAAGACCAGGAACATTATTAACAAGCGTCTATGAACATTGTCTTACTCAGTGCTCACAGCATGGGGATAATTGCTATTACTGTTCCCAAGGGGGGCAGATGAATGCCAGGAAGGTCAGGTGACTTCCCACAGGCACAGCACCACTAAATTGCAGAGCTGGGATTTGAACTTTGTTTTCTCTGCCTGCAAATATGCTTTTCGAGTGTGCTGCCTCCAGTGTGTGCCTGATGATAATCTCTGATTTCACAACAAATCTTCACAGTCTGATGAATAGGAAGGGGAGTATGGGACAGAGTAAGTTGATCCTTGTCTCTGTTTATTGTGGAGAGAGACTTACCCAGGACTGAGACCTCACCCACCATTTCTACTGCTGCCACCCTCAGTGTGGATACAGTGTAAGAAACCCCACTTCTGTGGTTAAAAATGAGGGTGTGGGGCTTCCCTGGTGGCACAGTGGTTGAGAGTCCGCCTGCCGATGCAGGGGACACGGGTTTGTGCCCTGGTCCGGGAAGATCCCACATGCCGCGGAGCGGCTAGGTCTGTGAGCCATGGCCGCTGAGCCTGCACGTCCGGAGCCTGTGCTCCGTAACGGGAGAGGCCACAACAGTGAGAGGCCCGCGTACAGCAAAAAAAAAAAAAAAATGAGGGTATGATGTGTTAATCTGGGGGGCAGGGGCCACAGCATTTTAACCTCAACTACAGAGGGTTTGGAATATCACAAAGGTCAAGAGTATAGACTCTGAAGCCAAGCTGTCCGAGTTCAAATCCTAACCTTACTGCGTACAGCCATGTGACCAGGGGCACATTACCTGCCCATACCTCGGTTTGCTCGTCTGTGAAACGGTGACTGTAGCAGTGCATACCTCATAGGAATGTTGTAAGGATTAAAGGAGCCAACAAGTGTAAAGCACTTAGAACACGTAGGACATAACAAGTGCCATGTAAGTGTTTGCTGTTTTTATCATAATTATCATCTATGGGGAGATTGGAAGGAAGAGATGTGGGGGAATTCCATTGTCTGTAGTACGTATTTTTGAGTTGTTTTGTTTTTTATTTAAGCGAGTATGGATTTTATAAATCCATAAAAAGTTTATAAAAACTTTACAATCAAAAATAGAAGGAAAAAAAAGAAGCAGAAATATATTCATACAATTTGCCTAGGGCCCTTTCATTACCCTGCCAACAGTGATTCAGACTCTGAATGATAAGGTTACACTGTGTCTAATGTGGAACTCAAACAGGCTAGATTCTTGGCCCGGGAATTTTTTTCAAACAGAAAATTCTCTTCCAGTAAAAAAGTTCACAGAAGAAATGTTGCTGCCCTCAAGTTGTAACCCACATCTCTCTCTTCATTTGTAGCTTTCTAAGACCTCTCCTGACTTAAGTAAAATGGCTGCTATATATCTGGTAGACGTGGACCAAACCCCAGTTTATACACACTATTTTGACATCAGTTATATTCCATCTACCGTGTTTTTCTTCAATGGGCAGCATATGAAAGTGGATTATGGGTAAGTTATATTGACATGAAGTTATTATAGTCTTAAAAGTTTCTTTTATCCAGGCAGTTTCAGTAGCTCACCTATTTGCATGTGATGGGGGCTTTGTGAGTCTTATGTTGGTACTGTTTCCTGAGTTGATGCACGCTCTAATTTTTTTATGTGGAACTTTGGTACAAAATGAGAGTGTTTCCAGTATGAGTGGTGAATTTTAACTTAGGTGTGAGAGAATAGTACAGTTTGTGAAGCACTCGCCATCTTTCAGTGTAGAAATACAGAACAGCTTTTTAAAAAGTTTCCCAGGAATTTTATTTAGAACAAAGTAGGTCATTTGTTCTTAACCTTTTGAAACTCATAGACTGCATCTATAAAAGAAGTAATCCTTCAGCAAATTAAGACATGCTTTTGTCTTGCCAAATTTCCTGTCTTCTTTCACTCAGAGAATTTTGAAGTCATTCTTCAACAAAGTCTGTCAAGAATAAGTAACATGAGGGACTTCCCTGGTGGTCCAGTGGTTAAGGCTTCACCTTCCAACACAGGGGGTGCAGGTTCGATCCCTGGTCAGGGAGCTAAGATCCCACATGCCTCGAGGCCAAAAAACCAAAACATAAAACAGAAGCAATATTGTAACAAATTCAGTAAAGACTTTAAAAATGGTCCACATCAAAAAAAAAATCTTAAAAAAAAAATAACATGAAATCTTTAATGCCTTCCCCTCCATCCAGTTGGCATCCCAATACTTACTAATTTTGAATGTATCCGTAATAATCCTATCATTTCTTACTGTGGTCAAGGAGTCCACTTGTCTAGATCTGTGTGCCTGCTTTGTCATCATTTATTTGAAAGTGTATTAAATATAATCTGTTTTAAGTGTTTTATAGCTATTTATTCTCCTAGAATACAGTTGATATATGTATTAGTTTGGTGAATATTTTCAGAGGGTGATTTATGATACTACTTACCACCTTAAAATGTATACAATTTTTAACCCAGCAATTGCATTTCCAGGGATTTATCTGAAGGAAAATAGTCACGAAAGTGGCCAGAATTGGCTACATAGATCTTCATCCATCCCACCATTATTTAGAAGACAAAATACTTAGAAAGAAGCTAGATGTCTACAGAAGCATACTAGAAATTAATTTAATATGGTATGGGAGATGCATGTTTAATGACTTTGAAAGAACTATGTTATATGTTCATTGAAAAAAGCACCTTACAAGATAGTTTACATGATATGATTCTCGTGACTCTGAAAAAAAGAAATGCACACACACACACACACACACACACACACAAACACAAGCTTGAAAGGGTATATACCAAAATGTGGCCTATGGCCTCATTTTTTTTTTCCTAAACTGCTTCTACAGTAAACATACTTGATACTTGAAAAGTAAAAAAAAAGGTAATATTGCACCTACCACTCAGAAGTATAAGTGACTAGAACTCAGAGACAAGGACAAGTTAATGGACTTTGCACAGTGTCTAGTCAACAACAGCAACAACAAACTAAGCCCATGCTAACACCCAGGGAATACTACTTGATGATGAGTTGAGAAGTGATTAAATAGGTTTTGAAGCAGAAGCTTTGCACCTGGTAGGGCTTACATGCTCTCCCAGCGGCCCACAACACTGGTTTTAGTCGTATATCAAATGGGCCCTGTAATCGCAAAGGGAAAATCAGTGTCAGGCTTTGTGTCTAAAGGCTCCCTGATCAGAAGAAAATAACAGAGCTGCTATTTATTTTGTTTATCCTGAAGGTCTGACAAGTAATTATGAAAAGTTTTGAGCGAGGTTGTTTCTCTCCTATGCTATTTAGGTCTCCAGATCACACTAAGTTCGTGGGAAGTTTCAAAACCAAACAAGACTTCATAGATTTGATTGAAGTAATTTATCGAGGTGCAATGAGGGGAAAACTTATTGTTCAAAGTCCTATTGATCCCAAGAATATTCCCAAATATGACCTCCTCTATCAAGACATTTAGCACTTTCACTACTGTCAAAGTTGAAGAGACAGGCCCATCGTGAAACAGTGCCTGACTCCAGCTGTGCTGTTTTTCTGGGGTCTTTCGGAAATGTGGTCAGCATCCTGGCGGAGAAGAGGTTTGACGTGTATAGAAAATACCGGCCCCCAAGTAGAAGACCACACTGGTGCTGTGACAATTGGGAATGCCCAAGTGTCTACTCCCTGCAGAGCCCAGAGCAGTCAAGTCAGCCGTGGTCAGTTTCCCCAGTGTGGTTATTTTAACTTCTCTTCATATTATAGTTTTCTTTATTCTTTAAGATAATACAGAATCCTTCTAAACCTTGGCTAGTACAATTTGATTTAACTATGTTTATTCGATACACAAGTAAAATAGAAAGTCAATTCCCGTAAGAGCAAAAATACTCCTTTTCTACCCTATGTGTACACACCCACCCCTTCCATCTTCCTCAGCTCGCCACTCCTCCACTCGTGTATTTATCTCGTGCTCGACTATTATCCCAGTTCTTCTGGAATAAGTCATTCTTTACTGAGAGCAGGCAAGTTTGTTTTACCTTCGAGCCTTTCTGGCTCAGACTTCTAAAGGTGTCCTGGCTTGCTCAATTTACCAGCTTTTCTATTATGAAATTGCCCAAGAAGTGAGAACTTGAACCGCCACCATCCAGCACCCAATGTGAGCTAAACAAAGAGTTAACTGCCCTTAGTAAGTAGGAGCTGGTCTCTCCCAGAGCTCCGTCTCTTCCTGCGGAGAAAACTGTACTTCACGGACTCAAGACTGGAAAGAGATCTCAGAATTGCTAGAAAGAAGTATCCTGTTTACAGGACTTGCCTGTGTTAACAACTTTATGAAGCATTCTCCCAGGGTCCTCTGGCACAGCCTGCCACCACTTGGGCAAGTTCCTGCTCCTCTCAGAACCTCGCGGGGCTAAGGGTACTGCCTTTCTAGAATAAGAGAATAGATGCAGAGCCAGAGGGCAGTGTGCCAGGCAGCACGTGACCTGCTTGCCAGCTTTTTGCCACCTTGATGACAGAAACCCATTCTGTGCAGGGCAGCACTGTCGGTGCACGTCTGTCCCCCTTTGCCAGGTGCTTCCTGTCCAAGCCTTTTCTGACAAATGTGGCGTAGAAGGAAGGCTGCTGGGTACCTTGTGGCCTTCATTGATAAAGGAGAGAGCCACTCCAGGAAGGAGACAACAAAACCCTGTCAGCACCACCTCCGTCTTCTCCTGGCCCCCACTTCCTGCTTTCATGGTGATCGTGGTGCATGGAACTGCAGCAGCTGTCTTAGGACCACGAGGCAACCAGCACTGGGATGAAAAATGAACATGCTGAGAAGACCGGTGAAGAGAGCCTGGGTCCCTGATAGCGATACTGAGTGGACTCTAGACATGCCTCCCTTAAGATTTCTATGAAAGAATAAAATGTCTTCACTGCCTGTCACTGTTAGCTGGATTTTCTGTCCCTCATAGCCTAAGTCACAGAGCATTTGAGGTGTGGGAAGTGCTCAGATAACAGCAAAACCTCGGAATTTTCATGCTTAAGATTCTCATATCTTCTCTCCTACTGAGGGCTTTAGGGAATGTTTCTCTGAAGTCCTGGTTTACATGTTTTTGTTCCCATCTTGGTTGCTGTCCATTCCACAAGTATTTATTAAGTACATACTGTGTGCCCCGTCCTGTGCCAGATGCTACATAAACACGAATGACTCCTGGATGGAAGAAAGGCTGCTTAGAAGAGACAGTGCCTGAGCCTTAAAGGAGAGTAGGAGGTACTCATGGAGAAAGGGGAGGGCTTTTCAGGAGAGGGCACCGGGGGAGGAAGGCCCGGGGGCTGGAGACAGCACGCGTGTTGAGAGGGCTCCACGGAGTCCAGTGTCACTGGAACCCGAGGGGGAGGCCAGGCGGGTGAGAGGTGCCGCTGGGAGGAAGGCAGAGGAGATGAGGGTATTGGGGAAATGCCGAAAGTTTTCTTTTCTGTTCCTCCTGAGGGGTGGTCAGGAGCCACTTAATCAGTCAGATTGCTTTTCAAGAAAACAGCGCTGAAGGTACGATCAAAAGACATAGGTGCCTCCTGAGAGGCATCATTTCATGTGTTTGTATTATTTTTCAGTTTCTAGCGATCGTCTTTTCCACACGCTCTAGAATACAGGTCTAAGTCCTTCATTGGCCTATGAGCTGTAACCTGTCGAAAATTATTGATGGATCTGGAGAGTGCATGTGAGGAGAACGTCACAGGGAAGGGCAGAACCCTAGTGAGGAATAGTGACATTTTAAGCCATGAGCAGGAGAGGCCCTATTTTGGGATGACAGGACGGTATATTGGTGAAGGGCCAGCGTACTGAATAAAGGCTTACTGCTCGCTTAGAACTTTTCTTCTTCAGTTAGAAGAGCTTCATGTGCTGGGTTCTAGAACCTTTTTTCTGGGAAACCCTTAATAACGAGACCGTTCTTTGTGAAATGAAAGACTCAGATGGCTTGCGTTTGACTCCTGGTAAAGGGTAGGTCTCTTCCAAGTGGGAAAAGCAGCCCCTCCTAAGGAAGAGACTTCTAACTTTACCCGGCCCCAGAATGTTATTACTGATGAGCACTTTAGAGATCGTCTGGGTTAAGCCCCTCATAGGAGAGACCTGGGGACTGATGGGCAGGGAGCTTAAGGAACTTGGCAGATTTATCGTCGAGCTGTGATTTGGACCCAGCAAGTCCAGAAATCCTGCCTTTATACCATCTTACTTTGCCACCTGAAGCACTGGTGTGTTGGAGCACAAACAACAAAGTACTGTCTGTGTTAAAGCACTTGTTTTCATGCCACTTTGAGCTAGCATCTTCCTCACCAGCCTCCACTCTTTCTCCTCCTTTACTCTGAAGAAGCAAAAGGATGCGGTGAAAAGAGCTCGGGATTTGTATTTAGACAGACCTAGATTAAAGGTTCAGCTTCACTATTTGATAGCTATGTAACCCTAAGCAAATCACTTAACTTCTCTGAGTCTCTATTTCCTTGTCTGTAAAACAAGGATAACAGTGACCTCTCTGAGGCCTGCCATTGGATAGGCACTCATTCAGTGATCATGAGCGCTGCAGTGGGGCAGTTTGTATCACTTTAGGGATTTCCAGTTGCCCTGGGGGTTTTTCTGCCACACTCCCAGTAAACTCTAGAGCACTTGGCTGCTGCCATACTATAAATGAGAGAATTTTAAAAGGCCCAAGGCCAGAAACAGCACAGAAATGAGTCAAAGGAAGCTCTTTATTGATCGACTCAGCAATGCAGGGCTGGAACCCATCAGCTTCATGCCACGTTTTTGTCCCCTCTGCTACTGTCCAGTTTTCCCTCGGCCTTTCAGGCAAAGGCTTCCAGCCAGCCTTGCGTTAGTTGTCATCTATGGTTTTCTGAACCCAGTCCAGAATGGAGGACACCTTCACATACACACCATACTCGGCAGTAGCACAGCTCTTGTCAAAGCTCAGGATCCCAGCCGCATAGTAGGTGTCGTCAGCCTCGTCGTGAATGGCAAAGGCGCTGCCGGCATCGCCATAGCAGGTGTCTTCCTGGTACTTGGACAAGCCAGCACAGAAGGTGTGCTCATTCAGTATCGGCTGCACCCCCACAGGGCTCTTCGGTGTCTTCTTTTCAGGTACTGTGCTGCCTTCGTAGTGCTGTACACACTTGTCTTGGTCAGCCACCGGCAGCATGATGTACTTCAGATGCTCAGTAAAAACTAAGTTGGCATTTCGCCCCCAGCCAGACACGTAACCCACACGCCCCGCTTCCACGTAATCTTTTGAAGGTAGGCAGATGGGCATTACTGTCTCATCAATGGGCACCTTCTCTCTGAGTTTGATGAGCCCAATGTCTACCTTGGAGTAGTCAGGGTGGAGAAGCACCTTCTCAATCTCCACAAGCTGCTTTCTCCCCACATAGAGTCTTAAAGTAGGAGCAATGTCTTTTGCTTTTGTTGTATTGTCATGACCCAAGAAGAGATTTTTGGCTGTGGTCAGCAGCCATTGTTCATTGATCAGCGTGGCCCCCGAGGTGAGATTATTGCGGGAGACCATCTTAGCCTGCCAGGGAAAGCTGCCTTTGGCATCCAGTGAGCCGCCGATGATCCTTTGCACCTGAACCGCTGGATGCTTGGGCTTTCCGCATACTGTTGAGGAGAGAAGAAAACTATGAGCAGAATGTGACCGTCTCCCAGTCTTTCCCAGGGAAGGATAAAAGGACCAACTCTTGCTGCTGTCTGAACGGTCACTGTTCATTTCTCCAGAGCTGGAAATGTTTGCACGCTTTGCCCTTACCTTCTGCTCCTCTTGTTCCCAGTGTTTATAGTTTAAAATGATTCTTTTTTTTTCTTTTAATGTTTACGTCACTAAAGCGGAGTTCTATTTCCTGCTTTTCTAACTCACAAAGAAACAAGTAGCCCTGAAGTTTTCAAACTCTGGCCGCTGAACTCTATGTATATTTAAACAGTCTATCACAGCAAGATGTCCATAGCTCCCTTAAATTCATTGTAAGCACAAGGAGCTACCATGATTCATTCTCTCTGAATAAAGAGGGATGTGATATTGCATTTCATAACAGGCAGGTTAGCAGTTCCGCCTCCCTAGTAGCAGAAGACGGTAGGCAAGATCCTCTTGTTCCAAGAGGGAAAAGGAGGGAGCGTCAGCTCTTTCTAGTAACAACAGAGTCCTGACCCATCTCCAGCCTCCTTTGTCATAGTCTCACGGATTAAAGTTTTGTTATGCCCTCCCTTGACCTGTTGTTCCTGGAGCTTGCTTTACCCTTGGCCCAGGGCTCTCTAGGTGGGCTCTATGTACACACAGAGTTTCCTGATCCTCTGTGGGCAGTGTAGACTGGATTCAGTCAGTGCCCCGCAGGCCAAATGAACAAATCCTTAGTGAACTTCGTGGGGAAGTATTACCTGCCTGTGCACTTCTCTGCCCAGCCACCTGTGGTTCTCCCTGGTCCCTCCCCTCGGCTCTTGTGTGCCCAGAGGAAACCACACAGGGAGGATGTGCCTCTAGGACATTTCAATCCCTGCTGGTGCACCGACCCCTCAATACCCACTTTTCCATCTCCTTCCCAGGACCCATGATTTCCTACCTGCTTCACACTCAGGGGGTTGCTCTCCAAGGTCCTTATTTATCCACTGCTTCTCCCTGTTTAAGGTGTACATTCCTGAAACAAAAAGAAAAAAAATGAGCCAAAAGGGAAATTGTATCTGGACCTAGCGTGGGGAGAGAAGGTATTTAAAGAGCAGAATCAGAGAGGCAGGAAGGGGGAGGGCAGGGGAAGAGGAGGAAGGGAGGAGCGCTGTGCTAGAAGCCAAGTGCGGGGGCCACGGTGCAGCCCAGCAGGGCAGAACAGTGGTCACGGGGACCGTGGCGATCATGGTGATCGTGGCAAGGCGGTACGGGGTCCTGACTCCCTCTTACAGGCTACCTGAACTTGGGCAAATTACTCAACCTTTCTGTGCCTCAGTTTCAGCAGCAGCAAAGTGAGAGTAATAACAGTATCTCTTGGGAATCCCCTGGTGGTCCAGTGGTCAGGACTCCGCACTTCCAATGCAGGGAGCACGGGTTCGATCGCTGGTCGGGGAACTAAGGTCCCGCGAGCAGTGCAGGGCGGCCAAAATAAATAATAGTATCCCTGCGGAGGGGTGTTGTGCGGACCTAGTGAGCAAGTCCGTGTGAAGCACTTAGAGCAGTTCCAGGAGTGCAGTGCTCTCTAGGTAAGGGCTCCCTGTCGTCATCACCGTCACCGTCATTTTGTCCACGTAGATGTCACCCTGAGAGGGTAGGCTACCTGGCGTCACCTCCCTCCCCTTAACAAAGGAGAAAACTTGAAGCTGAGAAAAGTTAATTTGCCCAAAAGGCCACAGCTACCGGTGACAAAACCCTTGTTAGAATCTAAATCTCCTGGCTCCAGAGAACACGGGCACTTTCTGGACAGTCACCCTGGCTCCACTCCTTGTGGAAATGGTGGGACAGAGGAGGGCCCGGGGACATTCGTCCCAGCCTTACCATCTCCAGCGCGTAGTTTGTAGTAGGTTTTACACCGATAGCGAACCAAGTGTTCCAGGTAGCCATTGGCAATCTCGGGGGGCTTTAAGCAGCTGTCATCTGCAGAGAAAAACAGGAAGAGAAGGTTCGTAGTCGGAAGCTTCCCCTAGAGACCCAAAAAGTCAGAGGAGAAGCAGCTGCTTTGCACATCAACCTCCCTCCACCCCAAATGGAAGCCCTGGGGAGGGCAATCTCCCCTTATTTCTGGCTGGCTTCCCAATTTTCTTCATGATACTGAAAGACCAGAGATTAAGGTGAGAAGGAGCAATTGGATCTTCCCCAGGAGAGGGTGCAGGTCTGATGTGGCAAAAGTGGATGCAGCAGTGCTGGGAGGTACATACAGCTCTTGTCCAAACACAGTCCTACCTGTGGCAGTTGTGGTTTCGCTGGTTTCCACCGCGAAAAGCTGCCCGCAGAGCAGGAGGGCGACAACAGCTTGCAGGGCACTGCAGAAAAGACGGAAAGGAGCACGCAGCTCGTCTCCCCGCATCACCACACACTCACTCACACACACACACACACACACCCCTCCCATTAGGCAAAAAATAGATACGGAAGTGCTAGGACCTAGAAGCCCTTCACCCACCCACATGCATAGTTTAGCAGCTTCCCAGTCACCCAGGTTCCAGCATGTTCTGTGCTGCTGGGAATTCTAAGGAAGCTTCAGAGAAGAACAACCAAGATAGGAAGGCACATGGGGATTGGGCCTCAGTTTCTGGCAGCATTCAGGAAACATTAAATTGTTAATATATGAGCTCTCCAGCAAAGAAAAATCTCACTTGGGCACCCTAAGGTGCTGGGCTACAAGGATACTGCTAATGAAATGTGGATAACTGGAAGCTGGGGAAGTGGGAATTTATTATGCTCTTCTCTCTACTTTTTGAAATTTTCCATAATAAGAGGTTTTAATATATAATTTAAAACACTGATATAGCTTTTTCTATTATTTTATAATTTGACTTCAGGAAATGGTATAGCAAACCCCAGGATTCCAGGTTACCTGGAAGATAACTGGCTCCCTGAAAGGTCGACTGTGCACATGGGCATCAATGCACAGGCTATATTCACCAGTTAACCATCTCCCTGAAGGATGTCAGCTACTCAAATATTGCTTGGTTAAGTTTCTAGTCTCGTTATTTCAACATTTCAAAAAAATTTTTTATTTTTTTTTAAATCTGAGTGCCTGAATTGTGTCACTCAAATGTGTCACTATTGATCTTTCTTATTATACATTTTTAAAAAGAAAAATCTGCTAATAGGCATATTCAAAATGCCAGGGGGAATTCCCTGGCGGTCCAGTGGTTAGGACTCAGCACTCTCATTACCAAGGGCCCAGGTTCATTCCCTGGTTGGGGGACTAAGATCCCACAAGCCGTGTGGCGTGGCCCAAAAAAGAAAAAAAATGCCAGGAGGCCTACCACAGGAGCTGCTGGCATCCCCCACGAAAATATCATAACCTCGAGGAAAAAGCTATTCCTTAGGGGCTTCCCTGGTGGCACAGTGGTTGAGAATCTGCCTGCCGATGCAGGGGACACGGGTTCGAGCCCTGGTCTGGGAAGATCCCACATGCCGCAGAGCAACTAGGCCCGTGAGCCACAAATACCGAGCCTGCGCGTCTGGAGCCTGTGCTCCGCAACAAGAGAGGCCACGATAGTGAGTGGCCCGCGCACCGCAATGAAGAGTGGCCCCCGCTTGCCGCAACTGGAGAAAGCCCTCGCACAGAAACGAAGACCCAACACAGCCAAAAATAAATAAATAATTAATTTAAAATGAATATCTGCTTATAAAAAATATTTGTTAAAAAAAAAGCTATTCCTTAGAGAAAGGCACGTCTCATGGGAAAGACAGCACCATCTGAAAGAATTACCCTTTATGGATACGGAAAAGCAGAGGATTTAACACAGAAAACACTTTATTCACTATAATTTAGCCCATTTGCCTTATTCCTTTGTTATATTTTTGCATCTCTCCTGTAGGCCTCTCCTGTACCTGGGCTGTCATGTAGATAAAAGATACATACAAAGAAGGATGAAATAATCCAGAGGAAAGGGGGGACAGGGCTGAACTGTGGACTCACCTCATCTTTGGTACATCTGCCTCTGAAACAGCAGTGCTGTGGGGCACCTTCTGATGCTTTTATGCCTCTGGTATCTCACTCCACCGCCTTCTTGATTTCATAATCCCTGTGTCTACACACTTTGGCCTTGCTAAGGTCACTCGCATTTTCCAGTAACAAAGCCACAAACAACATCTCTGTTAAAGAGTCGAGCTCTTGCTTCACGCTTGAGTTTCCCCTGGTGTTCTTCATGCTTGAGCCAAAGAAACCTGGCCACATCATGACCCCATGTAGCTGCCAAAGTGTTTCCCGAAATCAGCCACTGTGCAGGACTGGGGGAGGAACCGTCAATCTGTGTCTCTTTGTTTTGGATGATTTTCAGCACTGAACAGAGCCTTTTTGGGGTTATTTCAGATCCCTTAGAGACACTCCTGCAACCTGGCTAAGATAGGGCTCTAAAGTAAGCATGTCCTTTTCAGAATCATTTTCCCCACTCTGTGTTGCCATCTCCTTATTGCTGCAAAGCTCTCCAACCTGAAATCAGTAAAATGTATTTATTATGTCTTCTCTGATCTCTTTTTCCAAGAAATCACACAACATTGTTAAAGCTATAGTGTAGATGCAAACTATACTCAATGGCAGTGGTTATCATGGTTTTATAGTCCAGTAATCAATCCAAATAGGCAGGCGAGAAAAATAGATGTGCTTTAGTCAGATGCCTGCAGCTGTGTATCCCAAGTACTGTTCAACTGAAATTTAATATCAACTCATTTATAAAAAGCCAGTGGTTCTTAAATTAGAGTGTGCAGAAGAATCCCTTTGGGATACTTAAGGTGGCACTGATGTAACAGCAGAATAACTGGAAACAGCACAAATGTCTATCAATAGGAGAATGGCTAAATAATGTTGGTATATTTGTATAACAGGACATTATACAGCCGTGAGAATGAATGAACTATGAAAGAACATGGATAGCGTTATAAACATAATTTTTAAAGAGAACTTCAAGTTTCAGGAGATTATATTAAGTAAGAATGATACCGCTTCTATAGAGCTCAAAATCAGGCAAACTCAGTAATGGATTCTAAGATATGACACCAAAATCGCAAGCAACAAAAGGAAAAATGGGTAAATAGAGCTTCATCAAAATTAAAAACTTCTGTGCATCAAAGGATAATATCAAGAAAGTGAAAAGATAATCTATGAATAGGAGAAAATATTTACAAATCATATAGCGGATAAGCATTTAATATCCAGAATAAAGAACTCTTACAGCAACAAAATAAAAAACAAACAAACAATTAAACATGAGCAAATGACATGAATAAGCATTTTTCCAAAGAAGATACACAAAAATGGTCAACAAGTACATGAAAAGATGATCAACATTGCTGGAAAATGTCATTAGGGAAATGCAAGTCAAAACCGCAAGACATCACCTTACACCTACAAGTATGACTACAATCACAAGAAAAACTATATATAATAAGTCTTGGCAAGAATGTGGAGAAATTGGAACTCCCATACATTGCCGGTGGAAATGTAAAATGGAGTAGTATCTGCAAAACAGTATGATGGTTCCTCAAAAAGCTAAACTAGAATCGCCATATGACCCAGCAATTCCGCTTCTAGGTATTTAATCCAAAATAATTGAAAAGGGACTCAAACAGATTCTTTTCTTTTTTTAATAAATTTATTTATTTATTTTTGGCTGCGTTGGGTCTTTGTTGCTGCGCGTGCGGGCTTTCTCTAGTTGTGGCAAGCAGGGGCTGCTCTTCGTTGCGGTGCATGGGCTTCTCATTGCAGTGGCTTCTCTTGTTGCAGAGCATGGGCTCAGTAGTTGTGGCGCACAGGCTTAGTTGCTCCACAGCATGTGGGATCTTCCTGGACCAGGGCTCAAACCCGTGTTCCCTGCATTGGCAGGTGGATTCTTAACCACTGTGCCCCCAGGGAAGTCCTCAAACAGATTCTTGTACACCAATGTTCATTGCAGCATTATTCACAATATCCAAAGGTAGAAACAACCCAAATGTCCTTCAACAGATGAGTGGATAAAAATACATACAGTGGAATATTATTCACCTATAAGAAGTTCTGATACATGCTGCAACATGAAACTTTGAAAACATTATGCTAAGTGAAAGAAACCAGAAACAAAGAGACAAATATTATGTGGTTCCACTTGTATGAAATGTCTAGACAGAAAGTAGAATAGAGGCTCCCTGGGGCCGGGGGAAGGGAGGAAAGGGGAGTTATTGCTTAATGGGTACAGAGTTTCTGCTTGGAATGATGAAAAAGTTTTGCAAACAGTGGTGATGGTTGCACAATATTACAAATATAATTAATGCCACTGAGTTGTATACTTTAAAATTGTTAAAATCAGAAATTTCATGTTATATATATTTTATCACAATAAAAAAATTCAAAAAAAATAAACTTTTTCTTAGCCAAAGAAAACTTTTTAAAAACAACCAAGACTGAACAATATAATGTATAGGCATAGATGCCAAGAAGACAAAAACTTTATTTTAAAAAATTTTAATAGAACGGAAGACACAAAATGTAAAATGTTACCTCTCGTAGAGAGGCAGAAGGAAAGCATAAGAGAGAAGCACATAGGTAAATATAAACATAAATAAATTATTGTTAATGATCCAACTTCTGGGCTGGGTAATAGGTTCATGAAAGTACACTTTATTGTGATTTATTTTTAAAAAGACATCACACATACACATATATGTATATCACATATAATTATAGGTATCAAATAACATTTAAAAATATGAAGGAGGGGGAAATCACGTGATAGACTTATTAAGAAGCAAAGCCCAGGCCCCTCCTTCCAGAAATTTTGATTCGATAGGTCTGTCAGGGTCTACAAATCTGCGTTTTAAATGACCATAACTTCTCCCAGCCCCGTATGCACGCTACTGCGCGACGGTGCAGCTCCATGATCCTGTGAAATGGAGGGGGAGGCTTTCTCTTTGGGCTGCAGCTACCCCTCCTAAGGGATCTAAAATGAAACATTTCTGGGGACATCTCTGGGGGCGCGGTGGTTAAGACTCCACATTCCCAATGCAGGGGGCCAGGGTTCAATCCCTGATCAGGGAACTAGATCCCACATGCATGCTGCAACTAAGAGTTCACATGCCACAACTAAGGAGCCCACAAGCCGCAACTAAGACCCAGCGCAACTAAATAAATAAAAACTTAAAAAAAAAATAAAATAAAATGAAACATAGTGAATACATTTTATAGGGAGAACAGAAAGCAGAAAAGTTTAAAAGATCAATAAGTCAGGACAGCAATTAGTGGAGGAGCTCAAAGGGCAAAGTTTTGACTTTGGAAGAAAAAACTATTCTTAAAAGTTTGTTCTGCCGATATGGAAGTCTTGAAATTTTGTAAGCTACAGAAAAATTAAAATAAGAAAAAGTCCTCCCATTATTTCACCACCCCAAGACCCAAGACAGCCAGTAACTAACCACTATTAACACTTCAGTGTCACTTCCTTCCAGGCTTTTCTCTGTACACATTTTTACATCGTTTTCATAATTCTTTATACAGAATTTTTGCGTGGTCTGCCTTTTTCACCCAATGTTATAGGCATTTTCCATCTTGCAGCAAATCTCTGTGAACCATTTTTAATGCCATATTATATTTCTAACTTAAATATCCCCTCATTGTTGCAAATTTAAGGTGATTCTAATTTGTCTTTTATAAATATCTCATACAAACACAGGGAAGTGAGGTAGGAGGCCAGGCTCACTTTATTCCGTATGGATATACAATTGATTCCGGCATCATTTACTAAAAATCTTAAGTGTTCAGCTTGATGAATCTTCATATAACTCCTGTGTAATCAACACTCAGATCAAGATTTAGAATATTTCCAGCCCCCAAGAAGCCTACTTTGGGTTTCTTCCAGTCAACGCCCAACCCCCCAAAAGTAACCATTGTTCTGACTTCTCTATCTTGATAGAATAAGTTTGCCTGTTCTTGAACTTCACATAAATAAAATCAAATAGTAGTCATTCTTTGTTTCTGGCTTCTTTTGCCCATCATTATGTCTGTGAGAATCATCCATGTTGTCATATTAGTTTACTTCTTTTTTTTTCTTTCATTGCTGAGAAGTATTCCACTGTATGAATAAACCACAACTGATTTATCCATTCTCCTGTTTATGGATGTTTGAATTTATTCCAGTTCAGGGCTATTATAAATAAAGCTGCTTTGAACATTCTTGCATGTCTTTTGGTGGATGCATGCACTCATTTCTCTTGGATAAATACTTTGTTGTGTCAACGGTAGGCGTATATCTAGCTTTGATAGATACTACCAAATGGTTCTCCAATATACAGTCCCAGCAGCAATATGGCAAAGTTCCAGTTGATCCATATCCTCACCAATGCATTATTATTTTAGCCATTCTGGTGCATATGCAGCAAAATCTAATAATGACTTTAATTTGCATTTCCCAGACATCAAATGATATGTAGAACACTTTTTATATCCTGTTGACCCATTTAGATATTCTCTCTGTGAAGTTGTTGATTTGTTGATTTGTTAGGAGCTGGGGTTTTTTGTCTTTTTTTTTTTAAGATATTTTGAACACTAATCTTTTGTTAAGTAAATGTATTGTCAACATCTCGCATTCTAAGGCTTGTCTTTCACTCTCTTAATCGTGTATTTTGATGAACAGAAGTACAGTATTTTTTTTAATTTGTTTATTTTTTAGTTTTGGCTGCGTTGGGTCTTCATTGCTGCGCATGGGCTTTCTCTAGTTGCAGCGAGCGGGGCTACTCTTCGTTGTGGTGCACGGGCTTCTCATTGCCGTTGCTTCACTTGTTGTGGAGCACAGGCTCTAGGCGCACAGGCTTCAGTAGTTGTGGTGCACGGGCCTAGTTGCTCCATGGCATGTGGGATCTTCCTGGACCAGGGCTCGAACCCGTGTCCCCTGCATTGACAGGCTGATTCTTAACCACTGTGCCAGCAGGGGAGCCCTGAATTACAATAGTTCTGAATTTTAATGTCCTAATTTATCAGCTTTTTAAATTTTATGGTTAGTGTTTTTTGTCCTGATTAAGAAATCTTTGCCTATAAGATTATGACAACATTCTCTTAAATTTTATTCTAGAATTCTATCTTCACATTTAGGTCTATGATCCATATGGAATTAATGTTCATGTATGATGTGAGATAAAAGTTCAGGTTCATTTTTTTCCATATAGATAAGCAATTGCTCCAGTATCATTTGCTGTAATGATCATCCTTTGCTCCTAATTTGCAGTGGTATCTTTGTCAGAAGTTAGATGACCATATATGTGTTGGTCTCTTTCTGTATTCTTTATTCTGTTCCATGAATCTATTTGTTTAATCTTAGGCCAATGCCACAGTCTCAATAAGGAGTAGTTAATAGTAAATCTTGCTATCTGGTATTTCAGGTGTTCCAAATATATTCTTCTTCCTCAAGATTGATCTGACTGACTACTCTAGGTCCTTTGCATTTCATCCTCATATTAATTTTATTTTTTAATTAATTTTATTGGAGTATAGTTGATTTACAATGTTATTTTCTGCTGTACAGCAAAGTGAATCAGTTATACACATACATATATCCACTCTTTTTTAGATTCTTTTCCCATATAGGCCATTACAGAGTATTGAGTAGAGTTCCCTGTGCTATACAGTAGGTCCTTATTAGTTATCTATTTTATATATAGTAGTGTGTATATTTCAGTCCCAATCTCCTAATTCATCCCTCCCCCCCCTTACCCCCTGGTAACCATAAGTTTGTTTTATACATCTGTAACTCTTTTTGTCTTGTAGGTAAGTTCATTTGTACACTTTTTTTTAGCTTCCACATATAAGCAATATCATACGATATTTGTCTTTCTCTCTCTGGCTTATTTCACTCAGTATGACAATCTTTAGGTCCATCCATGTTGCTGCAAATGGCATTATTTCATTTTTTATGACCGAGTAATATTCCTGTGTGTGTGTGTGTGTGTGTGTGTGTGTGTGTGTGTATCTATCTATCTATCTATCTATCCATCTATCTATCTATATATATATATATATACCACATCTTCTTTATCCATTCCTCTGTTGATGGACATTTAGGTTGCTTCCATGTCCTGGCTGTTGTAAATAGTGCTGCAATAAACATTGGGGTGCATGTATCTTTTTGAATTATGGTTTTCTCTGCATATATGCCCAGGAGTGAGATTGTTGGATCATATGGTAGCTCTGTTTTCAGTTTGGTAAGGAACCTCTATACTGTACCAACTTACATTCCCACCAACAGTGTAGAAGTGTTCCTTTTTCTCTGCACCCTCTCCAGCATTTATTGTTAATAGATTTTTTGATGATGGCCATTCTGACTGGTGTGAGGTGACACCTCATTGTAGTTGTGATTTGCATTTCTCTAATAATTAGTCATGTTGAAGATCTTTTCATGTGCCTCTTGGCCATCTGTATGTCTTCTTTGGAGAAATGTCTATTTAGATCTTCTGCCCATTTATTGATTGGGTTGTTTGTTTTGTTTTGTTTTGTTTTTTTGATATTGAGCTGCATGAGATGTTTGTATATTTTAGAGATTAATCCCTTGTTGGTCTCTTTGTCTGCAAATATTTTCTCCCATTCTGTGGGTTGTCTTTTCATTGTGTTTATATTTTCCTTTGCTGTGCAAAAGTTTTAAGTTTAATTAGATCCCATTTGTTTATGTTTGTTTTTATTTTCACTACTCTAGGAGGTGGATCAAAAAAGATCTTGCTGCGATTTCTTGTACCTCTTTCATTAGATTTATTCCCAAGTATTTGGTTTTTATGCTATTGTAAATTATATTTTAATTTAATGTGCTAATTGTTTATTACTAATATAGGAAAGTACAATTAATTTTCATATATTGACCTTGTATCCAGCAATCTTGGTAAATTCACTAAGCAAATCTAATACTTTGATTAATGTTCTACATTTTTAGGTACACAGTCATGCCATTTGCAAATAATGGCTCTTTTACCTCTTCTTTTCCAATCTTTTTTTTTTGCGGTACACGGGCCTCTCACTGTTGTGGCCTCTCCCGTTGCGGAGCACAGGCTCCGGACGCGCAGGCTCAGCAGCCATGGCTCACGGGCCCAGCCGCTCCGCGGCATGTGAGAACTTCTCGGACCGGGGCACGAACCCGTGTCCCCTGCATCGGCAGGCAGACTCTCAACCACTGCGCCACCAGGGAAGCTCTTCTTTTCCAATCTTTAACCTTTATACCTTATTTCTTTTTCTCACTTTATTGCACTAGCTAGGATTTTCATTACAGTGTTAAATGGAAGTAGGGAGTGGACATCCTTGTCTTGTTCCCAAACTCAAGAAGGCAGAAAACATTCAAAATTTCACTCTTAAGTTAGTTGTAGGTTTGTTTTGTTTTGTGTTGTTTTGAGGTTGTTGTTTTGTTTTGTTTTTAGGTATCCTTTATAAGATTAAGGAAGTTTCTTTCTATTCTTAGTTTGTTGAAGTTTTGTTATTTTTTTTAACATAAAGAGATGTCAAATGCTTTTTCTTTATCCACTAAAATTTTCTCTTTATTGTGTTAATGTGGTGAATTACATTGATTGATTTTTGAATGTTAAACCACCCTTGCATTTCTGAAATTAACTTCAATTTCTCATAATGTAGTAGAATTTTTAAATATTGCTGGGTTTCATTTGCTGATTTTTCTAAAGGATTTTTCCATCTGAGTTCATGGTAAATATTGGCCTATGATTTTCCTTTCTTGTAATGTCCTTATCAAGATTTCATATTAAGGTTATGTTGATCTCGTAACACAAGTTGGGGAGTGTTCCTTATTTCTCTGTTCCATGAAAGAGCTTATGTAGGACTGACACTATTTCTTCCTTAGTTGTTTGGAGGAGTTTGCCAATGAAGGCCTACAGGCCTATAGTTTCCTGTGGGAAAACTTAAAATTTCAGATTGTTTCTTGAATAGATAAGGGACTGTTCAGAGTTTCTGTTTTTTCTAGTGGTAGGTTGTGTTTGTCTAGAAATTTACCCATCTCAGCAAAGTTGTCAAATTTATTGGCATAAAGCTGTTCCTAACATTACTCTATTATATTTGTAATATCAGTAGGATTAGTAGTGATGCCCTGTCCTGATATTGGTAATTTGTGGGGGATTTTTCCCTTTTTTCTTGAAAAATCTTGCTAAGGATTTATTGATTTTATTAATCTTTTCAAACTTCAAACTTTTGCTTTAGTTGATTTTTTTCTATTGTTTGCCTCTTTTTCTTTCAATGATTCCCACTCTTAACTTTATTATTTCCTCTTTTGTTCTTACTTTAATTTTTTAATTTTCTTTTTTGAACTTCTTAAAGCAGAAACTTTTATCAATTTTAACTTTTCATTTCTAATGCATGTATTTAAAACTATATATTTTCCCCTACATGCTGCTTTACCTATATCCCATAAGTTTTAATAAAATTTTTATCAATCAGTTTAAAATATTTTCTAATTTCCATTTTATGTCTTGTTCATTCCATGATTATTTAAAAGTATGCTGTTTAACTTGCAAACATTTGGAGATTTTAAAATTATTTTTCCTCTGTTCATTTCTAGTTTAATTACACAGTGGTCAGAGAATATACTCCATATGATTTTTTTTAAATTTATTTATTTATTATTTATTTTTGGCTGTGTTGGGTCTTTGTTGCTGCACGCCGGCTTTCTCTAGTTGTGGCAAGCGGGGGCTACTCTTCATTGCAGTGTGCAGCTTCTCATTGCTGTGGCTTCTCTTGCTGTGGAGCACAGGTTCTAGGCGCTCGGGCTTCAGTAGTTGTGGCACGTGGGCTCAGTAGTTGTGACACTCGGGCTCAGTAGTTGTGGCTCGCGGGCTCTAGAGCTAATGCTCAGCAGTTGTGGCGCACGGGCTTAGTTGCTCCGCAGCATGTGGGATCTTCCCAGACCAGGGCTCGAACCCGTGTCCCCTGCATTGGCAGGTGGATTCTTAACCACTGCACCACCAGGGAAGTCCCCTCCATACGATTTTGATCCTTTGAAATTTATTGAGACTTGCTTTATGGCCTAGCATATGACCTGTTTGGATAAGTGTTCCATGTGTAGTTAAGAAGACAGCAGTTCTTGGATATAGTGTTCTAAAAGTGTCACTTAGGTCAAGTTTGTTAATTGTGTTGTTCAAGTCTTCTATAGGCTCACTGAGTTGTTTCCTGCTTTTTGTGTTAGTTACTGAAAGAAAGCTTATAAATTTGTCTCTTTTTTCTTTAAGTTCTGTTATTAGGTACATACAAATTTAGGTTTGTTATGTCTTCCTTTTAAGTTGACTCTTTTTTTTTTTGGCTGCACTGGGTCTTAGTTGTGGTACGCGGACCCTCTCGTTGAGGTGCATGAGCTCAGTAGTTGTGGCGCGTGGGCCTAGCTGCCTCACAGCATGTGGGAACTAGTTCCCCGACCAGGGATTGAACCCACGTCCCCTGCATTGGAAGGCGGGTTCTTTACCACTTCACCACCAGGGAAGTCCCTAAATTGACTCTTTATCGTTATGAAATGTCCTTGTTTATCTCTAGCAATTTTTCTTGCCATAAAGTCTCTTGATCTGATGTTACTGACTCTTTTGGTTAGTGTTTTCATGGTATATTTTTTCTATCTATATGCCATATAATTGGTATTTGATTTTTTAATCAATTCTGACAATCTTTGCATTTTAACTGGAATGTTTAGTTTATTTACCTTTAATGTAATTAATAGAATTGGTTTCATTTACCATCGTGCTATTTGTTTTATATTTAATCCTTAAGTTCTTTTCTCTTTATTTCTCCTTTCCTGCCTTTCTTTTCTTTGTATTACTCAGTTTTTAAAAATATCCTCTATTAGCATTTTTTGTTATTTATTCTTGTATTATTTTTCTAGTGGTTACCCCAAAGATCTCAAGGTATGCATCCTTGACTTATTATAATCTACTTTAAATTAATGCCTTTACCACTCCCCAAATAATACAAGAACTTTACAATTTAAGTCTCTTTACCTTCTCCCATTCTTTATGCTACATAGTATAACTCCCATAATCATTTTTTAAAAACAGTTGCTAGCAGGTAGATATGATATAATTTGAAATGTGAGTAAATAGAAGCCAAGAAGACGAATTCACTGTTGTGGAAATTAAAAGGAAGGGATAAAATCAAGAGAATTTTCAGAAAAACAAATTGTAAAACTCAGTGAGTGATCAAATATGGGGAGGGCAAAGGAAAGACAAGGCTTGAAAATGACTCAGGGTTATAACCTTGAGACTCAGGGTCTCAAGTGGATAGATACGGGAAGACTAGGACTGGGATTTTGGGGTGTGTATGGGAAGAGAAAACACTGAGCTCAAGTTTTGAAATGAATGTTATGTAAAATTGGGGTGTGAAAGATGAAGCAGAGGACCAGATTTGGAAACCATCTAAATATATAACAATTTTACTAGAAATCGCATGAGGAATGAGTTTATCAGGACACCAAATATAAAAGGAGGCATATTCATTCATTCATTCATTCATCAAACATTTATCAAGTGTCTACAATGTGCCTACATGTCCTAAGTGCTGAGGACATAACAGAGAACAAATCAAACAAAACCCCTGCCCTCCTGGAGCTGACATTCTAATGGGAATATAATGGATGATTAGTGGTTGGAGTTAAAAATACATCATTAATTGAGACAGAGGAGTATCCAGTATATAAGCAGAATCTGTAAAGATGCTGTCCATGAAACCTAGGAGTTGAAGAAAAGCTTGAATAAGGCAGAAATACTGTACTTCAATGGCTCCCAAACTTTGCTGTACTTTAGAATTTCCTGGGGAGCTTTTAAAAATCCTGATGCCCAGGTCATACCCCATCCCTGTTACATCCGAATGCATGGGGGTAGGTGCCAGGCACGAGCATTTTTTAAAGATAGCCAGGTGATTCCAAATGCAGCGAAGTTTGGGAACCACTGTCATACTTCATCGAATTTAATATGCTATGAACTGTAAGAAAGAGAAAATTCTGCCAATTAAACTCTGACAAAATGCTTAAGATACCATCAATGCAAGATGCACCTCAATTTCAGAGGTGTTATAATGGAACAATAATCAGCATCTCAGAATTGATGAGACTCTCTGGTCACAAGTGCATGGGCAGCCATGGAATGAGACCAATTGGATTTTCCCAGCAGTGCACATGACCTTAGAACAGAATGACTAGTTGGGTGTTGAATTCAGAACAGCACATGTTGTTCAAAATTTCAGTTCGTCTTGATAAATTAAACAAAGACGTTCCTGCTATTATGCCTCTTTCTAGGTTATCTCCCTTTTCCTCAGGGACCAGGAACAACGAAATCCTAGTATGCCCAGAACATGGACATTGGTTCCCAGAGATACTTCCTTAGTGCCAGCAATTCTCTTTGCAAAGACTGGGCCACTGGCAGACATACGAACAGATATTTTAAGCCTTTTAAAAAGCTGCTTAAACTAGCACCAACCCTGACACTTTATAAATGAGGAACTTCCAAGTTTCAGACTTCTAAATCAAATATTATCCTCAGACCAGCTTCCTATCAGTAAAGACAGCCAACCAGAGATGGTAAACCCACAGTCTGTCAAAACTTCAAACATAATCTGCCTTCCCCAGGATGAAATTGGTCAGAAGTCAGAGCGTAAGGATCTTAGGATAAGTTTAAAAAACTATATTCCAAAGAGTTCATATAAACTTTCCTCAGTTTCTGCAACTGCGTTCATAGGACAGAAAGCAAGGACTTCTTCTAGGTCCCAGGAAACAGGTAGGGGCCAGGTTCGCATTTGTTTTTCACCTTAATCACTACACCCAGCAGTGCCCGACACACACACACACACTCAGTTCAGTTTGCTGAATTGAACGGGTGATAAACAGGGCCTCTGCCCTCAAAGAGTTCAGAGTGGCGGAGAAATGAGTATACAGCATAATTAAACGCTGCCTGTCACATCAGCTTCTATCTGCAGGAACGAGCAGGCCCTCGGGCGTGAAAGCTGTTGGTAGAACCAGCCCTCCAAGTGCCTCAGGAGAGTGGGCACCGCCTCATAACAATAACAGCTAACATTGTCAGAGTCCTTCCTGTGTGCCAGGCACTGCTGGGTGAGCTTTCTGTGTGTTTGTTCATTTAATTCTTCAACAGCACCTAAGCAATAGATCCTTTTATTATCTAATAACCCCATTTTTACAACTGGGTACAGAGAAGAGAAGGAACTTGCTCGAGGCAACACAGCTACCTCGAGGCAGGAGTCAAACCTGAGCGGAGCCCTCGGCCACCTTAAGGTACTCCCTCCCCAACACGAGGGACCTTACTGGATTTTCAAGGCCCCTCACATATCCAACCTTGAGTTCTCACAATTAGAGTCACTTTTAAGGGTCAACTAGGGACAAATCCTGTACTGAATTAAGACATTATTACCTGGAAGGGATAACAAACTTGCTAGCTAACCTCACTAGTCAGGGTAAGGATATCAGTTCTGAGTGGCTATCAAAGCCCATTAAGAACCGTGTGTATCATTAAAACCAGGACCCTGGCAGTGATACCCAGCAGAGGGCAAGGAAGACCCTAAAACACTGGCACCCGAAGCTGGAGAAGCCTGATGCTGCAAAGAAGTGAGCCCCTGTCCAGGCCCTGAGAGCACCACAGCGGGGAAGCAGGAAGAACCACGTGGGCCTTGGCTGCAAGACGCATTAGGAAATAGACCAAGGAAACTGCCTGGCAAGCATTTGGGAACAGTCACCCCTGGGTGCCAGCCACATTCTGGGTGGAGTTGAGCCATCCACCCCAGTCCCAAGACAGATCTCTCTAGATGGAATGGTGTTAAAATGGAGCTCTGCTTTTGAATCAGTGTAAGAAATCAGGAATTTGCTTAATTATGGCTCCAGGAAATAGTATGAAATTAGTCCTGGCCACAGAGAAATCAGCATAGCTGTAACCTGCTAAGCCCCCAGGTGGCCCTCCTCTCTGCTAGGGAAGCCCTGGGCTCCTTCCTCTGTTGTTGGGTGTAACCCAGTGGATTCTGGCCAGTTGTGTTTGTACAGTTGACCCTTGAATAAGGGTTTGAACGGTGTGGGTACACTTATACACAGATTTTTTTCAATAAACACGTACTACAGTACTGCACGATCTGTGGTTGGTCGAATCTGGGGACCATAAAGTTATACACAGATTTTTGACTGCACAGAGGTCACTGCCCCAACCCCTGCGTTGTTCAAGGGTCAACAGAATTTGTGTCTTTGGAGATTTGGAAAGATGGTGGAAAACTCAGCTATCTTCATCCCCAACACATGACACGGCCGCCAGCAGGAAGTAGGATCTCAATAAATGATTCTTGGAAGAATGAGTGAGTGAAAGAACAGATGAATAAGGGTCAGCTGTATTCACACACACATATGTGTATACATACATGTGTGTTTACGTGCATATAAATATATATTTGTATGGTTGTGTGTTTGTTTTTTAATGGTTATGTTAGAGTCTCAACTGTAGTTGAAATTCTCATCTAACCAGAGTGAAATTTTTAGGATCCAGGACATGGATTCCACACTTTTTGCTCCGTTGAGGTAGGAAGGTGTCACTAGATCCAGTAACCTTACAAATTCCACATCCAATAAAATGGACGAAGCTCAGCAGGCTAGCCAGCTTCTCGTATAACCAAGGGCTGAAATGGCAGCACCTCAGTTATAGCTTACGCTTGTCTGGGCAGGAAGGGGGTTGTGCTGCCCCAGGAGGCCTTCTGACCCTCCAGGCACAGCTTTGTTCCTGGATCCAACCAGGTCAACCCTAGTGATTAAAGGGGTGGCAGGTGGTGCGGGCAGGTTGCCTTCACGTGCTGTAACTCTTTCTGTTTCCTGTGGGACACTTGCCAACTGTGGCTTTCAACACCCAGGAAACCTCTCCCTGGCTGGCAAGAATGCGGGGAGTTTTCATGGTAATTGCATTTCCTCCCCAAAAGGCCCTGCCCTTCGGAGCCTGGCCCCTGTGTTGCTACCCAGGTATTTCACAAACACCCACTGCCTGCCGGTGCTGGGTCATTCTCACCCTGCCCCTGCACACACACCTCTTGGCCCTGCCCACCGGTGTCCTCTTAGCTGTGACAGCCACACTAACTTGATTTCCCACATTTACAACCACAAGTTTCTTAGAAAAAATTTCCCTGACTGCCAAGATTCCACAGGTAACATGATAGTCTGATTCCACAGGTAACATTCTCACACTGTGCTAGCACCAGAGATCTGCACCTGGAGGAAAGAGAAATCTTGACATGGGTCTTAGCCAAGTAGAAAGCAGATAACATATCTTCCAGGTAAGTACAAGATTACAGTAAGTCTCAATCTGGCTTCTTTATTAGCTGGGATTAAATTTGGCTAAATATGAGGGAAAACCCCAATTGACAGTGACTTAAGCACACAAGGTTTTATTTTCTCAAATAAAAGAGGTAGGGAAATAAGCAGACAGAGCTGGCATGAAGCCCTTTCCAGCTTATGCCTCTGGGATGACCTTGATCCTCAGGTCTAAAAAGGCTGCCAAAGCTCCAGACATCATGATCCGGGCAGCGGCAGACTTCCCAGAAGTTGCACACGGTACTTTCATACGTATCTCACTGAGTAGCATTTGGTCATATATCCACATGCAGCTACAGCAGAGATCAAAGGCTGAAGGAAATATAGCCTTTATTCTGGGAATCCAGAATGTAGAACCGTTTATAAGACAACTCGCCTGATGTCTTCAGAGGTGACAGCTTTAGATTTAAAAAGACTAAAGAAACATACAGGTGAGCCTTGATTGACTCTAGAAATTATTTTTAGGGCAATGGGAAAACTTGGAATATGGACTAAATGTTAGATGATATTAGGAAATCATGGCTGTTTTCTTAGGTAAGATCATAGAGTTATGTTTTCATAGGAACATATCCTCTTTTTTAGCAGATGCAGGCTATGAAGTACTTAGGAGTGAAGTGTCCTGACATCTACCATTTCCTTCAAAATGGTTCATCAAAATACTGTATATAAATAGATTAAAAAGATTGGTAAGAAAAGCATGGAAAAGATAGAAAGAATTAATGAGTCTAGGTGGAGGGGGGTATAGATGTTTGTCACACTATTTCAACTTTTCTTATGTCTAAATGTCTTATAATAAAAATTGGGGGAGAGTAATTCTCTATTTGGTTTGGCTGTTCCACGGTCTTTTTCACATAAGGTTGACTACCTCCTGATGAACAGGAATGCTGTTCCTGTCGGCACTCTGGAGCCAGTCAGTTTAGAGGGTCTGCGGGCAGTGGGTTGAATCCTGAGTCTTAGCCAGGGTGGATCTGAGAGTTTGTGGGTGTGGAGAGAGAAGATGGCATCTTGGCCCTCAACTTCTCCAAGGGTATCCCCTATCACCGAGATTGCAGCACAGCAGCAAGGATCCACAAGTCCCATCACCATCTGAGATAACAAATAGGTAGAAAATGAATCCAAGACATCTTGTATAGCAGAGGGCTCAGTGGTATATCAGGATACTACTGGGTAGAGCAGAGCAAGTGCTAGACTTGAAATTAGGAGACTGTGTCCTCCCTCTGCCATTTCTGCCCATATCCTCTTGGGGCAGGCACTTAGCTTCAGTTTCCTCATCTGTAAAGTGCAGGTCATAACCTCTACCTCACCTACCTCACACAAAGCCGTCTGAAGATCAAAGAAGACACTGTGTGATTTGCTGTAAATTTACCAATGTACAAGATAATTAGAAAGATGACCTTGCTTGTCTGAGAATTATTTCATCCTATTAGGCTGCCATGCAGTTACCACAGACACCAGGACCAAATGAACTTTTCAAAATTCTGCTCATGGTGGTTTAGAAATATCTCCACAAATTCTTTTGACATTCCTCCCTTCAAAAATGGAAACTAATTTCCCTCTCCTTGTACTGATATGTGTGCTGGACTTAGTGTCTTGCTTCTAACATAGAGTTGCCAGGTAAATTACGTTATGCCCAATTAAATTTGGATTTCAGAAAAACAACAATTTTTCGCGGGCCTCTCACTGCCATGGCCTCTCCCGTTGCGGAGCACAGGCTCCGGACGCGCAGGCTCAGCGGCCATGGCTCACGGGCCCAGCCGCTCCGCGGCATGTGGGATCTTCCCAGACCAGGGCACGAACCCGTGTCCCCTGCATCGGCAGGCGGACTCTCAACCACTGCGCCACCAGGGAAGCCCAACAAGTAAATTTTTGTATAAGCATGTCCCAACTATTGCATGGGATGTACTTATACTTAAAAGCATATCCATTGTTTATCTGGAATTCAAATTTAATTGGGTATCCCGTTGTTTTTGTTTGTTTTACTAAAACTGGCAACTCTATTCTAATGAAGCGAATGAAAGTGACATAAGTAATGGTGTATGACCACCAAGACGAGGTCATAAAAGGCATCGGAGCTTCCACCTTGCTGTAGGTCACTGGCTCTGGAAGAAGCTGGGTGCCCTGGCATGAGGACACTCAGGCAGCCCTTCCTGCCAACGGCCAGCACCAGCTCCCAGGCCATCTTAGAAGTGGATGCCCCAGCCCCAGTGAAGCCTTAGATGACTGCAGCCCTGGCCAACCTCCTGGGAGACCCTGAGCCAGAACCACCAACTAATTTGCTCCTGAATTCCTGACCCGACACTGTGTGGAACAGTAAATGATCGTTGTTTCAAGCTGCTATGTTTTGGATCCTCAGGCTCAGCCCTGGCTGGCACTGTGGTCCCTACAGAATGTCCCCCACTTCTACGGGACTCTGAGCTTCGATCACTAGATCCCATTTGACCACCTTATTTCAGACCAATCAAGTGCCCAGGGCAAGTATCTATGAAAGCTTTTTTATAAAAAGTAATTGCACACAGGAAGTCTATATGTTAAAAGAAGATGAACTTTTGAGGGAGAAGAGAAGGGAAAAGGGACTAATAATACTTGTCAGAGGTCCTGTAAGGACCTTTACCTTCATCAGAAGGAGATACTCAGGCCCTGGGGCCCAGTTCCGCTGATTCCCAGCTGCCTGGTTTGGGGAGGTTATTTAATCTCTCAAAGCCCTCATTTTATCTGTGAATACAAGCACAGTAATACCTATTTGCAGGACTTTTTTGATGATTAGAAACATTGAAAATATTGTTTATTAAGAGATTAGGATGTGCTGAGCCATATTGCCCTTAGTATTTAATCCTCAGAACAGCCCTTTGAGATGGGTCTGTCCTTCTCCCCATTTTACACGTTAGGAGACTGAGGCCCACAAAAGCTACATGATGCCCACAGCAGGAGGAAAGACATGCAGGGTCGCCTGAAACAACTGAGAATGGGTGAACCCAGGGAAAGCTACACCCCTTCTGTTGCCCTTCCCTGCGTTTTTTTGTTTTTTTTTTTTTTTTACATTTATTTATTTGGCTGCGTCGGGTCTTAGTTGCGACACGCGGGATCTAGTTACCTGACCAGGGATCGAACCCGGGCCCCCTGCAGTGGGAGTGCAGAGTCTTAGCCACTGGACCACCAGGGAAGTCCCCCTGTGTCTTATTTGAAATCTCTTCTCTCTCTCTCCCAGATACACAAACACACACACACACACACACACAAATGGATGTGGCAATCACACTGGCTGCAGCCCAAAGTGGCTTGCTAAACCCACGATTCCTTTTTTCTTTTTCCACCAAGGAAGAGACATAATGGAAACTATCTCCAGTGAGAAAGTGGAGAAGGAACAAGTTTATTCCAGGGCAGTACTTGAAAATTCCCGCGTGGAGCAGCCTAAGAGGAAAGGGGCCTCTCTTACAAAGTTGTAGAGAAAGTATGAACTGAACAACCCCCTCTAATGGCAACCTGGCGGTAACTATCAACATTTTCAGTGCACGTAACCTTTGCCTGAGCGATACCATTTCTGGGAATCTATTCCACAGAAATTTTACTGGAAGAGCACAAAGATACATAAACCAAGAGACTCGCTGATGTACTGTTTGTGATGTGAAAAACAAACAGTCTGCACGTCTAGCCATAAGCAAATACTGATATACCTGAGCTGCGGAAAACCACAGGGCTGTTAGAAAGAGCAAGGTAGATTGAAGGGACGGACATTGAAAGACTCCATGATTATATGGGGAAAAAAAGCAAGTTGTGAAATAAGATTTAACTTACTATTTAACTAATGTGAATTTACTTATTTAACTAATGTGAAATTGGCAGGGGATGCACACAACACAAAATGCAAGAGTCAATAATGTAAATCATATTAGCAATTCTGCACACTAATCCACCCAACAGTCCTGGGCCTCACGGGGCATTGGCAACCTGGGCCTCCTCCCATGTGTCTCCCAGCATTGCGCTTCTCTGGGCTGAGTGTAGTTTCCAGCGTTAAGAAAAACAGGTACTCCTTACACCACAGGGCCCCTGAACGCAAGCCAACTACTTACGCTGGTGCTCAAGAGAAACAGCAGCCCGTTAAAGCTGTGCTAAAAGACAGATTGTCAGTCTCCAACAGAGAATCTTCCAAAGGGCAACTCTTCCCCTTTCCTTCCCCCTTTCCCTGAACAGTTCAGTCATAAAGCCATTAGCTGGCACAGAGCAAGGTAGGTGCCTGCAGTGGCAGCAAAAGAGGAGCAAGGGGCTCAAAGTAGAAAATCAATCGATACCCACACAGGACAAACAGGGCGCCCACAAAGTGTGTGTGTGCGTAAGCATTTGGTGCGGGGCGTCAGAGTCCTAGCTTACAAGGAAAGTGGCCATGCAGGGGGACAGGCCAGCAAAGAAGTCAGAGCCTAAATGAGGTGAGGGGGATGTCTGCCCCCGGGAGCAGCCTGGAGCAGGTATCGGAGCTGTACAAAGTGAGGACAGTGCCCAAGGGGTAAGGGATGGTGAAAGATGTCAGGACCCAAGCAAGGAAAAAGGATGCCAGCACATGGCAGGGGGTGGAAACCAGAGATTACTTACATATGAGAGGACTGATCAAATAAGAAAATAGAGTAAGTATAGAGGTAGTCAGGGTTTCCACAGTCAGAGAAGAGAGTTACAAATATGGGGAGGGAAGAAACTAGAATTAAACTTATGGTTTGGGATTGGAATTGAAGGTATCAGTCTGAACTCATGGTTTTCAATATAGGGAAATATAGAAATATAGATGTATGTGTACATGTATATTCCCTAGCTCTATCCCTGGTCAGGGCACTAAGATCCTGCAAGCCACACGGTGTGGCCAAAAAAAAAAAAAAATAGTTCTTTGTACTATTCTTGAAACACTTTTATATGTGTGTGTGATAGATTTTTTAAAAAAGACAGAATAGCTATGGGTATGTGCTTGCATATACAAAGAAAACTGACTGGAAAAATCTAGATGGATACAAAAGTTAACTGTGACTACCTCTGATATGTGGGATTGTTTGAGGAGGGAAGGAGGTAGACAACATTTATTTGGGGGCTATACTGTTTAATTCATGAATAGGTATTATTTTCATACTAAGATTCTTTTTTTTAAGAGATCATTACCTCTATTTTTTATTATTTATTTATTTATTTATGGTTGCACCAGGTCTTAGTTGCTGCACGTGGACTCCTTAGTTGCGGCTCCAGGGCTCCGTAGTTGTGGCTCACCAGCTCCTTAGTTGTGGCATGTGGGGTCCTTAGTTGCGGCACGTGGGCTCCTTAGTTGTGGCATGCAAACTCTTAGTTGCAGCATGCATGTGGAATCTAGTTCCCTGACCAGGGATCGAACCTGGGCCCCCTGCATTGGGAGCACAGAGTCTTATCTACTGCACCACAAAGGAAGTCCCTAAGATTCTTTTTTAAGAAACAGGAAAAAGATCTTTGTAAAAGACAGCAGGAGACTGACTGTTGGCTTCTTGGCAGAGGCAGTGGGCAGAGGCTGAGGGCTGAGGCCGAGATTCAACGATGAGACAAGGACATATTACCTCTACAGCAGCCACAGGCCTCTCCACAGAGCTACCAAGAAATTTTAAAATCAAACCTGCACTGAGGTGAAGAGAATAAAGGTAATTTCCTGTTGGCTGCGAAGGCATACTGACATCTACAGCACTTCCCAGCCGAGGTTTTCAACCTCCAATCACCATTTGCTTTTCAGTTTTGAAAAGGTTAGCATTTCTGTTTCTTTAGTTAATGACTAGACCTCTTGAGCCCCTTGTCTAGTGTCTTCAAGCACCTCGAGAACCTGCCTGCCCAATGGCCCACAAGTCACAGATTTTTAAATAAGGGGGATAACAAGCCCATTTTCTGAACTATGTCTCTCCAAAATTGCCATGTTAAAATCCAGACTGGCAGTATCTCAAAATGTGACCTTGTTTGGAGACAGGGCCTTTACAGAAGTAATCAAGTTAAAATGACCAGCATGACCAGTGTCCCTCTGCGCACAGAGGGAAGACCGGGTGCAGACATGGAGAGGATGGCCATCCACAGCCCTATTCTTGCAACTTTTATCTAAGTTTGAAATATTTTCAAAATACAGTTAAAATTTTAAATAATAATAAAGATAGAATGAAAGAGAGTCAAGCTCCTGGGAAGCCCACTACAGATCCCGGGGGAGCAGAGGCCTGGAAGGACCTACAGGATCTGGGCAAGAGGGCTGGGATTTAAATCCAGTTTTTAAATGACTTTATTTTACCGTGATTTTCCCTCCAAATGTCTAATGTCCTTGTAATATTGAAGGATCCTGGGATTTGAATCTAGAAAGAATCATGGATGCAGTTCCTGTCCAACAAGTGGTTGAACAAAGCCTTGCATTGCTTCTGGTGACCCTCATGCTTGGCTTTTACAGTGCAGCCGGTGGAGGGGCCTCTGTGGTTTGGGGATGTGGTCTCCTCTCTCCATCAGCCACAAAGGCTCACTTGATTTAGCGGGACGGTTCCAGATCAGGCTTCCCACCGACCCATCCTCACCTCCGATGATCTGCTCCAATGGCATCTGTGACTCTGGTAAAACCCTGCTCCCTGGAGAAAGAAAACAAAGCAATTTCAGCAAATGGTAAAGGAAAGGCCTGGCTCTTACTGGAAGCCCACGCTCAACCAGGCTCTATCTCGTCCGTAACTGCACCTGCCTCGCTCTCCCAAACGCATGCTCATGCCCTGTACAGTGTCTTCACCCTGGAATCTACCCAGGTCTTCAGGCCAGGGAGGGAATCAATTTTAAGTACCGACAGCTCCTGACATCAAGCCAGTGTTACTGAATGCCACCAGAACTCCTCGGGCCTATAAACACCATTGCCTTGGAAGTTAATCTTAAATTCCTTGGCACTGTTAGACCTTTGTCAAAAGAGCAACAGGGTAAGCTTCCCCTGCGTTTGGGGTGTACCCCTCAAATGCATTTTCAATGAAGAATAAAGACTGATGAATAGCATCCCCTTGATTTGAGTCATTCTGAGTTGATACCACATTAACTTTGCCTGGTTCAAGCCACAGGTGGCCCCACTCACTTCAAAAGGGCCTCCAGCTCCCGCTTGACTCTGCCCACCAGGGGCGGCCCCCGGTAGGTGAGGGCTGTGTACAGCTGCACCAGGGAGGCCCCCGCCCGGATCTTCTCCAGCGCGTCCTGCCCGCTGCTGACACCGCCAACCCCGATGATGGGAACTCTGCCTGCAGAGGAGCACACAGCACACTGTGAGGAAGGCTGGGTGACAGGAGAGCCAGGAGCTGTTTGGCTGCAGCCCCAGCCCCCTGCTGAGTGCAGCAGTTCAGGAACCCCGATACCATCACAGACCCGGCGCCTGAGCCACACGTAGATCTGAAGACAGGGACACCAAATTCTTGCCTTGGGTGAGTGCATACATCTCCCTGATGGTTTGCGTTGATAAATCTCGGAGGGGCTTCCCGCTCAGCCCTCCCATTTCAGAGCGCAGGGCCCCCTGGAGGCTGGCAGGGCGACTCACTGTGGTGTTCGTGACAACCAGTCCATCGATGCCCAACTGCAGTGTGAGACAGAGAAAGAGCCCCTAAGTCAGGGCACGACGGACTTGGAGAAGCTTCCGCGGGGGTCTGAGAGAGCAGCCGGGCTGGGCGCCCACACCTAAGGCCACAGAAGCAAGAGCTAGACCAGGCCTCACTCACTATGCTTTCTGGGCAAGTGTCAGAGTGAGCCTCAACATGATAGTAGCAGCCATCATGTACCAACCACCCGTACAGTTCCCCCAGGACACGGTTTAATCCTTAGAACAACTCAATCTAGAGTGTCCTGTCCAAAGCCTCCAGGTAGTAAGTGGTGGAATCAGGATTTCAACCCCGGACTGCCGGGCTCAGTCTGTGTTTGCACTACTCCCCTATGACACACAAATCCAGGGTTAGACTGGAGAAAGACAGAACACTGCAGTCTGACCAAGACTGAAGGATGCACAGCCTTAAAGCCCTTGCTGAAGGAAGATGAGGGAAGAGGAGGGAAGAGGCAGGAGAAAATGACCCATTCAAACATTTATTGAAACATTTACTTTTTATTTCAGGCATACCTCATTTTATTGCACTTCACTTTATTGTGCTTCACAGGTACTGGTTTTTTTTTTTACAAGTTTCTGGCAACCCTGCACTGTCAGATGATGGTGAGCATATTGTCAGAAATAAAGTTTTTTTTAATCTGGATTATTACACCTCAAATGTTTTAATAAAACAGAAAATAAGAATAAAGTATTTTAAAAAAAAAAAAGAATAAAGTATTTTTTAATTAAGGTATGTACATTTTTTTTAGATGTAATGCTATTGTGCACTGAACAGACAACAGTAGTGTAAACATAACTTTTATATGCACTCGGAAACCAAAAAGTTCATGTGACTTGCTTTATTGCAGTGGTTTGGAACTGAACCCGCAATATCTCCAAGGTCTGCCTGTATACGATAAATTACATCCTGACAGCCCTCCATATAACAGAAAGGAAACCACAAAGACTGCCGTCTGGGCTAACCCAGCTGGCCAGGTGGCCTCTACAGGCAATGAAGGGCGTCCCCCAGGCACCGACACTCACCTCTCTCACCACACTGGCAATATCCTCCTTGTCCTGGGCCGTGAGGTCAGGAGCGATCTTCACCAGCACGGCTGGCTTGTGCACTACCTTCAGGGCATCCCTCTCCTGCAGCACCTAGAGCAACATGGGGCCAGAGATGAGGACCCCCAAGACTGCAGTTGACAGTATGACCGTGACCTGCAGCCGCAGATCAGTGTGTTTTCACACTAGCTGTCAGAATAAAGCACCAGCAATTTCTCCTTTTCAGGAAACACCGCTCTCAATTATGCAAAAGACCCCATCAAGTCAGAGCTGATTCCACTCTCTTGAACCAAGGGATCCCCAAGAGTGAGTCCCTAATGTCATTGGCATTGGCTAATATATCAAGGTTTATTTAGACTTTTGTTCCTAAAAGAGACAGCAAATACTGTCACAAGCACGGTTTAATGAAAAGTCATTCTGTTCATTCATTCAATGTGCTAGATGCTAGGGACAGGGTGGTAAATGAGAGATGTGGTCCCTGCTCTCACGGACCTTGTGGGTTAACAGCAGGGAAACATAACTGAGCGGCTGACTAATACTGAGCACAATCAGTGTTATACCGGGAATCAGAGGGAAGCAAGGGGTCCTAACTGGTCCAGGTCTTAAGGACAACTCCTCGATAGTGGATAGCAACGTTGAAGCTTTGCCCTAGAGGATGAGCAGGTAGGACAGGCTGGTGGAGCGGGGTGTAATTTCCCACCTTGGTCAGCAGGCGGCGCAGCTCGGGCTTTCCCTGAAGGCTCCTCAGCCCAGCTGTGTTGGGACTGGACACATTCACTACCAGGTAGTCAGCCAAGGGGCCCAGGACTCGAACCCCCTCTGCGTAGTCCGAGGCAGCGTCCACCGAGGTCTTATTCTTCCCCAGGTTTATTCCCAGTGGCAACCCATCTGTAAATATCACTGGTCAGGATTTTGTCCCCACTCACCGTTTCCCGTGCAACATTCTGAAGCCATCCTTGACCGAAGAGCCCACGAACAGCCTCACAGGCTTTCCAACTCCAAATGTGACCTTTCCCGCGCCAGCTGACAAACGCGGACCTACGCACGGCGCTGTTGCCTGCGGGCCAAGAACCGAGCCCTCCACCTTCATCTGCGCAGCTGGGTTTGGGCAGCTCCTAGGATGTTTTACCGCTTTGTGCCCTTTTTCTTTTTTAAGGTTTAATGGAAAATGGAGAAATTAGGAGCGCAAATACTAGTGTTTAAAAAGGTAGGGCTCGTAAATGAAATACGACTGAGAAGAGACAGAAGTCAGTAGCATGCCACAGGGGCAGCTGTTTACCCTCAAGGGCTGCTTGTTAGACTTGGGTCACGTGACTGGGTGTGCAGTCATGAAGAAAAAGCAAAATTAAAGGATATGTATAAAATACTGGAAAATATTTTCGATTCTCATGCCTAAAATGTAGAGGCATAACGGTTTTATAATTTCCATTCTCTGAGAAGGGACTCCCCCTTGTAACTAGCGTGACCACACATCCCAGTGCTCCCAGGACAGCCCTGAATACTCCTGTAGCCTGGGCATAATTATTCATGCCTGCATCCCTTCCACTCTCAAAAGTGTTGTCTCAGTTTGCACAGTAAGTAATATGGTCACCTTACTTTAAAATCCAGGGAATTATCACCTGACTTGTGTTTTCGACTTTCAGTGTGTTTCTGAAATGTATTTTTCTATGTGTGAAAGCAAGGGCTTGTCTGTACTTGACTTCTCCTAAGATACTACCTTATCTGCAAAGGCTAAAGTATATACATGGTACCACCTGCTTTTTCCAGCTAACTGGGACATCCAGTTAGCTCACAAAATGTATGTCAGGTCAGGGAGGATCAAAGAACAACATCCAGTACTGCTAACTACCTTCTCACACCTTAAATACAGTCACCTGTTTTATCATCAACTTGAAAGTAAATGAAATTCGTGTCACTCACTTCATGAGTGGAAGGGAGGGGAGGGGTTTAGCATCCAGTTAGACAAATTATATAACAAGGTCTCCAAGCCTCCCAAATCAAGTGAAGATGGTTTGGAAACTGTAATTCTTTTCCACACAGGTAAACCAGCTTAATAGAGAATATCACTTTCATGTAGCCAGTGGATCTTTCATTA
The DNA here is from genome assembly GCF_964270905.1 of Leucopleurus acutus. Classification (NCBI taxonomy): domain Eukaryota; kingdom Metazoa; phylum Chordata; class Mammalia; order Artiodactyla; family Delphinidae; genus Leucopleurus; species Leucopleurus acutus. Next base: position 14,970,247 of record NC_139162.1, on the reverse strand, counting down.
GTAGCCATTTGCCCCAAATGACAAGATTTTGGAGTTAGACAAAAATTGCTGAATTACTCTACCCGCAAAGGGCACCACAGCTCTTAACAACTCATGTTGCTTGGTATGATGCTAGCAATAAGCTGTCTTCAAGGCTTCCAGCTGCCGGTGAACACTATGTGCAGAGCTCTGCTATGGGATTTTGTCTCCAACAAATGTCAGCACCACAGTGGGGGCGAGGAACGGGCAAGGGAGAACGGGAGAAAAGTGGTATAAGGGGCACTGTGAACAGTTAAAAGAAGGAAAGGGAGACAAGAAGGCAGGAGAGTATCACAAACCATGAAAGTCCTATCATGACCTTCAAAGCCCACAAGTGGCAAGGTCTGTCTACAGTATAGCAGGGTCTGGTTCTGCCAAAGCCAGGGAATTCCAAACAAGGTCATTTCCTGCTCACCAAATCAGAGATTGCTAACTGCCTCGGCCCTTTCAATCTCGCGTTCAGAAATGAATCCAGTACCGCAGATTTTTCTCATCTCACCACCAGGACATCTAATGAGGCTAAACTCCTGGAAGGAGTTCCAGAAAGGCTCACCAAGGAAGATGGCTGCAACCCCATGCAACCCTAGAGGGCACCTGGGAAGGTACAGTGAGGATGGCATGGTGCCAAGACCACTATGTTCACCCCAAGGGACAGCAAGGCAGAGAGCACCTCCAAGGCAGCCTTCAGAAATGCATGGTGTGGGCTTCCCTGGTGGCACAGTGGTTAAGAATCTGCCTGCTAATGCAGGGGACACCGGTTCGAGCCCTGGTCCAGGAAGATCCCACATGCCGCAGAGCAACTAAGCCCCTGCGCCACGACTACTGAGCCCGCGTGCTGTACCTACTGAAGCCCATGTGCTAGAGCCGGTGCTCCGCAACAAGAGAAGCCACTTTAATGAGAAACCCATGCAATGCAACGAAGAGTAGCCCCTGCTCGCTGCAACTAGAGAAAGCCCTAGTGCAGCAACGAAGACCCAATGCAGACAAAAATAAATTAATGAATTAAAAAAAAATGCATGGTGTTTCCAAATAAGTCATGAAGGATATTTTCCCCAATGCCGGGAGTAGTTATCTCTGAGTAGGGAAGAGTGTGAGTAATTTTAATGTTCTTCTTTATGCTTCCCTGCATTTACTAACACTTCTATAATTAGCATTCATTATTTATAATGGACAAAAGGACAACAGAGCAGGATGTACAAAGATGGCGCCCAAGCCCTGCTCGCATCAACTGCCTATGTGATCACAGAGCAGCCACTCTGCACTGCTTACTTCCAAGCTGTCCCAGTTTGACACAGGTTACATAACGAGGCAGGAACTAAGTGTATCTTTGCTCAGTTGCGAAATTCAGTTAAGAGCTTGGAGGGTGTGATGGAGCCAGGAAAATTCCTCTAGCAGAGGAGCCCTGAGTTCCATACTGTTTTTTCCTATTGTTCAATCATGTTCACTTCACTAGGAATGTTCCTGACTTTCTCCCACAAGTTTCCTTCCAACAACTGAAGAACAGCCCTCTTAGGCAGTCCCCCTTTACCTTCTGTGAGCCTGGCCTGCGTCTGCTGTCTGGCCCGTAACCTGTGTTCCACCACTGAGAGTCCATGACTGTTGAATCCGTATCTGTAGCACAGAAGAGCGTTAGGGAGGAGATAAGGTTAGAGCCCTCAGGCAGAAAGCAAAGACTCTGGAGGGATGGCTCCATGGCCATTTTCAACATATATTTATGATGTAAAAACCAGAGAAAAAAATCAGAGTCAGTTCTTAGACTTCTAAAGTCTATAAACACCCCTGGAAGTCCTAGAGAACTTGCCAGAACACCATCAAATACAAAGGGAAAGATTAAAATTTGCCAACAAGCCACTTAGCCAACTAGCACTGTAAACAGCCCAGACCTTTCTGGACCTGGCCCACTCCTGCTTCCCACCCAACGGGGCCCTCACCACTCTGATGACCCATCTTCCCACCTCCTGCCTGTGCCCCACGAACACGCTTCCTGGAACCCATCCTGCCGCTCCATTCCCCCATCCTTTCTACCTATTAAATCTCCCTCTTCCTGGCCCAAGTCAAATGCACCCTCTCCTCCTTGCATAAAGCTCCGAGCCACAAATGATCCCTCACCTCCTGGCATTCATGGAGTGCTTTGTACCTATCTTTCTCCTAGCTTGGGATGTACGTATATGCTTCAGTTCCCCTACTGGGTTCCAGTCTTCTCGAGGACAAGGGACACATCTCCTCCCTCACCTGCCACTAGACGCTCCGCAAAGGCTGGGCCTCGCCCCTCTTGATCATCTCTACGTCCCCAGCCCCACTGTGGGTTGTTGGCCTAATGGCCATCCCCACTCCCTTCCTCCTTGCCTGTGGAACCCAGCTCCCCTGACATGGGGTGAAAATGCCAATGACTCCTTTCCCAGCCTCGCTGGCAACTCAAGCATGAACTTGAGATGGGGCTTGGTCACTGAGACACAAGGTGATGCCTACCAGGGAGCTTCTGGGAAAATATCTCCCCCCATATCCATACTTCCTTTCCCTTTCTGCTCTCTGATGTCCTCATGCGAGGACGTATGCTTGCAGCTGGGGTAGGCATCTTACAAACGAGAAGGGAAGGCCCACAGAGGTTGGACCAGAGTACTGACGCCACCCTGCCGCTCAACCAACCCTAAAACTGCCTACTTCACCCATAATGAGAAGAAAATAATAACAAATGCCTATTGTTTAAGCCACTTTGTCACTTGCAGCCAAAAACACCTAACAGATACATGTAGTTGTTGACTCATGTTCATTCAGCACCCACCCTGTGCGAGGCAGAGCAGGGAGCCTGGGCACACAAGTGCTTGGAGCTCAGGCCCGGCCCTCTTGTGCCACTTCTCACCCACGGGACTCTGCCAGGCACTGTCTTCCTGGTACCTGCAATTATTTGTGGCAGCCGAATCATCAACAAATATTTTTTGCCTGAACGTTCTGAAGATATTGATCCCAGCCTACAGGGGAAAGGTCAGTAACTCGATGTCTAATGCTGGAAATTTTCCCCCAAACAAGCACGATGATGCAGGACGTGCAGCCAAATAAACCACGTCAGTCTCCCAGGAGGCCCTTCATGATCCCAAAGGTGCCTACCAACGCCCCCAACGAGGCTCTCAAAACTCTGTTACCGAAAAGAAGGAACTTCTTCACTCTCTGGGTTAGCTGTAGAGAAAACTGCCCAGGGCTTACAAAGAGAAGGGCTTTACACGGTCTAGAAGGACCTCTCTTCCTAAAAGCAGCCGTCTATGTTGATTATTAAATTTCCCAGTTACTAAAGGCTGGAGCTGTGCTGTCAGGTGCAAGAGCCACTAGCCATGTGTGGCCACTGAGAGCGAAGCCTGGCCAGTCCAAAGCAAGAGTGCCGTAAGGAAAACATACTGGATTTCGAAGACTTGGTACAAGTGAAAGAAGGGAAACAGCCAGTCATTTTTATATTGCTTAATATTAAAATTATGATAGAGTATATTAAGTATTTCTAATTAAGTAGTATAATGAATAACTGTTACAAATAATAATTAAATAGAATATATTATTAAAGTTAATTGCACCTGTTTCTTTTTGCTATTTTATTGTGGCTACTAGAATATTTTAAATTACATATAGGGCTCATGATATTTCTACTGGACAGAGCTGGGCAAGGACACTGGGGTAACAACGTGGAAAAAGCACGAACTCTAGAGTCAGATAAGCCACCATCCGTTCCCAGGTTCTCCCGCCTCTGATCTCGTGACTGTAGCTACGTCGTGTAGCTCCCTTAACCTCATCGTGTATACACGTTAAACTGACATCATAAAACCTGCTTTTACGCCCGCACAGAGTAGATGCTCAACATGGTTCCAGAACATTCCAAATGACAGAAAAATGTCCACACTGCATGGCAGAAAAAAACACCCCGAGTGTCCTGCTGGGGAGAAGGCTGCTCACCTACCTGTTAATGACGGCTTGGTCCTCAGGGAGGCGGAAGACCCTGGGTCTGGGGTTTCCTTCCTGAGGTTTTGGTGTAACACTGCCTATCTCAACAAAACCAAAGCCCATCTTGTAAAGTCCATCCACAGCTTCCCCGTGCTTGTCAAATCCTGCAGCGATTCCTACTGGATTTCGGAATTTATGGCCCAGGACTCTCACTTCCTAGGGAGAAGGAGACAAAGTCACAGGCACACAAGGCCATGTTGGTGTTTCTCAAAGCGTGGTCCACGGCGCGCCTACATCAGAATCACCTGCTTGTGAAAACAGCAGATCCCAGGGCCCATCCCCGGACTAAGGAATCAGAATCTCTGGGGGAGGGTGGGGAAGAATGGAACTCTGAGGGAACTTGTTTTTAACAGTGCTCTCCAGGTGATTCTGATGCCAGCCAGAGTTTGAGAACCATCGGGCTTTATCATCACTGAGGAGAAAAACTGTTTCCACCATGGGTTGAGCGGGAGACAGGTGGGGCCTTTTCCAATTACGGTGAAGAACTGTACCTTCTTATCCACTATTTAGCCCCTAGATGGTGCTATTCTGAAACAGTCAGGCAGCAAAATCCTTTAATCTTAGTAAGTCAGCCCCCGCTGTGTCCCTCCTCAGCCAGGTGATACCACGGCCCAGCTGTGTCCTCATGACTCCAGTGCTCGACCCAGCAGCACTGATTGCTGGGCCCCAGAACCAGGCTGGGCTGGAAGCAGGTTCTTCCCTGGCAAACATGGGGCGGATTCCTGATTGTTCTCTATGATGAAAGTGACTGGGGCCTAATTACTGTCAGGTCTAGCCTAACTCCTGAGGGACTTAGTATTCACACCCTGATCTAGCCAACAAATCTAGAAGCAAGATAAATACGTTAAAATGTGGGAAAGGAATCGGGATATCGTAAAGTCAGCAGTTGCCAACAGCATCGTCACTGTCAGCTGATATGGCAGGAAACCCTGTGCCAGGACTAGCAAGGACCTCCAAGGGTGGTACCATCTGGCCTTGGAAGGAGGAAGCAAGGCTGCCCCGAGGAGGGGAAGAAGAGATGGCAGTGAGTGTGTGCGTGCAGTGCCTCGGGGACTGGGAGGCTGGGAGGGTGGCTACACTGGGGGCCCTGGGGGCCGTGCTCCAGGACGGGTCTCTCGGCCCCAGCTGCTCAACAGGCTCCCTGGGCAGCCTTCAGTCCTCAGGCCCAGAGGTGACGGTCAAATGGGGCTGGCACCAAACCAGAGCATCTGCGTACAGGTCTCCCCCACTTTTCCGAAGTTCTCTTTATGCCACTTTGCTTTTACGAAAGACCTACGTTTGTACCTGTTTTCTCTAACCAATAGGAATCCAAAGAGGATTTTCACTTTTACAGAAAAAAGTGCCACGTGTGCTCAAAACTGCAGGATGGGAAGTGAAAGGGATTCTAAGACAAAAAGGGAAAATGTAGAGAAGGCCCCTTTGATTGCTAACAGTGACCCTTCCCCAAAGAGGTCTGAGTGTGTCTTCTTCATGTTCACGTCATTCTAATGTTCCCCATTTGGTAAGAAGTCTCCTAAATGGAAACTGTCTGGGCTTGCACGAGGATGTAGATTCTAGGAGGACGTGGATTCTTGCACTTTGTTCGCTGCAGAAACTCCAGCACACAGAAGAGTAAGGGGATACGGTGGGGCCCCTGTGTTGAATGCAGGACGGAATGAGGCTGGGACAGGAGTCGTATGCTTTCCTCAAAGGGCTTGGCTAGACATGCCTACATCACATTAGATGTTAGTGATGCTGGCATGCTTCCCTTTTCAGCAGAGGTGAACACTGAGCTACCCGAGACTTCCGCGAGGCAGGATGGCGGCTAACGGACGGATGCTGAGCCAGACTCCATGGGTTTGATTCCTGGCTCAGCCACTTCCTAGCTGTGTGCATTTGGGTAAGTCACTTAACTACTCTGCACTTCAGCGTTCCTGATCTGTAGATGGGGATGACGGTTTGGGGTGGGGGGCTAATTTGGGACTCTGGTTTTCAAAAGGATCAACCCCAGCTAAATAAATTAGGGAACTTTGACCTTGACCCTCGTGTCTATCGCACAAGGTGTTACAGGAGTACCTACCAGCATGTCAGAGTCTTGAAACGTGGCACGAGGAAGGAGCCCCAGGGAGGTGACGTGAACAGCCAGCCTGTGGGCTGCCTCGGGGTTCAGCAGCCCCTGCAGAGCCGGCATCAAGTGGTCCGCGTAGAAACGTTCATCCCCCGTGGCCGTCAGGTAGGAGGCGAAGAGAAGTCCTCCGCCCCCCAGGATCACCATGGCATCCTGGGCCCGCTTCTGGAAAAAAGAGCCAATGGGGCCCCCTCAAGGCCAGGCTATAGCACCTTCTCTGAGCCCTTTACACGACTCACACACACACAGAGGACATAACATGCAGTGATGTCCGTGGCCTTCCGCTAACGCTGGTCTCCTTGGGTTCTTGCTCACGTATTGCCTCTACAGTCAGAGGCTGTATCTGCACTTCTGCTGACACGCACTCCTCTAGCCCTGAAGGACTCCAGGCCAGGGATTTCAAGAGGGGCAAGGCTTCCCTGGTGGCGCAGTGGTTAAGAATCCACCTGCCAATACAGGGGACATGGGTTCAATCCCTGGTGCGGGAAGATCCCACATGTCGCGGAGCAACTAAGCCCGTGCGCCACAACTACTGAAGCCCGCACGCCTAGAACCCGTGCCCTGCAACAAGAAGCCACCGCAATGAGAAGCCCGCGCACCGCAACGAAGAGTAGCCCCCACTTGCCGCAACTAGAGAAAACCCGCGTGCAGCAACAAAGACCCAACGCAGCCAAAAATAAATAAATTAAATTAAATATTAAAAATTTGAAAAAAATCTTTAAGAGAGGCAGCATTGCCCCCTAGGGACATGTGGTGGGCACCCGGAGGAGAATGTTAATAGATTTAGTGAGCAGGAAGTCAGTAAAGTGAGAACGGTCCCTATCGTGTGTGACTTTTGAACATCCTACTGACATTCACTAGGTAAAAATATCTGTTCATATTATCTGAGCCTAGAAATGCAAACTCTATTTCCCCACATAAACACAATCTCCTGTGTGGTTTTCATCTGTATTGACTTTCCAGGAATGCAATTACCTTGTAGATTGAGGGATGACTATACTGTTTTGCACAGAACATTACCAAGAATCACTCACTGTTTCAGAAAATCCATGTGGAATGGTTCAGTGCTTTGCTTAGATGTTTGACAATAAAACATTCCTGTGGCACTAGAATTTCTAAGTAGAGGCTTAAACACCTGACTCACTACCTAGGTGACTCATGCCCTAATATTTATGGGTTGAAATACATATTATTTTATTATAAATTTACTTCTCCTTTATATTCCAGTTAGGACATTATGTTGACTTTTTAAAATTATATATAGAAAGATTACATTATACATAAATTCCACTTCAGGATAATAAAGAGGGTTGCAAAAAAAATTTTTTTTAAAGGAGCATCAGGTCTTTTTTAAAAATTTTATTAAAGTATCATTGATTTACAATGTTGTGTTAATTTCTGCTGTACAGCAGAATGATTCAGTTATACATGTATATATTCTTTTTCATATTCTTTTCCATTATGGTTTATCACAGGATATTGAATATAGTTCCCTGTGCTATACGGCAGGACCTTGCTGTCTATCCATTCTACATATAATAGTTTGCATCTGCTAGTCCCAAACTCCCAATCTTTCCCTCCCCCACCCCCCTCCCCCTTGGCAACCACAGGTCTGTTCTCTAGAGAGCATCAGGTCTTCTTGGATCAAGCTCAAACATCGCTCATAAGACTTTTCTCTAATTATCACTGCTCAATGCTGAGTTCCTCACTCATTCATTCATTCAATCATTCAGCACATAGTGACTGTGCACTCAAGGATGGGCTACAGACCGAGTCCCTGCCTTTACAAGGAGTACAACCTCAGAAGGAGACAGAAATCAATGATCATGCAAACATATAACTGTGACAAAGCTATGAAGAAAAAAGTGAGAGAAGAACCTAACAATCAAAGAGGTAGAGAAAGGCTTCCTTGACCAAGTGCCTTAAAGCTGATATTCAAAGGATAAATAGAAGTTAATTAGGCGGCAGGGCGGGGCGGTGTAAATACTCTCTCCACTCTTGGCGGCAGAGGAGAATGAGATGCACCCAGGTGATTTGAGTTTCGTTCCCTGAACAAGGAAGTGACCTGATCGGATTTGCCTTCAGGGTCACTCCTAGCCGTCAACATAGATCTAGTATTCATTTTTCTCGCTTCTCCTCCAGGAGACTGTAGGAACGCCCCTTATGTTGATCAACAGATTTCTGAGCGCCGTTACAAAGACCCTGCCCTAAACTTTTATCTAAAAGGGTTGGCACCATGTTTTACTGTAATTTCATTCCAGGTTGGATGCTGCACACACTGCTAGGCGATCCTGTGTTCACTAAGCGCCCTGTGCCTGGCTCAATAAAGGCCCACGTGCGCTGACACAGGTCGGCATCTACTCCGTTTACACGTCCGTTTACACAGTGACCACGTACATGTGTAAATGCACACGCATGATCATTTGCGGGTGTCCCCAAAGACACAAACGTGCCAAAGAGGCCCACCCTCTCGGAGCCGCCTCCCGTCCACACCTCGCCCAGGCTAGCCCTCCCTCCATCCTCCCCCCGCCTGCCTTCCCGCAAGTTCTCTCCTCGCCGCTGCAGGGCCGCACCAGCTGAACTCACTTTGAGCTGTCTCCACGCCATGCTCCTTCCGCCACTGGGCCCGCCTCTGTCTCGTTTCCATTGGAGCAGATGGCGGTGACTTCTCTAGTCTCCGCCCCTCCAGCTGCCGACTCGCCAATCGCTGGGCAAGAGGGTGGGGCGGGGCCCCCTCCGCGGAGGGAAAAGCCCCGCTCCCCTCCGAGAGTCTGATTGAGCGCTCACGCGCGGGCGCGATCTCAGCGTTCCCGCCCACCTTCTGGCGTCTTCGCTGCGCTTTGCGGAGGCTCAGCCGAATCTGGTTGGGTTGCTTAGCAGAGCTTTCCTGCATCCTGCAATCTGGAGAGAAGACTAACTGTATGTTGATTCTTCGATTCTAAGCTACACTCACCAGTTTTTTTGTCATTTAAGTTAAACATGCTATTGATAGTGTTTGTGCTTTAGATAAAGCATGGATTGAGTATATACCGGGCACTAAAAAGGGTTGAAATGATTTACAGTGCTGTGTAAGATACCTGAGTTGACTTTAAAAGAAGATTTCTTGAGCATCAGGTTTCACTTTTTTAAAATGCCTAAAACGTATGTATGTTTGTAAGGATATTGGGAAATTAAGACTGTGAACTTCGAAAAGTGAAAGTGTCCTGCACCCAAACTGTTCCATTGCAGCCCAGACTTGGACTCCTCTGCTCAGAAATCTTCCCCCCAAATTGCAAACTCTTATTTTCTTGGCGTTTGAAACAATTCAGTTTTCTAGTTGCAGTTCCCACTACTGTCCCTCTACCCGCCCCCCCCCCCCCGCCCACAAAGAGAGCATTATTTCTTTCTCTGTATAAATGCCTTCCACCGTCTCACCTCCATGCATTTACTCTCGTGGACGCTTCTGCCAAGATGCCTGTTCCATCTTCCTAGACATGGACACCCTTATATGTTCAAGTGCTGGAAATACATCTTCATCTGAACCTTCACAGATTTAAGCTATACCTCTGTAGTGGAACTTTATTAACTACACGTGTTATGTCTTTTCTCCCCTAATTAGACTGTAAAATGTTTGAAAGTAGGGACGATACTATATTTCATTGTACCAGTCGTTTGATTATTGCATTGGTTTTCAAACTGAGGGATGTGTTCTTGGGGTTTACACTTCAGAGAATTTTTGATTTTGGTGTCCACTTCCACAGTGATTTTTTAAAGTAATGTAAGCGTCATTTGGACCATTTGGATAACCAACTGAACCCTGAAAGCTGCCAGGCAATTTCACTGCCCACATTTATTTGTATTTGTGATCTCATTTTGGTGCCAAGAAAGAGAACTGGCTAAAATACATAGATGATGGATGTGCTACGGGTGAAGATCAAATGACATGCTCTATGAACAAAGGTTATTTATTTATTTTATTTATTTATTTTTGGCTACGTTGGGTCTTCATTGCTGCATGCGGGCTTTCTCTAGTTGCCGTGAGCGGGGGCTACTCTTCGTTGTGGTGCACGGTCTTCTCATTGCGGTGGCTTCTCTTGTTGCGGAGCACGAACTCTAGGCGCGCAGGTTTCAGTAGTTGTGGCTCGTGAGCTCTAGAGCGCGGGCTCAGTAGTTGTGGTGCACGGGCTTAGTTGCTTCGCGGCATGTGGGATATTCCCGGACCAAGGCTCGAACCCATTTCCCCTACACTGGCAGGCGGATTCTTAACCACTGCGCCACCAGGGAAGCCCTGGACAAAGGTTTTTCAGCAAATTAAAGAAAAGTGGTGAGAGAATTGATTCTTCCCCTACAGTACGAAGTAACGCGAATGACAAAATCAAAACAACCTGTGCAGTCATAGGCCAGAGCTGTGTTTATCTGCTAAGTGGCTATTTAGTTTGGCAAAATTTGAATTGCATTGGTTTTCAGTTTTGTTTATATTTAATTTCTATTCATTCTTTCATCAAATATTTATTCTTTGGCTTTTATGATTATGTAAGAGCTTTAGGAGAGAGATTACGCCTAGTTTTGTGTATAAATATATTTAAGAAACAATACAATAATTTAAATCCATCGTAGGGGTCTGCAAGAATGGTTTTCTTTAAAAAAAATACATTACTAAATTTTTAGCAACACTGACTTAGATATTCATCATCCTCTATCCCCTTACAGCTTAGACTTAGCAAATAAAGATCTATTATAAAGTTAAAGGTAGAGCCAGTTGTGTAGACACAGGTGGTGCTGCCCTAGCTATGAAGGCCCATTGCTTTATTGATCTCTGGCATTTGTTTTCAGCTTATAGGAGCTCCACCTGGGTCCTTAAAACAAAACCTTTTGTCTCCTTGACAAATTATTACCAATTTCTAAAAGAATAATAGTAATAAGATAAACCCACCAAGAATGTATTTAAAGGACCAGGCAGCTGCTGAGCCCCAACACGTTTTTTTAAATTTATTTTATTTATTTTTTATTTTTGGCTGCGTTGGGTCTTCGTTGCTGCGCGTGGGCTTTGTCTAGTTGCGGCGAACAGGGGCTACTCTTCTTTGCGGTGCGCGGGTTTCTCATTGCAGCGGCTTCTCTCGCGGAGCACTGGCTCTAGGCGCGCGGGCTTCAGTAGCTGTGTGAGCCTCTACACTTTTCATGTGCACAGTGCACAGAGAAAATGTTCTTCAAAGGAAGAACCTGGCTTTGGTTATACATCACAACAGGTATCGTTCTAGGAAATGAGCTGGATAGCCCAGAGCAACATGGAGAACATAATTGTTATCAGCTTAACAGGTTTCATTGCAGCTTTCAGGAAGCAGAAGATTACTGTCGTGCTCAGAGAGGACACCCTGCTTGCACTTGGAACCAGGAGGTTCAAGACCTCCTCCGGGACTTTCTGGAAGAAGGAAAGAAGTGGTAGGTTGGGGAAAATTTAACGCTGCTGGGAAAACATCAAGAAAAAAACAACCCAGGTAAGGCTCTGAGGTTTAGTGTTTATGAAGGAAACTTCCTTACTTTTACTCTGAGACAAGAGAAGGAAAAAAAATTAAATCTTTCCCCTTTTGTATACAGAAAAAGCAATCACTTCACTTTGTTACCATCATTCCTCTGAAATATCTCCACTTTTGTGCTCCAGCCTTGGTTTGTCTGTGTCAGAAAAATGATGAGATTTTTCTCAGAGCCTCTCTAAAGTTAACTTACCTGCTATTTCACTAAAAGTGTCACGCGAGATTCTGAAATGGGAATCCTTTTACGGTCACTTTTTTTTCCTGGTAAATATCTCTTTATCATTCTCTGCCCCACGTTTCCTAACAGAACCCTGGAGAGAAATTATTTGCCTCTTGTCTTTCTTACACAGATATTTTCAAAATTATGCACCATAATCCTGTGGTCTTAGAGAAGAATCCAAGGCATTATTATATCATCATCTTCATTGAAGTCTAGGTAAATTAATACTAAGCCTTGTGATAATGCATAATATGAAAAAATAAACAATCTATAATTTGTTGGGGGGCAATCCTAAATTTCCATCTATTGGAAGCTAGCAGGATTTGGTCTTCATAGTTATATTTTTCTAAATGTTCGACTTTTGAGTACGAGCCTTATCTGGGTCTGGTCTCCCTGCAACAGATGTCACAGCCCACTGGGCCCCCACGCCCACCTGCATTTACCTGTTCTGAAACCCCAGTCGGATCTCGTCAAAAGTGGACTTGTGCTCACTGGGGCATTAGTTCATTTGCCAGGCTGTTAAGTGATGAGACCACATGCTGCTAAAGACCTAATTGTCACAAACTGATTGTAAACAAGGAGAACGTGTGAGAGCAGTAGGTAAAGAGTCTGTGAGTGATGGACGGGAGAGGCTTCCTCCTGCAGCCCCTCTGGTAGTTGGGCAGAGCCATTCCTTGACGTTCCCTTCACTTCCTGACTTGGTGGGCTGTGGGAGAAAGTGTACTGATAAACCCCATTAACCACATGTACCCCTCCAGTCCTTTTAGCATTTGGGCTTTAGGGGGAAGAACAGGAAACAAAGGAGGAACACAGAATACAGTGGAATAGAGGGGAGCTTGTTATCATTTAGAGGTTTGCTTCTTCAGAGGTAGGAGGTGAGAATTAAGCAGGGGGTGTGCGTAGTTGGGATTTTTTTTTTCAATTAACGTACTTCATGCAGTAGTCACAAAGCATTTGTTCATAGCTCAGTGAATTGACAGAGAATTCTGAGAATTCTCAATGATGTCTCAGACTGTTCAGGTAAAAATTTTGTTGCACTTTTTTTAAAAAAATCACAAATACATTCTTAATAAAATATACAGCAGCTCTGGATGCTTCATAGAACAGAATACATTGCAATATTTCTCTATTACAAGAAAAAAAAAGATCACCTTCCTCAAATACTGGCTATTGAAAGGACCCAGTATTGCGAATTAATATATTTCGAGCTTCAGACCTCTCCTTCGTCACCCTTTCAAGCTCTTTGTGATATCTTTGTCCCTTTTGCCATGATAACGTGCATGCTATTTTTAAAAATTAATTTGTATCGGAGTATAGTGGCTTTACAAAGTTGTGTTAGTTTCTGCTGTAAGCATGCTATTGTTAATGAGGCCAAGGCTGTGAGCATAATCTCTGCACAAGTCAAGTGCCCGAGTGTTTCGTTCTTACAAACTGCATCCCTAGAACTGGCAGCTATCTTACAACTGTGCGCTTTTCTCATCATCACAGGAGTTTATTTCGCCAGACCCATCTCCAGGATTGGAAAAACAACCCCTAATGTAGTCTAAATAGTGTTGATTATCCATCCATTTTTCACTCTCCAAGAGTTGAGCTTTTAGACTTTCTCAGTTACTCTTGGTTTTAGAGTGAAGATGCATTTCCCAGTATTATTTTTCACGTACTGGCAAGAGATTTCTGCTGTAGAACATAGAAAGTTTGTGCAGAAGAAAATCTTGGACAAAAAGAATTCTGTTCGATTTACCCAAGCCAGTTCTCTAAATTCTGAGTCTGTGTTCCGATAATGAGAGGAAGTAGGTCACTGCAGTGAAGAGCTGGAGCTGTGGAGTCGGGCTTCCTGGGTTCCCATCTTGTTTCTGCGACCCTGGGCAAGCAGCTTAACCTCCATGCAGCCCAGTGTCCTTCCAAGGATGGTTATGAGGATTAATTAAGACAATACAAATAAGGTATTAGAACAATTCACGGCATACTATAGCAATTATTACTGTTAACGTTATTGTGCAGTTTCAATTTTTTGTTCAAAGTTTACCTTCTGCTTCTAGATAGCTTCACATTCATGTCAAAGGTGAAAACGCTTTTGGAGATCCAATATTGGTATTAACCATTAATATCAGAGTGTTTATACATCTTACTATGAATTTAAAAAATGCCTCTTCCAAAATAGCATGCTGGTAGGAGATTTGTAAATGTTCAACTACTTAACGTTCAAAAAAGAAGTCTGATGCTTCATATTATTGTACAATATTACTTCAGATACTTATTGACTTTTTCAACATTTGAATAGTTGAACTCATTTTTCATTTACTTTAAAAATAAAAACACTTAAAGCTCACATGTAAGAGCATTAAGAAATTGGAACAGTAAACAAGTTGGAATAAAAAGTAACAGTTTGTGTTAAAAGTGGTGTTGTAATAGGGTTAATATTCCTCTTGTAAGTGCCAAGACAGCTGTACTGGTTGTGAAAGCTTTGAAATACTTCCATGCCATTGGTAAAGTAAAGTAATATTATAAACTCATTACTTCAAACTAACGATCATAGGATGATATAACAACCATTGATAAATGGAGATCTATCCTAGGGACATCTGAAACATATTTTTAGACCTATCTGCCATTCTGGCTAAGGTCGCAGTGTTGCACATCCTTTGAAACACTCTGCTTTAGGAGAAGCACCAGCATATCATTAGCTCAAATTACATACTTGCTACTACTTCGGAATAATGTAGCTTTGACTTTGGTTTTGTTGTTAGTGTGTTATAGCTCTTGTTTAAGTAGTACATGCGTGATGTTTTGATATTTATAAATTCAATAGTTTGTAATAAAATATGAAACACAAGTTCCCACAATCCCTAATGAAAAAATGGATCTAGGGAATAGTCACCAATGGCTGCTAGACTAATAGTTATTAGTTATCACACAGACATTATGTGACTCCTGATGGAAGTACTTGACACCACCTACTAAGCATTCTTATAGAAAGTAGAACTTGAATCTGATTAAGCCTCTAGAGCCAACCAGTTTATAAAAAGTCAGAACTGAGAGCATGTGAGATGGCACCATGGGAATACAGTCATCAAAATCCAGAACTGGGAAGCTTTACAGGATAAACAACTCAGGTTTTACAATAAAGACATGGCAAGATTGAGGGGAGAGAATGAGAAGGAAGTGGGAAAGGGCCACCCAGGAGAGTGGAAGTGAGAATGGACTAGGGAAATACTTCGATTACCAGGCAGGGTGAACGCAGGCCCCTCGTGGTTCATGATCCTGAATTTAAGCTGAGACGTGGTCAACGGGGTTGTATGATTTCTCCAGCCACGTTCAGCAGCGTGATAAGAAACAGCAAATATACACAGAGAGGCACATTCAAGAATGCTGTTGCCCACCTTCTGAACTCTTTAATCTCTACCAATAAGGATTATCGAATACAAAGGAGAATCTTATGCTTAGGATGTAATTTCCTAAAGTAAACTTAATTCTCTGTCTTCTCACTGTTGACCCAGTTGGTGGACCTAATTTTGAGATGTTGTGACTGTGCTCCAGAGCAGAAGACCTACTTCAGAACTCCTACGTTGTTGTTCTTTTTAAAAACAACTGGATAGTTATCTTTAATTGGTTTAACATACGTGTTTTAATTATCACATGTGCGTGTACTGATTATTTTATAGACTTCCACCTAGCGTTTTATCCTATAAGTTAACTTTTGCATTGGCCTCCAAATAGATGCCTTTTCAGACCAAGATGCCAGTTATGAAAGAAATGGGAATAATTCTCATTCACATAGGAAACCCAAAAGGACAAAAAGAGAAGTCACAATACCGAGAAACAAAATGACCTCAGGTGTGTGTAGTGAAATCAATTCCACCCTTAAGGGATGCACAAGACTTAATTAATGCCGAAATGTGTCCACATCACTGGTACTCAGTAAATATTCTTTACATTCTATTTTGTCTGATCTTAATATTGCAGTGTTTGCTTTCATTTTTTTAAATTTATTTATTTGCTTTTATTTTTGGCTGTGTTGGGTCATCGTGCTGTGCGTGGGCTTTCTCTAGTTGTGACGAGCGGGGGCTATTTGTTGCGGTGTACGGGCTTCTCATTGCGGTGGCTTCCCTTATTGCAGAGCATAGGCTCTAGGCACGCAGGCTTCAGTAGTTGTGGCACGTGGGCTCAGTAGTTGTGGCTCACAGCCTGTAGAGTGCAGGCTCAGTAGTTGTGGCGCCCGGGCTTAGTTGCTCCGCAGCATGTGGGATCTTCCTGGACCAGGGCTCGAACCCATGTCCCCTGCAGTGGCAGGCAGATTCTTAACCACTGTTCCACCAGGGAAGCCCTAAGAAAAGTTTTTTTCCCACAAAAGTTTCCATCAAAAAAGAGTCGTGTTAAAAAAATAAAAAAAAAAAAAGAGTCGTGTTAAAGCCCTTGCAAAGTCTTTCATATCGTGGTATTCTCCCTTTTTTAAAAAACAATTTTGAAGGGCTTCCCTGGTGGCGCAGTGGTTGAGAGTCCGCCTGCCGATGCAGGGGACACGGGTTCGTGCCCCGGTCCGGGAAGATCCCACATGCTGCAGAGCGGCTGGGCCTGTGAGCCATGGCCGCTGAGCCTGCGCGTCCGGAGCCTGTGCTCCGCAGTGGGACAGGCCACAACAGTGAGAGGCCCGCGTACCACACACACACACACACAAAAAAAACAATTTTGAAAAACAAATACTATTTGGGGAAAATGCATGAGTATGAAATGACCTCAATCAATATCAATGTTGGCTAATTATAGAGATCACCTGACAGAATGGGTGAAAAAAGAGACAAATTTAAAGTGGATCTAGGGTTTCCCTGGTGGCACAGTGGTTGAGAATCCACCTGCCAGTGCAGGGGACACGGGTTCGAGCACTGGTCCAGGAAGATCCCACATGCTGTGGAGCAACTAAGCCCATGTGCCACAACTACTCAGCCTGTGCTCTAGAGCCCACGGACCACAACTACTGAGCCCACGCACCTAGAGCCCGTGCTCCGCAACAGGAGAAGCCACGGCAATGAGAAGCCCTCGCACTGCAACGAAGAATAGCCCCCGCTCGCCGAAACTAGAGAAAAGCCCGCACACAGCAACGAAGACCCAACGCAGCCAAAAATAAAATAAATTTTTAAAAAACTCTTTAAAAAATAATAAAAATAAAGTGGATCTAGTGATATTCTTAGGGGTGGCAGTGCACAACTTCAAGGGTTGGGTGTCCTTGTCAACAAGCCCCTAAGTATCCTTTAAAAAAGCAATTTAGAAAGTGATTGTTGCAGAGACATCCTCTCATCTAGAGAGAATATGTATCTAAAGAACAAATGTAAAAATCAGCTTTTCTGAATACTTTGTAAATGAGTACTTGTGAGTTGGGGAAAAAGATAATGATAGAATTAGACGGAAGTAAAGATATTTTGGAAAACCTAAATAATTCTGAAATTTCTTCTGGTTATAATGAAAGCAGTGATGTTGAAGATGCCTTTGAAAAGTTTGAATAAAGCTATGTCATGAAATTGAGTTTCAGAAGAGCAAAGCTTCTAAATTAATATACTACTTTGTATAACGTGATTTTAATTATGCCTTTGTAAAACTAAATTACTGAATTAAATAAGTAGACATTTGTTTCACATACATCCTTCAAGTTTATATAGTCAAATTTGCTCAAAAATAACTTTAAAAAAATCTCATTGAGAAAGGAGGTCACCTTATATTTATGTATGTGGGGTCCTTTAAAAAATTTTGTGTCACTTTGCTTTGGGTGTGTGCCTACTAAATTTCATGTAAATGCATCTAATTATTTCACTCACTGAGAATATTTTTATAGTAGAGTTTATCATATTCAACTTTATTTTAATAACATGTCATTCCTTGCCTTGTTCTGTGCTTTCTGGTTCTAACGCTTCCTTGCTTTTGTCTTTTGTTGAAATTTTGTTCTTCAGTAGTCTTGTGTTAATTATTTACCAGCAAGAAGTTTTTTAAACACATTCTTTTTTTTTTTTTTTTTTTTTTTTGCGGTACGCTGGCCTCTCACTGTTGTGGCCTCTCCCGTTGCGGAGCACAGGCTCCGGACGCGCAGGCTCAGCGGCCATGGCTCACGGGCCCAGCCGCTCCGCGGCATGTGGGATCTTCCCGGACCGGGGTACGAACCCGTGTCCCCTGCATCGGCAGGCAGACTCTCAACCACTGCGCCACCAAGGAAGCCCTAAACACATTCTTATACTTATGTTTTTCTAGTTGTCGGGCTCAGGAATGAAACAGTCTCTCTTGAAATCCCCTCATCTGGTTATAGAATTATAGCACAGGTTAGTTTTTTCACCTCCCCACCCTCACTCACTAGATCTTGTTAGGATATTCTGTGGGTTTTATTCAGGTTATTGTTATAGTAAATAATTATTTTTATACTATACAACTTAAGAATACTTTTTTCACGCTTTTATCAAAGCCAGATTTCCAACAATAATTTAGAATTTATTTCTGTTTTAACTGGTTTCGTATTTATCACCAACCACTTTGTACCATAACTTCCCACTTCCGAGTTCTTAATTTCGTTTCATCTCTATTCCAGTTGTTTTTTCAAGAAAGATCTATTGGTGGAAATATTTTGGGAGCTTGTGAATAATCAAAAGGGGTCTTTCTTGTCCCTTCCTAATGTGAAAGGAAAACTTTCCCCAGACAATTTACTGATCTAGTAAGCTTTTATTCAGTGACTCATGAGTTGGGCAACATCCACTCTAGCAGACAGAAACGATCTCTTAAGAGCTGTACAAGGGGAGAGATTTTTATAGACAGAGATGAGCAGGAGCAAGGATGTTATACTGGGCATTTACTAAGTGGTTAATGCAAGTTTACTTATAAGGAGCAAAGGGAAGTGATGGAGCTGGGTTATGTAACTTGTACTGGGCAGGCAGGCACTGACTGGTTGACTTTGGCCTTCCTTTCCTGGAAGAGCTGTTTGCTGATGCGGGGCTTAGCATGAGTGGCTCCATCTTGGGCCTGATCTGGTTACTTTAACATCAGTGAGGCATATGTTAGCAGGGTGTACAGTTAAAAGGTAGGATCAGTTGCTGTAACAAAGGCCAAAATGGTAGCTTAAACAAAATAGAAGTTCATTTCTCTTTTACATAACAGTCTGAGTAAGAGGTCTAAGGCTGAAAGGATCAGTGGTTTACAGGACCCAAGCTCTTCCTTGTTCTGCCATCATCAACTTGTAGCATCCATCTCAGGTCTATAAAAGCTGTTTTATCACCCTGCACTCTATGTTCACACTCCAGCCAGTGGGAAGGAGAGAGGGGTGGGGTGGGGACTGATCCTTTTTTTTTTTTTTAAGGGCACAGCCTGGAAATTGCATCTACTACTTCTCATATCCCATTGGCCAGGACCTGATCACATGTCCACACCACTGCAAGCAAGGAGGGCTGGGAAACGTAGTCCTTAGCTGGACTGCCATGTTCTCATGGAAGGAAGGGAGGACATAGTAGAGAATAACCAACACTCTACAATGAAAGTGATGCAGTTCTTTCCTCACAGTCTTCCCCCTCAAAACTCTGTAGACATCTTTGTCTTTTGGCGCTTAATGCCATAGTGGAAAAGATTAAGGCTAGCCACTCCCCCTTTTTTTTTCTGGTAGGCTTTTTTTCCCATATCAGATTGCTTGTAGAATTTTTTAATCCTTGTGCTGCAGAAACTTTTTTTTAGCATGCATCTAGGTTACTTTTCACCGATTTTGCCTAGAATGTGATGTGGCATATATACATCTTTCTTAGCTTATGAAAGTTTTATTCTATTCTACCCACTTATCCCTTCTATCTCATTTGCTCTGGTTTTGTCCCTGAGCAATACCAGTTATCTATGTGCTATCCTGCTGGCTCCTGGCCTCCATATCTTTCCTGTCATTCTTTTAAGTGAAACGATGGTTTCCTATTTATCACTCTTGTACATTCTGAAAGAACTCCTGACATTTATCCTGCGTACCACTGATTTGACCTTTCCACCTCAGTTCTGTCCTGTATTACCTCCAACATGGATCTAAATTTTTCTGTAGCATTTTTGGTTTTCTTGAAATCCTCTACTATCATTTATTTCTCTTTTAATCTATCTCATTCTTATGCATATTAGCTTCAGTTGGTTTATCTTTAAGATCCTCTGTTTCGCAGTACAGACAAAATAAACCAGACTGTTTCAATTAAGGATGTTAAACAGCTTTCTGAAATACTCTTCTGGATTTTGCTGTTGATGATTTTCAGAGCTACACTTTCCTCTGTGTCCTTTGGAGTCAATTCCCAGGTTCTAAAGTGCTATTCATAGCCTCCATTTTATTCTTTGTTTTTTTCCTTATCTTTTAAGGCAAGATCTGTCAAAACGCATTTGTCTAAGACTAAGAAATTGTATCACCCTACATTCAGCAGCCTGTTGGCTTATTTAGTGGTCATAACCCCTTCTCAGATCGACAGTTGAAGTTCTGGGTTAGTTTGCTGTTCTCAGCAAGCTGTCAACCTAATGACCCTAATCTGAGGTGAGGTTTTACTCAGCTCTACATACATTGCTTTAATTTTCACATCGTTGGATATTATTACACCGGTTCTCAAGATGAGAAAACTAAGAGGTTAAGTCATTTGCTCAAGGCTTCATAGTTACAGTGAAAGGCAAACCAGCTCTGGACCCCAGAGTTTTGACTTCTAGAATCCAGTTTCTGTTTTCAATCCTCCATCCTGTTAGTCAGTCTTCTGGCTTGTCTACAGATGTATCAACAGTGGGAAATGATCACTGTGGTTTCCTATATAAAACAGTTTGTGTTGTTTTTAGCCGTGAATAATCCAAGTAAAAGAGAAATATTTCTATCCTAAAACTTTTCCTTGAGCTTCATTGACTTTCTTTTTCCTATAGTAGCCGCTCATCTTTCAACCACATGCCACCAACCTGCTTGTGCTACTCTGATAAGTACTGACCTTCACAGTGCGCATCTTGGAATATTATTCTTTTTATCATTCTTGGTGGGTCCTGGCAGAACGCTACTCTGTCTCGTAGAGGGCTCTGGATGTAATTTTTGAAGAAGGAAAGGAAAGTACTTAAGTGCAGGAAAGAATCAGGTTTGGTGGATGCTTTATTAAAGAAAAGTTGAAAGCCTCTGTTTGGCTTTCATGTTGGTATAGTTAGCACTTGTTGGTTGGTTGGTGGTTTATTCCCTGCTTCATCCCAAAAGAGGACTTGTGGCATCTTACCAAAATATATGCAATGCAATAAAATTTAATAATTCTTTTAGGGGCTTCCCTGGTGGCGCAGTGGTTGAGAGTCCGCCTGCCGACGCAGGGCACGCAGGTTCATGCCCCGGTCCGGGAGGATCCCACGTGCCGCGGAGCGGCTGGGCCCGTGAGCCATGGCCGCTGAGCCTGCGCGTCTGGAGCCTGTGCTCCGCAACGGGAAAGGCCACAACAGTGAGAGGCCCGCGCAAAATAAATAAATAAATTTAAAAAAATAATTCTTTTAAACAGGGAAAAAGAAAGAAATCTGAGTGAAAGGAAAATAAGGGTAGACCTCTGCATAATCTATAAATTTCACCTTCAAGGGAATTCCTGGCAGACCAGTGGTTAGGGCTCCATGCTTCCACTGTAGGGGGCATGGGTTCAATCCCTGGTCAGGGAATTAAAATCCCGCAAGCCACTCAGCATGGCCAAAAAAAAAAAATTTTCACCTTCAAGAAACTTCTCAGCCTTCTTGCGTCTGTGTCCTGCATAGAAACCTTTTAGTGGATGTCTAAATATAGATGCATATTTATTTGATCCAACATTAACTGCAAAATGTAAGTTTTCTAGCAACATAAAAGAGAACAGGGGTGAAATAAATACCCCTCAAAGCAGCATTTCCCAAGTGATATTCTGTAAGATAACAACCAACATTCCTAAAATGTTGCCAGAAGGAAGGAAAACAAAGGTTTTTTTGTTTTTTTTGCGGTATGTGGGCCTCTCACTGTTGTGGCCTCTCCCGTTTGCGGAGCACAGGCTCTGGACGCGCAGGCTCAGCGGCCATGGCTCACGGGCCCAGCCACTCCGCGGCAGGTGGGATCTTCCCGGACCGGGGCACGAACCCGTGTCCCTTGCATCGGCAGGCAGACTCTCAACCACTGCACCGCCAGGGAAGCGCGACAAAGGTTTTTGACCTTAGGACTTCCCAGAGCCTTTCACATGCCGAAGCCTAACCACTGCGCACCGTCTCCGAGCAACCGATCTACACTGTGCATGTTCCTCCTCCTGATCTCCCTGCTTCCAGGCCTGGCCCCTTGCTGGCCCCTCTCAACCCAGCGGTCCGAGGGGGTCCAGCACAATCAGATCATCCTGCTGCTCCTCAGAGCCCCCCAGTGTCTTCCCATCTCATGGAGAGTAAAATCATGCTCTTCTTGATCGCCTGACGTGACATGCTCTCTCCACCCCCGTCCCTTCCTCCCACCCCACCCCGGGATCTTCCTGGCCTCCCCCAATTCCCCCTTTTTCTCATCTAGCCTTCTTGTTCCTCAAAGCCAGCAGGCTGTGGCCTCAGGGCCTTTTCACCCCTCAAATGTCCCTCTCCAGTGTATTGGCAGAGCTCTCTCTCTCCCTATATCCAACTGTCAGCAAAAATGCCCTCTCCTGATAGCTGAGCACCCTTTCTCTTCATCTGCTTACCTTTGTTTTTTATGTTTTTTCCTTTACTTTATTCAGTACATGGTACAACTTGTGTATCTGCCACCATTACAAAAATGGAGGCTCCATGACAGCGAGAACTTGGCTTGTTTTGTTCGTTGCTGTATCCTCAGTTCCCCAGAACATTGCTTCACATAGTAGATGTTTAATTATAATTTAGTGAATGGTTGACAGTGAGCCCAATAATATAAATTGTGAATTTCAAAGAAGGTACTATGGTTTGCCACTTTCTCAAAACTGTTAGTGCACAGGATCTTTTTGAGAGAAATGCCTATTACTACCTCACAGGGCATGGGGGTTCTAGAACACTTTTAGAAGTACTGCCTTAATTATTCATCCTTTGGTATAATCATATTCAGTCTTTTCCTTTGCATATTTTAATCTTTTAGTCCAAGACCCCGCGCCATTCCATCAGCCCATTTCCTTCAATACCACCTGGAGTCACACAGCAGGGAGTATCAGTCATGCCTGTACCTACCAGCCAGCCTCTCCCTGTGCCACCAGAGCTCACCAGACCTGCATCTGTAACACATGCTGGAAAAGCTCCGGTAGAAATAACTTCAAGCCCCAAAGAGGACTCTCATTCCAGGTGTCTTCACCACTCATCCACAAGCGTCATTTCACAACACATCTGATCAGGTAAATATGGAAAATTGAAGTCACAACTTGAGTACCCTTGTGACCCTGAAAAAACACTTTTACTCTTTCCTTCTAATATGGTGATGTTTCAAGAAAATGATGCTGGAAAGGAGCCGGGTTCACCCTTTACCTCTGAGCGGAACCTAAGAATGCGTGACAGATGATGGGGTTCAGGGCAGGCTGCCCCAGAATGTGCCGAAGATGGTGAAGGCCCAACAAACTCAAGAGCTTTTTTTTTTTTTCTTTTTTTTTTTTTTGCGGTACACGGGACTCTCACTGTTGTGGCCTCTACCGTTGAGGAGCACAGGCTCCGGACGCAGAGGCCCAGTGGCCATGGCTCACGGGCCCAGCTGCTCCGCAGCATGTGGGATCTTCCCGGACCGCGGCACGAACCCGTGTCCCCTGCATCGGCAGGCAGACTCTCAACAACTGCGCCACCAGGGAAGCCAAGAAGAGCTTTTTACCTCCTTCTTAATTGCCAAAAAGAAATTAGATAGGGAGCCTGTACCAGGAAGAGAGCTATTACCAAAGATAACTTTTCTTGCATTAGAAACACATCTCCGCATGGTGTGGCAAACATTTGTTTACCAGACCTTTCCTCTTCTCATCTTCTGTGAAATGTCTTCCTCCCCTTTGATGTCCCAGACTCCTACCCCCTTCTCCTTAGCTCAGGATGGCAGCTAAACCTGAACAGCCTGTCTTGGAGTCTCCCATCTTTGGGACTCCCATACATACGTAATTAAATTTGTTTTTCTCTTGTTAATCTGTCTTATGTCAACTTAAAAATTATTAGACCAGCCAAAGGACCTGGAAGGGAAGAAGGGAAAAGTATTCCTCCCCTAACAAACAAGCCTATATCCCAATTAAAAGCAAAAACTAAACAAGTCCATGAAAATATTCCACAATGGGTTTTATACCCATTTCAGGATTTAATGTCTTCTTTTTTTTAATTTAATTTTATTTACTTTTTTATACAGCAGGTCCTTATTAGTCATCAATTTTATACACATCAGTGTATACATGTCAATCCCAATTGCCCAATTCATCACACCGCCACCGCCACCACCACCACCCCGCGGCTTTCCCCCCTGGTGTCCATGTTTGTTCTCTACATCTGTGTCTCAGTTTCTGCCCTGCAAATCCGTTCATCTGTACCATTTTTCTAGGTTCCACATGTATGCATTAATATGCG
Source organism: Leucopleurus acutus (assembly GCF_964270905.1). Lineage (NCBI taxonomy): Eukaryota > Metazoa > Chordata > Mammalia > Artiodactyla > Delphinidae > Leucopleurus > Leucopleurus acutus. The sequence goes on along the minus strand of NC_139162.1, from coordinate 14,945,904 downwards.
ATGTTTATTTTTCTCTTTCTGACTTAGTTCACTCTGTATGATAGTCTCTGGATCCATCCACATCTCTACAAATGACCCAATTTTGTTCCTTCTTATGGCTGAGTAATATTCCATTGTATGTATGTACCACATCTTCTTTATCCATTTGTCTGTCGATGGGCATTTAGGTTGCTTCCATGACCTGGCTATTGTAAATAGTGCTGCAGTGAACATTGCGGTGCATGTGTCTTTTTGAATTATGGTTTTCTCTGGGTATATGCCTAGTAGTGGGATTGCTGGGTCATATGGTAGTTCTATTTTTAGTTTTTTAAGGAACCTCCATACTGTTCTCCATAGTGGCTGTATCAATTTACATTCCCACCAACAGTGCAAGAGGGTTCCCTTTTCTCCACACTCTCTCCAGCATTTATTGTTTGTAGATTTTTTGAGGATGGTCATTCTTACTGGTGTGAGGTGATACCTCATTGTAGTTTTGATTTGCATTTCTCTAACAGTTAGTGATGTTGAGCAGCTTTTCATGTGCTTCTTGGCCATGTGTATGTCTTCTTTGGAGAAATGTCTATTTAGGTCTTCTGCCCAATTTTGGATTGGTTTGTTTGTTTTTTAAATATTGAGCTGCATGAGCTGTTTATGTATTTTGGAGATTAATCCTTTGTCCGTTGAGTCATTTGCAAATATTTTCCCCCGTTCTGAGGGTTGTCTTTTCGTCTTGTTTATGGTTTCCTTTGCTGGGCAAAAGCTTTGAAGTTTCTTTAGGTCCCACTTGTTTATTTTTGTTTTTATTTCCATTACTCTAGGAGGTGGATCAAAAAAGATCTTGCTGTGATTTATGTCAAAGAGTGTTCTTCCTGTTTTCCTCTAAGAGTTTTATAGTGTCCAATCTTACATTTAGGTCCCGAATCCATTTTGAGTTTATTTTTGTGTATGGTGTTAGGGAGGGTTCTAATTTCATTCTTTTACATGTAGCTGTCCAGGTTCCCCAGCACCACTTACTGAAGACACTGTCTTTTCTCCATTGTATATCCTTGCCTCCTTTGTCATAGATTAGTTTACCATAGGTGCATGGGTTTATCTCTGGTCTTTTTATCTTGTTCCATTGATCTGTTTCTCTTTTTGTGCCAGTACCATATTGTCTTGATTACTGTACCTTTGTAGTATAGTCTGAAGTCAGGGAGTCTGATTCCTCCAGCTCCGTTTTTTCCCCTCAAGACTGCTTTGACTATGCGGGGTCTTTTGTGTCTCGATACAAATTTTAAGATTTTTTGTTCTAGTTCTGTAAAAAATGCCATTGGTAATTTGATAGGGATTGCATTGAACCTGTAGATTGCTTTGGGTAGTATAGTCATTTTCAGAATATTGATTATTCCAATCCAAGAACATGGTATATCTCTCCATCTGTTGGTATCATCTTTAATTTCTTTCATCAGTGTCTTATAGTTTTCTGCATACATGTCTTTTGTCTCCCTAGGAGGGTTTATTCCTAGGTATTTGATTCTTTTTGTTGCAGTGGTAAATGGGAGTGTTTCCTTAATTTCTCTTTCAGATATTTCACCATTAGTGTATAGGAATGCAAGAGATTTCTGTGCATTAATTTTGTATCCTGCAACTTTACCAAATTCATTGATTAGCTCTAGTAGTTTTCTGGTAGCATCTTTAGGATTCTCTATGTATTCTATCATGTCATCTGCAAATAGTGACAGTTTTACTTCTTCTTTTCCAATTTGTATTCCTTTTATTTCTTTTTCTCTGACTGCCATGGCTATGACTTCCAAAACTACGTTGAATAACAGTGGTGAGAGTGGACATCCTTGTCTTGTTTCTGATCGTAGAGGAAATGCTTTCAGTTTTTCACCATAGAGAATGATGTTTGCTGTGGGTTTCTTGTATATGGCCTTTATTATGTTGAGGTAGCTTCCCTCTATGCCCACTTTCTGGAGAGTTTTTATCATAAATAGATGTTGAATTTTGTCAAAAGCTTTCTCTGCCTCTATTGAGATGATCATATGGTTTTTATTCTATTTGTTAATATGGTTTATCACACTGATTGATTTGCGTATATTGAAGAATCCTTGCATCCCTGGGATAAATCCTACTTGATCATGGTGTATGATCCTTTTAATGTGTTGGATTCTGTTTGCTAGTATTTTGTTGAGGATTTTTGCATCTGTGTTTATCAGGGATATCGGCCTGTAGTTTTCTTTTTTTGTGACATCTTCATCTGGTTTTGGTATCAGGGTGATGGTGGCCTTGTAGAATGAGTTTGGGAGTGTTCCTCCCTTTGCTATATTTTGGAAGAGTTTGAGAAGGATAGGTGTTAGCGCTTCTCTAAATGTTTGATAGAATTCACCTGTGAAGCCATCTGGTCCTGGGCTTTTGTTTGTTGGAAGATATTTTAATCACAATCTCAATTTCTGTGCTTGTGATTGGTCTTTTCATATTTTCTATTTCTTCCTGGTTCAGTCTCGGAAGTCTGTGTATTTCTAAGAATTTGTCCATTTCTTCCAGGTTGTCCATTTTATTCACATATAGTTGCTTGTAGTAATCTCTCATGATCTTTTGAATTTCTGCAGTGTTGTTACTTCTCCGTTTTCATTTCTAATTCTGTTGATTTGAGTCGTCTCCCTTTTTTCTTGATGAGTTTGTCTAATGGTTTATCAATTTTGTCTTCTCAAAGAACAAGCTTTTAGTTTTACTGATCTTTGCTATTGTTTCCTTCATTTCTTTTTCATTTATTTCTGATCTGATCTTTTTTTTTGTTTTTTTAGCGGTTGTGGCCTCTCCCGTTGCGGAGCACAGCCTCCAGACGTGCAGGCTCAGCGGCCGTGGCTCACAGTCCCAGCCGCTCCACAGTCCCATGTGGAATCTTCCCAGACCGGGGCACGAACCCGTGTCCCCTGCATCAGCAGGCGGACTCTCAACCACTGCGCCACCAGGGAAGCCCTAGCTACTCATTTTGATGTGTGATTATTTTGTTTTTCTAAAACTCATAATACATTCTAATTCATTAGCTCTAAGTCTTAATTTATCAAAAGCATATGATTTTTTTTTATTGGAACAGGAGTCATCCGAAGTCCCAGACTGTATCACCGGTCATTTTCTTTAAAACCACTTGTGATTCTAGGCTTATCATTTCCCCATTTGTAAAATAAAATAATGATAATAATAGACCCTTCTGAAGAAAGGTTCTGATGGTATTTTTACGCCCTTTGAAAGGCAGCTAAGTACTCTTGTTTGTTCTGAGATGAGCAGTATACACGGGTGCTGACTCCAGAGAGCCTGCAGTGTGGGGTTGGCACCTACTACGTAACAGCCCTGTTGAATAGAAGCAAGGAGGGTGCCCAGCAGACGCCCGCCCTGTTTCCGATGGTCACTGCCGTCACCCAGTGTTATTTCTGGGACACGTGGAGGAGCAGCGGATGCCAGGTCAGAAGCTGCCCACTTGTGCCGCTCTCCCACCTCGGCTGGCAGTAAACTCAGTGCTCTGTCATCGCATTTGGGGCGGCCCAGAAAGCAAAAGTGTTGGAAGGGAAATAAATCAGCCTGGTTAAAAGTAGGAGGCGTGTGTGTGGTGGGCTGAGAGAACGTGTCTGTTTGGGGCAGGCTTCTGCTTTAGATTTGTCATTTTTTCCCCAAACATTAGTCCAGGGTGAATCTGACAATCTACATAAAGTAAGACAAGTGGTGTATGGAAGCTGATCAATTCTACAAGTACTAAATATGCGGAGGGTAAAATGAGGCCGACTTTCTGCTACATAAAAGAGAACTTTTATTGCTTCTTGGCCTTTTGGCTAAGATCAAGTGTAGTATCTATATCAATTCAATATCTGATACAGCCTCTATTCAAGGACAATATAGCAACTGGATTTTTGGAGCAGGGAGTTGCAATAGGAGCTTGCTCCGTTCACTCCAAAAAAAAGAGAACTCTTGTACTTAAAAATAAGCTAACAGCTTCCTGTACACTCTAAGCCAGGTGGGGACAGACTGTCACTTCTGCAATTACTGCCTCGTTCCAGGTGTCTGACCGCTTTAAAAGGGTGCTGTACATTTTCACACTAGTGGTCCTGTGAGATCCTGTCTGGTTTCATGTGCACAAAGAATGGGCTGTAAGCGTCTGGAAATCCTGAGGCAGCTCTTCCTAAACGATCTGATAGGGCTTCCCTGGTGGCGCAGTGGTTAAGAATCCGCCTCCCAGTGCAGGGGATACGGGTTTGATCCCTGGCCGGGGAAGATCCCACATGCCACACAGCAGCTAAGCCTGTGCACCACAACTACTAAGCCTGCGCTCTAGAGCCCACGAGCCACAACTACTGAAGCCCGTGTGCCTAGAGCCCGTGCTCCGCAACAAGAGAAGCCACTGCAATGAGAAGCCCGCGCACCACAACAAAGAGTAGCCCCGGCTCGCCGCAACTAGAGAAAGCCCACACGCAGCAATGAAGACCAAACACAGCCAAAAATAAAAACAAATAAATTTTTTTTTAATGTGAGAGTGTTATCCAGATTGAGAATACAAGGAACGAGGATTCCTTGGAAGGCTTCCGCACCATTCATGCAACCTCTCAGACTGGGAGCTTGTTAAAATGCAGAGTCTGTCGCAGTAAGTTGGGGCGGGCCGGAGAGTCTGCCTTCTGACGAGTGTCCAGTGCGGCTCGGCAGGGAAACCCCATGGAGTAGCGAGGTGGGGGAGATTTTCTTCTCTCCCAGCAGTGACCACCTACTGCAAGAGGCATCAGGACATTTCCTGCCTCCTTGAAGCCTTTGTTATTAGGACTCCATGAAAGTATCAGAACTCAGAGTGCACGATGAGAATTCCTCCAACGGCCAAAAGTGGACTGGGCAACCAGAACTTAACCTTGTTCTGTGGAAGGAAATCAGGCATCCTGACAGCATTTTAGGCTTTTCATCTACAAAATCAGGTGTGGAATTGGTACCTTCCATTCATTTGCTTAGTGACATTTTAAAAGATATTTTTTATAAAGAAATGTTACAATATATGAAAAGTTATAGGGAATAATATGATTAAAAAATTAAAGACACCACTCAGCTTTATCACAAAGTTTGTATTTTGCTGTATTTAGTTCAAGTATTTTAAAATTTAAAAAAAACACTGGGATAATGGAAGATCTGGATCTATCCCTCTCCAACCTCATTTCCTCATTCTTACCAAAGGGTCACCCCTGTCCGGAATTTGGTATATGTGTTCATTCCTTTTTTTTTTAAAGGATCAAACTTTTCTTTTTTAATGTATTTATTTATTTATTTGGCTGCATTGGGTCTTCATTGCTGCACACGGGCTTTCTCTGGTTGCGGCAAGCGGGGGCTCTTCATTGCGGTAGGTTCTCGCTGCATAGCACTGGTTCTAGGCGCGCGGGCTTCAGTAGCTGTGGCTCGCAGGCTCTAGAGCATAGGCTCATTAGTTGTGGCACACGGGCTTAGTTGCTCCGCGGCATGTGGGATCTTCCCGGACCAGGGCTGAAACCCATGTCCCCTGCACTGGCAAGCAGATTCTTAACCGCTGCGCCACCAGGGAAGTCCTATGTGTTCATTCTTTCAGCAGATATTTATTGAGAATCTAATACATTCCAGACCCACGTATAGGAGCTAATGTTGGACAAGAATGTCCTCATGAGCTTACTTTCCAATGAGGGAGGCTGACAAACTGGATTCATGAATGGTGGTTTGCACACTTTTGGTCTTTGTGTAAATGGTATGATACTATTATATTCTTTTTTTTCTTTTTAAGTTTATTTATTTATTGACTGTGCCTCACGACATGCAGGATCTTAGTTTCCTGACCAGGGGTCGAACCCGTGCCCCCTGCAGTGGAAGCACAGAGTTTTAACTACTGGACCACTAGGCAAGTCCCTATTATATCCTTTTTTTAACTTGCTTTGTTCATTCAGCATTCATCCAAGTTGATGAATCCAGCTTCAATTCACTCATTTTTAACTGCTGTATAGCAGTCCATCAGTTGTGGATTTTTAAAATTATTTTGTTTATTTTATGTTTGGCTGCGTTAGGTCTTCGTTGCTACGCGCGGGCTTTCTCTAGTTGCGGCGAGCAGGGGTTACTCTTCGTTGTGGTGCGAGGCCTTCTCATTGCGGTAGCTTCTCTTGTTGCGGAGCATGGGCACTAGGCGCCTGGGCTTCAGTAGTTGTGGCATACGGGTGCAGTAGTTGTGGCTTGTGGGCTCTAGAGCACAGGCTCAGTAGTTGTGGCGCATGGGCTTAGTTGCTCCATGGCATGTGGGATCTTCCCTGACCAGGGATCTAGCCCGTGTCCCCTGCATTGGCAAGTGGATTCTTAACCGCTGCGCCACCAGAGAAGTCCAGCAGCCCATTAGTTTGCCTCTGCTTACTTATTTGTTTGTTTGTATGTTCTGTTACTGGACACACAGTTTGTTCTGATATCTCCTAGTTGTAAACAGTGTTGACAGAGACATCCTTTTTCACGTTTCCTTGTGCACATGTGCAAAATTCCCCCAGGATATACATTCAGAACTGGAATCACAGGATTCAAGGAGTTTTGCTTCTTCAGTTTTACTAGATGTTGCCAAGCTGCTGTGCCCATCAGTTGTCCCAGTTTACACCAGCAGAGAATAAGCGATCAGCCCTTGTTTCCCAGATCTAAATGCCTGTGTTTGTTTTACATGCGTCCTTTTCTTAGCACACCAGTTAGAATCAACGTCTTGACTGTTATTCCACCTTGGGCCACAGAGCCCACTTTTGAGGACACAGTGTCTGTGTAACCACCTGACCTACTTGGGCGGCGATTTCTTCATTGTGCCTCGGGCAGTGAAAGCGGAAGACACAGCTGAGCTGTTCCTTCGTGTGACCAGCAACACCATTGGGGTGCCCCTGCTGGCCAGCCTTATTGGAGTCTATATGCTCATTTTTGTGTGGGCTTGGGGAAAGGACCAAGCAGATATGCAGAAGGTGATGAGACTTGGATTCCAAAAACTTTGCCACAATGTCTTAAATATGTGGAACAAGATGAAAAAAGAAACAAAAACCCTTCATCGAAAGAGGCAGGTAGGGGGCTTCCCTGGTGGCACAGTGGTTGAGAGTCCGCCTGCCGATGCAGGGGACACAGGTTCGTGGGAAGATCCCACATGCTGTGGAGCGGCTGGGCCCGTGAGCCATGGCTGCTGAGCCATGGCCGCTGAGCCTGCGCGTCCGGAGCCTGTGCTCCGCAACGGGAGAGACCACAACAGTGAGAGGCCTGTGTACTGCAAAAAAAAAAAAAAAAAAAAAGAGAGAGAGACAGGTAGGGACTTCCCTGTTGGCACAGTGGTTAAGAACCCGCCTGCCAATGCAGGGGACACGGGTTCGATCCCTGGTCCAGGAAGATCCCACATGCCACAAAGCAACTAAGCCCACGTGCCACAACTACTGAGCCTGCGCTCTAGAGCCCATGAGCCACAACTACTGAAGCCCATGTGCCTAGAGCCTGTGCTCCACAACAAGAGAAGCCACTGCAATGAGAAGCCCACTCACCACAACTAGAGAAAAGCCCACGTGCAGCAACGAAGACCCAATGCAGCGAAAAATAAACTAAATTTAATTAATTAAAAAAAAAGAAAAGGCAGGTAGTGTAAGAATTCAAGTGGGGCTTCTCTTAAATTTCTCTTCATATCTTCTGGCTCAAGGCCTAGGGACTTAACTCTTTATCTCCATTTTTTTTCTTTTAGCCAAGGTTGAACCTTCATATGATTCATTTAGGTTGGGAATAAGCCAAAAGAAAACACCCAAAGAACTTAACTATAATCAAATGCAAGTTTATCTCACTTAATACATTGGATATGAAAATTATGTGTAAGTCAAGTTATAATTTAACAGCAATATATAGGAAACCTGTAAGTGATCTTTTTTTTTTTTAATTTATTTATTTTTGGCTGCATTGGGTCCTCGTTGCTGCGCGCAGGCTTCCTCTAGTTGCGGCGAGTGGAGGCTACTCTATATGGTGGTGTGAGGGCTTCTCATTGTGGTGGCTTCTCTCGTGGCGCAGCACGGGCTCTAGGCGTGCAGGCTTCAGTAGTCGTGACACGCAGGCTCAGTAGTTGTGCCCCGCGGGCTCAGTAGTTGTGGCCCGCGAGCTCCAGAGTGCAGGCTCAGTGGTTGTGGCGAACGGGCTTAGTTGCTCTGCAGCATGTGGGATCTTCCGCAATCACGGCTCAAACCTATGGCCCCTGCATTGGCAGGCAGATTCTTAACCACTGCACCACCAGGGAAACCCAGAATCTTTATTTTAAAACAAAAAAAATCCTTTGATGACAGTTTCTTTCTAATTTCTGTCCTATATCTTTCTTATATTTTCCTACATGTGGAAATTCTAGAATACACAAAATATCTGTTTCTTTATGGCTGTTGGTCTAGAATTAGCATTTTTAGTAAATAAAAATATAAGACAGTTAAATTTGAATTAGAAATAGTGAATTCATTTTTAGTATAAGTATGATCCCAAATTATTCATCATTTGTCTGAAATTCACAGTTAACTGCGTGTCCTGTATGTTATCTGATAACCCTTTCTGGGTGGGTGGGAGGTGGAGATATTTAGAGGTCCAAGACCCGATCAGTTGATTCCATGAATATTTCATTTTAGAGACATAAACTCTGGACTGTCAGCCCTTATTCCCCCCTTCTGTCACTTAACTTAGGTCTACTTATCTGTACATCTTCTCCCCACACCTCACCCTTTCTTTCCACAGAGCTGCCAAAGCTGCCGCAGTGCGTCCTCCTGTTTCTAGCTGGAGGATGCAGGGGTCTATGCTAAGTGAAGATCTGCTAGTTTTCTCGGTTCTGCTTTTTCCTGCAGGTGAGGGTCACTGTCCTGGCTGATAATGACCCCAGCTCTCAGTTCCACTACCTATTGAGGTCTCCACGGGCTATTGAAGAAGGGCTGCTACAACAGCTAACGTTAGTGAAATAAATGTTCCTCATTTGTTACTTGGTGTCTTCCGCCATGTGAGGTACAGTCTGACTTGGTGATATCCCTGTGTCCAATTGTCCTTTACAAGGATCCCAGACAGTGATCTTTCCTAAATTGTACACCTGAAGAGCTCTTTCTGCTTGTCTCAGACCCCAAGACTTCATTTAATTGCAGCTTTCTCTGTCCTCATCTTTCTCCTTAGAGATAAACCAAAAGAATCCCGTTATAACTTCCTATACTGTATCTTTCGTTGTCACGTTTTAGGTGGTTATCACCCTTCATGGATCAGAGGGGCAGAGCGAACCCCATCATCTTTGTGATTCCCAGAAAGCAGTCTTTGAACGAGGGGGACTGGATGTCTTCCTCCTGGGTACTCCGTCTTCTCTGCAGGAATTACACAGCCTGCAGCTCTGGCATGACAGTTCTGGCGTCAGCCCTTCTTGGTAAGTACCTGTATCAGGCTGGCATGTTGCTTCTTCTCTGAAGATCTTTAGCCTTCTGGGGAAAGACCTGCATGGCTTTACGATAAATAACTATAATGCTTTGGGCCAAATAGTAACAAATGACTGTTAGATTTTAGTTTCAGAGCTGTCTACACAGAAGAAACCCTGGAAGAAAATATGGAAAATTAACAACACGATTTTTTACGGGTGGTAGAATGATAGATTTTTTTTCCATCAAATGTTGTCATGATGGTGAACAGCAAATAATAACAATGAAATAGTGCCTGAAAGTACCATAAATTGAAAGTAGCTCTAAATATGAAAACTATCTTCAAAGAGTAAATTTAGTAAATGACTGTCTACTGAATATACTTTGGGTCAAAATGAAGAGCTTAAGGAGCGGGGAAGGAACGGAATTACAGTGTGGGATGTGCCTAGAGAGTTAGAGAGACAAGCGGTCAGTGATGAGTGCGTGCACCTGCCCTGTGCTACATCCAGATGATTCTGCATCTTCCTTCAGCAACACTCTAAGAATTAGGAGAGGAGGGTGGAGAAATTATTGAATAGATGATGAAAATTAGTTAAGGTTGAGGATTATTGGCTTGTTGGGATTAGGAAAAAAGAAGGGAATGAAGTCAAAGTATGAAGGCCGGTATTCAAACAAGTCAGTTGCTGAATATTGGCCACCTGAAAAGAGTATGCTGCTTGCCTAAAAGTGATAGCAATAGAAGTCCTTCCCTGCTAGGCTAGACGCACCAACCACTAGGCCAGGATAGCCTGATAAGCTGCTTGCTTTCTGTTCAGGTATCTACAAAGCGGTTTGTTGCACTATCATTCCACTTTCATTTATAAATAATGTATAATAAGCACTTGAAAGATACTCAGCATCATTAGTCATCAGGAAATGCAAATTAAAACCACAATGATAGCACTAAGCACCCACCAGAATGACTGAAATTAAAAAGTCTAACAAAACCAGGATTTGGTGGGCGGGGGGGCAGTTAGGGCTCTCACACCGCTGGTGGGTGTAAAATGGCACAGCTGTGGTGGAGGACAGTTTGGTGGTTTCTTGTAAGATTAAACATACATTGACCCCATGACTCAGAAATTCCACTCCTAGTTATTTACCCAAGGTCAGTGAAAACATATGTCCATTCCGACACGTTCATAGCAGCCTTATGAATAATGGCCCCAAGCTGGAAACAACACAAATGTCCATCGGGTGAATGAATAAACAAATGTTAGTATGTTCATTTGATGGAATACTACTCATGACAAAAAAGAGCAAAATCTGCTGAGACACACGGCAGTGTGGATGAATCTCAGCAAACACGATGCTGAGCAAAAGAAGCCAGACGCAGAAGGAGACATACTGTACGATTCCACATAGATGAAATTCTAAAAAAAGCAAATTACTCTATAGAGACAAAAAGCGGATCAGTGGTCACCGGAAGCCAAGGGCGAGCCTGAGGGGGGCTGACTGGGAAAGGCACAAGGGAACTTTTCAGGGTGATGACGGTGGTGCTTAGTACACAAGTGTATACATTGGTCAAAATGCATTGAATTTTGTACATTTTAAATGGGTGCCTTTATCATGTGTAAACTATACCACAACAAAGTTGATTTTTTTTAAAGTATGTGTATAGGAAAAAGTCTAGTGCTATATACACTAAATTATTACCAATAGTTATTGCTGGGTAGTAGGATTATGAATTTCTAAGTTTTTCTTCAGGGTACTTTTAGGTATTTCCAAACTTTTTAAACAATAAATTTGTATTATTTTATAATTATTGGAGGTACATTTTTTAATTTAAGGAGCTGTTTCTCGTGGGTGGTACCATATAATTCTGTCAAGAGCGTTGTAAACAGGTGCCACGTGGTTGCTTTGTCGTTCTGAGTCCCTAAGTAACTGCAATGAGCAGAACCACACCATCGAGAACCCCTCCCACCACCAATTAACCCATGATATGCATGTAACATGAAGAAGAAATAAACCTTTGGTTTTTTTTTTTAAAAGCTATTTCTCTTAGAGGAAACACTTAAAGGAATTCACACCTATATAATATTTTCCACTTTTCTTACTCTTATCACTGGTTTATATCAATTCTAATTTTATATGTGGTCTTTAATTATAATATTTTTTAACTCATAATGACTTTATGCTCCTCAGGGATAGAGATGCTGTCTTATTCATATTTGTATTCTCAAAAGCTCATACAGGGGCTTCCCTGGTGGCGCAGTGGTTGAGAGTCCGCCTGCCGACACAGGGGACACGGGTTCATGCCCCCGTCCGGGAAGATCCCACATGCCACAGAGCGGCTGGGCCCGTGAGCCATGGCCGCTGAGCCTGCGCGTTCGGAGCCTGTGCTCCGCAACTGGAGAGGCCACAACAGTGAGGCCCAGGTACCGCAAAAAAAAAAAAAAAAAAAAAAAAAAAACCTCATACAGTGCCAAAATTATAGTAGGACTCAATAAATATTTGTTACAATTGGTAATTACAGTCAATATTGTAACAATAAATATTTGTTACAATTAAATTCTCAGAGTTACCTGTTCACCTCTAGAGCTTCATATCAGCTTGTTATTAAGGCTCTTTTGAAGACTTTCTTTAGTCAACATTTCCTTTTCTTTCTTTAATTGCAAAAGTAATAGCTGTTTGAATGCAAAACTTGGAAAACACAGAAAAGCAAAAGAACTACCCACCCCCAATAAAAAACAGACAGCCAGCATTTTTTCTTAGGAAATGATAATGCTTTCTATATCTTTCTATTGGTCATACTGAATGCATTAACTAGATTTTTCTAACACACATTAGAGTCTCTGTTTCTCTTCTGTATGAAAGAATAAGAGAATAAAAGCACAAAAAGACCCGTGACTAGTTTCTCACCAATCAGAAAATGAGTATTTTCTCCTTTTTTATACTTTGCTCTTAAATGAAAGCTTTAACAGTAGCTAAATTTATCTTTCTGTGAATGTGGTTTTCATTCCACAGGCTGCAGGATTGTAGTTCTTCTTGCTTCTGCTGTCTGCTCTCTGGTGGATGAGGCTATCGAAGAGGCTTGTGCAAGTTTCCTGATGGGAGGGACTGGTGGTGGGTAGAGCTGGCTGTTGCTCAGGTGGGCAGAGCTCAGTAAAACTTTAATCCACTTGTCTGCTGATGGGTGGGGCTGGGTTTCCTCCCTGTTGGTTGTTTGGCCTGAGGCGACCCAACACTGGAGCCTTCCCGGCTCTTTGGTGGGGCTAATGGCGGACTCTGGGAGGGCTCACGCCAAGGAGTACTTCCCAGAACTTCTGCTGCCAGTGTCCTTGTCCTCACGGTGAGACACGGCCACCCCCTGACTCTGCAGGAGACTCTCCAACACTAGCAGGTGGGTCTGGTTCAGTCTCCTCTGGGGTCACTGCTCCTTTCCCTCAGTCCTGACGCACACACTACTTTGTGTGTGCCCTCCAAGAGTGAAGTCTCTCTTTCCCCCAGTCCTGTCAAAGTCCTGCAATTAAATCCCACTAGTTTTCAAAGTCTGATACTCTAGGAATTTCTCCTCCTGTTGCCGGACCCCCAGGTTGGGAAGCCTGACGTGAGGCTCAGAACCTTCACTCCAGCGGGTGGCCTTCTGTGGTATAAGTGTTCTCCAGTCTGTGAGTCACCCACCCAGCAGTTATGGGTTTTGATTTTATTGTTATCGCGCCCCTCCTACCGTCTCACTGTGGCTTCTCCTTTGTCTTTGGGTGTGGGGTATCTTTTTTGGTGAGTTCCAGTGTCTTCCTGTCGATGATTGTTCAGTTAGTTGTGATTCCTCGCAAGAGGGAGTGAGCGCACATCCTTCGACTCCGCCATGTAGCAGTAGCTAAGTTTAACTCAAATGCAACTTAGTCACCTGTGATTTTATAAACTGCCTCAGGAAGAGAGTCCCAGAAATATTTTAGCTTTAAAGCAATCTGTACTCCTTGCACAGAAAATAATTTCCAACTAAAATTAAGCAAGACTTTTGACCAGAGAGATTTGAATGGTTTCATAGAGACTCTTGGGGAAGTAGCATCCTTACAGTAAAGGAGGAGATTAGCTGACTAGGTACAGATGAAGTCAAACAGGCTGAACGACTAGCGGTCCCCGAGGACAAGTTCGTTGATGATTGAAATTAGGGGAGAAGGTAGACACATGGTAAAACACTGTGGTTGGAAAGAGGATGCAACTTCAGGGCCTGAGGCTCTGAAGCCAAGACCAAGCCACAGACTCAAATAGGACAAGTCATTAATATAAACATTAAAGACCACTACCCACCTCACCCCCCAAAAACACCCCCTCAGACCCTGGTAATTAAAGGTAGAGGCAGATAGGATGCTTACAGAGGTGGCAGGGCACTGTCACATGTGGAACAAGAAAACTTATAGAATACAAACACACACTGAACTATTCCTAGGTTATGGAAGTCTGCATTCTGGTGTTTGGTACATGAACTCCCTTAGAGGTTGGGAAGGAAAAAACGGGATCAGCTGTGGTGTCTTTCTTTAATTCTTACCCCATGATGAAACAGAATCCATTTACTTGGACACTCACTGTCAGTGAAAAATTACTTCTTTTTTAAATTAATTTTTATTGCAGTATAATTGACATACAACTTTATATTAGTTTCAGGTCTACAACATAATAATTCGAGGTTTGTATATATTGTGAAATCACCACCACCATAAGTCTAGTTAACAACTGTCACCATATATAGTTAACAGAATTTTGGTTTTCTTGTGCTGAAAGCTCTTAAGATCTACTCTTGTAGCAATTTTCAAATATGCAACACAATATTATTAACTATAGTCACCATGCTGTACATTACATCCCCATGACTTGATAATCTTATAACTGGAAGTTTGTACCTTTTGACTCCCTTCCCCTGGTTCACCCAGCCCTCCACCCCTTACCTCTGACAACCACTAATCTGTTCTCTGTATCTATGAGCTCCGTTCTGGTTTTTTTTTTTTTCTTTAAACCTATTTGATGAACTCTGGTGTGTTGTTTATTTATTTATTTTTGGCTACACTGGTTCTTAGTTGCAGTATACAGACTTCTTAGTTGCAGCACATGGGATCTAGTTCCCCGACCAAGGATTGAACCTGGGCCCCCTGCATCTTACCCACTGGACCACCAGGGATATCCCTGGTTTTGGTTTTTCGTTTGTGTTTTGCTTTGTTTTTACATTCTACATCTAAGTGAGATCATACAGTATTTATTTGTCTTTCTCTCTCTGACTTATTTCACTTAGCATAATGCCCTCTATTCACGTTGTCACAAATGGCGAAATGTCATTCTTTTTTATGGCTGAATGATATTCCATTTGTACACATACCACATTTTCTTTATCCATTCAGCCATCAGTGGACAATTAGGTTGTTTCCCTAAGATTACTTCTTATTACAGCAGCTGATTCATGCCCACCTCCCTAACATGATTGTCTTTATTTTACTATAGGTATGTAAATTGTCACTGACATGGCAGGTAAAAGGAAATGGCATTTCCTGTGCAATTGTTGGCTGGCCATGGACCTTGGAGAGTGTGAGCTTCATACCGGTCTCAGAGAAGGAGCTCTTTTCCTTTAGGTACTCTTGAGAAATTATGGTGCGCTACATGTCTCTGAGGCTCTGTTCATTTTCTTCCCTCCTTTTTCTTTCTGTTCCTCAGACAGGATAATTTCAATTGATCTCTCTTCAAGTCTGCTGATTCTTTCTCCTGCCTGCTCACATCTGCTGCTGAGCCTCTAGTGAACTTTTCATTTCACTTACTGTATTTTTCAGCTGCAGTCTTTTTATTTTTCCAGCTGCAGACTTTCTATTTGGTTCTTTTTAAAAATAATTTCTGTATCTTCACTGATGCTCTCTGTTTAGCAAGACAGCATTCTCATTGACTTTGTTTTAGTTCTTTGATATGATTTCCTTTATAGTTCTTTGAAGATATTTAAAATAGCTGATTTGAAATCTTTAGTAAACCGAGTGTCTTGGCTTCCTCAACAATAATCTATTGACTTGTGTGGCGGGGGGGTGTGAGAGAGAGAGAGATACTTGTTTCTTTTCATGTCTTGTGATCTTCTGTTGAAAACTGGACATTTTAAATAATAGAATGTGGCAACTCTGAAGATGAGATTTCCTTCCTCTCCCCCAGTATTTGTTGTTCTTAGTGTTTGTTGTTGTCTAGTGTCTGTTTCTAACTAATTCTGTAACGTCTGTATTCTTTGTCATGTGTGAAAACTGAAGTTTCTGCTCAGTTAGCTTAGTGGTCAGCTAATAACTAGACAGAGACTTCTTTAAATGCCTGAACCAGTAAGTCTCCCAGTCTTTGCTGAGGGGTTTTGCATGCATGTTGTGCCGTGCCTTTAGCACTCAGCAAGGCAACTGACAGCTCTGCCTCAGCCTTCACTTCCTGCTTGCTGAGAGCTTCAGGGTCACCCAGGGGTGAAAGCGTAGGGCCTTCTCAGGTATTTCCCGAGCATGCATACAGCCCTGGGCATGCATGTGGCCTTCTAGATTCCCAGGACTGTGTCAGAGCTTTTCAAAACTCCTGTGGACTTCTCATTTTCCAGCTTTTCCATTTAAGCCTTTTGGTTAGCCTGTCGTTTGCCTCCCATATCAGGCAGCTGTGAAGGTAAACAGGTCGCCTCTGAATATTTTTGACAGTGCCCTCAGGGAAAAAGCCTTTTTCACTGGAAGAGCCTCCAGTCACATAGTATAAGGACAGCCTTGCAAGTGGAGTTTTCCAAGGAACTATCAGACAAATCAAACAATGCCAATTCTCTGGGGAAGGAAGCTTTTACGGAGCTCCAACCCCATTCTCCTCCCTCTAGTGACTGCCAGGCTGCTGGTTTTCACTGTGATCAAAGGCTGTTGGTTTTAAGGTTACCATGGAGCTAGAGAAAGGGAGCTGGGAAAATAGGGCAATTTAAAATGCCACAAAATTCACTGTTCTTACTAATATGCAGCCATTTTTCTTGCGTAAACACTCCCAGGTTAATACAAACCTTTGGTTATTTACCTGAGTTCTGAAAATTTTGATTCTGGCTTTTTTGTTTGTTTGTTTGCGGTACCCGGGCCTCACTGTTGTGGCCTCTCCCGTTGCGGAGCACAGGCTCCAGATGCGCAGGCTCAGCGGCCATGGCTCACGGGCCCAGCCGCTCCACGGCATGTGGGATCTTCCCGGACCGGGGCACGAACCCGCGTCCCCTGGATCGGCAGGCGGACTCTCAACCACTGCGCCACCAGGGAAGCCCTGATTCTGGCTTTTTAAGAGAAGTTTTATCATTGCTTTTATGGAGGAATTTTCAGAGGTCTTTACTCCACCGTTTCCACTGACCCAAATGGATTTAGACAATTTACTACTTATAGCAGTAGTAGCAACCAGAGCAATATTTTGTGTCAGTTCCCAGATTCGACAGGGTGATGTAATGAGAGCCAGGTGTTAGCTGCACATGCAATGGAGGTGCATCACAAAAGAGGAACCTCAAGGTTAGGAGACTCTGATCTGATATACCAGCTGCCAGAAAACCTGCCTATCCTTCCCTGTAGAATGAGACATTATCTTCATTAGCCTGGAATGTAGAGAAATCTCTCAAGGGGTGAGAAGAGGGCATTTCTATCTTTATGACCCTAGAATGTCTCTGGGGAGTAGGATGTCTCTATCTTTACAATCTGGAAATGCAAATAAGTTGGCTCCCAAGAGAGTTCCTGAGTGTCTGTTTTCAGGGCTGTCTGCTTATACAAAGATACTTGAAAAGACAGTCCAGGAGCAAAGTTTTTATTAATGCCTAAATGGGAAGCATTCATAGAGAATTGCCTTCCAACACTGCCTCTGTTCTGTCAGTCTAGCTGTTATTCTTCTGAAGTATGTTGTCTTTTCTCTTTTTAATATTTTCTCTTTATCCTTGATGTTCCAAATTTTACCATAATTCTTTTCACTGTAGATTCACTGTTTATACTGTTTAGTACTCAGAATGTACTTGAAATTTTTTTTGTTGTGGTAAAATACACGTAACATAAAATGTAGTGTTGATATACAGAATCATGTCTTAAATTCGCAGAAATTCGCAGATGTCACTTCTGAAAATATTGCTCCTCTGACATTGCTTTACTCTATGCTGGAGCCTCTCAAACTGTCCTCCACGTTTTTAAGCCGCTCTTGCGTGCATATCTTTTTTGTCTCTCTGTGATGTGTTCTGGGTGACTTCTTTCATACTACCTTTTGGTTCACTAATTTTCTCTTTAACCAGGTCCCTTTCTCCTAATTTTTTTGTTTTGAGGACCATATTTTTCAGTTTCAAGAGTTCTAATTTATTCCTGTTTTTCATAATATTTTATTATTTTAAAGTGAACATTATTCCTTGTATCTTTGAGCAACCTGAAATACTTAACGTCTTTGTCAGACTGTCCCATGAAATTAATTTCTTCTGGACTGAATTACTGACTGTGTTGGCTGCCTTTCTTAGCATTAGATTTCTTCATGTGTTTAGGAATTGGGGGGTGTAGGTTGGATTCATTTTTAAATCTCAAACTCTCTCTCTCTTCTTCTCCACACATCCCTGACTCGTACTTTTTTGATGTTTTCATCCAACCCTTCACATCACTAATCTAGAACTAGGTCTTATTATATTATACCATTTTGGAGCTCCTATTCCTCCGTGAAATTAAAGAAACCAGATCTGTTGCACGTCTTGTCATGAGCCAGTGGATCTCTTGGCTCAGTTCCTGGTCCTGGGGCTGTCCACTCTGACCCACCTCCCTACTTATAAATGTGTAGCCCTGTGGCAGTTTTTTGTTCTGCAGAATTCTTCCATGAGCTCCAGCCTCAACCCTGGCTTCAGGCAGTGAAGTTGGCTTTACTCTCCCTTTCCCCACTCCATGAATCACTTTCGGTTCCAGTTACTCTACGGGAATCAGACTTTGACCTGTGTATGCCTTCTTCCAGACCTGGAGCGCAGAATCCTGTGGCTTCTTCCCCACCTACCATCTTGTTTCTCATTCCAGTCCTCTTTCTCAGAGACTTTTAATTTGTTTTTAAGCCCAGCCAGTGTTTTGGGTTCTTTCTTCTAATATCCTATTTATAGTTCCTTTTGGAGTAGAGAAGGTGCTCCAAGTATGAATTTACCAAACTATCTTGAGTGGAAGCTTAATGCAAACTTTCTAAGCGTAAAAGATTTATCGAAACTCTGATAAAGCTAAAACAAGTTTTGGTTTTAAAATCTCATGCAATAAAATTACCCTTATCTTCAAAAACCTTTTACCCCAAAATAACAAAAAAATCGTATCATCAAGTCGCCTGAAAGCTTCTTCACGGAGGTGCTGAACAGTGGCCGAGTTGTTGCTGTGCAGCTAGCTGCCAGGCAAACCACATTCTAGACTAGGGCACTTTCAGAATGAAATCTCCTGCCTTTCCTGTTCTAATTTATCTTGTTAGACACCTGTTCTCCTCCATGATTGTAGAAAATCTCACCCAGGATTGTCTGTGGCTCTCAGTCACAACTTGACATCCCTGGACCCAGTTTACAAGAGTCCAGCAGCTCACCTGCTGCATGACCCTCCTTCTCTGCAACATGGTCACCTATGTCACGTTCTAGAAGATGAACGGCACCACCACCAAGAGACATGAGCACGCTGTGGGTGAGCCCTGATGTGTGCTGTTTGTGGCACGTAGTCCTTTGATTACTCCACTCTCCTTCTTTCCAAAGTTAGAAACAGAATGAGTATATGTGCCTTCATTTTTCCTCTGCTGCCCTCACATTAGAAGATACTCATTTAATTCCACTCTTAAAGGAGAATAATCATTTATTCTAACATTACACATTTTCCCACAGATCTCTTTTATTAACACATGATCAGGATCTTTACTGCCATGATAACTTGTTATCCTTAGATAATCATAGTTAAATTGCTAAATAAATACTTAAACCTGGGAGAGGAATGCCTTGGAGATGATTTTAATTGTTGAGGATGAGGGCTGTACGTCCTGCTTTTCTTTCAGTGCCCATTTGCTGTGACCTGGTCTGAACTGCTCGTCAGCATCCCAACTGCTGTCATCCTTTTCCCCGTCAGTCTTGGGATTGGGCGGCTTTTCCTGTTGATTCAACCACAGGAGCCTCTACCTCTCTTTCCTCCCATCCAGGCCTCCTGCCTCTCAGATGCTTCCTTTGAGCCTCTGTCTCTCTCACAGAGATAGATGAGGTAAGCTTGGTATCAAATTTTACAGGTAAACGTCATGCTCCCTCCCCCATGTCGTGGAAAAGGTCAGTAGAAAGGATCTCCTGCAAGGCTCCTGAGGTCCTGTTAAACTTAATAGTTTTTCTCTAATTCCTGTCCCCCGAGTCATCACTGTGCCTCTGGTTTTTTTCTCTTCATTATGGAGTGATGTGAGCACTGATGTGTGTGCAGAATGTACTACTCTGGAGGTGTTTTAGTTTTCGACGTTTGATCAAACGGTCTCTTCTTTCATCCTAGATTCTCTCATAAAACTAGTGCTGAAGCTACTGTAAGGTGACTTCTTTCTGAAAAAGGAGAGAAAGTGAAAAACTGAGGTTCTTTACACTAAGCATATGCCCAGAAGAAACAGCCTTCTTACCATCTGTAATTGCTACCGGTCCTGGGTTTAATGTAAAACTAACTTTTCTCATCTTGGTTCTACATTCAGGAATTAAAGGAAACTGTGGGATTCCTGCTCAGAAGAAATACGTACCTACTCTGAGTGTGAACAGTCTTCATGGAGTTCTTTCTTACAACATTAACCAGCTGGTGAAGCTCTTATCCAGCCTCGTCTGTTGTTACTTAGAGGGTCAAGGCCGTCACCAGTGGGCAGAACCCTACTGGGCAAATGGTAAAGTTCAGTAAGTTTCCATATCTAATCTTTTATCAGCCTCCCACTCTCTTACTTTCGTATTCATTCTTACCTCTCAGCATAACCAACAGGCATGGTACGACCTTCTGCTTGTTTTAATTTCCTTAAACTTCCAGTATGGAGCTGATAGCTTAGATCCCTCTGATGGCTTCTTAGACAATATATCTGGTCTTACAAAGTAAAGGATTAAGGAAAACCCACAAAAATGTCCTCTGTCTCAGACCCCCATATTTCATCTACTTTGTCGGGGGCTATTGAAACTTGTTCTTCTTTTTCTTCTATGGAATGATGAGATTATGCGATTTATGGATTCTTGAATATAGTTTGGGCCTTCTGAGCACTTAGAGTTTACATGTACTGCAGTTCTGATGAAAAAGTGCAATTACCTTTACAAGTTTTTCGATTCTGTATCAAAGTATAGAATTGTACAAGTTGCTGTGAATTCACCAGCGTGCTCAGAGAAGACAATAATTCTGCAGGTGTTGGGTCCAGTCTCCAGTGACTGGGAAAATTTAACCTCATCATCAGTTAATGAGTTGCTAATTTCTACCAGGAATTACTATTTATTGAAATCTTCCACTTGTCCAAGTGTCAACCTGGAATGTACTTTCAGTGGTTCCTGAAAACCACCATCATTTCCACAGTTACCTGCTCAGAGTTCTGCGGAGGCTTCAATCTCACTTAGGCACGCTGGGTCCCGCCCAGGCCCATCAGCCTTGTGACTTCGTAGATGCAGTCAGACAACTGCAAGAACTCCAGGAACTGCTGGAAATGCGTATTCTTCCCACAGAGCAAGGGCCATCCAGGTAATGCATAGCACCAGGCTTTGTCACCTGTAATCTTCCTAAACCTGTCTCTCAGCTGTTGGCTATGAGATTATTCCTTCAACTTCTGTTCCTAAGGGACGCAGCCAGAGCCTTCCCCATCCTGAGCCCAGACGGGAAGCAGCCCATCTCTAATGGCCGGCTCAGATGGTTGACTGACTTCTGCTGGCTCCTTCTGGTGTCACTAGCCTGGCCTCAGCCTTTTTTGCAGCACTTTATAACCTGGAACTGAACAAAGACCAAGCCACCAGCTGGGTTATTTCGATATTATCATTGCTTCAGAACATCTTCATCACCAGTAAAGGTACGTGAGAAACAGGGACACTGGCATGGGAGGAAACATTGTAGTTGCAGGAAGCTTGGGAAACCGAGGTCTGTGGGTGTCAATCCAGGGTGTCTAATGATTCTTACAACTTGACAAAAACAAAAAAACAAAACAGAAATTGGCAGAGTGAAATTTGTTAGGGATATGTGTGCAGTAGTCACAGAAAAAACTAACTAGAACTGATGGACTAGTAGAAGTTTAGCAAAAAAGGATTGGGAAGTTAAGAGGGACAAGTAAAAAACCAACACTAAACTACGTTAAAAAAAAAACCAACAAAATTTACCTTTTAAAAATCTTCCCTTTCCTGGGCTTCCCTGGTGGCACAGTGGTTAAGAATCCGCCTGCCAATGCAGGGGACACGAGTTCGAGCCCTGGTCTGGGAAGATCCTACATGTCGCGGAGCAACTAAGCTCTGCGCCACAACTACTGAGCCTGTGCTTTAGAGCCCACGAGCCACAACTACTGAGCCCCCGTGCCACAACTACTGAAGCCTGCACACCTAGAGCCCGTGCTCCACAACAAGAGAAGCCACAGCAATGAGAAGCCTGCACACCACAATGAAGAGTAGCCCCCACTCACTGAACTAGAGAAAGCCCACGCACAGCAATGAAGACCCAACACAGTGAAAAATTAATTAATTAATTAATTATTTTAAAAAGATGGTAAGTTTTTTGTTATGTGTATTTTACTAATTTTTAAAATCCAGTCTGTTCACATTTTCCCAGTTGTCTTATAAGTATTTATAGTTGTTTTGTTCAAATCTAAATAAGGTCCATGTGTTGCAATGAGTTTGTCTCCAGTATTTTTAATATTTAATCTATAGATTCTCCCTCCTTTTTTCTCTTTCTGTCACTCTCTATTCCTGCTATTTTTCTTACAATATATGTATTGAAGAAACCAAGTTGTTTGTCCTATAGAGTTTCCAACATTCTGGATTTTGGTGACAGGATTACTTCTGCTTTAAGAACCTACAAGCACGCTTGGGGAACTTTTAAAACTCTTGGTGCCCACGCCTCTCTCCAGACCAATCAAATTGTAATCCCTGGAGATGGGATCCAAGGCCCAACATGTCAAAAGCTTCCCAGGTGATTCCATTGTGCAGCCCCATTTGAGACCCACTGATCCTAGAAGAGGAACAGAGTACAAGGAGTAGGTAAACCTTAAATAAAAAGAACTGCTGGAAGAGACAAACCAAAAAATAGCAAGAGCTCTTAAGGAGATTCCATTACATCAGACACACAGACAAAGTCTTTTAGGAAATGAAAAACATTTACAGATTTTAAAAATTCAGAAGTTGAATTGAAGATGTCATTATTGGGGACTTCCCTGATGGTCCAGTGGTAAAGAATCTGCCTTCCAATGCAGGGAACATGGGTTCAATCCCTTACTGGGGAACTAAGATCCCACATGCCACGCATGGGGCAACTAAGCCCGCATGCCACAACTACTGAGGCTGCGCACCTCAACTAGAGAGCCTGCGTGCTGCAAACTACAGAGCCCATGCACTCTGGATCCCATTGGCCACAACTAGAGAGAGAAAATCTGCACTCCACAACTAGAGAGAAGCCCAAGGGCCACAACAAAGAGCCTGCGCTGCAATGAAAGATCCCACACGCCTCAACGAAGATCCCACATTAAGACGTGATGCAGCCAAAATAATAAGAAAATATATATGTATAAAAAAAAGATGTCATTATTGAGACTCAAATTAATGGATCAGGAAGATCAAACTAAAATGCAAAACATAAGACATGTATATAAAAATATTGAAAGTATAAAGAAAAAGAGACTTAAACAGTAGATCCAGGGGACTTAACATGCAGTTAAGATGAGTGGTAATAATAAAACAGATGAAAAAATTCCACTGTTGCAAAGAAATACTGAATTTGTTGACAGGCCTCAACTAGTTCCAGGCATAGTTAATTTAAAAAGACACACTGAGGGCTTCCATGGTGGCGCAATGGTTGAGAGTCCGCCTGCCAATACAGGGGACACGGGTTCGTGCCCCGGTCTGGGAGGATCCCACATGCCGCGGAGCGGCTGAGCCTGTGCGTCCGGAGCCTGTGCTCCGCAACGGGAGAGGCCGCAACAGTGAGAGGCCCGCGTACCGCAAAAAAAAAAAAAAAAGACACACTGAAATGGAGGACAGTAGTTCTGGAACAGGGCCCAAGATTCTGCATTCCTAACAATTTCCTAGGTGATGCTGCTGCTGATCTGTGGGTCACACTTCAAGTAGTATCACTATGAATGCAAACCTAGTTCCTCTGAAAAGTCAATATCACGAGAGAAACATTAATGGGTGAGCGCTGTTCTAGATCCTTTGAATAAATGAGCCATTTTTAATATGGGTCAGATAGTATACTAGGAAATTATTGATCATTTCCTTACGTGTGATAATGATAAGAAAATAGCCTGATTTTTAGGAGACACATGCTTGAAAATAGGAAGCCCTTGCCTTCCACTGTTTCAGTTTGTACATGAATTTCATTTACTCTGGTTCAGTTGAATAACACCAGTTTCCCAGCAACACAGTTCAAATCTCAGTTACCAGGACTTCCCTGGTGGTACAGCGGTTAAGAATCCGCCTGCCAGTGCAGGGGACACGGGTTCGATCCCAGTTCGGGAAGATCCCACATGCCACCGAGCAACTAAGCTCTCGTGCCACAACTACTGAGCCTGCACTCTAGGGCCAACAAGCCACAACTACTGAGCCCGCGACCTAGAGCCCGAGCTCTGCAACAAGAGAAGCCACTGCAATGAGAAGACCGCACACCACAACGAAGAGTAGCCCGTGATCGCGACAACTAGAGAAACCCGCATGCAGCGATGAAGACCCAATGTGGCCAAAAATAAAAATAAAAATAATTAATTAATTAAATGGATACCCAACAAGAACCTACTGTATAGCAAAAAAAAAAAAAAAAAAAAAAAACTCAGTTATCATGGTATATCAACTGTGAGTGTATCATGGTATATCAACTGTGAGTGATCGCATAAAGTACCAACTGCTTCTAGCCCTTGAGCCCATAATTCACTACATAAATTAACAGGTGCACATCATGATCAGTGATCAATCATGTCACTTCTCAAAGTCTGGGTGATTGGTCACCTGTTATCCTGTTTATGTACAGACAGCAAATTGTGTAGTTGCGTTATTTCTTTGTCTCCCAGTCATAAACTCTGTGACATTTACCATGAAATGGATAATTGAAAGAGGACCTTGGCCAACAGAGATGAAAATGCAGCAAATTAACAAAATAACACTGAAAGTGAAATTTGAATAGAATGTAAATGGAGTTATACAAGAAGCCGCTGACCATGGGAAGGTGGCCTGTGTTCAAGAAACTGTAGATACGCAGCCAGGTGAACTTAGTAAAGTCAAACTTACCAACATAAATGTAGAACTTGGTTATGAAGAAAAGGATGATGGTGTCCCAAAGGAAGTAACACTGGCAAAAAACTAACATTAAAGTGACTCTCGGAGATATTTCACAGCATTGAAAGCATAAAGGATAAGATGCTGGAAGCCAATGCAAACTCAGAACAGTATGACAATTCACCAAAGGTACAGACAAAATGCTCTCCCTGTATCCTAAGTTATACAAGAGGAAGGCCAACACTGTTCAAATTATTCTTGATAACCTTTCTACAAAGAAGTAACTTTAATTCTCAACGTTTCTAATATTTTAAATTACATATTAGTTTTACTACTTCTAAATTTTTCCTTGTACCTTTATAACGAACAATAAGAGATTTTAATGTTTTGACACAAATCTTTAAATGTCACAGGTGATCATAATTTTTCCCCACTGATGATTAAGATCACTTTGCACAGTTTCAGCTTGCTAGGTCATTTGTATGATCCCACACTACCATGTAAAGTGAGAATTACCTTTAATTAGGTGTGAAATGTCATGTCTGTTATTTTCAAGTGCTTCAGAAAAAGAAGCAAAACAAATACGGTGAAAAGTTAACTTTTGTATTTTCCAATTTTTATGTATGTTTTTAAAATTTAATAATAAAATGTCAGACAAAAATAACTCAATGGGGACTTCCCTGGTGGTTCAGTGGTTAAGATTCCACACTCTCAATGCAGGGGGCCTGGGTTCGATCCCTGGTTGGGGAACTAGATCCCACATGCTGCAACTAAGAGTTCACATGCCGCAGCTACAAAGCCCACATGCTGCAATTAAATATCCCGTGTGCCACAACTAAGACCCGGTGCAGCCAAACAAATGAATAATCAAAATAAATATTTAAAAAAAAATAGTAACTCAGTGGATCAAATACTCAAAGGTAAAATTACAAATCTTTTAGAAGGAAACATAGGTGAAAATCTTCGAAACCTTAGGCTAGGCAAAGAGTTCTTATATACATACATTACCAAAAGCACAATCCAGGAAAGAAAAAATAGGTAAATTGGACTTCATCAAAATTAAACATTTTGCTGTATGAAAGACACCTTTTTTATTGAAATGTAGTTGATTTACAATGTTGTGTTAGTTTCTGGTGTACAGCAAACGATTGAGTTATAAGTATTCGTATTCTTTTTTGTATTCTTTTCCATTATGGTTTATTAGGGAATACTGAATATCCCTGTGCTATACAGTAGGACCTTATTGTTTATTTTTTATATAGTAGTTTGTATCCACTAATCCCAAAGTCCTAATTTATCCCTTCCCCACCTCCTTTCCCCTTTGGTAACCATAAGTTTGTTTTCTGTCTATGAGTCTGTTTACATTTTGCAGATAAGTTCATCTGTATTATTTTTTAGATTCCACATATAAGTGATATAATGGTATTTGTCTTTCTCTTTCTTATTTACTTCACTTAGTATCATAATCTCTAGGTCTTTCCATGTTGCTGCAAATGGCATTGTTTCATTCTTTTTTATGGCTAAGTAGCATTCCATGGTATATATGTACCACATCTTCTTTATCCATTCATCTGTTGATGGACATTTAGGTTGTTTCCATGTCTTGGCTGTTGTAAATAGTGACACCCCTATGACATAGGGGTGCATGTATCTTTTCAAATTACAGTTTTGTCCGGATATATGCTTAGGAGTGGGATTGCTGGATCATATAGCAACTCTATTTTTAGTTTTTTGAGGAACCTCCATACTGTTTTCCATAGTGGCTGCACCAATTTACATTCCCACCAACAGTGTAGGAGGGTTCCCTTTTCTCCACACCCTCTAGAGCATTTGTTATTTGTAGACTTTTTAATGATGGCCATTCTGAGCGGTGTGAGGTGATACCTCATTGTAGTTTTGATTTGTATTTCTCTAATAATTTAACAGTGATGAGCATCTTTTCATGTGCCTGTTGGCCATCTGTATGTCTTTTTGGAGAAATGTCTATTAAGGTCTTCTGCCCAGTTTTTGATTGCGTTGTTTGTTTTTTTGTTATTGAGTTGTATGAGCTGCTTGTGTATTTTGGAAATTAAGCCCTTGTCAGTTGTATCATTTGCAAATATTTTCTCCCAATCCGTAGATTGTCTTTTCATTTGATTTATGGTTTCCTTTGCTGTGCAAAAGCGTATAAGTTTGATTAAGTCCCATTTGTTTTTTGGGTTTTTTTGCTTTTATTTCTGTTTCCTTGGGAGAGTGACCTAAGAAAACATTGGTATGATTGATGTCAGAGAATGTTTTGTCTATGTTCTCTTCTAGGAGTTGTATGGTGTCATGTTTTATTTTTAAGTCTTTAAGCCATTTTGAGCTTATTTTTGTGTGAGGGTGTGTTCTAACTCACTGATTTACATGCTACAGTCCAACTTTCCCAGCACCACTTGCTGAAGAGACTGTCTTTTCTCCATTGGATATACTTGCCACCTTTGTGAGAGATTAATCGACCATAGGTGTGTGGGTTTATTTCTGGGCTCTCTATTCTGTTCTATTAAGCCATATGTCTGTTTTTGTGCCAATACCATGCTGTTTTGATTACTGTAGCTTTGCAGTATTGTCTGAAGTAGAATGACTAAAATATCGATAATACTAAATGCTGGTGAGGACGCAGAGTAACTGGAAACTCTCATTCATTGGTGGTAGAAATGAAAAAATGGCATAGCCACTTTGGAAAGCAGTTTACCAGTTTCATACAGAGTTATACAGTTACCATATAACTTAGTAATTGCACTCCCAGGTGTTTACCCAAAAGAAATAAAAACCGGGACTTCCCTGGTGGTCCAGTGGTAAAGAATCTGCATTCTAATGCAGGGGACGCGGGTTCAGTCCTTGGTCAGGGAACTAAGATTCCCACATGCTGCAGGGCAGCTAAGCCCATGTGCCACAACTACTGAGCTCGTGCGCCTCAATGAGAGAGCCTGCGTGCTGCAAATTACAGAGTTCATGCGCCCTGTAGCCTGCGCGCCACAACTAGAGAAGGGAAAACCCTCACGCCACAACTAGAGAGAAGCCCACGTGCCTCAACAAAGACCCGACACAGCCAAAAATAAATAAGTAAATAAATAAGTAGAAATAAAAACTTATGTTCACACAGAATTGTGTGAATATTTGTAGCAGCTTTATTCATAATTGCCAAGGATGGGACTTCCCTGGCGGTCCAGTGGTTAAGACTCTGCGCTTCCACTGCAGGGGGCACAGGTTTGATCCCTGGTCAGGGAACTAAGATCCCACATGCCACATGGTGTGGCCAATAATAATAATTATAATTATAATAATTGCCAAGGATGGAACCAACCCAAATGCCCATCAGCTGGTGAATGGATAAGCTGTGGTACATCCATACAGTAGACTACTCAGCAATGAAAAAGAACAAACTACTGGTACATGTAGTGACATGGATGAATCTCAGATGTATTATTGTAAGTGAAAGAAGCCAGTTCCAAAAGCATATTTTATGATTCCATTTATATGACATTCTGCAAAAAGCAAAACCTACATGGATGAAGAATCTTTCAGTGGTTCCCAGAGATGGAGGTAGTAAAAAGGGCTGATCACAAAGGGTCAGCATCAGGGAATTTTTGGGGGTGATGAAACTGTAAGGTATCTTGATTATAGTGGTGGATACTCTGTGTATTTGTTAACACATAGAATTATACACCAAAGAGAGTGTGTTTTTTTAATGTATGTAAATACATTTTTTTAAAGCTAAAAACCTTTGTTATTACAATGGCTAAAAACTGTAAAAAGTTCCTCTTCACTGGTCAAATAACTTAGAAGAGTAAGATTCAATTTTGCTTTTAAAAATGGCAAAGGAAAACAAATGATAATACACAGTGATACCAGGGAAAATGGGCACTTAATGCTGGTTGAGGAAAATCTGGCAGTATACAGTAAAAGCCTTCAAATTCTGCATCCCTTTGCTGAGTAAGTTTCATTTCTAAGGATCTATTCTGAGAAAATTCAGAGTGGTTTATAATAATAAAATGGCAACAATTTAAATGTTCAAAAATAGGATATTGCTTAATATAAGACAGCCATCTCTGTGTAATGGGATACCGAGCAGCCATTTAAAACGTTATAGAAAATGTAAGGATGTGGAAACTGGTCCAGATATATTAAGACAAAAATGATTAATGGATGTATTCCAAATTTTTTAAGTTTCTTAAAAATCTCTATTTTTGAAAATTTTTATAATAAATGTATATAAGTTTTTAAAAGTTGGAAAGTATAAAAAGAGGAACAGGAGATGGAAACCAATGTGTTAGCTTAGCTATCGGTATTGCTAAAGTGCAGTTTGGTTGAACTCATGGCCAAGTGTACTTTTTAGTAATTTCCCCTCAAATGTAATGCTTGGGACAATCCACTAGAGGGCGACTTTAGGTCTGCAGAGCAGACACACCTGGAATTGCCACATCACAATAGGGGTGTGTGGCAACGGGCCGGAAATACTACTCTTCTCCTTTGTTCTCTGAGGACTGGAGCACTTTCCTCCCCTCCAAAGAAATTTAAGGAGCGGGGGATACTTGTTTCCCCTAACAGAGGCTTAAGGTCTTACTCAATTCTAAGATTCCATGCCTGCTTCAGCAAAACTGGCACTTTCAAAAATGTTGCTTCTTCAGTCTAGCACATCAAAGTTGTTCCCAAAACAGGTGTCAGTGAACACCTTATACAGATCATCACAAATCATTTAATAGTTTAAACTTTCCTAGCCAAGCAGATTAAGGACTACAAGCAAAAATACAAAGATTAACATTATATCAACCACATCCTCATGGTTATGCAAAAATAATTATGAATTTACTTAATTCTCAGTTTTCCATAAAAATAAAGGGCCAAGTCACTGAAATTTATTAATCATACCCACCTTCACCTTTACCTAACAGCGGCACCTTCTTGGTTCCTGTAATATCTGCTCATTAAGTTTCTCCTCTGACTTTCCTGTCTAGGTGATCTTCCTCACATTGTTTCACTCACTGCTGCTGAACAGGATGCTGTGCTTCACAAAGAGAAGGAACATCAAACCAACAGGATCTTGGCAGTCTTGGGTAATTCAAGTAGTTCTAACTAATATCTAATTTTGCAAATAGCAAATTGTATCAGAACAGTGGGCTCCTAGCCACCTCACTGGCTCAGAGGAATCTATCCATTCAGGATCTTGTCTCTGACCAGCTGTTGCACCTTCTTCCCAGCCCAAGACTAACCAGTGCGTCACCAACACTCTTTGTGATCCATCCCTCCCTAGATCTCTCAATGCTTCTACTCTTCCCTGTATTCTAGATTCCTTCCTAGTGTTTCTACCTTTGAGCCCCAAGTGCTGGTCCCAACTGCTCACCCTCTGTATCTGAATGCCGGCAGGTATCTCAAATTAAACATGCCCCAAGCAGAATTATTTGCCTGCCCCACAAATTCACTTCTTTACTCTGTTTTCTCATTTCAGTTAATAGCATCACCATTCTCTAAAAACATAATAATCCTAAATCCCACCCACCATTCAGTCACCAAACCTGAGGGAGTCTACCCTCTAAATAACTGGCTAGAGCCACTCATATTACATGGATGAAACTCACAAACACAAAGATGGCTGAAAAGCAAACTGCAGAAAAATTAACACATTTTTTAACATCTTTATTGGAGTATAATTGCTTTACAATGGTGTGTTGGTTTCTGCTTTATAACAAAGTGAATCAGTTATACATATATCCCCATATCTCATCCCTCTTGCATCTCCCTCCCTCCCACCCTCCCTATCCCACCCCTCTAGGTGGTCACAAAGCACCGAGCTGATCTCCCTGTGCTATGCGGCTGCTTCCCACTAGCTATCTGTTTTACATTTGGTAGTGTATATATGTCAATGCTACTCTCTCACTTGTCTCAGCTTACCCTTCCCCCTCCCCGTGTCCTCAAGTCCATTCTCTACGTCTGCGTCTTCATTCCCATCCTGCCCCTAGGTTCTTTATGACCATTTGTTTTTTTTGTTGTTGTTGTTGTTTTTTCTTTTTGTGGTATGCGGGCTTCCCACTGCTGTGGCCTCTCCCGTTGCGGAGCACAGTCTCCGGACGCGCAGGCTCAGCGGCCATGGCTCACGGGCCCAGCCGCTCCGCGGCACGTGGGATCTTCCCGGACCGGGGCACAAACCCGCGTTCCCTGCATCGGCAGGCGGACTCTCAACCACTGCACCACCAGGGAAGCCCGACCATTTGTTTTTTTTAACACACCATTTTAATCATGCAAAACAATTCATGTCTTGCTTAGAGACATATTTTTTAATGAAGAAATGCATAGGATGATACACTCCAAAATTTAGGAGAGGATTAGCTCTCTGAAGGAAAGAAGGGATACCATCACAGAGGTACACAGTGGATTTTATCTTGGCAATCACTTATTTCTTAAACTGAGTGGTGGGCACGCTGCTAAGGGGTTGGTATCTTATTCCTTATGAGATTAAAAAGTTAGTAATCTGACTTCAAACTGCCTTCCTAGCCCTCATTTCATCTCTCCGTCTCTTGAATTGCTGTTCCCTCTACTAAAATGACTTTTTTCTTGTCCTTATCCTTGTCCATCTAGAGAATTCCTTCTGACTCAACATTCAAAACAGATGTCACATGTCACTGCCTCTGGGCCACCTTCTCTGAATTCCTCAGGGAGGTTTTTCCTTTCAGTGATCCCTCAGCATTTGGTTCTTACAGGCTGACAAGTTTTAGGTCATATTCTAACTCCCTCTCTCTCTCCGACTTGATTTATGTGTCTCTATATTCTTCTGCTTACAGTGTGGTCTGGAGACCAGCAGCGCTGGCATCTCCTGGAACTGTCAGATATGCAGAATCTTAGGCCTCACCCCAGAAACTGCATTTTAACAAAATTCCAGGTGATCCCCTAGCACATTAAACTTTGAGAACCACCACTCTGGAACAGTGCTCCCATCGGGTGGTCCACTGACTAAAACTGTGTTTCTAGTCCAAGATAAGTACAGAAATTGAGAATAAGCATTTAGAAACTTTTAGAGCAGTTGGGCAGACTAATTTTAGGCCTATTGAATCTAATTTTCAAAATGGTTCTTGTATTTTGTAGGCCTCTGTTCTATGTCATTTTCCTAGTAATTCGTTTTGACTGTATTTTTACAAAAGTATCAGTCCCTGATGGATTGGAAAATTTTTTTTAAGTCTTTCATGATAGTTTGGGAAGGGCTGCTTAGAGAGCTTTATTCTCTATTTCAACATTTAACAGGAGATACTCATAGAAGATGCTCAACAAATGTTGATGAATAACTACTTAATGAAATATACCCTTTTTTGGCCTATATTTGAATTTTTGACAGCAAGATGTCCTTCATCATTACCCGGTTCAAGAGATGAAAACAACCCCATTTGCGTAGCCCCAGCTACGAATGGTCCAGTTAAGCGCCCAGAAAGAACCTTGAAAGAGAAGAAATTCTTCAAGTTGACAGGAGATATTTTGGGTATGGAGAAAAAATGGTAACCTGTTGATACAGCAGCACATTTCCCATCAAGGAAAGGGGGAATGAGAATTAAATGGAAAATATAGAAGAAGGGTGGAAAACTATTTTAAAATATTCACCTCGAAAAATTCTGGATTCCCTTAAGCAAGGCTAATAAGGTGAATGGAAGGACTCCTGAACTTGGAATCTTGAGATCTAATTGTGTGTTCAGTAAGTCACTTTCTCTACCTGCAGAATGTAATAATGAAACTTGATCTACATCGCATGGTGGAGGGAAAATGAATATGCTTTGAAAAACAGATGTCCTGGGAATTCCCTGGTGGTCCAGTGGTTAGGACTCCGCGCTTCCACGGCAGGGGGCACGGGTTCGATCCCTGATGGGGGAACTAAGATCCCACATGTCACGCAGCATGGCCAAAAAAAAACTGCTGTCCTATAAGTGCAAGGTAACTGGTTCAACACGTCTAGTGTTTGGGTTATTGGATTCTCTGGACCAAAGAAGACAAATTCTGTTTTTATCATGCCTTCCCTTCTTGGGAACACAGACAATCTATAGATAACTGGGGAGGGGAAGGGGAGGAGATGAAAGGAGTGGTCTGGGGGGACATTTAGACCTAAGAACTAAAATACAACACTTGGGTGAGATTTTATGTATCTTATTTTTAAGTAAAATTTCTGATCAGTGGCAGAATAATTCTGGGAAGGATATATGTAGATATCTATAGATATATATATAGATATTGCTAAGAGCCAAATGCTTTTGCTTATCTGTTTACAATTATTAGGTTGAACCATATCAAATTGCCAACTTTTGACTGTTTTTTACCTGTAAAAGTCGGTCAGCTTAGGAAAAAATGAAGAAAAACATAGAGGATTTCTAAGCTAACTACTCACCTGTGATTTTCTCTTCTAAAACTAGTACAAATACTCTTCCTTATCCTGTTGATGACTGCAGTCTACTCAGCACACAACTCCAACAGATTTTACCTCCGTCAAGCTATCCACAAGAGCTTTCCTTACCGCTTCTCAGAGATCAAACTTCTTAAGCATTTCTACCCCTGGGCCAGTAGCACCGTCCTTCCTAACCTGTACAGGGATTACAGAGGTAAGAACACAGTCCTGGGGCCCAGCCCTGCAAATGTGGGGTGCAGTTGGTTTTCCAAACACCCCTGCAGTAACCCATTAGAACACTGGAGAAAGGTCCGCTGGCTTTTTCAAAATGACTGCACCTCTGTGGGCAGCCAAAGGTCCACTCCCAGGGCCCCATCTAAGCAGGTTCAGGTGTATGTCTGTTCACCCAAGGGTGATCAGGCCCATGAAGGCTGATTCCCACTGATGTTTCACAAGAGGCTGATAAACAAAATTGAGACTTTATTCACTAACAACATGAAAAGTAATTGGAGTGATCCCTGGGACTGGTTGCCTCCTTGTGAAGGAGGGAACCACATGTAGCTGAGAAGTTTGTTCTATAAGCACAAAACCATGAAAACAGTGTAACCAGAAAGATCTCCACACCAGATGATATTTTGATATATTGCCTGATGTGCAGTCATTCCCAAGTCTGTGATATGTCTGTGTAACTTTTCTTGGTTATCCAGTTCAGTTCCACGAATATGTAGTGAACACCTAGTATGCTGGGAACTGTCCTAGGAGCTAATAAAATGATGGACATTATATGGTTTGTACCCTCAAAGAACCTCACCATCAAGAGGAGTTAGTATGGGGACTTCCCTGGTGACACAGTGGTTGAGAATCCAGCTGCCAATGCAGGGGACACAGGTTCAAGCCCTGGTGCGGGAAGATCCCACATGCCGCGGAGTAACTAAGCCCATGCGCCACAACTACTGAGCCTGTGCTCTAGAGCCTGCGAGCCACAACTACTGAGCCCACGTGCCACAACTACTGAAGCCTGTGCGCCTAGAGCCTGTGCTTCACAACAAGAGAAGCCACTGCAATGAGAAGCCCGTGCACCGCTACAAAGAGTAGCCTCCGCTCACCACAGCTAAAGAAAGCCCACGCGCAGCAACGAAGACCCAAACGCAGTCAAAAAACAAAGAAAAAAAAGAGGAGTTAGTATGAATACTTGGTTTTCTTAAGATAATTTTTTATTTTTTTCATTTGGCTGCATCGGGTCTTAGTTGCAGCACGCAGGATCTTTTCATTGCAGTGCACGGGCTCTTCATTGCGAAGCGCAGGCTTCTCTCTAGGTGTGGCGCATGGGCTCCAGAGCACGTGGGCTCAGTAGTTGCGTCCACAGGCTCTCTAGTTGTGGCGCGCGGGCTCAGTAGTTGCCATGCTCAGGCTTTGTTGCCCCACGGCATGTGGGATCTTCGTTCCCTGACCAGGGATCGAACCCACGTCCCTTGCATTGGAAGGTGGATTCTTAACCACTCACCCACCAGGGAAGTCCCAGTATGAATGCTTCTTGTTCAGTATCTTTCACCAGTTACCAACACCTTGCCATATTATAACTTTATATCTTATTAAGCTGTATTCTGGAAATTGTTACATTCATTAATCTCAGGATTGGTGGCTTTCTGTTGGGATTTGGAACATCTCCTAGGTTCCTGAAAAAAATCTGAATGATATGTTCATCTCAGCAAACATGTATAGTCGTTTTTTTTAATTAATTTTTATTGGAGTATAGTTGATTTACAATGTTGTTTCTGCTGTACAGCAAAGTGAATCAGTTATACATATATCCACTCTTTTTTAGAATCTATTCCCATATAGGTCATTACAGAGTATTGAGTTCCCCGTGCTATATAGCAGGTTCTTATTAGTTATCTATTTTATATATAATAGTGTGTATATACAATCCCAATCTTCCAATTTGTCCTTCCCCCACTTTCCCCCTTGGTAAGCATAAGTTTGTTTTCTACATCTGTATAATCTTTTCTTAAACGTGTACTTGTTGCATTTAAGAGTTTTAACAGATGGCAACTTCTGTACCTTGCGTGTTGATTCTTTCTAGTTGAGTTTTAAATGGTGACAGTTCTAGGTTGAGGGCATATTCTGTTTGCAGTCAGCAACTGTCTATACTGACTTAAATAAAAAGTGAATCAGACCCTGGGTGGCTAAGGCTAGTGCCATCACAATAGACATGTTCTCCTCTTAGACTCCTTTGCTTTACAGTATAGTGTTGTGGTCCAAAGGCGGAGACTCAGAAGGCTGCCCAGACTGCCCAGGTTCACATCCTTGCTCTCCACTTACCAGCGGTGTGTTCTTGGGTAAATTACTCAACCTCCTGTGCCTCAGTTTCCCCATCTGTACAATGGGGATAATCTTAGGACCTACCCTGTAAGATAGATGTGAAGATTGAAACCTTAGTAGATCTAAGTGCTTAGAACAGTGTCGGGCACATACTGTTCGGTCGATGGGTGTTAGCTGTTCTTATTAACTGGGGCAGTTGGAGCTCTGGTTGTACTAGAACCACAGAGTTTACATGAGTTACCTGGACATACTAAGGAAGAGCAGCAGCAATCTGTAGATGTAGATAATGAAATAGAATTAAGTAGATATGGGGTAAACAGCAGTAAAAATTGTAACTAACATTTTTTAACTCTTCAACTGCTAAAAAATTTTTGCTTTCAGAATTGATGTAGCCCAGTCCCATTAGTCCACTTGTTTTCAGGAATATTGAAGCCCAAGCCATTCATGGCAGATAATCTGTATCCTGTAAATAAATCTGTATCCTATAAAAACAGAACTTTCCTAAATAGCCTAGTCCAATGTTGAAACACATTTAGGGAAGAATTTTTTTTGTAGGATTTAATTAAAATTCCTCTTGCAGCAATTTAAACTTTATCTCTTTTGACTTTCTTCTGAAGTGAAAAAACACTAATCACAATTCTAGAATTGCACAGTTTTTATTTAAGAAATATAAAGTAAGGCCATCTTTGAAGGTTAAGTCACCCTTTACCTTTCTCTTTTATCTTCTGCAGGACCCTAGGTCCTTTAATAACCTACTGCAAACCTCTCTCTGCCAAATTTTGTAACATAATCTTTTTCTTTCATGTTAAAACATTTTTCATAATTAAAACATGAATATGTAGAAAATCCATATGTACCATGATGTATATTGTGCAACTCTCCTTTATCCCCTGATCCCCCTTCTCTCTTTCCTAGAGGCAACTACATTCCCAATTGATTATACAGACATACCTCACTTTACTGCATTTCACTTTACTGCACTTCGCAGATACTGCATGTTTTCTTTAACAAACTGAAGATGTGGCAGCCCTGTGTCAAGCAAATTCATTGGCGCCACTTCTCCAACAGCATTTGCTCACTTCGTGTCTCTGTGTCACATTTTGGTAACTCTCGAAATATTTCAAACTTTTTCATTATTATATTTGTTAGGGTGACTTGTGATCAGTGATCTTGGATGTTACTATTGCTAAAAGAAGGCTCAGATGATGATTAGCATTTTTTAGCAATAAAGTATTTTTAATTTAGGTGTATGTACATTGTTTAGACATAATGGTATTGTACACTTAATAGACTATAATACAATGTAAACATAACTTTTTTTTTTTTTTTTTTTGGCCACACCGCACGGCCTGTACGATCTTAGTTCCCCAACCAGGGATTGAACCCAGGCCCCAGCAGTGAAAGCGCCAAGTCCTACCTAACCACTGGATAGTCCCTAAACGTAACTTTTATATGCACTGGGAAACCAAAAAATTCATGTGACTTGCTTTATTGCAGTGGTCTAGAACCAAACCCATAGTATCTCCAAGGTATACTTGTAAATTCTTTCAGAGGTAATCTATACATTTGCAAATACATTAGATGATAAATAGCAGCATACTATACACATTGTCATGCTTTTGCCTTTTCCCCTCAATTTGCCTGGAGATTGTTCCATCAGCGTATATAAAGCTGTCCCTTTTTATGTTTTATTCATTTACTATAGAGTATGCCATTGCGTAGATGTACCGTAAGTTTTATGACCAGTTCCCTATTAATAGACATTTAGATTGTTTCCACTCTTATACTGTTAACAATAATACTACCATTTATACCCTTTTACATATGTAATTTCACTCATGTGCAAATATATCTGTAAGATAAGTACCTTGAAAAGACTTGCTAAAAATGTATATCCATTTTTCATTTAGAAAGATATTGCCAAATTGTTCTCCTCAATTGTACCAATTAATGTTCCCATGAGCAATGTATTAGATCTGCCCACATCGCCAACAGTTCAGTGAACATTGGTGTTTTCATACAATACAGGTAACTCTGAAATATACAAAAGGTTTGCAACTGCACTCATGAGGAAATGCAAGTTTAAACTAAGGAACCATTTTTCACCTCTCATATGGACAAAACTTGCCTCTGCTCTTGCCCTTCTTCATTCCATCTTCCCCATATTATTTTTTTACAACATAGATGTGTTTTGTCCCTGTTCAAAACCTCCCAATGGATTCCATCATACTTAAAATAAAAGCCCAAACCCTTTCTAAAGTTTACTCTAGGGCCTTCCCTGTCCGGAGCTGTAGCTACATCTGTTACTTCTCCTACCCTCATTCTGACCCTCATTCACTCTAATTCAGCCACACAAGCTTCTGTGCTCTCCTTAAACACGATGCACATACCTTGGAACTTGCTGTTGCCCTGACTGACGTTTGCATTGGGAGCTCCAAACTTTATCAGGGTCTTTCTCATAAGCCACCTCCTCTTAGAAACCTCTAATCATCCTGTAAATAAATAGCACTGCTCCCTCCTCACAGAACACTCTCTATCCCCTCTTCCTACTCAGTTTATTCTTTTTTTAATTAATTTTTTATTTATTCATTCATTTTTGGCTGCGTTGGGTCTTCGTTGCTGTGCGTGGGCTTTCCCTAGTTGCGGTGAGTGGGGCCAACTCTTCTCCGTTGTGGTGCGCGGGCTTCTCACTGTGGTGGCTTCTCTTGTTGCCGGAGCACGGGCTCTAGGCGCGCAGGCTTCAGTAGTTGTAGCACGCGGGCTTAGTTGCTCCGTGGCTCAGTTTTCTTCATAGCACAATTATTACCTGAATATTGTTTGGTTATTGCCTGTCTCCCTCCCTCCTCAAATGTGAATGCTCTGTGGACAGAGACTCTTGTCCACTGCTGTGTTCCCAGCACCTAGAACAGGACCTGGTGTATGTGAGCACTCAATACATACTGATTGAGAGAAAGAATCAATCAATGTCATTCTATAATTTTTGCCCATTTTCATTGGGCTGCTTGGTTTTGTTTGCTTGTTTTGATAAATGGGAGCTTTTTATGTATTAAGAGCTCATTCAGTTGTAGAGATTTAGATATTTATACAGAAACAAAATAAGGATTTATAAAAATTAATTTAGGGAATTGGTAGCTTATGATGTTCTATCTGGGAGTGTGGTATGCTTTTTCTATTCTCATCTGCATTTGTATCCCTCAGTAATAGTAAATTCTCTTCATGTAATTCTTGCACATCTCTTGTTAGGCTTATCTTTTGTGGTCTATTGTGAATGAGATTTTATTTCACTATAGTTTCTAAGTAAATATTGTTTGAATATATGAAGGCTATTGATTTTATTATATTTAGTACCCAGCCAGCTTGCTTAATTTTTTTGTTAAGTAAGTTTTTAGGTTCTCTTTTCTCCCCAGCTTTATTGAGGTACAATGGAGAAATTAAAATTGTATATATTTAAGGTACAATGTGATGTTTTGATATGTGAATAAATTGTGAAATGTTTACCACAATCAAACTAATTAATATATCCATCACCTCACACAGTTACATGTTTTGTTTTTAGTGTGATAAGAACTCTTATTCTCTAAGCAAATTTCAAGTATACAATATATTATTATTAACTATAATCTATAAACTATAATCATGCTATACATTAGCTCTCCAGGACTTATTGATTTTAAAACTAAAAGTTTGTATACTCTGACTGACATCCACCCATCCCCCTCCCCACCCCAGCCCCTGGTAACCACCATTCTACCCTCTGGTTCTGTAAGTTCGACTTTTAAAAATTGCACTTATAAGAGATCATACATGTTTCTTTGTTTGGCTTATTTCATATCTTCACTTTCGTGAATAATCCTGCTATGAACATGGGAGTGCAGATACCTCTTCAAGATGCTGATTTCATTCCCTTTCAATACATAGCCAGTAGTAGGATTACTGGATCATCTAGTAGCTCTATTTTTAATTTTTTGAGGAACCTCCATGCTGTTTTCCATAATGGCTGTACCAACTTACATTCCCACCAACAGGGCTCCTTTCTCCAAACCCTCACCAACATTTGTTATTTCTTGTCTTCTTGATAATAGCCATCGTAACAGTCGTGAGGTGATATCACATTGCAGTTTCGGTTTGTTATTTCCTTGATGATTAGTGATTTTTACATATACCTGTTGGTCATTTGTATTTCTTTAGAAAAATGTGTATTCAGGTCCTTTGCCCATTTTTTAATCAGGATAATTTTTTTTTGGTATTGAGTTGTATGAGTTCTTTATGGATTTTGGATTTTAACCCCTTATCAGATATATAGTTTGCAAATATTTTCTCCCACTTCATAGGCTGCCTTTTGTTTATTGTTTCCTTTGCTGCACAGAAACTTTTTAGTTTGAGGTAGTCCCACTTGTTATAGCTTTTGTTGCCTGTGCATTTAGCGTCATATCCAAAAAACTGCCAAGACCAGTGTCAAGAAGCTTCTTCTATTTTCTCATAGGAATTTTGCAGTTTCAGGTCTAAGGTTTAAGTTATTAATCCATTTGATTTTTTTGAATATGGCAAAATAAAAGTGTCCAACTGCATTCTTTTGCATGTGGAAATCCAGTTTTCCTAGCATTATTTGTTGAAGAGACTAGCCCCATTGTGTATTCTTGGCACCCTTGTCATAGATTAGTTGGCCGAATCTATGGGTGTGGGTTTAATTCTGGGTTCTCTATTCAGTTCCATTGTTCTATGTATCTGTTTTTATCCCAGTATCATAGTATTTTGATTACTATAGTTTTGCAATATAGTTTGAAATCAGGAAGTGTGATGCTTCCAGCTTCGTTCATCTTTCTCAAGATTATTTTGGCTATTCATGGTATTTTTGTGGTTCCATACAAATTTTAGGATTTTCTCTATTTCTGGGGAAAATGCCACTGGAATTTTGATAGAGACTGCATTGAATCTGTAGATCACTTTGTGTAGTATGGACATTTAAACAATATTAACTCTTCTAATCCATGAATGTGGGAAATCTTCCCATTTGTCTTTTTCATATCTTTCATCAATCTCTTATAGTTTTCATTGAACAGATTTTTCACCTCGGTTAAATTTATTCCGAAGTGTATTATTCTTTTTGATGTTATTGTAAATGAGACTTTTTTTAATTCCTTTTTCAGCTAGTTGTTAGTATAACAAAATGCAACTTATTTTTGTATTTTGATTTTTTATTCTGTAGCGTTACTGAACTCATTTTTTTTAAAAGGTTTTTGGTGGAGTCTTTAGGGTTTCTATATATAAGACCATGTGATCTGCAAAGACAGTTTTACTTCCTCCTTTCTTATTTGGATGCCTTTTATTTATTTTTCTTACCTAACATCTCTGGCTAGGACTTCCAGTACTGTGTTGAATAGATGTGGTGAGAGTTGGCATCCTTGTCTTGTTCCTTATCTTAGAGGAAGAGCTTTTAGCTTTTCACAATTGAGTATGATGTTAGCTGTGAGCTTGACATATATGGCCTTTATTATGTTGAAGTACATTCCTTCTTGCCTAATTTGTTGAGAGTTTTTATCATTAAAGGTTGTTAAATTTTGTTGAATGCTCTTTCTGCATCTGTTGAGATGTCTTTTTTTTTAACATCTTTATTGGAGTATAATTGCTTTACAATGGTGTGTTAGTTTCTGCTTTATAACAAAGTGAATCAGTTATACATATACATATGTTCCCATATCTCTTCCCTCTTGCATCTCCCTCCCTCCCACGCTCCCTATCCCACCCCTCTAGGTGGTCACAAAGCACCAAGCTGATCTCCCTGTGCTATGCGGCTGCTTCCCACTAGCTATCTATTTTATGTTTGGTAGTGTATATATGTCCATGCCACTCTCTCACTTTGTCACAGCTTACCCTTCCCCCTCCCCATATCAAGTCCATTCTCTAGTAGGTCTGTGTCTTTATTCCCATCTTACCCCTAGGTTCTTCATGACCATTTTTTTTTTTCTTAGATTCCATATATATGTGTTAGTATACGGTGTTTTTCTTTCTGACTTACTTCACTCTGTATGACAGACTCTAGGTCCATCCACCTCACTACAAATAACTCAATTTTGTTTCGTTTTATGGCTGAGTAATATTCCATTGTATATATGTACAATGGAGATGTTTTTAATCCTTCATTCTTTTAATATGGTGTATCACATTTACTGACTTACATGGGATCTTAGTTTCCTGACCAGGGATCGAACCCACAACCCCCTGCAGTGGAAAATACAGAGTCCTAACCACTGGACCACCAGGGAAGTCCGAGAATTTAAAAGTTTAAATGTTTGATAGAATTCACCCATGAAGCTATCTGGTCCTGGGCTTTTCTTTGTTGAGAGGTTTTTGATTACTGCTTCAGTCTCCTTACATATGTTCAGTTTTTCTGTTTATTCATTATTCAGTTCTATGTTTCTAGCAATTTATCCATTTTTTCTAGGTTATCCAGTTTGTTGGCGTGTAATTATTCCTAGTAGTCTCTTATGATCCTTTGTATTTTTGTGGTATCAGTTATAATGTCTCCTCTTTTGTTTATGTAATTTTATTTATTAGAATCCTTTTTCTTTTCTTGGTTAGTCTAGCTAAAGGCTTGTCACTTTTGTTCAAAAAAGCTAACTTTTTTTTCTGTTGTCTTTATAGTCGCTATTTCTGCTCTAATCTTTATTACTTCATTTCTTCTTGTAACTTTAGGCTCAGTTATTAGTTCCTTGAGCAGCAAAGCTAGGTTTTTTATTTGAGATTTTTATTAATGTAAGCATTTATTGCTATAAACTTCCCTCTCAGAATTGCTTTTGCTGCATCTAGCGTCTGTCTTTTCCTAAGTGCTGTAGTCTTGGAATCACATTGCTTCCCTTAGAAAAGGTCACTAAATGGAAAACCATCAGTTCAAGTTGGCAATGAGTTTTGGAGAAGACAGTGGAGCTGGTTTTAGTTGTGTAGGCCCATAGTTAACTAGCAGTATGATAAACTCAAGACATTTGTTTCATCTCTAAAATGGGGATAACATTTAGTTCACAGGATGAACTATATGGAAGTCAAATTTATATGAAAACACTGTAATTACAGAAGAATTCTATGTAGTTTTTAGGCATAGCAATTTGAATGGCCACTAAGGAACTTCCTTAATTTCTATTCCATTGTTTCTACCTTGACCTCACCATTATCAAGCACCTCAGGACCCAAAGAAGTGCAGTCCCCTCTACTGCTCTCCACCCCCATCTGACAGTTCTCTCTTTTTCAGTTTAACCTGCTGTTTGGATGGAGCATCTCTGACTACCGAACTTGTCTCAGTTCAGCAGTGACTGTTGTTGGTCTCCTGATGGGAATCTCTCATCACAAGGAGGTAAAAACCCTATTCCTGGTTTCCCTGCAGAATTCTATTTGGTTTAATATATCAAACAAGGGGAGAATTGCTTATAAAAGCAGCCCCTACTGTACCACTGCATACTGGAAAAGGGAGAAACTTAGTTCCTTTGCCATTATTTTATGGTATTACCTATAGATACTGTATAGCTTTTGAGTGGCTGTTACCTTCAGAAATCCTTCCTTTCCTAAGCACATAGTCCCACCTTTCTCACTTCTATCCTTAATCTTACTGCCAAAGACACTGGGCCTGAACTTGTGTTCTCACACCTGGCCAGATTAACATGATTGCTGCTGCTTTCTCAACGGCCTTTTGAAGGGTACAATTGGAAGTGACTTAAAAAAGAAAAATTAGGGAGGTACAAGTCCAGAAAGAACTGCAGTTATTTCTGTTTATAAATACTAATTTCAGAGAGGCTGTTATTTTCTCCCAGGAACTACCTACACAAATCCCTTTCTACTCAACATAAAAAATAAAGTAGGAAACCCAGGTGAGGTTTTGGGTCCCAAACACTAGCACATATAGATTTGATAAGAAAAAAACTGCAATTCAAATTAGTGAAACTGGCAAGATTTTCATCAAAGCTCATCATTCTGATACTCTAGAAATCAAAGGTTACTAATTAAAATGGGTAAATTAACATAGTTTCTAACGTGGAAAGTTACCACCACCTTCCTAAAATCTAAGAAAGATTAACATAACTGCTATTTTGGGTGGACTGTTTTGTTGTGGTTCCAGCCCCAATCACTAGGGAATGAAGTCCTCACCCCTGGAACACTTTATATACTAAAGCTCTTAAAGAAGTAACAATTATAATAAACTTTTGCTGACACCTACTTTTTGACTTAAAAGGGAAAATGGAGTATACTTACTGGGAATAGTCTTGCATCACAAACTCAGCGTTTGCCCAAACTGTTTGGTTTACCTGGAGTTATGATTAAG
This sequence comes from Leucopleurus acutus, assembly GCF_964270905.1. Classification (NCBI taxonomy): domain Eukaryota; kingdom Metazoa; phylum Chordata; class Mammalia; order Artiodactyla; family Delphinidae; genus Leucopleurus; species Leucopleurus acutus. The sequence continues at coordinate 14,902,141 of NC_139162.1, read as the reverse complement.
CTCTTTTAAAATAAGTAGATATAAGCTGGCAGCCATTATAATATCTCTGTCACAGAGATTTCCATCACAATAGTATTTATTGCAAGTATTCATCCTCTAAGTTGTTTTTTTTTTTAAAACAGTGCCCAGTGGCAATAATGAATGAGCCAATACCAAAGGAAAATAATCATTTTTAAAAGGAACACCTAAATTAAAGAATTTGGAAACCAAATTTTACTGGAAACCATTCTAGTAAGAGAAAGATCTCTTTGTACTGAAAAGGCAAGAATGGCAAAACTCAGTAATTATACTTCTAAAGATAACGATTAAAAAAAATCTAGAAAAAGCATTAAAAGCCAGTTTTCTATGGCTAACCTTTTAAACTGTATTGAAATGCTCCTATGTTCAGAGTAGAAAGTGCTTGGAATGGCAGAGACAGTTTTCATTATCACTGCTGGTATCTATGTATTTTTTCAACACACTTTTGCTATTCCTTGAAGCTTCCATGTTTAGAAATATTTTCCAGAATTGCCAACAACTCACAAGGGCTTTGAGTCACTTATAATTCCATTACAACTCACCTGTTTTCTTCTTGTGAAAGCCCTGAAGGCACAATTATTTACACTTAGAGTCAGTCACTCTTGCTTTTCTGTCCACTCAAAAGTATTTTCCTTTTTAAATATTTTTGCTTTTCTAGTTTCCACCAGACATAAGTGTTTCCTTACGTGAATATATCCCAAATGTTAGCATATATCTTACATTTTTAAAGTAGATATTAAACTCTCAGTGTTTAAACTCGAAATGTCATATTGTCTTTTCAGGTTATTGCCTTAAACCCAGTCCTGGGCTCCTTTCTTATTCTCCTAACCAGTGTCGTTTTGATGGTATTTGTGATCATTAACCTTTTTGTTTCTGCCATTTTAATGACCTTTGGTAAAGAAAGAAAGTCCTTTAAGGTAAGTAACTCTGACTCAGTAATTGAAATATAAACCGTATCATGATTTTATCACTGGAAAAATCTCAATTTTAGCTGCTCTTAAGATTACAGACTGACATAACGCACAGTATCAGCATACTCCCTTTATTAGTCTCCACAGCTCTGCCAACCATTTTCCTAGGAAACCCAATTTACCAAAAGTACATTATGTTCTACATCCACTGTCCTATAAATAGCTGACCCTCCACTGTTAAGTAGCAGAAACACTCCAAGGCCTGACAGTAAACCATTAAAGGAAACAGTATCTTTACACTTTATATCTACTTTTTAAAAAATATATCTTTGGTACTTTTTTCCTCCACCATTAGCAGCAATTTCGATTTCCTTGCTTCTCTCTTTTTGTCTTCCAACAGACTCAGAAAGAAGCTGCACTGATGGATATGCTGCTACTGAAGCTCTCAAGTTTGTTAGGAATACAGCAACACCAGAACACATGTAAGTAAGCAAACGGCTGTAACAGCAATGGCCACTGACAAATGAAGTTTCAAAAGATTAATCCTGTTACCTCTTCGCTTGGCTTATTACTTCTTAGTATATTAATACTGCTATTTGCATGGTGTACTTTAGAAAATTATAGATGTTTATAATATACTTAGTTAATTTTGTTAGTGAAGAATCAAAATCCCTTTAGCTGCAGATTCTTATGTTTATGGAACTTGGCACTATCAGAGGGTTAACACTGCAACAGTGGTGCAGGATAAACCAGCTCTGCTGCCAAACAAACACCAAGTAATATCATTCATGTTCCAGGATGACTATGGGAAACATGAGTCAGAAGTAAGCTCACTGCAACTTTAATTAAAGATACAAGCATGAGATCTGGCTAAGGGGGAGCCCTGTACAGAGAAGTAACCAAGCCAACTCACAGGTAACAATCTGGGCTTAAATACTGAGATCGAAATGGGCCCCTTACTCCCCAGGCATCCTACCCAGGGAGCCAATAAGGTCTGGCTTGTGCCCAGTATGGGTCACTTGCTTAAATACTCTCCACTAAAATCCTGACCCTCGTCATTTGACCAAAACAATGGAGAAAGCGGGGCACAGAATTTTTAACTTTATTAGCAGCTACTGAGCCATGACATACAAATCAATCAAAAACATTAAAGTTGCTTGAAACAAGTGTGTACAGATACACCACACAGAAGCCGAAGTCGTATCTTCCGATCCCAAATCCATCCTTGTGGGGAAGGATGGCCTTAGCTAGGGGGCAAAACAGTAAGAGTCTCATCCGTCAAGGGAAGGAGCAAAACACCTACAGCCACATGGGCACCAAAAATTTATCTGAGATCAGTTTTTAAAGGTTCTCTTGATCATAACGTTTTCAAATGAAAACAGGAACCCCTCTTCACCTGTAGGCTTTCCAGCTCACTACTCAAGAGACTTGAATATTTCTATTAAGGCTACTGGAAGCCCACCTTAGCCTTGAATGGTGACTTTTGCCCAGTATGTGGCCAGCAATGCAATCCAACAGAACATGCCATGGGGAAAAACAGGAATTTATATACAGTGCTGCCCTCTATTAAAAGGGAAACACAGCACTAAAAATAAAGCAAAAGGCCACAGAGGGCTCCCTGAGAATCCAGTAGAACTAAGAGAGGCCTTCAACTTTCCAAAGTTTGCAACTGGATCCAGGTGGAACAGTGCCCTGCAGCAAGGAGTAGTGTGTATGTCAATGAGAAGACCCAGCTTCTAAGAACTGTTACAATGGCTTCCTGAGCCATTTTCTCTCTCCCATTCATATTAGAGCGAGAAAATAGACAACCTGGCCTTGAATCTCACTCACCACCAATCCCTCTGTACGAAGGGCTTTGTTTCTAAGTCTAGAACCTCAGCACAGAGCTGAGACACTTCATGAAGTACTCTCCTCCACCATCCGGCCATCTTTGACAGCTCTCCCCTTCTCACTCCCCTGTGGAGAGATGGTGGGACAGGAAGGAGAGAAATGGGATCACACTGACAGGAAATGGACAAGCAAGGCTGCCAGGAGCCAGCTGCTCCAACCTCACCATCTCCAGTTGTTAGTCTCTCAGGAGCAATGGAGAACCGGAAAGCAGCAGAGTGTGTCAGAGCAGGAAGAGAGCCCAGAGGAAGAGTGTACTCAGTGATGGTTAACAGATGAAGCAGAATTTCATGGAGATTCTTTGTTACAAGGAGAAATTGCTCAGTCTCATTTCCCAGAACTTGGACCTTGCCTGGTTTAGGAAGCCTATGTTTTCTTTTTCAGCTCTTCAAATCTCCGGGAAAGATCATCAAAGTCAATGTCTTCAGAGGCTGAGGTGTTGGCACCAGCAGATGCAGTTGGTAGTGTGTCTGGCACAGATGGCAATTCTGGCAGTACAAAGTTGTCATAGGTATCCACGGGTCTGGAAGGGGGCTTTGCAGAAGCTTCTGGCTTGGGTCCAGGACCTAATTAAATTACAGTAAGGAGCACAGTGCTAAAAATGCCAGTGGCTCAGATCCTCAAACCCCACAATCCCCCCTGGCAGAAACAATAAAATAATCAAAATACTGGAGAAAACATTGTTTTTTAAAAAATAATTCTAAAGGTCAATAAAAATTTTCAGACAATTAACAGCTACGTTTTCTAATTATGGTTGAATATGTTTTACTTTCCTACAGTGAGAAAAAAGTTTAAGGGAAAGTCAAAGTGTGGTGCATGGGGCTTAGGTACACAGCATTCATTTCAATGGACTGTCCCCTTTCACAAAGGTCTACTCCCATAATAAGAAAGTCCAAGAAATGGTACTAGAATTCTATTGGGATGAGCTACTCTTTAAGGCTTATGGGAAAAAAATTTTATATGGAATGTTAACATCCATACCGTTTGATGTAATAGAATGTGATCTGTGTTTCTAGTCTTCCGTTTTGTATCTTACAAGTTAAAATCATCGCCCTCTCTACCTACTGTATGTTTCCATTTGTATCTAAGTTCTAGAACAGGTAACCTAAACCAGTTTTAGGAAATAAGAACAGTGCTTGCCTCTGGGATGGAACTGACTAGAAAGGAACACAAGGTAACTTTCTGGGGTGATAGAAATGTTTTGTATCTTTACTGACGTGGTGGTTACATAATGCATGTGTGTGGAGACACATCAAAACTCATCACAATATACACTTCTGTGTATTTTTTGTATGTAAATTATACCTCAATGAAACTGTCCCAATTTTAAAAAATATTCCCCTCTGGGTTTCTGAAGTGCTGGTAGTATTTTAATTTTTCAGTGAATGGCTACATGAGCATGCTTGCTTTGTGAAAAGTCACTGAGCTATACACTTATGATTTATGTCTGTTTCCCCCTCTTTAATGCCCAAATTTAAAAACAATTTTGGTATTTCCAGGCACAGTGGAAATGGAAGCAGCAGGAACATACCGAACTTGAGGATGACTGAAAACTGCAAGGTGAAAAAGAATAATGATACCACTACCAGAAACAGAAACTTGGGAGATTCTTTGGAGCCACGAAAGATCTTTTCTTTTTGGAAGTGGGAAATCCTGAGTTCTATTTCCACCATACTGCATTTGGGGAGAGAACGTGGCATGTAGGTAGAATGCCACAAGCATAAAAACAATCTGAGGGAGGAACAGAGATGAGAAAACAGCAAAGGATTCAGTACTGAGAAACTCTCAAGAGGGTTTCTGACTCACCAATGATCTGTGCAGAAGAGACATTCTTATCAGCATTAATGTCATCAACCTGAAACACAAAGATCATGACCAAAGGAGAAAGCAATGGCATCACTGGTGAAAGTAATGGTATAAGCCCATGTGTGTTGCAAAAGCTAAGCTGCTCAGCAAAAGCAACAGAAACTGCTCCAAAGAAACTGCCCCTCCGCCCCCTATACTCCTTTCCTGATCTTCCAACCAGACAGATACCATGTTGAACTCATAACTGCCAAGCAGAGGAAAAGAAAATTCTTACCACACCATAACATCTCTCTTTAATCTGTTACCTTCACCTTCCAGGCAGAGAGAAAGCATTCTAAACCACCGCATTCATCTCCAAGAACCAAGTCCTCAAATACTAACAAAGATCTTCTACCTCGTTCCTAGAAACAGCTGTGGGCAATGCTTCAATGCGTGCAAAACCAAAACATAAAAATTCAGGCCCAATGTAAAAACCAAAGGAAAAAACACTAAGCAAGCTCAGGAACAGGGCGATCTCCCTAGATGAGCAAACAAGGCTGGCAGAAAAGTCATCTAATTCTCAACCAAAACCGTTACAACCACCTACAGTTCAAGGCATCATTACCATATTAGCAATAACAGCAAGCTCTAACTATAAGACTAAAATATAAAATTAATGCTATAGGCTGAAATTTACTAGACACTTATCTGTTTAAGACAAAAATCTGGTTCTTATTCCTTTACAGTGTTGAGAATTTATAAAACTGGTATTTCAATTATTATAGTCTAGTACCAAGACTGTACCAGCTCAATATGATTCTCTGCCTAGTCTAAAAAAAAGTCTGATCAAGTGCCCTACCCCAGCTTTCCAGGATCTGCAGCTCCTTCCTGATTCCTGGCTTAACTGCAGACAAAGCATTGCCACCAACGATGCTGCCGCTGCCACCACCACCACCACTCCCCATTTCCAGGGTAATATTAAAGCAACACAAGAATCCAAAGCATAGAGCAATGCCAGTACCAGTTGATCAAAACTTTGCCTTCCCTGTGGCCATTATTTTGCTCTCTCTTCATGGATTCACTCTCCTGCTGCTTATAAAAGAGGCTCAGGCACTTACAGATTCATATGATGGGGGAGTTGCTGGTATCTGAGGTGGATGAATATTGGGAAAGGTCTGATAAGTTCCCATTGGCAATCCATTGAAATCCGACTGCAAGAGGAGAAAGGCAACATCAGAGACATTGCCCCGATCTGCAATTTCTGAAGTGTGTAAATAGGAAAGGAGAAATAAATATGTGTGTGTATACAACTATTTTCTCAATGTGTATATATTCACATTGAATACATATATATATTCAAGATATATATTTAATACATGTATTCAAGAGCCCCAAAAGAAAACGTGCCTAAAAGGACCACATGTGATTAGGAAGAATCCAGATTTTTAAAGATCTGTACCCAAAGGCTATTCTTCAAATTACTAAATTGCCTCAATGTCTACAAGGGAAGCTTCTTACCAGACTTTCTTTTTTGGGGGAGAGGAGACGACCGCACTGCACAACACGTGGGATCTTAGTCCCCTGACCAGGGATCGAACTCACGCCCCATGCAGTGGAAGCATGGAGTCTTAACCACTGGACTGCCAGGGAAGTCCCCAGACTTTCTTACTACCAATGACTTTCATCTTCTTATCTACAAAGGAGGTAGACCTGGTAATAAGTATTGGTTATTCATTTTTGGAAAATGCTACTAGTATACCTACAAGTCCCAAAGGTTCAAGAAACCTACATGAAAAGGAGTTTTTCTAGTACCATCTCTCTAGATTTTCCCACTTCATTACCTACAGATGAACCAAAAGACTTTCTCCAAATCCCAATGCTATTTTTTCCACAGTATGATCAATAAACTAATACCAAATATTCTTACTGCTAAATCCTCTTGATAACCTACAATTCCTAGGTGTATTCACAGAGCCAACTTGTCATCTTCTGTAACATTTTCTAGAGTTTATATCCATATTTATTTGTATGTGTACTTACTGGTCCCTTTGGAAGAGGGTATGAGAAAGGAGTGTTTGGAGATGGCATAGGCATGGGCATGGGCATTGGCACTGTTCCATCAAGTCCACCAGCTGGTGCTGTGAATCCACCCCCACCTCCTCTTCCAGGGCCCCCTTTCTTCACATCATCTGTGAATCCAACATCAATAAGATCTGTATCTACTCCAGGAGGAGCTTCTGCCTAAGAAAAAGAGAGAAACCCGTATCATTAGGCCTGTCACCAGCTAGGTTCCCCAGGAAGCTGATTCTGAGATGGTGATTAGCGTCGACAGAAGTTTACTGGAGAGGTCTCTTGGGACAGACACCTGTGGGGACATGAAGGAAGCAGGGCTGGGCAAAGGAAGAAGGTGGGCTGCCATACATTCACAACAAAGGGGTCAGCTAATTCCCCCAGGGAGTTCTGGAGCTAGGCTGGGACTACAGCAGGTGCTCCCAACTGGGGACAAAGGGGCAGAGTCTTTAATCCCCTGCAATGACCAGTTACCAAATACAGGCTGCCCCCAGGAAAGACCCTGGGTAAGGAAGCTGTCTTCTGAGGGCCATTGCTGGAGGGACACTCAGCTGCGTGAGCCACCAGTCATCAATACTCTCAAGAGCTGGGAGAGGGGCTTCCCTGCTGGCGCAGCGGTTAAGAATCTGCCTGCCAGCGCAGGGGACACGGGTTCAAGCCCTGGTCCAGGAAGATCCCACATGCCGCGGAGCAACTAAGCCCGCGCGCCACAACTACTGAAGCCCGTGCACCTAGAGCCCATGCTCTGCAACAAGAAAAGCCACTACAATGAGAAGCCCACATACCGCAACGAAGACCCAATGCAGCCAAAAATAAATTTACTTAAAATAAAAAAAGAGCTGGCGGAATAAATGTTTCTGTCCTGAAATGTGTAATTCAGGCAGGGGGAGGGTTGTCTGAGCAGCACACCAAAACATATACTATACCTAGTCAACATGAACTGCTGATTTACTATTTGCATATCTGCCCTTCTTTCACTGTAAGCCTCTTTAGGACAGGGACCTTGTTTATATATTTTCTATATTCTCAGCTTTCTGGAGCACATGGCAGGCACACAAAAGATGTTTTCAGGATCTGTTCTGGGTCTTGAGGCTTTTCTTGCTACCCATAGGGGCCTCTCAATTCCTTGAACTTCACTGAAAAGTAGCAATAATGCCACTTTATATTTGTATCAAAGTTTGTACCTTTTCAAAGTGTTTTCAGTCATTCATCTCATCTGATCCCTAAATACTCTGAGAGATGCAGGCGTATTTATTGTTACCCCAGAGGCATTAACTGGACAAAGGCTTAAACTCCCATATGCAAACTTGAGTGCAAAGAAAATGGTTATTTTTCAAAGACAGTTGATACCGAGAGACTCATTTTCCTTTGTATTCTAAAAGACTCTAAACGTACCATGACCACAGAGTCAGGCTCATAGGGCACATTGTAGTTCTTGGCAATTTCAATCAGGTATCTCTCCACCAGGATTTTGGGTGGGGCCTCCACACTCAGTTTGTGCATTAGCTGTAAGTAAAAGATCCAGGGTTAAGATGCATCTGCATCAACCAGCTTAAGCCTAACCTGTATCAATTTTAAACTTTGTTCCTCACATTTCAAATTGAGAGGAAAAAAAGAAGCTCCATCCAGTTAAATTATTTTTTTCAATCACAAAGCACAAGACCCGTGTATCTCTCACATTCTCTGGTTACATATGCCTCAAAGACTGATATTGCTGCCTTCCACATTTGAGATCATCTACCCTTCTCCCCACCTCACTTCTACCTCCATAAATCACAAGTGGCACAAAGGATAAGGTACAAAATCAGGAATGACACAGGATGATGGAAAGCTTCACAATCAGAGGTGTAGGACAGGGGTAAGGAGCTGACTGCACTGCCAGACAGCATTCTTCTCTCTCTTACTATGAAAGGTGCAATCCCAGATTAACCCTACATTACAGTGGTACCCACTGGACTCACTGCAGGCAATAAAAATAACCTGCCCCACCCCACCCATTGCTTCATGTTTAACAATTATGTTCATTACCCGGTCATTCACAGTTCCAATCTGGTTGGTCCTACATAACTTGCCGTATTCCTTGCTATACTTGGCACAGAGTTGATCAGCAACCTACAGAGAAAAAGAACGGTAAATAAAAATGGAAACCACTCCTACAGAGGGCTTCAAGCTTCCTCCTATTAACAGTAAACAGGATTTCCAAAAGACTAGGTCTGTAAAGCCTTAAGGGGTACATATTAATTCATTTAGTTATTTGTTTATCCAGCCATCCACTGAGCTGCAACTATGTGCCAAACTCTATTATAAGCATTATGTTACACACTACAAATGATGAAGAAAAACAGACATTGTACCTACTCATAAAATCTTACAGTCTCTGGGTAAAAACAATCATTACTCAAATAATCACAAAGATAAAGGTACAAATGCAGCTGTGATAGGGGAAAGGAAAAGTACACTAAACTATCTGCTTACAACAGTAGAATCAGACCTGATCAGAAAAGTCAGATAAAGTGATGCTTCACTGAGATGTAAAGGATGATCAGGAGTTAACTAAACATGGAGGGAAGGAAGAACATTCCAGGAAAAGAAAACAGCATGTGCAAAGGCCTCTGCTGGAAAAACAGGGCCAATCCTCAAGCCAAAATAAAATCAGTGAGCCTCTTGTGCAAGGCCCAAAGGAAGAGTGTGGTAGGAAATGAAGAGAGGCAGATGGGGGCCAGACAGTGCAGGGCCGTGTAGGCTTTATTAGTTTTGTTTCTAGCACAAGAACAACAGGAAACTACTAAAGGACTTTAAAGCAAGGGGTAGTGACAGGATCAGATGAGTGTTTTGAACAGAACCCTTAGTCGTTCTGATGGAATGGTGAACAGACTAAAGGAAGCCAAAGTAGATGTAGAAAAAACGTTCAAGAAGTTACTACAGGGCTTCCCTGGTGGCACAGTGGTTGAGAGTCCGCCTGCCGATGCAGGGGACACCGGTTCATGCCCCAGTCTGGGAAGATCTCACATGCTGCGGAGCGGCTGGGCCCGTGAGCCATGGCGGCTGAGCCTGCGCGTCTGGAGCCTGTGCTCCACAACGGGAGAGGCCATAACAGTGAGAGGCCCGCATACCGCAAAAAAAAAAAAAGAAGTTAGTACAGGCAGGAGATGACAGTGCTATTAGACCAGAGTGGTCCCAATACCTGGAAGTTCAGTGAGGGGGCACTCAGTGTTAGGTAGACTTTCAGTGGTACTGGGTACTTATAAGTTTGTTATTTGTCTTTTAACGATGGTTTTTGTTCTGCTTTATACTATGCAGAAATCTTTTTTACTTATATTATCACTCTTTGTTTATGGCTTTTAGGTTTTGTGGCATGTTTATGCCTTTTCCACTATGAGATTATTTTTTTTAATGCCTAACTTTGTTTCTTTAAGGTTTCATTTTTTTTAAAAAAAACATGTAAATCTTTGTTTCATCTGGAATTAATCTTGATATAAAGGAGGAGTACAAGAGAGGCTATAAACAAGATTTACATTAAAAGTAGAAGTAGTTGCCTCTACTCTCCCATTCCCCTACCCACAAAACTGTATAACCACCCTCCCTACCCTATCAGAATACAGGAGGCTTACTCTCTGGGGAGATTAAACTAAAGGAACTGTGGGCTCCATGCACAGCAGAGAGCAGAGATACTGGCAACAAGAGAATTATGTGCAAATCTTCTCTAAGAGAGGAATGATACCTTTGGCTTCCTTCTCCCTGTGCTCTCAAAAATGCAGCCAGCTTATACCTTCCAGGTAGAAGACAGAACTCCTCTCTGAGGAAAATGACCATTCCAAGGAAAGAAAACTAGTTCCTGACAGTCTAGAGTTCCCTCAAGAAAGGGCTTAGATCATTTAACAATAAGCTGGTGCTGGAGGTATCATGCTCCCTGATTTCAAGCTATACTAAAAAAGCTGCAGTCATCAAAACAGTATGGTACTGGCATAAAAACAGACAAATCAATGAAACAGAACAGAGAGCCCAAAAATGAACCCATAGTTATATGGGCAATTATTCTACAACAAAGGAGGCAAGAATATACAATGGGTAAAAGATAGTCTCTTCAATAAATGGCGCTGGGAAAATTGGACTACTCTCTCAACACATACACAAAAATAAATTCAAAACAGATTAAAGACTTAAACGTAAGATCTGAAATCATAAAACTTCTAGGAAAAAATACAGGCAGTACACTCTTTGACACTGGTCTTAGTAATACGCTTTTGGGTATGTCTCAGGCACGGGAAACAAAAGCAACAATAAACAAATGAGACTACATCCAACTAAAAAGCTTTTGTACAGTGAAGGAAACTATCAACAAAATGAAAAGGCCACCTACTGAATGGGAGAAGATATTTGCAAACAATATATCTGATAAGGGGTCAATATCCAAAATATACAAAAAACTCATAAAACTCAACACCAAAATACAATCCAATTAGAAAACTGGCAGAAGATCTGAACAGACATTTTTCCAAAGACAACAAACACATGGCCAACAGGCACATGAAAAGATGCTCAATATCACTAATTAAGGAACTGCAAATCAAAACCACAATGAGATATCCCCTCACACCTGTCAGAATGGCTATCATAAAAAAAAAAGACCACAAATAACAAGTGTTGGTGATGATGTGGAGAAAAAGGAACACTAGTGTACTGTTAGTGGCAATGTAAATTGGCGCAGCCACTATGGAAAACAGTATGGAGATTCCTCAAAAGATTAAAAACAGAACTAACATCTGATCCAGCAATTCCACTCCTGGGTATTTATCCAAAGAAAACAAAAACACTAATTAGAAAAAACATATATATGCACACCTATTCTCACTGAAGCATTATTTACAACCACCAAGATATGGAAGCAATCCAAGTGCCCATCAATAGGTGAATGAAAATGCAGTACATATACACAATGGAATATTACCCATAAAAAAGAATGAAATCTTGCCATTTGCAACAACACGGACAGACCTAGAGGGCATTATGCTAAGTGAAATAAGTCAGACAGAGAAAGAAAAATATCATATGATCTCACTTATATGTGGAATCTAGAAAATAAAACATATGAACAAACAAAAACAGAAACAGAATCATAGATACAGAGAACAATCAGGTGGTTGCAAGAGGTGGGTGGGAGGAGGAAATAGGTGAGGGAGATTAAGAGGTACAAAGTTCCAGCTGCAAAATAAATGAGTCACAAGTATGAAATGTACAGTGTGGGGAATATACTCAATAACTAAGTAATGTGTTTGTATGGTGACATATCATAACTAGACTTATCGTGATCATTTTGAAATGTATAAAAAAAAATCACTATGTTGTGTAACAGGAACAACATAATGTTGTAGGTCAATTACACTTCAAAAACAAACAAACATGCAACAAACTCATAGAAAAAGAGATCAGATTTGTGGTTACCAGAGGCAGGGAGTGGGAGGGAATGGGGAATTGGATGAAGGCACTCAAAAGGTCCTACAAATTTCCAGTTGTAAGGTAAGTAAGTACTAGAGATGTAATGCACAACATGATAAATATAATTAACACTGCTGTATGTTATATATGAAAACTGCTGAGAGTAAATAGTAAGAGTTCTCATTACAAAAATAAATTTTTCTATTTAATTTTGTATCTATATGAGGTGATGGATGTTCACTAAAATTACTGTGATAATCATTTCATGATGTATGTAAGTCAAGTCATTATGCTGTACATCTTATACAGTGCTGTATGTCAATTACACCTCAATGAAACTGGAAGGAAAAAAGAGAAACAAACAAACAATGAATTGGCATCTGGCAATAAGCCCACCCAAGCACACAAGAGGTTCCAATCCACTTTTTAGTACCTCACTCTTAAATATGAACAGCCAAGGGCCATGAAACCTTTCAGAAAAGCCTCTATTATAAAAATAGTTTAAATCTAAGAAATAGATAGAAGGAAACAATACAGAAACAAGAAAAGTTAAAAAGGGACTATAATATTCTCAGAGAGTTAGAAGACATTGTAGCCATGAAACAAAAATAATAGACTATTAAAAAAATACATATTCAGAGACTTAAAAAGAGCTGTTAAAAAATAAAAACAGGGCTTCCCTGGTGACGCAGTGGTTGAGAGTCCGACTGCCGATGCAGGGGACATGGGTTTGTGCCCCGGTCCGGGAGGATCCCACATACCGCGGAGCGGCTGGGCCAGTAAGCAATGGCCGCTGAGCCTGCACGTTAGGAGCCTGTGCTCCGCAACGGGAGAGGCCACAACAGTGTGAGGCCCGTGTACCGCAAAAAAATAAAAAAAAAAAAAAAAAGAAAAAACATACAGAAGACAAGGAAATCTCATAAGATAGGTTGGGAGATAAGACTGAGACAATCTCCTAGTGAATAACTGGCAAAGATGTAGAAAATAGGAGAGAAAACAACTCGACTGAATTTGTACCTGAGCAGTCAGTACCATATCCACGATGTGGCAGGCAATTTCTCAGTGAATTTTTCTGTCTCTTCTACCAGACTCTAAGCTACAAGAGTAGGGCTGGTGTCATACTTTGCTCACCACTGTGCTCTCAGTACCCACCCAACTCACAACATCTGCTCAATAAATATTTGTGGAATGAATCAATGAAGCAAAACATCCGTTCCCTTAAATTAATGTTATTTTAACTTTACTGGTTTACAGTTGTATAAAAACTCTTCTATTTTTACATACTTAAATAATGTTACAATAAAAATAATTTAAGAAAAAACTGGGGGATATTTGTAACTCTGCCCCTTAGAAAAATTACTCAAGTTTGGAAAACACTGTTCTGTTCCATGATATAAGGCCTGAAAAGGAGGAAGAAACAAGTTTACAAAGACTTTTTCAAAGGCAGCATGAGAAGGGTACAAAAATATGTGGTCAAAAAAGCAGAAGTGACTTATTTACCAACCTTTCTAATAGGATAAACTTCATGCATCACTGAAACTGGTTGTACTCACAATTTTCAACTCAGCCACTTCTGACTGGAGTCGAGGAGCAGCCCAAATCAGTGTAGACACAGATTCAGCCAGACCAGAATCTAACTCCCTAATTAAGGTAAAAAAAAATAAATAAAATTTAACATTCTTTCAAACAAACAAAACCCCGTCATCTGTATCCCATACTTGATAGCCTCTAAGGCAATTTCACAAATCTCACTGGATTCTCACAATAACTCTAGGCTTCAAGCCATCACTGTCATCCTATTTTGGAGGGGGAAACACAAACAAGTAACAAGCCCAAGGTCACAAAGTCAGAAAATGGTTGAGCCAAGACTCAAACTTAGGCCTCTTGATTTCAGATTCCAAATTTTCTCTTCACCAGTTGTTTACATTGAGATCAAGCCTTCAAGTGAATAGCAGGAAGAATGTTGTTGGGTATGTGAAGTGGTAGTCCCTTAGTGCTATCGCCCTACGTGTAGGAAGAGACCAGTATTACTACTCCTTTCTCAAATTCCAGAGGTGATTTGACTAGGTCTTCAAATTAAAATACCTTACTTCATTACAGTTATACAAGATGAAAAAGTTCTAGAGGTGTGCTGAACAACACTGTGCCTACAGTTAAACAATACTGTATTGAGTGCTTTAAAATGTTTAAGGCAGATCTCATGTTAAATGTTCTTATCAAAAAAAGGGGGATACAAGGAAATTTCTGGAGGTGATAACTGTTTTCTAACTTGATTGTGATGATGGTGTACAGGTGTATGCCTATGTCCAAACTCGTCAAATTGTACACATTAAATATGTGAAGTTTTTTCCTAAATAACTATACCTCAATGAAGCTTAAAAAAAAAAAAAGACAAACCAGCTTACTTCATAGACTGGATGAGGCCAAACCGAGCCAGCAGCAGGTCACAGTACAGCTCCAGGATCTCCATGGCCTCCACAAGGTAGTCTTCCCGAATAATGTGCTCCACTCGGATTCGAGCTCGTTCATCTTTCCCAGCAGCCAGATAGTCAGCAATCTCCTTCCTTGCTTTCTGGGCCAGTTCCGCTAAAGCACAAATCCCACTCCAGTCACAAAGTAGTAGTATACTGGGCCCTGGCCTGCAGGCAGACATCCACCCCAAAACAGAAAAGTGGGTGTTTCTACTCTATCCTAGCTCACCCTCCCTTAGCAAATTTAGTCTCATCTCATCTAGTCTAGAATTTGCTACCTCGTCTAGATGAGAATATTGTTTGTGTAGCCAGAAATTTCCACCTATGGAGTCACGTTACCTATTCCACAGCAAGAGTATGTTCCTTTCCCTGCAACAAAGTGATTCAGTCTAACTAGTCACAAAGGACAGCAGAAATGTATCCAAAACCTAAAGGATATGGGATCCTTAAGACTTCATAGTGCTAGCCTGAAAGAGCCAATATTGAGGTGCTAGGACTCAGTGGTGTATTTTGGGAAAGAAAATATAATGCAATCATGCATAACTCACTTTTTTTTTTCTCCAATAGTTTAAGACGGTTTATGACTAATCTCAAATTGACTCGTAAACGCTCAGCTTTAAATCCAGAGCCCAGCATGCTGTGCTATTCCTCCTGGAAAAAGATAAGAAGCACAGTGACTACTTTCAAGTTAAAATTAGTTCAGGAACTAAGACCAAGTTAGAGGGTGGATTATTTGACATTATAAACCAGAGTAGTTTTCTAATACAGGTAAATAACATGATCTGACTCACAGGTTTTAAAGGTCATTTGGCTGCTGGGTGGACAACTGATTGGGGGAGGATAATAATGGAAGCAAGAGAACCAAGAACAAGGCTATTACAACAGTCCAAACAAAAAATGAAAATAGCTTAGACTGGGATAGTTAGCAGTGGTGATGGTAGAAGTGATTGGATTTGAGATCTGTTTTGGGCACAGAGATGAAAGAACCTGGTGATGGATAAAATGATTATCTATCTCTGTACTGGTGTAGGAGTGGGGTGATAAAAACAAAGAAGCTGGAAGTCCTCCTACTTCTCCCCACAAAAAGATAAGAGGTAGTAATAAGAAAAGATTATCAAATTTAGAACTAAATTCAAAAATATCATCACCTTAATTCCTCAAATCCTCCTACTAAGTCTTAGCCTTTGGAACAAGCTACTGCCCAAGATCACAGAAATATCATTAACATCTACCCACCTACAAAGAAATATACAAAGAGGTAAAAAAGTTAAAAAAAAAAACTGCTCTATAAAATTCGACAACAGGGATAAACAACAAGGTCCTACTGTATAGCCCAAAGAACTAAATTCAATATACTATGATAAACCATAATGGAAAAAATATTTTAAAAAAAAGAATGTATACATATATACAACCGAATCACATTGCTCTACAGGAGGAATGAACACAACACTGTAAACAACCATACTTCAGTAAAAAAAATTTAAGAACAAAAAGCAAAATAAAATTCGACAACAGAAGGCTATTATTTACTAAGACTTTTACTGAACAGCAAAGTTAAAGTCAACAAAACCACTCCCTCCACCCATAAGACTTAAGGGTATAACACTGTGCATTGACCACTGTGCACTCTGTATCAAGACAGCACTATTTCTCTCTATTAATTATGGACCTGAACTTCAAAACATGTAATATCCAAACAAAAGCTAGGCCTAACAAAGTAACCGAAGGACAGACAAACCAAAAAACATACCCAATGTAAGGACAAACACTAGGAATAGTATGTCTGCCTGTGCATAAACCACTAATAGAAAACATCAGATGTATTTTCCTTTTGTGAAACTGCCTGCAGAATCCTTTATACTTCATTTAATAATTAACCCAAGTCCCAGTTTACAATGGTAAATATCTGGGATCCATGATAATACTAAATTATGTTCAATCCACTTAACAAATATTTGCTGATTATCTCTATGACAGACAATGGCTAGATGCTGGAGATAAAAAAATTTAGAAGGCACAGTCCTTGTGATCAAAAGAACTTAAATTCTATTGGAAAAAAAACAGCTAAGAATATCTGGCAACTACATTACTATTTGCTAAGAACTAGAATTCTAGAGTAGTACTCAACTGGAAGTGATTTTGCCTAGAGGGGACATTTGGGAATGACTGGAGACATTTTGGTTTGTCGTGATTTCAGGAGATGGTACTAGCATATATAGTAGGCATACAAGGATGCTGCCTACATCCTACAATGAACAGGACAACACCCCCGCCCCAAACAAAAAAAAATCCAGCCCAAAATGTCTATAGTGTCAAGATTAAAAAATCTATTCTAGAGAAAAGACATGCAACCTGCTCAGGGATGTTACAGAATTCCTTCTAGGAGAAGGAAAAGCCTAAGCCAAGTCCTGAAGGACAAGCAAGATATTCGTAAGGTAAAAAGAGGGTGTGACTATCCTGGGCAGAGGGAGTGATGTGTGTAAAATCCAGGTACTAGAAAGAACAAGAAGTTTTGTGAGAAACACAAGTTCAGTACAGCTGAAGCATGGTATTAATTACAGCTTATGCCACATGTCTCATAATCCTAAATTCAAAACTTCAATTCAGGGCTTCCCTGGTGGCGCAGTGGTTGAGAGTCTGCCTGCCGATGCAGGGGACACGGGTTCGTGCCCCGGTCTGGGAAGATCCCACATGCCGCGGAGCGGCTGGGCCCGTGAGCCATGGCCGCTGAGCCTGCGCGTCTGGAGCTTGTGTTCCACAACGGGAGAGGCCACAACAGTGAGAGGCCCGCGTACCGCAAAAAAAAAAAAAAGAAACAAACTTCAATTCAAAAATTATTTAGATGATGTCAGGTGCTATAGTAGGTTCTGGCGCTGACTAGATCCATACAGTATTCCTGTTCTGAAGGCATTCATAACCAGAGATAGATGGGAATTAGAAAAACAGCCTGGGAAACAGTAACTAGCACTAACATTTACTCTACCAGGCACTTGCCCAAGATCAGCCAGCAACTAAGTGGTAGAGCTAAGGATAAAACCTAAGTGCATCTGAATTCAAAATCCAATTAAACAATCCTAATCATACAGTGCTACATCATTTTTGGTACTAACAATTGTGATACAATATATATTTTTAACCCCCTTCAACAAGTATTTATTGAATGCCTACTATACTGTGACAGGCCCTGGAGATAATATTGGTAAGGAAAAACAGACACGGTTACTGCCCTTATGGAAGTTTATAGTCTAGTTAGAGAAACTTATCACATCAGTAACTAAAATAACAACTGCAGTAAGGGCCACAAAGAAATAATGGTTCTCTGGAGTTTATTATTATGGGATTTGAATTCTTCAGTGGATACCGTCTCATAGATAAAAGATAACAATACTGGGGGTCTGATACAGTTATGACAGAAAAACGTCAAGATTTCTCGGTAGTTCTTAAGTAGTCTATAATCATCAGATGCCGTCAATACTTGCAAACAAAATATTAGTCATATCTGTACTTTATTTTCAGAAGCCTTAAAAACATATACATTTTGACCTAGTAATTCTACTCCTAGAAACTTAACCTAAGGAAATAATCAGAGCTTCATGCACAGAATTTTATACAAAAATATTTATCATGGGACTTCCCTGGTGGCGCAGTGATTGAGAGTCCGCCTGCCGATGCAGGGGACACGGGTTCCTGCCCCGGTCCGGGAAGATCCCACATGCCGTGGAGCGGCTGCGCCCGTGAGCCATGGCCGCTGAGCCTGTGTATCTGGAGCCTGTGCTCCGCAACGGGAGAGGCCACAACAGTGAGAGGCCCGCGTAACGCAAAAAAAATAAATAAATAAAAAATAAATATATACATTTATCAGCACATTTTAAGACCAAAAAATTGAAATAATGAACCATATGAATAATGAAATACTGTTCTTACTAGTTAAACAAATTATATATATTTACGATGGAATTTTAAGTAGCCATAAAATATTTTTTAAATGGCATTTACTGGGACTTCCCTGCTGGCACAGTGGTTAAGAATCCGCCTGCCAATTCAGGGGACATGGATTCAATCCCTGGTCCAGGAAGATCCCACATGCCACGGAGCAACTAAGGCTGTGCACCACAACTGCTGAGCCTGTGCTCTAGAGCCCACGCGCGGCAACTACTGAGCCCATGCACCGCAACTACTGAAGCCCACGCGTTCTAGGGCCTGTGTGTCGCAACTACTGAGCCCACGTGCTGCAACTACTGAAGCCCGCAAGCCTAGAGCCCATGCTCTGCAACAAGAGAAGCCACCGCAATGAGAAGCCTGTGCACCACAATGAAGAGGAACCCCCGCTCACTGCATACAGAGAAAGCCCACACACAGCACCGAAGACACAATGCAGCCAAATAAATAAATAAAAAGCATTTATTAACTTATTTATTAATGATATTAGTTTAAAAAGCATGACTATATATGCAGGATGACTCCAAATTCTGAGTTTTAAAAAAAGCACATATGTAAAGACAAAGACTAGACTAAAAAAACAAACAAAAACAGATTTAGTTTTTCCTATATGCAAAACTCTTTTCAAATCCAAGGAATTTGAACTAACATTAAAGCTAACACTAAAAACGAAATCTACCTCAGAAAGTATATAATTCGGAATTTCTATCAAAAGACAAAGAATACTATAAATAAATTCATTTGCCTCCTTAGAAAAGCAAAATGTTAACTCATCAGTAAACATTAAGATCAACTTATCAGAATAGGTATCTAAAGTGGCTAGACACTGAAAGACACAAAAGTGTTAATGGAAGAGACAGGTAATAAGGGGGTAGCTTTAGCAACATGAAGAAACTCTGGAGGGTGTAAAGACATCTCTATTTCACATATTTGCCTAAAATGGGTCAGCATCCACAAATGCTAGTTTGGGACCATAATGAAACAGCTTGGAAAAGAAAGGAACCCAAACAATCATAAGAATAGGGACTCTGAAGAAGAAAGTGCTAAAATTCTCTGAAAGAGGAGCTTAAAAATATTTTATGCTGCAAATATAAATCAAACTCTGTGAAGGAAGTTGAAAACACTGAAGTGAGGTCTATATTTCACTGTTAATCTTTTGGCTTGGAATGTGTGGGGGAGTTTCTCTCCCCCAAAAACCCTACTGTAAACCTACTGTAGAAAGCAGATAAAAATAAACCTAAATTACTAATCTTACGATTCAGTAATAGTATTTGTTCAAATTTACAAAAATAAGTAAAATCACAGTGCCCCTTTAAAGGAGTCTAACAATCAGGGTCCTAGCTGGAAACACATAATAGCCACACCTGGGTAATGTGAGACTTTAATAAAGAGACTACTTACAGGACCTCCCTGGTAGTCCAGGGGTTAAGACTCCGAGCTCCCAATGCAGGGGGCCCAGGTTCAATCCCTGGTTGGGGAACTAGATCACACATGCATACTGCAACTAAGAGTCCACATGCCCCAAGTAAAGATCCCACGCACCGCAACGAAGATCCCACATGCCACAACTAAGACCCAGAGCAGCCAAATAAATAAATAAATATTTTTAAAAAGAGAGACTACTCATGCAGCTCAATAACAAAAAACAAACAACCCAATCCAAAAATGGGCAGAAGACCTAAATAGACATTTCTCCAAAGAAGATATACAGACTGCCAACAAACACATGAAAGAATGCTCAACATCATTAATCATTAGAGAAATGCAAATCAAAACTATAATGAGATATCATCTCACACCAGTCAGAATGGCCATCATCAAAAAATCTAGAAACAATAAATGCTGGAGAGGGTGTGGAGAAAAGGGAACACTCTTGCACTGCTGGTGGGAATGTGAATTGGTTCAGCCACTATGGAGAACAGTATGGAGGTTCCTTAAAAAACTACAAATAGAACTACCATATGACCCAGCAATCCCACTACTGGGCATATACCCTGAGAAAACCAAAATTCACAAAGAGTCATGTACCAAAATGTTCATTGCAGCTCTATTTACAATAGCCCGGAGATGGAAACAACCTAAGTGTCCATCATCGGATGAATGGATAAAGAAGATGTGGCACATATATATATATATACAATGGAATATTACTCAGCCATAAAAAGAAACGAAATTGAGCTATTTGTAATGAGGTGGATAGACCTAGAGTCTGTCATACAGAGTGAAGTAAGTCAGAAAGAGAAAGACAAACACCGTATGCTAACACATATATATGGAATTTAAGAAAAAAAAATGTCATGAAGAACCTAGGGGTAAGACAGGAATAAAGACACAGACTACTGGAGAATAAACTTGAGGATATAGGGAGCGGGAAGGGTAAGCTGTGATAAAGCGAAAGAGAGGCATGGACATATATACACTACCAAACGTAAGGTAGATAGCTAGTGGGAAGCAGCCGCATAGCACAGGGAGATCAGCTCGGTGCTTTGTGACCGCCTGGAGGGGTGGGATAGGGAGGGTGGGAGGGAGGGAAACGCAAGAGGGAAGAGATATGGGAACATATGTGTATGTATAACTGATTCACTTTGTTATTAAAAAAAAAAACAATAAAAGTGAGGTACCACATACTCATTATTAGCCCCTAATCCTATCAAAATTCCATCTTTAAAATAATATAAGTAATGTTAGTGAGGGAAAAAAATGAAATAAAATGCAGATTATTCATTTGGTTAGGGGAATAGATATAGCTATATGGGAGATCAGAATCTAAAAGTGGTATTTAGAATCCATAAGGTAGTCAGTTTATCACTGTCAAAATTGATTTTTGCATGTAATGAAAGAAACATAAGCTCTTGCTGCTTTTAACCCTTCTAAATGAGTCAAAAAAACCCACAAAATATATCGAGTATATTGTGCACAAATAAAGACAAT
This sequence comes from Leucopleurus acutus, assembly GCF_964270905.1. Lineage (NCBI taxonomy): Eukaryota > Metazoa > Chordata > Mammalia > Artiodactyla > Delphinidae > Leucopleurus > Leucopleurus acutus. The sequence goes on along the minus strand of NC_139162.1, from coordinate 14,880,690 downwards.
GCGGGATTGAAGGAACTTTACTGATCAATGATAGAAATATACTCTATTTCTGTAAGCCTCTCAATTAAATAATGTGAAATATTTGTGATGTACAATAAAGACATTTAGAAGAATAAAAAAAAAAGAGAGACTACTTACAAAGGTGTGGGTAAGACTTAGAGAAACCAACAAAGGACAGTGAATTGCCCCAGAACCATTAACACATCTAGGCCTGAAGGGGCAAGATGAGGAAGTAGAATCTGGAGACGGTAGCTATATGGAAAGGGCCACCAGACAGGAATCACTGGTAGAGGTATGCAGACCACTTGCAGCAACCTGGAAGGGAAGCAGCAGGGGAATAAATACCTAGCCCTCATTCCTCCTGCCAATCCATCTACCCTTCAACTGGAAGCCAGAAAGCAAAGGGGCCCACAGATACGGTACACGTGAATGAGCCTCCAGGGATGTAGATCAGAGGGAAAAGGATGGTATGTGGCTCTGGAGGAGGAAACAGAAGGCATCCAGCCCAAAGACTATTATTTTTCCACAAGACCAAAGAAGCCAGAACCTACATCTACCAAAGCAATCTCAAATTTACACTGTACTAAGACTTCAGTTAACCAAGCTAGAAAATTGAAGCTAAATGGTCTTTCTACAATAATAAGTACAGTATAGTGAATATAATTTAAGTTCTTACAACATAATCTCTAAAGTCCGTTTCAACCCTATGATTCTGCAGGACACTAAATATCCCATTGTACTGAATTATATGAAATAGGCAAAAAGGCATAGACAATTGAGATTAATCCTCAAGACATCTCTTGCAAATCTTACTTCTTAAAAGTAACGTAGGGCTTCCCTGGTGGCACAGTGGTTGAGAGTCCGCCTGCCGATGCAGGGGACACGGGTTCGTGCCCCGGTCCGGGAAGATCCCACATGCCGCGGAGCGGCTAGGCCCGTGAGCCACGGCCGCTGAGCTTGCGCGTCCACAGCCTGTGCTCCGCAACAGCAGAGGCCACAGCAGTGAGAGGCCCGCGTACCGCAAAAAGCAGCAGCTACTATAAAAAGGTTGCAACAATTCAACTATATTTCAATAAAAAAAAAAATTTAAAAAAACGTTGCAACAGGGGACTTTCCTGGTGGTGCAGTGGTTAAGAATCCGCCTGCCAATGCAGCCGGCACGGGTTCGGCCCTGGTCCAGGAAGATCCCACATGCCGTGGAGCAATGAAGCCCGTGCGCCACAACTACTGAGCCTGCGCTCTAGAGCCCACAAGCCACAACTACTGAGCCCACGTGCCACAACTACTGAAGCCCGTGCGCCTAGAGCCCATGCTCTGCAACAAGAGAAGCCACCACAACAAGAAGCCCGCGCACCGCAACAAAGAGTAGCCCCCTCTCGCCACAACCAGAGAAAGCCCGCGCGCAGCAACAAAGACCCAACGCAGCCAAAATAAATAAATAAATAAAATTTAAAAAACAAAAACAAAAAAAAACGTTGCAACAGGTAAGGCCAAATACTCTTGAAATGAATAACAGAAAGTCTCAGTAAAGAAACAAAAGACATAAAGAGGAAACAAACTTTTTTTTTTTTGGCTGCGTGGAACCCAGCCCCAGCAGTGAAAGCACCGAGTCCTAACCACTGGACCACCAGGGAATTCCAGAAGAAACAAACTTTAGAACTGAAAAATACATCAAAAGTAAGAAACTCACTGTGTGAGCTGGATAGCAGAAAGCAAATGACAGCAGAAAAAGCCAATGCACTTCAAGATAGGTCAATACTACGTATCCAATCTGAAAAACAGAGATAAAAAACATTGAAAAAAGTGATCAAAGCCTCAGATATCTGTAGAACAAACAGCAAAGGACCTAATGTTTGCACTGTCAGAATCCCAGAAGGATGGGAGAACCAGTTTGGTACCAAAAAACTTTTGAAAACTCCCCAAATTTAGCAAAAAACATAAATCTACAGACTGAAAGAGCTCAGAGAGCTCCAAAGAAATTTATGCCTGGACTCATCTTAATCAAATTGAAAACTAAAGACAAATTTTTTAAATACTGAAAGCAGTCAGAGAAAAACATGTTACCAATAGATGACCTATTCAAATAACAGATTTCACATCAGAAACAATGGAGGCCAAAAAGAAGTGCCAAAAGAAAAGAACTGTCAACCCAGAATTCTATATCCAGAGACGATATTCTTCAGAAATAAAGGTGAAATAAGTCATTCTCAGATGAGGGAAAATTAATAAGAAAACTTGGAAAACTAAAAAAAGGAAGAAATGGCAAGTATTTATATCTTATATTACAGAAATGGCAAATATCTGGGTAAATATAATAGATGGTTCTTCTCTTGAGTCTCTTAAAACGTATTTGAGTGACACTTCCCTGGCGGTCCAGTGGTTGGGATTCCGTGCTTCCACTGCAGGGGGCGTTGGTTCGATCCCTGGTTGGGGATCCTGCATGCCAAGTGGCATGGCCAAAATAAAAAAATTTGTATTTGACAGTTAAAAGCAAAACTAATAACATTGTCTGATGGGGTTTTTTTTCAATGTATGTAGATGTAATACATAAGATAACCACAACATAATAGTATTAAGGGGGGCAGGGCAAAGGGACCTATATGTTTCTATATTCCACAATAAGTGATAAAATACTGATTCTAAGTAAATTGTGAAAAGTTAAGTACATCCACTGTAATCCCTAGAGTGACCAATAAAACGTACTATATCAAAAAATAGACTAAAAAACTCGACAGGTTTTAAATTTGATACTAAAGTGTTCAAATAACCCAAGAGAAAGCAGGAAAGCAGAAACAGAAATGAAAAACAAAACAAATAATAAAATGGTAGAACTAAAGTCAAATATACTAATAATTACATAATTAAATAGAAATGATCTAAACACAAAACACAGAGAATTGTAACTATGTATGGTGACAGATGTTAACTAGACTTTCTAGAATGGTTCAAAAAATGATCCAACTATATACTGCCAAGAAAAAACTCACGTCAATACAATAATGTAGGTAGGTTAAAAGTAAAGGATGAAAAAAACTAGATCACGCAAACACTAATCAAAAGAAAGCTGGAAGTTGTACCTTTCGACCCCCTCTACCCATTTCGTTACAAACTTCCAGTTATAAAATAAATGAGTCTTGGGATGTAATGTATGATGTGGTGTAGTGACTGTGGTTAATACTGTACTGTGTATTCGAAAGTTGCTAAAAGAATAAATCTTTTTTATTTTTTAATTTTCTGGCTGTGCTGCATGGCATGTGGGATGTGGGATCTTAGTTCCCTGACCAGGGATTGAACCCACGCTTCCTGCAGTGGAAGCTTGGAGTCTTAATCACTGGACTGCAAGGGAACTCCCAAGAGAATAAATCTTGAAAGTTCTCATCAAAAGAGAAAGAATTGTAACTCTGTATGGTGACAGATGTTAACTAGACTTACTGTTGTGATCATTTCCTAATACATACAAATATCAAATCATGTTGTACACCTGAAATTAATAAAATGTTATAGATCAATTATATCTCAACTTAAAAAAAAAAAGCTGAAGGGGCTGAAGTGTTCAAGTAGACTTCAGCAAGGAAAACCAGGGATACAAAGGAATATTATATAATCATTAAAGGGTGAATTCACCAAGAAAATGTAGCAATACTAATAGTGAATTCAGGGAACAACAGAGCTTCAAAATACAAGAAGAAAAGACAGGACAGGACAAAAAAACAAATCCCTAATTGTAGTTGGAGACTTCAACTGTACTTCCCTCTGTAATTCATCAACTAGTAGACAGAATATCAGGATATACAAGAACTGAACACCAACTGTATCTTACTGACGTTTACATAGAACACTCCACTCAACACAGCAAAGCACAGGGAACATTCATGAATACAGACCGTATCCTGAAGTACAAAACAAACCTTAACAAATTAAACAGAACTTAAGGCACCCAAAGTATGTTCTTCAACTGCAATGGAAATTAACCAGAAATCAGTAACAAAAAAGATAACAGAAAATCTCCAAACACTTGGAAATTAAACACCATTACTTCTAAATAATCCATGTTAAAGAGGAAGTTTCAAGTGGAAATTATTTTTAAAGGTTTAAACTGTAAGAAAATGAAAATTAAAATATAACACCAAAATTTGTGGATGAAGCTAAAACAGTGCTTAGGGCAAAATTTACAACTCTAAATGCTTACATTAGGAAAGAAGAAAAGTCTCGGGACTTCCCTGGCGGTGCAGTGATTAAGAATTCGCCTGCCAATGCAAGGGACATGGGTTCGAGCCCTGGTCCAGGAAGATCCTACATGCCGCGGAGCAACTACTGAACCTGCACTCTAGAGCCCGCGTGCCACGACTACTGAAGCCTGCACACCTAGAGCCCGTGCTCCACAACAAGAGAAGCCACCACAATGAGAAGCCCGCGCACGGCAACGAAGAGTAGCCCCTGCTCACCGCAACTAGAGCAAGTCCGAGCGCAGCGACGAAGACCCAACGCAGCCAAAAATAAATAAATAAATAAATTTATATTTAAAAAAAGAAGGTAGGTCTCAAATTAGTAATCTAAGCTTCCACCACAAGTAACGATAAAAAGAGCAAAATTAACTCAAAGCAAGCAGAAGGAAACAATAAAAACAAGGCAAAAACCAATGAAACAGAAAAGAGGAAAATCAATGAAACCAAATGCAGGTTCTTTTGAAAAGAGGAAGGAGGGAGAGAGGGGGAGGAAGAGAGAGAGAGAGAGAGGAGACACAAATTACCAGTATCAGGATGGAAAGAGACAGATATCATTACAGATCCTACAAACATTAGAAGGGGACATTATTACTAATCTACACCTATAAATTCAACCATGAGACAAAATGAACAAATCTGTTAGAAACGCAGTTTACCAAAATTGACACAAAGTGAAACTATATTCAACATCTTGTAATAATAACCTATAATGGAAAAGAATCTGAAAAAGAAGAGATATACATGTATAACTTAATCACTTTGCTGTACACCCAAAGCTAACACAACACTGTAAATCAACTGTACTTCAATTTAAAAAAAAAAAAAAAAAACCGACACAAAGAAGTCAAAAATGTAATTGCCCCTAAACATTACAAAAATTGAATATAAAATTAGGAACCATTCCAGAAGAAAATCCAGGCCCAGGTAGCTTCTCTGTTAAACATTTAAGGAAAATTAGCACAAATATTTACATGAACCCTCACAACTCAAAAGGCTGGTATGAGGATTAAATGAAAATCTGTGGAGTTTAGGGAATTCTCTGGTTGTCCAGTGGTTAGGACTCAGTGTTTTCACTGGCGAGGGCCTGGGATCAATCCCTGGTTGGGGAACTAATATCCCGCAAGCCTTGCGGTATGGCCAAAAAAAAAAAAAAAAAAAAATTGTGGCATTTAGAACAGTGCCTAGAACATACGTACACAATAAGCACCATATAAACGTTTGTTAAAATAAACTCTAGGGAGTTCCCTGGTGGCCCAGAGGTTAGGATTCCAGACTTTCACTGCTGTGGCCCAGGTTCGATGCCTGGTTGGGGAACTGAGATCCCGCAAGCCAAGAGGTGCGGCCAAAAAATAAACAAATAAAATAAAGTAAAATAAAACAAACTCTAGTCAACAGACCCATACTCTGGGCTTCTCTGGTGACACAGAGGTTAAGAATCCGCCTGCCAATGCAGGAGACACGGGTTCGAGCCCTGGTCCGGGAAGATCCCACATGCTGCGGAGCAACTGGGCCTGTGCACCACAACTACTGAGCCTGCGCTCTAGAGCCTGCGAACCACAACTACTGAGCTTGCATGCTACAACTACTGAAGCCTGCACGCCTAGAGCCGGTGCTCCGCAACAAGAGAAGCCACCGCAATGAGAAGCCCGCACACCGCAACGAGGAGTGGCCCCCACTCACTGCCAACTAGAGAAGGCCCGAACGCAGCAACAAAGACCCAATGCAGCCAGAAATCAAAAAAAAAAAAAAAAAGACCGATACTCAAAGAAAACATCTAATAATCTAAAGATCAGCTGATAAATAAAATTTTAAAACTGAATAGTTGATGTACAATATTATATGTTACAGATATACAATACAGTGATTCACAATTTTTAAAGGTTACACTCCATTATTAAATGGAATTTTGTATGTGTCTTAGGTTAAAATAAAATGTTAAAGGTATGCTTTGTATCTTTTTTCCCCTGCTTGAACTTTTTTGATTAACTGTTTTGACCTCATTGGAGGATTTCAAGTGTATATAATCAGTATAGCTCTTCTTGAAGGCAAACACTATTTCTGAGGTTCCACTGTTATTCTCACACTGCCTTACAGTACTTAGTACAAAGCTGTCACTCTTTCATCATGTTAATTAGTGGAAATTTAACTAAAAATAACATTGATTTTTAGGGGCTTCTCTGGTGGCGCAGTGGTTGGGAGCTCGCCTGCCAATGCGGGGGACACGGGTTCGACCCCTGGTCCGGGAGGATCCTGCATGCCGTGGAGCAACTGGGCCCGCAAGCCACGGCTTGAGGCCTGCGCACCTGAAGCCCGTGCTCCACAGCGGGGGACGCCATCGCAGTGAGAAGCCCATGTGCCTCAGCGGAGACCCAATGCAGCCAAAAATAAATAATAAAAATTAATGAAATAATAATAACATTGATTTTTGAATTTCACAAACTTACAGAATCTAGTTTTGTTTTAGATTTAAGGAAAGGAAAATAATTTGCCAAAACACTTTGTCAACTTGAGTTCTGAGGATTTTCAACTTTCAGAAATTAGATTCCTGGACTTCCCTGGTTGCCCAGTGGTTAAGACTCCGTGCTTCCAATGCAGGGGGCACAGGTCCTAAATAATTACCAATATATTTTAAAAATCATCAGACTCAAAACTTATCTAATACAAAAGATCAATTTAATTACCATTTCAGGATTTTTTTTTTTGGGGGGGGGCATGCAGCACAGCTTGCAGGGATCTTAGTTCCCTGACCAGGGACTGAACCCGGGCCCCGGCAGTGAAAGTGCCAAGTCCTAACCATTGGACCTCCAGGGAATTCCCACATTTCAGGATTTGAAACTGTGTTTCCAAAGCTAACTACCATAAACTTTGTATCTTACATGATTAGGAATATTAATTTTAGGAATAACCTAAAAGTTAATAAACTGTTCTGGTAAACAGTTACTGTTTTATACATATACAAACATTTACACACATAAAACAAACATATATACATTACCACATACTAATATTGTCCAATACCTAATTTAAAATTCTCTTCTGATTTAGAGGTTATTCTGAGATCATTTTGTGCCTCAACATTTTTACTGTCATTCATCCACTCACCAAACATCTGTTGAGTGCTATTCTATCAAGTACTGTGCTAAGCCAACAGAGACAAGAGACATTTAAGTAAGATGTGACCCTGGTGTTTCAAGGAGTTCACAATCTAATGGGGACAAGTGACACAAAAACAACTATAAGATACATAACTATAACATAAACCTTATAAAAGGATTATGAACTAGTGACTGCAAATCTACTTCTCAGTATTCTAACTACTATTTTTATTAGTGTAACACCGTTATGTCACACACTGGGCAGCAACCTCATGTTCCCTTCTTGGCTCTTTCCGATCCCTCACTTTACCCCAGACCTTAACATTGGAGCAACAAACTGATCTAGTCCCTCTTTTATCACTCAGCTCCAGGAGCCTTTTAAAACTGGATAATCTCTCCATCCTGAATAAGGGAAAACGTAAAACCATGGACTGGCTCATTCCTCATTTTACCTGAGGGGAGAAGGGAAAGACTGCTGCAGCTCAGAACAGCTACCCAAATTAGTGAAGCTGCCTAGAGGCAGTAATCCTGAAAACTTAGCTAGAAATAGCAAAACAGACCCTCATGTCCTAAGAAACCAACTTTAGAGTCTTGTAGCTCCAAAAGAACCAAGCTGGGAAGGGAGGCAACAGAGTCAATAGTGGATAGAATGATAATTCTGTAGTACACAGGAAAACTTCTGTATTTGAAATGTATTATTTTATTTATCCTGAATACTTCTTTCTTATAAAATAAATGATGTAAACAGATTTAGGTACGATTTAGGTATTGCAGACATGAAGATGTGACATAAAAGTACAAGCAAGCTAGAAAGCATTTCCAAGATAATATAGCCCAATTCTTAAAACCATTTCATTTACAGAATGCCAAGTTTACTGTATTTTCACACTATAATCAAATCTCCAGTGACCAAACTAATCAAGATTGAAAATTTAATAAAATAAAGGACCACAAAACCAGTAGCATTATGTATAACTCACAACAAAAGTACAGGCTTCAGAATTCAGAGACCATCAAGATTTTCTGGAAGGAGCTATAAATACTGAAATGTGTAGGCATTATAAAAGGATCTTTATCTTGTTTCTCAATAAAAGTAACATTAAAAAAATTACAAAAAATTCTTTGGGTACGGCTTCCCTGGTGGTGCAGTGGTTGAGAGTCCGCCTGCCGATGCAGGGGACACGGGTTCGTGCCCCAGTCCGGGAAGATCCCACATGCCACGGAGCGGCTGGGCCCGTGAGCCATGGCCGCTGAGCCTGCGCGTCCGGAGCCTGTGCTCCGCAACGGGAGAGGCCACAACAGTGAGAGGCCCGCGTACCGCAAAAAAAAAAAAAAAAAAAAAAAAATTCTTTGGGTATACTTTTACCAAGAGTTTCTCTTAAGGCATATTTTTACAAAGTTGTTAATGATGGACTCTGATCACTAGTGAATCCCTATATCACTTAACAGCATTATCTGCTACAGCCTATAGAACCTTATTTTAAACGGCTGCCTAATACCACACTGAGTAATCATTTTTACTTAATTCCTCAACCTTTTTATATTTGCTATATAAAATAATGCTGAAGTTAGTATTCATGTGCACACTACTTTTCCTGTATTTTAAATTACTTCATTAGACTACACTCTTTTCTAGTTTTATTTTTAAATCAAAAGAGACTACACATCATTGGGAATTGATTCTGATTTTAAAGGAATGAGAGCTTAAACTAAGTAGACTAGAGTTGGGGATTCTGGAGCTCCTATCATTGAGAAGCCAGAGGCACAGGAGTAGAGGAAGAAAAAAAAACAATTTGGACAGAATAACACTACTTTAAAAATGAGAAAACTTGAGAAACTGGGTGGCTTTAAAATGTAATACTAACATTGAGGTTTCAAAACAATCTTTTATCCTCTAATAAAAGGATATTACTAAGTCCTCCTATCCCAGAAGATGAGGTTCTGAAGAAGCTGTAAAAACAAAATTTCCCGTGGAAATTTCTCCGTAGGTAAAGGAGTCAAAGGGAGGGAGGGGGGAGGGGGAGGAAACATATATATATCAACTATTACTTTATTAAATAAATACACAACGGGGGTATAAACGAAACAAGATTGGACATGAACTGATCGTTGTTGAAGATGGATTAGGAGGGAATTCATTACAGTCTTTACCTTTGTCTGTTTGCAATGTTCGTAATAAAAAATAATGAATACGCAAGCATAATAGAAAAACTATGACCAACTCTTAATTTCAATCTTACTACTTCAGAGAGTGGAAGTCGCTGCCTCTCCTATTACCTAATCATTAAACCGGACACTCTTCGGTCCCGATCCCGGTAAAACTATGCAGGTCGAGTTTCAAGTCCTCTCATCTCCAGCACCGCGGAAGAGGAGCGATGAGAACAGAAAGAGGAAGGGGGGCAAGGACAGGGCTACAGGCTCCTCACTAGATTGCTCATCAGACAGGCAGGGGTCTGCGAAAGGGGGCCAAAGGTCGCTTTTTGCTTCCGCTAAAGAAAAAGGCAGTTTCTTCCGGGGCCCCCAGGTACCTTCCCTGGAGGCCGCCCCGCCCGGGGGGAGGCTGCCGGGCTCGGAAGCGAACAGACTCCCGCAGGCACCGGGGACACAACCTTACCGAAGTCTCCCTGGGCCAAAAGGGACCGGATAAGGGAGTCCCCGAGAGCGCCGGCCCGGCCCTGTCCCTGTCGGGTGCCGAAGCCCAGGCCGCGGCGTTTCCGCCCCGGGGAAGTGACGCCTCGGAGCAGGGAGGACAACAAAGTTTGGCGGCGTCAAGTATTCGGGACCAACGGTGTCCAAGTTGCCTGCGGCCCTGCCACGCCCCCGGGCCCGGCCTTGGGCGGCCTTCCGTGCCACAGCCTCCAGCCCGACCCTCACATGCAGGATCCTTCTCTTTCTCCTCACCTGCCACCTCAAGGTCCTCTAAATCCTGGGCTAGGGACTTCTAAATCCGGAGCGCAGTGTGAGGAGGAAAACAAAGATCCTTGACGCTGAAGAAGCCACACTCACCTGACCGAATCCGGACCTGAAAACGGGAGAGACAGACTTGGGGAAGAAGGCTTAGCATCCAAAATGGCGACTAAATAGTCCTCAGTACAGTGAGCACGGGCGGAGGGATCCTCGGGGCCGAGCTAGCCACGCCCTCTTTCCAGGGATTGGCTGCGCACCCTCCGCTCGGGACTCACGCCCCGAGGGCGTCCGGGCTCCACCGCCTAGCTCCCTCCGGAGCTGGCGCAGCCGGGGACTACTTCCAGCGGCGGAGGCACGAACTGCAGTGGATACACGTGACGTCTCCAGAGTCACCTGCTGGGGCGTTCGTTGTATTTCGCTGGTGTTTCCCCGGCTGCAGGGAGGCTGGCGGAGGAGGCTTGTTTTCCGAGTCCGCGCCCATGTTTAGCGTTGTTCCAGTATATGGGAAAACCGGCTCCAGCACCGCCTCCCAAACTCCCTGAGTTAGTCTCTGAGATTTGCTCTCGTTCCTCGCTCGACTCTGCTCGCCATGGAGGCTTTCCTCCTGCGTTTCGGTTTCTTTCATGAAATGACCTGCTGAGCAGGATTCCACCCTTCTCTGGCAGCACACAGCTCTTTATCCGACTCTAAGCACTCCTCCCTCAGACCACCCACCCTCTCTCCTAAGCACTCTTAATACTCCTGCCCCGCTGTTTTTTTTTTTTTCCCTGCTACGCGGGCCTCTCACTGTTGTGGCTTCGCAGGCCCAGCGGCCATGGCTCACGGGCCTAGCCGCTCCGCGGCATACGGGGTCCTTCCGAACCGGGGCACGAACCCGCGTCCCTGCATTGGCAGGCAGACTCTCAACCACTACGCCACCAGGGAAGCCCCTCCTGCCCCCCCCACCCGCTTTTAAACCAAATGTGATTGCTCTTGCAATCAGAATATCTACAGTATTTCTTATTTAAGATGTTTCCTCAGCACCACATCCTCTGGGAATTTATCTCTGGATTGAGAGGAAACTTTTTCATTTAGTTATCCTTGTGTTCAACTTGAAAACCATTCTCTCTGCTTAACGTTGGAAGGGGATTCCTGAGCTTTGGCTTCCAGAAGGAGGTAATCCTGCCCCCTGCTGTACAGGCTGCATCTACCAAGACCAAAATTGTGGTTTGCTAAATTGTGATGCGGTCATATGACAAGGATGGAGCTACGTGTATCCACAAGAGGGTCATATGGATTTAGAAATAACGTGTCTGTATAACCACTTTCAGTATTTCTAAATTAAAACCAGCTGTCAGAACCTCAAAATACACTGTGCTTTTTTCATTTAATATGTGGTGAATTTTTTTTTTTTTTGGTAAATGTGTGCATATATGAATTGAGTCCATTTTGCAATAAAGTAATAGCATCTTAAAAAAAGAGAGAGCAAATTGCTCGAATTTAAAGAGCCTTAGAAACAACAAGCAAATGTTACCTGTGTGGACCTTGTTTAGATACTGATTCAAACCAATTTATAGTCTTTTTTTTTTTTTTTTTTTTTTTGGCCGCACCTAGAGACAAGCGGGATCTTAGTTCCCCCACCAGGGAAGAAACCCGTGTCCCCTGCGTTGGGAGCTCGGAGTCTTAACCACTGGACCGCAAGGGAAGTCCGCCTATAGTCTTTTATAAAGATATTATTTTAGACAATTGGGAAAATTAGATGATGGGCCAGGTATTATATGGTACCAACTAACCAAAGCATTGTTACTTTCTTAAGCATGAAAATATCATTGAGATTTTGTAAGAAGAGGTCTTTTATATATAAATTTATTTATTTCGTTTATTTATTTATTTTTGGCTGCGTTGGGTCTTCGTTGCAGCACACGGGCTTTCTCTAGTTGTGGCATATGGGGCGGGGGGGGGGGCTACTTTTCGTTGTGGTGCCCGGGCTTCTCGTTGCTGTGGCTTCTCTTGTTGCGGAACACGGGCTTTTAGCACATGGGCTTCAGTAGTTGTGGCTCACAGGCTCTAGAGCGCAGGCTCAGTAACTCTGGAACACGGGCTTAGTTGCTTCGTGGCATGCGGGCTCTTTCCGGACCAGGGCTGGAACCCGTGTCCCCTGCGTAGGCAGGCGGATTCTTAACCACTGCGCCACCAGGGAAGCCCAAGAAAAGGTCCTTTTTAAATTGTTTAAGAAATGCATACTGGGAGGGACGAAGAGTAGCCCCCACTCGCCACAACTAGAGAAAGTCCACACACAGCAAAAAGACCCAACGCAGCCAAAAATAAATAAAAATTTTTTTAAATGCATAGTGTAGGTAGGGGCAAAATTTTTGATAATTATTTAATTGGATGACAGTTATTATTTTACTATCTTCTCTCTCTATATATATATATTTTTTTTTACCTCTACTGACTTTATTTCAGCATAACCAGTTAGTTAAAAAGGAAAATTTTTCTTTTTAATTTTAAAAAGGTAGTAATAAAATGAAGGAAATTCTGACACATGCTACAATGTGGATGAATATTGAAGACATTATGGTAAGTGAAATAAACCAGTCACCAAAACACATGTACTGCAGGATTCCAGTTCTATGAGATACTTAGAGGTCGAATTCAGAGAGAGAAAGTAGAATGGTGGTTGCCAGGGGGGCTGGGGGAAGGGAGAGTGGGGAGTTATTGTTTAATGGGTACAGAATTTCAGTTTGGGAAGATGGAAAATGCTCTGGTGATGGGTGGTGATGATGGTTACACAACAATGTGACTGTACTTAATGCCACTGAACTGTACAACTAAAAATTATTAAAATGGTAGCTTTTATATTATGTGTATTTTACCACAATAAAAAAATGTTCACAGTAAAAATTTTCAAATTAAGTCTATGTTGTGGGGGAGAATTAAATAAACAGTATATATACTAATAATTAAATGCAAAATGTGGAATCTTCTACAAGAAAACTGGCTCTACATTAAAAGAGACTTAAGAGATATAATAACCAAATGAAATTCAATTGGATCCTGATTAGAAAAAATAGATATTTGGGGGAACAACTTGGGAAATTTGAATATGTACTAGATATTAGATACTATAGAATTATTGTTAATTTTCATTGGTGTAATAACATAGTTGAGTAGGAGAATGCCCTTATTCTTAGAAGATGCATGCTGAACTGTGTAGAACTGAAGGATCATGGTGTCTGCAACTTACTTTCATATAGTTTGGAAAACAAAAAGTGTGTGTGTGCATACTAGGCTATTATATATCTCAATGGGAAGTGGTAGTTTTCCCCCAGAAACTACCAGACTAAGCCAAGATCCCAGCAGTTAAGTATATTCTGATTCTGTTCTGCATTGAGCTTAAAAGCAAAATAAAAGGGACTGAGTTCAATACCTTCTTTTTGTTTTTTGAGGAGAGAAAAATGTTTATTGTTTTTACTAATTTGAGTATATATATATGTAGAGTATAATGAAAGAAAAGCCTGTGTAACACTCCCCATGCCATTATTAATTTTTAGAATATTTTATTCCAAAATTTTATTTATTTAAAATTTAACACAAATAGGATAATATACATTCTGCTCAGTAAACCTGCTTTTTATACTTTATATATTCTGCGTATCTTTTTATGTCAATACATATAGATCCACATTATCTTTAACAATGGAAGAAGTTATATCATTATTTAGCCAATCTTTTATTGATATTTAGGTAGATTCCAATATATTCTGTAATATGCTATTGTGAATATCCTCTAAGAATATCTGTGCATATTTTCAGATTATTTCTTAAGGACAGATTCCCACAAGTGGTATTGCAAGTTTAGGGAGTATGCATGTATGAAATTTTGATACCCATGTTATTTATGGGTTGAATTGTACCCCACAGATACATGCGTTGAAGTTCTAACCCTCAGTGTCTCAGAATGTGACTTTATTTGGAGACTTTGTTATGGCAGCACATGCAAACTAGCAAAACCAATCACCAGACTTCTCTCCCAGAAGGTTCTATGACTTTATCCTCCTAGTGTCCAGCTCCTCATACTCCCCAACTGCAGGCATTATCAACCTTTCTAATCCTTTTGAAACTAAGCAGTTATTTTAATTTGTATATCTTTCAAAATTAGTAAGATTTGCATATCTTTGAAAATTAGTAAGATTGACTCTCTTGTAAATAGCGCTCGTGATAGTCTTCTGCCCATTTTCCTAATGGTGCAGATAAACTTTCAAAAATAATTTTTAAAGTAAGGCATAAATATGGCAAAACACACACACACACAAAACTGAAAAAGATGTACAATGAAAATTAAGTCTCCTTCCTCAGACCCTTAGTCCTTCAGTCCCTTGCTCTAGAAGTAAAATAACCATTGCTACCAGATTCTCGTGCCTTTGAGCAAGTTACTTAATCTCTCTGTGCTTCAGTTTCTTCATTTGTAAAATGGGAATAATATCACCTACCTTAATAAAGTTGTTAGGACAATTAAATGTGTTAATTATGAAAAACTCTTAGAACAGTGTCTGACAATGTTTAATGCTATCAAAATCCTTCCAGTGATATTATCTGCATGTATAACTATATGTATAAATATGTCTTTTTTTTACACATATAGTAGCATACTATACATACTACAGTTGTCTCTCAGTATCAGCAAGGGATTGGTTCCAGGATCCCCCAAGGATACCAAAATCTCAAGTCCCTTGCATAAAATGCTGTAGTTTTTGCGTATAACCTATGCACATTCTCCAGTACACTTCAGATCATCCCAATACAATGTAAATGCTATGTAAATAGCTGCCAGTGAGCAGAAAATTCAATTTTTGCTTTTTGGAACTTTCTGGAATTTTCCTTCCCACTGGTTTCAATCTGAGGTTGATTGAATGCATGGATGTAGAACTGTCCGATATGGAAGGCTGACTGTATACTGTAACTTGTCTAGTACTATAACTTGCTTTAAGATACATATCTCGGAGACTTTCATATCAGTAGTTATCAATAATTCTCATTCTTTTGAAGAGCTGCATAATATTCCACTGTATATGTGTACCATAGTTTTAAAGTACTGCTCTATTGATGGCATTTAGGTTATTTCCAGTATTTTGCCTATATAAACAATGCTGCAATGACTAGATATTTGCCTATATGGATTGTATGAATTGGGTATAAATTCCTAGAAGCAGAAGAACTGGTGACAGGGTAGGTATATCTTTAATGCTGATAGATATTGCCAAATCACCCTACAACGAGGAAGTATTGTTTTACACCACCACCACCAATGTATGAGAGTTTCTATTTCCCCATGCCCTCAGTAACACAGTGTGTTTAGATAACTTTTGGAATCCTTGACATTATTGCACCCTTGAACAAACCATGAAAGTAAAGACGAGTGAAAAGTGTCGAGTCCATGTCTTGCTAAAAATGACATGATTCATTTAGAAAAATTGCTTCCAACTCAGTAGTTTCTTGGATTCAGCAATCATCACCTGTGTCCTGTCCCATCTAGTTATTTAGATCCGATAACATATCAATGTGAACTGTACCACAACCAACCAATTATTCAAAACAGTATCTCTATCCCTGGCTGAATAGACCAATTTCAATCAAAGCTAAACATAATCCAAAGAAACAAACTGACTCACACTGTTTCACTTGAAAATCCTGTTTTGCTCTTAGGGTAAAAATTAACACAAAACATTCTTTGGTTAACTAACCAGTAACTCTTTTTTATGTACACAATTATAACTAGTGGCTGTAACTAAAACCTGATATAATACTTAAACCCAATAATATAAGAGTCTTACAAGCCTGTAGGACAAAATTAGTCAGGCCTGTTTTTGTACAGCCCTTCCAGATAAGAATGTTTTTTTTTAACATTGTTAACAGGTTGTAAAGAAACAAAACCAAAAAAGGGAAGAACATGTGACAGAACCCTTATATTGCCCACAAAGCCTATTTGTAAAGGGCCAAATATTTGCTATTGGACCTTTTACAGAAAAAGTTTCCTGACTCCTGCAATAGAAGAAAGTATTACACATTGTGTGAGAGAGAAGGGAAAGATGACGGGCATTGAGTAATTTGCCTTTTTTTTTTTTTTAAGTACTAACATTTAGAAAGGGGAAAGTCTCAGAAAGCTTTTAGCCTAGAAATTATAGAACGAAATAGAAACTTCTCTGGATATCTTCCTAAGGCCTAGAAAAAAATCAAGAGCATTTTTTAGAGCACCTATGAAATGATTCCTCAGAGAACTTATTAACATCAATAATTAGGGCTACATACAAATATTAAACATCTCCATGGCATTTTGCAATTTACAGGGCACCTACAAGCACATGACCTCAGTCTGAGGCTCACAACATTCCTGTGAAGCAGCTGTAGGTCAGAAATGTCTATTAGTTTTTACAGGAAGAAAGTGAAGCTTAGAGCTGTAAAGTGAGCAATCCAAGATCAACAGCAATAAATGCCAGGATCAGATCTTGAACCCAGATCTTGAGACTTGACATGATATAATTTTCATATGTCCATATTTCCATAATAATTTGCATCCTGTTTTACCTTCAATTTGTGTATATTGAATTTATCAACAAATAAAAAGAAAAATGTATTAAATCACAGTTATAAACTGTGATTTGATCTGATATGGGTTCACATATCAGATCAAAAGAGAGTTCTCAAATCAGATTTTTTTCATGACATTCATCATGATTGCAATCATCCTAGAAAACGTAATTTTTCCTGAAATGAATTCAAAGAAATGAAAACTTATAACTCTAGATTCTAAATATAAGCTCAAAAGTTTATGGGCTTCCCTGGTGGCGCAGTGGTTGAGAGTCCGCCTGCCGATGCAGGGGACACGGGTTCGTGCCCCGGTCTGGGAAGACCCCACATGCCGCGGAGCGGCTAGGCCCATGAGCCATGGCCGCTGAGTCTGCGCATCAGGAGCACTCCGCAACGAGAGAGGCCACAACACTGAGAGGCCCACGTACTGCAAAAAAAACCAAAAAAACAAAAAAGGGTGAATTTCATGGTAAGTGAATTATATCATAATAAATTTTTAAGCGGAGCTCTTTAAATTACCCTACCAATACTGTTGTAATGTAAAGCCCTAACACGGTCTTGGTAGGAGCCAATAAATATAAACCAGATGATATTTCAAGGGAAAGTTAAGATACTTAAAATGGCAAAATAATTGCATAAATCCATGAGTAGACCGGAAAAGTAGAAATAAAAAATGAAGCTGAAAAAATTCCATGATTAAAGAAAAAGTCTTGTAGCTCCAGAACAAGTTGAGGTGAGAGCAAAAATAGAATAATTCCTTATTTAATAATTTTTGCCTTATTTGACTATAACCCTGAATCACAACACCTCAGAGGCATTTCTAGGACACATGAAGGTTTTAAGAATAGCATTATTATGATCCCATATTATTTGCAGCTCAAGGAGATGAAACAAGACGCCCAGTATTACACATTATTATTTGATGAAGCCAAGAAATTTCACTGGAGGCTCTCTCCTAATACTTTACCTGCTAGCTATTGTCATGTTGAAAATGTCAACTACATCAACTTTAAAGTGACATAATAAAGCCATCTTTGTATCCCTCAGTCTAAACTCATCAAGAATTACTGTTAAGTACAAAAGCCAGTGCTTATTCCAGCTTGCATTCTTACACTGACTAAAAACCTTCTGATTGGTTGAGAATATTCCATTTTCTGGCTACCTACCCAAGAATTAAAATTTTAAATGAAATTTAAAAGTTTCCTTAACTGAAGTTAAACAATAATAATTCCTACCTTGGGCTTCCCTGGTGGTGCAGTGGTTGAGAATCCACCTGCCAATGCAGGGGACATGGGTTAGAGACCTGGTCCGGGAGGATCCCACATGCCACGGAGTGGCTAGGCCAGTGCGCCACAACTACTGGGCCTGCACTCTAGAGCCCGCGAGCCACAACTACTGAAGCCCGTGCGCCTAGAGCCCGTGCTTGACAACAAGAGAAGCCACAGCAGTGAGAAGCCTGCGCACTGCAACAAAGAGTAGCCCGCGCTCGCCGCAACTAGAGAAAGCCCGTGCACAGCAATGAAGACCCAACGCAGCCAAAAGTAAATAAATAAAATAAATTTATTAAAAAAAGAATAATTCCTACCTCATATCCCAGCCACAAAGAATGAATGAATGAGCCATTTACCACAGAATTGTGAAGGACCAAGATCCTCTCACATTAAACACAAGATGCAGACAATGATATCATCTCGTTAGAGATTTCTGGAAAGGACATTTTGCAAGAGCGCTTTATGCAAATACCAAGACTTGTTGCTTTATAAGCAATGATCAGCATCCTCACTAGCTCCACCGTTGTGGGGCCAGTGATCATAAGGGATGTTTACATAACTCTCTCATATATTCATTTTACTTAATCAGCACAACAACCCTATGAGAGTAGAGACCAGGAATTATTACATTATTAACCATTTTACATTTTTAGGAAGCAGGGATTCAGAATAGGGAAGTGACTTGCCCAAAGTAACCAGGCTGGTCAGCTGCAGACTCAAAGCTGGATCTTCTAATGTCAGATCCCATCTTTCCACCGCATGCCCTACTTCTCCAAGTTAGCTATGTCAAAGGCAGGCTTAGGCATTCTACAAGACGAGAGAATTAGAGGAAAGGAAGGAAAGCGGTGAGGAAATAGAAAGGGACAATGAGAGGGGAAGGAGGTGTTTTATTAGGAAGTGAGTCTAACCACTTTCAGTTGCCCCAAATGCCCCTTAAGTGGCAACAGTGCCACAAGTTACCCTTCTCTAAATTAATTCTATGCCCCAGGGTCTACAGCTACTGTTGTTTTATTAGTTGAGAATCATGTTGGAGACTTACATGTCTAAGACGAAGCTAAAGATTTTTCTCCTCTGAGGTTCTGACAGCCGAACTTAGCCCCTCCCACAAAGGTCCGTGGCCCCTAGAGCTCGGTCACATTAAACGCCGTGAGGACCGAAGAAACCGTGAGATGTGGGGAAATGAAGGGAAGAGGGTTTGGGTTGGGGGAAAGGGAAGAGGTTGGGCTAAGGAGAGGGGGAGCCTGCGGTGGAGCTGTGGTTGGGGGATGTGGGCTTTTGTGGCTGAACTCGAAGGTGGGGTAGGAAACCAGGATCAGAGCTGACAGTCAGGGTAGAGTTTAAAGGTTCAGGAGAGCATAGGGGAGCTGAGGAGTTGACAGGACCAGAAAAAGACCTAGGAGGGTGCGAGGCTCGGTGGTCTCCATGGCGCGAGAAACAAGGCGAGGCCCCTCTCGAATGTCTGTGATTGGATGCTCCCTTAAGTCCTGCCTCCCCGGACCCCTCTCCCCTTAAGCCCCGCCCATGCCTCCGGGCGCGCGCCTGGGGAGCGGGGAGGGGGACGAAGCTTGCGAAGGGGGGAGGAGGGGATAGGAGAGACTCGTGCACGCGCCCCACTCGCTGCGGGTGCGCGAGCAGCGCGCTCCCGCCGCCCGCGTCGCCATCTTTTCCCCCTCCGTCTGTCTGTCTGCTTTTGGCTTTGTCCGTCTGCAGCGCCGCCCCTCGGCTCCCCGCCACCAGCTCGGCCCGGAGCTGCCCTCTGCCAGCTGGGGCCCAGTCCAGGAGAGCCCCGGCCCGGCCGGCCCGAGCTGCGGCCCAGGGCCCATTGTCCG
Source organism: Leucopleurus acutus (assembly GCF_964270905.1). NCBI lineage: Eukaryota > Metazoa > Chordata > Mammalia > Artiodactyla > Delphinidae > Leucopleurus > Leucopleurus acutus. The sequence goes on along the minus strand of NC_139162.1, from coordinate 14,860,795 downwards.
GGGGTCCGTCTGTCCGGAGGCGGGGCCCAGGGACCCGGAGCGCCGCGGAGCGCCAAGGCGCCGGGTAAAAAGACCCCCGACTCTTTCCCTCCGGGACCAGGCTGAGGATGCAGGGGCTCCTCGCCCCCTCCCTTGGTCGCCGGCTGTCGGTCCTTTTGTCAGTGTCTGGGGAGGGGAACAGGGGCTCGCTCTGGCCTGGGGGGCGGGGGCCGCCTTGGCTCTGACCCTCCCCCTGCCCCGGGTTCCCGCGACGAGGCCGGACCGGGCTGGCTCCCCACAGCGGCTGTTCCACTTTCCGTCCCTCTGGAGGTCTCGGGCGCGGGAGGGGCGTCCGCGTCGCCGCCCTCCCCGCGTGGGCCCAGGTCGGGCTCAGCCGGGCAGCGCCGGGACGGCCCGGGCGTCTGACAGGCTGGGCTGGAGCTGGGGGAAGGGGAGGATGGGCGTGGGGGCGCCGACCCGGGTGTCAGTCCCGAGTCGCCTTCTCGCAGAAGGGCTTCTAAATTTAGATTTCTGAGAAGACTGTATTGTCTGAGGGTTTGTCTGAGCCGCCTCGGAAGACCTCTGGCTCTTGTCTGATAATTCCCGGGAATCTACCTGTGCTCATGCTTCAGGAAGCCAGAGGGACCGTCTCGGCTGGTTATACACCCGGGAACAGGGTGAACTGTGAGGCGGCTACGTGACCAGCTTTCTTGTCCTCTCCTTTTTGGCAGATACAGATACCGGGGATTCAGGCGAGTTTACTTTGCTCCGTGGGAACTGCACCAGAGCTGGAGGTGGGAGTGCACCCTCTTTTCTTAAAGCTTGGATTTCACCCGTATTTTCTTGCTAAAGTCTGTGGTGTGTCCTGGAAGCTGCAACCTAACACCTGTGGGAGAGCAGGGACAGTGTTAAGGGGAGACGTTGGCCCCGCTCCCAAGTATTCTTAACCACATTCTAAAGATGGACAAAACTGGGCTTCTCTGGTGGCGCAGTGGTTGAGAGTCCGCCTGCCGATGCAGGGGACACGGGTTCGTGCCCCGGTCCGGGAAGATCCCACATGCCGCGGAGCGGCTGGGCACGTGAGCCATGGCCGCTGAGCCTGCGCGTCCGGAGCCTGTGCTCCGCAACGGGAGAGGCCACAACAGTGAGAGGCCCGCGTACCGAAAAAAAACAAAAGATGGACAAAACTGCCTCCCTTTTTAAATAGAATCCCTTGTAGACCTGAATCTCACCGGTTACCTTTCTTCCCATCCTGTTTTTCTTCCAGATGGTGATGTTCGGGCTATCCATTTACATTTTTGTATCGGTTTCAGATTCAGGCTTGGGAACTGAGGCAGTGTTGAAAGTAAAACTGAGTTAGTGAACTTTACGGCAATGTGTCTATGGATTTTATTAGCTTTTACTGCTATAAAACAATTGTTTAACCTCTGAGATCTTGTTGTGCAGTCAAGAATGTTATCTGCTAGTGCTAGTTTTTTATTGTTAATTAATTACATAATTAATTAACTTACTTATTTTCAAGAGTCCACGACCCCACAGGCTTTCTTTTTTTGAGGGAGGAAGAGTATTTCCTTATGTTTTCCCCTTAATCCCTCAGGTGTGAAGTCCCATTGGGTACCATCTGGTTGGTTCCCCGTTTGGCCACTAGGAGGATTGTGAGATGCAGTGGACACTGGTGCTTTAAATATGCCAGATGTTGATTTCTGTTTCTGACTTGTAGCTTTAGTATTGAGCTGTTGCCTCACCAAGATGATCTGAACAGAGCCTGTGTCATATTATTTGGCCTTCATTCAGAAGGATCTTTATTACCTTTATCTCACAGTTTCAATTTCTGATCTTAATAGGAAGAAAATTTAAAGATTAGTTAAGGTTTCATTTTCTTCCTTATACAATAGAGAGCTATAGCTCTGCAAATTTTAGAAAAAAAAATGATAGGCAACCTGCATTTCATTCAACTTTCCACTTTGTGATTCCACAGACTTATAGGAAAAGATCCAAAGTGTAATATTCATTCACTGCTTCAATTTGTAAAATAACTACTTGATTAGAAAGAAATGATCTACACAAACAAAACTTAGAGAACACGTGTCATTAGCATTAGCACTCAACATACTACCTTAAAATTGATTTTTACTGTATACATTTGGAGTTTGTTGTTTTTTTTTTAATTAAAGGTCTGAAAAAGAACTGTGTTTGATATGCAGATATGATAGAAGACTGCCTGAAAGCTGCTTCCTTTGCCACTTCCTGTGGAGGCCTGTCTTTGCCATTTGCGGTTTCTTTCTTCTTTTGGTAAGGGGAGGCAGGATCTGATTACAGGTCTGAGGTCCTTTCTAGCTACATAGAGGAGTTAGTTGGCATAACAGGAGGTGAGTCTTCACTAACTGGAGTGCAAAGTGTAGATGGTAGTAAGTAGCCTCTCATAATGCCTCTTAAGTCAATAAACTACAATTTTGTATTTGCTTATTAGTGTGAGTACAATTTGAGAAGGCAGGAACTGAAAGAAAAGTTAGAGGGTGACCAGATCCACGTTCTCATCTTTGGTAGGAAAGAGAATATCTCCTTTTAATCTATGTCTGTTTATTCACTCTGTCTTTCAAAGAAAATTCACAGCTTCCACTACTAATCCATTTCGGACTCTCTAACAACACTTAATGCTGGGAAAGCCTTTCTTATAAGTAACCAGGAACCTCTAGGCTTAAGTATCTGTTCTCTCCTATTTCAGGGAAGCAGGTGCATGTCTCTGCAGCACTTCTCATTTGGGGACCTTTTCTCTTTGTTCTTCCCACTCTTTGCTACAAGAGGCTGGATTGAGAAGAGGCACTAAAGTTATTAACTTTGACCACCACTCGGGAGCATGTGAGCAGGGTCAGGTTGATGTTCCACATTGAGGTATTGAATTAGTACCCAACAATGTGTATGGCACCTGGCTCTTCTGGTCAAAGCCCATCTTCAACAGGAAGTCTGATTTGCTTTAGTGCCCTGTCATCCACAGTGCCTAGCACTGTGCCTGCATCCCTAGGTAGAGGCTCTATTTCCCATGTTTCATTTACAGATGCCCAGAAGTTTTGAGATATTTCTTGTCTCACAGGGATGTGGTGCCTTCGTCACCTCTAGGAGAGATAACTTCTTGAAAAAAACATCTGGAGGTTCTCATTGGTGCAGATTGCAGGGCATGTGACATATGAGCTGCCACCCTGTTTAGCTTCCTTTGCTTCCTTTTACAATTCATGAGGGTTATCCCTTTGAGCCTATGGTGCTTCTAACGCTGGTTGCCTGAGTTTTTTTGCTTCCTTTTCTACCCTCTGAGCTTGATCATGAACACTTAACAATATTATGGATTCCAGAGTTGGATTTAGAGTGGAATTCTCTAAATCCTTTGGAATTCTCTCTGAAACTTCTTGGGACCTTAAAGTGTGCTAGAGATTTATTCATTTCTTTCTTTCTTTAAGAAGTTCAATGATTTATAACTGGTGAGTTTTATATATACTCAAAAACTATTTTAAAAAGTCTCTCATCTTTTAATTGTGTATAATTTATGAGCAAAATGACATGTGCTAACATTATCCTTTTTTTTGTAGGTCAGCACCTTGCAAGGAGGTAGTAACATCCAGTTGTGAAACTGGGAAAAGCCAGAGCTCTTGGATCAGGGAAACATGTCCCGTCGGAAACAGACAAATCCAAATAAAGTTCACTGTGAGTACTGGGCTTTTTATTCTGGAACCTGAGAACCCTGAGGGTTGGAAAGGAAGTGTAATCTGAATTTAGGTGATTGACTCACACTAATTTGTGAAGAAAAAAGGGTTAAAGGTGTCAAACATGATGGATTTAAAGTGTTTCTATGCTGGAGGAGGTCTTAGAAACCTGTCTTAGGAATAGGTGCTCTTGATTCATCCTTAGTATTCACATTAACAAACATTTATAGGATTCCTACTCTGTGCAAAGCCTTATGCTAGATGCCAAGGCCATAAAACAATATAAAGATATATAAGACTATAACGTAGCCACAGATATATAGATAGATAGATGGGCATATAGCAAGATAATATATGCTAAGTGCCAAATAGGGATGCTGCAGACTATGTGTACTACAGAAATTAAGAGGAGGGAGAGGGACTTCCCTTGCAGTCCAGTGGGTAAGACTGTACTTCCACTGCAGGGGCCACGGATTCGAGCCATGGGTTTGATCCATAGTTGGGGAACTAAAATCCCACATGCCCTGAGGCCAAAAAAAAAAAAAAGAGGAGGGAGAGAGCTCCATGGACTGAGATAGCCAGGGAATGCTTGATGGAAGAGGCCTTAGACTATGAACTTGAACTGGACCTTGGAAGGTAGAAAGTGGATTCTTTAAAAAAAGAGGAAAGGAGAGGTAAAATCAGTTAGGGGAAAGCAAAGAAACAAAGAGGGAATGCACGTGGTATGCTCAGGGGACAAGGAGACTTTGTATGAAGCAGAAGTTGCATTTTGTCCAGAAGCCATAGAACATGACGTTGGAGACATTTAACTCTGCATTGTAGAGGCCCGAAGGCCAGGCCAAGTTCACGCTTCACCCTGACTGTAAGGAGCTACTGAAGGTTTTTAAGCAGGGAGAATGGAGTGACATTCAGAATACAGTGTTTTGGGACTACAAAATAGTGTGTGGGATGGATCACATGAAGAAGAGACTGGTAACAAGAACCAGCTATGCACTATTGCCTTGCATTATTTCTCAGCAGGTTCATATATATGTTTTATTTTAGTAATTGGATTGTAAATTTCTGGAGGGCAGACACTATGTCCCATATATAATTCCTGCTATCCCTCTCTACTTCTAGCACTGCTCATAGTGGGTTTTCAAAAGTGCCTTATTAAATTAACACTAATATATCTATGTAGATTTGAGACAATTAACCAGTTTCCTATGATCTGGGGAGATAAGCATCCTCATTCAAATGTAAAAAAGAGACAAATAGCTCCGTGTTCTTATGGAGGACTGACTACAGCAACATTTGAAGGGAATTCAGTGGTATAACATATGAAAGTTTTTTGTTTTTTTTAAGGAAAAAAACCTACATTTGAGAGGATAGATCAGTCATGGAGTTAATATAAGAGGACTAAAATTTATTAAAAACATACCATATGCCAGACAGTATGTACCTTATTTTATTTTATTGGGTAATTTCAAAAGTAGGAAAGAAAACAGTAGGTTCAGAGGAATTAAGAGGACTTCAGCATTTTATAGATTAAATGAGATTAGGGTAGCAAACTTTCATATACAATTAATTCTTCAAGTCCTAGAAAAGTTTTATAAGACAGCGCAAGTTGGATACTTCTAGGAGTGTATTCTGGAGTAGGTGGATATGGAAGGCTGCCTAATATAAAGGTGAGTGGTTCAGGAAGGATTTAGAAACTGCTGCTAAAACAGTGAAATTTAGTGGGCCTGAATGTGACGATTTTCAAGAGAGATAAAATGAAGTATCTCTACCATAGGTAATACAACACAGAGGTTCAGAAGGATTGTCTTCTCCTCTCTGGTTGAAGGTGGATATTGAGAAGAGACACAGATGTGACCCCAAGAAGGCAGGGCAGGAAAGGAACTCTTAGTAGAGTGATGGGTTCACAAATAAGGCAATCACTGGAGTTGGGCATTTACCTCTAAAAGCCACCTGTCCAAAGAGACTGAGGAAAGTAGCTGGTGGGGATGATAGTATGATCAGGTAGGTACAGGGAAGCCAGTAAATGCTTGTGTGGCCAGTGCCTGCCCCCACATAGCATAAGTCGATAGCTGCATCTCCTCCCACCGTAATCAGTCACAGCCAAGATGAGCTGGTACTGGAGTTGGAAAACAGATGGACAAACAGACCACAGAGAAGGAGGGAATGTCATATCCGCAGCTGCAGAAATGCAGTTTCTAGAGTTGAGCTAGTGATGCTTGTAGTATTGTGGTGGAGCGGGTGGGACTTTGCAGTGGTGACCATTAAGAGGGCCGTGAACAGAAATGTTCGGTGCAACTAAAAAGCAGACCCGCAGGGAGGGGCTATTTTCAGTGATGCATTTGGGCAGGGAATTGTGAAGGCATCTCACATGATGGACTAAGAAAGAAGAAAGACACTGAGATTTGCTGGTCTCTGAGGACCTTCTACTTATTTACTATTTGGGGACTGAAGCTGGTCCTACATTTTTTGAAAGGTCATCTTCTCATTGCCCACGATAATGCCAAGTAGAAATAGGTAATTTCAGTCTTCTGACCATGTGCGTCTCCTAACCCCTTGCAGTGAAATAGAACCAATCAAATGTATTGAATTTAATGCTGCTCATCTATTTAAAGTAAACAGAATGAACTCAAGGTCTGGGAGGCAGGAAGGTCTGCAGAAGCTTTGCTTAAATGTCAAAGCCAATGGCATTTGAGCAGAGTAATGGCTGAGCTCCATTAGCTCTGCCTTCTGGGAACAAGAGGATCGTGTAGCAGGCAGCTCCTAAAAGAATATATTAAGAAGCCCTCCTAAAAGAATATATTAAGAATCCCATTGCTGTAGCCTGGCAGCATCTGTCAGATCCACTTTAGAAGTCAATGGGCAGGCTGCTCTGGCATATACTTGGCTTTCCTCAGGATTGTCTCTGTATCTAAATTACTGTCATGATCTCTCCTTTACCCAGAAACGTCCAGGCAGACTCTTGTGTTTTGCCCAGTTCCTTAATAGACTTGATGCAGAGCTTTTGGAATAAAAGTCCAGAATTGTTAGTCACAGAGGAACTGCATATGGGTTGAAATCTCTGTAGACCTCTTCCCTCCCTCCTTCCTCATCTCACTCCCTTCTGAATACAGATTTCTGTAACTGTTTCTAGAGAGGTTGAAAATACAATCCTTTGCACACTTTCATTTGGTGCTTTTGTACCAAGCAAACCACTAAGTAAAGGAAAACTTCCGTTTCTTAAGAGACTTTTGTTTTCCGATTATATATGAGACTAAAAACTTTCAACTTCAATTAAAGTTTTCAGCTTTTACAGAGAAGTAGGAAAAAGAAGCCTTTAAAGTCCCTTCTCTTCTAAAAAGTGCAGTTTGTTTTGTCTTCATTCATTGTTAGCATCCTTGTGAGGTAAATGGTTCTGTTCCCAATATGTGATAGCACCTCGGATTACGGAGACTGTCAGCTAGAAAAGGAATCCTAAGTGCCTCACTCCCAGTACTAGCTCATTTTATTCTGAATTAGGCATCTGCTCTCTTAGAATATGTCTCAGCTGCTTTACTTAATTTAAGTCAGCCAGACATTGCATTTATTTAACTGCACCAAAGACTCAAGAAAGAGAATTGTAAAATCTTTGTCTTCCAGTAACTTTCATCTCAGGCTTCTCATCTGTTCTACAGGCTTGTTTGCATGGCTTTGTTCTTATCTGGTCTAAAAAACCTTAGCCAAATCAGACCAACGGTATCTTGATTTCATACCACAAAAAGGAGAGGTAGTACCTTGCTTTTTACTGTTGAACTTAGATGACTTTTTCTCAACTATTAATAGACAAGTAAATACCCATGTTAAAGAAGATGGTTGCCCTACATTAATATCTAGAAGACAGAGGATTTTTTTTTAACCTACTCCAACAGTCTCAAGATAGAAGGAAATAATACTGCTACATTGTAAAAGCAGGCAACTGTATAACACTTCTTAATCACTAGTATCTCTATGGATCACATTATACTTGAGTTAATATGACATACTTTTAGCAATTATCACTACCTTCTTATGAAAGGATAATTCTGGACAGTCAGATTTAGGGATTAGGTGAATAGTGACTACTGGGAGATCATTCACATATCTTTTTCTGTGAGGTCGGCCAGAATCCCTCTTTATGGTTTTTATATATTTTGCTTTATGTTGGTATTTAAATAAGAATAGCCCTAAGGAGTAAAGTTTACCTTAGCCTTTTCCCCAAGTCAGGAATGGGATAAAATAGAAGAGCATAGCTTTTCTTTCCAAACTGCCAAAAAAGGAATAGCCCAACTATCCTAGGTGAGAATGCTCCCAAAAGTCCTAGATAGGGCAGCTGTATTGAACAGACTCTTCTCTGTTCTGTGAAGGCTGAAATATTTAGACAGCTTCAATAGGAATAAATTTTTAGCTCAAGTTTGATGGAGACTAGACTGAATTACTAGCTGATCTTGAAAATTACATATCTTTATAGATGTCCTTCTAATACAGTGGTGATTCCCCATTAAGAAAGGGGGGGGGACTTCCCTGGTGGCACAGTGGCTAAGAATCCACCTGCCAGTGCAGGGGACACGGGTTTGATCCCTGGTCTGGGAAGATCCCACCTGCCGCGGAGCAAACTAAGCCCATGCACCACAACTACTGAAACCCGAGTGTCACAACTACTGAGCCTGTGCTGTAGAACCCGCGAGCCACAACTACTGAAGCCCGTGCGCCTAGAGCCCATGCTCTGCAACAAGAGAAGCCACCACAATAAGAAGCACGCGCACCGCAACGAAGAGTAGCCCCCCTCGCCACAACTAGAGAAAGCCCGCGCACAGCAATGAAGACCCAACACAGCCAAAAATAAAATAAATAAATTAAAAAAAAAAAAGAAAGGGGGGGAAGTGTAGATTCTTAGTATGTTATAAACCTAGCTGGTTTCTGGATAGGTTTCTTTAGAGATGTCATTGATGAGACTGGTCTGCCCTTGATGATTATATGCTGGTACATAACTTGTTCATTAGTGTCATATCTGCCCACAGCCACCAGGTCCAAAAACATGCATTTACCCAGAAGAATTCAATAACTATTCCAGTTAGCCATGGTCTTGTGGTTACAGAGGAACCAACGTGGAGAAATTAAATATTTTACTCCTGCAAAGAGGGAAGAGGAGGCGCTATAACACAGAATTCATATTTTGCTCTCCCTAGCGGTAATTTATATCCAGTATGTCATCCTGAATATTATGAAAGTGGACTTAAAGCAGGTTATTTTTCGTTTACTTGAGGGCTGGGTGGCTAGAAGTACACTTGGACTCTTAGCACCTCTATTCCCACTCACAGTGTCAGTCAGAATAGCCATAATATTACTCTAACCCAGGCATGGTAACTCATCACATGGAATCAGAACCATAAAAATGATGGTTCCTTCCGTCAGTCTTGGCCTTGAGAACATTATTTTGGTATTTGAGTTGTATATATCAGTTTCTGATGGTAGGAAGGTAACACACTAGGATCAGAGCTATTCTTGTCACACAGAGACAAGCGTTTGTTTTCAGTAAAATTGCTCTAATGAACCGCTTAAAATTCTGTTTACAACTCTGCTAGAAAGCAACTGAAAAATATGGTAATTAAGGGTTGGACAGACTGGGGTCTGAATACTTTGTTCCACCATAGACCTTAGTTTTCTTCTAAGTAAAATATGGATAGTATTACCTACCACATAGAGTTTTGCAGAGAATTAAGGTGAGGTAGCCACTATAATGCACTTAACGTAGAGCCTGGAACTAGGAAGTGCCAAATAATCACTATTATTAGCATTTGGCACTTAGCATATAGTAGATGTTCAATGAATATTTGCTGAACAAATACCTAAATGAATCACATGAAGCCTACTTCACATCAGTTCTTTCACTGCCCAAGGACTAGTTGTACAGGTCAACTGACCAGTTCATTCCTCCTACATCATTGTGTCAGCCTCGGAACCTGAGCCTGTTTAATTTCCTCTCTCTCTTCATTAAGAAAGCGCCTGGTCTATTGTCAGACATTTCACTAGGGCTTTTTATTATTCTCTCTTGGTGGCTGGAGAATGGGGACTGTAGTTTCCACTCTGACTGAGATAATGGAAACCTCAAGAAACCCAATTCTCTTTTCTCCTTATGCCTGGCCTCTTGGAAATAAAAGAGCACTTAAATGTTAACTCTTCAATAACCACACAGATCCCAGGCAGAGTTCCTCACAGTAAATGCATAATCAAGGATGGGTCCGGGGCTTTTGGATACTGCATACAAAGAAGAAAAAAAAAAAGACCACACTAAACCAAGGAGACTAGATGAAATATTACCTGTTGCAAATTGGTTGGCATGTTTCAGGAAGTTTGTTCCTCAGCAGAAATGAGTTCACATATTATCTGTTTTCCTTTTAATCCATTATTTTTTATTTGCTCGTGGCTAATTCTAATAGATGTGAGAGAGTAAAGGAAGAACTTCTAGAGTACGTCTTATAAGGAGAATGGATGAAAGATGGGGTCATAGATACTGTTTCAGTTGGATTATTTGAAGCACTTGTTTATAGTCAGAGGCAGACAGAATCAGGACCATATTGCTAATACATTGAGATTCAGAGATTGTGCCCAGATTTTTTGCCCCATCTTCATTCCATCACTTTGCCACTTGCCTCTGTCTCCCCAGTCCTGATGGAAGGTTATAAATAGAATTGAGATTTTGATGTTAAATTGGTAAAGTAGCAATTGATCACCTTTAAAAGGAGTCAATATTAGGAGGATTTAAGAGAAGCAAATGATGCTTTCGAGAGCATCTGGCTTGTTGCCCAAGAAGAGTAGCTGTCCCCGGAAACCACTGGAGGCAACAAGCTGACTTGGAGATGAATGACCCCACCACAGGGTACCTGCCTGTCTCCTACCTTTGAATGGTCTGACTTTCCAACCAGCTTGCCTGGGGATGTACTGCCCAGCTGGTGGCCTGACTATTTTTCCTTGTGACCACCAGGGGATCAAGTATTTGCTGGGCTAGAAGAGCAAGCCCGCCAGGCGATGATGAAAACTGATTTTCCTGGAGACCTTGGCAGTCAGCGACAAGCTATCCAACAACTAAGAGATCAGGACTCCAGTAGCAGTGAGTTCTGCACCTTCTGGTAATGACTCAGGGCAATGGGAGAAGAATTATCAGAGTGTGTGTGCTCTGGGGATTATGCATGGGGGTTGGGAGGAAGACATGAAGAAGGAGATTTGTGGATCCTCAGTGTTCCCAAAGGTGTTCTAAGGTGTATGGGCATATGTTTGTCCAGAGAGAGAACAGGTTTTTTTTAACTCAAGGACTGCAGTACTTGGCATAGTGCCATACACAGATAGATTTGTGATGACTGTGATAGACAGGGGCATAGGAATAATGAGTGCTCAAGCAGCCCCTGGGCTAGGTCAAATGAAAAGAAAAAAATCCCTGTCTCTTAGGATCTGTTTATTCATAATTAATAAAATGTAAGAGTGGTATTAACGAAAGTTTTGCTTGAGGACCCAGTTTTAATGTTTTATAAGAGGACTTGCTTACCAGTGAGATTATGCAGCATGTAAAATGCTAATGTCGAGGTCTTCCCACACCAAGTCCTGAGTAGATCCCTTTGCTTAAGAGATTGAAAAGACAGTGGCTGGTAACTGGTTGAGCCTCATGGATTGTCTGTTCTGTGACTTGCTTGAACAAATACACTTTGAGATGTGTTATTTCCTAGGATGATTTCCACATCTGATCCATCTGATATTGGTTATTATTAGTGTCAATTCATATTGACATTTCTGATTTTTCTCCATGTTTGGGGTTGTAAAAGAAAGAAGAGGCAGAGAGTTCTGTACCTTCCAGGAACTACATTTTCTATTTAAATTAATACTCTAGCAATAAAAATAATAATTTAGCAAGTAATTGCTCAGGTACAGAAAAGTGAACCAAATATTTCTAGAAAATCTGTGGGAGCCACCAGTTTGAGTAATAGGTAGGAATGGCAATATCTATAGAAGTCTGATAGGTTTCCATTCTGGAAAAGTTGCATCATCCCTCTGCATGGCATACTTATTCTTTTTTTAACCTTTCTAGTAGAGAGATATATTTGGATTTTTGATGAATTACAAAAAGTGTTTGATACAGTGTTGTCTTAGACTACAAGTATTCCAAATAAGCTGGTGAGAAAATATAGTATGATTTAATCTGTGCCAACCCTTATTACTGAGATAGATTCACACTAAAGCTTTGGACCAAGGAATAAGGCATACTGTAGATCTTTCCAGGGCCCAAATCCAGTCCACCAACCAAGTGAAATATCTAACAGAGACACATGTATCTACTAGCAGATGATTTGGTTAGATTTTCTTTTGAAGAAAGGGAATGTAACCAGTTTTGCCCAGTTCTTGGTAGATTTAGAAATTATGTAAGGGATAGTAGAGAGAAGATAAGAAGCACACTGTTAGCTAGGAAAGCTGAGTCTCACTGCTGATGCTGAGAGCCTGGTGAAACTCTATCCTGTATTTCTCTTGCTGACAGTCAGGCCCAGGAGTCCAGGATCTAGGTGGTGTTAGGATGGGACTGGAGTCTGACAGCTTCCCTAGGTTTGGCTTCCTCTTGTGATCTTCAAAGTACTAGCACTTTTTTTTCCTTTCAGAAAGAACTCCCTATGTTATTGTGTTTTTTAAAAATCATTTCTTTTCCAATGTTATAAGTAATAGAGGAAAGAAATCAGCACACACAAACCTTGCAGATCCCCTAGCCACAGGCAGACCTCTGCATGGCCACATCTTGCACCCTGAACTAAAACAAATCAATTCTTTCTTTAGCCACGAGAAATTATATTTCATCCTAAAGTAAAGAATGTCCTGTTCCCTCCACTTGATGCATTCAATAATCCATCAGATAATCCAAAGAACCAACAGAAACAATGGACTTATTTAACGTAGAATGCTGAGTTACTAGCAGGGTAAGAACGCTGTGAGTCAAATACCACGACAGAATGCCCGAGGTTGGTTGCTGTGCTAACTTTTCCACTGTACTGAGCTTTTTCCCTATAAAGTGACATTTTTACCTAATTTCCTACTGCCTCCTTTATTGATAAGAGGAAAGAAAAACTTGTTGGTGTTTCTGTAATCATGCCTTGGGGTTTGTTGGGAGAGAACAGATTAGTGGGTCTCAGAATAGAATAGTGTATGTGACACCATGGAGAAATTGTGCAGGGAGGTTATGGAGAAAAGTAAGTAATAAAATCAGTGATAAGCATTGGTAAGTCAGAAGTGGTGTGTTGGAATGAGCATGGTGTGAGGTGCATAGGAGGTGTGATTTGAAAGTGTGAGATATTTGGGAACCCTGTGTAAGAAGTTATCATTTTTATGATAATATACAGGACCTAATAACCATTTTCCAATACAGTTTTGCCTCTGATTTTCTCTTTAGTGTGTATATGGCAATATAAACAATTATAGCTGGCTTCCACTTAACGTGATTTGTACCCAAATAAGCGCTGATACAAACTATATTATGGAAGATCTGAGAATGTTTTCCATTTTAGCTGCAAACTTTAGGGTGGAAAGCAACGTAAGATGTATTCATGCAAAAATCAGAAGAAGTGACCAGTTTGTGTGTTCCAGGTGACAGTGAGGGTGATGAAGAGGAGACCACACAAGATGAAGTCTCTTCCCATACATCAGAGGAAGACGGAGGGGTGGTCAAAGTGGAAAAAGAGTTAGAAAATGCAGAACAGCCTGTTGGTGGGAACAGTGTGGTAGAGCATGAGGCAAGTGACAAATGGCTCCTGAGTCCGGGAACCTCCTTACCCTTCTACTCTGCCCAAGATGCCTCTCTTCCACATGTAACACTCTTGCCTCTGAGGGTCCCCTGGGCTTCATATGAAGCCTGTCTTCCTTCCCAACATGAGTTACCCAAACCTCAGACACACAGTTCTCTTCACACCCAGCTTTCCTTTTCCACCCACATATCACTTCACTCCCACACAGCTCTTCTTCCTAAAGCTCCCCACTTCTTCCCAGCAGAACATCCGTCTTTGCAAAACTATTAGTTGACTTCCTCAGGTGTACTCTTGAATATGCTTGCAAATTTCAGTCAAAGTATTAACTGAGGTGCCATCTTTTCACTAAACTGTTTCCTAAGGATTCCTGTAAGAGGCATGGCAGTAGGGAAAGCTGATCTTCTCTACAGAGTTTACCTTAGGGGAAAAAAAAATAGATAAGCTCTCTCTGGAGTAATACTATGTCTTCATGGCAGGAAGCCTTGGAGAAAATGAAGATGGGAGCAAATTTAATTCCCTTTCCCCTATCACTTTTTCCTTTGACCCACAATGGGAACCTAATAATAACATATGATAAGAGGTTGTGTTCCTTTTAACAGGATACCCTTTTAAAAGAAGTAGGGGCAGGGAAGAGACTGGTAAACTGTGTTCATGAATTGCCTACTTGTTAAATTGCAGGTCACGGAGAATTTGAATTCCGACCCCTTACTTGGACTCTGCCAGTGTCCCCTCTGCCAGCTGGACTGTGGGAGTCGGGGGCAGCTAATTGCGCATGTGTACCAGGTATGGCGTGCGGAGCCGCATGCTCCAGAACACGGGCGCCAACAACTTGTGTAGCCTTTGCCTCCAACCCCGGAAAGAACCTTGGGTTGTTGCTTCCACCAAGACTCCACTCCAATCCTCAGAAAATTGTAGAGAATAAGTGGGATATGTTGAGTGAATATGTTCTGGGTTCCCAGGCAGACACACTGTGAAAATTAAGTATCATTTTTTTTCTAAGTTACTTAAGACATATTTAAAACAGTGGAATAGAAAGTGGGCTTTGTTTTAAAGAAGAAAAAATGAGTTAACATAGGTGTTTCTGAAGTATTGGAGAAAGATAGTGTAAACCAGGGGATCAGAACTAGACAAACTTTTGTTTCCTTTTTTTTCCTGATCCAGTCGCAGAACATGTGCCTTATGCTCTGTATTGAACAGGCATGAGCACACATGGCAGCCTGAGTTTTACCATAAAAATAATTGGTTCATGAGGAGAAGCATTTCTTCAGGAGACTGATTTTAAAAGACTGAAGAAAAGGCAGTGCATTTAAATACCTTTTGGATATCAGTCTTTCCATCCAGCTTCTAGACTTGACCTTCAGTGCTCCTTTAAAATGCACTTGTGGGCTTCCCTGGTGGCGCAGTGGTTGAGAGTCCGCCTGCCGATGCAGGGGACGCGGGTTCGTGCCCCAGTCCAGGAAGATCCCACATGCCGCGGAGCGGCTGGACCCATGAGCCATGGACGCTGAGCCTGCGTGTCCGGAGCCTGTGCTCCGCAATGGGAGAGGCCACAACAGTGAGAGGCCCGTGTACCGCACACACACACAAAAAAATGCACTTGTACCTACACAGCATGTGGCAAGCAGGCCGTGAGAAATTATCCTGAGCAAGAATTCTTCTCAGGCTGTGGAGTCCCGTTGTCCCCCAAGCCAGCCACATGTCCCAGTACGTAGTCAGAACTCAAACTAATGAAATCTGAGTGATGGTCTGGATGGCCTTGCCCTTCTGAAGGCCCTTTAACACAAGAGACTCTTACTTTTCCAGGTGCTAGATAGGGAGAATAGTTGCAAGTCCTTGTTCTAACACTAAGGAAAGGGGACGTTTCCCAGAAAGTAGTTCCTAAGTGGGTACAGATTGTCCAGGAGCTGGTGTGAGTTGACAGATTAAGGCTCTCTTTTACAGCACACTGCAGCAGTGGTGAGCGCCAAGAGCTACATGTGTCCTGTCTGTGGCCGGGCCCTTAGCTCCCCCGGGTCATTGGGTCGCCACCTCTTAATCCACTCGGAGGACCAGCGGTCTAACTGTGCTGTGTGTGGAGCCCGTTTTACTAGCCATGCCACGTTTAACAGGTTAGCCGGGCAACTGACCCTCTGTGCTGGGAACAAATTACTGGGTGTGGGTTCTGCTTTCCCAAGTCGAAGTGAAGGTTAGAGATGGGCAATGCAAAGGGAACTGACTCTTGACTCTTTGTAAATACAAGTAATGAGGCTAGTAAATATGTCCATTCCATTAGACATCCTCAAAGGGAAATGAATTCTTATTTCTTTCCTCGATCAGAATATCTTCAACTAGAAAGAGATGTGGGGAAGACCAAGACCATTCATGAGAAAGAAGTTACAGGGTGCTGAGAGGACCCTAATGTGAGGACAGAGTCTCCACTGTGTCCCAGGAAGACTGGAACTGTGTAAATTGTGTCTGAGTCCCATTTGCTAGTGTACAACGCAGGGTCGGCTGGGGGGAGGTGGAGCCAGTGGACTGGACCTCCCCTGAAGGCAGCCTCCGCCTCAAGGAGGACTGCCCTGCACAGTTCCTACAAATACCATCAGTCCAGCTTGAATGGAACTGCACATTGTAAGGGCTCATCTGATTTCTGGTGGCTTGCTGTGGTGGTTGGCTCAGCCCCTAACTCCAGGTGGGCTTTAAGACTTGGTAGACAACCTAGCCCAAAGAAGGGCAAGGGTGGAAAGGTAGAGGAGGTCTCCCAAGCACTCATACTGACCCCTAGTGGTGAACTTGGAGCAACTGGCCTGGTAGGACAGAGTAAGTCAGGGCTGGATACCTGAGCCTTGTTAGACCGTGGCATTAACCATCTAAACTTTTTGCTTTCCAGTGAGAAACTTCCTGAAGTCCTTAATATGGAATCCCTACCACCAGCCCACAGTGAGGGCCCCTCCAGTGCTGAGGGGAAGGACATTGCCTTTAGTCCTCCAGTGTACCCTGCTGGAATTCTGCTTGTGTGCAACAACTGTGCTGCCTACCGGAAACTGCTAGAAGCCCAGACCCCCAGTGTACGCAAGTGGGCCCTGCGTCGACAGAACGAGCCTTTGGAAGTCCGGCTGCAGCGGCTGGAACGAGAGCGCACAGCCAAGAAGAGCCGGCGGGACAATGAGACCCCCGAGGAGCGGGAGGTAAGGCGCATGAGGGACCGAGAAGCCAAGCGCCTGCAGCGCATGCAGGAGACAGACGAGCAGCGGGCACGCCGGCTGCAGCGAGATCGGGAGGCCATGAGGCTGAAGCGGGCCAATGAAACCCCGGAGAAGCGGCAGGCCCGGCTCATCCGGGAGCGGGAGGCCAAGCGGCTCAAGAGGAGGCTGGAGAAAATGGACATGATGTTGCGAGCTCAGTTTGGCCAGGACCCTTCTGCCATGGCAGCCTTAGCAGCCGAAATGAACTTCTTCCAGCTACCTGTGAGTGGGGTGGAGTTGGACAGCCAGCTCCTGGGCAAGATGGCCTTTGAAGAGCAGAACAGCAGCTCTCTGCACTGAACCACACCCTCCTGCCTGCCTTCCCACTCAGCCGTCCCCAGGGTCCTGTCCTTGCTGCTGGAGGCAGGCCCGAGTTTGTTGCAGGTGGACCTGTGTACCCCTTGCATATGGGAGCAGGATGATGGGGTCAGGAGGCACCCAGCTCAAGGCAGCTCTGGATGAGGGAGCAGGCACTCCAGACACCTTGACTCCCCAGCCCACTGCTGCAGGGCATGAGCATAGGACTCTGGGGCCCTAGTGTGGCCCATACCCACCCCACGGAGTTGTGAGGGCTAATAAATTAATTTTATCTTTACTGGCCCTTTCCTGCTTTTCTCTCGATTTCATTCTAGCAAATCTAGGAGAGACGTGGATGGAAGTTTTCAGGCAGGGACGTCTAGCCATTGTCTTTTTCCGAGGGAGGGTGCTCCTCAACAAAGGCTCTCCCAGCAGAGATCCCTTATCTGGCCCTTCACAAGTTAATGACATTAAGGAAGAACCGATGCTGACTTTGTGAGGGTGCATGCCCACAACACTAATGAAGATCACCTGTGATCCCAAGAGCTATTTCAGCCCAGCTTCCTTTTCCAAACTCAGAAGTAGACGCCTTTCCTCATAACTGGCATTTCTAAAGAGGATGACGTATTTAGACCAGGTACCAGCTACTTTTCCCAGTCTGCCAAACTTTTAAATATTCTACCCTAGACAGCACTCAGTTGCATTCAGGAATACATTCATAGAAATAGCTGCAATATTAAGGTTCATAGTGCCGAGGAACTCATGTTTGAGAGAAGAGGTAAAAACCCATCTTTTTATTTATTCCTCAGAGCCAAGGTAGGATAATTGAGGAAAATCCAGAATTAAGGTGCCACGAGAGCTCAGGTCAGTAGCGGTCAAGGCCAGAGCAAAATGACGACTCTGGCAGTTTGTATGGCTGCCAAACCATGGAGGAGACGAGCTGAGGTCATTTCTAAAAAGGTTCTGTGATGGTACACAACAAGCACAGAACTTTCCTTAGCCTGCACCAAAGGTTGTATACAGTTTAGATAATCACAGATCTTGAAGTCCAGAAGGAAGTGCCCTAGTTAAGTTGTAGCCAGAAAAATAACTATGCCAGGAATGTGGACCTCTTCCAATATCGTAACAAGGAAACTTGGACTCCTCTCTGACCTCCACAGGTTCAAGGCTATTTAAGAGTGTTAACTGACCCCCCACCAAACCAGGTTTAATTCCCACCAGGCAGGCCGAAATATTTGTCTTGAAAAATACAAAAATATTAATAAGCTTATTACAAAATACTGGACATTTAAAAGAAAATATTTAATTGAGCCAAATGGCTTTTTCTCACAGAGCCCCACATGGAAGTCCTACTTGGGATGTTTCAAAATGGTTGAGCACTCATTATGTGTCAAAGATTGTTCTGAGCACTTTCGTGGATTATCTCATTTAATTTTTACAACGAACTGTGAGTTAACGCAAACTCAGGAATTAGGTGCCTGGATTTAACATTCTGTACTGCTAATTAATAGCTGTGTAACTTTGGGTAAGTTACTTAAACCTCTTGGTTTCCCCACCCACAAAGTGAAAATAATAGTACTAGCAACAAATGGGTATTAATATATAATGCACCTAGGCTATTTTGTGGCATGTAGCAAGTGCTCAATAAATGTATGAGTAACTATCATGTATCTGAGTGCTTCACCTCTTACTAGTGGCAAGCTAAGTTCTGGAGCTGACTTATTCCAGAAATTTCTGGCAGTATTCCTGAGAAAAGAATTGGAGAAAAGGCCAGCAGTGAGGGCATCTACAGGTCCTTGTGACTGATTGTGCTAGAACAGTATCTGAGTCTACAGGTAGATTCCTGGGTCCCTGAAACACACACAACAGAACACACAGACCATGCTTCAGGACTAGCTCGTGCAATCTGCCCCCAGCCCACCACATGAAGATGGGCACCATTTGCTCTCTATTTCAAGCTCTGCCGCATAGGCCTTCTATCCCCCACCCCATGGCCACCATCTAAGGCTGGGATACGAAGAAGGCGCAAACACCAAAAGGAAAAGCTAGTAGTTTATATAGATAGATATATAGATATATAGATATTGATATATATTGTGTTTACATAGTCCACAAGTTAAATGCAGGTATCCATAAGAAGAGCATTAACAATAAAAATACAATCTGTGTGTAGCCAAGTACAGAGACTTAAAATGGTAAAACAGCAAAAAGGATCTCACAAAAGTACAAATATACAGTACAAATTGATTTATTTAAAACAGTTACAAAAAAGCACAACAAAATAGAGATTATCCTTAGAATTATTAATGCTTTGTTAAAGATCAGGTAGGATTAGAGGGTAAGAAATGGTATCGGGTGGGGGGAGCACCTGACTAGTTCTAAGGCTTTAGATACAATGCAGTTGATTACATATTAATTTAGCCATTACATACTGGGGATAGTAGTTGGGGGATCAGTAATTTATCTACAGGGAACTCCTACACAAATCAGATCCATCCATCAGACCTCCCCAGTGCCGTCCTTCTCTACTACTCCTGAGGACCCTAAAGCCACCTGGATGACATTTCCATCCTTTCTCCACCCCATTCCCTATCCATATATTCTTCCCTCCCCTAAGGTGCTGTGCAAGCTGAGAGCAGTCTGCTCTCTGCAGCTGGAACATATACTGTTTTGGCTACAGGGATCCTGTGTGTGACTAGGAAGGTTGTAGGGGACAGCCTTATTTTTAATACTTCAAGTTTGCCACGAGTCTCTTCCCCGACACAAGCTTCTCCTGAATGCGAGTGTCACGCAAATGAGGGATGAACCCTGCCTTCAGCAACATCAGCAATGCACTAACCACTCACAGCTCACAACTATGTGCATACTCCCTGTCTGGGGAGTGGGTGTAAAACCACTGTGTCATCAGCTTGTTCACACTCGCGCTCTCTCTCTCTCTCTCTCTCTGAAGAACCTCAGTCCCCATGACAGTCATAAAGACAGAAATAAACGCTTGAAAGTTTGACAATAGGTAAAGGCACATGGGCTGCCGCCACACACACTGCAGACAGGAACCCAGTTTGAGGCCATCTTCACTGCTGGGCATTTGCAGCAGAATGGCTTGGGGATCACACAGACTTTGAATTTGCAGTCTACCAGGGGAGGATCTAGGCTTAACAGGAGAACGAATAAAGAAACCTTAGTGTGAAAAGTGCATTTATTACTACTGTTCCTGCTGGGGAGGCTCAGCAGGGTAAACCGCACCACCTCTCCTCCTTCCGCCCCAGGCACTGTGCATAGTCTGCAGGTAAGGAGAGAGTGCAGTCAACTCTAGCATCTCAAGGGCCAGTGTCATCCTAGGCCCAGACCAGGATTCTGGCCCAAAGATGGATCCTAGAGTTGAAAGAGCAACTGACAGCTGCAAGGACCCAGATGCTTATTTTATTATTGCATAATGTGGGAGGCCTTCCCTCTCCCAGGGATGCTGGAGGGTGAAGGCTTCCCGGCAAAGGGCTAACAGGTTCCTGGTCAACATCCAACCTAACACGGTTCAGCTCTTCAACTGTAGTGTACACTTTTTCCCATCTGGAAAGTATTGTAGCTTCAGTGTGGTTTAGTAAACTTAGCCCTAGGAGGCCAAGAAATCTCCCTAAAACTTGGCCTCTGCCCTATTTGCTTTGTTTTTAAGACTGTGACTTAATCTCCCATGGCCAATTCAACCAATCTGGTTATCTTTACTCCAATGGACCCAAGCCCTTGCCCAGTGAACCCACGTCCACCCTTTATCTCCAGTGTGATCACTCAACTCTTCAACATGCCTGCTTGTTGCAGGTTTAAATCATACCACCACCCTGTGCATCTTCTATGGCGCCCAGTGGTAAAAATAAAACTAAACCCCACCTGAGGGTCTATTTCAAACTTCAAACGCTCCCCCAACCCCAGAATCCATTTAACTGGAGCCAGATGAACCTCCCTGGGATGCTGACACAGGCCCTAATCTGGTTCCCCATCATTTAATTTTTAAAACAGGACACAAGATATCATAAAGGAAAGCAGTTAATACAAAGAAAACACCCACTTATAGGACCTGCTTGTCTCTCCCTCAAGAGAGTCAGATATTTGGAGCCAAAGGGCTCCCAACAAGCACTGAAGCCATATCCCTTTGGATTCACCAGCCCACCAGCAGCATTTCATACTATCCCTACTCAAGATGACTTTGTTATAAAGTAACACTTGCACATGTAAGGATGGACAGGATGCCTGGATTTCACCTATATGGCCAAAGACACAGAAAGACAGAGAGCTATCAAGGGCAGCAAGCAGGACAGTGAATAGACAGCAGCAGTGGCAAAGCAGCACAGACCAACTGGGACCAAGAGTGTAGAAGGGTCAGTCCAGATCTACTGGGGTCCCTCCCCCTTGGGTACGAGTGCTCAGCTCTGACCTCCCAGTCTCCCCTTCCCCCATGCCACTCCCCCTCCTCTGTGTACACTAATCTTGATAGGAATGATGATCCAAGACTTGGATGTATTACCGTCCTTCACCTGGTTCCCCTACTCCCAAACTGGTATAGGCATTTCTATTTAATGCCAGAGTTAGCCATCCTCCTTTCTACCCCTAAGCTCTGGGACTGTCCTACTAATGACATTGGCCTTCTTTAACTGCCCATTCCCCCAAAAGCTGACAGCTTCCCTCCAAAATGCTGTCTCAAAACTGCTCTTACATCTCTTATAATAACACTTATGAAATCTTTAAAAGGACGAATGGACACACCATAGGTAACTCTCATTCCTCATGCCTGGAAGAAAAGACTGAAACAGAGGGAAAAGGTAAGGGGAATACCTCAGCTCTGACCAAGATTTAGAGCAGAGCTTCTTCCCCTGGGAGAAGACACCTCTGCAGCTCAACAAAGTCAAGTATTAATATATTACATACGCATGGCACAGTATTATAGGAAGTGCTGGTGCTGCTTCACCAGCAAGAGACAGAAGAGGAACAGCAGCAGAAAGTTCAGGGCCCAACTCGCCAAGGTGCACAAGATTTTCTCTTTCCATGATTAAGGGGAAGTTATCAGGCTGGGCAGTGAGGGTTTCTTGTATTTACACTACTTGGCCTCTATCTGGTTAGATATAGGTTTGTTCCCATAAGGAGGAAGCTCGGTTGGTGCCCTTGGTGGATATTTCTTTAGTGTCCACTGTGTGCCTGTCGCTATATTCAGTTGATGAGCCTTCCTAATGAGGAAGGATGTTTCTGAGAAACCCATGCATGAGAAACTAGGAATGAGTTGCTCACGGAACAGCCAGAAACAAGGCCTTCTCCGAGGGCCGTCCTCTGAGAGGATTCCTCGAGACTCAGCCCCACAGGCCCCCAACTGTGGGAAACAAGCCAGAGAAAGCAGCATTCAGAGAGATAAGGGGACAGAGAAGGGAAAAGACATGATCCCAAATGTGTACAAGGTTGAGTGTTCACCAGACACGGTTGGTATTTGGTTCTGAGGTGAACTGGAGACTTACATACTTGTGGTCAGGTCAGCAGCTTCCTCTGGACGGGGCTCCAAAAGCTGACTGACCAGGTAACTGCTCTCAAGGAATGAAACAGTGGAGTGTAGGGCTTGCAGCGAACAAGCCAGTCTCAGTCACTTTGTTCCCCCAGGAGAACAACCTTTAGCACCTGAACACTAAGAAGGACTCCATTCTCAGAACTCCCCCTCCCCCTAGGAGGTAGGTAAGATTATTTATCCCCATTTGGCAGCTGGGGAGGAAGTGAAAGAGCGAGAGGTCACAAGACTTGCCTAAAGTCTCTGACAGAGCAGATATCAGACCTCAGAGGTTTGGGACTCCTGACAACAGGCTAGGCCTTGGCCAGTCCATCTTGAAAGGAAATGCCAGGGTCATACCCCAGGAGAAGCCTCATAAGAGAGCTGAGTGGACAATACCCTGAGTTGTTCAAGAGTCTAAAGACCCCCAAAAAAACAAACAAAAAACCCACCCACCCACCTGAAAGCTGATGGGGGAAGCCTAATTCTCAACACCCACTGGAATCCCACAGTCCGAGGTGATGCTGAAAGTCGTGAAGAAAAAGTGGGCTTAAGACACAGGGGGCAAATGCAACTAAGATTGAAAATACTCCTGGCAGAGGAATACTCCACCATGAAATGGAATCTAGGAGACTTTTCAGGTATTGAAACATTATCAAGACTATTCTAGGGAATTCCCTGGCAGTCCAGTGGTTAGGACTCTGCGCTTTCACTGCTGAGGGCCCAGGTTCAGTCCCTGGTCAGGGAACTAAGATCCCACATGCCACATGGTGTGGCCAAAATTTAAAAAAAAAAAAGAGTATCCCAAAACCTTAGAGCTGGCTATGGGAGGAGACAGCCTGGAGAAGCCTGAATGCTGGGAGGAGTGGAGTAAGATGGGAGGGACTCTAAAAGCGCAAGGATGGGCACTGCCCAGCCAGCTGTACTGGTCCCAACCCGGGGCATAATTCCATTCGTTTCTCCACCAACTGGTTCAGCTGCAGAAGAGGAGAGGACATGATTCTGAGTTTTTAAAAATAGAGAATAGAACTGAAAGGAAAACCAGAGAGACCCCTACACACCAAAAACTAGAGGTCTTGGTCAGAGTGGACAAAACCAGTTTTGCAGAAGGGGAAAGGCAGTGCAGCTACAAATAGGCCCAGGTCAAGACACCATGCAGACAGGTTAGGTCAGCGGAAGGGTGGGGGCAGTGCAGGCACTTAGGCACAACATAGACAGACAGAGGATCGGGTGTAGGGGCCCAGGGAAAAGGGTCCACTGGTTCTTTCAAAAGTCACCATTACCAACTAGAGATTCAGTACAATTTCAAAGTGGGTCTGGCATGCTGAGTAGGAGGAGCCTTGTTAGGTCAGCTACCTTTCCAGAAGCCCTGCCTACAGCCCGGTCAGTCTGGCTATCGGGTCTTTCTCCCAAAGTCCCGTGACTGGGTCCCTGCCAAGGCAGTACTTCACTCTGAACCCTGGAGCGGCTTCTCTCTCCTAATGCTAGAAGCCTTGTGGGAGGAATGATGGGGAGAGATGGGAAAGGGCTGAAGCAGAGGATCAAGCAGAGTCCCCTGCACACCCAGCCTTAGACATCTGTAACAAAACTACCCTTTAAAGTGCACAGCTCTCAAAAGAAGAGTTCTGGGTGGGAACCCTCTTATTTCCAAGCATGGGGCCTCCTGCCCTCCCATCACAAAAAAGAAAGGAAAAAAAAAAAAAAAAAAAACTTCAGATAGCTGAACTGCTACTATAAGCTGTGGATCATCATTTTTGGCTCTTTCTTTGCTCCCTCCCTCTGCACCTGCTCCCAAAGCCTGACTCTCTCCTTGAAGGAGCTAGGGATGAGGAGGAAAGAACAGGGAGGCCCTGATATTTGGAATGTTTCTTATCCTGCGTGCACCCCCTTGCTTCCTTGGCCCGGGCCTGCTGCTCCCCATCACAGCACCCTCTGGGGCTGTTCTGAAAAGATGCCATGGGGTAATGGGCAACAGACCATGCCTTGGGAGGCTGCCTTCACGCCTTCTCTTCCCCACTAACCTCACTGCCAAGAGAGCCATCCCCTGCTCGGCATGTGCAAATCCTCTGCTTGCTCACGGTGAGGCCCAGCTCTGGGGTAGCATCCCAGTCCAGGTCTGGGAGAGGTTCATTTTCCTGCATTGGAACGCCCTTCAATGGACAGCTTTACCTCCTGTGGAATGAAAGAGGGACGGAGCAGCGCAGCCCGTGCCTCCTCCCCTTGCATGCCGTATCTTTGGAAGCTCGGGGCTGGCCAGCAGGCCTGAGCACCAGGCTCTGGCTGCAAGGGCTCTACCATTCGGGAGCCCTCGCCTAACGGCTGGCTTTTCCCATCACTGTCACATTGCTCTCGGGGTCCCAAGACTGTCCTCTCAGGCCTTTCTCGGGGAGGAGCCAGCTGGCCTGGGGGAGCACAGCTGGACTGAGAAACTGAGTGACTGTTCAAGCTCTGTAAACTGATAGAGATGCAGACATCTCCCACCTGTAGCCGATGGCAGGGCAGAGAGAAGAGCTGTGCAGTCCGCCCAGGGCTGCAGGAGGACCAACCCTGGCCATATACAAAGAAGGGGTGCTCGGGGGGCACCTCGATGCTCACTTTGCTCTGCTGCTCACCCACCACGAAATGCAGCATGACAAATCCAGGCCACTGGCTCTCCTGAATGTCCACGACTGTGCTAGAGTCAATCTTCAGCCCCCCGCTCACTTCGGCACTGCGCACAAAATCCTGGGTCTGGAGGTCCTCCACCCGCTTCAGCTCCCCTGTAGCCAGCTGGATGATGGCGCCTTTCATGAAATGGGAGGGCAAGTGGGAAGAGGTAAAGGGGGGTGGCGTTGACTCCTTGTCTGGGAAGGCGGCTCTGGCCTGCATGTCCAAACTTGACGCCACCAGGATCTCCGAGCCCATGGGTAGCAGGCCTGGGTCAGTTCCAGTGGGCACCAGGTTGCCATTGGCTACAACCATTGCTTTGGGTAAAGGTCTATGTTTCAGGGGCTCCTGATGGGATTGAGGGTAGAACCCTCGGGCCTGATTTTTCTCGGCCATCTCTGCTGCGTTCCTGGCTGACCCTCGCCCCTCACCCTGATGGTCGGGGTTATGATGGGACAGGTTGAGGGGGCTGGGCTCACCCTTCCTCTGAGCTGCCACCACACGATAGTCCTGAGAAGCTAAAGCACCAACCACCCGCTGGACCTCAAGGTCGGTGTCTGGGGTCCCTCGGTGTGCTGGCACTGCCACCTCTACCCGTGCAGTCTGAGAACCTGAAAACAACTGTCCATCCACCACACATTCTACCACTGGCACCAGTCCCTGGCCCTCACCCTTGCTGTTGGGGGAGTCGAGGGCTTCGCTTTCCCGTCTCACTAAATTTCGCTCTCGTTGTCTCTGTCCATTGGCAGCGGCTGCTTCCAGAGCAGACTGGCCCTCCTGAGGGGTAAGAACTGGGCTGGCACCTGCTGGAGGGGTTTCATGCATGGTGTACCCAGCAGGCAGCCTGGACATCTGATAATAAATGGGCATCCGGCCTGGAGCGAGGTCCAGTGGCTGAGTACTCGAGTGATGTGGCAACTGTCCAGGTGGGGAGGTGGCAGAGGGGGCTTTGTTGAATGAACGGGCCGGGGATGAAGCCTGGGGGGGAGGAGTGGCTCCTTCTGCCAGGAGTGAGGCATATGGCACAAAGTGTGGAAGGTGAGAGGTGGCGAGGTTGGCAGAAGGAGAAAGGAGGGGACTCGGTAGGAAATTAGGTGGCACAGCATAGGGAAGGCTATAAGGAGACCCGATAAACTGCAGAGAGGTGGACGGGAGCTGAGCATAGTGGATTGGGGGATAGTGGATTCCTGGATGTTGAATCAGTGAAGACGCTACATTAAATGTGGGGGGCAAGGGGCTCATGTTCACCACAGACGGGAGGCCAGTTGGGGAGAAGGTGGCAGGTGGCACAGCCACCTTATACAGCATGCCATACTGGTCCACCGTCAAACCAGTGATGGCCTCAGCTCCATCACCCCCCAGGCTGACTCTGGCTCCTGCCTGGCTCTGCCCGGCCACCACCACCCCTCGGGACCATTCAGAGGCATCACTGGAGGGTGTGTGGTTAGTTGAGCAGCTGGTAGTTCTCCCCATATCCTCGCTGGTCACGGGGAGGTCTCGTTTCTTTGGTGGAAGGCATTCCTGACTCCTCTCATGAACAGGTTTCATATTGCTTTGTGGTGTTCCTGGAGCCTGGAAGGGGTCGGCTTGCTCCTTGGGGCATCAGAAGGGGCTTCTTTGTGGCTCCCCTGCACCCCTCTCTGCTGCTGGCTGGGGCGCCCACATCTGCTAGGGAACAAATCAGAGGCAAAGAAAAGTAACCTAGGGGTAAACCAAGTCAAAGGAAAGAGCAGGAACTGTGTCCACGGAGGAAGATGTAACAAAGGGGACTGCTGGAAAAAAAGAGGAATGAGAAAGGAGCAGACAAAGATGCTACCCTTCTCGCTCATCCAGCCTAGGACGTGAAAGAAACAATCACGGAAACCACAAAGAGGTACAAGGACAAGCATTCAACAATGCATAAATAACCTGTGGGCTCCACAACCCCAGGGAAACCAACAGCTTCATGATTAGCTGTTCCTCTGATGGGGACCTTGACTATTCTAAGCCTTTTCCCTTAAGGGGGATTTGAACACGTGGTCTTTGCTGCTGGCTCCTTTTCCTAACTTTCTCCTTTTGCCACCAAACACTACCATGCTATCTTCTTTCCTGAACATATGATCTCATCCTTGCTTCCTTTCCCCAGCCTAATTTGGGTTATTATCTCACCTATCGCCATCCCCCCCACCCCAGGCCTGCCTAAACTCTCATCCTCCTTTGCCTCATATCACCACTACCCCAAGGACCCAGGGGTCAGTCAATAGGTCCTGAGGGCTGCACGTCTTGTTTTTTTTTTTAAAACGTTGTTCCCTAAACATGTTATGAAAGTATCTTCTTCACCCCATGAAATACTACATTCAAACTTGGGCCCTATGGGAGGTGATTGTACTGGTGTTTTCTACAGTTTATTTATTTCTCCTCTCCAAAGGGCAACAAAACTCTTCTGACCTTCCATAGACTTTGTGTTCCCTAGTTTGCCAAGACTTCTTTTCTTCCCATTGACCACCATCAGTTGGCCTTCTTCATGCATTCCCTTTCTTTTTTCTTTTGCCAATGGCTCCTTTTCCATTGTAGGTCTGCTCTAGGCACCACTTCTTAAAATTCTGGTTCTATTCCTCCAAACATGCCTGTTTATTGCTATCTCAGGTCTATATGATTCATAAGAAAGTTCTCTCTCCCCTTTCTCTATCACCTTTCACACATGCTTTTGTCCATTTTCATAAAGTATCTTTCTGGTCTGAACATTTCAACACATACGAAATTTTTCACCTATTTCTTCCTATCAGGCTTCAGTTCTTCGGATCTGAAATGAGATTTCTATGATATTACACTCTGTTCTGTTTTTCCACTGCTGAATTCCAGATGTTTTTCCACAACAAGGTATCCAAAGCACCTGTATTACCTGAGCTTCCAGTGGTGTTTCTGAGCAGCTGTAATAAGAAGCAGTGTCCTCCCCACTGGCTTGGGAGCCTAGGAGACAGAAATAGGAATAGAGTAAGCAGGAACCTAGCCTCTGATCCTCCCCAGGATCATCAAGAAAGGTAATTCCAAAACCACAAAGACATTAAAGTCCAGGAGGCCCTGCCTCCTACTCTTCTCCAGAGGTAACAACACATTAAATTCTAATTTGTAGGACAACATCTCTGGAAAAAAATTTCCATGTGTCAAACTTCATTGTTTTCCTTAACATCATATTCTTCGTTCTCTACCTGTACCTATTCCCCAAAGGTTAAATTTACTTCCAATCCCAATTTCAGGTAAATGTACAAATAAACGTGGAAGACTCAACATTGTCCCCATGTGAACAAAGGGAAGCAGGAAAAATCAGCCTCACGGATTTCACTTTTATTCAGGGCTGATGAAAACACAGATGTGGAGGTTATTTAAATGAGATAAGAGGCACTAGAGGAAAAAGAACAATTATTTATGTTTCTGGGGCAGAAAAAGAGGTCAAGGGGGAGTCACTCAAAGGGAAGCCTTATTAGCAGATTTCCAGGGTAAAAAAACAGGCTCCTCTGTGTGTGTGTGTGTGTGTGCGTGTAAAATTTTCTAAGTGACAACTTTGTACCACATGCTGAATCAGGTGTGACAGTAACTGAAAACATTCCCTTTGTCCTCATGTAGCCTACCAGTGGGAAACAAAACTCATGCTAAACTGTCAATATCTGAATCTACACATGCCAGAAACGTTAAGCACTGAAGAACAGAGCCTTAATCTCTAAAAACAGAGAAAGTACTACTGACCAGTACTCAGAGAAACTACTACCCACTGCGCTGTCCAAGTCCTAAAGAACACTGCACGCCTCAAACCAAACTGAAGACACTTCCCTCTTAAGATCAGCAAGGTGAAGATGTACAAAAAGAAAAAAGTGACAAGGTGGAAAGACAAATTCTTGGTTCCATAAACACAAATTCACACAGTGGGCACAAGTCTTGCATCCCTTCTTTGCCAGCAGTTCCAGTGACTGAAAAGCAGTTAGATTTCTCTCTCATTCCCAACTGAAAATGGGGTCACAACTTCAATTTCAGAATGATACTTGCTTCTCACAACTAAAGCATTAAAGAAAACCTGCCTCTAGGTCACAGAGGGGTTAGCCAAACACAGGCTAATAAAAGGACTGAAAGAGGCAAAAGGTCTGCAGGAATAACAAAGAGCCAAGCCTGTGCACTAAGTTCCCACAACGCAAAACACATTTCGGAATCTGAAACTTCGGCCTCTGAAGAGGCTCAATGAGGATTTCTCCAGGGGAAGACGCAGCTTCTGACCCCAACCGAGCTAACGGGAAAGGGGGACCATTCCGGAGAGCTGCCAGCGCTGGCAGCACAGCCCGGAATCAAGAGGGTGAACCCAGCCTCGGACTCGAATTCGCTGAGGGCGAGAGGTGCGCCCGCCAGAAAGACAGGAGCTTAGAAGAGACAGGGGTTATGGCTTCCCTTGATCCCGCAATCCTTGCCCCAAAAGGGGTAGGGCCCGAAATTGGAAACTCTGCATTTAGAGAGTGGGTGGTCGACCTTTCAAGCAGAGGGGTAAGGGCGAGGCCCCGCAGGCGCTGCTTCCTTGTTTGGGGGCCCCTTCCCGCCCCGAGGACTCGGACACCCCGCCCCGCCAGGACACAGTCGCGGGGGAGCAGGAACCTGAGGCCTCTCTCTGGGCCGGGCCGGTGAGAAGCGATCGGGGGTCTAGGCGCGGCCTCTTTCGCTCCCTCGGTCCGCGGGGCAACGGGCTCTGGGGGGCCACTTCCTCCAGAGCTCCGAGCCCAGGCCTGCTTGGCCCCAGTGAGGCCGACTCGGCGTCCTCCATCCCCGGCGACACTCACCGGCCCATCTCACGGCGCTCCCCGGGCTCCTCCCGCTGGTCCCGGAGCCGCCGCAACGGCGGCCGCCGCCATCCCCGGCCCCGGAGCCGCCCCACACCCAACGCCCCCCCAGACGGGCGCCCGAAGATGGTGTCAAGCGCGTACCGCCCCCGGCGCGGGGAGATTGCGTCACGGCCCCGGGCCGGAGAGCGACGCCCAGGAGTACCCGGGAGAGGACTGTGCAGGCTGTCCGACAGTCGCCCCCAGCGCCGCCCTCTGGTGGGAAAACGAACTCCTCTCCCTGGGGCCGGGTCACGTAAATAGGACGGGGCCCGGCCCCTTCACCCTGACCCCACAAGGACCCTGATATCTGTCTACTCCAGTAAATTCTGGGGGTTCCCAAACACAGCCCTGAGGCGTGGCCATCATTTCCTGGACTTCGGGACCTGACTTTGTGAAGACTTCATTGGGGAACCTCGGAGAGCTCCGAGGCGACCCCGGCCCAGGAGGGTAATGAGATCCCCCTAGAGACCCAGGATGGAGATGGAGCTCTTTAAGAGTTGAGAAATGGCTCTGAGGGGGATGAGAATGGGCCGGAACCAGGACCTAGGGGAAAGTGAAGCTAATGTCTTGAAAGTGTGTGAGGAATGAGAGGATGGGGATTAGTACAGTGGGAAGCAGCTTAGTTTAGAGGGAAGAGGGCTTGACTACTTGATGAACTATGAGGTCACCATTCATTGCCAATAAACTAGCTGACTTTATAGTAATATGAACATCTGATTAACTTAAATGAAAAAAGAGAATTCCCTGGTGGTCCAGTGGTTAGGACCCGGCGCTTTCACTGCTGGTCCCGGGTTCAGTCCCTGACCAGGGAACTAAAATTCCACGTCCCTGCAAGCCCCACAGCTCAGCCAAAATAGAAGAGAAAAAAAAAAAAAAAACTAAGTGAAAAAAAAAATGAACACCAATTGAATTTATGCTTTGATTACAACTATGTAAAAAAGTAGTTCTGCATACAGACAAAAACTGAACTGAGAAAAAAGTAACTTTAACTATTGGAGAAATTGGATTCTGAGCAGATTTTTCCCTTTTCAGTTTCTGCAAACTTTGTTCAATAAATAATCATTGATTTTTGTTTGATTTTGAAAGTACTACTGGCTGGGCTCTAGCTATCCAGCCTTTGGAAAATCGTTTTACTACTTTATACTTGGGTTTCCACTTCTGTGAAATGAGGAACTTGAACTGAATGAAGGAGTGGGGGTGAAATGTAGATAGGAGAGCTCTCAAAACATTTTAAGTGAAAAAATAAGCACATATATACAGTGTGAGATCACATATTTGTTGTTAAAAGACATGTAATATTACAGTTGCATATATTTATGTATTTGTAGAGAAAAGGAGTGGAAGGATATGTAACAACTAGCTAACATTTGTTATCTCGGGAGAGGAAAGTGGAATTGGGTGGTGGCCAAGAGGAACAAAAGGGACTTATGTTACTGTTTGGATTTTTTAAGGAGACTATTACCTTAGAAATACTAAAATGAGTAAGTTAAAATACAAATAAAGTATATGATCTCTAAGATTCTTTCTAGAGAACCCTTAGACCTCAACTTTGATATTTTCTCACTTGGGTGGGAACAGAGAATTATCAAAATTATTGAACACTACACAGACACACGCACCTTGCACCAGTGGGTAAAATATAGTGACACTACTGATTTGTAGCCATCTAAATCAACAGGGAACTTTGCTTTGTGAATATTAATATTATTCATAACAGTTGTCTTCTCAGTTTGTCCAAGAAGGAAGTCCTGTGGTCGCTCAGTGGCCCCATCTTAGTACTAACTGGCAGAATGGTTTCTAGTTCATTGCTTAGCTCACTAAACCGGCATTAAAACTGCCAAGATAGAGACATCCAGGTGTATTCAAGGATAACCAGTTTCTCCCAGATCAAGATACACCCTCAGAGAGCTGGTTTTCAGGCAAAGTTGAAAAAGCAGACACTGGTAGATGCAAACAAAAAGTTTTTTGGCTACCAGACATTAACATAATCACTTGGTGCAAAGGTGTGTCTAATTTTTTTAAAAAAGGATGTTCTGATTGGTGAAGCACTGGTGACTTCCTGGTTTGGTGCTGCAGTCCCAAAAGGGTGGGTCATATCTTCTGTATCCTCTTCTAGAACTCTTTACTCCAAGCCATCCGCATTTCTTTGGTTGTACATATTGATGGTAGGAAGCCCCATAGTGACAGTTTGACAGGAATGTTAGTGACAAGTAAACTAATACAGTTTTAAATTTAAGATACTTAAATAACCCAAAGTTACCTCACTTCTCTAAAAATCTGTATTATTCTCTGGAATGTGGACAATTCCCTATTAAAGTTTTTTAAGTCAACCTAGGGTTTAAAAAACTGTAATTGGCTCAATAAATAGTCGTTGAATGAAATTTCACAAAGAAATCCCCAAATGGGAGACTTCCCTTGCTAATTCTTTTGCTCTCATTTCCTCGTTTCTATTCTCATCTATTTTGCCTATTGGCTTTTTTTAGTCTCATCTGAAAATCCTTCATTTCTTTCACAGCTTTTTTTTCTTAAATTTCCACAGAATTTTAAGAACTGATGCAGTGAAAAGAGATTTTTTTAAAGGTATTTGGGACATTTGGGGACTGAAAAATTAAACTTTAGTCTGCTTTATCCACCTCTTCCATTTCCCTGGATTCCTATTAAATTTCTTTGATGTGTGTAGGTTGAATTTGTGTGATGAGAGAGCTTGAGCTACTCTGCTGGACAGAAAATAACAAGGACAAAACCCTGCCATGCTAGTTACTCTGCCTAAAAGCAAGCAGGAATTTCAAACCAGCTCTATGTTTGCTTAGTTCCTAGTTGGCGATTTTTCTAGACATGTATTACAGGCAGGGTAAGCTCAGACAACTATCCCAACTTTTTTTGACATTAAGGGATCAAACCAGAGAGAAGTGCTGTTAACTTGGGAAACCATGTGTGTCATAAGAGGAGTAGGTGGCTTTTTTCATACTGTCATGTCTTCCTGCTTGTATGCTTTAGCATACCAAGGTGTCATTTTAGGAAAGGAACTTTTGTCTTTATATTATTATTATTTTTAATTTTATTATTATTTATTTATTTTTGTCTGCGTTGGGTCTTTGCTGCTGCGCGCGGGCTTTCTCTAGTTGCAGTGAGCGGGGGCTACTCTTCATTGCGGTGCGCGGGCTTCTCATTGTGGTGGCTTCTCTTGTTGCAGAGCACGGGCTCTAGGCGCCAGGGCTTCAGGAGTTGTGGCGCACGGGTTTAGTTGCTCCGCAGCATGTGGGATCTTCCCGGACCAGGGCTCGAACCCGTGTCCCCTGCACTGGCAGGTGGATTCTTAACCACTGTGCCACCAGGGAAGCCCCTGGAACTTTTATCTTTAGATCCAATGGCAGAAACAACAACTAATCTCAAGCATACATTGAAATTATAGAAATCCTTAGCAGATTTAGCTTTCCCTAGAAACGTGTTGGTTCCTGGTATTAAACTATTTTTCAAAAGTTTTCTAGCTGGCCAAATATAGGAATGTGCAATTTTCAAGCTTCTGTTTTATCTACTTCTCTGTGTTCTCATTTGCATATGCTTTTAACGTTATGCAACCTCTCCAGATTCCAATGGGGATTTCCCTTTCAAATTCATAAATATTTTATTTAGAAGGAGGTTTTATAACTTCTCTGTAAGTGACTATTATGTTCGTTGGGGAGGGAAATCTCCCTCTGTTGTCTACTTCCTCAGACACTTGCCAAAGACTTTCATTTTTGTTAGAAACTTCCTGCAGAACTGTCAAAAGTTGCAGTAAAAACACTGACAATTGGAATAAACTGAAAGAGATCTAACCCTTATTTGAATCACAAGAGTTGTATCTGGGGAACTGGTCCACAGAGAAACAAGTGCATTAAGGCCAGTACTAAGCAGCCAGGAATTCCTTACACGGGATTTGTTGAATAAATAACGTGGATGTGGAAAAATTAGAGCCTCTGATAACTCTCTTTGGCTGGGGAACTTCTCAGCAAGGTGACTTGCGAGCTGCTGTGCCTTGTGGTGAAATCATTTCAGCTCTTCCTTCAAAACTGATCCCCTTTGCGTCAACTTGCCACTGGTTGTCAACCGCTTAAAATTCCTGGAAAAAAAAGATAAATGAGTAAATTCTCCAGGCAGCACAGCAAGCTGCCTCTCAGATTCCTGTGCAATCCTCTGTGCCACCACCTCCCAGCCCCATGAAATATCTCCTAAGACCTTACTTAGCAACTCTGGAATTTAAAGGAGTGTTTCTGAATTGTGGGAATGATTATTACAGTGATCAAATCATTTAAAAGTTTCCAAACACAGTTCTGTATCTTGACATTCTGTATCTTGACAGTTCTGTGTCAATACCAATATCTTTGGTTTTGCAAGATATTACCACCAGGGAAAACTGGGTAAAGAGTACCCTGGGTTGTTCTGTATTACTTTTTACAAACTGCATGTGAATCTACAATTATCTCAAAATAAAAAGTTTAATTTAAAAAGAGGTTTCTAGGGAATTCCCTGGCGGTCCAATGGTTAGGACTCCGTGCTTCCACTTCAGGGGCCACAGGTTCCATCCCTGCTCAGGGAACTAAGATCCCGAGTGCTGCCTGGTGTGGACAAAAAAAAAAGAAAGAAAAAGAAAATGTTTCCAAAGGTTTAAAATGTAGCATTATGTCCAAATTACTGGATTTCTCTCCACCAAAGCATAGAACCTTATCTAGCCAAGCCTTTTTAGATGTGCAGTAGCTATTAAGTTTGAGCTCCCGGGCAAATATTTCTGAAAGAGCTTCCTTAGCTTTTTTCAAACACACACAAAAAATGCTATTTCTTCTATCACATGACAGCTCAAGTAGTGTCATACCCATGAGCAGGAGTAGTAGCTGATGCCTGTTGTCTTCTTGCTGTAAGTCCAACTTATTTTATGTTGCCTTTTTCTCTTTCCTTATTCCAATGGATCACATGTGGGATGGACCCCTCAATAAACTGAGAAACATGATCTCTGATTATGAGGAGGGTTCAGGTGAAATAAGTATTTCATGTAAACACAGTTTTCCTAATGCTCCGTTAATAGCACTATTTATTATTGAATTACTATAGCCTATTATAGTAGTAGAGAGGCAGATGTTACCCAAACTTCCAAACTGATTTTTGGGCATTCTTTAGCCAAATCTTGCAGAGGGTGTTTGTGCATTACTTAGATAACAGGAGCCTAAGGAAAGTACCCAAAACAAATGAAATTTAGGGAAAACCAGTGGTACCCATTATGGTTACCATGAACAAAGAGGATGACATTGATGGTGTACATAGAACTTGTGAATTTTAAACTGCATGCCCATGTGTTCTTTTATTCGATTTTGACAATCAGGGATACATATTATTATTCAGATACATTTTATCCCCTTCTTACAAATAGAGAAATTTAAACATGGAATGCCTGAATGATTCAAGATAAATAAAGCTAATGAGTGCTCTCTTAACTAAATATATTCTTTTTTAAAGGGAGATGATAATCTTGACCTTCTATCACTCCAGGGTTCTATATGTAATACAGACTATAACCTGGGCACCCAAAAAATGTTTGCCAATATTAGCACTTGTGTAACAACAGTTCAGCATTTATCTGAAACAGTCCAGTTTTACTGTGATTTCTCTTCTCTGTGATGTCCAGGGCAAAGGCCATTTTCGTACTTTGAACTTAGCTAAGCAACCTTCCAAGTACTGAGCTTTGCATTTATTTCAGATTCAAGTACAGTCTCATGTCAAGGTTTTTAGCAATGAAAGAGTAACTCTTTCTATTCATGATTAGAAGGTGAGCATCACTTTTAGGGTATGGCAGACAGGCAGAGTGTATGATTTGCAGGCTCAGGTTTCCCCGACTCACGAAAAGCCTATTTCCCCAGGCTCAGTCATCAGTTGATAGCTCAAGGTAGTAAGACTTCCCTTATCGCAGTGGATTAATCTGGGACAGGTTACATTTGTTACATCTCCAACATGACTTGACTTGTTCATTCTATGGCATAATGTGGTGGAATAGGAATTTGCAGCCTGAAGATTTAGTTTTGAGTTCCAATTTGACCAGTTACTCCTAGTCATGTGAACATGGGCAAGCCATTTAATCTCTCAGAATCCCAATTTTGTCAGCTGCAAAATGCAGATAACATGCAAACCTCACACAGGTGTTACTCAGATCAAATGGAACTGTATATAAGAAAACATTTTTTAAAATGCAAACCATGACATGCACTCTCATTTTGAAAATAACTACTCTTTTTATTACAAAAATAATAAATGTTCAATATGGAACATTTTAGAACATAAAAGTAACCTGGGGCTTCCTTGGTGGCGCAGTGGTTGAGAGTCCGCCTGCCTATGCGGGGGACACGGGTTCGTGCCCCGGTCCGGGAAGATCCCACATGCCGCGGAGCAGCTGGTCCCGTGAGCCATGGCCGCTGAGCCTGCGCATCCGGAGCCTGTGCTCCGCAACGGGAGAGGCCACAGCGGTGAGAGGCCCGCGTACCAAAGAAAAAAAAAAGAATTTTTTTTTTTTTAAGAATTTTAATATATTCCTTTCAGTCTATATGTCTGTATGTATCTATGTGTGTGTATATATACAGATATATACATATAGGTTTGTATTCTAATTTAAGTTTAAAAAAATTTTTTATTTAACATTATATTTTGAGTATTGTCCGTGGGAAAAGAGGGAAACATAAAGCCCTGAGATTTTTATGTTTCCTTTAAGGAACTGGATTCTGGTCTGTCTGAATCTGTATCTACACTAATCTGGGTAGCTTCTCACCTCCAGTCAGAGGTGCCTGAGTTGAAAATAGTTGTTTGACTGTTTTTAACTGCCTGTGTCACGACGTAGGTGAGGGTATCACTAGTGTTACTTGCTTGGTGTTTTAGGATTAATTGGAGGATCCTTTTTTCTCCTAAGGGTTAACCAAAGAAGTATTTTCTTCTGTTGGTCTTTAAGTGAAAAATACTTTTTTTTAAAAAAAAATGGCAATGGCAACAAATAAAACAAAACTTGAAAATGGGGGGGGGGCTTCCCTGGTGGTGCACTGGTTAAGAATCCCCCTGCCAATGCAGGGGACACAGGTTCAAGTCCTGGTCTGGAAAGATCCCACATGCACAGAGCAACTAAATTCGTGCACCACAACTACTGAGTCCACGTGCCACAATTACTGAAGCCCATGCACCTAGAGCTCGTGCTCCGCAACAAGAGAAGCCACCACAATAAGAAGTCCGTGCACCGCAACGAAGAGTAGCCCCCGTTCGCCACAACTAGAGGAAGCCCGCACCCAGCAACAAAGACCCAACACAGCCAAAACTAGGTAAATAAATAAATTTATAAAAACCCAAAAACTTGAAACTGGGTTTCTTTTGTGAGGGTTGGGGTGTTATAATTTATCAGGTGTTTAGAAATAGAGGTTTTAAGTTTCACATTTATCAGATACTTAAAAGCAAAGCACTTGTTTTATTGTTATTGTTGTTCTGAAGCTAATAGAACATAATTCCAAAGAGGTAACATGAAATTAGTTTTGCTATTTTGGTGGTTCTTCATCTAAAGCAAAGTTGCCATAACTTGATGAATTTTGCCTTTCTTTCTTTCTTGGTGATGGTTTTCTGCAGGTATCTAATCGGCTGTGTAAAAAGTACAGCTGAGAATTATGGTCAGCTGTGTCAAAGCAATGAGATTGGAACTGTCAGCTCTTGGGTAGTACCATTTCCAGAGACAGACATTATTTTTTAAACCAAGAAGTCTGGGAGAAGCAAATATGAGCAAACTCAGATCATATAATTTTGTACAGACTGAAAGATATTTAGAAATAAGTTTTGCATTAGAGGCAGCACAACTTTGAATAAAGCTTTTGGACTAGAAAACTCAGATCTTTATCAAAAAGCTAGAGTCAAGAAAACTGAGCTGATTTCTTTATTAAGAAAGCATACATTTTCCTAAATGTAACTGGCCTAGTAATATGAAGGAAGTTAATCCAACTTAGAAGTTTCAACTTTTGAACATCTTAATCATGACCACATACATAATTCAGACAGACATTCAGCTGGGACACGGGCATGTGGCCACAGTAGTTGTTTCAGGCTGGTGGACACTCTCATCATTCAGGGTGTCCATTCTGATTGGATAGTGCCTTGTTGAATATGTTGACTATTACCTCTGACATAATTCAAAATGTTTATCATGAAATCAGAATTCTTACCTCAAAGTATTTTTTCTTGTGTTTATATTCTTCCTCTTAATCTACTTGGTTCCTTTGCCCTAGGATAGGCTGTCTTATGAAACAAGCAGGGCCCCTCCTTGTCGTTGCTAAATTATACATCTTTTAAAAATTATACATCTTGGGACTTCCCTGGTGGTTAAGAATCCGCCTTCCAACGCAGGGGACGTGGGTTTGATCCCTGGTCAGGGAACTAAGATCCCACATGCCACGGGGCAACTAAGCCTGCGCG
This sequence comes from Leucopleurus acutus, assembly GCF_964270905.1. Taxonomy (NCBI): domain Eukaryota; kingdom Metazoa; phylum Chordata; class Mammalia; order Artiodactyla; family Delphinidae; genus Leucopleurus; species Leucopleurus acutus. The sequence goes on along the minus strand of NC_139162.1, from coordinate 14,822,374 downwards.
CCATGACTCCTGAGCCCGCGTGCTCTGGAGCCTGTGCCACAACTAGAGAGAAGCCCAGGTGCCACAACAAAAGACCCCGCATGCCACAACTAAGACCCGACACAGCCAAATAAATAATAAATAAAAAATAAAATAAAAACAAATTATACATCTTACATAACAGAGACTAGAAAAATGAAGTACTATGATTCAAAAGTGAAAGACCACTTAAACACTTTTTGTTTCTTATGCTCTTTATTTTGCAGCTAATGTGTAAATTGAACGTAAACGCTCTACCCCAGGTTCCAGTGGAACAGTACCTAACAGAAATGGCTAAGAACTATAATGGCCCATATAAATCCAAAGCAACCTTTATGGTCAGTACTTTCAAGAAGAGAGAATTGACTTAAAGCAGAGATTCTTACTGTGCACCAGAAGATTTTTTTTTAACTTAGGTATGTGGCTTCTACCGTAGCTCTGGCAGGATTGTAAACAGGTGACATCTGCACCTTTTCTCCACCCACATACTTTTTCTAGCAGAGCTGGACTTCTGTGGTCAGATAACCCTTTTAAGTTGTTAACGATAGAGTGGAAAACAAAGATGAAGTTACCTAGTGTTATACCTAGAAGCATATAAAATGTTTTTAGTTCTTAAGATCTCAGCTTTATCCGAGGGTTATTTTGCATTTTAATAAAGAGCTCTTGGAATAAAGGCTACAAGATCCAAAGGCACAAGGCACCATCATTTAGCCTTGTTTCACAGTTTGAGTTCAGTAGTGAAACAACCCATATTCAGATCCTAGCTCCGCCATTTATTAACTGTGAGACTTCAGGCAAGTGGCCTACCCTCTCAAAGACTCAGTTCTCTGGACTGTAAGAAGGGGGATAATAACAGTTAAGAGTTATTTTAAAATCTCATACATTTGTTGAGATGATTAAATGAGCTAATACGTACAAGGAATTTATATGCAGTACCTGGCACATAGCAAATATAATCAAGTTTTGCTTTTCATCCTCATCATTATCACAGAGGATGGATGAAGCTTCCAAAAGTGATCATGAATTGTTTTAGGGCAAGAGAAATTTCTCCCTAATGCCCTCAAATTGGCAGCAGGTACCATGTTGGATTGTGATTAAAGGGCACACCTGTCTTTTCTGATGCTTTACTCTTGATGGTTTCCTGAAAGGGACTCTTTTTTTCTTTTCCAAAGAGTATGTGGTTTGTTGAAAAATGACATGTTGTAAAAAAAATTTAGACAATACAGAAAGGGACTAAGAAGAAGTAAAAGCCACATGAAATGCCACCAGAGTTGTGCCTAAGAGCTCAGTCTCTGGACAACTTCTTCTTCCCTATTCTCTAGGTGATTTCATCCAACATTGTAGTTTTTAATCCCATCTTTGTGGTGAGGACTTCCACATGTTTATCACTAGCTAAGGCCTCTAGGCTGAGATGAACTCCAGGCTGATGCATTCACCTGCCTTTTTTTTCTTCGTCTTCTTTTTGGCCATGCAGCATGGCCCGCGGGATCTTAGTTCCCCAACCAGGGCTGGAACCCGCGCCCCCTGCATTGGAAGTGCGGGAGTCTTAACCACTGGAGCGCCAGGGAAGTCCCTCGCCTGCCTTCTTGATATCTTCACTAGGATATTTCAGATGCATCTCAAACTTACCATGTCCAAAAGTGCTCTCACCCTTTCCAAGAACGTACTCATTCTATAGTTAGTGGTAATTCTATGCTAGGGGAAAATCTTGATATCTTCCCTTTCTCTCAACCCCTAGCCCAACCAATCTTCAACAAATCCTGGTTACTCTACCTTCCAGATTTCTGTCACTTCTCACCATCTCCACTGACAGTACCACGATCTAACCTGCAATAGTCTCTGGTCTGAATTGATTGCAGTACCCTCTTAACTGGTTTTTCTGCTTCTACCCCTTTTCCCCATTAACTGATGTTCAATGCAGCAGTCAGAGATCTGGTTAGTACCTAGGTCAGATCATGTAACTCCTCTGCTTTTAAAACCCTCCAATGGCTTTTTATTTCACTTAGGATAATAGGCAACAGCTTTCCTATGACTGAGGAGGCCACCCACACCTACTGTCACCTCTTCTCTCTCGCCTCACTCCCTCTACTCTCCGCGTGTTTACTCTGCCTCAGCCACACTGGCCTCCTCGTGCTTCTTCAAACACACACCTGCTCCCTCCTCAGGACCTTTGTACTTTGGGACTCTGTGTTCTCTAGCTCTCCGCCTGGTCCCTCCCTCACTTCAGGTCTGTATTTGGGTGTTCTCTTCTCTGCAAAGCCCTTCCCAGATACCTTCTCTTCCCTCTTCACTGTTTTATATTTTTTCTCTATCAATCTTATCTCTAACACACTGTTATCGTTCACTTAGTGATCTTGTTTCTTATCTGTCTCTCCCCCTGCAATATCAGATCCACGAGGACAGGGACTTTTGTCTGGTTTGTTCACTGTGGCATTCCCAGCACTATGCCTAGTTTATATTACAAGGTCAATAGATTTTGTCAAATGAACGGATACATCCAGAGTTTACCACTGCTTAAAGTATGATAAACTTTCTTGTAGACATATCTATGCATATTGACATCTAGCTCTTTTTTTTGACCTTTGGCTCTTAATCACTGGTGTACCACAGTGTCTGACCTCATAAGCACTCAAAACACAGCCATTGAAACAGAGAGAAAGAAGAAGTATGTGGGCCAGTAAGCCTGAAGTTTGCTGTAACTGTCATTGACTTACCCTGGACCCTAAACTTCATGAGGGCAGAAACCACGTGTCCTTGCTTGCTGTTTCTTCCCCCGGATTTCCAAGAGTGCTTGGAGTGTAGTAGGTATGCAGTGAACAAATGTGTAGTAAATTGAGAAGCCAATGTGATTCTTGCCTCAGGCTGAAGCCCCAGCAGGCCTGGTTAATTCACCGAGGATGTCAAGAAAAGTGCTCTTTGCAGAGGAGGTGGAACTGTAGCAGGAACGGGTGATCCATTTGGGGCATCGCCAGTATTAGCAGCAGGGCCCTCACCTGTGTCATCTCCAGCCCCTTATTTCTCACCCCTTTCTCCTGAAAGACAGGTCAGTATGGTTAAAGAAACTGAATCTGGAATGGGACTCCAAGCAGCGCTAGAACATATTTCTAAATGGGCTTTTGAATAGTAAAATGATCTTTGTGAAGTTTTTTTTAAAGCCAGGGAGCATATTTGCAATCATTTAGCTGATATTTGATGTGTTTTTATGATGAATTCATGAGAAATTAGGGCTGTAGTCTTATATCTACCTCTTGACAATACCACAGTATAGACTGCAAAGAACATTTTTAAGAGCTGGTCAATTTTGAAAGTCTTTAATGTGTAGTGATTTAGAGTAGATATATTTAATTACTATGTAGTGAAAACAATTTTCTCTTATGTTGAAAATAGTATAAAAATCTCATAACTTTGTGTACATAATTCTGGAGAAGTAAAAAAAAAAACCTAAAGAACCATATGCATTAATTATTTTTACTCTTTGTTCCTTCGGTATGAAGGTATGTTTTATTCTTTTCGCCTTCCTAAGTATTTCTGACCTCTTGAAGCTCTTTTTTTAAAAGATTTTATATTTCAGACATAATTTTTTTTAAATTTATTTTTGGCTGCGTTGGGTCTTCGTTGCTTTGTGCGGGCTTTCTCTAGTTCCAGCGAGCGGGGGCTACTCTTCGTTGCGGTGCGCGGGCTTCTCATTGCGGTGGCTTCTCTTGTTGCGGAGCATGGGCTCTAGGCGCGCGGGGTTCAGTAGTTGTGGCACGTTGGGTCAGTAGTTGCGGTTCGCGGGCTCTAGAGCGCACACTCAGTAGTTGTGGCGCACGGACTTAGTTGCTCCGCAGCATGTGGGATCTTCCCGGACCAGGGCTCCAACCCATGTCCCCTGCATTGGCAGGCGGATTCTTAACCACTGTGCCACCAGGGAAGTCCTCAGACATAATTTGACTCTGATTTTCCTTGCTGAAATTTTTGTCTGAACCACCTTGTGTATTGCTCAGCTTCTAGGTATTCAAGTCCTCTGCTTAAAAATAAAACAAAGAAAACTTTATTATGAAAAATTTAAACATATACAAAATTAGAGCGAATAATATAATGAACTTTCATGTACCCATCCCTCAGTTTCAACAGTTATCAATATTGTGCTGCTTTTATTTCATCTACCTATCTCTTCCTATTTTTCTTTTGATACAGAAGGAATTTAAAGTAAATCTTAAACATTATGCCTATAATTTCATCTGTAAATACTTCAGTATATATGTGTAACACATACTCTTTACTTTCATAATATTAAACAATGTCATTATGGTTTTGAGGAAGTCGATTTTGAAGCTCTTACCCGAGACTTGAAATGCTGATGAAACCACCTAATTCCTTAGTCCTGGATTGCCTATTTTTTTGGGAATCAGGGTTCTTGGGCACAAATTTTAATATGTCCACCTGTGTGTGGGTCTGTAGTTTTCTCATTTACAATATCTTTCATCTCTTAAACTTTATGGTTCTCTGTCTGCCTCTCCTTGGGATAAGCCACCTCACCCTGGCACCTTGTCAAGTCCTAGATCATCCTCTGGCATGTGTGAATAGCTTGGCGGAGGAGTTTGGTGTTCTCTGAAGTGGGTACCAGGAACTGGCTGCCCCAGTTACTGCGGATGTCCCAACACTTCTTGGACTTCCCAGGCTAATTTTTTTTTTTTTTTTTTGAGGTACGCGGGCCTCTCACTATTGTGGCCTCTCCCTTTGCGGAGCACATGTTCCGGACGGCCCCAGCCGCTCCGCGGCATGTGGGATCTTCCCAGACCGGGGCACGAACCCGTGTCCCCTCTGTCGGCAGGCAGACTCTCAACCACTGCGCCACCAGGGAAGCCCCCAGGCTAATTTTAAAGCAACTTGTAGGACTGACTGATTTTAAAAGAACAAGGATGGGGCTATGCACTTAAAGGAAAAGTAAACCATTTTACCGTGAATCCTTCCAGGGAAATGACAGTGCCCATACTAAGGAAATAAAATAACTTGAGGAGGAAACAATGAGTCAGAAGCCCTGCTCTGTTTCTGGATGGTGCATCCTTCTCTGGTGGCCTCACTTGTTCTTTTTCTTCCAGTTTATTGAGATATAATTGACACACAGCACTGTAGAAGAATAAGGTATACAGCATAATGATTTGACTTACGTACGTCATGAAGTGATTATCACAAGTTTAGTGAACACCCATCATCTCAAATAGGTACAAAGTTAATTTTTTTTTCTTGTGATGAGAACTCTTAGGATTTATTCTCTTAGCAACTTTCATTATCATGTTGTACATAACATCCCTAGTACTTATTTATCTTATAACTGGAAGTTTGTACCTTTCGACTGCCTTCATTCCCCCCTCCCCTAAGTCCCCCTCCTCAGTTTTGTCTTCCTAAACAGGAAACTGGCACCATTTCCTCAAGTTGGGGTTTGAGGTGGTTGCAGTCTCATATCTGGTAAGATTTTTCACTACAAAGGTGCCAGCATAGTATAGAATCATTTACACACGAAGTACAGCTACTCTAGAAAAAACAAAATATTGTGACATAGGGACTTCCCTGGTGGCACAGTGGTTAAGAATCCGCCTGCTAATGCAGGGGACATGGGTTCAAGCCCTGGTCTGGGAAGATCCCACATGCTGTGGAGCAACTAAGCCCGTGAGCCACAACTACTGAGCCTGCGTGCCACAACTACTGAAGCCCGCACACCTAGAGTCCATTCTCCGCAACAAGAGAAGCCACCGCAATAGAGTACCCCCTGCTTGACACAACTAGAGAAAGCCCGTGTGCAACAACGAAGACCCGACGCAGCCAAAAATCTAATTAATTAATTAATTAAAAAAATATTGTGACATAAAACATCTCAGGTGGCCTCTTTTTTTTATTTTAAACAGCAGGTTCTTATTAGTTATGGGTTTCCTCTTTTTAAAAAGTCCTTAAAAAGCTAAGAGGAAGCTTGTCAGAGCCTCATATCCTCTGGGCTTTGGTCTTTACTTTGAAGGAACATATAGCAGATTTCTAATGCTCTTGGTAGGAGGCCAAAGAGTGTATGGAGTTAGCTGTTGGAAAATTAATTTTTACATCATTTGTGGTTTTTGTTATAACTGTAGGATTGATTCCTAAAACCTTTTCTCAGGCCAGGATAAATTGTGCTTAGGGGCCACCCTTAAAAGAATTGTAAAAATGCTTTTTGTGCAAACATTACATAGAAAACAGAGGGACTAATTTTACTCTGTCTCTCAGGCTTATTTATAGATTCAGGTGACTCAAAGGATAGCAAAACAGGCCAGTGGAACTGCCTCTTTGACTCACGTCAGTGTATTTCCTCCAGGGTTGCATCCCCTCTTTCCTTTTCTTTCTACGCTGAGGGCTCTGGCACGTGGAAAAGCAGGAAGAGTCCCTTGTGAAAGACGCTGACCACGTTTCTGTAGTGAGAGCTTTCCCCATGCGCTGCAAAGGTCATATGGCTTCAGCTGCTGATACCGAGTCACTTAAGAATCCTGCGGCATCTAGGCCCAAGAGAACAGGTCCCCTTCTAGTACCACAGATTCCAACTGACATGCCACGTCTTCCAAAAACCATCTTTCACTGCTCTGGTGCCCAGTGACCTCTCATATTTCTGATTTTGGGGAACTAGGACTTATCTGCTGAGTAATAATATCACTGATATTTTTCTGGATTAAAAAAAATCCAGTTTTCCTCAATGAGATTATAATTATCTGCAGGGTAGGGACTGTCTCTTTTGCATTGTCTATTACATATTCTGTGCACCCAGGGCAGTGTGGTGTAGTGGAAAGACTCAGGCAGCACATTCATTGAATGATTACTGTATGGACTAAAAGTTACTTTCAAAGTTGGACGATCTAGATTTGAATCTGATCTCTGCTGTTCGAAGCTGTGACAAATCATTTAATTTCCCTGACCTTCTGTTTCCTTGTATCTAAAATAGGGATGATAATATTTATCCTAAAAAGAGCTAATATCTATTGAGTCCTTACTTAGTGCCACCTGCTGTTTCTAAATACTTTACACGTATCAGCTCATTTAATGATCATATCAGCCTTAAGATGCTGATGATACTTTTTTTTTTGGCCATGCCACGTGGCATGTGGGACCTTAGTTCCCCAACCAGGGATCAACCCCATGCCCTCTGCAGTGAAAATGTGGAGTTCTAACCACTGGACCGTCAGGGAAGTCCCAAGATGCTGGTGCTACTATTAACTCCATTTTACAGACGGGTACACTGAGGTTCAGAAATGCTCAGAGATGTTAGGGAACTTGCTGAAGGCCACACAATGAAGAGAGGAAGAGCAAGTTTAAATCCAGGCAGTCTGGCACCAGAAAACAACACTTTTAACTACTATGCTATAGTGCCTGCATGGTTTACAAGCTCATGGTGGGTGAGGAGCAAATGAATCAATATATATGAAAATATTTTTGTAAATTGTAAGACAGAACACACTACTGCACCAGTAGTGGGCAATCAGTAAATGATTTGGTTGAATTATGAGGTGGCACAAAAAGTGTTTACACTTATATTCTCATGATGCATGATACTTTTCAAAGTGCTTTCACACATTTGATCCCTCTGGATAATAAGCCACTTAGAATCCATTCTGGAATAAAGCAAGTCATAAATAAATATTGGACAGCCGAGGAAACAGGTTCAGAGATATTAAACACTTTGCTCAGGGCACAAATTCAGTTAAACCCAGCCAGGACTGACATCTGTGTGGTCTGACTCCTGGAGATGTCTCTTCAGTTTGTTTTTGGTTTTTGTTGTTATTATTTGTTAAATCGAAGCATACTAGTTATCAATAATAAACAAAACCATAAAAACAATGATCTTTTTTCCCCAACCATTATCTATTGCTAGAAATTTGTTGAATCCTTTCTGGTTGTTGCTGTTTTCAAAACAAAAATCTGGGACTTTCCTGGTGGCACAGTGGTTAAGAATCACCTGCCAATGCAGGGGACACGGGTTCAAGCCCTGGTCTGGGAAGATCCCACATGCTGCGGAGCAACTAAGCCCGTGTGCCACAGCTACTGAGCCTGTTCTCTAGAGCCCATGAGGCACAACTACTGAGCCTGTGTGCCACAACTACTGGGCCCGTGCCCCTGGAGCCCGTGCTCCGCAACAGGAGAAGCCGCCACAATGAGAGGCCCGGGAACCGCAACAGGGAGTGGCCCCCACTTGCCGCAACTAGGGAAAGCCCACGCGCAACAACAAAGACCCAACACAGCCAAAAATAAATAAAGTAAAATAAATTAAAACAAATAAAAACAAAAATCTCCTCTAGTATTTGGATCCATAAAACTACATTATCTTATAAGGACTTTTCCCCCCCCAAAATGTGAAAGTCTTTTTTTCAGATAAAAATACAGTATACTTATTGCAAAAAACAAAACGTAATAAAGAAAATAAAAGTCCTCTATAATCCCACCATCCAAAGATAATCCCTTTTACATTTTAGTTTTATCCTTCAACATTTTTTCTGTGTATATATACACTTTTTACAAGCTCATTTTATTTTATTTTATTTTTTGCGGTACGCGGGCCTCTCACTGTTGCGGCCTCTCCCGTTGCGGAGCACAGGCTCCGGACCCGCAGGCCCAGCGGCCATGGCTCACGGACCCAGCCGCTCCGCGGCATGTGGGATCTTCCCAGACCGGGGCACGAACCCGTGTCGCCTGCATCGGTAGGCGGATTCTCAACCACTGCGCCACCAGGGAAGCCCTATAATACTATTTTTTAAAAATTTATTTTAGTGGGGACACGGGTTCGTGCCCCGGTCTGGGAAGATCCCACATGCCACGGAGCGGCTAGGCCCGTGAGCCACAATTACTGAGCCTGCGCGTCTGGAGCCTGTGCTCCACACGAGAGGCCGCGATAGTGAGAGGTCCGCACACCGCGATGAAGAGTGGGCCCCACTTGCTGCAACTAGAGAAAGCCCTCGCACAGAAACGAAGACCCAACACAGCCATAAATAAATTAAAATTTAAAAATATTATTTTATTTATTTCTGGCTGCGTTGGGTCTTTGTTGCTGCGCACAGGCTTTGTCTAGTTGTGGCGAGCGGGAGCGACTCCTCATTGCAGTGCGTGGGCTTCTCATTGTGGTGGCTTCTCTTGTTGTGGAGCACGGGCTTTAGGCATGTGGGCTTCAGTAGTTGTGGTCCTGGGCTCTAGAGCGCAGGCTCAGTAGTTGTGGTGCATGGGCTTAGTTGCTCGGCAGCATGTGGGATCTGGACCAGGGCTTGAACCCGTGTGCCCTGCATTGGCCGGCAGATTCTTAACCACTGCGCCACCAGGGAAGCCCTATAATACTATTTTGTAATATGTTTTTAAAAATCTGCCATACCCTGCTAGTAAAGATAGAGGTGTAGCTTCATTTTTATTGGCAGCATAGTATTCTACTTTATTGATGTGCTGTAATTTATTTATCTGAAATTTGAGGTTATGTTTGAGTAGATGGGCAGTAAGTTTTCCCAAACTTTAATAGCCAGCCACAGAAACCAAAGATCCCAGGATAATGATGATTATGCTATATATTGGGTCAATTGCTTTTAATTTTCAGTTGCATTACGAGAGGAGCTTAGTAATTATAAAGATAAATATAAGTAAAAAAATACATGAAGAGGATTTACATTTTATAATGTCTGTCATTTTCTCTTTAATGTTCTGCCACTTGGCATGGTAGAATCCAAGCTCCTTCCTGTTTCTTAAGAAGATAGTTTAACTTTTCTTTTGTGGTTTGCAATGGTAAACACTTAAATTCGACTTCTAAGCAAATTTTTGTGACTTGCAAACAGAATGCTGTAGGTAACTGCTTTGGAATCTGCAAACTCCTTACTTTTACGGGAGCCCCATAATGTACTTTAGCATGTATAGCTATACCTCAGTGAAATCTGCGTTATGGCATTATTATGGTGTTCTAGTTTTACACTTTACTTGCCCTGTGATCAACAGCTGTACTATACAGTAGCGCATGGAGGGGATATGAAGTGACTGAATTCCATAAGCATTCTGCTCCCCAAATCATTTGCTCTCGGTTGATACCGCTCAGTGTGGGGGAGGGTGAGTGGGTACCTACAATTTCCTTACTCCTAAGGTGGTACCACATAGATGAACCCTAGTGGGGGAGGAGAGAGGGAGGGTCGTTTAGCAAGTTACAGCTTCTCTGAGCCTCAGTCTCCTTATTTGTAAAACTAAGTTACTTATGCTTGTCTAGTCTGACTCAGGAGGTTGTCGCGAGGGTCAAATTAGATTACATATACGAAGATGCTTTTATAAACAATGTGATATCAATATTTGATAATGAAAAATGATAATTACTATTATTACGCCCTTGGCCTCCTTTCTTTACGGCCACTTGGCATGCCCCAGTAGTTCAAGAACGAAATTGTACAGGCGGGCCTACTAAATTCAATTTTTGTAAACTGTTTTGAAATCCCCTGCATGAAACCCGCAAAGTAAAAAAGTACAACCTCCTGCTGATGACAGGTCCTAAACTCAAGATTTGTGGTTAGTTCAGTTCTCTTTGTCATCTAGCTAGGTGCTCTGCTTTATTCACTTTCAGGGATACTTTATTGCCATTTCATCTGAAGGAATGGTAGGTCACCTTTCATTTAAACGGGCCAAGATATCTTGGCTCTCTTTACATAAACATGGAAAATATTCGTGTCAGGTGTTAGTGATTATTTATCAAGCCAGGACCTGTATGGTTGGACTGTTTTGGCTCAGGTCATTAGTGCATGGAATCAGTCAGAAAGCCCATTATGGAACGGTTTCAGCTATCACTAGTCCAAATCTTCTCTTTTTACATTTGAGGAAATTGAAGCCCAGAGAATTTAAATATCTTGTTCAATGCACAGGAAAGGTGATACTGGGCTTGGAATCTATTCTTCTGTGTCATCCTTTTTATTTTTATAAAATACATTGCAAAGATGCCATAAAAACCTCAGAATCCAAGACCACTTGGAGCATGTTCCTGAAGTTAACCTAAAGAGAAAGCTAAGGTCTCAAACGTGATGGGTGAGAATTTGGGGTTCTGGTGGATTAGGACCGGCACAGCCTGGTTCAGTGTTCTCCGCCCCCATCTGCCTCGCCTCCCCACTTCCTTCGCTACCTTGCTAGCCCCACCCTCTTCAGGTGGCCCCGCCACTTCCTGGTAGCCCCCCCCACTTCCACCAATGCGGAACCAATGTCCGTGGGCTCTGGGGTCGACCGGATCTTTCTCGCTCAGACTCTTCGCAGCGGTGACTCGGCAGCGGCGTCTCGCGTCATCAGTGACAGCCCCGATTCTTGCTACGCTTTGCGTCGCTCTGCCAGGAGCAGTCACCTCCTCCTTGGCAAATAGTCCTCGGTGGGGTCCGACTTCTTGGATAATAGGAGAGGGGAGGCACGAGAAGTTGCGGTCAGGGGACGCGGGATCGACAAGCAGAGGGAGATAGGGACCAAAGTTCCTGCGATAGTGTGCAAAGTTAGTTAAAAACTCCTTCCGACCTACGGATCCCTCCGCCTGCAGTAGCGGTGGTGAGGCCGAGGGAGCCGCCATTTTGGATGTTAGGTTCCTGCTGCCCCTGCTGCCACTGCTGCCGCCGCCCCCGGAGCTGCAGGTTTCGTTCGAGGTTTCGGGCCGGTGAGTGTCACTCGCGGCGCAAAGAGCATATTGCCTTTTTTACCCCGCGCCTGCCGGGAGTGCTCGGCCAGAAGCTTCCTGTCAATCCCAGGTGTCCGGTCCCAGACCGTGGGGGGTGAAGAGAGGACAGAAGCTGGGCCAGGAGGGGCCCGGAGCTCAGGGGTTGTTACGACTTCTTGAGCGCCGACCCCGAAGCGTCGGACCGGGAGGGTCCGCGCGCGGCTGCGTTCCTTGCTGTGGCGTTGCCCGGCCGGTGCGGGCCTCCTTGGACCCATTGATTTTCTCAGCCTGCGCTCCTCCTTTTGGGGCTCATTCAGAGAGCCTAGGGTTTGCGGGGCGGGTCTCACCCCCGCGTGTATTCTCTATGCCACGTATCAGCGTTCTTGTATCTCGTACCTGGGTCAGGTCTTTCGTGGAACTCTCTTCAGCACTTCCAAATGCTCAGTTGAACGTCGTCTGCACCTGCATTGCCGTTCTTTTCAAACTGGACATTGGCCTCGCTTCTCTCTAGCCTTCCGACCAACTTCTTTCCCAATTTTCCGGGCTTTTTTCTCTCTCCTCTATTTTCTTAAACTCACCTGCGAATACACTGCTTACTCTTCTCTCAAACTCCTGATCCTGCAGGCGTCGATAACTAATAATTCTCCCGATTTCTTGACCGAGTCGGGACGTTGGTTGTGTTTCCTTGTTAGGTATAGGAGATTCGTCGAACCACTCGCTCAGAGTGTACTTCAACAGTAAATGTTTATAAAGTTCATTAAAGGGCTTTGAGGGGGAAGGTGGTAGGCAGAGGCTGTCAAATGTTTTCTCATTTGTGGATTCCCTTTTCTATGCTGAACACTTAGCTTTTGGGTACTTTTTGACACTTAGTATTTTTCTTGATGTATATCCCTGACCATGGAAATCTGCCTGTGAAAAAGAATTTTTTTTTTTTTTTGAAAAAGAATCTTAATCTGACATTGGTAGAAAGGAAAGTAACTTTTTTGGCTACTGTAGGGATTAGTTAACAGAAGAGAGGAGTGAATGAAAATTTCTTAGTGATTTTAACTTTCAAGTGGTTTGTACAGTAGTGTTCTTCGTTGACTAACTCCAAAAAGATACTTGGATTGACTTCGAGTATTGGATTTTTCTGGAGATAGTTGGATTTTAAATACTCACTTTTACTGTTCTCCATAGTGCTTGTCAGACTGTATACCCCTTAACTTTTGTTTTAAAAATATAGACTCTCCAGGAACCCATAATTTCACCAATTTTATTCTACTCTTAACATATGTTTTGCAGTATAGCATGCTTGAATAAAAAGCATTTCACTGCAATTCACTGATTATTTCTTACATTTCAAGTTAGGTGTGATTTAGTCACCTCTATTTCACCTCAGCCTGCGTTTTAACATCTGCAAAAGAGAAATAACTTATTTGAGATTGTAGCCTAGTGACTGCTGAAACTTAAATTTATAACTTGAACTGGATCAAATCTTTTAATACTTCTAATCCATGTATAAGTGTGTTGTTCTTATCAGGTTATTATCAGGTAGATAAATTCGTGTACTAGTCTTATGATGTCTTAGTAGAAAAGTGAATGTTTTCATTGTAAATAGTGTTCTTGTTATTTGTTTTAAGGAGACTTTTCAAAAATATATTTACTATTTGTGTATTTACTCTGAAGCTATGGAGTTTTCTCTTTTGGTTTGAAGAACTGTCAGACAGAACATATATGGAATCCTCACTCATTTACTAAGTATCCCCTTGTAGTTGTTACTGAAATGTTCCATTTCTGAGATACACTTTTATATATTTTTTTAATTTTATTTATTTTTTAAATAAATAAATTTATTTATTTATCTTTGGCTGCATTGAGTCTTCGTTGCTGCGCACAGGCTTTTTCTAGTTGCAGTGAGCAGGGGCTACTCTTGGTTGCGGTGTGCGGGCTTCTCATTGGGGTGGCTCGTCTTTGTTAAGGAGCACGGGCTCTAGGTGTGTGGGCTTCAGTAGTTGTGCACACGGCCCCAGTAGTTGTGGCTCGCGGGCTCTAGAGCGCAGGCTCAGTAGTTGTGGTGCATGGGCTTAGTTGCTCCACGGCATGTGGGGTCTTCCCAGACCAGAGCTCGAACCAGTGCCTTGGCAGGCGGATTCTTAACCACTGCGCCACCAGGGAAGTCTCTGAGATACACTTTTAAAACAAGGTATTGGAAGAGCTATCAGATAGGTGTTATTTACTCAGTTCATTTCATGGTATTATGTACTGGTATTTAAATGTCATTCATTCTTAGGTAGTTTGCGTTCAATTGGAGAAAGCATCCTTTGCCTTGCAAATGATAAGTAAAGTGTTTATTTTAGTGCACATTTAAAAAATTTTTATTATTATTTATTTTATTTATTTATTTTTGGCCGCGTTGGGTCCTTGTTGCTGTGTGTGGGCTTTCTCTAGTTGTGGTGAGCAGGGGCTACTCTTCGTTGCGGTGCGCAGGCTTCTCATTGTGGTGGCTTCTCTTGTTGCAGAGCATGGGCTTCAGGCGCCCAGGCTTCAGGAGTTGTGGCCCGCGGGCTCTTGAGTGCAGGCTTAGTTGCTTAGTGCAGGCTTAGTTGCTCTGCGGCATATGGGATCTTCCTGGACCAGGGCTCGAACCCGTGTACCCTGCATTGGCCGGCAGATTCTTAACCACTGCACCACCAGGGAAGCACCTATTTTAGTGCACCTTTGATTGATCAGCACATACTTGAATGTCTGCTTTGTCTAAGGGGTTCTTGGGATTATACTTGAAATAAACATTGTTTAGGAAACCTCAGTTTATTTTCTTTTGGAGCAGTTGCTTGTTCTTTGATCTGTTTCACTGACAGCAGTTCTAGATTTGAAGATGAATTTTAGAGTGAAACTATAAAGTACAAAAATTGTCAGCAATGCCTTGGTGATATTTCATCTCACTATTTTTAAAGTAGTCTTGAAATCAGTCGTGTACAAAAACAAAAACTCAAGTTTTTATGTGATTTGTAACAACTCTATGCAAATTGAAAAAGTTGAATGAGTATTTTCCAAAAGATTATTTTTTAATTAAAAAAATCGAATTGGGGGGCTTCCCTGGTGGCGCAGTGGCTGAGAGTCCGCCTGCCGATGCAGGGGACACAGGTTCGTGCCCCGGCCCGGGAAGATCCCACATGCTGTGGAGCGGCTGGGCCCGTGAGCCATGGCCGCTGAGCCTGCGCGTCCGGAGCCTGTGCTCCGCAACGGGAGAGGCCACAACAGTGAGAGGCCCGCGTACCGCAAAAAAAAAAAAAAAAAAAAAAATTGAATTGGGAAAATACATACCAAAACAGATTTTCAAAATGCTTAATCCCCTTATTTGCATTTGCTGAGAATTTAAAAATTTTGTGTATACAGCAGGATTTGATATAAAAACTTTAAAACTCTTATTTAGATTTAGCTTCAGAAAATCTAAAACTATTCCTTTCTTCAAACTGCAGCAACCTGTTTATCTGTTTTAGGTGCTTATCATTCAGTCTTCCTTTATGAATCGTTCTCAGTTGATTTTGGCGTTCTTTCATCCCTTTGTTACTTACATTCAGTTTCTTTCATGCAGGATGGTATTAAAGTAGCAGTTTTAAAATTAAGGGAACATATAGATTTATCTAAGTTCTTATGTTTCTTGGTTTATAGGTTTTGAGAATCATCTTTGTTAAAAAGTATTAGGATTTTTCCATTTGCTTTTTAAAAAAATTAATTTATTTATTTTTGGCTGCATTAGGTTTTCATTGCTGCATGTGGGCTTTCTTTAGTTGCATCGAGCGGGGGCTATTCTTTGTTGCGGTGTGTGCGCTTCTCATTGTGGTGGCTTCTCTTATTGCGGAGCATGGGCTCTAGGTGCGTGGGCTTCAGTAGTCGTGGCACGTGGGCTCAGTAGTTGTGGTTCGCGGGCTCTAGAGCACAGGCTCTTTAGTTGTGGCACATGGGCTTAGTTGCTTCGTGGCATGTGGGATCTTCCTGGACCAGGGCTCGAACCCGTGTTTCTTGCATTGGCAGACGGATTCTTAACCACTGCGCCACCAGGGAAGCCCTCCATTTGCTTTCTGTATAGAAAATTTTGTATCAGTAAAGGCGTCATTTCTACCTTCAAAGTACATGTAAGGTTTTTCTTCACTGAAGGAGTAACATAAAACGCTTAATTTGCCATGAGTTCTGCTTACTGGAACAATCTCTTGTCAAAGTTTGAAGAGTCCAAAAGTGGAAGAAAAAAACCCCCACACTTGCCAAACTTGTTGAGTCAGTATTAACTAACACTTTTGTACAAAAACGGGCAAGGGTTAGGATAATATGATTAAAACGAGAAATGCTTTTTTCACTAGGTACTTGGAAATTTTGCCTTTTTTGGGGGGGCCTTGTTTTGGCCTACTCAGACCATTGGAGAGAGAAAATTAATGAGTTATAAGTATTACCAGTGAAAAACAGTCTTAGAAGGAAAAAAAATTGTTTTTTCTTTTTTTAAAGATGGAGAAAACATATGTGACCTTTGCACTTTATTAATAATTAAAGACATCTTAAAGGCAAGTAGTTTTTACCCTCCTTTCTCTGTTGTTACAGTGCAGCAGTCACAGTGTAACCTGATATGCAGTTGCTTTGCTCACTCCAGTTTGCATGTTATAGCTGATTGTGTTGGGCTGAGCATCCTAGGCTTTGCAGCTTATCTGGCTTTGAGGTTAATGTTATGGATTCTTGGGAAGAGCAAATATGAGAAAGACATGAACTTAGATCTTTGGAACTGTAAAATATTTGCACTCCCCTCCTTATAAGCCTTTGGGTTAAAATTAAGACTGTCAGAGCATAGATGATGTACACTACTTGGTTATAAGATGTAACTTGTAAATGATCACACAGTTGAACAACTCAAATTAAAAGAAGTTCCATCAGTGTTTTTGCAGCTCAGTTTAGTAGCTACGTACTAAACCTCACTCTTGGGAAATTGTTCAGTTTCAAGCTGAAGAAAAGGAAGGGAAGTTAATTTTTTAAATTCCTTTTTAAAGTCTGCACGAAAGATTCCCTTCCCACTTTTTGAAATTTTTCATAACATGATACTTTTAAAATATGGTGAAAATACTGGTTTGAAATAAATGGGGAAACTAACTGAAAAAATAGGTACACTGTGTAGAGTTAATTGAATCTTTGTAGATATTAGGGTTTTTTGGGTATGATTACCGAAGAAAAACTGTTGTAAGAAGAAGCAGTCTTGGGCTTTCTCTGGCGGTCCAGTGGTTAAGACTGCTTCCATTGCAGGGGGTGTGGGTTCGATCCCTGGTCAGGGAACTAAGATCCTGCATGCCACTCTGTGTGGCCAAAAATTTAAAAAACAGTCAACCAAACAAAAAAGAGTCTCTTTTTCTTTTTCAAAAATATTTACTTATTTATTTATTTGGCTGCATCGGGTCTTAGTTGCGGCATGAGGCGCTCTGTTGCAGCACGTGGGATCCATCTCCCTGACCAGGGGTCGAACCCTGGCCCCATGCATTGGGAGCATGGAGTCCCAGCCACCGGACCACCAGGGAAGTCCCTGAGCCTCTTTTTCTGATAGTACTCAATAAATATATTTGATTTTTTAAAATGTGTATTTCTCTCTGTCAGTGAAGACATGACCTCTGTATTTTCTTTAGAAACTTTACATGATGAAAGCTTAATAGATGGTGTTGATTATTTAAGAAAGTAGAATGAGGAAGTTGCTTACAGTTTGACTTTACTAGCACTTGGTTATATTATTCTATCTACACACACTGAACTTTTTGCTGTTCCTTGAATACTCCATGTTCTTTCATTCATTGTACCTGTTCTGCTTTTACCTGGAATGCTTTTCTTTCTCCTTCCATCTGGTGAACCTATTCTTCCTTCCTCTCTACACCAGGCAAAGGAGTATAGTACTTTTTTTTTTTTTTTTTTTTAGTATTTGTTGAATTGTTTGCTTTTCCTGAGCTTCAGAGGACAAGAACTATCTAATTGATGGCATTCCTAGTACATAGCACAGTGCCTGGCACTTAGTAGCTACTCTGCAGAATAGATGATGTGAATGAAAATAATATGGAAACATGTTCAGGTCCTCAGATATATGGTAATTGGTCAAGCCAAAAGCAGTCAGGGTCCTAAGTGAGCTATGGAAGTTTACTACAGGTCATTTACTTGTGACCGATAGAGTTGATGTTAGTGAAGTTTATTTTCAGGTTTAAAACATATACAAAACCTTATCTCGTGTCTTTGAAAATATTATTTAGATGTTTAATTCTAAAATTGATATTATCCTTTCCTCTTTGCAATTTGTTCAGACTCTTTCTTATGCAAAAGATTCAAGTGACAGCAAAGAAATCTACTCTTCCTGCCATCTTTTTTCTTTCTTTTGAATACCTATTATGTAATTCATTATACTGAAGAAACTAATAGTAAGTTGAGAACTTCAGTCTTTTCCCCCAAAATGGAAATATGTTGATAGTTCAGTGATTTGTTACTGACTCTCCCTTTGTGTTTTTTGTTTTTTAACATCTTTATTGGAGTGTAATTGCTTTACAATATTGTGTTAGTTTCTGCTGTATAACAAAGTGAATTTTTTTTTAATATTTATTCGGTTGCATTGGGTCTTAGTTGTGGCATGTGGGCTCCTTAGTTGTGGCATGTGAACTCTTAGTTGTGGCATGCACGTGGGATATAGTTCCCTGATCAGGGCTTGAACCCAGGCTCCCTGCATTGGGAGCAAGGAGTCTTAACCACTGCGCCACCAGGGAAGTCCCTCTCCCCTTGTGTTTGAATAATCTACTTTAATAGTGCTGAGGATTTTTAAAAGTCTTTAATTCATTTAATTTACAACATCATAGAGGTCCATTGTAATAAATGAAAAAAATCTAAAGACATACTTCTAAAAAAGCTGTTCATTTCCCTAATCCCTTTGTTATTACTGCCCAGCCATTTTACCAGGTTATGGGTATACTTCAACATTTCTCTCCATGCTTTGTTAAGTACTATATATACAACATAAATGTGCATATATAAGGATTCTTTGTTTTTACAAAAGGTAGAGCATACTTTTTTTTTTTTTTTTTTTTGCGGTACGCGGGCCTCTCACTGTTGTGGCCTCTCCCGTCGCGGAGCACAGGCTCCGGACGCGCAGGCCCAGCGGCCATGGCTCACAGGCCCAGCCGCTCCGCGGCACGTGGGATCCTCCCGGATCGGAGCACGAACCCGTGTCCCCTGCATCGGCAGGCGG
Organism: Leucopleurus acutus; assembly: GCF_964270905.1. Taxonomy (NCBI): domain Eukaryota; kingdom Metazoa; phylum Chordata; class Mammalia; order Artiodactyla; family Delphinidae; genus Leucopleurus; species Leucopleurus acutus. Next base: position 14,803,493 of record NC_139162.1, on the reverse strand, counting down.
ACTCTCAACCACTGCGCCACCAGGGAAGCCCACTTTTTTTTTTTTTTGATCATACTTTTTATGTTACTCTGTAACAAGGTTTTCTTAACACATCATAGTCAGTAAATATAATTCTATCTTGTTTTTTTAAATATCCCTATTATGTCTCATCGTATGGATGTACTCTACGTAACTTATTCAGTTATTTTCTTGTGGACGTTTGGGCTGTTTCTAGATTTTGCCACTACAAACAGCGCTACAGTAAACATCCTTGTACATGTCACCTTATTTGCTGATGCTATTATTTCTACAGGCTAGAATCTCCAAGGTGGGATTTCTGAGTTAAAGGAATTATATTTTATTTATTTTTTTAAGGAATTATATTTTAAATGTTATTATTGCCAGATTACTCTCTAAATAGGTTGTCATAATTTCCATCTCCACTAGCAGTGGGTTCTCCATAACATCACATCATTAGACGTAATTAATTTAATTTTTGCTGCTCTGCTAGTTGGTAAATGGTTTCTCAGTTTCGTCTTAATTTTATTTCCTTGACTATTGCTGGAGCTAGCCTCTTTTGATATGATTTTTGGCCTTTTGGATTTCCTTTACTGAGAATTGTGTATGTCCTTGGTTCATTTTTCTTTCAAGTTATTTTTCTCCTTATCTTGTAGGAACATCTTATGGTACATTAATTCTTTGTTGTATAACACATGCGTTTATTAATCTGGAGTTAATTTTTATATAGTGTGAAGGGGTCTTATGGTTTTCCTTTGTATAAAGAGCCAACTATGTCTAGACTAAATAAACCATCCTTTTCTCAATGAATTAAATGCCACCTTATCATATGTAAAGTTCCCATATATGTTTGCTCTATTTCTGGATGTTCTGTTTTATTCTTCCTGTACCATTATTTTACTGTTTTGAATATCATAACTTTATAGAAACTTACACTCTGTTAAGAATAGCTCCTGTCACTATACTTTTCCATTTTCTTGACTGTTCTTAAACATTTATTCTTATATCTGTATGGGTTGAAAATAATTCTGTTGAGTTCAGAAAACCTCAGAAAAGCCCAGTGTTTTTTTATTTTTAATTAATTTTTAAAAATTTATTTTATTTTTGGCTGTGTTAGGTCTTCATTGCGGTGCGTGGGCTTTGTTTAGTTGCAGCGAGTTGGGGCTCCTCTGCAGTGCGCGGGCTTCTCATTGTGGTGGCTTCTATTGTTGAGAGGCATGGGCTCTATGTGCGCGGGCTTCAGTAGATGTGGCATGTGGACTCAGTAGTTGTGGCACGTGGGCTCTAGAGCACAGGCTCAGTAGTTGTGGCAGACGGGCTTAATTGCAGCATGTGGGATCTTTCTGGACTAGGGCTGGAACCCGCGTCCTCTGCATTGGCAGATAGATTCTTAACCACTGTGCCACCAGGGAAGCCCAAGCCCAGTGTTTGGAATTGCACTGTATTCATATATTAATTTTGGGAGGCCTGACATTTTTTTTTCTGACATTTTTTAATGAGGATAACTTTTCCTTATTATGATGTTTCCACTTATTGAGGTCTTATTTTAGTTTTAGGTTCTTCAGTAGAGGTTTCATAGATTTAATACCTGTCTTCATCTAGTTCATGTACCTTTCTTGCTAAATTTATTCCTAGATATTTTATAGTTTTTGGCACTGTTGTAAGTGGGACTTTTCCCCCCTCTATTTCTAACTAATGTCAAATATAGGTTAAAAATGAATCTTTCATTTCTTATAGACCAGAGCCCCTCATCCCCACCCCCTTCTTGCTATCCCAAATTAACAGAACTTGGATTCATGAAGAATGTGCTAGGGAGAATTTGTTATCTTAGTTTTAAATCATTTTCTCATAACTTTCTAATGTCACCGTGTAGAAAAATGCCCATAGATAACTGTGACTCTGTCCTTTTAGGATGAATACCATCTTATTATTTTGAAAGTTTGCAGTTTTGCTTTATTTATCCATTCTTGTAGTTTTTGTTAATTTGTTTGACTCTTCAAAGCAAGAATTCTCAAATTATGTATGTTCATTATATGAAAGATATCAAAATATACAGAGGTTAAAAATGCATCTATATTCACACTAGGCACAGATATTTCCCTTAAAATTTATCTTATCCTTTGGAGCGTATCTTTAAGAAAATTAAGATTTTATTTGGAGAATTTTGTGACAGTTTTTGATAATTGAGGACTCTAGGATATCTTTGCTAAAATCAGGGTTAGGAGAGTGAAAAATTGCTTTTTATTTTACTTGTGTCAAATTTGATGTTGATCATGTTCATCTATCATTGTTTATTGGGCCTTTTTTAAAAATGAATTTATTTATTTATTTATTTTTGGCTGCATTGGGTCTTTGTTGCTGCACGCGGGCTTTCCTCTAGTTGCGGTGACCGGGGGCTACTCTTTGTAGTGCCCGGGCTTCTCATTGCGGTGGCTTCTCGTTGCAGAGCATGGGCTCTAGGCCCACGGGCTTCAGGAGTTGTGGCTCATGGGTTCTACAGCGCAGGCTCAGTAGTCGTGGCACACGGGCTTAGTTGATCCACGGCATGTGGGATCTTCCCAGACTAGGGTTCGAACCCATGTTTCCTGCATTGGCAGGCGGATTCTTAACCACTGTGCCACCAGGGAAGCCCTCTTCGGCCTTTATTGCTTTTCATGTGAATTAATGTGATCGAATCGTTCAGTAGACATTTGCATTTACATACATCCATTTTTAAAATCTCAGTTTTGGTTATGGATAATTAAGCATAAAAGAAGATTCCTGTAACACTGTGGCATTTTAGGGAGAACTGAGCTTAAGATCTCTCAGAGGGATGCCGACTGGCTGCCTAGAGAGGGTGTGATGGTATCTTAATGTGGTCACTCGTTTCACAGCCTTAGCCTTGAAGATCCAGAAATTCCATTTCAGTATTTCACCTTGGAATGATTCATCTTGATTGAACTCACTGATGTGTAAGTTAAAATAACAGTGTTGTAATTCATAAGGGGTTATGCTTTTCTACTGAATTACCTGTGTCTACTTTCCAGGGCATTCTTCTGTTCCTTGTATGGAGGTGTTTGGGAGGCAAGGTACTTAAGAAGGTGATTAATAATCAGAAAGCTGCATTGTGAGCCTGAAACCAGAGCATATAAAGTTGGCTGGTCTTGAGTGTTTCATCATTCTAGGCCACTGTGAAACTTGATGAAAGAACTATCCCTGTCCCACAATGGTGTTTGCCTCTCCAGAGACCAAAATACTTATCCCCAGATTTAATCTCTTTTATTCAAACAATGATGTACTAACACTGGTCTCTCCTTTTTCTTCACTCTGTAGAACATTCCCTTCTATGAACACATTCTTCATACAGGAGAAATAGATGTGCACTGCCTCCCCCTCCCCGCCCACTTTCCCCAAAAGAAAGAAAACCATAAAAACACAGTGAGAAAGCTAAGTCATATTAATGACAGGTGGTGTCTGTAAGATATATTGGAAAGTAAAATTCTGATTGAAGCATAATACTGTTGATCAATTTGGTTTAAGTTTCTTACTATTAAGCATTCTTACTATTTTGGTCATAGTATTTTGCAAGTTTTAAGTGCACTAAAGCAATTCAAATATACATACAAGATAAAAATCTGAAATAGAGGTTCTGTGGGGAGCATAATTTGAAATTATAGGCCATATGGAGAGTATGAGAGAGAAAGCAGAGTAACTTCTTTTGGAGGGTTTTGCCCAGTGTTAACTTAGGTCCCTTGAGTATTTTCAGCCATACTTAGAAATCTGTGACTGGATTGTTAAACAGTAATGAGTGGTAAAGTTAACTGAGATCTAATTTCTGATTGTTTAGCAAGAAAGACTTCAAGTATAGTGAGTGGATAGAAAAGGAGATAATTTTAATATTGAAAATCGCTTTTAATTTAGGATTTCTTTTTAGATTTAGAGCTCAAATCTAAGCTTTAAGTTTAGAGGAAGAAGGACCAAATAGCAAGCAGGAGCCCCAGCCTCTTGGTTATATGCTTTTTAAATAATAAATAAATAAAATAAGTACATTTATTTTTTTATGGCTGCATTGGCTCTTTTTTGCTGCACACAGGCTTTCTCTAGTTGCGGCGAGTGGAGGCTACTCTTCATTGCAGTGCATGGGGTTCTCATTGCCGGGGCTCTCTTATTGTGGAGCACAGGCTCTAGGTGCCCAGGCTTGAGTAGTTGTGGCATGCGGGCTCAGTAGTTGTGGCGCACGGGCTTAGTTGGTCTGCTGCATGTGGGATCTTCCCGGACCAGGGCTCGAACCCATGTCCCCTGCATTGGCAGGCGGATTCTTAACCACTGTGCCACCAGGGAAGTCCTGGTTATATGTTTTTGACTGTTGGCTGTCAGCTCAGAGCTCACAGCCCGGGAGTGAGGTCAGAAGTAGGAAGAAAGTTAACTGAGCAGGGTAGAATAGAGGACTGGGTTGAGTCCTTTCCCATAGGTGTTAGCAGCCAGTGCACTTTATTTTGTATGCTTTGGAAAGGACAAGTGTATTTTCTTTAGATAAGACTTCTATCTAGCCTTTAGAATTCAATAAATACAGTATTTAGTGAGTTCCTACTCTTTTAGGCAAGAGGAATACAAGGATGAATAAACCAAATAAGGATCAGGCTTCAGGGAACTTATATTTGAGTGGGAAAAATAGGTATTTCAAAGGAAAAAAAGAGGAGATTATGGCTTGGAGGTGGTATTGATGTATGAGGAAAATCTTTATCCCACAAAGGGATTTGCAGAGATTTGGAAAATAACCATTTTCTCCATTTAGGGGATAAAATTTAGGAGAATTGGAACATATGCAGTCATTTTTTTTTTCTGGTCTCTTATACTGTTTAAAATTTTTCTTTCCTATATGAAGCATTTATAATTTTGATTACTTTGGGTATGTAAAGTAATCTAATTTAGTTTAAGCTCCAGAACCTAATTTTGTTTAACCATTTTGGATAGAAATTTTTCCAAAATGAATTTCACACTTCCTTTTTTCTCTATATTTTTCATCATTATTTATCATGACCATTAATTAAATAGAATATATTTAACCATAGTCCTTGTACCTTAACAAGTCAGACTTTTAATTTTTCTGTGTTTCCTTTCTGTCCTTGTCCTAGTGTTTTACTTTTTATTATTAGTTTTATAAAAGATGACAAAGAGGGACATTTTATTTTGAAAAAGTGTACAAACATGTACATATAAAATATATAGACATTTAATCATTGGCTGAAACCACTGAAATACTAAATGTAGGTGGTTAGATGTAAAAGGAGAAGTTGACAGGCACATACTCATGGTAATAGACTTAAATATATCTTTCTCAGCCTTTGATGGGTCAGGTAGTTAAATTAATAAGAGCAGACAGTATCTGAACTACATAATTTTTAGAAATTGGTTATTCAGTGGATACTCTTTATTTTCATGTAATTGTTACCTTTATTTTTTTAAACAGCTTTATTGAGGTATAATAGACAAAATTGCACATATTTAATGTATAATTTGATGAGTTAGGATATAGTTTTATATTCAGTTTTTTCTACCTTCTGCTTTAAATGTTGATCTTTGTGAACCATTCCTTGATGAACCAGGGTCTTATTATAAAAATGGATTATGGTACTGTTTGTAATTTGTTAATACCCTTAGGACTATAGGGAGAGTTGAAGACTTTTTGCTAGCACACTTAAGTATCATCAGACTACTATGCTCTGTGTGTGTGTGTGTGTGTGTGTGTGTGTGTGTGTGTGTGTGTAAGATAAATACTTTAATTGAGGATATTTTTAAAAAAGCTGTAAATTAAGGTAATTATTGTGGAAGTCAAAGGCAGAGGTTTTTTTTTTTTTTTGCGGTACGCGGGCCTCTCACTGATGTGGCCTCTCCCGTTGCGGAGCGCTCCGGACGCGCAGGCCTAGCGGCCATGGCTCACGGGCCTATCCGCTCCGCGGCGTGTGGGATCTTCCCGGACTGGGGCACGAACCCGTGTCCCCTGCATCGGCAGGTGGACTCTGAACCACTGCACCACCAGGGAAGCCCCAAAGGCAGAGATTTACCAGTGATTTGATCTTTTCCTTTTTGATTAATCATTTAACTTTTTTTAATAGTATAGAAGTCAAGTAAGGGCACAAACTTTATTTTTTAAATTGTAGTAAGAATACAATAAGAGCTATCCTCTTGACAAATTTTCAGTTGCACAATATAATATTGTATAGGCACAGTGTTGTTATAGCAGATCTCTAGAATTTATTAGTGTTGCTACTATGCTTTTGAATGCTTTTTTCTGTTATATGTAAGTTTTATTTGTTTTACTACCGTTTTTGTTTTTTCCCTTGCTGTTAGGTGACACTTTAACTACCATCAGTGTCCTTTCCCAAAACAGCTTCTTTCTCCTGGCCCCCACCCTCTTCAGTTGCTCTAGTTTTCTAATTTGTTCTATTCTGGAAAAGGCTGAATAAGAACCTGCAAATAAAGTAAAGTAGATATTCTGTGTAGGTGTGTGTTGATGTGATGCTCTCTATTGGCTGCACGAGATTATGAAAATGTGTTTTGGATTCTCAGCTATGTTCCATATAGCTGAGTCATTACTATATACATTATATTCTTACAAATTTTTTAAAAAAGCATAGAGTTTATTGTTTTTTATGATAGGTGTTTAAGCTGTTGTATTTTAAGGAATCTCGTGGTTTTTGAGTATTTTGAAAAGCAACTAAAAACTTTCAAAAAATAAGGAAATCCTCAACACTGTAATAAAAGTATGTTACATAGTCTGCAACATTCATTACATAGATTAGATGTATTTGAACCTAATTTTTAGAAATGTTTCAGATATAAAGCATATGGAAAATAATAAACCTTCACTTACCTACTACCTAGTCTAAGAAATAAAACATCACTAGTATAGCTGAAGTTTCCTGTGTATCACTGCCCCTGATCATATTCCCCTCCCTCCCAGATGTGCCGCTGTGTTGGATTTGACCGTTATCTTTTACATTCATGTTCTTTCTTATTCTCTTACTGCATTTTTAAAATTGAAGTATAGTTGATTTACAGTGTTTCAGGTATACAGCAAAGTGATTCAGTTATACATATACTCTTAATGCATTTTTGTAGTATCTCTAAAGAATAGGCACTTTCATGTGTTTTAAACCTTTATAAGTATTGATACTGTGTATCTTTCTTCAACTTATTTTTGCTCAATTATTTTATGCAAGAATAATTTGTTCATATAGCCAATATTATGGCCAACATTTGTTTAGTGATTACTGGGTGCCAGGCACTTTGCTAAGAATTTTACATGTATTCTGATTTAATTCTTGTAACAATCCATTGAGGTAGGTACTTCACACACACTCCCGCCCCCCACTTTGCAGATGAGGACACAACTCTGAGAGGTTAAGCCATTTACACAAGGACACACAGCTAATAAGTGGTGGAGCTGGGGTTCAAACCTAGGTAATTTTACTCCAGGGTCATCATGCTGATCCAGAAATCACTAAATTTCACAAAAGAAAAAATTTCTAATTATATTGAGTTAGTTTGGCCATGACTAAATTTGGCTTATCATAAATACAATTTTCTGTTCTGTCATTGACTAGCAATTTCTGCTTTTTATTGTGTGGCTGCAATTTAAAAATCTGTTTTCCTCAGTAGACTGAGATCTTAAGGACAGAGACTGTGTCCTTGCCAGTCCCCAGCACCTATTGCAATGCCTGGCATAGAGAATGCTCAGCAAATATTTGTTGAATGAGTGATTGGCACTTACTGGTATAACGTGTTTCCCTTACGTGTTACTTAGGTCATCTCTGGGGTAGTGTGACTAATTGAATTGAACAAGGAGGAAAACGAAGAGGTGCACGAAGCTAACTTCTGATTCCAAAGTTTTTACATTCTCCCTTTCCATTTTGAAATGGATTTAAATAATGCTAATGTTGATGTCATTTATGATGTTGTATTCTCTGTTTTATAACTGTAGTCTAATGGGCCCTGAACTGTTAAACTTCTTTTTTTCATTTTCATTTTCTGATTAAAGACCTTGATCCTGCTGCTTTCTGAATTCAAGATTCTCAAACTTAATGGCTGTATTTCAGTTAAGTATAGTATATGATATTTTGTTCCTTATTGAAGTTTGGTTTAGTTTATTTTTTCCTTGTACAGAGATGCTTGTACAGATGCTTTGACTGTACAAACAGTCAAATAAAGGGAGTACCTTTGATTTATAAATAATGATACTTTTAAAATTGACAAACTGAGAATAGGATGATATGTAATGTGATCATCAAATATTTGTTCTCACAGATTTTTATTTTTGAAAGAGTTGTGAACTTTCTCCAACAGCTCTTTTTTTTTTTTTTTAAATTTATTTTTGGCTGCATTGGGTCTTCATTGCTGCATGCACGCTTTCTCTAGTTGTGGTGAATGGGGTTACTGTTCTTTGCGGTGTGTGGGCTTCTCATTGTGGTGGCTTCTCTTGTTGTGGAGCATGGGCTCTAGGCAGCTTCAGTAGTTGCAGCATGTGGGCTCAATAGTTGTGGCTCGTGGGGTCTAGAGCACAGGCTCAGTAGTTGTGGCACACGGGCTTAGTTGCTCTGCAGCATGTGGGATCTTCCTGGACCAGGGCTCTGACCCATGTCCCCTGCGTTGGCAGGCAGATTCTTAACCACTGCACCGCCAGGGAAGTCCCCCACAGATTTTTAAAGCTGATTCGATACCCTTATTTTTTAGTTGATGGAACAGAGACTTGGAGAAGTCTGGAGGTTTTGCCTTAGGTAGCTTGGCCGACAATGGTGGTTGATTATTAGGATCTTTCTTTTATTGTTTTGGTGCTAACATTTCTTTTAAATATGTTCTTTGTAGAAACAGTGTCTGAGGGATATTCAACATGTTAAGAGTATGTATTTGAAAGATTTAAGAACTTTGTCATTCAAAATCTTCATTCAGAATATAAAACCATAATCTCTAAGGTTTATTAATGTAAGAAGACTTGGGGAGGAGGCCAGAGGAGAGGCTACCTTACTAGGCCCAATTCTGTAGCCCAGTAATTTTTCCTTCCATTTGTTAATTCTTTGACTTTAATTGCTACTACTTCCAATGCATAGTTCCTGTGGTGTGCCTCCCTCCTTTCAGTGATTTGGCCAAAACATAGACATAAGCTTTTTTTTTTTAAATTTTATTTATTTATTTTTGGCTCTGTTGGGTCTTCGTTTCTGTGCGTGGGCTTTCTCTAGTTGCAGCAAGCGGGGGCCACTCTTAATGGTGGTGCACGGGCCTCTCACTGTCGCGGCCTCTCTTGTTGTGGAGCACAAGCTCCAGACACGCAGGCTCAGTAGTTGTGGCTCACGGGCCTTGTTGCTTCGCGGCATGTGGGATCCTCCCAGACCAGGGCTCGAACCCGTGTCCCCTGCATTGGCAGGCAGACTCTGAACCACTGCGCCACCAGGGAAGACCAGATGCAAGCTTTTTGATTTTCTCTTTTGCAGGATTTGAAATGGCTGGAATTTTAGAATAGACTTTCTTACATATCTAAGGTAGAAATATAGTTTTGTTTATTTATGTTTGGCTGTGTTGTGTCTTTTTTGCTGCACACGGGCTTTCTCTAGTTGCAGTGAGCAGGGGCTACTCTTCGTTGTGGTGCGCGGGCTTCTCATTATGATGGCTTCTCTTGTTGCGGAGCATGGGCTCTAGACGTTCAGGCTTCAGTAGTTGTGGCATGCGGGCTCAGTAGTTGTGGCTCGTGAGCTCTAGAGCGCAGGCTCAGTAGTTGTGGCACACGGGCTTAGTTGCTCCGCGGCATGTGTTATCTTCCTGGACCAGGGCTCGAACCCGTGTACCCTGAATTGGCAGGCGGATTCTTAACCACTGTGCCACCAGGGAAGCCCTAAGGTAGAAATAAAGAGAAATACAAGTACTCAAAGATTTGTCATTGTCCCTCTCAATGTAATTAAAGCATTATCCTCTTTTAGTCTCAGTTCACCTGTTTAGAAGTCCAAAAGGGATATAGCTTAACAGGCTTAACAGACACCTTTTCTGACCTGCCTGTGTTTGGAAAGCACTACGTTTCAACATGCCACTCAGGAACTCCTTTCTAGACAGCTTGACACCTTCACACCTTCATGGGGGTTAGCTCAGTAGAGCACCTTTTAGTTCCCTGTCACCCATCCCTACTTTACTGGCAAAGAACATGACTTCATCTTTCAGGTGAGACCTGCCTTCAGCCACCCCTTAAATAAGGGTTTGTTATTATCTTTTACAGGCTGAACAGTTTTGTTTTATTAGCAGTTAAATGTGTCTTAAAGCAGGTTGGAACAATTAGTAACTTTCTCACTAGCCTACTTAATATCCCAAGTGTATATTATTATACCTGGTCAAATAGGTCTAAATTGTTTAATTGAAGGCTTTTTTGTTTACTTTTTAAAAACTCTAATTTTTTAGTTAACATACAGTAAAATCGACCTTTTTTGAAGTGTACAGTCCTGTGAACTTTAACACATGTATAGATTTATGTAATAACCACTACAATTAGCATACAGTTCTATCATCTCAGAAAAACTTCCACAGGCTGTCCCTTTTTAGTCTCCCCAACCTTAACCTCTGGCAACCATTGATCTGTTCTCCATCATTATAGTTTTGTCTTCTTGAGAATTTCATATAAATGGAATCATTCAATATGTAACCTTTTCTGAGACAGTTTTCTTTCATTAGGCATAATACCTTAGAGCTGTGTAATGCCATGTAGCAATAGTTTGTTCCTTTTTAAATTGCTACATAGAGTTCCATTTTTATGGATTTACCACATTTTATTTCCAGTTTTTGGCAGTTATGAACAGAGCTTCTATAAACATTCATGTATAGGTTTTTGTGTGAACAAAAGTTTTCATTTTTCTATGATAAATTCCAAGTTGTGGGATTGCTGGGTCATATGGTAAGCGTATGTTTTAAGTTCATAAGAAACTGTCAAACTGTTTTCCAGAATGGCAGTACCATTTTGCATCCCCTCCAGCGGTGTATGTGAGTTCCATTTGCTCTGCATCCTCCCCAGCACTTGGTGTTTTAGCCACTCTAATAGGTGTGTAGCAGTATCTTACTGTGGTTTTAATTTGTATTTCTCTAATGCCTAATGTAGTTGAGCATCTTTTAAATATGCTTATTTATTATCCTTATACCTTTTTGGTAAAGTATCCATTTTAATCTCTTGCCTGTTTTAAAAAACTGGGTTGGTTTGTTTTAACTGTTGTGTTTTTAAGAGTTCTTTAGGGCTTCCCTGGTGGCGCAGTGGTTGACAGTCCGCCTGCTGATGCGGGGGACGCGGGTTCGTGCCCCGGTCCAGGAGGATCCCACATGCCGCGGAGCAGCTGGGCCCGTGAGCCGTGGCCGCTGGGCCTGTGCATCTGGAGCCTGTGCTCCGCAACGGGAGAGGCCGTGACAGTGAGAGGCTCACGTACCGCAAAGAGTTCTTTATATGTTCTGAATACATAACATGTCCTTTGTTGATATGTGATTTGCAAATATCCCAGTCTCTGTAACTTGTCTTTTCATTTTCTTAGTAGTGTTTTTCATAGCACAAAAGTTTGTACTTTTTATGAAAAAAAAAGTACAGTTTTATCATTTTTTTCTTTTGTGGGTTGTGCCTTTGGTATAATGTCTAAGAATTCTGCCGAACCCCAGGTCATGAAGGTTTTCTCCTATATTTTCTTCTAAAAGTTTTATAGTTGTATGTTTTACATTTAGATCTATGATCCATTTTGAGTTAATAGGTGTGAAATTTAGGTCAAGGTTCTTTTTTTTTTTTTTTTTTTTTTGGCATATGGATGTCCAGGTGTGATGTGCATTGAGTTGTTCATACTATTACCTAATTATCCTTCTGATGTTTGTGGTGATATCCCCTCTTTCATTCCTAATAATTGGTAATTTGTATTGTTTCTGTTTTATCGTCTGGTCAGAGGTTCATCAATTTTATTGGTCTTTTCAAAGAACCAGGTTTTGGTTTCATTGACTTGATATATTTTTTTGTTTTTAATTTAATTGATTTCTGGATTTTTAAAAATTATTATTATTTGCTTTTTTTAGTTCTTTTGGGTTTATTTTGCTATTTTTCTAGTATTTTTTTTTTTTTTTTTTTTTTTTTTTTGCTGCACCACACAGCTCACAGGATCTTAGTTCCCCGACCAGGGTTGACCACGGATGACCTGGATTGAACCGTACCCTCAGCAGTGAAAGCTTGGAGTCCTAACCACTGGACTGCCAGGGAATTCCCTCTAGTTTCTTAAAGTAGAACCTTATATTGTCAGATTGTTGACATGTTTCTTCTGTTCTTATACAAGCATTTAATGCTGTATGTTTCCCACTAAGCACTGCTTTAGTGTATAACTCAGATTTTGATGTGTGTTTATGTTTTTGTTCACTGTATTTACGAATTTCCCTTGATATTTCCTCTTTTAACATGGATTATTTCGGAATGTATTGTTTAATTTCCAAGTACACAGAGAGTTTTACAGTTAGCTTTCTGTTACTGATTTCTAGTTTAATTCCCTTACAGTCAGAGACCATATTTTGTATAATTTCCATTCGTTTAAATTTATTATTTTTTTGGCTGCGTGGCTTGCGGAATCTCAGTTCCCCAACCAGGGATTGAACCCCGGCCACGGCAGTGAAAGCACCGACTCTTAACCACTGGACCGCCTGGGAATTCTTTTTTTTTTTTTAATGGCCCAAGACATGGTCTATCTTGGTGAATGTTCTGTAATTGAGAAGAATGTATATTCTGTTGTTGTTGGTTGGGGTGTTCTATAGATATTGGTTAGATCCAGTTAGTTGACAGTGGCATTCACGTCTTTTACACCTTTGCTGATACTCTGTCTATAGTTCTATTCTTAGAAAGCATGTTGAAGTCTCTAACTATAATTGAGTGGTGGTTTATTTTTCCTTTCATATCCGTCAATTTTTGCCTCATATATGTTTTAGCACTACTGTCGAATACGTTTGCAATTAGGATTGTTGTATTTTCTTGGCGAATTCACCCTTTATCAAGCAGTGGGAGGATAGGGAGTGACTTATGCCATGCTCTTAGGATCACAGCTCCTCTGGTCAGAAGAGCAGAGTCTCCCTTTCCCCGTTTCTAGGTGCCTGCCTGGCTGTTACTGCCATTGCTTTTCTGCCACAGCCAGCACCGTTGCAGTATTGCCTAGGGGCACGGGTGGAGTGAAGGACAAAACTAAACAAAAGAGAGCCTTTTCCTCCATTGTCCTTTATATTTCTTTCCCTGCTCCTTGGACCAGAAAGAGAGGGTTTTTCTTAGAGTTCTTTCTCTGTACCCAGCGAGCACTTCTGGGTTTTGGGCTGCCCTTGGGTACAGGCTGGGCAATACTGGAGGAAAATGATAGCTTCTTGCCAGTTTGAGGGAACTTAAAATTCTGCTCTCTTTCTCCAGTCTGCTTGCTGTCATTTATTTTTCAGAGTCCTCAGGTAGCTGTGGCATGCATTTTGTCGAGGATTTTAGTTGCATTCAGAGGAGAGAGAGGAAGGAGTCTCCATGGAGTGTTGTTTATACCCATCTTCACTGGAACTAGAACTTTTTGTTTAGTTTTGATCTTAGAATATATTCTGAAATATACTAAATATAAACTAAATTCAGTACTATGTAAATAAACTTTTGTTTTTCATTCATGCCTATGTGGACAAAAAAAAAAATGTTGCCTGCCATTTCAGTAAACAAAGAGCGTTTCCAGCCATCAAGCCATCAGCCACTGTTGCCCCTGCAGCCCCCCAGTGGTGTACCCTGAAGGGAATTCAGGATGGAGAAAAACAGGATACCAGCCCTCAGTAGTTAAGATGCATATCAAAGGAATGATTTCAGTAAACCTAGACTCTTGCATTTTCCCATACATAGAAAAGCACTAAAATCATTAACTTAAGATGTCTGTTTTTTGTGATTAACATCTTTTTTTTTTTCTTTTTGCGGTACGCTGGCCGCTCACTGTTGTGGCCTCTCCGGTTGCGGAGCACTCTGGACACACAGGCTCAGCGGCCATGGCTCATGGGCCTAGCCGCTCCGTGGCATGTGGGATCTTCCTGGACCAGGGCACGAACCCGTGCACCCTGCATCGGCAGGCGGACTCTCAACCACTGCGCCACCAGGGAAGCCCCTGTTGAGGCTTTTTGACTTTTAAAAAGCTTTTGGTTATGAACAATTTCTAATACACATGAAAATAGAGAATAATATAATGTACCATCATGTATTTATCATATACCTTCATCAGTGATCAATATTTTGCCCACTTTGTTGCATATTTTTCTCTCCTATTTTCCTTCCTCAATATTTTTTCCCCCGGGAGTATTTTCTTTTTTTAATATTTATTTATTTATTTATTGCTGCATTGAGTCTTAGTTGCGGCACTTGGGATCTTCATCGCGGCATGCGGGATCCTTCTTTGTGTGCGGGCTCTTTGTTGCGGTGCTTGGGCTTCTCTCTAGTTGTGGCACACGGGCTTAGATCCTCGACCAGGGATCAAACGTGCGTTTCCTGCATTGGAAGGCGGATTCTTAAACCCTGGACCACCAGGGAAGTTCCTCCCCCGGGAGTAGTTTAAAACAAATCCTAGCAATCATATTATTTCATGTATATATAATGTTTATTTATTTATTAAAAAAATTTTTTTTTTTGGCCGCACCGCACGGCATGTGAGATCTTATGTCCCCCTGCATTGGAAGTGCTGAGTCTTAACCACTGGACTGCTGGGGAAGTCCAATATAATGTTTATTTTTGAAGTATTGGGAAGAACTCTTGGAGTTTTAATACCAGGTTCAGGTGCTAGCTCTGTCAGCTACCGCCTTTGTGACGTTAAGCAAGTTGAATAGTTGCTCTAAGACCAAGTTTCATCAAAGGCAAAGTGGGGATAATGATTTTCTGCCCTTACTTCAAAATGATCTAAGGAACAAATGAGATGATGAAGATAATAAATGTAAAAGTGCTTTGTAAACTACAAACGCTAGACCCTTGAATAGTTCTTTTAAAAAGTAACAAAACAGGGGCTTCCCTGGTGGCGCAGTGGTTAAGAATCTGCCTGCCAGTGTAAGGGACATGGGTTCGAGCCCTGGTCCTGGAATATCCCACATGCTGCGGAGCAACTAAGCTCGTGCGCCACAACTACTGAGCTGTGCACTCTAGAGCCCACGAGCCACAACTACTGTAGCCCACGTGTCTAGAGCCCATGCTCTGCAACAAGAGAAGCCACCGCAATGAGAAGCCCGCACACCGCAACGAAGAGTGGCCCCTGCTCACCCCAACTAGAGAAAGCCCGCAGGCAGCAACGAAGACCCAACACAGCCAAAAATAAATAAATAAAATAAATTTATATATAAAAAAAAGTAACAAAACAGCCTTATACAGGTAGTTTTGCATAGTTTAGGACACACAATCTTAAGAGGGCCAATATACCAGAGCATATCAATACCTAGGGAACTTTTCTAAATTCCTAATGTACTATCCCTACCTTGAGGATTGATACCATAGTGAACTGATTGGAGTGGGACATCCTCCTGGTATATTAGATTAGAACAACATTGAAAGTCATTGGTTTAGGATTCCACAGCTAATATGTACTGAAGGTGATTGTAATGATTATCTAATTCTATCATTTTTCTTAACTTTGAGGTATAATATGTATAAAATAAAATGCAACTGTTTTAAGTATACAGTTTGGTGAATTTCAAGAAGTGCATATATCCATTTCTATCACTGCAGAAGGTTTCCTTGCATCCCAGTCCAGTCCCTATCTTTATCCTCTCAGGTAATCATTGATCTCTTTGCCATCACTGTAGGTGAGACTTGTCTTTCTTAGAGTTTCATATAAGTGAAATCATACAACATATACTCTCTTGTTCTTGTTTCTTTTGCTCAGCAGAATGTTTTTGAGACTCTTGTATGTTGTGTATTGGTTCTGTTTTATTCTGAGAAGTATTCTTTTATAGGGGTATACTGATTATGATTCACCTGTTTATGGACATTTGGGTTGTTTCCAGTTTGTGGCAATTATAAATGAAGCTTCTTTGAACATTTGTGTACATGTCTTGGTGAGAATATATATTTTCATTTCTCTTGGGTAAATACGGAGTGGATTTGCTGAATCATATGCCAAGTGTATATTTAACGTTATATGAAGTTGCCAAACTGTTTTCCAAAGTATTTGAACCATTTTACATTCCCGTGAGCAGTCTGTGAAAGTTCATTTGTTCTATATTTTTGCCTACAATTTTAGCCATTCTAATGGTGTGGAGTGATATCTCTTTATAGTTTAATTTGCATTTCCCTGCTGACTGATGATGTTAGCATCTTTTCATGTGCTTACAGACATTCATATACCTTCTTTTGAGAAGTGTCTATTCAAATCTTTTCCCCATTTTTAAGTAAGATTGTTTTATTTTTGAGTTGTAGAAGTATATATTCTAAATACAAGTCCTTTGTAGGATAGGAATTGTATTATTTCTCTTTCTGTGGCTTGCCTTATTTTTATAATGACATCTTTTGAAGGGTAAAAGTTAAAAATTTTTATAAAATGCGAGTTATTAATTATTTCTTTTGTATTTTTTGCTTGTGTATGAAATGATTGCTTAAACTCACATTTTCAAAGATTTCCTTCTGTGTCCCATTTTGAGTTAATTTTTGTATATTGTGTGAGGTTAGGGTCCAGGGTTAATTTTTTTCTTCTCATGTAGATATCCAGTTGTGCCAGCACCATTTGTTGAAAGACTATCCTTCCTCCTATTGAATAACCTTGGCCCCTTTGTTGAAAATCAGTTGAACATATTTGTGTAGGTCTATTCCTAAACTTTCTGTTTTGCTCCATTATTCTCTGTCTGTCCTTAAATTAAGTTCCACAGTGTCTGGATTACTGTAGCTTTGTAGTATTTCTTGAAATTAGGTAGTGCAAATTCTCCACCTGTGGGTTTTTTTTTAAATTTTCGTAATTGTTTTGTCTATTATAGGTCCTCTGTTATTATTATTACTTTAAAAAATATTCATGAGAATATGACACCAGTAGTGTTTTGGACAAAAATTTGTCACCTGCCATTTCAGTAAACAAAGGATGTTGTAGCTGTGAAACCATCAGCCACTGCAGCTGTCCCGCATGGTGCACCTTGAGGGGAATTCGGGATGGAGAAAAACAGGATACGGGCCCTAGATAGTTAAGATGCATATCAAAGGAATGATTTCAGTCAGCCCAGACTCTTGCATCTTCCCATACATAGAAAAGCACTAAAATCATTACCTTGAGACGTCTGTTTTTGGGATTAGCAGTCATCTTTTGATGTTCAACTACATGTTTTTTTCCCACAGCAAAACCTCCTATATATCCTGGCTTCTCCCTTACTTCTTTGGAAGAGCTATCTGAGATGCTGTATCCTGGGCATCAGTAATGCCCTGAATAAAACATAGTTCTCAGTTCTTAGGTTGTGCGTTTTTTTCAGTTGACAGTTTTGTATGCTGAGATCAGTTTATTATTTTTTTCCTCATCACATTTTCAAAGAGTACCTAGGATACTGAGATGATTATGCTTCTTGGAAAGGTGTTTAAATCTGATATTTGGTCTTTTCTCCTAAACTTTCATTTTGTTGAATTGAGCTTTAATTATGATCATATTCAGTATTTCTCTGATACTTTGTTGAGCTTTGTTGAGTTTAACAACAGTTGAGCAGAAAATATCTATCTTCTTAAAGGTTAGGCATAGGCCTTTCCTTAATTTAAGGATTGCCTAAAGATTTGGGTTGAGTTAGTTCCTAAGATAGTTTGATATTAGTGATAGGCTTTACGTCATTGGTGTATTTTATGTCTTATTTTGCTTTAGTTAATACTTAACATTTTTATTTGTGTTCTTTCCAGAGGTTTAATGAATTGAGGGGTTTGTATGTAATAGCTTTGCTGGAACTTTGTATTACTGGACTCAGCAAGTCTTAAATTCTTAAAAACCAGAAATGTGTGTGGGAAGTTGTGTGAATGGTTTTGGTAGTAAAAAATATGAACGTCTTTATTTAATGTCTTTCCATATCCAGAGGATGCCAGCCCCCATCAGATTGCGGGAGCTGATCCGGACCATCCGGACAGCCCGAACCCAAGCCGAAGAACGAGAAATGATCCAGAAAGAATGTGCTGCAATTCGGTCATCTTTTAGAGAAGAAGACAATACATACCGGTGTCGGAATGTGGCAAAATTACTATATATGCACATGCTGGGCTACCCTGCTCACTTTGGACAGGTAGGCTGGGCTGAGACCACATCTAGCAAGGGTACTCTTATTTTAATGTCAATAGGTCAGGGATTGTTAGTCTTTCCTGTTGGGGAGGACAGGCTATTTTTGATGTCCTTGTAGTCTGATTATTGTGGACTGAGGGTAGAATTGAGAGAGAAAGCTGCAGACCTGGGAAGGCATGATATTGCCATCAATTCCTTTCCATTGGGAATCTCTCATTATGTGGATTAGGGTATGTTTTAATGGTGGCAGTGAGTTTAAAGATTGACCGGGATTAACCAGTAGATTGTGATTGTTCTGACAGAGGGCCTGGACTATAATGAGTATACATTTTAAAAAGTTTGCTAAATGTTTTCTTAATTATTTCCTCAGTGCAGTGATACCATGAGGAACACTGACAGATGTTTTTAAGTAAAAGAAATTAGGTAGTTGCCAAGTAATAGGATTTAAGGATTTTGTCCTAATTACCTCATTCCTTGATAGCTATAACCACTGTACAGGTCTGCCTCTTGATTTGCTCCCACATACAAACACATACAGCCAGTCTAGGCATGATATTCTTGGTGATAAGTGCTTTCTTCTTTCCACGTTTGTTGTGGAGATTGAGTCACAGAGAAGGGTATAGTGGGTTGTTTTTTAATTCTTATGAATGCTATTGAATTTTATTTCACTTAAGAATTTAATTATATGCTAAGTAGTCTTTTTATGGAAAAGACTGCAAAATTAAAAGAAACAATGTGCAATATTAGGTACAAGTAGAAAAAAATACTACCCATATTTGCATTATTCAAAGATAATGTTGTTAATGTTTTGATATATTTATCAGGAAAGATGGTCATCAGTTTATCTTCTGTTCAGCTCATTAACTTCAGTGGAAGGAAATTCCCTCACCCTTAGGTTAAAACAAAAAAGTAATGGGATTGGGCTTCCCTGGTGGCGCAGTGGTTGAGAGTCCGCCTGCCGATGCAGGGGACACGGATTCGTGCCCCGGCCTGGGAGAATCCCACATGCCGCGGAGCGGCTGGGCCCGTGAGCCATGGCCGCTGAGCCTGTGCGTCAGGAGCAAAAGTAATGGGATTGAATTTTACCAGGCTGACCTGGGTTACTTTTATGCTCATTTTGGGGCAGGAAATGAGATCAGCCTCTCTAGAAATACATGGTTGAGAGTGGGAGAGCATTAATTCCCCAAAGGAAAATTGAGGTGTTAATATCAGAGGAAAGGACCAGATACTAGGCAGTCAAAAACAACATCTGTCTTCTGTAAATAAACGTCATATGCTTTTACTATATCAGAAATGGATCTAGGTGTGGTTATGCATGTAGTATGTGACATAATTAGTATAAAGCAAGTAGATATTCATATATTCTTTTTGGTTGATTTTAAGTAGACTCATTAAGTTAGATAGTCAAGTGAAGGGAAGACTCCTAATCCTTCCACTCAGAGTGTACTGCTGTTAACATCATGGAAACAGTAGATTTATATACTCCAAAGGGTGTACTTTATTTATTTATTTATTTATTTATTTTTGCGGTACGCGGGCCTCTCACTGTTGTGGCCTCTCCCGTTGCAGAGCACAGGCTCCGGACGCGCAGGCTCAGCGGCCATGGCTCACGGGCCCAGCCGCTCCGCGGCATGTGGGATCTTCCCAGACCGGGGCACGAACCTGTGTCCCCTGCGTCGGCAGGCGGACTCTCAACCACTGCGCCACCAGGGAAACCCCAAAGGGTGTACTTTAAAGACAAACTCTTGAATTTAAAATCATAGGATAGACTTTGGTGATATTTCATTTTGTAAAGGAGTTTTCTCTATATATCTCTAAGATTTATTTTTATAACATGTTTAAATAAAACTGCTTTTCAGGTCTGTCTAGGTGTTTTGGAACTTATTAGATAAAACATTTAAGTCTTAGGCGGAGAGTGTTTACACTCAAGGAAAGTTTTGATACAAAAAAAATAAAGATTTTTCTGAGTGGGAATAGGAATCATAATTTTAAGGCCCTCATTCTGTTTGGATAAGGGAATTCAAACATTCCCTCTGAATAAGTCACGGCCCTATCCGTATCAGTAATTTGGTACCCTACCCATTGGAATTGCCTTTATAATGTACCCATAAAAAGGTTCCTATCAAGATTCTCTCTCCTGCATGTATGAATCACAGTGTCATTTTCGTTTAATTATGTGTAAAAACAGCCAGCCTTTAATTGCATTTTATTTGTTAGATGTGCACTGTTCATTATGATCGCCACTAGTTGAGTAGCTTTGGAAATGTGGCTAGTTCAACTGAGGTGAATATTAAAGGAAAATAAATTTTGGGTGGGTACTTGATGCAGTTATTGGAAAACTTTTAAATATGTTTTAAAACTTGGGTATGTGAATCTACTTATCAATTGTGAGTTTTATGAAATCTAAATACAGTTCACATATTTCTGATGGATATGTAGTGTACAAATTAAGATGTGCTGTAAGTGTAAAACACATACTGTATTTAGAAGCCTCAGTACAAAAGAAAGATGTAAAATAGCTAACTAATAATTTATATGCTGATTATATGTTGAAATGATATTTTAGATATATTGGGCTGAATAAAATATATTATTAAAGCTAATTTCACCTGTTTCTTTTTCACTGCAGTATCTAACATGATACTGTACAACAGAAATTAAATATGAGCCAGATGTATAATTTAAAAATTTCTAATAACCATATTTTAAGAGTCTTATTTAAATTTTACAATAAAACCCATGAGGTAGATAGTATCCTCATAGTACAGATGAGGAAACTGAAATTTAGGGTTTAAGTGACTTATTTAAACTGAAATTTAGAGTTTAAGTGACTTAAGTGACTCAACCTTGTATAACTCTAAAACCTATTCATTCTTTGTGTTTAGTTTAAATCTATAAATAGCTATTTGCTTTAAGTTAATTATTTTAGCCCTGCCTTGCAGTAAAAAGGATTTGAGATGGCATATGTTACCAGCATCTATTTAAAAGGGAAAAAGAATAGTAGAAGGTAAGAGGAGAAGGAAGAATTCAGAACACAAGGCCTGTGTAGTTGCTGTTAGGGAGGCAGCTCAGGCAAGAAAAAAAAGATTCAGTTATGTGGTTGTTATTACTAGAATTTAAGAGCACAGTTGCGGGAACCAGACTGCCTCGATGTGAATTGGCTTTGTTACTTTGCTGTCTGTGTGGTTTTGAGCAAGAACCTATTAACCTTTCTTGTTTCCTCATATGTAAAATGGGGATATTTGTGATACTACTTTATAGGGTTATTCTAAAGGTTAATTAAATTAATAAATGTTAAACATTTATGTTTTGTTCTTACAAAACTGTCAGACATTACCAATTTTACCATTTCCTAAGGGACAGCAAACAAAATTTAGGAAAAGCACTGAATTCTAAAAGGGATGTTCTTTCATGGGTCTTTTATTTAGGGCTCTTTTAGTAATGTAAGAGACAATATCCTCAACATTTTTACAACAAAAGCAATGATAGATTTCCTGTAGGGTGTGTAACGTTTCACGTGTCTGGCTTAAACACAACCCAGAAATAAAGTTGAATATCTGAAGAAGTGGGTAGATTGCAGGAGTAGAAAATGGTGACTCAGGGCCCAAATTCTTCACAGATGTATTTTGTTTGTCCTGCACAGTACTTAAAATTGTTTTGAGTTTGCTGTCTATGTATAAAAATCAAAGAACTTCTCATGGAAATCTGGATTTCTAGTTTCTCTGAGAAAGTCAGAGGATTTTGCAACACTGGATCCACATTTTCACATGGTAGTAGTAGGCTAGGGACCTTCTCCAGGCTGGGCATGCGTTCTGTTTCTCCCCAGTTCCATCCTGGCCTGCTGTACCCAATTACCTGTCTGCAATAGTCTTCCTCTCCATCAGTATAGTATAGTATAGCATTTCACTTCCTTAGGTTCTCTAAAGTTTTACAGTATTCTCCATAAGGTCTTACACATCTTTGGTGAAACTTATTGGTAGGTTCCTTGGAGCTCTTGTTCCTATTGGAAATAGCATTCTTTAAATTTTTTAATAATTATGTTGTAGGTATATAGAAATATAATTGATTTTTGTCTATTTATCTGCCTAGCAACATTACTTAGTTCTAAGAGTCCCTGTGGACTCTATTGTTTCCATATGGTCAACAATACTGTCTGCAAATGATGGCAGTTCCCTTCCTTCTCCATCCTTAAACATTTTCTTATTTCCTTATTATACTGTACATGTAGAACAATATTGAAAAGAAGAGGTGATAGTAGGCATCCTTGCCTTGAGCACACTTAAGCTCAGATTGTGGTCTACAAATACCCTTTTATTCTAAAAGGGTCAGGCCCATTAGAAAGATGGCTGATCCCAAATCTGGGGCAGGAAATGTACAAAATAAGCTTGGACTGTTGTACTGTACCAGAAGGCAAGAAAAACTACAGAGGTCATTTTAAAAGGATATGGTAGCCACAAGAGGAGGCTGTCATGGCTCAAAATGAGAAAGTTTGAGCTTTTAATAAAAGTAATAATTGTAGTTGAAACATACCAAGTAAGTTTATATCAGTGAGTTCATAATAATTTAAAAATTTTTTGAAAACTTCATTGGTCATCTTTGGAGGATACTAGGGAACTGACTCATTATTTTGAAAACTGATAAATGAAACAAACATTTATCCTGCCTTTCCTTACCCGTAGTTCCTTGTAAAGGAATTATTGCTAAGTTCCTTCTGAAGGAACTATTGGTGATCCAATGGTATACATAGAGAAATTGCTTCTTAGAGGAATAATCCAGCTAATGAAGAAGGAATGGAAGAATTAGGATATTACCATTTTGCAATTCCTGATGATCGCCGGTGCTGCTCATGTCACAGGAGAGACAACCACCAGACATAATTATATGCCTCCTGATGAAAGTTCATACCACCACCTGTGAATTATATTTGCTAAATCAAAACAAAAGAAAAACTGATAAACCTGAATCTGATCAAGGCTCCTTGTCTGTTTAAAAAGAGACATTTTATAAGTGTTCATTGTAGTTTTGTTTCTGTTAGGAAAGCATTGGGAACAATCTGTATCTCCACAAAAAGAATAGGTAGGTTGGGCTTCCCTGGTGGCGCAGTGGTTAAGAATCTGCCTGCCAATGCAGGGGACGTGGGTTTGAGCTCTGCTCCGGGAAGATCCCACATGCCACGGAGCAGCTAAGCCTGTGTGCCACAACTGCTGAGCCTGCGCTCTAGAGCCCGTGAGCCACAACTACTGAGCCCGTGTGACACAACTACTGAAGCCCACGTGCCTAGAGTCTGTGCTCCGCAACAGGAGAAGCCACGGCAATGAGAAGCCCACGCACTGCAACGAAGAGTAGCCCCCGCTCACCACAACTAGAGAAAGCCCGCGTGCAGCAACAAAGACCCAACACAGCCAAAAATAAAATAAATAAAAAAAATAAATTTATTTAAAAAAATGAATAGGTAAGTTGTATATTCATACATGGGATGCTCTATAGCAATGAATATGACTGAATTAGAGCTTCTTGTCTGGATGTGAGTAGTGCTCAAAAGATGTTGAGTGAAAAGAGCAGGAATACAATATGATACTTTGTGTAAAGTTTAAAACATTCAGAAACAATTGTCTCTACATGTATAGCTAAGGACATGACATGACAATGATCAACAGCAGTTTTGAGTTTTGGTCAGTCCTGGGATAGAGAGAGGGAACAGATTGAGGCAGACTATTCAGAGGGATTCAGTTGAATTTGTAATATTAAATTTATTAAAATAAATAGGGTAAAATGTTAAGATTTGATAAAGCTCGTTGGTGGGTCAAATTTTTGAGTAAAATATTTCATGATAAATTTTCTCAAGAGAAAAAAAAATGGGATACAATAGGAATGTTAATGCCAGAAGAATGAAAAACAGGCTCTGGTCCATGTAGATTTTATGTTGCCAAGCTACACAGTGGTAAAGCAGTTATAATCTTGTTCTTCAAAAATTGTGTGTGTGTGAGTGAGTGAGTGTGTGTGTGTGTGTGTGCGTGTGTGTGTGGGTATGTGTATAAACTGGAAAGTTATTTCTGAGCATTAAAATGAAATACAAATAACTAAGACCTAACCAATCAGTTGCAGATCCGTTAATGTTTACAATATTTTAATTGCATCTTTTCATCAAGATGATTGTTCACATCATAAAGCTCAATGTTAAATTAAAAGCAAATGTATATGTGCATTTGACCTTTTGGGAAATTGTTCTAAAAGCTAACAAAGTGAGTGCAGCTTTTTCTAAAGGGCAACCAGATTAAATGCTGATAAAAGGCAATATATTTGTACTTGCTTCAGAAAAATGTAACAAGGCCAGAAACTTGGTAAAGTTCTCCTATTAAAAATTGCTTTGAAATTCAAGGAAAATTGGAGCATTGAGTCATCTAGGAAAAGTATGTAAAAATTAAGTAGGCTTTCTCTCAAATCTACTCCATCAGAATATCCTGGGGGTGACATACATACATACATATATATATATATATATATATATATATAAAAAAATCTTAGAACCCTCCCAGGTGATTTTGATTAGTGATTTTTAAGGCACTGTATTTGTTCTAAAGGAGGCTGATAACTTCAGTCCCTTAAGGCTTGTTGCTTATGGCTCTCTGGAATGCTTCTGCTGAGAAAATATTCTGAGAAAAATTCAAGGATCAGCTGGAGAGAATTAGGGACTATTTGCCTTGGAAGACATGGAGTGTAGGACAGCTGTTAGGGTGCTGTCTTCCATGATGTGGCTCAGTTACCTAAGTGATAAGGAAACTAGGCCCAGATTGTTGAAATAACTCACTTAGGTCTCTTAGCTAGAACCAGGATAAGAGAGGCAAAGCTCCTAACTGGTTTCTTTCTGTTCCACTAAGTGTTATATAAAGAGATAGAAACCTTTCTCAGATGTTTTCTTAGTTTCTAACCTGAATTGGGTGGCCTTCCTACTTTGTTTTCACAGTAGCTTGTGCATGACTGTCACGGTATATATCTATCATATGTTATGATAAATATTCAAATGCTGGTTTTCTTTTATGTGTCTTTCTGTGTGTCAGTGAGAATGACTAGCACATTGGTTTGGACACAGCAGGAGCTTTCTAAATTAAAGGAAAACCACAGTGTCTCAAAACACTTGGAAAATAAATATAAAAAAATCAGTGAGTAGCAAAAAGTTACCACAGTCAACCCTTTGGGATGTAGGTGGGGGGAGAGGGAGAAGGTTGCTGTGGGTAAGCAAGTATCAATATATTAAGACCGGTTGTTAAGGAAGAAATTGATAGTAGGTGAAGAATACAAAATAACTGTCAGCAGAAAAGAGCACAGCCCTTGTGGGGAATAGAGATAAGAAGGGAGCATACTTCTTAATATGTTCCTACGGCATCGCAGGTATGATAGAATAGCACAGTAATTGCTCATTATGAATTTAAGTTATCTTTAAAAGGTAGTTTCCATTTACTGAGTTATATTTTCATATGATTTTCTTAAATTTTTCAAAGGCTTTTTCATGAAATGATTCCAAGACTCAAATGCTTTTTTGCTATTTTTTGAAATATATGTTTAACTTTGGAGGGGGAACAAATGATTTCAGTTGTTTTTTTCCTTTTTAATTATAATATTATTGTATTAACTTTTCTAACTACAAGTTAGATGTAAGTTCTCTTTATCCTGCAGTTTTTTCTCTCCCAGCCCAATATTATTTATCTTTGAAATAAATAATGACAGTTCATCGATGCAAAATTTAAAGGATACAAAAGGATATATGATGAAAACTCTGCTTTCTATCCTCTTCCAATCACTTAGTTTCCTTCCTTATAGGCAACTTGTATTCATTTCTTGACTATACTTCTAGAGACACTTTATACATCTCCAGGCAATGGACATGTATATTCTCACCTCTTCCAAAAATATATTGTAACATACTGTATGCACTGTCCCCTTATTAATCTGTCTTGAAGATTAACCCATACCAATATATAAGCTTCCTTGTACTTATTTTTTTCCAACTTTATTGACATGCTCATGGTAGTAAATACAGCATAATATTCTGTTATATGTGTGAATCTATTTAACTGATGTCTTATTAATGGACATTTGTTTTCAATCTTACTGTTTAAAGTAATACTACAATGGAATAATATCCATTATTTTGCTCATGTGTGAATATAAATGCATTGTAAGTTCCTAAAAGTGGATTTGTTGAGTCAAAGGGTATGTGTGTTTGTAATTTAGATAGACCAAATCTTTCTTACTGCATCTTGTGCCAGTTTATACTGCCATTACTAATGTCCTTGCACTGTTATGACAGTTTTTTATCTTTGCTTATATAATAGGTTAAAAAGTGGTATCTCAATATGGTTTGGATTTGCATTTCTTTTTTTTTTAATTAATTAATTTATTTATTTATTTTTGGCTGTGTTGGCTCTTCGTTTCTGTGCGAGGGCTTTCTCTAGTTGCGGCAAGTGGGGGCCACTCCTCATCGCGGTGCGCAGGCCTCTCACTATCGCGGCCTCTCCCGTTGCGGAGCACAGGCTCCAGACGCGCAGGCTCAGTAATTGTGACTCACGGGGCTAGTTGCTCCGTGGCATGTGGGATCTTCCCAGACCAGGGCTCGAACCCATGTCGTCTGCATTGGCAGGCGGATTCTTAACCACTGCGCCACCAGGGAAGCCCTCTTTTTCTTTTTTAATAACTTCATTGAATCATATTTTGCATATCATATAACACACCCTTTTGAGGTGTACAGGTCAATGATGTTTTAGTTAATTTTCCTAGATGGGTTTGCATTTGTTTTATGAGGAGATTGAACTTCATTTTGTATGTTTGAATTATTTCTTAGTTTGAACTGTCTGTTCAAATTCTTTGACTTTTTATATTCGTTGTTGGTCTTTTTTTGGCGATACGCGGGCCTTTCACTGTTGTGGCCTCTCCCGTTGTGGAGCACAGGCTCTGGACGCACAGGCTCAGCAGCCATGGCTCACGGGCCCAGCCGCTCTGCAGCATGTGGGATCTTCCCGGACCGGGGCACGAACCTGTGTCCCCTGCATCGGCAGGCGGACTCTCAACCACTGCGCCACCAGGGAAGCCCCGTTGTTGGTCTTTTTAAAAATAAGTTTGTAGAATCCTGTTGTATAGGATTTCGTGTCTGTGAAATGAGTTGCAAATATTTTTTCCAAGTTTGTCATTTGCTCAAAGAGTTTGGGGTAAAAGCAAAAGTTTTCTGTTACCTTGGTGGTGGACTGTTAATGGTGGATTTAAAGCCAGATTTGTGGGTTAGCAGTGTTTCAGGTGGCGGTTTCAAGTAGCTTTAAGTGAGGAGCAGTAGTACTAGATGGAAGTTGAGGTTGTTTTCTAAGGGGTAGATACATTTAATTGGTTACTATTTTTTTTCTGTTCTGTAACTCATGTAAGTGTTGAGTTGTGTTTTTAGTGATTGCTACTCAAAAGTGGATGCCCTCTCCTCACATTTACTGACATCCCATTGTATTCTCCTCCAATCATTTTCTTTTTCAACATTTGAAAACCTTGATAACACTTTTAATGATGACACGTAGTACAGTCTGAGCTCTGTTTGCTGGCCACTGTAAGTGTGAAGTGTGATCAGAGTTAATCCTTCACTGGAGTATGTATTTCAGAGGCCATTTCCAGTATATAATCTTGTATTTTCCCCGCAAATTTGTCACCTTCAAAAAAAAACAGCAGCTCATTCTTAGAGCAAAGTCACTGTACCAACAGGAAATATTAGAAAAGAATTAATTTAGTATTTGTCCCTTTAATTTTAGTTTTTCTTTTGGCTGTTTAGTTATTAGGTAAGTTTTAACAGCTGTCACAAAAAGCAACAAATTGTACTCACCAGTCATCAATGACTTTTAGTGTGACTGTCTTAAAACTTGGCCTTTAAAAATATGAAGTAATATTAATGCCTGAGTGTCCTTCTCATTAGTTCACCTTAAGAAAAAAAATTCAGATAGTTTGTGTAATGTTTGCTGTTTGCCTGAAGCATGATTCAGTGAGGATGATAAACATTTCAGTGATACCTGATTCTTAGAACATTTTCTTCCACTGCTAAAATATTTATTTATAGAATGATTAAATGGGAAGATTTAAAAACCTTCAGTTTGAAAAAGAGAAAGATTTTTCTAATAACATTTTAACTTGTGATTTTCTCATTCACCTCAGCAGTAATTTTTCTGCTGACATTATAAGAATGACTATAAACATCTTCTATTTCAGAAGTTGTTTTTGAAATTTAAGTTGAATGTGTAGACGGAAGGGAAGGGTTGTTAGATAATCTTTGTTGATCTCAGAGGCATTTCAGTTTTCCTTGGGATCCTGGTTATTCTCCCTTTGAGGCTTCTTTCACTTGCTCATGATGGTGTAGTCATCCCACAACCTTCAGGTGTTTTCATTGTAGGTACATTGAGAGAGCAGTTTTTAGATAGCTCGAAACAGGTTTATTTGTAAACTCTTTTACATTTCTCAGTTTGACTTTCATACTTACAGGCAGATTCGTGTGGGAAGTAGTCTCATGTGATCTTACATTCCTGTCTACACCAGTCTGCATCTGAGCCCCTTTCCTTGGAATACAGTGATTCTAAATGGGAGCATAGTTTGAAAAACCCCTCTTGAAGAGTCTAACTTGTGTATGCCCTTTGTAAACCACTGCCCGAGAGGGAATGTTTGGCCTCTTCCATGTTAGTCAAGATGGAATGATAAAGTGTATCAGAGTGACTGTGATGTTCAAGAAAGGCTAAGTAGAGAGACAAACTGTCTAAATACAAGGACTCTTTTTTTTAATTGAAGTATTGTTGATTTACAATATTGTCTCAGGTGTATAGCAAAGTGATTGAGTTTTTTATATATATATATTTTCAGATTATTTTCCATTATAAGTTATTACAAGATATTGAATATAGTTTCCTGTGCTATACAGTAAATCCTTGTTCCTTATCTATTTTATGTGTAGTAGTTTATATCTGTTAATTACTCCTAATTTATCCCTCTCCCTCTCTCTTTCCGCTTTGGTAACCATAAGTTTTCTATTTCCTGAGTCTGTTTCTGTTTTGTAAGTAGATTAATTTGTATTATTTTTTAGATTCCACATATAAGTGATATCAAATAACATTCGTCTTTCTCTGACTTACTTCACTTAATATGATAATCTCTAGGTCCATCCATGTTGCTGCAAATGGTACTATTTCATTCTTTTTTATGACTAATATTCCATTATATGTATATATACATATATATTTTTATACACATACACACACACCACATCTTAAACCAATCATCTGTTGATGGGCACTTGGCTTGTTTCCATGTCTTGGCTATTGTAAATAACTACACGGATTCTTAAGCTCTGAGGATTGTGTAAAGAAGAATTATGTAAAGAAGAAATCATATAAAACATTTTAGGTTAATTCCATTACTGGGTTTTCCTCTGGCTTGTGTGTGTTTGTTTACTTCTGTATTTGATTTCTAAAACCTCACCTCTCCATAGTACTTGGTTCGAACCCTAAGTGTAGCACTTTCCACATTATGTTAAAGTTAGTTATTGTCTATCTCTTCTTCAGTTGTACATTCCTGGTGTTTAGGACACTGTTTGGCACCTTGGTATGTTTCCAGTTACTGAGTTTTTGATATTCACAATAGGAACCAGACATTAAATACACACACGAGCTTGGTGCTTGTTTAATATAACCTGGGAATTAAATTAGGAATTAGGTTTATTAAAACCTTATGACAACACTTTAGTAGTTTGTATGAATATGTAGATCTAAGGTAAACTGCCATTTGGATGGCAGATACCATAGGACCTTGACAAGATGATCTATTCCAGAACTTGATTATTATGATCAAGATATTGAACGATCTTAAACCTTTGCCTTTTATTTAGGTGGTTTGATGATACAGGTTATAACTATGTACTTTAGTTAACCATTGACTCTGGGTTAAAAACATTGCTTTCCTGATTATGGTAGCAATTTCTTAATTTTTTTCTTTTCCTTTTTTCTTTCTTTCTTTTTAAAAATTATTTATTTATTTTTTATTTGTAGTTGGAGTGCCTCAAGCTTATCGCCTCTCAAAAATTCACAGACAAACGCATTGGCTATTTAGGGGCAATGCTGCTGTTAGATGAAAGACAAGATGTCCATCTTCTCATGACCAACTGTATCAAGAAGTAAGTCTTAGTTTCTTTCTTCCAATAACTACTTTGTACTTTTAGGTCTTTTTTATAATAAGGCATAAAAAGCTTCTATTTATTGATTTTATATTTACTGTCTAGAATGTATTTGAGCTGCTTTTGGTTCTATAGCTTATATGTAAAGAGGCTAAGCAAAGGATTAAAACTTCTGTAGGGGATAATTTAACTGAAGGTATTGCTGTACATCTTGAGTCATAGCAACTATTTAGCCATGAATAAGCATTCGGACTTTCATAGAATAGAAAGAGCATTGGTAAATCTGAGCTTTCTTATCATATATTTTTTTGAATACTGTGAGTAATGAAACATTGTGTTTATTAAATAATTACCAGTGTATATTCTTAATAAATACCAGTTAAAGGTAAAAAGAGAGGTCTTGTTTGTCAGCAGTCTAATCCCAGATTTCAGTTGCTGGGAATTATATTTAGCCCTGTGAATTTTTGTGTATAAGTCCTTTTTTCTCTAATGGGTGCTTTACTGATTTACTAGTCCAGTTATGTGTTTAACTTACAAAGTTAATGCTTGCCATTCTGGAGAAATTAGAGGACCTGTGAGTAGGGAATTAACAGTTCTCAGTCTCTCTCTTTTTTTTTAAATTAATTTATTTATTTTTGGCTGCGTTGGGTGTTTGTTGCTGCGCACGGGCTTGCTCTAGTTGCAGCGAGGGGGGGCTACTCTTCATTGCGGTGGATGGGCTTCTCATTGCAGTGGCTTCTCTTGTTGTGGAGCATGGGCTCTAGGCACGTGGGCTCA
The DNA here is from genome assembly GCF_964270905.1 of Leucopleurus acutus. Classification (NCBI taxonomy): domain Eukaryota; kingdom Metazoa; phylum Chordata; class Mammalia; order Artiodactyla; family Delphinidae; genus Leucopleurus; species Leucopleurus acutus. The sequence continues at coordinate 14,772,305 of NC_139162.1, read as the reverse complement.
GTAGTTGTGGCTCGCAGGCTCTGTAGTTGTGGCTCACGGGCTCTAGAGCACAGGCTCAGTAGTTGTGGCACATGGGCTTAGTTGCTCCGTGGCATGTGGGGTCTTCCCTGAGCAGGGCTCGAACCCGTGTCCCCTGCACTGGCAGGCGGATTCTCAATGACTGTGCCACCAGGGAAGCCCCCTCAGTATCTCTCTTATAATAAATTTCTCTTAGAAAGTTATGGAAGTTTTAGGGTTTCCCTGGTGGCGCAGTGGTTAAGAGTCTGCCTGCCAGTGCAGGGAACATGGGTTCGAGCCCTGGTCTGGGAAGATCCCACATGCCACGGAGCAACTAGGCCCGTGCACCACAACTACTGAGCTTGCGCTCTAGAGCCCGCGAGCCACAACTGCTGAAGCCCCCGTGACTAGAGCCCATGCTCTGCAACTAGAGAAGCCACCGCAATGAGAAGCCCACACACCATAATGAAGAGTAGCCCCTGTTCGCTGCCAACTAGAGAAAAAGCTCGCGCGCAGCAAAAAAGACCCAACGCAGCCAAAAATAAATAAATTAAATAAATAAATTTAAGAAAAAAAAAAAAAAGTTATGGAAGTTCTGATGGCCATATTGATTAAAGGTACTTTTTGGTTTGTTTTGATTTGGTTTTGGTTTGTCTGTTGGTTTAATCTCCTTTTTTAGATTTCTTTTTCATTTATAGTATTTCTGTATTTGACAGAAAGTAGAATCGGGGATATAGGTGATCAATTTGAAGACACTGAACTCATGTATTTTGCTGTGGTAAAAATTATAATTTAAAATTTCCCAATGAATAATGAAAAATTTCAAAATGAGAATTATGATTGCTTGTAAATATAGAGTGTGTCATGTAAATATATTGACTCTGTGACTTAACTTGGGAGAATCTTCTTCTTTTTGGCCTTGTAATAAATATTAATAATGAAAATACTAAGTTGATTCATTTATTCAACAAATATTTATTGTATACCTGTTGTATGCCAGGAGGTGTTACGAGCTTTGGGGATGGAGAATGAAAAAAATGGACATAAATCCTTGGTGTCATGGAGGTTACATTTTAGATGTTTAATGTGACTTTACATATTTATTCTGGACAGGCCTCTGAAAGTTCCTTTAATTTTTGTTCTTGTATGCTCTGTGCCCTTATTATTCAAGCCTTCAATTATATGTTGATAATTTGGCAGTTCCGCCTAGCAGCAAGTTCACATTAGAGACTTAATACCAAACTCAAGTATAGGTTTGTAGCTTGATAAAAATTGAAGAATAGGCATACAGGCAAATAAGGAATCTTTGTGTTTAATTTTCATGAGACCTGGCTAAGCCCCAAGTGAATTTAGGAGAGAGCTAATAATAGTTGGGAATTGATCTGGCACTTAAGTTTAAGCTCAGTTAAAGGACTTCAGATAATTCAGTTTTTAAAAAAAATTTATTTTCTTTATTTTTTTGGCTGTGTCGGGTCTTAGTTGCGGCACGTGGGGTCTTCGTCGAGGCATGTGGGATCTTTCATTGTGGTGCGGGATCTTCATTGTGGCGTGTGGTCTTCTCTAGTTGTGGCCTATGGGTTTTCTCTCTCTTTCTCTCTCTAGTTGTGGTGCATGGGCTCCAGGGTGCCTGGGCTGTGTAGTTTGCGGCACGTGGGCTCTCTCATTGAGGCACGCGAGCTCAGTAGTTGTGGTGCATGGGCTTAGTTGCCCTGTGGCATGTGGTATCTTAGTCCCCCAACCAGGGATTGAACCTGCATCCCCTGCATTGGAAGGCGGATTCTTTTTTTTTTTTTTCGCGGTACGCAGCCCTCTCACTGTTGTCGCCTCTCCCCTTGCGGAGCACAGACTCCGGACGTGCAGGCTCAGCAGCCATGGCTCACGGGCCTAGCCACTCCATGCATGTGGGATCTTCCTGGACCGGGGCATGAACCCATGTCCCCTGCATCGGCAGGCGGACTCTCAACCACTGCGCCACCAAGGAAACCCTGGAAGGCGGATTCTTTACCACTGGACCACGGGGAAGTCCCCTGTGTGTTTTTTTAATCTGCTAATGAGTTTTTTTATTTGTGAGGTTTTTCGCATTTTGCTTATGGGGCATCATATGTACCAACAGTTTTTCTGTTTAATGATGAATGTTTACCTCATTGTTCATTGGCCTAGAAAAACTCTGACATTAATGATCTTGGAATTAAATCTTTAAAAATTAAATATAATACTTTAAGAGCTTGCATTATGCAAATATTCTTAATCATTGAAAAATGATTGAAGAGTCAACTAAGTACTCTTGGGAACTGGGACACTAAATGGTAAAGCCATAGGTAAGTTAAACTTTATCAGTAATTTTTATCTTAAATATTCAAATTGGTAGACAATAGCAAATCTGACTGATTGACACTTTACCTTCTGTTTCCTTTCCTTTCTTTGTTCTTCAGGGAAGCCTAAAACCATTTATTAGTTCATTTAAAATTACCCCCCCCAAATAAATAAAAAGACCAATAATGAACCCATTACAATGTTAACAGAAATAAATTTTTTTATGAAAAACTATTTTTCAGAACAAGAACAATTTCAGTGAGAAGAATGGCATTATTTTACAATTTTGTAAATCTCTTTAATATCTAACCTAATGGAAGCTAGAAGCTAGATGCTCATATTTGCTTCTGCATTCCGTTTCTTATGTTACGTTTTGATTAAGTATATGAAGAAGATCTAGCCTTTCACAGATAATGTAGTTTAAAAAAGAAAGAGGACTTTAATAACCTTTCAGATTAACTATGGATAATGTTCTATGATGGTATATCACAACTCCATAAGTGGTAGTTTCTTTAGGGTTAATTACAATGTGGAGTCTGAAACCATATCAGTGAAGTTTGGTTCTTTGTTATATTAAAACCCATTGGTTTGTCTTACACTTTGACTGAACCTTTTACTCTTGCATGCTTTTTAAACATCATGCTTAAGGCATTTGGAGAAAATTGGTTCACTGAGTTTTAGAGTATTGATAGACTGTCAGGTTCATGGTGGCAATAAAAATATTCCAAAATTCTAATTTTCACTTCAAAGCTTAGATTTTATCATTGGCAACAAATATTGTCACTTGTTGCTCTTGAAGTGATAAGGTTACTTGGCTCTTCTTCAAGAAAATGTTTGGCAAATAATCACATCTTAATAATTATAGTTGTCAGTTATTTTTCAAATAAGAATGATGTTCATTTTAAAAGTAGCTAGTTTGTAGTTTAGCTTGCAAATGAAAGAAATACACAAGTGCTTTTCTCTGAGATTGCCACTTTACTCCAGTATGCATCAGAAGTACTTTATGCATACTTTCCATTTTGTCACGCAGAATGTTAAAAAATGTGCACTCAAGAGTCAAGGTATATGGGAGTTCCCTGGTGGTCTAGTGGTTAGGATTCTGGGCTTTCACTGCAGTGGCCCGGGTTTAATCCCTGATCGGGGAGCTGAGATCCTGCAAGCCGTGTGGCGTGGCTTTAAAAAAAAAAAAAAAAAAGAGTCAAGGTATAATAAAACTAATCATTTTTACTGCTTTGTCATGGGCAGTATTAAGTGAAACTCCTTCCCTCCCTCCCCTCTTTCACTCTAAGTGTGTGGCAGTGTATTCAGTGACTACTATTATTTGGTGCCTCTGCCCTGATTTGTGCTAACATGCCATAGTTTTTCCCACCATTGCCTTTGCACTGTCAGTGCGGGTGTCAGTAAAGCTGACAAATAATGAGTTAGTATTGTGAAAATAGTTTATATTTCGTGGACCCCCTGAAACAGCCTTGGGGACTTCCAGAGATTCTTTAATCACAGTTTGAGAACCACTGAGCTAAACGATTTTAAAATGCTCTTAAAGCTGGTAGAAGTAGCATAACTCAATAATTCAGCTTCTGAATGGTAAGAGTTGGTTATAATATGTAAATGAGTTTACTGGTTCAAGCTTTTAATATTTCAGCTTTTCTAAAAGTATACTTCAGGCTGGTTTAGAAATAATTTTGTACAGTAATCAGTGCCTGTTAGAAATAGAATTTTTTGTATCTGTATCACTAGATACTGAGCCTCACTGTAAACATCTAGCTTAGTTTATGATGGTTTAATTAGCTATCTTTTTAGTTACTAATTTTTTCTTCTTTTGAATAAATAAAAGTGTAAAAATTAATGTAACATCAAGGTTAATACTATATCATAAGATCAGAGACCTTATGGTATAGTATTTAGAGTATACAGTGTTTAAGTATAGAGTATATAGTATAGAGTGTTTCTGTTGTGATGTTTAAGTCATCTTAAATGCTCTAGCAGTAGAGATTGTTTTCTGATTTTTTTTTTAAGGTTTTGGTTACTGTATTACTTTTTTTTGTAGTTAGTAATAGAGCATATTAAAATCTTTTAAATATACAGTTGTGCTTCATATTCTGTCATTGCTAGTTTTTACTTTCAGTGGTTTGCTGAGTTTCCTAAAGAGAGTTGTCTTTTAACATCCAACAGATAGCATGTTGTCCAGTTTATGTTGCTTTGGTATTTGGGAACATTGGGTTGCAAGCATGTAGAACAGAATGTCAGTCAGTTTGCTGTGTTGTAATTTGTAATAAAGTTAGAATAAACACTTTTTGCAAAAATAATCCTAATAAATATTTTCCATATTAGAGAAATCATGAATCGTTCAGAGCTACCTCGTTAGATTGTGAAGCTTCTTCATGGAGAGCACCAGGCAGGGCATGTTCATTTCTGCCACCTTCTTTCTTTTGCAGTGATCTTAATCATAGCACGCAATATGTACAGGGGCTAGCACTTTGTACCCTCGGCTGCATGGGCTCCTCAGAGATGTGCAGAGATCTTGCAGGAGAGGTAGAGAAACTCCTGAAAACCTCCAACTCTTACTTAAGAAAAAAGGTAACTTTCCATGAAACCAAATGTATGCATTTGGATTAGGCAGTATTATGGAGATGAGAAGGCAGATTATTCATATTTGAAAGCTCAAATGGTAATATAACTTATCTTTCCCTGTGCAGTAAATGTATTTTAAATGATTATATGTGAATCAGTTGTTTATAAATCAAAATCTTTTTTTATACTAATTTTGGAGGTGATTTTTTTTTTTTTTTTTTTTTTGTGGTACGCGGGCCTCTCACTGTTGTGGCCTCTCCCGTTGCGGAGCACAGGCTCCGGACGCACAGGCTCAGCGGCCATGGCTCACAGGCCTAGCCGCTCCGCGGCATGTGGGATCTTCCTGGACCGGGGCATGAACCCGTGTCCCCTGCATCGGCAGGCGGACTCTCAACCACTGCGCCACCAGGGAAGCCCGGAGGTGATTTTTTTTTTTTATTGCTATTTAACTCACCAATTAATAAGTGACTGTGAACACTTTAATTCTCTTAATTCGTCATTTTTCAAGGAAATGATTTATAAACAAGCAAATGTTATTGGACCCTAGATGGCATACCTAATTACTTCCTAAGTTACCTGATTCTAAACAGTATTAAACAAAGTGATAATGAACAGATCTTTACAAATTTATTTTAGTGCCCATGTCTTTGTATTAGGGCCTTTGAATCTTGGAAGTGCAGTTCCATGGGGACCTAGATAATTATTAGGGAATGATTTAGAACATACTTCCTAAAACTGATACATCTAAATGGAATAGTAATGGAAGACAGTGATCTTATTCACTTATTTGCTTTTATTTGTTGATATAAGCATTTTGTTATTATTTTATTGTGCTTGAATCCTAAAACCTTCATAAACAAAGGGTAAAATTTAGGACTTTAGAAGTGAGTCACATAATATCGTCTGGTTGGCGTTTATTGTGCCTCTGTATTAATGGTGTGAGACAAAGCTGTTGAAAGGGCCAAGCTGTTTTCCAGGAACACGTACTGTTAATGATGGCTATAGACCAAAGCCAGTCTTTTCTCTTAAAAAATGTGTGGGCTGCTCTTGTTCAGAAAGATTAAATAAATATTAATAATTATTAAATAAAATAATTCCTACAGATTAGGAAAAAAATTGTTTCCCCCCACTGTAGCATGAGAAGAATTAGCTGAAATCTTTTCTTGTTAATGTATCTAAACTTTTATGTTATTCAATTCCAACAAATAGTAGTTATGGTTCCTTTTGCCAGGGGTGGGGGCGTTTAACCAAAATCAGTCTTTGAATGCCTTTCTTTCCTGTGAACAAGTTTCTTCAGTAGAGACTAGCTAACTGAGAGGCGTTTAACTAAGATCCTAAGTAACTTTCAAATGATTTTCTTGATTTCAGTAGAGAGTGAATTGGGGAAAGTATAGCTATTATTAAAAGCAGCATCAGATTTAAAGCATCTTTCAATTGCATAATGTTTTTATAAAACCTTTTGGTCTTTTTACTCAGAAGAATGATTAGCACAGATGGAAGTCTTTATTTTTTACTTTGCAAAACTCCACATAAATTATGTTTAGCATGTTTGATAAGTTTGTGTTTAACCATGGTCTAGTCGAGAAAGCTTTTGTCCACTTATTTGGTAATATATGACCGAAGAGACAGGTGAGTTAGAAGTTCTCGTTAATGCAGTAAGTATAAGTTGGAAAGCCCTAACCAGTTAATAACTAATAAGTCTGATAATGATAAATAATAAATCTGATACCTAAGTCCTTTCTTTTTTCATGTAGGTGAACTAGTTGATAAGGTTTTGTTGTTTATAAGATTGGTTGTCCTGACTTAATTGAAATAAATCCTCTTTTGTCCTTTTTATGTTTTTTATAGGCAGCACTTTGTGCTGTTCATGTCATCAGGAAGGTTCCTGAACTTATGGAGATGTTCTTACCAGCAACAAAAAATTTATTGAATGAAAAGAACCATGGTAATGTGATTTAGATGCACTCATGAAGTACTGAGGGAGAAGGGGAAAGAGAACAGGCTTCAGGCAGTGTTGGCCTTCTGTCTCATGCAGTAGACTCACCTTTCTACTGTGCTTGGACACTTTTCCAGGAAGGGCTAATGGGTTGAATCTCTCTTCTACTCCCATATCCTAATTTTTGTAATTAGAGATTGATTCCTTTACAGTAAGCTTGTTGTTTTTCATTTCTGGTCCTCTTTTACTATATTAAAAATACTATATTAAGTAATAGTGTAATTACAAATGATCCTAGCCTTGATTTTCATGTGTAAAACCCTTTGATTTCCTGGCTATTTTATAATAGAAGAAAAAGTTATTTTTTTATTGCTTTGCCATAGTAGTGTAAGAGTTGTGAAACTACTTTTAGGTTACTTGTAACAGGAATTTGTAATGGTTACCCAGATATATTTTTATAAAGCTTGAGAGAAATTAAATGAAATGTGGCAGTTCTTTACCGAGCATTTTATTCTTATTTTGAAGTCAGTGAAACAAGTTCTGAGTGAAGAAAATTCTTGTGTCCTAAATGCTAAGAGAAAAAATGTTAACGTGTATTTAATTTGATTAATGCAGTCCTGTGCCTAGAAGACTCAAAATATACTTGTTGAACAAATGAATGTTTAGGGTACTTATTTATTATTTAGTGAAAAGTATGGTGTGATTCTTTTCACTCACTCTTGACCAAGTAAATTTACTTTGTCATTCACAACTACCTTGGGTTTTTCATATATTTTATCTGGAAATTTAAAATCTTAGTAAGATTTTTCTTCTTGAAATATCTATCAAAACTCAGCTAAGAGCTTATTAAGTCTGGAGCAGGTGATGTCCAGTTTATATTGACTAGGAGCATGTCTTTATGGATATTCTCAAATGTAGAGACGTGTGTATTGTTTCTCATTTTTTACCAATTATTTTGGTCATATAACTTTAGAATATTCTGTTTTGATTGACATCACCAGTATTAAATCAGCAGGTATCTATTAATACCTTCTTTGTATTCACCTCAATGCTTAGATTCTTTGAGAGATTAAAAAACAAAAATAGCAGCTATCCTTTTGGAATTGACCTTCAAAACTCAGAGCCCTGTACTATGAAGTTGAATAATATAGCCTCATTATTAGTTTTCATTGGTTCTTTTCTTTCAGGTGTCCTTCACACTTCTGTAGTCCTCCTCACAGAAATGTGTGAGCGAAGCCCAGACATGCTTGCACATTTCAGAAAGGTAGGTGCCATTCTGTATATCTAAGCCTTTCTTGATTGAAAATGGCTTTCCTGAAAAGTACATGATTTTCTCACCTATGAATTTTCTTTTGAAAGAAAGCTGTGGAGCTGAATAAAGGACTTAAACAGCCCTGCTGTGTGGTAGGGCTGGAAGCCAGATTTAGGCATATAAGAACTGGCAATAGTGCAGTGTTTTCCCTTTCATAATAGAAGTCTTCTCTCATTGTTGGCAGACACACCAGTCTCTCACGTGCTTTATCTGCTGTTTTCACATTGAAGTTAGGAAATGTAGCCTGAGGTCAAATTACACACAGGAAGTGTGTGTGTGTGTGTGTGTGTGTGTGTGTGTGTGTGTGTGTGTGTGTGTGTAGTTTAAGGCAGGTAATTTTTTTTTTTAAAGGTGAAAACTGCAAACTGAAATTTGACATTACTTTTACCTAACACAGGATCCCGCACTATTCATTATACGCTGTGGTGACTCCAGTGATGGAAGTCTCTAGCTTTCTTAAGTCCCTCCCTCCCTTTCTTAGAGCATTCTAAAGTGGAAACTTTTTTCTCCACTTATGTTTAGAAGGGACTAGTAAGGAGGACTCAGAGAAAGACTGTTCTTTGGGTAATTACATGCATTTCAGTTCCTTTTATAGGGTGCTGATCACTCCATAAATTGGGCTTACTTTGTACTTTAGATCTAATGAAGCTCTAATAGCAGCTCTTTTTTGGGAGGCTTTTTTGCCCCCTTAGATGTTCATGTATTGATTAAATTATTATAAAATAGTATGAGGCCCGTATCTGTCCCTAATGCTTGCTTTGTATGTTTTGTTCCTGTTGTCTGTTTGGAATCCTGCTGTATGTTAGAATGAAAAGGTAAGAATTAACCCTCTTTTAGATGGTGCATGCTGGCATTAGGTCCTTAGTGGCTTTTGTGTATCCATCCACAAATGTGGCTTTTAAAAATATACTAATGCTGAAGCTGTGCTTAATACTATGTTATTTGTCCTAGCATTTTTGGCTAACTTCCTAGTCCAGGTTTTGTCTTGTCACTTAAACTCCTGACTCCAAAGTCAGCCTTGGATTTCAGTTGCAGCCTTTCCTGATTTGTAAGCCTCCTTCTCTGCCTTTCCTTTGTCTTCACTTGAGAAACTCTGAGCAGTTTCCCATTGGTGATGGCAGTTCCAGATCAGTTTGGATCCTTGACACCAAACACTGCTTCTTCTTGAAGCAGATATTTTAGAGCCATGTGGGTAACCCCATGCTTTAAAAAGCTCTGTACGTACTTCTGAACTTTCAGTTCAGACTTAGAGCTTTAATTTCCCCCTTACTTGCCCTCAATCTTGCCTTGAAGTTTTGGAATATTAAAAGTTTTTTGAGGTAGAGTGGGTGGGCATCAACTGATTTTCATGGCTGCAGCCTTTCCCTTTGTCATTTTATTTTGTTTGTCTTGTCATCAGTTTTAGTAACTTGCATTTTTGTCAGAAAAATAAAGCTGGGTTCCAGGAATTTGTGTGCAGAACCCTTAGACATTTGTGCTTTTTGTCCCGGGGTGCTCTTATGTGGTGTGAGTTTAGTAGCTGAAGGAAAAAGGACTTCTCTGAGACAGAAACCAGATTTTTTAAAAAAAATAATTAATTTTTTTTAGCTGCGTCAGGTCTTAGTTGTGGCACGTGGGATCTTTCTTTGTGGTGCGCTGTCTCTTCATTGTGGTGCATGGGCTTCTCTCTAGTTGTGGTGTGCGGGTTTTTCTCTCTCTAGTTGTGGCACGCGGGCTCCAGGCTGCATGGGCTCTGTAGTTTGTGGCATGCGGGCTCTCTCATTGAGGCACGTGAGCTCAGTAGTTGTGGCACAGGCTTAGTTGCCCTGCGGCATGAAGGATCTTAGTTCCCTGACCAGGGATCGAACCTGTGTTCCCTGCATTGGAAGGCAGGTTCCTTACCACTGGACCACCAGGGAAGTCCCCAGAAACCAGATTTTAAAAAGTAATTGAGGATAAGGAGACCATTGGGAAGTATGCAAGGCGAACTACTTTTTGTGCAGAGCTTGATAATTAGATGATCCCGGTTTTATTACATTTTAAAGCAGTTTATGCAGTTATATTATTCTGACCTCTAATATGAATCTGTCCACAGTTGACAGAGTTAATGAGGATTCTGTTTAGAATTTACAGGTCATTATAGCTTAGATTTGTTTTAATCTTGGAATTGTCCAAATTAGATTTTTGTTTAGGTGACTTACGAAGTGCTTAATTGAAGTGTTACGGCCAAACTTATTTAAATTCCCGCAGATTATGTTGTCTTATATTTAGCAACAGACTTAGTGTTGTAAATGTTTTGAGTGTGTACCTTGGGCAGAGCTTGGCTTTTGTTTCAGTCTTGATCCCCTTTTAGAATTGGAGAGTAGGGAGGAATCCAAATACGATGAGAAAAAAATAATTGAGTTGCAGCAAAGTTGGGGCTGTTTTGACTGCCTCCAGAAGAGATAGGATTCAGTTCGCTTTGGACACTTCTTAATGTTAGGTGATTAGAATTGTTTATATAGCTAAATTGAGTTTGTAGTTTGAGACTGGAAATGTTCTTATTGTGGCAAACATTTTGGAATAGGGTTTTAACCTTAAATGATTGATCAACAGTTTGAAATGAATGATAATATTTAAAGCATTTTTAAGTTCAGCTTGGGAGTAAAATTGCCTCTACTATGTGCTGTCAGTCAGTCTAATGGACAGAGTAAAAAGAAAAAGGGCATTCTGACCATAAGGAATGTATAGTTTCATCAGTGAGATAAGACAGGCAACAAATGAATAATTAGGTGCTGAAATTAAATTTTACCTAAAATTGTGTCATATGAGTTAAGAATAGGAAAAGGACATTATTCATGGCCTTGATGTCTTCCTAAAGTGAAGGATACAATTTTTCATGTGTCTTTTCCACTTAGTCAGTGTTGGAGGCTTTTGTATTCCCTGTTGTTTGTTGGAAAAGGATATAACTAGAGGGGAGAATTTTTTTCTCTATTTGAGATAGTTTGTTTTAAGACTATAATTTTAATAAAATCACCAGTATTTTGGATGTGATAACATTTTATATCCACATGTGTTGAATGTATTAAAAACTGAATATATTTGTGCAACCTTGGTGTGTCAAGTCCTACAGAAGTAGAAATGCAATATGCCCCATAGGTACCTGTTTTACTTCGTTCTCAGAGGCTTTCTAACCTACTGTTATTTATAGTACCTTTGCATGTATAACTCTGGAGTAAAAATATCTGGTTTGTTTTTAATTCAGATATTCCTTCTTGAGTTCTTGGCCAGAATACTCCTAAGTTATATTTATCAAACATCAACAGTATACTAGTATATTGTATCAGTAGAATTTGCTTGGACTCAGACCCTTGCATCCTTTTGCTAAGTCAAATTACCTGCCTATTCATGAGAAATTCTTTGATGTTCACTGTTTTTTGATGCATCTCTCTTCCCCCCAGCTTGTGCCCCAGTTAGTTCGTATTCTAAAGAACCTCATCATGTCCGGATATTCACCAGAACATGATGTTTCTGGGATCAGTGACCCCTTTTTGCAGGTGAGGTCGAAAGAAAGTTTTGGATAAATGATATATTTTGGAATAGATTTTTCCTTCCTCTTATGTTTGTGTTGGGTAGACATTTGGTAGTTAATTGATTAAACTAATTACATTAACAAATGAATAGTGACACAATTCTGTATGAGATTAATAGGATAAAATTATAGTTGTAATAGTCAAATCATATACTACATGGAAACTTGATTTACCAATATAATACAGCTCTGCAGGTGGTGGTAACCTTTGGCTGTGAAGTGTCAAAGTGTGGGTTGTCTAATAACTTCATTAAGACATAGAACCATATATAACTTCTCTAAAGATAATGTTTAAATTTCTTCTGTTTGAATTTTACCATTTCTGTTGGGATCTAAGACTTCATTTAAGTTATTTGAATTTCATATCAAGCAAAGTTCCTTTGTGCCAGGCGGAATTTGTTGACATTTGTCATATTTTGCACATTAGGTACGAATTTTGCGGTTATTAAGAATTTTAGGACGAAATGATGATGACTCAAGTGAAGCTATGAATGATATATTAGCACAGGTGAGTACTTAAACTTGCATTTAAGTAAACACTCATTTTAGTAAAGCAAGGAGTAGAATGATTTTGAGTATATGGAACAGTTTTTATTTGTGTTTTCTAATTGGTGGCTGTCATCAGTCACAAAATGTCTCCTGTTACCTCTGGATATTTTTTGGAAGCATTGTTTTGTCACTTTTGTAACACCCTCTGTGTCTTTTCAGGTTGCCACTAATACGGAGACTAGTAAAAATGTAGGAAATGCTATTCTTTATGAAACGGTTTTGACTATCATGGATATTAAGTCAGAGAGTGGACTGCGAGTAAGTCTTTTTAATCTTTTCTTCTCTAAACATTTTATTTAAAATAATTGACTTGGATTTTGGAAATGAATTCCATTTGGAAATTAACTTTAGTAAAGAATGATGCAGAATGGATAGTGCTTTTTTTTGGTATCTGAAGTATCATTTTCTCCACTGAAGGCTTAATATTGATTATAATAGAAATTGGAAGAGCTTAGGTATGGTTAGACACATAGATAATGTTAAGTGAAGGAAAATTTTCTTTCTTTCTCTTTTTTTTTTTCTTTCTTGGCCACACCATGTGGCATATGAGATCTTAGTTCCCCGACTAGGGATCGAACCCATGTCCCCTGCATTGGAAGCGGGGAATCTTAACCACTGGACTGCCAGGGAAGTCCCAAGGAAGCATTTCTGAATGAGCTTTTTTTAAAGCCATGATTTGAGTTGGGCTCAATCACTTCAAATAAGACATGATATTTGAGTTAATTCATTTCTCTAAATTTTTATTTGAGAAATAAACACAAAGTAAAAGAATTCAAACAGTACAAAAGGTATGCAGGGAGGAAGATGTCTGTCTGTAGCTTTCATGTGTAGACTCTCAATTTTTCTAGTGGGAAATACGGTTACCATTTTCTTTTCATTTTTTTTAAACATCTTTATTGGAGTATAATTGCTTTACAATATGGTGTTAGTTTCTGCTGTTTAACAATGTGAATCAGCTATATGTATACATATATACCCTCCCTCTTGTGTCTCCCTCCCACCCTCCCTACTCCACCCCTCTAGGTGGTCACAAAGCACCAAGCTGATGCAGCTGCTTCCCACTAGCTATCTGTTTTACATTTGGTAGTGTAAATGTGTTAATGCTACTCTCACCATTTTCTAATGTACTTTTTTTTGGAGATATTTTATCCATATTTAAATGTGTCTTGTACATGTGTATTTCTTGTCTATCCCACTTTTAAAAACTTTTTATTTAAAATAATTTTAGACTTACACAAAAGTTGCAAAAATAGTTCAGAGTCCAATATTACCATTCGCTCAGCTTCCCCTAATGTTAGCATCTTGTATAACTGTAGTATAATTATCAAAACTAAGAAGTTAATATTGGTTCAGTACCATTAACCATATTACAGACTTTATTCAGATTTCACCAGTTTTTCTACTGATGACTAATCCTTGATCCCATATTGCATCTATTGTCATGTCTCCTTAGTCTCCTCTAATCTATGACATTTCCTTCGTCTTTCCTTCATTTTTGTGACTTTGACACTTTTGAAGAGTACTGATCAGTTACTTTGTAGAATGTCCCTCAATTTGGCTCTGTCTGATATATTCTTTTTTTTTAAATATTTATTTATTTATTTGGTTGTGCCAGGTCTTAGTTGTGGCATGCGGGCTCCTTGGTTGTGGCATGCGAACTCTTAGTTGTGGCATGCGTGTGGGATCCAGTTCTCTGATCAGGGATTGAACCCGGGCCCCCTGCACTGGGAGCATGGAGTCTTAACCACTGCGCCACCAGGGAAGTCCCTGATATATTCTTTTTTTAAAAATTTTTTCTAAATTTATTTTTTGGCTGCTTTGGGTCTTTGTTGCTGTATGCGGGCTTGCTCTAGTTGCGGCGAGCAGGGGCTACTCTTTGTTGCGGTAAGCAGGCTTCTCATTGCAGTGGCTTCTCTTGTTTGGAGCACGATCTCCAGGCACGGGGCTTCAGTAGTTGCGGCACACGGGCTCAGTAGTTGTGGCTTGCGGGCTCTAGAGCGCAGGCTCAGTAGTTGTGGCAAATGGACTTAGTTGCTCTGCAGCATGTGAGATCTTCCTGGACCAAGGCTCGAACCCGTGTCCCCTGTATTGGCAGGCGGATTCCTAACCACTGTGCCACCAGGGAAGTCCCCCCACCCCGATACATTCTTTTTTATTTTTGCGGTACGCGGGCCTCTCACTGCTGTGGCCTCTCCCGTTGCGGAGCACAGGCTCCGGACGCGCAGGCTCAGCCGCCATGGCTCACGGGCCCAGCCGTTCCGCGGCATGTGGGATCTTCCCGGACTGGGGCACGACCCCGTGTCCCCTGCATCAGCAGGTGGACTCTCAACCACTGCACCAACAGGGAAGCCCCCGATATATTCTTATAATTAGTTTGAGGTTATGCTTTTTTGGCAAGACTACCACAGAAGTGGTGTGCCCTTCTCAGCTTCATATCAGGAGGTACCTGCTATCTGTTTGTCTCATTACTGGTGATATTAAGCTTGATCTTTTGGTTAAGGTGGTGTCTCTCCACTGTATAATTGTTTTTTTTCCCCCTTTGTAATTAAAATATTTTGGAGGAAACACTTTGACACTATGCAGATATTCTGTTCTCCTCAGACTTTTACCTACCATTTCAGTACCCATCAGAGGATCTTGTCTGCAACAGTTATTAGGGTGGTGTTCTAATGATACCGTTCTATTTCCCTCATTTTTTCCTCATTAAATAATTGGAATTCTTCTATAAGGAAAAACTCTCCCTCAAGAATTTATTCATTCTTTCAACCATTTATTAGTATAACAATTGCTAACCCATAGCTTTGTAAGAAACAAATTTACTAACTACACTACAGTATTTGTGTATAGTTCTTTTTGTCATCTGGGTTTTTCTGCACCTTACACATTTCATGTTAGGTGAAAACATTATGTTGGAACTAGTTTATATTCATGTATAGAGACCATTTTCATTTTTAAAAAGGTTGTGGTAGAATATTCATAACATAAAATTTATCATTTTAACCATTTCTAATTCTGTAGTTCAGTGGCATTAAGCACATTCACAATGTTTTGCAACCTGCACAGCCATTTATCTTCAGAACTGTTTGGCCTTCCGAAACTGAATCTACGTACCTATTAAACAATAACTCTCCCTTATCCCCTGTCCCCAACCCCTGGCAACCACCGTTCTACCTTCTGTCTCTATGGATTTGCCTGTTCAGGACATTTCACATAAATGGAATCATATAATATGGGGTGTTTGTGTCCGGCTTATTTCACTTAGTATAATGTCTTCAAGGTACATCCATTTCGCAGCATGTGTCAGGATTTATTCTTTTTAATGGTCGCATAGTATTCTGTTGTATGGATGTGCCATAGTACATGTAGCAAATTTGCTATTAATGGACTCTCCTATCATTTGTGATTATAGATAGTGTTGCAGTAGATTTTTGTGCATATGTACAAGTACATTTGTCAGCTAAATTCCTAGAAGTGAAATTGTTGAAGCAGAGGATATAGTTTCATTTTGTAGCTTTTATTTATTTATTTGGCCGCACCATTTGGCATGCAGGATCTTAGTTCCCCAACCAGGGATCAAACCCATGCCCCCTGCAGTGGTAGCACAGAGTCCTCATCACTGGACCACCAGGGAATTCCTCATTTTAAATATTTATAGTTACTGCCAGGTTTCCCTCCAGTGAGGCTGTAACAATATTATTTTTCTGCTAACGATATAAAAACTTTAAAACAATCTTTCAGCAGAAGTAAAATATGGTTTTAGGAGTTTACCTTCAGAATTTTTTTTTGGCTAGCAATCTATAGAAGTACTAACTAAACTACCACCTTTAAATAGTTTGCACCTATCAGAGGCCAGAAAGTGACCCTTAAACAATATAGATATTTGATTTTCCTAAATTTTTAAGCTATGCTGTTTCTCTGTAGGTCCTAGCCATAAATATCCTGGGTCGTTTCTTATTGAACAACGACAAGAATATTAGGTAAGTCAACTGAAAAATGTCTTGTATCTGGCTATTATAAACTCAGTGTACTCAAGAGTGACTTTGCTCAAGATCACACATGTATTGAGTGACATATCTAGAACTTCAACTCAGAATTTTTATTTTTAGTCTGGTCTTAAAACCGTTTTGATAAGAATTTAAGTATTTGCCTCATGAGTTAATTTTTAGTCCTGTTTATACTTTAGCATTAGGAGTCAGCAAACTTTTTCTGTAAGGGACCAGATGGATGGTCAGTATTTTAGACTCCATGGGCCTTAGGGTCTATTTGGCAACTACTCACCTCTGCCTCTTGGTGTGAAAGCAGCCATAGACTGTGTAAATGATGTGCATGGCTGTATTGCAATAAAAATTGATTTACCAAACCAGACAGCAGAGGGCTGGGTTTTTGCAGATAGGCTGTAGTTTGCTGACCCCTGCTCTAAATTAAGAAGAAAAATATAACATTTCAGTTGCAAACCTGGAACATGTTTGTGAACTCCAGCTACTTTTTTAAAGTAGATGAATTTATCAGTATTACCTTCTATTCTTTCTTGTCATGTTAACGATTGAAAAAATGTGGAAATAATCATTATGGTACCCTGAATTATCTTCTCCTTCCAGAAGAATTTTTAAATACTTGGATCATAAACTCAAATTTTTGCAGGGGCAGTTTTGGTACTGGTATCAAACAAAAGCAGAGGAAATGGTAAAATTGAAATAATTTCCTCTTGTGTTTTGGGGCTCAGGCAGCCTGAAAAGGCATACTATATACTTATTTTGTTGTACTATTTGAAAGAGTTTGGAAGAATCAAGTCAGTCACTTTTAGAAGTTTAAATGGAATTGACCATGAATACAAATCTAAATCCAAGGCTTCTGGTTGCCACAGCTTTAGATTATAGTATTTTTTATGGCTTTACTGTGTTTCCATTTTACTCACTAATCTGTCTTGTCTTTTAAATATTTAACAATGTTTGCTTTCCCTTAGTCATTGGACATCTTCTTTGTCGTTAAGCAGAGAATTATCCTGAATTTTAATTCTGTTCTTCTGCAACTTTATGTCATCCAGATATGTAGCTTTAACATCTTTGTTGAAGACTGTGCAGACAGATCATAACGCAGTACAGAGGCACAGAAGTACCATTGTGGACTGTCTAAAAGATTTGGATGTCTCAATAAAACGGTAACAGATTATTGAAAATTCTGCTCCCCACCCATCACCTGATAACTTTGTAATAGTTTTGAGAGGGAGAATGTAGACATTTATGTATTTAGTCATTATTTTCACAGAGTAAATCCTTTTTTTCGAAAGGATTGGCAGGGAGAAGTTTAGATTAATGAAAGAGGCCAGTACGGAATACTGAAGTGCACACTGAAGTTGTCCTTGGTTCTTTGATGAGTAAAACAGGTACAGATAAGCTGGGCATATGTTTACTCAACAGAGGTACTGTGTTCTGTGTGTTGGAGGATGAAAATACGGAGTGATCCATCGGCTGAGTGTTTTATCACAATGCTGAAACTCAAATTGCTGACAGCACACGTTTTCTCACAGTACTTCAAAATACTAGAGGCGGCCGTGTTTCTTTAGAACAGTGCATCTAGGAATGACTTTTAGGCAGCACATAGGACTTAGAAAAGGCATGTATATTTTTTCCTTGGTGTAGTAATTCTACTGGTTCTCGTCTTAGAATAACTGTAGTTGTTTGTAAAACCTAGTTATAGTTGGCCTCAGTGAACTTTTGGTTTACTGTTCAAACCAGAAAAAATTAGATTTGAAATGATCTCTGAAACTGTTCACTTAACAAACATTCATTGATAATTGTGTTCCTTTTATTTGCAGAGAACAGGTGCTAAGTGCTTGGGCAAACTAAAGATAAGACCTAGAGTCAGTAATAACAACTTTTACATAGTGCTTTGCAAAGGATTTATAAGCACTCTCTCAGTTGGTTCTCAGAGCAAGCCAGTAAGAGAGACTAGGCAATTACTTCTATCCCCAATTAACAGATTAAAATACAGTACCAAAGGAATCAAATGACTTACTCCAAACCTTACCCCTTGGACATGTCAGACGTGGGAATAGAAATCAGACTTTCTGACTTCTATTGTGTTGTTTCTGTATAGCTCATGACTGGGCTTTGCATTTCAAAAGTAAAACCTGGGTCTCTTTGACAGGTTATATAACAGTAGGAGCTTAGACTCTGGAGCCAGAAAGCCTCATTTCAAATCCTAGCTCTGCCCTTAATAAACTTTGTCTAGTTACTTAGCCTTCCTTTGCTTCAGTTGTCCCATATGCAAAATATGGATACAAGAGCACCCACTTCAAAAGGTTATATGCAGGATTAACTGGATTAACATACGTAAAGTACTTAAGCACTGTGTAAGAATTAGTTATTATTGCATTTCTGTAAGGATTGAGTTTTTGTTGCTTGTAGATTAACTAAGATGAACGTATTATTAAATTGGGATTTTTAAAAGTTAATTATATGCCACGTTTGACATTATTGACCAAATGTGAAAAGATGCCTGTCGTAACCTTATAACTTTTATATGTAAAACATGTCCATATTTGCCTTCATTGCCAAATTTGATAGGTGGTTTCAGAAACTCCTATTTGCTCTCATAGCACATACCCTTTTTTTCCTTTTCATAGCTCTTATTCTCTTTTTCAGTTTTTTTCCCAGCTTTATTGAGATATAATTGTGTAAGTTAAAGATGTCCATCACATTGACTTGTCACACTTATCTATTGCAAAATGATTATCACCGTAGCATTAGTTAACACCTGCATCCTATCACATACTTACCATTTCTTTTTCATGGTGAGAATATTTAAGATCTATTCTCTTAGCAACTTTCAAGTATATAATACATTGTTATTAACAATAGCCATCATGCTATACATTAAATCTCCAGAACTTATTCATCTTATAGGTGGACGTTTGTGCTCTTTGACCAACATCTCCCCATTTTTCCCACCCCTCAGACCCTGGTAACCACCATCTAGTCTCTGTTTCTATGCATTCAGCTTTTTTTAGCTTCCACATATGAGTGATAGTGTACAATATTTGTCTTTCTCTAACTTACTTCACTTAGCTCTCAAGGTTTGTTTTTATTCTACTCTTCTATGTACCTTTTGATGTAAACTATGTTACATCATCTTTGGACTAAAGTGGATGTAATAAAAGGAGAGTATGGTGACTATATATCATGTTTTTAATGAATAACGCAGAGGTATTATCATTGGGTAATAATTTTGTTGCCTCTCTTTTTGAGCCTTTTAAGTATTCTAAATATCAGCTTCATAGAATAGATTGCTGAACTCAAACTGCATTTTTGGTCTTTAGTAGTATATCTCTTGGGGATTTTTGAAGAAAAGTGTTGATGAACGTTCAAAATAAATTTGATAACTTTGGTTATCTCATGTGCAAAGATTGGGATCATAAGATCATGCAAAGACATCAATACATCCACTAGTGCTTGGTGTTCAAAGACAACATACCTGGGTCTTTGTTTCATTCCCACTGTAAATATCATAACTTTTTTTCCCTCCCCCCTGCAAGGCGTGCAATGGAATTGAGTTTTGCCCTGGTAAATGGGAATAATATTCGAGGCATGATGAAGGAATTGCTTTATTTTCTGGATTCATGTGAGCCAGAATTTAAAGCAGACTGTGCATCTGGAATCTTCCTTGCTGCAGAAAAGTAAGATTTAATTTTTATATTCATTGGTAAAAAATGCTTGGAAATTTTTGGAAAGCATCTTTAAAACATGGGGGAAATGTTGTAAACATGTTTAAACATGTAACATTTATTTCAGGCTTCCCATTAGAAATTAGGTTTGAGAAGGCCATTCTAGCCAGTATCTAATGTTAAGCATTATGCTAAGACCAAAATAATCCCACTTTTATAAAATCTCCTCTTTTATCTGTTCTTTAACCTCTCATCTATGATGTCCTCTTGATGAAAAGAATAGAAAAGTTACAGCATCTGGATGGTGGTTCTGTGTAAAACTTTTAGGAAGCAGTACCTCAAGATTTTGGTAGTATGGTTGTTTCACCTCTTTTCACTGTGAATTTAAGGGAGCAAGTTTCTAGTCCTGGTGTGCCTGGGTCTCGGAAGAGTCCCTTTTCTTCTTTCTTCTCTATCCTCTCCTGTCCTGACTTTATAATTTATTTTCTGAAAAACTGGAGACAGAGTCCCCAGTTCTCAGCTCAGCAACTCCTATTGCATATTACGTGGAACATCTGAATTTGACTATGTACCACTTCATCACCCTTTGAAATGGGAATTGCTGCTAGTTTTGAAGGTAAAATGGATCCAGATATAATCACTTAACCTGTGAACCTAAAAAATGCTGTAGGACAGGATTTTTGAAAGTCACTGAGCAGAGCTTAGTTTATAGGTTCCAGTGTTTTCACCTAGTGCCATTATTTTCTCAGGTATGCACCTTCCAAACGGTGGCATATAGACACAATTATGCGCGTTCTGACAACGGTAAGTAGTGTTCTTAAGTCAACATATACTAAGGGCTGGATGTGTCGATTAACGAGTCAGACAAAGCCCTTGTTCTCATGAAGCTTATATTCTAGTGGGGGAGGTAGGAAATTCATGGGGAAATATGTAACACTCTCTTGTCAGGCAGGGGAAAATGCTATGAAAAATACTAAAGTAGCATATGGGACTATATTGATGGCAGAAGAGGATGGGATATGGGGCAGTGGGCCAGGTGTCTTAGGTAGAATAGGGCAGGTCACTCAGAGGAGGTAACATTTGAGTAGAGAACTTGGTTAAATGAGGAGCTGTGCAAAGATTTGGGCGAAGAGTGTACAAATCAGAGGGAACAGTAAGTGTTGCAAAGCCCTAGGGTAGCAAACAAGCTTGACCTGTCTGGAGAGCATCAAGAAGGCCAGTGAAGCCAGTAGAGTGAGAGAGGCAGAGAATGGTAAGCTTGATGCAGGCGCTAGATTCTATAAGGCCTTACAGGAGTTAGGATTTTATTTTGAATATGATAGGAAATCATTGGAAAGTTTTGAATGGCTAAATTCTGGATTTTAAATTATGATTTTATAGAATATCCTTTCTTTGGTAGTCTTCCAGAATTTTGGAGCTTCTCAGTCGATCAATTAATAGACAGGGATTAGAGATTTAAGAGTAAAAATGAAAATGTAGTGGCATAACTATCTATGTCTAATTATGTCACCAGAAGTAAAAAACGTTGACAAAGTTGACCACATTACAATTTAAAACTTGTATAGCAGAAGGAAAAACAAGTCTACAAAGTTAAAAGGCAGATGACAATTAGGGGAAAAACCATTGTAACATATGACAGTGTGTTAATATTTTTAATCTATAAATACTTTACAATTAATAGGAAAAAGTGAAACACTAAAGGAAAAACTGGCATTTGAACAGACATTTGACAAAAGAAGAAATGGCTAGTTAACAGTGAAAAATACCCTTACTCTTAAAGAGATAGTAAATAAAATAAAAGTGAGGTATCATTTTTCACTTGTCATACTTTTTAATCTAATTCCTAGTGTTAGTTAGAAAATAGAGAACAGGCAGTACTTTATTAATTATGTTTTTAGGACTTTCTGTTGGAAAAATAAAAGGTCACTGTGCAAAAATGTATATTACAGAAGTGTTCATCCTAATCTTATTTATAATAGGGGAAAGCTGGAAACAACCAGGAGTCTCCCAATGGGCATGGGTTAAGTAAATTATGAAACATCTGTAGGAGGGAATGATACCATTGAAATTTTTAAAATTTCAATTAAATAGTTTACCTACAATGAATTAATTTTGTAAAAGTTTAAAAGTCAGTATACTTAATTGGGAAACTATATTCTAACAAAAGATATGATGATTTTTATAAGGCTCAAAAGAAGGGAAAAATTAGAGCTCCTGGAGAAAAATGTTTATCGAAATCAAAACCTTTTTTAAAAAATTGCTCCAACTTTTTGGTTTTCCAATCAATTTATGTTCTCTTTTTATATGATCATATGATTTTTCTTCTTCAGCCTATTGATGTGCTAGGTTAATTGATTTTTTAAAAAATTATTTATTTAATTGAAGTATAGTTGGCTTACATTAATTGAATTTTGAATGCTGAATCAGCCTTCCATATCAGGAATAAATCCCACATGGTTGTGACATATAGGTTTTTTAATGCATTATTGTTGTATTTGATTTTCTAATTTTTTTAAGGATATTTACATCTGTGTTCATGAGAGATATTGGTCTATAGTTTTCTGTTCCCGATGTTTTCTTTGATCCATGTGTTCTTTAGTAGTGTGTTATTTAATTTCCAAATATTTGGGGACTTTTCAGCCATCTTTATATTACTTATTTCTAGTTTAATTTTGCATGATTTCTATTTTATTTATTTTAAAATATTTATTTATTTATTTTTATCTTGGTCTGCCTTGGGTCTTCATTGTGGCACACGGGATCTTTTTGTTGTGGCACAGGGGCTCATCATTGCAGAGCTTGGGCTTCTCTCTAGTTGTGACGTTTGGGTTTTTCTCTCTCTAGTTGTGGCACGTGGGCTCCAGAGCGTGTGGGCTCTGTAGTTTGTGGCACTCAGGCTCTCTAGTTGAGGTGTGCAGGCTCAGTAGTTGTGGTGCGTGGGCTTAGTTACCACGCGGCGTGTGGGATCTTAGTTCCCCGACTAGGGATCGAACCCGTGTCCCCTGCATTGGAAGGCGGATTCTTTACCACTGGACCACCACGGAAGTCCCTCTGTTCTTTTAAATTTATTTTTAATGGCCCAGAATGTGATCTGTCTTAATGAATGTTCTGTGTGAGCTTGAGAAGAATGTGTATTCTGCTGTTGTTGAATGGCGTGGTCTATAAATGTCAATTAGATCATGTTGATGATTTCTCTTATTTAAAACACTCTGCTTGTGCTTCCCTGGTGGAGCAGTGGTTAAGAATTTGCCTGCCAATTCAGGGGGACACTGGTTCGAGCCCTGGTTCAGGAAGATCCCACATGCGGAGCAACTAAGCCTGCGAGCCACAACTACTGAAGCCCACATACCACAACTACTGAAGCCCCCGCGCCTAGAGCCCGTGCTCTGCAACAAGAGAACCACCGCAATGAGAAGCCCGTGAACCGCGATGAAGAGTAGCTCCCCATTCACTGCAACTAGAGAGAGCCGGCTCGCAGCAACGAAGACCAAATGCAGCCAAAAATAACAAATAAATACAATAAATAAATTTATTAAAAAAAATAATAAAGCACTCTGCTTTTTCCTATTAGGGAAGAATGTAAATATCTAAGTCACACCACTAATTACCTGCTTTTTAGCTTCTCACCTTTCCTTTTTGACCATTTCCCTAAACTTCTCCCTCTGTCTCTGTGTTTCTTTTTTTTTTTTTTTTTTTTTTTTTTTTTGCGGTACGCGGGCCTTTCACCCTTGTGGCCTCTCCCGTTGCGGAGCACAGGCTCCGGACGCGCAGGCTCAGCAGCCATGGCTCATGGGCCCAGCTGCTCCGCGTCACATGGGATCCTCCCAGACGGGGGCACAAAGCCGTGTCCCTCTCATCGGCAGGTGGACTCTCAACCACTGCACCACCAGGGAAGCCCTGTCTTTGTGTTTCTTAACAGGAGTGGGTATCCCAGCCACCTGGGATTTTTTCTTTGTCTTTTTCCTCTCTAAAGTACACATGGGTAGGCCTGATCTCAGTCTTGTAAATCCGATCAACTCTTCTGTCCAGTAATGGGAGATTGACCAAGGTGGGCTGATACTAGGCACAGGTTCCACTGTTTATATGTCCTGTGCAGCCTGGTTATCATCATGCTCTGATAAGGCCAAAATTTAGTTTCCTCATAGGTTAAATAGCTGTATTTTGTTTTTGTGGTTGTAAATCTCAAGATTCCACTAGTCAAGAGGACAATAAAGAGATCAAGGTTTTCTTTTTTTTTTTTTAATGTGGATAACTAAATACAAAATATTTCCTATTCCTGGGACTACTTATTGGTTCTATATTTATAAACTAGTTTTTAAAGGAGTGTGAATAAACTCAGGTTTTTTATTTGTTTGTTTGCTTATTTATGTATTTATTTGGCTGCATCGGGTCTTAGTTGCAGCACACAGGATCTTCTTGAGGCACTCGGGATCTTTCGTTGTGACGTGTGGGCTCTTCATTGTGGTGCAAGGGCTTCTCTCTAGTTGTGGTGTGCGGGTTTTCTCTCTCTAGTTGTGGCACGCAGGCTCCAGAGTGCGTGGGCTCTGTAGTTTGCAGCATGTGTGTTGAGGCGCACGGGCTTAGTTCTAAGCCCTGCAGCATGTGAGGTCTTAGTTCCCCGACCAGGGATCGAACCCACGTCCCCTGCATTGGAAGGCAGATTCTTTATCACTGGACCACCAAAGAAGTCCCCTAAACTCAGGTTTTTAAAAAGTTACTATTTATTTCAGTCTCATCTTATTTAACAAGCCTTTTTGAACTGTTCATGTACACTCCTTTCTCCATCCCCCAGAGTAGCGTGACTACTATAGCTAGCTCATGTGATTTTAACACCTGTGTTGGGGAGTTGTGGGAAGGGAGAGGTTGTAATTAAGTTCCCAGTGAATGTATTTCTTAAATTTTTGTAATCGTAGACCTTACCTGTTTTGAGTAGAGAAGGCTTCTTAAATTTTAAACTTTTTTTTTTTACTTTGGACGAAGAGAAGTTTTTATTTTTTATAAAATCTTAAAACTTTAGAATATTCATTTAAATAAGACTTTAAGGGGGGAGGGATAAATTGGGAGATGGGGATTGACATATACACACTACTATATATAAAATAGGTAACTAATAAGAACCTACTGTAGAGCATAGGGAACTGTACTCAATACTCTGAAATGGCCTGTATGGGAAAAGAATCTAAAAAAAGAGTGGATATATGTGTATGTATAACTGATTCACTTTGCCGTACACCTGAAAGTAACACAACATTGTAAATCAACTATACTCCAGTAAAAAAAAAAAAGACTTTGAAGTTTGAACTGCTTATAAACATGAGAATTGGAAACAACTTTATCTTTGAGGGTGTTTTGTAGTAGTCTCCTTTGAACAGCAACAATACTAGCTAACATTTCTTATTATTACTGTGTGTTTCTAGGGGTAACTGTCCGCATTTCCTTTTAGGCAGGAAGCTATGTTCGTGATGATGCAGTTCCCAACTTGATCCAGTTAATAACCAATAGTGTAGAGATGCATGCCTATACTGTCCAGCGCTTGTACAAAGCAATTCTTGGTGATTATTCTCAGGTAAGTACTTTCACTTTTGGGGGGAAATTGCCCTTTATTTTCCTGATATGCTCTTACTACTGTCACTCTAGAGGTGCCTCAGTTTTGACCTTTATGATTAGATGACCTGTGATTTGTATTAATCCTTTAAAGGACTGAAATCTTTGACAAACGGTGACTTTCTTTTGACAGCAACCTTTGGTGCAAGTAGCTGCCTGGTGTATAGGTGAATATGGAGATCTTCTTGTGTCTGGCCAATGTGAAGAGGAAGAGCCTATTCAGGTACCCTTTGTCACTCTTGGTTAAGGAGGGGGAAAAACAATTCTTTGGTTTTAAGAGAGTAGTGTTTAATCAGTTGAGATTGATTCCTTGAAAACCTTTTAAAGAAGCAATTCCAGAATTACATTGGAAAACCTGCTGATTTTTGAGTTGGAACTTACTGGGCCATTGTGAGATATTAAAACTGCGTTTAGGACCTACCCCCCATCCCATCAGACTGACTTACATTGTTTCTCTTACCCTCTGGCTGATAAGAAATGAGAGTGTATCCATGTTTCCATTTGCTCATTAAAGGACTGGATTTCAGAGAAGTTGTGGCAACAACACTTTAACTCTATGTATCTTTTTCCTTTCTTCCTCTCTTTCTGCCTTTGAAAGTCATAAAATGCCTCTCAGCCCCCAATGGGTATTTTCCATCCTTTTTACCTCCCTCCTACTTGCTTCTGGTTGGTGGGTTAGGTTGTACAGTTACTCTGGCAAAGCACAGATTATGTTAGAAGCTTTGGTAATGATGATGGCAGGATTGTCTTTCTGGTGACATCCTGTGACTTAATATCAGATGTAGATATTTACAGTTAAAATTCATCTTATATTGTCTTTTTTTTTTTCTGCACAGGTAACAGAGGATGAAGTGTTGGATATTTTAGAAAGTGTCCTAATCTCTAATATGTCCACCTCAGTGACACGAGGTTATGCCCTCACTGCCATTATGAAGCTTTCTACTCGATTCACCTGTACTGTAAAGTGAGTATGGAGAAAAAGTAGGGTGAACATGTTGTTTTGTAATTTTTAAAAACTTTATTATGGAAAATTTCAAGCAAAAGCAAAAGTAGAATAGTAAAATCAATTGCATATACCTTTATTCCTCAATAACAATCATCATTTCATGGTTAATCCTTATTTTATCTATACTTTGCTCCCTGTCATCCCCCATGCCTGTTTTCTCTTTTAAAGTAGCGAAGTTATTTTCCCATATAAGGGTTCTGGTTTATTTTTTTCTTTTTACTGTTTTGACGAAAAGTCAATTCTTGGATCAGTCTCCCAGCCAAGCATATTTAAACTTAGTTCTCTTAGACCTTCTGCTTTAATTTTTTTTTTTTTTTTTTTTTTGCGGTACGCGGGCCTCTCACTGTTGTGGCCTCTCCTGTTGCGGAGCACAGGCTCTGGACGCGCAGGCTCAGCGGCCGTGGCTCACGGGCCCAGCTGCTCCACAGCATGTGGGATCTTCCCAGACCGGGGCACGAAACCGTGTCCCCTGCCTCGGCAGGCGGACTCTCAACCACTGCGCCACCAGGGAAGCCCTCTGCTTTAATTTTTAATGTTAAGCCTCGTGAAGAATGGTATTTTTTACTATTTAAATTGTGAAGTAGAAGAATTTGGTGTCAGGTAATGACCTTTTGTTGAAAGAAGTCTGATGCCATGACCCACTTGTTGATAAAAGCTTATTTTAAAGTTATTAAAGAAGAGAATGAACACTATAAATTTATTCTTTTGTAGCAAATTAATAATCGGTACTTTTGTCTAGCAAATTTTAGGGTATGAGATATTTAACAGACAAAATCTAGTATTACAACTAGAATAAGTATGATGGTAATAAGTATGATGGTCTTGAGCTATATGTCAGATGAATGAACATAAAGGAAAAGTGTTTTGTTTTTGAAAAGTTATGTACATTAAGAAAAGAGCATTTCAAAATTTTAACCAGAACCCTCTGTTTCAAACATTATTCTCTCTGCTTGTTTATGAACTTTCTTTTGGGTATTTGAATTTGTTTGTCATTTTATCCCAAAGCCGAATTAAGAAAGTGGTTTCCATCTATGGAAGCAGCATTGATGTGGAGCTCCAGCAGAGGGCAGTAGAATATAATGCACTTTTTAAGAAATATGACCATATGAGGTAAGTAAAAGAAAGTAAACAATGCATGTGCCTCTTAGCATCTCAAACAAATTGTCACGATAAACCCGTAAAGGAGATTCATCCCTCGTGCTTTATTAGCCGGACTTCACAACTCTGTTTAGTTCTAACTGCTTGGCCCCTGTGTTTTGTCCATCTTCTATTCTGCCTAGCCTCTAAAGAAATAAGTGAACTATGTTCCTTTAGTCCCCTTCTCACCTTTCTTTTGGTAGAGAAAGTTTGCTTCATTTTCCATTTTATTTGGTGAAGAAGTGGGAGTTGTTTTTTTCTCAAGAGAATCGCATTCAGATATCATTACTATTAACATTTTGGTGTGCAGTGTCTTCTGTTATGCAGTATCTTTTTTCCCTCTTCTGTTATGCAGTATCTTCTTTTTTTTTTTTTTTTGCGGTACGCGGGCCTCTCACTGTTGTGGCCTCTCCCGTTGCGGAGCACAGGCTCTGGACGCGCAAGCTCAGCGGCCATGGCTCACGGGCCCAGCCGCTCTGCGGCATATGGGATCTTCCCGGACCGGGGCACGAACCTGTGTCCGCTGCATCGGCAAGTGGGCTCTCAACCACTGCGCCACCAGGGAAGCCCCAGTATCTTCTTAATTGGAAACTGCTAATAATGTACTTATTTGCTGTTCTTTCATTCCAATTTCTCTTATCACTGAGAATTCCCAGTGTCTCGGGATTTAGAGGGACAGTTTGTCCATTCAGTGTTTCTTGCCTGCCCTTAATCCAGCCAGGAATTTAGGTCATGTATTCTTGTAATCCAGCTTCTATTTTAGTGTCTGTGTTGGGATGTGGGGAGGGGAGATGTCTCTACATGTTTGGCTCCAATATAGTTACAGTGATTGTTTTGGGCAGGGAAGCTAGGTTAACTGCCTAGAATTTAACCACTTCAGATTCTTTCAGGTCTGCTCTGCTTGAGAGAATGCCTGTCATGGAAAAAGTAACCACAAATGGCCCTACTGAGATTGTGCAGACAAATGGAGAGACAGAACCAGCTCCTCTAGAGACCAAGCCACCACCCTCTGGGCCACAGCCCACCAGCCAGGTAGCTTTTCCCTTGCTTATCTGGGGATCTTCATGATCTTATAGTTCCTTAGAACCTATCTCTTAGCTGATACCTTTCAGTGTTCCTAGATTGATTGATGGTTCTCTTCCTTATTTTTAAGTGTTGAAAGGGCTTTGCATCAGATACAGATTAGGCAATGACTAATGAATAAGATTTTATTTCCTTGTTTAGGCCAATGATTTATTGGATTTGTTGGGAGGAAATGACATAACACCTGTCATTCCAACTGCACCTACAAGCAAACCAGCTTCTGCTGGTGGAGAACTTCTTGATTTGCTGGGAGACATCAACCTTACAGGTGAGGCCAGACTAGAGTTATTTCATGCTTGGTTAGGGATAAGGGCCTTAGGGAAAAACTGTACTGAACATAGCCTTTCTATCTAGCACATGAAACAGTTGAAGATGGGAGAGGCTAAGTGAAAAGCAAGAGTCTTCACAACATCTGGGATATGTTGCCATACTAATACTCTAGAGATAATTAATAGGGATTCCTTAAAGTCTAATTTTTAATTTTTTGGAGAGTAAATTACTCATAGCATTTTAAGATAGAAAGGACTGTCTCAGGTTAGAAAAGAAATACATCCCAAGAAATACATTACTTTTTCTAGGTTTCTTTCTACTCATGGTTAGTTTCCAAGAACTGTGGCCGTTTGTAGAGAGTGGAGAGATGTCAACTGTTTTCCTCCTTCCCTCTCTCTCCCTGTCTCTCTCCTTGGTATTAAAGCAATGGAAGGAGAAAGTCATCCATGGTTATAATATTCAAATATAACTTTTCATTTGGGAATATCTTTTTCTTTATTTATATGTAGTAGACATTTGTAATTAATGTGTTCAGAGATATTGTGAACACAACAGTTCAAGAGAGTCCAAGAGGGCTTCCCTGGTGGCACAGTGGTTAAGAATCCGCCTGCCAATGCAGGGGACATGGGTTCAAACCCTTGTCCGGGAAGATCCCACATGTTGCAGGGCAACTAAGCCCGTGCCACAACTACTGAGCCTGCGCTCTAGAGCCCGTGAGCTACAGCTACTGAACCTGTGTGCCACAACTACAAAAGCTCACATGCCTAGAGACCATGCTCCACAACAAGAGAAGCCACCGCAATGAGAAGCCTGCGCACCGCAACAAAGAGTGGCCCCCCCACTCACCGCAACTAGAGAAAGCCCGCATGCAGCAAAGACTCAACACAGACAAAAATAAATAAATTTTTAAAAAAAAGAGTCCAAGAGTATCACTGTAGCATATAATTTCTATCTTAAGTGACTTCTTTAAAAGTATAATGGAGAGTTACAGCATACATGACCTTACGTAGAAAACAGCCATAGGATAAAGTTGTTGAATGCTCATCTAGACTGGCTATCACAAGCTAAATGATTTTTTTCCTAACGTAGCAGCCTCCCAGAGCTTATGGTTTGTATTTGTCTTAACAGAATTTAAAAATGTTACTTGTCATGTACTTAGAGCCATTTACAAATAGTCATTTTCAAATCTTGAGATGCCAAAGCTATCCTAGATATATGGAAAAACAAAAACAATCCCATGTTTAAAACATAGTGTATGGGGAATTCCCTGGCAGTCCAGTGGTTAGGACTATGTGCTTTCACTGCTTAGGGCCTGGCTTCAGACCCTGGTCAGGGAACTAGGATCCTGCAAGCTGTGCGGCATGTCCAAAACAAACCGTAGTGTATAGATGATATGCTTTATTTATTAACATAATAGCATTTCCATGTTAGTACATAATCTTACCAATTATAATTTTAAATGGTTGTCTAATATTTCATTAAGAAGTTTGAACCATTATTTATTCAGTTCCTTACTATTGGGCATTTTGTTTGTTTCCAGAATTTTCTTATCATAACTGATGCCTCAACATATCGTTATTACATAAATTTGTCCAAATTTATTTTGGGTTTACATTCTTAGGCTAAGTTAAGTTAGGCTTAATCTGTCTGAATCTGTTTAAAGTAAGAAGGATAAATACTTAACGTCATAGGGTATTGTGAGGAACAGTGACTTAGTACATGCATGACACATAGTAGGCACTTGGTAAATGTTATTTATCGTTTCCTCAATGTATATGGCCATGAGTTTCACTGTATAGTCATAAATATTATCGTCTTTTTTAAAAAGCCCTAACAGTTGAAAGATTGATGCTATCATTTTGTTAATTTTTATTTTTTCATTCAAGGGAATGTTTTATATTTATCCATATGTGCATTATACATGAATTTCCTTTTCGTACATTCCTTTTGTATCCTTTAACTCATTTATCATGGGGTCTTAATGTTTTGTTTTTGTTCTGACTTTCTTGTTTTTCTAGTCTTAAATGAAAAAGTAAAATGATAAAATGTTAAAAAGTCTAGATTTTCCTTTCCTTATTCATAATGAGTTTAAACACGTTTTCCCATTTTTTTAATTTTTAAGTAAAAAAATTTTGAGTTCTAGATTCTTTAAGCCATCATTACAGTCATATCGTAATGCACAGTAATTTAAATCAGTAGAAAGTAGGAAATAAATTTAGTATGAGCTTTTAGAGGAACTGGAGCAGTGAGTTTCTGTTGTTTCTCAAAACTACGTATTGTACCATTGCAGGAGGAAAAAAGCTAAAATTTGGGGGACTTAGGGACTCATATGTTGCCTGTGTGTCTTGGGTAGCCTGTGATTTTCCATGGGAACACGTTTCTAAAATTGTTTTGAAAATGGAAATTGTGGGAAAATTACTAGATTAGATTTATAAAAACTAGGATAACTATATGAATATTTGTTTATATTCTTCATTGGTAATCTGCTTGACTGCACATCCTGTGGTGTCCACATTTGTTTTAGCTCCTTGTGCTTTGCTTAGCCATATGTATTTCTACCTTCCTTGCTAATTTTTAGTATGTGATTTTTTTTCTAGTGTACTTGGGCATTATTTTTTTTAAGCTAAGTCAGCCTTTATTTCATTTTGTGAATTTTTTAAATGGTGTAATTTCAGTTAATTTTATAAGTAGTTTGAAATCTATTTAAGCATAAAATGCATTCTCTTTCTTTTGCTGAATTTTCTTATGCCTCTTCTTAGAATCTTGATTTCTGTTAGTTCATGATCACGTTCTATCCCTGGCCCTCCTTAACTTGTTCTTATTTGGAAGGATCAAATAAGTATGATAATCTGATGATTTCTTTCCCCCACTCCACACCACCTCTCCCAGGGTGTGTGTGTGTGTTAAAATTAATAAATGCCTTGATCTACTTAGCTTGTAAAATAAAATGTTACTAAGAGAGTTGACATTCCCTGTGTACTGCCTCCTTATCTCCTTCCCTCTTGATCCCAGAGGTAACTATTATCTATTCTAAAATAGTGTTAGCTTTGGTGTTTACCATTCATGTGTATTTCTAGAATGATACAGTGTGTAGTATTGTTTTGCCATTTTTTGCCTTTTTAGAACTGGTATCCAACTGCATGTGTACTTTTATACCTTGCTTTTTTTTGCTAAACATTGTATTTGTGAATAATCCATGTTAAGTGCATTTCTAGTGCATTCACATTTTTACTGCTGTATATGTATAGTATTTTATTTTGTCAGTGTACCACAATTTACTTACCCATTATTTTGATGATGGACATTTTGTTTCCAGAATTTCATTGTTAGAAATTATCTTGCTATGCACACTTTTTGTAACATGTCTCCCTGTGTAAATATGCAAGAATTAATCAAAGCAGTCCTTCTTTTGTGAAATGCTTGTTCACTTCTCTTACCACTTTTAAATTAGGTTAACTTTTTTCCTTATTGATTTGTAAAAGATATTTATAGTTCTGGGTAATCATCCATTTGTTATTTTGTAGCATACATTTTCTTCTGCCTTTGGTCTATTTTTTTATGTTTTTTTTTAATGAACAGAAGTTATTCATTTTAAAGTATTTGAATTTTTAGTTATTTTTGCATCTTGTTTAAGGCATCCTTCCCTTAATTTGAGGTCATGATAATTTTCTTCCATATTTTCTTGGTGAGATTTGTCATTCTGGCTAAGATTGACCTAACTTTGGGATGTTTCATTTAGGTGCTCCAGCTGCTGCTCCCGCCCCTGCCTCAGTCCCACAGATATCCCAGCCCCCCTTCTTGTTGGATGGGCTTTCATCACAGCCTCTCTTCAATGACATTGCTACAGGTACGATCACTGGTGTTATCATCATTAGAGCAATGAGAGATAGTTGTTGAAGAAAGGAAGTAATAATTTTGCAAGCATTAGGCTGACTACAATTAGACTGATCTCCCTGTGCTTTCCCAGGCATCCCCTCCATCACAGCATACAGTAAGAATGGCTTGAAGATAGAATTCACCTTTGAACGGTCAAACACCAACCCCAGTGTCACAGTGATAACGATACAGGCCTCCAACAGCACAGAGCTGGACATGACGGACTTTGTTTTCCAGGCTGCAGTACCAAAGGTACTATAATTGTCTTCTTGGCCTTTTTCCTTGAATTAAAAATTGGCTGATTATTTTTTATGTATTTGGTAAGGGATATATTTTAATGTTCAGAGATTAAACTAAATTTGCAGATTTAACTCAAACTAACAGTAATTAACTATTATGGTTCATTAAAGCATGTCATTTTTTTTTTTAACTAAGCATGTCATTTTTAATGAATACTTTCTGCTTAGTCAAAAATATTCTTACAGTTAGTATTGTCTACAATGGATAAAGGAAGGGCAGCCTAATAGCGACAGAGCAGAATTCTACAAGGTGATTCATTAATGCTCAGGGCACTGAGGATAGGTTGGGGTTCAGTAGTACAGTGGTAAAGACCTAAAAACCACAAATTGTAATGTGGAATTAAAGTTCAGTCAAGATGACAGACTTCATGTATTTGATATTCTCTTCTAGTCACTGGATCAGAATTAAAAGTTTTTGCCTCTTGATAATGTGAGAGAAACATTCCTCCTTCATTAACATCTAGTTTACTATTGATGCAATGACTGCTTGTTTTTGTAAATTGAAGTTTTGTTTATACCAAATCTTAGTTTAAGGAGTGTTTATGTTCATCATTGAATAATGAAAAGTTTTGAAAAAGGAAAATGTAGAATGAGGAGTGGGCAAAATTTTTCTGTAAAAGACGAGATAGTGAGTATTTTAGGCTATATGCTGTCATAGTGCCAAAACTGTCATGGGCGATATATAAAGGTGGTGGCTCTGTTCCAATAAAACACTTGCAGAAAGAGGTGTCAGTTCATTCTTGGCCCATGGACCATATTTTACCAACCCCTGGGATAGATTAGGCTAATCTGATCTTTTCAGTGACATGTGAAGTATGACATTCAGACAACACAATTTTGGAAATTGAAGACCTTTTACTTGTGGTTACTGCTGACTTTGCAACCTTCTTTACTTGGATTTTTAGGAGTCAGAATAATGTAGATGTTTTACAAGCAGTAGAGTTAGTGGTTTCAATACTAGTTGTATGACATTAAGCAGGTTACTTAATCTCTATGCCTCAGTTTCTTCATTTGCAAAGGGGGTGTGTCATCGTGATATCTAATTCATAGGGTTCCTTTGAGGAATAAATGAGTTTTATGTGCCAGGTACTGTTTTAAGCACTTTTCGTATGTTCGGTGCTCAGTAAATGTTAGTTGCTACAACTTAGAGTTTTATACTTATTATTTTACGCTGCGGTTCTAGCAACATACTGTCTCTGCTTTAAAGTATGGCCTTCTTCTTGGTGTTGTACTATACAATGCCTATTTGCATATCATGATGTATCTTGAACTTCAAAACGTTGTATTTCGTAGATTCTACTAATACTGTTTTTACTTTTTGTTATTTCTGAAATTGAGGTACATTTTAAAATTGATACCCTTGTCATAGTTTCATTGGCAGCCTATTTTCTTTCTCAGTGGTATATAAAATAATGGTGTGAATTACAGTTGATGCCATCTAACATTTAATGAAATAAATGTAAATAAATGAATTTTAGCTTACATAATTTATCTTGACAGTAGACTTATGAATAAGTCCCAAAGTAATAAACTTGTGCATTGAGATTAAATTTCTGCTTTTATAATTTTTGGCCTTAGAGAAGACCTAGACCCACGAACCTCCTTCCCTCCTTTCTTCCTTCCCTCCCTCTCTTTCTCTCCCCTTTGCCCTTCTCTCTTTTCTCTCCCTCCATCCCTTTCTTTCTCTCTCCCCCTCTTCTCTTCTTTCTCTTTCTCTCTCTCTAATTCTCCTCTCTCTCTAATATTTTAGGAGACTAAACTTTCAGGAAAATTTTTGTAACCCTAGTCTGTAAAATAGCTGCATACATACTATATAGTGCTAACTATGACTTACCTGTCTTGCTCACAGCTCTTTTATCTCTCTTCCCTGTAAACAAACAAACAAAATCCACCAGCACTCAATAAATTATGGTGTTTGGCTTTTCCAGGTCTTTTGCTGTATGGGTTAGTTCTGCACATAATTTTTCTGTTAGGGCTTTGTGTCCCCAATGTAGAGATCCTGATGTGTTCCACATACGTATTAACAAACTGGCTTTTTTCAGCTTTTCCTTTACCTCTGTCCTGTAGGAGTAACCCTTGACACATTCCAGATTATATAGGCTTTAGAAAACAAAGGTTCAAGTCTCTGATCCCAACCGTCCAAATACACAAAAGTTTGAAGGCGTGTAGTTGGTGACTAGTGTGCTGGTTTACTATTTTTAGAAAGCTCTTCATTTCTTTCTAGTTTTTTTTAACCGCAGGGACCCATTTTTTTTGTTGCTGTTGTTTGTTTTGTTTTTTTAGTTACATAGTTGATCAGTTACTATTAACTGAGGTTGCCAGAACGAGAATTGGTTACTTTTTGAAAAGTGGTAGGCTAAAGTTGCTTCTACCAGGAAGGAAAGAGTAGCTCATTGCTAGAAACAATGGCGTTTTATAAATGCCATGAAGTGATAGCCCACATGCTGTGAATTGCTGATATCTGAAAAACAAATAGAATTTAGTAGTAGGTAAATCTGGTAATTGAACCATCATCTGCGTGTCTGACTGTATTTGTTGACATCTCTGACATAGTGTTAAGTGTATTTTTCTGAAGAGTGCCCTTTGTTCCCCCCAGACATTCCAGCTGCAGCTTCTGTCTCCTAGCAGCAGCATCGTCCCAGCATTTAATACGGGGACCATCACACAAGTCATTAAAGTTCTGAACCCACAGAAGGTGAGTAGCACAGTTGAAGACATTATCTGAGCCAGGTGTAAGCATATTCCCTGAAATAAAATTTGCTTTGTTTCTCAAAGGTTTTTCTGACTCACAGCAGAAAAGAAATCTTTTTAAATGTCTGGTCTAACCTCCTTGTTCTTTTGTAGATAATAAGTGAAGCCCAGACACACAAAATGGTTTAGTGGTATCTCATTAAAATGCACACTTAGAGGACTTCCCCACGGTCCAGTGGTTAAGACTTCACCTTCCAATGCAGGGAGTGGGGATGTGATCCCTGGTCGGGGAGCTAAGATCACACATGCTTCATGGCCAAAAAACCAAAACGTAAAACAGAAGCAATATTATAACAAATTCAATAAAGACTTTAAAAATGGTCCACATCAAAAAAAAAAAATCTTTAAAATGCACATTTAAAGATTTCTCTATTTAGAGGCTTAAAAGTCTAGGTTTTTGCATGGGGAGGGGGACAAAGCAACCAGTATATCTGAATGTAGAGCATAAGATGAGTACGTTTACCTCATTTTTCTAGAAAATTGGATACAAGGGTTGAATCTTGAGAAAAGCACTTAGCAAATGTTTCTGTGAAAATACTCCTGAGTGGTTCTGTCCTGTTAATGTGATTCTAGGATTGAAGCCAACAGTGAGTTCTGGAGATGCATTTTCTCTACTTGACTGCATGATGTTGGCTAATAGCTAGAGTATTAGGTGGTTTTTGTTGTTGTTTTTTGCCTGTGTTTCATTTTTAAGAGAGTTCTGCTTTAAAATAGTGTGTTTTCTAAGATTAAAAGTCTATTTGTAGACTGTACAGATTCTAAAGATTTTATTTCAGTGTGTAATTTTTTATTCTCTTTTCTTCTGACAGCAACAGCTGCGAATGCGGATCAAGCTCACATATAATCACAAGGGCTCAGCAATGCAAGATCTAGCAGAGGTGAACAACTTTCCCCCTCAGTCCTGGCAATGAGGGTCCAGCACCATTCTCATTCTTATCCCACTCAATCAAAGGAACTCTGGGAAGGAGATTATGATCGCTGCAAGTCCCCCCCAACTGTACCATGGGCATGAGGAGCTGAAGAGAACTGTTGAGGAGGATTTTCCTAAAGTTATTGCTGACCTTGAAGCATTGTTAAAGACTAATCTCCTCTCCTCCACTGTTGAGGCCGGCTGCTTCTGGAGGCTACTTTGCACTCTTCCTCCTCCTCTCCTTTTTCTGCACTTCTCCACCCCTCCTACATTTACAGCCAGAATCAACATTCCCTGAGCCCCTGAGGAAATAAGCAGCTGGTCTGGAGGAGAGGACTGGAATTCATGGCAAGAAGACACTCACTCTGTCTCTGCAGCAAAGAGTTGCCCCTTCTTTTTACTGTGTTTCTCTGTGGACTGGGCGAGGTGGGGTATTTACTCCTCACTAGCTGGGTTACCATCTTCAGGCGCTTTTTACATCTGGCATTGAGAACGGAAATGTAACGGTGGACATGAGGGAGCCCTGCCTTTTTCTACTGGTTCCCCCAATGTTTGAAAGAGGCATTAGGCTCCTGGTAGCCTTTTCTGTGCATTGCTGTATACACACAGACACACACATGTATGTATGTTTGTTACCAAGAACTGGTCAGACCTTGAAAGGTTATTTGTAAACACTGGACAGATGCAGTTAAAAAGAGCTTTTGTTTAGATTTGGCATGAAGGATATGGTGCTCTATTTGTAATAGAAACTTCAAAGGCTCTTCCAGCCCCCCTTTCTCTGCATTCTTTAGCTGTAGTCATGAGTACTCTCCATGATTTTCAAAATTGATTCCCCTTAAAGTGCAAAGTGGACGATTTACAAAAGGTATATTAATAGTTATTAATGCCCCTATTCCCACTACAAATTTTAAAGTTTCTCCCAAACCCATGACTTGCCTGAACTATGGTAAATGGGTGGAAAGAGGAGTTTGCCACTTTTAAAGTACAGACTCCTTAACAAAAGCACCTTTGCCCACAGGAAGAGTCAGTATCTGATTCACTCTAGAGCATATTGGAGTCATCTTCTCCATTACTCCAAATCTCCCTTTTTATTTCCTGAGCCTGGCTTGGACCTTGGCATTCCGTTTGAATTCCTTCTTCTAACTGGAACATTTGTGTTGTATCTGTAACACTGGCACTGAAATAAAGACCACGCAGTTAATGAAATCTTTCCTATATTGTACTTTATGGTGTTGGAATGAAGCCTTGTAGCTTCCTTGCCCCCTATGTCAGAGGAAGTCTTATAGACACCATAGGGTAGGAATATCCTTTCCTGAGTGCGAGAAGTTGGTCTTTCAAGAGAGGCCAATCTTATGAGTATCTGCATCAAAGACTTGAGATCTAGAGCTTTTTAAACTAGTGAGAGTACTGAGTGCTTTTAGAAAGGACCCTCATGTTATCAAACCTTAACACTGAGTTGCTGGCATGAGGTAAGGTGACTCTCCTGTGGCACGTGTTGAATGTACTGTGTATGTTCAGGTGCACAGGTGCCATGTCTGATGTACTAAAGAAAAGGAAAAGTCAGGCCCACCTTGCTCTTAAAACATTTGCAATCATTACTGTATTGAGTACAGTATAAGGACCACTTTGGCTTTGGTCTTAAAACTGGATACAGATATCCATTTTTCCCCCTCCATTTCACCAAGCCTTTACTTAAAATCTTCAGTGTCTTGTCAAATCTAGCTCTGTATCAGATGCTAGATTATTCCTAACATTTGACAAACTGGAGTTGAACTAAAGGCTCCAAAGGGGGAACTTTCTGGTCTTATTTTAGTATTTAAGAGCAAGATTTGCTAAAACTTATTCTACTGGGTAAACGGTTGACTGAGTCAAGAACAGGATATTACCTTGTGCGTAGTTTTCAGTAAAGTAATTGTGGTCTAGTGTGTGTTTCAAACAACTGCTCTGCCTGTGTGATGAAAAATAGTCTTTAAAGGTTTCTTTGCAGACTGATTTCATTGGATGGATACTTAATGCTGTGAAACGTGATAGGATTAACATAATATTGGTGGATTTCTTGAATAGAATTTGTCTAACATTCCTCTTGTGGTTGAGGCTTTATTTTCTCTCTCACGTTTATAGTTAACCAGCTCAAGTTTCTTTAGTTGAACTGATTTGAATCTCAGAAATTTGCTGAAGATCATGCTATGAGACAGTGCTAGCTAATGGGGCTGGAAAGGGTCTACTCTCAGAACAAAGTGTCTCCTTGCATGAATGTTAGTTTTGAGGTAGAGTTATGTGATCATCCATAGCTTTGTCTAGACAGAGTAAAAATCATGGCCTTAACACAAAGGGTGCTGTGTAGAATATGAAATGATTCCAGAGAGTGAACCTGAGCACCGTATTGAAGGACTAGCGGCCAGGTAACTAACTGCCTAGGATACTGATGGTTGTGAAGACTGTTTCAAATGATTGGATCTTTGAAAGCTTCAGTGTGCCTTAGTTTCTAGGATCAGAATTCGTTCTCCTCTCATTTGGCCGTGCTGCTAAAGGAGAAATCTCTTAATTTCTATGAATACTTGCACATTTCAGTTATTTCTTTCCCTAGTATAACCATTCACGGGGGAGCAAAATTGTTTAGATTTACAACTTCAGAGCCATTGTGAGGAAAGGGTGATTTCCATGGCTGTTTTCATAACTCCAGGGTGATAAGCAGTGAGCCTAAACACACTTACTTGGACAATTTCACATGCACTTTTACCTCATTTTTTCCCCTCTTCCAGAGTAGTTTTTATTCTGTACTCCCTCCCCACCCCCACAGTAATCCTAAAGGAGAATTCGTCTAAGTAATCTCAGAAAACTGTAGGAAGGGTGCTCTACCCGAGAAGCTTCTCCCACTATGCTCCGGTGCTGTTACCTCGAGGTAATTTGGACAGCCATGGAATGTTTCATGCTCTGTATAGTGATTATCTGTTCATTTTAAGGTCTTTCTAATTTAAAGAAACATTCCTCACTGTAACATTTGGGAGGGGATTCTTCCCTCTTGTAGATTAAAGATGTGCTTCATACCCCTTGTTTGTCCCATTTATATAAGAAAACTGTCTAGCACTAACGGTTTGAGTATTTCCGTCTACTATATAACATGCTTTCCATTTCTATGTTGTTCTGAGAGGTTGGAAATTAGGGGATACTGTTTTCAAGGTTCAACTTCATTATCTTCTGCATTGGAAAATATTTGGGCTATGAGAACTAGGGGAAGGAAAGTTTGAATGCGTATGTTTTTTTCTAGTGAATGTGTATTACCCACATTGTCCTAAACAGAGAGTGAGCTAGAGAGCAAAAAGTGGATACTCACGAGCTTTGTGGTTGGTGGAGAGGTGGTACACGTCTGTGCACTCAGGAGTTTGGGAATGGGGAGGATCACTGAAAAGAGACGTGCTCAGAAAGTCCTGAAGTTTAAAACGCTTTGACCAGCTCTGGCTCAGGAGGGTGGGCCTGCTTGTAGAACTGGAAGTGAATAACTCTTTTTCAAGCAATAGCGGTGAGTGGGTCCCATCTACAGGGTTCCAGGACCTGGAACATTCAAACAGAAGAAAAGGCTGAAGCAGCATGCACAGTTGCTTCTTGAACTTCCACGAGGCTGATTCTGACTTCAACATGGAACATTGGAGTTTTGTTTTTGTTTTTGTTTTTGGAACCTGCTGTTGCGCTTTGTGTGTTTTGTTTTTGTTTTCTCTTTGGGGGCTTCATGGGAAAGAGCTTCTGAACTCTTTCCTTTGTGAACTCCCACTATGTCCCTGTATAGTCCCTTTTCTTTCATAATGTTGTAAGTTACATTTTCATTAAGTCCCATCACATCTTCTTTACTGTAAAAATATTAAAAGGCTGTTTCCAGGCGGGACGGCTAATGAAGTTCTAATTATTGCAGACATATTTTTGAGATGTAAAAAAAATTTTAAATTAAATGATAAGTCTTAGAGGCGAGAGGAATAAAATGGATGTAAACATTTACATGGGATGCATTAGAATTCTGCTGTGTGTATTGTCTTTTGGTTGAAACAAATTATGAACAGTGACTAATAAAAAGTCAATACTCAATGATTTAAATTTTGCTTCCTCACTTCTTACAAGTGGATTAGAGAAGCCTTTGATGAGTTCTTATTCCAGAGCTTTGAGCTAAACTTACTGACCTGTTAATGTTCCTTTTACACAGAAATCTCACCAAAAGAGGAACTTGAACAAATTTTTAAAAACTTGAAGTTACAGACAGTGAAAAGTGCAATTGGAAATTTTAACTAGTGATTGTTTCCATGCTGGTATTCTCCACATGGGTGAATTCTCAAACAAGGCAAATAAATCATGTCAAGATGAATTGTGTGTTAGAGGTGGTCATGAACTTTTAGTTTAAAGCGTCTATTTGTGACTTGTTCAAGTTTATCTGTGTCTAAGAAGAGGAAGGCTTGACCAGCCAAATGAATTCTGTTTCATGATCTATTTTATATGAACTCTTCCATAGAAGTGAGAGTGGTTGAAAGTTGGGAGCTTATGTGTTCTAGTACTCAGATGATCCCTGATAGTCCCTTATTGAAAAGAGGGAGAGTGTGATAGTTAGCCCCCTAACTGAGAAGTAGAAGGAAGTAGGCCTTGGCAATTATCTAATTTATGCAGAAGTGCCCTTTGGTGCTGTTTGATAAGTGACATTTCTATAATATTATATGTGGCTTAGTTAAAATTCATCTTTGTTTCTAATATTAAATTTACTTGACACCTTCATCTCCATGTAACGAGAGGAAAATACAAAAGCTGCAGTAGAAAACGTTAGCCAGTAATAGACTCTAGACATTTACTTAATACAGTGAATAGTGTTCAGATTTGAACTTCCATCCAGAAGGACCAAATTAATTTTTATCACTTTTTTATTTTGGGGTACGCGGGCCTCTCACTGTTGTGGCCTCTCCCATTGCGGAGCACAGGCTCCGGACGCGCAGGCTCAGCGGCCATGGCTCATGGGCCCAGCCGCTCCGCGGCATGTGGGATCTTCCCGGACCGGGGCACGAACCCGTGTCCCCCGCATCGGCAGGCAGACTCTCAACCACTGCGCCACCAGGGAAGCCCAATTTTTATCACTTTTTTATAGTATTTTTCATGCTATTTCCTTCCCTAGTTCAGTTGTCCCCATATTCAACAATACAAAAATATTCAAGGAAAAAAAATCCTTCAAACCTGGAAGCCAGGTAAATACAGCCTGTTTATTTGAAACTAAAATAAGGAATATCTAAATCTGCTCAATCTGTGGTAGAAATAACAAAGGATTTAGGCCTAAAGATGACTTGTGATCATCAAAGGAGTGGGAACTAGCTATAAAGAAGCAAATGTAGTAAGCTCTTATGGCTCCTCTACCAAAATCTTACAGACGTGAACTCTCCTTCTCCAGACCTTCTTTCCATTTTGTAGTGAAGATTAGGAAGAGCTCCTGGGATAAAGTGTGTGTGTGTGTCCCTCCCCAACCCCTTCCAGGTGGAAAGAGAGGTATGCACTTACAGGAAGGATATAGAAAGGAGGAAGTCTAATGACTTCTCTGTCTCTTGGCTTGATTCAAACTGAT
Organism: Leucopleurus acutus; assembly: GCF_964270905.1. Taxonomy (NCBI): domain Eukaryota; kingdom Metazoa; phylum Chordata; class Mammalia; order Artiodactyla; family Delphinidae; genus Leucopleurus; species Leucopleurus acutus. Next base: position 14,729,894 of record NC_139162.1, on the reverse strand, counting down.
TTTTGTAATGATGAACTTGCAGTGAGGGCAGATGGATATTTGCACAAAAAATCTCAGAGGAATTTATTTTTAGGGTTAGTCTGAGCTGTTTACCATTTCTAGAAATTGTAGTTACATAACCCTAGGCATACATAATGCACACTGCCTTGAACTGGGGGAGAACATGAATATGTGACCTTTGAAACAGTATAAAATGTTAATGGCAATACATGATCTGAAAAGAAAACTCAGAATCAACTGGTTGTCACCACTTAACTGAATTGGGTCTTAAACCATGGAGACCTTTAAAGAGAGCTGCGTCATAAATTATCCCCTGCAACACCTGGGCTCCTAGCTTTTTTGTTCTCTTTTTGAAAGAGGTACTACGTTGTTGAAGAAGTAGTAAATACATAACTTTTAGCATATGCTTGTATTCTGAATTGATGCTTTAGCCCACTCTCCCATTAATTACAAAAAAAAAAAAAAATCATCTACCACTGCTGTTCCCCAGCATGAACTCAAATGCTGGTCGTGTGACAGGATCCTTCCCCTTCAGATGATAAACTAATAAAGAGCTTCTGCTCATGAGATCTGGAAAATGTAATGTGTAGTACCTCAAGAAACAGGCTTTTAGAAGCACTTAATTCTGAACCACATTTTCATTCTTTTCTCTGCCTGTCTGCCCTTGGTCTACTCCACTTCTGTCTCCATATTGGTGCTTATCCCTTACATACCAGTGTTCTTGCTGGAAGAAGTTACCCAATAAGCACTGAAATGGGAATCCAACTACTTTACTTTGAGTAGCTTTCTTGAAAGTAATTTCAGGGTAGAAGGAAAACCCAGGAGGTAGACAACTTAAAGAGTTTTTTTCACTTTACACCAGACTCACAGAGACATCATTTTAAATTCACTAAAATGAGACAAAGAAATGAAGATGACTGCAGATTGGAATTTTGGTATATACAAAGTAACTCATGAGAGGGGAGAAGGTAGTGACCAAACTTTCACAGAAGAAATAATTTGTACAGAGTCAGAATCTTTGCAAGAGTCAAATTTTGTCTTGGAATTTAAAATATCTATAAACGCATACATAGAAGAGGGGAACAGACTGCACTGACAGATGTCAAACTCTCTTGTTCTAAACCTACAATTAAAATATTCTTAACATATAGTTGGTCTGTACTAGGCAAGCTGAAGCAATGGTTAATAGGTGATACCAATTATTCAAAGCACAAGAACTTGTTTTTTTCTGCTAATTCCTTAGAAGTTGCCTGAAGATTCAACACCTGTGTAGGAGGGGAGACCTAAAAATCCAGAGGTCTAGAAGGTTTCCTAAGACAATTTAGAGCAGAATTAACAAGAGGACTCTAAGGAATTGAGTGTCTCTTAAATTTGGAAATTCAGAATAATAGTGACACCTATGAATCACTGCTATGTGTCAAGCACTTTGTATGCATTTGCAAAATCTTCATAATAACTACTATACAGACTAATTTCTATTTCACAGCTAAGAACCAAAGGCTTAGATAAAATAGCACAAGGGTATAGATCTAATAATAAGAGGTAGAGCTGAAATTTGGAATCTGGCTGTCTGATTTGGCCCACTGACCAGTCACAAAACTATCACTGCAGGAACTAAAAGAAAATAATAAAAATTTTCTGAACTAGAATTGCAAATAATAAAATGGCTTTCAGACCAGACCACATTACTGCTTGAAGCAGAGAACAATATTCTGATAATTTTACTAAATGAGGAGAAATTAAAATGTGGCTGGGAGGTGAGATGACATTTTGTACATGAGGTGGGGTCGAATTTGCTGAAGAAGGCCGTGAGCATCTCTAATAAGGAAGAGAAAGGGCCTTGCTAAGGTGAGTATTCTCAACAATTCGTTCAGTGGCTTTGTACGTGAGGGTGACAGTCCAGTTTTTTTTTTTAATTGAAGCATAGTTGTTTTACAATATTGTGTTAATGTCTGCTGTACAACATAGTGATTCAGCTATAAATATATACACATTATTTTTTCATATTCTTTTCCATTATGTTTTATCATAGGATATTGAATATAGGCATCCGGTTTTGAAGTACAGAGGGAAGGTCTGGGAAAGGTCAGTTATAAGAGGCACCCTTGGCGGAGGGCAGCGTCCTCGCGTCACTATTGACAGGTGCAGCCCTCCACCCCCCCTTCCTTGTCCAGCCCGTACTTCGGAGGCGGGGACAGCAGCAAATAATCCTCCCTGTACCTCAGTCCGCCAAACCGAGGGCGGCCGACAACGGAGGCCCAGCCCTGCGGTGGCGCCGGGCTCCGCCCGCGAGGTCCCCGGCAGCCCGCCCAGCGGCTTGCGGCTCGCAGCGCCCAGGACGCACCGGGCCCGCGGCTACGCAGGGCCGAAACGGCTGCGGGTGGGGCGGGGCCGGCGGGGCGGCGGGTGGCAGGGCCGGCAGGGCGGCAGGGGGCGGGGCCGGCGGACTGCGGGGGGCGGGGCCGCAGGCTGTTCGCGCTCGCCGCCGAGGCTCCGTGCGGCGTAACGCCGGCCGGGCGTCCCTGTGCAGCCTCCGCCAGCCGCAGATGGGGGAGGTGGAGCCGGGCCCCGCGGGCCCGCTCGAACCGCCGGAGCCGCCCGAAGCGCCCGCGAGCCGCCGGCCGGGCGGGATCCGGGTCCTGAAGGTGAGGTGGGCGGGCGGGTTGGGGAGGGAGCGAAAGCGGGCAGAGGCCGCCCCTACCCCGCGCGGTGGCCGAGGCAGCCGGCGACCCCCACCTCGCGTCGGTCAGTCAGCCTTGCGGCTCAGTCGCTCCCAGAACCCGGCTGGAGGGGCCGCGGCACCCGCGGAGGCCTCTGCAGCTGGCCCCCGCCGAGGCCGCGGCCGCCTCCGTCCCCACCGCTGCCCATCCCTGGCCGCGTGCCACCCGCCTCGCAGGCCCACGCCTTGGGGCCGGCGTCCACCCGGTCGCCGCCGCCACTCGGCTCCTTTGGGACCCCGGGGCCCGTCTCTGCCTCCCCCGGTTGCGCACGGGGCCCCAAGGCCGGCGGCTCCTGGCCCGACAGCGGAGCTTATAGTACGCAGGGCTTTCTCCCCGGACACCTGAAGACATCACCCCAGCGGGAGGATGGCGGCGGTGATTGGCCGGGCGCTGCGGTATGCTGGGGCTGCGCCGGCTGGAGTGGGCCGCCTCTGCCCTCGGAGCTTACCACCGAAGTTAAGACCCGCTTCTCGCTCCGGAGCGCGGGCCTGGAGGGAGAATCCCCGGAGGAGCTTAATCTCGGGGAATCGCTGGGCGTGTTGCAGAAGGGAGGAGGGGTTGGACAAAAAGGGGCATTCCTGCTGGCGGGAGTGGGGCTGACAATCCAGAGAGACGGTGACGGGGGAGCAGTTATGCAACAGGCAGCTAACGGGGCTTTTGGCAGGAATTGGGGGGGAGTAGGAGGAGTGAAGGCAGATGCAGGCAAGGGGGGGAGTGGAGTCTTGAAGGTGATGACAAGAAGTTAAAATGCACAGGAATTGTAGGGTGGGAAGGGGACAGTGAAGGTGGTTAAAAGGAGGGGTTGTGGGAGACACACTGGATGGAGTTTTCTACTAGCCTTCGAAATAGTTAGAGAGAAATTTTTCTGTAGGTCAGATATGTAAACTAGGTGTCCTGGAGATGGAGTGGAATTCCTTCTAAAGTTCTAGAAGAGGAATCAGCAGGCTTTAAAACTTGCCAGAGAAAAGGAAGAGAGAAAAGAAAATTTAAATTTGACGTGTTTCAAAACTACTTTGCAAAACAATGAAAATACATAATGTTTAAAAATTCATTAAGTAATAGTTGTTCTTTGGGATTGAGGGTGCGACTGTATACTCGCTACTAAGATTATACGTAGGGCATCACAAAGAAACAACAACATTGGAAAAAAATAATAGATTTGAAGCATCTGGTGAATCCATGAAACAACATAAATTAGAACTCTAAAATATAAAACTTTTTTTCTGCTGCTACCTCCCAGTCTTAATGCAGCAACTTAAAGAAATAACTTTTCATAGTTTATCTCCACTTCTGCATAGACCTTATACATATTTACTTTAATCATGGTTTATATTAAATATAATCACATTATATTAAATATAATTTATATCAAAATTATATTTTAATTAAATATAATTACTCAAAGGCTTTTGGATATTTACTTAAAACTGTAAGGTCACAAAAATGTAAATTGTGAATGAACTTAAAAAAGTTCTGCTGGCCTGGCTTATCAGGAAAGGGCAGGTCTGAGAGATAGGTAATGCCCTCTGGCCTAGAAGGTAAACAGCCTTGGCTATTTTTACAACTATTTTTTGGTGGAGAGAGAGTGAGTTGTGGGAGGGAAGGAATTGAGAAATGAGGATCTTTTTTGAAGGGTTCGACCTTCCTGCACTTCCAGGAAGTGGTCCAACCTACCACTGGTTCCGTGGGTTTCCAATCTGGGGACCATTAGAAAGAGTCCAGAAATTAATCTTGATTATAGTGCTGAGCTGGTGATGTGGGAGGCTCACAGTGTCTTAGACCTTTGCATCCTTGCAAATAAATGGGATCGGCTGTGAAGAATAGGTGCGGTGTGTTCTACAGACAGAAGTTCCCTTCAGTAGCTGAGTGGTTGAATTTTGTGTCAGGTGAAACTGGAAAGGAATATGTAAGTAGAAGACTTTCAGAATCGGGAAGAAAGCCATAGTTTCCTACATGTTCTTTTCTGAAAACCCTTTTAAAAAGGCTTACCATTCTTTTTTGTAACTCTTCTATACTTAATACCAGATCATGAACATCATTATTGTCAAAGAGTATAGATCATCATAAAAAGGCTAATATAGCTAAACTGGTGTAACTTTAGCCAGATTAGATCTAGGTCCACCGTATAGCCTACTGGAAAATTTGATTCAAAATCTGCCCCCAGATTTATTTAGCAAATTGCTATTTATTTATTTATTTAAACATCTTTATTAGAGTATAATTGCTTTACAATGGTGTGTCAGTTTCTGCTTTATAACAAAGTGAATCAGTTATACATATGTCCTCATATCTCTTCCCTCTTGCATCTCCCTCCCTCCCACCCTCCCTATCCCACCCCTCTAGGTGGTCACAAAGCCCCGAGCTGATCTCCCTGTGCTATGTGGTTGCTCCCCACTAGCTAGCTATTTTACGTTTGGTAGTGTATATATGTCCGTGCCACTCTCTCACTTTGTCCCAGCTTACCCTTTCCCCTCCCCGTATCCTCAAGTCCATTCTCTAGTAGGTCTGCATCTTTATTCCCGTCTTGCCCCTAGGTTCTTCTGACCATTTTCTTTTTTCTTTTTTAGATTCCATATATATGTGTTAGCATATGGTATTTGTTTTTCTCTTTCTGACTTACTTCACTCTGTATGACAGTCTCTAGGTCCATCCACCTCACTACAAATAACTCAGTTTTGTTCCTTTTTATGGCTGAGTAATATTCCATTGTATATATATGTGCCACATCTTCTTTATCCATTCATCTGTTGATGGACACTTAGGTTGCTTCCATGTCCTGGCTATTGTAAGTAGAGCTGCAATGAACATTTTGGTACATGACTCTTTTCGAATTATGGTTTTCTCAGGGTATATGCCCAGTAATGGGATTGCTGGGTTGTATGGTAGTTCTATTTTTAGTTTTTTAAGGAACCTCCATACTGGCTGTATCAATTTACATTCTCACCAACAGTGCAAGAGGGTTCCCTATTCTCCACAGCAAATTGCTATTTAGAATATAGTCCTTTATAACTGTAGTTGGAATATAAGTATGAGATTTTTAATACTCTTTAAGATTATTAGGAGTATCCTTGAAGCAGAAATTTCCAGATGTTTGGAAATTTGGAGAGGTTTTTTTTTTCTTTTTTTTTTTACTCTGTAGAAGAAATGAAGTTATAATTAATCTAGTCAGTGGATTCTGTGAGATGCGTTTTTTCAATAATAGTTTCAGGTTTTTATCAAAATAATGTGTTTGTATGGCTTTTAAAATCAATTACTACCAAAAAGATTTTAATGAAGTGAAATATTCTTCCCCTCTTTATCTCATCCACCCCTTCCAAAATATTCCTTAGCATGTATATTCCTAGAGATGAGCCCATATTCTAAAGTTTTGAATGCAGAAACATATCTCCTACTTTAGGATATTTCACAGTCTAGTAGAACTCACTGAGTATGAAGAGTTACTTCAGTAGATCCTGTTCTACCATGCATACCTTAGAGTTAGTTCATTGGGTGTTTAATAGTTTATCACCTTTGAACTGATCAGAGCCCTCATTTTTAGAGGGTTTAAAGTGTAAAACTGAAGTGGGTACTTAAATCATGGCTTACTCTGAAGATTTCGGCTTTCTAGAAATATCTTTAAGTCTTAAATGTGCTCTTTATACACTTGTTTGATGTGAGGGTGATTATAGTTATGTTCCCTTTTAGAGAAACTTGTCAATAGTTCTTATATAAGAGTAAAGGGAGGAAATAAAGTGTTCTCCATCTGGCATTTCCAGTGGAATAGTGATTCTAAAAGCTGCAAGCATCTCAGAGGACAAAAGTGACCTTTCCAACATTTACCTGATGGTTTAGGCAGTGGAGAAGGAAGCACTAGGTAATTCAGCAGTAACTAATGATAGCTAAACAGTCCATCTAGATTGTTACCAGAAGGCTATGCTTGTTTGGTATCTAGGGCGTTAAATGCCCATTGAACAGGTTTAAGAGAATGATATCTACTAAAGTTCTAACTCAGCAGTTTATTTTCATGGGGTGGAATATATCATATAAACAGGAGATACATTCTTTGACCAACAACACATGGGTTTCAACAGTGTAAAAGTTCTTAAAACTTTATGTATAGTCTTTTTTTTTTTTGCGGTACGTGGGCCTCTCACTGCTGTGGCCTCTTCCGTTTCGGGGCACAGGCTCCGGACGCGCAGGCTCAGCGGCCATGGCTCACGGGCCCAGCCGCTCCGCGGCATGTGGGATCTTCCCGGACCGGGGCACGAACCCGTGTCCCCTGCATCGGCAGACGGACTCTCAACCACTGCGCCACCTGGGAAGCCCTGTGTATGTATAGGAAATAGATATACACATTAAAAAATGACTGTTAAAAATCCTCACAGAAGAAGAATCATGGATGAACTAATGTAATACTTCCTGGGGTCTGCCTTGACTTTTCTAAGATTGATAAGGTTAGTGGGATATTATTTGACCTTAAAAAGTTTTTTTAAAGAAGCTTTTCGGTGGATGTGTGGAGTGGTGTCCACTGGCCCTCTCTTAATAGCAGTGAGCAAAATTTCTCTCCACTGAGTGCAGAATGCAGAGCTTCCTTGTATAAATGTTACTGCACTGTATAGAATACTGTTTTCAGATGGTTCAGTTGACCTTTACCAAAGATTAAAAAATAAGGAATATTTAAAATGACTGTCTAATTATGCAGTGGTTAAGATTATTTAGTGGTGCAAATATGATGGTCCCTGTGTTTATAAAATATGTGCTCAAAAGCCCTTTGTTAATTCTGAGATGTTCAGCTTTGAGAAAATGCTCTTTATGAGAAGAAAGACGCCTAGTTCCCACTTGTAGCAGGGGTTTATCCTATTTATCTAAAGTTAGAATCAGTAATAATCCTCATGGTTTTGATTAGCTGTACTTAAATCCCTAAGATCTGTAAAATGATCGATTCACCTATTATCATAAATCTAAACAACGAAGCCATTCTTGATTTCTTGTTTTTCTTTTTCTCCATGTGGGGAATACCTTCTAACTTTTCCTTCCCCTTTCTTTATCATCTTCAGAGATTTAATTTTAGGCGCTACAGTTATCCTCAAATATTTAATCTCAGTAATTACAAAAATAATATTTGCTTTATTTATAGATACTTCTGTTTTCCAATGAGGAATAGTAGCAAAAGTATTTTATTTACTTTGTGGCTGATACAGAGGAAAGGTGATAGGGTTTCCTATAAAAATGGAGATTTTTTCCCCAAGTTTGTTCAACTTCTTGCTAAAGCTAATTAGGCTAAAGTACTGACTGGGAATAAATGTCTGTGACATCACTGAGTTCTGCATGCATCTCTGGGCCACCCAGGTGCTAAGGTACTGTAATAGGTTCTCAGTGTATAAGAGAAGAAGAAATACCAAATAAATAATTAAAAACTCATTGTGAGTTACATGGGAATGGAAGTATGTTTAAGGTGAAGAAGTTCTGTGGAGGAGAGTGTAGAGTTATTAATTCTTTTTAATTAGTAGGAGAAAGCAGGGATGGGAGACGTGGAAAGCTCCACAGAGAGGGTGACGTTTGAGTAATTTTGAAGAATAACTACTCAGATGGACAAGATGGAGAAGGACATTTCAGGCAAGTCACAGAATTGTGGAATAGTTGGTGTGTTCGGGGAGTTGGATATGACAAACAGAGTGACATACAGTGGGGAGTGGCCCTAGAAAGGTGGGTCAGTGTAATTGTGTGTGGAAATTAGTTTTTTATTAATGGGAATAGAAATGGCCCATTTAAAAAAAATAGAGCAGGTAAATATTGATCTTTAGAAACTTGTTATATTGCTGTAGCAGTTGTTTTTGCTCTGAGATAATGTGACTTCACAATGTATATGCATACCTAAGTTATCAAATGCAACAGTAATTTTTCTTTTGAAACATGAGGATAATGGAAAGAATATTTGTGCAGTATTGTGGTGATTCTGTAGTTCCTTATTTGGGATATGAGGCAGAGGACTAGGACCCTAGAGGAACTTTCAGTTTGCATATGGAGACATACAGAAATGTTTATTGCAGCATTGTTTCCGACACTGAAAAATTAGAAACAAACTAAATGCCCTCAGCAGGAGAATGGATAAATTTCAGTGTATTTGTATAATAGAATGTTATTCAAGAGAATGAGCAGGGTGTATTAATCATAGATACATCTCTAAACCAATGTTGAATCAAACAAAAAAAATTGCAGGGTGAAACATAAGTATGTTAGGTTTTAGATAAAGTTTTAAATCATGTAAAACAATACTATATAGAGTTTATAGATATATACTTATATGGCAAACATAAAAAATGCATGGGAGGACTTCCCTGGTGGCACAGTGGTTAAGAATCCGCCTGCCAATGCAGGGGACATGGGTTTGAGCCCTGGTCTGGGAAGATCCCACATGCCATGGAGCATCTAAGCCCGTGAGCCACAACTACTGAGCCCACATGCCACAACTACTGAAGCCCACGCACCTAGAGCCCGTGCTCTGCAACAAGAGAAGCCACCACAATGAGAAGCCCGTGTACCACAACGAAGAGTGGCCCCCGCTCGCCACAACTAGAGAAGGCCCATGCGCAGCAACACAGACCCAACACAGCCAAAAATCAATCAACCAATCAATCAATAAAAATCAGAAATTAAAAAAAAATGCATGGGATGATAAACACTATAGTAGAGTGTTTATTTCTGGGGAGAGAGGGAGGTGAATGGGATTTTTTTAGGTAGTAGGTGGCTTTAGCTATATATGTAAGGATATATCATATATATGTTCTTTAGAATAATGATCTGAACTAAATATGGCAAAATATTAAAGCTTGTGAAAATTAGGTAGTAGGTACACTACTGTTCTTGACATTTTTATGAAAACATAAAGAAAAAAAAGATCAGAAGATGACTGACAGGGACTTTCCTGGTGGTCCAGTGGTAAAGAATCGGCCTTCCAATGCAGGGGACATGGGTTTCGATCCCTGGTTGGGGAATTAAGATCCCACATGCCACGAGGCAACTAAGCCCATGCGCCTCAAACTACAGAACCCACATGCCCTGGAGCCTGTGCGCCACAATTAGAGAAAGAAAACCCGCACACCACAGTGAAGTTCCCGTGTGCCGCCACTAAGACCTGACGTGGCCAAAAATAAAAAAGTAAAAAAAAAGTAGAAGTAGAAAAAAAAAAAAGATGATGGACAGAGACATGAACAGCTAGCAGTAAAGAGAATGAAAATTTTCAGTTTAGGGCTGGGCATGGCAGGTGCAGAAGGCTCTGTGAGAGGAGGCGGTACTGAGTCAAGTATTGGTGACTACGGAGTGGAAAGGTGGGCTGAAGACTGAAAGTGTCTAATTCAGTCAGACATTTGAGCTAATGATTTCTTTTTCCTGACGTTTTTAGAGAACTATGAAACGCAATGGGAGCAGACATTGTCTGAATAGGAGAAGTAGGTTTGGTTCTCGAGAGAGAGACTGGCTGCGAGAAGATGTGAAGAGAGGCTGTGTTTACCTGTACGGAGCAGACACCGCCACGGCCGCTGCAGCCAGCGCCTCTGCCACTGCCTCCTCCTCCGACTTACATCTTGTCCTTTGCACAGTAGACACGCCAGCGTCAGAAATTTGTGCTGGAGAGGGAAGGGAACGTCTTTATTTGCAGCTTCATGGAGACCTGGTCAGGTGAGGTCAGAGTTTTACCACTAATTCTCCTGCAGTATAAGTCACATGTGTTTCTGCTTGGAAGTGGGCTTTAGGACCTCATTCGTGCTGGAGCTGATGATGGTTATGGGGTCACTAGGCTTGAAAAAAGATTTCTCCCTGGAATGCTGACTTAGGATTCTTGAATTTAAAAACTGTCAGTTTTTAAAGGAAAAGGAAGGAAAAATTGATAATTACTTCATTTGGATTATATCATAGGTCGGATATCTAAATTTAAAATAAATTTTTTTTTAAAGATTTTTTAAAAATTAAATTTATTTATTTTTGGCTGCATTGGGGTCTTTGTTGCTGTGCGCGGGCTTTTCTCTAGTTGCGGTGAGTGGGGGCTACTCTTCTTAGCGGTACCCGGGCTTCTCATTGTGGTGGCTTCTTTTGTTGTGGAGCACGGGCTGTAGGCGCACAGGCTTCAGTAGTTGTGGCTCACAGGCTCTAGAGCACAGGCTCAGTAGCTGTGGCTTGCGGGCTTAGTTGCTCTGTGGCCTGTGGGATCCTCCCGGACCAGGGCACGAACCTGTGTCCCCTGCATTGGCAGGCAGATTCTTAACCACTGCGCAGCCAGGGAAGCCCAAAATAAATATTTTTAAAGTTTTTAAGCAATACATATAAACAGAATGAAATAGAAATGTATAAAAGGAAATAGAATGAGAAGTACCTATGGTCATGCATGAGTATGTGTCATTATTTGTATATAAATTTTAAAACTAATGGTGCTACATGCAACATGTCAACTTAATATCTCTTAGAAATCTTTCCATATTAATGTTTATATAATTTTCTTTTATTTAATGGCTAAATAGTATTTCATTTTATGAATCTACCACAATTTTAGCTAGTCTCCTATTAATGGACATGTAAGTTGTTACCAGTTTTTTTTACTACAAGTACTGTTGCAGTGAATATCCTTGTACCTGTGATATTTCTCCCATGTGGAAGTCATCTGTAGGGTAAAGTCCTAGAAGTGGAATTGCTGGCTCAAAGGGTATGTGCATGTTTAATTTTGAGAGATTTTGTCAAATTCCTCTTCATAGAACTTATACTTCGATGAATAATATCAAAGTATACCTATTTCCCCCTTACTTTCTCCAGAATACGTTAAATTTTACATATACAGACACATCCTCATGCACGAGCACATACTTGATTGTGAATAGAAATGATTGTCAACAGTTTTTAGAGAATCATAAATTCAGCATTCCAAGGACAACTCTTTTTTCAAGGCTGATGACTTAGATTTTTGCAAATCTGATAGAAATTTTGTTATTTTGTTTTAATTTTCATTTATATTAATGAGTTAGGTTGAGCATATTTTCATAGGTTTAATTTCTTTAAAATCTTTTTTTTAATTTTTTTTTGTTGTACGCGGGTCTCTCACTATTGTGGCCTCTCCCGTCGCGGAGCACAGGCTCCGGACGCGCAGGCTCAGCGGCCATGGCTCACGGGCCCAGCCGCTCCGCGGCATGTGGGATCTTCCCAGACCGGGGCACGAACCCGTGTCCCCTGCATCGGCAGGCGGACTCTCAACCACTGCGCCACCAGGGAAGCCCTGATTCAGCTTTTTAAAAAAAACTATTAGTTCTTTGAGTTAGACCTCAAATAAGAGCTCCTTAAGTGCCTGACCATTGACTTTCTCTCCTTCCCTTTCCCTGTAATAAATAAATGTCTCAAAACAGAATTCAAAACTGTGGATTCAGTACTGTTGAAAGTGAGAAAGGAGGCACCCACTTACACCTAAAAATGTGGCAATGATAGTAACACCTTTAGCTGAGCTAAACATTGATATCATTTTAAAGTCTAAACGGGGGTTTATTATTATTTTCCTTTAGGATTTGGACTAATTCCTGAAAAAGTAGACTAGCACTTGAATGTTTTCCTTGTTCACCAGTTAACTACATTTCCTAAATCCATTTGTAAAACGAAAGGATCAGACTGGGTGACCCTTAGGCTTTTCTAAATCTTAACACTGATTCCGATCTAATTTTATCAGGTGGAAAGCCTTGACCTACATTATAGCTGGTAGTGATTGACGGAGTTCAAGTATTTAAACCTAAGACTTATTACTCATCTGTATACTAATGTGTGTATACACAAAAATACTAGAAAAGTGGAGAAAACCCCACTTGAATTGGCTTGCTACTACTAGTTGTGTAGCTAAGAATCCAAATGTGATACAATTTACTTTAGTGAATCTAAACTGTACTTAAAATGGAGAGTTTGTCTCTTTTTAGTCCTGTAGCCTTGATAATTTCTAATGAAATAGCTCTTTGAAAACATAATTGATTATAAAATAATGAAAACACTGTTGAACTGTGGTTTGAAGATATGAATATATTTTCTTTTTTTAAAAATTTAAAAAAATTTGTACAATTTTTAAAGGTTACACTCCATTTGCAGTTATTATAAAATATTGGCTGTATCCCCTGTGCTGTACACTACATCCTTGTAGCCTGTCTGACACCCAGTAGTTTGTGCCTCCCACTACCGCCTCCACCCCCCCCCGCCCCCCGCCCTGGCTGTGTTGCTCCTCCACCCCCCACGGTAGCCCCTAGTTTGTTCTCTATATTTGCAAGGCTGCTTCTTTTTTGCTACATTCGCTAGTTTGTTGTGTTTTTAGATTCCACATAGAAGTGCGATCATACATTATTTGAGATCCGAATATATTCTCATCGCTGGAATAGGAGCTCAAGAAGCCTCAGCCAGCCAAAGAAATGATGATGATATATTTTAGCTAACATTAAGTGCTTTCTTTTGCTAGTTAACGCGCTTACTGCTTTATGCACATTTTCTCATTAAATCCTCACAGTAACTCTAAGAGAGGTACGGTTATTCCTTTCCAATGAGGAAAATTGAGGCTCTTCGAGAGGTCCAGTAACTTGTTCAAGGCCAGGCAGGTACTGCCAAGCAGTTGGAATGTTGACATCATTCATGATAGATGGTGGACTTCCTTCCGAGTAAAGGCCCTCCCGGAGGGGAACTGGCACAGTGTGCCTTGCTCAGTTTCACTATTTAATCATAATTGTTTAAAGATCTTTTTTAGACCTCTTACTCAACGGTTAATTGCTTGAGTTCAGTCTTACGTTTATCGCATCAGAAGAATAGGTACTTTCTTTGTAATAGCTTTTCATAAGATAGTTGACAGTCTAACACAATATCTTTTTTTAATAACATTTTTTGCTGCTTAATGAAGTGTGATTTATATTCATTGTAGAAATTTTGGAAAAATGAAAAAGTATAAAGAGAAATAATTTTCATTGCTTATGCTTTTTGTAGATTATCTCACTTAATCCTCATAACAATCTTGTGAGGTAAATACTTTCCCTATTTTATAGATGAGGAAAATGAGTCTTAAAAGAGTTAATCATCTCAGCTAGAATCACTTGGCTGGTAAGTGTAGAGCTGGAATTTGAACTCTGGCATTCTGACACCAGATTCCATATATTACCTCCCCCTTCCCCCGCCATGCTGACATTTTTTTTTCCAGATCTTTTTCAAAATGAGTGTGTGTGTGTGTGTGTAATTTTTTTTAATTACGTATTTGGACCCACACCATATATTCAATTTTATTTACTGCTTACTTCAATTAATTTCCTGTGTCATTAAAAATTCCTTCGATACCAGTTTTAATAACTACAGAATATTCTATTTTATGCATATACTATAACTTGTTTAAAATTTGAGAAGTTATGTGCAGTAATGGTGTAGAGCTTGGATTCTGGATTGAAAGTGTGTGTGTTCAAATTGGCTGTGTTACTATGCAAGTTGCCTAACGCTTTGTCCTCAGTTTACTAATCTGTACAATGGAGGATGATGATATTTACATTATAGAGTTATCACGAGGATTAAATAGATTATACATGTTATGAAGATTAAGTGAATTAATACTTGTAACGCTTCTTAAACTCGAATGTCCAGCTGGGGAGCTTGTTAAAATGCAGATTCTGATTCAGTGGCTCTGGGGTGGGGCCTGTGGGTCTATATTTCTATTAAGCTCCTAAGTGATGTGCTACACTTTGAGGAGCAAGGAAGTAAACTTCTTAAAATGATGCCTGGACCTAGTAAGTGCGCAATAAGTGTTACCTGTTTGGGTTGTTTCAAGTCACTCAACCCTTAGAAGTAGTGTGATGACTAAACCTTTGCCCATGACTCTTTACATTGTTGATTTCTGTGAACTAGGTCCTAGAAATGGGATTACTGGCACTAAAATTACCCCATGTTTTTCCTAAATCATCCATGATTTCCTTCTTTCCTTACTCTTTTTTAATCATGGACTTGTCACTTGAATTTAACAGAGGGATTACTAGTTTATAGAATTTTAGCACTTGAAGGAACCTAAGAGAAATGCCTACTAGCAGGGAGGTAGATGCCTCCAACCCCTGGCACTGGGCCACACAGCAGGAGGTAAGCAGTGAGTGAGTGAAGCTTCATCTGCTGCTCCCCATTGCTCACATTACCGCCTGAACCCCCTCCCGCTGCCCCCCACCAGCCTCCCTGCCACCGGTCCGTAGAAAAGTTGTCTTCCACGAAACCGGCCCCTGGTGCCAAAAAGGCTGGAGACTGCTGCCTACTAGTAAAATGAACCCAACCTACCAGCCTCACCATCCACTGCCCTTTCCATCCGGAAATACGTGTGGGGGCAGGGCTTTTGGTTATCACAGCTACAGGGGAGGGTTACCAGCATCTAGGGTCAGCATTCAGGACAGGGAGCCTTAATGTCCTCAATGTGTGGGACCATCTTGTACAGCAAAGAATTGTCCTACCTAAAAGGCCAGTAACTTCCCCATGGGAATCACTGAAACCATTATCTTTCCTTTTATGGATGTGAAACAGAGGTCTGGAGAGGTCAGGTCCAAAGCACATTCCTGCAGCTGCCTGGTGCTAGTGCTCTAGTTGGAACACAAGTATCCTGTCTCCCAGTCCAGTGCCCTTTACATGATACTATTTGGTCTGTCTGTTTTATTGGACTGTTAAAGTGACTGATGACTCAGTAGTGAAGCTTAGTGTAGTCATTGCCTTCTCTTTGAAAAGTTGTAAAAATATCACATGTAACAAAATGAAGTGCCCTTTGGCTCATGGTCATATTTTTACTTTTATTTTCAGTCATCAAAATGACTAAGATTTCTGTGGTTGATACACTATCTTTTAAGATAAGCTAAGAATAGATAAAATATATCTAACAGAAAATTATGCCCTCAGGATTTGGGATCCTGAGTTCTAATTCCTTTACTATCACTGACTTGCTGGGTGACCTCTTAACAAGTCACTATAGTTTTGTTTTACCATATTTTGATATTGTAAAAGTGGAATGAAAAGTCCTGTTTCAGGATACATACTGAGCTGATTAACCCTGAGGAAGGAAAAGGATTATTTTTGTTTTGTGTTTCATATTTCTGTAGTATTTTAAAGCTTTAAAAGAATGTATTACACATTAAGTAATTTGTTTTTATTAAAACTTTGTTTTGTTTTTACATTTTAATACTTCTAAAATCAGTGTGTATCTTACAGTTGTTGGTAGGTCATAGTCTAACTGGCAGTGTTTTTTCTTTCTTAATGGTTGTTACAATGCCATCTGGTTTACTGCAGTACAGTTCTGACACTAACCACGCAGAGTTTGCACAAACTTCCTTCACAAGTTAAAGGACATTACACCTGAGACTAACAAAACGTTGTTAATCAGCTATACTCCAATATAAAATAAAAATTAAACAAACAAACAAACAATTTAAAGGGCCTCGTCTCCAACAAGACCGCCCTGACTTTACACTCTGGTTGCACTTCAGGCCAACTGGATAAAAATTTAGGGGGCTCCCATGACCCCTTCAGGTTCAATAATTCACTAGAATGTCTCACAGAACACAAGAAAGCAATATTTAAGATTACAATTTTCGTATAAAGGATACAAATCAGGACCAGCAAAATGAAGACATACATAGGGCGAGGTCTGGGAGCATCCGTGTTACCCTCCCAGCACATTAGTGTGTTCATCCAGTGGGAAGCTTCAGTACAGAGTTTTTATTGAGGTATTATAGCGTAGGCTTGACTGATTTAATCATTGATCAGGTAGGTGCTTGAACTCAAATCTCCAGCCCTCCCCTCCCCCAAGGTCGGGCTCACTCCAAGCCCCAGCCCTGTCTTCACGTGGTTGGTCTTTCTGGTGACCAGCCCCCATCCTGAGTCAGCTCATTTCTTAGCATAAACCTAGGGGTTATCCAAGGGGCTCATGAATAACTAAGACACTCCCATTACTCAGGAAACTGAGGATTTAGAATCTACCCCACAGGAACCAGGGACCACGAAGGCTAGAAAGACTCTCATACAACAATGATGCATAAAAATAGTCTATCTTTCAAATGATGATGTATTAGACTAATGACGTACAGTAATTTTAAAACATAACTTTTTATGTTTCTTGATGTAAGTTAACATATGAAGTGCTTTGAGCTCTCTTCTGCATACATTTTTAATCTACATTTAGAAAATAATATTGTTTCCCTAAAGGAGGCTAGGCTTTGTAAGGAAACCGACACAGGTTCAAACCGTGATGCCATATGTACTAATTGTGTGACTCTCTGAACCTCATTTTTCTTATTTCCTAGTTTTGTAAAATGTGAGATACTTCCCAGCATAGTGTCAGGTATGGGGTAAACATTCATCGAAGTATCCTTGTTGTTTGTATCATGTTCTGTATTGTCGGTCTTCAAATTTTGCAGATTTTACCTTTATAGATGGCCAGAGATTGAGTTTTAACCTGACTTTGATGTAGAGAATGCTGCTCTGCTTTGTTAGGGTCTTGGATACAATATGTTGGGTTTTAATAATGTATACTTTTGGGCTTCCCTGGTGGCGCAGTGGTTGAGAGTCCGCCTGCCGATGCAGGGGACATGGGTTCGTGCCCTGGTCCAGGAAGATCCCACATGCCGCGGAGTGGCTGGGCCCGTGAGTCATGGCCGCCGAGCCTGCGCATCTGGAGCCTGTGCTCCGCAACGGGAGAGGCCACAACAGTGAGAGGCCCACGTACCAAAAAAAAAAAGAAAAATAATGTATACTTTTGCCTCCCACTATTAACTAGAATTCTTGTGAAATGATACCTGGAATGAAATGTACTCTTCTCTTACCTCTAACTTAACTGTGGGCGCTGTTCAGATTGGCTAAGAGCTGCAAACACTGTTGATAGCATTACTGTATTGGTTGGCTGGTTTGGAGAAAAATAACCATATCCACATATATTCAGATTTACAAGGACTATTGTAGCTCCTTGAAGCATTAGAAGCAAACTAAAACTGTTAACAATAGTCATATTGTCTCTTCTTAAAGCCACAGTGGAAGTATTTCAAATGCTGAATGGAACCTTTCTTTGCTAACATACTCTCTCCTACACCTGTTTTGCAGTATATATATTTCCTTTGATTTGTGAGAGATTTAACACACAGCTAATTAGCAGCCTGTTAAACTTTTGGAACTTTGAAACACAAAATTGATCCGTAAGCATATTACAGCATTTCCCTCCCCCATACTCTACTCTCTTAAGCAGATGAGTTTAATGAGTAAATGGAATTAGTCCCTCGTTTTACTTGTTTTTGCAGTTCTTGAACTATTTCTTGTTTGCTCATTTATGCTAAATTAATAAGAGCAGATGTTGAGATTCTCTTGAATTTTTTTCCCCGTCCCACCAGGGAGAATACTTTCTTTAGGTGGAAATATATAAAGAGGTTTTCCAAAATCTACAGAGCCTTTTTAGACCAGGACATTTGATCAGGTAAAATATGTCAGAATTAGGATATTTCCATTTCTCCTGGTTTTCCAGAGAGAAATAGGAAAATTGAGTTAGTGAGCTTTAGCCTGAAAGTATTAATAATGTTTCTTGGTCTTGAATATGTGATCATTATATGGAATTATATTTAAATACATTGATCTCTGTATCCAAAAATAATAGCAGTGTTCACGTAGAATTTGTATTATATTAGCAAGGTGTCTTAAATACCTGAAAGAGCCCTGAGTTTTAAAAGACGCTGAAGATCATCTGGCCCAACTTGGTTCTTAGAGGAGACTCGTCTAAAGTGTCCGTGACAGAGGGCTCTCTAGCTCTCTGTGAACTATTTTGAGAGGTAGTCTCTTTCATTATTGGGCTTCTCTAATCATTAAGGTTTTTCTTCATTTTTTAATCAAGTCTACCTGTGCAACTGCTCCTTGGTCCTAGTCCTATTCTTTGGAGCAATCTCGATAGAGTGAGTCTAATCCTTCTTGACATTGGAAGGTAGAGAGGGCTCTTTATGCCCTTGGTCACCTTGTCTTCAAGTTAATCCTTCAGTCAGTCTTCCTATTACATGGCTAATTGACCCGTCCAGGATATAGTTTATTAGAAGTCTCTCTTAAAATGCATCCTTCTTAGAAGAATTCTACCATTGTACTGGGAAGGTGCCTAATTGTCACAGCCCTTTGTGGATTTTTATTTTATTTGGCTAGAGATTAATTGTAACTGATATTTTTATTCTGAAAAGTTTATTTTTCATTTCTATTAAATTCAATATTTATTGGTCTTTGTAGGCTTTTAGTTCTTTGGTCATTCCCCGTGTAGTAGTTCTGAGCTGATGGAAGCTGAAAGTCAGAACTGAACAGTCAGGAGGGGCCAGGAGGTGGTTTTACTTTATTTTTATTTATTTATTTTAGATTTTTTTAAAAAATGTTTATTTATTTGGCTGTGTTGGGTCTTAGTTGCGGCATGAGGGATCTAGTTCCCTGACCAGGGATCGAACCCTGGCCCCCTGCATTGGGAGCGTGGAGTCTTAGCCACTGGACTACCAGGGAAGTCCCTATTTTTATTTTTTACTTTCTGTACTCATCAATATGATTTCCATTCCTAAATTACCATATTTTTACAGTTGTTTATATTCTACTTTGTAGTATTCCCATTTCATGTTTTTTTAAATTAAAGCATATTGCCAACCAGTATTTTCTAGTTCTTTAACCACAAAACACAGAGTTCTTTCATATCTTTTTGCCATGATGGAAGGTTTATCATGTTTCTTCTGATTAATACAAGACTTAAGTTTTCTAAACAGAATCCTTTTAGGATATGAATAATGTTCTTCAAGATCTTTTAAACATACAGGCTTTCCTATACTTGTTTTTTGGTTGTTGTTTCAGATAGGGGAGACATTTTATTTTTATTCTAATTAAAATTTTATTCCATTCCTAAGAATTTTTTTGAATAATGTCAGTACATTATTGAACACTACTACATGCCAAATAATTTGCTAAGCACTTTATATACTATGTGATATCTTCTTGTAAGCAAATAAATAAATACTTCTAATAACAACTCTGTGAGTTAGGCACTACCCATTATACTGATGAGGAATTTAAGACAATGAGGTTAAATAACTTGTCTAGGGGCATACATGCAGTTGATAAGTGGCAGAAGTGAGACTCAAACCCAGGCAGTCTGACTTTTGGAGCTCATGCTCTTAGCTGGTGTATTTATGACTCTTTGCTTTCTGATAAAAGAATTGTAAATGAGCTGCCTTAAGTCTGTGTGATTTTAAAATATGCAGTGTCACCAGAAGCCACAAGTGATTACTAACATTCTGGTTTTACCTAGCTTTCAGTCAGAACCATGTAATCTAATGATTTCTGGGGAATTACTGGGCAGTTCATTCCTAGTTTTTATGGAAAAATCATCTGTGAAGCCAGAGGAAATATATAGGATATAGTCAGCAACCCAGAGTCTCCATTTATAATTGTGTTGCAGCTTATGTGAAATCAGTTATGGCCAGGTACAATCTTTTATATCTCATAATTTCAATTCGATGCCTTTAAGTTTGAAGCGGAGGTTCTCAAAGGGCCCTCTGGGGGTCTCTGAGACTTTTTGAAGAGGTGCATGAGGTCAAAACTCTTTCATAATAATGAGGTATTAATTTTCTTTTTCACTTTCAGTCTTGTAAGTATACAGTGGAGTTTTCTAGAGGCTACATATCTGAGAATCTAGCTGTCTTCTATTAAACCAGCTGTTAAAGAGATTTATAAAATATAAAATAATGCAAGTCTTCTCACTAAATTTGTTTTATTCTGAAAATATAGTTTTCAAAAAATATTTGTTAACATGTAATGT
The DNA here is from genome assembly GCF_964270905.1 of Leucopleurus acutus. Taxonomy (NCBI): domain Eukaryota; kingdom Metazoa; phylum Chordata; class Mammalia; order Artiodactyla; family Delphinidae; genus Leucopleurus; species Leucopleurus acutus. Next base: position 14,709,377 of record NC_139162.1, on the reverse strand, counting down.
GTTTATTGTTGTTATTTTAAAATGAATAACTAAATATTTAGAAATTCTTAAGTTTAGTTTCTCATTCAGTAAATGTCAATAGATATACCCCGTGTAAACAAAAGCTCTTTGGGGGCCTCAAAAACTATAGAGGGATCCCAAGACCAAAAACTTTGAGCACCACTTGTTTAGATTAGTTGTATCATGTGATATTAGAGAAAATCTTGATATAGAAGTAAAAATCTAGAGCATATTAAAAGATTTTAAAAATCAAATGAAGTGTGTTTATTACTTAACAAATATTTTTCTTTTGAATTGTATAAGCAGGAGACTGGAACCTACTGAACGACCTCTTCAGATTGTTTATGATTACTTGTCCAGGCTGGGGTTTGATGACCCTGTGCGCATACAGGAGGAGGCGGCAAATCCTGACCTTGGCTGTATGCTTCGATTTTATGGTGGTAAGGATTTATCATGGCTGTGTGTATACATTAATGACTTTTAATTGATTATTTGTACCTCTGTCTGTCTTCAGCCTTTTAAAAAGATTTTATCCAAAGCCATTTTTAAGCCAATTTACTAATGTAGTTAGAAAACAACAGCAAAAACAGCCGTCCCTTTTTATTTTTGCTCTTTTCGTTCTGGTGTTATGCTGACTTACAGAATTGTTACGTACTTTTGCCAGCATCTTGATCAAATCATAGCTTTAGTATCAGTTATATTTTCAAGTTCTTTATAAAGTCCATGAACTTCTGGATAGTTCGAGAATGTTGCAAAGTAGGTGGTTATTATCATATATGACTTAACATTTGATGAACACATCAGACGTGTATATTGTTGAATTTCGTAAGCTTTAAATCTTGGATATTTTACATGCTCTTCTCTTTTGGTGCATTTTTTCCCTATTGACTATTTTTCATCTGATCACTTTAGTCATAAAGTTAGCCTTAAGGAAGTCAGAATATTTCTGAATATTACTCTCCAAATACACATCAATAACTAATAATACTACTGAGTACCATTTTTTGAGTGCTTACTGTGTGCTTTTATGCTTGTGAATTACCCAGTTTACTCAGTATAGCCACCTTATGCTCTAGGAACTGTTGTCTCATTTTACAGAGACAGAGAAGTTAACTTGTTCAAGGTCATACAGCTAGTAAATAACAGAGCTATTTAACACCTAACAGTTTTGAGTTAATATGACCCATTTTTCAAACAGTTGAACTAGTAACTAAGTTATTAGTGTATGTAGGCATAACCATTTACTAAGATTTCCTGCTCTCATTCCTCAAATTATTGATTTAATCTGAACTCTTGTGACACATGTCACAAGCCAGTTTTATTAAATGCACTTCACAAAAGATTTTGTTTATAATTTTTCACCACAACAATATTTTCTGACATGTCCCTTAAAAGTTGGTTTCATTTTATTTTATTTCCATTCATTTCTCTCCTTTGTTAGTTCATGGAGGGAGAATAGTTGCTAGGTTGATGTTAAATCTGAGGAAAATCTTTTAAGACTAATTTGAGGAACACAACCGATCTATTACTGTAAAGCTTGGTTAAAAATAATAATAAATCTTGGATAGTAACATGCTCTTTATATGTGGTTGCACGTAAGTTCTTCACTCCATGTTTTCATTCTGGGATGAAAGTTGAGCCTTGAGATGCTGGCGAGCTCCTTTATAACCAGTGAGATTGCATTTGAAGTCAGTTATAACACAACAGTTGGCATGATTGCATTAATTTATTAATAACACCTGATAAATTGTAGCATGCCTAGGATCTTAATATTCCCTTAAGAGGATATTTCCAGTAAAGTCAAAAAGAGTACCAGTTTGGGGGGCTTCCCTGGTGGCACAGTGGTTAAGAATCCACCTGCCAGTGCAGGGGACACGGTCCGGGAAGATCCCACATGCTGCGGAGCAGCTAAGTCCGTGCGCTGCAACTACTGAGGCTGCGCTCTAGAGCCCGTGAGCCACAACTGCTGCAGCCCACATGCCTAGAGCCTGTGCTCCGCAACAAGAGAAGCCACCACAATGAGAAGCCCGCGCACCGCAAGGAAGAGTAGCCCCCGCTCGCGCAACTAGAGAAAGCCCATGTGCAGCAGCAAAGACCCAATGTAGCCAAAAACAAATAAATTAAAAAAAAGAAAAAAAGAGTACCAGTTCCTAGTACTTACTATATTTGCGGGGGCGGGGGAGTCATTAACAGAGAACATTTCCAAAAGTGAGCTCTTTTAATTCAGAGAAGCTAGTATAATTTGAGTGAGAAAATTACATTTGAGAAAGAGGTTTTTAAAGCTAGTTACTTTTGAAAATAGGCAATATATGTATATGGCACCAGAAATAAAAGGTTAAAAAAAGTATGTATGTGTGTGTAGATAGATAGATAGATAAGGGTATTTTCTGTTGGCTGTGTAACAAATTGCCTCAAAATTTAGTGACTTAGGACTTCCCTGGTGGCGCAGTGGTTAAGAATCCACCTGCCAATGCAGGGGACGCGGGTTTGATCCCTGGTCTGGGAAGATCCCACATGTTGCGGAGCGGCTAAGCCCGTGCACCACAACTACTGAGACTGTGCTCTAGAGTCCGTGAGCCACAACTACTGAGCCCACATGCTGCAGCTACTGAAGCCCATGCGCCTAGAGCCCATGCTTCGCAACAAGAGAAGCCACCTCAGTGAGAAGCCCATGCACCGCAACGAAGAGTAGGCCCTGCTTGCTGCAACTAGAGAAAGTCCACGCACAGCAGTGGAGACCCAATTCAGCCAAAAAATAAATAAAAATTAAAAAAAAATTTAGTGACTTAAAATGATATTAAATATTTATTTTTTAATTTATTTTTATTTTTTGGCCACACCATGCGCAGCGTGTGGGCTCTTAGTTCTCTGACCAGGGATCAAACCCACGCCCCCTGCAGTGGTAGCACAGAGTCTTAACCTCTGGACTGCCAAGGAAGTCCCGATATTATACCATCCAGTTTCTATGGGTCAGAAATCTAGGAGGAATTAGCTGGATGGTTTTGGGTTGAGTCTCAGTGAGATAGTACTCATTATATTGGCTGAAGCTGCAGTCATCTGAAGGCTTGAGTGGGGCTGGAAGATTCACTTCTAACATGGCTCACTCATGTGGCTGTTGGTAGAAGGCCCCAGTTTCTCACCAGTTTTTGGCAGGAGATCTCAGTTGCTCGCTATGTGAACCCTTCTCGAGGGCTGCTTAAGCGTCTTCACGATGTAGCAGCTAGCTGCCCCCAGTGATGAGAAACACACACATGCACATGAGTGCATGCATGCATGTGCACGCAAAAACATAACACACACACACATACATACACACAACACACAGGCTTCAGTGTTTTTTATGACCTAGCCTCATAAGTCACCATTGTTTTCACCACTTTCTATTAGAATTGAGTCACCAAATACAGCCCACACTATATAGAGAAGGGAAATAGCCCTCACCTTTTTTTTTTTTAGGCCTCTCCTTTTGAAGAGAGGAGTTGTAAAGAATTTGAAGTATTCTTTTTGAAGCAAATAGCTTAGCAATCAGCTTTCAATATTTCTTGCATAGAGTCTTTGGTGCGTTAGCTTAGCATATACTGTTAATGAGGCCAGGGTCAGAGGGCCTAAGTTCAAACCAGTGTTTTGCTTTGTTTGCTGGATATGAAACGTCTCCGGTACTCCAGGGGCCATTGTGCAAATGCTAGTTATCAGTCTTGCTGGGGGGGTGCTGGGGGAAACTGAGTGGAGTGACTCAGTACAGATTCATGATATAAAAGCCTTGAAATAACATATGTAACTAAAGATGAGTGGGTAGTATGATCAGTCACAGAGATTAAGAGAGCCCATTAATCAACTCCTTATTATGTAAGAGGAAGTGGCATCTAGAAGGTGTGATTTGCTAGTGATGTTGTAGTTCTGGGGTTGAATAGCTCAGGTAGCATAGCACCCAGCCTGAGCATTTCTTTCTGTTTGGTATTCTCTGTACATGTTGTTTGAGACAGTTTCATCCAAGGAGCATAAACACAAACAAAAGAAACCAGATAGAAAAGAATGGCATATATAGTATGTTTCCATTCATTTAAAGTTCGAAAACAGGCAAAACTCAGCCGTATTGTTTAGAGATGTGTGACAGTACCACTCTCTGTCCATCCAAAGCTGCTCTTTCCTTTCTCCATAATAAGACTTAGAGATGGGCACATGACTGCCCAGCTACATCTCATTTCTCAGTCTTTTGTGCAGTTTGGTGTGCACCTGTGACAAAACTTTCTAAAGTGGTATGGAGTGGAATTGTTGTGTGCCACTTTTATACCTGGTTCCTAAAGCCCCCCGTGCATACTTCTTGCTCTTTTCCTCTTCTGTAGGGTAGGAAGGCAGTCATCAAGAGCAGTATTGAAGTCATGTGTTGAAAATGGCAGAGCCACCATCAGCTGGAGTTTCTCGACAGAGTTGACCCCTGGGAACCCAGACTGCCCACCCTAGCAGAGAATTACATTTATCTTGTGTTTGGGCCAGTATATTCTTTTTGTTACAGTAGTTAAAAATTGCTGTAACTAATACATGAGTAGCAAAAACATAAAGAAAACAAGGAAATTATTATTATAAAAGTGAAGAGAATGGCTGACCTCTGGGATAGAGGGAGGAAGTGATTCCTACAAGTAGAATTTTTGAGTTAATACAAGTATATACCGATAGTGGTTATCTATTAAGCAGTGATATATAATGTGATAATTATGATGTAATAATCAACTTGGTATATAGCCGTTGAGAATTTTCTAACTTTTATTCCTATCTAATGTGTATTTGCAGAAATATATTTTGTTTACATAAATGCTGTCATTTGGTGTTAGTCTTCATGCTTTTTTTCTCCCAACAGTGTTTTGGAGGTCTTTTCTTAACTATCTTCTATATGCATTTCTTTATGTTGCATACTATTGGATGTCGTGTATGTATTGTAGTTTATATAACAATTTCCCTAGTGATGGACTATTACAAATAGCACTGTAGTAAAATTGCATCTTTGTGCACCTGTGTTTCATTTTTTTTAATGATGTAATTGGAATTTTTATTTTATTTATTTTTAAAAATTTATTTATTTTTGACTGCATAGGGTCTTCGTTGCTGTGCACGGGCTTTCTCTAGTTGCGGTGAGCAGGGGCTACTCTTTGTTGCAGTGTGCAGGCTTCTCATTGCAGTGGCTTCTCTTGTTGTGGAGCACGGGCTCTAGGCGCACGGGCTTCAGTAGTTGTGGCTCACGGGCTCAGTCATTGTGGCTTGCAGGCTCTAGAGCACAGCCTCAGTAGTTGTGGCGCACAGGCTTTGTTGCTCCACGGCATGTGGGATCTTCCCAGACCAGGGCTCGAACCCATGTCCCCTGCATTGGCAGGCGGATTCTTAACTACTGCACCACCAGGGAAGTCCCTGCACCTATGTTTCTTCAGAGTAAATCTCTAAACATGAAGTTATTGGGTCATAGGATATTTATTCACATTTAAAATACTAATAGTTACTACTGCAAAACGAATGTATATCCCATCAGTATATCAGAGTACCCCTTTGCTCACAATATCACCTTTTAATATTATTAGCATTTAAAACTTTTACTAATCTAATGGATTAAATGTTGGTCTCGTTGTTTTGATTTCCTGATTACTAGTATTGTTGAATATTGTGTCATATTTACATTGATCTTTAAGTTTTCTTCTCCTTTGAATTAACCCTTGATATTTCTGTTGTTTATCCTTTTTCATATTGATCAGAAGGACTTTTTTTTTTTTTTTTTTTTGGCGGTACGCGGGCCTCTCACTGTTGTGTCTTCTCCCGTTGCGGAGCACAGGCTCCAGGCTCACAGGCTCAGCGGCCATGGCTCACAGGCCTAGCCGCTCTGCGGCATGTGGGATCTTCCCGGACCAGGGCATGAACCCGCGTCCCCTGCATCGGCAGGTGGACTCTCAACCACTGCGCTACCAGGGAAGCCCCAGAAGGACTTTTGTATATATTCTGAATATACATCCTCTGTATACTGTATTTGTGACACATTTTTTTTCCAACCTGTAACTTGTTTTGTAGTTTTGCGTATTGTTTTTTATTGTACAGAAGTTTTATTTAATCAGATTTAGTCAATCTTTTCCTTTAATACCTTTACGTTCCTTCCCTATCCTAGGAAATAAACATACTCTATATTTTCTTCTAGTACTTTTATATTTTTAGAATGTGATATGAGGTAGGGATCTAACTTTACTTTTTTCTCTGTTGATAGCCAGTTGTCCCAACAATACTTATGAAATAGCTCATCCTTTTCCTGCTGATTTGAAGCATCGCCTTTATTATTATTAAGTTCCTATACAGGCGGGGGTCTGTTTTTGGATACTGTCCTATTACATTGATGTCTTTGTCTTATGCTAATACCAATGCTATTTTTAATATACCTATATGATAGATTCTGATAGTCGATAAGGAAGTTCCCATTCACTTTTCTTCTCTGAAAAATCAGGGATATCTCTAGAATCAAAGAAATCTTTCTGAAGATGTAGTATTTGGGTTGGTTCTTTAAAAATCGACAGAATTTCAGTAATCAGAAAGGAAAAGGAGGACAGAGGTGGGGTATTAGGAATTTCAGTGCATGTTCTGTGAATCACACACACAGATAATTTGAGTCCAGATTGTTTTGGGCCTTGAGTGCAATATCAGGAGTTTAGCCTTCATTTGGCAGATGGTAGCAGAAGTGATGGGATCCAAGTGAGTCTGAGAAAGATGAATCTGGCACCAGAGTGAATAATAATTCAGGCGTGAATTAGTAGGGATCTGAACTAGGGAATGGGAAGGAATCATTCGTATAGAGACTTTTTGAAGGAATAGTCAGTAAGTGTTGATGGTTGATTGAAAAAAGGAGTTGAGGAAGAGAACCTAAGAGGCAAAGCTGGCTCTGAGGTTTTGAGGCTGGGTGGCTTCGGGAGACTGACAGGACTTGAGCTGTGAGAAGGATCTGGTTTGCAGGGATGGTGATGAATTGGTTTCAGGCATGTTTAATTGTAAGTGGTGGTAGACATCCAGTTGGAGATGTCTGGCAGTAGTTGGAAGTGTGAAACTAGGAGCTTTGGAAATACAAATCTGGGAGTCAGGTACATGGGAGTGTTAAATCCGTGGAAGTTTTTAAGATTATCTTGAAAATAATAAATATAGGAAAAGAAGGAGGCTTAAGGCAGAACTTTCATTATAACAACTAGCATTTGTTTTATACCCTTACTATGTGCTGAGCATGTACTAAGGTGCTGAGCACTCTATGTACTTTTTCTCATTTAATCCTTACAACCGTGTAGGTAGATGTTATTACTCTGGAGAGGTCTTAATGGGTTCTAAATCTCTTCTTTTTTTTTTTTTAATTAATTAATTAATTTATTTTTGGCTGAGTTGGGTCTTTGTTGCTGCCCGCAGGCTTTCTCTAGTTGTGGCTAGCCGGGGCTACTCTTTGTTGCAGTGCACGGGCTTCTCACTGCGGTGGCTTCTCTTGTTGCGGAGCATGGGCTCTAGGTGCGTGGGCTTCTTTAGTTGTAGCTCGCGGGCTCTGGAGTGCAGGCTTGGTAGTTGTGCCGCACGGGCTTAGTTGCTCCGCGGCATGTGGGATCTTCCCGGACCAGGGCTCGAACCCGTGTGCCCTGCATTGGCAGGCGGATTCTTAACCACTGTGCCACCAGGGAAACCCTAAGTCTCATCTTCTTAACCTCTAAGGTACTCTACCATATAGTTGATGGAGAAACAGTTTAGAAGAATAAGAGGGATCCATAAAATGTGAGAACTGGGAAAGACTAGGGATCATCTAATCCAACTCCTTGGTCTTAAACTTGGGAAACTAAGGCCTAAAAATATGGAACTTGTTCAGGGTCACAAAACCAGATTGTGGGATTGCTTAGCCACCACTGCTTCACAAGATTTTCTACTGAAATACTTCAAATCAGACTGTGTTCTTGTGTTGGGTGGGGGGTGTGTGGCTACTGCGAGTTTGAAATTTGTTTTGAGGTTTCCTGTTTTACTATTTAAATGTAAGTAAATGTTTCATTTTTACCCCAAAATATATCAGCCAGTATTTATTTATTTGTTTAACTTTTTATTTTGAACTAGCTTTAGATTTTCAGAGCAGTTGGAATGATAGAGCTCCTGCACACACAGTGCACACAGTCATTTGAGCCGTTGTTCCCATATAAATACTGCTTCATCTTTCTCTGGCTTCTTTAAAAATTTTTCCTTTGTCTTTAATTTTCAGCAGTTTGATTATGAAGTGTCTGGGCTTGAATTTCGTTGAGTTTAGCCTGCCTGGGGTTCACCAATGCTCCAGGTATTCTGTTCAGGTTTTATAGGTGAATTCAGTGGGAGAGACAGGGTACAGTGGGCTTTCTCTGTCTAACTCAGAACCAGAACCTTAATGGCATCTTTTGATTAAAAGAAGTATTTCATTTTGATATAGTCCAATTTAACAGTCTTTCCCTTTATTCTTTTCTAGAAGCTATATTGCTTTGCCTTTCAGATTATATTCACAATCTGTCTGTGTGACTTCATTTTTTATTGTCTGTTTTGAGTTATCATCATGAGCTCATGGGCTTATTTATATTTGTTTCAATTCATTTGCAGCTATTTTTCTTTCTGATGCTCAATTTGTCCCATCTCAGCTAGGGGGAGCTCTTTCAGGTTGCTTTCTATGTCCTTCCAACATGACCCAACTACTGTCTTTGACAGCATTCTAGATTTTCCATTAAGTTCTTGATCTTTTCATCATCTGACTCACACCAGGAATAGATTATTTTTCTAAGGACTGGTTCATTTTAATGAAAAATGGTATTTAGAGACTATCCTATGGGCAATAGACGTATTCATTGCTACAGGGTTGTCCTTGATGCTTTGTTTTTGAAGCTCTTTTTTTTAATTATAGAAGCAATCCATTTTCTTTATAGAACATTTCAAAGTATAAATGTATAGGGAAATTAAAATTATCCCTGATTTTCCACTTAGAACCTTGGCTTTCGAGATTATAAGTCTGTTTTTTAATTAGAACTCTTAGACATTCCAAACGTTTATTAGAACTTCCTCATTCTGTTTTTTACCACTTTCAGAAGATCAGAGACTTGAGGCACTCTGAATATCTAGCAAACCCTCCATAAATAATAATAAACAGCATGTTATTTCATGTATAAATAACTTTTCCTCCCCAAATTGAATGTTCCTTTCTGAGAGTGGTGATGGATAGATTTAGATGGATAGATTAAATATAAAGAAATAAGGCCAAGGAAAGAGAGACTCAAAGAATTGTACATCCATTGATTTAACATCTGTTTCATGTAAACTTCAAAAGAGACTATTAGACAATTTGGAAGCATGAGAAGCTATAATGAAGTCCCATTTTTATTTGATGTAGCTAACTTTGTAATATATCATGCTGTTAACCAGGATGGGGAATATAAATGCAATAGCACGTTTGGGAAAAATGATGAGATTAAAAAAAACCCAGCTTCATTGAGATATAATTCACATACCATAAAATTCACTCTTTAAAAGTGTACAATTCAGTGCTTTTTAGTATATTCAGAGAGTTGTGCAACCATCACCACTATCCAATTTTAGAACATGTTTATCACTGTAAAATGAGACCCCCATATCTGTTAGCAGCCATTCCTATTTCCCACTCCCACAACACCTGGCAACCATGAATCCACTTTCTGTCTATATAGATTTGCCTATTCTGAACAATTGATACAAATGGAATCATACATACTTGGCTTTCTGTGGCTGGCTTCTTGTACTCAGCATAGTGTTTTAAGGTTCATCCATTTTGTAGCATGTATCAGTACTTAATTTCTTTTCATGGCTGAATAATATTCCATTGTATGCATATACCACATTCTGTTTATCCACTCATCAGTTGATGGACATTTGTGTTGTTTCCTCTTTTTGGCTATTATGAATAATGCTACTGTGAACATTCATATACAAGTTTTTGTGTGGACATATGTTTTTAGTTCCCTTGGATGTAGATGTAGGAGTAGAATTGCTGGATTATATGGTGACACTGTGTTTAAGCTTTAAGGAACTGTCAGACTGATTTCCAAAGTGATCGCACCATTTCATAATCCCCCCAACCATGAAGGGTTCTAATTTCTTTACATTCCCGCCAACACTTGTTATTGTTTGTCTTTTTTGATTATAGTCATCTTAGTGGGTGTGAACTGGTATCTCGTAGTTTTCATTTACATTTATCTAATAACTAATGAGGTTGAGCATCTTTTCATGTGCTTGTCGGTCTTTTGTATATCTTCTTTGGGGAAATACCTGTTCAATTACTTTGCCCAATTTTTAATGGGATTATTTGTCTTTTTATTGCTGAATTGTAATAGTTCTTTATTTTGGATACAAGTCCCTTATTAGTTATATGATTTGCAAATATTCTCTCCTGTTTTGTGAGTCTTCTTTTCACTTTCTTGATGGTGTCTGTTGAAGCACACAGCCTTTTATTTTCAAAGTCCAGTTTATCTGTATTTTCTTTTTCGTCACTTGTGCTTTTTATGTCAATATCTAAGAAACCATTGCCTATTCTAAATTTACAAGATTTATTCCTATCTTTTCTTTTAAAGTTTTATAGTTTTATTTCTTACATTTAGGTCTATAATCCATTTTGAATTAATTTTTGTATATGGTGTGAGGTTGGGGATTCAACTTCTTTCTTTAGCATGTGGATATCCAGAATTCCCAGCACCATTTGTTGACAAGACTATTCCTTCCCCATTGAATTATCTTGGCACCCTTGTCAAAAATGAGTTGTCCATAAAGTAGGGTTTTTTTGGTGAACTCTCTATTCTGTTGCTTTATATCTATCCTTATATCAGAACTGCACTTTATATGCCAGCTCCTTACTTTGTAGTACGTCTTGAAATTGGGAAATATGAGTCCTCCAATTTTGTTTTTCTTTTTCAAGATTGTTTTGAGTTGAAAAGTCTGTTTTCAACTGTTCAAGCTGTTCTGAGTCCATTGCATTCTATGGGAATTTTTGGATCAGTTTGTCAGTTTCTGTCATGAAGTTATCTAGAATTTTGATAGGGATTGCATTAAATCTGTGAATCAATTTGGGGGGTTTTGCCATCTTAACAATATTAAGTCTTTCAACCCAGGGACACTGGCTGTCTTTCCATTCATTTATGTCTTTTATAATTTCTTACAACTATGTTTTATAGTTTCAGTATACAAGTTTTATAGTATTTTCATTTTATTCTTTTTGATGCTATTATAAATGCAATTGATTTCTTAATTTCACTTTTGAATTGTTTATTTCTAGTGCATAGAAATACAGCTGATGTTTTAAAAATCTTGTATCCTGCAACCTGTCTGAACTCATTTGTTAGTTATAATAGTGTTTTTTTGGTGTGGCTTACCTAGGAAGGTAATTTTCTATATACAAGATCATATTATTTTCAAATAGAGATAGTTTTACTTTCTTTTCATTCTGATACTGGTTTTGTATCTGTAAAATTTTGTTTTATTTTTTTGTTGAAGTATAGTTGATTTACAGTGTTTCAGGTTTACAGCAAAGTGATTCAGTTTTGTGTGTGTGTGTGTGTGTGTGTGTGTGTGTGTGTGTGTGTGTGTGTATTCTTTTTGAGATACTTATTTTGGTGGTGGGGGGGTGCCGTGCCGCGTGGCTTGTGGGATCTCAGTTCCTTGACCAGGGAGTGAACCCTGTGGCCATGGCAGTGAAAGAGCCAAATCCTAACCACTAGACCACCAGGGAACTCCCCTCAGGTACTTTTCCACTACAGATTCTTATAAGATATTGAATATAGTTCCCTTTTCTATACAGTAGGTCCTTGTTGTTTATCTATTTTATATACAGTGGTCTGTATCTGTTAACCCCAAATTCCAAATTTATCCCCCCCTGCCCTTTTCCCCTTTGGCAACCGTAAGTTTGTCTTCTATGTCTATGAGTCTATGAATCTGTAAATTTGAGGTGAATGGGGACATCTGTTGGACATGTCTAGCAGGCAGTTGGATATATGAGATCAGAACTAAGGGAAGATTGGGGCAGGAGATAGAAATTTGAAAGCCCTTATCAACATATGAATAGTGTAGTTTTTGGGAAGTGGAAGCCAGATTGAAGTAAATTGAGTAAATAAAAGGTGAGGTAACAGAGATAGCTAATATAGAAGCACAAATGAGAAGAAAAGAGCCTCAAAAGGTTAAACTTATAGTTTCTTAAAATATGGTTTGTGGGCCATCTGCATTTAAATTACTTGGGATACTTGTTAAAAATACATTTTCCTATGTTCCATCCCAGACCCTCTGAATTAGACTCTCTGTGGATAGGTCTTGGTGTTCTGCATTTTAAACTAATTCTTAGATAATTCTTGGGCACATAGGAATTAGAGAATCCCTCAACTAAAGGAATTCTGTTGAGAATGAAGGAATGGGAGAAAACTTGAGTGCTTTTGTAGCTTTGATAGAAACAATAGGGAGGGTGGAGTTGAAGAATGAGAAGAATGAAGAACCAAACTCCCCAAGGAAGGTGGAATTTAGAAAAGAGATGAAAGGATTGGCCCAGAATAGAAGGAGAAATGACTCTTCCATACATCTGGTGTTAACATACAGAGTTTTAAAAGCTTTGAAGTAAGCTAGCCCATTTCTTCATTTTTTTATATGGGAAAAACATAGTTAATAGGGCAAAGCAGTGCTCAGGGTTCCATAATCAATTATGTAATAATACTGAGTACAACCCAGTTTTCTCAGTTCCCCGTTTATTGGTGTTTGCACAGCCTCGTACTGTTGCTGATCCTGTTCATTTCTGTGTAGAGTTACTGTCTGTTTCTAGTAGTGCTTTAACCAAGAACATCTCTTCTGTCATAATGCTCTGTTTTGTTCACTATACCTCAGTCATATAAAGATTTCTAAAGGGTGGCAAAAAATAGAGAAGCTCTTGCATGCATGTATTGCTTCTGCCACCAGGATTGGGATAGTTGACTGAAATATCAGCCGAAAGCTTTTCTTCACAAAGACCAGCAGTACCCTAAACCGTCCCCGTTCCCTAACCCTAAACCTAACCCCAACCCTAACCCTAACCCTTAGGGGGTTCTGTGTACAGAACTAGTTGTTTACAGAACTAGTTGTTCATTTCTTCATTCTAGAATAGACTAAGCACAGCAGTGGCTGTCACTTATTCCATACTTGTTTTGCATCTAAAACTATGCTTAGTATTTTACATTCATTATCTTAGTTTTTTACAAGAACCATCTGAAGGTAGATAGTATTAAGATCCAAACTCTATAAATGAGGAAAGTCAAGGTCAGTGAGATTATCTAGTTCAATGAAACAAAGTGAGTGGCAGAACCAAGATTCAAACTCAGGTTTGAGTGTCTGACTCCCAAGTCCATGATCTTAACCACTCTGTCATTCTGTCTTTCTTTGTGTACATGGGAGATATGACTGTTGGAAGAAGGATTAACAATGGCATCCAAAATAACATGTTGTTCTCTAGACCACAATTTGTAGTGCTCCCATTATGTAACTTAGGGATGGACAACATTTTAAGACTGAGAGCTTATTTTGTAATACTTATATTGCTTGGTTACTTAAATCTGTATTAGGATTGCTGAATGTTAACGTGTAATACTTTCTTTTTCCCTTTCATTATTTTTATGCTACTTTAATGGTGGCTTTTGAAGTACTCTTTTCTTTTCAGAAAAACCATGCCAGATGGATCATCTGGATCGAATCCTTCTGTCTGGCATCTATAATGTACGAAAGGGAAAGACCCAGCTGCATAAGTGGGCTGAACGCCTGGTTGTTCTCTGTGGCACCTGCCTCATCGTTTCCTCAGTGAAGGATTGTCAGACTGGAAAGATGCACATTTTGCCTCTGGTTGGGGGAAAGGTAAGACTCACAAAGATGAATTATTCTTCCTCTAATCATCTTAATTAAAAAAATATCACATATGCTTTTCAGAGCTTTTTCCACATCTTTTCAAATAAACCAATATGAGCATTATTAAAGATTACGTCACAAAGTTTTTGTGTTCTTAGTTTTAAACAAAACCACTCAGGCTAATTTAAGCATAAAACAAGTTCATGTACATCACGGACTCCCTGGGAGGTCCAAAGACTATCCATGCCCCAAATTCTGCTGCAGGACCCGTCTGTTGGAGAAAACCCTGCGTCCACTGCTAGGCATAAATGCTCTCTCATTGGTACCACCAAGAGTAGACAGAGGATGCTACCACTAGAAGCTGCCTTTGTAAACTAGAAGTAGCTGTTAGCATCTCCTCCAAAATAGATTCTTTCCTGTTTCTCTTTTTCCCCTGTTAGACTGAAATTCAGAGTCTGGAGTGGTCATAAGCTCCTACCCAGCAGCCAGAGAAACCTGCCATTTCTTGCATCTGTACTAGAGAATTCCCCATCATAGGAAAGGCAGTTCCAAGTCTGGAAAACAGATAATGTTTATATGAAGTTATACATAATTTTATTTCCTTTATGTTGAATCTTGAAGATCATAAAACAATCTGAATTGAAGAGAACTTCCAGACAAAATGACTTTGTGAATCATGCTTTGAGATAGCCAGTTTGATCCAGATACACAGCAATATAGATAAAATACATATATTTAAAATATAAACATATGAAAGGACATAGCTGGACTTAGGAATGTGGAATAGAAATGTAAGTGGTGAGGGCCTACTGGGCTCTGGGTCTGAAAGGTGGCAGCCTAGGGGTTTAGCTCCTATAAGTATCTGGGTCTAAAAGTACTCTGGTTATGATGGGGAACCTGGCCCAAGCTTATTGCTGGAAGCTAGGAAATGAGTGGTATTCTTTGTTCCTGATAAAAAGCTGGGAAAAAACAAAAACCCAAACAAAAAACTTCTGTAAACCACTGACTGGAACCAAGGCTTGTTCCTGGCTGTGGTTCTAAACAAATGCGTGGACCCAGTTGTATGCCCTGTGACTAGGAAATGAACAAGCCCCACCTGGCCTAATAAATGAATGTGTGTCACTCCAGTATCATCCGTGGAACAGGAACCCACTACTACCAGTATGAGACCTGGTTCTATTCTTGGGGGCTGAAGGATAGTGAAGAAAGTAAGTGAAATTTCTCCAAAGGGAGAAGGTGAGTGAGGACAAGGTTGGAGGATTGGCGGAGAGGAAGTGGGAAACAGAGCAAGAAAGAAAAACAAACCTCCCATTTACGTAATTCTTGTCCGTTCTCTCTCTTCCCTCACTAATAGAATAGAATTGTGTTCAGGGTGGTGATGTGACCAAGATCAAAAACTCCCCAGCCTCCCTTGTAGCTAGTGGTGGCTAATAAATATAAACAGAAGTTTGCAGGTGGGACTTTTGGGAAAGGCCTTTAAAGTGGGAGAGACGTGGATGGCTTGACCCTTTGCCCTGCGTTTCCTTCCTTTATGGAACATAGTCTCTTGGTATTGGAGATGGAGCAGTCATATGGTGGCTGGAAACTGCAGGCATTTGCTGAGTGTGGCCTTCTGGAAAGCAGGAGGCGCCTGGGCCCCTGGTGGCAGGGCAGAGCTGCTGTAGCACTCCTGGACTGATGCTGTGTTTTTAAGCCACTACTTCACAGCTGAATGTAATGAACCAACGAACGTACTGAAGAATTTCACAGATAAAACGTATAAGAGAGCCCATAAGGGAGGGTCCAGTATACATCTAATAGCAGTGTCAGAGAGGAGAGTAAAGGAGAATGGATAAGCAATATCTGAAGAAATAACGGTTGAGATTTTTCTAGAAATAAAGACAGACATGAGTGTTCAGATTGAAAAGACACTGGGTACTGAACAGGATAAATAAAAATAAGTTGACATGTAGACACATTGCAGAACATGAAGGAGCAAATCACAGAAGCTTCCAGAAAGAAAAGATTACCTGCAAAGAATTGACAGGCTGACAACAGCTTTCTTTTCATCAACAATATGTGTAGAAGACTATTTGCAAAATTGCTGAGAGAAAATAAATGTCAACCTGTAGTCTTTACTTGACTTTACAAAAGTCAAGGCAAAATAGAACATTTTCAGACATATAAAGACTAATGAGGGAGTTCCCTGGCGGTCCAGTGGTTAGGACTGGGTGCTTTCACTGCCGCGGTGCAGCCAAAAAAAGAAAAAAAGACTGGTACTTCCCTGGTGGCGCAGTAGTTAAGAATCCGTCTGCCAATGCAGAGGACACAGGTTCAAGCCCTGGTCTGGGAAGATCCCACATGCCGTAGAGCAACTAAGCCCGTGCGCCACAACTGCTGAAGCCCGCGCACCTAGAGCCCGTGCTCCGCAACAAGAGAAGCCACTGCAGTGAGAAGCCTGTGCACCAGAATGAAGAGTAGCCCCCGCTCACTGCAACTAAGGAAAGCCCACGTGCAGCAACGAAGGCCCAATGCAGCCAAAAATAAATAAAAGAGTGGACATGAATTTCATTTAAAAAAATTTAAAAAAAACACCCCTCCAAAAAACAAACAAAAAAAAAGAAATAAAACAACAAAGGAAAGTAAATTCAAAGGGAAGGCATGAGATAAATAGATGATGAGCACAGACACTGACAAAATATGGTAGTAAATTTAATATTGATTGTAAAAACGTTTAAAATTTTTAATATTTTAAATATAAATTTAAACAACTAAAGCTCAAACTATCCTGAATAGTATTCAAGGTGTGGTGGTGTGTTCAGTAAGGAAAGTGTGATGCAGTTTTGGGATAAGTGATTTATGAGTATAACTTGGAAGTTTCCAGCTGACTCACCAAGATTCAGTAGCTATGACATACTAAAGTGAGATGTCAGACAAAGATGTAAGTGGTTCCATAACTATAAAAAGACTTCATCCTCATCAAAGCTATATAGGTTGGGTTGTTGAAAAGAGCTGTTGTGCAGTGAATCCCTGCCACCACCCCAAATGGTACTGAGGGAGGTTTCTGCCTCTTTCCTCAAGCCTAGTGAAAGAGGTTTCAAAAGGACCCAAGAGAGCCTGATATGGGTCCCCTGCAGTAAGGGGGACATAGTGCACTGGTGTCCTGCCTTCTAACCAGGAAGTCTTGAGGACGAAAGATAAGCTGCCGGCTGCTTTGGTGATAGAGCAAAGCGCCTAACTCATGTGTTGGGATCACTGTGTACTCTGGGTTTGTTAGTATGTGACCCAGATGGGTTGAGAGAGAGCAGGAGCCATTGGGTAGGTGGGTGGATTCTCTTAGAATATGTCCAGTGGGGCCACCTGGAGGGGCAAACAGACTTCACTGGAGGGTGGGCTGTCAGTGGACCACCAGATTCCTTCAGGTCTGAGGAGGGAGTGGTCACCTGCTAGAATAGCATGCATTAGCCTGGTCAAGGGATCTGTATGTGAGAAGCCATCATTGGTTGGACTGGGGGGGCCGGGTATCCAAAGAACCCTCAAAAGGACCCTACTGAGGAAGATCATCCCCTTTAAAATCTGGTAGGCCCAGAGAGTGTGAAGTCAGGTTATGACTCTACTAGTCTAGTAAGAACCTTTGGGCTTGCGTCTTCCCTGTCCTTCCTCCTGCCCCACTTCAATGATGGAGGGAGTCAGAAATGGCTTCTATCCCAGCACCTAGTAAGTAAGGGAGGAGGTGAGTCCAAAAAGTAGGCCAAGGTACCCCTTGCAGGCAGGCAGCTACCTCCAGTGTGCCGCAGTGGTGGGGAAAGGGTTGGAGCAATTTTACCCTTGAAGTGGAAACTTTGGCTTTTATCATGTGGGCCTGCAGACTCTCCTGTTCTGAAACAGGCATGCATTCTTGCATTACTGGGACTCATACTGACTGTTGCTAAGCTGGGAATGCTCCTTCCCCAGGAGGTTTCCACACCTTGCTCCTGAATAAAATAAAAGACTTGTGGGGTCTTTGCTCACATGTTCCCTCCTCAGTGAGTCCTTCCTTGACTGTCCTATTCATAACTCAGATCACATACCCTGTTCCCCTCCAAGCCTGTACCCTGCTTTATTTTTCTTCATGTTACTCATTCTGTATTTTAGCATATTATGCTATATCATGTCACCATTTTTTATTTATTTATTTATTTGTCGCTGCATTGGGTCTTCGTTGCTGCGCGCGGGCTTTCTCTAGTTGTGGTGGCTTCTCTTGTTGTGGAGCACAGGCTCTAGGTGCATGGCTCACGGGCTCAGCAGTTGTGGCTTGCGGGCTCTAGAGTTCAGGCTCAGTAGTTGTGGTGCATGGGCTTAGTTGCTCCACAACATGTGGGATCTTCCCGGACCAGGGCTCGAACCTGTGTCCCTTGCACTGGCAGGCGGATTCTTAACCACTGTGCCACCAGGGAAGCTCTCATGTCACCATTTTGATATATAAACTCCATTGAGGGCAGAGGGTTTGTTAATTTTTTCCCCTGTTATGTCCCCAGCACCCACAATAGTAAAAAGTATTCATTCAGCAGATAATTATCAAACTGAGATTGTTTTGTGATTTAAGGAGTAATAAATAAATTTACTTATGGCTATGCCCTATGAATCCTACTCCTTCAACATATCTGTTAAATAAGTATTCCTTTGTTTTTTTCTCTTTTTTTTTGGCCACACTGTGCGGCATGCGGGATCTTAGTTCCCTGACCAGGGATCGAACCCATGCCCCCCTGCAGTGGAAGAAGCGTGGCGTCTTAACCACTGGACCACTAGGGAATTCCCCCTTTGGTTTTTTTTTTAAACAGCTTTATGAGACAGAATTCATATAGTGTACAATTAATCCATTTAAAGTGTACAATTCAGTGACTTTTAGTATATTCACAGAGTTGTACAACTGTCACCATAATCGATTTTAGAATATTTTCATGACCCTTTGAAAAGAAACCCTGCACTACTTAGCCGTCATCTCCCCATTCCTTCTCCAGCCCCAGGCACCCATTAATCTACTTTCTGTCTCTATAGATTTACTGATTCTGGACATTTCATATAAGTGGAATCATATAATATATGGTTCTTTGTGACTGACTTCTTTCTCTTAATATAACGTTTTCAAGGTTCATGCATGTTTTAGTGTGTATCAGTATTTTATTCCCATTTACGGCTGAGTAGTATTCCATTGTATGGATGTACTACATTTTGTTTATACATTTACCTGTTGATGAGCATTGAGGGTATTTCCACTTTTTGACTATTATGAATAATGCTGCTAATAATTCACATAGAAATTTTTGTGTGGATGCGTCTTTTCTTGGGTATATACCAGGAATGGAATTGCTGCGTCGCACGGTTGCTTTTGAGGAACTGCTAGGCTGTTTTCCAAAGTGGCTGCACCATTTTACATTCCCACAGCAGTGTATGAGGGTTCCAGTTTCTCTGTATGCTTGCTAATGCTTGTTACCTAACACTTGTTATTATCTGTGTTTTTGATTTTAGCCATCCTAGTGAATGTGACATGGTACTTTGTGGTTTTGACTTGCATTTGTCTAATAACTAATGATGTAGAACATCATATCGTGTGCTTATTGGCCATTCCTCTGTCTTCTTTGGAGAAATATCTGTTCAGATCTTTTGCCTATTTTAAAAAATTGAGTTGTTTGTCTTGTTATTGTCCTTTGATTTTTGATTGGGATTGTTTACTTTAATTGGTTCTGGTTTTCTCCCCTTCTCTTCTTCAGGTAGAAGAAGTGAAGCGACGTCAGTACTGCCTTGCATTCAGCTCAGCTGGAGCCCAAGCTCAGACCTATCACGTCAGCTTTGAGACTTTGGCTGAGTACCAGAGATGGCAGCGGCAATCATCCAAGGTGATAAGCTGTCAGACCTCCTGATGTGGAGATAAGAGCAGAGAAACCCAACAGAAGTATATTTTGAAACTGAACTTACTCCCAAGAGATCAAATTATAATTCTTACGCACATCACTCTAGGCCTTTCTGAGTACATAGTGAATGAAATGGAATTCTCCCAGATCCTTAACTTATTATTTATATTTGCATAGTACAGAATGCTTACAAAAGTGTTTTCAGGTGCATTTACCTTTATACCATCTTTGTGAAAAAGAGGGCCTTGAAGGATTTGAGACACAATGAAATTCAAATGACTCTCCCTTGACCATAGTGGTCAATGATAGATGGAGCTGTTCCCTAACTCATAGCCTAGTGTATCTGTATGTGTTTAGCACAGCTTTGATGAACCACTTTAAATTTGAACTTATTGATGGGACATGGCCTGTGATCCTGTCACAAACCATTATTCCTGTATGCTGAGGATAATTGGCTTTTTAGCATAATTTCTGCTTTCCTAGCCTTTAAAGATGAAGTGCTCTAAAATTGTATTTCATTTTCCAAATTCTCTTGTTCTCCTAGCCATCTTTTCAGAATTTAAACACATTTTTCTTTATGGAGCTAAATAGCTTCATGAAGGATTGTTTCAGTATAATGACATGCCATCAAAACATGAATGACTTTTGCAGTGATATTTTGTTTGTTTTAGACCCATTTTCACAGTCCATGTTGTATTAGCCTACTATTATAGTAATATAAATCTTGTTTTGGCTTTATTGGATTTTCTGTACTTGTGGTGGTATAAAATCTCTGAATAAAACTAGTTTCAATTTTAAATAGCTATTTCATTCTTCTGCCCTTGTAAAGAGAAATTAATATTTTTTGAGCACCTTTTGCATGCTAAGCAGTGGTGCTGTGTGCTTGGTTATTTAATTTTCCTCGTGACAGATGAAGAAATTGCACAAGTAAGGAACAGGGCTTGTGCGGCTGCAAAAGGCTGTGTCTTTCAGTATCACACTCCCTCCTAAAGTTTTGTACAGTTACTTTGAATCATCTTAACTTCCTGCATGAACTGTTAACTTTCCATCTTTATGATTTGTATTTTTTTTTTTTACCTTTTACTTGTAGACACTTTA
Source organism: Leucopleurus acutus (assembly GCF_964270905.1). Lineage (NCBI taxonomy): Eukaryota > Metazoa > Chordata > Mammalia > Artiodactyla > Delphinidae > Leucopleurus > Leucopleurus acutus. The sequence goes on along the minus strand of NC_139162.1, from coordinate 14,688,537 downwards.
CAGCTTATACCTTTCTGTTTTTCAAGCATCTCACGGTTTTAGGAAAAAGTAAAAATTAACTGTTTCTTATAAATGAATAATCGGATCTCATGACCTTTCTTTTCTTTCCCATCTTACTTTTTTTAATAAATAAATAAATTTATTTATTTATTTATTTTTGGCTGCAATGGGTCTTCGTTGCTGTGTGTGGGCGACCGAGGGCTACTCTTCATTGCAGTGTGCAGGCTTCTCGTTGCAGTGGCTTCTCTTGTTGCGGAGCACGGGCTATAGGCACGCGGGCTTTAGTAATTGTGGCACACAGACTCGGTAGTTATGGCTCGCTGGCTCTAGAGTGCAGGCTCAGTAGTTGTGGTGCACGGGGCTTAGTTGTTACGTGGTCTAAGGGCTTCTTCCCGGACCAGGGCTTGAACCCGTATCCCCTGCATTGGCAGGCGGATTCTTAACCACTGCGCCACCAGGGAAGTCCCTCCCATCTTTTTAATCAGTGCCTTTTTGTGTCAATGCCGTCCTGTCCTCTGCTAGGTGGGAAACATTTGGGGCTGGCTCAGATGGCTCTTCTCTTTGACCTTGTCCAGGTGGTGTCCCAGCGTATCAGTACCGTGGACCTCTCGTGTCACAGCCTTGAGGAGGTTCCTGAGCATCTCTTCTACAGTCAAGATATCACCTACCTCAACTTGCGACACAACTTCATGCAATTAGAAAGACCAGGGGGCCTTGACACTTTCTACAAGTATGTGGGGCATAGGTTTCCAGACTAGCTTACTAAAACTGAATCGTAATCAGTACCTATAAGCGAGCATGTTTACCATCATATATATATTTGAAAACTTCCCCTCCGTTTTGAAGAGGAAGTAAGAATTGTTATTCACAGTTTTCCCACTCCCCTTTTCCCCTCTGTACAAGAGAAGGTAGATGCACAGTTTCTGTTACGGAGGCAACATTGAGCTGCCCTTGGTTTGGATAATCCTTTTCTATATGTCATTGACAGCAATGCGTGATCTGCCTCCAGGGTAAATCGAGAGATTCTGTATATGGGAAGTTTTTGAATCAGAAGTTTCAAACTTAACTAACTTAAAGGAAATAGGCCAGATTTCAAGAATTCCACTCCAAGGTTAGGGCTTTTATCTTTCCTTTGCACCTGCTACTGCCAACTCTGAAGTCTTTTGTCAGCTATGAAACCTCTCTCTTCTAATAAAGGAACCATTTCAGTCCTAAGGGACAATGACCCATATATTTTCCCATCTCCTTTGTTAGAATATATTCCCCATTTCCACCCTCCACCCATTTCATCTCCTTCCTCCCTTTAAAAATGGACGGAAGTGAATAAATATATGGTGTAAGTAATTGTCTGGGCTTCTTGTGGGGAGGAGAGAAATTGGAAATTAAAGCATTCAAATTATATGGTGATTAAAAAGATAAATGCACATTGAAATGACATATTTTATCTACTTAGTAACTAATATTTCTAGAATAATTTTCAGAAAGCATGATTTTTACCTCGTCTGAAATGTTTTGCAAAGGTTTTCAAATATAAGCCTATATTTAGTAATGAAATAATTATTTTAATAATATTGATATTTAAAAATAAAAACAAGCTATAATTTTAAGGAAGTGGGTTTCTAGTATTTCCTTCTGTTTCTATGAAAAGAGGGTTAATCTAGTTTGAGGGCTGGATTAGCAGTTTGGAAGTCAAGGTGCCAAGCCGAAGGAACAATCAGTACTCAAGCTGAAATTTTGGAAGAGGAACCTTAGAGAGAGGTACCAAGGATTCAAATCTAGAAGCAGATGATACAGTTCATCATCGTGGAGGACACCACCTCAGGCTTACCGTCTTGTAATAGTATAGTAATGAAGTATAATACTTCTAAGTAGAATTACAGGAGTGACTCCTGTGGATCCAATTTATGATGATACTATCTCTCAGTGAGACATTATATAGATACTTCTACAAAAAAAAATTGAAGCATTAAAAATTAGTTCATGTTGTATATCATCACGTTACAGTAAAACTCAGCATCACCAACATATTTTTAAGCTCTAACTGGCCCATTCATTTCAAGTGACTTTTGAGCCAGCATAGTTTCAGTACAAAAAAAGAAATTGCTTATAATGGGATTTGATCTGAACGTTTGTTAGCTATTCCTGTGTCCATGGGTTGATTAATTATTGTTAAGGCTTTCATATATCGCACGTAGAAATTTAATAAAGGAAAAGATTTGAAGCATATCAATAATGATTGATTCATTTTGATAGAAGATAATTGTACCAATGTGAGCTTTTCAAGATTTTCTGCATTTTTAAGGAGAAGAGAGAACAACTCCTGTCGCACCAGACCTGGTTTTCTCAACAGCTTGCACTGGGTATTAGTTATCTTAGTGTCTATGCCACACATAATGTTCGGCACATACTGAGTGCTCAGTAAATATTTGCAGAACAAATTCTTTGATGGACATTTAAAATAGATCACTTTTTCATTCAGTAGTATAATATGCCTTTGCTTTTTAGATTTTCTCAGCTTAAGGGCCTGAACTTGTCCCATAATAAGCTTGGGTCATTTCCTGTATTGTTATGTGAAATTTCTACCCTGACCGAGCTCAACCTTTCCTGTAATGGATTCCACGACCTGCCGAGTCAGATTGGCAATCTGCTGAAGTAAGTATCTGACTTTTACTAGATTTGTCTTTTCCTGTGTTTGCAGCGTAAGGAACTTGTCTGCATTTGGAATGAAGGTAGTTCCATGAGCTCTTGCAGTGAAATAAATCATGTAATTATGAGGATTCTGGTCAGCAGCAGCTACTTGCCTGCAGAAGTAACTAGTCCCTCAGTTTTAACAGCAGAGGCTCTGATTACCCTTGATGTTAGAGGGACCATCTGTATTTCAGTTATCTTAGTAAGACTCTATTTAGATAGACCTAGGGCATTTTATCATTATTGGATTCATAATAAGTTAATGACAAGTCAAAATCCATAATTCTAGTTCTATCCATTCCAGTTAAAACTTTTCATCAAGTTTTGTTTTCTTCCTGCAGTCTTCAAACCCTCTGTCTTGATGGCAACTTTCTGACTACTTTACCTGAAGAATTGGGAAATCTGCAACAGCTTTCCTCCCTGGGTATTTCCTTCAACAACTTTAGTCAAATTCCCAAGGTTTATGAGAAACTCACTATGTTAGATAAAGTGGTTATGGCAGGAAACCAACTGGAAGTGCTGAACCTGGAGGTGCTGAACTGTATGAGCCACGTCAAACATGTGGATTTGAGGTGAGGTCATTCTTCACCATGCCTTCCTTTCACCTGACCTGTAATGGACCTTTACGTTTTCTTTTAATGAAGACTTTTTAAAACATTAGGTTTTTAGAACACTGTATGTTTTCAAAGCTGTAGTTAAGCTTCATTTTTCACTCAGTGGCAGAGAGATTATGAATGAGGTAGGTGTACCATGTGGTAGAGACAAAGGTTGTTCTGACTTACCCTCCCAGCAATGTTTTATGAGAACTCCAATTTCGTCACATTCTTATCACGTTGGATTTTAGCAGTCTTTGTTGGATTTTAGCAGTCTTTTTCCTTGTTGTCAATGTAGTAGGTAGAAAATAGTATTTCATTGTTTTAATCAGCATTTATGGTGAGTGAGTTGAGTGTCTTTTTGTATACTTATTGGTAGTTTGTATTTTTCCATAAACTTGACCATTTTTCTATTGAATCATTGGGTTGCTTCTTGATAGCTATTGTATTATAATTAAAATGTTAACAGTTTTACTACTAACAATTTTTAATAAGAGTTTTATTCCCTTTTTAAATTTATTATTTATTTATAATCTTTTCCTAAAGGAAGCTAGTAAAACACACATACTGGATGTTCTGTCATTTACACTAAGTCATCGATGTCCCTTATAAAGACATAGTAACAGAAAAATTTACTGAAATGCAGGAAAATGAACAGGCCTGGATGCATTAAATCAGATACTTATATAGAAGAGAACAAAGAAGAAGTCATTTTCTGTAATTTGCCCTTGAACTATTCCATATTGATACAGAGTATTTTCCTCTTCATTAATTGAGGTAATGGGAATCTTAGCACTAGAGAGAGTAGGCAGAGCAGTGAGAGGAAGTATGACTGCTTCCTCTTGCTCTTACCCAGTACTTACTCCGTGAATGCCTTGCTACTCCTAACCCGACAAGTTATGTTCATCTTCTTGTTCCTTTGACCTATTCCTTCATCCCTACCTAATGTACTTTGTATTTGGGTGCAAGTTTTAAACTGTTTGTGGGCATGGTCCCCTTTCCTTTCTCTTTATTTAATTTGTACATGTATTTGCCAATCTGGATTGTCTCTAACTCAGTTTATAAACAAAGAACTCGAGGTACAGCTATCTGTGGTTATTTACTTACTACCTTGCAAAATGAGGCAAGTAGTGAAATTCTTATGCTGTTTAGGAAAGAGAAAAAAGGATCATACTTCTATTTTTCTTTTGGTCAGCACATTTAGTAAAATTTATTTCTAATGATTTTCTTATTTCTGAATATTAAGGATGAACCATCTGAAAACCATGTTTATTGAGAATCTGGAGGGAAATAAGTACATCACCCACATGGATCTGCGGGACAATCAGCTGACTGACTTAGATCTTAGCTCCTTGTGCAACTTGGAGCAGCTGCATTGTGAGCGGAACCAGCTGAGGGAGCTGACGCTCAGTGGCTTCTCCCTTCGAGCTCTCTACGCCAATTCGAACAGTGAGTTCTCTACCCAGTCTCCTGTATTTCCTCTTGTAGCTCTTGTCCAAGCTTTCCAAGAACGATGGCATCTGGGGTGTTCCTCAGATACTCTGCGAAGTGGAGTTTGAGGTTCACTGAGACCTAGCTTTAAGTTTGCCGTCAACACTTCAGTGGTTGAGATATGCATAAAAAGACATTGCAGGACAATTTGAGATTCACTAAGTGAACATAATAATAAGAGGCATTCTGCAAAATGACAGGAAGTCAGGAGGGTGGGCAAGCATGTTCAAAAGAGAATATCAGTGATGGTCTAAAACAAGGGTTGTCCAGCTACAGCCCAGGGGCTAAATCTGGCCTACCATCTGTTTTTGTATGGCTCACGTGGAATGGGTTTTTACATTTTTTAATGGTTGGATTTTAAAAAAATCAAAGGAAGAATAATTTTGACATGGGAAAGTTATATGAAATTCAAATTTAAGTGAATAAAGTTTGATGGGCACACACCCACATTCATTTGTCTACGTATTAACCACTCTCATGCTACAATGGCAAAATTGAGTAGTTTTAAGAGAGACCACGTGGCCCACAAAGGCCAAAATATTACTAAATATTTAGCCCTTTACAGAAAAAGTTTGCCAATCTCTAGTCTAAAACCTTGTGCTGCCTCAGTTCCAGAATGAGAAGCCCTTCATTTCAATAGTGATTTGTTTGCCCCAGGAATATTTTTCAGTGTAAAAGGCCACATATTTGTTGAGGCCATTCTGTTTATAGAGAGTTCTTCTTTACCACAGAAATTATAGTTGACCCTTGAACAACATGGGTTTGAGCTGCACAGTTTTTTTTTGCTTTGTTTGTTTTGTTTTGTTTTGGCCACACTGTGTAGCTTGCAAGGTCTTCGTTCCCCAACCACGGATTGAACCCGGGCCACAGCAGTGAAAGCACTAAGTCCTAACCACTGGACAGCCAGGGGATTCCCTGCACAGGTCCACTTAAACATGGATTTTTTTCAATAGTAAATACATTTGACCCTTGAATAATGCAGGGTTTAGAGGCACCAATCCTCTAAACAGTCAAAAGTGGGAGTATAACTTTACAGTTAGCCCTCTGTATCCGTGATTCCGTATCTGTAGATTCAACCAACCACGGATTGTGTAGTGTTGTAGTATTTACATATATATATATATAAAGTTATATGCGGATTTTCAACTGCACAGAGGGTCAGTGCCCATAACCCCCACATTGTTCAAGGGTCAACTGTAACTACTTTTTCTGTGTTTAAAGAAGTAAAGGAAAAGATGTTTAATTTCACTAAGTATCAGTCAAAGAAATGCAAATTTAGATAATACCATTTTATACTCATCAAATAAAAATAATAACACTAAGTGCTTACTGAAGATGTGGAGAAGCAGTACCTCTCAAACGCTGCCAGGGGGAGTTGGTAAAGCCAACATGGAGAGCAGCATGATGGTGTCAGAGAAGTAAGATACACAGAGCCCGTGTTCTAGCAGCTTCCCTGCTTGGAATATCTCCCAGACACTCACATAGGAGATGTGTCCTAGAATGTTTATCACAGCATTGTATGTTATAGTGAAAAAAACTAAAAATATGACTATAAATAGGAAAATGGGTAAACAAAGCAATGATAAATTTATATAATAGAATATTGCACAGCAATGGAAATGAATGTACTAGAGCTTTGTGTATTAGTATGGATAAATCTCAGAAATCTTTTGAGCAAAAAAAGAAAGTGCATATTTTGATATCCAGCAGTGAAAAGAATGGTCCTCTTGAAACAGAAAGGTACCTATGAATTACTCATTCTAAAAGCCTGTGGATTGGACTTCCCTGGTGGTGCAGTGGTTAAGAATCCACATGCCATGGAGCAACTAAGCCTGTGTGCCACAACTACTGAGCCTGAGCTCTAGAGCCCACGAGCCACAACTGCTGAGCCCACGTGCCACAACTACTGAAGCCTGTGCACCTAGAGCCCAAACTCCACAACAAAGAGAAGCCACCGCAGTGAGAAGCTCGCACACCACAGCGAAGAATAGCCCCCCCGCTCGCCGCAACTAGAGAAAGCCCGCATACAGCAATGAAGACCCAATGCAGCCAAAAATAAATAAATAAATACATTTATTAAAAAAAAAAAATAAAAGCCTATGGATTTAGAATGAGATACCAAGTCTGTTACCCCTCCATGGTGTTATTTCCTTTTGGCCAATTGTAATCAGATAATTCTTGGTTTTTCTGACTTTTTAAAATTTTGTTCCCCTTTTTGATACTCTTGTGACCCATATTGGTCTGATTTTGGGAGAGATTAATTATATTCAGGATTTTATTACTTCAACTGGTGGTCAAGAATAAACATAAATGAGGTTTGCTTTCTTATTTTTAACACTATGTTAGGTATTCAGGAGTCAGTGGTTGAGTACACTATGATAGTTATATAAAATTTTAAAACACATAAAAATGTTGTCTGCTTAGCTCTAAGTATGCCATGACAGTATGAAAGAATCCATGGGAATGATAAAAATCATATTCCGGATGGTGTTTGCCTCTTGGTATGTGCAGCGTTTTGATTCTTAAAAAGGCTGAAGCATATAAGGCAGAATGTCACGATTTGTTAAAAGCTAGGTGATGGGTGAAAGAATATTCATTACCTTATTCCCTTTTCTGTATTGCTAAAATATATTATTAGGATAAAAGAGAGTTAAGGGGCTTCCCTGGTGGTGCAGTAGTTGAGAGTCAGCCTGCCGATGCAGGGCACATGGGTTTGTGCCCCGGTCCGGGAGGATCCTACATGCCGCAGAGCGGCTGGGCCCGTGAGCCATGGCCGCTGAGCCTGCGCGTCCGGAGCCTGTGCTCCGCAATGGGAGAGGCCACAACAGTGAGAGGCCCGCGTACCAAAAAAAAAGAGAGTTAAGACTTCTCTTTTCATTGCCTTTTATCATGTTATAGAAGCTTCAAATTGTAGCTTAGATTAATTGTTAGGGCTGTTTGTTGAGTCGTGCTGTTTATACATGTTGTGAGATGGTAGTAGTTCTTTTGTCCTGGAAATACTTGTTATCAGGCCTAATGTGTATTCTTAAAGTATCTAGAGACTCTGAATGACCGGCCCTCTGGGAGAAGACCCATTGACATACACGTAGACCTTCCTAGTAGATTCTGTCACAGTACTGTTAATGGGGCTTGTTCTGTTCACAGAATCCTTAAATTGTACAACCTGGAAGAATTCACATCAACACTTGAGGTTTTGACACCTCAAAAGTAAAGAACTCAGCTTTCAGCCTCACAAAAGAATTTTTCCAAATGGCCAGCTAGCATAGGAAGTGCCATCACACCAGGGTCATCAGGGATATGCAAATTGGAACCTCACTGTGACACCACTGCACACCTCCCAGAATGACGGGAATAAAAAAGGCTGAAAATACCAGTGCCAGTTGTTGGGCATGTAAATTGTTGCAACCACTTTGGAAAACTGCATGGTAGTATCTCCTGAAGTCACACATATGCACCCACCTCACTCAGCAGTTCCTCTCCTAAGCTTGTATTCAACATAAATGCTTATGTTAGTCCACAAAAGACGTGGACAAAATGTTCACAGAGGCACTATTCATAGTAACCCTCAGCTAGACAAGACTTAAAATGCCCATCAACTCTACAATGGGTAAATAAATTGTGGTATATTCCCAGGAAAAATTTTATACAGCCATGAGAATGGATGAACTACAATCATATTCACTAATATGAACAAATATCTCACAAGCACAATGTTCAGTGATGAAGCCAGACAAAAAAATTATATATAATGATGTGTATATTCATATAAATAGGTAAAAGTAATCTGTATGTGGGGTAGTGACTAGAGGGAGGGGGGATGAGAGGAAGTTTCCGGGCAGCTGGTACTGCTCTGTTTCTTGATCTGCCTACTGGTTATACCAGTGTGTTCTTTTGTAAAAATTCATTGATCTATACATTTAAGGTTACTGTACTTTTCTTTATTTGTTTTGCTTTAATTAAAAATTAAGATGTTGGGCTTCCCTGGTGGCGCAGTGGTTGAGAGTCTGCCTGCCAATGCAGGGGACACGGGTTCGTGCCCCGGTCCGGGAAGATCCCAAATGCCGCGGAACGGCTGGGCCCGTGAGCCATGGCCGCTGAGCCTGCGCGTCTGGAGCCTGTGCTGCGCAACGGGAGAGGCCACAACAGTGAGAGGCCCGTGTACTGCAAAAAAAAAAAAAAATTAAAATGTTGCCAGGGAAAATTCAGTTATTCATTTTTAAGGTTAATAAGCTAAGCAATTATTATTAACATTTAACAGCTGCCTGATCCAGTGTGACTCCGTTGCAGTACCCAAAATCCTCCAATTAGTTGTTGTATTTGGTTTTCAAATGGGGATGAAGCAGTTAAATAAAGTTAGTCAATGTGAGTTACCCACTGTTTTTTTTTAATTTTTAATTTTAATAGATCTTTATTGGAGTATAATTGCTTCACAATACTGTGTTAGTTTCTGTTGCACACCAAAGTGAATCAGCCACATGCATACACACGTCCCCGGATCCCCTTCCTCTTGAGCTGGGACGAAGTGAGAGTAGCATCAACATATATACACTACCGAATGTAAAGTAGCTAGTGGAATGGGCTTCCCTGGTGGCCCAGTGGTTAAGAATCCACCTGCCAGTGAAGGGGACATGGGTTCGAGCCCTGGTCCGGGAAGATCCCACATGCTGCGGAGCAGCTAAGCCCGTGTGCCACAACTACTGAGCCTGCACTCTACAGCCCACAAGCCACAACTACTGAGCCCACGTGCCACAACTGCTGAAGCCCGTGCACCTAGAGCCCGTGCTCTGCAACAAGAGAAGCCACCTCAATAAGAAGCCCACACACCACAATGAAGAGTAGCCCCCGCTCACCACAACCAGAGAAAGCCTGAGTGCAGCAACGAAGAACCAACACAGCCAAAAATTAATTAATTAATTAATTAAAAGTAGCTAGTGGGAAGCAGCAGTGTAGCACAGGGAGATCAGCTCGGTGCTTTGTGATACCCACTGTTTTTCATCTTTAGTTCATGTCAGTAGGTGACATCAATTTTCATTAGCTTTCCCCCTTGTTTACTCTCAGTTACATTCTTCTTTGGAGAACGTCACTAACACCAATCTGTTTTCTGATTAGGGCTGACAGCAGTGAATGTCTATCCAGTACCCAGTCTGCTCACTTCTCTAGAACTCTCCCGGTGAGTGTGTCTCATGAGGGTGGTGCTTGCTTGATTCCTGTATTTAAGAGATGTCTGTGGGCACTTGCACAGTTTTGAGGTACAAGAAATGCTAATACATTGAAATATTTGGAGAACCAGGAGAAGAGCCAAGGTTGAGTGAAGGAATAAGTTTAATGGCCATGCTATTTAGATAAAGGAAGGTCCTCTTGAAACAGGAAGGTGCCTCTGAATTACTCGTTAAAGTTTGTGGATTTAGCATGAGTTGTAAACAAAGATCTCTTTCCCCTCCATGGCAGTGATTTTCTTTTTCCAATTGGAATCAGATACTTCTTGGTTTTTAGTGACTTAAAATGTTGTTCTCTTATTTATTTGATACTCTTGTGACCCATGTTAATCTGATTTTCAGAGAGATATTAATTATATTCAGGATTTTATTTCTTCTGTTTGTGGTCAAGAACAAATGTAAATGAAGTTTGCTTTCTTTCCTTCATTCATTTTTAATACTGTGTTAGGCATTCAGGAGTCACTGGCTGAGTTTTACAGTCTAGTGGAGAGTTTGACCATCACATAAGCAGTAAGAGGGCAGCATCATAAGTGCTGTGAGTATAGAGTGCTAGAAGCAGGTACAAGGGGCAGTGGACAGAGTCCTATATGCTCAGGGTTTTCATAAAGATTGAAGGAGGGCTTCCCTGGTGGCGCAGTGGTTGAGAGTCCGCCTGCCGATGCAGGGGACAGGGGTTCGTGCCCTGGTCCGGGAAGATCCCACATGCCGCGGAGCGGCTGGGCCCGTGAGCCATGGCCGCTTGGTCTGTGCGTCCGGAGCCTGTGCTCTGCAACGGGAGAGGCCACAACAGTGAGAGGCCCGTGTACCGCAAAAAAAAAAAAGATTAAAGGAGACAGTAAACGCAAAATATGTAGCATAGTGCCTGGCATAAAATGAGTCTCTCAAGAAATATAAGCTGTGATAGCCAGGTTTCTTTTTGTTGTTGTTACTTTATCATCATTATTATTAAGCTGTTGTTCTAGATTCCCTTCCATCCATTTCTTTCTGTCATACCTTCCCATCAAAACCCCAACATGGATCAAGACTAAGATTGACCTTCCCCACTGAGCTTGATCATTACTGAAGAAGATCATGTATTTAGTTTCCAGCCTCATCTGGAGTCTCTTCTGCCGTCAGCTCCTTTGAGTGTCCTGACATCTGTTCCAAATTGCTTGGCTTCTCTCAGCCCCACTGCCCCTCATCTCCTTGGCTCCAGGGCTCAGTTTCCCACTTGACTGGGAAAATAGAGGTCATCATGGGTGATCTCTTTCAGCTTCCTACCCCCTTGCGTAAATTCATGTAGATTCATATCCGTTCTCTGCTTCTTTCCTCTGTTAAAGGCCAGTCCAGCCATCTGTGCCTTTGATCCCGTGCACTCCCACTGCTCTGAACCTTGCTCTGTTAGTCATCCTCCTCCTCCTCCTCCTCTCACGCGTGTTCAGTGTTTTTCTTTTATCTTTTTTTTTTTTTTTTTTTTTGCAGTACATGGGCCTCTCACTGCCGTGGCCTCTCCCGTTGCGGAGCACAGGCTCCGGACGCGCAGACTCAGCGGCCATGGCTTATGGGCCCAGCCGCTCCATGGCATTTGGGATCTTCCCGGACCGGGGCACGAACCCGTGTCCCCTGCATCGGCAGGCAGACTCTCAACCACTGAGCCACCAGGGAAGCCCTGGTGTTTTTCTTTTCCTTGGTCTCTACGCACACTCATAGCTCCTGTCTTAACAAACAAAAAATGTTCCCTTTATCTTGCAACCCCTCTAGTTATTGTCTGTTCCCTTATCCCTCTCATCCCTTTTTGTCCAAATTTCTCAAGAATTATCTGCATTTCTTGGCTCAATTTCCTGTTCCCCTTTGTTCACCCCACCACAACTGGCTTTAGATCTCCTCTTGTGGAACTTTTCTGTATTGACACTGTTCATCTTGTTTTCTTTTCTTCAAATGTGCTGTTTCCTTGGCTGGTTGAGACAGTGTGATTTTTTTTCATGCTGCTCTAACCATTTCTTCTGTCTCTTCCTTAACTCCTCTTTTTTAGCTAGCCCTTTAAAGGTCAGTTATCCCAGGGTCTCTCTTTGGCCCACTGCACTTCTCATTTGACATGATCTCATTTACTCCCAGGATTTCACTACACTTCAATGTCAGCATCACCCAGATCACCAGTCCAGACCTCCTTCCTTTAGCCTCAGACCTGTATGTCCAATTTCATAACAGATGTTTCAACCTGTACTTCTCCAAGTACCTCAAATATGTGCAAAATTAAATTTATTATCCACCCCTCCACCCGCACTTTAACTTGTCTTGTTTTCTGTTTTGGCTTTTGGCATTATCATAAGACAATCAGATCCAGATGGACACCACTGAAATTCATGATTCCCAACCTCATTTGGAGCTTATCAGTCCTTTCTCTGGATAGGATTTCCTCTCTGGTTATCTATGCTAAAGCCTAAATATCACTTTTGATTCTTCCCTCTGCTCCACTCACATGTCTAATCCATCTCCAAGTCATTTTGATTTTTGTCTCCTACATGTTTCTGGCGCCCCTCCCCTCCCTTCCAGGTGTGTTACTACTCATTGAGGCCCTCATCATTCCCTGTCTGGAATTCTCGTTATAACAGCTTCCTGATTACGGTTCCTTTTACTAATATCACCACCTCAACCAGACCTCCGTGTATGCACAGAGCGAGCTCTTAAAAGTGCAAAACTGCTCACCGACCCTTCAGCGATCCCCCTACGTCTGCAGGATAAAGTCACAACCTCCTAGACATGATCAGATAGTTCTAGCCTTGTTTCTTCCCACTCTGTGCTCTGTATTGGCTGTTCCAGCATCACCAAACTGCTTATTCTTCTTTTCTTGCCTCTGTGCTCTAGCTCATGTTGTCACCTCTGGCTTGGAATGTCCACCACACCTCCGGTGTGTACAGCATTCTTCAAATTCTACTCCGGATGTCATATTTCTTAGGGAGCTTGCCTTGAAGTGCTTCCTTCACTAAGCAGTCAGAGCAGCATCTGCGTTTCTCTTACAGCACTTATTTCATTCTGCCTCATCGTATTGATCCATCGATCAGTAGGTACTTTGAGGCTTGAGGAAGCTCAGTAACATCTGAAAATAAATTCCTGTGACTGAATATCTGCCCAGTGCGCTAGTAAATATTTGAATTCACATTCTAAATGATCCGGAACTTTTCCCCCACTAGTTATCTTTTGTCCTTACTTCTTCACTTTTATTCATTTCGTTCATTTTTTCCCAGAATTTGCTTCTCTTCTCCCCGCATCATTACTTGAGGAAATCCTACTCATCTTTGAAGATTTGTTTAAAATGCCTCTTCTTCCTTTAAGGCTTTCCTCCCCATCCCATCCCACCCCACCACCTATGTGCTTTTCTATACCGAAGGCTTTTGTATCTTCATTGAGCCCGCAGCACGCTTGATCCAGTGTCAGGTATGTATGTGTGCTTGTCTCTCTCCACATTTCTATCAGCGACATTCATTGAGCACCTACTGTATTCCAGGCAGAGCATCAGGGATGCCTTGGGGATAGTGCTTCTGCCCTCAGGGAGCTCAGGGGACCATTAACGGTACATTACAGACTAGTGAAATGGAATGAGTTCCACTCATCATCTTAAATGATGCCTTTTAATTATTTATTTTCTGCAGAAACCTGCTTGAGTGTGTCCCTGACTGGGCCTGTGAAGCAAAGAAGATAGAAATATTAGATGTGAGCTATAATCTCCTGACAGAGATTCCTATGAGGTATGCATGTGTTAACGTATATATTATGTGTGTATTTAATTAATTTTCCTATATTTGGGTTGCCTTTCAAGGGTACTTAGATTCATTTGTTCAGTAAATATTGAGTATCTGCTAAGTGCAGGGCAGCGTGAGTGCCGTAAAGAATACAGTAACGCCTAAGGCATAGTCTTGGCCTGCAAGGAACTTAGTAAACAGATAGTTGGGGTGACCTGTGCAGAGATAACTGATAAAATGTAACAAGAGTTGCTGGCATAGGTCGATGACATGATAGTGATAATAGAACATTTGTATTGGATGATTTATTATGAACTGGGCAATGTTCTAAGACCTTCACTTTCATTATCTTATTTAATCCTGTATCAACCTTATAAGTGCTGTTATCCTCCTCTTACAAATAACGAAACTAAGGCTTAGAGTGGGTAGGTAATTTGTCCAACATTGCACTTAACTAGGAAGTGATAGGAGCTGGCATTTGAATGGAGTAGTCATTCTTACTCCAAAGCCTCACCCTTGGTCACTACACTATATAAATAAAATGTTTTAGAAATTCAGAACTTTGGATAATTAGAGAATGCTACATGGAGAATGCCTGTTTGAATTGACCTTTATAAGATGGTAGGATTTCTGTATGTGGAGGGGAAAGATGAAGGTGTTGGGAGGTGTGGGGGGGTATATTAAAAAGTACCAAGATGTGAAATGTGAGGTTATTACTTAGTGGAGTCTTTAAAAGTAAATTAGAGGGTTTGTAGCATAGTAGGTATGAACACAGCTTTGGAGTCAGACTTTAATCCAAATCCTGACTATACCATTTACTACATTTGATGTGAGATCTTTGGCAAATCAAAGTCACTTAACCCTTCTGGACCTAACAGTTAAATGTCCTGGCACATTTTAAGAATTGAATAAGGAGTAGTGTTTGTTATAATAAATTTTGTTATTAGCTTATTATAATCAATTATATTAATAATAAATTCACTGAATTTTTGGTGCTATCTGTCTAGACCTAAAATCTAAATTGATTTATTACACAAATTGCTTTTTTTGTTTAGATGTGTTCTGGGCTGTGTGCTTTCATTAATTCACCTTTTCCCAGAATGACCTGAATGACTTCCTGGTGGGTGGTGGGTAAACATATGGTTGTGGCTGCTTTCTTGGCTCAGGCACCTGTCAGTGATTATACTGTCTAGAAGAACACAATTCTATTAGTTTACTGATTTTAGTTAAATAGCCAAGGGAAGACTCAGGAAGAGAGATTTAAGTCCGTTTTTTGTTGTTTCTTTGTGCTCTATCCCCCTAGAATCCTTAGTAGCTTGAGTCTTAGAAAACTAATGGTGGGACACAATCACGTGCAGAACCTTCCAGCACTGGTGGAGCACATCCCTCTCGAGGTGTTGGATATTCAGCATAACTTGCTCACCAGGCTGCCAGATACCCTCTTCTCTAAGGCCTTAAAGTAAGTACTGTAGATTTTATTTGGAAGAGCAGAATCATTGGCTAAGCAAATTGCCTGGACTTGTCATTGGAGTAACATTTGGAACCATCTTTACAGAGTGTTTATCTCATAATCCAGCTATGGGTGAAGATTTACTTGCAATTTGTATGGAATAAAATATGACACTGTCTTTTTTTTATATAAATTTATTTATTTAGTTGTGGCTGTGTTGGGTCTTCGTTGCTGCATGCAGTCTTTCTCTAGTTGTGGCGAGCAGGGCCTACTCTTCGTTGCAGTGCACGGGCTTCTTACTGCAGTGGCTTCTCTTGTTGTGGAGCACAGGCTCTAGGCGCGCAGGCTTCAGTAGTTGTGGCACACGGGCTCAGTAGTTGTGACTCACAGGCTCTAGAGCACAGGCTCAGTAGTTATGGCACACGGGTTTAGTTGCTCCATGGCATGTGGGATCTTCCCAGACCAGGGCTCGAACCCGTGTCCCCTGCATTGGCAGGGGGATTCTCAACCACTGCGCCACCAGGGAAGCCCCATGACACTGCCTTATGAGGCAGGAATCTTCAACTCAAAAGGTGAAATAACCATCAAGTACTTAGGAAGTTACAGTGTTGTAAACAGATTTAAAGAGCTTAGGAAGGTTCAGGCTTTCATCTCAGAAAGCCTCTTTGATCTTCAAATAGAGGTTTCAGCATTCTGTTACAGCTTCTTTGGGTACTTTTCAGCTTTTGTATTAGGAGAAACGGGCATACCACTGAAGTTAATTTAGTTTTTGCTTCTAGCTTTGCTAAGCTATCACTAAGTTATATTCTTTGTTTGCAGGGCTTTTTTACTCCCTACTTTGAAAACTGTGCATTTAAAGTTATGTTGTTCCAAAAGTATTATTTTCTCATTGTAAATTAACAAATAGTATGTCTTCCTATTTTAATACCTGTAATCAGGTTTATTTAACACGTATGTCACCATTAAATGAAAATTGGTTTTTAATTATAGTTTTCTGTAATATGGAGAAGGCAGTATTGTTCTTCAATTCTGACGTGGAGAAAGCAGAGAGAAACAGTGGTAATTGAACTAGGCGGCAGGAGGCACACAAAAAGCATTTAGCCCTCAAGTGTCTGGCTTGTTCTCTGTCAGTTAATACATCTCTTAATGTGTAATATGCTTGGTTGGAGTTTCCTAAAAATAAAATCTTTGGAAATTCTAAAAAAACATTTGAGGGAAATTTTCTTTTTGGAAAGTTTTAGTGCAGTAACATTTGTTAATTAATAAGTATTTGTTAGTAATGCATTACAGTGCATTTCATTCTGATGACAGTCTGAATAAAATTAGTTTCAGCTCTAGAATCTTTAGTAAGGAAGTTACCTAGCAGTTGTAGCAAATTGTCAATAATATTTAATACTAACTCTGCATGGAGCACTTTTGGGATATATGAAGACACAAACAGACACACAGTTCCCTCAACAACTTAAAAGCTAATTCGCAATGTGGATCATACAGTTTGAAGAAGACTTAAGAACACAGTTTAATAATATTAGCTGCCTTTTGCTGAGCATGTTCTGTATGTACCAAACACCATGCTAGGCAGATTTTTAAAATCATACCATGTTTTACTTCTTAGATTGGTGAAGATTAAAATGAATTATGATACTCAGTGTTGACAAAGGTGCGAGCAAATGCAATCGTATGTCCTTCTAGTGGCATAGCCTTTCTGAAGTATAATTTGATAAAGCCTTTCTGGGGCTCATTTTGTCAGTATATGTATAAAAATCTTAAAGATATATGTAGCCTTTGACCCCACATATTCTGCTTCTGGGAATATGGCCTAAAGAAATAATTGGGTGAGGACTCGAAGGTGCTCATTATAATGCCTATGATGGCAAACAATTGGAAACAGCCGATATGCCCATTATTAGGGGACTATAGGGGGATTGGCTAAATAAATATGATCCTATTAAAATCAGACAAACATTTTTCTAAAGGGTGTTCTCACAGTTCATATATTTGTGCACATGATACTCAGCAACATCGTTTCGGTGGTCATGCAGACAGTAAAACATGAAGCTGTGTTAGAATTAGACCACCACAGAATCCCGGGAACACAACTAAGCCTGCATTCTTCCCTCTGTGCTTGGCTTACATGAGTTGAGTAGAAGGAATTTTGTTTGGGTAGGATCAATCAGAGAAAACTACCTGGAGGAAATTACTTTTGTCATGAGTTTGGGAGCACGGAAAGGCAGTGTTACATACTGAGATGGCATGATGGTTTCCACACAAGAAGGCAACCAGTAGCCATAAAGGAAATGATTTGCGTGTGTTCTGTCAGTCTCAGATACTTGAATGCATCTGCAAATAGTCTGGAGTCTCTGCCCTCTGCTTGCACTGGGGAGGAGAGTCTGAGTGCACTGCAGCTGCTCTACCTGACCAACAACCTCCTGACAGATCAGTGTGTGCCCGTCCTGGTGGGGCACCCGCACCTGCGAATCTTGCATCTTGCAAACAACCAGCTACAGACTTTTCCTGCAAGGTAAGCAAACGCGAACTTTGATCGTATCAGATACATAACATGATTCTGCAGTTGTCAGACTACATCACAGCTGTTTTACTGGGTACTCTTGCTTTATGTTGACCGACTTACTGGTGCTGTGATTCTACTACTTGAATGGGAAGATCTGTACCCTGTTGTTAAGTATCAGTAACCACAGACATGGTGGTTAAAATGTGTTTAATTCTTAGTTCTATTTACTTAATAGTGGACTAAGAATTTTCAACCTAGAAAGTACAGGCTTATGAAATAAATTAAATTCTGAAGATAATTCTTTCTTTTCTCCTTTCAGCACTGATATATAAAATACTGTTGAGTCCATTAATTTGTTCATTTTTATATATGTTGAATGCCTACTGTATGTCAAGTACTATGTAAGTACTAGGGAAACAGTGGTGATTAAGTTACAGTCTCTGTCCTCAAGGAACTTGCAGTCAAATTAGGGAAATAGACAAGTATATAGGCAGTTGCAGTGCAGTGTAATAAATGCAGGATGTTAAAGATATGCACGGGTAGCTGCACTGAAGAGATGAATAGTATTTAGCCAGGCTACATTTATAAGACATAAGAGGGATATTTAGTGTTGTCAAAGTTTTTTTTTTTTACATCTTTATTGGAGTATAATTGCTTTACAATGGTGTGTTAGTTTCTGCGTTATAACAAAGTGAATTAGCTATACATATACATATATCCCTTGTCAAAGTTTTAAACAGTGTCAGTGGAGAAATAAGTATCTTCCAAAATACATTTGATTAAAAAAAATTTTTTTTAGAAAATTTGACACCAGAGGCACTTCCCTGGTGGTCCAGTGGCCAAGACTCCATGCTCCCAATGCAGGACGCCTGGGTTTGATCCCTGGTCAGGGAACTAGATCCCACATGGCACAATTAAGAGTTCGCATGCCACAACTAAAAGATCCCACATGCCACAACTGCAGATCCCACTCGTGGCAACGAAGATTTCGCATGACGCAACTAAGACCCAGCACAGCCAAATAAATAAATATTTTTTAAAAAAAATATTAGGGGTTTCCCTGGTGGCGCAGTGGTTGAGAGTCCACCTGCCGATGCAGGGGATGCGGGTTCGTGCCCTGGTCTGGGAGGATCCCATGTGCTGCGGAGCAGCTGGGCCCGTGAGCCATGGCCGCTGAGCCCGCGCATCCGGAGGCTGTGCTCCGCAACGGGAGAGGCCACAGCAGTGAGAGGCCCGCGTACCGCAAAATAACAAACAAACAAACAAATTATTAAAAAAAGAAAATTTGACACCAGAAAAATCCATTTATACCATAAAGGTAGTCATTAAAAATCATGTTTTCAAAAACTAAGAACATAGGGAAATGACATTTGATATAATTTGAATGAAATTTTATATATATATTTCATATAAAATTATATCATGTTTGATACAATTTGAATGAAAAGAAAACTATTTTTATTCTAATTTTGTTTCACAAATTTTCTTAGAAATGTGTTAAAGTTGAAAAACGTAGAAATTTTAATTTTTGTGATTATAAAATGAGATATTTGGAGATATTGATTGCTTCCTTGAAAGAATTTGAAGAATGGCTTTTATTAATTAATTTTTTTTCTTTTTTTTCCGGCTGCATTGGGTCTTCATTGCTGCGTGGGGGCTTTCTCTAGTTGTGGTGAGCGGGGGCTACTCTTTGTTGCAGTATATGGGCTTCTCATTGTGGTGGCTTCTCTCTCTTTTTTTTTTTTTTTTTTCAGTACGCGGGCCTCTCACTGTTGTGGCCTCTCCCGTTGTGGAGCAGAGGCTCCGGACGCGCAGGCTCAGTGGCCATGGCTCACGCACCTAGCCGCTCTGCAGCATGTGGGATCTTCCTGGACCGGGGCACGAACCCATGTCCCCTGCATCGGCAGGTGGACTCTCAACCACTGCGCCACCAGGGAAGCCCTGTGGTGGCTTCTCTTTGTTGTGGAGCATGGCCTTCAGTAGTTGTTTCTCGCGGGCTCTAGAGCACAAGCTCTGTAGTTGTGGCATATGAGCTTAGTTGCTCCGGGGCATGTGGGATCTTCTTGGACGAGGGCTTGAACCTGTGTGCCCTGCATTGGCAGGCGGATTCTTAACCATTGGGCCACCAGGGAAGTCCCTGAACAATGGCTTTTAAAGTGAATACAGTATCTTAATTTCAGGATGTGATAGATCTCTTGAAATCCTATCAGATTAATTCAGTTGGCCTCAAATATGTTCATATAAAGTGCAAATGACGCACCACTGACAAGTTACATTAGTTTATGAAGCTGTTGGGAGATACCAGATGTAATACTCTGAAACTAATGAATTCCACCTAATTTGACGACACTCTTACTGTTGGAGTGGTCAAAAGCAGGCTGATAGAAAACTTAAAACACACCTAAGAATATGAAACTAAGAAGTTAGAAGTAAGGACAAGGATCAACAGGAGATTACACAAAATTAGAATAATCTGAATACAGATGATAAAACTAAATGTGTGACTTCCCTGGTGGCGCAGTGGTTAAGAATCCGCCTGCCAGTGCAGGTGACACTGGTTCGAGCCCTGGTCCAGGAAGATCCCACATGCCGCAGAGCAACTGAGCCCATGCGCCACAACTACTGAGCCCATGAGCCACAACTACTGAAGTCTGCGCACCTAGAGCCCATGCTCCGCAGCAAGAGAAGCCACCACAATGAGAAGCCTGCGCACCACAACAAAGAGTAGCTCCCGCTCGCCACGACTAGAGAAGGCCCGCGCGCAGCAATGAAAGACCCAACAGAGCCTAAATGAATGAATAAATGAATGAATGAATGGAATTTAGAGCATTATTTTAAAGAAAATGTATGTTCCGTACTGAATAATAAATCTCCTGTGAAGTTATCTCCTGAACAGTGTTATAATTGCACAGGCACAATCCCAAGTCTTTTGTTTCCTTTGGACTATTTTCAGAATCTAGCACAGTTCTGGGTGCTTAGTAAGACACTGAATGAGATACAGATGCTGCGTTTCTATCTATAAGTCAGAAGGATCCAAGTACGGAATTGTGTAAGAGAAAAGCATGAAATTTGGACGTGGGAATATTTTAAAAATATATTATTAAGTAAAAAAAAAAAGCAAGTTATTAAACAATACATATGATAAGCATCATGTTTTAATTCGAAACATAGAGTTTCATGCATTAAAAAGGCCAAGACTACTCTCCACCAAATTGTCGTCGGAGATTAAATCTGGTTGTGGGATTAAAAGGTTGTTTTTTTTATGTTCATCTTTATTTTTCAATTTTTTTCAGTGAGTATTACTATTGTAATAAGAAAGAAAACAATTTTACTGAGCTTAACTATTACAAAGTATTTATCAATTTTCTAGCAATGAAAATTATCAATATTTATGATATGTGAAAAGGGCAGGATATAAATTTCATGTAAAATCTACATATGAAAAATTTAGCAGGAAATTCAGCAAAATGAAAATAGTAATTTTTTCAAATTGATATTATCATTGATTTATTTTCTTTATTTGCTAAACTTTCTATGTTACAGTTTATTATTTTTACAGTGTTTAAAATTGGTAGATAAAGAGAAATCAGAGCAATTTGTAATAATCTGATAAAGGTGTTAGGCCATCTTAAGATGTTTTGCTTACTGTGTGGAAAACTTTGCTTACTGGAGGGACAGTGTGAATCGCCTGCATCACAGTCCCTAGCACAGCGCTGTGTGCATTCTAGGCACTTGATAAATGTTTACTGAAGGTGGATTATGTTATGAATAACTGTAGAAATTTATTATTTTTTTTAATTTATTTTATTTATTTAGTTTTGGCCGTGTTGGGTCTTTGTTGCTGCACAAGGGTTTTCCCTAGCTGCGGCGAGCGGGTGGCTACTCTTCGTTTCGCTGTGTATGCTTCTCATTGCGGTGGCTTCTCTTGTTGCGGAGCACGGGTTCTAGGCGTGTGGGCTTCAGTGGTTGTGGTACGCAGGCTCAGTAGTTGTGGCGCACAGGCTTAGTTGCTCTGCGGCATGTGGGATCTTCCCGGACCAGGGCTTGAACCCGTGTCCCCTGCACTAGCAGGAGGACTCTGTACCACTGTGCCACCAGGGAAGTCCCTAGAAATTTAAAACTAAAAGGAGGGAATTCTCTGGTGGTCCAGTGCTAAAGAATCCGCCTTCCAATGCAGGGGACGCGGGTTCAATCCCTGGTCGGGGAACTAGGATCCCACATGCCTCGGGGCAACTAAGCCCTCGCACCTCAGTTAGAGAGCCCGCGTGCCACAAACTACAGAGCCCACGCTCTCTGGAGCCTGCGCACCACAACTAGAGAGACGCCCACGCGCCACAACAAAGAGCCTGTGCATGACATCAAAGAGCCTGTGCAACACAACAAAGATCCCACGTGCCGCAACTAAGACCCAAAGCAGCCAAGAATTAAATAAATTAATTAAATTTTAAAAAATAAATTAAAAATAAATAAAACTAAAAACAATCTTAGTGATGATTTAGTACAACTTCTTTACGTCATAGCCAAGGCTGTTGATGTCCGCTGACACTAATCTACCCAGTATTTTGCAACTAGTTAGTGGCAAAGCAAGTACTGTAACTGGTCAACCAACCCTAGGCTGATGCCAATTCAGCCGCTTCCTAGAAGTCAGATAATAGGAAGATGTTCATGCCCTAAAGATCCAGCAGCTGCAGTAGAAGCGCAAGGAGGGTTCAGCCCTTGAAATGCACTGAGAGGGAGGGAGATGCGGCTGAGGCTCGGCGAGAGTGTTTGTCCACCCTCGTGGCTGTTTCATTCTGGCTGGTCATTGGGCAGCAGGTCGGTCACCTCTGTACTCCGGCAGCTGTGGAACTTGTTTGGCGGCTGCTCATTCGGGTGCAGTGTGGTATTTTGGTGTTTCCTTTACAGCAAACTAAATAAATTGGAGCAATTGGAGGAACTGAACCTAAGTGGCAACAAGCTTAAAACCATCCCCACGACCATCGCAAACTGCAAAAGGCTGCACACTCTGGTGGCGCACTCCAACCACATTAGCATTTTCCCGGAAATACTGCAGTTGCCTCAGATACAGGTACTTCTGTGTGCTGGAATGGTGTCTGGGGGTGATGGGAGGGGTGTGACTGAGACAGTTCTCTTCTAAGGGAGAGGAAAGTGGCGGTTTGGGATCACAGTATATTTAATTGACTTCTGGGAAGAAATTAAATTCCCTTTGAGGATATAGTAGGACATTGACCCTTAGGGAGTTAAGAATTAACTTAATCTCTGTGTTTTCCTCTCAGTTTGTAGACCTAAGTTGCAACGACTTGACCGAAATCCTGATTCCAGAGTCTCTGCCTGCTACTTTACAAGACCTGGACCTAACTGGAAATACAAATCTGGTTCTGGAACACAAGACGCTAGACACATTTAGGTAGGAAGACTTATGAAGTTGAATCCACATGTGCTGTAACTCCCACCAGCCTTGTGTGGTTCTTCTTAAGGACTGTGGAGACCTCAGTTCATTAAAGGAGTAGAATGAATTAGATCATAAAGCCCCTCAGTTCTCTTCTTTGAGTCAGTTTTCGATGGGTGTTCTGTCCAGCAGTCAGCCCATAGATATTCGAACTCAACATCACGGGTACTGCTCAGCCGTACCCCAGTATCTTTACAGGGCAGGTGTGGGGCTGCACCCCACAGGCCTGCAAGCCCTGTACTTGCCCAACCTCGAGACCAAAGAAAGAGCCCAGAGTCAGCAACAGAGACATCATGTTTTAACGGGTAGGGGGATCTTACATGTCTGAAGGAAGGTCCCGGAGCAACACCCCACTGTGTGCAGCATCTGGTGGGCAGGACATGGTAGTGTCTTTACTACTGGGGGAGAGGGAGGTTACCAGTTATAGAGGGAGGTTGGCTCATCAGTTACCTGGGAAACGAGCAGAGGCACGCCCCCTTGCCAGCCCTTTGATAAACTCTCATAGTAGAGAGAGTTCTGATCTAAAGATGAGAACAGTCTCTAGCTGGGGCCGAGTGAAGTGGGGGTGGGGAGATAGGTATGCAGGCATTTACCGGATCAGGCTCTGTGATTCAGAGGGAAGGTCAGTCAGGCGAGTAGAGTGTGGGTGAGGCAGGCACTGGTTGGGCAGGGTCATACAGAGAGCAAGAGAACAGCCATCCTGAGTGGGTGTGATTATACAGCAGGCATAGGTAATTTAGGTGGCACAGATCGCATTACATTACATCTAAGACAATGCAAGCTCATTCATTGTACCAAGACTTCACTGTATCAAAATACTTAAAATAAGTAGACAGTTGAAACTTAGAAATCTTTGTTGTGCTTAGTTTTTCATTGAAATGAACGGCATCGATTATAACAAAATTGGCCCCTATTTCTTCCTCCTACCCCTTTCCTTTCTCTCCCTTCTTTTTTTTTTTTTTTTTTTTTTGCGATAAGGTGGGCCTCTCACTGCTGTGGCCTCTCCCGTTGCGGAGCACAGGCTCCAGACGCGCAGGCTCAGCAGCCATGGCTCACGGGCCCAGCCGCTCCGCGGCATATGGGATCTTCCCAGACCGGGGCACGAACCCGTTTCCCCTGTATTGGCAGGCGGGCTCTCAACCACTGCGCCGCCAGGGAAGCCCTCTCTCTCTTCTTGGCTAGTGGGTCAGCATACTACTTTCTTTGGTCTCTCTGGAAATTAGTCTTGGTCTGTCAACAGATTATTTTATAAAAACGTAAATTATTGTTGGGATAGCTTCTGTAAAGTACAGAAGCATATACGGTTTAAACTTCCCTTCCTCCACTTCCCACAGCCATATCACCACCCTGAAAATTGATCAGAAACCTTTGCCAACCACTGATTCTACAGTTACATCAACCTTCTGGAGCCATGGACTGGCTGAGATGGCAGGGCAGAGAAACAAGTGAGTATCATGGCCATGGAGACTGAGAAAGTTCCCCTGACATCTGGGAAAGGATCTGGTGCTGAAAGCTAGGCCATGTTGTTCTCCTGTTGGACATAAACAAATCACAGAATGCCAACATCAGATAAGATTCCTCTGAGACCATGATCCAGTAAGACAAAACAAAATGAATGTGCAGTCCACAAAACACCCACACCCCATCTCATGACTAAGATGGGTGACTGCTACTTTCTTTATCAATCACAGCTTTGTCCCCATGCTAATCTTCTTTCCCTGTAGATAAGATTTATTGAGGTACGCAACCATAGAATAGCCCTACTTTCTGACAGCACCCAATCTAGTATGATCCCCCACTTTGTTAGATCTTCCCCAAAATGACCCAGGCAGACACAAATCCTGTACTAGAGTTTTTCCAATACCCTCTTATATACCCCAGAGTCCCATGGTGTGCTTTCTCTTGTTGCAAGGCATAATAAACTCAACTTATGCAACCACAGGTATGTTGTGCACCTGGGGGAGTGTTTGGCTGAAGGGTGTTGAAACTAGTCCTTAATCACTACGAAGAGAAAACATCTAATTTTCCCAGCCTTCCACAGCATTGCAGAGCTAATATGTACTGCTCCTGAATGTGGCTGAATTCCCCCTTTTCTTATGGCATCAACTCTTTAAGATGCTGCTTACTTATCTTCTGTAACACTTTTTTTCATGTGTAGATTAGGATTTACTACTATTCTTCTCCACCCTCAATCAATACTTACTTTTTTAAAGAAGCCTCCCTGGAGAAGAATGCTTTACCACTAACTTTCTTCGTTGTTTGTCTTTCTCCTGTTTCTGTGATAGGCTATGTATATCTGCTCTAGCTGTGGATAACTTTGCAGAGGGCGTGGGAGCTGTGTATGGCATGTTTGATGGGGACCGAAATGAGGAGCTCCCTCGCCTACTCCAGTGTACCATGGCAGATGTGCTTTTGGAAGAGGTACAGCAGTCAACAAATGACACAGTTTTCATGGCTCACACCTTCTTGGTATCTCACAGGTAAGCAGGTGGGTTGAATAATTCCTAACTTGGCCCTGCTTTTGGAAAATAAATCTCACTAAGCCAGAAGGTCAGGGTCTCAGTTATAAGTACAGGGGCAAGGTGAGATCTTGCTCTTTGTTCTGTGACCATTCTCTCCATCAGCATGGAATGTGGGGACTTTGGCTCTTTGAAGAACCTGTGGAGGCATCTGTTTTCCCTGTTGAAACCGAAGGCTGCTGAGAAGCTGGAAAGCCCAGAAATCATGCGCAAAAGGTTGTGTGTGTGTATGCGCATTTCGGGGAAGGAAGGTGGTAATCCTTTATAAGAGACCTACGAAAGGTTAAGCACTCATCAGATTCTTGTGTTTAAAATACTTATTATTGGGGATTTACCAAGTAATCTCCTGTAATCTAAGCCACTTAAGGGCAAAAACCCTATAAACCAAACTGTTGAAAATCTCTTAGTGGCTAATAGAGCATCTTGCACGTCAGGTGGGCTGCATAAAGGGTACATACAACTGAGAGGGTGTACCTTCGTATAATCAAGGTTGAAACGGAACAACCTGGAGCCCGAGGTGGTTTTATCTGTCATTATAACACAAAGATGTTGGGAAAGGATTCTGTTTTTCAGTAATAGAATTGAGCCTAGGGACTTGGCAAAATAAAGGGTGTGGGAAAGGAAACTCAGTTTATGAAGCACTTCCCAAGAGCTGGGCACTGTACCAAGCATTTTTCATACTGTACCTTTAATTTTCAAAACAAGCCGTGGAGGTGCGTATTTTAATCAGAAAAATTTCTCGGAGCATCAACTTGCTGAGGATCTATAGCCCGTAAAT
Source organism: Leucopleurus acutus (assembly GCF_964270905.1). Taxonomy (NCBI): domain Eukaryota; kingdom Metazoa; phylum Chordata; class Mammalia; order Artiodactyla; family Delphinidae; genus Leucopleurus; species Leucopleurus acutus. The sequence continues at coordinate 14,662,122 of NC_139162.1, read as the reverse complement.
GGCAGAGCTGGAATTTGAAACCAGATCTTTCTGATAGCATCTGCTCTGTACTTAGCATTGTGTACCAAGCGCTGAGGGGGATGGATGCCATGTGTATGGGAGAAATACAAGGAAAATTATGGGCCTTCCTTCAGGGAACTTACAGCCTAAGTAAGTGGTTCACAAAGTGTTGTTCTAGGACTAGCAGCCTCAGCATCACCAGAAACTTATTGGAATGTAGATTATTGGGCCAGCCCCTTACCCACTGAATCAGAAACTCTGGGGGTGGGCCCAGTGTTGTCTTTAACAAGCCCTTCAGGTGTTTCTGATTTGCTACCGTTGGAAGCCACCGAATTAGGTCATTGTAGTCTATGATCAGACAAGCAGAAGCAACAGAGAAAGCTGCACCTTGTCTCCTCTACCCGGACCCTTTTGGTAAAATTTCTCAGCTAAGAGTAGAAGGCGAGGCTGTCTTCACCATCATCACTCACATCAAGAGGCTGCCCTCAGACGGAGGAGGGTGAAGCGGCTTCAGTCACACGGCAAAGAACGAGGGAGTCATGGACAGGAAGGACTGCTGCTTTCTTCTAAAACTAGCTGCCATGTTTTCATTTTCTTTTCTTTCTCAACAGGAAATTAGGAATGGCTGGCCAGAAGCTGGGCTCTTCTGCTCTCCTTTGTTATATCCGCCCTGACACTGCCGATCCAACAAGTAGCTTTAGCTTGACCGTGGCCAACGTTGGCACGTGCCAAGCAGTCCTGTGCCGAAGTGGGAAGCCACTGCCCCTGTCTAAAGTCTTCAGCCTGGAACAGGACCCAGAGGAGGCTCAGAGGGTGAAGGACCAAAAAGCCATCATAACAGAGGTGAATCTTGCTCTCCACCGGTCACTTCCGCTCCCCGAATCTAATGAATGCTGTTCTGCATAGAACAGTGAATGTCCATTTTCTTCCTATCAAGCCCTGTAAATTGTATCCAATCCTGAAAATAGTAATAAAAGAAAATCTAATGAGCAGCTAATGACTAGCAGAAAGAAAAAGCAAATTAATTAGAAATGAAAAATCCTAATTTGTGGTCCTTGAGACATATATAGCATGTAAAATAAATGTAAATGTCCTCCTTGGTTAATTTTCATCTGGTTTGTTATTCCAAACAGAAGAAAAAAAGTTTTATAGTTTGACATCCCTGTTCTGAAATGAAAAGTTTCACAGTATTTTTCCTTTTTAAATTGTATATGGCTTAGTATACTCTGGTATTGTTTTTTTTAATAAAGAAGCATCAGTATCTCTATAACTTTTCTCTCTTTTCAGAAGTTAGCATAACGTTTTTTGCTTTCAAAAAGACTTTAGCAATTACATGTGGACATTGTTTACTGCAAAGCAGAATTTTGTTCAGATCTTTTGCCCATTTTTAATTGGATTGTTTGTTTCTTTATTGTTGAGTTCTTTGTGTATTTTGGATACAAGTCCTTATCCGAAATGTTTTGCAAATATTTTCTCCCGGTCTGTGGCTTGTCTTTCATTCTTTTAACTGTCTTTTGCAGAGCAGAAGTTTCTAGTTTAATGAAGTCCCGCTTACCAATTTTCTTCTTTCATGGGTCATGCTTTTGGTGTTGTATCTAAAAACTCATTGCCAAACCCAAAGTCACTTAGATTTTCTTCTGTGTTATCTTCTAGAAGTTTACATTTAGGTCTGTGTTTTATTTTGGATTAATTTTTGTGAAAGGTGTAAGCTGCTCCATGTCTAGGTGTTTTTTCTTTTTTGGCATGTGAGTGTCCAGTTGACCCAGCACCATGTTTGGCATGTGAATGTCCAGTTGACCCAGCACCATGTTTGGCATGTGAATGTCCAGTTGACCCAGCACCGTGTTTTGAAATAGACTGTCCTTTCTTCACTGAATTCCCTTGGCTCCTTTGTCAAAGATCAGTCGACTATATGTGTGGGTCCACTTCTAGGCTGTGTGTTCTGTCAGAATTCTGTAATAAGGACTATAAAAGATTCCATCCAAGGAAGCACAAAACCAAAAAATGTATCATTATAATGTGGTTGATGCTATGGAGATTCGGGAAATTTGGTCTTAGGAGAGTCTTTCAGTCAAAACAAATGAAAGATAAAAGATAACTTTTTGCTTGATTAGTCTATTACAGAATTTAGATAATGTTCAGATTTTTCTTAGGGAGTCCTGGACAAGTAGGAAACATTTTTATAACTACAGACATTTATTGTTTTCTTGTTATTTGCTAAGCATTGTACTTTCACTGTTTTGTTTAAGCTTCACAATAACCCCCATGAAAGAAGTGCTTTTATTTTCATTTTACAGGTAAGGAAAATAAGATTATAAATTTCGAGAGTTTGTGACAAATTCTGATAAATGAGGCAGGATTTTCACCCAAAGAATGACTGCAACTATGAAATTAGCATATTGAGGGCTTTAGCAGTTTTGTTTGGTTTTATCTTGAGAAGAAATCAATGTGAAGCATCTGGCAGATAAACATTCCCAGCCTGCAACCAGGGTTATTCCTTTTCCTCTGAGTTTAGAATTACATCATTCTTGGTACAACCATTACAGAGTAGGTAAATCATGCCACAGATTTCAGACTTTAGGCATTATTCGGTGCTTTAGCTATAAAAATTCTCTTAGCCATTCCGTATCTTCAGTCCCAACTCTGCCTTTAAATGAGAAGTCGTATTTAGTGACCCATCTGAGTTTTGGCCCCTCCAAGAATACTAGTGATGAGGAATTGATAGTTTTGCTTATTGTTTTTCTAACAGATGTTTCTCTATTTAAGAACATGCTGAGGCCTATACTTCATGTTAGAGCAAATATCTTTTGAGACGGAGGTGCCTTTTAGCCACTTAATTTTAATTGGTTTTAACTCAGTCCTCTGAACTATTTGCAGAATAATACCCATTTGATATTTTGTCCTTTTAGAATTCTATACATTTATTTTTCGTAAGTCCACTTAAAATTACACAGATCCTAGGAAAAACCACATAACATGTCAATTCTGTTTTATTGTAGAGCCCTAAGCATTGTGATCTAGAGAGATATAAAATTCGGTGTCATTGTTGCTTGTTTCTCAGAGTTTGCATTCTGCTTGTCTCTAGGACAACAAAGTGAATGGGGTAACCTGCTGTACCCGGCTGCTGGGCTGTACATACCTCTACCCTTGGATCCTCCCCAAGCCCCACATATCTTCCACTCCACTTACCATTCAGGATGAGTTGCTGATTCTGGGAAACAAAGCATTGTGGGAACACTTGTCATACACAGAAGCAGTCAACGCAGTATGCCATGTACAAGACCCATTAGCGGCTGCCAAGAAGCTGTGCACATTAGCGCAGAGCTATGGTTGTCAGGACAATGTGGGTGCGATGGTGGTTTATTTGAACGTTGGCGAGGAAGGCTGCACTTGTGAAATGAATGGGCTCACCCTCTCAGGTCCTGTGGGATTTGCTTCAACCGCCGCCATCAAGGACCCGCCCAAGCCAACCACTCCTTCCTCCAGTAGTGGTATTGCCTCTGAGTTCAGTAGCGAGATGTCCACTTCAGAGGTGAGCAGTGAGGTGGGATCCACTGCCTCTGACGAGCATAACACTGTTGGCCTGGATGCTGCCTTGCTTTCAAGGCCAGAGAGGCGCTGCAGCCTCCACCCAACGCTCACATCAGGGGTGTTTCAGCGCCAGCCGTCCTGTGCGACTTTCTCCAGTAACCAGTCCGACAACGGCCTGGACAGTGATGACGACCAGCCCGTTGAAGGGGTCATGACAAATGGCAGCAAGGTGGAAGTAGAAGTAGATATCCACTGCTGTAGGGGCAGGCAGCTTGAGAACTCTCCCACTCTTAGAGAGAATTTTCCTATCCCATGCCTCGAGGAACGTGCTAGAGGGTTAGTTTTTGGGATCCGAAGACAGAACAGTGTGAATAGTGGCATCCTTCTGCCAGTGAGCAAAGACAAGACGGAGTTACAGAAGTCTCCCTCCACTTCCTGTCTCTACGGAAAGAAGCTCTCCAATGGCTCGATTGTGCCCCTGGAAGATAGTCTGAACCTCATCGAAGTGGCCACAGAAGCACCCAGGAAAAAAACTGGCTATTTTGCTGCCCCCGCTCAGCTGGAGCCGGAGGACCAGTTCGTTGTACCTCGTGACCTCGAAGAAGAAGTGAAGGAACAAATGAAACACCACCAGGAAAGCAGGCCTGAGCCTGATTCCAGCGAAGAGGGTCGGACCGAGCTCGCAGAGGAGTTTGACACGGCGCTGTAGTACTCCCCTGGGGGCCATGGTGCTGGGAAGGCTGTGAGGTGTGGGGTAGGGCACCCTACCAGGGGCACTCTGCCTCTGCATTTGTAAACCACAGATGAGAGGGGGGTAGAACTCGGAGCCAGACATGGTGAGAGCTGTCAGGGTCTTGCTCTGGATAAGCTAGTAAACACCATCAGTGTTCAGTTTCACATTTAACCTGCATTGGGATCCCCAGGGCTACTGGGGAGCAGGCAGGCATTGCCCTGTACCAGTCCTACCACCTGCCATTAACCCTTTCTCTCCTAGGATAATTTTGAGAATTTGCCTGCCTGGGCAGGAAAGGGACTATTTCTGTGGAGGAAATAACTGAAGATTGATTCCCTTTACTGATTGCTGCTGTTGGATCTCTGTGACAGAGAAATCACCTTATATCTCAACCTGACGGGATGCAACGTGACTAGTCACATGGCTTTTCCTTCTTCTCTACGAGAATACAGCCTATCAAAATGATGTTTATTGGAAATGTAGAACCAATCAAACAGATCATTTATGTATGTGATGTAGTGAGAGCACTTTTCATTGACTGTGAACTTTTTATTTTTGAATCTGCACTCGAGCCAGTCTTCTTAGAGGCAGCCCAGCGCCTTTGTCCACAGGCAGGATGATCGTCGGGTGTTGGCGCCGGCTGTGAGGGTTCTAGGAGGTTCTAGGAGGGGCCCTGGGAAATTGATTTAACTGTTGGATGTCAGGCTGTGAACGTTCCTGAGACACAGGGGAGTAGGACCTTCTTTTGGGGATGAAGATAGGGAAGGAGTGAGGACTAAGACTACTTCCCCCCAAATCACAAAAAGAATAACTCCTTGACAAATGTGACACCTGCTAGGAACCTCCCAGCAGGTCACAAGAGAGGCATTTGGGGATTGGCCTCTTTCCATAACATGTGATGGAGGTGGCAGTCAGCCTCCTAGCACGTAGGGCCAAGGCTGCTGCTGCTTACATGCAAGTAACCTTGAGTTATAGATGACTCTGAACAGACTGAGGCCGAACGAGCACAGATGGATGGATGGAGCTTCCGGGTTAGGCAGTTTCCTTCTCTTGCTCTAGAGCAGAGAGATGGTTTTCTAAAACATCAGGAGTGAGTTGAGGGTTCACCTCTTAATGTTTAACAGAGTCTTCTTCTGAAAATGCTTATCCATCTCACATGGTTTCACAGTATTGGGCTCAATTTCTGAAAGACTTAATTGAGAAAATCCTAAGCTTACAGAAAACCTGGTTTACTGATTTTTTTTGCACATTCCATGTAACCCTTGCAAAATGCAGTTCCTTCCATAATTCTGTTCTGTTGCCTTTTCTTTTAGAAGATTTACTTAGGAAAATTAATTCCTCTTTATTCCTGCGAAGTTTTGACATTGCTTAATGTTACCCAGCGGGGAATGTGCTTTGAATTTTTAAATACTTTCACAATTAAAAAGAAAATAGAGTGGAACCATTTTTAATTTGTTTCATGAGAAACAAAATGTTAAAGATAAGGTTAATCTATACATATATTTGTCTTTTTTTTTTTTTTTTGGGGCGGAGGGAAGTTTTGTTAAAGCAGTGGTAGAAAACCAGATGACCACTCCACAAATGGTTATGTATCCTCATCTTCTCAGAGGCCCCGTACCCATGTGCGTGTGTCAGTGGGGTACACTCTTGGGGGGGTTCCACACCAATGGCTGTCTAGTGTTCAACCCATCAAGGATCTGAATTTGAGTCCCCAAATTACCAGGAACACAGCTTTTCTGTGTCAAGCTACTGGTTAGCTACTGCAAAATTTTAGAACTCAGGTCTTGATTTGAAGTAGGGAACACAGTGGTTCATGCAAAGTTCAGGTGCTGTAAGAAAGATGGGAACAGCAGTATGTTGCCGCCTTATTTTTTAATAGAAAAATTGGGGGGGGAATGAAAATGACGGAAAAAACCCAAGATGACAGTGTTGGAAATTATTTTGGGAATATACCACTTCAATAGTATAGTCTTTTAAAAATTATCCTTTATCTGTGAACCTTTTCTTGTCTTAGCTTCCCCCTCTACTAATTGGAACCACCACAAAACCCAGTTATGAAGTGACTTTACTAAAAGTAAATGTATTTACTTTTTAGTCAGAAGGACCCTAAAGTTCCAGATGTTCTTTTATGTGGTAGATTTATGTTCAGGAAATGTTAGGTTGTATGAAAACCTTTAATATAGGCTACACCAAAACTGACTGCTCTTTTTTGTAACTTCCTTTGATTCATTTCCCTCTATAATTGCTCTTTGTTAAAACAGGGGATGAAAAGGCCATAGCCCATCACCAAAAATACACAGAACTCTTTTGACCTATGAAGTCATTTACAGTTATTGTGTGATCTGATTAGGTTGTCAGGTGGTGAAAGCCAGTAATCTGTCTCCAGGTGAATGTAATCTACTTCCCAGGACTTCACCCAGAGATGTGTTCCCCAGGTGGGCAGAGGCCCGTTGATCTCTAGCCCAGAGATCCCAGCCTCTGCATGGTTCTCAGGTCCTTGTGAGTACCTCCCATTTAATAGAGACGTTTAAGAGAATTTCTGAAAGAACATCACTCCTGCTTAATGGGAGCAGTCCAGGAGTCCCATGGAAGAAAGAAAAATACGCAAGTCTTGGCAGCCATGGTATTTTTATTTTTATCCAAATGGATTGAAAATACATTTGAAAATTTGAATGCTAGTATGTCATACATCTACCATGCTACCATAGAGTCATTGAATTACCACTCCTCATTACAAGAGAGGGCTTTATTATACTACTGTAGAGTGTATGTGTGCAATAAGTTGATGAATTCATTTTCCTGGTGTATAGAAGAGCCAACACAAGCAGCTTGGTGAGCATTGGGTGCTATTTTCTAGGAGATGGAGCCAGTGAGGTTTGGCTGATCTACCGAATATCAAATGATGCCCTTCTTTCCGTGTAGGCTTTCAGCAAAAGCAGGTACTTGGAAGCCACAGGCTCACCTTCTCTATCTACTCAATAATTACTAATGAAGAGACCTCCATAAGGGAGCACTTGGCTGTTATTGATAAATGTACCAACTATTAAATAGTCTCCAAGCCATTCAGTGATGTCCTCAGCATCACTATAGAACTGTCTTGTGTCACTTTTTACTTCCCCCTGGGTGAGGACTTTCAGACTCCCCCAATGGCAAGTTAATCTTTCTCTCCAGTTAGTGACTTTTGCCCCATAGTTGGGTAAGCACTTCCCGGGTTGAGAAAAGCAGCTACAGTAAATCCTGCTCTGTTTCCCTCATTTGATGATCATTCAATCACACATAAGCTCCTTCAAAATTTCACGCACATCTCTCAGAAGCTGTAGGGTTTTCTCTCACTGTCGCCAGTGGATGTCATCCAGACAGTGAGTTCATATCTTATGGTTTTGTGCAATCATTGTCATATTGTAGTCCTAAGACTCATTATAGTGTATTTTTGATATTTTTGAAATGTGTTAAATTTTTTAATTCAATAATATGAGCCAGAGCATGTTGCAGCAAATCTATTGTTTGTAAAAAAAATAATAAATAACAATAACAATAATAATAAATAAAATAAAATGGAATCTTTTTCATGGCTTTGTTTTAAAATGGACTACCTGTTATTTTATAAGTACTTTATTTTAGCATGAAACTGTAATTTTCTCTAACTTGTATGTGAAATTAGTTTCTTAACCAAAAGCACCTTTAGGATTTTTCTGCTTTTTCTTGTTGTAGGGGAAGATAACAAATGAAACCACATTCCATAACACTCTATGAAGCTATGAGTTAAGGCAAGAATAAATATTTTTGATCACCATTTAAGCTGAAATAGCAATAAAGATTTTTTACATTAAGAAATATTATATTCTAACTTGGTTTATATGTTTAAAGAAATCCCAAAGACAGGAAGCATGGTCCTTATTTCCATGCAGGTTATTAGCTGACTAGAGGGAACTTAATTTGTAAATAACCTACAGCTCCTCTTAAACAAACCACAGAACTACCAGTGATACAGAGGAACTAAGTGGGTAATCTGGCCATCGTGTCTGTCCTAATGGCTTTGGTGTTAGAGTTTAAGACAGTGGTGAGTTTTGGCTCACACGGTACGTCTAATCTAGCTAAGCCTCTAAATTGTTCCCCTCCCCTCTCCCCATTGGTTGTCTCCCATAATCTCTGGACTTCCAAGCAAGATTAGCTACCTCTCACTCCAAATAAAGGCCCAGTTGAAATCATTTTGCAGGTGTCCTCCTCGTTTAGCAGAATGAAATTTTGAAAACTTCGTTCACCAACTGTTCCTTGAGCACCTCCAATGTGCTGGGCTCAATGCCACCACCTACTTTCATACCTTGGTTCCATGACACGCACACCTGCCTACAGGGTGGCAGAAGTGAACTTCTCTGAGTGTGTTCTCTCCTTCGTGTGATATTGTCTCCCTGGTACATCACGCACCACAAGAGCACGTTAGTCACTCAGAACACTTTCCCGTGTGTGATTCACTGGGTCTGAGTTTTTCCTCTGCTACTTAAAAAGATTTGACTTTAGTTAAGGTCACCTCTCCAAGGCAGGTGTTTTTTTCTCGATTGTTAAATGGAGATAATAGTCTCTCTCTCAACAGCTGTGAGCTAAAATGAGATGATGTCAACAAATGCTTCCTTAGCTCAGTACTGGACCGGGCACAGTGAGCACTCAATGAAATGTCAACCATTGGGCGAGCCACTTAGCCTTCTTGAACCTTCATTTCATCTGTAAAATGTAAGAAATCTTGACCTGCCAACCTGCCAAGTGGTAGTAACTAAGGCAAGTTTTGCTAAGGCATTTTGAATGTCGCTACAGTGATTTGAGAGGAGCTGAGCTGGACCAGTGCACCACACAGGGGTCGCAGTGGCCAAAGTCCTCATTTTTCCAAGCCCCGGACCCAGACACGGGCAAAGCTCTACTCAGGGTATGTTTCAGGGAATAAATCCTAGGTGAGAATAGTGTGTGTTGGGAAGTTTTTTGGGGGGGTTCAGGTGGGAAATGGGTTGTTTGATTTTTGCTGCTGTTAGACTTGTCTTACCACTCAGTGAAAACTCTGCGGGACTCCAGCCACTGCCTCGGGCTAAGGTGGTGAGCAGAAGCGGCTTTCTGTGGCACTGGTGTTTGTATTCTAAGCTAGCAGTGTAGACTTCTAGTTGTTGTTTTCCTCCAAGCTTTACTTTTTGTAAAAGTAGAATCTAGATATTTTCTCATTTCTGTTTGAGGTTTAGTTTTGATCCTTCACCTTGGATAGGTTCTATAAGAACTAGCAATAGGAAGGATTTAAGAGGAGAGAGGAAAGGTAATATATTCCAGAGAAAAGAGTCAGCAAACATGCAGGGGTAAAAATGGCCAACACACATCAGAGGAAAATGACATTGACTGAATTTTTTTAATAGCCACTTTGGCATACATTGAAACGGGCTTATGTTTGCTGATTTCTTACTAACTGAATAGACAGTCTGAGATTTCTGTCAAAATTGCTGTTTTTAGAAGTGTACTAAAAATTTGGTTTGAACTTATTAATAGTTTAAGCTCATTTATAATATGAAAATAAAACAATGTTATAAAAAAGATGGCAACTAGAAAAACTACCCTTTATAATAAGAACATGTATATTTCTAGTTGCATCTTACATGAACGGAATATCTGAGACTAGTTGTAAAGTATAAGCACAGCTATAAAACTTTAGGTTAAAATTACTGAAAGAACTTTATTTTTCAGATTCAGTGTTAATGATCTGTTACATTATGGAAACAATTCAGAATTGTGAGAGATTACAATCGACCTTTGAAGGCCTACTCTGTAGGGCGCTGGAAGGGATGCAGAAATAAAGAAGGCTCCAAAATGTCTGTATAGTCTAGTAAAATCAACTGCTTTATCTTTGTACTTAGCTGAATAACACGTTTAAGAAGTTTATGAATTTTATTTCTCACTATTTGGAGGCGTCATATTTCAGGAAATTATAAAATATTTCAGGAAAGTGAATTCCAATCAAATGACTTGAAACAAGAAAGCAACTAGCTTGGAAAGGTGGCAAAAACCATTTTATCTGAGCCCTACCCCAGGAATCCCGAGGAGGAACACGCATGCTAAAAGCACCTACCTGTCTTCAGGTTTCAGGGATCCAACCTCTGGGACCCATGCAGTCATGGTATACTGTCGAATGGGCAGGAGAGTTTTCTTCCAGGAGAGAGCCAGAATGTAATTACTCATTTGGAATCTAATCACACAAATGCTTTATAATCATTCCCCTGGGATCAAATATAGGGGGAAACGGCATGTTTTTCTTAGTGACTTTAGTTTGGTCAGGCAAGCTATTTCCACTATAACACTGGGCCTGCTACCCCTGATGTGTTGTTCTCATCTTTCAGAATTTCTCTGGCTACTTAGTATTATTACCTTACCATTTGGTAAGAGAGTCAAACCATAAGCGTATATGCAAACTTCCAATGTTGATCTTTGTAGCGAAGGTGGAGGTATTTTTTTCTAGCTCTCAGCCAACAAAGACATTGATAGAAAAATGGGATGATTATCTAGCTTTGCACTGGTGCCAAAGGGAACATTTATAAAATCAAGTACATGAAAACCACATTTATGTAATGTGGTTTTTGAGAGAAATAAGGAAGCTGGGTTGACTTTTAGGTTCCAGTAGTAGATCTCAGAGTATCCCAGACCACAGGTATTCTGGTGCGTCATTATAATTGCTGTGCTGTTCTTGGCTGTCCTTGTAGTGCTTCTGTTCTCGGTAGCTCCGCAGGGCCAGCACCACGCTGGCGCCATACATCACCACCAGAAGACAAGCAAAGGTGGCTGCTGCTCCATCAGTGCCTGCCAGCTGGCAGTTCATCCAGGTGAGACCCCTGCGGGCATAGACCCTCTCTCTTGTCCTGCAGGTGTCTGTGGCATTGATCCGCAAGGCCGCGTGGAGGTAAAGGCCGATGCCTACGCAGTAGCCCAATGCCGCGAGGAGGCTGAAGGCGGCCTCAAAGAGGAGCCACTTCCCCGGCAGTTTGTTTAGACTCTTGGCTCCTTGGAGTAAAACACCCAAGGTGAGGACACCCAGCCCCAGAGAAACAGCCATGCCGCTGTATATCAGGGGCGCCCGGAGGATCGTGTACTGCTGGTCCAGCTGCCGAACCTGCTCCAGCTCAGTGCCCTCAAACGGTGAGTAATAGCCGTTCCCAAAGCCACCGCCGCTGGCAAAGCTGGCACTGAATCCAGCAAGGACAAAGTAGGAGGCCACGATACACATGAGAACCATCCCATTCAATATCACCTCCACTATCTGTATCACACCTAGGAGGAGAGAGATTGGGAATTTAACACTGACATCACTTACCCAGGAAAGCTCTCTAGGTCAGGCAAGAGAAATACCACCTGATTGTGAGGACACGGTCAGACTCAACATTAACATCCTTGGTTTTTGTTTTTTAATACTCATGTTTGAAAATCAAAATGCCACTGTGGAAAAACTTTCGGCCGTTACTTTAAAAACTATACATACATTTACCATGTGACCTTGCAACTGTACCCCTGAACATTCATCCTAAAGAAATGAAAACTTTGGTCTACACAAAAACATGTACACAGATGTCACAGTAAACCCTAATGCTCTCCAATGGGCGAATGGTTCAACAATCTGGTACAGCCATCCCCAGGGGAAACTCTACTCAGCAATGAAAAGGTATGAGCAGCTGATACTCGGAACAGCTCGGATGGATCTCAAGGGATTCATGATGAGTGAAAAAAGCCAGTCTCAAAAGGTTACATACTGTATGATTCCATTTACATAACAGTCTCAAAATGAGAACAGATTAGTGGTTGTCAGGGAGGAGTGGGATTGGGGGAGCGGGAGGGGGATGGGTGTGACTATAAGTGGGGAGCGTAGGGAAGTTCCAGTGATGGAACAGTTCTGTAGCTGATTGTGGCAGTGGTCACACGAATCTACACAGGTGATAAAACCGCACAGACCTACACTCACACAGACATGAGTGCGTGTAATACTGGTCAAATCTAACTAAGCTCTGGAGAGTGTCAATTTCCTGGTTGTGATTTTGTACTATAGTCACCACTGGGGAAAACCAGGTTAAGGATACACAGGATCTCTGTTCTATATTAGCAACGTTTTGTGAATCTATAATTATTTCAAATTTTAAAGTTTAAAAAAAATCAAAATGACATAAAAGGGCATAAACTGAGAAAAATCACCCCTGTCCCTGTCCACCCTGTTCTCTACCCCCAACCACTTTCATTATTTTCTGATATAACTTCCCAGCGTTCGTTTATGCAAGTAAAAGCACTCAAATCTGAATTTCATCCCCCCTTTCCCTGCTTGTGTCACAGGGAGGACACCACACACACTGCTCTGCATCGTGCTTTACTCTTCCTGGAGATGTTTTCAGATCAGCTCCTACAGTGTCCACATGCTCTGTTACGTGGCCTCCAAGCCCGCTGTGTGGGTGGACCAGTCTATTCAGCCAGGATCCTACTGCTGGATACTTGGCCTGTTCACTTGGGGGGCTTCTTACAAGTTTAAGGAACCCACAAATGCCATGAGGCAGTGGAAGCCAAGAGGTGAATGGAGATGAACGTCGACTTGTCCAAAGTCACCTTTCATTTGTCACTGACAGGGGCCCCAGCCTCTCGTTAGGCGTCTTCCTGGGAGAAGGTCTCTTGTTGTTCTCTCAGGGGTCAGAGATGAGAATGAAGAGAAAAGCATATGAACCTAGAGTGGGAATGCCAGGCTCGCCTCCCCGCTCTTTACTGCCTTGTGACCATGCCCAAGTCACTGACTCTAAGCCTCAGACACTTCACCGGACAAATGAAGGTAATGCCTCCCTGTCTTATCCCACAGGGCTGGGATGAGGCCCAAATGAAAGCAAGTATGTGAAAATACCTGGAAAATTATAAAATGTTATACAAGTGGACGGTGATGCTACCCAGTAACATATATAAAATGGAAGGAGAGGGGACTTCCCTGGTGGCGCAGTGGTCAAGAATCCATGTGCCAATGCAGGGGACATGGGTTTGATCCCTGGTCTAGGAAGATCCCACATGCCGCAGAGCAACTAAGCCCGTGAGCCACAACTACTGAGCCTGTGCTCTAGAGCCTGCATGCCACAACTACTGAGCCCACATGCCACAACTATTAAGCCCACGTGCTGCAACTAATGAAGCCCGGGCACCTAGAGCTTGTGCTCTGCAACAAAAGTAGCCATCACAATGAGAAGCCTGGGCACTGAAATGAAGAGTAGCCCCCGCTCGCCGCAACTAGAGAAAGCCCGTGCGCAGCAATGAAGACCCAATGCGGCCAAAAAAAATAAAATAAAGGGGATTAATAAGAGATTTAAGAAGAAAAGGGACAGGGACTTCCTTGGTGTCCAGTGGGGAAAACTCCACGCTCCCAATGCAGGGGGCCTGGCGTTCAATCCCTGGTTGGGGAACTAGATCCTGCATGCCGCAATTAAGACCCGGTGCAGCCAAAATAAATAAATAAATATTAAAAAAAAAGAAGAAGAAGAAAAGGGACAAATTTATGAAAAGCATGGTTTCCCAGAAGTCAGGAAAACCCTCTGATACACAAGGGGGTACCACAGCGTTTATAAACTGGGCAGCTAAAGACCAGTATGTCTGATGTACTTAGGCAACAGCTACTGAGCTTGCTGATTCCATCTCCTGCTGGGCCCACACAAATTCCTAGGAGGTCCACGGAACGCAGCAGTTACGGGCTCTGACAGTTGAGAAGCTACATTCCTCTAATTTAAATCTGAAAATAACATCAGACCAGAACTGCCCACTCTCCTCCCAGGCACCATAAGCTACTGGCTACTCTCTCCCTACAAGCAGCGCAAATTAATTGACCCAGACATCATTCTGATTCCCGGGGAGTAGCTATCTCCCCCACCCAACACCTTTCTCTGCCTTGGTTTTCCTTCTGCATGCAGTTAATCTCTCACCCCCTGAAGGGAAGCAGGGATACCGTGCTACTACAAGATGTGGGCAACCTGAATGTTTCCTTCTGGGACAAGATTCTGCCAAAACAGCAGCAGCATAATCCACGCAGCCCATATCTGCCAGGCTGAAATGTAATATATCTATTGATAGATCTTGTCAACCACTCCACTGACTGCAACAATCAAGAGGAATAATGGTCTGTTGCTGGGGCCAATGATGAAGAAATATGGCCACTGGATATTATCAGAGCACCAGCCAGGCCTGACCTGGCTTTGCTGAAAACATCGAACAGGTTCAAGTATTTCCAAGCATGTTGTTAGTGCAGAAAGATTCACAGACATCAGGAGAAAAGAAAAGAGTGGCCTACTAGAGCTAGCGGTTTATCCCTATGGAGGGATAAACTGTAGAGGGAAGTGGAAACCGAAACAGACAGGAGATTTTTATTGTAAAATAGCATCTTTCTGGGTGAGGCTGCTTTTGTGGCTGATCATTTAATACTCTGCTTAACTAAACATCTACTATCTGCCTTTTCACTGTAAATGTGAAAAAACTGAGGAAAGCAAATCAAATTAAAACTTTTTTTCTAAAATAAGACTAAGACATGTGCAGTCAAGTCTTACATAAAATGAAAAAAAATTTTTAATTTTCTCTCCAGAAGCAAATACTGTTAATACATTCTTATATATTCTTCAAGAAGTTTTCTAATCATATACAAGCAACTATATGTATTTCCTTTTGTAAACCCAAATGGAACTCATCTTTAAAATGTGAAAAGAAAATAATATTATAAACATATTGTAAAGAGAACCATCACCTCCAAATTAAAATTTTTCTTTGGATTTTTATTGGAGTCACGTAAAGCAAAGAACATATTCACTTGTACCAAGAATATATTATAATGGGCCATAAGTCCTAATTTAACATGCAGTAAGAACCCATGAAGTTGTCTGGCCAAAAGTAGCATACTTATCCTGGGAAAGATTTTACTTTCTTTAATTTTGGATGGATCCTGAATTCCAGATGTTGGGTTGAATTCGTCGTACAATGGTACATTTACAAGAGGTACAAAACACTTATTGAGCTTTCAAGCCCATTGTAAGGGGCTTGTTAGAATACCTTCTTTGCAACCCAGTGAATTAATCTGATTGCTCTTTCCTCAGCCCACGTCTCCCTCCAGCTTCCATCTTACAGCAGCAGTTTCCCAGGCATCCCCATCCCCTGCCATCCAGAGCATTAAGGAAGTGAAGGAAAAAATTCGAGGCTAATCTGCTTAAGACCGCTGTGTTTAGAGAACTTCAGGCCGAAATGTTTTTTCATGTCTGTGTGGCTTTTCGTGAACTTTGAGGATAAGGTTCTTCAAATTCACTTGGTTATCTCCCTTTATTCACTCAAGAAGTGCATTTTGCTGCAGCATATGCCTTTTCCTTGTGGGTCTTGGGCTCTAGTTTTGGTTGTTTTTTGTTGTTGTTTTGTTTTTGTTTTTTAAAGTAATTTTGGTTGGTCCCTTGCCAACAGAGGGCTCCAGGACCAGGGTTTATTACATCAGGCAGTGCTGCTCTATGTACCCTGGAGCTAGGCCCAGCAAACTAAAATTGGTCTGTTACTTTCCAAGGGTTGGCAAGTTCTGCAACAAAATATTCCACGAAAGACAGTGGTTCAGAGTAACTTCCATCACTTGAGTTTTTCGGAACTTTTTAATTTTTTTGCAGTACGTGGGCCTCTCACTGTTGTGGCCTTTCTCGTTGCGGAGCACAGGCTCCGGACGCGCAGGCTCAGCGGCCATGGCTCTGCGGCATGTGGGATCTTCTCGGACACGGGGCACGAACCCGCGTCCCCTGCATCAGCAGGCAGACTCTCAACCACTGCGCCACCAGGGAAGCCCCGGAACGTTTTAAAAAGCCTAAAACTCCAGTATTTCCGCAGGCTTCTCTTTCAGCTTCCTAACCTTTCGGTAACCCCTTATGGCCAGCACGGCCCCCAGGGCAAAGACCCCGATGCCCAGGGCAGCAAAGATTCCAGCACCTATGTCTCCCCCATGGAAACTGCAGCTGAAGCCACTGTATCCTTTCCTCTGGTACAGCGCCTCCCTCTCCTTACACACGGGAGAGGCATAGGCAGCCGAGAGGTAGTGGAAGTAGAAGTACAAGGCTGGGATGTATGCCCCAGCAATGAGCACGTCCAACAAGGCTTCAATCACCAGCCATAGGGGGCAATGCCACGGGACCCGCAGGACGCCCATGGCGATGAGGAGGCAGCAGAAGGCCATGAGGGCTCCGCTGTAGGCCATTGCCACGGTGACCATGGGCAGCTTTAGCTGGTAGAACTGGACGTCCAGCTGCTGTGCTTTCTCCCCGTCAGCACCATCGAAACCACTGTAAGCCCCTCCGTACTGGTAGTAGTAAATGCCCCCCAGGCTGGTGATGCCCGTGTAGCCCCCTGTGGAACTGTAAGACACAGAGCTGCAGGCCAGGATCAGCAAGTTCAGGAGAACCTCCAGCATTTGGCAGCAGGCTGCAAAAGAAGGGTGTGTTACCATTTTGAGAGATGCTACTTTGCACTTGGAGACTTCTACCTTGAGGCTTATCTTCCCCGTGGCAGCTCACACCACAGCCAGCTCTTTATTCTGCCCCCTGCAAGGCCTGAGCAGCCAAAGCTACATGATTAGCATTAGATGGTAGCAGGGAACTGTGGTCTCCAGAAATGATGTCAGAGGTACTTTGGACTGAAAAGGGTAACTCTCAGAAGCGCAAAGCAGCCTGCTCCAGGTGGGCTGCAGGACGATGAGGGCAGAAATCAGGCCAGTGAGCAGAAAGAAAGATGTCCTTTATGGAAGGCAAGAACATTCTCTGCCCTAGCCCTTCCCTGCCAAGAAGACTGAAAAATAGTTATATCCTCTTTAGACATGTTTTGTGGCCATCTTCAGTTTGAAAGAGGAAATTTCTCCAAATCTGAAGGAACTTATAGTGCTTAAAAAATATAATGACGTTAGAAAAAAAGCATGGAAGTTATCCATCACAATGTTAACCGTGGTTCACATATATTAGGGATAGGAAAGGTTAAGTTAATTAAACCTATAAGGCTTACTGAATTAGAGAAACATAATTGGTTTTACTGTTCTTAGACTTTAATTCAATAAGTATGTTTTAAAGTTTAATTTTGTTTTCTTTTCGTTTCCCTAAAGAGCAAATCTGGGCTGTGATATTTTCCCAGGGCTGGATTTTTTCAGCACCCTTGGCTGCTTTATCTTGGACGATGAAAGAGCCCCAGATCTTCCACCAAAGCTGGCTACTTTCCTTAAAGTCAGTTTTACTGTTATATAACTTATACACAACAAAATGACCTGCGTTAAGCAAACAGCTTAGTAAGTTTTGACAACTGTGTATGCCATGTAATCATAATCAAGACATAGACTGTTTTCATCCCCCCAGAAAGTTCCCTAGTCACCCCTTGTGGTCAACCCCTCACCTTCCTCCTCAGGCCACCACTGATCTGCTCTCTGTCATTAGGAACTAGGTTTGTCTTTCTCGAATTTCATGCAAATGGAATCATACAGTTAATGTACTCTTCTGTGTGTTACTTCTTTCTCTCAGCATAATATAAAGCTGGGTGCTTGTGAGCTGGGAGTTGTACGTGCTGACATAGGCTCAGTCCCATAAGCACTGAGTTAGGGTATTAAATAAGCATATAAAAGGGGGAGGGAGAATGCAAGTTGGGGGGCAAAACCCCCACCACTGTCCCTCTGAACCTTTTCAGTGTGGTCACAAGTCAATGCCACTGGCAGTGAGAAGCCATCTCAAAACCTAAACCTCCAGGCTCTGAGTGAGAGACAGCACCACTGACTATAGAGATTACAACGTTTGGAGAGAGAATGAAATTAAATTTTTTTAAGGATGGTTTGCAAGTAAGGGAAACATCAAGCCCTTGCATGAAGCTGAATGCAAACATCACCCTTTTTTTTTCTCTTCACAATTTCCTTGTTACACTGGCCTAGCTCTCCTTTTACAATCTTCTCCATCATGATTTGAGCACCAAAGGTCTAAAGAAAGAGGAAAAGGACAAAAGGGAAAGGGGAAGCTGCTCCAAATGCAAATCATCGGAGGGAGCCAGGAGGGGAGCAGGCCATGTACCTTCTCCCCAGGGAACTTGTAATTCCTCACCAGTCCCTCCAAATAATAAACCTATAACACAACCTATATATGACAGGATTCCTAGTGATTTGATATGCACGTGTGACGTCTGTACTTGCTGTTTATCTGATCTTTATCCTCAGCCTTTAAAGATTTTAGTAGCTGAGGAGTCTTGCCCGTAACCGTGAATTCGGGGCTTATCTACTTTTGTCAGTGTTCCACTGAACTTCCTAAGGGTGACTCAGCCCAAACTGCAGGGTCTCCCTAGGAAGTTAGAGAGAGCCACAGCTGCCTCCCATTTTTGCCAGTTTGCTGGAGGAGGACATGATTTCACTGATGAGGAAAAGAAATCACAAAAGATCTACTCTAAGACGAGGCTGAAAATCTTCAGGTGACCTTTACCCAGGTGTGAATTTCCTGTCTGAGACAAGTTCCCAGTGTTTAATGGCTGTTGCTCTCAACACAACACAGCATTGTGTATTTATATGGGTCCCTGCGTGTCCAGAGATCTTTATAAGCCCTCATTTGTTAGCTTCTGACTGCTGAACTATCCTTTCACTATCTTGACTCAGAAACCCAACATCTAGGCCCAACCAAACAGCCAGAAGCAATCAAAGCTAAATCAGGGGCCTCAAGCTCTGCCCTCTCCTCTTGGTAAATCAATCGCTGAAGAAGAATACCTCTAGAGAGAAACCTGTTAAAGAGCGTCTGGCTTGTTCCTATTCTTTATATCATCGAGAAAAGAAGGTCAAGCACGTAAACCACTTCAGGCCTTAGAGTCAGGCTCTAACTTTCAATTCCAGCTCTTCCACTTAACTGCTGTGTGACTTGTATAACTTACTGTACCTCTCTGAGCCTCAGGAGTTGTTGAGAGAATTAAAAGCAACGGGGTGTGCCAACATACGTAAACTAGAGTGAGGATTCTTGTACCTGGATTGCCTAGAGCTCTTCCCTGAAAGTTCTACATAATCCCATAATAATTTATCTCATTGTAATCACTCTAAGAGACATCTTCAGGGGCTTCCCTGGTGGCACAGTGGTTAAGAATCCCCCTGCCAATGCAGGGGACACGGGTTCGAGCTCTGGTCCGGGAAGATCCCACATGCCACGGAGCAACTAAGCCCGTGTGCCACAACTACTGAGCCTATGCCCTAGAGCCCGCAAGCCACAACTACTGAGCCCATGTGCCACTACTGAAGCCTGCACACCTAAAGCCTGTGCTCCATAACAAGAGAAGCTACCGCAATGAGAAGCCCGCACACCACAGTGAAGAGTAGCCCCCGCTCGCCGCAACTAGAGAAAGCCTGCACATAGCAATGAAGACCCAATGCAGCCAAAAATAAATAAATAAAAAAGAGACATCTTCAGGTATAAGTTCCATGATTTCTCCCCCTTAGGCCAAGAAGTTTTCCCCTCTTAGTCATAGGTAGCCGAGGAAAATTTCTTACCCAATCATGTGAGCCATAAGGGTAAGATTTTCTTCACCCTGACAAACCAGATTTTCTTCATTGTTGGCAAGGCCAGGCCTGGTGCTAGGATGGGAACTCTGGGAAACCACATTTGGAGCTGACATATGATATTATGTAAGTGTTCGTCATACTGTGGATTCTAATAAGTGTGGTTTTTTGTTTTTGTTTGTTTTCAATGAAATAGAAGTTACTGCCCTTCGTAGGTGATGGCGTGTTGTTTCATGACGTGTGTGTGCACATGCGCGCACATGTGAACTTGTTCTTAATGTGAAACCTATTTCTTACTGTGGGTCTCAGTCAACAACATTTAAAAGCCATGATGGCAGGTTTAGGCATCAGATCTCCTGTCCTGTGGCATGAGCTCAACCTGGCTGCCATCTCCGGTGATCTCTCTTTAACTCGGCCTGCCTTGCCAGAGGGGTCCCCCTCTGACAGCCGGCAACTCAGAGCTGGCTCTGAAAACTGCAGGCACGACTGCCTCACCACATCCGGGCCCGTCCGAGGAGAAACACGGGAAACCTAGCTGCCCCTTTCAGATGTTCCTACCCTTCTTTAGAAAGTGTGAACTTCACGCCATTATGAAAACGAAAATACGAGGAAACCAAAAGGGAAGTCGGCTTGAATTTTTGCTCCATCATCTTGGACCCCGTCCAGAACCACCAGCAACGGTAAGTAATTGGTCAAACTGCCTTCAAAATGGCTCACCTCTCGCGGTGCACAGGTATCTGCACTTGTGGCATTCCAGGAGCCCTTCAGCCTCTGACTGGTAATATTCCACTTCCTGTACTCCAGGCCTGGGGGTCGAAAGCGGATATCTCCCTGAAGTGGGCTCACTATAATCAAACACACATGTGGCCATTAGCGGGCTTCAAATTCAATAGCTTGTTCAGCATTAGAATTCTGGACACCTCACGCTGGGCTCAGACATTAAAGAATGCACAGAACAGAAAAGCTGCCACAGATTTCATATTCCAGAGGATTTTCTGGTTTATTGGCTATACAAGGCCTGCAAACACTTGGCCCAGTTCTGCTAATTAAGCACGTCACTTATCTCAGTAATTCTGAGCCCCGCCTCCCATGCTGGCTTGGCCTGCGGGGGAGGGTGTGTGTGTGTTGCGGGGGATATCTAACAGGTAGCTGGGAGCCACCTGGGGGAGCTTTTCAGTTCAGTGAGGACTAGGCCCTCTTCAAAACTAGTTTGCATTCACAAGACTGATGCCCAGGCTGGCATTCTCTTCCTTCCCTTGTTACTTTGGAAAGAGTTGAATCCACAATCATTCTCTAGGCTATGGGTGGTACAGACAACTTTGGACATATTCACGTCTCTCCCTCTTCCTCTGCCAGCCCTGGAATATTCTGTTCCTTCTCCTCACCACCCGCCCCCCCGCCCCACACCCTTCCCTATCACTTTATCCAGCACATCCTGGGCTTTGTCCAAGATTCAGTGGTGAATGGTGGGGGCTGCATTCTACTAGCTGGGCTCCAGGGATCCTTCTAGAACATAGATCTCACCATGTATTTTTTGCATTTGAAATCCATAAAGTCCAAACTTTAAGCACAGCAAGGGAGGGCCCGTGCTCATCTCTCTCCACTCACAACCTCATGTTCACAGACCCAGCCATAGTGAACTGCCGCTCTCCCCGCCCCAAAAGATGACCTGCATTCCCATGCCTCCAGGTCACCGTGGAAACTACTTCTCTGCTTGAGACAGCCTCTTGCTCCTTCTCCAGAACGCAGCTTTGAGGCTATCTCCTCCAGAAAACATTCCAGAGCCCAGTCAGGGCCCCAGTTCTGTTCTCTTTGTGTCTGTCCCCCCGGGGGGGGGGGCACGTTTCACAGGTGCTGCAAATTGGTCTGTTTACTTGTCAGTGTCCTGTGGACACCGTGAGTAGATCTCTGTAGTTCCTGGCCCTACCTGCCATCCATTAAATACATGCTTATTATGTGGAGGAGAGACAGAAATAAATTGCTCTTGGTTTTAAACCACCAACTGTGAGCAAAAGAAGCAAAAGTATTCCCTTCACTAGCTTTGGGGCTTGGCAGGGGTGGGGACAGGGGGGCCAGGACACCAGTTTAGAAGGAAACCTAAACATGAAGCTCTGGATTCTCCCAGGCCTGGCAGTTGCAATGCAGTGTGGCTTTAGGCAGGGAGACAGTAGCCAGTGCCTGTGACTGTAACTGGGCACACCCTTTGTCACAGTTTGGCTAGTTAGTTCTAGATAATGTAACATAAACTCAGGATAATAGCTTTCCCGCTGTGTGGACACACAGAAGAGAGACTGGGCTTAAGCCTCCAAGTTCCATAGCAGAGAGGAGCCTGGACTCCTCCTAGGGACGAGGGCAAAAACCGGAAGGCAGTCATCACTCCAGTACCTGCCTGTCTCCTTCTTGGCCTGGCATCTAATATGGGCATTCAGTAATATTTGTGGAGTTGGATGGAATGTGCAATGGAAAAAAGACCACTTCCCTAGAGGGGGAGTGGGGTCTAGGACCACCACCTCTCTCTCCTTCCATCCTTACCCTCTCCCAGCTCACAGTCTTCCAGAACGTCATGATGCTTTCACCCCACAGGCCTTATGGGAACTCTGTTCTACAAGGTAGTGATGGCAAAGTTTGTTCATTCAGGAGGGTGGGGTCTGAAACAATCATGGGATTTGAATGAGGCTGCCCAGAAAGACCTCACTGACAAAGGGGGAAAAAAAATCTCTGCCCTTTTGTGCAGAGTTTTAGGTACATTCAGTTCTTTGGCTAAAAGTGTATCTTCTCCCAGCTGTCTGGTTTTGAAATGCATATACCCCTGGAAGGGATTACACATTAAACTATTAGCTTTTCATTGGTCTTTTATTAGGCCCGGGCCTCCAGGGAACGGGACTTTGGGGAGGGCTGGTTGTGGAGCACAGGACAAGGGTCTGAAGCCCCAAGGGGCAGTCCTGTGACCACATGGGTGGGGGTCAGAGAGGGGCCTCAGATTAACCCAACCCACCCAATCTCCTTCCCACCCTTTTCCTTTCTAGTCCTGAAGTCTTCTCTTCCTTTTTACCTGGTCCCCGGTCCTTCCACTGCTAAAGGGGGGGTGGGGGGCAGGGGGGGTGGAGGGTGGAGGGAGGTGGGGGGTAGGTCTCTGCGTTGTTCATCAGGTTCAGGTCAAGGAGTGTGTGTGTGTGGGGGGGGCACTGTAAGGTCTTCCTTCCCTCCCAGGTCACCTCTAAGAGCTCAAAAGGGAAGAATGACACTTCCTTTAAACCAGCTTCCCAGGACAAGTAGCCGGGACAGCAGAACCGCGCAGACTGGCCTCAGACCCAGGCTTCCTCCGGAACGAGGTAGAGGGCCCTCACTCCCCACCTCACCTTTCTGGTCCTCGGCGTCCGAGGCCCTCCTTCCGCAGGGGCGGTGGCTCCGCGGTTTCCCAAGGCGGGGGCCAGAGGGGCGGGGCCCCGTCCCAGGTCGGCCGCCGGGGTCCGTCCCGCGTCCGACTCTGGCGGGATTGTTCCCAAACTCTTTGTTCACCGCCACGATGGTCCCCGGCCCTGTGTCTGTCCTGGCGGGGTTCCCGGTCCCTCCCCCTATCCCGGTCCTCGTCCTTCCGCCCGCCCCCGTTTCTCTCCCTGCGCCGGTCCCCGGCTCTGTCCCGCTGTCTTTCGGGGTGGCGTTCTCGGTCCGGGCGGGGGTGCCGGTCTGGGTCCCGCTCTCTCGGCCGGGCCCGGGACTCGCGATTCCCCGACGTATGTTGTTCCATGGCTCTGTTCCGCGTCCCGCCCCTGAGCGACCCGAGGGCAACAATCCACAAGTTTCCCCGGCAGGTGGCCAAGCCTGGGGGCGGGGCAGGGCGGGGCGGGACGGGACGCTCACCTGCGCGCACGCGCACTAACCCTGCTGCGGGCCTGGAGAGCGTTCACTTGAGCGCGCGCGCCGGCAGGAGACGCTGCTGAGCGCGGCGCGGGGTCTGGGCGCGCGTGCGCCTGGATGCGGTGCGAGCCTGGAGGGCCTTGCTGCTTTACACACAGAGGAGGGGACTCCCGCCCTCCCGCCGTGCCCTGTCGGCCCTGAAGTATCCGCTTCGCGACCCCTCAAGATGGGCTGCCTAGGGAACTGTGCTCTCAACTTAGCACCTTGGGTATGCTTCCCCAGAGTGTTCACCCATCCGCTCTCTCACCCGTCCGTCCACTCAGCCACCCAGCCGGCTCCCCAGCCACTGTCCGTCTCTTCCTCCCTCTCCTGCTATCCTTACAACAACTATGTTGTGGGGGACTTGAGGCCAGTTCATCCAAGAGTCCTGGACTCATAAATGTTTTTTAAAAAAATGATGAACCACACAGAATTGGCAGCCTTTTCTTTTGCCAAGGAAGGATATTTAAAAACATACAAAATTGCCGTCTATTAATGAATTCTTTCAACGAATATGTGTGAGCCCCTAGCCTAGCAGGCGCGGGAGATCCAGCAATGAACTCTCCTTGTACCGTGCGTCCATTCTACTGTGTGTGGAAAAGGAGAACTGGCAAGAAACAGAGAAGACGATTTGACGTCTAAATTTTAACGAAGCAGGTTTCTTTATATAGATCTGGGAAGGGGACATTTGAGTTGAGTCCTAGAAGAGAAGGAGGCAGCCTTGAGGAGAGCTGAGAGAATGTTCCAGAAAGAGAGAAACCCTGACTTATGCAGAGAGCTGTACAAGAAGGTCACTGCAATCAACTATGCTCCAAAAGTTTTTAAATGAAAAAAAAAGAGAATGTCACTGCGAGCAGAGTGAGGGGGCATGAGATGAGGCTGAGAAGTGGAGCAGGAGATGGTGTAGGGTCTTCATGGTGAAGAATCTTCATTTTCAAAGAGCAACAGGGAAATATTGAAGTGTTTTGAAACACTGAGTGGCTTGCTCTGATTTACGTTTTTAAAAAATAAAGATTACTCTGGCTTCTGTGAGGAAGATGGACTGCTTGGGCCTGAGAGCACAGTCAAGAGATGAGTTAGGAAGCTACTGAAGAAATCCAGGTGAGGGGTGATGGTGGCTGAGTTGATGGTGAGAAGTGGACAGATCTGGGTTGAAGTTTGGAGGAATAACTTAAAGGATGGGTGGATGGAGGTACCCTTTACTGAGATGGGAAGACTGGAGAGAACCAGGTTTGGGGAAACTTGGAGAGTTCCGTTTTGGATGTGTTGAAACCACACGACTCGTCCCACGACTTAATGAAGCTCAGGTTCTTTATGTCTCGGCACAGGAGGAATTCAGCGAGAGGCAAAGCGGTAGGTAAGATGTAGATTTGTTAATATAGGATGCTTGTGAAGGATACAGGCGAGCAGGCAAGAGGGCTCTGCCTCGAGAACTAAGTGGGCTACATATTTATAATCAAAGCAAAAGTAGGGAGGGAGAGAAGACTACCTTCTTCCTCATCCTTTGTATAAAGATGTTGCAGGAAAATGGGAGAGGATGGTCATGTCCCAGGTCTCAGGCGCGTTCCTGGGACAGGCCACCAAGTAAGGATCCTTGGCTTCGTGCAGGAAAGAATTCAAGAGCAAGCCATGGTAAAGTGAAAGCAGGTTTATTCCATAGGCAGAATGTAGTCCATCTCAGAAGGAGAGAGCAGCCCCGAAATACGGGCGGTTCGTTTTTATGGGCTGGGTAATTTCATAGGCTAACGAGTGGGAGGATTATTTGAACTATTTGGGGGGAAGAGGTGGGGATTTCCAGGAATTGGGCTGCTGCCCACTTTTTGGCCTTTTATGGTTGGTCTCAGGACTGTCATGGTGCCTGTGGGTGTGTCATTTAGCACATGCTAACATATTACAGTAAGCATATAATGAGGCTCAAGGTCTACTGGAAGTCAAATCTTCTGCCATCTTGGGCCTAGTAGGGTCTAACTAGTTTTTGTCATATCCTCAACAGCTATGTTATTCTTTTAAGGAGAGACGGAGTTAGAATAGAGGCCCAGGGAAAACTAACATTTAGAGCTAAAAAACAAGAGGATTAAGAAGTGAAGAGTGAGATAGGAGGAAACCGAGGTGGGTGGGGTCACCAGGCCTATCTGCTCAGACACCAACCCCCATCCCACAGAAGCACTCCTGTGAACTCCAACAGCTTTCTTCCCAGAGTGGAGAAGGTGGGGCCAAATCCTGGGACCTTCTACAACTATTTATTTGCACAAAACCCTGTTCTGAACCCGGAACAACTATGGCTAGAGAAGAGTTCTGTGAACAAGCAGACACAGGATGGTCCTTTCTCTCTCAGACCTTCCCTCTGGGCCTCTGGAACCTTCTTTTTGAGTAAACAAACCCTCATACCAGCTTACCTTTTTGTTTCATTTGCTTTATTTTGTATCTTTACCTTGATAAACCTTGTATTTTGCCACGTTTGTTCTATCTTTCTCCATATAGCTATAAACTATTTTTGATGAAACATTGGAGTGTAAGTTCCAGACACATGACTCTCCCCACTGAATACTTACTCAATTTGAATTTGTCTGATCATTTCCTTATGATTAAATTCTAGTTTAATACTTTTGGCAGGAATATTAAAATAGGTGATGTTATATCCTTCTTTGTATGTTCTATCAGGAGGCACAGATGTCAGTTTGTCCCATTATTGGTGATGTTACATTTGATCACTTGAATGAGGTGGTGTCCATCATCTTCTCCATTTTAAAGGAAACCCCTCCCATTTGTATTTAATAACTTTGAGACTGTATGTTCCTTCTTAACCTTTCTTGCCTGAATGAATTATTACAATGGTGGTTGCAGAGGTGTAGTTTCTAACTCTATCAATCTTTCTATATTTATTGATTTATTGACATTCTTCTATAATGAAGAACTTTCCCTTCCATCAGAAGCAGTTTGTACACCCGACCCCCAATTTGGTTCCAATGTCAAGACTGACGATGTCAAAAATGCACCAATGGGGTATGTTTGTTGCTCACATAGTGAGGATTTCTGGTGAGAGCAGAACAGTTTCCCAGGTTGGTTTGAAAATGGCTTGAGAAAGCAGGAAGAGGTGACTAGCTTTGGGGTTTTATTGTAATTTGGGAATAGGACTGGGGTGAAGGTTCTTATGTGTGGACTAGAACTTGCATGGTGTGAACTTCCTGCCATTGTCAAGGGCGTACCTGGGCTTTCTTATCAGCTTGCGCAGACGTGGGACAGAAGGGGAAGGGGAGTGATGGGGCTTGAAAGATGTCAGCAGTCAGATGTCAAAAACGGAGTCAAACTATTATATTAACTTGATAGACAATTTTTCTCTAATAATGTGTTATAACCTATTAATTTTTTTGATACTTAAAATTTCCCAAATTTGGCCAGTGGGAGTCCCTTCAAGCTGCCTCTGACATGCTTTTGACACCAGGAGAAACATGCTGATATGCTCATCAGTCTTTGTGGTTTCATCTTGTGCCTCGTGGCCTGACCTGCCTCTTCCCTGAAGATCTCACTTCCCTTGATGCTCCCTCATTTGGAGAATGCTTGCTCCTGAGCCCCACATAGGAATGTTCTGTTAACTTCCATATTCAGAGTATCCCCTGTTCCTTTGAGACTTGTCAGAGTTAGGTTATAAGATGGGCTGGATGAGCCAGTGACCCAACACAACAATATCTTAAGCATGATAGAAAGTTATTTCTCTCTTGGAAAAGTTCAAGCCCATTTGGTGGCTCCACTCTCTGAAGTTCTTGGAAGTCCAGGCTCCTTCTCTGTTGTTGTTCTGTCACTCTTCAGATGCTGCCCTCATCTACAAGGTCCAAAATGTCAACACTGTGTTGACATTTCAGCCCATAGGAAGGAAAGAAAATTAGGGATTGGTAAGGGCTCTCCTCATTTCTTTAAGAGCGAGACCAACAAGTTGGAGACATCACTTCTGCTCACATCTTGTTGGCCAGAAGATAGTCACGTGACCATAGGTAACTGCAAAGGAAGCTGGGAAGTGTAGCTAGGTACCCAACCAAAAATTTGGGGATAAAGCTGTGAGAGTGAGGGGAAGAATGGAAAACATGCATTTCATCTGTGGGTCTCAAACTTTGAAATTATACATTTATTTGTGTTGTCTCTTCCTCTCTCTAGTCTGTCAGCCCCCTGGGACGATGTCTTTGCTATTATACATGGCACACAGTTGCTGCTTAATAAGTAATTGTTGAGTGAATAACATTAGTTCTTAGATGAATCTGTGTACTCAGGAAGATGACAGGGACCTTATATTTTCCACAACATCTTGAATAAGGTACAAGATGGCATAAAATGCATTAAAAGTAAAACAATCCTAATGTGTATAATTTTTAATAAATCCATCAACAACACAGGTAAGGAGGAAATAAGTAAATAAGATATTTCAGAGTTAGAGCCCAATAAAAATATGGTGTTTTTATTTAATTTAAAGTTTATGTCCTTTTATTTTAGTTTTTGTAGAAGGTTAGGAACCAATGCCCTGACCTCACTTTTGCCTTGAAAAATGTAACATCTTTTGGTCATTCCACTATTATTCCAGGAATGCTTGGTTAGACGTTATGCAGATGGTAGAAGGTTATAAGAGCAGCGGCTCTTTTCTGAGGAAACCCTCTGAGTTTTCAACTAAAGCAAAGAGCACAAGTAGCAGATGACTGAAGAGGAGGGAAAAGGAAAATGCTTGCCATTTGTGTATTAAAGATAATTTTCCAAAAAAAGGTAAAATGACAACTGTCATTCAGATATAAAATGAACACATGCTAAAGATTTTATTTAACTCAATAATCAGTAAGGGAATCAGGCAAATGTTACAGCAGGTTCAGAAGAGAACCTGAAGATAGACTCATCATAAATCAGGAATAAGGAAATCAATGTACAAAGGAGGCAAAACTGATTTCTTCCAAAGAGGGAAAGGAAAATCAATTGAATCTCTATCAGACAGGGTAGAATTTGCATGTCTACAGGCAAGAATTTTCTTTTCATCACTTATCAATTACCTACAATTTACAGAGTTGAAAAAATAGCATCATTTTCTACTGAAGCACAAATGGAAAGGCATTGCCTTTGCTTAAACTGGAAAAGTGGGATGTTAAATGGTCTTAGAGATTTGGGGGTTTGGAAAAATGTGACCTGAGGAGAAATAGTAAAGCACTGCTGCTTCTGGCTTACCAGGCTTGAGGTGGAGCCTGGGCGTCTGTATTTTTCACTCATTCCATGGGGCAACCCATATGCAAACCAATCTGTTAATATAAGTTAGCATTCAATTTTTTATCCTAAAGAAGAGCCTAATGTAAGAATAATCCAAATAGTTACCTAATTTTTTCCTTAAAAAATAAACATTTGTATTGGTTTGGGGTAAATTCTATGGCATTTGGTGGTAGAGAGTTTACTTCCCCAGTTGTAACTCTGAGAGGTTTCATTCAACATCCCTATCAGGGAGATGGCCTTCAGGTGTGTGGATCAGGGGCAATCCCTAGATATTCTCCATGTGACCTGGCTCCCTCTCTCCCTCAAGCTCAGGTGGCAGGGGGCACTTCTGAGCTGGTTAAGCCTGCAGAGAGGGCAGAGCTGGCCAGCAGGGGGCAGCGCAGGCTCAGCCTGGGGCAGCCCACACTAGACACCCTCTCCTGGGCCTGGGTGACTCTACTTCTTTCATCACAGGTGGATGGAAAGGATGCAGTTCAGTTTAGTTCAGTACTTTCTGAACTTTGCATACTACATAAATGACCTCGGGAGCTTACTTAGCCTCTGTGCCCAAGTGTCCTCATTTGCACAATAGGGATAATTATACCCATATCATAAGATTAAATAAAGCAAATATGTCTACAACAAACTTGACTCAGTAGTTGGCATATATTAACACTATAGAAGTATTAGCTGTTGGGCTTCCCTGGTGGCACAGTGGTTGAGAGTCCGCCTGCCGATGCAGGGGACACGGGTTCGTGCCCCGGTCCGGGAATATCCCACATGCCGCGGAGCGGCTGGACCCGTGAGCCATGGCCGCTGAGCCTGCGCGTCCGGAGCCTGTTGCTCCACAGCGGGAGAGGCCACAGCGGTGAGATGCCCGCGTACTGCAAAAAAATAAATAATAAGTATTAGCTGTTATTATTGTCATTGTTATTGTTTATCAGTCACTCTGGACTCCTAAGTGAGCTAGACAGTTTGTTACAGAGCTCACAGCTTAATGAAAGAGGCAGAGAAGTAAACATTGTGTTTTACTGCAAAAGAAAAGATGTGCATGGGGTGTAGGTGGGGTGTGAGGCAGAAGTAACCAAAAAACAGCTTCCTAGGGGAAGGAGTGCCGGATGAGAGCTTTTAGGAATAAATAAGACGGAGGGACTTGGGGCTTCGGGAGCCAAGGCAGGGGACAGCCTTCTAAACAAAGAGGGCAACAAATAGAAAGCAGGCAGATTTGGGGAGCTTTAAGTTCAAATCCTTCCATTAGGACCAAAGCATTAGGAGCAAGAGAGGAAGCAAAGGGAGAAGAGACAGAAGAGATAGGCAGGGGCCAGATCATGAGAATCCTTGAAAGTCAGCCATATGTATTTGGACTTAGCCACTGTGGGTCTGTGGTTTCTGAGCAAAGCGCATACAACCTCCACTACAGTGCAGGGAAAGAAATTAGAGCTTCTATTTAGTTTGTAAATGCTATTTCTTTGGGAATTTCTTTTTCCATATCTGATTTATGATATGTAAATATAAGCAATATATTAGTACAGTGGTACACGGATATAATTTATAAATAAATATTTGCATATTGGCGTGCATGCTAGGTTTGTGACTACAGGCTGTGTGGAACCATCAGAGATGGCTTTTTATCAGGAAAGTACCTCAGTCAAATTTGTTATAGAAATAACCTTCCAGGATGTTTGGGAGGGAAAGCTGGTTCAAGCCAAGGCCTTGGCATTGGGGATGGAGAGGAAGTGAATTTAGGCAATATTAAGGAAGTAGTAAGTAGTGCCAAGTGGCCGAGAGCATGGTCACTGAATGTTAAATACTCAATGAAAGACAAATACTCAAAGAATGTCAAGTGCTCAATGAAAGTCAGATATTGGTAGCTATAAACATTTTTTATCATAGAGAAGTTAGCGATTTCAAGATTGGAAAGTGTCCATTGTATTTGGACGGTGTCAGTGAGTTTGGCTAGATCATGAAGTTGCTAACAAGGAACCAGATTGCACTCCTGGATGAGAAGAGTAGGAGACAGGCCACGGCCAGAAGGAAGGGAGGCTATTTTTCGGGAAGGACGAGACTGAATCATATTTATAGGCTCAAGAGGAAGGGGATCAATAAAGTCATGAAAAACAGAAACGGCATCTCTGGTACAGATCTTCAGGGCCTGTTCTCCCAGCAGCACCTCCCCACTTGCTCCCTCACCAGAGAAATCTCTTGTCTTGTCAAAAATACTCATCTTTTATTGATTTTTTTAAATTGAAGGATAGTTGATTTACAATGTGTTAATTTCTGCTGTACAGCAAAGTGATTCCATTATATATACATATATATATATATATATATATATACATACATTCTTTTTTTTTAATATTCTTTTCCATTATGGTTTATCATAGGATACTGAATATAGTTCTCTGTGCTATACAGCAGGACCTTGTTGTTTGTCCATTCTATATATTCTGCTCACATTCTGCTCACCCCAACGTCCCACTCCATCCCTCACCCAACCCCTTCCCACTTGGCAACCACAAGTCTGTTCTCTATGTCCATGAGTCTGTTTCTGTTTTGTAGATAGGTTCATTTGTGTCATATTTTAGATTCCACATATAAGTGATATTATATGGTATTTGTCTTTCTCTTTCTGTCTTATTTCACTCAATATGACAATCTCTAATTGCATCCATGTTGCTGTAAATGACATTATTTCGTTCTTTTTATATGGCTCAGTAGTATTCCATTGTATATATGTATCACATCTTCTTTATCCATTCATCTGTTGATGGACACTTAGGTCGTTTCCATGTCTTGGCTATCGTGAATAGTGCTGCTATGCACATAGGAGTGCATGTATCTTTTTGGATTAGAGTTTTGTCTAGCTATATGCCCAGGAGTGAGACTGCTGGATCATATGGTAATTCTATTTTTAATTTTCTGAGGAGCTTCCATACTGTTTTCCATACTGGCTGTACCAATTTACATTCCCACCAGCAGCGTGGGAGGGTTCACTATTCTCCACAACCTCTCCAGAATTTGTTATCTGTAGAGATTTTTTTTTTTTTTTTTTTTTTTTTGCGGTACGCGGGCCTCTCACTGCTGTGGCCTCTCCCGCCGCGGAGCACAGGCTCCGGACGCGCAGGCCCAGCGGCCATGGCCCACGGGCCCAGCCGCTCCACAGCATGCAGGATCCTCCCGGACCGGGGCACGAACCCGTGTCCCCTGCATCGGCAGGCGGACTCTCAACCACTGCGCCACAGGGAAACCCTATTTGTAGTTTTTTAAGGAACGTCCATACTGTTCTCCATAGTGGCTGTATCAATTTACATTCCCATCAACAGTGCAGGAGGATTCTCTTTTCTCCACACCCTCTCCAGCATTTATTGTTTGTAGATTTTTTGATGATGGCTATTCTGACTGGTGTGAGATCATATCTCATTGTAGTTTTGATTTGCATTTCTCTAATGATTAGTGATGTTGAGCATCCTCTCATGTGTTCGTTGGCAGTCTGTATATCTTCTTTGGAGAAATGTCTATTTAGGTCTTCTGCTCATTTTTGGATTGGGTTGTTTGCTTTTTTAATATTGAGCTGCATGAGCTGCTTGTAAATTTTGGAGATTAATCCTTTGTCAGTTGTTTTGTTTGCAAATATTTTCTCCCATTCTGAGGGTTGTCTTTTTGTCGTTTTTATAGTTTCCTTTGCTGTGCAAAAGCTTTTAAGTTTCATTAGGTCCCATTTGTTTATTTTTGTTTTTATTTCCATTTCTCTCAGAGGTGGGTCAAAAAGGATCTTGCTGTGATTTATGTCATAGAGTGTTCTGCCTGTGTTTTCCTCTAAGAGTTTGATAGTGTCTGGCCTTACATTTAGGTCTTTAATCCATTTTGAGTTTATTTTTGTGTATGGTGTTAGAGAGTGTTCTAATTTCATTCTTTTACATGTAGCTGTCCACTTTTCACAGCAGCATTTATTGAAGAGGCTGTCTTTTCTCCATTGTGTATTCTTGCCTCCTTTATCAAAGATATGGTGACCATATGTGTGTGGGTTTATCTCTGGGCTTTCTATCCTGTTCCATTGATCTATATTTCTGTTTTTGTGCCAGTACCATACTGCCTTGATAACTGTAGCTTTGTAATATAGACTGAAGTCAGGGAGCCTTATTCTTCCAGCTCCGTTCTTCTCTCTCAAGATTGCCTTGGCTATTCGGGGTCTTTTGTGTTTCCATACAAATTGTGCAGTTTTTTGTTCTAGTTCTGTGAAAAATGTCATTGATAGTTTGATAGGGATTGCATTGAATCTGTAGATTGCTGTGGGTAGTAGAGTCATTTTCACAATGTTGATTCTTCCAATCCAAGAACATGGTATATCTCTCCATCTGTTTCTATCATGTTTAATTTCTTTCATCAGTGTCTTATAATTTTCTGCATACAGGTCTTTTGCCTCTGTAGGCAGGTTTATTCCTAGGTATTTTATTCTTTTTGTTGCAGTGGTAAGTGGGAGTATTTCCTTAATTTCTCTTTCAGATTTTTCATCATTAGTGTATGCAAGAGATTTCTGGGCTTCCCTGGTGGCGCAGTGGTTGAGAGTCTGCCTGCCAATGCAAGGAACACGGGTTCGTGCCCCGGTCCGGGAAGATACCACATGCCGCAGAGCGGCTGGGCCCGTGAGCCATGGCTGCTGAGCCTGTGTGTCCGGAGCCTGTGTTCCACAACGGGAGAGGCCACAACAGTGAGAGGACCACGTACCCTCCCCCCCCCGCAAAAAAAAAAGAGATTTCTGTGCATTAATTTTGTATCCTGCTACTTTACCAAAGTCATTGACTAGCTCTAGTAGTTTTCTGGTAGCATCTTTAGGATCCTCTATGTATAGTATCATGTCATCTGCAATCAGTGACAGTTTTACTTCTTCTTTTCTAATTTGTATTCCTTTTATTTCTTTTTCTTCTCTGATTGCTGTGGCTAAAAATTCCACAACTGTGTTGAATAATAGTGGTGAGAGTGGGCAACCTTGTTTTGTTCTTGATCTTAGTGGAAATGGTTTCAGTTTTTCACCATTGAGAACCATGTTGGCTGTGGGTTTGTCATATATGGCCTTTATTATGTTGAGGTAAGTTCCCTCTATGCCTACTTTCAGGAGGGTTTTTTTTTTTTTATCATAAATGGGTGTTGAATTTTGTCAGAAGCTTTTTCTGCATCTATTGAGATGATCATATGGTTTTTATCCTTCAGTTTGTTAATATGGTTTATCACATTGATTGATTTGTGTATACTGAAGAATCCTTGCATTCCTGGAAAAAACCCCACTTGATCATGGTGTATGATCCTTTTAATGTGCTGTTGGATTCTGTTTTCTACTATTTTATTGAGGATTTTTGCATCTATGTTCATCAGTGATATTGGTCTATAGTTTTCTTTCTTTGTGACATCTTTGTCTGGTTTTGGTATCAGGGTGATGGTGGCCTCGTAGAATGAGTTTGGGAGTGTTCCTCCCTCTCTGATATATTTTGGAAGAGTTTGGGAAGGATAAGATTTAGTTCTTCTCTATATGTTTGATAGAATTTGCCTGTGAAGCCATCTGGTCCTGGGCTTTTGTTTGTTGGAAGATTTTTAATCACAGTTTCAATTTCAGTGCTTGTGATTGCCCTGTTTAAATTTTCTATTTCTTCCTGGTTCAGTCTTGGAAGATTGTGCTTTTCTAAGCATTTGTCCATTTCTTCCAGGTTGTCCATTTTATTGGCATGTAGTTGCTTGTAATAATCTCTCATGATCCTTTGTATTTCTGCAGTGTCAGTTGTTACTTCTTTTTCATCTCTAATTCTGTCGATTTGAGTTTTCTCCCTTGTTTTCTTGGTGAGTCTGTCTAACGGTTTATCAATTTTGTTTATCTTCTCAAAGAACCAGCTTTTAGTTTTATTGATATTTGCAATCGTTTCCTTCATTTCTTTTTCATTTATTTCTGATCTGATCTTTATGATTTCCTTCCTTCTGCTAACTTTGGGGTTTATTGTTGTTGTTCTTCTTCTTCTTCTTTCTCTAATTGCTTCATATGTAAACTTAGGTTGTTTATTTGAGATGTTTCTTGAGGTAGGATTGTATTGCTATAAACTTCGCTCTTAGAGCTGCTTTTGCTGCATCCCATAGATTTTGGGTCGTCATGTTTTCATTGACATATCTTTTTATATCCTCTTTGATTTCTTCAGTGATCTCTTGGTTATTTAGTAGCGTATTGTTTAGCCTCCATGTGTTTGTATTTTTTAAAGTTTTTTTCCTGTAATTGATATCTAGTCTCATAGCGTTGTGGTCAGAAAAGATACTTTTCAATCATATCTTTCAAAAGATATGATTTCAATTTTCTTAAATTTACCATGGCTTGATTTGTGACCCAAGATATGATCTATCCTGAAGAATGTTCATGGCACTTGAGAAGAAAGTGTAATCTGCTGTTTTTGGATGGAATGTCCTATGAATATCAATTAAGTCCATCTTGTTTAATGTGTCATTTAAAGCTTGTGTTTCCATATTTATTTTCATTTTGGATGATCTGTCCATTGGTGAAAGTGGGGTGTTACAGTCCCCTACTATGATTGTGTTACTGTCGATTTCCTCTTTTATGGTTGTTAACATTTGTCTTATGTATTGAGGTGCTCCTATGTTGGGTGCATAAATATTTACAATTGTTATATCTTCTTCTTGGATTGATCCCTTGATCATTATGTAGTGTCCTTCTTCGTCTCTTGTAACAGTGTTATTTTGAAGTCTGTTTTTTTCTTTTAAAGATTTTTTTTAATGTGGTCCATTTTTAAAGTCTTTATTGAATTTGTGACAATATTGCTTCTGTTTTATGTTCTGGTTTTTTGACCACGAGGCATATGGGATCTTAGCTCCCCGACCAGGGATTGAACCTGCACCCCCTGCACTGGAAAGCGAAGTCTTAACCACTGGACCTCCAGGAAAGTCCCTTGAAGTCTATTTTGTGTGATATAACTATATGATGGTTATAACTATCACTAAATATTTAACTGCATTTTCCCCATTTTACTGGTAAAAATAGTACTGAAACTGAGTAATGAAAATTTACCTTTGTTAGAATTCATTAGAATATTCAGGAATGTAAAAAAAAAAGTAATAAAAAAAAGAAGAGAGCAACAAAACCAATAAACAAGTCCATCAATGATAAGAAGCACTAAAAACTATACTAAGATAAACATAAAAATCAGAAACTAGTCAGTTGTATACAGCAAACCCCAAGCCTACAGTTGCTCCCAAAGTCCACCGCCTCCATTTTGGGATGATTCATTGTCTACTCAGGTATTCCACAGATGCAGGTACATCAAGTTGACTGTGGAGATTTAATCCGCTGCTCCTGAGGCTGCTGGGAGAGGTTTCCCTTTCTCTTCCTTCTTTGCAAGCTCCTGGGGTTCAGCTTTGGATTTGGCCCCGCCTCTGCTTGTAGGCCGCCCTCTGGTGTCTGTTCTTCACTCAGACAGGAGGGGGTTAAAGGAGCAGCGGATTAGGAGGCTCTGGTTCACTCAGGCCAGGGGGAGGGAGGGGTACAGAATGCAGGGTGAGCCTGCAGTGGCAGAGGCTGGTGTGACGTTCAACAACCTGAGAGGCACCATGTGTTCTCCTGGGGAAGTTGTCCCTGCATCACGGGACCCTGGCAGTGGCAGGCTGCACAGGCTTCAGGGAGGGGAAGTGTGGGTACTGACCTGTACTTGCACACAGGCTTCTTGGTGGCTGCAGCAGCAGCCTTAGCGTTTCATGCCCATCTCTGGTGTCCACGCTGATAGGCTCACACCCGTCTCTGGAGTTTGTTTAGGCGGTGTTCTGAATCCCCTCTCCTTGCGCACCCCGAAACAATGGTCTCTTGCCTCTTAGGCAGGTCCAGACTTTTTCCTGGACACCCTCCCGGCTAGCTGTGGCGCACTAGCCCCCTTCAGGCTGTGTTCACGCAGCCAACCCCAGTCCTCTCCCTGGGGTCTGATCTCCAAAGCCCAAGCCTCAGCTCCCAGCCCCAATTCGCACTGGTGGGTGAGCAGACAAGCCTCTCAGGCTGGTGAATGCTGGTCAGCACCGATCCTCTACGTGGAAATCTCTCCGCTTTGCCCTCTGCACCCCTGTTGCTGTGCTCTCCTCCGTGGCTCCGAAGCTTCCCTCCCCACCCACCCACCATCTTCACCAGTGAAGGGCCTTCCTAGTGTGTGGAAACTTTTCCTCCTTCACAGCTCCCTCCCAGAGGTTCAGGTCCCGTCCCTCGTCTTTTGTCTCTGTTTTTTCTTTTTTCTTTTGCCCTACCCAGGAACGTGGGGAGTTTCTTGCCTTTTTGGAAGCCTGAGGTCTTCTGCCAGCGTTCAGTAGGTGTTCTGTAGGAGTTGTTCCACATGTACATGTATTTTTGATGTATTTATGGGGAGGAAGGAGATCGCCACGTCTTACTCTTCTGCCATCTTGAAGGTCTCCCTCTGATTGGATTGTTTGTTTTTTTGTTGTTGGGTTGTGTGAGCTGTTTTTATATCTTAGAAATTAATCCCTTGTGAATCTCATCATTCGCAAATATTTTCTTCCATTTTGTAGGTTGTCTTTTTTTTTTATGGTTTCCTTTGCTATATAAAATCTTGTCAGTTTGATTAGGTCCCATTTGTTTATTTTTGTTTTTATTTCTATTGCCTTGGGAGACTGACCTAAGAAAGCATTGCTATAATTTATATCAGAGAATGTTTTGCCTATGATCTCTTCTAGGAGTTTTATGGTGTCATGTCTTATGTTTAAGTCTTTAAGCCATTTTCAGTTTATTTTTGTGTATGGTGAGAGGGTGTGTTCTAACTTCATTGATTTACATGCAGCTGTCTGACTTCCCTGACACCACTTGCTGAAGAGACTGTCTTTTTCTCATTGTTGAGTTGAAAATACTCATTTGAAACCATTAAAAACATGTCTTATACCAATATGAAGTGAGTCTTTATATTTGTCAAAGATTTATTTAGCTCATTAATGATAGAACAGGGAGATGAGAAAACTGGTTCAGAGGCATATGGGGGAGACCAAAGCAATTCTGGCCAATGCAAGACAGGATGTTGAAAGAAGATGGCCAAGTCAGTTCCCAAACTGCCTAAGTCATGCAGGTAGAGTAAACAACTGCCCCTGTTTGCCCAGGATGGTCCTAGTTTTAGCACTTGAAGTCCCACATCCTAGGAAACTTCTCAATCCTGGGCAAATGGCAACTGTTGGTCACCCAACACACATGGTAATAAGTTATAAATTTTGAAGTTATTCTTCCTACTAGATAAGAAATCATTTGCATCTTTACTTTATAAAAAATAATTGCAGGGACTTCCCTGGTGGTCCAGTGGTAAAGAATCCACCTTCCAATGCAGGGGAACACGGGTTCGATCCCTGGTCGGGGAACTAAGATCCCACATGCTGCAGGGCAGCTAAGCCCACGTACCGCAACTACAGAGCCCACGTGCTCTGGAGCCTGTGTGCCACAACTAGAGAGACCCCCATACGCCGCAACTAGAGAGAACCCCATGCGCTACAACAAAGTGCAGGCATGCTGCAACAAAAGATCCTGTGTGGTGCAATTAAGACCAGACACAACTGTACACCTGAAACTAACACGACATTATAAACTGACTATACTTCAATTAAAAAAAATTGTTTTAAAAAGCACTTAAATTGGCAAATCTAAAGGAGCATCCAGCTTTACAGAGCCTGAGCCTGAATCAAGAGCAAGTGATAAATCAAACGAAGGCGCACTACCCTAGAGAACCAACAGTTTTGGGCAGGCCTGTTAATGCTCCATGTGACATTGAAGGCGTACAGTTATCTTCCCTCTTACATCCAAGTGGTGAGTCATTTTTCTACACCTCATCCACAAATACCCATTTCTCTAGAGGAAAGAGAAATTGTCAAGGGCAAGCCCAGTCCTTTGAGCCTGGGGGACTCCGCTTGGTGTAAGCCATCCACTGGCATAATTAAGATTTATCCCTCCCCGGGACTTCACTGGTGGTCCGGTGGGTAAGATTCTGCGCTCCTTTAGAATATATATTTTAAATCTTTTTTTCTCAATAATGTAAGGTTTAGAACTTTGCTTTTATATCTCCTTTGATATTAAATTGAATTGTCATGAAGCGGTGTATTTGGGGTGATGCATTTTTGTTGAGCACATACTATGAGCTAAGTGTTGGAGATGCAGAGGTAAAACATGGTTCCTACCTTCATGAGCATACAATTCAGTGGAGGAGACAATGGAAATCAAAGAAATAATCACACCATAAATATGATATTGCGCTTACAGTTAGTGCCAAGAAGTAAACCATAGTGGGAGCTGACATAGGAGATGTCAGGGAAGATTTCCCCAAGGAAGTGATGTTTGCACTGAGGCCTGTGGGATAAGAGTGAGGCTTAGTTTGATGAAGAAGGACCGGGGAGTTCAAGGCAGAAGAAAAAGCACGTGCAAAGTCCCTAAGGTAAAAAGGAGAATGGGACAATCCCAGAATGATCGGACGACCAGTGGGGTCTAGAAAAAGAAGCTCTACAGTGGGCAGTCAGACAACTCAGGTCTTCTGAGAGAGTGTTAGGGATTTTTTTCTTTTTATCTTAAGAGCAATGGGGAGTCAGTCAAAGATTTTAAGCAAAGGGTGAAGGAAATGAGTGTGACATGATTAGAAAATACCTTTGGACAGTATGAGTGGCTACAATATGGAGAACAGATTAAAATGAGGGTAGGGACTTCCCTGGCAGTCCAGTGGTTACGGCTTCGCCTTCCAATGCAGGGGGTGAGGGTTCCATCCCTGGTTGGGGAGCTAAGATCTCACATGCCTCGCGGCCAAAAAAGCAAAACATAAAACAGAAGCAATATGGTAACAAATTCAATAAAGATTTTAAAAATGGTCCACTTAAAAAAAAATTGTTTTAAATGAGGGTAGATTTCCAAAGAGGTGATTACAAATAGTTCGGTCAAGAGATGATGGTAAGGATAAGCTGGGACGAAGTGAGAGAGTGGCATGGATATATATACACTACCAAATGTAAAATAGCTAGCTAGTGGGAAGCAGCCGCATAGCACAGGGAGATCAGCTCCGTGCTTTGTGACCACCTAGAGGGGTGGGATAGAGAGGGTGGGAGGGAGTTGCAAGAGGGAGGAGATGGGAACATATGTATATGTATAGCTGATTCACTTTGTTATAAAGCAGAAACTAACACACCATTGTAAAGCAATTATACTCCAATAAAGATGTTTAAAAAAAAAAAGAGAGATGATGGTAATTAGGGCTAGGAGGAGGTGGTGGAGATAAAGAGAAGGGAATGGATACCAGAGATATATGACAAGTAAATTTGCTTAGGACTGGGTGGTTGATGATATCTGAGAGTGAGGAGAGCAGGACTTTTGGAACGGCAGAGTGAGGAGCATGGCAAATCCTCTTCCCCCAAAGGAATAATAAAACTGAAAAAATTGTCAAAAACAATCCACTTGGGACTTCCCTGGTGGCTCAGTGGTTGAGAATCTGCCTGCCAATGCAGGGGACACGGGTTCGAGCCCTGGTCTGGGAAGATCCCACATGCCGCGGAGCGGCTGGGCCCGTGAGCCACAACTACTGAGCCTGCGCGTCTGGAGCCCGTGCTCCCCAACAAGAGAGGCCGCGATAGTGAGAGGCCCGTACACCGCGATGAAGGGTGGCCCCCACTCGCCGCAACTAGAGAAAGCCCTCGCACAGAAACGAGACCCAACACGGCCAAAAATAAATAAATAAAATTTAAAAACAAAAAACAATGCACTTAAGGATTCTGAAAGTTGACCAAAGGTGGACTACAAATTGAGAAATGTTTATTCAGGAAAAACTACTCAGCATCAGGTATGAGCAATGAGAGTTTATGACTCTTGTCTGGGACAACTCCCACCCTGGCACCCAATTCTTTTGGCTGGTAATTCCACCAGAGTGAGCTAAGCTATACAATAACAGCTACCTTGCCAGAGGGGACTGACGTGATTTGGAGCAGGACGTGGGGAAAACCAAATGCCCAGGGGTTTGGTAAAAAACCGCAGTGATCTTGGTGGCAGACAAATAAGGAAGGCAAATGCCATAGCTATCCTGAAGGTTTGGGCAAGGAACAGGACAGTAGATTGGCCAGAAAGTTGATAGGGAGATCAAGAACTGAAACAGTCATAGTGGGTCTTGATGAGCTCCCATGGACCTCTGGTGATCCAGAAGGCCGTGTGCACGAGCAGCTATCTAAATGGCTCTGGATCATTGCTGAGCATTAAGTTGTACTGATGAAGGGACAACTCCAAGGAAGCCAGACTTAAAAATAATGAAAAAGAAAGAAAAAGCAAAACATGCATAGATATCAGGGGCTGCCCTCTGTAAACAGGCGCTACGGCATTAGTCCAGGCAAGTCACTAAACAACCAAAAAGAAAAAAACACACAGCAATAGCAACAACCCTTAGGGAGAAAAATCAGAATTTAGAGTTGCTACAATATATTATATGAGATGTCCAGCGGCTGCTGCCGTTTGGTCTGACTACTAGGGACGTATGAAGTTTGTTACCTCTGAGGTAATCACATGTGGAATTGTAAATGACAGATGATTGGAAGAAGCTGCAGAAATAGCTTGAGTATCATCAGAGGTCCCTAAGCTTCTGGGGAGCTTCCATTCTAAGCTATCATGTTACCAAAATTCATGTGACATACACACCAACATATCAAATAACTTAAAGTAAGTTATATATATTTGGGTTGGCCAAAAAGTTCGTTCGGGTTTTCCATAAGACGTTCTGGAAAAACCCAAACGAACTTTTTGGTCAACTTATACTTTGGCATTTTCATTGCTGTTTCCTTTTTCAATCTGTGATTTAGCCATGGCTTTTAAGAAGTTTGAGAGTTATTTACCACTTACTTAACACCCAGGTCAAAACCACTCACGGTAAAGATAAAGGTGACTGGCAAATTCTTGAAGGGCTTTTTTCTGGTCATATATTAGTGGTTAAGATAGATCTGGGAGCCAGGCTATCTGGGTTTGTATCCCAGATCCACTACCTGATAGATTTGTGAACTTGAGCAAGATATTTAATCTGTCTGGACTTAAGTTCCTTTCAAGGAAATGAAAAGTTTTCCTTCATTGAAAATGAGCATAGTAATAGAGCTGACCTCATAGGGTAGTTGTAAGATTTAAATGAATTAAGATATAAAACACTAGAATTGGGACTGACATATAATAAGGTCTATGTAAGTGTTAGCTGTCATGTTTATTTTCTCTCTGTCACTTTACACCTGAACCCTCCCATATTTTGCACAGAACCCTCCCAAATTTTGCACAAAATTTTAAAAACTTTTTTTTAAAGAGAAGGAAAAATCATGATAGATATGACTTGAAGATGCATGGAGAAGGACAACTGGAAGTTGGAACATTACTGTTGTGCTGGAATTTTCTTCTGATCCTGCCTACATCAGACGCAAGTTGTGGTTCCCTGTTGGGGATTGTCACTCAATGCTGAAAAACCAAGACATATGAACTTGCCCAAATTGTCAGTTTTATTAGTTAGTATGTATATTTTGGTCTGATTTATTTGGCACTTGTAAATCATATTTTTTATGAGTTTCAAAAAATGAAATGTATGAATGTGTTATATCTTACTTCCTCTTGGAAATAAACATTGACCTCTTGATTAAATTGGATTAAGTACTCCCTTGTGCATGGAACTGTCTAGAACTGTATAAAACAAGTTAAACAAATAAGGCCCCTGCCCTCAGAAATGCACAAACATGAAAAGAAACAGAGATATATACACTTTCCCAGAGTCCACACTTTGGCACAAGCCAGGAACACATTGATCAAATATTTACAAGACACATAAGCGTTACAGTTAATAATTTTCATGTTAGGGCTCACTGACAGCTAAGTGGGAACTTAGTGGTAGTTAAAAAATCAATAGAGCAGTAAAAATCAGAAACTTTTTTTTCCAACATGTTTATTGCAGTATAATTGCTGTACAATGGTGTGTTAGTTTCTGCTTTACAACAAAGTGAATCAGCTATACATATACATATATCCCCATATCCCCTCCCTCTTGCATCTCCCTCCCACCCTCCCTATCCCACCCCTCTAGGTGGTCACAGAGCACCGAGCTGATCTCCATTTGTAAGCAATTTTATTGGTCACTTTGATAGATTGATCATACATAAAATCTCTTGAGAAAACACTACTGTATGTATGTGTGTGTACTTATAACTGTGATTTTATTTTTAAGATTTATTTCAGAGAAAGGAGACAGCGGTTCCTGGGAGATCCCAGAACAGCTAGCATTCACATGCCTTGTAGTTATGGGTTATTGCCCAGATGTCAGGCAGTATTCCATCACCATCTCCACAAGCCCAGGGCCCTTGTGGGTGGGAAACTTCACAGGGTTAATCTCCAGCCACTGTTTTTTGGTTCTTTCCTCACTCCCTTTATCCCTTGGCAGCCCCTAGTTATCCCCCACCTCATTTACTAGGATTTAGCTCTGCCTCGACTACCTGATGCTCATTTTGGGGGTCAGGGGGCAGGAGAAGAGATTTATTCTGTGGCACA
Organism: Leucopleurus acutus; assembly: GCF_964270905.1. Classification (NCBI taxonomy): domain Eukaryota; kingdom Metazoa; phylum Chordata; class Mammalia; order Artiodactyla; family Delphinidae; genus Leucopleurus; species Leucopleurus acutus. The sequence continues at coordinate 14,618,667 of NC_139162.1, read as the reverse complement.
CGCAATAAGGTGCAACACTGAGTCATTGAGTCTGTTTCATAATATTTGCTCTGGCAGAGATAGGCGGCCAGAGCTGATCTCTTGTTGCAGGGCAGTGAAAACCATTCTGTAAAGAGAGGGGAATGAGTCCATCCAGCCTCGGGTCTGGCGGGCAGGAGGTTTGCCTGGAAGTGAGTCCAGCCTTCCTTTGCTCCCAGTTGGCAAACTGACTCCTTCATGTTTCAACCCAAGGGTCCACAGAGTCCTCTCTCTTCCTCTGGACTCATCCTGAATCTCCTTACAGACCTCCATGGTGGCTATCGTTGGTTTACCTCCTTTGTGAAACAGGGCTTATAATAGTACCTACCTCGTGTTTTTGTTGTGAGAATTAGATGAGTTAACATTTGTATTTAGAACTTGCAAAAGTGCCGAGAATATAGATGTGCTCAATCAATATTTGGTGATGAATAAAATTATTATTTATTTTTAATAAATAAATTTATTTATTTATTTTTGGCTGCGTTGGGTCTTCGTTGCTGCACGCGGGCTTCCTCTAGTTGCAGCGAGTGGGGGCTACTCTTCGTTGCGGTGCGTGGGCTTCTCATTGCGGTGGCTTTCCTTTTTGTGGAGCAGGGGCTCTAGGCACGCGGGCTTCAGTAGTTGTGGCACGGGGGCTCAGTAGCTGTGGCTCGTGGGCTCTAGAGCACAGGCTCAGTAGTTGTGGTGCAGGGGCTTTGTTGCTCCGCGGCATGTGGGATCTTCCTGGACGAGGGCTCAAACCCGTGTCCCCTGCATTGGCAGGCAGATTCATAACCACTGCACCACCTGGGAAGTCCAGGACACAGTTTCTTTGTAATATATTTTATCCAGTAGGCACACTCATGCATGCAAACAGTTCTGGATTACAAGACTAAAAGGTAGAAAAGACAAGAGCTTCGGGAACCGGAAATAATAACTGCTAACGTTTATCGAACATTTACAAGGTCCCAGCATTGTTTGAAGTCCTTTACACGTATTAATTGACCGAATCTCACCACAACCCCATGATGTTGGTACTATCATTATTCCCATTTTTACCAATGAAAAAACTGAGGCACAAGGATTAAGTAATGTGCCCAATTTATACAGTTAGGAAATGATGAAACTGAGATCCAAATCTAGCTGGGGCAATGGTCTTCAGGTGGGGATGAGCTTGGCTTGCTCAAGGACCCAAAAAGCCAGTATGGCCAAGCTTGGAGAGGTGGGGGTGGAGGTGTATGGTAGGATGTGGTGTTTTGTCCACAAAGGACACTTCTACTTCCTAAAAGAAAAACAAACCACCCTCCAGGTGATGATATCCCAACTGTTTAATCTGCAAAATTACTTTCAGTGGCACCCTTCTCAGTACAGGTGTTTTGGTTTGGGTTTGGGTTTGGGTGTTTTTTGTTTTTTGGGCAGTAACTTTGTATTCTTCCTTTTAAAAAGTTAAGGTGTAAGTTACAAACAGTAAAATTCACTGGGTTTTTTCTGTGTGTGTACAGTTCTGCAGTCTTTGTCAATGCATACAGTCATATAACCAGCACCACAAACAAGATACGGACAGTATCCTTCAAAATTCCTATGTGTAGCCCTCCCTTCCCCAGCTTCCAGCCCCTGGGAAACCTCTGAGTTGTTTCCTATCCCTGTAATTCTACCTTTTCCAGAATATCCTATAAATGAAATCATACTATATGTCACCTTTTCAGTCGGACTTCTTTAACTTATCCTAATGCATTTGAGATTCATTTATGGTGATGTGCATACTGGTGGTTCTTTCCATTTTATTGCTGAGTAGTATTCCATTATATGAATGTACTACAATTTATTCATTCACTAGCTGAAGGTCATGTAAGCTGATTCCCATTTTTGACAATTATGAATAAAACTACTATAAACATTCACATCCAGGGTTTTGAGTGAAGATAAGTTGTTGTTTTTTTTTTTTTCCTATGAGTAGGATGTCTTTTCTTGGTGTTGTATGACTAAGTGTATATAACTTTATGAGAAAATTGTTTTCCAATCCAGAAGATTCATCTTAAAAAAGAGCATCAGTCGGGGCTTCCCTGGTGGCGCAGTGGTTGAGTGTCCGCCTGCCAATGCAGGGGACATGGGTTCGTGCCCCGGTCCGGGAGGATCCCACATGCGGAGCGGCTGGGCCGCTGGGCCTGCGCGTCTGGAGCCTGTGCTCCGCAACGGGAGAGGCCACAACAGTGAGAGGCCCGCATAACACATAAAATAAAAAAATAAAAAAAAAAAAAGAGCATCAGTGAAAACTGTTGTTATCTTTATGTGTGCTCTCGGGAAGTGGCTGCTTGTATCACAATAATAAACAAATTTGGGTTAATGGATCATTAAACATTATCTTGAAGGAGCATTGAGGTGCTTTTCTTTTTTCTTCTTCTGTGAACTTCCTCTGCCTTTCACTCAGAGGTACCCACTGCACAGGGAAGACCAGGACTGTTACAGCAGAGGAAGAATCTAAGCTCAGCTTCTGACTTCCAAAAAGGATTCTCAAAGTCCATTTTAGACATAATAGCTGTGAAAGCCAGAGATTTTGATCCTCTTGGCTTTCTGAGAGAAAAGAAAAAGGCTTTTGGCAAATCAAATGAAGGGCCAGGGTTTTTTTGTTTTTTTACATATATTTTATTTTTTTAACGTTTTTATTGGAGTATAATTGCTGTACTATGGTGTGTTAGTTTCTGCTTTATAACGAAGTGAATCAGTTATACATATACATATATCCCCATATCTCTTCCCTCTTGCGTCTCCCTCCCTCCCACCCTCCCGGGCCAGGGTTTATCTCTAGGCAATCAATTGAGAAGAGAGACAAGAGGAGGAGGGGGTAAGAGTGGGAGGTGAATTGGGTTGGGGGGGGGCAAGGAGCCGGGAACTCTGTGGCCGTCTTTGCGTGTCCCTAACCCTCCTGCAGAAGCCTTCCCACCTAGAGACTGAACTTGGAGGACCAGCCCTTCAGTAGCCCCGAATATGAGAGATGGGCCCAGTACCTGGGGCAGGGAGAGGGGAGAAGGAAGGAGGGAGGCTGTCTTTGCTTGGATGGGAGAAGCCCAGCCCCAGCACTTGGGTGGGATGCAATCCAGTCATCCCAGGTGATGTCCTTCCATGCTCGTGACAGTCTATGACTGCCTAATAATTTCTAAAACAAGAGTAAGATATTTTAAAATAAATTAATATATTAATAGCTTTCCCATTCCTCTTATAAAACATGTCAGGGTCCTACAGCCATAACCACTGTGATCAAACCATCACTCTGCAAGGCTCTCAGGTGAGGGCCAAGGGAACAGCTGGATTGGAAGGCCCTTGGGTGAGATGGAGGAGAGTGTATGGAAAATCCCTGTGGGGTGGAGTCACTTCCTGGGGGTGGCTGCAGGGATGTCCCCAGCAGAGCCCCAGTTCTCTGTAGACTCAACCAGAAGGATAGCCCCCTAATTCCCATCTGTATCTCTGTCTGGTCCCTCCAGTCTGTGCCCAACAGCCAGAGTGAGGTGACCCTGCTGACCCACCGCCAGCAGCACATGCCTTTCGCAGGTTTTATTTTAGTTTGCGAGGGCTCAGCACTGATGCAGACACGCTCCCAACCCCTCATGTCAGAAGGCATTTATTGGTGGTGAGTTGGAGCTAGAGGACCAGTCTGGGGCCGTGAAACAAATTTTCCTATGTTAAACTAATGGCCTAGTTAGTCCTCTTGGTAGCAAGACTAAAGCACTTTCTCTCTTACTCCATCTCCTGCCACCCTCCACTTTGCTCACTCAGCCCACTGGCCTGGTCACGCTCTAAACACACCAGGTACTACCCCACCTCAAGGCTTTGCCCTTGCTGTTCCCTCTGCCTGGAACGCTTATTCCCCTGTCATCCGCTGGACTCATTCTCTCTCTTCATTCCCATCTCTATTAAATGTCACTACCTCAGGGAGGGCGTGGGGGATTGTTCTAATGATGATACACAAAGTAACACCCCCTCTAATCCCACACTCTACTTTATTTTTCTTTGTGATATCGATGCCTCCTGACATATATTTCTTTGTTCCTTACTTCTCTTCCTCCACAGGAATGTCAGTTCCAAGCATGCAGGAACAGGGCTTAGTTTGTTTTCTTCACTGCTGCATCCCCAGTATTAGGAAAGTGCCTGGCTCATAAATACTTAGGAGTGAATTTATTAATGAAAATTGGTTGCAGAACTCTTGCTGTGGCAGAGCTTTAAGTGACAAGTAGGCACAGTACCCCACCTCTCCCCATGTTTTGGTTCAAACCTGAATCCTATTATCCTGACTCGTTCTTTTTTTTAAAAAAAAATTGAAGTATAGTTGATTTACAATGTTGTGTTTCTGGTGTACAGCAAAACGATTCAGTTATATATATATATATATATATATATATATATTCTTTTCCATTATGGTTTATTACAAGATATTGAATATAATTCCCTGTGCTATACTGTAGGACCTTGTTGTTTATCTTTTTTTTTTTTTTTTTTTGCGGTACGCGGCCCTCTCCCGTTGCGGAGCACAGGCTCCGGACGCGCAGGCTCAGCGGCCATGGCTCACGGGCCCAGCTGCTCCGTGGCATGTGGGATCCTCCCGGACCGGGGCACGAACCCGTGTCCCCTGCATCGGCAGGCGGACTCTCAACCACTGCTCCACCAGGGAAGCCCTATTTTATATATAGTAGTTTGTATCTGCTAATCCCAAACTCCTAATTTATCCCTCTCCCACCCCCTTTCCCCTTTGGTAACCATATTGTTCTTTTTTATTCTCTCCCTCCCAGTCCTCCCACTGAGAGAGTTGTGTACCCCGTGGCACTCTTCTCAAGTACTAGAGACTCCATTGCGTCTCTTTGTTTCGTCAGGGTCTTGTGGGAACTTGATGTTCCCAGACTTGGGTAATTACTGTGGTTTGGCCCCCATCGACGGTCCTCTCCCTTCTGTGGATCCCAGCAGTGAATCTGGATAAAGTTTGCTGAGTTGCGTCACCTCTGGCACTTGTTTCCAGGCAGAAGAGTGAAGGAGTGTCCTTGAGGCCTCATTGGGGGATGGCAGCAGCAAACACTTTAACCTTTGGAACAGTCTATGCTTCTTGGCTGAGAAACTTCTTCGGAACCTCAGACCCATGGAAATGTACTCGGGACTTCCTGCAGCGCAGAAGCCAGGCTCAGCACCTGCCTGGTCTGGAAGGAAGACCCTTATTACCCACTAAGGCACAGGGCAGGGGATGCTTAAGTCTGTGTTGGGCTACCAGGAGATGCTCTTCCTCATAGAAAGCGTGTCTTGTGACTCAAATCTCTGACTGCAGGAGGTAATGTAGGCTAAAGGATGGGTCTCCTAGGCTTTAAGGATCCCACTGAAGGTCAGCAAGAGAGAGAAACGCTTTGTATTTCATATTATTATTTTAGCTATCATTTTAGTTGACTGCTCAGAGCTCAGACTTGTTGGGAAGAGAATCCCTTTTTTTCTTTCTTTCCCTTATATGTATGTGTTATATCTATATCTATATAGCCTACTCCTATCTACAGAACTAGGTAGACATTTACAGGAGGGGCTGAGCTCCTTTTTGGATACCACCACCCATGAAATTGTTCCAGGAAGGACAAGGAAAAAAATGCAAGGATTGACCAATTAATTATAGAGCCCTTGAAGAAGCTATAAAGACCCAATATGTTTGGCCTGGAAAAGAAAAAGTTGACACTTTTCTTCTGCTGCACTTGTTCTGTCTGTGCAGCTGAATGATCTGTTCTCCTACATGTGCTCTTGAAAGTGGCTTGTGAAAAGTGCTGAAACAGGTGACTGAGGTCCTGTGTTTAAAATAAAATAGATGGAGACAAATGGATGCAGGATGACTTCAAGCTGATGGCTTTCCAGGATTATCCCAATCCCTGTCACTCATAGGATTGTGTGATCCAGGTTAGAAGGATCCAGGTTAGAAGTTAGAGTGGGTTTTTGTTGCCAGACACTTTTGGTTGTCATCTATGGGGTCCCAGCAGGAAACAGAGGGTGCATACAAACGAGGCAATTTGAAGAGAGTTTAATAAAGGAACCATATCAAAGGTTTTCTGGCATAAAATAATTTACTTTGGATCTCTTATGGTTCTGAGGGGTGACTGGAATAGTTGGGTGAATCTCTTTTGGGATTTCTCATGCAGTCATAGTTATCTTGGCTTGGTGTAATCTGAAGGCTCAGATGGGCTGGACACCCAAGATGGCTTCCTCACTTACCTACCTGGCACCTCAGTGCTTCCCTAGGTGTCCTCTCTCTCCAGCAGAGTAAACTGAATTTCTTACATGGAGGCTCAGGGTCCCAAGAGCAGGGAGTAGAAGTTGGTAGACCAGTTAAGAACTATACCTGGAAATGGCACAGTGCACTTCCCTCAGATTCCATTGGTCAAAGCTGTCACAGTGTCCAGATTCAAGAGTGTGGAGGATAGACTCCATCTCTCAAAGGAGAAGTGGCAAAGCCACGTTTGCTGAGGAGCGTGTGAGTGGGAGTATTGTTGCAGCCATTTGGGGGGACTACGTCTGCTATAAAAGGTATAAATAGGGCTTCCCTGGTGGTGCAGTGGTTGAGAGTCCACCTGCCGATGCAGGGGACACGGATTCGTGCCCCGGTCCGGGAGGATCCCACATGCCGTGGGGCGGCTGGGCCCGTGAGCCATGGCCGCTGAGCCTGCGCGTCCGGAGCCTGTGCTCCGCAACGGGAGAGGCCACAACAGTGAGAGGCCCGCGTACCGCAAAAAAAAAAAAAAGGTATAAATAGGGTTTAGAGAAACCAACAGGGAAGCTGTCCCCACTGAGGCCTAAGGGGGCAAGGGGAAGAAGTGGTGACAAGAACCTGGAGAGGGTGGCTATATGGAGACAGCCTCCTGATGGTAGCTATGGTCTTCAGAAGATGAAACCCAACCAGAAGGGAGCCGACCTCATACACCCCTGACCCCACTTTGGATCTCCTACCAGTGACCCACAGTGGCCAAGGGGTCCCACTGATGAGTCCATGCAAGTCAGGTTTCTGGGGCACAGAGAAAGGAGAAGGGCAAACAGTGGATCTGAAGAGACAAAGGGAAGATAGCCAGCATCCCAGTGGATAACAAAATATCTAGGATATGTAACCCATGGGCAAGAATGAGATTTGGGACCAGAATTGCTCCTCTTAGGACTGGAAGAAAAATTCCCTAATTTTGAGCAGCTTGAAAAATTTCTAAATGCCCTGGAGTGTTGGAAAATAGTGTTAAGCCTTTTTCTTTGGTAAGAAGATGGTGCTACATTTTCTGATCACCTTCTCCATGAGCATAAGCTGGTCAGAGACTCCTCTGTACTTCCCTAGCCTCATTGTCCACTGCTCCCCTCTTATTCGCAGTGCCCCACCACTTCCTCTCAAGCCCCTAGCCCCTCAAGGCTTTCAGCATGCTGGTGTCACAGCTTGGAATCTCTCTCGTTCTTTTCTTCTGGCCAAATCCTTATCTTCCCAACCCAACTGAAACACAGCTTCTTCAGGGAAGGCTCCTTCAACCTCTCTCCTCACTCATGATGTTCTCTCTGCACTTCTCTGTGGCACTTATCCTAATAGCCATTTAAATATCTATTTGTATAATGATTTGGTTAAAGTCTGTCTCTCATTAGACATTAATAGTAGTACCCTGACAGCAGGGTCTAAATCTGTCTTGTTGAACCCTATATCTGTAGGACTTAGAACAGTGCTTAACAAATAGTAGGTACACAGTAAGCAGCTGTGAGTCAATTATTGAAAGAATATGGTAGAAAAATCAGCAATGATTTCTATCGAGGTGGGTTTTTTGGTGTTTTTTATGTATTTGTTTTCAGCGATAGCCGCTGTTGGCTGTTTTCATGGGGCCTGGAGGTAAAACATGAATGGGGATTAAGAATTAGGAAGATAAGGTATGACGCCAGGAGCTGAGTCAATTGGTAAATAACGAACAGCTATCAAAACACAATCAGTTAAGGAACAACCTCAATATCTATCAGCTGATAAACGGATAAACAAAATGTGCTGTATTTCATCCAATGAAATATTATTCAGCCATACAAGGAATGAAATCCTGATACCTGCTACAACATGGATGAAACTTGAGGACATTATGCTAAGTAGACGAAGTCAGACGCAAGAGGCTACCTATTATACAATTCCATTTATAGGAAACGTCCAGAATTGGCAAATTCATAGAGATAAAAAATAGATTAAAGGTTGCCGGGGCAAGGCAGGAATGAGGGACTAGAAAGTGACTGCTAATAGGTACAGGGTTTCTTTTTGGAGTAATGACAGTGTTCTGGAATTAGATGGTAGTGATGATTGTACAACATTGTAAATATACTAAAAACCAGTGAATTGTACATTTGGAAAGGATAAATTTTATGGAATATGAATTATATCTCAATTTTTAAAAACAGGGCCAAAAATAATATTTTTATTATTAGAAAAATAGTGAGAAATTGTAGTCTAGAGATAGGCTGATGGATTGGAGCATAGTTGAGACTCTAGATTATTCTGAACATTGGAATAGCAAGAACACAGAATCATTTCCCAAGAATCTAGGCTTATTCGCTTGGTGACTCCCCCTGTAGGTACAAATGACACTCTTTCCTGATGAATGCTAGGAATTGGAGTGAGATCGAAGTTCTGGCCATCCTCAAATGAAAGAACTCCAAGTTCTGACTAAAGAGAAATGACTGAGTTAATGGGAGAATGGTTTAAATGATTATGCAAAGCACAAAACAAACAGGATGGTATGATTTGCTAAACTCCATGAGAGAAGTAGCAAGCAGGTGCTTTAACCAGCAAACAGATGAAAGCTTTATTTCCTCTTTAACCTTTAGAGCGCTGATGTGAAGTGAGTAGCCATAACATTAAAAGCTCAACTTGTCTTTCTTTTACCATGAGAAAAACATCAGACAAACCCAAGTTGAGGAACATTCTACACAAAACTGCCAAGATCATGAAAAATAAGGGAAGTCTGAGAAACTGTCCCAGATTAGAGGAAACTGTTTGAGATTAGATTAGACTCAGGGGACATGGCCACTACATGTAATGTGGTCTCCTGGATGGGACCCTGGAACAGAAAAGGTGTGTTAGTGGGAAAACCTAGTGAAATCCAAGTGAAATATGGAGTTTGCTGAAGTTTAATGGACCAATGTTTATTTCTTAGTTATAACTAAGAATATGCCATGGTAATATAAGATGTTAAAAACGGGAAAAACTGTGTGAGGTGTATGTGAGAACTCTTTGTACTATCTTCACAACTTTTCTGTAAATCTATTCTATACAAGTTTTTTTTTTTAAATAAATTTATTTATTTATTAATTTTTGGCTGCATTGGGTCTTCATTGCTGCGGGCGGGCTTTCTCTAGTTGCAGCGAGCGGGGCTACTCTTCATTGCAGTGCACAGGCTTCTCATTGTGGTGGCTTCTCTTGTTGCAGAGCACGGGATCTAGGCGCACAGGCTTCAGTAGTTGTGGCACGCAGGCTCAGTAGTTGTGGCTAGCTGGCTTAGTTGCGCCACAGCATGTGGGATCTTCCCAGACCAGGGCTCGAACCCCCGTCCCCTGCATTGGCAGGCAGATTCTTAACCACTGCGCCACCAGGGAAGTCCCTCTAAATCTATTCTAAAATTAAAAAGTTTACTTTAAATTTAAAAAGCGCAACCAGGTTCACCTGTCTGTTCTGATAGCCTTCTATCTGTCTAGCTCACAGGTCTGTGGTTTCTTTGTGGGGTTTTTTTTGTTTTTTTTTTTATTACATGAGATAGTGAATGTGGGAACAAACTAGGACCTGAATTCCTCACCTCCTCTTCCATAACTGTGCAAAGGCTTGGGTTTCCTCCCACTTGACCACCCCTCCTGCCATTCCTTTCCCTCTGGTTTATGTATTATTCACTGCCAACTGGCGAGCAAGTATTGAGTATGGCTGATAAAGTCACCACGCCAGACCTGAAGGAGGATGTAGGGAAGTATAAGGAATGCTCCCCACCTGGTACTTCCTCAGGTAGCTTACTATCCACCAGGGGAGTTAAAACATATGCATTCCTCTGTACCCAACAGCTGAGTGATCATTGGGAATGGTTCAGGATGAAAAGTTACAAAGTAACTAATTATAAGCAATAAAAGGCAGGTGAATCCTTCATGCTTAATCCACACAGTTCATTCATTATTTTCTTAAAGTTAGCCCCAGCAACTCTCCATGTTTATATTTTTTTCTCTTTACTATTTTAATTTTTTTCTATTTAGGAAAGAAAGGACTGTATTTCTCAACTCACTTGGTCCTCTAAAGTGGGGCAGGGCTTCCCTGGTGGTGCAGTGGTTAAGAGTCCGCCTGTCAATGCATGGGACATGGGTTCGAGCCCTGGTCCGAGAAGATCCCACATGCCATGAAGCAACTAAGCCCATGCACCACAGCTATGGGCCCGCACTCTACAGCCCGTGAGCCACAACTACTGAAGCCTGCGCACCTAGAGCCCATGCTCCGCAACAAGAGAAGCCACCGCAATGAGAAGCCTGTGCACCACAACGAAAGAGTAGCCCCCCTCGCCACAACTAGAGAAAGCCTGCGCACAGCAACGAAGACCCAACACAGCCAAAAATAAATAAATAAATAAAATTGATAAAAAATAAAAAAAAAATTTAAAAATAAAATGGGGCAGACTTCTGTAATGGGATCTGGAGCTGGATGGAGAAACTGGAACTGCAACTCACCACTCACTACTGTGGGACTCGTTTTCATCTGTAAAGTGGAGGTGAAACAGGCCCTACTTCTGGGATGTAGATGAGGATTATGAGTTGATTTGGGTAGAGCATATCAAACAGTGCTGGGTATGGGATAGATGCCCAGTGAGCATGAACTCTTATGCCTGGGTCGAGAAAAAAAGGATGTGGAAAGAGATGTATAAAAATGGGAGACCCTGGGCTTCCCTGGTGGCGCAGTGGTTGAGAGTCCGCCTGCCAATGCAGGGGACACGGGTTCGTGCCCCAGTCCGGGAAGATCCCACATGCCGTGGAGCGGCTGGGCCCGTGAGCCATGGCCACTGAGCCTGCGTGTCCGGAGCCTGTGCTCCGCAACGGGAGAGGCCACATGTAAAAAGAGACTTGTGGAAAACCAGATTCTGATATAGAAATCCTGTGGGTGTACCCCTAGGAAAAAAAATATTTCAAAATATTAATTGTGGGCAAGATGGTTAACAGTGGTTATCTCTGGGTGGTGTAACTATTTTTAAAATACTTTCCTATCAGAAAATAGAAAGGTAGAAAGTAGAAAGGTGGTTGCCAAGGGCTGTGGGGAGGGGAGAGGGAGAATTAGTGTTTAACGGGTATAGAGTTTCAGATTTGCAAAATGAACAAGTTCTGGAGATCTGCTGTGCAACAAAGTGAATATACTTAACACGGCCGAACTATACACTTAAAAATGATGAAGATGGCAAATTTCACGTTATGTGTTTTTTTACCACGCACATAGAAACACTTTTCTATGGCAAACACAATAGTGTTATACTCAAGAACAAACTCAATGCAAGTTTAATTTTTAAGTGAAAGCCTTAATGGCTGGTTGGTGTAGCTTTTAGTGAGTATTTCCACGGTTTACTGGGCCCTGACTGTCCAGTGAAGGTTACCTGGTGGCAGTTAGGCTCCGTAAGCAGAGTTGGGCCTTCTCTTTTGTTTTCCCCCCTCAGCTTTCTATTGAGAGAAAACATGAGCTACAGAAGAAGGGTGTGACCAAAACTTGTTTGTTTTGTCTGTTTTCCCGTCTGATCTGGGTTCGCTTGTCAGCTACTGAATGAGGGCGTGCCATGGGGATGACCTTCTGATACAGCAGCACCTGTCCCCTTCACACCCCCTCGGCCCTGCTGGTTCTGCGTCAGCTGCACTATTTGCAGGACCATCTGCCCAAACCCCGTGCTACTCACTGTTCTTTGATCTGTAAACCGGAGTCTGAGCCAGCTGGGTTGAAACAGAGGAGGCTGGGCCAGTGATCTCAGTGCAGCTGTTTTGTTGCCTTGCAGCGGCTTCCTCTGTCCAGGTCTCACCTAAGAAAAAGTTGAGCCCCTGGGCAAGACAGGTGAGGGATGAGAACAGGTAATTCACAACATGAGAAGAGCTAATATTAAATCATGAAAAATGACTGCCCTCACTAGAATATAAAGGAACAGAAATAACGGCAACCTTTAATATCCTTTTTTCCTATCAATCAATTTGGCAAAGATTTTTGTGGAAAATAATTCCCAGGGTTTGCCAACAATTACTGATAGGAAGGTTATTGGCCATTCAGAAAGGAAGCTGCCAATGCATATGAAGAACTGTAAAATTTTTCATTCTAGAATATACTATTCCATAAAGGGTTAGGAAGATAGAAGAATTTAGTACAAGATAAAGGTGACATTTCAAATTAACGAGGAGAGACTTTCATTTTTGGTGATATTGAGATCAGGAGGACCTGGAAGATCTCCAGTTATAAAAATATCTTAAAATGGTGGGTTAAATATAACAAAATACCTAACTGAGCTCCAAAGATAAAAATGGAATGCCCCAGGGGCCAAGCAATGAGAAGGACTGAAAACCAGAGATACAGATGAGCTGACACTGCTGCCGCCCCAGGGGGGATTATCAGTCTGAATAATCTAAGGCTCCCGGTTTATAATGTCTAGGTGGGAACAGGACACCAAGCCTATTGTCTGTGTGGGGGGGAGGGCGAGTTGAACCTGAGTCTCCAGTGTAGCTGGGATCTTTGAAAGTCTAAACCTTGAGTGGCAATAGCTTCTAACATTGAGACAATCGCATCCTTGCCTGACTTAACTCTTGCAAAGGCCAATATCAAGAGGAGGTCTTAATCTCTGAGATTCTTTCCATCTGGAGAACCACTGCTGTAACACTCAGTTGATTCCCTGTGTCACCTCTCAAGCAGGATATGTTGTTCCGACAGCTGGTCTGAACTCCAAGAGGTTGTCAAAATAAGACATATTTGTGTTGTCTCTTCTCCCTATAGTCTATTATTTGATCAATTGGCAGGTCTATCAGTGTTTGAAATGTGATTCTTCCTCTAGGAAATTATCCCACAAATTACAGGATACTCCTAAAAATTCCCAATCATAAATAATGTGTGTTCAATATGATTTATTTGTAATAGAAAGAAAAATTGGAAGCTGCCACATAGCCAACAACAGTGGAATGGTTAACTGAACACTATGTAGCCATTAAAAGGAATTAAGTTGATCTCTATGTATGAAAATGGAAAGAATGGCCACACAACATATAATTAAGACTTTTTAAAAAGCAAGCTATATAATCATTAGAGAAATGCAAATCAAAACTACAATGAGGTATCACCTCACACCAGTCAGAATGGCCATCATCAAAAAATCTACAAACAATAAATGCTGGAGAGGGTGTGGAGAAAAGGGAACCCTCCTACACTGTTGGTAGGAATGTAAATTGATACAGCCACTATGGAGAACAGTATGGAGGTTCCTTAAAAAACTACAAATAGAACTACCATATGACCCGGCAATCCTACTACTGGGCATATACCCTGAGAAAACCATAATTCAAAAAGAGTCATGTACCAAAATGTTCATTGCAGTACTATTTACAGTAGCCAGGACATGGAGGCAACCGAGGTGTCCATGAACAGATGAATGGATAAAGAAGATGTGGCACATATATACAATGGAATATTATTCAGCCATAAAAAGAAACAAAATTGAGTTATTTGTAGTGAGGTGGATGGACCTAGAGTCTGTCATACAGAGTGAAGCCAGAAAGAGAAAAACAAATACCGTATGCTAACACATATACATGGCATCTAAAAAAAAAAAAAAAAAAGGTTCTAATGAACCTAGGGGCAGGACAGGAATAAAGATGCAGACATAGAGAATGGACTTGAGGACATGGGGAGAGGGAAGGGTAAGCTGGGACGAAGTGAGAGAGTAGCATTGACATATATACCCTACCAAATGTAAAATAGCTAGCTAGTGGGAAGCAGCCGCATAGCACAGGGAGATCAGCTCAGTGCTTTGTGACCACCTAGAGGGGTGGGATCAGGAGGGTGGGAGGGAGATGCAAGAGGGAGGGGATATGGGCATATACATATGCATATAGCTGATTCACTTTGTTATACAGCAGAAACTAACACACCATTGTAAAGCAATTATACTCCAATAAAGATGTTTAAAAAAAAAAGCAAGCTACAGAACATTATTCAATAGAAATGGAATGCAAACCACATAGTAATTTCAAATTTTCTAATAGAAATATTTTTAAATGTCAAAATAAATAGATGAAATTAATTTTTTTTTTTTTTTTTTGCGGTACGCGGGCCTCTCACTGCTGTGGCCTCTCCCGCAGCAGAGCACAGGCTTCGGACGCGCAGGCCCAGTGGCCATGGCTCACGGGCCCAGCTGCTCCGCGGCACGTGGGATCCTCCCCGACCGGGGCACGAACCCGCATCCCCTGCATCGGCAGGCAGACTCTCAACCACTGCGCCACCAGGGAAGCCCAGATGAAATTAATTGTAATAGCATACTTTATTTCACTCAATAGATTCAAATATTATTTAAGCATGTAATCAGTATAAAACTATTGATGAGGTATTTTACATTACAGTATTTATATGTCTTTGAAACCTGATGTATATTTTACACCAACAATACATCTCAATTCAGACAAAGCACATTTCAAGTACTCAATAGCCACTTATGAATCGTGGCTACAATAAGAGACAGTGCAGCTTCAGGATAAACATATAGTATATATATAATTTTGAACAACTCCAAAACCAGGTGTACAAGTATTGTGTAGACACTGAAGACACTTGGAAAGATAACCAAGAAATGGCTCAACGGGCTATCTCTATGGAATGGGATTATGGGGAAAGAAGGTATTAAGTGTTTAGTTCATAAACATCTAAATTTAATTTTATTATATGATGATATATTATACTTTAATTATTAGGAGAGTAAAAGTAAAACCAAATGTTTATTGTCTTCAATTCAGTAAGTTAATGTATAGTAAAATTTATCTTAAGGAGACAGTAAAGTGTATGAACCGATATGTACATAAAATGATGCTCTTGGCAGCATTTCTTACAATGATAAAAACTAGACTCCACATTATGTCCAACAATAGGAAAATTAGTCAATAAATTCTGGTACTTCTCTATGATGGAATATTTTTCATAACATGGGAAAATATTCATGATATAATTAAAAAATTCACAATGCAAACACTGTCCATAACATGGCCCAGCAGCTCCATGCCAAGGTACATACCCAAGAGAATTGAAAACATATATTCACACAAAAACCTGTATACAAATGTTAATAGCAGCATTATTCATAATAGCCAAAAAATGGAAACAACCCAAATGGCCAGCAGCTGGTGAATGGATGAACAAATGAAGTATATCCACAGAATGGACTATTTTCCAGCCATAAAAAGGAATGAAGTACTGATACACATTATAACATGGATAAACTTTGAAAAATATTTGCCAAGTGAAAGAAGTCAGACACAAAAGATAACATATTGGGGCTTCCCTGGTGGCGCAGTGGTTGAGAGTCCGCCTGCCGATGCAGGGGACACGGGTTCGTGCCCCGGTCCGGGAAGATCCCACATGCCGCGGAGCGGCTGGGCCCGTGAGCCATGGCTGCTGAGCCTGCGCGTCCGGAGCCTGTGCTCCGCAACGGGAGAGGCCACAGAAGTGAGAGGCCACAGAAGTGAGAGGTCCGCGTACCGCTGAAAAAAAAAAAAAGATAACATATTGTATGATTCCATTTGTATGAAACGTCAGGAATAGGCAAATCCATGGAGACAGAAAGTAGATTAGTGGTTGTGGGAGACTGGTAGGAGGGAAGTGGGGAGGGGCTCGTTCATGGGTATGGAGTTTCTCTCTGGAGCAATGAAAATGTCTTGGAATTAGATGGTGGTGATGGTTGCACAATGTTGTGAATGAACTAAAAAAATCACTGAATCTTACACTTTGAAATGGTGAATTTTATGTTATATACATTTTATCTCAATTTAAAAAAATATGTATATAGAACAAGATCCAAACTTTGTGGGGGAAAAGTAAGACTAATGGATTAAGAGTGGTGGTGGATTATAAATGCTTTTAATTTTTTCTGATTTTCTCCAGCACATACATGTTATATTTTACATGTTATATTTTAAATGGCGGCGGTGGTGGAATAAAAGCATTTAGGAAAGAGTGGTCTTCTCTCTTGACAAAATCTATGTGCTTTGGAAATAACACCGTGTTGTCACTTGGCAACTTAACCAAGGGCAGTCCGTCCAGCCTGTGAAGTATACTTCTTTCTGTACAGTGTTTCACTGCATTTAGTAAAACAAGCCATTCACCTTTTGCTATAGGGTGCCAAAGAGCAGAGCTGACTTAAGCCTTTCCTTTTCTGTCTTTTTAGATGTTGTAGACATAGCTTTTTGAAGCAGAGCAGTCTGGATTAGCTAGCTCAGGGCTCAGAGCTTCAGAACCTAAATTCTCTTTGACCTGACTGGCTTCCTGCCCTTACCTGGTGCTTCTGCTTCTCCACTGGTGAGATGAAGTGATAAATGCTCACTTCACTGGAGTGGGGAAGAGAATGCATTAGGTAAGTCTTTCAAAGCACTAAGAGATAGAAGGACCAGAGAAATAAAAGGTTATTCAACCCCACTGGAGACTCAAATCACCGATAAGCAGCTGGAGAAGATGGAGCTTATGTAACAACTCTTTGTCTCTCAATAAATAAACAGATAGGATCTGAGTCATGGGGTCACTGAGGCTCCTCTTAACCCTTGGGTGGGTGGTACTTTTCATAGGCTCACAGGAATGCTGAGATCTCTGCTGTGCTTGCTTAGCAAAGTTTTTTATTTAGATCTCGCCTGACATCTTATTTTTCCAGTAGCTCCACAACAGGAAAATGAAGGAGAATTCACAATTGCACAGGTTTTTGTTGCCTTGGAGACCAGGTACTTTTAAGATATTTATGGAGGGAGCCTTAGTTTACTCTAACTGTGCAGTATGTTCCAGCTGGAGTAGAACTTTGTGGACTGACAAGGAAAGGAGCCCAAGATGTAGGAAGTAAGTAAGTATGCTGCCCAACAAGTTGTAGAGCATGATCTCAGCTGTGTTTTGAAAATACATAAAATTCTGTAACTATGTATCTGTCATCTAATCTATCATCTATCTATCTATCTATCATCTGTAGATCAATTGATCTACTATCACCTATCCATCTTGGTGAATGGATAGAAATGGCCAAATCATTACCACCGCTCGGCCCTGGGAGTGAGAATGGAACATACAGAGAGCAAGACTCTCACTTTTTACTCTATCCGTTTCTGTACTATTGAGATTTTAATAGGTTGTTTTGTAACAAAAAAGTTTTAACAAAAGTTACCAACTGTAATCCTAACTACCTCTCTGACAGTCCTTTCAAACATCTCACAAAGTACGCGGAAAGAGTTAACACAGAGCCAGTTCAAATTCCTGATTTGGTGGTGGAGGTGGAGGCAGGGTTAGAGGTAAAAAGAAGCAAAAAGTGGGGAGGGGAGGGAAGAGGAGGGCTGGCTGCTCAGTTCTCACCTGAACCAATAGCATGAACGTTTCAGGCCCAACGCCCATTTGTGGGACTATTTCAGGAGTCAGAGGTTGCATCTGAATTCACTGTCACTGTAACTTGCCAAAGAACTAAGACGACTTCCTGGTTTGGCTACTTGGAAGCTGCTTCTCCTTTACCCAGAAGGTAAAATCTAAAGCCTCAGCTAATCTGGTGACGGTGATTTGGAGTGTGCACTTTTTTCTTTGTGGTGCATTGACTTCTTTATCCACAGGACAGTAGGATGCTTATGGAATAGGGCTCTATTTTTACTAATGACGATATTAACACTAAATTTCTAACAAGGTGGAATGGTTCTCCCTGGTTCTTCTTTGCACAGGACAAGACACAGTCTGTTGAAGTGTTAGGGAGGAACACTTGCATGGAAAGGAAGGAACACATATGCTTTCATTGTTTAACAGTTCTCATGTCATTTTTCCTTGGTTTCACTGAGAGCGTGGTTAAATTTTCATGGGGATTACAGTTGCTCACAGCGAATCTCACAGTAGGTAAGTATTCGATGGAACACTCTCAGCTAATATTGTAGAACGGGCTCTTGCTTATTTTCCGTCTCAGGGAAAAGGCTTAAAACTCCCCACATTCATAACAAAGCTACTTTACATGAGAAAGGAGTTTGGAAAGAGATGTCTGGTGAAATCACCCCAATGTTTTGGTCCAACTGTAGCCCCCCCAGGATGATGTCTGTTCTTAGTGTCACAGCGACCCCTTTTTTTCTCCATAGTCTTTGTTAGTGATGGACCCATACATGATTCAGTTGCACGACCATGGCAACCTCCCCTCAGTGCTGGATGTGCATGTCAACATCCCTGGGAGAAGCTCTGTGCCGGGAAAAATGAAAGGCAGGAAGGCCAGATGGTCCGTGAAGCCCTCGGACATGTCCAACAAAACTTTCAATCCCATCCGGGCCATTGTGGACAGCATGAAGGTGAAGCCAAATCCAAACAAGACCATGATTGCTCTGTCAATTGGTGAGTTCGAGACACTTGACCGAGAGGCAGGCATTGTTCCTCCCACCCCCATCCTCATGGGTTGGTTGGAAAGGATGGAAGTGGAGGGTGGGTCTGAGCACTGGGCATGGAAGAATAACCTCTTGGCGGTTCTTTTTTTTTTTTTCCCATGAAAAGGGGACCCTACTGTGTTTGGAAACCTGCCTACAGATCCTGAAGTTACCCAAGCAATAAAAGATGCCCTTGACTCGGGGAAGTATAACGGCTATGCCCCCTCCACTGGTAAATTCCTCCTGAGACTCTAATCTGGTGGCTTCCAAATCTTTAGTGCTCTTCTAATAGGAATACATTTCTAGCATTCTTCTTTGCTTTCCTGATGCATAATTCCTAAGGAGAAGCTAAGATAAAATGGCTGTTGGATTTGGGGAAAGGGGTCTCAGCATACTTAACCTCAAGCCATCAAGGTCTAACTTCTTTCCTGGCTTCCTCTGGCATTACGGCACCTCCCTGCTCTAGGTTCCCATTACATACTTATTTCTCAAATAACACTCCTATTCTATCATCGCTAATTCTTAACGGAGGCCTTGAGTGTGGCTGCACCTGCTTCTTTACAAAGCCCTCTAGCTCCTAAATTAATTTAATTACTGCCCTGTGTAAATAGCTTCTTGGCCTTATTTCTCCTTCTCTACACATTCAAGGTTTAATTTAATTATGGTCCTAATCACACTCTCAATGTAATTGTGCTTGTTTCAAGGCAAAAACAAAAAACAAAACCAAAAAAACCAAGAACAGCAAAGAATGAGCTGACCTACTGGAGGATAGAAGGTTTGTTTAGGACAGAAAGAAATTATTCTTAGGTTTAGGTTTAACTCTCTCCATCTATTAAACATTTCTACCCTAAACATTTTGGTAAAATAAGTGATTCCTTGACTTTGTTTCAGTGTCGCACATTTCCCCGCTGTGTATATGTGCGCATAGAAACATATTCTTTTTTTTTTTTTTTTTTGCGGTATGCGGGCCTCTCACTGTTGTGGCCTCTCTCGTTGCGGAGCACAGGCTCCGGACGTGCAGGCTCAGCGGCCATGGCTCACGGGCCTAGCCGCTCCGCGGCATGTGGGATCCTCCCGGACCGGGGCACGAACCCGTGTCCCCTGCATCGGCAGGCGGACTCTCAACCACTGCGCCACCAGGGAAGCCCCCTAGAAACATATTCTTAATGCAGAATAAAACTCCAGTTTCATGCTAAACTAGAATTGTAAAAACACTTTAAAGAGATATCAGGGATGTGATTTTTAGGTTGATTATTTACATTTTATAAAGTTTCATAAATAAAAATCAAAACAAAATAAGACCAAAAGTTAAGTTGTAAAAAAAGTTTATACATAATGGAAAAGAATATGAAAAAGGATGTATATATGTATAACTTAAATCACTTTGCTGTACAGCAGAAATTAACATAACATTGTAAATCAACTATACTTCAATAAAATTTTTTAAAAGTTTATAATGACTTTTATATCCAAAGTATTAGGAAACTGACTTAACCTGAAAACCCAAAACCAAGTCTCCATTTGACAAAATGCAAAGGATATGAACACTTCATGCCAAAGGAAACACAGATAATAATATATATCTAGAAAATACTCTTCTTTATTAGTAATTAAGGAAGTGCTAATTTGTATAACATCAAGAGACCTATCTCTACCTATTAATTTAACAAACATTAGGAAATACTGCCTCTAGTCTTGGTAACTGAAGACAATCTTTCTGGAGAGCAATTTTGTAAAACATAATAATTTGTATGAAACTGTCTATACTTCAAGCTTGTAAACCAACATTTGGAACTATTGTATGAGAATATAATTTAAAAGAAAAAAATTTTAATTTCAATATAATTTTTAAAATTTATTTTAATTTATATTATTTATTTTTGGCTGTGTTGGGTCTTCCTTACTGCTCACGGGCTTTCTCCAGTTGCGGCGAGTGGGGGCCACTCCTCACCGCGGTGGCCCCCCTCCCCCCGCTGTGGAGCATGAGCTCCAGGCACAGGGCCTCAGCAGTTGTGGCACATGGGCTCAGCAGCTGTGGCTTGCAAGCCCCAGAGCACAGGCTCAGCAGTTGTGGCGCATGGGCCGGTTGCTCTGTGGCACGTGGGATCCTCGCGGACCAGAGCTTGAACCCATGTCCCCTGCACTGGCAGGCGGACTCTCAATCACTCCACCACCAGAGAAGTCCATCAATATAAGTTAAAAGGAAAAATACTAATAGGTATACAGTACAATGTGAAAAAGTTAAAATGGACCCAAGGTAATGAATTCACTAATTACAAGTTTTCAAAAAATATAATACCTGGGGCTTCCCTGGTGGCGCAGTGGTTGAGAGTCCGCCTGCCGATGCAGGGGACACGGGTTCGTGCCCCGGTCCGGGAAGATCCCACATGCCGCGGAGCGGCTGGGCCCGTGGGCCATGGCCACTGAGCCTGCGCGTCCGGAGCCTGTGCTCCGCAACGAGAAGCCACAACAGTGAGAGGCCCGCGTACCGCAAAAAAAAAAAAAAAAGAAATATATATATATATATAAAATACCTGGAAGGGATTTAGGAATAATCTAAATCCTAACTAATCTAATCCTATTTTAGATTATTTAATCTAAATTTTAGATTAAATAATCTAAAATAAAATAAAACATATCACAGTAACCAAGATGCTGCAGAGTATTTTATAGTTTCGGGAACTCTTTTTGTTATTATTTATATATTTGTGCTCATTATAAAATTGTAAGATATAAAGTTAATCTCCTTTATCTATAGTGACAGAGAGCTAAACTAAATTGTATGTGCTCTGAGCTGGGGCAGAAGGTAGCCTCGAAGCCCTGTTGACTTAAGGGCAAAGCTGTCAGTTGTGGAATGAAAACTTCCAGCTTCCTCATTCTGCTCTTTTCTCTCAGGCTACTTATCGAGTCGGGAGGAGGTTGCTTCTTATTACCACTGTCCCGAGGCACCCCTGGAAGCTAAGGTGAGCCCTAGACAAGGAACCAGCTTGGGAACAGTATTGGGCAAACTCTACCCTTTTCCTTGTTTCTGTTCCATGAGGAATAAGGGTTTCAAGTGGAACAAAAACTAAGGATAATTTCTCTTTGGCAATTCGAGGACTTTTCATACGGGGAGGCCACTAATCAGCGATTATATTTAATGTCATTATAGTATGATAATAACGTTGCATATAACTCGTATAGTGTCTGTCTCAAGGAGGCTTAAAGGACTCAGAGGTCACCGTATATTTTGCTTCTCTGCAAAAGATCATTGAAAAACAATAATTCATAAACATCAAATAATTGAAATTTTTAATTTTACCAATAGGTCTTTTATGAATCTGTAGCTTCCTTCACTGCCCTTAAGGTCACTTAGATGGGAGGATAGAGCTTCCGCGGCATACTGGATTGATGGCAGGGCCAAGTTTAAATGCTACCCTCTGCTCTGTTGTCCACTGGGTGGGTGTCAATATTTCTTAACATTAAGAGGTGCCCTATATCTGTCTTTCAGAAGAGAGTCAGGTTTCAAATCTCTGGTCAAAAGTAAATAAATAACCAGGTGAAAAAGTCCAAGGTCATAATGATCTCTCGTGGAGGTCTGCTGAGTCACAACTAACCCGTCCTTTTTTAAGTGATTTATTTCTCTTAAGTGGCCAACATTTTCAACAACTTTTAGATATGCACATATGTAAACATATTCACTTCTTTCAATTTTGGCTTTGTACAGTCCCCACTACTTTACATAGAGTTTGTAAAAATAAGGTTTTTTTTGCTTCCCACTCATTCATCTGATAACCTTTCTCCTGTTGCTGTTGGAACCCCTAACAAAATGAAACTTTTCTGTTCTTTACAGGATGTCATTCTAACAAGTGGCTGCAGTCAGGCTATTGAACTTTGTTTAGCTGTGCTGGCCAACCCAGGGCAAAACATCCTAGTTCCCAGACCTGGCTTCTCTCTCTACAGGACTCTGGCGGAATCTATGGGAATCGAGGTCAAACCCTACAATTTATTGGTAAATGACTTTTAAATTTTAGACACAAGAGCTCAATTACTACTTCATAAAAATATATGACCATTATCTTAGCAGAGAAAGATCTGGAAGTGGGTGGTCGAGGCCACAGACACATTTTGTTATTTACATTATATCTTTGAGTGAAGTGAGTGGTCCTACATTTTTCAGAATCATCTTAGTCTCCCCATTTTTTCCTCCCCAGCCAGAGAAGTTTTGGGAAATTGACCTGAAACAACTGGAATCTCTGATTGATGAAAAGACAGCTTGTCTCGTTGTCAATAATCCATCAAACCCCTGTGGGTCAGTGTTCAGTAGAAGTCATCTCCAGAAAATTTTGGCAGGTGAGTCCAGCAGACTTCACTTGACAGGGGAGAAGATGGGGATGGAATCCTTCAGGTGTTTCATGGAACGAGAAAGGAGTCCTTCACTAAGTTCCAAGCCTAGGATGGAGGTGGGAGGGCTCCCCTGGGGTCTCTAGTGAGTGGTGTGCCCCTGGAAAGGTAGGAATTTCCTGAAAGAAGGAGAAAAAGAGGAAATACTTGCCTCTTCACCACTCCCATCATGTGGAAGAGAGGGTTTGAAATATCTAGTTAATTAAAGAGCAAATTTAGGCTCTGTACCCTGGAAGAGTATAAGAAGAGTTTATAGTTCTTAAAGAGGAAGATGAAACATACAAACATGAAATGCAAAGTATAATAAGCCCAGGTAAATATTAAATGCTAAGGCAATTCCCATTAAAAATGATTTCAGCATGTTTCTCTTATTTTCAGTGGCTGCAAGGCAGTGTGTCCCCATCTTAGCTGATGAGATCTATGGAGACATGGTGAGTCTCGGGTAGGATGCATCACTGCCATATTCTCAATCCCAAATTATCTCATGGCACCTTTAGATGTGGCACCTAGAATAATCAGAAGCAAATCCTAATCATTTCAGTACAGCACTAATCAGTAGTATCCCTGCGCTCTAAACAGATATACAGATAACCAGCCCTTAGCCAGTTCTCCAAGATCCAAAAAGCTATACAAATCTGAAGATTTTTGGAATTCATTTGGTGGCAAAACCTGACTTAGCCTGATATAAAGCTATCTGTAAATCTTTATGTATCTCACTTATGGATCTATAGAAGAGTGTAAGGAAAGGGGCGGAACAGTTACTGTGCTTGATATAAAGCTATTTGTAAATCTTTATGTATCTCACTTATGGATCTGTATAAGAGTGTAAGGAAAGGGGCGGAACAGTTACTGTGCTTGATTAGGAGTGCTGTCCCCGATTGCCCTGCGGCTGTTACATAATATATGGTACATGTGCTATATAACCTTTCTAAAATCCAAACAGTTTTACATTTTGCAACACACTTGAGCCCAGGAATTTCACATAAGGGATTATGGACCCATACCTTATTGTGAAATCTGTAATTCCAACGGTCATTCATTCCCTAGAGCCAAGGGTTATACCTATTACTGGGCTGGGGTCAGTTTCCTCATTTTAGGCTTCCTTTAATCTAGACTAGATACTGGGTTAAATGTATTTGGGTGTCCCCTCTGAAGCCTCTTGAGATCCCAATCATGCTTCAGGGTAGGAATGAGCCCATAAATCTGAGACCCTGTCCCTAGTGATACAAGGAAAATTTTGCAAGGCATGGGATTCAGAGGAAAGTAAACCAGAAGACAACGGTAACAAGCACCTCTTCTCAGGTGTTTTCAGATTCCAAATTTGAACCTCTAGCCACCCTCAGCAGCAACGTCCCCATCCTGTCCTGTGGAGGGCTGGCCAAGCGCTGGCTGGTTCCCGGCTGGAGGATGGGCTGGATTCTCATCCATGACCGAAGAGATATTTTTGGCAATGAGGTGAGAGCAATGTGGTGAAATCGTATGTCTAATTTAGGGGTGATTATATACATATATTTTTCTAAATATTTATTTATTTACTTTGCATGCACAGTGGTAAGGAGGTAAGGAGTTTTTTTCTTTCTTTTTGGCCCTGTAGTTCCATATGCCTAGAAAGACACTGGATAAAGACAGTACTAGTTATTCCTCTCCAAAACTCAGTTTTTCTGTCTTGGTGAGGAAGTTCCATCCACCTCCAATTTTAGTACCACAAAAAAGGAAACAATAGCAGTAATGATACCTAATATTGTTTGTGGGATTACAATGTGCCAGAGCTTTATGTACTTTATTTCAATTTAATTCTCCTAACAACCCTGTGAAGCCAGTATTAGTATTACCTCCATTTCACAGGTAAGAAATATGAGACACAGAGAGGTTGTATAATTTGCCCAGAGTCACACAGCCAGTGCACGGCAGAGCTGGGCTACAAACCTAGGTGGTCTGATCTAAGAATGACACTAGGCACCATCACTTCTCCAGAGATTAAAAACTTGATAGAATTGGCAGAACGAGGATCTCCACAGTGGGGATGCCTAAGAAAGGCTAAATAATGTGTTTGCTGGGGGGCTTTTTAGATCCGAGATGGGCTGGTGAAGCTGAGTCAGCGGATCCTGGGACCCTGCACCCTTGTCCAGGGAGCTCTGAAAAGCATCCTGCATCGCACCCCTCAAGAGTTCTACCACAACACTCTAAGCTTCCTCAAGGTAAGGGCAGCCCATGACTTTCCACTTTGGGAGTCAAGGAATGCCACCAGTGGAATTTGAAATAATGGATCCTCATTTCTGGAGCAATGCTCCATTATGGGGCTTCCAAGCCAGGAGGTGGCACCAGTGTAAATATCTACCCACACATTTCTCTAACTTCTGGCAATCCACCCTGCTCCTGGCCAAAAGCTTAAAGTGGCAGAGTTTTTATCTTGTTACCCCTTATGCCAGGAGGGCAAACTTAGGTTCCCTGCCTTTGATGTGGGCTCTCCTTTTAATGACTTGATTTTTCTTTTGCTTAACTTTTCATTCTTGATGTCTCTGTCTCCTCTTGTAGTCCAATGCGGATCTCTGCTATGGGGCATTGGCTACCATCCCTGGACTCCGGCCCATCCGCCCTTCTGGGGCCATGTACCTCATGGTGAGTATGTGGGTGGCAGGCAGTTGGTGGTGGTGGGGGAAGCCAGTCTGCAGGGCTCACGAAGACAACCACATGGGCTCCTGAGCCAGTCAGTTTAGGAACTGCCTTGTTCTGAATTGTCCCATCGATGTGGTTTAACCTCAGTGCTAAAAAAAAGAAAAAAGAAGAAAAAGAAAAAAACTCTTAAAATGACTTAATTCTTCATACAGAGACTCATTTTATATGTAGATACAGGGATGACATAAGACACAAATAAGAGGCTTTCCACACTACTGTAATTCTCACCTAGGAGAGATCTGGTTCCCTAGGAATGTTTGGGGATATATAGGAATTTTGTTTGTTTTCAGAAAGACTGTGTGGGGTGCTATTGGCATTTTGTGGGCCAGGGATGCTAAATATTTTTCAATGGGCAGGGTAGTTCCATGCAATCAAGAATAGCCTGGCCCATAATGATTATAGTGCCTTTTAAAAAACAATTAATTAATTAATGTAATTTTGGCTGCGTTGGGTCTTCGTTGCTACGTGCGGGCTTTTTCTCCAGTTGCGGTGGGCGGGGCTACTCTTCCTTGTGGTGCGCGGGCTTCTCATTGCGGGGGCTTCTCTTGTTGCGGAGCACGGGCTCCAGGCGTGCGGGCTTCAGTAGTTGTGGCTCGCAGGCTCTAGAGCACAGGCTCAGTAGTTGTGGCACACGGGCTTAATTGCTCCGCGGCATGTAGGATCTTCCCGGACTAGGGCTCGAACCCATGTCCCCTGCTTTGGCAGGTTGATTCTTAACCACTGCGCCACCAGGGAAGTCCCAATAGTGCCCTGTTTTGAGAAACACTGGCATCCTATTTCCAGCTTTCATTTATCAGCATCCAAGAAGGAACCCTTCAGTAAACTAAAACATTAATATAAATACATCCTCTCTTCCCTATGAAAAATTCTGTGAGTTCATAAGAGCAAGAACTCTCAGTTATCAGTAGTGGAGTTCCAAGATATTTTTTAGAGCAGTCCCTACCTTAATTTGTGGCATAGGGAGTTGGCCTGTCTTCCCTCCTGATAAATTTGCATCTCCCTGTTATTGGTATAGGTTGGAATTGAGATGGAACATTTCCCAGAATTTGAGAATGATGTGGAATTCACTGAGCAGTTAGTTGCTGAGCAATCCGTCCACTGCCTCCCGGCAACAGTGAGTGCTTACGTCTCTCAGGACACTCTCAACGGTTTCTAGAGCCTCAGGAACTCTCCCTGAGCTGGTCTTTAGCCTGACTTTCTCTCCCTCAACAAAGCATACTGTCGGCCTTCATATACTCAGGTTCCTCATCCACGGATTCAACCAACTGTGGATGGAAAAATATGAGGGGAAAAAAAATCCCAGAAAGTTCCAGAACTTGAATTTGCTGCAGACTGGCAACTATTTGCATAGCATTTACATTGTATTAGGTATTATAAGTAACCTAGAGATGATGTAAAGTACACAGGAAGATGTATGTAGGTTATGCAAATACTATGCCATTTTATATACGGGACTTGAGCATCCTCGGATTTTGGCACGCTCAAAGGTTCTGGAACCAACCCTCCATGGATACCGAGGGACTGCTGTATTCTCTTTCGAAAAGATTCAAACTGATGGGTCTCATGACCTCTATTTAAAATTTGTTTCTCCCCCATCCAGGAAGAAAAATTGTGGTTGAACATTCTAGGTGAGAGGAAATCAAGCTTGTCCCACAAATTCCTTTTAAGATAAATTAACTCAGTTACTGGCTTAGCAGTCCAGTGGTGGGAATTGAGTGAAATGATAGCCTTGGGTAAATGGCATCACTGCTTTGTGCTGATTAGGGTCCTGGCCATATTAGGGTGGTCCAGTCCCTGATTCAATTGCTCTGAGAATAACAGGCTTTTGTTTTTGCAGTGCTTCGAGTACCCAAATTTCTTCCGAGTGGTAATCACAATCCCCGAAGTGATGATGCTGGAGGCCTGTAGCCGGATCCAGGAGTTCTGTGACCAGCACTACCATTGTGCTGAAGGGAGCCCGGAGGAATGTGACAAATAGGACGCAGTCCATTCTCCTGAGTGTGTGTCCCATCGGGCTGGGGAGAGCAGGACTGAGCCCTGCTGCTCCTCAGGTGCCCCTGCTGGGAGAGGGGCCTCACAAATACCACGGCAAGGGCTCAGAATTGCTCCAGCTTTCCCCCAGCTGTATCCACACACACACTCTGAACCCCAGATTTCATCGCACTCTGCTCTGCTGGAGTGACTCACTAATTCATTAATCCACCCCTATGACTTCCATCAATCCATCCTCCCATATGACTTCCTCCTTTTAGCTTGAGAGTACCAGGTGAACAAAGTCACCCAGGAAACGGTAGAGACAGGAAAATTAAGAACTCAGGATTAGAGAATCAAAAGATTGAGGGAAGTTGTGCCCCCAACCATTTCCTCTTACTCTAAGTAAGAACACATTCTCTTCAGTCAGGTCTGAAGCCCAACTCTGTTACCGGCTCACTTCAGGTATACATCACTGTATGCAATAATGCTATAATGAAAGAAGGTGGGGACACATGTATTTGGTTACTTCTAAACACATTAGGAAAGCTTGCCAATTTGAAGGATCACTTACAGAAACTTTTCGTTGATTTTTTTTTTGTAGAGAATTATTTTGTGATACAAAGAAATTTAATTGATAGAGTTTCTAAATGTAGATATATGTGTATCAGGCTTTCTTAAAATGGCGGCACATCTGTACTAAAAAAAGGAGGAATCAGAGGACCTTCCAGGAACGCTGCTGTGTAAGGGCCAGAATTTTCTTCACTCGTCACTGTTATAGAATCATTATTACTTTTGCTGTAACATTGATATTGATTTATTGATATATATGTTATATTATCTTTTCATATGTTTTCTAAGAAACATTTATATTGAAAAGATCTTTTATTTTGCAAAGGGCATAAATTATTGTTTTCCTTTTTCTTTTTTTTTTTAATAAATTTTACTAAGTATTCTCTTCTGTGATGTCATTTTTCTCCTCTGTGGGGAATTTCTATCCCCAGGTGCTACTTATTGCTCAGTCTGATTTATTACCCACTAGGTTTCATTTATTTCTTTGTAGATGTACTGACATTTGGAGTCACTTAAGAAACACTATTTCTAAAATATTTTATTTGGGAGCTCAACTTCTTGCTTGTACTTACAAACAAGACAAACTAAGAAGCAACATTATAAACACCTGGCCTCTGACTTCACACTTTCAACTTTTGGGACCCCCACTCTCCAAATTCCTACACTTGTCTAGATCTACTAACCACTCACTGGGTAACAAGTTGAACTGGTTCAGCTAACCAAGAGAATGAGGTGTGTCCGGTGTGCTCATCTTTCAGTACGAGCTTTTTGTCTGCAAATCCTCTTAAGCACAGTTGCCTAATTTTTTCCTAACCATTTCCCTTGGAGGAGGGAGCCTAAAGTTATTTCGCAAGGTTAGGGGCAGGAATATACCATAATCAATCTGAGAATTCTTCACTAAGGGATGTTTTCCTTATCTAGAATAGGAACTTCAAGTCTCAACTCTGCCAACCACACCCAATTAATTTCCTTTACAAAAATAAACATCAAACATCCCCTTCCCATCTATGTCAGACTTCGGTGAACTAAAATTTACCCTTCAATTTTTTTCAGCAAAACCAAGAGGAATATACAATGATTGAGATGAAAAACATTTGTTTCCTGTATGCCACTCCTGCCGATTTTTCGAAAATTCCTGGCTCCTCTTTTCCTGTACCTCTGGCCTCAGCTCCCAAGGATATCTGTCCAGAGATAAACAGGAAGACTTAGTGGTTTACACAAAACGTTTTATCTTCACACGTATGTATAATTCTATCCAGCATTACTGAATCTAGACAGACTTCTTAAATTTCCAAATTTCCTTGATATCTACCATTTTGGTAAGGGAGTCAAATGAAAATTCAAAGATTTAAAAAACAAAACGGGGACTTCCCTGGTGGCGCAGTGGTTAAGAATCCACCTGCCAATTCAGGGGACATGGGTTCCAGCCCTGGTCCAGGAAGATCCCTCATGCCGCAGAGCAACTAAGCCCATGCACCACAACTACTGAGCCTGTGATCTAGGGGCCGTGCCCTAGAGCCCACAAGCCACAACTACTGAAGTCCACCCGCCTAGAGCCCGTGCTCCGCAACAAGAGAAGCCACCGCATGAGAAGCACGTGCACCACAGTGAAGAGTAGCCCCTGCTCACCACAACTGGAGAAAGCCCCTGTGCAGCAACAAAGACCCAATGCAGCCAAAAATATATAAATAAATAATTTTTAAAAATAAAATAAAATAAAATAAACAAAACAAAAATACATGCACATTGGACATATTTCAAGCGCTGCAAAAAAATAAAAAAACCCACTCATGCCAGTCCTTCAGCACCTTTTCTTCTCCCCTGAGGTAATCACAGTAGCAGTTGCTGATCCATTCTTTGAGATTATTCTGTGTACACAGAAATGTTTTTGCGTGTGAATTTTTCCTTTTTTTTTTTTTCCTTTCTTCAAAGTAACTATTACTCAACTTTTTAATTCAGCTTCTGTGGAAGTCTAAGGAGGGATGACATTTCTGTCCGTCATGTCCTGGGTGATTCTGAATAAAAAAGGGACCCCCTGGTCGGGGCTGCTTCCAAACAAGATTAAAATTCCCAAGAGACAATTCCCAGCTGCTTCGCGGATGGCGGCAGCAGGATGGCGGCTTCCGAGCGTCCCAGGATAAAACAAAGGATGCTTTAAAAGGTCGGAGACAAGGGCTCGCAGCTGTGAATTCACCTTTCTGTCTAACCTACGGGATAACTGGCGAGTTACCACTGACCCGGTACCACACACCGTCCCACTCTAGTCCCTAGCAGTCACCAACGACCCAACCCTGCTCTGGGTGACCGTGTTGGAAGAGGAGGGGGTCGGGGGATGGAGCGGTGGGGGAGTTGGGGTGGGGTGGAGCGGGGGAAAGAACCCACGGCTGCGCAGACACAAATGCTAATGAGGGCGACGCACTACTCAGGGCGCATGCGCAGTCACGGGACTAGGAGACGCCGCAGAGCGTGAGGCGCCGGCGAGGTTGCGTATCTCTAGTGGGAGAGACTACCTTTTCTCCGGATGTTCGGTTTTGTTTCCTCCTTCAGCCTATTTCTCGGACCCGCGCCTTTTTGAGAGATTCCCTTCCTCCTTTGCCCCCTTTTCGGGCCACATCAGGCGGGAGGCTTCCAGAAAGTCGACAAGTCATCTTTAGGTATTGTAAACACCTGTTAACCTTTTCCTAGCTGTGGGCGGGTGCCAGTAAGTCCCATAAGTTGTGAAACGGAAGTTCCCAGGAGCTGTTGTCAGTTTTCAAAAGTATCCCTGGAAATTTTCTTAGAAGAATCGTATCCTTCATGGTCCCGAGTGCATGGCATATATGTTTGGATTTCTGCCGAGCCAGAAAGGTGACTCCTCTGCTGTGCTTCACGCACACCACACTTTACTGTGCAGGAGGGCCTGTATTTTAAGTACTCTAAAGGTCGAAGTATTGAATCTGTTGGAGAAGTGAATCCCCAGTACATCTTATTCATACTCTTATTTACTTTAAACAGTTCGTGTGTTTACAAACGGGTTTCATAATGATGTCATAGAAACCGCACATCCGGATGCTCTCTATGGGTCAGATTGTTGCAGAGCACCTTCCAAAGAAAGTCACTTTATGACACTCTAATTGAGGTGTGTTATGTAGGAAGCAGGTGATGCTAATTCTGTGAAGAAAACAGTCTGCAAACTAGCAAGTGTGTCTTAATTTTTGTCAGTGTTTCAAGCATAGAAAAGAATTCTTGCTCCTTGAGACATTTACTCATTTGAAAATTGAAATGCAAAGTACATTATGAAATTCAAAGTACGTTATCCCGGGCTTCCCTGGTGGCGCATTGGTTGAGAGTCCGCCTGCTGAGGCAGGGCACACGGGTTCGTGCCCCGGTCCGGGAAGATCCCACATGCCTCGGAGCGGCTGGGCCCGTGAGCCATGGCCGCTGAGCCTGCGCGTCCGGAGCCTGTGCTCCGCAACGGGAGAGGCCACAACAGTGAAAGGCCTGCGTACCGCAAAAAAAAAAAAAGTACGTTATCCCGTGTTTAAAAAATAAAGCCGCAGGGAGTTCTTGCTTTGTCAGCACATATACTAAAATTGGAACAATACAGAGAAGACGAGCATAGTACTAGCAATCCAAATACAACAGCCCATTAAAAAGATTATGTACCATGACCAAGTGGGATTTTTTGTTTTATAAATTTATTTATTTTTGTCTGCGTTGGGTCTTCATTGCTGCGTGCGGGCTTCTCATTGCAGTGGTTTCTTTTGTTGTGGTTCACGGGCCCTAAGTGCGTAGGCTTCTGTAGTTGTGGCAGGCAGGCTCAGTAGTTATGGCTCACGGGCTCTAGGGCGCAGGCTCAGTAGCTGTGGCGCACGGGCTTAGTTGCTCCGCGGCATGTGGGATCTTCCCGGACTAGGGCTACAAACCTGTGTCCCTTGCATTGGCAGGCAGATTCTTAACTGCGCCACCAGGGAAGCCCCGACCAAGTGGGATTTATTTCTGGAATATGGGAATGGTTCAACAAATGATAAAACAGTGTAATACACCTCAATAACAGAATGAAGGACAAAAACGACCTGGTCATCTCAGTGATGCTAACAAAACATTTGGGAGGTCTGAGGTCTTCTGCCAGCGTTCAGTAGGTGTTCTATAGGAGTTGTTCCACATGTAGATGTATTTCTGATGTATCTGTGGGGAGGAAGGTGATCTCCGCGTCTTACTCTTCTGCCATCTTGAAGCTCCTCCGAGATTTCTTTCTTTTTAATTCATCCTTTCATTCAAGCTTAGCACTTGAAGGGTCCTGACTTCATGCAGAGTTTAAATTACAACTCCCTGCCTTACATGGGCCTAAGATTTCCTCTCTAGTCTTAAAATCCAAACCTCTTGGTTACTGAGGTAGCACCAGCATAACCATAATCTTTTTTCCTCGTTTTCAGTTCCCTCTTTATTTGTGCTCCTTGGGAGTTACCCTTACCCTCTTGCAAAGTTAGCTCCGAATCTGAAAAAGTGTATGTTAGATTTTATCTCATATATCTAGGTGTTTTGAAGCACACACATTTTCGCATTATCTAGTTTGTGATATTGCTATAGAAATCCCCGTACTTTTAGCTCCCTCCAGCCTGATGCTTTCTCTTTCCATTCGTTTCCCCTGGAATTCTTCTTCCATGGCAGATTAAAATTCCCTGCCATTCCCAAATTGTTGAGCATAGTTCCTTCACGTCTTTGCTTTAACCATAACTTGGCTGTTCCCCCAAAGATACTGCCACCCCTACAGCCAGCTTGAAATTGCTTTTTTTTCACCTAGTCTAGAAATCTAACTTACTGTCCTTTCAGGATTTCTAGTCTCTCAGAGTCATGCAATAACCATCCTTTAAAATATAGGCTATAACACAACATTTTAAACCAACTATACTCCAATAAAAATTTTAAAAGTAAATAAAATATAAGCTATATTACTTTATACCCTTTCTGTACACTCTCCTTTATTTACTTAGGGCCTTGACATATGGGAAGTTTCAGTATTTCTTTGGATAACCCAACCAACACCTATAACGGCCTCCTGCCTATCTCGAACTTGAGGAGCTATATGTAAATCTTACTGCATTATGGCCACCCACTCCCACAGACACACCTTGTTCTTTTTTTTTAATAATAAATTTATTTATTTATTTATTTTTGGCTGCATTGGGTCTTCATTGCTGCGTGCAGGCTTTCTCTAGTTGTGGAGAGCGGGGGCTACCCTTTGTTGTAGTGCATGGGCTTCTCATTGCAGCGGCTTCTTTTGTTGCAGAGCACAGGCTCTAGGTGCATGGGCTTCAGTAGTTGTGGCTCAAGGGCTCTAGAGCGCAGTCTCAGTAGTTGTGGCACACGGGCTTAGTTGCTCCGCGGCATGTGGGATCTTCCCGGACCAGGGCTCGAACTCATGTCCCCTGCACTGGCAGGCGGATTCTTAACCACTGCGCCACCAGGGAAGTCCCTACTCCTTGTTCTTTATCATGATCTTGAACTAGACTATTTTAGGAATCTTAAATCCTGATGTATAATTAACTCACTACAATCTTCTTCCCCTCCAACTGAATCACAATTTACACCTAGACATTATTCAACCCTCTGATCTCTCCACACTTTTCTCCTAAGTCCGTCAACTCCCCTGTATTGTTACTCTTCTCTTTCTTTCCAACATATACCCCATGGTGCAATACATACCCACATTCTTGCCAGCCACTTGAACTTAGCTTCCTTATCTTTGTGTAGCATCTACTGTGGAAAGTCTCTACCTGAGATTAATCTAACCCAGAACTCTCCATTTCTATACCTAAAAAAAGAAAGAAAGAAAGAAAAAAGGTAAATTGGTGCTATTGGTGCATGGTGTCCAGCCTCACTGAAAATCCTTTTACAAATACTGGACCAGTGCCGCCTTAGAAGCCTTGAGTTGAAGTTGGCAGAGCACATAATGGAAGGAGCCCAAGTACCTGCACTACTGCTTAGAGAAGAGCCATTTACTGAACATGTTGGGCTTTATCTGTGCAAGAAAGAAACTTCAGTTGTGTTTGAGCCATCAAACATTTGGGGATTTGTTATAGCAGCTTCCATTGCCTTAACTAATGCAAGGAGATACCATTTCGAAATTTTAATTTTCATCAGTAATAAGAGAAAATTTTATTTAGGAGCAGTAATGTAAAATTTAATCCCTCTGTTTTAAAATACATCATCAATGATACAATTAAAAATAGCACATGCTTTGGAGGCATTTCTCCAAAAAAGATACTCAGTGGCCAATAAGCTCATGAAAAGATGTTTGACGTTGTTGATCATTAAGGAAATGCAAGTCAACTTCACAATGAGATATCACTGCACACCCACTAAGATGGCTATGATAAACAGACAAATGATAAAATAACAAGTGTTGGCAAGGCTATGGATAATTAGGGACTCTCACATGCAGCTTGTGGGACTGTAAAACGGTACAGCTGCTGTGGAAAACAGTTTGTTGATTCCTCAAAAAGAGAAACAGAATTGTTAGCAATTCTACTTCTACATTTATATCCAAAATAATTGAAAATAGGAGTCCAAACAAAAACTTCTTCATGAATATTCTTGGCAGCACTGTTTACAATAGCCATAAGGTGGAAACAACCCAAGTGTCCATTAATGGATGACCAGAGAAACAAATTATGATATATACACAAAATGGGATATTATTTAGCCATAAAAATGGATGAAGTGTTGATACTGCTACAACTTGGATGAACCTTGAAAATTTTATACTAAGTGAAAAGAGCCAGACACAAAAGGTCACATATTGTGTGATTCCTTCTGTATGGAATATCGAGAATAGGCAAATCCGTAGAGATAGAAAGCAGATTGTCAGGGGCTGGCGATAGGAGGCTAGCGAGTGATTACTTAATGGCTATGGGGTCTTCTTCTAGAGCGATGAAAAAGTTTTGAAACTAAAAAGAGGTGGTTGTACAACATCATGAATACACTAAATTTCACTGAAATACACAGTTTAAAATGGTTAATTGTATGTTGTGTGAATTTCACCTCAGAAAACAGAAAACTACCATGAAACTAAAAAGGAAAAAAAAAAGTTAACCCCCCGGTATTCCTCGTGACCAGAGATGAACACTGTTACCACTTAGTTGTGCTCAATTTCCTTCCAGACTTTTTTTTAATGTGTACTAAACGCACTGATTTGTAAAACATGTTATTTTATTTAATAGACCATCCATCTTCAAGATTTAAAACATAGCACACAATGGTGATGGAAATTGTCTGTATCTTGACTGTATCAGTGTTAATATCCTGGTTGCG
This sequence comes from Leucopleurus acutus, assembly GCF_964270905.1. NCBI lineage: Eukaryota > Metazoa > Chordata > Mammalia > Artiodactyla > Delphinidae > Leucopleurus > Leucopleurus acutus. Next base: position 14,583,165 of record NC_139162.1, on the reverse strand, counting down.
ATATTGTATTATATGTCTGCAAAATGTTATCTTTGGGGGTGGGAGCACTAAAATCAGTTTCATTAGAAAATATAAAATATGAAACATATTGGAAAATAACATTTTTCCATATTTTAAAATTTAATTTTTTGAATAGGTGATACAGTCACAAGGTTCAGAAAATTTTAAGTAAAGAGTCATAATAAGTTTTGTCCTTATTTATCATCTCTGCAATCCACCCTGCCTTATCCCCTATGGGGTCACTGTTTTTAGTGTCCCGTGTATCCTTCCACACTTTCTCTAGGCGTATACAAGTAAATTGTAATACAGATTTATATTCCCCATTAGTACAAAAGATAGCATAAAATCACAGTTTTGTACTTTTCTTTTTTCTTTCACAGTGTATGTATATTGGGGAATTGGGGAGCTTTCCATATATGAACACAGAGAAATACCTCTCTCTGTCTCTCTGTCTCTCTCCACCTCCCTCTCTCTCTCTCTCGCTACATAGTATTCCAACGTATGGTTATACCATAATTTTTGCCCCCAAATGTTGCCTATCACTAAGGCATTGGTTAGTCAACTAATTAATTGCTTAATAAATAAATTATGGGGGCTTCCCTGGTGGCGTAGTGGTTGAGAGTCCGCCTGCCGATGCAGGGGACACGGGTTCGTGCCCCGGTCCGGGAAGATCCCACGTGCCGTGGAGCGGCTGGACCCGTGAGCCATGGCCACTGAGCCTGCGCGTCTGGAGCCTGTGCTCCACAACGGGAGAGGCCACAACAGTGAGAGGCCCGCGTACCGCAAAAAAAAAAACAACAAAAAAATAAATTATGGTATAGTTGGAAGGACACTGGGAGAAAAGCCCGGCGGCAGAGCACCTTCCCCCAGGAAGCAGTGGCAGAAGACATGGGGGCTGCCAGCAGAGGCTTGCCTAGAGGGTGAATAGTAGAGCCCACCAGGTAGAGAAACGCATGAGCCATCCTCCAAAAATAGTGAAGGTGACCCCACTGCTGGCAGGAACACATTGCTTCTAGAAGCAGTGAGAGTGACACTGAGGTTCTCTCCCAACACACTTCTCGCTCAGGCTTGTGACTCAGCCCCCCTACTGCTCCCCTCCAATATTTCTGCATCAAAACCTTCCCTTTAAGAATCAGAGGTTCCCATTGATTAAATCCTCCCTTTCTGAGGCCACCTTATCCATGCTTCAGTAGCCATAAGTTGATGACTCCCAAATGTACATCTCTAGTCTAGACTTCTCTTCTGAACTTCAGAGTTGCACGTCCAGCTGCCTTCTTGCATCTCCACTTGGAAGTCTCAAAAGCATCACCGATTCTTCATTTCCAAGATATGACTCACGTTACATCTTCCCATATCTGGCCTTCTTCCAAGTGCTCCTTCTCTCAGAGAATGGCATCTCCATCCAACTGCACAAGCTACAAACCTAAGACATCTTCAGTACCTCTTTTTCCTGCATTTTCCCATATCCAGTCTGCCCAAATATCCCCTTCCATCTCCGCTGCTCATTCTAATACAAGTAACCACAGGTTACCACAATCTCTTAACTGGTACGTTGCAGCCAAAGTGTTTCTTTTTTTTTTTTAAACTTGAAATCTCATGTTGTCACTTGCTTAAACCCTTTAGTAACTTTCCATTGCTTTTAAAATTGAACAGAATTCCTAGCACGGCCTTTAAGGTCCTCAGACCCTGCCTACTTTCCTCCATTCTTACCTTGCACCACACACCTGCTGGCTCTTGGGCCTCTCCTACTGCAAGGTCATGCTCCCTCCTGCCATAGGCCTTTTGCTCACACACTTTTCCTTCTGTCTGTATCATTAACTTCTATTCCGTCTTTAAAGCACAACTCATAGAAGTCTTCTGCTGACCCTCTGCTTTGGTCAGCTTCCTTTTCTTCATTGCTCTGATCTCCTTTTGTTTTATATATATATATTCCTTTGAGTGTTTCCAACATTTGCTCAACATCTGTCTCCTCCACTAGGCTGTAAGCAACCTGAGTCTAGGGACTGCCTGTTTTTGCTTATCATTGTCACACAGAAATTAAATTTTGAATAAATGAACGACTGCTCGCGGCATAGCAATACACCCTTACCATCTCCCTGGAGACACAGCCCTATCTCTTGCTGCCTGGGGATGCTGCAGAAGAAGAAGCATCCACCAGCCAGGAGCTTGTGCTTTGGAGTCAGGGAGATCTGAGCCTGTTTTGGCGCTGCCATTTACCAGCTGTGGATTCTTGAGCAAGTCCCTTTATCTCTCTGAACTTAAGTTTCCCAGTCTCTACAAGAGGGTTACCACTTACCTCAAAAGGTTGTTGTTGTTGTTTTAGTCACACCCAGTACATTTAATATATATTTTTTAAAGAATCATCTTGAGGACTTCCGTGGTGGTCCAGTGGTTAAGACTCCGTGCTCCCAATGCAGAGGCCCAGGTTCAATCCCTGGTCAGGGAACTAAGATCCCACATACCACAACTAAGCCCGCGCACTACAACCAGAGAAGCCCACGCACCGCAACGAAGAGCCCTCACGCTGCCACAACAGACCCATTGCAGCCAAAATAAATAAATAAATAAATTTATTTATTAAAATAAAAAGTCATTGTGGGGACAATTAGAAACTTGGAAAATGAACAGTGTATTAGATGATTCTTTTTTTTTTTTTTTTTTTTTTGGCCACACCGCATGCATGCCGGATCTTAGTTCCTTGACCAGGGATCGAACCTGTGCCCCCTGCATTGGAAGCACGGAGTCTTAACCACTGGACCACTGGGGAAGTCCCCACAATGACTTTTTTGAATCTAGGATCCAATCAAAGTTCACCCATTGCATTTAGATGTCATACCTCTTTAGTCTCCTTTAATTTAAAGCACTTCACCTTACTTTTTAAATCTTTTGTCTGTCACGATGTTGACACTTTGGAAGAGTCCAGGCCCATTGCCTGGTAGAATGTCCTCTGTTCAGCGTTTGCTGCCTCCTGTTTAGATTCAGGTGAGACATTTTTGGTGAGAGGACCGCATCAACGAGGATGTGTACCTCCCCATACTCTCCACCTGGGGGCATACAGTACCATTTTGTCCCAGGATTGGTGATGTTAAATTCAATCACTTGGTTAAGGTGGTGTTACCTAACACAGCTGTGATGGGGGATTAAATGAAGGAATGTACCTAAGGGGTCTGGTCCATAAACCTTAGTTCTTCCGCATTCCCCTTCAGCCTTCACTTTGCGGCAGATGCACAACCTTCCTTTTTTTTTTTTTAAGATTTTTTGATGTGGATCATTTTTAAAGTCTTTATTGAATTTGTTAAAGTAATGCTTCTAGGGGCTTTCCTGGTGGCTCAGTGGTTAAGAATCCGCCTGCCAATGCAGGGGACATGGGTTTGAGCCCTGGTCTGGGGAAGATCCCACATGCTGCGGAGCAGCTAAGCCTATGCACCACAACTACTGAGCCTGTGCTCTAGAGCCCACGAGCCACAACTACTGGAGGCTGCGTGCCTAGAGCCCGTGGTCTGCAGCAAGAGAAGCCACCACAGTGAGAAGCCCGCGTACCGCAATGAAGAATAACGCCTGCTCGCTGCAATTAGAGAAAGCCCTCGTGCAGCAACGAAGACCCAACACAGCCAAACAAATAAATAAATAATAAATAAATAAATAAATTCTTAAAAAAAAAATAATGCTTCTGTTTTAGGTTTTAGTTTCTTGGCCCTGAGGCATGTGGGATCTTAGCTCCCTAACCAGGGATCAAACCCACACCCCCTGCATTGGAAGGTGAAGTCTTAACCACTGGACTGCCAGGGAAGTCCCAAGATATACAACATTCTTGACTACACTTTCTCACCACAAGTGCCTCTTGGTGGGACTGGTAGTTATCACTAATTTGAGACTACTTTTTTTAAAATTAATTAATTAATTTTTATTTATTTGGTTGTGCTGGGTCTTAGTTACAGCACGTGGGCTCCTTAGTTGTGGCATGTGAACTTTTAGTTGCGGCATGCATGTGGGACCTAGTTCCCTGACCAGGAATCAAACCTGAGCCCCCTGCATTGGGAGTGCAGAGTCTTACCCACTGTGCCACCAGGGAAGTCCCAAACTTGAGACTACTTTTTAAAAAAATATTTTATTATGAAATTTTCAGGGGACTTCCCTGGTGGTTCATTGGTTAAGACTCTGCACTCCCAATGCAGAGGGCAAGCGTTCAAAAAAAAAAAAAAAAGATAAACAAGTGTGAATAAAACACAATTAAAATTTTTATTATGAAACTTTCAAATATACACAAAAGTAGAGAGAGTAGTTTAATGAATCTCAATGTATTCATCACCCAGTTCAAAACAATTATCACTATTTTACCAGTAAGCTTTGTAATTACTTTTGAGTTTTGTCCTTTGAGCCTCTTCTTTTCTTTCCCTAATACACAGGTCTTTGAATTCTACAGGGGACATTTGGGAAAACTTTTCACTTATGAATTTTCCTTGTTCCATTGGTCCAGCTTGCAGGTAAGTACTAATGATAAATGCATGCTGTTGGAGATAATAGGCACTGGTTCAGCATGTCCAGAAGTGCTGCGGCACTTCTCAGACTGCACACCAGTGACCTGGGGGTCATGTGAAATTACAAATTCAGACTACATAGCTCTGGAATGGGGTCTGAAATTCTGCATTTCCAAACAGACTTCTAGGTAATGCCAGTGGTGCTTGTCTGAGAAAAAGCTTTGAGCAGGGAAGTGTTCTTAGAAGGTAAAACCTTGATATTTTGGATACAGACGTAAGAAACATCTGATAAGAAAGAAAGAAGCTAAGTAATGCCTGAGGTTCCTTCCAGCACTTAAATTCTTTGAGTCTTTGTTCCTAGCCTCTAGCAATTGCAGAAGTAACTAAGCACAATGACTTCACTACTACTTGTAGGAAGAAGCAAGCTTGAATTAAAGACGTGAAACCCCTGCATAAAATTGCAGTACGTTTGTTCCAGTTCCTCCTATATAATCAACAATCCTAGTGTCGGGTTCGAGGCAATGGAAGCACTGCTCAGATTGTCACACAGATTTTTCCTTACCTTTTAAAATATTTGTTTCTGTAGGCAGGCAGATGTATAGTTAAAGCACGGATGAACCAGTCTGTGGAGGTGTGACCCAAGAATTTTTAATTCTCTAAGCACTGAGGTGACAGTTCGTTATAGTCCCGAGAAATGAGAGGAGTGGTTAGAAAGTTCCAAAATATTTGCTCATGCTTTCACCTTAGATTATCATGTTGGTGTGGAATTTGGTCAATCAGCCACCACATATTAAGCATCTACTATGTGGACAAACAAGACAGAAACATCCTAGTGGTAGAGGAGACAGAAAATAAACATGCAAACAAATAACTAAGACAATTTCAGATACTGAGACATGTTCTAAAGAATTGAAACAGACCCTGCTTTTCCTTGTTTCAGGCTTTACCTCCTTTTTTTTCTTTCTCCTTTCCTTTCCTTTTTTTCCCCTTTCTGTCAGTCCTTCCCATGAACTTAATTAGCATTAGATGATTGAGAAGGCTTACAAAGATAGCTCTCAAAAGAACCCTTTCAACTGCTACCAAAATAAGACTACACCAGCAATTACAAGAAAGAGGCATGAATATCCCAATATATCCCACCCTTTTAAACTGCAGTGTTTTGCAGCAGTTACAGATAAAGAAAATTGCAGCTTGGGACAATACCATAACCATATACCCCTTTCTGCTCTTGCCTTATAAAAACTCCAATTCTGCTTCAGCTCAGGGAGTTAGCTAATTTTGAGGTGCTACCTGACACGCATCAGCTGAATATCTGAATTACTTTATTTTTTAGTTCCTTGACAGAATATAAAAGAGACCATTTTAAGGGGGAGAGACTGCTTTACTTGGGATGGTCAGGGAAAATGTCTCTGAGGAGGATTCATTTGAATCGAAAGTAAATAATAATAAGGTCAGCTTGAGATAATTTGGGGTAGAATGTTCTAAGCAGGAACCACACATACAAAGTCCAGGAAATTTGGTAGAAAGTGGAGAACATGGATGCAGGTGAGTGAATGAGGAGAGAAGGGCCACGTGGGTTGGAAACCCCTGGAGGTTTCTGTTTTGTTTGTTTTAACAGCTTTATTAAGACATAATTCAGAGAATTCCCTGGCGGTCCAGTGGTTGGGACTCCACACTTTCACTGCCAAGGGCCCAGGTTCAATCCCTGGTTAGGGAACTAGGATCCCGCAAGCTGCACGGCGAAAAAAAAAGACATAATTCATATACGATTCACCCATTTAAAGTGTACAATTCAACGTTTTTTAATATGTTCACGGAATTGTGCAACCATCACCACCATCAAGTTTAGAACATTTTCATCACCCTCAAAAGAAATCCCATAGCCATTAATATTCACTTTCCACCTTCACACCCCGCTCTCACCCCCAGCCCTAGGCAACTACTAATATATTTTCTGTCTGTATGAATATGCCTATTCTGGCCATTTCATGGAAATGGAATAATACAATATATAGTCTTCTGTGACTGACTTTTTTCACTTAGCATAATGTTTATCCATTTTTATGGATAAAACATCCATAAGGTTTATCCATGTTGTAGCATGTATCAGTACTTCATTCCTTTTTATGCAGGATAGTATTACACTGTATAAATATGCTACTTGTGTTTATCCATTCATTAGTTGATGAACATTTGGGTTGTTTCCACTTTTTGGCTATTATGAATAATGTTGCTATGGATATTCACATACAAGATTTTGTATGCAAGTGTGGGTAAAAGGTTGTATTTCTCTTGGGCACGTAACTAGGAGTGAGATTGCTATTTCATATGGTGACTCTATGTTTAACCTTTTGAGGAACTGCCGAACATTTATTATCTTTTTATTTCAGCAATCTTAGTGGGTATCTCATTGTGTTTTCTTATGTACTGTTTTTTTTTTACAGTTTTATTAAGATATAATTGACATATAGCACTGTATAATTTTTATTTATTTAAATTGAAGTATAGTTGATTTACAGTGTTGTGTTAGTTTCACGTGTACAGCAAAGTGATTCAGTTACACATATATACATTTAAATTAAAAAGAAATTAAAAATATCTTTTTATTGTTGAAGTGTAACAGTTCTTCATATATTCCAGATACAAGTTCCTTATCAGATATATGATTTGCACATATTTTCTCCCATTCTGCAGGTTGTCTTTTCACTTTCTTGATGGTGTCCTTTGAAACACAAAAGGTTTTAATTTTAATTAAGTTCAACATCTCTTTTTTCGTTAGTTGCATGTGCTTTTAATGTCATACCCTAGAAACCACTGCCTAACCAAGAGTCATGAAGACTTACTTCTATGTTTTCTTCTCAGAGTTTTATAGTCTTAGCTCTTACATAAGAGGCCTATGATAATAGATAATAGTTAATTTTTGTATATGGTGTGAGGTAGAGGTCCAACTTCATTCTCTTACATATGGATATCAAATTGTCCTAGCACCATTTGTTGAAAAAACTATTCTTTCCTGGTGGCACAGTGGTTAAGAATCCACCTGCCAGTGCAGGGGACGTGGGTTTGAGCCCTGGTCCAGGAAGATCCCACATGCCGCACAGCAACTAAGCCCATGCGCCACAACTACTGAGCCTGTGCTCTAGAGCCTGCAAGCCACAACTACTGAAGCCCGCCTAGAGCCCGTGCCCTGCAACAAGAGAAGCCACCGCGGTGAGAAGCACACGCACCACAAGCAGAGTAGCCCCTGCTCGCCGCAACTAGAGGAAGCCCACGCACAGCATCGAAGACCCAATGCAGCCAAAAATAAATAAATAAAAATAAGTACATTTATAAAAAACAAAAAGAAAAACACTATTCTTTCCTCATTGAATCGTCTTGGCACCCTTTGAAAGATAATTTGACCATTTATGCATGGATTGATTGATCTATTCCATTGATATATTTGTCTGTCTTCATACTACTACTACATTACCTTTTTTTAAAAAATAAATTTATTTGCTTATTTTTCGGCTGCGTTGGGTCTTCGACGCTGTGCATGGGCTTTCTCTAGTAGCGGTGAGCAGGGACTACTCTTTGTTGCGGTGTGTGTGCTTCTTACTGCGGTGGCTTCTCGTTGTTGTGGAGCACAGGCTCTAGGCACACGGGCTGCAGTAGTTGTGGCTCATGGACTCTAGAGCACAGGCTCAGTAGTTGTGGTGCACAGGTTTATTTGCTCCGTGGCACATGGGATCTTCCCGGACCAGGATTTGAACCCATGTCCCCTGCATTGGCAGGCGGATTCTTAACCACTGCCCCACCAAGGAAGTCCCCACACTGTCTTAATTTCTGTAGCTCTGTAGTAAATTTTGAAATCAGAACTCTGTTTTTTCCCACAGTATTTTAGTATCAGCTTGTCAGTTTCTGCAAAAAAAAGCCACCTGGGATTTTGATAGGGATTACATTGAATGTGTAGATCAGCTCGGGGAGTATTACCCTTTTAGCAGTATTAAGTCTTCTTCTCTATGAATAGGATATTTTTCCATTTATTTAGATCTTTTTATTTCTTTCAACAGTTTTTTATACTTTTCAATATACAGGTTTTACACTTCTTTTGTTAAATTTATTACTAAGTACTTTATTTTTGATGCTATTGTAAATTAAATTGTTTTTTGATTTCATTTTTGAATTGTTTGCTAGTATGTAGAAGTAGAATTGGTGTTTGTTTCTTCATCTTGTATCCTGCAACCTTGCTAAACTCCTCTATTAGTTCTAATATTTTTTTAGTGGATTCCTTAGGATTTTCTATATATAAGATAATGTTATCTGCAAATAAAGATCATTTTACTTCTTCCTTTTCGATCTGTATGCCATTTCTTTCTTGCTCAATTGCCCTGGATAGAATCTCCAATATATTATTGAATAAAAGGGTGAGAATGGACATCCTTGTCTTGTTCCTGGTCTTGTGGGGGGAAGTATTCATTTCTTCACCATTATGATATTAGCTGTGAGTTTTTTATAGATGTCCTTTGTTTCAGTTTAAGGAAGTTCCCTTCTATTCTTAGGTTACTGAGTATTTTTAATCATGAAACGTTTTTGGATTTTTGTCAAATGCTTTTTTTTTTTCTTGCACCTATTGAGATGATCAAATGGTTTTTGTCCTTTATTCTATTAATGTGGTGCATTAAATTAATTGATTTTCCAATGTAAAATCAACCTTGCATTCCTAGGATAATTCCCACTTAGCTATGGTGTATAATTCTCTTTATATACTACTGCATTCAGTTGACTAGTATTTGTTGAGGCTTTTGCAACCATATTCATAAGAGATATTGGTATGTAGGTTTTTTTGGTAACATGTCTTTCTGGTTTTTGTATCAGAGTAAACTGGCTTCATAGAACAAATTGAGAAGTGTTTCCTCCTCTCCTATATTTTGGAAGAGTTTGAGAGGATTCATATTAATTCTTTAAATGTTTCATGAAATTCACCAGTAAAGTCATCTGGGCTTGGGATTTTCTTTGGGGGAAGTTTTAAATTACTAATCCAATCTCTTTACTAGTTATAGGCCTTTCCAGACTCTCTGTTTCTTCTTTAGTTGATTCTGGTAGTTTGTGTCTTCCTAGGACTTTGTCCATTTCATTTGTTATATAATTTGTTGGCATATGTTTCTTCATGGTATTCTCTTATAATTCTTTTTTTTCCTGTAAGTTTAGTAGTAATGTCCCCTCTTTCATTTCTGATTTTAGTGATTTTAGTCTTCTCTCTTCTTGGTCAGTCTAGCTAAAAGTTTGTCAGTTTTGTTGATCTTTTCAAAGAATGAAATTAGGTTTTATTTTTTCTTTTCTTTTTTTTCCCCTCCTGTTCTCTATTTCGATAATTTCCACTCTAATTTTTATTGTTTTCTTCTTTCTGCTTGCTCTGGGTTTTGTTTGCTTTTTTCCCCCCCTGTTACTTAAGGTGGAAATTTAGTTTATTGATTTGAGATCTTTCTTTCTTTTTTTTTTTTTTTAACATTGGCATTTATAGCTAAAAATTTCCCTCTGAGCACTGTTTTAGCTCCATCCTATAAGTTTTGGTAGTTTGTGTCTTCATTTTTATTTATTTATTTATTTTTTAAACATTTTATAACTCTCTTATTGATATTCTCTGTTGGATGAGATGTTGTCAACATACCTTCCTTTAATTCCTTAAATATGGTGTCCTTTAGTTCTTTGAACATATTTACAATAGGGGCTTTGAAGTTTTTGTTAAGTTCAACATCTAGGCCCCCACCAAAGCAGTTTCTGTTGCCTGCTTTTTTTTTTTCTTCTTGTCATGGGTCACATTTTCCTGTTTCTTTGCATGTCTCATAATTTTTTTGTTGAAAATGGAACATTGCTACAATAATATGTTGTAGCAACTCTAGATTTCGATCCCTCTCTCACCTGGGGCTTGTTTTCTTATTTATTTCTTCAGTGACTTGCCTGGACTAGTTCACAGAAATCTATCAATATTTTCTCCACAGTGCGTAGTCTCTGATGTTGCTCCTCAAAGAGTGAAGCTTTGACTATGTGCACAGTCTTCTGACCACCAGGGATTATTGTAGTTTTAGCAGTGCTCTCTTTCCCTGGTCTCCCTGTTAAGCTGCTAGGTGATCTGACTTTACTGTAACACTCACAGCCTCTAGCCTCCAGTAATTGCTAGCTGACTGCTCTGTTGTTTTTGGCAAAGTCTGGGGCATAAATTGTTCCACAGTGTGATCCAGCTAAAGTCAGACCCCTTTGTGGGGGCAGCCTTTGAGGCTTGCTCTGAGCTCAGAAAGGCCCTTCTTATCTGTCTCTTTCCCTGGTTTACTCTCTTAAACTTCTAGCTGGGCTACTATTTTGTTTGTTGCTGCTAGTTTAATGGACCTAAGAGCCTCCTCTTAACTGTTTACCATGAAAATCTCCATTGTTTTTGACAATACCCTTATGCATGAACTTCCCCACATTGTCTTCCCAATAAAGTATGTCCTCTTTGGGAGAGCTGCTGAGCTCTCTGTTCTTTTTTTTTTTTTTTTTTTAAATTTATTTTTGGCTGCGTTGGGTCTTCGTTGCTGCGTGTGGGCTTTTCTCTAGTTGTGGCGAGTGGGGGCTACTCTTCGTTGTGGTGCTCAGGCTTCTCATTGCAGTGGCTTCTCTTGTTGTGGAGCACGGGTTCTAGGCACGCGGACTCAGTAGTTGTGGCTCGCGGCCTCTAGAGTGCAGGCTCAGCAGTTGTGGCACATGGGCTTAGTTGCTCCGTGGCATGTGGGATCTTCCCGGACCAGGGATTGAACCCGTGTCCCCTGCATTGGCAGGCGGATTCTTAACCACTGCGCCACCAGAGAAGTGTCTGAGCTCTCTGTTCTTATGGCCTCCCTCTCCCCCACCTTCCAACAGAATGCCTGTACTACTGCATTAGAGTAGGGCATGGGCAGGGACTGTTGTCCACTTCTTCTGAAGTGATAAACCTGGGTTGCTCCACGAGTGGGGCGTTGGATGTGGATGGCAGCCCCTAGTCTTTTGGGCTTGCCCTCCTGGCATGGAATCTATGAGTGAGCTGGGGTGGGGGCAATTGGGACCCAATATTCTCAGCTTTCTGTGCCTAGGTAAAACTTCCACCCTATGAGTGGGACCTGGGATTTGGAAGGGAGTCCCAGTCCAGGCCCCTGCCAGAAAAAGGGATGACATGCTGGCCACTTGCCCTTCCTTGGGTGAAACCATACTCCTAGACTAGGAGCTGAAGGGAAAGGGAGTCCTGTCTTCTTTGACCTCCCTGCTTGAAGTAGAACTTATGTCACAGTGAGCTGGGAGGAGACAGAATCAGACAGTGGCTCAAATACCATAGACTCTTACTGTTCTTATCAAGATTTACTAAGCTTTCTTGAATAAATGTTTCTCCACCTTCTGTATACTCTTAGGACAATATCCAGAGATTTTAAATGGTTGGTTTTTTAAAAAATAATTTTCACTAGTTAAATGTTTCAGTGGGGAGATGAGCTTCTCACGCTGCCATTCCAGAAGTGTGGTCACCTTAGGCGTTTTATTTCCCCATCATGTTTTAGTATGAAAAGTTCTAAACAGCAAAGTTGGAGGAATTTCACAGTGAATACCCATATTCTCCTTACTAAGATTCTACCATTAACATTTTGTTATAATTGTTGTATCATATCTGTCCATTTATCTATCATTCACTCTGATGTATTTTTGGATGCAATGCAAAGTAAGTTGCTGACATCAGTAACTTCTAAATTCTCTCACATGTGTATCATTAACTAGAATTCAATATTTGTTTGCAGGTTTTTTTTCTTTTGAGGTAACTTTTGCATACAATGAAGTACATAAATCTTAAGTGTGCAGTCATTGAGTTTTGATAGATTCACGCACCTGTGCAACCCAAACTCCTGTCAGGATATGAAACATTTCTATCACCCAACAAAGTTCCCTCATATCTCTTCCCCGTCAATCACCATGACCTCCCCGCCCTCAGAGGCAACCACTGTTATTATTTTTTTCTACCGTATATTAGTTTTTTCCTGGTCTACAACTGTACATATTAAGAAATCATATAGTATGAACTCTTTCATGTAGAACTTCTTTCACTTAGCCTAATGCTTTTGCGAGGCATCCATGTTGCATGTATCAACTATTAATATTATTACTGAATAGTATTGCATGATATGAGTTTACCAACTTATTTATCCATTCTCCTTTTTACAGTCACCTGGGCTATAATTTACTGGAGGACTTTAGGCGGAGAATTGGCATCTAATTTACCCTTTAGATAGGTCATTCTGGTTAGTAAATGGGAGGTGAACTATGAGAGCAGGGCAAGAAGAGGCCTGTTAGGAGGTTCTGGCAGCAGTTCAGGTGAGATTTGAAGTTGGTTTGGATGAACATTGTAGCAGTGCAGATGTTGAGTGGAGATTGTCTGATTCAAGCTAACAGGACTTGCTGATGGACAGGATTGTGGAAAGTGAAAGAAAAGAAATAATCAAAGGTGACTCTATTCCCCCAAGACATTCATTAAACAAAATTTTGCCATTATGAGGGTGGAGAGGCAATAAAAAAAAACAAGCCATAAATTTTCTGCTTGGAGATTTGGCTAAGAAACAGTTGCAAGGCAATCACTAAGCAAATATTTGCCAATTGCATCCAGAAGGCAATTGGTTAGTTCATACACCTTGTGAACACATGCAGCTCTTTAGACAACCAGCATAATTTGCAGCTTCTCTTGCTATGATAATATGTATCACTATACATATATATATATATTTTTTGCGGTACGCGGGCCTTTCACTGTTGTGCCCTCTCCCATTGCGGAGCACAGGCTCCGGACGCGCAGGCTCAGCGGCCATGGCTCACGGGCCCAGCCGCTCCGCGGCATGTGGGATCTTCCCTGACTGGGGCACGAACCTGTGTCCCCTGCATCGGCAGGCGGACTCTCAACCACTGCGCCACCAGGGAAGCCCTTGTATCACTATTAGAAATACAATTCAACTTAATTTTTGAATCTCTGCTTTATCCACCCTCCCACCTGCCACCCCACTTGACCTAGCACTTCAGAGCTGTTGGCTTTAAGATTCAACTTCCCTTATTTCACTCAGACAGGAAACTCTTAAATGTTGGTTATTTCTTATCTGAATCTTTAAATATGTCACTGTGTTTCTGTGATTGGCCTTTTAAAAAGTATTACATAAAGACTGATCCCTTTACATAAAATGAGGCTGAGATCAAGCTTTCGTTTATTAAACAAATATTTATTGTGTGCCTACTAGATGCTAGGAACTGTGCTAGGCATTGGTTATACCACGGTGAGTAAGATAAGACTCTGCTCTCAAAGAGCTCAAAGAACACATAAATTGGGCAGTTTTTTTTTTAACATCTTTATTGGAGTATAATTGCTTTACAATGGTGTGTTAATTTCTGCTTTATAACAAAGTGAATCAGTTATACATATATTCCCATATCTCTTCCTTCTTGCGTCTCCCTCCCTCCCACCCTCCCTATCCCACCTCTCTAGGTGGTCACAAGGCACCGAGCTGATCTCCCTGTGCTATGCAGCTGCTTAAATTGGGCAGTTTTATTACAGTGTGATAAATACTATAATAGAAAGCATGTAAAAGTGGCATTCAAGGGCTTCCCTGGTGGCGCAGTGGTTGAGAGTCCGCCTGCCGATGCAGGGGACGCGGGTTCGTGCCCCGGTCCGGGAAGATCCCACATGCCGCGGAGCGGCTGGGCCCGTGAGCCATGGCCGCTGAGCCTGCGCGCCCGGAGCCTGTAGCTCCACAACGGGAGAGGCCACAGCAGTGAGAGGCCCGCGTAACGCAAAAAAAAAAAAAAGTGGCATTCAACAGAGGCTTAAGGATCAAGCCAGGAAAAACTTCCAGAGGGTATGTTTTAGTTGAGAACTGAGGGATCAAAAAAATGAGCCAGAGAAGTTGGAGGTGGGACAGAACAGGGTATTCCAGGTGGGAGAAGCAGCATGATCTAAGATCCAGACATGGTACATTGGTAGAACTTCACATTTGAGATGGGGGAAGTGGAGTCTAAGAGGGAGTTATTAGAGAAGGATGCAAGGGACAGATCTTGAAAGGCTTTCTAAACCTGAAAGTCCTTGTGGAGAGGGGGAAAGGGTTGCAGGTGGGTGTTGAAGTGATCATAAATTGATGGGGGTGATTATAACTGCCTGTGAACTAAGCTGCCCTCATGTGATTTTCTCCATTCAGAATTCGCCTGCTTGGGCTTGGGAGAAGGCGAGGAGAAGGCAGAGTGCTGGGAACGTCCAGGGTTATGAGTGCTGAAGATAATTCAGCATTTCTCCAACTGCTCTTTCTCTAAACATTCTACTGACAGATGTTAACAGGATGAAAACATCCTTGGTCAAAGAAGTTTGGGAGAACTGCTATATACTCTAATCCCTTCTTAATATACACATAAACATATCTGAAGTTCTGAGGGTCTCACATTTGAAAACCCAGTTAAATTTAGTGTAGTCAACTTTTTAAAGCTTATTTGCATCTAGAATGGCCTGTGTGTGTGTGTGTGTGTGTGTGTGTGTGTGTTGCATCTGCTAAGGTCTCATAGTTTGGTTCATGATGGATCAGATAATCATTCACCTTACCACTACATAAAATAATAGGAGCCTTTATTTCTTTTCATTCAGCATGTTTAAATTATAGGCAGTTAGTCATTTAAGTCCACATTGATTTAGGGTAGAGCAATGGCTAACTTTTTCTGAAACGTACCTCATTCTTTATGAACCTATTTTACGTTCCTATTCCATTTGTTACCAACTCTTGTCATAAATTTAAAAAACAAACAAAGCATAAACTAGCTTCCTTATTTTTCATCCAGGATCATAAGAAGCCAGTGTGAAAATTGGCAAGGAAAGCTGGACCATGCCAAATGGTTAGGATTAGGGCTGGCGGGGAGGACAGCTGTCAAGAATTACTTGTATTATTATTTTACTAATAATAATAACCAGCGTTTTCACGGTCTTTACAGTTTACAGATTACACTTATATGTGTTATTTTACATAATCACATTCAATTACTGATGAGCAGGGTACAGCTATCATTGGTGAGAGCAAGGAACATAATTTGGGGAGATGACAAATGAAAAGACATGTTGAGGAAAAGAAAGATAGGAGCTGGATGGGAAAGGAGTTTAAAAAATACTGGGGACAGTAGTCTAAAGCATGCATTCCCAATGGAGGTGAAAATTACCAAGGGGGTGAAAAGCAGTTTTGGGGAGGCCAAAAAAGAAAGAGTAGATATTATGGTGGTTTGTGACCCTCCAAAGGGCCACCATACAAAAACAGACATGCAGTGTATTTACGGTATTAACATTTCATGGCAGAGGTGCAATTAGGGAAAAAATGTCTAAAAAAGCTTGTTGAGGGTGAGGGGGTGATAATAAAAAAAAGGTTGAGGAACTGTGATGTAAACTCTGTGGTGCCCATGGAACTTTTTGACGTTTGTCAGTGATTCTTCTGTTCTCAGACCTGTTAGACAACTCATTTGTCTAGCACAGTGTCTGCTCATGGCTTCATTTGTCTGCCCATCTTCCCCAAGGCCCTAAATGACCATGTTTTGCCCCTTTAAACTCTTCTCTTCAAGCTACAGCTAACTGAATTAGGGTGGATGCAAGCAAAGACCGGTTAAGGCATAGATTGGCCAGTGAGTGACCGGGAAGCCTGGCTGCACTCACTTCCTCTCATCAGACTTCCATGGTGCTGTATTGGTATAATGTCTCCTCCACTTCTCCCTTTCAGATGACTGGAGTGGGTATCAAAAGAGCCCAGGTTATGACATCTCCCCAGTCAAGACGCTTTCAATCTCATTTGAGTGAGATTGAATGTAATTGAATGAAGATGGAAGAGAAATTTATTTGAATCATTAGCTCTTTGTCCTTTATATACTAATCATATATTAGTTAAGGGAGGGCTTTTCTGTACATTGTAGGTTTAGCAGCACTCTAGGCCCCTCCCCAGTAGATTCCAGAAACACCTCCCTCCCAAAGTGTGACAACCAAAAATGTCTCTAGGCGTTGCCAAATGTCCACTGGGGGGCAAAGTCACCTCTGGTTGAGAACTACAGATATTGAGAAACTAGAATATCAGAAAATTATCAATCTCCTAATGGTATCATTATGATCAGAAATGCCATAAAGGGTTTGTGATCTGCTGTTAAACATCATCTTAATAAGGATGTTACCAGAAATTATGGAAGACAGTCCTTGAGAGCCGGGACCAGTGTTGTTACCAAGATATTCACAGCTAACAATAGTGAGCAGCAGATGCTTTCTAAGCATGTTCCGTGTATTAACTCATTAGTTCTCCTGGCAACTCCAAGGAGTTGGTGCGACTATTATTCTACCCACCCTACAGGTAAGGGAACTGAGACATGAGATGTTAAGGGACTTGCTGAGGTCACCCAACTGGTGATAGCAAAGTCACCCAGGCAACCCAGTTCTAGACCCCACATTCTTTTTAAATTTATTTATTTTTGGCTGCATTGGGTCTTCGTTGCTATGCACGGGCTTTCTCTAGTTGTGGCGAGCAGGGGCTACTCTTCATTGCGGTGCGCAGGCTTCTCATCATGGTGGCTTCTCTTGTTGCAGAGCACGGGCTCTAGGCGTGTGGGCTTCAGTAGTTGTGGCACACAGGCTCAGTAGTGGCGGCTCGCGGGCTCTAGAGCACGTGCTCAGTAGTTGTGGTACACGGGCTTAGTTGCTCTGTGGCATGTGGGATCTTCCCGGACCAGGGCTGGAACCCATGTCCCCTGCATTGGCAGGCAGATTCCCAACCACTGCGCCACTGGGGAAGCCCCCAATTAGGCATTTCAGGCCATTATGTTTTCTCTAGACATGAAAGAGCTCATTCCCCAAACCTAATTACTAGCCCTGAGAAATTTAGATCAAATTCATCCCTCATCTATGTTCAAACTCATCCTTAGATCTCATGCAGCTCAATAGGCTTGGGAGGCAAACAAATGCCTTCCTATTTGGGGGTTGGGAGCTGGAACAGATACCTCCAGAGTGGAAAGGCTGTTTTGCAGAGCACAGTCCTCTATAGCCATCATGGGTTCTCAGCTCCCCGAATTCCCCATGTTTCATAACTGAGTGTACTGCCACTCGCATCCCTGAACTCTGGTGCCAGCCGCCTGAGCGCTTCAATAGGAGATGTTCCATTGCTCTCTAAGTCTCGCTCAGCACTGGGTCAGAGTTTTATTTATTTATCTATTTATTTTAAAGTTGAGGAGTTTATTAGGGAAATATGAAAGGTTAAGACACCTCAAGTGACAGAAAGAAAACTCTAAAAATGTCCCTTTTCAAGCCAAGTGGAGGCCTGGCCTTGACCTTCCCAAAAGGACAAGAAACTGATGGGTTAGCAACAACATTCTCTGGCAGCCACCTCACCAGGGCTCCTCAGCCAGGAATGCTTCCCACCCCTGGCCAAAGTTGGGGAGGAGACAGACTATTTATAGAAGCAATGCAGAGGCAATGAGAGCTGTAAGGAAAGGCTGAGAGAGAGAGAGAGAAAGGTGGGGAGGACCTGGACAGAGTCTCAGGCTTTTGGCTCTTAGCGCCTCAAATGTGTTGACAAATAGTTGTACAAAGTGTTACTGAAGAGGTAAAGTGCCTACTGTTGTTTCTGAGAGTTCCCCTGGACTCCTTCCCACGTGCCACATCACACTGCTGGGTGTACATGGCAGAGCCCAAAGGTCACAGTTTTGAAATAAAGAAAAACAAGAATAAGCCCTGTTGTTCTTTAAGGAGAGAGGAAGGAACTGAAGACTGCTGGGGCCTTTCCCACGAGGCCTTTTTGTTCTGCAAAAGGAACTTCATAGCAGCAGCATGGCACAATTATAGGTGAGGGTCTCACCGCTTGTCACCCTCGCTTCATTCAGTGTACTCTGTTCTCTGTTCAAGAGCTGTCAGTTTCTCGTTTAGTGTTGCGAGTCTTGAGTGGAGAAAGTCTGCGATATCAAACGAGTGGAGAAAGTCTGCGATTTTCTTGCTGCTGCTGGTGATGACCTCAATGTACTCCCAGCTCGCCCCGTCCTGGTGAACCTCGCGCTGCACTGGATCCTCTTGTCCCACCATGGCCGCTGTCTAAGGAAGCGCGACTAGGTCAGAGTTTTAGAGGTTATGTAGCATGATTTTATACTGTACAGTTTTATGTTATATAAAAGTGCCATTATAGTATTCTTATATATTCTCTAAACATTTTTGGGCAGGGTGCAATTTGAGGTTAAGGATAAGATGCTACAAACAAATAGAAATTAATTTAGACCAGAACTGTCCAATAGAACTTTTGCAGTGATGGAAATGATTTATATCTGTGCTGTCTGGTACAGTAGCCACTAGCCACACGTTGCTATTGAGTACTTGAAAGATGGCTAGTGCAACTGAAGAACTGAATTTTATTTTAATTTTAACTTATTTAAATCTAAACAGCTGCCAGTGGCTCCTATATAAGGTAGTGTATAGGCTGTCTTTCAAGAGGATGGCTACTAGCTGTCTGGACCTCATCTGACTTAGGACTTGGAATATAGGACATTTAAAGCTGTTTTAAAGTAGATCTTAAATAAGATCCTGAGATTTCCATGTGGCTAGTCTCTTTCCTTGTCTTGGGACGGATGACTCATTTGGAGATGGAAAAGCAAGCAGCTCTGTACTCCAGCATCCCACAGAGATGGTTCCTAAGGAAGTTGCTAACCTTAAGACAATTCAGGTAGAGGCTGAAATGTCAGAAGGGAAATCAGAGATGGTCGAGTCTATCACTGTCTCTCCCCCTCACTGGCCCTCTTCACTCTGTTTGCACCCTCACCTACTGCCCTGGCCTTATTTTCAACGTTGGGGAAATTTTCATAGTTTTGGAAGGTTTGGAGAGGCAAGAAGCATTTACCTGGGAGATTCTAGACTCTCGAGGAGGGTCTAGAGTGGCTTGGGTTTAGGTATTAGGATAAATTCACTCCTTTAAAGCCCATGTAAATTAACGTCAAAGACCCAGCTGGCAAAGGTGCCTACTCAAGCATTTCAGGTGGTGGTGCAGCGCAAGAGCTACTCGGCGGAATGGAGCGGGAGAATTCCCATCTGCCGCCAAGGGAGCTTTGTGAAGCGAGGACCATGTCAAAAGTGGGCCTGGGAACAAAAGGAAAGATGAAATAATGGTATCTCTCAGAATTGAATAAAGTGAAATGTTTCAAAAGTCAGGACCCAGAGGTTCACGCAGTTCCAGACATACGGAGACCTTCCTATTCCTTCCAACCTGAGGACAGCACCTGTGTGAGGAGGAAGCGCTTAGATACTTGGCATGTGCTGAAAAGTCACCTGTCTTGGAACAAGAAGGCAGAGAGTGCTGTTGCCCAGGGCAGTGTGTACCATCGTCAGGCTGGCTGTGGAAGAGTTACACAGAGTCAACTGATAAACATACAGAATCCCAGCCTCTCCTGGGAGATTCCATTTCCAGCAGATCTGAGGCAGGGCATGGCAAAACACATCTTTAACAGGTGATTCTGATACACAAAGTAGATCTGGGGAATCCTGCAAAGATTGGGGGAAACAACTTTTCTTGTTAGGGGAGGTGACCAGGAAGAGCTGAAGAGCACCAATCGTATTACAACCGAGGTCCTCTGGCTGAGGTATGAGATTAAAAGAACTCCAGAACCTAGAGTGATCCACCTGGTATTACTATAGCTTACGCTGCACACAAGAAAGGGCTTAGCTGCTAGCTGTCTACTTTCTACAAATTCTTAAGAGGACAGCGTATCGATCAGTATTGATCAATTTAGACCTTAGTCCATCATCTGAACCAAACACTGTCTTAACATGTTTTTCTATGTGTGGATGATAGATAATAATAAAAGATGAGAATATATATATTTATATATATATATGTATAACTGAATCACTTTGCAATACACCTGAAACCAACACAACATTGTGAATCAACTATATTTCAATAAAAACGTTTTAAAAATTAAAATATCCCAGTCAAAAAAATCTGTAAAGATGTTTAGGCTCTTAGTTAGGATCCCATAAGAATGAGCATTTACTACTAAGTAATTAGAAAGCATAAAAAGGTACACTCCAAACAGAACCTTATTTTGGAATTTTAGTGTTAACAGATGGCAGCTTCACAGGTTAAAATAGGAAAACACTGAGGGGAACAGATGTCCAAATTGGGCCCAGCCATCCCGTGAACTTCAAAGCTTCCTCTGGGGGCTTCCCTGGTGGCGCAGTGGTTGAGGGTCCGCCTGCCGATGCAGGGGACACGGGTTCATGCCCCAGTCCGGGAAGATCCCACATGCTGCAGAGCGGCTGGGCCCATGAGCCATGGCCGCTGAGCCTGCGCGTCCCGAGCCTGTGCTCCGCAATGGGAGAGGCCACAACAGTGAGAGGCCCGCATACCGCAAAAAAAAAAAAAAAAGCTTCCTCTGTTGTGCAGAGATTTTGTTCCATATTTGTGGTAATGGATAGCTGTGATGGCCAAGCTCACAGGTAAGCATCCAACCCTGTTGCCCATTCTCTGAGGACTCAGAGTTCACATCCCTGTTGAATGTGCTGATGGACTGTTTGGTGGGAGACCTATTTCCCTGGTTTTTCCTGTCTCTCTCCTTTCCCGCCGGGCAAGATGTGGACAGAAGAGTTTATGGATTTACTCCAGTGATACTGCATGGTGCCACATAGGGCCCAGGCCACAAAGTCTCTGAGGTATACATAGGTAAGAAGGCCAAGAAGAGAATAAAGACATTACTTCTGTTTTGTTGCTGGATCGTGCCCCTCACATAAGGTTCCTAAGTCTCTTCTCTAGATATGAGCAGAGATGCAAAGATTTCTCGACTTGAACATGTTTGGGCACAACTCATGCTCACGCGTACGCTGACACACATGTTCGAGGCTCAGAAGCTGCCATCAGTTAACGTGGCTGAAGCGGGTGCCAGGTGGAGACAGAGCCTCCTCAACCCTCTTGGTAGACTTGCTCAGCGGGGCTCCAGGTAGACAGAAGATTCAGCGACAGGTTTTTCTGCTCTTGCTGCGATGTGACAAGGTGGTAGCCCAGCAAATTCATGGTATTCCTGCAGACTTTCTGAAGCCGAGAAACCTTGTCATAAGGCAAGGACCAGCGCCAGGCCTGAGAGACATTGAGGGCATTCCTGGCATTTGTGTGGAAGGCATGCTCACCCATGCCCTTGCCTCGAGTGATGTTGTGCACCCAGGTCTGGAGCTGGGGCAAGAATTTCAACCCTGCATATTCATACATTCGGGCAGTCTGGGCCAGGGGGTCCCGGACCAAGTCCTCATAGCGCACGAGCAAGTAGCGCTGCCTCAGGGCTTTGGGCAAGGACTGCACAGCCTTGTAGATCTCCAGCTGGCTTTGGCAGATGACCTGCATTGCGTAGTAGGGTTGATCCTCCTTTTTGAGTTTCTGCAGATGCTGCCCCATCACAATGTGGGTGTCAATCATGAGTTCCTCCGTGGTGTGTTCTCGGGAACGGAACACCGCCCGGGGGTCCCGGACCAGATGCACAATGTGCAGATTGAGGGAAGGGTCTCTCAGCAGCGGGTAGAGCACCTGCAGTTTGAAGAAACGGACCTCCTTGAGCACCACGTGGCTGTAGGTGCGGCAGGCCTTCTCCACCACCTCAAAGGGCTCTTGATTGCACAGAAGCTTACAGTGAGCCTGGGGTATGATCTTATCTCGCGGGAAGATGTTGCAGGCAGGTGGAGAACACAGGGCCCGGCTGCCTTCCCACTGGAAGAGGCTGGACTGTTTTCGGGGGCCAGGTTTCATGTAGGCATCAAAGACGCTCATGTCACACAGAAAGACGGCCCGTATGAGATCCCGCACTGCCATGTGCAACCTCTGGGGAGTACTTTGTGTGAAGGTCATCCAGACGTGCCAGGCAGGCTCCATCAGGTAGAAGACGTCTGGGTGCTGCCCAAAAAGCTGCCCTACGAAAGAAGAGCCAGAGCGCCACGAAGACAGGATGAGCACATGCATGTACGCGGGCTTGGGTTCTTCCTTCATCTGCAGGGAGTTGAAGTTGTGGGAGTACAGAAGGATGAATAGAACAAAGACAGCCGGGAACAGTAGTAGCTTCATTTTTGGGGGCGGTGTCATGCTGAAGTAGAAGACCTTCAAGGAACAAGCAGAGGGGCTATGTTAGGCTAATGTTTTGGTATCTGGCTTCCATCCCATTTCTAGCCAAAGCTACTTTCTCCCTGACCCGCACCAAGGGACAATGTAGAATGCTGGAGCCTTCTTGCAATGAATTGCACAAATCCTTCTCGAAATTAATTCCTGTCCCTTGTAGTTAGCGTGTCAATAAGCACTATTTCTTTTTTTTTTTTTTTCTGGTACGTGGGCCTCTCACTGTTGTGGCCTCTCCCGTTGTGGAGCACAGGCTCTGGACGCGCAGGCCCAGCGGCCATGGCTCACGGGCCCAGCCGCTCCGCAGCATGTGGGATCTTCCCGGACCGGGGCACGAACCCGCGTCCCCTGCATCGGCAGGCAGACTCTCAACCACTGCGCCACCAGGGAAGCCCAATAAGTACTATTTCTTTTTAAGCTCTTTCTTTTTAGTCTCTTTACTTCCTCCCTCCTGGTCCTTCTTGTCCATGGAGCTACAAAAATGTGTGAACTCAGCCATATTTCATGAATATAGGGAAAACAGGTTCACCTTGGTGACACACATGTCTTCACACAGGCCATGTAGGCAAAGCTTAACCACAGTCTGACCCAAGTTTTGGTTGAATGCCCCATGATTCCTTCAGAAACTACGGGAGATAAGCTGACTTCTGAGGAGCTGCCTTGAGGCCCGCCCACCCCCATCTTGAGGGATAGTGCCAAGGCCATTTCTCACTACCCTCCTTCATCTCAATTAAGCACAGGACTTTCAATACCCTGAAGGATATGGCTGCAGACTATAAAACTGCTTGGCTTTGGTTTGGAGTTGTCTCCTCAGCGGCAAAGTGCCCGTGGCACCTATCATCTGATCCCCTCTGATTTGGTCTCATCCTGTGGGACTAGGGACATGAGGAGCTGACCCAATGCTGTCCTCGTGTCTGTGTATGTAATAAACTATCTGAATCTATTTGGGTTGAATCGTTGTTGCATTAGCAGCCAACTGTATGAAACTGTGGCAAGCCAACCTAAGAGCTGCAATAGTGATGCTGTGGCCTGTTAGCCACTGTGCTGCTTCTTGGGGTAATGTTTGACCACTTGACACAACTTACTCAGGGTTGCTCAGTACAGTTGGGCGTGTTGTATACTGCCCAACCCTAGGGAATGCCACTTCATCAAGAATTTAAGATATTTATTATTTAACAAAATGTCTGGTAGGTGACAGTTAAGTATCTTGGTTCAGTAGGATAAGTACATTAGGATGGTTTTCCAGTTCTTAGATGTTAAATATCTAGAGAAAGGAATTTCACTTTGTAATTTACACTAAGGCTTAAACAGACTGGTGGCAACGCTGAACTTACTCCCTTCACACCAGGGCTTTGTGTGAAAAGACCACTGTTCCCAGTGCCATGCTAGAATATTATTCCAGGGGAGCTCTTAACTATGGGTTGAGATGACTCTGGATCATTCTGGGTGACTTCCTGACATAAATAACTATTGAGAAATATAATAGATATTTCACATAGTGTAAAATGTTAACAGTAGCAAGGTGCTAATTTGCATATCACTCTATACTCAAGAAATTCTTCCTTCAAGCTTTAATAAAGAAGAGAAAATATGTTTCTAGACAGTAATTGCAGCTGGGTTTAGGATATGCTATTCTCCTGGTGATAGGTCTCATCACCAATTTTTTTAAAGTTTTGAATAGCTAATAGTCACATGGTTCAAATTGTTTTTAAGAGTATCATTATCATGGACACTAAATCAGACTCAGAATTTAAGAGAAGGCTTCCTAAGGTTCCACAGGCAGGAAGGGAATAAGGACAGTGCTTCCCAGCCTGTAGCCTAGCCTGTCACACTCCAGGTCTTTTACATATTGAATATTAGGTGAGGGGAAATCCTATGACAACAGTCATGTCTCTGGAGGAGACCTATAGTCATACATTGGAAAATTTCTAGAGCTATTTGTATGACATACTTTTTAACAGGGTCATAGAATTTTTCTAGGGGAAAGAACACCTAAGAATTTTACCAGCTGCTGAATCAATAATCTCTTCTCTATTTACTGACAGCTAGTATTTATCTACGAGCTGGTGTTTTATCATCACTATACAGTGAAATATATACTTCCAACACCTGTCCTCCATCTGCCCATTTCCCAACTTGCCCCCAAATAGCAACTGGGTTCTTTTTTTTTTTCAGTACGCGGGTCTCTCACTGCTGTGGCCTCTCCCGTTGCGCAGCACAGGCTCTGGACACGCAGGCTCAGCGGCCATGGCTCACGGGCCTAGCCACTCCGCGGCATGTGGGATCTTCCTGGACTGGGGCACGAACCCGTGTCCCCTGCATCGGCAGGCGGACTCTCAACCACTGCGCCACCAGGGAAGCCCCTGGGTTCATTTTTTAATGTGCCCTTTCAGTTGCTTTATGCGTACACAAGAAAATTCAAATGTCTATGTATTCTTAATTTTTCCCCTTTTGATAACACAAGAAGTTGCAAGTTATCCACACTGTGCTGCGACTTGCTTTGTTAACTTAACAATATGCCTTGGAGAGCTTTCCATGGGAGTACATAAGGCGTTTCCTCATTCCTTTTTACCACTGTGTAGAATTTTATTGTGTAGATGTACCACAGTTTATTTAACCAGTGTCCACACTGATGAGCTTTTGGGTTGTTTCCAGTCTTTTGCCATTTCAAAAATTTCAATAATGACCTTTATGTTCATACATCATTATATAAGTATGTAAGCTTACTCCCCAGAAGTGGGATTGCTGAATCAAAGAGTACGGGTATGTGTACCTTTGGGATCTGTTGTCCAGACAGCCTTCATATTGGTCATAAACCATTCTGTGTGTCTAGAAGTCCAGAGATTCTAGAGAGTAAATTTTAGAGGAGGAATTGGGCAGTCACAGATGTGACTCTTGGAGTTTATAGCTTGCTTCCTGAAGAGGTAGAGCATGCTTTGCCAGCCCATGGACTTCCCTTGGAAGTCCCCTGAACCTTCTAGGAAGTGTGTAATGACCTCAACCAAACCTTGAGTGGCAATGGCCCAGAAACCCCTCTCTTTCATTCATTACAACAATGCATTTCCTCCACATGCGCCAGAAGATCCAGTGAGGATCATCTCTCCTACGCGCCAAAAAAAACCCCACTTTGCTGTATGCCAGGAAAATGTCGATAAATGGGAATCCTTGTCTTGGCCCTGAAGGTTAGAATGGGGCCAGCTAAGATATGTTCCTATTCTTTTAAACTTGAGCCCAAGAGGAAATGATTAGAAACTAAGCCATTTTTGACAATGGCTCAAGAATACCCATCCCCCAGCCCCCCAAGTATTGAGGAAATGACTAGCAAGAGATCTTCTCCCAAAGGCAGTTATGAGTATGGGGAAACGTTTGGAACAAAGATAGGAAATAATGGAGCGAAAGAGAGAGGAAAGAACTTGACCTGTGTATAATTATAAGGATAGAATTTTATATGCAGGGCCTATAATCGGCTCAGGAAAAAGCTAACATTTCCTAGGGACTAGCAACATAGACCTTTCAAAAGTACGTCCTCCCTCCCACTATCTGGCTTTGGGCCAGTTCAGTATTTGAGAGGGCTAGCATGCTCTGAGCCCTCCTTGCCTGCCAATAGCACCTGGTGTCATGCCCATTCTCTCCCAGAGCTGGAGCCTGGCCTTTGAACTCATCCCCAGTTGTCCTCAGGCTTTAATAGACCACGGTTCTCAGGAATTCCCAAGGAAACCCTCCGACTGCTTTCTCTGCTTTTTCTTTCCATGAGCAATTTCCCTGGCCAGAAGGAAAGTATGCTTTTGTAAAGTGAGTCCCATCTCTTGTCACTGGGATCTAGACACAACCTGGATCTAAGCAACCCATGATGGGGCTGATGAGAACAGTCAGGGGACACTTCAGGGTGTGTCTCAGGGAAAGCTTATCCCTGCAGTCCCTGGAATCAGTGGTAGAGGTGGCTCCGGGAAGACAAGGAAACTCAAGGCTTTTCATGGCAGTTTCCTCTATTCTAACCGTCATCTCTCCCCAGCTGTCCTATATTAACCTCCTCTGTAGTCCTTGGGGTCAGGAAGCATTTATGAGCGGTCTGTGATGTGACTTCCATCTCAGAGTCCCTAGTCCACCTTCCTGAGTGTTCTTTTTTGGCTATTTGATTGCATGCTTGAGCCTGCCCTCCCTGTTATCTAATCCTGAATGTGCTAGCCCGGTCTTGATAGTAAGTGGCCTCTCTCTTCTGTCTCTCATTTCTCCCCCTCAGCCACTGCTGAGTATGGGGAAACCATCACGAAAGGGTGGTAGTGATGTAGCACCTACTTCAGGCACAGGGACTATAAGGCACCAGGATGGGTGACTCACCCAGCAGCCTGATTACAGAGGGCTGAATTATAGAGGACCCTCAAGTCCATATCATGTAGCCTATTAGAAACAAAATGAAGAATTCTGAGGAAAAAACCAAACATACATCAACTTAAGAGCCCTGGATTCCAGCCGCTGACAAATTTCTAATTTATATTTCCCAGTGAGATTATGCCCCCCAAACCAGAAATTAGAGATGGCAGAAGACATTTGCACAGAGAGAGAGGAGAGCTGGATCGGGGAGACCTGCATCCACACATATAGCTGCAGAACCTGGAAACCTGTGAGATAAGCACCTGGGCAAAGGGTATCCATACAATAACAAGCTCTAACTAGACTGAAGGGACTTTGCAATTTCTGTGTCTCTAGTAACAACGACAGTGCCTGGCGTCTAGTAGGGGCTCAATAAACATCTATTGAATGAATGACTGAATGAACAAACATTTGTAGCGTTTTTTTTTTTTACTATTTGAGGTGCCCTCACTGACCTGGGTAAGGAAAGCAGGACAAGATATTTTTTTTTATTTTGCACATATAAAAGTATTTAACTTCCAATTAGAAGTTCCAGACTTATCCACAGCCTTACAAGATAGAAGTCTCTTCTACCTTGGCTGACTCACTGGTCTCAAATTTAATCTTATTTTACATCTGAACAGGGCTCCACAACTTTGAAAGCCCTTTCAGCCACCGTAATGACAACAGTCCAATTAAATATATAGAACAGTGATGAGCCACACCTCTGTGTTTCAGAATAAGTGAACTTTAATTAATTGACTCAACGATAGAAATAGCCCCGTCTGATCAGACCCGGATCTTTTGGGTCCCAGGTCTGAGAATTCAGTTATCACACTAAATCTTACCTGAGCTAGAGAAAATCTGTAGCTCCCAGCACCTCCCGTCCCTACTCCCCAACACCTGAGCAGAGGAGAAGCTGCAAGAAGTACAGAGATCCAAAGCCAGCATCTGAATGAGTAAAACACGTCAGGGGGACTAGCTACAAAAATATACATCGGAATAGCCCTACTCACATTCTAGGCTCTTTCTTAACTCTTTTAGGGATACAGCTGGGTGGGGAGAGGGGAGCTGCTGGCAGGCAGCTTGTGCTTTTCGGGGAAGATTATCCTGGTGATTCTGATTCAACCCCCCACCAACACCTCCCCTCCGCCATCGCCCAGAAAATTCCCAGCTTAGTTGCCCCAGGTTATCTGATACTCCGCCCCAAGAACCTGGGAATAATGGCCCTGCTTTGGAGGTGTAGAGAAAATTCTCTCCTTACCTTGTTAATGGCTTAGGCTTCCCCACTGCTCTAAAGGCTCACTGCTAGCCAAGTTGTGCAGCTTTTGTCCTCTGACTCACCAACTCTCCTCTCAGCTTCCTCCTCCTCCTTGCATCTTGCATAACCATCCCTACTCAGAGCAAATTCCACTGCCTTCTTTCTCTGGCAAAAAATTACTCACCTTCCAAGACGGTTAAGAAAGATCGCTCGCAGAGAGACTTGATATTAGCAGCTTTAACCCTGAGATAACTCAAGGGGTGGGGAGACTCTGCTGGAGTAGGCGGGGCCCGGAGAAGCAAAGGAGGAAGCATTCTCTCCCACTACTGGGAGGCGATCCTGGAATGTAGATCCCTTGAAGGCAGCTGAATAGGTTAACTACCTTAGGGCACAGTGGAAAAAGAAAAGGGACCCCAGAAGTAGATGAGGTTGATAGGGAAATCGCAGGACAATGACAGCCAAAATGGACACAGCGTGAAACCTTGCTCTTATCTCTGCTGCAAAAAGAGGAGAAAACCTGGAAGCGATTTCTGGATTCCACCTTCCTGCTCACTTCACTGGATTTAGGGAGAAAACATTTTTTTTGGCCTCTGTGTCTTATTCAACATCTTCACCCTTCTTGCAGGTGGTAGTAACTAGAGCTATTACGTAGATGTAATAACTCGTTTTATGGGAGGACACATATGTATTGGCGTTTAGTTGGGGTACGGGAAAAGAAATTTCCCCCTCAAGAAAAAAAGAAACAAGTTATCATGAAAAATTATATCTTCTTACTAGTTGTGTGTACTCGGGCAAATCACACAACTACTCTGAGCTACTTTACATGATTGTTGTGAGTGTAAAACAATAGGTGAATTTTTATTTTTATTTACTTATTTTTGGCTGTGTTGGGTCTTTGTTGCTGCGCGTGGGCTTTCTCTAGTTGTGGTGAGCGGCGGCTACTCTTCGTTGTGGTGCGCGGTCTTCTCATTGCGGTGGCTTCTCTTGTTGTGGAGCACAGGCTCTAGGTGCGTGGGATTAGTTGCTCCATGGCACGTGGGATCTTCCCAGACCAGGGATCGAACCTGTGTCCCCTGCATTGGCAGGTGGATTTTTAACCACTGCGCCACCAGAGAAGTCTCGATAGGTGAATTTAAATATATATATATTTAATTGAAGTGTAGTTGATTTACAATGTTGTGCCAATCTCTGCTCTATAGCAAAGTGACTCAGTTTAGGTGAATTTTTTATTCAATTAAATTAAACTTAGAGCTTCTCTGGTTTTTTCCAGGGAAATTTTTTTCCAGTAAGTTCCAAATAGCAAAACTGGAATTTGCCAGGCACAGGCAATTATTAATATAGCATTTACAGTGTATATACAACTATTTACATAGCATTTACATTGTATTACAATGTAATCTCGAGATGATTTAAAGTATACAGGAGGATGTGTATAGGTTATATGCATATACTATACCATTTTATATAAGGGACTTGAGCATGGTATCAGCGAGGGTCCTGGAACCAATTCCCTTGCAGATACGGAGGAAGGGTTGATTGTACAGGCAAAAATATGCAGATCAATAAAGGGAAGTCTTCAGGTCAAAGGCCAGATTATATAAAGCAACACACCAGAAGTCCCAAGCCTTGAGTCAGCCACGAAAAATAGCCTGTATAGCTTCCAGGACACTGATTAATTCAGAAACTGTTCGATAAATGTTTACTCCCTTTCATAGAGAGGGGAGATCCAGAAGAGAAGTCGCCTATAGTGTAGCACAGGCACAAACTGACTTCTCTTTCGTGGGCGGCTAAGAGCCTCTTACACTGTATATTCTTGGACTATGTCAGGTAGTCATAGATTCAGCCACTGGATTTGTCACATTATTAACTTCATAATCACTGTGTAATTCACACAGACCTTTATATAGTCCTTTCTTCCTGGAGGCGAGTTTATTGTTGGAATTAAATGAACTGCCACTCCCTGGGGAAGATAGAATCAACATTTCGCTTGGCTCATCTTGGCTATGAGGAAGGAAAAAAAAGATGAGGAAGCTCTTTTTACATCATGTACAGGAATAAAGGTAAATTGTGGTGGAGTGTAAAAGCGACTGATTTTGGAGTCAGACGTCTGGGCAAGTCATTCCACCTCTCTGAGCCCTAGAATATCACTGTAAAATAAGGTGTAAAGTATCAGTGTAAAATATATGTTCACCTAATGGAATTCTTGTGAATGTTAGGATTGGATTCATGCATATAACACCCCTAACACAATATTATGACAATAATGAGTTTAAAAGTGGTAGTTATTATAGAATCATAATAACACCTCTTTTTTTCTTTCTCGGCTGTTGGCTTATTTTCCAAGGCCTTGAAAGAGAGAACAGGCAGAGTTGTGTGAGTCCTGGGATAATCTAGGCAGTATATTTGCTGGTTTCAATCAGCTGAGCCCCCTAAGGCCTTATCATAAGCACCATAAGCACCACCTGTGGTGGTGCCTTGTATTGATTTCAGTCGTGTGGCCTTCTCTCCCTTCCTGTTTCTCTCTAGCAGGTGGAAGAGAAATTTCTCTTCCTCGAAGTGACTCCATTGCAGAGACGTAAATTGAAGAGCAAAACTGGGCCGTTGGTAGTTCTGCTTTTATTCTTACTATGAAAGTAATACTTGTTAATTATAAAAAATTTGAAAAATACAAAATGTATAAAGAAGACAACACAAATCTCTTTACATTTTGCTGCCGAGAGAAGAGCACCATTGATCGTTTTTCCCAAGCCTGCAGAAATCTGTATAATTGGGATCACACTGAAAATATAGTTTTGTATTTATTTTTCCTTAGTCTTTAAAACATTTTAAATTATGAAATTAAAATTAAGGTATAAAGGTACAATTTAACAAATGATATAAAGGAACTACCACTCCAAAATAAAACACCCAAAAAACAGAACATTGCCAAAGCTGCCTCAGTATCTCTTCACTCTCACGTCCTCCCCCTTCCCTCATCATTCAGAGGTGACCACTTCCAAGGTAAGCAGCTCCTTATTCTTCCATATAGTTTATCACCTTAAGCAGTACAATTGAATTTTCCCCAAATTGACCTCTTTCTAGGTAGAATTATAGCACATGTATTCTTTTGAGATTTGCTTTTTTCATTTCATTTTATCCTTGTAAGTTTCATCACATTGTTACATACAGTTACGGCTTTTTTTTTATTACTGTGTAATATTCCAGGTATAAATATGCCACAATTTGTCCATGCTCATGTTAATGGACATTTGAGTTGTTCATAGTTTGGAACTATGACTGAATATTCTTGACATGTCTCCTGGCACACGTTTATACATGTGTCTCTAATAGAGGCTGGGTTGTGGGGGTTAGATCTGCTTTTTTCACTCACATTATATTGTGAGCATTTACCCATCTCAACACATATTTATGGGAGACATTACTTTGAATGGATTTATCATATGCCAGTATTCCAGGATTCTATTGACAGATGTTTAGATTGTTTCCAATTTTTCCTTATTGCATTTGCATATAATTCTGTGACAAATACAGTGATCTTTTTTTTTTTTTTTTGGTTATGTTGGGTCTTTGTTGCTGTGTGTGGGCTTTCTCTAGTTGCGGCGAGAGGGGGGCTACTCTTTGTTGCGGTGCACGGGCTCTAGGCGCACAGACTTCAGTAGTTGTGGCACGCGGGCTTCAGTAGTTGTGGCTCGCAGGCTCTAGAGCACAGTCTCAGTAGTTGTGGTGCACGGGCTTAGTTGCTCCACGGCATGTGGAATCTTCCTGGACCAGGGATCAAACCCTTGTCCCCTGCATTGGCAGGCAGATTCTTAACCACTGTGCTACCAGGGAAGTCCCAAACACAATGTTCTTAATGATTAATGAAGCACCTCCCACAGTGCTCAGTGCAAGTAGCCATCACACTTCCTTCCTTCGTGTAATACCACAGATCTTAGCCTCTTTCATTTGTTAGGAAGAACTCCTGGAAAGGCTGGCTGGAAGCAGCCGTTAAGAAATAAGTATTCATGGGACTTCCCTGGCAGTCCAGTGGTTAAGACTTCACACTACCAATGCAGGGGGTGTGGGTTCAGTCCCTGGTTGGGGAACTAAGATCCCCTATGCTGTGTGGCACAGCCAAAAAAAAAAAAGAAATAGGTAATTAATCGAAAACTCAGGGTATCCAAAACAGAGGGCACTTCCAAAAAGGAATTATGGAGCGTGAAGGTCATGAAAGAAGATCATTGTAGCTACTGCTCCTTCAGAGCTTGCGACAAACCAGGTACTATACTTCACACTTATTTGGGTTATCACATTGTCTTTGCCATGGCCTTAGGAGGTAAATTTCATAATTTCCAAATGATGGAATAGAGGTTTGGAGAAGTTAAATAATGTATCCACAGTTACATGGTTTATAGTGGCAAAATCTGGACTCAACCCCAGGTCTGTTGAAAGCCCAGGCTTACTCATCAGGTAATGTTACCTTGCTACATGACCATGGACCATTTCTTTAAGGCAGCACTATCCAATAGAACTTTCTGTGGTGAGGAATGTTTTTGCACAAATACAGTGGCAACTACCACTTGTGGACATTGGACACTTGAAATGTGGCTAATGCTACTATTTTGGAAAGTGCAGATAAGGTTGTACAGATCCAGTCCTTTTCTTGTTTTTGTTTTTGCTTTCAATTCTGTTTATTTTTTTAAGTCTGTCTTGAAAATACAACCAATGTGATTAATTGTGCCTTAAACAAAATCAGTGTCTAAACAAATTCAATATCTAAACACATCTTCACCAACGATATTAGGGAAAAGGGAAGGAATTTCAAAACACAGACCAGGAAACAATCACAAAATACAGGTTTAATTACTACTGTTAAAATTTTTTTAAAAAATTAGAAAAAAGAAACTACCAAGAAAACAATCGTAAGTACTTGAGTAAGTCTCGCTATTCTGAATAATGTAACATCTTTTCTAAATTGTAGACTTAGAAGTTTTAGAACACACAGACACTAAGGAAAAGAAAGGCTAGTTCCTTGGGAATTACTATCCAGTATGATACAATTACTTCAGGATAACAGAAGCAGAAACTTCCTTACAATTAGATTTTAACAAATGATTTTGCCGCTAATAGAAATGGGGAATGTATGAATGACAAGTTTTGGAGGGTGAAAGAAAAAAAAATGGACTGAAGGTAAGCACTGGATACAGAACTGAGGTTTGCTTATTTTTCACAACCAAAAATAAGCAAGTTAAACTATATTGTACAAATAAAGCTTGATACTAAGTATGCAAACAGAAGCATAAACATTTGTAACTAATCACACCCAAGAAAGACTAGGTTAACACTTCAAACACAGTGTTGCTACTAGTGGACATACAAGGCAGAAATTTCTAAAATACTGTTACACAGATGAGTAATGTTAGTATAAATTCTTTATTTACATTAAAATCTGTTTCAGGGGGCTTCCCTGGTGGCGCAGGGGTTGAGAGTCCAAAATAACATTTTCTGTCAGAGATAATATGGACAAAAATTGTGTGCTGAACAGAAAGTTTTGAAACTGCTTAAAATGCACCTACTGTTTAAAGCAAACAAGTTTAACAAGTATAAATTTATACTGCGAGTCCTTAGTGGTCATATATGAATAACTGCACATTTCTTTTTTGTAAACCTCAGCAACTATATTCACACATCAAGAGCTGTCAGTGAGCTCAGTCTTAAACTACACCTTTTTTTTTTTTTTTTGTGGTACGCGGGCCTCTCACCGCTGCAGCCTCTCCCGCCGCGGAGCACAGGCTCCGGACGCGCAGGCCCAGCGGCCATGGCCCACGGGCCCAGCCGCTCCGCGGCATGCGGGATCCTCCCGGACCGGGGCACAAACCCGCGTACCCTGCATCGGCAGGCAGACCCCCAACCACTGCACCACCAGGGAAGCCCTGTCTGCTAAAGATTTTTATCTCAACTTTAAATCTTCCTAAAATGGCAACATCCCAAAATAAAATTTAGTATCACCTGACTGTAGACTGAATAAACCTTCAACATCATTCCTTAGCACCTCAAATAATGACACAAAGTCATAACACATTTTTTTTCATGTAAGGACCCAGAAGTTTTAAAAACAATCTAGGGCTTCCCTGGTGGTGCAGTGGTTGAGAGTCCGCCTACTGATGCAGGGGACACGGGTTCGTGCCCCGGTCCGGGAAGATCCCACATGCCGTGGAGCGGCTGGGCCCGTGAGCCATGGCCGCTGAGCCTGCGCGTCCGGAACCTGTGCTCCGCAACGCAACGGGAGAGGCTACAACAGTGAGAGGCCCGCGTACCGCAAAAAATCAAAACAAAACAAAACAAAAACAATCTAAATGGCCTCAAAGCATTCCCAAACTTACATGAAAATTTGAGTACACATAATACTTCCAAAGAGTAGGATTGTTTTAAGATTCTCTTTGGATTCTAAGAATAACCATTTTGTTCATTTTTAAATAAATTATTTTATGAAAACAGTTGAGGATGTTTGTTGTTTTTAGTTTACCCAGGCAAAGGCCTTTGTGTCGCGCAGGCAAAGGCAACCACAATGTACACGCAGGCTAGATTGGAACCTGTCCGCACAGAACAAGTCAAGAGCGAGCAAGCCAAAAGGGACAAACGAAGCCTCCAATCTGATTTAAGCTCTTGTAACTATGGCTCCTAGGGCAGCTTATTCCTGCCCTCTAGGTCTAAGATTGTGGGGCGCAGTTCCAAACCTACCAAAAATGGAAGCCAAGGGCATAAGCTGACAGGCAGGCAAAAAGATCTTTTGACAGGAATCACTCCATGAGTTAGGGAAGTGGATGGAAGTGAGGGGAATATAACGAAGATTCTAGAATAAAGGCAGTGGCAGGATTAAGGAGAAGCCTTAGGAAGGGTTCTCACACTTCTAAATTATACATGTTAACTGGGTGAGGACAAAAGTACAGTCCCCAGATTCAAATGAAATTTTAAATAATTATACGAGTGCCTACAGGCCAGAGTTAAATCCCTAGCAGTACTATTAATATCAGATGTTATCAAGAGTGAACTGGAAACAGATTTTGTTTGTGCCTTTCCACAGACATTGAAGTCAAAGGAAGAAATTGCACCTACAACTAAGAACTAAGAGGCCCAAATACCACCTTCATAAACCTTTGACCATAAATTTCCAAATTTGTGCTCTCATTTAGTTGAAGTTGCATTTATCCTAATTTACTGACATTTTTGTTTAAGTATGCCTACATTTTAAAAAA
The DNA here is from genome assembly GCF_964270905.1 of Leucopleurus acutus. Classification (NCBI taxonomy): domain Eukaryota; kingdom Metazoa; phylum Chordata; class Mammalia; order Artiodactyla; family Delphinidae; genus Leucopleurus; species Leucopleurus acutus. Next base: position 14,547,701 of record NC_139162.1, on the reverse strand, counting down.
TGGTGATTAGTTTTGAAATTTAAGATAAAACTTCTAGAACCTTCACCGAGATTACTATTAAAACCCTTAGTATAAAAGATTTCTGTGATCCTTACAATTGATGGAAACCCTACTACTTTCACATTTTTTAATTTATATTTTCTGAAATATTAATGGTCAGATATCCCCAACTGCTAAAGAAAATATAGTATGATCTGGTTTCCCAAAATCGAAACATGGTTAATAATGAAAAAAATTGTATTTACACAAAATAGCCTGAAAAATTAAAAAGAACGATGTATCCTAGGTCCTACAGGGGAGGGAAAAGCAGCATCATAAATAAGTTCAAATTGAAAATTTGGAGTTTTTGTCCTGTGCCCCATGCTATTTATTCACTGCCATATTTTAAAAACAACAATTATGTTATCCGCATTTCTTCCTCATTCAGGTCAGCTTGGCTTTCTTCTTCGCAGGTCCTTTGTGCCCTTTGGCCTTTCTTCTTAAATTCCGCCTGTCGACCACAGGCACTTCCACTTCTATCTCCTCTGAGCTGCTATCCACAGTCTTCTCTGTTGATTGTGTCAACTGATCCAGTTGCTCAGAAGATGCTTCAGACTGCTCCTCTGACTGGCTCTTCTGTCCTGCATTCTGTGCAAATGGCACATCTTCAAGTTCAACCTCTATTAAAGAGCTCTGAGGAAGAGCTGGAGATGTTTCCTGAGGCTCGGCTACCCCCTCCTCACCCTGGTCTTCCAATGAGGCAGTAGTGTTGGGTGATACATTTTCAGAAAATTCAGTTATCACGGAGTTTGGAAAACCATTCTTCATTTGGGATAGTAGCCACATTGTCTGAACTCCCAAAATGTGCTTGCTTTCTTGAAACTAGAGGCAGCCTCTCTTCAGTGTGCCCCTTGTCATCAGATGGGCCTTCATCTAGCAACATTTCTGAGTCAGTTACATGTGAAGTCTTATCCTGTGCAACAACCTCAGGAGATTTTGAAGATTCTACCACCAGTGGAACAAGATTCGTAGAGTCTTCACTGGCATTAAAAGACTGCAATTTTATTATATTTTATTTTTTATTTTTATTTTTTTGCGGTACACGGGCCTCTCACTGTTGTGGCCTCTCCCATTGTGGGGCACAGGCTCCAGACGCGCAGGCTCAGCGGCCATGGCTCACGGGCTCAGCCGCTCCACGGCATGTGGGATCTTCCCGGACCGGGGCACGAACCCGTGTCCCCTGCATCGGCAGGCAGACTCTCAACCACTGCACCACCAGGGAAGCCCCAAAACTGCAATTTTAATTCTTCACCTAAAACTTCACTAGTGGAGTCCTCCTCTTCTGTTATAGGTGAAGTCTTAAGAGTATCATCCATTATCTCACCATTTATAGGCTCTAATTCAGATTCCTTTTCACCTTCTTGCTTTTCCAGGCCTGGCTGGGTTTCTGGTGCTGGTCGAACATTTTTATCACTACTTTCATCTTCAGATTCAATCACAGTCTGTTAGGGTTCTTCTTCTAAGAATTTTTCTGAGCTCTCTGATATTTGTGCAGTAGACTCCAATTTGTTCACTGAAGCTGTAGGTGAAGTCTGGGGAGTCTTTTCATCTTCCCCTCGAGAACTACTAAATTCAGAATCCTGAAACCGTTTTCCAGTCTTTGGCTGCTTTAGATGACTACTTCGAGTACGAGTGGAAACAGGTGTTTTATCGTGACCTTCAGAAGTGCTTGCAAAGGCATCTTTTAGAGAATCAATAGTTAGCTGCATCTCACTAGACAAACTGTCTTCAGCTCCTGCTTCATAGTCTGGAACAGATGCAAGACCATATTCTCCAGACACAGGTCTTTTAGCTTCATTTTGAGAAACTGCAGTCATTTTACATGTTTCTCTTTGTAATGCTCTGGTGATTGGTATTCTCTGGTACCAGCGTCCAACACCTTCAACTTCCCAAAGCAGTTCATGGTCTCCTGGATATTTTTCAAAGTACTGCTTGCAAGCTGTGTACATAAGAGAGGTCAGTGGATACCACAAGCCAAGTGCATCTTCTGTGAAGGAATCAACAAGTCCTCCAGCATATGAAGCCCAAAGTCTTTCCCTCTATATTTCTTTCTTATGAACATTGTATCAAGAACTGGCAGTTGGTAGCTTTGGGTAAGAAACAAGGCACATATGCTTCCTGTAGGCTTAACTGGATAAAACCCAGTGGCCTCTCCTTTCTTCCACAGAATCTTAGCATAATCAGTACTGCTATGACCCAGGAATGGGATCTCATTTCTCTCCGTTTCCTGCTTTCTGTAAATAATTCGATTCAGTACAGAACCCCTCTCTCCCCAAGAGTTCTCACCTGCTTAAGTCCCTCTCTAGAAGGGACAGATGTTTTCACAGTATCATCAATAGCCCACCACTGATCAGCAAGGTAAAGTGCCGCAGCTGTGAGTGAGTCCTCGGGTGCAGAAAGAGCAAGAACTTTCTGGGTCTGATCTCCACCATAGAGAGGTACAAAGCTAATTTGACAGGCTAATAGGAATCGTAATATTGAGAAGAGAAGAACATTCAGGATTTTCAGGGTCCCCACACCTGAGATCTGACATGTAATCTTCAGCAGAATTTTCCATTTCCTCATGACGGCAATCATCCAGCATATCCACAGGGAATGCCATCCTCTCGGACGCGCCGCCTGAGCCCGGGAAAGGAGGCGGAGCCGCGGGAATGAATGAAGCCGGCGGCGGCTCGCTGGCGACCCCCGGCCGGGACCGGGCTGCGCCGCTCGCGGCTGCCGGGGCCGGTACAGCCGCCTGCCTCTCGCCCGGGACGCCCGGCTCCTCCAGTCCCTTTCTTCTTGAGTCTCAGAGAATCTGATGAAAGATAAAGACCTTCTCTCTAGAAAAACGCACATTTGCAAATCATCCAATTTCAAGGGGTCCCAAGTTAAGAATCCTTACAAAAGTCTGCACGCACTTCAGGTGCTTCCCAAACTGTGATTTTTGTGGAGAGAGCTTTCTCCCAGGGACCACTATACAGCAGAGCTCTGAGCTCCATCAGTTGCTCTTGGATCTTTACAGTCTGGGGACCCATCTGAATGGTGAAGAAATCCTTGGTCAGCCCCTGAACCAGAGTGATTTTCTCAAGAGATCAAGAAGGATTTCTATGCTGGTTACACTACGCATTCCTGCTACCTTCACCCAGACCATCACTCCTTGTGTACTAGGATTGGAGTTTCTCAACTGCTGTACTTGGCTACCTGTCTTTCCTGTCCACAGTGACACTAAAAGCACAGTCCAGCTTTCCTTGCGTTCCTTTTCACGTAGGGGCTCCAGCACTCCTCATTTCACTCAGTATGCATCGGCCTGCAGTGTGGATGTTAAGGCCTGAAACTTGAGTGACGTTACACTCCCTCCATTGTTCACCAGCCCTGTGTGGCTTACCAAAGCCTGGTGTCAGTCCCAACCAGGGTACTGGCTAAGCGGCTGGGTTTAAAGAATGAATTCTGGAGGACTGGAGCTTTCTGTTTGGGCTAAGCATCTGTAGACGGTAGCAGTTAGTTGGACCTTAGCATCCTAGGGAGCCAAGACCTTCTGAAGAAGTATGCCAGGAAGGGAATCTTGGTTGCTGTAAATCCTATTATCAAATGGACAACGGCCTTCAGTAGAACTTGCTTCCTTGAGCTGGGCCCTGAGGGAGGACACCTGGGTGGGGATCCCCTGGAAATAGGATAGCCCCTATCTCTGTATTAGAAGTATCTATTTCAGTCAACACTGGGAGAACACGCTGAATTAAGGTAGGTCAGTAGGAGATAAAAGGTAAACACGGTTTTAAGTTTCTTGTTGGTTCTTGCTTGCTTAAGTCTCCTTAACACGTCAGAGTGAGAAAATGGGAAATAGAGCCAGGAGTTCCTTGTTCCTTACAAGAAGAAGTTCCTTACAAGAACTTGTAAGTTCTTGGTGGTTCAGGAGCTTGACATTGTTGGATGATGCCTTACCTGGAGTCAGGACAGGATGTGATCTGAGGATTCTGCCTCCAGGCTTTCAAAAATCAGTGGAGACTACTGCAGGTGATCCATGATGGCCCAGTCAAGGAGTTGCTGGGGATGAAATCTGGGGAGAATAAAAGGGTGTCTTCTGTTGGTCTGTATTCCTTGTATCACATTGATCACCAAGGTCTGTCTGTTCTACCCGTAAGTAACTGTCAACTTTGCTCCCTTTCCCTTTATGTCCATAGCCACTGTCTTTGCTCAGACTCTCAATTTTCCTTGCTTGAATCTCTGCCAACAGCCCCTCAACTATTCCCTCCACCTCCAATCCCACCCCTCCAGTCTTTGCTCCACCCTACAGCTAGAGTGATCTTTCGTTGTACAGATCTGATCGCTATCACCTTTCTGCTGGAAATGCTGCAGTGGAGCTCAGTATAGGCAAGATGAAAACTTGGCATGCCATTAAGTATGTTTTTCAAGTGCTGTTGTTTCTGTACTCTCCATCATAATCTCCTTCATGCAGTAAATTCCAGAAATACTTGTTGGGTGTCTCTTACACTCCAGGCACTACTCTAGGCCCTGAGAACAGCAGTGAACAAAACAGGCAAAATTCTCTGTGTCTGTGGAGCTTGCATTCTGTTGGGTGGGGAACAAACACATAAATGTGTAGTATATCAGATTGTGATAAGTGCTATGGAGAAAAATAAGGAAAGAAGAAATTGTGACCAGGGCTGGGGTTGTTCCAATTTTTATTTTTTATTTATGTATTTATTTATTCATTTTTTAGTTGTGGCACACAGGATCTTCATTGTGGCATGCAGACTCTTAGTTGCGGCATGTATGTGGGATCTAGTTCCCTGACTGCGGATGAAACCCAGGCCCCCTTCATTGGAAGCATGGAGTCTTAACCACTGGACCACCAGGGAACTCCGTTTTCCAATTTTTAATAGAAGGGTCAGGGAAAGTAACATTTTGGTGAGAACCTAAAGGAGGTGAGGAAAATACCTGAGGAAAGACCATTCTAGGCAAAAGGAACAGGCAAGTGCAGAGGTGCTAAGCCAGGAATCACAAGGAAAGCAGTGTGACTGATCAGAGTGAGTTAGCAAGGAGAGCATAAGAGAGGAGGTTGCAAGGAAGCAAAGGCAGGATGGGACAAATGGTGTAGGAATGCAGTAGACCTTATTAGTTGGAGTTTGACTCTGACGTAGGGTGAAATGGGAAGCTACTGGAGGGTATAAGTTTAGGAATGACATACTCTAAGGGATCATTTGGGTTACAGTGAGGGGAATAACCCATAAGAGGGTCAAGGACAGAAGCTGGGAGGTCAGCTAGGAGGCTAGGCAAGAGACCATTGTCTCGGATCAGGGTAGTAGCAGTGGAGGTAGTGGATTCTAAAATATCTATTAAAACATATATTTTAAAGGTAGAGTCAAATAATTCACTGATGGATCAGATGTGGAAATGAGGGTAAGAGAGGAGTCAAGGCTGACTCAAGTGTATGGTTGCCATTTTCAAAGATGGGAAGAATTAGACTTTGGTGTAGAAATCAAGAATTTGGTTTTGGTTGTGTTAAGTTCAAGATGCCTATTGGACAACCAAGTGGGAATGTTGATCAGGCAGTTAGATATATGTATATGCATACATGTATAGAATTCAAAGGAGAGGTCTGGGCTTGAAATGCATATTGGAGAATCATCAACATAGAGAGCCACGGGGCTGGATAAAAGCACTCAGGAAGAGTGAGAAGTTGGAGAAGAGGACGAAAGAAACCAAGGAGTCCCCAGCAAGATAGGCGGAAAACAAAGTGCGTGTGGTGCCAAGAGAAGAAAGTGTTCCAGGGAGAAAGGAGTAATCAATTGTGTTCAAACCTTCAGAAAGATTAAGGATAGATATTGACCATTAGATATAGCAATTTGGATGTCATTCATAACCTTGACAAGAGGACATTCTGTGGAGTCATAAGCATGAAAATCTGATGGGAGGAAAGGTTTGGAGATGGGAAAATAGCCAATTCTCATTGTCTGAAGGGGAGGAGAAATGGGACCGTAGCTGGAAAGAGAAGTGAGATCAAGAGACAGTTGTTGTTGTTTTTGAAGATGAGAGAAATAATGGCTTGTTTATTTACTGAGGGAAATGATCCAGGAGAGAGAGGAGAATGGTTGGAGTGATGGAATCAGGTGTACACAACTGGAGGAGTTGGTCCAAGTTAGGAGCACATACCATTCATCATTATTGATAGGAGGGAAGGCAGAGTAGATGAGCATGGATGCGGGGAGGTGGGAACCTTGTGGACTTTCTCTTCTTATTTTTATTTTCTCAGTGAACTAGGAGACAAGGTTGTCATCTTAGGATGGGGAAGAAGTTATGAAAAGTTTGAAAAGAGAGGGGAAGGTATGGAATGGTCATCTGTGAGAATGCGTTAATGACTGTGCTAGGATAATGTAAGTAGAATTGATGAGTGACATTGAAGGCCTTTTTAAGGTGAGTGGTCATAAAGTTAAAGTGAGAGCAGTTAGCAGAGGTATGTGAATTTTCCAGTCATGTTCAGCTGCCCACTTGTGCATGCATAGGTGGAAGGTTAGATTTTATTAAGGCTTGTGTTCTGTCAGAAAAGTACAATGAAACGAGAGAGAGGGGAAAGGGAACCAAGGTTATATTCGAAGGAGTGATTATAATAATAAACCACAGAATCTAAGTGAGATAAGAGGTGAAACAAGGACACAAAGGGAATAACTGAGCTACAATGGAGGACAAACTTTTTAGAGGAGAGGCGGTCAGGGATTTTAGAAATTAGTGTTTTGGAAGCATCATCTATAAGGATACTGAGGTTATGTGGGAGCAGGGTTGGAGAGTGGTAGTGGCCACATGATGGCAATGAGGGTAGCATAGTCTGGTTAACATCAGAATCAAAGCTGGACACTTTCGGGAAGGAGGGAAGCAGAATGGTCTGGAAGCAGCAATAAGGACAAAGAGAAAAAAAAAAAAGGACAAAGAGGATACCTATTCCACTGCAAGGTGTGGGGAAAAAACAGCCACCACTTGAGAAGGCTGCAGAGGAATCACTGTCCTCAGAGGAGACCCAGATCTCCTTTAGAGCAAGAAGGAAAAATTCAGAGATTTTGAGAAAAGAGGAATTTTGCGGATCCCAACAACCAATTCCTGAGAGTTTCAGGAGATGAAGAGTGTAGGAAATGGGGTTAGAAAACAGAATGTACAGGACCATTTGGGATGAAATGCAAGGGATAATGAATGATCTAGAATCCTGGGGCTTCTTGTGTGACTAGCATAAACCAGGCTAAAGGGAATAATGATAACAGATAATGATGGTCTGAAGGCAGATAACGGTGACCAAACTGTGAATACTGAGGAAAGGGAGGTATGAAGGACCTTCCAGGCGCGTCCAAGGTATGCCCATCTTTACTCTTCACAGTGATGAGGTCAGGGGAGGGGTGTTGTCTTGTCGAGGGCACCTGAAATTCTAGAAATTTAGAAATGTCATTCTGGAGATGAATAGTGTCACCATTTCTGCAAATGATGCAAAGCATCTGGAGTCAGCTTGACTGAACAAATGGGAGTTTTGATTGAAGGAAGAAAGGGGTGGAGTGTGGAACACTGAAGAACAAGGTAGTTCTTCAGGGGATTTTACAGGAGTTTCTGGTGCTGACTCATATGACAAGAAGTCTGGGCATAGTCAGTTGGGGCTCTTAACAGTGGCTCAGTGACGTGTTAAGTGCCATCTTTCTGCAGACCTTCAACCTGACACTTATTGCCTTATAGTCATAAGAAGTTTGCTGCACATGTAGAACTCAAATCTAAATTCCAAATGGGAAAGGGGGGAAAGGTTAACAGGCAAAGGGTATCTGCATCTATGAGGCAAAAATGTGGAAGTACTTACAATAGCTCATGTGGATTGCTCTGTTTAAAGCATCTTCTTTATTCCCTAGCTAACTTCCATCTTCTCTTTCAAAATTCTACTCAAGTCAACATAACCTTCTTGGAGAAACCATTCCTCATCTCCCTAGGCTGAGTTAGGTGCCCCTGGTGTGTGTGTTCAGAGCCTGTGGTAGATTGCAATGTCAACCCCCATTCTTCCATCTCTGTATCCATGCCCTGTGCCGTATAACTCTGATTCTGGTCTCAGCCATGCAGCTTGCTTTAACCAATGGGATATTTTAAAGCAAAAGCTTAAAACTCCTCAAGAGCATGCTCTTCCTCTTGTGTCTAAGCCAGTGCCATGAGAACATACCTGCTGGAGGATGAGAGACACGTGAAACAGAGCTAGATCAACATGGTGAGGCCATCCTAGGTCAGCCAGCAGCACCTAACCCCCAGACACTTCACTGAGCCCAACCCAAATCAGCAGAACTGCTGAGGCAACCACCGAAATTAACAGTTACTGTTTCATCCACTAAAGTTATGTGGTTGGTTGCTACTTAGCATTATTATGGCACTGGATCATTGACACAGAGTCCCTTGGGTATAGCTCTGCTACAAGCCTTAGCCCTGTCTCCTGAACTAACGTTAGGGAGCTCCCTTAGGACAGGACACTTTTATCTGTGTACATCTGTCACCTAGCACAGTGCCTGGCACCTAGAAGGTGCACAGTGAAATCTTGTGAAAGGAATGAATGAATGAACCTTTGTTCAACCTTTACAAAGGGCCTTACTTCTTTGTGCAGGACAGGTGCAAAATTCCCCATAGTTAAACAGTGTAATCAAATGGACACACCCACAGAAAACCTAGTTCAGCAAGATACGTGAAGCTACAGTATATAGTAAACACTCATCACAGATTAAAGCTTTTTACTACCTCAAGTACAAATGACTATTTCTTAAACATTGTGCAATCTATTTTATATTTTATTATGTTGTATAGATCCGTTTAAAGATAATCTAAATACTGTAAGAACACTTTAAAGGGTAGAGTGTAAATGGATATGACTCAGTCTACATATCTTTACTATTATCTTCAGTACACAATACCAAACCATTGTGAACTACTGATATTTCCTAAATCATGTCAAAAAATTTGCATGGCTTAAAAAAAAAAGTATTTGTGTTAATATAACAAAAAGAGAAAGAGAGAACTTCCTCTAGGGGTCTACAGAGGAGAATATCATTTCTAGTAGCCTAGTCAGGTATGGGGGTGGGGAGAAAGGCAAGAATATTATCCTTATGAAAGGTCAGCAACAATCACATGGTATCACATGTTTTGGGGACACTGAGCAAACTAGTTTTGCCTAGGAAGAGAGTTTCTACAGAGAAATAGTAAAAAAAAAAAAAAAAATGTCTGGGAGTGGTAGGGCAGGATGGAGCCCAGTCGTGGAGATCCTTGAATATAAGGTTAGGGACATTTTAACATTATCTTTTACTCAGCAGGGGATAGTTAACTTTTGAGCAAGGGAGTGACATAATGAAGGGTTGGGTCAATCTTAGCTGCTAAATTCTAGCAGCATGGTGTGGGATGGTTTTTGCAGAAATATGGCTAATAGTCATATCAAATAATTTAATACAAAAATAATATTATGCTCCCATTTATCTTTTTTATTAATTAATCAATTTATTTATTTTTGGCTGCGTTGGGTCTTCGTTGCTGCACGTGGGCTTTCTCTAGTTGCCGTGAGCGGGGGCTACTCTTCCTTGCAGTGCACGGGCTTCTCATTGCGGTGGCTTCTCTTGTTGCGGAGCACGGGATCTGGGCGCGTGGGCTTCAGTAGTTGTGGCTTGCGGGCTGTAGAGCGCAGGCTCAGTAGTTATGGTGCATGGGTTTAGTTGCTTCGAGGCATGTGGGATCCTCCTGGACCAGGAATTGAACCTGTATCCCCCTCATTAGCAGGCGGATTCCTAACCACTGTGCCACCAGGGAAGTCCCCCGTTTATTTTAAAATCACATCTCTTATTAAAGTCTAGATTTCTGCTGGATGCCAGTGACCAAGAATTATTTTGAGATGAAAAGGTTTGCTATTCTCTCCCTGACAGTCATTTAGCCTGTTGTCCATTGGGGGTCCATGAATTGTTTCTTCCCCGCTCCGGCTATTGGGTTGTCTCATTTTCTTCTGTTTTGCTTTCCATACACTCCCCTGGCCTCTGCTGGTCTAATTCTGTGAAAAACTAATTATAGCCAGGAGTAGAGGTCAGATGTAAGAATGAACGAGACTCCATGTAACCAAAACCAGAATCAACATCGGAATAAACTATTCTAAGTGCTTTTCTTACGAGCACATCTCACCTGAGTTGTGGTAGTATTTACCTTTCAGGTGTGAGGATGTCATTTTGTCCTCAAAAAGTGTTTCATAATCCACTAATTATATTTGTTAGGTGGGTGTCACTGTTTTTCATGCAAGTGGAATTTAGTCAGGAAGGATAAATACCTTATCTAAAATCGTGTGTCATGTTTTCTCTAGAATGTTTTCTCCATTTTGCTCCCATTCCACCTGACACACTCCTTTTAAGCCTTCTAAACTCTGTTCAGACATGCCTTGTCTGTGCAACGTTTCCTTACCCTGCTGCTCAGTTCAGTCTCCTCCCTCCCTGCCCCACTGCAATGGTCTCTGGGTTGTACAGACCTCTGCAGTTATGCACTTTGCTCTACATGTCTGTCTCCCCTGTGAGATTACAGGGGTGATGAGGGGGTTGTGGAATCCAAAGCGAGAGAATCTAAAGGCAAAGTGGAAACTTCTGAACTTGGCCAACAGTCTGAGCAAAAGATAAAGGGGCAACACCTAAAACCATCCCCAGCTAGATTCATTTCCTTCCTGCTTTAAAATGTTTGGGAAGGGAGTTTTCACAGCCCCCCAGTAGCCGTCAGGGCAATGGTGTTCACCTCAGGGGCTCCCAGGCCAACTCCCTGTGCTGTTTGCTGAGCACATCTCGCCACCTCATCCCCTCCTGGGCGCTCCTCACAGCACGGCTGCTTTTTCTGCTTCACTGCGTTTCCGGCGTGGATGCTTACGCCTCACTTCACTTTGCCCCGTTTTCTCACATTTCTGTCGCCCGGGAACTTTGTTTCCTCCTTCTGAGGAGATCTGCCTTCACCACCACATCCTCCTCTACTCAGCGCCTCGCCTCCCTCCCACGGGCTCTTGCGGGCCTCCCTGGAGAGCCCGGGGAGGGAGCTAACTCCTCTGGGCCCCCGGGGCATGTTTTCTATTGTGCGGTGAATGTTCCTCCTGACTTTTCAAATCTCTAATCAGACAGGCATGAGGTGTAATCAACAGGTGGTGAGGACTGAATGAAAGTGAGCACAGTTTATTTAAGGGGCAAGGAGGAAGTCTACACTGGCAGGCCTGCTCTTCCAGCTTCTTCAGACTCCCTATGGACAAAACCACTGGTCAGCCGGCTTAGGGTTGAAACTGGCAGGTGGACCTTGGGGAAGCTGAGTCCTGAAGCTTCACACACAACCTGTCCTCAGGATGCCGAAAGAACCCAGTACAGGTCTGCTGCTCCCCACCTTGAATTCCTCAGATCTGTAACAAAGCGGGGGGCCCAGGTGGCCCCACTACTCCAGCTCTAGGGTCTCCTTCCAATAGGTGATGAGAAGGGATGGAGTGGGGAAAAGAAATATTCCAACCTCTCTCTCCTCCCACCCTCTGGTTTCTAATAGGTGCCTCCTGTTGGTTGAATCCTACTGGAAACCAGAAGGCAAAGAAGCCCATTGATGCAGTCCTCAGGGACCAGCCCCCCAGGGACCAGAGCAGGGCTGAGAAGGGCAGAGAATGGATCTGTTGGGAAGAAGGAACATACAGAAAATAACCAAGCACAGTCAGTGAGGCTGAGTGGGGCAAGCACAGGGTTGGAGCCTGCTTTTCTTTAAAACTTAGGTATTGGGCTTCCCTGGTGGCGCAGTGGTTGAGAGTCCGCCTGCCGATGCAGGGGACACGGGCTCGTGCCCCGGTCCGGGAGGATCCCACATGCCGCGGAGCGGCTGGGCCCGTGAGCCATGGCCGCTGAGCCTGCGCGTCCGGAGCCTGTGCCCTGCAACGGGAGAGGCCACAACAGTGAGAGGCCCGCGTACAGCAAAAAAACAAACAAAAAAACCTTAGGTATTGTGTCATCCTGGATGTTTTGCAATAATTTTGATTTTTTAAAAAATTAGAATATTACTGATTTTTTTTAGCGCTTTCCCCTCCCCTGAAATTTTGCACCTGAGGCAAAATTCACCTCACCTTAATCCTGGTCCTGAAGTGGTGTTCTGTGGATTAGGGAGATTATGAGTGGGTCTTATTTTGTCATTTTTGCTCACCTGTATGTTCCAGTTTTTTTTTTTTCAAGTGATCCTATATTTGTTATAAAAACAGTTAAATGCAAGATATCTTCTTTGAAAGTAGGGATCCTTCGTTTGTACAACGTGGAGCAGACTTAGCAGAAAAATCAAATGTTTGTTGGATGAGTAAATAAAAGAATGTGTATGTCAACTCGATTCCCAAATCCTACCTCTTCTCAAAATTCTAACTCAGATGGTACTTCCTCATAAAACATTTCCTTATATCCCAAATCACATTGGCCTACAAGGCCTACACAATGTGTCCATGGCCCACCCCGATCTCTCCATATCCCCCCTTACCTCCTGCCACCCTTCCTCTCCACCATATTGGCCCCCTACTGCGTGTCGCTCCTGAAACACAGGAAGCAATTCATTAATATTTGTTGAGAATGAGTGTGGCCGCTCTCTCTTCTATCATTCTTGTCATAATCTTTTGTTCTCACAGTTATGCATTTATTTTATCTCCCCTGCTCTTAAGTGACTCAGGCTATTTTCCTCACTTTGATATGATCCTTGGTGCCTGGCACAATGCTTGGCATGTTGTCATAACAAATATTAACAACAGTAGTAGAAGAGTCATCATTTGAGTGATTACTAGGGGCCAAACACTATATTAAACATTTATCAGTGTCACCTCACTTCTGTTGTTTTTTGTTTGTTTTTTGTTTTGGCGGTACGCGGGCCTCTCACTGCTGTGGCCTCTCCCGTTGCGGAGCACAGGCTCCGGACGCGCAGGCTCAGCGGCCGTGGCTCACGGGCCCAGCCGCTCTGCGGCATGTGGGTCTTCCCGGACCGGGGCACGAACCCGTGTCCCCTGCATCGGCAGGTGGACTCTCAACTACTGCACCACCAGGGAAGCCCCTCACTTCTGTATTTTAAATGACTGTGAGGACTCACATTTATAGGAATCCACACAAGTCTGTTATTAGTCCAACTTCACAGCTAAGGAAACTGAGGTCTAGAGAGGTCAAGTAACTTGCTGAAGGTCACATTGCTAATAAGTGGCATTACAGGAAAGTGTAATCCTAAATTACATCAGATCAGTAGTTCTCAAACCGTGGTCTAGGAACTACTGAGATTCCCAAGACATTCCAGGGGAGTCTGTACATTCCAAACCACTCTTGTATGTATACAGTGTTTTTCCTGAGGCTCCACTCCATGTGATATCAAACACCTTGAATACAGAAGCAGAGAGAATCCAGCTGTCTCCAGTTAAGTCAGGCACTAAAGAGATTTTCAAAAATAATGCTGATCTTTTCACTTATTTTTTTCTGTTTTGGAAAATATAATTATTTTTCATAGAAAGTCTTATACATGTAATGTGTTTATCATTGTTATTTTAAAATATATTAATAAATATTTTAAAAAATTCATCAGTGTTCCTTTTTAATATAGTAAATATAGATAGACATAGCCTACATAAACAGAAACTTTTGGGGTCCTCAGTATCTTTAAGAGTATTATGCGGCCCTGAGACCAAAGTCCTTGAGAATAGATGTGTTAGATAATTTCTAAGTTTCTTCTCAGCTCAAAAATGTAGGGGTTCTCTATCCGTGAAGCAGTTTTGGAGGGTAGGGGCTCAAGATCATTAATCAGTCTGAGAAAAGAGGGGCAGTCTTGGGGCCTGACTCCATGCCTAGGTTCTACATTGACTGGTCTTGGTTACCTGGATTTATTCTGATCTTAACTGCTCTGTGGACTTCTGAAAACTCCTGTTCCTGCCTTGGGCTCACACATAACTCGTAGTTATAACTCAGCACTCCCAGACTCATTATTTCATTCCTTTGTCCCACATCCTCTTCTTTGCTTCTGTGCCTTTTTTATCTCGACCCTGCTTCCAACTTTCTACACTTAGTCTTCCGTAGCAAAGGTTTTACAGTACCCAAGCACTTCCTGGGCTATAGATTAGCCTCAAATGGTTTCTCTTATGTTGCCCCAGGCATGTACAGGATTACAGCAGATTTCATGTTTTAAATTCTTTCTCATTGATAACCTCTGGTGAAAGGAACAGGGTGGAGGAGGAACAGGGTGGAAGGGAAGCCTCTTTTGTAATACCTTTTGTATCTGTATAAATGAAAACTTTGCTTCAAAGGAAGCAAAGAGAAAAACAAACAAAAAACCCAAAACTCTGCTGAAGTGTAATTCTTTCTTTCTTTTTTCTCTTTTAAAAAAAATTAATTAATTTATTTATTTTAGGCTGCACTGGGTCTGTTGTTGCTGTGCATGGGCTTTCTCTAGTTGCGGCGAGAGCGGGAGCGACTCTTCATTGCAGTGCACGGGCTTCTCATTGCGGTGGCTTCTTTTGTTGCGGAGCACGGGCTCTAGGCACGCGGGCTTCAATAGTTGTGGCTCACGGACTCTAGAGCACAGGCTCAGTAGTTGTGGCGCACGGGCTCAGTAGTTGTGGCGCACGGGCTTAGTTGCTCCGTAGCATGTGGAATCTTCCCGGACCAGGGCTCAAACCCGTGTCCCCTGCATTGGCAGGAAGATTCTTAACCACTGCGCCACCAGGGAAGCCCGCTAAGATTTTTGACAAAAATGTATTTAAAATGTGGGATGAGATAAAATTATTTTTATTGGAAAAATATTGAATCGGCTGTGATGCATTGGAATTCATATTTTGATTTTCCCAATATCTTCTGAGTTTATCAGATTAAACAAGGTATCTCTTAAGTGAAAGAGTAACAGATACAATTCATTGTAATTACATAATACTCAACATTAATAATTATGTAATATAATTCTTGAAATTTTAAAAAGTATACTAGTTTACAGAAATTAAGAAAGTGAATGACTCCAATAAGAAGGCAACAAATTAATTTGCAAGTTTCCAATGATTTATTTTTGTCAAAAATGAAAAAGGAAAATAAAAAACAAAAAAATAAAAATAATGAAAGAGGAACTTATAATGAAATGATGGATCTAAGAAATGATCATTAATGACTGCTAAAACCATTAGATGAAAAGCTAATGGGGACCTTGATAATGAGTGGATACATTGAACCCACAGAGTAATACTATCAGAAAAAAGAGATACTCGGACGTTATGTACCTCCAATGAAACAGGAAGCACACACACGCCACCTATGAAGGATTCTTTTTTTTTTTTAAGTTTTATTTAGCAGCTAAAGATGACATTTTCAAAGTATATGGTTTTTGGGGGGTTTTCTTGGCTGTGCTGTCTCTTTGCTGCTGCATGCGGGCTTTCTCTAGTTGTGGCGAGAGGGGGCTGCTCTTCGTTGCTGTGTGTGGGTGTCTCATTGCAGTGCCTTCTCTCTTGTTGCGGAGCACGGGCTCTAGGCACATGGGCTTCAGTAGTTGTGGCTCGTGAGCTCAGTAGTTGTGGTGCACAGGCTTGGTTGCCCCATGGCATGTGGGATCTTCCCAGACCAGAGATCAAAGCTGTGTCCCCTGCATTGGCAGACGGATCTTAACCACTGGTTCACCTATGGAAGATTCTTGCCAAAGTATCAACTCTGAATCTGACCAGGCCTAAATATCAATTTTCAGGAAATACAGAGGCCAGGGAGAAGTAATCAGCAAAATCCAGAATGTGGAAACCCTACAAGAAAAATGACCCAGTTTTTCAACAAACCAATTACAAGAGGAAAGAAAACCAGGAGGAAGAATCTATCACTAAGAGACAAGAGGAATATTAGCCAAAAGCAATTTGTGGGCATTGTTAGGACCTTGAATTGAAAAACCAACACTAAAATCCAAAACAAAACAAAACAAAAAGCATGTATGAGACAACCAGGGGAGATCTGAATGTTGCCTGAATACTGGATGACTTACATTTTTTAGGTGTACTGGTTTGTTTTAAAAAGAGTCCTTATATTTTAGAGCTATATATAGAGGTATTTACAGAAGAAGTGGCCTGATACTTGGCATTTGCTTCAAAATAATCCAACAGTGGTGAAGGGTGGGGGATGGAGAGCAGATAGTGGGGGCGGATAGAGATCAAACAGGATTGGCCATAGGTTGGTAAAGCTGTTGAAAGCTTGATGGTGGTCACATAGAGATTCATTTCATTACTCTTCTAAATTTGTATAGACTTGAACTCTTCAATAACAAAAATTAAAAGATAAATGAATCTAAAAAATAAACTCACTGAAGAAATACCTAATCTAGCTGTCAGCAGGTAGATCACTGACAGTAATCTTTTGATGATTGACCATTGGGTGGGTTTTGGCATATACCTTCAAAGGATTGATTGACTGCCATTGCTATAACAAAACTCTCTATTCCCATCTACTTGTTTATGTGAACAGTACTTGAATGTGTCGAAGCAAAATCGAGAAATAGAGGTTTATGCTGAACCTTTTCATTTTGGCAAGAGGTAATATTTATCCATGAATTCAAGAATAAACAGAAAAAAAAAAGCCCCATCCATGCTATTAAGAGATCTGTATTTTCAGCAAATTTCTTTATGTTTAATAACTGTTCATATTATTTATCAAAATTTGTAATACTTACGTTATTTTGATCAAATGTATACTAATACCAATTATAACAACCCAATCCAGAAGAAAGTTGTAATATTTGGGACCTTTGGTATCAGGAAACTAAAACAAAAACAAAAACCATAAAAAAATTACACAAGGATAAAAATATGTGGGGAAATGTAATGGCAATATCATTTTAAGGAGAAAAAGGAGTGATGTAAAATAGTGATAGCTCTTTTTTCCTATGTGTATGAGCCATACATTCTGGTTTCTTTGTATATCTCATAAGTGGTTTTTGGTTGTTGAAAACTGCACATTTTAAATAAGATAATGTGGCAACTCTGGAAAAATAGATAAAATATCTGATAGTTAAAGAAGAGTTTATTCATGTATTTTTACAAATAGGTGATGGGGTATCAATTAGAGCATTAGGATTGTATGGATATATTTAAAAGAATGATGTTAACAGTTTTATTTTAAATTGTCATTATTTATAATATACTGGAGAGCTGCCCTCTTAGCGCAGCCAGCAGCACATCGGGCTTATATAATATACCGGAAGTTACATCCTTTGCAACTCTTTAAACTTCAGAAATGTTAAATACTAGCTAAAAATGAGTAGGGCGACTACTTAGGTCTTTTTTTCTTTTATTGATTTTTTTTATTGAGTAAAATTCACAAAACATAAAATTAACCATTAACCATGTTAAACTGTATAATTCAGTAGTCGTTAGTACATTTACAGTGTTGCACAACCATCACCTGTATTTCCAAGACATTTTCATCACCTCAAAAGGAAACTCTAGGGTACTTCCCTGGTGGCGCAGTGGTTAAGAATCTGCCTGCCAAGGCAGGGGATACAGGTTTGAGCCGTGGTCCAGCAAGACCCCACGTGCCATGGAGCAACTAAGCCTGTGTGCCACAACTACTGAGCCTGCGCTCTAGAGCCCGTGCTCTGCAACAAGAGAAGTTACGGCAATCACCACAACGAAGAGTAGCCCCTGCTCGCCACAACTAGGGAAAACCCCGCACACAGCAACAAAGACCCAACGGAGCCAAAAATAAATTAATAAAATAAATTTTTTAAAAAAGAAAATAAAGGAAACTATACACCCATTAAGCAATCACTCCTCCTGGCAACCACTAATCTGTTTTCTGTTTCTATGGATTTACTACTCTGGACGTTTCATATAAATGGAATCATACAGTATGTAACCTTGTCTAGCTTCTTTCACTTAACATGTTTTTGCTGTTTATCCAAGTTGTAGCATGTATCAGTATTTCAGTCCGTTTTATGGTTGAATAATATTCCACTGAATGGATATATCACATTGTGCTTATTCACTCATCAGCTGATGGACATTTGGGTTGTTTCTACCTTTTGGCTATTGTGAATAGTGCTGCTATTATGAACATAGGTGTACAAGTATTTGTTTGAATACCTATTTTCAATCCTTTTGGTTCTATACCTAGGAGTGACGTTGCTGATAATTTTGTTTAACTTTTTGAGGAACTACCAAACTTTTCCACAGCCACTGCAACATTTTACATTTCCACCAGCAATGTATGAAGGTTCCAATTTCTCCACATCTTTGCCAACTCTTGTTACTTTCCATTTTAAAAAAGTCATGAGCTTTCCAACGCTGGCCGGGCAGGATGGCTCCTGCAATGAAGGGCGGCAAGAAGAAGAAGGTCCGGCCTGCCATCAACGAGGTGGTGACCAGAGAATACACCATCAACATTCACAAGCGCATCGTGGAGTGGGTTTCAAGAAGCGTGCCCCTCGGGCACTCAGAGAAATCTGGAAATTTGCCATGAAGGAGATGGGAACTCCAGATGTACTCATTGACACCAGGCTCAACAAACCTGTCTGGGCCAAAGGAATAAGGAATGTCCCATACTGTATCCGTGTGCGGTTGTCCAGAAAACATAATGGAAGATTCACCAAACAAGCTCTATACATTGGTTACCTATGTACCTGTCACCACTTTCAAAAATCTACAGACAGTTAGTGTGGATGAGAACTAACTGCTGATTGTTCAATAAAGTTATAGAACTGCCAAAAGAAAAAAAAAAGAAAAAAAAGAAAAAAAGTTATGGTTAACTTAGTGGATGTGAAGTGGTATCTCAATGTGATTTTCATTTTCATTTTCCTAACGAGTAACAATGTTGAGCATCTTTTAATATGCTTGTTAACTGCAACTACCTAGTATTCACAAAATTACCTTAGGAGGTGTACAAACAAAAAATGTATGGCTCATGACTCTAGGCCTAAACTGCTGTGTTTCTTTTCTTTTCTTTTTTTAACATCTTTATTGGAGTATAATTACTTTACAATGGTGTGTTAGTTTCTGCTTTATAACAAAGTTTATCAGTTATACATATACATATGTTCCCATATCTCCTCCCTCTTGTGTCTGCCTCCCTCCCACCCTTCCTATCCCACCCCTCTAGGTGGTCGCAAGGCACTGAGCTGATCTCCCTGTGCTATGTGGCCGCTTCCCACTAGCTAGCTATTTTACATTTGGTAGTGTATATATTTCACTGTTACTCTCTCACTTCGTCCCACCTTACCGTTCCCTCCCCCCATATCCTCATGTCCATTCTCTACGTCTGTGTTTTTATTCCTGTCCTGCCCCTAGCTTCATCAGAACCTTTTTTTTTTTTTTTTTAGATTCCATATATATGTGTTCCATATGGTGTTTGTTTTTCTCTTTCTGACTTACTTCACTCTGTATGATAGACTCCAGGTCTATCCACCTCACTACAAATAACTCAATTTCCTTTCATTTTATTAGCCCTCTTCTATTTTGAAGACATCATTATAAATGCTAAACTTCCAAGCCTATATGATGGAATTTGAACGCCAGTTAGCTAGCCCCTTGGACATAGTGAGCTTTTTCCATGCTAATTTGTTAGTTTGACATGACAGCCAGAAGAGACCTTCAGCTGTGCTGAATTGTGGTTCTCACAGACTGAGTGGGAATGCTAAGGGAAAGACATTTTTGTGTGAGGCTGGAAGAGAGTGAGGAAATGAGGAGGGATCTGCACAACGTTGTGCCTAGGCAGGGATCTGTGAAAGCAACAGGAGAGTCTCAGAACCCCATGTCTACCCTAGGACAGCAGGGAGCTGTACAATTGGCGATATCCCCCGTATAGATCAATAGTTAGTTCTTTGAGGACAAGAACAGCATCTTAGTCTATATCTTTACATGTTCCCTAACCCAGAACCTGGCTCATAGTAGGTACACACAGGATGTTTGCTGAATGGGAAAGTGCACTGGCGACACTCTGACCCATGATGACTGTCTCCTTGGTGGGAATTAGGAGGTAGACATCCTGGTTGTTGCTCCGGATTCTCTCTCCTTCCTGTCCATCTCAGTCTGACATCCTCTAACAGCTCTTCATTACCCCCACCACTGTGTTCCTAAGATCCCCAGCTTCAACATAAAATATCCCCTATATCCTTGATCATTATTTCTAGAGCATTCCCTCTACTTCCGTTATATTTCTGTTACCTTCGACCTACACATAGGCATGGCCATGCTTGCGACCTTAGAATCACATCCAACACTTTGTAGTAAAGAAGAATTCGAGAGACTGTTGAATTTTTTGTCGATAGACCCTTACCACAGATGTCTGTAGGTTTATTGGGTGTTATTCCCTTTATTCCTTGCCTCTAAAGAAGGCCCTTCCAAGCTTCTGTGCAGATGGTATAAAGCCAGGTTGATAGAGTTTGAGAGCCAGGTGGGAGAATAGATCTGGGGGTGGGGGTGGGGGAGGAGGAGCTGAGGCATTGTGATGTTTCTCTGTACAGTTTGCAGACTTTCATTCATCTCCTTGTTCTAAATCCACTGCTTCAATCTGGCCCTCTGTATTTTTTTTTTCCCCCCAGAGAATAAACCTCCTGTGTTACAGGGTTTGGGGGCAGAAATCTCTGGGCTGTATACATGGGGATGGGATCTATAGGTCCAGTTGTCCCTATACCTCTTCCCTCTTTCCTCTTCCCTGTGTCTTGTGTCTGCTGTGCAAAGTGTCTGACGCCTGATTCCTGAGCCTTTCTGCTGGGTGAATCAGTTTGCTTTGTGGTATTATCCACGTGTCCTAGCCACCCTCCTCCCCTCTCTTGTCACATGCAAGGCTTCTGGTTTTCTCTGGTTACCACTTCTTTCTCTCTTTCCATCTGCTCACACTGTGTTGACATCTCTCATCAGTTTTCATCTCCTTTCTCATTCTCTTGTCCTTATAAATCCTTATCCTTGTTGTACTTTTAGTGTCATGTTATAGGATTCCAGGAATTCTTGTGTTCAGTCCACCCTTATTTAATAAGCAACTACTCTTTAAGGTCATCAGTTCCACACAAACGTAATACTCTGTAGTTGTTAGATGGAATAACATAGCTACATGTCTGAACCTGTGGAGTGGACAATATAGAAAGTTAAATGAAAAAGAAAGTTGCAGGGAATTCCCTGCCGATCCAGTGGTTAAGACTGAGCTTTCACTGCCGTAGCCCAGGTTCAGTCCCTCGTTGGGGAACTAAGATCCCGCAAGATGCATGGCATGGCCAAAAAAAAAAAAGCAAGTTGCAGTTGGTATGTATAATATAATACCATTTGTGTTTAAAAATTGTTTATATTAAGACTCCGTGCTCCCAATGCAGGGGGCCCAGTTTCGATCCCTGATCAGGGAAGTAGATCCCACATGCATGCCGCAACTAAGGAGCCTGCCTGCCACAACTAAGACCCGGTGCAACCAAATAAATAAATAAATAAATATTTTTTAAAAAATTGTTTATATTATATATATACACATATACACATGCAAATATCATATATATAATATAAAATATAGTCTCCTTAGTATTATCTGAGACAGTATAAGTATCAGAATACGGACTTCCCTGGTGGTCCAGCAGTTAAGACTTTGCCTTCCAATGCAGGGAGTGCAGGTTTGATCCCTGGTCAGGGAGCTAAGATCCCACATGCTTCCCGGCCAAAAAACCAAAACATAGAACAGAAGCAATATTGTAACAAATTCAATAAAGACGTTAAAAATGGTCCACATAAAAAAAACTAAAAAAAATAGAATATATAGAGCTATTTTCATTTGGCAAAAATATTTAAAACGGTTTAGCTTAAAAGTCTAGGCAATCTGGTGAATGTAAAAATTTACTTTGGGGGCTACGGAGCCAGGAAGCACCATTCGTGTTGTGTTCTATGTGAACAGTACCCCTGAAGTTGTGCAACTGCAGTGGCCCTTCCTGGAGTTCCCCCCCAAAGAAGCTGTCACCTTCCAGAGCAGCGGCAATGATTAGCCAGCTTGCTTCCCCCATGTGTGACTCCTAGTGGCCAATTTCCCAGGACGTGACTGTTTGTAGTTAATGATCCTTCTGATGTATACCAGCGAGGCCAACTCCTAAGTAGGTGAATAATAAGCAGCAAAACTTATATTTGTGGAGATGTCCATTCTAGCATGTTGTGGGGTCCTCCTTATGAAAGCAACCAACTCTTCCTTCTTCCAACCACCTTCAACCTCCAACCCAACTCACGATCCAATGAGAAGATGTGGAAATTTTCCAGTTGAAACTCAGTGGCACAGGGTTGAAAGCAATTTAGCCACATATGCAAATGTTCTCTAGCAACAGGTTTCTAGCTTTTTTCCCTCAAACTTAGCTGCATAATGGAATCACCTGGGAAGGTTTTAACTCCCATGCCAATGGGAAAAGACTGAAAAAGAATAGATACATGGTTATGTAAACTGAATCACTTTGCTGTACACCTGAAACTAACACAACATTGTTAATCAACTGTGCTCCAATATAAAATAAAATTTTTTTAATTGAAAAAAAAACTCCCACACGCAGGGTGAACACATATCTAGAGAGTCAAATCTTTAATGAGGTTTCTCAGCATTGCCCATATTGACATTTGGGACCAGACATTCTTTACTATGGAGGCCTTTCTCTTTCTCTGCATTGTGGGATGTTTAGTACCATCCCTCGGCTCTACCCACTAGATACCAGTTACACCCTCTCCCGGTTGTAACAACCAAAAGACATTGCTAAGTGTTTCCTGGTGGAAGGAGCAAATCACCCAATTGAAAATCACTGCTTTGGGGGCAAGACCCAGGCATCACAGTTTAAAAAAATCTTCCCAGGTGATTCCAATGTGCATTCCAGTTTAAGAGCTGTGATCTGATGGAATTTACTTTGGGAAGCGTATCCTGGTGGAGAGTCCCAGGAGTTTTGGAGTGGGTTTTTATAAACTGTGATTTAATATTGATTCAGTAAAAATGAGTATATTCTGAGCCAGATGAGCAGTTCCATTCATCCTATCTAGTAAACATCTGTTTCTTTCTATTAAGGGGACTTTAGAAAACAAAGAGGCTGTGAACATCATGAGAGGTTAGCAAAGCCAGCTGAGCATGTAACTTAACAAGGAATCTTTACAGTGAGCTAATGAAAGGGACCTGAGGTAATGGAAGGTCTAAACAACACTCGAGGGCCATTGGGGGATACCTTATTGGTGCCAAGATAGTATCTACCATTGAATGGAGTTCCCCTGTGGGCCAGGGTCTTGTGCTAGGGGATCTATTTACATGTCATCAAATAAGACATCTAAGTTAATACTAACTGTAGTAATAATAATAATGAATGGGGCTGGCTGAAAGAGTAGGTATGACTAACTGTAGTAATAATAATAATGAATGGGGCTGGCTGAAGGAGTAGGTATGACTAACTGTAGTAATAATAATAATGAATGGGGCTGGCTGAAGGAGTAGGTATGTCAATACTTTTGAAACATGTTTTAAACCTAACTGGTGTACATAAGCGTTTACACAGTTCAAGCATGCTCCTCAGTCCCATTGTGGCAAGAACTGTAAGTTGGTTCACAAAACACCCTTTCCATTTTCTTTCTATTGTGGAAGCCAAAAAGCTAAAAACTTGCCTTCCAAATTCCTCTGCTGTTGGGAGTAGCCATGTGGCATAATTCTGGCCATTAAGAATGCAAGCCGGAAAAAAAAGAATGCAAGCCAGGACTTCCCTGCTGGTCCAGTGGTTAAGAATCCGCCTTCCAATGCAGGGTACGTGGGTTCAATCCTTGGTCAGGGAACTAAGATCCCACATGCCGAGGGGCAACTGAGTCTGCATGCTACAACCAGAGAGCCCACATGCTGTAACTACAGAGCTCACGTGCTCTGGAGCCTGCACGCCACAACTAGAGAGAGAAAACCTGCACACCACAACTAGAGAGAAGCCCACGTGCTGCAATGAAAGATCCCCTGTACCGCAACTTAGACCCAACGCAGCCAAAGTTATAAATAAATAAATAAATACTTTTTTAAAAAGAATGCAAGCCTACGAGGACAGGAATTTTTGTCTGTTTCGTTCTCTGCTGGTCAAAATTCACCACGTTGTACACCCTAAAAATGTCCAATTTGGGTGGGAGGATAGGACAGATGTTTAAGGCTACAAATTTGCAACAAGTAGTAAATAAGTCCTAGAGTAGTCCCAGTGTAGTGAATATAGACAACAGTATTATAATCATCAAACTTGCTAAAAGACTAGAACTTAATTGTTCCAGCCACTAAAAGAAAGGATAATTACGTAATGTGGAAGAGGTGCAAATAATCACTACAATGGCAATCATATGATACTATATAAATGTATCAAATTAGCATGTTGTACACCTTAAGTTTACACAATGTTATGTCAAATATATTTCAATTAAAAAATTTAAATATCCAGTCTATTGTACATCACTTTTACTTCAACAGTGTGAAAAATAAAAGAGCAATTGTTAAGAAAATTAAAAGGCAAGTTAGAAATTGGAAAAAAACAAAAACAAATTTCTTGGTCCTGCAGGAAGCCAAGGTGAGAATCCTGAGGCGAAAGGAGACACCAAGACTCTGAATTTCAGGTCAATTGCAAGGCTGATATTTACCCAGCTAACACTAGATGTCACCATTGTGCTGTGGAAAATGTAGCTGACATTCAGGTGTTCTATTTAATATTCAGGACTGAGGGAGGCCTTCAAGTGTTTGAAATTGTTCATTTCTCTCCTCTCCTGATCCCAGTATATGATTACTGTGGCCTTATTAAAACTCCCTGAACCTTGATTTTCTCATGCGTATGATTCATTCCGCATCCCTTGAGCCGGGTAGTGCTTGAGGTTGTCCAAGCTCCAAGGAAGACACCAGGGAGGGCGCCGGCCTCAAAGCTCCTGGTGGAGGGTCTCCCCGTGCAGCGGTTCCCACCTCTGGGTCTCTGCCTCGGACCTGCGCTATCTTCCCCCACCCCAACCCCGCTGTCGGAGGCCACACAGCTGCAAGCTCCACTACTGCAGCCTGAGCTGGAAAGAGAGCAGCCTGGGGATGGTGAGTTCAAGGGAAGTGTGTGCAGATGGCACTGCCCTGCATGAGAGGGAAAGAGGCAAGGAGGCCGTGCAGAGTTTTAGAATGAGGAAACCTCCTGGCCCTGAGAGACAGAACAGCCCCCTGGGTTCTGTCACTGAAAGCTGAGGCTTTAACCAAGGCTGTGGAAGTGTCCAGTTGTTTTGGAGCGTCCAAACCCAGCAGTTTGGTACACCACATGTAGCACAGAAGTTATCGTTCCCCAAAGTCTTTAATGATTCCTGGGCTTTGGCAGGAAATATCAGGAAAGCACATACTGTATACGGAATAGAGGAAAATGATTAGTGAGACCTCACTAATATTTTAATTTGTTGCATTAGTAATTCAGAAATTTCTGTTTAGGATAGTGTACTTCATGAGTATATGGGGTCTTGTCCTCAGTGAAAAGAACAAGGGCTCTCCAGGTAATTAGAAACAGAAGCTCTCTGGTTTGTGAGGGATGTCTAGGTAAAGGCAATCTCCTTATTCACAGGCTTATTTACCCTTGGATTTATGGAAAGTAGCCCAATTATCTAGGCAGAGTATGTTTCATACATTTCCTGTATTGATGCATTTAAGAATATTTTAACCAACTTACATTTACTGTGATAAATTTTGGTCTGACATCTGTCATCTTGAATGCTTTTAATTTTTAATGATTACTTGTGTCCTATTTTGTCCCTTTTGCTTTCTTTGCTCTTTTATCAATTTCTGTTAAAGATTTTTTTGATGTGGACCATTTTTAAAATCTTTATGGAATTTGTTACAATATTGCTTCTGTTTTATGTTTTTTGGTTTTTTTGGCCTCGAGGCATGTGGGATTTTAGCTCCCTGACCAGGGATTGAACCTGCACCCCCTGAATTGGAAAGTGAAGTTTTAACCACTGGACTGCCAGGGAAGTCCCTCTCTTTTCTCAATTTTTTAAACGGTATTTCTCCTGGTTTTATTCTACTAGTGGAACTATTGAAATTTTTTTAAAGTTCTTTAAAATACTTCAAGTGTAGAAAAATTAAGAGAATAACAAACACCCATGTACCTCCCCTCAGCTTTATCGTATCTGACCATTTTGTCATGGCTGTTCCATGTGTTTTTTTGAACTAAAGCATTACAGATGGAATTGAAGTCCCCTGTATACATCTTTTGAATTGCATTTACCTCTCTGTGGTTCCAGAGGTAGGTACCATATGAATTTGTTGTTATTCATGCTCATAGATGCTTGAAAACTTGTTATATATGGTTATTTCCATAAACATCATAACATTATTTTACATGTTTTTAATGTATATAAATAGTATACTTGATATTTTCTTCTGCAGCTTACTTTTTAAAATTTTTAATCTAATTTTTATTTTATATTGGAGTAGAGTTGAGCTACAATGTTGTGTTAGCTTCAGGTGTAGAGCAAAGTGATTCAGTTATACATATACATATATCCATTCTTTTTCAGATTCTTTTCCCATATAGATTATTACAGAGTAGTAAATAGAGTCCCTGTGCTATACAGTAGGTCCTTGTAGATGATCTATTTTTTTTGAACATCTTTATTGGAGTATAATTGCTTTACAATGGTGTGTTAGTTTCTGCTTTATAACAAAGTGAATCAGTTATACATATACATATGTCCCGATATCTCTTCCCTCTTGCATCTCCCTCCCTTCCACCCTCCCTATCCCACCCCTCTAGGTGGTCACAAAGCCCCGAGCTGATCTCCCTGTGCTATGTGGCTGCTTCCCACTAGCTATCTATTTTACGTTTGGTAGTGTATATATGTCCATGCCACTGTCTCACTCTGTCCCAGCTTACCCTTCCCCCTCCCCGTATCCTCAAGTCCATTCTCTAGTAGGTCTGCATCTTTATTCCCGTCTTGCCCCTAGGTTCTTCTGACCTTTTTTTTTTTTCCATACATATGTGTTAGCATATGGTATTTGTTTTTCTCTTTCTGACTTACTTCACTCTGTATGACAGTCTCTAGGTCCATCCACCTCACTACAAATAACTCAGTTTTGTTCCTTTTTATGGCTGAGTAATATTCCATTGTATATATATGCCACATCTTCTTTATCCATTCATCTGTGGATGGACACTTAGGTTGCTTCCATGTCCTGGCTATTGTAAATAGAGCTGCAATGAACATTTTGGTACTTGACTCTTTTTGAATTATGGTTTTCTCAGGGTATATGCCCAGTAGTGGGATTGCTGGGTCATATGTTAGTTCTATTTGTAGTTTTTTAAGGAACCTCCATACTGTTCTCCATAGTGTCTGTACCAATTCACATTCCCACCAGCAGTGCAAGAGTGTTCCCTTTTCTCCACACCCTCTCCAGCATTTATTGTTTCTAGATTTTTTGATGATGGCCATTCTGACCAGTGTGAGATGATATCTCATTGTAGTTTTGATTTGCATTTCTCTAATGATTAATGATGTTAAGCATTCTTTCATGTGTTTTTTGGCAATCTGTATATCTTCTTTGGAGAAATGTCTATTTAGGTCTTCTGCCCATTTTTGGATTGGGTTGTTTTTTTGTTATTGAGCTGCATGAGTTGCTTGTATGTTTTGGAGATTAATCCTTTGTCAGGTGCTTCATTTGCAAATATTTTTTCCCATTCTGAGGGTTGTCTTTTCATCTTGTTTATGGTTTCCTTTGCTGTGCAAAAGCTTTGAAGTTTCATTAGGTCCCATTTGTTTATTTTTGTTTTTATTTCCATTTCTCTAGGAGGTGGGTCAAAAAGGATCTTGCTGTGATTTATGTCATAGAGTGTTCTGCCTATGTTTTCCTCTAAGAGTTTGATGGTGTCTGGCCTTACAGTTAGTTCTTTAATCCATTTTGAGTTTATTTTTGTGTATGGTGTTAGGGAGTGTTCTAATCTCATACTTTTACATGTACCTGTCCAGTTTTCCCAGCACCACTTATTGAAGAGGCTGTCCTTTCTCCACTGTACATTCCTGCCTCCTTTATCAAAGATAAGGTGACCATATGTGCGTGGGTTTATCTCTGGGCTTTCTATCCTGTTCCATTGATGTATATTTCTGTTTTTGTGCCAGTACCATACTGTCTCGATTACTGTAACTTTGTAGTATAGTCTGAAGTCAGGGAGCCTGATTCCTCCAGCTCCGTTTTTTTTCCCTCAAGATTGCTTTGGCTATTCGGCATCTTTTGTGTTTCCATACAAATTGTGAAATTTTTTGTTCTAGTTCTGTGAAAAATGCCAGTGGTAGTTTGAAAAAAATATGGAACGCTTCATGAATTTGTGTGTCATCCTTGTGCAGGGGCCATGCTAATCTTCTCTGTATCATTCCAATTTCAGTATATGTGCTGCTGAAGTGAGCACCAGCTTACTTTTTTTTTTTTTTACAACTTTATTTATTTATGGCTATGTTGGGTCTTCGTTTCTGTGTGAGGGCTTTCTTTAGTTGTGGCAAGTGAGGGCCACTCTTCATCGCGGTGCACGGGCCTCTCACTGTCGCGGCCTCTCTTGTTGCGGTGCACAGGCTCCAGATGTGCAGGCTCAGTAATTGTGGCTCACAGGCCCAGTTGCTCCATGGCATGTGGGATCTTCCCAGACCAGGGCTCGAACCCGTGTCCCCTGCATTGGCAGGCAGATTCTCAACCACTGCACCACCAGGGAAGCCCCCCAGCTTACTTTTTAAATTCAACTTTATAGACTTGAGATTTAACCACATAGCTCAAGTTCATTCATTTTCACTGATGTTTAACATCATGGTTTTATATTTTCCATCTCTGTCAAGCTGTGCTCTTCAATGGGAGAGGCCACAACAGTGAGAGGCCTGCATACTGAAAAAAATATATATATATATTGGCAAATCCAGTTTTGGGTGTGGGTGTGGGGAAATGGGCGTTCTTGTGCTCTGTTGTGACCATAAATTGATGATGAACTTTCTGGGTGGCAGTTTGCTAGCAGTGTATGTAATAAAATTTTAAATATACTACCCCTTAGACTCAGAAATTCCACATCTACTAGAAATTTACTCTCAGGTAATAATAAAATTGTATTCAGAAATATACTTATGAGAGTATTTCTTGTAGCTTTATATACAGTTTATATTAATGATAAATTAGAGTGTTATTTATGTATTTATTTTGGCTGTGTTGGGTCTTCGTTGCTCCGTGCAGGCTTTCTCTAGTTGCGGCGAGCAAGGGCTACTCTTCGTTGCAGTGTGCGGGCTTCTCATTGTGGTGGCTTCTCTTGTTGCTGAGCATGGGCTCTAGGCGCGTGAGCTTCAGTAGTTGTGGTTCGCAGGCTCTAGAGCTCAAGCTCATTAGTTGTGGCTCAGTGGTTTAGTTGCTCTGCGGCATGCCGGATCTTCCTGGACTAGGGCTCGAAATGGTGTCCCCTGCATTGGCAGGTGGATTCTTAACCACTGCGCACCACCAGGGAAGTCCCTGGAGTGATCTTTAAATGAAGAAGGCATATCTCAGAACATTTTGTTGTCAGCCAAGAGCACTGGGACAGAATAAACATTGTCGATTTTGAAGTAGTCTGCATGCTAATTATGTGTGATGGGAAATTAAGAATATCTAAATATTAATTTCTAGAGCGGTACCATCCAGAAGGCTGAATAAATGTACAGGTGATTCATATAAATGAGCTTGTGTGCATCTACAGTTACAGCTGTTTCTCGTTACAAAGAGTTATAAACAGTACTGCCTTGATCCAGCTGTTCTTTATCGTGACTGGGCCTTTTTAATAGCCTCCTAACTGCTTTCCTGCCCAGCTTAAATCCATTCTTCATACTGCAGTTGCAACTTGATTGACCTACAGCGAAATCTGACCCGATCCAATGAGCACAGCCAGCTTGACTGCAGTCAAATTAGAGAATCCCCAAATGCTAGCGCTCATCGAGGCTGGCCTTTGGCTTCCTCCGCCCCATACAAAATGCTGAAAGGCAGTGCCACCATAGGCTACCGGGAAAAAAAGCAGCCTGCTCTTCGTAGGAGTTGGTCCGGGTGAAAGGGAGTGAAGCCCCCAGAGAAGCGCGGGCGTTCTACAAGAGCGGAAGCGCAGGCTCCGTAAAGCGCGCCAGCTGGTGAAGTACTTCCGGAGCGCCGCCGCCCACCGTCGGAGGTGAGTGCAAGGTGAACAGGCGTTCTTGTTCCACATTCCGGGCGGGCAGCGCCACAGGTTCCCCCAGGCCCCGGGGAGGCGGACCCGGGAGGGGGTCGGGCGGTGGCGCAGGGACGCATCGAGCGAGGAGGTCTGCGGGCAGTCCAGCCTCCCTCAGCCCCCCGCCGCGGCCGCTTTGGGAGCGGGGCGGGGGTGTGGACTGCCTTGGAAGGGGTGGCCCCGGTAAGTGACACGCTACGGTTTAGAAAGTGACCGTATCGAGGGCCTACTAAGTGCAGTGTTGTTCCAGGTTCCGGGGACGCAACTGTGATGGAGACGGACGCGGGGACTTTGCAGCCTCATGGGAAAGTCGATATTAATCAAGTCTGATCATAACCGCTGCTCCTGCTCGTAATAACCCCATTGTTTGGGGGCAGAAGACGATGTTCTTAACGTTCATGGGCCCTGTGTGGCCTGGCATCTTGCTTTTGTTTACGTGTATTTTTTTGCTCTATTGTTTCACGCGAGAGAGAGCATTACTTAGTGGTTATGAATACAGATCTTGTGGCCTAAGATAATTAATTAAACTTTCTAAGGCTCATTGTTTTGGTCAAATGAGGACAACAGTATTACATATCTCCTAGTACATAGTAAAGTGCCCGAGTTCTGAGGCTGGCATATTGCAGGCCTTCAGTAAATGTCACCTGTTGTTATTTGCAGCTAATACAGGTTTGCAGGTTTAAAGGAAAGGTATTGACTGAGTTGGGCTCACTCTTGTTTCTCTTTGCTTCTTCTCTCAGCCCCTGCCCTTCATTGAGAGGGAGCCCCGGTGATGGCTATCAGGCCCCTTAAAGCCTGGCACAAGGTGAGCATGGGATCCCTCAGGTGTGTCTTCAAGAGATCTGATTTGAAGGAAATGGAGGATGAGGGGGTGATTCTGACACAGTCCTAGAGCCAAAGCAGTAGGAAGACCCCTGTTCACACATCCCTCATCCAACCCCCCTCCTCCCCCAGTGAGACTGGATGATGGTGAGAGGCTAAGCAGTAGAGACCCCAGGGCCCAGGAAGTGATGGCTGGAGATAGCTGGAGAGAATGTCCTGGGAAGCCAAAGTACAGCCTCCTGCATTCTGAGGATTTCTGCTCAGCCAGAGGATCTCCAAGTTCAGTAGTTTCCCCCACAGAGGGATATGTGAGAATGAGGGACTCGGGCTAGTGGTGTGGATCACAAGGTTCTTGGGAAGTGGGGGCAGAGGGACAGCAGGAGGAAGGCAAGAAAAGGGGGGCCTGTGCTGAAACCGCACAACTCAGGTGGGACTTGAATCCAGTCGAAACCCAGACTGGGACTTGAACTCCCTGTTTTTTAATTGAGATCACACACCTGGTCTCAGGATTTAATGACACTCAGGTTCTTTATGTCTCCTCGAAGAAAGCATTCAGTGAGAGACAAAGTGATAGGTAAGAAGTGGATTTATTTGTAGAGATACACGTTCTATTAATGTAAGTTCCTGTGCCCAATGCACAGTGAGGCCAAACAAACTGAAACGTTGAAGTTTGGAGCAGAGAAAGGTTTATTGCAAGGCCATGCAAGGAGACGAGGTGGCTCATGCCCTAAAAGCCCCAAACTCCCCAAAGGGTTTCAGCAAAGCACTTTTAAAAGCTGGGTAAGGGAGGGGGGTGCAGGGTGTGTGGTCAGCTTGTGCACAGTTCTCTGATTGGCTGATGGTGTAGCAGGATGGGGTCACAGGGCTAACATTATCAGTCCTTAGGCTCCAGGAGGCCTGGGGTGGGGGAGCGGTTACATCTGCAAAACAACTCAGGAAATGTGCATCAAATGCTACTCTCTAAGTACTTCAGAGAGGAGCTAAAGCAGAGGATACGGGGGAAGGCCTGTCCCAGGAAGGCCCCATGGAGTCCTGCTGGGTTACAGTTCCACAGACAGAAAGTGGTCCATCTCAAAGGGCGAGAGTGGCCCTAGGAGAAACACACTCCACAGAGACAGTGTGGGCCATCTCAGAAAGTGAGAAGCCCTGGGTTTCCCTGGTGGTGCAGAGGTTAAGAATCCACCTGCCAGTGCAGGGGACACGGGTTCGAGCCCTGGTCCGGGAAGATCCCACATGCCACAGAGCAGCTAAGCCCATGCGCTACAACTACTAAGCCAGTGCTCCAGAGCCTGCAAACCACAACTACTGAGCCCACGCACCTAGAGCCCATGCTCCACAACAAGAGAAGCCACTGCAATGAGAAGCCTGTGCACCACAACGAAGAGTAGCCCCTGCTCGCCGCAACTAGAAAAAGCCCGCAGGCAGCAATGAAGACCCAACACAGCCAAAAATAAATAAATAAAATCAAATCAAAAGGATCCGCCTGCCAATGCAGGGGACACGGGTTCGATCCCTGGCCTGGGAAGATCCCACACGCTGCGGAGCAACTAAGCCCCTGTGCCACAACTACTAAGCCTGCACTCTAGAGCCCGTGAGCCACAACTACTGAAACCTGCGCACCTAGAGCCTGTGCTCCACAACAAGAGAAGCCACCGCAATGAGAAGCCCGCGCACCACAACGAAGAGTAGCCCCCACTCGCCACATCTAGAGGAAGCCTGTGCACAGCAGTGAAGACCCAACACAGCCAAAAATAAAAACAAATAAATAAATAAATTTATTCAAAAAAAAAAGTGTCTCTAATATTCTGACATTTGTTGCCTGTGGAGCTTAGGGTCAGGATCTTGGGCTTAAGTTTGCTGTTGTGTGGTGATCCATTTAAGTGTTTTAACCCAGAGAGTTGAGGTCAGGTTGGCATTTTCTATAGATCATTCTATGTGCTGGACAGAAGGTGGACTTGGAGGATGAGTCTGGAGTTAGGGACTGTTGCAGTGCTCCACAGGACAGTTGCTGAGGAACTGAAAAATTATATGGTGAGTAATGATGGAGAGTAGGAGTCAGATCCAAGAAATACTTAGGAGATAAAATTGGCAGGATCTGATTACTGATTGTGTGTCAGAACTGAGCAGTGAGTAGGGAAATGGTTAAGAGGGATTCTCGGGTTTCTAGCATAGGAGACCAGGCTGAAAGTGTTGGTACTAACTCACTGAGACAAGGGATCAAAATCAGAACCAACATCATGTCTGAGCATTTGTTTCTCACCATTTGTTTCTCACGTACTGAGCAGTTGGTATGAATTTGGAGGAGCAAAGTTTAGGGAGGGAGATGAGTTCAAAACTGGATTGTGGCTCATATGAATGAGGAACATAACTGGGATGAAGGTTGTATCAGCTTAAAGGAAAAAAAGCACAACATAAGATCTGTGAGTTGAGCTTATTCAGTGTTTTACTAAGGACTGTAGCCCAGGAGACAGCCTCTCAGCTCTGAGAAACTGTTCTGAAGAGATAAGGAAGGAGCCAGGATGTATATGAATATTTGCCATGGGGGAGAAAAAAAAAACATGTCAAACATCAAAAGATTACTCCTGAACACAAAGACATCTTGAGTTAATGATTTTAGTGCTTTGCATGGGAAGATTCAAGAATTTGGGGTCATTGAAAAATTTCCTTAGATATGTATCTTAACTAACTAGGGGTTGTATCCAGAGCACAGAACGATTCCTGTTTTTCTCCATCCTGAATTCTTCTCCATCCTGAATTCCTCTCAGGCGCATTGTGGGTGGAAGACTGCAGTGGCTAATGGCTTGATCCTTGTAAAACTGGAATGGCAGGCAACAATATTTTTTTTCTTTAGTCATCAGGGCATCTGAGTTAGCCATGTGGTGATGCCAGAACCTCATGAGACCTTGGAGTGAGGAGATGGAAGGGTCATCACCGCACAGGGAAGGCACCAAAGAGACCAGGGGATCAGATCATGGGACTGTATGGGAAGGGAGAGTTGGGCTGCTGGCAGGTTTGTCTGGCAGAGGACAGATTATGTGAGGGGCATAAAGAGAGACGGCCCGAGGAGCTACCTAGCAGCCGTTAGAATCAGGAAGCACCTTCTCCTAGGAAGACCATCCGGAGTTGAGTAGGCTGTTCAGAGGGAAATCTGCTGGAGGGGCTCAAGCAGAGGCTTCACAGTCCGCCCCCCCCCTTTTTTTTTTTTTTGCGGTACGCGGGCCTCTCACTGTTGTGGCCTCTCCCATTGCGGAGCACAGGCTCCGGACGCGCAGGCTCAGCAGCCATGGCTCACGGGCCCAGCTGCTTCGCGGCATGTGGGATCCTCCTGGACCGGGGCACGAACCCGTGTCCCCTGCATCGGCAGGCGGACTCTCAACCACTGCGCCACCAGGGAAGCCCAGGATATATTTTTTAAATAGACCTTTATTGGAGTATAATTGCTTCACAATACTGTGTTAGTTTCTTGTGTTAGTTGTAAGAATGGATATTTCTGATAAACCCTGAGGCTGTGAGCCACGTGGCAGAGCAGTTATCCTGGGTTCCCTTACCCAGCTGCTCTCTGCCCGGGCGCCCCCTTCCCGATAAAGTGTTTTGCTTTGTCAGCAAAAAAAAAAAAAAAAGATATTTCTGGGTCTCTCCTTCAAGCATTCATTCTTCTGACTTTCTTAGTAAGCATTCAAAAGCATAGGGCTTAGGACTGAAAACCTAATAAGATTTTCTTTTCTCTACTTCCGTGCTGTTATCATGGTAGTCACTAGCTACATGTGCTTATTAAATTAAACCCTTAAGCACTTGAAGTGGGGCTGATTCAGATTGAGAGATGCTGTAAGTACCAGAGTTTGAAGACCTAGTATAAAGAAATGTAATTGAGGGGACTTACCTTGCAGTTCAGTGGTTAAGACTCTGCGGTTCCACTGCAGGGGGCGTGGGTTCCATCCCTGGTCAGGGAACTAAGATCCTACATGCCACGCGGCATGGCCAAAAAAAAAAAAAAAGTAAAATGTAAAAAAATGTAAATGACCTCATTAATAATCTTTATGTTGATTTCATGTTGAAATAAAATTTTGGATATATTGGGTTAAATAAAATATATTAAATATATTACATAAAATGTATTATTAAAATTAATGTTGCCATTTTCTTTTTACTTTTTTAATGTGGCCACCGGAAAATTTAAATTACATATGTAGCTTGCATTTATGGCTCACATTATATTTCTTTGGACATCCCTCTTCTACTGCAGAGCATATCCTTAAGCCCCCTTACTTAGCCATCCGTGCATAAATGTTGTTGGTGCATGTGGAAAGTCTAGAACACAGAGTTTATGGCTGACCTGAAGAGTTCTGTCCTAGGGAACTTACTGCATGGGAACAGAAAATGAGAGAGCAGTCATGTTGTATGAAAGGAGAGAAGGTTAGCAGTCCCCTTGACAAGGATGGAAGAGGCTCTCGGACCTGACAACATGTATTCAGAAAATGAGAGAGCAGTCAAATGGGAGTGTGGAGCAGGGGCCCCACCGCGGTGCCTTTGCCATCGTGACAGAGTTCCGTAATGGGCTCTGTTTTAGAAATACTAACTCAAAATAGTATGTAATTTGAGTGGACTGAGGAGAAAATGAAGGCATAAACCCCTATTCCATTGTCATTATATTGCAATTAATAACTTTGGAGGCCTACACAAGTTTGGGGACAGGGTGATGTAGGGATGGAAAGGATTGTGAGAAATGTCCTGGTACCACCTACAGAGCTTAGTAAAAGTGTCAGTGAATTGGGTAACGTAGGGGAGTCCTGATATAAAAACAGTTTTTATGGTAGATGACACTAGACTTAATGCCACGAAGTTTGAGTTTCCTTGGGACACCCACCTCCCTGGGTATAGCAGGCTGTTGAGAATGCAGCTCTGTAATCTTGGGGAGAGGTCAGGTCTGGAATTGTACAGTTATTTTTGAGCCAGAATAATTTTATTATTGCAGTGCGTGAGTTGTATGCCTATTTATACAGAGTAACAAACAATTATTCAATCATTTATTTATCATACTTATTTATTGTCTACTATGTGCCAGGTATTGTTCAAGACACCCAAGATAGCAGGAAAGAAAACAAAGTCCCTGCTCTCATGGAGCTTATGTTCTAGTGGTTTAAGATCAAGGTCAGCTAATTTGTAAAGAAAAGGAAAAATAAAGCAGGTGTTCAGCACATAGTTGTATTTTGCAAAAGATATAAAAAGCTAATATTTTAGAATACAAATTAACAAAAGTGTACAAATTGATAAAGATCAACACTTGAATATAAAATTTATTTTTTTAACAACTCAAAAATTTAGAAATATTGGTTAAATTTTGTGCTTCCCTGGTGGTGCAGTGGTGAAGAATCCACCCCACAATGCAGGGGACATGGGTTCAATCCCTGGTCAGGGAACTAAGACCCCACATGCCGCGGGGTAACTGAGCCCACTCGCCACAACTACTGAGCTCGCACGCCTCAGCTAGAGAGCCTGCGTGCCAGAAACTACAGAGCCCATGCGCTGTGGAGCCTGCACGCCACAACTAAAGAGAAAACCCGCACACTGCAATGAAGAACCCGTGCGCCACTAGGAAAGATCCTGCATGCCTCAAGGAAGTCCTGCGGGCCGCAACTAAGACCTGACGCAGCCAAAAATGAATGTTATGAGTGCAGGAAAGCTTTTGCTGTTAAGTCAACATTAAGTCGGCATCAGAGAATCCACAGTGGAAAAAAAACATATGAGTGTAGCAAGTGTGGGAAAACCTTTAGGACTTCCTCCCAGCTACATCATCTTGGGTATGCCCACCCTAGAGAGAAGCCTGTCCTGGACTTTGGTTCTTTTGGCCTCCCAGCATTTTTTACCCCATTTTCATGGTAATTACTGCCCTACTTTTGGGGGAAATATGACTCTGCCCCAACACAACAGTTCATGTGGTTTGGGTGGAGCTCTGTTCCCTACTGCAAAGGTGGAACATGTAGCCTAGTCTGGCCCATCTGTACTGTTCCTTCCACCCACCACAATGGTGGGTTCAGGTGACCCAAGTTCATCCAATCAGAATGGACCCTTTGACTGTGCAAAACCTACCATGAAGTGACATTCTTTTCTGCTGGACATGGATGTTAGCCTTGACCCATGTGAAGGCTGAGAAGAAAGCCAGCCCTGCAAACAGAGATGCAGAGAACTAAACTTGCCTCTGGATTTTTCAGTGATGTAAATCAAAAAATTAAATTCTTTGCTTAAATAGTTTTGAGTTGGGATTTCTTTCACTTGTAACAGAATCCATACTGATATTGAGCCATTTCAATGTCTCATATGTTTCAAAACCTTCAGAGTTAACATAAACTTGATTTAGCTTCACTGATTCCACACTATGAAGAAACCTTTCATGTGAGTGAGGTATTGGAAAAGATGTAGCTATGATTCTGATGGTTCATACAGAGGCAACCGTTCAAGTGTTGTGAATGTGGGAAAGCCTTTAACCCTCGATTAAGCCAAGTCAACATTCAGGCATCCTAAATGGTTGGAAGTTACAGCAATTTAAGCACTTTGATGAAAATTTCAAGTTATTATAAAACAAAATCTCTATCGAATATTCTGTAGGGTAGATGAATGTATTAATTAGAAAATATTTTTTAAAGTATTTATTTCCTACTCAGTTTCTAATAGAAGTGGATGCTGAATTTTATCTTATTTTAGATTGTTAAAGATGATATTTCTTTTTTGACCTATTTATATAGTTAATTAATGTTTTTCCTAATATTGAGTCATACTTATGTTCTCATAATCTTAGTTGGGTATAGTGTTGTTAAGTTTCTTTAAATGTTGCTGGATTATATTAATATGTTTAGGATATTAGCATCTATATTCATAAGTGTGATTGGCCTGTAATTTTTTTCACTCTTTGTCAAGATTTGGGACCTGAATTATACCACGTTGCTAAAAATAGTTAGGAGACTATTCTTTGTGCTTTGGAACAGTTTCAAAAGCCTAGCAATTATCTGTTCTTTGGAGATTTGAAAAAAGTTCACCTGTAAAGCTGCCTGGACCAGTTGCTTTTGTTGGGGGTAGTGTAGAGCAGAGTAGAACTTTCACTACTTTAGTAATTCCTTCCCTGGCATTGTCCATTACATTGTCTATTTCTTCTTGAATCAATGTTGGTAACGTATAATTTCCCACTGACATTTATAAATCATTAGCTTAGCATTGTACCCAAGTTATTTTTCTTATTAAAAAATATTTTCAAATATGCCCCTTGTCATTCCTGTTTGTTTGTCTATAAAACCTATAGGAAGATTTTTATTACTCATATTTCCGTGCAAAAGCTTGATATTATCATTATAATGCCCGGCATAGCATGTTTGCCCTGCCCTTTGATCTGGTTAGGGGGCTTTTACACCCAAGGAAATGGCTTTGGTTCTCAGTCTGAAGCAGGATTTTACAAACGCAGCACTATTGACATTTAGGACCTGTTAGTTTTTTGCTGGACACTGTCCTGTGAGTTGTAGGATGTTTAGCCTACCCACTGGCCTCTACCCACTAGATACTATTTGTGATGTTCTCCCCTACCCTCATTCATAACAAGCAAAATTGTTTCCACTGGTCTAAAGAGATACTGAGGATATGTTTTTGTAAAAATAAGGAGGAAGTTCTCTTCTTTGGATGCCTGTCAACCTGTGCCCTGTTACTTCCCATGCCACCTTGTACTGTCATCTACTGTCATGGCAGTTTTTCAGTTCCAGATTTAACCTGTTGACTGAAATCTGGCCGTGAGAGAATGACTTCACCACTTCCTCTTTACTTGACAGCAATCTACCCCTGCCTGGGGAGGGGAATCATTTTTAGTAGTGGACTTATAATTCTGCCGAAACCAAAGTGATTCAGATAAAGAAATGGTTGAAGTCACTTGAGTTGAGGTTTGTTAGTTCCCGTTGTTGCTTCCCCAACAGAATACTAGCCTTTAATTTGCCATAGCTGTTCTTTAATAAATGCTACTAACCAGTAACATTTTGTGGCACTTATCTCTGCTAGGTGCTCCACGATGCATTAACTTACTAACTCCTAACAGCCTTTGAAGTACTGTTATCTTGTTTCAGTTAGGAAAGTGAGGAACAGAGAGGTTAAGTAGGTTGCCCAAAGATACAGCTAGTAACTGGAAGAGCAGAGATTCAAACCCAGGCAGTCTGGCTTCAGAGCCCATGCTCTAACTGTCACAGAGTGATGCCCTAAAGTCTGGAAGCAAGATCTGTAACAAATGTAATTCAGTGACCGAAAAAAACACATTTGAGGTGACTTTGCTATGCTCTTTGTGAGTGGAAGACACTGGGGATCAGATCAAGGCAAAGGGAGGCTGTATAGTGGCTTTGGAGAAAAGAGGGCGGTGAATGGGTTGAGATAAAACAGCGAGGCATATCTAGTACAGAGTGGCTCATTGTGTGTTTGACAGTCTCAAAACTGCTGTTGTCAGGGAGGTAGCATGTGCAGAAGTTGAAAATACAGCTCTAGGAGGCAGAGGACCTCGTTCCTAGATTCCCCAGTAAGGCTTAGTGGCTGCGTGGCACTGGCATTTTTGTTGCTACAACTATTTGAAAGTAGTACCTTCATAGTAAGTGCCTGAGCCAGAGAGCTGGACCCCCAAGGTGTCTCTTATCTCTAAGGTAACGGAATAGCTCCATCTTCCTGAACTTGAGTATCTAGCAGATTATCCATGATATGTGACCTAGGTGCCACTGCTGGAGTCCCCCTCTAACTGACTTACTGTCTTTGGATCAGGCTTGGTTAGGTTCAAGTGCACATAATTGAAAATCTAAAATAATAGAGCTTAAAACAAGAATGGAGTTGATTTTTCCTTTTTTAAAAAGAGATCTGGGGACTTCCCTGGTGGTGCAGTGGTTGGGAATATGCCTGCCAATGCAGGGGACATGGATTCGAGCCCTGGTCTGGGAAGATCCCACATGCCGCGGAGCAACTAAGCCCGTGCACCACAACTATTGAGCACACGTGCCACAACTACTGAAGCCCACACACCTAGAGCCTGTGCTCCACAACAAGAGAAGCCACCGCCGTAAGAAGCCCGGGCACTGCAATGAAGAGTAGTCCCCGCTCGCCTCAACTAGAGAAAGCCAGCGCGCAGCAATGAAGTCCCAAGGCAGCCAAAAATAAATAAATAAATTAATTAATTAAAAAATATATATAAAATAAAAGAGATCTGGAGATAGGCAGCTGCACACTGGCAGCGGGAATCCTGCCTCCTTCCAGTTCACCGCAATGCCATCCATCAGATGGGGCAATATCCTCACAGTCTAAAGCAACAGCTAGAGCTCCAGCCATTCCAGGATGCAGGATGGAGGAAAAGAAGAAGAGCATGTCACCTTCCTTTCAAGGAAGTATCCTGTAAGTGCTGAGAACACTTCCACTTCCACTTCACTGTGCAGAACTTAGTCCTGGGAGAGCCACAGACTTACAAGGATGGCAAGAACTGTCCTTGGATGAGAGATAAGGTGCCAACCCCTGATGAACTTTTCTGTTACTAAATAAGAGGGACAAATAGATGTTTGTACAGGCAACTAGCAGCCTCTAACACTGCCAACATGTCTTAACTTTATATGTCTAAACTAGTTTGCACATACTGCTGTAACAAATACCACAGACTGTGAGGCTTAAACAACGGAGATTTATTTTCTCACAATTCTGGAGGCTGGAAGTTCAAAATCAAGGTGTTAGCAGGTTTGATTTCTCCTGAGGCCTTTCTCCTTGGCTTACAGAAGGGCAGGAGGGGCAGTCATAGGAGACAACACAGGACATGAAGAGGTAATCAGTGCCACTGGGCATTATGGCAAGGTTGGTGGCAAGTGGGTACAAACATGTACAGGGAGGCCATGCGAGATGCCTCTGAAGACACCACGTCCATCTGCCAGGGATGCTGGACTGTAGCTTGAGCAGCCCCATGTTGAGGTATCCATTACAGAGTTCAGGCATCAGATGTGTGGGCAGACAGTATTAACACATCTGTAGAAATCATACTGCTCATACTTTCTCATCAAAGATGTAGATTTGTTGCAATTAGATTTTTCGTCCACCTGGAATTTATTTTAGTGATGGTGTGAAGTAAGAATCTTATTTTTCTATTGGGATATCCAAATGTTCCAGCATAATTTATTGAAAAATTCCTCCTTTCTCCACTGCTTTTTTTCAGCTCTGTTAAATGATTGACATGCAATTTAAT
Source organism: Leucopleurus acutus (assembly GCF_964270905.1). Lineage (NCBI taxonomy): Eukaryota > Metazoa > Chordata > Mammalia > Artiodactyla > Delphinidae > Leucopleurus > Leucopleurus acutus. The sequence continues at coordinate 14,506,480 of NC_139162.1, read as the reverse complement.
CAGTTTATTGATTTCTACAAAGGTCTTGCTGGGATTTTGATTGGCTTGCTTTGAATATATAGAGCAATTTGGGGGATAACTGACATCTTAATAATACTGATCAATGAACACAGTATCTCAATTTATTAGGTATACATTCATCTCTTTTGTGATTATTTTATAGTTTCAGCATGCGTATCTTGTACATATTTTGTTAGGCATTAAGTATTTCATGTTTTTTATGCTGTTGTAAATGGTACTATTTTTTAAAATTTATTAAGGTTGCAGGAAATTTTATTGCTGGAAATTTTGGTTTCCAACAATTGATCTTTTTTGCACCTTTACTTTAACTCTGTGACCTTGAAGCCACACAACTCAGTTTGGGACTTGACCCACTGTCTTTTAATAAAAATCACACACCTGGTCTCAGGACCTACTGAAGTTTAGGTTCTTTATGTCTCTGCGTGGAAGGAATTCAGCAAGAGGTGAAGTAGATTTATTGAGAGAAATACAAACTCCACAGAGAGAATATGGGCCCAGGCGAGAGGCCCTGAAATATGGGGTGGTTAGTTTTTATGGGCTGGGTAATATCATAGGCTAATGACTGGGAGGATTATTTCACCTATCTTGGAGAAGGGTGTGGGGATTTCCAGGAGTTGGGCCACTGCTCACTTTTTGGCCTTTTAGGGTTAGCCTTGGAACTGTCATGGCACCTGTGGGTGTGTCATTAGCATATGGCACTGTGTTATAATGAGCGTATAATGAGACTCAAGGTTTACGGGAAGGTGAATCTTCTGCTATCTTGGACCTAGTTGGAGTTTTTTTTTTTTTTTTCTTCCTTCCCACTCTGTGAGGCATGCAGAATCTTAGCTCCCCCACCAGGTGTCGAACCTGTGCCCCCTGCAATGGGGGCATAGAGTCTCAACCACTGGCCGGTCAGGGAAGTCCAGACCTAGTTGGTTCTAACCAGTTTATGTCGTATCCTCAACAGCTGTCATTCCTTTGAAGGTTGTACCCTGGCCCCTTCCCTCCTGTTTCAACCTTGGTAAACTCACTTGTTAGTTCTAGAAGTTCTGTAGATTCTTTGGGATTTTTTTGTGTAGACAATCATGTCCTCTGCAAATAGTAACCGTTTTATTTCTTTATTTCCAATCTCTATGCCTTTTATTTCTTTTTCTGGCCTTCTTGCACTTGCTAGGACTCCCAGGAGGATGTTGAATAGTAGTGGGAAGAGCGGACATACCTGCCTTGTTGCCAACTTTACAGGGAAGGCGTTCTCTCACCATTAAGTATGTTTTCAGCAGCAAGGAGATAATCACATCAAATATAGTCAATATAGGTACTGCAACAAAACATTAGGTTAACTTTACATTTTTTGTCAGCCAAGGCAAAAATGACCGTGCATGATACTTAAGTTCCACTATAACTTCATCAATTGCAATGTGATACGAAAACATCTATGATTTCTATTGTTGACAAAGTCGCAAGGCACTGCTGATACTACTGTGGTTTTTGCCAACATATAATTGAAGGAAATGCTAAGTTTCAGCTAGAGGTTAGCTTAAACAAGGATAAGCTTTTTCTATTCTAGGTCCGTGGTTAAAAACGTGCGCCAGGGGAAGAAAAGCAGAGTCCACAGAGAGGAGCGTTCTGGCTTCCTAGAGAGGAAGCTCGTGAAGCTTGGGCGTCGCAGCCGACATAGTGACGCACTTCCGGTCACGCCGCACATTGCACCTTTCCTGAGGTGAGTGTTGGGGGTTTGTGGCCCCAGCAAAGGTGCTGGGGCTACGCTCTTTACTCCCCTGGAGGAGGCTGTCCCCTTAGTCCCTGATGCCGAGGAGGAGGGAGTCGGGCGGCGCCACCGGATCCGGGGAGCGAGGGCGCCCGCCGGGCAGTGCAGCCCGCTGCGGCTGCCTTAGGAAATGGAGGCTGGATATGGAAAGGAGACGCCCTTTGACCCGACACAGCCACAGCCTCCCCTGCTCCCTGGTCCAATAACTACTTACTGAGCAGCTAAATGCCAGCTGCTCTTGTAGGTTCCCAGGATGTAGCTGCGAATGAGACGGCCGTGGGCCCCTCCGCCAGGGAGCTTTCAATTTAATGGAAAGCCCCCTGTTAATCCAGTGCGATCGTTTCACTCCACCTGCTCTGAACCCTGTAGTTGCGGTCTGTTGCTTTTAGGATGAAGACGAAGTCCTTGACGTGCAGAGGCCATGGGGGACTTGGCCTCTTGCAACTTCACCTTCGTGTTCAGCACACTTCCCTTGGCTCTGCTACAGTCTTCTTGGACTTTCATATCGGGAACATGTTTTTGCACATGCTGTTACTTTGGGAAAGATTTTTCTTTCAACCTAGTTAATTCCTATTCTTAAGCCTCCCCATCTAGGATAAATTCTCCCTGGCACTAATCACGATTGTGGTCTTAAAGCTAACTATGAGAATCTTTGATTTCTTTAGTCTAAGCTCCGTGATGGAAGAGTTCAAACCTTTCTCTCTCCACTGTTATCTCCTGTGTCTCATGCTTGGCCTGGAATGAAATAAATATGTGATAAATGTTTGTGGGATGAAGAAAACATACATCAGTGTATTATCTCAAACTGGGAGAGGTGGTATACAAGAAAGGGAATACAGTGCTAGTGGAGTGTGTAACCCAGGGCCCCTTACCTGATCTGTGGAGACAGGCGGTGATCTGAAGGGTGAGCAGGCACTTACGTAGATGAAGAGAGGTCAGGCTGCTGGAGAGTATTGCACACAGAGACTGTCAGTTCCAAAGGTTCTAAGGTTGGAGAAGAGTGGTTCATGCAGAGGAACAGTAGGTACAAAGATCCTGAATTAGCATAGTAGATAAACTGAAAGAAGATGAGGCTAGCAGGAAATTGCAGCATGCAATGAGTTTTGGAAGATGCTGGCTTTTTGGTAGAATATGACTGGTTAACAAGAATACAAAGTGTCTGTAGGGGATGATATAATTAAAGTAATAACCCAGAACTTTTGGCATGTTTTGTGGCCTCTTCAGGGTCCTTTGCTAATTTGTTTCTGGTTATTACTGGGTGTAGAGTGGGGTGATGATCAAAAAAGATGCCTGCCCCAAGGTCCAAGAAAAGGAAACCTTACTCTAAGATTCTTTTTCTGATTTTGGGGGGGCTACTTTTACCTATTTTTCCATATTAACCTTAGAAGCACTTTATCAAGTTCTAAAAAAAAATATATATATCCTGTTGGGATTACTATTGGAAGCACTTGGATGTAGTTATTAAACGCTTGGCTTCTGGAATCTGGCTTATCTGGTTTGGGAATCCAAGTTCATTCATCCACTGGGTGACTGACCTTGGTAGAGAAAATTATTGTCTTAGACTTGTTTTCTTATTTGGAAAAAAGAAAAGGTTCAAAGGATTATTGTGGAGATTGAATGAGAGAATATGTATTTTTCCTCCAAAAACACGTTTCTTTTTTTTTTTTTTTTACTTTTTATGTTTCTCAGTAAACTTTTATTTTAAAAAATGAAGGTCTGGATTTCCTCTTGTTAGGGTTTGCTCTGAGTTTTCTGGTGTCTTTTGCTTGTTTTGCTCTTTGTGTATTCATGTTCCCCTCTACTCATGTCTTAGGACAGGCAGCGTTGCATGATGTTGGTGAGTACAGCCTGTGGTGCTGAGGGCAAGTTACTTACCTTTCAAATTCTCAGTTTCCTCAGAATTCAAACTTCATGGCATAGTGTGGATTAAAAGAGGAAATATTCATACACCACTTACCAAGTGGCATTTAGTAAATGATTGCTACTGTTACCGGCAAGTTTGTTGATTTAAAGGAGAGCCTTTGTCTGGGTTGGGCTCACTCTTGTTTCTCTTTGCTTCTTCCCTTAGCCCCTGCCCTTCATTGAGAGGAAGCCCAGGTGATGGCTGTCATGCCCCTGAGAGCCTGGCACCAGGTGAGCTGTGATTCCCTCAGGTCAGCCTTGGAGAGATCTGATTTGAAGGAAGTGGGGGATGAGAGAGATGATTCAGGCAAAAGTCTTAGAGCCAAAGCAGTAGGAAGACCCTTGTTGATTCTCTTCAGTAGGACTGGATGCCAGGGAAAGCTGATGATGAGGAATTGAACAGCCAGAAGCCCAGCAAGTGATGGCTGGAGAGAGTGTCCTTGGCAGCAGAAGCCTAGGCTCCTGCACTCTGAGGATCTCTGTTGAGCTAGATGGTTCCCAGTTTCAGCGGTTCCTCCTACAGAGGGACCTGTGAGAATGAAGGACTCAGGCTGGTGCTGTAGGTATTGATTACACAGTGAGAGTAATCGAGATTAGCGAGGTCACAAGGTTCTTGGGAAGTAGGGGCAGAGCGGTGGCAGGAAGAAGACAAGAAAAAGTGGGCTTGTCCCATTTATTAAAGAAGTTGAGGGCTTCCCTGGTGGCGCAGTGGTTGAGAGTCCGCCTGCCGATGCAGGGGACACGGGTTCGTGCCCCGGTCCGGGAAGATCCCGCATGCCGCGGAGCGGCTGGGCCCGTGAGCCATGGCCGCTGAGCCTGCACATCCGGAGCCTGTGCTCCGCAACGGGAGGGGCCACAACAGTGAAAGGCCAGCGTATTGCAAAAAAAAAAAGAAGAAGTTGGCTTCAGAATCAGGGAAAATATATTTTCATTGAGGTCAGTGCTGTTGGCTAATCAAGGCAGGGGGCTATAATAGGAATAATCTGCACTAGGACAGAACACCTGAAGTGAGGGATCCCATAAAGCCTCAGTGGCTTTGTGGCCTTGAGCCAGTCACTTAACCTCTTTGCACCTTAACTTCATCTGTGAGATGAACATTAAGTACCTTACATTTGTGGGACAGGGAAATTGATTTCTTGAGTTGATTTTACTTTTTGAGACTGATGAGTTGCTGGGTGTTCCTTAACCATTTCCTTCTTCCTGGGACTTATTTATCCAGTAACTTATCATCTATGAACTATATCCTAAGTCCCAATCCTGGATTTCTGGTATCTGGCAGGTCCTTCTGCCTACTGCCTCACCAAGACATTATCTTTCTTGTTGCTCCCGTCCTCTTCTGATCTTCTGTAAGTTGTTAGTGAAGTTACTGGTATCACCGTGTCGCAATCCTGACCACTCAGTTTCTAGGTTGCTGAGTAATTGTTGACTCTCTTCCTCCTTGATACCACTTTCAGAGAGTTACCAAGTCTCATTGCTTCTGCCTACTATCTCTTCCACTTGTCCCATCTTTTATATTGCCCTCATTCAGGGTTTGTCATTCCTTTTCTGGGATTTTGTTGGCAGAGTTTCCCAGATAGTTTTTCAGTGTACAGTCTTGTGCTTTCCCATCTCCAGCTGTTACCTGATAGAGCTTGGTTTCCTGAGCTCGGATTTTATCCTGTAGTCCAGGGTTCTCAGACTTTGGTGTGCGTCAGAATCACCTGGAGGACTTATGGAAGCACAAATTGCTTTTGGATTGGGGCCTGTGAATTTGCCTTTGCAACAAGTTCCTATGTGATCCTGCTGCTGCTCTGGGGAACCACACTTGGAGAACCACTGTTGTAGTTAGTCGTGACTCATTCAAGGAAGTCATTCAGTTGACTGAGTCAATTTGTCATTTTAAGTTGTTGATTGTATGGCTGGCTGAAGATGGATTCAGAACAGGACAGGCCTGGAATTGGAGTTAAGTATCCCCAGCCCATACTACTGTACTGATTGTACCATAGTGAAGAGGAGTCAGATTCCAGAAACATATAGACAATAAAATTGGCAGGATTTGATTACTGACTATTTATCGGAAATGAGTAGTGACTAGGGCAAGTTAGTCTAGTATGAATTTCAATTTTCTAACTTAGGAGACTGGGATGAAATTCGCACTGTTAAATGAGAAACAACACTGTCACTCACTGTGCCAGTTAGTTATGTGAATTGAAAATAGGGTCAGTTTGGCAGGGGGCAGGAAGGGGGGATGCGTTTGGTGTTAGATGGGTCAGATGTGTTAGGTCCCCCAGGGAGTCTGAGGCAGTGCTGGGGAGATCTGCAGAATCAGTTGAGGTGTTGGAAGGTGGCAGGATATTCACTGTGCATTCAGGTAACCAGGTTTGATAGCAAAGTCTGGGGAATGAATAAGAGTTTTATAAACCAGATCCTGAGTTCTCTGGGAAGGTAGAGTTGGGACCATCAGGGAAGGGAAAGGGTGACTATTAAAAAACCATGAGCCTTAGTTAGCAGAAACAATTACAGATTGTCTTGGAGGTATAAAGAAAAGCAGTTAAAACTTCCCAGCAGCAATTTGATTCCAGAAGCATCTTCTCCCAGGAAAACGCATCAGGAAGAAGAATAGACTGCCCCCGGCAGCACTGAGCTGTCTCTACTGGACATTCTTGAGCACAGGCTGTACAACCCCTTCTTCAAGCAACAGATGAGGGTTGGATGAGACCAGTCATCAAGGCAAAAATGTGACTCTGTTCCTGTCATGTGGACTTGAGGTTTAGGGTAGAATGAGCATGTGTGGGGAACAGATGGATTGACTGGGCACTTGGGGCAGTGAAGGGGGAACAGGTCAGTCCTGAGATGCTACCTCTGAGTGGTGTCTGGAGAGACTGAAGCTAATTGTTTCCTTGTAGTTGCAACAATAAAAGACAGAGTTTTATAAAATCACAGAGATTTTGCTCTAGGAATATTAATTAATGGGAGACTTTCCAGGGTTTTCAAAATCTGTCGTGTTTTATGACACTAAATTTTGTGTTCAAATGGAAACTCTTCTGGTAGTGAGAGAAGTTCCAGATTTTTGGTTGTAGCAATAGTCATTTAACACTCACTTCTTTCACATTTTCTCATTACTCATCCTTAATAAGACCCCTCCCTCATACTGTCCCCTGTACCCCCCACTCTGGCCCTGAGCCATAGAATTGGCTCCGGGGCAGCAGGAACGTCTTGTTTTAGGAGGTGGTGACCTTTGAGGACGTGGCTGTATACTTCACCCAGACAGAATGGGCTGGCCTTTCTCCTGCACAGAGGGCCCTGTACAGAAGTGTGATGCTGGAGATTTATGGGAACTTGACGTCTCTGGGTAAGGCCACTTTTCTCCTGGGACTCAGATCTATGCTTTCCCATTTCCTTCCTTTTTTCCTTCTTATCAGCCGGAGGTGTGGTGTGGAAAGGGAGGAGTCATCTCTTATATCCTTCACTGATGGTTCTGGGACTGAGACCAAATGACCCACTTGAGAGCTTGCTGGGTAGGGACAAGTCTTGGGTCAGTTCGGTCTCAATATAGGGAATTGCTGTCGCCTGGTAAGAGTATGATCTGTCCTCCCAGGGGCTCTGCACAGTAAGGAATAAGTAGCATCCATTGCCAGATAAGTTCTCAGCTTGTTGCTGTCTCCCCGTAGTCTAGGGAAGGGTATAACCCCTTCCCTGTGTTTGCATATGTCCTGCAGGGATCGCTAACTTACGTACTCTTACGTGTTGTTTTAGGAAGAGGTCACAAATGCTCAGTTTCCACTTGAGCAAAAATCTTGGCTTTCCCCAGTCCTGAGCCCTATTCTGTGGATCTGTTTTATTATCACTGAGACTCCTGAGCTTTTCCTTCTTTTGACACAGCAGACACAGGACTGAAAGGTGCCATTTTCTACCCCTTTTCAGGATACCCAGTTCCCAAACCTGCATTGGTCTCACTTCTGGAGAGAGGGGATTTGCCTTGGGGCCTGGAGACACGGGATGATCCCCCTGCACAGGGGACCAAAGACATCTGTAAAAGTAAGTGAGGCAGGTTTGGGAACAGCAGCTACAGAGCTTTACAGAGCAGTATATTTTAAAATGAACCATGCTGGGAAGGATTTAAATAAAACAGATAATTTCTCAAAATAGGTAAAATATGAAACCATTTCCACCAATTTTAATTCTTCCTAACATATTTCCAATTAACAAATCTCATAATTCTCGAATCTATTGCTCCTTTCTTCTTTTTTAATTAAAAAAATGTTTTTTATTGAAGTATAATTGACATATAACAAATTAGTTTCAGGTATAGAAATAATGATTTGATATTTGTATACGTTGCGTTAATGATGACCACAAGAAGTCTAGTTAACGACCGTCCCCTTACATAATTACAAAATTTTTTTTTCTTCCAGTGAGAACTTTTGATTTACTCTCAGCAACCTTCAAATATGCAGTACAGTATTGTTAATGCTAGTCACCATGCTGTACATTACATTCCCATGACTTATTTTATAACTGGAAGTTTGTACCTTTACCTATTTCTCTCACTCCCTACCCCTGCCTCTAGCAACCACCAACCTGTTCTCTGTAACTGTGAGCTTGGTTTATTTGTTTTTGTGTGTGTGGTTTCCTTTTTTTAGATTTTAGATATAAGTGAGATTATACTGTATTTGTTTTTCTTTGTCTGACTTATTTCACTTAGCGTAATGCTCTCGAGGTCCATCGACGTTATCACAAATCGCAAGATTTCCTTCTTTTTTTATGGCTAAATTAACATTCTTCTGTGTGTGTGTGTATGTATCTATCAATCACATTTTCTTTATCCATTCAGCCATCAGTGGACACTTAGCTTGCTTCAGTATCTTGGCTATTATAAATAATGCTGCAGTGAACATAGGGGTGCATATATCTTTTCTAGTTAGTGTTTTCATATTCTTTGGTTAAATACCAAGTGTTTTCATTTTCTTTGGAATTCCTGGATCACATGGTAGTTCTCTTTTTAATTTTTTTTTTTTAAAGCTTATTTATTTATTTATTTATTTTTGGCTGTGTTGGGTCTTCGTTTCTGTTGCGAGGGCTTTCTCCAGTTGCGGCCAGCGGGGGCCACTCACTGCCGTGGCCTCTCTTGTTGCAGAGCACAAGCTCCAGATGCGCAGGCTTAGTAGTTGTGGCTCACGGGCCTAGTTGCTCCGCGGCATGTGGGATCCTCCCAGACCAGGGCTCGAACCCGTGTCCCCTGCATTGGCAGGCAGATTCTCAACCACTGCGCCACCAGGGAAGCCCCTCTTTTTAATTTTTTGAGGAACCTCCATACTGTTTTCCATGGTGGGTGTACCAGTTTACATTCCCATCAACATTGCACAAGGGTTCCCTTTTCTCCACATCCTTGCCAACACCTTATTTCTTGTCTTTTTGATAATAGCCATTCTAATCAGTGTGAGGTGATATCTCATTGTGGTTTTGATTTGCATTTCCCTGATGATTAGTGATGTTGAGCATCTTTTCACGTGCCTGTTGGCTGTCTGTCTTCTTTGGAAAAATGTCTGTTCAGATCTTCTTAGTTTTTTTTTTTTTTTTTTGCGGTATGTGGGCCTTTACTGTTGTGGCCTCTCCCGTTGCGGAGCACAGGCTCCGGACGCGCAGGCTCAGCGGCCATGGCTCACGGGCCTTGCCGCTCCGCAGCATGTGGGATCTTCCCAGACTGGGGCATGAACCCGTGTCCCCTGCATCGGCAGGTGGACTCTCAACCACTGCGCCACCAGGGAAGCCTCTTCTTATTTTTTAATTGAATTGTTTGGGGGTTTTTTGCTATTGAGTTGTATGACTTCTTTATATATTTTGGATATTAACCCCTTATCAGATATATGGTTTGCAAATATTTTCTCCTGTTCATAGGTTGCCTTTTCATTTTGTTGGTTTCCTTTGCTGTGCAGAAGCTTTTTAGTTAAATGTAGTCCCACTTGTTTATTTTTGCTTTTGTTGCTTTTGCTTTTTCTGTCAGGTTCAAAAGGTCATCTCCTAGACCTATGTCAGGAGGTTACTGCCTATGTTTTCTTCTAGGAGTTTTATGGTTTCAGGTCTTACTTATGTTCAAGTCTTTAATCCATTTTGAGTTAACTTTTGTGTCCATTGCTCCTTTCTGAGTTTCATCATTGCTTGTCTCAGAGGCCCTCCTTCCTTGGATGGGATAGATTTATTCAGGAGCAGTTTTTGAGCACTTGCCATGTGCCAAGCTTTGATTTAGAAGCTCTGGAGGATGTAAGTTATGGAGACAGATGTTTAGAGCTGCAAAATGTGTGCCAAGTGCTGTTGTTGATGTATAGGCAGTGGGCTGTGAAGCATAGCAGGAGGAGAGGTTAGAGTAATTTCAGTTTAGAAGCTCAGGTGATGCTCCTTTAGTGGCAGGGCCATTTATTCTGAGTTCAACAGATAAGAATGGGTTGCAGATGGGAAAAAAAGGAAGGTAGTCTGACTGGAGGAAGGGAATAGAAGATCCACTTCAATTTCTGGCATAATATAATATCTGACAGAGACTAGTATCTGAAATATATAAACAACTTTCCATCTCAACTGTTCTCTGCTTTTGAATATTTGGCACTTTCATTTTATTAGTCTTGTGTCAATAGCAGGCTGATGTTGGGAGTTTTAGTAATCTCTAAAATCTCTATCCAGTAGTCCCCCCTTATCTGTGGGGCATACATTCTAAGACCCCCAGTGGGTGCCTGAAATTGTGGATAATACTGAACCCTATGTAGTTGTTCCTGGGTATCTGTCGGGGATTGGCTCCAGGACCCCTGTGGATACCAAAATCTGCAGATGCTCAAGTCTCATACATAAAATGGCATAGTACAGTAGGCCTCCTGTAACTGCGGGTTCTTCATTCGTGGTTACAGAGGACTGACTGTGTATATGCCATGTCTTTTTCTATACATACATACCTATGATAAAGTTTAATTTATAAATTAGGCACAGTAAGAGAATATCTAAATTGCCAGCCTCACTCCTCTTGCACTTTGGGGCCATTATGAAGTAAAATAGGGGTTACTTAAACACAAGCACTGCAATACCGCAATGGTCAATCTGATAACTGAATCAGCTACTTAGTAATAGGCAGGTAGCATATACAGAGGGATGATTTACATCTGATCACAGTGGGATGGCTCTAGTTTTCATCATGCTACTCAGAACAGTGCACAATTTAAAACTGAAGAATCGTTATTTCTGGAATTTTCCCTTTAATATTTTCAGACCATGGTTGACAAGGAAACAGAAACTACAGAAAGGGAAACTGCAGATAAGGGGGAATGACAATAATTTTCAGTGTTCTTTTGTTTTCTAGTATAATCCTCAGGTGGCATTTTTGTTTTCTGTTTGTTATGTCAGATGCTGGGACCAACACTAACAATGAGTTAACACCAACATGGGGAGTTTCTGAAGAAAGAGATATGATGATGTTACATGGGCCACAGAAGAATGTTCTTAAGAGAAACAGCTTCCTAGAAACATGTGAACTGGAGAAGCACCAGGAAATCCCCACAGTGAAAAACATTAGAGAAAAGGTTCCAAGAATCCACTATAATAGGAAACCCTTCAGATGTGAGGAATGTGGCAAATGCTTCAGCTATTTTTCTTACTATGTTAGACACCAGAGAATCCACACTGGGGAGAAACCCTTTGAGTGTAATGAGTGTGGAAAAGCCTTTAATGGCAATTCTTCATTAATTCGACATCAGAGAATCCACACTGGAGAGAAACCCTATCAGTGTGAAGAGTGTGGGAGAGCCTTTAATGATAACGCAAATCTGATCAGGCATCAGAGAATCCACAGTGGGGACAGACCCTATCTCTGCACGGAGTGTGGAAATGGTTTCACCAGTAGTTCTGAGTTTGTTATACACCAGAGAATTCACACTGGGGAGAAACCCTATGAGTGTAATGAGTGTGGAAAAGCTTTTGTTGGTAATTCACCACTGCTGCGACATCAGAAAATCCACACTGGAGAGAAACCTTATGAGTGTAATGAGTGTGGCAAAAGCTTCGGACGGACTTCTCATCTTAGTCAGCATCAGCGTATTCACACAGGGGAAAAGCCTTATTCTTGTAAAATATGTGGGCAAGCCTTCAATTTTCATACAAAACTAAATCGGCACCAGCGAGTCCACAGTGAGGTGAAACCCTTTGACTGTGTAGATTGTGGAAAAGCCTTTAGTGCTCAGGATCAATTAAAAAGGCATCTAAGAATCCATATTCAGGAGACTTCCTATGTGTGTGATGAGTGTGGAATAGTCTTTACTAGCAAAAGAAATCTGCTTCAGCATCAAAGAGTCCATACTAGAGAGAAAACCTGTGAATATGTCAAGTATGAAAAAACCTTTAGGACTTCTTCCCAGCTAGATCATATCTACCCTGGAGAGAAGCCAGTGCTGGATGTTGGATGTTTTGGCCTCCCAGAATTTTTTACCCCCTTTTACTGGTAATAGTACACTAAATTTCCTTTTGGATTCCGTCTTCCACTCAGGGGTAGAATTTGTGACACAGCCCCAGCTCAGCTGCAGGTTCCTTCCCTCAAGCTATAGCTGTTGGTTCAGATGTCAGTAGATAACCCAAGATAGTCCAGTTAGAATCCCAGACTTGGCAAGAGTTAATAACCTTGTAAATGGTGAGTGTGGCCCTGGCACAACAACCAGATGGCAGACTGTGGCCTGGCAATCCTTTCGCCTTCCAGTTGTTAACAAACTTTTGATATTCCTACTCATTAAGATCTTAATCACTCATACTCGTTAAGCAGCTGGGCCTCCTAATGGGCAGTTTCACAGTGGCTGAATGGTGTTGGAGAGCCACGTGTGCCCATGTGGACTTTGGAAAGCCTGCCAATTATGAATTCCATGGTACTGAATAATCCTCGAACCTCCCAGTACTTCACTGAACAAGAATTTTCTGCCACCCTTAGCATTTGGTGTCTGCTCTTTGTCGTGGAGAGAGGAGACTGGAAAAATGAGCAATGTTTGTTCTTTGGGAGTGGTTGATTAATGTGGCTGGGGAGCAGGCATGAGTTCTGGGCTACCACCCCCACCCCCAGGAACAAGAGTGAGGTCTGTGTGCCTTCCTAGGGCACATGAGCTATGCAAGGACCTGATGCCCAAGGCAGGAGCCTCGAGTTTACCATCATCATCAACCTTGCTTTTCATCAAATGGAAAAGCTTCTTGCTGTCGTGAAAGGATAGCAAGAACATTAGATGGGTGGCTGCAGCCCCTAACCCTAAGTGAATCCCTTTCTACCTTGTGCTTCAGATTCTGTGCTGTGCAGTGGGTGGTCAGTGATAGGGAATCTGCTGCTTTCACCGAGCCAGCATCTGTCCTCATGTCCAAGTGCAGCACCTCAGCTTTGGGAGCTACATCTTACCTGCTTCCAGTCCAAATAGTTTCAGAGGGCTGACCCCACATTCCACCCACCTGGCCGATCCCATCTTCCATCCTCTGATTGCTGTGATCAGTGCAAGGATGAGAATGTTATCCAAGCCAGGCCAAAGGCATTCTAAGCCATGAGTTTTCAAGGAAGCCTACTGAAGGAGAAACCATTCCCAGTATGGACTTTAAGCTTGTGTCATTTTGGAGTTGCTGGATGCAATGAGAGAAACTGTGCCTGTGAATGGGACCACAAGGCACTCAGCAGGCTGACGGTCGGAGAGGGACCAGGTCGCACTACAAGCATGTGAGCCCTTGGACCTGACACCTCTGAACCCAGTTTTCAACTTGTCTCTTGTAAGGATTAATTTCTGTCATTTAAAATATTTATTTGAGTAAGCATGTCTAGTCCCTTGTAATCAAATAAGTCCTGACACATCAGGATCATTTTTTTAATTTTATTTATTTACTTTTGGCTGCATTAGGTCTTCATTGTTACATGCAGGCTTTCTTTAGTTGTGGTGAGTGAGGGCTGCTCTTCATTGTGGTGCATGAACTTATTGCAATGGCTTCTCACTGCGGAGCACAGGCTCTAGGCGTGCGGGCTTCAGTAGTTGTGGCACTCGGGCTTCAATAGTTGTGTCTTGCAGGCTCTAGAGCGCAGGCTCAGTAGTTGTGGCACATGGGCTTAGTTGCTCCACAGCATGTGGGATCTTCCCAGACCAGGGCTCGAACCCGTGTCTCCTGCATTTGCAGGCAGTTTCATAACTACTGCGCTACCAAGAAAGCCCACATCAGGATCATTGATTCCTGAGACTCCCTCTGGCATGGTGTCCTCATTGGGCGGGGCATGTCTGGGGAAGATAAAGACACTGGGTGGGGTCAGATTTAAGGGGAGCTGCCAAACAACTCTGTCCCTGTTTCCTCTGTGTCCCAGGAGGGGGAAATCCCAGAACACGGAGAGAACTAGCAAGGAGAAAGGGTCAGAGGATGGTTAATTGGTCTGCTTGTATTTTCCATATTAAATGGGGGTGTTTTTCACCTGTTGGAATCATCCAGAACATCTGCCAGGAACTCCTGACAGTCTATATATTTATTGGACTCCTACACTAAAATAATCCATGAAAATCTATCAACTTATTTTACCTGTAACAACTGGCAATTCCTTAAGGACAAATATCTTCAGACTTCCAACAGTCAGTTGCATTTATTGGCAGGCAACTTTTATCAGCCTCATTGCTTTTTTGTTTTTAAAAGCCCCTCTTTCTCTTCCCCAGAAATTCTTTTGTTAAAGCAGGAAGGTAGCTAGATGTGAGCAGAGAAAGTGGGGGGGGGCATGGGCCAGATGGCAGGAAACCATGCGTCTTGTAAAAGGCGGGGGTGGGGTGGGGTCCTTGGAACCTCCAAACTGGCAGGAAACCATACATTTTGGGATAAGTGTCCTGGAGGCAAAGAAAGGTAGGAAAAGGTGGGAATCTGGTGTCCGAATGTAACCTTTTGCTCATTATGCTCTCATTACAATAAAATTAGCCTTGCAGATAAGAAGTACCCATCATGCACAGAAGCCATGACACTTCTGATCAAGGCTAAATAAGGACAAAAATTCCTCCTCCCCCCGGGAAGGTGGCGCTGGGGTGAAAATCAGAGAATATGACCCCCAAATCCCTCCCTCCCCAATGAACATAACACCCCATGTAACCGCTTGCCAAAAGAACTCAGGGCAGCTTACTCACCTGAGCCTGCCCACTCTCCCCAAGAGCGTACTATAGCTTAAATAAATCCTCACTTTACTTTCTTGACCTCCCTGTGTCATCTCTGAATTCTGCCTGGGACGAGGCAAGAACCTTTCACTTTCAGGGTTACCTGAATCTGTGTCTCCCAAACAGCAATTCTTAAAGACCCCAAATAAATTCTTTTCCTGTTTGTTGTCTCCTGCATTATGTTATTTTGTTTCTGGTTGACACACTTAGCAATATATACAGAGTCATCTTTGTCTTTGCTTGGGCTTGTGGTTCATTTCTTTCTATTGTTAAATTGTATTCCATTGCATATATAGGAGAGGAAAAATAAATTTTCTTCCACCCTTCTTTGTTCTTGGTTCAGATCCCACCCTGTAATGACCTCATAAAAAGCAACTTCTAATGCATTTATATTATTCCATGTTTGCAGTTTTGAAAAAAAATTAACCAGCCTAAAATAATTCTTATATCAAACAGGCATATTTGGGGGTCCATATGCTCTTACCCTTGACATGTAGGTGCCCCAATAATCTTATGCGTTCATCTACAGAAGAACATCCTAATATCTTTAAGCTTTTAGCCATTATGAATAGAACTTGTGTATAATTTTATGGTAGTTTTTGTTTGAACACAGTTTTTCAAAGCAATTGTCTAAATACTAGAGGTCTGATTTTTCTATCCTATGCTAAGACTTTTTTAGTTTTGGAAAAAACTGCCAAACTGTCTTCCAGAGTGATTGTACCTGTACTCCACCAGCAGAGCAGGAAAGTTCCTGTTGTTCTTCCCCCAGTTGATATTGTCATTTTTTGGAGTTAGCAGTTCAAATAGGTGTGCAGTGCTAGCTCATTGTTGTTTTAATTTGTATTTCCCTAATGGTATATGAAGTTGAGTATATTCTTGTATGCCTGTTTACACTCTGTATATCTTCTTTGGCCAGGAGTCTGTTCCGATCTTTGACCATTTTTAATGAGGTTTTGTTCTAGGGTTCTTGGGAAAATTTGATTATAAATCCTTTATTAGCTATGTGCTTGGCAAATATTTTTCTCTCAATTTGTGGTTTTTCTAATTTTATAAAATCCACATTATTAACTTTTTTCTTGTTGTTGATAGGCTTTTGGTGGTGTGTGTTAAGTCATCTCCACACCCAAGGTCATGTAGATTTTTTTTCCGTTTTCTTCTAGAATTTTTATAGTTTTTTAATTTAAGTTTGTGGACAATTTTGGGTGAGTTTGGGTATAAGTTGTAAAGTTTATGTCTATATTCGTTTCATTCCATGTTTTCTAATTAATTACTTGGAGAGTAGTGTCCAGTTTTCCCAATACCATTTTTTCAGGGGACTGTCCTTTCCCTGTTGTATGTTCTTGGCCCTACTGTCATGAATTAACTAACCACACATATGTGGGTTTATTGCTGGGCTCTCTATTCTGTTCCTTTATTCTGTGTATCTGTGTTTGTGACAGTTCCACACTGTTTTGGTTACCTTAGTTCTGTGATACAGTTTGAAGTCAGAGGGGGAGATGCCTCCAACTGTTTTCTTTTTTCTCAGAATCCCTTTGGCCATTCAGGATCCTATGTGGTTCCATACAAATATTATTATTTCTGGTTTTATGAAAAATGCCATTGGAAATTTAATCAAGATTGCATTGAATCTGTAGATGGCTTTGGGTAGAATGGACATTTTAGTAATAGTAATTCTTCCAATCCATGAGCACAGAATATTTTTCTATTTATTTGTGTCTTCCATTTTTAAAATCAGTGCTTGATAGTTTTCTGAGTACAGGTCTCTCATGTCCTTGGTTAATTTATTCCTAGGTATTTTGTTCTTTCTGATGAAGTTATAAATGGGATTTTCATAATGTCTCTTTCTAGTGGTTCATTATTAGTGCATAGAAACTTAACTGATTTTTGTATATTGATTTTATAGTCTGCAACTTCACTAAATTTTATTCCAACAGTTTTTTTTGTGGAGTGATGTGGAAAGTTGTAATTCTAAAATCCCACTGTTTCTACTGTATCCCAGGTCATCCATAACACCCAAGACATGGTGGCTCCTAGTGTAATCTTCTTACGGTGTCTCTTAATAACATGTGGACTCCTACAAGGCCAATTAACATCACAGCTTTCGTTGAACTGGATCTGGGTAAGTCTTGGCATTTATAACGAAGTTCGATGTGTTCTGTTTTTCTGGCATGGTATTGACATGGTTGTTTTGAAAAGTAACTTCTAGTAATTTCACACATATAGAAAATTTTCCACAAAAGTAAAAAGTATTCACATTTGCCACTTCACACAAAATACTCCAGTGTGTTTTACCCAAAACAGGGACTCTCCCTGAGAACCAGCACATAAGCCCCAAATCAAGAAATTATATGGTACCCACATTATAATTTAATCCACAAGCCCAGTTTAACTTTCACCAGCTGTCCAAATGTTTGAAAGTATCTTTTTCCATTCTGATCCGGTTTTCTGTTTTTTGGAATGATTACTTAGATTTTCCCTTATTTTTATAACCTTAATGGATTTAAGGCACACAAGACAAGTATGTGATCAGGGTGGCCTTTTCTGTATGGCTTTTTTCAGTACGGATGTTTTCAGTGTTCATCCATGTTGTAACACTTATCAGTACTTAATTCATTTTTCCCCACTGTTATTAAAAATACATGACATGACATTTACCATTTAAACATTTTAAGTGTACAGTTCTGTGGCATTAGCTACCTTCATACTGTTGTACAAATAACCGCACCATCCATGTCTAGAACTTTAAAAATTTTTCTCAAGTGAAACTCTGTATCCATTCACTCACAGCCCTCAGCCCCTGGAAACCACATTCTTTTTGTCTCTGAATTTGACTTCTCTGGACTGACTTATTTCACTCAGTATGGTGACTTCAAGGTTCATCCATGTTGTGGCATGTATGAGAATTACTTTAGTTTTAAAGGCTGAATCATGTCCTATTGTGTTTATTCGTTCATACCATATTTTGTTTACTCATTCATCTGTTGATGGGTACTTGGGTTTCTGCCACCTTTTGGCTACTATGAATAATGCTGCTATGAATATGGTTGTACAAATATGTTTCAGTTTCTGCTTTCAAATATTTTGAGTATATATACTGAAGTAGAATTGACAGATCATATATTAATTGTCTGTTTAAGTTTTTGAGGAACTACCATATTGTTTTGCAGAGTGGCACCACCATTTTACTTTATTCCTTTATATGGTATAGGTTAGTTTATGGATTTACCCATTTTATTTATCCATTCACCCTTTGAAGGACATTTTACTTGTTTCTACCTTTTGGCTATTGTGAACTGCACTGCTATGAATATTTGTGTACAAGTTTTTGTTTGCACACCTGTTTTTATTTTTTAATTTATTTTTTATTGAAGTATAGTTGATTTACAATGTGTTAATTTCTGCTATACAGCAGTGATTCAGTTATACATATATATATATATTTTTAAATATTCTTTTCCATTATTGTTTATCATAGGATACTGAATATAGTTCTCTGTGCTATACAGTAGAACCTTGTTTATCCATTCTATATATAATAGCTTACATCTGCTCACCCCAACCTCCCACTCCATCCTTCCCCCACCCCCCTCCCCCTTGGCAACCACAACTCTGTTCTCCATGTCTGTCTGTTTCATAAATAGGTTCATTTGGGTCATATTTTAGATTCCACATATAAGTGATATCATACGGTATTTGTCTTTCTGACTTACTTCAATTAGTATGATAATCTCTAGTTGCATCCATGTCACTGTAAATGGCATTATTTCATTCTTTTTTATGGCTCAGTAGTATTCCATTGTATATATGTATGCCATCTTCTTTATCCATTCATCTGTCGATGGACATTAAGGTGGTTTCCATGTCTTGGCTGTTGTGAATAGTGCTGCTGTGAACATAGGGGTGCATGTATCTTTTTGGATTAGAGTTTTGTCTGGATATATGCCCAGGAATGGGCTTGCTGGATCATATGGTAGTTCTATTTTTAGTTTTCTGAGGAACCTCCATACTGTTCTCCATAGTGGCTGCACCAACTTACATTCCCACCAACAGTGTAGGAGGGTTCCCTTTTCTCCACATCCTCTCCAACATTTTGAATACCTGTTTTCAATTTTCGGGGGTCTATAGGAGTGACGTTGTTGTACCATATGATAATTGTATTTTTATCTTTTATTGGAAATGCCAAACTATTAATGCACATAAGCTGCACCATTTTCCATTTCCACAAGCAATGTTGGGTTTCATTTTCTCTACAGTGTTAACGTTTGTTAATTTCTGTTTTTTGATTATAACTATTTTAGTATGTGTGAAGGAGTACTGAATTATGGTATTACTTTGCATTTCCAGCACAACAACTGATGTTTTACACCTTTTCATGTGCTTGTTGATTATTTGCTTTTCTTGTCTGGGGACAGGTCTATTCAAGTCATTTTCCATTTTAAAATTTGTGTTGTCTTTTTGTTGATGTTTTGTAAACGTTCTTGATATATTCTGAAGAACAGATTCTTGTCTGATATAATACAATGTGCAAATATTTTCTTCCTTTCTGCCGGCTGTGTTTTCACTTTTTGGATATCATCTTTTGATGCACAAAAGTTTTTAAAATTGAGGAAATATAATCTATCCATTATTGCATGGTTATTGTAACCTTCTGCCTTTGCTTATCTGTAACTATCAATTCCAAATGTAAGATGCCAGCCTACCACCTCTGTCCTACATTGAATTCATTGCTTGCTCCCTTTAGATTACAGATATAGTAGTATTACTATTGTTAGGTATTACCACCATGGGAAAGAACTTACAGAGTCCAGTATTTATGTATAGCACATTTTGCCTTTGCTCTGCAGAGTCCATTTATTTCCATAGTTACTTAAGTCAGCACCTTTTGCCCTACCAACAGTGAGTTTTTTCCGTACATTTCTAAATCAGTTAGGTTCTTTGTCACATCTGTATTCCATCCTGTGACACTCCCATATCATAAATAAATTTGATTATGATTTACTTGTTGGGTTGTAAAAACCCATGGGTTTAGATTAATGCATAGTGGCAAGTATCCATCAAAGTACCATATAGAACATTTCAAACCCCACACCATAACTTGTTTCCCATCTTTTTTTTTTTTAATAAATTTATTTTATTTTTGGGTCTTCATTGCTGTGCGCAGGCTTTCTTTAGTTGCAGTGAGCAGGGGCTACTCTTCGTTGCAGTACACGGGTTTCTCATTGCAGTGGCTTCTCTTGTTGCGGAGCATGGGCTCTAGGCGCACAGGCTTCAGTAGTTGTGGCTCACAGGCTCTAGAGCGCAGGCTCAGTAGTTGTGGCACACAGGCTTAGTTGCTCTGTGGCATGTGGGATTTTCCTGGCCCAGGGCTCGAACCCGTGACCTTTGCATTGGCAGGCGGATTCTTAACCACTGCGCCACCAGTGGGAAGCCCTACCATCTTTGTTTTGCCTATTCCCGAATGTCATATAAGTGGGGTCATACAGTGTGTACCTCCTCAGACTGGATTTTTTCACTTAGCAATACTGTATACTTGTAATATTAATCCTTGTTTTTTGCAAAGGTTGATGGTTTATTCCTTTCTATGTCTGAATAGTATTCCATTGCATGTGTATGAGAGGAAAAATAATTTTCCCTCTACCCTCCTAGGTTCTTGGTTGAGAAGTGCCCCCCATAATAAAAGATTACCATCAGAAGAACAAAGAGAAGTTTAATAACATTTGTACTTCCTATATGCATGGGCGATGCCCAGGAAAAATTAGTCCCTGAAATGGCCTAAGTCATCACCTTAAATACCATCTTCACCTAAAAACAAAAGAAGGGCTTCCCTGGTGGCACAGTGGTTAAGAATCCGACTGCCAATGCAGGGGACACGGGTTTGAGCCCTGGTCCAGGAAAATCCCACATGCAGCAGAACAACTAAGCCCGTGAGCCACAACTACTGAGCCTGCGCTCTAGAGCCTGTGAGCCACAACTACTGAGCCCGCATGCCACAACTACTGAAGTCCGTGAGCCTAGAGCCCGTGCTCTGCAACAAGAGAAGCCACCACAATGAGAAGCCCGTGCACCACGACGAAGAGTAGCCCCTGCTGGCTGCAACTAGAGAAAGCCCGCGTGCAGCAATGAAGACCCAATGCAGCCAAAAATAAATAAATTAAAATAAATTAAAATTTAAAAATTAAAAAAAAATTAAAAAAAGAAAACGCAGATTTAAGTCCCGGCCTTCTCTACTGATAAGTGTTTCATGAGATTTAGTCATCTGTCTATTCCTGGTACAGAGAGGGAGACAACTTTTTAAATGGAGATTTCCCTTATAAATGTAAATTTCCTTCACAAAAGTGTAATCTTGACTTGGTTTCCAGAAATTGTCTTTTTTAAAAACAATCAAGCCAAAATAATCCTTACACCAAACAGGCATATTTTGGGGTAGCATATTCTGTTCCCCCAACATGGATGTACCCCAGTTTTCTTATATGTTCATCTGTTGAAGGGCATACTGATTTCTTTTAAGTTTTTAGCCATTCTGAATAGAGATGCTATGCTTAATTGCATCCTCGTTTTTGTTTGGACCTAGTTCTGCAAAGCAGTTGTCTAAATACTGGAGGCAGGATGTTGGCTCTTTAGGTGAGATTTGTTTAGCTTTGGAAAATGTCTTACAGAGTAGCTGTATATTTATTTTACTGGCAGTGATGTATAGCTCCCATTGTTCCTCACACTCCATCAATTGGTAGTGTCTTTTTTTTTTTTTTGAGTTCAGCAGTTTTAATAGTTGTGCAGTGCTATCTCATTGTTTTAATTTGTAAGTCCCTAATGATGTTGAGTATATTTTTGTATGCTTACTTACTATCTACTTTGGCCAGGTCTCCATTCAGATTTTACCCATTTCTAATGGGGTTGTTTGTTCTATAGTTCTTGATATAATGAGTACAAATCCTTTATCAGATAAGTGTTTTGCAAATCTTTTTCTTTCCGTTTGTGGCTTATCATGGGATTTGGGGCTCCATTTGAGTCTGAATTTTCAAATTTAGTGGATTCGTTAGACCTGCCAGCTGAGAGCAGGGCCTCCAGTGGAAGGTAAGTGGCTGAGGCTTGCACTTCCAAACTGGCCAGCAGGTGGAGCCAAGTCCACCTCTCTGACTTTCGAGGCTAGTGCGTCTTCAGCCAGAGGACTTGATTCCATGCAGCTGACCGGGGCTTGGTCTTTTCAGGATTCTCCAGGGCTTTGGCTTCCGGACAATGACTGGCTGAGTCAACATAGACAGGAGGTTGGTCTCCTCCGGACATACTAGTCCATGCAGACAGGAGCCAGTGCCTTCAGGACCTGCTGGGAGGCACCGCCGCAGGAGTAAAAGGTAAAGAAAAAGTGGGGAGAAGCTTCCTGTATGCGGCTGACTGCTGAAGGGGGTCTGTTTTCAGAGAAGCCAGCAGACAGTGGGCTTGATGTGGAAAACTGTGGATTTCAGGTCATTTTGTGTGTAGTGTAGACAGTTTCCAGTGTCTTTCTTTGGTGTGTGGTATCTACTTTCTTTGGCATCAGTTTATTGAGGGGACTTTACCCCAGTGTATGTCCTTGGCAGCTTTGTCATAAATTAAGTGACCACATACATGTGGGTGTATTTCTGGGTTCTCTGTTCTGTTCCTCTGGTACATGTGCCTGTTTTTATGCCAAGTTTTGGTTTTGGTTCCTGTAGCTTCACAGTGTAGTTAGAAGTCAGGGGGCAAGTTGACTCCAGCTGTGTTCTCTTCCTCAGGATTGCTTTGGCTATTTGGGGTCCTTTTTGGTTCCACACAGGATATATAGAATTGTTTGTTCTGTTTCTGTGAAAAATGCCACTTTAATTATGTTAGAGGTTGAATTGAATGTGTACACTGCTTTGGAAGGATGAACGTTTTAAGAATATTCTTCCAGTGCCTGATCACGAATATTTTTATTTGTGTCTTCTTCGGTTTCTTTATTAGTGTCTTACAGTTTTCATTGTGCAAGTCTTTCACATCATTGGTTAAATCTATTCCTAGGTATTTTGTTCTTTTTGATGCAGCTGCAAATGGGGTCGTTTTCTTAATTTTTCTTTCTGATACTTTATTAGTGTATAGAAACTCAAATGATTTTTGTGTATTGCTTTTGTATCATGCAACTTTACTAAATTCATGTATTACTTGTAACTTTTGGCGGTTTGATGTGGAAAATTGTAATTCAAAAATCCCTTTGTTTCTACCACATCCCAGGTCATCCACAACCCCCAAGACACAGTGACTGCTAATAATATAATCTTCCCATAGCACCTCTTAATAATATATGATTCCTACAAGAGCAGTTAGCTTAACCATTTTGGGTGAAATGAATCTGGGTAGGGCTTGGCCTCGTCATGAAGTTTGATGTCTTATCTATTCTTCTGGCATGGTGTTGACATGTTTTGCAAAGTTATTTACTTTCTACTAACTTCAAACATACAGAAAACTTGCAGTAGCAGTACAATGTAGTCTTTATCTGTAAGTTCAGATTCCCCAGTCATCACTGTTTTACCACATATGCCAATTTCAATGACTGTTTCCATTGTGTTTCCACCCCAAAAAGGGACACTCTCCCAGGGAACACCCCTATAACCCCCATATGAGAAATCATTACGGTTTTCACCTTCTAATCCAATCCACTGGCTCCACTTCCACTTCCATCACCTGCCCCAAAGCATGAAAATGTCTTTTTCCATTTTTTTCCAATGTTTCCAAAAAGAAAACATTCCAGTTTTCTTTTTCTGGAAGCAATCTTGAGACCTCCCCTCATTTTCACAGCCTTGATGGATTTAAAGCACACAAGATGAGTATGATCTGGGTGGCCTTTTCTGCATAGCTTTTCTCTTAGGATGTTTTCAATGTTCATACATGTTGTAACTTGTATCAGTACTTCATTCACATTTTCCATTGTGATTAAATATCGAACATAATAACATTTACCACTTAAACCATTTAAAATATATAGTTCTATGACATTCACATTTATATTATTGTACAAATATCCTCACCATCCATCTCCTGTACTTGTTTTATTCCAAGTGAAACTGCATCCATTAAACACTAACTCCTTTCAGCCCTTGTCAACCACATTCTACTTTCTGTCTCTGAATTTCACTTCTCTGGATACCTCATAGAAGTGGGATCATATAATATTCGTCCTTTTGTGACTGGGTTATTTCACTTAGCATAATGACTTTAAGATTCATACATGTTGTAGCATGTGTCTGAATTTCCTTAGTTTTTAAGGCTGAATAATGTACCTTTGTGTATATTATCACATTTTGCTTATCCATTCATCTATCCATGGACACTTGGGTTGCTTGTGCCTTTTGGCCAGTGTAATGCTGCTGTGAATATGGGTGTACAGATATCTGTTTAACTCCCTCCTTTCAAACCTCTTGGGTATATACCCTGAAGTGGAAGTGATGAATCATACTTTGTTTTTGATGAACTGCCATACTGTTTTTCCACAGCAGATGGCACCATTTTGCTATATTTCTATGTATGGCAGAATAATATGGAACTTTTTATAGATCTACCCTCTTTTGCTTCTCCATTCATCCACTGATAGATATTTGAATTTTTTCTACCATTGGGCCAATGTAAGCAATGCTGCTATGAATATTCATGTACAAGTTTTTGTTTGAACTCCTGTTTTCAATTTCAATCTAGGCATTGAGTTCTTGAACCAGACTCTAATTGTATTTTACCTTTTTGGAGGAAATGCCAAACTATACATTTCCACAAGCAATGTGTAAGGGTTCCAATTTCTCTACATTGTTGCCAGCATTTTTGTTTGTTCTTGATTATAATCATTTATTATATGTGAATAGATGTCACTTTGTGGTTTTAATTTGCATGTCCATCATAACATTAAAGAAATATACCTAAGAGGGTTTTATTAGACTCTCAAACCTCAGGACACTGCTTAGTAGACATAGCTGTTGTATAATGAAAAGCTATTCACTTTCTCTTTAAACAAATTTTATAAACCATTAAGCACAAAAACGATCCACCAAAATTCATTACAATATCACAACCACTCAATTAACCCAGTTAACCCAAGCCCACCATAAATTTGTGAAGGTTTTGAAGAAAGACCTACAAAACTACCAAAATAGTACTTAAAACAAATACAGTGTGTGTCATCATTATTCTTAAATGCAATGTAATCATGGCCAGTGATCTGAAAAATCATCATTGTATTTCAGCTATAGAAACACTAATGACCAACATTTTAAAATCCCACCCATTAATCAGAATTGTTAATAATGCATATAATGATCTACCAGCCCCATCAAATAGCTCATGATGAAAATTTCATCCCTGCTTTCTATTTAATTTTACAAATCTTGACAGGGTTATTTTTTGAATTTTTTGGCTCTGTTGGGTCTCCGTTGCTGTGCGTGGGCTTTCTCTAGTTGTGGTGAGCAGGGGCTACTCTTCGTTGCGGTGCGCAGGCTTCTCATTGCAGTGGCTTCTCTTGTTGCAGAGCACAGGCTCTAGGGCGCACAGGCTTCAGTAATTGTGGCACACGGGCTCAGTAGTTGTGGCTCGCAGGCTCTAGAGCGCAGGCTCAGTAGTTGTGGTGCACAGACTTAGTTGCTCCGCATGTGGGATCTTCCCAGACCAGGGCTTGAACCCGTGTCTCCTGCATTGGCAGGCGGATTCTTAACCACTGCACCACCAGGGAAGCCCAACAGGGTTATTCTTACCAATACATTAATACATCAGATACAGTAACTGCCTTCTCATCTATAACTCATATCTACCGAAACAAACTATGGATGAATTATCTGATATGTATATGCAGACGGACCCTTCCTATTCTTATTCTTTGTTTGCTTATTTATCCATGTAGGGCGAGGCCTGTGTTATGGATCTTACACCTTCCTAGAAATATGAAACAACGGAATCGTCCTACTATTTAAGGTAATAGTCCAGCATCCTTTTGAAGAACATCAGTCATGACAAGTCTCCTTTCAGTAATTCCTTACATTGGCATTAACCTAGTCAAATGACTCTTAGGAGGATTCTCAGTTGATAAAGCCACCCTTCCCCTATTCTTCACGTTCCACTTTATCCTCCTATTCATTATTGCAGCTTTAGCAGTTCTTCACCTATTATTCCTTCATGAAACAGGCTCTAATAATCCAACAGGGATCTCATCCTATATGGACAAAATCCCATTTTATCCATACTACACAATTAAGGATATCTTGGGTGCCTTGTTCCTATTTGTAATCTTACTAATACTAGTACTAGTCTCACCTGACCTTCTAGGTAGAGAAAGTTATACTCCACCTAACCTCCTCAGCACTCTCCCTCACATCAAACGAGAATGATACTTCTTATTTTCATATGCAATTCTGTGATCTATTCACAACAAATAGGAAGTGTACTAGTTAGTATTAACCATCTCATTCCTAAGTGATTGATTGTCCCAGTACTTCATACAGTGAAACAATGAAGTATAACATTATGACCTTTTAGCCAACGTTTATTCTGAGTACTTGTAGGGGACCTATTAACAGTAACATGAATTGATCACCCATTTATTATCATCGGACAAACAGCATCTATTCTATACTTTCTCATAATTATAGTCCTTATACCACTAACAAGCATTATTGAAAATAACCTCCTAAAATGAAGAGTCTTTGTAGTATATTTATTACTTTGTTCTTCTCAACCAGAAAAGGAAACCATTTTTCCCTAAGACTCGAGGAAGAAGCTCCAGCCCCACCATCAACACCCGAAGCTGAAATTCCACTTCAACGATTCCCTGAACAACTTGCTTATGGGACATTAACACTGTCTTTAAGTACTGTGTAAGTATTTAAAAGTGACATCTTGAAAACTAACATTACTGTGTACTTTGTGCATTTTTGTGCCCTTCCACATGTGTAAGTATATATATCTTCTTATGCATAATACATGATATGTAATCATAAATTAATTGTCCCATGTATATAAGCAAGTACATCAGCCTATTGATATTACATACACATTAAACAGTTCAACTCACATTAGATTCCAGGGGTAATTGAAGTGATTGATATTATACAGGACATATGTTTATTAATCATACATATCACATAAAGTCAAATCATTTCCAATCATCATGCTTATCATAACCAATAACCAGAGCTTAATAATCAAGCCACAATCAACCCATCCACAAATATGTCTCTCTCCTCGTTCTAAGCCAATGAACCATGAGGATTTCTATAAATGAACTGTATCTGGCATCTGGCTCTTATTACTTCAGGACCATCTCACCTAAAATTGCCTATTCTTTCCTCTTCAGTAATATACCTCGATGGACTAATGGCTAATCAGCCATGTTCACACATAACTGGTTTCATGCTTTTGGTATTTTTAAATTGGGGGGCATGCTGTGACTCAGCTTTGGCCATCAGAGGTCTTAACAGCCGAGAAACTTGTAGCTGAGCTTGAATTGAGTATTATTTTCCAACATCATCTACCATAATATGTTATTGCATCAGTGGTCACAGGATATAGAGCAGTTACACACATACCACACAGGCACACTCATATCTGGTAAACAGCTTGCTTAATCAAACCCCTACCCCACTAATTCTCATACTTTATATACCATTATCACCCTGCCAAACCCCCAAAACAAGTCAAAGCATATAAGATTCAACTAACTCACCTAACAAACATACTGCTGTCACTTCACCAACCCAAAGTAAGTGTAACTCCAAACTTGCCTCTTAACTATACCATTGAATTATGTACATATATAAGGCTTATATAGACAGCCATCCCCCTCGATCTGTCATTTATCTCAAACAAAATTAAAATTACGTTTTAATAATCTGCACAAGAAAAAAATTATTTCAGTATTTTAACACATTGTCAATTTAAATATGATACATACAAAAATCCTACTCAACCTAATGATGAAGCTTAATAATTAAAGCAAGGCACTGTAAATACCTAGTTGAGTTTACTAACTCCATAAACCCATAGATTCGGTCCTACCCTTTCTACTAATTTCAAATAAAATTACACATGAAAGTATCTGCATCCCAGTGAGAATATCCTTTAAATCAAAAAAGATTAAAAGGAGCAGGCATCAAGCACACTAAAAAGTAGCTCAAAACAACTTACTTAACTACGCCCTTATGGGAAATGGCAGTGATAAAAATTAAGCCCCGAACAAAAGTTTTTGAGTAAGTTATATTAACTAATTAGGGTTGATAAATTTCGTGTCAGCCACCTTGGTCATAAGATTAACCCATGTTAATAGAAATCCAGTGAAAAGCGTGTTAAAGATTACTCCAAAATAAAATGAAGTCCTAGCTAAGCTGTAAAAAGCCGTAGCTAAAACAAAAATAAACTATGAAAGTGACTTTCACATTTCTCATTACATGACAGCTAAGATCTAAACTGGGATTAGATATCCCACTATGCTTAGCCGTAAATTCAAATAATTATAACAATAAAATGATTTGCTAGAATACTACCCGCATCAACCTAAAAGTCAAAAGACTTGGCAGCGATTCATACTCCTCTAGAGGAACCTATTCTGTAATTGATAAACTCTGATAAACCTCACCAGCCCTAAGTATTGTCATCCTCAGGAAACTTTGGTAAACAATAGTAAGCAAAATTATCAGGCATCAAAACGTTAGATCAAATTGTAACCTCTGGGAGGGGAAGAAATGGGCTATATTTTGTACCTCAGGAACATAAAATATATAAAATTCTGTAACACACACACACACACACTGACTCCCCCCTCAAAGTGATAACTTCATATCCCAGTAATAAGTTCCAAACATACAAGAGGAGATAAGTGAGCATATTGGAAAGTATGCTTGGATGAATCAAAGTGTAGCTTAAAGAAAAGTACCTGGTTTACACCCAGGAGATTTCATACTGCATGAACACTTTGTACTGAAACTAGCCCAAACTTCCCACCGAATTCAACTACCATAAGTGAATTAAACATTCATTCAACATCTAAAGTATAGGAGACAGAAATTTAAATCTGGTGTTATAAAGTATGCTAAGGGAATGATGAAAGAAGTACTCAAAATACCAAAAAGCAAAGCTTACCTCTTTTACCTCTTGCATAATGATTTAACTAGAAAACTTTAACATAGAGAACTTAAGTTAGATAACCTGAAAGCAGATGAGCTACTTATGAACAGTTTACAAGAACAAACTCACCTATATGGCAAAACAGAAGATTTTCGGGTAAAGGTGACAAGCCTAACAAGCCTGATGATAGCTGGTTGTCTAGAAAAGAATTTTAGTTCAACTTTAAATATTACTTGAGAAACATAACTTTTAATATAACTTTAAATGTTATTTGAAAAAGGTACAGCTTTTAGTATCAGGATACACAGTTCCCCAGAGAGTAAGCATAAACAATACTTGGCTTAAAAGCAGCCACCAATTGCAGAAGTGTTCAAGGTCGACCACACATTCATCTTAAATACCAATAGTAAATAAACCAACCCTGATTTAATACTGGACTAATCTATTAATAGAAGCAATACTGTCAGTATGAGTAACAAGTAGTATTGCTCCTTGCATATGCTTATATCAGAACATTAACCTACTGAGAGTTAACAGTAAAATAAACCTAAACCAATACCTAGTTATTTATTAAAACAATTGTTAAACCCAACACAGGCATGCATTTAAGGAAAGATTTTAAAAAGTAAAAGGAACTCAGCAATCACAAACCCTGCTCCTTTATAAAAAAAACATTACCTCTGGCACTTCTAGTATTAGAGGCACTGCCTGCCCAGTGACATCTGTTTAATGGTCATGGTATCCTGAGTGTGGAAAGGCAGCATAGTCATTTTTTTCTCTAAATAAGGACCTGTATAACTGATCACACGAGAGTATTACTGTCTCTTTTAATCAGTGAAATTGACTTTCCTGTGAAGAGGCAGGAATAATATGAGAAGACCCTATGGAGGTTTAATTAATCCAAAAAAATAATAACTGTACTTTAAGGAAAAACATAGCCTTTTTTTTTAACATGTGTATACTGCAGTTTTATTTCAATGGCACAAACGAAGTTCATGTGTAGGAAATATAAATGAAACAGTAGAGTAAAAATAGCAGAGAACCAAAAACTCTAAAAAGGAAGTACACCTAAAGCACAAGAATTAGTGTTTAGTGTTTCATCTTCAGTTATGTTTGACACTTAATGCTTGCAAATTTTGAAACAAACTTTGAGATCATAATGACTCTTCTGAAGAGATTTCAGTACAAGCACTAAGATTTGGACATTCAGTTGGTTTGCAATTGAGTTGTTAGCTATTTACATAGTGTATAGTACAGACTTCTCACAGGTCAGATCACCTTCCTGTAATTAGAAAGGATCCCCTAAACTGCACTCAGCTTAAGACATCCAATGTACAAGGGCATGAAAACCATCATAATAATGTGGGTCCAAGTAACAGTTTTGATAAGGAAAATA
Organism: Leucopleurus acutus; assembly: GCF_964270905.1. Taxonomy (NCBI): domain Eukaryota; kingdom Metazoa; phylum Chordata; class Mammalia; order Artiodactyla; family Delphinidae; genus Leucopleurus; species Leucopleurus acutus. Next base: position 14,476,179 of record NC_139162.1, on the reverse strand, counting down.
AACAAGCTTCTGTTTCCCATTTTAATTACTGAAATCTCTAACAATGACAAAACTGTCACAGGACAGTAACTGTATACAGTAATTCGATAAAACAACTTGGAAAGAACACATTTAGCAATCTGAGATAATGCAGAATGACAGGAAATAAAACGTGATTCAACACTGGTTCTTTCTGTCGTTCTTACACAGACATCATGTTACTATTAGACCAAGGCACAAAACGTTTAGTGCATAAACCAGTTTCTTTTTTAAGATCTAGCATTCTTATCGTAGTCTTTTATCTTACTTTGGACCACTTGTACCCAATACTCTATCCTACTATAGACTGTTTAACTTAATCAACAAAATCCAAAGTGATTTCTGACTAGATTTATGGGGGACATAAACATTTATATCATCGGGACTTCCTTGGTGGTCCAGTGGTAAAGAATGCACCTTACAATACAGGGGACGCGGGTTCAATCCCTGGTTTGGGAACTAAGATCCCACATGCCGTAAGGCAACTAAGCCCACGCGCCCCAACTACTGAGCTCGCACGCCTCAACTAGGGCCTGTGTGCTGCAAACTACAGAGCCCACGCACCCTGGAACCTCCCACCACAACTAGAGAGAAGCCTGCGTGCCACAATGAAAGATCCTGCATGCTGCAACTAAGACCTGATGCAGCCAAAAATAAAAATAAATAAATAAACCTTTAATTAAAAAAATTCATATCAAAGTGTTTGCATAACCAAAAGTACAATAATAAAGATGAAAATGCCTATTTCTTTTAGAAAGTAGTACTTCATAAGCTTGCTGCATCTTTAATGTCTTTACTATTGGATGATAATTAATAGTTGGTAGAAAAAAAGAAATGTATACTTGAATTATGATAGCTTATCCATCACAAATTAATCTAAAAATGAAGTTTCTACAGAAACAGGAACTATCTTAACAAGGAAAAAAAATTCCTTCATTCAAACCTCTTTGAAGTGGTAATGGCTGCAAACCTGCAGCATTTAGAAAACTATGCTATCAACAAGATCTGTCTCATGAATTTAGATTAAGAAATCTAGAAAGCAGATGAAAGTGGATTATTTCTTCAAAATTTTAGTACAACTACTGATAACCAAAGATTTCAAAGCAAATATGGCACATAACAACTCAAGCATAAATCAGGATGGAGAGCCTGGAGAATTTCTGATTTCCTGAATTTTCAAAAAATTCTTGTCATTGCAACATACAGGATTTCTCCCCTATTTTAATCTTAGAAGTCTCAAAGAAAAGGGAGTGGATAACATACACACACACGAGTGCCCACACAAACACGCACGCGCACACACACATGCACACGGCGGTAAGTAGAGTATCTACTTCCTTCTTACCACCACCTAAGTCTATTAAAAGAAAATTATGCAGGACCCCTCGTTTTCCCTTTAATGATTTCTGTGACATTAATTGCTGCCATCATTGTTACTTTTTTAGTATTTCAACCTAACAAAAATTCAAAAGCAGCTTTGTAGTCAGGAACGTGCACCTGAACACCTGTAAAACTGCAGGGCCCCTAGGTAATAATAACTGCCAAATTCAGGGATCGAACTTTTGAGTTCCACAGTAAGATACAATGCATGTGAAGCTCAGAATCATGTTTCAGACCACTGAACTTACTGAAGTTAAAATACAAATAGCCAGAGACATGATGTAGAAGATAAGTACTTGGTTCTGTTAACATACTTATCAAAGTCACAAAATATTCCTCATTATTACTCATGCAGATAATTGAGAAAAAAGATAGTACGGAAGTTAACTTTAAATAAAAAATTATTCCTTCCCTTCCTCCCACTCCCCTATACTCTACAAAATGTTTTCCCTGGGACTAAGCCTTGAAAAGGCCACTATATATTAGTTTGACATGCATTACTGTCTGCAATTTAAAAAACTAATTTTGTGGAGGTTGTAATTACATTACAAAAACGTCTGCAGGCATTAATCTAAAAAAGGTCAAAAACCTACAGTAAATCTACAATATATTGTTTTACATTTGACCACTGGTTTGTGTTACGTAGAAGTCATAGATTTGGTAAAGCACTGTAACAATTCAGGAAGGCATCTAAATCTTTAAATGCTGGATGAATTTTATGTTTGAATCTACAAAATTGCATGAAGGCTAACTCGAGAGACTTCCTATCATTCTAAAATTCCTCACTCTGGACAAATCATTTCTAGGACTCTTTCTTATAAATATCACCCTTTGAAAGCAAATACAATTCCTTTGGTTCCACACTTTATGATCTTAACTACATAGGGCTGATCTCAGTTATTCATGGAATATTAAATATGATAGGAAGACAAACCTGAGAGAAGCGTTTACAATACAATAGCATAACTTGCTAAATTCTTCATCAGCATTCTCTGAAAAAAACTTCTCAAGCCTTTCTCCTTTTTATTTTAGCAATGGATTGTGGAAAATGTGCGGTTTTCTCTTGACATGAAAATATTTCATTGCAGTCATCTTGCCTGATGGGTTTAGTATTTTCTGCAAAACTGATACAGGAACTCCTATGCGACTCTCTTCCATCCTGTTGTAAAGGTCAGAAAAAAGCAACAAACTGGGAGGGAAATGGCTTATCGCCAGAGTAATGTCTGAAGGCTTTCAAAGTATGTTGGTTTTTCCCTCCTTCTGACTGTTTATTTCCATTTTCTTCTTACAGCTCACAAAATGTAGAGGTTTGTTTTTATTAACAGTTGCTGTTTGTAGGGTTTTTTTTTTTTCACTCGATTGAAGTCCTATCTCTCCTTAGTTTGTTTCTCTACACGGTGTTTGACTTGCTCAGTTCCTGCCTGATTGCATCAATGAGCTCTTCTTTTAGCTTAGTTAATTCTTTTCTCATTTCATCTAGAATGTCCTGCTTTAGCCTGTCATAGTCCAGTCCCTCTGTCTGGACTCCGTTGGCACTGGGCTGTGACGAGGGCACAGATTTTGGTCTGGAAATAACAGGTGACTTGCTGCCATTCATTGTATTTGTTCTTTCCCAAGGTTTTCTTGTCGGTTCAGGTGTACTTGTTGAAGAGGCCTTAGAAGTTAGAGACTCTGAATTTTCATTTTTGTCCTGTTTTTGTTCTTTTTGTATTGATCCCTTTTCAGCAATTCTCCTCCTCCTGGCCAGCAGGGCACTCACTTCTTCCATTAAACCACTACCCCTAAAGGAAGGGGTCCATTTCCAGGACCCGTATCTGTTTTAGATGACGCTGAATTCACACCAATGGTAGTCCCTCCGCTTGGGAAGGAGGCATCCTCCATGCGCAACAGTTTCCTAAGTTTTGCTCTAATAATTGCAGCTGCAAGTCCAGTTAAAGGGCGATTGTCTTCAGACAGGCATCCCGAAAAGAATCAGATGCAGGGAGGGGAGAAGCAGGTGGTGGAGAAGGAGGGGGTATATGATTAAGAGGTGGTGGAGGAGGCAGAGGCGGGGGCCCTGAGGTTGGAAGTGGAGGAGGCAGAAGGGTCCTGGGGGAGGAGGGAGCACAGTTGATGCCTGGGCAGGACCTAGTGGGAGTGGAGGAGGGGCTGGGGGTGCAGGTGGTCCCAAGACAATGTCCTGCTGGGCTGGAGTCTCGGCCGGCAGAGAGGTTGCCTGCAAGTCTGGCTCAGAAGCAGAGGAGTCGTCTCCACAGAGGCAGGGGCAGCAGCATTTGCCATTCTTGGCTCTCGCTCCCATTCCAGCTGCTCCCTTTCTAGCTGCTCTTGCCACTCTCGTTCTGGCCTTTCCCGGGCCCGTCTCTCCAGCCCCTCCAGCTCTTGTCTTTCCCTCTCCAGCCTTTCCCTTTCTAACCTCTCCCTCTCCAATCTCTCCCTCTAGCCTGTCCCACTCCAGCTCCTTTTGTTGCTGTTCTTGTAGTTGCCTTCTTTGACTTTCCAATTCTTCTTGTGATGGGCCATTCTGAACTTGGGCAGGTAGCTCTGTGAATTTTGTCTAGGCAACGTTGGCCGTTTCCTGTGAATTCAACACTTCTAAGGCATGCATCATGGCACTCGCGAAGACACTGGCATCTTCTTTGCTGCCAAAGTTGAGACCGTACACCTGTCTAGTGTAGTGTCCCCCCATTGGTGGAACGTCTGTGTTGCTTGATTGTACTTCAGCCCTTTAGGAATGGCACAATTTACCACGACCTGATGGTCCTGAATCTTCCTGCCCACCACTCAATGTGTTGTTCCATGTATGACGATATATATGAACTGTGCTGAACCCAGCTGAACCACCAGCTGGTACCCACTTTTTATTGGCATCATTGTAAACCATCACAGCAGCTCTTGCCTGACAGATACACTTAAAATAATAAGTGAACAGAGTATGCCATTCCGTTCTGGTCTGCAGAGTCGCTGCTGAAAAATCAGCTGATAACCTTATAGGAGTTCCCTTGTGTGTTATTTATTTGTTGCTTTTCCCTTACTGCTTTTAATATTTTCTCTTTAATTGTTGTCATCCTGATCACAGTGCAGCATGGTGTATTCCTCTGTGGGTTTATCCTGTATGGAACTCTCTGTGCTTCCTGGACTTGGGTGATTGTTTCCTTTCCCAGGTTAGGGAAGTTTTCAGCTATTATCTCTTCAAATATTTTCTCAGGCCCTTTCTCTCTTCTCCTTCTGGGACCCCTATAATGTGAATGTTAGTGTGCTTTATGTTGTTCCAGAGGTCTCCTGAACTGTCCTCATTTCTCTTCATTCTTTTTTCTGCTCCACAGTAGTGACTTCCCCTACTCTGCCTTCAGTTCACTCATCCATTCTGCTTCATTTACTCTACTATTGATTCCTTCTAGTGTGTTTTTCATTTCAGTTGTTGTACTGTTCAACTGTTCGGTTGTTCTTTATATTTTCTAACTCTTTGTTAAAAAACACTTGTAACTTATCTGTGCGTCCATTTTTCTCCCAAGTTCTTGGTTCACCTTTACAATCATTACTCTGAACTCTTTCTCAGGTAGATTGCTTACCTCCACATCACTTAGTTCTTCTGGGGTTTTATCTTGGTCCTTCATCTGAAACACATTCCTCTGCCACCTCATTTTGGGTTAATTACCTTTCTCGACTTTGGAGAAGTAGCCCTCTGTAGGAGACGTCCTGTGTGTCCCAGCAGTGCACTCCTCTCTTGTCACCCAAGGGCCAGGGGCCCCAGGGTAGTGTCCGGCCTGCATTTGAGACAACAGGCTGCTGGATCGTAGTTTTCTTCCTTCTGGTTTCTGCCTCCCATGGGTGAGGCTGGTCTAGAAGCTTGGGTAGGCTTCCTGGCGGGAAGGGCAGATGCCTGCCCACTGGTGGGTGGAGCTGGGTCCTGGCCCTCTGGTGGGCAGGGCTAGGGGCGTGTCTAGAGGCGGCTGTGGGATCAGGAAGTCTCTAGGCAGCCCGTCTGCTAATGGGTGGGGCTGTGTTCCCACCCAGTCAGTTGTTTGGCCTGAGGCGTCTGGCACTGACGCCTACAGGCTGTTGGGTGGGGCCGGGTCTTGTTAATGATGTCTGCCTCGAGGAGAGTTCATACAGGTGAACAATCCCCTTCTGCCACCAGCTTTTATGACCCCAGCATGAGCCACAGCCACCCCCCACCTGCCCAGGAGACCCTCCAAGACCAGCAGGTAGGTCTCGCCCAGGCTCCTATGAGGTTACTGCTTTTGCCCTTGGTCCCGGTATATGAGATTTTGTGCAATACCTTCAGGAGTTAAGTCTCTGTGTCCCCCAGTCCTGTGGAGCTCTGCATTAAGTTAAGCCCCGCTGGCCTTCAAATCCAGATGATCTGGGGGGGCTCCTCTTCCCAACACCAGACCCCCAAGCTGGGAAGCCTGATGGGGGCCTCAGAACTCTCACTCCTGTGGGAAAGCCTCTGCAGTGTAATTATTCTCCAGTGTGTGGGTCACCCGTGGGCGGGGGTGGGGGGATGGGGGGGATTTGATTATATTGGGAGTACGCCCCTCCTACCGTCTCATTGTGGTCTCTTCTTTATGCCTTTAGATGGTAGAAGATGTTTTTTTGTAGGTTCCAGTCTTTTTTTTAATCAATGGTTGTTCAGCAGTCAGTTGTGATATTGGTGTGTTCATGAGAAGGAGGTAAGCTCAAGGTCCTTCCACTCTGCCGTCTTGAAAGCCTCCAACATAGCTTTTTTTTTTTTTTTGCAGTATGCGGGCCTCTCACTGTTGTGGTCTCTCCCGTTGCGGAGCACAGGCTCCAGGCACGCAGGCTCAGCGGGCATGGCTCACGGGCCCAGCCGCTCCGCGGCATGTGGGATCTTCCCGGACCAGGGCACGAACCCATGTCCCCCGCATCGGCAGGCGGACTCTCAACAACTGCGCCATCAGGGAAGCCCCAACATAGCTTTTAATGGATTAACAATTTTGGTTGGGGTAACCTTGGAGAATTAAACATCAGAGTGATTAAAATTTAGACCAGCTAGTCAAAATGCTTTATCACTGATGATCCAAAATATTGATAAGTGGAATAAGTTACCCTGGGGGTGGCAGCACAATTGTAGAGTTCATACTGACGATAAGGTTTATGACCTTGATGCTGGATCAGTACATCCCAATAGTATAACTGCTATTAACAGTCTGTTCAGTGATTAGTAAAGTCCTGTTTGATCTGAGTTTAGACTGGAGTAATCCCAGTCGGTTTCTATTCTATATTTCTTGCAGTATGAAAGAACAAGAGAAATAAGGCCTACTTTACAAAAATGTCTTCAAACTAATTGATGATATATTCTCAATTCAATTAATTTATACATACCCCACTATAGAACAGGGTTTGTTAGGGTGGTAGAGCCCGGTAATTGTGTAAAACTAAAACCTTTATCCGCAGAGATTCAAGTCCTTTTCCTACGGAAATATTTATAATCTGCATTCTTTCTTTCACTAATTCTACTTTTACTAGCTGTAGCATTCCTCACATTAATGGAACGGAAATTCCTAGGCTATATACAAATCCAGAAAGGGCCACACATCGTCAGCCCTTATGGATTATTATAACCCACTGCTGATACAGTCAGATTATTTATTAAAGAAACACTATGACCATCAATCTCATCAATTTCTGTATTTATTATCGCACCAAGTCTAGCCTCAAGCCTGGCTCTCACAAGATGAATTCCTCTCCCCCTACCCTTTCCACTAGTTAATATAAACCTAGGTGTACTATTTATACTAGCTATCAAGCCTAGCCATTTTTTTCATCCTCTGATCTGGATGCGTTTTGGATTCAAAATACACAGTCACTGGAGGTCTCCATGCAGTAGCACAGACAATCTCATATGATGTAACAGTAGCAATTATTCTCTTATCAGTTCTAGTGATAAATGATCATTTACACTTACAGCAGTAATTATTACACAAGAATACCTATAACTAATTTTCCCATCCTGACCCCTAGCCAGAATGTGATTTATCTCTACTCTAGCAGAAACCAACAGAGTCCCATTTGATTTAACCTATATTTGGCTGCAGTGTAGAAAATGTAGGCTTATTCACCCTGTTCTTCCTAGCAGAATATGTCAATATCCTTATAATAAATATTTTCACAACAATCCTATTTTTAGGAGCATTTAACAACCCCTACATGCTAGAATTCTATACAGCCAATGTCATCATTAAAACACTCCTCCTAACAATCTCCTTTCTATGAATTCAAGCATCCTGCCCCCAATTTTGGTAAGATCAGCTTATATATCTCTCATGAAAAAATTTTTACCACTAACATTAGTCTTATGTGTATGAGAAGTTTCACTACCTGTCATCACATCAGGCATCCCACCACAAACATAAGAAATATGTCTGACAAAGAGTTATTTTGATAGAGTTAGTAATAGAGGTTTAAACCCTCTTATTTCTAGAATCATAGAAATTGAACCCACCCTTAAGAATTTTAAATTCTTCATGGTAAAGTCAGCTAACTAACTATTGGGCCCATACCCCAAAAATGTTGGTTTACATCCTTCCAGTACTAATAAACCCTCTTGTGTTTACTATCATTCTACTAACCATTATCTCAGGAATTATAATTGAAATAACAAGCTCACACAGGTTACTATTATCCCCATTCTAATTAAAAAAAAAAATTAACCCATAAGTGTGAACAATAGCACAAATACCAGCAGAAAATCTAAGGCAACCCAGTTATCTAATACTACCTGGGCTAAGGAATGTAGGGCTATCTGTTGTGCTGCAGTGCAGTCTTTTTGGCTGTTTGACTAGTGGTGGCTGATAAATTTCTGATCTTTTTGTTTACATACACTCCGGCATTAGGAACCAAGATTCCCAAAATATTTGCCACTGGTATCTTGGTATTTTGCTAACACAGATTGCTTGACTCTTTAATGAAGAGAGAAAGGAGATTCATTTATTTCCTGATATAGAGACAATGGGATAATATAATATTCTAATAAATATATACCTTCTATTTGTCAGCTATTAAGACATTTTTCAATTAAGGGACAGAGGGAGGGGGTCCTGGGGTAAGTATTGCTCAGTCTCTAGGGACTGAAGATAGTATCAGACAAGGAATGGCCATATTAATACGTTGAAGAATTTAAACCTGAAAGATTAGGTCAGAGAGAGGTTGGTCTGGGTGAGTGGTAACATTAGCAACATCTGAAAAGTCAGTGACAGGTATTATGAGGGGCCTATCCCAGTAGCTATGCTTTGTGACAACTTTACTAAAGAATTTTCTTTCCATCCTCAATATTGGGGCAAAAGTATAGCCAGAAGTAAAAGAGTAACTTTCAGTTTTGAGAGGGAGACAAACATTTGAATAACAGTTCAATCGAACCAGTAGGATGGTCTTACAGGCTTGGCCCGGATTCTTGGGTCAGCTGTCCACTGTTGTCATCGTCTTCTCGTCCTGGCTTGATGGTTGTTTTAAGGTGAGTTTGAGGTCAGCAGTCCCCTCTACAGACCAGTCTGATGCAGAGGCCCTTTTTAAGTGAGAAATAAAAATTGGAGAGTTAATTCCCTTCAGTTTTACTGTGCATGAGCCAGTTAAGAGTACCTGATAAGGATCCTTCCTTTTAGGTTTGAGATAGTCCTTTAAATGATATCTTTTCCAGTATGCCCAATCTCCTAGGTGCAGGTCATGGAGCATCTGATCTTCATCCAAAGATAGAACACTGTGATCGGCTTCAGAAGCAAGCTTGGAATATCCTTTTAATAATTCAATTAAACTTTACAATAATGTGACATAACAAAGTGGCATCTCAGATGTAGGCAGTAAGTACAACACCTCAGTACATATAAAACCTCAATATCCACGAAGGTATATCATTGAAACTTAATTTTTCTATATAAATTATCTTCATTTTGACCAAACATAGTCAAATTAAGACTAATTTGCTTGAAGAATAAATCTGGTTTCTATACACTTACCCTGGTTACTTACATAAGTGTAACTGATCATATAGGCCCTTTGAAATTTGGCTTTATTGCAACTTTTCATAAGGGATCTCAAATTGAACTTTTAAAAGGCCTCTCAAAGCCAGGAAAGCCATGCCATTAGATTCTACCTGCAATACCTACAGATTTAGGTGGATTCCTCTCTAACTATGTTCCAAAATATCTTGAGGTTCTCATTTCTGCCATGAAGTGGACTTCCTTTTTCACCTGGAAAGGCTGTGAGGAACCTAAGAGATTCTACATTCAGGAGGAATCAGGGAGAGAGAAAAGATAAATGCTTAAGTTCTGCTCACAAAGGAATAATTTACCAAATTGCTGTAAGTCATACTTTGCTTAAGGGGAAAGGTTTCCTTATATCTGGAAAACAAAGATGAAAAGCCAGTAATATTTCAGACAAAAAATCATAAAAATTATAATCATATTTACAAGCTCATTCAATCCCATATAATTAATTTTTGTTCTGCTTGAGTCCAGTTTTCCCATTAGTTTTGGTGACCTTGCCTGATGATTGAGGACATTTTTAAAAAGTTTTTGAGGTTTTTGTTAAGGCTTATTTGATTTGTCACGTGAAGTGGGTGCCTTGTTCGCTGGAGATTGTGGAAAGTATACCCCAAGTGGGAAACACATTTTCCAACAGTTTCTTTGTCATTTTGAGGGCATCAGCCTTGCAGCCAGGGAAGGCCTTAACCCATCAAATAGAAATGGGGTTTGCCAGGAAGCCAGGAAAAGCCAAGCAGCCATCTTGGTTTCTCATATCCCAGACTGTTTAATTCACAGCTATTGTTGACCCATCTTAATTTCTCTGATTTAGGAGCAGACTGTTGTCGTGTTATAAGGACATCAGGATGGCAAAAGCCTGACAATGAGGTGTTAATTTTTTGTAGACACAGAATGGACTTCACCTACAAGTGCCATCAGCTGTGTTGTTGCCTTTGCATGAAAGAGCAGAGCATCTCCCTAATACTCGGGGGTTCAGTCCCTTTAGTGTGAGCCTCGATTTTGATGACAAAGAAACATTCTATGTCAGGACATATAAGATTTTCAGGCATTTCATATAATTTCTGGAACATTTACACTATATACTTATAGACATAAAGAAGGCTTAATGTTGACAATGCTTCCCATGTCAATTATGACCAAATAAGCATAATTAGTTGAATATCTCTCTCTTTGAGACACTTCAGGACAGTATCACTTCATTTTCCATTAACTACATCCATTTTCTTTCTTCAATCCTCCTTTTACTGAAAACACACATCTTTTTTTCCTTGAATACTCAAATGTTTACCTTATTATTTCTACTAACTTTAATTACAATATTTAACCCTTGAAAACCTTAATCCCTAACAAAAACCAAGAAACAGTACATTGTGAACTGTTATACCAGCGTTTCCTGATTGGCAAGCTTATCAACATATTTGAACAACCTTTAGAAACATACATTTTCTCATAGCATGATTTCTTTTCTCATTGTGGTACAAGACATGTGTCCAATAAACCCAAACATCTTTAGTTTTTCTCTGATAAGACAAAGTAGGTAAATTTAGACATGCTGAGCAATTAATGTTTTAGTATTTTTATCTTAATTGGAAATGATCTGGATAGTTAGTGAATTCCCATCATTTAATTTAATTTAGCACAACTCCAAAGTTTCAAGTTACCCAAAATCTGGAGAAACTCTTTTTAGGTATACATACCATAAAGCATAATCATTTTTAAAGAGTTCACCTAAAAGCTTTTATCCCATTTATCTCAATTTTATTACTTATGAAAATACCACCATACTAAGTTAATTTTCTTGTTGACAAATTTTGTAACAGAGGTAGCATGAGCTTATTGACTTTTAGGAAACCTAGGTACCAAATAAAAGTATTATACTTCATACTGACGACCCTAAAGGCATGTTTGTATTAATCAAGTCAACAACTTAAACTTATTTTCATGTACTGAAGATTAATCCTAGATCGCATGCTCCTCTAAAAATTTGGGTTAGCTTTTTGTTACAATTAGAAATATCTGATTTGTAAATGCGTATTTTTAAGTCAATTAAATAGAGCTCTTTTATGAATTCTTTTTTTTTTTTTTTCCGGTACGCGGGCCTCTCACTGTTGTGGCCTCTCCCGTTGCGGAGCACAGGCTCCGGATGCGCAGGCTCAGCGGCCATGGCTCACGGGCCTAGCCGCTCCGCGGCATGTGGCATCTCCCCGGACCGGGGCACAAACCCGTGTCCCCTGCATCGGCAGGCGGACTCTCAACCACTGCACCATCAGGGAAGCCCTATCAACTCATTTTGATGATATCATCTGGAAGTAGAAACATACTTGTAACGTACATACAGACATACACACATCCAGATAGATACAGATATCTCATAGTTTTCCTGCCTGAGGTTTAAAAAGCCTTTTTATTCCCTTCAGTTTTACATTCCACTAATTGAGCCAAGGCTGTAGTCTCAAACAATGTGGGGTGCGTTAGCACTTCAAGGACATGGTAAGAGTCATAATTACAAGTTTTCTCCTAGGAGTACTTTTATTCTTAGAGTCAGAATTTTGAAAAGATGTTGTATCAAGCCAGCTTCCTTTAGTTGTGCACACAAAAATCAGTTTTGAATGTCAAAAAAGTTCCATCCTGGCCATTTTTGGATTAGGTAAGTACTTGTAAGTATTAGCTCCATACCAACTGTCGAAGCCAGCTAGAGTGTCAGTGGGTGGATGCCTGCCTGGGAGCTGGTAGGTTTTAGAAGCGCAATTTCCCGCTTTCTTCTAGTTTCATTCTGTTATAAAGTACACATCTAAAATTAAATTTAAATGTCCAATTTTAAGCCATTTTTTAAAAAAGTCAGCCAACACAGTTCACTCCAAAATTTCTTCCAGGCCTTCCTGCTTAGAAATTCCCCCAGGTCCTCTCCCTGGAAACTTACCCCTAGGACCTCTTCACCTAGGAAATATACCAGTATCCCCTTAAGACTCCAAGTCTTAAGATAACAGCTCAAATAAAAGTCAAACTGTCACTTAGCACAAGGAGATCCAGATAAGAGGAAGAACTCACCAAAGCACCTGAAGGGTACTTTGAAGCCAGAGGGGCTCAAAGGGCCCAGGCTTGGTCTCCCGAGCACCGGTCCAAAGTAGATCCAGGTGACCTCAGGCGGGTTTTTCTGATATCCTGCCAACTATGCCAAGTAATTTCAGTGAAAATAATCAATAAACAATCTAGAATAGGAATAGAAAAGAGTTTTGTTTTATAAAAGAGCCAAACTGAGGACTATAGATCCCAGAAGACAACATCTCAGGTAACTCTGAGGAACTGCTTCAGAGAAGTATGGTTTTCAGTACAGTTTTATATCTTGTCAGAACAAAGACATTAAAGCCAGGGATACATTCCTTCAAGATTTCAAAAATAAATAAATAAAAAAGAAAAAGAAAACTACACATGTACACAACAAGTCAGTATGGCCTTGACACCTGGGAAAGAGTCTTATCATTGAAGGGTCTTACCAGAATTGGCATCCCAGGAAGGGAAGCATTTAATCTTTATTTTTAACGTGGACATTCTTTACTTCTGGTCAGTGTGCCCTTTTCTTTAACATTAAAGCAGGTGAACAATGTATGTTTGATAGCCCACAAACTGGCTATTTTTAAGTTAGCATAAAATTTGAGTTAAATCATGTATAAGCCAGAATGACTTCCCCGTACCTCAATATGTGAAAATTTCTTTTATCGGTGCAGAATAACGCTATCTTCTTACTATTTATGCCCAGCTCATGTACTGCAACACTGTCATTATCACACACATTAAACAAAACACCTTTCAACACAATCCTTATCATTACCATCATATTATCACTGGGAGGTCTCCCACCCCATCAGGGTTTTTACCCAAATGAGTAATTATCCAAGAGAAAACAAAAAACAATCACATCATTCTGCCAACACTAACAGCCATCAGAGTACTACTCAACAGGTATTTCTACTTTCGGCTGACATACTCCATGTTACTAACTATACTCCCTTCAATAAATAACTTAAAAATAAAATGACAATTCAAACATACAAAACGAATAACCTTCCTATCATTACTCATCCTCAATATCCACACTATTACCACCCTTAATACCCATTCTATCAGCGCTGGACTAGGAATTTAGGCTAGTATAGACCAAGAGCTTTCAAAACCCTAAGCAAGTACAATTTACTCAATTCCTGAAAATAAGGATTGCAAGACTCTATCCTACATCAATTGAATTCAAATCAAACACTTCAAGATAAATCCTTACTACATTGCTGGGCTTCTACCCCACAAAATTTTAGTTAACAGGTAAATTCTCTAGTCAGCTGGCTTGAATCTACTTCTTCCACCATCAAGAAAAAAAGAGGTAGAAGAAGAGCCAGCAGAGCTGAAGCTGCTTCTTTTTTTTTTAATTGATTTTTTTTTTTTTTTTTTTGCGGTATGCGGGCCTATCACTGTTGTGGCCTCTCCCGTTGCGGAGCACAGGCTCCGGACGCGCAGGCTCAGCGGCCATGGCTCACGGGCCCAGGCGCTCCGCGGCACGTGGGATCCTCCCAGACCGGGGCACGAACCCGTGTCCCCTGCATCAGCAGGCGGACTCTCAACCACTGCGCCACCAGGGAAGCCCCTAAAATAAATTTTTTTATACATCTTTATTGGAGTATAATTGCTTTACAATGGTGTGTTAGTTTCTGCTGTATAACAAAGCGAATCAGCTATACATATACATATGTCCCCATCTCCTCCCTCTTGAGCCTCCCTCCCACCCCTCTAGGTGGTCACAAAGCACCGAGCTGATCTCCCTGTGCTATGCGGCTGCTTCCCACTAGCTAGCTGTTTTACATTTGGTAGTGTATATGTCCATGCCACTCTCTCACTACATCCCAGCCTCCCCTTCCCCACCCCACCGTGTCCTCAAGTCCGTTCTCAACGTCTGCATCTTTGAATTTGCAGTTCAATTTGTTGATTCACCCCAGGGCTTGACAAAAAGAGGGCATAACCTCTGTCTTTAGATTTACAGTCTAACACTTGCTCAGCCTTTTTTACCTGTGTTCACAAACCGCTGATTATTTTCAACAAATCACAAAGATACCAGGACTTTATTATTTGGTGCTTGAACTGAAATAGTAGGCACCACTTTAAGTCCATTAATCCGTGCTCAGCTAGGCCAACAGAGTGCTGCTGGGAGCTGACCAAATCCATAATGTAGTCGGAACATGCATTTGTCATAATTTTCTTTATAGTTATACCTATTATGATTGGAAGGTTCAGAAACTGGCTTCTCTCCGTAATAACTGGGGCACTCAATTTAGCATTTCCCCGAATAAATAATATAAACTTTAGACTACTTCCCCCATCAGTCTTACTCCTACTCGTATCATCAATAGTAGAAGCTGGTTCTGGTACCGGTGGAACCATATATTCAGCCCTAGCCGGCAGTCTGGCCCATGCAGGAGCCTCTGTCCACCTCACCATTTTCTCCTTACATTTAGTAGATGTTTCCTCAATTCTTGGTGCTGTTAGTTACTTTTATTACTGCCATCTTTAATATAAACCACCAGCCATTATCCCAATATTAAACACCATTATTTGATCTGCCCTAGTTATAGCCATATTACTATATCACTCTCAGTTCTAGCAGCTGAAATTACCATACTGTTAACAGATCAAAATCTAAACACTGCTTTCTTTTCCCCTACAGGAGGAGACCCAATCCTACACCAACAGCTATTTTGATTCTGTGGTCACCCTGAAGTCTATATTCTTATCCTACCAGGGGTCAGAATAATCTCACATATCGTGACATACTATTTGGGACAGATATGTGGGAATATATGGGAATAGTATGAGCCATGTCCACTGGCTTTCTAGGATTTATCTTGTGGGCCCATCATATGTTTACCGTAGGAATAGATGTTGACCCATGAGCATGCTTTACATCAGCTACCATTGCTATTCCTTTAGCAGTAAAAGTGGCTGATTAACAACTCTTCATAGAGATTATGATATAGTATAGCATAATGAGACTTATGCTTTATTTTTCTTTTTACAGTAGGTGGTTTAACAGGAATCATCTTAGCCAGTTCATCCCAGGACACTGTCTTCCACAATACAGACTACGCAGTAGCACATTCCAGTATGTAATGTGAATGGGAGCAGTCTTCACTATTATAGGAGGCTTTGTACACTGATTTCCAATAACCTCAGGTTATACACTTCACATGAGCAAAAATTCACTTCACAATTTTATTTGTAGTAGAAAATATGATTTTTTTTTTTCCCCTGCAGCACTTTCTTGGCTTTTCAGGGATGCCACGACTTTACTCCAGCTACCCTCAAGCACACACAAGAAATATTTCACTCATTCATCTCATTAACAGCAGTAATGCTAATAATCTTCAAATTTTGAGATGTATTTGCATCTAAATGAGAAGTTTCCGAAGAGGAACTAACGACTACTAACCCAGAATGGTTACATGAATGCCCTCTACCATATTCTATACTTGAAGATCATACCTATGTAAATTTAAAATAAGAAAGGAAGGAACTGAATCCTCAACCAGTTTCAAGCCAACACACATAACTATTGGTTATGTGTGTTTTTGCTATTATGTTTTTGCTATTTTGCTGTTTTTGCTAGCAAAAAATTATGTAACTTTGTCAAAGTTGAATCATAGACAAAAATACTGTATAACACGATGGCAAATCCATTTCAGCTAGGCTTTCTAGACGCAACATCACCTAGTATGGAAAAACTTTTACATTTTCATGATCATACATTAATAATCACTTTTAAAATAAGTTCTCTAGCCCTCTGTATTATTTCATTAATATTGACAACTAAACTTACTCATGTACACACAATAGATGCACAAGTAGAGACAATTTGGACCATGTACCGGCCATCATTCGAATCTTAATTGCCCTATCCTCATTACAAATCTTTTACATGATACATGAAATCAGTAACCCTTCCCTAAACGTAAAAACTGTGGGTCATCAATGATACTGAAGCTATGAACACACAGATTATGAAGATTTAAATTTTTACTCCTCTATAATCCCCACATTAGATCTAAAACCAGGAGAATTATGACTAATTCAACAACGAAGTAGCATAGTCATTGAATATTAGTTTAATCTGAAAATGTTTTATACTCGTGAGCTGTTTCTTCTTTAGGCCTAAAAACAGATGCTATTCCAGGACACCTAAATTAAAGAACCATAATATCGACAGGACTAGACCTGTATTGTGGACGCTAATCAGGAGAAATCATTTTCCTTCATTCAAAGACAGGATGGAGGGAGATGGCGTGAGCCACGGGGTGAATCCAGAGCCCACAGAGGATGCGCTCTCTGAGCTCCAGGACAGGAAGGGGGTCTCTGGGGTCCCGGGCCACCCACCACTCCCTCCTGAGCGGGGTCTTGGGAACATTCTGTCAGTGATGTGGCAGCCTGAGCATTTGTCACGGCCCTCACGCTGTGGCCCGCCCCCCAAGCTCCAGGGATCGCATTCCACACTCTGTGGGTCCCCCCTGCAGGGTCCTTCCTGCTGCAGGAGCAGAGACCACCCAGCTAGCAGCCCTCTCCCCAACCAGCAGGAAGAGCAGGTGGAATGCGGGGCACCAGAGGAGTCTCACTCACTCAGACATCAGTGCCCCAGGGCTGCCAGCGTGGACAGCAATGATGCAGATGACGAACAGCCCAAGACACGGGAGCAGAGGGCCCCAGAGGCGGCTGGTCAGGTCCTGGCTCATCTGTGCCCCGCACACCCTGTCCCTCCTTCAGCCTCTTCCTCACACGCCCTCTCCCTAAATATAGGGTATTCAGATGCAAACAAGCAGAGCTTCGATGGGCAAACACTGCAGGATTCCACTCAAATAGGGGCCCAAGAGTCGACAACTCATGGACCTAAGTGGTCGTTGGTAGCAGGGCTTCGGGAGGGGATGGAAGTGAGACTTTCATGGTCGTGGAATTTTCTAGAGATGGTGGTAATGGCTCCACAACGTGAATGTACCTGATGCCTCAGAAACATGCACTTAAAATGATGATGATGGTAAACGGTGTGTGATGCGTGTTTTATTTCATTTAAAATTTTAAAATGTCTGGTTAACTGAGACTCCAGTCTGACCCCTTTGTTACAAATGTGCAAGGTCAAAGCACTGTCCCCCACCTCGGGCACATGGCATGTGGAGGACCATTATTAGGGGGGGCCAGTCTGGTAACTGAGCTCTGTCCACGGGAACCCAGACAGCAGCGACCCCATAGATAAGACATATGATCTGCTATGATATTAACATGATACCACCAAGGGTTGTCACTCAGCAGGAGGACCACCCTGCTCAAAGGTGCCTGTCCTCATATGAATATGACAAGGTTAAGAGAAGAAAAGGGACCACAGGTTAATCAGGGCAACACCCTCAATTCGGATGTTGGAAATCTCAGAGGGGACAAGACACACTGCAGGCAAAGAGCAGACATGGGGTCTGCACATGAGCCTGACCCACACGTATGGGGTGAGCCCCACACAATCCCCAGACACCGCAACTAGGGTCACACATCCCCCTGGTCAGGATACCATGGCTGTGCTGCATGAGCCCCCAACGTGGGAACAAGCCAGGTCCCTGGGACCAGAGAAAGAAGTGTAGGGTCTGTCTCCTCTCCTAACACTTGCCCCAGAGAAGTCAGTCCCCTTCTGTTAACTTTTTTGTGCTAAAGTTGAACACACTACCTTGGTTCTGGCAGGCTTGGTCCTCTCCTGATTTGCTGGGGTGTTGAGAAAACTCACAGGACAGCAGGGCTGAAAGAGGAGGGGCAGGTCCGGACTCTGCTGAGCAGAGATGGTTGACCAGAAGGAGATTACA
Organism: Leucopleurus acutus; assembly: GCF_964270905.1. NCBI lineage: Eukaryota > Metazoa > Chordata > Mammalia > Artiodactyla > Delphinidae > Leucopleurus > Leucopleurus acutus. Next base: position 14,457,911 of record NC_139162.1, on the reverse strand, counting down.
GAGACACATCTCACCTGCTGCCGATGGACCTCACACCTAGATCCATGTGCCCAGCAATCAATTCACCAGGTAAACCTGCCTTCCTACTCGCTCTGCATGTGCTGGTGAATTGGAATAATCATGAGGTAGCCCACCTGAGGAGTCTCCACCAGCCGCAGGGAAGGTGAACCTTGCAGGGGTAAGGACTAAGGCCCTTACCATGGCTCCTTTGGGAGGGCCATGTAACCACACTCAGAGCAGAGCACTGTCACCCAGACAAGCCCACCTCAGCTCCAGACCCCAGATGTCTGAGCACTGACATTCGGACAGAGGCGTGGAGCTTCTCAGTACTGAGGCCAGGCCAGGTCTCCATGTCCCCCTGAAGCTCCCAGGACAGAGGCCAGGCCAGGTCCCCATGTCCTTGCGCACAAAGAACACGGTCAGGTCTAAATATTCTCATTGTAGACAGCACATGGCCAGGTCTAAACGTACTCAGTGTAGACAGGACATGGAGCTGTCTAACTCTACCGTGCAGACAGAACTTGATCAGGTTTAAATTAGCTTAGGGCTGCTCTCCCAGGAGGCAAAGGTCACACATGTGGGGTCTCTCATCTCTGGACAGGGGCTCACCCTCATGTGGGAACCAGGATGTACATTTCTGGGAGAATAAATCAACATTGGGCTCGCACACTTTACCCACATCAGGAAACTAAACAAAATCTTTCTGACATTAAACATTTCAACGTGCAAAACAAAAACGTTACCAATTTCTCTGGCCACGTGATGGTCAGGATCCCGGGCTAACCCTGGAACTTCTTGCAGTGCAGCCCTGTCCAAGAAGTGGCCTGATTCCAGCATCCCAGGCCCCCAACAGGAGGCGGCCTCAATGGAAGCCCAGGAAGGACAGTGCATCCCGCGGGCCAAATCGGGGGATCACGCTCAGGGCAGCTGAGAGCACCGCGCACAGGTCCTGCTTCCCGGCAGCATGTGCCGGGGGGTAACGGCTCCTACAGCACCCAGCCAGGCTGCTTCGTGCACCAGGGCTGATTTGAGGGGCGCACACAGGGAGAGGCTGGAGCACAGAAGCCATCTGAGCGCAGAACTAATCCACTTTCTGTCGCTATGGGTTTGCCTGTTCTGGACGTCTCATGTTAGTGGAATTAATAAATTGTCCTTTTGTGTCTGGCTTCTTTCTCTGAGCACCATGTTTTCAAGGTTCATCCATGTTGCAGCCGATGTCAGCGCTTCACTCCTTTTCATGGCTGAGTTAATACTCCCCGCCCCCACCCACTTACTTTTAACTCTATAATTTATTGTGACTCCCTGCCCACACTGTATAGGGCTGATGAGAAATTCACCTCCTGTCATTCTTGGGCCATAACCTGCATTTTTAACCGACACCCAGGGGTCCTGTGCAGGAGCTGAAAGCCCAGCCCCACACGGTGCACAGTCATCCTGTGTGACCGGAGCCCAGGAGGAAGGGTGAGACAGGCCTGCATGTTTAGAGGACCAGCCCTGCAGTCTCATGTGAAACCAACTTGCTGGTCAGTGTCCTGTGAGAGCTGTCCTCAGGGTACCATGTGGGGAACACAGAACAGTTAAGGGCCACAGCACTGCCTTCAGTTCAGGCCCACCCACTGCAACTGTCTACTTGCAAAGTGCTGAGGCTGCAGGGGAGGGTCCTTCCTGCCTCTTCCAGCTTCTGGGGACTCCAGGCATCCGTAGACCTGTGGCTGCATCTCTCCCATCTCTGCCTTCACCTTCACATGGCTTCTCCTCTGTGTCTGTTATCTCCCCTCATCTTATAAGGACGCAGTCACACAGGACGAGGGCCACCCTAATGCCCTTAACTACTTACAGCACCAGGCCCTACTTCCAAATAAGGTCATGTCCTGAGGCCCTGGGGTCAGGATGTGGCTGTCTCTTTCCATGGGTGGCGCTGGGGTGGGCAGACACAATCCCCCTTCACTCTAAGGTAACAGATCCCATATGACAGGTATCCTTCTAGGAAGAGGATATCAGGACACAGAGACACCAGGCACATGCCCAGGACCAACCGAGGTGACCAAGACTCTCCTGAACCATATCTCACCCAGACCCTGTCCGTGGCCTCCACCTTGGCCCCATCCTTGCGGGGCCTGCACAGCCCGGTCTCAGCAAGAATCCTGCTCAGTCAGCGCAGAAATGAGGGTACCAGAACACACCACTCCGCAATGTGCCTCTTTGGCATGTGGATTACTTTGAGCTAAAGGCCACCAAGAACCAGCAGATGCAAGGAAAGCTCTAGAACACGCCAAAGAGGGAGACGACAGGACAAACCAACCCTGCCAACACCTTGAACACGGAGCTTCAGCCCCCAGAACCTGGGAGACAATGAATGTATGTTGTTTAACCACCTGGTCTGTGGGGTTTGTTACGGCAGCCCCGGGAAACACGGACACCATCCTCTATGGAGAGCGGTGAAGAGCTGGGTTTGCACCTGAGCTCCACCACCAACGAGCCACCCTTGGACCAGTTACCCCACCATCCGGGCCTCGGTTTCTCACCTGTAAAATGGGATTGGTTACAGTGCCCCATCTCACGGGGTCACAGGGTGGACTCTGTGAGCTAAAGCATGTGAGGCACTCAGAACTGAGGCGCACAATAACCATGAAGCATGTTGGCCATCACCCCAACATTCTGGACCCTCTCCTCTGGTAGGGAAGTTTCCCCTCTAGTCTAGAGGAGGCCCATCCACCGGTACCACATCCAGCTGTTATCAACTCTTTGTATACAGCTGAGGGGGTTCAGAATTTGCCACCCCAAATATGTCACTTTGGCATAAGGGTTATTTGGAGTTGAGGTGATTGAGAAGCTGCAAAAATAAAAACTCTGCCCTCCTCCATCTGCCTGGTCCCTTTGCGAGGATGTCCCCCTCCCTCTCCTGTTCCAGGAAGGGAAGAAACAATCTTATCATCTGAGATGGTACTGACTTCAGTCTGCATAACAAACCTCACTAAGTCAGCTCTGTCCTCTCTTATTTTCCCCCACTTACTTACCTTCCCACAACTTCCTGTCCCTAGAAATTGAAACCTGTTTTCCTTTGTCTTGTCACTTCTCCAAAAACTTATCACCCTGTGTTAACATGGCACATAAGTCCTTAAGTCTAACTGTCTCTTTGCATATCCACTTCTTTTCTGTGCAGGGCTCTGTACACAGACATAATAAACCTTTTGCTCCTGTTAATCTGTTGTCAGTTTAATTTGCAGGTCCCTGAGACAGAACCTAAGAGAGTAGAGGAAAAATTTTTCATCCCCTATACCGCATCAAATACACCAACAGCCAACCCCCCCTTTGTTCTTGTTCTGCCTCAGCAGCAACAGACACCAACCCTCTCCCCACCTATGAGATACTCAACTAGCACCCGTCTCCATCTTCTCTCGCAGCCTGTCCCATGGCTCCCTCAGTCACACCCTGTCTCATAAATGTCCCCTGAGGCGAGAACCCGGGACCCCAGGCCACCTGGGGGGGTGTGACATTCCAGCACCAAGTGTCCAGGTGGCTGGAGCTGGACTCTGCCATGCAGCACACCCGGGGGTGATTCCATCCCAGTGCCCTCCAGCTACGATGGCCCGCACATCGCCCACGCAGGTTTCTGAAATGCTGGCGGATCAGGGCAGGGCTCAGACCCCAAAACCCCACACTCAGGGCTCTGTAGTGTGGGATGGCTGCATCACAGGGACCCCAATTAGGAGTGTGGTCAGTCTCAGTGTAGGGAGACACACCTCTGCTGTCCTTAGGAGAACAAGGGTGGGTCTGTGCCCCTCCCAACCACGCACCCCAGTGGGCCCCCTTCACAGCCAACTGGAGTACTGGCTGGAATCCAAGCCCTTGTGGATCCTATCCAAGTTGGGCCAGGTCGCAATGATCCCAGACCGAGGCGCTCAGGTGACTCCTGGGACTTCCCCAGTTTGCTTTTAAGGGAAAACCACTGAGTTTCAAATGAAAGGAACCAGGACTCACCAACCCAAATGTGCATGTTTGGCATAAGGATTATTCTGAATAGAAGGCCACTGAGAACCAGCAGACTCAGGAAACGCTCTGAGAACAGGGCACAAGCATTCCTTCCATAAAGGAAATTCACATTTATAAAGGAAATGCCCACTTGTAGGGACCTCCTCTTCTCCCACACCTGGAAGAGGAGGCTGCGTAACAACTCTCACCAGTAAAAAAAAAAAAAAAAAAGGACCGACTTGAATCTGCATCACAAGCCCCACTAACCCTCTTGTTCACCGGGCTTTCCGGACTGACTTCCCACGGCTTATCCCCACCCCACCAACCCCTTCCCTCTATCCAGTCCAGGACGGTATTTCAGCCCCCAATTCTCACTGCCTCCTTGAGGAATACTGCCTTATAAACTCCCACACATTCCATCCTTTTTCCCCTCTTGTTAGTCTGCCTTTTCTCAGTTTAACATCTGGGTTCCAGGCACTGAACCTGGAAGGGGAGTGGGCGCTGGAGCGGGCTGCCATCCATCGTGAAAGCCATCTTGGAAACTTCAGAAATGGCGTGAGCCACTGTCAACCACAGCTAGCGTTAGCAGTTAACTTACTGCCTTACACTGAATAAACTATATTCAGAATAAAGGCAGCGAATTCTCAAAACTCACTACCATTACTGTAGACCTCACGGTTATCGTACTGCATTTACTACCATCTCTGCTCACTCTTACCCTCTCCCACCCAGAGTGTGTGCGGTGGAAACTCTCTCTGGGGTTCTTCCCGGCTGCGCGTTCACGAACATCACATCGGAAACTCAAAACTGGCCACCGTGGGAATATCTACACCACAGAAACGGCAGATGCCACCACCCAGCCTTGGGTGATTGTTTTGCTGATGGTCTAGACTTAGAAAGTGATGGGAGAAGTGTGACTCCTGCAGACCGGATGTGCAGGGGTGTGTCTGTGGTGTTGCATTGCAAAGACCGAGAGAACACTCTTCTGCATCCGAAACCCAGGACGCGATTCAGCAGAGGCTGCTGACCTCATGGAGGAAGGAGTGAGGTTCTACACACGTGGAGTTCGTAGTCTTACTCCTTAATTACAAGAAAATTCCAAGCAACACCAGAACTGCTCTCGTGTGTCGACTAGGGGAGCACGGGTGGTGGGGGAACAGGAGCCAGGCAAAAATCCACAAAAGCATCCCGTGAAGCCCTGGTCTCTCTGGAATTTACACCAAAGTCCTGTCCACTAGTATTTTTTGTTAATTGTTCGCTACATCCTGGGTATCAATTTAGCTAATAAACGTATGTGCCCATATATGCACCTTTTGGGGGAGCCCTTGAGAATCAGGATTGTGTGCTATCTGTTATCACATGATATCAGCACAGCATCATCTTTGTTATCTGTGTACCACTGTCCTTCACATCATCTTAGATCATAAACTGTGCAGGCATGCTGGCTCTTCTTTCCCTGGAGAGCAGGGTCCTGACCATTGGCCAGTACATCCTTGCGCATGACCCTGTCACCACCCCCTGGCAGAACTCAGACCCTGAAACATTGGCTGGACTCACACCCAAAACCTAGGTGTCCAGGGGTATGGATTTTCCAGATTTTCACCTCAATTCCACAACTTGCCAAACTGGATAAACACGGCCACTTTGCACATTCAGATGTCAGCAAGAGCAGTGGGCAGAGCTCCTACGAGACGGAAGAGGAGGAAAACATTGTGTCCGACCAGCAGGTCCGTGATTATGGCCGTGGTGAAGCCGGACACCCTTACTTGAGAGCCAGACAAGGATGCTGTTGCTTCAGGACGTCTGCGTCCGGGCACTGTCACCACAGGAGAAAGGGGCACCCCAGCAGACCTCAGCCTCACTCATGCCTGAGTGAAGAAAAGAAGGAAGGAAGGAAGGAACTGGTGGTAACCCAGCAGGGCTTTCACAGGGACCCCAGCCCCTCCCCGAGAGAAATTCCAGAGTCACTCCCAACAGGAGCTCACCCGACACCTGCATTGCAGGCCCTCACACACGCTCCTTGACCTCAAACATGAATATGTTGAGTAAACGAACAAATGTCACTCCCAGGTACAGTCACAAGAACCCCCACCTTTTAAGATGACCCCTGTACCATAGAAGCACACAGACATTTCTATTTATAGGATCCAGTGTTGCTCCAGGAAAATCCATCAAAAAGGTGGCCTTGAAAACGGAAAGATCACCCCTTCCCTGCACCTACCTCGTACCTCCCCTAGGCCCGCCCACCTGCTCCGCATCCTCAGGTACACACACCTGATGATGTGCCTGTGACTAATATTAGTGGCAGCTGTTCCAGAAGCAGGGACGGTGGTGGTAATTGTTCCACTACAGTACTCGCACATTGCTTTGCAATTTTAATCCTCAACCGAGTGAAATAATTCCTGGGGCCTCATCTACACTGAGACAGAACAAAAAACATCCAGCCACAGTGCGGATGAACTTGCAAAGAAGGCTGAGGAACTCGGTTCCTACACAGCCCACCCGGGACGCACCGTAGGCAGTGTACAGCAAATCCAAATCCAAACCACGGGGCTTAATTTCCCTGGAGAATAAAGGAAGACTCCCTTCTTCTGCTTTTGTAGGACATTTACTTTAGAAAGTGTGGGAATTCCTTCTGTCTCTTTGAAGCGTGTGCACATCTTTTAAAGGCAGAACACACCTCTGACACTACCACAGCTCAGAATGTTTCCGGCAGACGTGGGCGTGTGTCTGAAATGTGATGGAGGAGGAAACCCCGTCTCCCTGCTCCTGGGAGGAGAGGCCTGAGTCCAGTGGGGCCTGGCTCCAAACACAAAACCGCCTCCATTATCAAGACAACAGTGATCATTTATCTGGGACAGCTGCACGAAGGGTGAGACTCTTCTGCCTCCGCAGCCTCTCAGTGGGTCTGCCCCGACGCCACCTGTGATGCACATCACACTATGGTTTCATGCTGGGTCCAGAGTAAACGGTTTGTGGAATGTCCCCTCCCTCCTGTCACAGCTCAGGTCTGAGTGTCCCTCCACCTGTCACAGCCCAGGGTCTGAGTGTCCCCTCCCGCCACAGCCCAGGGTCTGGATGTCCCCTTCCTCCTGTCACAACCCAGGGTCTGGATGTCCCCTTCCTCCTGTCACAGCCCATTGCCTTTCGACAATGTTGAAGGTGACCTAAAGGTCCAGAAATCCCCTCACCCTCTGTGTCTGGGAAATGGCTTCCTGAAAAGACCCCTCCCCACAAAGACTCTGCTGAGACTCAGGAGCCCCCCTTTCCTGACCAGACCACACAGACCCAGTCCCTCCCCGGGCTCATCAGCCAGGAGCTGACCCGCTCCTTCCCAGGATCTGTCAGAGCAAGGGCTGGTGACCCACGCGTCTCCCTCCTCCCCGGCCCGAACTGCAGCCGCCGGGTCAGAAGCCCTGCTCAGGGCACCTCCTGAGTCGGGGCCCTTGATCCACGTGCCGTCAGGCCACCTTTTGTGCCAACCCCTCGCCTGGGTCTTTATACTTGTGTTTATTTACTCCTCTCCACGGAGAAACCGCCTTTGCCCCAACTCTCCAGATGCTTCCAGACCTTGTCAGGAATTCTCTCTGTAGTCATAGTCCCCCCTCTACAGCAATAGTCCTCCCCTATTGTTATATCCCCCCTCTACAGTAACAGTGCTCCTCTATTGTTATAGACTCCACTCTCTAGTAACAGTCCCCCCTCTAGTTACAATGCTGCTCTATTATCATAGTCCCCCCTCTGCAGTAATAGTTCTCGTCTATAATAGTAGCCTCTGTACAGTAATAGTCCCCCCTCTACAGTGATAGACCTCCCTCTATTGTAACAGTCTCGCCTGTACTATAATAGCTCCTTCTCAACAGCAACAGTCGTCCTCTATTGTAATAGTCCCCCCTCTATGGTAAGAGTTCCCTCTCTACAGAAATAATGCTGCCTCTATTATAATAGGCCCTCTCTACAATGGTCCCCCTCTGTTGTAATAGTCCCTCCCCCTACTAGCACACTCTCATCCCCTTGTTATAGTCCCCCTTCCTCCTCGCAATAATTCTTTTGAAATGAAAGTCTCCTTTCTAACCCAGACTTGATTTTATTTTATAGGCCTAAAGGGACTGCAAGGATGACATAAAACAAAACACTTATTGCAGGCCCCAGGCGTGGGTGGTGCAGAGGCGCCTGTGGATGTATGTCCCCCATCATGTAGGGCACCTGTTAGTGTGTCTGTGTCACCACTGTGGGGACACCTGTAGGTGTGTGTCTGCATCCCCATCACAGAGGAGACCTCTCCCCAAACACAAGTCACACAACACTCAGGGTGTCTTGCCAACTCCTGTCCCCATGTCCCCAGGCCTCTCCCCATAATTCAGGTCACTTGAGCACTGAGTGTCATGTTCCTTCCTGTCCTACATCCCCCAGTTTCATCAGAATCTGGGTCAGTTTGTAACAAGTCCCTCATCCTCCCATTTGCCCCCGCCTGAGAAGGTCATGGGTTTGTCCATGGTGGGAAGAAAATTGTCCCATCCCCGTGGACACCAATCCTGCACCTGCCAGGCACTCACCTCCTCCCAGGTGCACAGGTGTGAGTTACCCACCCTCTCCCTCGACCGCAGACCCCAGCTCTCTGGTTTCCAAGTACAGATTCAGGTGTGCTCAGCAGTAGCGCAATCCCAGAACCGGCCAGGCGATCCCCACTCCCCAGGTGCAGCCCCAACCTCGAGCCCTGGGACAGCACCCCTGGGAGTAGGCCAGGTGCCCCCCGCACACCCCGATGCCTTCCCCACCCAGCACTTCCTCAGCTGGATCCACTCCACCCTTTGCCTCCTCAGTCAACACGGGACTCAGGTGGGCACAAGGAGACACTTTCACAAAATGCAGCGGGTGCGAGATGAGCTAAGGGCCCAGTCCCGCTGACCCTCCTGGATGGCCAGGTGAGACATCTGAGCCGCCAACCTGTGACCATGGCAGGAAGGCTCCTTCTGTGACCACGCTCACTTGCAGGTGGTGGCTGGCACAGAGTAGACACTCAGGAAATAGCTCTCAGGTAAAGGAACGGATGGGCGTGCTCACTGCTGGCAAACCCACCGGAGTTCCCATCGTCCTCCTCACCTGGGCCCCCAGACGCTCAGCGGGCTCCCCAAATGCTCGCCAGGCCCCCCAAATGCTCACCAGGCTCCCCGGAATGCTCAGCGGGCTCCCCAAGTGCTCGCCAGGCCCCCCAAATGCTCACCAGGCCCCCCGGAATGCTCAGCGGGCTCCCCAAGTGCTCGCTAGGCCCCCCAAATGCTCACCAGCCCCCTGAATGCTCACCAGGCTCCCCAAGTGCTCAGTGGGCTCCCCAAATGCTCACCAGGACCCCGGAATGCTCAGCGGGCTCCCCAAATGCTCGCCAGGCCCCCCAAATGCTCACCGGGCTCCCCAAGTGCTCAGTGGGCTCCCCAAATGCTCGCCAGGCCCCCCAATGCTCACCAGGCCCCTGAATGCTCAGTGGGCTCCCCAGTCTCCAGGCCCCCAGAATACTCTGCGGGCCCTCGAACACTCAGCAGTCTCCCCGAATGGTCACCAGGCCTCCTGCACACTCACTGTGCCCCCCAAATGTTCACCAGTCTCCCCAAACACTCAGCGGGCTCCCAAGATGCTCACTGGGCCAATCAAGTACTCATCAGACCCCCTGAACGTTCAGTGGGCTCCCCAGATGCTCACCCACACCCACCTGCCCAGATTGGATGGCCCTGTCCCCGCGGCATAAGGACAGGAAAGGAGGCCTCAGCCAACCAGTTCCTGCCTGACCCAGACCTGTCCTACCGACTAGGTTAGCGGCCCAGCAGACAGTGGGCTTGTCAACGCCCCCTGTGAGCCACTGTCCAGGGGCTCCTGCCGGCTCAGCGGCTCTGACCCAGCGGGTCTCCTACCATCTACGCTGGGAACACCGGAGCCTGCAAGCGGACGCTTCCCCCCGGCCCCCACCCCCCCACGCCGCCCTCCATGCTCTCCTGCTGCCCCTCCAGCCCCTGGGTCCCAGGAAGGAAGGAGTCTGGACCCGAGGGGAGCGCGGACCACCCTTCACCACCGCCCCATCTCGAGCCTCTGAACTGAGACAGGCAGGCGGTACTCACCAAGACAGCTGACTTCGGAGAGTTTCCGGCTGCAGCTCCACCCGTCTGCCAGTCCCCTGGCACTTGCCGAAACACTCCTGCGCCGTGATTGGATGTGAAACTCCCACTCCTGTGAGGGTGTGGGAGGAGCCACCTCCCAGAGCTGACCTGCCCCAAGCGCAACACCCCAAGCGCAACAGGGAGCAAATCCCCAACTCAAGAAGGGACGTCACTGTGGGGACAGCACTGCCCAGCTGGAGGTCCACGGATCCTCTCCGCAGGAACCAGGAGCTGAGAAGTGGAGAAAGGGAGCCACTACTCCCTCCGAAGACTTAAATGTGTTCTCTATTTTAACACAAAACTTCGCATTACAACACCCTCGTCAAATCAAGGAGTCAAAATAAAATTGGAAAGGGCAGATTACACCTGAATTGATGCAGCCTTCCTAACAGCCAAAGAAGATGCTATCGACGGTGCCGCTGTTGTCTATGAAGAAAACAAAAGGAGGCTCACCAGCCTCCCTATCGTCACTGTGTACTCTGAACATTCCAGGTCTCCTCACTGTTTGCACAGTTTGAGATAAAAAGACAAAGCACCTCAGCCTCCTGAAAGATAAGCCATTGTTGCATTTCACCAAAGCCAGATCTTTCTAAAGATATCCATAGCATGTTGGAGATAGAGAGGATATTACACTCATCAAATCCAGTATCCTCCAGGTGGCCTATGTGATGCTAACAGCTTTCTCAGAAGAGAGGGTCTGTAGTCAACACTATCTATGGCTCGTTGTTGTTTTTCTGACCCCACGGACTTCTCAGAGCCTCGTGGTTGCTAAAATGCAGTTTTATACATTTTACAATATTAATAGAATGCATATCACAATATATAATAAATACTATAGATAAACTTTAATATTTATCATGTTAAAATTCTTATGTCATGTACATAATATACTATGATATATCTCTTAGATATTATCTATATAAACTTTAATATTATACTTTGGGGGGGGGGCGTTGGTTTGGTTTTTTTTGCCACCAATCGCGGCTTGTGGGATTTTAGTTCCCTGACCAGAGACTGAACCCGGGCCCTTGGCAGTGAGAGCAGAGTCCTAACCACTGGACGTCCAGGGAATTCTAATATTATAGCTTGAAAACCCCATGGAGTAAGCAGGTTTTTTTTTTTTAACAACTTTCCTGACCCCAGAAGCGCTGTTACAAAGACGGTTTTTAGAGCACCCTGAGTAATACAGATGTAGTCCAATTGCCTTGTTTAACAGCTTAAGAAACAGAGACAATGATTGATGCCAATTTCCCAGGGGCAGTGCCAAGATCAGGACACAAATATCCTAATTCCCAGTGTCCTTTCTTCTCTGCCACTGAACTTCTTCCTAATGAATACTGGTCTCTGGACTTGGACAAAAGGCCTGTGCAGGTATCTATTCAAGAAATCTGATCCCTCAAGTTGGAATGTAACGTCTGACATAAATGATGTATTTAATCCCCATAAACTATGCACTAAACATTATGTAAAGTTTTGGATTTGGGTTATAATTGGGGTATTCATATATCCCAATTCATACGTCACGTGCCCGGGTTTGCAGCAGGAGCCCAGCTTGGTCAGGTGCCAGGCATTACCTCACCTGTGATTTACGGCACTTCCCCAAGGCTTCTTTTACGTCAATTACCCTACCTTTATGGCCGGTGACCCTGCTTTACGGCACAACCCCCAGGCTTTGTTTACCTCAATTTCCCGGGTTTTGCGTCATCCGACCCTGGTTTACATCACCTGGCGCTGCTTTACAGCACCTGACCGTGCTTTACGGCACAACCACAGGCTTTGTTTATATCAATTTCCCAGGCTCTATTGTCACCTAACCCTGATTTATGCCACGCCTGCCCCTCAATCCTGCAAAAGCTGGAGGAGTTCAAAAACTGGAACTTCCTGTTGATTCCAGGGCCTAACATAGCTTTTGGCATAGAGGCTATCAGTGATTGTTCAACAGACGGATAAGTGAGAACCTTCTGCTGAGGGGAGGAATGTGGGGATGTAGGACCCTATGGGGCCTTTCTGAGACAGGCCTTCCCCCGTATCCTCTGCTTTAGCTCCTCTCTGAAGTCCTTAGATGATAGTATTTAATGCACATTTCCTGAGTTGTTTTGCAGATCTGAACCCCCCCCGGCCCCGCCCACCACCACCAGGTGGAAGAACTACTGGATGACCATGAGCACATAGCCCCAGGCCTCCGGGAGCCTAAGGCTTGATATTGTTAACCCCTGTGACACCACCCTGCTACCTCATCATCAGCCAGAGAACTGTGCACAAGCTGATCACATACCATTTGATCCACCCCTCCCTCACCTGGCTTTTAAAAATGCTTTGCTGAGGGCTTCCCTGGTCGCGCAGCGGTTGAGAGTCCGCCTGCCGATGCAGGGGACGCGGGTTCGTGCCCCGGTCTGGGAAGATCCCACATGCCGCGGAGCGGCTGGGCCCGTGAGCCATGGCCGCTGAGCCTGCGCGTCCGGAGCCTGTAGCTCCGCAACGGGAGAGGCCACAACGGTGAGAGGCCCGCGTACCGCAATAAAAACAAAAACAAAACAAAAAAAATGCTTTGCTGAAACTCTTCGGGGACCTCGGGGTTTTGGGGGGCATGAGCCACGTCTCCTTGCACAGCCCTACAATACACCCTTCTCTGCTCCAAACTCCGTTTCGGTTTGTTTGGCCTCACTGTGCATCGGGCACATGAACTTGTGCTAACAGGGACAGGAGAAAGAGGCTCAGACGGCAAGGGAGAAGGAAGTTTGCGGAGAACTCTCAAGAGAACGGGCACAGGGGTGAGCACAGCCTGCGCACCAAAACACCACGGTGTTTACATGCTCCGTATTCACGACCCCCAGCACCATTTTCCAGATGCCAAAACCCACGCAGGCCTGCAGCTTGAAAACTCCAAGCCCAAGAGTCAAGCCAGGTATTTCTGGGTCTAGAGTTCTGCCTCTAGAGAAACAAAGGGCAGTCAGACTGCAGAAAGCCTGTTAGGCTGTCCGGCCAGTGGGCCACCTAGCCAGGCTAGAAGTGCCCCATCAGGTGCTGAAGGCAGACCTATGTCCCCTCTACGAGGCAAGGCAATTTGGGCCGGAGAGTCAGAGGAGCCCGGTAATGAACCCCACCTCTCTGCACGTCCTTGGGGTTCTGCCAACCCCATAGATCCAGAGAAAACTCTAATTTGAAAAGATACATGTACCCCAAAGTTCATAGCAGCACTAGTTACAAAAGGCAAGTCATGCAAGCAACCTAAATGTCCATCAACAGAGGAATGGATAAAGATGTGGTATATATCTACTATGGAATATCAGTCATAAAAAAGAATGAAATAATGCCATTTGCAGCAACATGGATGGACCTAAAGATTATCATACTAAGTGAAGTAAGTCAGAAAGAGAAACACAAATACCATATGATATCACTTATATGTGGAATTTAAAATATGGCACAAGGAACTTACTTACAAAAAAGAAACAGACTCACAAACATAGAGAACAAACTTACAGTTGCCGAAGGGGAAAGGGAGGGGAAGGATAAATTAGGAGTTGGGGAGTAGCAGATACAAACTCTAAATATAAAATAAACAAGTCCTAATGTAGGAGGGAAAAATCAGGAGAAAGAGCCTCCCCCCAGCGTGTGTGTGCACACTCTCACACACTCTACTCTCACACACACACTTAAACCAGCCCAGAGAAAGAGCCCAGGCACTGACTTTGATGTCACAATGATCAAGATCTAAAAAGCAATTACATTGCCAGGCACTGTGCTAATACAACTATTGAAATCGCTAGTCGAAAACACTTAATTGAATAACTTAGACTGATCTAAAAGCTGATTTAAAATTAACCTGGCACGTGCATACCATCTAAATAATTACTCTCTCCTATGATCTAGTCTCTCATTAAAATCAAATTTCATTAGAAGAAATTATACATTTTGTACCATGATTGGGAAGAAGCCACATTCACTCACCTGCTGATGAAAGTGGAGGGTTATCATTAGAGCTAAAGGGGAAATGAGTGTCCCGCCTTCCCAGGTGCAGTGAGATCCGTCTCTGCAACAAACCACCCTCCCTCCCATTTTTCCCTCAGGAAATGATGGAAACCTATTAAAACTGCATCTACTGAGAACCCCAAACCAATAGGTGCCTGAGTGGGAAGGAGGGGCCGTGGGGCTGGGGGGGTTTCGCAGGAGCAACTCAAACTCAGAGGAAACTCAATAAGCCGGCATCTAACGCATTTCTCCACAGGTAAGAAAACCCAGGCCAAGGGGGAAAGGGACTTGTTGGAGACCAAACACCAAGTCGGCGGCAGGAGTGGAAGCAGAAGTTATTTTCAGCAGAAAGCTCCCCCCAGCCCCCCCGCCAAACACTTCTCCTTTCAACTCACAGTTTCCTGCCACACGCCGGACCAGAGGAGCTCCTGACGCAGCGCGTTGCTCCGCAGAGGAGCTTTTGGCTTGGACCAGGCTCCTTAGGCCACGCCCAGGGGTGGTCCCAGGCTGCTGAGGAGTTTTCTCTCCTTCGCAAATGTAGCCAGCTGCCTGTCATTGGCTAATCTGGGCCCGCTTGAAGAGGCCCACGTGTGGGAGGAGGGTCGTGACTGCCCCGCCTTCCGACGTGCCTGAGGATCCAGGCGGGAACCTCTTAGCCAGTGTCTGAGCACCGGGCGCTGTGTCCTGGTTTTTTGGAAACCTTTTCAGTGACCTTGATAATATTTTATAAGTGGATCTCCCACTCCGCATATTTATGAGATAAAGAATTCCCCCCCCCCTTAAAATTCAAGAGGAACATTCTCTTAGAATGAACAGGAAGACACAGGATGCTCCCAAATGATCTATTACTTGGAGGATTTTAAAATTCTAGCGAGAAAATGTAACGGAGCAGGACGCTATGGGGCCTTCCCGGGACAGGCCTTCCGCCGTATCCTCTGCTTTAGTTCCTTTCTGAAGTCCTCAGATAATAGTATTTGATGCACATTTCCTGAGTTGTTTCACAGATGTGAAACCCGCCCCCCCCCCACCAGGTGGAAGAACTACTTGATGACCATGAGCACGTAGCCCCAGGCCATCTGGAGCCTAAGGACTGATAATGTTAGCCCTGTGGCACCGCCCTGCTACCTCACCATCAGCCAATCAGAGAACTGTGCACAAGCTGACCACACACCCTGCAACCCGACCCCACTCCACCCCACCCCACCCCCTGGGCTTTAAAAATGCTTCGCCAAACCCTCCCGGGAGCTTGAGGCTTTGGGGGACATGAGCCGCCTCGACTCCTTGCATGGCCTTGCAATAAACCTTTCTCTGCTCCAAACTCCAATGTTTCAGTTTGTTTGACCTCATTGTGTGTCGGACACAATAACTTGCGTTAACAAAACACTCATTCTCTTCACCCTCTTGGGTATCAGCACCAGGTGGGAAATGGCTGCACTCCTTATTTAACCCTCCGATTTCTCCAGAACCTTTCCTTCAAGGAGAAATCTCTGGGCTCTGCAGGGACTGTGAGTGGTGACAGGTAACTCTGAGACTGATAATCTGGAGGAAAAGAGACAAGGTCTGGAAGCATCTGGAGAGATGGGGCAAAGGTGGTTTCTCCGTGGAAAGGAGTAAATAAACACAAGTATAAAGACCCAGGCGAGGGGTTGGAACAAAATGTGGCCTGATGGCACGTGGATCAAGGGCCCCGACTCAGGAGGTGCCCTGAGCAGGGCTTCTGACCCGGCGGCTGCAGTTCGGGCCGGGGAGGAGGGAGACGCGTGGGTCACCAGCCCTTGTTCTCACAGATCCTGGGAAGGAGCGGGTCAGCTCCTGGCTGATGAGCCCGGGGAGGGACTGGGTCTGTGTGGTCTGGTCAGGAAAGGGGGGCTCCTGAGTCTCAGCAGAGTCTTTGTGGGGAGGGGTCTTTTCAGGAAGCCATTTCCCAGACACAGAGGGTGAGGGGATTTCTGGACCTTTAGGTCACCTTCAATATTGTCGAAAGGCAATGGGCTGTGACAGAAGGGAGGGGACACTCAGACCCTCGGCTGTGACGAGAGGGAGGGGACACGCAGACCCTGGGCTGTGACGGGAGGGAGGGAACACTCAGACCCTGGGTTGTGACAGGAGGAGGGACACTCAGACCCTGGGTTGTGACAGGAGGAGGGACATTCAGACCTGGGCTGTGACAGGAGGGAGGGAACATTCATACACCTTGGTCACACCCAGGACATCCTCACATCCTGTCCTCTAACCTGTAGCCCCCGAGGTCACACTCAGAATGTCATCACATCCTGTTATCTGACCACTGGATGTCATCGTCACGGTCAGGACATCCTCTGGTCCCCTGTGAGGGTCACTATTATTCCTGTTATTATGATTCTAGTTTGGGGTATTTTCTCAATTCATATTTATGTCACATAAGAGCTTAGAAAACTGAGATCTTTATTTTGTAGTCAAAATCTTTCTCTCCTTAGGTCTTCTGGCTTTCAGCAGAAAATCGTCAGCTTTGTAAGTCATTCATGTGGCCTCTGAGAAATGGGACTACTGTGATTGATGTCTTGGCTGCAAAATACCCAGTCTGCTCAGAATATGGTAGAGAGATGAGGAAGCATGAGTATCCAAACAGTCTTATGATCCGAATTAGATCTCCTAAAATTCACATGTTGAAATCTTAACCCCCAGTACCTCAGAATGTGACTGTATTTGGAGATAGGGCTTTAAAAGGTGTAATTTACTTAAAATGAGGTCATTGGGATGGATCCTAACTCAATTAAGAAGCAGAAATTAGGACACAGGCATGTACAGAGAAAAGACCACGTTAGGATACAGGGAGAAGGTTGCCATCTTCTAGCCAAGGAGAGGGACCTCAGAAGAAATCAACCCTGCTGACACCTTTTTTTTTTTGGCCATGCCACGTGGCATGTGGGATCATAGTTCCTGATCAGGGATCGAATTCGTGCCCCCTGCAGTGGAAGCGAAGAGTCCTAACCACTGGACTGCCAGGGAATTCCCCAACCCTTCTGACACCTTGATCTCAGACTTCCAGCTTCCAGACTTGAGGGAAAAACTTCTTTGTCGAAGCCACCCAGCCTGTGGTATTTGTAAATTCAGCCCAAGCAAACTAAAATACATAGATATCGCCTGGAAGCAGAGTCCCACCTCTTCCCACACACAGGTGAGATGGTTGCCTTGAAAATGTGATATTTTTGGTCAGAGAAACGTTCAACTGGCTTCTCAGCTCCTGTGCTGATGTAATATGTTGGCAGCATCTTTAGCATGCTTCCTAGAAGAAGGATCAGTGAATAAGCACCTTGATAAAGAAATAACATCCAAATAAACAGGTGTTTCTTTTCACAGATGCCATCCATTGTGCATGGGAACAGTTCTTCTGGTCCATTTTCTTTTCTTTTTCTTTTTTAAATAAATTTATTTATTTTATTTATTTATTTTTGGCTGCACTGGGTCTTCATTGCTGTGTGCGGGCTTTCTCTAGTTGCAGTGAGCCGGGGCTACTCTTTGTTGTGGTGCGCAGGCTTCTTATTGCAGTGGCTTCTCTTGTTGTGGAGCACGGGCTCTAGGTGCACGGGCTTCAGTAGTTGCAGCACAGGGGCTCAGTAGTTGTGGCTCACGGGCTCTAGAGTGCAGGCTCAGTAGTTGTGGCCCATGGGCTTAGTTGCTCCGTGGCATGTGGGATCTTCCCGAACCAGATATCGAACCCGTGTGCCCTGCATTGGCATGCGGATTCTTGACCACTGCACCACCAGGGAAGTCTATGTATCTATATTTTTAAAGGATTTTTTGGAGCAGTTTTAGGTTCACAGAAAAATTGAGAAGAAACAGAGATTTTGCACATTTGTTACAGCTAATGAATCTACATTGACACATCATTATCAACCAAAATCCATACTTTACATTAGAGTCTGTTCTGGGTGTTGTACATTCTATGGGTTTGGACAAATGTATAATGA
Source organism: Leucopleurus acutus (assembly GCF_964270905.1). NCBI lineage: Eukaryota > Metazoa > Chordata > Mammalia > Artiodactyla > Delphinidae > Leucopleurus > Leucopleurus acutus. The sequence continues at coordinate 14,439,868 of NC_139162.1, read as the reverse complement.
CATGTATCCACCATGACAGTATCATAGCATTTTCACTGCCCTAATAAACCTCTGTAATATTATATTTTTAACTATAGAGATCATACACATTGTACAATAATATGCTTTTTTCAGTTGACTATCTTGGTCTCTACACGTCAGTACATTTTATCTCACCTAATACCTGAAACATGATATAAAATTTCCAAATGTTCCAATTATGTGTTTTATAGCTGGTTGTCCAAATTAGTATCTAATCCAGAACCACACAAATGCTTGTGTTTCAATAATTTTTTGTGTTTTGAACAGGTCTATTTCAGTCTAATAAGTACCTTCATTAAGGTTTGGTTCTGAGGTTTTGTCTTGTTCTTTTGTTTGGAACGTATTCTTTTGTTTCTTCGTTTTGCTTGACTCTCTGTTGGTTTCTATGCATTAGATAAAGCAGCCAGACTTAAAGCAGTGGCCTCCTGCAGGAGATGGGCCTGACCGGTCAATCCTGCCTCACTCTTGTTGTCTCTCAAACCTCAGTGATTGTCCAAGCAGGCTATTTTATTTTTAATAGCTCGTAGTAGATGAGGGTGTGCTAAGACCAGTCGGTGTTCCAAAGCAGGGGAATCTCAGTCAGAACCTAGATTCAGGCTGATTGGAAGCCAGACCCTCAGGCAGAAGATTTTAAAACTTGCAAATATAAACAGTGCTGTGGGGCTGAAAGCATAGGCCAGAGCCAGGTGGTGTAGAGGTGTCCCCTGGAGGCAGCCTCAGTTTTACAGACCCATATTTTTATTTCCCTGGTAACAAGCTAGTCATGATTTATTTTTATTTGGTAGTGTCTTATTATTTTCAGTTAAGTTCTCTGAAATTATTTTTAATGCTATGAGTAAGCAAGCTCCAAATACCATAACTAAGTGACGTTTGATGTTTGCTTCAATATAAAACTGACACATGACTGCAGACTATTAGGAGACACTCAACATCAATCCAGGGATTTGAGATCAAGTGGCTAGCAAGTTAAACCCTAAAATTCACCAGGGTCAATTTTCAGGATGCTGAGCCATTTTAAGTAATACAGACGAGATTTATGCAAAACCAGAGCACCAAACCGCAGTCTGAAAATATTAAACGCAAAATTCCAGAAATAAACAATCCATAAATTTTAAATTGTAAGCCTTTCTGAGTAGCGTGATGAAATCTCACGCCCTCCTGCTCTGTCCCAGCCGTTATTCAGCTAGCAGCCATCGTAGTTATCAAATCGACTGTCACTGTGTTACTGAACCACACTTGGGTCCACTTGCCCACGGACAGTAAAACCAATCTACTTGACACCGGGTTATGGTGAAGGAAAGTGTAGTGTTTATTGTAAGGCATCAGACAAGGAGTCCAGGACAGCTAATGTTCAAAAACACCTGAACTCCTCCGTGGGTTTCAGGGAGCATTTTAAAAGGCAAGTTGAGGAAGGGGAATCCCAGGGTAGGTGATCAGCTCGGACACAATTCTCTGATTGGTTGATGTGAGGTAAGAGGGCGGTGTCACAGAGGTTAACATTATCAATACTGAGGCTCCTGTCAGTCTGGGGGCTACGTGCTCATCATGGTCATCAAGTAGTTAACGTCTTCCATTTAGTGGTGGTTTTAGCATCTGTAAAACAACTCGGGAAATGTGCGTCAGATACTGTTAGCTAGGTACTTCACAGAGGACCCAAAGCAGAGGACTCGGGGGGAGGGGTCTTTCCGGGGAAGACCCCGTAGGTCCTGCTTGGTTACTACAGCATCACAGTGCTTGTGTTCAAGGAAGCCTCCTAGAGAACGGACTTGAGGTTATGGGGAGGGGGAAGGGTGAGCTGTGACAGGGCGAGAGAGAGTCATGGGCATATACACACTAACAAACGTAGTAAGGTAGATAGCTAGTGGGAAGCAGCCGCATGGCACAGGGATATTGGCTCGGTGCTTTGTGACAGCCTGGAGGGGTGGGATAGGGAGGGTGGGAGGGAGGGAGACGCAACAGGGAAGACATATGGGAACATATGTTTATGTATGACTGATTCACTTTGTTGTAAAGCAGAAACTAACACACCATTGTAAAGCAATTATACCCCAATAAAGATGTTAAAAAAAAAAAAAAAAGTAGAGCTTCATGACTTCAGCTGCTTTTTAATTAAAGCTTGTTTTTGTTTAAAAAAAAAAAAAAAAAAAGGAAGCCTTATTTTACTTAATAATGGCCCCAAAGTGCAAGAGTAGAGATGCTGGCAATTCGGATATGTCAAAGAGAAGCCATAAAGTTCTTCCTTTAAGTGAAAAGGTGAAAGCTCTTGACTTAGTAAAGGAAAAAAAAAATCCTATGCTGAGGTTGCTAACATCTAGTAAGAACAAATGTTCTATGAAATTGTGAAGAAAGAAAAAGAAATTTGTGCTAGTTTTGCTGAACCTCAAGCTGCAAAAGATATGGCTACAGTGTGTGATAAGTGCTTAGTTAAAAGATGGAAAAGGCATTAAATTTGTATAATAAAATATTTAGAGAGAGAGGGCACTTTCACATAACTTTTATTACAATATATTGTTATAATTGTTCTATTTTACTATTAGTTATTGTTGTTAATCTCTTACTGTGACTAATTTATAAGCTAAACTTTATCATAGGCATGTATGTATAGGAAAAACTTTATACAGAGTGTCCAGTACTATCCTTAATTTCAGGCATCCACTGGGGGGTCTTAAAACATATCCTCCACAGATAAGGGGGATATACTTATATGCTTAGGTATTTAATATTTTTTCATGCTCTTACAATGGAATTCATTTTCAAATTCATTTGCAAATTCTTTTGTTGTAAGTACATGGAAATACAATTTTTGTTTATTGATCTATCCAGGGAACTACCTAGCTAAAATAATTTACTAATTCTATTAGCTTGTATGTAGATCCTTTTGACTATTTTTTTCATCTACATATTCTGGTTAACCACAAATAATAATAGTTTTATTAAAAAAAAAAACCAAAAAATACCAACCAGGGCACATGACATAAAGTTGGGGCACCTGATGTAAAGCCAGGGGACCTGACATAAAACCGGGCATGTGACTATATTTCTCCACATAGTAAGTTGAATGATCTGCTAAGTTAATTCACAATATCAATAAATAAAGGAAGATTTTATAATATTGAAACATCCTTGAACTCTTGGAATGAACCCCAACCAGGCTCTTATTTCTTTCCCACAATTTTCAAGAGGAGACACAGGCAGAACCATCTTTACTCTGTCATCTTAAAACTGGAAACACCAAAAGAGATTTTTTAATGTGAGAAGACTGTCAGTTTCCCCTAGCAGGCAGGGAGGAAGGGCTCTGGGGAAGCCCTGAGATTTCGAGGACAGAGGGTCCAGGAGAATAAGCCTTAGATCTGAGTGTGAATAAAAGTGGCTATAGGCCCAGTATAGAGATGGACTTGCAGAACACTGAACTATTGTGTGATTCTTTTCACCAGTCCTTATTTCTAAGGGTATTAGCTAGGATTTGGGCTGCTAGGGCTGATATAGCAGCTCCATGACTCTTCCTTCTGGCTGCTCTGTCACCTTCAGGGGCCACATCCTCATTCATAGTCCAAGATGCTCACACCCCTGCCAGCATTCCCTGGCTGAGGGGCAAGGGAGAGCATGCCTCTACTCTTTAAGACCAAAGCATTGCTTTTTCTTACAGCCCATTTGCCAGAAGTTACTCACATGTCCACACTTTGCTATAAAGGGGGCTGGGAAGTGTGTTATTTTTTCTGGACTGTCTTTGCCTTGCTAGAGATTCTGTTAGGGAAGAACAGAGGTTGGCAAACGAGGAGTGGTCTCTGCCTCTGCAGGCCTTCTGTAGAGCCTTAGAAACTTGGCATGCACCTGTCCTAGCACTCTTAGTAGTAGAAGATTCATGATTATTTAGGAGGACTTATTTTTTGTGTGTAAAATTAGGCAACTGGTTTATGATCCAACACTTGAGGCCATCATTTCTGTGACACTGTGATCTAATTCCTTATTTCTTTAGACGAGTCCTCATTCCTAGCTAAAGGTCTGCTTTGTGAATCTAGGAAGAAGTGGAAACAGCAGTTCTTGCCAAGAGCAATGTAATCCCCAGCTATCGCTGTGCCCAGTCATGAGACCACTTTCCCATCTGAAGGAGATGAGCCATGTAAAGTGCTCATTTTGGGCAACAGTGATGATCAGAGTCAGGGCAAAGCAGAGATGAGTTCCTGGTCAGTGTCATGATCGCAGGCATAAGACGTATCTTACCTCTAGTGGCACAGAAATAAAGAAAGCTTCTACCCAGGAGTTGGACTGAAGCCTTCGGATTATGTCAGCAACCAACGTTTATCGTACACCTCCTTTGTGCCAGGCCTTGTGCTCTAGCTGAGGACAATGGTGTTGAACAAGATAGATATAGTTCCTGCTCCCTGGAGGGATGAGAGAAAACAGAGATTTAATTACTGTCACCATTGAATAATTACACATGTGCCATGTACTGAAAAGTACAGGGTGATGTTGGCATGTGACTGGGGACCTGCCTTATTCTGGGTGGTCAGGGAAGACTAGCTTCCCACGGTAAATGGGATATGAGCTGAGACTTCAAGTAACAGTCAAGACAGAGGGTGAGAATGGGAAGTACATTCTAAGTTTAGAGAACAGCATGTTCAGCAAGTGGGGCTGAAGTTGAGAGGAGAATGGGAGTGCTAAGAGGCTGGAAGAGAGTGAGGGCTGGCCACCTTCCAGTACAGCAGCGCTGAGGGATCAGAGCTGAAAGAACAAGGGCCAGCTCGGTCACGGTTGGGAGGGAACTTAAGGGTGGTCAATCCAGTGGCTTTTGGTGCTGTCCCCCTCCCCCAGGCCTCATTTTGGAATTTTACGGGGCCATTTTTGTCACAAGATTTGGGGGTGTTGGATGGGAGCCAGGAGTACCACAAATCCTGCAATGCACAAGACAGACCTGTCTATTGAAAAAGTTTTCACAGACTTTCATATGTCTTGCTGAACATTCACATAGGTAAAAACTGTTTATAAATTACCTGAATCTAGAGCTTTTTTTAAAAAAATCAAGATGAACGCAGTGTATCTTTGCACAGTTTTAACATAACTGAGTCTCCAGAAATATAACTACTGTATAATCAAGAGAAGATTCTGTGATCACCACTTTTTTTTTTTTTTCCATTTATGCCCATCTTGCAGGATCTTACTTCCTGGACCAGGGATCAAACCCGTGCCGTGCCCCCTGCAGCTTGGATGCGCTGAGTTCTAACCACTAGACCGCCAGGGAAGTCCCTGTGCTCACCATTTTGGATAACAACTTGTGATTTTTGAAATACCAATATGAGATACAGCACTGTGGCATTCAGGCACGTTCTATGTGTAGAGCAAATGATCTGACCACTTATTAGGTCTCCTATACCAGTCACGACCAAACCTATACGTTCTGAAATATATATTTTAAATTATAATTTTCCTTTTATTTCTCCTTTATTACATAAATGTTAGCACATAACATTACTTTTTATAATGCAGGTTGTTTATACTGTCTATGATCTTCTAAGCCATTACCTATGAGTTTCATGACAGGAGAGTATGCTGGTCACTAGGAAATATTTGTTCCAGAAAGGGGGCCTTGGGTTTGACAGCATGCGATCCAGGCGTCCAGTCCGGAAACTCCCAAATCTGGTTGCACGGCAGCTTTACTAAGATACAAATCCCCGGCGCCACCCCTGGTTTGGACCCAGCGCTCGCCGCATTCTTGTCTTCCCTAGCTCACCGCGAGGAGCAACTGCTTCCTCGTTGCGACCCGCATCGGGGAGAACAGTGCCAGGCTTCGGAGTACCAGTGCTTCGGTTGCAGGGGGCGGGGCCAGAGCACCGCCGAGAAGGAGCGAAGCTGCTCCTAGAGAGGCTCGGCCGGGGCCTGGTGACGCACTTCCGGCCGCCCGCCGCCGAGCAGCCAGCTTTGGAGGTGAGTACGGGCTGCGGGAGGCGGGGGCGGTGCCTGGTTCCGAGGCTCTGGGTGCGGCAGGGACGCTCCTTCCCCCTGCGTTGGCGGTGGGTTTCCTGTCGGGGGGGGGTCCTCTTCCCCCCTCCTCGACTCCCGCTTTGGAGTTGGTGGCCGATGACGTTCTGTCTCGTGGAAGGCGAAGCCCGGGGTACTGCCACAGCCACGAAGCCCCGAGCATTTAGCACTTTGGGGAAGATGCTGCTCGCCTTTTGGGAACTTGTGTTGGAGCAGCCAGGGGGTAGAATATTTGCAGGGGTGTAGCGGCCTGAGGTGATATGAGTCTTTTGACATAATGAGGTCGTGCAGGGGCTTTTACCTGCACGTTTTATGCATTTCAAGTATGGACTATATGCGCCCCGCCCTCCTAACTCAGGGAGTGAATCGAGGCCAGTGCGGGAGCAGAAAAAGCAGAGCCCCTCCAGGCTACAGAAGAAGCCCGACTTTTGAGAGCACTGTCTGCAGGAGCCGTGTCAGTTCCAAACGGTAACCCGGCCCAACTTCTCTTGGGCGGTGGGATGACAATGACCTGGGAATGATTTCTACAATGTAGAGTATACTGATTTGCTTAGTCCTAGAATACACAAAAAGTTCCAGAATGACTCATTCATACCCTCATGAAAGCAAGTTTACAAAAAAATATGCTATAAAACAGTAACGAAAACATGAAGTGTGGCTAGTAGTGTATTCAGAGGAAATTTTGTGGCCTTATAGGTTTTAATTGCCAAATAGGAAAGAATGAAAATAGATTTTAAAAATCATGCAACCTCAAGAAGTCTTTGGCTACAGGTCTTTTTAGCCTTAGAGAATTTAGTTAAAATACTGTTTTGCAGAGTTACTTAGTTCTTTTCTTTCCCATCACTTCACTGTGGTTATGCTGTGGTATAGTTAGGCTTATTTACTGTTGTTTGTATTTTTTGGACGTCGTCACCCCCCCATCCCATTCTGGTTGGTTGATTTTTATACATATGTATAGATAGATAGATAGATAGATAGATAGATAGATAGATACAGGTATAGATATATGAAACATTACTGTGGTTATGAAAGTCAGAACAAAAAGGCACAGGAAAGTATCATTTCCTCCTCATCCCTTCTGCACTGTTTCCTTCCATCCTGTTTCAGTTCCCAGGTTCCTTTCATCTACTTCCCATCCACACCTGAGGCCCCTATTCTCCTTAGTTTCTTGTTTTTCCTTCTGTTTCTTTTTGCACAAATCACCAGATACACATGTATTTTCTTATACTTCCTTTTTTTCTTACACAGAAGATAGCACACTACCTTTTGCACACTGAAAATCATTTCATATCATAGAGATAAGTATGTATATTTTAAATGTTATGCATCTAGCATGGCATTTATGGAGCATAGTGGTAATGTGAGCACGCATTAAACACACCACACCATTAAGAAGAGCACTGCCCATACGGCTGCATCTGTGTGCTCCTCCCCAGCCCAGTTCCCACATTCTCACCCCTAGAGGTAACAGCTCTCTTGAATTTTGTGTTAATCATATTTTTGATTTTTGATAACACATATCATATTTGTGTTAATCATATTTTTAAAAATAATTTTATCATATATACATGTGTATGTAAATAATGTGATTAATTTTGTTTTTGAGCTTTATGAAGATGGCATCATGGTGTCTGTAGTCTTCTGGGACTGGCATAACTCAATATTAATGTTCCTAAATTCATCCATATTTTGTGTGTAGCTGTGAGTCATTCGTTTTTGCTACTGGGTAATGTTCCATTGTAAAAATGGCACGACAGCTTGTGTACTCTCAGTGGACATGTGAGTTGTTTCCAATTTTTTGCTATTAAAATACTGCTGATAATAATTTTGTATATATACAAAATTTTCTATGTATATCATATATCATGTATATCATATGAGAGTTTCCCTAGGGTATACGGTATATATAATTTTGTATGTATATCATATATCATGTATATCATATGAGAGTTTCCCTAGGGTATAAGTTTTAAAATTTAGGCATGAATATTGAATTTATCCAACACCTTTGACATCCACTGAGATGGAGAGTATGTTTTTCTTTGATTTATTAATGTGGAAAGTACAATCTGTGCTAATATTGAACTTTACTTGCATTCATAGGATGATCCCTCTTAGTCATGATATGTCACATTAAGGAACTACTGGAGTCTAGTCCTCAATATTTAGGATTTTTGCATCAGTATTCATAAATGATACTAGTTTATGGTTTTTGTATCCATATTTTGCTGGCATCATAAAAAGGTCTGGGAAACTTATTTTGCTGTTCTCTGCTACAGTTTAAATAGTGTTAGAATTATTCATTTCTTAAAGATTTGAAAGGCTTTTCCTATGATACATAAGGGCTCAGTGTTTTGTGAGAGTTCACTCTTTACTGACTCTCTAAACAATTAGGTAAAAGTAATCATGGGTTATGGAGAAAAATCTATATAATAAAATTGGTAGAGTTGATTTATTAGATTCAGATAGATTATGTTCTTCCATCACAGGATAAGTTTCCTTTTTTTAAATTTATTTTATTGGAGTATAGTTGATTTACAATGTTGTGTTAATTTCTACTGTACACAAAAGTAATTCATTTATATAGGTATATGCACATATATATACACACATTCTTTTTCATATTCTTTTCCATTATGGTTTATCACAGGATATTGAATATAGGTCCCTGTGCTATAAAGTAGGACCTTGTTGTTTATCCATTCTACATATAATAGTTTGCATCTCCTAGTCCCAAACTCCCAGTCCATCCCTCCCCCACCGCCCTCCCCCTTGGCAACCACAAATCTGTTTTCTATGTCTGTGTTTCTCTTTCACAGATAAATTCATTTGTGTCATATTTTAGATTCCACATATAAGTGATATAATATGGTATTTGTCTTTCTCTTTCTGACTTACGTCACTTAGTATGATAATCTCTAGGTCCATTCATGTTGGAATAAGTTTTCTTTTTAAGCATCCATGGAATATTTTTAAAATGGACACTGTAGCCACAAAAGAAAACCTTTAAAAATCTGAAGAGCAGAAGTAAATAGATCAGGTTACTTAAACACCATGCAGTAAAGCCAGAGAATAAATTAACAACAACAAATTATCCTGAACAGTTCTTTGTCCAGAGACAAAACACAGTTGCTGACGAGTTATAAAATAGTAATTAAAACATGAAATATGAAAAGCCTCTGGAATGTAGGGAATAATGTATTCAGAGGAACATTTATAGGTTTAGATTGCTACACAGCAAGAATGAAAATGAATGAATCATGTAGCCTCAAGAAGGTAGAAAAAAGCTTTTTGTAGTCTAGCTTTCCCCGAAAGCAGAACATAGGACAGAGATTTGTGTGCGGGCAGTTTATTTGGGAATGTAGTCCCAGGGGCAGAGTGAAAGACAAGGAGAGTGCAATGGAGAAGGAGGGACAGACAATACAAGGATGTGCTGTCAGGCTGGCCCCTCCACAGGTGACTGGTGCTCTGACTTGCAGGATCTTTGAGGAGCCTTGGAATCTCATGGCTGCCCACATGGGGGACTAAAGGGGGAAACGTTTATCCACTGACCTCTGTCTCCTGTTGGTCAGTGGTAGCATCACAGGCATTAACTCCCCTATCCTTCAGGACCCAGCAGGTGTCCGCAGATGTCCCACACAGGACAGAGAAGCCCTAGGGCAGGAGCCAGGCATGTGTGGTGTAGACCCTTGAGGAGGCATTTGTAGGTTGTACTTGTGCAGAGCTGGTCAAAGCCTCTGGAACTGGACTAAGAGTGGACAAGAGGATTTGGTGAGGTACATAAGGTGTCTCTTACAGAGCTAAAAAACAAATTTTAAAAAGCAGAGCTTAATTTAAAACAAGTAGAGGGGGCTTCCCTGGTGGCACAGTGGTTAAGAATCCGCCTGCCAATGCAGGGGACACGGGTTCGAGCCCTGGTCTGAGAAGATCCCACATGCCGTGGAGCAACTAAGCCTGTGCGCCACAACTACTGAGCCTGTGCTCTAGAGCCTGTGAGCCACAACTACTGAGCCTGTGTGCCACAACTACTGAAACCCGTGTGCCTAGGGCCCGTGCTCCACAACAAGAGAAGCCACCACAAGGAGAAGCCCACGCACCGCAACGAAGAGTAGCCCCTGCTTACCGCAACTAGAGAAAGCTTGAGTGCAACAACGAAGACCCAGCGCAGCCAAAACTAAATAAATAAGTTAATTAATTTTATAAAACCAAACAAACAGGTAGAAAAGGGAGTGGTGTTCTAAATAGAAAAGCTAGTTCTTTGAAAATAAAACAACATTAAACTAGATAAACCATGGTTCAGCCTAATGTTATTAGTCTGCTTGGGCTGCCATAACAAAATATCATACACTGTCTGGCTTAAACAACAGAAATTTATTTCTCACAGTTCTGGAGGCTGGAAGTCTAAGATCAAGGTACCAGATGATGTGGTTCTTGGTGAGGCTGCAGGTGGCTGCCTTCACTGTGTCCTCACAGCAGAGACAGCTCTGGAAGACTCTTCCTCTTCTTACTAGGGTACCCGCCCTATCAGATTATTACCTTGTTTAACCTTATTACCTCCTCATGGGTCCTGTCTCCAAATACAGTCACATTGGAAATTAGGGCTCCAACATACGAATTTTGGGGGGACACATTCAGTCCATAACATTAACTAAGGCTAAAAGGTCTAGAGAGCATATATATTCAAAGAAGAAGTAGGAAAAGCAAGGTATACCTCAAGGTATGGAGGAAATGAAAAAAATCATGAGCCACTGTTTCCCATAATTCTACACTCAAGTTTAAATTCTGGAAGATATAGACAATATTTTAGGAAAATATAAAATTTCAAGACTGACTTTGGGAGCACTAAAAATTAGAAAATAACCAGTCCATGTGGTCTCGAATACAATGAACAAGGAGTGCTGGGTCATGGGACCAGGGATGGGATGCTATAGTGACCCCCTCTCTCAGGCAGCTGAAGCCTTGGCTTCTTTGCCATCAAAAGGCTGGAAGGTATGAGGAGCCATCCGGTACCTCACTTGTGGCCTAGCTTCCTCACAGTAAACCTGGGCCGGGCAGGAGCCTAACCTCCCAAGATCTCTACAGAGGTATCAGGACTCTTGAGGGCAGTCAGCTGTGTGAGGGAACGGGCATGTGGGAGGGAGCAGCTGTCCCTTTCTCCAGGAAGTGCCTCCCTGGGGCCTGACTCAGGCCTATGTGCTGGGGCTGCAGCCCATCCAGCTGGCTTCTCTTGCAGTATAATAGAGAGGGATGCTCGTTTAGAGCATCGTGTTGCTACACGAGTCTTTGTTTTATTATTCTTTAGACTCTACCTGCATTTTATGCACACTCGTGTGTGTGTATGATATGTGTCCAGAATTGTAAAAATCCTAGGGTCCGTGGCAGTCAGTGTCAGTATCATGGCCAGGAGGAGCCCTGGGCACAGATCCAGTGAACAGATCGCTCCTTTCTTCCCATGGCAGCTCCTGCTTGCACTTCTGTCTGGATGCTGGCTGCCTGCATCTCAGATCTTCTGTGAGGGGCTGTATTGTTCGTGGTGGGGGTGGCTTGTCTCACATCTGTCCCCCTGTTTTCCCTCAGCTCCAGTCCTTCTCTGAGAGGGAGACCAGGTGATGGCAGCCATGCTTCTGACAGCCTGGCCCCAGGTGAGCTGTGGGTCCTTCAGCTCTTCCTCTGAGCAGTTTCACATTGAAGAAAACTGAGAAGGGAATCTGGTGAGCCTTTCTATGAAAGCTGGAGGGGCCTGCCAGACTGGAGCTTGTGGGAAGAGCGATGATATGGAGGGATAGGGGCCAGAGACCAGGACAGGCAAGACAGAAGTGTCTGGAAGGCAGAAATATAGTCTTCTGCACACCAGTTTGCTTTGCTCCCCCAGCAGAGGGCTTTGGTGAATGAGAGACATGGAAGCTGCCCATGAATGGAAGAAGATAGCAGGGGACTAGGATTCCAGGGAGGGGGGTGTAGATAAAGAGGACTAGCAGGACCAGATCCACATAAAGAATGGCTGTGCCTCTAATTCCAGGGGAAGGGGACATAAGGAGAGTGGGATCAAGGGAGGGAAAAAAGACAGGAAGTCTTGTGTCTCATTGTGTCCTGGGGAGGCTTTCAGGGCTTGGGGTGCAGTGGCCAAGCTTTAGGTCTCTGATAAGAGCTCTGGATCCTCTTCCCAGAATAACATGCAAACGAAAATTTCCATACGATTTCAGGGATTTCATGGACCCCACTGATGCTCATCCAGGGACCTCCATGGGCTACAGTTTGGGAATAATCATAGTCACAGTAACTCAAGTTACACCATTTGAGGCTTACTACGCCGCAGGCACCATACTAAGCACTTTACATGGATCACTCAGTCCTGACAGACGCCCTGGGAGATAGGCGCTGTGTTGCGTTCATTCTACCACAAAAGAAACAAAGGCAAAGGGGAGTGAAGTGACTTGTCATTGTGTGACTTAACTGTTCAGCCCTATGACACCTATGGAGCCAGTGAAGTTAACGAGGTCAGGTTTCTGATGCCTGTGTGGGGAATAATTTTGAGGGGAGGTTTAAAAGCAAGGTGACCACTTCAGAAAGAGTCCTATTGGTCTAGGTGACATAGGCTTCAGTAAGGCAAGTAGTTGCTAAAGAGGGAGACCCAATTCAAGTAATGCTTAACATAAAAATCTCTAGGAGGAAGAGTCAAAAGATTGGGGTGGGGTAAGGGGGAGGGAGGAGTCAGGAACGAATCCCCAGGTTTCTTTCCTTCGCGGATGGTGGTGGGTGACACCAGCTGAGGTTTGAATTAAGGAGGAGGCACCAGTCGTGGGCTAAAAGGGGATGGTGGGCGACAGCGAAGGCATTTAATTTTGTACCAAGAATTTCTTGTCTTATCCAAGTCACACGATGAATGACTCACAGAAGTGCCCACAAGTTGGACTAGAATTGTTGATGGGTGGAGGCCCGTAGAATCAAGCAAGACAGGTCCTGGCAGAGAGCAGTTGAGAGGCAAATCGCTGCCAGTGTGTCCCCAAGGTTGTTACAGAAGGCCGAGGTGGGTAGAGCGAGGGCAGCCAGAAGTGGCAGCTGCCCGGAGGGGAGGAGGTGGGCCTGGGAGCGGCTCGGCCATCAGCCCTGATGGTGGAGCCTGTGCTGAGTGCCGAGTGCCGAGTGATGCAGAGGAGCGGCTGAAAAGATGGCTGACCTCCCTTCTTTCCCAAACCTCCTTGGAGAGACAGTGAAGTCTTGGGTGAAGTTGGACAGGATGAGGCTTGACTGGGAGAGGGTAACAAAAAATGGGTTTTTGGCGAGAGCCATTTGCAAGCAGGATGGGCTGCCTGCTCTCACCGCTCCCTCCACCTCCACGGTGCCCAGCCGATCTGGGCAGCACTGAGCTTCCTCTGCTGAAAGCACTGGAGCAGAGGCTATGCAGCCTTTTGTAGGGGGTCCATGACAGAAATCAGGTGGGGCTGGGTGAGATGGAAGCCATGGCCGTTCTTTGGGCGCGGCTTGAGGTTTGAGGGTGAGGGCGAGGGCGAGGAAGTGGGAAAGCCTGTGGGTGGGCCCAGAGCTACTTCCGCCAGTGAGGGCACGGCCTGACTGAAAGAAAGCAGTTGCGTTAGGGGAACTTGGTCATGGGAGGTGTTTTTCTTTCATCTCAACTTATGTCATCCTTTGTAAGTGTGAAATATGGCATGAGGTTTCTCTGCTGTGAGCCAGGTCAGATATTCCATGCTTTACCTTCCAAGTGTTTTTCTCAAATCTTTCCCCCTGTTATTAATTTTGTGCTCTTCACAAGCCCCTCCTCAAGCCCTCATACTGCCCTCTGCCCCTCACCTAGGGCATGAGCCATGGAATTGGCCCCTAGGGCAGCAGGAACCTGTTGTTTCAGAAGTCGGTGACCTTTGAGGACGTGGCTGTGTACTTCACCCAGACGGAGTGGGATGGCCTGTCCCCTGCACAGAGGGCTCTGTACAGGGATGTGATGCTGGAGAATTATGGGAATGTGGCCTCCCTGGGTAAGGCCTTTCTCCCCCGGGGACTCAGACTCTGCTCATTAGGGTTTCCTGGCTTCCTTTCCCCTTACTGGTTGCAGGTGGGGCCTCTGGTAATCCTTCACTGAGTGGGAACCTCAGGGGCTGATTCCTAATCCCCTAGACCCGGGGTTGCTGGGAAGGGTGAACCCCAAGCCCTTTTTGGGCCAATATAGGACTTTACTGGGACTGTTGTGCACTCTTGATCCACCCGATAGAGGCCGTGTTTTGGACACAGCGTGGAAAAAAAGTAACTTCCTGTTCTACAGCATTACCTTCAGGTTCCCCCTCACCCTACCTGGATATCTTGAGTGTTTCCAAGGATCTCGGTGTACTTGTAATATTTTAGGCCCTGGTCAAAAAATGGTACCTATCCCTTTAGGCAGAATCTCCCTGTTTGCCCTGCATGAGGTCTCACAGTCTGGGCCCTCCCCAACTCCTCCCGCATCTTCTCAAGCCTCTTCCTCCCACCCCCACCCCCCCGCCACTTTCCCATAGTTCTTAGGCATGGGACCCTCTGGGGCTCTTTCCTTCCCTCCCCATTGCTGACACAATCTGAGAAGAGGTTTAGGAAATCAGCTGTGGGAGATCATTCACCTATCTTTCCTATTTCCTTTCCCCAAAACAGGATTTCCCCTTCTCAAACCTACTGTGATCTCACAGCTGGAGGGAGGAGGTGAGCTGGAGGGCCCATCTCCACTGGCCTCTGGAACAGGCACAGGCCCCCAGGGCCTCTGGACTGGTAAGGAGGCACACATTGCCCATTATGCTGGAAAAAGTAATCCTTTAGGAAGAAAGTCAGCTTTAGCAACATATAAGCGTGCCACATTTATTGGCTAGCCGTACAGAGTAACATTTAAATTTTTTTAAATTAATTACTTAATTAATTAATTTTTGGCTGCGTTGGGCCCTCGTTGCTGCACACAGGCTTTCTTTTTTTTAGTCGCAGAGAGTGGAGGCCACTCTTGGCTGCGGTGCACAGGCCTCTCACTGAGGTGGCTTCTCTTGTTGTGAAGCACAGGCTCTAGGCACACGGGCTTCAGTAATTTTGGCACATGGGCTCAGTAGTTGTGGCTTGCAGGCTCCAGAGCTCAGGCTCAGTAGCTGTGGCACATGGGCCTAGTTGCTCCTCGGCATGTGGGATCCTCCCGGACCAGGGCTCGAACCTGTATCCCCTACATTGGCAGGTGGATTCTTAACCACTGCGCCACCAGGGAAGCCCCATTTAAATAATTTTTGATGATTTCTGGAGATAGCAACAGTTGAGACCTTTCTATTTTCATAGTTTGCTATTTCTTTCTAATTCCAAGAAGAGATCTTTTTTCAAATGCTTTATTGTAATTATTTTCAACCCTAATTTTGGAATTCTACCTTTCTCAGACAAAATGAATGGATTTAGTACTTTTTTTGGGTCCTTGCTACTTTCTAAGCACTGTCCACTTAATGTGAAGGGTACAGAATTAAAAGTCTTTTTACTTAGACTTTGGAGTAGACTTTCTGAGTTCCAGTCCCAACTGTGCTACTTCCTAGTTGTGTGACTTTGAGCAGGTCAGTTATCTGCATTCTCTAAGAGTTAGTGTTCTCACCCTTGAAAATGGAATAATAATTACAATATGAGGTAATGGTGCTAGGTTTGATGATAAAATGAGATAACATGTACCAAGTACCTAGCTTATAGTGTGTGCTCAGTTAAATTCTGTTTTTATTATTATTATTACTATTATTATTATTATTTGGGGGGGAGAAAGCTATATATAATAAGCGCTAGGAAATAAGGTGGGAGGAAGTAATGCTGTCAATTTGGTGCTTCTCAGAATATGAACAAATGCATCACCTGGGCATCTTGCAGATGTGCAGATTGTCATTCAGTTAGTTTGGGGCAGGGCCAAGATTCTGCATTTCTGTTAAGTTCCCAGGTAATGCCAGTGATTCTGGTTCCCAGACCACTCTTGAAATAGTAAGGTTCTCATTGGCTCACGCAGAGTAGCTGCCAGGTGATTTCCCATCTCCCATGAGGCCCAGCTTTACTTCCTGCCTTTGGGGTCCATAAGATACTCTTGCATCCTTTTGATGAATCCTCTTTTTTTGAAAGATGGTTTCAGTGGCTTTTTGTTCCTTGTAATCATTCAACCAGATGTTCACTGACCAAGGAAGACATGTTTTGGAAATGGAGAGCTTAAAGTGCTTGACATATAGAGGGGGATGAAAGGGATATTGTGGAGATTCTTAGTCAAAGAAGTCTGGATTTCATTCTGTAGGCAACAGACAGTCCTGAAGTCTTTGAACAACCCATCGTGATGTCAGGTGAGGATAGAAACATTCATCTAGTCAGTGTACGTAGGTTAATTGGGGTCAGGAATCAAATGGGTTCTAGGCAGGAAGAAGGGGAAATCACAGGGCACAAGACCCATGTCAGCAGAGTTGATTTTTTAAAAAAATTTTCCAGGTAATTTGAATTTTTTTCTTTGTAAGTTTCTGATACTACAGATGAATATTATTTCTATAATCAGGAAAAGACCAATATTATTTTGAAAATGGTTGCTAGGGAAGTCCAGGTCATTTGGGTCTGTTGAGGGCAATTATAATGAAATACTGGGGTAGGGGGCATATTACATGTGGCTGAGGAGAGATGAGAGATGAAAAAATAAAGGAAGCATTTTGGGGCCAATTTTGAGAAATTTGAGAATAAATGTAGAGATCATTGGTTCTACTAGGACTATGGGATTATAGAAAGACTAATAAGATTACAGAAAGAATTTTAGGGAGTGACCAATTTTAGGATTGAGGGAAGAGGTAGAAGGAAAGGCAAGGAGAATGCTGCAGTGTTCTGGAGGGGTGGGAAGAGATGGGATCAAAGGGATCAAATGGGCCTGAACAGAGCCTTTCTGAAGTAGAGAAAAAAGAAGTTAAAGGAGAAGTTTTGGAAAGCCTAGAGTTTAAGTTCTAAGAAAATAAACAAGATTTGTTCCCATTTGCTTCCTAGTGCTAATACCTGCCATCCTTTGTTGCCACATGTTGTTGGATTCTGTGCCTTCTTCTTCTTAAGCAGTTTCCATTTTTATTAATAGAAACTGAAGAGTGTAGTAAAGTATGGTGTGATGGAAAGAATGTTGATCTGGCAGATAAGACCTAGAATTTTGTTCCACTGCTGTCACTTTTAACCTTCTTGTTACTGGTTATTGGTTTAGAGACTGGTGATCTTTTAAAATCATTACTTTAAAATTTGTAATATTGGTACATGCTCAAAACAGTATAAAAAGTGCATAAAGTGGGAGCAGTGGGGAAGTCTCCCAAACTTCCTATGCCAGTTTGCTCAGTTTCTTGTGTATTCTTGCAGTAGTTTTCTAGGCATATTCAAATATATGTGTTTATGTCAGCCCTTTTTACTCTCCTTTGCACAAATGGAAGATACTCTACATACCATTTCTCAACTTGTTTTTCCACTTAACAGTGTGTCTTTGACATCTTTTCATGTCAGTACATACAGATTTATTTCATTTTATAACAGCTGCATGTTATTCCACCTTATGGATGAACCTTAGATTCTCTGACCTAGTCTGGTGATTTTAAAGAGCCCCCCACCCTTGATTACCCTAATCCTTTTTTCTTTCTATCACAGTTCTTTTTTTTTCTAACATGGTTCTTACATGATATTTTATGTTTTCTGTTTTTTATAGTAAATATTGATATCCAGACTGACAATAATTTGACAGAGGAAATGTATGAAGAAAAACATAATACATCATTTGAACTTCAAAGGAACTCTTCCCAGGAAACAGACTTTTCAGAAACTTATATTCTAGAGAAACAGCAGGAAGTCCACTCAGTAGGAAGTATGGAGAAAGAAAACAGGAGTGTCATTGATGGGACAGTGAAAGACAATATAAGCCCCATGGAGGAGTGTTTCTTTAGGCAAAGTCCAAACTTGAATCAGTGTCATACCATCTCCACTGGAGAGCAGTCCCCTGAGTGTACAGGATTGGAGAAAGCCTTCAGCTTTGACACAAAACTTATTCAACATGAAATAATTAATTCCGGGGAAAGACCTTTCAAATGTGAAGAATTAGTGGAAAGCTTTAGGTGTAACTCTCAACTTAATCAGGATCAAGATAGCTACACTGGGGAGAAGCCCCATCAGCATAAGGAGTGTGGCAAAGCCTTTAGCGTTAATGCAAAATTAATTTGGCATCAAAGACTTCACAGTGGGGAGAAGCCCTTCAAATGTGTAGAGTGTGGAAAAAGCTTCAGTTACAGTTCCCATTATATCACACATCAGACTATCCACAGTGGGGAGAAGCCCTATCAGTGTAAGGTGTGTGGGAAAGCTTTCAGCGTTAATGGGAGTCTGAGTAGGCATCAGAGAATCCATACAGGAGAGAGGCCCTATCAGTGCAAGGAGTGTGGGAATGGCTTTAGCTGCAGTTCTGCATATATCACACATCAGAGAGTCCACACTGGAGAGAAACCTTACGAGTGTAATGACTGTGGGAAAGCTTTCAATGTTAATGCAAAATTAATTCAACATCAGAGGATCCACACTGGAGAGAAACCTTATGAATGTAATGAGTGTGGGAAAGGCTTCAGGTGCAGCTCCCAGCTTAGGCAGCATCAGAGCATCCACACTGGAGAGAGACCCTATCAGTGTAAGGAGTGTGGAAAAGCCTTTAGTAATAATGCAAAACTCATTCAGCATCAAAGAATTCACACAGGGGAGAAACCCTATGAGTGTACTGAATGTGGAAAAGCCTTTGGCGTCAAAGGGAAGTTAATCCAGCACCAGAGAATCCACACGGGTGAGAAACCCTATGAGTGTAAAGAATGTGGGAAAGCCTTCAGGTGTAACTCCCAGCTTCGGCAGCATCTGAGAATCCACACCGGGGAGAAGCCCTATGAGTGTAATGAGTGTGGAAAGGCCTTCAACGTTAATGCAAAACTTATGCAGCACCAGAGGATTCACACTGGGGAGAAGCCCTTTGAATGTAATGAGTGTAGTAAATGTTTTACTTCTAAAAGAAACCTACTTGATCATCAGCGAATCCACACTGGAGAAAAGCCTTATCAGTGTAAGGAATGTGGGAAAGCCTTCAGCATCAATGCCAAACTAACTAGGCATCAGAGAATACACACTGGGGAGAAACCATTCAAATGTATGGAATGTGAGAAAGCATTTAGCTGTAGTTCTGACTATATTGTACATCAGAGAATCCATACTGGAGAGAAACCCTTTCAATGTAAGGAGTGTGGAAAAGCCTTCCATGTTAATGCCCATTTAATTCGGCATCAGAGAAGCCACACTGGGGAGAAACCCTTCAGATGTGTGGAGTGTGGCAAAGGCTTCAGCTATAGTTCTGACTGTATTATACATCAGACTGTCCATACTTGGAAGAAACCCTATGTGTGTAATGTGTGTGGGAAAGCCTTCAGGTTTAGCTTCCAACTTAGTCAGCATCAGAGTGTCCATAGTGAAGGAAAATCCTAATAAGGATGTAGAAAACTGTCAAGGTTAATGCTGAACTAGATCAAGTATCCTCAGATTCACCCTGGTGGAAAACCCTGAGAGAGAAATGGATACGGCAGAGTCTTCACAAGGAAACAAATCTTTTCCATTTTATTCAATTTTAGATCAAGAATGACAAACAGTTTTAAAATAACATCCAAAAATAAGTAGTTTGTTTTATACCAACAACCAATAGAAAATATAATGAAAGAGAATATCCCATTCCCAACAGCATCAAGAAAAGTTGATTTTCTAGATATAAACTTACTAGGACCTGTGTGGAGAAATTATAAATCTCTGCTGAGGGGTACAAAAGGAAAGTTAAATAAATGGGGGGAGAGAGAGTGATACCTTGTTCTTAGATAGAAAAACTCATAAAGATACTACCTACCTAAATTAATTTATTGCCCTTTTACTTTTGACAACAAGCATGCATCACTTTTGTAAAGAGGAAAAACAATAAAGAGTTCCTTAAGGAAAAAATATGAGTAAATCTTTTTATTTTCATGCTATGGAGAAAAGCTTTCTAAGCATCAGATGAAAGCCAGAAACCAACCATGAGGGAAAATATTGATAAATTGACTTCAAAATGAAATATTTATGTTTTTGTTTTAAATAACCCCAAATAAGTTTAAAAGATAAAGCACAAAAAGTGGAAATACCTTTGTAAAATTTGTGATATAAAAGTATCATACAAAGAGGTCTTAAATTATGAAAAAAATAAATGACAATAGCAAGCAGCTTTTAAGAAGATATAAAAATGACTAATAAAGGAAGATGTTCAGTCTTAGTAGTACTCTAAGGAGTAAAAATTTACAACAAGCATACAGTCACACATAGGAAGCTCTCCAACCTCTCTCCCACTGACAAGACAAACACAGAGACCCTCTTATAGACACACAGCGTATCCCCACAGCGCCCCTTTCCCCATACCTGCTGCTGTGCTCTCTGTAGCTCGGGAGGCCCGTGTTGGCTGGGAATGCTGTCTTGCGTACCTCAAAGGAGCCACTCCTGTCAGAAAGCTACTGATATGGTATAGGGCCTCAGCAGAGTGTCCAGGGCCATTGTGTAAGTGACATTCCCCCCACCCCACCTGCATATGGGTGGAGGCAGATCCTGGAGCCCCCAGAACAGAGAGGAGGGAGCAGAGTCCTTCCCCCTGACCATCTGGCCCTACTCCTGTGAGCAGCTCCAGACCATACAAAGAGACCCAGAAGTGCCCTGGGCCATGGGGTCCAAGTCCTTCATTTACTTATAGAGAAACTGAAGACCAGAGACGGATGGCACTGCCCCTGGTCACACAGCAAATCAGTGGCTGAGGTGGTCCATTACCCAGGCCAGAGGAGAGGTCAGAAGGCCATGGCTTACCCCAACCTTCCTAGATCATGAATCACCTCCAGATGGTCTCCAGATGTGACAGGGAAGATGAGGACTGGAAGTCCTGCTGTCCTGACTCCCAGTGGGGTTTGGCAGTTTGTTTGCTGTGGCAGGACCAAGGCAGGGACTCTAGGAGGGCTGAGAACCACTGAGGACAGGACCAGATGTTCCAGATCTGCCACCAATGTCCTGTGTGACCTTGGCCTCTGGGTCTCAGGCTCTTTCTCAGTGCAGGGTGGGGGCTAGTCCCAGGGCTCAACACCCTTCTCACCCAGTCGGTCCCTGAGGGTCTTCTCCCTCTCTGTAGCTTTGTTACTGTCCACGGCAGGTCCTTCTGTTCAGATCCCAAGGATACGAGAGTGAAGAAGGAAGATACCTGCAAAGTCTCATGAAGTCACGTGGTGCCATGGCCCAGGATTCCTGACACCCTGTAGTCTTGATGTTCACTACTCCAGCCAAGAGCTGACTGGATTCAGTGGAGGCCTTATGAGGAAGGACAAAGAGGAGCCGTGGCTCTGGATACCCTTTTCCCCTCACAAAGGCACCTCTTTTCTGAAAGGGAACCATGAGCCTGGAAGGGTCAGGATTAAAGCAAGTTTCTCCCTCAGTCCAGGTCAGCATGTTCTGTCCCTGCAGCACAGGGCACCCTCCCACCCTGGCCTGTCACCCTGGAAGGGGCCTCAGAGAACATCTGGTCCTGCCCTGTCCAGGTCAGGAGGGGAAACAGGCTCAGTGGAAAATGCGGCTGCTGCGGGGCCCCAGCAGGACCAGGAAGCCTGGTAAGAGAGATCCAAACACAGCTGGGAGGGTCCATGGGTGGGTGGAGACAGGGCTTGGGTGTCCTGTGCAGGGACGACAGACTCAGCACAGCTCTCCCTGGGCTGGCAGCCCTCTCCTGGTGATGGGTCTGGAAGTTCTGAGGAGAGGCACCTGGACGCTCTTCTGTCCTCTCTGCCTCTTAGGTCTCCATTTTCCCCAGACCACAGCCCCACCCTGTATGCTATCCTTTCTCCTGACAAGGAACTGAGGACACCCCTTCCCTTACACAGTCCATTCAATTCAGTTGAACATTTGCACGCCCTTCCACGGGCCGGGGTTTGCCAAGTCCCAGGGAACCTGAGATGGGGGAACCTCAGCCACATCTCCCCTCGGCGAGCTCCCCGCAGCCCCTTCCGCCTGCTCTCGGGCCCCATTCACACCACAGACCACGTGGTCTCAGCAAATCCAACACCTCACGTGGCTCCTGAGGCTTCCGCCTGGTCTGAGCCCCCTTTGCGGGGCCCTGCGTTTTGCGCCTGCTCCTGGGCTGCCCGCGGCCTGACCGTCCCTCCGGCTCTGGCTTTCCCTCCCACCGCTCGCCAGCCCGTGAACGCGCAGGCCAGAGCCTGGGAGGTTCCAGTGCTCCTGAAGCGTGGCCCCCACCTCCTCCCGGCCACTGAAATCCCACCCACGCTCAGCCCGAGCCAGCCTCCAAGAAGCCCTCCCGGAAGCGCAGCCGCACGCGCCTCTTCCGGCTGGTTTCCTCAGCCCGCCACGGTAAGGGATCGTCCTGCCACAGGTTTGGCGCGTCTGTCAGCCGTGCGTGGCCCGGGCGCCCAGGGCCCATGTGCTCCAGGCGGGGACCCGAGGCCCTGGGTTCCACCCCCCACCCCCGCCCTGGGCCACAGGCGCGCGGCACTGGCAGACGGGTGGCGGCCTCTACCTGCCGCCTCCCTCCCCGCCGGCCTTGGGCGCACGCCTTCTCGCCCTGGGACCCCGTTTTGGCCTCGAGGTGAGACGGAGCGGGGAGGCCGGGCCTGCGCGTTCAAGGCCCTGAGGCCGGCGCTGTGGGCGTGAGAAGCCATTACGAGGCACTGGCCGCCAGCCTGGGCCCCCTGCTGCCCCTGACGGCCGGTCCGCTCACTGCAGGGCGGGAAGAAAACGACCGCGAGGCTGCCCGGGTCCCCTCGGCGCGGGCCGGCTCTCCCTGCTCTGATCCCGCGGAGTCTCGCGCGCGGAGTCCTGGGGCAGCCGGTTTGACCTCTCCGCGGAAAATCTCCTGTGGATCCGCGGGGTGGCGGGGGTGGGTGGTGGTGGACACGGTCTTAGAGGCCCTGGAGGACTGCAGGGATCCCTGACCGCGCGGAGCCGGCCTGCGGCCGGGACCCCGTGCCCTGAAGGCCAGTCAGAAGAACGCACACAACGCATTGCAAACTTTTTTTAAAAGCAGCACAGCCTACTCCCCTCCCCCATCACCCATGAAATCTTAGAGGTCTATATTGTAAATGCACATATATACAGCTGCTGCGAGGAGGGGGCAGTTGCCAGCGGGGCCCTGGGAGTGAAGGCCAGGGGCTTTGCTTAAACGTCCCTTGGGAGGTAAGAGGTCGATCCAGAATGGAAAGTGGAACGCAGGATTCAGAATGCAAGCGTTCGATAGGCAGGCCGCGGGCACGAGCTGGGTAGGAAGAACCGTACAAGATGGGGGAGGTGGGACCCGCCACCCTGCTTTCCTGGGAAGGGCTCCTGGGAAGGAGTGGTGAGTTGGAGGCTTCTCATGACAGGGAGGGAGGAAGAGAGAGGAAGCGCAGGAACCAGGGGAACAATGAGGAGTGTCCCGTATACCCGGAGAACTCTCCCCCTCCCCCTTCAGATTGAGCTCAGACAAAGGCCACCTACGCTTCGCTGGCCTCCCTGGTCTCCTCGGTTGGCATTGGGTCCCCTGCTCTGGGTCCTCCGCCAGCTTTCTGCTCTCACCTCCGTCTAGTCTTTACCACTCTGCCTTCTCTACTTGGAGCTGCTGGTTTACCGGCTCGCCTTGTGGACCGCAAGGGCATTGGGGGTAGCGCATTGGGCCAGGCCGGAACTTGCTTGGGAATAATTTCTGAGCGGATGATGTCAGTGAATTAGTAAGGGAAGAAGTGTTTTTTTGCCTGTGTTTATATGGTTTATACATTTTCATTCACAACAGGCGCCCAGGTCAATTCTCCGGGGGCTCTAGTGAAGAAAGAGAAATTCTGGAGTGGGAGAGCAGTATCCTGAGCACAACCATCGAGTGCACTGGGCTGTGAGCACAAACGTCTTACGGTCAAGTTAGAATTGGGTTGCTCTCCGATTGCCCACCAGAGGGCGCTCAAGCCCCTGCCCATTTGACTATAGCTGGCCAGGGTCTCGGCAGGGGTACCTGCATGTGATTGGTTCTTCTCCTGAGAAAGCAAAGGTAAGAAAACCACCAGCTAAACTGTCTGGGGTTTGGTGGATAAAGAGGAAGAAGGAAAAAATGCTACTGGGACTTGCAAGGCCTCCAACTCATTGACACAATGTGTTTTTGTTTGTTTTTTAATTGTGGTAAAATACACATAACGTAAAATTTACCATTTTACCTGTTTTAAAGTGTACAACCCAGTGGCAGTACGTACATTCACAGTGTTGTGCACCCATCACCACTATCTAGGTTCAGAACTTTTTTATCACCCTAAGAGGAGCCCCATGCCCATGAAGCAGTGACTCCCCATACCCACTGCCTTCCACCCCCTGGAAACAGCTCATCTGCTTTCTCTCTCTGTGGATTTGCCTGTTCTGGGTACTTCATGTAAATGGCCTCATACGATATGGAGCAGTTGTGTCTAGCTTTTTTCATAGCGTAATGTTTTCAAGGTTCATCCATGTTGTAGCATATATCTGTCCTCCATTTGTTTTTATTGGTGACTAACATTCCATTGTATAGATATACCACTTCTTGTTTATCCATCCATCCGTTGATGGACACTTGGGTTGTTGTGCACCTGTTGGCTATTGTAAATAATGCTGCTGTGAAATTGGTGTAGAAAAATCTGAGCCTCTATTTTCAGTTCTTTTAGGTATATACCTAGGAGTGGAATCGCTGGGTCATACTGTAATTCTATGTTTAACTTTTTGAGGAGCTGCCAAACTGTTTTCCACAGTGGCTGCACCGTTTTACATTCCTGTCAGCCATGTGTGAGGGTTCCAATTTCTCCACATCCTTACCAACATTTATTATTTTTTGTAGTTTTGTTGGTGTTACATCCATCCTAGTGGGTGTGAAGTGGTACCTCATTGCGGTTTTGGTTTATATTTTCCTAATGATTACTGATGTTGAGCATCTTCTCTTTTAACTGGTTTCTCAGACTTGCCCCCTCCTCCAACCTTTACACTGAAGAGTAGGCTGAGTCCTTATAAAACACAAGTCTGATCATGTCTCCCCTAGTTCAGAACCCCTCAGTGCCCTCCCACCCGCTCTCCCTAGATACAGCACACATCCCTGCCCTCCCTGCCCCTAAAACACACACCCTCTGTGCTCCAGCCTTTAGAAAATTCTTCCGGTGCTAAAAGACACTTCTGCAAACCCTTGCACCTGCTGTTCCCTCTGCCTAGAACATCTTCCTGTGCTCTCCTCCTCCCCTCCCCCACTAAGGCCTCCCATCCATCATGTCTCAGACCTCGCTGGCTCCCCATAACCTTTCACGTCAGGGTTCTGTGCCCCTTCTCTGTGCTCCCCCATCACACCCTCCCTCCCTCATCATGGCACTTTCCCCTCTGATTTGTAATTGCCAGTTCAACTGTCAGTTTCAAAGGCTGAAACCCACAAGGGTCAAGGTCAGGTCTGTAGGCTCAGCCTTGAATCCTCAGAGCCCAGCACAGCCTGGATCTCAGTAAAACACAGTGCAGACTGGTCACTTGGAGGGAAAGGTGATGGGCTCGTGGGTAGATGCGTAGATGTGTTTGATTGCCCACCTGGCCCCAGTCTGCTTCCTCTGCCTGGATGTTCCTCCACCCTGGTTCAGACATTTTTGTCCTGCCACTTGGCCATATGCACCTGACTCTCATCCACGCACAGCCTGGGCTCAAGCCAGCGCCTTCATCCACAGACATGGTTAAGGGACAGTAAGTCCATATTATCTTACCACATCTGGGTTTTAAATTCCTTTCCATCTTAAATTCCCTCTTCTGTGCCTTGGACCTCAGCCATTCCCAGCACCTCAGGAATCGTCCTTTGTCACTTCTGTCCCTCCGTTCCCAGCCTCTGCAGTATCTCCCACCCACTTATCTCTACCTTCTGCCCTATTTCCTTCCCTACAAAACCCTCTGCTTCCGAGATTCCAACCTTAGCTTTGGAATTGGAATCACAGCAGGAGGTCTGAAAAATCCCCATGCCCAGGCTGCATCCCTACTAATTAAATGGGAAAGGGGGGCACACAGATACCTGCGCATGGGTACTTTTAAAGCACCCAGGTTACTTTAACTTGCGTCTTGAGTTTCAGAACCACTGTTCTCCTTGACCCTGTAACCCCTCAGGCTGCCCCATTTTTTCTTTTGTCCGAATGTCTCAGTTGAGTTCTCTGCACCCCGACTTCCATTCTTATCAGCAGCTAATTCAACTCTTAGCAATCTAGCGTCTGGCCTAAGAGTGCCCAGAAAGCACCCCTCCAGGCTGCTGCAGCCAGGTGGCCCCCTGTTCCTGTCATCCTCCTCTGTCTCCCTGCAGCCTGGTGGAGGGCTGTGTGGGGTTGTGAGGACCTGGCCTCAAACCCTAACTCCTGCCCTTCCTTGCTGTGCCCTCCTGAGCAGGTTACTTAAGCTTTCTGAGCCTTAGTTTGCTTCATTGTAAACCTCCCTCCTGGGTCAGCTCTGAGAGTGGGCTGTGATAATGCAGAAAATGCATGTCCAGTGCCTGACAATGCTCTGGATTATGCTCCAGACCCTAGGCCCCTTCTACAGACCCTCTTCTCCATGGGCTGCCTCGCTGACCACTAGGTTCCTCCCACTGACCTCTCTCACCTCTCTCTTTCTTTGCTCTTCCTCAGTCTTCTAAGAATTGCTAACCCTGAATGAGCATTGACTTGAAGCCTGACAGCATCAAAGCCCTGTTAACCTCCAGGTCTGACCACAGCTTGAGGAGGAATCTAACCTCCTCATCTCCATTTTATAGATGAGAAAACTGAGGCACAGTCTGGCAAGCTGTCAAAACTCATGCTGCTTGGAAGTGACAGGCCTGGGTTTCAAATCATGACAGTTTGACAGAAGGGCCGGGCTCCTCGCCCCTGCACCCATTGCCTCCCATTGAGAGAGGCCCAGGCCTTGGTCCTGGACCCTCTGTGTTCCCTGCAACCCTTTCTAGATAGTGCCAAGTTCCTAAATTTCATAGATCTAGATGTGAAAGGTAAAATAGAGAAGCTGCTAGAAGAAATAAAAGAGCACATCATCATGACATTGGGGGCAGCAAATCTTTCCTAAATAGGATTCTAAAATAACGAACCTTAAAAGAAAAGATAAACTGGATTGAATTAAAATTGAGAACTTTTTTTGCTAAAAAAAAAAATAATAAATCGAGAACTTCTGCTCATCTAAAGACACCATTAAAAGAGTTAGAAAGCCAGCCACAGAGTGGTAGAGACATACACAGTCTGCACAGCTGACAAAAGGTTCATATCCAGCATAGAGAAAGAGCTTCCATGATTCAACCCACTTTCCCACAGACTTCCTTGTAAACGTCATATAGGCCTGGATTTGGATCCTGGCTTTTCCACCTGTTTAGTGAGATCTTGGACAAGTCTCTCCGAGTTTCTGACACCCTAAATTAATTCTCATATTTCTAAATTGGGGATCAAATCCATGCCGGTATCCCACATTGTTGTGTTTCCTATGGGAATCAAAAAAGAATTTTCCATAAGTGGATCATGTATCAGATGGGGGGTTATGTGTATATATATCAAGACCACCGCCAACCCCTATCCCTCCTCTCAGATTGAAGCTCCCCAAGGACTTGGGCCAGGTGTTAGGCTGATCTCTGACACTGTGCACAGGACCTGGCACATTGCTCAGAGTATATGGGAGCACATATTTCATACATGAATGGGCAGGGAACAGCATTTCTGGATGAGGGAACAGCATGAGGGTGGAAATGTACAGTCAAGTACATTGGGGGTCAAGTTAGGGTATAATCACAGGAAAAGTGAGAACACGCTGGGCCTGGATGGGGATGGATCTTAAATACAGGCATTGTCTGGAAGGCCCTAGGCAGCCATTACAGTTTTGGGGACAAGGGCTGTGTACAGGAAGGGGGAGAGAGAAAGGGAGAGACAGAGAGCTTTAGAGATCGGAGGCCGGGGTGGTAAAAGATTTCTTTCTAAGCAGCAGCCGTTTCAGAACTTGTGCTTCAAAAGAAGGAAGCCGACGAGTGAGAGAAACAGAAAAAGAGCGCGTTCAGCGGGAGGGGTGGCCAGCGCCGGAGGCGAATGAGGGGAGCAGAGCAGGGGAGGATCTGGCCTCACCACCCCTTCCTCTCCTGCCAGAAAGGGACCACCAGACAGAGTGCTTCTCCAATGGGGTCCCCAGACCAGCAGCCCCAGTGTCACCCTCACCGGGGAGGTGGCCAGAGATACCAAGTCTCAGACCCCACCCCAGACCCACAGAAGAAGAATCCCCTGGGGGTGGGCCCAGCGCTCTGTTCTAACAAGCCCTCCAGGGAGTTCTGAGTGCTGCAGTGTAAGAATCACGATGAGGCCGCCGCAGAGAAGAAAGTCTTCCCTGGTCTTCCCCTTCAGAGACACTGGTGAGAGATGAGAGATGACTGAGCCGGCCTCCCCAAGCAACGGGGATTCACCTGGAGATGAGACTTTGAAACCGCTCTTGGGTGCAGCTCAACCCGACTCCCCATCTTTGCACAAACACTGGCTCTTGTGGGGCGCCCAGAATCCAACCCAAAGACTCATCCCCTGAAAAATGTCTCACCCCACCTGGCCTCCTGCTGTGAATTTACTTGGTACCCCCGTCTTATCCCAGGACTCAAGCGTTATCAGAACTGGCAGCCCCGCAAGTGGCTGTGCGGCGGGTGCTGGCTGAGGCCACGCCCGGTAATTGATGAGCCATTCAGGGCCCTGCACCTGACCCAGGTTCTGACCCAGGGCTTGATTATCAATTAGTGTAAAGTAGCAGCACTGCAGGGGAAGGGGCAGTACCTGGGTGTGGGAGGGGCGGACCGGGGCTGGAGGAAGGTCTTCCCAGCGCACTAGCTGGGCGCAGTTCTGACCTCCCATCTCCAGGGTCTGACCTGCCTTCAGAGGTGAGTTGCATGCTGCGGGGGACTGGTGAGTGCTCGTCTTGCTGGCAGGGTGGACCCCAGCCCTAGCATTTTGTGTTGAAGCTTGAGAAAGAAGGGTTGCCTGTATTCCCAGCTCTGAGGGTAGAGTGGAGAGGGGAATCGGTGATACTGACTCTTCCTTGTACACTTTCTAGAAAGCCTTGTCTTATTCTTAGGATGAAGTCCCCCTCACCCATGGACTCCTGGTTAACTGGCCTCCCTGTCTTTAAGGTTTACCCACACGTGAGCCTGGGCTGCTGCCCATCTCTCTTTGCCCATCCTCTTCACCCTGGGCTGGGAATGTGTGTCCTCCGCGCTTTCACCCTCCCCGGGGCCGAGGCAGCCCCGGGGTCCCAGTTCAAGGAGACTGCTGCATGTCTGGGCCAATTTGCTAAATTATTTAAACAAGTAACTAAGAATCATGAGGACCCCAAATTGTCAGTTGGGGGAAGATGACAAAGAAAGGACTTGGTTGAAGAAAAAGGCTCATGGCCCAACGATTTTAATTTAGGTTTAAATAGCCACAGATATGCAAAAACTATCCCAAGTTCTGCAGTGACAAATCTTCCTCCCATTCCTCTTTCCTACTTGCCCATTTCTATTCCCAAGGGCAATGCCCTTCTTAATTTCTTATGTGCATACAAACATGCAAAGATCGGTTCTAATTTCCATCTTTTTACAGCAAATCTGTGCATTATGTGCATTGAATCCACCCCTCCCCCATTAACTGACCTTGGGATTTTCCATGTCCAGATGTAAGTGTCCTTGTTATTTTTAACAGTTGTGTCATATTCCACTTCATGCATATACTGTGACTTATCTCCCCAGGCCCTCCTTATGGACTTTGGGTTTGTCATCTACTATCGTAAGCAATGCTGTGATGCTTCAGTTTAGACATGGATTTTTATCTGAGGGCACCTTTAGGATAAATTCCTGCAAGTGGAAGTGCTGGGTCAGAGGGTAACTGCATTGTCACTGTGGTGGATATTGCCTTCCTCCCTCTGATGGGGAAGTAGAAAGCAGACTGCTGAGAACCAGACAGGGCAGAATTTGAACCTCTTCTCCGTGCTTTCTAGCTATTTGCTCACCTGCTCAGAGCTTCAGTGTTTAAAACCTGTAAAATGTGGCCCACACAGTTGTGTGGATGAAATGGGACCAACTATGTAAAGTATTTGGTTCAGGGCCAAAGACACAGTGAGACCTCCAAGTGTCAAGAGGAGTGGAGTCTGGCCATATAGCGGCCCTCACGTCTTGCCAAGGGCAGGCAGCCTGGGTACCCCCGGGTGTCTGAGAGCCAAGGATTGAGCCTGGTCTTCAAGGCATTGGTTCCAGTTGGAGGATCCTCTCCCCAGCCTTGCACATCGTCTTCTCCCTGGAGCTGCTAATACGTCCTGAGAATGGAGCACTGGGTCTCCTCAGGGCCTTCTGGGGATAGCTATTGGGCAGCCTGAATGAAGGCATTTGGTCTGCCTTAAATCCTCAAAGCTCTGGCCCCTGGCACAGCCTCCAAGTAAATGCACTCTCTGCCATGTATTGAGTGTTTGCCACTGGCCTGATATAATTATGAGTGTTCTACACGCATGACTCCATTCAGTTCTCAGAATTATCCCCTAGGATGGGAAAGATTAAGTCACCACCAGCCAGACTCTTCATCATTCTGCAGCCTCGCCCCATCCAAAGGGAACGTCTTGTTTGCAGGACCGCTGAGTTCTTCCATGCGTTCCCCTCTGGGGGGTACGTGGGGCAGGGTGGCAAGAGACACCGCGATGTGTGTGCAGTTTCCTGTTGCCCTCCTGTTTCTTTTTCTTTTTCTTTCTTAATAGCCATTCTAGGGGCTTCCCTTGTGGCACAGTGGTTAAGAATCCGCCTGCCAAGGCAGGGGACACGGGCTCGAGCTCTGGTCTGGGAAGATCCCACATGCCATGGAGCAACTAAGCCCACATGCCACAACTACTGAAGCCCACGTGCCTAGAGCTGTGCTCTGCAACAAGAGAAGCCGCTGCAGTGAGAAGCCCGTGCATCACAACGAAGAGTAGCCCCTGCTTGCCACAACTAGAGAAAGCCCACGTGCAGCAACGAAGACCCAACGCAGCCGAAAATAAATAAATTTATTTTTTAAAAAGTTAGCCATTCTTCTTTTTTTAATATTTATTTATTTGGTTGCATGGGGTCTTAGTTGCGGCAGGCAGTTGTGGCACGTGGTCTCCTTAGTTGTGGTATGTGAACTCTTAGTTGTGGCATGCATGTGGGATCTAGTTCCCTGACCAGGGATCGAACCTGGGCCCCCTGCATTGGGAGCTTGGAGTCTTAGCCACTACACCACCAGGGAAGTCCCATCTCTTGTTTATTTTACCCGTGGCGGGGGTTGGGGGTGAGCCCTCATTTGAAAAGTATACGGTCAGATTAAAGGGTGAATTTGATTTTAGAGGATGGGAAATGCAATCTGTGTGTCTAGAAGGAAAAACATAACTTACCTGGTACTAACATCTCAAAACGTGCCTGTGAAATTTTACCCTCAACACCATTGCTGCCAACATGTAGTATCACAGGTTAGTTGGTGACCAATCTTTTGAATCTTCTCCCTCAGAGGAGTGTTCTCTGAGCCTTCTCAGTAGACCTGGAACATTGTGTCTGCGTGTCAGCATCTTTTCTCTCTCTTGCTACAGGGCATCGGGACGAATTGGAAACCCAGGATCTGGGTGACGGGCTCATTCCTCTAAGCCCTCGAACCTGGTCGTTCAGGTACTTCATCGATCAAAGACCATGAGTGAAGAGAAGGAAGAGGCCTCGTTCAGTATACTCACAATTTATGATGAACCAGAGAAGAGGAGGAATGTGCCCGAGAGCCCCGGCATTTCCTCCCAGCACGAGCACCATGCACAGTCCCAGCTGGGCGAAGCGTGTGGTCCCCCCGAGCAGCTCCCACGCTACCCGAGGCAGCATGACCTGGCTTATCAGGAGATGAGCTGTGTGAGTCCACAGCAGTGGGCCCCCCAGGCCCTGGACAGATCTGAGCTGCAGGCCACTCAGCTCTCCGAGGCAGAATCAGAAGAAGCAGAGCCTGGTCTCAGGTAGGTCTCACCTGAACAAGACTGGTGGGGGGAGCGAACTGTCTCGGGGAGAGGGATCCTGACACAGAGCTCTCCATCCATCTCATGCCCTGACTCCTCCCTCTCTCCTCTGTGTGTCACAGCTCCCCACCAGGATCCGAGGTCGGTAAGTCCCAGCTGGGATGGTGCGGGCAGGCAGGGTGTAGCCCATGGCTGGGCATTGGATGGGAGACCTGGAACGAGCTCCTGGGTGGAGAGAGCAGTCTTCTCCCTGGATCCCGTGATGCTGTTGCTGCCAGACCTCCTCTCTCTGAGTGGTTGGCCGCTGGTGTCTCCCTGCAGGTCAGCCTTGTCCTTCACCTCGTCCCAGTGAAGAAGTCTTGTCATTCCTCAGAGCAATTGTAAGTGTCTTTTTTTTTTTTTTTTAAAACATGGCATCTTTCCCTTCCTGTTACCCCTGGAACAAGAAGCTCGTAGGAAGAAGGTGAGGGCATGCGGTGTGTCCACATCCTCACTCTCTCTCCCATAGGTGGTGGGTGCACTGGACTTCCTGCTTCTTTGGACCCAAGCTACCCTCCTCCCATCACCAGTGTGTAGGGCCTCAGCTGACAGGGTCACTTTTAGAGCTACATCCTAGGAGACTCTGAGCCAGGCTCTGCTCTCATTGCTTATACTCAGAAGTGTCTCAAAATGTGGCCTGTTTATGAGGGAAGCCATCCTGGGCTAGTGCAGAAGGATGTCAGTGGTCTGGGGACCCCAGCTGAGGACACAGTCCTGCCTGAGGGTCAGAGAGGAGCTGTTGGATGCAGGGTCAGGAATCGAGTCAGAGGACAGGGAAGGCTGTCCCCCATGGATGAGGGCAGGTCAAGGCTGTGACCCTTTCATGGGCACCCCAGCCTCCCGTTCCAGATGAAGTGGTGGTCAGGCAGATGACCCCACATAAGTCCTGGAAGGTTGGCAAACTCCGCCATGGAAAGAAAGTCCACTCCCTGGCCATCAGCAGCTCTACTCACCACGTGTACACGTGCGGCCATGGCTACATCAGGGTGTGGGATGAGAGTGCCCTGCATGCCTGGGACCACGCCCCCCAGGCCCAGCTGAACTTACAGGTGAGGGGTCATGCAGAAGGCTCAGGGAGCCTAGATGTGACCTGTGTCCTAATACTTGGAGCCCATGCTTCCAGGAGATGATTTGAGAATGTCACCCATTCCTACAGGACCGTCAGAACTGTGTCCTCACCTGCAAGCTGTCCCCCGATGAGCAAAGCCTGATCACGGGGGGTCTGTCCCAGACCCTGACTCTCTGGGACCTGGCGCCCACCCCTCGCATCAGGGCACAGCTGGCCTCCACAGGCCCCATGTGCTATTCCCTGGCTGTCTCCTCCAACGCCCAGATCTGCTTGGCTTGTTTCAAAGGATTTGTTGAGATTTGGGATTTGCAGAACCAAATCTTGATCAGGTATGACCTGGGGGAGGGCTGGACGGTGAGGCCTTGGGGAAGCCTGGGCCTCTTTGCCGACCTCACTCTCTCCTCTGCAGTAGGGCTAGGTGAGTCGGTGTGGAGAACGCATTTGGGCTACGTATCTAGGGGCTTCCTGGGCCCGAAACTTCTGAGGGTCCAAGCAGTGCATGAACCTCTGAGTTGTTTCCCCACCAGGAAGCACGAAGTCCCCATGTACGGGTCCCGATGTGTGGACATCACGGGCAATAAGTTCTGGACGGGAGGTGAAGACACCAGACTGTATTCCTGGGACCTGAGGAACTACCAGAGGCTGCAGCAACACGATTTACAGCATGAGGTGCCCGGACGGCTGCGGCTGTGCTGAGTGCAGTCCCCCTGGGGACTGGGAGTTGGTGCCCGCAGGAGCAGAGTCCGAGTTTGAAGAGGTGGCCATGAATGATGGCGCTGGCAGCTTTGTGCGCTGACCCCAAACCTCCTTCCAAACAGATCCTCAGCATTGCCCACGACCCCAGTGAGGAGTGGCTGTTAGTGGGCCTGAGAATGAGTGACATCGTAATCCTGCACACACACCGGAGGGAGAAGTTTAAGGCTGTCCTGCAGAAATATGTCTACCACCACAATCTCAAGTTTTCCTCCTGTGGTGAGTGAGCAGGCAGGGGACACCTCTGGGTGCCCTGTCACCTGACAAGGCATCTACTCACCTGTAGAGTCTGGGCCCAGCCTTATTTCAGGCTCTTAATTCCCCCCTCTCCAGCCCCAGCACTGGCCGGGCCAAGGTCCAGGGCCACCTTCCCACTGCCCTCGCCTCTGCTTCCTCCTGTCACCGGTGTTTCTCCCCTGCCAGCCTGGCTACCCTTCCTCCCTTCTTTTTCTGCTCACCCCCTCTCCTTTTCTGGCTCTGTCTGTAATGGTAGCTTCCTATGTGGAACCACAGCCCAAAGACATCGGCAGACGGAAGATGCTCGAAGCCCCATGTGGCTGTCCAGTTTTTCATTGCCCCTCACCACAATCCCGGGAGTGGCAGGAGGAAGCGGGCAGATGAGGGAATGGTTTGGGTCATGTCTCTGAGTTGTATAGATGGGGAAACTGAGGCAGAGAAGGAGTGATCCTTTCCCTGGTCTAGTGATCCTTTCCCAGCAGAGAGCTGGGACTGGAAGGCAGGCTTGGCCTCTGGCCCCTCCATCTGTCTTTCCTTCGCCAGGGAGCTATTTTGTGTCCACACTGGATGAGTCGATCCGCTGCATAGCTGCACCTTCTCTACAAAGATTGTTTCAGGTACTGGATGGAGGCGTGTGCAAACCCAGGCAGCTGGAGCTTCCAGCCCCAGCTCCCAGTTGGTCGGGCCCCAGAAATAGTGCTGGAAAGTACCTCTGAGATGGCAAACAGGGCCATTGAGTACATCGAGGGAACAAGGACTCAAGGTCCTAGGAACTCCTGGGCTCCACCTTCAGCCCTGAACCTGGCCCGGTCTCCAGACTGGGCCTCAGGTCTACACGGAGCCCTGAAACAGACCTGCGTGAAGTGTGCATCTCTGGCCCCAGTCTGGCCCCTGCATATCATTCCTCTGTGGCCTCTCTTTCCCTCCAGGTAGAGGAGTCTACAGACATCCTATGTTGTGATGTGTCTTCCGACAACCAGTACCTGGTCACGGGCTCCAAGAACAGTGCCACTGTTTACCAGCTCTTGTATTGAAACTTGCAAGCCACGGTCCTGCTGGTGAAGACCCAAAGAAGACCATCGTGCTCGGAGGGTGACCTCGGGGTGCCAGGCAACTCTAACACCTCCCACAGCCCCACCTTCTCCTCCCTGGCTGGTCATCTGTCCATTCCCCTCCCACCCAGCACACACCTGGCCTGTTCTCCAGGTTTTTATTATGTAACTTAGGGATTTTTTCCTTTGTTATTTTTTCTACCACTGATTTCTTTATTTTGTAATTGATAAAATGGAAAAGCAAAAACCAAAATGGCTTGGATACCTGGTCAGTTCTTTCAAACAACAAACTCATCGTGATGGGTTGCTTATGCCCCCTTTCAGCAAATTCCAGGTTGGGGAAGGAATTTTAGACCAGACTTAGTTTCGTTTATAACTTTTCTGGAATTCTTGGACTCTTAAGAAAGCTCAAGAAGCAACGTATGTCCATGTACAAACTTTCAGATTGTATCAGCGTGTTGATAGACCAACAACACCCAACTCTTGACGCAGGTTAAGACTCCAGTCACTGGTCTAACCATATCCCAGGAAGAGCTGTCGTTTTAACTACCTACTTTGTGAAACCTAGCTTTATCTGAGGCTTTCAAAGTCCCGATCCTAATTCTGGCATTTTGTGCCGGTCAAAAGCTGC
Organism: Leucopleurus acutus; assembly: GCF_964270905.1. Taxonomy (NCBI): domain Eukaryota; kingdom Metazoa; phylum Chordata; class Mammalia; order Artiodactyla; family Delphinidae; genus Leucopleurus; species Leucopleurus acutus. The sequence goes on along the minus strand of NC_139162.1, from coordinate 14,404,059 downwards.
CTGTCTCTGTTTCCGGGCAACTTCCTCACGTTGGTGGTTGTGATATTTTGTCTGGCCTTTGCCAGGCTGAAAAAGCCCCAGCTCCCTGAACCAAGCCATATAGGCCTGCTTTCTGGTCTTTTCCATCCTCCCGCCTCTTTGCTTGGTGTTGGCATGGCTGAGACAGCTAGCTGTCCACTAACGTTTGTCGCTTAGAGTTCACCGGAAGAGGCACAAAGCCAGGGACAAAATGTACCATGTTTTGCATTGAGATATTATTGGGTCCTAGTTCTTGCTGATGGATCATGAATGAAGAATGTGTCTCCTTTCTGGGCCAATGCTAAAGGAGTGGGGTGTCCCCTCCAGGCTCTCTGTCCCCTTCGACCAGCTCCAGGCAAGCGATGTGAAGGCCCGAGGGGATTGCAAAACAATGAGATGGAAGCATCCCGTGTCCACAAATCACACGTGGAGAAAAGCTTCCCCCTTTGGGTTATTTCATGGGAGAGAAACTTGTATTCGAATTGTTATACATGTTGGAGCCTATTTGTTACTATAGCCCTGGAAATAGCAAACTTTTACTTAAAGGGCCAGATAGTAAATATTTTAGGCTTTGCCCTGTGGTCTTCGTCCCAATTACTCAACTCTGCTGCTGTAGCATGAAAGCTGCTATAGGCAACAGATAAGTGAATGCAACTGTGTGCCAATAAAACTTTATTTATGAAAACAAGCAGTGGGCCAGATTTGGTCTGCTGACTGTAGTTTGCTGACTCCTGTAGCCAGCGTGTCTCTAAATAATATATTTATTTAGCATCCATTGAAAAATATAATACAGACGGTAGAGTCCAACAGTAGGTCTATCCTACTGGGCTATAGTAACAAATAGACTCCCAGTGTCTCTATAACAAGTGTCCATCGATGGATGAATGGATAAACAAAATGTGATATTGTTATATATATAAAATATATATAATGGAATATTATTCAGCCTTTGAAAGGAAGGAAATTCTGACACTTGCTACAACATGGATGAAATTTGAAGACATGCTAAGTGAAATAAGTCAGACACAAAAGGACAATACTGTATTCCACTCATATGAGGTACTTAAGAGAGGTCATACACAGAGACAGGCAGTAGAATGGTGGTTACAAGGAGCTGAGGGGAGGGGGAAATGGAAGATTAATGGGTTCAGAGTCTTAGTTTTGCAAGATGAACAAAGTTCTGGAGATGGATGGTGGTGATGGTTGCACAACAGTGTGGATGTGCTTAATGTCACTGACCTGTATACTTTAAAATGGTTAAGATGATAAATTTTATGTTATGTGTATTTTACACACTTTTTTTTTAAATGTAGGGAATTATAAAGATCAAATTCACAATGGTGGTAAACTATGGAGACAGAGAAATTGGATCATAAAAGGATATAAAGGGAGCTTCAACTCTATCTGCAATGTTTATTTCTTCAAAAATAAGGTTTGTCAAAAATGAGTGCTTCGGGGCCTTCCCTGGTGGCGCAGTGGTTGAGAGTCTGCCTGCCGATGCAGGGGACACGGGTTCGTGTCCCGGTCCGGGAGGATCCCACATGCCGCGCAGCGGCTAGGCCCGTGAGCCATGGCCGCTGAGCCTGTGCTCCGCAACGGGAGAGGCCACAGCAGTGAGAGGCTCGCGTACCGCAAAAAATAAAAAATAAAAATAAAAAAATTTAAAAAATGAATGCTTCGAAAGAAACCATCAACAAAGTGAAAAGAAAGCCCGCAGAAGGGGAGAAAACATTTGCAAAAATATTTCTGGTAAGGGATTTATATCCAAAAGGTGTAAAGAAGTCTTATAACTCAACAATAAAAGACAAGTAAACCAGTTTTTAAAAGGGCAGAGGATTTGAATAGACATTTCTATAAAGAAGGTATACAGGGCTTCCCTGGTGGCGCAGTGGTTGAGAGTCCGCCTGCCAATGCAGGGCACACGAGTTCGTGCCCTGGTCCGGGAAGATCCCACATGCTGCAGAGCAGCTGGGCCCGTGAGCCATGGCTGCTGAGCCTGCGCGTCTGGAGCCTGTGCTCCACAACGGGAGAGGCCACAACAGTGAGAGGCCCGCGTACCGCAAAAAAAAAAAAAAAAGAAGGTATACAAATGGCAATAAGCACAGGAAAGGATGTTCAACATCATGAGGGAAATGCAAACCAAACCCTCAGTGAGATGTCACTTCACATGTGCTAGGATGGCTAGAATAAAAAGGACAGACAATAACGAGTGTTGCTGAGGACATGATGAAATTGGAACCCCCATACCTTGCTGGTGGGATTGTAAAACACATCGCAGCCACTTTGAAAAACAGTTTGGTAGCTTTTCAAAGTGCTAAACATAGAGTTACCATGTGACCCAGCAATTCGATTCCTAGATATATACCCAAGAGAATTGGAAACAAATGTAAGTTGGGAGGGTAATAACTGGAAATGATAAAGTAAAACAACTGTAAATTTTTTTTTTCTGGAAAGAAGGTAAAACTCCAAATTAATAGTAGTCTTGATAAATCAAGGAGTAGTGTTGTAATTTCAAGATTAATTACTAAAAGAATATGAAACAAAGGTACAACTTCCAAACTAATAGAGGAAAAATACTGGAATAATAGAGTATAATAATATATAATAATATAAGTTTAATAAATTTTATTATTTATATTTATAATTGACATACTTTTATTATTAACTCATTAATAGTATATTGTTTAATTTGATATTAATCTAGTATAAATAAAATTATATAATAATAACAAAGAAACTCAAAACCTGACCAAATACTGAGCCATAAATTTCAGAGTATTTAATTCTTACAGAATATATTCTACGACAATGCAATTAAGATAGAAATAAATAATAAAAAAACTAGAAATTTCCCTATTTTGGAAATTAAGAAATATATTTCTAAATAATTAGTAGAGGCTAAATCACAAAGTAACTGGAAGCTACTGTAAACTGAATAATCATAAACTGAAGGATTCAGCTAAAGCTATAGTTAGAGCTTGGCCATTCCCGGCTCATCAATGTCGCCCCACCTTGCTTTCCGGGGCCACGTAGGGGACCGGCACTGACAGCCGGTCTTGAAAGCTGGGTCTGGACTGGAGCGAGAATACGGTCTCCGGAGACAGCCGAAAAAGAACGTGGAGACACGGCCTTGCTTCGAGTAGAGGAAGCTGGGGAAAAAGGAGCTCGGAAGTGATTTCGGAGACCGAGATTTTTCACGGATGTTGCGAGAGGAATTGAACCACTGAGCAGCGCAGTGTCCATTTCCTCGCAGTCGCGCCGATGCCGCACGTTTTCACATTTACGGGGTTTTATCTTATTATTATGGTAGAGGGGACAATGATCGTCCCTCGTGGCCGTGGCTTGCGGTTGAATGGGCTCTGTGTGGACCTAAGCATTTACCTATGTCCTCTGGCAGCACGTGGAATTCCCTTTACATGCTGGGCCCCGCGGGGCCTCTGTAAACACCATCCCAGAATGCAGATTATTTTCTGTGAATGGCAGCAAAATGCCATGAGTTCTCTGAAGCTCGAACTCAAGACCTTCAGATTATGAGACTGACGCGCTTCCCACTGCACCAAGAAGGCAAATATAGAAAAAGTCTTCCTTATCAATAAAGGGAAAGTGCCTGCAGCCCATTCCTCTGGCCAAGCCGCCTCCCAAGAGTCAGCGTCTCCCGGCAGAAATCCGGCAGGTCCCCGGACACGTGGGGAAGGAGGATCGCTCTTCGGCGAGAGGCGCCATCTTGCGGTGGGAGGGTGGGCCGCGCCTGCCGGGAGCGCAGCGGGTCCCGGGGAGGACGTGGGCTCGTGCAGCAGCTCGTGCCGGGGGACGGGATTGGGAAGGGGCGCGGCCGGTGGGGTTCTGCTGGGTGAACAGGAGGAGGCGGGTCAGAACACGCTAGGGCCAGGCGAGGGCGCAGGCGAGGCGCCGAAGGAACCCGGAAGGCACGCGCCTGCCTTCGGCGCGAGGCCGGGCGGCGGGGACGCGAAGCGCACGGAGGAGGCGGCGCGAGCGGCTGTCCGAGCCGAGGGCGTCCGCCCAGACGGCCACCGTCGCTTGAGGGCGCGGTGCGTGAGCTCAGACTCGTATTGCTGACAAACGGCGGGTGGACGAAGGCTGGAGGGGGCGACAGCGGCTGCAGGTGGGCATCAAGGGTGCCCCTGAATGGTGGGAAGGGCCCTGGGGCGCGGGCAGGTGGGGAGAGGAGGAGGAGAGAGGAGAGAGGGGCGCAGAGCAGTTGGGGGCGTGAACTTGCCAGGCGCTGGTCCGGGATGGGCGTAGAGGTGAGGTAGGAGAAGGGAGAGAAGATTCCAGAAGACTCTTGGATGTGAATTCCGTTGGAAAACGGAGGGAGAAACTATGGTTGTCTTGGACTTGCCATCTTAGTCGTTTATTCAACCTTGTGGTTCTGTTTGTTTTCTTATTACATATAGGGCGTCGCATTTTGAAGGGCAGAGGAGTAGCAGCAGTCCCTCGGAGCAAGGTTTTAGATCTTTTCATAAGAATGCAGGGTGGATGGATGAATGGATGAATGGACAGATGAGCAGAACATATAACCATCTCTAAGAAAGCATTCCTTCCTTACTTCTTCGGGGGAATTTCTGTTGCTGATCCCCGGAAGGGATGACTACAAACGAATCAGTACCCGCTCCCATGTGTCCAACGATTATTATGGGGTAGGATTACTACCTTGGACTGGGCAGCTTATTCTTTTTGTGGAATTCTTGTGGAATTCTTGTTTCCACCGGGGAAACAATGTATTTTCATATCTGGTGGGTCTCGCCCCTTTCCCCCACTTGCCCCTTTCAGGGGTTTGGTGCTCAGTTGGACACAGGTTTCAGGTCATCTCTTGGACAGCTGTTCACACTGATTCCCCCTTCCTGTTCTGATTTCCTAGGGCACTTAGTGATAGTATTGCATCCTGTGGTCAATTGTTCCCTGTATGTCAGTTCTGTCTCCTCCCTTGACTCAGCGCTCTGTGACCCACAGGCAGGATCTGAGCCACCCCTGGAAACACCATTTTCAGAAGCATGCTCGGGGAGGTTCTGGACCCCACCCCCAAGCCACTCTCCGCTGACACCTCCTGCCTAGACTCAGTGCTGGAAGGGGCTTGTGCAGTGAGCAAAGAGCACTGCACGGGGTCAGGGCTTGGCATCTCTTCTCTCTCAGCCACTACCCAGCCTTGACCTTGTGGCTTCCCCTCCCGGTCATCCTGGGGTGGTACAAATTCTGCCCTGAGAACTGGAGGAAGAAACTGGCTGCAGGACAGACAGCTCCCCCAGAGGGACAGGTTCTCAGGGGCTGTGAGAGCTGTGTCGCCAGAGCTCCCTCCTACCACCCCCGCCACCTTGAGAAGCTGCAGAGCAAAGGACACGGTTTGTTCCAGGAATCTCTGTAAACACACTTTTCAAGGGGTCCCAGTCTTGAGTGGCTCCTCAGTGCCTTTGGGGAAATATTCGGCCGATAAGGCTACCCCTTAGCCTCTCAGCCGGATGAGTCAGGCCATGCGCTGACCTGCAGACCCACCCAGGGCCTTCCTGCCTCCCAGCCTCTGCTGCTGCCTTCCTGCCACCTACCCATGCCTCCTAATCCGATGTCAGTCACCCCCAAAGTCCCTCCGGCCTGGGCTCCCCTTGCACAGCTGCCCAGAACTAGCAGAGAATGTTTCCCTCTCCATCACTTCCTTGCACCTCTACTCTTCCCCTGAGATGATTTCTTTTTCTTTGGGGCAGAGGTTGGTTTGGAATTTTCTGGATCCTCTGCAGCAGGTACACAAGAACTAGTTTTAGCTTATTGATTGATTACCATAGACATTTCTCTGTAGACAGGCCTACAAAGGACCAGAAGATCTGAGGGTTCAGGGTTGGGATTGAGTGACTGCAGGAGATGTGGTCAAGGCCAGGTAGGGGAGGACCTGTGGAAGAGGCAGGTGCAGCAGGGGAGGGCTCTTTGTAAGGAGTCGGACATTGGTGGCTGGGCAGTGAGGGGCTGAGGGGAAGGGCAGGCACCAGGGAACATGGGGGGAGGCCCTGGCCCTGTTTTCCCTCTTTCCCTGGGAATTTTGTACCATCATCTTCAGTCCTGAAATCCTTTCCTCTTCACACTTAACTCAGATGTGATGCCCGTGAGTCCCACTCTCCATTCTTTAGTTGGAGTCTGGTCCTCCCCGTCCTCCCCGTCCCATTCCAGCTCTCTGCTCACCACAGATTGTGTCTGAGACACCCAACACATCATAACCTCAGTGGGGATAGGCAGGGTCATCTTCTCAGACTCTGTCCCCACGCACCCATCCCAGTGCCTCATACATGAAAAGCCATCTCTATCTGGGTGTTTCTTGAGCCAGTGATTTCAAGGATGCAGTGAGAGGAAAAACTGCTTTGTGTATGCTAGACCCCTGATATGACTTCATCAACAGAGTCCTGGGGGGTTCTGCAGAGGGACACTAGTAAAGAAGGAGAAACCCTCAGGGAGGTACAGGGTCAGGAAATCCATCATGCAGAGTGAAGCTGCCCAGGGTCTCAGGACAGGGATGCCTGCAGTTTTCCAGTATTTCCTCCAGGGGGCAGCCTTGCCTTGCCTCAAAACGCCTGAATGCCTTGCAGGTGGTTGCAAAGACTCCTGCTTAGAGGACCTGGACTCTGTTCTCAGCTTTGACACTGACTGGCTGTGATCTTGAGAAAGTCTCTTCCTTTTCTGGGTTTGTTTCTCCTTTATGAAACGACAGGGTCAATCCCTTCCTGCCCATTCTAGGATCCAGCATCACATAACTTCACCTTGGGCTATGGCCATGCAGCGTAGAGAGTGGGACTTAGTGCTGCGCTTTCTACCTCTCATAATGTCATTAGAATCCAAGGTCTTGGAAATAAGGATGCATGGCCGCTGGAGTGAGATGCCTCTGTTCACCCCAGGTCTGCCTTGATTGGTTGTCTTAACCTCTCTGTTCCCATAAAATGGTGATCATACCTGAATTTACCTCACTGGGCTGCTGGAAGATTGAAGGGAGATACCATTCTAGGGTTTGCAGAATACACCTAGCTTGGGAAGGCAGCTGTGGTGACAGGTACTCCTCGCTGATGGTTTGACCACTCAGCTGGAGGACTCCCCTGGTCTTGCTGAGCCTTCCCTATTCACCGCCTGGTGTGGCGGGTTCAGCTCTTCGCAAGGACCCTGTTAGGGTGTAGGAGCACCCCTGGGGCTGCCAGATCCCTGTCCTGTCTGTTGTATTCCCCCGGTTCCCAAACCCGGCTGCGCATTGGAATAACTGAGAGACTCTTGCTAATCATCCATAGAAAAGGATTTATTTATAGTGTGAAGTTTATCACACTTAGAAATTAAATTCACTCATACTTACAGAGGTGGTAGGAGTTAAACTAAGAAGGTGATTCTGTAAATGATTCTATAGGTGGAAACAGTTTAGGCAGTGGTCTTTATAATGGTCAAACAGTTTTTTTAAACTCCAAGCCTCAGATTATTGTCTGCATATACCCCTTGGGCAAAAGGAAGTTCGTACTTGGGGGGAGCACAGATTGTATTTTCTCTAAGTAGGTCTAAGTGGAACCATAGGTGGAAGGGTGGCGCAGAAGGTCCTCCTAGATAAGACAGCGGTCTTCCCTAAGACAGTGGTCTTCCCGGTGTGCCGGGCATCTTCGTCTCCATGTGATCATGGAAATCATGGAAATGACAGGTGACCTGTGACATCGAGCTCTCTAGAAGAGAAGGGTTTCTTGCATCTGTTGATGGGGCCCCGATGAACCAGCCAGGAGGCAGGCACTGCACTGGAGGGCTCAGGTGACCCCTGGGAATGGTTGTCAGGGCTTCCATTACGGGCCGAGCTCCCAGAAAAGGAAGAGTCTTAAGGCCCCATAGGTTGGCTTATTATTGATACTGGGAGCAAGATTTCAACTGGTTTTGGTGGCTGGGCCAGAGGAGCTCTGGTAGTTGAGAGTGTCTTCCAGGAAGTTTCTGGTGGACTGCTTACTTCTTGGAGCTGTTTTGTGGGGCACAGTTTGTTGATATTAAAGTTCATATGGAAAATAAACCTGCTAGAATATCCAGGGAAACATTGAAACAAAAGAGCAGGTCAGGGGGTGGAGGTGGTAGGTAGCTACCAGACATTAAAACAAACTGTAAAAGCATCTGTAATTAGGACAGAGTGGCCTTGGCACATGAATAGACAGACCAATGGAACAGAACAGAACATGCAGAAATAGACCTAAGTACAAATGGAAATTTAGTATATGACAAAGATGGGATCTCCAATCTCAGAGGCAGTGATAGACTTTTTTTTTTTTTTCGCGGTACGCGGGTCTCTCGCTGTTGTGGCCTCTCCCATTGCGGAGCACAGGCTCCAGACGCGCAGGCTCAGCGGCCATGGCTCACAGGCCCAGCCACTCCGCGGCATGTGGGATCCTCCCTGAACCGGGGCATGAACCAGTGTTCCCCTGCATCAGCAGGCGGACTCTCAACCACTGCGCCACCAGGGAAGCCCTAGACTTTTAAATAAATGGTGCTGGGACAACTGAGTAGTCTTTTCAAAAAAGATAAAAATGAATTCACAGCTCACACCATATAGAAGAATAAACTCAAGTGGATCATGAATTTAAATGTAAAAAAATGAAACCATGGAAGTACTAGTGGAAAGAAAAAAGCGTTCCTGTTTTTATTTTTTTTAAATGTATTTATTTATTTATTTTTGGCTGCTTTGGGTCTTTGTTGCTGTGCGCGGGCTTTCTCTAGTTGGGGCAAGCGGGCTTCTCATTGCGGTGGCTTCTTGTGTTGCCGAGCACGGGCTCTAGGCACGTGGGCTTCAGTAGTTGTGGCACGCAGGCTCAGTAGTTGTGGCTCATGGGCTTAGTTGCTCCGCGGCATGTGGGATCTTCCTGGGCCAGGGATCGAACCCATATCCCTTGCACTGGCAGGCAGATTCTTAACTACTGCACCACCAGGAAAGCCCAATTTCTTGGTTTTGATCATTGCATGACAGTTACCTAAGGGTTAATGTTTGGGGAAGCTGGGTAAAGGGTATTATGGGAACTTTGTTATTTTCAAACTGTTTTATAATTCTGAAAATTACTTTAAAAGGAAAAGTTAAAAGTTAAAAACAAATAAATAAAAGTGGAAGCCCTCAGGCCTTCCTTCAGAGATTCTGATTCAGTAAATTTTAGAAATGGTCTTGAGGATTGTACTTTTCACATACTTCTTAGGTATTTCCAGTATTCAAGTGTAAATTCTCCCGGATCAGGTGACCATTAACATCTTCATTCATTAGCTCAAGAAGTAGTTGAATGAATAGTCAACAGACATCAGTGGGTGAAAAGAGAATAAATGAATGAATCAATAAAAATAGGGCAGGTGTGCATGGCAAGGGGCAGAGTGATATGGGCTGTGGGAGTGGGCAGAGTTTTTTTGGGTTTTTTCGCAGCACGCGGGCCTCTCACTGCTGTGGCCCCTGCCGCTGCGGAGCACAGGCTCCGGAGGTGCAGGCCCAGTGGCCATGGCTCACGGGCCCAGCCGCTCCGCGGCATGTGGGATCTTCCCGGACCCGGGCACAAACCCGTGTCCCCTGCATCGGCAGGCGGACTCCCAACCACTGCGCCACCAGGGACGCCCAAGTGGGCAGTTTTATAAGCTTCTGTGTTGGCAATACATGCAACTTCCATGCTGTTAATTTAAAAAAAAAAAAAAAATGCTCCCTCTGAATCAGACACTTTCGCTTTAACTAAATCCCTAAATTCTTTTACTCAAAATATGTTTATTAGTGGTTTTGTGTGCTAATTTTTGTGAATGGTGTCATGGGGACAAAAATAAAAAGACACAGCTCCTGCCCCCAGGGAGTTTATGGTTCATTGCGTTAAGGTATACACTGGGAACTAACTCTAATAGGGGCCAGGGTGTGGTCAAGACTCAAGGAGGCTTGGATTTGACCTGAGCTGGCAGGAGGGCAGGGAGCCGTTGGTCTGTTGGGAAGTGGGGGAAGGGAACAACCTAAGAGGCAGTTGGGAGGCGGTTCTGAGCAGAGAGGATGTTGGGGGAATGAGGAAGCTGCTGGAGAGGGATGGTCCAGGGCCAAGTTTCAGGTCTTAAAGGACCAGATGCAGGATACAGTGCTATGAGCGAAATAGGAGAGCTAGGAGGGGACGCTGGTTGGAGGGATAGGTAAGTCCTATATTGATTGTGCTTGGCTCTGCGAGAGGCACCTGAGGACAGATTCCTGCTCTCCAGGACCCCACACTGGGGATGGAGACCAGCATGGCCACCCTTCTGGATAGAATGAACTTAGGAGGTACAAGGCATGAGCTAACAGGCTCAGGCTAGAGGGAGGGGCTGGGAACTTGGGGTGGGTTAGGTTTCAGAGGAAGACAGACATCCATGTGGATCTATATCCCACTGGCCTTTGGAAATATGGTTCTGTTGATCAAAGGAGAAGACCAAGGCCGAAGACAAAAAGTTGAGATTGGTCCCTACAGCTGTCAGAGGAGGAATTGTGGAAGGAGAATGTGTAGCTTGAGGGTCATGGAGGAGCCATGGAGAGTCCTGGGCCATCTCACTTGGAGGCCTTATGAAAGCGTGGTTAGGAGAGGGGTGCTTGACCTGGTAACCCAATTCACACCCTTGCTGTGTGCATGTAAAACTCTGTCCTTGAGTTTTCTCATCTTTAAATCAGGGAATGAATAGAACCGATCTCAAAGCATTATTGTAGGATGTAATGGGCTTGTGCTTTTATATGGGTACAGTACTCAACAGATGCTACCATTAATTACGGAAGGAGAAGAGATTGAAGGAGCAACTCAAAGGGATACCAAGGTGGTGCTAACTTTCTGAGGCCTTGGGAAGAGCAGGGGTTAAGAAGTAGAAAGTGTAAGGTCGGATCTTAACAAGCGGCACCGCGAAACGGTGGAAAGCTTCAAGTGAGCTTTATTAGGGAGCGCTCCCGGGCGAGGTTCACTGATCCGAGAGAAAGGGGCCAGAGAAGTCGCCCCCGGGCGAGGGTTGGGCAAGATTTTATAGGGGAAGAAGGGAAAGGGGTGTGGTGAATCTGGGAGGGCGCAGGGTATTCCTTATTTGGTGGTCTTTTCGGGTATCCTGGGGGACCGTTAGTCCCGCCCCTCGAAAGGCGGGAAGGCGGGGCTGGGTTCAAAGTCCCCAGGTCAGTTCCTGGAACTGGGTGGTCCGGAATGTCTCCAGGTCAGTTCCTGGAACTGGGTGGTCCGGAATGTCTCCAGGGCAGTTTCTGGAACTGGGTGGTCGGGAGAATTTCGGTCTGATGCAACCTGTGAATCTGATTGTGTTCCCCTGCCTCGGGCCAGTTGGCCTTACAGAAGGGAGTCATCGTGATACGGAGCAGCAGGTAGACGCCAACTATGGAAAGTGCCTCATCACAGATAATTCGTACTAACCTTAAGAGGGAGTTTCTGTTATCCTGACTCTGTGGTGGAACAAGCCCAAGGTCACAAGAGCATGACTTAAATTTCCTGTTATGATCTAGACCTTGAGTCTTAAATGGCCCTTAGGTGGAAGGCTGGCCTCCCATGCATATGGTCAGCTGGAGGAGACCTGCCAAGGCCAAGGCTCTACCAAATGCTGGTGACCTTGAGATGAACGAGGCTCTAGCCGTACCCTCAGTGAGCTCCCAGGATGAGGGTTCCTGTAGCCCCTTCCTCCACTGTACCATGTCCGATACACCCCAGAAGGCCTGTCCAAGGACCAGACTCCACCCTGGCTTCAATGCCTTCTACGGCTCACTGTGGCCTCCAGCCCAGGAACTGAATCAGCTCTACCCCGCAGTCCTCTGTCTGCTTTCAGGGCCTTGTCTGTGTTCTGAGCCACTCCCCCAACCCAGCTTTATTTCTCACTGCTGCCCAATCCTTACCTGGTGCCCTGGTCACACTGATCCCCTTCCTGCCTTATGAATACCCTTCATTCATCTTGGTCTTTTGGCCTGAAAGGCTGCCTCTGCCTCCACCAGCCACTGAAATCTCACCCACCCCCTCTCACAAGTCCAGCCTGCAGGAAACCTTCCCTGGCCACACATCCGTCCACACTGATCTTTTTCCCGTCTCTTTCTTCCTAGATTTAGAGATGGTCCCACAGCGTGACTCAAGGTGAGAGGTTATGCTTGGCTGATATCATGTGTGTGTTTTGAGTTACATATGAGGATGGAAGCGCCTCGAGCTGGGATGGTAACTTAGCCATCTCTGGGATGCCCACAGTCCGCATGCTGAGAGCTATGGGGAAGTTCCAAAACCTCACCAAACTTGCGCCACTGTTTATGGCCATTTGGTGCCCAGGCCCAGCTCTGGGTGCTGTGGGAGAAAGAGTACTGGACCGGGGGTCAGGGTTTTGAGGTCTGTGCCATCCCACCCAACGCATTGCCAGTGTCTGAGCAGATGGACTCTTCCGTCTGGCTTCAACCTCTACATCTGTAAACCAGGTTTGGTGTAGGACTAGGATCTCCCCAAGGGCCCTTCTGGTTACTAAGACCAGCATTCCTCAAATCTTAATACGCAAACAAATCCCCTGGAGATCTGGTTGAAATGCAGATTCTGATTCAATAGGTTTGGGGTGGGTCCTGAGAGTTTTGCATTTCTAACAAGCTCCCAGGTGATGTTGATGCTGGTAGTCTGTGAACCATGCTTTGAGTTACAGTGGTCTATCTAGCCCCGTGGTTCTCACCCTGGCTGAAATGTAGAATGGTCTGAGAGGTTGCTGCTTCTCCTCGTCTATACTTTCTCTGTTAAACAAAATTAAAGTTCTTGTGGGGAGACCAAAAAGTGTGATGCTGGCTTGCACCCCGGACCAATTAAATCAGAATTTCTGGGGGTGGGAACCTGGCGTCAGTGTTGTTTAAATCTCCCCAGGTGAATCTGATTTGCAGCCAAGGTTAGGAACGGCTGCTCTACCTCCTGGGCAGAGAATTTAACAAGTTAGCTGTTTTCAGGTAAAGCTTTGGTCTTCTGCTGCCCCCTGGTGGCAGCACAGATTTCTAGCTCAAGATGATTTCTTCCAAAGGAGACAGGAGTATCAGGATAATGCTGCTGTCCAGGGTGAATGGGTTTCCCTGCACCTTCAGGACCCACTCTGCCATGAGCGAGGGTGTATAACAGCCATAATGGCCTGCAAAGAATGTGCAGAGAAACTTCTCTCGGCACGACACCTTTGCCCCTTTTCTCCTTTCCTGGGATGAATCCTCTTTCTTAGAGACAAAGGATGGTTTCAACTTTGCTGAATCCCCTGCATAAGAAATACTTCCCACGTATTGAATTCTCAAGTGTCCAGATTGTGGATAGGCTTGTGCAGGATTCAGGAAACCAAGTGCTCCTTGGCAGGGTCAAAGTGTGAGGGCTGGGAGAGTCACAGGAATCCATTCAGACACGGACCTTGTCAGAGAGGGGAGCTGCAGCCAGGAAAGGTGGGTGGCTTCTCTAGCTGGACAGCCACTGTGACCCATGGTGAATTAGGAGGGGAGGGAGGAATAGGAAGCAGCTGGGACAAGGGACAAGTGAGGAAGGGTATTGGCTGTGTATGTTCCATCCCCCACAAATGCCTTCCCCTCTCTCCATATCTGTCTTCCTGTGTTTCCTCCTCAAAGCTCAGCTCAAACACCTTGTCTGCCATTAGAGCCCCTCCGATCCATTTCCCTGGTACTTTATCCTCCTTTCTACTCCCCCAGCCCACTGCACTCCATCAAATCTTTGTCTCACTATGTTTCCTTGGTTGTCTGCCTCACTCAAGAAATTCCATGGTGGGTGGAAGAGTGTCTTGTCATTTCCATCCCCAAAGTACTGGACCCAGTGGCTGGCCCGCATAAAGCCATCAATAGATGATGCTGGGTGGACACATTCAGGGAAGCAGTCAGAGAGACAAAGGGTCTTGTACACGGTGGACATGATTTTCTTATCGACTGGGATCTTGAGGGTTCCCCCAGGGGTGATGCAGAGCAAAAGGAAAATCTCCCCAGGAGGGGTTTGCTCTGAACCCAGCCCTCAGCTTTCCTGGGTGGGCACCACAAGAAATCTGACAGGTAGACCTAAGGTTTGGGTTACTTAGCAGTTAGCCACAGGGGGCGCTGTGGCTTCACCTAGATTCCTAGCTCTGGTGCCCTAGGCCTCTCCCTCTTGACCAGAATTGCTGACCCCAGTGGCAGGATGCCCACAAGCGGACTGCAGCAGCTCAGAGCCTCCCGGCATGGCTGTCTGCAGCTGGCTGGCTCCTCTCCAGACCGAGTGCAGTGGGGAAGGAGGAGTCCCGTCCACATAGCCTGCTCTGTGTGAGATGAGGAGGAAGAAGGTTCTGATGATGTCACCAGCTCAGGAATGCACCCTGGCCCAGGCCAAGAGCGCAGGTCTAGTCCCTACCTCACCGCTGACTTTGTGATCTTGACACATTCACTTCCCCTCTCTGGGCCTGTTTCTCCTCCATCAGATGGCAGGGTTCATCCCTTCCAGCCTAGGATGGAAAAAGCCACCCTTGCCCAGCTACAGGGATCTGACATCCAGTCAGGAAAAGGTGCTGGGACTGTTTTAGAACGAGCCTAAATAGGGTCCAGACGTGGGCAATATGCTACCTTTTCTGTAAGTTGTCAGAACCCACCGGGCAGGTATGACATGTTGATTTCTGGCTACACTAGTGTCCCATACCAGTAAGAAATATCCAGAGAAGGGATGCTCTGGTTATATAGTGCTTGTCCCAGAGGGGGAGTGGGTGACTGAAAGGAATAGCTGGGTAGTGGTCGGTGGGGGAGCTTAGCTTTAGAGTAATGTTTACTCATTTAAAAAACTGGTCTGGCGCTCATACTGCAAAGGGGTAACATCTGTAGAATCTGGTTGGCTGTTGTTTTCTGAAACAAAAATTTTAGATTTGAGTATGTGTATTTGCAAAGTAGAAGAAAAAAATGTGCCTCGGAATATAGTTTGCCTGAATGCTGTCTCTTCATTGTCACAGGCCTCTGGATGCAAAGGTGCCCTGCTGGGTGGTTTTCAACAGGAACCTGTGGATCAGACTAAAGTGTGACCACCAGGAAATGAAGACACGGGACGAGCCCTGGGGCATGAATGTCCAAGTCCGGCATCAGTCTCAGCCAGAGGAGGAGAGTGAGGTTGGTCCCTGCAGGACCGCTGGCCCGCCTCGTCCACAAGCAGCCTCTTGCTGTGAAACAAAAGCAGAGACAGACTGAGGGAACCGAGGAGCGGTTCAATGGAGGAAAAAATAAGGAAACCTCAGGGACTCGTCATTGCTCATTGATTTCTAGGTATTGATTCTACGCTGGCTGCTGGAGGGGCACAGAGAGGCTCCTGGCGGATGCTGTGAGCGGGCAAGTTTGGGGGACCCTAAATGCACAGGTGATGGGCCTTGGAAGTGACTTGCTCCATGAACCAGTAGCTCCTACAGGTGCTGCTGGCCACGTTCGCACGTGAGCGTGGTTGCGCAGGAACGGTAGCTGGCCCGCCATACTGGCATCTGCGAGAACCCGCGCGGCGCGAGAGGCGGGGCAGGGTCCTCTCTGCGCAGCCGCGGCGGCCCGTGGGAGGAGCTGCCCCTGCCCCACGCTACGTGTCCGCTTCACGGCCCAGGCCCCGCCTCTGACCCCGAGAGCCGCCCTCCCTGGTGAGGGCCGTGACAGAGGGCCGGCCCGGCGCCTTGGATGCCTTCACCTCCCAGCAAGGGAAGGGCAGCGGCTGCGGAGGAGGTGCGAGCCGGATGGAAGCAGGGCTGGGATCGGAACGCCCCCCTCCCCCGTCGGCTGGGACCCCACCGCGCAGTTCCATGGTGGCCTCGGAACCCGGAGGGCCCGGGCCTGCGGCTCTGCCACTCAAGGGCTGTGTCACCTTGGAAAAGTTACCTAAACCTCGTTGTGTACCCCAGTCTCCTCCTCTGTCGCTTGGTGATCCTGAGTCCCGACCCGACTGGATGGCTGTGAAGTTTAAATGAGGTAATACGTGCTGAAGCTTCTTTTGAGCGGGGTTTCTTTTACTTAGAAGGATTTTTTAAAATTTGGAAGACTCTCTAAAAAGAGTACTTGAACTCAGCATCCCTGGGTGCCTGGCATTGCGGGGCGGGGTGTGGGGGAGAGTTCATGAGTGGGCATCAGGCATCGCTGGCACCCCTCCACCGCCCCTTCAAGGCTGCGAACCTTTGTGTCTGTGTGTATAAACCCCGCCCCCGCCACCAGGGACAGGGCCTACTGAGTGAGGTGCTCAGAGGGACTCAAGAGAGTGGATGCCTAGGGGGGTTCGCGTGACTTTAGGACTGGCGCTTCTCGGCCTCAGCAGTACTGACACCTGAGGCTGGATCGTTCTTTGTCATGGTTGGGGTGGGGGGTGCCGCCCTGTGCATCGTAGGATGATTGGCAGCGTCCCCAGCCCTCGCCATGAGATGCCAGGAGCATCCCTTCCGATTTGTGACAATCAAAAACGTTTCCAGACATTGCCAGATGTCCTCGGGGAGGGGAGTTGGGGACAAAACCGCCTCTGGTTGAGAACTACTGCTTTGCGGCGGTCCCTGTGGGGTGAGCCCTCAGAAAGCGGCTGTTAGGTGCTGTGTTGAGTTTAGCGAGATGACTTTTCTGAACCTCGGTGGTCTCTGCCTACTTCTGTGACCATCTGGAGGCTCCCATGAAGCCACGGCAAGACGTTTTTTCAAAGTTGACGGACACAGACTTTTCAAACCCCAGCCCTTTCAGATATGAATTACTGGTTCCTAAAGCTGGTTGGGCAGCTGGATCGGCTGGAACTCGGTTTTTATTGTGTTTCTTTTCACTCAAACCCAAAGTTTTTTTTTTTTTTGCGGTACGCGGGCCTCTCACTGTTGTGGCCTCTCCCGTTGCATAGCACAGGCTCTGGACGCGCAGGCTCAGCGGCCGTGGCTCACAGGCCCAGCCACTCCGCGGCATGTGGGGTCTTCCCGGACCAGGGCATGGACCCGTGTCCCTTGCATCGGCAGGCAGACTCTCAACCACTGCACCACCAGGGAAGCCCCAAACCCAAAGATTTTTAGAGCATTACACGCAGTGCTGTAAGTCACTCAGCCCTTTACTGTTAATTGACACCTGAGCTGCTATTAAAATTAAACAGTTATGTGGCGAACAAGGTCTTGAGGTAATCTTCTTGTGTGGTGAATACATTTTTGTTTTTTTAAATCACAAACTTCAGCAGTGGTAGTTGCTCATTCAGGGGAGAGACCAGAGAAGGGTTTTAAGGAGAAGGCCCAGCAGGGAACGGATGTGGCAGGAGAATTGGAAGCATTTGAGGTCCCCACTGTTTAGGAGGTGGTGTACAAGCACTGCACTTGCTGTGCCCTCAGACCAGGGCATCCTGGATGCAATGAGGGTTTTGGGTCTTTTTTTTTTTTTTTTAATGATGACTCATCCTCCACAGCCGAGTCAGACTCGCCTCTCCTTTCCCTGCTTAATTCCTGGTATACCTGCTCTGACAGCTCCCCAGGAATCCCAGACGACTCGAGGATGTGTTGCTGCTCAGGAGTGAGGAATGTTCCTCCAGACTTAGGAAGCTTTTCGTCTGAATGCTCACGTGGCCTGCTTCGGGCAGTCATTCAGTTGCGGGTCTACCAGCCAGAGATTCCCTCATTGTTGGGACTGTGATGCCTGGTACCAGGCAGCAGAAGCAAGCTTTGGAAATGCTGTGGGTGCAACAAGGAGCACCTCTGGGTGAGGGAACCGAGTGCTGGTTTTTGCCTTGAGTCGCCCCTGCGCTCTGTGGGATTTGGGGATCTTGGCAAAGACCCCAGGCGTCAGCATCAGCGTGAAGTTGGGCTGTGGGAGGTACGTGTCTGTAGCGTTGAGTGTGGCCATTTGAGTCCCCCTTCCCATTTTGTGGACCTGGACGGTCATCTGCCCAGCTGGCCCTGTGAGCTCGGTGATGAAGATTCCATCTAGTGCCTTGTGACACCACGGCTTTGCCACGATACATGTAATGTACGCAGAGGCATCTGGAGTTGGTAAGGTGTGTGCACCCTGGCAACGTTGCTGGCTGCTTTAAAGCATGGTGGTGGTTCTCTGCAGAGCGAATGTGGCCGTTATCACAGGAGTCTCTAAACGGTGCCGCTAGGATGTTGAGGGCTGCGTGATATAGACCAAGTTGATGTTGCAGGTCATCATCAATGTGTGGGTTCAGAGATTCTGGTTTTCCATGTAAGTGTGGTAGCCATGGAGCTGGGGCTGTCAGGCTTGCAGTTAATTGCAAATAGCACCTCTTCAAGCTGATTACACTGCACCAAGGATTGTGGTATGAATTGTCATAAGAGTGTGGAAGCCTCTCATTTGCTATGTAGACAGCAGAGCCGATGCTGGAGTATGTCCAGTCTCCACAGGTGGGGCCACAGTCTTCAAATTCTCACTGGGAAGAGCCAGGGAGGATTGCTGAGGAAGATGATGATTGAGTTGGCCCTGGCTTGGCTGTGTTTGTGGGAATCAAGTTGGTTCTCCTTTGATGCTGTGACACAGTGGCTCTTCTCCACGTATTTGCAGAAGTGAAAGGTTTCAGCAAAGCACAGATATCTGGTCAGGAGAGACCTCAGAGGAGCCCAGGACAAGGTGTAGGGGCTTCCTCTGCAGGCCCGGACCCAAGTCCAGGCTGAACTCCTCCAGTGAGGGATGAGGAGGGGCTTGTAGGCTGACTCATTGTTGGTGGTGGGAAGAGGCAGTTTAGCCAGTGGCCTTCACAGTGGTCAGACGGTTGTTTAAAACGCAAACCTCAGATTGTTCTTACTGGGCAGGCGGGGGAGGGGAGCACAGTTTGTATTTTCTCAGTAGGTCTAAGGCAAACCATAGGTGGAAGGATGCAGGGGGCACAGGAGGTCTTCCTCGGGGGGCGGGCATCTTTGTCTCTGTGATCATGGAGATTGTGGAAATGACACGTGGCCTGTGACATCCATCTCTCTAGAAGAGAAGGGTTTCTCGCATCTGTTGGTGGGACTCCACTGAACCAGCCAGGAGGCAGGCACCGCACTGGAGGGCTCAGGTGACCCCTGGGAATGGTTGTCAGGGCTTCCAGTCCGGGCCGGGCTCCTTCAGCAGGAAGAGAAAGGCCCCACAGGTTGGCCTATTATTGATACTGGGAGCAAGACTTCACCTGTTTTGGTGGTTGGGCCAGAGGAGCTCTCTGGTCGTTGAGGGCATCTTCCAGGAAGTTTCTGGTGGACGGCTTACTTCTTGGAGCTGTTTCAAGAGACAGGGCTTGTTGAAGAGTCTCTCTGTTTCTTGGAGTGCTTGTCCTAAAACATGTCTCAAGTTGGCAATTCCCACCTTCTCTGTGGCAAGAGCTCTTTTAACATCCTGTACCCAGAACACGAGTTTGTGGCTTTCCTGTTTAAGAAGGCAGATGTACATTTTAGAGGACCTTTTCTTGTTTTTCTAATTTTTTTCTCCAGGTCTTGGATTTTCTGCTTATTCCTTTTCACTTCCTCAAGCCGCTTCTGCTGTTCCTACACTCTGATTGGCTGTCTGTGCACCAGCACAGACTCGTGGCTGACGGCCTTCATTAAGGCCTGCGTGGTTTTGCCTTCATTTTCCAGGGGAGCATTGGCCAGATGCAGGGAACACTTGCCCCCTTCACTGTTCCCCTTCCTCTTCCAACACTTGCCTGCTGGACACATATCTCATCTGGGATTGGAAGGCTGCATCTTTTTCAAACCATTCCCTTTCTTCCCGATTTGTTTGTGTTGTAGAGCCATGACTTGCTGCCGGTGGCCTTCTGAAGGCCCATGTGACGCTCCTCTTGCTTTTTCGGTAGAGCGTGGGCTGTGCACCTTCCTTGTCTCTCTGCTGTGGCGCAGTGATGCCTCCTCTCTCCATTTGGATGGGAAGGAGGCTGCCTCTTTTGAACCCTTGTGGGCAGTATTTTGTCTTGGGATGGTATTCGTCACGATGGGACTCATCAGACTTCGGATTTTCTCATCCTGGGATTCAACTACCTTCTGACTTGGGGTGCATTGGATGCTGGGGTGGGGGCACAGGGCAGGGGGTGGGGTGTGAGCCATGGGAAATGGCACCAGGAAGTTGGGGTTTTTACCTACCGACTGCAGTCTCTCAGTTGAGGGATGCTCTGCAGGTGGTAACTCTCCGGGTCTTGTGGAGACCTGCCTTTTTGGGTCCATTTCTTTTCCCCTTTATACTTTTGCCTGGGGCTCTTCAGCTCCTTGCCAGTTAATCCGGCTGTGGTTTCAGCTGCTTAGTCTTTGATGCGATAACCTACTTCAGAGGAGTGCCTCCTGTCTTCAGTGATTTTCATGAAACCAGAGGCCAAGAAAGGGGAGTCCTGAGCAGCAGCCGTCTTCCTTCAGGACTTAGAAAGGCCACCTTTGGGGTGAGATGAGCCATCCTCCTCTAGGCTGCGGCTCTGGGGACAGCTGGAGCCCCTTCAGTGTCATCTCTCTGTTTGCTGACGTGTCCCTGGGGGACGTGCTGCCCTGTCCACACCTGCCCCAAAGCCGGGGCCTGCTATGCAGGCTTTTGTGATTCAGAGCGTAGTTTTGTGGTCACAGAGGACTCTTCACAGCTTCACTTTGGTTTATTAAAATTAATATTCAGGATCCTTGCTTTTCGTTAACCGTTGAGTTCCATTTGCAATTTCTGCTCTAACAAGTGTTAGCGATCCCTTTTACGGGGAGCTGATGAGATTATGGGCCCTGTTGGGGGCCGTTAGCGATGAGAGCCCATCCCCTGCTCATGACAAGCTGATGGGTCACAGGCTGGGCTGCGCAGGTGGGCGTCTGTCCTGTTCTGCCCCAGGCTGGTGGTCGATGAGCTCGTTTATGTCTCCGCGTCCCGGGGGCACGGGGCTGGCTTTTGGAGTGTGCAACCTGAGCAGCCACACGGGACCCCACGCTTGGTGTAATGCTCTGCTGTCGTTGCCTTGAAATTCTTCACGCTTTTTTGAAGAAGGAGGCCCCGCATTTTCTTTTTAGCACTGAGCCCTACAGATCATTTACCTGGTTGGTCCTGAAGAGGGGCAGTTACAGACCACAGTGTGTCCCTGGAATATTACTGAGGGCAGTGAGGGAAGAAGAGGGGACAGGTCACTGGAGAAAGAGTTGTGCAGAGAGCCTGGGAGTGCGGAGAGAGAGTGGAGGGTGGGCACAGAGGGACAGGGAGAGGGGCCGCCTTAAAATCAACGGGATGAATAGGATGAGAGATTAGGCATTTTGTATGGGACTCAAAAAGGCAAGAACACCCCTGTGATTATTTGTCTGCTGGAAGTGTTGGCCGTCTCCTCGACCGGGAGCCTTATCCGGGCAGGTCTGTTGTGGTTCTTCATTATATAAACCCCAGCGTGAGTGTAGCTCATAGCCTGTGGTTAATGCTCCAAACAATAGTCGTCAAACAATGACAAACTTCGTAACCAAGCTGAATGACAGTGAAATCTGTTTCTTTGACAAGCAGCCAGGTCCCCGTTGTCGTCCAGGGCACTGGTTAAGCGGAAACCAGCAGGTCCTTCGGCGTTGATCACTGATATTTCCATGGTTGGTTTGGTGTGATGGAGCACATGCCCTTTGGGACATATCCATGGGATGTGAGCTGGTGGCACTGACCCCATGGATCGCTCTGCACCTTTTGAAGAAGTTCCTTCTCTCAGCTTCTGGCCCTCCAGTCTGGATTCTGTGTCTCTCTCCTGGGTTCCTTTTTCCTCTGCCACCCCTCACCGCAGGCACTGTGGCGCTCCAACTCATGCACCTTTTAAAAACATCCACTTAACAGGATGACAGACAGCGTGGTTGGTCCCTCCAGCCACTTTTGTCACTTCCTGCCTATTTCCGTGTTAGGTACAGGCTTCCCACCCGGCCAGCACTCCCACCCTTATCCCTGCAACTGAACAACCCCTTTGGTCCATGTAGGTGGTCTGTACATGATAAATATGCTTGCATTGCCTCTCTGGTATCTACCAGTCCTACCTGCCTTCCCTCCCCTGGGGGCTCCTCCCTCCAAGGCCAGCTCTCCCTTGCTCCTCTCCATGTGTGTATGTGCTGGAGAAAATCCTCCAGAATGAGGCCCCTCTGGGAAGATGATGTTGCTAGGAGCCAGGACAGGGTCTCTGTGTGGTGTCTGCTGTGTCCTGGGCAGCTGCAGCTTCCTGCGGGAGGGGACATGGGAACCTCCGGGGCCTAGGGTGAATTTCAGCGCCCTTCTCGGTTTGTGGCAGTTTATTATCAGTGGTCTGTGCAAGGTCCCTGCCTTGTTTCAGGCCCTCTGAATGAGCTTTCCCACTCCCATGCCTCCCTCTCCCACCGGAGGCCACCATTCTGGAACACTCAGTGGGTGTCTTTTGGTTGTCTTAATGCTCTAACAGAGCATCGATGCTGTCTTGTAAGTACTTTTAATTCACATAGGTGGTATTGTTACGCCATTTCTTAATCTGTTTCCTTTCACACTCAACACTGTTTTTGGATGTGGTTTTCCCCTCTACATTCTTAAAACTCATTTGAGATTACCCAGGGAGCTTTTGTTTATGTGGGTTAAAACTCTCGATACTACTTACCGCATTTGAAATCAGAATGGAGACATTAAAAAAATTACTTATTTATTGAGTCATTTGAAAATAGCAATGGTGAACACATTGTATGTTAACATAAATAACATTTTATCATTATTATGAAAATAGTTTTGACCCCGCAGACTCTCTGTCCTACGGTAAAGTATCAGTCTGTTCCAGAAAGTGAAAGGGCACCGTGAAGGACAAGGTCTGGAAAGTGAAAGTGAATTTCATTTGTATTACTTTATAATACCTTTGTCTGAAAAGAAAGGGTGAAATATATTCTGTTTTAGCAAAGTTCGCTCAGGTTGGGTGGGCTTGCCTCCTTGGTTCACTGATTAATACCATTGCCTACAATAGAGAAGGTTGTTCTCGATAGCAGAGATTCTGTATCCCACCAGAAAACTTTTTGGTGCTTTACGTTGAATTCGCTGTGTCCTAGAATAGACCATTTCACACCACAAAAAATAGAAACTCCTCACTTACGAACAAGCTATGTGTATAATTCTGTTTATTCTACTTAATTTTTTCACAATCAATGCCTGCATAGGCATTTTAAAAGAAAGTTAAGATATTATTCACCTTTGTAGAGAGTATAGGTCAGTGGGTTTTAGTATGTTATTAGGTTGTGCAACCGTCACCACTGTCACCACTATCTAATTGCCTAATTCCAGAACATTTCCTTTTTTTTTTTTTTAAAGACTTCTTTCGATGTGGACCATTTTTTAAAAAGTCTTTATAGGGCTTCCCTGGTGGTGCAGTGGTTGAGAGTCCGCCTGTCGATTCAGGGGACAAGGGTTCGTGCCCCGGTCCGGGAAGATCCCACATGCTGTGGAGCGGCTGGGCCCGTGAGCCATGGCTGCTGAGCCTGCACGTCCGGAGCCTGTGCTCCGCAATGGGAGAGGCCACAACAGTGAGAGGCCCGCGTACCGCAAAAAAAAAAAAAAAAAAAAAAAAAAGTCTTTATAGAATTTGTTACAATATTGCTCCTGTTTTGTTTTGGTTTTTTGGCCACGAGGCATGTGCGATCTTAGCTCCCTGACCAGGAATCCAACCTGCACCCCCTGCACTGGAAGGCGAAGTCTTAACCACTGGACCTCCAGGGAAGTCCCTCCAGAACATTTTCAGAATGAAACCCCGTCCGCATTAGCAGTCACTCCTCAATACCGCCCCCCGCCACCCCGGCCCCCGAACCACTGCCCCAGCCCTTGACAACCATTAGTCTACTTTTGGTCTCAATGGATTTGTCTGTTCTGGACATTTCACGTGAATAGAATTGCACAGTATGGGGCCTTTTTTGTGTAACTTCTTAGTATAATGTTTTTGAGGTGCATCCATGTTGTAGCATGTATCAGTACTTCGCTCCGTTTTATGAGTGATTAATATTCCAGTGTATGGATACACCACATTTTATTTATCCATTCATCAGTTGATGGGCATTTGGTTTGTTTCCACTTTTTGGCTATTATGAACAATGCTGCTGTGAACATTTGTGTGCAAATTTTTATGTGGATGTATGCCTTCAATACTCTTGGGTCTGTTTACTTTTATTTTATTTATTTATTTATTTATTTTTGTGGTACGCGGGCCTCTCACTGCTGTGGCCTCTCCCCCTGTGGAGCACAGGCTCTGGACGCGCAGGCTCAGTGGCCATGGCTCACGGGCCCAGCCGCTCCACGGCATGTGGGATCCTCCCGGACCGGGGCACGAACCCGTGTCCACTGCATCAGCAGGCGGACTCTCAACCACTGCGCCACCAGGGAAGCCCGGGTCTGTTTACTTTTAAATGTTGTTAATTAAGTGGGTAACCAAGGATTAAATTCTCAGGCACCCATGATCATATATTAATCAAGTGTCTATATCCCTTCTGGTAACTCTTTAGATTCTCCCTTTTCAAATAATTTAATAAATATAGAAAAAAAGAGAAAACTTTCAAGATATCTTTTACACCTACTGTGTTCTTTGAGATTTCTCAGAGGAGCCCTGGAAAATCACAAAGATTTGTTTTTGCATCTTATCAAAAGAGAGTGCCAGAAAGAATTAGGTTGGTTTGATGTGTTACTCTTATAAGATTTGCACAAGAAGATTTGTCAGATCAGAGAACATTTTTGGCCTTCCTGAGGTTATGCTTATACAGATGAAATGTTAATGTAAGTAGTTTAGAAATCGTGTGGTTTATGGAAGCTCCTCGTGATTTGTCAGTGCCCATATATTTTTACCCTCAGGGGAAAGCCTCACCTAAAGTCTCATGAAATCATTCTGTACGATAGCCTGAGAGAGAAGTTTACTCTCCTCCATTTTGATCTTACTGGTTAGAGTAATCAGTTAACCACAGCCATGAAGTCTGTGTCATCTTAGAGATGTTTTCGTTTAGCCTGGTGTGTGCCTGAAGGCTCTGCTCTAAGCTGCAGGGTGCAGCGTGTGTCATCAATTTAAAAGGACAGTCTTAGAGCCTTGTGATAAAAGACTGTACCAGGTGCTTCAAACCGTTCATACTTTATATAAAGAATAGACTCTTGGGTGCAGGCTTCTGAGCTGACGTCAGTTAAGCAGCTCTCAGACTATAAACGTGGATCGAGTCAGGATTTCCAGGACTCTTTTTGGTCCAGAAGCAGATGGCTTCATGAAAGCAGACTGCTAATCCAAGATCCAGTGGAACAAGAATGAGTTACAGAGCGCTGCATGGAGGGATGTGGGAATTTCATTGTGGTTATTTTTTAAAACTGTCGGTAATGTTGTTTTAACACTCAGCTTACTGGCTCTATGAGGAAGCCTTTTTTCTTCTTCAGCTCCCTGTCATCCGCAACAATTTAGTAGATTCTGCTTTTGTAAGCGGGGGTAAGACATTTAAAGATGATACTCAGTCTACACTGGTGTGCAGTGGGATCTCACAGTGGCATTTCCCTAATGGCTGATGATGTCAGTCGTCTTCGATGTGTTTGTTTGCCATTTATAAACGCTATTCAGTGAGATGTCAGGGGGTAAGATTTTGAAGGAGGCTTGCACACCGTTCACTCCAAGCTTCCCATTCTACAGATGGGGAACTTGAGACCAACAAAGGGGCTGTCTGGCCAAGTTCTCCCGGTTGACTATGATCTCTGAGTGGAAACAAAGGACAGGCGTAAGGAGGACCGAGCACCCTGATCCAGGCTTCTGGGTGGTTTCTAGGACCCCCCTCATGGGCCCGGTGTGTGAGGTCAGCTCCTGGGCCCTGGCAGACAGAACTGTCCCTTGGGGTGTCTGCCAGGTTTGGAGGACTCCCATCCCCGAAGGAGGATGCGGTACACCAGGTGGGCGCCTGGGGGGCGACTTCCCAAATTTGGAACCAGCTGGGTCCCCGTGAGTCCTGGGGCAGCCACAGAACACACAGCAGAAAGCAGAGGAAGCCTCCTGCGCTACGGCCACAACAGACATCATCCCCACGGCTGCCAGTTAGTGAGACCCCGTGCCGGGCGCCGTGCGAAGCATGTGTGTGACTAGCATCCGCTGGATCCTTGCAGAAACACTCGCAGGAAGATATATTCTTACCCATATTTCATAATGTGACAGGAGCACAAATATCGAGTAGGCGGGCCTCTGTTTTATGTTTTGTTTTGTATGCACTTCCTGTTGGCTGCTGTAGCCACTTACCACAAACTTGGTGGCTTAAAACGACACAGATTTATTACCTTACAGCTCTGGAGGTCAGAAGTCCAAAATGGGTTAAAATTGAGGTGTCAGCAGGCCTGCGGAGCTTCCGCAGGCTCTAAGGGAGAATGTTTTCCCGCCTTTCCTAGTTTCTAAATGCTTCCCGCTTACTGCATCCTTCTGACTCTGGGTTCTGCCTGCCTCTTTCACATCCAAGGACCTTTGTGATTACTCTGGGCCCACCTGGCTAATCTGAGATAGTCTCCCTGAAGTCAGCTGACTAGCAACCTTAATTCCTTCTACAGTCCCAATTCCCCTTCGCCATGTAAAATAATGTATTCGCTACATCCGAGGATTTAGGGCTCAGACATCTTTGGGGCCACTATTCTGGGGAGCTGAGGGATGCCAGGTGAGGAGGAGGCTGGAAGGAATGGTGCCCCCAGGTGTGTGGGTTGGGCAGGACAGTAGAGTGTGAGCACCGCCCTGGAGGACCTACCTTCTAGCTGGGGGAGCACCTGAACGCACGTCAGGGCACGTCGTCATGTGCTATGGGGAAAAACATTCCTGGTGGGGAGGGGTTATGGGGCATCGGGTGGGGGGTGAGTGGGTTGCAGTTTAATCAGGGTGGGCCTCACTGAGGAGGTGACGGTTGAGCCAGGACCAGAAGGAGAAGAAAGGAGTTGCAAAGCAGCCTGGGAAAAGAGAGTGATGTCCAGCCTTGCACAAGCTGGTCCTGTCTGGTCCTTGAGCTTTCCCCTCTGAGCTTCTCCCCTCTGAGCTTCAGCTCTCAAGGGACTTGCAGTCCCCCCAGTTGAGCCTGGCTTCCTCTGGCTCTGGTGCCACTGTGGACGCTGACGTTTTAACTGCCAGGCATTCTCACCAAGGAGTTTAACCCCGCCCCCAATCTAGGGACCTCTTCCTGTGCTTTTTTCTGACCTACCACTTACCGTGCGGACTTGCTAGTTTCCTCATCTCTCAGGCCCAGGAGCCTTTAAGCTCTCGGCAGCCAGGGACTCTCCTCTTCACTGCTGTGTCCCCAGCACCTAGCGTTTGTCTGTCTCATGGATGTTTGTTGAAGGTCCACAATGTGAATGTGCAGTCTGGTTTCCGTTGGTGTCCTGATAGACACCAAATGCCAGGCAGCGTGTCCCAAATCCCAGTTACCCCCCCGACCCATCCCCAAACCTGCTCCTCTCCTGTCTCGGTTAATGGCACCCACCACGCACCCAGTCGCTCCAGCTAGCAGCCTCGGAGTCATTTCTTGACTCCTGTTTTTCTCGCGTGTCACGTATCTAGTCCTTAGCAAGCCCTTTTGATTCAATCCTAGAAACAGGTCCAGAATCTGCTATTGCTGTCACCTCCCACCACTTCCTTGGCCCAAGTCATCAGCGTTTCTCAGTGGCCCTGGTGCGTCAGCCTCCTAACTGGCGCCTCTGCTTTCTCCCTTGCCTCCTATAGTTCAGTGTTGACGCAGGAGCCAGAGTGACCTTGAAAATAAATCATGTCACTTCTCTGATGATCTCCCCCCTCAGTGGCTTCCTTTGACACAGTAAGATCCGAAGTCCTTTTTATTGTGGCCTCCACCTGGCCTTACCTGTTTCCCCAGCCCCATCAACTGTTCACCCCCTTCCCTCATTCTGCCCAGCCCCAGTGACCACATTTCTGAGCATGCCAGGAACTCTCCCACCTCAGGGCCTTTGCACTGGCTGTTTCCTCCATCTGGACTCCCTTCCCCAAGATGGCAGCAAGGTCCACTCCCTCACCTCATTCACATGTCTTCTTGAATTTCACCTATTCAGAGAACCTAAAATAGTGCCTCCCTCCCCTCTTCCTATCACTTTCCCTTGTTGAACTTTAGAGCACGTATCACAACTTTATGAACATTTTAATCTATGTATTGTCTTTTTCACCTTAGAGTATAAGCTCCATGAAGGTACTCAACAAATACTTATTATTGAACGAAGGTGCCCATGGGAGTGGCACCCAAACTGGGAAGCCAGGGAGGGATTCCCAGAGGAAGGGGCAGTCCCTTTGTTGCTGCTGCCAAAGGGGGCGTGTGGGCCACACGTTCAAGGGTGCACCAGATACACAAAAGGGAGGCTCCTTGTGGGATCATGTGTTCCCCGAGGGTCAGGGCCATGCCCTCTCAGTGCCGCCGAGCCTATCCCCTATGTCTTTGTCTTCCTTCCGTCTCCCCACGCAACCTGTGGTAGAAAGTAGTTGTCAGGAAAATTGTATTATTGACAGTTTGCTTGGGGAAAGAACTGCAGTGGTCCAAACCATTTTGGGTTCTTCCCAGTGACCTGGCACCTTGTGGATTTGACCAGCCTGCTCTCTCGGCCCTGAGATGCAACTAATTCCAGCTAATCGAGTTAGCTGTGTGACACTGCTCTCTTCCTCGGGACTTACTAACTGGACTTGGTGTTCCTGGGCATTTTCCTTTTTCTTCATAGCCTGTTTCTGCTGGCCTTTGTGTTAGAAGGTGAGGCTGTTGATAGAGTTGCCTGGAGAAACTCAAGACAAGAGAAAGGTGCTGGACCTCACAGGGGTGGGGCCGTTCCTGGGGTGGTCCTGGGAGGCTAGGGTAGAAGACAGGTGTCCCCCTCCAAAATACAGAGTTAGATGGGTTTGTGCCTGGCTTTCGGTAATCTTTCCAAAGGGAATTTTGTGACTGGAGAATGTACCCGGGAGACAGTTGCCTTTAGGTTTGAAATCTCTGCGTCTGCATGGGACTGCTCTATTTCGGACTTTGGTCTCAGGTCCCAAGGCTCTATGTGGAATGGGAAATTCCACTCAAGGGCATGGAGCTGGGCTAGGATCTTCCGCTGAAGGGTTGTGTTTAGAGCTCACCAGCTCCTAACGCACCTGTGAGTCAGGCAGCAACAAAGTCTGGTGTCCACAAGAGAGAAAGAAGAGGGTGAAATGAATCCCAGATGCCACCCCACGCTCCCTGTCACCCCAGCCCCTGTTCCCCTGGCGTGGGCTCCTAGCACAGGAGAGAGTCAGCACAGCCCTGAGGACGGCACGGCACTGTGATGGCCTTAGCATCACCCTCCCCTCTCCCTTTGTCTCAATAGACAGATACCTGCATTCACAATGAACTAAATGGGCTTCTGAAAGACCAGGTGTCCCTGACGGCATGAGTTTCCCCTTCTGCTGAATAGAGATTGTGCCTGGGAGAAAGGGCTCCCAGGCCCTTTCCCTTTCCAGCAAATCTGGGTCCCGGAGTTGCAACCAGGTAGAAAAGGACCCACCTCTGCCCCTGCATGGATCCCAGGCTGTGGCAACCGCTCCACCCCATCTTGCCTCGGGGGCTTTGAGGGGAAGCCCAGGCAGAGCAGTGTGTGTCGGGAGGGCAGGTGTGAAGCTATAGACTGGGCTACAGCGCCTCATCCTGGGGGATGCTGGCCGAGGACACCTAGGGATGATAGGGTGGGGGGCTGCGCTTAGTGGACAGGAGATCCCCTGGTAGGATACATAGGGGTGGCAGGGAAATCGGTATTAGGCAGTGCAACAGGGCCTCGTGGGAGCTGGTGGGTGGTTCCCCTTCCCCTCACTCTGTTTCTGTCTCTTCCTCTCTCTCTCAGTCTCTGTCCTTCCTCCCTTCCTTCTTTCCTGTGTTTTTCTCTGCATCTTCTCTCCACTACTCTCTGACTCTCCCGGGCTCTTGGTTCCTACTCTTCTCAGCATCACTTCGGGCTTGGTTTTGGATTGCTGTCGTGCCACCTCTCGCCCCCAAAGCCGTATCACCACCCAGCTTCAATGCCACACATTCTGCCTGACAGCCCTGGCTCTCAACCTCAGATTCTAGGAGACTCGTAGGGGCCCCGCCTGGACCAGATGTCCACTCTCGGCCCCGTCAGCCGTGGGCAGGCAGACAGAGGTCAGGTGGCTCGCCGGCTGCATCATCCAGGGGGTGAACAGGACAGGCTTTCTCAGAAAGGGGCGTGGCTGGGAAAGAAAGGAGGCGTAGATTCGACCCACAGGGTTCTGTTGCTCCAGGTGAGCTCCTGGTTATTGAATGGACACTTCCAAAGTGACTTAACGTCTTTGAGCTTTAGTTTCTTCATCTGAAAATCGTATCCATCGCAAAGATTGTTGCGACGTTAAATGAGGTAATGTCAAAACAGTCAGTATCTGATAGCATTAAAAAAAAATCAGGTATCTCTCTGTTCTAGGATCCCAAAGAGTTCTGTGCACCCAAAGGCCATGCTGGCCCTATACCAAGGGGCATCTGATATGTTGCTGTGGGGCAAATTGCATTTCGAGGGGGAGAAGTTAAGTTCGTGGTGCCTGGAACTCCTGGGTGGAGGTCCCCCCTGCTGGGTGGAGATCACCTCGTCCCACTGTTGCCACAGGCCATTGGTAGCCCTACTGTAAAGAATGTGGATCCAGGGAATTCCCTGGCGGTCCAGTGGTTAGAACTCCGAGCTTCCACTGCAGGGGGCTCGGGTTCAATCCCCAGTCAAGGAACTAAGGTCCTGCGAGCCGTGCGGTGCGGCCAATTAAAAAAAAAAAATGTGGATCCAATCCTCGGGATTCATACCCTGGCTTTGCGCCGCCAACTGGCCCTAAGACATGGGGCTCGTTACTTGACCTCTTTAATCTTGAGTTTCCTCATCTGTACGCTGGAGACAATCACAGCACCCCTCTCAAGGGACTAAGAGAGAGACCGCAGGCAAACTGTTTTGCATAATACCTGGCATTTAGTAAACTTTCAATGAACTGATAACTGCTGTTACGATTTCAGAAACGTGGAAACAAACATGGAGCAGAGAAGTGACAGGCTGATGGAGAGAAGGCAGTGAGTGGCAAGGGAAAGTACAGCGTCCTGGGGTCCCACACCCTTGCTTCTAGCGGTTATGCCCCAGTTGGGTGGTCCCCTCACGCTCCCCACTCACTCGAGAACAGGCTCTCTCTTTGTCAGGGACCAGCGGCAGAGAGAAAGTTGACCACTCAGCCAGAACTGGGAGAGCTTCCACAGGAGAACATTTCCTTTTTATTGTCTGTAAACTCTTCTTTGGTAAACAAGAAACCCAAAGGGAAAGGGAGCACGCTGAGGCAAGGACAGGGCCGGTGCCCGCCACGAACAAGGAGCTCTGAGAAGACAGCTACACCACTAGCGAGGCGGGGCATGGAACCCGGGGGTTCGGGGTGGCTGGCGGCATGGGGGAGAGGCAGAGGGGAGGGTGCACTCTGTTGGACATAGAAGCCTAAATCATACAGCGAATGAGCTCATGCATCACAGCGAAGAGAAGGAGGGACTCCCCACCTGTGGCCCCGCCCACCTTCTGTGCGGTTGGTGCCCCTCTGCATGCAGAGCGCTGTGACTGGTCATCCAGGGTTGGGTTGGAGGGGGCTCCAGGGGGCCCGTCAGCAGCCCCTTCTCCATCTCTTCTTTCCTGCTCTGCAGGCTGGCGTGTGTGCAGATGGCAGGGGCAGTGGGAGGGATGCTCAGGATCTCCGGGGCTGGGTGGAAGTGGCAGGGCAGCAGGGGCAGGTTTGAGGGGAGGTGGAGAAGCAGCCCCCATCCCCCCTTTTACATGGGTGGCTCACTGCAGAGGACAATCTCCAGGTCCTTGCGGTAGAGCCTCCCCGCCTCGGCCAAGGACATGACGCTCTTTTTGTAGCTGGTGAGCTGTTGGATGTTCATTTCCTAGAAGACAGAGAGGGAGAGGGTAAGAGGCTCAGAGGACAGCCCCACCTACACGGCCCAGCTGTTCATTCAGCCAGAACCTTCCCCTTATCCCATCTCAGTGCAGGTAGCTTAGAGGCACACAAAGCATGGGCCTTGGGAGTCAGAAAGCCCTGGATGAAAAACACTCTCCCTTTCACTTAGTGGCTGCATTGCTTTGGGGAAAGTATTCAACCTTTGCTGAGTCTCAGCTGCCTCATCTGTAAAATGGGTACAGTAACGAGCCTGCCTCATTGAGGTGTTATGATGATTACGTGAGGAAATGAATGTAAACAATACTTAGCGCAGTACCTGACACACAGCATGCACTCCAAACAGTAGCTGTTGATGACAGTCATTATCTGTGCATAGCTTCTCTAAATTCCTCTGCCTCAGTGAGCCTCCCTTTACTCAAGCTGCTGGGTCCCTGCACGTGAGGAGAATGCCAGGGGAGCTCCCTGGTTTCGTCTTCAGGCCCCTTGGATCATGCTTCCCTAAAAGCCTCACCCAGCGAAAGAAGGGATTCTAACTGCTTTCTCCTCCAGCGGCAAGCCTACCAGCCTACTGCTTGTTCACTGGCTCCTTGTGGCCTTGAGGGGCACTAAGACAGGTGACCCACAGACATATGCCCAGAGTCTCATACAAAATGGAGACCAACACGTACAGAACACCAACAGCCCACATGCCTTGTGTTGCTTTGGATGGAAATAGCCGAAAGTTCTGAAATAGAGCAAAGTCATCATCAACGTTGGAAACTCACTAAACAACCGTCTTTTTCTTTCCCTCCTCCTTCCTCTTCCTCCTCCTTTTGTATGGAACACGTCGGCAGATCTTTTTTTTTTTTTTTTTAAATAGTTCCCTTTCCAGGCTGATGGGTCATTATCTCCATTCAGCTAATGAGAAAAGTGAGGTGTAAAGACTAAGGTATTGGCTAAAGGATGGGACCAACTCTACAGCCATAAGGAGTCTTGGTCCCCTGAGTAATTCTGTACGTGGCTCACCTGCCCTCAGTGCTCCAAGGTCAGTCTTTTATTGCATCGTTTGGTGACATCCCCTCACGTTACTGATTCCTGGGTTTGTGCCACCACCCAGCCCCAAGGCACTTTGCAGGCATCTCTAGCTTTGAGGGGCATCTTCACTAAAGTTGTGAAGTTCCTGGAAAAAATGTCGCCTACTCCATAACACCAGGGTGTGCCTGAGCGACCTACCACTCAATTAGGAGCTAAGGAAGTGACCCCATATATCAAGCCTGAGCTTGACAAAACCCTCCAGTTCAGTGTGGCATCAAGAGTTTTAGTAGAATGGACAGACGGGGCTGCTTACTTTCTGTGTCTAGAAGTATTGCTTGAAGCTGAGGATGGCTTTAGCAAGTTGCAACCATCTTAGGACTGCTAGGAAATGTCGAAGTTTGAGCCCATCAGCCTGTCCCTCAGGAGCCTCAAACGTAAATCTGCTCAGAAACCGAATCACCGTCCGTGAAGGCACCATCAAAATGGCATACACGGACTTCCCTGGTGGCGCAGTGGTAAAGAATCCGCCTGCCAATGCAGGGGACACGGGTTTGAGCCCTGGTCTGGGAAGATCGCACATGCCACGGAGCAACGAAGCCCGTGCGCCACAACTACTGAGCCTGTGAGCCACAACTACTGAGCCCGCGTGCCACAACTACTGAAGCCTGCGCGCCTAGATCCTGTGTTCTGCAACAAGAGAAGCCATCGCAATGAGAAGCCTGCACGCGGCAGTGAAGAGTAGCCCCCGCTCGCCGCAACTAGAGAAAGCCTGCATGCAGCAATGAAGACCCAACACAGCCAAAAATAAATAAATAAAAAATAAATTTATTAAAAAGAAAAGGCATATGCATCTGCCATGTGGGCTCACCTAAAAATGGCCATTCCCCTCCCATCTCAGGGGCTGTTATTTACAAGCATGCAGCTCTCTCTACTGATTCATTCACTCAATCCCCATGTGCTAAATCTGGAGCTTAGTACAGGTGGAAGGCTCCCGGGTAAACAATTTTATTAATATCCTTGTTCTCTAATCTTCAGAGTTGTTTCCTAGCCCCAACACCTGACTCTTTTTTGTTTCCACATCTCGAGTCAAGCTGTGTAGCCATATGAGTTGTCTTTTGTGGTAATCAAGAAAGAGCCTAGTTAGGTGATGACCAGGAAATTCGGGTCTCTCCCAAGATTTAATGCCTGCCTTCAAGGCCCATCAGCCTCAGGCATAAAGCAGGGTGATATGGAGAATAATCATGCCTCATTAATACAATTACAGTTAAAGATATTTTCCATTACGATGCGCAACATTCCTTGGACACATAAGGATGCACAAATAATTTTCTCCTAGAGTTTGGTGCCAGGAAAACGTCTGCTGAGTTCAAACACTTGGTGAGTACTTCCTTTCTTCCTAGGAAGTATTTGCTTATAATTTGTTTTCTGCCTCTTTCAAAAAGCAATTGTAGGTAGTGTAAAGCAAAAAAATAAATTTAGGGTGAAAGAAATGAAGGATGATATTCCGGATAAAGAAGTCGGAAGGCAGTTGGAAAGGGAGACAGATAGACTCAGAGGCTGTGATGAATTTTTTGCCCTGAAATTGAGCATTATATTTAGCTCTAGCCGGACCGCCCAGGCAGTTAGACAACGCAAGGAATTATAGAGCGTTCCTCATCTAATTAAAGAAAGCAGCAAAACCATTTTCTCAGAG
This sequence comes from Leucopleurus acutus, assembly GCF_964270905.1. Taxonomy (NCBI): domain Eukaryota; kingdom Metazoa; phylum Chordata; class Mammalia; order Artiodactyla; family Delphinidae; genus Leucopleurus; species Leucopleurus acutus. The sequence continues at coordinate 14,369,574 of NC_139162.1, read as the reverse complement.
AAAGACATTTTGCAGGAGGTGGAGGAAAATGCCGCCAAGACTCATCTCCCGGTTCCTGTAAAAAAGTCTTTTTTGTTGGCCATGTGGCTGACACTTCCAAGAACTGGGCCACATCAAAACTGCCATGGCCTCATAGCTGCGTTATTTCCATCAGCCAGCAGGCAGAAGAAACCCAAGTGTCTGCCTGTGAATGGACAGATAAAATGTGGGATAGACACACCACGGAATGGTACTGAGCCTTAAAAAGGAAGGAATTTCCGACATGTGCTACAACATGGATGAACCTTGAAGACGGTTACGCTGAGTGAAATGAGCCAGAAACAGAAGGATAAATACTGTATGATCTCACTTATATGAAGTATCTAGAGCAGTGAGATGCACAGAGAAAGTAGAATGATGAGTGCCAGTGGCCGGGGGCAGGCAGCAAGGGGGAGTTATTGTTTAATGGCTACAGAGTTTCAGTCTGGAAAGATGAAAAAGAGTGCTGGATGGTGGTGACAGTTGCACAACATCGTGAATGTAGTTAATGCCACTGAACTGTACTTAAAAATGGTTAAGATGGCAAACTTTTTTAGGTGTATTAAAAAAAAAATCAGTCAATTCAACCAGAAGAAAACCAAACCAAAAAACTGCCGTTGCCTTGTTAGGGGGTGATCAGAGAGGAGCAAAACGCACTCCTCGGCCTTCCTTCCCACCCCCATCCCGCCTCCAGGACAGCACCCCACCTCCGGGCTCAGCCACTCACCTTCTTGTTTTTCTCATACAAATCCTTCAGGAGGGCATCCAGCTCATTCTCATCAATGTAGCCACTTCCATCCTGGCGGGGAGCAGAGGGTCAGCACAGAGCCTCAGAACTCAGGCTGCAATGACCCCCGACCACAGTCTAGCTTTGCTAACGGTCTTTACTCTGAGCAAAAGAGGTGCCCAAATAACGTGTCACTTCTGACTTTACCAGTCACTGCAGGAACGGGAGGGTCCAGGGAAAACTGTTGGTAACCTTCCCTTCTGGTGTTTTTCATTTGCACTGAAATTGTAAGTGAGGTTCAAGAAGCATTTTGCTAACTCCCTGGGTGTCGAATCCCACAACAAGATGTCAGGATGAACACAGGCTATTTAAAGTTTACCCCCAAGCCTACAGTTCTAAGGAAAACCATTGGAGTCACCTACACAGGGGCAGGTAAGGGAGGGGTGACATTGGTACGGAGGGCCTCTCACTCCCCACTTCCTGGGAAGACAGCAAGATTATGACCTGGCACCAGGGGAGCAGTACTGAGCACCTCCTCTCTTTGGGTACCAACAATGTAATCACACCCTAGTTCCAGGCATAACCCTCTTCCATGAGCTATTGTCTCCTATACTTTTAAGGAACCAAAACCTTGGGTCCCACAGGCCACACACTGAAGGACATTTATCTTCTCACACAGCAGAAGATGCTGCAGGGAATCCAAAGGGACAGGAGGAAACTGCATGGCTCAGATTGCTGCTCCGACAGCTCCTTTACGCCTAAGGACCAAGGCGAGCCATTCTGGTGGGGTGGGGGGGAGGGGGGGCTGGAACGGGCCTCCTCCTGCTTTTCCATCCACACCGTCCTCTGTCTTACCTTGTCGTAAAATGTGAAGATTGCGTTGAACTCCTCCGAGGTCAGCTTCATGCCCTGCAAGGCCCAAGGTATTAAAGACAGAAGCGAAAGCCCTGCAGAGAGTGAGTGTGTGTGTGTGTGTGTGTGTGTGTGTGTGTGTGTGTGTGTGTGCGCGCGCGCGCTGAGGAGGGGTGAGCTCAGAGGGGTGAGGGGAAGGGGGGAGGAATTGAAGAAAAGCACGTGTGTGCGTGCGCGTGCGCTGAGGAAGGGTGAGCTCAGGGGTGAGGGGAAGGGAGGAGGAATTGAAGAAAAGCAAAGAGGCTATTTTACCTGAAATTTAAGCAGGAAGTTTTCCTGTACAGGCAAGAGTCTGGAAAGAGAATGTTAGAGCAGCGATTAGGAGACAGAGCAGAAGCAAGAACAACTCGGACCTGGGGGGAGGGGATGCAGAAGGAGCATCTGTAGTTATGGAAACAATCTCTGAGCACTTAATAATCAGGTGTCAGTGGAAAGTTCTAAAAAGAGGGAGACGGAACGTTGAGGTGATGATGATCATGATTTGATCTAACTTTGATTTGTGCTTCAGGACACCTGACCTGTCACCTTCCCCACTAATTGATCTTCGCGATAGGGACGGTAGCACAGGGATGATCTGCAGGGATCTTGTGAAAAGTGATGCTGGGGTGAGTGAGGGCAGGCACTTACCGGGACATCTCCGAGAGGCCCAGTTTGCCGTCCCCATTCAAGTCAAACATCCGTAGCTGTTGGGGACAGAAAGTGGTGCCTGGGTTATTTGCTTTGACTTTCTCTCATGTCGGACCTTGGCCTGCCATCCCCTGTACTGGAGAGGAAGGAGGATGGGGGAGTATGCGCATGCGTCCTCTGAGGTCACCTGGTGGCAGGGACCAGCATGGGCTGAATCGGTCACTGGGGAGACAGCAGGGACTTGGTCATGGCTCCCCTCCCCCTTTCTCAGGGACAGGGCCGCAGAAGACAGCAGACCAGCACCGAAGGCCCACCCTCTCCAAGTTTATCCTCTCCTGGAGCTGTGGAGGCTGTCATGGAAACAGATGCTCCCGTCTTACACTGTCCCAGGAGCATCTGGCTGAGTGGGGACCTCAAGAGAGAGGGTGCAGGGCCCGTGAACTAGCATCCCTCTTGCTGGCTGCCACTGGGAGTCACCTCTCCTGGACCTGAAGAATCAGCCAACTAGCGACCCCACAAACCCCGAATCCCACCGATTTGGGGCCCGTGTCCTGCACCCCTGGGGAGGAGGGATACTTCCAGCCACTCACTATGGTTTGGGTGTACTCTTGGAGCTTAGGTTCATCATATGGTCGGTTCGCCTTCTTCAGCAGGTCAGACAGGAATCCCTGGAATACCAAAGTCCTCTTCAGAGCTCCCAGTTCAGGCTGTCTGTCCCTGACTCACCTGCTCCTTCAGACGGTCACTCAACACTGTTTTCCGGGGCACATCATTTGCGTAGCTTGCAGCCCTCACAATTCCCCCACCCCTTAATGCTTGTGGAGTAACCCTGAAGGGGGAGGGAGCTGCTGGATGCAACCTCACCCCAGAGGCCAGGCAGTAGAAACTGGCTCTGGCTCCTCAGAGAGCCCAGGACACACGCTAAGCAGTGCCTGGGACTCCTTGGGTCCAGAGGAGTTTAGGGGTAGACGTGCAAGCGAGAAGGCCAAACTGCTGGAATGCCTGTCCTGGGCACTGACGTGCAGAGGAATGTGGACTGGTCGAACTCCTGCAGCTCTGTGTTGCTGATTTCACATGGCTGAACATGTCTAACCATTCAGAGCCGGGCCTGAGTATCCCAAAGCAGACCACACACCTACATTCCTCACCCACCCTCTCCTCCCTCCCCAGGTTCCTTAAACCCACCACCACTTTGGTCTCAGGCCCATTCTCTGCGCCCTCCATGCCCTCTCCAAGGCTCATCTTACCTTGAGTTCGTTGGCTTCGATGTAGCCGCTTCTGTCTGTGTCATACTTCCGCCAAGCCTGCAATGGGAATGTCAACCTATTCACAAAGATTTATCCACACCTATAAGCTTCCCTCCATCTTCCTTTAACGGGCCAGGCCGGGTCTTGATATTCAAGAATATTACAATGAGATGGGGGACATGGAGATGGTCTAGACCAGTCCCTTCCATGTCGCAGTTGAAGAGATAAGGGAAGGTGTCTTGGCCAAGGTCACAGAGAAGAAAACAACCCTGCTGGGACAAGGTCTCCTTACTGTAACTGGCTTCAGGATCATCTTGTAACCAGGGTTATGGTTTTCTAAGGTGTTAACCAGGCAGATTTTTACCAGGACCAGCACTATAATCTGTTGGATCCCATTTTTGCTGTGGGTATATTGGGTGTCCTTTTACTGTTCTGGAAGCTTCTCATTCTCCGCGTGGGAGTTGGGAGCAAGGGTAGGAACCCTCTGGAAGGGGCAGAAGCAGGCTTTGGTTACTCTTCATTGTACTGCGTCCTCAACCCCTCCACCACGACGCATATGGCAGCCACGTCTGAAGGTGGAACAGAATTGGTAGTGGAATCAGTTTGTTTAGACTATCCCAAGGCCACTCCCCCATCTTTCTGATAAAAAACATCGCCCCATTTTTTTTTTAGGAAACCACCCCTCTCATGCTCAGTCCACATGGTTCCAGAGGGGCTGATCCATCTCCAGAGGGAGGCATGTGATCTAGGCCTAGACAATCGGTCTATCACGGGATCTTGCTCCATGCTGGTTCTGGGCTCTGATCTGAGTCCCAGTTATTCAGTACATGCACTGGGTCCCTGTGAGGGATCAGAGAACTGCCTGCTGACCACAGCGTCTGGGGGATCAAAGAGAAGCAGAGCTTCAGCAGGTGATATGGGTCTGACCACCTCCTTCCTCTCTGTTCTGGCCATCTGAGCAGGAGCAGACATCACACAGGAGAAACAAGGAAAAACAGTTGGAATGGTTTAAAAATGTCCACCAATTCTTCACCTCCCTAGTTTCCCTCTCCTTGAATGTGGACTGAACTTCGTGACTCACTTCTAATGAATAGAACACGGCAGATATGGCAGTGTGTGGCTTCCAAGCCTAGGTCATAAAGACATTGAGGCTTCCTTCTTGTTCTGCCTCTTTGATCACTCACTCTGGAGGAAGCCAGGTGCCACGTCGTAAGGACACTCAAGCAGCCCTATAGAAAGGCTCATGTAGTGAGAAACTGAGGCCCCTTGCCAACAGCCACGTGAGTGCACCACCTTGGAAGTGCATCTTCCAGCTCCAGTCAAGCCTTCAGATGACTGCAGCCCAGCTGACATCTTGACTCTGAACCAGAGCCACTTGGCTGAGCTGTTACCAAATCTCCAACCACAGAAACTGAGAGATAATAAATGTTCGTTGCCTTAGGCTGGTAAATTTTGGGGGGTAATTTGTCACACAGCGATAGTTAACTAATACAATGGTCCTGAAAAAATCTGGTCCTGAATGCAGCTGTCCTGAAACCCCAGTGTTTAACCCAGTCTATCTTGTGGGGAGGCGGGAATACCATGGTCGGGGATGAGAGTGGGTGTATCTGTGACAAACGGCCCAGAGAACCCTGTTTCCCTAATCTTTGGTCTATTTTGGTGCCTGATCACAGTTCTTAGATTTTCTTCCAAGTTTTCTTCCCTTGATTTTTATTCCCTTCTCCCTCAGCTCCAAACAGCACAGCTAGACACCAGCAACTCTTGATTTTCTGAAAGTCAGCAGGCGCTAATTCTTTTCCCAAATTTGATCGCCTGTCTCCTCAGCTTCTCCACATCATGTCCCCCACTTTAAAAAAAGTTTTTATTGTGGTTGATTTACAATGTTGTGTTAGTTTCTGGTGTACAGCAAAGTGATTCAGAAATATATATATATATATATATATACACACACACACGCGCGCGCGCGCGCGCATATATATATATATTTTTTCCATTATGGTTTATCACAGGATATTGAATATAGTTCCCTGTGCTATACAGCAGGACCTTGTTGTTTATCCATTCTATATATAATAGTTTGCATCTGCTAGTCCCAAACTTCCAATCCATCCTTCCCCCACCCCACCTCCCCCTTGGCAGCCACAAGTCTGTTCCCTATATCTGTGAATCCATTTCTATTTCGTAGATAAGTTCATTTGTGTCATATTTTAGATTCCACATATCAGTGATATCATATGGTATTTGTCTTTCTCTTTCTGACTTAGTATGATAATCTCTAGCTCCATCCATGTAGCTGCAAATGGCATTATTTCATTCCTCCTTTATGGCTGAGTAATATTTCATTATATATATGTACCACACATTCGTCTGTTGATGACATGTCCCCCTTTTATTGTGAGGAGTGTGAGAATGTATAGATATTTTAGGATCTTTCTTCCATACCAGCAAACTAGGCTGTGTAATTCTCATGGTATAGTAGTGGCTCAAAAAATTTGATCCTGATTTTTTAAAAAGTTATGAGATATGAGCAAGTCCCGATAAAAAGGTAGATTTATTCTACGTACAATTTGGGTAAATGATTTTTGATTAGGGGAGAGTTCTTTCTTTGGGGAAAGAAAATGCCCGGCTCCATCAAAATATCCCTTCCCATGCTCTGAAAGCCCGCCCTTGAGTAAGCACAGAGAAATATGTGCAGATTTTCAAATATGACGTCACCAACCACCTGCATACCTTTAGTGTACAGGAATTTAGTTCATCTAGGTTGAGTCTTGACTGGGAGAAAAAGGCAGACACCCCCTAAATTGCCTCAGGGGAGGATAACCTGAAGGGACCCCAGTCCTCCCAGAAAGCAAAGCAGCCAGCTGCTTTCGGAGTGAGATCATCCTAGCAGTTCTGACCTCCCTCCCTCCCTCCCTCTCTCCCTCCCTCCCTGGATCCACCCCCAGCTCCATGCTCTCACGCTGGACTTCTCTTTCCATCCCATACGTTGTGCTCAGCCATCACAAAGTATGGTCATTATTCTCTTCCCATTCAAGGAAAAGAGTTCAAGAAACCTGGGCTTTGTGAAATCTCAAAGAAATCCTGAGGTGTCACTTACGTTAGAAATTAAAATGTTGGGATGAGCAGTGGGATGGAAGCATCTGGCAGCACAAACCTTTCAGGGCTACAGAGGGGCCATTTCATGTTTCCAGCTGATAAAGATGGAATGAATGGACAACCCCAGGAGGGGATGGTCCTGTAGGATGATGGGGTCCCAGGAAACCTGTGGGATGGGGGTGGCGTTGGCTCAGTAGTTATGCTGGGGCTTAAAGGATAAAGGCAGGTAAAATATGGAACCATGTCAACTACACAGAGAGAAACCACTGATGATTTAGAGAGAGAGGGTTTCCTTCCCCTCCCCTTTAAGCATCTCTGCCCCCTGCAAGCTGTCATCCCCATTCTCCTGATCATAGGTGGAAGGGAGGCCAATCTCTGGCCGCCTCCCTATCAGGAAAGGAGTAATCAAGTATAAACGCTCCCTTTTCTACAGACAGAAAAACGAACACTCACGAAAGCAGCACCCTGACAAGTTCTATGTATAGGCGGACTTTTCCTCCTAGACAGGCAAGGGGGGAACTAAGAACAGAATCCAGCCTGTCAATGACCAGCTTATGGAATTTTGCCATCGTGAAAAAACTGGAGAAAATCCTTTAAAGCACAATAAAATTAAATCCATATCTGATGCTTAGGCAAGCTACCACTTCAAAAAATGAGTCTTCTGCCCTAAGAATCCATTATTTCTAACTGACTTTCTATCTATATGGGGAACTCACTGCCATGTGTGTTTCTGGACTAGCTCTCCAGTCATGTTTAAGCAGTGAATCAGGGACAGGGGATTACCGGTGGCTAGAAATGGATTTAACATGACAAGTGGCGACTGGAGTTGTGTTGAAGGCTAGTCATTATTTATCACAGCAGGCACTGTGTGTGCATGTGTGTGTGGGTGGTATGGGTTGAATTTCACCTTGAGGGACACATACATTGAATGGCTAGGGTGCAGAGCCCCAGAAAAATAGCAAAAATAACTGGTAGTTCGCCGGACATCAGGATTAGTAATATATTTGGTTAAACCGCATGGAATTTCCAATTTTTGTAAATAAAGAATGGTGAAATATGAGCAATTTCACATGGTTCAATCTGTCAATTGCATATTACTCAAAAGACACTTGAGTTTGGATGTCCTATTTCCCATGAGGATCTCAAAGAATTGCTACTGCAAAGATGGCAACATCTATTTTAAAGATGGACAGTGAAGCCCAGACCACAGTCAAACACCAAACCTGGAAGATACTGGAAACTAGAATTCTCACTGGGCTTTTCCAGTTTTAGAATGGTACCTAAATCCATCCTTCTCAAGAATGCTCCTTGGAACTCTGAATTCCAGGAGCACTAATGCTATTGAGTGAGAAGGAACTATGAAAGATTCTGGAGGCAAACCAAGTGAAACAGGTCTCTTTACTGCAGGATTTCTCAGAGCTTGTAATATGCAAATATCTATGGCAAATACCCAAATGGGAAGTGGTGTGTACACATTATTTTCCAAAGGTACTTTACCCAAGCTTACCTCTCACCTTATTCCCCACACTTTAACGTGCACACACGTCACCTGGGGATCTTGCTAAAATGTAGATTCTGATTCAGTGGGTCAGGGACTCTGCATTTCTTTCTTTTTTTTTTTTTTTTGCGGTACGCGGGCCTCTCACTGTTGTGGCCTCTCCCATTGCGGAGCACAGGCTCCGGACGCGCAGGCTCAGCGGCCATGGCTCACGGGGCCAGCCACTCCGCGGCATGTGGGGTCCCCTGCCTCGGCAGGCGGACTCTCAACCACTGCGCCACCAGAGAAGCCCGGGACTCTGTGTTTCTAACAAGCACCCAGGTGGTGGCGACATTGATGCTCCTGGTCCATGGACCACATTTTGAGTAGTTGAGCTACTCAAAAGGGGTTTAGTGTCTTCCAGGGACCATTCCCAGGCATTGGGTGGGCCTGGCTCTGAACAGAGAAAGGCAGGCCCCGATGTACAAAAGAGAAGGCAGCGCCTTGGTCTCACCTCCATAAACTCGGTGCTGGAGCCCACATGCTGCCTGAAGCACAGAAGGAAGTTCTCCTCAGTCGGCAAGATCTGCGCCAGCTGTGGGGATCAGAGAGCAACAGTAACATTACGGAGAGCCCTGCCAGGAAGCAAACAGACTTTCATGCAGGAAGGATGGAAACCAGCCAGTGGCAAGGCAGCATGGGAGTCATATTTTGCTCCATTTTGCTTCCTTTCTTGAGAACAGGGGCTGACAGCCCTTCAAAGGGGAAGAAGGGTGTTCTGAGAAGCGCTTCTGGGTCACGCCCAAACCTTCAGGTATGAGCAGCTGGAGGGACAGAAAGTGGTGCCACTTTAAAACGCGAGTATCCAGACTCAATACTTACTAGATGGTTCCACATATATAATTCTAGAAAATGCAAACTAATCTGAGTGCAGGAGGGCCTGACCAGACAGAGGAGCATTTTGGGGGTGATGGAGATGCCGTATTTTGATTGTGGTGGTGACTACCTGGCTGTATACAACTGTCTAAACTCATGGAATTTTACACTTCAAATCAATACTGCTTATTATATGTAAATTATACCACAACAAATCCGATTTTTAAAAAACTGCAAGTACTCTTGTGCCGCAAACACTGTTGGCTGCCCCCCTCCCCCCCCAATGGCCTTCCCCTCTTCTCTGCTCCCAGCATGCTTGAGTCACAGGCAAATCCCAATTAGTCTCAGCTAGATGTGATAATCCCATTTCCCTGGCCAGTGATTGGCTTATGGCTAGACATGTGACCTACTCCTGGCCAGTGAAATGTGAGGGGCGGTCTACTGCGGGTACCCCTGGGAAAGGTTTCCTTATTCTTATCAGGGACCAAATGAGATGGGCCCCTTCTGCATCTGGATGTGATGCCTGGAAGTGCTCTAGCCAGCTAGCTACCAGCCTGAGGATGAAGCTGTTTTAGGGGTGGAGAACTGCTGAGAAGCAGGGCTGGAGACCTTGTCTCCTTCACCAGGAGTCAGTCCTTCTCATGGCCTTTCTCATTAGGAGCCTCTCATAGTTTAAGCTAAGAGTCAGTATATTATGGCCCATGAACCAAATCTGGCTCAATGCCTGTTTCTGTAAATAAACTTGTATTGGAACATGGCAGGGCCCTTTCGTTTACATACTGTTTGTGGTTGTTCTGTGCCACAGGGCAGAGTTGTTGAAGGCAGGGTTTACAGCTTGCAAACCCTAAAACACTGACCATAGTCTGGAACTTCACAGAAAAAGCCTGCCCACCCCTGGTTGAAGCCCATTTGAGTCAGGATGTTCTGAGGCCTGCAGTGTAGGCATCTATAGGGATGGTCTTGGTGCTTTTCACAGATCACCGTTAACTGGGCTGGTAGCCCATCCCTCAGCTGCTGTGAAGGACGACCGGTAGTGGCTCATTGCTGCCCCCTGCAGGAGAACTGCCCTCCACCAAACTGCCCCAGCCATCCTCCCCTCCGACCCCCATCCTGGAGGGGGCAGCTTGCATCCAACGCCTGATTGACATAGGGGTGCAAAGGGCAGTCCTACCCCTTGCTTCAAGGTGGGGCCAAGCCCGAGGCGCAATGCACACTCCAGAGCCCCCCACGAGATGAGGCCAAGACGGGGCTCCAGCTGAGACCACGCGCTTGCCTAGGGTCTTGCTCTGCCCTTTCCTGTTGCTCTCTCCTCCCTTCTCTTGAAATCCTACCCACGAATCTCTGTCTCAGTCTCTCCTAACAGGGCACTGACCTAAGGCACCATGGCAACCAATTCACCCCGGGAGGAGTCCTGCCCTCCTTTATGTGCTGCTGTCATCATTCTGCACCACTTGACCATGGGTTGCAGACTGACTTCCAGAGGTGTATGGTTAGGCCTGCACACACAGGCACATGTAGATGTGTCTGTATAAGTGTATGTGTGTATATATAAATTGTTAAACAAGGAGGCCATTAGACTGAGGTAGCGTTAATGCCTTAGTAGCCTACGTAAGCAAACCAAAGTCTAAACACACAGCCAAAGCAGCCAACTAGGCTTTCCTGAAAGATGCGCCCAACCAAACAATTTCCTTGCTTTGTAACTGGCTCTTCCATATAAACGTCTTTCCCGTAGCTCCCATTGGTAGAGTGTTCCTAACTATTTTAGGTTTGGCACTGGCCCATCTGAATTGATTTTTGCTCCAATAAACTCTTAAAATTTTTAACATGCCTCAGTTTATCTTTTAACAATATGTATATATCTATGCACATCAATACACACATATGAATGTATGTGTGTGTATATATTAATATATATAAATTATACATGCTACCTATATAAATTATATGTACACACACACACACACACACACACACACCTTTGGATGCCTTTAGGTGGGGCATGAACTCTCCTGTTCTGCAAACTTCACCCTCTCTTCTTTCTTAAACTGAGCTCATCACACATTTATAGTACCTGTTGGACCCTGAGAGCATTAAAAGTCTTCATCCCTGTCTTAGGCCAATGTGTGTTGCTTCCTCGTTCCTTGTGAGTCAAAGGAAAAGCTCCATCTGTTCTCTTTCATCAGCCTAAGTGCTGGGAGGGGTGGTGGGGCTTCAAGACCACCACCTCCCTTGGATCCCTAGAAGGACTCCTGTGCGAGGGAGAGGCACAGGCAACCGACGGCCCTTCCCGTGTAGCTCTTAGCAGGATGCTAGGACTCACCTCTGCCATCTCGATTTTCCCATCTGCGTTCTTGTCATACTTCTGCATGAATTCCTTCATCTTCTCCCCAAGGTTGTCACTCTTCGACATCTGCAGAAAGACAAAGGGCGCTGATTTTGCTGCTGGGTCCCCTGTGAACCGTGGATCTCTCACCCTCTTGGTGCAGCAATGGTGGGGAGTCATTCTGCACCCCAAATATGCAGGCATGGAACCAGGTTGAACCAATGCTCTGAGTAATCAGGGCTGCACCCTTTCCCTTTTTAGGGTTCCTCCAAATCTAAGTGTTCTCTCTCTTTTTAAAAATACATTATTTATTTATTAATGTCTGCGTTGGGTCTTCGTTGCTGCGTGTGAGCCCTCTCCAGTTGCAGTGAGCGGGGGCCGCTCTTTGCCGCGGTGCACGGGCCTCCCATTGCAGTGGCCTCTCCTGCTGTGGAGCACAGGCCCCAGGAGCACGGGCTTCAGTAGTTGTGGCACGTGGGCTCAGTAGTTGTGGCTCGCGGGCTCTAGAGCGCAGGCTCAGTACCTGTGGCGCACGGGCTTAGTTGCTCCACAGCACGTGGGATCCTCCTGGACCAGGGCTCAGACCCATGTCTCCTGCATTGGCAGGCGACTCTTAACCACTGCGCCACCAGGGAAGCCCTAAGTGTTCTCTTCTTTGAGGCTCAATCACATTATTTTCAAAGGGAAACAGAACATATGGATGTGCTCTGTACCACATAAGTAAACATGCCCGTCTGCCTTTGAGATGGATTAAACCATAAGTCTACCAGAAGGGTGAGGACTTATTTCCATCACTCAGATGTGAGAACTCAGGCCCCAACATTTCATTGAGGCAGCTTCTAATAAGCCCAACCTATTGCAGGGGCCCCCAATAAGTTCTAGACATTCCACCAGAGCAAAGGTGATCGCTCATTTTCTTCTTTAAAGACTAACTGGAAATTCTACAATGCTTTTCACTCTGATTTTAGGCTAGGAAGAATGTGACCAGAAAGTCTGTATAGTTGAGGGGTCATTTAAATAGTCCACTAGATGAATGTGACTACTAAAAAGGCAAAGAGCTTCAAAAGTTCTATTGCGCCATCACCGCCTAACTTAAGTCTAAGGTTCTCTTGAAGTTCTCAGAGCTTCTCTTCGCTTGGGGTGCTGCTTGTTAAGTGTTTGCATTAGTGAGCTCTTCTTTATCCCTAATCAGTGATGAATCATCTTGGCATCTGAAGCCTCTTCGCTTCTCCAATGGCTTTCTGCTGGGTTGTGTATGTCCTAGGATTGGGCCAAGGAAAATTCTACCAATTCTTAGAGTCTTTTGTTTTTTACCTTTTGGACTGGTCTCAATTTGCCCATATGTATTTTTTATCAATATTTATTGCGTTACATCTACAAATGTGCCTGGAATGAGCCTAGGCCCTTATCAGAAATGTGGCCATCCTGTTTGCTTTCCACAACAGTCCCCATGATGTTAGTAGCCTGTCCGTTTTACACACAAACGGAGGCTGAGATGACGTGACTTCTCCTGAGGTCACTAGCTAGTATCGTCAGAATTTGAACTCATGACTCTTGTTTCCAAGGCCAATGTTTTTTCTACCACAGAACAGCTGCTCTGAGATCCAGTCCGGGGTGATGTTAGTTGAGAATGTTGTTGACAGACTTGAAAATCACCCCTGATGCCATCTGAGGAAGGGAATGACTAAGAGAAGGATTTCAGATTTGAAGCACTTTGTAAAAGTACATTCCTCCATCTACCCCACGATCCCAGAACCAGTTGTGAAGCCTGTGTTTTCTGTGATCCGGGCTTCATTATCCTAGTAATGAGGGGTGACGGGGGACTGTTGATAAACAAACCCATGAATCACCTCCATCACTTAAGCCCATCGCCTGGACATCTTCCTCACCAGGGCGCGCTGACAAGCTCTGAACCAGGTGTTCACCAGTGGATTTGTGACTCATCTCCCAAAGCGCTCCATGAAGACTTGCTAATAAGCAGTGGATTGGCCAACAGACACGCAGCAGGGGAGAGTAGAGAGACCACCCCCCACCCCCACCAAAGGGCCCGCAGGAGCTGGTGGGGAGGGAGTTGGTCTGACTCCATATATTCAAGAACCAGACATGGGAATCACAACAGACTAGCTCCAATCACCTTACCTTTTCAATATTCCAGACGGTCCCCCAAAAGGCTTTAGTGAAGTCATTCACGCCAGGTTGGCACGTGGGGAAACAATGTGCCTGCCGTTAAGGGCGTGGGACATGATTTGCAGTCACTTCAGGCCATGAAGGGCAGTCTGACACCTACACACGTGAGCCAGTCCGATCTGGCTCAGATGCTGGTTTGGAGCAATCCTCCACTTTCCTCTAGGTCCTTGCCGAGGTTCCAACCTTGGCTGGTCTGGAACCGTTGTTCTCTAGTGGGGACGATTCTGCATCCCTTGCAGGGGACACTTAGCGATGTCCAGAGACATTTTTGATTGTCCCAATTTGGAGGGGTGCTACTAGCATCTCATGGGTAGAGGCCAGGGATGCTGCTAATCATCGTACAATGCGAGGGACAGCCCCCCATGACAAAGAGTCACCACCCCAAACGTCATTAGTGCCGAGGCTGAGAAACTCCAGTCTTGAACAAAGGCACTTGAAACCCCCTAGGCCTCCAATCTTGAGTCATGACCCCTCTGAGCATATTAGGTAGGCTATGGACTCTTCCCTAGGAAAAAATACTTCTTATACACACAGACGCAGACACAAACTTTTGCAGTTTTGGGCAGTTTATCAACCCCCGGTACCCATGAACACCCCTCAATCCCAGACACCCAGAGATAGTGAGGTAGGGTACTCTTTTAAGGGAGTATTTCAATTTTTAAAATCCTTCCAGATAAAAGAAAAACTCTAAGGGTCAAGACCAGAGATGTCAGGCTGCTGATGGAATGTATGACTTAGGACAGACAATGCTCAAAGCCATGGTCAGGATGACAGGAAATTCCAAACAATGGGAGAGGGGTCTGGGCTTACCATGCCAGAGCCTTTTCTTGCCTTCTCCAGTTCTTGGAAAAAGTTTTCTAGCTCTTTACCTTCAATATACCCATTTCCTGCAAAGATAGCAAAGAAAAAAAGCAATGAACCTCAGAGCTAAGTAGTAAAACTTATGGTGGATGGGTGGGGTGGGGAAATGGGGGGCTTCATTGAGAACTCGGTCTCCTCAGTGGTCAAGCAGGTGTCTGGGCCAGCCCTGGACTGTTAGGGATGTGGGTCCTGCCCTCTGGCCATTTGCAACCATAGAGATCCAAGATTAATAACGGTGTTGCCTTTGTGATATACATTCAGTAGTCAGAGACTGGGAGGGACCAGCGTGTGGGCCATGCTGGCAGAGGGAGCTGGGAGCTGTCTGTCCATAGCCAGCTGGGCAGGCAGCAGGAGCTGCAGATCTGACAGGGGACAACAGGTCATCAGCCTCGAGATTTGTCAGCAGGTGGCAAGCCCTGGTCAGTAGGGCGAATGAGGTCAGAGGCAGAACTTGGGTCTTTGGGGTAGGAGGGTGTACTGAGTTGAAGGGTGTCCCCCAGGGACTTCCCTTGTGGTCCAGCAGTTCGGACTCCATACTTCCACTGCAGGGGGCACGGGTTCAATCACTGGTTGGGGAACCAAGATCCCGCGAGCCGCTCAGTGCAGCCAAAAAAAAAAATAAATAAATAAAGTAGACTTTCTAATTAAAAAAAAAAGAGTGTCCCCCCAGAATCCATGTCCACCCGGAACTCAGGATGTGACCTTATTTGGAAATAGGGTCTTTGCATATGTAATTAGTTAAGATGAGGTCATACTAGATTAGGGTGGGCCCTAAATCCAATGACTGGTGTCCTTATAAGAAGGCCAAGTGAAGACACAAAGACACACCGGGAAGAAGGCCACATGAAGACAGAGGCAGAGATTGGAGTGATGCGTCTCCAAGCTAAGGAGCTCTGTGAATTGCAACTACCAGAGGCCAGGAGAGGGATGTGGAACACATTACCCTTCAGAACCTGGAACCAACCCTGCCAACACCTGGATTTTGGACTCTAGCCTCCAGAACTGTGAGAGAATCAGTTGCTCTTGTTGTAAGCCACCCAGTTTGTCGTACTTTGTCACGGCAGCTCCAGGAAACTAATGCATAAGGGAAGAGTGGCAAGAGAAAAGCAGGGATGGGGGCACCTGAGGGGTGGTCACAGGGATCAAGCATGTGGGAGGCAACCTACTCCACAGTAATGAAGAGAGGGGGCGCTGAGGCCTGTGGAGGTAGATTCAAATCCTGGTTCTGCTGTACTTACGAGCTGTATGGCTTTGGGAAAGATATTTAACCCATGTCATCTGCAAAAGGGGTAATTAAATGGGATTTTTGCATGTAAAGTCCGTTACGGGTGCAGTGTAAATGTTACTATTGTTTGAGTTCAGTTACCAGAACTTGTATAAAAAACGGGAATGA
Organism: Leucopleurus acutus; assembly: GCF_964270905.1. Classification (NCBI taxonomy): domain Eukaryota; kingdom Metazoa; phylum Chordata; class Mammalia; order Artiodactyla; family Delphinidae; genus Leucopleurus; species Leucopleurus acutus. The sequence goes on along the minus strand of NC_139162.1, from coordinate 14,353,830 downwards.
ATTTGGGTGAAAAGTGCTGTTATCGGGACCGGGTCCCAAGGTCAAGGCCTGACTTGCAAGATCACGTACGTAGTAAGAAGTCCTTTAGGTTCTTCACCACTGAACCCAAAAGACCTAGAGACCAGGGCGAGCTGAGTCCATGGTCAAGTTCCCTGGTCTGTCCCTGACCGGGAGGAATCATTTGTGGGTGGGAAATCAGACAGGTCTAAGGCAGTGCTCCCCAGACTGCTGTGAATGGGAATCTCCTAGAATCTTAAAAAAAATATGGATGTCTGGCTCCCATCCCCAGACATTCTGATGTAATTGGTTTGGGGTATGAACTAAGCATCGTGATTTTTAAAAAAGCTCCCCAGGTAATTTCCATGTATATAGCAAGGTTTGGAAACCACTGACCAAAAGTCAAGTTCCAAATCTGATCTAAAGCAGTGAGCAAGGTTCCCATAGAGACTTGAACAGGAAAGGGAGATGGTAGCTTGCTTCAGGGGCAAATGGAGTTACAAACTAAACAAAGAGAATAAAAATAAGTATTTAGCCTGGCCTTGGTGGGGGCTTTGGGAGGCTGGAGGGCGATGTGGGAGTCGGGGTGTGTGTTCTTCCTAGCCTCCCCCACTAGTGTCCCCTGAGAATTTAGATTTGGAATGAATAATCCTAGTGGCGCCCTCTAGTGGAGAAGGTGCCACAATACATAGTGTATGGAGGAATCATGTGAGATAAATTAAGGTGTTTTTTTTTTTTTTGCGGTACGCGGGTCTCTCACTGTTGTGGCCGGCCTCTCCCGTTGCGGAGCACAGGCTCCGGACGCGCAGGCTCAGCGGCCATGGCTCACGGGCCCAGCCGCTCCGCGGACCGGGGCACGAACCCGCGTCCCCTGCATCGGCAGGCGGACCCCCAACCACTGCGCCACCAGGGAAGCCCCTAAATTAAGTATCTTTATCTGCAGGGAAAAGATATGATTGTAATTGCACGCCGGGGGTGGGCATGGTGGGGAGAGATGAGACTTGAGTTCCCTTTTTTCCCTAGGCTAGAGTGGTCATCTTTCTTCTAGGATGTTCTGAAAGCTTCTTGGGGGAGCTGGACAGCTGCAGCAGGGGGAGTGAGGAGGGGAGGGAGGGAGGGAGGGAGGAAGGGCTTTCTAGACAAAAAGACAGCGGTCCAGTTGACAGTGCCACTGAGTTGGAGGAACGAGTACTCTTTCTCTCGCTGGTCGCTCCCTGCCGTGATCTGTCTGTTCTTCCATTTCTCAGGCAGGAAGCTGAGCTCAGCTCTGGGTCCAGGAGCAGGGGCTGGGGTTGGAGGGGCCGGGGGGGCGGGGGGCAGGGGGTGGAGCTCACATTGTGAGCATGCGCTGGGGTTCGAAGTACCAGAGGCCTCAGAGCTGGGCCCGGGCCAGGGCTGGGTGGACACCTGAGTCAGTGAGTATGAGTCTGTTTCGTGAGTGTATTAGGAGGTGGCTGAAGTATCTATGAGGGCTGCTTGGACAGGGTGGGCAGGGAAGGCCTCGCTGAGAAGCCCCAGCTACTAGCAAAGGCAGGGAGTGGGGCCCAGTGCCCCTGTGGAAAGAAACCCCTCTTGCCATGCTGGGAATTACAGTACCACCTCGCTCTGTGCAAAGGGACAGAAATGTTGTTCAATTCCACAAGCCTTTATTTATTTCTGTACGTGGGCCTCTCACTGTTGTGGGCTCTCCCATTGCGGAGTACAGGCTCCGGACGCGCAGGCTCAGCGGCCATGGCTCACGGGCCCAGCCGCTCCGCGGCATGTGGGATCTTCCCGGACCGGGGCACGAACCTGTGTCCCCTGCATCGGCAGGCGGACTCTCAACCACTGCGCCACCAGGAAGCCCACCTTTATTTTTTTGAACTGAACAACAGTTCAACGTTGTGGGAACTATAGCCAAGTTTAGATATGGGCCTGTTCCCCAAGAGCATTTAATGGTCTACGGGGGTGAGGCAGCCAGACAAGAATAGCAGGAATCTACCAGTTGAAGGGAGAGGGTGAGCAGAGATTAGATAGGCAGGCAGGGGCTGCAGGGCCCAGATGGGGCATCCTCCAGCACTGGGGGAAAAGGTCTTCGCTACTTTGGCTTCCCTCAGAGCAACTCCCTAACCATCACTCGGGAGGCACCTATTATAGGAGGTGGGAGTAGAGGACAGGTTGGCCTACCTCCTTGCAGGGAGGACTTCAGCACTGGGCAAGTGGTTTGCTTTTTCTATGACTGTCTTATAGGGGGGTGGGGTGACTGGCCACCATGCAAATCTCATGTGGATGGGCATGGATAAGGATGTGGTTACCATAGCAACCATCATTCCTAACTTCCCCATATCAAACTGCAACCTGTGAATATTAGGGAGGGGGATGGGAGGAGCCAGGGACCCTGCATCCGTCCTTATTCTGGGCTTGCTACCATTCTTCACCACCATGGTGCCTCAGTTTCCCCAAATTTTGAAGTGAGACAACACTTCTTTACAATTAATCTGACCACAGACACTTGGAAAACTTTGACCAAAGAATGCCCTGCCTCACAGTGGAAAGGGGCTTGTTTCTCACTGAGATTTGTGCATACAGATTTTCTGAGAGTTGAACAGGTAAGAGGAGCCCGATTAAGGGTCATAAGTCTACCACCAGCTCTGTGACTGTCCATGCAATGTCCAGCAAGTCAATCTCTCTAAACCTCAGTTTCTTGATCTCTAAAATGGGTATAACTATGCTTTTTTTTTTTTTTTTTTTTTTACTTTATAGAACCATTGTGACAGCCATACAAGATAAGGCTGTGAAAGCATTCTGGAAAATGTAAAATCTCACATAAATGGAAAGCATCATTTTTATACTCTGTGCTCTTAAGGTCTTCCGAACCAATCCATGGCTGTAAACCCTTCAGCCCAAAGAGTGCCACCATGACTGCAGCCTCAGAGTCCTGATTCTCAGCCCAGGCTAGAATCACCTGGGAAGCTTCTCAAAGTGTACCACTGCCTGGGCCTTACCCCCAGAGCTCCTGATTTAATTGATGGGGTGAGGGTGTCTCGTGGGCATGTTTTCAAAGCTCGCCAGACGATTCTGATGTGCAGTCAGGATTAAGGACTGCTTCAGTGCGACCTGTCTCAAATTTTAAGGTATGCAAGAATTACCTGGGGAGCGTATTAAAATGGAGATTTTAATTTGATGGGTCTGGAGTATGAGGGCTTGTCATTCAAAGTGTGGTCTGTGGAACTGGGAACTTTGGAATTACCTGGGAGCTTGTTAGAAAGGCAGAATCCCAGGCCCCACCCCAGACCTGCTGACTAGAATCTGCATTTTAACAACATAGGAGCATGAACATCTCAAAGCAGAACCACTGCTTTTGAACCTGAGCATCTTCTCCCTAGAGAGACAGCGCCTTTGGCTTCACATTCAACGTTGAGGTGGGGGGTTGGTGTGAAGCCCGAGATGGTAGACAAGAGGGGCCTAGACCAGCACTATTCAAAGAGTGGTTGCGGCCTGACGGTGTCAGTATCACCTGGGAGCTTGTTATAGATGCAAATTCTCGGACCAACCCCAGCCCAACTGAATCAGAATTGTTAGGAGTGAGGCCCAGAAATCCGCGCTTGAACCAGTCTCCCGCGCGCTCAAGTTCGAGAAGCACGGGCCTAGGGCGTGGTGCTCACCGATCTGTATTATTCTGTGTTGCGGAGTTTAAGGAAATCAAGGAGGGGAGCTATGCAGTTCTAGACTCCTCGTTACCTGCACAAGAAAGCATTCATGAAGCCAGACCTCCTGGCTGTCTGTCCGGAGTTCAAATTTATGGAAGGGCAAATAGCCCTCTACCCTCCAGCCTGAGTTCCTCTGGGACAAACGCCACCCTTTGCGGCAAGAAATTGACTTCCTCGGGCTCTGCTCCAATATAAATATTACTTTGCACGGTGCTCACCATTTACAAAGAGCTCTCCCCTCCCTGCCCCAGCTGGTCTTCAGGACACTACCAGGTAAACAGACGGGTGTTATCGACCTCGTGTTCCAGAGGAGTTTGAGAGGAAAGAAATTGAACCACAGCTAACAGCCTGTTTTCCTTCTGTTCACCCCAGGGACGATCTCTGTCCATATCTTTATCTTGTTTTGATTTCTCTCTTTGTCAGTCACACACACACACACACACACACACAGACACAGACACAGACACAGACACACGTCTCCCAGAGGCTCCTGGGGGGGGAAAACCCAGTGCAAACAGCTACTGGATGAATGTTTAGACACTTGACTTTTAATCTGTGTTTCTGGGCAGAGCTGCTTCTGGAACAGAGGCTCTGGAGCTGGGCTGGGTCCCCTGCACCTGTGGACATCTGGCAGCCTAATGCTGGGCCAGTTCCTGGTGTGGAGGAGGCCAGAAGGATGGGGCAGATTGGGCTAGAGAGGAGGTGAGGCAGCCGAGAGCCAGAGAGGAGGGGGAGAGGGCCAGAGCCAGAGGCCCCAGCTGGGACCTGCGGGGCAAAGGCGGGATCTGATGCAGTCCTCCGGGACAGCCACCAGGTCCAGAGCTGGAGAGGCTCAGTCCTTGAAGAGTCTCACGCCTGCTCTGTTAATTCTGGCTCCCTGGGTATCGGGAGGGATTTCCCCGAGGGGTCTCCTTAGCCCCGGAAACCTCCCCCAGGGGCTCAGGTGGTGAAACTACTGAAGTCAAAGGGGAATAAACAAGGAGCGTAGGGCAGGGACGCGGGATTGCTGGTGGCCGCCCACGCGAGGCGAGGCGAGGCTGAAGTGTCCTGTTTGTGAAAACGCCCCCGCGGCTGCCTCCCTGGGGAGCCCCAGCTCTCAGACACAGCTGCGTCCCCCATCGGCTGGCTGGGCCACGGGGCATGAGGGCCTCACAGAGGATGTCCGCAGCTGGCATGCCGCGGACATCCACACCAAAGGGCACTGTTGGCAAAACAAGTGGGGAATTCGGGGGTGAAAGTGGAAGTGGGATGGGGTACTTATTCCTAGGGCTTACCCCAGGTGGGGCAGGAGGCTGGTCCCAGAGAACCCCAAATCCTGACATCAGGCCTAAACGGGACACACGGACCCCACAGAGAAATGCCGACAGGGTTAAAAGAAAGCTGCCCTCAGACAACTTTGGCTCCCTCCCAGCGCCAAACCCCTTTGCCTTTAATGCTCCAAGAAGCAATCATTTTTATAAATCCTGTAATTATCTTATGAACAGCACAGCTGTATTGCATAGTAACAGCCATAGGATTTGTGTAAATGCTTAATATATACTGGATATTCTCTAACCCTTTTGAGGCAGGTCTTTTATTATTATTAATTTTTATTGTTGTGTTAGTTTCTGCTGTGCAGCAAAGTGAATCGGTTATATGTATACATATATCCGCTCTCTTTCAGATTTCCTTCCCATTTAGGTCACCACAGAGCATTGCGTAGAGTTCCCTGTGCTATACAGTAGGTTCTCATTAGTTACGTATTTTATACATAGAGGTCTTCTCTTCAGTATTCCAGAAGACTTCGTCATTTAGAATTCCAGGGCAAGGTGCCCAGGCCTCTCTCCGCCTCCGAGAGGCGCTGTTGTTCAGCGTTCTTCTGCTTCCCCTCCCAGGGACACAAGCTCCTCAGTGCCTGAGAACCTGCCTGAGCACTCTCTGTCTGGCCAGTGTCCCCCATGGGGGATGGGTTTGGAGGCTGCTTCCGTTACTACTACTGGGTGTAGGAGGAGAGAGGAGGGAAGACTGCACAGGGCCTTCCTCAGTTCTTGGTGGTCCTTCCTGTCATTCATTTTCAAAGTCCGCAGGGCCACACCCATATGGAACAAGGGTCAGTCCCTGTGCAAGGCTTTGAGAGCCTCCTGCATCACTAGGGCCATCTGGAGGCAGACAAAGGCCTAGAAAACTCTGGGCAGATTCCCACACCTGGAGATATATATGCATTTCTTTTGGGGGGAGGGGGGGTGCCCATAAAATTATTTTCTTCTTGAATATTTATTGTTTTGCTGATTACACAAGAAACACATGCTCTTGTAAAACACTACAGAAATTTACTTATAAAGTTAAAGAAAATACCTTTTAATTTTACGTCATCTACTCTGTAGAGGACCACTGTTATTATTGTCTTTCAAATATTTTCCAGCATACTTGTTTCATTAATAGTAAAAATGGGCTCATACTGTAATAGTGTCCTGCCATAATTAAAAAAAATCTCCGTAATACATCTTGGACACTTTTCCATGTCAGTACAAAAACCCCATCTCAATCCCATTGGTTGCATAATACTCCACTGTAGAGATTAGCAGGATTTATTTTTCTGTTCCCTAGGGAAGCACATTCTTAAAATTTCAGTATCCCAAAGAACTTGACACTAGGCCCCCTTGTTCACATAACTTTATGTATATGTACAAGTATATCCATGTAGGTTGATTCTTGGAGTGAGTGGGATTCCCTGCGTTGTCCTGTGAATGTCTGCTGGCCTCTGGGAGAGGAAATATCCCTACACTTGCAGTTGCTCCCAAAGGGTAGCAAAGGCCAAGGGCAGAACTTGGCTCCCCACGGACCTTGTACTGATCGTCAGCAGAATAGGAGCCTGGTGGCCGTGTCGTCAGAACCACAAAGAGGCCAGCGTGAGCTCTGAGCTGGGCATCCCTCTGAAGCCTGGATCTTGCAGAGTGAGAACGTTTCTGACCAAGAAGTGACCAGGAAACAACAGAACGGGGGACTCAGTAATGTAGGGCATGTAAGGGTCACTCAGAGCATGGGGATGTTATGTGGAAGAGCTCCAGCCCCAACCTGGCTCATAGGGTGCACTCGGCTGCCGTCTTCCCTTCCTCTGCTTTTGAGAGATGACACCTGAACGCTTCCAAGGGCATGACCTTGGCTGACCACTGAGGAGGAGTGGGGGGGGGGCTAGGAGAGGATTCCTGGGTCCCCCTACCCTCTCACTTTGCTGTGTGATCTTGTGAAAAGAACGTTGCCTCTTTGAGTCCCAGTTTCCCCCTCCTCAGACACCTGCTCCTTCATTAGAAATGGGCTGAGTTAGGAGGGTCAGATTCCCTGCGTCATCCCCACTGTCCTCGGAATCCAGCTTCTCTGCGGACTCCTAGTCTCTGTTTACTGGAGTCCAGGACGGGTGGGGTGGGTCAGTGCTCCCCCTGCTTGGTGGCTGGGACTAACTGGGCTCCAGAGAGCTCACCCCAGGGACCTGGTGAGCCGTGGAGAGTCCTCCCAGAGCTCTTTAACTCTGTGAGCGGCAGGGGGACACTTAGAGTCAGGGGAAAACCCCCAAGATAAAAACAGAAGCCAGAGTTAGTAAGAGGAGGCCCAGCCAGGGCAGGGAGCGCCTCGGGGGGGAGGGAGAAGCTCCCTGGCAGCCATGGGAGTTCCGAAGGGGACAGGTACGGAAGGTCCAGAGCAAGTGACCCGCAGCTTAATTCTGGGTCCTTGAGTCGAATTTCAATTTGGCTATAGCCTCATTTTCCTAAATCGCCTTCTGTGCCATCTCTGGTATTCTAATCCTTTTTGCTTTCCTTCTCTGTTAGGTCCATGGTCCCTCCTTGGGACTCCCCTGAAGTGGTGACCAGAGAGGGCGATGGGATGCCGAGGGGGACAAGGAGCCCAGAAGCAGTCTAGCTCCCCTTTCACATGGTACCAGAGGTACGATGGTTCTGGGGGTCTTTAAAGACTCTTTGGCCTCATGCTAGCTTAGCTATGCTCCAGCCACAGGACCCCTTTCTAGTATTAAAGGGACTGCCCATCACCTCCGAGGCTGGATCAGGAGGGAAAGTAGGTGTCCAGAAACCAGAGTTGGGGAATTAAGCGCTGGCCAGGAACCAGTGCCGCCATCACCTCGCTACATGACCTCAGAGAAGTCACACTTTGTGTCTGTTCCCTCATCTGCACAAGGAGAATCATGGTCTGCCCACAGCCTCACTGTGCAGGACTCAAGGTGCGACTGTGTTTTGAAAATGACAAAGTCTCAGACAAATGTGAGGATTTGCATGGTTCTCAAGAGCGCTCGTGGTTGACCCCGTGAGAACTGGGGGAGAACAGAACTGTGGAGTCCTCTGTTTATAGCTGACTCATCTGGCAGGAGGCCTGTGGTATAACCTTGGCCGCTTGATAACTTTCCTTGAATCATGCAAGTCTCTGGTGCAGATAAACTGGCAGGAGAAGCCTTAGGGAGTGCACGTGTCACCCAGAATACAGAGAGGCTGCAATCTTTTTATAGCCCTTTCCCCCAAGGGAGTTTTATGGTACCAGCCAGGGACTGGAAATACAACCCCTCCTTAGCCCCATTTTACAGATTTAACAATCTACCCACCTCCTTTAGTAATTCATAGGCAGATCACCATCCTAATCCAGGTGTCACATGCCCAGTCCTCTGCACCCCCAGATTCTCAGTTTGCTCCAAGGGAACAAAACTTCATTGGTTATCATACCCATTAACCCCTGCCTCTGCGCAGCACTCTGGGCCGAGGGCCTCTGTTTAGCCACCTTTGTGCCCGCCCTGCCGAGGTGAGGAAGGGAAGGGAGAAGCATGGAGGGAGCCTCCACCTGCTCCTCCCTCTGGTTCCCATGCCCCTCGCTCTCAATCCTAGGATGAACACCCTGGGCCACCACCCTGCCAGTGGTCTGAGATGCCAGAACGTTTCGGATGCCCACCCCGGCCAGGACCTCAGAAGGAAATCAGATCACTTAATTTTTTGGAGCGGTGGAGAAAAATTTGTCTCTAGTGATATCAGAAGCCTCTAAAACGAGGTGGGGGGGGGCTCCCTTTATGCCTGAGTCAGGCCATCATAGACCCTTGTAATACCAGTCCTTAGAGCCAACTTCCAAAGGTTGTTCAGTCCAGCCCTCGATTTTTGGGTGAGTAAATGTCAAGACCACACAGACCAGAGGGTGGGTCACTGAGGCATTTAAGATTGTGCCTCCCCTGACCCAGAGAAGGAAGGAGTCACCCAAAGCACCCAGGATTATCACCATGAGGGAACATGTCAGGCTGGCACCCCAAGCTTGCCTCCCACCACACCCTGTGAGTGGGACCTGAATGCCCGTGAGGGATGGAACGTGGGCAGAGGAAGCCTAGGGGATGCTCACTGCCTGGATGCCCTCTCCACTCCTGCTCCCACCGGACAGGCTGGGGAGGCCAAGAGTGTCCCTTCAGGACCCCCCAGTTTGCCCCAGTCCCCAGGACCCCACGGGGCTACCCTGGTATTCAACAAAAGGAGAACTTGAGGGAAAAAATGAGTGGGTGTCTGAGACCTGTGGCTGCCGCAGCTGAAGGCAGGATGTTACCTTGAAGAGAAAGGCGGGGAAGATAAGACGGCAGGGGGAGTCATGGGGAGCCTTGCCAGCCCAGGCCTCCCCTGTGGGAAAGCCCCAACTTGCCCAGAATGAGGCTGCAAAAGCCGGTGGGCTCTGTCGTCTCTGTCAGGGAAGAAAACTTCCGGGCGGTTGTCACCAGGGCACCCAGGTGTCTCCCAAACTCGAGACCCCTACCTCAGCAGGCTCTGCACCCAAAACACCCACTGGGGCAATCTTACCCTTACCCTGCCCGCAACTTCCTTGCCCTCTTTTCTCCACCGCAGGTCCCCTGGGGGCGAGCGGGCACACAAGTTGGGAGCTTTACTTACCGTCTGCGTCAAAGTGCTTCCAGATCTCCAGGAACTGGGACGCCGTCAGCTCCGCCAGGTGCAGGTAAGGGGGTTGCTGCTGCTGCGGCCCAGCCATGGCGAGCCGCTCGGAGACCTCAGGCAGCACTGCGCTCTCCCTGCGCGCCGGCTCCTCTACCGCACTCGGCCAGGTCTCGCGCGCCACGCTGCCTTTATATACAATCCGGAGGCTGCGGCCGCGCTCCGCTGCCAGCAGGGGGCGCGCGCGCTCAGAGAATCGGCTTGGGTCTCAGCGGGGCGGCGGCCGACCCGGGGCTCCGCAGGGGTTCGCAGGGTGGGGGCGCCCGTCTGTGCTGAGACCACTCCTCGCCTGGCCAGGGAAACAGAGGCTCTCGGGTGCAAAGGGGAGAGAGGCAGCCCTTGCCTTCCTTCTCCCTCTCTCTGATCATCTTGAGTGCAGCCACCACGTATCATCACTAGCAGCAGCAATAATACTAACAGTAGTAACAGCAACACCACCAGTAGTAATAATAATAAAAGTTTGACAAGTCTTTAGCACCTGGACTTCGGAGTTCTCTAGGACTTTCTCATGCCTCCTCTCGTCTGACCCTTTCACAGCAGGAAGACCAGGGACCACTTTTCCGATGAGGGGACTTGAGACTTCAAAGGACCAAATGACTTGCCCAGCCCGGCTCTGTTTCCTCCCTCTCACAGCTCCTTAATGGGGCCCAGTCTTGTGGAGAAGCCCAGCGTTCTCTAGGCTTTACTGGGGGTGGCTGGAATCAGCGACCCCCAGGAAGGATCCAGATGGGAGGGAGTGGAGGAGGGGCTTCCACTGCTTGCCCTTGCCTGGGTACCTCCCTCCACCCTCTGGTGCCTGCCGCACCCTGGACAGGCTCTGGGGGCTTTCAGACACTCGTCGGAGAGCTGCAGAACTATATCCTCCTCTACCAGGTCTTAGCCACGCCCACCCATGGACATCGTGGGAATTTGCTTAGGCTGGTGGGCAGAGAAGGTCTCACGGCTGACCTAGGAATATTATGCGCTGGTCTCAGAAAAGACAGAAGCAGCTGCTGAGGGTACAACCCGAGAATATAGACAGGACTCCCCAGCTGGGGGCTAGGCTCCCTCCCCATTCTCCCTGGGGGCCTGAGCCTGGGGGCCTGTCCTGGCCTTGTGGACCATAACCCCCAGAGTGGCAGCTTTGTCCCCACTTTCTCCCCTCTCCTGCTGAGTGACTGAGAAATGAATTGATGCTCATTAGCATGTGCTAATGAGTGTTAGCTGAACTGCCTTCCAAAAGGAGTGCAAAGGCAAGGAGGTGAGAATGAAAAGGAGGTCACCAGGGGAGAGAGGAAAACCAGGAGACAGAGGGGGTAGGTTGTTCCTTAGGGGGAGGGACGAGCCCACAGTGAGCCCAAAAGAGGCAATACAGAGTGAAGGTTCCAAAACCACTTGTTTTTTTTCTGCCCAGAGCAAAAGTGTTTAGAGTTCCTTGCAGGAACAGACTAGGAGAGAGGAGGTGTCATTAAGAAGCTAGCTTTCCAGGCCTGTATGCATCCCCCTCCCCCATGCTGCTGGTGAAGGGTCCAAGGGCTGAGGAATTCACCAAAACCGCTGGGTCTAGGGAGGCAGGATTGCTCAGTGGTTAAGAGCAGGCACTCTAGAATCAGGCTGCTTGGATTTGAATCCCAGAGTAAGCTGTGTGACCTTGGGCAAATTACATAACCTATCTGTGCTTCAATTGTTCTCTTCTACAAAATGCGAATGTGGGTATTTACCTCTTAGTATTGTTCCGAGGATTAAATGAGCTCATGCTCCGGCTGCCCTTTGTGGAGAAAGAGCAGCGGCGGTTGGCAGTTGGCGGTTGGCCGTTGAAGGTTGGCGTGGCAAGAAATTCCTTGGCCAGCATCCCTCCCCTGAGGTAACTAATAGTTTCTAGAGGGGCTAACCCCAGAGTGAGGCCAAGGGGAAAGGCTAAACACAAGCTCTTAACCAGTGTGCTGCCAGCCCCTCAGGGGCCAGGCTCAGCCCCTTCCAGCTCTGACACTGTCATCTGGGCTCTTCTGGCTCACTTCCTGCGCCCTCCCCTGGCCCAGATCTGGGGTGAGGGATCTCATCTCTGGCTCTCTAAAGACCCAAGCCAGTACCCCCCCTTGCTGCTTTGGTTTTCCTGGCGAGGAAGAGAGAGTGGAGCTCATGCTTCCTACTTTCCCGAGCTGCTGAGATGGGGGAAGATGTTGGCTTGACTAGGAGAGGTCCTGAGTAGGACAGCAGGGTGACCACACTGGTCTCCAAAGCCTGCATTGGGATAGCCCTGCATCGTTCATTTTAGAGGCATGCTTGGAGTCTCTTTGTGGGAGGCGCATCCCTGACTCCCAGATACAGGCCCAGGGAGGGCTGCAGAGCCCAAGCACATCCCTTTGTTCCCAGGCTGAGTCCTGCAGAAGCAGCCATGTTTAGGATTACCAGCCCCTGCTGTGCGGTTGGAGAGATGCGGGTACAAAACCTACTTTGAGACCTTGGCCAAGCTATTTAACCTCTTTGAACCTTAGTAAAAATACAGGTAATAGGGCTTCCCTGGTGGCGCAGTGGTTGAGAGTCCGCCTGCCGATGCAGGGGACACGGGTTCGTGCCCCGGTCCAGGAGGATCCCTCGTGCCACGGAGCAGCTGGGCCGGTGAGCCATGGCCGCTGAGCCTGCGCCTCCAGAGCCTGTGCTCCGCAATGGGAGAGGCCACAACAGTGAGAGGCCCGCGTACCACACACACACACACACAAATACAGGTAATAATAATACTGGTGGCACAAAGTCAGTGTAAGGCAACCCAAAGTAATGTAGTCGAGGAGTTAGTTAGCAAGAATCCTGGCAGCTGTAAGTGCTTAATTAAAAGGTGGATATTGTTATTAATATAGAATGTTAGGAATTTTCTTGTTCTGAAAGAGTAGCACAAAAGGGGCTTAGTACCCCACTTATTAAACTTCTCCCCAGGAGCCGGGTACCTCCTGTCTGCTGGGCTGCCCTGTAGCTCCAGCCAAGGCCATGGGCTATGAAAGGAGAAGTTGCATGGGGGAGAGGAAGGAGCCTTAGTCTTTGGGGAGTGCAGCGTGTGGGGCTCCTCTGAAGCCACACTTTGCTGGGGAGACTCCAGAAGACCTCGCCAGGTCTTGGGGGGTGTCTGCTGTAAGGGGACACTGGCAGGCCCGCCTGCTCCCGGAGCAGAATTCTGGAGTCTGGGCCCCTTGTGAAGACAGAACTGGTGCTTGTGTCTGACTTAGAGCTGTCTGAAGGCCCAGGCTGTCCTGTCCTGGGCCTAGAAGGAAGGTGGGGGGCGATAGCACCCCGTTCCTGTTCTCTGCAGCCCTTCCTTGGAGGTTGCTGTGGCTTCTGGGAAGGTGCACAGAGTTGAAAGGAGGAGCAAAAGCTAGATACTGCTGGTCGATCCTTGGTGTTGAAGGAGGCCGGGGTAGACCTGAAAATGGCTCCAAGAAAGCCTTCACTCTACCGTGCAAGGTGCCCTCAAACTCCCCAGAGACCAGCTGCAGTTCCCGCACCCCGAGGTGACCAGATGGGTGGGAAGATCTCCTCCCTGCCCCGGCCCCTGCCCACCGAGGGAGGAGATGTCTCAGAGCCAGCCCCCTGCTCATCTCCACGCTCAGTCCCCAGCCAAGACTCCAGGCTGCAGCAGGGGGAGGAGGAGAGCTTTGAATAGCAGAAGAAACTGGAGTTGTCAGCTGGCCCTGACCAAGTTTAAATACCCGAATGTGAGAAGAAAAACATGGATGCAGACGTCGCTCAGGGATGGGGAAGAGTTTCAGAGATCTGAGGTTCTGCTACTCCTCCAGGATCTCCCCACATGTTTATAACGATGACAACGATGATAATGACTGCAAGGATACCTTTAGTTGACTTTAAAGAGGGCTTTTACTGTGTCTTGCTTGGTGAGGTCCTCACAGCTAGCCTATCAGTGCGAGAGTTGGGCCTGTTTTGAAGATAAGGAAACCAAAGCTCGGAGAGATGAACACCCAAGACCTGGCAGGGGTGGGAGATAGGGAACATTTTGGCTCCTCTGGTCTATGGAGTCCTTGTGGACCAGGTGCTAAGGCCCTGGACAATATGTACAAAGTTCTTCCCATGTCCTGACCACTGGAACTGCAGGGAACCTCCTGGTGGCAAGGGATGACACCACGTCTGCTGTTTCTGAGATGCCTAGGAGTTCGGCTGATGGCTGCTTCCTCCTTCTCCAGAAGGGGCAGACTGGGTGCCATCCTTCCTTTCGCACCTCCAGGCCACCAGCTGCATCATGAGGGCTGCAGTCCAGTACCAAGCATTGGCAAGAAGACTTGCCCTCGGCCTCAGACCCCAGACTTGCTCCCCGCAAGAAGGGAGGGAAGCCTGCTGACTGTCAGGTGGTGAGATGGAGAACAGATGACAACTTGTTAGCCGGTATCCACTGTGTCGAGGTAATTGGCAGAGCTGCTCAGAGCACCTGGTGTTATTTTGGAGAGCATCAAAGAAAAAATCAGAAACCCTGCTTGGTTCCTCCCTCTGCCTGGAAATATTTCTTTCAGATATTGCCTCTTTGGTCTTTTTTTTTTAATATATATAAATTTATTTATGTATTTATTTATTTTGGCTGTGTTGGGTCTTCGTTTCTGTGCGAGGGCTTTCTCTAGTTGCAGCGAGCGGGGGCCACTCTTCATCGTGGTGCACGGGCCTCTCACTGTCGCGGCCTCTCCCGTTGCGGAGCGCAGGCTCAGTAGTTGTGGCTCATGGGCCTAGCCACTCCGCGGCATATGGGATTTTACCAGACCAGGGCTCGAACTCACGTCCCCTGCATTGGCAGGCAGATTCTTAACCACTGCGCCACCAGGGAAGCCCCTGCCTCTTTGGTTTTTAAAATGGTTAGGCCTGGCTACTGGGGTGCTGGAGAGCTGGCCTTGCTTCCCAGAAAGAAGGATGAAAAGGATGCAGGAGCCCAGCAGTTTCCATGGAAACGAATCAGGTGGAGGGAGAATAGAGTCCAGAGGAACCCAGAGGTGGGAGCAGGACTATTGAATAAACTCAGTCTGAAGCCTGAGAATCTGTGGACAAAATACTCCTCTCTGAGCAAAGGATTTGGGTCACCAGGATAGCAGTAGGAGGTGGAATGACAGTAACTGGGGGCTGTTGAGTGACACCCTCCGCCAATAGGCAGGGACACAGAAGAGGCTGAGAGCTCAGGCTTCAGGATCCCACAGGCCCCTTTTGGCTCTTGGTTTTGCTGCTAATCAGCAGTTCTGCCGTGTGATGGCTGTGTGACCCTTGGCAAGGCTTCCAACCTCTCTGAGCTTTCCTTTCCTCGTTGGTGAGATCTAGTAACTTCCTCATATGACCTTTGTGAGCATTAAGACTTGGAAAGCATGTAAGGAGTGATGTAGGGCCTGGAACATATGAAGCACTCAAATGTTGTTATTATAGGTGAGGAAACTGAAGGCAGATGCTAAGGGGTCTCATTGAGTCAGTGCAGCCCACCCCCCAGCCAAAGTGCAGTCAAGGATAGGAAGTAAGAGATCGCATTCCAGAATGGGAAGGAGCTGCTGGAAGGGATGCCCTCTCTATGGCAAACAGACTGGTATGCAGCTGTGAGGTCTGGAATCGCTGCAGCCACCTTGACACCATGAGGGAGAGTCTAGAGTGGCCCAAGATGGAGACGGGCACGGAGTGGAGACTGAGGATGCAGTCCAATCACAAAAGGCAAGACAGAGAGACTGCAAGAAATTGGGTCACGTGTAACATCATTTGAGCTGCTGGATCAAGCTGAGTCTGAAGTACCTTGGGCTTTTCAGTTACATGAGTTGATATATAACCATTAGTGTTTAAGCCCATTTATATTAGATTTTCTTTCATTTGTAACTAAAACGTCCTAACTAAAATCCAAGAAGAGGACAGTTGTTCTCATGAGACCTGGACTTGGGAAACCTTCAGGGACCAAGGCTCCTCTCTTTCCTGTTTTCTTAGGGCAGCAAGCCACTCCTGCTCAGATTCTGTCTCCATCTGCACAGTTTGTCCAGGTTCTTCTCTCCCACAGTACCTGTCCTCACGACTTTGCCTTTCCTTGCCTGTCATAACCACCTCGCCTTGACTTGTCCCAAGAGTCCCAGCTTCCATTTCCCCTCTGTTTGTTTCCCTTTCCCAAATCCCAAGAGAAGGATCTGATCGGTCTATCTAGTTCATCTCTTTGTGTCAGGCTATTCAAGTCATAAGTTGCTGCCCAGCTGTGGATGGTACCCACCCCTGGATCCCATCAGCTGTGGATCCAGTCAGAAGAGGGTGAGGGGAGTGGAGGGGGGGGGCGCAGTGCAGATAAGCGGCTGTTTCCCTTAGAGGGAGTTGTGGGCACAGTGGCATTAATGAACACCTCTAGTCTTGGGTGCTCAACATGGAAAACTCGAATAGGCAGTGGGACATGTAAACCTGGGTAAAAAAGCACTCTGACCAGTGAGTCCAAATGTAAAGGAACAGGGGGAGGGGGTGTTATCTAGAACAGGGGTTGGCAAACTTGTTTTTTGGAAAGGGCCAGTAGTAAATTTTTTTAGCTTTTCGGGCCAGAGTGTCAAGTCTCAGCTACGCAACTCTGCCATTGTAGCACAAAAGCAGCCAAGGACAATATGTAAAAACACATGGCTCTGTTTCAATAAAACTTTATTTACAAAAACATGCACTGGGCCAGATTTGGCCTGGGACATAGTTTGCTGATTCCTGATCAAGTAGAGTGAATTTTTAGTCTCTCTCTAACCTCTTAAAGCCTCCGTTTCTTCTCCTATGAAACAGGAACACTAATAGAACCTACTCAGAACTGTAATGATTCAGTAAAATGATGCATGTAAATTACTCTGCACAGTGTCTGGCATAGAGTAGATAGATATTGACTGCTTTTATTCTTTTTATCACTGGGTTGCATCTCAGAATAACTGGATTCTAAGTCCACCAGAATTTATGAATTTACAAGAGTCTCTTCATCTGAGCTGAGCTGGGAGCTGATACTTCCTCTCTGCAGAAGGTTAGAGAAGATCACTAAAGGACCGGGGTGAAGGAGGTCGAGTAAGATAAGGCTCAGGCAAGGCCGGCAGAGGGAAATATCACTGCAAACCAATCCAAACCTGCAGGGCCTCTGTGTGAGGCTGGCTTGGCCTCTGCTTGGGGCCTGGCAGGGAGCCCTGGGCTCGATTTGCAAACAAACCTGCTCCATTTCCTGCCAGAGTGGGACTTCCTGGTGGCTGAGAATTCGGATCCTTTCACCAAGGATAGGTAAAGTGTCCCTAGAGGAGCAGTGTCCCACTTCCAGGATTTTCCAGGATGTACCAGGGATGTTGGAGTGAGGTGTTCAAAGGTCAGGGTTGCATTCCATTCATTCATAAGCTCGTTTAAAACTGAATTATTCATGCCCTCAAAAAAAAATTTAATAACCATCGGCTTTGTGCCAGGCACTGTAGTAGGCCTCAGGGAGTCACTGGTTAGAAAAACAGAACTAGTCCCTCCCCTCAGGAGTTTAAAGTCGAGTCGGGGAGACAGATATTGATCAAACCACATAATGGAACATAGAAGGGCAAACAGTTTTTAACAAGAGTCCCGTAAATATCTAGTGTTTAAGGGAGGTCATTCTGAGGGGGAATTAACCGGGAGAAGGGAGGAGGGGAGCATTCCTGGGATTTGAACCCCATGCTCCGTGGTGGAAGAACTGTAAGAAGACTAGTGGGGTTGGAGCATAGGGCGGGAGGGGTGTGTGGTGGGATGGTGACCCTGGAGAGGTAGGCGTTGGCCAGGGTCCATCTCCAGGGGTGGTGGCCACTTCCTTCCGTCAAGGGCAATCCCTGGAGAAGGGTGCAGGTGTGACAGGTAGCAGCCAACACCTGCAGCAGCTGTGAGGTGGGAGCCCTGGTTAGGGAAGGGGATGGAGTGGAGCCCCAGGAGCAGCTGCTGTGCCCCAGACGGGACAGGTGCATCGCAGCAGTGCAGCCAGCAAGAGAACAGGCCAGCCACTCTGGAGCAGCGGCCAGCAGGGAGGACCCAGTGTTCCTCCAAGTGACCTCCATCCCCCCACCATTAGTTATCCCGTTGTCACTGCCCTCCCTCACGCTCAGACACCATGCTGGAGAAGGAGGTGAGGAGAGGATGGAAAAGACTGAACATTTCTCCAAAGGAAACCAGATTCTTCAAGAGTGCCCTTCTGAGCAAAACAGCATAGTGGTACCATAAATTGGCAATTTTTTTTTTAAAGTCTTTATTGAATTTGGTACCATATTGCTTCTGTTTTCTGTTTTGGTTTTTTGGCCACGAGGCATGTAGGATCTTAGCTCCCCGAGTAGGGATCGAACCCACACCCCCTGCATTGGAAGGCGAAGTCCTAACCACTGGACCGCCAGGGAAGTCCCATAAATTGGCAATTTTCAAGTGTGTTCCCCCATTCCCACCCCCCTACTGCCTGGCCGGGTGGAGGCATTTGAGGAAGACAGTCCCAAGAAACTGTATCTTCGTTGTGCATCTCTCTGAGTGATTTGTGACCCCACCATGCTCAGTTCTTCTCTGTCGCCCCCACTAGAATGGAGGTAGGGACCTTGTCTATTTTGTTCATCACTTTTTCCTGGCTCTCAGCACAGTTTGTGGCCCATATGTGCCCAATGAATAATTGCTAAGTGAATGAATGAATGAATAAAGGGCAGCAGAGAGGAAGAGGATGTTTC
Source organism: Leucopleurus acutus (assembly GCF_964270905.1). NCBI lineage: Eukaryota > Metazoa > Chordata > Mammalia > Artiodactyla > Delphinidae > Leucopleurus > Leucopleurus acutus. The sequence continues at coordinate 14,335,545 of NC_139162.1, read as the reverse complement.
TACTTAGAGAATTACGACCCTCTGAAAGCTCTAGAAATGAGCCCTTGCATGGACCTCGCCAGCTCAACTCCTGGCAGTCAAGTGCCAGGCAACGGGCCCCCAGGGTCACCCTCGGGAGGGCAGCTGCTTGCCCTGCTGGCGGCTGAAGCACCGTCTGGCGAGGAGGAGCTGCCTGGTTCTCGTCCTCTCCCTCATTCATTAATTCCCAGGCCTGGCTCATAGCTGCTTCCCTGCCCTGCTTTCCCCATCACGTCAGTGGGGATCCCCTCACAGGCAGAACACAGGATGGGGCTGGGCAGTGGTGGGCAGGGAGCAGGCCCAGGCCGGAAGGAGCCACACTGGGGCGCTTCCTGGAACCTTCAGCTCTGGCTGGGATTGCTGGTGGTCTGATACAGGAGCCAGAAGCCCGGGCCAAGCCCAGCCCAGCCAGTGCTGGAGGGTGACAAAGGAGGAGGTCCAAAAGCAAGAGAGGAACAGGGGGAGGAGGGGAGGGGAGGGAAGGGAATGTGGTTTTCCAGGAGTCACAGAGACAGATAGTGAGGTCTGCGCCTACAGGGTCACCTGCCCATAGTAGATGCCAATCGCGCCCTGCTGAGGACCCTTCAAACGATGGTACTGTGCCCACCAGCTGCTGTGAGGGTTGACTGCTAGGGCTCAAAGCTGTACCATTCTCTGGAGAGTTGCCACCTTGCCCAGAGATGCTCCCCTACCCCACCGTGGGACAACCCACGGCCAATGACTGACAGATACAGCGTATCTCAGCCTGGTTCCTTGCCTCAGGGCGAGAGGACCCTGTGTCCCATTCATGCTCCAGAGCTCCCCAGAGATCAGGCTGAGGCCAGACTCCAGCTGAACCTGTACCTTCTCAGGGTTCCTCCTGGGTGCCCTCACCTCAATAATTCACCTGCGCAGAATCCCTGTCGTGGGCTCTGCTTTTAGATCAGACCTAAGACACGCTCTCAGGCTAAGGTTCCTCTCTCGCCACTTGTTGGAAAGCCCCACTCTCAGTCTAGGACTCTGGTTTCTGACACTATCTAGAAATGTTGTGTTTTCACAAGAGGGCAGGATATTTCCAGCGTGTCAGTGGTTCTAACAAAGGGTTCTAGCTCCGCCATTTATTAGCTACGTGAACTTGGACCAAGACGTTAACTTCTCAGGGGTTCTATTTCTACATCTGAGGAATTGGGATACCGTGTTGGAGTGTGGCTGTGAGATAGAGAGGGCTGGGGGAGCCGGTGACAGAGAACCTGGCTTTAGAGTCGGATAGATCAGACCGGCTGTGTGTCTTGGGTGTGTTGTTAACCCCTCTCGACTCAGTTTTCTCATCCATAAGATGAAAATAACGCTGGTACTGAAGCCGTGGGTTCCTGAGAGCCCCAAGTGCATGCAAAGCACCTACAACAGAGCCTGGCTCATTCTGGGAACATTAGCCACAGAAGGTTCACATGGCACCTGCACAGACCGACTACCCAGTACGAAGTGAGTGTTGTTTTATTAGTGGGGATGGTTCGCCTAAAGTCAGATGTCATAATAATGATAATAATAATAATAAATACCTTTGCTAATTTGGGAGAGGTGCCTAAAGAGTGGCCCAGAAGTGTGACGGATGGACCCCTTGGGGCCTGGTGCATCCCATGTGGGCTGGGGAGGGGTAGTCAGATACGAGCCACCCTCAGTCAGCTGGCATGAGCCCGAGGCCACTGCTCTGAAGCAGCTTGCCGGTGGCTAGCCTGCATGCCAGCCCATTTGTCACCCTGTCTCTTCCACATTTGAAAGCAGATCCCCAGGGATCGTGGACAGAACACACAGAACAAGGAGCCACTTTTTTCCCTTGAGGGCTGGAGAGGCGAGCAGCAAAGAATGACCAAGGGCTTGTCCTTGAGGAGAGGACGGTTTGACAAGATGGGAAAGGTGCAAATTCTGTCTCATGAAGGACGGGGAGCTGCGAGCTGCGGATCTCAGGCAAAATCCAGCCACCTCCTATGTGTGCATAGTCTGCAAACTAAGAATGGCTTTTACACTGTAAGTGGTTGGGAAAAGATTAGAAGAAGAATATTTTATGAAAATGATAAATTTCAGTGTCCGTAAGTAAGGTTTTAGTGGGACACAGCCACACCTATTCATTTACTTGGTGTCTGCGGCTGCCCTCGTGCTACGACGGCAGGGTCCAGGGATTGCAACAGAGACTCTATGGCCAGAAAAGCCAAAAATGTTTACTGTCTGACCCTTTTCAGAAAAAGTTGGCTGACTTCTGACTCAGAGCATCAGGCTGACCAAGACTGGGTAGAAGGAACGTTGCTTCTCCCTGCTTACATTTGCTTTTCCTCCACAATGCCATCTCTTTTTAATAACCCTCCCCTTCAAATGCTTGGTACTTCCTTAACACCTGGCTAAGGCAGAGGGAAGAATCTGATTAATAAATTCACCCTAAGGTGTTGGTGACTTAATGTCTTGTGCCCTCCTTCTCCCAGGAGATTGAACTGAAGGAATAAGTCTTTGAGTGGTGGAATTTTAGGAACTGTGGATCGTGTGTGTGTGTGTGTGTGTGTGTGTGTGTGTGTGTGAGAGAGAGAGAGAGAGAGACAGAGAGAGAGAGAGAGACAGAGACAGAGAGACAGAGAGAGACAGAGAGAGAGACAGAGAGAGAGACATAAAGAGAGAAAAATGTTTAATCACAAAGGAAGCTGTAGAGCCCTGGCCCTAAAGATATAATAGATCAGTAGCTTCCTTGGGAAGGACTCACCTGGGAATGAGCAGTGTGCGTCCCCCTTAGTGGCCCCCGGAGCTTCCGAGGGCGGGTTAGAGAAGGTGTGATGCTTCCTGATGTGAACTCTCAGCCTGGATGGTGCAAGGCTTCTCTGATGACCAGATAGTGCTGGGAGGACATGGAGTATGTGAGCAAGTCAGGACAATGGGGGCACCCCCCACCAGGTGCTGCCCAGGAGGTCAAGCCCCCATGGCGTGGCCAGGGGGTAGGTGACAGCTGGCTTGGTGCCTGTGTTGGCCTTGACACTTGCTCTGCAGGCTCTGGTGCTCTGGGTACCAGCTGCTTGCCTTTATGCGGAAGCATACCTTTGTCCTCCTCTCTGCTGCCTGGATCTGAAGGTCAGTCACAGCCGGAGGGCAGGGCGAGTGCAGCTTGGCCCCCGCTGCTCAGCCGTCCCCCAGACTGCAGACTCAGCCATCCTGACTTCAGGCTCTAAGTGGCTGGAGAGCTACCGTGGGTTTCATCCAGCCTGCCGCCTCTGGTTTCTCCAGGCTGCCCTCTCTACCAGAACCAGGGAGAGCTTTCTGAAATGCCTGCTGGTACGGGCTGAACTGTGTCTCCCCCATCCCTACCCTGTCCCCCATCCATATGTTGAAGTCCTAACCTCAGTACCTCAGACTGTGACTGTATTTGGGAATAGGACCTTTAAAGAGGTAATTAAGTTGGAATGAGGTCCTTAGGGTGAGCTCTAATCCAATCTGACTGGTGTCTTTCTAAGAAGAGACACCAGAAAGACACACACACACACACACACACACACACACACACACACACACACACACACACACACACACACACACACCAGGGGTGCTCAGAGGAAAGACCATGTGAGGACATAGCAAGAGGGCAGCCACCTACAAGCCACGGAGAGGTCAGAATGAAACCAAGCCTGCCAACACCTGGATCTTGGACTTCTGGCTTCCAGAACTATGAGAAAATAAATTTCTCTTGTGTAAGCCATGCAGTCTGTGATGTTTTGTTATGGCAGCCCCAGAAAACTAACACTCCAGCCGAACCACAGAACTCCCGATTTGGAATCTACATGGACTCTCCATCATCCAGGATCTGCTTCCTGCGTGGCCTCCATGCCCCCAGTCTCATCTCCCACCGCCCCCCACGCAGCCTTCATCCACCCCCACCAAACTCCTTGCAGTTGCCAGAGTGTGTGTTGTTCCCCAGGGCCAAGCCCTTGCATATGTTGTGTTCTATGTCGGAAAGGTCACTCCCCCACCTGGCAACTGCTATCTCTCCTTCAAGGCTCCTTCCCAGCGTCACCTCCTCCGCCCTCCCTGATAGGAGCACTAAGTAGGGCTCTGGTGGAAGTTACGTGCTAGATTCCCCATGAGCAGTCACGTTGATCCTAGGCTTGTTTTATTTATCTCTGCGGCCCCAGAATTCAGCACAAGAACAGACCCAGGATGCAGTAACACCTCTTCCTCTGTGGTGGGTGATGGGCTGAGCATCCCACACGGATTACCTCCTTTAACTCTCACCTGTGACGTGGGCATCACGTACTTCCCACCTCCTATCACTGCGGCGAGGAGTCAATGTTATAATGTACCCAAAGTGCTTGACACAGTGCCCTGTGCCTCGGATAGCTTCTGTGGGCTTTGCTTCTAGTTCCTCACACCTGTTCTCTTCCTCAGGGGCTGCCTGAACCACTTCACCTGCAAGGGAACTGCTCGTGCGGGGTCAGGTCAGGCTGAGGCTTTAATAATCTTATTTATTTATTTTAAAATATTTATTTATTTATTTATTTTGGCTGCATCGGGTCTTAGTTGCGGCATGCGGGATCTTCTTTGCGGCATGCGGGGTCTTTCGTTGCAGTGTGCAGGCTTCTCTCTATTTGTGGCGTGGGCTCCAGAGCACGTGAGCTCTGTAGTTGGTGGCACGCGGGCTTTCTCCTTGAGGTGCGCGAGTTCAGTAGTTGTGGCACGTGGGCTTAGTTGCCCCGAGGCATGTGGGATCTTAGTTCCCTGACCAGGGATCGAACCTTCACCCCCTGCATTGGAAGGCAGATTCTTTACCGCTGGACCACCAGGGAAGTCCACAGGCTGAGGCTTTACCTGACGTCATGCCCTGGCTTGGCCTCCTCCCTTTCCCCATCCTGCTGCCTTCACCCCCTTACTGGTTCCTCCTGGCAGCATTTCCTTGATAAATCACTGCCCCTAAATCCTTGTTCCACTTCTGGGAGACTCTAACCTAAGCTGGGGTCGGCAATAACAGGGCCAGATAATAAATATTTAATACATATTTTAGACTCTGTGGGCCTTATAGTCTGTCATAGCCACTCACCTCTGCCATCCTAGGTTCGACAGCACCCATAGGCATTCTGTGAATGATGTGCCTGGCTGTGTTCCAATAAAACTTTATTTAAAGAAGCAGGAGGTGGGCTGTATTTAGCCTGGGGGCCATAGTTTTCTGGCTTTAGACTAAAGACAACAGCCCTGGACGCTTGGTGCTCTGTCACATCCTCATTTTTATAAACAAAGAACCTGAGGTACAGAGAGGTTGAGTAGCCCGCCCAAGGTAACATGCTGGTGAGTGGCAGGGCCGCAGCCTGGCTCTGAAGCCTCTGTGCTGAACTGTTCACCGAAGCCAGGGCCTAATAAACGAGTGGCTCCAGGTGTCTTGCAGGGTGAAAGCAAACACAGTGCAGGTGAGAAAGTTCTGGTTGGCTCAACTCCCCTCCATCTCCAGAAAGAAGAGTAGCAAACGAATCCCTGGGGTGGGGCTGGGGTGAGGCATCTCCTCTAAAGTTCTGGGTGATTACTACTAAATCATTCATAGGTTCATTTGCCTTCCTAAAGCACTGGGTGGACTGAGAAGGACTCCTGGAATCCTTTGTGAAACTATGCGGTGGAATGATTTTAAAAATAGCACCAGATTTTTTGACAAGTGAAGTGTTAATTACCCTGCTGCTCCGGCACCCTGGCCTGTGTGCTGCCGCCGCTGTCCGCCCTCGGGCTTGGAGCCCTCCCCCAGCTTTGGATCCTGAAGGCTTCGTTGAGGAGTGAGGTGAGGCTGTCAGTATGCCCCCGAATTTTCCAGCTCAGGCCAGGGAGCTGTTTTATGATGAGGGTCTCTAACCTGAACGTGATTCTGATGGGGACCTGGCGGACCCTTGCTTTCTGCACACCTCAGGGAGTGGGGTGGGGAGTAGAGGAGCCCAGGTTGGTGCCACCCAGTAGCCGCCAACCCAGGAAGCTTTCTGGCCAGCTTTCTGTATGTTTGTGTACGTGTAAACTTTTTCTGAGCAAAAATAATTTATATTCATTGTAGTGAATGCTGCTGAACCAAAAGAAAAACCACCCACAATCCTACCCCCTGGGTTAGCGATTTATCAACATTTTGATTTAATTCCTTCCAGCCTTTTGCCTATGCGTATATTCACACATTATTTATTTGCTACAGAAATGGGATCCTACTGTGCATATGACTTCATTTCAATGACATAGTTTGACCATCTTTCCGTGTCATTGCATAATCTTCCACGTCTTTTAAAATGGCAATGCATGAGACACTCTTTACATGCATGTATCGTAACTTTTTTATTCACCAATTCCTTCTTATTAGGGAAAAGGTATTGTTTCCAGTTATTTTGCCATTATAAAAAAGTAGCTAAATCTTTGTTCAAGTCCTTGATGATCCCCTACAATTTCAGGCGTGGAATCGCTGGGGCTTTGGGTAACTTTGGCGGGCCGGAGTCTTATTGATCTGTTCTAGTTACCTACAGCTTCTTGACAAGATATTCTAAGGGAGCAATTCAGGGCACACGTTCTAAAGATGGAGCGGCTGGGTTCGCTTCCCAGCTCTGTCTAGAAAACGTTTGAGGCCCTGTGCATAGTTCTTACCCTCAGTTTATTTGTCTGTAATGTTGGAACAACAAAAGTGCTTGACTTTTTCATGTTACAGTGATAGTAACAATCTGATTCTCTTCCATTGATCTGGCCTGGTCCCCTCCTGCTCCCCCAGCCTCACTGATGGAATGTGTCAGTGACATGTCCACTACAGGACCTTTGCACTTGTTATTCCCTCAGTGTGTTATGTTATTCCTCCAGATTTCCACATGATTTACTTCCTCAGTTCCCTCAGGTCTTGGTTCTGATGGTCAGGCCCCTTTCTGACCATCCCCTGTCTGTCACTCTCTGTCACTTTACTGGGTTTTATTTTTCTTAGACCACTGTGTCTTCCTGACGTAAGACATGTCTATTTGCTTTTGTTTCTCTTCCAGCCCCACCCCATCCTGAGAATATAAGTTCCTAGAGGGCTAGGAGTTTATTTTGTTCATGGCCATGTCCCCAGTGTCTGAATTATATTGTCTGTTGCATAGAAGGAACACAAACATTATTTTTGCAATGAATGAATTTTGCATTTGAAGTACTGAGTACAGTGCCAACCCCAAGTTGATGTGCAATAAATTGTTATTCATCTCCTAGAAGAGCTGAATGGAATGACAGAGAAGTTGAAAAGGGGTGTTCCAGGGGGTCTGAGCAGTGGTGATGCTCTGGGGAACAGGAGTTGGGGCTGGCTGGGCTCATGGGCATCGGGAAGGTGTGGCCACGGTTCCCCCGTCTGTCCTCTTTCAGGACCCTTCACCTCAGGGGCACCGTCCCTCCTTCCCCAGACACAGAGCCACTTCTCAACTAATCTCTTCCTGTGCTGTTTAATTTTTTTTTTTAATTTTTATTGGGGTATAGTTAATTTGCAATCTTGTGTTAGTTTCAGGTGTACAGATTTTCTACATCTGTAACTCTATTTCTGTTTTGTAGATAAGTTCATCTGTAGGCTTTTTTTAGATTCCACATATAAGTGATGTCATACGATACTTATCTTTCTCTGTCTGACTTACTTCACTCAGTATGACAATCTCTAAAAAAGAACAAAATAATGCCATTTGCAGCAACATGGATGGACCTGTGCTGTTTGATTTTAAAGGGGAGTTGGGCAGCTGGAAGCCCATGGAAAACCAAGGCACATTCCCTTTCTTGCCCTTGCTTTCTTCTTGAGCTGCATTTCTCCTCTCTTTCAGCCTCATTCTCCACGCTGCAGCTGCATTGAACTGCTTGCTGCACCCTGAATGCTCTCTCCTATCTCTGGGCTTTTGCATATGCTGTTCTCTCTGCCTGGAGCACCTTTCCTTCCTTCTATCCATTTGCTCACCCCATCCTAGCTAACTCTTGCCCAGCCTTCAAGACTCAGCTTAGGTTTTGCCTGGCAAGTACCCACTACCCTCTCCCCAGTCTGCTGCCTCCCCACCCCCATGCTTCCGTTCTCATCATTTTTCTCACGCTGCATTGTAATTCTCTGTTTTCTTGTTGACCTCACCGACTACACTGCCTGGGTGAACACAGGGACTCTGCGATGCTCACCATTTATCCTCAGTGCCTTGCCTGACACAGAGAAGGTGTTCAGCACTGTTGAGTGAATGGATTAATGATGAAATGGGCACCACTAAGTGTCAGCAGGGGCATCTCTTGGGCGGGTTGCAGCTCACAGTCACGTGGGCAATTTGTGCCAGGCCTGGAGTCTCAGGTTCTGTCTCCCAGGCTCTTACTGAACCTGGATTTGAATCTGTTTGCCTGATGGGCAGCAAAGCCAATCTACTGACACCAGGTTGTGGTGAAGGAAAGTACAGCGTTTATTGCAGGGTACTAAGCTAGGGGAACAAGCAGCTAGTCCTCAAAAGACCTGACCTCCCCAATGGCTTTCAGGGAAGGGTTTTTAAAAGCAACATTAGGGGTGTGGGTTGCAGGGTGCCTGATCAGCTCGCGGATGTTCCTCTGATTGCTTGGTGGTGAGGTAACAGGGTGATATTTCAGAAGTCAACATCATCAGCCTTCTGGTCCCAACTGGTCTGGGGTCTATGTGCTTGTGGTCAGCAGTTTTCATTTGGTGGGAGTCTGGTTTCTGTAAAAACAGCTTAGGAATGTGCATCAGACATTGTTATCTATGTTCTTCAGGGAGGAACTAAAGGTCCTGTGACTCTGCTGTATGGCTGATCTATTGTTTAAATTACTACCAGTTTCCTGGCCCAACAGCTATTCTTGTAACAACATGTTCACATTTTCCTAATCATTAATTCTTTTTTTTTTAGTAAATTTATTTATTTTTATCTTTGGCTGCGTTGGGTCTTTGTTACTGCACACAGGCTTTCTCTAGTTGCGCTGAGCGGGGGCTACTCTTCGTTATGGTGCACGGGCTTCTCATAGCAGTGGCTTCTCTTGTTGCGGAGCACGGGCTCTAGGCGCATGGGCTTCAGTAGTTGTGGCACGTGGGCTCAGTAGTTGTGGCTCGTGGGCTGTAGAGTGCAGGCTTAGTAGTTGTGGCGCACGGCCTTAGTTGCTCCGCAGCATGTGGGATCCTCCCAGACCAGGGCTCGAACCCGTGTCTCCTGTGTTGGCAGGCGGATTCTTAACCACTGTGCCACCAGGGAAGCCCCTAATCATTAATTCTTGAGCCAGGCTTTTGAGATTCAGGGGAAGCCTGAAGCCTTTTACTTCAAGAGACGGAAGACACGGGGGGCTTCTATACCAGAGAGGGTCTGGAAGGGTCCTGCTCGGTTTCAAGTCCAGTACTTCCATGGTTTCTGGATAAAGCATCCTGTGTGTCTGGGGGGGTGACGTTCTCTGCTTGGTGTGCCAGCCCTGTCAGATTCAAATGCTTTAGCCAGTTTCTATAAATGTGAACATTTCAATTGGGCAGCAGCTGCCATGGTAACAGGCTGAATCTTAGAACTTGGGGACTAGGAACAGACCAGAGATCAGACAAATTTTAAGGAGCTCCTTTTGAATTGTGCTAGTGTTTGGAAACTCACCAGTGAGAACTGACTGTCCAAGTGCCCCATTATGCCAGGACTCTGTGCTTCCCTCTCTATGGGAGGGGATCTTTAAGGACTTTCACTGATTGTATTTGTGGCGTCTTCATCTTATCCTCTTGGATCCCAGGTTGTTTGGGGCTCAGATGCAGCAGGCTGAGATTTTCCTTGGTACACCGAGGTGATAAGACTGGGGAAAGGATTTGGTCAAGCAGGGGGATGAAGGTTCACAGACACCTTTAATATTCTGTTCCAGTCTAACTTCCAAGTAACAATCCAGCCTCATGGGTACCTCCTTCTTCTGGAGCTTTCTTAAGTGGCAGGGCAGTATTTCTGAAACATTAACTAATGTTATTTCCCCATGGCATTTTTTTTTTCCTCCCCATTCAGACTGTACGACTGTGTGGTCAATATTTTGCAACCCATACAGCTGTGGATATGCATACAGCTGTTCAGGTTGTGCACTGCATAAGTTCCATGGTGCTCCCTGAACTGTGCAGTGTGATGGCCCTGAAAAGGGATTTAACAACAAAAGAAAATGGACCTGCCTCAGGGATTTTTGCATTCAAAAGCCTTGGCCTTAGGGGAACAAAATGAACTCCAAGTTCCGATAAAAGGATGAGAGAATGTTGGATAACTAACAACAAGGATTCTTCACCCTCAGTCTAAAGAAAGATTCCTTGGGCTGTCAGAGGGAGAAGAGACAAGTGCATAGAAGTTAGTGGCTCACTGGGAAGAGGACCCTGCACTCTGCTCTCTGGGCCAAGTCCTGGTTAGGGCAGGAGGGTGTGGCAAGAACCTCCAGTCAGTTTGGAGAATCAAAAATCTCAGCGATGTGTGTCCCATTTCCCCGTGGAGCTCCAGAAAAGAAAGGGCTGCATGGTAATTCTAGGCAGACAGGACCTCCAAATGTGAGGGGCAGTGGGATGACTTTGGTGCTGTGGGCATAGCATCCGAGCTGGCCAAGGAGTTGTTGAAACTGACCAATCCTGGGGTCAGGTGAGTTTTCTGGGCCATCTTCTGTGTGGACCGTTAATGAAGGTGGATGGGGTGATGGCTGAATCCGAGGAGGCCTGAGTGGACGGGGGCCAGCCAGAATCGGACCTTCCTCCACCCCCAGCCCTAGACACTCCTGGGAACATAGATGCAAGTATGTGGGGAAGTGGAGCTGGGATCCTTAGTTTGGCCACGATTTGGTATTCTCTGGTGGGGTGAGAGATCAAAGTAGAGGTTAAGTTACATTAAAGAGAAACAAGGTGATGTTCTTGCAGTCAGGCCTGATCTGGGGTACAAGATCTGTTACTGCCACAAGAAATTGCTTCCAGATTTATAAAAATAAAGCCTGATTGGCTATCACTGGCTTATATTGGTGTTATCCACCAGGGCTGCCTCTTAGAAAAACTTAGGGAGCTTGTAAAAACACATGTGTGCTTTTAGGCTTAGAGAAGCAGACTATCTTAGATGGGTCTGGTTTGTATATTCCGTTGGCTAGATTAGTGCCTAAAAAGTAGCCAGTGAGAATCTTTCTTTGCTGAATTTGCTGTGTGCTTTTGGGAAAATTTCTTATTCTTTTTCCTGTTTCGTTATTTATAAAAGTGAGTCTGTCTTCCTGGGAGTGACTCTGAACACTCAGAAATCCTCAGACGAAAGATCTTAAAAGAAACATACAGCCATGCTGTTCATTAAAAAAGCATTCCGTGGGCTCCCCTGGTGGCACAGTGGTTGAGAGTCCGCCTGCCGATGCAGGGGACACGGGTTCGTGCCCCGGTCTGGGAAGATCCCACATGCCGCGGAGCGGCTGGGCCCATGAGCCATGGCTGCTGAGCCTGGGCTCCGCAAAGGGAGAGGCCACCAACAGTGAGAGGCCCGCGTATCGCAAAAAAAAAAAAAAAAAAAAAGCATTCCGTGATTACTGTTTAAAAAGGAGTCTTTGGCACTTAGAAATTCATTCTTTAATATTAACGGATGAAGTAATAAAATCATGATGATAGTAATAAACTAGTTACCTATGGGGGAGAAGGAATAGGTTGGAGGGACAGGGTCCAAAGCTGGACTTTTCAGAATGTACCTTTTCTGTAGATTTGACTTTGAAACAGTGTACGTATTTTACATGATTACCAAACAAAATGAACTGAGAAAAAGGGAAAAAAGCCCCGAAGTTACTGAAAGATGAAAATAACAATCCCTGAACACTGAACAAAACATGAAACGTTGGAACCTGATTGTATACCAAGTTGGAGGAGCACAAAGAGAAATTATTTCATAGGACTTTTAAAACACAGTATTTAACTGTACATACCTAGTAGAACATATCCTAAGGACAAAATAACTAAAAAATAGATCTTAAACTTTTTTCAGTAAAAATATCATTAGAAATAATATTAGTATGATTATTCAAAACTATTTCTCTCTCTCTCTCACTCTCTCTCCCTCTCTCCCTCTCTCCCTCTCTCCCTCTCTCCCTCCCTCCCTCCCTCCCTCTCTCTCCCTCTCCCTCTCTCTCTCTCTCTCTCTCACACACACACACACAGAGTAAAATAAATAAGTAATGATGTCATTAGAAACCAAGATTTTTAGCATGAAAGAAAAGATGCAAATATAAATTTAAGACTCCAAAAAAATTCTGTAATTTAAAATTTGATTCAGAAATAGTTTAGATTTATGATATATTTTCCCTTTTAAAATACACATATACACATACACAAAATACACTGTTTGCATTTCCTACATCTGTAAGCCCCCAAAACCTAGAACAATGACCAATTCCATAGCAATGAGAAGCTCGGGACTCAGTTTATGGTCTCCGAATACCATTCAACACTGGAAGGGGGACATTTCAACCAAATGCAGCGTGTGGAACTTTAGATCCTAATTTGAGCAGAACAACTGTAAAGAAACTTTTCTGTAATGATTGGAAAATTTGAAGACCAGTTTGATATTTGATGAAATTAAGTAATTATGATATTTGTGTTTTGGCTATGCTTTTAAAAAGAGACCTTATCATTTAAAGGTATTCATGAATGACAGCTCTTGGATTTGCTTCAAAATAATCCAGTAGGAATGGGGGAAAAATAGGGAGAGGTGTAGAAGAAAAAAGATTGGACATGTGTTCATCATTGATTACATGGGGGGTCATTGTATCAATACTATTCTCTGTACTTTTGCATATGTTTGAAATTTTCCATGAAAAGTTGCTTTAAATGGAAAGGAAAGAAGGAGTAGGAGAAGAAAGAGGAGGGGATTCCATCTCCCAAATCAAAGGAATCTTAGGTTATCCCCAAAGACAGAAGTCCAGGCGCCTCCACACACACAGCACAAGCCCTTCCCTGTGTCCCAGAAGTCACAGTGCCTGCCGGGCAGAAGGACACATGACTGGTGACCTAGGCAGTGATTCAGAAATCATGGCAGTGAGTTGGAAAATCCATTTAGAGCGGCTGGCTGAGCTGGCCTGGTGGAAGGGCAGCCGGGAGCACAAGCAGAGAGAACTGAGGAATGGGACCAGCTATGGGCCTGATCCCTCTTTCCTCTGGCCATGGCTTTTAAAGGGAACAAATCCTATTTTTTAAGGCAATATAATCCTACTTAGAAGGTGTCACTGGGAAGGGATCAACTGAATCTGGCTCTGGAGGCACTTGTGTGATTCCAGCTTTAAAATATTTTGTAATGCAAATGTTTTTTTTCTTCAGATTATAAAAACAACATATTCTTAATAATGTATGTTATTAAATGACATATTATGAAAAAACATAATGTTTTGTGAAAGGAGCCAGATACAACAGAATACAGAAGATATTATTCTATATAAAATTCAAAAAGAGTAAAACTATGTCGTTTAGAGATACATGATTAAGTGATGATTTTGAGGAAGAACAAGGGCGTCAACAACAAGACGGTGAGAACAGTTATCTTTAGTGAGGTGGGATGGGGGCTATGGTCAGAAAGGACACGGTGGGGCTCCTGAGGTACAGATACGGGGAGTGGTTATATGGGTGTTTATTCTACAAAAGCTGCAAATTTGTCTTTCTAGATGTGTAATATTTCACAATATAAATATAAAAACAATATACTTTGCCAGTAGAAAACTAGGAAAATAGGGAAAAGTACAAAATAGAAAAAGGCCACCTATGATCACTCCATATGACAGTAACCACAGTTGACATTTTGGTGTGAATCATTTTGGAAGGAGTTGAGCTTGGTGGTGAAGAAGTAGACTTTGGAGTTAAACAGATGCAGCAGTGTTCAAATCTTGGCCTTGGCAAGTATTAAAGGTGAGAACTTGGGCAAGTGAGTGAAGTTCTCATCAGCAAAGGGGGGATAATAATAATAATAATAATAATAATAATAATTAATAATAATACCTCTCTTGGCGAGTTGTCATGAGGATCAAATTAAATAATGCATGAAGAATACCCAGAATGTAATAAATGTTCAATATGTTAGCTATTTTTAGCTCATTCCAATCTTTTAAGAACTTATGTATATATGTATTACATATAACCTGTGTATTACATGCATATATGTAGAATAAATATTTTTATGAAATTATGATTGCACTCTTAACAATTCTGACTTGAGACAATTTTTTAAAAAGTAGTGATCTCTCACTGAACTTCTCAGAGGGACAGTTCTATACGATAAAGCCTGAATTATCTGGTATAACTTCCAAAGCTGTCTGTAACCCATGCTACTCCATCATTCTCCAAAGATTATCTGCCTGTACATTTGCTTACCACATTCCCACCAGACAAGGTGCCCCTTCTCCTTTTTTGCTCGTTGAAATTCTACGCATTCTTTGGGACCTAGCCTAACTGCTTGCCCCTACCCAGTTGGGGCAGGAGAGAGCAGTCCTCTCCCTGAGGATTTCCTGGGTGATGGAAGCCTCGGGGGAGAAGCCCCCATTTCCTCCTAGCTCCAAGGCACAGGTGGAACCTTAGTCAGTAGCTTACCAATACGGGTGATGAACAGGTCCCAAACTTGTTTCCTGCTGATCTGAAAACCATTGGAAATGAGTCTCGGGTCAGGGCTCAAGGTGGGGATAACCTACCCGGATGCTAGGCCCTTGAGCAGAATTTTAAACAATTCAAGGTAGTATGACACCTTCCCATCATCTAAAAGCTGGACAAAATTGCAGATGAAAGCATACAAGGGCTCGTTCCCTCATGTAGAAAAAGTCCAGCGGTTGTGGTCTGGGCCTGTTAATGAGGGCTTTGCCACCTCCCGGCGCATGGCCGTCCTAAGTCACTTCATGCACCATAGCCATTAGCTATCCATGCCAACCTGTAGGGCCAGGTCACAGAGGGAAAAAAAGTGGGGTGGTGGGAACGCCTTCCTTCAAAAGGAGTCTTTCCAAAAGTCCCATACAACATTTCCATTTCCATCTTATGGGCCAGAGCTTAGTCACCTGGCTCTGTGTAGATCCCAGGGAGTCTGGGAAATATTGCTGCCCCAATACAACTGGCGTCCTTTTATAAAGGAGGAAGGTGAGGAGGTTGTTGGGATAAGCATCAAGCAGCCCCTGCCTCAGCTGGAAGGCGCTGCCAACAGCGGTGTTACCTGCATGGCTACCTATACCTGCTCTTACCTATAACAGGAGCTGGCATAGAACAGGCCCTTCTGGGGGTGTCATTGGGGTGAGGTGGGAGCATCAATGTCACCTAGAAATCATCCTGGAGTCCTGAAAAGTCACTTGTCCTGCACTGCAGCGGTTTCCTCTGGTCTTGCATGTCTGCTTGCTCTGGAGTGCCCTGCCTTGGACCCCTTCTTGAAGGAGATCTTCCCCTCCCAAGTCCCCAACTCCAAAATGTGATTCCCAATAATTGCTCTGTACTTTTTAAAGTGCTTTTACACTCATGGTTCTGTTTTATTCTTACCAAAGCCCGGTTTCAGGGTAGCATCACAGGTAGTGTTTGTGGATTTTGCGATACGCCGTGGAAAGGCTGAGCGCTTTTAAGGCCTCATCTCACTTCATTCTCATAGTGACCCAGGAGGCCCCAACTACCGGAAGCCCATTTTTCACATGCAGAAATGGAGGCTCAGAGAGGTGAGCTCACTTGCCTGAGGTCACAAAGGACATAGTTGGGATTTGAACCCAATTCTGATCGATTTTGAAACCCCTGCTCCATCAGGCTAACGTGGCTCTTCTTCCCCTTTGGGAAAAAGAGACCCTGAGAGAGTTAAAATGCCTTGGAAAAGGTTGTAAAACATGTGGGTGGTAACGCTGTCAGGACCCAGGCTCCCAACACTTGCCACTGAGCTGCGTGGCCTCATGGCCCAGGACCTCAGAGTACCACCCCGGGCACGCTGACTGATGTGGCCCAGATTATCCTCAGATCCCTGCCCCATGCATGCCATTCTAACCTAGAGGCATCCAGGCTAATCAAGGCCAAAGGAGGACTGCTAAGGTTCTGGGAGAGGCTGCAGACTTAGCAAGAGGGAGTGAGAAGCATCTTTTGATTTGTGAGCTAAACCCCTTTGATCTGAAAATCAGTAGGAATAAATTGGTTAGAGCCACAGAAGGCTTTTCCTGCCATGCCCTGCATACAGTAGCTCTTGAACTTGCTGCTGTCCTCCAGCATTGTGACTCCAGGACAGCCCTTGCAGTGGCCCCCAAGGAAAAGCAGGCAGCAGATGGAGTTATCATTCTGCCAGCACCAAACAGGCACAACCCATGGTGTGACTTCAATATCTCTTGCCCACTGTTTGGCAGGGGCAGCTGTCCCAGAGTCTTAGCTGTAGGACGAGGGCCTGGATTTAAGAGATCTTTATAGAAAATGCCAACTGGACCGTAGCAAAGCTTCCTGGAGACCCCACAGGGAGCACCACGGGGCTATTTCAAGACTCCCCAGCCTCGTTCAAGGACTGAGCCCTATGACCAGCTAGGCATTTGGGATGCATGGGCTGCTGGGCTGAAATGCAGCCCTGGAGCTTATCTGTCCTGTCCATCACTCAGAAGCTTTCACTGGCCACCTGATCTGTTTCCGGAGCACCCCGGATCAGCAGACCCAAAGCTGGAAAGGAATGCTACAGTCATCTTGTCCACTCCTGGATCTCCATGGCAAAGCAGACCTACCGGGAATATTTTCCAGTTATAAATAATTTGGCAGCATATCCTAGGCACTCAATGAATAAAAACGGCATGAATGAGTACATGAACAATACGGTAACAGATGACCCAAGCCAGAGAGTTCTGCAGGAAACTCCAAGGACTCACATTCAATCCTCCGCTGTACTGGAGTCGAGACAAGTGTGAGCTTAAGAAACCAGCACCTGGGTGTTCCCAGCATTCTCCTCACTGAGCACGGACCTGTTACTTGATCCCTTGTCCCGTCACAGGCAGATTTCCTAGACTCTGGTGGCTATAGCATGGTGATTGAGACCGTGAGTTTCAGCATCCAGCACATCTGGGTTCAAATCCAGCCTCTGTCACTTGTTAGCTGTGTGACCTCAGGACAGTCACTTCATCTTTTTGAGACTCAGTTTGCTCATCAGCAGAATGGAGCAATAGTTGTACCTAACTCTTGGGTTTATAGGATTGCCTGAGACAATGCATGTGAAGGGTGCCTGGCACCTAGTAATAAGAGGGTCAATAAATAGTAATGGTTACTGTGACATCACCACCACAGTAAGTCTCCGGGTCACTCACTCCTGCCCACCTTCACCCCTAATCCAACCAGGTTCTCAGTGTAGACCTATGCTCTCCTGTTTTTCCAAAGCCAGATTTTTTCTAGTGGAACTTCACTAAGAAAAGAAGGGTTGATGAACCCTTCTAATGACCAAAAATAAAAAATTAAGCAAATAAGTGTTTGCCTACCATAAACTCATTTGACTGGCTTACCTTACCTGATATACCACTCTAGTAGGCTTCTCTTTCATCATATTTGTCTGAATATCCTTAATAATAATTTATTATTCATGGTTGATGATTTATTTACTGTATGCTACTATCATCCTGGCTTGGGGGATGCAGTGCTGGGTTAGTCAGACAATAAACAAACAATTAAATATTTGGAACATAAGATGGTTTTCAGTGCCCTACAGCCAAAGACCACCAGAGGTACAACTGTAGTTGAGCAAGGTTGGCTTTTTTGGCCCTTGGCAATGAGGGAGAATGTGTACTGGAGGACCATGGGGCTTCTCAGTAAGATGTTATAAAGGACTAATTATAGGATTTGGGGTTGTGTTGGGTGATTTGGGGGGGAGTTCAAGGAAGTGGAGCTTTGTTCCAGACTGAATGCTGTAAGGAAGTAGGGATAATTCTGCAAGTGGTATCTGTATTAGTTTCCTACTGCTGTTGTCACAAATCACCATAAACCTAGTGACACAACAAATACTCATTATATTAGGAGGTCAGAAGTCCACAATCAGTCTCACGGGGTTAAAGGCATCTGCAGGGGTTGTTCCTTCTGGAGGCTCCAAGGGAGAATCTGTCTTCTTGCCTTTCCCAACTTCTAGAGGCCACCTGCATTCCCTGGCTTGTGGCCCCTTCCTCCATTTTCAAAGTCTGCAGCATGGTGTCATCACATCTCCTCCACTGACTCTAACCCTACTCCCTCCCTCTTATAAGGACCACTGAAATTATATTGGGCCCACCTAAATAATTCATGATAACCTCCCCAGCTGAAAATCTTCCACTTAATCACATCTGCAGATTCCCTTTTGCCATATGAGGTGACATTTTCACAAGTTCTTGGGATTAGGGTATGGACGACTTGGGTGGGACGTATTATTCAGTCTACCCCAGTATCTTAATAATTCTCATCCAGGAGTCAAGAGGAATGGAGCAAAGCCAGAGCTGTAGTTGGTAAAGCAGCAGCAACCACTCAGTGTTAGCCAGAATATGGGGATGGTTGGGCTTTTTTGTGTTTTGGACCATGTTCGTATTTTTGTCTGTGTTTAAACATGATTAGGGAGTGGGCTTGTTTTTATCTTGACCCATTACAGACACAGAGTGGCCTTGTCTGGTGGTGTTTTTCTGTGAAACTCCTTATGGTCAACAAGAGAATACCATGGCCCGGCTTATGGTGCCAGGTAAATTCTTGGCTGTTAGGGATGCTTTTCTCTTCCTCCCGGTGATGAATTCTATGAAGAAAAGTAAGTCAGTTTGAGGAAGATAAGGCATAGTGGTTGGGTGTGCTTTTATCTTACAGGCCTCTTCAGGGAAGGCCTCACTGATGAATTTGACATTTGAGCAAAAACTCGAAGGATACGGAGGTGGAGGCTGTGTGGTCAGAGTGAAGTGCATTCCAGGCAGATGGATTATCAAGTGAAAAGGCTCTGAGATGGGGGCGTGCTTTGATGTTGGGTATGGCATGGGAAAAAGGGAATGGGCTCAACGATGGCTCTAAAAGTTGTAGCCCGGGGACCTCTCTGGTGGTGCAGTGGTTAAGTATCTGCCTGCCAACGCAGGGGACACCGGTTCGAGCTCTGGTCTGGGAAGATCCCACATGTTGCGCAGCAACTAAGCCCATGCACCATAACTACTGAGCCTGTGCTCTAGAGCCCGCGAGTCACAACTATTGAAGCCTGCACACCTATAGCCCGTGTTCCACAACAAGAGAAGCCACTGCGATGAGAAGCCTGCGCACCGCAACGAAGAGTAGCCCCTGTGCACTGCAACAAAGAGTAGCCCCTGCTCGCCGCAACTAGAGAAAGCCTGCGCGCAGCAACGAAGACGCAACGCAGCCAAAAGTAAATAAATAAATAAATATTTAAAAAAACAAAAGTTTTGGCCTGAGCAACTGGAAAAATGGAGTTTCCATTTATTGAGATGAGAAACACTGAATTTTATTATGACAGGAATTTAATTTTTAATAAACGTTTAATGTTAGAATAGTTTTCGATACATAGAAAAATTATAAAGGTAACAGAGAGTTTCCATATACCTCACACCCAGTTTCCCCTATTCTTAACGTATATTGGTATACATTTGTCACAATTAATGAACCAATATTGATACATTATTGTTGACAAAAGTCCATCTATTATTCAGATTTCTTTGGTTTTTACCTAATGTCCTTTTTCTGTTCTGGGGTCCCATCCAGGATATCATACTACATTAACCATAATGTGTCCTTAGGCTTCTCTTGGCTGTGACAGTTTTTCAGCATTTCCTTGTTTTCTTTTTTTAAATTTTTTTATGAACTTGTAAGTTTTGAGGAGTTCTGGTCAAGGATTTTGTAGAATATTCCTCAATTAGGATTTGTGTGATTTTTTTTTTTTCCCCTCATAATTAGGGCTGTGGTTTTTTTGGAGGAAGACCTCAGAAATAAAGTGCTCCAGAAATCTCTTGCATTCTTATATACTAATCATGAAAAATCTGAAAGGGAAATTAAGGAAACACTCCCATTTACCACTGCAACAAAAAGAATAAAATACCTAGGAATAAACCTACCTAAGGAGACAAAAGACCTGTATACAGAAAACTATAAGACACTGAGGAAAGAAATTAAAGACGATACAAACAGATGGAGAGATATACCATGTTCTTGGATTGGAAGAATCAACATTGTGAAAATGATGATACTACCCAAAGCAATCTACAGATTCAATGCAATCCCTATCAAACTACCAATGGCATGTTTCACAGAACTAGAACAAAATTTTCACAATTTGTATGGAAACACAAAAGACCCCGAAGAGCCAAAGCAATCTTCAGAAAGAAAAACGGAGCTGGAGGAATCAGGTTCCCTGACTTCAGACTATACTACAAAGCTACAGTAATCAAGACAGTATGGTACTGGCACAAAAACAGAAATATAGATCAATACAACAGGATAGAAAGCCCAGAGATAAACCCATGTGCATATGGTCACTTAATATATGACAAAGGAGGCAAGAATATACAATGGAGAAAAGACAGCCTCTTCAATAAGTGGTGCTGGGAAAACTGGATAGCTACATGTAAAAGAATGAAGTTAGAACACTCCCTAACACCATACACAAAAATAAACTCAAAATGGATTAAAGACCTAAATGTAAGGCCAGACACTATAAAGCTCCATGACATACATCACAGCAAGATTCTTTTTGACCCACCTCCTAGAGAAATGGAAATAAAAACAAAAATAAACAAATGGGACCTAATGAAACTTAAAAGCTTTTGCATAGCAAAGGAAACCATAAACAAGATGAAAAGACAACCCTCAGAATGGGAGAAAATATTTGCAAACGAAGCAACTGACAAAGGATTAATCTCAAAAACATACAAGCAGCTCATGCAGCTCAATATCAAAAAAAAAAACACAACCCAATCAAAAAATGGGCAGAAGACCTAAATAGACATTTCTCCAAAGAAGAAATACAGATTGTCAACAAACACATGAAAGGATGCTCAACATCACTAATCATCAGAGAAATGCAAATCAAAACTACAATGAGGTATCACCTCACACTGGTCAGAATGGCCATCATCAAAAAATCTAGAAACAATAAATGCTGGACAGGGTGTGGAGAAAAGGGAACCCCCTTGCACTGTTGGTGGGAATGTAAATTGATACAGACACTATGGAGAACAGTATGGAGGTTCCTCAAAAAACTAAGAATAGAACTACCATACAACCCAGCAATCCCACTACTGGGCATATACCCTGAGAAAACCATAATTCAAAAAGAGTCATGTACCACAATGTTTACTGCAGCTCTATTTACAATAGCCAGGACATGGAAGCAACCTAAGTGTCCATCGACAGATGAATGAATAAAGAAAATGTGGCACATATATACAATAGAATATTACTCCGCCATAAAAAGAAACGAAATTGAGTTATTTGTAGTGAGGTGGATGGACTTAGAGACTGTCATACAGAGTGAAGTAAGTCAGAAATAGAAAAACAAATACCGTTTGCTAACATATATGGAATCTAAAAAAAACACAAATGTTCAGAAGAACCTAGGTGCAGGACAGGAGTAAAGACGCAGACATAGAGAATGGACTTGAGGACATGGGGAAGGGTAAGGGTAAGCTGAGACGAAGTGAGAGAGTAGCATTGACATATATACACTACCAAATGTAAAATAGATAGTGGGAAGCAGCCACATAGCACAGGGAGATCAGCTTGGTGCTTTGTGTCCACGTAGAGGGGTGGGATAGGGAGGGTGGGAGGGAGATGCAAGAGGGAGGAGATACAGGGATATATGTATAGCTGATTCACTTTGTTATACAGCAGAAACTAACACACCATTGTAAAGCAATTATACTCCAATAAAAATGTTAAAAAAAAGTACTCTTCTCATCATATTACATCAAGAAAGCGCTATTACTGGTATGTTTTATGCTTTTGGGAATAATCCAGTGAAAAGAAAAAACCGATGATTCAGTAGCAAGTGAGGACCAATACCTACAATGTTTATTGAGACTTTACTATTTGCTAACTGCTAACCGCTTTGCATGTACCATCTTATCGGTTACTCACAAACCCCTACAAGGTAAACATGATCCCCATTTAAAATATTAGAAAACTGAGGGCCAGAGAAATCAAGCAACTTAGCCAAGGTCAAACAGCTAGTGAGTGGCGGATCCAAGATTCAAACCCAAGTTCTTTTGATACCAAAGTCCATGTTCTTAGCCAGTATACCCTTTTTTAAATCTTTGGGAAATTCCCTCTTCTCTTTCCTTCATTTGCTTCTTTCCTCTTCCGGAGGAAGAGTTTTTAGAACGATGGATATAGTGTGAGCTGATAACCCTTTCTGCGGTTGGGCTGCGGAGCCACCATACTTCTCCTGAGCCACATAAACAAGGCAATAGTTTCTGATGACTGTGAGGTGCTTAATATGTTCCTCTGTTCCAATGAGGGGCCCAAGATCTTTCCTTCTTTCCTTCCTTCCTGCCTTCCATCCATCCATCCCAGAAACATACAGAGTACCTGATATATGTTAGATGCTAGGGATACAATAGAAAATGGACACAGTGAATGCCTGCCCTCATGAAACTTAGTCGCCTTCCTGAGCACCTTTGGACAGAGGAGGCCAATTTTATGGCGAAAAGTGACAGTGACCTTTCACTGTCCTCTGGTCTCAGGCAGGTAATATAAGGAAGGCAGAGGGGTTGGGTGTAGCACAAAAGGGATAAGCAGGGACTCTGGTTAACTGGAAAGTACATGGCCCACCTAAAGGGGACAGCCGCTCCTGAATTCCACCTGAATGGGGTCCCAAGGCCCAGTGTTGTCAGATATTTGTATTTCGTCAAAAGAAGGTGGAAATCAACATTTTAATGTGAGAACTCCCAATTTAAAGATTTAGGGAATTCATTCTAATAAATCCTCCCCTGCCTGTCCTCCCTTTTTGTGCCCCCAACATTCCCCCCACCCCCATCTATGGGTCTGATCCAGTCTATGCGCTGTTGGTTTGCAATTTTTGCTTTATAGCAACCCTGTGGATTACCTAGAATGACAGTGCCCGTTTAAGAGATACTATTTCATCCTTGCTACTCTTTGATCTTTTTAAAAATTCAAATTGGGACTTTAGCCCTGTAACTATCACTGCTTAAGAATAATTTCTCTGAAATATGCCTTCTGTCTAGTGAAATTACTGAAGTGTACCTAGAGAATGCAGGCATGAACATGCGTTTAGCTATGTGGGTGTTACTTTAATTTTTAAAGCTACCTCGTTTAAGAAAAAAGTCAGAAAGAAATGTATTATAGGGAGCCTCTTTGGGCTTTTGGAGCCCACTTTGATAGGAATAGTAAGAGCAGAGGGACAGGACAACACAACTCAGAAACTTAGAACTGGGGCACAGCCAGTCTTTCATGTCTAGGTCACTGAATTGAATCCAGCCGAAGGCAAACTGTCTAAAACATGTAAACATCAACAGCTGCTCAGTGGACTGTGTGTGAAGGACTTGGGATTTCGATTTGCTGTCATATTTAGATTTTCTGTACCACTTTGTGGCTGAGCTGAGGTGCCACCGCCCTTCATACCAAATACGTAAATGCTACCAGCATTGTCATACCCTATTTAGTGGCTGTAGACACCAAAGTGGAGAGAGGATGGGCTGCTATGTTTAGAGAGACCAAGAAGAAGCCAAGATTCAAGTCTTGATCTTGAATTTAGGTTCTTTGCTCACCATGTGTAATACAGTATTTCCTAAACGTCATGTGCTCTTACGTTGCCATAATGATTCTTACCACAGCTTTGTACCACCTGCGCTCTTATCTACACAATTTAAAAAAATTGATCCAGGGACTTCCCTGGTGGAGTAGTGGTTAAGGCGCTGCACTCCCCATGCAGGGGGCCCGGGTTTGATCCCTGGTCAGGGAACTAAGATCCCACATGCATGCTGCAACTAAGAGTTTACATACCACAACTAAGGAGCCCACCTGCTGCAACTAAGGTCTGGTGCAACTAAATAAATAAATATTAAAAAAATTCTGACCCATATTTTTGCTTAAATAATTTCTTTCATAAGGAAAATTTATCTCACTACCATTATTATTTGCCATAAATAGAAGGTAACAGTACGGTATGATAAATTACATAAGCATTACAGTTTTGTAAATGTTTGTCCATGTATTAATTACACTTATTTTGCATGCCATTAGTGGAATGCATTAGGTCTAAACCCTGAGGAAAGAAGAGTATGCCTAGCTCTGCGTTATAGGTAGGCCGTAGGTCAGGTTCACCATTCTCCTGTATCTTTTTCTAGGAAGCTGTTAGTTCATTAATTCATTCATTGACTTGCCAGTCATTAGATTCCCTACTCTGAACCAGGCAGACGTTCCCAACCCTGTGATCCCTCTTAAGTGAGATTGTTTCCTTGGGTCATGAATGCTGGGTTGTTTTGCCCTGATTTTTGTCATGCTTCTTTGGCTGCAAACTGGGCCCATCTTCAGCTCTTTTACTGAGTAACTTGTGAGAAGAGATATTTGGCAAGATGTTTTCCAGGGAACTTTTCTGTGGTCTCAGGCCAAGACAAACTTCCCAGTGTCTCTCCTGGGTTGCTCTTACCCAGGTTGGTATTCTAAAGCAGATGCCTCTGTAGAGGGCTCCGCAGTTCATAAGCGCCCCTACTGGTGAACCAACTTTTGGGTAGTGCTCTTCAACTTATCAGCCTTGCGGGGAAAAAAGAATTTGCCTGGTTATTTAGCATCAGGTAGATCAGACCCCAGATGTCTGACTGATGTTTTGACTCAGGGTTTTTGATATTTGGAGTGCTAACTTAAGTTCCCCAGAGATGTGGCTTGCTGGACCATTGGAGCTGCTTTATTCATTGTGGCTAGACCAGGAGAAATGGCATTTGTGACTTCAACCAAAGGGAGACACCGACAGTCAAGCTAGAAATACTTTGAGAATGGATTTTTCTAAAGAAAAGTGGATCAGTGGTTTTCTAACTTTTGACTTATATGTGTGTGTATATATATAAATCTCAGTACACACACACACACGAGTTCATGAAATAGTACTTACTCTGTGCAAAAACACTGTGCATTTTTATTCCATTCTTTTATTTAAAAAATGCTGGTCACAGCCCTCTAGTATTGATTTTGCTATATCCACAGTTTTAAAAACACCAGTATAGCTGGCCAAGTTCAAAGCCAGCACCTTCTGCCCTATTTGCTGTTGGCAGACCTGTCCACAGTACTGATTTCTGCCCACTATATAGATTTGGTATGTGAAAAAAGGCATCCTAAAACCTCTTGAGCTAGCCACCAGAAGATGCACTTTTATGCTCAGTTTCTCCTCTTTCCGACCCTGAAAAATATTCTCTGACTATACAGCTGAATGTATCAATGTGGAAATCTGTGCATCGAAAACAGCCCTTGTTAGCTCTCAGCCACTGTTCAGAGCACTTTGCATGTATTGTCTCCCTTAATCCTCGTAATAACGCTGTTTGCAAGAGGTTGACGCCATTCTTATCTCCATTTAAAGATAAATAAGTGGATTCCCAAGGAGATTTCATAAATTGCTCAAGGTTACACAGTTACGAGGGGGTGGAGTGGAGATTTAAATCCAGACCTCTCTGACTTCAAAGATTTTTAATAAAATGTTCTCCTTAAGTTGTGTAAGTATGGGAGTTGAATAATTTAGTTCAATTCTGCTGTGTAGTATTTACTTTCTCGCAGAAGGTTCAAATAACAGTACTTAGCCCAGTGCCCAGATCTGTGGCAGATTGTCACAGTGCACAGCTGCATGTGATGCTCAGTGCGTGACTGGCCAACAGCGAGGTCTAAGCCTTGCTGATGGCCAAGAGCACATCCCTCTGAACCTAAAACACCCTGCCATCTGGAGAAATGCTTCTCTTACGTTTTGAGGGATTGCTAAACGCAGCAGGCTCTCCTGCAGCAAAACCTACCTTCCACATGCCTATATGTTGGCTTAGAGAAAATCCAGCCAAAGAGAACACAGTCAACTCAAGAGAGTAGGAAGAGAGCACACATGTTCAAAGAGCACCTCTGTTTGCAATTGAGGTAAATACACTCTGTAGCTCAAACCAGAGAGTTCAATATAGCTACGTAAATGGCCGGTATAGTACCGGTGCAAGCTTCCCCAAGGTCACCTGGGCATTGCAATATTTTACAGTCCAGACATCTGACATGAACCAGATGGCTCCCTTCTTTTTTCTTAATAACATGTTTACTTCTTCTCATCCTCTGTCTGACATTTATGGAGTACCTGGTCAGATGAGCAAAGAAAAATAAGGCAAGGCTCATCTGCTCTTGAAGCTGATGCAATCTCCTCCCCTCCAGAACTGCCTATTAACGGGGCTTTGTGCATTGCCTGAGACCTCACCTGTCTCTTTCTATTTTCTGTTTCTGCAGACTCCTCCCTACTTTCCCCAGAGATGATCGCAAATTAATGTGTGCAGGGAGACAAGCACATGAGGACATCAGGATGTTAAAGAAGTGGGTTTTCCCCGTGTTGAAATGATAGGCTCGGCCCCCTGTGGTTCCTCAACTCCCAAACAAACATGCTGATTAGATCCGCATAAACAAGCAAAGTCTCAAAAGAGAGTAGTTTCAAAGAGGTTAAATGTAGAAAGCTATTCAGAACTCTATTTACATTGCCGGTTAATATTTCTTACCCTTTGTTCTTCATCTGTAAGTATTGTTCTGTTCTCAGCCTGCATTCTCTTACCTACTATACAGGATTCCTGAGAATGTTTTGCCATCATCTGTATCAGAGTTGACAGGTGGCACTTACATAGTTTTGGTGGTTGATCAATGGATACTTTATAAGAACAGGTACTGGTATCTCTTTTGATCTCCTTTGACTGCGCATGGCAGGTGCTGAATACATGTTTGTTGAACTGATTAATTTAAAAATTGATCTGGAGGACTTCCCTGGTGGCGCAGTGGTTAAGAATCTGCCTGCCAGTGCAGGGGGACACGGGTTCAAGCCCTGGTCCGGGAAGATCCCACATGACGCAGAGCAACTAAGCCCGTGCACCACAACTACTGAAGCCCACGCGCCTGGAGCCCACGCTCTGCAACAAGAGAAGCCACCGCAATGAGAAGCCCGCACACCGCAAGGAAGAGTAGCCCCCCTCCTCGCAACTAGAGAAAGCCTGCGCGCGGCAATGAAGACCCAGCGCAGCCAAAAATAAATTAATAAATTAAAATAAATAAAATAAATTTGATCTAGGTAAGTATCACCGTGGTAGTTTTAGTGCCAAGATGTTGGATACAGCCCAGGTCCATCTGTAAAGGGTTTTCATTGTTCATGGATGATGTAAAATGGAACATTCTCGAAAGAAAATACTCATAAAATGAGAACTCTGAGAGTCAACAAACGTCTCTGGATTAGGGGCAAAGGTCCTATCAGCCAGTGTCAACCACCATCTTTTCTGATAGTGCCCTTTTGCTTGTCCTAGGTTGTGATTACAGGAATACGGAAGAGATAATAAAGCTAAACCTAAGAGAAGGTTGTGAAATATTACAGTGAGAGAAGTTTTGGGGACATTTGGACAAAATGTGACTGAGTTATATGGAAGATGATTAAAACCTTGTTCCCATCATTGAGCAAACATCAATTATCAGTAACATCTCCTAGAATTCCACAATCCAGACAGATCACTCTCTATTCCCTATGCTTGGCTTAGGGCCCCGAAATGTTCCAAGGTTCTTCAAATTTTAGAGCTAGAAAGAAATTTCATTACCACTGAACCCAAGGGATCTTGTTTCATAAATGGGTCTTGGGCTAATTGAATTCCTTCATTTGTTCATTAATTCAATCTCTATGTCTTAAAGATCTACTAGATGCCAGACACTGAGCTTCTGTTACTACAGGGCCTCATTAGTAAAAAAAAAAACAGAAGAAGTTCTAACTACCTTCTTTGCTCTTCGGTGGTTTACATTCTGATGGAGTGACACAGAGCGAAAACCAGTCAAATAAATAAGTAAGATAGTTTCAGATGGTGGTGAATACTGGGAAGAAGATAAAACAAGCTAATGAGACAGTGACTGGGAAAGGGGTTGGCCATGGGAATAAGGGAACATGCCTCTAGAATGGATTTTTGAATTGGGATCTGAGTTGACAAGGAGTCAGCCTTGCAAAGGTCAAAGTGAAGAATTTTCTGGCTGCTACTCTGGCAAATACCACAAGGGAATAAGTTGTTATATGCAAGAACAGAAGGAAGGCCAGTGTGACTGGATCGCAGTGAGGGAAGGGGTGGCGCTGCAGTGGTCATATCATGCATGATTTTGCAAGTCACGGCAAGTGTTTTGGATGTCGTTCTTTGTGCACTGTGAAACCACTCGGAAGTGTTAAGCAGGGAAGCAAAGTGATTTGATATTATTTTGAAAGGGCTACTCAAGCTGTCTAAGAAAAATAGGCTATTGGAGGTGGCAACAGAGAAGCATGGAGTAGAGGGAAGAGGCTTCTGCTTTGATCCAAATGAGTGATAACTCCTCAATCATAGAGTGTGTTAATGGTAGAGCCAGGGGTAAAAAAAATTAGGTTTCTTCTAACAGTAAATGGATTCGGTACAGTAGAAAAAATGTAAAAATAAAAGAATAATTATCATTTGTTAAGTACTTACTGTTGCCAGGCTCTGTGCAATGTGCTTTATATGTATCATTTTATTTAATAGTTGTCATAATATGTAAGGTAGATTCTATTCTTCTTTCTGTTTTACAGATGAGGAAACTGAAGCTTCAAGAATTTAAGTATACTGTCCAAGTTCACACAGATGGCAAATGACAGAAAGGCAGAATGGGGATTAAAATGCAAACCAAGTCCCAGAGCCCATAAGCCACAAAGACCAGTCTCATTACTTGTAGTGAGGGGCAGTGTATTCTAATGGTTAAGCTTGTGGGTGTTGGAATCAGAAAGCCTGCTTTCAAATCCCAGCTCCCTTGCTTACTAACTCTGTGACCTTGGGCAAGTCCCTTCATTTTTTAATAACATGGTTGAATTTTTTGCTGTATTGCATCCCTCTCCACTCCCCCCCACCCCACCTGCCGTTTCTCCACGGTGATTAGCAGTAAAACGCTGGAAAGAAATAATGACCCTTGGGCTTTGTCTTTGCAGAGAACAGAGAAGCTGGGAAGACTGTGTCCCATGTTACAACCAACTTAGAGAGTGGATGGTACCAATGCCTGAGGCAAAGGAACAAATGCCGATTCTCTGGATGCCTGGGGGAAAAGGAGAAGGGAGGGGGGAGATTCTGAACTAGGCCTAATAAGCAGCCTTGAGGCTGAGTGGGCAGAAAGTCCTCATAGGTTCCTTGGTACATGTGTGGTCTGGTGGTCTCTGAAACCCAAGTTCATTGTTTTCACTGGCTGTTCAGTGTTTATGCTCTTACACATGATGGTCAGCAGGGGGCAGAGTAGCCAATGTATTACTTGTGAGTAAGGGGTTGTCTGCTTTTCACATAAGGGTCTGGGTAAGAGTTTCTGTAGCCTAAAACTGAGCCTATGTGGGCAGGTTCTGGGTAGAGGAGTCCACCTTTTCTCTTCTCCTAGATCCTGTTCTACCCTCTTTCCTCTTGTCTCCTGTTCTATTCTGCTTCCTCCCCTCCTTTGCTCTGCGTCACACCCCCAGACCTTTTATCTTCGTAAAGCATACTCACACTCATTGCCTCCTTGGGTCCTCCTAAATATTCTGTGAGAGAGACAGGGTCAGGTTAAATATTTATCATTTGCAGATGAAGAAACAAAGGCCTTCCGAAGTGCCTGGTCCCTAGCCCCTGTTCGTTCCTCCAATGTACTTATAGGACATGAAATCCAATAGCTGAGACTGATCTTGTTTACCGTTCTAAAGAAGGCTATTATGCCACCAGGCACCACACACACTTTGGAATTAGAGCAAAAGCTCCCAGAGCAGTAAACCGAGAAGGAGCTGTTTCAGAGTTGTGAGCTCTCAGGTCCTATCAATTTCATAGGACCCTCCACTGAAAGGGTGAAAAATCAAAACCCTTGAATACACATTTGGGACCAGGTAGGTACAGATCAATCTTTATGCTTTTTTAAAAAAATAAATTTATTTATTTTTATCTGTGGCTGCATTGGGTCTTCGTTGCTGCGCGCAGGCTTTCTCTAGTTGCGGAGATTGGGGGCTACTCTTTGTTGCAGTGCACGGGCTTCTCATTGCAGTGGCTTCTCTTGTTGCGGAGCATGGGCTCTAGGCACGCGGGCTTCAGTAGTTGTGGCACACGGATTTAGTAGTTGTGGCTCGTGGGCTCTAGAGTGCAGGCTTAGTAGTTGTGATGCACAGGCATGTGGGATCTTCCAGGACCAGGGCTCCAACCTGTGTCCTCTGCATTGGCAGGCGGATTCTTAACCACTGCGCCACCAGGGAAGCCCTTTATGCTTTTTAAGAAAAGAAGCTACCAGAGCCTCTGGCTCAGGGCCCAGTTGGTTGGAGAGCCAGCCAAGCTAAGGCTATGTCCTTTGTGCGGAAGTGTCAGATTGCGAGCAAGTTTCCTCATTTCTTTAAGCCTCAGTTTCCTTTCATATGAGGGCAATGGTGATAGAGAAGTTGTGAGAGAGTCCACACATACCCTGCATTCAACCAGTATTGTTACTGGTGTCAAAATAGGCGTTTGACTGTTTCCACAGCTATTCATTGTGGAAGATTGATTGCATCAATGGCCCCAGTTAGTGACTCCCTGTATCCATACCCTTTGCAGTGAGAATTTCTAGTCCCTGCCCACTCTGACTCCAGGCTCGCCTTATGTCTTGCTTTGGGCCATAGCATGTGGCATCTTTCAGTTTCAAGCCAGGGCCTCCAGGTGCCTTGCACTCTTCTGCAATCTCTTGCTTGCTTTTGAAACCCTGCCACTGTCGTATGAAAAAGCCTGGACTAGCCTGCTGGAGGGTTAGGACCACGTGGAGCACAGGCCAGTTGTCCCAGACGAGGCCATCAGGACCAGGCCATCAGTAACCTACAGACCCCAGTGGTGTGAGAGCCCAATTAAGGTCAGCAGGACTGCCTACATGACCCACAGCTGCCCTCAGTTACGTGAGTAAGTCTAGCAGAGACCAGAAGAACTGCTCAGCTGACCCATACAGATTCGAGCAATCACAAGTACTCGCTGTTTCACGTTGCTTAGTTTTGGGGAGAGTTTACTCTGCAGCAGTAGCTAACTGATACGGTACTTAAAGTTTTACGTAGGCCAGATGAAGGAGCGGGGTGATGCTGGGTGAGACTGTTTGGAAGGTTACTAACTATATTACTAAATACTTAAGGCAACTTGATATTTTTAGAGTCTCAAGTTTAGGGATCAAAGACAGTGGTTCAGAGTAAACACTGGAATGAAACAGACCTGGTTCCAAATCCCTGCTCTCCCAGTTACTAAACGTGCACCTTTGGTTAAATTTCTGAACCTTTTGATGACTCAATTTCCTCTTCCATAAAATGGAGATAATAATAGTTATTGGGAGGGTTGCTGTGAGGCTCCAGTGAGCAGATGCATGCCTAGTGTTTAGTATGGTGCCTGGCACACAGTGCTCAGAAAATACCATGCACTCTTCCTGATGATGATGAACCTCCAAAGGACATCTCCACATAGAAACGTGGTTGCTGCACGTCCAATTGGTAATGTAGGACAGGATTTTGCAATTAATGCATCTAAAGCTCTGATAAAAAAATGACGATTACATATATATATTTTTTTCCCTCCTTCCTTTCATTATAAAAGTAACATATACCTTAAGAAAAATCTCTTCTAGGGAAAAATTCCTGATTCAAGGAAAATTTGTATTGTGAGTTATGACTTATAATTATGAATATTGATCTCCACTTCAGTGCATCGAAGTATGTACCTTACTTTTTTAAAGAAAGAAACGTACACACCACCGCTCAGTTGTGAGACAGGGGCATAAATCTGTCTTTGTTGCAAATTGTAACAATTTACCCCATATTTCATTGGACAAGGAAGCAGAGCAATCATCCACAATATCTAACGTAGGAAAAAAAATCCTCTGACTGTATAGCTCTCATGCAGAGGCTTAACTCAACAGGATATCTCAAAAGGAAATCAGATTTTGGTTTAATGTGCAGGGCAAAACTTCCTTCAGTGATCAATTCCTTACTGGCTTTCAGATGGCACTCATTGATGTTTATTCGTAATGGAGAAAGAAAATCGTGGGGAGACAAGGAGTCAGGGTGGAAATTCTTCCGAGTCTAGAGAGGAATGCTGTGTTTACTCCTTGTTCCTGAGCAGAATCAGGCTGGGTGAGCATTCACTGGTTTTGCTGACTCTCAGTTGATTTAATTTAAAAAATAGTTGTAAGAAACCTAATCCTTTCCCTAAACAGCACCTCTTGGCCTCTTTCATTTTGTCTTGTCTTCGTCATGTCTTTGGAGTACCTGATGTTACCTACATACCTGTGAATACCCACAACTCTCTGTGCATACAGTCTAGGGGTTCCCAGTCCCTGGAGTGTATCAAGGAGCTCCATGTTCCTGTTTTAGACGGAGTGGCAAGCTCCCCAAATCCCACAACCCACTAGTGGATCTAGCCCCTTCTCACGCAGATCAGATGGAAGCTTTCCACCCCTGTATAGGCCACTTGTGTGTGTTACTGCAGGGATCACAGTGAACCGCACTTGACATTATCACAGAAACTCATCTGTGAGCTGTCTGAAAGCGATACTGACTCCCCAGTGGGCTACAGAGGAAAGCTGTGATCGCACTACAGTTTGTGTGATCTGCTGCGTGGTCCTGCTCTGGTGATCCTGAGGTTCTTAGGTCACGCTTTCCTGCAGCCTCTCAGAGGGCAGCAGCGTGGTCGAGGTGGGAAAGAGGTGAGCTTTGGTGGGGCGGGGGTGGGGGGGCAAGAGCTGATGAGCACCCAGAGTCCAGCAGTGGGCTGCACTAGGTGTTTACGGTGAGTTCCCTCCGGATTGGTTGGCATTTGCGCCTTATCGGTGGTTAAGTATTATGACTGTCACCCCTGGTTACACGTGACAGAAACCTAAACTTCTTATTGTACCTCTCAGATCCAGGGGAGGAAGCATTATCTATCTGTCTGTCTCTCTCTGTCTTCCTCCCCTCCCCCGCCGCCCCCCTCATACGTGGCGCTCTCTGCTTATTTTGGAGCACAGCCGAAGATGGCTGCTCATAGCTCCTGTTAATTTCAGTCCATTTCAAGCCTCTCCTAGAAACCAACCAGGGTCTCTGGATTGTAGTTCTGAATTCCCGTGGGGGGAAGTATCTAACTGGCCAGGTTTGGGTCAGGTGTGGAGCTCTGGACTGTGGCTAGGGGGTCACAGTCACATTATACAATCATACCATTTAGCCTGCCCCTGTGAGTGATGGGAGAGGGGCAGTTACTGGAGAAGGACACGGTGACAGGCGGCTTCTGAAATGGCTCTCAAGGATCACTACTTCCTGGCATCCACAGGAATTATCCTCTGTGTAACCCCCTCCCCTTAAGTGTGAGCGACTCTTGCTTCTAATGAACAGACTGTGGCAAAATTAGGTTACAAAAGACTGGGACTTCCATCTCGCTCAGACTCTTTCTCTCTGGTTCTTGTTTATTTGCTCTGATACAGCAAGCTAACACGTTGTGCCCTATGGAGAGGTCCATGGGGCAAGGAACTCGGGATGGCATCTGGCCAAGGGCCAGCAAGGAGCTAAATCCTGCCAGCAAGCATGGGCGTGAGCTTGGAAGCAGATCCTTTCCTACTCGAGCCTTGAGATACTGCAGTCCCAGCTGATACCTTGATTATAGGCTTGGGAGGGACCCAGAGCCAGAGGCACCCAGCTGTGCTCCGATTCCCTACCCGCAAAAACCATAAGATAACAGATGTTGTTTTAAGCCACTAAGTTTTCCTCCACCATTCCGGAAGTTCCACCCCTAAGCTAGTAAATTTTGGACTAGTTTGTTACGCAGCAATAGATAACTAGGCAGGCACGCGGTGATTGAAGAGGCTCTGAGGTCAGATGACCTGTGTCTTGTCCTAACTTCACCAGGTGCTAGCTGTGAGGTTTTGTTCAAGATCTTGAACCTGTTCAAGTCACATTCTCTTCTGTAAAATAGAGATAATAGTAATAATCTGGTTGTTGGGAGGACTAAATGAGTAACCCAGTGCCAGCATTAAGTTTAACTATATTAATATTCATTCGTGCATTAACTAATATTAGCAATATCAATAAAATGTAGCTACTGTTACTAAGCTTTCACAGCTCTGTTAACTCTATACTCTTGGGTTATTGTTGCTTCAGTTTCTTCAAAGAAGTGGAGAACTCTATGCCCTTTACAGGGATGATACAGAGAGGAACAAAAACCATCCAAAAATCTCTTTAAAGCAAGTGGCTATTTAACTGCTAAATACGGAGGGCTGTTTTCATTTTACTCTTTTTGGTTTTATAGTAAAGAACAATTTCATATCGTGGAGAAGTCAAATAACAGAATTTGTGCTCTCCGATTCAAAATATCAAAAAATATTTGAGTTGATAGAATTTGTTTTTGCAGCTTCCTTCCCACAAAGGCGTCCAACAGCCTTCTGCAGCCAATTATTTTGTGCTTTGAAATGCCAGGGCACTATGCAGGTGGCCATCCATCACCGAGACAGAGCCTAAGATGAAGAGCAGGGCGATGATCATTGGCACTTAAAAGGTTTCTGCCTTCTGAGGCCAAAGCCCATTGTGTCAGAGTTTTCTTGGGATGCGCTCACTAATTCGAAGCTCCAATGCTCAGTTACCGTGTTTTCATTGCTCCTTGGGGATGCTGGTTTTCTCCCACTGGCAGCTGTGGACCTTGGGTGATGATGGGAGATGTCAGATTTGCAGATCTCCCACCCATCTCACCTCCGTCTTTTCCCCCACTCCATCCCAAGACTACCGCCCAAGCCCGGATTTCCCACCCGTCTCCTTCTGTCACGCTGTGTCTTTATTACAGTGCCTGGGGCTCAGCCCGCCTGCTCTCATCTCCACTCCTTCACACTGCTGGACCGCTTCCTTCCTGAGCCTGGTTGCTAAGTGGGGAGCAGCCTCCTGGTTCTCCCACTTGTGCTGTTCTAAAGTCAAGTACAATAGAAGCCCTTTCTGTGTTAAGGGTGACACTACTCCTTGCTGAGAAAACACAGGGCAGCAGAAAGAGTAAATGAGGGTTGTGGTAGCCAGATATCCTTCGAAAAAAAAATACCAGGCTCCCTGAGAAGAGCCTGCCGCTGCCACCAGGCTGGGGTCTGTGTAAGTTCACCACATTTCATCTCCTCCCCCACCCAACCCTGTCCCTAAGGATGGTAGAGTGAAATGGCCAGTCTCCAAACAATTAAACAAAAACAATTTTTTGCTTCCAGAATCACTGTCCCCATCACTCAGTGAAATAAGCCAGTTAAAAATAATTGCCAGCAACAACCAAACAAGGAAAAGACCTTGTCCTCATGCTATAGACTGAAGAGCGCCCGACAAAGAAGAGCAGATTCTGGTGTGACTTACATCCCCCTCTCCCCTTTCCAGAGAGTGACACAAAGGAAGGAAGGAAGGTGCAAAACCTTGAGAATTCCCACCAACGCCCCTCATTTGAATAGAAGCTGACAAAATTGGGAGTAGGGAACTTAGAGAAAAGGCAAGGAAATCTCTTCCAAGGGTAGAGGTTTCCACCTATGATCTCAGGTTTTCCTGAGCCAGGAAAAGTCCCCAGGTGTTATCATCTGCCAGGATTCCATGATGAGTCAGGGAACTGAGATGAAGCCCGGGAACACCGGCTCCTCCCCCCACCCCCATGGAAAGGGGGTACCCCAGCCTGGACGTTGACAAAATCTTAGAAGAGAAGGTAAGCCCAGTCCTATACCAAAGGCTGCAGGAAGTTTGCCAAGCTCGTTCCCAAGTTCCTGCCCTCAGGCTATAGGAAAGTGGACAGAATACAGTTCCCTGGCCTCAGAATGTAGCTGGAAGGGGGGAAAAAGGTCCTAGATAAGGTTAAGAAGTTGTCATCCTCTTTCTACAAAGCAGAATGAAGAACTGGGTAGAGCTGTACATTTGAAGCATGAGCAACATGAAGCAACATGTTAACTAAGGAAGCATCCTGCAGGTGAGTGAAATGAAAGGAAGAGTTACTTGAGGACACAGGGAGGGGGAAGGGTAAACTGGGACGAAGTGAGAGAGTAACATTGACATATATATACTACCAAATGTAAAATAGATAGCTAGTGGGAAGCAGCTGCATAGCACAGGGAGATCAGCTCTCTGCTTTGCGACCGCCTAGAGTGGTGGGATAAGGAGGGTGGCAGGGAGTCACAAGAGGGAGGGGATATGGGGATATACGTATGAATATAGCTGATTCACTTTGTTATACAGCAGAAACTAACACAACGTTGTAAAGAAATTATACTCCAATAAAGATGTTAAAAAAAAAAAGTTAAATGAGCACAGCAGGCGTAAAATAGATGCCAAAAAAAAAACAACAAGGAAGCTAGTTAAAGTTCCCTGCAATTGCTTTGAGCTACAGAGGAAATTAACATGAATTCAATAAGAAAAGAGTTTGGAAAAAAAAAAAAAACCCCACCTACTTCAGTGATGAAATTCAACAAATCACAAGATGAATGGAGAGGTCAGGAAAGAAGAACTAATGCAACACTCATTACCAGGTGATCATGGAACAAATTCTACAAACTTATGAGGGAAAGAAAGTCTAAATATCCTTTGAGAATAAAGGAGACATTTTTAAGCTTGCTCAAACTTTGTACCTAGGAGCCCTCTTGAAAAAAAATTCTTGAAACCATGGTAAAAAGACACAAATGGAGAAAGCATAGTAAAAGGAAATGAGTTAACTTGTATATGATGAGACCAAGGTTTGGGCCTGTGCAACTGGGAGAGTGAGTTCCCATCTATTGACATGTGGAAGGCTGTGGGCAGAAGAGGTGTTGGGGACTGGAATTGGATCTCGGTTTGATCAGAGATGCCTAGGATGCATTTAAGTGGAGAAGTTGAGCAGGCAGTTGTATATAAGAGAATAGAGGTGGGAAGAGAGGTCTGGATTGAAGAGACATATATATATATCTAGGAATCATAGATCAAGAGATGACATTTATGGCTTGAGATTGGATAAGATCTCTCAGGGGATTCGTGTAGAGAAGAGGGCCAAGAAATGAGCCTTTGCTAACCCCAATGTTAAGAGTCAGGGAGAAAGGAGAAATGAGCAAAGAAGACTGAGAAGGCAAGTCAGTGAGGAAGGAGGTAAACCAGAAGAAGGTGGTGTCTGAAAAGCCAAGTGAAGGATGGATATTAAAGAAAAGTAGGTGACTAACTGTGTCAAATGCTGCTGAGAGATCAAAGTAAGATGAGACTTGAAAATTGTCCACTGCCTTTAGCAATGCAGGAGTCATGAGTGATCTTGACAAGAGCTGTTTCAATGGCGTTGTATAGTAGTAAGCTTGATTGAAGAGTTTAAGAGAATTTTTAAGAAACGCTGTTGCATGTGGGTTGAAGAAAAGGGGAGGTAGCTGGCTGGGATGGTGGGGTCAAGACAATGCTTTGTAAAGATGGGACTGGATGTGGTGAATAAAGGAGAAGAGGGATAATTTCTAATTCTGTTAGGCAGTTGGCCAGCTGGCGGTAGCCTCAGCAGTGAGCTCTGGGTTGAACAAGTAACGTTGAGAATCATCAAGTTATTTAAGGATTGCCTGGAAATTTGACGAGACATCCTAGGGAAGCATGTAGACTGAGGAGGGTAGAATGGAAGGCCTAGTGGAGAACTCTGAGGACACCAACATTTAATGCATAGACAGTGGTACTGGAGCCTACAGAGAAGCTTAAGGAAGAATGAGCATAGGAGGAAAACCAGGAGATTGTTGCCAAAGTCACAGAAAGAGAATGTTTGAAGAAGGAAGACCACAGTGTTGAATAGTGTCAGGAGTTCAGTAAAGATAAGGGCAAAGAATTCCAGGTTGGATGTAACAACAAACAAGGTTATTTCAGGTCTTCAAGGAGAGAGTTTCAGGGATATGATAGAGGAGAAACGTTTTTCATGAGTTGAAGAATTCCTGGGAGATGATGAAGTGAAAACCATGATCACACGGCTCTTTCAAGAAATTTGGCCATGAAGGAAGTAGGGGAGAGATAGGACAATGATTGGAGCAAGTCACGAGTTTGAGAGACTTATTTTCAAGATGGTAGAGACACGCATATGTAAATGTTGATGGAACCAGGAGAGAGGCTCCTCTGTGCCTTTGGGATGAAGTTCAGAGAGAGAGACCGAGAGATACAGGAGAGAGAAATGATTGATGGAATCACATTCCCTGAGAAGGTGGAAAGACCCGGGACACAGAGGAGAGAAGGAGGGATTAGTCTTAGACACCTATTGCATTATGGCAGGAAGAATAGAGAGTGCAGGGGGGAAGGGAGGGAGGAAGGGATAGTTAGGCAGTTTGGGATTGACATGTACACACTGCTATATTTAAAATGGATAACCAACAAGGACCTACTGTATAGCACAGGGAACTCTGCTCAATATTATGTAACAACTTAAATGGGAAAAGAATTTAAAAAAGAAATAAAATGTTAAAAGAAAGAATAGAGAGAGGGGCTTCCCTGGTGGCGCAGTGATTGAGAATCCGCCTGCCAATGCAGGGGACACGGGTTCGAGCCCTGGTCCGGGAAGATCCCACATGCCGCGGAGCAACTAAGCCCGTGTGCCACAACTACCGCCCCTGCGCTCTAGAGCCTGCGAGCCACAACTACTGAGCCCACGTGCCACAACTGCTGAAGCCCGCATGCCCTAGAGCCTGTGCTCCGCAACAAGAGAAGCCACCACAATAAGCCTGCACACCGCAACAAAGAGTGGCGCCCATTCGCCACTAATAGAGAGAGACTGCACGCAGCAACGAAGACCTAATGCAGCCAAAAATAAATAATAAATTAAAAAAAAAAAAGGAGTAGAGAGTGGGTACAGATAAGTTTGGGATGAGTGGCAGAATTCTGAAGGAGTTCTCTTCTGATGGCTTCTATTTCCTTAGTGAAGGAGGAGATGAGGTCATCTCCTGACAGTGAATGAGAGGACGATAGGGTAGGCAATATGAGAAGAGTGGGAGAAGTTTGAGGTAGTCTCTGGAAGAGAAAAAGACTAGTCATTTGGAAACACAGAAAGGGAGTTGGGGGAATAGAAAGGAGTTATTCGTTCCACTTTCTTCGTCCACTGCACCCAAGAAATGGACCTCTTTTCATTTCGAAATGTTAAGGGGATTCAAAAATGAGTGATCATGGATTAAGTGCTCCAACCAAAAGACACAGACTGGCTGAATGGATACAAAAACAAAACAAGTGGGGCTTCCCTGGTGGCGCAGTGGTTGAGAGTCCGTCTGCCGATGCAGGGGACGCGGTCCGGGAAGATCCCACATGCCGCAGAGCGGGTGGGCCCGTGAGCCATGGCCGCTGAGCCTGCGCGTCCGGAGCCTGTGCTCCGCAACAGGAGAGGCCGCAACAGTGAGAGGCCCGCGTACCGAAAAACAAAGAAAGAAACAAAAAACCCCAAAACAAGTGATCAAGGAGGATGTGGATCAGTTGGGCTTGGATTCCTCTAGGTCTCTTGAGAGCCATTGTCAACAAGGTCCTCTCCTCCCTTCTGATCCCAGCTTTGCGGCCAGTTTTCTCATAAGCCTTCCTCAACTCCTTGGTTTGGAGGTATGAAGGGATTGTCGACCTAACTCCAACAGGGACTATGGATACACTGGAATCAGGATTCTGGGATTTGGGTTGAGGCAGAGAGGATGTTCAGTGAAGGAACCAGAGACATAGGAGTGTCTATTTTACCATCTTCTACAGCAAGGTCCCCAAGCTATGGCCTATGGGCCAAATCTGGCCTACTGCCTGCTTTTGTAACAAAATTGTATTTCAATACAGCCATGTCTATGTTTGCTTTCCAGCTACAACATCAGAGTTAAATGGTTGTGACAGCGGCCTTATGGCCCACAAAGCTGAAAATATTTACTATCTGGCTTTTTACAGAAAATGTTTGTCAACCTCTGTTCTAGAGGAAAGATGGGGATGTTTTGGAGGAGGGAAAACCTTGAGAAAACCCCAACTTCTGAGTCTGTTTCCTTTTCTGCAAAATAAGGACACCATTCATTAAATCATTCTTTCATTTAACAAACATTTATTGATTGCTCACTGTGTGCCAGAAGCTGGGAGTGCAGAGATCAATAAGACCCAGGCTTGTTCTTTCAAAGCCCAACAGCAGAGATAGATGGGTAAACAAATAGTTGGAATACTGAGAGATAAATGCTCTGTGCATGCCATGGGGATGAAAGCGGGGCGCGGGTGTCTCACCTGGCCCAGATGGACCTGGGAAGGCTTCACAGGTAAACAGAAGAGGAGGAACTCATCAGCATGTAGGGCTGCTGTGGATGAAGATGAAATCAGCCAGGGACTGTTGCAGGCTGAGTGAAGATCAAGGGGAATGAGGGAGGGGAAATTCTTGGAAGCACCAAGATAGAAGGGGTAGGTGAAGGTAGATGGAGAAAAAACAGTGAGAGAGGCAGAAGGAGAATCAGGAAAGTGTCAGGAGTATCAGTGGGACACACAGGGCCCCATCCTACCACTCTGCCCTTGACATACCTCCCTAGCTGATCGTTGCCTGTCCAGTGGAGCCCAGATATTGTTTCACAATTGGCTCAACTCAGCACTCTAGGCAGCCAGCATCAATCAGGGTTTGCCCCTGTGATGAAACCCATTGGTGATCTTAAGGTATACACACTTTTAAGGTATATACAATCTTAAGGTATACACAACCAATCTGTTAATTACAAAGCACCCGCAAATTGTAATGTGGTCTTACTATCAACTGTTAATTAAATAAAATGAAAGAAAAACTCAATAATATGGTAGTATGTGTAATTCAAACGAGATATCAGAATTTGAAATCTCTTTTGGTAACATAAACATGACACAAAACATAACCTATTTTTAATAGATTCATTATACTCTTTTCAAATTGATTCTGAGAAGCAGACTCATTCCTGAAAATCATTCATACATGTGATTTAGCTGAACAACTCGATTTCTACAGTGTGTGGGAGTTTGAATGGATTTAACAATGAGGCAGATTGTCCTCTTTTTTATGTTTAAAATTTTTAGGGAATATTTCAGACATTCAAAGAAGTAATGAGAATAATATAACACCCATGTATCTACTACCTAGATTTTTAAAGTGCTAATATTTTGCCACTGCTTCAGTGCTTAATAAAAAGAATAAAAACATTACAGATACAGTCGAGGTCCCTTTTGCGCTTCTTTCCCATCCCTTCTGTCTTCCCAGAGCTTACCACTCTCTGGAAGTTATAGTGTGCATCTTCCTCATCTGTGTTTTTATATTTTTACTATGTTTGTATCAGTAAACATTAAACAGAATTGTTACATGTGTTTTCAAACATTACACCAATGGTAAAGCAATGTAAAACTGCTGCCACTTGCCTTTATCATTCTACACTGTTTTTGAGATGCAGCCATGTTGATTCGTGTGCTCATTCATTTTACAGCTGGCCCTCTTTCTGTTCTTTAAAACCTGCCGAAATTGTTGAAGAGAGAAAGCAGATACATCTGGCAGCTTCTCAGTGACAGATGTGAAATAATTTGGTCTCAATTGTCTTCTCAGTTTTCCCTTTCTCTTCCTTAGTCTCCCTCCCTCTTTTCCTCTCCTGCTCTATTAAGGATTTTGAATAAAAAAAGAAACAGCAAAAGAAGGAACACTCTGCAAGGAGGGCCTGAATTTAGCACCCTATCTTCCAGAAAAGAATAGACATTTTTCAGGAGCAGCTAACATTTGTCAGATATGGGCTAAGTGCAAATCCTCAGTGAGACCCTTGGAGATTTTTCTTGCCCGAGGTCACAGAGCTCTAGATGAAGATTTTAATCTAGGCACTCAGATGCTAGAGCTGATATGCTTAACCGTTCAAAAAGAGAAGCCGTATTGAGCCCAAGGAGGGACAGTGTTAGGTGAGCTGTTAACAGAAAGAATCCCCAGGGCTAGTGCTTTTAACAACTTTTGGTATGGATTTCACTTCTGAATGAAGTATCATAATGGATGTTAATAATAAATAATAACAAAGTACTTAAAAATTCACAGGGTTGAGTGTTACCTCAGTTCAGTTTTCTCACCTGAACTTCAGCCACCCATTGATTTCAAACTCCCTCCAGGATATTTCTGCTTGGCTATTCCTCTACCATCCCTAACTCTCTAAGAACCAAACTTAGTTATTTCTTTTCTTCTTGACCATGTCTATTGCTGCAGATTCTGGCACCTCAGTCTGGCTTCAATGGTCCTCTATACTCTGGTTCTTCACTACCTGCTGTGTACTGAATTGTGTCCTCACAAAATTCATATGTTGAAGCCCTCCCCCTCAATGTGATGGTATTTGGAGGTGGGGCCTTTGGGAGGTAATTAGGTTTAGATGAGTTCATGAGAGGGGGGTCCCCATGATGGGATTAGTGCCCTTATAAGAAAAGACCAGAGAGCTTCCTCACTCTCTCTCTGCCTTGTGAGGACACAGTGAGAAGGCAGCCTTCTGCAAGCCAGGAAGAGAGCCCTCACCAGGAACCATATCTGCCCACACCTTGATCTTAGACTTCCCAGCCTCCAGTACCGTGAGAAACAAATTTCCATTGGTTAAGTCAATGGTATTTTGTTATAGCAGCCTGAACTAAGATACCACCTATATAGCGTTTTAATCTTATTAACTTTCCGTCCCTTTTCTGCAATTAACCTTCCTCTTCCCTGTTTTTTCACTTATGTTATTTTCCCTCTCCCCAAATAATAACATCCTTTTAAGGGAAAAATTAAAGTCTCTTTCCTCTATCATTTCATTACTAGTTCCCCCTTTCTTTAGACTCCTACAACACTTAACCTGTACTGTACGATACAGTACTTAGTTGTATAATGTTATTTATTTTTTAACATCGTGTCTGCAATGAATTGCTTAATGCTTCAAGGGTGGGCCATGTCTTGTATTCTATTCCACATGTCAATGTTTCCCAACTAATTTTTTTTTTAACCTCCTGAGACCATCTCACGGTAATATACATCCTCTCTTAAACCCTTACATTTAAAAAAAGTCATTTTGGTCATTTCTACAAAAATAAAATAAAGAATTAATTTTAAGTAAAAACATTTTAGGTCAGCATATTATCAATGACTGTATTATAAATCTTGTTTTAAAGTTCATTTAAATATAATCTTGAATGCTATTCATAACATATAAAAACACATTTTGACTTTTCTTCCTTTAGTAAGTGACTCACTCTGTTAACTTTAAATTAACTATATGAGAAAAAAACATAAATTGTTAAAAAATAAATTTTATGGAAGACATTTCATATTGAGTTTTAGTCCTGGATATTTTAAAATGCAGAATGAAGTTTAGCTATGTTTACAGCACCAAAGATAGACAAAAACTGCTTTAATGATCAGATATTTAAAATTCTTGTATTTATGCTTAAAAATTAGTTGATTTGCTTTAATAATTTTTGTTTAGTTTCCAAACAGTAAGAAAAAAAAATAGACTATAGGCTGCTGTTTTCAAGCACTTTTCCTCAAATACCACCATGTACAAGTTCTAACCAATGGCTGAATAGACAAATTGGTTATAATTTTTACTATATTTTCTCTTTCTAACATTGTATTTTGACAGTTTAAGGTGCTGCATGAGAATTTTGATCAGAATACAATTTAAAGATCTAGTGGAAGATTGTCATGAGGGAAATTGGAAGACTTATTATCAGGTTATAACCTTTATTGACTTCTGAAATTTCAGTGTCAATGTTCCCTTAGTTTGCTGCCTTTGAACAACAAGTCCATTCCATGTGGAAGGAAGAGAGGAAGCAGAACACTATGTGACAGAATAGGAACAGTTTAAGATTGTGTAATGGTCAAAACCAAGCCTGAATGCTGTTCACTAAGTCAGGTAAGTGGGTCAAATGACTGAGCCATAAAGACATTCACCTGGTCTTCACCAGATCGAAGCTGTTCACCTAAAGCTCACTTGGAGGCTCTCTTTACTGCATTAATGGGAAGTACTAGATACTCATTGTATGTATTTATTTGTTTTTTAGTGGAAAGAGATGCCATGTTTTGCCTTTCATGCTGTGAATCTCTGTTTATTTCCCCCAATATTTTATTATGAAAAATTTCAAAAGAGAAAAGCTGAAAGAATTACATAGTGAACAGCCACATGTCCACCACCTAGATTCTACAGTCGTGAACATTTTGCTATACTCACTTTATCATCGATCCGTCCTTTTCTCCATCCATCAACCCATCTTATGTGTAGCGCATTTCAAAGTAAGGGGCAGATGTAGTATACTTCTCCCCTAAACATTTCAGCATGCAAATGGTTAACCTAGAGCTCAATATTTATTTGTGGCTCTTTTTTTTTTTAAAGCAGAATTTATATTTAGTGAAATGCTAATCTGAATTGTACCATTTGATGAGTTTTGACAGATACATATACCTCTTAACCTAAATCCCCTATCAAGATATAGAACATTTCCATCACCCCAGAAAACTCCCTCTGGGGTT
Source organism: Leucopleurus acutus (assembly GCF_964270905.1). NCBI lineage: Eukaryota > Metazoa > Chordata > Mammalia > Artiodactyla > Delphinidae > Leucopleurus > Leucopleurus acutus. The sequence continues at coordinate 14,291,070 of NC_139162.1, read as the reverse complement.
TTGGAACCACGATTTGTACATTGTCACCTCACAGAATCTGAGGATGTAATTAGAGATTCAGCAAGTTGATTGGTGATAAATGATCACAGAATCAGTTTAGTTTTTGTTTGCTTTGACAGAATTATAATCAGAGTAGAGGCCAGGGAGCCAAGTTGTTTCAATTCTTGGATGCTACTTATGTTGTAGTCATGCCAGTTGAATATAAGGAACACTCAGGAACTGGAAAGAATAACTAATTGTAGCTAGCTTCCACTCAGGTACTGTGTATGATCATCAAAATATATTTTAAAAAGTTGAAACTAAATGCATTCACATAACTGCATTTTAATACAAATTTGCAAATACATTAGTGCAAGGCCTGGTTATTTTCTTTGAACTTTGCAAAGGTTTAAATACTAATTTCATTCATTCATTATATTTCATTTTTTCTAAAAACTTTGCGACAATCTACCTTCCTGCTTTTAGGACAAAATGAATAAAACTCATCTTTTTTTAAAAAAAATTAAATTACTGGCCTACTATAAGCATTTCTGGCCATGAATGTGGACTATAAAGTTGTTTTTAAATTACTGGAGGCAATTTCTAGAAATTCTCTGCAGAACAGATTGGCCTTGAAGTCAGGCAGACCTAGGTCCGAACCTTGACTCCACTACTGACTGACTGCATGACCTTCAGCAAATTGCTTAATCACTTTGGTCCTTGATTTCCCTGTTCATAAAATGGGGACAGGTGCTTCCTTGGTGGCGCAGTGTTTGGGGGTCTGCCTGCCGATGCAGGGGGCGCAGGTTCGTGCCCCGGTCCGGGAGGATCCCGCGTGCCGCGGAGCTGCTGGGCCCGTGGGCCGTGGACTCTGGGCCTATGCGTCCGGAGCCTGTGCTCCGCGGCGGGAGGGGCCACGACGGTGAGAGGCCCGCGTACCGCAAAAAAAAAAAAAAAAAAAAAGGGGGGACAATACATATATTGACCAAATAAAGCTGTTGAGACGAGGAAATGAAAAACGGCAGTTTTCAGTGCTTAGCACATATTATGTACTCAAAAAATGTTAATGTTGTGATTATTTTAGTAAAGACAGGCTCACTATAAGCTTTGTTATTTGGAATATTCCTGATTATATTTATAAACTTTGGGGAACATAGTGATTGTGTTTAAGAGATTACATATCCTTTATCTAGTCTTTGGTCCCATGAAAGAACAATATCCACAGCTTTTAGTTTTTAATTACTATTTATTAAGAATCAGATGTAAAAAGCAAACATTTCCCACCAATAGCTAAAATAATAACGATTCACAACACCAACATTTGGTGAAGATGTGAAGCAACCAGAATGCTCACATACTGTGGGTAGAGATGTAAAATGGTGCGAGCACTTGAGAAAACTGTTTGAGGGTTGCTTGGAGAGTTCCACATACATCTCCCTTGGTGATTCTCAAAATGACAATAATGCTAAGGTTGAGAAACCCTGATCTACTTCATTACACAGCCATATGACGGCTAGGTATTTACCCAAGAGTAAAGAAAACATATGCTCACCAAAATGTCTTGTACTGGAATGCTTACAGCAGGTTTATTCCTAATAGCCGCAAACCGGAAACAGAACTCAGATGTCCATCAGTAGGAGAATAGATAATTAAACTGTGGTCTATCCATATAATGGCATACTACTTATCAATAAAAAGGAACAAACTACAGATACGGAAGACAACATGGATGAATATTGTCAGGGTTCAGAACACACTACCACCAAATATGGTGTCTTGGCATACTGAATATTTTAAGCTAAAGGAATTTAAGAAATGGTAGGTGCAGGAAAGACTCTCTGACCTTGCTCTGAAGCAGGTCATAAGAACCTTGTGTGAGAGATGCCCTCCCTGTGCCTGGAGGAAAGAAACATCCTTATCTCCAAAGATGGAAGGACTCCAACAGGAATTTAAATGAACGTACCTTGCTAAATTTCCCCCAGTTTGCCCCTCTTAGCTCATACTCATTTGTCACATTTTCCCACGACTTTCCACTTCTCATCAAACCTATGTAAAAACACTCAGGTCCTAGTATAAAAACCTAGTATAGGACTTCCCTGGTTGTGCAGTGGTTAAGAATCTGCTTGCCAAGGCAGGGGACATGGGTTTGAGCCCTGGTCCGGGAAGATCCCACATGCCATGGAGCAACAAAGCCCGTGTGCAACAACTACTGAGCCTGTACTCTAGAGCCCACGAGGCACAACTACTGAGCCCGCATGCCACAACTACTGAAGCCTGTACGCCTAGAGCCCGTGCTCTGCAACAAGAGAAGCCACTGCAATGAGAAGCCTGCGCACCTCAACGGAGAGTAGCCGCCGCTCACCGCAACTAGAGAAAGCCCAAGCACAGCAACGAAGACCCAATGCAGCCAAAATAAATAAATAAATTAATTAATTAAAAAAAAACCCCCCAAATCCTAGTGTAAAAACAGTTTCTTCAGATCTTCATTTCCTTGTGAAGGCTTCCATGTCACAAAAAGCATTAATAAATTTATATGCCTTTCTTTCATCAATATATCTTTTGTCACAGAGCCCCAGCCAAGAACCTAGAAGGGTAGAAGAGAAAGATTCTTTTTCTCCCCTACAATATAAAAAAAAATTACACTGAATGGAAAGGGGCTGGAAACTAAAAATTATAAACTGTAATGATAGAATTTATATGACATTCTAGAACAGACAAAACTAAACTGTAGTGTTAGAAAGCAGATTAATGGTTGCTTCTTGGGGTTGGGAGATTGGGAGGGGGCTCGAGGGAAATTTCTGGAATATTTAATAGGCCTTTGGCAAAAATGGTTGAGTAGTACACTTAAGATCTGAACATTTGACTGTATATATTATACCTCGAAAAAATTGAAAAAGGCAAACAACCCGTGAGTTTGGAAGATCTTGGAAGATCTTTTTCTTACAAACAGCTTTCCATTGGTCGCCCCTCAAACTCTCCAACAATTATATTTTCAGTGTTTCATTTTAGCTAGTTGATGTGTAATTGTATTTCATTTTGGGTTTTGTTTACATTTTCCCCAAAACATGAGGTCAAGCATCTTTTCATATGTTTATTGGCCTTTTGGATACCATCTTTTTGAAGTTTTTTTCTGGTCTTTGCCCATTTTTCCACTGGGACATCTTTTCTCATTTATTTGTAGGAGTTATATACTCTGGATGCAAGTCCTTTGTCACATATTCGTATGGTAAATATCTTCTCTCACTTTATAGGTTGCCTCTTCACTCTCAGTGCCTTCTTATGATGAATAAACATTCTTAATTTTTTTTTTCTTTTGCGGTACGCGGGCCTCTCACTGTTGCGGCCTCTCCCGTTGCGGAGCACAGGCTCCGGACGTGCAGGCTCAGCGGCCATGGCTCACGGGCCCAGCCGCTCCGCGGCACAAGGGATCCTCCCGGACCGGGGCGCGAACCCGTGTGTCCCCTATCGGCAGGCGGACTCTCAATCACTGCGCCACCAGGGAAGCCCAACATTCTTAATTTTAATGTAGTTCAATTTATATATATTTTTTCTTTATGATTAGTGCTTTTTCCATCCTGTTATAAACTTTTTGCCTATTTAAAGGTTACGAAGATGTCCTCTTACATTTTCTGCTAAAAGAGTTATTGTTTGATCCTTAAAATGTAGATTGGCAATCCAAATGAAATCTATTTTTATTATGTGAGGTAAGAGTCCAAATAAAGTTTTTTCCATATAGATATCCAAATGTCCTAGCACCATTTTTTTGAAAAGACTTTCTTCTCCACTGATGCATGTCCTGGAAGACTTGTAAAAAATGTGTGTGTATATATATATATATATATATATATATATATATATATATATATATACACACACACACACATATATACATCGACATATATATACACATACATATATGTGTGCATATATACATATATATGTGTGTATATATATATTACATAAATGGATCAAACTCTACACACAGTTCTATATTCTATTTTCACACAATACTGTTGGCATATATGGCCTATTAATGGCTGCATAGTATTTCATTATATGGATGTACCATAAAGAATTTAATTTCCTTATAGCAGACATTTAGAGTAACCAGGTTTTGTTATTGATGTAATTAAGGTGCTGTAATAAACATTTTGTCCAAAGTGAGTGCCAGTTGTTTGTTTTCTAAAGATAAATTGCTGGGAGTGGGAATAGCTGGGCTAAGGTGCAAGGCCATTTTGTAAGGTAGTACCAATTTTCACTCTTCCTCACAGTATGTAAACCTGTTTCTCCACATTCTCACCAAAAGTAGCTATTATCGATCTTTTAAAATCTTTGCTAAGTTGAGTGAAAAGAAAACATTTCTAATTATTTTTTAAAAAGTTAAACAGCTTTGTACTATATCCTTATTGGCTATATTACTGTTTTTGGATGGCCTGTTCAAATCTCCCATTTTTCTTCTGAGGTTATCTTTTCTTATTGGTTTATAAATATATGTGTTATGATAACAGAGTGTTATTTCGTAGTTTCCCTAGCTTGGCTTTTCTCATGTTCTTCTGAGCACCAGTTTGAAGTCAAGCAGTACTAGGAGTTCAATTCTACCCAACGGCAAAAGAAAACCTCTGCCCAGGGTCCAGGTGGGCGGGGCCAGCGTGTCCCAGACAAGTTGGCCCCGCCCCATCCCACGCATCCACTCTCGAGGGGGCAGGGCCAAAGGACGCTCCGTCTGTGCGCGCAGTTGCCATAGCAGCCTTGGGGCGGGAGGCTGGAGTTTCCCAGCTTCTGCACCTGAGGAGAAACGAAACCTAGAGAGCCGAGTTCTCGGCGCTGCGAGAGTCGCTGGCGTGCGTAACGTTGACGTGTGACGCCAGCCGGGCCTTGAGGCGCATGCGCGAGCGTGTGTCAGGGCTCTCGGGCTGTCGTCTGCCGACTTTTGGCGGCGGCACAGCCTGGAGGAGTGCTTCTGCTCCGCGTGTCCTGCAGCACTAGAGTAAGGAGGGCAGGTCCCTGCCTCCTTCCCGGCCTCGCGGCGCGCCACCTCCCTTCACTGTGTCGGGGACACAGAAGGCCTGAAGGAGCGACGCTCCCGGAAATCATCCCCACGAGCGGAAGTGGAGAATGCCCTCCTCGACTGAGGAGAGGGAGTGAAGCGCAGCCTCTGTAGACTCTGGGGGCTGAGGTGGGCGTGAGCGAAGGTAATCCAGGCCCTGGTTCCGAGCCCGGGTCCTCCTTCGACTTTCCAGTGGGTTAGGCAGGGGCTGGAACTGAAGTTCCTCCGGGTCAGTGCCGGACCGTTCGAATGGAGCTTGGGACTCACTTCCATCAGAGGAAACTAGGTCTTGGGTGCTCCTCGCCCAAAGTAAAGCGCTGGATACACACTAGGCATTATTTTCACCGTTGCTAGGAGGAGGAGGAGTTGGTGGAAACACTTCCAAAACTCTTTCGTTTAAGTGTTGGTTGGAGGAGTAACAATTGTATATGAGATATTGCGGGTTTTGTGTTAGGCCGGCGAATTTTGCGGGTATTCCCTTCGTGGCTTTGAGCAGGGGGTCTACATGACTCCCTACTCGACTCTGCAAAACAAGAATGGTAATACTGACCCTCGTAGCAGAATTACAATGCCACAAAGCTCTTTGGAGTGCTTAATGAGAGGGACAGAGGAGCACATACTGGAAACTTTTACCTTATATCCTGTAAACCACAAGCATTTTTGTTGTTAAGTATTGCGGTGCTAGAGTGACGTTGAAGTGCATTGTTAAGACATTCAGAACCTAATCGGAGGAGTGCCTTTTGTGCTAATCTGATATCCCTTCAATTATTCGATAAATACTTATTGAGTGCTTACTGTGTACTGAGTGCTTACTGTTCTAACTTCTTGGAATGATAAGTGAGTAAAGAAAACAAAGATCCCTGCCATGTGGAGCTTAGGTTGTAGTTTTGGGAAGACAGTTAATAGTAAACATAAATAAGTAAATTATGTGTTAGAAGGAAAAGAGTGCCATGGAAAAAAGAAAAAAAAATACAGCAAGGTTCTTACCTTTACTTTACCATTGGTAATGCAAGATGCAATTTTAAATTAGGATGTCAGGGTAGGCTTCACAGAGGAAGTGACACTTGAGTAAATTCTTGAAGGAGGTAGGGGAAGTAACTATGCAGATATCTGAGGGAAGAGCATTCCAGGCGGAGGGACTAACTCGTGCATAGATAGACTTTCCCCTTGCAGTGTGTCTGAGGTCTTACCTGAACAGCAAGAGAGCCTGTGTGGCTGGAACACAATTAGTAAGAGGGGTAGTATTAGAAAATGAGGTTAGAGATGGAGTGGGGGTGGAGGACAGACATCTTCAAGGGCCTTGTAAGTTACTGTGAAGACTTTGGCCCTTACTTTGAGATGGGGAGCCACTGCAGCCCAGTTTTGAGCAGAGCAGGGATACAATCTAATTTAGGTCTTACAAAGTTACTGTGGTGGGTATGTTTCAGAATAGAATGTAGGAGGCAAGGGTAGAAGCAAAGAGACCAGTGAGAAGGCTATGGGAGTAATCCAGGAGAGAGTTGACAGTGTCTACAATCAGGAGGCTGATAGCTGGAGGTGGGTGAGAAGCAGTTGGATTCTGGGAATTTGATAGTAGGAAACAATGTTTGGATAATTTGTGGATTATTGACCTGAACGTTATTCAATATAATATACAATTTATATATAAATATGTAATTTTGGTCTGTGTTCCACAGGTATAGTTGGGAAGAACAATGGAGTGTTTGAATCACTTTAGTTGTTTTCCTGTGAGAATAATTACCTGTTAGCTTAAGTAAGATTTCAGAGCTTACCTACAACCATTAATTGATATGTGAAGTTCATGACTAAAATCAGACTTTTTCCAAAATAGAATATAGTTGAAATCTAAAAGTTGTAGTTTCCAGTTAGCAGAGTGTGAATTAGGACAGAATAACTTGTTGTAGTAAACTCTCATTTACTTTTATTTAGGATTTTAGTGAATGCCTTCTTTTTGCCATCTTTCAGAAGTTTGTCTAATATAGCTTCTAACAGTTAAAAAAAATCTAAGGTAAGAAAAATATATTAATGGGTAACTGTGATTATCCGCAATTTTTGTGCAATGTGTAACTATATGGTGGCAAACAGAAATGGCTAAGAAGATACTTGTTACTTTAAGAAGTTTACAAGCTAGTAGAGTAGACAGACTTATAAATAATTTTTTTAACATCTTTATTGGGGTATAATTGCTTTACAATGGTGTGTTAGTTTCTGCTATACTTATAAATAATTTAAATAAAATGTAGGGCTTCCCTGGTGGCGCAGTGGTTGGGAGTCCGCCTGCCGATGCAGGGGACACGGGTTCGTGCCCCGGTCCGGGGAGATCCCACGTGCCGTGGAGCGGCTGGGCCCGTGAGCCATGGCCGTTGGGCCTGCGCGTCCGGAGCCTGTGCTCTGCAACAGGAGAGGCAACAGTGAGAGGCCCACGTACAGCTTAAAAAAAAAAAAAAAAATGTAGAAGGATAAAAAAGTGTGTTAAGAGAAGAGTACAAATGCTAACAGAATACAGTCTTCTGGCTGTTATTTTGTTTATTATATTGCCCGCTCACCTTTATCTCCCATTTTAATTTTCAGACTGGTGTAGAATGTATTGAATATGCTAAGTAAATGCAGTAGTCATGAACTGAAGCACCTATTGATTAACATTGTGCCAGCAAGTACCGTGTAATACTCATTGCTGTATCTGCTGGAATTTAGAACTTTTCCAACACTATGCCATTAAGCTTTGCTTCTTTCTCTTGTACCCCATCCCTTTCCATTGGACAGATGTTTTTGGTTTCTTAGGCAGTGTTAGAACACAGAATGTAGGGTTACTATTTGTAATTTGTATATTCGTTAAGGATATTTCTTCAGTTTAAAATTATTCTCTCAAAGTGTATTAAGTTTTTGTGCAAAAAATTAATATTTTATAATACAAGCATGGAGCTGTCTGACCAAGCATATAAAGCCGGAATCTAGTTTAGAGACCTGCCAGGGTGAACTGTAGGTCAGTTTCAACATTGATCAGGAGGCTAACCTGTCAGGTACACCACAGTTGACAAGCAATATGGTGATGAGTGTTTGCTGGTAGCCTGTAAAGGCGATTTGGTACCACCAAAGTGTGTGATTTAGCAAGAGAGTGAGATCTGGACAGAGGATATATTTGGCAATCTTTGTAGGTGAGTAAGTGGGTGGTGTCAGAGAGGTCTGGTAACAGGACCAGTGCTGGGTTCAGGTGCGGGAACCTCTCCTGGAAGGAAGTGAGATTTGGAGGGAGCTAAAAAAAGCTAAAAGTCACTTAGAGTTTGATCAAAGGTCACGTTCAGGGATGAATCTTAGTCTAAGTAAGTGTTTGGGGCCCTGTGGGCAGTGTCTCAGTGATGGGTAGAGGAGAACTTTGGAGAGGAGCTCGGTGCGTTACTTTGGTAATAAGAGCTGCCAGTCACTGATGAATATTCTTTGGTATATGCTTTTTATATGCTAGCATGTTTTATCCTCATCTAAAAAAATGATACCTCAATTTTTTAAATAAGAAACTGAGATGTAGAGTTATTTGCCCACAGCCTCTTACTAAGCTGTAAATGGCAGTGCTGGGATTTGAGCCCAGGTCTATCGGATAGCAAAGCCTTTATTCTTTATTCCAGATTGCCTCATCATGTAATGAACTGTGCTGACATTAGTCTTCCCATTTTTTGTGGGTTGTCATGATTGTGATCCAGTTTGCTGTGGATGAGTTTTCACTCACTAATAAATTTGATCCATTTAATTGTGTGTTTTCTTTTTCTAGATTTTAATTTAATTTGAAAATGAGTAAGTGCAGAAAGCTACCACTGGGTTCAAGTCCTGAGACATTCAGCCCAGATGTTCTTGCTGATATTTTTGAACTCTTTGCCAAGAACTTTTCTTATGGCAAGCCACTTAACGATGAGTGGCAGTTACCAGATTCCAGTGAGATTTTCACCTGTGACCACACGGAATTCAATGTATTTCTTGATTTGAAGAGCTCTCTAAATGAAGTGAAAAACCTACTGAGTGATAAGAAATTGGATGAGTGGCATGAGCACACGGCTTTCACTAATAAAGCTGGGAAAATAATTTCTCATGTGAGAAAATCTGTGAACGCTGAACTTTGTACTCAAGCATGGTGTAAGTTTCATGAAATTTTGTGTAGCTTTCCACTTATTCCACAGGAAGCTTTTCAGAATGGAAAACTGAATTCTCTACACCTTTGTGAAGCTCCTGGAGCTTTTATAGCTAGTCTCAATCACTACTTAAAATCCCATCGATTCCCCTGTGATTGGAGTTGGGTGGCTAATACTTTGAATCCATACCATGAAGCAAATGACAATCTTATGATGATTATGGATGACCGACTTATTGCAAATACCTTACGTTGCTGGTACTTTGGTCCAGATAACACCGGCGATATCATGACCTTGAAATATCTGACTGGACTTCAGAATTTCATAAGCAGCATGGATACCATTCACTTGATCACTGCAGATGGAAGTTTTGATTGCCAAGGAAACCCAGGTGAACAAGAAGCTTTAGTCTCTTCTTTGCATTACTGTGAAGCTGTCACTGCTCTGATGACTCTTGGAAGTGGTGGCTCTTTTGTTCTGAAGATGTTTACTTTGTTTGAACATTGTTCCATAAACCTGATGTACCTGCTAAACTGTTCTTTTGACAAAGTCCATGTTTTCAAACCTGCTACCAGCAAGGCAGGAAACTCAGAAGTCTATGTGGTATGTCTCTACTATAAGGGAAGAGAGGCAATCTATCCTCTTTTATCTAAGATGGTGCTGAATTTTGGGCCTGAAATGACCAGGAAAGCTCTCTTTCCCCATCACATGATTCCCGAATCTTTTCTTAAAAGACATGAACAATGTTGTGTGTTCTTTCATAAATACCAGCTAGAGACTATTTCCGAGAACATTCGTCTGTTTGAGTGCATGGGAGAAGGGGAACAAGCAAAGCTGAATAGTTTAAGGGACTATGCTGTTCAGTATTTCATGCAAAAGTTTCAATTGAAGCCTCTTTCCAGAAATAATTGGCTAGTGAAAAAATCTAATATTGGTTGTAGTACAAATACAAAATGGTTTGGGCAGAGGAACAGATATTTTAAAACCTACAATGAAAGGAAAATGCTGGAAACCCTTTCATGGAAAGATAAGGTGGCCAAAGGGTACTTTAATAGTTGGGCTGAAGAACATGCTGCATATCATCCTGGGCAAAGTGCTCTTTTAGAAGGGACAGCTTCCAATCTTGAGTGTCACTTATGGCAGATTTTACAGGGAAAGAAACTGCCAAGGGTAAACTGTTCTCCTTTCTGTGATGGTGAAATTTTAAAGGCTCTTAATGAGGCAATTGAAAAGTCATTGGGAGGAGCCTTGAATTTGGATTCCAAGTTTAGGCCAAAACAGCAGTATTGTTGTTCTTGTCACATTTTTTCTGAAGAATTGGTATTTTCTGAGGTGTTTAGCCTTACAAAATGCCTTCAGGATGAGCAGGATGTAGAACCCAGCAACCAAGTAAAGTGCCTGCTTGTGGGTTTTCCAGCTCTCCAACATGTCAAAATACCTATACCATTGGAAGTTCAGCTCTTGGAATCAGCTGAACTCATGACTTTTAGCTGTTCATTGCTTCATGATGGAGACCCAGCTTACCAGCAGTTATTTTTGGACTGCCTTCTACATTCATTGCAGCAGCTTCATACAGGAGATATTATGATTTTGCCTGTACTTTCTTGTTTTACAAGATTTATGGCTGGTTTGATCTTTGTACTCCACAGCTGTTTTAGATTCATCACGTTTTCTTGTCCCACCTCTTCCGAGCCCCTGAAGACTTGTGCAGTTCTGCTTTGTGTTGGTTATCAAGACCTTCCAAACCCAGTTTTCCAGTATCTGCAGAATGTGAATGAATTGTTGAGCGCTTTGGTTAACTCTGATGCACCCCAGCAGGTTTTACAGTTTGTGCCAATGGAGGTGCTCCTTAAGGGCACACTACTTGATTTTTTGTGGGATTTGAATGCTACCATTGCTAAAAGGCATTTGCATTTGATTATTCAAGGAGAGAGAGAAGAAATCATCAGCAGCCTTCAGTTATGAAGTTGAACTTGTCCTTTCTGAGATTTAACTTCATGGCATCTTTCAGTTTCCACTGGTATTGCATCCCTTTGTATTGATTTAAAACCTTTTATTTTGAGGAAAGGACAACTTTTGCATCATATAAAGTTTCATTTTCTCTGGAAAGCCATCAGCTAGTTCTGACCTCTAGGGTATATACACTCACAGACATAGAGTTTTCTATGTGGTAGAATATCTGCAGTGATGATATTCAACCTCAAACATGAGAAGTGTGTATGAGCTTGGGGTGGACACACCCATGCTTGCATATGCAGTTTATGCAGTTGGTCTTATTTATCCGCTTAAGATTTGCACCTGTGTGCCTTCATTCAGATTAGATTTTTTTTCCAACTAATTTTCTTTCAGTGGCTAATACTGTTACTGAATTGATAGAGGTCTTTGATGAAAGGAGGTGAGCCACTACTCAGCAACATTAATTTCCTTTAATACTGACCATGTCAGTTATGGATATGTGGAATTCATCATGCCAGACATCTTGATACATGCCATTCATTGCCTTTAGACCATCGATCCAGTTTACTTCTGTGGTTTAAATGAAGCTACTGTGCTGTTTTATAAATATTCTACTTAACCACAACCATCCAACTAGAAAGGATATCAAGACAGCTTCGAACCAAAGATCATGTTTAAAAAAATGAAAAATTATTGTGTCTAAAACACTCCTATATGAGTGAAAAGTTTCACTTAGCAATGGTATGTAATTTTTAACTTCTGGGAAATAATCTGTGAACAGAAAGATTTTTTTAAATTGCAAAGTAATGTTTATGGTCTCATAATGTGGACATGTGAATGTGATGAATGTAGTGAGTACTGAAGAGAAATTTTAACACTTTCAGAATGATGGTATAACATCATTTTTAAATTTTCATTAATTCTTTTTTTCAGTATGAAAGTAGCACTTTACCAGAAGATTAACCATGAGATCGTTACTTTATCAATTATGTTTGATTTCTTTTGAATTATATGTATTTGTCAGTATAAGTGGGCTATTCTGGCCAACTGAATTAAGCAGATCTTTGTTACTTTGAAATTCTGCACAGTGAAGAATATGTGTATTGTCACATGTGCATTTTAGACATTTTTGTTAGTTATATGAAAAGTAAACATATTCTTTGATGTATTTGGTTGACAAATATTAACCTGAATTTTTTCATGTTCTTTGCTATTTTGAGTTCCATTATAGATTTATGAATAAAGTCATTAGCAGAGAGATTTTGTGTTCAGTTTTTTAAAGAGAATCATGGGGAAGTTAAAAATATAACTTGGAAACACATTTTTTTAAAGGAAGGTTTGAATGGGAGTTAATGTTCCTTCATTTCCTCTGATTTGTATTCATTAAAATTTAGTCCTTAATATTGCAATATTTATGGAAGCTCTGCTTCAGGAAAGAAATTGAATACTTAAGGGAGGGAGGAAGAGGGTAGATGTACTTCTTGTCAGGGAGGGTGTGGAGTACTAGAGGTAGATTTCTGAAAGAAATGTGATTTTCTTCTTGTGACTTTATGGAAGCTTTTATAGTTGTATAATGGTAGAAGTCTGATAGAAAAATTGGTTACCAAGAGAGAATCAAAAACCACTCTGGGGAAACCATTTTGCGCTTAAATAGTCTTTATGCCTTGGTTGATTTGGTCCAGTACAATGACTCAGTTTGTTTTTACTTGTTTTAACTATTTGATTAGAATGAAGTTGAAAGCCTAGGTCCAGGTTCTGGTACTAACACTTTCTTTTAAGCCCCTCAAATAAGTATTGAATGCTTAGTTGTTTTTAACATTAACCTGTGTTGGAATATGTAACATACCTGGTTTATGGTAGAGTGTATTTTGGTTTTTAATCCAGTGTTTAGGATCAGTTGCTGTTCATCTGGTTTATTGGATTCAAATTTGCTCTAGAGGTGAGATACAACTGGAGGAAAGTTCATATTGAACCGGATGTAGCTGTCGGGTACCAATGATTTATAAGAATTTCTCTTTAAGAAAAAGGGAAGGAAAAATGCTGTCTGAAAAATGAATAAAAAAATAGAGGAGGACCATAAGATGAGAGATGATTTGTATAGTTTATCAAGTTAGTTACTGTTCTTAAAAAAATTCTTTTTAGTAGATTTTGAGATTTTTAACTTAATTGTGATGCTGTTTATTTATTTATTTATTTATGGCTGCGTTGGGTCTTCGTTCCTTCGTGCGGGCTTTCTCTAGTTGTGGCGGCGGGGGGAGCTACTCTTTGTTGCGTTGTGCGGGCTTCTCATTGCGGTGGCTTCTCTTGTTGCGGAGCACAGGCTCTAGGTGCGTGGGCTTCAGTAGTTATGGCATGCAGGCTCAGTAGTTGAGGCTCACGGGCTCTAGAGCTCCAGCTCAGAAGTTGTGGCATGCGGCCTTAGTTGCTCCGCGGCATGTGTGATCTTCCCGGACCAGGGATCAAACCAGTGTCCCCTGCATTGGCAGGCGGATTCTTAACCACTGCACCACCGGGGAAGTCCCAATTGTGATGCTTTATGAAAGGAATTTTTAACAGCCAGAAAATTTAAACATCACAAATGTGTTTCCTAACAAACTTAGAGAAAGAGGTCTTACACATTTACTTTCTTCAATATTGATTTTTGTTTTCCCTAAGAGAAAAGTCAGTTTTGTATTTTAGTGAGGGCTTTTATATATTATCCTAATGTCACATAAATATTTAAATGTGTTAAAAGTATCTTTTCTGAATAAATTTAAAATCCAAATTTGTGGACTTTCTCTATCTTTAATTATTTTGTTTAAAAAGATTTGCATTAAAAATTTTTTTCTACTCCAAAAATCTTGGAGTGTAATGAAAGAAGCAAGATATTAGGATAGTTGGAAAAAGCATGTTTATTATGCTTTTGTTATTTTACTTATCTTTGATGAGAATACTGGGTCTTTTAAATATTTAAACCTTATCTTTTATATCCAGATGAGATCATTAATTGAATAGTTTTAATGTTAGTTACGGTACTGTTATATGTGGTATGGGTATATGAAATCAGTTAATACCTCACGTTTTTAGAAATGAAAATATTGATTATAAACCCAATCAAAATCTTATTTTCCATGTTTAAATATTTAATACTTTTCATTGATTTTTTAAAAAAGGGCAACATATTTCGTTTAGTGTATTTTTGCTTTTGAAGGTGAAAGTACGAAAAAGGAGATTTTTAGTTTTGTTTCAGTTTTTAAAATTGTCTCAAGCAGTAAATGATTATTACTTTTTATAAAACCAGTACCTCCTTACAAAGATTTTAACCAAAGCAAAGAGAGATTTTCTGTTAATTTTTATGTTCTAAAAAAATAAAAACATTTACTAATTACACTGGTACAATTACGTCTTAAATTTCCTTTGTAATCTGTTTAATACAATTTGAACAATACTTAGACTTAATATAGATATTATCCTTTATTAAAATGATGAAAAATTATTATACTTAGATGGTACAGATAGCCAAGGCCTGGCTGAAAATTTGTTTACAACATAGTTACTATTGAAAAGAGAGACTCAATTATTTGATAATAGGCCTCCCCACCTTTTTTTTTTTTTAAGTTAGATTAAAACTTATTTCTGGATGATCTTAGTAGAACTAACTATAAAACAAAAATCCCAATATTTCCTAATAAATTTCTATTTGGATGGTAAATGTTTTTCAGGTTGGCCTAATGGCCAAGTAGCAAAAAACTAAAAACTTGATACTACATATAGTCACTTATAATATGTTGGTATGTTTTAGGGCATGTAATTAAAACAATAATCCTCAATAAATTTGTAATAAGTTATTTTTTATTTTGTGCTTCCAATCAATGCATTCTTTAGTTTATATAAAATAGTTTATATAAAATTTTTGAATAAGAAGGAATTCCCCTGCCCTCCCCCCCATTCTGTTGTTTGTTTTTTCTTAGTTTTGGTCAATACAGAAAAATGAAGGTAATTGATCTTTGGATAAGTACAAGTTTATACTGGAATGTTTTGGGAAGAGGTGAAGCTGCTTTATAGCCACAGATATGGAAGATGCCAACTGTTCTTTACTAGTGAAAATATTTAGAAATTATCTGTCACTGAGCATAGGTTTGCATTTAATTTCACTCAATTGAAAATTTTATTTAAAAGTGTAATCTGCTTATGTTCATATATAGGTTGCGTACTCATTTACAAATTGTACCCATAATAGTGTTTTTCTAATTTACTCAAGATCTTGACCGTTGTGTTTTTACAGAGTGTCTTAATAGATTATTTAGGTGTAATCATTCTATGTTCATTTATACCAAGTGCAGGAGCATCAGTTTAGCCTGTTACCAGGGATTTAATAATATTTAATATTGCAGCCACATTGTTGATTTGTGGCTTAAATTTGTTATGATATAGTTAAGGAACACATTTGTAGAGACTGTTCTTTTTCTCTATGTACATACACTATGCTAAAAAGATACTTTTATTTTGAAAAGTCTACATATCTTTGTGGATAAACCTATTTTGTTTACATGTATATCTACATCTTTTTTCTCTTTAAGGGTTTAGGATTTAAGATTGTGTGCATCAACACCAAATTAATTTACTGGGCAAGACAGATGTGCTTTTACTGTCTAGACTTTTGGGAGTTCTATTCTGTTTCCAGTGAACTCCAGGACTGAAAATTTAGTTTTTATACTAGACTAGCTGAGAAAATTCAAAACAAGCACAGATATCCTAATGAATTTCTTTTTTTTTTGTTGTTAGAGTAAACATCATTCCTGCAACTATCCTGTAACTCAAGTGATGTTAATCTCGTCCTGGAGCTGTTTTTATTTCACTTACTGCTTAGGTCATTCAATTTGAAAATTTTTGATTGATTGATTTTTCTGCTCTCTGGAACATTTTATTTGCAGTATTATATATATATACATTTTATTGAGGTATAGTTGATGCACAATATTATATAAGTTTCAGGTGTACAACATAGTTGAGAATTTTTAAAGATTATATTCCATTTGAACATTACTTACATTGTTCTTTCTTTTTTTTCTCCATTCTCTCATTTTCTTGCCAGAATTATAAACTCAAGGGCAAGGCACTATGACATATACTTATTTTGTATCTAATATTGTCAATATAGGTGTCTATAGAATACTATTTGATTTTGTGTTTTTATTATAGAAAACTTTCAAACATATACAACATTAAAATTAGATAACAGCCCCCCATACCCTCACCCAGTTACCATAACTATCCACATTTTTCTGAACTAATTTTATCCTCCACTTTTTTTTTTGGAGTATTTTGAAGCAAATTCATGAAATATCTCTAACAGATATCACACCTAACAAAATATCATCCAATACTTAGTCTGTGTTTAATTTTTCCAGATTGTCTCAAAAATGGCTTTTTACAGTTGACTCAGATAAGGATCCAAATAAGGCTCACACATTGCATTTACTTAATATGTCTCCAAAGTCTCTCCATCTATTGAGTCCCTCTCCCAACATTTTCTTTTCCATGCTAATTTAACTGTCCTGTAGTTTTCCACATTCTGGGTTTGGCTGATTATTTTATCTTTTAACTTGTATATATGCCACACATTGTCTATAAAATGGCAGTTAGATCTAGAGAATTGATTGCTTTGGGCAAGGATACGTCATAAGTGGTGTTGTGTACTTCCTTTTCTATCATGCCACAAAGCACAAAATGGCTGGTTGCCCCCTCTCAGTGACATTAGGGTTAGTCAGAGATTCAGATATCAATTTTATTTTTACACTACTAAGTTTTCTATCAACCTTTCACTTAATAGCATTAGCTTCTATTGAATATTGATTTTTAGCTCTATTAGGGGTTGCAAATTAGTGGTTTTCTGACCACATTTCTTCTGTACTAATTGGACTTTATAATATGTTCTTGAGGTCATCAACTATTTGTTTCTTCCTGAAGCAGTTGGTTCAGAAAAAGCTGGAGAAATGCTTAATTTTTAAAAAATTTAATTTTTTTATTGAGGTATAGTTGATTTGCAATATTGTATTAGTTTCAGGTATACAACATAGTGATTCAAAATTTTTATAGTTTATACTCCATTTATAGTTATTATAAAATATTGGGTATATTTCCTGTGCTGTACAATATATCCTTTTAGCTTATTTATTTTATACATAGTAGTCTGTATCTCTTAATCCCCTACCCCTATTTCCCCCTTCCCTCTTTCCTTTCCCCACTGGTAACCACTAGTTTGTTCTCTATATCTGTCACTCAGTTTCTTTTTTATTATATTCACTAGTTTAATTTTAGAGTCCACATATAAATGATAACATTCAGTATTTGTCTTTCTCTGCCTGCCTTATTTCACTAAGCATAATATTCTCTAGGTTCATCCATGTTGCTGCAAATGGCAAAATTTTCAATCTTTTTTATGGCTGAGTAGTATTCCATTGTATATGTATACCACATCTTTACCCACTCATATTGATGGGCACTTAGGTTGCTTCCATATTCTTGGCTATTGTAAATAATGCTGCTATGGACTTTGGGGTGCATGCGTATTTTTAAATTAGTGTTTTTGTTTTCTTTAGATAAATACCTAGGAGCGGAATTGATGGATCACATGATAGTTCTATATTTAGTTTTTGAGAACCCTCCATACTGTTTTTCATAGTGGCTACACCAATTTACATTCCCACCAACAAAGTACAATGGTTCCCTTTTCTCCACGTCCTTGCCAACATTTGTTACATGTGGTCGTTTTGATGATAGCCATTCTGACAGATGTGAGGTACCTGAGATCTCGTTGTGGTTTTGATTTGCGTTTCTCTGATGATTAGCCATGTTGGGCATCTTTCCATGTGCCTGTTGGCCATCTGTATGTCTTTGGAAAAATGCCTGTTCAGATCTTCTGCCCATTTTAAAATTAGGTTGGTTGGGTTTGTTTTTGGTATCGAGTTACATATTTCAGATATTAATCCCTTATTGGTCATATCATTTGCAAATACCTTCTCCCATTCAGTAGGTTGTTTTTTATTTTGTTGATGGTTTCCTTTGCTGTGTAAAAGCTTTTAAGTTTAATTAGGTCCCATTTGTTTGCTTCTGTTTCCTTTGCAGTAGGAGACAGATCAAAAAATATATATTGCTACAGTTTATATTAAAGAGTGTTCTGCCTATATTTTCTTCTAGGAGTTTTATGGTTTCTGGTCTTATAAATGCTTAATTTTAAAAAACACTTTATCAGTTTTCAGATAAGTAAGTTGGTGTCTTAGCAGCCTCCAGGGGTGACAAAAATTTTTTTTGCAGTTGTTTTTTTGAACTATCTCTAGGACCTCATGGGTGGTTATATATTTGATGTATCTTTTTTTTTTTTTTTTTTTTTTGCGGTATGCGGGCCTCTCACTGTTGGGGCCCCTCCCGTTGCGGAGCACAGGCTCTGGGCGCGCAGGCTCAGTGGCCATGGCTCACGGGCCCAGCTGCTCCGCGGCATGTGGGATCCTCTCGGACCGGGGCACGAACCCGTGTCTCCTGCATTGGCAGGCGAACTCTCAACCACTGCGCCACCAGGGAAGCCCTATTTGATGTATCTTAATCAATTACAATTATTGTTCTCACTTGATGCTTGAATTATCCTATTTGACATGGGTGTGTGGGAGAGAGACTCCTTCAAGTTGATACTAAGTCATTTTTTACATAATTCAAACAGTCTTTGATACTTTCTGGCACAGCATGTGCCAGTTTCATCTTTTATGTTTTCTGCCTAGACCTGATGTCATCCTGACCTTAGTGGGAATGTCTGTAGTGCTGTGGTTCTCAAGACTTTTGGTGTCAAGACCCCTTTATGCTCTTAAAAATTATTGAGGAATCCAAAGAACTTTAGTTTATGGGAGTTTATCTGTTGATATTTTCATATCAGAAATTAAAACTGAGAAAAATTTTGTTTGTTAATTCAAAAATAATGATAAAACCATTATATGTCAATATAAATATTTTTTATGAAAAATAACTTTAAAAACAAAATTTAGTGAGAAGCATGGCATTGTTTACATTTTTGCAAATCTTTTTTTTTGTCTTTATAATAGAAGATGGCTAGAATCTCATATCTGTTCTTACATTCAGTCTGTTGTGACACAGTTTTGATTGAAGTACTTAAAATCTGGCCTCACATGACTATGTGATTGAGAAATGGAGGAGTATTTAACAACCTCTTTATGTAATTATGGATATTCTTTGATGCTACTCTAGAATGTGACAGGTAATAGTTTCTTAAAAGTTGGTTGCAATGAAGAATCTTAAACTATATTAATAACATTTTATACTCTGTTACACTAACATCCACTGGTCTGTCTTGCACTTTGAGAGGGTCACTTACCCACATGTGGTTTTGTAACACCATGAATTTGTCATTTGGAAAATATCAGTTCATTGAATTTTGTACATCTTGCAAATGTTGACACATTTGATTATATGGTATCAAAAATAAATCACATTTTTAAACATCCCCACTAATCTCATCAGAGAAATCTAAGTACTGAGAAGCTGTCACCCTCACAGTGGTGGACAAAATTTTTCTAAAATTCTGATTTTCACTTGAGTGCTTGAATTTTATCATGGCAGCAAATATTGTCAGTTGTTTTCCTTGAAGTGACAGCTCACTTTATCAATTTTTGAGAAAATATCTGTCAAAAATACTGAAGTCTGAATAACTATAGTTTGTCTGCTGGTTGTTCTTTAAAATGGTGTTCCATGAAAAATGTACCACTTTGGTGTACAACTCAGTCCACAAATGCTTCCTGGAGACAGCCATCCTACTTGGATATGCAGCAGAAGTGCTTCATGTGTAGTTCCCATTTCTTCACCTAGAATATTAAAGACATACTCAAGGATTGAGACAATAAAATTCCTAGTGTTTACTACTTCATCAAAGGTATTCATAGGTAAAAATGGCTTCCCCTCCCCCCACTATGATATGTGTGATGAAGAATGACTACTAGTATAGTTTGTTGCCACTACCATGATTTGTGCTAATTTTGTGCAATTCTGCCCACTGCTTTTGCATAACATTCACTAGTAACATAGTGAAAAGGGGAAATAATGTCTTGGTTGGGTCCACATACCACACTTTGAGAACTGGAGCTCTGGTGTTTCCCCATTATATCAGCTGCTGAGTTTTTAAAAGTTTATTTCATTATTTTTATTTATATTAATGAGGTGTTCCTATTTTTGAGGCTTTTAAAAACATAAATGAGTGTTCAATTTTCCATTTTTTTAAATCTGTGAAGATAAGCATATTTTTTTCTCTTTAGCTCTATTAATATGATTAGTTGTATTAGTGGATTTCCCAATATTGAACTCCTCTTAACGTTTCTGAAATAAGCACTGCTTGATCTTGATGGATTATTGGATTCTGTTTGCTAATAGTAGTTACAATATTTGCATTAATATTTATAAGTGAAATTGGTCTGTAGTTTTATTGAGCAGTATTTATCTGGTTTTGGAATCAATTTTATATTTACTTTATAAAAATAATTTGGATGTTTTCTTTTTTTCCCCTGTGCACTGAAGGAGTGTAAATCGCATTTGCATCATCTGATCTTTAAGCTTTGGTAGACTGCTTTGTGAAACAAGCTGAGCCTGGTGTATTTTTGGCAGGGGAACTCATTTATGATTTCCTTTATTTCTTTTTACAAAATTCATTTGTTTAGAGCTTTTGTTTCTATTCGTGTCAGTTTTGGTATATTTACTTAGAGTGTTACTTACTTCATCTAAATTTTATTAAAATTTTTTTTCCATAAAATTGTGCAGGGTAGTCTCATGATTTAAAAAAATTTCCTGTTTTGAGTTAGTTTCTTTTGTGTGTTTGTACTTTCTTTTCAAAATCAGGTTAACTATTTCTATTTTGTTGATTAATTTTCAAAGAACCAGCTTTTTTGGTTTACTTTTTGTTTTTTCTGTTTCTAACTCATCAATTTGTGCTTTATTTTTTAAAATTGGCATATAACATTGTATTAGTTTCAGGTGTACAACATAATGGTTCAGTATATGTATATATTGCAAAATGATCACCACAATAAGACTGGTTAACATTCATCAACATACATAAGTTACAAATTTTCTATTTCTTACGATGAGAACTTTGAAGATCTACTCTCCTAGCAACTTTCAAGTATACAGTAGAGTATTTTTAACTACAGTTGACTCTTGACCAACAGGGGTTTGAACTGTGCAGGTTCACTTACATGTGGATTTCCTTCACTAAATGTGTATTATATACATATACTATACTGTCCGTAGTTGGTTGAATCCATGGATGTGGAAGTGTGTATAAGGAAGGCTGAATATAAAGTTATACTTGAATATTTGACTGCATTGAGCATTGGTGCCCCTAATCCCTGACTTGTTCAAGGGTCAACTGTATATGTATTAACCTCCACCTCTGCCAACCACCAACCTATTCTCTGTATCCATGATCTCACTTTTTAAATTTTAATTTTTTATATTCTACATGTAAGTAAGATCATACGGTATCTGTCTTTCTCTGTCTGACTTATTTCAATTAGCACAATGCTCTCAAGGTCCATCCATGTTGTCACAAATGGTAGGATTTCCTTTTTTATGGGTGAATAATATCGCATAATGCATACTGCATTTTCTTTTTCTTTCTTTTTTTTTAAATTGAAATATATTTAATGTATAATATGTTAGTTTCAGTTGTATTACGTAATGACTTTACATTTGCATACACTATGAAATGATCACCACAATAAGTCTAGTCTTGTAACTGTCCATATGCAAAGTTATCACAATATTATTGACCATATTCCTTATGCTGTATATTACATCCTCATGACTTATTTATTATAACACTGGAGGTTTATAATTTTGCGGTACGTGGGCCTCTCACTGCCGTGGCCTCTCCTGTCGCGGAGCACAGGCTTCGGACGCGCAGGCTCAGTGGCCATGGCTCACGGGCCCAGCCGCTCCACGGCACGTGGGATCCTCCTGGACCGGGGCACGAACCCGCGTCCCCTGCATTGGCAGGCAGACTCCCAATCACTGCGCCACCAGGGAAGCCCGAGGTTTATACTTTTTAATCCCCTATACCTATTTCACCCTAACTTCTATTTCTGGCAGCCACCTGTTTGTTCTCTTTATCTATGAGTCTGTTTTCATTTTGTTTTGTTTGTTTTGTTATTTTAGATTCCACATAGAACTGAGATCATGAGGTATTTGTTTTTCTCTGACTTACTTACTTTACTTAGCTTATTTAATACCCTCTAGATCCATCTGTGTTGTCTCAAATGGCAAGGTTTTTTTATGGCTTAGTAATATTCCATTGTATATATATACCACATATTCTTTATCCATTCATCTGTTGATGGACACTTAGCTTGCTTCCATATCTTGGCTATTCTAAATAATGCTGCAATGAACACTGGAGTGAATACATATATCTTTTTGAAATAGTGTTTCCGTTTTCTTCGGGTATATACCCTGAAGGGAAATTGCTGGATCATATGGCAGTTCTATTTTTAATTTTTTGAGGAAACTCCATAGTGTTTTCCATAGTGGCTGCACCAATTTACAGTCTCACCAACAGTGCACAAGGGTTCCCTTATCTCCACATCCTTTCCAACACTTGTTTTTTGTTGTCTTTTTGATAACAGCCATTCTGATAGGTGGGAGGTGATATCTCCCTGTGGTTTTGTGATCATCTATTGAGATGATCATATGATTTTTTATCCATTTTGTGAGTGTGGTGTATCACATTGATTGATTTGCAGATGTTGAACCATCTTTGCATCCCTGGAATAAATCCTACTTGATCATGGTGTATGATCACTTTTAATGTATTACTGAATTTGGTTTATTGAGGTTTTTGCATCTATGATTATCAGGGATATTGGCCTATAATTTTCTTTTCTTGTGGCATCCTTGTCTGGTTTGGTATCAGGGTAATGTTGGCCTCGTAAAATGAGTTTGGAAGTGTTTCTATTCTATTTTTTTGGAAGAGTTTGAGGACTGGTATTATTTCTTCTTTAAATGTTTGGTAAAAATCACTAGTGAAGCCGTTTGCTCCTGGACTTTTGTTTATTAGAATGTTTTTGATTACTCATTCAATCTCCTCACTAGTAATCTGTCTGTTCAGATTTTCTATTTTTGTGATTCAGTCTTGGTAGTGTTTTTAGGAATTTACCTATTTCTTCTACATTGTTTAATTTGTTGGTGTACAATTGTTTATAGTAGTCTCTTATAATCCTTTGTATTTCTGTGATATCAGTTATAACGTCTCCTCTTTTATTTCTGATTTTATCTATTTGAGTCCTCTCTTTTTTTATCTTGATGAGTCTAGCTAAAGGTTTATCAATTTTATCTTTTCAAAAACCAGCTCTTGATTTCATTAATCTTTTCTATTGTGTTTTTAGTCTCTATTTCATTTATTTCCACTCTGATCTTTGTTATTCCCTTCCTTCTACTAACTTTGGGCTTCATTTCTTCCTCTTTTTCTAGACGCTTGAGGTATAAAGTTAGATTATTTATTTGAGATTTTCTTATTTCTTGAGGTAGGCATTTATTACTATGAACTTCCCTCTTAGAACTGCTTTTGTGGCATCCCATGTTTTTGTATGTTGCATTTCCATTTTTATTTGCCTTAAGGTGTATTTTGATTCCTCGTTTAATTTCTTTTTTAACTCACTGGTTGTTCAGTAACATGTTGTTTAATCTCTCCATATTTGTGAATTTCCTAGTTTTCTTCTTATAATTGATTTCTAGTTGCATACCATTGTGGTTGGAGAAGTTGCTTGATATGATTTCTGTCTTCTTAAATTTATTAATACTTGTTTTTTGGCTAACGTATAATCTATCCTGGAGAATGTTCCATTTGCACTCGAGAAGAATGTGTATTCTGTTGTTTTTGCATGGAATGTTCAGATACATTTGATAAGTCCTTCTAGTATAACGTGTTATTAAAGGTCAGTGTTTCCTTTTGATTTTCTGTCTGAATGATCTATCCATTAATGAAAACGGAGTATTAGAGTCCCCTATTATTCTTGTATTGCTATCTATTTCTCCCTTTATGTCTGTTAATATTTGCTTTATATATTTAGGTGCTCTTTTGTTGAGTGTGTAAATATCTCTCATTCTTTTCTGAGGGACAGCTTAGTCTGGTAAAGTTTTCTTGGTTGGCAGGTTTTTGTTTTTTTTTTCTTTTGGAAGTTTGAATATATAATCACATCACATTCTTTCTTGGACTGCAAGGTTTCTGTTGAGATATTCAGTGATAGTCTTGTGGGAGTTCTCTTGTAAGTGCCAAGCTTCCTTCTCTTGCTACTTACAAGATTTGCTCTTTTTTTATTTTTATTTTTTGCAGTTTTGTTATAATGTGTTTTGGAGAAGATCTCTTTGGGTTGAATTTGTTTGGGGACCTCTGAGTTTCATGATCTTGATGTCTAAATCTCTCCCCAGATATGGGAAATTTTTATTCATTATTTCTTTAAATAAGCTTTTTGCCCCTATCTCCCTCTCTTTTCAATCTGGGACTTCCATAATGCATAGATAATGATGATGATGGTGATTTTGGTGCTCCTTAAGTCCCTTAGGGTTTCTTCATTCCCTTTCATTATTTTTTCTTTCTACCCTTCTGACTGGATCATTTAAAATACTCTGTCTTCAAGCTCACTGATTATTTTTTTCTTCCACTTGATCGAGTCTGCTGTTGAAGCTCTTTATTGAATTCTTCAGTGCAGTTGTTGAATTCTTCACCTCTAAAGTTTCTGTTTGGTTTTTATTTATATTTTCTGTCTCTGTGTTGAAATTCTCATCTTGCTCTTATATTATTTTCCCAATTTCATTAAGATGTGTATCCATAGTCTCTTGTAGCAGTCTGACCATCTTTAGAACAATTATTTTGAATTCTTTTTTGGGTAATCTGTGGATCTCTATTTCTTTGGGGTCAATTACTGGAAGTTTACTGTGTTTCTTTGGTGGTGTCATGTTTCCCTGATTCTCCATAATCATAATTTGGTAAGGAAAGACCTTCACCTTTGGGTGGTGGCATGCTGGAGCATTTTGTGATTCTAAGTCTAGTGGTGTGGGGCACCAAGTGTGAGGGTGTGTTGTGGTTCTGGGTCCAGGAGTACATGGTGTCTTGTTAGCTCAGGCGGCTGGGTTCCACGACATTGACAATTGCATGATCCTTGGAAAGAGCTGCAGGGGTCTACAGTGGCTGCAAGGGCTCCTGGTCCTCAGTGGTGCCTCTAGGTCTAGTGGCTAGGGACCAGGGCATGTGGTAGTGGTGGTTGGAGTCAGGGTATACACATACTTGGTTGTGGGGGCAGCTGCAGGTGCCTGCATGGTGGCAGGGGCTGGCTGCAGACACCCGTGCAGTGGCAAAGGCCAGAGCCAGCAGCAGGGGCCAGGACCAACTGCTGTGGCTGCACGAACAGCTGTGGAGACCCTGGCTGTTGGTATGTACTCGTTTGACTAAAGGGGCAAGCCTTAGGTGAGTGCAAGGCAGTGGAGGCTAGTGATAGGAGCTGGGGCAGGCAGCTTGCGGGCACACACTTGCAGGGGCTTGCGTCAGGCCCATGTAGCAGTACAGGCCAGTGACAGGAACCAGGGCCATCTCTGGGTCCACAAGCTGCTGAGGGGGCCTTGGCTGTCTCTGTGTACTCTTGTGGCTGCAGTAACTGGCCATGGGTGCATGCACAGCAATGGGTGCATGCACAGCAATGGGGATCAGTTTTGGGGACCTAGGCTGCAGAGACTTACTGGTAGCCAGTGTGGATCCTGGGCTTTGGTGGGGAGGGACTTGTGCAGATGGTGTCTTTGAACATGAAAACCTGTGAGGTGAAAATCTCAGCCGCAAAATCTTCAGGGGCCTGCAGTGAGTGTGCTTACTGTTGGTTTCCTCAGCAGCAAAAGCTGTTAGGGTCCTCTGCGAGCAGTCTGCTGGGATCTGCAATGAGATCTTCAGTGATAAAAGCTGGAGAGCGGTCTACAGTGTCCGCAAGGGCCATTGTGGTCCTCAGCAGTGAAGACTTCTGTGGTCCTCTGCAGAGCCGGCTGCTGGGAACCACATTTGCTCATGCTTCAGGACTGATACTGGTAGCTCCTGCCCTTCTCTGTTCCTAGCCATCTCTAGGTATCTCAGCCTTGCTGGTCTCTGGGCAGGGTGAAAGTGAATTGGGTTCTTTGTGCAGTGCTCTGAAAGGCTGGGGAAGCTGGTTGCTCACCCCACTTTCCTTTCACTGATGAGGGAAACTTCAGGCTGAGGAGTTTCCTCTTAGCACTGAGCAGTGCCAGCCTGGGGGGTGGGATGATACAGACAAAATGAAACTATTCTTCCTACCCTTTTTTTGTGGTTATTTTCAGTTTTTTGTCTCCATTGTGTTGCTGAAGCTTCTTAAGTGGACTCCTGAGCTCTCCCAGAGCTAATTTCATTCATGGATAGGTGTCTAATTGTTATTCATTGTGTGTGTGTGTGGGTCTCCTACTCCACCATCTTGATGATGTCACCCTTGTCCAGTCCTTTAAAAATGTCTTACTGTTGTCTTTTAGGTGCATGGTTTCTAACAAGATGGCTGTTATAATTGTTACATTATTTCTCTTTAGTAATGTGTCTTTTTTTCCCCTTTGCCTTCAAGATTTTCTCTTTGTTCTGTGTTTTCAGAGGTTGAATTTGATATGTCTCCATCTTGCTTGGGTATTTTTCTTGGTTGGTGGTTTAGATCTGTGGTTTGATATATGCCATTAATTTTGGAAATTCTTAGCCATTATCCCTTCAACTATTTATTTTATCACAGTCTCTTTTTTTTCTTCTGGAATTCTAATTGAACATCTATTAGATCATTTGTTGTTGTCTTACAGTTCCTGGATGCTATATTCTGTTTTTATTTTTAAATATTTTTTTCCTTGTTCAGTTTGTATGTTTAGCAAGTTCACTGATTCTTCCCTTAGCTTTGTTAACTCTACTAATGAGCTTCTCAATAACAGTCTTGATCTCTATTACTGTGTTTTTTTTTTCTTCTAGCCTCTCTTTTTTTTTCTTACAGTTTCTCTCTCTCTGCTGAAATTCCTCATTTGACAATGAGTGTTGTCTAATTTTTCCACTGGAGCTTTTGACATATTTTTCATAGTTATTTTAAATTTCCTGTCTGATAGCACCAATTTCTGTGTCATGTATGAGTCTGGTTCTGTTGATTGTTTTGTCTCTTGGCATTGTGGGTTCTTTCTCTTGCTTTTTTTGCACACCACATTACTGGTAATTTTTTTTTTAATAGGGGAGATAGAGAAGAAGGATCTGGGCAGGGCTCCATGCCTTTCCTGCAGCAGCTGCTCTTCCACTCCCCTAAGCCTGTACCATGAGGAGTGCTTTCTCAGGACTCTTGCCATCATTTTTTGTGAGTATCCATTGGAGTCTGCAGAGAGAGAGGCCGGTGAGTGGTGTGAAGTCCCCTTTATCTGCAGCCTTTAGAGCTCCATACTCTGTCACCAGCCTTTGCCAACTTCTTAACAATTCTAGGTGAATTCTTCTTACCAGTGTTCAAGTGCCCCAAGTAAACAAGTGCTTGCATTTCATGTCTCCCTGTAGGCATTTGTCTCTCATATTTGGGGCTAGTTGGCATTTCTTCAACTTCAGCTCTGTGATGGATCCAGGAAAAGTCATTAACTAACTAGTTCAACTTTTTTTTTCTCTTATAAGGTCTTTTCCAGCTCTCAATAGCCAAGCAGAAACCCAAAACCCAAAACCCAAAACCCGATCCTTCTTTTTACCCCCTAATATCTCTACTGGTAGGATGACTCTTTGTCCTGATTTACACCAGTCTAATTATTAATAGCATCCCCCTTACATTCAAGAGTTTCTTCATTTGGAAGATAAATTGTATGATCAGCCTGTCCTTGAAAATATTACATAATGAGGTTTCACTAGGAACATATGTTAAGTTTGGATGGATTTATTTTGGATAAAAATCAAATATTGAAGGTCATTTTGGTAATATTCAAAAGGACATGAGGAGAAAAGGTATAAATGAAAGACATCAACCAAATCCAATGTGTAGACTTTGTTTGGATCCTGTTTCAATCCAAAACAATTTTTTTTGAACAATCAGAGTCATTTGAACATGGGCTTAGGTATGAGAAGATATTAAAAAATTATTGTTATTTGGTTAAGTATTACAATGATATTATAGTTATGTTTTTTAAAAATCTTATTTGTTATAGATAAATTCTGATGTATTTGGAGGTGAAATGGTATGATAGTGGGAATTTATTTTAAAATGCTCAAAAACAAAAATAAAGGTGAAGGGTGAGAGAAATGTGATAGATAAAAACGAGAATGACAAAATATTGATAATTACTGAAGCTAGGTGATAGGTAATTATTTTATTATCTCATCTTTATTGTATTTTTTGTCAGTTTCCATAATAAAAACTTTTAAAAAGAGAGATAAGAATATAATCAGGAATCTATTTCTTTAAAAAAAAAAGGTAATTATCCTAAAATTTAAAGTGGTAAAGGTGAACTTTTCTTGTGGCAGATCAGAGGTCAGGCAGCCCTGCCTAAAAATTTCATTTGAAAACTTCCTGTGCTTCAGTGATTATTTAGCAAACCAGATAATCTGTGATATGACAGGTACAGGGAGAAGAAAAAGAAGTGAAATGCCATGGTTTCAATGTAGTTCAGTCCTGCAGACCCACACTGGACCAGGAGGAGGGAATGAACCTTGCAGATGTCTTATTAATCCTGGTTCAATTCAGTGTCTATTTCGTGCAACCTTACCTTAAGGATACGCTTTGCTATTCTTCCCTTTATCCAGGTTCTCACTGTCCCTCCATTCTCTCCTGTTTTCATAATTTGGAGAGACAAATGCCTTGGGAAGTGGGTAGCAAGGTTATAAACTCTGAGGGACCAAGGACTGTTCACTGTTTTGAACAGTGAATGGTATACCTAGTACCATTACTGGCACATGAAAGACATTAAATAAATATTGGATGAAGAAATGAATGAATAAATTCACATTTGCTGCTTGCCACATGGAAGGGACCTACTAAATATTGTATTTGTTCAATTGACTTGTGAGTGACAGAACTGAAAAGAGAATTTTAGAGTTTTATGTGCATTTAGTGCTGGACCTCTTCAAGTGTTCGAAAGATGTCCAGATGAACAGAATTAGCCAACGTGATGTCTGTGAATAGGCAGGGGAAATCAAATGAAGTGCAGCTTCATTGAAAATAAAAAACATTATGCAGTTGCATATAGGCCACCTTTCTTTCAAATGTATTTATGGGAATGATTAGGAGAGGACAGTGATTCTCTCCTCCCCTCTAAAAGTCCTTAGCTATAGTTCTGCCAAGAAATCAGGAGATTGTAATATCCTGTCCACAAAAAGTTGGTATGACAGGTACCCTTACATAAACAGGTGTGATTAATCATGGTGCTGTTTGTTTTGATGAGCATGCAAGAGTGACAAGTTAATAATAAATCTCCAGCTCATACAGGGGAGGTGGCTATAAGGAGATGCTGTGGTTTAATTTACATCTTCGGAAGGCACTGAAGATTTAATAATCTCCCTGTCTCATATAACAAACTAATACCCCTGAGGTAGAAAAGCAAAACATTTTTAACTATTAATCTGAGAAGTAATAAAATCTCGTCTCATATCACAAATAAATTGAGTTTCTGGTGGTCTTAATGGACCCCTAGTATGTGTGATTTATTCAGATTCCAAAGCCACTGAGGACCCCTGGGAACCTTGGCTGCGAAACCATGCAAGCTGGGAACACCATGGGAATTGCCAATCCAATCAGAAGGTCTAGACCGAGGGCAGTGACTGATTTTACCTTAGATCTACCCAATAATTTATTTCACTTTCTATGTCGACTACAATTAGATTATGGAATACAAGTGTATGTGAATTTGAGATTCAGTTCTAAACAATTGCTTTTAGTTTTTGCTTTGGCTTAGTTCTGCTTATGTTAATACTTGTTCTTAAAAGATCAAAAGCTGTTTTGAAGTTTTTACTAAGTGTAGGATTTTAACCTGGCTCGAGAAACTGGGATACAGAAAGGGGAAAAAATCCTTCATGGCACGATGAGCCACTTGTGAAATCTAAACTGTGTTCAGTCTTCCAGCTCTTTGTTTCTTAAGGGGCTAAGCTATGGGGTGTATTGAATTTATTAATTTGAAAAACTGTCTCCTTATTGATACTAATAGGGAAGATATCATCTTCCTTGTTTAAAGAATGGACCATAATGATCTCAGAGAAAGAGGAAGGTAGAATTATATGCATTTGCTGTATGTACAAGTGTATTCATTGCTCTAATTTGCTATGAAATAATTTTTATAATGAAATTAGATTATAAAGTATAATTTCTGTTTGTCTTTTTACTAATGCTGCTTATAATTTCAGCTGAATCATTGTGATGTTTAATGTACTGTTATAGGAAGTAGAACATAAAAATATCCAATTCCCCTCATCCTTCTACCTTCCTTCAGCCCTCTGGCTCACAGCTGTAAATTAAGGTTGCATTTTGTCATGTCTTCCAAGGGCACACTGACTGGCATAGAATGAGATTCACGCTTCAACTAGCATATCCATTCGACTTAGCAATTAGGAAAACACATAATATCACCCCAGATATACTTTGGCTGCTTCTGCCTGCCTCTCTTTGAGGAAGGCTATATTCTCCTGGTCAGGAGTTCAGGTTGGGCCAGGTGGGAGAAGCCTTAGAGGAAAATCTCTTCCTCCTTCGTATTCGCCTAGCAAACATCCATTGACTCCCTTAGGTCATGAGGATGTAAGGACAAACAAGGACAGAGGCAAAGAGCACTGTATCAGTTGCCTACTGCTACTGTAACAGATTACCACAAACTTAGTGACTTAAACCACACAAATTTATTATCTTCCTGCTCTGAAGGTCAGAAATCTAAAATCAAGGTATTGGCAGGTCTGTGTCCTTCTGGAGGCTCTAGGGGGAAGTCTGTTTCCTTGCCTTTTCCAGCTTCTAGAGGCTGCCTGCATTCCTTGGTTCATGGCTCCTACCTCAAATCACTTCAACTCCTGCTTCTGCTGTCGCATCTCCTACTATTCAACATATCTCCTGCTCCCTCTTATAAGGATTCTTGTGATAACATTGAGCCCAGGATAGTCCAGCATAATCTCCTCACCTTAAAACCCTTAATTTAATCACATCTGCAAAGTAGTATTTTCCATATAAGGGGTTCCAGGAATTAGGATGTGAACGTCTTTGGAGGCAGCATTATTCAGCAAGAATTTGGCATTGGACAGCTCTGCTACTCTGACTTAGTTTGACTATGAAGTAAGTTTCTTCACCTCTCTGAATCTCAAGCTTCTTATCTGAGAAATGGAGTAAGTAATACCCATCTTATAGGCTTGTGTGAAGATCAAATGCCTGAAAATAATTAGCATTGTGTCTGACACATATTACTAGTTCAACAAATGGGAAGTTAATGGATTATTGTTTTTACTATTCAGTGATGAAAGGGCACAGTCTCACCTCTTTGAGGACTTGTAAGTCTAGTGGAGAAGATAAACACGTAAACAAATCATTATAAGTCAGTGTGAGGCAGTGTTACATGGGCTATATTTGTCTCAGGCTACAAGGTCCTCCATGCATGATTTCAGTCGTTCGTTTGTAGATGATTACCTAACATGAGTTTTGAGGTGAAGAAAGGCAAAACATAAAAGGTCGTCTGAAGCTATGACTGACGTGGAATGTCAGGTCTTGGAAGGTTGTGTATTTTTATTTTGATGATCTCATGTTTTTTCCTAAGAAAAAACTATTTCCTGCTCTTGAGATATTATGTTAACTTTCTTGGACTTAGGGTATATGCTGTTTAACAAGTTAGGGCCTTGGACGGCTCAGACTACATCATATGGTAAAAGGAGAGACCGTAGTGTAGGTCTGTAAAGGAAAGTTGAAAGTCTTCTTGCTCCTTTCTCCTCCTCTTGCTACTGACTTTCACACCTACTCTCCCCCATGGGGAAAGAGTGCTGATCTGTTGGGAAATGTCCCAGGATTGTAGCTGGGCCATGTTTGCTGGCGACTAGAGTCCCTGTATATGAAAACGTCTGCATTCTGAGTAGGTACCATTGTTGTGTCTCTCCCATCGTTGTGGCTTGAGTGCTGAGGACCAGGGTTCACTCTTTTCCTTCTGTGTATCAACTGGCCTGAGCACGTGTGCTCTCCCTATTCTGTCTGTCTTGTGTGCTAATTCTGCCCTCATTTTACCTCACCCTGCAGCAGCAGATGATGCATACTCTTCATTTGGCTTCTAGAATACCACTTTCTTGTTCTACCTCATGTCCACTCCTTTTCTGTCATCCCGGTTGGGTCTTTCTCATTTCCCTGACTTAATATTCAAATTTACCAAAGCTCAGTCCCAAGACCTCTTATCTTTTCTGTCTCTATTTATCCCATTTGTATGGATTTAAATACCATCTATATATTTATGGTGCTGGCATTAGCTTTCCCTTGCTGCTGTAACAAATTACCACAAACTTAGTGGCTTAAAACAACACTAATTTATTATTTTACAGCTTTTTAGGTTAGAAGTTTGACACAGTCTCACTGGGCTACAATAGCCTGTCAGCAGGACTGTATTCCTTTCTGGAATCTCTAGGGAGAATTCGTTTCTTCATCTTTTCCAGCTTCTAGAGGCCTCCTATGTTCCTTAGCTTGTCTTATTCCTTAGCAACGTCATATCTCCCTGAACTTTCTTCCTTCATCGTCTCTCTCTCTCACCACAGCTGAGAAGAATTCTCTGATTTTAAGGTCCCATCTTATAAGATTGGGCTCACTCATATAATCCAGGATAATCTCCCCACCTCAAGGTCCATACCCTTAATCACATCTGCAAAGTTTTTTGCCATGTAAGGTAATACATTCACAGGTTCTGAAGACGAGGTCATGGACATCCTTGGGAGGACATTGTTCTGCCTTCCACAATGCCCAAATATATGTCTCCAGCCTAGACCATTCTCCTTAACTCTAGGACCATATATTCAGTCACCTACTTGACATCTCTGTTTGGATGTTTAATAGACATCTCAAACCTAATTTGTCCAAAACTGAGCCCCTGGGCAACGTACATATGCATATACTATATGTACATACGTACATACATATACACGCATATATGTATATATATAATTTGAGATTAAACTTGAGCTTGGTATGGAATCTCAGCCCTCGACATCCAATGTCTAGAGTTCATGCAATCCAAAAGCTCCCTGCTAGAGTGAACTTGTATTCCAAGCCCCATTTTATAGACCCAGAAAGGTTTTGACAATGTCTGGAGGAAAAGACTCATCTCTTGACCTTCAGTTTGATGCATGGAATACATCTTATCCCAAAGGTAGAACTGATAATTTGAGACGTTATAATGTATTCTTGTCTGTGGCTCAGCTTTTTGTGACATTAAAAGATTATTTAGGACCAAGTGCAAAACCTATCCTTTGTAATCCTGTCTGTGAACCGTCACTGGTATGACAGGAGGGGTCAATACAGACATAAGGACTTCCTTCCCTCACTGATAGGGGAGCTGGCCTCTGGCCCCCACAGCTGTTCCCTGCTGGAACGGTCATAGTTCCTAGGTGCTCTTTGACATTCTGAGCAGCTGCAATAGCAAGCAATTTAGGGCAAAATAATTCATCAATTAATCTCTTTGTTATTGGACATTTCAGATGCTTGTGCCTTAGTTCATACTATAAATGAGGTGGGATGTGGCATGACTCTTGATTGTCACAAATCTCCCAACGTATGGTTGTCCTGCCTGTCCCACCAGTGACCCGTGGGGACTTCCAGAGCCCAGAGAAGAATAGGGACAGTGTTAGGAGATGGTGAGACAGGTAGCCTGTGGGTTATACACAACTCCCTCAACATTAGCAGTGACTCCACCCTTTGTCTCCCACCCCAGGAAGCATATTAGGATGCCACTGAGTGAGAGGGCTAACTTTGGGGCCTCTTTAACTGTGACTAAAAGTACGTTATTTGAAAATTTTAATACTTGAAACATTGGTGACAAACTAGTTTCAGGATATCATGGTTCAGAGCTACTGCTCTCTTGGAATACTTTTAATAAATAAAAGAAATGTAAAGCAATGTCTTCACACTTCAGCAGAATTGTCCAGAGGCCTGACTTTTGCCAAAGCTGAAAAATCCCTTGGAAATCTTCAGCTTCACACTTAATCACCACCTCCTTTGGCTGTTTCTCTTCTACTGCTTTTCTCTCCTCCCCCTGTGATTTTCCCTTCTTGTTGCCAAACACACGTTCTCTTCCAGACACCATCTGTTTTCAGAATATATTTGTATTTTCTTTTTCCTTCCCAAAGTAGCCCTACTTTGGGGCCTATGTTTTCCCCTCAATGGACTGCTTCCACTATGTTACCCCATGCCTTGGCGGGAAGGAAAGCTGTGGCTTGCCGAATTGAAATATAACCAGGAACCCAACAGAGACAGTCTTCTGGACTTGGAAATATGCACCCACCCTCTTAAGGACCTCAGGGTACAGGGATTGGTTTGTGGTATGTCTTTAAGATAGCTTTCCTTTGTTATAAAACTTCAGAGAATTCCAAAGTATCAAAAGGAGAAAGTGAAAGTAATTCTTTCCAGTGTCTGCCATTCACATTCCTCAGAGGGCCATGAACTCCTCAGCCACACTCAGTGACCCTGTGACTGCTCTCAACAGTGCGGCCCATGTCCTTCTAGTCTCTTTTGCTATGTGTGTATCAAAATGTGCAATATGAATACATAGACATGTAAAACAAGTTGGATTATGCTGTACATATTGTCTGCAACTTGCTTGCTGTTATTTTATATAAATAGCATGGGCATCTTCTCATGTCAGTACACATACATTTTCTCATTACATTTAACAACTAGTATTCCACTGTATGAATGTACCATGATTTATTTACCCAACCCATTACTGATATAATTTCTAGTATCTTATTATTATTACTAGTGCCTAACACATTTATCTTTACGCTTGTGCAGCTATATTCTCTAGGATAGTTGGAATTGCTGCATCAAAGGGTATGTGCATTTTGAATGTTGATAAGGATAAAAGATATCTTTAAAAGGGTTATGTGGGGCTTCCCTGGTGGCGCAGTGGTTGAGAGTCCGCCTGCCGATGCAGGGGACACGGGTTCGTGCCCCGGTCTGGGAAGATCCCATATGCCGCAGAGCGGCTGGGCCCGTGAGCCATGGCCGCTGAGCCTGCGCGTCCTGAGCCTGTGCTCCGCAGCAGGAGAGGCCACAACAGTGAGAGGCCCGCGTACCAAAACAAAAGCAAAAACGAAAACAAAAGGGTTATGCATTTTAAACATGGGTAGATACCATCCTAAACTTTATATGTAATCACTAACAGAAGCACAGCATTTTCTTCCTTCAGTAATCAGAGGTTATGAGATAAATGATACTAATTTGTAGCGTGTAAAGCATCTTACGAAGTATTTTTATTCAACTTATTTAACACTCACAGATATTCTATAGGGAGATAATGTTATCTCCAATTTACAGGTGAAGAAACAGAGGCTCATCAAAATTAAGTGATTTGCCTAAGACAGTACACTTGGGTGGCAGATCCAAGCCTGAGTCCATCTTTTATCTCCAAGCCTGAAATTCTTTGTCCTACAGCACTGCTGGCTTCTCAGGAGGAGCACCAAACCTTCTGCTGTGGTGGATTGACTGAGCATAGGTGCAGGGGAGAGGGAGCGTGGAGGGAATATTGGTCAGCTGACCCCTGAGGCGTACCCGTGGACATACAGACTTTTCTCTCTCTGCCATCACTTCCTTGGTGATGTTATTTGGTCACAGCTTTTAAATACCTCACTGTATGTCAGCGAGTCCTAAACTTTATATTTCCAATCTAGAACTCTCTCCTTAACATATCCTATATGGAACTCTTGATCTTTCCTCCTAAACTTGCTCTACCTTTAGCCATCTCAATTGGCTACTACCTCATCCTTTTAGTTCTTCAGGCCCAAATTCTTTTTTTTTTAATTGAAGTATAGTTAATTTACAATGTTGTATTAGTTTCTGGTACACAGCAAAGTGATTCAATTATATATATTCTATTTCATATTCTTTTCCATTATAGTTTATTACAAGATACTGAATATAGTTCCCTATGCTATACAGTAGGACCTTGTTACTTATCTGTTTAATATATAGTAGTTTGTATCCTTTAATCCTAAACTCCTAATTTATCTCTCCCCCCGCTTTCCCCTTTGGCAACCATAAATTCGTTTTTTATGTCCGTGAGTTTGTTTCTGTTTTGTAAATAAGTTCATTTATATCATATTTTAGATCCCACATATAAGTGATATAATATGATATTTGTCTTTCTCTGTCTGACCTAACTTCATTTAATATGGTAACCTCTGGGTTCATCCGGTTTGCTACAAACGTTCAGGCCCAAATTCTTGATTCCTTTCATTCTCTCATACCCCTCATTCTCAGAGAATAGAACCAAGGCCAGACTGCCAGTTCCTACCAGGTTTGTAATTAAAATCCAGGCATGCCTTGCTTTAAAACACACCTAGATTATACTGCTTTATTCTAATCCCATTAGCCTGAAGTGTAGTTCTGATTTGACTCTTGGGATTTGTACTCTAGTTTAGGAGTCCATGGACTGAGTGAATGTTTAGACATGAGATCATGTTCTTAATAAATTATTTCTCCTGGTTTCTAAGACTAAAAAAATTGAAAATCTGCGTTAAACTTATTGAAAACATAATTAATCTTAGCTCAGGAGATCACTGGGCCCAGATTTTTAAAAACAAACAAGTCCTTCCTAGGTTAGTTCTTCCACATTTCATGCATACATATTGGGGGAAGAAAAATGGGGATGAGAGGAGTCCCAGAAAGGAACCTCTTGCTCTGCTGCTTATTCTCTCCCTCGCAAAAGTACAGGATCAGAATGAAGGTCTTCCAGTGGAAAGGCAGCTGATTTGGGGGGTTTAAGCAGGAGCTGAGGTAAAGCTGTGGATCTTTCTCCATGCACAAAGGAATGCAAACTCTTAAGTAAACCATGGTGAAAAACTTAAATTACTGATCAGAAGGGGGATTTAGCTTGTCAGGAGATTTGATTTTAATTTTAGTGTGCACTTTCGGTATTTGTGTTTCTGTGTATACGTTTTTGTATAAGAAGAAGTCATACTTAGAAAACAAAAGCTGAACAGTATATGTGCTATTTTAGTTATAATTTAGTTGTCAACTGGGACCTCCCTGACCTTAGGAAATTTTGGTAAACTTAATTCAAATCCTCAATTTTCCAGCCTGATTAGAGTTTGCTTGGGACAGAGGGGGTTCCTGGAATGCGAGCTTTCCAATGCTAACGTTGGAAAAATCCTACACAAATCACAACAAGTTGGTTACTCTGAGCTTGACTGAGTCCAGAGCCCTTGCTTAATTTTTTCTGCCTCCTTGTTGTGACTCCTCTGTTCAGACTTTCTCAATTCTACCCCGGGAGGACCTGCATCCAAATCTCAGTTCCTTCGTGGATTTCCACAAAAGATTCACTTGGCACTATGCATTTAAAGAAGTAAGCACCTTTCCTGAAGACTTAAAGTGTCAAATATTACACGGAGTGGCCTTTAACCATGTCTTTGGCATTTTAGCATCCGTCTCTTTCTTTCTGTTGCCTTCAACAAAGCAGCAAATTTGTTCTCTTGTCTTATCCAGAGTATTTCTGCCTCTCAAGGTCCTTGGTGGCAGGGGTCCCACATTTTATTCCATAGGGTACACCAAGAAATTTTTTCAAGAAATGTGGGTCTCATCTAAGAGGAAGTCTTTACCCAACTACTTAGAGAATAAAATCGTGTCCATTACATTACATAATGAAGAATATTTTATACAAACATGGGCAAAAAGTTTTGACCTGTTTTGGGATTATAAAGCTGCCTTCCTTTTTTCCTCTTTGCTAAGATCTTGTAAGATGCAACTCTACCCCCAATTATACAATGCCATTTTTTTTCTTCTCTCCTGGAGCTTACCAGTAAGGACTAAACTGAGGATAGAGCTTAACTGTCTTCTTGTTTTAGGGACATCATGGAATTTTCCTCAGGGGTATGTGGCTTTATGCATTAACAAATGCGTAAAGCATACTGGCTATGCGAGGGGGAATTGAGTGTGCATCTTAAAAATCAACTGATGCATCTTTCCTAATGGAAGGCATTAAAGATTCAATTCTGTTCTCCATAGTGGCTGTACCAATTCACATTCCCACCAGCAGTGCAAGAGTGTTCCCTTTTCTCCACACCGGAAGCAGCCGCATAGCACAGGGAGATCAGCTCGGTGCTTTGTGACCGCCTGGAGGGGTGGGATAGGGAGGGTGGGAGGGAGGGAGACGCAAGAGGGAGGAGATATGGGAACATATGTATATGTATAACTGATTCGCTTTGTTATAAAGCAGAAACTAACACCCCATTGTAAAGCAATTATACTCCAATAAAGATGTAAAAAAAAAAACCAGATTCAATTCTGGCTTGTACCAGAGGCAGTAATAATGAGGAAGTTGTCAAAACCATTTATCAGGAAGGATCTAGAGGGAAGTGAGGTCAGATGGATGAGATTCTGGGTGGTCTAGAGCCTCTGAGTGAGGATTGTTTTGCTCTTCTTGGAAATGACACACCTGAGCAGGGATGGGAACCTGTTTGGGATGGAGGTCAGAAGTCTCGCCTGGTTTCTAGTTCCTCTTATTCATTATGTCTGGACTGTGGGAAAGTCACGGAGTGTTATTAATAGGGAAATTAACCAAGAGAAGTGGGAGACATGGGGAAGGGCACACATGGGAGATATAAAAGGTGGGTCAAGAGAGTATAAAATGTCTAGAAACTTCTAGAAGTCTCTGTCCAGGTCCCTATTTGAAAAATTGTGCTTTGGTGACCAGAGAATAATAATAATAATAGTAGTAGTAGTAGTAGTAGTAGTAGTTGCATACTTACTATATGCTAGACATGGTGTTTAATGCACACACAGAAAGGTGTTCAACCAGGGAAATGCAAATTGACACTGCAGTGTGATAGTGCTACAAATCCACTAGAATATGTAAAATGAAAATGTCAGAAAATACCAAATGTCGTTGAGGATGTGGAGCGACTGATCTCTCATACGCTGCTAGCAGGGATTTAAATTGGAACAACCACTTTGGAAAACTGATACCCTCTGACCCAGAAATTCCACTTGACCCAGAATTGTATACATAGTTGCACCAAAAGACATATACAAGAATTTTCATAGCAGCACTACTTACAATAGCCCCCAAATGGAAACAACTGAAATCTCCTTCAAGAGTAGAATGGATAAATGAATCAGAATATTTGCAAAATGGGCTAGTATACAGCAGTGAGAATGAATGAACTCTAACTATGTGTAGCACTATGTATGAATCTCATTTGCGCCTCACAGTAACTCTGTGAGGTCGTTATTATTATTACTTCCATTTTACAGGTAAGAAAACTGAAGCACAGAGAGGGTAAGTTATTGCCTAAGACCACACAACTAGGAAGAGGAGTAGCTGGGATTCAAACCCTGGCAGTTGAATTCCAACCCTTAACTACATGTACCACTACCCCTAACCTCTAGCTGTACAAGCAGCAGGTACTTTGTGTGTGTGCTGCTTTAGTGTAACACACCCAGAGGCACAGGGTGGAGCTGGTACAGGTGGGCCCTGCACAAGGCATCTACCAGCTAACTTTAATTACCATGTGCCAGGCCGTGTACAAGTGCTTCACCTAGAGTATAATGTTTAATCCTCACAGCAGCCTTCATAGTGGGTACTCTTATTGTGCCCATTTTTACAAATGGGGAAACAGATATGGAGAGGTAAACCAGTTGACTAAGGTCATATCACTGGTATGTGATGGAGCCAGGATCCCAAGCCAAGTTTGTGTGCTACAGAGTCTGTGCCCTTCACTATCCCACCACGTGCCTCTCTTCAGCAACAACCAGGAAAGCAAAGCTGCAGGGCCTACATCCTAACAGGAACCGCTGCTCCTGGTTACAGAGCTTGAGTTCTTTGAGCTATATCAACTGACAACAACAATGAGAATTTGAGACCAAACCCTGAGGTTTCATGAGGCCATTTGACTTTGTTAAGCAAAGTATCTGCCATAGGTTATTTTCACCCACCTTCAAGGGAAAAAGAAGCCTGCATTTCCATGGCTTTGACCACATCTTCCTGGAAACAAAAAAGATAGAAATCTCTGCAGCTTTTGAAGTTATGCCAAAGTGCTCCCAGGCAGGCACTGAGCATGGCCCCCTTTTAACATCCAGAGCTGAGAGGACTTGTACTGGGGAGAAAGGAAGGGTTACTTAGCAGATGGGTACGTGTGGAATTCCTTGGTGAATTCTGAAACAGGCATGGGCCTGCACCCCAGGGTTCTCTAACGAGAGGAGGCCTGAACATTGGCAACCTCTAGCCAAGAAACAGATGCCAGGCCTTCCTGCATTGCCAAGAGCAGAAGACATCGGGGACTCCGGTTCTTTTGCTTGAATGTGTTGATGGAAGAGTGAGAGGGTAGGAGACTTGGGGCATTTTTTATATTTCTTCCTGAGGTAGAGTTTCATCATCACCAGCTGGAATCATTACAGTAGCTTCTTATCTGGTCTCCCTAACTCTAGCCTTTCTCCTCCCTGATTGACCTTTCTCACAGCCTGCAGGTAGTAAGTCCATACCTGAAACTCTGGCTGCCACTTCCCCAAGTACACCGTGCAGTTGAATGTTGCCATGTCTTTGCAAATGCTGAATCCTCCCACTTAACATGGCATGAGCCTACTTAACTTTTTTTTTTTTTGGCCGTGTTGCGCACCATGTGGGATCTTAGTTCTCCAGCCAGGGATCAAACCCACATCCCCTGCATGGGAAGTGCTGCGTCTTAACCACTGGACCACCAGGGAAGTCCGAGCCTACTTATCTCTGAAGCACCAGTTCAAAGCTCAGTCTTTGATGTGGCCCTCCGTGACCACCTTCCTAGATAAAAGGAAGTCACTGTTAACTCCTTAGCCACTCCCAAAATGATTTTTTTTTGCATTTTAATACATAACATCCCTGCTCTAACCATGTACTGTAATCATTTGCCATCCTGTCTCTAGTGTAGACTGTGGGCGTCTTAATGGGCAGGAGCTGTGGTGTATTCCTCCCCGTATCCCTAGCACCTCACAGTACACAGCTTGTCTAAGTGCTGAGTAAACGTTTGTTGGATGAAATCCGAAAGCACAGAGCTTTGAGGTATATGATCATAGTGTTTACAGCCCTGACACAGTCACTGGAAAAAAAAATACTCTTCTCAGGTCAGCTTTCCCCTCTGCTGTCACATTGCTATCTCGCCCATATGTGCCCCTTCTTAATTTCAACATTAGTGCCAGAAACTCTAGCTTTTAAGGGTAGGCAATGAGTTGCTTTCCTCCATGTCAATTTTCTCATTCAGGTGGATGGTGGGGAGGTGACAGAGTTAGCAGGGATGAGGTCTAATGTAATGGAGTATTTGTGGGTGGGGAACAAGAAGTTAGTTCCCTGTGCCCCCAGCTCCCATGATGGGTTAGCATATATCAAAAGCTTTAATAAGGGACTTTCCTGGTGGTGCAGTGGTTGGGAGTCTGCCTGCCAATACAGGGGACACGGGTTCGAGCCCTGGGCCGGGAGGATCCCACATGCCGTGTTGCAGCTAAGCCCGTGAGCCACAACTACCGAGCCTGCGCTCTAGAGCCCATGAGCCACAACTACTGAGCCCACGTGCCACAACTACTGAGACCTGTGCACTTAAAGCCCCTGCTCCACAAGAGAAGCCACTGCGATGAGAAGCCCGCACAACACAAAGAAGAGTAGCCCCTGCTCGCCACAACTAGAGAAAGCCTGTGTGCAGCAAGGAAGACCCAATGCAGCCATAAATAAATTAATTAATTTGAGAAGAAAAGCTTTAATAAGTAAACTTTTAAAAAAACAGATTGTATTTTTTAGAACAGTTAACTAAAGTGTATCACTTACTCAGATTTTCTTAGTTTTTATGTAATGTCACTTTCTGTTCCAGCATGCTACCCAGGATAGCACATTACTTTTAGTAATCCTGTTTATGTGGGCTTCTCTCTGTTGTGACAGTTTCTCAGACTTTGTTTTGGATGACCTTGACAATTTTGAGAAGCACTGGTCATGTGTATCGTAGTGTGTCCCTCTATTGGAATTTGATGTTTTTTCTCATGTTAGACTGGGGTTATGGGTTTTGGGGAGGAAGATCACAGGGGTAAAGTATCATTTTCATCATGTTATATCAATAGTATAAGCAAACTTTAAAAAATGTGAGCATATAATTACCCTTCCCTGTCCCCAAACTTGTATTCCCTTCTGTATTTCCTATCTCAATTAATGGCATCATCACACACACAGTCATGAAGACTAGAAACTGCATCTACTCTTTCTTCTCCATCCTCCATCCGACTAGCCATCAGTTACTAAGGTGCTTCTGCCCCAGTAGCTCTGTGCTTTCCCCCTTCTCTCATTTACACTGTCTCTGGTTTATTCTGCGCTGTTTTTTCCACAAACTATAACCGTTGTTCTCTAACTAGTCTCCCTGATTCCATTTCCTTTCCTCTCCGCTTCATTATTCCTATTACTGTCAGTTAACTGTTGGTTTACGTCAGCTCCATCTTCAGAAATCTCAGAATGGTTCCTCACACACAGTAATGTTTAAATTTCTAGATGTGGAATTCAAGGCTCTTCTGGTGCTAGCACCAAATGACCTTGTTTGCCATAGTAAATATTAGTTCCCTTACTCTATATTTATTGGTTTGGGGGAATTAATTTATCTCAAAAATAAATGGGTGTTTTCTTAAAGTAATTTTTCTCCCAGAAGAGTAAATGAAATGATGTGTGCATGTGTGTGTGTGGGGGTGTGTATGTGTGCTCACGTGCACATGAGTGATGTGTACACCTCACTGGGGATGTGTACCTCTCCTGGTCATGGCTTTATCTGGGAAAAAGAGCTACCCATGGCTTAAAGTCTGGTATGAATAGGACCAGTCCACTTGCTGCATAGTTTCTATCAAGTTAGAAAAGATGAGAGGGGAAAAGAAGGTGAGGAGAAAATAAAATACACTTTCCCAGAAGTGTGTGTAGGTGTTTAACAAAGCATCCACTCATTTTCCTTTTTTTAGTGGCTTAAAACAGCAACATCTCTTCCCTCACAGTTTCTGTGGGGCAGGAATCCCAGCTTCCCTGGCTCAGGGTTTCTCACAGGCTGCAATCAAGGTATTAGCTTCTTCACTCATTTTTTTGCACTTCAGTCACAAACACTTTCTAAAATGCACTGGCTAAAACCTCAAGTACTTCAAACTTTAATGCAGAGAGCTTTTGTCATACTCCGGGAATAGCATTTAAATGTAAATTGAATTCCTTCTTGCCTAGGAGAGCCAGTTGTCCATGTCACAAGATGTGAAATGAGTCTGTTGTGCTTGATTGTATAATATGGCTGTCCTAAATTTTAATGAGCAAATAAATTGGCTTTCAAATTCCATCTGCGTATTATTCATATAAGTCCACAGTCTTCATTATTAAAGTTTAAAGTGCACGAGCAATTTGTGAAAAGTCTCTTGGGCAGCCTGGTGAGGAATGCATAAGGCATTCTAGACCAGGGACCATTTTCGTGCCCAACACTAGACAAAGAGAAGGGCTAACAGAGGTGCGGAAACAAGAGTGGGGAGAGCAGGAACCACGGGTCCGAGAGTGCTCACAAGCAAGACTTTGGATAAGTCATTGGCTTAATAAATCAGGAAGACCAATGCTCTCTTTGTATAGTTATGCATATTGAACTGTTAACAGCTCATTGAAGCTGTGTTATGGGGAAAAGGCAGAGACTGTGCAGATATCGTCACCACTGATTTGGAAATTTTTTATTTCCTGAGCTCCTAAATAATGAAATTGTTTTACTGAGAGTGGAACAAGAACTGTTATTTTGGGATGGGAAACATCTGCAGCTCATCGGATAAGAGCCGCAACTGGTGTTTTTGCACTCTTTGGGAATCCCATTTATCCACGGTATAGAGTGCTTCAATCTCACGTTACTTTGATAACTCTGTTGCCAGCTGCAGAGGTAAAGCCTGTTTATTAAGGGTTTAGGTGGTAAAGTGCAGACACTGGCAGACCAAGACAGTTGGTGAGGAACAGGAAGAACACATGGACAGAACACATCATATAATTCCACTCTATCCATGTGGACTTCGACTTTATGTCCT
The DNA here is from genome assembly GCF_964270905.1 of Leucopleurus acutus. Classification (NCBI taxonomy): domain Eukaryota; kingdom Metazoa; phylum Chordata; class Mammalia; order Artiodactyla; family Delphinidae; genus Leucopleurus; species Leucopleurus acutus. The sequence goes on along the minus strand of NC_139162.1, from coordinate 14,246,722 downwards.
CCTCTTCATTTCCTCGACTTTATGTCCTCATTCTCAAGAAATACACACACACACACACACACACACACACACACACACACACACACACACACAGCACTATCCACCCATGTATATATCAGGCATGTTCCTCTGCTAGGTTCCCAATTTTGCCCTCAGTAGTAGAATAGCTAAGAATATTTTGAAGTATTCCTTTTTGGTGTATTATCCATGCCACGACTACCTTTATTAGTGCAAGTGGGCAATATTTGATTGTATAAATAGCCATGTTGCTACTACTCTATTTTAATTTTTATTTCTCCTTTTTTTTCCTGTTTCTGTTGGGAGGATTATTTTCTTAAATTCTAGCATAATTTTAGATTTTACCTTGTTGTTCATTCCCCACCAAAAGTTGTTGCCCTCAGTTTTCAAAGTCATAACCATCTCTAGAGGGTCAGAAGCTAGGACCAAATCATATTGGGGTCATCCTTGGCTGCCATTAACCCCTCTGATATGTCCATCTGCTTTTCTAATGAGGCCTGGGGCTGAGGACTCTCTGAAGCCTCAGAGTTGGTCTAATGAGACGACAAGGACAATGGGTTACTTTCAAATTGGACTTGCTTGTTTCCTCCTAACATTCAGGCTGGACAGCTAATGAAAGACCACTGGCTCAGTGTCTGCTTCCTACTGGCCCCCTTCCCATGTCATTATCATGGAGGTTGTACCCTTTTATGTTTAGTCTAGCTGGAAAATGAACAACTGAGAATTTTCCTCTCTTATCCCTAGTATCTGACACAGTTGATACAGTCTTGAATATATAGGTGTTTGAGAAATTTGTGCTTAAATGAATGAATGGATGAGTTCTTATATATTCCTCTCCATTTCTGTAACAGGATATAATTATCAGAGCAAAATTATTATATGGACTCAAATCAGACCTTTCTTTCTTCTCTTCTAGGTCATCTGGGCATTTTGCAGAACCTTCCTCATTTTGCCAGAAAAGAGAGTATGAGATTTGTTGTAACCCTTTCCCTCTAAAATCAAAGTTATAGCCCATCTCCATTTTCTCCTCTATGTAGTTCTGGCTCTGTTGCTTTCAGTTCTTTTGTTCCAAGTATCTAAGACTAAGTTTTATCTCAGAATTTGTCATCTTCACTGTGGTGAAGCCCTGATGAGCTGTTTATGGGGATGTTGTGGCCCCCATGTGGAAGCCTCACCCCTCCTTTTCCTCTGCTCTCTAGGGCTCTTGCTCGTTCACAGCAGCATCACCAGTGCCTGGCATGGAGTACATACTCATGAATAGCTGTGAATATGTTAAATGAATAGATGATGGGGTTGTGAGCTTTCAGTGGCCCCCCCCAGTGACTGGCATGATCTGTTCTAGAGTGAAGATTCAATACAATATTTGATGAATCCATCAGAGGCATATTAATAAGTGAATCAGAATTTTACTGGTCCTTCAATGGCCACTTTAAGTTCAACCTCTCCTGAAGCTTTACTCACAACTGCAGCCAACGACGGTCTTGCCCTTCTTAACCACCCTTGTATTTGTTGAATGTAATAATGTAGGTTATTACAGTGCTATTTTGTGATGTCTTTCACATTAATATTTGCATGTCTATGTGCCTTCTCTCCCAGTGCTTTTATAGTATCATTTTCTAGAGAGAATAGATAGTTCAGGGTTTTTTTCCTCTAGCATGGTTGATGTAAATTGGTGTATTTATTATTGATAGTTGCATATATATCTTCGTCTGCTACCTCACAAACAGACATATTCACTCTTTGTGGTACTGCTACACCTTTGGGCCCTACAAACACAGGGATTCTATTTTGTGAGATTTTCATCAAAAAAAAGGAGAACAAACATAGTGCATCTATAACTGTATAACCGCATTATCAAGTATTTTCCTAATAGGAGATGATTTTTACTTTGCCGGGATGTTGACAAGAACCAAGTCCTCTGCCGACAATTAATTGTGCAGGCCTGATGACTGGAAGAATTTTTCACACACTAGCTCTGGCTCCACCTCTTTTAAACTGTAGGTCTTCTCTTCGGTTCCAGAGCCGCATGACACTTTTGTATCATGAATCAATCCCAGATCCTGGGTGTTCACATCTACTATTCTTTAAATTGTGTCTCAAGGCCAACAGACACAGCAAGTGTCTGGTGTCTTCTCTTGACAAGTGTTTCTCTCTGGGGCTCCTCTTGACTGTGAATCACTGGCAGTATATTCCCATTGGCCGTTCTTGGATTTGCATTTTTAGGAAGTCCAAGACAGAACAAAATCTGATTTTAAACTCTCTTCCAACCCAGACATTGACTCTATTGACTAAGGACATGAGGTCATCCTTAGGGCCTGAGATAAGATATATTTTCCCCCTACAAGCAAAACAGTGGGTAATTAAACATGGTGTGGACAGTTTCTGTTCCTAGGCCCTGTAATAGCATTGTAATTAGTCTTTAATTGTTGAGCTGAGTTTGGTGTCCTAGCAGGAGAAGTTCAGTTCTACAAATTGAATAAATATAAATCACTGATATCAGAGGGGGAGGCATGGAAGATGGAGTGCCACAAAGAACCAGGTGGGGAAACTGGGAGTTGTGTCATCTTGGTTAAGAACTTAGACTCAAGTCAGACAGACCTAAGTCCTGCCACTTACTGCCTGTGTGATTTGGGGCAAGTCACTTATGCTTTGTGAGCTTCTGTTCCTCACTTGTGAAACGAAGAGAATAACCCCATGGGGTCGTGAGGATTCATGTGTAAAGCACTCTGCACAGAAGCACACAGTAAGCACTTCAGAAATGTTGGGTACCATTTATTTACTTCTAATGTTTCTCTCTCTTCTAGTTCTATCTATCTATCTAGATAGATATCTCATATATTTGGTTGTTTAAACCTTCTCCCAGAATCCAGCTTCTTTAGCCATTTTTCAGAAACAACTCTTTTGACAGCAGGGGCCAGGGCTTAGTCATTTTCTGCCCATCGTGCCTAAAAGCAGCACTTTGCACATAATAATCCCTCCCATTCATTCAGTAGTTTACTGTTTCCAAAGTGTTTTCCTCTGCTGTATCACTCAGTCTTGAAAACCATGCTCCGACGACTGTGGCGGTGTCAGCTGAGCTCACCGTGCTCAGCCCTTCTGCTGCCTCTCATCCAGCTGGTGCCCAGCAGAGGGCCACCACACTAGAGGCTCCTCCTTTGAAGATGCCTGGCTGCCCCTGTTGTCATTCAGATCTTACCACGGAGGTCACCTCTTCAGAGAGGCCTCTGGCTCATCACCTCAGTCATTCTCCGTCAGCACATCCTATTTTACTATTTCAAGCACTTTTCCCATCTGATACTTGTTTGTTTATTTTTAATTCAACTTCTCATGCTAGAGTATAGGTTTTGTGAGAGCAGAAATATCCTCTCTCTCCTTACAGTGTGCATTTTCAACAGGGGCGATAATATCCCTAGGGGGCAAAAAGTAGTTCTTGAGGGGGCAAAAAATCTCACTCCTTTTATACAGATTTATATACGATACACCAACAGATATACATGATATTAAAATTTGGGAGGCAGAATTAGGACCAAAAATGTCTAAGAAGTCTCCTTAGAGGAGCAATACTGAAATAAAAGGTTGAGAACATTGCTTCACAGTATAGAACAATGCTGAGCACAGAGTAGGCTCATAAATAACATTTTTTTGAGTGACTGCATTACGCCCTTAAATAGCTGCAGAAACAGGTTCAGAGAGGTGAAGTAGCTAGCCTCAGGACAGGAAGGTGATAGATGGTAGAATTGAGTCTCCAACCTAGGTTTCCTGGGTCTCATGCTTTTTATTCTAAATGCTCAATATATGCTTTTTTGAGTTAACTTGAACATATTAGACATTCCCACAAGAGGAAGCAAAGCAAACATATTTCCTAAGTGACCCAACAGGTGATCTCAGAAAGTCATTCTGTGCAGAAAGGTCCCAATAACCTTCTTCTCTGGGGGCATTAATGATGCTTGGCTCATCTTTGAAATGGGAGTTGGTTCCATCTCCGACTCTTGGTAAAATAAGAATGCAAAGGTGAGCAATATTTTTAGTGTCTTAGTAATTGTTTCAGTGCATCCCTGGGTAGAAAGAAATAACAAACAACTCCGTTTACTAAGTAAGCAGGTCCAAATACCTTAATAAGCACTTCTGTTCGAACAATTTAGTGCCTGTTGAACAGTGCACACCTTTTCAAGCCTTGGAATCTTATCAGATACCATGAGTCTCATTTCCTGTTCCACACTGACTTTCACGTGGTGCTTGCTTTCATCACAGCAATTACTAAAAACCCAGCTCTGAAAAGATTTGGTCATTGGAAGGAGTATAATAATCTAATATTAAAACTGAACCACCTCAAGCTAGTAGTTTCTGACAGACATTGCTGTGATTCCCATGACGATATAAAATAACCTGAGACGCCCCTCTGAGTTCACTGTGGCACCCTGAAGTGCCTCAGCATATATTTTGGGAACTGTGGCAGTAGACCAAGGCAAGATATGATGCTGGCTCGAGATGGAGTGGTGGCAGGGCAGTTGGGAAGAAGTGGGAAGATTTGCAGAGATGAAGAAGTGAAAAATTAGAGGCAAAGAGAGCTGATCCAAAAATGGTAAATGAACAGGATATGGAGGAAAGGTCTGAAAAATGAAGTCTGGCGCCTGGATACTTGAAGAACTCCCATGTAGTAGATGGCTTCTGGGGACTCTGCCCAGCCCACCTTCACTTTCTTGAGAACTGACAACCACCGTCCATACCGGAGTGGCCCTAGCAGCCATGTTCATCCACTGTGACTCATCTCTCTGGCAGAAGTGAATGGATGCAGGGGATATGTTTTTGTCCATGAGTCAGCCTAAACCAGTCAGATTTTCTCTCCCAAGAATTTGAAATGAAAACCTAGTGTTCTTGTTTCTTATGGCTGCTGCAACAAATCACCACCAACTGTGTGGCTTCCAATGATAGAAATTTATTCTCTCACAGTCTGGAGGCCAGACGTCTGAAATCAAGGCATAGGCAGGGCCGCACTTGCTTTGGAGGCTCTGGGGGAGAAGGCTTCCTTGCCTCTTCCAGTTTCTGGTGGTTGTTGGCAGTCCTTGGCTTCCTTGGCCATATCTCTTCAAGCGTTGCCTTTGTGGTTTCATTGCTGTTTGCCCTTTATGTGTCTGTGTCTTCTCCTGTTCTGTCTCTTACAAGGTCAGTGGATTTAGGGTCCACCTGGGTAATTCATGATATCTTAAGACTCTTAATTACAGCTGCAAACACCCTTTTTCTAAATAAGGTAATATTTACAGGATCTGGGTTTTGGGATACACATCGTTTTTGGAGCCACCCTTTAACCCACCATACTTAGAGACTTAGAGATGCATGTGAACTGAGAGGATGGATACGTGGGGCACTGGGATGACTATTTTGTAAGATTTGGGTGGAAAAGTAGAGAAAGATAGGTCTATGGTAAAGGAGAAAAATGACATAGATGTAGAGAGAGAAGCAGGAACAAAGGGATGTTTGGGCCCAGAGAGAGATATGTAGACAGAGGAACCAGCCCTGTTTTGGCTTAACTTTCCACTTCTTGGTTCCTGTTGCCCAGGAAGTCCAGCCGCCCTCAGGTTCTATGACTTAGTTGAATTCTTCAACAGATTCTCCTATTTGCTTACGCTAGTCAGAGTAGATTTCTCTAATTTGCAGCTAGGAGCCTTGACAAAGGCCAAACAGCAGAAGGGAGGGGAAGTGAGTCTCAATTTTGGCAGACCTTCAGTCTTCTTAAGGCAGTGATTTATGCCAGCCCACCCAACGTCAACAGGAAATTCTGATGGTGGCTACTCACAAAATGAGGCTGATTAGATTTTTTTTAAATGTAAATCAGGAGAAGGTTTATTTACCTCACTGTCTCAGAGTGTGAAGAAGTAAAATTTTTCCTTACAATAATTCCACTCTACACACTACTCACAGCACTTGAAAGAACCGTGTGTTCCATTTTGAGCAATGATGAAGGAGGGCACTGGCCCAATGCCATTTGTCCTATGAAGCATGACTAGGATGTAAAGGGACTAGAAATCATACCACATGAGAAACTGCTTATGGGACTTAGGCAGGTTAGTCTGAAAAATGGAGAATTTAGAAGGACATGGTGGGTGGTTTTTAAACTGGAAGGATTGTCATGTAAAAGAGAAACTATTATCGGGAGTCACATTCTGGGTTAATTCAGGAAGAGATTTCCAAAAAAATTTAGCTCTTCAAAAATGGATTGGCATGATGCTTGATCTTAGGTTTGAGAAGGTGTGAGAAGTAAGCATCCTAAAAAAGACTCTGAGCCCGTTGAGAGTAGGGACTGCATTTTATTTTCTGGGTGTACTCAATACCTAACATAATGTTTAGTGCTTAGTGAGTTCTCAGTCAAAGCTTGATAAATGGGAGAATGAAGAGCAGGAGTTTCAACAGGGACTGAGTGTCTTAGTTCATTTGAGCTGCTATAACAAAAACACCAGAGACTGGTGGCTTAAACAACAGACATTCATTTTTCACAGTTCTGGAGGCTGGGAAGTCCAAGATCAAGGTGCTGGCAGGTTCAGTGTCTGGTAAGAGCCCACTTCCTTTTTCATAAGGAAAGACACTTCACTGTGTGAAGACACTGTCTCCTCACAGTGAGAAGATAGCGTTTCTTCTCACTTCCTCCTCACATGGAGGAAGGGGTGAGGGAACTTGCTGAGGTCTCTTTTTACAAAGGCGTTAATCCCATTCATGAAGGCTTCACCTTCATGACCTAATCACCTCTCAAAGGCCCACCTCCTAATACCATCACACTGGGGATTAGTGTATTTTGAATTTTGAGTAATGACACAAACATTCTGTCTCTAGCACTGGATGACTATTGAGAGGTGATGTCAAAAAGAAGACAGACTGAAGGATGGTGACAATATTAGCAAGAATGATAGCTTTCATTTTTTAGGCCCTTGGTTTATGTTATTATCTAATCTTCAGCAATTCTGTGGGGTGGTTGCCCCTATTTTATAGATGTGGGAGCTGCATGAAACACAGAGAGGTTAAGTAGCAATCTCCACACAAGGAATAAGTTCAGAACTGGAGTCATCTCATACTAGTAAGAAAAATTACTGCTCGTGTATTGAGCAACTACTATGTTCTAAGAGTTTTATACACATTGAGCTCTAAGGCTCTTTACAATGGTGAGTCGATGATTTCTGGGTATCTGCCTCTCAGCTTCTTGCCCAGGGCCCTCCTCTGCATGGGTGCCATGGACCAGGATTGCTGAGGTGGGCTTGGTGTCTTGGGGCCTTCAGGGTTACTGGCATACTTCATTCTGAAGTCTGAAGAAGTCTCTGTCTTCACAGTCTTATCTGCTCATTGACCCAATTATCTGCTCACACCTTGGAAAGGACAAGGCCCTGGCCTCACCTCTCACACCCGATCCAAATGTGAGTTTCCTTGGGGGTCAGGTAGCTTAGGAATGGAGAAGTCTTCATACTTCCTGTTAGCCTTTTTGGTTGAAGGGACATGTAAGTTAACAAAAATGATTCCTAAATTTGATCTACTTTTTAATATTATAATTAGCGTTCAGTTGGATATCCATTTCTGGATAGTTTTTGTTTGTTTGTTTTTCCCTGTGTTTGCCTGCATGCCCGTCTCTCTGGCACTGAGAACAAAGTAGGCTTCCATCATTGTGCACCAGCTGCAAATGGGCCCTGAGGGAGTAGTGGCCATGGTCACTGGCTTCAGGTCTCAGCAGCCCTGGCAAGGCCTCTGGGGACGGGGGCTTAGATGCTAGTCTTAGGTCTGAGGCTGAGGTGCTGTGTGACTGGATAATCTATTTTCCTATGATAGTGTGCACTTTAATCCTTAACCTTATACATCTTCTGCTGTTCTGTACTCTTCAAGTGTAACACATGTTGCTGCCTATATTTATAGCCTGTCTCATATTTGTATGTAACTGTGGGCCGCAGTCATAAAGCAGCTTAATTTGTTTCTTCTAGTCTCTCTTTAAAATGTCTCTGTGGGGCAAATTGCTTTCCAGCCTCTGGGTTAACTCAGTCAGGTGCCAAGACTTTTGTGGACCCTCTTGGGTGTCAAAACACAGTCTCAATATGTTCTGTCCAAGGTGATAATCAAAACTTTTAACTTAAAATTATGGCTCCCTCCTTTTTTAGTTTGGGCCCTGCTGCAAGCAGGAAACCTGCAGTTGGGGAATGAAAGCATCATCACTTTCTGCTTTCTTTCCTATTGTCTGCTAATTGGGTTTATTGCCAGCTGCTATACCTGTGCCCCCAGTTGGGTAACTAACTGTTTTCTGGCTCCTCTGGGATTAGATTAGGAGGAGGGAAGAGAGGAAAAGGCATTAAGGAAGTTGTTACTTGTCTGATACTGCTGTGATTAGAATACTTCCTCTTGTGAGGCACTGTCAAGAGTCAGAAAACTTACCCTCATCGCTGGGCATCTGTACCCTGCAGTTCTCTTAGTGGGGGTCAAATGCATCTCTGTTTTAGCTGGAGCTTTGCTTTTCCTTGGCCCCTAGGAACCTGACAGTACCATTAGCTTCCCTGCACTGAGGTGTCTTTGTCTCTCTTAGAAAGGACGCGGAATAACCCTACACATTTCTCAAGAGAAATCTGTAGCACCATAGAAAGCACTTATGCATTTTTTACCCTTGATAAACCCTGAGGTAAGGTGATGGGTTGTTCCCAACCAAGCAATTCTTCCTTTGCTCTGCTGTCTGCCTGCTAGTCCGCTCATGTCTTGCTCTTTAGAACAATTAGGTGGGATTCAGACACAAGCCCACTGTGCGCCCTAGTATCTTAAACTTACTGAGTGGTGCCCTCAAACTCCTATTTTTTTGGACTAGAGTTTAGGAAGTGGGGCTCACAGCTCAGGTCTCTTTGAAGAAATCCTCCTTAATCACCTACTCTTGCCTCTTTTATACACTCCATGTGTGAAAGGCTTAAGAGTTGTCTATCCTGTTTTCTTTGTAAGTTCTTGTTCTAGTTCCTCTATTTGAAATTTGCTACCTACCGTGCCTCCACTGAAAAGTCTATTTTAACATCTGTAATAAGATAGCACTTGTTTAGTCAACTAGCATTAAGCTCTCACTAGACCAGTGCTGTCCAATAGAAAAGTAATGCAAGCCACATATGTAATTTATGTTTTAGAAAACATATGTTTTCTAGCAGATTAAAAAAAGGAACAGTGAGATTAATTTTAATAATAATCTTATTTAATCCAATATATCCAAAATGTTGTCATTTGAACATGAAATCAGTGTTGAAAATTATTGAGATATTTTACATTCTCATTTTGCACAGTCTTTGAAATCCAGAGTTTATGCTTGCCCCACATTCCGATTCAGGCCAACCACATATCAAGTGGTCAGTGGTCACAGGTGTCTAGTGGCTACTGTAGTAGACAGCATGGCAGTAGACTGTAAGCTCTACAGGCAAGACTGGTGTTGTCCTTGCCTTGTCATTGCTACTGTATACACCTACTACATACACCACAGTGCTTGGCATATAGTAGGTGTTCAAATTTGTGAAATTGAACTAAAATATATTAAATGAAGAAATTGTCAAGGAAATTGTTCAACAGCTTCCTACAGCACTTAAAGTCTAAATCATTCAAGTCTGCACACATTTAGTTTGCCCACGTAGTTTGTAAGTCATTTATCCCGCAAGCATTTAAGCTCTATGAAGGCAGAGGTGTCTTTGTCTTGTCCTCACCGTCTATCCCAGTTCCTAGTATTGTAAAATGAAGATTCATGTAGTCAACAGATACTGATTTAGTGTCCGTGCTGGGCTAGTTATTTTAGGTGCTGGGATACCTTCTTGAACAATGTAGACACAGTCTTTGCCTTCATGGAGCTCACAGACAATAAAATGTAACAAGGACTGAGAAGGAAATAACTCGGGTTATGTGATAGGGTGTAACTAAGGGGCAGAAGAGCAAGGGAGTAGGGAGAAGTAGCCAGTCCTTCAAAGAGCTAGGGGAAGGGCCATCTGACTGTGTCTTACCACAGTCCTACAGGCTCTCTCCTTTTCAGCCATACTGGCCGTTCATTTTCTCTGACACCCCATATTCATTTATTTTAACTTTCTGTTTCCTTTGCCTGTGTTGCTGTCTTCCTTGCTCTTGTATAGGTGTTGTCTTCTCATGTCTCAGCTCAAATACCATCTCCTCAGTGTGAACTTCCCTGACCATCCTTTCTAAAGGGCTCATCACCTTAGACACTCTCCATGTCCCAAATTTTGTTTATTGCCATATTCTGAAATGATCTTGTCTGTTCATCTGCTGTCTCCCACGCCATAAGGAGAGCTCTAAGAAATTAGCGACTCTGTCTTGACAATTTCTATCTTCCAGTGGCTAGAAAAGTGTCTCTATGGTAAATGTACGACCCATAATTAGTGATCAATAGATAATTTATTGAATGAATGAATAAAGGTCCAGAGTTAAAGTCTTTGGGAGCTGTCTCAAGGCATTTGAATGAGGCCACAGTCTCAGTGGAATCTGGGAAGAGCGGCACTATTTTTTATCTTAAGTCTCTGAGAAGGAAGATGGGGGTAAATGCATACAGCAGTTATTCTTTTGGACTTTCTTGGGCATCCGGTAACCTGGTTTCTGGTTCTGGCTCCTTTAAGACTCTACAGTTATGGAGCATCCTGGGTAAATGGACATAAATTTTTGCGTGTAACTTAATGGTTCACAGACCTCCTGAAGAGGTAAAAGGACCCTTAAGTTAAAAATTCCTGTAGAAATGAGGACCCTCACAGCAACACCGGCAGAAAAATGTTAAATAAGATAATGCATGATGTAGTTAAAGAACTAGGACAGGTGCCTGGTGAAGGGTGCCTTTGGGGAGAGAGGGTGTCCGAAGAATTTCTAGAAACCAAATGCTTTCCAAGTATCGCTGCCTGGCGGTTGCTATGGACGCTTGCCTTCTCCAATCATCGAGCGGCTTGCTAAGCTGTGCGGCGCTCCGTGGTTGCTGTGGCAACGGATGGCAACAGCTGTGCGACCAGGCTGCACCCGAGGAGAGCCCGCTGCTTGGAGCCGGGAAGGGAAGCCCTTGCTGCTGCGTCTGTGAGTTGGACGCGGGGTCTTGGTGGGGAACGGGGCGCGGAATGGACAGGGGCTGGGGGTTGAACGGGGTCGGGGGGTCCTCGCAGTGATTGTGGGGTCACAATATGAGGGGCCTGGGGCCTGGCTGGGGCGTCCCCTCGTGTTCCAGCCGTTTGTCCCAGGGGTTCACCAAGTTTTCCAGATCCCATCCCTCCCCAGCCTCCTCTGGCCCTTTCTCCTCACCCCCATTAAAATAGCGGAACCTCAAATTTCTGTTCTTGGGATTCCCCAGCCAGACTACCTGTTTGGGTAGGGGCAGGCATCACCCTGGACAGAGACTTAGGAGTTCACCTTCCTTTTAACTTCTAATTAGCCGTGAGGCCTTGGGCAAGTCATTTTCTGTATTTGCTTACCAGAAAAATGGGGTGCCATGCTCCCCTCCTCTGCCTCCTCCCCTTTTCTCAGGATGACTGAGGAGCAAATGCATGGCTAGTATACCCTCAGATGTGCTTTACCTGTGTGGTCTTGTTTCATAGCCACACCTGTGACGTGACTGTGATGATTAACTGCCCTTTAGAGTTCAGCAGTCTAGGTTCAGAAAGTGTTCCATGATCAGGGCTGTTGGTATGACTCTTAACCACCACCTGTGCTGACCACCTGGTGTCCTGTCCTCTACGTGTGCTCACCTGTTTAGCTTAGGTTTCTCGCTCCCTGCCTGTATTGGGTCTTGGCCTTTTCACTTCAGAATACTTCAACCAGTATGTATTTTATCAAGATGATTCTTTCCCCCTCTCCTTTTCTTTACTCCTTAAAGTAATTGAGATCCTACTTCATGTTTAGTAGTAACCTAGGTGTTTACAGGAAAAAATTGTTAAGACAGGATCTGTGCCCTTGATGAACTTATATAGTGGAGTCATGTTTTACTGTATTAGGTTTGGAGTCAGTCCTAACGTCAAAGTTGAACGCAGTCAAAAATATCCCTGGAAAATTCTTTAAATCACCTCTGAGCAACCTGATTCAAAAATTGAATCATTGAAAAGCTTTAATTCTGGGAACATTTAAACACATTTCACACACTTCTAATTTATAGACCTTTCCTTTTTGTCACCATAAATTAGTGGAAGGATAAATCTGTTCCATTATGTCATTGTCATCTAAATTTTGCTGTGGCCCTCATTTCATTCTTGAGTTTCTTCCTTGAGAATGTTGACGAGGCTATCACCATTTACGTGGCTACCTGGACATCACTCTTTGCTTGGGGGGCTGTTAAAGCCTTGGAATTACTCATGCATCCTTCTCGGTCTCCCCAGTCTGCACTGGACTGACTTTTAAGCATTCTTGAAATTGACACACTAGCATTATCAGGACTACCATCTCACCTCATTCTACAGCCCACTGACTGGAACAGCAAAGACAATCACCCAACTATTTTAAAGGTTATATTTTTGTTTTTTGATTTAGCTAAATATGAATAAACTGAAGTTCCATCATCCACATTGATGTAACTCTCTTGAGGTCTTATTGTAGAGATTGTACTTGCCCTGCATAGGCATCAACACTTGATATTATCAGCCTTTTAAAACTTTGTCTTTCTTACGGGAAAATAATGTTTACCACTTTGTTGTAATTTACATTTGCCAGCTTAGTAGTGAGATCAAGCAATTTATGATTATTGACTGTTGATAATTGATCTTCTGTGGGTTGCCTCTCTTTTCCCAGTTTAAATTTGACTGTCCTTTTTATATTGATTTGTAGGGGTATTGTACATACTGTGGGTATTGATACTTTGAGATACTGATAATATATTGAGGTATAATTTAAATTAATATTTTCTCCCAGTATGTTCTTAGCTATTTTTAAAAAGTCAGGTTTATGATGTGTAACTTACATACTGTAAAATTCACCTCTTTTATTTTTTTCTTCCAGTTTTATTGAGAGATAATTGACATACAGCACTGTATAAGTTTAAGGTGTACAGCATAATGATTTGACTTATATACATAATTAAATGATTATCACAGTAAGTTTAGTCATCATCCATCATCTCATGTAGATACAAAATTGAAGAAATATAAAAATTTGTTTTATTTGTGATGAGAACTCAGGGTTTATTTTCTTAACAACTTTTTTTTATTAGTTATCTATTTTATACATAGTAGTGTATATATGTCAATCCCAATCTCCCAATTCAACCGCTCCACCCCAGCTTTCCCCCCTTGGTGTCCATATGTTTGAACAACTTTCATATATAACATACAGCAGTGTTAATTATATTTGTCATGTTGTACATTACATCCCTGGAACTTACTTATCTTACAACTGGAAGTTTGTACCTTTTGACTACCTTCATCCAGTTCCCCCTCCCCCCACTCATCACCTCTGGTAACTACAAATCTGATCTCTTTTTCTATGAGTTTGTTTGTTTGTTTTTGAAGTATAGTTGACCTACAAACTAAACAAAGCTAGTTTAAACTAAAAAGCTTTCGCACAGTGAAGGAAACTATCAACAAAACAAAAAGGCCGCCTACAGAATGGGAGAAGATATTTGCAAGTGATATGTCTGATATGGAATTAATATCAAAATATACAAAGAACTCATACAACTCAACATCAAACAAACAACCCAATTAAAAATGGGCAGAGGATCTTTTTTTAAAAATTTTTATTAGGTATAGTTGATTTACAGTGTTGTGCTAACTTCAGGTGTACAGCAAAATGTATCTGCCATATATATACATATATCCACTCTTTTCTAGACTCTCCTCCCATATAGGCCACCACAGAGCACTGAGTAGAGTTCCATGCACTACACAGCAGGTCCCCATTAGCCATCTCTTTTATATATTGTATGTACATGTCAGTCCCAATCTTTCAGTTTATCCCTTACCACCCAGTAACCATAAGTTTATTTTCTACATCTGTAACTCTATTTCTGTTTTGTAGATACATTCCTTTGTAGCCTTTTTTTAGATTCCACATATAAGTGATACCAAAAAATGGGCAGAGGATCTGAATAGATACTTTTCCAAAATTCATCCCTTTTAGATGTACAGTTCCATGAGTTTTGAAAAATATATAGTCATGTATCCATATAAATGTATGGAATGATTCCATTAGCTGAAAAAGTTTTCTTGTTGCTGGTTGTAGTCAATCAATCCCTTTCCCCACCTCCAGCCCCTGGCAACCAATGATCTAACTCGTTTTGTGTGTTTTCCAGAATATCATATACATGGAATCATAAAATACACAGCACTTTTGTCTGGCTTGTTTTATTTAACATATTGCTTTTGAGATTTATCCATGTTGTTATATGTAATAGTAGTTCATTCCTTATTATTGCTGAGTACTCTTCAACTGAATGGATGTACCACCAGTTGATGGGCATTTGGATTGCTTCCAGTACTTGGTGATTATAAATAAATAAAGCTTCAATAAACATTCACAGGTCTTTGTATCAACATATGTTATTATAATTTTTGGATAAATACCTGGGAGTGGGATTGCTAGGTTCTATGGTATGTTTACTTTTATAAGAAACTGCCACACTGTTTTCTACAGTAACTGTAGCCTTTTGCATTTCCACCAGCCTAGTATGAGAGTTTAATCTGCTCCACATCCTTGCCAGCAGGTGAGAGTTTTGTTAATTTTAGTTATTCTTGTAGGTGTGTAATGGTTTCTCATTCTGTTTCAAATTTGCATTTCCCTGATGACTAATGATGTTGAACAACCTGAGCTTATGGATTATTCTATCTCTTTGGTGGTGAAGTTTCTGTTCATATCTTTTGTCTTATTCTGTTCATATCTTTTGTCTTATTCAGTTGTCTTCTTATTGAGTTGCCTTTTGGAGTCAAAAGTTTTAAATTTTGATGAAGTCCAGTTTATTATTTTTTTCTCTTATGGATTATGCTATCTAGAATTCTTTGCCTAACCCAAGGTAAAGAATTTACCGCAGATTTTCTTCTGTTTTCTTCTTGGAATTTTATAGATTTAGTTTTACATTTTATTTCACATTTTGTGTATGAGCAAACTTAGAATTATTCGGGGGAAGGCACATCAATACCTCTGGCTTGTGTGTGAGAATGATTCATGTAATCACAAAGTAGAGGGGACGTTATCATCTCTTATTAATTAGTGGTATAGTTTCACAAGCTTCAAAATAGCTTTGAGAATGTTTTTCCACGTTAACATCAAAAATATTTAGAAGATGAAAACTCATCAGAAGCCCACATAGCCTGTGAGTATTGAAACCATGTTTTAACTGGTACACTTAGGGATCCGTGTAGAGTAGAGATGCTTGACCCTGGGTTTATGTTTATGTTTAGATTTTAGATTTTATGCTTATGTTCATCTTTTGAGGGACAGTGTTCATAGCTTTTAACTGATTCCCAATGGGACTTGGACCTCAAAGGTTAAAGATCACTGGTTTAGGACAGCACATTTCAGAATGCAGGGCACTGTGATAAGCTCCATCACAGTTGCTGTTGTTAAAAGTGAAGAAACAGCCGTTTCCTGAGGGCAGTTTCTTTCTCTCACATAATTTCTCACAAGATCTATTTCCTCATTAACACTGCAGAGGCACTTAGCATTTGGCTGTTCTTCATATAAAACACCTTGCAAGGGGGAACTAGGTTTCAATAAGGCAAAAATCATGGATTTGTGTTGGGCAGAGCATAAGTGAGGAATTGGCATATCACAAAATGCCTCTACTGCAATTTAATTTTAAAAGCTGTGCAGTCAGGCTTTTTACATCTTTGAGGATTTAAATTGCTTTAGTAACATTATGATCTCACTGCATCTGTCTTGTTTTATTTCTTTAAACTACTATTGTAAGTCCAAGTTAAAAAACTTTGCCTAATTCTGTGTTCTGTACTATGTTGTTGTTGCTTGTTTTTATTTTAAACAATCCACCCATGTTTGCGGCAATGGCTTTGAAAAATCCTTAATTAGAATAAATTTCAAGGTTAAGCTATTTTTATTCATGCCTCAGAACAATTACCAATACTTGTGGCTTTTAAAATAATAACAGTGTGGTAAGCATATTTCAAAACCAAGAAGGCAGAAATTTGTGTTTATGAAAGCCAAAAAATTAGTCTTGCAATACTTTGGAATGTCCCTGGTAATTAATTATAGGTGATGTCTATTATATGAAACCTCAAAGATTTTAGCAGGAGGTAGAAAACAGGAGCCTTAGGTATTTCATTTCTGATATACCCTGTCACTCTCAGAGGGAATTAAAGTTTAATAAAAAAGGAATAACAGAGAAATGTAATCTAAGAATACTAATTAATAACTTTAGCTCCACCAGAATGAGATTCTGTAATAAATGGTAGGCTGTCAGTTGCTAAATCATGAAATATTGCAGACAGGAAAAAGGCGACATACCCTTTCACAACATGGCTTGTTATGTTAAAACTGTTAGTGGTAGGGAAGTTTTGTACTTGTTAATCATTTTTTTTTTGCATCGCTGTTTGTAATTACAATTACACAGATGGTTCCTAAAAAGATAGTGTGTTCTTAGCAATTAAAATCATGGCAAGCAGCTTTTCCTCTTCCCCAACATACAATTAAACTGAATAGAATCTCACACTCTGTGGGTTCCTCAGAGAAAAGGTTCTGTGCAGATTCAAGTAGATTAGCTTTCTCTTCCCCAGCCCTGACAGCTTGACCCCTGCAAACTGAGAACATTAAAGCTGGCAGAGAACTTCCAAACTTGGGTTTTAGGAAGTAGTTACCCCTCTCTGCCTTCTTCCCAAGTCCGATTCTTGCCATATGGGGATGAATAGAATACGTTTTTAAATGGGATCTTTGGAACAACCTCTAACAACCATTGGATGTGTTGTTTCCAATATGGTTTTCTAAATTCTGGGAGCTCAGCTAGCCCATGAAATTCCTCAAGGGCACAGGATAATTTGTCCTTTTTTTCTTTGACAGACAACTGATGTTGACGTTTGCTTGTGGAAAAAAAAATTCTCTCATTTCAGAGTTTTTAATCTAAAGAATGTAGAATTTACTTTGGGTTCTAGGGAAACCAAATTCTACCTTATTTAAGATCCCTTTTACAACAAATTAACTTGAGAAGATTTTTCAACAAGGAGTCAGCACCCCATGATATATTTCACTAGTTGATATATGGCTTTGTGGTCAGTGTCCCTTCCTTGACCCAGACCTCAGCAGTGTTAATGGGTCTCCTCTAGAGCAGTGGGGTTGGAGCCCGTGGTGGTCTGCTCACAGATGAAACCTTGGAAATACGTGTTTTGTTTGCAAGAGCATAAATACACCCAAGTATACTTTCAATGATTTTTAGGTACAGACTTTTGTGCCCACAAGTAAGCAGTTATTTGCTGGTATAATTAACCATCTGCACCTTATTATGAGGGTGCAGCTGGCTAATTATGCCCAGCGCCTGTAGGGCAGGTTAAACTTCTCATCTGCATAAGAAGTGGATTTGCAGTAAAGGACACTGACCTTTATAAATGAGTCCCTAAATTTAACCAGTTCAGTTTGAGGTCACCACTCATGGATTTTTGTTTTGTTTTGTTTCGCTTAGAAGAGAAACTTATGTATGGGTAATGATGTTTCTATTTGTAAAGTAATGAATACAGAGCCATAGGACAGACATATTATTATGAGTCAGGGACAAATGATATCCCTGCTGAGTTCAAATTATTTTGGTTTCTCATTTTGGAAAAGTCGTACATCAGTGTGGATTTAGTATTCATGAACTTGTATGAATGATAACTTGGACCATCATTGAGACTTCAAATGGGGTAATTTGTGTATGAACCATTTCAAAATCATTTTCAGCAATAGTTCATTATTCTTGTGACTTATTGGATGGATTGTTTGAGACAATAGCAGAATACTGGAGAGCACAATCTAACATATCAGTGTTGGTTAAATTCACAGTCAATGCCAATTAACTATGTGTGAAGTAGGTCTGCTCTGGTGAATCTTCCCACATGTGTTTGTCCCAAATTGTCTTTAATCTACTCTTACTCTTGAAAGATACTTTTGCTGGTTATAGAATTAAAAGATGACGTTTTTTTCTTTCAGAATTAATAGATGGCAGTTTTTTCTTCCAGCACATTTGAATGCATCATTCTACCATTTTCTGTCTTCCATTATATTGAGAAATTAGCTCTCAATCGAACCATGGCTCCTTTGAAGATAATGTCTTTTTTATTGGCCTTTTTAATGATTTATCTGTTTATTTTTGGTTTTCTTTACCATCTCTAAGATGAGTCTAGGTATGGATTTTTCCCCATCTGTCAAGCTTGGGATTTGTTGGACTTCTTGAATCTATATATTGTTCTTTTTCAACATTTCAGTAAAATTCTCAGCTGTCGTATTTTAGATATTGCCTCTGGCTCACCTCTTTTCTCTCAGGGCTCCAGTGACATCAGATCTTTCTCCTCTCTCTCTTAAGTCACTTGTATACCCAAGAAATTGCTAAATTTTGTTACTGTATCTTTCATTGCTAGATGTTCTATTTGGATCTTTCGAAATCTTCTATACAACTTCCCCCTTACAACATTCTGTTCTTAAAAATTTCCGGGGGAGGAGCTTCAAGATGGTGGAAGAGTAAGACGTGTAGGTCACCTTCCTCCCCACAAATACATCAGAAATACATCTACATGTGGAACAACTCCTACAGAACACCTACTGAATGCTGGCAGAAGACCTCAGACCTCCCTAAAGGCAAGAAACTCCCCCATGTACCTGGGTAGGGCAAAAGAAAAAAGAAAAATCAGAGACAAAAGAATAAGGACGGGACCTGCACCAGTGGGAGGGAGCTGTGAAGGAGGAAAGGTTTCCACACACTAGGAAGCCCCTACGTGGGCGGAGACTGCCAGTGGCGGAGGGGGGAAGCTTCGGAGCCACGGAGGAGAGCGCATCCACAGGGGTGCGGAGTGCAAATTGGAGAGATTCCCGCACAGAGGATCCGTGCCAACCAGCACTTACCAGTCCAAGAGGCTTGTCTGCTCACCCGCCGGGGCGGGTGGGGGCTGGGAGCTGAGGCTCCGGCTTCTTCACAGGTGGGGGCTGGGAGCTGAGACTCCGGCTTCTTCACAGGTCAGACCCCAGGGAGAGGACTGGGATTGGCTGCGTGAACACAGCCTGAAGGGGACCAGTGTGCCACAGCTAGCGGGGAGGGAGTCCGGGAAAAGGTCTGGAACTGCCGAAGAGGCAAGAGACCTTTTCTTCCCTCTTTGTTTCCTGGTGCGCAAGGAGAGGGGATTAAGAGCGCCACTTAAAGGAGCTCCAGAGATGGGCGCGAGCCGCGGCTATCAGCGCGGACCCCAGAGACGGGCATGAGACGCTACAGCTGCTGCTGCAACCACCAAGAAGCCTGTGTGCAAGCACACATCACTGTCCACACCTCCCCTCCCGGGAGCCTGTGCAGCCCACCACTGCCAGGGTACTGTGATCCAGGGACAACTTCCCCGGCAGAACGCACGGCGCGCCTCAGGCTGGTGCAATGTCATTCTGGGCTCTGCTGCTGCAGGCTCGCCCCACACTCCGTACCCCTCCCTCCCCCCAGCCTGAGTGAGCCAGAGCCACCGAATCAGCAGCTTCTTTAACCCTGTCCTGTCTGAGCAAAAATCAGATGCCCTCCAGCGACCTACACGCAGAGGCGGGGCCAAATCCAAAGCTGAGCCCCTCGGAGCTGTGAGAACAAAGAAGGGAAAGAGAAATCTCCCCCAGCAGCCTCAGAAGCAGTGGATTAAAGCTACACAATCAACTTGATATACCTGCATCTGTGGAATACATGAATAGACAACGAGTCATCCCAAACTGAGGAGGTGGGCTCTGAGAGCAAGATCTATGATTTTTCCCCCTTTTTCTCTTTTTGTGAGTGTGTAGGCGTATGCTTCTGGGTGTGATTTTGTCTGTATAGGTTTGCTTTTACCATTTGTCCTAGGGTTCTGTCTGTCCATTTTTTTTTTGTTTTGTTTTTCTTTTTTAGTATAGTTTTCAGTGCTTGTTATCATTGGTGAATTTGTTTTTTGGTTTGGTTGTTCTTTCTTTTTTTTAATTACTTAAAAATTTTTTTAATAATTTTTTTTGTTTTTTATTTTAATAATTTTTTATTTTATCTTTTTCTTTCTTTCTTTCTTTACTCCCTTTTATTCTGAGCTGTGTGGATGACAGGCTCTTGGTGCTCCAGCCAGGCATCAGGGCTGTGCCTCTGAGATAGGAGAGCCAAGTTCAGGACATTGGTCTACCAGAGACCTCCCAGCTCCATGTAATATCAAACGGCAAAAATCTCCCAGAGATCTCTATCTCAAAGCCAAGACCCAGCTCCACTCAACGATCAGCAAGCTACAGTACTGGACACCCTATGCCAAACAACTGGCAAGACAGGAACACAACCCCACCCATTAGCAGAGAGGCTGCCTAAAATCATAATAAGGTCACAGACACCCCAAAACACACCACCAGACACTGTCCTGCCCACCAGAAAGACAAGATCTAGCCTTATCGACCAGAACACAGGCACCAGTCCCCTCCACCAGGAAGCCTACACAACCCATTGAACTAACCTTAGCCACTGGGGGCAGAAACCAAAAACAACGGGAACCACAAACCTGCAGCCTGCAAAAAGGAGACCCCAAACACAGTAAGTTAAGCAAAATGAGAAGACAGAGAAACACACTGCAGATGAAGGAGCAAGGTAAAAACCCACCAGACCAAACAAATGAAGAGGAAATAGGCAATCTACCTGAAAAAGAATTCAGAGTAATGATAGTAAAGATGATCCAAAATCTTGGAAATAGAATGGAGAAAATACAAGGAACGTTTAAAAAGGACCTAGAAGATCTAAAGAGCAAAAAACAATGACGAACAACACAATAAATGAAATTAAAAATTCTCTAGAAGGAATCAATAGCAGAACAACTGAGGCAGAAGAACGGATAAGTGACCTGGAAGATAAAATAGTTGAAATAACTACCACAGAGCAGAATAAAGAACAAAGAATGAAAAGACTTGAGGACAGTCTCAGAGACCTCTGGGACGATATTAAATGTACCAACATTCCAATTATAGGGGTCCCAGAAGAAGAAGAGAAAAAGAAAGGGACTGAGAAAATATTTGAAGAGATTATAGTTGAAAACTTCCCTAATATGGGAAAGGAAATAGTTAATCAAGTCCAGGAAGCACAGAGAGTTCCATACAGGATAAATCCAAGGAGAAACACACTGAGACACATGTTAATCAAACTGTCAAAAATTAAATACAAAGAAAAAATATTAAAAGCAGCAAGGGAAAAACAACAAATAACATACAAGGAATCCCCATGAAGTTAACAGCTGATCTTTCAGCAGAAACTCTGCAAGCCAGAAGGGAGTGGCAGGATATATTTAAAGTGATGAAAGGGAAAAACCTACAACCAAGATAACTCTATCCAGCAAGGATCTCATTCAAATTTGAAGGAGAAATTAAAAGCTTTACAGGCAAGCAAAAGCTAAGAGAATTCACAACCAAACCAGCTTTACAACAAATGGTAAAGAACTTCTCTAGGCATGCAACACAAGAGAAGGAAAAGACCTACAGTGACAAACTCAAAACAATTAAGAAAATGGTATTAGGAACATACATATCAATAATTACCTTAAATGTAAATGGATTAAATGCTCCAACCAAAAGACATAGACTTGCTTGAATGGATACATAAACAAGAGCCGTATATATGCTGCCTACAAAACACCAACTTCAGACCTAGGGACACATACAGACTGAAAGTGAGGGTACGGGAAAAGATATTCCATGCAAATGGAAATCAAAAGAAAGCTGGAGTAGCAATTCTCATATCAGACAAAATAGACTTTAAAACAAAGACTATTACAAGAGACAAATAAAGACACTACATAATGATCAACGGATCAATCCAAGAAGAAGATATAACACTTGTACATATTTATGCACCCAACATAGGAGCACCTCAATACATAAGGCAAATACTAACAGCCATAAAACGGGAAATCGACAGTAACACAATCATAGTAGGGGACTTTAACACCCCACTTTCACCAATGGACAGATCATCCAAAATGAAAATAAATAAGGAAACACAAGCTTTAAATGATACATTAAACAAGATGGGCTTAATTGATGTTTATAGGACATTCCATCCCAAAACAACAGAATACAATTTCTTCTCAAGTGCTCATGGAACATTCTCCAGGATAGATCATATCTTGGGTCACAAATCAAGCCTTGATAAATTTAAGAAAATTAAAATCATATCAAATATCTTTTCTGACCACAACACCATGAGACCAGATATCAATTACAGGAGAAAATCTGTAGAAAATACAAACACATGGGGGCTAAACAATACACTACTTAATAACCAAGAGATCACTGAAGAAATCAAAGAGGAAATCAAAAAATACCTGGAAACAAATAACAGTGAAAACATGACAACCCAAAACTTATGGGCTGCAGCAAAAGCTGTTCTAAGAGAGCAGTTTATAGCAATACAATCCTACCTTAAGAAACAAGAAACATCTCAAATAAACAACCTAACCTTACACCTAAAGCAATTAGAGAAGAAAAAAAAAAAACCCAAAGTTAGAAGAAGGACAGAAATCATAAAAATCAGATCAGAAATAACTGAAAAAGAAATGAAGGAAACGATAGCAAAATTCAATAAAACTAAAAGCTGGTTCTTTGAGAAGATAAGCAAAATTGATAAACCATTAGCTGGACTCATCAGGAAAAAAGGGAGAATACTCAAATGAATAGAATTAGAAACGAAAAAGGGGAGGTAGCAGCTGACACTGCAGAAATACAAAGGATCATGAGAGATTACTACAAGTAACTCTATACCAATAAAATGGACAACATGGAAGAAATGGACAAATTCTTAGAAATACAGAGACTTCCAAGACCAAACCAGGAAGAAACAGACAATATGAACAGACCAATCAGAAGCACTGAAATTGACACTGTGATTAAAAATCTTCCAGCAAACAAAAGCCCAGGACCAGATGGCTTCATAGGCGAATTCTATTAGACATTTAGAGAAGAGCTAACACCTATCCTTCTAAAACTCTTCCAAAATATAGCAGAGGGAGGAACACTCCCAAACTCATTGTACGAGGCCACCATCACCCTGATACCAAAACCAGACAAGGATGTCACAAAAAAAGAAAACTATAGGCCAATATCACTGATGAACATAGATGCGAAAATCCTCAACAAAATATTAGCAAACAGAATCCAACAGCACATGAAAAGGATCATACACCATGATCAAGGGGGGTTTATCTCAGGAATGCAAGGATTCTTCAGTATACGCAAATCAATCAATGTGACACACCGTATTAACAAGTTGAAGTAGAAAAACCATATGATCATCTCAATAGATGCAGAGAAAGCTTTCGACAAAATTCAACACCCATTTATGATAAAAACCCTGCAAAAAGTAGGCATAGGGGGAACTTACCTCAACCTAATAAAGACCATATATGACAAACCCACAGCCAACATCGTCTTCAATGGTGAAAAACTGAAACCATTTCCACTAAGATCAGGAACAAGACAAGGTTGCCCACTCTCACCACTATTATTCAACATAGTTTTGGCAGTTTTAGCCACAGCAATCAGAGAAGAACAAGAAATAAAAGGAATCCAAATCAGAAAAGAAGAAGTAAAGCTGTCACTGTTTGCAGATGACATGATACTATACATAGAGAATCCTAAAGATGCTACCAGAAAACTACTAGAGCTAATCAATGAATTTGGTAAAGAAGCAGGGTACAAAATTAATGCACAGAAATGTCTTGCATTCCTATACAGTAATGATGAAAAATCTGAAAGTGAAATTAAGAAAACACTCCCATTTACCATTACAACAAAAAGAATAAAATATCTAGGAATAAACATACCTAAGGAGACAAAAGACCTGTATGCAGAGAACTATAAGACACTGATGAAAGAAAGATGATACAAATAGATGGAGAGATATACCATGTTCTTGGATTGGAAGAATCAACATTGTGAAATGTTGTGAAAATGACTATACTACCCAAAGCAATCTACAGATTCAGTGCAATCCCTATCAAACTACCACTGGCATTTTTCACAGAACTACAACAAAAAGTTTCACAATTTGTGTGGAAACACAAATGACCCCAAATAGCCAAAGCAATCTTGAGAAAGAAAAACAGCCGGAGGATTCAGGCTTCTGGACTTCAGACTATACTACAATGCTACAGTAATCAAGACAGTATGGTACTGGCACAAAAACAGAAATATAGATCAATGGAACAGGATAGAAAGCACAGAGATAAACCCACTCACATATGGTCACCTTATCTTTGATAAAGGAGACAAGAATATACAATGGAGAAAAGACAGTCTCTTCAATAAGTGGTGCTGGGAAAACTGGAAAGCTACATGTAAAGGAATGAAATTAGAACACTCCCTAAAACCATACACAAAAATAAACTCAAAATGGATTAAAGACCTAAATGTAAGGCCAGACACTATCAAACTCTTAGAGGAAAACATAGGAAGAACACTCTATGATATAAATCACAGCATGATCCTTTTTGACCCACCTCCTAGAAAAATGGAAATAAAAAGAAAAATAAACAAATAGGACCTAATGAAACTTAAAAGCTTTTGCACAGCAAAGGAAACCATAAACAAAATGAAAAGACAACCCTCAGAATAGGAGAAAGTATTTGCAAATGAAGCAACTGACAAAGGATTAATCTCCAGAATTTACAAGCAGCTCATGCAGCTCAATATGAAAAAACCAACCCAATCCAAAAATGGGCAGAAGACCTAAATAGACATTTCTCCAAAGAAGATATACAGATTGCCAACAAACACGTGAAAGGATGTGCAACATCATTAATCATTAGAGAAATGCAAATCAAAACTACAATGTGATATCGTCTCACACTGG
Organism: Leucopleurus acutus; assembly: GCF_964270905.1. Taxonomy (NCBI): domain Eukaryota; kingdom Metazoa; phylum Chordata; class Mammalia; order Artiodactyla; family Delphinidae; genus Leucopleurus; species Leucopleurus acutus. The sequence goes on along the minus strand of NC_139162.1, from coordinate 14,221,755 downwards.
TCAGAATGGCCATCATCAAAAAATCTAGAAACAATAAATGCTGGAGTGGGTGTGGAGAAAGGGAAACCCTCATACACTGTTGGTGGAAATGTAAATTGATACAGCCTCTATGGAGAACAGTACGGAGGCTCCTTGAAAAGCTAAAAACAGAACTACCATACGACCCAGCAATCCCACTACTGAGCATATACCCTGAGAAAACCATAATTCAAAAAGAGTCATGTACCACAATATTCATTGCAGCTCTGTTTACAATAGCCAGGAGTTGGAAGCAACCAATGTGTCCATTGACAGATGAATGGATAAAGAAGATGTGGCACATATATAGAATGGAATATTACTCAGCCATAAAAAGAAACGAAATTGAGTTATTTGTAGTGAGGTGGATGGACCTACAGTCTGTCATACAGAGTGAAGTTGGATCTAGAGTCTGTTATACAGAGTGAAGTAAGTCAGAAAGAGAAAAACAAATGCCATATGCTAGCACGTGTATATGGAATAAAGAAAAAAAAAGGTCATGAAGAACCTAGGGGCAAGACAGGAATAAAGACGCAGACCTCCCAGAGAATGGACTTGAGGATACGGGGAGGGGGAAGGGTAAGCTGGGACAAAGTGAGAGAGTGGCACGGACATATATACACTACCAAACGTAAAATAGCTAGCTAGTGGGAAGCAGTCGCATAGCACAGGGAGATCAGCTCGGTGCTTTGTGACCAGCTAGAAGGATGGGATAGGGAGGGTGGGAGGGAGGGAGACACAAGAGGGAAGATATACGGGGATATATGTATATGTATAACTGATTCACTTTGTTATAAAGCAGAAACTAACACACCATTCTAAAGCAGTTGTACTCCAATAAAAATGTAAAAAAAATATTTCCGAATCAAAAGAAAACTCGAAATAATAGTACCTAAATATCCTTTACTTAGAGTCATCAGTTGTTAACATTCTGCCACATTTGCTTTTGATTAATTTTTTTTCTCCTCTGTCTCTTTTTTTAAAACTACTTGGGAGCAAGTTTATACTTCCGGAAGAGAGAGATCATGACACTGCTCCTTTAAATACATTAGCAGGTATTTCCTAAGAAGAAGAACATTCTTTCACATAATCACAATATTGTTTTCACAGTCCATAAACTTAAAATCGTTACAGTATTATCTAATATATTCCATATTCATATTTCCCCCAGTTTTCAATAATGCACCTTGTTGTTTGTTTTTTTTTTAAATTAAATTCAGGATCCAGTCAAGGATCATGTGCTTCATTGAATTTTTAAGCTTTGTAGTCTCCTTTAGTGTAGAACAGTTCCCTTGACATTTTGCGGGGGTTTTGTTGATTTTTGCCTTTCAGGACATTAACATTTTTGAAGTGTCTGTTTTTACAGAATTGCTGTATCATTTTTTTAAAAATTATTTTTATTTATTTATTTTTGGCTGTGTTGGGCCTTTGTTGCTGCGTGCGGGCTTTTCTCTAGTTGTGGCGGGTGGGGGCTCCTGTTCATTGTGGTGCGCGGGCGTCTCATTGCAGTGGCTTCTCTTGTTGCAGAGCATGGGCTCTAGGCACGCGGGCTTCAATAGTTGTGGCACATGGGCTCAGTAGTTGTGGCTCGCAGGCTCTAGAGCGCAGGCTCAGTAGTTGTGGCGCACGGGCTTAGTTGCTTCGCAGCATGTGGAATCTTCCTGGACCAGAGCTTGAACCCGTGTCCCCTGCATTGGCAGGCAGATTCTTAACCACTGCACCACCTGGGAAAGCCGCTGTATCATTTTTCGTTATAGATTCCTGTGTCCTGAAGAGATCTTCAAGCTTATCTGTTAGTACTTCAAACCCAGTAAGCGTAGTTGTTTTATAGTCTGTATCCATTAAGTCCCCTCTATGAAATCTTTGATGATCTTTCTCCTGTCTGTAGTTTCTGTTAATTTTGCTCATGGTGTCTTGTTTTCTTGTGTGTTTGCTTGTTTCTGTTCCTCATTATCTTTGAAATATTATTTGTAGGGATTTTTATTTTTTGAGGTCTGGTAGGGTGGTGCCTTACTCCATAGTAGATTTATATTTGCTTCTGCCAGACACCTCAGGATTTGTTAGTCTGGGACTAAAGTAAACGTAGCTCATGGCTTGAAGTTCTGTAGATGGTTTAAGCGGTAGGGAACTGGGCTGCAAATCTGAGTCAGAAGTGACCCCACCTTTTGGGGTATTTTTTCCCCCTTCTTTTTCTTTTTGTTCTCTTTCTCTGATTAGCACCATGACAAATTTTACTTTGGCTTTCTGGGGATGGTGATGGAGTGGCCAGTTTTAACTGTGGGCCCCAGCCTAAAGTGAAAAAGATCTCTCATCATACTTCCCATCTTGAGTGGACTCTAATCGTTAACTTCTCTCTCTTTGCCCAGCAAGGCCAGCTAAACCAAAGCCCAGATTTTTCTGTACCAGCAAATGCTGTAGGGCAAAAGTGGCTATGGGTTCTAATGCTTTGCTGACTTCTCTGGTGTTTGATTTCCTTTAGATTTTGGTCTGGTTATTCTGACTATCTTGAAAGCTCTTTAATACTTTCAAGGAGATAAAAAAAATTTTTTTTCACCTGGAATTTTTAGTTGTATTCACATGACTTGTTGGTTAATGTAACTGTTACCTGCTGTTAGTGGAAATGGAGGTCCTCTTCAATTTTAGGAGAAAAGTTTTTGTTGTCCTTATTAGAGATATGGGCTGGATACAGATGTTTTTCATACTTTTAATGGGAATTGATCTGGCCAAGCCCTGTGAAAGCACCACAGTCAGAATTTCCTAGTCAACCTTTAGCAGTGTGATAACTGAAAGAAGAAAAATGGCCCTGTTACATGCTAGACAGCTCAAGTACAGTGTTTTAGTTTGTAATCAATCTCTGTCATTGGTTTTTCGTTACTGAATTCTGTTATGACAGCCATCCAGTATGAATTGAAAGAATTCCATTTGACATTTGACATTTTAATAAAAGGTAGACGTGCAGCATTTAACAAAAGCTGCCAGTGAGGGTGTATGAGACAGTGATCAGTGTTGAAAGCACTCACTTGAGCAGGGTCAGGCAGGGTTGGTGTTCACTTTCTTCTGGGGTTTGCCACATGCCTAATGGCTGGTGGAGATTGATGAAAGCAGGTCCCTTTCTTCACTCATGTCAGTTGGAACTATGCAAGGGTCACTGCGTGAATCCAGATTTGATCTTATGTGAATGGCTAGCTTTATTAAAGAGATTCTGTGAAAGGAACTCTGATTCCCAGTCATTATTTTTGTCAGAAGGATTTGGTTAACAAATAAGATCACTTTTAAATAATGTTTGCTAATAACTCTAAGTTGGTAGTACTTGGAAAAAAATGATGCAAAATGTGTCAGTTTTCTGTAAAGGATTTTCTCTGTAACCCTCTATAGACTTTCATCTTTAAAGTCTGAAAATGAAGTATTTTCAGTCTTCTCTTCTGGACTCATACTTTCTTGATGACCGGAATATTTGTATCCATGTGAGCTTCTGCAGAGACCTTGCTATGTGCTGATCATATTCAAATGTGGGCTTGGTAAGAGCAGAATAATTTGTATATGGAATTACCTGTCCTGGGTTACCTAATCCAAACATGCAGTGATTTTTCATGATTTCCAGGTTTATAGTACATCTGATGGTGCAAATGAATTAGTCTTTACATTATATGTAAATACAAAATGTATAAACTTATTCTCTCCTAATAGAAATGAGGCATTTTTAACTTGCTTTGGAAATAATAACTTATGCCTTTGCATAGTAGTTGTTTGCAAATCTTCCTCCTAAACGCTAGGAATAATTTTCAGGTAAATGTATGGTTCCTAAAAACATAGCAGTTATCATTAGAGAGTGTTAGATTTCAAGTGACAGAATCTTACTTCCAACTTCAGTACTGCTTAAACAAAATAAGAAATTTATTAGATCATGTAGTTGGGACACTAAGACACTAGGATGGCTCATAGGGTCAAAAGATGAGCTGCAGATACCAGGGCCTCAAGGTTTAGAACTGCTGTCAGTATGATTATGATTCACTTATATTCATCTTTCTTGCCTCCTGTCATCCATCCATCCTGCTCACATTTCTGCTTTTACCTCCATGGCTTTGTTCTTCAGAAAGCCTTCTCCATGTGGTGGGAAAGATGCCTGCTAATATCTTTAAATTCATTTTCAACCTAGAAGGTCCAAAGAAAGAACTTCTCTTTCCCAGTGTTCAGCTATCATTCAAGGGAAGAATTCCAATTGGCATTATCAGGGTCACATGTTCATACCCAAGAACAGTCAGAGTATAGGAGAACAGGATACTATGATTGGCCAGGTCTGCTTACCCCTTCTGGACAGGACAGTGGGTTCTTATAGGAAGACAGAGAATGGGAGGGGGGAATTATACTGGAGATCCCAAAGAAATCCTTTACAAAAATAGATTGTTAAAAAGCATTAAATACTGTTAAAGAGTATTCCTTATTGAGTACGCATTCTTGAATACAAGTAAGATAAACAGATTTGAGAAAATAATCCACTATAAGGGGATCCACAAACCCTTTATACTCATATGAGAAGATATTTTCTCATGTTAGAGAATTCCATAGAAATGTTGACTATTATGTGAACTATATTTGGCCAGTGGAAATGAAAATTGAAAAAGACTGTAAATAGTTAAATCCAAATAATTCCTCTGTATAAATGAATTATATAATTAAAAAAAAAGTCACACACACACGCACACAAAAGGAAAATTCCATAGATTAGAGGAACTGATACAGCACACTAGAGGAGAGGACAATTGAATTAGGGATTGTTGTGTTAGAAAAGAAATTAATACACCCAAGATTTTCCTTTGCTTACATTTCTTCCACAAAGAAGTCACTAAGAAATGATAGACTGTAGCTTTTTTAAAAATTATTTTTTATTTTTGCTAAGCCAGCAAGAGTGAGCCATTTCATCTGTTGTTATTAAAATAAGCCCTCATTGATTTAATGGTTAGATCCAAAATAAGGGATTTTAGTTATCAATAACTGGTAATTTCAGTATCAGTTCTTCATTGCAGCAAATTCATAAATATGCATTTGTTTATGAATATTCTGCAATGAAAATAATATGAATTGACTAGCATTAATACGGATATAAAAATAGATTACCTTGAGTGATGTATGTGCGTGTGAAGTGAAGCAAATTCTCCAAATGAACATTCATCATGGGTAATATCTGTAGAAACCAAAAACATTCTCACTGTGCTTTTGCAAGCCTACTGGTTTTTAGACTCTGGTGGTAACAGAATCAATGGCATATAAATTAGAAGTTGTTATATTTTAGTAAGGCAAACATGGATTTAAAATAGCTCATCTGCTATATTTAAATTAGTATATCTGACAAAATGAACAAAACAAAACTGCTTTTACAAGTTATGATCTGGAAACGTAACTCTCAAGTTGTTTATGCTATAGTAATACATTACAAATAATAGGTGGACTGCAATTATTTATAAGGAATTCACTTTGTCAGGAGACTGTGGCCACAGCATACAGCTCAGATGACACTTGTGTCAAAGAACATTAATTGGCTCAGATAACTCAAAAGTTCCTGGCTGGATCTAAGGATTCAAGTGATGTCATCAGAACTCAGTCTCTCGGCACTGCTTTTATTTGTGTGGCTTCGTTCTCAGCTTCCCCCCTCATTGGGTGCTAGAGGGCTGCCAGCAGAATTAAGCTCATATCTCACTTCTCAGCAACCTCAGTGGAAAGAAAGCATGCCTCTTTTTCAGCAGTTGCAGTAAAGTCAGAATTAAGCCTCATTGACTGATTGGTTTGACTGGGGTCGTTTGCCCTGTGCTGAACCAGTCACTACGGCCAGGGAGGTATGATATTGGGGTAGGCCACTCCCGGATTGGAGTAAGGAGTGGGGTGTTTTCGTAAGCAAAAATGATATTGATCCCAGAAGAAGGGTGAATGGATGCAGGGTATTAAAAATCAATAAATATTTGCCAAATGATTCTTTTTTAAAATGAAGATATCCTTGAGAAAGAAAACAGAATAAATGATTCAGTGATTCAGATTCCCATTAATCATTCAACAAGTATTTATTGTCTCCATGCCTGTCACTATATTAGGCATATATGCTAGTGGTGAGCACAATGGTCGAGGTCTCAGAACTCATGGAAGTTGCTCTCTGGTGGAGAAGGCAGACGTAAAAATCCAGTTACACAAACAATTTACTTATTATGTGAAAAGTGCAATTGCTATGGGAACATATAACAAGGAGCCTTCAGGGAGGTCAGGAAAGGCTTTCTAGAGGCAGTGTTGTTTCAACTGAGACCTGTAGGATGAGTCTAAGCAAGGGAAAGGGGGTGGGATGGAAGGAGAGAGTTTCAGAGATTTTTACCTCTAAGTGACCCTGTAGTTTGATCAGAGGAACTGGGGAAGCCTGAGAACCTAGACAAAATGGGGACAGAGTGTACCAGTAGGGCTAACGGACTTGGAAGGAGAGGCTGAGTGTTCCAGAGACGAGCTATGCATTTCACTATGTCATCTGCGGGTGTCTGTGATAAGTGAGTCTCATAATCCAGATCCATACGTGGGTCAAGACTTCCTGAAAGAAGATCTGGCTAAAGCTCAGAGAGTCTCAATTTTAATATACCTTTTCAAAAAGGTTTGCTTTTTTGGGTTCTTCAAGTGAGAAGAGGCTGGAAAATATGCCCTTGGCTGCTTGACAGACAAAAATGTTTACTTTTGGCCATTAAAGTTCTGCAAGTAGCTATTCAGTGTTAACACACTAAGTGTCCATCTAAGCTAACAGTGATTGTATCTCAACCTTTTACCTGAAATGAAATGATATTGAGACATCAGCTCTGTATATCTTAGATTAGTGGCATGAATGGGTTATCCAGGTAATTACAGACATCTGAGCATCTAAGTAGACTTCTACCAGTCCTGGATACTCTTTGTATTTTGCTTAATTTTTGCATTTTATCTTCAAAGTTTCAAAAAAGTTGGACTTTTGGAAAATTCTTTCGGCCTGGGTTAGGATTTCTCCCCTTATACCGTCTACACTCAGTAAATGAGGATATCTGCTCCTAAGAATGGTAGACTAGGTAATACAGGTCTACCCTCCTGCTGAGGGCAACTAGAAAAACTGGACAGATTATAAACAAAGGCCTGCTTCAAGGCACTAGAAGGCTAACAAATAGTGAAGAGGTATCATCCAATAAAGATGTTTAAAAAAAAGCTATCAGACCAGGTCCTGGGGGAATAGCAACCCAGGGAAGTGAGCTCCAAACTTGGCGCCCCTGAGAGCACATGCAAATTCCAAGGAAGAAGCTGAGAGACTAAGAGACTGGGCAGTCTTTGTGGGCTAATGCAGTGAGGATTGGTGCCCAGGGTCTGCAAGGATACAGGGAGCCTGGTGAATCCTTTCCCTTTGGGTTTGGACCTTAAAGGGCTGCCTCAAAGGAGTAGGGATGAAGTAGAAGTCAGCCCATGAAGCCAGATGAAATGAAAAAAGAAGCCTGGGCCAAGACATTTGTAAAAACCTGTAACTGAACAAAGGGCTTGCGTCCGGAAGAACTTTCATCAATCAATAAGAAAAAGACCACCCAATAGAAAAAAGTCAAGAGAACTGAACAGTTCACAAGTATGAACTGTTAAAAAAGGGACATCCAAATGGCCAGTAAACATGTGAAAAGGTACTTAATCTCATTAGTAATCAAGGAAATGCAAATTAATACCACAGTGAGCTATCATGACACACCCACCAGATAGCTGAAATTTAGGTTGCCAATAGCAAGTGGTAGCAAGGTCAGGGGGCACCCAGATCTCTCATACACTGCTGGTGGGAGTATAAATAGGCACAACAACTTTGGAAAACTGTTTAGCATTATCTACCATAGTTTAAGATATGCATACCCTATGATCCAGCAATTCCAATCCTAGATATATATGCTGCTGGTCCTTATGCACAGACGTATACAAGGGTGTTCATAGCTGCATTATTCATGATAGCCTTGTGGACCCATTATTCATTTGGGCTGGGAACAACCCAAATGTTAACCAGTAGTAGAATGGATTAATAAATAATAGCATATTCAAACAGTGAACTATTATACTTAAATGGAAATGAACAGACTATAGCTAAATGCAACAAAACAGATACATAAACAGAGCAAAAGAATCCAGACACAAAAATATTACATGCTGTGTGATTCCATTGTTCTAAATGTTAAAAGCCAGGCAAAACTATAGTGTTTAGGGGTACATGCTTAGGTTATAAATGAAAATCAAGGGAGTGATTTCTACAAAAGTGAGGACAGTGCTTACCTTTAGTGGGGAGGGAGGGCTTAGTGATTAAGAGGGGGTTTGAGGGGGTGCTGGCAGTGTTCTGTTTCTTTAGTTGGGTGATCATTACACAGATGTTCACTTTGTAATAATTAATTCAGCTGTACATTTTGGGGACATTTTTCTACATGCATATAATATTTCACAATAAAATCTTTTAAAAGACCATATCACTTTATCTTTTATCCACCTCAGTGAAACTAAAAGCAGAATTTATGACATACTCAATCAGATTGTAGCAGTGCTTTTCACTTAGAGATGTGACAAAGCCTGAATGTGGGCAGACAGGCAAAGTCGAAGTCAAAATCGAGTTTGATTTCTGGGTGTTTATTACTAACTTTCATTTTCTTTCCTTATGATTTTACTTATAATTAACTAATAATACAGTGGCTTAGCGTATAGTAGACACTATTATTTAAGTATTTTTAAAATTTTATTTTTGGCTGCATTGGGTCTTTGTTGCTGCACACAGGCTTTCTCTAGTTACAGCGAGTGGGCGCTACTCTTTGTTGCAGTGCGCGGGCTTCTCATTGCGGTGGCTTCTCGTTGCGGAGCAGGGGCTGTAGGTGTGAGGGCTTCAGTAGTTGCAGCACACAGTCTCAGTAGTTGCGGTGCATGGGCTCAGTAGTTGTGGTGCATGGGCTCAGTAGTTGTGACGCGTGGGCTCTAGAGATTTGGGGAGAGTGTTGCCTTTGGAGAGGGCACGGAAGCTCTGTTCCCCTTCCCCATACCTTACCCTGTGCATCTCTTCCATTTGGTTGTTGCTGAGTTATATCCTTTTATAGTAAACTGGTGACCTAGTGAGTAAAATGTTTCTCTGAGTTCTGGGAGCCGCTGTAGCAAATTAATTGAAACTGAGGCCGGGGTCTTGGGATACTCTGATTTATAGCCAGTGGGTCAGAGCACAGGTAACAAGCTGGGCTTGTGACTGGTGTTTGAAGTTTGGGGGCAGTCTTAACCGGTGGAACACTTAGCCTGTGGAATCTGATGCCATCTCCGTGTAGATAAATTACTTGCTGTTTTGGGGAACACCCCTCCTGCCCCTGCCACAAACATGCACACACAAACACGCATGCATGTTGGAATTGGTGACCAGAAAAAAATACATCTTTATTTTTCTTTTCTTCAACCTGGGTCAAATAAGAGGATTCTTTCTGAAATTTGTCTCTCTTTTATCTACCTCAGATATATGTCACACATTCTGCAGACAGATGTTTTCAGGAAGTATTTCAGGGAGAAAAGAGCAGAGGCCAATGTGAAACCTATGAAATCTGAAGTCATCCAATTTAAAAGAGATCAAACAAATAGAAAACCAAGGAGCATAACAGCTTTAGAAACAGTAGAAAACCAGAAGAAGCGCAAGATTAAAATATGAAAATTAATCCTTTTACTCCAAGTGCCTAGAGAACCTGTCACTGACAACAAAAGTCATGTTGCATTTACTTGAGCATTTTCTGTAATTTTTTTCTTTGATATTTTCCTGCTAAAATGGTTCTTTGGGATAAAGAAATATTTATCAACATCCCAGAGTATAATTGCCCTTGCCCTCACTTTAGCAGTAGCAGAACTTGAAGACATGTGAACAGTTTCATATGCTCTTATTTATTTCCAGCAAGCAAGATTTAATTGAATGGAATTTCCATCTTTTCAGTTTTTTTAAACCAAACTTTTTGCTAATAACACTAAGAACAATTATATGCCAGGTACTGTGCAAAGTGAAGTACTTTACAAATATTATCTCATTTAATCCTCATAATAAACATATGAGGTGGATGTGATAGATGGCTTCCAATGATCCTCACTTCCTGGTATTTATGTCCCTGTGTGGCCTCTCCCACATTGAATAGGGCTGATCTGTGTGACTAATAGATCTTGCATAAATGATGGTGTGTGACTTCTGGGGCACAAACTACATTGCAGCTTCTCCCATGGTCTCTCAGACTGCTTGCTCTGAAAGTAGCCAGTCATCACGCCATGAGGACACTCAAGCATCCCTGTTGAGAGGCCCATGAGGGGAGGAACTGAAGCCTCCCACCAACAACCAGGAACAGCTTGCTAGCTATGTGAGTGAGCCATCTTGGAAGTGGATTTTCTAGCCCTAGTCAAGCCTTCAGATGACTGTAGCCTTTGCTACCATCTCTGACTGCAACCTCATCAGAGACCCCAAGCAAGGTTCTCTTTCCTGAGTTATGTGGGAATACATTTTCCTCTGAAAGAAGGTACTCTGTCATACATACTGAACACTTATTTAACTAGATTCTTAGGTAGAAACACTAGAAGGAGCTGGAGGTTGACATTTAAATGAAGGAAAAGAGGAAAATAGTTCCTCTGTGAAATGTTTTAGCCTAGTGAAAATTCTCTTTTATTGAGTGCAATTTAATATTAAATTCAATTCAACGAATGTTAACTGAGCCCCTTTTATGTGCCAATCACGCATGGTCTATACAGCAAAGAAGCTTACATTCTGGAGGTAGATGCAGGCTGGTAAGCAAATAATTACTGTACAGTGTATTGCATTCAATAATAGAGGCATGTGCAAAGGACAAAGTGATTGTCACTCTTTGAATGCATTAGGGAAAGCCTTACTTCTGGGGACCCTTGAGATGAGTTTTGTAGGATGAATAGAAGTTTGCAAGGCAGACAAGGATAGGGATGTGAGAAGAAAGTATGAGTCTATAAAGGTATAGAGGTGTGAAATAGCCTGGCACATTTGGGGATTGTGAAAGTCATTTAATTAATTACAAACATTTATTAAATATGCATATGTATGAGGCCCTGTGCCGGATATGGGAAATACAGTGATAAGAAACACAAAATTCCTGTGCTCAAGGAACTTACAGTCTCAAGGCAGAAGGAGATGAATAAATAACCATGATGGGGTGAGCATGAGGACCCGTGAGTTCATAAAGAAGGGGCAACCTTGGGTAGTCAGGGAAGCCTTTCTGAAAGAGGTCACAACTGAGTCTGGAAAGACAAATGGGAGTAAGTTGGGGAGAGAAGGGGAGGAGGGGAGAAGAAAGGCATTCCAGGTATTATGTACAAGTCTGGAGGTGTGTGAGCCCCTGAGACTTTGTGAATTGCGAGTTGAGCATAAAGTGCAAGAAGGGCAGGTTCCTGGGATGGATGTCGTGCTGAGAAGCTTACAGAGTATTCTGGACTAAAGGATTTTAGGTAGGGAAATGACATGACCAGATTTTCCCTTTAGAATAGTCACTGTGGCTGCAGGGTAGAGAATGGCCAGGCTATGGGTGTGGGGTGGGAGTGAGGACACAATTCTGGAGTCAGGGAGGTCAGTTAAGAACCCGTTGCAGGGCTTCCCTGGTGGCGCAGTGGTTGAGAGTCCGCCTGCCAATGCAGGGGACACGGGTTCGTGCCCCGGTCCGGGAAGATCCCACATGCCGTGGAGCGGCTAGGCCCGTGAGCCATGGCCGCTGAGCCTGCGCGTCCGGAGCCTGTGCTCCGCAAGGAAGAGGCCACAACAGTGAGAGGCCCGCGTACCGCAAAAAAAAAAAAAAAAGCTGTTGCAGTCACCCAGGCAAGACATGAGAGTGACATTAACAAAGGAAGGCAACAGGGATGAAAAGGAGTAGATGCATTTGTGAGATGTCAGGAGGTAGATCCTCAAGGTGGAGGCGGAATAATGTCACCATCAAGAGTGTGGACTCTGGAACCAGAGTGACTGGTTCTCCTCCCACTTCTCCCCTTTACTAGTGTGGGAACTGGAGCAGGTTACTTACCCTCTCTGTGCCTCTGTTTCCTTATCCGTGATCTGGGGAGAATAATACTACCCACATCTAGGGTTGTTGTGGCGACTAAATGAATACTTATAATGTATAAGTACGGCACATAGTAAGTGTTCCATAAACATTTAGTTATTATATGATTGATAGGAGGAGAGAGAAGTCATAGGTGACTCTGGGCATGGGCAATTGTGTGAATCATGATTCCATTCACAGAGGGATACAGAAGAGAGCAGGCCTGGGGGGCATGCTGGGCTTGAGGTGCTTGTGGACACCCAAATGGGGACATCTTGTAGGCGTTGGAGTCTATGGAGTGGAGCTCAGAAGGGATCTGGGTGGGATAAATCCTCTAGAACTGCAGGGAGGGCATGAGCAGGGGTGTGAGAAATAGAGAGAAGGACTGAAATAGTTGTTGAGATGACAGCTGACAAGGGAAAGAGATCGGGAGGTAGAGGCCCCAGTGGAGGCTGGAGACCCCGAATTTGCAGTCACATGATCTGGACCATTGTGTGGTTTTCTCCAGCAATCCTAACAGCCTGTTAGTATGAGAGAAGAGTTGAACAGCTAGACTGACCCAGTGTTGGGCTTTTACTGGCTGTGATGGCAAGACTTGGAATCAGGACATTGACGATATTACTAAGAAACTGGAGGACAGGATCAACTGTGAGGTCTAGGCTGGAGGTGGAAGAGTGAAGATGACATGAGAGGGTAGAGAGAGCCATAGAGAGGGTAGGAGATGAAAGAGCATAGGATGCTGGAACCAGGTATATTGGGAGTATCAGAATGAGAGAGAGTGATCCTATGGAGAGAGGGTGCCCTCTCCACCCCCCACCACAGTGTTTGTTATTATTTTTAGATTTAAAAAGTAGTACATGCTTTTTGTAAAAAGTTCGAACACTTTAGACAAATCTATTTAGGAAGTGGAAGTCCCTTATTCTAATAGTTTCTTATAATTTTTAGTGTTCATTATTTTAAATGTATTGTTAACAGTTTAGTATATACTCTTCCGTATTTTTCTGTGCATTATTTCTTAGTATTGTTTCAGAAATGGAATCATATTATACGTATTGTTCTGAAACTTGCTTTTCTTCTAATATACCTTGGCTATAATAATTTCTTGTACATTTAATCTTTGAGAATGGGTTATTTATTTATTCATTGTCCACAGTGATTTTAATTACTGTTCAAAAATTTTCCCTGTTATGACTTTTGGGTAGATTGAGAGGCTTTTCTTTCTTCTTTTTTCCTAAGAATTTTTTTTTAACATACAGAAATCTGTACATAATTAGTGTATACTACTTGATACATATGTAGATAAGTATACACCCATGAAACCATTACCACAATCTATGCCATAGACCTATCCATCACCTCCAAAAGTTTCCTCTGGCCCTCTTGTTCTTTATTATTATTATTATTAGTGTGTGTGTGTGTGTGTGTGTGTGTGAGAGAGAGAGAGAGAGAGAGAGAGGGAGAGGGAGAGAGAGAGAGAGAGAGACAAGAACACTTAACTCTTGCCCTCTTAGTACTTGAAACTTTGTACCCATTGACTAATATTTCCCCCTAGCCCCTGACAACCACCATTCCAGAGAGTGGGATATTTAAACTCAAGATTTTATTCGGATGTAGAGCAGTATCTGGTGATGATAAGGTCTGGAAGGGCATTCATGGAAATGCAGATTGAAGTATAATGGAGGTGAGTGTTTTGAATGGGTTTCCGGCTCTATGGATGTTGCAGTCATCCAGAATGATGGCAGGAGTTGGGAAGAAAGGGAGGACAGTGACCCGGTTGGCAGAATCCTCAGTGTGTGAGTATGAGAATGTGAGTAGACAGAAGAGATGAAGGCAGGGAAGTGAGTATAGAGGGGCATGGTTTGAGCCACAGTGGAGCAGCATGGGTCAGTCTGCAAAGCAGATGGGAACCAGGCAGGGAAAGTGTGAACTTACAAGGAGTGGGGATCAGGGAGAATAAAAGATGCAATTTATATATTTTAAAGATTTTATTTGGTAAGAATTGAAAGACTGAAGGCAGGCAGCCCTGCTGGGAGACTATTGTGGTCCTGGAAAAAATAGCAGAGCTTGGGGATGTGGATAAGAGAGATGTTTGCAGGGCCGACAGGACCTAGTGACTGATAGCACTGGCGTGAGGGGGCAGGAGAGTTGAGGGTGATTCTCCAACTACTGGTTTGAGAAAATGACAGTGAAAACTAAGATGATAAGAAACAGAGGATGAGGAAAAACAAGGAGTTATGTGTACGTGTATGTGTGCAGGCTGTGTAGGGGAACAGAGGGTGGAAAGAAATATAATGACTATTTAATTAAAACGTAATTCCATGAGTTTGTGAAGTTAATTTTAAAAAATAAAAATTTATTCTAGATAGAAACTGAAGATTTGGAGATATGCCTAGATGAGATAGTAAATGCCCTAGTAAAAGTATTGTTGTCCAGACCTTTTTAGTTAAAAAGTTCTTTGGTTCATGGGTTCTTTTACCGTACTTTGACTGGAGGGAGGTCTTTAAAAGCAGGATGTTAAGGTAACCCATGAATTACACGACTCAAGGCATTCCAGGGACATTAATGCATGGATTTAGTCCTGTGTTAGATATTGGAGCAGTGGGCTAGGTGATTATCATTTTTCATGACACTCCTGAATATTGACTCTGTCTAATTTACTAGACGACGGTTCATTAGAAATTCACAAGCATCCATTATACACAAGGCACTATACATTACCGTCTCTACCTCAAGGAGCTTGTATTAATATTGGAATAAGCACGTACATAATTGCAAAGTAGAATGTTTTAGATGTTACAAGAGAGGGAAAAAGTAAGGTACTGGAAGGTCAAAGAGGCTGAACAATCACTACTGCTGGTAGGATTAGAAATTGCTTCGATAAGGAAATGACATTTGAATCAGGAAATAATCTGTGCAGAGGTAAAGAGAGGACATTGCAGACAGAAGGTGCAGTGTGAACAGAGTTTTAGGGAAACATACCTTAACCATTGTAGATACAGAGCTGTAAAAGCATGATCCAAGTATACTATAGGCTGGAGTTGTAATATAGTGCTATTTATCAGGAACAAAAAAGGAAAGTGGTCAAGATTTTTAAAGTAATTAAATCAGTTACAGAAGTAAATGAGTTTTAATAAAAAATACCTGGGTAATCAGATTTTAATGCAATAACTACTCTGTATTCTGGTATGATAAAAGGACATGCTATTTCTATTTTGTTGAGATAGAGTGGCCAATTTAAGTTACAGCATAGCTTATGAATACATCTTTTCATACTTGGGGTAAATTCTCCAGCATCAAAGGATATGTACAGTTTAAAAAAATTGCCTAATGAAGTTACTGATTTACATTCTACCTGTAGTGTATGAGAGTGCCCATCTTCACAACATCTTCATAAATAATGAGGTTTTTTTTAACATCTTTATTGGAGTATAATTACATTACAATGTTGTGTTAGTTTCTGCTGTATAACGAAGTGAATCTGCTATATGTATACATATATCCCCATATCCCCTCCCTCTTGCGCCTCCCTCCCACCCTCCCTATTCCCCACCTCTGGGTGGTCACAAAGCACCGAGCTGATCTCCCTGTGCTATGCAGCTGCTTCCCACTAGCTATCTATTTTACATTTGGTAGTGTATATATGTCAGTGCTACTCTCTTACTTTGTCCCAGCTTACCCTTCCCCCTCCCCGGATCCTCAATCCATTCTCTATGTCTGCGTCTTTATTCTTGTCCTGCCCCTAGGTTCATCAGGACCTTTTTTTTTTTTTTTAGATGCCATATATATATGTGTTAGCATATGGTATTTGTTTTTCTCTTTCTGACTTACTTCACTCTGTATAACAGACTCTAGGTCCAACTTCACTCTGTATAACAGACTCTAGGTCCATCCACCTCACTACAAATAACTCAATTTCATTTCTTTTTATGGCTGATATTCCATTGTATATATGTGCCACATCTTCTTTATTCATTCTTCTGTCGATGGACACTTAGGTTGCTTCCATGTCCTGGCTATTGTAAATAGTGCTGCAGTGAACATTGTGGTACATGTCTCTTTTTGAATTATGGTTTTCTCAGGGTACATGCCCAGTAGTGGGATAGCTGGATCATATGCTAGTTCTATTTTTAGTTTTTTAAGGAACCTCCATACTGTTCTCCATAGTCGCTGTATCAGTTTACATACCCACCAACAGTGCAGGAGGGTTCCCTTTTCTCCACACCCTGTCCAGCATTTATTGTTTGTAGATTTTCTGATGATGGCCATTCTGACTGGTGTGAGGTGATACCTCGTTGTGGTTTTGATTTGAGTTTCTCTAATGATTAGTGATGTTGAGCATCCTTTCATTTGTTTGTTGGCAATCTGTATATCTTCTTTGGAGAAATGTCTGTTTAGGTCTTCTGCCTATTTTTGGATTGGATTGTTTGTTTTTTTGATATTGAGCTGCATGAGCATAAATAATGAGTTTTGTCAGTCTTTTTCTTGCAAAACTAAACAAAATATAATTATAATTATACATTCACAGGAAGTTGCAAAGAAAGTACAGAGAGGTTTCATATACCTTTGACCTCCTGTTTCCCTCAGTGGTTACACCTTATATAACCATAGTATAATATCAAAACCAGAAAATCATCATTGGTACAATGTATGTGTATAGTTATATGTCAACCTATTGCATATGTAAATTTGTGTAACTTCCACCACGATCAAGATACAGAAAATTCATTTATTAGCTTCAGTGATAGCACTAGAAATTGAACTCATAGCTTATAAGAAGTGAAAAACTTGCTGTTAGCAGGTTACCTCTTATTTATCCCAACTTTGTAAACCTCAAGATTTTACCCATTTTATTTCTTCTTTATGTGTATTCTATCACCTCAAACATCTCCTTTATAGTCATTTTTCCCTACCCCCTGCCAACCACTGGCAACCCCTGATTCGTTCTTTATCTCTGTAATTTTGCCATTTGAGAATATTATATAAATGGAATCACACAGTATGTGAGCTGTTAAGAATGTCTTTTATCACTTCTTTTTTCCCCTGAGATCCGTACAATTTGTTGTATATATTGATAGTTTGCTTCTTTTTATTGCTGGTAATATTCCATGGTATGGATGTACCACAGTTAGTCTCACCATTCACCTACCGAGGGACACTTTGGTTTTTTAAGTTGCTAAGAATAATCATGCACAGGTTTTTGTGTGGCCATATGTGTTCTCTGGGATAAGTGCCCCAGAATATGATTGTTGGGTTTACTTATAGGTTTACTTTTCCAAGAAACTGTCAAACTATTTTCCCATCAGCAATAAGAGAACCAGTTTCTCTGCATCCTTACCAGCATTTGATATTTTCACTATTTAAAAAAAAAATTCCTGGAACATTATATTATATATCCATATAATGCCCATTAAAAATATCTCAATGTAAACCTTATCTTTAAATAAACAGCAAAGTTTTACAAAATTATTATAACAACTCATTATCATTAGTTTCAAGAACTGCTTGCTGGACTTTTTTGTTAAGTTAGAGGTCTGATTATACTACCAGAAAAATTTGAAGTTACTAATACTATTTTGATCCATATGCTTAAGAGAATAGAAATTCTATCATTCTATGATGAACCTTTTGTAGCTTTACTAAGGTATAATTGGTAAAAAACAAAAAAACAAAAAAAACACCAAAAAAACCCCTGCACGTATTTTATGTATATAATTTGATGAGTTTGGATATATGCATAGACCTGTGATACCATAACAGTCAAGGCAATAGGCATATCCAACACTTCCAAAAGTTTCCTTGTGTCCCACACTTAACATGAGATCTACCCTCTTAACACATTCTTAAAAGAGGGCACAATATCATATTGTTACCTATAGGTTGTTACCTATAGGCACTATGTTGTACAGCAGATCACTAGAATTTATTCATCTTACGTAACTGTTTACTTTAGCTGTTTTGATAAGTAAGTGGTATTATTTAATCATGGTATTAATTTGCAGTCCCCTGGTGGCTAGAGATGTTGAACATCTTTTCATATGCTTTTTTTTTTGTTTGCGGTACGCGGGCCTCTCACTGCTGCGGCCTCTCCCGTTGTGGAGCAACAGGCTCCGGACGCGCAGGCTCAGCGGCCATGGCTCACGGGCCCAGCCGCTCCGTGGCATGCGGGATCCTCCCGGACCGGGGCACAAACCCGCGTCCCCTGCATTCGCAGGCGGACTCTTAACCACTGCACCACCAGGGAAGCCCTCATATGCTTTTTAAAAAAAATTTATTTTATTTATTTATTTTTGGCTGCGTTGGGTCTTTGTTGCTGCGTGTGGGCTTTCTCTAGCTGCGGCGAGTGGGGGCTACTCTTTGTTGTGGTGTGCGAGCCTCTCCCTGCGATGGCTTCTCTTGTTGCGGAGCATGGGCTCTAGGCGTGTGGGCTTCAGTAATTGTGGTGCTTGGGTTCAGCAGTTGTGGCTCGCGGGCTTAGTTGCTCCACGGCAAGTGGGGTCTTCCTGGACCAGGGCTCAAACCTGTGTCCCCTGCATTGTCAGGTGGATTCCCAACCACTGGGCCACCAGGGAAGCCTCTCATATGCTTTTTGCTATTGATATATCTTTAGTGAAATGTCTCCATGTCCTTTACCCATTTTCTAATTGGATTGTGTGTTTGGCAGAATAATGTCATTTTTCTGCCAAATATGTCCATGTCCCAATCCCCCAACCCTGTGAATATGTTAATTACATGGGAGAGGAGAGTTAAGGTTGCAGATGGAATTAACATTGCTAGGCAGGTGACTTTGAGAAAGGGAGATTATCCTGGATTATCCGGCTGGCTCTAATGTAATAACAAGGTTCCTTAAAGGTGTAAGTGGGAGGCAGAAGAGGAGGTCAGAGTGATGTTGTGTGAGAAAGACTCAACCTGCCATAATTGGCTTTGAAGATGGAGGAAGGAGCCCATACGGCAAGGAAATGGATTCTCCTAGAGCTTCAGAAAGGAACACGGCCCTGCAGAACCTTGATTTTAGGCCAATGAGACCTCTGTTACACTTCTAACTTTCAGAATTTTAAGATAATAAATTTGTGTTGTTTCAAGCCACAAATTTGTGGTAATTTGTTGTAGCAGCAAGAAGAAACTAATACAGGTTTGTTTGTTTTTCTTTTCACTGTTTGGTTTTGAGCGGTTTTTTTAAAAAAAAGTACTCTAGATATGAGTCCTTTGTCAGACATGAAGTTTACAAATATTTTCTTCCAGATGGTTTCTTTCATGCACTTAGAAGATTCTTTCCAAGTACAAAAGTTTTTTTATTTTGATGAAGTCCTCTTTATTGACTTTTTCTTTTCTGCATTATGATTTTGGTGTCATGTCTAAGAACCCTTCACCGAACCCTAGTCTAGAAAATTTTCTTCCTTTTTTTTCCTAAAAACTTTGTAGTTTTATATTTTACATTTAAATATATGCCGCACTTTGAATTAACTTTTGTGTAAGATGTGAGATTTGGATTGAGGCTTACTTTTTGCCTGTAGAGCTCCAATGGCCCCAGCACCATTTGTTTAAAGGGTCTTTCTCTTACATTGAATTGCTTTTGCACCTTTGTCAAAAATCAGTTTGGAATATTTGTGTAGGTCTATTTCTGAGTTCTCTGTTCTCTTCTATTGATCTAGATCTGTCCCTCTGCCAATACAACATAGTCTTGATTACTATAGCTTATGTAATAAGCCTTGAAATCAGTTAGAATAATTCTTCTCATTTTCTTCTTCTTTGTAAGTTTGTTTTAGTTATTCTAGGGCCTGTACCCTTCCATATAAATTTTTAAATAAATTTATCTTTGTTTAAATAAAAACTTTGCTGGTATTTGATAGGAATTAGTTTAAACTTGTGTATTAATTTGAGGAGAATTGACATCTTTGCTATGTTGAGTCTTCCAATCCGTGAACATAGATCTCCTTTTAATTATTCTTTGATTTTTTTAATCAGTACTTTGTCGTTTTTAGCATATAAGTCCTATATATGTTTTGATCAATTTACACCTACTTCTTTTTTGAAGGGGTGGCAGTTATAAATGGTATCGTATCTTAAATTTTGGTTTCCACATCTTCATTGTTAGTATATAGAAATATGAATGATATTTGTATGTTTATCTTATATCCTGTGACCTTGCTGTACTCACTTGTTAGTTCTAGGAGGTTTGTTGTAGATTCTTAGGGAATATCTGTGTAGACACTTATCCCATCTGCATATAAGGACAATTTTATTTCTTGTTTTCTGCTCTGTATGCTTTTTCTTTCTTTTTTTCTTCTTATAACACTGACTAGAACTTCCAGTACTGTGTCTGATAGCCATGTTGAGAATGGACCTTCTTGCCTTGTTCCCAGTCTTTAGGAGGAAGGCATTCAGTCTTTTACCATTTAGTATGATGTCACCTGTAAGTTTTTTGTATACTTTCTTTATTATGTTCCTCTATATTCCTAGTTTTCTGGAAATTTTTATCATGAATGATATTGAATTTTGTCAGATGCTTTTTCTGCATAAATTGACATGATCATATGATGTTTCTTCTTTAGCCTGCTAATATTATGGATTACATTGACTGATATTTGAGTATTGAACTTGCCTTACATTCCTGGACTTAACCTATTTGGTCATGGTATATAATTTTTTTTACATATTGCTAAATAACTTGTTAAGATTCTGATAAAATTTCGTTAAAATTTTTAAATTTATATTCATGAAGGATATTGGTTTTTAGGGTTTTGGGGTTTTTTTGTACTTTCTTCATCTGGTTTTGTCTTAGGCTTCATAAAACAAATTGTCAAGTGTTCCCCTCTTTTCCATTTTCTGGAAAAGATTGGTAGTATTGGTGTTAATTCTTCTTTCCATGTTTGCTGTCATTCTCCACTGAAACCATCTAGACCTAGGTATTTCTTTTTTGTGTGTGTGGTACGCGGGCCTCTCACTGCTGTGGCCTCTCCCGTTGCAGAGCACAGGCTCTGGACGCGCAGGCCCAGTGGCCATGGCTCACGGGCCCAGCCGCTCCGCGGCATGTGGGGTCTTCCTGGACCAGGGCACGAACCCATGTCCCCTGCATCGGCAGGCAGACTCTCAACCACTGCGCCACCAGGGAAGCCCGATATTTCTTTTTTTGAGTTATAAAATTATGAATTCAGTGTCTTTAATAGTTAGAGTTATTCAAATTATCTATTCATATTAAATTGTTGTAGTATGTGTTCTTTGAGGAATTGAAGCAGTACATCTAAGTTGTCAAATTTATGAGTGTGGAGTTGTTTATAGTGTTCCCTTATTATCCTTTTGATATCTGTATGGTTTGTCCTGTCCTGTTAAATTCCTAGTATTGGTGATTTGTGTCTTCTTTCTTTGCTAGAGGTTTGTCAATATTATTGATTTCTCCAGAGAATCAAATCTTTGTTGAATTAATTTTCTCTATTGCTTTTCTGTTTTTAATTTTATTGATTTCTGCTCCTATCTTTATTATTTCCTTGTTTGCTTTCATTTTATTTGGTGTTCTTTTTTCTGAACTTAGGAGCTTAGATGACACATTTGACTTTTACTGCTTTCTAATCTAAATATTTAGTGTTATAAATTTCAACACTGTTTTAGCTACCTTTTCAATATTTTGAAATGCTGTGTTTTCATTTTCATTCAATTCAGTGTGCTTGTGGATTTCCCGCTTTGACTTATGTATTTATTTACAAGTGTGTTGTTTAGTTTCCAAGTGTTTGGAGAATTTTGTGTTATCTTTCTGTTGTGCATTTCTGATTTCACAGTGGTCAACCAGCGCCCTCTGTATGATTCCAATTCTTTTAACTTTGTTGAATTTTATTTCTTGGCCTAGGAAATGGTCTATCTTAGTATATGTTCCTTGGACACATGAAAAGCGCATGCATTCTGCTGTTGGGTGGACTGTTCCATAAATATTATTAAATCATGTTGGTTGTGTTAAGTTCGTCTATATCTTGTTAATTTTCTGTTTAGTGCTTATATCAATTGTTGAGAAAGAGATGTTGAAGTCTCCAGCTACAGTTGTGGATTTGTATAGTTCTTTTCATTTTTTGCATTATATAGTTTGAAGCTTGGTTCAAATCACATATTTTAAAAGTTGTTTGGTGCACTTATAATTATGATTGCTATGTCCTTTTGGTAGATTCAGCCTTTTACATTATATAGTGTCCCTCTCTGTTCCTGATCTTTTTTTTTTTTTTTTTGAAGTCAACTTTATCTAATATTACTGTAGCCCTTCTGGCTTTCTTTTGACCAACTTTTGCATGGTATACCTCTTCCATCCTTTTGCTTATAATCTACCTATATCATTATCATTGAAGTGATTCTCTTAATTCATAACTATCCTTCCTCTCTCTCTCTCTCTCGCTTGTGTGTTCATGTTTGCACACACACGCTCTTTATTACTTGAGTGAAGTAGGTCATTTTCCTATAACATTTTCCACATTCTAGATTCGGCTTAATTTTATTCTTACAGAATACACGTTCCTGCATTTCTTGATCTCCTGCAACCTAGCTGGTAGGTCTAGAGACTTAATTAGATTTAGGTTTAGATTGTTGTTCATAGTTCTGCACAGGTGGTGCTGTGTACTGCATCACGTCAGGAGGCACATAATATGTCTGGTTTTCACTCTTTTAGTGTTAAGACTGATTTAGAGGGCTCTGGTGTTGTTAGCCTGATTGAGCCATTATAAAGTTCTTCAGCAACATCCTTTCTAATGGTTTTAACATTGATGAACCTTCGTTTCATTAGGGGCTGCAAATGGTGATTATTTTTCAGTCATTTCTTCTGCATTTATTAGCTGGAGTTCTTCTATGAAGAATAATTTTCCATCATCAACTATTTGGTTAACTTGAAATGCAACTTGTACAAAAATGGTACAGAATAAATGGTTGATTCTTCCCAGTTATTATTTCCAAAATAATTAGTCTGGTGCCTTAGCAACTTCCAAAGGTGACCAACGATTTTTTTTTTTAGTATCTTTTGAACTCCGAGTTTTAAAGACTAATCCATTGCAGACTTTTGTTTTTGTTTTTGTTTTCCCCAAATTGTCCTGTCTTTGGTGAATGGAAAGTCCTTCAAGTGGCTCTGGGCTCCTTAGATACAACCCTAGTAGCCTTTGATAATGTACTTATTTTACAGTATAATAGAATGTTCCAAGTTCATCTTATACATTTCATGCCCCAGACCTTGAATTACCCATTTCTCTAAGGAGTTATGGTTTCTTTTAGTGGGAAATGGTGTTTAAAGACCACATTATGTCCCTGGACTGTCATTGCTTACTTAGCTTTCTTTGCTTCTGGGGTCTTTCAGTAGGGAGGTTATTTAAAAGGAGAGAATAATCAAGAGCTAAAACTCAGATTTTCCATTTAAATTTAAGATTATAGGGTTTCTTAATATAAGAACTTTTTTTGTTTTGTATTTTTAAAATGCTGAAATGCTTGGTTCCTAGCAATATTGATGTAGCTACTTGTTTTTAAAATATTATTATTGATATTATGACCAACAATAAGACTACTATACAATGAAGATATATAGTCAAAAACCATGTTTTAAAGTTGGCTGGAATAATTGTTTGGTGTTACAACACCAATTTGATATACAGCAAGGTTTATTTGTTTCACTTTTCAACTTTTAATAATTGATTTTTCAAAATGTTTTAAAATATATATTTTAACAACTTTATTGAGATATAATTCACATTCAGTTCAGGATACAATTCACCCATTTAAAGTGTACATACAACCCACAGTTTTTAGTATATTCACGAACACGTGCAATCATCACCACAGGCAACTTTAAACATTTTCATCATCTCAGAAAGAAATCCCATACCTTTTAGTTAACACCCTTCTATTCCTTCATTTCTCCCAGCCCTTTGCAGCGACTAATCTATTACTTTCTCTTTAGAGATTTTCCTGTTCTGGTCACTTCATGTGAACAGACTCATACAATATGTAGTTTTTTGTGACTGGCTTATGTTACTTAACAAAATGTTTTTGAGGTTTTTCCCTGTTTCTGTGATCCAGGGGGATGCTTCAGTCTCTTCCTGGGTTCTGGGATTTTCACAAAGGTGTCTTGTCTATGGATGATTGCTAGTTGGTCTTTCTGTGAGGGGGATTGAAGTTGGCAACCACCTATTCCATGATGGTGACATCACACTGCCTATATTATTTTACACTGTAATAATTATGTGTATTGAATATTGTATACTGTGATTGTATATGATTTATTGTTTTTATTTAGTATGTCTTCTTTGCTTTTTCTAAAATTACTTTTAGTATTTAGGAAGGTTTATCTTTATATTCAGTAGTTTCTTTGTATATAAACCGTTTATAGTGGCCTGTATTGTTATCTATTACTGTATAACAAATTACCCCCAGATTAATAGCGTAAAACACTGAATATTTGTTTTCTCAGTTTCTGTAGGTCAGGCTTAGCTGGGTGCTTCCTACTCAGGGTCTCTCATGCATCTCCTGTCAAGCTGTTGTCCAGACTGCAGTCATCTTAAGGCTCAACTGGGTCTGGCAACTCTGCTTTCATTCACATGGTTGTTGGCAGGCTTCAGAAGATCCACTGCCAAGCTCACTCATGTCATTGCTGTCAAGGCTTGGTTCCTCACCACATGGGCCTCTCTGTAGGTTTCCTGAGTGTCCTTACAATGTGGTAACTGGTGATTCGAGAGAGCCAGGCAGTGCCCAAGATGGAACTAATTTTCTTTATAACTGATCTCAGATGTGACATCCATCACTTGTGCTGTATTATATTTGTTAGAATACCTAAGCACAGCCCACACTCAAGGGGAGAGGATCATATAAATATGTGAATGCTTGGAAACAGGTATCATTGACTGCCATCATAGGGGCTTTCTACCATAATTCCCTTAATTCTCCTTTATTCTATCTCGTTAAATGGTTTGATTCCTACCTAGTACTTACACAGTTGTTAATCTTTTCTACTTTTCGGCTGTCTTTCTTTTTTCTTTTCATTTAAAATTGCATCCTTTCTACTTTGTCAGAAAATATAACGTTTAAATTCTATTCTTCTCCTTATGTCTTCAACATTATTTTAATACCTGTACAACTAAATATATGAAATGCTCATCATCAGTCCTTTTGCTGAAATTCCCCAGTCAGCTTTTGGTTGGATGAAGCCCATCCTCTAGTATATTCTTCAGGAAGGGAACATGTTTATAATATTCCCTGTGCTTTTGCATGTTCAGAACTCCTTTTCTGTAGCCTCAGTGACTGAAGGAGAGCTTGGTTCCTTGTAAAATACTTGGCTCCTGCTTTGTAAAGTCTTTGAAAAATGCTGCTCCTCTGTTTTCCCACTGCATGGCTTGCTTTTACAAAGTCCAATGACATCTAATTCTCTTGCCCTTGTACGTTATTTTGACTTTTTGCCTGGATGCTAATTTTTAAAATTCTTTGAAGCCTAGTAGTTCTTCTAAGATATGACTCATAGTTGATCATTTTGGGTCAGTTTTCCTGGGTACCTACTAGTCCCTTTTCATTGTTTTTTTTTCTGGAATTTTTCTTGGATTATGGCTTTAAATATTAATTTCCCTCCAGTACTTTTTCTTCTTCATGGGCTCCAATTATAGCATGTTAGAACTTCTTTCACTGTCTTCTATTTCAATCATTTCTTTCTCTGATCTTTTCTCTTATTTTAAAATTTCATATTCATTTCTTTGGGTGTTTTACTGCTTTATTTCAGTGTACCTTATTACATATTCATCGTATCTATTTTCCTTTATGCACTGCTTTCCCCTCCATTTTGGTCTGGTAGTGCCTTATTGTCTTTTGAGCTTTTAACAATTTTAAGGTTTTTTATTTGACATTGAATCAAGCTTTTTTTTTTTTTTTTTTTTTCCCTGCACAGGGTTGAACAACCTAGCCTGCTATTATTAAAAGTAGAAATCCCTACTTAGTCATAAATGGACTTCCAAAGTTGCAAGTGTCCTGCTAGAAGTATAAGGAAATATATGCAAAGGGGAGATGTCCTATTTCTTTGCTTTGGAGGTATTGGGTGGCTGTTGAATGCCTTGTTTATTACTATAAACTTCAAAAAAATTTTCACAAACTTCTTTTTCCACGTATCATCTCATACTGCCTTTTTCAATTCTCTGCCTAGGTGTGAAGGTTTTTGAAGCCTTATATTTATTGTGTTTGAAGGGTGCCATGAGAGAGAATTGTCAAATAAGCAGATAAAGTAGCAAACTATGAAGTATAGTTATTGAGCAGTTTTTGTTTATTTATCTGGAGAAGATAAAAGTACCAAAATATAGTAACTGCTTATGTTTTCATGTCTTCCCTGAGCTTAGTCCAGAATCACTTGCTTTTTCTAAAAGTGATCCTAGACTTCGGGATAAGGCTAAATCTAGACAGATTCATGGAATAGACTCCTACAGTTAAGGCATTTGTTCCAAGCATTGGATGTATTTTTGAAAATCGGTATTTTCTAAACCTTCGTATATTGGAAAAAGCTTCAAAAAATGTGACCTGTATTCAGGAGTTAACTGTATTTGTTCTAAAACTATTTCTTTTTCACTCTTAGGTATACAAAGGAAATAACTAAAAATGACAAGTAGAAGTCTTGAGGAGTCCATGGGGGCTGTTCATATGGGGTTAGTCAGAACGCTTAAAGGATTCCAAAGCAAGATTTTGCCACCCCTGAGTTCGAAGGTGGTTACAGAAGAAGAAGTAAATCGAATGGTAATGTATAAGAGAATTTCAGAGTAAAATACTTAATGCAGTCTTTCTCCTCAGGAGAATGACAGTTGCTACTTGACATTCTCAGAATATCAAACAGAATTACTGGCTGATAATATCAGTTTAGTTAACATGGGTAGATTGCTGCAGAGCATAGTTACCTTTTAAAGCTTGGGAAATTTTTGAAATTATATACGTCAAAGTAGAGGCTTAAATTAAATTGCTTAAGTTAATCAGTTGAACTAAGACTATGCAAGCAAATTATTAAGATTTTCTAAATATTAGCTAGAACCTTAAGAAACTGTCATTTATGTAGTTCAAAAACAGTCAAATATCAGAATTTCATAGGTTTAACATATATAATCAATTACCTGTTGATTGGCAAGAGTTATTTTTGTTTGTGTATTTGTAGAACATAATGCATTAAAATGATGACTGTATAATATCTAGGAAAAATGCATAACTTTTTCTGTCCTTTATGATAGAAAACAATTACATTTTTAATGAATTATAGTGATTTGGTGAGAATTGAATTATAAACTACATGCTATGGAAATATCAATAACAATTTAAAGTGTTAAACATTGTGTTCACTGCATTTTAAAAACTAGTCTCAGGTTATGTTCCAATTAGAAAAATAAAATCTAGCATCATTTTCTTTTGTGATTGTTCTTGTTTCAGCTTTAAAGTAACTCCTTACTTTTTGCTTGTAAGAGTTTATTTTTATTTAAATCACAACACAGCTGATACCTCATAACATTTTAACATTCTAATCTGTGTTCCAATCAAAAGGAATCTTAAAAGCTATATTAGAAATATGCCTTCATTTAAATGGATTCAATCACAAAAATTAAATGTGTAGGGAATTTGAAGAGCATTGATTTTAACCCAAGGCGAAATGAATCAGCTAAATTATATGCCCCTGAATGTTTTAAGAAGTCTTGGCACATACTTAAGCATTATGTTGCTGCCAGTGATCATAATCTCTTTGCATATAAAGTAGCCCTAGAACAAAGTGAACATTCCAGAACAACGATTAATAGTGATTGGTCTTGGGTAAGCCCTTGCTGGTTTATTTAAATGATTTTATTTAAATGATAGGTTACATTTTTTTCTCAAAACAGTAGAAAGTGTTAAAGAATTTTGTGTTCTTGTTTGGGTATGTGGATGTGACTGGCTGCTGGATCTGATGATTGACTTAGAGCTCTTTTAAAACAAGGTCTAAATGTGCTCTTACGATTTCTAAAAAGTTCAAACTCGTTCCTAAGCAGCACAGTCATACTTCCCAGATCCTTTACTTTATAAGATTTCTCTTTAACCTGATATAACATGATAAACACCCAAAAGCTTTACTTGCATGTTGTAACTTCATTTGAGAAATAGAAATATTTCAAGGAGGATTAGCCTCCTTAGCTCTGAAGCCCTTAAGTGATTTTAGAAACCTAGAGTTTTATGCTCTTCTGAGCATATATAAGCTCTTTGGTCATGTTCCCGTGCAATTTCTTGACCTTCCTCTCCCCTACCCCAGGTTCTTTTGTGTGATTCCTTCAAAATCATAAGGAAACAGCAACCACATATCCTTTCAAATTATTGTGCAAAGAGCTCAGAAGTGCACGGGTACTTCGCTTGTATTATTCAGTTATTTTAAACGTTTTATAGGGGAACTTAGTGGCATTCCAGAATTATTCTGAAAGCTGCAAACACAAATTATTCATTACTGGCACTTATGAAAGCACTTTTTCAGTATTACCATTTATGAATCTTTGGCTCCTGTTGCTTTAAATTCTAGCTGACTCCCTCAGAGTTCCTGAAGGAAATGTCCCTCACCACAGAGCAGAGACTTGCCAATACACGTGTGACGTGCCGACCACAGATCACTGAACTTTTAGATATGAGGGAAACAACATATCAAAAGGTAGCTGCTTTCTGTCATACTTGCATATAAAGTAGGTCCTGGAATAATGTGAATATTCTAGAACAATAAGAACTAAGCAGTACTTATTGTTCCTGGGCTAACTAATCCCTTATTAGATTTGTTTTATGTGTTCTTTTTCTACCTCTGTTGATCTTGATATCTATAATTTGATACAAAAAGAATTACACAATACAATAACTTAAAAAATATTTATTTATTATTTTTATTTATTTATTTTTGGCTGTGCTGGGTCTGAGTTGTGGCATGCGGACTCTTAGTTGTGGCATGCATGTGGGATCTAGTTCCCCAACCAGGGATCGAACCTGGGCCCCCTGCATTGGGAGCATGGAGTCTTACCCACTGGACCACCAGGGAAGTCCTCAACTAACTTTTGACTAGTCACATTTCTTCCTTAGCTACTTCTGGACACCATTGTTTACAGATTAGGAGTAATCCCAAGAATTATATTAACCAAGCCCAATCAGGTTATCCTCCTAGTGTAAGAAATCCCTCCTTACCTGAGCTGTCATAACTAGAAAGGAAGAAGGAGGAATTGTTTATTAAAATAGGCATTTTTGTCTATTCTGGCTGATTTCCAATAACAAATGTATCCTTTTAGTCTCTAAAGAATAGCTATTTTAACATGTTTCTGTATTCTCATGTAAACCGTACATTCCAGGCTTTAGGAGTATATGTTTATAAAGTAGTTCTTATTTCCTACATTTTAATTAATTTCTTGAATTATATGCTTCACTTTTTGCACAAATTGTGGTATGAGCCTCCATCAGTTAAACTGCTGGAGATTAGCCTCCTCTCAAAGGGTTCCCAGCTATTCCTGAGGGGTTTTCAGAGTGATTTCCCACAAGACAAGTGAGTCCCTCAGGCTCTTTTGCTCTCCTTGTCATGCCATTGCCATCCCATAAAATTTGCTCTTCTTCTGAGCACTTCTAGCTTTAGCTATTCATTGTTTCCTCTCTTTCCCATAACACCCTCTAACTTTGAGAGCAGGGAACACAGCTTTCTCCAAAGCTAATTCATCCTAATTAAGGGCTAAATGCTCCTTTCCCAGAGCATAACTAAGACCAGACTATGTGTATTGTTCTGTGTGTACTGCTTGTGTGTGTGTTTTAATGTATTTTGATTCCTGCTATGAAGGATGAAGAAATTAGTGTACCACATCTCATCTTCTTACCTCTGTCCTCTGTCAACTCAGTCGGTTATTTTTTCCTTTGTTTTCCGGAGTTTCATTTGTTTTTTGGTAGATAGTCGTACTCTTCTCATTTCCTCAAGAAGAGATTATGGAAACTATATTTCCTTGATTTTATAAATTTGATAATATTTGCCTATTGCCTTTATAGGTGAACTGCAGATTTGTTAGATGTAAAATTCTTGGGTCACACATTTTCCCCATAAGAGATTTGCAGGCATTTTCTTCACTACCTTCTGGCTTTAAATGACGATATGCGGAAGTATGCAGCCTAATATTTTAGCTTGTTTGCCCAAAGATTGTTTATTCTTATTTGATGTCCAGTGATTTTATTAGGATGTGACTAAATTTTTCCTAAGACACTACATACCATTATTTTATTTTTAGAAAGTTTTTCTTGAATTATCAAGTATTTGTCCAGGCCATTTTTGTTTTTATGTTTTTTAGAAATATCAATTGTGAACATGCTGGATCTTCTTTGTCTGCCCTTCTACACCTTGCATTTCCTCCCTAATCCATCTTAAACTTTCTGTTCATTCCCATTTCATTGTAATTACATTCATCAACTTAACCTCTGTATCCCTTACTTTGAGTTGTGTGTGTGTGTGTTTCTCTAAAAATTCATTCTTAAGCTTGACCAGTTCGACACACCTGGGTTGTCTCACAGCATTTTACAGTTAGTTTCTTTTTTTGTACTTTTTAATTCACTTGTGTCTCAGATATCACTCTTCTTTGGCTTTCTTCCTACTTCACTGGTTGCTTTTTTCTTATTTGTTGGATCTTTCTCCTCTTCCTGTTGGCTAAATATTGGAGTTCCCCAGTACTTGGTCCTTAAACTTCTTTCTCTTCTGAACTCATTCCTTAGGTGACTCCTTCCAGGAACAAGGCTTTAAATTTCACCTTTTAAGTGATAGCTTTCATAATTATATCTCCTGCTATGGCCTAGCCCCTGAACTCTGGATCATATATTCAGCTCAATGTGTGATTGGCAGCTCAAACTTAAAATCCTTAAGAGCTAATTTTTGCATTACATTCTTTCCCTAAAGGCATGATCTTTCCTCTTTTGTCTTTCCTCCCTCCACCGTGTAATACCCCCATTTATCTATTTTCTCAGGCCAAAAACCTTGGTGTTATCTCTGATGCCTCTGTTTTTCTCACGTCTTATATGAAATCCAAAACAAGGGCTAATAATCACAAATATGTCTTTAATCCAACCACTTCTCACCACCTCCACCACTGCCATCCCAGTTCA
The DNA here is from genome assembly GCF_964270905.1 of Leucopleurus acutus. Taxonomy (NCBI): domain Eukaryota; kingdom Metazoa; phylum Chordata; class Mammalia; order Artiodactyla; family Delphinidae; genus Leucopleurus; species Leucopleurus acutus. The sequence goes on along the minus strand of NC_139162.1, from coordinate 14,190,589 downwards.
ACCCACCATCATCTAGACTCCTGAAATAGCCTCCCTGTTTCCAACTCATCGCCCCGTTATCAATTCTCCACAAAGAAGTAAGAGTGGTTTTTATTTTATTATTTATTTATTTATTTAAAATATTTATTTATTTATTTATGGCTGTGTTGAGTCTCCGTTGCACGTGGGCTTTCTCTAGTTGCAGTGAGCGGGGGCTACTCTTCGTTGTGTTGCACAGGCTCCTCACTGTGGTGGCTTCTCTTGTTGCAGAGCATGGGCTCTAGGTGCGTGGGCTTCAGTAGTTGTGGCTCGCGGGGTCAGTAGTTGTGGCACACGGGCTTAGTTGCTCCGTGGCATGTAGGATCTTCCCGGACCAGGGCTTGAACCCATGTCCCCTGCATTGGCAGGCAGATTCTTAACCACTGCGCCACCAGGGAAGTCCCAAGAGTGGTTTTTAAAAATGTAAATCAGAACATGTTACTTCCGTGTTGACAACCACCTAGTAGCTTCCTGTTACCCTCATAGTTATAAGGTCCTGCATTATCTGATCCTGAGTCCTTCATAGTCTTTTCCTTCCTCTCTCCCCCAGCTCATTCTCCTCTAGCTGCTCTCCCCTCTTGCTGCTCTCCAAACACTCAAGGATAATTCTCACCCTAGGGCCTTTGCATTTGTTTTCCTTCTAACTGGAATGCTGTTCTCTCAGATCTTTGCGTGACTTGCTTCAGATCATTTCCTCAGAGAGGCCATCCCTCATTCACTCTGTCTCCTTGTCCTACTTTGGTTTTCTTCATAGCCTTATCACTGCCTGACCTCATATTATGTATTTCTTTTTTTAAAAAAATATTTATTTATTTATGTGGCTGTGCTGAGTCTTAGTTGAGGCCCGTGGGATTTTCGTTGCCGTGTGTGGGATCTTTAGTTACGGCATACGGGATCTAGTTCCCTGACTAGCGATTGAACCTGGGCCTCCTGCATTGGGAGTGTGGAGTCTTAGCCCCTGGACCACCAGGGAAGTCCCTATCTCTTTAGTTTTTATCCATTTCCTTAAGCATTTCAACTTCATGAGGCAGGGGCTTTATTGGCTTTGTTCACTACTCTATGCTCAACATATGGAAAATATTAGAAACTCAATTAGCATTTATTGAATGAACACATGAATTTTTCATCTCTTTGTCATTGTGATTATTATTATCACTCATCTTTGAAATAAAGAAGGGAATTCTTCCTGGACTTGCTGTTTGCAGGTAGTTAATGTTGAGGCGGAGCTCGGTAGGGTCACAGACCAGCAGGAATTCTCCATGATTCTAAGGGCAGCTCTTTATGAAAGCAGATCATATGTATGTGTTTATTTGGAAGGGAAATGAGAGGAAGGGAGGAGGAGTAACTGAGTTGTGTTAGCCTTTTCTTCTCCCCAGAGTTCTAACTTAGGGATTCTTATGATTCTTTTACCCTGTCTAAATGATGGACTCTTCCTATAAATATGCATTTTGTGTATTTTCCACGCAATTGTCAGTAGTTCAGTGTAGATCTTCTTTAATTTCTGTCGATAATGGTTTGTAGTTTTTCCAGGTAAAGTTCTTGCACATCTTTCATTGGATTTATTCCTATGTATTTTATGTTTTAGGATGTGATTTTAAATGATATTGTTTATAAATTTCATTTCCTAAATGTTCATTGCTAGTACAAAGAAATATAATTGATTTTTTATGTTGACCTTGTACTCAGTGACCTTGATAAATCACTTGTTAATTCTAATTTATCTATAGGTTATTTTGAATTTTCTAAATAAACAAGTTTTTGTTCTGGGGAAAATGTCAGTTTTGTTTCTTCTTGATCAAAACTTCTAGTGTTAAAATAGCCTTGTATTTCTGAGATAGACTCAGCTTGGTCATGTATTATCTTTTTTATATATTGTAGGTTTCAGTTTGCTAATGATTTGCTTTTTTTGTTTTGATCTATGGTTCATGACCTATAATTTTCCTGTCTCCTGCTGTCTTTCTGAAATATATGAAAGTTATGCTAACAACATCATCATTAAATGGAAGACATTTAATTTTTTGTTTTTCTTTTTCATTGTAGTTTACTATAGGACATTATAGTTCCCTGTGCTATACAGTAGGACCTTGTTGTTTATCTGTTTCATATATAGTAGTTTGTATCTGCTAATCCCAAACTCCTAATTTCTCCCTTTCCCACCCTCTTTCCCCTTTGGTAACCATAAGTTTGTTTTCTATGTCTGTGAGTCTGTTTCTGTTTCATAAATAAGTTCATTTCTGTCATATTTTAGATTCCACATGTAAGTGATATCATATGGTATTTGTCCTTCTCACTTACTTTACTTAGTATGATAACCTTTAGGTCCATTCATGTTGCTACAAATGGCATTATTTCATTCTTTTTTATGGCTGAGTAGTATTACATTGTGTATATATACCATGTCTCCTTTAGCCATTCATCTGTCAATGGACATTTAGGTTGTTTCCATGTCTTGGCTATTGTAAATAGAGCTGCTATGAATATTGGGTTGCATGTATCTTTTTGAATTAAAGTTTTATCCAGATATATGCCTAGGAGTGGGATTGCAGGATCATATGGTAACTCTGTTTTTAGTTTTTTTTAAAGAACCTCCATACTGTTCTCCACAGTGGCTGCACCAATTTACATTCCCACCAACAGTGTAGAAGATTCCTTTTTCTCCACACCGTCTCCACCATTTGTTATTTATAGACTTTTAATGATGGCTATTCTGACCACTGTGAGGTGGTAACTCATTGTGGTTTTGATTTGCATAATTAGTGGTGTTGAGCACTTTTTCATGTGCCTATTGGTTATCTGTATTTCTTCTTTGGAGAAATGTCTATTTAGATCTTCTGCCCATTCTTTGATTGTTTCTTTTCTTGTTATTGAGTTGTATGAGCTATTTGTATATTTTGGAAATTAAGCCCTTGTCTGTTGCATCATTTGCAGATAATTTCTCCCAGTCTGTAGGTCGTCTTTTCATTTTGTTTATTGTTTCCTTTACTGTGCAAAAGCTTATAAGTTTGATTAGCTCCTATTTGTTTATTTTTGCTTTTATTTCTGTTGCCTTGGGAGACTGACCTATGAAAATATTGGTACAATTTATGTCAGAGAATGTTTTTCCTATGGTCTCTTCTAGGAGTTTTATGGTGTCATATCTTACGCTTAAGTCTTTAAACCATTTTGAGTTTATTTTTGTGTATGGTGTAAGGGTGTGTTCTAATTTCATTGATTTACATGTGGCTGTCCAGCTTTCCCAGCACTGCTTGCTGAAGAGACTGTCTTTTCTCCATTGTGTATTCTTACCTCCTTTGTCAAAGATGAATTGACCATAAGTGTGTGGGTTTATTTCTGAGCTCTGTTCTGTTCCATTGATCCATATGTCTGTCTTTGTACCAAAACCTTGCTGTTTTGATTACTGTAGCTTTGTAGTATTGTCTGAAGTCTGGTAGGGTTATGCCTCTAGCTTTGTTCTTTTTCCTCAGGATTGCTTTGGCAATTCTGAGTCTTTTATGGTTCCATATAAATTTTAGGATTAATTGATCTAGTTCTGTGAAAAATGTCATAGGTAATTTGATAGGGATCACATTAAATCTGTAGATTGCTTTGGGTAGTATGGGCATTTTAACAGTTTAATTCTTCCAATCCAAGAGCATGAGCTATCTTTCCATTTCTTTGAATCATCTTCAGTTTCTTTTATAAATGTTTTATAGTTCTCAGCATATGCCTTTCATCTGCTTCATCAGGTTTATTTGTATTTTGTATGTGATTTAAAAAACATTATTTATTTATTTATTTTTGACTGCATTGAGTCTTCATTGCTGCATGTGGGCTTTCTCTAGTTGCGGCGAGCGGGGGCTACTCTTCGTTGTGGTGCACTGGCTTTTCATTGTGGTGGCTTCTCTTGTTATGGAGCATGGGCTCTAGGCACGTGGGCTTCAGTAGTTGTGGCTCGTGGGCTCTAGAGCGCAGGCTCAGTAGTTGTGGTGCACGGGCTTAGTTGCTCCATGGCATGTGGGATCTTCCTGGACCAGGGATCGAACCTGTGTCCCCTGCATTGGCAGGCAGTTTCTTATCTACTGCGCCACCAGGGAAGCCCATATGTGATTTTAAAGTGAATTGTTTTTTACTTTCCCTTTCCAGTATTTCATTGTTAGTGTAAAGAAATGCAGCAGATTTCTGTATGTTAATCTTGTATCCTGCTACCTTGCTGAATTTACCTATCAGTTCTCGTAGTTTTTGTGTGGAGTCTTTAGAGTTTTCTATATATAGTATCATGTCATCTGCATATAATGACAGTTTTACCTCTTCCAATGTGGACAAATTTTATTTCTTTTTCTCATCTGATTGCTATGGCTAGGCCTTCCAATATTATGTTGAATAGAATTGGTGACAGTGAGCATCCTTGTCTTGTTCCAGATTTTAGTGGGAAGGCTTTCGGCTTTTCACTGTTGAGTATTATGTTGGCTGTGGGTTTATCATAAATAGCTTTTATTATGTTGAGATATGTTCCCTCTATACCCACTTTGATAAGAGTTTTTTTTTATCATGAATGGATGTTGAATTTTATCAAATGTTTTTTCTGCATCTATTGAGATGATCATGTGGTTTTTGTCTTTTCTTTTGTTGATGTGGTATATCACATTGATTGATTTGCTTATCCTTGTGACCCTGGGATGAATCCAACTTGATCGTGGTGTGTGATCTTTTTTTATGTGTTGTTAGATTTGGCTTGTAATTGACTTGTAATTTTCTTTTTTGGTATTGTCTTTGTCTGGTTTTGGTGTCAGGGCAATGGTGGCTTCATGGGATGACTTTGGGAGTGTTCTTTCCTCTTCAGTCTTTTGGAAGAGTTTGATATAAGAGTTTTGGTGTAAGTTCTTTGTATGTTTGGTAGAATTCCCTAGTGAAGCCATCTGGTCCTGGACTTTTGTTTGCAGGGAGTTTTTAAATTACAGGTTCTATTTCATCTCTAGTGATCGATCTGTTCAAATTATCTATTCCTTCTTGATTCAGTTTTGGTGGGCTGTATGTTTCTAGAAACTTATCCATTTATTCTAGGTTGTCCAATTTGTTGGCATATAATTGTTCATAGTATTCTCTTATGGTTTTTTGTGTTTCTGTGGTATTGGTTGTTATTTCTCCTCTTTCATTTCTTATTTTGTTTGTGTGAGTCTTCTCTTCTTGGTGAACCTGAACAGAGGTTTGTTGATTTTGTTTATCCTTTAAATAAAACAGCTGTTGGTTTTATTGGTTTTTTTCTACTTTCTAAAAATCTCTATTTTATTTATTTCCTTTCTGATCTTTATTATTCCCTTCTTTCTGCTAACTTTAGGTTTTGTTTGTTCTTTTTCTGATTCTTTTAGGTGGTAGGTTAGGTTGTTTATTTGAGATTTTTCTTGTTTTTTACAGGAAGGCCTATATTGCTATGAACTTCCCTCTTAGGACTGCTTTTGCTGTGTGCTCTCTCTGTTCTGCCTGTTGCAAACTGACTGCTGCACTCTCCTCCGAGCCTCTGAAGCTTCCTTTCTGTCCCAGCTGATCACCACGCCAGTGAAGGGGCTTCCCAGGATGAGGGAACCTTTCCTCTTTCACAGCTCCCTCCCAGGGGCGCAGGTCCTGTCCTGATTCAGTTATTTTTTTTCTTTCATCCTACCTGGTTATGTGGTAATCTTTCTTGCTATTTTGGTTTAATGAGATCTTCTGCCAGCACTGAGCAGGTATTCTGTGAGAATTATTCCACATGTAGATGTACTTTTGATGTATTTGTGAGAGGAGGTAAGCTCCTCATCCTTCTATTCTGTCATCTTGATTTGGCAACCCCTAATTTTTTGTTTTTCTTTCCTTTGGGAGAGTTCCTATAATGTTTGAGTTGTATTTTCTTTAAATGGCAGTGCCACACTTTTTAAAAAATTAATTAATTAATTAATTTTTGGCTGTGTTGGGTCTTCGTTGCTGCGCGTGGGCTTTCTCTAGTTGTGGCGAGTGGGGTCTACTCTTCATTGTGGTGCATGGGCTCCTCACTGTGGTGGCTTCTCCTTTTGCGGAGCATGGGCTCTAGGGCACATGGGCTTCAGTAGTTGTGGCACACGGGCTTCAGTAGTTGTGGCTCATGGGCTCTAGAGTGCAGGCTCAGTAGTTGTGGCGCACGGGCTTAGTTGCTCCGCGGCATGTGGGATCTTCCTGGACCAGGGCTCGAACCCGTGTCCTCTGCACTGGCAGGTGGATTCTTAACCACTGTGCCACCAGGGAAGCCCCAAGTTGTATTTTCTTTAAATGTTTGCCAGAATTTGCTTGTAGAGCTATTTGGGCCAGAGTTTTATCCATGAAAAGTTTTTACTTTACAGATTCAATTTCTCTAATAGTTAGGGAACACTTCATATTTTCGATTTCTTTTTGTGCTAGTTTTTACAAATTGTATCTTTTAGGAATTTATAATTTTAATCTAAATTTTTGCATTTGTTATCATTTTACTTAGTTTGGGTTCTGTAGTAATGTTCCTATTTTTTATAATTGGCTCTTTTATAATTGGCTGTGTCTTCTTTTCTTGATCAGACTCAGGTATTTTATTATTTTTGTTAGTCTTTAAAGACTCAACTTTTGGCTTTGTTGATTCTGTGGGACAGTTACTTTGTATTTCATTAATTTCTGCTGTTTTTGTTGTGTCGTTTTTGGTTTTTTGTTTGGGTTTTAATGTGTTTTTTATGTTTGCTATTGTTGTTCTAAATTATTGAGGTGGATACTTACATCTTCAATTTCCAAACTCTCTGCTGGGGTGCTCCCAGGATACAACCATGAACTCAACACAGCATCGTGGGGTATTCTGAATTTTTAAGGGAAACATGGCAGTACTCAAAACCTGTTGGATACTACATAAGCTACTAGCTTGAGATAATTCAGTTTTAACATTAGATAATATTGTTTTTTTAATCCCTCAGTGCCTCCAAACAGGTTTTTGTTGTTACAGCTTTTCTTCTTATTCTCATAGGGGAGTTGGTTCAAATTACCTTATTCACCATTACTGGAAATGGAAGTTTTGAGTTGTTGTTCTAACTAGCCTATTTTTTAAATTGAGGACCAAAACCTACTTTCTTTTGTATTAAAGAAGTTGATGACAATAACCTTACTGATTATAATAGTGTTTATAGTACTTTCCCCTTTTTGAATGTTTCCTTTGTTCTTGGTGTTAATATTCATAGGTATATGTAGTAATTTCTTATCTTCCCCAGTTGTTTCTGCCATTGTGTGACTATATGATTTTATTCTTTCAACTGCAGTTTCCAGGAATTGACCTGGATCAGGCCTTATTCCAGCCCTTTCCATCAGAAATTGTATTTCAGAACTACACTCCCTGTGAAGTCTATGAAGTTCCACTGGTTTTGAGGAACAATGACATAGTGAGTATGTTTGCTGGGATGACTGTACCTTTCATGGATCTGTAAGAAGGGATTAGATAAAATGGGATCCTGTAGGGTCTTAGATAAGCTCTTGAACTTGATAGGCCTAGGAAGGCAGATAAAAACATGCCCTTTGACTATGAGCTTAATGAAGACAAGACTGTGTCGGTTGGTTTGTTGCTAAACGCTCAGTCCCAGGGCAGTACCCAACAACTGGTAAACTCCCAGTGTGTGCACTGACATTTTGTTGAATAAGAGATTGGCTAGATCAGTGTCATGAAGTTCTCATGAGTGACCATTTGGGCTAGGTTTTCATTTAATACAAGATGATTACTGTTCATGTTTACATACTCCACGTTAGAGCCACTATTTCCCCAATTGAAGGTATCAACTCTACTCATGAATTGCAGTTGTTGAGCCAATGCATTTAGATTCTGCAAATTGTATTAAAAAAAACAAAACAAAAAAGAAGATCCCCTTTTCTCTTTTCCATCTCCTCCCTTCTACCTCAGATAGCCTTCAGATTTTGTTTACAGATAGTTTTGGATGGCTTCTCCCACTGTCTGTACCTTGTTTCTTTGTGCTTGCAACTGAGGATTTCTTCTCCATCCTTATGCCTTTTCTTTCAGAGATATATTAGGGTATATTTCAAGAAAGAGTATTAAATGACTGAAGAGTTCCTTGACACGTAACAATAATGAAAGGAAGAATAATGCAGAAGGTCAGCATGAAGCACAGTTAAGTGTGAAAAGTAATCAGGTAGGAAGGAAGGCATTAGAGAGATGCTAAGCATCAGGTGTTAAGGACAAGTAGAAGTACTAATGGGAGTCTTAGAAGGTTGAGACAAAAATTCTAGCTATAATAAAGTAGGGAAAATAAGTGAAGACTATGCAAGAATTCAAGGCAAATGGGAAGACTTGCAGTTATATTCAGTACAGTAGCTCATTAAAGGAATCAGTGATGCCTTTCAGAGATCAATGGGGTGATTTAGTGACAGCAAAGTCAGACTTTGGAGAAAATGGAACATTTAGTTCTTCACTGAAGGCGTGTTAGCAAGAGAAGCTCATGAGTTGGAAGCTAAAAGGTAGGCAGAGAGAAAAACACCCCGAGGTGTTCAGGGTTATGTTCCTAGACCTCAGGAAGAGGTGAGTTACATAGACATTAGAACTCTCTCTTTTCATGCAGGGCTGCCAACCAATTTAGTCTCTCACTTCGAGTTCTTGTTTTCCCTTTCTCCATTACTTTTTGACTCTTGTTCAGGCTTTTTTAGGCTATTAAAGGCAGAGAGGAGCTAGTCCAAAGGGTACTTTGGGTACTCCTCCCCAGCCATAAGCAAGAAATGCTTGTTACTGAGTGTATATGTGCACGTCAAGGATAAGAGGCATGTGTGAGTCTTGTCTGCCAAAGGGCATTCAGTTCTCATGTATAAAACCCACACTTCTTGGTAAGATGCTGCTAGAGTATTGGATCCCATGAAAGGAAGGTCCTCATCTAAGGAAAGTTCAGCTATCAACAAGCAGACAGTTTCTGTAGGCTAGGCGGGCTTGTTCTTGGTGAGTTACTCCCAGGACCTTCATACGAGGTGGCTGATGTAAGCCTGCTTCTCTACTTCCTGGTTCATGGATATGCAGGGAACCACTGAGATACATTTGGGGCACTGAGAAATGCTTTCTGTGTCATTTACCTTTTATTTGCTTCCTGACTGCCATGGAGTGCAAAAGACAGAGCCTGTTTGGTCTTTGTTTCTCTACCTCTCTCAAACACACAAGTTGAAAGTAAGCCATGAACACTCGACAAGCCACAACACAATTCACTTGGGGTACAATTATAAACACCCAGACTCCAGAGTCAGACTAATCTGGGTTCAGATTCTAGGTGAACTGTCTCCCAGCTGTAGACTTTGGGCAAGTCACTTCACTTCTCCAAGCTATGGGGATAAGAATAGCACCCATTTCAATAGGTTGTTTGGAATATTAAATGAGATAATGGATGTAAAGTACTCAGCTCAGTGTCTGTCCTATAATAAGTACTAAAGCAATGTTACTATTCTTCTTCTTATTAGTGTTGCTATTGTTTTCCTTTCTAGTTTTTAATCCACAGTTAGGCTCTTACTAAAGTATTCCCAGCAAGCTTATATGGCATCATTCAACACGTCATAAACACCACTGCACATTTCTCTTACCAGCAAAGCCAATTCTATTCCTACCAGATATGTACACATCTCTTTCTTACTTCCCCACTCTCTAGTGTTTAGATGTGTCTGAATTCTCTCTGCATTTCTTCTTCCCTTCTGCATCTGGGTTTCAGCTCTGAGAGGTTGTGGGAGTTCCTGTTTCCTCATATTTCACCTGAGACTCCTAGGACATACTTAACTATAGTTAACTTTCTTCTGCCCTCTTTGAGTTTTTTAAAAAACAATCCTCTCCCATTCCTATGTCTCTAGAACCTCCACCCCTGACCAACCCCCTTCTCACATTTACATTCCTTTTACTGCTTGGGGCTATCTGAGATAGAAATATGTACTCTGGATGAGGCAAGCAGAGCAGAGGAATAAGACTGTAAAAGGATGGGACTGTTTGAAGCTGCTCTGAGACTGGCCTTGGGGATTGTACTGCCCTCTGTGTTCTTGCTTCACAGTGGTGTTTAGGTAGGACAGTCCTATAGGGAGGGAAGGTGGAGTTAGGCCGGGACTTGATCCGGAACACCATTGCTTGGTAAAGCTGTAGCACTTATGGCAAGTGTCTGTTTCCTCATCTGTAGAATGAATTGTAATGAAGCTCAAAGGTTATTGTGAGGATCAAGTGGCATCTCGTGTACAGTGGATGATCCATAGCAAGAGTGCAGTAAGTGTGATTTCTTCTCCCAGAGCAGTTCTCAAATGTTGGGAAGTCCAGTGCAGCTCCACTGTGTGGGTGGGGTTTCAGATGATTAAGCAGTTAGTCTTCGAAAATAGTCACATTTAAATAATAAAATAAAGATTTGCAATAACAATTAAATTGCGTAATAATAATAATGTTAATAAAAATTAAAGCTAAAGTACATTGAGTGCTTACTTTGTGTGAGGTCCTGGGGCAAAGGTAAGTACTGTCATCTCCTTTTACACTTGAGGAAACGGAAGTTCAGACCTAACCAAAGTCACATGGCTAGTAAGTAGTAGATGGAGATTTCACGTTTAACTGCAAGGCCTGTCCTTTTTCTTCTGCTTTCACATGTACAGTACCCATTATTGTGTTTTTCTTGCAGGTTCCAAGGATGGTGAAAGTTGTTGAGGAAAGTTCACCTTACTTTAAAGTAATCAGCCCCAAAGATATTGGCCACAAAGTAGCACCAGGAGTGCCATCCGTTTTCCGAATCCTCTTTAGTCCAGAGGAGAACAAGGTAACAGCAGCGCTGGCAACAAACTGGTTGAATGCTCGTCACTAGCAGTTTGCAATTCTGAGCATTCGAGGAGGTGGTGTTGGTGGTGGTATTGTTGGTGGTGGTTTTAGTGGTATTGGTTGTGGTGTTGGTGTGGTGGTGGTGGTAGCTGTGTCGTCGACAGTGTTGTTGGTGTCGTTGATGGTATCGGTGGTGGTGGTGTTGATGGTGGTATTGCTGGTGGTGGTGGTGAGGAGAGGAATGGTGAGGGTGGATGAGAGAAGGGGATGGTGCACCACTGGGAATACGGAGAGAATTGTCAAACAGTGATGAGGGCTTATATGAGCTGCAAGTAGCCAGAGTGTAAAGAAGGGTAATCCTGGATGCTCCCATGGAACCTACTTCAGCATATTTATGTTGGACTGTACAGCTATTTATGTTGGACTGTACACCAAAAAGGAAAAGATGTGGTCCGGGTGCAATGAGCTGAGACAAAGGGTAGAGATTATGCCTTCTTGGAAGTTTGGGATTCTTGTTAGTTGCATCCCTCCTCCCCACACTCTAACTAGTTTAGGAAAGAGTCCTAAGATCCAATATTGATCACAGTATCAGCCTCATTAATGGCAAAGAATATGGCCAGGACCTGAGGCCATATTCTGCTCCTTAATGACTGGTAGATAACCAGTCCTCCGTGAAGGGGTGACCTCACCAGTAGCTCTTCCTGAGCACGAGTGGAGAGGCTAGAGCCAAAAGCAGAGACCTGCCCTGTCTGCTTATCCTTGTCTGCACACAGACCGGCTAGAAAGAGCCTGAGTTCAAAAAGAGGCCGTTTCCCTCCAGCATCACCACAGCTGTCAGGAATCTAGCCTATTCTCAGGCTCTCCTCAGTTGTATAAATTCCAGTTACTTCTGGAAGGAAAATCTAGCTTGGGCGACTGAGGGAGGAGGCTTCTCCCCAGCCCTTCTCCAAGACTGCAGAATTGTGGGTTGAGTTTTCCTCTGTAAGGGTCAAAGTGGGGACTTGTGTGGAGGAGGAAAGGGCTTTTACCAGCATGACTGAAAGAGCGAGGACAAAAAACAAGGCTAAAATAGGCATAACAAAATGTCAGGTTATATGTAATGTTAAATAGTGTGTTTGCTTATCTGTATTGTGCCGTTATGGTTGGAATCAAAAGAGCATAATGGAGACACAGAGAACTAGCTTTGAATCCCTGCTTCTCCATCACTAATACTTATTAGCTGTTGTAAATGTCATTACCAGTATTACTGGTGCTGGTGCTACTGTTTCTGCTTTTCTGGAGAGCAGGGATAGAGAATTTAATGTGGTCTGCCAAGCATACATCCCTGGAGCAAGTGGTTAGAAATTTCATTACTATTATACTGCTGTTATTTTTCCACTCTGTAGTATTACTGTTTGTTTCTTGGGCTGTGTTTACGAACTTATCATTTTGTTTGGGGTATTATTGAAATAAACAGAAAGATAAATAGTTCCAGAAGTAGTGCTTTTTGTTATACGTTATTGAAGTCCTTATTTTTTTCTCCAGGCTCTATATCTGAATGCTCTCTGTGAAGAGAACAGTACTTGGATTTAGTTTGGGTGTCAAATTTTCCTACACTGTCAATTAATTATAAAAGCTGAATATAATAAGCTTTTGTGCAGCCTGAAATACTAAGCTTGCTGGATTTGAGGAGTTGGCTTTCCTTAATTTTTTTCTGTGCTGGAGAAAAAAATGTCTTCTGTTGAATAAGTATTATTCTACCTGTAGGTAGTCTGGCTGAGAAAGGGATACACAGAAGTTTCTGAAGAGGTGGAATGTTCTATGTCATGATAGATGTGTGGGTTACATGGATGAATTCATTCATCAAAATTGTATATTTAATATTTGTGCACTCCAAAATATCTAAACTTTACCTTAAAAACTTTTAAAGTATAAAAGCAATAGAAAGGTGAATGGATGGAGGTACAGATGAAACCAGAATGACAGAATGTTAATAACTGTTGAATCTGGGTGATGGATACATGGGATTTGTTATACTATTCTGTTTTATTTGTGTATATTTAAAATTTTACCTCATCAAATGTTAAAAACAAAGGGGGAGAGATTTTATTACTGCTTATCTATACAGCAAATAAATAACTGAAATATATTTTAGGTGAGTTTGTATTTACTTTAAGTATGAAATGCCAGCATTCCCATTGAGACTTATTACTTGGCTATATTTCGTGGAAGCTTATCTTACTCCTAGTTTTTTTTTTTAATAAATTCATTTTATGAATTTGTTTTTGGCTGTGTTGGGTCTTCGGCTTTCTCTAGTTGCGGTGAGCGGGGGCTACTCTTCGTTGCTTATCATTGCGGTAGCTTCTCTTGTTGCAGAGCACGGGTTCTAGGCACACGGGCTTCAGTAGCTGTGGCACGCGGACTCAGTAGTTGTGGCTTGCGGGCTCTAGAGCGCAGGCTCAGTAGTTGTGGCGCACGGGCTTAGTTGCTCCGCGGCATGTGGGATCTTCCTGGACCAGGGCTCGAACCTGTGTCCCCTGCACTGGCAGGCAGATTCTTAACCACTGCGCCACCAGGAAAGCCCACTCCTAGTTTTTTTATTCCCTCTTAGCATTCCATTTCACGAACATTGCCTATGCCCTATGGGGAAAGCCTTAATTAAAAAAAATAAGTTAAATGTTGTTTTACTGTTTCTTCTTCTAAGTATTTGAAAGTTATCAATGGTTACATGCATGTATGAGGAGAGAGAGAGTGAGTATAATGGCTACCTATGAGAAACTTATCTAATTTTGGACACATTAGGATTTTATGTTGGATTGGGCTCTAAGCTATGAAATAATTGACATAATACGTTTTTCTAAGGACGTAGTGATTTCTCCTTCTGCTGACTGTCTAAGACTGATGGTGGGTTTTTGGGGAAGCTCCTGCTGCTAGTTTTGGTTCCCTTTATCTGCAAAGATCCTGCCACCCTTGCACCATCAGCAGGGCTCCATTCCAGTAGTTTTTCCAGTCGTCTGGGCATCTACGTTCACTCTTACTGTTGGAAAACCAACAGGGCCATGCACAGAATGACCAGCTAGGGTTAGTTGTGCTGTTGTGCTGTTAGTTGTGCTGCTCCAGAATGTAGCAGAGGAGTACTAGAGCCAGATTTATTTCAGGAAGAATAAAAGTCAGTCTTTTCACTGTGTCACTTTTTCTCCAGTTGGCCAAATTGATAGCCAATGTGCATATGTATTTTTCCTCCTTATCCCCTGCTGATCTGAACACACTCCATTCTCATTTACCCTCCTCACACCTGGAGGGTGAGATATGTAAATTGCAGCATGCCACAGTTTAATAAACCAGTCCCCTTTCAATTGGATTTTCAGCACCCATGTATATTAGCATGTCGAAGATGATAATGCGATTTATATTTTTTCCTGTCATCTATTAATCTAGCTTCCTGGAGATTTAACTTGTTTAGAATGCCAAATACCCAGATAACAGGTGCAGGAAATTCACTTTGGCTTTCCTTATCTCTTCTTTTCACATGGACTTGAAAAAAAAAAAAAAGATTGGATATGTTATTTATCTAATAATCCTAGTGTACATGTCATGGATGGTAGAAATATAGTAATCAATGTTATCATAACACTATAAAATTCTGGAGACAGGCATTTTTCTTGACCTCTTAAATCTGTATCTTTACTATTAAAAGGAGTATAAAAATATTAGGCTTATGTAGGAAAGCAAAACTGGGTACTTTCTTGGACTTAAGAAAGCATCTCTTTGTAATAGTGTTGGCATATGGAAATGGCAGCAGTGGTCTGAAGAAAATATGAAGTGATGTAATCTTATTGCTCAGTTATGTGTTGAGAAAATATCTAGTTTGTTGTCAAAATAGTTTTCTTGATTTGTTACTATGAAATTTAAAGAACATGGCCCAAGAAAAGTAGAAAAACGTTGACATAATTTGTTACCCAGGTGTGTAACATTAATGAACTATAGTGCCAGCACTTTGAATTAAAGTATAGATGTCATAAGATTTTCTACAATCAGTGATTCTTGTTGACAGAAATAATGATAGGGATTTAGTTTTCTTCCTGCCTAGCATTCACTCTCCCTAGTTCTGTCTGGGTTTCCCCTGTAATCCAGGTGCCTAGTACGGGGCCTAACATATAGGAAGTGTGCAATAAATATTTGCCAAGTAAGATAAGGAAGTTAATCTCAAGAAAATATAAGGTAGTTTCTTCAACTTGAGGATGGCCTGAAGATGATAAAAGCAAAGGCATATAAAAAGGGGGCTCAAATATCTTTTTGTGCCATGAATGTATTAGATGTTAACTTTTTTTCCCGTCATTTCAACCAGGAGAAAGATATCTAAGAAGGCTTATTTAAAGGTGTTTCTTCCCATTTTGTTTCATATCTTCAGTGAGCCACATCACTACTTTCTAGCTTTCTGGATTTGACAAATATCATTTTATAATACGGCTAATGAGGATCTCAGGCATTCTCTTTATGAAGAACTCTTGATAATGTAGTATCCAAATAAAGATATTAAGATGAATATTATTTCACTCGCTCTGCACCAGGCCCAGTTCTGTCAGCCAGGATCCAGTGGAGAATAGAAGAAGCTTGGCCTTCATGGAGCTTATGTTCCACAATGAATAAGCAAACAGGTCATTTAATGTCAGATATTGACATGATAGAGAACAGAGAGTGATAGAGAATGGGGACTGTTTCCTTTCAGTAGGAAGATCAGGGGAGACTTCTCTGATGAGGTAGCATTTGGGCAGAGAGCTAAACGGGGAGGATATTTGTGTGGGAGCAGGAACAGCACTTACAAAGGCCCTGTGACAGAAATATGTCTGGCAACAGGTCAGGGAAGTGCAAGGCCAGTGTGGCTGGAGCAGAGGAAGCTGCTGGGAAGATGGTAGGAGACAAGGTTTGTAGAGGGTAAGACCATGAAGCGTCTTAGAAATCATGCAAAGTAGAATAGGAAGCCACCATAAGTTATTTAAAATATTTCTATTATGGAAGCTTTCACTCATATGTAAAAATATAGAGAATGATATAGTGAACTGTCATCCCCCAGATTTTCAAGCTATCAGTGCATGACCAATCTTGCTTCATCATCCTGTCGCCTGCCTCAGAGGATTTTGCAGCAAGTCCCATACATCATTTCATTGTAAATACTTCATTGTTTGTCTCTAAATGATAAGGTCCTTTCTAAAAGTTAACGTAACCACAGTACCATTATCACACCTAAAAAATGACAGGAACTCCTTAATATCATCAGATATCTATCAGTACTCACATCTCCCCAGTTGAGTAATATGAAAACATATATGTATATGTAGAGGTGTGTGTATATATGTATATAAATATCACATAAATCAATGATATATGTGCATTTTAAGTTGCTTAAATCAATCATATGTATATGTGTAAGTTGGTTTGCTTAAATTGGGATCCATACAAGGTACTGAGTGCAACTCCACCAGATTCCATAGAATGATCCTCCATCCCCTCTGTTTCCTATAGACTGGTAATTAGGTCTAGAGCCTTGTTTAGATTCATGTTTGATTTGGAGGGGCCAGAATTCTTAGGTAACATGGTATTTCCTATTACATCACATCGAGAGGCACAAAATGTGTGTTGTTACACTTTATTTTTGTAATGAGTTAATAAGAATCCTGAGGTACAGTTCATACAGGAAAGATAGGATAAATGCTTGTTTCTTTCCCTTTATCTGCCCTGGTGAGTTTTGATTAGGAATGACGTATCTGGCTTACATTTTTAAGATCACTCTGGTTGCTGTGTGGAGAATAGACTGAAGAGGGTGTGAGGCATAATGGCTAGTTGCCTACTCTTAACATCCATTTTCTCTTTCCTCATTGGTAAGAGAATCACATGTTTTGATTGGATTCGTTGCTGCCAGAAACAAAATGTTGCATTTCCCCAGCCTCCTTTGCAGCTGCATGTTGTCTAAATGTTGGCCTGTGAGATGTGAGCAGGACTTCCAAACGCATGTACTTGACGGAAGCTGGCACAGTGGAAAGTGCTCTATTCTGCATTCTCCTGCCTGCAGCTTGGCTGTGAGAATAGCTGGCATCCCAGGAATCACTCTGCCCCATCCGGCGACATTGAGGATGGACCCTGTGCTAGACTGGTAGAGCAGGAATTTAGGAATTTGTGTCTCTCATGACACTGTGGAGTCACCATACCAACCTGGCCCAACTACCTCTGGACTTTCTAGGAGAGAAGTAAACTTCTAGCTGCCTAGTTTAAGTTGCTCTTATTTTCTTCTGTTCCCTGTTATATGTAGCAGAACTGAACCCTGATGAATATAGAGACAAGAGCCTATTGTAATAGTTTGCGAGAAAAAGATGAGGATGATTTGGATGAGGGTGGTAACAGTGAGGTGATGAGAAGTAGGTGGACAAAGGATATATATTTTTATGGTAGAGCTGTCAGGGTTTGCTGATGAATTAGATAAAGGGTGTGAAGAAACCGGAGTCTAGTTTCTCATAGTATTTTGGCCAGCAGCTGACCGAATGGTGCCACCATTTGCTGAGATATGGAAAGTGGAAGAAAAACAGGTTAATGAGGCTGGGTAGGAGTGAGGTAGGGACTCAGGAGCTCTGTTTTTTTATATGTTAAGTTTGAACTTCCCTTTAGACATCCAAGTGGAAATATCAAGGAAGCAGTTGGACACAATTGTCTGCAATAAAGGGGAAATGTTGGGTCTACAGACAAATATTTAAAAGTCATAGTGTAATGATGCTACTTACCACCAAGGGTGGAGGAGATGATGCTGGGAGTGAGTGGAGATAAAGAAGAGGGTGGAAAGAGGAGGAGATGCCAACAGAGGATGACACTAAGAAGGGGTAGTCGTGAAGTAGGAGGAAGGCCAGGAGACTGCAGTGCTCTGGAGTCCAGGTGGATAAAGTATTTTTAAAAAAGAAGGAGAGATCAACTGTGTCCAAAGCTATAGGATAAAACAAGGATGTGGACTTAGCCATTAGATTTGGCAAAGTCATTAGTGACCTTGGTGAGAACAGTTTCTGTGGAATGGTGGGTAGAGAAGTCTGATGGGGTGGGTAGAAGAGAAAAGAGAAAGTGAGGAGGTGGTAATATTGAGTATAAATAACACCTTTGAGGAGTTTTGCTGTAAAGGGTAATTGGAAAAATGGGGCAGTAGCTGGAGGTGGATGTTGAGATTGAGGGTAGTTTATTTAATATTTAAGTTGAGGCTATTTAAGCATTGTTGTAAGCTGATGTTTAAGTTATTTAAGCATTGTTATAAGCTGTGAATGTTCAGTAAAGAGGGAAATTGATGCTTCAGGAAAATCCTAAGGTAAGTGAGAAGGATTGAAATCTAGTACACAAGGAAAGGGTTTGGTCTTAGATAAGAACAGGAATGAAGGCAGAGTATATGGGTATAGATACAGGTAGATTGGTAGATTTAAGGTAACTTAGAAAGCAAAAAAGCTAAACAGGAAATTAATTACCTTAAGTGGATGATTTGTACATGAATCATGAAGTAACCACATTATCGTTGTATACTAATGATAAAAATGCTCAAAGTAAATTTGGAAGTCCTCGGGTCACTTTACAAGCCAAAGATCAGAGGTCATTCCTTTTTAATAGGTGGAGAAGTATAGATGCCCCTAGGAAGCTGAGACCCCAGGTAAATCATATGAAGAGTCAGAGTGGTAGAGGATAAGGCCCGAGAGACCTGATCAGTCTTGTTTTTAAACTGATGAGGACTTGAGAACTAATTCTTCCCTTTAGAGAGGTGAATTTCAGATTGAGTACTTTTAACTGGTTAGGGAATTTATAACGTTTTTCAGGGACAGTGAGTATTAAATGTGCTGAGTCCTAATCAAATCTGGTTTTACTCTGTGTTAGCCATTCTACCATCAAGTTTAGGAGTGGAGAAAAGGGAGAAAGAGGATTGTGACGGCTTAACCGCACTGGCTGTGCTTGCACTTGAATGCCTGGGGAGTCGTTTGCTGCAGTAGAAGACATCATTTTCCTTTGCCTGAGTTGTTAAAGGACAGAATTATTGCCACGTTTGCTTTCTATCATGGAGCTAATATAAAATCAAGATTCATTCTTTTCACTTCTCAGAGTCAAATCTGCCACTTGCATATTCCACTGCCTTTTTTTTTTTTTTTTTTTTTTTAAAGTTTGGAGGATAGGCAGGTTGGAAGGAAGGCTAATGCACAGAAAAAAGAATGGATAGGCAGTTTCATCTGGAGGCCATTGTTATATAGAATAACATTTTGGGATATGAAGTAATTCATTGCTAAGTCTCACAGTAGACGGGAGAGAGTTTGGAATAAATATTTTGGCTCTGAATGGTGACCTGATTGCTCTGAATTTAAGTACAGAGGAAGGAAGTACATCAACTGAAGTAATTGCTTAGCTTGCAGACTGACAAAGCCCCCCAAGTCGTAACGTCTGAATTAATTTTAAGCCAGTAGAGCAATATATAATTGTATATTATATAGTCTAATATAGTCATATTAAATACAGAGCTTAAGAGATTGGAATACATTTTTAAGGAGTTTAAAGAATTTCTTCGTATTCTTTTATATGACTTGATTATGAAAAAATATATAATTCTGATCAAACTTCAAATCTTCCTCATTTGGAAATTTGAATATTTCAGTTAGCCTCCTAAAGTATTTTCAGCTGTCTTCAATTCCTTATAGAACAAGGCAGAGAATATGTAAACATAGAATAGATTACTTGGAGATCCCCTCTCATCGTGGATTCAGCAGCATCTTTTGTTCTTTCTCTCAAAGCCTCAGTTAATATTAAGTTTCCACATGTGCCAGCAGTTTTCCAGTTTCTAATTCCCAACAAAACCTTTGCTTGCTGGGTTTGATCTCCTAAGAAAAAATGAAAACAGTACTTATCTCTTTAGGATTCTGATGTAATCAGACTAGACTGTTTTGTTGTTGAATGCTGTGGAGTTTTCTAGGATCAAGTATGCTTCGTGTAATTTGTACTTTCTTATACCTGAATGGCATAATTTTTGAGCCTGGCATTACCATGCAGAAACCAGAATCACTTCAAGAGCTAAGAGTCCAACAACTCAATTTAAATAAATTTCATGAATACTGTCCATTAATTGTTACTACTTGCTCCTACCTTAGGACTTTCATGTTTGCGCCTCTCCTTGCCAGGAACGCTCCATTCCTATATCTTGCCTGACTGGATGCTTTGGCTGTTCAGGTCTCTATTCGAAGGCCACCTCCTCAGGGAGGCCTCCTTGGTTGTTCTAACCTAAAGCAGCCGCTTCCCATATTATCACTTTACCATGTTTTATTTTCTTCAAAGTCCTTGTTTTTTGAAATTATCTTGTTCCATTATTATCATCAGTACCAGGATTATCATTATTATCCTAACAACAAGTACACAAATTGAGTTTTCCTATGTGCCTTACACAAAACATTGTATTTTATGCAGCACTTTAGTAATGACAACTAACATTTATTGAGTACTTAACTACTCGCCAAGCTCTAGGCTAAGCATTTATTGCACTAGGCCAGGTCAGTTTCATCTCTTGCCTGGACTACTGCAGTGGCTGCCTAACTGGCCACCCTTTTTTCATCTTAGCCTCCTTACAGTTCGTTGCCTACATAGCAGCTAGTAATTCTTCTAAAACATAAATCAGGTACATCATGATCCGCTTTCATAAATCAGGTACATCATGATCCGCTTTCAGCATCATTAATGTTTTTGGCCATCCTCAGGTCCTAACAATGGCTTACAAGCTCCTGTGTGATCTGGCTTCCTACAACCTCTTTGCTGCGTCTCTAACCTCTCCTTACCTTATTCCGCTATGGCCACAGTCTCTGAATCATGCTTCGCCCAGATTACCACCCCCCCATGACGTCATTTCTCCTTTCACTTAGATTTCTGCTGGAATGTCACCTCCTCATAGAGGCCTTTTGCCACTCACTCTTTTTTTTTTTTTTCTCTTGCGGTACGCGGGCCTCTCACTGCTGTGGCCTCTCCCGTTGCGGAGCACAGGCTCCGGACGCGCAGGCTCAGCGGCCATGGCTTACGGGCCCAGCCACTCCGCGGCACGTGGGATCCTCCCGGACCGGGACACGAACCCGTGTCCCCTGCATCGGCAGGCGGACTCTCAACCACTGCGCCACCAGGGAAGCCCCCCCACTCACTCTTTATTCCCTTATGCTTTATTTCTCTTCACTCAGCATTATAGTACTCATTTGCCTGTCTTTAGCAAATATTTGTTGAATGTTTACTAAGTACCACGCCCTGTTCTAGGAGCTGGATATGTGAAGTCAATACGATGGGAAGAATCCCTGTTGACATGGAGATATGGGGAGAGGCATACAATAGACTCAATAAATAGGTAACGTATATAATATATTAGATGGCTTTGGGAAAACTAAAGCAAACGAAAGGCTAGGGAGTGATGGGACAGGAGAGGGAGAGTTAAGTTTACAATAGGGCAATCAGGGGAGGCCTCAGGGAGAAAATGGACATTGTGCAAAGTCCTGAAGGAAGTGAGGGAGCAAGCAATGTGAATAATTACAGGAAAGCATGTTCTGGATGGAACGAACATCGAGTTTGAAGGCTCTGAAGGGAGAGCATCTCTAGAATACTCAAGAGACAGCAAGGAAACCTGTAGCTGGAGCACAGACACAAGTGGGGGAGGGGGGAGGTGTGGCCAGAGAAATGACAGGGGTGCCAGAGCCCCCCAGCTCTCTGCTTGGGAGATTTTGAATGGAGGAGCCTCCTGAGCTGACTCATATTTTAACTGGATCCCTCTGGCCCTTGTGTGGAAAATAGACTTTAGGGAGCAAGGGTTGAAATAGAGTCCAGTTAGCCCAGGAAGGATTGGAGTGGCTAGGGTCAGGGTGGCAGGGTGGAAGTAGTGAGACGTGTTTGTGGTCTGGATATATTTTGGAGGTCAGTCCTACGAGATTTACTAAGAAATTGAGAAACAGAGTGATCAAGGATGCCTCGTGCCAGGATATTAAATCCAGGCCAGTGGAAGGATGGAGATTCATGTACCAAGATGGAGAGGCAGTGAGGGGACAGATTTAGGGTGGAAGGAAGGTCATGAGCAGGACCTCAGTTGGCATTGTGGAGCTTTTGTGGGCATGAGAAAAAGGCTGCCCCTCTAGGCCGATTCAGTTGGAGCCAGCAGAGTGGACTGGATTTCAGGCCCCGTTCCTTCCCTGGGTAGGGTATCTTTATGCACAGTTGCAGGCAGTGGCATTAGTCAGCAGCTTCGCTTTGGGCCATGGTAAGTTTGTATCCAGTGAGATGTTGATCTGGCTGCTGGGTATGAGTTTGGAGTTCAGGGAGGCAGAGAGACTGCAGGTGTAAAGCTCTGTCGTGGGAACATTCCTGGCTATTTTCTCTTTATATTTATTTAATATATTTGTGTATGTATTACATTGTACATTAGATATGCTTTATTTACCTGCTCACTGTCTCTTCTGTCACTATGTAAGCTCGAAGTGATCGACGTCTGCGTTTACTACTCAGTTGCATACCCAGACCCAGCTCGGTGCCTGGCACCTGGACACTTAATAAACATGGTTGTATGAATAAACGAATTGGGGATACCACTGCTTTCTACTTGTCCTGTGGGTTTCGTGAAATTGAGTGCATGGCCAGGTCTAAATGTCAGTCAGTATGTCAGACATTCCCATTCCTGCTCTGTGCCTAAAGTCCAAAGAGAGGTTTTAAACCTCCACCACTGAAAACCATTTACTGCATGATTACCAAAAGGAAACTTAAGTTCCAAGAGGCCTTTATACTTATAAAGATTGCCTTGCAGCCAAAACACACACTAAAATGATGGGGAAACTTAAAATGAAGGAAAATGAACCTGGTTTAGATAGCAAATTCCTTTCACAGTGACTTCTGAGCCTATTCTTTTTTATTTTATTTTATTTATTTATTTTTGGCTGCATTGGGTCTTCGTTGCTGCATGCAGGCTTTCCCTACTTGTGGGGAGCGGGGGCTACTCTTTGTGGCGGTGCGCGGGCTTCTCATTGTCGTGGCTTCTCTTGTTGCGGAGCATGGGCTTTAGGCGCACGGGCTTCAGTAGTTGTGGCATGTGGGCTCAGTAGTTGTGGCTCACGGGCTCAGTAGTTGTGGCGCACGGGCTTAGTTGCTCCGTGGCATGTGGGATCTTCCTGGGCCAGGGCTTGAACCTGTGTCCCCTGCATTGGCAGGCGGATTGTTAACCACTGAGCCACCAGGGAAGCCCCCTGAGCCTATTCTTGAGGAGACTGTTAATGCTTTCCTTTCACATTTAGGTTTGCTTGTTGGTGATGGTTTACTTTTAACTTTTTCTTTGTTGCATTGAGGATGAGATTTCCATTTTCCTATCTTATGAGAGGAGATAAAGGGTGACTTAATTCAGCATTTCTGTTGCATTTAGACTCAAGATTGGGGACGATGGATGCCTAGGGCCTCAGCATTTTTATTTGGAATGGTCAGTAATGGCTTTGCCCGAGAGGTGAGGTTTACAATGGGCTTTGAATAGGTTAGCGATTGTTGTATAACGACAGACCACTCCCAAATTCAGTTATGGATATTATGGCTCACCAGACTGTGGTTTAGCTAATCTTGGCTGGGCCCACCCATGAGTTGGGTAGGCAACTCTGCTTAACTTGGCTGGGCTCTCTCACATATCTGGGGCAGTAGGCTGGTCTAGCATGGGACATCTGGGCTCCCATCCTGCCGTAGGCTAGACCAGGCTTGTTTACATGGCAGAGTTTCAAGAGCAAGAATGGAAATGCCCAAAGCTTCTTGAGGCCTTAGCTTGGAACTGGCATAGCATAACGTCTGCCACATTCCAGTGGTCAAAGCACAGGGTAAAGAAATAGACTCCACTCATGATGAAGAAGCTGGACAGTCATATTTCAAAGAGTGTGGTCATAGAGAGACCATTATTCGGAGCTATCAGTCTAACACATGGCTTGAAGGATAAGTAGGTAGGGTTTAGAAGGAGGACGTGAAGTTACTGGTGTGAACCTCCTCTGATCTAAAGAAGAATGAGCCTCAACTGTCCCACATCCCACCTCCCTAATATCCGGGAAACACAAGAAGCATAAGCTTCTCTATTGGCTTGTAGGTTTTAATACTTGAACTGTTCTTTTTCTTAGAAAAGAGTATCTCATTGAAGGTACATCCATAATTGTCTTGAGAAGGTTTCATAGAATATATATATATATTAAGTTGTTTTGCAAGATGCTTGGCATACAGCCATATTTCTTGCAGTTATCTTGGTCATGTTGGTGTTTCCACAAGTAATGATTGTACCCTTCTCTTGTAGGACTATGCCCATATGTTGACCTGTGTCACTGAAAGAGAAAAGTTTATTGTGCCCATCAAAGCTAGAGGTGCACGAGCCATCCTAGATTTTCCTGACAAGCTGAATTTTTCTGCTTGCCCTGTTAAATACAGCACTCAGAAGATTCTGCTGGTGCGAAACATTGGCAACAAAGATGCTGTGTTTCACCTCAAAACTCATAGGTACGCATTCCTTCAGCTTTTGTTTTTGATTGATTATAACTAAATCTAGTCAGCACATGTAGTCTCCTAGAATAGCAGTCAAGATGCAACTGCTTATTACAGTCTTCACTTGCAAGGATGGGAGACCTCAATGATGTGGGGCAGACTACTTCTTCATCCCACGAGGAACCCAAAATTCAAGGTTACCTGTTTGGGTACGGGTGGTTTTCTGAAATGCTGGATAAGAGCCTTTCTATTTAGCATAGCGAATGGCTCATGGGAATATATTAATAAACATATTTGTTGTGACTGAGACTTTCATAACTGGCTGTATTAGTTTTCTACTCCTATTGTAATAAATTACCGCAAACTTCATGGCTTGAAACAACACGGATCTATTACCTGACCCTTCAGTAGATCAGAATCGTCACTGGGCTAAACTCCCAGTGTGGGCAGGGCTGTGTTCTTTTCTGGAGGCTTGATGGGAGGATCCATTTCTTTGCCTTGTCCAGCTCTAGAGGCCACCCACAATTTTCTTATCTGAAAAACGGGGGAAAGTAGCCACCTTACGGGGTTGTTGTGAGGAATAGATGAATTAATAAACATAAACTGCTGGTATGTAGCAAGTACTGTATAGTGAGTGTTTCTTCTTTTATTGTTTCTTTAAATGACCTACTGCCAGTGTGGTGGGCAGAATAACGGCTCCTCAAATATGTGCATGTCCTAATCCCCAGAACCTGGAAATGTGTAGTGTTACATGACAGAGGGGACTAGGGCTGTAGATGTCATTAAGGTTGCTAATCAGCTGACCTTAAAAATGGGCAGATTATCCTGGATTATCTGGGTGGGCCAAGTGTAATCACAAACATCTTTAAAAATAGAAGGAGGCAGAAGAAGAGTTTGAAGTGATGAGATATGAGAAGAACTCAACCTGCTTTGAAGATGAGAAAGCTGAGCAATAGAGAGGTTGTATAACTCGCTCAAGAGCACATAGCTAGTAAGTGAAGCTGTTTGATTTTAATCTGATAATTTATGGTGTAGCTATAGTGTAGTAGACATTATGGGACAATATAAATATTATGGGACAATCCTTGCCCTCAATGATCTCTCTTATAAGATGGGGAAGAATGGTTGTTATGGGACGTGAAGATGCTGGCTGATTAGCAGGGCCATAACAAGAATGGCCAGCTTGGGAACACAGGAGACAGAAGGTCAAGTTCTTTTTCTATGACTTTTTAAAAATAAGGCAGGTATTGAGCTGGGTCATTTTCATAAGGGCTTTATCTGTGGAATCCTTCGCTAGTTTAAGGACAATCTCTAGTTTAAGGACACATCTCTCCAGTAAGGATTAGCATTTCCTTCTGCCTGGTTCCCAAAGATTAGACTACATAGACTGCCTCTCTGGTAACTTCTTGACTTAGGGGTTCCTGGACTGATCATGCATATCTAAACCCTAAACTGGTAGAATACACATGTCCAAAGTATGAATTCCCTAGAGAATCCTTGTTTCCCTCATTCAAAACCACGATAGACATCTTTCCTTGTGCTAATGGGAGAATGTTTTTTTAACCTTTGAAGTTTCCCAGATTTATATGGGGATTTTGTTACCATTCCCCTGACTTAACCATCCCAAGACCTTGTATCCTGCTGCTATTAGCAGGGCTGTTAAAACCCAGGCTTCAAGGGCTCAGTGGCTTACTGCTCTGTTTCTTATTTCCTCTTGTTTTTGAATCCTGTGGATTTGCCTCTTTTTTTTTTGCATGCTCAGCTACACATTTATGTAAGTTATATTTTATCCAGACTTTCTAGGTATTTTCTGGTGGAAGAGTTTTCGGGTTACTTGGTCTGCCATATTGTAGGTAGCAGGGATGCCATAATGTGGGTTGAGGCACATCCCTCAGGAGGGAATTTGTGTTTATTCTTACATGTGTCCCAGGAGCATCACTAGCTCTAAACCATTTCATGTAGATTCAAGTTTCTGTTTGGTATCATTTCTTCCTGGCTGAAAAACTACTTTAATATTTCCTGTAGCACAGATCTAGTGGATATTATCTCAGTTTTTGTCTACTTGAAAAAAAGTATTTTGCCTTCATTTTTTGAAAGATTTTTTCTCTACAGTATAGAATTGTGAAATGGCAGTTATATATACATTTTTTTTTAGTACTTTAAAGATGTCACTTCATTGTCTTTTGGCTTACATTTTTCTAATGAGAATTCTGTAATTCCTAGCTTTGTTCTTCTGTAGGTAATTATGTCTTTTTCTTGGGCTGCCTCAAGATTTTGTCTTTATATTTGGTTTTTAGCAGTTTGAATGTGATGTGTCTAGATGTGGATTTTGTTTTTGGTTGTTTTTTGGTTTAAGGATCTTATTTTGCATTTATTTGGTTTTCGTTTCAATCCTGCCTGAAGTTCTCTGAGCTTCTTGGATCTGTCATTATTTTTGGAAAACATCGGGCATTATCTCTTCAAATATTTCTTTTCTCCATCCTCTCTCACCATTTCTTCTGCTTGTAGGAATGTTCTGTCTGCCACAGGTGAAATACTCTGCACATGTCTTGTCTTCTTTAGGGGCAGGGATTGTCCATTTTTGTTTGCCCTGCAATCTCAGCTCTCTAATGGGTTTGAGAAAAATTGTGATTTTGTTGTTTATCTGGGTTTTTTTTGTTGTTGTTGTTGTTAGGGTAAAAGAAACACTCTTTTCAGCTCTCTACATCCTGGGTGGAAGCAGGACTCTGACCCACTTTAGATAAATCAACCGTCAGAGGCAAAGGAATAATTCTTTTGAAAATCAGTGTCTCCTGACATTGTCAAAGTGCTTATAAAGGCTTCTTTTGTCATTTCGTGGTGAGACTCATATTTTGATTGAAGGGAAGAGAGCAAGTTGTTCAACTGGCTCACCATGACTTAGAAAGAACCAATCTCTTTTGGTTAAAAAAAAAAAAAGAACTTTCATAACCACCATCCATAATACACATTAAAAACTTCCTGTGACATTGGTATTGTTCCAATGAAAAAGAGAGTCCACCTAAGGTGGAAAAACAAGCACAGGCAGCACATCTTCCTGAACTGTTTGGCTGAATCTTAAAAACTACACATAATTGGCAATACATTCATGTAAAGTGAAACAAAATCACAGATTTAATAGTGTGAAGTTGCGGGAAAAGATCTAAAACTTTTATATCCATGTAACTGTGAATGTGAATCATCTTTTCCTAATGTAGAAACACTTCTAAGGTAAAATGGTGAGCTAACTCAAGGACTAGCCAGCAATCATAATGACATTAGAAACTCTAGTCCAACATTCCCATTTTACAGATGAAAGAAATAAGGTCTGAGAAGGTAAATGACTTAGCCAAGTTCCCCTAGTAAGTTAATAGCAAAACTTGGATTAAAACAAACATGGGCCAGTTCTGGCCTTGTTTACCTCAAGATCCATTCCTTGCCCTTCCCAGGCTTTGCTCAGTATCTATGTTGGGCTGTGTTAGCCCCTCTAGCCTCCACGACCTGCTGGATTCCACCTGGGTTTGACCAGTGGGGGGCACTAGAAGGAGGTTGGAGAGTAGGAAGAAGTCAGAGTATTTCTCTTCCTCCCTGTCTAACTTCAGTAGAGTCCCCAGCAAGCAGCTGTATCTCCTCTGTGGTTCTAGCTCCTGTCAGACAGACCTGCTATGGTTCCAACTTCTGCCAGGTCCCCAGGATCTGCTAATACTTCCTCCTCTCCTTTGGTTTCCAGCCCAGTGGTGGAAATGGCTTACTGCTATTACCAATCCCTGAGCTATCTCACCATCTTAAGTTGGGCTTTTCATAGCTTTCATCTTCTGTGTAACCAAGTCTTTCAATTAAATTTCCTGTTTATTTTTGTTTTCCTGTTTAGACTCTGCACAAAATGGTACTTTTATGCACAAAATGGTTCTTTCCACAAAATGCATGTATTCCAACCATGATGTCAATTCTGTGAGCTACCTCAAATCCTTCCAATAAATCCCTTTTCTGCCTAAGTTATCCAGAATTGGTTTCTGTTGTTTGCAACTGAAAACCCTAACGACTACAATGCGAAAGAATGCAGTTGAATTTGTGGTCACATTTTATTGAATCAGAATGTCTGAGGGGATTCCCTGATGAGTATCCATTCTGAAAAGTGCACAGGTGATTGTATTGCCCAGACAGGGCTGAGGACCACTCTTTCATTGACAACATGATTGTCAATAGACATAGTGGAGCAGTATATGTAGTTTGAGAATTTGGAGTCAAAAACATAGGGTCTATACTCTTGGTCTTGCTGCTTTTATAGGCATTATACAGTTAGAAATAATATCTCACAGGAAATTGTTTAAAAAACAAATCATATTCTTTTCATTGAAATAATGATTTAATTAATGGTGAAGTTTATAAGTGGTCAGGTTCATATAAATTATAAAAAATAAAACTTTATGTGTCTGTTGCTCCCATTAGAATATGATCTCAAATGCAAGGATTGTATCTCTTCTCATTTGTATGTCCCCAGCATCTAGCAAAGTGTCTAGAATAAATAAGTGCTTAATAAATGTTTATAGGATGCCTAACCAACAATATATCGCAACAGCAGAGCTACAACTATAAACCTCTACAATAATTAAAAAAAAAATCATGCTCCAAGTACTATAAAAGAGGCATAGTGTTTTTTTACACTAATAAAAGGAGCCTCAATGTGCTCTAAAGTATACAGAGAACATAAACAATTACTCTTCACCTTTATTACAGATTTGACCTAAAACTTGAGTAGGTACCAGAATAACTTTGACTATTAAAGTAGGATTAATTTTGGAAGGTGAAATAGAAAGAATTAAGGAGCACTTTCAAAATCTAAAATCTCAATTTAGGAATCAGTTAATAAGAAAGATTATCTGAAGGAAAAATACTAATTTTATATTCAATGTTTAATATAATAGAACCAGTATTTAGTCTTCTGCTAAAATATTGAATCATTTGAATGGAATAGTTTTAGTTCTTAAGAGCAGTTCATAGTGGATTGAACAAAAACTCAAAATCTTTCTTGTGGCTCATGATTTTACACAAACCCGAGTTCCCTCCCTAATCAAGTATTCAGTATTAATGAGGATGTGATATCGAAACCAGACATTCTGGTAGACAGAGGCAGCTTTATACCCTGGAGGAACAGCACCTTTTACCTCTCTGTAAGATCATTTTCTGGTACTTGGTATTCTCTAGCCTTTTCAGCCTGTCTGCCTCTAGTAAAATGAATACAAAATCAAGTTATAAACAATGTTTAAGCACCAGAACTTAACACACTCTATCCAATTAATGTCTGACTTATAGAGAAAGCTTAGGCGGCTCTAAGTAGCATATGGCTATCCCAGGTGATTTTCTAACCACTGAAGAAGTTTAGTGTAATATAAACCCAACAATTAGCACAAAAGGGAAGAATCTGTTACCACTGTATGGAATTAGGATTTCTGGAGGTCCTAAGAAGAGTCCCTTTGTCCATAGAAAATTAGCTTACGTTCTGTAATGTAATACTATCCAATTCATTTCAAAACTGTTATTTTGCTACTAAGAAATGTTTGGGAAAAAAAATGAAAGCACAGTGTAGGGAGAAAAATATTAGAAACTGGGGAAGCGGAGGTAGAAGAGAATGTTACAATGTTGTTCCCAAAGCCAGGAAACTGGGGCCAGTTCTCAATTCTTCAGATTCTTCCTGAGACCATAAGGAAGGAAAGAACTTTAAAGACGCTGAGACTAACCTTCATCTCCCATCAAGCAGAGATTCTTGTGATACCAAAAGTCTGCTCCTTTTCTGTTCTGCCACGTTGTTATAAAGATTAAATAAAGATTAGAGGTATTTTTAATTTCCCTTTAAAAGTTGATTATAATTCAATTTAACAACCTCTTTTGAGAGGCTCCTATGAGTAAAGAGCTATGCATGGGGTAGTGAGAGACACAAAGATGAATCTAACCAGGTGGCTTCCACATTCAGGGATGGTTTGGAGAGACAGAAAAAAACTTGAAGGCAGGCTTCTATCCCTGCTCTACCACTACCTAGTTGGGTAGCTTTGGGCCAGTTGCCTGCCGTTTTAGAGCATCTGCTTTCTCGTATCTAAAATGCAAATAACAAGACCTACTTTCTCAAGATTTTGTGAGGATTAAAAGAATTGACATACGTAAAGTGCCTACTGTAGTACCCAGCATAGAGTATGTGCTAATGAAATTTTGTTTGCTTTCTCTTTCCTTTCATCTCAAGAGTCTCTAGCTATTGGGAGAGACAGGCATGAAAACTTATTATTGTACAAGGTGAGCTAATGTAAGAAGTAAAAATAAAGTTATGGCCTCTGAGAGGAAGGAGACATTATTAATAAGAGAGAGAATCAGGAAAGATTCTATTTAAAAGGTAACTTTGAGTCTAGGCTATGATGGGTGACTTTGGAAGGAGTATGACATGGAAACGGTGAATGTTCCTATCTGACCCAAGCAGTTCTGGAACTATGTAGGGGGCACTGTCTGGTTGGAAGGAAGAGTAGGTGCAGTGATGGGGAAGGTTATGGGTGTAGAGACTAAAGCCCTCCCATTCCGTCCCACCCCAGTCTGACATAGAATGTGACAGGTGTATAATGTATTTGGACAGATGTATCTGTTTAATGAGAAGGCCAAAACTAGTTGGGAGTAGATTGTGTGGGACCTCAAATGTCGAGGACTTTGAACTTTATTACATAAGTTATGGGGGCCACTGAAGGTGTTTGAACAAGAGATTGATGTGTTATATCTTGTGTGTGATTTTTTACAATGTCTCTAGAGCAGTGTGAAGGATTGAGAGGAGGATGATAAAAACCTGAATACCCAAGATCATCCTCCGGCTGCCAATGAGGGAGATAACAACAGCAATAACAAAAATAATAATAAACATTTGTTTAGCATTTCCTACATGCCAGACATTATTCTACGCCTTTACCTCTATCAACTCCTTTAATTCTCACTACAACCCTGTGAAATGGGTGCTGTCTTTATCCTCATTTTACAGTTGAGGAAACTGAATGTTCAGTGACTTACCCAAGCTCATGGCTGATCTGGGTTTTGAACTTATTCAGTTGGCTCCAGGCTAGTAACTACTACCTCTTGGTGCCCCTACAACAGTGCCTGGAGTTCATTGGAGGTTCAGTGCTGAAGGTATGGGAAAAGGACAGACAAAGGAATGGGAAAGTAGTGAAAGGAGAGGGCAATCCAAATAGAGGGCACCAGAGAAAATAAACAAGTGCCCGTGGTAGGAAGCACTCGAGGTCCTGCAGTGATAATCTCAGGTACCACCAAGTGCTACCCATGCTGTAAGCTCCATACCCTCATAGAAGAAAGGTTAGGTTTTCTGAAATTAAGTTCATTATCTAAGGGAAGGTTTAAGGACTGAAGACTAAAAACAGTTGCGATAGAAGTAAATAATCAGAAACAGCTTAGCCTGCCAGATACATTGTCCAACACATTATTTTGAAAAACTGGCAATTTAAAGAAGTGAAATGGACCATGAAAATAATTAAAAGGGCTGGGTCCTGTTTAGAAGGAAGAGCTCTGTAAGTTATTTAAGGTACTTCATGATCAGATCCAGCTTCTCTCTTACTCTTCCTTTCCAGGACAATTAAAGTCAACTGTTTCCTGTTCACAGATCCACCCTACCTCCCCATAAGGTCTGCATGCCCAAATTCTATTTTCAAGACACAGATGTCCCCAGTTTGCCTTTCCAAATGCTCCCCACCCTTCTCCAGCTTACTCTCACCCAGGAGGCTAACCTATATGGCAGAGGTCATTAGGCTCCCCATGCCTTTGGCTTCTGGTTGGGTTCAGCCAGTGGGAGTCCCAGCAGGCAATCAGGCAAAGGATGTGAGGTCAAGGCACTTTTCCCCCTAGTGTCCTATGTGTGAGGTCTCCTGGGCTGACTGTCTCTCTTAACTAAAGCCCTTTGAGCCTCATAAGGCAGCCTTCTCTTAGGACTCTGGTGGGTTTCAAAACCATTCCTTCTCCTTGACTCTTTGGGCCTAGAGGTGGTAACAGTTCTACTGTTAACAACCCTGGGCAATTGCATCATCTCTTGTAGTTTCCCTACACCCCTTCCCCCCTTTTAAAAAGACCCCTTGTTAGACTGCCCTCACCTTATCCTTGTGTGATTGTGTGATCACTTTACTTTTGAGACTCTGGTATGTTTTTCCGTCATAAAACCCTCTCTTCGCTGAACTCTCGCAAAACTTGATTTTTATCCCTTTGAAGGTACTGTTCTTTTGCAAATTACAGTATTTGCGTACATGTTATAAGTCTGTCCTTTACCGGAATCACTCAGTGAATGTTAAAAGAAAGGCTAAATGGCAAGGATACAAACAAGAATATTATGCATCATTTAAGTTTTTCTTACATTTGTTGTTCTATTACTGTTATTTTAACATTAATACTAAAGTTCTTTCACATTAACGGGAAGGTATCCTTATGAATCACTGAATTGTGGTGTCGGGTCTGTGTTGTCCGCAGAACTGGAACTCATGTCTCCTCTCCCCTTTCCCCTCACACTAGTCGGGAATGTGTTCTTTTTTTTTTTATTGGAGTATAATTGCTTTACAGTGTTGCATTAGTTTCTGCTGTACAAGGAAGTGAATCAGCTATATGTGTACATATAGGAATGTGTTCTGATGATGTGTCTCCACGTGTGTTGCAGGCCCTTCTCTGTAGAGCCATCTATTGGAACCCTTAATGTAGGAGAGTCCATGCAACTGGAAGTGGATTTTGAGCCACAAACCGTGGGCAATCACAGCGAAAAACTTATTGTGCATTACGACACAGGTATGTGTTATTCTTTGTTAAAAGTTCTACATTTTAAGAAAGGTCAGATGGAAAACATGATGAGGCAAAACAGGAAATGGTTATTTTGGCTGCGTTAGAGTAAGCTAAGACCCACAAGGTAAAGAACTAAAGACTGAACGCCTCCAGCAGAAATGATGCTGAGCCACGTATAAATGCCACCTACCAGTTTCTCCTGTGCTTGAAAGCCTGAGAAATATAGGGCTCAGAAGGAACGGAAGAAACCCATACCCAGAAGTTACACTGGTAGGCTGAGGTTATTTATATGTAAATGGGAACCTGAAGGTAACGTAATAACACATGGGTTTTCCAGTTACTGCTGCATTAGTCTAACATTTAAAAAATACAGACCCGAGTTCAGAATGTTCTCGTGTGTGTCCTCTAACTGGATGTAAGATCCGGTTACTTTAATCCTTAGAATATACAAATGTCTTACTTAAATCTAGGACTTTGTCTATTGCTGCTAGCATTTTCTTGAAGGCCCCACCCAGGATAGTAATGAAAATTCACTTATTGTTTTTGCAAATATTTAATCTATGGTCATGTAGACTGCATGTACATTACGCGAGTCTCTGAAGTTGGTTTTCAAATTAATATTTATTACTACTATTTATTATTTCATGATTTTTCTCATTTCCTTCTCACTTCTTTTTTACCCATTTGTGTTGATTGACCCAGATTGTCTGCATCAGAAGGTCACTGTAGGGAGAAAACAGAAGTGCACAGTCAGGGAAAAAGCAACAAATGATACCTAGGTCATAGTTCAGAGTTGCTGACTTTGTGGATGCTTATCTGAGCAGGATCAATCAAGCCTTTGAATAAGGACGTGTGGTTAAGTGGTCCTGGCTCCACACTGCCCAGCACAACAACAATTCATAATCAGTGGCACAATCTATATTTATCTTTTAGTGTTGTCCACAATTCACTGGCTGCTAGTAAGAAAAACCTAACCTGGACTAGCTTAAACAAAAGGGGGAAGTTTTGGCCCATGTAACCCAACAGTGGAAGATTAAAAGCACAGTACATAACCCACCAGGGATGTCAGTTTTTCAAAGTAGTGCCATTTTACACTCCCACCAGCAAAGCTTGCGAGTTCCAGTTGCTTCACACCCTTGCCTACCCATAGTGTTGTATTGTTCATTTTAGGTATACTGGATGTATAAAGTGATGTCTTCTGGTGGTTTTAATTTTTATTTCTCTAATGATTAATGATGTTCAACACCTTTTCATGTGCTTGCTGGCTTTTCATGTATCTTTTAAATTTAAGTGTTGAAGTCTTTTGCTCATTTTTGAGTTGTTTTTCCTTTTATCATTAATTTGTAAGAGTACTTTACAACTTGTTATTCTGAATACTAGTCATTTGTCAAGTATATGTGTTGTTAATTTTCTCTACCAGTCTGTAGATTGCCTTGTCATTTCCTTAATGGTATTTCTTGATGAGCTGACATTTTAAATTTTTATGAAATCTGTATTATCATTTTTTTTTTATTTTTTTATTTTTATTTTTTTTTAACATCTTTA
Organism: Leucopleurus acutus; assembly: GCF_964270905.1. Taxonomy (NCBI): domain Eukaryota; kingdom Metazoa; phylum Chordata; class Mammalia; order Artiodactyla; family Delphinidae; genus Leucopleurus; species Leucopleurus acutus. The sequence goes on along the minus strand of NC_139162.1, from coordinate 14,155,989 downwards.
TTGGAGTATAATTGCTTTACAATGGTATGTTAGTTTCAGCTTCACAACAAAATGAATCAGTTATATATATACATATATTCCCATATCTCTTCCCGCTTGCATCTCCCTCCCTCCCACCCTCTCTATCCCACCCCTCCAGGCGGTCACAAAGCACCGAGCTGATCTCCCTGTGCTATGCGGCTGCTTCCCACTAGCTAACTACCTTACTTTTGGTAGTGTATATATGTCCATGCCTCTTTATCGCTTTGTCACCGTTTATCCTTCCCCCTCCCCATAGCCTCAAGTCCATTCTCTAGTAAGTCTGTGTCTTTATTCCTGTTTCACCCCTAGGTTTTTCATGACATTTTTTTTTTAAATTCCATATATATGTGTTAGCATACGGTATTTGTCTCTCTCTTCCTGACTTACTTCACTCTGTATGACAGACTCTAGGTCTATCCACCTCATTACAAATAGCTCAATTTTGTCTCTTTTTATGGCTGAGTAATATTCCATTGTATATATGTGCCACATCTTCTTTATCCATTCATCCGATGATGGACACTTAGGTTGTTTCCATCTCTGGGCTATTGTAAATAGAGCTGCAATGAACATTTTGGTACATGACTCTTTTTGAATTATGGTTTTCTCAGGGTATATGCCCAGTAGTGGGATTGCTGGGTCATATGGTAGTTCTATTTGTAGCTTTTTAAGGAACCTCCATACTGTTCTCCACAGTGGCTGTATCAATTTACATTCCCACCAACAGTGTAAGGGGGTTCCCTTTTCTCCACACCCTCTCCAGCATTTATTGTTTCTAGATTTTTTGATGATGGCCATTCTGACTGGTGTGAGATGATATCTCATTGTAGTTTTGATTTGCATTTCTCTAATGATTAGTGATGTTGAGCATTCTTTCATGTGTTTGTTGGCACTCTGTATATCTTCTTTGGAGAAATGTCTATTTAGGTCTTCTGCCCATTTTTGGATTGGGTTGTTTGTTTTTTTGTTATTAAGCTGCATGAGCTGCTTATAAATTTTGGAGATTAATCCTTTGTCCATTGCTTCATTTGCAAATATTTTCTCCCATTCTGAGGGTTGTCTTTTGGTCTTCTTTATGGTTTCCTTTGCTGCGCAAAAGCTTTTAAGTTTCATTAGGTCCCATTTGTTTACTTTTGTTTTTATTTCCATTTCTCTAGGAGGTGGGTCAAAAAGGACCTTGCTGTGATTTATGTCATAGAGTGTTCTGCCTATGTTTTCCTCTAAGAGTTTGATAGTTTCTGCCCTTACATTTAGGTCTTTAATCCATTTTGAGCTTATTTTTGTGTATGGTGTTAGGGAGTGATCTAATCTCATACTTCTACATGTAGCTGTCCAGTTTTCCCAGCACCACTTATTGAAGAGGCTGTCCTTTCTCCACTGTACATTTCTGCCTCCTTTGTCAAAGATAAGGTGACCATATGTGCGTGGGTTTATCTCTGGGCTTTCTATCCTGTTCCATTGATCTGTCTTTCTGTTTTTGTGCCAGTACCATACCGTCTTGATAACTGTAGCTTTGTAGTATAGTCTGAAGTCTGGGAGCCTGATTCCTCCAGTTCCTTCTTTCGTTCTCAAGATTGCTTTGGCTATTCGGGGTCTTTTGTGTTTCCATACAAATTGCAAAATTTTTTGTTCTAGTTCTGTGAAAAATGCCAGTGGTAGTTTGATAGGGATTGTATTGAATCTATAGATTGCTTTGGGTAGTAGAGTCATTTTCACAATGTTGATTCTTCCAATCCAAGAACATGGTAGATCTCTCCATCTATTTGTATCATCTTTAATTTCTTTCATCAGTGTCTTATAATTTTCTGCATACAGATCTTTTGTCTCCTTAGGTAGGTTTATTCCTAGATATTTTATTCTTTTTGTTGCAGTGGTAAATGGGAGTGTTTTCTTGATTTCACTTTCAGATTTTTCATCATTAGTATATAGGAATGCCAGAGATTTCTGTGCATTAATTTTGTATCCTGCCACTTTACCAAATTCATTGATTAGCTCTAGTAGTTTTCTGGTAGCATCTTTAGGGTTCTCTATGTATAGGATCATGTCATCTGCAAACAGTGACAGCTTTACTTCTTCTTTTCCGATTTGGATTCCTTTTATTTCCTTTTCTTCTCTGATTGCTGTGGCTAAAACTTCCAAAACTATGTTGAATAAGAGTGGTGAGAGTGGGCAACCTTGTCTTGTTCCTGATCTTAGTGGAAATGCTTTCAGTTTTTCACCATTGAGGATGATGTTTGCTGTGGGCTTGTCATGTATGGCCTTTATTATGTTGAGGAAAGTTCCCTCTATGCCTACTTTCTGCAGGGTTTTTATCATAAATGGGTGTTGAATTTTGTCAAAAGCTTTCTCTGCATCTATTGAGATGATCATATGGTTTTTCTCCTTCAGTTTGTTAATATGGTTTATCACATTGATAGATTTGCGTATATTGAAGAATCCTTGCATTCCTGGAATAAACCCCACTTGATCATGGTGTATGATCCTTTTAATGTGCTGTTGGATTCTGTTTGCTAGTATTTTGTTGAGGATTTTTGCATCTATGTTCATCAGTGATATTGGCCTGTAGTTTTCTTTCTTTGTGACATCCTTGTCTGGTTTTGGTATCAAGGTGATGGTGGCCTCGTAGAAGGAGTTTGGGAGTGTTCCTCCCTCTGCTATATTTTGGAAGAGTTTGAGAAGGATAGGTGTTAGCTCTTCTCTAAATGTTTGATAGAATTCGCCTGTGAAGCCATCTGGTCCTGGGCTTTTCTTTGTTGGAAGATTTTTAATCACAGTTTCAATTTCAGTGCTTGTGATTGGTCTGTTCATATTTTCTATTTCTTCCTGATTCAGTCTTGGCAGGTTGTGCATTTCTAAGAATTTGTCCATTTCTTCCAGATTGTCCATTTTATTGGCATAGAGTTGCTTGTAGTAATCTCTCATGATCTCTTTTATTTCTGCAGTGTCAGTTGTTACCTCTCCTTTTTCATTTCTAATTCTATTGATTTGAGTCTTCTCCCTTTTTTTCTTGATGAGTCTGGCTAGTGGTTTATCTATTTTGTTTATCTTCTCAAAGAACCAGCTTTTAGTTTTATTGATCTTTGCTATTGTTTCCTTCATTTCTTTTTCATTTATTTCTGATCTGATTTTTATGATTTCTTTCCTTCTGCTAGCTTTGGGGTTTTTTTGTTCTTCTTTCTCTAATTGCTTGAGGTGCAAGGTTAGGTTGTTTATTCGAGATGTTTCCTGCTTCTTAAGGTGGGCTTGTATTGCTATAAACTTCCCCCTTAGAACTGCTTTTGCTGCATCCCACAGGTTTTGGGTCGTTGTGTCTCCATTGTCATTTGTTTCTAAGTATTTTTTGATTTCCTCTTTGATTTCTTCAGTGATCACTTCATTATTAAGTAGTGTATTGTTTAGCCTCCATGTGTTTGTATTTTTTACAGATCTTTTCCTGTAATTGATATCTAGTCTCATGGCGTTGTGGTCAGAAAAGATACTTGATACAATTTCAACTTTCTTAAATTTACCAAGGCTTGATTTGTGACCCAAGATATGATCTATCCTGGAGAATGTTCCATGAGCACTTGAGAAAAATGTGTATTCTGTTGTTTTTGGATGGAATGTCCTATAAATATCAATTAACTCCATCTCGTTTAATGTATCATTTAAAGCTTGTGTTTCCTTATTTATTTTCATTTTGGATGATCTGTCCATTGGTGAAAGTGGGGTGTTAAAGTCCCCTACTATGAATGTGTTACTGTCGATTTCCCCTTTTATGGTTGTCAGTATTTGCCTTATGTATTGAGGTGCACCTATGTTGGGTGCATAAATATTTACAATTGTTATATCTTCCTCTTGGATCGATCCCTTGATCATTATGTAGTGTCCTTCTTTGTCTCTTCTAATAGTCTTTGTTTTAAAGTCTATTTTGTCTGATATGAGAATTGCTACTCCAGCTTTCTTTTGGTTTCCATTTGCATGAAATACCTTTTTCCATCCCCTTACTTTCAGTCTGTATGTGTCTCTAGGTCTGAAGTGGGTCTCTTGTAGACAGCAAATATATGGGTCTTGTTTTTGTATCCATTCAGCCAATCTGTGTCTTTTGGTGGGAGCATTTAGTCCATTTACATTTAAGGTAATTATCGATATGTGTGTTCCTATTCCCATTTTCTTAGTTGTTTTGGGTTTGTTATTGTAGGTCCTTTCCTTCTTTTGTGTTTCTTGCCTAGAGAAGTTCCTTTAGCAGTTGTTGTAGAGCTGGTTTGGTGGTGCTGAACTCTCTCAGCTTTTGCTTGTCTGTAAAGGTTTTAATTTCTCCATCAAATCTGAATGAGATCCTTGCTGGGTAGAGTAATCTTGGTTGCAGGTTTTTCTCCTTCAACACTTTCAATATGTCCTGCCACTCCCTTCTGGCTTGCAGAGTTTCTGCTGAAAGATCAGCTGTTAACCTTATGGGGATTCCCTTGTGTGTTATTTGTTGTTTTTCCCTTGCTGCTTTTAATATGTTTTCTTTGTATTTAATTTTTGACAGTTTGATTAATATGTGTCTTGGCATATTTCTCCTTGGATTTATCCTGTATGGAACTCTCTGTGCTTCCTGGACTTGATTAACTATTTCCTTTCCCATATTAGGGAAGTTTTCAACTATAATCTCTTCAAATATTTTCTCAGTCCCTTTCTTTTTCTCTTCTTCTTCTGGAACCCCTATAATTCGAATGTTGGTGCGTTTAATGTTGTCCCAGAGGTCTCTGAGACTGTCCTCAGTTCTTTTCATTCTTTTTTCTTTATTCTGTTCTGCAGTAGTTATTTCCACTATTTTATCTTCCAGGTCACTTATCCGTTCTTCTGCCTCAGTTATTCTGCTATTGATCCCATCTAGAGTACTTTTAATTTCATTTATTGTGTTGTTCATCGTTGCTTGTTTCATCTTTAGTTCTTCTAGGTCCTTGTTAACTGATTCTTGCAATTTGTCCATTCTATTGTCCATTCTATCTCCAAGATTTCGGATCAACCTTACTATCATTATTCTGAATTCTTTTTCAGGTAGACTGCCTATTTCCTCTTCATTTGTTAGGTCTGGTGGGTTTTTATCTTGCTCCTTCATCTGCTGTGTGTTTTTCTGTCTTTTCATTTTGCTTATCTTACTGTGTTTGGGGTCTCCTTTTTTGCAGGCTGAAGGTTCGTAGTTCCTGTTGTTTTTTGTGTCTGTCCCCAGTGGCTAAGGTTGGTTCAGTGGGTTGTGTATGCTTCCTGGTGGAGGGTACTAGTGCCTGTGTTCTGGTGGATGAGGCTGGATCTTGTCTTTCTGGTGGGCAGGTCCACGTCTGGTGGTGTGTTTTGGGGTGTCTGTAGACTTATTATGATTTTGGGCAGCCTCTCTGCTAATGGATGGGGTTGTGTTCCTGTCTTGCTAGTTGTTTGGCATAGGATGTCCAGCACTGTAGCTTGCTGGTCGTTGAGTGAAGCTGGGTGCTGGCGTTGAGATGGAGATCTCTCGGAGATTTTTGCTGTTTGATATTATGTGCAGCTGGGAGGCCTCTTGTGGACCAGTGTCCTGAAGTTGGCTCTCCCACCTCAGAGGCACAGCACTGACTCCTGGCTGCAGCACCAAGAGCCTTTCATCCACAGGGCTCCTTAATTTGGGATGATTCGTTGTCTATTCAGGTATTCTACAGATGCAGGGTATATCAAGTTGATTGTGGAGCTTTAATCCGCTGCTTCTGAGGCTGCTGGGAGAGATTTCCCTTTCTCTTCTTTGTTCTCACAGTTCCCAGGGGCTCAGCTTTGGATTTGGCCCCGCCTGTGCGTGTAGGTCGCCGGAGGGCGTCTGTTCTTTGCTCAGACAGGACGGGGTTAAAGGAGCCGCTGATTCGGAGGCTCTGGCTCACCCAGGCCGGGGGGGGGGGGGGGGGGGGGGGGGTAGGGAGGGTCACGGAGTGCGGGGCGGGCCTGCAGCGGCAGAGGCCGGCGTGACGCCGCAGCCTGAGGCGCGCCTAGCGCTCTCCGGGGGAGCCGTCCCTGGATCCCGGGACCCCGGCAGTGGTGGGCTGCACAGGCTCCCCGGAAGGGCGTGTGGCTAGTGACCTGTGTTCGCACACAGGCCTCCTGGCTGCGGCAGCAGCGGCCCTAGCGTCCCATGTCCGCCCCTGGGCTCCGCACTCTTAGCCGCGGCTCGTGCCCGTCCCTGGAGCTCTCTCAAGCAGCGTTCTTAATCCCCTCTCCTCGTGCACCAGGAAACAAAGAGGGACGTAAAAGTCTCTTGCCTCTTCGGCAGGTCCAGACCCCTCCCCGGACTCTCTCCCGGCCAGCCGCGGCGCACCAACGCCCTGCAGGCTGTGTTCACGCCGCCAACCTCAGTCCTCTCCCGGCGCTCCGACAAAAGCCGGAGCCTCAGCTCCCAGTCCCGCCCGCCCCGGCGGGCGAGCAGACAAGCCTCTAGGCTGGTGAGTGCCGGTCGGCCCGATCCTCTGCGCTGGAATCTGTTCGCTTTGCCCTCCGCACCCCTGTTGCTGTGCTCTCCTCTGCGGTTCCCAAGCTCCCCCACTCCGCCTCCCGAAGTCTCCACTCGCGAAGGGGCTTCCCAGCGTGTGGACACTTTTCCTCCTTCTCCGCTCTCTCCCGCTGGTGCAGGACCCGTCCCTATCCTTTTGTCTCTGTTTAGCTTTTTCTTTTGCCCTAACCAGGTACGTGGGGGGTTCCTTGCCTTTTGGGAGGTCTGAGGTCTTCTGCCAGCGTTCAGTAGGTGCTCCGTAGGAGTTGTTCCACGCGTAGATGTATTTCTGGTGTATCTGTGGAGAGGAAGGTGACCTCCGCGTCTTACTCCTCCGCCATCTTCCCGGAAGTCTCTGTATTATCATTTTTTTAAATGTAATAACTTTTTAAAATTTATTTATTTTTGGCTGTGTTGGGTCTTCATTGCTGCATGTGGGCTTTCTCTAGTTGCGGCGAGCGGGGGCGGGCTTCTCATTGCAGTGGCTTCTCTTGTTGCGGAGCACGGGCTCTAGGCACGTGAACTTCAGTAGTTGTGGCGTGCGGGCTCAGTAGTTGTGGCGCACAGGCTTAGTTGCCCCACGGCATGTGGGATCTTCCCGGACCAGGGCTCAAACCCGTGTCCACTGCATTGGCAGGTGGATTCTTAACCACTGTGTCACCAGGGAAGCCCTTTTTTCTTTCAAGATTAATGCTTTTGCCTTCTTGCTAAGAAATCTTTGCCTTTTCCAAGATCATGAATATGTTCTCCTATGTTTACTTTTAGAAGGGCAGTAGTTTTAGCTGCTAGTTTAAGTTAATGATTTGTCTTTGATTTCAGTTTTGCATATGTGTCAGGTGCGGACCACGTTTCTTTTTTTTTTCTCCATGTGGGTTATTGGCTCGTCTCCATTCTATTATCTTATTCTGGTATTCCAACTACTTTATTATTCTATTACTTACTCTATAATTAGTCTGTTATTTATTACTTTTAACCTCTATTTTATGTTTTCCATTTTTTTGTAGACTTCTCTGGATACTTTCTTCCTATCTATTGTCCCATTCAATAATTCCCTCTTCAGCGAAGACTCACCTGCTGAGTTTTAATTTTTCAATTATTATTTTAATTTCTGAAAGTTTTATTTGGTTCTTGTCAAATCTGATTGCTGTCTACTCTTTTATTTTTCATGTTTCCCTTTTATTTCTTAAATATATTAAACATATTTATATTGTGTATGTGGTAATTCAAACATATTAAGTCTGCTCATCTATTTATTTATTTTGCTGTTTGTTGTTTCTTATGGTTTTTCAATCATGGTATCTGTAGAGGAGGAAAAATGTCTTTTTCCTCTACCCATTTAGGTTTTTAAGATGGGGCCCCTGTAACAAAAGACAGATTAACAAGAGAAGAACATAAAAATTTATTTAATGTAAGTTTTACATGATATGGGAGGCTTCATAAGGAAATGAAGATCTGAAGAAGTAGTAAAATCTGAATTCCTTTATGCTGGTTTGATGAAGGATGGAGAGTTGTGGGAAAACGTGACAGGACAATAAAATGACATGAGCTAAGAGTAGCAAACTGGGGGAAACAGTAAGGCCTGTTTATTCAGGCTCCTCTTGATGTCCCTCTATATTTGAAGATACGCATGCTTCTTTCTACCTGGTCTTGGAGGGCACCTCTTACATGGGGGATCTGTGGCCTGCTTCAGGAGAAGTTAAGAAAATCCCTCTTGCACCTGCCATTTCTTATGTTCCTTCAGCTTGAAATATTTAATATGCCAAGGTGCCATATTTTGTGGTAGTGTGTTCTGAACCCCATCATTATCTTATGCCTCTTTGTGTTTTGTAGTTTCTGGATTTAGCATCGTTACTTTGGGCAGGCCCTGGACTTTATGTCCTGTCCTAGGCACCCAATGCAATAGTTAAAACAGAAGTTCAAGGGTTAACAAAGTCCACTAGGGCAAAAGACAACCTTGGCACTAGATTATTTCCTGGTATTCTTCACTTTGCTTTAATGTCCTTATTTTCCTATCAGGTTAGTGATCAGTTTTAAAGTAGTTTGAAAAATGTTTTATTGAGTATTTTAGTTATTTCAATCTCCAGTTTAATGTGCTACTTAAAGCTGCTTTTAATGTATGTCTTTTTTCACATTATTCAGCAATACTTATGCAGTAGTTCATCCTTTCCCACTAGTTTTCAATCCTTTGTGTATATCATAAACACAGTTTATCCCTGCATGTAGTTAGGTTTCATTTAATTTCTCTCAGCAGCAGTTTTCTGGGTATGAGTCTTGAACATTTTGATTAGATTTATTCCTATATATTCATTCATGTTTGAGGATCCTGTAAGTGATTCTTCTATGACTTTTTAAATTGAGGTATGATTTAGATATAAGATGCACAGATCTTAAATGTACAGTTTGATTCATTTTGACAAATGTAAATGCCTGTGTAACACATTCAAGATATAAAACATCTATCACCTCACAAAGTTCCCTCATGCCCCTTTCCAGTCAATCCCTCCATCTGCCATCCCAGAGATTCTGATTTCTATCATCTTATATTAGTTTTGCTTGTTCTTGGACTTCAGATAAATGTACTCATACAGTATATACTCTTTTGAGTCTGGTTTCTTTCATTCAACATAATGTTTTTGAAATTTATTCATATTGTTGTGTGTATTGGCAATTCCCTTTTTACTGCTGAGCAGTATTCCACTGTTTGGTTATACATAGTTTATCCATTCTTCTGTTAATGTAACTGAATTGTTTGAAGTTTGGGGCTATTATGAATAAAGCTTTAATAACCATTATTGTACAAGTCGTGTGTGTGTGTGTGTGTGTGTGTACATATGCGTTTATTTCTCTCGGGTAAATATTTGGGAGTAGAATTGCTGGATCATAGAGTAGTTATATGCTTAACTTTATAAGAAACTTCCAAAAAGTTTTCTAAAGTGGTTGAAGCATTTTACATTCCCACCAGCACTGTTTAAGGGTTCCAGTTACTCCACATCCTCACCAGCTCTTGGTCATGTGCTTTTTAAAAATTGAATTGACTTACAATATTAATATTAGTTTCGGGTGTACAACATAGTGATTTGATATTTTTATGTATTGCAAAATGATCACCACGGTAAGTCAGGTGACCATCTGTCACCATACAAAGTTATTACAATATTATTTACTATATTCACTATGTTGTATATTAATCCCTGTGACATTGGCTTTTTTATTTTTATTTTTTAAAATAATTTTTATTGGAATATAGTTGTTTTACAATGTTGTGTTAGTTCCTGATATGTATAGTGAATCAGCTATACGTATACATATGGTATATGTATACATATGCTCTATGTATACATATATCCCCTCTTTTTTGGATTTCCTTCCCATTTAGGTTACCACAGAGCACTGAGTAGAGTTCCCTGTGCTATACAGTAGGTTCTCATTAGTTATCTATTTTATACATAGTAGTGTGTATATGTCAATCCCATTCTCCCAATTCATCCCCCCCCCCAACATATCCATACGTCCGTTCTCACGTCTGTGTCTCTATTTCTGTTTTGCAAATAAGTTCATCCGTATCGTTTTTCTGGATTCCATATATAAGCGATATTATACGATATTTGTTTTTCTCTTTCTGACTTACTTCACTCTGTATGACAGACTCTAGGTCCATCCATATCTCTACAAATGACCCAGTTTCGTTCCTTTTTATGGCTGAGTAATAGTCCATTGTATATATATACCACATCTTTATCCATTCATCTGTTGATGGACATTTAGTTTGCTTCCATGTCCTGGCTATTATAAATAGTGCTGCAATGAACATAGGGTGCATGTGTCTTTTGGAATTACGTTTTTTTCGGGGTATACACCCAGTAGTGGGATTGCTGGGTCATAAGGTAGTTTTATTTTTAGTTTTTTAAGGAACCTCCATACTGTTCTCCATAGTGGCTGTATCAATTTGCATTCCCACCAGCTGTGCAGGAGGGTTCCCTTTTCTCCACACCCTCTCCAGCATTTATTGTTTTTAGATATTTTGCTGATGGCCATTCTGACCAGTGTGAGGTGATACCTTATCGTAGTTTTGATTTGCATTTCTCTAATAATTAGTGATGTTGAGCATCTTTTCATGTGTTTGTTGGCCATCTGTATATCTTCTTTGGAGAAATGTCTATTTAGTTCTTCCACCCATTTTTTGATTGGGTTGTTTGTTTTTTTGATACTGAGCTGCATGAGCTGTGACATTGACTTTATAGCTGGAGGTTTGTACCTTTTAATCCTCTGTCCCTATTTTGCCCATCTGTCCCCTCCCCTCTGGCAACCACCAGTTTGTTCTCTGTATCTTTGAGTCTATTTCTGTTTTGTTGTGTTTGTTCATTTGTTTTGTTTTAATTTGAGTCATTCTAGTGGAAGTGAAGTGGTATCTCTTCTGGTTTAAATTTGCATTTCCCTAATGACTTGTAATGTTGAGTAACTTTTCATGTGCTTCTATTTTTATCTTCTACTCTCAGGTGTGTATTCAAGGTTTTTGCCCAATCTTTATTGGGTTATTTATCATTTTGTTATTGGCCTGTAGTTTTTGTATATTCTCCATACAAGTCTTTCAGAAATTATTATTGTTAATATTTTCTCACAATCAGTGGATTATCTTTCTAATTTCTTAACAGGGTCTTTTCATTAGCAAAGTAATTTAATTTTGATGAAATACAGTTTATCATTTTTTTCTTTTATAACTAGTGTGTTTTTTTCTAATTTCATTTTTTAAGTTTTTGTGAATGTATCAAAATATTGAATTTTGTATGTTGATCATTTATCTACAGAGCTTGATAAATTTACTTATTAGCTCATGATTTATCTGTAGATGATATTAGATTTTGTTTATATACAATCAGTCATCTGCAAATAATCATAGTTTTCTTCTTTTTAAATTTTTAGCCTTTTGTTTCCTATTATTTCTTGCATAGGCTAGGCCTTCAGTACAGTGATCAATGGAAATTATTATAGTGAATGAACATCCTTTTCTTTTTTCTTTTTTTTTTTTTGCGGTACGCCGGCCTCTCACCGCTGCGGCCTCTCCCGCCGCGGAGCACAGGCCCCGGACACGCAGGCCCAGCGGCCACGGCCCACGGGCCCAGCCGCTCCGCAGCATGTGGGATCCCCCCCAGACCGGGGCATGAACCTGCGTCCCCCACATCAGCAGGCGGACCCTCAACCACTGCACCACCAGGGGAGCCCCAAACATCCTTTTCTTGTTCTCAGTCTCAGAGGGGAAGTGCTCAGTGTTTCATGAATTAGTATGATGACTTTAGTGGATACTCTTTATCAGATTAAGTGAATTCCCTTCTATCTGTAGGTTTCTAAGACTTTCAATCTTGAATGTGTTTTGAATTTCATCAATTACTTCTGCTTTTGTTGAGATGATTATGTATTATTTCACTTTTATTCTTCTAATGCACAGATTGAATTTCAAATACTAAATCCCTGCTATATTCTGGGGTAAATGTAAGTTTTAACCATTATCATTTTAATAAATCCCTGGATTAGATATGCTAATATTTTCTTTGAAAGTTTGGCATCCAAATTCATGAGAAAGATTGGCCTGCCTATAATTTTGTTTTCATGAAATGCCTTTGTCTTTGGTCTGAAAAAACAAATTGGTCTCATAAAACAAGTTGAGAATTATTCTCTTTTAAAACTCTCTCCGGAAGAATTTTTTTAAGATTCATGTTATTTCTTCCTTAAATGATTGAAAATTTCATTGTTCAAGCCATTCGGGTCTAGAGCCTTTTAAAAATGGATTCAGTTTCTTTAGTAGATATAGATCTACTGAGATGTTTCTATTTTTCCTTATGTAATTTTTGGTAAACTTTTTCAAAGAATTTTCCCATTTAATCTAAAATTTTAAATTTGCTGGCGTAAAATTGTTTATAATAACTATAATCTGTGTAATGTCTTTAGGACCTATAGTGATATCTCCTCTTTCATTATTGATATTGGTAATTTGTATCTTTTTATTTCTTGATCTGTATTGTTAGGGCTTTATTCAGAGAACCAACTTTTGATGATTTTCTCTATTGTTCATTTCTTTTCAATATCATTGATTTCTATTCTTTATTATTTCATTCCTTCTACTTTCTGTAGGTTTAATTTGTTGTACTTTTTCTAAACCTTAGGAGAGATGCTTAGAGCACTGATTTTTAACCTTTCATCTTATCTAATATATGCATTTAAGTCAATAAATTTTCCTCCAAACCTGACTATATCTTCAGCCCGTATGTTTTTATATGTTTCATTTACATTAACACATAATTGACAGTATTTTAGAATTTCCATTTTTACTTCTTCTTTGATCCATGGGCTACTTAGCAGTGTGTTGCTTAGTATTTAAACATTTGGGAATTTTTCTAGTTTTCTTTTTGTTATTGATTTCCAGCTGAGTTCCACTAGTGACAGAAAACAAATTCTGTATGATTTCTATCTTTGAAAATAGTTGAGACTTAACATTATAGCCCAGAATGGGTTCCATTTTGGTAAATGAGCCCTGTGTACTTGAAAAGAGTACAAGTTCCTCAGATATCAATTAGGTCAAGTTTGTTAATAATCATGTTGTTCAGTCTGTATCTCTACTAATGTTTTTCTTCTTATTTTATTAGTTATTGGAAGATGTCATTAAAATCCACAACTATGATTGTGAATTTTCTATTTCTCTTTTTTTGGTGATATCAGTTTTCATTTTGTATGTTTTGAGGCTATGATGCTTGGTGTATATACATTTAGGTTTGTTATAACTTACTGTTGAATTAACTATTTTATCATTATGAAATGTTTCTCAATCATTTATAAGATTTCTGACATCAAAGACTGCTTGATCTGATATTTGTTTAGTACAGCAGCTTTCTTTTGATTGGTGTGTACGTAGTATATTCTATTCATCCTCTTTATTTCAACTTTTCGGTGTCCTCATATTTAAAGTGTGACACTTGGGAGTATCACCAGGTTGTTTTTTAATCCAGTCTGAGAATCTTTGTCTTTTAAGAGTACTCTTCAGTCCTTTTATGTTGAATGCAATTTCTGATATATTTGAGTTTGAATCTTCTGTTTGACTGTGAAGTAACTGTTACCTTTATGGAAAAATTATTAGCTGAATTTCAACAAAGACCTTTGTGTTATTAGTGTTACTAGTGGATGAAAGTGAAAAAAATATGACTGGTAATAAACTCAGTCAGTGATATATTTCTTCCATCTGGATCTCCATGTCTTTGTGAGGCATCATTTTTTGTTTATGTCAGCCCCTAAAATGAAGTATTGGAAAAATTTGTGGCCTTAGAATTACCTTTTTCAGATGACTGTATCACAACATTTTAAACCAGGAGTTTAAAAAAGAATGAAGGTTAGTCAGTGTTTTAGCTCTCACTAAAATAATTAATTGTTGGTAAATTGGTAAATATATCAAATAAATTATCTTTAAAATATTATCATCATCTTTTTAAAATATTTTTGGTTGTATTTTTAATACAATTGACATGTGACTATTCTAGTATATGGGTATAATTTATAAACAAACAAGTTTATATATGTTGGGGGTATAATGTCAAAATATTTTACTTGGTTGAGTTTTGAGACCAACAGGCTTAGATTGCCCGTGGATCAATAGAATCAAAACTTGAAAGAAGACTTCAGTGATAATCTAGTCCTTAGATTTGTTTGCATGTGTAAAACTGAAGCCCTAAGAAATTAAGTGGTTCGCCCATGACTCATATAACTAGTCAGAAGCACAGTTAGAACCCACGCTCAGGGACTTCCCTGGTGGCGCAGTGGTTAAGAATCCACCTGCCAATGCAGGGGATACGGGTTTGATCCCTGGTCCAGGAAGATCCCACATGCCGTGGAGCAGCTAAGCCCATGCGCCACAACTACTGAGCCTGCGCACCTAGAGCCCGTGCTGTGCAACAAGAGAAGCCACTGCAATGAGAAGCCCGCACACCACAACGAAGAGTAGCCCCTGCTTGCCACAACTAGAGAAAGCCCATGTACAGCAACAAAGACCCAATGTAGCCAAAAAAGTAAATTAAAAGAAAAAAAAAAAGAACCCACACTCAGACTCTCAACTCACGTGTAGTGCTTTTTCCTCTATAGTGGATCATCTCCCTAATCTCTTGTATTACTACATGTGCATTTTTACTCCCTTAATCTGTTGACTTTGAAATGCAGCCACGTTCTCCCAGTGGCCCTCAATCTGGATTTTACTTTTATGGAAATATTTGGATTGACACCCATACTTACATTTATAGTTCTGTGCTAAAGGAAATGAGTATTTGTGAATTAAAATTTAATCATGCATGGAAAAGTTGATTTCCATACCCTGAGGTGCTGGTGTCAAATTTGATTTATGAATAAAGTCATTTTCTAAAGATTGCAGATAGAGGTAAACTGTCTTGTAGCATTTTTCCTTACATGAAATGAACTGCTGATAAGGATATGCTTTCATCTTTATTGTGCCTTATCAATGACCAGGACCTATAACCTTTTATTAGTGAAAAACATTAATGACTACCTAAACCCAGTTAATCACAGAGCTTTTCCAAGCAGCCTTGACCATTGGCTTCTCATTTCACTAAATAAGCATCTTACTGAAATTTCTGCAGCTGTTTGAAGTATGAATTGATTTGAGGAGGGAAATTTAGCATCGGTTTTTCTTCATACTTCTTCAATGTTCCAGAAGGAGGAACATTGATACTCCTGAACAGGAAGTACTCAATCACATTTCTAACAGTTGTGTTTATGCCCTTCCATTGCTGGTCCTCCACTGGATATATTCTTGATTAAATGCAGCTGGGAGATTTTGCTTTCTTGACAACCAGAGTTTGAACCAGTGCTCTAGTAATTAAGGAGGTCAAGTGTAAATTTCACCAATATCTAATACTTTACTCATTAGCATTTTCCTAAACCAGAACTCTCCCCTCCTTTCCTCCTGTGTATGCCCTTCTGTAGTAAAATCAGGCTTATTCAAGCAATCGATTTTACCCCAGGAATGATTTAGTTACCTTTTTATTATAGTCTAAAACTTTCAGAGAAAAAGCTGAAGTAACTTGGTACCTTTTACAAACTAATCTGTCCAGAAGAGATTAAGGATACAATTTCTCAAGGCTACGTTGATTAACAGTGAAACAAAACAAAAACCAACCTAAAACAAAATCAGAACGAGTAAATTAGTTCTATCATTTCATTAAAACTGAGAGGTGAAAATATTGACTATTAGGAGACAAATAAATGGTTAGTTGCTTAAGTTTTACACTTTTCAACCGGGTATTGAGAAACTTTATATAATCTAAGAATTCAAGCAAATATTAATATTTAGAATAGGCTTTAAAAAAAGACATTCTTACTGAAATTTCGGTTACTTGAATGAGCACTAGAAGTAGGAGCATAGCAGTGTTTTTTCTTTAATACCAGGTGAAGTTGCTGTCACTTAGAGGTGACATTAACTACTGGTATAATTAGGAAATAGAGCTAATGTACTTATTCAGTATTTTTTTTAAAGTATTGGGTCTCTTACTGAAGGGGAGATATTTCAATTCATGGATCAGAAGTTGGCAAATAGGCTCTTTTCCCCAAAGGTGTGATGATGTATTGTTATTAAATATACAAGCAATCATAATATTAGTACTTCACAGAGCAGCTTTATGGTCAAT
Organism: Leucopleurus acutus; assembly: GCF_964270905.1. NCBI lineage: Eukaryota > Metazoa > Chordata > Mammalia > Artiodactyla > Delphinidae > Leucopleurus > Leucopleurus acutus. The sequence goes on along the minus strand of NC_139162.1, from coordinate 14,139,819 downwards.
TATATATTTTACTCTAATAAACCGCGAAGAAATTCTTTTTTTTCCTTCTAAAGGCTAATAAACAAGTACCAAAATATAATATAGTAATTGAGCATGATATGATATCTTGCAGTTGAAACTGTTAAATAATATGTATCTGAATATACCCGTGCAAATTTACCTGTATGAGCTTTGTGTCAATTGTGCGATTATTATAATGAATTACAAACATGTGCCATTATAATTACAAAATCTAGCAAAACATAGTTGTCGTAAAAGACCCAAATGTTTTTAAAATGGCTTTAGAGCCAATGCAAATATTCCTTGACCTAGTTTTCTTTTCTTTGTCTCTTATTCAACAGTTTAGGTTAGGGAATGGCAGAAGATATACTCATGGTCAGAGATTGTTTAGGGAAGTGGAATGTTTTCGAAAATTACGTAACAAGGGAAGACTCTCAAGTTATTAGGTGTTAGTACTTAAAGGGACATTAGAGCCCATCTCTGTAACTCCCTTCATTTTCGAGGTGAGTAAACTGAGGCCCAGAGGCTTAAATGACTATACACCGAAGTACAGGTCTTTGGCCCCCTCTGAGGCCAGCATGCTTTCTATAATCCTAAACTGCTTTCTGTGCAGATTAAGAATACCAATTTTGGCATTGCCACTGGTGTGCTGGCTAAGCCCAGTCAAGTTGCTTAATTGGTTTCCTGAACCCTTTAGAGAAGGAGCACTTCCAAAGAAGTTTGATTCAGCAATTCACTTGAGTGGTGAATTTGACCCTGCTGTGACCAGGAGAGGAGAAACACTCTTTCCATCAACTTGCCAGTTCCCTAGAGAATCTATGGCTCTACTCATATATTTTATTTACTGTGTCCTCCGTTGTCTGAAAATAACTGAAACCACAGTATGAAATGTATTGTGTATATAGCTAGCTTCACATTTTCTGGGTAAAATTAGTTTTGTTCATATTGGTTTTTGCTTGACTGATAGTAGCAAAACTTGCAAGAAGTAATGAGACCTTCCACAAAATGTGTCTTTATTAAAACATAATAAATGACTGTGGCTAACCTCATCTACAGGGACTGCAGAATTCAACCTCAGAAACTGAAAAGAAACTATAGTGGTAACTGGCACTTCAAGGGCACAGAAAATACTAATGATGAGGCACAGCAAATTCATCCATTCTTGCAGGCATAATACCCTTTCCATCCTATCAGTCGTCTAAGTAGCGGCGGAGAGGGACCCTATTTAAGATTGTCTTCATGAAAGTGGGTGTGAAAAGCAAGTTCTTCAACAGCTATGGGGGAAGACAAGAGTTATTGCTTCCTTCACTTTGTGACCTGATGACTTTTGGAAGATAGTAGTGAAAAAATCAATATTAAATGGTTCTTGAAAAGAAGACAGTGGCTCTTGTTATATTTCTGGGAAGGAACGTTTTGCAGTGTGCAACTCAAATTGATGACATTAGTCTCTCTGACCCCTAGATTTTTATGAAATAAGTTAAGCCCTTGAATCCTTTTCCTTGATTAGTTTTTTGTTTTTTGTTTTTTGTTTTTTTTTGCGGTATGCGGGCCTCTCACTGTCACGGCCTCTCCTGCTGTGGAGCACTCCGGACGGGCAGGCTCAGCGGCCATGGCTCACGGGCCCAGCTACTCCGCGGCACGTGGGATCCTCCCGGAACGGGGCACGAACCCACGTCCCCTGCATCGGCAGGCGGACTCTCAACCACTGCGCCACCAGGGAAGCCCCTTGATTAGTTTTTTAAACAATGAAATATTTCAAATATGTGCAAAAGCACAGAAATAAGGTAATCAACAACCATTGTATTTTAACACATCTCAACATTTTGCTATATATGTTTCTTTCAGATGTTTTATTTTATGGATAACTAAATTGATTATAGATTTGGAGTCGCTTTGTTATTCTTTCCTGATTTAACTCCCATGTATTAATCCTCAGGGGAGCTGTATTGGGTGCATTTTAATGCCATTCCTACATATTTACTTATCCATAAACAATACATACCATTGTCTTGAATAGTTTTAAACTTCACATAAATGGTATTATACTGTATATACCATTTCCCATCTTGACTTTTTCATTCAACATTATGTTTTAAGGATTTTAACACGTGGATATATAGCTGTGATTCATTTTAACTAATGCGACACGCTCCAGCATGTGAAAATACTGTAATTTATCTATTCTCCTATTAAATATTAGGATGTTCCTAGTTTTTTGCAATTACACACCATGCTGCAGTGAGTGTCTTTGTGTATGTCCTGTGTAGCTGTGTGAGATTGTTCTTAGGGATAAATAGCTAGAAGTGAAATTGCTGAGTTATAAGGCAAATGTATCTTGAGCTTTACTGGATACTAAATTGATTGGTCAAGTGGTTGTACCAATCTGTATTTCCATCAGTAGTATATGAAAATTCTTGTTTTTCTATGTGCTTGCCAATATACTGCCAAAACAGCATTGTCAAACGCTTTGATATTGGTTAATCTGATGGTTATGAAATGGTATTTTATTCTATTTTTATTTATTTCATTTCTCTCATTACTAGTGCTATCTAGCACCTTTACATGTTTTCTGGATGCCCTATAGTCCTTTTAACATTAAAGTTTTGGATGAGTAATGTAATCATATGGTCAAAAATTAAAGCAGTATTTTAAAGGTATATATTGAAAGGTGCTATTTCCATCCTACCTCATTCACCTGACCCTTCTTTCATTTTATTGCTTGCTTGTATACTTTTCCAGTGCTTTTATACAAATAGATGCAAACGTGAATGTATATTCTTACTTTCCCACCTTACACAAAAATAAAATACTATGTAAATTGTTCTAAACCTTGCTTTTTACATTTAATCATATATATTGGGGATCTTTCCATATTACTGGGTACTTTTTTATACCTGCACAGTATTCTGCTTCTAGGTGTAGCACAGATTATGTAACCAGCCTTCTCTTGATGAGTGCTCTGGCCTTTTCCACTCTCTTGTTATTAAGAACAATGCTGTAATGAATACACTTCATCTTGTTCTGACTTATCTATAGGATAAATTCCTAGAAGTGGGCCATAGGATAGTTTTAGAATTTTGATAGATATTTTGGTCCGTGCCACCAAATTCACTCCATGGACTGGGGAAGAATAATACCATTTTGCATTCCCACAGGGTGTATAAGAATGCCTTCTCCCCACAGTCTTGACTATAAATTATGATCTAAAACTTTTGTTTTACAGTCTGATGGGGAGAAATGGTATGTAAATACATCTTTAGTTGTATTTCTTTTATTATGAGTTGATACTCAAATTGAGCATCTTTTAGTACGTATAGGGGGCCTTTATGTTTCTTTTTTTGCAACTCTATCCCATTCTTCTATTGGATTGTCTTACTGATTTCTAAGAGCTATTTATGTAATGGGTGATTTAGTCTCCATATCTAAGATATGAATTAAGTATTTTACCTAGTTTTCTTTTGTTTTTGCTTATGACTTTTTGTGCCATGCAGAATTTCTGTTTTCATTTTTATGTAATCAAATTTCTTAATTTTTTAGGAAGGATCTGGATTTTGAGCCACAGTTAGAAAACTTTCCACCTGAAAGCAATGAATAAGTTTTTCTGTGTACTCTTCTACTTTTGCAGTTTCATATTGAACATTTAAATATTTTATTCACTTGGCTTTATCTGATGTTAAATGTGAAGTATGTTCTTCCGTATGGTTACCAAGTTGTTCCAATAGCACTTTTTTAAAAAACAAAGTTTGTCAATACACCAGTGATTCAAGATGCTGCCTTTATAATATAATGAATTCCAATGTGTATTTGGGTCTTTTTTGACTTTTTATTCTATTCCATTGATCTGTCTCTTTATGCTGTCTTAATTACTTATGTTTTAATTCTATCAGTTCCTATTTTATTGAGTTTTTAAATAAAAAAATATATTTTGAATTTTGTCAAATTCCTTTTCAGCATCAATGGAGAAGATCATATATTTTTTCTTCTTAGATATATTCTATATCAGTAGGGTTTCTAATAGTGAGCCATCTTCACATTCCTGAAATAATGTCCACTTGATTGTGAAGTCTCATTCTTTTAATGTGCTCATGAATTATGATTGCTAATTTTTTATTTAGGATTTTACATTAATATCTGTAAGTGTAATTGGCCTATATCTTGGCCTATTTATTTTATCTTTGTCAGGTTTTGATAACAATGTTATACTGAAAATACAATATTGGAAATTAAAAAATAATCATGTTAGTTTACCAGTAGAGTAGACAGAGCAGAAGACAGGATTAGTGAACCTGAAGACAGGTCAACAGGAAATACCCAAACTGAAGCACAGAGAAAAAAAAAGAAGAATGGGGATGAGATGCGGTAGGGAGAAACAAAACAGAAAAAACCATGTGGGACACAGTCAAAAGGTCAGCATACATGTAATTTGAGTCCTAGAAATAGGGTAAAGAATGGGGTACAAAGATATTTAAGAGATAATGGCTGAGAATTTTCCAAAAATGATGAATGACATTAATCCATGGTTTAATGGATTAACAAATCCATTAATTAACAAATCCATTTAATTAAACAAAGCTCAGCAAACCCTTAGTGATACAAATACTGCTGAAAACCAAAGCAAAGGGAATATCATAAAAGTAGCTAGAGAAAGAAAAACACATTACCTTAAAAGGAACACTAATAATACTGATGGCAAATTTTTCAGCTGAAATTATGGAAGCCAGATTATAGTAAAATGGCATTATGCAAGTGCTGAAAAGAAAAAAGGCTAATTAAGAATCCTTTGCCCATTGAAAATATCCTTTAAAAGTGAAGACAAAACAAAGACATTTGTAGACCAAAAAATGCTGAAAAACTATAGAATTCTTGGTTGGCATTGTTTTCCCCTTCATCATTTTGAAGAAGCCATCCTCTTGTTTTTTTAGTTTCCATTATTTCAGTTGAAAAATTAGCTGTAATCCTAACCATGGGTCCTCTGAGATAATCTTTTTCCCTCTCGCTGCTTTTAGTATTTTCTCTTTGTCTTTGATTTTCTTTAGTTTCACTGCAATATGTTTATGTATGAATGTCTTTTAATTTATCCCAGTTGATGTTCATTGCACTTTTTGAATTGTAAACTGATGTCGTTAATCAATCCTAGAAAACTCTTAACCATCATCTCTTGAAATATTGTCTTTGCTTCATTATCTCTTTCCTTTTCTTCTGAGCTTTCAGTTAAACACTTCTACACCTTCTCACTTAATCTGCCTCATCTTTTACCCATTCATTTTGCATTTCCATTTATTTTTAATTCTTCATATTGACTTTTGTATTTTCTGAACCATTTCACTATTTTTTCAGAAAATTGATAACATTATCTTATTGAGTATATTCTTAGAGTTTTTAAGATTTCAAGTTGTTTTATTTCTGTTAGAGCCTAGAGTGTAGCTCTTTTTCAGATTTTCTAGATCTTTTTAAAATTTCCTATTCCTTGGATAGAGCTTCAAGTGCATCCTTTGTTTCTTTAAACTACTAAGCATAGTTGGTTCTAGTATCTGATTCTTTGTGGGTCTGCTTCTATTTTTCTTGTATATGCAAGTTCTAGCATATGGAGTTTTGTTTCTTTGCATGCCTGGTTATGTTTGGCTTTTTTTAAAAAATGTTGAACAGTTTGAAACTTTGGATGGAGGTACCTTACTCAAGAGAAGTGGGTTCCTTCTTCCAGGTTTCTGAAGGCAAAACTAGTCCATGACCACCAAATTCAAGGCGCAAAGTTCTCTGAAAGACTTAGGTAATGCCAGCATAATATTTAACTCTGAACTAGGGCTAGTCTACTTCCCATTTACCCTCATTTTGAGGGCACAGTCCTTTGAGGATCAGCTTATTGTGGGGACATCCCTTTTTTTGCCTTAACCTCCCCCTTTGGTTGGTAGGCTTAGGGCTTTGATTTCTATCTCTCTTGACCCCACACGAATGATAGCTTCTTTGATGAATGATCAAAGAACGATATAACACACACACGTGTGTGTGTGTATAAAATCAATTAATACATGAAAAAATGTTTAACATCATCTATAATTAAGAATATGCAAATTAAAGCAGCAAGTTTTCACTCATCAGACTGTTAAATTTAACTCATCAGAAAGCTTAAAAGTTGACAAGAGTGCATACCTTTATTTGGGAAGGAAGTACATGAAAATATTAACAATTCTTAACTCTAAAAAGCAGGCCTGGGATTGAGTGAAGGAGAGGAAGATGTTTTCTTTTCATGGTATATGCTCTTATAGTACTTAAAGTTTTTACTTCATGTACATGTTTTTTAATAAAAATTTAAAATGCATAGATACTTACTTTTTAAAAATATATATTTATTTATTTATTGGCTGCATTGGGTTTTCATTGCTGGGCACAGGCTTTCTCTAGTTGCGGAAAGCGGGGCCTATTCTTCATTGCTGCGCGCAGGCTTCTCATTGCGGTGGCTTCTCTTGTTGCGGAGCACAGGCTCTAGGCATGCGGGCTTCAGTAGTTGTGGCACGTGGGCTCAGTAGTTGTGGCTTGCAGGCTCTAGAGCTCAGGCTCAGTAGTTGTGGTGCATGGGCTTAGTTGCTCCGTGGCATGAGGGATCTTCCCAGACCAGGGCTTGAACCCGTGTCCTCTGCATTGGCAGGTGGATTCTTAACCACTGCACCACCAGGAAGTCCCCGAGATACTTACTTTTTATTTAAACTTGGGGGAAGATGTTGCTGTGTTCAAAGTGATTGGGCCTAGAAAACATTTGTACTGTATAAAGGGTTATCAATTTCCTAAGTGGTGCTCAGTTCATATAGTCATGAATATAGCAGAAATATTTGCTAAAAAGTAAAGTCCAAGTGATTAGGCTTTCTGGTTCTGATTAAAATGGTAACAGCACAGATCAACAGAACATTGATGATATTTAAGTATTTCCTTTTTCTACTTTGACGTCAGACTGAGGCACCTGCTGTGACATTGCAGAGATCAGATAGAATATAGTTTGTAGCTTTGTGTCTTCTTGGAAGTCCCAGGGGCCTCATTTATATACCTAGAATCAAGGCAATTGGTGCATCCTGAATGAAGTCAAGGCCTTAAATTACTATGCTGAACAAAGGTGTTCTTAACATTTAAAAATTTAAACATAACTTTTGTCTTTCTTTCTTTGTAACCACTATCCAGAGATAGTGTTGTTTTGTTTTAATTGCTGTTGTTTAGGAATGTGGTTCCCTTTTTTTTTCCTTTGAGTTTAAACTGTCATTTATTATTATTATTTTTAACATCTTTTTTGGAGTATAATTGCTTTACAATGTTGTGTTAGTTTCTGCTGTATAACAAAGTGAATCAGCTATATCTATGCATATATCCCTATATCCCCTCCCTTTAGCATCTCCCATCCGCCCTCCCTAGGGATGTGGTTCATTTTAAATATTTGGTTTTCTATTAATGAAGTTATTAATGCTTCCTTCCTGATCCCCTTTGTTTGGACTTAGATCCTCTCATGCTGAGCAGCTCTTCCCAGATGTACTGGGTGCAGTTAATTTAAGAAATCCAGCTCATGCTTGCAATAAAGATGAGGCTAATGGTTATAATTCTACAACTCAGGTGCCCCCATGGTCAGGTTGTCAGATTTTAAACTACTACAAAGAAGAAAAAGACTGGTAGCACTCACCACAACAATTCATATTTTATGTATTTTTTACAATAACCAAGCAAGATAGTTTTTCTCTATAACTGTAGCAAACATAACATTTCAGGTTTCTGATCATGTCTGATCTCTGACTGATGTGGGGTGGGGGTGGGGGTAGTATGAAATGTCTAATGCTTGTGCTATATTCCCTAATGTCACCTTGGGGGAAAAATAGCCTAGTAGCGTAGTTCTAGAATAAATCTCAAAGTGTATTTATACTTTGTTAATTTCTAGGTGAAAAAGTGTTTATATCTCTGTATGGAGCTGCTATAGACATGAACATAAGGCTGGACAAGAATTCCTTGATCCTTGAGAAAACTTACCTATCTCTGGCCAATCAGCGAACTCTAACTATTCACAACCGCAGTAACATCATTGCCCATTTCCAGTGGAAGATATTTGCCACACAGGAAGAGGAAGACCGAGAAAAGTATAGGTTTGTAAGAAAAATCACTATCTATACGCTATATATATAATTTGGGGGAACATGAAACTTAGTTATGAAAATTCTGTGACTTTTGTGGTTTCTAACTCACTCAGTGTCAAATTTATTATAACTTGGGTCCAGTGTACAATGCTTCCTTTTTCATTTAAAGAACTGGAGCTGAGCTATGTGGAACACAACATTGTCCATCCTCAGTTAATCTTATCCCAGTTTTAATTTATCAGTAGCTAAACTCCTGGATTTTAAAGACCAAATACATCATTCTTCACTATTCTCTCAAAACTAATCTATATGTCTTTATTTCTTTTCATAACCCTAACTAGATTGATCAGTTTTCATAGGGATTCTAAAAATAATCTCTTTTGGATTGGGATCAATGTGGCCTCTTTATTTTTTTTCTTCAGTGAAAAGGTACTTTCAGAAAATATGAAGAATGGGGAAAAAGAGGCCTTAGATATAATGGCTTTTATATTTTCAGTTTTAGTAGCATTCTCAATCCCTGCTAACCATATAATTTAATAGTGATTTCTTGTTGCTATCTTTAATCTACTGCTTTTTAAAATGATACTTCAGGCAGTGGAGAAAATTAATAAAATGGAAAACCAAACTGTTTTAATTAATCTCATCACTGTTAAATTTTGAATATTTCTTTTTACTGAATCTGTCCTTGATTACTGTAATTCCATTTGCAATTTTATCTTCTTCCATCCTCCCTGAATTAGCTCTTTTGCTGCTTTCATTGGAATTTATTTCAGCCTTTTTAATTTGCCTCTTCATTTTCATTAAAGATTAGCCCTGGGAAGCTTCAAAGCTTTGTTTAAAACCAAGTTAGTATGTGATAAAAATAAAAGTCTTAGGTCTAGGGAAACCAGGCAGAAATCCCCCAGTGTGCTGTCCGTAATTGAATCGGAAGGAGCTGTGACAGTGATAGGACACAGTGGACCAGAAGCTTTATCATTCAGACAATGAGCTTTAATCACCAGATTGCCCCTGTGCCATCTTTAAAAAGTGAGAAAAGAAAAGCCTTTCCTGCCTAAAAACTTCATTTTGCCTCATGGTATAGATACCAGTAGTTTAAAAAGGCAAGAGGAGACTACTCATCCACGGTTTCATCTGTCCTGATTCTTCAGCTGACACGTATGTACCAACAATCAGAATGGTCCAGGCATGTTTAAAGATAAGATAGGAGAGCAGGTACAAATAAAGAAACAGCAATAAAAGTAGTGTTTCAATATCCTACTTGTGCTGTGGGCATAATCTTTTGGGGAGAATGAGTATATACTATCAGAGGGAAAGCCAGCTTTAATTTCAACTATGTCTTTGTGTTTGACCAAATGTATAGCACGTGATTGATGCCATGCCTATGTCCAAAAAATATTTACAGAAGTTAATTTCAACAGTGAAACTCAGGAAAAATTCAAACCAGTTGCTATCAGAAATGCTTAAGGTATAGAGAATATAATTTCAAACACACGTGGATGGACTTTCGCCCCCCCCCCCACTTCACCTCCTCCAACACTCATGGCTCTATCTCTAATATTATCCTTGAGTCTTATTCTTCCTTTTCTCTTGCATTGTCTTTCTTTCACTGTCTCTTTTGCTCTTTCTATTAGTTCCCCTAGCAGTTTTTTTTGTAGCAAGGGAACAATATTGAAGAGCACTTTCATAACCATAATTGGAAGCCCAATTTTATCATCTTGGATCATGCCCCTCCCTTAAACAATGAAGTTGAAGAGTGACTTCAGATGGCTAAATAAGAATACCTTGCTGTGTGTGGGTGACACACGGCGACATAGCTCATGTTCCTGCAAACTGGATTGGTTGATCTAAGTGAAGAGTCTATTGAATATTCTGTTCCATGCCCTCTCCCTACCCCTCTCTTAGGGCCAGATGCCTAATCTCTTATTTGACCAGGTGTGTCTTCTCTCCCATGCCTCTCTTGTTTCTTAATACATTCCCAAGCATGCCACAAGTTTCATATTATTAGCCATGGATTCTTGTCCTGGATGCAACTAGCCATGAAACGCCCATCCTCTCAGAAAGCAAAGCAAAGAAAGAGGTTTGCTCTTTACTGAACATTTGGTTCCTGTCTTTGGATAGCTGCCCCTTTGGTGGGTGGCTGTGCTCTTGCTGTGGGTGTAGGCCCTCTCCTCCTCCCTCTCACAAACCCTTAGGTTGTCTCTTAGGCTCACATCAGTGGCAGATAAAGCAGAATGTTCTTGGATAGCTTTCTTGTGGGCAGAGGTTTGCTCATCCCTGGGAAGCAGCAGTGAGCTCTTTAGCTAATGGTATAAACTCTCTCTTGAGCTCCCCAGCAAGGCCAGTGCAGGAATCCCTGGAGTAATCTTTTCAATGTTTGACTCTCCTGCTCCTAATGGTGAGCAACCTCTTCCTTTTCTCCTCTTCCCTCAGCAGCCTCTGTAGTTAATGTGCAGAGCGAAAGGTCCACATTTGTCCTGAACTTGGAACAGAGATGATCTCAATGGGCTCATGTATACTTTGAGAGATTAAAGTTTCCCTTTGCAGCACCCAAATGACCTAAGATTTTAAAACTTCAGTGTATATTTTTAAGTGAGACTCAAGAGCCTGCCCACTGCTTTCCAGTTATAACATGGCTTAAAACTCGTCCCAAGGCATTCAGCTACAGGGGCTGAAAGTTGCTCCATGGTGGTTTCAAGAATTCTAATTGCTTTAGTGTTATGGATGTCCTCAAGACCCTATTCCAGCCATCATGGTTTCTTGTTCTCCAGCATCTTGATGATGTTCCTGTGCAAAGACTTGGACGTCTCTTCTCCCAGTGGGGGAATTTCAGCCCTACTGAGTCCTATTCCTTTCTGGCGGTTTATAATTTCCATTCTAGGAAGGATGACTTCCTCTCTGCCTACCAAAACACGTTGGTACAAACTTTAGGACACATGGCCAGATTTGGGGCCTCGGGCTAATCTCAGGCTCCAGACTCTGACAATGAAGATGTTATTTCCCCTAGGAAGAAGTTCTGGGCTTAAAATTTTTTTCCATTTTTTTTAAACCTTAGGAATCAGATATAAGAACCTTTAAAAATCATCTTTTAAGTCTCTCCTGATACTTTTCTGAGAGTTGCAGAAATTAATCTCTTCAAAAACTGGTGCTGAATTCTTTCCTCCTTACTTCTTCTGTCTTGGCCTGAGGGATTATAAAACATCCTACAAGATTCTTTCATCCTCATTTTCATCACAGTTTATTATATTCAGAGACTTGGCATGGGCATTTGAGGATTTCTGCTCCCTATTTCTCCATCAAGGTTATGACCATTGTCTCAACAGCAACTGCTCTAATTCTAGATCTGCTCTGTGGAAGAACTGTAGAATCCTCAGTGGAGCCCCCCCACAAAGTGATCAGCATAGATGTGTTCCAAAACATTCCAGTGTTGGAAATGACATGTTTCTCTAAATAAATCAGTTTTATTTGAGCTTTGAGCCTGCCACCCAGGCTCCAACTTAATCTCAGTTGTGGTTGGGGAGCCCTTCCCTTTCCTAATCATAAAAGAATCTGAAGACTTGAGTGGTACCTGATAAACAGGAAGAGGACCTCTAGTCCTCATTTTATAACAGGCATCAGAGTTGTTGTGTGTCCAGGGTCACACAGTCCATCTGAAGGTGGATGGCTCCATCCTTTCCTTGCCAGGTGTGGACATGGGAGTATTTCTGCCAACCATGATGGCCAAGGTTCTTAGTTTTTAATCTCCTCAGCATCCAGTTACCACCTCTTAGGGGTGTTGTAAAGGAGCAGGGTGCAGGTCTCTAGGAACTCAAGATAAGGGGCAGTACTAGTTCAATGCTACTGTACTTGAGACACAAGGGTTCCCCATTGAGTATAGTCCATTAGCTGGACTGTAGTTGATGCCTGAAGGTGATGGGTATTCGGGCTAGCAGACCATTTGCAAAATGGGTTAAATCCATGGTTTTACTGAAAGAGAAGGTTGTGTGATATTACACTCTCTGATGAGAGGTCTCTTCGTCTGTAAAACAGAACCACCTCTGAATTCAAGAGACCATGAGTATCAGCACAAAAAGATGGCAAAACAATAGACTGAGGTATATAGAAGTCCTTGTTGGAGTCAGCCCAGCTTAAGGTGGTATTGCACGTTCCCTTCTTAGACTCTCAGCCTTGGCTCTAATTCTGCATAGAGGTCAAAGAGGATGACATCTGGTGTCCACCCCCCATGCATTATACAGCTGTCACTGATACAAGAGTCCCAACAGCGTGGGAGAAGAGCATCATTTGGGAATTTTTGTTTTGTCCTGTTTTGTTTTCTGGTGTAAGGGCTGAGTTAATCATATACTCCTCAATTCATAGAGCATTATCATCCTTGGTCCACATAAAGCATTTTATCCCCACACCCCATTTCCATTAACCCCCCTAAGTAAATGTAATGTATATGACTCCCATTATTTATTTAACCAATACTTCAATCCGTTACATCGAATTTACCCACTTTTTTAAGTATTATTGCTAGAACTTTGATGAACCTCTTTGTTGCTCTTTATTTACATCCATGATTGTTTTTTTTGAGAACTTATTCCTAAGGAATAGATATCAATAAATTCCACTTGCAGGAATACATGGTTTCCTTTCTTTCTGTGGACTGAGCTGTCTTTAATTTGCCCTGCCCTGCCCAGCAATATAAAAGGACAGCTGCTCTGGCTACCTTGTACACTGCTTCCCATCTAGCAATAAAAAGGGAGCACAGAATGCTTTCTTCCTTGGGACCAGAACATACTGAACCTATTTCTTTGACTTCTTTATGCTATGTGACCAAAGGATCCTGAACACAAAAGTTATTTAAAAAAGAGTTATTTGACATTGCTGAGCATGTGGTTTGTGTGAAGTCATTTAGAAAATAATGGGCTGGGACTGGAATTCAGTGACCCTAGCCTCTCAGTCAGTACTCACATTACTAAATAATTTATCTCTCACCACTGGTAATACCAGTAAAATGCTGGGAAAATAGTCATGTATCCTGGGAGGAGATGAAATTCAGTCTTCAAAGTTCAGGTGAAGTAACAGACACCAGCAGTGATGTGAGCATAGCCTGAGTAACGAGTAGAATGTCGGGAAGGCTGCTTTTCTGACTTATCACAAGGGATATGAAGATCTAGAAAGAGAGAGAAAAAAAGGACGTGTCTCCAGGTGTAGTCTGAGCATTTTATAAGCTTGACAGCTTGGTAATTGCCTGCGGTTGATACAAGGAGAAAACTGGCATTTATTGAGCAACTGTTTTGTCCCAGGAACTATACCAGGTCCTTGATCACATTTAATTCTCAACATATCTTTATGATGGAGGAGCTCCTGTTCTTTCCATTTTATTGATGAAGGCACTGAGGCTTAGAGGATTTAAGTAACTCCTGAAGTCACAGAGTGAGTAAATAGATAGTAGAGTCAGTACCAAAACCTAGGCGTTGGGACTTCCCTGGTGGCGCAGTGGTTGAGAATCCACCTGCCAATGCAGCCCTGGTCCAGAAAGATCCCACATGCCGTGGAGCAGCTAAGCCCGTGTGCCACAACTACTGAGCCTGCACTCTGGAGCCCACGAGCCACAACTCCTGAGCCCGCATGCCACAACTGCTGAAGCCTGTGCGCCTAGAACCCATGCTCCAGAACAAGAGATGCCACCACAATGAGAAGCCCATGCACTGCTACAAAGAGTAGCCCCCACTCGCTGCAACTAGAGAAAGCCTGCGCCCAGCAACGAAGACCCAGTACAGCCAAGAATAAATAAATTAATTAAAAAAACAAAAACAAAAAAAGCTCTAGGCCTTGCTGGCTCCAGCTTCTGTTCTCTAGGTAATAACAGCTAGGAAGGAATTCAAGCTAAGCAAGTGTAGAAGAAATGAAATTGCACTTAAAGTGTGAGAAGCAGGGTATATGTTAAATATTGAAAAAGCAGCCTGGAAAACACAATTACCTAAAAGAAAATATTTGTCCAGATATACTAAGGGCTCAGGGGTAAGCAAATGGGCATTGAGTAGGACAGGAAGCCTGGGAGCACTTCTTGAAGGAAGCAAGCTGAGGTTCTTGAGAGGTTAAAGTACAAGGTCACTCAGCTGGTATATTATAGATTCAGGGCAAGAAAGGACCACCCCAAGGTCATGGGTGAGACTATTCCCAAGAGGATGGGCTGGTGGGGAGCCCTTTACAATGTTCTTCATGGGAGTATCAAAATGAATCTCATGTTTCTTGCTTTTTTTTAGGGTCTGTGATGATCTTACCAAAGAGGAAAAGAATGAGATCGACGGGTTTCTTGAGGAGTGCATTACTGATCCTTCACTACAACAGTGTCTTTCCTTTCTGTCCCGCACCTTTGAGAATCAGAGAAAGCTGGTTCAGGCAGATAGCATGCTCTTCTTGAATAACATTTTCAGTGTTGAGCCTCTGGTAAGCACATAAATACAGTCTGACCTTACAGTAAATGTGGTGGGGATGCAGGGCTTAATTTGATGGGATTACTCTCTCTGAGATTGATATGGTGAGTTCCAAGAGCATAAAGATTCCATCTGAGGAGGCTCATTGTCATTATGAGACAGTGAATGAAGATTAATAGTAAGAACACTCAGAGGTTACATTTATAGGTACACTTTATATGCACCAGTCACTGTTAAACACTTCATATATATTACATACCTTATTTTGTTTGTATATATATTATCAGTTTTAATCAGTCCCCCATTCTACAGATGAGGAAATTAAGACTTAGAGAAATTTGATAACTTACTCGAGCCCAAACGATTAGTGTCAGTAGTTAGAAATTTATCCCTGATTAGCCTCACTGTAGAGCAGGGTTTCTCAACCTCTGCGCTATTGACATTTGGGGCTGGATAATTCTTTCTCCTGTACATTGTAGCATATTTAATAGCAGCCCTGACTTTTACCCATCGGATGCTAGTTGTGACAACCCAAACTCTGTCCAGATGTCAGATGTCCTCTGGTGGGCAAAATCACTTGGGTTGAAAACTGCTTTGTCCTTAATTCGCTCAATAAATAGTTATTGAGTGCATGTTCTGTACCAGGCACTGCGTATGTACCAGGCATCGATGAACAAAACAGACATAGTCCTTGACCTCAATGTCTATCTAGTGAGACCTGAGCCAGAGTTAGAACAGGATCTGTCTGATTCCACAGACAAAACTTTTTTTTTTAGGTGTACAACATAGTGATTTGATATTTTTATAGATTATACTCCATTTAAAGTTATTACAAAATAATGACTATTATCCCTTGTGCTATACAATATATCCTTGTTGCTTATCTTTTTTATACATAGTAGTTTGTATCTCTTAATTTCATAACCCTATCTTGCCCCTCCCCCTTCTCTCTTCCCATTGGTATACACTAGTTTGTTTTCTATATCTATGAGTCTGTTTCTGTTTTGCTGTATACATTTGTTTGTTTTGTCTTTTAGATAATAACATATAGTATTTGTCTTTCTCCATCTGACCTATTTCACTAAGCATAATGCTCTCTAGGTCCATACACTTGTTGCACATGGCAGAATTTCATTCTTTTTTATGGCAAAGTAATATTTCATTGTGTGTGTGTGTGTGTGTGTGTATCACATCTTCTTTATCTGTTCATCTATTCATGGACATTTGGGTTGCTTCCATATCTTGGCTATTGTAAATAATGCTGCTATGAACATTGAGGTGCAAGTATCTTTTCAAATTAGTGTTTTCCTTTTTTTCGGATTATGTACGCAGGAGTGGAATTGCTGGATCATACAGTAGTTCTATTTTTAGGGTTCTGAGGAACCTCCATACTGTTTTCCATAGTGGCAGCTTCAATTTATATTTCCACCAACAATGTACAAGGGTTTCCTTTTCTCCACATCCTCTCTAACATTTGTAATATGTAGGCTTTGTGATGATAGCCATTCTGACAGGTGTGAGGTGATATCTCATTGTTTTTTTATTTTTTGCTTTGCATTTCTCTAATAATTAGTGATGATGAGCATCTTTTCATGTGCCTGTTAGCCATCTGTATGTGTTCTTTGGAAAAATGTCTGTTCAGATCTTCTGCCCTTTTTTTTTTTTTTTTTTTGCAATACGCGGGCCTCTCACTGTTGTGGCCTCTTCCGTTGCGGAGCACAGTCTCCGGGCACGCAGGCCCAGCCACCACGGCTCACGGGCCTAGCCACTCCATGGCATGTGGGATCTTCCCGGACCGGGGCACAAACCTGTGTCCGCTGCCTCAGCAGGCGGACTCTCAACCACTGCGCCACCAGGGAAGCCCCTTCTGCCCATTTTTAATCAGATTGTTTGTTTTTTTTGATATTGAGTTCTATGAGTTGTTTTTATATTTTGGATATTAACTCCTTATCTGTCATGCCATTTGCAAATGTTTTCTTCATTCAGTAGGTTGTCTTTTCATTTTGTTAATGGTTTCCTTTGCTATGCAAAAGCTTTTAAGTTTCATTAGGTCCCATTTGTTTACTTTTTGCTTTTATTTCTTTTGCCTTAGGAGACAGATTAAAAAAAATATTGCTATGATTTATGTCAAAGAGTGTTCTCCCTATGTTCTCTTCTAGGAGTTTTATGGTTTCAGGTCTTACCTTTAGGTCTCTAATTCATTTTGAGTTTACATGGTGTAAGGAAGTCTTTTAGTTTCACTCTTTTACGTGTAGCTGTCCAGTTTTCCCAGCACCACTTATTGAAGAGACTGTTTTTCCCCCATTGTATATTTTTGCCTCCTTTGTCATAGATTAATTGACTGTATGTGTGTGGGTTTATTTCTGGGCTGTGTATTCTGTTCAATTGATCTATGTGTCTGCTTTTGTACCAGTACCACACTCTTTTGATCACTGTAGCTTTGTAGTATAGTCTGAGGTCAGGGAGCCTGATACCTCCAGCTTTGTTCTTTTTTCTCAAGATTGCTTTGGCTTTTAGGGGGTCTTTTGTGGTCCCATACAAATTTTAGGTTTACTCGTTCTAGTTCTTTGAAAAATATCATGGGTATTTCAATAGGGATTATATTAAATCTGTAGATTGTTTTGGGTAGTATGGACATTTTAACAGTATTAATTCTTCCAATCCATGAATGCGGGATATCTTTCCAGTTATTTGTTTCATCTTCTATTTCATTCATCAGTGTCTTATAGTTTTCAGAGTACAGGTCTTTCAACTCGTTGGTTAAGTTTATTCCTAGGTATTTTATTCTTTTTAATGCAATTGTAAATGGGATTGTTTTCTTGCTTTCTCTTTCTAATAGTTCATTATTAGTGTATAGAAAATCTACAGGTTTCTGCATATTAGTCTTATATTCTGCAACATTACTGAGTTCATTTATTAGCTCTAGTAGTTTTTTGTTGGAGACTTTATGGTTCTCTCTATATAGTATCATGTCATCTGCAAATACTGACAGTTTCAATTTTCCCTTCCAATATAGATGCTTTTGTTTCCTCTTCTTGTATGATTGCTGTGGCTAGGACTTCCAATACTATGTTAAATAGAATTGTCAAGAGTCTTGTCTTGTTCCTGATTTTAGAGAAATAGCTTTTAGCTTTTCACCACTGAGTATTATATTAGCTGTATATTTATTGTAAATGGGCTTTATTATGTTGGCGTATGTTCCCTTTATAACAACTTGGTTGAGAGTTTTATCATGAATGGGTATTGAATTTTGTTGAATGCTTTTTCTGCATCTATTGAGAGAAGATCATATGATTTTTACCATTTGTTTTGTTAATGTGGCATATCACAGCAATTAATTTGTGTATATTGAACCATCCCTGCATCCCTGGAATAAATCCCACTTGATCATTATGTATGATCCTTTTTATATATTGTTGAATTTGGCTTGCTAATATTTTGTTGAGGATTTTTGCATCTGTATCCATCAGAGATATTGGCCTGTAATCTTCTCTTTTTTTGGTAGTATCTTTGTTTGGTTTTGGTATCAGGGAAATGGACTCATAGAATGAGTTTGAGAGTGTTCCCTCCTGTTCAATTTTTGCAATAGTTTGAGAAGGATAAGTATTAACTCTTCTTTATATGTTTGGTAGAATTCCCCCGTGAAGCTGGGCAGTCCGGGACTTTTTTCTCTTAGACGTTTTTTGATTACTGATTCAATTTCAATACTAGTAATTGGTACATTCCGATTATCTATTTTTTCCTGATTCAGTCTTGGAAGAGTGTGTGTTTCTGGGAATTTATCCATTTCTTCTAGGTTGTCCAATTTGTTGGCATATGACCATTCATAATATTCTCTTATGATTGTTTGTATTTCTGCGATATCAGTTGTAATTTCTCCTCTTTCATTTCTTATTTTGTTTATTTGGGTTCTGTCTCTTTTTCTCTTAGTGAGCCTGGCTAAAGGCTTATCAGTTTTATTTATCTTGGTTTCACTGATCTTTTCTATTGGGTTTTTTTCTTTTTTTGGTCTCTATTTACTTCCTCTCTTATATTTATTATTTCCTTCCTTCTGCTGATTTTGGGCTTCATTGTTTTTCTAATTCCTTTAGATAGCAGGTTATGTTGTTTACTTGAAATTTTTCTTGTTTCTTGAGGTAGGACTGTATCGCTGTAAATGTCCCTTTTAGAACTGCTTTTGCTGTGTCCCATAGATTTTGGAAAGTTGTGCTTTTATTGTCATTCATTTTGGTGTATTTTTGCTTTCCTTTTTGATTTCTTCTTTGATCCATTGATTTTTAGTAGCATTTTGTTTAGTCTCCATGTGTTTGTGTTTTACCCATTTTTCTTCCTGTGATTGATTTCTAATTTCATACTGTTGCAGTTGGACAAGATGCTTGATATAATTTCTATCTCTTAAATTTGTTGAGACTTGTTTCGTGGCCTAGCATGTGATTTATTCTGGACAATGTTCCATGTGCACTTGAAAAGAATGTGTATTCTGCTGTTTTTGAGTGGAATGTCCTGTAGGTATCTATTAAGTCCAGCTGGTCTGATGTGTCAGTTAAAGTCACAGTTTCTTTATTGATTTTCTGTCTGGATGATTTGTTCATTGATATAAGTGAGGTGTTAAAGTCCCCTACTATTATCATATTATTGTAAATTCTTCCCTTTATGTCTGTTAATATTTGCTTTATATATTTATGTGCTTCTTTCACAGACCAAACTCCTGACCCCTCTGCCCCACTGCCTCAAAATGAAAGAAACCAGCATCTTCTGTGTTTACTATCTGCTAGGCACTGTACATTACCTTAAACTTAGCAAGCATAGAGTGCTGTGAGGGTAAAGACAGCAATAGGAGTTGAGAAAACCCACAGCTAGTTAGAGCTGCCATTCAAACCTGTTGGAGAGAAGACATGGGCACAAGGACACATTAGAATAAAAAGTCACTTGTGAGAAGTGCCATTGACCTGTACGTACCAGTTTTCCTTACGTCTGTACTTCCAAATTATTACAGTATATAACATAGAAAAGGGAGTCCATGGCTAAATAAGTTTGAGAAACACTGGGTTCAATATTGCTTGAAAGGTTTATTTGCTGTTAGACTTATAAAAGTCTTTCATATGATAATGAGCATTATAAATCTCTTAAGAGGGAGCCTTCCCCTTGGAGATACCCTTTGGAACTAATATTTAGTGGGACTTGCTGTGTGAATCACAGGTAAAGACAGACAATCAGGACACTAGTTCAGAGGCTGAGTTGATTATCATAGGCTAAGAAGTTAGAGTAGGCTTTTTGAGAGCAGAGCCTTGAACTGGGTCTTGCAGGATGGAACTTTTGGAAAACAAAATTGGGGGTGTGCATGGCATGGTTCATTCAAGTTTCCATTAGTGGATCAGTTTGCTTGAAGTAAAGGGTTCATGTAGGGAAACAAGGTTGGAGATGTGGGTTGAGGCTGAATCTTCTCTCCTGTCAGAAGACTATCCAGGGCTCAATTGATCAAAGGGATCTTCATATATAATGAGTTAGCCCAGAAAGAGGTTAAATCAAGGTGAGCATATAGTCTTGGAAGGACAGGACATGCACCTATAAAAGTAGGTCATGCTCAAAGATGCTGAAAAGATCAGGAAGGCATGACAAGTCCAAGCAAGTAAGTTGCTGAGTGAGGCAGAGGCAGGGAGGAGCAATCTGTCATGGCAATCTTAGACATGGCTGGTAAGGTCCAGAGTGTAGGCAGTCCAAGATTCTTCCTAGCTGGTACGGAGAATCCAGACTGATGACTGCTGTCCTTTTCTCATAGCCTTGTGGGAGTGGGTGACTCTGGGATGGCAAACATTGGTGGTGAGAAGGAGGTGGGAGGCCTGCAGGTAAGGCTTGTATATTTCAAATTCAGAAGTAGGAAGACTGGGCTTACCTCAGATTTTCTTCTCCTCATGCACGAAACCCAAAGCTTCTTGCTGCAGATATATGTGTTAAAATGTGGCACTTAATATGATTCCTTTTGAATTCTAGATAGGAACTGAATTGGGCATTCTTATCACAAGGCATTTTTTCACTATTAGGAAGAAAAACATTCTGTAGAATAATGATACACAGAAATGATACCTTTTTAAATAAATGAGACTAATTTCATTTATATTATGTGAAAAAAATACCCAGGAAGGGGATAATATTTGCTTAGTACCTAAGTGATGTTTATGGCATCTGTAATAATTTTGTCTTTTCTGTACAGTATTCAGGTTTTCTTCTCATGATAGTATTCATTAGCTGATTCTTGATCATTTTTGCAAAATGAAAAATGAAGGCATGAATTTTTCCTGGTGTTATCCGTAGTGTTTTTCTGGTCAGAATAACAGAACTCAGTGTCAGTTATACTGATATATTTATTGATCTTAAATTTCCTTTTTTCCTACTTAAAGATCCTGATAGTTTTATAGAAATACAGTTCTTGTGAGTGTAACATAATCTTACCTTGTAAATTAGTTTTGAAGGTATTTGATGGGAAAATTCTGTAATTTCATTAGCTTCTTGACTCTAATGTGAACTATGGGTATTTTCCACTATTGAGATTTTGGTTTTATGATACAGGTAAATAAATTCTGTAGAATTTTTGGATGATAGAGTTGGGAAAGGGTTTATAGAAGAGATGAGATCTGAACTGAATGTTGGAGGAAGGGTAAGATTTAATTAAATAGAAAAGAAGAAGAAGGATGTTTCCAATTGGAGAAATTTTGAAAACAAAGAAAAGGGAAACTTTTAATGATAGGTTCATAGCATATTAAACAACAATGAAATGATGGATTTTTCTGGAGCAGGTGGTCATGGAGAATATAAGAAATGAGATTGAGAAGGAGAGTTGGCATATCTGGGCTGCCCTGGCAACCCGTTACACTATAGCCGACTGTCTCCCACATTATGTTTTCTGTAAATACTGGATCTGAGGGGTGGTAGTGTGTGTTCCTTGCCAAGGGGAATTTTGTGCTCAAATAAGTTTAGGAAATACTGGTTCAAGAGAAGGTGACTCTCAAAGGGAAAAGTGCAAACAGTATTTCCCCAGGACGAGAGACCCCTTTTCCCACACAGTATCCACCGGAGTCAGTGTTGTGTGGATCCTAGTTTGGTCACTGGTGCTGAGGGTATCTGAGACTCACTGTAAGGTTTGGATCAGGAACAGGATGTGTTCGGGGTGTTTTAGAAAGATTATCATAGCATCAGCTTGTGGATCAAATTGGAAGAGGATGGTTAGAGGGTGGGATGGGTAGTGCAGGTCAGGCAGGGGAAATTCACTAGTGCAGGGAGGGTCAGGGAAACTGAACATCTCTGCAGGCAAGTGGAGGGTAACGTGTGAGGGTGACACTGACCTGGAACAGCCTGGTGATGGTCGGAAAGCAAAGGAAATGGCAGATGTGAGAGATGCTCAAAGGAAAGACACTAGAGTGCTTTTTGACTGACTGGCCGTTGATGGTGAGACATGGTGAGGAATCATATGTCTTCTCAGATCTGAACTAGCGTGACCGGGAGAATTATGATGTCTTTGATAGGAACTAGCAAGTCAGGAGTCCTGGGTTTAACTCCTAGCTTTGCCAATGGCGAGTGTGACCTTAAACAAGCAGTTTGGTCTCCTTTGGCATCAGTTGCCTTTTACACAAAATAAGGATATTCGGGCATGTTGATCCTTTTTAGCTAGTAGGTTATGATTCTCCAGTTCGAGAACAGACTCCGAGATTGTCAACATCAAGGAGTGCCTTATCTTTATCTGTATCCCAGGCCTAGCACAGTACCAATTAATGGGTGGCTGAAGGAAGGAAGGAAGGAACGAACAAATGGAAATCAATTAATGATGATGATTTTGTTTCTGAACATGTTGAATTTGAGATGACACTCGATGTGCAAATAATTTTGGGATTGCAGTACTTGTGGGATGGGAATCAGGACTGGAGGTGAGTGTCCTTTAGAGGTCTTCATGGAAGGCATGAAAAGCGGATGGAAATTTTAAGAGCAGAGCAAAGAAGGAAACTTGCAGTGGGCCCAGGACAGCCCCCAGGTGCTCATTTTTAGAGGCCCTGCAAAGAGAGGAGAGGCTGTGAATTCACAGAGAAGGATGGCCAAGAGGAGAACCAGACAGCTGAGAACTCGCCAGCCTAGCCTACATGTCTTTCTACCCTATTATACCTTGTTCATCACCATTTTCTACTGAAGGATCTTCTGAATCTTGCTCACATAGAAGATCAGTTACACCAAATAGCCACTATTTAATTTCTGACAGTTGAGCTATGCATCATCGATTAGTTGTTTTATTAGGATGTGATTCCTTTTGATTAGCTTCTTGATATGAGCTGAGTTCATAGTAGAAGCAGAGATGATTAAAACCAAGCAGAGGGCTTCCCTGGTGGTGCAGTGGTTGAGAGTCCGCCTGCCGATGCAGGGGACATGGGTTCGTGCCCCGGTCTGGGAAGATCCCACATGCCGCGGAGCGGCTGGGCCCGTGAGCCATGGCCGCTGGGACTGAGCGTCCGGAGCCTGTGCTCCGCAACGGGAGAGGCCGCAACAGTGAGAGGCCCGGGTACCGCAAAAAAAAAAAAAAAAAACAAAAAAAAAAACAACCAAGCAGTGCCACCTACTGATCTAACAGTCAATCTCTAATTGACATCCTGTTCAAAAAATAAAAATAAAATTGAAGGTTGATGCAGGGGTTTAGAGACTACCTTGCTTTCTGATGGGCCCTTCAGCCTCTGTGTCCACCAGGAAGGGTATTGTCTTCAACTGAGGTAAACTTAAAAAGTAAACAAAATAAAAAAAAAACCCATGTTACCTTAGGGTCTGAAAGGAAGTAAGAAATGATATGCTTATCTTCTCAGACCTATGTCTATATATCTGGTTCTTTAAATGCGTCAGCCAAAACAAAGTTTAGTTTAGCCCTTATTGTGTTCTCTGTGTATTGAGTGTTTTATGGGAACACTGTTCCTATTTTAGAGGCTCTTTCAATTTAAAGCAAGTAGATTCAAGATTAAGAGATCACTGTCCTTAAATTGTCAAAAAGTGGTGATGGGTTTGAATTTAAATCACATTTTATTTATGTGATCATGTGAGAAGTAGTTTGACTCAATGCTGTAGGAATGTCTGATCCAAAACTCTAGAACTTCAAGTTCTTACTCTGTTCTACCACCACTTGGCCACTGGTTAATTCCACTGTCTTCTCATCATGCTCATTGCCTACCATTGCCATGGGGTCTGTTGGAAGAACCTTGAGGAGTTATGCTGGGGCATCTTTGGTACTGATGTGGTCACAGAGTGCAGAAGTGGGAGTTTGTCTTTTGAGAGACCCCAGACATGTTCATTGAAGATGAAGTGGGTGGGCAAAGACCCAGGGAGAAGGCATTCCTGGGCAGATACAAGAAAATGGGCTGGAAGGAATTTTTTTTACTTGGTAGTTTATTGATATTTTAATAGTAACCATAATTGTTGTTCTAGTCATTAAAGCATGTGCTGTATTACTACCATTTTTATCAAGTTCCTCATGTCCATTCTTTTGATAATGTCTTGAAATATTAATGTAATTAACCTAAAATTTCCCATTTATTCCTGACCTAGGGAAGGTAGTACGTTCTACAGAATACTGATCATTTCTCAAGCCACTTGCATCCATATAGTTTTCTTCCCCCTTTGGAAAAGAACTGTGAAATTTAGTCTATTAGGCATGTTTTGTGCCTTCCAGAAAAACAAGTGGAATTGACTACCTTCAGAAATACAATATTCTATTTTACTAGATGGACTTCGGCTGTACAGAATTTTGACAGTCTCATTCTGTTATTTCCTCTGCTTAGGTCTCTTGGGTACCCTGAGTGAGAGAGAGTCAGAGATAAAAAACACAATCGTGAGAATTGAGAGGCAGAAGAATATTACAGGGCAAAAAGAGAGAATTAAGCTTTCGGTTTCCATGGGCATCTAGGAGTCCTCTGAGAAATCACAGCACAGTTGTGCTAGCCTTGTTTCTGAACTCTGGTACTGCTGGCTCAGGTCACACTTTTAAGATGCAGCAATTTTCTGAATGTTGAACACTTGATATTTTCTCAGAAATAAGGGTCTGAGAATTTAAAGATCTTTGGCCAAACTGGCCCTAAATGATTGGCTGACTGACATCAGTGAGCAGGGAAGACATTTCTGCTCCTTCATCCAGAATCCCTAGGGAAGCTTCAGCTTAATGTAGCTAAGGCTTAAAAAGGGAGAGAAACTTGATAATTTCTTTATTACCATGTAAGTAACAGTAAACTATGCTTTGTCATCACCTAAGCCTGCGGAAAACATGTGGTTCAGCAATTCAGACTTTGAAAGCACAGCTCAAATTAATTTATTTTTCCCAAATCGGCATAGCATGTGAGCTCAGCAGAACCAGGTTGGGTGGGAGCCCAGATGGGTACCAAAGAGGAAAGATCTAGCTTTTTACTGCAACCCCCTTCCACTTCTTGTACCATTAGTCGTGAGTCACATTGCAAACATGTGGGCGCTGACTCCTTGGAAAAGGACACTGGAAAGGAGAAAGGAGGACAGGGATCTGCTGAGAGCAGACTGTCCTTGACAAGTCATGGCTCTTCTGTCGGTGTGGTTTTCCCATTCTTCACCCTCCCTTTATTATTGTTTGTCCTCTCAGATCTTTGTGCTCAGATTAGAGAACCATTGGAGGTGGAGGGAGGCCTAGGGAAGTCTTAGAAACAGCAAGGTTCCTTATGGCTTATTAAATAAATTAAGACCCTTCGTTGTTGGAAGAAACGCATGTCTGCTGTCTCCAGAGAAAGGCATGAGCATCATGCACAACTACCTCAGCTCTGCAAAACTCCACTGGAATTTTCACCATACATGGGTTGGAGTATCTCACCCAAGATAGAACACACCTTTTGTGAAACTTTCTCTGACAGATGGCCAAATCTTAAACCCCTCTCTTAGAAACTTTTCTGGTCATTATGTTAAGAATCAAAACTTTACTAAATTCACAGTTTCTAGTCCTAGGAGATATACTGGACGAGAAAAATCTCCTTGCATGTCATGTGCCAATTCAATCTTTTCTCTCCATGATAATTAGGATAGTTTACCTTCAGTTTTTTAGCTTCTGTTTTTTCCCTGTATCTCTTTGAGACACTTCTCTTTGCCCCAAGTGACAATAGAGAGCCTCCCATTGATCTGAAAGGTGCTACAAGAGAATTGTGGGTAGTGACACAGATTATAGCTTCTAATCAGTGCTTTTATTTTTTTCTCTTATTGATTGATAGAAATTTGACTTTAAGAGGATGTTTTTATTTCCCAAGAGAAATTCTTTAAATTTTTCTTAAATATGATAAGATAGCTGAAGATATTTGATTATATAGTCAAGAATATTTCCATTTTGGTGGAACATGATGGAACTCATTACACATTATAGCTGCTCTTGAAGTCATTATTCACTGAGCTTGTTCTGAGCTGGCTGTACCCTACCCCACCAGGATAGCTTGATAAAGATCCTCCAGTGTTGACTGTATCATCCACAAGAACTTCCTGTGAGTCACCTTCCAAGTTACCTGAATGTTTGAGTATGAAGAGTGTCCTACTATGTTCACTAGACAGGAACACCAGGTCATGCTGGCTTCAATGAAGCCTGATTGTCGGTTATAGTGTTATTAAATTTCTCCTGGCATTTTTTAAAAACAATATGAGAAAGGTGAGACCTGACATTTTGTTATAATTGCAGTAGGGTTCAGGAAGTTAAAGAAAAAAGTATTATAGAATCCCAGCTCTGCCACTTACTATTGATGTGGCCTTGGGTGAGATACTTAACTTCCCCTTGCCTTGGTTTTCTCATCTTTAAAATGGGGATAGTACTACTTCACAAGGTTGTAAAGATTGAACTAGATAATGTATATCAGCATTTTAACACAGTGCTGGGAACATGAGCTCTCAGTTAATGGCTGCAAATATTATAGTTTGGAGTTATATACAGTTCAGTCTTGTATTGTGTCTAATCTCTTGTCAGATTAGAAAGTATGATCGGAAAGTATAACATTTGAGTGGGCAAACATTTAGATTACTCTTCTAAGTGTAAGTTGGGAATTAAAATGCAGCTATTTTATATGATAAATTTAGGCCTTGAGTCATGTTGTAAACTACTTTCCAGATAAACCAAGTAAATTAAATGTGTACATAACCCTCTCTCTGTTCTTGCACTTTGGGTTTTGATTTTGCAAAATTTTCAGAAATAATTCTTCATTGGAAGGAAGGAAGGAGATGGGTAATAGGTTGGGGGGGAGAAAGGTGATTTTTAAAATATTTTATTTTTATTTAAAGATTTTCAATAGAGAATTTTTAAAGAGCCTCTTTAATCATTGCCCATATAATTTTAAAGGAGATCATTTTAATAGACACCTTTCTCATGATCGTATTAATGACCTGTCATGAACCAGTGATGACATGTTCATAGACAGCTTTCAGAAAGTCTCAGAACTGTCCCTGTCGAGTCACTTGGTTATTCGTGTTCCAGAAATTCCATTTCCAGAAATATTTAATATTGGGGCAAAAACTGCAAACATGGGAATTAACTTTAGACCTGAAAATTCAAAGTTGATTCCTTCTAGCAGGTCACTTGATTAATAAGTGAAAGGCAGTCATGGGTCTGAGGGAAAAACGAAACATTAAGACCAAGAAGGAAGGTAATTACAGTAAAAGTGAAGGCCATTTGGACAATTATTTTCAACAAACAAGATAATGGTCATTTACAGATTATATTCTCCAGACTCATCTCTCATTTGGAGCAGGAAAATGGACAGTGATGGGAAAGGAGTCATATATGGAAGGAAAGCAGAACAGCAGGGGGTTCTGTACGATGAGGCTGGTTTCACAGGACTGGGAGGAAAGGATATTGATGTCAGAGCCAGTAGGGAACATTCTGAATGTTTTGGCTTTCAGAAAGAAACTTTAGAACTGAGCAATAAAGAAAGAAAAATTATTTTCAGAGACATAGATGACATGGAAGTTAACTTCAGAAGTGTGGGAAAAGTAATATGAAATGTATCAAAGATATATAAGTAGCAGTGGGGTCATGTTAGGCTGGTTGCCTGTTACTGGAGTTTGCTCTCTCTGATTTGGTAGCAAATGCTATAGTGAGTTTTTGCTGTAAAGAAATTGAAGTTCTTTAACTTTTATTTTAATCCCAACTGAAAAATAAAAGTGTCCTTCTGCATGTTCCTAGCTCACTTCAAATGACCTAATATTGAAAACATCCCTCTGCGGGAGGAAACTGAATGACCACACTTCTGTTTTTGTAGATACACTCAGCCCTCTTAATGCACATTACCTGAAACAAGCCCAGGAGAGGTTTTAGCATAGGATTTGTCCTTGAATTGTCTCCGGGGGCTCAGTAAAAGCCGTAAATTACTACGTCATAAGCACAACAAAACAGCTGCAGCCCAGGATAAGAAAGCACGGCACCCACAGTCCCATTCTCCCAGTCTGAAGAACCCCGTGGAGGAAGGGCTTCTCAGCTTCCAGGGGGCTCTGTATCAGACAGTCCGCTCCTGGATCCACTGCTCCCTCCTCTTGGAGGTTCTGGTTGCTTCTCTGTAGCATGTCTGTCCCACCGTTTTCCAACCCACCAGTCTGATAATCAGACTTCTTTGATGATGGGATGTGCAAGAATGCTTCTGGGATAGAACTTAAGTTTGTTGCCTTCTTGTATGCACATGGACCCTGAATTTTCTTGTGTTTGAAAGTGGTCTGGCACAGCTCAAACCGTAAGGCCCTTGAATTTTCACACATGTACCGAGCTTATCTGATTCCCAGCATATCCTTTTTGGGGCATTTCTTACCACTCTGGTGAGACTTTTCTAGCAGAGGATTTGTAGGGATCCAAGATGGCCCCAGTGGTCAGTTTGGATAGGAACAGGTTAGCTGTGTCCATTCTACACTTCTAAACAAAGCAGAGCCTAAACCCAGCAGGGGAATACATTTGTCTCATGGGTTAGGAGTAAGGCCAGGTCTTTAGACATTCTGAGATGGACTACCCACTGATACACCAGTGAAAGGATGAGCCACTTTTTCTGCCTGGCCTCTCTGCTCATTCTGGCCACGAGTGTTCATAGCACTCCGTATCACTAAAAACCCCCACAAATCAAAATGGGCCAGGTAGTCGCTGTTTATCAGAATAAAACAGATACCCATTTCAAGGTTTGGAAAAGCGCCACGGTGAAATGCGCAGATAAGCAAAAGTGCTTAGGACTTCCCTATGCCCTGAATGATCTCAAAAGTCCGTGTCAGCTCTAAAATTGTATGACTTTTGTGGTTCCAGTTGAGGAGAAAATGGCAGAAGTAGACTGCAAAGATGAATAGGCATTTACCAATAACTACACAGTGTGCAAGCTGAGTGATATGAATGATTCAATAAATACGTTGAACACTTACTATGAGCCACTTCTGGTTTAGGTGCTGGAGATAGAGCAGCACCCACCCTCATGGAGCCTTCATGCTAGTGGGCTGATGTGGAAGTGAGAGCTCCTGGGACCCACATGACACCCACAGCCCTCACTGCTACTTCTTTTTTTTTTTTTTAATATTTATTTATTTATTTGGCCGTGCCAGGTCTTAGCTGCGGCACACAGGATCTTTGTTGCCATGTGCGGGATCTTCATTGCAGCATGTGGGATCTAGTTTCCTGACCAGGGATCGAACCCAGGCCCCCTGCATTGGGAGTGCAGAGTCTTAACCACTGGGCCACCAGGGAAGTCCCCCTCACTGCTGCTTCTTGGAGACTCTGTGCCCTTCATGCTTCTGAAGCAGGGCGACGTTGCCTGAGAAGCACACTCACCAGGCTGTTACCTTCATAAGCAAACCCAAATTGGCTCTAGTTTTCTGTTTTCCCCATCTTGTTTGACGTCTGCATTTTAAACCACTTTGCTCTCTGCTTGATTCTTTACTCCAGC
Organism: Leucopleurus acutus; assembly: GCF_964270905.1. Lineage (NCBI taxonomy): Eukaryota > Metazoa > Chordata > Mammalia > Artiodactyla > Delphinidae > Leucopleurus > Leucopleurus acutus. Next base: position 14,110,380 of record NC_139162.1, on the reverse strand, counting down.
ACTATGTTCAGTTCCAGCCAAACTGGAAATAGAACATGCATGTGGGACTGTCTGAAACTGGATCCTAATTATTTATCAAGTTGCCTTTCCTTAGTTTTCTATTCAGTTGGTAGGACCATTTATACATTTTTAGATGTGCTTATCGCTGATGTTCTTGGCCTTATTTACAGAAACCATAGGAAAAAACCACATTTTCCCCCTAATTTTTCTGATACTTTCATCTTAGTCTTTCCAAGTGGCATAAGAATGACATCAGTCATAGCAAACAGTTATTTGCTGAGCTCTTACTGTGTACTGAATGTGGGTCAGAAAGCATTTGACCTACATGATCCTTCGTCAGACCTTAGGAAACCCTTTGGGGCAGGTGCTATAGCATCTCCTTTTACAGCCCTGAAAAGTTACATGGTTAGCACAAAAATATTTTTCAAAAGATATCTCAAGGGGATTCTGATATGTTGCATTGCAATTTCAAAACTTGATTTTCTTATTGTGACTTTTGAGTAGTTTGAGTTAAAACGAGAAATAATATCACACTGGATCAGAACCAGAGTTTGATTTGGCCGTTGTTCTGCCTCGGGCCATTGCTGTTTTCACAGAATAAGAGTATTTCCTTATGCTGTCACTCAAAAGTTAGGAATGGTTTTTCCATCAGGTGAGTTAGATACTTCTTTCCCTGTGGCCTTTCTGGACCTTATATAGATAAGGCACAGCACTTATCACGTATATTTCAAGATATTTGTGTACATTTTTATCACCTCTCTGAGGTGTGAGCTCCATGCAATCTTAGACCATACCTTTCTTCTTCTCTGAAGCCCAATGCTGGACACACAGTGGCATAAAATGAATGTTAATTGAATCCACAAATTTTAAAAATGCCCTAAACACCCTAGTTTCCTTTAGTAACTAATTATATATTCATAAACTCACTGAAATGATCTTTGAAGCTTGTTTCCAGCTTGTACCACCTTTTAACAAATAGTAGAAATTTCCTATCTGTTGGGTAAAATTGTGCTTTCTTTTATTTGTTGTCAAAATATTTCCTTCAGATTTCCTGGAGTTACAACAACAGCATTTAAAAGCAGTGCATTCCCTCCATCATATTGTTTTTTAATGATTCCTTCACGTTTTTAGGAAGGTGATGTCTGGCCCAATTCATCAGCTGAAATCACTGTGTACTTTAACCCTCGGGAAGCCAAACTCTACCAGCAGACTGTTTACTGTGACATTTCAGGTAAAGACTTCTTCTGTGTGGTAAACTCAGGTTACCAAGTACCTAGAGCATGAAGTGATAAAGTGTGTGTGTGTGTGTGTGTGTGTGTGTGTGTGAGAGAGAGAGAGAGAGAGAGAGAAAGAGAGAGAGAGAGAAAGAGAGAATATGTTCGGGCTATGTGCAGTGTATGATATCAATAGGGGAATGATGGAGTCAAGCTAGGCATGTCACACTTCTTTCTAGTACAGATCAAACTTTGAAGTACATTACAATTGTGGTGTGGTGGGTGGGGATGGGAAACCATGGGTCTGGGTTACCCTTTGATTTTTAGAGCAGTAAGAATATTACTTGACACCAATTCTCACAGTGTTATATCACAATGTTATATTTTGTTCTTTTTATAGTATTTGGCTACTTAATATTTTCCTTTTTAAGTTTTTATCATAATAATGCATGCCAAGTGAGATGGGAAGGCAGCCTGGCAGTGGCCAGAGCCACAAGGAGGGTGTACTAGTAGGGTGACGACCTGATGGCTTCAGGAGGTTGGATACATATAGAGGAGTTAAGCAGAAAAGTAAATATATTGAGGATAACAAGAGCCAGTGTTTTTCACTCTCGAAGGGAGGAGATACAAATATGGGAAGGAGGAAGCCTAAGATGAGCCCTTTGGTATTGGAATGGAATTGGAGTTATCACTATGAACTCAGGGTTGCTGATATGCATGGATATAGAAATAAATATAAATATATGTATATGTGTATATACATACATATGCTTAATTCCTAGCTATGTTCATTGAGATATCATGGAAGCTTTGAGACCCTAATAGCAATGAGCACAGCTAGCACCCGAAGGCTGGTTTCTAAATCCCACCCTCCACTCAGAAGGAACCTTGAAGAATTGATTGATTCTAGAACTGAGGCAGAGAAAGAGCAAGATGAGCCTGGAACATCCTTTTGTGCTGGAAAATAAGGAAATGCATAAAGAAAGACAGATATGTCAAAATGACACAGAAGCCCGCAAAGAGACTCTCCCTGACCAAATTTGGAACAAGTCGAGAATCAAAATAAATAATGACACTAATAGATTATAATCAATTGAATAAACAGGAATCTATGAATCTACTCAATAAAATTTGCCATTTGGCAATCATAGTAATAACCAATTCTGGTGAAAATCACCAATGGCTTAAAAACTAATAGGTGAAAGGGAGGTGTGGAACAGGCTTTAACATAGTCTCGAAATATTCTCCCTCAAAATACTTACTAATCATAAAGAGGAGAAAATTAACTTTACACTAAACAGACCTGGTAGATGTCATTTTAGTTAATACCAGCAAATAGAGCAAATCAATATTGTGTATCACCCGCTAGGATGCAAAGAAAACACAGCATGTCTTCAATGATATTAGGACCAAAATACCTAACTTGAGTCTAATAACAAGGAAGCATCAGACTAACCCAAATTGAAGGACAAAACGAGATGACCGGCTTGTAATCTTCAAAAAATATCAAAAAATTTAAGAAGAAAAGACTGAACAACTGCTCCAGATTGAAGGAGACCTGGGAGACATGATATCTGGGTGCAACATGTGAGCATGGATTGGATCCTTTGCTACAAAGGGGATTATTGGGCAAAGGATGTATAGAAGTTCTTTGCACTACTCTGGAGACTTTTCTGTATTTTAAAGATGTTTCAGAATTTTTAGAAAAGCTGATGCCAGTAAATAAGTAAAACATGCATATAGTAATATGAAGCTAAATAACAGTCTGTTTCTCCAGTACTGCTTCCAAGAAGTGCCTTCACGTGTTTCTTGTGGTGGTAATGTCCCTTGCTGATTCTGTGCTTGTATGGCTATTTGTTGATTTATCCATTTTATGTACTACTTTTGAGTCCTCATTATGAAAGATGAAGATTTAGTTCACCTCTGTCTCCTCTACCGCTTCCTGGGCTTATTGGTTTATAATTTACATGCAATGAAATTCACCCTTTTTTGGTGTACAGTTCTGTGAACTTTGGCAAACCTAAACAGGGATGTAACCACCTCCAAAAGCAAGTGTAGAATATCTCCATCACCCCATAAAATTTCCTCATGCCCCTTTACAGGCAATTCTATCCCCCACCTTAGCCCCTGGCAATCCAGTGATTTTTATTATATTTATTTTATTTTATGAGTTTTATTTATAGCCTTAAATAACTTTTATTTATATACTTAAAACTATATTTTTGGATCCATCAGCTCTACAGTATCTCTGGATGTATAAAGATATTGGAACCCCTAACCTGCCCACTGCAGTTAACCCTATTTCTCCCTCTTCTGTGAGTTATTCTGCTTTGTGTTGTCATGGTTGATAACCACATTCAAGTCTTCTATTTCGTCTACATAAATTTTATACACTGAAGGGTCAAATTGTATTCTGAGATTACATTTTATATTCTGTTGGTTGAGTGTTCTGACCCTTAGACCCTCAAAGAATGTCCTTAAGGTCTGTATCTTGTAGATTCTCTTTCTTTACTGTCCACCACTTAACTATACCTTGTTTTAGCTTACTTCATAATTGACTTGACTCTTTTGTACAGCTTTTGGTATTTTTCCCCCCTGTGGTTTCTAATTCCTCATTTCTTTATTCCGATCTAATTTCAGAATTCATGTTCTTCTTCTCCTTGAAGACATTTCCTCAGAGCCCACCAGCTTTTTATTCTAATTTAGATCAGTTACCTCCTGCACAGTTTTTATCCAGGAATTTTTCTTTAATTTCCATGTGTGTTCCATTATATCTTTTGACTCTCACTTTGCTCAAGTAACTTCCTCAGAAAAAGTGTATCTAGGTGGGAAACTTTGACCCTTGCCTGCAGGAAAATGTCTTATTCTGCCTCCATACCAACTTGAGAGTTTAGCTGACTGTAGAATTCTAGGTTCAAAATAATTTCTCCTCAGAACTTCGAAGCCATAGTGCCAACTTTATTGTAAAAATTCAGAAGTTTGAAGGCCACCCAATTCTCCTTCCTTTATAGGTGGCCTTGTATTTCTCTCTCATCTTTTCTAGGGTTTTTGTTTTCGTTTTTTTCCTTTTTTTGTATTTGGGGTCTGAAATGTCATGAAGCTGTGTCCAAGAGTGAGTTTTCCTAGTTCGTTTTCTTCAGCTTTCTATGGGCCATTTGAGTCTGGTTACTCATGTGTCCCTTCCAACTCTGGGAAATTTTTTTTTTACATACTTTCCTCCTTTTTCTTTCTTTTTTTTTTCTTTTCATTTTATTCTTCCGGAAATCTTAACATTCCAAAGTTAGACCTACAGGATTGATTATCTGTTGTCAAACAACAAGATTTTTTTTTTTTTTAAAACATTGTTTTACATGTCTTTATTTATTTATTTATTTATTTTTTGCGGTACGTGGGCCTCTCACTGTTGCGGCCTCTCCCGTTGCGGAGCACAGGCTCCAGACGCGCAGGCTCAGCGGCCATGGCTCACGGGCCCAGCCGCTCCACGGCATGTGGGATCTTCCCGGACTGGGGCACGAACCTGTGTCCCCTGCATCGGCAGGCGAACTCTCAACCACTGCGCCACCAGGGAAGCCCCAAACAACAAGATTTTAATCCTCAAACATGAATAATAAATAATATTAAATGCCATTTAAAGCAATTAAATAAGGATGCCCAGAGAAATACTGACATTTATTAGTCAGAAAAATCCAGGGTAGCGGGTATGCATTCATAGGGTTACTTCCAATGTCTTCTGGTCTGTGGTTATCTGTTTGTATATAAGAATAAGAAAATGAGTTTAATTTTCAGGGTAGCTAGTGCTACTTACTTCTGCTGTTTAATGTGTAGGTCTCCCAGGAATGTAACCATGGTGATTTTAAACTTGGGGGGAGAGTAATAAGAGTACACAATCATTAGTATCCCCAAGTGCAAAAATTCCACTATTCTGCAATATCTTGTTTTCAGTCCATATCTATGGACTGTTTTCAGTCCATATCTGTGCAGTTACTTTTCTCTTTGTGTAAAGGAGTCAGGCAGTCTACAGGGGGCTGCTTAACCCAAGACTCTGCCACCCTCCACCCACCCCAGGTATGTATCCCTTCCTGATGATATTTCCTGCACCTTCCCTGGATGTAACCATCACCTTGACTTTTATGATAGTCATTTTCTTGTTTTCATATATAATTTTACCACCTATGTATTCATCCCTAAGCAAAATAGTGTAGTTTTACCTGTTTTAAAAATTTATATGTTGAAATCATACTCTATGTCTTAAGCTGTTAGCACTAGGAAGATAAAGCCATTCAATAAATACTCATTAAATGAATGAGCAAATAAATGAAAAAAATTAAGGAATGAGTGAATGAATCCTAGTTTGATCTGCTCTCTCCCTTGCCCATGGATGCTAGATTCTCAAGATGGCCCTAGAATGAATGAAGAATGGACTAGGAGTTTCTGGATTGACAGGTCTGTTTTCACACTTCAGACCAGCATCATCTAGCCCGGACTTCTTTTTTTTTTTTTAATAAATTTATTTATTTTATTTATATTTATTTTTGGCTGTGTTGGGTCTTCGTTGCTGTGTGTGGGCTTTCTGTAGTTGAGGTGAGCGGGGACTTCGTTGCTGTGCACAGGCTTCTCATTGTGGTGGCTTCTCTTGTTGCAGAGCACGGGCTCTAGGTGCACGGGCTTCAGTAGTTGTGGTACATGGGCTCAGTAGTTGTGGCTCGCAGGCTCTAGAGTGCAGGCTCAGTAGTTGTGGTGCATGGGCTTAGTTGCTCCATGGCATGTGGGATTTTCCTGGACCAGGGCTCAAACCTGTGTCCCCTGCACTGGCAGGCAGATTCTTAACCACTGCGCCACCAGGGAAGCCCCTTCCCTGGACTTCTTAATGGATCTGGAGGAAATGTTGGTATATCAGTGTTCAGACATAGTCTGGAAATGGTCCAGTGGCCCCCACATCACAGGTGCTGGGACCTCCCTCCCAACAATGGCTTCTCTGGGATGTTGTGCTTGGCCATATTCCAGGGGGCTGGCTGCTCTCCAGGAGGTTCCCAAATATTACATAACTACTTGCATTTATCTATTGTTTCCTTTGCAATTCTGAATTCTGCCACAGAATTCACATCCTGGGTAAACTGAATGGTGTAATTTTCCATCTCCATGACATTCTTCTTTATTTTGTTAGTGGTTTATTAAAAGATAGGATTGCCAGGGAAGGGTTTTGTTTACATAGTAATTCCATATTGTCTTCCCTGTAAATTCTGTGCAATTCTGTGTCTTTTCAAGGGCTGATGCTGATTCCTTACTATTATCTTTAAAGGTTGGTAAAACTCCTGGTTTTAGGCCACTAAGAAATACTTCTTAGGCAAATAGAAAAGCTCCTTCCCTCGTTTTGTTTTGCTTTGCTTTTGTTTTCCTATATGCTTTGAGCATATAAAAGCAAATACATATAGATATGCTTTTCCTCATACCATTTTACATAACTGACAGCATACTTTACACAGTAGTTCTAACACTGCTTTTTAAATATTTCTTAGAGATTATTCCATAACGCTAAATAAAAAGGGACGATTATTTTTCATGGTTGTATAGGAATTCTTTGTATTTACATACCACAATTTGACTTCTCACCTTTTGTCACTGAGAAATAGAACACAGATTCAGAAATGTACATAACGTGTGCTGTGGTAGGCAGAGTAATGGCCTCCCCAAGATGTCCATGTCCCCAGCATCTGTGGATATGTTACTGTGTATATGTTACATTGCATGGCAAAGGGGAATTAGGGCAGAAAATGGAATTTAGGTTACTAATGAGCTTACCTTAAGATAAAGACAATGTCCTGGGTGGCTCAATAATAATCACAAGGGTCCTTAAATGTTCAAGAGGGAGGCAGAAGGATCAGTCTCAGTGTCGGAATGATGCCCTATGAGAAAGACTCTACCAGCCATTTCTGGCTTTGAAGCTAGAGGGCCAAAGAATTCAAGCAGCCTCTAGGAAAGGAAAAGGCAAGAAAATGGATTTTCTCCTAGACCATCCAGAAAGGAACGCAGCCCTGCCAACACCTTGATTTTAGCCCAGTGAGACCCATTTTGGATTTGGACCTCTAGAACTTTTAAGATAGTAAGTTTGTATGTTAAGCCACTACGTTTGTGGTAATTTGTTCTAGCAGCAGTGGGGAACTAATACCACACATGTACAGTATAACAAATAATTATAGGCAGACATTATGTAATTGCCACCAAGATCAATAATAGAATAATTCCAGCCTCAATAAGCCCCCCTGTGTATTCCTTCCCAATCACACTCCCTTCACCCCAACCTCTCCCTGAGATAATCACCATTCTATCCTTCATGATTATTATTTCCTTGCTTTCATTTATAGCTTATACTCCCATGTGTGTATAACTAAACATTACAGTTTAGTACTGCCTGCCTTTGGAATGTACATAATTGGAATCAATCTGCATGTCTCATCCACGTTGTTGCTTGTAGCTCTAGTTGCATTTCATTTTCATTGTTGTATAGTGTTCCATTGTGTGAATGTATGTTCAGAGACAGGAAGTAGCAGGGAAGGCCAGTGTCATTGGTTTTGGGGAGGCCGCTCGGGATGCATGAAATTTAACCCACATCTCCAACTACAACCTTTTCTTCTTTTGAAAGCTTTTATATCTAGTCACCATGAGTACAGAGATGCACAGAAAGGCATAGAATTGCCTTCAGAAAGGCATAGAATTGAGTGGGGGGAAACTGACACATAAATCAACAGTTACGTAATGCCATACAGTGAATGAATGATAATAGTTGAAAAGAATACAGGACACACAGCTTAGTCTTGAAATATATGTTAGTCAAGTGAAAAAAAGGAGGGGCTGGGCACAAGAAGCAGGGAAACACTTGTGAAAACACATAGAGAAACACTATGTAAAAATATACCATGAGCATGAAATGACAAATAACTGCAAGTTCCTGGGGTGTGAAACAGAGAGAGACAGAGAAACTTGGGAGGGGACAGGCAGGGGCAGGAAATGAAGCTGGAGGCTGGTGTAGTAGGTGGGAACCAGTTCTTGGAGGGCTGCCCTTGTCTGCCCGACTAAGAACCTCAGACTTCACCCAGAGTGAGTAAGGAATCACTGAAGGGCTCTAAGCAGGGGAGTGATCTGCTCAGACATGAATATGGCAAATACAACATCATTAAAATCTTTTCAGTTAATCTGAAACTGAATTTTTTTCTTCATTTAAAATTTTCATATTTCCTTAGAAGTAGTTAAACCTGTATGTTAGATATTTATAAAGACTTGCTGATAGTTTGATCTAGGTCTCAAAACTGATCTTTCATGTATCTTGACTTAACAATGGAACGTGTAAATACCTGATTTAATCATGAAGATTGCCTTTTAAAAAAAATGAAACTCAAAGGGAAACTACACATATTTGGTTTGGATCACCATATGGGAACTTCAAAGGAAGTAACACTTTCTGATTTCAATTGTGAAATATATTGCTAGATAACCTCGTTAATGGGTGCTTCAGAGTCAAATGCAGAAAAGCAGCATGTTGGAAATGACTCCAGACATACCCGCTTCCTTTAAAGACCCAATTAATATGAACCTTATTGTCCATTTTCATTCTGTGCATCATAAGAGAAACATCTGAATTTTTAGCACAATTTGAGGCTTTTGAGTTTAATCCTAATTAAACTAAAGAATGGAGATTTAGGAAAGGAAAAGCTAAATCACCCCAATCATTAAAAACATTTTTGGATTTTCAGAGTAATAAGTGAGTAATACTCTACATATTTATAAGCTGTCTTTCTCAAAACTCATCAGATTGCAACCTGATAATAATATAAAGTATCTTAGTCCTATGAATGAGAAATTATTTTCTGGATCAACTACTTTAGATTATATTTACTTTAAATTGCATTTTCAGTTATCAAATATTTCAAACATAAAGAAAAATACAGGGAATAATATACCAATGTCTTTTATACATACCCAAATTTAGGAAAACTTGAACAAATAGAAACGCCCATGTTTTTGGTCAGGAAAATCAACATTATAAATAGGTCAATTCTCCCTGTAAATGCAATGTGATCCCAATGGTAATATCAGTAAGGTTGTTTTTTTTAATTGGGTGGATTCTAAAATTCTTATGGAAGAAATAAATGAAAGTAGGGTTGCCTAGAAAATTCAACAAGAATACTGTGGGAGGACTAGCTCCACCATATATTAAAACATTAAAACCTATAGTAAATACAGTTGTATGTATGGTTTATGAACATGAAGAGAAAGTAGCCATCAAATCAATATTTATTTTTCTTTTCAACCATCAGCAGCAGCAGCAGCAGCAGCATGTCCTAGTCCCCTAAATCCTACCCTCCCCCAAATCCTTATTTCCCAGTGTCCTATGTGAGCAAAATAAAAACCCTAATTTGCTTAAGTCACTTTGTTCTGTTTATCTTTTGATGCATAACAAACCATCCTAAATTCAGTGGCTTCAAACAACGAGCAATCACTTATTTTGCACAGATCTGTGATTCAGGATTCAGCAAGTACAGCTCTCTTTGCTCCACATGAAGACAGCTGGACACGCTTGAAGGTAGAAGCTGATTTCATTTTTTAGCTCATCCATCTATATATCTGGCATTTGATCCTGGCTGTTGGCAGGGACCTCAGCAGGTTCTGTTTGCTGGAACCTATCAGTGGCCTCTCCATGTGGCTGCTTGCTTCCTCATAGCGTGAACAATGGACTGAACTGTTGAGATGAGAAATCTACTGCAGTCTAATTTTAATTTCTTTAGGTTATCTGTCTTTCTGTCAGATTGATATTAAGAATTACTTTATGCTTTGATGTTCTACAGTTTCACTGAGATGGATTTGCCTTTATCCTACTTGATATGCTTCTTTAATTTAAGAACCTTTAATCAATTCTGGAAAATTCTCAGCAATTATCTCTTCAGTGTTATTTTCATCTCATTATCTCAATTTTTTCCTTCTGTAAATTCTTTTAGATATATGTCTTTCCCATGGAATTGCAGAGTCTTTTAACTTCTCCTAATATATTTTTGATTTCTTCATCTCTGTATGATACATTCTGGGGTTTTTTTCCCAAGATCTTTCTTCTAGTTGACTAATTCTTCAGCTATTTCTACTCTGGTATATTTATCTATTCAGTTTTTGTTTCATCAACTTGATTTTTCAGTTTTAGAAATTCTGTTTGGTTTTAATACTTTCATTTTTGTCTCCTTCAAATGGTTTCTCTTTCTTCATTTACCTCTTTAAAGATTTTGAGAATGCTATGTTAGAGTTTATTTAAGACTATTCTATTATCTCAAGCTCTTGGGGTACTAATTTGCATGTTTTCGGTAACCACTGATTTTCCTCATGTTGATTCTTCAGATGGCTTGAAATGTTTGTGTTGTTAGCTCATCTTTAGCATGTGCTATGGAATGAATGTTTGTGGCCCTGCTCCCTTGCCCCAAAATTCATATTTTGAAACATAATACTCAATGTGATGGTATTTGGAGGTGGGAACTTTGGAGGTGATTAGGTAGAGGGCAGAGCCTCCATGAATGTGGTTAGTGCCCTTTATAAAAGAGACCCCGGAAAGCTCCATTGCCCATTCTTCCATGTGAGTGAGAAGACAGCATCTGTGAAGCAGGAAGAGGGCTCTCACCAGACATTGGATCTGCCAGCACCTTGATCTTGGACTTCCCGGCCTCCAGAACTGTGAGAAATAAATGTTTGTTGTTTAAGCCACCCAGTCTGTGGTATTTTATTACAGCAACCCAAACAGACTAAGACAGTATGGGTACTGGATCATGGAGGTGTTCCTTCAGAACAATTTTTTATTTCTTCAAGACTTTACAACTTTTATTTTCACAGCTTCTGATTCTTTCACCTATAATATAATATAAATTTGGATCCCATACCTATACATGGGACTTGGATTTCTCATAGGGGCCTTTTCCCCCTATTCAGATTGCAAGGTAGAGGACAAGCTTTGTCACTGCTCCCTTAGAGCAATAGGTAGAATTTTTCTAGTTTCCTTTTTAGAAAGAGGCATCCTTTCCAAGGTCCTAAATTTATGCAGGGATCGAAGTTCAGTTCCTCATTCCCAGATAGGAACAAAGCCATATGCCCTATTTCTATGAGGGTGTTTAAACTGAAGCCATTAGACCATAAGGCTGTATGTACTTGAAAAATCTCTGAGTTCCCTTTTTATTTCTAGCACCTGGTGTTTTCCTTTCTTTCTTTTGGGCTTGGATAAGTATTAAAACTATATGTTTGTCATACTTTTAATAATTTTTTTTTTGTATTTGAAGTGGAAGGATGTGCTGAGTCAGCTTACCCTGCCCTGTTGTCAGAAGTTAATATAGTTAACAATGTTCATATCTTTCTTGAGGTAATATCCTTAGAGAATCTGCATAGAGTCACTCTGGCTGCTCATTAAAAATGTAGGTTCTTGGGTTTCACCTATGTTTTTTGAATTAAAATCTGTGGAGAGAGTGCTAAAGAATATTTTGACAAGGACTGAAAATTAAGTGTGTAACTAGGTTGCAAGATACAAGATTTATATAGAGAGAAATCAATTATGTTTCTAGACAATGAACAATGGAAATTGAATTTTTAAAAAGCAATATTACTTATAATACAATAGCATTAAGAAATGTGAACTACTTAAAGATAAATTTGACAAAAGTTGTGGAAGACCTGTACACTGAAAACTATAAAACATTGCTGAGAGGGCTTCCCTGGTGGCACAGTGGTTGAGAGTCTGCCTGCCGATGCAGGGGACACGGGTTCGTGCCCCAGTCCGGGAAGATCCCACATGCTGCGGAGCGGCTGGGCCCGTGAGCCATGGCCGCTGAGCCTGCGCGTCCGGAGCCTGTGCTCCGCAACGGGAGAGGCCACAACAGAGGCCCGTGTAGTGAAAAAAAAAAAAGAAAAAAAAAAACCACATTGCTGAGAGAAATTAAAAACCTAAATAAATGGAGAACTGTACCTTGTTAATAGGTGGGTAAATTAAATATTAAGATGTCATTTCCCCCCAAAATTCATCTTTAGATTCAATGCAATTCCAATAAAAATCCAAACAGCTTTTTCTTGGTAGAAATTGACAAGCTCATTCTAAACTTCATATGGAAATGCAAAGAATTTAGAATAATCCAAACAACTTTGGAATAGAAGAACAAAATTGGAAGGCTACTATGACCTGATTTCAAGACAACTTCTAAGCTATGGTAGTCAAGATAATCCAGCATAATATCCCCAACTAAAAATTCTTAACTTAATCACATCTTTTGTCATATAATAGTCACCTTTTTTGCCATATGAAATAATACTTATAGGTTACAGGAATTAGGACGTGGATATCTTTGGGGGCCATTATTCAGCCTACCACAGATCCTATGTGGGTGCCCAGTTGTTTTAGCTCTTTATACTGTGTGGTCCACCTTTCTGTACTGATTTTCAACACCTGCTCTGTCATAAGTCAAATCTGCATATGTGTGCATTTATTCTGAGTTCTGTATTCTGTTTCCTTAGTCATTTTGCACTTTCTGCCCCAAGACCACACTATCATAATTACAATAGATTTACAACAGACTTTAATATAGGAAAGGGCAAGTCCCCTCAATTTATTTTTCTTTAGTAACGTCTTGATTGTTACTGGCCCTTTGATTTTACACTTAAATTTTATAATGAACCATCAAATTCCTCCAAATTTTACCTACTGGCATTTTGTTTAGTAGAGCATTAAAATTATATAGATCAGTTTGAGGAAAATTGACAATTTTATAATATTGAGTCTCCCATTTCAAGAACATAACCTAGTTCTCCATTTATTTAGATCTTTCCTAGTATCTTTCAGTAAAGTTTTACAGTTTGTTCCTTGAAAGTCTTAAGTATATTTTGTTAGATTTATTTCTAGGTACTTTATATTTTTGTTGCTATTGTAAAATTAATATCTTGAAAATTAATTTTTTGACTCTTGCTGTATATAGAAATGCAGTTGACTTTTGTATTTGATTTGGTAACCATCATTCTTTATCTTATTAATTTTAAAAAGTATTTATAGGTTCCTTAGGATTTTTCAGGTAGGTAGTCATAAAATCTGTGAATTATGACCATTTGTTCTTCCTATTTATACATCCCCCCCCCCTTTTTCTTGTCTTACTGCACAGGAATGGAGCTCAAGTATCATATTGAACATCTAATATATATATCTTAGATGGCAAGTTTTTGAAAGCCCATGGTTACATTTTCTGGTATTTAATGCAATATGATCTGTTGCATTCACAGATTTTAGGGCTGTGAAAGGGGTTCTATAGTACATCTCCCTGCTTCTCATGTGTGAAACCAGGACACTGTAATCATAGATGAGAAGCTTCCCTATTTTAAAAACATTTTAATATTTTGCTCTTCTAATAAGGAATCTGACCTTAGAGCTTACTAGTTCTTTCAAGCTTGTCCATCTTCCTGCCTTTTGCCAAAATCCCTGCTTCAAAAATCTTGTGGAAACATAGCATTTGTAATGTAACACTAAAATTTAGACTAACTCTTACAAACACAAGCCTGGGTATTACTTTACTCCTATTCTGTCCTGGGTTAGGGAAATGGCTAGCTACAAATAAGAAAGTCTCCTTTGAAGTAATTAATAATTCCCAAAGAAACATTGGCTCACTGCTTTTGTACAACACATCTCCTTTTCTCTCTCTCTTTTTTTTTTATTAAGGAAGGCAGTCAAGATAACAGATTGGGAAAGCTTTAAGCCTGACAGTTATAAATAGTCTTGCAGTTTATTCCACAATGTATTTGCAGTTCTATTCCTTTGCCGTTCTTAAAGTTGGATCTCTGTCAGAATACTTTTCTCTTGACCAAGGAGTACAAATCATTGCCTTCAAAACAGGTTTGAAGATTAAAACTCTAAAATAATGGAGTAGGGTGATAAGGTTTGGGCTCTCTGAGAATTTTACTGATGCTCTAGAGTGTTGTCAAACCAACACTGATCTTTAGAGGAACTTCTTTCCCAGGGATCACATGGATTGGGAGAACCCTTTGAATAAATGAGCTGTTTCCAGATATTGCTAAGATTGCTCTTGTTTCTTGTAATCAAAGCAATACTTGCCTAATGACCACTGTGTTACCAAGCACTAGAGGGGACCCAGAGACAAGTATTCTTGTCTTTAAAAGGACAGTCATGGAGAGGAAGCATTAAAGATACAGACGCTGAATAGCAATAGAAGACAGTGGAACATAAAATGTCACAAGGCATTATTATGATGATAATAAATTAATATTATTAATAACAACCAATAATATCACTTGGTTGTTCAAAGTGTATTTGCTCTAATACTGAAAATTACATCTAACAGAGCATCAAAATAATTTTGAATGTTCAAAATGTTACACACAGAGCAAATACATAATTTTTCCCTAAATAACTTGAAATTTTAGTGGTGCAAATTTAAGGAAAACCTATTAAATTATCAAATATTTTCGAGTATTGATTTTTGAGGGAGAACATGGAAAGACAGAAACCATTAAAACTGTTGATGTTTTTGTGTAAATTAGTACAACCATTCTAGAAGACAATATGGCCATAGCTGTCAAACTGTCAAATGTGTATCCTTTTGTTCTGGCATTCTACTTCCTATAGTGGTGGGCTGGGTAATTTAACTCCCTCTCTCTCTCTCTCTCTCTCTCTCTCTCTCTCTCTCTCTCTCTCTCTCATACACACACACACACACACACACACACACACACACACACACACACACGCAGAGCAACTAAAAGAATAAAAGAACGAGACAACATATATTTTTTAAACTCGTTAGAAAGCAAAAGAGAGCTTCCAGGACAGTGAAGGATTTGGGGGCCAAGATCCAGGAGAAGAAAGAAATCAAAACAATCAGATTTGGGGGGCTTCTTTATCCTTAGTGACACTGACTTTTTGGAAGATACTGCAGAGACTGAAAAATTAAGCAGAGTTAAGGAAGAAAACAGAAGTTCATGGGATGCCCAAGGAGAAAGGGCCCTAGAAATCCCCCATGCTTGAGGGTGGGACCCAGTAAAGTGGGGGCTAGAAATAAGACTAGAAGTAAGTCCTTATAAGAACTAGAGCTCAGCTTTGGATCATTTTTCAAGCATAGATTTGATTAAGACTGTTCTCCACTGGGGTTCCAAGAGTATTTAATCCCTAATGTTCTAAGGTATCTCTTATATATGAGGAATTAACTTCTCTTCTATATGTAGGATAGTACTAGCTACACACCCTTCTTGGGAGAATTGAGAAAATAGTCACTCCAGTGATTTGCTGCAGGGCTTAATTCCGTCACAGAATCTTCAATGGTTAGATTAGGTTATCTGGGATCACTAATATCCCCTAGTCACCAGCCAGAACCTGGAAGAAGATAACATCTTAGTGTTTCAAATTAAATCTACAGTTTTTTATATACACTGATCAGCACTCAATCAGAAATAACCAAGTATATGAGGAGGTAGCACAGTCTGATAGAACACCAAGATAAACAATAGGTGCAAACCCATAGAGAGCCAGGTGATAGAATTTCCAGACACAGATTTTTTAAAATGTTCTTACTAAAGATAATATTGAGCAGAGACCTGGAAACTACAAAAAAATCCAATAGGAAGTCTAGCATGGAAAAGTTATGATGACAAATTAAGAACTCAGTAGATGAATTTAATAGCCTGTTAGGTATGCCTAGAGGTAGAATTTGTAAACTGGAAATAAGATAAATCAAAGAAAATAGCTACACTAAAGCATATAGGGACAAAATGCAGGAAAGAACATAAGAACTGAGTGGAATGTGGTAAAAAGTTCATATACGTGTGTGTGTGTATATATATATACACTATATATATATATATATATATAAAGAAATGGGAAAATTGAGCATAAGCAATATTTGAAGAGATAATGACTAAAAAAATTTCCAAATTTGATGAAATACATTCATCCACAGATTCAAAAAGTTCAATAAACCCTAAGAAGGATAAATGCAAACCACACTTGGGAACATTATAGTAAAACTGCTGAAAAACAAAGACAAAAGGAAAATCTTCATGCAGTCAGAGGAAAAGATGTATTATCTCAAATGAGCAATAAGACTATAAACTAAGCTCTCAACAGAAATGGTGGAAGACAAGAAACAATAGAATGGTATCTTCAAAGTGCTTAAAGAAAACATAGGAAAATTGATCATAAATGTACTAAAGGATATTAATTACATTGTAATTTGTTGTAATGAAAATTTGGAAGCCACTTAAATATCCAATAAGAAGGACTGGTTAAAAATATTTACTACATCTTTAGGTGATGATATGTAAAAATGTTCCAGATGTATTGTTAAGTGAAAAAAAGCAGGCTAAATATAATTTATAGCAGATGCTCTCATTTATATTAACAATTCTTAAATATGATTAAATGTGGAAGGATTGGCACCAAAATGCTAACAGTAGTTATCTTTGGGTGGTGGAATTATGATAAAATTTCTACTTTCCTTTTAATATTTTTATAATGATCACATATTATCAGATGCAGATACATACCCCATTTTAAAAGGGAGACAAAAGCAGTCAGTACTTTAAAGGCTTGTGCTCTGTATTGACCCTGGGTGCGTTGTGGCTGTGTAGTAAAGGATACTGTTTAGTGGATTCCATTTCCTCTGTATGAAAGAAGCTGCAAAGTGAGGGTCAGTTAAGACTCCTAGACTCAGATCCCTTAATGCCCTGGCTTTTCCTAAATCTAAGGAAGATCAGTGTGAACAAGGTCTCTTGGAGCCCCGTGGCAGCGCTCATCTTATGTCATTCTTCTCTGATTTAGAGAAATTATTTTCCTTTATAAAAAACTTAAGGATACAGTTAAGATTGGGTTAAATTTTTTTAATTGTTTTTTTTCTGCTAAAATGTCAGCCTAGATTGCAATATAAGCTTTTCCCTAAAGTTAAGAAACTAACCAGTATTCTTGTTTCTTAAAGATAAGCTAAATCTTCAGCATTGGTTAAATTACACTCCCTCAGTCCATTGTAGGGAGTTGTTGCAATAATCTTGACTGCTTACATTAATAAGAGGTTGTGGGTAATCTGGGGTAATAAAGCATCACTGAGGGTAATAAAGTCTGAATTGTTTTTACAGGCCGAGAGATCCGTCTGCCCCTGCGAATCAAAGGGGAAGGAATGGGACCAAAGATCCACTTCAACTTTGAGTTGCTGGATATTGGAAAAGTTTTTGTTGGATCTGTACATTGTTATGAGGTAAGCACTAGAATTGTGCATTGAGACGCAAAAGTACTTGGCTTTTTTTGTTTTATGTGTGTGTTTTTATTGATAGAAAATTTGTGACATCACGTTTTTTCCATTACTCATACCTATTCAGACCCCAAACAATCGAACTCCTCCTCCTCCCTCCCAGCCTTGTTGAGGGAAGCAACTTTTTCCATCCTTTTCAGCCTCTCTAGCTTTATAAAAAACATCAAAGTCATAAGTTAATTGGTTTTATCATCATCATTTTGTAAATTGCAAAGGGGGACACTATAAATACGTCTCCCCATCTATTTAATGCTTGATCTCTGACAACATAAATCCTACAGATCAGAGGATAGAGAACCTTTTACATTTTCTGGAATGTCCTAATGAGGGTAGCTGTTTTCACACTTCAGAAGTTTCTCTAATTTAAAATTTTAATTAATTTTCTCTGATTTAAAAACCAATCTTCCTGATTTCTGGAAGAGATCTCCCTGCTTTGTCTTTCCAGTTAAATAGAAAATGATTTTTTACATGATGTACCCATGGGTTCGTGAGGATCAAAGTTACTTCAGTGTCACTTCATCACTAAATTCATATCCAGGACACTTGTTTACACTATATCAAACTATAACCATTGAAAGTTTATTGTAGAAAGATTCCTAAATTGTAAGTGTTTATATTTCTATAGAGGTAACAATAAAAGCATTTATTTAATGAGTGACAAATAGGTGTCAAGTTCCATGCCTTATTATGTGTGCGTGCCTACGTATGTGTGTGCGATTTCTAACTCTTACAGAACTATGAGTGGTGGGTTTTACTGTACCTGTTTTTACACATGAGAAATATGAGGCACATAGTGGTTAATTCAGTCAACATCCTCACCCTTCATGTATGTTGAGCACATATGCATTAGTTCACTGGGTCCTCACAAAAACCCTATGAAGAAGGCACAACGACTATCCCCATTTTATAGCTGAGGAAGCTGGGGCTTAGAGAAATTTTACTAGTTAAGGTAACCCTACATACTGTAACAAATAAATACAATAATATATCTATTTTGTTCCTAACATAAAGTCTCAGACAAGCTTGGTCATCAGCAGATGGCTCTCCTACCGCAGAGGATCAAGAACTCAGCCTCATTCTATCTCATGGCGCTCCAACCCCTAACATCTGAGTTGCAAGATTGTAGTCTCACATGTATCACACTGGCAGTAGGAGAAAGGCATGGAGGGATGCACATGAGAGGTTTTGTTTTGTTTTTTTTTACGGTACACGGGCCTCTCACCATTGCGGCCTCTCCCGCTGTGGAGCACAGGCTCCGGACGCACAGGCCCAGCGGCCATAGCCCACAGGCCCAGCTGCCCCGCGGCATGCGGGATCCCCCCGGACTGGGACAGGAACCCGCATCCCCCGCATTGGCAGGCAGACTCCCAACCACTGCACCACCAGGGAAGCCCCACATGAGAGGTTTTTATAGGAGGTAGTAATGGAGGTGGCATGTATCACTTTTGTTCATATCCTGTTAGGGTCTGTAACTGCAAGGCTGGCTGGGAAATGTAGTCTAGCTATACGCACAGGAGGAAGAGGATATGGGTTCAGTGAATGGCCAACCTGACTCTGCCACATTTGTTAAGTAACTTGGCAAGGTCACACAGCCTGTAAATGTTAGCGAGCCCCAGGGTACTAGGGCCCTACATTGTGTGGGAAGAGAAAGCCCTTTGCTGGCTTTTCAATCCCTTGGGCTCTCATTATGGGCAAATCTGGTCTACAACCAATTCAGCTCAGCCTAAGCATGGGAGGTAAGTGCCCAAGTGATGTTGAGAGCTTCCTGCAGTGTCATTTGTCCTCACATTCATTAGACTTAACGATGGGCCAAATGGGATGATTTGAAAGGTAAATAGAGATGTTAATGTCATGGAATATACATAAGATGAGATGGAATATAGGGAAGAGCATAACTTAAATGAAGTAATCACTCACATGACTAACATAAAGTGAAAAGTGGCACAGCTACTATGTTGCATTGTCCTGTATTGCATTCTGAAAAAAATGGTGACTTAGGGAGGGAAAAAAAGGTATAAGAGTTCTTATTAAATTAAATTGTTCTTATTAAATTGATACTCTGCCTGTACTTTATCCAGTGCAAATTTCCCTCACACCTTACAGACTGTGTCTTATGGATGCCACATTGGAAAAGAACCTTTAGTTCTGATGCAGAATTGTTATCGAGTCCAAGCTCGCTCTGCTGGCTACACAACAAGGCAATAAATTGGGAGACAAGGTGTTGAGGCAAGGAATAGTGACTTTATTCAGAAAGCCGATAGACCAAGAAGATGGCAGACTAGTGTCTGCAAAAAACATCTTATTGGGGTCTGGATGCCAGTTTCTTTTATAGGGCAGAAAATGGGAGGAGGTGAGGAAGTAAAGTAAAAAGGCCATTAGTTTTGCAAAATATCTCTGGTTGGGCTTGGCCAGCATCAGGGAGGGGATGTGTTAATTTCCTCTTTTCTGCAGCCATTCACAGATGGGAAGGGTCAGATTGTCTCCCTGTGAGCTGAACAAAGGCACTTTAGTTTAACATTCAGGCAGAGGGGCAGGGCGCCCTGAGGCAAGCCATTAGGTATGATTATAATAACAAAAGCAATGAAAAGCAAAGGTTAAATAAAAGAAACAGATCCAACATGGAGTCAGATTTTGCTCTTCCCTGTTACAAAATGGATAGGGTTTCTCTGAATGTAATAATAATTTCTTACAAATTTTAACAGAAGTGTCCTTGAGACCATCACTTCCCACCCTCCCATAATTGAACAGTAAAGCAAACCACAGCCAGCTAAGTAAGTGTTAAATGAGGTGCTGCATCAGACTGGACAGTTTTGAGAGCTGTGCAGTGGCAGAGAAGGACATGGTAAGGTGCTTCTTAGGGGAATATTTTGCACTCTCTGCGTATTTAGTGCTGATGCCTCATTGCATCTCTCTTTCAATTTATTACATTACCTACTTGAAACAAATTTGAGTAACTAGCTATTGCTGTTAGTCATTGCTGAGCTTAGCAGATACATGAAGACTAACCCCCAAGAGTATGCTATTCCCCAGTGTAATTTGAAGGAAAACAAATGAGAGGTGAAGTTCTACTATAAATTTTCCCCACTCCAAGGAGTTGAACTGCAAGGGTAAGGGCATTACTAGTAATCACAAGGTGTCAGAACTGTATTGTCAAACAATTTGCTGGATTCTGTGTACATAAGTAGTTGGGGGAGAAGAATGAAATGCATATTCTCGAAAATAGAGGAACTGGCAACTTATAGGAGATCTGGGTAAAACAAGAAAAAAGGCAATCCGTGCACCAGCTCAGAGAGAAGAACATGTGTCCTTCGAGTTACCATTAACACCTTTGAGTTGCCTTCAAGTTATCACTAGTGCATATCAGTTGCTTCTTAAGCACAGGTAAATCTTAAACCCGTTCTGCTTAGCACTGGGGACATAAATAGCAATCACTGTCTTTTATGAGCACTCTTTGTCATGCACTATTCTAAAAGTTATGCAATTTAATAAATGTCATTTTCACAGCAATCTGAGAAGTTAGTAATACTTACATTTTTTTAAACATCTTTATTGCAGTATAATTGCTTTACAATGGTGTGTTAGTTTCTGCTTCATAACAAAGGAATCAGCTGTACATATATCCCCATATCTCCTCCCTCTTGCGTCTCCCTCCCACTCTCCCTATCCCACCCCTCTAGATAGTCACAAAGCTCCCACTCTCCCTATCCCACCCCTCTAGATAGTCACAAAGCACCGAGCTGATCTCCCTGTACTATGCGGCTGTTCCCACTAGCTATCTATTTTACATTTGGTAGTGTATATATGTCCATGCCACTCTCTCACTTCGTCCCAGCTTACGCTTCCCCCTCCCCATGTCCTCAAGTCCATTCTCTACATCTGTGTCTTTATTCCTGTCCTGCCCCTAGGTTCTTCAGAACATTTTTTTTTTATTCCATATATATGTGTTAGCATACACTATTTGTTATTCTCTTTCTGTCTTACTTCTGAACATTCTATTTTTAGTTTTTTAAGGAAGCTCCATACTGTTCTCCGTAGTGGCCGTATCAATTTACATTCCCACCAACAGTGCAAGAGGGTTCCCTTACTCCATACCCTCTCCAGCCTTTATTGTTTGTAGGTTTTTTGATGATGGCCTTTCTGACTGGTGTGAGGTGATACCTTATTGTAGTTTTGATTTGCATTTCTCTGATGATTAGTGATGTTGAGTGTCCTTTCATGTGTTTGTTGAAAATCTGTATATCTTCTTTGGAGAAATGTCTGTTTAGGTCTTCTGCCCATCTTTGGATTGGGTTGTTTGTTTTTTTGATATTGAGCTTCATGAGCTGCTTGTAAATTATGGAGATTAATACTTTGTCAGTTGCAAATATTATCTCCCATTCTGAGGGTTGTCTTTTCGTCTTGTTTATGGTTTCCTTTGCTGTGCAAAAGCTTTTAAGTTTCATTAGGTCCCATTTGTTTATTTTTATTTTTATTTCCATTTCTCTGAGAGGTGGGTCAAAAAGGATCTTCATGTGATTTATGTCATAGAGTGTTCTGCTGATGTTTTCCTCTAAGAGTTTTATAGTGTCTCGCCTTACATTTAGGTCTTTCATCCATTTTGAGCTTATTTTTGTGTATGGTGTTAGGGAGTGTTCTAATTTCATTCTTTTACATGTAGCTGTCCAGTTTTCCCAGCACCACTTATTGAAGAGGCTGTCTTTTCTCCATCGTATATTCTTTCCTCCTTTATCAAAGATAAGGTGACCATATGTGTGTGGGTTTATCTCTGGGCTATATATCCTGTTCCATTGATCTGTATTTCTGTTTTTGTGCCTGTACCATACTGTCTTGATTACTGTAGCTTTGTAGTGTAGTCTGAAGTCAGGGAACCTGATTCCTCCAGCTGCATTTTTCTTTCTGAAGATTGCTTTGGCTATTTGGGGTCTTTTGTGTTTCCATACAAATTGCAAAATTTTTTGTTCTAGTTCTGTGAAAAATACCAGTGGTAGTTTGATAGGGATTGCACTGAATCTGTAGATGGCTTTGGGTAGTAGCGTCATGTTGATTCTTCCAATCCAAGAACATGGTGTATCTCTCCATCTGTTTGTATCATCTTTAATTTCTTTCATCAGTGTCTTATAGTTTTCTGCATACAGGTCTTTTGTCTCCTTAGGTAGGTTTATTCCTAGGTATTTTATTCTTTTTGTTGCAGTGGTAAATGGGAGTGTTTCCATAGTTTCTCTTTCAGATTTTTCATCATTGGTGTATAGGAATGCAAGAGATTTCTGTGCATTAGTTTTGTATCCTGCTACTTTACCAATTTCATTGATTAGCTCTAGTAGTTTTCTAGTAGTGTCTTTAGGAATCTCTATGTATAGTATCATGTCATCTGCAAACAGTAACAGCTTTACTTCTTCTTTTCCGATTTGGATTGCTTTTATTTCTTTTTCTTCCATGATTGCTGTGGCTAAAACTTCCAAAACTATGTTGAATAATAGTGGTGAGAGTGGGCAACCTTGTCTTATTCCTGATCTTAGTGGAAATGGTTTCAGTTTTTCACCATTGAGAACAGTGTTGCCTGTGGGTTTGTCATATATGGCCTTTATTATGTTGAGGTAAGTTCCCTCTATGCCTACTTTGTGGAGGGTTTTTAATCATAAATCGGTGTTGAATTTTGTCAAAACCTTTCTCAGCATCTATTAAGATGATCGATCATACGGTTTTTATCCTTCAGTTTGTTAATATGGTGTATCACATTGATTGATTTGCGTATACTGAAGAATCCTTGCATTCCTAGGACAAACCCCACTTGATCATGGTGTATGATCCTTTTAATATGCTGCTTGATTCTGTTTGCTAGTATTTTGTTGAGGATTCTTGCATCTGTGTTCATCAGTGATATTGGCCTGTAGTTTTCTTTCTCTGTGACATCTTTATCTGGTTTTGTTATCAGGGTGATGGTGGCCTTGTAGAAGGAGTTTGGGGTGTTCTTCCCCCTGCTGTATTTTGGAAGAAGTTGAGATGGATAGGTGTTAACTCTTCTATAAATGTTTGCTAGAATTCGCCTGTGAAGCCATCTGGTCCTGGGCTTTTGTTTGTTGGAAGATTTTTAATCACAGTCTCAATTTCAGTGCTTGTGATTGGTCTGTTCATATTTTCTATATTTTCCTTGTTCCATCTCAGAAGTTTGTGCTTATCTAAGAATTTGTCCATTTCTTCCAGGTGGTCCATTTTATTGGCATATAGTTGCTTGTAGTAATCTCTCATGATCCTTTGTATTTATGCAGTGTCAGTTGTTGCTTCTCCTTTTTCATTTCTAATTCTGATGATTTGAGTCTTCTCCCTTTTTTTCTTGATGAGTCTGGCTAATGGTTTATCAATTTTGTTTATCTTCTTAAAGAACCAGCTTTTTGTTTTATTGATCTCAGCTATTGTTTCCTTCATTTCTTTTTCATTTATTTCTGATCTGATCTTTATGATTTCTTTCCTTCTGCTAACTTTGGAGTTTTTTGTTCTTCTTTCTCTAATTGCTTTAGGTGTAAGGTTAGGTTGTTTATTTGAGATGTTGCTTGTTTCTTGAGGTAGGATTGTAATGCTATAAACTTCCCTCTTAGAACTCCTTTTGTTGCATCCCATAGGTCTTGGGTCGTCATGTTTTCATGGTCATTTCTTCCTAGGTATTTTTTGATTTCCTCTTTGATTTCTTCAGTGGTCTCTTGGTTATTTAGTAGTGTATTTTTTAGCCTCCATGTGTTTGTATATTTTTTACAGATTTTTTCCTGTAATTGGTATCTAGTCTCATAGCATTGTGGTCGGAAATAATACTTGATATGATTTCAATTTTCTTAGATTTACCAAGGCTTGATTTGTGACCCAAGATATGATCTATCCTGGAGAATGTTTCATGAGCATTTGAGAAGAAAGTGTATTCTGTTGTTTTGGGATGGAATGTCCTATAAATATCAATTAAGTCCGTCTTGTTTAATGTATCATTTAAAGCTTGTGTTTCCTTATTTATTTTCAATTTGGATGATCTGTCCATTGGTGAAAGTGGGGTGTTAAAGTCCCCTACTATGCTTGTGTTACTGTTGATTTCCCCTTTTATGGTTGTTAGCATTTGCCTTATGTATTGAGGTGCTCCTATGTTGGGTGCATAAATATGTACAATTGTTATATCTTCTTGGATTGATCCCTTGAACATTCTGTAGTGTCCTTCTTTGTCTCTTGTAATAGCCTTTATTTTAAAGTCTATTTTGTCTGACACGAGAATTGCTACTCCAGCTTTCTTTTGATTTCCATTTGCATGGAATATCTTTTTCCATCCCCTCACTTTCAGTCTGTATGTGTCCCTAGATCTGAAGTGGGTCTCTTGTACACAGCATATATATGGGTCTTGTTTTTGTATCCATTCAGCCAGTCTGTGTCTTTTGGTTGGAGCATTTAATCCTTTTACATTTAAGGTAGTTATCAATATGTATGTTCCTAATACCATTTTCTTAATTGTTTTGGGTTTGTTATTGTAGGTGTTTTCCTTCTCTTGTGTTTCCTGCCTAGAGAAGTTCCTTTAGCATTTGTTGTACACCTGGTTTGGTGGTGCTGAATTCTCTTAGCTTTTGCTTGTCTGTAAAGGTTTTAATTTCTCCGTCAAATCTGCATGAGATCCTTGCTGGGTAGAGTAATCTTGGTTGTAGGTTTTTCCCTTTCATCACTTTAAATATGTCCTGCCACTCCCTTCTGGCTTGCAGAGTTTCTGCTGAAAGATCAGCTGTTAACCTTATGGGGATTCCCTTCTGTGTTATTTGTTGTTTTTCCCTTGCTGCTTTTAATATTTTTTCTTTGTATTTAATTTTTGATAGTTCGATTAATATGTGTTTTGGTGTGTGTCTCCTTGGATTTATCCTGTATGGGACTCTCTGTGCTTTCTGGTCTTGATTGACTAGTTCCTTTCCCATATTAAGGAGGTTTTTAATTATAATCTCTTCAAATGTTTTCTCAGTCCCTTTCTTTTTCTCTTCTTCTTCTGGAACCCCTATAATTGGAATGTTGGTACATTTAATATTGTCCCAGAGGTCTCTGAGACTGTCCTCAATTCTTTTCATTCTTTGTTCTTTATTCTGCTCTGTGGTAGTTATTTCAACTATTTTATCTTCCAGGTCACTTATCCGTTCTTCTGCCTCAGTTATTCTGCTATTAATTCCTTCTAGAGAATTTTTAATTTCATTTATTGTGTAGTTCATCATTGTTTGTTTGCTCTTTAGTTCTTCTAGGTCCTTTTTAAACGTTCCTTGTATTTTCTCCATTCTATTTCCAAGATTTTGGATCATCTTTACTATCATTACTCTGAATTCTTTTTCAGGTAGACTGCCTATTTCCTCTTCATTTGTTTGGTCTGGTGGGTTTTTACCTTGCTCCTTCATCTGCAGTGTCTTTCTCTGTCTTCTCATTTTGCTTAACTTACTGCGTTTGGGGTGTCCTTTTTGAGGCTGCAGATTTGTAGTTCCTGTTGTTTTTGGTGTCTATCCCCAGTGGCTAAGGTTGGTTCAGTGGGTTGT
The DNA here is from genome assembly GCF_964270905.1 of Leucopleurus acutus. Lineage (NCBI taxonomy): Eukaryota > Metazoa > Chordata > Mammalia > Artiodactyla > Delphinidae > Leucopleurus > Leucopleurus acutus. The sequence continues at coordinate 14,084,325 of NC_139162.1, read as the reverse complement.
GTAGGCTTCCTGGTGCAGGGGACTGGTGCCTGCATTCTGGTGGATGAGGCTGGATCTTGTCTTTCTGGTGGGCAGGACGGCGTCTGGTGGTGTGTTTTGGGGTGTCTGTGGACTTATTATGATTTTAGGCAGCCTCTCTGCTAATGGGTGGGGTTGTGTTCTTGTGTTGCTAGTTGTTTGGCATAGAGTGTCCAGCACTGTAGCTTGCTGGTCGTTGAGTGGAGCTGGGTCTTAGCGTTGAGATGGAGATCTCTGTAAAAGCTTTTGCTGTTTGATATTATGTGGAGCCAGGAGGTCTCTGGTGGACCAGCGTCCTGAACTCGGCTCTCTCATCTTAGAGGCACAGGCCTGACACCCAGCCAGAGCACCAAGACCCTGTCAGCTACACAGCGAACAAGATGCACTGTGGTGCTTGGCCCCAGGCGGCAACTACGACTGCTGCCCGGGTTCCCTGGTTTCTCAGTAATACTTACATTTTACAGATGGGAAAATGGGCTAGAGAAGCCAAGCAGGTTCTGCAAGGTCACACAGCTAGTCAAGTTGGTGGAATAGCTGGGATTTGAACCCAGGCATTTGGCTTCTGAGACCCTGGTCATAATCACTTTTCTACGTGGTCTTTTTAAAAGGAATAAAGGATGAAGCATAACTCCTATGACCAGGGAACATAGGATGAGGGAGATGGGAAATAAATGTAAAAAGATGAACAACATATCAAGTAACACTTAGTTATGTACCTCTTTTGGTACATCATCCATCTTCTCTTGGCAGGAGTGGTTGTCTTCCTTTGCAAGAGCCCCTGACTGTATCCTACTTATGCTCTTGATTCCTTCTTCTCTGCTCCTGAGGAGGCACCCTGATCTAGTGGACCCCCTACATCCACCCAGACCCTATTACCTTGGTTACCCAGTCCCCTTTTCTTATTACAAAAACAAACATGTAGGCTGGGCCTTAAGTGTGCATTATTCTCATTTAATAGTATAAATAGACTAGGTCTCACCTACCATACCTTCCTGCAGCTTTGCCACCCTCATTTTCTCTTTTTTACCACTAATCTTCTCAAAACAGGAATCTAGAATAGTCAGCCACTATTTCCTCTGCACCTACTCACTCCCTAAACATTTGTACTCCAGATTCTACAATCACACTCTATTGAAATTACTTTCTTCTTCAAGGGCAGGGATGGCCTCTAATTAAAAATTAAAAATCTATAGAATTTTCTCAAAGCTTATTCTCCTTAACCTCTATCCCCATTCAACCCCTTTTGAAAGTTCTCTCTTGGATTTCTCGGTTCCTGCCATGCCCCCCATACTTTTCTGAATCTTTCTTCATCATCTCCTCTTTTTTTCCTCCAGTGCCTTGATGTAGGTTAAAGGTACTTTCTAAGTAGAGAGAATGACTGTTCACCCATTCAGGTATAAGCATTGGCAAGGAATAGAGATTGTATTTTAGAAGCCGAGGAATAGGACTGTGTGGCTATAGTACAAGTTCATGGACAGACTTGTGGAAAGTGACAGTGGGAGTGGTAGACGGAGCCAGCTGTGGAGGCCTCTGAATGCCAGGCATGAGCTTTGTACACACACCTCGTGTACAATCAAATATGGGCAATGACTTGGTTCCAGAACATTAGTATACAGGAATAAAACTTTTCTGTGTGGGACTTCCCTGGCAGTCCAGTGGTTAAGACTCCATGCTTCCACTGTTGGGGGCACACGGGTTCCATCCCTGGTCGGGGAATTAAGATGCCTCACACAGCACTGCGCAGCCAAAAAATAAAAACAAAAAACCGAAACCAGACAAATGAACAAAAAACTTTTCTGTAGTAAATCAGTGGCTTACATAAGCATCCCAAAACAGTTATCCATCCATTACAGTTTGAGATGAAAATATCACAATAGGATGAAATCTAATGGTACAACAAAGAGAATCCTTGCAATCTGGAATCCACAATAATAGCTTATTCTACATTCTTCAAGCTACGTTATAAACATAGGCTTAGATATTTCTTGATCCTCTATTGTAGCTTGCTTTTTATTTTTCAGCATGTCACTTAATCCCAGCCTTCTCATGTGTATAAGAGAAAGACCTACCTTCCCTTGGTTACTTCAGAGATAGAATCAAAAAAAAAGGTCTTTTAAGGGTCTTCTTCAATAGATGTGATTATGATCAATCTTTATAGCATGAATATAATGCATATGACTAACTCTATTTTAAAGAGGAGATTAAAAAACACAAAATTACTTTCTGGCTTCGGATTCCTGTCTTCAAACATTCAAGACAGAAGACTGATTATTTTTCCCCTGGAGTTTTTCTGTGGTTGTACTTCCTGCAGCTGTTTCTGTGTTGGTGCTTATATGAAAATAAATCAGAGGCCCGTTGCCTACCTTTTCATTCTTGTCTTTTTGATATAGGCAGTACTATCCAACAAAGGCAGCATTGATGCCCTCTTCAACATGATCCCTCCAACTTCGGCTGTGGGGACCTGCTTTGTTTTCAGTCCCAAGGAAGGCATCATCGAACCAAGTGGAGTCCAGGCTGTCCAGATATCCTTCAGTTCTCCCATCCTGGGACACTTTGAAGAAGAGTTCCTGGTCAATGTCAATGGATCACCAGAGCCTGTGAAATTGACCATTATGTAAGTTACTTCTACAGGTAATGTGGAAACTGAAGTTTTTACCTAATGCTTTCTTAAACTTCAAAACTAGAGTACTTTACACATTAATGGAGAATTACTAGGTTGCCAAAATATTTATTCTTTTGTTAACAATATTGATACCTCCCTGAAAGTAGCAACAATTTGATTCCCTACTGTTTACTTTTTAAAATCCAGGCACAGAAGTAAAATGTAAAAATAAAATCCTTTCATAAACTTACTTTAGAAAACCAAAACTAGATCATGTCTTGAATGTCCATAACTGTCTTTGTTGATATGACCACATCAACATACTGGGGTGTTTTAAATTTCTACCAGTGTTTCTCTAGTGAACATGTTTAACTTATTACTGTAGTATGGATGCAGATGGTATTTTGGAATCTGGTTTTTCTGTAAGCTCTAACCTTATAAAATAAGAACTTAAACACTATATTAGTTTCTACTTACTCTCTGTTTTAGTATGTTTAGGGAAAGTAGGTTATTAACACCTGGATAAAATTGAAAAGTTTTTTCAACCGATGTTGCTGGAACAACTGGATATCCACATGCAAAAGGATAAAGTTGGACCCCCCCAAACCTCAGACCATATACAAAATTAACATAATATGGGCCAAAGACCCAAATGTAACAACTAAAACTGTACAACTGTTTAAATAAAACACAAGTGCAAATATGCATGACCTTGGATTAGGCAAAGGTTTTTTAAAGATGACACCTAAGTATAAGCAATCAAAGAAAAAATAAATAAATTAGACTTCATCAAAATTTAAAAATTTTGTGCCTTAAGGGATACTATTAAGAAAGTGAAAAAACAAACCACAATATGGGAGAAAGTATTTGTAAATCATATATCTGAAAAGGGACTTATATCTAAGACATATAGAGAACATTTACACTCAGTAATAAAAAGGCAACCAATCAAAAATTGAACAAACCATCTGAGCAGACATTTCTCTGAAGAAGATATACAAATGATTAGTAACATGAAAAGACTCTCAACATCATTAATCATCAGGGAGGTGCAAATCAAAACCATAATGAGATACAACTTCCACTTCACACCCACGTGGGTGGCTATAATTTAAAAAATGGAAAATAAGTGATGGAGAGAACGTAGAGAAATCAGAACCTTCATACACTGATGATGGGAATGTAAAATGTACAGCCACTTTGGAAAACAGTCTCACAGGTTTTCTCAAGTAAACGTTGAGTTACAATATGACCCGGCAATTCCACTCCCAGATACATACCCAAGAAAAATGAAAATATAAATCCATACAAAAACTTGTACACGAATGTTTATTACAGCATTATTCATAGTAGCCAAAAAATCCAAGTGTCTACCAACTGATGAATGGATAAACAAAATGTGGTCTTTCCACACAATGGAATGTTATTAAGACCATAAAAAGGAATGAGAAAAGAAAGAAAGGATGTACATGCTACAACGTGGTACAATGAATGAACCTTGAAAATGCAATGACAGGTGAAAGAAGCCAGTCACAAAAGACCATATATTGTATGATTCCATTTATGTGAAATGTCCAGAGAGAGTAAATCTGTATATGGATAGGAAGTAGATTAGTGGTTGCTTAGGGCCAGGGGTGGAGGTGGGAGATAGAGAGTGATAGTTAAAGGGTATGGGGTTTCTTTTTGAGGTGACGAGAATGTTCTAAAGTTAACCCAGGTGGTGGTTGCACATATATGTGAATACTATACAAAAACCATTGACTTATACACTTTAAATGGGTGAATTGTATAGCATGTGAATTATATTTCAATGAGGCTGTTATTTTTTTTAATTTCCAGGAGCCTATAATTCATTCATTTCATGGGTGAATTTTTTAAACCTCTGATCTCTTCTCCTGAAGATCCCAAACTAGTAATGCATGTCACTAGCAATGTCTGAATAGGTTAGGGTCTACTTGGTTTTTCCACTGTGAATAATAGGGATTAGGAATCTCCTAGGAACTTACAAGTAAACTTGGACTAGTTAATACTCCAGGTGCTCTGTGGAGGTTAAGTCTCTTGTTTTATCCTCTGCACCTTACCATTCACACCACTCCCATGCCACTTTCTTATTTTGGATGTTCATTCCTTGTTTCTTTCAAAGGAAAGGAAAGTCTGACTGTGGAGAGAATGCTTATGTTCATCCTAAAACTAATCACAAATTGCTAAGAGAAATATTCTTGTCTAAATTGCATTTGTCCAAAGTGTTCTAGCGCTTCAAACCACAAACAGTAATTTTGAAAACTTGGCAAATATCTAGTGTCACAAATAAATGTCTAATGATAAAGGGTGAAATACATGTATAATTTATTATTTATTTCCAGCTCCACACAGTAATACTGATTTTACTTACGACTTTGCCAGGAACTCTTTCTTGAGCCTTATGGTCCAAGAAGTCTCTATAAAGTTAACATTGTGGATTCTGTAATTTTGTTTCTTATTCTTTTATTGTTGGGTAATCTTCTTTCCTTAGTACCACATAATTTTGGCTAGTATGCCTTGAAAGATCAGAACAGTTGCTGTTTCTATTGATTTCTCCAGCTGCATGACACCGTATTTTAAGTGGTTGGATAAACAGCACTGTAAAGTTAATGTGATTTTTAAAATTACCCATGAACAGTTTTGTTCCCTCCTATTTTTACATATGTGATTTTATACAGTTTAACTGTAGTATATTTCGCATTCAACCCGTTTCACATAACATCATAATTCAGTCACTCTCTTAGTCTTTAAAATTCTAATTTTAACAGACCATTGCTTTGATGGAGGGCACCCACCGTCTTGGCAGAGACTATCCTAATGTTCAGGATCCCTGTTTGAATGAATGTGACAGTATCTAAGTCCGGTTGGTATTCAGCTGCAGTTCCCCTAGTTACATGTGCCTTTGAACAAATGTGATTTAACTCTGGTTTTTTTCTGCTTCTACACTGATTAAATGACTGCTTTGTGCAGTTTTGTGATCTTTCTTATTTCTGTAGGCTTTTGTGCATATCAGACACTTTTGATCTATTTGTTACTTTGGCCCGGCCAAAACTTCTTTTACAAGCCAAGTATCTAATCTGTGGGCTCCTTTGACTTATCTCAGCTGGATCCTAATTCCTTGCTAGGTACCAGCTGCTCCTTTTGAAACCACTTTGGATCATTAGCATGAAATAGAATAGATGGTCCTGGGAAAGGCTTTTAGAATTGAAACTTGCTGCATTGATTCTTTGTTGTCATCTCTCCTCCCAGGCTTTCAACAGCCTCTCACCACATTATCATCAGATCTCTAGCAGCCGGAAGTATCACTAGGGCACCAAGTGCGTTCAGCATCGTGTGACACACCTTCATCACCAACATCAGGGTCTGGGTGAATTAGGAGACTCATGCTTAGTGAGGTTTCTGGTATTTGTGTGTCTATAACTTTTAAAAGCTTGGCACATAGATGGGGAATTATTTCAGTTCTTACCTTTGGTCTAGAGATTTTAGGGACATGGACCACAGAGAAAGACAAGAATAAACAAATATCTGATATATTGGTTTTCTATTGCTGCTTAATAAATTACCACAAACACAGTAGCTTAAAACAATACAGATTTATTATTTTACAGTTCTATAGATCTAAAGTCCAACACAGGTCTTACTGCGCTAAAGTCAAGGTGTTGGCCAGGGCTGTCTTTCTTTCTGGAAGCTCTAGGGGAGAATTCATCTCCTAACCTTGTTCAGCTTCTTGAAGCTGCCCACGGTCTTTGGCTCATGGTCTGCCTCCTCTATGTTCAAAGCCAGCAAAGGCTGGTCGAGTCCTTCTCACATTGCCTCACTCCTACCTCCTCTTCTGTCCCTGTGTTCTAATTTTAAAGACCTTTGTGATTACATTGAGCCCACCTGGATAATTCAGGCTAATCCCCTTATCTTAAGATCAGTTAATTAGCAAACTTAATTCCGTCTGCCACCTTAATTACCCTTTGCCATGTAACCTAATATATTCACAGATTGTGGGGATTAGCACATAGACATCTTTGGGGACCATTATGCTATCTACCACAACTGAAGTCAGTTAGAAGCTGTAGAATCTCCCTATTGTTTATTTTAAGCTAGAGTGTCACTCCAAGATCATGAGCCTTGTATGAGAGGGAAACAAAACAACAACAGTTTAAGAGTCTTTAAAGGCCACCTGTTCCAGTCTTCTCTTTTGTACGTTAGGAAAAGAAACTGAGGCCTACAGAGGTAAAGTGATTGGCCAAGATCACAGCTAGTTGGTGGTAGGAACTGGATTAAAACAGTTTTATAAAAGTGTGGGCCAAGGAATACTGGTATCATTGATAGTCTTTGATGTCTATTATATGATTAGACCTATAATTTTTTCTTGCCTGAGTTAATAAATTTTCATGATATGTGTCTCATCCACATTAACATTTTGTGCCATTAGTTCAGTGATGTGTCTGCCCTGCCTCATCATTGATAGCAGTATGGTGGTAAGTTAACCATAGCGTCGTTTGCTAAAACGAAAGGTTTGAGAGTGGAAAAGGAATTTTCAGAACCATTGGGATAGACCATTATCTCACAGTTTCCTTAAGTCCTAGATGATGCTATAATTGAGTTAATGCTAAATTATGGTTTTCAGTACTTACCTCTACCCACTTCTTGATTGTTACCTTGAATTCACTGGATTCTCTTTCCACTCCCTTAACTTGTATTCCTACTTTCAGAGGCTGTGTCATTGGACCTACCTTCCATTTTAATGTTCCTGCTCTGCATTTTGGTGATGTTTCCTTTGGTGAGTACTTTTCCATTTTAAATTAGAAATTGAGAAGAATTACTTTTCCCTCCACATGGAAGGAGGAAAGTTTACAAAGAACTTCTCTTACCATTTTGTGTGGGTAATAGCTAAGAGGGTCTAGAATTGTTCTTCCTCTGCAGAATTTTGGTGCTGTTTCCTAGTTTATAGGTGAATGTTATAGCCGTGTCTCCTGGATACTAGTAGTTGTCAGGCCATGACTGTCCCCCCTCTTCCTGCAGTGGAACAACAGAAAGCTTTATGCTTTATTCCACTGTCTTAACATTCTGAACATTCTATTTATATGCAGATTCTGGTTTGCCACTTTGGCTACACAGCAACCTTTCCACAGAGATGCTCTCAGTATACCTGTGAGCTCGGTGGTGGTTTAATTCAGGTGTTTTATCACTGCAAATTGATGACTCTTCTGTATGTTTGTATAGTCTTTTTACTCAGTTGCTTCCCTGAGTCATTTTCTCCCATCTAAACTTCCCCAATAATAAAAATGATAATAACAACAGTGGCAGCAAAATTACCCATTAAATGATTCTTTCTTGTAGTCCAATTACTGCTAAGTAATTACATGCGGTACTACATTTAAACGTTTTAGCAATCCTAGGAGAAGGCACTCTTTAAGGTCCCCATTTTAGAGTTGGACGAACTGAGCATTGGAACAGTTAAATAACTCCCAAAGGTCACACAGCAGTGGCAGAATTAGTATTTCAATTGAGATCTGTCTAAATCATATACTGTCAACTTGGGTGTTGAGAGTTGCCCCCAGAGAGGCAAAAATTGGCTCTTGGGTGTTGAAAAAACTTAGATATAACAATGGTTTGTGTTCCTTCAAAGTTCCACCCTGCCCAACAGAATCTTATTCCTTAGTATTTAATTTCTCTTGTTAGGTAGAAATTGTCTAATTTAAATCATATTTAATTAACTGATTTGACTTGATATAAAATTCATTTATCACAGCGGTTCTTTTTAGGAGGTGATGACTTTAAAAAATTGAGAAACGCTAGTCTAAATCTTTATTCCATAATTCTTTCCATTTTGCTCTATTGTTTCCCATTTTAACTTTCAGTTCTCTTGCTTCATTTCAAGTAGGCCTGTCTAACTTGGGGAAAAATAGTTCTTTAGAAAAAGCTGATTCATAATGCCTTTATCAGTTGCTTTAACATTTGGGTGTTATGAAAGTTTCTAAAACTCAGAATGTATTTATTTATACAATGCTCCCACCCTGATCTACATTATATTGGGTAAGGCACATACCATAGGAAAATCTATATAAATGAAGTTGAATGTCTGTTCATATAGAATGTGAAAATGGCTGGAGAGATGTTACGGATTTGTAGGGCCTATCTGAATGATAGACTCTTTTGAAGGAAAATGAAAGTGACCTACAACTTAAGGGTAACTGTGACTGATGCACAATAAGAGGGGAGTTTGTGTACCCAAAGACCTATGCAGTGTACTCCAAACACTTCAAACTGAGTCCATGGAGAGCTCTGAGCAACTGGTACCCACAGCAGCATACCCTTCCACAGGCATTTAAACACAAAGTCCAGTCCAAGTACATTTGGAAGATGTGCCCTTTGTCGTATGCCCTGGAGGGAAAAAACAAGTCAAAGTAAGCACCTCAAATCAGTTACTCCAAGAAATCTCCACTGACTTATTGTCTAGAATGTGCCCTATTGCTGAGCTCTGACATGTTAATGTAAATACTGTGCCAATGATAAGCCAGTTATCGAACCCCATGAATATCTGAAATGCTTTTACCTAAAATCCAAACATTTTAAAACATCAAAGCCCCTAATAGTACATTTCCATAGAATATGGCAAATGTATATCCCCAAGATGCCACTGATTTACTCAAAATGCTGTATTTGATATTGGCAAGCTCTTGGTCACACAATGGGTAAAACCATGTATGCATGCTCCAAGGCTAGTTAGGTTTTTCCAGTAACAGTCTTCCGTTTGGTCCTCTCTTATCCCTAAGGATACAGGAAGGGCCAACACTGGGTAATTTATTCATAGTTTTCTTTCGCTATAGAGATAATAATCAACAGCTGTTCCTCATAGTTGGTAAAGCTAGAAGTTTTGCTAACTAGCTTAGGTGAAAATTAGAAATAGTTTATTTTCCTTTTGTATAATATCTTACTGAACTATTTGATGATACAGCAGCTAGACTCTTATGACATAAGAGGCTAGAAGACACTACAGAGCCATGACCCAAGATTTCCCAAGTCTGAGATACGAGAACTTACCCTCCTGAGTCCACCTTCAAAACCCAAGTTGCCTTTTCTTTTAGTTTGGTTGTGGATTCCTTAATCTTCTCTGCATTATGACAGGAAATGTTAATAAAAACATACCCTTTTTCTTGCCAATAGGAAATCTAAGGTTTTCAAAACACCTGGTCCAGTAAATTCAAGCTACTTTGCTGTGCTTCTGGATTCTTCACTATAATGGCCAAAGTTAGGGGCAGTTTTGTAATAATCTTTCAAAATTGTCTTATGGTATATTTTCAAATTCCAGAGTTGGAACTAAGGTCCTCATGACTCCAACACAAAGTATCACTTATTTCTCCAGGTAGATTGGCCTCCTATCACAAAGAAACATGGTTCTTAGGAGAGTTATTTATTTGAAACTATACTCTAAGAAGTGTATATAGTTAGTTCCAGATTCAAAAGAGAAATCAACTGTTACAGGAGTCAGCCAGAAACTGGAGGACTTTTTTAGTTATTTCAGGATGATAGATATATTGTGTGGAGTTAAACGAGGTCTTCAGAGACTGTTGTAGAGCTGGGGAGTAGGTTAAGCTAACTAAAGTTGGTAGTATTGTCCCCATATTGGCAAGAAGGCCCATTCCTGAAGAGGCATCTGTTACAGGCTAGTGTTGGAGACATGGCATTTACTTGCTTAGAGATGAAGATCTAGATCTGGCATCAGGGTCTGTGGGGATCAATGATGTTAGGATATTATAAATACCATAAAGTAGGTGAGAGGTAATAGTACTGTTGGTTGGCATCTAAAATATTTAAAGTATGGCTGTGAATGGCTGTTGGATGACGTGTCTAATAATTAATTCATTTGACTGAAGCTACAGTATCATGAGAGAGTTAAATTACAGAATTTGGGTGGTGATTGTCCCTGAAGGAACACTGAGGCTTTGATAACTCCTCAGATTGGTCAAAGAATAAAACGGACCAAGTCATAACTGGTATTATGCCAGGTGATAGACCAAAATGGGCCGGATAAGTATCTGCAAAGTCACTATTTTTCAGGAGGCACAAGAATTTGCTGAATGAGAATAAGGAATTTGGAAGGCTCCAGGCTTTCAGTGAACTTGACCATTGGATAATTTGGACAGAGAAGTTAGAGTTTGAGGTTAGAGTTGTTGGGATAAATAAATATAAGCATCAAAAAATATACATGATAGTTGTTTCTTCCATGGCCAGGTATGAACTAGCAGTATTTTACTCAAGGGGAAGTATTTAAATTGACTTTAGGAGAGTGTAAAGTGGAGAGTCAGGGCCAAAGCTTAATTGTCATGATCATAGAAAGTTCATAGAAGGGTTGGCAGAAGATATTATAGTAGGCATGGGCAAAGCCTAGACCCGAATAAGTTATCATTAACAGTAAGGGAGACACAATAGGGGATATCAGAGTTGTTATGACTTTATGAAAGTAAATAGAGAATAATATGGCAGAATGATAAAGAAGGAAAGTATACAAGGAAAAGTATGAGAATCAGTAATGCCCGGTATGTAGCAAAATCTTGTTCCATCACTCTTGAGCAGAGTCTTCCTATTTCATGTAGAGTCTGCTTGTTCTGAGGAGCTTGGAATAGCAATCTGTTGCTGAAGGTCATCAATTTCTGGCAGTTTTTTTTTTTTTTTAGCAAACTTCCATTTAAGATCTCCAGTAAGAGTCGTTTTCTACGTCTTCAGCAAGTAATTCAGTTTCTTTGGGTGTCTTTTTACCCAAAGGCTCACCTCTTTTTTTTTTTTTTTTTTGCGATACGCGGGCCTCTTACTGTTGTGGCCTCTCCCGTTGCGGAGCACAGGCTCCGGACGCGCAGGCTTAGCGGCCATGGCTCACGGGCCCAGCCGCTCCGCGGCATGTGGGATCCTCCCAGACCGGGGCACGAACCCGTGTCCCCTGCATCAGCAGGCGGACTCTCAACCACTGTGCCACCAGGGAAGCCCAGGCTCACCTCTTAATTAACTGCAGGGTCAGTTGTTAGAAGGCTCTAAAGAAGACTATTGATATATATTTTTTGATTTTTGAGGTTGAAAGAGGGAGAGTTTCTGAGGGTGAGTTTTTTGGGAAGATTTCTTGAACTTATAGATGAGCTGGTTCTTGACAATGTTTAGTTATGTCTGTATTAAGCAAGCTTGATTCAGATTGATAAAAGGCTTGTAATCCCTAATTATTATTTCCTAGGGTGAATAGTCTGAGTTGTAGAGGGAGCTAACCTGGTCTGATAGACATTAGAACCAAAGGTAAAACTCTTCACCAAAGAACTCCAAGAGCCTCAGAGAACTTGGCCAGTTTAAGATCAAAAATACTATTTTTGTGTTCTACATTTCCCCAGGATTGTAATTGTGAATTTTTTTTATCACATGGTTAACATACTGTAAGATTCTTTATAACTCTTCTATGTAAGGCTGGTATTCCCTAGGTGGGAAAATTATAGAGTACAATGTCTTAGTCACATTTATGGCAGCGGCCTTTCTGTACAGGAAGGCTCAAATCCATATCAAGAATTTACAGACAATTACAACAACATATTTTAACTGTATAATTTTGGCACAGCCCATCTGTATTTGAAAGGTTCTTTGGAGTATGATTTAGACCCATAACTCACTGCACAGTTTTCCTGGAATATGATAGCAGAATGTAAGGCGGAAGCCAGCCACATCCCCAGTTACAGAGGAGAAATTTTGCTATCAACTCTTATTCAGAAATTATCTCATCTCTTTTATGATGGGACCCGTGGTATAAGATTTTTGTCAAAGACCAGCTCATACTTTGGGGCACGTCATAGTTGGTGTGCCAGAGACCATTGACACGAACAGAGGATCCCAATTTTAGGTAATGTTTGTTTTCTAAGTCTGAATTTTTTATGTTCAGAATAGATTGTGAAAATTGTGCTTATTGATCTCCCATATTGTGAATTATTTCTGTAGACAGCTACAAAAGTACCATCTGTTTTGCACAATGCTCTGCTAACACATTTCCCTTTGCTTTGTGGAGATTTTTATTTTACTAGAAAAATTAGGAATCCATTGTCTAAAATAGCCCGTGAATCCCAAAAAGTCTTATCAATTGTAATTTAATTTTTGGTCTTGAGTATTGCTGAATCAGTTTAATTGTAATTTAATTTTTGGTCTTGAGTGTTGCTGTATCAGTTTAACACTCATCTTAGCTAGGGTCCATTCTTTTTTTTTTTTTTTTTCTTTTTTTAACATCTTTATTGGGGTATAATTGCTTTACAATGGTGTGTTAGTTTCTGCTTTATAACAAAGTGAATCAGTCATACATAAACATATGTTCCCATATGTCTTCCCTGTTGCGTCTCCCTCCCTCCCACCCTCCCTATCCCACCCCTCCAGGCTGTCACAAAGCACCGAGCCAATATCCCTGTGCCATGCGGCTGCTTCCCACTAGCTATCTACCTTACTACGTTTGTTAGTGTGTATATGCCCATGACTCTCTCTCGCCCTGTCACAGCTCACCCTTCCCCCTCCCCATAACCTCAAGTCCGTTCTCTAGGAGGTCTGCGTCTTTATTCCTGCTTTACCCCTAGGTTCTTCTTGACATTTTTTTCTTAAATTCCATATATATGTGTTAGCATACGGTATTTGTCTTTTTCTTTCTGACTTACTTCACTCCGTATGACAGACTCTAGGTCTATCCACCTCATTACAAATAGCTCAATTTCGTTTCTTTTTATGGCTGAGTAATATTCCATTGTATATATGTGCCACATCTTCTTTATCCATTCATCCGATGACGGGCACTTAGGTTGTTTCCATCTCCGGGCTATTGTAAATAGAGCTGCAATGAACATTTTGGTACATGACTCTTTTTGAATTTTGGTTTTCTCAGGGTATATGCCCAGTAGTGGGATTGCTGGGTCATATGGTAGTTCTATTTGTAGTTTTTTAAGGAACCTCCATACTGTTCTCCATAGTGGCTGAACCAATTCACATTCCCACCAGCAGTGCAAGAGTGTTCCCTTTTCTCCACACCCTCTCCAGCATTTATTGTTTCTAGATTTTTTGATGATGGCCATTCTGACTGGTGTGAGATGATATCTCATTGTAGTTTTGATTTGCATTTCTCTAATGATTAATGATGTTGAGCATTCTTTCATGTGTTTGTTGGCAGTCTGTATATCTTCTTTGGAGAAATGTCTATTTAGGTCTTCTGCCCATTTTTGGATTGGGTTGTTTGTTTTCTTGTTATTGAGCTGCATGAGCTGCTTATAAATTTTGGAGATTAATCCTTTGTCCGTTGCTTCATTTGCAAATATTTTCTCCCATTCTGAGGGTTGTCTTTTGGTCCTGTTTATGGTTTCCTTTGCTGTGCAAAAGCTTTGAAGTTTCATTAGGTCCCATTTGTTTATTTTTGTTTTTATTTCCATTACTCTAGGCGGTGGGTCAGAAAGGATCTTGCTGTGATTTATGTCATAGAGTGTTCTGCCTATGTTTTCCTCTAAGAGTTTGATAGTTTCTGGCCTTACATTTAGGTCTTTAATCCATTTTGAGCTTATTTTTGTGTATGGTGTTAGGGAGTGATCTAATCTCATACTTTTACATGTACCTGTCCAGTTTTCCCAGCACCACTTATTGAAGAGGCTGTCCTTTCTCCATTGTACATTACTGCCACCTTTATCAAAGATAAGGTGTCCATATGTGCATGGGTTTATCTCTGGGTAGGGTCCATTCTTAGTAGAGAGATAATGTTCCAAATAATGTACTACCTTTTGTCAGAAATGGAATTTTTCCTTTGCAGCCTTGTGATCTTTTGCCCCTAGTTTCCTTAAGTTTACTTTCTTTTTAGGGGCTTTCCAGGTCAGGTGACAATACACATATTGAATGAGAATCAATGAGACTGTCATCTTTTAAATCATTATTTAAGTACCAGGAGAGGTATGAAGGCGTCTCTTTGTACCTTTGAGGCATTCTGGCCAAGCATGTTGTTAATTATTCCAAGAAAAGGCACATATGTGTTGTTGTTGTTTTTATGTACTAGGTGCTAAAGAAGGGAGTATAGAGGTCTACACTGTAAATTACTTGCATTCAGTTGGACTACAGATAGGGTAGTAATTCAGATTTGGTGCAACCAGAAACCTAGGAATAACATTTGTGTTAATGAGCCTTCAGGCTTTAATAAAATAATATCCCTTTTCTTCAGGCTCCTGGATAAGCAATATGGGATATTACAAGTAGTTGTACAAGGAACTGTTCTAGTTAGGAGGTTGTAGTTGGCTTTATTCTCAGAAAAACTTCTAGCTTCAGGGTAGTCTGGGCAATGGTTTGGAAAGACCTGTCTGAATCTTTATAGGATCCACTTCCATAATACACTCTATGTTTGAACAATATTTATCCCATAAATGGTCAGGTAAAACAAGAGTCATTGTTGGGAAAGTTCAGAAAAGTCAAATGTAGCGATCACGTGATTGTGAAACTGACTTTCTAGAAATACCTCTGGAATTTCCAAGAATAATCTTTCAAGTGCCCTTAATCAGACAGTTCTTTTTCCATAAAAGATCTCTTCCAAGTAGATTGGCAGGTGTAGAATCACAAAGGAGACATGAATGTGTTTCTTCCAACAGTCCTAATGTGTAGACAAAAGCTCAGACATGGGGTGAAGTAGATCAGTTCAAAATATCCCCAGCAGTACTGCAGTAATTACTCCAGGAGACCAATTGTATTTTATCACAGTAGTGTTCAACATAGAAAGAGAAGTGTTTACATCCAGTAGAAATATGCATATTTATTCTCTTATGGGTGTAGATCATTCTTGTTCTGAAAATGGTAGCAGATACATTGGCCACCTAGGGAATCCAAAATCAGAGTTCAGTTTATTGTTTACCAGGCAAGTAGGATCCACATCTCTAGGAAAGGAACATGAGTCTCCCTGAACTGAATGTAGGAGGGCTAGAAATAACATTAAAAAGCGGCTTTTTCTAAGGGAGGCAAAAGCCGATGTATTAGTCTCTGGCTGGCTCAAAAGTAGATCGTAAAGTCTCTCTCAGGAGAGGCTATTATTCTATTTTGTGTCATCGACTCTGAGAACATGAGCCTCAGACAAGTCTAGGATGAATTATATAATGTCTTGGCAGGCTCTGGGTCACATGCGGGCAAAACTACAGAGGCTTCTCCTTTCACACACTGGCAAATAAAAAGAGCAAATATAACTCTGTTCTTTGGGAAAAAATCTGTATTTCTATATGAAAATTAATTGTACAATGTGCTTCTAGAATATTACTTAGCAAACTGATTATAGAGACTGCCTCTAGAGAGGGGTCTGGATGTTGATGGAGGGGTTTGTTTCATGTCTATTGTTGTTACATAGTAAATGCATAGTAAGTAGTCACTGAATGAATGAATGAGTGAAATGCATTTATTGATTGTGCAACTGAAAACAATACTGGGGAGAGTTGGAATGAAGCAAGTAGTGTTGAAGTGCATAGACAGTTCATTTAAGAGGTTTGGCAGTGCAAGGGGAGGTTGAAGTTAAAGGGAAGGTCTTGTGGGGCTTTTATTTCTCACGTTACATTTTGTTTTCCAGGGTTTCCTCATACCTTGATATGTTCCCTCAATAACACCTCCTTGGTCCCCATGACCTTCAGACTGCGTGTGCCTGGGGATGGTGTTGGCCATAAAAGCATTTCAATTTGTGAGCAGTATTCAGACAACAAAAAATCATGTTGGAACAAGGATGAAATACCTGTAATGAGACCAAAGGAATTCACTGTCACCCCCAACTGTGGCACCATTCGCTCCCAAGGATTTGCTGCTATCAGGGTAAAGTGCACAGCCTTCCAGCACATGTGGCCAAGCAGCTGAACTGTCAAATAGTTATTGAGACCACATCTAGAGTTTGCTTTATATGCCCGGTGTCAATGGGAGGGAGTGCCTCTAATTCACATAGAAAAGTGGGTCTATTTCTCTAAGGAAATAAACTACTGTAGCAAAAGAAACCAGACCAAATATATTGGGCAAAAGCGCTGACACTGCTCCAGTGGGTTTCCATCAATCTAAATGCATTGCCTTTACCATAACAGTGGATTCTAGCAATTTCTGCTGAAACCACTGCTCTAAACAGATAGTACGCCTATCAGTACTAACATAAAAATATTTAATAACTCGTTGATAATTAGGTCCTGCGTTAGACTCACATCATTTATACCACTAAGTATCCAGATTTATGCCACAGATGATATCCAGTTTATTCATATTTTTAATCTGAATCTGAGCTTCATGGCGAATGTGGATGTGATATTCCTAACAGTGCTTTATATTAAGGTCCACAGTGTGATGCTTTGCTTATGGCCTCACAGTGCCACCAGCAGAATTATTTCACAGCTAACTGAGAAAGATTTTAGCTGTCTTCCCTCACTTACTTTTGCTTCTCCAAACAGTTAGGTCTAGCAATACTGAAGGCTGCTAAATTTAAATGATTTGATCTTTTCTGGAAAAGGAAAAAAATAAGACTTCATAGCTAAGGTTATAGTTTTCTCTTTAGTCATTACCTTTGAATATTTAATTCAGCTATGGTTTTATCCCCCAGATTTGCTTTTAATGCTTCATAATATCTCACCATGAATCTACTCATCCTAAATCTATTCTGGGAGTTTTCAGCTCTTCTAAGGGCTTCTCCACGGATCCAGTGAGGTTTGATCTCACACATCGTTGTAATTTCCCAGTGTTGCTCTCTCAGTCTGTTTGGGCTGCTACTACAAAATACCAGAGACTGGGTAGCTTGTAAACATCAGAAATTTATTCTTTACAATCTGGAAGCTGGAAGTCCAAGGTCAGGGTGCCAGCATGGTAGGGTTCTGGTGAAGGCCCTTTTTCAGGTGGCAGACTGCCGACATCTCCTTGTATCCTCACATGATGAAGGGACAAGGGAGCTCTCTGGGGCCTATTTTATAAAGGCACTCATCCTGCTCACGAGGGCCCCACCCTCATGACCTCATCACCTCCCAAGGGCCTCACCTCCTAATACCATCACATTGTGAGTTAAGATTTCAGCATGTGAATTTGGGGCCAGAGGTGGGACACAATCATTCAGATCAGAGCAGTTGCTAACTGTGACATGCCCAGGAAGAAGTGCAGCTGCAATGAGTTAATTTATTTTTTACTTAGTAATGCTTAGCTTACATATTACCTACCATTCCCCCCCTTTTTGGGGGCTTCTCCCAGATCAGTACAGGAAGATTTTAGAAGACAGAGCATCTATCTAGGAGCCTTCTGCCAGAACCACTTGTTCTAACCATAGCTCAGAGACATAAACAAGGGTTAGAGTCACTCCAGGAATCTGTGCACTGGGGCAGCTGCTTGTCTCCAAATCTGACAAGTTTTCCTTCCAAATGAATGACCCCCCTCTTTGCTTTATTTTTCCTTTGTATTTTGAAAAGCTTTCTCCAAGCCTCAGTTTTCCCTCCTGATCTGCACTTTAACCACGTCTGTGTGGACTTAAAAATTTGCATCCAACAATTCCCTTTCCAACCAAAACAATTTTAATTAGTACCTGATGCATAATTTATAGATAGAAAAGCTGTAACCTACGCCAGAAGCTGTTTTCTACACTTACAAGTATCTCTTCCAGTACAAATCATTTTAAGACAATTAAAAATTGCAACAATGCTTCAAAAGCCTAAATGTCAAGTTTCACAACAGTAAATAAAAACATAGGGTAAAATATACTGGCCAGATACTGTCCTTGGATTAACCTTTCTTTGGAGCTTCTTATTTTCTTCTCTGATAATGAATATGAGAGATGGGGAGGAACAACAAGATTTTGGTTAAAAAAAAAAATGCTATCTAGTTGATTTCTTATGCCATTTCTATAACTGACATTTATTTTGCCATAAGAGAAATCTAGCTGTAGTGTTTTATTGGTGTACTGAATTTTCGTAATTTATATAGCCCAGAGTCGTAGAGATCAATTTAAATTGCAGTAATTAAAGTTTGTTTGATGTTGCATATCCTTCAGGGCCCTGTTTCCCCTCGTGCAGGTGTATGACTCCTTTGATACAACCCCCCTGGAAATCAGCAAACCTATTGTACCAAAAGCCATTTGGTGGTTTCTAACCTGGCCTTTAAAAAAAACTCAGCATGCAGTAACCCCAAAACATAGCTTGTTTAACTAAAAATGTAAAATGCCACACATCCCCTAATAAAGTAGTTAGAAACTGCATTCATCAATGTGGTCCTCCCTTGGCCCCTTTCTCCCCTGTGTGGAGGGAGAGCTGGCCTTTGAGAAGAGCAGTTTTTCACCTTGTTCTTTCCAGGTGACCTTATGCTCCAACACTCTGCAGAAATATGAGCTGGCCCTGGTGGTGGACGTGGAGGGCATCGGGGAAGAAGTGCTGGCGCTCTTAATTACAGCGAGGTATTGCACTCACCTGCTTTCTCTTCCCCAGTCTTCCCTGAGCCGCCAGTAATGGGCTCTTTCTCTAGAAGGCAGCACGCCTACAAGCAGTTCACACTGCGTTTGTTCTGCTTTCCTGGGAGAGGAAGCTAAATCTGATATTTGAGTGACAAAGCTTTAGAACAGCAAATGCACCTTTGGTGGAAATAAGAGGAGGGATGCATGTGTTTTGCAGTGTTAAGAATAATAGTGCTCTTTAATGGGTCTGACTTGCTGTGTGTATAACTGACAAGGTTTTATCAGGAAGAGGTGAACAGTTGCTGTTTCTTATTGTTATCTTTAAAGATAGTACCCCAGAGTTCTGCAGCTGAAAGGGTGAGGCTCGCAGCCCTGCCGTGGAAGATCCTGCTCCTGGACTCTGTCATTATGACTTTAAGGGAGGCTGCAGGCGGCCCCCAAAATGAGGCCCCCGCTAACATCATAAACTCCTCAGAACCATCACCAACTTGTCTCTCCGTTTTAGTAGAGGCAGCAGTGGGCTCTGGAGTCAGGTTAAGATCCTGGCTCTGCCATTTGTGGAGTGGGTCTCCTCAACTAAGTTACAGCCTTTCCGAGGGTGGTATGTCACTTACTGATGATGACAGTGATCCTAAATAAAATCATTGGCCACACTCTTGCCAAAGCAAACAAATACCCAGATCTGGAACTTGAGAGTGTGTATGAAAATACCATCTGAAGGAAATAGAGAAAGGTACTTACTAAAACTCTGACAGTATTCCAATCCCTAGAATTTAGCACTTCCATGAATCTTAGGAAGATGCGCCTTAAAGAGTGTGCAGCCGAGCTGGTTGGTGGGGCCATCATAACTGGCACCATTTCCTGTGTCTTGGGTTTGAGTGAAGTCACAGGGCAGCCCTAAAATAAGGTCAAATTCTTCTTAGTATTCCCTCCAGAGACCTAATTGTTTGTTTAAAAACTCTTTCATCTGGTCCTCTCTATCCTGAAGTTTGACTTTTTGTCTAGTCTTGGTGTATTTTCTATGTGGGTTTATTCTGATACTTTCCAGCCCCTCTTCCCTGCAGCTCTCAGTAGAAAATCCTGAATTTTTAAGAAAAAGGGGAGGGGTGGTTCTAGGAGGCTACGGGTTTCCTACCATGTATTCTCTGTGACCCAGTCAAATACTATCAGTCCTCTCAGCCACAGTGTTTCAAGTAGTAAAGGATAAGCTTTACCGAAATCATTGGGTCAACTGACAACTTCCACTCTAGCTAAAAATGAACACTCATCTGGTGCTAAACCCAAACTTTGAGGTCAACAAGACTCTCTTTCATGTCACTGCTTTTGGTGCAGTCTGTAAGAACTGCTCAGAGACTCTCAACAGAAGAGCTGCTTTTAGAACGTGCTCCCTAAAGTAATTCTCCCAGAGAGCCAGCAGTATGGCTGGCGACACCCACTACCACAGGCTCATCATCTCTTCCCGAGCCATCATGCGGCTCCGTGCCATACCCTTCATTCACACCGTCTTCTGTGTTTCCCTAAGAAGAGTTAATGATGTTAACATCAATCTCTAAAATTACCTTCATTTTACCTATGAGCAGAATAGGACTCTGGGAGGGAGAGCAGCTTGCTCAAGGCTGTACTTGGTAAGGTCAGTACTTGAACCTGGCTCTGACAGATTCAAACGCTAGCACCCCTCAGCATTGCACTATATTGTGATAGTGCAGTAGGGCAGGGCAGACTTCAAGACTTAACAGACACAAAATAAAACCCAAGTCACCTGGTAATAGGCGAGCTGCACACACAGGCCTTCCACTCCTCCCTCCCTCTCCCCCATCACACCCCCTCCACACTGAGCACCACTGTCACAGTGCCAGTTTTGGGTCGAGCAGCTGCCTGAGCGTACTGATCCAAGGCAGCTGTTCTGCATAGGAATTAGAATTATTACCATTAGTTAGATGGTGTGAGCTGTTGCTAGTCTTCAGGGGACTCTGACTGGTCCAAAGTGTCACAGCTAGTCAGGACCTCATGCTGGTGGCATTGGCCCTGTTTGTCATGGAAACAGATCCACAACCCTAAGGAATTTGCGCTGTGGAGTCTCTTTGCCAAAGGAAGGCCAAATATGAAAAACAATGGAAACGTTAGTCATTACCCACAGAAGACAGTGTTTAAGGAGTCCTCCTTCTAGCCCTTTTTTGATTAAAAAGTGGTGATTGGGGACTTAGGGAGAGGGATGACAGGAGAGAAGATTTGAAAATGATTAATGTAGTTATTAGAGGAAAACTACTGTGTGACAGTGACAAATGTGTTTAACTTGGGACTCTGTGTCCTCCATATGTAAACAAGCTCTCCCTCCATCCTTTTGAATTCTTTAATGGACTCCTTCCTTCGAGCAGGTGTATTGTACCTCCTCTCAGTGTGGTTAATACAGAGGTGAACTTTGGGCGCTGCTTCCTGAAGTATCCATATGAGAAAACGATCCAGCTTGTCAATCATAACGACCTCCCAGCGTGCTATCAGGTCCTGCCTCAGGTGAGTTACTCTACCCTTTTTTTTTTTTTGGGCCGTACGCGGGCCTCTCACTGTTGGTGGCCTCTCCCTTTGCGGAGCCCAGGCTCAGCAGCCATGGCTCACGGGCCCAGCCGCTCCGCGGCACGTGGGATCTTCCCGGACCGGGGCACGAACCCGTGTCCCCTGTATCGGTAGGCGGACTCTCAACCACTGCGCCACCAGGGAAGCCCCTCTATCCTTTTTCAGTGTTGATTTTTCCTCAGTTGGATTCCTTCAGTGAGAAAGAGAAGACCTTTGAAAGAGCCATATTCCTGAGCACATGACTGTGTGTAATTCTAATTTTTAACTGTGGGATAACCTGGAGATGGGGTTATAAAGCTATAGCTGGATTGCCACCTGTATGAGTGAGCAGCTGCAGGTGGAAACAGTTGTTAATTTCCCAGGGAAATTGCCTTCTATAAAGAGGAGAAAGGGTCAATTAGGGCAACATGCAGAAGTTGCACCTGCAAATTATTGCCTGTGCATTAACCATGCGTGGGAAATGAGGCAGAGCTAGAAGTTTTCATTTATGTCTATGGCTGTGACTTGAACAGAATCACTAAGATATGGTAATGCAATATTTATAAATGAACTTGTTTGACTGGAAGGCTAGAGATAATATAGGAAGGAGAAAGGAGGAACTGTTTCTTAATGTTTTATGAAATGGATCTGCCCACGTGCCATTACACCTAGCTAGGTGGGAGACCAAGCCATTAAACACAGATGGAAAAAAGATTCAAAAAGATCTGTATAGACTAGAGTAATGAAAGGTGACTAATGAGGGGCACTTTACCAAGGATGAATTTGGGTTTAAAATTCATTTCTGTAAGTAGTACTCTAATAAAAATACATGCAAAAAATCAAATGGGGGTTTCATTTGGCTGTAAGTTCAAAATAAGTTAAAAGACCAGTGAGGTGACTCCGCGGAGCAATGGATAGTGCCATTGGCCTTCCAAAAGACCGGTGTTGAGGCCACAGAACCAAGGCAGGTTTGGGCTGCATCGGAGAAACACAGTGTTCCACAGCTAAAGGAAGGAGAGAGCCACACATCAAAGCAGTGCTGGAACGTTGTCTTCAGATCTTGACAGGGTATTTTTTAATGGCAACTTAAAAAAAAAAAAAGAATTCTGTTTGGAGTAACGAGAATGTCAGTCTCTGTCATCTGGAAATCCAAGTCATATGAGGAGCAAGCACGAAGTCTAATCTGGAACAGAGAAGTAGCTGGGATGAAATAGTTCCCACTAGTCAAAGGTCTACGGTGTAAAAAAGGGAATTCGAGTCATTCTGTGGGTGTCCCTCAGACAAAACCAGAAGCCAAGAATGGGGGTGAGAGGAGACAACTTTTCTAACTTTCAAGTGTTCAACAGCCGAACAGGCTCGCCCTGCAGAATGCACGGTCACCTCAAGAGCTCAGAGCAGAGCCTGAGTCACCCAGGGTGATAGGGAAGCTGTTTGTGCACAGCTGGGCTGGGAAAAGGGTGAGGCACTTGCCTCAAGCACAAAATTTAGGGGAGAGCCAAAACACTCAGTAATCAAGATAATCTATGATAATGTTTGCATGCTACACTTGAAGAAATCAAAACTAATACAAAAAATCCATGATAAGTAAGATATCAAAATAGTAGATAAAGGTGGAATCAGTATTACTGATTTTCCTTTGGCCTCGGGGTCCAGGAAGGCCGGGCAGAGCACTGCTGCTGAGGGAGGCTGAGTTAGATTAGGCGAAGCTGGACCAGACCAGGTGCGGAAAGACCATGGGGTGTCCCGGACTAGTGAAACCGGCACGCTCTGTCCTTCCCTCCAGGAGCCGACGCTCTGAGAAGTGTTTCCCAGTTACTCTAACTTATTTGACCGTGGGAGTTTTAAAGTTTTATTTGTTGTTGTTGTTGCATAAATGCCTAGTAATATGCTGCAGAACAGGGTTCTTAGGAACGTATGTTCGTAAACAGTGGACAACATTCCTTCATTCATTCACCTGTTTCCCCATTTAAAAAACATGTACTGGGGCTTCCCTGGTGGTCCAGTGGTTAAGACTCTGTGCTCCCAATGCAGGGGGCCTGGGTTCGATCCCTGGTCAGGAACTAGATTCTGCATGCCACAACTAAAAAGATCCTGCATGCCACAACTAAGACCCGGCACAGCCAAATAAATAAATATTAAAAAACAAACCAAAAACAAACAAACGTGTATTGAGCATGTATTTTGGGCCAGAAAGTGGGCACATAATGAGGAGAGACCCAGGTCGTGCCCTAAGAAGTTTACAGTCCTTGGAGAAGATGGACGCGTTGATAGTGCGTGGTGAGGAAAGGGACGGCAGGATGCTCCCTGAGGACAGAGCAAGCGCCCAGACTCTGGGGCACTGGGCATCCCTGGGGGTATAAGGATGAGTGTGCAGGCAGGTCAGAGGGTGTGGGCACTCCAGGAAGAGCAACCACAAGTGCAAAGGGTTGGAGGTGGAAACAGTGTCATGTGTTCAGGAAATGCCAGTGGCCTCTACCAATGAAGCGCAAAGGGGTGAAGTGGATGGGGAATAAAGCATGAAGGTGCGGAAGGCCAGTTTAAGAAATTTGGCCATGGGAAGCTGTTGCCCTGAACTAACTCACATTGTGGATGATTTCTGCACTTTGCTGGGTTGCACACTTTGCATTTGGGGCCTTATGCACACCTCACTTAGCCAAAGTTCCTTCTGGCTGAATTGGGGTGCTCATCTCCATTCACCTGCTTTAATGATGATTCAATTCTAAAAGCCCTCCGCAGACTCAGGACAACGCTTGTTTCAAAATGACCTAACGTGCTGTTGATTGCATACTGAGCCTGGGGCTTGCTTTTCCTTCTGGCTTCTCTGTCCCACCAGGTATATCAGGATGCCCCAGCTGTGTTGCTGTCTAGTCCCACCCCCTGCGGGATCATCTCCCCCAACAGCACCGTTCACATACCTCTGGCGCTGGAGACCCAAGTCCTTGGGGAGTACAGGTCCACAGTGTACATCTCGACCTTCGGGAGCCACGACCCCCCTCTGGTGAGAGCCAATTTTCAGAATTGTAGTTATAATTGCCATACTTCTTGCCGGACATTCCAGCCTTCGTATGTAAGGCACTCAACATATTTGCATATCCTCTAGTTGTTGGTAGTTCTAGAGTTTTTCATTTTCACTCTGCAGTGGTAAAATACCAGGGCTGTTACTTCGGGAATCTGTTTGTGGTTACATCTAAAAGTGGTGCTTTATAGCAATTGATTTTTCTCACACACAGAGACACACTTGACCCCTCTCCAGACCTATTAAATCAGAATCTCTGAGGGAAGAGGACAAGCACATCTGTATGTTTAACACGCTCCTGAGTTGTTCCTAGTGCAAAGCTGGGTATCCCTAGCTTGCTACATGTGGGCTCTGAGATTGGTTTTACTCACTGCTCACCAGATATTTTCCTGTAGGTTACTGGATGTATATACAACTATATGCTATAACATATTCTATAATTGGACTTATATCCCAAATTAGCCTACTGAAAGTCTTAGTCTTTCTCCAAGCCTGGGAAGAGAGAGACATGGAAATCTCTCTGCTGCTTGAGCTGAATTGAAGGATGAATCTTGAATCTTGAAGGAAGTTGCCCAACAGACTGTGAATTCCTAGACATCGGGTTTACTTGGAAGCTGGGTGATGTCAACATACATTTGTTTGAAGTGATTCTGATTGCTCAGAGAGTATAATAAACCCAGATTTTGCTTTTATGTCTTCCATATAAGATGCCATAGGTAAGCCACCTGACTTATAAAGCAACATCACTAAGGCAGGCCAACGGAAATGTGCCACCTTCCAGGTACCCTTCTAGCCTACAGTGTGCCTGCCTTGCACAGATGCAGCACATGAGACGGTAGCTTGCTGAGCAGGAAGCACTTTATGAAAGAGAAAGACCCCCTTCCTTGGGCAGACACAGTGCCTGGCCAAGGGCACAGGGCAAGGGGAGGAGAGCAAGGTGGGTTTCAGTCCCCAGCCTGCACAACGTTGCTCAGTGGATGGCCCTATCGTGTTGCTAATACAACAGCAGAACTGAGACTCAGTCCAGCCACATCCAACTCTGAAGTGCTGGTCCTTAACCTCTAAGTGTTCTTGAGGCTGTAGTGCTGGGTGGCATATCAAGGACCATTATTCTGGTTTCCCCTCGGGTGCACGGCTCTGGACTGAGCCAGGGAAGTGGATCATTCTTTTAAGGGAGGAATTCCAGGTCTGATCAGCATGGCCATCCCTGTGACCTTTGACTGCAGAGTACCAGGGAGAAGGGGTGTCGGTTCTAATAAGCACCCTTTTATGTCCCTGCTTTTTATAAAGGGATGCTTAAAAGCTTCTGTTTTAATTTGATTTTAAAGGCCAGCCATTTTCAGCTATTCCTGTGTTCTTTCTCTTACATGGAACGCAGGTATGTCACTTAAGGAGCATTGGAGAAGGCCCAGTTATCTACGTACATCCCACTCAGGTTGATTTTGGCAATATCTACGTCCTGAAGGACTCCCTCAGGATTCTCAACCTGTCTAACCAGTCCTTAATCCCCGCATTATTCAAGGCATGCATGGTGAGTAGATTGTGGAACTGTCACTGAAAACACGGCTCTGCCTATATGTTAATAGGCAGTGGCCTTATTTTGGCAACATGTCTTTGAAAATGATCACCAGAAGCAGAGATTTAAATGGTTCAACTGCATTAAACTATGTTATTCTCATCCCCACTTCCTCTTTACTATAATCTTTTTGTTGATTTAGAAACACAATATACATGTAGTTTGGTAAACAAGCCAATGTATTGACTATAATCCCAGTTCAGGGAGATGCTTCAGAGACCTCCTTACTGAACTGTTCCTGAGCTCAGCCCCGCACTTCCAGAAAACGCTTTTTAAATGTCTCTATAACTGGAAATGCTTCCTTGTATTTAATTTGAAGCCATTTGGCTACAGACTTGTTAGTATGCTTATTCTATTTTTATTCTCTCTTCCTTCTGGCAATATTTTAATGTAGTTTTTAAGGATGTAGGAAATACAACAAGATGGTAGTTTCCAAAAGTAGAAATTAAAGAACACAGCAAAACAAAGATAGATAGAAAAATAGATATAAATTGGTTCTAGAAATGAGTCTATCTTATTTCTGTGTATTTTATAATGACACTTAGATCCACTAGTCTTCTATAAGCTAATTTTTTAAACAGAGATACCAATTTCTTGCAGAATTTAGGAATTTCTAATTCAGTAATTGAAACTATTCTTGATTTTAGAAGAAGTTTTCTAAATTTAAATATAAAATTTAAAATAGTATAGCCTTTCTCCTATTTCCAAATTAATTGACATTTGAATGAGTGCTGACATTTGGTTTCAGCATTTGTCAGATATTCCTTTTTTTTTTTAAATTTTATTTATTTATTCGTTTGTTTTTGGCTGTGTTGGGTCTTCGTTTCTGTGCAAGGGCTTTCTCTAGTTGTGGCGAGCGGGGGCCACTCTTCATCGTGGTGCGTGGGCCTCTCACTGTCACGGCCTCTCTTGTTGCGGAGCACAGGCCCCAGACACGCAGGCTCAGTAGTTGTGGCTCACGGGCCTAGTTGCTCCGCGGCATGTGGGATCTTCCCAGACCAGGGCTCGAACCCGTGTCCCCTGCATTGGCAGGCAGATTCTCAACCACTGTGCCACTGTGTCAGATATTTCGGAAAAATCAATTATTGTTAATTTTATAAAATATCAGAGGGAATAGGATCATAGTTTTCTATCAACTTGTAATGGCTCTTCAGAGTCATTGGTCCCAACTAGGAGCCATTTATCATTATCATTATTATTATATTATCATTTGTCATTACTCCTTGTAAAGATAGTGATTTCCGGTATAGTCACTGCTCTTTTGAACATGCGATTCAGACACAAGCCCACTCTTGATCTAGTGCCTTGTTGATCTTGTATAATGAATAATGTTGAAAGAAAAATCCTACAGAAAAGGGCACCTTCTCTAGTCTTTATCCAGTGAGTCGCAGTTGGTGTGTTTGGTGGAAGCATGGGGTATTGCCTAGGAAATGTGGCTTCCGGTCCAGTTTTGTATGTGCAGAGTTCACAGTGGGTAGGAGGAGTCATCCAACCTGTCTGAGATGATGAGAGGGGGAATGAGAGGGTCCCAGTGGATTACAGAGGAAGGAGATGGGCAGAAACCACAAGAATGCTTACATACAAATACAGCAAGGATTCCCTTCCTCACTGCCTCCCCTTTCATTTTCAGATATCTCCAGATTTCACAATTTGTGGCAACTTTTGGTACATTTTAAGAAACAAAAGCACATCAAGGATCTGTTGTGTTTTACTAATATAGTATATATGTTGAATGACCCATATGGTTGTTAAAATGGGACTTTTTCTTTTCCATAAAGGTTTTCATGATTCCATCTTTTGATTGTTTAATATCATCTTAAAACAGCAAGCTCCAGTTCCAAGGCGACAAAAGTGTGATGTTCTTCCCTCAGGCTCCTCGTGGAAAACCGGCGTTTATTGAGTTGATTACCTTTATAGCATAAAAGTAGTTTCAACTGTATTTCTCATAGGTGAAAATTAAACTCCTTTCATATTTCGGCTGGGATTTTTGATGGATTTCCTAGTAAATACTATGTGTGTTAATATAGAAATTGAATTACACTAACTTAGAAATTAACTACAGTGGAGAAAGAAATTGAAATACCGTTTATTAAATTTCAACTTGATATACCATACTGAATCTACAAATTCATCCTTACAGGAATCACTAAACATTAGGAGAGTTTCAGTTAATAGTTGTTTGTTCCCTAACCCCAGCGCTCAGTGCCCCCGTAAGTCGTGGTCAGGTAATTATTGCATTTAATTTCTTGCTCACTCAGAAATAAGTAGGGCCAAGGGCACAGTCTTCATTTCTTATGTTATCACTACAAATCCATGTCTGGAAGTTCTTCTCTTTTCTGCTGGGTGCCCTAAAAGGAGGGGTCATTCTCTCCCCTCTTCTGACTGCCAGTCAAAAAGTCCACCCTCCCCAGATGCGGCACCCACTGCCAGCCGTCTGTCATGCTTTGCTTTGGAATGTTTGAAATAACAGCCTCCCCTTGAGGTTTTGAATGGGCCAACTTACTTGGATTAAGGTGAAGGACTCCAAACAATAGAGTAAGTCACCTCTGTTTTGCGTGGGGTAAAAAATATCAGAATGTGAGAGCAGACCATAGAAAGACCCTTTTGGCAAGAGTGCGTGGGCTCTGCTTGTGCACACGGCGCTCCTGTCGGGATGACAGCAGAAATGAGGGCGAGGATGTGGTCCCTGGCCACTGGGACCTCAGCCCTGGGCTGGAAGATAGATGCCTTCTTTGCATGGGTGCCCCTTGCTAGGTGGAGCAAGTGCATTGCTCAGCACTTGTTTGGAAGCATTTGGAATTCTTTTTCATTTACTCTTGGCTCTAATTCAACCTCAGGTGTACCGTTAACTGGAGAACTTGTGTACAGGTGTCAGTGGCACCTTGGGATTCGGCTGGCACTAAAACATTTTCACAGCGTCCTTTGCCTCTGTGATCTGCAAGAGAGCCCCTTGCAGTTAGGTCTTTATAGAGTTTCCAGGATCCAGGAAGCAGTAATTCTGATGTCTCATTCAAGCAGTTCTTTTTAAACATGTTTTTGGTCATTTGCCATAGAAATACACAGTGATGTGGCATCAAGGGAATCATCAGGCTTTCACATCTCCTTCTGATCCTAAGCCATCGGGTTATTCTCTTGCGTAAGTAGGGATCCCCCTTTTTATATTTACTTATTTATATGCCTGTCTCCTTCAAGTGACAAGGGTCTCTGCTTTGAATTTCTGGCACGTGTTTGTATTAAATCAAGCTTATGTACTGTATTGTTCAAATATTTTACTGCCTTAATTATTTGTATGACATAATAGTTTCTGATATAATTTTATCAAAATCTCCCACTTTTCCATTTCTCCTTGTAATTATGTCAACTTTCACTCCATATATTTAAAAGCTATGTTGGTAGGTGCATATAAATTCATGACTTACATATCACAATATATTATTCCTTTTTTCATAGTAAGTTGTCCATTTTAGCCCCTATTTATGCTTTTTGACTTAAATTCTATTTTGCCTGCTAGAGATAATGCTACATCAGCTTTCTTTTAGCTAGCATTTGCATGATGTATCTTTTTCATTCCCTAATTTTCAGGATTTTTTGGTATGCATTGGTTTGTTTTGTGTGCTGATTTGTTTAGACTCTCTTAAAACACCACATGACTGAATTTTTTAAACGCTAATGATAGACTCTGTCTTTTAATTGGTGAGTACATTAGTTTTCTATTGCTGCTGTAACAAATTTGTTATCCTACAGTTCTGAAGGTCGGTAGTCTAAAATGTGTCTATAAGGCTGTGTGCCTTTTTGAGACTCTGGAGGAGAAACTACTTCCTTGCCTTTGCCATCTTTGGAGGCCACCTGCATACCTTGGCTCATGGCTCCTTCCTGCACCTTCAAAGCCAGCAGCAGCATAACATCTTTGCTCTCTGACCTCTGTTTGCATTCTTACTTCTTTTCTGACTGTGACCCTCTTGCCTCCTTCTTATAAGGAACTTTGTGGTTACATTGGGACCACACCAATAATCCAAGATGATCCCTTCATCTCAAGATCCTCAATCATATCTGAAAGTCCCTTTTGACATGTAAAACAACATATTCACAGATATCAGGGATTAGGATATGGACATCTTTGGAGGGCTATTATTCAATCAACCATACCAAGACTAACCTTTTAAAATTTATTGTGATTATTGAAATATATGGACTTACTTCTACCATGTCTTTCCTATATACTATAACTGTTTTCTACTTTAGTTTTCTCCTTTTCTGCTTTGTACTGGATTGATAAATTTTCTCCAAACCCCCCTCCAACCACTGCTATCTTACGTACATTTTTCCCATACTCGTTTGGAGGCTATAGATTTTATTTATTTATTTTATTTGTTATTAACCCTAACAAATAAATGTTACCTTTTTCTAACAATAATGAAAGAAATCAGTATCTTGGTCCTCCTCAAGAATAAGACAAGGACCCTATCACACATTTATTATCTCTTAACCTTTCTTCACACCTGTCATTTGTAATTATTGTGTAGAATTTTGGATCTTCTCTTCTTTCCACAAAGTTGCTGAATTTTGTCATTCAGTAACTACTCACTAGTTATCAAAATATTTCATGAATTTCTCTTTATTCTTCTTTTATTTCTTGTATCTCTCTGCTTCCTTCTTGGTTTGTATTTCTTCTTGGTGAATTATATCCCTTTAAATTCTATGCTAGAGGTTTCATAGTTTATGGGCAACTTGACTATATCTTGATTTCACCTTCAGTCTTGCATGCTAGTTTAGCTGAGTATAAGAATCTATTTGACAAGGTTTTTTTTCCTTTGTACATTGATCTCTGGCATGAATCGTTGCTGATAAAATTCTGCTGTTAGCCTGATTATTATTCCTTTATTGGTAATTTGTCTTTCTCACTAGTTGATTTTAAGACTGTGTTTTCATTTTTTATTTTCGTAAATTTCTCTTTACTGTATCTGAAGATTTGACCCTTAAATACTGGAAAGTTTTTTGCCATCATCTCTTGAAATGTTTCTTCTCTACCAGTCCTTCTATTTTCTACTCTGAGGAAAACAATACACATATATGTACATGCACACACACACACACACACACACACACACACACACACACACACACAAATGTTTCTGTGCAATTCTACAAGCTTAATTTTATTTCCATCCATATCTTTCATCTCTTCATCTCTCTGTGGTGCCTCCTCAGTGGTATGTTCCAGTTTCCAAATTCTCTTTTTGCAAATCAAGTATCTTATCTACTTACTTTTTTTAATATAGTTTTTTTTTTAATACATTTATTTATTTATTTATTTATGCTGCGTTGAGTCTTCGTTGCTGCACGCGGGCTTTCTCTAGTTGTGGCGAGTGGGGGCTACTCTTCATTGCGGTGTGCGGGCTTCTCATTGTGGTGGCTTCTCTTGTTGCAGAGCACGGACTCTAGGATGTGCGGGCTTCAGTAGCTGCAGCACGTGGGCTCAGTAGTTGTGGTTCGCGGGCTCTAGAGCGCAGTCTCAGTAGTTGTGGTGCATGGACTTAGTTGCGCTGCGGCATGTGGGATCTTCCCAGACCAGGTCTTGAACCCATGTCCCCTGCATTGGCAGCTGGATTCTTAACCACTGCACCACCTGGGAATCCTTACTTTTTAAATTTAATTTCGGTGACGGTACTTTTCAATTCCAAGATTTATAATTGGTTATTCATATCTACAATTCTCGATTCATATCTTCATGTTTTTGTTTCATAATCCTTGTTTTATATATATTATCGTATCCTGAACCTCTACAAGGGTCTCGGCACATTTTCTAATCAATTTCATTTAGCTCTATTGATGCTCAAGAATGAATTCATTAACCTGTTGTTTGAGGTTGCATTTGGAATTTTAAATGATAAATTAATCAGGTGTGGGGTATTTTTTCTCTCATTCTCAGTGCTCTTATCTCCCTGTCTAGCATTTTTTCCATTTGTCTTCACCCTGAGCAAATCACTAGTCCAGAATCAAGTGCTGAGCCTTTTTTCCATGGGGATGTAGAATCAGTCATCACACTGGGCAGTGGCGTGGCCTGGAGCCTATCTACATGACAGTCTCTATTTCACCACCATAATGTCCACCACCACTGGCACAAGCCTGTGTGTAGACTGTAGCCTCAGGAACATCACAGCTTTGTTTAGCCTTCTTTCAAATACAAGGAATCTCTCTTAGCTTGGGACCTTGACCCTTATCCTTTACTTCCTGGAAGCTCTTTTTGGTTTCCGTTTTTCTCCCTTGAGCTTCCTTTACTAGAAGGTTATTGTTTCTCTTCCACTTCTGGCCCATATGATGTTTACCTTGTTTTTGAGTACAACTATGCCTGGAAACCAGCATCAAATCAAAAAGACAACCTACTGAATGGGAGAAAATATTTGCAAATGGTAGGATTGATAAGAGATTAATATCCAACATATATAAACAGCTCATACAACTCAACATCAAAAAAAAAAGCACAATTAAAAAATGGGCAGAAGAACTGAATAGACGTTTTTTCAAAGAGGAAATGCAGATGGCCAACAGGCACATGAAAAGATGCTCAGCATTGCTAATCATCAGGAAAATGCAAATCAAAACCACAATGAGTTACCACCTCACACCTGTCAGAATTGCTATCATCAAAAAGTCCCAAATAACAAATGCTGGCAAGGATGTGGAGAAAAGGGAACCCTTGTACACTGTTGGTGAGACTGTAAACTGGTGCAGCCACTGTGGAAAACAATATGGAAGTTTTTTTAAAAAACTAAAAACAGAACTGCCATGTGACCCAGCAATTCCACTCCTGGGTATATCTCTGAAAAAAACATAAACACTAATTCAAAAAAATACACACACCCTGGTGTTCACAGCAGCATTATTTCCAGTTGCCAAGATACGGAAACAGCTATGCCTGGCTTTTCATTTTTCAAAACATTATCTCTTTTTTCTGTGTGTTAGAGTAAAAGACATGTTTTAAAGCTTAAACTCATTGATCTATTGTCAGTCCTCTTAACTGCTTTTTATAGTGCTTTATATATTATCGGTGAGCACTGACAAAAGGATGATGAAATGTATCTTCAGCTGGCATGAGAGAGCAGAGTTCTTATGTCTTAGCCTTAATTGTGAAAAATCTATAAAATAAATTCACAGTAATAAGGAGATAAGAAGAGAATAACATTCTAGTTTATCATGGTGGACATCTTTTCTTTCACCACATAAAAGTCATAGCCATTCCAGAATGGACTGTGCTTTTGCTAAGCCATACCAAGTGACTCATTCAGTGACAAGAGGATACCAGTGGCAGTGATATCAAGAGACTTCCAGGAGCAAAGGTTTGTACTTGACAGAGAGCTGTAAGCCTCTCACCCCCACCCTCACTTGAGACCTCTTTTACTTTGGCGTAGCTAAATGTGAAACTCAAAAGACAGATTCCAGTAGGTCATATTGATTATAAACCACCCTGAGAGAAGGAAAGCTACTGATTGAATGTTAGGTAACATGATGGGTCAGCACCTTCCCTGAATTTAGAGCGACAGCTCTACTGATTGAATATGATTAGTTCCAGTATAAGCTAGAGCCAAAATGAAAGGAGATTTGATTTCCTTGTCACTAAAGAGCTAGCCAGAAAATAAAAGAAAAATGTCTTGGTTTCCTGCATGCTTTGTAAACCTTTCCATCTTCATTCTGCCTATTCCAGCTCTTACTTAGCTTTAGCAAATTGTTGATGTTAATTAATTATTATTCAGGCATACAGTTAATACTTGTCACCACAGAGGGAGATTAAGGCAAAACTTCCTTCATATGGATCAAATGTGCTTTTTTTTTCAAGTTCTAATTTCCCTCCTCCATAAAAATCTATAACTTCTTCCCTATTACCATCATCATCATCAACCCAACTGCAATGGGCTAAATGTTTGTGCCCTGCCCTCCAAATTCATATATTGAAATCCTAACCCCCCAAGTGATGGTATTAGGAGATGAGACCTTTGGGAGGTAATTAAGTCATGAAGGTAGAGCCCTCATGAATGAGATTAGTGCCCTCATAAAAGAGACCCCAGAGAGCTTTCTCACCCTCTCCATCACGTGAGGATACAATGAGAAAAATGGTTGTCTGCAACCCAGAAGCGAGCTCGCTCATGCCAGAACCTGATCATGTTGGCACTCTGATCTCAGACTGCCATCCACCAGAACTGTGAGAAATGAATTTCTGTTGTTAATAAACCACCCAGTATAGTATTCTGTTATAGCAACCCACATTGACTAAGACACCAACTCATGTCACTTTTAGGGGATGCCTCTTATTGTCATTATCAACTAAAGAATTTATTCTGCCTGTTTGTGCACTGACAGTAGACAGTCATCTTCAATAATAAGCTAGTACAAAATGAAATAAACACTTTTATATAATGAGAAAAGACAAGAAGAGATGCACGGTGTAAAAGTTTATTAATGGTATGAAATCCCCAACACACATACATCAATATTATATGATGTTGATCAGGGAGCAGATCATATTCTTCCTTAGTCACATTTCATCTTCCCTGTCTCAAGTAAAAGGAAAGAGACTGGAGAGGCATATATAACATAGTAGAGCTCTCCATAGGGTGACACTTGGGGTATTTTTTTAAATGTCAGTTGCGATGAAGTTGTATGCAGCATTGTTTCATGCTTTGGAAGAAAAAAAATCCTCCTCTGAGATGTTAGGACATTAAACTGGGGTGTGTCTGGGAGGGGAGGACAACATTATCTGAGGGTGGGCATGGTCATGTGTCATGCACAGTTATCTTACATATGGCAGTCACTCAACAAAGAGTGGTTAAGTGTGTCAGTGCTGAAGTAGTATTCTGTACCATCGACAGTGTAGGTACTGTATTCAAACAGATCCGGAATCAAGCCTTAACTGTGCGTGCACTAATTCTGGGCACGTTATTTAATCTTTCAGAGCCTTTGGTTCCTTCTCTTTAAATGGAACTAATAATGGCATCTAGAAGATTAAACATGATAATCTATGTAGAAAGTGCCTGGTTAAAAATAAGCACTCAGCATTCAATAGATGGTAGCTTTGATTGTTAATGTTGACAGACAAGAAGATCTAGGTGAAATGGCTTATGGAAAGACTTAAATTTTTATGACACTGTATCTTAAGATCTTTTATATTTTTCTTAGGTAAGAAAGAAAAAGAAATAAGGCACACTCAGAGAGGCCCCAAGGTTTCAAATTTAAGTGATCCACGTAGTATAGTGCTCTGTCAAATGGGAACTTTAATGCTGCCTTTTTCCTTACTCTTCACTTGTTTCTATAATTTTTGACAGTGAAGCCATCTTATAAAATATGAAACATTTTTATTGATGAATCCATATGTGTTCTTCCACATCAAAGAAAAAAAGGTTTATTAGCAAATAACTTACTTTAGAAATTTCAGGTTCATTAGCTTTCTAATTCTTTAGCTCCTTGGGGCTTATTTGTTCATGTATTTGTACAGATGCTTCCTGGCACTGTGAAAATCATGCCTATGTGCTCAGAGCAGTCCTATTTCCTTTTATTTAACTATCATCATGACTTGTGTTTGATATGACACTTTTCACTGTCTTTTTAAAAAATATTTTATCTTAAAATTTTTTTTAATTTTGTAAATTTTTTAATTAAAAAATTTTAATCTCTCTTGAGAAGGCAGTGACTTTCAGAAAGAACATTATTGTCCTTGTTCAAAGATACCTCCTTGTAGCCTTAAAAGATTGTTGAAAAAGAATAGATACATGTATGTGTATAACTGAATCACTTTGCTGTATACCTGAAATTAACCCAACATTGTTAATCAACTATGCTCCAATATAAAACAAAAATTTTAAAAAAATTGTTGGTACATATTACTTAAGAGCTGTGTAAATTACAGATACCTGCCTCCCTCATACAATCAAAGTCTGCTGGCCTTAAAATTCTCAGACTTTTTTTTCCCCCACAAATGGGGAAATTAAGAGGTAGGGCAATTGCTTGACCAACCGGAACTCTCAGCATACCAAGCTCAGACCAAGCCCTTTCAATTCAATATATCATTCTGAACTACTTCCCTCTAAGAACAGAGAGAAAAGCTGGGCAAGATACGAAAAATCATGAGTTTCAGGGAATGACGGAGCAAACAAAGCCAATGACAACCCAAAAGAAAAAGGAAATTGAGAAATATATGTCCAGCGTTTGTGACTGCTTTTCCCATATAGTACCAGAAGAGGCTGAAAAACTGAAAGGAGCTTTCAGAAAACTCACTGGTCTAAGAAGATAAACATTGGAATCAGGACAGGCTAGAGAGAGAAAAATTGGAGAAGAATGGACTCGGTAAGACTCCCAAACTTTTGGTTAGTACTAGGAAAAGCTACATTCTGGGAACAAAAGAAAGCTTGTACAGACCATCATTTTAATCTCTGCCTATATAAAGGAGTTCCGGGATTGCTAGTTTTCCCCAACATCTTTCCTAGAAGCAAATATATAGTCTCACCAGAGGAAGACAACATTGTTCTAAGCCTCAAAGTATCTCTACAGTTTTCATACACAACGTCAAACAGTTAATTTAAAAATTACCAGGCATACAGGAGACAAATTAATATAAAACTACAATATGCTTAATATACTGAAGGAAATAAAAGGCAAGATTTAAAATTTTGGTAGAGATCTAGAAAGTATAAAAGAGAAAAAATGGGAATTGAAGACCTAAAAACTACAATTGAAATTAGGAACTCAATAGATGGGTTTAACTGCGTATTACATACAGATGAAAACTGTGGAAGTGAACCGTCAGATGAAACTACCCAAAATGAAAATGTAGAAGAGTTGGTAAAACAAATGCACAGAGAGAGGGAGAGAAAAAAAGTTTCATTATCTTCCGTAGAAGCAAATGGATAAGGCTCAAACTGAAAAATTCGGAAGTAGCAGTAGATTACTTACAGGTGTGAAGGTAAACACCAAAAGAAAATGCTAAAAATTAAAGGGGTTGCCCTCATTAATGTCCAACAATGAGAATGAGAATGAGAAGGGTGGGAGAGTGGGTTCAAGAGACAAGTGTTTTTCACAGTATACCTTCTTAAAAATATTTTTAAATTAATTTTTATTGGAGCATAGTTGCTTTATGATGTTGTGTTAGTTTCTGCTGTACAGCAAAGTGAATCAGCTATACATATGCATATATCCACTCTTTTTGAGATTCCCTTCCCGTTTAGGTCACCACAGATCATGGAGTAGAGTCCCCTGTGCTACACAGTAGGTTCTCATTAGTTATCTGTTTTTAACGTGGTAGTGTATATATGTCAATCCCAATCTCCCAATTCATCCCACCCCCTCTTACCCTCCTTGGTAACCATAAGTTTATTCTCTACATCTGTGACTCTATTTCTGTTTTGCCAATAAGTTCCTCTGTATCATTTTTCTAGATTCCACATATAAGCAATATTATATGATATTTGTTTTTCTCTCTCTGACTTACTTCACTGTGTATGACAATCTCTATCCATCCATGTCTCTGCAAATGGCACTATTTTGTTCCTTTTTATGGCTGAGTAATATTCCATTGTATATATGTATCACATCTTCTTTATCCATTCCTCTGTTGATGGACATTTATGTTGCTTCCATGTCCTGGCTATTGTAAAGAGTGCTGCAATGAACATCAGGGTGCATGCATCCTTTCGAATTATGGTTTCCTCTGGATATATGCCTAAGAGTGGGATTGTTGGGTCATATGGTAGCTCTGTGTTAGTTTTTAAAAGAACCTCCATACCGTTCTGCATAGTGGCTGTACCAGTTTACATTCCCATCAGCAGTGTAGGAGGGTTCCCTTTTCTCCACACCCTCTCCAGCATTTACTGTTTGTAGATTTTTTGATGATGGCCATACTGAGCAGTGTGAGGTGATACCTCATTGTAGTTTTGATTTGCATTTCTCTAATGATTAGTGATGTTGAGCATTCTTTCGTGTGTTTGTTGGCAACCAGTATATCTTCTTTGGAGAAATGTCTATTTAGGTCTTCTGCCTATTTTGTGATTGGGTTGTTTGTTTTTTTGATAGTGAGCTGCATGAGCTGCTTGTATATTTTTGAGATTAATCCTTTGTCGGTTGCTTCATTTGAAATATTTTCTCGCATTCTGAGGGTTGTCTTTTTGTTTTGTTTATGGCTTCCTTTGCTGCACAAAACTTTGAAGTTTCATAAGATCCCATTTGTTTATTTTTGTTTTTATTTTCATTACTCTAGGAGGTGAGTCAAAAAAGATCTTGCTGTGATTTATGTCAGAGGGTGTTCTGCCTATGTTCTCCTCTAATGGTTTTATAGTGTCTGGCCTTACATTTAGGTCTTTGATCTGTTTTGAGTTTATTTTTGTGTATGGTGTTAGGGAGTGTTCTAATTTCATTCTTTTACATGTAGCTGTCCAGTTTTCCCAGCACCACTTATAGAAGAGGCTGTCTTTTCTCCATTGTATATTCTTGCCTCCTTTGTCATAGATTAGGTAACCATAGGTATGTGGGTTTATCTCTGGGCTTTCTATCCTTTTCCATTGATCTATATTTCTGTTTTTGTGCCAGTACCATACTGTCTTGATTACTGTAGCTTTGTAGTATAGTCTGAAGTCTGGTAGCCTGATTCCTCCAGCTCAGTTTTTCTTTCTCAAGATTGCTTTGGCTATTCAGGGTCTTCTGTGTTTCCATACAAATTGTAAAATTTTTTGTTCTAATTCTGTGGAAAATGCCATTGCATTGAGTCTGTAGACTGCTTTCGGTAGTATAGTCATTTTCACAATATTGATTCTTCTGATCCAAGAATATGATATATCTCTCCATCTGTTTGTGTTGTCTTTGATTTCTTTCATCAGTATCTTATAGTTTTCTGAGTACAGGTCTTTTCCCTCCTTAGGTAGGTTTATTCCTAGGTATTTTATTCTTTTTGTTGCAATGGTAAATGGGATTGTTTCCTTAATTTCTCTTTCTGATCTTTCGTTGTTAGTGTATAGGAATGCAAGAGATTTCTGTGTATTAATTTTGTATCCTGCAACTTTACCAAATTCTCACAATATAACTTTTCTAGAACCATTTAACTTTGGAAATTGTGCATGTGTATACATTTAATACAAGTAAAATTTAAAAATTTACGTCATGCTTCAGGACAGAGTGTGTAAGTATGCTACCATTTATGCAAGAAAAGTATATATGTAATAATATAAATACATATATGTCTAATTTTACTTATAAAGTTTCTCTGAAAAGCCAGGCAGAAAACAGCAAACAGTGGCTGCCTCTGGGGATGGTAACTAGTGATCATGCACAGGCATGAGAGAGAGAGAGACTCATTATCCTTGAATCCATTTGAATTTAACACTGTGACGTGTATTATTTATTTTTAAAGAAAAAGCTTCTAAGAAAGAAAGAAACTGGGAATGAATCTGAAGCAAGAGAGCAGAGTTAAAATTAAATGCTCTCTAAAGAGAAGAGTGATCGTATCCTTTTAGAATGAGTTATTTATTCAAGAAATATACGTGTGTCTTCTTGTTACACAAATAATATTTCCTTAACTTCTGTTTATTCTATAAGGATAGAGAAAAAAAATCACTGTATGCCACCCTGAAGATAACCACTATAAAATCTTTGGTGTACATCTTCCAAAACTTTACTGTGTTTGTGTGTCTGACTGTGTATTCCTACCCCCACCGTCAAATAATACTATTTCATTACCAGCTATTTTCATTCAGCAGTGTAGTATAGTCAATTTTGATATGAATTATTAAGGAGTATTCCTGTTCAGATCATTTTCAGTGACTGACTTTATTGCATCATTTGGCTCCACGACAGTTGTTTAACTAACTAATCCCCGACTGATAGGTGGTTTCCAGTTTTTCATCACTGTAAACAATGCTCACATCTTAATTGCTGCTCCCATCTTTAACTGCTTCCTTAGACTAAATACCTAGAAATGCAATTGCTGGGTCAAATGGCATGAACATAACTAAGAGTATTGATACATCTTTTGATATGGTGTCTCAGAAAGTTTGTACCAGTTTGTATCCTACCCACCCTACCCCCGTCAGTGTTAAAGAATGTCACCCTCTCCGAGACCCTTGCTAACATTTTGTTTGTTTTACTGAACTGGCAGATGAAAAAAAGTGTTGTATCATTAGTTAAGTTTGTGTTTCTTTGGCTTACTGGTGATGCTGAACATTTTTCATATATTTATTGACCAATAAATAAATATTTTTAAGCATCTTCCTCATGCCTGGGATGAACTCTTCTAGCTGAAGGGAGAGACATAAAAATGATCTTTCTTCATAAAATCATAAGAATGATCTCTTTCTTCAAAGAGTTTACAGTTTCAAAAAAAAGAAATGGATACAAAAATAACACAGTATTACAGTGTGCTGCTATGTTATATATAAGCACAGAGGAGGAAGTGGCTAATTCTTCCATAAA
Source organism: Leucopleurus acutus (assembly GCF_964270905.1). Taxonomy (NCBI): domain Eukaryota; kingdom Metazoa; phylum Chordata; class Mammalia; order Artiodactyla; family Delphinidae; genus Leucopleurus; species Leucopleurus acutus. The sequence goes on along the minus strand of NC_139162.1, from coordinate 14,043,695 downwards.
ATTAAAAATGTTCAGAGGTAGGCACATTTGAGTGGAGACTTGAGGCATAAGGAGGAGAAGGACAGGGAAATGGGGTGTACATTTCCAGAGAACAGCATAGTCAAATGCAGTGATGATGTACAGCACACTCGGGAAGATCTGGTGTGGCTGAAACCGAGGGTGTGTGTTGGAAATTGACAGTGCCTGGGAAGTAAGCCTGGAAAAGTGCGTTGGGGCCCTCTAACAAAGGATTTGGAACAAATCCTCCAGACCATAGGTTCTTATCTGGTGCACCAGTCTTGATTGCAGGCTGCCTTTGTTTCAAACAGAAAAGATGAGAAACACCCACCATGTTTGGGGGTCCATGAACCCTGGAAATTATATGTAAAGTTTGGGATATGTGGGGTGTGTGTGTGTGTGTGTGTGTGTGTGTGTGTGTGTGTGTGTGTGTGTACCTTTTCTATGGAGGGGTTCCATAGCTTTCTCAAAGGGGAAAAAAATTCAGCACCACTGGTCCAGACACTGGAGAGCCATCCAGAATTTCCAGCAAGAGAGGCATAGGATCAGGCCTGTGAAAGAGATTCCTGTCAACTAGATTGGGGAGGGTGCAAGCAGGAAGGAGAACTGGACGTGAAGTTTTGAATGATAACGTTAATAATAACCACCAATTATTGAGTATTTACTTTGTGGTAGACAAAGTACTAGGTGCTTGGCACCCATTTTATTTCCTCTTCAAGTAATACATTTAACAGATGAGAAAACTGAAACCTAGATTTTAAAAATTAATACAGAGCCACCTGGCTACACATGGGCAGAGTCCACAGTTGACCGACAGGTCTCCATGTGACTTTAAAGCCCCCTCTTTTAATGATGACCCTCTCTGCTTCTCTTATAAAGCTCCTGCATCATTTCTTTTGTACTTCATCTCCTAACGTTCAGTTAATTATTTTAAGCAGCAAAGTGACTCACTTCAGGGCAGAGAACCATATGACTACAGATATCATTTAGAGGACAAAAAAGAGAAAGGCCTCAGTGACTGTTCATTGTTCTTGTTCCACAAAGAATTGGTCATCTGCTGAGATAATAGTATAAATCCAGAGAAATCCCTGACTCTGCACCTTGGTTCCTGTTGTCATTTGTGTCCTCTCATTCCATGGAAGGAAATTCCTGCAGATTTCAACTGGCAAGCGAGTCATTTTAGAGAAAAGGGCACAGTGCTGTTTTCTTCAAGCTTCATAGTCATTAGCACTGCAGGATAGGAGGTCTGCCTGAGTGTATTTGCTCTCGTTCACTGTTGAAACGACATGTGCAAACACTTTTGTCTTTTATGGCAAATATTAAGTACATGATAGGGTAATTTATAAAAGCTCTGACTGTTTTACCTTGGGACCTGATCACTGCCTAAGTGTGCTAATGCCCTATTGTCAAATAAAAAGCACATGTTAGCCTTAGATATGTGTACCCTCATATCTAAGGAGGAGGGTATAACACTTATCACCGGTGGGCATGGAATTCTGAATTGCAAAAGATCACAATTTTTCCATCCTTTGCACAGTCATATGCACATACACGTACCAACCTCCTGTATGTGTTGTTCATGGGCTACTGGAATGACTCAGGCATTCTAGCCCCAATTCATAGGAAAAACAGAGGCAGCTGTTGCTGAGATTTTGGTAGAAGGCTTAGGAAAGCTAATTTTTTTCATCTTTGGAACCCTGTATTAGTTTTCTATTGCTACATAAACAATTACTCCAAACTTAGTGGCTTAATACAATACAAATGTATTACCTCAGTTTCCATGGGTCAGAAGTCCAGACATGACTTGGCTGGATCCTGCCTTTAGGATCTCAGAAGGCTGAGATCGAGATGCTGACTGAGCTGCATTCCCTTCTGGAGGCTTGACTAGGGAAAGATCCACTTGTAGGCCCCCTCAGGTTTGGCAAAGTTTGTTTTCTCTCAGTTGAATAACTGAGGCCCCATTTTCTTGCTAGCTGTCAGCCAGGGACTGCTGTCAGCCGTCAAGCCCCCCACAGTTCCCCACCATGTACCCCTTCCATAGACCCTCACATGCTTGGAATCTCCTCATTAGGAAGAGCCCGATCCCTTCTAAGGGCTCTGTGTTCCGGCGTAGGTCAGGAACACTGGGGTAATCTCTCCATCTGCAAAATCCCCTCACAGCAGTGCCTAGACTAGTGTTTGATTTAATCACTAGGAGAAGATAACCGGACACCAGGAGATGGAGTAGGAGTAGCCATCTTATACTTCTGCATGCTGTAAACCCTTATGAGATGCTTCTCTTCTGGCAAGAGTATTGTATGTTAATGCTTTCTTAGCATCCATCCTTACTGTCTCAGTTTTGTAATATATTTCAGGGACAAATACTATTGAGCCCATAATTGTGTCATGTGGGACATTTCAGCTCTTGGTAAAATGATGACAATAGCTGTCATTTATGGAGACTTACCGTGTGCCAGACACTATTCTGAGTTTTATATGCATCACCTCATTTAACCATCAACTCTATGCAGAAGGTGCAGTCAGTCTCATGAGCTGCAGGTGGGAGAGCTGAGGCTGGACACGGTTAAGTGACATGCCCAATGTCCAACAGCTGGAATGTGGCAGATCTGGGACTCAAACCACAATGTCTCTTTTCCTTTAGAGCCTTCCTTCCTAACCTATCAGTCGTTGTCTTGCTGTATTGTTATTTTGAAAGGGTTACCAAATGTTCTCCATAGCTATGATTATCATTCATCCATCCCTCCTTTAGTCAAATTTGCCATCTAATAACATAAAATGTCACATAGGCCAAGTCCTCCCTAAAAACAAAGGATACCCCTAAAAGCCAAATACCAAAGAGACATAAGGTGAGAGTGGTTTAGAGCCTGACTTTTGGTAAGGATAGTCCAGTACCTTAGCAGCTGGCATTTTATTTTATTTTTTTATTATTATTTTTTAATATAAATATTTATTTGGCTTCACCGGGTCTTAGTTGCAGCACATGGGATCTTCGTTGCCACGTGCAGGATCTTTTTTTTTTTTTTTTAGTTGCAGCATGCGAGATCTTTAGTTGCAGCATGCAAGATCTTGAGTTGCGGCACGTGGGATCTTTAGTTGCGGCATACGAACTCTTAGTTGCGGCATGTGGGATCTAGTTCCATGACCAGGGATCGAACCCAGGCCCCCTGCATTGGGAGTGCGGAGTCTTAGCCACTGGACCACCAGGGAAGTCCCAGCAGCTGGCATTTTAATGTGCCTTGTTCTTGGATTCTAGGATGTACTTTGCTGCCTGGTTTTATGCCAAACATTGATTAATAAGCTTCATCAAAAAGAAAACTGACCACTTCAGCCCTGGAGAGCAACTTCAGGTCTTCTTTCCGGAACAGCCAACCCGTGTCAGCAGGAATCAGAATAGAAATGGTACCCATCCGTCGAAAACTAATGTCCCCAGACTTGAAATAGCACTTAGACTGGTGACACCCTCTCTTTATTGTAGACAGAGGGTTGACCTGTGCTACTGGCTAGACGAGGAAAATAAATGATTAGAACAGGAAAGCTGACATTGCCAATACCCTCTTTTGAAAGGCATTTGTTTTTTTGATAAAAGAAGGACAAAAATGGCATTGACTTATGTTTTTATTGTAAGCTGAGCCTCATAAATGAGTAAAACTGTGTAGAGTGTTCAAAGGCCATATATTTGGGAAGAAAGGCCAACAGAATGAGATGATCCTGCCTAGAACGTTTTTATTATATCTTCTAGCTGCCCCTCCATTTGTCCTAACAGCAGATAGATATGAACTCCAGGCCTGCAATTCCCATAGAAGTTGAAATACCAAATTATACTCCTACTTCTGTGTTCTGATAGAGTGAACTCTTCACCTTCCAAAAGCTGAGCTGGGGGAAGACTTAAGGATGTGACAGTATACGGAACCAACAAGGTAGCTAGAGCAGAGAGTAGCTAGCAGTTCACCACGCCTGTCCTCCTTTACTCTTGGGCCAGAGCAGATGACATTTCCCAGCCTCCTTTGGAGTTAGGTGTGGCTGCGTGACTGAGCTCTGGCCAGTGGAAGTGAGCGGAAGTGATGTGTGCCACTTCCAGGCTTGTGCATAAAACCTTGGCATATGACCCTCCATTCTCTTATTGGCCAGGCAGATGTCAATGTCCACACTGGCTTAGAAGCCATGAATTAATAAACATGTCAGTATCTGTTTAGCTGGGGCCCTTGAATGCCTGAATGGAACAGAAGCCCGTCCTCACTCCTGCCACCAACTGGAATGCATGTGAGCCAGAAATAAGCTTCTGTATTATTAAGCCACTGAGTATCAGGAATCTTTCCATTATAGCAGCTGGCATTACTTTATCTAAAATAATAGCCTAAAATGATTACTGTATGTCTTTCAAAGTCAATCAGGACATTAAAATTCAAATTCTAAAAGACTTCTAGAAATGCAAAAGATTACATCAAATGTTGTGATTTTATTGTTCTATAGGAAATTAAACAAATATCTAACATAGCAATTATATTTCAGCATTTTTTTTCTTTCACTGGCTATATAAACCAGTCTCTGTATTCTCCTTGGAACCAGCTTTATTATCTACTGATTTTTTTCATTAAAGAGAGAAATCTTTGACAAAATAAAATAAAAGCCTAGAATAAAAACAACTGAAAGTAAGACAGATAGTTCTAAGTAAAGAGAAGGGCTAGTTACTCAAGCATGGGAAATCTATTTCCATGTATTACTTTGATTATGTAGGTCAGACTGAAAATGATATGTCAGAGATTCCTATTTACTGTAATAAAAACTCCAATGAAATGATGCTATAATGACTCACTTAAAAATATCTATAGGAAGTTGCATTTGCATTTATAGCTCTTTAGAACTCACTTTTGTGTTATTTTCTGTGGTTAATATGTTAGAGGATATTAGTATTTTCACTTTGGGACTGTGTCTTAGTGCAGGCTGCTATAACAAAGTACCACTAGGCTGGATCAGACTGAAGACTGATAACTTCTCACTGTATCCTCAGATGACAGAGAGCAGAGCAGAGGAAGTGAGTCTTTCATGACTCTTAACAAGGATACTAATCTTATAATCCTGTGAGGGCTCCACCTCACGACCTCATCTAACTCTCATTACCTCCCAAAGGCCTCACCTCCTGGTACCATCACATTGAGGATAGGGTTTCAACATTAATTCGGGAGGAACACAAACATTCAGTTCACAACATTCCATCCTGGCCCCTCCAAATTGATGTCCTTCTCACATGCAAAATACATGCATTCCATCCCAACAGTCCCAGCAGTCTTAACTTATTCCAGTATCAACTCTAGAGTCTCATCTAAATATCAATTAAATCAGGTATGAGTGAGACTCAAGGTACGTTCATCCTGAGGTAAAATTCCTCTCTAGCTGTGAACCTGTGAAACCAAACAAGTTATGTGCTTTGGGAGCTGTTTAGATGAAATGGATATATTTTACATATGCGAAGGGCATGAATTTGGGGGGCCTGGGGCAGAATGTCAGGAACTGAATGTTTGTATTCCTCCAAAATTCATATGCTGAAACCCTACCCTCCAATGTGATGGTGTTAGGAGGTGGGGCCTTTGGGAGGTAATTAGGATTAGATGAGGTCACAAGGGTAGAGTCCTCATGATGGGGTTAGTGCCCTACTAAGGGTCAGAAGATAGCTTGCTTCCTCTGCTCTGCTCTCTTCCATGTGAGGATACAAGGAAAAGGCAACAGTCTTCAGTCTGAAAGAGGGCTCTCAGCAGAACTCAACCATGCTGGCACTCTGATCTCAGACTTAGAGCCTCTGGAATTGTGAGAAACAAATTTCTGTAGTTTATAAGCCACCCAGTCAGTCTACGGTACTTTGTTATAGCAGTCCCAGCTGACTAAGACAGATATTGGTGCTGAGAGTGGGTACTGCTGTAACAGATGCCTACAAATGTGACAGTGGCTTTGGAACTGGGAAATGGGTCGAGGCTATGAGTTTTGTTTTTTGTTTCTAATTTTTTTTATTAAAGTATAGTTGATTTACAGTGTCATGTAAGTTTCAGGTATACAGCACAGCGATTCAGTTATATATGTGTATATGTATATATATATATATATATATAAATATAAATATTTATTCTTTGTCAGGTTCTTTTCCCTTGTACGTTATTACATAATGTTGAGTATAGTTCCCTGTGCTATACAGTAGGTCCTTGTTAGTTATTTTTAAAAAATTTTTATTGGAATATGGTTGATTTACAATGTTGTGTTAGTTTCTGCTGTACAGCAAAGTGAATCAGTTACATATATAAGAGTTTTGAAGTGCATGCCAGAGAACCTTACATTGCTGTGACTGGGCTATCACAGACTGTTTTTGAAAAGTGGATAAATTAAGATGCAAAGAAGTTATTTCTTTGACCCTCAACATGAGCAAAATACAGTGACATTCAATCTTGTAGTTTCTCTTGCCAGTAATAATTGATCTATAGTCCCCAAAATTGAATTTATGAGGATTATTATCTTTTTGTTACTAATATTTTAAGATGAAACTACATACAAATACAGGTTAATGTTCTGGAAAGACAGACTTTGCTTACTGTCTTCTAAATATTTTAGTACTCCACTAGGGCTAATTTACTGTGAGTAGAAAAGTTAGAAATTTTGGAAAAACAATTTGAGTCATACAAGCATCAACATTTCTTTTGGCAAGTGTCCTCTGAATAGAGAAAATTCTCATACAAATATCTTATCTCAGTCCTAGTTTAACTAGTGTGGTATTTAATGTTTGTTTTCTTTTATATCTGTGTCTCTAGAGATGGCCCATATTAAAAGGTTATGAATAATAACAGGCATCTGGACTTAAGAGTTAAACCTATAATTTCCATTAATACCAAAATTAAAATAAAATTTCCACATCATCATTCATCTACATCCTCTTTATAAACAGCTTATAATCTTGAGAACTGTTCTTCTGTGCTTTGTTTAATTTATTTGAATTTTAAAATGCAATGTATTTATTCGTTCCCATTCAGACTTTCAAACCAGGAGGAAATATAATTAGCATTGTGGTCTATGGAATAGAATTTTCCTCAGTTGTTAATTGGGAAATCGGCATTTGAGTTTAAATCTTAGATTCTCCTTATTTAAGTGCCTGTGAGCCTGTCCCCAAGAGAGTGACCATGCAGGGCCCACTGAACAAATCCAGTCTCTGAATCTGCTTTGGGGCCAGACCTGGATTTTGGTGACATTCCAAAGCACTGCCATCCTGTGAGATTCTGCCTGGCTGAAATTTCTAACTCTTGCCTGCAAATTGCAACATACATTCTTCTTATTTACAACCATCATCAAGCAGAGCAACTCTATTCCAAACCCAATCTGTGCTTGTCAGGAAGTTTCTGATCCGCAGCTTTACATTGTACCTGAGCCCTCATAGACCTACATGTGTTTGTACATTTGCTAGGAGAAATACACCATAGGAACTAAATAGAGGCCGGATAATTCTGGACTGGAGTGCCCCCTCAAATCCAGCCCAGTAGAGTATATTTTACATTTGATTTTAAGTTGTTGTTTTCTTCTATGTGCTCTTCTTCAGAGGGCTTATTCTGAGCTTCCCTACTCAGAAGAATAGGGGGAGCCAAGAAGGATTCACAAGGGAGTGATGAGACTCCTCCTCAGTGAAGTGGAGAGTTTGGCTTTGCCTCTCCATCATTATCCTGGAAGTTTCGAAATGATCTCTATACCAGTTCTTTTTTCAGCCTTTTCCCAGTGCATTGTTAGTCATCACTAAATATTTTCTATGAATATCTATCCATATAAATATTTCTGAGTAATTTCTTCCTCAAAACAGGACTGTTAGAAATGATTTAAATGATACAGCAATCAAAATAGGGATATGGTGCTTTGTGTTCATTTTGAGATAATTGTTTATATATAAAATTAGAGTAGAATAAATTTGAATTTTATCAAGCAATAGTATAATACAGTTAGGGGGACTTCCCTGCTGGCGCAGTGGTTAAGAATCCGTCTGCCAGTGCAGGGGACACGGGTTCAAGCCCTGGTCCGGGAAGATCCCACATGCTGTGGAGCAACTAAGCCCGTGCGCCACAGCTACTGAGCCTGTGCTCTGGAGCCCGTGAGCCACAACTAGTGAGCCCACATGCTGCAACTACTGAAGCCTGGGCTCCTACAGCCCACGCTCTGCAACAAGAGAAGCCACTGCAATGAGAAGCCCGCATACCGCAACAAAGAGTAGCCCCCGCTCACTGCAACTAGAGAAAGCCCGCACGCTGCAACGAAGACCCAATGCAGCCAATTAATTAACTAACTAACTAATATATATATATATATATATATAGTTAGGGATCACACTACCTGAAAATTATGCTCAATTTCACATTTAGACAGAAAAGAAAATGTGTCTGGAAATTTGTCGTACAGTCAAAGAATTTCAATATCTTCTACTCTGGAAATGCACCTTGTTCTTTAGATTTCCCTGAGGCACTTTTGCCCCAACCTCCTTCTGACTTGCATTTTTGTTGTTTACACGGTGGTCTCTCTGAATGTCATTACTATCAGCTTCTTGGGGGCAGGAATGGTGCTTTGGACATTTTTGTGTCTCCCACAACACCTGGACCTTAGAACCACTGAACGTGTATTTGCTATATGTATTGAAAAATCCTAAGAACAATTTGCTTATAAAATTTACAGTTGACTAGGAAGGATAGGAAAAGTAGCTAATAAGTCGAATGTCATAATCAGAATTTTTAAAAATCTCAAAAGGCTGAAAAATGTATAAAAAGAAAAGTAAATAATAAAACCTGAATTCAAAAACACACAAAAAACGCTGAAATTAATAACATAATAAATGTGTTTAACAGTGAATTACACACAACTGAAGAAAGAATAATGAACTGGAAGATAGCTCAGAGGAAGTCATCCAAAATGAAGCACAGGCAGAGAAAGAATGGAAAATGCAGATGAAGGCTGAGACAGAGAGGACACACTAGGAAAGTCATACCCATGTGTAATGGAGTAATACAAGGAAAAGAGAAGGAATGAGGCAGAAACAATATCTAAAAACATAATGGCTGAGAATTTTTCAGAAATAAACATATCAAACCACAGATTCTGGAAGTGTAGCAAATTCCAAGCAGGATATACAAATAAACCCATAACTAGAGACATTGTAGTGAACCTGAACTATAATCAATCAAATACAAGGATAAAAATCTTAGAAGCAGCCTGGGAAAATAGATTACCACCAAAGAAACAGAATTATATTTTTAAATTAAATAAGATGCTTATAGCATGAGTCATTTTTTATTATTTGACACTTTAACCAAATTTTCAACTTACTTTGGAGCTGTATGAGGTTTTCTTCTAAAGCTGGATGTAGAATTTGAAGGGCTGTTGAACAGAAGAGGGAGATTTGATTTATTCTATTTAGCTCCAAGGGAGTGGACCAAATGCCAGTGTTTGGAAGGTCAAAAACAAACAAACGTATCTCTAATATAAGGAAGACATATCAAATAGTTTGAGTTATTAAAACCAGGGATAAGTTACCTTAGATGATAAATAAGATCTCTAACATCAAAGGATTTGATTAAAAGGCAGATATATGAATTCATTTAACAAATATTTATTAAGCATCTCCTATGTACCAGGCATAGTTATAGATCCTAGGGATGTATCAGTGAACAACAATAACAAAAAAGACAAAAATCCCTTCTTTGGAGAGCTTATATGGTAGTGCAAAGAGACAGAAGCATGATAAATCAATCATGCACAATGTTAGAAGATGGTGAATGTGCAGGGGAAAACATAGAGCAGGGTAAAGGGGATCAGGAATACTGGGGGGAAGGCTTGCAACTTAAAATGTGATGGTCAGAGTAGGCTTCATTGAGAGGTATTGTTTGGTCAAAGACCTTAGGGAGGAAAGAGAGTGAGCCATGAGGATCTAAGCAGTTAAAGGGAACAGGTTGGTGGGAGTCACTTCCAACTCTATAATTTAGTCCTATCACACATTTCAAAATAAGTTTGGAATTTTAGCAAATGAAATTCTATTGATTATGATGAAATAATAGGAATGAAGATGACTTCCTATATTGTGTTTATTAATGAAAGCTGTTCATCCCTACTATAACATCATGGAAACTCTGCATTTGAAAAACATTTCTTTTAAAACTTCCAAATTCCAGGAAGGATGTTGTACCTTCTGTTGGTATCTCAGAATTTGGAGATTAGAGCAGATAATTAGTATAAGCTTGTTAGAGAACTGGGCTGTCGTCTTTTCTTAAGACGAGATGTAAAGAATCTTCACAGCGCATTCAAAAGTAGAATTGTAGGTTTGCTCTTCAGAATCATATTGCTTTTTGAAGAAAAAAAAAGAAAAGCCAACAAACACCCAGCTGCTTTGATTCAAAAAAATAATGTTTGTCTCTGATGTTGAGTTCTGCAGTGCCAGGCATTTGAAATACAGAGGGCTTTGACATGTGCAGAATGAAAAGCCAAGAATATCTTCACTGTTAACTTGTAGTCTTGTGTTACAGGCACACAAAAAGTCCCTCTGGACGGTTGAACCCAAGGAAGGCACAGTTCCCCCAGAAAGTGATGTTGAACTGACACTGACTGCCAACCTGAACGACATACTGACATTCAAAGACACAGTCATTTTGGACATTGAAAATAGCAACACATACCGGATACCTGTCCAGGCTTCAGGAATTGGCTCCACCATTGTTTCAGATAAGCCCTTTGCACCAGAACTCAATTTGGGAGCACATTTTAGGTAAGGAAATATCATGGACCAAGTTTTATGCATATCACATATATTCTATAAGCTGAGCATCACTCCTACTTTGGAAAATTATTTTTAAGTAAACAGAGTTAGCCTCGTCAGCCCCCTCCCTTCCCTATCTTCACTTTCCCCCCTCCAGATGGGTTCATCAGCCACAAGAAGACATTTCCTAGTCATAGTTTGGTTACACTCTCCAAGCTGTGTCCCTCTACACTAGAGAAGAGATGGTTCACAGGAAGTATATTCTTCTCTGAAACTTACAGTGGCTTCTCTGTGACAAATTCAGAATCTTGAACATGATTTCTCTTCTTTGATTCCATTATATTGTTAATTCCTCTCCATGAATGTAGAAAATACAAATGGATCTTAGTGATAACCTAAGTAGAGTATAACTAGGAAGGTAAAAATATATTGCAGGGGGCTTCCCTGGTGGCGCAGTGGTTGGGAGTCCGCCTGCTGATGCAGGGGACACGGGTTCGTGCCCCGGTCCGGGAGGATCCCACATGCCGCGGAGCGGCTGAGCCGGTGAGCCGTGGCCGCTGGGCCTGTGCGTCCAGAGCCTGTGCTCCGCAATGGGAGAGGCCACGACAGTGAGAGGCCCGCGTATCGCAAAAAAAAAAAAAAAAAAATATTGCAGGGACTTCCCTGCTGGTTCAGTGGTTAAGACTCCGTGCTCCCAATGCAGGGGGCCCCGGTTCGATCCCTGGTCAGGAAACTAGATCCCGCATGCATGCCGCAACTAAGAGCCCATGTGCCGCAACTAAAGATCCCGTATGTGGCAATGAAGATCCCACGTGCTGCAACTAAAGACCCGGCGCAGCCAAATAAATAAATATTTTTTTAAAATTTTATATATATATATATATATCTCAAATGTATCTTACCAGGTATTGCAAAGCCAGTCATTTTTTTTTTCGTATATGTTCTCTGCTTGCCTCCCCACCATAGCACCAGCAACTGAGGTGGTTGTAGTTGGCTCCACCTGATCACTCAGGAAAAGCTAGAGAGTCTAAATATTTAAATAACAGGTGGTACAGTATAGACATCTCTGAGCAGAACGATCTAAATGTGACTCTAAAAATGTAGGGGTTTGAATACTAACCATGGAGGACATGTGTGAGGGTTTGTTTATGGTTCCTCAGAAGAGTCATGCATTGTCACTAGTTGACGCTCAAGAGCCAGCTGAATTGGTGCCTGTTTGTTTCAGTGCTGTGAACAGATCTCAAGGGGATGCTCCTGCCTTTTGGCCTAAGGCCCTGAAACCAAGATGGACACAGTGTGTTTAGAGATGTACCTGACAAAATACTGTTAGGAACCCTCCCCCCAAACCCATCCATACCTTCTTTCCTCTGCTTCATCTACAAAATATGGCACTTAATTGAAAATACCATAAACCAATAGGAGTTAAGTAATAGGCAAGTGAGATCGTTAATTGCATATGGTTTCAGAGAGGCATCCAATTACAGTTTTTGTGTCAACTAGATACGAAAAATGCTCCTCTCCTCCTATCCATTGACCATATGGTAGGGCATTTTGTCATTGCATACTATTCCTGTTTCCAAATTTATTTGTTAAGTGCATTCAAATATAATTACAGAAAACAATATACTGCAAACCAGACTTAATTACATGTTCTCCTTAATCTACAAATAGTGTCAAATGGCCCCAAAGGATATTCTGACACTTGCCTAGAATTGGAGGGATAGCTGATAGTTTTCGACAAATATAGAAGAAACCTGTATCTTTTAGCTGCCAATTTCTGCTCTGCCTAAATGCTGTTGTTCTTCTTTTTGACATAAAATCTTGATGCCAGCAATCTCCAGAAGAATCATCAAAAGCAGGGGTGGGAAAACTGCAGCCCATTGCCTGTTTCTATAAACAAACTGTTATTGGAAGACAGCCACACCCATTCATGTACATATATTGTCTACAGCTTCTTTCACACTACAGTGGAGAGTTGAGTAGTTGTGATGGATCATGTGTCCCAAAAGGTCTAAAATATTTATTATTCAGTCCTTTACAGGAAAAGTTTGCCAATTTTTTGGGCACAGGGATCTAAAGAAATACCCGTATGCCACCTCTTCTGATGGCATATTTTTGGACAACTCCTTTAAATTTTCAGAGCTTCTGTTTCTTCATCAATAAAATTAATCAATATGCTTAGTATTACTGGGGTGCTATGATGACTGAAGGATACACTGTGAATAAGTGACAGAGACCCTGCCTAGTTTATAAAATAGTATATGTTATTTATTATTTTCCCCAAAACCTACATTTAGCCCTGAAGTCAAACTACAAAGTGAAGCCTCCAATGAGCATGCCCCATTGGACATATATTTAGCTAATAATGGTTATACCTGACAACTGGCAAACACTCATTATTTAGCAAGCTTCAACTTGCTTATTAGACATGGTGTCTTTCCAAAGGAGGGACAGATGGGATGAAAACTCAAAGCCCCCAAAAATAAAAAATAAATCTTAAAAGTCCTGAGATGAGTTTTTTCCCTGAAGAGAATATTTTAAAGTAAGCTTATAAATCAGTTTAAAAAAAAAAAAACTCAAACAAAAACACATTTGAACCACCTCCAAGATCTTAGAAATTTCAGTGTCTAGCAAAGAGACAGACAATAAAGAGGTCTTTAGTAAATATCTGCAGAATAGATGAATGAATGCATGCATGCATGCATGCATGAGTAGTAGCATCTTTAAAGCACATTAGTCTGAGATAAATGACCGATCCAGGTGGTGTTCTGATGCATTATAGTCCCCTTGACCTTTGGTAAGGTTTAGAGGATATGTGTTGTTTCTCTTTAAAGTTCCTTTCAAATGGAGTCCATCACAAGACATTTAACTAGTTACTAGAAATTTACTCAACACAATTTGAAATATACTTCTCCTTCAGTAGCTGTTTTGCTTTCACTTCTCAGTACCATTTCTCGTAAATTGAAGTGATTTTCACATGAACTGTATATGTGTGTTATGTGGCAGCTTAACCTGCTGAGAAAGACTGGGGGTGGGTGGGCCACTTCCCCACGGCCCCTTTCCTGGTGATGACAACTCAGGGACCAAACTCAAGTCACTGACTCAAGTCTAATGACCCAACGAATAGATGTTACCTTGTCCTAGTAGTTCCTAGCAGTATCACCATTTAGCCTTCCTACATTAAAAAAATAATAATAATGTCTATTTTGTTGCTCACTTTTTAAATACTTCCGGAGGAGTAAATCCCAAGGCTGTAGAGCTGAACGGAACAACTCAAAGCTGAATCCTCTCGATCCTTGCCTCCTCTTTTCCAGCCTGGACACCTGTTATTACCACTTCAAGTTGACCAACAAGGGACGTCGGGTCCAACAGTTGTTCTGGATGAATGAAGATTTCTGTCCCCAGGAAAAGCTGGGTAAGAAGAGACTGGCTAAGAAGAGGTGTGCTAAGAGCCACTGCCAATCCCAGTGCTCCCGGGCACCCAGGGATCCTCAAAGCCCCGTGTTTCAACTCCACCCCATCAGGATGGAGCTGTACCCAGGCCAGACGATTGACGTGATACTTGAAGGCTATTCTGCCACTCCCAGGGTAAGAGGACACACATTTAGAAGCTCTTATTCTCCTAAATAAATCTTTGCTCTATTTCTTAGGAGAGTCCTTTGACATTTATCTGAAGAAAGGCTGTGGTTTCTCAAGGATTGCATACAGCACTGAGTTACCATGGCAGCACCCATTGCATTCAAGATTCAGCTCTGCTGAGTTTTCTGTTTGTTTCTACAGCTACCATGAACCCAGTCTTAAAATACTGTTTAAAGCAGGTTCTCATGCCCAGAGTCAACAGAGCCAGCAAGTCTCTGGTAGAGGGACATCCACTGTCCGGCCAAAGCTAAGCCTCTGATTAATACTTAGCAGTATTCACTTAATATTTATTTTTAAGAAAATGTTTTTCTTAAAATTTCTCGGCTGCCTCTCCTATCCAGGTATTGGGACATCCTTAGTTCCTTCCCTCTCAGCTTGACTCAACAGCATCACATTTATAATCATCATCTTTTTATGTATCAATGAAAGAGCTGCATTTATCTTCAGCAACTCTGATGTTCTGCTCTTATTCACATTATCACCATTCTGCTTAAGACATTTAGGCAGATCCAACCATGTGTCTGTTTATTCCTATTCCCTCATGGAGGCTGGAAACCATTAACAACCTAAAAGAAAGACTTCTGAAATCACTTACAAGCCTCTTCACAAAGGCAGACTTTGTGAATGAGAAATGATGGTTACCTGAGCTCCTGCTGGTATCACCAAATTAGGATGTGATGCTGAACTTTCTCCTCATGAAAATAGGAAACAGTAAAAAATTGCCTCCCAGCAGACTGAGACGGGAAAGCTGGTTCCCTGCTTAGTTCCTCGAGGGTCACGGATGGCACTTTGCTTCACTTACGTTGTTTCTTCACAGAACATTTTCAGGAAAAACACATCCTTAGTTTAAAAAAGAAGGTTATTTCCCATTATGGAGTGTATAATATGTTCTTTCTCTCTGTTACTGAGGGGTTCAGCCAACTTTCACTGAGTATGTACCACATGACACACACTGTGCTAGGCACCAAGGATGCAAAGATGAATAGAATGCAGGCCCTCATCTCAAGACACTGACAGTCTGTTGCAGGCATGTTTACAGTGTTGTTCTCAAGAGTTGACTGTATTTTAAAGGCATTAAATCTGAGCTGCTGGGGTTCTAAATTCAGTTGTAGCTTTACTAAAATCTCCCCTGTATTCCACGTTCTGCTACATAATTGAGAAGACTTGAATTCATTAACATCTGACACCTGAGCAGTCTTCAATAAAGGCTATTCATGTTATAAATTCACTTTGAGTCCTTTCTACTCTATAAAAATCTAAGGCTCTTAGGTCCAAAGAAGTGTTAATTACCGTACACGATTTTTAAATATTCAAATGTGAAAGGCGAAATTTTTCCAGCCAGCTTCCAACTACCTTGATAAGAAATTGTGTGTAACTACCATTGAATATTTTTGTTCAACTGTAGTTGAGTTACAATGTCGTGTTAGTTTCAGGTGTACAGCACAGTGATAGCCCATGAAGGATTTTTATCTGCATCTTCCATCACTGTCTTGTGTATCCAGTCCCTAACAGCCCTGATAAATCTTCCATAAGTACACTGGATGAGCTGAATGTAAATTGATTGTGTCCTCAGGGACAGTCAGCAGTAGACACAGGACCCATCCTGGACACATCTAACCAATCAGACTTTGTGTGACAGAGACCCATCCCTGACATGCACTGCTCAGAAAAATGTGTTCCTCCCTGGTGTCCCCAGGCAGGTAGTTGAGAATCATTTTGCTGATTGTTGAGAATTAGGTCTTCCAAGCTATAGAGGTTCCACAAACGCTGGTATATCTTGTCTGCAGATAGTCAAAGAAAAGCTGGTGTGCCACACCATCATCGGGACACAAAAGGGGAAGAGCCTGGTGATGACGGTGAACATCATCTGTGAGTTCGTGGCACCGTTCATCCAGCTCTCCACCAAGCAGCTCGTATACCGACTGGAGAAGGTCAGTGGGGCTGTGTTGGGGAGGGCCGGGTTCTCCAGCTAGGAGTGCGCATGTTCACGCTTTCATTTCGGAAGCTAAATTAATGGGAATCCTGTTACACCCACACCCAGCCAATGTTTTTTAAGCTTCAGAGGCCAATACACATTCAACTAAAAATTCTGAATCTAAACCTACATTCTTTTGAAAAGTGAATTGCCATAGAAATTCTACTTCCATCATCCCTGATGTATAAGACCAAAGTGAAGGGGTATTCCAGTGCACTGAAAATGCATTTCAGTCCATCATTTTACTCTAACTAGGTAAAATAAACATCACAGTATAGAAATGGTTGGAGAAGAATTATTGATAATTACAGTAACCAGTAAGAATAGCTACCACTATTGATTGGTACGTGCTGGGCATTGAGCCATGTTCATTACATACATTTTCCCATTTGTCCCTCACAGCAATCTCTGCAGGAGTTTCCCTTTCCCATGATACACAGGAGGAAACTGAGACACAAGTTAAGCTATTTTGTAGATCACCTAACACTGCTTGGGAATAAACAACTTAAACTATTTGATTCACATTCTTTGATGTATATGCCCATAACTGTCTATAACTTTATGTGCCGTTAAGGGTGAGTGGTAAGTGGGGGAGGCCCAGAACAGGGGAGAGATGGGGATGACTGCTGCTCAGGGCAGTGGGCTGGGTGGTGAAGAGGAGGGGAGATATCACAGCAGGACTTGACCTAGTCCTAGGCAGGTTTCCAGCAGAGAATTATTTACTGTTCAGGACAGGTATGTGTGGAACATTTCCTCTGGGTCAAGGTCTGTGTAGGTGCTAAAAATCTGACATAGTCACAACTAAGAGACTGGTTGAGGTTACAAACTGGCAACAAACTATTAAAATTTAATTGTTTAAATTATAATTCTAAACAGCGTTATGAAGAAGAGGTATAAGTTGCAGTGAGAGTATGTATCAGGAGACATGACCTTATTTGTACATGAGGTCATAGATGGCTTCCTTGAGCAAATGCCTCAAGTTGGGACTGGAAGGACAAATAGAAGTCGGTCTGGTGACAAGTGGGGGAGAGAGAGGTAGGGAACAACATATGCCAAGGGCCTGAGTCACGAGAGAGCTTGGTCAGCGTAAAACCTGAAGGGCCACCTCAGACAGAGATTATGCCAAGAATGACAATGAAGTCCATCTAGAGAAGTGGGCAGGGGCCAGGTGTGTGTGGCATGACTGGGACACATGTTGTGAACTTCGGGTTTTGTTTTGGGTGACCATTGGAGGGCTTCAGGGAAGGGAGTGACATGGTCAGATGTATTCATTGAAACAGTCACGCTGGCTGCGGAGTGGAGTATTTATCAACACCTACCATGTGCCAGGCACTGTGTCGGGTCGTAGAGATACAACAGTGAGAATATTCCCTCCGTGATGAACTTCACAACCAACTGGGAAGACCAAGCATTAAGGAAGATCCCATGGTGTGATCTATGCTGTCACACGAAAGGACTGGGTGTGGCAGTGCCTAACCGGTCATGGGAGAACAAACCAGGGTTCCTTCTGTTAACGGAGGCTAGCAAGAGAATGTTCAAGACCATTTGTTCTGGTGCATTCTATATATATTGTTCATATTAAATAAATATCTGTTGAACACCGACCATGGACAAGGTGCTCTGCCAGAAGATGAATAAGGGAACTTATAGGCTAGTACGGGAGGTGAGATGTACAAGTTCAATTCAAATCAGCAAATAATTTTTGAGCACCTGCAGTGTATTAGTCAGTAAAGACACAGCAAAAACCCTAACCTAACAAACTGGTGGGGAATGTAGACACTGAAGAAGTAGGATAAAGGTTTCAGTTACAGGATGCTGAACTAACTGTGACAATCTCCATGAGACATATAAAAAGAAAATACTACCAGAATTCCTTCTACAGTTGTTAAGCTTTCATTGCTGTTTTAAATTCTTCCTTTTTCAAGTAATCAGGAAAGATATTTACTGGCAACAGCTGTGCCAAAGTTGGTTGCATCATATTCTCTCTAAATGTAGCCATTCAGAGAACATTCAGTGAAGATTTATTGAATAGCTATTCTGTGCAAGACATTACAGTATATGATAAATATGCCGCTTAGTTTCCTATTAGATTTTTTTTCCAAACTACATAAACACTCATAAAAATGTGTGGGTAGTGTTCCTTTTCCTCTGTTTATATCCTTTTTTTTAAAAAAAAAAAGCATATTCTTGTTTAAATGTCTACTGTTTGAATTTATCACTAGAATAAAATAGCAAATATTTTGAATATGACAGTGACTTGTTGAATTTAAAAAATGAATTCAGTCATTACGCCCTATTTGTTTTTGTCCTTCTCTCCTTCCTCCCAAATATCGCAAGTTTGAAATCTGTCCTACTACTGTATTCTTCATTGTTCATTTCCTGCTCACATTTCACTCCATATCAGGGACAATGAAGAAATGCGACTTCATTACCCAGGGTGTGCAGGAGACCTGTCTTGGTACACCCAATTATCCATTCTGTCTCCTTGTTTTTGGCTCAGGGCAGTGTATCTGATTTAGTACCTTAGACTTTAATGATACCAAGCCTGCCTATGGGAAGAATTTTTCTATAACCATTTCCTCAGATTTGATCTGCTCTATAACTATTGTACCGTTCAGAAGCCACGGTACTATTGTACCGTTCAGAAGAGATAAAACCACATCTCTGTGGAATTGAAAAGGTCAATTGAAACTAGCAGTCAGTTTGCTTCATGAAGTCCAGAAGCAAATCCTGTCTCCTGATATTTGGCGAGACAAGCCAGAGAGAAAGGGTCATTTTAAAATAGAACGGGTTCTCTGTCCATCGGCTCTTTCTCATCACTAACCTCTAAATGGCCTCTTGCCAAAACCAACCGAGTGTGGCTTCTTCACTTCAAAGCTACCTGCAGTGACACAGCAGCCTGGGGGGAAGGTCGAAAGTGCTGCTTCATCCCTCTCCAAACGGTAGTATGAAATCTGCAAGTGCAAGGTGAACCCAGTACCTATATTACCATGTTAGAGGGAAGGGAACAGTGGCAGCTTCTCGTGGTAAGTGCCAGACCGAACCTCCAAAAGAACTTTGGGAGTGCACAAGGGGCTAATGAGGTACAACTGAGGCAGGTGGCTCAAGCCAACTTTATGGACTGAATGTCTGTGTCCCCCAAAAATTCATACACCAAAGCCCTAATTCCGTATATGATCATGTTGTAAGTGGGGGCTTTGGGAAGGGATAGGGTCGTGGAGGTGGAGCCCTCATGAATGGGATTAGTGCCCTTATAAGAAAAGACAAGAGAGGTGATCTTTCTCTCAGGCATGTGAGGACACAGTGAGAAGACAGCTATCTACAAACCAAGAAGTGGGCTCTCACCAGACACTGGATGTGCTGGCACCTTGATCTTGGACTCCCCAGCCTCCAGAACTATGAGACGTCAATGGCTGTTGTTTAAACCACTCAGTCTGTGATATTTGTTATAGCAGCCTGAACTGACTAAGACACCATGGACACTGGTCACCCAAGCTCGCTCAGAGCCAGTGGCTCCAGGAACCACAGTGGAAGAAAGACTATGCTGGACAAAGAAGCAGAGGCAGAGCAAAGCATGGAATCAGGAGGACTTAACTGAAATTGGAACAGGGAGAAAAGCAAATCAAAACAAATAGGTCTGGGAAAAATAGGCTAGAGTTGTTGGAAGAGCCAGGGAATGGGAGGGAGATTCTTTCTGGAGGCCAGAGACTGAGGTTTCCAGTCACTTCCTAGTGATATTAAAGGACCCCCTTTCCAAGGCACACAATGAACAATGTGGATCCCAATGTCAGAGTGAGAAAAATCCAGTCTGACCAGAAACTTCCAGCTTAAGATCCATTTATGATGTTTTCTACAGCTGAAAAATGAAATTTGATCTAACAGAGTGAACCATGCTTCTAAATCAACTCTCCCAGTGTTATCAAGAAAATTTTCAGGAAATAGTTATGAGCGTTTGTCAATATAGCAAGATAAATATATTTGCAAATTGGGTATTTTAAGCATGAAAAGAATATTGTGTAAGGAAAAAATGTTTTATTCACTGTAATGATACATGGGTTCTTCCATAACATATCATTCATTTATTAAACTTTGTTTTATGATGCTGTGGAAACTTCTGTAGTAACAGTTCTACCCAGAGGCATGGCTTATATAGGTTTTTTTAAACCAGGCAACAAGAAAGTAAGAAAATCTAATCTGTTTTCTGGCTTAAGTAGGATCTCTTCTAGTGAAATGGATACATAGATATATAGAAAATATCTATACATATATCTACATCTATATTAATCCCTTGTAGAGATTTAGATAAATCATTTGGAATGTATGGTGGACTACTGAGAAGTGAACCTATATAATATATAGATATAAATTATCTATATCTTGATAGATAGATGACAGATATAAATCCATACATCTATAGATATAAATAGAGAGAACGCTAATTCTGCTGTTAACAATGAATATCAGACATTTGTTGCTAAAGGCTTACTGTGTTTACCATAAGCTGGTTTGTTTCCTCTTTTCTCTTTTTTGCAGAAACCTAACACTATCCTGGAACCTGATTACCAGCCCTTGGTCATGAAGAACATTTCCAACCTGCCTGTGAACGTGTTGCTCTCAACAAGTGGACCCTTCTTTATCTGCAAGGCTGATAAATCCCCACTGCCCTCAATTCCTGAGGTAACTGGACAGAGGGTGTCCTAACTCCTAGGGGGGTGCTGTGTGTGTGATAAAAGAAGAGAATAGTACTGGTACACTGCCTAATTTCAGTCGAGAAAAATATAAAGAATCCAGGAAACAGAGAGGAAAAATCTAAAATGAGTCATAATATCAATAAATTCTGATATCAATTGGTAGGAAAACCATTATTTACAATGTGAGAGCTTCTTGCTTATTATTATGACCCTTTCCTTCCTGCCCGTTATAACGAAGCTCAACTTTAGAAAACAGTGACTTCCCACTAATGAGAGGAAAGACCTTTTAATCCCCCTCAAGTCTGACTAAAACTCAAATTTGACCAAAACTCAAAGCCCCAACCCTAAACCAGCCAGCCCATCTCCAGATAGTGAGAAATGTGAACCAGGCTGAAGCAGGAGGCGGTGAGCTCCCCTGGCCACCAGTCTGGGGCAGGATGCAGTGTTCTCTGAACATTCCCACAAGATCATCCCCGTGATCCTTGGCTGGGCATGAGCACACCAGTGGGAATGGCTGGGCCCTGGGGCAGGTGGCACTGCAGAGCGGTAGGGAAGGAGGATTGAAGGAGAGACCAGCCCCACACCCCATGGTGTTCGGCCTCCCAGTCCAGGGAGATAGCTAATGGAGAAGTGATATAGAGGAGGAAGTGAGGGCAGGCAGCAATCGCAGGATCTCAGAAGAGGGAGCCTGGGACTTAAGGACATCTGCTGTGAGCCACACTTGGGGAGACGGATCTTTGTGGAAGATGGGGGATAGAGCCACTGGGTGAGGGCGTGTTGCAGACAGTACTGCACTGCCACCCTCCCCTGCCCTTCCTTCCTCACTGATTCTTTAGTGGGTCTCATTCAAACATGATTTTGGGGGAAAAAATAGCTAAGATCTTTGAACAGAGAAATAAAAGGAGGAGATGATCATAAGCAAGAGGCAGCTGAAAACCTCCTGCAAGGGAACTTATGCCAGGAAGAAAACCCACAGTACAAACAGGGAGTTCTCTACAGTCTCACAGAAATTACAGTTGATATGACCTGTCTTTAAAAAGAGCTCAGGAAAAATAAAAAATAAAAAAATAAAAAAAATAAATAAAAAGAGCTCAGGGACAAGATACAAGTGTTCAAAGAGGAGATGAAGAGTGAACTCAAGAGCAGAGGAAAACAAATGGATGAGAAAATGAAAATTCAGGTATGAGCAGCTTTCTCTGTCTGGGTGGGAGGTTAGACCCACTCTTGTCCCTCCTGAAATCTTAATAAAAGTAGAAATGTTCAACAGGAAAGACACCCAGAGCAATAAAATAAAAGGGGAAGAGGAGGGTATACCCAAATCATGAGATATTTAAACAAATTCTAGAAGATAGAATGAGGAAGGGAGTGGGTGGACAAAAAGGCATAAAGACCTGAAGCATAGAAAATTCACCAGTGAGGCTGCAAAGAAGTGGGAGTCATTCAGCCCAAGTAGCCTGGGCTCAGAGGCAACGAGTGGAGCAGAGGGCTGAAAACAGAGGGATTCTGTCTGTGCACCAGCCTGCTGTCCCTGCTGACCCCACTCAAAAGACTTGGGCAGCTGACTCTTATCCCAAGACATAAAGATAAATGCTCTTCCCCAGAGAAACTCATCAAAACGTTCGGGGAAATTTAATGTTTCCTGTGTCAGTGTCGATACCCCAGAATAATCCCTGGTGTCTGAGTTCTGTGCATCACCTGATTTTCCCCTCTCTGCCCAAAAAAACTGTTCCATAGACCTGCTGTGCTACAGGAATGGAGAAACTGTGGCCTCAGGATTGTCGGGATGCCACGGTGGGTCAGGAACTGCTGTTTCTTGTAATAACTCGTGTAGTACATTTTGACCTTTTATATTACTTGCACATATAACTTTAATAAAAAGCATACATATAATTTTAAAAATAAAGAACTTCTACAAATCAACAGGAAAAATACCAACAACCCAATAGAAAGATAGGCAAAGGAAATGAACAGAGAGTTCACAAAAAGAAAAAGAAAATAGCTTTTAAATATATGAGAATATGCCCAACTTTACTCATGTTGGAAGAAATGCAAATTAAAATTACTATGAAACACATTATTTTTCCTATAAGATTGGCAAAGAGCAAAAATTGGATAATGCTTTGTGTTAGGGAGGGCATGTGGAAACAGGCATCCCCTAAGGTATTGAGGAAGTGTACATTGGAAGATAGTATGGCAGTAGCCGTCAACATTTTTTTTTTTTTAGTCATCAGTTTTATACACATCAGTGTATACATGTCAATCCCAATCGCCCAGTTCATCATACCACCAACCCCAGCCCCCCACAGCTTTCCCCCCTTGGTGTCTATACGTTTGTTCTCTACATCTTTGTCTCAACTTCTGCCCTGCAAACTGGATCATCTGTACCATTTTTCTAGGTTCCACATATGCGTTAATATACGATATTTGTTCTTCTCTCTCTGACTTACTTCACTCTGTATGACAGTCTCTAGATCCATCCACATCTGAACAAATGACCCAATTTCATTCCTTTTTATGGCTGAGTAATATTCCATTGTATATATGTACCACATCTTCTTTATCCATTCATCTGTCAATAGACATTTAGGTTGCTTCCATGACCTGGCTCTTATAAATACTGCTGCAATGAACATTGGGGTGCATGTGTCTTTTTGAATTATGGTTTTCTCTGGGTATATGCCTAGTAATGGGATTGCTGGATCATATGATAATTCTATTTTTAGTTTTTTAAGGAACCTCCATACTGTTCTCCATAGTGGCTGTATCAATTTACATTCCCACCAACAGTGCAGGAGGGTTCCCTTTTCTCCATACCCTCTCCAGCATTTGTTGTTTGTAGATTTTCTGATGATGCCCATTCTAACTGGTGTGAGGTGACATTGTAGTTTTGATTTGCGTTTCTCTAATAATTAGTGATGCTGAGCAGCTTTTCATGTGCCTCTTGACCATCTGTATGTCTTCTTTGGAGAAATGTCTATTTAGGTCTTCAGCCCATTTTTGGATTGGGTTGTTTGTTTTTTTAATATTGAGCTGTATAAGCTGTTTATATATTATGGAGATTAATCCTTTGTCTGTTGATTCATTTCCAAATATTTTCTCCCATCCTGAGGGTTGTCTTTTCCTCTTGTTTATGGTTTCCTTTGCTGTGCAAAAGCATTTAAGTTTCATGAGGTCCCATTTTTTTATTTTTGTTTTTATTTCCATTACTCTAGGAGGTGGATCAAAGAAGATCTTGCTGTGATTAATGTCAAAGAGTGTTCTTCCTGTGTTTTTCTCTAAGAGTTTGATAGTGTCTGGTCTTACATTTAGGACTCTAACACATTTTGAGTTTATTTTTGTGTATGCTGTTAGGGAGTGTTCTAATTTCAGTCTTTTACATGTAGCTGTCCAGTTTTCCCAGCACCACTTACTGAAGAGACTGTCTTTTCTCCAGTGTATATCCTTGCCTCCTTTGTCATAGATTAGTTAACCATAGGTTCGTGGGTTTATCTCTGGGCTTTCTATTTTGTTCCATTGATCTATATTCCTGTTTTTGTGGCAGTACCATATTGTCTTGATTACTATAGCTTTGTAGTATACTCTGAAGTTAGGGAGTCTGATTCCTCTTGAGTTTTTATCCCTCAAGACCGCTTTGGCTATTCGGGGTCTTTTGTGTCTCCATACAAATTTTAAGATTTTTTGTTCTAGTTCTGTAAAAAATGCCATTTTTAATTTCATAGGGATTGCATTGAATCTGTAGATTGCTTTGGGTAATAGAGTCATTTTCACAATATTGATTCTTCCAATCCAAGAACATAGTATATCTCCCCATCTGTAGGTATCATCTTTAATTTCTTTCATCAGTGTCTTATAGTTTCTGCATACAGGTCTTTTGTCTCCCTAGGTAGGTTTATTCCTAGGTATTTTATTCTTTTTGTTGCAGTGGTAAATGGGAGTGTTTCCTTAATTGCTCTTTCAGATTTTTCATCATTAGTGTATAGGAATGCAAGAGATTTCTGTGCTTTAATTTTGTATCCTGCAACTTTACCAAATTCATTGATTGCTCTGGTGGTTTTCTGGTGGCATCTTTAGGATTCTCTATGTACAGTATCATGTCATCTGCAGACAGTGACAGTTTTACTTCTTCTTTTACAATTTGTATTCCTTTTATTTCTTTTTCTCCTCTGATTGCCGTGGCTAGGACTTCCAAAACTATGTTGAATAATAGTGGCGAGAGTGGACAACCTTGTCTTTTTCCTCATCTTAGAGGAAATGCTCTCAGTTTTTCACGTTTGAGAATGATGTTTGCTGTGGGTTGCTCGGATTTGGCCTTTATTATGTTGAGGTAGGTTCCCTCTATGCCCACTTTCTGGAGAGTTTTTTTAATCAAAAATGGGGGTTGAATTTTGTCAAAAGCTTTTTCTGCATCTATTGAGATGATCATATGGTTTTTTTTTTTTTTTTTTTTTTGGTTCGCGGGCCTCTCACTGCTGTGGCCTCCCCCGCCGCGGAGCACAGGCTCCGGATGCACAGGCCCAGCGGCCATGCCTCACGGGCCCAGCCGCTCCGCGGCACGTGGAATCCTCCCGGACCGGGGCACGAACCCGCGCCCCCTGCATCGGCAGGCGGACTCCCAACCACTGCGCCACCAGGGAAGGCCCGATCATATGGTTTTTATTCTTCAATTTGTCAATATGGTGTATCACGATGATTGATTTGCGTATATTGAAGAATCCTTGCATCCCTGGGATAAATCCCACTTGATCATGGTGTATGATCCTTTTAATGTGTTGTTGGATTCTGTTTGCTAGTATTTTGTTGAGGATTTTTACATCTATATTCATCAGTGATATTGGTCTGTAATTTTCTTTTTTTGTAGTATCTTTGTGTGGTTTTGGTATCAGGGTGATGGTGGCCTCATAGAATGAGTTTGGGAGTGTTCCTTCCTCTGCA
This sequence comes from Leucopleurus acutus, assembly GCF_964270905.1. Classification (NCBI taxonomy): domain Eukaryota; kingdom Metazoa; phylum Chordata; class Mammalia; order Artiodactyla; family Delphinidae; genus Leucopleurus; species Leucopleurus acutus. Next base: position 14,017,705 of record NC_139162.1, on the reverse strand, counting down.
ATTTTTTGGAAGAGTTTGAGAAGGATGGGTGTTAGCTCTTCTCTAAATGTTTGATAGAATTCACCTGTGAAGCCATCTGGTCCTGGACTTTTGTTTGTTGGAAGATTTTAAATCGCAGTTTCAATTTCATTACTTGTGATTGGTCTGTTCATATTTTCTATTTCTTCCTGGTTCAGTCTTGGAAGGTTATACCTTTCTAAGAATTTGTCCATTTCTTCCAGATTGTCCATTTTATTGGCGTAGAGTTGTTTGTAGTAGTCTCCGAGGATGCTTTGCATTTCTGCAGTGTCTGTTGTAACTTCTTTTTCATTTCTAATTTTATTGATTTGAGTCCTCTCCCTCTTTTTCTTGATGAGTCTGGATAATGGTTTATCAATTTTGTTTATCTTCTCAAAGAACCAGCTTTTAGTTTTATTGATCTTTGCTATTGTTTTCTTCATTTCTATTTCATTTATTTCTGCTCTGATTTTTATGATTTCTTTCCTTCTGCTAACTTTGGGTTTTGGTTCTTCTTCTTGCTCTAGTTCCTTTAGGTGTAAGTTTAGATTGTTTATTTGAGATTTTTCTTGTTTCTTGAGGTAAGCTTGTATAGCTATAAACTTCCCTCTTAGAACTGCTTTTGCTGCATCCCATAGGTTTTGGATTGTCGTGTTTTCATTGTCATTTGTCTCTCTATATTTTTTAATTTCCTCTTTGATTTCTTCAGGGCTCTCTTGGTTATTTAGTAGCGTATTGTTTAGCTTCCATGTGTTTGTGTTTTTTACGGTTTTTTTCCCTGTAATTGATTTCTAATCTCATACCATTGTTGTCAGAAAAGATGCTTGATATGATTTCAATTTTCTTAAATTTACTGTGGCTTGATTTGTGACCCAAGATGTGATCTATCCTGGAGAATGTTCCATGCACACTTGAGAAGAAAGTGTAATCTGCTGTTTTTGGATTGAATGTCCTATAAATATCAATTAAATCTATCTGGTCTATTATGTCATTTAAAGCTTCTGTTTCCTTATTTATTTTCATTTTGGATGATCTGTCCATTGGTGTAAGTGAGGTGTTAAAGTCCCCCACTATTATTGTGTTACCGTCGATTTCCTCTTTTATAGCTATTAGCAGTTGCCTTATGTATTGAGGTGCTCCTATGTTGGGTGCATATATATTTATAATTGTTATATCTTCTTCTTGGATTGATCCCTTGATCATTATGTACTGTCCTTCCTTGTGTCTTGTAACATTCTTTATTTTAAAGTCTATTTTATCTGATATGAGTATTGCTACTCCAAGTTTCTTTTGATTTCCATTTGCATGCAATATCCTTTTCCATCGCCTCACTTTCAGTCTGTATGTGTTCCTAGGTCTGAAGTTGGTCTCTTGTAGACAGCACATATATGGGTCTTGTTTTTGTATCCATTCAGGGAGCCTATGTCTTTTTGTTGGAGCATTTAATCCATTCACGTTTAAGGTAATTATCGATATGTATGTTCCTGTGACCATTTTCTCAATTGTTTTGGGTTTGTTTTTGTAGGTCCTTTTTTCTCTTGTGTTTCCCACTTAGAGAAGTTCCTTTAGCATTTGTTGTAGAGCTGTTTTGGTGGTGCTGAATTCTCTTAGCTTTTGCTTGTCTGTAAAGCTTTTCATTTCTCCATTGATTCTGAATGAGATCCTTACCAGGAAGAGTAATCTTGGTTGTAGGTTCTTCCCTTTCATCACTTTAAGTATATCATGCCACTCTCTTCTGGTTTGTAGAATTTCTGCTGAGAAATCAGCTGTTAACCTTACGGGAGTTCCCTTGTATGTTATTTGTCATTTTCCCTTGCTGCTTTCAATAATTTTTCTTTGTCTTTAATTTTTGCCAGTTTGATTACTATGTGTCTCAGCGTGTTTCTCCTTGGGTTTATCCTGTATGGGACTCGCTGCGATTCCTGGACTTAGGTGGCTATTTCCTTTCCCATGTTAGGGAAGTTTTCTACTATAATCTCTTCACATATTTTCTCTGGTCCTTTCTCTCTCTCTTGTCCTTCTGGGACCCCTATAATGCGAATGTTGTTGCGTTTAATGTTGTCCCAGAGGTCTCTTAGGCTGTCTTCATTTCTTTTCATTCTTTTTTCTTTATTCTGTTCTGCAGCAGTGAATTCCACCATTGTGTCTTCCAGGTCACTTATCCGTTCTTCTGCCTCAGTTATTCTGCTACTGATTCCTTCTAGTGTATTTTTCATTTCAGTTATTGTATTGTTCATCTCTTTTTTTTTCTTTAATTCTTCTAGGTCTTTGTTAAACATTTCTTGCATCTTCTTGATCTTTGCCTCCATTCTTTTTCCGAGGTCCTGGATCATCTTCACTATCGTTATTCTGAATTCTTTTTCTGGAAGGTTACCCATCTCCACTTCATTTAGTTGTTTTTCTGGGGTTTTATCTTGTTCCTTCATCTGGTACATAGCCCTCTGCCTTTTCATCTTGTCTGTCTTTTTGTGAATGTGGTTTTCCTTCCACAGGCTGCAGGATTGTAGTTCTTCTTGCTTCTGCTGTCTGCCCTCTGATGGATGAGGGTATCTAAGAGGCTTTTGCAAGTTTCCTGATGCCATCAACATTTTAAATGCCCCTACCCTTTGACCTAGTCATTCGACTCCTAGGAATTTATCCTATAGACATAGACACAATATACAAGGATATTCATTGCAACATTGATTATAAGAACAAACGACTGGGAGCTAATATCTATCAATAGGAGATTGGTTAAATAAATGATGGCAGAATTCAATGATGGAGAAAATGCAGTTGTTAAAAAGAGTGAGGCAACTCCATATGCACTGATTAATTATCCTCTAGTGGAAAAAGTACAGAACAGGAGTGCCTGTGTGTAAACAATAACACATATATGAACGTGGGTTTATATTCATGCATTATCTTTATATTCATACAAGGACAGGTAAGATACTTGTGTAACCTTGGTTACCTCAGGGGAGGGGAACAGTTGGCTTGAGGGGAGGGGAGATGGGCACAAGGGTAACATGCTTTTCATTGTCCTATCTATTCAAAAATAAAAATGAAATATTTTTTTAAAAAATAAGGCCACACCTTGTCCTGGGACAAAATGATACAGAATATTCAACAGGGAGACATACCTTAGTGAAGTTACCAGCCTTATTGATGTCCAAAGAATTCTATGGCTTCTAAGCAGTAAAGAAGAGACCCACCGAGGGAGGATTTTAGACTAACCTTGGACTTCTCCACACTTTTTGATCAATTCTCTTGATCATAAAGGGATTGTAGTAATAATTGGCATTTATATACCATACACTATGTGCTAGGCACTGCTCTGAACGCATCACAAATATATTAACTCATTTCATCCTCTTAAAAAAAGTTAGGTACTATTATTGCCCCTGTTTTACAGATGGAGAAACTGGGGGCTAGGAAGGCCAAGCAAGTTTGCCCAAGTTCACAGAGCTAGTAACTGGCAGAGCAAGGATTTGAACCCAAGCAGTCTGGCTTCAGAGTCCACGATCTTACAATTAATATCTCTTGTATAAGAAATTTTCTTCAGTTTTTTTTTTATTTCAAACATGATTTTTTAAAATAAATTAGTGTAATTCCATTTTTGTAAAATTTTATTTATCTATCTGTCATGCTTGGACTAATGTTTTACCAAATGTGAACTCTGAGAAATAATATCTTGTGAAGTTTTGAATGAATTTCTAACTTCTTCTTTGTGCTTTTGTATATAATATAAAATGTTGTGGACATGTATCATTTCCACAAAACAACAAAGTCATTCCTCTGGGGGAAGAAGTGTTTAAGTCAACCTCCAAGATATTTAAACACCAAGCATTGCGATGCCTAGTGCTGCAGATACCATGGTCTACAAGAATGACTTCTAAATTGTGGCAAGCTACCTGGGCCAAGTGGCCAGCGAGCCTTTCAGAGGGGATTAGCCAACTGAGGAGTCATTACCCTCTGACTCTTGAATCCGGTGATTCGCTTTATCAGCTGAAACCATCTGATCGTGTCACTGAAGTGCACAGTTAAATACCTGAACCTTCAAACTCAGTGGAGAGGAAAGTGCTCTGTAAACAGATTTGTTACTGTGCGCATTCTTCCTTCCTGCCTCAGGGCACTTTCTGCAAAACCAGGAGGTGGCTTTCATGCCGATTAAATGTGGGGATTAAGCGATTCCTAAAAAAGCCAACTCAGAGCCAGGCTTTCTATGGGAAGGCCACTTTCTGTGGCCTTGGCATCAAGGAACACATGGGGATTTGAATCAAAGAGAGAAAAGAACAAACACAATCTACCGAACAAACTCTGTACGGCTCTGGAGTGTCATTTTAAGTTGAATAGAAAGCAGTGGAAAGTGGATACCACTATGCTGAAGAGTTAGAATTGGAGACGTTAGAAAAGAAATTAAATTACCTAATCCATCCCTTTCTGGGTCACCCTCTACAGAGCCCCTCCACCATGGGGTCCTTTAGAAAGCCTTTTTAAAATTTTCTTAAGCAAAGAACTTTCCCCACTTATCTAGGAAGAACGTTTTACAATCTAATTTATTTTCAGTTAAGAATATTTCATAATAATTATTCATTGCAGATTTTCCTTTTACAACTCCTCAAGCCTTACAACCTCACAATGCTTATCAACATCTCTTTTTTCAAATCATTTTTCTTCAAATTTTTCTTGCTTTCATTTTCAACTATTAAAAAATATATATGTGTGTAAGTGCATAGAGATAGATAGGTATGGGTAGATATAGATATCGATAGCGATATACTAGCTGTTTAACTATGTAAAGTGTGGTTACATAGTTATGGATAAAGTGTATATATACATATTTCCTACTAATCTGTGTGTCTGTATGTATATGTGTGTGCATATATATATATATATATATATATATATATGTATATAACTTTGGTTGTCCTATTTCATGTATCAGGTTGGAAATGCACAGTATGGAGGTTGGTAATTCCCCATTATCTTGTTTGTAGCCTATTAAACTGGAGATGGGTGAAGAAAAAGACCTGCTAGTCAAATTCAACCCTTTCTATAAAAACGATTTGAATACCTGGGTGGCAGAAGAAGTTCTAGAAATCAAGTATGTGGAGCACCCTCAAGTGGACAGCCTGCACCTGCGTGGAGAAGTGAATTACCCCAACCTCACCTTTGAGACCATGGAGCTGGATTTTGGCTGTATCCTGAACGATACTGAGGTGATCCGCTACATCACTGTCACCAACTGCAGCCCCCTGGTTGTGAAGTTTCGCTGGTTCTTCCTGGTGGATGATGAGGAAAATCAGATAAGGTACCAACTAGCGTGGCAATCCTGCAGAGCTCTCCCCTGCTCTTCATTTTTTTCTCCTTCGGGCTTTGCACTTTGTTTCCTGTATTCTGAGTACTGGTCTCTCATGAATACTTTCACTTCCAACAACTAATCATTGACAGAAGGAACAAAGAGCCATGGTCCATCCTAGGTTTCCAAACAGGAAAAGCAGATAAAACATCTTTGAAAGCCCCAATTGCCACCAAATTAACAAAGTGATATCCCTAAGCCTGCTCTAATTTTGAATCTAGTGGTTGGATCATTAGAAATTTATCACTAAAAATAGTCTTCATAGAGTTTCCTTAATACGCATTTGAAACCCAAAGTACGAATTGAGCAGGGTGATACATGAGATGTGTGCTGCCCTGAGCTCTACCTTCTGCATATTTCAGTGGGTTCCATTATGGCCCATATATGTACGTATGTATGTAGATATATACTTATGTACAAAATAGTGGGAGGTGGTGAGCGCCGGAAGGGAAAAGCTGTCTTTACAATATTTGGGTTTAGAAGTGTCTTTCCTGTTCAATTAGGAGCTAAAGCCAACTTAATTTGGAAAACACTCCCTTAAAGAACTAGGAACAGCCTATTTCAGTCAAGCCTCAATAACAGTTTCATGTGGGTCAAAAGCCATGTTGTTGGCCAGGTTGGATGGGCTTGTGCATATTTCCTTATTGGATGTTTGGACAGCTCGGTTTTCAACACCTGAATTTTGAATGGCCATTCTTAACTGGGAAAGTCTCATGTTATTTCTAGGCTGGTCGATGCTTCCTGTACACTATCCTCATCTTGTGTATGATAGCCATCCTTTCTTTCCTGTGCCTGTTTCCATGGTAACTATGGCTTGCTCTGGATGTCTTCCATAAACATCTGATGATGACCCAGTGTAGCACCGAAGCCGGTTCTGGGCCTGAGTGATGGAGCCTGCTCATTAGGTGCCAATGACTGTTGAGGTGTGGGATGAAATTCTGTAGATGGTGAACATTTAAAATAATTATGGAAAAATCAGCCAACCTGACCTAATGAGTTTCGAACACCAGATTGTGTGAAGTTATTTTGATGGAACACAGCTAAATGAGATTTTTCTATCTGGGAGCAAGGGACATGCTTTATTTTTTTTTTTATTTTCGAGAGGCCATTTCCATAATTAAAATGATGACATTTTGAAAATGTTCTTGGCCAGTACTGGAGATGATACAGTTAATTTTTCATTGGCTTAAGCACTCATTTAACCATATTTTTCCTTTCTTCTTTATCTTCTAATATCTTAATACTGAGCCTCTGCTTATATTTCATTTGTTCATTCATTCATTCATTCAGAGAGTCACTCAGAAACCATTTGATAAGTGGCTCTTATGCACCAGATAATGGGTGAGGTATCAGGGATACAGAAGTGAGTAAGACATGATCACTGGACTGAGGCTATTGGGGAAATGGATGTGTAAACCATGACACATGATAGTGCCAGCCTCTGAGGGATGCTGGGGGAATGAATGCTTGCAGGAGTCAGAGAAGGCTGCACTGAGAGGCACGGTTAAATGCTCCAGATGGAGAAGCAGGGAAACATTCTCAGTAACAGGAATAGCATGTATATAAGTTCGGATTCATGGATTCTGTTGCAAGTGACAAGAAACCTGACCCTTAGTAAAAATGAAAAGCAGGGACTTCCCTGGTGGTGCAGTGGTTAAGAATCTGCCTGCCAATGCAGGGGACACAGGTTTGAGCCCTGGTCCGGGAAGATCCCACATGCGGCAGAGCAACTAAGACCGTGAGCCACAACTACTGAGCCTGCACTCTAGGGCCCACGACCAACAACTACTGAGCCCGCGTGCCTAGAGCCCGTGCTCCACAACAAGAGAAGCCACCACAATGAGAAGCCCACACACCATAACGAAGAGTAGCCCCCGCTCACCACAACTAGAGAAAGCCTGCACACAGCAATGACGACCCAATGCAGCCAAAAAACAAATAAATAAAATTTTTTAAAAATTTTTTTCTAAAAAAAAAAAATGAAAAGCAAAGTTCATTCACTGGTTCCCACAACTCAAAAGTTCAAGTTCATTCTGGCTTCTGGCCTGGCTTAAAGCAAGGACTCAAACAGTATTGCCGGAGCCAGCGTCCCTGTCTCAGCTCTGCTCTCCGTCATGAGTTAGCCGCGTTCTCAGATCAGCTTTTCTCCCATGGTCACCAAGTGCTGCCAGCACTCCTGGGGCCATGTCTGTGCAGATTCTGAGCCACTGAAAAGGAACATGAGCCTTGGTCCCAGAACTTCCAGGAGATGCACTCTGATGGGACCATCTTAATCACCTTTCCTGTCCCCTCCCCTCACCGGTCACCATCAGGGGAGGGCGAAGCTCTTGATTAGCATTGGCCTGGCCGTGTGCCCCACGCCAAGCGCTGCAGTGATGACCTCAGAACCACATGGACTGAAGGGGTGGGAGTGGGGCAGATCTCCAGGCAAAAAACTGCAATATAGGAGAAGGAATGCAGGAGAGGCAGGTGGCACGCCCCTATCAGTGTCCACAGGGGACCCGTCAGTGCAGCCACAGTGCAGACTTCATCAGTGGGGGGCAGTCTGGGGAGGCGAGTCTGGGCAGGTAGGTTGGCAGCGGTGTGTGAGAGGCCTGGTATTCCATGATAAGGCACTTAGACTCTTTCTTGGAGGCAGTGGTGAGATTTGTAATCAGGAGAGTGACAGAGTCAGGTTTTTTCAGAAAGATAACCCTTAGCATTCAGCACAGTTGTCCAACCCCTCCTTCCTGAAACACATTCCTTTCATGGCTTGAATAGCACCATACTCTCCTGCTTTTCCTCTTGTCCCCTCGACTGACTACTTCTCAGCGCTCGGCCAGCAGCAACTCTGCTGCAGTTGTAGGACGCAGGGCTCCCTCCTAGGCCGTCTGCTCTTCCTGGAGTTGCATTTACCGACAGCTTCACTTAGCCCCGGTTGCAGAGGCTTCTGAATGCGTATCTCCACCGAGACCCCTCGGAGTTCCAAGTGCATCACCTTCTTGACGTCTCCTCCTGGATGTCTGGCAGGTGGCTCGTGTCCAGCGTACCCCACTTCAGTCTCAGGCTCTCCCCTGCCCGCTCCCTGCCTCTCCTACAGGGCCCTTGTCCCAGTAAATGACATCACTGTCCTGGGAGGCATCCAGATTCCCTCCTCTCCCTTACTCCATGCATCAAATCCATCACCAAGTTCTACCTATTACACCTTCTAAAAACCTTTCATTCCCATCTCCACGGTTGTTACCCTAGTTGAAGCCCCGATTGCTCCTGACCGGACAGTTGTGACAGCCCCTGACTGGGCTCTCTGCCTCCACTCCTGTGCCACAGTCCATCACCCCCTCAGCAGACAAGTGATGAGCATGTCACTGCCCTGCTTTTCAGCTTTGAAGGACGCCCATGCTTCTTGGGATAAAGTACAAAATATTCACTGTGTTCTTCAAGGCTCAGCTGCCCCTGTGCTGCCCCTGAATTCCTCTCCAGCTTCTTCTCACTTTGCTCTCCCCTTACCACACTGACTTCTTTCTGTTTACCCACCATGCCGGCCTCTTTCCCTGCCCAGTGGTGGTTTGCTGTCTAACTGCCCTCTGTCTACTGGACGCTCTCGCCTCTCCTCACCTAGTTAGCCCTGCTGCCTCACTAAGTCTTCAGCTTAAACCTCCTTCCCCAGGAAGCCTTCTCCGAGACCCTGCCCTACCCAAGGTCCCCTGTTACAGGCACCAGTAGCCTATCTCCTTGGTGACTCATCACATTTGCAGCTATGGCTAATGGTCAACTTCCTAGCTGGTGCTTAATCCCCATGAGACTAGGGAGCACATCTGTTCTGTTGCCTCTGGATCCCAGAGCCCAGCACAGTCCATAGCACAGTCCTCAAAAGGTATTTTCTAGTTAATCAACTGCTCTCCCTGCCCCTGGTGTTTGTAGTGAGAGGAGAGTCATTTCATAACTGGTTTAACATTCTTTTCTGTTGGCTTCCTGGCACCTGCCAAATGGAAAGGTTCAAGGCATAAATATCACCTTGAAGAGAAAAAACAATGCCACTTGCTGTCTAGACATGCTCTGTCTGTGCAGCCCGTCAGAAAAACATGAACCACTCATTGGCTAAAGGTCACTTTTATCAGATATACCAACACAAACCTTTCTTTTCCAATCAGAATTCTTCTAAGCCTCACACCAGTAAAAGAAACAAAAGCATAAAAGAAGTTTTCTTCTTCTTTTATTAGGCAGGATATGAGGAGGCCTAGACTCTCAACATTCCTGCCTGTCACAACACGTATACATCACACGTGTGTGTGTGCGTGCATGTGTACATGCATGTCTGTGCATTTGGGAATGAATGTGCGTGTTTGTGTGTGTGTGTGTGTGATTTTGTAGGGAATTCTGACTCAGACATTCAAAGCATCTCTCTTGTTTGAGCATATTTTTGGTTCCAAGTTGGCCCTCATGTCACACATAAGAACAAAGAGAGAAGTAAAGTGGGCAAGGGTGTTAGGTAAGCACTCCCTAAGCCAGTCATTGCCTTAGAAACCCACTCATCCATGCGAGTCCACGTGCATGACAGAGTTCTAGACTGAGTTTGATAGATAACAGTTCACGCGCTCACAGTACGCAAGTAATGAGGAAGCTGGGAGGACATAATCAGGCCTGGGCATGGCTGCCGGCACAACAGCACTGCAGAAACATGCCCTTTCTTCGGCCTAACTGCTTAGCCGGATAAGAGCACGATGCTTTGTGGCATCTCTGTGAAAGGGGAGCACAGGGAAGCCGACACTGAAACCAGGCTTTGCTTTTAAGAGACCAGAGAGAACCAAGCAGATGCTGGCTCAGCTGGCGTCTATGCCCAGACTCAGAGCTGCAAGCTGAGGCAATGTTAGAACTTGGAGCATGTGGGCCGCATGATCCCCAAGGACAGCTTTGCCTTTTTGCTTCCGAATCAGATTATAAATAAACCAAATTCAAGAGCCTAAGGGAGCCCAGCCTGACAGCAAAGGAACGTGTGTTGTTCTCACACTGATTTTTTTGTGATGAGCATCAGTTGTCCAATATTGTGATTGGAAGAGGAGGGTGGAAGGGCTGGAAGTGGGGTGGAGGGTCCTTATCGCCTGGATGCTTCTGTCTGTCTCTTCATCACCCCTCAACTTCTCTTGCTTTGAAAGTGGAACTTCTTAAAGACATGGTATCAGTGGTAGTTGAGGTCCTGGGCTGTGGAATCAGACATGGCTGGTTAGAATCCCAGCTCTGTCCTAAACACATGACCCCATGCCCTGGCTTACTTACCTGTAAAATGGGGATAATGCAGAAACCGAAAAGACTTGCTGTGAGCACTAAATATTTATAAAGTGCATGTGTCTTTGAGATAACACATGAAAGAAAAATCTGAACTTGGTGGCTGTTTTCAGGTCTCAAAGGGTCCCTTCTTCTCCATTCCTTCCCACCAAGTGCTGCTAAGTGAAGCACTCCCCAGGATCCTAAAGTGTTGGAACCATAGGGTCCTTAGACACCAACATGATGGACTCAGCCCCTTTTCCTTCTGAAGGTTAGAAAATTCCTTTCCTGTACCAGGCCACATTCATCAAGGCTGAAGCCAGGCCCTCAAAGGCCACAGTGCATGTGTGGTCAGGAGGGCCAGGCCCAGAGTGCCCTCTGTCTTCCCCACCACTCCTCCCTGCAGCCAGGTAAGCCCAGACCCATGATCAAGGACCTGCCCCTGCTTTGCCCAAGGGCCCAATCAAGGAAACAAAAATGTTTAGGGGGAAAATAAAACATGGTTCTTTATTTTTCTTTCAAAAAAAATAATAATTTTATTGAATCCCATGGGTCAGGCACTGGGCATCCTTGCACCCCAGCCTTCCAGGGCTGCTCAGTGTGCTAAGAGCCTGGCCTCTAAGGCAGCCTTCTACTCAGCCACCTGCCCCATGTGGCCTTGATGGATGGCTGAGGGTCCCTGAGCCTCGGCTTCCTTGTCTGAAATGAGGGTGATTATAACGGCATCTCCTGCATAACGGATGTGGTGAGGATTGTCTCAGCCCCTACTGCAGAGCTCTTGGATCTGTGTGTCACATAATAAGTGCTCAGTAAGTGTCAGGTGTTACGGCCATTCCTTTATTGAGGAAATTGAGTGGATTGGCACCCCTGTAATGCTAACACAGGACCTATTTGAGAAGCAGAATCCCGGAGGTGGCTTGGAAACATCTCCTGGAATCAGTCAGAAGCCATTTCAGGACACAGAGAGGCCTCACGGGGTCTGAGGGCCGCAGGTGTCTCTTGCTAGCTTGAGCTTCTGTCCCTTCAATAAATATCCCTCTGTCTTCCCCACAGGCCCTGCACCTCTCAGAATCCTTCAAGCTTCTGCAGTTGTATTTTTTTTTTCCACCTCCCAGAGAAGTTTGGATAAGAGACAAAAGCGAGCGTGGAGCCTGGGGTCTAGAGGGAAAGCAGTTCTGATGAGGGAGCAAAAAGGGTCAAAAGAGGGAACAGGAGTGGCCACAGCTGTCCTCAGGCAAAGTGCCAAGTCAAGTTCTTATGCCCCTCCCACCCCCTTTCTTCCCTAACTCTCCCCTTGCTTGTACTTGAGCCAGAATGACGGTTTAACAGCCCAAAGAATGAACCCAGTGCAAACAGGGGCTAGCCCCCTCGCCTGTATTAGTTTCCTATTGCTGCTGTAACAAATCACCATAAGCTGATGCTGGCAGGAAGTAGACAGCACACCTAAAGGATTAGTCTAGATGAGATGAAGAAAGGTAGCAGAGGCCTGAAGGGACAAGGGATGAGAGTCTTAACCAGAACCTCTGTGGCCTCCCTTACCAACTCAAGGTGTTATGTGACCTGCTTTTCTGAGTCATGTATGGCTGAGGGTTGAGGGGAAGTTGACCTTAAGAATATTCACTGAGCAGTAGTGCAGAAGTACTGGGGGTTAGAACTTCAACATAGTATTTCAAAGGGGACCGATTCAGCACATAACAGTCTTTAATTTAAAAAAATTAAATCAGTAAATACGTGAATAAACATTTGAAGGGTAAAAAGGTCATGGTATCAGAAGCCCATGAGTCAGGGAAATGGTAGCAATATGACTGGAAAATTCTGCAGGGCCAGGTCAGGTCCAGTGCTGTAGGCCATGCTGAGGAGTTTGATTTTTTTCAAAATGTAGTGAAAAGCCATGGAAGGGTTTAAAGTAAGTGATTAAGAGAGAGTGACATGGGCTACCATGGACCAGAGTCAACAGAAACGGTAGTCCTTAGACTAACAGAACTGCAAGAGGTCATTATCAACGGAAGAGCAGGTCATTATCAAAGGGGGAGCAGGCTCATTAAAGGCACTTCTACTGGGTACACTTAAGGAAGAAGGAAAATTATCTCAGACATATGTCTGAGATGCAAGAAGGATTTCTGAACTAAGAAAATGGTATTATTATGGGTAAAATTAAAATACCATTAACTACATAAAATAATAATGTAAAATATTAATATAGGACTGAAATACTATATAGTATGGAAGGGGAGAAATGAAAGATTTTAGGTCTTTGAGTTGTTCCAGAAGAGGGAAAAGGTAAGCTTTAAACATAAATTTAAGTAAAGAAAAGAAGTAAAAGTATTTTATTACTAGAAGAAGAAAAAAAGTGAAAGGGAAAAATATAGTCAATCCAAAATAAATAAAAAATTAGGGGAAGGAGTGACATGGAAAATAAACACAAAAAATAAATAAACAAAAATTACAAAATAAGATGATAAAATAAATCCAAATGTATCGGTAATTGAAATCACTGTAAATAAAACTAAGAAAATGATTGTGCTTCTGGATTTTACTCACAGTTATTTTAAAAAGAGATACCTGAAAAATAAGGATACAGTAATATAAAAGGATGGGGAAAGATAGAACAGGCATATAATGGAGGAAGTTCTGAGGAAACTATGAAACATCAGTTAAAATAGACTTCATTTTTTAAAAATTTTTATCGGAGTATAGTTGATTTACAATGTTGTGTTATTTTCTGCTGTACAGCAAAGTGAATCAGTTATACATATACATATATATATATATATTTATTTATTTATTTATACACTTTTTTTAGATTCTTTTCCCATATAGGTTATCACAGAGTACTGAGTAGAGTTCCCTGTGCTATACAGTAGGTCCTTATTAGTTATCTGTTTTCTATATAGTAGTGCGTATATGTCAATCCCAGTCTCCCAGTTTATCCCTCCCCCACCTTTCCCCCACCGGTAACCAAAAATGGACTTTAAAACAAAAAAGCATTACCAGAGGTCAAGAAGGTTACTAGGTCGGTTCACCAGAAAGATATAATAATCCTAAACTTCATACATCTCAAAACATAACTTCAAAATACATAAAGCAAATCAAATCCCCTATCTTTAATAACACTCTCTCAAGCAGACAGGAGATCAGCAAGACTATATAGCTTACATTGCCGCATGTAGTAGCCACCAAACCTCATGTAGCTATTTAATTTTTTTTTTAACTTTTTAAATTAAAAATGTAGCTCCTTAGTCACACTAGCCACATTTTAAGTGCCCAGTAACCACGTGTGGCTTGTGGCTGTTGTATTGAACAGCACAGATATAGGCCATGTCAGTCACTGTAGAAAGTTCTGTTGGACAGCTCTCCTACAGACAATTCGAACACAATTAACAGGCTCCATATAATATATGTAGAACACCCCATTAAGAAAAAACTCTTCCAGCCCTATGGAACACTTATGAAAAATTACCATATACTAGGGCTTAAAGCAAATCTCAACAAATCTGTTATGTTAGAAATCAATAACAAATATATATTTAAAAACAAACAAGAAGAACATAGACATTTTAAAATACACTTCTGAATAACCTATGGGTGAAAAAAATCACAGTGAAAATTAGGAAATACTTAAGATTGAATGACGATGAAAAAATCAGTGGTAATGAAGCTGAAGTGGACTTCTAAAAATTTTTATTGGATTATAGTTGATTTACAATATTGTGTTAATTTCAGGTATACAGCAAAGTGATTCAGTTACACATACACATATTTTCATTCTTTTTCAGATTCTTTTCTCATATAGGCTATCACAAAATATTGAGTAGAGTTTCCTGTGCTATACAGCAGGTCCTTGTTGGTTATCTATCTTATGTATACTAGTTTGTGTATGTTAATCCCAAGCTCCTGGTTTATCCCTCCCCGCCCCACCCCATGCTTCCCCTTTGGTAGCCGTAAGTTTGGTTTCAATATCTGTAAGTCTATGTCTGTTTTGTAAATGAGTTCATTTGTATCATTTTTTAAAATTAGATTCCACATATGAGTGATATCATATGATATGTCTTTCTCTGTCTGACTTCACTTAGTATGATAATCTCTGGGTCCATCCATGTTGTTGCAAATGGCATTATTTCATTCTTTTTTATGGCTGAGTAATATTCCATTGTATATATGTACCACATCTTCTTTATCCATTCCTCTGTTGATGGATATTTAGGTTGCTTCCATGTCTTGGCTGTTGTAAGTAGTGCTGCAATGAACATTGGGGTGCACGTATCTTTTCGAAATATGGTTTTCTCCAGATATATGCCTAGGAATGGGACTTCTGTATCATATAGTAGTTCTATTTTTATTTATTTATTTTTAGTTATGAATTTATTTGGTAATTTTATAATCGTCTATTGGCATATACTTTTTTTAAAAAATAAATTTATTTATTTTTGGCTGTGCTGGGTCTTCGTTGCTGCACACAGGCTTTCTCTAGTTGCGGTGAGCGTCGGCTACTCTTTGTTGCGGTGTGCGGGCTTCTCATTGCGGTGGCTTCTCTTGTTGTGGAGCGCAGGCTTTAGGTGTGCAGGCTTCAGTAGTTGTGGCATATGGGCTCAGCATTTGTGGCTTACGGGCTCTAGAGCACAGGCTCAGTAGTTGTGGTGCACGGGGCTTCATTGCTCCGTGGCATGTGGGATCTTCCTGGACCAGGGGTTGAACCCGTGCCCCCTGCATTGGCAGGCAGATTCTTAACCACTGTACACCAGGGAAGTTCAGTAGTTCTATTTTTAGTTTTTTAAGGAACCTCCATACTGTTCTCCATAGTGGTTGTACCAATTTACATTCCCACCAACAGTGTAGGAGGGTTCCCTTTCCTCCACACCGTCTCCAGCATTTATTGTTTGTAGACTTTTTGATAATGACCATTCTGACTGGTGTGAGATGATACCTCACTGTAGTTTTGATTTGCATTTCTCTACTAGTTAGTGATGTTGAGCACCTTTTCATGTGCTTTTTTTGGCCATCTGTATGTCTTCTTTGGAGAAATGTCTATTTAGATCTCCTGCCCATGTTTTGGTTGGATTGTTTGTTTTTTTGACATACAAACAGCATGAGCTGTTTGTATATTTTGGAGATTAATCCCTTGTTGGTCACTTTGTTGTCAAATATTTTCTCCCATTCTGTGGGTTGTCTTTTCGTTTTGTTTATGGTTTCCTTTGTTGTGCAGAAGCTTTTAAGTTTAACAAGCTCCCATTTGTTTACTTTTGTTTTTATTTTCATTACTCTAGGAGGTGTGTGCAAAAAGATATTGCTGTGATTTATGTCAGAGAGTGTGTCCTGCCTATGTTTTCTTCTAAGAGTTTTATAGTGTCTGGCCTTACATTTAGGTCTTTGATCCATTTTGAGTTTATTTTTGAGTATGGTGTTAGAGAAAGTTCTGATTTCAGTCTTTTACATGTAGCTGTCCAGTTTTCTCAGCAGAAGCTAAAGTGGACTTAAATGAAAATCTGTAGTCTTAAGTCAGTGGTTCCCAACTGAAGGCAATTTTGCCCCCCAGGGGACATTTGGCAATGTCTGGAGACATTATTATTATTAATTATTATTATTATTATTATTATCAGCATCAGCATCATCATAACCAGGGGGAGCTACTGGCTTCTAGTGGGTAGAGGCCAGGGATGCTACTAAGTATTTTTCAATACACAGGACAGGCCCCAACAACAAAGAATTATCCATTCGAAATATTGATAGCGCTACCATTGACAAGCCCTACTTTAGATGCTTATGTTACAGAAGAAAGGAGGCTGAAAATTGAGTTGAACCTTCACAGCTATAAAAGTTGGGTAAGTAAATAAATATAGCCAAAGAAAATAGACAGAAGGAAATATTGAATGTATGACCAGAAATTAATGAAAGAGAAAATTAAATAAAATACAAAGAATCAACAAAGCCAGGAGTTGACTATTTGAAGAGACTATTAATAAAATCAACAAATTCAGGCAAGACTGATAAAGAAAAAAAAAAAAGACACAACCATTACTAGGAATACAGTTATATAACTACAGTTGCAGCAGATATTAAAAAGATGAAATTTTCATGAGTAACTTTATGGCAAAAATTTGAAAAATTGGATAAAACGAATAAAATCTTAGAAAAATACAACTTATCAAAACTAACTTAAAAAAAAAAAGAAATCCCAGCTTACCCTTCCCCCTCCCCGTGTCCTCAAGTCCATTCTCTAGTAGGTCTGCATCTTTATCCCAAGTGGCATGGACATATATACACTACCAAATGTAAAACCGATAGCTAGTGGGAAGCGACTGCATAGCACAGGGAGATCAGCTTGGTGTTTTGTGACCACCTAGAGGGGTGGGATAGGGAGGGTGGGAGGGAGGGAGATGTAAGAGGGAAGAGAGATGGGGATATATGTATATGTATAGCTGATTCACTTTGTTATAAAGCAGAAAGTAACACACCATTGTAAAGCAATTATACTCCAATAAAGATGTTTAAAAAAAATCCAAATGGTCTTTTAATCACTGAAGAAATTGAATAAATAGCTTCAAGTCCTTCTATAATAAAACACTAGTTCTGATAGACAAAGGCAAGTTTTTCCAAGTATTCAAGGAACAAATAATTATTCCAAACTTACACAAATTCTTTTTTTATATTACTTATTTTTTATTGGAGTATAGTTGATGTACATTATTGTGTAAGTTACAGGTGTATAATATAGTGATTCACAATTTTAAAGGTTATACTCCATTTATAGTTATTATAAAATATTAGCTGTATTTTCCATGTTGTACAATATATCCTTTTAGCTTATTTTATAACAGTTTCTTATTTTTGTTATTTTTTATTCTTATTTTATAACATAATAGTTTCTACCTCTTAATCCCCTACCCCAATATTGCCCCTCCCCTCTTCCCTCTCCCCACTGGTAACCACTAATTTGTTCTGTACATCTGTGAGTCTGTTTCTT
This sequence comes from Leucopleurus acutus, assembly GCF_964270905.1. Classification (NCBI taxonomy): domain Eukaryota; kingdom Metazoa; phylum Chordata; class Mammalia; order Artiodactyla; family Delphinidae; genus Leucopleurus; species Leucopleurus acutus. Next base: position 14,000,165 of record NC_139162.1, on the reverse strand, counting down.
TTCTGTTATATTCACTAGTTTGTTGTATTCTTTACATTCCACATATGTGATGTCATACAGCATTTGTCTTTCTCTGTGTGACTTATTTCATGTAGCATAATGTTCTCCAAGTCCATCCATGTTGTTGAAAATAGCAAAATTTCCTTCTTTTTCTATTGCTGAGTAATGTTCCATTGTACATATATACCACATCTTCTTTATCCACTAATCTGTTGATGGACACTTAGGTTGCTTCCATATCTTGGCAGTTATAGATAATGCTGCTATGAACATTGGGGTGCATGTATCTTTTCAAATTAATGGGGGTTTTTTTCTATGTATACCCAAGAATGGAATTGCTGGGTCATAGGATAGTTCTATTTTTAATTTCTTGAGAAACCTCCATACTGTTTTTTGCAGTGGCTGCACCAATTTTTGTTCCCACCAACAGTATTTGAAGGTTCCCTTTTCTTCACATCCTTTGCAACATTTGTTATTTGTGTTCTTTTTTAATGATAACCATTCTGACAGGTGTGAGGTGATATCTCATTGTGGTTTTGATTTGAATTTCCCTAATGATTAGTGATGTTGAGCATCTTTTCATGTGCCTGTTGGCCATCTGCATGTCTTCTTTGGAAAAACGTCTATTCAGGTATTCTGCCCATTTCTTTTTTAATAGCTTTATTGGAGTATAATTGCTTTACAATGGTCTGTTAGTTTCTGCTTTATAACAAAGTGAATCAATTATACATATACATATATCCCCATATCTCCTCGCTCCTGCCTCTCGCTCCCACCCTCCCTATCCCACCCTTTTAGGTGCTCACAAAGCATTGAGCTGATATCCCTGTGTTGTGTGGCTGCTTCCCACTAGCTATCTATTTTACATTTGGTAGTGTATATATGTCCATGCCACTCTCTCACTTTTTCCCAGCTCATCCTTCCCCCTCCCTGTGTCCTCAAGTGCATTCTCTACGTCTGCATCTTTATTCCTGTCCTCCCCCTAGGTTCTTCAGAACCTTTTTTTTTTTTTTTGATTCCATATATATGTTTTAGCATACAGTATTTGTTTCTCTCTTTCTGACTTACTTCACTCTGTATGACAGACTCTAAGTCTGTCCACCTCACTAGAAATAACTCAATTTCGTTTCTTTTTATGGCTGAATAATATTCCAGTGTATATATGTGCCACATCTTCTTTATCCATTCATCTGTCGATGGACACTTAGGTTGCTTCCATGTCCTGGCTATTGTAAATAGAGCTACAATGAACATTGTGGTACATGACTCTTTTTGAATTATGATCTTCTCAGGGTATATGCCTAGTAGGGCAATTGCTGGATCATATGGTAGTTCTATTTTTAGTTTTTTTAAGGAACCTCCATACTGTTCTCCATAGTGGCTGTATCAATTTACATTCCCACCAGCAGTGCAAGAGGGTTCCCTTTTCTCCACACCCTCTCCAGGATTTATTGTTTCTAGATTTTTTGATGATGGCCATTCTGACTGGTGGGAGGTGATACCTCATTGTAGTTTTGCTTTGCATTTCTCTGATGATTAGTGATGTTGAGCATCCTTTCGTGTGTTTGTTGGCAATCTATATATCTTCTCTGGAGAAATGTCTATTTAGGTCTTCTGCCCACTTTTGGATTGGGTTGTTTGTTTTTTTGATATTGAGCTTCATGAACTGCTTGTAAATTTTGGAGATTAATCCTTTGTCAGTTGCTTCATCTGCAAATATTTTCTCCCATTCTGAGGCTTATCTTTTCATCTTGTTTACGTTTTCCTTTGCTGTGCAAAAGCTTTTACATTTCATTAGATCCCATTTGTTTATGTTTGTTTTTATTTCCATCTCTCTAGGAGGTGGGTCCAAAAGGATCATGCTGTGATTTATGTCATGGAGTGTTCTGCCTATGTTTTCCTCTAAGAGTTTGATAGTGTCTGGCCTTACATTTAGGTCTTTGATCCATTTTGAGTTTATTTTTGTGTATGGTGTTAGGGAGTGTTCTAATTTCATTCTTTCACATGTAACTGTCCAGTTTTCCCAGCACCACTTATTGAAGAGGCTGTCTTCTCCATTGCATATTCTTGCCTCCTTTATCAAAAATAACGTGACTGGGGCTTCTCTGGTGGCGCAGTGGTTGGGAGTCCGCCTGCCGATGCAGGGGACATGGGTTCGTGCCCTGGTCTGGGAAGATCCCACATGCCGCGGAGCAGCTGGGCCCGTGAGCCATGGCCGCTGGGCCTGCGCGTCCGGAGCCTGTGCTGCACAACGGGAGAGGCCACAACAGTGAGAGGCCCACGTACCGCAGAAAAAAAAATTTTTTTAATTAAAAAAATAAGGTGACTGTATGTGCATGCGTTTGTCTTTGGGCTTTCTATCCTGTTCCATTGATCTATATTCCTGTTTTTGTGCCGGTACCATACTGTCTTGATTACTATAGCTTGGTAGTATAATCTGAAGTCTGGGAGCCTGAATCCTCCAGCTCCATTTTTCTTTCTCAAGATTGCTTTGGCTATTCGGGGTCATTTGTGTTTCCATACAAATTGTGAAATTTTTTGTTCTAGTTCTGTGAAAAATGCCATTGGTAGTTTGATAGGGATTGCACTGAATCTGTACATTGCTTTGGGTAATATAGTCATTTTCAGAATGTTGATTTTTCCAATCCAAGAACATGGTATATCTCTCCATCTGTTTGTATCATCTTTAATTTCTTTCATCAGTATCTTATAGTTTTCTGAGTACAGGTCTTTACCCTCCTTAGGTAGGTTTATTCCTAGCTTTTTTATTCTTTTTGTTGCAGTGGTAAATGGGAGTGTTTCCTTAATTTCTTTCATATTTTTCATCATTAGTGTATAGGAATGCAAGAGATTTCTGTGCATTCATTTTGTATCCTGCTACTTTACCAAATTCATTGATTAGCTCTAGTAGTTTTCTGGTAGCATCTTTAGGATTCCCTATGTATAGTATCATGTCATCTGCAAACAGTGACAGCTTTACTTCTTCTTTTCCGATTTGGATTCCTTTTATTTCTTTTTCTTCTCTGATTGCTGTGGCTAAAACTTCCAAAACTATGTTGAATAATAGTGGTGAGAGTGGGTAACCTTGTCTTGTTCCTGATCTTAGTGAAAATGGTCTCAGTTTTTCACCATTGAGAATGATGTTGGCTGTGGGTTTGTCATATATGGCCTTTATTATGTTGAGGTAAGTTCCCTCTTTGCCCACTTTCTGGAGGGTTTTCATCATAAATCAGTGTTGAATTTTGTCGAAAGCTTTCTCTGCATCTGTTGAGATGATCATGTGGTTTTTATCCTTCAGTTTTTTAAAATGTTGTATCACATTGATTGATTTGCGTACATTGAAGAATCCTTGCATTCCTGGGATAAACCCCACTTGATTATGGTGTATGATCCTTTTCATGTGCTGTTGGATTCTGTTTGCTAGTATTTTGTGGAGGATTTTTGCATCTTTATTCATCAGTGTTATTGGCCTGTCGTTTTCTTTTTATATGACATCTTTGTCTGGTTTGGTATCAGGGTGATGGTGGCCTCATACAATGAGTTTGGGAGTGTTCCTCCCTCTGCTATATTTTGGAAGAGTTTGAGAAGGATACGTGTTAGCTCTTCTCTGAATGTTTTCATGTTTAGAATTTTCCTGTGAAGCCATGTGGTCCTGGGTTTGTGTTTGGTGGAAGATTTTTAATCGCAGTTTCAATTTCAGTGCTTGTGATTGGCCTGCTTATATTTTCTATTTCTTCCTGGTTCAGTCTTGGAAGGTTGTGCTTTTCTAAGAATTTGTCCATTTTTTCCAGGTTGTCCATTTTATTGGCATATAGTTGCTTGTAGTGGTCTCTCATGATCCTTTGTATTTCTGCAGTGTCAGTTACTACTTCTCCTTTTTCATTTCTAATTCTGTTGATTTGAGTCTTTTCCCTTTTTTTCTTGATGAGTCCGGCTAATGGTTTATCAATTTTGTTTATCTTCTCAAAAAACCAGCTTTTTGTTTTATTGATCTTAGCTATTGTTTCCTTCATTTCTTTTTCATTTATTTCTGATCTGATCTTTATGATTTCTTTCCTTCTGCTAACTTTGGGTTTTTCTTTCTCTAATTGCTTTAGGTGTAAGGTTAGGTTGTTAATTTAAGATGTTTCTTGTTTCCTGAGGTAGGATTGTATTGCTATAAACTTCCCTCTTAGAACTGCTTTTGCTGCATCCCATAGGTTTTGGGTTGTCGTGTTTTCATTGTCATTTGTTTCTAGGTATTTTTTTATTTCATCTTTGATTTCTTCAGTGATCTCTTGGTTATTTTAGTAGTGTATTGTTTAGCCTCCATGTGTTTGTATTTTTCACAGATTATTTCCTGTAATTGATATCTAGTCTCATAGTGTTGTGGTTGGAAAAGATACTTGATACAATTTCAATTTTCTTAAATTTACCAAGGCATGATATGTGACCCAAGATGTGATCTATCCTGGAGAATGTTCCATGAGCACTTGAGAAGAAAGTGTACACTGTTGTTCTTGGATGGAATATCCTATAAATATCAGTTAAGTCCATCTCGTTTAATGTATCATTTAAAGCTTTATTTTCCTTATTTATTTTCACTTTGGATGATCTGTCCATTGGTGAAAGTGGGGTGTTAAAGTCCCCTACTATTACTGTATTACTGTCAATTTCCCCTTTTATGGCTGTTAAAATTTGCCTTATGTATTGAGGTGCTCCTATGTTGGGTGGTGCATAAATGTTTACAATTGTTATATATTCTTCTTGGATTGATCCCTTGATCATTTTGTAGTGTCCTTCTTTGTCTCTTGTAATAGTCTTTATTTTAAAGTCTGTTTTGTTTGATATGAGAATTTCTGCTCCAGCTTTCTTTTGATTTCCATTTGCATGGAATATCCCTTTCCATCCCCTCACTTTCAGTCTGTATGTGTCCCTAGGTCTGATGTGGGTCTCTTGTAGACAGCATATATATGGGTCTTGTTTTTGTATCTGTTCAGCCAGTCTACGTCTTTAGGTTGGAGCATTTAATCCATTTACATTTACAGTAGCTATCAATATGTGTGTTCCTATTACCATTTTCGTAATTGTTTTGGGTTTGTTGTTATAGGTGTTTTCCTTCTCTTGTGTTTCCTGCCTAGAGAAGTTCCTTCAGCATTTATTGTAAAGCTGGTTTGGTGGTGCTGAATTCTCTTAGCTTTTGCTTATCTGTAAAGGTTTTAAGTTCTCCGTTGAATCTGAATGAGATCCTTGCTGGGTAGAGTGATCTTGGTTGTAGGTTTTTCCCTTTCATCACTTTAAATATGTCCTGCCACTCCCTTCTGGCGCACAGAGTTTCTGCTGAAAGATCAGCCGTTAACCTTATGGGGATTCCCTTGTATGTTATTTGTTGCTTTTCCCTTGCTGCTTTTAACATTTTTTCTTTGTATTTAATTTTTGGTAGTTTGATTAACATGTGTCTTGGTGTGTTCCTCCTTGGATTTATCCTGTATGGGACTCTCTGTGCTTCTAGGACTTGATTGACTAGTTACTTTCCCATATTAGGGAAGTTTTCAACTCTAATCTCTTCAAGTATTTTCTCACTCCCTTTCTTTTTCTCTTCTTCTTCTGCGACCCCTATAATTCGAATGTTGCTGCATTTAATGTTGTCCCAGAGGTCTCTGAGACTGTTCTCAATTCTTTTCATTCTTTTTTTCTTTTTTCTGCTCTGTGGTAGTTATTTCCACTATTTTATCTTCCAGGTCCTTATCTGTTCTTCTGCCTCAGTTATTCTGCTATTGATTTCTAGGGAATTTTTAATTTCATTTATTGTGTTGTTCATCATTGTTTGTTTGCTCTTTAATTCTTCTAGTTCCTTGTTAAACGTTTCTTGTATTTTCTCCATTCTATTTCCAAGATTTTGGATCATCTTTACTATCATTACTCTGTAATGATATCATTACTCTATCATTAGATATCATTACTCTATCATTACTATCATTACAAAATTCTTTTTCATGTAGACTGGCTATTTCCTCTTCATTTGTTTGGTCTGGTGGGTTTTTACCTTGCTCCTTCACCTGCTGTGTGTTTCTCTGTCTTCTCATTTTGCTTAACTTACTGTGTTTGGAGGTCTTCTTTTCATAGGCTGCAGGTTCATAGTTCTCATTGTTTTAGGTGCCTGCCACCAGTGGGTAAGGGTGGTTCAGTGGGTTTTGTAGGCTTCCTGGTGGAAGGGACTGGTCCCTGTGTTCTGGTGGGTGAGGATGGATCTTGTCTTTCTGGGGGGAGGACCACATCCAGTGGTTTGTTTTTGATGTCTGTGCCCTTATTATGATTTTAGGCAGCCTCTCTGCTAATGGGTGGTCTTGTGTTCCTGTCTTTCTAGTTGTTTGGCATAGGGTGTCTGGCACTGTAGCTTGCTGGTCAGTCAGTGGAGCTGGGTCTTAGCATTGAGATGGAGATCTCTAGGTGTGCTTTTGTCATTTGATATTACGTGGAGCCAGGAGGTCTCTTGTGGACCAATATCCTGAACTCAGCTCTCCCACCTCAGAGGCACAGGCCAGACACCAGCCAGAGCACCAAGACCCTGTCAGACACATGGCTCAGAAGAAAAGGGAGAAAGAAAGAGAGAGGGGGGGTGGGGAGAGAGAGACTGAGAGAGAGAGAGCGAGAGGAAGGGAGGGAGGGAGGGAGGAAGGAAGGAAGGAGGAAAGGTATAAAGTTATTAAAATTAAAAATTAAAAATTGTTAAAAATTTAAAAGTAATTAAAAAAAGAAAGAAAAGAGCAACCAAACCAAAAAACAAATCCACCAATGATAACAAGTGCTAAGAACTATACTTAAAAAAAAAAAAAAAGAAGAAAGAAAAAAAGAACAGACAGAACCCTAGAACAAATGGTAAAAGCAAAGGTATAGAGACAAAATCACACACGGAAGCATAGACATACACAGTCACAAAGAGAGAAAAAGGAAAATATATATATATATCTTTTGGGATATAAGCTCTCTAGACCTTTGCCCTCGGTACAAGTGCTCCACATCTTTGATAGCCCTTCTCTTAATCCTCTTGCATCATCACCATCTCTGTACAAGGAAACAGAAGAAAACAATACACTAGTCACCCCGCTCACTCCCTAATTTGACTTAAGCTGGCTTTTGGCCCCTCACTTAGCTGAAACTGCCTCTCTGGAAGTTCAGTGATGATTTCATTACCGAATTGAGGCCCTTTCTCACTCCACAGTGTTCCTTGACATCCACTCTTGTTTTGTTGTGAAATTACATCATGCAGGCAAAAGTGTGTATAACACATGTGCATAGCTTAAGAATAATAATGAATTGAACAGCCACGTCTTATCACCCCCATTATAAATGTAACATTATTGGTAAATTTGAAGCCCCTTATGAAAGAGAACAGTGTGAAGTTGACCCCCAGCAGACCTGCTTATCCTCCATGCTGATGCCCCTGGAAGCCCCCCAGGCCCTCCATCACCCAGGCCTCCCATAGCCCATCCATCTAGAATCTCCTCTCCTGCTATGATAGGCCAGCTAATTTATCTGACCAGGGGATCAGATTAGCCTCTTGGACTAATGGGAGGGCTGCACACCATGTCTCAAGTCTGAGCTTCCAGAAACAAGTTCCTGTCTTTGTAGTGAGCCTTCAAGTGACTTAAATCCAAGAAGAGGGAGACCTTTCACTCTCTTCATATTTGACGTAAAAGTGATCACCATGGGCTTCCCTGGTGGCGCAGTGGTTGAGAGTCCGCCTGCCGACGCAGGGGACACGGCTTCGTGCCCCGGTCCAGGAAGATCCCACATGCCGCTGAGCGGCTGGGCCCGTGAGCCATGGCCGCTGAGCCTGCGCGTCCGGAGCCTGTGCTCCGCAACAGGAGAGGCCACAACAGTGAGAGGCCCACGTACCACACACACAAAAAAAGTGATCCCCATGTTAGGGATCACGTAGTCTGCTTCTATTTGCAGTTCAGTTTAGTCCAGTTTCCTGAGATATTTGTTACCCCCTAGAGAAATGAATTGGGCTGTTTTTCATTTCAATTTTGAGTGTTATAAAACTTCTTACACAGCTTTTATGTTATTATAGAACTCTAGTTACCTTATTATAAGATTCATTCTTTTTAAGGCATCTTCCCAATGTCTCAAAATTCAGTGGAGGGCATCAGGCTTTTAGATATTCAGTGTGAACTAAGCTGGCTTCTAAGGAAATCAGTGGAAAGTTATCAGTGCATATCTGAACCTGAGTTAGGATGATGTCTGCTTGCTTTGTATAGTGATCTGATTTATCCACATGTTTGTATTAATTAACCCCCCCCCAAAGCTAGCTCTGTCTACTGAAGGCCAGACATTGAAAGAAATTGACTTTAAAAACTGTCCTGTGTTGAAAATATTTCTGAAGAGCTTTGAAGCTGATTATAAGGGAGATTTCACAGCCCACCTGTTCGGCAGCCTTTCTAAGAGCATGTAGCAGTGGAGACACCTTCTGGAACTTTTATAGAAGTGGTCATTTCTCACGGAAATCCCTCTGGAGAGCTTCGAGGTAAATTCTGGGCACATCCCTCTACTACTCACCTTGCAGCAAAACTCTCTGTAGGAAGTCACTTGAGGGACAAGGTCAACTATGTCTTGCTTTTCCTTATCTAGATACAATCAGGATGGGTCCCTTTTCTAACAAAGAAAGCTTCTAGACAATACATTGTATGTTCCTTATGTTGCGGCTTCCAGTTACTTTTAGGATGAAAAAAACCTACTTTTTGAGTCACTGCCTTGGGCATGGCATGGCATGAAGTAACCAAGGAGAAGCCTTCTCTTGTTGACCAGGTAGACTGTCCAGTAAAGCTGTTAAGAGCATGAGATTTGGAGCCAGGCTAACTTAGCTCAGCCACTTACTTGCTTTCTGAGTTTTGTCATCTGAAGACTGAGACCATCATAGGACCTACCTCATCAAGCTGTGGTGAAGATTTAACTAGGCAGTCCTTAGTAAGTGCTTAATATAATACCTGGTAGAGAGTAAGTGATGAATAATTGTTGGCTGCAGTTACTTTATTGGGGCCTGTCTTAGTCTGTTCGGACGGCTGTAACAAATACCAGAGACAGGGTGGCTTAAAACAGTAAACATTTATTTCTTACAGTTTTGGACGTTGGGAAGTGGTTCTTAAAGTTCCACAGGTGGTTCCAATGGACAGCTGCAGTGAGAACCATTGTTCTAAAAGCTCCAACTGCATCTCCTTTTGAGAACCTTTAAAAATACGGTTTTCACCCCCCTACAGTCTGAGTAACTTGAGTCTCAGCTGCTCAGTTATGTCCCACGAACTTGCAGTACTGGGTGGCCAGTTGGAAGCATTCTGGGATATAATAAAGAGCTAAGGCAGGCTGCTTTCCATGTGAGGAAGCATGTGCGTGCCAAACGGAAGCAGATGATAGTGTTGACAGTGATGTTGACAGTGATGAGGGAGAGGAGGAGGATGGAGAAGAAGAAGACTAGAGAAGCGGTGGGTGGCAGTCAGGGCTATCCAGCGGTGGAAGCAGGCGTGGCAGGACAGGGGCCTAGCAGCCACGGGGACAGGAGAGGTGCCCATCCTCCTCCTGCCACTTTATTTTTACTGTTTTTGCACACCTCTTCCTGCTGGCATTGGGCATGGGAGGTTGACAGGCACAAACAGCAAGTGTAGGGGGAGCATAGGTGCCCGAGTGATTGTGGTGACCCCTACTCTCTGCTCCACTGTTCTCTTATTTCCATCCCTTCTGGCTAGCCAGCCACCCAACCTTGCTCATGGACAGGCTGGGGAGGTGGCAGTAGGTGGGGATAGACCTCGGGCTGTGGTCTCTCAGGATGGGCTCCTCACCCCAGGGCCATGGTCCTGCCATTCCACCTGCTAATATGCACTGGAACTTCCCACTCCATCTCTATCTCCCCTTTGACCTCCTTGACCAAGGCTGCCATTATCTTTTTTCTGGATTTCTAACACTGTTTTCTATGTGGGCTTCCTGATTTTTATTTTTTAGAAAATCATAAAAAAACAGAACATCCCATTAGGTTATGCTTTCCATCGCTGTTTACAGCATGGTTCAGAGTTTTGGTCATTCTAGGGTTTTCCCCTTCTAATCCGTGCTCCCTTCTGCAGCCCAAGTGAACTTTTCAGATCATTTCCCTTCCCCATTTAAAACCTCTGGGAAGACTCTCCATTTTCCTGAGGATAAAGCCAACTCCTTAGTGAGGCTTACAAGGCCGTTCAAGGTCAAGCCTCCTGCTCCCCAGCCTCCCCCTGTTTGGATATCAAAATGAGAAAATGACCCACAGCAGTTGCTGGTCTCCTATCAGGGGTCTTAGCGTGGTTCAGAGGTCCAGTCTGAGTTTCAGCAATTCAAGGTTATGAATGTGTGCTATTCAGTATGACCGATTTCATTGTCGAGATATTTTCTCCTACAATTACACCTCCTACTTCCATTGCTTTTAATGTTTAATCTGTGTGCCACGTTCAGCAAACCACACGTCTTTACCTGTTAGACCTTGTCAGGTGGTTTTTTACATTGCCATTCTTCCTCTCAGCTGTCTAACCTCTGCTTCTCTAATTTTCTCAAACCCCTCTCTCTCTACCTCTTTCCCTCCCTCCCTTCCTCTGACTCTACACATCATAAGCCTCCTCCAGATTAGATAGGCCCCCCAGTTCCCACTTCTAAAGGGGGCAGATTATAATCATCACTTTAAATCATGTTAAAAGTAGGCAAATGCTTGAGCCTCTCTGAGCACAAACACAAAGTTCCAGCCACTTTTCCATATTTGTGGTCTTACACTTGCTGATCTTCCCACTTCGGGAAGCAAATGACAGATGAAACAGATGGGACTGGCTCAGTGCCTTCCCCATCAGCACGTTCCAGCTCTGCCACATGAACAGGAGGAGCGAACTGCAGACATACACACATGGAAGACAGCCTGCCTTAGCCCTTTATTATGTCCCAGAATGCTTCCAACTGGCCACCCGTGCTGAGGTGGAAGTTGGTGGGACACACGGAGTAACTGAGACTCAAGTTACTCAGACTGTAGGGGGCGAAAAACAGCTCCCAGGCAGCTCAGGGTGGGTGAGGCAGCTCCTGCTGAGCCAGGGCAGTGCTCCAGAGAAAGGTGCAGCCAACACCCATAGCACCTAGGGGATGGGTGCGTCGTCTTAGTGAAGGGAACCTAGTCTGTGCACCAACAGCATCTGCTGCTGTCAGTAATTTCAAAAAAAAATTAAACAACATATGAGCCAAACAAAACACACCTGAAGGACCTTTTTATCCAGCCAGTGGCCATTTGCACCCTCTGTATGGATAGTCCCAGAATCCAGGTGCAATGAATCAACGAATTAAAAGTGTTTACTACAAGGCTGCCCCCACCTTTTTTTGAGACCTTGGCTGCACTGCAGAGAATTCAGCAGATGTACGACATACACCATTCCATCTCCAAGTGTGGTCTGAAACACAACACACGACATTAACTGAAACACAAACCTGTTCTTTGGGGTTTTATTTTGATGCAACACTGCTTCCAGTGAAGGGAGACCCGGAAACAAGAGTGGTGGACTTCTTTTAATTTTTAACACAAAAGATTGTATTGATCCTTACCCAAGACTTGAAAATAAACTATGGGGAGGGAGACTGCTGAGCCCAAACCAGTGTGGCTGATGGGCAGTGTGTCTGACATTCACGCAGTTCTGTCACAGCTTAAGGGAGGGTTTCTTTGCTGGTTCCTCCTGTGATTCTGATATGGGCAGCTCTGGAACTGGAGCAGTATTGATTTTCCTTGTTTGCTATGCATTCTTTTAAAAATAACCGAATCTAATCCCGTTTGGGTTAGCATAACAGGAAAGTAATCATCTGTTCCTGAGAGTAAAATAAAATCTGATCCAAAAAACTCTACCAACATTCTATTTCAATTCTTTGGAGCAGGTTTTCCATTTTACTGATAAGTTAAAGCCTTCATTATGGTGAAGGTTTCTCTGTCTGCCGCCTATTAGCAGCTGGGCTGCTTTACTGGTCTCCTTTGCTTCCAAAAGACCTCTCGCTTCCCCATTGTCCAGGTGTCATTGTCAGCTGAGGTGTTGTTTTTCCTCAGGTCTGAAGACACTCTACAGCTTCGTATTTTTCCTTTTTCAGATATTCCCCATTTGCTTTTTTTTTTTCATTCAGCACAACATCCCAGGGGGGGTGCAAGTGTTGGATGAGAGTGCTGTTATGTGGGGCAGTGATCTGGCAGAGTCTCCCCAGGTGTCTCTGCTGCCCTGGGGTGATTTAATAAGTGCTCTGAATCATCCTCTGCTGATCTTCTCGGTCCCTAGCTGGTAAGGCTGAGTGAATGCCCCAGATTAATTACCAGCTTCAGCCCTTAGCTGTCCTCTGGCCCTTCCTACCCATGGCGGGTCCTAAATTTGGCTGTACAGTAGAATTACCTGGGAAGACTGTTAAAAACCTAACTCCTGGGCCCTACTTGAGACCTGCCAAATCAGAATTTACCCAAGGATGAGGTTCAGGAATCTTTAATGAGCTTCCCAGCACCCAGCCCCTGTGTCCTCTGCCCAGAATGGTGTGATTTCAGCCTAAGATAATGTGAACTGGAGGCACCTGACCTGGAAGAAGACAAATGGAAGTTTGTGCAAGAAGATGAAAAGACCTTTTCCTCTCTTCTCTGAGGCCATCCCAGGTGGGGATGGGGTGGAGGTGGAGGTGCAGAATAGCCAAATTACCCTGCATGCTGCTTACCTGTTCTCATTCAACCATCCGTCCATCCATTCAATCAGATGCTCAGATATTGAGCTCATGCCCTATGTATAAGACCCTGGCCTATGTGAGCTGTAAAGAGGGAATATCTTGGACCCTGCCCTCCAAGAGCTCACAGTTCTTAGACGGTGCTAGCCCAGTGATTCCCCAAGGGGAATCTGAACTGATCTCACTTCTTAAAAAGAGCAAGTGGGAGTCAGCGCAGAGTCTTCACCAGGCAAGAAAATAGTAACATTAATTTTTCCCATCATATTGATTTTCCTAAATATGGTAGATAAAATTGGTTTTTAACTTATAGTAGTGATATAAAATTTTCCTTTAAAATAAGCCTACTGATTAACACCACAATGTGCCATCACTACATAATCATTTGAATAGTTATAATTTAAAAGACTGAATACCAAGTGTGGGTGAGGATGTGGACCAGCCGGAGCTCTCATCACTGTGGGTGGTAGTGTAAATTGGTGTAAAGCCACTTTGGAAAACTGGCAGTTTCCTATAATGTTATACAAATACTATACAATCCAGCATTTCCCTTCCTCAGAATTTACCTAAGAGGAATGAAAACATATGTCCACACAAACTTCTACACAATTGTTCTTAGCAACTTTATTCATGTTATTAAAAGCTGGAAAAAGCCAAGGTGTCCATCAACAAGAAGATGGTTAAACACGCTAGTCATCATCCATACTCTGGAATACTGCTCAGTGTTAAAAAAAAAAAAGAGAGAAGAGGCTACTGCTCCTTGCTACAATATAGATGATTCTCAAGAATGCTGAGCAAAAGAAGTCAGACACAAAAGAGTACATACTTAGGATTCCACTTATATGAAACTGTAGGCATAGCTTAATCTATAGTGATAGAAAGCAAATGAGTGTTTGTCTGGAGCCAGGGGTGGGGGAGGGGGAGGAATTGACTGGTAGGGGCACAAGGGAACTTTTGTGTGTGTGTGTGCGTTTATTTTATTTTTTTAATTTAATTTAATTTATTTTTTATACAGCAGGTTCTTATTAGTCATCAATTTTATACACATCAGTGTATACATGTCAATCCCAATAGTCCAATTCATCACACCACCTCCCCCACCCCCCACTGCTTTCCCCCCTTGGTGTCCATACGTTTGTTCTCTACATCTGTGTCTCTATTTCTGCCCTGCAAACCAGTTCATCTGTACCATTTTTCTAGATTCCACATATATGCATTAATATACAATATTTGTTTTTCTCTTTCTGACTTACTTCACTCTGTATGACAGACTCTAGATGCATCTGCCTCTCTACAAATGACCCAGTTTTGTTCCTTTTTATGGCTGAGTAATATTCCATTGTATCTATGTACCACATCTTCTTTATCCATTCGTCTGTTGATGGGCATTCAGGTTGCTTCCATGACCTGGCTATTGTAAATAGTGCTGCAATGAACATTGGGGTGCATGTGTCTTTTTGAATTATAGTTTTCTCTGGGTATATGCCCAGTCGTGGGATTGCTGGATCATACGGTAATTCTATTTTTAGTTTTTTAAGGAACCTCCATACTGTTCTCCATAGTGGCTGTATCAATTTACATTCCCACCAACAGTGCAAGAGGGTTCCCTTTTCTCCACACCCTCTCCAGCATTTGTTGTTTGTAGATTTTCTGATGATGCCCATTCTAACTGATGTGAGGTGATACCTCATTGTAGTTTTGATTTGCATTTCTCTAACAATTAGTGATGTTGAGCAGCTTTTCATGTGCCTCTTGGCCATCTGTATGCCTTCTTTGGAGAAATGTCTATTTAGGTCTGCTGCCCATTTTTTGATTGGGTTGTTTGTTTTTTTAATATTGAGCTGCATGAGCTGTTTATATATTTTGGAGATTAATCCTTTGTCCGTTGATCCATTTCCAAATATTTTCTCCCATTCTGAGGGTTGTCTTTTCATCTTGTTTATGGTTTCCTTTGCTGTGCAAAAAGCTTTGAAGTTTCATTAGGTCCCATTTGTTAATTTTTGGTTTTATTTCCATTACTCTAGGAGGTGGATCAAAAAAGATTTTGCTGTGATTTATGTCAAAGAGTGTTCTTCCTATGTTTTCCTCTAAGAGTTTTATAGTGCCCAGTCTAACATTTAGGTCTCTAATCCATTTTGAGTTTATTTTTGTGTATGGTGTTAGGGAGTGTCCTAATTTCATTCTTATACATGTAGTTGTCCAGTTTTCCCAGCACCACTTATTGAAGAGACTGTCTTTTCTCCATTGTATATCCTTGCCTCCTTTGTCATAGATTAGTTGACCATAGGTGCATGGGTTTCTCTCTGGGCTCTCTATCCTGTTCCATTGATCTTTGTTTCTGTTTTTGTGCCAGTACCATATTGTCTTGATTACTGTAGCTTTGTAGTATAGTCTGAAGTCAGGGAGTCTGATTCCTCCAGCTACAAGGGAACTTTTTAAGATGATAAACTTTTTTTTCAAATACATTTCTCTTTTTTTTAATGTTTTTTATTTATTTATTTTTGGCTGCGTTAGGTCTTTGTTGCTGCATGCGGACTTTCTCTAGTTGTGGCGAGTGGGGGCTACTCTTTGTTGCAGTGCGCAGGCTTCTCATCACGGTGGCTTCTCTTGTTGCGGAGCATGGGCTCCAGGAACCCAGGCTTCAGTAGTTGTGGCACGTGGGCTCAGTAGTTTTGGCTCGCGAGCTCTAGAGTGCAGGCTCAGTAGTTGTCATGCTCAGGCTTAGTTGCTCCATGGCATGTGGGATCTTCCTGGACAAGGGCTCGAACCCATGTCCCCTGCATTGTCAGATAGACTCTTAACCACTGTGCCATCAGGGAAGCCTGATGATAAACTTTTTAAGTGTTCTGTGTATTAATATGGTAGTGGTTACACTGGTATATATGTATTTGCAAAAACTCATCAAACTGTATGCTTAAAATGAGTGTATGTTAATTATACCTCAATAAAATAGATTTATTAAGTGATACTCAACAGGGCAGAAATCATGAAGTTGGTAGTCGAATGCCTGGTAGTGGTACTCAGGTACGTGGTAGACAGTGGACAGTATCCTAAAAGATGTGCACATGAAATGCTGTGAAACTTCAGAGGGAGGAAAAAGTTCTTCAAATGGGAAGATGGGAGAGAGTGGTGGGACCTTCATATAATAGGTAACATTTCTGCTGAGCCTCTGAGAAAAAGTAGAGAGCATGTGGGGCAAGAATGTATCAAAGTGAAATTGGGTTGAAATTAATATAAGGGGCCTAAGATGGGGGAGGGGAGGAGTCCCTAAAAAAGCCACATGCACCCTGGGGAAACAGGAAGAATGGGGGCGACCCCACCACTTTGGCCTTTATGACGTCAATTCAGTGAAACCTGGACATAAGGGCTTCAGCACCAGCTGGTGCAGTCACCAATTTCCCCCTCGGCCCTCTGCTCTGAGAATTGGAGTGGCAGCAAAGCAAACGCAGGGCCAGGACCAGGGTGGAGCAGTCCAGGCACCCAGAGCAAGCATGATGGGAGGCAGGGTCCCACAAAGGCTGAGCCCTCACTAACAGGCCCCGAGAGTGAGTGCCTCGCATCCTCATCCTGCTTTCTGGTTATCTGGGAGCAGGAGCCCTGGTGACTCATTCTTTCCTAGCCATGCTGAGTGCCCCCTGCAGGCCAGGCACTGTGTTAGATGGTGTATTAGATACAAGTCCTCAGGGGGCTAGCAGGAAGGGGAAAAACAAGTGTGAGAGGAGAAACCCGGTGGCCGTGGGTTCTCAGAGGAAAGACACTGGACCCAGACTGGGAGGGGGTGGTCAGCAAACTTTTGGAAAAACTGAAACCTCAGTTATGATTTGAAGAAGGTAAATCCAAGAGAGGGTGTAGGGCAGTCCCTTCTCAACCGGCCTCGTCTAGGATTTGGAGTTTGGCCTTAGAAACCAAGAGCCTACCCTGGCACTGACTTGCAACAGCTGATGTGACTCTTTCCCTCCATCCCCATGCCTCTGTAGGTTTGTGACGTGGCCAAGGAAGCCCTACAGTGCCCCCCTGTCCCAGGTGGAATCCATCCCAGTAACCTCGGCATCTGTCAGCTTGGCAGCAGTCCCAGCAATAGAGTCCCCTGAGATGGATCTGAGTGATTTTGTTAAGTAAGTGCAAAGGCAAAGCCAGAATGGATTTCTTTAAATAGCATTCTTTTCTCTACACTGACTTACATTCTCAAACTCGTCTTTCATGTATTCTTCCAGCAGTTTAATGAGTGCCTTCTCTGTGTTAGGCCCTGGAGGGGGCATCTGGGATACAGAGTTGAAAGTCATCTCTGCTCTCAGGGAATCATAGCCTCCTGAGTCCTGAGGGACTGAGCCCTTCTGATCATGTTGCCCTCTCCATCTGCCAAGCCAGGGTCAGGTCAAGGGTAGAAAGCAGAAAAGGATATGACAATTGGCCATGTGTTATATGCTCACAATAAAATGTTCCGGCCTTGGGGACACACCCAAGTTGTCTGAAGAACTGCCAGAGCTTCTGAGAACTTTCTGTAAGTCAGACAAGGGCTTGATAGCCCAGGAAAAGAAGGGTTGGGGCCTATGGAAAATGGACGAGTTTGATGCCCTAGACTGCATGTTTGGGGGCAGGTAGTAACAGAACACTGACCAGCTGACCCTTGAGAAACGTGTCCCTTGAATGAGAACCCCACTTATTCTTTGGGGCGCCGTAGAAAGGAGAGGAAGACAGGGCCATCATGCAGCTGAAAACTGTGTTGTGATGCTTGCCAAATGAGTGATTCTCCACATTTCATTAAACTCCCCAGGACTATCCTTGTGGATGAAGAAGTTGGATCTGAAGAAAGAGAGACCAAAAAAGCACAGGTGTCCATCATGGCGGTCTCAGATGTATGGTTTCCTTTCCCTGGGGTGGGTGGGCTGCACATCTTTATCCGGGTTCCTTCCCAACCAAACACCGACAGAACCAACACCTCAGTGAGAACCCAGACACCTCAGCAAATAGATTTTCTCTGTAATAGAAAAGCCATTTACCTCTAACCTTGGCGATCTTGTGCTCTTCCCAGCCCCTAGATAGAGGCTACAAAAGGAGAACTGTCTTCCACAGTAAAAAGAAAGAGTAGATTGAGAGAGTTTACAAATTCATACTCTTAAATTCTCCTTCTAGAATGATGGCCTAAGGAAATCATCAGAAATACAAAGATGTATGTACAAAGGTGTGTGTTAAAACAGTTTAGAAATAGCAAAAAATTAGGAAAATTACTGTATGTCCATGATAATATGCAATCTTTTAAATAAGGTTTGTCTCAATATTGGCAGAGTCGGGGAAAGCAAGCATTTTCACACTTCGTAGGTAGGAGTATGAATTGGTGTAGCCTCTCTGACGTGCAGTCTGGCAGGTGTATCAAAATTTAAAATGCACAATTCCTCTGCTAAAATATTATTCTCCAGATACACCTTTACGTTTACGTAAAGACGTGTAACTATCCTTGTACACTGCAGCTTTGTTGGTAAAAGCAAGAAAAATTAGAAACGACTTAATTCCCCCAGTAGGAGACTGGTCAGATAAACTAAATTGCATCTGCACAAGGCAGTACTATGAAATCCATTTTAGAAAATGAAAAAGTTCTCTCTTTACTGATTTGGAGCAATCTCTGATATATTAAGTAAAAAATACTACATGTTCTGTTTTTTAAAGTATTTTAAATGATGCTTGTATTTTAAAAGAATATTTAGTCATATGGGAAGGTATCATTCATGCTATAATGTTAACTGAAAAAATCAGAATACAAATATGTATACATATATACTCACACTATACACACACACATTCATATCTGCAGAATAATCTAATGATGGATTTGTATTTCTTCCTTTGAAGCTTTCTGTGTTTTCCACATTTTTTAGAATAAGCATGTGTGTGCATATAAAACACTTGTCTTTTAAATGTTAATTCTTTTCTTTTGTATATATTTTGAAAGATGTCATAGAAAATTCAAGAATACAGAGACATGAAAGCAAAAATTCTCAAAATCCCACCATTCATAGAAAAATTTCAGCAAATAACCTCCTAGATATCTCTATTTGCATATGCAGATCTCTGAGTGAATTTATGCACACTCACACTTGCAGGTGTGGTACATAGGCCTGTGTAATATTACATAAATGGAACTGCCTTTTTACTCAGTAGTATGCTGTGCACATCATCCCTGGTTTATAAATATACACTGCATCCTCCTCCATGGATAGCAGTACCACACACACTTCATTTAAAGTGATCCCCTAGTGATAGGTATTTAGTTTACTTCCAAAGTTTTGCTATTACAGAAAACACTGAAGTAAACATCCTTGTACATACATCTTGGACACCTCCCCAATTATCTCCCTAGGAAAAAAAAAAAGTGCTATTTAAAAAATACATACAACATACTTCATTTTTCTATCAGCTAGGGGGAGGAGCACGTTGATGACAAATTATGAATGTTTGCAAGTTTTTCCTCACACTTCTAATTCCCAGGGATTAAAAATGAACTCTGCTGAAACAGAAAGAATAGACACAAACCAGAGTCAGGCGGAGTTTCAGGAATCGCCATGGATCTTTAAACGGGATGAAATGTTTTCCATTGGGATAGAAGAAGTAAGTAACACCTCATGAGCCCTAGAGTCATCTGATACAATTCTTCTTACTGAACCCTTGCCCCAAGTTAGAAATTTAAATTTGCCCGAGCACTGTTACTGCCTTATCATCATGTATTTTCAGGGTGCTAGGCTAGCCACCTATCATGGAGTCAAACAAGGTGAAGTCAGGAATCAATCTGTAAATTGGCTGAACTTTAGCTTGCCCTTTGCAGACTCTCATATGGAATGACTTTCTCTGCAGGTGTTTGACATTTTGCCTCTCTATGGAGTGCTGCGGCCACACAGTAGCCACCAGATATCATTCACCTTCTATGGACACTGTGACATCATTGCACAGGCTAAAGCTCTGTGTGAAGTGGATGGAGGGCCCACCTATGAGATAATACTAAGGGGAGAGGCCTCCCTGGTCAACTATTCCTTTGACACCAAGGACATTAACTGTGGATTACAGGTATTGCCAGCCATCGGGAGGAGATTTTCTGGGTTTGCCTTAAACATCGGTCATAGTCTTTGTGCCCTCATCTCTCCTGGAACCCCAGTCAGCATAGTCTCACCATCACCCCTATCCTTGACCCCTAAGCTGCTTCCTAAGCCTGATCATCCCCCCACTGCCAACCATTTGCCAGACATTTTCACTTGCTTTTCTCATTGTCTCCTCAAATTCTGCATGTTAGACACTAAAATTTGCATCTTTATTCTCAGTCCAAAAGCCCATTCCACCCTCTTTGTTTCTTTCAATAGGACTACTCCCTTCTCAGTCCCTTGAGTTTACGAACTCCAAGGAATTTTCCACTGCATTCTGCCCTTCAGCTCCCCACATCCTTACAGGCCCGGGGTTTGCTAATTCATCAAGCATAATTCCTCTGAGTTGGTTTTCCCTTCCCATCACCACTGCGATTATCACACTGCAGGATCTCAAGCCATGCCTAAATTATTACAGCAGTTCTCCTCAAGCTGTGATGTGCATACGAATCACCTGGGAATCTTGTTCAAGTGCAGATTCTGATTCAGTAGGTCCAGGGTGGAGCCTGAGAGTCTGCATTTCTGACAAGTTTCCAGGTGATGTTGATGCTGCTGGTCCACGGACCCATGGAAGCAAGGGATTACAGTGCATTTCTGGCTTCTATCAAAAACTGATCTAAATATCATTGCCAGGTAGATTTTCCCAAAATTACCTTGGGAAAAGAGCAAAAATGATTGCATAGAGAAAAGAGTATTGTTTAGTAGTCAGAAGATCTGGCATGTTATCCTACTTTTACTCCCTACTGACTATGACCTTGGGCACATAACCTAACCTCTCCAAGTCTCAGTATCCCTCATCTCTAAAACGGGATTGGGGCAGCAATTCCTGTTTCACCAGATGGTTATGGTTACCTAAGTAAAGTGTCTGGTCAGTACTGTGCCTGAGTCAGAGAAGGCCTTCAATCATGAGTCACTGTGGATCAGAGCCAGGTTCCTCCACCTGAGTAAGGGTATCCTAAGCCCCTCTATTAACTGATGCTCCTTACATATTAAACTTTGTTTCTCATAATTTCCCATTATAAACTGCTCATTCATTTATGGCCAAGCTGGTTTACCCACTGGCCCTAATGCAGCCCAACCCTTTCTGCTTCCATTTTTCCTATTATATTATCTATCTCATCCTCCGCTCTGCCAACTCCAAAGTCACACATACTGTAAGACCCAGCTCAACTCCATCCCTCAGTTATCTTCCTCTTACACTATATTCTCTTGGCACTTAGAGTCTTTGCCATAATATAATGTACTTTCTAAATCTTGCTTTGGAATAATTGTCAGTTAATTCCATGTCTGTACAACTTCTCTCCCCAATTAGAATTTGTGTTATGTACTCAGATACCATATCTCCTACCAAATATGAATGGGAATTAGACCCCCCATTATATAGCCACTGCATTAATTTTTTTTATTATTCAGTATTATTACTGAATTGTGTGTGTACATATATGTTTACAGGTTAAAGATTGTGCCTAAAATCAAATTCACCTAACACCTATTGGCACCTTGTGCGTTACTTTGGCCAAATAGAATTGTCTTTCACTCCTTGTCTCCAGGGTCTTCTGGGCAATTGGTTTTGGCTCAGCTCAGAGTGCTTCCTTTGTAGCAACTAGTTCTTCCCCTAGTTTGTCCTAAGAGCCCCCGAAGTGGCTTCAGTTTGTGGTTATTGGACCCTCTGAATTATGTTAGCAAAATCTCAGGAAAAAGAATATGGCTGGCCTATTACTCCCCTGTCTCTCCATAAAAATAGAAAAATTCATTCTAGAAAATTCTGAACTCAAATCTTATCTAAAAAAGCAAATCTTCGTAATATAAAAAAGCTTACTTTAAGATCCTCTAATATGAGTTCTTTGTGGGGAAGAAATCAGAGGTTCAGGAAGGTGAAATGCTCACCCCACAGCCGTACTAAACTAAATTAGTTGTTAGAAGACCTAAGACAGAGCCAGTCTCCAGGGTCTAGTGCTCCTCCCGCCCAGTAGGCACCTGGTTGTGATACTGAAATGTGGATTGGCCAGCATCTACCTCATGGAAGACGAAATCCGTGTCTGTGAGGCATGCTTGTCTCCCTGCCTTTGTCAGGATGACAGCAGCATCCCAGAGGGTGGGTGACAGAGGAGTCACTCTTCTCCTTCTTCTCCTCTCAAGCTGTTCGACCATGTCACAGAGAGTGAAATCACACTCAAGAACACTGGGAAAGTTGGCTTTGAGTTCAGCGTTCTGACTGACCCCCAGTCTTCGCCAGACAACCTTCTGCCTGGAGTGCCACTCATCCAGCCTCTCTCAGTAAGTAGCCCATCTCCCCCCACAACCCATGACGGCCACCTGATGATGGTAGGAGGGGCCCAAACCCAAACCTGCAAGCCACACCCCAGGAGCTGAGATTGTGCTAAACATTCACTGCCAGGATTATGGGTGTGATTTTTTTTTTTAATTAAAACTAACAAGCTCTCAGAGACAAGAAAAATAAATATATCCAAGCCCTTCCTTCATTCATTAAACAACTATTTATTGTGTCCTCCATTAGCCAGGCACTGTTCAGGCACCAGGGGTTAAACAATGAACAAGATATACAATCCCGTGGACTTTTTTTTCATGATTATAAGAATAGTTTATTTCCACTTATGTCCTCACACTTCCCTTGTAATTCCTTGAAGCCGAGGGCCTGCTCTACTCTGACTACTACAAATAAAAGCAGCTTTTTGTTGGCAGTAGTGAAAACACCAGTAGACTGCAGTGAGCCGTATTGGTTTAAGTAGCAAATGGAAGAGATGGTTCCTTGTACATATTATGTTAATCTAACAGTTTTAAGGAATTTTTGTCGAGTTCATCTCATCATGAAAATAATACATAATTGTTATAGAAAAATTGAAAGATATGAAAAAGGATAAAGAATGAAATTATAATGGTTCATCATCTTACAATCCAAAGATAAAAGTGCTGTCATCTTGGATGATAGAGTCTATTCCTCCCCTAAATTATCACATATATTTGGGTCTATTGCTAGTTTCTCTGTTCTTTATTGATCTGTTTGCCAGTACCTACATCCATAATATACTATTTTAAGTGTTATAGCTTTAAAATACATCTTAATGTCTATTAAGTCAACTCCCTTTTAATTCTTCTTTTTCCAATTTGTCTTAGATATTCTTTTGAATTTTACTTTCATGTTCTTCCTAAGTTGAATGCCTACTTTTCTTTCTTTCCTAATTAATAATGGAAAAATGTGAGTACACATTTGCCTCAGTACACCTTTAGCTCCATCTCATAATTTTAAAGAAAATTATAGATTGAAAAAAGGAAGTTAACTTTGCATATTTCATACATTTTAATATCAACCATTATAATTTTAATTATTTTCTAAGTTGTCTAGAATTGTAGTTTTATCTACAAGTGTAATTTTAAAGTATATTTTTCTCTTTTTCAAATTTCCAAATGACTCAGCTTTTTCTTTTTGTTATTGAAACTCTTGTTAATGTGAAGTTAATACTGAATTTTTCATATCATGGCCAGGTAATATGACCTTCTGAATTCCTACTTTTATTAGTTTGTTAATATATTTTAGTGGTCTAAAATGATTTTTTAATACCAGTGAATGTTTGGAAACAATGTTGTCTGGACTGTAGAATGCAGATTATGATGAATCTTTATTAAATTAACCTCTATTAAATTATATTATCTAAATCTTGTATCCCTTTTTCTGTTTAATTATTCTAAGACTAAGAATGGTATATAAAAAGTTTTCTAAGACTAAGAATGGTTTATAAAGGGTTTTGGTATATAAAAGACTAAAAATGGTATATAAAAAATATATAAATTTTTGTTTTATCCATTTTCATTTCTGTCTTATTTGACACACAAGATTTAATGACTATTAAGTGTTCATCCTGCACTGTATATTTTATCTATTTTAAATTGCCACTTTCTTCCCTTTTAATGCTTTTTACTTTGAATTCTTCTTTGGTATTAATATTGTATCTTTCGAAGTACCATATTAGCTATCTTTCACAAGGTTTGGTATATTGTGTTTTTCTTGTGGTTCAGTTCTATACATTTCATAGTAATCACAAGTATATCTTTTTCTTTGGCTGTGGGTTCACTCCTTCACTCTGAGGATATGTCTTTCATTTATTATATCTTCAAGTATTGCTTATCCCCTATTTTCTCCAGTCCTTTCTGCTAAAGCAACTTTTAGACATATGTTGGACCTTCTCATTCTGTCCATGTTTCTAAACCTATATGTCACATGTGTATCTCTTTACTCTTTATCTCTCTAAACTGCATTCAAGATAATTACCTCAGCTCTTTCAGTTAACTAATTTTCTTTTCAACTGAGTATGATCTACTGTTTATACTCTGCATTCCTAACCCTACTCTGCATTCCTAACCGTATTCTGCATTCCTAATTTCAGTGATCATATTTTTCATTTCAGAAATTCCACCTGTTATTCACCTCTTTCACTGGGATTTTAATTTCTTCGTTTATCACTAATCATTTTGTAGATTCTTTTAAGTTATTCTAATTGAGTTATTAGGGATGCCATTATTCCTATTTGTGTGACTGTTAACTCTCTTTCATTATCAATGCTTTCCCTGTATGACATGTAATTTTTGACTTGGGATCATCTTCCACTGACACCGTTTTCTCTGTGACAGCCTCATTCACCCTGGATTGCAGGGTGGTGCTACAGTAGTGTTGCAGTTGTTTTTGCCAGGTACCCCAAGGGGTCAGATTTTGAGTTAATGTTTTGTTTGTTTGTTTGTTTTCTTTCTTATTGGAGTATAGTTGCTTTACTTGAGTTAATGTTTTGACCTGGATTAACCACAGTGATCTGTCAGTGTGTGTGAAGACTCCATGCACATGCATGATACAGGCTTGAGCATTCTGTATCCCATGGGATACATATTTTCCCCACCTAGGATCCCAGAGAGATACAAGCTTCCTTGATTCTTCCCTGAAGTGCAGAGAAATAACAGGAGTGGCCGCCCTTCATGGCTCCAGCCTCGTGCAGGGATTTGCCCTGTGTGCCCACCTCACATGGGTCCAGGCTGCATCTCTCTATTTCAGTCCTTGGGTGGTAGGAACTGTAGTTGGGTCTGATGTCACCCATGGTCACCAAGTAAAGGCTCTGAACTTAACCACACTGGCTAGGTTCCATCTGTTTCTTTTTCACATCAGAGGATCTATTTTCTTTCAAGCTCACTATATATTGAAAGAGAGTTTTGTTGTTGCCTTTGTTGTTGTTGGGCCTTATACAGAATATCCTTACACTTGTAGCATGAGAGGGAGCTATAACAGTGCAGTCACCAGCATTTTCAGAACCAGAAGTAGGAGGATTTTTCATCCCCATATACTTTTTCCTGGTTTGGGGTTACTCCCTGTCCCTGACTCTCTGCTCCTGCTGTTTACACACGGTGGCTTCTTGAATCTCATTGATACAATGGATTAGATATTATCTTATTTTTTCTTCTTTCTTATAGGAACTCATAGAATATATTTGCTCTTATTCCTCAGAATCATCACTGTGTCATGGGTCCCCAGGATCATCCCCCAGGTTTAACGATTCTCTAGGGGGACTCACCAAAAGTTGTACTGGTGACTATGATTTATTCCAGCCAAAGAATACAAGTAAAATCAGCAAAGGGAAAAAGCATATGGAGCAAAGTTCAGAAGAAACCCGGCGCAGGCATCCAAGAATTCTCTCCCAGTGGAGTCACGCAAGATGCTCCTAATCCCCCAGCAATGAGCTGTGACTACACAATATGAGAGCTACCACAGAAGCCCACTGGAGACTCAATGCCAGTGGGGCCCAGTCACACAGACACCCTCTGCCTGGCGCATACCAAAATTCCAGTCTCCCAGAAAGAAAACAGGTGTTCAGCATAAACCATAGTTGTTTGCACAAAAAAGTTGAGGCACAGTGAGCCATTCTTACCAACTTTGCAAGCAGGCTTTTCTAAGAGTAGCAGTTTTAGGACTGCTATGTTAACTCTTTTTTGTACTTCCCCCTTCTTTTGAACTGGACATTGTTTTTATGGTTCCGAATGGGATTTTTTTCTCTGTATGTTTTTTCTTTTCTATATTTACCAGATTTCCTGCTATAAGGCCAGATTCTTAAAATGAAAACAAATGTTTACAGAGTCCTGCAGTGTACATGAATGCTTGAACATATAACTAGATAGAGAAAAATTTTCCACCAGAATAACATGAGAGAACTATTGGTTATTGGAAAAATACATTGTTACTGCTCAAGATAAAAGCTGAGACCCACCCCACTACCCTCCAGGGCACTGAGTGCAGGAAGAAAGAGAATCTTGTAGGAAACAAGAGAATTTTGTGGATTGCTCAAGACAGGGGTGCGGAGAAGAGAGAATGAGCGTGGGAAGGTGAATCCTGGGAAACACTGCACACTGCAATTTGGCTCCACCTTATAACACTCCCCACATACACACTCACACTCACACATTCCATAAAATGTGCAAAATTTCATAAAATGCTTCATGTGAGTGAGTGCATTGTGAAATTTGGTGACAAGGCTCAGTTCTGTTCAGTGAAGCAGATAGCGTGTAAGGAAGTGAGAGAGTGGAGGCCAAGGGAAGCAAGAGAATGAGGCAATGGCTTCTCATAGAAATGATGGCAATGATTTTTAACTGTCACAGGCACTTTGAGGGTTGGAGATAAGTTTATTAACACTAGTGGGCTCATGGACCCCCATGGTGTGTGTGGGTGTGTATTTAAATAAAATATGGATTGATATCCACCAATCAGTGTTAATCATTATTTATGTGTCAGTAGTAAGCACTAGTGATCTTCATTAAATTTTTTCTTGTCTTCATGCTCTAATTTTTCTTCAAAGAATATATATTACTTGTAACATCAAAAAACAATAAAATATGTTCAAAATTATGAGGTCCCTTCAAAAATGACTTTTAAAACACTTCTAAATAGCTTGAACCTATACTAGCATTTTTCCCTAGTTTTTTTTTTCAATGTTGGCTCCTTTTTGGAATTTAAAAAAAATTTTATTGGGGTATAGTTGATTTACAATGTTGTGTTAGTTTCAGGTGTACAGCAAAGTGATTCTGTTATACATATACATATATCCACTCTTTTTTAGATTCTTTTCCCATATAGGCCATTACAGAGTACTGAGTAGAGTCCCCTGTGCTATACAATAGGTCTGTATTAGTTATCTGTTTTATGTATAGTAGGATGTATATGTCAATCCCAGTCTCCCAATTTATCCCTATAAATATCAGTTAAGTCCATCTTGTTTAATGTATCATTTAAAACTTGTGTTTCCTTATTTGTTTTCAATTTGGATGATCTGTCCATTGTTGAAAGGGGTGTTAAAGTCCCCTACTATGATTGTGTTACTGTCAATTTCCCCTTTTATGGTTGTTAGCATTTGCCTTATGTATTGAGGTGCTCCTATGTTGGGTGCATAAATATTTACAATTGTTACATCTTCTTGGATTGATCCCTTGATCATTCTGTAGTGTCCTTCTTTGTCTCTTGTAGTAGCATTTATTTTAAAGTCTATTTTGTCTGATATGAGAATTGCTACTCCAGCTTTCTTTTGATTTCCATTTGCATGGAATATCTTTTTCCATCCCCTCACTTTCAGTCTGTATGTGTCCTTAGGTCTGAAGTGGGTCTCTTCTAGACAGCATATGTACGGGTCTTGTTTTTGTATCCATTCAACCAGTCTGTGTCTTTTGGTTGGAGCATTTAATCCATTTACATTTAAGGTAGTTATCGATATGTATGTTCCTATTACCATTTTCTTAATTGTTTTGAGTTTGTTATTGTAGGTCTTTTCCTTCTCTTGTGTTTCCTGCCTAGAGAAAGTCCTTTAGCATTTGTTGTAAACCTGGTTTGGTGGTGCTGAATTCTCTTAGCTTTTGCTTGTCTGTAAAGGTTTTAATTTCTCCATCAAATCTGCATGAGATCCTTGCTGGGTAGAGTGATCTTGGTTGTAGGTTTTTCCCTTCCATCACTTTAAATATGTCCTGCCACTCCCTTCTGGCTTGCAGAGTTTCTGCTGAAAGATCAGCTGTTAACCTTATGGGGATTCCCTTGTATGTTATTTGCTGTTTTTCCCTTGCTGCTTTTAATATTTTTTGTTTGTACTTAATTTTTGATAGTTTGATTAATATGTGTCTTGGCATGTTTCTCCTCGGATTTATCCTGTATGGGACTCTCTGTGCTTCCCGGACTTGACTGACTAGTTCCTTTCCCATATTAGGGAAGTTTTCAACTCTAATCTCTTCAGATATTTTCTCAGTCCCTTTCTTTTTTCTCTTCTCCTTCTGGGACCCCTGTAATTCGAATGTTGGTGCATTTAATGTTGTCCCAGAGGTCTCTGAGACTGTCCTCAATTCTTTTCATTCTTTTTTCTTTATTCTGCTCTGTGGTAGTTATTTCCACTATTTTATCTTCCAGGTCACTTATCTGTTCTTTGCCTCAGTTATTCTGTTAATTGATTCCTTCTAGAGAATTTTTAATTTCATTTATTGTGTTGTTCATCATTGTTTGTTTGCTCTTTAGTTCTTCTGGGTCCTTGTTAAACGTTTCTTGCATTTTGTCTATTCTGTTTCCAAGATTTTGGGTCATCTTTACTATCATTACTCTGAATTCTTTTTCAGGTAGACTGCCTATTTCCTCTTCATTTGTTTGGTCTGGTGGGTTTTTACCTTGCTCCTTCATCTGCTGTGTTTCTCTGTCTTCTCATTTTGCCTAACTTACTATGTTTGGAGGTCTCCTTTTCACAGCCTGCAGGTTCGTAGTTCCTGTTGTTTTTGGTGTCTACCCCCAGTGGCTAAGGTTGGTTCAGTGGGTCATGTAGGCTTCCTGGTGGAGGGGACTGGTGCCTGTGTTCTGGTGGATGAGGCTGGATCTTGTCTTTCTGGTGGGTAGGACTGCCTCCGGTGGTATGTTTTGGGGTGTCTGTGCCCTTATTTTGATTTTAGGCAGCCTCTCTGCTAATGGGTGGGGTTGTGTTCTTGTGTTGCTAGTTGTTTGGCATAGAGTGTCCAGCACTGTAGCTTGCTGGTCATTGAGTGGAGCTGGGTCTTAGCATTGAGATGGAGATCTCTGAGAGAGCTTTTGCCGTTTGATATTATTTGAGGCCAGGAGGTCTCTGGTGGACCAGTGTCCTGAACTCGGCTCTCCTACCTCTGACTCGGCTCTCCTACCTCAGAGGCTCAGGCCTGGCACCCGGGCAGAGCACCAAGACCCTGTCAGCCACACGGCTCAGAAGAAAAGGGAGGAAAAGAAGAGAGAGAGAGAGAGAGAGAGAGGAAGAAAAATAAAGTTATTAAAATAAAAAATATATTATTTTTTAAAAAGTAACAAAAAAAAGAAAGAAAGAAAGCAACCAAACCAAAAAACAAATCCACCAATGATAACAAGTGCTAAAACTACACTAAAAAACAACAACAACAACAAAAAACGGGCAGACAGAACCCTAGGACAAATGGTGAAAGCAAAGCTATACAGACAAAATCACACAAAGAAGCATACGCATACACACTCACAAAAGGAGAAAAAGGAAAAATATATATATTAAAAAAAATAAAGGAAGAGAGCAACCAAATCAATAAACAAATCTACCAATGATGATAAGCTCTAAATACTAAACTAAGATAAACATAAAACCAAAAACAACTTAGATGCAGGAAGCAAACCCCAAGTCTACAGCTGCTCCCAAAGTCCACCTCCTCAATTTTGGGATGATTCATTGTCTACTCAGGTATTCCACAAATGCAGGGTACATCAAGTTGATTGTGGAGATTTAATCCTCTGCTCCTGAGGCTGCTGGGAGAGTTTTCCCTTTCTCTTCTTTGTTCGCACAGCTCCTGGAGTTCAGCTTTGGTTTCGGCCCCGCCTCTGCATGTAGGTTGCCGGAGGGCGTCTGTTCTTCACCCAGACAGGAGAGGGTTAAAGGAGCAGCGGATTAGGGGGCTTTGGCTCACTCAGACCAGGGGAGGAAGGGGTACAAAATGCGGGGTGAGCCTGCAGCGGCAGAGGCCGGCGTGATGTTGCACCAGCCTGAGGCACGATGTGTGTTCTCCTGGTCAAGTTGTCCTGGGATCACGGGACCCTGGCAGTGGCGGGCTGCACAGGCTCCCGGGAGGGGAGGTGTGGATAGTGACCTGTGCTTGCAACAGGCTTCTTGGGGGCTGCAGCGGCAGCCTTAGCATCTCATGCCCGTCTCTGGGGTCTGTGCTGATAGCCGCAGCTCACGCCCATCTCTGGAGCTCATTTAGGCGGTGCTCTGAATCCCCTCTCCTCACGCCTCCCAAAACAATGGTCTCTTGCCTCTTAGGCAGGTCCAGACTTTTTCCCAGACTCCCTCCCGGCTAGCTGTGGCACACTAGCCCCCTTCAGGCTGTGTTCAGGCAGCCAAGCCCAGTCCTCTCCCTGGGGTCTGAACTCCAAAGCCCGAGCCTCAGCTCCCAGCCCCCGCCTGCCCTGGCGGGTGAGCAGACAAGCCTCTCAGGCTGGTGAGTGCTGGTCAGCAGCGATCCTCTGTGCGGGAATTTCTCTGCTTTGCCCTCTGCACCTGCACTCTCCTCCGTGGCTCCAAAGCTTCCCCCTGCCCACCCACCATCTCCACCAGTGAAGGGGCTTCCTAGTGTGTGGAAACTTCTCCTTCACAGTTCCCTCCCAGAGGTGCAGGTCCCATCCCCATTCTTTTGTCTCTGTTTTTCTTTTTTCTTTTGCCCTACCCAGGTACGTGGGCAGTTTTTTGCCTTTGGGAAGTCTGAGGTCTTCTGCCAGCGTTCAGTAGGTGTTCTGTAGGAGCTGGTCCTCACGTAGATGTATTTTTAATGTATTTTTGGGGAGGAAGGTGATCTCCACGTCTTGCTCCTCCACCATTTTGAAGCTATCTCCACTAAAGCAGTTTTCACAGTGATTTTTCCCGTTGACATTCCCACCAGATGTGTTGAAATGTGAGTTTCTTTTGATGCATAGTCTTACCAAATTTGGCAAACTTTACCAATCTTATGGTTTAAAATTTTTTTCAGTATGATCTTAATTTGCATTTCCCTGGTTACTTACAAGGATAAGCAGCTTTACTGTTTGTTTGCCATTCTGTTTCCTCTTTTATGAAATGCGTGCCCACATATGCTGCCTATTTTTCTATTGTTTGTCATTTTCTCGTACCTTCATAGGAATGAATCTTGGAGGAGGAATGTGAGTGGACAGTTTAGCACACTAGGCCCTTGGGATTATCTAGTCCATCAAACTGCCAGAAGCAAGAGTCCATTGTAAATTTTACATAAATTTTACGTAAATCTTAAAATCCTCTCCCATCTTTCTGCTGTATAGGGTTTTATCGGTTCCCATAAAGAGCAGGTGTTGAAGGTTTACTACTTGCCTGGAGTACCTGAGATCTTTCAAAGGAGCTTCCAGATACAGATTGCCCACTTGGACCCAGAAAATATTACTCTGAGTGGAGAGGGAATCTTTCCCCGAATCTGCGTCGATCTCCCCAGGAACCTCAAAGGTACTTCTGCCCTCTATAGTATTTCCCCACTGGATGACAAGATGTGTTTTAGCTGCTTATTATAAGGTTGATGGCAACTCGCGTTATTTGTTTGGCAGTCCTCACAACTTCCCTTTTGTGTTATTCCTGAATTGCAAAAAACGTCAAGAGTTGAAATTGACTTGGTGACCTGAGATGAGTAAGACAAGATAGGGTCCATGGTAGTTCCAAATTAAGACCCCTGGCCAATTTTGCCATCATTAAATTACTTAAAGAGGGATCAGGACATTGTACTTCCAAAAGCCTTTTCCTCCATCACATGTTCCTTCCAACTGCACTCTCTCACTGAGTTGTCACTCACAGATGGCCATTGAGAAGGCAAAGGCTGATTGTACTGCAAGGAATACAGTTCTCAGAATATCAATATAAACTGTACAGAAAGGCAGCTAAGGTTCCAACCCCTTATGCTGGCAGTACAGTTTGGAGACTAATTTAGACTTATCAGTTGTCTGCCCACATCCTTAGCCAAGGCTTTTCTGGGTAACATCTGGCACCCAGAGCCATCCCTCTGTATCAGAATATTTCTGTCTTGGCAGATCCTGAAGCTCACCCCAGCAGCTCTTTTAGCCACAGACTGACTCTGGCTCTTTCTTCCTGACATGGACTACAGGATGAAGAGTCAAGAGAAACTTCTCACCCTGCTTCATGAACCCTCTTCAAGCTCTTTGAAATCTACATTCCCTAAGCAGCTTCAGACTAAGCCCTCCCACCTCAGCCTTTCCTCCTACCCCACTCCCCAAAGTCACTAACTCACCTGTTGATGGTCATGCATTAAATCCTAATTGTCCGCTCCCTGATAATATGAAGACAAATATTAATAAATCTAAGACCATGTTACACTCTAGTATCTAGAGTTCCAGCCAGCCGGAGGTTAGTCCAACTCTACGTATAATTGTCAAGAAGAAAAGCCTTTGCCACCTGGTTGAAAACTGGGTGCCCAGCTGGCCTCATGATGGCAGTAGACATGTTTGCCCAATACAGGGCTTTAAAATAATTTAAATCTGAATACTAGTTGGGTCTTCTGTACTCCAGTTCACCACAGTCCCAGCACTTCCTATGGTTTCATAGAAGGCACTTTAATGACTTTGCTTACCTTGCCCCTCAAGCATTTGAATTTGCGCTGGCTTACTGGTGAACTGGTGAAATCTCTCTCCCCATTGCCCAGCCTGCCTGATTCAGGGGACTGTAGCTTATTTAGTCGTAGTTAAAGCAACTTGAACCAAGTATATTCTTTTTGTTAACAGAGAATTAATAAACATGAAGACCAACCTAAAGGGTGACCATCCACCTGGGTTTGTCCAGCATGGAGGGTTTTCCCAGGTGGTGCAGCCATCAGTGCTAGAACTGGGAAAGTATCAAGTAGGCTGGGATCCAGTTGGTCACCCTATGAGTGGCTCAGGATGTTACTGTCATTAAGTTCTTGAGAAACAGTTGGTAGCCCACTAAAGCATAATCTCATAAAACTCAGTGAGTTCTCTTTTACAAATTCTACTCATTCACAAATTATCCTCTGAAGCAGAGAAAACATGGCAGGCTAAGTTTCACAAAGTTCACTTCCCTTCTCACTTTATTTACCCTGAGCTTAGAGTCTGTGTTTTAGGCATAATTCATATATTTCTAGCCATTCAGATTTCCTTCTCCTTCCAACCCCCACAGGATGTGAGAAGTATGAAATCTTCTTAAATCAGGCCAGAAAAAACCTAGAAGACACCAAAAATGAAATGTTTGACTACTTAGAGAGACCTGAGGAAGTGCCTGAGGATGAATCTTCTGAGGTAAGATTGGCTTCGCTCTGCACAGGAAGTAGATTCACAGGAAGCTGCAAAAAAATGTTTTTCCCAGTGGTAACATCTTGCATAACTATAGAACAGTATCAAAACCAGGAAATTGACATTGGTACAAGCCATAGAGCTTATTCAGATTTCATCAGTTTTATATGTACTCGTGGGTCTGTCTCTGCATGTCTGCATGTCTCTGTATGTATGCATATCTGCGTCTGTGTGTGGTTCTAATCCAATTTTTTCACGTGTAGTTTTGTGTATCCACCACCACAATTAAGATACAGAAGTGTTCCATCTCCGTAAGTATCCCTTGTGCTCACTGGGGAAATAGAATTATAAGCAAAAATCTCTTTCCAACCCACAAAATCTCTCCACAAAGGTGGAAGAGAAAGAATCCAACTTTATTATTGATAAGCATTAAAGCAGAAAGTGTTCCGTGTCTCTGTCAGTCTGCTAGGAGATTGCAAAGACAGAAAGAAATCTCAGTCTTTCATAAAGCCAAGCAGATACAACCTATTATATACATGTTCTCAAGGTAAACAGTAACTAGTCCTTAAGTAAAAACTATAACTAGTCCTCAAGTAAGAGGACTTGACAGCACCATTTGTCACACTTAGTTCATGCTGAATTCACATGGTAATTGGGGTGACCATCTGTGTTAGCTAATTGGCTTTACCCAAAGGGAAAACAAACCTTTTGTGTTTTTATGACAGGGTCCTCTGAAGTTGAGCTCCTATCCTCCCACAGAAATGGCAGGATAGGATATGGGGCTCTATCTTCCTTGACGATGACATGTCAAAGAGATGGTTCCCAGGTCCTTAAGGAAGATGTTCCTGGGTTGTGAAGCTGATAAAAAGTCTTAGCCTATGAAAAGATTTATATATATTTCCAAGAGACAGAGAAAGATCTTACAAGTTTTCTTGAAAATGAAGCTGGAAGAAGTCTCTACCCTTATTTTCAACAGGGAGAATTGAGCCTCTTTTTTTTTTGCCGCACCTCTTGGCTTACAGGATCTCAGTTCCTGACCAGGGATTGAACCGGGGCTGCAGCAGTGAAAGCCCGGAATCCTAACCACTAGGCCACCAGGGAACTCCCTTGAGTCTCTTATTTTTAATTTGTTTTTTTTTTTTTTTTGCATTTGGAACATTTATTTCAGGAAATACATTTTGTTTTTGCCTTTACATGCTTCTCCCTTATAGCCATCCCCAATCTCCTCACCCCTTTCCCCTGGCAGCCACTATAGTTCTCCATCTCTATAATCTTGTTATGAGTATAGAAGAGTTATGTAAATGGAATCCTACAGTATGTAACCTTTTGAGATTATTTTTTTTTCATTCAGCATAATGCCCTTGAGATCCATTAACATAAATAGTTCATGCCTTACTCCATTGCTCAGTAATACTCCATGGCACAGATGTACAGTTTGTTTAACCACCTTGAACCCCAACAAAAATTTTAACACCACAGATATACTGTATATCTATTTATTCACTGTGGCCCTTTGGAGGGCCACAAGCCATTGTAATATCTAAGATTTTCTCACTCTCTCCTCCATGAAGCAACTTTCACCCCCTTAGGGGTGGTTTTGCCCCCATTGAGAACGCATGTTCTCAAAGAATTTGCTTACTTGCTCTTCTCTCTTGCTCCAGTTAAATGCTCAACTCCAGATGGAAGTAGAGCGGCTTATAGTCCAAAACTATGCCACAGAACATCAGAAATCAATTGTCTTTGGTTCCGTGGACAACTTCTGCCATCAGAGTCACCGCAAACCGATCAAGTGAGCGCCCTTCCATGTCGTGTTTGTTTCAGAGTGTGGCAGAGCCAGCGGTGCCCTCCACCGGAGTGCTCCATGAATTAATGATTGACTATGTACGGATGAAATCCACTCGCCTTACATGTGTGCCGTTCTCTAGCAGCCAGCCAACCAGGCAGGTCTCTGCCTCTTAGTCAGAAACCTCCCACTTTGTCTAATAGATGGGCCGGTTTCAGGTCCTTAAGGACCAGCACTGAAGGTGTTTAGAGATGACGGCTAAAGCAGCAATGTGGTCTTCTGGGGGAAGTGTCTTGTTCCTCGTCTCCATTCTGGAGAGTGGTGGTTCTCTACTCCAGAGAATAGAATTGTGCAGAGGAGATGGAAGAAAGCCTCACACTCTTACACATTTGGAAATGTGAGTGGTAAGAAGACCTTGTTAACTGTTTCAGAGTCCAGCTGCCAGAATACATCCTAGACTTTGGCTACATCACCCTTGGTGACGTCCGAACCCACATCATCAAGATCACCAACACCAGTCACTTCCCAGTGTCCTTCCATGCAGAAAAGCATGTCCTTCACGACACAGGTAACCAGGATGGAGACCCTTCCTATTGCACTCTGTCATTTCTAACACGATGCCCATCTGTACTGTCCTGGAGTGCTTCTTCTGGGATCAGCTGAAAGAATTGTTGGGCCATTAATTGATACTTTGAGTGGTCATCCTGCCTCCGATGGGCTGTATCTAGAGCAGCTCTTGATTGCTACTTTTCTTTTCCTCAAAGAAATTTTGTTTGTCTTGGTCCAGGCTTCAGTATTGAGCTAGATCGTGTGAAGAATCTGCCTTACTGTGAAACGGAAACATTTGAAGTGAGATTTGATGCACAAGGGGCCAGCCTTTCTGTTGGAAACAAAAATGTCATTCTGCCCATCAAGGTAAGATGCATCACGAGGCCCAGCTGATCCTCCCCAGCTTCCATCTCTGCTTGCTGATCACCCCTGTGATGATCCAGTTACTATTTCAGAGCCGTGATTCTTTCTCCAATCCCATGTGACATGGTAACAACAATTTTATGCCCACTCTAGGTGGTTGGAGGGCCAGCAGTTCACATCTGTCTCCAAGCCAAGGTGACCATTCCCAGTATGACACTGTCTTGTGGAAAAGTGGAGTTTGCCACAATTCAGTGTGGACAGTGCCTCGTGGAAACTATTCAGCTTTCCAATCACCTCCAAGTCCCTTGTGAATGGTTTATCCACACCCCTAAGCAAGTTAGCAAGGTAAATGAATTGTGGCCCATTGTCCCCTTTTTTCCATCTCCATTTAAGTCAGATTTATAATTCTAATCCGTCACTCTCTTCATTTCACCCTTCTGCTCAAAGACTTTCAGCGACAACCATTGCCCCCTGAATAAAATGTAGGCCCTCAGCCCAGCACTCAAGGACTATCAGGCCATGCTATCTCGCGAATGTCATGTCGTATTTATCTTTGTGCCCTGACACCTGGGAAGTAATCAGTAAACATAGATTGAGTGGGTGGACGGTGGAGGCATTTTCCAAAGAAAATGGTCTAATTGTCTACTATTTATTTGCCAGCTGGAGAAACACATGCCAAAGTACTTAAGACGGAAACTATGTGCTGAATTCAAGCCAAAGACACGGATCTTTGAGATTCAGCCCACTTCTGGGGTCTTGGATCCTGGTGAGAAGTCCAACATGCAAGTGAAATTCATGCCCAAAGAAGAGGTAAGCTTTAAAGAAATGCAGTCTCATTCAGACTCTCTGGATCTCTTTGAGCTGTACTCGAAGTCCATGCTTGATTGGGTCTCCAGGGAAACTTTGAGTGACCTGTCCCTCACTATTCTGATTATGACATTCAGTGCTCTGGTTCATGCAGGAGCTGTGTCCTGGTGGTTAGGAGCACCGGCTCTGGAATCGGCAGATCTATCTAACACTTTGACTTTTACCAACAGACCCGGCTTAGTGGCCTTCTGCCTCTGACTAAGAGGCTGCATGGCTTTGGGCAAATTATTCAGCCTCGCTAAACCTCAGTTTGCTCATAGATAAAATGAAAAATAATAATATCACATGTCCAAAATCCCTTATTGCAATTCCAAAATCCAATAAGTTCTAAAAACTGGGGGAAAAATTTTTTTAAGTTTCGGACCCAAACTCATTTGGCAGAAAAACCTATCTGAACTGACATGAGACTACTTAACCTTTATTTATCCCCCTTGGTTTGCAGACTCAAACACTGCAACTGCAGAAATATTAATGTGTTTGATTACAGGGGATGCTGCTAAGGCTACTATGTAACATAGGGTATATGCTCTGTGTTTACCTTTTTAAAACTCTGAATTTGAAAGCATCTGGCCCCTAGGGTTTCAGGTAAGAAATTATCAACCTGCAGTAGCTACCTCCTAAGGGTCATTTTGAAGATTAAATGAATTAATGTGAATAAAATGCATAGCATACTGCTCTGTATGTAGTGTCTCAATATCTATTTACTATTATCATCAGTAGTTGTGATAATAATAAGTACTTTCTGGTAGACATACTCCCTGGGCCTCACAAGTGTTTCTTTTGCAAACACCATGAGCACGAAGCTACTCCTGACAAAGAATACAGTAAAAAAATAATAAGAATCCTAGAACCAGAGAGGATCTCAAGAGGTTACACTGTAAAGACTTTTGCTGAAAGCCTAAGGCATTTGGGAGATGTTTTTCTTTATTCTTTTAAAAGAAGAAATCGATGTGAGTTTTATAAAATACCCATGGTTAACTCCCGTTTTCCTGGTAACGGCTTTGAGGAAGTGCTTCAGAATCTACAATGAGAAGAAAGAAAAGAGAATGACTTCATATCTGATTCTAAAATAGAGTCCCTGTTTCTGTCATTATCAAAATCTCCCCAACCCTTTTAAAAGAAAAGAAAACTAATGTGTTTGTCATTCTTAGAGAGTCTTAAGACTGCCAGCAGGTTTACTCAAGATTTTGGATGTTTTACTGAAAAAAATACCAGTAAATATAGTAAAAAAAAAAAAAAAAAAAAGATTTGTTTGGGCAGTTCCATAAGTGTTGAGTTAGCATTGGTCAAAATTAATAAAATGTTTCCACCAAATGGGATAGGAATTTTTTTAAGTATCATTTTTTACTGAAGTATAGTTAATTTACAATGAATACATATATTTTTTTCAGACTCTTTTCCATTGCAGGCTATTATAAGATATTGAGTATAGTTCCCTATGCTATACAGTAGGTCCTTATTGTTTACCTATTTTATATATAGTAATGTGTATATATTAATCCCAAACTCCTCATTTATCTCTCCCCCCCAGCCCACTATCCCCTTTGGTAACCATAAGTTTGTTTTCTATGTCTGAGTTTATTTCTGTCTTGTAAATAAGTTCACTTGTATCACTTTTTTAGATTCCACATATAAGCGATATCATATGATATTTGTCTTTCTCTATCTGGCTTACTTCACTTAGTATGATAATCTCTAGGTCCATCCATGTTGCTGCAAATGGTATTATTCCATTCTTTTTTACTCCATTGTACATATATACCACATCTTCTTTGTCCATTCTTCTGTTGATGGACATTTAGGTTGCTTCCATGTCTTGGCTGTTGTAAACGGTACTTCTATGCACATTGAGGTGCATGTATCTTTTCAAATTAGAGTTTGGGAGAGGAATTTATTGGCCGTATACAAGGAACTGGTTAGCCTTGCAACCCATACAGTCCACACCTATATCTTCACCAGCATCAGCAGCACAGAGAAACACCGATGTCCACATTAACAACTCCTAGACATTATAACATGCGTTCAGAATACTTTGTGTTAGAAAACAAGATGAATGAAATGTTTTAGAAATATTTCCCTGGGACTTCCCTGGTGGTGTAGTGGTTAAGAATCCACCTGCCAGTGCAGGGAACATGGGTTCAATCCCTGGTCTGGGAAGATCCCACATGCCATGGAGCAACTAAGCCCATGCACCACAACTACTGAGCCTGTGCTCTAGAGCCCGTGAGCCACAACTACTGAGCCCACGCACCTAGAGCCAGTGCTCCGCAGCAAGAGAAGCCACCGCAATGAGAAGCCCATGCACTACAACGAAGAGTAGACCCTGCTCATCACTACTAGAGAAGGCCCACGTTCACCAACAAAGACCCGATGCAGCCAAAAAAAAAAAAAAAAAGTAAGAAATATTTCCCTAAAAAGCAGTTAAAATATAGAAGTTTGGATCACATAAGGTGCTAAACCCATAACTATATAGAAAACCTTCTTAGCCAATAATTTGTTCTCTTACTATCTCCAACAACAGGTATTTTTCTGAACTTGTATCTATGTCCTTAAACATTCTTTCCATCTGATTTTCCTTCCCTCTGAGCTAAGGTAGTTAAGAGCTCTCCAAATCGCTCAGCCAATCATGCTTTCCAAACCCAAGCCATGAGCCCAACAGTTTCAGAACAACCTGGGCATCTGGTTAAAACTACAGAATCCCCAGCCTTATCCTGCCCCTACCAAGTCAGGATCTCTAGGAATGGGCCTGTGAATATGCATTTTAATAGGTTCCTAAGTGAAACCAGATTAGAATAATTCGTATCATTATCAACTGGTATTTGGATTGTAATTGTATCAGACGAACTGATTGCGCTAGCTGATCATCTCTGACTAGCTGCTTAACTGTATCTTTAAATAATGGAAATATGATCTTTCAGATTCTCCAAGAAACAGACCTGGAGTCAAGAATTGGAGTGCAAGCAGATTATTTAGGAAGTGTAGGGAATACTAAAAGAGAAGTAGAAGGTGATAAGGAAAAGGAAGGCAGCTAATAGGGTGTGCGAGTGAGCCAGCTACCTTGGACACTGGACTGATTTATTGATTTATTTATTTTTGGCTGCCTTGGGTCTTTGTTGCTGCATGCAGACTTTCTCTAGTTGTGGCTAGCGGGGGCTACTCTTTGTTGCGGCGCACAGGCTTCTCGTTGTGGTGGCTTCTCTTGTTGCGGAGCACAGGCTCTAGTTGCACGGGCTTCAGTAGTTGTGGCATGTGGGCTCAATAGTTGTGGCTCGCGGGCTCTAGAGCGCAGGCTAGGTAGTTGTGGCACATGGGCTTAGTTGCTCCACGGCATGTGGGATCTTCCCAGACCAGGGCTCAAACCTGTGTCCCCTGCATTGGCAGGCAGATTCTTAACCACTGCGCCACCAGGGAAGTCCTGGACACTGGATCTTAATCCCACTGGAAACTCGGAGAAAATATACAAAATGCACATTTCAGAATTATCCCTCTCAGGAGTCTTTATACAGTAACTCCTGAGAGTCGTTGGTTAAGGATTGTCCCCAGAAGGTGTTACTTCTCTGACACTTCTGCCTTGCCCTGCCCTACCCATGGGCAGCAGGGCCCATGAAATGAGAGCCCAGAGGTGCAGACCCAGAGGTGCAGATAGTGGCAGTGGGACATCTGAGCACATTGGAGGATCTGAGGGTTATGAGAACAGCATTCACAGGACTGTGATGAAGCACTTGGTACAGTGCCTGGCATGCTAGATACCCAGTATTAACACTCTAATATAAGTTGCTCTCATGCAATTTTATAAGAAAACTTTTCTCTCTTAATCTAAACAGGATCAATTTTGTCCCCCAGTGGCTATCCGTTTTACATGTCACATAACAGAAAAAAATTTAGGTGCTTGTTTTGTTTTTATATTTTCCAGAAATTCTACAGCCAAACCTTGGTGTTCCAGATTGCCCAGAGTGATCAAAAGCTTACTCTACTGGCACAGGGGCAAGGTCTAGAGCCGTGCTTGGAATTTAGTCCCTCAGTTCTGGAGCTGGGGCCACTGCTGCCTTATGCACCTGGAGATGAGGCCGAGGTGGTGGTGAAGAATCCCTGCAACTTTCCCATTGAGTTTTACTCCTTAGAATTTGACCAGCAATATCTTGTAGAAGAGAAGGTGAGCAGAGACCAAAACCAAACTCCATTTTCCTACACATGCTGGGCCTTGCCAGGTACTCTTCTCTCTGCCTGGACAACTTCCTCCTCACCTTTGCTCCTTCTTCCTGTGAACCCTTCCCTGTCAATTTAAAGATCACTTTGCAGGCTTTCCTGACCTACTTCCCTTGCCCTAAGCAGAATTCATTCTTCTTTGTGATCTCATTATACATTTGAAACAACTAATTTAAAAACTAATACATGCTCATGTTAAAATTCAAACAGCAAAGAATGTATGCCATAGTCATTATATTTGAAATGAGTTTCTTGTAGACGGCATATATTTGGGTCATCTTTTTAATATACTCTGGCAGTCTTTGTTTTTAATTGGTGTATTTAGACCATTTACATTTAATGTAATCACGTTAGGGCTTAAATCTGCCTTTTTTTTTTTTTTTTTTCCTATTTGCTCTGGCTTGTATATTTTACAATTGCTCCTCCTTGTCCATTTTTTTTTAAACTTTATTCTTTAGAGCAGTTTTAGATTCACAGCAAAATTGAGGGGAAGATGCAGAGATTTTTCATATAACCCCTGCCCCCACACATGCACAGCCTCCCCCATTATCAACATCCCTCACTAGAATGGTATATTTTTTACAATTGATAAACCTATGTGACATCATAATCACCCAAAGTCCATAGTTTACATTACAGTTCACTCTTGGTGCATTCTATGGGTTTAGACAAATGTATAACAACATGTAGCAATCATTATAGTGTCAAAGTATTTTCATTGCCCTAAATATCCTCTGTGCTTCACATATTCATCCCTCCCTCCTCCCAACCCCTGGCAACCATTAATCTTTTTTACTGTCTCTGTAGTTTTGCCTTTTCCAGAATGCCATATAGTTGGAATCATAGAGTATGTAGATGTTCAAATTGGCTTCTTTCACTTAGTAATATGCATTTAAGGTTCCTCCATGTCTTTTCATGGCTTGATAGCTCATTTCTTTTTAGTGCTGAATGATATTCCGTTGTCTGGAAATACCACAGTTTATTTATCCATTCACCTACTGAAAGACATCTTGGTTGTTTCCAAGTTTTGGCAATTATGAATAAAGCTGCTATAAACATCTGTGTGCAGGTTTTTGTGTGAACATAAGTTTTCAACTCTTTAGGTAAATGCCAAGGAGTATGATTGCTGGATTCTATGGTAAGTGTATGTTTAGTTTTGTAAGAAGCTGTCAAACTGTCTTCCAAAATGGTTGTAACATTTTGCATTCCTACTAGCAGTAAATGAGAGTTCCTGTTGCTCCTTATCCTCACTAGCTTTTGATATTGTCAGGGTTTTGGATTTTGGCTGTTCTAATAGGTGTGTAGTGGTATCTCATTGTTGTTTTAATTTGCATTTCCCTGAAGGCATATATAATGTGGAATATCCATTCATACGCCTATTTGCCATCTGTATATTTTCTTTGGTGAGGTATCTGTTAAGGTCTTTGGCCCAATTTTTAATCAAGTTATCTGTTTCCTTATTGTTGAGCTTTAAGAGTTCTTTACGTATTTTGAATAATAGTCCTTTATCAGATGTGTCTTTTTCAAATATTTTCTCCCAGTCTGTGGCTTGTCTTTTCATTCTCTTGACATTATCTTTTGCAGAGCAGAAGTTTTTCATTTTAATGAAGTCCAGCTTATCAATTACTTTTTTCATAGACTGTGCCTTTGGAGTTGTGTCTAAAAAGTCATCACCGTACTCTAGGTCATCTAAATTTTCTGTTATGCTATCTTCTAGAAATTTTATAGTTTTATGTTTTTTGTTTAGGTCTACAATTCATTTGAGTTAATTTTTATGAAGTTAAGATCCACTCAGATTTATTTTTTTGCCAGTGGATGTCCAATTCCAGCATCATTTGTTGAAAAAAACTCTTTGCTCCATTGTATTGCATTTGCTCCTTTAGGAAAGATCAGTTGACTATGTTTATTTGGGTCTATTTCTGGAATCTCTGTTCTTTTCCATTGATCTATTCAGGTCCATTTTTACTGTCTCTACCCTGCTGTCCTACCTTGAGGCTGATCTGTATAAACTATGCCTTTATCTAATACCCTTAGTACCCTACTTTTTAGAAACTGCCTCTTAGTTCCCTACTATGAGCAATAATGAAATTAGCTAAAAATCTCTTTTTACCTCTCCTCACCACCCTCTAATTTAAAATGATATTTCTTTACTTCCAGTTAATGCCTACTGGGTAATCATCTAATTTCCATCATTTAGTCTTAGTTCTACACTTGAACATATTTAATGCTAATTAAGTAATTTTAATTTCCATTATTTAGTCTTAGTTCTGCTAATTTCCATCATTTAGTCTTAGTTCTACACTTGAACATATTTAATGCTCAACACCAGTCCTTGTGATGAGGCTTCTCCATTCGCTACTGGGTTGTCAGAAGATCATTCTCTAGTGGATTCCTCAGGAAGGGACCGTGGG
Source organism: Leucopleurus acutus (assembly GCF_964270905.1). Lineage (NCBI taxonomy): Eukaryota > Metazoa > Chordata > Mammalia > Artiodactyla > Delphinidae > Leucopleurus > Leucopleurus acutus. The sequence continues at coordinate 13,956,833 of NC_139162.1, read as the reverse complement.
AACAATATTTCCTGAGTATTCCTGTGTTCGTAACTGTTTTCCCTTGGCTTTTGTGCTTGAAGATCAGTTTGATTGGATACAGTATCCTTGGCTCACATTTTCTGCACTCGTATATCTTACATACATTGCTCCATTGTTTTCTCATAAGGTCTTGCTGTTCATGAAGTGTGATGTTATATTAGCTATCTATTGCTGCAAAATAACTTACTCCCAAGCTTAGTCACATAAAACAATAAACATTTGTCATCTCATGTTTGCTCTGGGTCAGGAATTTAGGAATGGCTTAGATAAGATGGTCTGCTTCCTCTGGACTCTCCATCAACTTGGCCTTTGAATCTTCTATCTTCTTTACATCCAGTGTTTGTGCTCTGCCCGGTTTGGATTCTGTCCCTCTGGATTCGAGTCTTTTCATTAGGTATTTATTAGATGTTCAATGGCTTGTGTTGCCACAGCATCCTCTGCTGTGGGTCAGGGTCAGTGGAAAGCAGAATCCAAGACTCTGAGATTTGCATACAGAAGGTTTATCAGAGAGTACTCTCAGGGACGACACCTGTAAAGGATAAGGAACATTAGACCTAGGCAGACAGAGAAGGTAAGCTGTGATGACATTGCACAGAGACTTCAGCTGATCCCACAGGACACTCTGCAGCTGGGTTGGCTGTTTACAGTCACCTCAGATGAAGCAAGTTGGCCAGGCCTTTGTGTCTCTACATCAGCCAGCCTTTGGAATAGGCCTTCCTTTCCCCACTGATCTGCCATGCCACCTCTGTCCTGTGTCAAAGCTCCATATACACGTGGGTCTATTCTATGCTCTCACCTCCATTTCATTGGTCAGTTTCTCTATTCAGCATCAATACCACCCTGTCTATTGCTCCAACTTCATAATTCCTGATACCTGGTAGGACAGTCCTCTCTATTTTTCTTCATTAGCGTTTCAACTATTCTTAGCCCTTTGTTCTTCCATATAAATTTTAGAGTAAGCTCATTAATATTGGTTTTCAAACAACTAAAATTGGTGATCTTGGAGAAGGGTTACCTAACTGATTTTTCACACCAGTAAATTAGGTTGCATAGAAAGTAATTGCTTTCTAGGAGTTGATTTTACTGTCTTTTATAAATATACATACACACTAGTGTTGCTGGATTTAGCAGAAAGAAAAACAGGTTGCCGCAATTAAATTTGAATTCCAGATAAACAATATGGGACACATTTATACTTTAAAAATTATTCATTTTTTTATCTGAAATTTAAATTTAACTAGGCATCTTGTACTTCATCTGACAAGCCTAATATACATCCCTCTCTGTCTGTCTCTCTCTCAAATATACACACACACCCATACACATACCTAAACAGCCATTTTGCCTACTTTTCTCTGGATCCTCTATATATGAGACAACCACCTTACCAAGACAACATTGCTATCCACAATATTTTTCAATAACATGTCACTCAAAGTGGATAATTGAGTTCTGTACTTTTGTCAATGGAAAACAACAACAACAAAAACAGTATATGTTATTTATAAAACAAGGGGAAATTTTTTTTCCACATGGGAAATGCCCAGGCACAAATGGGGCAAAATAAAAATTCGATATCCCCACAGATCCAGGGCTCAGCCTTACACTTTAGACCTCTGCAAAGGACCCTACCCTTTGAGATCCAGAAAGTATTTGTATACACCCCAGCCTTGGTCAGGGGCAGGGTTTTTATGAGATGGATGGCAGACCCACCTGGGACTGTGGGGAGGAAACTTCCAGTGGGACCAACAGCAGTTCCCATTCTCCTTGAGCAGATCTTGCGAACGCTGAAGGGCTATGATTCCTACAACTCCCTGCTGCTGCCTCCCCGCCTTCCAGGGGAAAACCTGCCCCCAGAGGTGTATGAATACTTTAAGGAGATGAAGAGGTCAAAAGAGGAGCAGATGAAGGTGAAATATCTGCAGAGTCTGGCACAGGAGAACGGTGAGAACTCAACAGTTCTGGAGCCCGTGGCTCCGGCCACTCCCCTGGCTTCTTTGAATTATCTCTGCTGGGAGACAAACCAGTTACGGAGCACCTTATGGATTTCATTTCTAACCCTTGCAAAATGGTCCTGTTGTCCCCATTGTAGGGATGCAGAGATGGGGACACATTCTGCTCTCACTAGAGTCTGGCGGGGAGTTAAGACTTAAAAACAGCTAATTCAGATATAGAAGGACACTTGCTAGATACCAAGCCCTGTGCTGAGGGCTTCACACGTACAGATGAGAGAGGAAGCACTGAGAAGCCAGGTCCACAGATTTAAGTGGCAGAATCAGGACTCAAGCCCAGGTCTCTCTGACTCTGGAGTCCACGACAATAACCACTCCACAGCCTCCACATCTGTGCCTAGGTGATGCAAGGTAATCCATCATGCATGGTAGATATTGGTGCCCTACGAGAGGTAGGGGTGGGAGTTCACATGAGGAAAGACCCTCGATGGTCCTCAAGGCCAAAACTCAATCACAAAGCTGGACTGTGCTCTTACGATCTTGCCCTTTCTTGCCCAGCACCCCAGAGTTATCCATCATCCACCCAGGATCCCCCCTTGTGTGCACTTGAGCATCAAGGTTCCAGGGAGACCTATGGGATCGTGTAGCTTGTTGGGGTGCTCACTTCTCTGCTTCCCTGTGCCCTCACCCTGGAAATTTGCCCTCCGTTCTTACTTGCCCTCTTCTTCTGCATAATAGTCATCACATGTATTTTCTTCACACTTGTCTCCCCTCTAGACAAGCCCCCATAAAGGCAGTGATCATGTATTCCACAATGTACACCCAGTGCATGGACCAGCACCTGATACATCATAGTGCCTGATAAATGTTTCTGTAAGAGTTAATGAATGAATGAATGAAGTCCATTTCTCCTGCCCTTGGACCTGTCTTGATGTCTCTCAAGACAGAAGGTAGTCGGAGAACACTAATCTGCCCTAAAAGGAGAAGATGAGAGAAGAAGGCTGCCTGTCCACCCAGTCTCCTGGTTGTATTTATTAAGCATATTAGTTCACTAGAACTGCCACTGCAAATACCACAGACTGGGGGGCTTAACCAAGCAAAACTTATTTTCTCATAATTCTGGAGGCTAGAAATCCAAGATCAAGGTGTTGGTGGAATTGTTTTCTACTGAACCTCCCTCCGTGGCTTGTAGATGCCTGTCTTCCCCCTGTGTGTTCACAAGGACTTCCCTCTGTGTGTCTGTGTCCTAATCTCTTCCTATAAGAACACCAGTGAGATTGGACTGTGGATGGCTTAGGACACTCATTTTAACTTAACTACCTCTTGAAAGGCCCTAACTTCAAATAGTCACATTCTGGGATACTGGGGCAGGGAGTGGAGTGTGGCACGGGGGTGGTGCTTAGGACTTCAGCAAATGAACTTTATGGGAACCAGTTCAGCCCATAACAAGCACCCACTATGTTCCAAGCACTGAGCTGAAGTGCTAGAAGAAAGATCAATGAAATCAGCCCCTACCTTTGAGAGCTCAAAGTCAGGGAGGGGTGGGGGGATAGACATTTAAACTCAGGACTGCCTAGTGGCCTGAGGCAGAGAGTCACGAGGGTCTGCAATGTAAAGAGGACTTAGTGAGAGCTGAGAAGGGCCCATCGCTCTCATCCCTGTCCTACACGCCTTGGTTGTGGGTTCATTTTTCCATTTGGCCCATGGAAAGGTGATCTAGAGCCAGGACCTGAGGGTCAGTAGAAATCCAGGGAGGCGCTCCCTCTGCTTCTCACCAGCACCTCTCTGAGCATCTGCTTACTCTGCTGTCACAGAGTACACGTCCTTCTCTGCTTCCAAACCACATCCAGGGAAGGCCAGCAGCTACAAGTCGTGTTGTTGCCATTCCCAGGAGAGCTACAACCTCTCTGACTGAAATTCAAAATTAAACAAAGAAGGTGTCTTGGCTCCAGGATAGAGCTGGACCACCTTGTACAATGACATCCCAATACACCCACTGAAACTCTGTGGAATAGGGGCATTGACGATGGTGCGGGGCAGATAAAGTAGTAGATGTGCTCAACAATGACATGGAGAAATGTTCATGATAAATTAAGGGGGAATGCAGGCTACAAATTGGTATGTGTATAGTATGATCCCAACTTCAGTTTTGAAAAATTAAAAATTAAAAATCTGAGAGGGGGCTTCCCTGGTGGCGCAGTGGTTGAGAGTCCACCTGCCGATGCAGGGGACACAAGTTTGTGCCCCAGTCCGGGAAGATCCCACATGCCGTGGAGCGGCTGGGCCCATGAGCCATGGCCGCTGAGTCTGCATGTCCGGAGCCTGTGCTCCACAACGGGAGAGGCCGCAACAGTGAGAGGCCCGCGTACCAAAAAAAAAAAAAAAAAAAAAATCTGAGAGGTTGCCACTTTCCTATACTGGTATCATAAAATGAAGCTGCTGTTCCTCTATCACCATTTCTTTGTCTATCTATATTTATTTCTGTAGCTAAATTTTATCATTTTTGCTCTTTTGAATTTCCCAAATTTTCTAAACCAAATGTATAATTTTGGTGTATATTTTTTAATGTTAAAATGTAGAAACACTCTGGGCAGAGAAATTTAACAGCAGACTGACTGCAGTTCTTGTTTATTGGGGTCAGATAGTCCAGGGTGATGGTAACCAGTTCAGTGATTCTCCTCTTTCTCTCTCTTCCCTCTTCTGCCCTATCTCCCTTGTCCTCCTCCCAACTCTTCCTGTGTGTTTCCATCCTTTGCTCCCTGGCAGAAGAGGACGATAGTCCCTTGTCAGAACAGGAAACCTCTGACAGCACAAAGAGGACCTCGCTTAGCCGAGGGATCTCTGTCACATCCTACCTGGAAGAGCAGCATATCCCAATGGTCAAGTCCGAGACCTACCCAGATGAAGAGGAGGATGAAGAAAGCCTGGAAAAAATCATGATTCAAAGTAACCAAGCATTTTAATGTTGGGGTACCTGTTCTCTCTAAGCAAAAGTGGGAAGGCTGTTCAGTGCCTTTCACCTTTCTCCATAAAATGCATCTTTCTAGCACTATTATATATTAATTCTACAATATGAATATGCCATCATTTATTTAGTCATTTCCCTTACTGTTGCATATTCAGCTAGTTTCCAATATTATTTTTCAGGAGAAGAGATTCCCCAAAGTGGGATTAAGAGTCAAAGAGTATCTGTATTTTCAATTGTAGTAGCTATGGACAGATTATTAGCCAAAACGGGCACTTTCGTGCACTACAGGGGGAGTGAGGCAACATCTGTAGCAGATTACGTTTGTTATTTTAAAATAGGATGTTTACTAAGAAAAAGTCGTCCCCACTTCCTTCAGAACCCAGGTGAGTTCTGGGTGTGTCCGCATGTATGTGCATGCACACACACACCCATGCATATTTAATTTGCAGCTGACAAGCTTCACAACATTGACAGCCACTCTTCAGAGGAGGTTGGGGAAGTAGAGAACAACCCAGTGAGCAAGGCCATTGCTCGCCACCTGGGCATTGACATTTCTGCAGAAGGCCGCATGGCCAAGAACCGGAAAGGCATCGCTATCGTCATCCATGGGACGCCCTTGTCAGGTATGCACAGCCCTGAGGGGTTTATGGTGAAGTTTGCACATGTAATTTTTTCTTTTTAACCTCTGGGTGATGCCCTTTCTTTAATTTATTTATTTTATTTATTTATTTTTGGCTGCGTTGGGTCTTCGTTGCTGCGTGCGGGCTATCTCTAGTTGCGGCGAGTGGGGGCTGCTCTCTGTTGTGGTGCACGGGCTTCTCATTGCGGTGGCTTCTCTTGTTGCAGAGCGCAGGCTCTAGGTGCATGGGCTTCAGTAATTGTGACATGTGGGCTCAGTAGTTGTGGCTTGCATGCTCTAGAGCGCAGGCTCAGTAGTTGTGGCGCGTGGGCTTAGTTGCTCTGCGGCATGTGGGATCTTCCCGGACCAGGGCTTGAACCCATGTCCCCTGCGGTGGTAGGCGTATTCTTAAGCACTGCGCCACCAGGGAAGTCCTGCATGTGTAATTTTTGAGGCAGTAAAAGACCCTTCTGTTTGAAATTTATATACCAAAGGATTATCCCCAAATTGTTAAATTGCCAACTTCAGAGATATGGAGTTAGAGAAAGAGCAGGGACACCTCATTCTTAATTAATACATCTCTGAATTGTTGGAGCTTGCATTCTTTCAATAATTTAATAACATTAAAATATTAAAGAAAAATCCAAGACATTAAGTTATTTAAAAAGAGAAGGGGGGCTTCCCTGGTGGCACAGTGGTTGAGAATCTGCCTGCCAATGCAGGGGACATGGGTTCGAGCCCTGGTCTGGGAAGATCCCACATGCCGTGGAGCAACTGGGCCCGTGAGCCACAATTACTGAGCCTGCGCATACAGTTACTGAGCTTGCGCGTCTGGAGCCTGTGCTCCGCAACAAGAGAGGCCGCGATAGTGAGAGGCCTGCACACCGCAATGAAGAGTGGCCCCCGCTTGCCACAACTAGAGAAAGCCCTGGCACAGAAATGAAGACCCAACACAGCCATAAATAAATAAATTTAAAAATTCGTGACATATGTCAATATTTTTAAAAAAGAGAGAGAGAGGGGAAGAATATGTGCAAACTCTTTGGCTTGGCAGTATTACTTCTAAAAATTTATCTTAGGAAAATAATCACGTCGACAAAGATTAACTGCATGAGTGTTCACTGCAGCATTGGTGACCATACTAAGAATCTGGGAGCACTTGAAGCATTCAATATGCGGGACTAGTTAATTAAGCCATAGTATATTCATGCAGTGAATTATATCGCCATTATAAACAGTGTCTTGTACACCCATTTTCATAGCAGCATTATTCACAATAATGAAAAGGTAGAAGCAGCCCAAGTATCCATTGATGGATGAGTGGATAAACTAAATGTGGTATAATGGGATATTTTTCACCTACAAAAGGAAGGAAATCCTCACACATGCTACAACATAGATGAACCTTGAAGACATTATGCTAAGTGAAATAAGCTAGACATAAAAGAACAACTACTATATGATTCCATTTACATAAGGTACCTAGAGTAGTCATATTCATAGAGACATGAAGTAGAATGGTGGTTTCCAGGGGCTGAGAAAAGGGAGGAATGAGAGGTTATTGTTTACTGGGCAAAGAGTTTCCACTTGGGAAGATGAAAACGTGCTGGAGATGGATGGTGGTGATGGTTGCACAACAATGTGAATATCCTTAGCAGCTGAGCTGTACACTTAAAAACAGTTAAAATGGTAAATTTTGCATGTATACTATCACAATAAAAAAAGTACCACAGAAGTGTATTGAATGAATAGAAAAATGCTCATGATATATATCGTTTTAAGTGAGAAAAAAAATGCCATGCTTACAATTTGTTATCTGTATTAATATCCTATTGCTACTGTAACAAATAACTACAAATTTAGTGACTTAAAAAAATGCAAATTTACTTTCTTAGAATTCTGGAGGTCAGAAGTCTAAAATGGGTCAACAGGGCTTCATCCTTTCTCAAGGCTATAGCGAAGAATCCATTTCCTTGCCTTTTCTTGCTTCTAGAAACATTATCTGCATTCCCTGGGTCATGGCCCCTTCCTCCATCTTCAGAACCAGCATCATAACATCTTGTAGTCTGTCTGTCTATCTGTCTCGTCTCTCTCTCTCTCACTCTCTGTCTGTCTCTCTCTTTGCTTTCATCATCGCATCACCTGTTCTTACTCTGAGCATCCTGCTTCTCTTATAAGGACCCTTGTTATTACATTGGGCCCACCCAGATACTCCAGGGCAATCTCCAACATCAAGATTCTTAATCATACCTGCGAAGTCCCTTTAACATATAAGGTAACATATTCACAGGTTCCAGGGATTGGAATGTGGACATCTGAGCGGGGGAGGCATTATTCAACCTACCACATAACCCATTCTTTTTTAATAAGAAATACGAATAAAATAGTTACATACGCATACTGGGCAGCCATATGCTAACTGTAGTCTCTCTGGAAGATCAAATTTCTTTTATCCCTGCTGTTATTTCTGAATTTTCTGCTTTCTTTTTAATAAGCAGGTATTTTGAATGAGAAAAAAAATCAACACAAGTTATTCTTTAAACCAAAAAAGTCTCTTCCCATTAGAATCAGAGACAGTAAGAGCTACAAAATTTTTAAAGCTCATCTGATAGAATCACTTTTTAAGCCGAGGAGAAAATCCAGAGGGGACGTGGGTTGCCATAGCACAGAGCTCATCAGGGGTAGAATTAGGACCAGAATCCACGGTCCTAACTCCTGGCTCAGGTCTTGCCTCTCTTTTCTGCTGCCACCTCTGGCCACACGAGAGACTTAGAGTCAGAGACCTTGGAGAGATGACTTTCCAGTAGCCTCTGTTATAGAAGCTTCTTCTGTCTAGGACACTGAGGAAATGAGAGCTGTGAAATTCAACCTCCTGACCTTTTTTAATAGGAAAGTCAGCCACTGCAGTCAGCATGGCCAGGTACTACAGTGCAGCCTGCCTGAACTTCGACTCCATTGTGCTGCAAGCCATCTCCGATGGCAGCAACGTCGCAGGGATCCGGGCCCGTGAGCTCTGCATCAGGGCCGCCCTAGAGCAGTCCATGAAGGAAGAGGAGTATGGTGAGAGCCATTTCCCCTGACTCTTTGTGGCCAAGTGGCCCTTACCCCACTGGTAATGCACCTTCTCAGTTTCCCCCACCGAGCTTTTCTCCACAGCCCCATTGAAGGCTGACTTATAACATGCTGCCAGTTAGCATCCCAGAGAATTCTCTCCACCAGACACCTGTGGCTCTCCTGACTGCCCAATGCACTTGGCACTGCAGGGAGCAGGGCGATGGAAGAGATGTGGCCCACACCTTTGGGAGTGACCCCTGGAGGGGAGCAGACATGTGCTCATTCAGGGCAGAGGAAAATAATGTAACAGAACTACCAGCTTCTGTGAAAGACCAACTTTGGGATAGTTGGGTTCCAACAAGCATGATTTGGGGAAGTTTTCATGGAAGTGGGCTTTGAAGGAGGAGGAGAATGTTGACAGGCAAAGATGAAGATAAGGATATTCCAGGCCAAGAAAGCAGGGAAGCTGACAGTAAATTAAAGGTGGGAAGGCAGGTTAAGGCCAATCATAGTTGAATTTAATGCCAAGATTAGGAATTTCAATTTTATTTTGAAGGAAAAGAGGAGTTGGGCAGTTTTCACCCTATGGGAGAAATGGTCCGAAAGTTGCAGTAGGAAAGGAGCTCTAGTGATGTCTTGTAATGGAAGAGAGGTGAAGCTGAATATGAGTGGGGCTGGGCTGGCTGACCTGATAGCCGCATGCATGGCAGGGAATTGAAGGAGGGGGAGGCATTCAAGATGATGTTCACACCAAGATTTCTGGTCACAGAAACCAGGAAGAGAGCAATGTCATTTACCAAGACAGGGAACATGGGAGGAGGAGAAAGTTTACTGGAAAGGAAAATTAATTGAGTTTTTAAACCCCATAGTAGTGAGGCCTTACCTACCAGAGGTTAAGAATCCTGGCTCTCCCGGATTCTCTAAAGACATACAGGGCAGGAGGGTGGCTGCTCAGTGGGAAAATCTATCAAATATAATGAGAATACCTGCTCAGAGTAGAATCTTTTTTATATAAATACTTAGAACAGCATGCCGTCATTCCTGATAGTGTCCCATGCCTGCTAGATGATAAAACTGGCTGGGGCTTTCAGGGGTGTCCCCTCCCCTTGATACCTCTGCATGGGATGCTTAGAGAAATGGAAGATTCTTTGCTGGGAAGATAAGAGAAACAGCTCTTTAGTGGTCTAGGGGAGAAAGAATAATTTTCTCTCTACTCTTCTGAGTTCTTGACTGAGCCCCCCTGCAATAGAAGACAGATTAACAAGAGAAAAACAAACAAGTTTATTAACATGTATACTTCGTGTGCCGTGGGAGACACTCAGGGGAAAATGGATGGCTTTAGAATTCAGAAGTAGATGCCACCTTAATAGGGAAAGGGAAGGGGGATGTAGTCCTCTTAGGGGAGGGAAGATGGTTTTTAGGAAAGATGAGGGACCCTTACAAGAACGGATGGGAGGTGTGGCTGTTTGTGATAAAGTCTTTCTGGGTGTGGTATGGACTGGAGTCTCCTCTCCTGTGATAAGAGTCCATCTCCCTAGTTGGTGAAACTCTCTGGAAGGGGACTTGTGACAGTGGAGCTTCTTTTGGAGGTTCTGTCTTTGAGCAAATAAGGGGAGGTCAAGGAAAGCCACTCCCTGCATTTACTGTGTTTCAGGTGCCTACAGCTCAAAATAACCAATATGCCAACGCAGCATATTTTAAGGTGGCATATCCTGAACTCCTGTAGTCATATTTTGGGGTGGCATATTCTGATACCACTTAGTGGGAACCCCAGGCTGCATCACAATTCCAGTTCTCTTAGATTTTTTGTTTCCTTTTCTGTCAAATAAACTGCATTTCACAGAAGTCTTTGGAGCTGTGTTGACATCTCGTGACAAATCATGAATTTGAGCTCCCTGAGAAAGTAATGTCAAGCTAAAGGCTTAATAACTGGGGGAGACTTCCTCAACAAGGTGAGGGGTGCAGCCGCTGGAGTAGAGGAAATCAGCCCAGAAAGTTCCAGAAAGAGAGGAGAGGGATGGATAGGGCAGGATGGGAGCTTGGGGAACACTTCACATTTTAGGAGGAGGTGGGGGCAGGGGGAGAAGCCAGGGGAGGCGGAGAAGGCAGAGTGAGGGTCAGAAGGGTGGGCAGTCAGGAGAGCTACAGGCGGGACGGGGCCAGAAGGACTTTCGCATCTCTGCGGAGCCCTGGCTGGAGTCTGGGAGACCCTTCCCGCTTTATTTTCCTCATAGCCCTTACCCCTAGTTAACAGACTGTTTATTTTATTTACTTATTTTATTGTCTGCCTCCTCCACGCCACCCCCGCCCCGGCCACGAATGTGAGCTTCAGAGGGCGGAGATTTGTGTTAGTTTTCATCACTAATGTATTCCCGGCATCTAGACTAGTGCTTGGCACATAGTAGACACAGAGTAAAGATTTGTAAAAATGTGTGAAATCAGTAAGTGAATATAATCAGAGGTGGCTGAAGGTTCAGATAGAATGAGCCCTGAGAAGAGGGCCGCTGTAGTTCACAGTTCGGAGGTCACTGGTGACTTTGGAGAAAACCCTCTCAGTGATGGGGTTAAACCCAGACCTGCATTTGCTGTTTGCTGTGGAGTCAGCAGGCTGTACTGAAGTGGAAGTGAGCAGTCTAAACCTGTCTGTCCCACGCAGGACCCACCGGCCCCTTGAAATGTGCCTAGTCCAAACTGAGATGTGCTCTCAGTATACAATACATGCTGGGTTTTGAAGATGTAGTAAGAAAAAAGACTGTAAAACAACACAGTAATCATTGTGGTAGGTTTCCAGGGCAGTCAGGACTGTAGTGTACCAGCAGTTTCAGAGATGATTACCCTCTGGGTTGGAAGAGAAAGTGGGGGAGAGTATCGTGGGATCCCCTGGGAAGATGAGCAGTGAAGAGCCCGGGGCACCAGGCCAGGCTCTGCACACAACCGTCATCATCATCTGTCCTCAGTGGGTGGAGCCTCTTCTCTCAGCCCTGCTAAGCCAGCTGCAGGTAGAGATGGCTTTGTAGTCTTCAAAAGAATCACACTACGTTTCAACTTGCCATCCTTGCTATTATTTCCTTATTACCCTAAGGTGACTTTTTTTTTTTTAATTTATTTATTTATTTTTGCTGTGTTGGGTCTTTGTTTCTGTGTTAGGGCTTTCTCTAGTTGCGGCAAGCGGGGGCCACTCTTCATCGCAGTGTGCAGGCCTCTCACTATCGCGGCCTCTCTTGTTGCGGAGCACAGGCTCCAGATGTGCAGGCTCAGTAGTTGTGGCTCACGGGCCTAGTTGCTCCGTGGCATGTGGGATCCTCCCAGACCCGGGCTCGAACCCATGTCCCCTGCATTAGCAGGCAGACTCTCAACCACTGCGCCACCAGGGAAGTCCCCTAAGGTGACTTTTAATATAAACCCTCTCTCTCTGTGTAGCCCAGGAGGCTGCTGCTTTGAGCCAAAATGCCGTGGGACATATGCGACTGAGCAGTGAGACCCTGGGGAAGTTAACTTCAGAATCCACTCTGGTAACTCCCGAAATTAAACCTGCCAAGCCTGTGCGTGGGAGTGTGCTCCTCACCAAAGGCAAAGCAGACAGCCACAGCTCTGTGTCTCAGAAGCAGCATCACCAGCCCTCGTCCGAAACACCACAGGTACAAATCAGGGCTCCCGGGAGGAAGGTTGGGATTTTTCCTTCCCGCTCCCCCTCTTCTCTTTTTTCTCCTCTTCCTCGGCATCTTGCATCCAGGTTAGCACAACTTCATTCCTACAGGTGCCCTTGCCAGGAAGGCCTGAGTACTGTCCCTGTACCACTCCTGAACGGAGTGTTCATCTAGCAGGTGTGAACCAAGTACCTTTAACGTTATAGGCATTGGGTTGGGTGCTGGCAAAGTGGAGATAAATAAAGCAAAATTCTTTCACTCAAGCTGAACTAAGAGTCTGATAAGGGTGATAACCACACATTCAAATATATGCAATAAAAAGAGATTGGTGACAAAAGAGGTGTGTAAAAAGAATTAGGTTGAACCATATGAAACTGCCAGTATTCAACCACTCGGGAACTCTATTGCAGCAATTTCATATGGCTCAAACTACTACTAAAGGCATGTGAAGGATGGAACCATGAATATAAGTTGTGGGAGAGCAGCAGGGGAGTCTTGGAAAGTCATAAAGAAGCCAGAGAGTTTGAGTCACATGCCGAGGGACTTCAAAAACAATCTCAGCAGGTGAGATGAATAGCAGGTGCTGAAGTCAGAGACAGTGGGTGGCACAGTGAGAGACAGGTGGGTAATGAGTTGTGAGTGGGAAAGCCGAGTCAAATGAGTATAGGCTTCTAAGATATTTGAAGAAAAGGGAAAAAAGATCAAGTAGTCATTAGAGGAGCAAACCCAGAGTCAGTGAGTTCTTTCTCTGAAAGGAGGTGGAGGCACAACGAGGTCTATTAAGATAGCTCCTGGAGAAGTATAAGGTGATGATCTACCCAAGAGGGAATGAGATTCCAGGAAGAAACAGGGAGGGCAGGATTAAGCATAGTTGAGGAAGTTGGGAGCCATCTTCCTCTAGAGTCAATAAAGGTGAAAGTAGATACAGCTACTTGTAGGGGTACCAGGGTGGAAAATGGAGGTTGGAGAAGGTCTTGCTGAATGGCCCTAAGATGTGTGCAGGATGCATGGTCTTTGTGGGCAGTGTTGAGGAAGTTGGGTTGCATAGCATGCTTGAGAAGAATGATAAAGAAAGCACTGATGTGTCCACTGTAAAGACAGAACCAGAATTTGGTGGTGGACAAAAGAAAAGATAGTTGAGAGTGCTGATGGCCCAGGCAAGATGTGAAGCCATAACTTCACGCTTGTAAGATTTCCCTAAGCAGCCCCTGGCAGCCCTTATTCAGAGGCAGAGAGAGAAGATGTCATCATTGCTGGTGTGGGGGTGTGCTCGGAACAAGCGTCAAGGGAGTTGAGAGTCGCATCAGTATAGGAAATCTGGCCTAGGTAGAGAAGGAATTAAAAGAAGGACAATAGAATGGGAGAAATAGGAAGAGTAAAAGGGTCTGTGGGTCTTGCTTCAGTCTGAGAGTGCTGTATAGGGGGAATGGGAGAGGTAGACATTTCAGAGAAGGTTGCTGAGGTGAATGGAGCAGAGGAGAGGAGAATCACACGTGTTGGTGGGGCAGGTCAATGGCGGGTTGGTGGGGCAAGTAGAGCACTGGATGGGGCATGTGGACAGAGTGGAGGTGAAGGTCTTCATGTAAGAGGAGGTATGCTGGTTGGATGGGGCATCCATGGGGTGGGATTTATGCCAGATGATGTCACATGATCTTCACTTCAGTTGCCTGTTCTTCTAGCACCTTGAAAACTGAAACCGTTGACTCAGTTTCTTTTGGAGCATCATCCTTTTAATCCTCTTCTCCAAGATCTAATAGAATATTCTTTACTTAGATGTTTATGGATGAACTGAACCCATATATTTCTATTAAATACGGTATCATGGGAAATGATTTTCTTTGGTTTGTTTCTGCCAATCTGGATAGTAAAGTGAAGCTTTTTAGAACATATCAAAGGCAGCAGAAAATCCCAATTCTGACTCCTATCTAAATAGCAACTTAAAACCTGTTCAATATCACAGTAGAAATCAGAGTTCAAAGACCTTCCCCCACCCGCACTGCACATGTGTCTGCCAGCATTGCTCCAGTGTTACAGGATCAAGTGGTTTGGACAGCTGTTGCCTTGTCAGAGTGCTTTTCCTAGAGATGGCTGTTTGGTTTTCTTGAAGCTCTCCTAAAGCATGAACTCTTCAATGATGGAAATTTTAGTCATGGTGCAAATGGGAAGAAATGTGTACTATGTCACATGATGAAGAAATGACCTGTAATATAAGGTCATTCACCAGCTTGAAATCCTAATCTTTTGAATATTTAATCCAACACCCTGACTCTTCAATTCCACGGCCTCCTCATCTACTCACTACCGTGGTCATATTCTAGACCTTATTCACTGTGGCCTGTAGACTTGTGATCTCTGCATCACACATCCTACTTTTTGACAACCATCTTCTAACTTTCCAGATGACCTATTCTGGTAAATAATGGGTCCCAATGAAACCTCCAGTTCACATCTTCACTGCCTACCGACCCCTTCATTTCCTTTCTTACTCAGTTTGGATTCACGGTCCATCACTATAGGTGCTCCCTTTCCCCTTCCCCTTCATCGTACTCTCAATTCTCCACCTCCTCCATGTAGGGCAGTTGAACGTAGCTAGAAAAAACTGTCATCTTTCCTGAATGGTCTTAATTTAAATTTAAGACCACAGGGATTGGAACCAAGATGGTGGAGTAGAAGGACATGCTCTCACTCCCTCTTGCGAGAACACCAGAATCACAACTAGCTGCTGGACAGTCATCGACAGGAGGACACTGGAACTCACCAAAATGATACCCCACATCCAAAGACAAAGAAGCCACAATGAGACAGTAGGAGGGGCACAATCACAGTAAAATCAAATCACATAACTGCTGGGTGGGTGACTCACAGATTGGAGAACACTTATACCACAGAAGTCCACACACTGGAGTGAAGGTTCTGAGCCCCACATCAGGCTTCCCAACCTGGAGGTCCGGCAACGGGAGGAAGAATTCCTAGAGAATCAGAATTTGAAGGCCACTGGGATTTGATTGCAGGACTTCGACAGAACTGGGGGAAACAGAGACTCCACTCTTGGTGGGCACCCACAAAGTAGTGTGCGCATCAGGACCCAGGGGAAGGAGCAGTGACCCCAGGGGAGACTGAACCAGACCTACCTGCTGGTGTTGGAGGGTCTCCTGCAGAGGCAGGGGCTAGATGTGGTTCACAATGAGGACAAGGACACTGGCAGCAGAAGTTCTGGGAAGTACTGCTTGGCGCGAGCCCTCCCAGAGTCCGCCATTAGCCCCACCAAAGAGCCTGGGTAGGCTCCAGTGTTGGCTCGCTTCAGGCCAAACAACCAACAGGGAGGGAAGCCAGCCCCACCCATCAGTAGACAAGTGGATTAAAGTTTTACTGAGCTCCGCCCACCAGAGCAACAGTCAGCTCTACCCACCGCCAGTCCCTCCCATCAGGAAACGTGCATAAGCCTCTTCGATAGCCTCATCCACCGGAGGGCAGACAGCAGAAGCAAGAAATACTACCATCCTGTAGCCTATGGAACAAAAACCACATTCACAGAATGATAGACAAGATGAAAAGGCAGAGGGCTATGTACCAGATGAAGGAACAAGATAAAACGCCAGAAAAACAACTAAATGAAGTGGAGATAGGCAACCTTCCAGAAAAAGAATTCAGAATAAAGATAGTGAAGATGATCCAGGACCTCGGAAAAAGAGTGGAGGCAAAGATCGAGAAGATGTAAGAAATGTTTAACAAAGACCTAGAAGAATTAAAGAACAAACAAAAAGAGATGAACAATACAATAACTGAAATGAAAAATACACTAGAAGGAATCAATAGCAGAATAACTGAGGCGGAAGAACGGATAAGTGACCTGGAAGACACAATGGTGGAATTCACTGCTGCAGAACAGAATAAAGAAAAAAGAATGAAAAGAAGTGAAGACAGCCTAAGAGACCTCTGGGACAACATTAAGTGCAACAACATTCGCATTATAGGGGTCCCAGAAGGACAAGAGAGAGAGAAATGACCAGAGAAAATATGTGAAGAGATTATAGTCGAAAACTTCCCTAACATGGTAAAGGAAATAGCCACCAAGTCCAGGAAGCGCAGAGTCCCACACAGGATAAACCCAAGGAGAAACACGCTGAGACACATAGTAATCAAACTGGCAAAAATTAAAGACAAAGAAAAATTATTGAAAGCAGCAAGGGAAAAATGAAAAATAACATACAAGGAAACTCCTGTAAGGTTAACAGCTGATTTCTCAGCAGAAACTCTATAAACCAGAAAGGAGGGCATGATATACTTAAAGTGATGAAAGGGAAGAACCTACGACCAAGCTTCCTCTACCTGGCAAGGATCTCATTCAGAATCGATGGAGAAATGAAAAGCTTTCCAGACAAGCAAAAGCTAAGAGAATTCAGCACCACCAAAACAGCTCTACAACAAATGCTAAAGGAACTTCTCTAAGTGGGAAACACAAGAGAAGAAAAGGACCTACAAAAACAAACCCAAAACAATTAAGAAAATGGTAATAGGAGCATACATATCGATAATCACCTTAAACATGAATGGATTAAATGCTCCAACCAAAAGACATGGGCTCGCTGAATGGATACAAAAACAAGACCCATATATATATGCTGTCTACAAGAGACCCACTTGAGACCTAGAGACACATACAGACTGAAAGTGAGGGGGTGGAAAAAGATAATCCATGCAAATGGAAATCAAAAGAAAGCTGGAGTAGCAATACTCATATCAGACAAAATAGACTTTAAAATAAAGAATGTTACAAGAGACAAGGAAGGACACTACATAATGATCAAGGGATCAATCCAAGAAGAAGATATAACAATTATAAATATATATGCACCCAACATAGGAGCATCTCAATACATAAGGCAACTGCTAACAGCTATAAAAGAGGAAGTCAACAGTAACACAATAATAATGGGGGACTTTAACACCTCACTTACACTAATGGACAGATCATCCAAAATGAAAATAAATAAGGAAACAGAAACTTTAAATGACACAATAGACCAGATAGATTTAATTGATATTTATAGGACATTCAATCCAAAAACAGCAGATTACACTTTCTTCTCAAGTGTGCATGGAACATTCTCCAGGATAGATCACATCTTGGGTCACAAATCAAGCCTCAGTAAATTTAAGAAAATTGAAATGATATCAAGCATCTTTTCTGGCCACAGCGCTATGAGATTAGAAATGAATTACAAGGAAAAAAACGTAAAAAAAACAAACACATGGAAGCTAAACAATACACTACTAAATAACCAAGAGACCACTGAAGAAATCAAAGAGGAAATCAAAAAATATCTAGAGACAAGTGACAATGAAAACATGATGACCCAAAAGCTATTGGATGCAGCAAAAGCAGTTCTAAGAAGGAAGTTTATGGCTATACAAGCCTACGTCAAGAAACAAGAAAAATCTCAAACAATCTAACCTTACACCTAAAGGAACTAGAGAAAGAAGAACAAACAAAACCCAAAGTAAGCAGAAGGAAAGAAATCATAAAGATCAGATCAGAAGTAAATGAAATAGAGACAAAGAAAACAATAACAAAGATCAATAAAACTAAAAGCTGGTTCTTTGAGAAGATAAACAAAATTGATAAACCATTATCCAGACTCATCAAGAAAAAGAGGGAGAGGACTCAAATCAATAAAATTAGAAATGAAAAAGGAGAAGTTACAACAGACACTGCAGAAATACAAAGCATCCTAAGAGACTACTACAAGCAACTCTATGCCAATAAAATGGACAACCTGGAAGAAATGGACAAATTCTTAGAAAGGTATAACCTTCCGAGACTGAACCATGAAGAAAAAGAAAATATGAACAGACCAATCACAAGTAATGAAATTGAAACTGGATTAAAAATCTTCCAACAAACAAAAGTCCAGGACCAGATGGCTTCACAGGTGAATTCTATCAAACATTTACAGAAGAGCTAACACCCATCCTTCTCAAACTCTTCCCAAAAACTGGAGAGGAAGGAACACTCCCAAACTCATTCTATGAGGTCACCATCACCCTGATACCAAAACCACACAAAGATACTACAAAAAAAGAAAATTACAGACCAATATCACTGATGAATATAGATGCAAAAATCCTCAGCAAAATACTAGCAAACAGAATTCAACAACACCTTAAAAGGATCATACACCACGATCAAGTGGGATTTATCCCAGGGATGCAAGGATTCTTCAATATACGCAAATCAATCAACGTGATACACCATATTAACAAATTGAAGAATAAAAACCATATGATCATCTCAATAGATGCAGAAAAAGCTTTTGACAAAATTCAACCCCCATTTATGATAAAAACTCTCCAGAAAGTGGGCATAGAGGGAACCTACTTCAACATAATAAAGGCCAAATCCGAGCAACCCACAGCAAACATCATTCTCAAACGTGAAAAACTGAGAGCATTTCCTCTAAGATGAGGAAAAAGACAAGGTTGTCCACTCTCGCCACTATTATTCAACATAGTTTTGGAAGTCCTAGCCACGGCAATCAGAGGAGAAAAAGAAATAAAAGGAATACAAATTGTAAAAGAAGAAGTAAAACTGTCACTGTCTGCAGATGACATGATACTATACATAGAGAATCCTAAAGATGCCACCAGAAAACTACTAGCGCTAATCAATGAATTTGGTAAAGTTGCAGGATACAAAATTAATGCAGAGAAATCTCTTGCATTCCTATACACTAATGATGAAAAGTCTGAAAGAGAAATTAAGGAAACACTCCCATTTACCATTGCAACAAAAAGAATAAAATACCTAGGAATAAATCTACCTAGGGAGACAAAAGACCTGTATGCAGAAAACTATACGACACTGATGAAAGAAATTAAAGATGATACCAACAGATGGAGAGATATACCATGTTCTTGGATTGGAAGAATCAATATTGTGAAAATGACTATACTACCCAAAGCGATCTACAGATTCAATGCAATCCCTATGAAATTACCAATGACATTTTTTTGCGGAACTAGAACAAAAAATCTTAAAATTTGTATGGAGACACAAAAGACCCCAAATAGCCAAAGCAATCTTGAGGGAAAAAAACGGAGCTGGAGGAATCAGACTCCCTTACTTCAGACTATACTATAAAGCTACAGTAATCAAGACAATATGGTACTGGCACAAAAACAGAGACATAGATCAATGGAACAGCATAGAAAGCCCAGAGATAGACCCACGCAGCTATGGTCAACTAACCTATGACAAAGGAAGCAAGGATGTACAATGTAGAAAAGACAGTCTCTTCCATAAGTGGTGCTGGGAAAACTGGACAGCTACATGTAAAAGAATGAAATTAGAACACTCCCTAACACCATACACAAAAATAAACTCAAAATGGATTAGAGACCTAAGTGTAAGACTGGACACTATAAAACTCTTAGAGGAAAACATAGGAAGAAAACTCTTTGACATAAATCACAGCAATATCTTTTTTGACCCACCTCCTAGAGTAATGGAAATAAAAACAAAAATAAACAAATGAGACCTAATGAAACTTCAAAGCTTTTGCACAGCAAAGGAAGCCATAAACAAGACGAAAAGACAGCCCTCAGAATGGGAGAAAATATTTGGAAACAAATCAACGGACAAAGGATTAATCTCCAAAATATATAAACAGCTCATGCAGCTCAATATTAATAAAACAAACAACCCAATCCAAAAATGGGCAGCAGACCTAAATAGACATTTCTCCAAAGAAGACATACAGATGGCTAAGAAGCACATGAAAAGCTGCTCAACATCACTAATTGTTAGAGAAATGCAAATCAAAACTACAATGAGGTATCACCTCACACCAGTTAGAATGGGCATCATCAGGAAATCTACAAACAACAAATGCTGGAGAGGGTGTGGAGAAAAGGGAACCCTCTTGCCCTGTTGGTTGAAATGTCAATTGATTCTGCCACTATGGAGAACAGCATGGAGGTTCCTTAAAAAACTAAAAATAGAGCTACCATATGATCCAGCAATCCCACTACTGGGCATATATACCCAGAGAAAACCATAATTCAAAAAGACACATGCACCCCAGTGTTCATTGCAGCACTATTTACAGTAGCCAGGTCATGGAAGCAACCTGAATGCCCATCGACAGAGGAATGGATAAAGAAGATGTGGTACATATATACAGTGGAATATTACTCAGCCATAAAAAGGAACGAAATTAGGTCATTTGTTGAGACATGGATGGATCTAGAGACTGTCATACAGAGTGAAGTAAGTCAGAAAGAGAAAAAAAAATATCGTATATTAACACATATATGTGGAACCTAGAAAATGGTACAGATGAACCGGTTTGCAGGGCAGAAATAGAGACACAGATGTAGAGAACAAACGTATGGACATCCAGGGTGGAAAGCGGCAGGGGGGTTGGTGGTGGTGGTGTGATGAACTGGGCGATTGGGATTGACATGTATACACTGATGTGTGTAAAATTGGTGACTAATAAGAACCTGCTGTATAAAATAAATTAAATTAAAAATTAAATAAATTTAAGACCACAAATCTCAAGTGGACTCTCAGATCTGCCCTAGTATATTTGCCCTCCATCTCTTCAAGATAGCTGTTTTATTGCCATTACCCCTCTCCAAACCTCTGAGACACTTTCCTCTTTCTCATTCTCAGCTACTGATCTCTCTTCTGGCTTCATGGAGGGCACAGCAACAACCAGAAGACAACCACCTTATCCTCCAACCACCAAACCTACCAGCCAACCTTCATTCTCACCTGGTGCTATGCCTTCCCTGCCCCTGCTCTCATCCAAAGCCTGCCCCTGCTCTCATCCAAGTCCTACCCCTACACATGAGCACTGGACTCCACCCCTTCTCTCTCATTCAAGGGCTCAGTCCCTGCAGTTGTGTCCTCTCTCTGATTTGTTTATCTCCCCTGTCTGTTGAATCCTTCCTGTCATCATCTATGCATGCTGCATTACCTCCCAACTTTAAAATACTTTCCCACAGCCCCAGATCCCCCTACAGGTATTACCTTATCTCTCAGCTCCTCTCCATAGCTATTCCTCCAAAGGGTTGCTGGATGATTGCGTCCTTGTCCTCACCACCATTGTCTCTTCCACCTATTCCAGTGAGCCTTTGTCCTCACCACTGCACTGGCTACTCTTCTCAAGGTCATTGACCTTCATCTTGTCCAATCCAGTGGCCAGTTTTCTGTCCTCACCTCACGTGACCTCTTTGGCAGCTGATAACCCCCTCCTCCGGGAAACGCTTTCTTTACTTGGATTTCAGAACACCATGCGCTTCTACTTTCCCATCTGCCTCATTAATGACTCTCTCCACTCCCCCAGTTTCTCCATCTCCTCCAGATTCCTAGGTTTTCAGAGTAGGCTAGGACTAAGTTATCTACTCTTTTCTTTATAGATGATCTCATCCACTTCATTTCTTAAAGATATTTTCAGTATCCTTATGACTCTTAAATTTCTATCTCCAGCTCTAATTTCTCCCCACGCTCAGGTTCATATATCCAAACTCACATTAAATATCTCTACTGAATGGCTTCAAGATGTCTCAAAATTTATATGTCCAAAAATTGACACTTATTTACCCCCAAAAAAACAAAACAAGAGAAGGCAAATGTTCTTCCTTCAGTCTTTCCTGTCTTAATAAATAACTTCACCACTTTCCAACTTGCTCAGGTCAAAACTCAAGGAGTCATGCTTGATGCCTCTCTTTCTTTCATATCCCTTGCCAAATCCTATTGGCTCTACTTCCAGAATATACCCTGTATCAGCCACTTCCATCATGACTGTCCTTGTCCCTGCCGCCATCATCTGCTGCCTTGACCACAGAGATATCTAACTAACTAATCTTCCTGCTTCACTCTTGTTATCTTGTGCAGGTAGAGTGGTCTTTTAAAAAGCAAAACAGGATCATTTATCTTTCTCAAACTTGCCAACAACTTCCCATAATACTTGGAATAAAATCCAAATTCCTTACCGTCCTGCAAGCCCTGCATGTTCTGGCCTGACTGTATCTTCGACTTTAAGCCTGACCATCTTCCCCATTGCTCACTCAGCTGCAGTCGCCCTGGGCTCCTGTGTGCTTCCCACACACCCACAGCACACTCATGATGAGGGACCTTGCTGTTCCCTTTCACAAAGACCCATCTCTCAGGATCTGGTCTCTAAATAGCCGTTGTTAAACCCTGTCATGGTTCTTTATTCCCTTAACTGATTGTTTTCTTCCTTGCACTCATCACTATCTGATATTATATCAGTGATCTGTATATTCATGTGCTCCTTTTCTGTCTCCCGCCCCCCATTTGAACACAAGGACCACGTGGGCAGCAACACTGCCAGCCTCGTTTGTGGTTGTATCCCTGGTACTAGAGGGGTCCCTGGTGCATCAAAAGTGTTCAATGAATATTTGTTGAATGCACGAACAAATGTTTGCTGTTCGGTACACGTATAAAGCACCTTCCACAGTGTTCCTGCTTGAAGGTTACAGCAGTTCTTTTAAGTGAGATAGGAATCTTCCATTTTACAGTGCAATCCCCATTTTACAGATGAGGAAATGAGACCCAGAGAGATGAGATGATTTTCCCAAGGTAACATGGCTCGTAAGTGTACGAGTTGTTGGAACACCAAGCTGGGTTCTAACTCTTGATCCTTCTTTCTCTGAACAGATTTCCTCCAGCCCTCTCCCCTCAGGACCCGCACAGCGCCGGCTCAGCCTCAGCACCAGTATTGGAGGTGATACCGGGCTTGTGAGCTGCGTGCTCCCTGAGGAGCTCTTCACTCAGATCCTGGCCGAGCGTATTCAGGTACGTCCACACCCACCTGCACAGAGATGCAGGGCTCACACATCGTCCCCATGCTGTGAGCTGAGATTCTGAGCCATCACCCACCCACAGCAGCTCAGAACCCAGGGGTCTTGGAGAGGAAAGATGGGTTTCTTCACCCTCTTTTGTCCTTTTGACACAGCCCTTGTCAGTCTCTGACCCTGGCTCAGTCTGCTGCCTGAAGCCACTCACCTTAAAGGACCAGTGGGCAGAAGGTAGCGCCTTCAAAACATACACACACAAAGACAGACTCATGGTACAGCCCTACAGTGGTATGTTAAAAATTATAACGTGGAGCCATGAAAAGTTAGAATTTGGAGCTATGTTAATTGTGGTAAAGGTAAGTTTTCAATATGTTGTTAACTGAAAAAAGCAGATTATGAAGTAGTATGTAAAGCACAATTATATTTCTCTAAAAATATTTACAAATGTATATCATACACATAGTAAAAACACTTAAAGTACATGTTAACTGTGGTTATCTTTGAATAGCAAGATTATAGGTTTATAACCTTCATACATTTCTGAATTATTTTATAATGATATATTGCTGTTAAAATCAGAAGCACAATAACTGTTTCTTTTTGCTTTGATTTTTCATAAGTGGTGTACAGTTAAAAGAAAACTAGATCCGCAGGATTTGGGAGTGTTTGCTGCTTATGGCTTACAGAGAACTAAATTGTTCACCGTGTCCTAGAGTTCTGTGTTTGCTTTGGTTTTCGAAAATGGGCCACACTATTAATTGTGCATTTAAATATAACAAAATTAGACTTGAGTTTCCCGGAAGAGGAGGAATGTCATCACCAGAAGTGATTCGTGTTAAGGTTTGAACTCACTACTGCATTAAAGGTACTGTTGCTCTCAGGTGATTTGAGCTAAGCGGTCTAGTAAGTGTGCAGGTGTTTCCTGCACCCAGATAAAGGCTGAGAATCATTGGTAAAGCCCACAGTAAGCCAGGAGAGCCGTGCTACTCAAAGTACTGGCCTCTGATGAGATGCGGAGCTGGCCCTGCTTCCTTTATTGACAAAGCCTTCCTACAAGGCAAAGAAAACCAGCAGCTAAACTAAATAGTGTATTTACTGATTGTAGTAGTTGATTTTCTGACACAAGATTCTTGTCTCGTCAAAAACTGGTAGTATTCAGTTCCTAGCCAATGGTGGCTAGTCTGTGCACTACACTTTAAGTAACACTGCTGCACAGCCAAGGCTGTTCTACAATAGCTAATGTTATCAAAACCATTACACTCCAAGGCAGGAATACCACTAAGGAAGATACAAATGGCCCATCTGCTACAGCTGCCCTTGCTGCATGGGGACACCTTTCCTTTGCATCTTCCTTCCCTGCACTTCATGGATCTTCCCAGACCCTCGCTTTAACATTTAGTTTGTCTTCTTTATCTCTATAGAGACAGAATAAATCCTTTACTCTACAAATATGTATGGTAAAGATCTTTCATGACTGCTAAAATGTTTTTATTTTTCTCTCTTATTTAATTACAGCCCCTGGAATCTAGCAGGTGGAAGGGCAGTTGAATGGGATTTTCATCCAGACCCAGTAGGTCTGCAGAACCAATTGCAGCACCAGTAAAAGCACCAACAAAAGAACAAGCAACTTTTCTCCTTAGAGAACAGATGATCTCGTGGCCACAGTAACCGTCTCTGCTCTCTGGTTTCAGCTGAGTGACTGCTACCGAGGAGTGGTGTTTGACAGCCTGGAGACGCTCTTTGCTCAGAATGCGGCTTCGGCTCTCCTCTGCCTGCTGAAGGCCATTGGCACCCGGGAGCATATCTATGTCATCAACGTGGCCCAAGATTATGCAGCCATGAAGGCAGAGGAGAAGGCCAAAAAGGAGCAAGAAGGCAAGCCCATACCCTCCTAGGCTGTCCGTCCCAAGCCCTACAGGTCTTTCCTCTAAACAGAGCTCTAGGCTTTTTACAGTCCTTCCATGCCATGGTTCACATGAAACTATTACATTTGCCATCTCATTGGCACCCCGCCTCTGCCCTGGAAGGTGGCTGGGAGTTCTTATTTCTACTTTTCATGTGAACGAACTGAGACACAAGTGACCTTTTGAGAGATTATAGAAGGAAGGATGAACCCAGATCTTCTGACTGCAGGCACCTTCCTCTTTCCCCCATCACACTGCATCCCTTCATCTTCTCTGTAATTACAGCCTAGCTGAGGGGACCCGATCACAGGTCCCATCCTGACTCAGTTGACGCATTAGCTTGTCGGTTTTAAGTCAACTGTGCATTTCCTGTAAGACC
This sequence comes from Leucopleurus acutus, assembly GCF_964270905.1. NCBI lineage: Eukaryota > Metazoa > Chordata > Mammalia > Artiodactyla > Delphinidae > Leucopleurus > Leucopleurus acutus. Next base: position 13,931,459 of record NC_139162.1, on the reverse strand, counting down.
AGAGGTGCTGATCACTTTATGAAACAATTTCTACATCTTAGCCTACTGTGTACCAGGCACTGCAGCAGACATGGTGTACACTGTAAATGTCTTTAAATGACACTTTGGGTCATTTAATCCTCACAACAACCCTATGAAGATTGCTGCCCCAATTCTACAGATGAGGAAAATGAGGCTCAGAGGTATCCAAGGTCTTGTGTAAGGTCACATCGCAAATCAGTAAGATCTGTGTAACTCTGAACCCTTTTCTTTTTTGTCATTACATCAGTGGCCTGGAAAAAATTTTCAACGATTGAAAAATACATACACACACACAAAGAAAGTAATGTTAGCTTAAGTTCCTGGTTGAGTCAGAAGCAGACCCAGCTGGCCGCATCACTGCCCTTCCTAACTCAGCCTTACTTCTCTCTTCTAGAACAATCTACACCAATCATAATGCTTTTCCATTTAAGGAGACATTTGCAAACACTGAGCTCTCTTAGTTCTTAAACAGAACTCAAAGATTGCTTCCTTTTATTCTCATGCAGAGAAAAATTAGAAAGAATGACCAGGCATCTCTCGGCAGTATTTCAACATCTAGATTCCTAGTTTTCCAGAAAGCTCATTTCCCCTCAGTGATCAACTTTTAGAAAAAAGTATCTCTTTTCATTTTCTCAATCATCTGTAGATTGAAGTTTTAGTTTTTCACAGTTTCCATATGGGCTCCTAGTCCCTGAATCATTTTTAAAAATCCAGAGGGAGCGTACAGTAGCAATATTATTATATTAAAATCTAATTTTTATGGAACATTTATGAATGTGCCAGGCGCTGGGCTAGGTACCTTACACGATTGCTTATTTGATCTCCACAACAGCCCTATGAAGGAGGAATTATCATTCTGACTTGTTACTATCCCTCGGTAAGTGTCAGAGAAAGAACTCAGGATGTAGATCTCCAAGCCCAAAGCTCAACCTTACAGAAATGTCAGGTGAGGATGTGGTGCTGGTGAAGGTGCAGAAGAAGCTGAGTGCCTTCGTGCCGAGGGTGAGCCACACCTCAGGACCTGTAGGGTGTGGAAGGCGGTTCCCCTTGGTCTGCAAGTGGTTGTTTCGCCCTGAGCACTTTGGGGGCATATGTTAATAATAGGTAAAGTCAGTGCGTGGTATGTTACTTTGCTCCTATAACAAATTACTTCAAACTTGGTGACTTAACACAGATTTATTATCTTACAGTCCTGGAGGTCAGAAGTCCTAAAATTGAGGTGTCAGTAGAGCCACGTTCCTGTGGAGGCTCTAGGGGAGACTCCTTTCCCTTGCCTTTTCCAGCTTCTAGAGGCTGCCTGTATTTCTTGGCTCGTGGTCCCTGCCTCGCAGCTCTCTGACCCCTGCCTCCATCGTCACATCTGCTTCTCTCCCTCTGCTTCTTCGTCACATCTTCTTGGGCCTGACCCTCCTGCCTCCCTCTAGTGGGCCTCTTTGATTGTATTGGGCCCACTCAGATAATCCAGGATAATCTCCCCAACTCAAGGTTATATATATATATATAATATATATATAATATATATATATATAATCACATCTGCAGAGTCCTTTCTGCCATGTAAGCTAGCATATTCACAGGTTCTGGGTATTAGGACGGGACCTCTCTGGGGCCTCTATTCAGCCTGCCACAGATGGAAACCAATTTGGGAACTGTGTGAATGCAGGAAACCCCACCAGCGATTAGGAATGCCGCCTGTGGCACCAGCCACCTCTCACTGTCACACACCCTCCGCAGCCTGTTTAGGCTGAGAGCTAAACCACAGGGGAACCCTGCAGCCAAAGCTGCTGAGTGAGTTTTCCCCACCTTCCTGTTTGTTCCCCCGACAGAACACAAACGCAGGGAAGCGCTTCAGAGAGAGAAGGAGCGTCTGCAAAACATGGATGAGGAAGAATATGATGCCTTGACGGAGGAGGAGAAAATAGTGTTCAATCGAGAGGTTCAGCAGGCCCTCCGGGAGAGGAAGAGAAGGTCAGTGTCAGGGGCTTGTCAGAACGGAAGCGCAGCCCCGGGGAGCAACTTCCGTCAGGCACACGGCCCATCCCAGAGACCGTGGTCATCCGGGGTGGAGGAGCGGGGGAGCAGTGGCCACAGGAGACCCAGGAGGATGAATTGCTGAGAGCAGAGACACATATCTTACACATCCAGGGTGCTGGTTGCTGCAGCCTTGCCAGGTCTCCATTCTCCTCTCCTTCCTTCTTTCTTGGGGACAGCTGGGACTCAGGGAAAGGTTATGTAATTTGATGAGGGGAGGGGCTTCTGGCCCCTGTGCTGTCCTGGGGCTCCTGCTGGCTCCCCGTGACAATTGTGGCTCATCAACTTCTGTGCTCAGGTGTCCACAGCTGGTGACCCAGGGGACATTCTTGTGACATGGGCATGGTGGTTGCCCCTGCATAACTCAGCCATTTCTCCTCCTTCCCTGGCTACCATCTTGGCCTTTGGTGGTGCTGTCCATTCCCTGAGGTCTGACCGCCTCTCTCACTTGATCCTCAGCCTGGGCAGTTCATCAGAGACCCTGGGCAGGCTCCCAAGCCAGTCCTCTCAGCCACCTTCTGTGCCTATCCCTGGGGACCACACAGGAACGACTGGATCCCCTCCACACCACCCAAGACACTTAGGCCACTATCTCGGGCCATCTCAGATACAGATGGACAGCGAGAAATACGTCCTTTCTGCCCTCAGGTCTTCAAACATGCCAAGGGAGGGGGTCCTATTTCCTATCCCTCCTTAGGATTCCAAACATTAGAGGGGGAAGGCCAAGATGCCTGCCTACAATTTAACCCCCTTCTGTCCTCTCCCTCCACCTCCAGACTCCTCCCACTGGCCCGAAAAGAGCTTTCATGTCCTCTGCAGTATGCAGTACATATACCCTCATCTCTTCTCCTGCATGGTCTACTGTAAATATGCCCAGTCCTCCAGAGGTATGCAAATCCCAGCTTTGGGATTTCAAAGGAGTCGCTTTTCTTTCTCATCCAGTTCATTACTTTCAGGCGTTCATCTCACAGTGGACTTAGGAAATGCAAATCTGATCCTCCAAGGTCAGCAGTGACTTGTTTGTATCACTCACACACACACACACACACACACACACACACACACACACACACACACACACACACACACACACGAAGTAATGAAGTCATGATGAGTCAGCTTCAGTGGACAGAGAGCCACAGCAGCTGGGGACAACTAGGGATTCCCAGAGATGAAAATAGATGGATTTCATATCTTCAGAAATGCTATCCCCTCCACTCTTGTTTGTACTTGGTGCCCAGGCTTGGTGCCCTCTCTGCCATTAGCAGCAGGGCAAACACGTTTGAATCCATAGCTGGAAAGGAAAGAAAGAGAAGGAAAGAGAGGAATGTGGCCTTCAGCTCCAGCACCATGGCTCCGAGCTAGCCAGGGTGGGGACTGCTCTTAAAAACACCATTTCTTCTTATCTAAACCTACGACGGGAGTGTAGGAAGGAAGCTGGGCCTCATCTGTACCGATATCAGAACGATCTTTGAAAGTTGCTTTTTAAAAGTGCTAACATCAAGCTTATTTCCAGCCCTTGCCTCACTCTCCTGTGAAAGGAGTTTGGAATAGAAATACAGATTAGTTGAGAATTCCACTTAGTTGAGCTTCAATTATCAGTTTTGCTGAATGACCATTCAAAGATAGACGTGAGCCGTCCTCTCCTCCTTTCTTTCCTTCTTTCCTTCTCTTCCCTCCCTTCCTTCTTCCTTCCTTCCTGTATACCCAGCTTTCTTTGTTCCTTCTTTTTATGCCCGAGAAAGCTCTGCCCCATGTCCTCCCACCACGTGATCCCAGGCAGGGGAGGGGCTTGGGCAGGAGGGCCTCTGGACTCTGTTTTCTCTGCCTGGCTTGATGAAGGGAGCTGGAGAGACTGTCAAAGGAGATGCTGGAAAAGAAGCTACAGCAGGAGCTTGAGCGGCAGAAGGAAGAAGATGAGCTAAAACGGAGGAACAAAAAGCCAAAGCAGGGACCCGTGAAGGAGGAGCAGCCTGTGAAGAAATCTCAGACACCAAGTCGGCAGGTAGCAGCCCTCACTCGTCCCTTAGCAAAGGGCAGGCACAGAGGGGTCCACCACTGCACCCGGCCAGTCAGCCCAGCACACTTCCCCTCCAAAGAACTGACCGGAGACAGTGTAGATGTTGTGGTGGGGCAGAAGGTAGGAGGAAAGGGACCAACATTTGTTGATCACTGACTCTGCCTCCAGGGCTGTCTTATGCTTCGCCTAATCCTGCCCTTTTGCGTCCTGCTGTCCCTCGGAGCTTCATAGACATGAACCCCATCTGAGGTTGAACAGGATAAAGCCATACCGGTTGTGTGTGAGCACAGACCTGGCTCTTTCCACTGTCCCCTGCAGTCCCCTGGATGGTGCTAAATAGGCTAGTAGGAAAGAGCTGCCTCCAGTGAGCCACCAAGTCAGTGTGTTCAACCAAGGGCTGATCCTTGCCAACAGTCAAGGGAGATGCTCCAGCATAAGCTGTCCTTGCGTTTATCAGCCTGCCAAGCTCAGCTGTCACGTCTCTGCCCTCCGTGATATGGGAAGGGCAGAATGGCCAGAGCTGTGCCCAGGATGGCGCTGGTGGCCAGGGGGTGTGGCTAGCTGGTGTGCACAGCGGCCATTCCAGCATCGGGAGTTCTGAGGGTGAAACTAAAGCCAGACTCCCAGACGAGGTGCAGACCGATCCCAGGAGGTAGACATAAGGGCAAAGGACTCCGTGTCCAGGGATCCCCATCAGGTAGAGCTCAGGAAGGAGTAGGGCCTGAGTGCACAGAACTTCGGCACCAAAACAGGCACAAGAAACAAGCAGACCTGGAGTTCAGACTCCCGCAACCTTCCAGGTAGAAGTCCTCCCCTCGGCAGGCCTATTCGTCCATGCAAAATCCACTTCTGCTTAGAACAGGGTGTCCAAACAGAACTCTCAGTGTCTTGGCAGTGACCTACAGATGGGGAATAATACAGTAGGCGCCAAGCCCCTCCCCTCCCTACACAACTAAGGTGAGACACCCCCCGCCCCGCCGGCAGACAGCCTTGCCAGCGGTTCTCTCAAGGCTGTAGAGAGGGCCAGGTGGAGGAGGAGTTGATGCAGTGCGGTGAGGTGAGTAGCCAACCTGGGCCGCTGCCTCTAAGCCTGAACTTAGGCAGGAACAGAGCTGTCACTGGGCTGTACTGCAGACAGTGATCATTAGACTGAACTGGACTTTATGTCATCAAAGAATGACCCAAAAGCCTTTGAAGCCTCCCAGAGGAGTTCATTGGAGAAGAGAAAATCAGAGCCCACAAAGCAGGTCTAAAAGGGCAGTAAGAAAGAGAATAAGGTTGGTTTCTCTATGCCAGCTTCATTATATAAATGCAGGTTTGTTTAAAAGGCTGGAGTGCAGCCAGATTCTAAACCCTCATCTGTTCCCAACAATACTGATTATATACATAACCTGTATAATTTTAATAACTTGACATTAAGAGACCCTTTACTCTGCGGCAGACACTATTATAAGCTTTTTTAAAATTATTTTTACTGGAGTATAGTTGCTTTACAACGTTGTGTTAGCTTCTACTGCACAGCAAAACGAATCAGCCATGCATATACATATATCCCTTCCCTTTGGGATTTCCATCCCATTTAGGACACCACAGTGGATAAGCAGAGTTCCCAGTGCTGTACCGTATGTTCCCATCAGTTGTCTATTTTATACATAGTATCAACAGCGTATATGTGTCAATTAGAGAGAGTCATACAGAGTGAAGTAAGTCAAAAAGAGAAAAACAGGTATCATATATTAACATATATATGTGAATTTAGAAAAATGGTACAGATGACCTTATTTACCAAGTGGAAATAGAGACACTGGCGTAGAGAACAAATGTATGGATACCAAGGGGGAAAGGGGTGGGGTGGGAGGAATTGGGATTGACGCTATTATAAGCTTTTTACATGTATTCACACATTTAATCTTCAGTAGTCCTCTGAGGTACTTATTAATATTACTATCAACATTATACAGATAGGACAGAGATGTGAATTGCTCACCCAAGATCACACAGCTAGCGGGGCCGTGCGACCAGGATTGGACCTCTACACTCTGGCCTCTCCCGAAGAGAGGATCATTTTGGGGATCCTTTCCCGCTGATCCTTCAAAACAGCAGCTCTCAACCACAAGTGCACATCACAGTTGCTGTGCACCTTTTACCAAGTGCATAATGCCAGGCCCCAGCCAGCTGTATGACAAGGAAGGACCACAGAACGGCTATTTTGAGAAAGGCCCCCAGGCGATTCTTAGGCACAGCCCTAGTGTGAATACGAGGTGCCTGGAATTGTATGAGGCCTTCTTACAAAACTAAACACCCTCTTGCTCTTCTTTATGCGATTTGCTCTCCCTTAAAGAACTCTTTTAAGAATAATTTATGTGTTTTGCCTCCTAGATTCTTACTTTTTCCAAACTAGAGCTGAAGAATGACGCAATAGAAAGAAAAGTCTCTGTTAGGGAGCAGGTGACTGCGGAGAAGGAAGAATTGAGCAAGAAGAAGAAGAACCAGCTGTCAGATGTCAGCATGCTTGGGTTTCCTCTTGCACAGGAACAAGAGGACAGCGAAGGGGACTTCTGGAAGGACACTGACAAGAACGTGGCCCAGAAGTTTAAGACCTATGAGTTGTCTCTGAAGGATATCCAGAACATCCTCACGTACTGGGACCGGAAGGAAGGAGTTCTGCTGCATCATACCGCGGCCGAGGATGCGAGCCATGAGTCCGGAACCGACCAGCGCCAGGTTCCGCCGTCGTCGTCGGGTGGTCGCCGAGGCCGCAAGGACCGGGAGAGGGAGCGCGCGGAGAGGGAGCGCCTGGAGCGGGCGAGGGCCGAGAGGGAGCGGCTAGAGAAGCTCCGCACGCAGGAGGAGCGCAGCGAGGGGGGCGAGAGCAAGGAGGAGGACCACGAAGGGAAGAAGGATCTCGGTGTGCCCTTCATAAACATCCAGATGCCCGACTCCAAAGGCTCGAGCTGGAAGCAGGCCCTGGAGAATGACAGGCTTCCCAAAGCGGAGCAGGTACAGGCTCTTCTCCAGGATGGGAGCCAGGGAGCTGTGCGGTGCTAATCCTCGTAAAGGTGTTGCTTTCAACACAAAATCCATATCCCCTTTATTCCATTAATCTCTGATGCCCCTTTGGATATAAGACAATAATGCCTAAAAGGACCTTTTTCTATGTGGTGAAACATCCATAGAGGGTTCCACAGATCTCAACCATTCCATCTAGCCTCGTAAAAAGCCACCTGTAAAGTTGATTTTTAACATTGACAGGCTTATGTTGGGGGTTGGCAAGGCAGGTATACTTTGGGGTGACGCAAGTGGCTCAACTATTCTAAAATTTCTTTCCCACAGGCTTCCTCCAGTGACAGGAATTATACTACCAGACAGCTTTTTGTTGCTAGAAACAAAACCATTGCATATCTAGAAGCCCCTTTGGCAGTGGTTTGGAGGGGATGATTACGATTAGCCTTTTGTCCAGGGACAGACTTTTTCTGTGAAACGCCAGAAAGCAAATATTTGAGGCTGCAGGTCATACAGTCTCTGTCTTGATCCCCAACAATATGTAAATGAATGGGCGTGACTCTGTTCCAATACAACTTGATTTACAAAAGCAGGCAGCAAGTGAGATTTCACCAGAGGGCCACAGTTTGCCCACCTCTAGTTTAGTTTTTTTGTTTTTGTTTTTGTTTTTAATAAATTGTTTTTGGCTGTGTTGGGTCTTCGTTGTGGTGCGCGGGCCTCTCATTGCGGTGGCTTCTCTTATTGCGGAGTACGGGCTCTAGGCACGTGGGCTTTGGTAGCTGTGGCACACAGGCTCAGTAGTTGTGGCTTATGGGAGCTAGAGTGCAGGCTCTGTAGTTGCGGCACACGGGCTTCGTTGCTCCGCAGCATGTGAGATCTTCCCAGACCAGGGCTCGAACCCGTGTCCCCTGCATTGGCAGGTGGATTCTTAACCACTGCGCCACCAGGGAAGTCCCTCTGGTTTAGTTTTTATCAGAAACTAGATGCAACCTTAAAAGGTAGGGAGTGGAGCCAGAGAGGAGTCCTAGGTCAGACTGTAGCTTAAAGAACTCCCTGCCTCTGTTAATTTAATAAGTGGTACAAATTATTCATCCCTTTCCTCACAGACGTTCTAAATCCTGGGAGTTAACTCTAGCTACATGTTAGTCAGGAAGTGTCTTCTGCTGTCTGACCCAGAGAATTAGAAACACAAGATTACATGGAGGTAGTTACTTGCTAGGCCTAACAGCCCATTTAGGCCATAGAATGGGCACTCAGATGGCCTAATTGTTGCGACGACAACAATTAATCAGGGGATAGCACCCTTGTTCGCAGGGTTTTACAAGCTGAGAGGGAAGTTACTGCTAGATTTTCAAGCCATCCGCTCTGGAGAATGCGCTCATTTATCATATATCAGAGTAGAATAGGAAAATGCTATAGGGATAAGTTGTCTCTCTCTCAAGTCTCTTTTTTTACTTTTCTCTTCATTCCCATCTTTTAACCCATTCCCAGAACCTTTGGTGGGTTTTTTTTTTTTTTTCTTCTTTTCTGTATATGACCTGCTCCAGCCCTAACTCTCTTTCACCTTTGGAAAGAAAGAACACTTAAAGGTAAAAGAAAAATTAACAGGGCATCTGAAAATAAACGAGACAACTCTATGCCATAGACATCAGAACCCGAGGAGCTGGTCTCTTTAAACGGAGGTTGTTTTTGAGTGCCTACTGTGTGCTAGGCCATGTGCTATATCGCCCTGGTTCCGGTCCTAATGGGCTTTACAGTCCAGTTGCAAAGACAGACAGTTATAATAAAATGACAAGCGTTATGATAAGGGAGGGAGCCCGCAGCCCACAGCAAGAGCCCCAGCCGGGTCTGGGGGCGTGGGGATCTGGAAGGACCTGCAGAGCTGTGTCAGAGACCCTTTACCTGCTGTCCCTGACCCAAGCCCATCTCAGGGCATCAGAAAGTTGACAGAAAGGAGGGAGAGTCTGAGCGTCCTGTGCTCACTCAGGGAGGCAGTTAGGGGTAGCCCACCCTCTGCACAGGAAATTAATCTTGGGCTTTTCCTTTAGATCCTAGACCTCTTGGGCCTGGGGTCCTCTGGACCACCCATCCCGCCGCCTACCTTATTCTCACTCGTCTCCTACCCTGTGAAGCGGCTGCCTTTGGCCATGACAGAAATCCTGGAGCATTTCATGTTTGTAACTCTACCGTCCAAAGAGCTCTCCCTGATGGAGGAGAAAAGAGAAGTGGAAGCAGAAGCAGAGCTTTCAGCCACCCCAGCCTCCTCAAAGGTAAAGGGAGCAGCTTGTCCTCCTGACCTTGGCGGGAGTTCAGTCGGGCCCTCCACGTGGCCAGAAAAAGCAGTGTTGGGTGTCGTGCTCACTGGGGTGTTTCCCTCTACTCTCTGGGGATTCTGCCTGAGCCTCCCTAAGCTGCACCTTCCCCAGGTCTGACTCTTCCTACTCCCCTAAGAAGAGACTGAAAATGACCGATTCTTACCTTCCAACCTTTGCAATTCCTGTGGATGGTTTAGGGAACTTGCCGAATCACTCTGCAGCTCATCTGCAAGAAAAAGTAAGCAGCAAAACTATCTCTTTTAAAGAGATATCAGAATGTATTGTGAATCCAAGGTAATTTACACAGTGCATAAGAATACAAGCATCAACAGATACAAGTTAAGGCAACACGCACCATTAGAGAAAGGACAGATTATTAAAGAAATTATATGGGGAAGATTGGATATTTTGGATAAAGTTGCTTTTTAATCTCCTTGCCTGACACAATACAGTAAAATTAATTCCACCTGGATTAAAAATATAAGCGATCAAAATGAAATCATGTAAAAGTAGAAAATATATATTACATATACAATTAGTGGAATAAATCACAAAGCGAGAATAGATTTGACCGATCATATGCAGAATGCATGGATATTAAAAATTAGGGAGGGGCTTTTTATTCCCAGAGGAGTATGGGGGCCCAAAATTTGAATCTCCCCACACAGCCTCCTTCGTATAAACCATGCATGTCAGCAAAAAACAAATAAAATCAGCAGCAAATAAAGTCACCTCTAGCCCCTGCCTACAGCTCAGTTAGGTAACAGAGAGCCCCAAACTTCAGTTTAATAAGTAAGTCGGAAATCAACATCTGAGGTCCCAGCATTGGTGGGCAGGCCTTACTTGAGCAGAGTCCAATAAAAAAGATAAAGAAGAAAATATTGCCACCATCAGAGATGACTATCACACCAACCTCTTTTCTGAAAACTGACCACTAAAAGGCAAGAGTTTAGCATTCTTTAACTTACGGTTTTAGGAGGAACTCTAGTTCATCTCCAACGGATGAAGGAAAGCGCTTCTTTCTAGAAGAATGGCAGCTAAAATTATAGGAGGCATGGTAGAATTTAAAAAGTACTGGTGTACCCAAGGACATAATTGATTAAGGAGCGCCAGTGGATACCCACAGTGCTGGTTTGTCAGGGAACAAGACTCTCACTCTGAGCCAGAGCATCACCCCACAGGTGACCGGCTGGTTACAAAGGGGAAGGTCCACTTTGCCATGGCCACGATCTGGCGGGCACCGCTGCAGCCACACAGACACACTTTGCGTCTATAATCAGGGGTCAGCCTGACATTATTTGTCTCCCATCGTGATGGAGTGCGGTGTACACAGCATCATCTCTGAATCTAATCAAGCTTTTAAATCTAACTTTCAGTTTACATGAAATGCGGCAAATAAAGGAATAAGTTAAATGACACTCTGAGAATAGTTAGGAAATTTGCAGGCTATGGAGTATTCTGTAAGAATACGGATCTGGTCTCTGCCAAAAGTCAGTGTGATTGGGAGGGAGGGAGGGGTCTAGATTAAAAGATACTAAGGAAACGCAACAACAAAATGCAATATAGGAACATACTCCCTGCCAGCTTAAAGCGTTCTCTGGAGTTTTGGCCTCCTCCTCAGGGAATGAGGTGCCAAGGAGAGCACTAGACTCTCTCCACTCTACCTCTTCCCTTGTACCCTAGTGTCATAGGCTGGGCCCTGCTGCTCTAGGCAGCCTCCAGCCTCCTTAACCTGCAGCGCAGTCACCGCAGACTGTAGGCATATGGCATGGGCGTCTCTGTCTCCTGCTCCTGTGTTCATAAGATGAATGTTTAAGACCCGGTGCTCATTTTTAATTAAGACCCAGGAGGAGCAGACCACCTCATCTAAGGGGAGCAGACAGAAAACTAAAGAAAAAACAGATCAGACCCGCGAGACTCAGAAGGAGAAACGTCGCATGGCCTCCGACAGGAAGGGCCTTTCTGGGGGAACCTCTGGAACCACTGCTCCCCTGTCAGACATAGAGGAGAACAACCTCTCTGAGCAGCATTCACAGGAGAAATTCCCCAGGTGGGCCTCGGAGCAGCCCAGGGAGGGGAAGGCTGAAGCCCCAGATGGAGGGTGTGGCTGTCACAGCACCAGATGGGAACAGGGCGGTCATGCCTATAACCCCAGCAGGACCAGACTCCTCCCAGGCACCAATCCTGTCTTCTCTTGGCCCGAAGGAAGCGTTCTCACTTTAAAAGCCTGTGTTCATTTTCAGGCTGAACCATTTCCGGTGGATCGTACCAGCCAACGGTGAGGTGACATTGCAAGTGCACTTCTCTTCCAATGATCTTGGGATCTTTGACCAAACGTTTAACTTTGAGATCCTTGGAACTCACCGCCAATACCAGCTTTATTGCCGAGGTGTCTGCACTTACCCATACATTTGCCAAGACCCAAAGTAAGTGTACTTTGTTTTGAAAAGAAAAGGTTGACAGATACATTTTCATTTTCCCCCATGGTGCCCTGAACCAGATGCCTCTTAATACAAATGTGGAACTGGGACAGCATCTCAGGCCCTCTTGTACTGGGCTCCAAAGTCAAAGTCCTGTGACACTGACTAAGTCACAGGAATGATATGGTACCATGAGACTGAAATAAAGAGAAAGTTAATAGGAGTGAAGAGGGGGGGAAAGTCTTCCTGTGACAAGTTAGTTTGCTTATTTAACTATATAGCAAATGTAAACAGATTTTGTGTTTACTGTAGGACTTTTTATCCTGCAATATCCATATATGTGTGACTCTCCACAGGCAGGAGATTTTTCCCTGAGCTACCAAACACTGAGTCCCTTATGCACCACATAAAGGCACCTGACTGAGCAAGCTAGTGGGGCCTTTTATAGCTTGTCCACCGAGAGGAGCTTTTTTTGCAGTTCTCGCCAAGGGACCACGTTGGACAGCGAATTCAGAAGCTGGTTAAGATCCACCAGAACTAGTTTTCCATAGGGTTTCTCAGGACTTTTTCTAGCTGGGCTCACTGGAACAGGAAATCCAGCTCAGCTCCATCATCAGCCCCATCAGCTGATAAAGGATCCAGCTCACCCATCATCAGCGGTGAAAGACGCCGCTGGGAATCTTTTTTCTCAAGTTCAAACTGTACTGTCTTCACTCGGGGTTGGGGATGGGAGGGTACAGGAATAAAGGCTCAATAAATGTCCTCAAATTAAGAGTCGTTCTGTCTCCAGACACCTGGACCCTTTGCTGAACAAAGAGTGTTGGGTTCATGTGTACCTCGTGTGGAGGCAATTCAGACAGCTCTCCTCTCCTCTTCCTCCCCTGTGTTCAGAGTGGTCTTCCCTCAGCACAAGAGGGACATGAAGGCGAATGAGGTCATCTTTAAGAAGTATATTGTGAGCCTGGAGAGGTTTTACTTCGGGCCACTGCTTTGTGGAAAACCAAGAGATAAGTAAGTGTTCCATTATTTCAAAGCAGATTTCAGACCCCTGGGTTGGACTCACGAATAGGACAAGCAGGGTTCCTATGGAGACATAGCTTTTACTAACATGGCCTCAGTTAGCCCAGAACCACAAATCAGGAGAACTGGGTTCTTGTGCCCCAAGTTTCTGCTAAGGTCCCAAATGAATGGGGGTGCCATTTTCCCAGATGGGGAAGCCTGGAAGAAGACCAGGTTTTGGTAGGGGAAGGTAGGGTCAAGTGTGCACTTTGGGATATGTTAAGTTTGAGATGCTTGGGAGATACAGCCAGTAGCCACGTAAAGCAGGGCATAGTCTATACGGTTTTGGTTCTCAGAGGAGAGCCTATCTTCAAGACAACAAAAGCCACAGGTGTGGATGAGACCACCTAAGATGAGAGGACACAGTAAGGAGAGAAGGACCATGGTTGGAGCCTCAAAGGACTCCACCGCTCACAAGAGGAGAGGCCAGCAAAGAAGATAAAGAGGGCCAGAGCTATGGGTGGAAACCAAGAAAGGGTGGTGTCATGGAGCCATGAGAAGAGGGTGTGGTCAGCTATGTTGATTGCGGCAGAGAGGGCGGAAAGATGAGGACATCAGCGTCCACAGGGTTCAACAACATGGAAGCCATAGGAGGCTCAGCAAGAGCCCTTTGTGGGGGATTTCTGAGGATGAAGCCCAGGTAACGTGAGTTGAGGAGTCAGTGGGAAGTGAGAGAATGGAGACAGAGTGTGGAGATAGCTCTTTGGGAAAGCCTGGCTGTGAAGGGAGATGGTGGGAGTTGAGGACGGGAGGGAGACGTGGAGTGCAGGGAAGGCTGTTCGTTCGCTCTTGTTCTTACGATGTTTGGATGTCAAGGGGAAGTAGCAAGGAAGCGGCTAGAGTTTCCAGAGCACGTAAGGGCCAACAGTGGTGCAGCTCCCTGAAACAACACAACGAGATGTGGAGATGATGGCCTTTGCCAGGAAGAGGGACCATCATCTCATGCTAGGTTGGAGGGAGGTGAGACGGCTTCAGGTGCAGGTAGGTTTACAGATTTGGCTGGCATGGTGAGGAGGTTCCCATGGAACTGTTTTCTCCATGATGAATGATGTGAGGTCATCCCTAACAGTGAGGCAAGTGGAAGGAAGTTTAAAATGTTGAGAAAATGGAGAAGGTATGAAACAGGTTTTGTGCAAAGTGGGAGAGGGACAATATTAGAGAAATAGATTAAGATTATCAGGTAGAACCAGGGGCCCAGGTAAGGTCAGTGACCAGAAATATTTAGTAATACTAGTTTTTTCAGTTATATATAAGTTTTTTAGTGTATAGGCAGGGAGGTAAGACTAAATATAGAACCACGGTCTCAGCCTAGCATTTATTGTGATAAGTAGAGAATGATTATTTCTATGCCTACTTGGTGAAACTAATGAGCCAACTTAGTTCTCCATTCCCTTCATAACCACCAGTTTATTTCCTAAGGTGCTGAACTAGTAAATGAAGGTGAAGGGTGTTGACTGTTGATGGAGAGGATCTTCAAAGCCCAGTAGAAGGACTTAGGCGAGAGAAGGAGTGGGAGTCAGGTTGATGGACATGATGTACAGAGCAGCCTGGAGGTCGGATTCAGGGAAATGATGGCCATTCAGAGAGGCATGTATTCAGAGCTGCACTGGAATTAACCAGGATATGGGGCCAGACAGCGGGGATCCAGGAGGGCAATTACAGTGGTCCAGAAACAAGTATTATTCATCTATTCTTTTTTTTTTTCTTTTTCTTTTTTTGGCTGCGTTGAGTCTTCGTTTCTGCGTGTGGGCTTTCTCTAGTTGCAGCGAGCAGGGGCTACTTTTCATTGCAGTGCGCGGGCTTCTCATTGTGGTGACTTCTCTTGTTGCGGAGCACAGGCTCTAGGCACGTGGGCTTCAGTAGTTGCGGCACGCAGGCTCAGTAGTTGTGGCTCGCGGGCTCTAGAGCGCAGGCTCAGTAGTTGTGGCGCACAGGCTTAGTTGCTCCATGGCATGTGGGATTTTCCCGGACCAGGGTTCCAGCCCGTGTCCCCTGCATTGGCAGGCGGATTCTCAACCACTGTGCCACCAGGGAAGCCCTCTTCATCTATTCTTTTAAGTCTTACTGAGCCTCAATGTCCTCATCTGCAAAGTGGGAAAATAATAGCACCTACTGCACAGTTTGGGGAAGACTGAACTGGTTAGTACATATGGAACTTGTAGCAGAGTGTTCAGTCATGGTGATTACCAGCGAGGTGTGGAGGCCACCACCACTCTGGCAGTTACACAGACAGTGCTCTGTCTCTCGGACTTTGATTTAGTCTCTGCAATGCCCTCTCCTTCCTTCCTCCATCTTAGTCTGTCCAGAGAGCTTTTCAGACTGTTTCTGGGCACCAGTGGGTACTATGGTGCCCTGCTTTCCTGACCTGTGCTATGACCTCCTATGATGTGTGTGTTCATTAATCTTCCTTGTGCCTTCTGTGGCTCCTTTCCTGTTTGGTTCCATTAACTGGGCAGCTTCCAATGCTTAAAGTGCTCCACTCCATGGATCTCTCCCTAAGGCACTAAGGGAACAGAAACAACCTTGTAACAGTGAACAGTTACAATCCGTGTCGGAACAGTAGCATCCCGCACAGGTGTAGAAGAAGGTGGTAAATGAGGTCATCTCTAAGACAGATACGAAATAACACGTTGCTCAGATTATCATCTCTCCTGGAAGTATAAGCTCTGGGAAGGAGAGAGCTACAGATTTTTCAGTCAGAAATCTTTGCAATAGTAATAACAACCATTTATTGGGTATTTGATATCTGCAGCTGTCCTCAGGGCGTTAGGTGCACTATTTCATTTAATAGTCATGGAAATCCTAAGGGATATTATCATCCCATCTTAGAGATGAGGATACCAAGGCTTGGGATGGGAGCGGGGGCTGGTCACATCACAGCTCTAAGTCTTCACAACTACAAAGCTTGTGTTCCTAGCCTCCATGACACTGCCTCTGTGTAGCCACATCATCCTTTGAAATTGCCTTACGCCTCACAGTCTCCTTTTCCACCTGAATTCTCAGCCAGTCCTCACATCCACATCCCTAATTTTTGTTTGTTTCCAGGTACAAGTCATCCTTGTTCCCAGAAAACATGGAGACACTGACAATCCTCAACAGTTCCCCAATGGTCGTGGAGGTGTCCTTCTGTTTTCAGAACGATGTCAAAGCAAACACCTACTTCCTGGAGCCTGTCAACATGATTCTGGAACCCAGTGAGAAGCAGGTACAGTCACATGGATACAAGTCTACCAGGGCAAGGCTTTCTTGGGAAATTTGAGGCCTTGGTATCCTCGGTATAAACGTACTTTGTTTGGACTCTCCCATTAGCAGCTGAACGTTTGGGCCTACCCTACTGCAGTTGGTGTCTTTGAAGACAGCATTGTCTGCTGCATCAAGGAGAACCCCAAGCCAGCCGTCTTCAAATTAAGCTGCCAGGGGGTCCGCCCAGAACTGGAGCTGGACCCCAGACAATTGCATTTTGACCGGCTCTTGCTGCACAGGTCAGAGTTCTGGGTGATACCAGGACCGGAATGACGTTTAAAGAACTTTTAGTTCTAAGGTGACCAGCTCATCCTGATTTGCTCGGGACTTGCCTGGTTTTAGTATTTGAAGTCCTGCATCCTGGGAGACTTCTGGTCCTGTGCAAATCAGAATAGTTAGTAACCCTCTGAGTTCACAGGTTGTTACCTTGGGTTCAGTGAATGGACTTCAGAATGGTTAAGGACTCCCCTAAGATCCAAGTGTGTGCATATGTGAATTTTTCTCAGAAGAAGGACTACCTTTTTTCCAGATTTTCAGTCCATTACCCTAAAAGGTTAAGAATCTTGGTTCTAGAAATTAGAGGACAAACACAGAACACTAGACCAAACCTAGAACTTACATATTCATTCACTGGAATTGTATTACTCTAAATAGAGAATGTTTATTTCTGAGGAAGCTGGGAGAGAATGTTGATAATGTATCCTGCATTCCTTGATCATCACAGGTAGGCCCCATTCCCTGATAAATACTTATTAGTGAACTAGCAGTAATAGAATAACCAGACGTGCTTTTTCTGACCTGCCATAATAAATCAAAATCATTTGAAACTGGCAAAATTTCTCTTGGTCTCTGCAGGAAAGACTTCAAGGTAGTTCTTCTCCGCAACATCACACTACTTCCCCTGACCTGGAGGATCACCAGCCTGGAGCACCTGGGCGAAGACGTCACCGTGTCCGCGATGCAGGGGACCATAGCCCCCAAGGCTGAGGAGAGCCTACAAGTGCGCTTCCAACCCTCCAAACCCATCAACATCAAGAAGGCGATTCGGTTGGAGGTAAGGCTTTATACGTCTTCAGACTTGGTCACCAAAGTATGTACACACTGGGTTCCCTGACACAGACACACCGACACACACATACCCACCAAGCCAGGTCTCCGTGTTACACGGTCCCATCTGATCCCCGTTTGACGCCCCCCAACCCACAATATCCTGCTCTGCTCACAACTGTAAGCTCCATAAAGGCAGTCTTGTTCATGGCTGATTTCCCAGTGGCAAGAACGGAGCACTCAATCAGTGCAGAGTGGATGAATGAGTAAATGAATGAATGAACGGTGTTACTATTCCTCGAGAAGCATTCGATTTCTGATTTAAGACCCCCAAACCCAGTCACCCCTCAGAGTCCTAACTCAGTAAACATCAGCCTCCACCCAGTTGCTCCCAGCAGACACCCAGGAGTCATCCTTGATTCCTCCGTTTTCCTGTTGGCCTCCCCCTCCATCCCAGTCCTCCAACAAGTCTTGTCAGTTCTGTCTCCCAGTGTATCTCCTGCCCATGCCCTTCCCTGTCTGCACTGCCACCACCACCCTCATGCAGGCCACTTGCTGTGTCGCTCACCTGGACTTCCACAGAGGCTTCCTAGCCGGCTTGCCTCTTCCCACTCCCCGCAGGTGTCCAGAGGGATCTTTACAATGTCCGTCAAACCAGGTCACTCCTTCCTAAAGCACTAGGCTGTCTTCCCATTGTACTAAGAATAAAGCCCAGGGTCCTCACCTACTTCTGAGTACCTGCCTGCCTCTGTATCCACATCAGGTTTTTCCTGCCTCAGCGCCCTGGCATTGCAGCACCCTTGCCAGGAATGTTGTCCCTATGCTCTGTGGGGGTTGGCTTCTGCCCTAGGGTCTGCTCAACAGCACTGCCTCAGCTGGCTTTTCCTAATCATCCCACTGAGGAAATCTCATTATGTGCAATCGCTCACCCTGTCTTCTGTCCTTCAGAGCACCCACCCCATTCGGACATTATCCTGTTTCTTTCTTTACTTCCTTACGTGAACTCCACTGGAGCAAGATCTTGCCTGAATTGCTCATCATCTGTATTAGTTTCCTAGGGCTGCTGTAACAAATGACCACAAACGAGTGGCTTGAAACAACAGGCATTTATTCTCTCACAGTTCTGGAGGCCAGAAATTCAAAGTCAAGGTATCTGCAAGGCCATGCTCCCTCTAAAGGCTCCAGAGAATAACCCTTCCTTGCCTCTTCCAGCTTCTGGTGGCTCCAGATGTTCCTTGGCTTGTGACTGCATCACTGCAATCTCTGCCTCAGTCTTTGCATGGCCTTTCCCTCCGTCTGTGTCTTCTCCTCTTCTGTCTCTTATAAGGACACTGTCATTGAATTTAGGGCCCACCTGGATAATCCAAGATGATCTCGTCTAGAGATCTTTAACTTAATCACATCTGCAAAGACTCTTTTTCCAAATGAAGTCACATTCACAGGTTCCAGGGGTTAAGACATGGACATACCTTTTGGAGGCCATCATTCAACTCACTACCCTATCATATCCCCAGTGTCTAGCACAGGCCTGGATGTAAAAGGCACTCAGTAAAATCTGTTGAATGAATGAACGAATGAATGAATGAATGTCACTGACTTTTGATGGCTGAGCTGATAATGCAACAAGCAAGAAGTCGCCCAAGCTTCTCTTTGAATACCCCCAGGGATAGAAGACTTACCAGGTATCTCCAAGTAGCCTGATCTTCCTTTGAACATGTCTGACTGTTAATGCCTTGTTTGGTTGCACTCAGATTTCTCCCTGTAATTTACACACATTAATCCTGTTTCTACTTTTTGGGGCCAGTCAATGGATCGCATTAATCTGTCTTATCACCTAGCCCTGACAGCCCTTCCTATAGCTGAAAACAGATATTGATAGATTCGTTCAATCCGCAAATGTATATGAATCCCAGAGGTGACAGTCAGCAATTTTTTTTTTTTTTTTTTTTTTTTTTTTTGCGGTACGCGGGCCTCTCACTGTTGTAGCCTCTCCCGTCACGGAGCACAGGCTCCGGACGCGCAGGCTCAGCGCCCATGGCTCACGGGCCCAGCCGCTCTGCGGCACGCGGGATCTTCCCGGACCGGGGCACGAACCCGCGTCCTCTGCATCGGCAGGCGGACTCTCAACCACTGCGCCACCAGGGAAGCCCGACAGTCAGCATTTTTAACACGTCTCTACACAGACGGGGGTCTCTGCACAATGAATCCAGGCCACACAGCAGGTGTAGGGTCCCAGCTGTGCCACCTTCATCCTTTAGTTAATGGATCATGGGGATCCCAGGGCTTCCCATGGTGAAGTGTGAGAGTGCAGGAGGCAAGCGTCAAGGGGACACTTGGAGAAGTCCTCATGACAGCTATTTATCAACTGGTATGGAAACATCTGTGTAATTTAACAACTGACGTCACATTCCCGTATGTTCCAACCAAAGCAGCCATAGTGGATCTCCCCTCAGGCCCCCAAAGTGGTCTAAGGCTTCCCTTCCCCAGGTTACATTCCTTCAACATCTACACGAGGAAATGCCTTGCTTTCTGGTCCCTTTGAAAAGCGCTCTGGTGAACTCTAATTGATTTTTGCACCTCTTAAATTTTCCTTCTTATTTTCCTCAATTACAAAATTTAATTGCCCCCCACTCCCAAGCAGGGAAGCAAAGGAAATAGAATGCTCTGGGTACTTGGTAACTATCAGTAGAAAAGAACTATATAAATTCTGGTTCTGATAAACCAAGTTCTTTGTCTTATTTTTCCCTCCTGCTGCCAGCCCTTCTTGTCATCTCTGTCAGAGTTTGAGCATCAAAAGAAGGAAGGTGAACTTAAGCAGTCAGATTTGCTCTGTGAAGCACTGGCAAAATGCTTGATGGAAGATAAGATGGAAACTCTGCATTAAAACGTTTTTGGTGACAGCTACAGATTTCCCCGTTGGCACCTAAAACACAAGCAATGGGGAGCTGGTGACTTAGTTGCTTAGTTTTTCAAATTGAGGCTTCAGCAGAGAGGCAGGTGGTGTCCAGGCGGATGCAGGAGGGCCACACCCACCGCCCAGTGGCTCTTCCCCTTGACACACAGACCCTTTATTGCCCATCATTAGTCTCAAAAGTCAACAGTTGGATCCAGCTGAGAGCTGATACCAGTTCAGACGTTCTTCAGGACAGTGAGGGAGGTGCTACCACCAGGGGTGACAGCAGAAGGGACAGGGAGGCGATGGAGGCTAGGAGTCTTGCTTTTTTTTCACATTTCCAATAGTAATGATGTTCGTTTTTTTAAAATCTGAAATTTCCAAAAGAGAAACATTAAACGCTTATTTTGTATGAAAAATCTAGCACTTATTTTATATGAAAAATCTGACTCACAGGTTGAATCAGAGACAGAACAGAACGGTTCAGATTTATAAAATTAGTAAAGCAAGGATAATTTAGAATATAAGTGTTTTTCATTTCAACTGTCAGAAAAATGCTCTTCAGGTTTATTTGACTTGAAAGTTCAAAGAACACTTTCCTGCAATGTACACTCACAACCCAAACTTCAGTAAGGTCGTGACAATCATGCAAATAATTGAAACCCAGTAAGTGGACAGGTTGGAAAATGCAGTCCCATTTCCCCATCCTTGTATTGATTGTCTACACCAGCCTTCCCCAAAGGGTGTTACGAAGAACACTCATCCTACCAAATGCTCAGTGAAAACAAAAGCTGAATACATTTCAAAAATGTTCCTTACCATAGCCCCTTCTTCATGATTCCTCCTGCATGTTCTATAATTCAGGCTCCAAGCACCTTGTGGGTCTTGCTTTTACAAAAGAATTTCTCTTACCCCGACAGGTTTTAGATCCAGACAACCTCGTTGGTGTCGTTCAGATTGAAAACATCCTGATCTTTGCAGAGTCCTACGACGTTGCCTTGGACATCAGCTTCCCCAAAGGTCTGTTGACCCCTTCAAGGAAAGGGTGTTTAGAGGTCACATCTTTTAGGCAGTATGTTTCTTGTGTAGAGAAAGATCAGTGGTTGTTGGGGAGAGAGGTGGAATTTAGGTAAATAGTAATCACGCAAGTTCAAGTGATGTTAGCAATGTTACTATGAATCTTAATTTCTCCAACTGGAGACAACAAGGCGTGGTCAGAATATAAAATTTGCAGAGCTCTCTTCTGAACAGTCATCTGAGAGTGACCTCTTATCTGCCTGCCTGTGTTGTTTTTCTATCACTGCCCTAACAAATTACCACAAACTTTATGGCTTAAAACAATACATACTTATTATCTTACAGTTCTTTAGGTCAGCAGTCCAAAATGGATCTCACTGGGCTAAAAGCAAAGTGTTGGCAGGGCTGCGTCCCCCTCTGGAGTCTCTGGGGGCGAACCCATTTCCTTGCCTTCTCCACCTTCTGGAAGCCACACACGTCCCTCAGCTCATGGTCCCCTTCCTCCATCTTCAAAGCCAGCAATGTTGGGTCAGGTCCTTCTCACGCTGCCATCTCTCTGGTTCGCCCACTTCTGTCTCCCTCTTCTACTTTTAAGGACCTTTGTGATTACTTGGAGCCCACCCAGAGAATCCAGTATAATCTCCATTATTTTAGTCAGATGATTAGCAATCTTAATTCCATCTAATACCGTAATTCCCCTTTGCCATGTAGGCTAGCATATTTACAGGTTCCAGGGACTAGGACGTGGACATCTTGCAGGGGAGGGAGTGGGGGTGGTGCAGGGCATTATCCTGCCTACCACACTGCGCCAACACCCAGGTTAGGGCCCTCCTTCCTCCGATAGGTCTCCTACTCAGCAAGACTCGTAGAATGTTAAAGCTACATATTTGCCTGGATGTCATTAGTCTTATGTACAACAACACTTACTGCAGAATTATTTATAATAATGGAAGATTAGGAATACCCTAAATGTCTATCTATAATGAAATATTATTATTGTAGGAATAATATTGTAAATTATGAAACAGCCATATTATACAGCCATTAAAATCACACTTATGGGGCTTCCCTGGTGGTGCAGTGGTTGAGAATCCACCTGCCGATGCAGGGGACATGGGTTCGTGCCCCGGTCTGGGAAGATCCCACATGCCGCGGAGCGGCTGGGTCCGTGAGCCATGGCTGCTGAGCCTGCGCGTCCGGAGCCTGTGCTCCTCAACGGGAGAGGCCACAACAGTGAGAGGCCCGCGTACCGCAAAAAAAAAAAAAAAAAAAAAAAACACACTTATTGGGAGTTTTTAATTGTTTGGGGAAATGTTTATGACATAATGCAAAGTATAACAATACAGATGTATACGTTATATCCCAATTCTGAATATTATACACATGATTCAAAAATCTTTTTCAACACTGGGAGTTTTAGCTAATGAGAGACGTGAAAGGAAGAACAGTAGTCCTAGGATAGAAGCCAGAGGGAGCCACCCCACTGAACTGGGCGCAAGAGCAGTGTCTGTTGTTTGTTTACTAAGGCTCGATTACAAGAGGCTTTTCTAGGCACAGTGTTTTCAGAAAACAGATTCTCTGGAATTGTCGCCGTGGATTTTCCGTGTGAACTTCAACTGGAAGCTCCCCTGCTTCTCACTGCCATGCCCACTCATCCCACCCTTCCCCACCCCGGCCCCTGGCTTCTGCAGGAACTGAAGGAGGCCTCGATTTTGGGATTGTGAGGGTCATGGAGGAGGTGAAACAGCCCCTGCAACTGAAGAACCGTGGGAAACACGAGGTCATGTTCAGGTAACCTAAAAATCAGACAGCATGTGGTCATCCACATCCACTCATGGCAAGAAGTGTGTTGCCTGGGAGATATTTTTAAAAAGTCGATCAGGGAAATCATAAGAACCATCTCTGCTGTTAGCTCCTCTTGGCTTCAGGTGAATAGAATCCCAACTGCTCTATAGCCTGGAGCCACAGGGGTCTGGGGGTCGGGGGAGAGCCTCAGGGGGAGGTTGGGAGGAGGAGATACTGGGGTGAGGTATGGTCTTAGGGGTGGAGTGAGAGACCGGAGATGGCGGCCCTGGCCTTAAGCCATCCTGCCCTCCTTTCAGCTCCTCTCTGTTTCATAAGTTGGCAGTCTACATAGGATTTCATGTAAAGACCGAGGGATTTTCCAGTTTTCTTTTTTAATTTTAAGAACTACTGTATTATAGACTCCAAGTGGTGGCCTGGTGGAATAGAGCTCCAGCGTGTGCTCATCCTTGAGATTAAAAATGAAACACTAAATAAGGGAGATTCCTCAGAGAGGAAAGCGTGACGCTGGGTGCAGGGGGGGAGGAGGTCCCTCAGGCAGTGCCAGCACCTATGGCCAATCGATTTTATGGAAGGTCATCCCTCCCCCAGAAGAATTCAGAGTTGATAAAGGAACTTCCCCCCGCAGACCTGGAGGCATTCAGCGTATTCATGATAATTTCGCTTTAGTTCAAATATTGCCGAAATTAGAGCAGTCCCACCTCAATACTACCGTTCCTTAGAACCCTAAATTGAAATAAATAAATATAAATAAAAGCTAAACTGGAATCCTGCCCGTCGTGAGTTTTGTTTTAGATTATGACAGGGCGTTAGCTCTGCTCTTTTAGGCTTCATGGAACAATGGCACCCTTGGGTTGGAGTAAGTGATCAGGGTTCACTGAAGGGATGTGCAGGGGAGTGAGGAAGCACAGGCACCATGCACATAGCAACGAAGGGCCAGGTCTCCTGGACCCTACTGGGGATAACATGTGGGTCCCCACGGCAACTGCAGGTGTCTCGCCTCAGCTTCAGTTTCTTGCTCCAGCTCCAGTCCCCCTGGCATCTCGTGAGTCAGCTTTTCTCTGTGACCCTTCACCTCACCTGCATTGGGCCGTGACCTCACTTCTGAACACCTCTGTTGCATGACTTCTGCCCCCGCCCTTTCTCTCCTCCCTTAGATCCTCTGGCTTCTGCATCACTGTTGCCTCTGTGTGTGCTGCATTCAGTCTCAGAGCAGGGAGGGAGGAAGGAAGGGGGACAAAGAGAGAGAGGGAGACAGGGAGGGAGAGAAATGAATTGATTTAGTTGGTCCTTATCCAGCATCACGTGTTCCTATTAGACACAGCTCTCCTGCAAGGACCCCTCTTAACCGCAGGCCAGAGATGGCTGTCTTTGCCTCAAGCACCAATGCTTGGCCTGGTCAATCCTGGCTAAGGAGGGGTGGTCACAGAGTACAAAGCACAGTGAACACTGCTACGCATAGTGGTTAAACAGGGCTGGGGACATGGCAGGCACTTAACCGTCTAGAGTCTCATCTCTAGTGTCTTGGGTTCCCTAGATAATGACTAAAACTGACTTTTTATTCTTGCCTCTCAGCTTTTCTGTGGACTCCTTAGGGATTTCAGCAACCAATATAAGTTCCATGATCTCAGTCCAACCCAAGAAGGGCTCACTGACCGCAGTGGAAAAACCCACAAATGTCCAGGTGCTCTTCCGTGCAAAAAAGGAAGTGAAGATGGAGCACCAGCCAGTTCTGCGCTGTCAGGTAAGCGAGCTCAAAGGGAGGACTCACACGGTGGCAGGCTCGTGGGACTCACGCCTAAAGGAAGCGTACGCAGTCTAACCCATGCTCCGGGGGGGAAAGGGAGTGCTGGCCTGGTGGCAACCAGAGAGGATACACCAGGGCTTAGGGAACTATAGGCACGGGTAGGTCGGGTGGGAGGTATGCAGAGTCATCAGAAATTGACAACCCCAGAGCAGAAATGTGACCCCTGGTCTTCGGAAGAGACAAGACCAGAGATAGGGAAACTGAGTTTCAAGTCAAAGTGAAGAGAAGGGAAGTGAAAATGGGAGGCACACGTGGTGCATTTTGACCCACGGCTGGTACACGTTAAGTTTTATGTTAGCATTTACTCATATTGATGATGCAATAATATGAAGAGAATGATACAGAGAACTTGGCTTCATGTCAATGAAGAAAATACGGAGTGAAGTGGACAGTCATGGAAATTCTGGAGTTATGCTGGTGGCTGACATCTTCCCAATCCTTTTTCCCTTTCTAGATTATTGAGCCCAGTATCTCAGAAGGAGGTAAAGTCATTTCCAGCATCCCAATTAAGATCTCTGTGAATGCCGTGTTCTCCAGATACAGCATCATCCCCTCCTCCATCATCAACTTCGGGGCTTTGATCTGTGGCACGCGCAAAAGCTCCTCCTTCACCATAGAAAATCGAGGTGTGATCGATTTCAAATACACCCTTTATAGGCTGACAGGGGAGAGCTCCCTCCATCAGAAGAAAATGTAAGACAAGTATTTTCTTAACTCACACCGTTCCCTGGTTAATCAGTACTTCATATTTTACAATGAGCTTTCATATAGTTAATCTAAATTCACCCCCAATCCCCTTTTGTGGGTAAGGTTACTAAGGTTTAGAAGTGACTCATCCAAGATTGTGGAAGAAATCATCAGTGGATCTCAGTTCTGAACCCACATGTCTGACTCCAAACTTCACATGCTTTCCAACTGCTGTCCAATATATGATACATTTTAATTGAACAAATGTAAAATCTTCTGCATGGGATTGTGTCTGTTGTCCTGGTGCTCCTAGTGTGCTACCTTACTTACCAGTAAGTCATTGTCCTATCAGTCATTCTGTAGGATTTATAACAGCAAGCTAAATCAAAAGGAATCATAGCTGTGCTTCATCCTGGGGGATGGCAAAGGGTACCCTGGAAATCTGGACTAGAGAAAGCCTGGTGAGGGCCTTCTTTCCCGGGACTGTTTTTACCTTCTCCCCATGAAGACACTTTATCACAACAGCTAACTTAGTCATTGTTCCAACAGCAAAACTCTGTATTCTTCAAAAGGTGGCTGTCAATCAATTAATCAAAACCATTTACCTTTCTGAGTGCTTTTGGCTTTTATTTGTTATATTCCTTTTTGACAAATTAGGGATTGTTTTTACCAGTTCCCAGGCACTTTGTCTTGACTTTCAAATGAATTGACTTTCTAAATAATTAGTAATTTAAGATTGACTTCCTAATTAATTGTTTTAAATCAGACATACAGTTTTACGTTGTTTGTAATTGTTTTATATTTTTGTCGATCTCCTCTTCCATTTTGGCAAAGTTTGAACATACTAAGACATTTTTAATCAAACTGTCTACAGTCTCTTTCTTCCAAATCTAATTTCAACCTAATTTTTTATTACTTATTTTATAATTTAATAATGTTTATTTATAGGTATTATAATTTTGTTTTGCTTTAAATTGGTTTTAATTTTAATTTATTTTTCATCTTAGCATACACAAATTCATGCAAAGCACTCAAACTCCAGTTGTTCTGGTCATTAAGCAAGTGAATTCTCAAATATATAAAACTCTCAAAAGTTTAAAATTGTACCTCAAATACATTTGAATATTTTAGGTGAACTGGCCTCTAAAAAACCAATTATTGGGTAAACTAGTTTCGAGTGAAGTGAACACCTACCAAAACCTGTGTTTGTGCTATTGTTTACACTAAGTCTTAAAAACACCGTGACTCTAAATGTGAAGAAGAGGGACAGAATTTAATCTATTTGCCATTGCACTGTTTAAGTGATAAAAGATTTGAGGTCTACAAATAATTTCCACACACAACTTTCCAGTGAACTCAAGTAAACGTTTAAAATTATTATTTACTTGCAGTAAACTTCAATGTCCTTATGAATCATAGTTAATAAGTATAATTTCTGCCTACTTCTTTCACAACTGTTCAATGAGTTTGGCTGATGATGAATAAGCCGGCTATGCTCCCCGATGCCCTCTTGGGCAAGGAAAGGCCCTTTCCTCCATTCCAAGGAGAAGGGACCTTGCAAGCAGACAGGCAGGTGGTATTTAATGAGCACCCCAACCTGAGGGTATGCTCTTGCTTCTTTAAGCAGCGTCAGCCGTGTTAGACATGCAAGATCCCGGGAAAGAGAGAGCCTCTACAGGACTGGACCTTCTAAGGCAACCAAGTTCTCTGACTCTGTTCAGAAAGACGTAAATGCCACAAACCAGGTGAGCACCCTTTTCCTTTTTCACAGAAACCCCTGTGTTCTAGCAACAGAAACCTGCCAACTAGTTCTAGCAACAAATACCTCCCTAGGATAGTGGGATTTGAATTTTGAATATTCCTACTATGGCAGGAATATTAAATAGTTATAATGAAATATCACTTTCCTCTTGAAATAAGGAGTTATGGCTTTTAATTTGGATATCCTCTTTTGCTTTAAAACCTTCATTGGCTCCTCATTGCTTTAAAATTAGTTCCTACTCTTCATAAGTATTTCAATCAAGAATCATTTG
The DNA here is from genome assembly GCF_964270905.1 of Leucopleurus acutus. NCBI lineage: Eukaryota > Metazoa > Chordata > Mammalia > Artiodactyla > Delphinidae > Leucopleurus > Leucopleurus acutus. Next base: position 13,904,060 of record NC_139162.1, on the reverse strand, counting down.
TTGATATGAAATAGAAGCCCATTCAGATTGGCTTAAATAAAAGGAGATTGCAGCCAGTTAAGCCGACTGTGCTCTTTTCCCCATGGGGGCCCGGTGCGCAAGGGCTGCAAACAGCAGCCTCCTCGGTAGTGTATGCGGCCTGTTGCCTGTATGGGTTGCCCTAAGGGACCTTGGAGACAGCCCTTTCCAGTGGACATTTATGACTGGCATGCTGTCCCCAATCTAGGCTCCAGACAGGTATGCGTGGTGCCTCTGGAAAGCCCCAGGGCACAGTGACCAGGGTCCACATTGGCAAGGTCATAATGTCCATCCGCACCAAGCTGCAGAACAAGGAGCATGTGATTGAGGCCCTCCGCAGGGCCACGTTCAAGTTCCCTGGCCGCCAGAAGATCCACATCTCCAAGAAGTGGGGATTTACTAAGTTTAATGCAGATGAATTTGAAAACATGGTGGCAGAAAAGCGGCTCATTCCAGTTGGCTGTGGGGTCAAGTACATCCCTAATCGTGGCCCCCTGGACAAATGGCGGGCCCTGCACTCATAAGAGCCTTGGAGCCGCCCCCTCCCTACCCATGCCCACCAATAAACTCTACTTTCTTTTCCCTGTCAAAAAAATAAAATAAAAGGAGATTTGAAGACTTTTACATCTGGTAAGATGAAGTAGACATCTTTTTCCCTAGTCTTCCAACTAAGTACAACTAAAAACCATGGACATTATGTATAAAACAAACACAGAAGAATGAAAAATGGAGAGAAAAAATCACACCAGCTAGGGTCCTTGGGACCCAATAGACATCACAGTGATGAGTTCCCTGATTTCTTTTTGCTTCGTATACCCTAGATCGGGTGCTGAGGGAGCCAGCAATCCAGAAACATCAACAAGCACGGACCAAAAATGGCCCCAACAAAAGCCTTCTCCCACTAGCCAAAGGACCAGGAAAAGGTAGCCTAGCAAGACAGAAAACTTTCAGATAAGAACTGTCATATTACAGTCAAACATGACAGAGAAATCTGTGGTCCTACCCCACATATTTCAAGCAAAGGCCAGTGGGGAGCCGAGACTTCTCACTCAATCCAGGCTATAATGAGGTGCCCTGACCCCCTGCCAAAGTGATGTCCAAGAACACTCAGTAGGGAGCCAGACATTCATTACCCACCATCACCTCCACCATTGTCAATGGCAACACCACATGGGGAGCCTTGACTTCCACTCCAACCCAGTGGTAATGAGACATCCTTCTCATCCCCCCCAGGGGACCTCCTAACCCATGGAATCAGCAGAACAGTAATGAGACACTCTTACCCCTCCCCACAAGGGAAATATTAGTCAAAGACTAGTGGGGAACTGGAACTCCCACCCTAAGAAGTCCGAGTGGAGAATCTGGACTACTATCCCCACCTGGCAGTAACAAGGCAGTGTTACCCCCCTCCCCTGCCAGAGTGGTGTCAGAGAAAGCCAGCTCAAACAGAAGTTAAATAAGATCCAGAGTCTCATAATATAATACCCAAAATATCCAGGTTTCAACTGAAAATCACTCAGCATACCAAGAACCTGGAAGATCTCAAACTAAGTGAAAATAGATAAGCAATAGATGCTGACACCGAGATGCCCAAGATGTTAGAATTATCTGACAAAGATGTTAAAGCAGCCAGCATGAAGAACCAAATGGAAATTTTGGAATTGAAAAAGATGAATCACCAAAATTTAAAACTCAGTGGATAGGGCTTCCCTGGTGGCGCAGTGGTTGAGAGTCCGCCTGCCGATGCAGGGGACACGAGTTCGTGCCCCGGTCTGGGAAGATCCCACATGCCTCGGAGCGGCTGGGCCCGTGAGCCATGGCCGCTGAGCCTGCGCTTCTGGAGCCTGTGCTCCGCAACGGGAGAGGCCACAAGAGTGAGAGGCCCGCGTACCACAAAAAAACAAACAAACAAACAAACAAACAAAAACAACTCAGTGGATGGATTCAACAACAGAATGGAGGAAACGAAAGACTCAGTGAACTTGAAGCCAGAAAAATAGAAATTCCTGTGTCTGCTTCCTATTGCTCCCATAACACATCACCTGAAACTTAGTGGCTGAAAGCAATACAAATTGTTTCCCTTGTTTAAATTGTTCTGTAGGTCAGAAGTCTGATACAGGTCTCACTAGGTTAAAGTCAAGGTATTGGCAAGATACCTGCATTCTTTTCTAGAGACTTTAGGAGAGAATCCACTTTCTTCCCTTTTCCATGTTCTAGAGGATACCTGCATTCCTTGGTTCATGATTCCCTTCCTCCATCTTCAAAACCGACAATGGTGGATCGGGTCCTTCTCATATCACATTACTCCAGCCTCTTCCATAGTCACATCTCCCTCTAACTCTCTTATGTCTGCTTCTTCCATTTCTAAGGACTCTTGTGATTACATTGGGCCGAGGATAGTACAGGATACTATCCCCATCTCAAGGTTCTTAATTCAATCATATCAACAAAGTCCCTTTGCCATGTAAGGTAATATATTCACAGGTTCCAGGGATTAGGATGTTGACATCTTTACAAGAGATGTCCAATCTTAGGTGTCTTAGGATGCCCAATATAAAGAAAAAGAGAAAATAGACTGTTTTGAGTCTACTGAAAGTCTGTTTAGTCTAATGGGAAAAGAGTGAACAGACCCTCAGGGACCTGTGGAACTATAACAAAAAATCTAACAACCCTGTCATCAGAGTTCCAGAAAGAGGTAGGAAATAGGTAGGGCTGCGGAGCAAGCCAGCGTTTGCTATTAACTTAAACCGGCATTAGTATCAGTCAGGGTCTGCTATTCTCATGGTAACAGGCAACCCTAAAAGTTATCAATAGCTTTAAACAACAAAATTCTATTCAGTATTTCTCACTAATGTCTATGGGGGAGGAAGGAGGACACTGAGCTGGGTTGCCCTTACACTCAGACCCAGGCTTTTGGGTTGCCATGGCAGACAGAAGGGGACAGTGTGATAAATTACACATTGTCTCTTAAAATTACCTCTTGAAAGTGACGCCCTTTACTTCTGCTCACAATTCATTGACTAAAGAAGTCACATGGTTTAATGTAATAACCATGTGTTCAAAAAGCTAAAAATATATGATGAACAGCACTAATTAAAATTGATCAGAAGGTGTAGCAATACTCTTTCTTATTTTGCTTCAAGCAGGGGTTCCTACCCTGCAGTTCAGGGCCTCCCAGGACTACTGGGTGATGAGTGACACAAAGAGAATAGAAGCATTCTATTTTTTATGTCACTTTGGAGAGGCTTTATTTTATGCTACTTTCCCAAATTAGTTACAACTTTGGGACGCTCTCCATGGTTCCTCTTTCTTCTTTTCTTCCTTCCTTCCTCTCTGCTCTACTTCTCCACTCTTAAAGAAAGTGTGCTGTATTAAAGAGGGAAATGTATTAGTAATTACGCTACTTAAGTTGCTTAATAGTTCAAGAAATAACCTTTATTGGGTTACAGTGTTTGTAGAGCTATAATAATGTAAAAATTTGTATGCTGTGTTATTAGTGCATTTGAGAGAATAAGGTCAGAAAGTCCCTGTATAGACACAGGTAGGGTAAGGAGGAGGTGCTCGTGGATGGCTGTTTACATTCTAGCTACTACTTCACCAGTGAAGTGAGGAAAGAACACAGTTGGCATTCAAGCAAATGGAGCAGAGGATTCAGCCCAAACTCTGTTACAAAGTCTCCACTTAGTTTAAGGATATTATAATGTCCTTATAGGATATATGTACATATAATGCGGAGGATGTATAATACGCTATTTTAAAAGCATATGCAAATGAAGAAAAATGATAACTGGTCATCGAGCAATGGTGGACTAGCTAATTCTACCCTGGAGAAAAGTCTGATGGAATTTGTGGTGGTGGTGGGGTCAGGGTAGGGGATATTGAAAGGAGAGAAAGAAGGAGTGAGATTCTTTGGAGAAGGGTTAGGAGCCAAACTAGGAAGGCATATTTGGGGAGAGTTGAGCATGCTGCCTCTCTTCACTTTGGTGGGACTGATCAGCCTGAATAAACCTGGTACGTTGCCTTCTCCATCTCATCTCTTTGGATAAATGGAAAGCAACCATAGATGGAGGCTTTTCCTTGTGAATCTCTCATTTAGTGTTTCGTTTTGTTTTGTTTAATATTGGAGTATGGTTGATTTGCAGTGTTGTGTTGGTTTCGGTGTGCGGCAAGGTGATTTGGTTGTACCTACATGTGTGTCTGTTCTTTTTCGGATTCTTTTCCCATGTAGGTTATTGGAGAGTATTAAGTGGAGTTCCCTGTGCTATGTAGTGTGTCCTTGTTGATTATCTATTTCATTCATTGAGTGTTTTTTTAGTGTTGTTATAAAAGGAATATAGTCTTTTCTTACTCTAGTTGAAAAGTAAAATATTGATAGAAAGAAGCATAAACAATGCCTAATCCCATCACCCTGAGTTAGTTACTGATAATATTTGGCATATGTGCGCAATTGAGGTAATATATTAATAACTTTATACTATTTTTTCACCTACCTTTCTCATAAGCATTTTCCTAAGTCATTAAAACCTTTCATAAATATAATTTTGATTCCTATGAAATGTCCTATCATGTGAATGTACAAAAATATTTCCTTATTTTTATTTTGTGTAAAATAATTCAGAATAAACCTCTACAAAGCTGTTTTGTTTTCAAAGAATGGAAATTCATGTTTGTCCTAAAACATAACTAATAACATAAATCCACAAATAAATAAAGATCATGACACCAAAAAAACAAATAAATAAATAAAAAGGAGAGAAAAGAAAAGAAAAAGAAGTAGGTAGGGCTGAAAAGGCACTCAAGGAAAAAAATGGCTAAAAGCTTCCCACATTTGGCAAATATTTAAACCTACAAATACAAGAATCTGGGAAAATCTCTAACAGGACAAACCCAAAGAAATCCACACCAACACACATCATAGTCAGATTTCTAAAAACTAAAGACAAAAAATCTTGAAAGCAATGAGGGAGGACTGACTCCTTACATACTTACATATAGGGGGGAAACTATTTAAATGACAGCAGGTTTCTTACCAAACACCAGAGGGGCCAAAAGGAAATGGCACAACATTTTGCAAGTGTGGAAAGCAAATCACTGTGAACCCGGAATCTTATATCCAGCAAAGATATCCCTCAGAAATGAATGGAAAATCAAAATCTTCTCAGATGAAGGAAAACTAAATTTGTCACCAGCAGATCTCTCCTAAAAGAATGGCTAAAGGAAGTTCTCTAAACAAAAAGTAAACAATAAAAGAAGGAATCATGGAGCATCAAGAAGGAAGAAAAAACATGGCAAGCAATTATGTGGGTAAATTCAATAGACTTTCCTTCTCCTCTTGAATTTTCTAAATTACGCCTATCAAAGAAAAAGTTATAACATTGTCTGATGTGGTTCTAAAAGGATGTAGAGGAAATATTTTAAACACTTATAAAAAGCAGAGGGTAAATAAGCCATTGACAAGCAACATGCTGAACACTACAATTAAGGTGTGTATGGAGGGAGGGGCTCCAGAAAGATGGAAGAATGAAATCCTGCTGTTCCTGGTAGCTGTTAAAAGTCATTGACATAATCATTTTGTAATATATACAGGTATCAAATCATCATGTCATACACCTTAAACTTATACAATGTTATATGTCAATTATATCTCAATAAGCCTGAGGGCAAAAAAATAAGAAAGGAAGGAAGCTCCTAAGAACCAGAGAAGTATATGATAACACCCCATGTTTTGAGCACAGATGCTTTGCTAATTGCTTCATACACATTCTTTTATTGAAGCCTCCGGTGCTCTCAGGGTAAAGTGTTTAGCTTCATTTTACTGATAAACTAAGACTCAGAGAAGTCACTTGTCCAAGGTCAAACAGTTAATACGCAGCAGGGCTGCGATTCAAACCCAGGAGCATCTGACTCAGAAGTCCATAATCCTAACCCCTGTTTCCCATCTGGGTAAGTGTTGTACTATGTAGAATGTGTCTGTTCCCTTAGACCCCCACTTAACCATGACTGTTCAGAAGGAATGTGCATAGAAAGAAGTGCCGAGAAAGCCTGTCCCTGGAGCCCCCCCAGACTCTCCCTGCCTCCAGGAGAAGAGCTGGGCCCAGAGAGAGCCTGTGGCGAGAGCCCCCCAACCCCCCCCCCCACATCCAGTCCCTCTTGACACCATCTCATGACTCTGGTGGAAGGGCTCAGACTCTGCCACCCACTCTGCCTCTGCCCCTCCTGCCCCTCCCACCCTTCCTGCAGGCTCGCTGCACCCTCGGCATGTTCACCGTGTACCCTGGGTTTGGCTCCATCTCTTCCGGAGGAATGCAGGTCGTGACCGTTGACTGTGTGGCTGACCCTGTGGGAAGATGTGAGGAATCTCTAGCGATTGATATCTCTGACCGAGACCCAAGAGACCAGCCCACTGGCATTCCTTACAGCCTGTTGGCCGAAGCCTGTCAGCCAGGTACTGGGCACTCAGATGGGACAGCACCCCTTAAAAGACCTTCCTTCCTCTGTAAGAACCCCCTCCCTTGCAGATGCCTAATAGACGTGGCTGGGCTTCTTCCTTTGGGACCTTAGATCTTCCTGTGGTGTCTTCAGCCATATTTTTCCTTATAGACTTACAGGGCATGCACACCTAGAAGGGGATGTGCAGCTTTAAACTCCTGGTCTTCCTGAGTTTGGTCTGGGATTCTCAGATGGATATTGTTACCTGGGAATGATGGTACAATGGGATATGGCACAGAACCCAGAAACACCAAATCCTGCTCATGGCCAGGCCACTCCCTGTAACATATGCACAGAGAACAGTGGTCAATGACTGAGTGTATTACAACTTTAACCCAGAAAGAGCTCAGATGAAGCACGGAGACAGCTCCTCTTGCTCTGGCTGTAGGTCCCCTGCAGCCTCTCACCAAAGTGGGCCCAATGCCTCCTCCCTTCCTCAGCTCACCCCGGATCTTATCCTCCTTACCATTGGGAAGAAAAGGTGGTTGAGACCAGCAAAAGCAGTCCAAAAGAGGAAGAGAAGACAGAATTTGTCCCATCCCTCACACCTTGTGTGAATTCCCCTCTGTGATTGTCCTTTGCTGGAGTCTAAACCTCCAAATTAGGAATTGCAGAGAGCAGGAATCGAGCTCTCAGCCTTCATCTCACAGCCTTCCCTCCACTCCCCAGCTTTCGTGACCGACAACACCACCTTGATATTTGAGGAGCACCAAATCTGTAGCAGCGCCAACCTGTACAGCATCCTGCAGACCATAGAGAGCGGGGGACTGTTTGTGGAGGATGAGAACAAGTTCATCTTCTGCAATGTCCTGGTGGGCCATCAGGCCAAGGCTCGGTTCAAGATCTCCAACGTGGGAAAGATCGCCTGTGACGTGAACATTGTGGTTAAGCCCGTCTCCAACAAGGTGAGTAGCCCCAGTGGCCCCGGCCCACCATGGTTGGCATAAAGCCAGGGCAAGAGCTCTTGGAAACCCCTGCTCTGGAGCCTGTATTGTGAATGGGGATTATCTGGCTCTCAGGCCCCCTGGAATTTATATGAGGGGGCATATGTTTATCCCAGTGGGCGTCTCCTCTGGGTACCTCTCTGATAAACTGGTTCACGCGATGGAGCAGTGCACTCCTCCATCAGACACTCACGTGTCTACGGGACAAAGCACTGTGGGGAGAGCCAAAGATCGGGTCATGAAGCCTGCTCAGGTGGCATGTTGGTGGCGAGGGAGATTTGGGGGGTGTCAGACTAGAAGTGTAAGGTGAAATGGTGAGCATTTATTGACCTCCTGCTGTATGTCGAGCACTGTGCTAAGTGATTTTCATTTATTATCTCATTTCATCCTCAGAAGTTTGTAGTATCAGATTTTGTATTATTATCCCCATTTTATAGTTGGGGAAATTGAGGCTCAGAAATGCTGAATTCTTCCCCTAGGTCCCAGAGCCTAGGGATATAAGGCTTGGTTTAAAGCCAAGCTTCATCTACATGCAAGGTAAATAATAAGTGTCCATCTCAGGGTCTTCCAGACCAAAACTGCCTTCCCTATCTAAGTCAGACCATACTGAGACCCTTTTCCCTCGCAGTGGAACAGAAAATTCAGGGTACCAAAAGAGAGGGCTAAGTCAGTGGGTTTCACTCACCCGTAATTTCCAGTCGATGTACTGCAAACACTGCCTAGTGTCAGCTCAGCCACATCAGTTCTCTGCCCGAAGGTAGAATCTCGGCCCAGGTGACCCTTGTGCCCCAGAGTTGGTCTTGTTCTCATGGCTGATGGCGGTAGGGAGATGGCCGAGAGGGCTGGTCTAGTCTAGAGCCAAAAGTAGTGTGCATTTCCGGGAGACTGTCACCGCAGACAGTTGAGAGACGGCTTGAGAGACTGTTATCACTTTCTGACCTTTTGGGGACAGGAAAGGGCAGCTTTCTCCCTATTCTGTTCTAAAAACATAAAAAGTGAGCAAGCCTGATTTCTAAACAAAGGTCGGTTTTTAACAGGGATTTGCAGGCATCATGTTGTCATCTTCCTCCTTAATTTGCAGATTATTCCTTGGAAAGAGGAAAGAAACCTTATGCTCTCAGCTTAAGCACAAGAAGGAATAGTCAGTGTTGAATCCCACCTGCCTCCCGTGAGAATAAAAAATCCTTTTGAGGCCGTTCCAGGGGTTCCTACAGTCCCTACAGTCTTCCCCAAACACTGGCCTAAGACAGGAGCAGAGAAAGTGCTACAGAAGCCAAAGCTCTTGAAGTTAGAAGGAGCAGAGACCCACTCAAGATGGCCCCAGCATAGCAAGGTTTGCTTCAGTGAATCCGAGACCTCACACGCAGGGCAGAACACAGCGTGTAGCCAGAGGTCTGTGGGACTGGAACTGTCACCCGAAATCCAGCTTTCAGAAGACCAGCCGTGGCTCCCCATCTGCCAGGAGCCACGTGTCTCTCACACATGGCGTCTCCATTGCTCCTTTCTCTAGTCTGGCTTCCAGCTCAGCCCCACGTCAGCAACCACCAGGGGTCTCTGGCATCTTAATTTATTTGTGTGTGGGGGGTGGTGGAGTGGCCAGGGGATCTGACTATCTGAGATATGGTTTAGTTCATCTGTTTGAGTCCAAGATCACAGGTCTGGCCGATTATTGCTCAGGGGCGGGTCCCTGAGCACCCAGGCCGCTCCTTCCAGAATCATGACTGTGCAAGCAGTGGGACATGCCTACTGCAGAGCTTAGAGGAGGGAGATGTCACAGCAGGGCTTGTAGAGGCGAGCAGCAAGCCTTGTGCAAATGCAAAGTGGCACACACCCCGATCCCTGCTTCCTCCCCGCCCCCATCCAGATCTTTGCCCGCATCACTGACATCTTTGAAGTGGAACCCAACAAGATGTGTGTTGCCAGCCGCTCACATGCCTTTGCCACGGTGTCCTTCACCCCACAGACCATGCAGACCTACCAGTGTATCTTTGAGGCCACCTTGGACGGCTTGCCCAGGTACCAGCTCCCCAGCTCCCCCTCCTCCAGCAGGGCAGCAGGCCACACTCTCTGTGCAATGTCATTCCTGCCGTGCTAGGCTGACAGGCCTTGATCTTTCTGTTCCCTGCAGCAACCTGGCCAAGAATCAAAGCCTCACGTTTGATATTGTTGGAGAGGGGAACCTCCCTCGAGTGACCGTTGTGCGGCCGATTCTCTACAACCAGTATGGAAACCCCTTGCTCCTCTTTAAGAGGCTTCTGCTTGGTCATTCAGAGACGCTGCCTCTTGTCCTCAAGAACAGTGGCACCATCCCTGCCAAGGTACTGCTGGAGGGCGAAGCATGGGGTGAAAAGGGAGAATCATTTAGAAGCAAGACTTCTGACATTGGGGTTTCTGCCATCCCTCACTCGTGAGGGCTTCTTTGATGTTCCTCGTACGTTAACCTGGGTAAAACATGGGACATTCAGAGGGGAATTAGGCGTGGTCTGATTACATAGTACACTGATACATGGTACACTGATAATTACTGTGCAAGGCAGTGAGCAATGATGATACACCAAGCTGAGTGGGTAGGATTATGGGTGTTCTGAGTGTCTTCCTTATTTTTTCACTTTTTTTCTGTAATGAACATTGCATTTGTAATAAGGAAAAAAGAAAGGAACTCCATCAGGGGTGAGAGATATAACATCAGAAGGGACTTTTGGTTCAGCAATTATGTTTTTATTTTACAAAAAAAAAAAGAGTGATAAATTGTGTAAGTGTTATACAAAGAACTGTAGGACTTTTGAAAATAATCTACTCCCATCTAGGGGAATCCAGGAAAATTTCACTATAAAATGACTTTTGAGCTGGGCGTCGAAGGGTATAGCTGGGCTTCGTAAGTGGGCACTGTGGTGAGTGACGCCTAGGCAGAGAAAGAAAACTGCAAAGACAAAGGCACAGAAGCAAAAAAAAAAAAAAAAAAATTATAAGGTACAAATAGGAACTAGTAAGCACCAGCTTTGTGAGAGCATAGGGTATAGGTTGAAGAACAGTGAGAGATAAAAATAGAAGGGTAGCGTGAGGAGACAGTTTGTGGAGGGCTTTGGATTCTACCAGACATTATTACTGTCGTTGTTGATGTGGTTAGGACCCATTTAGCTTAACCCAGAAGTTACCATTTTTATTGCTCTCCATTCCTGCATCTCCAACCTACCATCTGAGATCCTTTTTCTACCTACTGAAGAATACTCTTCAATATTTCCTTAATGCAAGTCTGCTAGTGGTGAATTCTCTCAGTTTTTATTTGAAAATCTCAATGTATCCTTTATTTTTAACGTAAATTTTGCTGGCTGTAGAACTCTGGGTTGGCAGTTGTTTTCTTTCAGCAAATGGGAGATATTATTCCAGTGTATTCTGGTTTCCACTGTTATGGCTGAGGTGTCAGCTTATAAGTCAAAAATGTTCCTCTAAGGCAGTCTTTTTCCCCTGGCTTTGTACCTTTGTATTTGTTTTCTGCAGTTTTACTATGATGTGTCTAGGTATGGATTTCTTTTAATTGATTTTTCTTGGAATTCACCAGGCTTCTGGACTCTGCAGTTGATGTTTTGAGTCAATTTTGGAAAATTCCTGTATGTATTTTCAAATATTGTTTCTATTCCATTCTGTCTCGTCTCTCCTTGTGGGAAGCCACGTCAATGTATGGAAGGTCTTCTCATTATATCCTCTGTGTCTCACAACCTCACTATATTTTCCATCCATTTTTCTCTGGGCTTCATTTTGCATGATTTCTTTTGTTCTGCCTTCAGGTCATTAACTCTCCCTTTGGCTATATCTAGTTTTCTATTAAACCTTCCATTCAGTTCTTAAGTTATTATATTTTTCAGTTCTAGAATTTTTATTAGATTGTTTTTCAAGTCTGTATAACCAGTTTCTATGATTTCTAGTTTCATGCCAAAATTGTCACTTTTATTTCTTGAACACAGTAATCACAGCCATTTTGCAGTCTATACCTGATAATTCCAAAATCTGAAGGCCCAGTGGGTCTAATTCTGATATCTGCTGCTTCTGTTCATTTTTGCCCATGTTGTCTTGTCTCCTCATGTGCCTGGTTATTTTTGATCATGTGTTGTATTATATTTGAAAAGTTAATCTAGAAATAATTAGGCTAAGGATGTAGTTTTATTCAGAGGCAATTTGCATTTGCTTCTGCCTAGCACTTGGGGGCACTAGAAATACAGGATCACCTTAAACTGGTTTTAGAGCTTGAGATTTTCTGTGTTAGACAGACAACTCTGAGCAGGATTGCTGTCCTTGCGAGAGCTGCTTTATATCCAGCCTAACTTTTGTCTTACTGTGCAGACCTTTGGGGTCCTAGTCTAGAGCAAAGAAAACACTCCCACCCCTCACAGGACTTTTGCCCTCTTAACACCAAGAGACCGTCAGAAAAGCACAGTTCAGCCTGCCATCTGCCTCTTCCCGACTGGCAAATGACCCAGGTCAAAAACAGCCCAGAGGGCTTCCCTGGTGGCGCAGTGGTTGAGAGTCCGCCTGCCGATGCAGGCGAGCGACACGGGTTCGTGCCCCGGTCCGGGAAGATCCCACATGCCGTGGAGCGGCTGGGCCCGTGAGCCACGGCCGCTGAGCCTGCGTGTCCGGAGCCTGTGCTCCGCAACGGGAGAGGCCACAGCAGTGAGAGGCCCGCGTACCGCAAAAAAAAAAACAAAAAAACAAACAGCCCAGAAAGTTAGGCTGGCCTCTCTAGACATTCCAGATCTTGGTCTGGTTACTCTTCATTATCTTCTTGGCTCTGTGATGCTTCTGAAATCGGGGGGGGGGGGGGGGGGGGGGGGGGGGGGGGGATGGAGGGGCTGTTTGTTTGGTTTTTGTTTTGCATTTCTTTACTGTCTTGAGTCCATATTACCTAGGTTACCATTACCCTGCATGGTTTCCATTATTGTAGCTCTATAAAAGGTATTAGCACCCATTCCCTGTTTTTCTAATCTTAACGATTTTTTAACAGTCTCTCAGATGAACTTTAGACATCATGTTATAATGTTCCTCACAAAATCCTATTGGGATTCCTATGCATTATTTAGGAGGGAATTGCTACTTTTAGAGTATTTAGGCTCTCCACCAGGAACAACATTTAGGATTCCAGCCCATTTATTTACATCTTCTTTTATGTCAATATTTTTTCATATGATTCCTCTGTATAGTTTCTTATTAAGTTTATTTCGAAATATATATATTTTTATCTCAGAAGCTTCCTGTGTGATGTCACTATTTCTTCCTTCTTCGTGCCTCATTTTTTATATTGTTCAATCTTATTCGTGACGGTGCCAGCGTTACTGTCTTCTAAAAATGTCTGCTGGTTCCTCATACATAAAATATGATATATGGCTTTAGGTTTTTTTAATCAGCTACATGGCTTCCAGTGGGCTATAAAGCATCCCTTTTCTACAGGTACGTCAGATGTCCACCTTGGTTTTCTTCTTATCTTGGTAGGACACTCAGCATGACACTCTCAGGCAACTAATGTGTTAGTACCTAGCAGATACTGGTTTTTAGGAACTCACATTGATGCAGGCCCTCACAGAATGACGAATATTCATTTCCATTTTACTAGTCTAGTGTATATTTCACAACTGCCTCTGTCAATAACAGAGGCCTTGGCAACCCCATTTTGACTGGGTAATCCCAAAGTCACCTATACTGTCTGGACCTCTGGTTCCTTATTTGAATAGTAAGGGCTGAGCTACATTTTTGTTTGTCCTCTCCAGGTATAATATTTATTACATCTCTCTTAGTAAGAAACTCAGAAAAGTGGGCACTAGGCTCAATGATTTTTTTGGGTACTCCCCCAACAGCACAGTATCTCACTGCAGTTCAGAACTCATGAGCAGCCTGTAAGCTTAACACTCAATCTTATTTCCCTTATGCCAGTTGCATGTTGACCTGCAGGACCAACTAGGAGTCTTCTCCCTGAAGGGGAAGCCGTCCACCTCCTACATCTACATCATAGAGGAAAACAAACCACAGGCAAAAGGTAAGTAGGGCAAGTATATCTTCTAGAGAGCAATGGGTCCCAGTAGCTCTTTTGTTAGAGGACTAACGTATACCCAGCCAGAGTCAGATGCCCAGTCTCGTCACCAATGGCCTCTCTAGGTGAGGCTCATTCCCACGTGAGGGCTGCTATCCCTTGAGTCCAGGTCTTTATGGATACATCTTCCTTTAATCTGGTTCTAGATCATGTCTCTCTCTTCTCGTTGCAGCAAAGAAGGCTCACACAGCCTCCCTGGTTGTTCCTCCTGGAGACACAGCTGAATTTGATGTTGTTTTCCACTCCCAGAAGGTTGGGAGAATGGCAGGCAACATCCACTTGTCAGTGATCAACAACCGGTACGAGGAGACAGTCATCCACATGGTGGGAGAGGGGTACGAGGATGACATCACCTTGGACAACATCCACGGGCTGGTGGCTTCCTCCAGCCAGGAGGCCTCAGATATCTCTGAGATCATCGAGGAAAACAGGATGGAAGACTTCGTGGCAGGTGAGAGAAGCAGCAGTGAGGTGTTGACACCTGTTGGCTTGTGGTTCATTTTAAATAAGAATGAAATTTAAATAACAGGTTGGCTAGCTTCCTGGGAATTTAGGACTGAATCTCCTCTTTGTTACCGTATGCTCCCGCATGCCTGACTCAGTCACTGCATTCATCCACGTGTTCCCTCAAAGAACAGCTGTGGAGCATCAGTGTGCATGTGCCTGGAGTTCCAAAGAGTAATTAATAAGAGAGTCTGTCCCCTAGGGAGCTTATTCTTTGAGCTCAAATTCCCATTTAGCTAATAAGAGAAATTCAAGTTCCAGATTAGCTGAAAAGTGAATACATGTCTCTCTGTAGTTTTCCCTGTCTGTATCTTTTAGCTGGCTTGCATTGGCATCCTGTTTCATCTGTATCATGTACCCTAGACATTCTAAGAGAAATGGCGGGCTGGGTTAACTAGAGAAGGCGTAGGTTTGTGCCACCTCTAGAAGACCGTTCTCCGCAGCCTCACTACTCAATGCGCTGTCTGAGAACCTACAGCATCAGCATCACCTGGGAGTTGCTAGAAATGCGAATTTCACACGCCTCCCCAGCACCTCAGCCCTACTGAATCAGAATTTGCGTTTAACAAGATCCCCAGGTGACCTGTGTGGACATTAGAGCTTAAGACATGCTGCTCTGCAGTTTATCAAGCACTGCGGCTTCATTTGGTTGATGATATTCTTTCGGTAGGAGAATATTTACTTCTTCATTATTATCAAAACGCATTTGCTAAACACCCTAATTGTGTGGCTGACTGCTATGAAGTGAGTTATAAACACAGTCTCACAGTTTCTCTAGGAGCTTAATTATAGTCCTGGAGTGTAGCCCTAGGCAGTCCGTACAACATGGGTTAAAATCAGTGCTCCTCATGTATCTGGTGTTTCACCTCTGTTTGTAGCTACAGGGTGGCATCTTTCTTATCAGGGGTCAAGCAGGAGCCAGCAGTGAACCCAAGTTCAGACATCAGATTTCATACTTACAATAGGGTTACCAGATTTAGAAAGTCAGAACACAGCAGTCCCCATTTTTTTAGTGTATTTGTGTCCCAAAATTTTGCATGGGACATACTTATACTAAAAATTACTCATCATTTACTTGTAATTCAAATTTAATGGGGGCTTGTGTATTCTGTGTGGCAATTCCAGCCCTTAACAGTACTGTTTCACCAAACAAATGGAGTTGGCGGGCGGGCAGTGGGGAGCTATGTTTTCCTTTGTACAAATGGAGGTGAGGGCCAGAGTGGGTGGGTGGGTGGGTGGATGGTTGGATGGGTGGATAAGTAGACTATAGGAGAGAAAGCTTGCTGGCGAAGGACTCCAGGCGTTTCCAGTATAACCATCCAAGGAAGGTGGGGTTGCATGAGGGTGAGGCACAATGTCTTTTAGGACCTGCCTCCGTGGGGAAGTGAGCCTGCAGAGGAGGCAAGAGGGGACTCACTGCCCCCTGCTTCTGTCCCTTAGCTGCTCTGGTGAACCACATCCAGTTTGGGGACTGCCACATTGGAAACAGCTATAATGTGAGCTTCACAATCACTAATCACAGCCAAGTGAATGTGATACGGTTCGAATGGCCCCTTTTAGCCACAGTTTCTTTCTCCCCACAGGTAAGTGAAAACCAGTCCTTGTTTTCTGCACTCCCTTAGGCCTAAGCCAACCCCAGTTTGATTGTCGGCCCATTCCCACAGATACATAGGATGGGATGGATGCATCCCTCACTCCGACCTGGTACCAGAAATGTCCCCTCTGGCCTAAGAGCAGAGAATGAGGTCACCAAGACTGATGTTGAGGAATTCCATGGAGACCTCCATGGATGAAGACAGGTCCCAGTCTTCCCATCCCCACGTGTAGACCTGTGTCCCCCATGGTGTGTGTTCTTTGGAGCATTTTTCCTGCAAAAGTGGTTCACCAAAAGCTAAAACGGGGGTGGTGGGTTTTGTGGACAACAGAGATTTAGAAAATGTTACATCTTTCTCCTACAGATTCTAGATGCCCTTCAGCATATTAAAACGTAGTCAACTTTGTTTTACCTGGAATTTTCTAACCCCTTCTTTGAGTGTCTCACAGCACACATTTTACGATTTGCTAACCAAAGCTCGACCTCGAACAAGGCCTAGGACCACGTAGCAGCAGAGCCTCACCTCTGGCCAGCACTTGTTTTTCATAGACAGCTCACTTCTGAGTTCCCTGGACACCGGATGTATCCATGGCCTCTTGCTCTGTTTCAGCCACTGAGTTTGTTCAAGCACAGAACTCTAGGGGGTTGGAGCGAGGAGGGTTGGGGACCCTACTTTGTCACCTGTAAATTAGGGTGCTCTCAGGAAGAAGTGTTTTGCTTCCTGGAGAGATATGAAGTGATAGTCAAAGAAGGTAGAGATAAGCTTCTTATGGTCCATTTACACACCCACGGGCACACACTCGGGTATACACCCATGTGTGTACACACACACACACACACACACACACACACACACACACACATAGTTGTAGCCTTGGGAAGTATTAAACTTTCTTCTCCCTTCACTTCCCAGAGGAGGAGGGGTTTCTTATCTATTAGAAACATGAAAGGACTCTATATATAGGACTATATATAGTATGTATTTGGTATGTGTATGTGCATTTATGTATGTTCAATCACAAATGATTTTATTCTACAAACCAAATTGGATTTCCCATATATCTGGAACACTTCAGCAAATCTCAGCCTTTTTGGTCTCAGGACTCCTTAATACTCTTAAACATTACTGAGGACCCTCAAAGAGCTTTTGTTTATATGGGTTATGTCTATCAATATTTACCACATTAGAAGTTAAAACTGAGAATCTTTAACAACATGTATTTGTTCATTTAAAATATAATAACAAACCCATTACATGTTAATATAAATACCGTATTTTTATGAAAACGGCTTTATTTTCCAAAACAAAATTGTGCGAGAAGAGTAGCAGTGTTCTACATTTTTACAAGTCCCTTTAATATCTGGCCTAGTAGAAGAGAGCTGGATTCTCATATTTGCTTCTGCATTCAATCTGATGCAATATCATATGTCATGTAACCTCTAGGAAGCTCCATTATATACTCACGAGAAAATGAGAATGAAAAAGTCAAATGTCATCTTAGTATTATGATGAAAATAGTTTTGACCTTGTGAACTCCTGAAAAGACCTCGGGGCCCCCAAGGGTCACTAGATAACACTCTGAGAACTGCTAAGGTACTGTGTACATCGGTCCATAATTTGTATAGGTCATATGGTTGAGAAGTACAGGTGGTTAAGAGTGTGGTACCTGGAGCCATACTGCCTGGGTCTGAATCCAGATCTTCTAACATTAATGGTATGACCTTGAGCAAGTTACAAGTTTCCTTGTCTATCAAATAGGGGTGGTAGCTGTACATCCCATAGGGCTGTCGTGGGGATTAGTAGAATTTTGTGAAGGTTTAGTATAGTGCCTGAAGCATGTAACAGTTTGGTAAATATTAGCTGCTCTTTTTTTTTTTTTGCGGTACGCGGGCCTCTCACTGTTGTGGCCTCTCCCGTTGCGGAGCACAGGCTCCGGACGCGCAGGCTCAGCGGCCATGGCTCACGGGCCCAGCCGCTCCGCGGCATGTGGGATCTTCCCGGACCGGGGCACGAACCCGTGTCCCCTGCATCAGCAGGCGGACTCTCAACCACTGCGCCACCAGGGAAGCCCAGCTGCTCTTGTTCTTATGATTAAATTTCTATCTAAGAACGTCTTGTACCTATTTAAGATGGTCTACGTATACGGGCTTGAATGATGCATTATTTTTTGCCAAGACTTTTGACCCTGCCCCTAGAGTGGGACCATGAGGATCAAGAGTCCTCAGGATTGAACTCCCCAAAATACTAACGCAAGGCTCTTCCCCAGCTGGGCCACCTCCACCCTGGCTGTGCCAAGGACATAGCGGTGACCATGAAGTCAGACGTGCCCATCAACCTGAAGAAGATGGGGATCGAGTGCAAGCTCTCCAAGATCATGTTTCAGCTCCCTGCAGACCAGGTCCCCGACTGGGACGACCGCATGCGCACGGTCAAGTGGGTGGATGTGCTCAGAAACACGCCCGGGACTTTCACTACAAAACAAAAAGTGAGTAGGGACACCAAGCCCCAGTCTGGCCAGGCCTGCCATGCTTGGATGCCTTCTGCCCTCAAGCTCAGTGTCTCATCATTTCCTTCTTTCATGGAAAAAGGAAATGGTCCCTGTTCCACCTGACCTGGGTTTCCAAAGCGGTGAACTGAACTTCCAAGCAAGCCACCTGCCATCCACACTACATGGACCACACAAATCACACACCTTAATTGGTAGAGCTTTCATTGAAGGGTTTTTTTTTTAATTAATTAATTATTTATTTATTTGGCTGCACCGGGTCTTAGTTGCATCATGCAAGATCTTCGTTGCCGCATGCAGGATCTTTGTTGTGGCTTGTGGGATCTTCATTTGTGGTGTGAAGGATCTAGTTTCCTGAACAGGGATTGAACCCAGGCGCCCTGCATTGGGAGCTCAGAGTCTTAGTCACTGGACCACCAGGGAAGTCTCTCTCATTTAAGTCTTGATATCTAGTTTCTAGTTGAGCAAATTCCTCCCACCTCTTTCTTCTTCAGAAACCTCATGGCTATTCTTTTAGCTACTTCCTTTTTCCCCTCAGTGTCCAGAATTAAGTTAATTATAATCTATTTCTCGTGTCAGAATCTCATCTTTGGTCCATGCGTGCCCCTCCTTTAATTATCCCTTCGTTGGTTTCTTTTTAATAATATAATAAACAGGGATGAACCCACACCCAACACAGGAAGTATAACCAGGATTACCCGGGTGGTTCTCAGCCATCCCACCCCTGCCTGTCTCTAAGACGTGGTCACTACCCTGGGATCTCATTCCCTTGATTTTTGTTTTTATTTATTTTTAAAATTAGCCTATGCATTCTAAAAGGCATATTGTTTAGGTGTAGTTTTTAACTTTATTTTTTTTACAGGTCATTGCGTGTGGTCATCTGTATCGTGGCAGGCGGCTGTAGCACACCCGTGTCCCTGCTATACAGAAGTGCCTTATTATTTACCCATTCTTCTTTTGAAAATTAGTTGGGGTTTGCTACTGTGGACAGTGTTTCTGTGAGCATTATAGCTCGTGTCACACGGTGTTCATTTGCAGGAGTTTATATTCCCAAACTGCGTCACAGGAAGTAGAATTGCTGAGTCACAGGATGTGTGAGTGCTCAGCTTTCCAAGAAAATGCCCAAGCATTTCCAAAGTGGTTCTTTGCTAGTAGGAGTATAAATTGGTACAGCCCACTTCGGAAAGCACTTGGGTATTATCTTGGAAAAATAAGAGTATTAGTCATTTTATTTTTGATAAACTCTTTTATTCCTGTCTTTGTCTGCAAACGTGCTTGCCATATTTATCACTCATATTTTGACTTTAATGAATCTTTTCATGATTATCTCCATATTGTTTTATTCTGAAGTATTTTGCTTATTCTTGGCCCTTTACTTTTCTAAATAATTTTTTAATCCATTTAAACAAGTACTGTGAAAACCCTGATGGAAACTTGATTGGAATTGGATTGTATCTATATATCAGTTTAGGAAGGATTGATAATTTTATAACATTAATTCATCCTTTCCATTAGCAAGGTATATCTCTCTATTTAGGTCTTTTTAAAGATTTTTTTTTTTTACTACCATTCATTTTCTTTAATAGAAATAAGACTCTTTAGGTTTTTTAAATTTGTTTTTGAGTCCATTTTATTATTCTTCTAGGAATTTTCCCTTCAACTAAGTTTTCATATGCATCTTCATAAAATTATTCACAGTATTTTCTTATCGTCTGTTTAAATGTCTGTAGGATGGATGGTGATATCTCCCTTTTCATTTATGATATTGGTTATGTGTATTTTCTCTTTTTTTCTTCTTGATCATTCTCACCACAGGTTTTCTAAATCTTTTCAAATAAACAGCTTTTAGTTTCATTGGTCCTCTCTGTTTTAGATTTATTTTCTGTTTCATTAATATCTATTCCTACCTTTATGATTTCCTTTATTCTACCTTCTTGGAGCATATCTGACCCCAAAACTCATGCCTGTGCAGTCGTGATGCTCTCAGTAATTTCTTGTTCAATTTCTTCCTTTCCTATTTCTGAGTCATTTTAGGTTTGGCCTCATCATTTCTTCTGGAACTTGAATCTGTGAGTTGGTTCTCATTTGCCTGGGTAGGAAGCACTGTTTTATCTCCCCATTATTCCTGTGAGGCAGGTGTCTCTGCATCACTGAGGACACAGCTGCCTTTGTTACAGGTGATAGAGACGGATCCTGAGCCTGCTTACTCAGTACTAGAAGAAAACTACCAAGAACTGCAGCTGCAGATCAGTGCCCACGTGAATTTCGCTTCATACAAGTGCCAGACGAGCGATGTGCACTTTAAGGAGACACTGGTTCACCAGACCCGAGTGTTTGAGTGAGTCATCAAAAGCCTCCTGACACTCTCAGAGAAGTTCTTTAACTCCATCATTCACTGGCTCCTTCATCAAACATTTATTCAGTGTCCACAACAGCATAGACCAGACATCACATCTGCGCACCAGAGGGTCTTTGTAGGTCCAATGAAACATTCAGACCCACAAAACTATTGAAGTTCACACTTGAAATCAAGGTGTAGACCTGGAAACACAGTCTTACCGGGAAGGTGGCATCAGGCAGTGGGCTTCGGTGGGAACAGTCCTTGCAACAGCCCGTATCACCACCCAGGAACTATTCCTGTTGCCCCTGCCCCAGGTGACAGCTTGGACAATACCTACGCTAGCGGGCATGGGGTCCATCTTAGCTTAGAAGGCCGTGACCAACAGAAGCCAACATTTCTCGTAACCACTCCATGGCTATAGCTTCCAGGATCCCTATAGCTTCCAGGATCCCTGGAAGCTTCCAGGATCCCATAGCTTCCAGGATCTCGTAACCACTCCATGGCTATAGCTTCCAGGATCCCTTCCAGGATAACCTGCCCAGTTACAAGAGTCACTACACTCAGAGAACCCCAGTGCTATGGCCTCCCTCCAGGGAATCACGATTCTTCCCAGTCCAGCCCAAAGCAAGTTACCAATCAGGTGTCATTTTTACTATAAACAAAGTTGTCTAATAATATGGCTGACATTTCTCTCTTACCAGGCTTCCACGGAAACAGAACTAGAAAATTAATTCAAAGTTGAAATTGTCCTTAGAAGGAGAAAGGGTTATGTTAACCCTTTATCCACAGTCAGGTGATACAAGGATGCTGTGGGTCCTGCTCTCAAAGAGCTCGTAGTGGGTGTTGGGGGAATGGGTGAAAATAGTTCAACTGATGGTTGCAGTACAGTGCTCTGGGTTTGCAGGAAGCATACCTAAAGCAGACCAAGATATAGGGAGAGACAAGTGTGGACAAAGTGGTGGTCCAGCTGAACTTTGGAGGAGAAATAGGAGGTGGCCAGGTGAGGAAGTGAGAAAAAGGGCCTTCAGGCAGAGAGAGCAACACAGACAGAGAGAAAGCCTGTGACTGTTCTTTGAGAATTACAAACACAAAAGCGTAAGCCACTGACATTTCTGCATTGTAAAAATTAGTAATTAACTTGTTCAACTCATTCTGCATTTGTGGCACTTAAGACGTCCTCTCAAATTAGTATAGAACCAAAAGGTAGGAAGCAGGAAGTGATATCTTCTGCTGACGGCCATTTCACCTACAGCAGGGGTCAGCAAACTCTGGCCCGTGGACCAAACCCAGCCAGCTGCTTATTTTTATAGATGCAGTTATGTGGACACACAGCTGTGCCTGTCTGTTTATTATCGTCCACGGCTGCTTCTGCACTTCCACAGCAGAGGGAGCAGTTGCTGCAGAAATCTCTGGCACGCAAAGCCAAAAACCTTACTATCTGGCCCTTTACAGAGCATTTGTTCACTCCTGGACCTAAACCAAGAATGCGTTTTTACTAAAAGTATTCTGTTCCACTGAGATTTCTCCTCTTTATAAAAATTTGCTTTAGGATAAAGACCAGTGCTCATAAATTCACACAATTCATAAATTCACACAAGCCCCTGAGGCCAAAGCACCTTGACTTCAGGCACAGCTACATGGTCTACCTGGACTGGATAATGGGAATCTAACCCCTAAACCCCACCTTTAGACCTACTGCCCCACCGCAACTCTCAGCTCCCACTTCTCCCCTAAAACTGGGAAGAGCGTGTGTGTTTCTTTCTCTTGCACAACCATTTTCTTACATCAGGGCCTCATCCTCTTGCTGTGACTGTGATCAAGTTTAATCATGATTCCAGAAAAAGCTTCTATCTCCCAGTTCTTGTCTTAGAGCAGGGAAACTTGAGACAAGAAAAGTCTCCACTAATTGAGAATTTGAGACAAGTATGTGTCTCAGCCAGTGAAGGCATCTGAGGCAGGGGTCAAATGGTTTCTGACCACAAGGACATTGTTTCTGGTGGAAAGTGATTCAGGAAAGGAGAGGCTTTGGAATTTGCACCCGAGGAAGGCGCTGTCTTGTGAAATAGAGTTTGTTTCCTCTCTCATGGGAATTTTTCAGGGTTACCATGATGCAGGCTGAGAGCTCATTGCACAGGCTGCCAGTAGTATGCAAGATGATTTAAGTGCTAAACATCTGCATACTTTTACTTTTAATAGCTATATATATATATTTTGTGTGTGTGTTTTAGAAGGAAATATAACAAGTATATCACATGCATGACTTCAGATAAAATTGCTTAAAACTTGTCTTTGAAGAAATATTTAAGAAACGAAGTGACTTGACTTAAAAAAGTGAACGGTACAGATGATGTGCAGACAGGACAAAAATCTGAAGCACGTTTCTTAATTCCATTCCCTGATCTGTTTGCAGGTTTGAACTGATTAATTCAGGAAATGTGCAGCTGGAATTCATCTGGATCTCAGAAGAGACGGCAAAGGCTGTCAGCTTTGCAATGCCAGACAACCAAGGTAAGTGCGGTGACGGGTAAGACCCAGGGCTTGAACTGGGTCCCCAGTTATTACAAGAGGCTTGTTCATGGAGAAGCAAACACTGCTCCAACGGCCCCCTAAGAAGCAAAGGAGAAGCAGAGCAGAGGCCTCCTGGCATCTGCAGAGCCAAAAGGGCCTGAGAAACTCAAGAGCTGAGATCTGCCTTCCTGGGGCCCACACAGATCCCTAGGAATCTTTTCTTTTAGATCTTAACCTTCTAGAAGATTACAGACTCTTGGAGAAACTGATGAAAGCTATGAACTGTCTCCCCAGGAAAATACACACCCATGCCCAATTTGCACTTTAAAAAGAGCCCAACACTTAGTGGGCAATTATCCATTAATTCTCTTTCAACTTGGAGTTTCCGAGACCTTCCTAATGAGCCCTTTTCCATGGGCCCCCAGATTATGAACCCCTACTTTAAAGCAATGATTCTCCAAAGGTTATGTTCACAGCCCATCATTCTTGAGGCACGTGACCCACAGACATCTACTTGACCCACCCCCTTGAGCAAAAGGAAACAAACATGAAAACTTGATGTAATTAATGGAAGTGTTTTTCATGAGTCTCATGTGAGAGATGGGAGCCCATTCTTTGGGCCCTGGGGCCCAAAGTATACCTGCTAGCAGAGGTGAGCCCACAGAGGGTGCCTAGGGCCTGTGAGTGGGCTGCCCTACACCTGCCCTCCCACGGCAGGTGCAGAATATCACTGGCGCTCTATCTGCCCCCAGGTTTCTCCCAAAATGACCAGCTTAGCCAGGGCACGCTGCACACGGGCAGCACCCTGGACAGTGCCATGGACCGCTGGAACGAAGCTTCCCTGCCACCCTTCTCTGTGGAGCCCGTCTCAGGCATGGTGCCCGTGGGGAAGACCCAGAAGCTCAAAGTGAAATTCTCCCCAATGGAGGTTGGAGACTTCGAGAGCAATCTTCTCTGCCAGTAAGGAGATGATCTCCCAGCACAAAGCGCTGCAGCTCCTAGCCCCTCTTCTGTCCCACCACGCCCACCATTCTTTCCAGCCCCAGACCCCTCCTCAGCCCCACATTGCCACATTTCCCTTTGGAGGACAAGGAGAATCCATTCTTTTGTATAGCTCATCAACCCTCTGTAGACCCTGCCTCCCGCCCACCTCCCCTTCCCGGCCACATACAGGATTCCACTGGGCAACAGGATGGTGGGCAGCCAGCTGGGTTCCAGTCCTGGGGCAAGCATGAACTTGGGAAAGCTTTCTTGTACCTTTTCTGAGACTCAGTTTCCTCCTATGTAAAATGCAAATGACAATACCCACCTTGTAGAGTTGTGAAGACTAAATGAGCTAATTCAAGTGAAGAGCTTTGAACAGTGCCTGGCACGCAATAAGTACAATAAACATTAGGTGGTGGTGGCGATGGAGGAGGTGGACCTGGTACATAGTAAGCGAGGGACAGATGGGGCCCAGGTCCAGTTAGAGGAGAGTCAATCCAGTAACATCTGGCAATGAAAGTCCCTGATGTGGTACCCACTCCCCGGCCAGCTCCATGGAGAACACCTACCTTAGAGGAAGTCTGTGATCCATGGCATAGGGTGGCAGAGACCTATGTGAACAATAAGACCTATAGAAACCCTGCAATCACACTGCAGGGACCTTTCCCACACCTGGGCCACCTAAGCTTGTTGCTGGGGCTCGAGGTCTGCTCACATCTAGTGTGCTTTCTCCAAGGAGCTCAGGGTAGTTTTGTAAGGATGTCTGAGTCCTTTTTTGTAGATACTAGATGCCTATGAAAGAGCCCAGAGGGAAAGACTCTGTGCTGACCTTACAGCAGGGAGGTTTTCTCACCGTTGGCAAAGGAAGTAACTTGAGGCCATAGTAAGGTACACAGAAGGAACCAGAATTCAGGCCTCTCATACTCAGCCCATTCATGCATCCATCCACTCCACAATTAATTAGTGACCACCTACTATGTACCATGTACTGTTCAAGGCACTGAGGTTATATTGCTGACCGAGACAGACCCAGCCTCTGCTCTCATGGAGTTCACATTCTGATGGGTGTCATATTCATTTACAACCACGAAAGCAAAAATCGATTAAAAAGTTAAAAATAGATCAAAATAACCTTATCCCCTCAGGATTCCTAACCTGCCACCTGGAGAGCAAGGCCCAGTCCTGTCAGCAAAAGGGCGGAGCTCCCTGCCCTTCTGCCATTTTGACCTGAAAGACTCGGACTACATCAGCGGTCATCGGCGCAACCCAGATCTCCGAGGGCCTCGTGGTGGGGCTCTGGATCCAAACACCCGGGTGATTGAGTTCACCAGCGTGGGCATAGGAGGGAAGTGTCTCCGGTGAGTCATTTAAGTTTGCACTAGTTGAGTTCATATCCGTCAGTTCTTCTAAAAACTCGGAGTAGGAATTCAGAGTAGCAAGCTAGACTGACACGTAGAAGTACACTTGCTATCCTGGGGTCTGACTTCAGAGAACTGCCTCCGTGAGGAAGCTGTCTTCTGTCTCCCTGGTTTTGACACTCTGGAAAACTTGGAAGACATAAAAATAGGATCCCTGACCACTGCCTTGACCACAGAGGATCACTGGAACAGAAGAGCCCTTGGTGTCATTATTATTCCAAAGTCCAAAACTCTAGCCACACTTGGGATCCCCAAGTGAGATGCAGTTTTTGTTTCTGCAGCAACGAAGTGCTCAGAACAGTTCTGATTCCCACCTAAAGGAAGTGTGCTAGGAAACAGTCTAGAAAAGTTTCTCTTAATCCTCAAGCCCCTCTCTCACTCTCTGCTATCGATTCTTCCCCCCTCGGCCAGGACTTTTACAATACTGAACCCGACCAATAGCACCTACTCCTTCTGCTGGGTCTCTGAAGAAACTGAAAGTCTCCAGAACCCTCCAGCCTTCACATGCCTTACAGAAAAGGGCCTCATCCTCCCCGAAAAGAAAGCTGAGGTGTGTATGAATGGGGACCGCTTGACCCAGGACTTTATTAATTCTATGCCCCTCTGCATAGCAGGTCTGCAGTAGAGCATGGGTAGAGTTAGGGAGAACAGCCTAAGGGTGTGTCCATCAACAAGTGTTTCTTGAGTGGCTACTCTATGTGTTAGGCAGTCCTCATGGACAAGAGAAACCCGAGCTCTCTTGGTTGGCCATGGAGAAACAGAAGTTTTAAAAATTGAGATTATTAAAGCAAGGAAAGGAGAGTTGGACACCAATGCCTGGAGACTCTACTAGGACTCATACAAGAATAAGAAGTAAAGAGTTATTTTTGTCCAAGGGACTGACAGCAATGAAAGGACACAGATGTATTTTTACTTGGTCAGGCCAAAGGGCAAAACAGAAAAGTGGAGTCATGTTCCATGGTTTAGTCCTAATGTCCACACAGTGATTTAGAGCAGAGGGACAGACTTAAAGAAATACGAACTTGCTGGCCAAAACAGATCTGTGGACCCTATGTCCTGTAAATTCCACAGAGAATCTTGGAGGCAGAAATAAATCCATGAAACGGAAATTCCGAGTTCAGTTGCCTTCAGGAAGACCATACAAATGAATGACGCAGGCCAAGGGGACAGTGATAGGGAATGATGGGCACCAGGGCTGGCTGGCCACAGTGCTTCTCTGGAAGGTCACCATACAGAGCAGTGGGCTCAGCATTGCTGGTTCTCCCAGACTTTTCAGGAAAAGCCCAAATTACAAGCTTCCACCTTGAATCTTTCCATTTTTACATGCCATCCAGAGACATGGCATGAAATATGGTAGCCTAGCCAGCAGAGCCTGTGAGTGGGGTAGATCCCCTGAGAAATACTTGGTGGGCTGGGCAAACAGAGATTGATGTTGCTGTTACAGCTAAACTTACGTGCCCTTACAAAGAGGGTAGAAAGGAAGTGATGACCTGGTAATGTCAACCAGCATAACCCCAGGGCTGGCAAGCCTCTAAGGGCACATGGAGTAAACACACAGAAGTGCCTCTAACTGCTCTGCTCCAAACTGTCTTCTCAGATTATCTTCCAGTTCACACCTTTCCATCTGGACATCTCGGAAGCATTCTGGACTTTCTTAATCCCCGAACACAACATCACAGTCCCTTTCCTGCTGGTAGGCAAAGCCACTGACCCTCTCATCAATCTGGACAAGTCACATCTCAACTTCAGTTGTCTCCTCATTGGTAAGGCTGCCCTGTTGGTTTATATTTAGAATTGGCATGACCTGTGGGGGAGGGGCGTGGGACCAACCCAGCAATGCACTGCAGGAGCAGACATGGGCAGGGAGCTCTTCCTGGTGCTTCCAGAAGCTTCCAGAAGCATGTCAGAGGGCCTCTATCACTATTCACAAGGCCACAAAATATTCAACCTCTCAATCTAATTTCCATCAAGTGTCTTCTAAACCCACACACCAATAACCTAAGGAAATTTAGGAGGCTTGCTACAGAGCCTACTTGGAAGATTCCTTTGGGGCCTGGACTGACTATGTTTATTTCCAGATCCCCACGTCAGCCCCATCCTGCTTGCATGTGCCCCCAGATTATGGCTGTATCTGTTTGCTTCTTGTTCTGTGCCAAAGTGATCACATTTCTCTGCCACCCTTTCACACTTTTATCCAGCTCAACAAATATTACCAAGCCCCTTGTGTGAGCCAGGCACTCTTCCTTGAGCTGGGAATGCGACGGACAAAGCCCAAGTCCCGACTGTCATGATGGTTACATTCTAGTAGCAGGAAGCAGACTACCAAAACATGACAAAGCAAAATGTATAGCATGTCAGATGTTGATAAGTGTTCCAGAGAAGAATAAAGCAGGGTAGGGGAATAAGGAATGCTAGTGGGCAGTGGGAAGGTGACATTTGAGGTGAGACTTGAAGGACACAAAGGATGTGATTGGCAAGTCCCTTATAATACTGTGAATCTGTCACATGGATGTGATGTTGTGTGTGTGTGTGTGTGTGTGTGTGTGTGTGTGTGTGTAAAATACAACTAAAGTCAGAGGATTTTTTAGTAATTCATTAGATTTTATTATTTATAAAAGTAATATTCTTTTTTTTTTATAATTTTTTTTTTTTTTTTTTTTTTTGCGATACGCGGGCCTCTCACTGTTGTGGCCTCCCCCGCCGCGGAGCACAGGCTCCGGACGCGCAGGCCCAGCGACCATGGCCCACGGGCCCAGCCGCTCTGCGGCATGCGGGATCCTCCCAGACCGGGGCACGAACCCGCGTCCCCTGCATTGGCAGGCGGACTCTCAACCACTGCGCCACCAGGGAAGCCCAAAAGTAATATTCTTTATACATCAATCAATATGGTGTTGTATAAGGAAAAATTTAATAATCATTCCTCCTCCATTCTATCTCATCCTTTCCTTTCTGTCAAAGGAAACCAGTGTTAACAATGTGATGTGTATTACTTCCATACATTTCTTATACTGATACATATAAACAGATAGGAGGAGATTGTGGCATTTAGTAAGGTTTTGAACAAATAAATGAGCAATGTAGCATAAGAATAATAAGACAAACAGGGTTTAATCTAGGAATGCAATGATGGTGCATTTCAATATAATTGTTACATCAGCAGATTAAAGAAGAACCAGGTGATCATACTAATATATACTGAAAAGTCATTTCTAAAATTCAGCAGACATTCTCAACAAAAACTCTAACAGTAAAATAGGAATAGAGGGAAAAACGTGAATAAAGAAGATTAACCAAAATCAAGGGGCAGATATTATCTGGTAATAAACTACTAAAGTCACTTCAATTAAAGTCAGGAATTAGGCAAGGATGTTCATTATCACCGTCATTATTGAACACTTTCTTAGTGATTCTAGCAAATACAATAGAACAAGAAAATTAAATAATTGACAAACATTGGGGAAAAAAGAGGCAAAATTATCTCATTATGCTGTTGCTGATGACTTCATACATAGATGACCTCAAGAGACTCTAGAGAAAAGCAAAACAGACTACTAGAATCAACAAGATAATGTAGGGATGGCTGGATGCAAGACGTGTGCAAAAATCAATGGTTTCTCTTTCTTTTAGCAGTAAGCACCTAGAAACAAACAAAAAATTCCATTCATAAGACCTATGTGATAGCTAACGATAAATATAACGAGAAAAGCACAGGACCTATGTGAATAAAACTATAAAATCTTATTAAAATGCCTCCAAACAAGATCTGAACATTTGTCAATTCTCCCAAAATTAAATGCAAATTTAATCGAGTTTCAATTAAAATCCCAACTAGGGTTGTCAGATAAAATACAAGATGCACAGTTAAATCTGAATTTCAGATAACAATGAATAGTAGTTCAGAATGCCAAGCAATATGCAATATTTGGGACATACTTATACTAAAATATTATTTGCTAAATCTGGCAACCTTAGTTCCAAAATGATTGGGGTGAGGGGGGAGTTGGAAAAAATGATTCTGAAGTTCATGTGGAAAAATAAATGCTCTACAATAGTCAAGGAAAGTAAGAAAAAGCAAAACAGTGATAGGAGATGTATTAGTCAGGGCCCTGTCAGCACGCTGGTGACATACCCAAAGCCTAATTCGAAAGAGTCCGATGCAGGGGTTGTTTACAGAGATATGGGCAGGGCTGAGGGGCCTACCAGCCCCCATTAACAAAAGCAGGAAGGCATTGGGTCTGAAGGAACAAGGAGGATCCCAGGAGAGCTGTGACCCAGGCAGAGCAGCCACCTAAGAGGAACAGGCAGTTGATGGGGTAAAGTTCTAGAAGGAAGAGGTAGAGTCCCTTTGGCAGGAAGGATCCTTGTAGACCAAAAAGAAGGAAGAGAGGAGGCCAAAGGCCGAGGAGCTGGGAAGAGGAAGGGAAAGAAGCTGCGGAGCCTCTTCTTCGAAGGCTTCCTCGTGCCTCCTGAGGTGGGCCAGGAGCAGGCACGAGGCCTCCCTGAGGGCAGTGTTTCCCCCTCCAGGCAGAGAGGCCAGGGAGACCGTGAAGATCATCAACAAGGAGGAGCAGAGGTTCCATTTTGCCTTCCAGGACACCTCCCGATATTCTGAAGGTTTTAGCAGCAGCCTGGTCGTGTGTCCCATGGAAGGCTGGGTCCCACCGCTGTCCAGGTAAACAGAAAGGAAGGCCCCCAGGACTGCACTCGCCCAACATGGCAGGGTCCCAGGCCCACCAGCCAGGAGAATCGGTTTCCCTTCGAGTGCCCCGTCCCTGAAGTCTCTCCCCACTCTAAAATTTAGATATTACAATTCCATCTCTGTCCTACTTATTCCCTGTTGTCAATTTTCCTAGTGAATTGTAGAGCATTGAGAACTTTAAGCTCTTGTTCTCAGTGTTTTCTTATGTTTATATTCTTTTCCTTGCTATCCACTGTGTTTGCAAATCCATAAAGCAGTGGCCTGCCGTGCCTGGCAAATCTTCAAAATTCATCGTGATTTGGAGTTAGGATGCCTTTTCCTCCTAGTGTATAATAGTTTAGTATTCAGCCTTCTTTAACAGGTTGGTCTAGTCATCAAATCTGCTGTCTTCGTCCCCAACCAGGTTCCCAATTGATATTTTCTTCACACCGAAGCAGGAAGGAGAAGTGAACTTCAATTTGATCTGCAATGTGGAAAAGAAAGCCCACCCTCTGACCTTAAATGTCAAGGCTCAGGGCTACTCTATGAATGTAGAGGTCAAGTGCAAGGACAAGACTGGCACCGTCACTCTCTTGACTCCCAACCAGACCACGACTCTCAACTTCTATGAGGTAAAGATGAGAGAGGGCCTCGCTCTCTCTGTTTCCACACTGGCTGGGAAAAGCAGTACAAGTGAATAGTCACTGAATCTCTGTTTCAAATGCCGGGGAGACCAGGAGAACAGAAACAGGCCAGGAGCAGCTCCACCCCCAGAATGTGTATGGTTCTGATGTGAAAGCTTGTTTTACTTTCCAGAGGGTGGAGAGATGGGAGAGAAGGGGGAAATGCTTGTCTTAAACCTACAGAAGGATGTTTTGCTACCAAGTGAGATCTAGGAATTAAATTGTCATCTCACTCTTCTCACCTAGTAGCTCTTGCTGGGCTCTCTGACTACTCTCTGAGCTAATGAAACTCAACTCACGAAAATCATCTGCCTTCACTATTTCCCACAGGGTGTTTTCCCCCAACGTGTTGCGTATCCTGACCCCACAGAAGGGAACCGTGGTTTGCATTCACTCAACATTTAACTCTGTTCTCTCTCAGGTGGCGTTGAATGAATGTGTCCAGTGTGAATTCAGCTTCATCAACACCGGCAAGTTCAACTTCAGCTTCCAGGCAGAGCTATCCGGCCCCAAGTCCCTGCTGCAGTACTTGGAATTTTCACCCATGGATGGCAGTGTGGATGTGGGGCAGAGTGCACAGGCCTCCCTGTCTTTCCAGCCATTTAAGAAATGTGTCTTGAAGGGCCTGGAACTCAAAATCAAGGTGAGACCATTTAACATTGTCCAACACTGAACACATTCACAGCATTCTGTCTTGAGAACTATGTCTGATGGCCACCCTTAGCTGCAAGGAAGGATGGGAAGTCAAGCATGTTTCCCAGGCACATTGGCAGCCAGAGTCCTGCTAATGAGGAGGCCCTGGGAGGCAGCTGTTGGGTAAGGACTGGCAGTCTCTGCACACCCCTCCGCCTTCAGGCTGAATCATCGCTGCAGGAGCAAAGCAAGAGCCAATGTCGGGCCCAGGTGCAGAGTAGTCCACCTTGCTTTCCTTAAATAAACATGTAAACTGTTCATCAGAATCTCTGCAGATGGAGCCCTGAGACCTGAATTTTTTTTAAGCACTCGACTGTTTCCCTCCTTCACCTGAGGGCGTAAGGGCCCTTTCCTCTCACTTCTAATCACACTCCACCTGCCATTCCCTTCCCACAGATCAGCCACGGTCCAACATTTTTGTGCAGCATCTCGGGCTGTGCCGTGAGCCCAGCCGTCCATTTCTCCTTCACCAGCTACAACTTTGGGACCTGCTTCATCTACCAAGCTGGGATGCCCCCATATAAACAAATCCTAGTTGTCTCCAGCAAGGAAGAGACGTCTATGAGGTAAGCAGACTTCCCAGAGCTTCCAGATGATTCTGCCACTCCTGTGGGTCCTACAACCTCCACACAGGTGGGGTCCTGCCAGGACAGAAAAGGAAGGATTCTGGGAAAGCCTCAGACATAGGTGGGCGTGAATCCTGAGTCTCCTTTCCCCGCCGCTAACACTCATGCTTGGATAGCCATGAGCTACTCTGCTAAAAAAAAATCCTCTTCTGGAAACGAGGAGGGCAATGCCAAGTGACCTGACAAGAGGTTCGATGGCTTCCACTTATTTTCCGCATGTAATAGATGTGGGAACTGAGGTTTGGAGAGTTAAAAAGTTAATTTCTCAGGCGAGTGACCTTGCAGTAAATGGCAGATCTAAACTGAGCCTGAGCCTTCTGATTCAAATCCAGCCTCTCTGTGCCATCCCTGTGTAGAATGTTCCAGTCCAGGTTTCTGGGCCCTATTCCAGACCTAAGATAACAAAAGTGGCCCAGAGACCTATGTTTATTCGAAGTTCTCCAGGTTAGTACTCTGCAAGTGAACTTTCTTCAGTGTCAGAAATGTTGTATGTCTGCAATGTCCAGTGCGGTAGCCTACAGCTGCACGTGACTGTGGGGCACTTGAAATGTGGCTAGTGCCACTGCAGAACAGAACTTCATTTTATTTTATTTTAATTAATTTTAACTTCAAGAGCCACGTGTGTCTAGTGGCTACCATATCACATAGCACAGGTCTAGGTTCAGATCCCAGCACTTCCCTAGCTGTGTGACCTTGGGCAAAATTTTTAAACTCTCTGTGCCTCTGTCTCCTTGCCTGAAGTGGGGGATAGTCGTACCTCCCCACAGGGCTATTAGAAGGATTAAATTAGTTCCTTTAGAGAGAGTACTTAGAACAGTGCCCGGAACATAGGAAATGCTCAGTTTTTTTTATCTGCTGCTACTGTTGTGGCGGTGATGGTGGTGATGGTGCTGGTGACGATGATGATGATTCTCCTGAATGTTAAATTACAAGAGTGTCATGTAATTTTAAATACTAATTTAAAATCTTATCCACCTACACTCCTCCTTGCCTGATTTAATCTGAGTCTTACTTTGCTTAAGGCATGGCGCTCTATTTTATTGCCTCAGCCAGAGTCCTTCTCTAAATACCCGGAAGGCAGATGAGGAGGGGCTGTAATGGAGGTCTACGTGCTTCCTGCCCACACGTGAAGGGGGGTGGACATGATCTTTGAAGGTCCCTTCTAGTTGAGGAATTAGCAATAATAATAATAGCTCACCTTTATGGAATGTTTCCTCTGTACCCTGTCTAGTGACTGATTTAGTCACTTTGTCTCATTTAATCCTCACAACAATTTTATGAGGTAGCCATCACTACCCGCATTTTACAGAGGAGGAAGCAGAGACCCAGATGGGCTGAGCAAACTGTTCTCAGGTCACATGGCTAGTTAGGGATAGAACCCGGATCCACACTCCTGTCCGTCTGACTCTGGACACATACTCCTCCCCACTGTGCTTTACCACCCAGTTACTTCAGGAAGCCCCGCCTTCTTATGAAAAGGTACAAAACCATGAGCTGCATTATCAAGGAAGAGAGGATAAAGAAAGTGAAAAGAGCACTGGGCAAAAGGTCATGAGACTTTGCATTTGAGGCCTGGCTCTGCCAGGATCTCTGGATGTGATCTGGGGGAAGTAACTCGACAGTGCCCGGGAGACCACGGGCTGGATCACTGCTGAAGTCCCTTCCAGCCCTTACATTTGGACTCCAGGAAAACTGGGCAGGACATCAAGAAGTGGATCCAGCTCAGAGAAACAAGGGACAAAATCTCCGCCACTGGGTCAGGCACCCGAGAGCTCACACACCTTCCTCCTGATCTTCTCCAGCTTAGAGTGTTTGTACACCAACACCAGCCACCTCGAGGTGAACTTCCGAGTTGATGTGGTGAAGCCAGGAAAGACACTGGAGATTCCCATCATCTTTTATCCTCGAGAAAGTATCAATTATCGAGAACTCATCCCCTTTGAAATCAATGGGATCTCACAACAAGTAGTTGAAATCAAAGGGAAAGGCACTGAAATGAAGGTAAGAGCCAGTTGGGGAGATCCTCGGGCTGGGCGCCCCTCCTTCTTGCCCTTCTTTGCCCACCTGAGCCCACCTTCCACCCCCTCCAAGTCTCCTGCCCCCAAGCTGCTCTGTCAGGGGGTCAACCAGTCCCACCCAGGGGTGAATCGTCAGATCAGACCCAAGTGAATCACATAGATCTCATTCAATACCAAACTTTACTGTATCAAAGGATACAAGTAATCACAGGAGGTCACTGGAGAAACACTCTTTTTCTTGGAGAAGTTTGAGACTATCAGATGCAGCATCCCGAGCGTGTCCTCTTCGTCCCACATTAGGGCGTGTAGTGTTTTCAGGTTACGAGGTAAGACTTGTTTTAAGCTCTGTACGCAGACAAACCTTTCAGTCATGGGACATTTTTCCTTAACACCACACAGACTGACATTCTCCAGCCAGCCACTGCTCCCAGGATCCTGTTGGACTGAGGGCCTTCCTTCTAACCAGGTGCTCCTACTAGGAAGGGACTGGTCCTGTCCTGCTGCTAATCCCTTTCTTCCCAGTGTCTGGTTAACATTTAAGGTGTCTGTCTGGTAGGAGTATTTGCGTTTCATAGGGAGTTTTGGAAAACGGAAGACCTTCCAAGATCCTCGGCAATGCATGGGACATTTCAGCAGCCAAGAGAAAATGGGAGGGCTGTATTCCGGCAGCCTTCCCATCAAGCCGGAGAGCAACAGGACCAGGCCACCTGGTGTGTCTGCACCCGCGCCAGTGATGGGGTCTCTTCTGATGTCATTGATTCATTCGAGTGTTCATTCTTTCATCCCTCATTCAGCACCCATTGTGTCAGGTGCTTTGCAGAAATCCTGCAGAGGAGGCTTAAGCGTGTTCTCTCACCTCCAGGAGTTCACAGGGTGGGGCTGGAGACCCTTGCCTTGGTACACAAAATGGAAACATATGGGCAGGATAGAAAGAGCGTGTAGGGGAGGGGTGCAGTTTAGTGACTGGTCAAATGACAGTGACCAGTGGGTGCTATTCGTGTGGGTCACGTCATCCTGGAGGACAAGGCCCAGCCTGACCTTGGCCTGATCCAGGTCAGCATTTTGATCAGTACTTCAGATGAGGACTTTGAAATGTACGTGCTTCTCCCACCTCCGCTGCCACCATCACCTCTCACTCCTAAAGGCTCTCTCTCCTGCCCTCTTCCAGTCCATCTCCACGGAGGAGTGAGCCAGGGCACCCTCCCAAGACACACACACTTGATGGGGCTGCTCCAGGCTGCACTGGCTTCCCACTTCTCCCAGAAGAAAGCCTGACCCCTCTCCGAACTGTCTTCCCGTGTCTCCCTCTCGCTCCCAGCCACGGGCTGGGAGTCCAGTCCCCTCCCTCCAGCTCAGGGCCTCGCCACAGCTTGTCTCCTCCCTCAGGATGCAGCCCCACACCACCCTGACGCAAACGCACAGGATCCCACCCTTCCTTTAGCTCTCAGTAGGAACATGCCTTCCTCAGGGAAGCCTCCCTCACCCCCAGGCTGGCTCAGCCCCTTGTGCCCTGAGCTTTTCCTTCCTAACATCTCTGAACCCAGCCGTAATTATGTGATTGTGCAACAAGTTGTTTAGTGGGCATTTTAAGCACATAAATGTTTGTTGAGTGGGCGAATGCCCATCCAATGTGAAGAATGAGGGACACAGAAAGAGAAGGAACCAGCCTTGCCTCACCAGGGTACCCATATCGTATTTCTTTTTCTCATTAACTGATGAACCCTCCTTCCCTGCTCTCTTTCTTGTCCCACAGATTTTAGTCCTCAATCCAGCCAATAAGACTGTGAAGTTAGGAGCTGTCCTGCCTGGACAGGTGGCGAAGAAAACGATTTCCATCATGAACGACAGCCAAGCCCAGCTCACATTTGACCTGTCAGCCCTGTTCTCGATTCCAGAACTCCAGGACCCCAAGGTTGGTGCTCGGGCCCCTGGTGGCATCTTCATGCCCCATCCCTCCCCCCACCCCCCGCCCCGATGACAGGGATGGCCGCGGTAGCAACACTGACACCTCACGGTTCTCGTGCACCTTCAGTGTGCCGGGCAGTTCTGAGAGCTCTCCCTGTGCTGCCTCTGGTCATCTTCACAGAAACAGTGTAGGGTGGTGCTTCTATGATTCTCATTTTACATGTAAGGAAACCAAGGCTTGGAGAGGCTGCATGCCTCTAGAGGGCAACAGTGATGTAGAAAGAGAAGTGCCCTTGCTGGATTCAGAAGATCTGGGCTCTAATGAATATACATATATCATCACAGCAGAAAATTTGAAAAATACGGAAAATCACAAAGCAGAACATTTCGCCTATAATCTCATACCCAGAAATAATCACTTAACATTTTGGTACCTATCTTTCCCCTGTTTTTCCTACACATTTTTTAAATAAAATATTAACGTTCAGATTGATTTGAAACCTGCTTTTCCCAACTTGAAATAGCTCCTAAACATTCAATGTCATTTGTGTCTCTATACCTCCGTTATGCAGATGGACCAATCCTCTGTTTCTGCTCATCTCAGGTGTTCCTGATTTTTTATTTTATAAGCAGCATTGTAATATCCATGTAAACAAAACTTTGTGTGAATCCATGACCCTCTGCTTAATACATACTCCTAGGAGTGGGCTTCTTGGACCAAAAGGAAGAGTATGTTTCGATATACGTCACTCATCTGCCCCCGAAAGCTTGTCCCTCCTTCCACTTCAATCCGCTGTGTGAAAGAAGCATGCTTGTTGCCAAATCCATGTCCTCGAGCTCCCTAAATAGAGAAGCTACAGTCCTGGCTGCCGTCTACCCATCTCACAGTGTTTGGGTGGCCCTTTGAAGATGGACCAGGTGTATTTCATTTTGAGGATGGACTATATCCATTCCTTCATTCAATTCATTCTTACATTTACTCAGTAAGTCAGTGCTACGTGCTGGAAATATAAAGGTGTGGCTTAGTCAGCTTGGGCTGCCATAACAGAACACCATAGACTGGGTGGCTTAAACAACAGACATTTATTTTCTTACAGTTCTGGAGGCTGGAAGTCTGACATCAGGGTGCCAACATAGTTTCTGGTGAGGACGCTCCTCCTGGCTTGCAGACGACCACCTTCTTGCTGTGTCCCCACATGTCAGAGAGAGGGCAAGCTCCAGCTCTCCGGTGTCCCTTTTTATAAGGGCGCTAATCTCATCATTAGGGTCCCACTCTCTTGACATCATTCTAAACCTAATTACCTCCCAAAGGCCCCATCTCCAAACACTACTCACATATGGACTTGGGAGGACACAATTCAGTCCATAGTAAGGTGAATATGACATAGACTTTGGTCTGGTGGAGTTCACAGTCTTTTGGGGTCACAGACACATGAACAGTCCCAGGAAAGCCTAGAAGCTGCAGAAGCAGGGTGCGATTCAGGACCAGGGCTGCTCAGAGGAGGGCCTCACAGTGGAGAGAGGTCTGAACTGCGTCTTACAGGATGAAGAGGTATCTCCCAGGCAGACAGGTTGAGGAAGAGTGTTTCTGGCAGGCAAGATTATATAGGCTCAAAGGGGTTGATGCTTTTGGAATCCTAGGTGTGATTCAATGTGGTAGGAGTGTTGTGGACCATCTGAGGATTGCAGGATACAGGAACACTGGCTGTGAGAGGCCAACCAAAGCAGGAGACCCAGTGGGCATCTCGTCCTTGGACCCCGCATCACCCACTTTGCCATCCAGAGAAAGAGGGAAAACCTGCTGCTTCCCTTTCCTCATTAATCCAAAGTAAAGTCCTCATTCCAGTGGGTCAGGGCCCCTCACAGTTCGGCTGCACCGGTTCTGCCTCTTGAGGTGGTGAGACGAAAGCTGCCAGAATGGCCTGGACCGGCACTGTCACCCCGGGGGGTCACTTCCATCATTGTGTTTTGAGAAATCTCTAAGGTCGCTTTCCTATTGTGATTCTCAGCCGTTATCTCACTCCCCCCGCCCCCCTCCCTGCCCGCCACAGTCCACTTCCGGTGGCTGCTCCGCACTCCGTAGGGAAGGGAGCTCAAGGATGAAAAGGGCTTGACTTCCTTCAAGCTGATTTTGATTTGATTTTTACCAGGACCAAGGGGAGAGAGCAGCCCCTTATATTCAAGTTCCAACAGCGGTTCTCAAACTTTAGAACACATGAGTCCTCAAATGCAGGTTCCAAGCTCTCCTAAGGAGACTGGTTCTCTTGGGCTGGGGCAGGACCCAAGAGTCTGCCTTTTAACCAGCACACTGGGAAATGTGATGCAGGGAGCCCAGGGAGCGCGCCTTGAAAACCACCGGAGCACTGAGTCTTTTGTACTTGCTCTTACCGTTTCCTCCACCAGAGAACAGGGTTATTTGCAAGGGGTTGGAAAGAGAATTAACACTGACTGAATGCCTGTTACGTGCCACACGTTTTGTACGGGTGGTCTGGGTCTTCACCGTAGAGTAAATCACAGAAAGTTTCAGTAACTCACCACAGGTGACACAGCTGGTGAGAGGGCAGAATGATATTACACCTGGCCTGATACGGTCCCAGCAGCATGACCCCCCGAAACGGAGCCTCAGGAGCACCCCACCCTCAGCTGCTGAGGCTCGTTGTCATTTTATCCAGGTCATCACCTTGACACCATCCCGCAACATCACCCTGAAGCCCAAAGAGGTCCGGAAGCTGGAAGTCAACTTCGCCCCGAAGAAGCGTGTCCCTCCCTTCTCCCAAGAGGTGTTCATGGAGTGCATGGGGCTCCTGCGGCCCCTCTTCCTCCTCAGCGGCTGCTGCCAGGCCCTGGAGATCTCCCTGGACCAGAAACATCTTCCCTTCGGAACAGTCGTGTGTCAGACACAAGCCACGCGTCGCGTCCTCATGTTGAACACAGGCGACGTGGGTGCGAGGTAGGAGAGCCCTCTGGGCCTGGATTCCCATTTAACTATCCCAGGACCCTCTAAAGTGGTTAAGATATTGTCCCCATTTCACAGATGAAGTTGAGGCTCAAAGTGGTTATATGACTTGCCAGCAGGGACCCACCCAGGCACTACTTGGGGAACGCTGCCGTCGCCGTGCCCGCTGCGCACCACACACCTGCAGGGGGCACCCTTCACACCGACCTCAGTTGAACAGTGCCCTGAGGCTGTGGTATGGCAGCCTTGGCACTGGAAGCACTGGTCTGCACCATCCACCCTCTGTGTCCTACCTGGACCAAGTGCCAGACCACAGAGGGGGTGACCACACAGGGCCATCGGATCCCAGTGCCACCAAGAATAGGGGCAACTCTCATGTGAAGGGATCATCTCCACCCCCCTGTCAGACCTGAGAGGCAGTGCAGGGAGCAGCTATGGCCACAGTCTCAGGAGGGTTCCAGTCCTGGCCCGACCACATCCTAGCTGTGTGACCTCGGGTACACGTGTAAGCGTGTCCACGCACATGCCCCTCAGTGTGCCACTTCCCACCCTGCTCAGCCCCAAGGGAGAGCCTGGAGATCCCACCCAGGAATGACCTGGCCTTTGTCCCACTGCCTCTGCTTTGCCCAGTAGTCTGAACCTCCCAGCTAAAAGCACAGGCAAAATCTCTTTTCTCAGCAGGACTGAGGACACCCCAAGGATATTAGTAAACTACTTTGTCTCCTTTTGTCATGGAAAAGGTTTAAATGGGATGCCAGAAAATTTGAGCCTCATTTCTCCATCAGCCCGGAAGAGGGCTATATCACCGCAGGCATGGAGGTTTCTTTCGAAGTGACTTACCATCCTACTGAGGTGGGCAAGGAGACCCTCCGTAAAAACTTGCTCTGCTTCATCCAGGGTGGCAGTCCTCTGAGCCTAACCCTGTCTGGAGTCTGCGTGGGACCACCTTCGGTAAAAGAGGTCAGTAGGTGCTGCCCACAGATGGGCCAGTGGCCAGAGTGGGCCCAGCAAGCCCCACAGGAGAACTCAGTCAGGCCTTCTAGAAACAAGTGGCCCTGTTCAAACAGTCCTTGGTGCCCACATCAAACATGTAGACCTGCTCCCTCCTACCACAGGGCCTTCGCACATGCTGTTCCCACCGCTGATATATTCATTTCCCCCTCTTCATCTAGTTAATTCCTATTTATTCTTCAGCTCTCAACTCAAGCATCTCATTCTCAGGGAAGGTTGTATTGACATCTTGGGCTAGATCAAATTCTGTCATAAGCTCTTTAAGTAAGGGGTGAACACCTTTCGCTTTCTCTATGGTTAAAAAGTGGGCTTGGGGGGCTTCCCTGGTGGCGCAGTGGTTGAGAGTCCACCTGCCGATGCAGGGGACATGGGTTCGTGCCCCAGTCCGGGAGGATCCCACATGCCGCGGAGCGGCTGGGCCCGTGAGCCCTGGCCGCTGAGCCTGTGTACCCGGAGCCTGTGCTCCGCAACGGGAGAGGCCACAACAGTAAGAGGCCCGCGTACAGAAAGAAAGAACGAAAGAAGGAAGGGAGGAAGGGAGGAAGGGAGGAAGGGAGGAAGGAAGAAAAAAATGGGCTTGGGTTAATCCTCTGCTAGCCCTGTTCCTGGAAACCTAACAGTGGAAACCTGATAGTTCCTGGCAACACTGCTTATGGTCATAGACACCTGATCTCCATCTCCTGTTGTTTCAACAATGTTATATAAATGGAATCATGCAGTATGCTATAAATGTGTATGTACAAGTCTTGGCAAGAATATATGCTTTCATTTCCTTGGTTAAGTATGTAATAGTGGAATGGCTGGGTCATAGGGTAGGTATATGTTTACCTTTTTAAGAACCTACCAAATTGTTTTCCGAAGTGGTTGTGTCATTTTACATTCCCATCAGCCACGTCTGACATTTCCACTTGTGCCGCATCCCTGCCAATACTTGATATGGTCAGTTTTTTTTTAATTTTAGTCATTCTAACAGGTACGTGGTGATATCTCATTGTGGTTTTTAATTTGCATTTTCCTAACGACTAATGATGTTAAGCATCTTTTCAGGTACTTATTTGCCATCCATATATCTTTTTTGTTGAAGTGTCTGTTCAGATCTTCTATTTTTATTTGGGTTGTTTGTTTTCTTACTATTGAGTTTTGAGAGCTCTCTGTATATTCAGGACACAAGTTTTAAATTTAGATCCTCAGTCTGTTTAGAGTTCATTTTCATATGTAGTGTAAGACAGGAATCAAAATTCATTTTTTTTTTGTACATGGATATCCAGTTCCAGCAGCATTTATTTAATCGATTATCCTTTCTCCACCGAACTGCCTTTGTACTTTGGTCAGAAACCAATTGATAATCTATGTGTGGGTCTCTTGCTAAACTCTGTTCTCGTCCCACTGGTGATCTCTTTGACTCTCTTCACACCACTGCGACATTGTCCACGTTGCTAAGCTCAATGGCTAGTTCTCATGGCTCATCTTACTTGACCTGTCGATAGCATTTGACACCTTGAACAAGCCCCTCCTCTTTCACGCACTTCCTTCATTACATGGCCTCCAGGGTACCACCCTCTCCTGGCTTTCCTCCCACCTTATTAGCTGCTGCTTCTTGTCTCCTCTTCTGATTTTCCTTAACATTGGAACATGCCAGTCAGGAATTAGTCCTGAAATTCCTTCTTTTTTCCTAAATACACTTACTTCTTGATAATTTCATCCAGTTTCTTGGCCTGAAAAAAACATTGCTATACTGACAACACCCAAATATATATAGAGAGAGGTAGATATAGGTAGATAGATAGATAGATAGATAGATAGATATAGATAGATATCTATATATCTATAGATATAGATATATAGATATCTATATATATATATGGCCTGAACCTTTCCTTGAACTCCAGATTTGTAAATTCCACTGCCTGCTTAAGGTGCCTGTTTTCTTCCAGGTGGTGAATTTCACCTGCCAGGTACGCTCCAAGCACACACAGACCATCATGCTTTCAAACCACACCAACCAAACCTGGAATCTGCACCCCATCTTTGAAGGCGAGCACTGGGAGGGGCCCGAGTTCATCACCCTGGAGCCCCATCAGCAAAGCAAGCCCTATGAGATTACCTACCGGCCCCGCACCTTGAATGTGGAGAACCGCAAGCATCAGGTAGGTTGAGCCCCACCTCCCCCACTGTTTTCCTGGCATGGTTGGAGGGAGGAGTTGTGTGAGAGAGAATGTTAAAACAAGAGGGGACCCCACAAATGATATTGGATCCACGGGGAATCATGTCCAAAGCTTATCAAGTCCACAGCTTCCCTTTTCGTCCGTGTATTTTCATGTTTAGGGGATTCTCTTGGAACCAGGGGCTCAGTTCTAAAATGGAGTCCTCAACTAAGCATCAAGCAATTAATACTTAGTTTAAGTGCACAAATAGCATCATAGTGACTGTAATAAAAATGAAAAAAAAAAAGAAGCCACAGTCTTCCACCTCCCCTCCCCAAAAAGAGCTGTTTTCTTCCGTCTTCACTACCAGTCCTTATTCAAATACAGCCATAGCTGCCATCACAGCATCCTCAGTTTTGCATCCTGTTTACTTTTACTTTACATTATATCATGAGCATTTTTCTATTTAACTATGTAATCTTTGTGATAATCATTTTTAACGACTGACTAATATTTCATTGAATGACAGTTCCATAATTTATTTAACATCCCCCAGTTGTTGGATGTTTAAGTTATCTCTAAATTTTCATCAATATAAGTAGTTCTAATATACACATGTATGTATACATGTAACTTTTTCTGCTGTAGGGGTTTTTCTTCAGTAAGTTCCTTGGGATGGGATCCCTGGTTCAAATACACATGAACATTTTTATGACTCTTGGGAACATATCCCCAAGCTGCTTTCCAAAAGTGTTATGCTTATTTGGAGAGCCTCCACTAATCCTGTGCTACTGCCATGCCTGAGAGGTAGCTAATAAAGGCCCCTCTGTGTCATTCTGACCACATTTC
Source organism: Leucopleurus acutus (assembly GCF_964270905.1). Lineage (NCBI taxonomy): Eukaryota > Metazoa > Chordata > Mammalia > Artiodactyla > Delphinidae > Leucopleurus > Leucopleurus acutus. Next base: position 13,861,111 of record NC_139162.1, on the reverse strand, counting down.
TTCTTCTCTTAGGGCACCCTCTTCTTCCCCCTCCCAGATGGGACCGGCTGGCTGTATGTACTGCATGGGACTCCCGAGCTCCCCAAAGCCGTGGCCAATATCTACCGTGAAGTGCCATGTAAGACGCCCTACACTGAGCTCCTGCCAATAACCAACTGGCTGAACAAGCCCCAGAGGTGAGGAAGTGGGGGAGACGGGGGGAGGACTCGCACCGTCGAGCCTAGCCCCTCCCCTGGTCAGGGCCCCTAGAGGACAGTGGGGGCTAAAGAGTCAAAGTTCTGTGCTGCGGCCAGGCATTGCTTAACTGAGCCCCAGAGAGAGTCTCCTGTTCAGCGCTCTCTGTGAGCAGCTGATAACTTGAAAATCTCCTAGAACAGAGCCTGGCACAAAATAAGTGCTCAGTAAATGTTAGCTGTCATTATTATTATCAAAACGATAATTGTGGTTGTTATTGTTGAAAGCCCTGTGTTATCACCTAAGCCACTGGCCAGAGAAGGACGTCCCTTGTACAAGATCCAGAGAGTGGAGGAGAACAGAAGACCTAGAGGAGCTTGAGGCCAACCAGCCTGGTCCCCTTCTTTTATGGAAAAGAAGCCAAAGGCTGGGAGAAGAGAACTGCCTGCTCAGCATAGTGGATAAAGGCCCAGACCCAAGCTGAAATGCTAGTTCTGCCAATAACTAGGCCTTGTTAACTGAGCTGTCATCTTCCTTCTCTCAGCCTCAATTTCTTCCCTAGTAAGATGGAGAGGATAACGAGAGGTACCTCCGACAGACACTGTGAGGACTAAAAGCCTGTAATGTAACACGCGTGGTGCACCGACTCAGTTCTGGCACAAAATAGGCGGTTAGTAAATGGTAGTTACTGTTATTGTTAGTGACAAAGTGAAGATTAGAACCCTGGACCCGTGTGCTTTCCATGAAATCAAGAGTGGAGATGGCACCTTGCCTTCTTTCCTTTGGGCAAACTGTCTCATTTTGTCTGTCCTCTCTTCTTGAACCCCTGTGCTCCCCCAGATTCCAGGTCATTGTGGAAATGTTGAAACCGGAGAAGCCCGACCTAGGTGTCACCTTAAAGGGCCTTGATTATATTGATGTGCTGTCTGCCTCCAAGAAAGACTACAAGCTGAACTTCTTTTCCCACAAGGAGGGACTGTACACAGCAAAGGTATCCACATGTTAAGGGTACTGCCCTGGGACCCCGGAGGTTTGACCCTGAGACTGATGATCCCGTGTTGGGAGTGAAGATGCCCTCTCACAGCCAGCCTAGCGTTATCCTGTTAGGCTGACCATTTAGAGGGACCAGGCAAAGGCATTCAGGATTCCCAGACTCTTCAAGATGAGACCAGATTGCAGGGCTAGCCAGCCAACGTGTAGGTCCATTCCAAGCCTTCAAGGTGGCAGAATCATGAAAATCTCTAAGCAGTAGGTAACAGTGGACCAGCAAACACCAGACCACAAAAATAATAACAAAAGATCCCTTTTCTGAGGGCTTATAGAGTGTCCAGCATCATGCTGAGCCCTTGACACAGCTAGTAACATCAGAGCCAGGATTCAGCTTAGAGCCATCGACTGTAAGACTCCTCAGGGTCTTTCACACGTGAGCGGTTTGTCCTAATTCATTCGTCAATTGAACAAGCATCTCTTGAGCACATGCGCCATATGCTATACACTATGTGCTGGTAATGCAGCAATGATCAAAAGTAGGCACAGTCTCTGTTCTCCTGGAACACACAGTCCAGTGGAGGGAGATGGACATTCATCCAATAATTGCACTATGAATGCATACTTATAAAATGGCCTAAGTGCTGTAAAGAAAAGGAGCATATGGGTCAGTGGCTCACTGAGAGGTCAGGGCTGAAGAGAATTACAGAGGAATTACCCGCTTACAGGTGGTACTTGAAGCCAAGATGGAGGATGGAACCACCTAGGGAAAGATTTTAAAGTGAAAAAGTAGCACGTGAGCACAAAGAAACGGCAAGAATAAAAGGCAATAATAACAAGTACTGGCAAGGGTGTGCAGAACATGAATCCTTCACGCAGTGCTGGTGGGAGTGTAAATAGTGCAGCTGCTTTAGAAGAAAGTCAGGCAGTTCCTCAAATGGATAAACGTAGAGTCACCATAGAATTCAGCAATTTATACCCAAAATAGGTGAAAACATACGTCCACACAAAAACCTGTACATAAATGTTCATAGCATCATTATTCATAAAAGCCAAAAAATGGAAACAACCTAAATTTCCATCAACTAGTGAATGGATAAATACAATGGAATATTATTTGGCAATAAAAAGTAATGGGGGGCTTCCCTGGTGGCGCAGTGGTTGAGAGTCCACCTGCCGATGCAGGGGACACGAGTTCGTGCCCTGGTCCGGGAAGATCCCACGTGCCACGGAGCGGCTGGGCCCGTCAGTCATGGCCGCTGAGTCTGTGCGGCCAGAGCCTGTGCTCCGCAACGGGAGAGGCCACAACAGTGAGAGGACCGCGAACCGCAAAAAAAAAAAAAAAAAAAAAAAAGTAATGGGAACAAAGTACTGATTCATGCAACACTGAAATTAACGCTGAAAACATTATGCTAAGTGAACGAAGTCAGTCACAAATGGCCACATATTATATGATTTTGTTTAAATGAAATGTCCAGAATAGGCAAATCTATAGGAACAGAAAGTAGACTAGTGGTGCATAGGACTATAAGGGATGGATTTGGGGAAGTGGGAATGATTGTTACTGGGGACAGGGCTTCTTTTGGGGGTGGTGAAAATGTTCTAAAATTGAGTGTGGGGATGGTTGGATCACTTTGTGAATGTATTAAAAAAGCACTAAATTGTACACTTTAAATGGGTGAATTGTATAGCATGTGAATTGTACCTCAATAAAGCTGAAAGGAAATATGAGACATAAAATATATATCAAGAGGTTCTAATACCCATCTAATAGGAGCTCCCGAAACAGAAAAATAAGATAATAAAAGGAAGAAAATACTCTATGAAATAATTGAAGAAAAAAAATGTCCAGAGCTATTTGACAAAGTCTGAGTCTTCTAACTGAAGGAACCCACCAAGTTGCCAACCAAGGAAAAACAGACTCACATCTAAGTACATGAGAACAAAATTTCAGAAAACTGGGATAAAAGAGAAAGTCCTAAATAATTCTAGAGAAAATAGATGGAAGTAATATTCACAATAACATCAGATTTCTCATGGCAACACTGAATACCAAAAGCAATAGGGTAATCTATTCAAACTGTTTAGAATGACTTTCAATTTCGAATGCTTTTTCCAGACAAGACTATCATGAGAGCAAAATAAAGACACTTTTAAACATGCAAAGACTCAAAGTAACCAACCCATATACACAATCCCTATCTGAAAGAAGTGCTACAAAATTTAAAAATTTTCTTTTTCTCTTTTTATAATTTGTACACAATTTATGTTTACGTTAACAGATACAGTGGAAAATATGAAACATTAATTCTAATTAGCAAAATGATTCCTCTTGTAAATGAATCCAAGAGGAAAGTACAGGATACAATGAACAAAGAATCAAAATTAAGTTGATAGGTAATTTCAAATAATTGTTGAAAAGAAATCTGAAATTAATATTTCATGTGACCTCAATATAGGAAATAGCAAGGGGAGGGATAAAATAAGGCAATGAAAAAAATTTTCTTTCGTTTGGAAGCAAATGGGGAGGTAAGAGATTTTCTCATTCATAGAGAAGGGTAGGAAGAGAATTAGAGCTATTTGTAAACTGTAGGTATGAACAGAAAAATACCAGTAAATATATTTATTAAAATACAAGTGAAGGGACTTCCCTGGTGGTGCAGTGGTTAAGAATCTGCCTGCCACATGCCGCGGAGCAACTAAGCCCGTGAGCCACAACTACTGAGCCTGCGCTCTAGAGTCTGTGCGCCTAGAGCCCGTGCTCTGCAACAAAAGAAGCCACTGCAATAAGAAGCTTGTGCACCACAACGAAAAGTAGCCCTGGCTCGCCGCAACTAGAGAAAGCCCATGCACAGCAATGAAGACCCAACGCAGCCAAAAATATAAAGAAAGAAATAAATTTATTTTTTTAAAAATAAATAAAATACAAGTAAAATTTTAGGTAAAAATGACAACAAACCCAGATCACAGGATCTCTTTACAGTAACATATATACTGAAATGAACAATAACAACCTAAAAGTGTTTTAAAAGTCAAAAATACTTTTGCTTCCAGTTACGTTGGAGTAACTAGACCCTCACTATAAACAACCATAAAACTGGACAAAATATCTGAGGTAACTCTTCTTAGGCCTCGGACAACAGTCAGCACAACATTGCAGTCCATCAGAGAGAAGAGAAACCTATGCAGTGAGTCCTGTGATTGTCCTCTCTGGCTTGGGACAATTTCCTGACTGCTGTGTTGTCAGCTCTAGAGCAACTACTAAAAATCTATTATTTAAAAATATAGGTAAGAAGCCAGTAGAGGAAATAAAATATATTACAAAAGATTACACATTGATCCAAAAGAAGGCAGGAAAGTAGCAAGCAAGGAATGAAAAAATAAGAGACAAATGGAAAAGAAATAGCAAAAGGGCTGACTTCAACCCAAACACATAAATGATTGCTTTAAATGTAAAAGACTGAACACTCCAATTAAAATACAGAGGGTATCAGAGCACTCTCAATTTAAAGAAGGAAGAGATTGAAAGTAAAAAGGCAGGTATGTAAAGAACTATTACCACCTACTGTAATAAGATAAACAGCTCAAGGTATTAAAAAAAGCAAAAAACTGGAGTAGACTCTACGTCACAGAAGTAAATATGTGAATGACCAAGAAGCGCATGAGAAAATGCTCAACATCATTAGTCATCCAGGAAAAGAACTGAAAGAGGGGAGCAGCTTATCAACAGGTCAGACACAGGGGTGAGGGGACAACGCACTGCAGTTACAAGTGTGAGCTCTGGAGTCAGGCCAGCGTGGGTTCTAATCCTGGTTCTGATACTACTCTGCAGGTGATAAGATAATAACTTGCTAAGCCCGTTTGCTCATGTTTAGAAAAACCAGTGACGGAAATAGTCATGTTGCCTACAAGCTGTATGAATTAAATAAGTATTTCCAGTGCCTAGTACACAGTAATCAAGTGTTAGATGCTATCATTATCATTATTGTTATTATTAACTATTCCAGCAGCAGCAGGAATTGGAGTGAAGCCCACCACAACATGAACCTCTTGAGGTCTTGCTTGTTCTCCAGGGCCACTCAGCTGTCCCCACTGGGGACACCATCTTCAGCACTAGACGGTGCTGCGCTAGCCTCTCCTAAAGCAACCCAGGCTCCTTCATGCTCTCTCACCTGGGAGAAGCCAGAGCGGAATACCTGAAGAGAAGGGCTGGCTGGCAGGGTTCACAGGGGCTGGGAGGGCCTGTGTCAGCCTGGTCCCTGTGCTTCACGCACTGCAAACAGGGAGAAGGATCGTGTAGACGGCGGAGGACCCTGGGCTAACCCCTCTGCTCTGCCCCACTTCCTCCCACTCTCTCTGTGAACCCAGGTGATCTTCCGAAACGAGGTGACCAACGAGTTCCTATACTACGTGGTGAGTTTCAAGGTCATCCCTTCAGGCATCATCAAAACCATCGAGATGGTGAGCCCTGTCCGGCAAAGCACGTCGGCCTCCATCAAGGTGGAGAACCCCCTGCCCTACTCGGTGACCTTCTCCACGGAATGCAGGGTGCCCGACATCAGCCTGCCCTCCCAGTTTGTGGTGCCGGCCAACTCTGAGGTATGGCCCTGCCTGCCAGGGGCTCCCCGCCCCCATATCCGTGCTGGAGGCTCCGCCCAGGGGGCCTCTGGATCCACGTTCTGCATCCCTTAGTTGGGCCAGCCTTGGCGGTGGTCGGGAGGGCAAGGGATGATCGACTGGTCGACAGCGCTCCTGTTCTCTCCTTTCCTCTGCTGCCCAAGTCCTCACATAAACCAGGGCCACATAGAGCTTCGGTTCAGGCATGTAAAAGGGACTTGTCTCTATTATGTGTTTGTTTGCCTTGCTCAAATTTAAAATATTCTTCTTGTTTTTCCTAATTACAAAAGTCACATAGAATATATGTGGTGAAAAGGACAGCAAGGGACACATAATAGTGTGTCGAGTGTCCAACACACACATTTGTCTATGTGCTTGTTTATGCGCAGACCACTTCAGGGAGGCGGCCCAAGAAGACTTTGACAGTGGTTGGGCAGACATGGCCCGGAGTTATGAACTGGTGGGAAGATAAATGCTCTTTTCATCAGTTTGTCACTCCAAACTCTCACTGTCCGGATTCCATCAAAATCTCTTCTGTTTCCCCAACTTCAGCCCACCAGGCCTGTTCCCTGCACTCCCACTCCGTCTCTTCCTTCACTTTCAGAATCTAGTTATCTGTTTTGTTCTTCAGAGAGAGTCTCCATGCCCTTTATTCTATTGTATTTTTATATTTTTCACTGTGAACGATACAGAAAAGTATATAAAACATACATATACATATATGTATGTGTACATATAAACATGTATATGCATGCAAACATGTTTGTTTAAACAAAAAATTATGAAATAAATATCTGTTAAACCAATACCCAGGCCAAGAAATTAAAACTTGCCACCTCCCCAGACACCCCTCTCTCCCTGACTCCTAAAAGTTGCCACTATCCTTATTTTGTAATGATCGTGTCTTGCTGTTAAGCAATATAGTTTAGTTTTGCCTGTTTTTGAACTTTATGCAAAAGAAATCATACTATATACATTCTATAATGTTTTATTTCTTTCGCTCAGAGTTCTGAATTGTGACGGTCCTCCATGCCGTTGCCCACAGCTGAGGTTCATTCATCCTCACCGCTGTAGACTATCCTAAATGACTAGACCACAATTTAGATATCCATCCTACTATGGCCAGACATTTGTGTTGGTTTCAACATTTGGCTGTCGTGGAAAATGCTGCTATGGTTCTTTTTGCACAAGCGCCCTCTTGATGCACATGCGCCTGTATCTCTCCACAGTGTACACCCGGGAGTGGAATCCCTGGGTCATAGGATGTGCCTGCCTCTAACTGCCAATCAGTAGATAACTGCCAATCAGCAATGCGAGTTCACCAACCCGTGGTATTGTCAGAATTTTTTAAAGTTTACCAATCTGATAGACTCCTCATAAACTGATAACTCCCTTTTTACATACAGATTGATTTTAGTTGGGTAATAGTCTGTGTAGGAGATTTGCCTCTGTGCTCATGAATGAGAATGGACCACAGTTTTCCTTCCTCATACTCTTTGTTCAGTTTGGGTGTCACTTTTGCTAATTTTCTCACTTTCTCAATTCTGTGAAAGAGTTTATAAAAGATTGAAATTATGTCTTCTTTGAACTCACTGGTGAAGCCACTGAGAACTGGTGTTTTCTTTGTGGGAAGATCGTCTACTACTGATTTAATTCTTTCAGTGGGTTATTGGACTATTTAGATGTTCTGTTTCTTCTTGAGTCAGTAATAAGAGCCCTTCCATTTCATCGATATACTGAAAATATTGGTATAACATTGTTACTATCCTCTTATTACCTTTTATTTTGTTTTTTGATTTTTTTGGTACTCAAAAAACCCTCATTTTTTAAAATTAATTTTTATTGGAGTATAGTTGCTTTACAATGTTGTGTTAGTTTCTGCTGTACAGTAAAGTGAATTAGCTATACATATGCGTATATCCCCTCTTTTTTGGATTTCCTTCCCATTTAGGTCACCACAGAGCATCAAGCAGAGTTCCTCTGCTTCTCATTAATTATCTGTCGTATACATAGTAGTGTATATATGTCAATCCCAGTCTCCCAATTCATCCCACCCCCGGTATCCATACATCCGTTCTCTACATCTGTGTCTCTATTTCTGCTTTGCAAATAAGTTCATCTGTATCATTTTTCCAGATTCCACAAATAAGTGATATTATATGATATTTGTTTTCCTCTTTCTGACTTACTTCACTCATTCTCTAGGTCCATCCATTTCTCTGCAAGTTGCACAATTCCGTTCCTTTTTATGGCTGAGTAATATTCCATTGTATATATGTACCACGTCTTCTTTATCCATTCTTCTGTTGATGGACATTTAGGTTGCTTCCATGTCCTGGCTATTGTTAATAGAGCTGCAATGCACATTGGGGTGCATGTGTCTTTTTGAATCGTTTTCTCAAGGTATATGCCCAGTAGTGGGATTGCTGGATCATATGGTAGCTCTATTTTTAGTTTTTTAAGGAACCTCCATACTGTTCTCCATAGTGGCTGTATCAATTTACATCCCCACCAACAGAGCAAGAGGGTTCCCTTTTCTCCACACCCTCTCCAGCATTTATTGTTTGTAGAGTGTTTGATAATGGCCATTCTGACTGGCGTGAGGTCATACCTCATTGTAGTTGTGATTTGGAGTTCTCTAATAATTAGTGATGCTGAGCATCTTTTTGTGTGTTTATTGGCCATCTGTATGTCTTCTTTGGAGAAATGTCTATTTAGGTCTTCCACCCATTCTTCGATTGAGTTGTTTGTTTTTCTTGATATTGAGCTGCATGAGCTGTTGGTATATTTTGGAGATTGATCCCTTGTCATTTGCTTTGCTTGCAAATATTTTCTCCCATTCTGAGGGTTGTCTTCTCGTTTTATGGTTTCCTTTGCTGTGCAAAAGCTTTTAAGTTTAATTAGGTCCCATTTGTTTATTTTTGTTTTTATTTTCACTACTCTAGGAGGTGGGTCAGAAAAGATCTTACTGTGATTTATGTCAAAGAGTGTTCTGCCTATGTTTTCCTCTAAGACGTTTTATAGTGTCCAGCCTTACTTTTAGGTCTCTAATCCATTCTGAGTTTATTTTTGTGTATGGTGCTAGGAGGTGTTCTGATCTCATTCTTTTCCATGTAGCTGTCCAGTTTTCCCAGCACCACTTAGTGAAGAGAGTGTCAAAAGAAGCTTCATTTCTAATTTAGCTTTCTGACGCTGTGCTTTTGCCTTCAATACTTTATCAACGATTTTCTTCTCCTCAGTAAGGAGAGCATGTTTGATCCTGTCACTGACACATTTAGCACACAGGGAGCTACCAGAGGCCCGGCTGACGTGTTTTTTCATTTTAGACAACCTCATAAGAACTTTAGGTCTCACAGCACGAATCTTATTACCTTTTTTATGTGACGTCCCCTTTTCATTTCTAATATTGGTGATTGTGCCTTCTCTCTTTGTTTCTTGATCAACCTTGCTAGAGGTTTCTCAACTGTTTTTTTTTTTTTTTCCCCAGAAAAGCATCTTTGGGCTTTGTTGTTACACTCTATCGTACGGTTGCTTTCTAGTTGATTGATTTCCACTCTTATCTTTGTTATTCCCTTCCTTCTGCTTCCTTTGGGTTAGTGTTGCTTTAACTAATTTCAAAGATAAACACTTAGGGGATTAACTTGTAGTCTTCTTTATTTTCTAATATACACACTTAAGATTATAAATCTCCCACTAAGTACTGCTTTAGCTGCAGCATACAAGTTTTTATATTTATATGTAGTATTTTTTATCATTAAGTTCAAAAGTGTTCTAATTTTCACTATTATTAATACTTATTTTTTGACTCCTGGTTTATTAGAAGTTTCTTAATTTTCAAAGATGTGGATTTTTCTAGTTACCACTTTTTAAAATTATTTTGTGGTCAGAGAATATATTCAATATTATTTCAGTACTCTAGAATTTTTTTAGACATGCTCTATGGCCCAATATAGTCCTTTTTTAAAATCCTCCATCTCTTTTTGAAAAGAATGTATTTGCTGTTTTGTTGTTCAGTTTTCTTTACCCTTACTGATAGTTTTGTCTGCTTGTTTAATCAGTTTTAGGAGAGTATATTAACATATACTACTATGATTGTGTATCTATCTTTGTAGTTCTGTCATGTTTTGCTTTATGTATATACTTTGAAGCTATATTACTAGTTAAATAAAAATTATAATATCTTTCTGGTGACTTGAAACTCTTTTCATTATAAACTGATCTTCCTTGTCTGTAGTGACACTTTTTGCCTTAAAATCTATTTTGTCTAATATTAATATAGGTTTCTTTTGGTTAGCATTTGCATGGTGTGGGGTTTTTTTAATCATCATACTTTCAATCTTTCTCTATCTGTATGATCTAAACGTGTCTCTTGTAAACGGTGTACAGATGAGATGGATTTGGTTTTTTAACCCAGTCTAGCAAGGCTTCCTTTTCACTTGAGCATTCACATCATTTATATTGAGTGTAAATAGTGACGTATTCAGGTGTACATGCAAATCTGTACTTTCTGTTTATCTTATCTGTTCTATGTTTTCTTTTTCTCTTTGTTTTGTAGTGATCTCTTCCTGGCATGTCTTCATTGTCTATAGCAATATTATTCTGCTCATCATTCACCTTTTTTATTCCTTTTCTGTTGTTCATTCTAACTTTTTCCATGCTTTTAGAAGGAAAAGGGGGCCCTGGATACCTTTTGTAGCTTCACGTAACTAAGATTCTCTCTTCTGTTGTTACCACAAATATTTTTTAAAATACAGCTTTGTACTTTTTAGGGTTTTTTTTTCTTTTTTCTCCCCACCTTTATCTGAGCTTTATCTTTCCTTTGCCCTAAGTGTCTCAGTCACAGTCAAATAGATTCTACTCTCAAAGGTTTCTCTCAGCACAAGGTTTTGTCTTAGAAGGTAGTTAAAGTAACTTGGTTTTAAGCTGCCCCACGTCACCCAATCTTATTGTGACATGTTTGCAGTTAGCGATAAACTAGAGCCTGAGATCATCCTTCCAGCTTAGGCTGCTGTTGTCAGTTGTCCCGTCGAGTTTCCCAGGTTGAGTGGGACCCTCCATCTAGGGTGATTCTCTGGCTCTCAGACTGATGTTCCTTTGCTCTCTCTCCCACTCCTCCCAGACAGTGGCTTACTCACACCAGTCTCATGGCTGTGAGTAATCAGCCCTACTCACCCATCTTTTGGAGTTGGTAGCTTATCTTTTCACTTAGTTATGTTATAGATGTTGTCGTTAAGCTGGTTGGTCTGAGTGTTTTGTGGGGGTTTGGGAAGACTGTGCAGCGGCTTGCTCAAAACCTGACTGGTTTTAATGTATGACGTGAGGCAAGAGTCAAGTTTCCTTTTTCTCCAAGTGAATATAAATCATCTCAGACTGTGTTACTACAAAGACCGTCTTTTCCGCACTGATTTACACGGCCATTTGTGAAATAAATCAAGTGTCCATATATGCATGGATCTGTTCTAGGTTTCCTATAATATAATAATGACTCAATTTCTGAACTTGTACCAATACCATGGCATCCTAATTATTACAGTTTTATAGTATAGTTTGATATATGGCCAAGCAAGCAATCACTCTAGCTTTATATTAAGACTTAATAATCTCTTATATTCTTTTTTTTCAAGAGTACCTTGGCAAGAATAGCATTGCATTTTTGGCCCTTTGCATTTCCATATATATATTTAAATCAGCTTGTCAAGTTCCTTAAAAAAAAAAAAAACTCTGTTGGGATTTTGATTGGGATTAAATTAAGTCTATAGATTATTTTAAGAATGTATAAGTTTTCTGGGGTATTCCCTGGTGGTCCAGTGGTTAAAACTCCACGCTTTCACTGTCAAGGGCCTGGGTTCAATCCCTGGTTGGGGAATTAAGATCCCACAAGTTGCGTGGTGCAGAAGGAAAAAAAAAAGAATGTATAAGTTTTCTGTTGATCCACAACAAATTATTCCAAAACTCAGCAACTTAAAACAACAGACATTTATTACCTCCACAGTTTCTGAGGATCAGGAATCGAAGAGCAGCTGCCTAACCGGGTGGTTTTGGCTCAGGCGCTTTCATGAGGATGTCAGTTGTCAGCCAGGACTCTAGGCATCCCTAGGCTTGACTGGGGCTGGATAATCTGCTTCCAAACTCACTCATGTGGTTGGTTGTTGGAAAGGTCCTAGTTCCTTGCTGGCTGTTAGCTGGAGGCTTCAGTTCCTCACCGTGTGGCCTCTCCCGCGAGCTGCTTTCAACGAGGCAGCTCACGTACCTAAGAGTGAACGATCTAAAAGAAAGTGAGGGGACTTCCCTGGTGGCGCAGTGGTTAAGAACCCGCCTGCCAATGCAGGGGACCCAGGTTTGATCCTGGGCCGGGAAGATCCCACATGCCACGGAGCAACTAGGCCCATGCACCACAACTACTGAGCCCGCACGGCACAACTACTGAGCCCGCGTACCACAACTACTGAAGCCTGCATGCCTAGAGCCCGTGCTCTGCAGCAAGAGAAGCCACCGCAATAAGAAGCCCGCACACCGCAACGAAGAGTAGCCCCCGCTCACCGCAACCAGAGAAAGCCCGCGCGCAGCAACGAAGACCCAACGCAGCCAAAAATATTAAAAATTAAAAAAATAAAAGAAAGTGAGGCAGCAAAGAAGAAAGAGCATGCACAAGACAGAAACCACAGTCTTTTCCTCTTAATCCCAAAAGTGACACGCCATCTCTTCTGCCACATACTTGTGGTCACATAGGCCAACCTGGTTCAGTGTGGGAGAGGACTATACAAGGGTGTGAATACCAGGAAGTAGGGGTTACTGGGGGCCATCTTGGAGCCTGTCTGTCATAGGGGAGAATTTGAATCTTTATAGTATTGAGATTTCCAATCCATGAGCAAATCTCCATTAAGTCTTCTTTAATTTCTCTCAATAATGTTTTTTTGTTTTCTACGTAGAGGCTTTACTCATCTTTTGTTAGATTTATTTCTAGGTTTTGTATATTTTGATGCTGTTATAAATAGCATCTTTTTAAATTTTCATATTCTAAATATTTGTTGCAATCATTTAGAAATGTAACTGATTTTTGTATATCACCTTTTACCCAAACAGCTTATAAATAAAATTCACTTAATAATAATTTAAATTGTAGATTCTTGTATTTTGTACATGTACAACCATATCATCTGTAAGTAATTACAATTTTGTTTCTTCCGTTCTAAACCTTTTCCTTTAAGTACTTTTTCATGCCTTATAGGGCTATCTAGGACCTCCAGAACAATGTTGACCAGAAAGGCAACAGAAGGCATTATCTTGTTGCTGATCTTGAAGGGAAAGTTTTCAAAGTTTCACCATTTATTATGATGTTTGTTTTGGGTTTCTTATAGGTACCCTTTATCAGATTAAGGGTATCTCCTTCTATCCCTAGTTTGCTAAGAGCTTTCTTAAAAACACTATGAATGGATGTTGAGTTTTATCAAATACTTTTACTGCATCTATTGAGATGCTCCTTTGATTGTTTTCCTTTTAATTTGTTAATGTGGCAACTGATTGGTTTTTCCAGTGTTAAACCAACTTTTCATTCATGGAATAAGCCCAACTTAGTCATGTAGTATTCTCTTTTTTATATGTTGCTGGATCAGTTGGATAACATTTTTATTAGACATTTTGTATATATGTTCAGTAGGGAAACTAGCATCCAATTTTCCTTTCTCCTTGTTGGATTCTGATGTCAAGTTGAGGTAGGTTTCCTCTTTTTCTTTTCTCTGGAAGAACTTGTGGAATATTAGATTGGTAGAACTTAAAAGTAAAGCTTTGTGATCTGGAATTTTGTTAAGGGAAATTTTTTTTATTTATTTATTTATTTTTTTTATTTATTTTTTTTTATTTTTTATTATTTATTTATTATTTATTTTTATTTATTTATTTATTATTTATTTATATTATTTATTTTTATTTATTATTATTTATTTATTTTTTATATATATATAAAATATATATATATAAAATAAATATATATATATATAAAATATATATATAAAATAAATATATATATATAAAATAAAATATATATATATAAAATAAAATATAAATAAATATATTTATATATATAAATATATTATTTATAAATATATTATAATATATATATTTTTATATATATATAATATATATATAATATATATTATATATATATTATATATATATAAATATATATATATATTTATATATATATAAATATATATATATTTATATATATATTTATATATATAAAAATATATATATATTTATATATATATTTATATATATAAAAATATATATATGTATAAAATATATATATATAATAAAAATAAATATATATATATTATATATTATTTATAAATATATTATATATTTATAAATTTTATATATATATTATTATAAATATTTATAAATATATTATATATATAAATATATATTATATATATAAATATATTTATATATATATAAAATAAATATATATATATAAAATAAAATATATATATATAAAATAAAATATATATATATTTTATATATATATTTTATATATATATTTATATATTATTATTTATTAAATATTATTTATTTTATTTATTTATTTATTATTTATTTATATTATTTATTATATTATTTAATTATTTATTTAATTAATTTTTTATTATTTATTATTATTTATTTATTTAATTATTATATTATTTAAATATTATATTTATTTATATTTATTTATTATTTATTTTTATTATTTATATATTTATATATTTTTTTATTTTATTTTTTTTTATTGATTAAATATCTTTCATGGTTATAGGACTATATGGGTTTTCTTTATCTTTTTGAGTCTGTTTCTGTAATTTATATTTGTTTATACATTTGTCCATTTTCATCCAAATTTTTTTAATTGTAAGATCATGTAAATTTTTGTACTGTATTCTCTGTTAAACATCTACAGTAATCTTAGTGATATCCTCTTTATTTTATTGTTCAGGAAGAAGTAGTTTTCTTTTTTTTTTTTTTATAAATTTAATTTATTTTATTTTTGGCTGCACTGGGTCTTCATTGCTGCATGCGGACTTTCTCTAGTTGTGGCGAGCAGGGGCTACACTTCATTGTAGTGCACGGGCTCCTCATTGCAGTGGCTTCTCTTGTTGCGGAACACGGGCTCTAGGTACACGGGCTTCAGTAGTTGTGGCTCACGGGCTTAGCTACTCCATGGCGTGTGGGATCTTCCCAGACCAGGGCTCAAACCATGTCCCCTGCATTGGCAGGTAGATTCTTAACCACTGCGCCACCAGGGAAGCCCAGAAGTAGTTTTTTTTAAAAAAAAAAACAAAAACAATACCTACTCATGATAAAAACAAAATTTTAACCCTACAAAAGTACATGAAATAGAAAGTAAAAGTCCCCACAGTCCCATTTCCCCCATCCTAAGATAACTACTGGTAACAATTCGACATACCCTTGTCTCTTTTCTGTACATACATAGACATAATCTTCTTCACAAAAATAAGCTCATATACATTTCTAGAGCTTTATATACATTTCTAGAACCTTCTTTCTTGCACTTAAAATATTACCAGCACCTTTTATTTCAACGCTTAGAGCTTTGCCTCTTCCTTTGTAATGGCTACGTAATATTCCACTGACGTGAATAAAGAATACTTTATTTACCCAGTCTCTTACTGCTAATGCATTTGAATTGTTTCCCTTGTTTTGCTATTATAAGCAGTACTCCTTGGTTCTTGTTTTGTTTTGCTTTGGATGATAATAGAGGAAGGAGAATGCCTCCCCCAAATGATGATAGAACCCAGGAAACTGTTCAGAGATGGGCTACGAGCAAAGAAAGAACTGCCTGACCTTCAGCCCTCCTGCCCCTCCAGCCCACCCACCCCCATCTCCATAATTATGCTTCTCAAGAGAGGATCCAGTACCTTTTTTTAGATTCAAAGAGATTCCAGATATAGAAATACCCAGACTAGGGAAAGGTAGAAGGGGTCCATAGGAGGAAAAGTGGGCTGGTTTGGACAGAGGTCCCCCAGGCTCAAGGTCAGTATGAGCATCTGCTACCAACCTGCTGTGAGGTCACCGGGGGGCAGAGGATGGGTCAGACGTTCAGCGTCACCCGAGCCTTCATCTTCTATTGCAGGGCACATTCTCATTTGAATTCCAGCCCTTGAAAGCTGGAGAAACCTCCGGGAAACTAACACTGCACAACAGTGATTTGGGTTACTACCCATATGAGCTCAGTTTGAAGACCACGCCAGCACTGCCTGAAAAGCCTGTCCACTTCCAGGCTGTTCTCGGCAGTGGCCAGAGCATCTTTGCCAAGTTCACCAATTACGCCCGGCAGAAGACAGAATACTACTGCAGGGTGAGCAGCCCCTGCCTCACCCTCTGCCCTATGCTTTCCAGAAGTCTGGGCTCCAAAATAATGGGAGGGGGACACGGCGGGTGCAGAAATGTGAAACTCAGACTCAAGTGCTTTATCTAGTTGGAAACTCCCAGCTAGAAACAAAGAGTACCAGGCCTGGGTTCTTCCTCACAGACTTTCTAGCGTAACAAGCTGGGGTTGGGGTAGGGGGAGTTTTGCTTCCCACAACATACTCAGTGGTCAGTACAGTGAGACGACAGAGCTTAGTGGTCATGAGTATCGGCTGTGGAATCCAGCAGACCTGGATTTGAATCCTGGCTTCACCGTTTACTCTTTGTATGAATAGTTTACTAACACTCTCACGGGATAGCTGTCAGGATTTTTAAATAGGTATATAAAACTAATCCTGGCCCATAGTAAGTGTTCCATATGTGTTAGCTATTAAATCAGTGTGAATATAGGATTAACTACTGAAACAGAAAGCCCCGCAAACCAACAAAATAGTAGTTTATTCCTCTCTCAGATAGCAGTGTGGGCATAAGCAGTTTGGGCTGGAATGGCAGCTCCGTGACATCAGGCACCCAGACCCTTCTTTCCTGATGCTCTTCCCTCTATAGGGAGTTGCTGCGGTGCACACAGACCAAGATGGTTTACTGTGACATCCACATTGCAGCCAGCTACCTGGGGAAAACAGGGAAGCTGCATACATCACTGCCACTCACATTCTACTGAAGAAAACTTCATGTGACCACACCCAGCAACAAGGGGAGCTAGGAGTGTAGCCTTACACTGGGTGGCCGTGTGCCCAGTTATCATCAGAGTCTCATGGCCATGGTCACAAGGCATAGGCTCTATTTTTAACTGAGGTATAGTTGATGTACAGGATTTTATAAGTTCCAGGTGTACAACGTAGTGATTCATGAATTTTAAAGAGGCATAGGCTCTTGATCATCCCCATCCGTCAGGAGAAGCCTGGTTATTCTGTGGTAACAAACAGCCCCAACATCTCAGTAGCTTAAAACAACAAAGGTTTGCCTCCCATTCGTGCTTCTCTATCCAGGGAAGGTCAGCAGGGGACTCTGCTCATCACAGCCACCCAGGGATCCAGGCTGAGGGGCAACCACTATCTCAGATGTTTCCAGTCATAGCAGCAGAGGAGTGAAAAGACCCCAGAGGGACTTGCTCTGGCAAATAAAGGCTCTAGTGTGGAAGGGACACCTTGCACTTCTCCTCTCAACTTATTGTCCAGAACTAGTCCCAGCCGTCCACGAGGAGCCAGAGTCTCCGGTCCTCCAGGGGCAGTGGAAGGAAAGAAGCACGGGATACGGGGGGGCAGCACCCAGGACTGCCGCCCATATCATCCCGCTGTGTGTCTGTTTAACATCTCTTGGCCTTGGTTTCTTTGTAGTAAAACGGGGATAAACTAGTAACACCTACTCTTCAAGGGAGTTTTAAGGGCACAGCTTTTGTATAACCTGCCCGTCCTCACGCAAGCGTAGGTTGCTCATGTCGGAGGGTGGAGGGCTGGGGACGGACGTGAACTGCTGGTTTGCTCTTCAGAGTCCTGGGTGAGCCGAGCGCGTTTGTTCTCCTTTCAGACCGACTGTCCAGACTTCCACACGGAAAAGTTCATCTCCGCGGCCCCCGGGGTGCAGGGCGGCACCGAGGCGAGTGTGGAGGTGTACTTCGAGCCCAGCCGCCTGGGCGAGAGCAAGGGCATCCTGAGCCTGTCATCGCTCGTGGGTGGCGAGTACATCATCCCCCTCTTCGGAGTGGCTCTGCCGCCCAAGCCGCAAGGCCCCTTCCTGATCCGAGCCGGGTGCAACATAGTCATCCCCTTCAAGAACGTCTTCTACCACCCGGTCACCTTCTCCTTCACGGTGGAGAACCCGGCCTTCTCCGTCCGCGCCATAGACTCCGTGAAGCCCAAGAAGATCAACAACATCACGGTCTACTTTGGAGGAAACCCATCAGGCAGCAAAACACCCATCACCAGCAAGCTGATTGTAGCCTGCCCTCCCGGCGAAGGCAGCGACACTGGAATTAAATGGGTTTATTACCTGAAGGGGATCACCCCCTAGTGGGAACCAGGGCCCGCGGCATCATGGAAAAGCCGTCTCCTCAGCCTTAATACCTATGTGTGGTTCTAGCCCTGCGAAGAATAGAGAAAATAATCAGAATTCTAAAGGTACTGTTTTATCCTCCAGTTCAATTACAGGGGCACTTATTTCCGCATTATATGAATTCCAGATATCTGTATGAAATATAGATATTCCATATTAAACATGGTAACTACACGAAACAGCTATATTTTACTTGACAAGGGCAAGTCTCTTCATTTAGTTTCTTAATATATCTCCAAAGCCCAAGCACTATGTAATAATGCTCATGTTTAATAAGATGACACAGGTCTTACACTCATGACCTTCCATCATACAGCACTTAGCAGTGTATGACTCTGGGGCCCCTTTTTTTTTTTGCGGTACGCGGGCCTCTCACTGCTGTGGCCTCTCCCGTTGCGGAGCACAGGCTCCGGACGCGCAGGCTCAGCGGCCACGGCTCACGGGCCCAGCCGCTCCGCAGCATGTGGGGTCCTCCCGGACCGGGGCACGAACCCGTGTCCCCCGCATCAGCAGGCGGACTCTCAACCACTGCGCCACCAGGGAAGCCCACCGCAGTTTCTTTTTAAAACCCATGGCTTTTTAAAGTCATGACTCTACTTTGACATGGTATCTTATTCTGCTTTCACATAAAAGTCAAATAAGTCACTACTTTCAAAGCAGTGAGCAGATACATTAGGGCAGTTATTGCAGGGACAGAGGTCGGGATGCTCCCTCCGTCTCTGAATCCCGTATCTGTTTCCCAGAGAAAGTTCTCGCTGAAGGTCAGGTCCTGGAGGGATGCTAATAGACACCCCAGTTCCCCACCCCCAGCCCTGTGCACAGCACTCAGCCTATGGAGCAGTGATTCTCCACCTAATTCTGGTCCAGACCCCACCTCCCCAAATACTGTTTTAATCTGTCTGGGGAGGGACATGGCATCATTTCTTTTCAGCTTGTGTGGCAGTGTTGAGAACCAGTGCTACAGATCAAAACCCACCTGGCCATTAATGGTGCAACCAGTCAGGAATCTACTTCTAGAGAGAGGACCACGTCCCAGTGTCATAGATTTCAAACTGCAGCCCTTTTGTGTGCACATAAAGGGTGACGTTCTAAGTTGGTGCCTTTGTTCAGAAGGAAAGCACCGTGGAAACCCCACCTCCAAGGAGAAGCGGGCGTGTGCAGACTCTCCCCCAGGGCCTGCAGTGGTATTAGTAGAGCCACTTACCTGTTGGCACCGCCTGTTGAAATAAAGGTGGTTAAAGACTGGCCCTGGAGTGGACTTGCTTCTGCACAAATGCACACACTCACCTATGCCTGAGGGTCCCCGGCGTCCACCTCCTGCCCTCTCCTCATCCCCTTCAGCCTACCTGCAAGAGAAGATGGAGGCATAAAAGAAGATGGCCATTTGGGAACGGATGCTCCAAAGAGGTGGTGCTCAGAAATGATCCCTGGACCTGCAGCCTCAGCATTGCCTGGGAATTTATTAAAAATGCAAATTCTCAGGGCCCACCCCAGACCTATGGAGTCAGAAACTCCAGGGTTGTGGCCCAGAAACCTGTGTTTTAACAAGGCCTTATAGCTACTAGAGGTGTTTTTTCTGCTTTTTTTTTTTCTGATGCATATGTCCTTTTTTTTTTAACATCTTTATTGGAGTATAATTGCTTTACAGTGGTGTGTGTTTAATGGACAGATTCTTCCATCTCTTTGTACCTCCCGCCGCCCCTCAGCCCATTACACTTGACGCACAGCTAGTACCAAATGAAGCCTGTCCTAAAGCATCTGCAGACGCACACTTAATAGTTCATTTTTGTAGCCACTGAAGACCCTGCTGATAGGAATAAAGACAAAAGAACAAGACTACAGATACGCCCAGTGATTAAATGAGCACACAACGCACTAAGCAGCAAAGTGAGAAGGCACAGAGCCCAACGAGCTAGTCTTCTAACTGGCAAATACACGGAGTCTGAAGAAACCGCTGGTTCTCAAATTTAGTATCTATCAGAATCGCCCCAAGGACTTGCTAAACCACAGACTGCTGGGCCACCCTCAGAGAGCCTGATTTAGTAGGTTTGGGCAGGCCCGAGAATTCGCATTTCTGCCAAGTCCTGGGCGATGTTTGCTGCTGATCTGAAGCCACTGCCTCCTCACATCAGCATCACATGGGAACTTGCTAGGAATTCAGGCTCTCAGGCCCAGCCCCAGACCTACTGAGTCAGAATCTGCATTTTTTGTTGTTGTTGTTTGTTTGTTTTTTGGGGTTTTTTTTTTTGCGGTACACGGGCCTCTCACTGTTGTGGCCTCTCCCGTTGCGGAGCACAGGCTCCTGACGCTCAGGCTCAGCGGCCATGGCTCACGGGCCCAGCCGCTCCGCGGCATGTGGGATCTTCCCAGACCGGGGCACGAACCCGTGTCCCCTGCATTGGCAGGAGGACTCTCAACCACTGCGCCACCAGGGAAGCCCCAGAATCTGCATTTTAATGACATCTCCAGGGGGTTTGTGTGCACACTGCAGTGCAGAGCACTGCTTTAAAGGCACCAGCAGAACTCGAGACTTTGCTGAATCCACAGCCCTAACGCTCTTCATTAGAGCCCTGGAGAGGATCTCACCAACTCTGCTTTCAGACGAAGTGAATGAAATGGTTGCCCGCCCCGCAAAGTCCCTCCTCCCACCCACTCCCCAGAGGCAGAGCTGGGGGGAGGGGAGCAGTTGGCCCACCACCACCTTCTTCTAAACGGGTGCCTTTTCAACACTTCTAAACCTAGTATGATAAACAATCGTTAAGACTGCAGGAAAGACGGAGGAAGCCGTGTAGAAGTTGGCTACAGCACCCACGGTCACAGTCGGAGCGTGATGAGACTCAAGATTCCTCTAACTGGGACTTCCCTGGTGGCGCAGTGGTTAGGAATCCGCCTGC
This sequence comes from Leucopleurus acutus, assembly GCF_964270905.1. NCBI lineage: Eukaryota > Metazoa > Chordata > Mammalia > Artiodactyla > Delphinidae > Leucopleurus > Leucopleurus acutus. Next base: position 13,839,962 of record NC_139162.1, on the reverse strand, counting down.
CAATGCAGGGGACACGGGTTCGAGCCCTGGTCCGGGAAGATCCCACGTGCCACGGAGCAACTAAGCCTGTGCACCGCAACTACTGAGCCTGCACTCTAGAGCCTGCAGGCTGCAACTGCTGAGCCCGCAAGCCACAACTACTGAAGCCTGCTCACCTAGAAGTCTGTGCTCCACAACAAGAGAAGCCACCGCAATGAGAAGCCCACACACCGCAACGAAGAGTAGCCCCCGCTCACTGCAACTAAAGAAAGCCCGTGCACAGCAACGAAGACCCCACGCAGCCAAAAATTAATTAAATAATTTTTAAAAAAAAGATTCCTCTAACTGTGAAGGTCAGGACTCAGATATGTTCCCTTGGGGCTGCAGGGCTCCAGCCACCACCCCAGACACTGGCTGCTACAGAAACTGGCCACTTCCCAGTGTCACCACCTGCAAAATGGTGCCTTTAGGTGGCCAGGGGCAGCTCCCCTCCTTCAGCCCCGCTCCAGCTCCCCCCAAGCCACTGAGTCTAGAGCCCAAGCCTCAGTCAGGCCTGGAGTGAGGAGGCAGACCGGCCTCCCTGGGACCAAGCAACCAGCTCAGACCCTGCCCCAGCATGAACCCCCTTCCCGGATGACTTGAGATGGGGTACATCGCTTTCCTATAGGTGGTTCTTATGTTTTCTTGGCCTCAAAAAAGGCAATGACAAAATCGTTTCATATTGGCAAGTTTGGAATGTCGCTCAGCAGAGAGCTGAAGGGGAGACTTAGTGAAAACAAGCATTCTGACGAAAGCTAATGGAAGTTACATTTGAAAGGACGCATTCTCAGCAAAGGAAACCAGGAGACATCTCACTGGGGGGTGTTCAGAAAATATCAGGGCCCAGGTGGCACAATTCCAGAGACCATTGTGCACGGAAAACAACGTGAATGAGGCCCCCTGACACTGTTCGACACAGAGGCCCTGGTGAGTGTGGCATCCTACGTCTAACCACTTCTTTGGGCGAGTCCTGCCTCAGGTCAGAGGTGATTATACTGTGACGTCATGAGGGCCTGCTGGATCTGAAGAAATCCCAAGTTTGGGATCTCCCAAACCTCTCATACTGTGCCTCAACATGTTGCCCTGACACTCCAGCAAAACCACAATGCTGTTGGAGAAACTGCTTTGTGCAATTCAAGATTCGGGTTCAGTTTCTTACAGTGTCACCAGCACCCTCTTGCAACAATGCCCATAAGTTATGTAACACCAACCAGGCCTCATCACACATATGTGCAGATGAGTTATAACTGTGAAATGATGGCCACTGTGCAACCAGACATACTAATTATCCACTAGTCTGGAAGAGTCTGAGCACGGCAGGCCTGGCCACCAGGGACAGAGGAGAAGTGAGCACATAGAGAAGGCAATGGTGGCCCTTGGGCTTTATTCTCAGTACCAACGCCAGTCCAATTATGCATAAATAACCTTAACTAGCTGACATTTTCCAAGATGTCAGAAAAAAAAATAACCGTTATTTTCAGGAACTTCTGAACTAAAGGTAGGACAAAGCATTGGTTTCAGCCTTGAATGAGAAACTGGTTTCTTAGCGACCTAGGCCAGAATGTGATTACAGAAGAAAAGAGTTCCTTCTGGTAAAAAACCATTTCCTTACTGTTTCAACTGTTAAAAACTTGTATCACATTATGACCCATGGGAAATTCAGTTCACCTTTAAGAAAAAGCCAAACCAAACAGCAAAAGGAACAGATGAAATATTATGTTAGATATGGATCTAGTGGAAATGAATACACACTAAAGAAATAGATCCAAATCATTCCCATTGATTTTTTTTTTGCATTGTTTTACCTCAACCATCATCAAAATTCTAAAGACATAAACTTTGCAAGACATTTAGAAATGTCCTTATCAGTGCTACTTGGTATCAAGGTAAGGGGAGGAACCTATTAAGCAATACATTTTCTTCTGGAGATGAATCTGTATTGGGGGCCGTTTTCAGGTTGTCGGTGCACCCACCTTCATTTGTCAGATTGTGTTGGCAAGGGTTTTAAAAGCTGTGAAAACCCCACCAGTAAAGGAAAGCACATTTTTCACAGATTTTTCTAGACACAATTACTCCATGACTTGCTGAGTTGGGCGATAGCTCCTGTATTTGTCTTCTATGGCTGCATAACAGATTATCACAAATCTAGCAGCTTAAAACAACACAAATGTCTTATCTCAGTTGCCATGGGTTAGGAGTCCAAAAGGTACTAAATTGGGTTCTTGGTTCAGGCTCCCACAGGCTGAAATCAACATGCCAGCCAGCTGCATCCTCATCTGGAGGCTGAACTGGGGAAAGATTATCTTCCAAACTCCCTCAGTGTGTTGACAATATTCATTCCCTGGCAGCCATTTCACTGACGTATCATTTTCTTGGCAACTGACAACAGGGGACCAATTTTAGCAACGAAAGACCACTCTCAGGTCCTTACCAAGTGATCCATCATAGAGAGTTCACTGTTGTTATTATCGACTCCTCAGGGCCAGCAGAAGAATATCGCTCCCATTTAAAATCTCTCCTAACTTCTTTTAAGGCCTCTGCTGATTAGGTCAGGCCCACCCAGGATACTCTCCCTTTTTAGTAACTCAAAGTCAACTGATTAGGGACATTAATTAGATCTGCAAAATATCTTCTGCTATATAACATGACAATTGTTAGAATGACAGTCCATCATATTTACAAGACTTAATCACAGTTGAAGGGAGGGGATTGCCCAGGGTGTATAGCAAAAAGGGTGGGACTCTTAGGGACCATCTTCAAATTCTATGTACCATAGCCCTTCACTTGTGTCCCATAGATTCTGATCTGTGGATTGAGGATAATACTCCATTTTCAAGACTGTTATAAGCTTTACAGGACTGCTTTTCACTCATTAGAAAAAAGTACGACCAGTGTTATTTCATATTGTTAAAAAAAAGAAACAGGCCCCAAATTGATTCACTTGTGCTAAACTCATGTCAGCAAACCAAGACTTAACATCTAACCTACTTGTAGTTTCAGCTTCTCCCAGCAATATGCCCTTTAACTAGTTAATCTGGAATTACTTGATCAGCTCTGGTGAAGTAATCTGCATGATAAACACCCCCCTTCCCCAAAGGAAGGTGACATGCCTGAAACAATCTACTTCATTCCTAGCTGCCACCCCCTTCTGCCTATAAAAGCCTTCCATTTTGTTGAGCTCCTTGAAGCTCCTGTCTGCTAGATGGGATGCTGCCAGAGTCATGAATTGTTGAATAAAGCCAATTAGATCCTCAAATTTACTCAGCTGAATTTTGTTTTTTAACAATATTAATCCTCATTGGGTTCCACTGTGGTATTATAGCTTTGTCCTAAGTCCCTGTTCACTATGGAAGCTTATGATAAGGAACTCTGATGCATCTCCCTGTTACTGTATCTTTAGCCACACTGCATCCATAAAGTGCTTTTTATCACACAGCTTCAACTTCTGTTCCACCATTTAGTGTGAAACTTCAAAGCAGTTGGAGGGGCCGCTTTATAGTGGCTCCACCTGGAGGCCTGCAATCAACACATTTGGGGCTTCTGCTGTCTGTAACCCAGCCCTGCAAGGTATCAGAGCATGATAAACACATCCTGAGTCCCAAATGGTGGGGTGACAGCCACTGCTGGTACCTGAGATTTTAGATGGTAGGCAGATAGTTCTGTTTTTAATTGCAATTTATATGTTTTAGAAAAATATGTCACTAATCAAACCCATGATTTTAAGGCATAAGCAAGGCTAAAGAATGAATTTAAGATTTTTTTAAAGTGAGTTGATTAGAAAGTACTTTTAAAATAACAGTACAAGTGGCTAGGACATAGCGAAAATCAAGATGGTGTTACTCCAATGCGGGAAACTTTGGCATATGAGATATTGACTGGTGACTAAGTAGTGAATGAACTAGCAGATTCAGTAAGTATAGAATAAATTATCCTAAGCGAGTCAGGCTCCAGGAGCCCCTTCGTTCTCACGAACATCTACAGAAGCGCACCAAGTGCCAAGCCTACCACGTGCGGGCAGTTGACTGCATGTAATACAGGCCCAATTAAGCAGGTCTCAAACCAGGCTCAGACTGTTGGGGTCGAAAGCTGGAGTGTGAGGGTAGAAGGTGAAGCCTTGTGGGGCGTGGCCAAACACCCTGCAGGTGCGTGCGGAAGCGTGGCTGGAGAGGGGCGGGTCCTAGCGGCGGAAGGCGGAAGCTGCTGCAGAGTCACCTGATTCGAGTAACATGGCTGTTACCCTTTAAGAGCTGCGGTGCGGGTTCCAAGTGGGACGCCTGACCGGTTGGGCGGTCGAGAGCAGGTGTGTGGAGACGGGGACCTGGCCCCGGTTCCGAGGCGGCGCGCGGCGGCGGCGGCGGCGGCGGCGGCGGCGGCGCGAGACAGGCGGCCCGGGGCGGCGTGGTCCATGAGCCGGCGCCGGAGGCAGCGCGGAGCCGCAGACTCCCCTAGCCCCGGCGCGGCCCGGGCTGCCGCGGGCTGAGGAGTCACGGGGCTCCGGGGAACGCCCCGAACTGCCACCATGAACCCCGAGAAGGATTTCGTGCTGCTAACGCCCAACACCATGCGCGCCCTCAATGACAAGCTCTACGAAAGCTGAAGGTGGCAGCGCTGGAGATAGACAGGTAAGAGCCGCGGGCACCAGGGATAGGCGTGGAGAGCAGAGCCGGGACTCCGTCCTGGTTCTGCAGGGGTCCCGCTCCTCCGGGCAGCTCCTCACGCCTTTGTAGCCAGTGTTGCTACTCCAGGTTTCAGGCCCTTAGGGCCGTGCTTAAGGGCAGGAGATTGGCAGTCCCAGCTTTGCTTCTGACTGTGTGACGTGGGCCAAGTTCTTTAACCTACTGATGCCCCAAAGGGCTGCCGTGAGAATGAAGCGACGTAATAATGTATGTGTGCTGCTTAGGGCTGCGGTGAGAATGTAGCGCCGTAACGTATATCTGGTGCTTAACACAGTGCCTGGCACATGGTGCGTCCTCAGTGTGGTCTCCATCAAAACGAGCAAATCAGAGACTGGCCTCTGATGCGGGGGAGATGGGAAGCGTGAGAATTTGCTAAGGATGTTGACCTGCCTCATTTCTTACCCAGCTTCTGAGAAGTGAAAGGGATAGTTAGTGGACCAAGTGGAGAAATAAGCCAAAACCTCAAGGCTCAGAGGGCTGTTTGTTTTACCTCTGTCATATCACGCTTCCGTGCAAGCGGAAGTAGGAATAATTTGACCTTTCTTGTTTCTGCAGTCTTACTACGTGTTCAGTAGGACCCTCTTATCTGTGGGAGATACGTCCCCAGACACCCAGTGGATGCCTGAAACCTTGCATGGTAGCAAACTCTATATATACTGTTTTTTCCTATACATACATATGTATGATAAAGTTTAATTTATAAATTAGGCACAGTAAGAGAATATCCCAATGGCCAGCATCACTAGTCTTGCACTTTAGGGCCATTATTAAGTAAAATAAGGGCTATTTGAACATAAGCACTGTGATACCGACAGTCGATCTGATAACCCTACTAGATGGGTAGATATCATATACTGCATAGATGTGCTGGAGAAACGGATGATTCATGTTCTGGTGGGACAGCAGGAGATTTCACCTCACCACTCAGAACAGCATATAGTTTAAAACTTAGAAATTGTTTATTTCTGGAATTCTCCATTTAATATTTTGGACCTGCGGTTGACCACTGGTAACTGAAACCTCGGATGACGGGGGACCACTGTATGTGTAACCATGATCTGCCGTTTTGCTTTTTTCGCAATCTACAAAACAAAATGTTTGTGAACATTTTAAGATTTCTCTGCTGTTATCTTACTTTTGTATTTTTTCCAGCCAAATCGTTGTGATAAAGTCTGGTGGGTGGGTCATTTCAGAAGAGTGGAAAAGAGCAGGCTGTGAAACTGAAAGAATGCCGGTCTGGGCGTCAGGAAATACGGACTGTAGTCCTGCCCTGTCCAATAGGGTGGCCACTGGCCATGCTTGGCTGTTTACATTTAAATTATTAAAGACAAAATAAAAAATTTAAATCGAGTTCTTCAGTCACACTACCCATATCTGACATGTTCAGTAGCCACATGTGGCTGTCAGATACCATAATGGACAGTGTAGAGTTTAGAACACTTCCAGCTCTACCGAATGCTCTCTTGGACCCCTCTAATCTAGTCTGTGGTGTGACATTCTTTGACCTCCAGCAAATTCCTTAACTCAGGGTTTCTTAATCTCAGCAATGTCGACATTTTGGGACAGATAATTCTTGGTTGTGGTGGGCTGTCCTGTGCACTATAGGATTTTTAGCAGCATCCCAGGTCTCTGTCCACTAGACACCAGAAGCTTTCCATCAGTTGTACAACCAAAAATCTCTCCAGAAACACTGCCTAATGTCCCGTGGGGATGGACAGTCACCCCGGTTGAGAACCACTGCTTTAACTGCTTTGGGTTTTAGTTTCCTCCTCGGCTAAAGGGTTTGGATTTTGCTAAGAGGACCCTCACATCCAGTATGTCCAGAACCACCTAGCTGCTTCTCTCATCAAGCACCACTTTCTTGAATGCTCTCTTTTCCCACCACTAGTGGTGGTTACCCTGACTCTCGCCAGTGCCAGCAAGTCGTAATGATAAGTATTGCTATAATGAGTAGGAGACCCAGAGCTGTTGTATAGACTTGGCTCCATAGCCGTGGTTTTATCAGCTGATGCGACAGTGACACCTGTTTTGTCCATCACCCACTCTGTTTCTCAGGAATGTTCAGTTTTATCATAGCTTGAGTCATCGGTTGAGTCCTTGAATAGAGGTGTTCATCTCAGCATTATTGTTGCCTCCAACACATCTTGTGTAAGTGCTCTCACTCTGCAGGCTGTTCTGGAAGGGCTTTGTCTTTAATGGGGTTCATTTTGTGTTTGACATTGCCCTTGGCTTGTGGAATCAGGGAAACCCCGTAGGGCCTTCACTGGACTATAAACTCCTTAAGAGCAGAGACCCTGTTTTATTTATCCTCAGCATTTAGCACAGTGCCTGGCAGCATTTGACGGTTGGCATTCTAAATGAATGAATGTTCATACATTTTTGGTGGGGAAATAACATTGCAGTCTAAGGACCTTGCTACCCAAAAGTGTAGCCCGCAGACCAGCAGCATCAGGATCCCCTGGGGACTTGTTAGGAACAGATTCTCCAGCCTCACCCCAAACCTATGGATCAGAATCTGCATATTTAACATGATCCCTGGTGCACATTAGAGTTGGAGGAGCACTGGCCTAGAAGACTCTACACTCAGTTTGGAGCCTTCTTCAGACATGTTTGGGCTGAGGAGTGTCCTGTTTGATATCAGGGACAGAGGGACTTGTGCTTCACCTGGGAGCTTTCTAGTGTCTCTGCTTATAAGGACACTGATCCTTTTGGATCAGGGCCACACCTTTATGACCTCATTTAACCTTAATTACTTCCCTATAGGCCCTCTCTCCAAATACTGCCACCAGGGTTGTATGAATTAGGGGGCAGGGTGGAACAACTCAGTCCATACCATTGATCATTTTAAAAAGTGATCACGTGTAAAACGCTGTCTTCCTCATTTGGGGGGAGGAGGATTTGGCCCTTGTACATCCCTCATCTCATTTATTTTGCGCAGCTGCCCTATGAGCTAGGTAGTGTTCCCCCATTTCACAGATGAGGAAACAGAGGCTCCTTGAGGGTAAGGAATCATCCCAAGCTTTCACAGCTAGAACCTGGATCTAAAAACTCAGGTTCTGCTGTCTCAAAAGGCTTCCCCATTACAATGAATGGTTTTCCCTTCCAAAAGGGAGACAAATACTTAACAAAATGTCATACTTGAACACCCCCATGGTAGTTTTAACTGCCACTTCTGTTTTCTGGAAACCATCTATCTGCTCGGTTGGCAGAACCAGTACTGCATGGGGTGCTGGAGTGAGGGATTAAAACTCCTAATAAGAGGAGGGTGTTTTATCTTGATGACAGGCCTGTCAGACACTAAAAACGCAGAGATGGATGCTTGGCTCAACTGAAGGACCCGAGACTCTAGACTCTCAAGACCGGGCTGTGGTAGGTGACCAGGATCTGATGGCGAAATGTGTGAGCCTGTTGTGCACAGTCCTGGAGAGCCTTTACCCCGCAGCCTGGCTCCAGCACACCCACACAGCTTTCTCAAGGATAAGGCCCTGAGGCTAAGATTTTAGAATGGCTGTGGCAGGTTTTGAGGGCCCTGGGTGTCAGGGGTTGTAGTCCCTGATGAGTCCTGAGGACAGGGATGGTGAGACCCTAGGCCCTGCTCTCTGGGAGAGTCTAGCGTGGGGCAGAAACGCCAGCAGGCGCTCTGATAAGTGTGGTGGGTGCTCCCTCACTGCGGTGACAGGGCCCTCACTGCAGGCTGGGAGAGATGATGCCCTTCGTGGTGACCAGGGATGGGCTCACTGGCAAGTCTCTGGTGTTCCTGAACTTTGAGTTCCTAAAGCCAGCAAATGGAGGTGCCCAGGCCCTGCGCCCTGAGAACACCGAAGCTCAAGGAGGGGCTCCAGGATCAGAGCTCCTGAGGGATTAGTCCCTGCTTGATGGGGAAGGCAGGGTAGGGAGGGTGGCGTGGGGAGCCGGGATCCCTGGGGCTCTGTGATCAGATCAGGGTTGAACTGCTGAGTTTGACCTGGCCTTTTGGAGCCTGCCACCTCTGTAGGGAGACACTGTTTATTACCAAGTGACTTCAGGCAGATTTTGGAGTGTGGGTCAGAATTCCACCCGGCAGATTGCTTCATCCAGGGGTCACAGACTGGCAGCCAGGGGCCGTGTCCTGCCGGCAGACCTGTTTGGTTTGGCCTGGATCCCAGGGTATTTTTTTTAATAATATTTTTTTTCCTGCCTCTCTTGTGGAAGGGTTGGCATGTTTTCATTGTTTGAGGTAAGCGTGATTTTGCTATTGTCTTTTTTTGTTTGTTTTATTTTGGGAGTGGGGGTGTTGCTTTTTTTTTTAATTTATTTTTTTGAAGTGTAGTTGATTTACAGTGTTGTGTTCATTTCTGCTGTGCAGCAAAGTGATTCATTTATACATAAATATACATTCTTTTTTTTAATATTCTTTTAAAAATATTTTTTAAATATTCTTTTTTAAAATATCCTATGGTTTATCATAGGATACTGAATATAGTCCTCTGCACTATACAGTTGGATCTTGTTGTTTATCCATTTCACAAATAATAGTTTACATCTGCTAATCCCAACCTTCCACTCCATCCCTCCCCCACCCCACCCCCCCTCGGCAACCACAGGTCTGTTCCCTGTGTCCCTGAGTCTCTTTCCGTTTTGTAGATAGGTTCATTGTGTCATATTTTAGATTCCACATATAACTGATATCATATGGTATTTGTCTTTCTCTTTCTGACTTCACTTAGTATGATAATCTCTAGTTGCATCCATGTTGCTGCAAATGGCATTATTTCATTCTTTTTTATGGCTGAATATTATTCTGTGGTATATATGTACCACATCTTCTTCATCCATTCATCTGTGGATGGACATTTAGGTTGTTTCCATGTCTTGGCTATTGTGAATAGTGCTGCTATGCACATATGGGTGCAGATTAGAGTTTTGTCTGGATATATGCCAAGGAATGGGATTGCTGGATCATATGGTAGTTCTATTTTCAGTTTTCTGAGAACCTCCATACTGTTTTTCCACAGTGGCTGCACCAACTTACATTCCCACCAACAGTGCAGGAGGGTTACCTTATTTCCACACCCTCTCCAGAATTTGTTATTTGTAGTTTTTAATCATGGCCATTCTTTTTTTTTTTTAACATCTTTATTGGGGTATAATTGCTTTACAATGGTGTGTTAGTTTCTGCTTTATAACAAAGTGAATCAGTCATACATAAACATATGTTCCCATATGTCTTCGCTCTTGCATCTCCCTCCCTCCCACCCTCCCTATCCCACCCCTCCAGGCTGTCACAAAGCACCGAGCTGATCTCCTTGTGCTATGCGGCTGCTTCCCACTAGCTATCTACCTTACGTTTGGTAGTGTATATATGTCCATGCCTCTCTCTCGCTTTGTCACAGCTCACCCTTTCCCCTCCCCATATCCTCAAGTCCGTTCTCCAGTAGGTCTGTGTCTTTATTCCTGTCTTACCTCTAGGTTCTTCATGACATTTTTTTCCTTAAATTCCATATATATGTATTAGCATACGGTATTTGTCTTTCTCTTTCTGACTTCACTCTGTATGACAGACTCTAGGTCTGTCCACCTCATTACAATAGCTCAATTTCGTTTCTTTTTATGGCTGAGTAATATTCCATTGTATGTAAGTGCCACATCTTCTTTATCCATTCATCCGATGATGGGCACTTAGGTTATTTCCATCTCTGGGCTCTTGTAAATAGAGCTGCAATGAACATTTGGTACATGACTCTTTCTGAATTATGGTTTTCTCAGGGTATATGCCCAGTAGTGGGATTGCTGGGTCATATGGTAGTTCTATTTGTAGTTTTTTAAGGAACCTGCATACTGTTCTCCATAGTGGCTGAACCAATTCACATTCCCACCAGCAGTGCAGGAGTGTTCCCTTTTCCCCATACCCTCTCCAGCATTTATTGTTTCTAGATTTTTTGATAATGGCCATTCTGACTGGTGTGAGATGATATCTCATTGTAGTTTTGATTTGCATTTCTCTAATGATTAATGATGTTGAGCATTCTTTCATCTGTTTGTTGGCAGTCTGTATATCTTCTTTGGAGAAATGTCTGTTTAGGTCTTCTGCCCATTTTTGGATTGGGTTGTTTGTTTTTTTGTTATTGAGCTGCATGAGCTGCTTGTAATTTTTGGAAATCAATCCTTTGTCAGTTGCTTCATTTGCAAATATTTTCTCCCATTCTGAGGGTTGTCTTTTGGTCTTGTTTATGGTTTCCTTTGCTGTGCAAAAGCTTTGAAGTTTCGTTAGATTCCATTTGTTTATTTTTGTTTTTATTTCCATTTCTCTAGGAGGTGGGTCAAAAAGGATCTTGCTGTGATTTATGTCATAGAGTGTTCTGCCTATGTTTTCCTCTAAGAGTTTGATAGTTTCTGGCCTTACATTTAGGTCTGTAATCCATTTTGAGCTTATTTTTGTGTATGGTGTTATGGAGTGATCTAATCTCATACTTCTACATGTACCTGTCCAGTTTTCCCAGCACCACTTATTGAAGAGGCTGTCCTTTCTCCACTGTACATTCCTGCCTCCTTTATCAAAGATAAGGTGACCATATGTGCATGGGTTTATCTCTGGGCTTTCTATCCTGTTCCATTGATCTATCTTTCTGTTTTTGTGACACTACCATACTGTCTTGATTACTGTAGCTTTGTAGTATAGCCTGAAGTCAGGGAGCCTGATTCCTCCAGCTCCATTTTTCGTTCTCAAGATTGCTTTGGCTATTCGGGGTCTTTTGTGTTTCCATACAAATAGTGAAATTTTTTGTTCTAGTTCTGTGAAAAATGCCAGTGGTAGTTTGATAGGGATTGCACTGAATCTGTAGATTGCTTTGGATAGTAGAGTCATTTTCAGAATGTTGATTTTTCCAATCCAAGAACATGGTATATCTCTCCATCTATTTGTATCATCTTTAATTTCTTTCAACATGTCTTATAATTTTCTGCATACAGGTCTTTTGTCTCCTTAGGTTGGTTTATGCCTAGATATTTTATTCTTTTTGTTGCAATGGTAAATGGGAGTGTTTTCTTGATTTCACTTTCAGATTTTTCATCATTAGTGTATAGGAATGCAAGAGATTTCTGTGCATTACTTTTGTATCCTGCAACTTTACCAAATTCATTGATTAGCTCTAGTAGTTTTCTGGTAGCATCTTTAGGACTCTCTATGTATAGTATCATGTCATTTGCAAACAGTGACAGCTTTACTTCCTCTTTTCCAATTTGGATTTCTTTTATTTCCTTTACTTCTCTGATTGCTGAGGCTAAAACTTCCAAAAGTATGTTGAATAAGAGTGGTGAGAGTGGGCAACCTTGCCTTGTTCCTGATCTTAGTGGAAATGCTTTCAGTTTTTCACCATTGAGGATGATGTTGGCTGTGGGTGTGTCATATATGGCCTTTATCATGTTGAGGAAAGTTCCCTCTATGCCTACTTTCTGCAGGGTTTTTATCATAAATGGGTATTGAATTTTGTCAAAAGCTTTCTCTGCATCTATTGAGATGATCATACGGTTTTTCTCCTTCAATTTGTTAATATGGTTTATCACATTGATTTGCATGTATTGAAGAATCCTTGCATTTCTGGAATAAACCCCACTTGATCAAGGTGTATGATCCTTTTAATGTGCAGTTGGATTCTGTTTGCTAGTATTTTGTTGAGGATTTTTGCATCTATCTTCATCAGTGATATTGGCCTGTAGTTTTCTTTGTGACATCCTTGTCTGGTTTTGGTATCAAGGTGATGGTGGCCTCGTAGAATGAATTTGGGAGTGTTCCTCCCTCTGCTATATTTTGGAAGAGTTTGAGAAAGATAGGTGTTAGCTCTTCTCTAAATGTTTGATAGAATTCGCCTGTGAAGCCATCTGGTCCTGGGCTTTTGTTTGTTGGAAGATTTTTAATCACAGTTTCAGTTTCAGTTTCAGTGCTTGTGATTGGTCTGTTCATATTTTCGATTTCTTCCTGATTCAGTCTTGGCAGGTTGTGCATTTCTAAGAATTTGTCCATTTCTTCCAGGTTGTCCATTTTATTGGCATAGAGTTGCTTGTAGTAATCTCTCATGATCTTTTGTATTTCTGCAGTGTCAGTTGTTACTTCTCCTTTTTCATTTCTAAATCTATTGATTTGAGTGTTTTCCCTTTTTTTCTTGATGAGTCTGGCTAATGGTTTATCTATCTTGTTTATCTTCTGAAAGAACCAGCTTTTAGTTTTATTGATCTTTGCTATTGTTTCCTTCATTTCTTTTTCATTTATTTCTGATCTGATTTTTATGATTTCTTTCCTTCTGCTAACTTTGGGGTTATTTTGTTCTTCTTTCTCTAATTGCTTTAGGTGCAAGGTTAGCTTGTTTATTCGAGATGTTTCCTGTTTCTTAAGGTGGGCTTGTATTGCTATAAACTTCCCTCTTAGAACTGCTTTTGCTGCATCCCATAGGTTTTGGGTCGTCATGTCTCCATTGTCACTTGTTTCTAGGTATTTTTTTATTTCTTCTTTGATTTCTTCAGTGATCACTTCGTTATTAAGTATTGTATTGTTTGGCCTTCATGTGTTTGTATTTTTTACAGATCTTTTCCTGTAATTGATATCTAGTCTCATGGCGTTGTGGTCGTAAAAGATACTTGATACAATTTCAATTTTCTTAAATTTACCAAGGCTTGATTTGTGACCTAAGATATGATCTATCCTGGAGAATGTTCCATGAGCACTTGAGAAAAATGTGTATTCTGTTGTTTTTGGATTGAGTGTCCTATAAATATCAATTAAGTCCATCTTGTTTAATGTATCATTTAAAGCTTGTGTTTCCATATTTGTTTTCATTTTGGATGATCTGTCCATTGGTGAAAGTGGGGTGTTAAAGTCCCCTACTATGAATGTGTTACTGTCAATTTCCCCTTTTATGGCTGTTAGTATTTGCCTTATGTATTGAGGTGCTCCTATGTTGGGTGCACAAATATTTACAATTGTTATATCTTCTTCTTGGATCGATCCCTTGATCATTATGTAGTGGCCGTCTTTGTCTCTTCCAATAGTCTTTATTTTAAAGTCTATTTTGTCTGATATGAGAATTGCTACTCCAGCTTTCCTTTGATTTCCATTTGTGGGGAATATCTTTTTCCATCCCCTTACTTTCAGTCTGTATGTGTCTCTAGGTCTGAAGTGGGTCTCTTGTAGACAGCATATATATGGGTCTTGTTTTTGTATCCATTCAGCCAATCTGTGTCTTTTGGTGGGAGCATTTAGTCCATTTACATTTAAGGTAATTATCGATATGTATGTTCCTATTCCCATTTTCTAAATTGTTTTGGGTTCGTTATTGTAGGTCTTCTCCTTCTCTTGTGTTTCTTGCCTAGAGAAGTTCATTCAGCATTTGTTGTAAAGCTGGTTTAGTGGTGCTGAACTCTCTCAGCTTTTGCTTGTCTGTAAAGGTTTTAATTTCTCCATCAAATCTGAATGAGACTCTTGCTGGGTAGAGTAATCTTGGTTGCAGGTTTTTCTCCTTCATCACTTTCAATATGTCCTGCCACTCTCTTCTGGCTTGCAGAGTTTCTGCTGAGAGATCAGCTGTTAACCTTATTGGGATTCCCTTGTGTGTTATTTGTTGTTTTTCCCTTGCTGCTTTTAATATGCTTTCTTTGTATTTAATTTTTGACAGTTTGATTAATATGTGTCTTGGCGTATTTCTCCTTGGATTTATCCTGTATGGGACTCTCTGTGCTTCCTGGACTTGATTAACTATTTCCTTTCCCATATTAGGGAAGTTTTCAACTATAATCTCTTCAAATATTTTCTCAGTCCCTTTCTTTTTCTCTTCTTCTTCTGGAACCCCTATAATTCGAATGTTGGTGCATTTAATGTTGTCCCAGAGGTCTCTGAGACTGTCCTCAGTTCTTTTCATTCTTTTTTCTTTATTCTGCTCTGCAGTCATTATTTCCACTATTTTATCTTCCAGGTCACCTATCCGTTCTTCTGCCTCAGTTATTCTGCTATTGATCCCTTCTAGAGTACTTTTCATTTCATTTATTGTGTTGTTCATCATTGTTTGTTTCATCTTTAGTTCTTCTAGGTCCTTGTTAAATGTTTCTTGCATTTTGTCTATTCTATTTCCAAGATTTTGGATCATCTTTACTATCATTATTCTGAATTCTTTTTCAGGTAGACTGCCTATTTCCTCTTCATTTGTTAGGTCTGGTGGGTTTTTATCTGCTCCTTCATCTGTGGTGTGTTTTTTTGTTTTCTCATTTTGCTTATCTTACTGTGTTTGGGGTCACCTTTTTGCAGACTGCAGGTTCATAGTTCCCATTGTTTTTGGTGTCTGTCCCTGGTGGCTAAGGTTGGTTAAATGGGTTGTGTAGGCTTCCTGGTGGAGGGGACTGGTGCCTGTGTTCTGGTGGATGAGGCTGGATCTTGTCTTTCTGGTGGGCAGGTCCACGTCTGGTGGTGTGTTTTGGGGTGTCTGTGGACTTATTATGATTTTAGGCAGCCTCTCTGCTAATGGGTGCGGTTGTGTTCCTGTTTTGCTAGTTGTTTGGCATAGGGTGTCCCACACTGTAGCTTGCTGGTTGCTGAGTGAAGCTGGGTGCTGGTGTGGAGATGGAGATCTCTGGGAGATTTTCGCCGTTTGATATTATGTGGAACTGGGAGGTCTCTTGTGGACCAGTGTCCTGAAGTTGGCTCTCCCACCTCAGAGGCACAGCAGTGACTCCTGGCTGCAGCACCAAGAGCCTTTCATCCACATGGCTCAGAATAAAAGGGAGAAAAAGTAGAGAGAAAGAATTAGTAGAAGTAGGAAGAAAGAAAGAAGGAAAGAAAGAAAGAAAGGAGGGAAGGAAGGAAAGGAAGGAAGGAAGGAAGAAGGAAGGAAGAAAGAAAGAAGGAAAGAAAGAAAGGAGGGAGGGAGGGACGGTGGGAGGAAGGAAGGAAGGAGGGAAGGAAGGAAAAAAGAAAGAAGATAAAGTAAAATAAAATAAAGTAAAATATAATAAAGTTGTTAAATTAAAAAATAATTATTAAGAAAAAAAGTTTTTAAAAAATGGACAGATAGAACCTTAGGACAAATGGTGGAAGCAAAGCTATACAGACAAAATCCCATATAGAAGCATACACATACACCCTCACAAAAAGAGGAAAAGGGTAAAAATCATAAATCTTGCTCTCAAAGTCCACCAATTTGGGATGACTCGTTGTCTAAAGGAGGGAGGGAGGGAAGGAAGGAAGGGAGGGAGGGAGGGAGGGAGGAAATAAAGTAAAATAAAATGATTAAAATTAATTATTAAGAAAAAATATTAAAAAAACAAACAAACGGACGGATAGTACCCTAGGACAAATGGTGGAAGCAAAGCTATACAGACAAAATCTCACACAGAAGCGAGGAAAAGGGGAAAAAATCATAAATCTTGCTCTCAAAGTCCACCTCCTCAATTTGGGATCATTCCTTGTCTATTCAGGTATTCCACAGATGCAGGTACATCAAGTTGATTGTGGAGCTTTAATCTGCTGCTTCTGAGGCTGCTGGGAGAGATTTCCCTTTCTCTTCTTTGTTCTTACGGCTCCCAGGGGCTCAGCTTTGGATTTGGCCCCACCTCTGCGTGTAGGTCGCTGGAGGGCGTCTGTTTTTCACTCAGGACGGGGTTAAAGGAGCCACTGATTCGGGGGCTCTGGCTCACTCAGGCCGGGGGGGAGGGAGGGGCACGGAGTGTGGGGCGAGCCTGCGGCAGCAGGGGCCAGCATGACGTTGCACCAGCGTGAGGCGCGCCGTGAGTTCTCCCGGAGAAGCTGTCCCTGGATCCCGGGACCCTGGCAGTGGCGGGCTGCGCAGGCTCCCCGGAAGAGGGGTGTGGATAGTGACTTGTGCTCGCACACAGGCTTCTTGGTGGCGGCAGCAGCAGCGTTAGCATCTCATGCCCGTCTCTGGGGTCTGCGCTTTAGCCGCGGCTCGCGCCCGTCTCTGGAGCTCCTTTAAGCAGCGCTCTCAATCCCCTCTCCTCGCGCACCAGGAAACAAAGAGGGAAGAAAAAGTCTCTTGCTTCTTCGGCAGCTCCAGACCTTTTCCCAGACTCCCTCCCGGCTAGCCGTGGTACACTAACCCCTTCAGGCTGTGTTCACGCCGCCAACCCCAGTCCTCTCCCAGCGCTCCGACCGAAGCCCAAGCCTCAGCTCCCAGCCCCGCCTGCCCCGGCGGGGGACCAGACAAGCCTCTCGGGCTGGTGAGTGCTGGTCGGCACCGATCCTCTGTGCGGGAACCTCCCCACTTTGCCCTCCGCACCCCTGTTGCTGTGCTCTCCTCCGCGGCTCCGAAGCTCCCCGCCTCCGCCACCCGCAGTCTCCGCCCGCAAAGGGGCTTCCTAGTGTGTGGAAACCTTTCCTCCTTCACAGCTCCCTCCCACTGGTGCAGGTCCCGTCCCTATTCTTTTGTCTCTGTTTTTTCTTTTGCCCTACCCAGGTATGTGGGGAGTTTCTTGCCTTTTGGGAGGTCTGAGGTCTTCTGCCAGCCTTCAGTAGGTGTTCTGTAGGAGTTGTTCCACATGTAGATGTATTTCTGGTGTATCTATGGGGAGGGTGGTGATCTCCGTGTCTTACTCTTACGCCATCTTCCCCTCGTCCAATCATGGCCATTCTGACTGTTGTGAGGTGGTACCTCACTGTACTTTTGATTTGAATTTCTCTAATAATTAGCGATTTTGAGCATCTTTTTAAAAAAATTTTATTGGGACTTCCCTGGTGGTGTAGTGGTTAGGAATCCACCTGCCAGTGCAGGGGACACAGGTTCGAGCCCTGTCTGGGAAGATCCCACATGCTGCAGAGCAACTAAGCCCATGCACCACAACTACTAAGCCTGCGCTCTAGAGCCCGTGAGCCACAACTACTGAGCCTGCATGCCACAACTACTGAAGCCCGTGCGCCTAGAGCCCGTGCTCCGCAACAAAAGAAGCCACCACAAATGAGAAGCCCGCACACTGCAAAGAAGTGTAGCCCCTGCTCGCCACAACTAGAGAAAGCCCGCGCACAGCAATGAAGACCCAAACGCAGCCAAAAATACATTTATTAAAAAAAATTTTTATTGGAGTATAGTTGATATACAGTTGTGTTAGTTTCAGGTGTACAGCAAAGTGGTTCAGTTATGCATATACATATATTCATTCTTTTTCAGATTCTTTTCTCATATAGCTTATCACAGAATATTGAGTAGAGTTCCCTGTGGTGTACCGTAGGTCCCCATTGGTCATCTATCTTGTATGTGCGTGTGTTGATCCCAAGCTCCTGATTTATCCCTCCCCACCATGTTTCCCCTTTGGTAACCATAAGTTTGTTTTTGATATCTATAAGTCTGCTTCTGTTTTGTAAATAAGATCATTTGTATCTTTTTTAAATTAAATTCCACATATGAATGATATCACGTGAAATTTATCTGTCTGACTTACTTCACTTAGTATAATAATCTCTATCTAGGTCCAGACATGTTGCTGCAAATGGCACTATTTTGTTGTTTTTTATGGCCGAGTAATATTCCATTGTGTATATGTACCACATCTTCTTTATCCACCTCTCTGTTGATGGACATTTAGGCTGCTTCCATGCCTTGGCTATTGTGCATAGTGCTGCAGTGCACATTGGGGTGCATGTATCCTTTCAGATTATGGTTTTCTCTGGATATATGCCCAGGAGTGGGATTGCTGGATCATATGGTAGCTCTGTTTTAAGTTTTTAAAGGAATCTCCATACTGTTCTCCATAGTGGTTGTACCAATTTACAGTCCCACCAACAGTGTAGGAGGGTTCCCTGTTTCTGCATCTTGTTTACCCTTTCAAACAACCAGCTCTTGGTTTTATTGATTTTTAGAATTGTTTTAAATTTCTATTTTATTTCCTCTCTGATCTTTATTATTTCCTTCCTTCTGACTTTTTATAGGGTATTTAATTTTTTAAAACATTTATTTAATTTATTTATTTATTTATTTTTGGCTGTGTTGGGTCTTCGTTGCTGTGCGCGGGCTTTCTCTAATTGCGATAAGCGGGGGTACTCTTTGTTGTGGTGCACGGGCTTCTCATTGCGGTGGCTTTTCTTATTGCAGAGCACGGGCTTAAGGCACGCAGGCTTCAGTAGTTGTGGCTCATGGGCCCTAGAGCGCAAGCTCAGTAGTTGTGGCTCACGGGCTTAGTTGCTCCGCAGTATGTGGCATCTTCCCGGGCCAGGGGTCGAACCCATGTCCCCTGCACTGGCAGGCAGATTCTTAACCACTGCACCACCAGGGAAGCCCCTGAAGCGTATTTTAAATTGAGAAATTTCACAGTGAATTTCAGGTTTCTGGCATCTCTTAAGGGAACCCTGGGGCTTTGTGATCAGATCAAGGTTGAACTGCTGAGTTTGACCTAGCTCTTTGGAGCCTACCACCTCTGCAGGGAGACACTATTTATTACCAACTGGCTTAAGGCAGTTTTTACAGTGTGGGTCAATTCCACACAGCTCTGCTCTTTACCAGCAGTGGGACCTCAGCAAATTGCTTCATTCAGGGATCACAGACTGGCATCCAGGGGCTGTGTCCGGCCAACAGACCTGTTTGGTTTGGCCTGGATCCCAGGGTCTTTTAAACTGACAAATTTCATAGTAAAGTTTGAGTTTCTGGGTTCTCTTAAGGAATGGGAAGATGTGGCTCTGTGGGGCCCACATTCCCACATAGAAGATCAGGGGACCCAGGGGTCCAACCTCCTACCCCAGCCGAGACTTGGGCTCCCCAGTTTGCTTCCTGTGTTGACAAGTTCAGCACAGCCTGTCTTACCTCCCTTGGCCTTCTCACTTGTGTCTCTTTCTTGGCCCCTGTAAGCATTTGAGTTTGTGACCTTGGGTTTAACCTCTCTGTGCCTCAGTTAACTCATCTTAAAAAGAAAAAAATGCACATTGAAAACATGCTGAGTGAAAGAAGCCAGTCGCAAAAGGCCATGTATTGTATTATTTCACTTATATGAAATGCCTAGAATAGGCAAATCCACAGAGACAGGAAGTAAAATAGTGGTTGCCTAGGGCTTAGGGAAGGGATTGGGGGATATGGGTAGTGACTACTAATGAGGTAATCTTTGTGGTATGATGAAAATGTGGTAAAATTGATTGTGGCGACAGTCGCACAACTTTGTGAACATACTAAAACCCACTAATTGTACACGTGAATTTATGGCATGTGAATAATATCTCAGTTTTTAAAAATAAGAGTACCTGTAGGTTGTGTTACAGTGTGAGGACAGTGCTTATTCAGTGGTCACAGTTAACTGTCACCTGAGATCCAAACATGCCTCCTGCTGTCTCGGACTCGTTCCTTCTTTACAGTTTTTCCACTGATTATACCCAGTGGATGCTTAGTATATTTTGTTACTTAACTCACTCGGGCTTTTTCAGAAGCTCTTGGGCCTTTCCTCAGAGGCAGGTGTTCCGCTTTTCCTGTTCAGTTATTGGAGAGTAGTGAGCAAGTGGAAACCACATTACTTAAATACTCAGCAAAGCAGATGGAGGAGATGTTTGCCTGCCAGCTTCTGTTTGGGAAATCACTGCCTGGATATGTTGCCCGATTACAGCATGTCACATACAGAACTAAGGTGGGTCATTGGACTTGCCAGGGTAAAAAAGGCAGCCCAAAGTCCAGGCTGAAATTTTTACAGCACAGCAACAAACACAACTCTGGATTATCTTGCTGTCCTACTTGGAGCCAGGAGCAAAGCAGGTTCTCGGTCAGCAGTTAATGAATGAATATGATCGTGTATGGTGTGTTTAAGATCACAGTTTGATTGTGACTTTGCACTAATACTGTTACATGAGTATATGCAGTGCAGAACACATTGCATGCATTATCTTATGTAATTCTCTAAAAACAGTGCAAAGTCACAGCCAGGGCTGTCTCCGCTAAAGACACAGAAATGTGCGTGCAATGGCAGAAACCTCTGCCACCTCCTGGCCGGGCCATTTGGACATCAACACATGAAGTGAGATAGGGCTAAACGAAATAATGCATGTAAAGTGCCTGGCACCCAGT
This sequence comes from Leucopleurus acutus, assembly GCF_964270905.1. NCBI lineage: Eukaryota > Metazoa > Chordata > Mammalia > Artiodactyla > Delphinidae > Leucopleurus > Leucopleurus acutus. The sequence goes on along the minus strand of NC_139162.1, from coordinate 13,819,261 downwards.
AGGCATCCAACAGGCGGGAGCTTTGATATTTGAAGAGAGGATAATGTAACATGGTGGATTGCAGACCTGGTGTCAGAAAAATCTAGGTTTGATTTCTGCACCTCCCATCCATAAGTTGTGTGACCTTGTATGTTTCGTAACATCTCTGAGCCTCATTTCCCCCCATCTGTAAAATGGGTATTATAGTGCCTAGCTCCGTGGCTTAATGTTTAAATGAGATAACACGTGTAAAGCATCCACCACATTACTAGCATGTAGTAAGTGCTCAGGAAATGGTTACTACTTTCCTGCCTTAATGGTAGAAAACCAGCCCTAGACCTTCATTTCAACATCTCAAATATGTACCTCATCTGTATGTACACCCGTGTGTGGTGGAGGAATGCTTCAGAGATGTCTAACACTAGACAGTGGCGAAAATGCATGGAGAAAGCTGCACTTCAGTTGGGGCCTGAGTTCTGCACGAGGGAAGCACCCTCTGTAATTGGGTGTGTGCACTTTGCAGCTGACGTGCTTTAAGAAGATGGGTGGGAGGAACTGGTGTACAGTTGAGGGGGCCTGGGCTTTGTAGGTGCCAAGGTTCAGATCCTCTGTGACCTCAAGAAAGGGACTTGGTTTCCCTGAGGCTCTGTTTCAAATCTAAATGATGAGATGATAATAACTACAGAAGGAGGTTGCTGTGAGGAATAACCAACCCCTGGAATACTTAGAGTGTGTTCCTGGGAAGTGGTCAGCTCCCCAGTCCTCATGCAGCCTGTGGTTGTCCCCGGGCTGCGTTACAGAGGCCGAGGGTCCCAGTGTGGGGCTGTGGTTTTGTTGCAAGAAAGAAAGTGGGGTGCAAGAGGATGGTCACATCCCAGGTCTCAGGTGAGTCCCTGGGACGGCCGCCGAATGTGGGTTCTTGTCTTCATGCAGGAAAGAATTCAAGAGCGAGCCATTGTAAAGTGAAAGGTTTATTCAGGGAGATACACACTCCATAGACAGCGTGTGAGCCATCTCGGAAGGTGAGAGAGGCCCCAGGTATGGGATTGTCACTTTTTATAGGGGTGGGTAATTTCATAGGCTAAGGAGTGAGAGGCTTATTCCAGGAATGGAGCCACCGCCCACTTCTGGCCTTTTACTGTCCGCCTCGGAATTGACATGGCGCCTGTGGGTGTGTCATTTAGCTTGCTGATGTGTTACAGCGAACCTGTACTGAGGCTCAAGGTTAGTAGAAGTCAATCATCTGTCATCTTGAACCTAGTTGTTTCTAACGAGTTGGCTATGGCATTCTTGTAAAGGTTATGCCCTGCCCCGTTCCTGTCTCATTTGTGTTGCTGAGACGAGGCCCCAGGTTCTCCTTGGGTGAAAGACATCCTGGCCTGTCTGTGGCTCCTTCTCAATCAGGGACAAGGTAGTCGGTGTGGCACTTTGTGAAGTTGAGAGCAGGGTAGAGAGCTTGGAGTTGGCCAGCATTGGGCGTTGTGCCTCCTGGGGAATGGATGTTGCTACCATCCTGCGACACCTCTGACTAGTTGAGAATGGAGGGATACTTCGTCAGCCAGAGATTTTAGAGAAATGAAGCAGAAGCAGATCTCTTCTGTGGCACAGAACAGCGATGCGTGTGACCCTAATGTCAGCAAAGGTCACTGGGACTTGTGATCTGGGCCAAATATTAACTTCAGAACTAGTTGAGATCCCCCAGCTGTGGCTCACAACGTGGAGATGAAAGAGGAGACGGATGTTCTTTTGAAGAGACACTAGCCTGGAACTGGGGGCGCCCGGATTCCAAACTTCACTTCCTCTGCTTCCCTTTGTAGTTGCTTTTTCTCTCTGCCTGTGCCCTGTGGAGAGACCAGGTCCTGCTGACGGGGGCTATTTGGGGCGCCCCCAAGGGGTTGGTTCACCCCTAGGCAAACGCATGTCAAGTCACATCCTGGCATCGGCATCTGTCCCCAGCCACGGCCCTGGGTACCTGGTCCTTCTCAGTGTGCGTTCTGAGATCCTGGTAGTGGTGCCCTTTGTCCCTCCTAACTTGAATTGTAAACTAGGGGTTAGGCCCGTCCAAGTACAGTTCTGATTTACCCAACAGGTTAGGTGTAGATGAGCAGGCCACCCCTTGTCACCAGTACGGCAGCGTGGGGCTTTGCCCGTGTTTCCCTACAGCTTGCCCTGCGGCCCCGCCCACCGGCACAGATGGGTCCCTGGGCAGATGCTTACTGATTCCTCACTTACTGTGTGGGGAGCTCTAGACGTGGGGAGAGGGCTGGCGCTCAAGAGGCAGAGAATCGTGGCACCAGTCTGTCTTCAGGGACTCTGGCCTGGAGCTGTGGAGCTAGAAACATGAAACACGTGAGGAAGAACCCGTGACATTCCATGGTGCGGTGCTGGGCACAGACTGCGTGGTGGCCGAGTCCTTCAGCGTTCAGAGGAGTGGTGGTCCTTCCTGGGATGGTCAGGAAAAGCAGGGGGTTGGATGTGAACTGGACTTAAGGCTGGCTAGGATGTGGACGGGAGTGGGAGCTTCCCCACAGGAAGGGTCCAAGGAGTAGCATAGCAGGGCCCAGTAAGAAGCCCTTACTGGAGAGGAAAGTTGTGCTGGGCAGCTGAGCAGTGAGACTGCACAGGTCAGCCGGCCCTGTCTTGATCACCCTGACTGTCAGGTAGAGAGCGTGGGCTCGGGTCGTGGGACAGGTCTTCCTGCTGTGGCCCCAGGGGGGACCCACAGGGCCAGGCCCAGTGCTCTGAGAACTGGTGGTTTTGGTGAGAACATGTTCTCAGGGTTTCCCTCCACAGGGAACCACTGTTTGTCATTGTCTCGCTCTCCTGGACACTGATAATATTCTTCCTCCAAGAGCAGATAGAGACTTGGGGTTCCAGGCCCTCGGGAACTGAATGGGCCATTGTATTTGTAGTGGCCTGGGGTGCCCTGAGTTGCGTCCTGGTAAGATTCGGGGTGGGGGGACCTTGCAGCTGGTGTAGAGCGAACAGGAATGTCGGGGGGTGCTGAACACAGATATTCCCCTTGCCCATCTCCTCCCCCTTCAGGAGACCCTGTTACACTTGCCCGCTGTCACCCGTCGTTAGTGCCCCATTCCTCACGCTCTCCCACCGTTTGGTCTCTGTCAGCCTTTGCAGTCTTCAGAGTTCCCTAAACGCTGTTCGAATCCCTACCACCCACCGCTGCAGATCACTCGTACCTTCCGTGGCTGCTCACGGCCACCAGGAGCAAAGGCCGCTTCCTTTGCCAAGCACGTGAGTGGGCGCAGCCTCTCTGGCCCTGTCACCCACGTCTCCTCCACCTGTGTCCTTTGTGCTGCCAATCCAAGTGCCTCTCTCCTTCCTCTGAGCCTTTGTTCATGCTGTTCCCTCTGTCTGGGCTTCCTCACCCTGAATGAACACCTACTGATCTTTCAGAACCCCTTTCAAAAGCTGACCCTCATGAAGCCACACCTAACTCCCTCCCCACGAAAGCTGCCGCTTGTGCTCTTTCTCGCCTGCCCCCTCCTCACCTTGCACTGTCTTCACCAGATTTTTTTTCTCTGTTTTGCATGAAAGTCCTTGAGGCCTCTCTTGTTTCCCCTCCACGGGATTCTGGCAGAGAGCCCCTCAGGGGCAGGGAATGCATCCCCTTTGCTGTCTCTCAAGTGGGGAGGAGGGCCCTTTCCGGTGGCTCAGGGACCGTTTGTGACCTGAAACAAGGAAACAGGCGAGGAGGTGGTTCCAGGACGGGCTGTGCTGCTGGCAGGGCTGGGTCTTTGCTGCCCTGCTGGAGCCTCATGAATGTAGTTACTCCCACTCTCAGGGCTGCTCTAACACCAACGGAGCAGAAACACACATGGCCTGGCTTCCCCAGGGGCATTGCAGTCAGAGTCCCCGGGCAGCCTGTCTGGGCAGGAGGGGAGGCACAGCGGCTTTGGTGATCCCCACATCCTGGACTCCTCAAGAACAAGGAAACACAAGATCGAGGTAGGTCTCTGTGGAATTTAGGAAACAGGCATGGAAAACTCAAGCTAGAAAAGTCATTCTAGGTTTTTCAGACTGTATCACCAATGCTGTAGGCAGTGTGAAATGTCAAATCCAGTCTCTTAGGATGATAAAAAAAAAGTTTGCTGCTGCATTGGCTGGGAATCGAACCCAGGCCTCCCGCGTGGCAGGCGAGAATTCTACCACTGAACCACCAATGCTCTGGCTGTTCTCTGGCACACCTGCAGGGCCTTTCTCAAGAGGCTGTGTCTGTCATGACAGTCAGAGAGCTCTGACACATCACTGGGCCCCGTCTGGCTGGTTTGTTCTGTTTGAGAATACAGCGGGTTTATGCAGAGCCATCCTTGCTGCGCCTTATTACGCTGCTTAGGGAGGGGGCGCTTATGGAACTGGCTTCCTCCTGAGGCCCTTGGTTCATCCACAGCCCTCAGCCCCCTGGGGTGGGCTTGGTGGAATCACACCCTATAAAGATCAAAGCAAGAAGGCCCTTACAGACCATCTGCATAGCCGCTTCCTGGAATCCCTGTTTCTGCTCCCACATCCGCCAGCTCAGGAGTCAGGCCTGTTTGATTCACCTGTGGCCACAGTCCCAGGCACAGAATAGATGCCCCCTACAACTTGCGGGATTGAATCTTTATCAAGCCCTGTAATCCCCATTGAACAGCCCTTTTTTTTTTTCCATTTTAACATCTTTATTGGAGTATAATTGCTTTACAATGGTATGTTAGTTTCAGCTTCACAACAAAATGAATCAGTTATATATATACATATGTTCCCATATCTCTTCCCGCTTGCGTCTCCCTCCCTCCCACCCTCCCTATGCCACCCCTCCAGGCCGTCACAAAGCACCGAGCTGATCTCCCTGTGCTATGCGGCTGCTTCCCACTAGCTATCTACCTTACGTTTGGTAGTGTACATATGTCCATGCCCCTCTCTCGCTTTGTCACCGTTTACCCTTCCCCCTCCCCATAGCCTCAAGTCCATTCTCTAGTAAGTATGTGTCTTTATTCCTGTTTCACCCCTAGGTTTTTCATGACATTTTTTTCCTTAAATTCCATATATATGTGTTAGCATACGGTATTTGTCTCTTTCTGACTTACTTCACTCTGTATGACAGACTCTAGGTCTATCCACCTCATTACAAATAGCTCAATTTCGTTTCTTTTTATGGCTGAGTAATATTCCATTGTATATATGTGCCACATCTTCTTTATCCATTCATCCGATGATGGACACTTAGGTTGTTTCCATCTCTGGGCTATTGTAAATAGAGCTGCAATGAACATTTTGGTACATGACTCTTTTTGAATTATGGTTTTCTCAGGGTATATGCCCAGTAGTGGGATTGCTGGGTCATATGGTAGTTCTATTTGTAGTTTTTTAAGGAACCTCCATACTGTTCTCCACAGTGGCTGTATCAATTTACATTCCCACCAACAGTGTAAGAGGGTTCCCTTTTCTCCACACCCTCTCCAGCATTTATTGTTTCTAGATTTTTTGATGATGGCCATTCTGACTGGTGTGAGATGATATCTCATTGTAGTTTTGATTTGCATTTCTCTAATGATTAGTGATGTTGAGCATTCTTTCATGTGTTTGTTGGCACTATGTATATCTTCTTTGGAGAAATGTCTGTTTAGGTCTTCTGCCCATTTTTGGATTGGGTTGTTTGTTTTTTTGTTATTAAGCTGCATGAGCTGCTTATAAATTTTGGAGATTAATCCTTTGTCTGTTGCTTCATTTGCAAATATTTTCTCCCATTCTGAGGGTTGTCTTTTGGTCTTGTTTATGGTTTCCTTTGCTGTGCAAAAGCTTTTAAGTTTCATTAGGTCCCATTTGTTTACTTTTGTTTTTATTTCCATTTCTCTAGGAGGTGGGTCAAAAAGGACCTTGCTGTGATTTATGTCATAGAGTGTCCTGCCTATGTTTTCCTCTAAGAGTTTGATAGTTTCTGGCCTTACATTTAGGTCTTTAATCCATTTTGAGCTTATTTTTGTGTATGGTGTTAGGGAGTGATCTAATCTCATACTTTTACATGTAGCTGTCCAGTTTTCCCAGCACCACTTATTGAAGAGGCTTTCCTTTCTCCACTGTACATTCCTGCCTCCTCTGTCAAAGATAAGGTGACCATATGTGCGTGGGTTTATCTCTGGGCTTTCTCTCCTGTTCCATTGATCTATATTTCTGTTTTTGTGCCAGTACCATACTGTCTTGATTTCTGTAGCTTTGTAATATAGTCTGAAGTCCGGAAGCCTGATTCCTCCAGCTCCGTTTTTCGTTCTCAAGATTGCTTTGGCTATTCAGGGTCCTTTGTGTTTCCATACAAATTGCGAAATTTTTTGTTCTAGTTCTGTGAAAAATGCCAGTGGTAGTTTGATAGGGATTGCATTGAATCTGTAGATTGCTTTGGGTAGTAGACTCATTTTCACAATGTTATTCTTCCAATCCAAGAACATGGTATATCTCTCCATCTATTTGTATCATCTTTAATTTCTTTCAACATGTCTTATAATTTTCTGCATACAGGTCTTTTGTCTCCTTAGGTAGGTTAATTCCTAGATATTTTATTCTTTTTGTTGCAATGGTAAATGGGAGTGTTTTCTTGATTTCACTTTCAGATTTTTCATCCTTAGTGTATAGGAATGCCAGAGATTTCTGTGCATTAATTTTGTATCCTGCTACTTTACCAAATTCATTGATTAGCTCTAGTAGTTTTCTGGTAGCATCTTTAGGATTTTCTATGTATAGGAGCATGTCATCTGCAAACAGTGACAGCTTTACTTCTTCTTTTCTGATTTGGATTCCTTTTATTTCCTTTTCTTCTCTGATCGCTGTGGCTAAAACTTGCACAACTATGTTGAATAAAAGTGGTGAGAGTGGGCAACCTTGTCTTGTTCCTGATCTTAGTGGAAATGCTTTCAGTTTTTCACCATTGAGGATGATGTTGGCTGTGGGTGTGTCATATATGGCCTTTATTATGTTGAGGAAAGTTCCCTCTATGCCTACTTTCTGCAGGGTTTTTATCATAAATGGGTGTTGAATTTTGTCAAAAGCTTTCTCTGCATCTATTGAGATGATCATATGGTTTTTCTCCTTCAATTTGTTAATATTGTGTATCACATTGATTGATTTGTGTATATTGAAGAATCCTTGCATTCCTGGAATAAACCCCACTTGATCATGGTGTATGATCCGTTTAATGTGCAGTTGGATTCTGTTTGCTAGTATTTTGTTGAGGATTTTTGCATCTATGTTCATCAGTGATATTGGCCTGTAGTTTTCTTTCTTTGTGACATCCTTGTCTGGTTTTGGTATCAGGGTGATGGTGGCCTCGTAGAATGAGCTGGGGAGTGTTCCTCCCTCTGCTATATTTTGGAAGAGTTTGAGGAGGATAGGTGATAGCTCTTCTCTAAATGTTTGATAGAATTCGCCTGTGAAGCCATCTGGTCATGGGCTTTCACTTGTTGGAAGATTTTTAATCACAGTTTTAATTTCAGTGCTTGTGATTGGTCTGTTCATATTTTCTATTTCTTCCTGATTCAGTCTTGGCAGGTTGTGCCTTTCTAAGAATTTGTCCATTTCTTCCAGGTTGTCCATTTTATTGGCATAGAGTTGCTTGTAGTAATCTCTCATGATCTTTTCTATTTCTGCAGTGTCAGTTGTTACTTCTCCTTTTTCATTTCTAATTCTATTGATTTGAGTCTTCTCCCTTTTTTTCTTGATGAGTCTGGCTAATGGTTTAATTTTGTTTATCCTTTCAAAGAACCAGCTTTTAGTTTTATTGATCTTTGCTATCGTTTCCTTCATTTCTTTTTCATTTCTTTCTGATCTGATTTTTATGATTTCTTTCCTTCTGCTAACTTTGGGGATTTTTTGTTCTTCTTTCTCTAATTGCTTTAGGTGCAAGGTTAGTTTGTTTATTCGAGATGTTTCCCGTTTCTTAAGGTGGGCTTGTATTGCTATAAACTTCCCTCTTAGAACTGCTTTTGCTCCATCCCATAGATTTTGAGTCGTCGTGTCTCCATTGTCATTTGTTTCTAGGTATTTTTTGATTTCCTCGTTGATTTCTTCAGTGATCACTTGGTTATTAAGTAGTGTATTGTTTAGCCTCCATGTGTTTGTATTTTTTACAGATCTTTTCCTGTAATTGATATCTAGTCTCATGGCGTTGTGGTCAGAAAAGATACTTGATACAATTTCAATTTTCTTAAATTTACCAAGGCTTGATTTGTGACCCAAGATATGATCTATCCTGGAGAATGTTCCATGAGCACTTGAGAAAAATGTGTATTCTGTTGTTTTTGGATGGAATGTCCTATAAATATCAATTAAGTCCATCTCGTTTAATGTATCATTTAAAGCTTGTGTTTCCTTACTTATTTTCATTTTGGATTATCTGTCCATTGGTGAAAGTGGGGTGTTAAAGTCCCCTACTATACATGTGTTACTGTCGATTTCCCCTTTTATGGCTGTCAGTATTTGCCTTATGTATTGAGGTGCTCCTATGGTGGGTGCATAAATATTTACAATTGTTATATCTTCTTCTTGGATCGATCCCTTGATCATTATGTAGTGGCTTTCTTTGTCTCTTCTAATAGTCTTTGTTTTAAAGTCTATTTTGTCTGATATGAGAATTGCTACTCCAGCTTTCTTTTGGTTTCCATTTGCATGAAATACCTTTTTCCATTCCCTTACTTTCTGTCTGTATGTGTCTCTAGGTCTGAAGTAGGTCTCTTGTAGACAGCATATATATGGGTCTTGTTTTTGTATCCATTCAGCCAATCTGTGTCTTTTGGTGGGAGCATTTAGTCCATTTACATTTAAGGTAATTATCGATATGTGTGTTCCCATTCCCATTTTCTTAATTGTTTTGGGTTCGTTATTGTAGGTCTTTTCCTTCTTTTGTGTTTCTTGCCTAGAGAAGTTCCTTTAGCAGTTGTTGTAGAGCTGGTTTGGTGGTGCTGAACTCTCAGCTTTTGCTTGTCTGTAAAGGTTTTAATTTCTCCATCAAATCTGAATGAGATCCTTGCTGGGTAGAGAATCTTGGTTGCAGGTTTTTCTCCTTCAATGCTTTCAATATGTCCTGCCACTCCCTTGTTTCTGCTGAGAGATCAGCTGTTAACCTTATGGGGATTCCCTTGTGTGATTGTTGTTTTTCCCTTGCTGCTTTAATATGTTTTCTTTGTATTTAATTTTTGACGGTTTCATATGTGTCTTGGCGTATTTCTCCTTGGATTTATCCTGTATGGGACTCTCTGTGCTTCCTGGACTTGATTAACTATTTCCTTTCCCATATTAGGGAAGTTTTCAACTATAATCTCTTCAAATATTTTCTCAGTCCCTTTCTTTTTCTCTTCTTCTTCTGGAACCCCTATAATTCGAATGTTGGTGCGTTTAATGTTGTCCCAGAGGTCTCTGAGACTGTCCTCAGTTCTTTTCATTCTTTTTTCTTTATTCTGCTCTGCAGTCGTTATTTCCACTATTTTATCTTCCAGGTCACTTATCCGTTCTTCTGCCTCAGTTATTCTGCTATTGATCCCATCTAGAGTATTTTTCATTTCATTTATTGTGTTGTTCATCATTGTTTCCTCTTTAGTTCTTCTAGGTCCTTGTTAACTGATTCTTGCATTTTGTCTATTCTATTTCCAAGATTTTGGATCATCTTTACTATCATTATTCTGAATTCTTTTTCAGGTAGACTGCCTATTTCCTCTTCATTTGTTAGGTCTGGTGGGTTTTTATCTTGCTCCTTCATCTGCTGTGTGTTTTTCTGTCTTTTCCTTTTGCTTATCTTACTGTGTTTGGGGTCTCCTTTTTGCAGACTGCAGGTTCGTAGTTCCTGTTGTTTTTTGTGTCTGTCCCCAGTGGCTAAGGTTGTTTCAGTGGGTTGTGTAGGCTTCCTGGTGGAGGGGACTAGTGCCTGTGTTCTGGTGGATGAGGCTGGATCTTGTCTTTCTGGTGGGCAGGTCCACGTCTGGTGGTGTGTTTTGGGGTGTCTGTAGACTTATTATGATTTTGGGCAGCCTCTCTGCTAATGGGAGGGGTTGTGTTCCTGTCTTGCTAGTTGTTTGGCATAGGATGTCCAGCACTGTAGCTTGCTGGTCGTTGAGTGAAGCTGGGTGCTGGCGTTGAGATGGAGATCTCTGGGAGATTTTCGCCGTTTGATATTGTGTGCAGCTGGGAGGCCTCTTGTGGACCAGTGTCCTGAAGTTGGCTCTCCCACCTCAGAGGCACAGCACTAACTCCTGGCTGCAGCACCAAGAGCCTTTCATCCACACTGCTCCTTAATTTGGGATGACTCGTTGTCTATTCAGGTATTCCACAGATGCAGGGTACATCAAGTTGATTGTGGAGCTTTAATCTGCTGCTTCTGAGGCTGCTGGGAGAGATTTCCCTTTCTCTTCTTTGTTCTCACAGCTCCCAGGGGCTCAGCTTTGGATTTGGCCCCGCCTGTGCGTGTAGGTTGCCAGAGGGCGTCTGTTCTTTGCTCAGACAGGACGGGGTTAAAGGAGCCGCTGATTCGGAGGCTCTGGCTCACTCAGGCCGGGGGGGGGGGGGGGGGTAGGGAGGGTCACGGAGTGCGTTGCTAGCCTGAGGCGCGCTGTGCGTTCTCCCGGGGGAGTTGTCCCTGGATCCCGGGACCCTGGCAGTGGTGGGCTGCACAGGCTCCCCGGAAGGGGGTGTGGATAGTGACTTGTGTTCGCACACAGGTTTCTTGGTGGTGGCAGCAGCGGCCTTAGCGTCTTATGTCTGTCTCTGGGCTCCGCGCTTTTAGCCGCGGCTCGCGCCCGTCTCGGGGTGCTGCACAGGCTCCCCGGAAGGGGGTGTGGATAGTGACCTGTGTTCGCACACAGGTTTCTTGGTGGTGGCAGCAGCGGCCTTAGCATCTCATGTCTGTCTCTGGGCTCCGCACTTTTAGCCACGGCTCGCGCCCGTCTCTGGAGCTCTCTTAAGCAGCGTTCTTAATCCCCTCTCCTCGTGCACCAGGAAACAAAAAGGGAAGAAAAAGTCTCTTGCCTCTTAGGCAGGTCCAGACTTCTCCCCGGACTCCCTCCCGGCTAGCCGCGGTGCACTAACGCCCTGCAGGCTGTGTTCACGGCGCCAACCTCAGTCCTCTCCCGGTGCTCGGACAGAAGCCGGAGCCTCAGCTCCCAGCCCCGCCCACCCTGTCGGGCGAGCAGACAAGCCTCTCTCGGCTGGTGAGTGCCAGTCGGCCCTGATCCTCTGTGCTGGAACCTCTCTGCTTTGCCCTCCGCACCCGTTGCTGTGCTCTCCTCCGCGGCTCCGAAGCTCCCCCACTCCGCCACCCGCAGTCTCCGCCCGCAAAGGGGCTTCCTAGTGTGGACACTTTTCCTCCTTCTCAGCTCCCTCCCGCTGGTGCAGGACCCGTCCCTATCCTTTTGTCCGTTTATTTTTTTCTTTTGCCCTAACCAGGTACGTGGGGGGGGTTCCTTGCCTTTTGGGAGGTCTGAGGTCTTCTGCCAGCGTTCAGTAGGTGCTCCGTAGGAGTTGTTCCACGCGTAGATGTATTTCTGGTGTATCTGTGGGGAGGAAGGTGATCTCTTGAGTCTTACTCTTCTGCCATCTTCCCAGAAGTCTGAACAGCCATTTTACAGGAGTGGTCACAGCCTCACAGGACAGCACATTTAGTTAAACAACGCTAATTACTAGCAGGTTCCTGATACTGATCTGAAACCACACAAACTAATTAATACCTTTTGGACTTGACTGTCCTTAAAATTCCTTGAGCCAGCTTGAGACTCCCATTTATGCCATAGGCGAGTAGTGTACCTGCTGTGATGGGCACAGAGCAATTAGGCAATGAATCCAGGCAACTACTCTGAAAAGTCTGTGATCTCTAGGCCTCCCTCGTCACACCTTCAGCTGCTACACGGGTCCTAGTCCCTCCCACCTGAGGATGAGACAGTCTCCCCCTTCCCGTACCATCTCACAGCTTTTTTGGAGTATAATTGCTTTACAATGTTAGTTTCTTCTGTACAATGAATCAGCTGTATGTATACCTATATCCCCTCCTTCTTGGATCTCCCTCCTACCCCACCCCCACCCCCACCCCACCTGTCTAGGTCACCACAGAGCACTGAGCTGAGCTCCCTGTGCTATACAGCAGGTTCCCACCAGCTATTTTACACATGGTAGTGTATTTATGTCAAACATTATCTCCCAATTTATCCCACCGTCCCCTTCCCCCACTACGTCCACATGTCCATTCTCTACATCTCCGTCTCTATTCCGGCCCTGCAAATAGGTTCATCTGTGCCATTTTTCTAGATTCCACATATATGCATTAATATATTTGGTTTTGTTTTTCTGACTTCACTCTGTGTGACAGAGTCTAGGTCCATCCACATCTCTACAAATGACCCAATTTCGTTTTTTATGGCTGAGTAATATTCCATTGTATATATGTACCACATCTTTATCAATTCTTCTGCAGATGGACCTTTAGGTTGTTTTCATGTCCTGGCTATTGTAAATAGTGCTGCAGTGAACACTGGGGTACATGTATCTTTTTGAATTATGCTCTTTTCAGGGTACATGCCCAGTAGTGGGACTGCTGGGTCATATGGTATTTCTATTTTTAGTTTTTTAAGGAACCTCCATACTGTTTTCCATAGTGGCTGTATCAATTTACATTCCCAGCAACAGTGTGAGAGGGTTCCCTTTTCTCCACACCCTCTCCAGCATTGTTCGTAGATTTTTTGATGATGGCCATTCTGACTGGTGTGAGGTGATACCTCATTGCAGTTTTGATTTGCATTTATCTAATAATTAGTGATGTTGACCATCTTTTCATGTGTCTCTTCGCCATATGGAGAAATGTCTATTTAGGTCTTCCACCCATTTTTTGCTTGGGTGGTTTTTTTGATATTGAGCTGCATGAGCTGTTTATACGTTTTGGAGATTAATCCTTTGTCAGTTACTTTGTTTGCAAATATGTTCTCCCATTTTGAGGATTGTCTTTTCGTCTTGTTTATGGTTTCCTTTGCTGTGCAGAAGCTTTTAATTAGGTCCCATTTGTTTATTTTTGTCTTTATTTACATTACTCTAGGAGGTGGATCAAAAAAGACCTTGCTGGGGCTTCCCTGGTGGCATACTTGTTGAGAGTCCGCCTGCTGATGCATGGGACGCAGGTTCGTGCCCCGGTCCGGGAGGGTCCTGCATGCTGCGGGGCGGCTGGGCCCGTGGGCCATGGCTGCTGGGCCTGCGTGTTTGGAGCAGCAGGAGAGGCCACAGCAGTGAGAGGCCTGCGTACAACAAAAAAAAAAAAAAAAAAAAAAACTTGCTGTGATTTATATCAGATAATGTTCTGGCTTTGTTTTCCTCCTAGAGTTTCAGTGTCCAGTCTTACATTTAGGTCTTTAATCCATTTTGAGTTTATTTTTGTGTATGGTGTTAGGGAATGTTCTCATTTCATTCTTTTACGGGTAGTTGTCCAGTTTGCCCAGCACCATTTATTGAAGAGGTTGTGTTTTCTCCATTGTATATTCTTGCCTCCTTTGTCATAGATTAGGTGACCATAGGTGCACGGCTTTACCTCTGGGCTTTCTATCCTGTACCATTGATCTACATTTCTGTTTTTGTGCCAGTACCATACTGTCTTGATTACTGTAGCTTTGTAGTATAGTTTGAGGTCTGGGAGCCTGATTCCTCCAGCTCTGTTTTTCTTTCTCAAGATTGCTTTGGCTATTCAGGATCTTTTGTGTTTCCATACAAATTGTAAAATATTTTCTTCTCATTCTGTGAAAAATGCCATTGGTAATTTGATAGGGATTGCATTGAACCTACAGACTGCTTTGCATAGTATAGTTATTTTCACAATATTGATTCTTCCAATCTAAGAACATGATATATTTCTTCATCTGTTTGTGTCATCTTTGATTTCTTTCATCAGTGTTTTATAGTTTTCTGAGTACAGATCTTTTGCCTCCTTAGGTAGGTTTATTCCTAGGTATTTTATTCTTGTTGTGATGGTAAATGGGGCTGTTTCCTTAATTTCTCTTTCTAATCTTTCATTGTTAGTGTATAGGAATGCAAGAGATTTCTGTATATTCATTTTGTATCCTGCAACTTTACCAGATTCATTGATTTGTTCTCATAGTTTTCTGGTGGCATCTTTAAGATTTTCTAGATATAGTATAATGCCATCTACAAACACTTCTTTTCCAATTTGTATTCCTTTGTTTCTTTTTCTTCTCTGATTGCCATGGCCAGGACTCCCAAAACTATGTGGAATAATAGTGGTGAGAGTGGACATCCTTGTCTTGTTCCTGATCTTAGAGGAAATGTTTTCAATTGTTCATCATTGACAATGATGTTATTATGTTGAGGTGGGTTCCTTCTGTGCTCACTTTCTGGAGAGTTTTTATCATAAATGGGTGTTGAATTTTGCCAAAAGCTTTTTCTGCATCTAATGAGATGATCATGGGGTTTTTCTTAAAACACTCTGACCATCTCTTCAAAACCCATGAGCAGCTTCCCTGTTACCCATGATGTGAGATCCCTTAACCTGAATCTGACCTGCTGGGCCAGCTCATCCCAGTTGATTTCCTGCTGTTCTCTGGACCCCAGGCAAATTTGGCTATTTTTCTCTCCTTGCCTTTGCCCACACATTTCCTCCTGCCCAGAACACCTGCTTCCTTCTCTCAGGGTCCCTGCCTCCTCTGAGGTCCAGCTCAGTTCCCACTCCTGGGAAGATGTCCCTGACCCCCAGGCCGCAGCTCCCCAGTGGTTATCTGGGCCCCTCATGCCACCGTTGGCCCTCATGAGGCTTCTCACTGCAGAGATGCTGTGAGCCTCCGAAGGGCACAGTGTCTTCACATCCACTGGGCTCTGAAAGGAGACCCTGGTGCCTGACGGAGCTGGGCCTCCCTGTGCTCGCCTCCATTCGGGCAGGGCCTGCCTTGGGAGCATCCCCCCAGGGTGACCACAGGCGCTGCCTCCCTTAGACCCCTCTCCCTGCTAGCATCACCCCCCAGGTGGGCACCTTGCAGGCATCTCTACCCTTTCTGCCCTCTCCCTGCTGCTTCCCACTGCCTCAGCTGTATTTCAGGCCTCCCTTCCTGACCCTGAGCACTGCAGTGTTCTCCCTTGGAGATATTGCAGTCTCCCTCTGTCAAACCAGGCCACCTCCACCTGGGGCAGCCTCTCTGGTCAAAACATAGACATAAGTATGTCACCCCATTGCTGGAAACCTTTCACCAGCTCGTCTTTTTCTTTAACTGTCCCCAGCCACCCCTTCCACGCACCGGACTCCTCACCCTTCCCTAAATACACCATGTCTTTTCGGGGCCCCCGCCTTTAGCCAGGCTCTTCCCTGTGCCTGAGGTTCCCTGCCTGCCTTTCTTTACCTGGAAAAGGCCTGGTAATGGTACTAAGATCCGACTCAGATGGCGCTTCCCCGTCAGCCCAGGGAGACTTACCTGCGGCGTTCTTGCTTCTGTGGTGTTGCTTGTGTCATGTTGCTACATACACATCCTTGTTTGTTTGTGGATCCCCAGAAACAATGACACAGAGAACCACTTGGGTGCATGAGCTGCTTGCAACACTGAGCAAGTATTGAATGAAGACGGTGGATCACTACAGTTTTGGGGCCCCAGCAGGACATTCACTTGCATTCCCTCAGATTCCCAGAAGTGACACTGTTCACCACTGTTCTTCATTCCGTCATAGACAAAGGGAAACGGAGACCCAGAAAAGGGAAAGGACCGTGACCCAGCCAACGCCTCCCAGTCAGCAGCAGAACTGGGAAAGCCCTGCCCCGAGATGCCAGACTCCCAATTCCTCTTTCTAAACAGGTCATCTCGCTCCCTCACCCCAGCCCCGGGCCCCAGAGCCAGCAGTAACAGGAGCAGCCTGATCCCGCTGGTCCTGCAGCCCCTCTCTGCTTCCTCTGCAGGCTGGTCCGGGAGTTCGTGGCCCAGAACAACACCGTGCAGATCAAGAACATGATCCAGACGCTGTCTCAGGAATTTGCCCTGTCCCAGCACCCGCACAGCCAGAAAAGGGGCCTCATCAGCCTGGCCGCCTGCTCCATTGCGCTGGGCAAGGTGAGCCCTTCTCCTGGAGGGATCTACACACTAGCCAGGGCCTTGACCCTGACCCCCGAGCCCCAGCAGGGTGTTACAGACTTGTGATTTCTTTTTTTTTTTTTTTTGCGTTACGCAGTCTTCTCACTGTTGTGGCCTCTCCCGTTGCGGAGCACAGGCTCTGGACGCGCAGGCTCAGCGGCCATGGCTCACGGGCCTAGCCGCTCCGCGGCATGTAGGATCTTCCCGGACCGGGGCACGAACCCGTGTCCCCTGCATCAGCAGGCGGACTCTCAACCACTGTGCCACCAGGGAAGCCCGACTTGTGATTTCTTTATTGCCATTCTCTCCACATCTCAGACCTGAAGGCTGGCTCTGTGGCCTTGCACCCTGGGTCTTGATGCTCTTGGTAATTAAAAAAATATTTGTTTCATTTACAGTTAATGGAATAGTATACAGCTCTATGATGAGAGTATAGAGTTATGTCAACAGCAGGATCAAAATACAGAACCATTCTGTCCCCGTAATGGCCCCTCATGCTGACCCCACCCTGCCCCCAGTGACGGGGCAGTTTATGATCAGCTCACCAGGGCATTCGAGCCAGACCACAGAGATGCAGGGTTTTGCCTTTTGATTAGTTCTCTCGACCTTGATTCCTGCTTTCAGTGCATCCTTTTTGCTGGTCCTTCGGCCTGTGTGAGGAGGGATGCTCCGGGGGCCTCTCCTGCCTGACTCAGGCTCCGTCATCTTCCTCTGTGTCCGCCTGACCCCTGGAGCCAGCCCGGGCCGGGGATTCAGCCAGGTCAGGCAGCCCCACCCCCAGCAGGCAGCTCTCATGCCTTTGACCCACAGGACATCGTGACGGAGAGCAACAAGTTCGACCTGGTGGGCTTCATCCCCTTGTTGCGGGAGAGGATTTATTCCAACAACCAGTACGCCTGGCAGTTCATCATCTCCTGGGTAAGGTCCGGCCCTGCGACGCTCCTTCACCAGCCGTAAGGAGCCTCTAGTTGAGTGAGGTCTGCTCTCTGGCTCACCTGGGCACTTCCTGTGGCTGCGGGGGTGCCTCACTGTTATCCCTCTAGGAGCCAATGACACCAGATCATCCGAAAACACATGTATTCAGCTTTGCCCCCAAAGCCCATCACATTTGCCTCTGCAGAGGATGTGGTTCCTTCCTTGTCTCCGGAAACACCCAGATTTACCTTTGAAGCCAGCTGTGCTCCTCCAGCTGTCACACCTCTTCTAGCCTTGCCCACCTTTCCCATGGGTTCCCTCCCACACCCCCCGCCCCACCCCCGGGCATCTGAACTGCCCTGGGGTTAAATTGCCGTTCCCCTGACCATTGAACAGAAACAACAGCTACTAGCACCTGCTCCCCCATGGGACACCGCAGTGCCGTGAAAAGATGCCTCAGCAGGGCTCCTTCTCGCTGGCCAGTCCAGAGGATGGGCGAGGAGATGCAGGTTCTCTGGCTGGTGACTTTCCCTGATGGTTTCCTCCCCTGGGGCAGATCCTGGTTCTGGAGTCCGTGCCAGACATTAACCTGCTGGATTATTTGCCGGAGATCCTGGATGGACTCTTCCAGATCCTGGGCGACAATGGCAAAGAGATTCGGAAAATGTGAGTGGAGGAGGAGAGGGGCAGGCGGCTGCAGGGGCCCCTCGGCGCGTACGCATACCCCACACCCAACAGACAGGCGGCAGCAGGAGAGCACGAAATTCACCGTCCTCTTCCTGGCTCGTGTGCTTCCTGCTTTGAGGAGCTAGGAGATCATCCACCCCCAGCCTCGGAAAAATGTCCATCTGACAAGTGTGTCCCACAGAGCACAGCAGACATGGCACCACTGGTGGAGGCTCCTCTGGCTCTGGCTGCATGAGCTGTCTCCTTTCTCCTTTGCTCATTGGTAGGTGTGAGGTGGTTCTTGCAGAATTCTTGAAGGAAATTAAAAAGAACCCTTCCAGTGTTAAGTTTGCTGAGATGGCCAACATCCTGGTGATCCACTGCCAGACCACGGGTGAGTGTGTAAAGGCCCCAAGGCCACCACCACCTCCTCAGAAGCACCTTTCTGTCTGTCTCCCCATCTCAGAGAGAGTCCTCGTGGGAGTGTGAATCAGTGTGACAGCGGGTCCTGGAGCAGTGGGTCCTTGTGGGAGAGATTCCAATTCTCTAACAAAGGCATAACTAACCAAGTTCAGGAATTAAAAATGGGGGACCTTACTATATATCCTAATTCATGATTTAGCAATCCATAGTAATACTAACAGTGTTCTCCTTATGGCATAACTTTTTACTATATAAACAATATATGATGCTTGAGTATATAATTTAGAAAAACAGATACCAAAATAAAATACAGTCCCACAACTTAGGCAGAAGTGTTCCTCAATTCTTATAGAATGTAAACTACAAAACATTGAAAAATTAGAGAATACCAACATAAATGTAAAGACATCCCACATTTATGGATTAGATGACTTAAGATGACAATACTTCCCAAATTGATCTCCATATTCAATTCAGTCGATATCAAAATAATAGCTGGATTTTTTTCAGAAATGTTTCAGATCCTAAAATTCATATGGAAATGCAAAGGATCCAGAATAGGCAAAAGTACCTTTCAAAAGAGGAAAAAAATTGGAAAATTCATACGTCCCAATTTCAGAACTTACTACAAAGCTACAGTAATAGGTGGATAGATCAAACAGAACTGAGAATCCATAAATAAACCTTTACATTTATGGTCAGATATTTTTCTTAAGAGGTGCCGAAACAATTCAGTGGGGGAAATTAGTCTTTTCAACAAATAGCACTGGAACAACTGGATACCTGCATGCAGAAAAATGAAGTTGGACCCCCTCCTGCCACCATACACACACAAAGAAAAACTCCAAATAGATCACAAGCCTAAGAACTATATTTAGAACTATATAATTCTATTTAGGGGTAAATCTTTATGACTTTCGGTTGAGCGATGGCTTCTAAAATATGACAGCAAAAGCACATGGGAGAAGACAAAAGGAAAAAGTAGGTATTTGGGGATTCATCAAAATTGAAAACTTTTATGCTTCAAAAGACACTATCAAGGGACTTCCCTGGTGGTCCAGTGGTTAAGACACCATGCTTCTACTGCAGGGGGCACGGGTTTGATCCCTGGTCCAGGAACTAAGATCCCACATGCCACACTGCACAGCCAAAAAACAGAAGGAAAAAAGCAAAAGACACTATCAAGAAAGTGAAAAGACAGTTCCACAAAAGGGAAGAGAATATTTGTAAATCATATATCTGATATGGGGCTTGTATCTAGAATATATAAAGAACTCTCATTACTCAAATAAACTCAGTTTTAAAAAATGAGATCTGAATAAACATTTCTTGAGAGAAGATAACAGATGGCCAAAAAGCACATAAAAAGGTGCTCAACATCCTTAGCCATCATGGAAATGCAAATCAAAGACACTGTGAGATACCACTTTACATCCATTAGTATTAGTATCAATGGCAAGTATCAAATAAAATAAAAAGGAAAATAACATGTTGGCAAGAACGTGGGGTAATTAGAAACCTTATACACTGCTGGTGGGAATGTAAAATGGGACAGCTGCTTTGGAAAACAGTTTGGCAGTTCCTCAAAAAAAACATTTGACCCAGCAACTCCACTCCTAGGTATATATCCAGGAGAAATGAAAACCTATGTCCACGCAAAACCTTTTACATGAATGTTCATAACAACGTTATTCGTAATAGCCAAAAAGTAGAAGCTACCCAGACTTCTATCAACTGGTAGAATGGATGAGTAAAATGTGATATATGCCTATAACTAGGTATTATTTTACATTTAATCCTGTGAAGGACCTGATCAGATTGGTTTCTTATAAAGATTTACTATAGGATCAATGCGGATAATCAGTTGCGGGGGTGGACAGGGAGACACTTAGCATGGAGACAGGAGGGACATCCGGAGATTGCTGCTATGTCCCAAAGATGCCTGAACTAAGGTAGCAGCAGTGTGATAGGAAAGATGGGACAAATTTGAGAGATGTTGTCTAGAATTAATGGGCCTCAGCAAGTAATGGAGGACAAAAGAAAAGGGAAAGAGGGGAGTCACAGCAAGCTCCTACTTCTCAGGACGCCACTCAGGCAACATCACCAGAGAGTAAAAGCTCCCAAACCGTACAATGTCAAGAGTTAATAAACTTCCAGAAACTCTCTAATAGAATAGGCTACAGAACCAGACTCCCTGGATTCAAATCCAGCTTCTCCATTTCTTGTGTTGCCTTGGACAAGTTACTTTACATTTGCAGGCCTCCGTTTCCCATCTGTACAGCAAAGATAATATCACCTATTCATAGAGCTGTGCGGATTAGACAGTCGATACATCAATACAGAGACACTTTTAAATATTCTAGATGCATGCAAGTGTTCCATTAGTATTGGCTCCTCTTATTAAGTCCCTACCTTATCAATTTGCAGCAAGCCTATCTCTTTACCGTGACTTCTAAAATTTGCACAGCACCCAGCGTTAACTGATGTAGCTTATATCCTGTGAACACCTGATAGGCAGAAAAGAGTCTCAAGCTGTAGCAAGGTGAACTTGCGGACCTATTCACCAGTAACTAGCTAACAAATATTAAAGACTCCATTGTAAAAACAGATACATTTAGACTTACGATATGAAGGTTAAAGCCTCAATACGCCAACTCCATTTCCCTTGACTAGTAGCCCTCCATCCACATAATATGTGTGTTTACTGTAATGACTGACTAACTGCCTTTTGCGGAAACTGTCAATATTCTGCATACACAGCATCTAGAAGGATTAAGCAGAACTCTAGGGAATTAAAAGATAAAATTAAGTGAAAATTAAGAAGGAAATAGAAAGATGTGTTCTAAATCCCTAGAAAAGGGTTCTAGTAAACTTTCAGTCTTTTTCCCCTTTTTTGTTAGACTAATATTAGAGTTCTGTCCTTTAACTGTCAAATGGTTTTCCAGCCTACAAGTAATCTTTCTTCACAGAGGAGTCTTTTAAAAGTTATAAATAAAATATCCCAAATATTTTCTTTTTCTCACAGATGAGAACATTGGAACACTGACATTTTAATCTGTTCTGTACAAGAATGAGTTGTGTCAACACAGTGCTCCCAGCTACAGCACTGAAAAAAAACAAGTTTAATTAAAGACAGAGAAGAAACCGCATATGGAGCCTAAGCCACTGAGATACAATGAAGAGTGTCATCTTCAGAGTCAGTTCTCTATGAACAAATCTCTTTTGTCAGTGTCAGGAGGGAAAAAAAAGACAGCAAAGTAAAGGTGTGCTGTATACCACAGGAAACTCTGCTCAATATTCTGTAATAACCTAAATGGGAAAAGAATTTGAAAAAGAATAGATACATGTATATGTATAACTGAATCAGTTTGCTGTACACCTGAAACTAACACAACATTGTTAATCAACTATACTCCAATATAAAATAAAAATTTTTAAAATACAGATGAATGGATAAAGATGTGGTGTGTATATATACAGTGGAGTACTACTCAGCTGTAAAAAAGAATGAAAACTTGCCACTTGCAGCAAGAGGGATGGACCTGGAGGGTATTATGCAGTTCATATTCTTATTATGAAATAAGTCAGAGAAAGACAAACACTGTATGATATCACTTATATGTGAAATCTAAAAAAATACAATGAACTAGTGAATATGACAAAGAAACAGACTCACAGATACAGAGAGCAGACAAGTGGTTACCAATGGAGGGGGGGAGAGGGGCAAGATAGGGGTAGGGAATTAAGAGGTACAAACTATCAGGTATAAAATAAATAAGCTACAAGGATATATTTTACAACAGAGG
Organism: Leucopleurus acutus; assembly: GCF_964270905.1. NCBI lineage: Eukaryota > Metazoa > Chordata > Mammalia > Artiodactyla > Delphinidae > Leucopleurus > Leucopleurus acutus. Next base: position 13,797,399 of record NC_139162.1, on the reverse strand, counting down.
GAGTATAGTCAATACTTTACAATAACTATAAATGGAGCATAACCTTTAAAAATTGTGAATCACTATATTTTACACCTGTAACATATAATACTGTACATCAACTATACTTCAATGAAAAAATTAAGGGTACTTTCCTGGTGGTGCAGTGGTTAAGAATCTGCCTACCAATGCAGGGGACAAGGGTTCGATCCCTGGTCCAGGAAGATCCCACATACTGCGGAGCAGCTAAGTCCACGCACCTCAACTATTGAAGCCGATGTGCCAAAAACTACAGAAGCCCGTGCACCTAGAGCCCGTGCTCCACGACAAGAGAAGCCACCACAATGAGAAGCCCACGCACTGCAACGAAGAGTAGCCCCTGCTCGCCGCAACTAGAGAAAGCCCACACACAGCAACAAAGGCCCAACACAACCAAAAATAAATAAATAAATTTATAAAAAATAAAAATAAAACATCAGACTTTCTGCGCAATTGTGAGGGGTTTTTTTTCTAATGTTTATTAGAAAATTCAAAAGAATCTTTAAACAATAACATAAGCCTTTGGGTGCTCAGATCTCTTACTGGTTTATAGAAGTCATAAAAGAGAGGCCATTTTTCACTAGCTAAAACATAAAACAGCATTTTGTAATTAATTGTCATTTTACATACCTATATAAACACAAACCTTAGCGTTTACGCTTTCAAAAATTGTGATGAGAAGTTCTTTAAGTGAACAAATTGAACTGTGAAGGTTAAAGAAAGGTAGAAAACAACAACTCAATTATTCAACCAATATTTATTAAGCACCCCCCTCGTGCAAAGCCTCTTGGGAAATACAAATATGACCGAGATGCAGATGCTGCCTGTGTGGGGCTTGCTGTATAGCAAATAACTGTTTCTGACCTTCCATTTGCAAAAATGGGCAGTGTTCCACAGGCTCTATAAATTTAAAATGCTCTGTAGGGCATTTTGAATTGGTTTGTATTCTAAAAGAAATGGCAGGACAATAATATAAAGCATGGTAAAAAATGTACCCCTTAAGTTTTCTCCCCATTTTCCATTAAAACTTTAGCTTCTCTAAAAATTGTGATCATGTTGATAAACTATGTGCATATTGCCTAGGAATGAAAAAAAAAGGTGTGATGCTATAAAGGAAAAACATGGTGGTATCAAATGTCAATATTCAAACTAAGTACTAAAACTTAGTATTTGTGTAGTACTTACTACTTACTTCCAGAGTTTGAACAGTACTCCTAACATCATAAAACATCTTTGGATATAAGTAGATACCTACTAACCACATATATGTTATAAAAGATAGAGCTGAAGTACAAAAAGAGAAAGAAGCTTAGCCAAGATCACAAGGTAATGGTTTAACAAAAACGAATAATGCTTTTACTGGGTTTATTCCAGAATGTTGGTTATATTCCTTCCTCAAATTCTAATTTGAAGAAAAAAAGTACCATTATCACTACTGTTTTCCAAAGTTAAGCACAGCTCTAACTACATTCTAACAGTGGCTCGCCTGCGTGTCTCCTGCCCTTCTGCCAGGGCACCTACCATCAGAGAGGCAGGACAGCACAGTGAAAAGAAAACAGGGCAGATGGACCCAGATTCCAGCCTCAGCTCTACCACTTCCCAGCTCAGTAACTTTTGGGCAGGTTACATATTTGAGATTTATTTTGATTGCACCAGGTCTTAGTTGCAGCTCACCGGCTCCTTTAGTTGCGGCATATGTGCTCCTTAGTTGTGGCATGGGAACTCTTAGTTGCGGCATGCATGTGGGATCTAGTTCCCTGACCAGGGATAGAACCCATGTCCCCTGCACTGGAAGGCAGATTCTTAACCACTGCACCACCAGGGAAGTCCCTCTTTTCCCTCATCTATAAAATAGGGTTGATAGCAACTACTCAATAGTGTTATGATAACGCTTCGATAGGATAATATATGCAAAGTACTCTGTTCATTTCTTGGCATATACAGTTGATCCTCCATAAATAATATTCTTATTAACTACTGATTTCTATATCACTGACCATTTGCTGGTATTACATGTTATCGTACTCTCCAGATTGTATATTTCTTATGACTACAACTTCTCTTTCTTCCTGTAATGTAGCCTAACTCACCTTAGTGGGCATGTTTAGTACTAAATACCTACTGGTCTGCTCATACATCTATAACTTGGCTTTTTTGCAGCACAGTATTACAGAATGTTTTATTAGTATGGGCTCATTGTCAACACTGCCCACTGTAACTGATTACATTTCAATCCTGGCGTTGATACTTAATAGTGTACAACTTTTGGCAAGTTACTTAACTAACCTGTGTCTCAAACTTCCTCATCTGTAAGATGGAGATGTAAAAATATTTTATATGTATAGGGCTGCTGTGAAGACTAAATATGTTAAATATACATAAAGCTATTAGAATAATGCCTGGTCCAAATAAGAGCACAAAAAACATTTGCTATTACCTGATAAATATATACGCACAATGAATATTATTTTATATTTATTGTAATAGTATTAAATATTACTCAGAATTTATATGATACAAAGTTGTAGGAAGAGTGAGCAGGATAAATATCAGCGTAAGAACAATAGGAACATTTATAAAGGGAAAATACTGACAAATATAAGATAGAAAGTAAGTGAGTAAGAATTAATACAAAGAAAGAATACGGGCTTTACAGAGGGCACCAAACTTGAGTGAGTTAATAAATGTAATAGAATACAACAAACAAAACTGCCATACTTTAACTGTATTAGGGACAGCATCATGGAGAAGACAGGAGGAAGATTCAGAGATGACAAAGGAAATACAGGTTATTCAAAAACAAAAAAGACATAAGCAAATGTATGAGAGGAATATTGAAGGCCCATTTGGAGGCCAGTAAACAGATTTGTCTGCCTGGAACTAAGAGCTCATGTAGGAGAATGCCTGATACAGTGCTCTCAATTCCTTTCCCCTAGAGCTTAGCGTGGACACAAACAGTGCTCATTAATTATCTATGTAAAAGACAGAATGAATTCCAACTGCAGCTAGTCTAAAATGCTAGATTAAGCAGAGCTTCCCAGTAAGTATACCAAGGCATACTGGTGTGCCCAAATTAGGTGACAGCTGTACTGAGAGGGTGACTCAGCCTTTAGAATCCAAAACCTCCAGTCATAAGACGGCTTGCTTCCTACCCCAGTGTACCACACAAATATCATCATTTTCTAAGTGTACCATGCCATAAAAAGTTGGGAAACATTGAGTTTAAAATATGGCTATTAGGCAGTATGTGATGGGTCAAAGATAAAGAAGACTAAATGAAGAGGATATACTGTGCAACAGTCATTGCCTAGTTTGCTGGTACTGTGGAAAATCAAGAGGGAAAAGACAAGGAGCAAAAAGAACCATTCAAAACTGCTGTTAATAGGCAAGGCCCAAAAAACAGGCCTAAATTAGACTAGCAACAAACGAGATAAAACAGGTCGTGAAAGAATAAGTGCTTAGAGGCCAGGTTAGTTCAGTTCAGTAAACACTTACTGCTGCCTATTATGTGTCAGCCATTTGCTGGGCAGTAGGGATTTAAAGTGAAGAAATTATTCCAGTCATTAGGATTTTTTTTTTTAACTGTAGAAACAATTCCAGGTTTTCTTTAATACATTCTATTTCACCTTAGCTTGAAGAATAAAGGAAATATTAAAAGGTGTTACATACTGCACTATAAACCAAAGGTGGTTTTAACTTACTCACTGAAGTTTCCAAAAGTAAGCCTTTTTCAGTTAAAAGGCTCAATATCAGGACCCTTAGGGCTATGAACAGAATCCTGTGGCACAGTCACCGAAACACAACAGCTGTATGAACAGTTCTTAATATATTTGTATCTGAGCAAGTGTTAGAATGCATGCTATTGGCAAATTCCTTCTAGGCTTTAGGAGAAGATAGTAACAGCTATCATATATTAGGGGCTCATTATATCAAGCATCGTGCTATTTTACATATATTATATCATTTTATCCTCCAAATATCCCCAAAGGGTAGGTATTATTATTCTCACTTTGTTCATAAAAACCAAGGCTTGGAATATTATCACCTGTCCAAGGTTATCCAGCTAGTAAAATGGCAGAGCCCGAATTTAACACAGGCCCACCTAACTCTTAAGTCTATGTTCTCATTAAATGCATTTTAATAAGTCATTCAAGAAAGGGCTTCAAGGAAGACACCTGAGATACAAAGAAAGAAGAGCCACTGAGGCAAACATGGGCAAGGCCCACCTGCACTGTTCTAGGAGAAGGTGTGCTTGCCCAAGGCTTACTGCCTAGATCCACATTATAAGGTCTGTGTTTTAGTTTTTCATTGCTGCTGTAACCAATTTCCACAAATTTAGTGGCGTAAAACAATACAGATTTATTGCTGTACAGTTTTATAGGTCAGAAGTCTGACATGAGTCTCACTGGTCTAAGATCAAGGTGTCAGCAGGGCTGTATTCCCTTCTGAGAACTCTAGGAGAGAATCTACTTCCTTGCCTTTTCCAGCTGCTAGAGGCCACCAGCACTCCTTGGCACGTGGCCTCTCGCCATCATCTTCAAAGCCAGCAGTGGTGGGTTGAGCTCTTCCCATACTGCCCTATCTCTTGTTCTTCCATAATCCCATCACCCTTTCACCACAGAAAGGTTCTCCCATTATAAAGAAATGTGATTACGGTGGATTATCTAGGCGTGTCCAATCTAATCTCCCCATCTCAAGGACTTTAATTTAATCACATCTGCAAAGTCCTCTCTGCTGTGTAAGGTAACAGGTTGTAGGGATTAGGACACAGGTATCTATAGGGGTTGGTGGGGGCATTATTCTGCCAACCACATTCTGACTAAGAGAGTGGTGCCACTCCATGTTTGAACCATCTAACTAGCCTCCTTATTCTGGTTCCATATGTGCCAGGCAACTTACTGAGGACACTTTAGCTTCCCCTACAGCTTACTTATAGGATCAGTCAGGGGTTGAGGTTGAGGGTATATTTAACAGGTCTACATCTATGATAAAAAAAAAAAAAACACTTGAAAATCATGATTAAGCTGTATATAATGAGATATATCTAAGAATGCGGTTATATGTCACTCTCTTTGATTTACAAGACTTTTATCAACAAAGATTACAGTTTTCTGACTGTACCTGTGTGATCAATCAAATGGTTTGAAGTAGAATGTCCTTGGAAGGCAGCAGAGAATTTCAAATCAATAACTTGTAAAACTTGGATCACATGGTTGCCTAGGGCTGGAATATTGGGGGAGAATAGAGAGTGACTGATAATGAGTATGGGGTTTCCTTTTGGGAAAATAAAAAATGTTCTAAAATCGATTGTGGTGATGGTTGCACAACTCTGTGAATAACAAAAAATTCATTGCACTGTACATTTTAAATGAGTGAATTGTATGGTATTGAATTATATCTCAATAAAGTTGTTAAAAGAAAACCGGGTCACAAAGAGAAGGCAATGAGAGGAGGATCTGATTAAATACTAGGATGAAATGGGGCCGGGGGGCATCTTATGATCTTAATGAAGATTCTTCCTTAATGCCTACTACTTTCCTCCTTCTTTCCTCTACCCTAGCTTTTTATAGATTCTGCTCTTGGAAAAGTCACAACTTCCCACCTCTTTCCTGTTTCTTAGTTTACTAATCAATCAGTATACACATACAACATATACAACAAACTTATTCCATAAATTATAAATAACATAGAATGTGATTCCAATGTTAACTCCCTCTGCTCTTTACTAAAGAGTAAGTATGGATGAAAGGAACGTTCCCATCGTGATCCTGTTTTTAGATGCTCATGTTTTGTCACCCTTATTCTGTATTGTGTGCTGATTCTCTATATGTCCTGACTCATTCCATGTGCCATAAGAGCCTGTGTAAAATTCTTGCCTCCTTGTATCAAGATTCTCATATTAAATTCAAAGAATTTTTGTTCTGTTTTATAGTTGTAACTATTACAGTGCCCAGTAGTGACTCCCCTGATCTGTACAATGTTACTGAATGAGCTCTCTGTACTTCTTTTCACCTGCATCCTCTTTCTCAAGAGCAATGACATCCCCTTTATCCAAATACCATAGCAGAGGAAAACCTGCATGTCAGAGGTCACTAGGTAGCTATGCTTACAAATTAGAAGGCCAGGCAAGGTTTGGCTTGAAGCTTTCCTATAGTTGATATGAAAATGATCAACTGAATAGCCGCCAATGCCACCTTTGAGTGAGTGATCAAGTCTTTTCATTTCAAAGAAAACACCTCCCTAAAACTGATACATTAAAGCAGTTTAGTTAAATTAATAAAATACCATTATCTGAGCCCATAAACAGGGGTTCTTTCAACCTTGAGATGAAATACTTACCTTATAAGGGCTTAGAGAAAATGGTTAGTTACTTTTCTACTTGAGAATTATAAGAGATCACTGTCCATTCTCAGAGTAACAGAAATACCTGAGGTTGTAACCCTAATCCATGGGTATAACTGTGCTTATATACTGGGTTAGCCACTGAACCACAAGTCCACCACACTCTGTCATGTGATTCCATGCAGTACAGTTTATTCCCATATCATGGTATGCCCACCTGTATATGAAGAACCCGATCATCCAAGAAGAAAAGATCAATATATATGATCCACACTGTAGAGTGCAGTATTACATAATTTCCTTCCTCTTAAATATGAACAACTGAGGCCTGTGTGCTGGAGCAGAGCCCTGTCAGAGGGAGGCAAGTAGCAGAAAAGGCCAAATAAGGCAAAGGGGCATGTTGTATAGGTCCCATAGGCCACTGTAGGAGCCAGAGCGTTTCCTCTGCAATGGCCAATGGAGAAGAGTGATGTAACTTTGTGTTGTAAAAAGGCCAGTCAGACTGCTGCATTGAAGAGGCTACAAAGACGAGAGGAGCAGCAAAGACTATGTCAGTATCCAGGGTTTTTTTCGTATTATAAATAGAATACATGGGAGATGGGCGAAGATGGAAGAGTAGAAAGACCCTGAGAGCTCACCTCTCACAAGCACCCCAGAATCACAATTATCTGCAGAACAGCCATCGATGAAAAAGACCAGAACCTACCAGAAAAGAGCTTCTACAACTAAAGACATAAAGAAGGACCCACACAAGACGGGTAAGAGGGGTGGACTTGTGATATAATCAAGTCCCATACCCCCAGGGTGGGTGACCCATAACCTGGAGAATAATTATAGAGCAGAGGTTCTCCCACAGGAATGAGAGTTCTGAGCCCCACATTGGGCTCCCCACCCTGGAGGTCCTGGACCAAGAAGATGAGCCCGCAGAGCATTTGGCTTTGAAGGGCAGCAGGGCTTAATTTCAGGAGTCCCGCAGGACTGGGGGAAATAGAGACTTCACTCTTAAAGGGCACACACAAAATCTCACACACACCAGGACCCAGGGCAAAAGCAATAATTTGATAGGAGCCTACTGGTCTTGAAGAGCCTCTCAGAGAGGGAGGAGGGGAGCTGCAGCTCACCCTGGGGACACGGACACTGGCAGCAGCATTCTTAGGAGCTCTCTACTGCATGGACACTCATGTGCGCACGTGCCACCGTGGGATCCTCCCTCTAACTCATTAATGCTAAGTCCTGGCTCCACCCAACATCCTGTAGGTGCTAATGCTGGGATGATTCAGGCCAATAACTAACTGGTGGGTGACGGGGGGACACAGAGCCATCCATCAGCAGAAAGGCTGTCTAAACACTTCCTAAGCCCACAGCCACCTCTAGACATGCCTCTAGACTCGGCCCTGCCCACCAGAGGGCCAAGGCACAGCTCCACCCACCAGTGGGCAGGCACCAGCCCAGCCCTCCAGGAAGCCTGCACAAGCCTCTAGACCAGTGTCACCCACCACAGGTCAGACACCAGACAAAAGGAAACCACAGTCCTGCAGACTGCAGACACCACCTGCCCACAGGACAGACCCTACCCTATGACCAGCTGGGCCTTAGTCATGTCCACTAGCAGGTCAACACAGGCTTTGGGACACCCTGGACCCTGACCCATCTGTGTCAGGAACTGGTCTCCCCCCCGTGAGCTGTGTGACACCAGCTCTGGGATCCCAGGGCCCTGCACCCAGACTCTAGGACTCAGCTCTGCCTGCCAGTAGTTCAGCACTAACCCCAAGCCATGGCTTCACCCACCAACAGGCGGGCAACAGCCCCAGCGTCTTCTGAACCCTGACTCTGCCTGCCAGTGAGCCAGCACTACCCCAGGGCCCCCTGGGGTTCTGCAGTCAGCTGCTTTGGACCAGTCCCTGGTAACTAGTAGCCGGCATCCTCTGCACAAGGCAGGGCCTGGCAACCAACAGGGCTAGGGGCCAACCAAGCCTACCAGACCACCCATATAGTCATCCCACCACAACAGAAGGACCCACACAGCCCTCAGAGGGGGAACCCCAAGAGCATATAGCTTGGGTAACAAGTGGGGAACGTGCTGCTGGGACACAGAAGATGTATCCTACAGAAGTCTACTTCTCCAAGGTCAGAAAACCATAACTAACCTACCAGATACATTAAAATACAAATAGCAACCTAGGCAAAATGAGGCAGCAGAGGAACAACTTCCAGACAAAGGAACAAGATAAAAGCCCAGAAGAACAACAAAGTGAAGTGGAGATAGGCAATCTACCCAAGAAAGAATTCAGGGTAATGACTGTAAAGTTGATTAAAGAACTCGGCAAAAGAATGGATGCACAGAGGGAGAAGTTAGAAGTTTTTAACAAAGCGTTAGAAAATATAAAGAACCAGAGAAAAAGATTACAATAAAACAAATGAAAACTACACTAGAAGCAATCAACAGTATACTAAATGACACAGAGGAACAAACCAATGAGCTGGAAGACAAGAGTAGTGGAAATCCCTGATGCCGAACAGAGAAAAGAAAAAAGAACAAAAAGAAATGAGGACAGTTTAAGAGACCTCTGGGACAATATCAAGTGCAAAATATTCATATTATAGAGGTACAAAAAGGAGAAGAGAGAGAGAAAGGGGCTGAGAACATATTTGAAGACATAACAGCTGAAATCTTTCCTAACCTGGGAAAGGAAACAGTCACCCAAGTCCAGGAAGTGCAGAGAGTCCCATACAGGATGAACCCAAAGAGGAACATATCAAGACACAGTGGAATTACAATGACAAAAATTAAAAGAGAATATTAAAAGCAGTAACGGAAAAGCAACACATCATACACAAGAGAACTCACATAAGGCTATCAAGTGATTTTTTAGCAGAAACTCTGCAGGAAAGAAGGTAGTGGCATGATGTATCTAAACTGATGAAAGGGAAAAACCTACAGCCAAAATACTCTAGCCAGCAAGGCTCTTGTTCAGATTTGATGGAGAAATCAAAACCTTTAGGACAAGCAAAAGCTGAAACATTTCAGCACCACTAAACCAACTTTACAACAGATGTTAAAGAAACTTCTCTAGGGACTTCCCTAGTGATCCAGTGGTAAAGAATCCACTTTCCAATGCAGGGGACGTGGGCTTGATCCCTGGTCGGAGAACTAAGATCCCACATACCATGGGGCAACCACTGAGCCCACGCACCTCAACTAGAGAGCCCACGTACCGCAAACCACCGATCCCATGCACTCTGTAGCCCACGTGCCACAACTACAGAGCCCACGTGCTCTGGAGTCCGCACACCACAACTAGAGACAGAAAACCGAGGTGCCACAACTAGAGAAAAGCCCGCACACCACAACAAAGAGCCTGCACACCACAACTAAGACCCGACACAGCCAAAACTAAAAAATAATTTTTTTTTTTTTAAAGGGACTTCCCTGGTGGTGTAGTGGATAAGACTCCACACTCCCAGTGCAGGGGGCCCGGGTTCGGTCCCTAGTCAGGGAACTAGATCCCACATGCATGCTGCAACTAAGAGTTTGCGTAACACAACTAAGGAGCCCGCATGCCACAAGTAAAGAGCCCATGTACTACAACTAAGGAGTCCATGAGCCACAACTAAGGAGGCTGTCTGCCACAACTGAGACCCGGTGCAACCAAATAAATAATTTTTTTTTAAAAGAAACTTCTCTAGGCAAAAAAGAAAAGAACACAACTAGAAACAAGAAAATTACAAAATGTGGGACTTCCCTGGTAGCACAGTGGTTAAGAATCCACCTGCCAATGCAGGGGACACAGCTTCGAGCCCTGCTCCAGGAAGATCCCACATGCCGCAGAGCAACTAAGCCCGTCCATGCACCACAACTACTGAGCCCACGTGCCACAACTACTAAAGCCCGCACGCCTAAAACCCATACTCTGCAACAAGAGAAGCCACCGCAATGAGAAACCCATGCACCACAACCAAGTATAGCCCCTGCTCGCCGCAACTAGAGAAAGCCCATGCACAGCAACAAAGACCCAATGCAGCCAAAAATAAATAAATCAAAATAAATTTTTTAAAAAAAGAAAATTACAAAATAAAAAGGCTCAATGGTAAAGGCAAACATACAATAAAAGATAAAAAATAAAATCACTCATGCACAAATTTAGGAGGAAGATTGTTTGCTTTTTTTCGTTTGTTTTTATGGCTGCATTGGTTCTTCATTGCTGCATGTGGGCTTTCTCTAGTTGCAGCGAGCAGGGGCTACTCTTTGCTGCAGTGCGCAGGCTTCTTATTGCAGTGGCTTCTCTTGTTGTGGAGCACGGGCTCTAGCCCAGTGGGCTTCAGTAGTTATGGCACGTAGGCTCAGTAGTTGTGGTACACGGGCTTAGTTGCTCCACAGCATGTGGGATCTTCCCAGACCAGGGCTCAAACCCGTGTCCCCTGCATTGGCGGGAGGTTTCTTAATCACTGTGCCACCAGGGAAGTCCCCTTAATTTTTAAACTGAAGTATAGTTGATGTACAATATTATATGTTACAGGTGTACCTCATCACCAGCAAAGTCCCTAGCAGGAAGATTAAAAGACAAAAGTAGTAAAATCATCTATATTCACAGTAAGTAGTGAAGGGATACATAAAACTATTCTATGTAAAATATGATATCGAAAACAGTAATTGTGAGGAGAAGAGAGTACAAATGCAGGGGTTTTTAAAAAATGCATTTGAAATTAAGAGATCAGCAACTCAAAACAATCACATATATATAAAGACTGCAACATAAAAACCTTATGGTAACCAAAAGCCAAAAATCTATAAAAGATACACATACAAAAAATAAAAAGGAATGTAAACGTAACACTGAATATAGTCATCAACTCACAAGACAACAAAAAAAAGGGGGAAACGATGAGCTATGAAAATAACCCCCAAGCAATTAATAAAATGGCAATAAGAACATACATATAGTTACCTTAAATGTAAATTGACTAAATGCTCCAATCAAAAGACACAGACTGGCTGAATGGTTACTAAAACAAAACCCATATATATGCTACCTACAAGAGACTCACTTCAGATCTAAAGACACACAGAGACTGAAAGTGAGAGGATGGAAAAAAGTATTCCATGCAAATGGAAATCAAAAGAAAGCCAGAGTAGCAATACTTATATCAGACAAAATAGGCTTTAAAATAAAGAATGTTACAAGAGACAAAGAAAGACACTACATAATGATCAAGAGATCAACCCAAGAAGAAGATATAACAATTGTAAATACACATGCACCCAACATACAAGCACCTAAATATATAAGGCAAATGCTAACAGACATAAAAGGCCAAATTAACAGTAACACGATAACAGTAGGAGACTTCAACACCCCACTTACATCAATGAACAAATCATCCAGCCAGAAAATCAATAAGGAAACACTGACCTTAAGTGACACATTAGACCAGATGGACTTGATTGATATTTATAGAGCATTCCATCTGAAAGCAGCAGAAATTTATAGAGCATTCCATCTGAAAGCAGCAGAATACACATTCAAGTGACATGGAACATTCTCTAGGATAGATCACATGCTAGGCCACAAAACCAGTCTCAGTAAATTGAAGAAAATTGAAATCGTATCAAGCACTTTCCCGACCACAAGGTAGAAATCAACTACAAGAAAAAACAAACAAAAAACCACAAACAGGTAGAGGCTAAACAATATGCTACTAAAAAACCACTGGATCACTGAAAAAAATCAAAGAGGAAATAAAAAAATACCTGGAAGCAAATGAAAACAAAAACACAGCAATCCAAAACCTATGGAACACAGCAAAAGCATTTCTAAGTGGGAAGTTTAAAGCAATACAAGCATACCTCAGGAAACAAGACTGAACCAGGAAGAAATAGAAAATATGAACAGATCAATCACCAGTAATGGAATTGAATCAGTAATTTTAAAACTCCGAACATTAGCAAGGTGGGTGGACCTAGAGACTGTCATACAGAGTGAAGTAAGTCAGAAAAACAAAAACAAATACCGAGTCCGAGGTTTCCGGCAGCGAGCCTGTTAAAAGATAAGTTCAAACACAGTCTGAAAGCTCCTCAGGCAGAAGCCGCGGAGGCTCCTCGAGCGACCGACCCAGCACCTCCTGAGGCGGCGAGAAGGACTCGGGCTCAGGGCTCAGCAGGATATCGAATCCTTAACAGGAAGGGTGACTGGTTCTAAGGGGGCTGATCCACCGAAATTTGACTTCCGGGAAGATGGCGGAAGAGTAAGACGCAGAGATCACCTTCCACCCCACAGATACACCAGAAATACATCTACGCGTGGAACAACTCCTACGGAGCACCTACTGAATGCTGGCAGAAGACCTCAGACCTCCCAAAAGGCAAGGAACCCCCCACGTACCTGGTTAGGGCAAAAGAAAAAAATAAACAGAGACAAAAGGATAGGGACGGGTCCTGCACCAGCGGGAGAGAGCGGTGAAGGAGGAAAAGTGTCCACACACTAGGAAGCCCCTTCGCGGGCGGAGACTTCAGGTGGCGGAGTGGGGGAGCTTCGGAGGCGGAGACTACGGGTGGCGGAGACTACGGGTGGCGGAGACTACGGGTGGCGGAGTGGGGGAGCTTGGGAGCCGCGGAGGAGAGCACAGCAACAGGGGTGCGGAGGGCAAAGCGGAGTGATTCCAGCGCAGAAGATCGGGCCGACCGGCACTCACCAGCCGAGAGGCTTGTCTGCTCGCCTGCCGGGGCGGACGGGGCTGGGAGCTGAGGCTCCGGCTTCTGTTGGAGCACCGGGAGAGGACTGAGGTTGGCGGTGTGAACACAGCCTGCAGGGCGTTAGTGCACCGCGGCTAGCCGGGAGGGAGTCCGGGGAAAAGTCTGGACCTGACTAAGAGGCAAGAGACTTTACCTTCCCTCTTTGTTTCCTGGTGCACGAGGAGAGGGGATTAAGAACGCTGCTTAAGGGAGCTCCAGAGACGGGCGCGAGCCGCGGCTAAAAACGCGGACCCCACAGACGGGCATGAGACACTAAGGCTGCTGCTGCCGCCACCAAGAAGCCTGTGTGCAAACACAGGTCACTATCCACACCCCCTTCCGGGGAGCCTGTGCAGCCCGCCACTGCCAGAGTCCCGGGATCCAGGGACAACTCCCGGGGAGAACGGCACGCCTCAGGCTAGCAACGTCACGCTGGCCTCTGCCGCCGCAGGCCCGCCCCACACTCCGTGACCCTCCCTACCCGCCCGGCCTGAGTGAGCCAGAGCCTCCGAATCAGCGGCTCCCGTCCTGTCTGAGCGAAGAACAGACGCCCTACGGCGACCTACATGCACAGGCGGGGCCAAATCCAAAGCTGAGCCCCTGGGAGCTGTGAGAACAAAGAAGAGAAAGGGAAATCTCTCCCAGCAGCCTCAGAAAGAGCGGATTAAAGCTCCACAATCAACTTCATGTACCCTGCATCTGTGGAATACATGAATAGACAACGAATCATCCCAAATTAAGGAGCCGTATGGATGAAAGGCTCTTGGTGCTGCAGCCAGAAGTCAGTGCTCTGAGGTGGGAGAGCCAACTTCAGGACACTGGTCCACAAGAGGCCTCCCAGCTGCACACAATATCAAACAGCGAAAATCTCCCAGAGATCTCCATCTCAACGCCAGCACCCAGCTTCACTCAACGACCAGCAAGCTACAGTGCTGGACATCCTATGCCAAACAACTAGCAAGACAGGAACACAACCCCTCCCATTAGCAGAGAGGCTGCCCAAAATCATAATAAGTCTACAGACACCCCAAAACACACCACCAGACGTGGACCTGCCCACCAGAAAGACAAGATCCAGCCTCATCCACCAGAACACAGGCACTAGTCCCCTCCACCAGGAAGCCTACACAACCCACTGAAACAACCTTAGCCACTGGGGACAGACACAAAAAACAACAGGAACTACGAACCTTCAGCCTGCAAAAAGGAGACCCCAAACACAGCAAGATAAGCAAAAGGAAAAGACAGAAAAACACACAGCAGATGAAGGAGCAAGATAAAAACCCACCAGACCTAACAAAGAAGAGGAAATATGCAGTCTACCTGAAAAAGAATTCAGAATAATGACAGTAAAGATGATCCAAAATCTTGGAAATAGAATAGACAAAATGCAAGAATCAGTTAACAAGGACCTAGAAGAACTAAAGATGAAACAAACAATGATGAACAACACAATAAATGAAATGAAAAATACTCTAGATGGGATCAATAGCAGAATAACTGAGGCAGAAGAACGGATAAGTGACCTGGAAGATAAAATGGTGGAAATAACGACTGCAGAGCAGAATAAAGAAAAAAGAATGAAAAGAACTGAGGACAGTCTCAGAGACCTCTGGGACATTAAATGCACCAACATTCGAATTATAGGGGTTCCAGAAGAAGAAGAGAAAAAGAAAGGGACTGAGAAAATATTTGAAGAGATTATAGTTCAAAACTCCCCTAATACGGGAAAGGAAATAGTTAATCAAGTCCAGGAAGCACAGAGAGTCCCATACAGGATAAATCCAAGGAGAAATACGCCAAGACACATATTAATCAAACTGTCAAAAATTAAATACAAAGAAAACATATTAAGGCAGCAAGGGAAAAACAACAAATAACACACAAGGGAATCCCCATAAGGTTAACAGCTGATCTCTCAGCAGAAACTCTGCAAGCCAGAAGGGAGTGGCAGGACATATTGAAAGTGTTGAAGGAGAAAAACCTGCAACCAAGATTACTCTGCCCAGCAAGGATCTCATTCAGATTTGATGGAGAAATTAAAACCTTTACAGAAACACAAAAGAAGGAAAAGACCTACAATAACGAACCCAAAACAATTAATAAAATGGGAATGGGAACACACATATCGATAATTACCTTAAATGTATATGGACTAAATGCTCCACCAAAAGACACAGATTGGCTGAATGGATACAAAAACAAGACGCATATATTTGCTGTCTACAAGAGACCCACTTCAGACCTAGAGACACATACAGACTGAAAGTAAGGGGATGGAAAAAGGTATTTCATGCAAATGGAAACCAAAAGAAAGCTGGAGTAGCAATTCTCATATCAGACAAAATAGACTTTAAAACAAAGACTATTAGAAGAGACAAAGAAGGCCACTACATAATGATCAAGGGATCGATCCAAGAAGAAGATATAACAATTGTAAATATTTATGCACCCAACAAAGGAGCACCTCAATACATAAGGCAAATATTGACAGCCATAAAAGGGGAAATCGACAGTAACACATTCATAGTAGGGGACTTTAACACCTCACTTTCACCAATGGACAGATCATCCAAAATGAAAATAAATAAGGAAACACAAGCTTTAAATGATACATTAAACGAGATGGACTTAATTGATATTTATAGGACATTCCATCCAAAAACAACAGAATACACATTTTTCTCAAGTGCTCATGGAACATTCTCCAGGATAGATCATATCTTGGGTCACAAATCAAGCCTTGGTAAATTTAAGAAAATTGAAATTGTATCAAGTATCTTTTCCGACCACAATGCTATGAGACTAGATATCAATTACAGAAAAAGATCTGTAAAAATACAAACACATGGAGGCTAAACAATACACTACTTAATAACCAAGTGATCACTGAAGAAATCAACGAGGAAATCAAAAAATACCTAGAAACAAATGACAATGGAGACACGACGACTCAAAATCTATGGGATGGAGCAAAAGCAGTTCTAAGAGGGAAGTTTATAGCAATACAATCCTACCTTAAGAAACGGGAAACATCTCGAATAAACAACCTAACCTTGCACCTAAAGCAATTAGAGAAAGAAGAACAAAAAAACCCCAAAGTTAGCAGAAGGAAAGAAATCATAAAAATCAGATCAGAAAGAAATGAAAAAGAAATGAAGGAAACGATAGCAAAGATCAATAAAACTAAAAGCTGGTTCTTTGAAAGGATAAACAAAATTAAACCATTAGCCAGACTCATCAAGAAAAAAAGGGAGAAGACTCAAATCAATAGAATTAGAAATGAAAAAGGAGAAGTAACAAGTGACACTGCAGAAATAGAAAAGATCATGAGAGATTACTACAAGCAACTCTATGCCAATAAAATGGACAACCTGGAAGAAATGGACAAATTCTTAGAAAGGCACAACCTGCCAAGACTGATTCAGGAAGAAATAGAAAATATGAACAGACCAATCACAAGCACTGAAATTGAAACTGTGATTAAAAATCTTCCAACAAGCAAAAGCCCAGGACCAGATGGCTTCACAGGCGAATTCTATCAAACATTTAGAGAAGAGCTATCACCTATCCTCCTCAAACTCTTCCAAAATATAGCAGAGGGAGGAACACTCCCCAACTCATTCTACAAGGCCACCATCACCCTGATACCAAAACCAGACAAGGATGTCACAAAGAAAGAAAACTATAGGCCAATATCACTGATGAACATAGATGCAAAAATCCTCAACAAAATACTAGCAAACAGAATCCAACAGCACATTAAACGGATCATACACCATGATCAAGTGGGGTTTATTCCAGGAATGCAAGGATTCTTCAATATACACAAATCAATCAACGTGATACACCATATTAACAAATTGAAGGAGAAAAACCATATGATCATCTCAATAGATGCAGAGAAAGCTTTCGACAAAATTCAACACCAATTTATGATAAAAACCCTGCAGAAAGTAGGCATAGAACTTTCCTCAACATAATAAAGGCCATATATGACAAACCCACAGCCAACATCGTCCTCAATGGTGAAAAACTGAAAGCATTTCCACTAAGATCAGGAACAAGACAAGGTTGCCCATTCTCACCACTCTTATTCAACATACTTTTGGAAGTTTTAGCCATAGCAATCAGAGAAGAAAAGGAAATAAAAGGAATCCAAATCGGAAAAGAAGAAGTAAAGCTGTCACTGTTTGCAGATGACATGATAGTAAACATAGAGAATCCTAAAGATGGTACCAGAAAACTACTAGAGCTAATGGTAAAGTAGCAGGATACAAAATTAATGCACAGAAATCTCTGGCATTCCTATACACTAAGGATGAAAAATCTGAAAGTGAAATCAAGAAAACACTCCCATTTACCATTGCAACAAAAAGAATAAAATATCTAGGAATAAACCTACCTAAGGAGACAAAAGACCTGTATGCAGAAAATTATAAGACACTGATGAAAGAAATTAAAGATGATACAAATAGATGGAGAGATATACCATGTTCTTGGATTGGAAGAATCAACATTGTGAAAATGACTCTACTACCCAAAGCAATCTACAGATTCAATGCAATCCCTATCAAACTACCACTGGCATTTTTCACAGAACTAGAACAAAAAATTTCGCAATTTGTATGGAAACACAAAAGACCCCGAATAGCCAAAGCAATCTTGAGAACAAAAAAAGGAACTGGAGGAATCAGGCTCCCTGACTTCAGACTATACTACAAAGCTACAGTTATCAAGACGCTATGGTACTGGCACAAAAACAGAAAGATCAATGGAACAGGATAGAAAGCCCAGAGATAAACCCATGCACATATGGACACCTTATCTTTGATAAAGGTGGCAGGAATGTACAGTGGAGAAAGGACAGCCTCTTCAATAAGTGGTGCTGGGAAAACTGGACAGCTACATGTAAAAAGTATGAGATTAGATCACTCCCTAACACCATACACAAAAATAAGCTCAAAATGGATTAAAGACCTAAATGTAAGGCCAGAAACTATCAAACTCTTAGAGGAAAACATAGGCAGGACACTCTATGACATAAATCACAGCAAGGTCCTTTTTGACCCACCTCCTAGAGAAATGGAAATAAAAACAAAAGTAAACAAATGGGACCTAATGAAACTTAAAAGCTTTTGCACAGCAAAGGAAAGCATAAAGAAGACCAAAAGACAACCCTCAGAATGGGAGAAAATATTTGCAAATGAAGCAACTGACAAAGGAATAATCTCCAAAATTTATAAGCAGCTCATGCAGCTTAATAACAAAAAAAACAAACAACCCAATCCAAAAATGGGCAGAAGACCTAAATAGACATTTCTCCAAAGAAGACATACAGATGGCCAACAAACACATGAAAGAATGCTCAACATCATTAATCATTAGAGAAATGTAAATCAAAACTACAATGAGGTATCATCTCACACCAGTCAGAATGGCCATCATCAAAAAATCTAGAAACAATAAATGCTGGAGAGGGTGTGGAGAAAAGGGAACCCTCTTACACTGTTGGTGGGAATGTAAATTGATACAGCCACTGTGGAGAACAGTATGGAGGTTCCTTAAAAAGCTACAAATAGAACTACGATATGACCCAGCAATCCCATTACTGGACATATACCCTGAGAAAACCATAATTCAGAAAGAGTCATGTACCAGAATGTTCATTGCAGCTCTATTTACAATAGCCCAGAGATGGAAACAACCTAAGTGTCCATCATCGGATGAATGGATAAAGAAGATGTGGCACATATATACAATGGAATATTACTCAGCCATAAAAAGAAACGAAATTGAGCTATTTGTAATGAGGTGGATAGACCTAGAGTCTGTCATACAGAGTGAAGTAAGTCCGAAAGAGAGAGACAAATACCATATGCTAACACATATATATGGAATTTAAGAAAAAAAAATTGTCATGAAAAACCTAGGGGTGAAACAGGAATAAAGACACAGACTTACTAGAGAATGGACTTGAGGCTATGGGTAGGGGGAAGGGTAAACGGTGACAAAGCGAGAGAGGCATGGACATATATACACTACCAAACGTAAGGTAGATAGCTAGTGGGAAGCAGCCGCATAGCACAGGGAGATCAGCTCGGTGCTTTGTGACGGCCTGGAGGGGTGGGATAGGGAGGGTGGGAGGGAGGGAGACGCAAGCGGGAAGAGATATGGGAACATATATATATATATATATATATAACTGATTCATTTTGTTGTGAAGCTGAAACTAACATACCATTGTAAAGCAATTATACTCCAATAAAGATGTTAAAATGAAACAAACAAAAAAACCCACAAATACCGTATGCTAATACCTATAATATATGGAATCTAAAAAAAAAAAAAAGTCCTGAAGAACCTAGGGGCAGGACAGGAATAAAGACACAGACGTAGAGAATGGACTTGAGAACATGGGGAGGGGTAAGGGTAAGCTGGGACAAAGTGAGAGAGTGACATGGACATATATACACTACCAAATGTAAAACAGATAGCTACTGGGAAGCAGCTGCATAGCACAGGCGATCAGCTCGATGCTTTGTTACCACCTAGAGGGGTGGGATAGGGAAGATGGGAGGGAGATGCAAAAGGGAGGAGATATGGGGATATATGTATATGTATAGCTGATTCACTTTGTTATAAAGCAGAAACTAACACACCATTGTAAAGCAATTATACTCCAATAAAGATGTTTTAAAAAAAAAAATTCCCAACAAACAAAGTCCAGGACCAGATGGCTTCACAGGTGAATTCTACCAAACATTTAGAGAAGAGTTCATACCTATCCTTCTCAAACTATTCCAAATAATTACAGAAGAAAGAACATTTCTGAACTCATTATATGCAGCCAGCATCACCCTGATACCAAAACCAGACAAAGATATCACAAAAAAAAAAAATTAAAGACCAATATCAATGATGAACATAGACCCAAAAATCCTCAACAAAATACTAGCAAACATTATCCAACAACACATTAAAAAGACCATACACCATAATCAAGTGGGATTTACCCCAGGGATGCAAGGATTCTTCAATATACGCAAATCAATCAACGTGATACACCATATTAACAAATTAAAGAATAAAAACCATATAATCATCTCAGTAGATGCAGAAAAAGCTTTTGACAAAATTCAACACCCATTTATGATAAAAACTCTCCAGAAAGTGGACAGAGAGGGAACCTACCTTAACATAATAAAGGCCATATATGACAAACCCATAGCAAACATCATTCTCAATGGTAAAAAACTGAAAGCACTTCCTCTAAGATCAGGAACAAAGCAAGGATGTCCACTCTGGCCACTATTATTCAAAATAGTTTTGGAAGACCTAGCCATAGAAATCAGAGAAGAAAAAGAAATAAAAGGAATACAAATTGGAAAAGAAGAAGTAAAGCTGTCACTGTCTGCAGATGACATGATACTATACCTAGAAAATCCTAAAGATGCCACCAGAAAATTACTAGAACTAATCAATGAATTTGGTGAGGTTGCAGGATACAAAATTAATGCATAGAAATCTCTTGCATTCCTATACACTAACAACGAAAAATCAGAAAGGGAAATTAAGGAAACAATCACATTTATGATGGCAAAAAAAAGAATAAAATACCTAGGAATAAACCTACCTACAGAGGCAAAAGACTGTACTCAGAAGACAATAAAACACTGATGAAAGAAATCAAAGATGACACAAACAGATGGAGAGATATACCACGCTCCTGGATTGGAAGAATCAATATTATGAAAATGACTATACTGTCCAAAGCAATCTACAGGTTGAATGCAATTGCTATCAAATTACCAATGCCATTTTTCACAGAATTGGAACAAAAAATTTTTCAATAGCCAAAGCAATCTTGAGAAAGAAAAATGGAGCTGGAGGAATCAGGCTCCCAGACTTCAGACTATACTACAAAGCTACAGTAATCAAGACAGTATGGTACTGACACAAAAACAGAAATATAGATCAATGGTACAGGATAGAAAGCCCAGAGATATACCCACGCAGCTATGGTCACTTAATGTACGACAAAGGAGGCAAGAATATACAATGGAGAAGAAACAGCATCTTCAATAAGTGGTGCTGGGAAAACTGGACAGCTACATATAAAAGAATGAAATTAGAACACCCCCTAACACCATACACAAAAATAAACTCAAAATGGATTAAAAACCTAAATGTAAGACCAGACGCTATAAAACTCTTAGAGGAAAACATAGGAAAAACAGTCTTTGACATAAATCACAGCCAGATCTTTTGTGACCCCCCTCCTAGAGTAATGAAAATAAAGACAAAAATAAACAAATGGGATCTAATTAAGCTTAAAAGCTTTTGCACAGCAAAGGAAACCATAAACAAGATGGAAAGACAACCCAAAGAACAGGAGAAAATATTTGCAAACGAAACTACGGACAAAGGATTAATCTCCAAAATATACGAACAGCTCATGCAACGCAATATCAAAAAAACAAACAACCCGATCAAAAAATGGGCGGAACTCTTAAATAGACATTTCACCAGAGAAGACATACAGATGGCCAAAAGGCACATGAAAAGCTGCTCAACATCACTAATTATTAGAGAAATGCAAATCAAAACTACAATGAGGTATCACCTCACACTGGTCAGAATGGGCGTCATCAAAAAATCTACAAACAATAAATGCTGGAGAGGATGCAGAAAAAAGGGAATCCTCTTGCACTGTTGCTGGGAATGTAAATTGATACAGCCACTGTGGAGAACAGTATGGAGGTTCCTTAAAAAACTAAAAGTAAAATTACCATATGACCCAGCAGTCCCAGTACTGGACATATACCCTGAGAAAACCATAATTCAAAAAGACATATGTACCCCAATGTTCACTGCAGCACTATTTACAATAGCCAGGTCATGGAAACAACCTAAATATCCATTGACAGATGAATGGATAAAGAAGATGTGGTACGTATATACAATGGAATATTACTCAGCCATAAAAAGAAATGAAATTGGGTCATTTGTAGAGATATGGATGGACCTAGAGTCTGTCATACAGAGTGAAGTAAGCCAGAAAGAGAAAAGCAAATATTGTATATTAACGCATATACCTGGAATATAGATAAATGGTACAGGTGAACCTATTTGCAGGGCAGGAATAGAAACACAGATGTAGAGAATGGCCGTGTGGACACAGAGGGGTAAGGGGAGGGTGGGATGAATTGAGAGATTAGCTTTGACATATATATATATACTACCACGTGTAGTACACATACTACCACATCTAATGATGACCTAGACGGGTGGGATGGCGGACGGGGGGAGGTCCAAGAGGGAGGGGATATATGTATATATATAGCTGATTCACTTCACTGTACAACAGAAACTAAACACAACATTGTAAAGCAATTATATTCCAATTTTTTTAAACAGAGAAAGAATAGTCGTTAAATTTGGTCTTAACCTTTGGTTAAAATAAATTTTTAAATCTCTAATAGTACTAATGGCTGTGCAATGCTCAGTTTTTCCACATGAGTTATACCTTTTAAAATGTATTTGTAGCAAATGGGCAGCACAGAGTCATAAGCCCAAAGTTCATCTCAGTTCCTCCATAACATTAACCAGGGTTTCAATGGAATATTCTGCTTAGACTTAAGTTAGTAGCCTAATATTTTCAAATGACCAAAAGATGAATTAACTATTAGTTGATCCATATGAAGATGCCATTGCTATAGGTCAAAACAGTCAAATCTTGGCAATTTCATGTAGCTTAATCTAATAACAGCTTTTTAGACATTCAAACTATACTCTAGAAAAAAGCAAATACACACAAAAAACTGTTTACATGATGTGAAAATACATGTAAAAATGTTTTCAAAAGAAACAACTAACGCAAAGGTATAAAGAGAAATAAAAATAGTGGGCTTTATGAGAAGGGGGAAAAAATCAGGTAGTTCAACAGGTTATTGAAATCCTGGTAATGATCAATAAATTTATTTCTGCTTCACCTTTTATGAAGAGGCTGTACTTAGTAAATCACTGAGTAAGCTGCCTCAATAATACTACTGCTATCAAGTTTACTTGCAACGATTCCAACAAAGAAATTAATTTCTTCATGACAAGAAAAGGTTATCTGAAACGGGGAAAACACAGGAGGCGGAACTTTCTGCTAATAAAACAGACAGGTAACAGTCTAGGCACTGAATTCAGAGCTGTTTTATGCTCTGCCAGATCTGAATTCCTTGTAGCTCTACTACCATTACTTTAGACACACACACACACACACACACACACACACACACACACACACACAAGTATATGAAGATACATAATTGCCTATTGACCTGTTTTTGCAAGGTTCCTAGTTTTAGCACTGAAAGTTCCATGATCTAGAAATCTAAGCCTAGGCAAACTGGGATGATTAGCTACCCTGATGTACAGCTCCCAATCCATGCACATGCGTGTGCTTGCGTGCATACACCCCACACACACCAATCTACATCCCAAACTCCAAAGAATGTTTCCTATAACTTAGAAGAAATTTATTAACTCTTCACAAGATAAGTGCTGTTATAAAATTATCCAAAAGTTATTACTTGTTTTATGACTGTATAAAATAAAATATGTAACTGGCCGTGATCAAATCTGAGAACATGGAAACTACCATTCACAAATCATCAGACCCACTCTTTCCCAAAAAGTTTCATGTGTTGACAAGCATTAGAATTGGTCACTTCTTACAATTACGCTCCATTTTGTAAATATGAGGACAAACTCTGTGGCACTCTATAGGTTCAAATCTCAGTTTCACCACTTTATAAACAATGTAGCTTTAGGAGAAATTGCTTGACCTCATTAATTCTCTTTTTCCTACTATGTAAAATGGGAGCAATAATAGTACCTACATCAAAAAAAAAATAGTACCTACATCATATGGTTTTCATGAGTACTAAATGATGCAATGTATATATAATATTAATTATATATAATATGTTACCTAACATGGAAAACCCAGAATGAACTTTTTGGCCAATCCAATACTTAGTACAATATGTAGCATAAAATTAATTCTCAATAAATGTTACTTATTACTATAATTGCTATTAGTATATTGTACAGGTAAGAACTTGCAAGTGCTCTGAAAGTGGCAGTCACCCATTCCTGCCTTCTTTGGTGGACACATTTTCTATTAAAAATAATTTATTTCCTTTTATAATATTAAGATTTCCAGGATTATACTTTCTGACTGTAAAAACTAGGAGAATCTTGAATAGTTTTAAAAAAAGAGTGTCCTTATATGAGATTAATTACTTCTTTTTTTCCTTCCTGCCTTTCTTTCTTCCTTCCTTATTTATTTATGGCTGTGTTGGGTCTTTGTGGCTGTGCGCGGGCCTTCTCTAGTTGTGGCGATTGGGGGCTACTATTTCTTGCCATGCGCGGGCTTCTCATTGCGTGTCCTCTCTTTCTGACTGTAAAAACTAAGACAATCTTGAATAGTTTAAAAGAAAGAGTATCCTTATATGAGATTAATTACTTCTTTTTTCTTATTATTTATTTATGTTTGTTTGTTCATTTATGGCTGTGTTGCGTCTTTGTTGCTCTGAGTGGGCATTCTCTAGTTGTGGCGAGCGGAGGCTAGTCTTCGTTGCCGTGTGCGGGCTTCTCATTGCGGTGCCCTCTCTTGTTGCGGAGCACAGGCTCTAGGCATGCAGGCTTCAGTAGTTGTGGAACGTGGGCTCAGTAGTTGTGGCACATGGGCTTAGCTGCTCCATGGCATGTGAGATCTTCCCGGACCAGGGCTCAAACCCATATCCCCTTCACTGACAGACAGATTCTTAACCACTGTGCCACCAGGTAAGTCCTAATTACTACTTTATATGGAATTTCTTCCCATTATTGAATTTCAACATTGGATACAATAGTGCAAGTAAAGAATACAAGAGCTCCTTGACCCCTAACTTTAATAAAATATAATATTTAATATGTGGAAATATAGGTGGTAAACTTCTATCTCTGCTAAAAAGAACAAGTATAAAAATTAAATCAAAATAGAGTTAAATTAGATTTTAGAGTTTGAGGAAACCTTTAAAATCATCCAATCCAATCCCCTCATTTTATAAATAAGACCTAAAAAGCTGATTTGTCCAATGTCATATGGCCAGTATCAGAGATAATATAGGAATTCAAGTCTCCTGATACCTACTCCAGTTATCTATTCAACATGCTTTTCTCCAAAATCATAAGGGAAAATCACGAGACAAATTCCTATTCCAAAATTTCTAACAAAAACCAGGAGATGTGTTGAAAAGGATAAAGGAAAAATAACTAGTAGTATGTAGTAGAAAATATACTTTGAAGTCTAACAGAGCCAGCTCTGTCACTCCTTCCCTATGTGTCAATGGGCAAAGTACTGACTCTGAATTCAGGCTCCTCACTTGTAAAATGGGGGTAAAACCATCTAGGACAAATAAATAACATATAAAAAGGGTTAGAATACCACAATAGCTGGCAGTCACACAACCAACCTCTGAATCCCAACCTAACAACTTACTTATTGTTTGACCAAGTTATATAACTTCTTTGAGCCATAGAAAGGACTTTAGCACAGAACATGGCACATAATAATGGCAACAGGTTTTACTTTTATCAATACTACGTACAGATCACAACTACCTGCTGAACAATCTTCGACAGGAAGACAATGGAATTCATCAAAAAAGATACCCCACATCCAAAGACAAAGGAGAAGCCACAATGAGATGGTAGAAGGGGCGTAATCACAATAAAATCAAATCCCATAACTGCTGGGTGGGTGACTCACAAACTGGAGAACACGTATACCACAGAAGTCCACTCACTGGAGAAAAGGTTCTGAGCCCCACGTCAGGCTTCCCAACCTGGAGGTCCAGCAACGGTAGGAAGAATTCCTAGAGAATCAGACTTAGAAGTCTAGCAGGATTTAATTGCAGGACATCACAGGACTGGGGGAAAGACACACTACACTCTTGGAGAGCACACACAAAGTAGTGTGCGCACTGGGAACCAGGAGAAGGAGCAGTGACTCCATAGGAGACTGAACCACACCTACCTGCTGCTGTTGGAGGGTCTCCTGCAGAGTCAGGGGGTGGCTGTGGCTCACCGTGAGGACAAGGACACTGGCAGCAGAAGTTCTGGGAAGTACTCCTTGGCGTGAGCCCTCCCAGAGTCCACCATTAGCCCCACCAAAGAGCCCGGTTAGGCTCCAGTGTTGGCTCGCTTCAGGCCAAACAACCAACAGGGAGGGAACCCAGCCCCACCCATCAGCAGACAAGTGGATAAAGTTTTACTGAGCTCTGCCCACCAGAGCAACACCCAGCTCTACCCACCACCAGTCCCTCCCACCAGGAAACTTGCACAAGCCTCTTTGATAGCCACATCCACCAGAGGGTGGACAGCAGAAGCAAGAAGAACTATACAATCCTGCACCCTGTGGAACAAAAACCACATTCACAGAAAGATAGACAAGATGAAAACGCAGAGGGCTATGTACCAGATGAAGGAACAAGACAAAACCCCAGGAAAATGACTAAATGAAGTGGAGATAGGCAACCTTCCAGAAAAAGAATTCAGAATAATGATAGTGAAGATGATCCAGGACCTCGGAAAAAGAATGGAGGCAAAGATCGAGAAGATGCAAAAAAAAACTTAACAAAGATCTAGAAGAATTAAAGAAAAAACAGAGATGAACAACACAATAACTGAAATAAAAAATACATTAAAAGGAATCAATAGCAGAATAACTGAGGCAGAAGAGCAGATAAGTGACCTGGAAGACAGAATAGTGGAATTCACTGCTGCAGAACAAAATAAAGAAAAAAGAATGAAAATAAATGAAGACAGCCTAAGAGACCTCTGGGACAACATTAAACGCAACATTTGCATTATAGGGGTCCCAGAAGGAGAAGACAGAAAGAAAGGGCCCGAGAAAATATTTGAAGAGATTATAGTCGAAAACTTCCCTACCATGGAAAACTAAATAGCCACCCATGTCCAGGAAGTGCAGAGAGTCCCAGGCAGGATAAACCCAAGGAGAAACACACCAAAACACATAGTAATCAAATTGGCAAAAATTAAAGACAAAGAAAAATTATTGAAAGCAGCAAGGGAAAAACGACAAATAACATACAAGGGAACTCCCATAAGGTTAACAGCTGATTTCTCAGCAGAAAATCTACAAGCCAAAAGGGAGTGGCATGACATATTTCAAGTGATGAAAGGCAAGAACCTACAACCAAGATTACTCTACACAGCAAGTATCTCATTCAGATTCGACAGAGAAATCAAAAGCTTTGCAGACAAGCAAAAGCTAAGAGAATTCAGCACCACCAAACCATCTCAACAACAAATGCTACCAGAACTTCTCTAAGTGGGAAACACAACAGAAGATAAGGACCTACAAGAACAAACCCAAAACAATTAAGTAATTGGTAGTAGGAACATACATATTGAAAATTCCCTTAAACATCAATGGATTAAATGCTCCAACCAAAAGACACGGGCTCACTGAATGCATACGAAAACAAGACCCATATATAAGCTGTCTACAAGAGACCCACTTCACACCTAGGGACACATACAGACTGAAAGTGAGGGGATGGAAAAAGATATTCCATGCAAATGGAAATCAAAAGAAAGCTGGAATAGCATTACTAACATCAGATAACATAAACTTTAAAATAAAGAATGTTACAAAAGACAAGGAAGGACACTACATAATAATCAAGGGATCAAGCCAGAAGATGATATAACAATTATAAATGTATATACATCCAACATAGGAGCACCTCAATACATAAGGCAACTGCTAACACCTATAAAAGAGGAAATCGACAGTAACACAATAATAGTGGGGCACGTTAACACCTCACTTACACCAATGGACAGATCATCCAAACAGAAAATTAATAAGGAAACACAAGCTTTAAATGACACAAGAGACCAGATATTTAATTGATATTTATAGGACATTCCATCCGAAAACAGCAGATTACACTTTCTTCTCAAGTGCGCACGGCACATTCTCCAGGATAGATCACATCTCGGGCTACAAATCAAGACTCACTAAATTTAAGAAAATTAAAATCGTATCAAGCATTTTTTCTGACCACAACGCTATTAGACTAGAAATCAATTACAGGGAAAAAAACGTAAAAAACACAAATACATGGAGGTTAAACAATACGTTAGTAACTAACCAAGAGCTCACTGAAGAAATCAAAGAGGAAATCCAAACATATCTAGAGACAAATGACAATGAAAACACGATGATAAAAAACCTATGGGATGCAGCAAAAGCAGTTCTAAGAGGGAAGTTTATAGCAATACAATCCTACCTCAAGAAACAATAAACATCTCAAACAAACTAACCTTACACCTAAAGGAACTAGAGAAAGAAGAACAAACAAAACTCAAAGTTAGCAGAAGGAAAGAAATCATAAAGATCAGAGCAGAAATAAATGAAATAGAAACAGAGAAAACAATAGCAAAGATCAGTAAAACTAAAAACTGGTTCTTTGAGAAGATAAACAAAATTGATAAACCATTAGCCAGACTCATCAAGAAAAAGAGGGAGAGGACTCAAATCAATAAAATTAGAAATGAAAACTAAGAAATTACAACAAACACCGCAGAAATACAAAGCATCCTAAGAGACTACTACAAGCAACTCTATGCCAATAAAATGGACAACCTGGAAGGAATGGACAAATTCTTAGAAAGGTATAACCTTCCGAGACTGAACCAGGAAGAAATAGAAAATATGAACAAAGGAATCACAAGTACTGAAATTGAAAGTGTGATTAAAAATCTTCCAACAAACAAAAGTCCAGGACCAGATGGCTTCACAGGTGAATTCTATCAAACATTTAGAGAAGAGCTAACACCCATCCTTCTCAGACTCTACCAAGAAACTGCAGAGGAAGGAACACTCCCAAACTCATTCTATGAGGCCACCATCACCCTGATACCAAAACCAGAAAAAGATACCACAAAAAAAGAAAATTACAGGGCTTCCCTGGTGGCGCAGTGGTTGAGAGTCTGCCTGCCAATGCAGGGGACACGGGTTCGTGCCCTGGTCCAGGAGGATCCCACATGCCGCGGAGCGGCTGGGCCCATGAGCCGTGGCCATGGGGCCTGCGCGTCCGGACCCTGTGCTCCGCAACAGGTGAGGCCACAACAGTGAGAGGCCCACTTACCGCAAAAAAAAAAAAAGATAATTACAGACCATTATCACTGATGAATACAGATGCAAAAATTCTCAACAAAATACTAGCAAACAGAATCCAACAACACATGAAAAGGATCATACACCATGATCAAGTGGGATTTATTCCAGGGATGCAAGGATTCTTCAATATACACAAATCAATCAATGTGATATACCACATTAACAAATTGAAGAATAAAAACCATATGATCATCTCAATAGATGTAGAAAAAGCTTCTGAGAAAATTCAACACCCATTTATGATAAAAAATCTCCAGAAAGTGGGCAGAGAGGGAAACTACCTCATCATAATAAAGGTCATATATGACAAACCCACAGGAAACATCATTCTCAATGGTGAAAAGCTGAAAGCATTTCCTCTAAGATCAGGAACAAGACAAGGATGTCCACTCTCACCACTATTATTCAACAGAGCTTTGGAAGTCCTAGCCACTGCAATCAGAGAAGAAAAAGGAATACCAACTGGAAAAGAAGAAGTAAAACTATAACTGTTTGCAGATGACAGGATACTATACATATAGAATCCTAAAGATGCCATCAGAAAATTACTAGAGCTAACCAATGAATTTGGTTAAGTTGCAGGATACAAAATTAATGCACAGAAATCTCTTGCATTCCTATACACTAATAATGAAAAATCTGAAAGAGAAATTAAGGAAACACCCCCATTTACTATTGCAACAAAAAGAATAAAATACCTAGGAATAAACCTACATAAGGAGAGAAAAGACCTGTACGCAGAAAACTATAAGACACTGATGAAAGAAATTTAAGATGATACCAAGAGATAGAGTTACCATGTTCTTGGATTGGAAGAATCAATACTGTGAAAATGACTATATTACCCAAAGAAATCTACAGATTAAACGTAATCCCTATCAAATTACCAATGCCATCTTTTACAGAACTAGAACAAAAAAATCTTAAAATTTGTATTGAGACACAAAAGACCTGAATAGCCAAAGCGATCTTGAGGGGGAAAAAACAGAGCTGGAGGAATCAGACTCCCTGACTTCAGACTATACTACAAAGCTACAATAATGAAGACAGTATGGTACTGGCACAAAAACAGAAATATAGATCAATGGAACAGGATAGGAAGCCCAGATATAAACCCGCACACCTGTGGTCAACTAATCTATGACAAAGGAGGCAAGGATATACAATGGAGAAAAGACAGTCTCTTCAATAAGTGGTGCTGGGAAAAGAGGACAGCTATATGTAAAAGACTGAAATTAGAACACCCCCTAACAACATACACAAAACTAAACTCAAAATGTACTAGAGACCTAAGTGTAAGACCAGACACTATAAAACTCTTAGAGGAAAACATAGGAAAAACACTCTTTTACATAAAAAACAGCAAGATCTTTTTTGATCCACCTCCTAGGGTAATGGAAATAAAAACAAACGTAAACAAATGGGATCTAATGAAACTAAAAAGCTTTTGCATAGCAAAGGAAACTACAAACAATATGAAAAGACAACCTTCAGAATGGGAGAAAATATTTGCAAATGAATCAACGGACAAATCTCCAAAATATATAAACAGCTCATGCAGCTCAGTATTAAAAAAAACAACCCAATCCAAAAATGGGCAGAAGACCTAAATAGACATTTCTCCAAAGAAGACATACAGATGGCCAAGAAGCACATGAAAAGCAGCTCAACATCACTAATTATTAGAGAAATGCAAATCAAAACTACAGTGAGGTCTCACCTCACACCAGTCAGAATGGACATCATCAGGAAATCTACAAACAACAAATATGGGAGAGGGTGTGGAGAAAAGGGAACCCTCTTGCACTGTTGATGGAAATGTAAATTGATACAGCCACTATGGAGAACAGTATGGAGGTTCCTTAAAAAACTAAAAATAGAATTACTGTATAACCCAGCAATCCCACTACTGGGCATATAGCCAGAGAATACCATAACTCAAAAAGATACATGCATCCCAGTGTTCATTGCAGCACTATTTACAATAGCCAGGTCATGGAAGCAACCTAAATGCCCATCGACAGACGAATGGATAAAGATGTGGTACATATATACAATGGAATATTACTCAGCCATAAAAAGGAATGAAATTGAGTCACTGAGACGTGGATGGACCTACAGACTGTCATACTGAGTGAAGTAAGTCAGAAACAGAAAAACAAATATCGTATATTAATGCATTTTTGTGGAAACTAGAAAAATGGTACAGATGAACCAGTTTGCAGGGCAGAAGTTGAGACACAGATGTAGAGAACAAACGTATGGACACCAAGTGGGGAAAGCCGCGGGGGGGGTCTGGATGGTGGTGTGCTGAATTGGGCAATTGGGATTGACATGTATACACTGATGTGTATAAAATTGATGACTAATAAGAACCTGCTGTATAAAAAAATAAAATAAAATTCGAAAATTTTTTAAAAACAGAAAAAACTAATACTAAACTTTCTTTGGGTTACTTGTATGGAAATATGTTAATATAAATGTTTCAGACATTACAAGAAATTCCTAAAAATCTTATATGTTCTGGTATAATGTTATAAGTCATAATTCTAGTTATTACTTTAAAATGTATATCTCAGAAATGACTAAATTTCCTTGTCAACTGCATTATTATGAACTTTCATCAAATCTTTAACTGTGGTCACTTTTATGTCTTTTGTCATTTATAGACAATTCTGGGTGTACTCTGATGCTTTTGCAAAAATGTTCCTATAAAAGGGTTTCATCTTCAAGGAATTCACGGAAAAGACTCTGACAAGTACAGGTTTCTGGTAACTGACTATACTGCTGAACTGAATGAATAAGCGTTTTCAGAACTATAATGGAAAAGTGATGAATTCATAAAACTGCTGACAAAAGATCAAGATTAAAAAAATTAATTACATGGGACTGAGTGAACAGATGAGGATGATTATAATTTTTGTGACTTTCTGTTTGAATAAAAAAAGAAAAATGAGGGCTTCCCTGGTGGTGCAGTGGTTGAGAGTCTGCCTGCCTATGCAGGGGACACAGGTTCGCACCCCGGTCTGGGAAGATCCCACATGCCGTGGAGCGCCTGGGCCCATGAGCCATGGCCGCTGAGCCTGAACGTCCGGAGCCTGTGCTCTGCAACAAGAGAAGCCACAACAGTAAGAGGCCCGCGTACTGCCAAAAAAAAAAAGAAAAATGAAATGAAAAACAGATGTGGACAATGCTTTTTGCACAGGGATATTCTTTACTTTCTATTTATAATGTAAAAAACTGGATATAAGTTCAACAAAAAATTGTATTGGAATGGTACACTATGATTCTGAACAATTCTGATTTTGAAGAACTTTAACTATATGTAAATGTTCACAATAAAAAAAAAGATCCAACATGCAGCAGAGCTACTAAGCCCGTGCACCACAACTCCTGAGCCCACGTACCCTCAACTACTGAAGCCCCCACACCTAGAGCTCTGCAGCAAGAGAAGCCAGAAGCCACAATGAGAAGCCTGTGCACCACAACGAAGAGTAGCCCCTGCTTGCCGCGCTAGAGAAAGCCCACGCACAGCAACGAAGACCCAATGCAGCCAAAAAACATTAAAAAATTTTTTTAAAAATTTAATTAAAAAATAAAATGCAAAAAAGTTTAAAACAAAAAGACACATGAACCCCAATGTTCATTGCAGCACTATTTACAATAGCCAGGACATGAAGCAACCTAAATGCCCATCTACAGATGAATGGATAAAGAAGATGTGGTAAATATATACAATGGAATATTACTCAGCCATAAAAAGGAACGAAATTGGGTCATGGGTAGACACGTGGATGGATCTAGAGACTGTCATACAAAGTGAAGTAAGTCAGAAAAAGAGAAACAAATATCGTATATTAACGCATATAAGTGGAACCTAGAAAAATGGTACAGATGAACTGGTTTGCAGGGCAGAAATTGAGACACAGACGTAGAGAACAAACGTATGGACACCAACGGGAAAGTGGCAGGGGGCGGGTGGTGGTTCTGTGATGAATTGGGAGATTGGGATTGACATATATACACTAATATGTATAAAATGAATAACTAATGAGAACCTGCTGTATAAAAAAATAAAATTCAAAAAAAATACTACATATCAATTACCTGTCACTTAGTGGATAGTGAATAATAAAAACCACCACCACAACCAACAGCAAAAACAAAACACCTGCTTTTACAAGTAAAACAGATGACAAAGGCAACATGCTATAAAAACCAACGCCACCTATCTTAAAATATACCCATGTAAGTAAAGTTCATTAGATTGGGGTTAAATGTCAAATTTTAAAGTACAAAATTTAAAATCTATTAAGTAAATAATCATTCTATAGTGAGATATTTAAGAAAATTGTGGTTTTCAGGGTATTGGACTCAGTTCACAAGTCAGAAAAGTATGGTATAAAGTCAGAAGTTAGGTAATATTAGAAGTGTTACAAAGAATGAAATAAAGCTAAAATTACAGCATTAGTACATTAGAAAATCTGTAAAAGACCCACTGTGCATAGAAGAAACCATCAACTTTGGAAGACTTTCTAATATGACATGGTTTATATAAACTCCTAATCAAAAATATAATAAAAGAAAAAGAGACAGTAGAAAAACACATCCAACATATCACCATTTAAAAGAACCAGTTCCCAGGTGATTAGAAAAGATCTCTGAACTGGGTGGAAGGGTATAATTCCTAAATCCAAAGCGAAATTAAAACCACAAAGTTTAAACATAGCAGCATGGAAAAAATCAATACCTCACAAAATAGAAAGGAATAATTTAGGTTTCATCTTTCTCTTTATAATAATTCTGTTTTTTAGATCAGATACAGTGGCTTAAGATGCTACCATGTCTTTAAGCTCCATTTTGTCGGGAAATACCTGTTTGTCTGCTACTTCTAAAGGTAAATAGGAGGTTTTACATTTAAGTTACAATGTGGAATACTTCAGAGTAACCTCATGCCAAGGCGACACATTTCTGAGGGATGCAAAGATATACAATAAACAGCTTTTAAAGGCATATTTTTAAACTTGCAGCAGGAAAGCTTTTCTGTGTCAAGACAATTATTCTTTTAATAGCATTGATCAAAGTGTCATTCTTCAATGACTGTACAATACCTTTTAAAGGAATACAACAAGGCACTAGGGTTATACACCTCTGTAGAGCAGACATCTTATTGGAAAAAAGGGAACAGTGGCCAAGATACAGTCAGTAGGTTTCATGCTTATAATAAGAAACCTTTTCCTCCCTAGTTACTTCATTCTGAAGTCCACAACTGACATTATCCAAAGATTAAGTGTAAGATCTCTTTACTTCCGTAATTTAGAAGCATTTTCACAGAGGCCTAAACTGCAAGATCTCAACTGTATCTCTGTAGATATTACAGTATGCCCTTGGAAACATCCTCTCAGACAGGGCCAGTGAGAAATTATTCATGAAGATTAGAAAAGAATGATGGTTTTATTTACTTTGCTACTCTCTGGGGAAAGAAGAAAGTGTATTTTAAGAAAGTTTTCAGATAATCACTGTTCATATTTATTGACAAAGCCAAATACTAAAAGAACATTAAAATTACATATTACTCTACCATAAAATAACTCTCTTTGTCAACTAACACTGATTAGGTAATCTTTCATAAAAGGGAACTATTTAAAAATCATCTTAAAACAAGTCCTTTTTGTTGGGGTATTCATGCTTTAAGAAAGATAAAATAGAGAGATTGGTTCAAGATGGCAGAGTAGAAAGACGTGCTCTCACTCCCTCTTGTGAGAGCGCCAAAATCACAACTAACTGCTGGAGAATCATCGACAGGAAGACCCTGGAACTCACCAAAAAAGATACCCCACATCCAAAGACAAAGGAGAAGCTACAATGAGACGGTAGGATGGGCACGATCACAATATTATCAAGTCCCATAACTGCTGGATGGGTGACTCACAAAATGGAGAACACATACCACATAAGTCCACTCACTGGAGGGAAGGTTCTGAGCCCCGTGACAGGCTTCCCAACCTGGGGGTCCGGCAACGGGAGGAGGAATTCCTAGAGAATCAGACTTTGAAGCCTAGGGGAATTTGATAGCAGAACTTCGACAGGACTGGGGGAAACGGAAACTACACTCTTGGAGGACACACACAAAGTAGGTGGGCATTGGGACCCAGGGGAAGGAGCAGTGACTCCATAGGAGACTGAACCACACCTACCTGCTGCTGTTGGAGGGTCTCCTGCAGAGTCAGGGGGTGGCTTTGGCTCACTGAGAGAACAAGGACACTGGCAGCAGAAGTTCTGGGAAGTACTCCTTGGCGGGAGCCCTCCCAAAGTCCGCCATTAGGCCCACCAAAGAGCCCAGGTAGGCTCCAGTGTTGAGTCGCCTCAGGCCAAACAATCAACAGGAAGGGAACCCGCCCCACCCATCAGCAGACAAGTGGATAAAGTTTTACTGAGCTCTGCCCACCAGAGCAACACCCAGCTCTACCCACCACCAGTCCCTCCCACCAGGAAACTTGCACAAGTCTCTTATATAGCCACATCCACCAGAGGGTGGACAGCAGAAGCAAGAAGAACTACAATCCTGCAGCCTGTGGAACAAAAACCACATTCACAGAAAGACAGACAAGATGAAAACGCAGAGGGCTATGTACCAGATGAAGGAACAAGATAAAATGCCAGAAAAACAATTAAATGAAGTGGAGATAGGCAACCTTCCAGAAAAAGAATTCAGAATAATGATAGTGAAGATGATCCAGGACCTCAGAAAAAGAATGGAGACAAAGATCGAGAAGATGCAAGAAATGTTTAACGGACACCTAGGAGAATTAAGGAACAAACAGAGATGAACAATACAATAACTGAAATGAAAACTACACTAGAAGGAGTCAATAGCAGAATAACTGAGGCAGAAAAACAGACAAGTGACCTGGAAGACAGGATGGTGGAATTCACTGCCGTGCAACAGAACAAAGGAAAAAGAATGAAAAGAAATGAAGACAGCCTAAGAGACTTCTGGGAAAACATTAAACGCAACAACATTCACATTACAGCAGTCCCAGAAGGAGAAGAGAGAGAGAAAGGACCCGAGAAAATATCTGAAGAGATTATACTCAAAAATTTCCCTAACATGGAAAGGAAATAGCCACTCAAGTCCAGGAAGCGCAGAGAGTCCCAGGCAGGATAAACCCAAGGAGAAACACGCCTAGACACATAACAATCAAATTGGGAAAAATTAACGACAAAGAAAAATTATTGAAAGTAGCAAGGGAAAAATGACAACATAGAAGGGAACTCCCATAAGGTTAACAGCTGATTTCTCAGCAGAAACTCTACAAGCCAGAAGGGAGTAGCGTGACATATTTAAAGTGATGAAAGGGAAGAACCTACAACCAAGATTACTCTACCCAGCAAGGATCTCATTCAGATTCGACAAAGAAGTCAAAAGCTTTTACAGACAAGCAAAAGCTAAGAGAATTCAGCACCACCACACCAGCTCTACAACAAATGCTAAAGGAACTTGTCTAAGTGGGAAGCACAAGAGAAGAAAAGGACCTACAAAAACAAACCCATTAC
This sequence comes from Leucopleurus acutus, assembly GCF_964270905.1. Lineage (NCBI taxonomy): Eukaryota > Metazoa > Chordata > Mammalia > Artiodactyla > Delphinidae > Leucopleurus > Leucopleurus acutus. Next base: position 13,760,500 of record NC_139162.1, on the reverse strand, counting down.
AATAAAGAAAAGGGTAACAGGAACATACATATTGATAATTACCTTAAACGTGAATGGATTAAAGGCTCCAACAAAAAGACATAGGCTCCCTAAATCGATACAAAAACAAGACCCATATATATGCTGTCTACAAGAGACCCACTTCAGACCTAGGGACACATACAGACTGAAAGTGAGGGGATGGAAAAAGATATTCCATGCAAATGGAAATCAAAAGAAAGCTGGAGTAGCAATACTCATATCAGACAAAATAGACTTTAAAATAAAGAATGTTACAAGAGACAAGGAAGGACACTACATAATGATCAAGGGATCAATCCAAGAAGAAGATGTAACAATTATATATAAATATACATGCACCGAACACAGGAGCACCTCAATACATAAGACAACAACTAACAGCTATAAAAGAAATCAACATTAACACAATAATAGCGGGGGCACTTTAACACCTCACTTACACAAATGGACAGATCATCCAAACAGAAATTAAGAAAACACAAGCTTTAAATGACACAATAGACCAGATAGATTTAATTGGTATTTATAGGACATTCCATCCAAAAACAGCAGATTACACTTTCTTCTCAAGTGTGCACGGAACATTCTCCAGGATAGGTCACACCTTGGGTCACAAATCAAGCCTCAGTAAATTTAAGAAAACTGAAATTATATCAAGCATTTTTTCTGACCACAACACTAAGAGATTAGAAATCAATTACAGGGAAAAAACTGTAAAAAACACAACCACATGGAGGCTAAACAATACACTACTAAATAACCAAGAGATCACTGCAGAAATCAAAGAGGAAATCAAAAAATACCTAGAAACATATGAGAATGAAAACACGACAACCCAAAACCTATGGGATGCAACAAAAGCAGTTCTAAGAGGGAAGTGTAAAGCAATACAATCCTACCTCAAGAAACATCTCAAACAAACAAGCTAACATTACACCTAAAGCTATTAGAGAAAGAAGAACAAAAAAAACCCCAAAGTTAGCAGAAGGAAAGAAATCATAAAGATCAGATCAGAAATAAATGAAAAAGAAATGAAGGAAACAAGAGCTAAGATCAATAAAACTAAAAGCTGGTTCTTTAAGAAGATAAAACTGTTAAACCATTAGCCAGACTCATCAAGAAAAAAAAAGAAGACTCAAATCAACAGTATTAAAAATGAAAAAGGATAACAATGGACACAGCAAAAACAAAGAATCGTAAGAGATTACTACAAGCAACTATATGCCGATAAAACGGACAACCTGGAAGAAATGGACAAATTCTTAGAAAAGCACAAACTCCTGAGACTGAACCAGGAAGAAATAGAAAATATAAACAGACCAATCACAAGCATTGATATTGAAACTGTGATTAAAAATCTTTCAACAGGGGCTTCCCTGGTGGCGCAGTGGTTGAGAGTCCGCCTGCCGATGCAGGGGACACGGGTTCGTGAGCCAGTCCGGGAAGATCCCACATGCCATGGAGCGGCTAGGCCCGTAAGTCATGGCCACTGAGCCTGCGCGTCCGGAGCCAGTGTTCCGCAACGGGAGGGGCCACAACAGTGAGAGGCCCGCATACCGCAAAAAAAACCAAAACAAAACAAAAAGAAAATCTTTCAACAAACAAAAGCCCAGGACCAGATGGACTCACAGGTAAATTATATCAAACATTTAGAGAAGAGCTAACACCCATCCTTCTCAAACTCTTCCAAAAAACTGCAGAGGAAGGAACACCCCCAAACTCATTCTATGAGGCCACCATCACCTTGATACCAAAACCAGACAAAGATACAACAAAAAGAGAAAATTACAGACGAATATTACTGATGAATATAGATGCAAAAATTCTCAACAGAAACTACCAAACAGAATCCAACAACACATGAAAAGGATCATACACCATGATGAAGGGGGATTTATCCCAGGGATGTAAGGATTCTTCAATATACTCAAATCAATCAATGTGATACACCATATTAAAAAATTGAAGAAGAAAAACCATATGATCATCTCAATAGATGCAGAAAAACCTTTCGACAAAATTCAACACCCATTTATGATAAAAAATCTCCAGAAAGTGGGCAGAGAGGGAAACTACCTCATCATAATAAAGGTCATATATGACAAACCCACAGGAAACATCATTCTCAATGGTGAAAAGCTGAAAGCATTTCCTCTAAGATCAGGAACAAGACAAGGATGTCCACTCTCACCACTATTATTCAACAGAGCTTTGGAAGTCCTAGCCACTGCAATCGGAGAAGAAAAAGGAATACCAACTGGAAAAGAAGAAGTAAAACTATAACTGTTTGCAGATGACAGGATACTATACATATAGAATCCTAAAGATGCCATCAGAAAATTACTAGAGCTAACCAATGAATTTGGTTAAGTTGCAGGATACAAAATTAATGCACAGAAATCTCTTGCATTCCTATACACTAATGATGAAAAATCTGAAAGAGAAATTAAGGAAACACTCCCATTTACCACTGCAACATAAAGAATAAAATACCTAGGAATAAACCTACCTATGGAGACAAAAGACCTGTATGCAGAAAACTATAAGACACTGATGAAACAAATTAAAGATGATACAAACAGATGGAGAGATATATCATGTTCTTGGATTGGAAGAATCAATATTGTGAAAATGACTATACTACCCAAAGCAATCTACAGATTCAATGCAATCCTTATGAAATTACCAATGGCATTTTGTCACAAACTAGAACCAAAAATCTTAAAATTTGTCTGGAGACACAAAAGACCCCAAACAGCCAAAGTATTCTTGAGGGAAAAAAACACAGCTGTAGGAATCAGGCTTCCTGACTTCAGACTATACTACAAAGCTACAATAATGAAGACAGTATGGTACGGGCATAAAAACAGAAATATAGATCAATGGAGCAGGATAGAAAGCCCAGAGATAAACCCAACACCTGTGGTCAACTAATCTATGACAAAGGAGGCAAGGATATACAATGGAGAAAAGACAGTTTCTTCAATAAGTGGTGCTGGGAAAACTGGACAGCTACATGTAAAAGAATGAAATTAGAACACTCCCTAACACTATACACAAAAATAAACTCAAAATGGGTTAGAGACCTAAATTTAAGAGTGGACACTATAAAACTCTTAGAGGAAAACATAGGAAGAACACTCTGACATAAATCACAGCAAGATCTTTTTTGATCCACCTTCTAGAGTAATGGAAATTTAAAAAAAAACAAAAAAGAACCAAATGGGACCTAATGAAACTTAAAAGCTTTTGCAAAGCAAAGGAAACTACAAACAAGACAAAAAGACAACCCTTAAAATGGGAGAAAATATTTGCAGATGAAGGATTAATCTCCAAAATATATAAACAACTCATGCAGCTCAATATTAAAAAAACAAACAACCCAATCAAAAAATGGGCAGAAGACCTAAATAGACATTTCTCCAAAGAAGACATACAGATGGCTAAGAAGCACATGAAAAGCAGCTCACCATCACTAATTAGTAGAGAAATGCAAATCAAAACTACAATGAGGTATCACCTCACACAGTTAGAATGGGCATCATCAGAAAATCTGCAAACAATAAATGCTGGAGAGGGTGTGCAGAAAACGGAACCCTCTTGCACTGTTGGTGGGAATGTAAATTGATACAGCCACTATGGAGAACAGTATGGAGGTTCCTTAATAAACTAAAAATAGAACTACCATATGACCCAGCAATCCCAATACTGGGCACATACCCTGAGAAAACTGTAATTCAAAAAGAGTCATGCACCCCAATGTTCACTGCAGCAGTATTTACAAGAGCCAGGTCATGGAAGCAACCTAAATGTCTATTGACAGATGAATGGATAAAGAAGATGTGGTACATATATACAATGGAATATTACTCAGCCATAAAAAGGAACGAAATTGGGTCATTTGTTGAGATGTGGATGAATCTAGAGACTGTCACACAGAGTGAAGTAAGTCAGAAAGAGAAAAGTAAGTACATATTAATGCATATATTTGGAACCTAGAAAAATGGTACAGATGAACCGGTTTGCCGGGAAAAAATTGAGACACAGATGTAGAGATCAAACGTATGGACACAAAGTGGGGAAAGTGGTGGGGGGAGGTGGTGGTGGTGTGATGAACTGGGAGATTGGGATTGACATATATATACTAATATGTATAAAATGGATAACTAATAAAAACCTGCTGTGTAATAAATTAAATAAAATTCAAAAAAAAAGAAAGATAAAATAAATTCCGAAACTACTTATAAAACTTAATCACATGAGTATACAAACTCATAAAACACTTCCATCAATTCACCAAATTTCTAACCATTCAGCAAATAGAGCTAAGGGTGGAACAAAAATAGAAAGGGAGACTGTTCCTGCTTTTCATGCAAAACATTTACTTATTTTTCACTGTTAAAGAAAATATGACTTGAGTACAGAATTACACAAATATCGCAGATACGTTGATTGCAGCCTAAATGTCTACCTTTTGCAAACTATTTAAGGGCCTCATAGAGTCTAAAGAATGTTCCCAATAATAATTATAGTCTTGCATCAAAAAATAAAACTCAACTTTACAGACAACACCAGATGCACTTCATAAACCTTTTCCCTAAAAGTTAAGTTTTAAAAGTAGAAGACTCTGGGCTTCCCTGGTGGCACAGTGGCTAAGAATCTGCCTGCCAATGCAGGAGACACAGGTTCGAGCCCTGGTCTGGGAAGATCCCACATGCCGCGGAGCACCTAAGCCCGTCCGCCACAACTACTGAGCCTGCGCTCTAGACGCTTTGAGCCACAGCTACTGAATCCCACGTGCCTAGAGCCCGTCCTCTGAAACAAGAGAAGCCACCGCAATAAGAAGCCCATGTACCGCAACAGAGTAGCCCCCACTCGCTGAAACTAGAGAAAGCCTGCACACAGCAACAAAGACCCAACTCAGCCAAAAATAAATAAATGAATAAATTTATAAAAGAAACCAGGTAGTAGGAACATCAAAAGATTATTTTTTTTTTTAAGTACAAGAATCTAACTCCTTTTAAAGGTGTGAGTTTGGGTGTGGGTATGTGGGTGTGTAGTGGGAGGAAAATGTTAAGAGAAGAAAGTTCCTACGAATGGCTTTCCAAATTTTATTATCAAACAGAATATTGTTTCAGGCAAAGCAGAGAAACAGAGCATCTGAACCAACTCCATCACTGAAAACAACTAAAAATGCAAGGTAATATACAAAAACATCTTAAAAGCATCCCAGTTGATAAAAATAGTAAGAAATTATTAATATAAAATCTAAAGGAAACTGGGAAATCAGAGAAGGTAAGTGTAGTGCTAAACCTGCTTTTGCCCTAAGTATATTTGGTCAACCATTCTGACCAAAGTTAAAATGTACAGATCTGGTTTGGAATGAAGGATAGAAAACAAACACAAACACCATCTAAGAGTCTAACAAGAGGCTCTCCTCCCATGAAGCTGGGAACTCAACGAGTTAGGCCCACAAAGTAATGGTAATCCAGGAGTCTGGGCTTAAGGGACTGTAAGGAAATCTATCTTGGCGATGAACAAAACAGAAGAAAACATAAAACACAAGTTGTAAACATAACCTAGCAGTCAAATAAATATACACGCCAAATTCACATCACCCAAATGGGTCCAAATAAATAAATAAATATAAAGTTGTATGTGACTGGAAGGGCGGAGTCAAGATGGCAGAGTGGGAGGATGCGGAGTTTGCATCTCCCCACAACTAGGGTACCTACGGGACACTGATGGAGGTCCTCCACGCCCGAAGAGATGGGAGGAACCCTCGAGCTACCCAGTAGGACATGGGGGGACTGAGGGGGGAGGAGAAGTGGAGGCCAGACAGGACCGGTGCCCCTGAGTGGTGGCTGGGAGAGGGGAGGGGTTCCCACATCTGAAGGGACCCTTGGGGGCTTGGAGGATCAGGGGGCAGTGTAGCTAGCGTTTCCCCTGCCCAATCAGCCCCAGGAAGCCTGCTGGGCTCCCAGGCTAGGTCCTCCCCCTCCAATGCCCCTCCAGCTGCACTGGTCCTTGGGGCGTAGGAGGGAGGGGTGGGAAGAAGAGGAGAGGTTGAGGTAAAGGGGCCCCCTCTGGGATCAGAGGATCAGGGGAGGCACAGTGGGCGTTTCCACAACACACACACACACACACACACACACACACACACACGGCACACTCGTGTCCTGGAAAGCCTGCTGAGATCCCTTCCTTCGCCCTCCAGGGCTCCCTACAGCCCCATGGGTCGTAGGGGCATGGGTGGGGAGGGGGCAAGAATAGAAAAGGTGAGGTGGAGGGGCCCTCCGGGATCGGAGGATCAGGGGAGACTAGTTTCCCCTGTCCACTCGGGCCCAGGGAGCCTGCTGGGGTCCCAGACCTGGTGCTCCACCCTCCTGGGCCACAGGCACTCCTGGGCCTCTCCTGGGTGGGTTGCCTGGGTGAGGCACTGAGCCTAAGCCCCGCCCCCACCCCAGCCCCACCCCTGGGGCCTTTTCTGGCCCTCTGGATCCTAATAATAGGGCTGCCTCCTACCTAAATCCCACCCCTGCCTAAGCCCCATCCCCCACAGCCAAGGCCTTTTCTGGCTTTTTTTTTTTTGCTATTGTGATTCTATTTTACCTTTTGGTAAAAGGTTGTTTCATTTATATTTTTATTTTTTCTAACATATCTATTAGTTTTCTAATCTTAGTTTTTACTCTTTATTATTGTTCTGCTCTTTTTTCTTCCCCTCCCCACAGAGCTTGCAGGATCTTGGTTCAAGAGCTGGTGTTCAGGCCTACGCTCCTGTGGTGGGAACTCTGAGTCAGAACCACTGGACTAACAGAGAACCATGGACCCCAAGAAATATTCATCGGAGTGAGGTCTCCTGGAGGTCCTCACCTTGGCACCAAGATGTGGCTCTACCTAACAGCCTACAAATTCCAGTGCTGGAAGCCTCAGGCCAAACAGCCAGTAAGACAGGAACACAATCCCACCCATCAAAAAGAAAATGAGATGACAAAAAAATATGTCACAGATGAAAAGGCAAGGTAAAAACCTCCAAGACCAAATAAATGAAGAGGAAATAGGCAAGCTACCTGAAAAAGAATTCAGAGTAATGATAGTAAAGATGATCCAGAATCTTGGAAATAGAATTGTGGCATGGATTGAGAAAATACAAGGAATGTTTAACAAAGATCTAGAAGAACTAAAGAACAAACAGTCAGAGATGAACAACACAATAAATGAAATGAAAAATACACTAGAAGGAATCAGTAACAGAATAACTGAGGCAGAAGAACAAGTAGTGAGCTGGAGGACAGAATGGTGGAAATAACTGCTGCACGACAGAATACAGAAAAAAGAATGAAAAGAAATGAGGACAGTCTCAGAGACCTCTGGGACAACATTAAAGACACCAACAGTTGAATTATAGGGGTCCCAGAAGAAGAAGAGAAAGAGTCTGAGAAAATATTTAAAGAAATTATAGTCGAAAACTTTCCTAACATGGGAAAGGAAATAGCCACCTAAGTCCAGGAAGTGCAGAGTCCCATACAGGATAAACCCAAGGAGAAACACACCGAGACACATATTAATCAAACTAACAAAAATTCAATTCAAAGAAAAAATATTAAAAGCAGCAAGGGAAAAGCAACAAATAACATACAAGGGAATCCCCATAAGGTTATCAGCTGATTTTTCAGCAGAAACTCTGCAAGCCAGAAGGGAGTGGCAGGATATACTTAAAGTGATGGAGAAAAACCTACAACCAAGATTACTCTACCCAGCAAGGATCTCATTCAGATTCAACTGAGAAATCAAAAGCTTTACAGACAAGCAAAAGCTAAGAGAATTCAGCACCACCACACCAGCTCTACAACAAATGATAAAGGAACTTCTCTAGGTGGGAAACACAAGAGAAGAAAAAGACCCACAAAAACAAACCCAAAACAATTAAGAAAATGGTGATAGGAACACACATATCAATAATAACCTTGAATGTAAATGGATTAAATGCCCCAACCAAAAGACACAGACTGGCTGAATGGATACAAAAACAAGACCCATATATATGCTGTCTACAACAGACGCACTTCAGACCTAGGGACACATACAGACTGAAAGTGAGGGGATGGAAAAAGATATTCCCCACAAATGGAAATCAAAGGAAAGCTGGAGTAGCAATACTCGTATCAGATAAAATACACTTTAAAATAAAGACAGTTACAAGAGATAAGGAACAACACTACATAATGATCACGGGATCAATCCAAGAAGAAGATATAACAATTATAAACATTTATGCACCCAACATAGGAGTACCACAACATATAAGGCAAATGCTAACAATCATAAAAGGAGAAATTGACAGTAACACAATAATAGTACGGGACTTTAACACCCCACTTACACCAATGGACAGATCATCCAAACAGAAAATAAGGAAACACAAGCTTTAAATGACACAACAGACCAGACAGACTTAACTGATATTTATAGGACATCCATCCAAAAGTGGCAGAATACGCTTTCTTCTCAAGTGCACAGAGAACATTCTCCAGGATAGATCACATCTTGGGTCACAAATCAAGCCTCAGTAAATTTAAGAAAACTGAAATCATATCAAGCATCTTTTCTAACCACAATGCTATGAGATTAGAAATAAATTAAAGGGAAAAAAAACTGTAAAAAACACAAATACACGGAGGCTAAACAGTGCACTACTAAGTAACCAAGAGATCACTGAAGAAACCAAAGAAGAAACAAAAAAAAAATACACAGAAACAAATGACAATGAAACACGATGACCCAAAACCTATGGGATGGAGAAAAAGCGGTTCTAAGAGGGAAGTTTATAGCAATTCATTCTCACCTCAAGAAATAAGAAAAATCTCAAACAATCTAAGCTTACACCTAAAGCAACTAGAGAAAGAAGAACAAAAAAAACCCAAAGTCAGTAGAAGGAAAGAAATCATAAAGATCAGAGCAGAAATAAATGAAAAAGAAATGAAGGAAACAATAGCAAAGATCAATAAAACTGAAAGCTGGTTCTTTGAAAAGATAAACAAAATTGATAAACCTTTAGCCAGACTCATCAAGAAAAAAAGGGAGAAGACATAAACCAATAAAATTAGAAATGAAAAAGGGGAAATCACAACTGACACCACAGAAATACAAAGGACTGTAAGAGACCGCTACAAACAATTACATGCCAATAAAACGGACAACCTCAAAGATATTGACAAATTCTTGGAAAGGTACAATTTTCCAAGACTGAACCAGGAAAAATTAGAATATATAAACAGACATATAGCAAGCAATGAAATAGAAACTGTAATTAAAAATCTTCCAACAAAGTCCAGGCAGATGGCTTCACAGGTGAATTCTATCAAACCTTAGAGAAGAGCTAACACCTATCCTTCTCAAACTCTTAGAAAACATTGCAGAGGGCAGAACACTCCCAAATTCGTTCTACGAGGCCACCATCACACTGATACCAAAACCAGACAAAGGTATCACAAAAAAAGAAAATTACAGACCAATATCACTGATGAACATACACACAAAAATCCTCAACAAAATACTAGCAAACTGAATCCAACAACATATTAAAAGGATTATACACCACGGACCAAGTGGGATTTATCCCAGGAATGCAAGGATTCTTCAATATATGCAAATCAATCAATGTGATACACCACATTAACAAATTAAAGAATAAAAAACATATGATCTCAATAGATGCGGAAAAAGCTTTTGACAAAATTCAACCCCCATTTATGATAAAAACTCTCCAGAACATGGGCACAGCGGGAACCTACCTCAACATAATAAAGGCCATATATGACAAACCCACAGCAAACTTCATTCTCAATGGTGAAAAACTGAAAGGAAATCTCAGAGGAAATCTCTAAGATCAGGAACAAGACAAGGATGTCCACTCTCGCCACTCTTATTCAACAGTTTTGGAAGTCCTAGCCATGGCAATTAGAGAAGAAAAAGAAATAAAAGGAATACAAATTGGAAAAGAAGTAAAACTGTCACTGTTTGCTGATGGCATGATACTATACCTAGGAAATCCTAAAGATGCCACCAGAAAACGATGAGAACAAATCAATGAATTTGGTAAGGTTGTAGGGTGCAAAATTAACACGCAGAAATCTCTTGCATTCCTATACGCTAAGAGAAATTAAGGAAACAATCCCATTTACCATCGTAACAAAAAGAATAAAATACCTAGGTATAAACCTACCTAAGGATGCAAAAGACCTGTACTCAGAAACTATAAAACACTGAAGAAAGAAATCAAAGGTGATACAAACAGATGGAGAAACAGAACATGTTCTTGGATTGGAAAAATCAATATTGTGAAAATGACTATACTACCCAAAGCAATCTACAAGGTCAGTGCAATCCCTATCAAATTACCAATGGCATTCTTCACAGAATTAGAACAAAAACTTTTACAATTTGTATGGAAACAAAAAAGACCTGAATAGCCAAAGCAATCTTGAAAAAGAAAAATGGAGCTGGAGGAATCAGGCTCCCAGACTTCAGACTATATTACAAAGCTACAGTAATCAAGACAGTATGGTACTGGCACAAAAACAGAAATATATGGAACTTCCCTGGTGGTGCAGTGGGTAAGAATCCGCCTGCCAATGCAGAGGACACGGGTTTGATCCCTAGTCCAAGAAGATCCCCCATGCCACAGAGCAACTAAGCCTATGCACCACAGCTACTGAGCCTGCACTCTAGAGACCGTGAACCAGTCTCTACTACTGAGCCTGTGCGCCACAACTACTGAAGCCCACGAGCTCTCAGCCCACGTGTCGCAACTACTGAGCCCACATGCCTAAAACCTGTGCTCTGCAACAAGAGAAGCCACCACAATGAGAAGCCCGTACACCACAATGAAGGGTAGCCCCGCTCACCACAACTAGAGAAACCCACACACAGCAACAAAGACCCAACGCAGCCAAAAATAATAAAATTATTTTTTAAAAAAACGGAAATATAGATCAATGGTACAAGAGAAAGCCCAGAGATAAACCCATGCACCTATCGTCACCTCATTTATGGCAAAGGAGGCAAGAACATACAGTGGAGAAAGGACAGTCTCTTCAATAGGTGTTTCTGGAAAAACTGGACAGCTACATGTAAAAGAATGAAATTAGAACACCCCCTAATACCACACACAGAAATAAACTCAAAATGGATTAAAGACCTAAATGTAAGACCAAACAATATAAAACTTAGAGGAAAACACAGGAAGAACACTCTTTGACATAAATTACAGCAAGATCTTTTTTGACCACCTCCTAGAGTAATGAAAATAAAAACAAAGTAAACAAATGGGACCCAATAAAACTTAAAAGCTTCTGCACAGTAAAGGAAACCATAAAGAAGACGGAAAGACAACCCTCAGAATGGGAGAAAATATTTGCAAACGAAGCTACAGACAACGAATTAATCTCCAAAATATACAAACAGTTCATGCAGCTCAATATCAAGAAAACAAACAACCCAATTAAAAAATGGGTGTAAGACCTAAATAGACATTTCACCAAAGAAAAGATACAGATGGCCAAGAGGCACATGAAAAGATGCTCAACATCACTAATTATTAGAGAAATGTAAATCAAAACTGCAATGAGGTATCACCTCATAGCAGTCAGGATGGCCATCATCAAAAAATCTACAAACAATAAATGCTGGAGAGAGTGTGGAGTAAAGGGAACCCTCCTGCAGTATTGGTGGGAATGTAAATTGATACAGCCACTATGGAGAACAGTATTGGAGGTTCCTTAAAAAACTAAAAATAGAACTACCATATGACCCAGCAATCCCACTGCTGGGCATATACCCTGAGAAAATCATAATTCAAAAAGAGTCATGTACCAAAATGTTCATTGCAGCTCTATTTACAATAGCCTGGAGATGGAAACAACCTAAGTGTCCATCATCAGATGAATGGATAAAGAAGATGTGGTACATATATACAATGGAATATTACTCAGCCATAAAAAGGAACGAAATTGGGTCATTTGTAGAGATGTTGATGGACCTAGAGTCTGTCATACAGAGTGAAGTAAGCCAGAAAGTGAAAAACAAATATATATTAACGCATGTATGTGGAACCTAGAAAAATGGTACAGATGAACCTATTTGCAGGGCAGGAATAGAGAGGTAGACGTAGACATAGAGAACGGACATGTGGAAACGGGGTGGGAAGGGGATGGTCGGTTGAATTGGGAGATTAGGATGGGCATATATACACTACCATGCGTAAAATAGATAGCTAGTGGGAACAAGCTATAAAGCACAGGAAGCGCAGCCCAGTGCTCTCTGACGACCTAGTTGGGTGGGATGGCGTGGGAAGAGGGAGGTCAAAGAGGGAGGGAATATAGGTATACATATAGCTGATTCACTGCATTGTACAGCAGAAACTAACACAACATTGTAAAGCAATTATACTCCAATAAAAAAAATTTTTTTTTAGTTGTATGCGACTAGTCACACTGAAAAAATTCAGATTGCAATGAACACAAATGTTATCTGGTGGAACAAACTATGCATTATGGAAGAAACTAGCAAAAACAAACCTACGAGTTCATTTTTTGGAATTATCAAACACAGATTATACAGTAACCACGTTTAATGTGTTTAAAATAATTTTTACAGTGTAAAAATAAATCCACAGAACAGAAAATTTAAACTCATGATGTAAAATGTTCACAAGACATTTATATGAAGTAAATATACAGTAGCTGAAAAAAATTTTTTTCTCGGTTTCTTGGTACTACAGGTTTTTTTTTTTTTTTTTGCGGTACGCAGGCCTCTCACTGCTGTGGCCTCTCCCGTTGCGGAGCACAGCCTCCGGACGCGCAGGCTCAGCGGCCATGGCTCACGGGCCCAGCCGCTCCGCGGCATGTGGGATCCTCCCGGACCGGGGCACAAATCCGTGTCCCCCGCATCAGCAGGTGGACTCTCAACCACTGTGCCACCAGGGAAGCCCACTACAGGTCTTTTTTTAATTGAAGTATAGTCGATATACAATATTGCGTTAGTTTCACAGCAAAGTGATTCAGTTATATATATATATATATTCTTTGCATATATATATTCTTTACATATATATATTCTTTACATATATATATTCTTTTTCAGATTCTTTTCCATTATAGGTTGTTATAAGACATTGAATATAGTTCCCTTACTCTACAGTAAGTCCTTGCTTATGTTTTATATATAGCAGCATGTATCTGTTAATCCCGAACTCCTAATTTATCCCTCTTCCCGCTTTCCCACTTGATAACCATAAGTTTGTTTTCTGTCTGTGAGTCTGTTTCTCTTTTGTAAATAAGCTCATTTGTATCACTTTTTAAGATTCCACATATAAGTGATATCATATGCTATTTGTCTTTCTCTGACTCACTTCACGCTAGTGTGATATCTTTACATCCATCCATGTTGCTGTAAATGGCATTATTTCGTGTTTTTATGGCTGAGTAATATTCCATTGTATATATATACCACATCTTCCTTATCCATTCATCTATTGATGGATACTTAGGTTGCTTCCATGTACTGGCTATTGTAAATAGTACTGCAATGAATACTGCGGTGCATGTATCTTTTCTAAGTATGGTTTTCTCCGGATATATGCCCCAGGAGTGGGATTGCTGGATCATATGGTAGCTCTATTTTTAGTTTTTCAAGGAACTTCCATACTGTTCTCCATAGTGGCTTCACCAATTTACATTCCCACCAACAGTGTAGGAGGGTTCCCTTTTCCCTACACCCTCTCCAGTATTCATTCTTTGTAGATTTTTTGATGATGGCCATTCTGGCAGGTGTGAGGTGATAGACTCCTCACTGTAGTTCTGATTTGCATTTTCTAATAATTAGCAATGTTGAGCATTTTTCATATGCCTGTTGGCCATCTGTATGTATTCTTTGGAGAAATGTCTGTTTAGGTCTTCTGCCCATTTTTCGATTGGGTTGTTTGTTTTTTTGTTATTGAGCTGTATGAGCTGTTTGTATATTTTGGAAATTAAGCCCTTGTCAGTTGCTTCATTTGCAAATATGGTGGCACGTGGGATCTTAGTTTCCCAACCAGGGCACGCCCCCTGCATTGGAAGCATGGATTCTTAACCACTGGAATGCCAGGGAAATCCCTGAAAATGTTTTATATCTTGATCTGGATATATATATATATATATATATATATATATATATATATACATACACATGCTCTGTGGCATATAGGATCTTACCAGGCCAGGACTCGAACCCGTGTCCCCTGCATTTGCAGGCAGATTCTTAACCACTGCGCCACCAGGGAAGCTCCATTCTAACTTTTAAATCTCAAATATAACTCAATCAAATTCAATAGAGCAAAACAAATCTAGAATTTTAAACGATTAACTATACCGTAGTTCTGTGTAAAATTCATAGATGATCAAAAGTAGACAGATTTAAAATCCTCTGCCCAGTATTTTCAGTGTACTTACAAAATGTCCATCACATTGAATGAAACACCATAAAACCAACTGCATTACACCTTTCATTTGTCCTGTGTGTATAATTAAATTCAATAAAATATAAAACTACAATGAAATCTTTCTACAACATTAGCAGGTCACCCTCAAACAACTTGACCTACACATGACTTGTCTAGCCAAGACAACCTATCTTTCACAAATCAATCCTCCCCTCTTCTCTCCCCATAATACTTCATAAGCAGCAACAACTAGGGAGAAAAAAAATATCTAGTAATAAAGAATCAGAAGTCCCTGCTATACATTCAGGAAATTCAAATGAAAACCTGATTGTAATCTTAAATATAACACTATTTATATTCAGGGAAAAGAAAGAAACAAGATACATACCTTTTCTATCAGGAGATATTTCAGATGGCAAAAAGTTTCAGGTGGAAGAGAATATTAGATTATGATTTAAATAGTAATTCCTCGCCCCATCCGGCCACCAGAGCCAAGCCCAAGGTCCCGCCATGGAGCCCCACTCGCTCGCTGACTCGGGCCTGGAGCCGCCGGCCGCACGCCTCTGAGCCCCTCGGCGTTCTTGGAATATGAAAACAAGCCTGGACGACCTAGCAGGCCACCCTCACCAAAGCAGAATGTGAGGAAGAATATTGACTTTGAGCCTCTCTCCACCACCACACTCATCCTGGATGACAGACCAGCAAATCTCTCAGCAAAGCCAGCTGAAGAAGCTCAGTAACACAGGCAACAGTATGAAGAAATGGTGGTTCCGGCCAAAAAATGAGAGTTGAAAGAAGCCCAGCGAAGGAAAAAGCAGCTGGAAGAAAGATGCAGATTAGAAGAAAATATTGGAAATGCCGTCCTCACTTGGAATAATGAGATTTTGCCTAACCGGGAAACAATGCGGTACTCTAGGAAAAGTTAGAGATTTATGGTGGCAGGGAATCCCTCCCAGCGTGAGAGGCAAAGTCTGGAGCTTAGCCATTGGCAATGAGTTAAACATCACCCAGGAGCTCTCTGACATCTGTCTTGCCCAAGCCAAGGAGCAGGGGTGGTCCTTTAGTACGGGAGGCTCTGAAGTGGAGAATGAAGATGCTGGTTTTTCAGCAGCAGACAGAGAAGCCAGTCTGGAGTTTATTAAACTAGACATTTCCAGAACATTCCCTAATCTCTGCATTTTCCAGCAAGGTGGACCGTATCACAACATGTTGCACAGCATTTTGGAAGCTTACACTTGTTACCGACCAGATGTGGGTTATGTTCAGGGAATGGCCTTCATAGCAGCCGTGTTGATCTTGAACTTACTGTAGATGCCTTCATTGCTTTTTCCAATCTTTTGAATAAACCCTGTCAAATGGCTTTTTTCCAAGTGGACCACGGCCTTATGTTGACTTATTCTGCTGCGTTTGAGGTATCTGTTGAAGAAAATTTGCCAAAATTATTTGCTCATGGGCTTCCCTGGTGACTTAGTGGTTGAGAGTCCGCCTGCCGATGCAGGGGACACGGGTTTGTGCCCCGGTCTGGGAAGACCCCACATGCCGCGGAGCGGCTGGGCCCGTGAGCCATGGCTGCTAAGCCTGCGCGTCCGGAGGCTGTGCTCCGCAACGAGAGAGGCCACAACAGTGAGAGGCCCGCGTACCGCAAAAAAAAAATTAAAAAAATAAACAACAAAATTATTTGCTCATTTCAAGAAAAACAACTTAACTCCAAACATCTACCTAATTGATTGGCGACAAAAGGCTTACTTCTAGAAGGTAAAGTCCAAACGTCATCTGAAACAAGGCTCAGTCCCTTAAATAAAGCCGATTTGTCTGCACTGTAGACAAATCTTGGGAGCAAGCCTTTGGGACTCTCGGCGTTTGTTGCTTCTGTCCCAAACCCTGAGACTGTTCTGACACTGCTGAATTCTCGCTGGGAACAAGGTTTTGGAGGTGAGAGCTCATAGCTGAAGCCACAAGTGCTGGTGTCACTGTGGAACAGTACACACATCAGGCCATGAAGTGGCTGCTGGCGGGGGTTATGGGCTGGCCTGTCTAGCTGTGCCAGGCAGGAGTGTTTGGGGCCTGCCTTAAAGGCCACCTTAATTTAACCAAAAAATGATTTCTCCACAACATGAACACTCAACTCTTGCATAGGCTGTCCCTCTGCACCCCTGTTGGTGCACCTGTGCTGTAATTTGACTGTGAACCCTGACCTCGCAGACTCCCAGGCCTGGGGCCCGTGACCCCTGGGGAGGGGGTGTTAGGAGAGGATCACATGGGACCAGAGTCTTCAGCTTCTACCTTATCTATTTTAGGCCCCCAAGTTAGATTCTTATGATTCCAGGCTAAAGGGAAGTTTGGAAAACACTGTCCTAGAATAGTGTCTTTTAAACTTTTTTCACCCTGACTTGCAAAAGGAAATACATTTTATGTTGTGACCCCCCTACAAAAAAAATAGTAATTCCTCATTTCATTTTAAAGGATACAAACCATTACATGTTATATGGTGACGAGATTTAACTACTCACTATTCACCGAGTAAAATTTGACTCATCTAGATCCAGCACCTATAAAATATATTAAAAACTGACATGATGTGACATGATGTGCATATATTACTTTCCCTGGTCATTTAATTGAGCTCTTGTCCTCCTGTTCTACAGGCAAGGAATTTCTTCCAGTTCTCACAACACTACCTTACAAATTTAGGTTACTGCTCACAAAAGGACAATGGACATCATTGAAAATCTCAGAGCAAAAAGCTCTGAAAACACTTTCCTCCACAAAAGCAATGAGAACACTAGCAAAAACTGTCCAAATCAACTTTCTCAAAATGCTAGAAATCAACCAGAGACTTGCAGCCATCTAGGGAATGATTATTCAAGGAAAAGAGCTGAATCTCAGTAAAAACAATGAGCTTTGTGGCATTTTAATTTCCCTGTGCTCATCTGCCCATCCCCAGGTACACAGGAATCTTGCAAAACAACAGCCACAACCAAGTCTGGCAGTCCAAGAAGTTGGAGTTCGCAGAGAAGGGTCATTATTGGACATGAAAGACTTCACATGTAAGGCTGTTATTATTGAACTTACTCAGAGCTCACTAGTACAAAAAGTGGTCTCCCCCCCAAGACAATCTACCAAAACCAACCAGAGACAGTTGTTGAACATAACTCTTAAAACTCAACAATAAAAAAAGGAACCCATTAATAGACAGGCAAAAGATCTTAACAGGTATCTCACCAAAGAAAATAAACAGATGGAATAAAAGCATATGAGAAGATACTTAACATGATAATGCATTAGGGAATTGCAAATGAAAACAATTAGAAATCACTATATACCTATAAGAATGCCAAAAATCCAAAACATTAATAACACCAAATGCTGGTGTAGATGTTGAGCAACAGGAACTTTCATTCGTTGCTGGTAGAAATGCAAAATGGCACAGCAACTTTGGAAGATACTTTGGCAGTTTTTCTTTTTACAAAACTAAAATACTCGTACCATAAGACCCAGCAATTGTGCTCCTTGATATTTACCCAAAGGAAGTGAAAACTCACATCCACACAAAGCTTGCACATGGATGCTCATAGCAGCTTGATTCACAATTGCCAAAACTTGGAAGCAAGCAAGATGCTCTTCAGCAGGTGGACAGATGAATTGTGGTACATCAATACAATGAAATTTTATTCAAGGCTTAAACGAAATGTCTTTTCATAGCATGACAGCTCATGTTGAAACCTTAGATGCATATTACTAAGTGAAAGAAACCAATGTGAAAAGGCTACATACTATATGATTTCAACCATATGATATTCTACAGAGGTAAAACTATGAAGACAATAAAAAGATCATAAGTTGCCAGAGGTTGGGGGATGGGGTGAGAGGGATGAATCAACAGAGCACAGAGGATTTTTAGGGCCGTGAAACTATTCTGTATGATACTAAAATGGTGAATATATGTCATTGTCCTTGTGTCAAAACCCATGACATACAAAACGCCAAGAGTGAACACCAGGACTTCCCTGGCAGTACAATGGTTAAAACTTCACCTTCCAATGCAGGGGGTGTGGATTTGATCCCTGGTCAGGAAGCTAAGATCCCACATGCCTCCTGGCCAAAAAACCAAAACATAAAGTAGAACAATATTGTAACAAATTCAATAAAGACTTTAAAAACGGTCCACATCAAAAATAACTTTAAAAAAAAAGAGTGGACACAAACTGTAAACTATGGACTTTGAGTGATAATGATGAGTCAATGTAGGTTCATCAATCAAAGCAAATGTACTCTGGGTGCAAGATGTTGACAGTGAGGAGGCTGTGCATATGTGGAAACACAGGGTATATGGGAACTCTGTATGTTCCACTCAGTTAATAATACCAAACAATTAAGGAAGAAGTAGCATTAACTCCTCACAGACTTTTTTTTTTTTAAATAAAAAGGAAGAAACACTTTCCATCTCACTTTATGACACCAACGATACCAAAATCATACAAAGCCACTACAGGGGAAAAGAAAATTAGAGAACCATAATATTCTCCCAAAATTAGCCATAAACATTCTTAACATTAGGAAATCTGACTTGGCAATATAAAAATAATTATAGTAATAATAACACATAATAATGGAGTTTATTCCAGCTATGCAAAGTAGGCTTCACAGTTAAAAATCAACGTAATTCTCCATATTAATGGAATAAAGAAGAAAATCATATGTTAACCTCAACTGATACAGAAAACCACTCAACAGAATTCAACATCTCTTAGTGATGAAAACTCTCAGCAAAATAGGGAATGAAAGGGAATTTCCTCAACCTGATGAAGAACAACTATGAAAAAGCTGTAGTTTTCATCATACTTAATGGAGACAGACTGAACATTTTATCGCCAAGACCAGGAATAAGGCAAAGATGTACCGTCACTTCTATTAAACATCATAGTGAAGGTTCAAGATGATGCAATAAAGGTAGATAGATAGATAAAAGACATATATACTGGAAAGAAAGAAGTAAAACATCACAGATAAAATTTTTTTTTTTCTTTTTTGCGGTACGCGTGCCTCTCACTGTTGTGGGCCTCTCCCGTTACGGAGCACAGGCTTTGTACATGCAGGCTCAGCGGCCATGGCTCACGGGCCTAGCTGCTCCACGGCATGTGGGATCTTCCCGGACCGGAGCACGACCCGTGTCCCCTGCATCGGCAGGCAGACTCTCAACCACTGCGCCACCAGGGAAACCTGAAAGCATTCTTAAATACTAGCAATTAGCAAAAAATTAAAGGAAAACAAAATTTGCAATATTATCAAGAAAAATGAACTACTCTGGGATGAATTTAACAAAATTTCTGCAAGACCTATACAAGAAAAACTACAAAACACTACTAAGAGAATTTAAAGATGATGCAAACAAATCAAAGATACCACATGACTGAAAAACTCATATTTCTTACTGAGATAATTACCAACTTATTGGTCTAACACAGATTCAGGGTACTCCCAAACACGCTTTTGTAGAAATTGACAAGTTGATTCTAAAACTTACAAGGGAAAGGGCCAACAATCACCAAGATGTCTTAAAGAAACATAAAAAGCTAAAAGAGTGACACTGAAAGGATCTAGATGGTGGAGTAGAAGGACATTCTTTCACTCCCTCTTGTGAGAACACCACAATCACAACTAACTGCTGAACAATCATCGACAGGAAGCCACTGGAACTCACGAAGAAAGATACCCCACATCCAAAGACAAGGAGAAGCCATGGTAAGACGGTAGGAGGGGCGCAATCACAATAAAATCAAAACCCGTAACTGATGGCTGTATGACTCACAAACTGGAGAACACTCAGACCACAGAACTCCACCCACTGGAGTGAAGGTTCTGAGCCTCACATCAAGCTGCCCAACCTGAGGGTCCGGCAACAGGAGGAGAAATTCCTAGAGTATCAGACTTTGAAGACTAGTGGGATTTGACTGCAGCACTTTGACAGGACTGGGGGAAACAGAGACTCCACTCTTGGGGGGAACACACAAAGTAGTGTGCGCATTGGGACCCAGGGGAAGGAGTGGTGACTCTATAGGAGACTGAACCGCACCTACCTGCTGCTGTTGGAGGGTCTCCTGCAGAGGCAGGGGGTGGCTGTGGCTCACCATGAGGACAAGGACACTGGCAGCAGAAGTTCTGGGAAGTACTCCTTGGCGGGAGCCCTCCCAGAGTCCTCCATTAGCCCCACCAAAGAGCCTGGGTAGACTCCAGTGTTGGGTCGCTTCAGGCCAAACAACCAACAGGGAGGAAACCCAGCCCCACCCATCAGCAGACAAGAGGATAAAGTTTTACTGAGCTCTGCCCACCAGAGCAACACCCAGCTCTACCCACCACCAGTCCCTCCCACCAGGAAACTTGCACAAGCCTCTTAGATAGCCTCATCCACCAGAGGACAGAGAGCAGAAGCAAGAACTACCATCCTTGCAGCCTGTGGAAGGAAAACCACATTCACAGAAAGACAAGATGAAAAGGCAGAGGGCTATGTACCAGATGAAGGAACAAAATAAAACCCCAGAAAAACAACTAAATGAAGTGGAAATAGGTAACCTACCAGAAAAAGTATTCAGAATAATGATAGTGAAGATGATCCAGGACCTTGGAAAAAGAATGGAGGCAAAGATCGAGAAGATGCAAGAAGTGTTTAACAAAGATCTACAAGAATTAAAGAACTGGGCTTCCCTGGTGGCGCGGTGGTTGAGAGTCCGCCTGCCGATGCAGGGGACAGGGGTTCGTGCCCCGATCCGGGAGGATCCCACATGCCGCGGAGCAGCTGGGCCCGTGGGCCATGGCCGCTGAGCCTGCACGTCCGGAGCCTGTGCTCCGCAACGGGAGAGGCCACAGCAGTGAGAGGCCCGCGTACCACAGAGAAAAAAAAAAAAAAAAAGAATTAAAGAACAAACAAACAGAGATGAACAATACAATAACTAAAAAGAAAAATACACTAGAAGGAATCAATAGCAGAATAACTGAGGCAGAGAACAGATAAGAGACCTGGAAGACAGGTTGGTGGAATTCACTGCTACGGAACAGAATAAATAAAAAAGAATGAAAAGAAATGAAGACAGCCTAAGAAACCTCTGGGACAACATTAAACCCAACAACATTCACATTATAGGGGTCACAGAAGGAGAAGAGAGAGAAAGGACCCGAGAAAATATTTGAAGAGATTATAGTCAAAAACTTCCCTAACATGGGAAAGGAAATAGACACCCAAGTCTAGGAAGTGCAGAGTCCCATACAGGATAAAAACAAGGAGAAACACAATGAGACACATACAAATCAAATTGACAAAAATTAAAGACAAAGAAAAATTATTGAAAGCAGCAAGGGAAAATCGACAAATAACATACAACAGAACTCCCATAAGGTTAACAGCTGATTTCTCAGCAGAAAATCTACAAGCCAGAAGAGAGTGGCATGATATACTTAAAGTGATGAAAGAGAAGAACCTACAACCAAGATTACTCTACCTGGCAAGGATCTCACTCAGAGTCAATGGAGAAATCAAAAGCTTTACAGACAAGCAAAAGCTAAGAGAATTCAGCACCACCAAACCAACTCTACAACAAATGTTAAAGGAACTTCTCTAAGTGGCAAACACGAGAGAATAAAAGGACTTACGAAAACAAACCCAAAACAATAAAGAAAATGGTAATAGGAACATACATATCGGTAATTACCTTAAAAGTGAATGGATTCAATGCTCCAACCAAAAGACACAGGCTCAGTGAATGCATACAAAAACAAGACCCGGGCTTCCCTGGTGGCGCAGGGGTTGAGAGTCCGCCTGCCGATGCAGGGGACACAGGTTCATGCCACGGTCCAGGAAGATCCCACATGCCACAGAGCGGCTGGGCCCATGAGCCATGGCCGCTGAGCCTGCGCGTCTGGAGCCCGTGCTCCGCAATGGGAGAGGCCACAACAGTGAGAGGCCCGCGTACCGCAAAAAAAAAAAAAAAAAAAACCAAGACCCATATATATGCTGTCTACAAGAGACCCACTTCAGACCTAGGGACACATACAGACTGAAAGTGAGGGGATGAAAAAAATATTCCATGCAAATGGAAATCGAAAGAAAGCTGGAGTAGCAATACTCATATCAAATAAAATAGACTTTAAAATAAAGAATGTTATAAGAGACAAGGAAGGACACTAAATAATGATCAGGGATCAATCCAAGAAGAAGATATAACAATTATATATGCACCCAACATAGGAGCACCTCAATACATAAGGCAACTGCTAACAGCTATAAAAGAGGAAATCGACAGTAACACAATAATAGTGGGAGATTTTAACACCTCACTTACACCAATGGACAGATCATCCAAACAGAAAATTAATAAGGAAACATAGGCTTTCAATGACACAACAGACCAGATAAGATGTAATTGATATTTATAGGACATTCCATCCAAAAACAGCAGACTACGCTTTTTTCTCAAGTGCGCACAGAATATTCTCCAGGACAGATTACATCTTGGGTCACAAATCAAGCCTCAGTAAATTTAAGAAAATTGAAATCATATCAAGCATCTTTTCTGACCACAATGCTATGAGACTAGAAATCAATTACAGGGAAAAAAACGTAAAAAACACAAACACATGGAGCCTAAACAATATGTTACTAAATAACCAAGAGATCACTGAAGAAATCAAAGAGGAAATCAAAAAATACCTAGAGACAAATGACAATGAAAACATGACGATCCAAAATCTATGGGATGCAGCAAAAGCAGTGCTAAGAGGGAAGTTTATAGCTATACAAGCCTACCTCAAGAAACAAGAAAAATCTCAAATAAACAATCTAACCTTACACCTAAACCACCTAGAGAAAGAAGAACAAACAAAACCCAAAGTAAGCAGAAGGAAAGAAATCATAAAGATTAGAGCAGAAATAAAAGAAATAGAAATAAAGAAAACAATAGCAAAGATCAATAAAACTAAAAGATGGTTCTTTGAGAAGATAAACAAAATTCATAAACCATTAGCCAGACTCATCAAGAAAAAGAGGGAGGGCTTCCCTGGTGGCGCAGTGGTTGAGAGTCCACCTGCCGATGCAGGGGACATGGGTTCGTGCCCCGGTCCAGGAAGATCCCACAAGCCACAGAGCGGCTGCGCCCATGAGCCATGGCCGCTGAGCCTGCGCGTCGGAGCCTGTGCTCCGCAACGCGAGAGGCCACAACAGTGAGAGGCCCACGTACGGCAAAAAAAAAAAAAAAAAAAAGAAAAGGAAAAAAAGAGAAAGAGGGAGAGGACTCAAATCAATAAAATTAGTAATGAAAGAGAAGTTACAACAGACACCGCAGAAATACAAAGCACCCTAAGAGATTACTACAAGCAACTCTATGACAAAAAAATGGACAACCTGGAAGAAATGGACAAATCCTTAGAAAGGTATAACCTCCCAAGACTGAACAGGAAGAAACAGACCAATGACAAATAATGAAATTGAAACTGTGATTAAAAATCTTCCAACAAACAAAAGTCCAGGACCAGATGGCTACACAGGTGAATTCTATCAAACATTTACAGAAGAGCTAACACCCATCCTTCTCAAACTCTTCCAAAAAATTTTAGAGGAAGGAACACTCCCAAACTCATTCTATGAGGCCACCATCACCCTGATACCAAAACCAGACAAAGACACTACAAAAAAAGAAAATTACAGACCAATATCACTGATGAATATAGACGCAAAAATCCTCAACAAAATACTAGCAAACTGAATCCAACAACGCACTAAAAGGATCATACACCATGATCAAGTGGAATTTATCCCAGGGATGCAGGGATTCTTCAACATACGCAAATCAATCAATGTGATACACCGTATTAACAAACTGAAGAATTAAAAACCATATGATCATCTCAATAGATGCAGAAAAAGCTTTTGACAAAATCCAACCCCCATTTATTATAAAAACTCTCCAGAAAGTGGGCATAGAGGGAACCTACCTCAACATAGCGCGTCCGGAGCATGTGCTCCACAATGGGAGAGGCCACAGCAGTGAGAGGCCCGCGTACCGCAAAAAAAAAAAAAAATGCACAGAAATCTCTTGCATTCCTATACATTAATGATGAAAAATCTGAAAGAGAAATTAAGAAAACACTCCCATTTACCATTGCAACAAAAAGAATAAAATAGCTAGGAATAAACCTACCTATGGAGACAAAAGACCTATATGCAGAAAACTATAAGACCCTGTTGAAAGAAATTAAAGATGATACCAACAGATGGAGAGATATACCATGTTCTTGGATTGGAAGACTCAATATTGTGAAAATGACTATACTACCCAAAGAAATCTACAGATTAAATGCAATCCCTATCAAATTACCAATGGCATTATTTACATAATTAGAACAAAAAATCTTAAAATTTGTATGGAGACACAAAAGACCCCAAATAGCCAAAGCAGTCTTGAGGGAAAAAAACGGAGCTGGAGGAATCAGACTGCCTGACTTCAGGCTATACTACAAAGCTACAGTAATCAAGACAATACGGTACTGGCACAAAAACAGAAACATAGATCAATAGAAAAGGATAGAAAGCCCAGAGATAGACCCACGCACCTGTGGTCAACTAATCTATGACAAAGGAGGCAAGGATATACAATGGAGAAAAGACAGTCTCTTCAATAAGTGGTGCTGGGAAAACTGGACAGCTACATGTAAAAGAATGAAATTAGAACACTCCCTAACACCATACACAAAAATAAACTCAAAATGAATTAGAAACCTAAATGTTAGACTGGACACTATAAAACTCTAAGAGAAGACCATAGGAAAACCACTCTTTGACATAAATCACAGCAAGATCTTTTTTGATCCACCTCCTAGAGTAATGGAAATGAAACCAAGAATAAACGGGACCTAATGAAACTTAAAAGCTTTTGCAAAGCAAAGGAAACTACAGACAAGACGAAAAGACAACCCTCAGAATGGGAGAAAATATTTGCAAATGAATCAACGGACAAAGGATTAATCTCCAAAATATATAAACAGCTCATGCAGCTCAATATTAAAAAAACAAACAACCCATCAAAAAATGGGCAGAAGACCTAAATAGACATTTCTCCGAACAGGACATACAGATGGCCAAGAAGTACATGAAAAGCTGCTCAACATCACTAATTATTAGAGAAATGCAAATCAAAACTACAATGAGGTCTCACCTCACACCAGTTAGAATGGACATCATCAGGAAATCTACAAACAACAAATGCTGGAGAGGGTGTGGAGAAAAGGGAACCCTCTTGCACTGTTGGTGGGAATGTCAATTGATACAGCCACTGTGGAGAACAGTATGGAGACTCCTTAAAAAACTAAAAATAGAATTACCGTATGACCCAGCAATCCTACTACTGGGCATATACCCAGAGAAAACCATAATTCAAAAAGACACATGCACCCTAGTGTTCATTGCAGCACTATTTACAATAGCCAAGTCATGGAAGCAACCTAAATGCCCATCAACAGACAAATGGATAAAGAAGATGTGGTGCATATATACAATGGAATATTACTCAGCCATAAAAAGGAATGAAATTGGGTCATTTGTATAGATGTGGATGAATCTAGAGACTGTCATACAGAGTGAAGTAAGTCAGAAAGAGAAAAACAAATATCATATATTAACGCATATATGTGGAACCTAGAAAAATGGTACAGATGAACCGGTTAGCAGGGCAAAAATTGAGACACAGATGTAGAGAACAAACGTATGGACACCAAGGGGGGAAAGCAGTGGCGGGTGGGAGTGGTGGTGTGATGAACTGGGAGACAGGGATTGACATGTATACACTGATGTGTATAAAATGGATGACTAATAATAAATAAAAGAGGGACACTACTAGATATTAAGTATTACAGACTTAGAGAATTATTATACCTAATTTCAAAACAATATATGGCAGCAGCATAAGGGATAGCCATATAAATCAGCAGAATAGTGAGTCCAGGAATAGAATAATGCACATTAGGTTGACTGATTTTCAAGAAAGGTGCCGAGGTATTTCAGAACTTCCTTCAGCATTCCTTATAGTGAAGACCTGCAGGCAGAAAATTCTTTAAGTTTTTACTTATCTAAAACATGCTTTATTTGGGGACTTCACTGGTGGTCCAGTGGTTAAGACTCTGCACTTACCCTGCAGGGGGCACGGGTTCAATCCCTGGTCAGGGAACTAAGATCCCATATGCTATGTGGCACAGCCAAAAAAATAAATAAAGCATGATTTGACCTTCATTCTCAAAAGATATTTTTGCTGAAGAGAGAATGAAGGTTTACAAGGGTTTGGTTTGGTTTTTTTTTTCTTCTCAATACTTTAAAGACATCATTCCTTTGGTTTCTGGCCTCTGCTGTTTATGAGAAAAATGAATGCTAATTCATACTGTTCTGTTCTATAAGTAATGTGTCATTTTACCCTAATGTGTCATTTTACCCTATTTCAATATTTTCTCTTAATCTTGGTTTTCAAACAGTTTGACTACAATCTCAAGCCTTGCTGTCATTTTGTTTGTATTTGCCCTGCTTTTTGTTGCACTCTGTAAATTTATGTCTTTCACCTCATTTAGTAAATTTTCATTGTCTCTTCATATTCTTATTATTGTTTTGCCCCTCTTTTGGCCTCTTATTCTGGCACTCAAATTAGGTGTGTATTAGATATCTTGATATTGTTCCATGTGTCACTGAGGCTCTGTTCACTTTTTTTTAATTGGAGTATAGTTGATTTACAATGTCATGTTAGTTTCAGGTGTACAGCAGTGATTCAGATTAATATACATACATATATATGTGTATATATTTCTTTTTCAGATTCTTATCCCTTATACAAAATACTGAGTATAGTTCCCATCTGTTCACTTTTGATTAGTCTTTTTTCTGTTGTCTTCACATTGGATCTATTGGTCTGTCTCCAAGTTCACTAACTCTCCTGTTACGTGAATCTGCTGTTAAGCACATCTACTGATTTGGGGGGTGGGGGGTGCTGTTTTTTTCAACTCTAGAATTCCCCACTTTTTTTTTTTAATAAATGTATTTATTTATCTATCTTTGCCTGAGTTGGGTCTTTGTTGCTGAGCGCAGGCTTTCTCTAGTTGCCGTGAGCGGGGGCTACCCTTCGTTGTGGTGCGCAGGCTTCTCATTGCGGTGGCTTCTCTTGTTGCAGAGCATGGGCTCTAGGTGCACAGGCTTCAGTAGTTGTGGTGCACGGACTTAACTGCTCCACAGCATGTGGGATCTTCCTAGACCAGGGCTCAAACCTGTGTCCCCTACATTGGCAGGCAGGTGCTTAACCACTGCGCCACCAGGGAAGTCCCACACCACTTCTTAAAAATAGTTTCTACTTCTCTGGTGAGATTTCCTATTTCTTAATTTATTACAACAAATTTCCCTTTATATTATTGAGCATACTTCTGATGTCTGCTTTAAAATCCTTATATTCTAGGGACTTCCCTGGCCATTCAGTGGTTAAGACTCCACGCTTCCACTGCAGGGGGCACAGGTTCAATCCTTGGGCAGGGAACTAAGATCCCACATGCCACACGGCCAAAAAAAAAGAGGCATAAAAAATCCTCATGTTCTAATTCAATGTCTCAATCGTGTTGAGGTCAGATTTCATTTATTGCCTTTTCTCTTGGACAAAATTCACATTTTCCTGTTTCTTTGTATGTCTAGATTTTTTTCACTATATCTTGGACATTCTGAATGATTTGTAGAGATTCTGAATTATTTTGTGGTTCTCTGAAGAATACTGATATTTCTACTGCAACAAGCAGTTAACTCAGCTGAAGTCAAACACCAAACTGTTTTTCCTTTCATGGGCAACAGTTGAAGTATCTGTTCAGATCTTTTGGATTTACCTGGACTGCCTGAAAACAGTCTCATGAATGCCCAGTTCAGGGGTCAGGTGATGATATGGGTGAGTTTATAAACAAAATTTAGAGCTCCCCTTTGTGATTCTGTCATTTCCTTACTCACTTTCCAGCTGCTGAGGTCACCCCAAATCCTGCTCTCGAAAATCCTATTTAAGTTTTAGCTTGGCCTGCATATTGGAGTAATAAATGTGATACACATGGGAAATTCATGCAGTGCCATTCCCCTTTTCCAAACAGATACTCCTCCAGTTTCTGCCTGCTTTTGGTTGTTCTCCATTTTATTCAAGTAGTTAAACTTCCATCTTTTTGACATTATAATTGTTACCACAGAAGGGTTGTTCAAAAAGGTGGTACTCCTTCCTTACCAGAATCAATGGTAATTCAGTTGGGAGAGGTAAAAATGGTACTAGAAGAAATGGATATCCATATGGAAAAAGTGAATCTTAACCCTCCCCTCACACAAAAATTAACACAAAATAGGGCTTCCCTGGTGGCGCAGTGGTTGAGAGTCCACCTGCCGAAGCAGGGGACGCGGGTTCATGCCCCAGTCGGGGAAGATCCCACATGCCATGGAGCGGCTGGGCCCGTGGGCCATGGCCGCTGAGCCTGCGTGTCCAGAGCCTGTGCTCCGCAATGGGAGAGTCCACAACAGTGAGAGGCCCGCGTACCGCAAAAAAAAAAAAAAATTAACACAAAATAGATCAGAGATCTAATTACAAAAGCTGAAACTATAAATCCCAGAAAGAAAATCTTTGTGACCTTGAGGTAGACATAGATTTCTTATGACACAAAATGCATCAATCATGAAATTATAAACGGATAAACTGGACTTCATCAAAATTAAAAACTTCTCCTCTAGAACAGACATCATTAAACAATGAAAATGCAAGTCTCAGACTAGAAGATATTCTGAACATGTGTAATTGACCAAGTACTTTTATACAGAATATGTAAGGAACTTTTATATCTCAATAAAAAGAAGACAAGCCAGTTCTTAAATTGGCAAAAGATTTGGAAAGACACATCCTGAACACTACCTGAATACCCAATGAACACAAAAAAATGGTCAATGTCATTAGACACCAGTAAAGTACAAATTAAGACCACAAAGAGATGTAAATATCCACTAGAACAGTTAAAATTCAAATAATTAATAGTTCCAAGTGTTGACAAGGATATGGAGAATTGCAACTCTCATACATTCCTGAAGGGAACATAAAATCATATAAATACTTTGGAAAACAGTTTGACAGTTTCTTATAAAAATTGAACAATTACTGTGTGATCCAGCAATTCCACTTCCTAGATACTTAACCCAAAGATTGCATACAAATGTTCACAGCAGCTTTATTTATAATGGCTTCAAACTGGAAACAATCCAAATGTCAATCAACATATGAATGGATAAACAAATTATAATATATAAATATAGATACAGAAACACCAGGGAATTCCTTGGTGGTCCAGTGGTTAGGACTCTGCGCTTCCACTGCAGGGGGCACAGGTTCCATCCCTGGGTGGGGAACTAATATCCCGCAAGCCATGCAGCGCAGCAAAAAAAAAAAAAAAAAAAAAAGAATTTCATTCCATAGAAATACCATAATACTGATGCACACTAAAATAGGAGTTAATGTCAAAAACATAATACTAAGAAACCAGATACAAAACAGTACATACTGTATAATTTCATTTATATGACATTAGAGAAAGTCAAAACAAATCTATAAAGTCAAAAAGCACAATAGTGGTTGCCTAGGGTTGGAGGGGAAGGGATAGAAAATGACTGAAAATGGGACAAGAGAACTTACTGGGGTAAAGGGAGAGAATGGGGAAGAAGCTATATCTGAGAAGAACTGATCAAGAATTTTACAAAACTGGTAAAAATATATCAAGCCATGATTCAACCCTACAAAAGGATAAACAGTATGCGTTATAAAAAAATATATAAGCCTAGGCACATCATAATAAAACTACTGAAAATCAAAAAGGGAAAAGAAAGCCTTAAACGGAGTCCAAGAGGTAAGCTCCTTTTAAAGGTGTAGAAGTAAGTCTGATAGCTAACTTGTAAGGAAAAACAGTAGAGACCAGAAGACAATGGAATTACACCCTCAAAGGGATGGGAAAACCAAACTATCGATCCATAACTGACAAAACTACCCTTCATCAATGGAGGTGAAATGAAGACTTTTTTCAGATATATGAAAAATTATGAGACTCTGTCCTCAACAAATCCATATTCAAATAAATACTGAAGGGCATTCTTCAGGCAGAAGGAAAATGATCCCGCCAATGGAAGCTAGGAGAGGAAGGAATGAAAAGTCACAAAAAGGTAAATCTACAATAACGGTAACGTCTTAGGGGATTTTAAACATCTAGAAAATATAAAATAATAGCAAAATATGAAAACATGAGTGTAAATGTAAGGCAATGATAGATTTGATAAATCAAGAATATAGAACAGAGGGGGGAAATGAAATTATTTTAAAGATCAATCCAACAAAAAGCAAAAAAGAAAAAAAATGAGACAAATAATAAGATGGTAAATATCAAATCAACATTTTTTAATTGTTAATATGTTAGTAATTATATTAAAAAAAGAAGGGCCAGGGACTTCCCTGGTGGTCCAGTGGTTAAGACTCGGCATTCCCAATGCAGGGGGCCCAGGTTCTATCCCTGGTCGGGGAACAAGATCCCACATGCATGCCACAACTAAGAGTCTGCATGCCACAACTAAAAGATCCCG
Source organism: Leucopleurus acutus (assembly GCF_964270905.1). Taxonomy (NCBI): domain Eukaryota; kingdom Metazoa; phylum Chordata; class Mammalia; order Artiodactyla; family Delphinidae; genus Leucopleurus; species Leucopleurus acutus. Next base: position 13,729,355 of record NC_139162.1, on the reverse strand, counting down.
CATGCCACAACTAAGACCTGGCACACCCAAAATAAATAAATAAATAAATTTTTAAAAAAAAAAAAGAAGGGCCAATTGCAGGGATCTGATTCCTAACCACTTGACTCTTCAGGACCCCAAGACCTCATCTCTTGAGGCTGTATGCCTCTAAAACTCAAGCCTCGGGACTTGCCTGGTGGCACAGTGGTTAAGAATCTGCCTGCCAATGCAGGGGACACGGGTTCGATCCCTGGTCCAGAAAGATCCCACATGCTGCGAAGCAACTAAGCCCATTCGGCCCAACTACTGAGCCTGCACTCTAGAGCCCACGAGCCACGACTACTGAAGCCTGCGCCCCTAGAGCCTGTGCTCCGCAACAAGAGAAGCCACCGCTTGCCACAGCTAGAGAAAGCCCGTGCACAGCAACGAAGACCCAATGCAGCCAAAAATAAATTAATTAAAAAAAACAAAACTCAAGCCTCTTTATTACTGAGACCTGTATCTCCTTACTCTCAGTATAGCAGTTTGATCAGCCTGCAGGCTTACTGCTCTTTTCTTCCAGCACTTTGTTTCTGGACCCTGGGGACTTTACTTTTTTATATATATGTTTGTAGGAGAGGGTATTTTAGGTTATCTTTTCCTCCATTATGCAAAAACAAAAAATCTTACCTGCCCAGTGTTTTTCTTTTAATTTATGTCTCACCAAGCAAGCACAGTAGTCATTTGCATTTTAAAGTATTTTATTGCTAATTGCTGTAGGGAGCTAGGCAGTGCCTAGCAAAAGTAATGAAGATGAAGAATGTATTAGGACAGCAGTGACAAATTACCATACAAACTGAGAGGTTTAAAACAACAGAAATTTATCCTCTCAGTTCTGGAGATTAGAAGTCTGAAATCAAGGTAGCAGCAGGGCCATGCTCCCTCTGAGGACTTGAGAGAAGGCTCCCTCTTTCCCTCTTCTTAGTTTCTAGTGGTTGCCGAAAATCCTTTGTGTTCTTTGGTTTGCAGCTGCGTAATTCCAATCTGTTTCCATCATCACATGGCCAGAATCTTCCTCAGTGTGTGTGTGCTCTCTGTGTCTCTGTATTCAAATCTACTTCTTCTTTCTCTTATAAAGATACCAGACTCCGGATCAGGACCCACCCTAATCCAGTATGACCTCATCTTAACTTGGATAAAATCTTCAAAAACCTTATTTCCAAATAAAATCATATTCACAAATAACAAGGGTCAAAGACTTAAACATGTTTGGGGGCGAGGGGGGACACAATTCAACCCACACCAGAGACTGTCTCTAAATTTAAGAAGCTGTACAGAGTTCTAATAATTTCTATCCATATTCTGCAGGTCTGGGTTTCTGGAAGTTCCTTGGGCCTCCTGTTTGCTTCATTTCTCTGTGAGTAGTGCTTTTTAAATGACCCTAGCACTCTGAATTTACAACTCCTATAAAGCCCTCTCTACAAAAATTTATCTTTCCAGGTAACAGGCTTGATGGTGTAGTTAGAATAAATTCCTATCCTCCTTGAGGGCAGGGATCAAACCTTTATAATTCCCTAAAACCACAATAGGGACTGATACCAATAAACTAGAAACCATTCAAGTTACCCTCGTTTCAGCTGTGTTATCTGTTTTTCATGGGACCTCCTGATTAGGTGACTACCTTTTAACTGAGCTCCTCTGCCATGTAAGAAAGATCTCCTTATGGCTTTTCCTCACACCCCACATCCTTGTTTTCCTCCGAGACTACTTGATTGACTTCTAAGAGCAGAACCACTTTACAAAATATGCATTAGTGAAATTGCATTCAGGTCATCATGCTTTACATTTTTGCTTGGTGTAGTATTTCCAAAGGAAACCACAACTTCTTTAAAAGAAGTTATATGATTACGACTTTGTGAGTGCAAATCAGTCTTCCCCCAATATCCTTTTCTCAATTGGTCGTTATCTATCCTCAGCGGTACATTAGCTATTGTGCTTTTTTTTTTTTATTAGAGTCGTCAGGGCTTATTTTATTTCATTTTATTTTATTTTTCTGGCCGCGCATGCTGCATCTTCGTTCCCCGACCAGGGATTGAACCCGCGTCCCCTGCACTGGAAGCATGGAGTCTTAACCACTGGACTGCCAGGGAAGTCCCTGTGCTCTTTTGTAAGGAGAAAAATTTTACCTTATTTATTCCTTCCAGGTTCTACCTCCATTTTGTTGTGTCCTTTGTATTTTCTTATAAAAATTATTTGAGGGGGCTTCCCTGGTGGTGCAGTGGTAGGGGGTCCGCCTGCCAATGCAGGGGGCATGGGTTCGTGCCCCGGTCCGGGGGGATCCTGCGTGCCGCGGGGCGGCTGGGCCCGTGGGCCGTGGCCGCTGGGCCTGCGCGTCCAGAGCCTGTGCTCCGCCGCGGGAGAGGCCACAGCGGTGAGAGGCCCGCGTACCGCAAAAAAAAATAATAATAAAATTATTTGAAATATTCTAAAAGTAAAAATCAAGTAAAACTAACTCCTATATACCTATCATACAGCTTAAGAAATAACACATTGCCAAATACAGCTTAAACACACTATAAATTCTTCCTTAATGACATTCTTCCTCTCTTCCCTTCCTCCACTACAAGTAAATGCCACTAGTTATCTCCACAACTAATTACTACCTGGAAACTGATGTTTATGATCCCCATGTTCAATTTTATACTTTTAATAAATTATATTGTGTTCTACAACATATTTTTAAACTTTAATTTGGTATTATACCTGTTAGAGATTACTCTGCAATCTTTGTTTTTGCTCAAACTATGACTGTGAGGTTCATCATACTGATACATATTTCACTTCATTATTTTAATACCTTCACTTTTTCATTCTGAGAGTATGCAACCATTCCTATACTCATTCGTCTACTGATGGACATTAAGTTAGTTTCCATGGATTTGCAATTATAAACAATGCTATTGGAATAACCCATAAATGGATCACAACTAGTAGTTTTTTCCCTTTCTTTGAACAGCCTTATTGAGATATAATTCACATACCAGAAAATTTGCCTTTTAAACTGCATGGTTCAGTAGTTTTAGAATATTCACAACCTATGCAGCCATCACAAGTATCTAATTCCAAATATTTTCATCATGCCCCCAAAACCCCATGTCTACTCCAAAAAAAAAAACAAAACCCCTTACCCACTCCCCGTTCTCCCCTGTCCCAGTGCCTGGCAACCACTAATTTACATTCTGTCTCTATGGATTGCCTATTCTGGATATTTTATGTAACCAGACTCATACAGTATGTGGCCTTTTGTGACTGGCTTCTTTCGCTAAGCATACGTCTTCAAGGTCCATCCATGTTGTAGAATGTACATTAATCTGATTGTAGTGATGATTTAATGGGTGTATCCATATGCCAAAACATATCAAACTATGATTTAATTATATGTAATTTGCTGTAGTTAATTATAACACAATAAAGCTGTCCAAAAAATAGGCAAAAGATTTTAATAATGCTCCACCAAAGGAGATATACATATAGAAAATAAATACATGAAAGATGCTCTACATCATTGGTCCTCAGAGAAATGCAATTAAAACTACAATGAGGGAATTGCCTTGTGGTCCAGTGGTTAAGAATTCACCTTCCAATGCAGGGGATGTGGGTTCGATCCCTGGTTGGGGAACTAATATCCCACATGCCGGGGGGGGGGGGGGGCAACTAAGCCTGCGTGCCGCAACTAGAGAAGCCCTTGTGCCACAACAGAGACCCAGCAGAGCCAAAATTTTTAAAAAAAAAATTTTTTAAACTACAGTGAAACATCAATATACAGATAGAATGGAAGAGTTAAATTTAAACTACTAACATCATCAAGAGCTGATGTGAATGTAGAATAACTAGAACTGTCATGTGCTGCAGATAGGAAAACAAATGGAATACCCACTTTGGAAAAAAGTTTGGCAGTATTTTAGAATGTTAAACATACACTTATCATATGACCTAGTAGTTTCATTCCTAGGTAGTCACCCAGCAAAAATAAAGATCTACGACCTGTAGGCAAATGGTTAGAGCAGCTATATTGCTAATAGCCAAAGCCTGGAAACAACCCAAATGTCCATTAACTGGCTAATGGATAAACAGATTATGGTACATATGTATAATGGAGTACTACTCACACATAAGAAGGAATAAACTACTGATACATGCAACAACGTGGATGAATCTTAAATTCATTATGCTAAGTTAAAGAAGCCAGACATAAAAGGCATACAGAATTCCATTAACATGATGCTCTCAAAATGCAAACCTATAGTGGCAGATATCAGATCAGCAATTGCTAGAGGATAGGTATGGGGTCTGAGAATTGATAAAGGAGCATGACAGAACTTTATAAACTTACAGAAATACTCTATATCTTGATTATGGTGGTAGTTTACAACTGTTTACATTTATCAAAGCTCTAAGAACTATATTCCTAATAAAAGTGAATTTTACCATATGTAAATTAAGCTTCAATAAAACCGACTTTTTTAAAAAACCAGCAGCCAGGAAAAAAAATAAAAGACATTACATACAGGAGAACAAAGATAAGAATGACTCCAAATATCTAACTAAAAACCTCCTCTCTCCCTGGATCAATAGATTTTGACTTACTGGGAGCTGGAAGGGAAGGTGAGGGCTGGGTTTGGTGGTCTTGGAGCCATGCAGTTTCCAAAACAGGAAAGTCTCCAAGATCCAGATCTTCAGACCCTTTGAGCCACCGACCCCGCTGATAGTTCTGGACCCTTTGTCAGAGAAGTGCACATGTACACAAAGTTTTGTACTCAAGTTCCTCTCTCCTCCACTTCCCTACCCTCCAGTTCATCCCTGGATCTCTGCTCCCTGGGCTGAGAGTTTAGACTCATTAAAGGCAGTCCATTCACTCACATCAATTCTGTGACCCACAGTCGTTGTCACAGTATCTTAGCTCTGGAAGGTTCTCAGAAATCAACTTGGTTTACCCCTTCATCTTAAGGAGAAGCTTATGTTCTAGATGAAAAAAACTGCCTGAGGTCACATAGGGAATTAATATTTTTTTGGCACAAAACGTGGTTCCTTTAAGATTAATTTTGCAGGTACATTCCCACACATTTTCTTTTGGGTGCACACAAATGCCCTCATGGGCTTCTCCCATGTGTTCTGTTTCTTTGTCTGTCTTTTCCTACTCAACTCCTACATTTCCCTGCCCAAAACTGATTGTCATTTTGGGTCCAGTTCTCAGGCTCCTCCTTCTATGGTCACATGCCGCTACTCCCACTGTTCTCAAAACACTTAACCTTAAGCCCCAAGTGAGGCTGAGGTCAGAGCTGACTCTAAAGAGGAGTGGAGTAGTGGGGATTGATGCTTTGAAAGATGTGGAAGAGACAAGATTCCAAACATCTAGGCAAGGAACTGGATGTGACAGAGGTAAGGAAGGAAAGGGCCAAGTCGGCCATAATACAAGACATGAGTCACACCTTTAAAGGAATATATATTAACTAAAAACATTTTCAAGTTAAAAAAACACTAACAGGGATTCTCTGGTGGCGCAGTGGTTGACAGTCCACCTGCCGATGCAGGGGACACGGGTTTGTGCCCCGGTCCGGGAAGATACCACATGCCGCAGAGCGGCTGGGCCCGTGAGCCATGGCCACTCAGCCTGCGCGTCTGGAGCCTGTGCTCCGCAACGGGAGAGGCCACAACAGTGAGAGGCCCGCGTACCGCAAAAATAAATTAATTAATTAATTTAAAAAAATAAATTAAAAAAAAAGTATGAAGGATCCAAGGGCCAAGAATAAATAAGGCAAAGAACAACTTGGTATAGGGAGTAAGGGAAGCAGTTAACCTATTGGATATTGTCTTATTTTAGCACTAAAGTACTTAAAACACTGCTATATATGCAGAGCTAGACACATGTGATAGACTAGAAAAGGTCAAAAACAAAACACATATATATTGAAGCTATATGGGAACATGACATTATCCAATTGGTGAGGAAAGGATGTCATATTTCAGGGGTTGGCAAAGTTTTTCTGTTAAGGGCCAGACAGTAATATATTAAGCTTTGAAGCCCATACAGTAAGTCTCTGTCACAACTACTCAACTCTGACGTTGTAGCACAAAAACAGCCAAACAACAAGTAAACAAATGGATGTGCCTGTGTTCCAACAGAATTTTATTTACAAAAACAGATGGTGAGCCAGATTTGGCCCATGAGCCAAGGTTTTCTCAACAGCAACGGAACAATGAAAGGGTTCTGGTAAAAGCTATTTATCACATCATACACAAACTAAGTTTCAGGTGAACTAAAGTTCTACTGTGAAAAAAATAATGCTTGACAATAGAAATTATATTCAAGACACGTTATTTTTTCACAATAAAAATTATTTTAGGGCTTCCCTGGTGGCGCAGTGGTTGAGGGTCCGCCTGCCGATGCAGGGGACGCAGGTTCGTGCCCGCGTACCGCAAAAAAAAAAATAAAATAAAATAAAATTATTTGAAATATTCTAAAATATTGGACACGCTGGGCCTGCGCGTCCAGAGCCTGTGAAATTGCGTTCAGGTCACCATGCTTTGCGTTTTTGCTTGGTGTAGTATTTCCAAAGGAAACCACAACTTCTTTAAAGAAGTTATATGATTACGACTTCGTGAATGCAAATCAGTCTTCCCCCAATATCCTTTTCTCAATTGGTCATTATCTATCCTCAGTGGTACATTAGCTATTGTGTTTTTTTTTATTAGAGTCGTCAGGGCTTATTTTATTTCATTTTATTTTATTTTTTTGGCCGCGCATGCTGCATCTTCGTTCCCCGACCAGGGATTCAACCCACACCAGAGACTGTCTCTAAATTTAAGAAGCTGTACAGAGTTCTAATAATTTCTATCCATATTCTGCAGGTCTGGGTTTCTGGAAGTTCCTTGGGCCTCCTGTTTGCTTCATTTCTCTGTGAGTAGTGCTTTTTAAATGACCCTAGCACTCTGAATTTACAACTCCTATAAAGCCCTCTCTACAAAAATTTATCTTTCCAGGTAACAGGCTTGATGGTGTAGTTAGAATAAATTCCTATCCTCCTTGAGGGCAGGGATCAAACCTTTATAATTCCCTAAAACCACAATAGGGACTGATACCAATAAACTAGAAACCATTCAAGTTACCCTCGTTTCAGCTGTGTTATCTGTTTTTCATGGGACCTCCTGATTAGGTGATTACCTTTTAACTGAGCTCCTCTGCCATGTAAGAAAGATCTCCTTATGGCTTTTCCTCACACCCCACATCCTTGTTTTCCTCCGAGACTACTTGATTGACTTCTAAGAGCAGAACCACTTTACAAAATATGCATTAGTGAAATTGCGTTCAGGTCATCATGCTTTACATTTTTGCTTGGTGTAGTATTTCCAAAGGAAACCACAACTTCTTTAAAAGAAGTTATATGATTACGACTTTGTGAGTGCAAATCAGTCTTCCCCCAATGTCCTTTTCTCAATTGGTCGTTATCTATCCTCAGCGGTACATTAGCTATTGTGCTTTTTTTTTTATTAGAGTCGTCAGGGCTTATTTTATTTCATTTTATTTTATTTTTCTGGCCGCGCATGCTGCATCTTCGTTCCCCGACCAGGGATTGAACCCGCGTCCCCTGCACTGGAAGCATGGAGTCTTAACCACTGGACTGCCAGGGAAGTCCCTGTGCTCTTTTGTAAGGAGAAAAATTTTACCTTATTTATTCCTTCCAGGTTCTACCTCCATTTTGTTGTGTCCTTTGTATTTTCTTATAAAAATTATTTGAGGGGGCTTCCCTGGTGGTGCAGTGGTAGGGGGTCCGCCTGCCAATGCAGGGGGCGTGGGTTCAGTGCCCCGGTCCGGGAGGATCCCACGTGCCGCGGGGCGGCTGGGCCCGTGGGCCGTGGCCGCTGCGCCTGCGCGTCCAGAGCCTGTGCTCCGCGGCGGGAGAGGCCACAGCGGTGAGAGGCCCGCGTACCGCAAAAAAAAAAAAAAAAAAAAAATTATTTTAATATAAAACATCCAAAAAATTAAGCCACATAAATTATTTTAACTCCCTGTTGATCAAGAGTTTTATATGTATAACTGATTCACTTTGCTGTACACCTGAAACTAAATCAACTATACTCCAATAAAAAATTTGTAAAAATTGAATATCAAATTGAACTCTGAAATAAAAAAAGAATTTCCCTACTTTTTATGTTAACTCAAAAAGATATAAAATCTTACCAATTTTCTTCCTGTATGCCTGTGTGCCCATACCCTCATCTGTGAATGACCTTCCTATAACTTTAGAAAGCTTTTCAGTGTCTTCTCTAAAATTCTTAACTCAGTGCTCATTTTGAAGCTATGCTACTAATGTATCTGAGTAGGATCCTATGGGGCCTTCCCAGCACAGATTCTCCCCTCCCCCATGTCCTCCACCTGCCTCTAGTTTGTAGAAAAGCTTCAGCCTCCTAGGCCTTCCCCAAGTCCCAAAGAACAAAATTTAATCAGAAGTGAGAAAAAAACAGAAACAAAGGAAAACAATCAAGCAAGACAAAATAATAATAGTTCAGCCATAAAACAAAGTCAAGGACCTTTAGCTCCTCAAGGGAGGAACTCAGATAATGTTCTGAGCTATATCCTTTGCGCTCTTTTGCAGATGCTGAAACACACACCAGGTGGAAGAAGTTAACTGCATGCTGACCCAGACCAGTTGGAAGCAGAAGATTTAATGATATCGACTCCCAATTACCTCACCAACAACCAATTAGAAGAATGTCCATGAGCTGATCAAACACCCCGCAACCCTCTCTCTCATCCTGTCTTTAAAAACCTTTCCCTGAAAGCCTTCAGCGAATTTGGGCCTTTTGAGCATTACCTACCTTGACTGCTTGCTTGGTGCGTGCAATAAATGCTGCACTTTCCTTCACCACAACCCAGTGTCAGTAGATTGGCTTTACTGTGCACGGTGGAGCAAATACAAGTTTGCTTTGGCAACACTAATACAACTGCTTCAGCCTTCTCAATCCCCACTTCCTTGAGAACTACAAATCTTAAAAGAACTCAAATTAAACGACGGCCATTTTTTACAAGTAAGACACTTAGCTACTTTGGCTGTTTAACTACTTCTACTTTTTAGAAAAATAGAAATAAACCTCTAGAACTGGACTGAAGTCCTTCGGATATCCATACTTCAAAGTGGACTTTAAAACTCCCTGAAATTGGTATAAAATTTCTATGCGTCATATTCGAGTCAACAACTGAGACAAGAGCTTACATTTTTGTAGCGCTTTATACCGCGCTTCAAGTTGCTCAGGAGTCTTTTCCACACTGTCAAGGGCAGGTAAAAAGTTTCTGATAGTGTTGGTGATGGAGAGCCGGAGGAGGAGGCCGGATGGAGGTCGGGAGAGTCGGATGGAGGTTGGGAGAGTCGAGTACGCTTGGGGGAGGTGTAAGCACGGCAGGGTCGGAGGGTTGCTACTGGGGAGTGAAGAAACTGAGAGACACCGCGAAAGAAGAGGAAAAGGGAGCGTCAGGAGGAGCCTCCCTCCAGGGGCGACAAAAGAGGGGCGGGCGCGTTGTCTCTGAGACGCGAGGAAAACGACGTGCTAGAAGAACCTAGAGGCTGCGAGAAAGCGAACAGCGGGGCTGCCTCAGGGAGGGAAGCAGCCCGGCTGAAGCCCCCCATCTCGAGGCGGCTTGTTTGACTCAGCGTCCCTGCACCTCGGCCGCCCTTATCGTCCTTCTCCCCTCAAGGTCACTCACCAACGAGTTTGTCGGCTCCAGCAAGACGCCCAGCTCCACTCCGCACCTCACGAACTCTCGGCGCCACAAATTCAAATGTGAGTTCCGGAGTCCCGCAGCCCGGAAACTCTCCCAGAGTGAAGGACGGATGGACCAATCGAAACCCGGCTGGCTATAAATATAAAAGGAGGTGGGCGGGGCTAAGGGATGGGGTGGGACCAAACAACGTTACCACGACGACGGCTTCGGGTGGGCGGGCTGTGGTGATAATGGCCAGAGGGCGAGACTCGGCGCGAAAAGCGGTCCTGTTAGGTGATCCAGGTGGTTTGGGGCTGAGGCCGTCTCCTCAAGAGTAACCGTGGGCCTGTGCTACGGTCACGCCACCGGCCTCCGTTTCCTTTAGGCTTCTCTCTCACCAAACGACTTTCCTGTCCAGTTATAAAGTGAAAGCTATTTCCCCAAGGTAAGCGTGTAGTACCACCACCCCTTGTTGGGTAAGGGGTAACGGAAACTTGAGTCCACTTTGTCTCCCGGGGAGAGGGTACTAAAAACAGAAAAAGGTGAAAATTTGGATTTCTAAACATTTAGTAATTTCTTACCGTGTGAATTTTTACTGTATCGTGCAACTTGAGTTACAATTAAATTTACCATTCTAGTTCTTTCTGACCCCAAAATTCCATCTGACCGGTTAACGAACAAAGACCTGAATTTTTAAATTTTCTGTAACAGTCTCAAAGATTCTCTACCTTAAGTTCTTAATCTCACCTAAATCTGAAGGCGGATGGTAAAATGAGCAGGTGCTTTGAGTCCAAACCGTTAGAAGAATCAAACTAATTCAGCTGAGGCTCCTCCTTTCTTAGATCATCACTTGAATCTAAAATAATTGAAACCAGATGCCGAACATGGTTCAATGTGTATCTCATTCAATGCTGATGGTCTCACAGAGGTCTCATTTATGAAAGAAAGTAAACATTGTTGAAATGATGGGGGAGAAATAAGGCTGTCTACAGACAAGTAGTTCTTAGAAAAAAAAAACCTTACAGCTTTGAAACACATCTTGTAACAAACCACAAAGTTGTTGTTAAATTCTTGTCTCCAAAATCTAAAAGAAAACTTCAGCAGAACTTACTGGCTTATCAAGTAGAATTTCTTCCTCTATACTTAAGGCAGAGAAGCATTTATGAAAGCTTAGATCTATATGTGTTTAGATACCTGCCAATCCTTTTCTTAAAATTCCATCTTCAAAACCCCCTGCTAATGAACCAGCCAGATGCATCTTCATCTGGAGAGTCAACTGGGGAAAGAGTCTCTTCCAAACTCTCTCAATCTGTTGACAAAATTCATTTCCTTGCAGCCATTTGAAGTCCCATTTTCTTGGCAACTGACAACAGGGGACCATTTTTAGCAACTAGAGACCATTCTCAGGTCCTTACCAAATGACCTGTCATAAACAGTTACTGTTGTTACTGTTGACTTCTCAAGGTCAGCAGGAGAATCTCCCTCCCACTTAATCTTCTAATGGCTTTTAACTCCGCACATGATTAGGTCAGACCCAGTCAGAATAATCTCCCTTTTTAGTAACTCACAGTCAGATGATTAGGGACCTCAATTACATCTGCAAAATCTCTTCTATATAACGTAATACTTGTTAGAATGACAGTCCATCATATTTACAAGACTCAATCACAATTGAAGGGAGGGGTTTTAGGGCATATACCTAAAAGGGAGGGATTCTTAGGGGCCATCTCAGAATTCTACCCACCTATAGCCCCTCACTTGTGTCCCATAGATTCTGATCTGTGGATTGAGAATAACACTCCATTTTCAAAACTGTTATAAGCTTTAAGTGAGTGCTTTTCACTCAGAAAAAAGTACCACCAGTGTTATGTTCACATTGTTAAAAAAAAAAAAAGAACAAGCCCAAACTGAGTCACTCATTTGTGCTAAACCCACATCAGCAAATCAAGACTTAATATCTAACCTAATTGTAGTTTCAGCTTCTCCCAGGAATGTGACTTTTAACTAGTTTATCTGAAATTACCTGATCAGCTCTGGTGAGGTAATCTGCATGATAAACACCCCCCTTCTCCAAAGGATGGTGACATACCTGAACCCATCCACTTCCTTCCCAGCCCCCTCCCCCTTCTGCCTATAAAAGTCTTTGAAGCTCTTTGAAACTCCTGTCTGCTAGATGGGATGCTGCCAGAGTCATAAATTGTTGAATAAATCCAATTATATCCTCAAATTTACTCAGCTGAATTTTGTTTTTTAACAATATTAATCCTCATTGGGTTCCACTGTGATATAGCTTTGTCCTAAGTTCCTGTCCACTGTGGAAGCTTATGATAAGGAACTCTGATGCATCTCCCTGTTACTGTATCTTTAGCCACACTGAATCAATAAAGTGCTTTTAAAATTTTTAGCACATAACTTCAATTTCTGTTTCAGGATTTAGTGTGACACTTCAAAGCACTTGGAGGGGCTGCTTTCTAGTGGATCCATCTGGAGGCCTGCAAGCAACACATTTGGGGCTTCTGCTGTCTGTAACCCAGCCCTCCAAGGTAGCAGAGCATGATAACACATCCTGAGTCCCAAATGGTGGGGTGACAACCACTGTTGGTACCTGAGATTTTAGGTGGTAGTATAAACAGGTAGAGTAGGGGGTCCCTGGAGAAAGAGTACCAGGCAAGGCTTTCTTGACATAAGAGAAGTGGCCTAAGCTGTTTTGTGACCTAAATCTGGCCACAATGCCTGCCCTGGAACAGGTCTCAGTAATCATTGATATTAAGGGCAGTAAGGGAATGCAAGAACAAAGGAAAAGCAGTCAAGTAAAACAGTTCAACTATAAAACAGAGTCCTAGTTCCTCCTCAAGGGATGTACATAACAATCTGATACGGTCTTTGAGTCCTGCAAGAACTAAGGCCCCCACCTAGGAGGAGGATGGAATGATGACGTTGACCCTCGTGACCCTTCAATCAACTAAAGCTTGGACTCTGTCGACTGTGGCCCGAATTCTATGCTGAATTCTCCACTGCTCAAGCCCCTTCATGAATACCCATGTACCTTTAGCTTAAAACTTCCCCAAATTTGCTGTTGGGAGAGACACTGCTTTGCCAGAGATCACTGGTGTTCTTACTTGCTGCAAGAAATAATAAATGCTTCCTTCTCCCTAACTTTGGCTTGGTTGTGACTTTTGGCTCAATACCCACCAAGAGGTGAACCCACTTTTGGGGTCACAATAGACAGATTATTCTGTTTTTAATTGCAATTCAAACCCATGATTATAGGGCATAAGCAAGGCTAAAGTAGGAATTTAAAATTTTTTAAAGTTCGTTGATTAGAGAAAATATTTTTTAAATAATAGTACAAATGGCTAGGATATGGCAAAAATCAAGATGGTGTTACTCTAATTTGGGAATCATTGGCATATGAGAAACTGGCTGGTGACTAAGCAGTGGATGAAGTAGTGGATTCAGTAGATATAGAATAAATTATGCTAACCGAGTCAGGCTCCAAGAGCCTCTTCGTTCTCAGGAACGTGTACAAAAAGAAGCCCACCATGTTCCAAGCCTACCACGTGCAGGCAGTGGAGTGCGTGGTATTCACGCCCTACTAAGCAGGCCTCAAACCGTGGGGGTCTACAAGCAGGAGTGAGATGGGAGAAGGTGGAGCCTTGTGGGGGCGTGGCTAATCCACCTGCGGGTGCGTGCGGGGGCGTGGCTGGCGAGGGGCGGGTCCTAGCGGCCGAAGGCGGAAGTCGGTGCAGAGTCACCTGATCTGAGTAACATGGCCGCTGCCCCATGAGCCCGGCAGGTGCTGGCCGGGAGTGGGTCTCGTGAGCTGTTTGGCGGCCAGGGGCAGGGGTACGGAGACGGCATCCAGGCCCGGGTTCCGAGGCGGCCCGGGGCGGCGTGGTCCATGAGCCGGCGCCGGAGGCAGCGCGGAGCCGCAGACTCCCCTAGCCCCGGCGCGGCCCGGGCTGCCGCGGGCTGAGGAGTCGCGGGGCTCCGGGGAACGCCCCGAGCTGCCACCATGAACCCCGAGAAGGATTTCGCGCCGCTCACGCCCAACATCGTGCGCGCCCTCAATGACAAGCTCTATGAAAAGCGGAAGGTGGCAGCGCTGGAGATCGAGAAGTAAGAGCCGCGGGCACCCGGGTTGGTCGTGGAGAGCGGAGCCGGGACTCCGTCCTGATTCTGCAGGGGTCCCGCTCTTCCGGGCAGCTCCTCACGCCTTTGCAGCCAGTGTTGCTACTCCAGGTTTCAGGCCCTTAGGGCCGTGCTTAAGAGCAGGAGATTGGCAGTCCCAGCTTTGCTTCTGACTGTGTGACGTGGGCCAAATTATTAACCTCCTGGTACCCCGAAGGGGCTGCCGTGAGAACGAAGCAACGAAATGTATGCGTGGTGCTTTGCACAGTGCCTGGCACATGGTGCGTCCTCAGTGTGGTCTCCATGCAAACAAGCAAATCAGAGAGTGACCTCTGATGGGAGGGAGGTAGGAAGCATGAGAATCTGCTGAGGATGTTGACCTGCCTCATTTCTTACCCAGCTTCTGAGAAGTGAAAGGGACAGTAAGTTGACCAAGTGGAGAAATAAGCCAAAACCTCAAGGCTCAGAAGGGCTGTTTATCTCTGTCATATCACGCTTCCCTGAAAGTGAAAGAAGGAATTATTCTTGTTTCTGCACTCTTACTACACGTACAGCAGTACCCTCTTATCTGTGGGGGATATGTCCCCAGACACCCAGTGGATGCCTGAAACCTTGGATGATACCAAGCTCTATATATACTATGTTTTTTCCCATACATACGTATGTATGGTAAAGTTTAAGCACAGTAAGAGAATATCCTAATGACCGGCATCACCAGCATTGCACTTTAGGGCCATTATTAAGTAAAATAAGGGCTATTTGAACATAAGCATTGCGATACCGACAGTCGATCTGATAACCCAGAAGCTACTAAGTATGTGGGTATCATATACAGCATAGATATGCTGGAGGAAGGGTGACTAATGTTCTGGTGGGATAGCACAATATTTCATCTCACCACTCTGAACCGCATACAGTTTAAAACTTAGAAATTGTTTATTTCTGGAATTTTCCATTTAATATTTTCTGACCTGCTCTTGACCATTGGTAACTGAAACTGGATAACGGGGTTCCATTGTATTTGTAACCATGATCTGACATTTTCCTTTTTTTTTTTTAAATTATAAAACAAGGTATTTAACTGCAAACATTAAGGTTTTTCTGCTGTTATTTTACATTTTTATTTTTTTTTCCAGCCAAATCATTGTGATTAAGTCTGGTGGGTGGGTAATTTCAAAAGAGTAGAAAGAGGCAGGCTGTGAAACTGAAAGAATGCCAGTCTGGGCGTCAGGAAATATGGATTGTAGTTTTGCCCTCTCTAATAGGGTAGCCACTGGCCATGGGCGGCTATTTACATTTAAATTATTGAAGATAAAATAAAAATTTTATCCAGTTCCTCAGTCACACTGCCCATATCTGACATGTTCAATAGCCACATGTGGCTGTCAACTGCCATAATGGACAGTGCAGATTGTAGAACATTTCCATCACCGCAGAATGCTTTGTACAGCTCTAATCTAGTCTGTTGTGTGATACTCATTCTTTGACCTCCAGCAAATTCCTTAACTCAGGGTTTCTTAACCTCAGCACTACTGATATTTTTGGACAGATAATTCTTGGTTGTGGTGCGCTGTCCTGTGCATTATAGGGTTTTTAGCAGCATCCCTGATCTTTACCCACTAGACACCAGTAGCTTTCTGTCACTTGTACAACCAAAAATGTCTCCAGACACTGCCTAATGTCCCCTGGGGAACGGACAGTCACCCCGGTTGAGAACCACTGCCTTAACTGCTTTGGGTTTTAGTTTCCTCCTCGGCTAAAAGGTTTGGATTTTACTAAAAGGACCCTCCCCTTCAGCTCTGACATCCAGTATGTCCAGAACCACCTAGCTTCTCTCATCAAGCACCACTTTCTTTTTCTTTTTTTTTTTTTTTTTTTGACTGCACCTTGTGGCTTGCTGGATCTTAGTCCCCTGACCAGTGTCCTATTTGATATGTTCCTCAGAGTATGTGTTTCACAACTTGCTCAGGGACAGAGGGACTTATTTGTGCTTCACCTGGGAGCTTTCTAGTGTCTCTGTTTATAAAGACACTGATCCTATTGGATCAGGGCCATACCTATATGACCTCACTTAACCTTAATTACTTCCCTTATAGGCCCTATCTCCAAATACTGCCACTAGGGTTGTATGAACTGAGGGGTGGGGGGGGACAATTCAGTCCATAACGTTGATCATTTTAAAAAGTGATCATGTGTAAAACACTGTCTGCCTCATTTGGGGGGAGGAGGATTTGGCGCTTGTACATCCCTCATCTCATTTATTTTCCGCAGCTGCCCTACGAGCTAGGTAGTGTTACCCCATTTCACAGATGAGGAAGCAGAGGCTCCTTGAGGGTAAGGAGTCATCCCAAGGTTTTGCAGCTAGAACCTGGATCTAAAAACTCAGGTTCTTCTGTCTCAAAAGGCTTCCCCACTACATGAATCGTTTTCCCTTTCGAAAGCAGAACATATACTTAATAAGTTTCATACTTGAACACCCCCATGGTAGTTTTAACTGCCACTTTCTGTTTTCTGGAAACCATCTATCTGCTCGGTTGGCAGAACCAGTACTGCATGGGGTGCTGGAGTGAGGGATTAAAACTCCTAATAAGAGGAGGGTGTTTTATCTTGATGACAGGCCTCTCAGACACTGAAAACGCAGAGATGGATGCTTGGCTCAACTGAAGGACCCGAGACTCTAGACTCTCAAGACCGGGCTGTGGTAGGTGACCAGGATCTGATGGCTAAGTGTGTGAGCCTGTTGTGCACAGTCCTGGAGAGCCTTTACCCCACAGCCTGGCTCCAACACGCCCACACAGCTTTCTCAAGGATAAGGCCCTGAGGCTAAGATTTTAGAATGGCTGTGGCAGGTTTTGAGGGCCCTGGGTGTCAGGGGTTATAGTCCCTGATGAGTCCCGAGGACAGGGATGGTGAGACCCTAGGCCCTGCTCTCCGGGAGAGTCTAGCGTGGGGCAGAAACGCCAGCAGGCGCTCTGATAAGTGTGGTGGGTGCTCCCTCACTGCAAGCTGGGAGAGATGATGCCCTTCGTGGTGACCAGGGATGGGCTCACTGGCAAGTCTCTGGTGTTCCTGAACTTTGAGTTCCTAAAGCCAGCAAGTAGAGGTGCCCAGGCCCTGCGCCCTGAGAACACCGAAGCTCAAGGAGGGGCTCCAGGATCAGAGCTCCTGAGGGATCAGTCCCTGCCTTCTGGGGAAGGCAGGGTGGGGAGGGTGGCGTGGGGAGCCGGGATCCCTGGGGCTCTGTGATCAGATCAGGGTTGAACTGTTGAGTTTGAACTGGCCTTTTGGAGCCTGCCACCTCTGTAGGGCGACACTGTTTATTACCAAGTGACTTCAGGCAGATTTTGGAGTGTGGGTCAGAATTCCACCCAGCAGATTGCCTCATCCAGGGGTCACAGACTGGCAGCCAGGGGCCGTGTCCTGCCGGCTGACCTGTTTGGTTTGGCCTGGATTGCAGGGTATTTTAAATCAAGAAATTTCACAGTGAAGTTCAGGTTTCTGGCTTCTATTAAAGAATGGGACGATGTGGCTCTGTGCGGCCCACATTCCCATGTAGCAGTAGGGGACCCAGGGGCCCACCCTCTTCCCCCAGCCAGGACGTGGGCTCCCCAGTTTGCTTCCTGTGTTGGCAAGGTCACTACAGCCTGTCTTACCTCCCTTGGCCTTCTCACTTGTGTCTCCTTCTTGGCTCCTGTAAGCATTTGAGTTTGTGACCTTGGGTTTAACCTCTCTGTGCCTCAGTTAACTCATCTTAAGAAAAAATTGCACTTTGAAAACATGCTAAGTGAAAGAAGCCAGTCACAAAAGGCCATGTATTGTATCATTTCATTTGTGTGGATTCATAGGCAAATCCACAGAGACAGTGTAGATCAGTGGTTGCCTAGGCCTTGGGGGAGGGGGGTTGGGGGGAAATGGGGAGTGACTACTAATGAGTACAGGTTTTCTTCTGGGGATGATTTTAAAAAGTCTAAAATTGATTGTGGTGACACTTGCACAGCTTTGTGAATATACTAAAACTCACTGAATTAATTGTACATGTTTAAAGAGTGAATTTATGGCATGTGAATAATATCTCCATTTTAAAAAATAAGAGTGCCTGTAGGTTGTGTTACAGTTGAGGGAAGCGCTTATTCAGTGGTCTATTGTCACCTGAGATCCAAACATGCCTCCTGCTGTCTCCTTTACAGTTTTTCCACTGATTATACCCAGTGGATGCTCAGTATATTTTGCTACTTAACTAACTCTTGGGCCTTTCCTCAGAGGCAGATGTTCCGCTTTTCCTGTTTAGTTATTGGAGAGTAGTGAGCAAGTGGAAACCAGGTTACTTAAATACTCAGCAAAGCAGATGGAGGAGACGTTTACCTGCCAGATTCTCTTTGGGAAATCGCTGCCTGGATATGTTGCCTGATTACAGCGTGTTACATAGAGAACTGGGATGGTTCATGGGACTTGTCAAGAAAAAAATGGCAGCCCGAAGTCCAGGCTGAAATTTTTACAGCATAGAAATAAACACAACTCTGGATTCTCTTTCTGTCCTTCTTGGAGCAAGGAGCAAAGCAGGTTCTCAGTCAGCAGTTAATGAATGAATATGCTCTTGTTAGGTGTGTATAACATCACGGTTTGATTCTGATTTTGCACTAATACTGTTACATGGGCACATGCAGTACAAAACACATTATGTGCATTATTTTATTTAATTCTCTAAATATAGTACAAAGCCACAGCCAAGACTGGCTCCTCTGAAGACATAAGAATGTGCGTGCAATGGCAGAAACCTCTGCCACCTCCTGGCCGGGCCATTTGGACATCAACACATGAAATGAGATAGGGCTAAATGAAATAATGCATGTAAAGTGCCTGGCACCCAGTAGGCATCCAACAGGTGGGAGCTTTGATGTTTGAAGAGAGGATAATGTAACATGGTAGATTGCAGACCTGGTGTCAGAAAAATCTAGGTTTGATTTCTGCACCTCCCATCCATAAGTTGTGTGACCTTGTATGTTTCGTAACATCTCTGAGCCTCATTTCCCCCCATCTGTAAAATGGGTATTATAGTACCTAGCTCTGTGGCTTATTTTAAGGTTTAAATGAGATAACACGTGTAAAGCATCCACCACATTACCTAGCATGTAGTAAGTGCTCAGGAAATGGTTACTTCTTTCCTGCCTTAATGGTAGAAAACCAGCCCTAGACCTTCAACATCTCAAGTATGTACCTCATCTGTATGTACACCCGTGTGTGGTGGAGGAATGCTTCAGAGATGTCTAACACTAGACAGTGGCGAAAATGCATGGAGAAAGCTGCACTTCAGTTGGGGCCTGAGTTCTGCACGATGGAAGTACCCTCTGTAATTGGGTGTGTGCACTTTGCAGCTGACGTGCTTTAAGAAGATGGGCGGGAGGAACTGGTGTACAGTTGAGGGGGCCTGGGCTTTGTAGGTGCCAAGGTTCAGATCCTCTGTGACCTCAAGAAAGGGACTTGGTTTCCCTGAGGCTCTGTTTCAAATCTAAATGATGAGATGATAATACTACAGAAGGAGGTTGCTGTGAGGAATAACCAACCCCTGGAATACTTAGAGTGTGTTCCTAGGAAGTGGTCAGCTCCCCAGTCCTCATGCAGCCTGTGGTTGTCCCCGAGCTGCATTACAGAGGCCGAGGGGCCCAGTGCGGGGCTGTGGTTTTGTTGCTGAGACGAGGCCCCAGGTTCTTCTTGGGTGAAAGACACATCCTGGCCTGTCTGTGGCTCCTTCTCAATCAGGGAGAAGGTAGTCGGTGTGGCACTTTGTGAAGTTGAGAGCAGTGTAGAGAGCTTGGAGTTGGCCAGCATTGGGCATTGTGCTTCCTGGGGAATGGGTGTTGCTGCCATCCTGCGACACCTCTGACTATTTGAGAATGGAGGCTCTGAGCAATCTCTAGAGGATACTTCGTCAGCCAGAGTTTTTAGAGAAATGAAGCAGAAGCAGATCTCTTCTGTGGCACAGAACAGCGATGCGTGTGACCCTAATGTCAGCAAAGGTCACTGGGACTTGTGATCTGGGCCAAATATTAACTTCAGAACTAGTTGAGATCCCCCAGCTGTGGCTCACAACGTGGAGATGAAAGAGGAGACGGGTGTTCTTTTGAAGAGACACTAGCCTGGAACTGGGGACGCCCGGATTTCAAACTTCACTTCCTCTGCTTCCCTTTGTAGTTGCCTTTTCTCTCTGCCTGTGCCCTGTGGAGAGACCAGGTCCTGCTGACGGGGGCTATTTGGGGCGCCCCCAAGGGGTTGGTTCACCCCTAGGCAAATGCATGTCAAGTCACATCCTGGCATCGGCATATTGTCCCCAGCCACGGCCCTGGGTACCTGGTCCTTCTCAGTGTGCGTTCTGAGATCCTGGTAGTGGTGCCCTTTGTCCCTCCTAACTTGAATTGTAAACTAGGGGTTAGGCCCGTCCAAGTACAGTTCTGATTTACCCAACACGATAGGTGTAGATGAGCAGGCCACCCCTTGTCACCAGTACGGCAGCGTGGGGCTTTGCCCGTGTTTCCCTACAGCTTGCCCTGCGGCCCCGCCCACCGGCACAGATGGGTCCCTGGGCAGATGCTTACTGATTCCTCACTTACTGTGTGGGGAGCTCTAGACGTGGGGAGAGGGCTGGCGCTCAAGAGGCAGAGAATCGTGGCACCAGTCTGTCTTCAGGGACTCTGGCCTGGAGCTGTGGAGCTAGAAACATGAAACACGTGAGGAAGAACCCGTGACATTCCATGGTGCGGTGCTGGGCACAGACTGCGGGGTGGCCGAGTCCTTCAGCGTTCAGAGGAGTGGTGGTCCTTCCTGGGATGGTCAGGAAAAGCAGGGGGTTGGATGTGAACTGGACTTAAGGCTGGCTAGGATGTGGACAAGAGCGGGAGCTTCCCCATGGAGGGGAATGGACAGGAAGTGTCCAAGGAGTAGCATAGCAGGGCCCAGTAAGAAGCCCTTACTGGAGAGGAAAGTTGTGCTGGGCAGCTGAGCAGTGAGACTGCACAGGTCAGCCGGCCCTGTCTTGATCTTCCTGACTGTCAGGTAGAGAGCGTGGGCTCGGGTCGTGGGACAGGTCTTCCTGCTGTGGCCCCAGGGGGGACCCACAGGGCCAGGCCCAGTGCTCTGAGAACTGGTGGTTTTGGTGAGAACATGTTCTCAGGGTTTCCCTCCACAGGGAACCACTGTTTGTCATTGTCTCGCTCTCCTGGACACTGATAATATTCTTCCTCCAAGAGCAGATAGAGACTTGGGGTTCCAGGCCCTCGGGAACTGAATGGGCCATTGTATTTGTAGTGGCCTGGGGTGCCCTGAGTTGCGTCCTGGTAAGATTCGGGGTGGGGGGACCTTGCAGCTGGTGTAGAGCGAACGGGAATGTCGGGGGGTGCTGAACACAGATATTCCCCTTGCCCATCTCCTCCCCCTTCAGGAGACCCTGTTACACTTGCCCGCTGTCACCCGTCGTTAGTGCCCCATTCCTCACGCTCTCCCACCGTTTGGTCTCTGTCAGCCTTTGCAGTCTTCAGAGTTCCCTAAACGCTGTTCGAATCCCTACCACCCACCGCTGCAGATCACTCGTACCTTCCGTGGCTGCTCACGGCCACCAGGAGCAAAGGCCGCTTCCTTTGCCAAGCACGTGAGTGGGCGCAGCCTCTCTGGCCCTGTCACCCACGTCTCCTCCACCTGTGTCCTTTGTGCTGCCAATCCAAGTGCCTCTCTCCTTCCTCTGAGCCTTTGTTCATGCTGTTCCCTCTGTCTGGGCTTCCTCACCCTGAATGAACACCTACTGATCTTTCAGAACCCCTTTCAAAAGCTGACCCTCATGAAGCCACACCTAACTCCCTCCCCACGAAAGCTGCCGCTTGTGCTCCTTCTCGCCTGCCCCCTCCTCACCTTGCACTGTCTTCACCAGATTTTTTTTCTCTGTTTTGCATGAAAGTCCTTGAGGCCTCTCTTGTTTCCCCTCCACGGGATTCTGGCAGAGAGCCCCTCAGGGGCAGGGAATGCATCCCCTTTGCTGTCTCTCAAGTGGGGAGGAGGGCCCTTTCCGGTGGCTCAGGGACCGTTTGTGACCTGAAACAAGGAAACAGGCGAGGAGGTGGTTCCAGGACGGGCTGTGCTGCTGGCAGGGCTGGGTCTTTGCTGCCCTGCTGGAGCCTCATGAATGTCGTTACTCCCACTCTCAGGGCTGCTCTAACACCGACGGAGCAGAAACACACACGGCCTGACTTCCCCAGGGGCATTGCAGTCAGAGTCCCGGGGCAGCCTGTCTGGGCAGGAGGGGAGGCACAGCTGCTTGCAGCGGCTTTGGTGATCCCCACGTCCTGGACTCCTCAAGAACAAGGGGACACAAGATCTAGGTCTCTGTGGTTATGAAACAGGCATGGAAAACTCAAGCTAGAAAAAAGTCATTCTAGGTTTTTCAAACTGTATCACCAATGCTGTAGGCAGTGTGAAATGTCAAATCCAGTCTCTTAGGATGATAAAAAAAAAAAGTTTGCTGCTGTATTGGCTGGGAATCGAACCCAGGCCTCCCGCGTGGCAGGCGAGAATTCTACCACTGAACCACCAGTGCTCCAGCTGTGAACAGCTGTGTGAGCACCTCCCTTTAACCCCAGTCCTCTTGCCTGTACGCTGATTCACAGAATGGAAGGCCACATCAGCACAGCTGCAACGGCAGAGGCTTAGGCTCCAGAGCAGGAGAGAAGGCAGGAGGAGGCTGTGTGTGTGCGCGCGCAGAAGCGCGCATGTGTGTGTGTGTGTGCGTTATGTGTGTGCGTGAGAAATTGATTTGCCATCAGACGTCAGGACAGGAAGTAGAGCTCAAGTCGTTCCTTCTCAGTAGCAAAAAGCCCACTGAGACTCTGGGGACTTCCTCCTCTCTGAAGTGTGGGTCCTCCCATCCCACATTCACGTGGTGTGTTGAGCTGTTTTACAGCTCACAGGCTTCAGCACAGCTTCCTGCTGGAGACTGGCCAAGGCTGAGGGGGTGCAGCAGGAGTCCCCTTACCGGGGGAAGGGTCCCGCAGCCAGTGGTGCCTCTGTGGAGAAGCCAGCTGCTGTTCGTGCTCACGAAGCAGGGAAGTGCGCTCGGAGATTCGCAGCACCCTTGGCTGCTGCAGGCCAGGCGTGACTGAGGAGCTGGATCCTGCAGCAGGATCTCTGGGGGAGCTTGCCAGGAAGAGGCCAAAAAGCAGCACTGCATTGGCCGGGAATCGAA
The DNA here is from genome assembly GCF_964270905.1 of Leucopleurus acutus. Taxonomy (NCBI): domain Eukaryota; kingdom Metazoa; phylum Chordata; class Mammalia; order Artiodactyla; family Delphinidae; genus Leucopleurus; species Leucopleurus acutus. The sequence continues at coordinate 13,706,286 of NC_139162.1, read as the reverse complement.
CCCGGGCCTCCCGCGTGGCAGGCGAGAATTCTACCACTGAACCACCAATGCTCTGGCTGTTCTCTGGCACACCTGCAGGGCTTTTCTCAAGAGGCTGTGTCTGTCATGACAGTCAGAGAGCTCTGACACATCACTGGGCCCCGTCTGGCTGGTTTGTCCTGTTTGAGAATACAGCGGGTTTATGTAGAGCCATCCTTGCTGCGCCTTATTACGCTGCTTAGGGAGGGGGCGCTTATGGAACTGGCTTCCTCCCGAGGCCCTTGGTTCATCCACAGCCCTCAGCCCCTTGGGGTGGGCTTGGTGGAGTCACACCCTATAAAGATCAAAGCAAGAGGGCCCTCACAGACCATCTGCATAGCCCCTTCCTGGATCCCTGTTTCTGCTCCCACATCCGCCAGCTCAGGAGTCAGGCCTGTTTGATTCACCTGTGGCCACAGTCCCAGGCACAGAATAGATGCCCCCTACGACTTGCGGGATTGAATCTTTATCAAGCCCTGTAATCCCCATTGAACAGCCTTTTTACAGGAGTGGTCACAGCCTCACAGGACAGCACATTTAGTTAAACAACACTAATTACTAGCAGGTTCCTGACACCGAGCTGGAACCACACAAACTAATACCTTTTGAACTTGACTGTCGTTAAAATTCCTTGAGCCAGCTTGAGACCCCCATTTATGCCATAGGCGAGCAGTGTACCTGCTGTGATGGGCACAGAGCAATTAGGCAGTGAGTCCAGGCAGCTACTTTGAAAAGTCTGTGATCTCTAGGCCTCCCTCGTCACACCTTCAGCTGCTGCATGGGTCCTAGTCCCTCCCACCTGATGATGGGACAGTCTCCCCCTTCCCATCCATCTCATGGCTTCTTAAAACACCCTTTGACCATCTCTTCAAAACCCGTAAACAGCTTCCCTGTTACCCACGATGTGAGATCCCTTCTCCTGAATCTAAGCTGCTGGGCCAGCTCATCCCAGTTGATTTCCTGCTGTTCTCTGGACCCCAGGCAAATTTGGCTATTTTTCTCTCCTTGCCTTTGCCCACACATTTCCTCCTGCCCGGAACACCTGTTTCCTTCTCTCAGGGTCTCTGCCTCCTCCGAGGTCCAGCTCAGTTCCCACTCCTGGGAAGATGTCCCTGACCCCCAGGCCACAGCTCCCAGTGGTTATCTGGGCCCCTCATGCCACCGTTGGCCCTCATGAGGCTTCTCACTGCAGAGATGCTGTGAGCCTCCGAAGGGCAGAGTGTCTTCACATCCACTGGGCTCTGAAAGGAGACCCTGGTGCCTGACGCATTTGGGCCTCCCTGTGCTCGCCTCCATTCGGGCAGGGCCTGCCTTGGGAGCATCCCCCCAGGGTGACCACAGGCGCTGCCTCCCTCAGACCCCCTCTCCCTGCTAGCATCACCCCCCAGGTGGGCACCGTGCAGGCGTCTCTACCCTTCCTGCCCTGTCCCCTCTCCCCGCTGCTTCCCACTGCTTCGGCCGTATTTCAGACCTCCCTTCCTGACCCTGATAGCTGCGGTATTCTCCCTTGGAGATATATCAGTCTCCCTCTGTCAAACCATGCCACCCCCACCCGAGGCAGCCTCTCTGGTCAAAACATAGACATAAATGTGTCACCCCATTGCTGGAAACCTTTCACCGGCTCGTGGGATCTTCCCAGACCAGGGCACGAACCCGTGTCCCCTGCATCGGCAGGCGGAGTCTCAACCACTGCGCCACCAGGGAAGCCCTCGTCTTTTCCTTTAACTGTCCCCAGCCACCCCTTCCACGCACCGGACTCCTCACCCTTCCCTAAATACACCATGTCTTTTCGGGGCCCCCGCCTTTAGCCAGGCTCTTCCCTGTGCCTGAGGTTCCCTGCCTGCCTTTCTTTACCTGGAAAAGGCCTGGTAATGGTACTAAGATCCGACTCAGATGGCGCTTCCCCGTCAGCCCAGGGAGACTTACCTGCGGCGTTCTTGCTTCTGTGGTGTTGCTTGTGTCATGTTGCTACATACACATCCTTGTTTGTTTGTGGATCCCCAGAAACAATGACACAGAGAACCACTTGGGTGCATGAGCTGCTTGCAACACTGAGCAAGTATTGAATGAAGACGGTGGATCACTACAGTTTTGGGGCCCCAGCAGGACATTCACTTGCATTCCCTCAGATTCCCAGAAGTGACACTGTTCACCACTGTTCTTCATTCCGTCATAGACAAAGGGAAACGGAGACCCAGAAAAGGGAAAGGACCGTGACCCAGCCAACGCCTCCCAGTCAGCAGCAGAACTGGGAAAGCCCTGCCCCGAGATGCCTGACTCCCAATTCCTCTTTCTAAACAGGTCATCTCGCTCCCTCACCCCAGCCCCGGGCCCCAGAGCCGGCAGTAACAGGAGCAGCCTGATCCCGCTGGTCCTGCAGCCCCTCTCTGCTTCCTCTGCAGGCTGGTCCGGGAGTTCGTGGCCCAGAACAACACCGTGCAGATCAAGCATGTGATCCAGACGCTGTCTCAGGAGTTTGCCCTGTCCCAGCACCCACACAGCCGGAAAGGGGGCCTCATCGGCCTGGCCGCCTGCTCCATCGCGCTGGGCAAGGTGAGCCCTTCTCCTGGAGGGACGTACACACTAGCCAGGGCCTTGACCCTGACCCCTGAGCCCCAGCAGGGTGTTGCAGACTTGTGATTTCTTTATTGCCATTCTCTCCACATCTCAGACCTGAAGGCTGGCTCTGCGGCCTTGCACCCAGGGTCCTGGGCGTGATCCCTATCCCAGGAAGCTGACTTGCAAAGGGTCTTTCAGCCCAGCCCTCACTCGAGGGCCTGAGCGTCTCCAAGGGAGCCGAGGGCTGGGTTCCCGAGGTCTGACCCAATCTGAGCTGCTTCTGCTTCTACCCCATCGCAGGATTCGGGGCTCTACCTGAAGGAGTTAATTGAGCCGGTGCTGACCTGCTTCAATGATGCTGACAGCAGGCTGCGCTACTACGCGTGTGAGGCCCTCTACAACATCGTCAAGGTGGCCCGAGGCGCTGTGCTGCCCCACTTCAACGTGCTCTTTGATGGGCTGAGCAAGGTGACCGCTCCTCACTCGACTGGGCTGAGCTCACCCAACACACCTGACTTGACCTTTCGGGACCTTGAGTGCTGGCCTCCCTTTTCCCAGATGCAAGGGGAGCAGATAAGCACATGCTGCCAGGGGTGCTTGTTGTCTGTTCAATCTAATGATATATTTTTAGATGGGCTTGTAAATATTTATGTTTGTTTTTCCCCCACACCTCTATTAATTTATCTTCAGTGCATTTTACAAAAGCATCAGTCCACCACAAATTGGAGGGGAAAAAAACAGTCATTTGAGAGCACTGACCTCCCTTATAGAAGGTGAAGGTGGTGATTCCATAGTACAGACTGTATTTCCCCTGCAAGGAGAGCGTAGCCCATAAGCTCTAGAAAAAGCTCTGCTTAGAAAGGCTTTGGGTTCCCTGATAGCTTATCGGCACCTCTCCCATCGTCATGGAGTTCTCCTCCCTGAAGTCGTTTCTGGAGGATTAGCCTCACAGCTGATCCGTCCCCTCCTCCAGGAGTGGAGAGAGGACCCAGCATTGTAAGACTGGAAAGCCCTGAGGAAGGCCAACGGGAAGCAACCACCTGACTGGTGGCAGCAGGTCCCAGCGGTCCCTGAGCAGAACGGGGGTCTGCCACATCTCGGCAGCATTGCCAAGTTCTGCTTTACCCCCTTGCCTCCCCTGCCTGTCTTGCATCTGTGCACTGAGAGAGGTGCCTATGTGATGTTCAGGCTGCCCCAAGGCCTTTGCTGTTGGACTTCAGTGGATTCCTTGTCTTATATATTGACAGTGACCCTCTCTCCACCTCTGTCTCTCTCATAGTTGGCTGCTGACCCAGACCCCAATGTGAAGAGCGGCTCTGAGCTCCTAGACCGCCTCTTAAAGGTACTTGTACTTGATCCCCACTCTTATTTTTAGCTTCTGTTTCCTCCATCTGTCTGTACAGCTTATAAATTCTATCATTGGGATGCTCTTTGTAATTAAAAAAATTTTTTTTCATTTACATACAGTTAATGGAATAGTGTACAGCTCTATGATGAGAGTATAGAGTTATGTCAACAGCAGGATCAAAATACAGAACCATTCTGTCCCCGTAATGGCCCCTCATGCTGACCCCACCCTGCCCCCAGTGACGGGGCAGTTTATGCTCAGCTCACCAGAGCATTCGAGCCAGACCACAGAGATGCAGGGTTTTGCCTTTTGATTAGTTCTCTCGACCTTGATTCCTGCTTTCAGTGCATCCTTTTTGCTGGTCCTTCGGCCTGTGTGAGGAGGGATGCTCCGGGGGCCTCTCCTGCCTGACTCAGGCTCCGTCATCTTCCTCTGTGTCCGCCTGACCCCTGGAGCCAGCCCGGGCCGGGGATTCAGCCAGGTCAGGCAGCCCCACCCCCAGCAGGCAGCTCTCATGCCTTTGACCCACAGGACATCGTGACGGAGAGCAACAAGTTCGACCTGGTGGGCTTCATCCCCTTGTTGCGGGAGAGGATTTATTCCAACAACCAGTACGCCCGGCAGTTCATCATCTCCTGGGTAAGGTCCGGCCCCGCGACACTCCTTCTCCAGCCGTAAGGAGCCTCTAGCTGAGTGAGGTCTGCTCTCTGGCTCACCTGGGCACTTCCTGTGGCTGCGGGGATGCCTCACTGTTATCCCTCTAGGAGCCAATGACACCAGATCATCCGAAAACACATGTATTCAGCTTTGCCCCCAAAGCCCATCACGTTTGCCTCTGCAGAGGATGTGGTTCCTTCCTTGTCTCCGGAAACACCCAGATTTACCTTTGAAGCCAGCTGTGCTCCTCCAGCTGTCACACCTCTTCTAGCCTTGCCCACCTTTCCCATGGGTTCCCTCCCACACCCCCCGCCCCGCCCCCGGGCATCTGAACTGCCCTGGGGTTAAATTGCCGTTCCCCTGACCATTGAACAGAAACAACAGCTACTAGCACCTGCTCCCCCATGGGACACCGCAGTGCCGTGAAAAGATGCCTCAGCAGGGCCCCTTCTCTCTGGCCAGTCCAGAGGATGGGCGAGGAGATGCAGGTTCTCTGGCTGGTGACTTTCCCTGATGGTTTCCTCCCCTGGGGCAGATCCTGGTTCTGGAGTCCGTGCCAGACATTAACCTGCTGGATTATTTGCCGGAGATCCTGGATGGACTCTTCCAGATCCTGGGCGACAACGGCAAAGAGATTCGGAAAATGTGAGTGGAGGAGGAGAGGGGCAGGCGGCTGCAGGGGCCCCTCGGCGCGTACGCATACCCCACACCCAACAGACAGGCGGCAGCAGGAGAGCACGAAATTCACCGTCCTCTTCCTGGCTCGTGTGCTTCCTGCTTTGAGGAGCTAGGAGATCATCCACCCCCAGCCTCGGAAAAATGTCTATCTGACAAGTGTGTCCCACAGAGCACAGCAGACATGGCACCACTGGTGGAGGCTCCTCTGGCTCTGGCTGCATGAGCTGTCTCCTTTCTCCTTTGCTCATTGGTAGGTGTGAGGTGGTCCTTGGAGAATTCTTGAAGGAAATTAAAAAGAACCCTTCCAGTGTTAAGTTTGCTGAGATGGCCAACATCCTGGTGATCCACTGCCAGACCACGGGTGAGTGTGTAAAGGCCCCAAGGCCACCACCACCTCCTCAGAAGCACCTTTCTGTCTCCCCATCTCAGAGAGAGTCCTCGTGGGAGTGTGAATCAGTGTGACAGCGGGTCCTGGAGCGGTGGGTCCTGTGGGAGAGATTCTGATTCTGTCAACATGGAGGCCCTTTCGCTTGGTCTGACCCCAGAGGGGAGTCAGATCTGGAGGCCTTCTTGCTGGCAAGCTTGCCATTAGCACTGTGATTGAAATGCTTGGAGACTGGGGTTGTGTATCTCTTCACTTCTACTGAGTATCAAGCCACCACAAAATGCAGTTACTTCACATAGCAGTCCCTTGGTATTGTCCCGAGTCTTCGAGTCAGCTGGGTGGCCCTGCTCCCCTGGGTCAGGCTCGACTGGGCTCAGTCATGTGCCTACAGTCAACTGGAGGGTCGGCTGAAGTGTTACTCATGGTCAGTGGTGTCACTCATGTCTGGCTGTTGCCAGCTGTCACGTGTGGCAACAGGAACAGTCGTTCCAGGTGTCTCATCATCCAGTGGGTTAGCCCAGGTGCATTCACGTGGCATCAGTGGATTCCGAGAGGCATGATAGACGTGAGCAAGGCCTCTAAGGCTTAGGCTTGAACCAGGCACACCATCATTTCTACCACCTTCTCTTGGACAAAATAGCAGGGCTGGCCCACATACCAGGACGGGGGAAGTAAACTCCAGCTCTTGATGAGAGAAGCCACAGAGCCCCATTACAGGGGAGTGGACACGGGGGGGATAGAGAATTGTGGCTCCTCTTACGATCAGCCACAGGGTTGTAATTCCATGTCACCCTGGTACCTGTATGTTCCTTTGGAAGGAAAAAGCAAGGGCGAGAGTATTGGTGAGGCTCGAAGCTGTGCCAGCCCTCAGGTGCCCTCCAGTTCTCCAGTCCCATTTGTGGACATGGTCAGTGGGAGGGGCGCTCTGGCTGCTCATGCGGACCCCCTGGAACCCACCAATTCCCCTTCCAGACGACCTGATCCAGCTGACAGCCATGTGCTGGATGCGGGAGTTCATCCAGCTGGCCGGCCGGGTGATGCTGCCCTACTCCTCTGGGATCCTGACCGCTGTCTTGCCCTGCCTGGCCTACGATGACCGCAAGAAGAGTATCCTTCACTCTGGAGAGAGGAAACAAGAGCAGCCCCAAAGGGGGCCATAAAGTTGCAGGACCCTGGAGTGGGGGATGGGGGCTCCCTTAGGATCCATCATACCTCCACATTTCCCCAGGCATCAAAGCAGCAAGAGGTGGAGCTGAACATGGACAGGGAGAGCCAGGGCAGCACTAGGGACGTGGTGCTAATGCCGCCATCCCCAAACCTCACCTGGTTACTTACAGATCTGGAGAGGCTCTCGCAGGTCCCAAGGTGCCAAGTCTTTGAGCTCACACTGCCCCGCGCTGGGTGGAAGAAATCCTGTTGATGAGAGGTCCACCAGGAAGGGCCCCTGTGAGGAGACGTAGGAGCATCTTGCGGGGACCCCAGCGTGGCAGGGAGAACAGGGACTCAGTTCAGCCTACCTGTCTGCCTGCTAACATACCCCTGGATCAGGCTGCTCCTTACATCAGTGGACTCAGGCATCAAGGAGGTGGCCAACGTGTGCAACCAGAGCCTGATGAAGCTGGTCACCCCCGAGGACGACGAGCCCGACGAGCCCAAGCCAGTGGTTCAGAAGCAGGCAGAACGCAACCCTGATGACTCGTTGGCAAAGCCGGAGGGAGCAGCCAGTGGTAAGTGGTCTCTGCCTCCTGCCCCTCACCTCCCAGGGAGGGCCACGGGGACCCAGAGGATGCAGAACCTGACCTGGGGCCTCACTCAGCCAACCAGGGCTGCTTTCCAGATCTTAACTCCTGATTCCAATAACAGCCCAGTGAGGTGGGAACTGCTGTTACCTTCATTCTACAGATGGGCGCAGGGAAGATAAGTACCACCGCCAGGATCTGGCAGCCTGGCAGCTTTGAACCCTGGCAGTCTGCCTCCAGAACCCATAGCTCTTCACCCTTTCTGCCTCAAAGAGCATTAATGCTTTCTTTACTCTTTTTCTGGGTTCAGCTATAGTCGATGTAGAAAGGTTTGGAGCATGGCAGGAGTACAGTCTGCAGGGTTCACTTGAGTCTTGGCGGTAGACATCCAGTGACTCGGAAGCTGGCTGCCTTTCCTGTGCCAGTCATTCTCAGGGTGGGAGGGTTAAGGAAGCTCCAGCTGTGGTTTATTTGGTCCTTGGGAATTCTGCTCTCCTTCAAACTCCTTTAACATTAACGTCTTGTTTATCCTTAACATGAAGAAAACCACTTTTATGCCGATTGGAGTCTGGAGTTTGACTCTAAATGTTTTCTAGAACTCTAGGCTTTTCTAATCTCTTGGGCCTCTGTCGTCACTGAGATGTCACCAATCAGCTTTAGAGTGATGTTCTCCTTTCCAGAGTCAGCAAAAGAGTAAATTGATGCAGAAACTACTCCGATCTTTAAGGCTAACAGACTGAGGCCTGGAACCTGCCCCGCAGAAGCCAAAAGAATTTCTAAAGCCTTTTCCCCTGTTGCCTTTCATCGGAGCAGAATGTCAGGCATGTGTGCACCATGGGCCTCCTCCCATGGATTTGGCCGGCAGAATGGAGCAGCATTCCATGCTGGACCATCTGAGGTGTCAGGTTACAGCTGTGCCAGTGCCACTGTGAGCCAGAGCAGCAAAACAGCTGTGGGCAGAGCGGCATTCAGCTGGAGCATTGGTGGTTCAGTGGTAGAATTCTCGCCTGCCACGCGGGAGGCCCGGGTTCGATTCCCGGCCAATGCAGCTCATTTAACCTTTTATTTAGACAGTTTTCCTAAGCATTCCTAAAAACAGCTCCCGGCTCAGGGGAATCTTATCCTAAATCAGGATACATTCAGGCAGCTTGCTTTCAGGTTTTACTGCCTCATAAACAGCACTTCAGCAGATGCAGAGCTCATGTTATAGTAGTTGCTAGAGATGGCCGCAGCTAACTCTGGGGCTCCACGTCCACTCCAGACGCGCTCAGCTTGTAACTAACCACCACTTTACGAAGGTACCAGCAATCCAAGAGAGTCAGGATTTAGTTACTCCGTCCACGGGTTCATCCAGCCCTCCTGCTTACTCTCACTCTGACTCTGTGCCACTCTTCCAGCCTGGCAAAGGCAGGAACCTCCTGTCTGGTTTCCCTCCTCTAGTGCCCCTGTCCCCGACTCAGCCTGCGTTGTGTGTCCCACAGCACACCGCATTCTCCACTGCACACCTCCGGGCAAGCCCCACAGTGAGGCCCGTCAGCCAGGCCCTCTGCACGTGAGCACACGCACACACACGCTTGCACATGCACATGCTTCTCCCCTTCCCCTCACCACGAGGCTTCAGGCAGGGCAGGCCCTTGTTCGTGTCACACTGCTCCCAGCCCCCTCCACTTGCTCTGGCTCCCCCTTTTCCCTGCTGCTTGGGGAGTCCACAGGGCAGTATCCTTCCTCCGATTCTGAGTTCCTAGGCGTTTGATGCATCCTCCCAGTTCCCCTCCATGACGTTCCCTGATTATCTCAGGTGTCACAAACTGGAGTCCACAGTCAGAACTGCCCGCCTGTGCATCCTGGCCCTGCTGACTTCATATCTGTTGCCCTTGGACAAGCCACTTGGCCTTTCTATGCCTCAGATTCCTTATTCATTGAATAGGGCAACAGTGATAACACCAAACCTATGTGTGGTTGTGAGTTTCAGAGATTTTTGCATGTAAAGCTCTTAGCACATGGCATAGGACACACACTCCCAATAACAGGTGCTTTAGGGTCAAGTTGTTTTAATGTCTGTTTATAATGAGACCCACTACTTAGCAAGGTTGTCAGGGGCAGGGCTTTTGCTCCCGTGTCTTTTATCATCAGCTTTGCCTAGGTGGTAATGGGCCCCTGATGGGTCCTAAGTGAGGGATCGGAGAGGGTCAGGGGTGGAACTTCATGTGGTGAGTGAGGAGCAGATCTACAAACACGGTTTCCAGTGGAAGACTGGTGACCTCCGTGGGTGAGCATGAAATGGAATCCACCCATTTGCAAAGCTTTGATGGGACTGCGTGTATCAGCACCCTCTTTGGACACTGCAGGTGTAAGTGAATCAGACCCAGGACCTGCCTGCAAGGAGTTCAGGGACAGATCCTCAGATGAGTGATCGTGTGACAGCGGATGTGGTCACAGAGGACTGGGGGCACCGGGCCGGGCTTCGTGGAGGTTATTTGAACTGGATCTTTTCTTTCTCCTTCGCTTCCACTCTCCCCTAACTCCACCCTCATTTTTAACTCTGGTTATAAGAGAAATACACATTCCCTGGAGAGATTTTGGAAAAAACAGACGTTCCTACTGGAAGGTGGAGAGTAAATACATTAAATACGTTGTCTGGTAGATACATTTGGCAGTGTGTATCATAACATTTAAGAATTTATCCTTAGGAAATAACTATAAATGTGGGTCAGGTTTTTCATCTTAACAAGTGTTAGGCTCCTTTACTGTCCTAACAAGCCTCTGGTGCAGGCAGTGGCGTTAGCACGTTATACAGGTGAGGAAATGGGGGCAAAGGCAAGTGACCTGCCAAAGGTCACACAGTGAATGAGTTGGAAAGTCAGGCTCAGACCCAGGCCCAGGGGCTCCTGAGTCTGGAAACTGATACAAAAGGGCAACCAAAGATGCTCAGCTTGCCTGGGTATCCCAGAATTGCAGAGTAAAACAGTGTCTCATTTTTACTCATCAACTTGGCGAACACTTTAAAGATTACTAATATCCCAGGGTGAGGCTCTGGGTGGGTGGGGGGGATGACTGCTCAGGCAAACATTCCTAAAGGGCAGCTTGGCGACAGCTATTAAAGCAGCAGGTGCTTGACCCTCCCCCGCAGCAGCCCCCTCTAATGGGTCCTGGAGAAGTGCCCACACCCACGTGGAAGGAAGCACAGGTGAGATCTAAGAGTGAAAATTAGGAAATAATCGAAGTCAATTTGAAGCCGGTTTCTGACATCCTATCATTTCATCTATAAATGCGTGTGTTTCCAAAAGGCAGGAGAGAGGGAGGCCACCAGCGGCAGGGAGCCCCAGCTGCTGCTCCCAGCTGGCCCACCCAGGCTACCCCGCATGTCCTCCTCACCTTTCCCCAGGCCTGTTCAGGTGGACGGCGGGCGGTTCAGCAGGCCCAGCTGGCGCCCACAGCTACTCCTGCCCGCTCTGGGCTGTGCCCTGTCCCACAGAGGGCCTCTGGGACCAGAGGGGACAGGCGGCAGCTCAGAGCTTTTCTGTTCAGCGTGGAACTCAAGGCCCCCTTTACTGGGGGACTTCGGACATCCATAGTCTACAACTGGAGTGGCGCAGCTTGAAGACACAGTAGGAAGTGAAAAAGCAAGTTGCAGAAGATAGACTCTGATCCCATTTATGTTTACAAAACAAAAAGTAAGACTGGGAAAAGACGAGAGGGACCTTTGCCTAACCAGTAAATTAGTGAGTTACCTGCCCATAAAGTAAGATTGAAGGTTAAAGAGAGAAGGCGGGGACTTCCCTGGTGGCACAGTGGTTAAGAATCCACCTGCCAACACAGGGGACACAGGTTCGAGCCCTTGTCTGGGAAGATCCCACATGCCATGGAGCAACTAAGCCCGTGCGCCACAACTACTGAGGCTGCGCTCTAGAGCCCGTGAGCCACAACTACTGAGCCCACGTGCCACAACTACTGAAGCCTGCACGCCTAGAGCCTGTGCTCTGCAACAAGAGAAGCCACTGCAATGAGAAGCCCATGCACCGCAACTAAGAGTAGCCCCCGATCGCCACAACTAGAGAAAGCCCGCGTGCAGCAACAAAGACCCAACACAGCCAAATAAATAAATAAATAAATGAGAGAGAAGGGGGCTTTGCCTTGTTGTGTTAGGAATTTTTAGTGTAAAACTATGTGTTACTTGTATAATTTAAAACTTTTAGGAGGCCGGGGCTGGTACCATTTGAAAAACAATATAAATAATGATAGTTTTAATGTGTAACCCACAGAATAAAATAAATATGTATGGGTCAGTGATGATATAAATGAATGGATGGATGGATGGATGAATAGATAGGTAAATGACGGAGAAGGAACAGTTCTTCTATATAGAAGAATTCCAGTTAATAAATGTAGAAGGAAAGAGGAATATAGAAAATCACCATTAGTCAAACTCCATAGTGCTAATTGTAGGCAACATCCACTGATGGATGATAAAAACAGTGGGGGAATGTTTGAGGGGAAAAAACTGGATATTTGTATAGTCTTAAGTATCTTCCGCAAGATATTTATTCATTACAAAAAGAAAAATAGTAACTTTACAGGGGAGAAACCTGGTAGGCACTACCGTAAATTGGGTAATAGGGTTAACGTCACCAGTAAAGAGAAAGATAGACATCATGTACCCCTGATTTGATGTACTGAGAAGGCACATCACTTCAGAAGCATTTTTCCAAAAGTGCATAGCCTTAGCCTAGTCATGAGAAAACATGAGACAGGCCCAAATGGAGAGATGTTCTACAGAGTAACTGACCAAGGGTTTCAAAAGCATGTTCATGAAAGATATGGAAAGACTGAGGAACTATCACAGATTGGAGGGGACCAAGGAGACAGGAGAACTAAATGCAATGCAGGGTTCCGGATTTGATCCTGGAACAAAGGACATGAGTGGTGAAATTGGATTAGGTCTGTAGTTTAGTTAGTAAAACTGTTATCAATGCTACTTTCCTGTTTGATAATTGAGCTATGGGTTTGTACAATACTAATATTAGGGGCAGCTAGATGAAGAATATCGAGAATTCTATACTATTTTTGCAACTTTTCTGTAAATCTAAAATTATCTTAAAAGGTTTTTTTTTTTTAATTTATGAAAATGGCCATCACACCCTTGTCTCCTCTAGTCCTCAGCAACCTCTAATCTACTTTCTGTCTATATAGATCTGCCTATTCTAGACAGGTCATATAAATGGGATCAAAATATGCGATCCTTTGTGACTGCTTTCTTTCATTTAGCATAATGTTTTCAGGGTTCATCCATGTAGCCTGATCAGTACTTCCTTTTTATTGCCAAATAATAGTCCATTGTATGGGCTCCAACACATTTTGTTTATCCATTCATTTGATAGACATTTGGATTGTTTCCACTTTATGGCTGTTGTGAATAGTGCTACTATGAACATGGTGTACAAGTTTTTGATGTGGACGTAAGTTTTCATGTCTCTAGGAGTGGACTGGCTGGGCCATATGGTAACTAACTGTTTGGAGCCTTTTGAGGAGCTGCCAGACTGTTTTCCAAAGCAGCTGCACCATTTCACATTCCCACCAGCAATGTACAAGGGTTCCAGCTTCTCCACATTCTCACTCTCACTTGCTACTAATATCTGTCTTTTTTATTTTAGCCACCTGGTGGGTGTGAAATGGTATCTCATTGGGCTTTTGATTTACATTTCCCTGATGGCTTATGATGTTGAGTGTTCCAGAAGTCACTTTTAACATCCATGGTCCTTGAACCAGCAACACCTTCTGAGATTTCCCAGATATGTTCAGCCCTGGAGAGCCCCTCCTTGAGAGGTCACTGTGCCTAAAAACCTACAAGCATGGGTACTGTCCAAAAGCTTTGGGGAATGAATAGGCATTGAGTCTTCAGGGGTCCAGAGTTACATCCCTTTCCAAGAGCCAGAATCAAGGTGCAGGGGACTAGAGGGTCTGTGTGTCCTTGTGACAGGGGTCTTGTTCATTTGGAAGACTCCAACAGCCTTTCTCATGATGCCTTGTTCCCCTTTCTTTCCCCAGGAGGGCCCGATGGTTCTTGTGACTCCAGCTTCAGTAGCGGCATCAGTGTCTTCACTCCGGCCAGGTAAGTGGTTTGTTCTGGCCAGAGCTGTTTGTGGAAAGTGAGCAGCCTCCATCTTCCCTGGGTGCAGGAGACTGCAGCAAAGCCCTGAGGCAGACTTTGCTTGGGGCCGCTACTTGTGGGACACAGGAAGTGCCTGATGGGGGAGCCCGAAGGATATTAAGAAAGCCCACCCAACCCGGTTCAGATGGACACATGGCCTCTTGGGAGGGATTAGAAGCTGTTTGAGGTGAGTAAATACAAGTTGTAAGAGTGTAGCTAATGCACGATGACCACAAGGAGACGCTTGCAGATGCCTTTGCCCAGCACCTTTCGCTTGTCCAGGATAACACGAGGCTGATGAGACTGAGCAGGGAAATGCCGTTCAAGGAGAGTCCAGAGCACAGGCAGGGAGGGTGCATAGGCTGGGATGCAAGAGCTGTCCTTTCCCCGGTGCCCAGGTCGGCTGTAATGGTGCAGCCTTCCACATGGCGGCAGTGCAGGCTGTAATGGTGCAGCGACGTAATCCTCTTCCTTGCCAGCCCCCGCCATGCTCTGCAGGATGATGACATTCCCCTGGGAGGGAATCATCACCATTCTGTCCCTGTCTGCGTCCCCTGGACTTGCCCCATGTCACTTTTTCCTTGGGAAGGATTGGCTGTGGGGTTGGAATAGATGGAGGTTCTCCTATAAGGGGTTTCTTCCCTCTGAATTCAACATTGAATGTGGACCCTGGGGGAACGGGTCACTCATGAAGAGAAAATATACACTCAACCCCAAGAGACTCTCTTCTCCTCAGACCCTTAGGATCTTTTCTCCTTTTATATCATTTCTTTATTCTTATCTCTAAGGACCTTGTGGGTGTTTTCAAAGTGAGTACTGACTGTAAATGTGGACTGTTCCTAAGACCTCTCCCACATTGTTCAAGCAAGCCAATAAACACTGTTCATTTATGTGTTTTTAGCTAGTCATCACACACGTCCAGAGCCTGTGTTCAGCCCTGCAGGTTCCAAGATAAAGATACGGCCCCTGAATGTGGTCCCTGATCTTGAGGTTCTCCAGCGGGGAGGCAGAGAAGGAAGCGTAGTGGTGGTTTTGCTGGGGGCTCAGACGGTGTTGGGGGCAAGCGTTGGCGCCCCAGCTGAGGCTCGCTGGAACACTGGCTGACAACCATGAATGCTCGGGGAGGGCTTCCAGGGCCCGGCTGTGCCCAACGCTTTGTGTTGCGTCGTTAGGTTTTGCTGACGTTTAAATCCCGTGGGGTCAGTGGTAGCATTATCTCCACTTTGGGGCTGAGGAGGGACAGGAGGTCGGGGCTGTTGTGTGGAGAATGGATTTAGGAGGGACTCGGGTGGGTGCAGACCAGTCAGGGGGCCACCGCCACATCCCGGTCAGACGGGATAGAGGCTCAGACTGAAGAGGCAGCAGAATGTGGAGGAAGTTGATAGATTTGAGATCTGTTTTGAAGGTAGAATTGACAGGATTTGCCGAGGGATGGGATGGCATGAGAGGAGGAAAATGAGGGAAAGAAGAACTTCTAGATTTGGGGCTTGAGCCAGATCAGGGCATCGTGGTATCATTTCCCAAGCAGGGGCGGAAGGAGGAACGGGTGTGTGAGCGGGCCCATCGAGAGCTGGGTTCCAGGCGGCTCTGAGCGTCCCCCAGGAGCGGTTAAGGAAGCAGGTTTGGATATTGGATTCCAGAACTCGGGGGAGAGGTCTGGATGGAGATGCAGGGGGACTGGCCTGTCCTGTAAAGGAATCGCTTTAGTTCTGAAGGCCCTGGGAGTGAGGGGGGCAGACCTGTGGTTTAGAAGCCCCTCTGGCAGCGCCGGGGAGGATCGGTGAGGGAGGGGGCCAAAACTGGCAACAGAAGGGCCTGTTGCAGACTTGTCCCTAATCTAGGCCACAGGGAGGGGATGATCGTGCTCCTTGGGGGTTGGGGAGGTCCAGGAGGAGCAGAGACCTCCCGCACGTGGGAGGCAGTGGTCCGTTCGCCTGAAGGAGGCCTTGGTTCCTGTGCTGCAGCCGGGAGCCACCTGGCTGGAACCAGTGCCTTGAGTTATACCCGTCGTTCAGCAGCAAACACCAGTCCTGTCTTTGAAATTAAAAAACCAAATGAGAACAAATTATCTAGTGCTTTGTTTCCCTCGAACGGAGGTTTCCTCGCGGCAGCTGCCGATCTGAGTCACTAGCTACGCCAGAGAGGAGGGCGGCCTTCAGAGTCGTGGGACCTGAGCCCAGCCCCCCACCCACTGGAGACGGCAGCTGAGGACAGGAGGGTGGGGTGCCTACTTCCACCAGTTGGTGCTGCCAGAGGGGGACTGAGCTTGGGCAAGATGGCATCTTCCAGGGACACCGAGAAACATAACCCACCCCGTGGTTTTCCAGATGCGCTGCTCGCCCAGGGCACTGCCCGCGGGTGCCACTTTTACTAAGTTCAGGCCAGCCTAGGGCAGCAGCCCAATTGGGGTCCCCTCCCATGGCAGAGAAGCATCCCCCCCGGCAGAACACTGTCAGCGAGGTGACACTCAATCTGATGAAAGCTCTGGGCCCTCTCCCTTATTCACAAAACTCTAAATACACTTTCAGGGGTTCAGGGATCTCCTCGAAGCCAATCCTTGCACCCCAGACTTTTTTTTTTAATCTCTAAGTCCTCACTTGGCCCTAAACACAGGGAGGGTAACTAACAACCCAAGAGCATAAGCCTCTTCTTCCTCCTCATGTCCCCTCTGTCCCAAGATGCTGGGAAAGCCCCAGGCGGCCCCGGGTGAACAGTAGCCACAGGGGAGAGCCATCTGAATGAGCAGGGGCTACGAGGTCATCGTAGTGAGGAAGGGCTCCAGGTACCGGAGGCTGGGTTCCTCCACCCTCCAGGAGCATGAGAAATGCATACGGAGCTGGAAACCGGACTCCCTAGGAGGGCAGGGGAAGAGGGATGGAGGCAGCGTGCTTGCAGCTGAGGGAAGGGTTAAGGAAGAATAGTATACACCTCTTTCTCTCTGTCCCTCCCCTTCCTTCTCTCCCTGTCTAATGCTGCTAAGTGCACCAGGCCCGTTCTTCATCACCGTGAATCCTCTGAGCCGTGGAATCCCACTGCCTGAGCGCACATCCTGACTTCACCATGCCTGGCGGTGTGGCCCTCAGCAAGCAGCTTAACCTCTCCCTGCCTCCGTTTCCTCATCTGTAAACTGGGTGTGATGATCTGCTCACCCCGTAGTATGGAGCTTAAAGGAGTTAAAGCATGTAAAGAGCACAGAATGGTGCCTCGCCCACAGAAAGCACTTTACACACTTCAGCTACAATTATTATTACAAGAACCTTGTCATTATCCCCATTTTACAAGTGAGGATACGGGCCCAGAGAGGTTAACTTCTTGCCCAAAGTTGTTCAGCTAGCTAGTGACGAGCTTGGAATTCAGGCTAGTAAGTCTGTCTGACCCCCAGGCCCACGCATTTGAGCTTCATTAGTCACAGTTGGAGAGTTGCAGGAGCTTTGCATGTTGGCCTGTGACCTGATACAGGAGCCCCAGACAGGCATTGCCATGGGCACAAGCTTCTACTCTGAAGCCCTGGGCCTCGCTGAGGACCAGTGTCATCGGGGACATTTAGTACAGGTCTTCTGGTATAGCTGGCTGCATAAGGCAAGCAGAAAGATCTAGAAATCAGTGCTTCCCAACTTGTAGCACCTGCTGATTGAAAGAATTAGTAAAGATCTTTTATAAAAAAAACTTTGAATCCAGCAACAGTTCCCTTTTAGATTTACCTTTGTTCTAATTTGATTAGTGCCGTAGCATATGAGTGCCGTCAAGGGTTAGACATTACAGAAATAAAGTGCTGCTTCCCAGAGAGAAGCGCTGGATTTTATCACCGTGTAGTAGAAGTATCAGAAGCCGTAGTCAATAAATCAATATTTTAATAGCCACAGTAGCGCCATTCATTTAGAAGTCGTAGTACATATACTTGTAAGACCTTCATTATGAGATGCTTTATGAGAAAATGCTCCGTGAAAATGGAGTTTTGGAGACACCTTGAAATAACTCAAAAGCCCTCAAGAGTGACTAGTCTAGACATTTTGGAACCGGTGCAGAAATGTGTTTTAAACTGTGAGTGAGCTCCGTTCTGTTCTTTCTGGGTAAAGTAAACCAGCGCGGAGGGAGCACACTTCCGGCTCCAGCCCAGCAGCTCAGGAGCTGAGCACAGGGTGCAGCGTGCCCGCTCTAGGAGGGCCCCAGGTTCCAGAGTCCTGGCTTCCCACCGAGCACGTGCGGAGCCCAGCACACACAGCCCACCCAGCGTAGCAGCTGAGAGCTGTCCCCTCAGAGGCGGGCAGGATCATCTATCCTCCCTTTCCCTGGTGCCCTGGGCCGTGCCTGCTTCCCATGGCCTTCACCTCCAGCCAGCCAAGGGAAGTGGGAGCCAGGGAGAGCGTCTCCAGCTGAGGGAGTGAGTTCTCCATGCCTCTTGGCCTTGGACAGGCCCCATACTGCCTCACCTGTGCATCAAAGGACTTTGACCATCTGTGCATCTGTGCATGGTCTACATGAACCATGGGGCCTCTTTCAGCCATGAATTTTCTTGGTTGTTTGAAGCTGACCCCTGCCTCACCATCAGTCCAAAGGTACCCGTGTCTGGGGAGGGCTGCTGTGGGGAAAGTCGGAGACTGTTAGCACACACAGTGCTGCCAGTTTATACACCAGCTCCATGAAATCCTTCCTTTGTTATTTGGCCCCAACAGAGCGCCACCTGAGGGAGATGCCATAACGGGCGTCGATTTCTGCCCTCAGTAGAGATGCTCAGCTGGCTAGGAGCATCTCGGGACCACTGTGAGTTAAGGAGCCCGGCTGGCCGAGCGACTGTCTATCCTTGGCATCTTGGGATCCTATTTGGGCCACTTGGATTTGGAGCGCCCCCCCCCCAAAAGATCAGCACCAGGCGTCCCCAGTGTCCTCTCTCGCGCGGAAATGATGCTGCCGTGGACTGTCTTGAGTGCGGCCCATTAGGAGCCAGTGCCATGCAGTGGGTGAGGCCACTCTGGACTCGGATGCCCGCATTCAGGTTGCCAGCTCCGCCACTCCCCAGCTGTGTAACGTGGAGAGGTTACTTAATGTCTCTGTGCTCTGATTCCCTCGTCTCCAGAATGGGAACAGCATTGCTGCTGGCATAGGGCCCTTGAGGGAAGGAAATGTGGCTGTGCAGGTACAGAGCTCAGCATGATGCCTGGCACAGAGTATTTATGCAGAACATGAGTAATCATCGTTTTGAGTACCATCGCTGTCATCACTGTTATCAGAGCCGTGTGTCGTCTTGTCTCCCCTACCCCAGCAAGGTTCATACACCCCACTGGGCCTGAACTGCAGGGTGGATGGGGGAGGTGGGTTTGGCACTGCCTTCCTCCCCACCAGCAGGACACAGCTGTGCTAGACCAGTGCAGCCCTGAGTCCCCCAGGCTCCCTCCTGAGGGCTGGTTCAGCTAAGAATGTGGCAGCGACCTGCCAGACATGGGGCACTCATGGCACCCTGGGCCCCATGTGGCAGCTCCTGCTGTGGAAAGGGACTCACTGCAGACCTTGGGTTCACGGGGTCAGGGGAGAGCAGGCAGGGAAGGGGCTTCCGTTCATTCCCCACTGCTTTCCGAGCTCGCTTTGTTAAGGCCTTGGGCTGCAGGTAGGCATCTGAAGTGTCTCCAGCCATGGAGACACTAATCTCCAAGTTCCTGCCCACCCAAGGAGAAGAGCTTACAGAGCACCCCGGAAGGCGCTCAGTAGGAGGCCAGTGCTATGGGGAAAAGAGGAACTTGGAGATGAGACAGTAAATCCTGGCCATCTGAGGAGGGAGAGGAGTGTCTAGGAAATTGTCAGAGAAGAAAAGAAAATGCTTGGGAAGCCCTGGGATGGCCTGCCAGCCTGCCACTGCAGAGCCTGCCACATGTGCTGCCCAGTGTGTGCGCCGTGGTCCATCTGAGCTGAGGGTGCTGAGGGCATGAAAGACACACTGAGTTTAAAAGACTCCGGACATAAAAAGAATATAATGTGCTTTATTACTAATCTATATATTGATATTTATATTGATTCTGTGTTGAAGTGACATTTGGGGTATATTGGGTTAATTACAATATATCATTAAAATTAATTTCACCTGTTTTCTTTCTACTTTTTAATATAAAACCGAAAAGCATAAAATTCTATATGTGACTCGCATTATGTTTCTGTTGGACAGTGAGTGTGAGAGAGATTAAGAGATTGTCCGGGAGGCTGCATTTGCCACCCTGGACTTGTCTGTCTGTGGGGGAGTTTCCCCATCTGTCTTAGGCTACCAAAGAACCCAGATGCTTGAATATTCTCAGAAGACCCCAGAGCTTCCAGACATATGGCTCTTGGGGAGATCTCAGTGGCAGCCCCACCCAGAGGCTCAGGTCTGCTGGGCCGCGTCACTCACACGCCCAGCCCCTCTAACCACCAGAGGATAGAAGTGCCCACTTGCACCCCCGAAACGAGCACCGTGGGGAATCATCAAACTATATTAAACAGCAGTTCCGCTTAGCACTTAACAGAGCTAAGACCATGCCCTTTAGGAATTCACTTCAAATGAGCTTCAGGAAGTCTGCAGGCGAATTGGGAAAGCACAGGCATCGAGTTCCTGATGCAAATGAATAATTGAGCAGCCTGGAAATACCATGAAAGGCCGTTTTGTACAGGCGAGCGATAGTGTCCTGCGTCGGAGGGGAAAGGAGCCCCTGCCTGACATCCTAAGGCCCTCTGTCCTTGCCGTCCCCATCCCTGACAACCCTGGCCAATGCCTGGACACCGTGCTTTGGGCAGAGGGCTAAGTGTCAGTGTCCCAGCAGCACCCAACCTTCCCGGGGCTGCTTGGCGGGACTTTTCTCTGCCTGGAGACCAGCAGGGCTTTGGGCCAGGGAAGCGGGGAGTCTGTGCCCCACTGGAGCAAAGGCCTTCTGAACAAGCTCTGAACAAGGCTGAGGCTGTGTCACCTCTTCCCCGACTCAAACAAGAATGTTACAGCTTCACAGGCAGCTCTCAAGGCCTCTCAACCGGGCCAGACGTGGTGCTGAGTGCCCTGAGTGTGACGAGGTGAAGAGCCACGATCCCTGTCCTCACGGGAGAAGTGTTCTTTGGGTGCCTGGTGAAGGACCTGTTGGATTTAAGGGGTGTTACCAGGGCCATCCCCTGGACTCTCTGGACATGGTGGTTTTGTTTTATCAACAAAGGGTCTGGACGTAATGCCCTGAGGGCGCTAAACAGTCTTTCAACCATGAGGTCTGCTAGGGCAGAGCTCTTTGATATCAGAGAGGTTTTCTCTGGTACAAGCCTGCTAGTGCTGGAAAGAGAAAAAGGGGAAGCGGGTGGCTGCCCGGCAGAACGGCTTTCCTCCCCAGACGTGGTTGTTGGAGCTCCTACCTTGGAGAGGGAGGAGGGGAGCGGAGGGAGAGGGGCCCTCTGAGCGCTTTGCGCGCTGTGTGTCCTCTGCCACTGCTCTGGGACAGCGGGCTGAGCGTGCGTTTCTCAGTGTGCGGGGCCAGGGTGCGTCTGCAGCTCTAGGGGCGGGGACCTGATGGGCTTCAACCTGGCTCCTTCCTGGTCTCACCCACAGCACTGAGAGGGCCCCCGTCACCCTCCACCTCGACGGGATTGTGCAGGTTCTGAGCTGCCACCTCAGCAACATGGCCATCGGGATGATGACCAGGATCGCTGTCCTCAAGTGGCTCTACCACCTCTACATCAAGACCCCCCGGAAGGTGAGCCCCCGGGCCCCTCAGCCCTCCAAGCCAGGTGGCTGCTTCTGGGTGGAGTTTGAGGGCCTGCCCGTGCTTGGTGGGCTTTTGGTCGTTGCAGTTCTGGAGAAACCGTGACCAGGAGAGAGGTGGCAGATGCCTGAGGAGCCCTCGGTGTCTTGAGGGGGGTTTGGGAGGTGTTCCCTGCAGTGGGGGAGCTCATGTGGGTCCCTGCTTCTCTGCTCTCCAGATGTTCCGGCACACAGACAGCCTCTTCCCTACCCTACTCCAGACGTTATCAGATGAATCCGACGAGGTAGGTCACCAGTGCCCCTTCCTCTGTGCCCCGGCTGCCAGCCTCTCCTTTTGATGGGATTGTGTAGCTGAGGGGTGCTCATTTTGTTGTTGTTGTTCTCGTAAATCAACACCCCTAAAATCACCCTATTCCTCCTACCTGGTGAGGGGCGTCCATGAAGGGAAAAGCTGTTTGCTGCCCTCAGCTTTGGGAATAAGGACGCTGTCTTCGTGGGCCCTTCTGAGGAGAGCGCTGGGTCAGGGCACTGGCGAGGAAACCAGTCCGGCGGGGAGCTCCTTGTCCCTGGAAGGCCGTGGAGAGTGGTGATGGGGAGCCCAAGGGCAAGGTCCATACCGCCTAGCTGCCCAAACTTGGCCAAGTCACTGCCCGGCTCCGCACCTCAGTTTCCTTCTCTGTCCCACGGGGTAGTAACAGCACACGGGGTTGTGAGAACGAAATGATCCACGAAAAATGCCGGGTGCTGTGCTGGGCACCCGCTAAGCACTCAAGGAGCGTCCGTTGTGATTCATTTCAGCTGGACTCCATTTTGACCTCTAGTTTGAAATCAGACCCTGAAGCTTTGCGTTTATTGGGGTCACCAAAAGTTAAAGGGAGAGGCTGGCCCTGTCCCAGGCAGCAGGAGTAACCCCAGGTGGGGGGGGGTGTCTCAGAGTGGGGCAGGGGGAGCAGGACCCTGCATCCGGCCATGTGGGGGAGGGGCTCCTCCAGCCGCACCTCTCCCCACGCCATTCCCAGCAGCGTTCTGTTCCGTGGACTTCCTCACCAGGACTCCCCTGCTTCCCAGCCAAGGGGCAGGATTTGTAGTTGGGTGTTGCCATTTGCCGGGGTAGCATCCCTTCCCTCCGCCAGTACCAGCTCCAGGCTCTGTGTTGGCCGCTGGCGGCCCGCGCCTTGACCCGCCCCTCCCTTCCCTCTTCTTCCCTCCTCGGGGCTCCGGGCAGCTGTGGGCTCGGTGAGGCAGCAGGCTCGCGCGCACCTGCAGACCTCCCAGCTGCCCAGCGGGAACGAAGAGCAGACGGGCTGGCGCGGTGGGAGAAAGAGGGAGAGGGACGTGGCTCATGACTTCCCGTGGCAGGAGGCACCTTGGTCCTTCCCGGGCTGGTACCAGGCTTGTGTGGAGCCCAGGGCAGCTGTCCTGCAGCCTGACTTTGCTTCCCTGAACCTGAGCTGAAGAGAGATGCAGACAGGCAGGTGTCCACCTCTAGGTCCTCTCAGGGACTCTGCACTTCCAGAAAACTCAAAGCAGGTGGTCTGGGAGTCTGCCCGTGTCCCCTCCTGCCTGTCCACACACGCCTGTGCACACACACGCCACCACCCCCTTTTTCCCCCACCACCGCTGCAGTGTGAGGCCCAGGTGGACGTGGCCCAGTTCTGCCTGAGTTAGGACTGACTCACTGCACAGTCACGGCCCTCATTTCAATACAAAAAGGGAGAGAATAGCTTTGCTGATTGGTTCCTTCCCGAGTACTGCAGTGGAAGCAGCTGAGTTTTCAGTCCTTTAAATGGAGTCCTTTAAGCCCATCCAGCCTTCTTTGCTCACGACTGGTCTTTGCGTGCGTGTGCATTTGAAGGGAGCCGGAGGAGACGCAGTCCATGAAACAGCTCTGTTCAGGTTGCGGCTGTGGGAGCTCGATTTGCTGAAGTGCCAGGTGTTGTGGGGCTTTGGGGCCCATCTTGTGGGCCTCTGGTGGGGAGGGGATTGCAGCTGCTCCTGGGGACAGTGACCGGAGTGGGGTGAGGCGGGAGGGTGCTCCTCTAACAGCCGTGAATGTCCCTGCTTTCCCATCTCTCCAGGGGAGGGATTTAGGGACCTCAGTATCAGTGGCGAGTTGTGGTTTTCCGCATCCTGGTTCTTCACCGGAATCACGTCCCCAAATGTCTTCCGCCGAATCTGGTGACCTTGAGAGGGTACAGTGTACTTGGCAGTGGAAATACAGCCATGAACAAGACAAAGTCCCTCTTCTCCTGAAGTGAGCTTCCTTTCCAGGGTATCTAGGAAGTGCTGTCTGTGAGAATATCCCAATACTTCCAGGCACAGCCCTGATCTCAGATTGGAGCTCCCTGGGGTGCAAGACCCTGAAAGGCCATCTAGTCAAGTTGGACCACAGTCAGATTGGTGGGGAGGGGCCCCTTCCTAGGGAGGGCTTCACAGAGCCCCCTCGCTGATGGAATGTAACTGTGGCCCACCCTACGCAGGGCCGTACATCCAGCCTGGGGCCTCAAGGCACAGTTTAGCGCATTTGTAACAGCTGACTTGTGTGAGGTCGTTACAGTGCCAGGAACTGTACTTAGACCCCGTAGCTGTTGTATCTAGAGAAGGTTCAACAGTTCTGTGGGGGAAATACTGTTATCATTTCATTTTACAGTTCAGAAAACACGGCCGAGCGAGGTGAGGTTAAGCTGCACACAGCCAGGGAGTGGTGGAGCCAAACTCAGAACCGGATCTGTTTGACTCCAAAGCCTGTCCTCTTAGTCGCTTAACCACCATGCCTGTGTTTCACCACCTGCGGCCCTGACCGCCCACATCAGAACCCCAGCTCGTGTTTAGTCATATCGTCATCCCCATATGCCTTTTTCTCTTGTTCCACAAGTTCTTGAGAAGAGTTCTCTCAGTCTGGTGTGGAGAGGGGTGTGTGTATTCTGAAGAAGTTCTCCCTCAGCCCCCTGACCCTTTGTCCGCTTTTCTTATTGATTTACAGGAGCTCTTTGTATATCGGGGACATTCCATTTATCATGTATGTTGCAAATGTTTTTCTCTCCCGGGATGATTGTGATACACCCACGTGCCCATCACCCTTGCTGAGAGCGACTGGCCCCCGGGGGACAGAGTGTACCCAGGTGTTAATGATGCAAGAGCTGGGCACAGGGAGGGGCAGAGCCTTAGAGACCTAGCTCTGCCCCCCACCACCACGTTCCACAGTCCCCTTGGCACGTGGCCTCACTGGGGTGTCTTGTGTGCCGTTGTTTCTCTGTCCGCCTCCCCTTCCCCCCGCCCCAGTGGCAGCTTGGTAGTCCATCCACACCCGTCTGGCATCC
Source organism: Leucopleurus acutus (assembly GCF_964270905.1). Classification (NCBI taxonomy): domain Eukaryota; kingdom Metazoa; phylum Chordata; class Mammalia; order Artiodactyla; family Delphinidae; genus Leucopleurus; species Leucopleurus acutus. The sequence continues at coordinate 13,681,735 of NC_139162.1, read as the reverse complement.
TCAGATTGTCTCTGCTTTACCTTATTCAGGAGAAGAGGCTGTTTCCTCAGTACCGCCTGCTCTTTGCAGACTTTATCTGAAAATCTCTTTTGTCAGAAAGAATTTGCAGGTGTCAAATTAATATTCTTGGCACTGGAGTAGAAATCCTCCCATTAGCTGGAGATCCAATGACTTGTTTTTAAGTGAAAATGCAACCCCAATTCAACAGCGCAGAATGCATGGCACGTGCACAGAGCTTCCTGCTGGACCCTGGTGGGAGGTGGGGCTGCTTCTTCCCCTGCCCGGAAGATGCCAGTTGTCGGCTGCCTCCCGAGCCTGCAGCTGCCGGGGCGGGCTCTGCCTGTGAGCCCCCAGAGGACAGGTCTTCTCCATGTTCCTGGTGGTGCGGCTGGCTCAGTTGCAGGGGGGTGGGGGGAGGGGTGGCTCGGTGATTCCTCATCCTCATCTTACTCTCAAGCACAACTTGCCTCCTAACCTGGATTTAAAATCCTCAGTGGGTGGGGGGAGGACTTCCCTGGCAGTCCAGTGGCCAAGACTCCTCGTTTCCACTGCAGGGGCTGTGGGTTCCATCCCTGGTCAGGGAACTAAGATGCCATGCGGCACAGCCAAAAAAAAAAAAAAAAAATCCTCAGGGGGTAATGGTGGGTACGTATCATTATACATGTGTCCAAACCCACTGAATGTACAACACCATGAGTGGACCCTCATGTCAGCTGTGGACTTCAGGGGATATTGATGTGTCAGCGTAGGTTCATCGATCGTAACAGATGCTCTGCCGTGGTGAGGAAGACTGATAAGGGGGAGGCTGTGCGCATGCAGGGGCAAGAGGTATGTGGGAAATCTCTGTACCTTCTGCTCAGTATTGCTGTGAACCTAAAACTTCTCAAAAAAATAAAATCTATTTTAAAGAAAGAAATATGTAGAATTAAAAATAAAAAGTCTCAGTCTCAGAAGAGACCTGGAAGGATGTCTGGTGCCCCTCCAAGGGAATGTAGCATCCCAGACAGCCAGCCACCAGACCTGAGCTCGAATCACAGGAGCTCTAACCCCTCCTCACCATGGACCATGGGCAAGAGCCTAACCGCTCCAGCCTGCGCAAAGGGCCATGATGTCTGGACATGCCTCATAGACCACTGTTTAAAGGGACAGAGTAAAGCTCCTGGTCCGATCCTGGCCCTTCCTAACAACCTGTGCATCACCCCAAGTTCTTCAGGGGAAATTGGCATTTCGCTCTGTTGAACTCTTCTGCCCAGGAGCAGGGCTTGTCCCCATTTGAGTCATCTTGTAAAGCTTCGAGGTCTTTTTTGTAGGTCTTATTCATTATGAAGTTTACTTTCAGTATTTAAAATTTTGTTGTGACTTTGAGGGGCACTCCTTTCCGGTAATATTTTTTCCCGAGTGACAGTGCAGCCCGGTGGCCAGGCTGTCCAGGAGTCTGGTCCTGACTCTGCCACTTAATAGTTGGTTGGGGGATTCCCTGGCAGTCCAGTTGGTTAGGACTCTGCGCTTCCACTGTAGGGGGCACAGGTTCTATCCCTAGTCGGGAACTTAGATCCCCCATGCCGCATGGTGGGGCCAAAAAAAAAAAAAGGTTGGTTGCCCTTGAGCAAATTACATAGCCTCTCTGAGCCCGCTTTTCTTATCTGAAAACCGAAAGTAATGGTGGAACCACCCACCCAGGTTGTTGTGAGGATTAAATGAGATCGAGAATGTCAAATGCTCAGCACAAGACGCAGCACATGTAAACACGTGGTAAACGTTAGCTCCTCCGACGCTGGTTATAATTTCTGTGAAAATGGCAGAGACACACACTGAAATCAGGAAGATGGGCTCCACGTTTGCCCCACGTCCTTCCTGCCTCAGTTTCAGCAGCAGAAGCTGGAATGGAAGCAGGTCTCTGTCCTGTTTCCCTGTCTGTCTCTAGGACCACACAGGCCCTTTGCAGATGTCCAGAGTAGGTGGGGCTGTTGGGGGTTCATCGTCCATTTCCAGGTCACAGAAAAACCAAGAGGAAGGCAGCAGGACCGGTACCCCATCCTGTGCTTTCTCCCCCTCTATCAGCAGCCCTGAGATAGCGCTGCCCAGAGCGGGGAGCCCATCGTCAGTGGGCTGTGTTGTAGTGTCGCCGGTGGAGGGGCTCCCAGCTGGCTGCCCCGGGTCCAAGGGAAGGAGGAGAAATGCCATCCGCAGCAGAGAACCTGCACTGGGGCCTCTCACTGCCACAGCTTCTTGCTGATTCCATTGAGATCCAGAGGGGCACACCTCCTGGGGCCACCAGAGGCAGCCTCCCAGAGGCTTCTCAACATCTCGGAGCTGGGGTGTCCCTAACACCTTAGAGCAGACATTCTCAATCAGTAGAAGTCCCCCCCTCTTTCCCCTCCCCTAGTTGCAAAGTAACTATGAAGAGAAATTGTGGATGGAAGTTTATGGCTTATGTGTTCAAATTCTAGAAAATTTGGAAGGTAGGTTAGTGAGGGCATTACTCATGGCAGTGGTAGAGTTTCTAACTCCGGAATCCACTAACTGCATGGAGAGTGTGGTCTGGCTGTCACACCCAGTGGGATATACAGCCATGACTAGGAGGCCAGAATAATGGGGGGATAGTTAGACGGGTCTAAGAAGTGATCTGGGGGCATCTACCAAAGGTACTTAAAGTCCCCCATGGGAGCAATGATGTACCCCAGTCCAGAGTAGCCCAGTGCCTTTCCTGTCCTCTACCCCATGGTACATCCCAGAAGTGTCCAGACCCGTGGGTGGGAGTGCAAGAGCTGCCCCGCCCTCTGCTGAGTCCTGAGGGAAGGGGGGGCCGTCAGCTCTTCTCTCTGGTGCGAGACTTGGCCCATCAACCCACTCTGTCTTGGGGCACTCGGACCCTCACCAGCAGGGGTGTTATCAGGGAACAGACACGACTATATTTGAGGGTGGTGGGCTTTGGGGGACAGGGAGAGGATTTCATTTGTTTTCATGGTCCAGATCCCAGGAGAAATGGAGCAGGAGATGTTCTCAAATCTCTCAAAAGAGAGAGCTCTGCGGGGCTACGCTGAGTCGCCCCAAAGAGAAACGGGCCGAGGCCGGTATAAGGGATGGGCAGAGTGGCTCTGGGATTGTGCTGTGACTGTTGCCACTGCGGCTGCTGACTGGAGGTCTGAGCCCAGTCCCCCGGCGCAGACTTGGGGCGAGGCTGCCTTTGGCTTCTTCTGCCTTGGGAAGCGGCAGCCATGCTGTCCCATCATGTCCCTTTCCCTCTCCATCCCTCATCCCACCCGGTCCACGAAAGCACTCCCTCAACTTTTCCTCTCCCCAGGAGCCCTTGTCACTATGGTCTGGTGGGGTCGGCCAGTTGGGCCCAGGGATTCATCTCTCTGCTGTAAAGGGATTTAGCTGGTGGCAACAGAGCCTTCCGCATTGGGGGAGGCCCCAAACCCAAGAGCTGTGCCCTGCGGGTGGTGGGGAGGCGCCAGTCCCTATGGGTTCCTCTTCTGACTCACGTTCCAGCATGACGGGCTGTGCTCTCCTGCCCTTGGGAAGGAGGGCCTTCTGTTGGAAATTGGCCATCCCTCAGCATCTGCCCCAGAAATGAGGGCTGCCACTTATTTAGAGGCCCCTGTAAGTGACAGCAGCTTAGAGAGCCAGTGATGGCCTGTCCGACGCCCCCAGCACTGGCATCCTTTGGAAACCGTGCTGGTTGCTGTGTGCCGGACGCCACGTGTCTGGGAGAAGGAGAGGCAGAAACCAGTTTATGGGGTAGTTGCGCTGGTCAGAGTGCATCGCATCTGTTGCCTTAAGGAATCTGCCTGGTGATCTTGGAGTGGTTTTCATTATCCCCAGTTTGACATAAGACGAAATTCAGGCGTGAGGACGATAACTTGCCCAAGGTCACACTGCCAGGAGCCAGAATTGGAAGTCAGCTCTGTCTGATTGCAGAACATCTAAAACCCCGCAGGTCTGACCTCGCTGCACAGCGGGAGTGCCGCCGGGATGGGGTGCGCTTTATTCTTCCGTCTGGACACACCTGACTTTGACCTGCCCCATCGGGCTGCCCTGGGGCTGCTCACCCACCCAGGGCCCCATCCAGAAGGAATGGGCCAGTGGCAGGGACGGCTGAGGGGCGGTGTGGAAGCAGCCTGGGTGGAGAGCAGGAGGACAGGCCTCTGCTCCACGCTGCCCACTCTCCCGTGGGACCGGGCAAGTCCACGGCATCTCCTCACCTCCATTTCCCTCCCTAAATTGAGGTTGGACTGGATTGTGTTAGTCCCTTCCAGCTCTGACTTTGTGTGGTCCTGACTCCACTGCCTGGAATACTAATGCGGCCTGCTCAAAAGTGGACAGTCTTCTGTAAGAATGGGGCTTGTTTTTCCTTCTCATATCCTTGCCTCAGTTTTTATTTCACTCCAATTTTCATTCCATCCACTCTCCAAAACAAACAAAAACAACCCCTCCACCACCCACCACCCCCCGCTTCAATTTCGAAGATTTCTTTATAGTCAGATCACACGATCAGGTCAGATGCCAGCCCGGAGAACCGAGGGGTGAGATGTCAGGGGCCAAGAACTTGCTTCCTCTCGCCGAGAGCCCACCTCACATGGAGAGATGAGCTGGGCCACAGCACAGACAGCCAGAACAAGGAAGGTGTGGACCCTCTCCTGCTGCAGCCTTCGGGGGGCTGGTCCACTCAGCTCTCCCTGGGGCTGACCCTGCGGCTTCCGTTGGAGGCTTTGGAGAGGAAATGAGAGGAGGGGAAGTAATGAGCAGGGAGAAAAGCTGTGGCCAGCAAGGCAGAGACACAGGGCTCTAGTCACAAGCCACAGGGACAGGTGGCCCCAGGCCCCCACGGCCCAGCAGAGGCACTGGCCGTCAGCGCTAGAGGTCCTGGGAGGTCTTCTGCAGTGAGCCCTTGACGCAGACGATTGCCGTGGAGGGGGCAGGGGAGAGGGGCGCGTGGTCTCAGTCCCAGAATTGAGCCTATGGGGAGGCCTGCTGCTCTCATCCTTCCACATCTCTGCACTGTGTGCTTTCACTGCCCCGCGTCAGCCTCCCTCAGGTAAGGGGGTACCCACAGTACTCGCCATCGGCCTCCATCACCTGCTCTAGGAAGGCAGGTTTGTGTGCCGGGAGGGTTTTCAGTCTTCATCTCTGTCTGGATTCCCTCCACTGATGGGCAAGTGAGGACCCAGAGCTGCACCGTAACTGGAGCACCTGAGTTGGGCAGGGGCCTCCTGGTGAAGGCGAGGGTGGACTGAGAAGGGCAGATGAGGGGAGGTTTGCTTTCCCGAAGTAGGGCTGGGCGGCACAGGAGGGAGTCCACAAAGGGGAGCTGGTTGCGAACCGTCTTACCCTGGACAGGGCTGGGGGCTCCCAGAGAGCCGAGCTACAGGCCGACTGGCCTCCAGGGATGAGCAGACCACCTGCCGCAGCCCATCTCTCCTTGAACTCAGGAAGTGATCAGTCACCTCACCTAGAAAGGTCAAAGTCCAACAACCCAACAGAAGTGCCCCAGGGAGCCACGCACACCAGGGCCACTGTCAGAATCCTCTGGAGCTTTAGTTTTTTAATAGGTAGGTTGTTTGTTTTGGCTGCACCGCGTCTTAGTTTCAGCATGAGGGATCTTCGTTGCAGCATGCAGGATCTTTAGTTGTGGCACACGGGCTTCTTAGTTGCAGTGGGCGCGTGGGATCTAGTTCCCCGACCAGGGATCGAACCCAGGCCCCTTCAATTGGGAGCGCAGAGTCTTACCCACTGGACCACCAGGGACCCCTCTCTGGAGCTTTTTAAAATCCGGCTGTTTGGGCCTCAGCACAGACCGCCTGAATTGTTCTCTGAGGTACAGCCTCGTGGCCTGGGTGCTGGTATTCTCCACAACCCGCAACGATTTTGATGCTTGTCTCTGGTTGAGAACAGATCAGCCTAAGATCCTATTGGGAGGCTAGGGGCCAGGCCCCTAGCTCTCAGCCCTGATGCCCTCTCTCCATAGCCCTTGTGGTGGTGGCCAGGTCAGGGGCCCTGTTTTTACCCGCACCCCCACCCCACTTGCAGCATCTTCAGAAGTCAAAATTTCTCCCAAGATGTGTGTCGATTTCTTCTCCTCCAGAGATGGCCAAAGCTGAATCAACTAAATTTCCCTGACATCTTCCTGTTGGCAGTTTGCAAGGCCCAGGGACGGGGCGGGGAGTTCTGGTTGCTAGAGATGCTGAGGACAGGAAGTGTACCTAACGCTCGCTCCACGCCAGACCTGTGCTGGGCATCACCCAGCAGGCGTGGTCTTAGTCCGTCTCCACAGCAGCCCCTCGAGGGTGCGTTCTGCTGTGTCCCCACTTTACTAAAGTGGAAACAGACTCAGGGAAGTGAAGTAACTAGGTCAGGATCTCGGCTTGATGCTCCGTGAATCCACGAGGCCTTATTTGTCACGTACGCCACCCACTCCTGCTCATCAAGGCCAGCCAGGTCCCCGTCTGTGTCATCATAGCACCCTATGCCCTCAGACCCTCTCACAGCCCTTGTCACACTCTATGAGGACAGAGGCTGTGTCCAGCACATAGGAGGTGCCCAGACACGTTTCATGAGCAAGTGAAGAGACGGGGTGGGGCAGGTGGTGAGCTGGCCCCACTGCGGCCTGCCCCACCCTCCTCCCTCCCTTGCTGGGGCCTGGTTCTGCCTCCTCGGACCAGAGCTGAGTGGCTTGCAAGCACGCTGAGATTAATTGGAGACCTGGTAGCGGGCAGGAGACCGGGCAGCCCCACACCGCTCTCCTGGTTGCCATGGACTGGTGCCCCGGAGACAGCGGCCCCTCGGCTCATTGCCTGGTAACTGAGCTATAACAGGGTGCGCGCTGCTCCCGAGCTGCCCGCAGCGTGGCCGGCCCCTTGCCTGTTCCCTGTCTGGCTCGTGGGGAGAATTTGCCTGCTGGAGGTGCACCTACCGGTCAGGGCCTCTGGGATGCAAGTGAGCGATGGCTGGCTTCAGCAGGAAGCCCTGGGAGTGGGAGAGAAGGGGTGGCGGGGGCGGGGGGGACTGGTCTCCAAGTTGTCTCACCCCAGGCTGGCCTTTCCCTCCTCTCCCCTCAGAGGGATGGAGGCTGGAAGGCTTTAGGCTGCCAGAACCCACACTGTGCTGTCACTGTGGAACTTAATAAGCAGTAGGTGCTGGCCTTTGGCATGTATGGCACATTTCAAACTTCACTAGAAGCAGAAGAGAAGGAAGAAAGAAAAGAAAGCAATCTTGATTCCTAAGGGCATGCTTCAAAGTCAGGCAACAAACCAAGATATAATCCTTTTTTTTTTTTTTAAGTTGATTTTGCTTTACCAAGCCATACAAGGCTTTAATCTGCGTAGTTTGCTCAGTGGGAAAATAGGTCTAAGCCTAAGCAGTCCTTCTCCCCCACCCCGAAATCTAAGTGTTCTTTTTGGCAGTGCTTTCCTTGCTTGTTGCAGAAGGCACGGCTGCAGGGCTGCGGGACCCGCCTCCCAAGAGTGCTGGGCATGGCCTGCTCTGACCCCGTTGCAGCGGAAAGCTTTTCTGGGAAAACCGCTCCCTCCTGGGCTGGGTTGCGCTGGGCCAGGCTGGAGCCTGGTCGCTGCTTCCTCCAGCCTAGGTTTGCTCTGTGCCCAGGGCAGGGGCTTCCAGCCCCAGTGCCGACTAGTGCCAGGTGCCGTCACCTAGAGCTCCATAGTTTGACTGCTGCGGGGCCTGTGGAGATCCTTTGACCTTCCCTCAGCTCCCCCAGGGGACCCTTCCTGGGGACGGCAGCCTGTGTTCCTAGAGTCAGTTCTCTGGCTGATTCCACCAGCCACAGAAGCCATTCTGTAGGTATCAGGAACTCAAGAGGCCTTGGCCTGCTGGGCTGTACCCACTGTGAAGGGAGGGGACAGGCTTCTGTGTGGAAGGAAGCAGAAGGCCCCAAGGCTTCCTGTGGATGCCTGGCCTCGGTGCCTCTTCATTTACTCTTAGCTCCAGTTCCCTAGAGTAAGGAGTGGCCTGACCTGATCCAGCTCTAGGCATGGCCCTGCAGCCCCACTGCTCTGGACAGAGGCATCAGATGGCAGTGGCCCGCAGACCTCAGCCTCCAGGACCTTCAGCCTGAATTCACCTCTCCCACCAGCCCGAGTGCATCACTTGGAAACACTCTTGCGGCCTCCTCCTGGCTGGAACTGGAAAGGGCCCACCCTGGAGATTTCCTTCCCTCCTCGTGGGACTGGAAGGCTGAGCCAGTTGACATCTGGGGCCTAATCAGCTGACCAGTGGCCTAGCCAAACTTTGGAGAAAGCTTCTTAGAGATAAGTGGGTAGAGAGATGGGAGGCTTTTCCAGCCATCCCCTTGGCAGAAGCTGTCCAGAAGCATCCATCTTCCATCTCCTGCCTGGCACTGCAGGTCAGTGAGAATCTATTCAGTATGTGCTGAGGGCTTCATCTGGGGCTTCATGTTCAAGAGTCTTGGTAGGAGGAGAGGACGGGCCTGCAAGCCTAGGGAAAGCCTTGACCTTGCAAAGCTCGGGGTCTCCAGCTATTCCCAAGGTGGCGAAGGACCAACAGGAACGCGTCGCGGAGAGGGGAGGGGGCCTTCCGCCCCGAGCGGTTTTCCAGGGCTGGTCTGTGGACAAGGTGTTGGGACAGAGAGCGCCTGGATGGACCAAAAAGGGAAGGAGGGAGCAGTCACCATCCGGGAGACTGTCCTTGGCCTACTGGAATGCAGGGGGTGACAGCCTGCCGTGGCCCATCCAGACAATGACTCCCTTCCCACACTGAACTGTGCCCTTAGCTGCTGTCAGGTCACCTCCTAGAAGGAAGGCCTTTCTCAGGAGTCCCGTGGCTTCCTTACTTTGCTCCCCAAGCCACGGAGGGTGTGACACCCCTTCCCCCTCACCTCTGCCACCTTCCCCTCAGAGTTGCTTTGTCAAATGTTTTCCTTACCCAGTTGCCACCGACCCTTTCACTTCATCGATGGCCAGCTCACTCGGGGACCAGGGACCAGCTGATGTGCCTTCCCCACCCCCCCCAGCCCGTTGCCATGGTGACGGCAGGCACTCCTCCTCCTGCAGAATATTGCTTTCTTGTAACCTTTTTCCCTCCCTCTCTTTCCCCCCTTCTTTCTCTCACACAGAAAGAAAGCACAAGTGTTTTATATTCATTCAGCGAAAAGCTGTGTAGTGCATACTAATTGGTGTGGCTTCCTCCTGCTTCTTTGAGCCTTTCCCGTCCTCAGAGCCAGGACCACAGGCCAGCGCAGGCATGGGCCCAGCCGGCCCGCTCTCTGGAAGGGGGACTGGCTCTGCGTTTCTAGAGGCCGAGCAGTGCGTTTATAGCTCTCAGCCTTTTGTCCAGGCCGTGAGCGTGATCAAGGCTGCTGAGATCACCGTGTCCTCCCCGAGCTTCCTGTCCTCAAGCCAAGGGCTGCGAGGTCTCCAGGGGAGTAGAGCACTAACACCCTGGCTGGCACAGAGACTCAAAGCCAGGTCCAGCTGGAGGGTGGCTCCTCTGTGGTCTCTGTTGCTCTGTCCCAGGCCCCCTGTTGGTGTTGCCCCCTGGAGCCTCTCCTCACTCCCCAGGCAGAGGCAGAGTCCCGGCCTCGGCCTGCATCAGGGTTGTGGTTCCGTAGCCTCAAGTCCAGCACCTGGACTGAGTGGTTTTGCTGCTTGGCTGGGGGAGAGCCAGTGGCTGGACTTGATGGGCCTCGGAACCAGGAGCGGCTCCCCGCCAGCTCCCCACTCTGCTCTTCAGGCAATTCCTTGCCCTCCATTTTGATAGCCCCTCTCAAGCCCCTTGCTCTGGAGGCTGAAGGTGATGATGGTGTGTTCTCTGACTCCCACTTAAAGGGGGCTCCCACTGTACGGGACAGGAAGGACGCTGTGTGTGCGCGCATGTGTGTGTGTACAGCAGACAGTGGGGCTGTCTGTTGGCTCTAGCCCCCTGGGGACCAGAGACAGATCTTGAGGCGTGGCCGGGATCACTGAAGGAACCTGTAGACGACATTTCCAGCTTTAATTGTACAATTGAAGTGTAATTTGCATTCATTTGCCATTTGGTGTTAAACTTTCTAAAATAAGAGAATTCAAAATGCGAAGTGAGAAATGAGAATTCAAAATGCAGCTTTGCTGGCTGTGCTCTCCAGTGGGGCAGGAGGAGGTGTACAGAGATGGGCGCTGCAGACTCTCTTTGGTGCAGAGATGAAATCTGAAGGCCTCGATGTGTGCGCCGCTGTTCCTGCCCAGTCCCTGATCCAGGGCCACTGACCAAGCTCGGCTGTGGCACCAAAAATCTCAGCACAGAAGTAGTACGTGAAGCATCTCCTGTAATCTTCACAACAACCTTGCAAGGACGAGTCCCCATTGGCACATATGAGGAAACTGAGCCCCCCATATCACCTGCAAAACCAAGTTCAGACCTGCCTCTTTGCCTGGGTCCTAGTTCTTTTTTTTTTTTTTTTTTTTTTTTGCGGTACGCGGGCCTCTCGCTGTTGTGGCCTCTGCTGTTGCAGAGCACAGGCTCCGGACGCGCAGGCTCAGCGACCATGGCTCACGGGCCCAGCCGCTTCGCGGCATGTGAGATCTTCCCGGACCAGGGCACGAACCCGTGTCCCCTGCATCGGCAGGTGGACTCTCAACCACTGCGCCACCAGGGAAGCCCCAGGGTCCTAGTTCTTGATGACCTGCTCCTGCCTGTGGCTTCTGCCTGATCTCTGCACCAGCCCCACACCCCACTCCGGAGCTGGGCCGAAGCCTAGTTTCCTGGAATGTGCCACAGGGTCTGGCCCTGTATCCATGAAAGGCTTCTGCTAGTTAAGAGAACGCTTTGCGTGCCTTCCTCTAACCCCTGGTTCCCAGGCAAACTGGGGCTCAGGTACTTTCGAAGCCTCCCAGCCCCCCTCAGGCCGAGCTGCTGGCTCCCGTTGCACAGGCGCTGCCTTATCAGTGCGTCAGGACCGCCCGTCTCCCCCAAGGTCACTCTGGTCCGAGGCAGGACCCAGTTCAGCCTTGCAGCCTTGCATCTCCTCCAACCAGCACAGGCCCCGGCAGTAGATGCTGGGGGATGGAGGGAGGGTTGTTCACTGGTCTACTGGTGATGTTCACTGGTCCAGGGTCAGGTGGCTGAAGAGCAGGGTCAAGATTGGAAGTCAGGGGGACTCCCATGGTGGCGCAGTGGTTAAGAATCCGCCTGCCAATGCAGGGGACATGGGTTCGAGCCCTGGTCCAGGAAGATCCCACATGCCGCGGAGCAGCTAAGCCCGTATGCCACAACTACTGAGCCTGCTCTCTAGAGCCCGCGAGCCACAACTACTGGGCCCACGTGCCACAACTACTGAAGCCCACGCGCCACAACTACTGAAGCCTGTGCGCCTAGAGCCTGTGCTCTGCAGCAAGAGAAGCCACATGATGAGAAGCCTGCGCGCCGCAACGAAGAGTAGCCCCCGCTTACTACAGCTAGAGAAAGCCTGGGCGCAGCAACAAAGACACAACACAGCCAAAAATAAAAGAAATATCCAATTCAGTGGGTTTTGGTATATATACAAGGTTCTGCAACCATCACCACTGTCTAACTCCAAAACATTTTCATCATCGTACAAACAGCCTGGGAGTAGCCTTATTTTGACTATAGTCACCACGTTCCATGGCTGGCCTGTCGAGCCACACACAGCCCACCCACCAGGGCCCGTCCGCCGGTGCTCTGCGTCACTTCCCCTGGTTCAGGACTGAAGCCCTTGGTTGCCGTGGTAGTTCTTGGCCTGGGCTCAGGCACAGTCATCCATCTATTGGATGGTGCCTGTTGGGCATCCACTGGGTGCTAGAGATAGTCTTGCGGGTACACATGTGCTAGGACAGGCACAGTCCCTCTTCAGAGCACAGAGATGAGTGGGGAGCAGAAAAGGGTGGGCAGCCCTGCCTGCAGTGTGGCAAGGGCTCTGCTGGAGGAGCTGGGACAGGTGAGTTACCGAGTTGCGCACACACACACACGCACACGCGCACACACACACACACAAACAGGGTGCCCTACCCCCACCCTGGTGAGGCACCACCCTGCTTGCCGTTGATGCCAGGTGAGGAGCTGGAGGAGATGGGTGCTGTGCAAGGGGAGACAGTCTCTAAAGGTACAAGGGCTTTTTGGATTGTGGGGTCTCCCCTGGGGACCTCTCACATCTTCGTATGAATGTTGCAGAGGTAGCCGAGAACCGAACCTTGTGTCTAGAAGTTGGAAACTCCTCCGTCCTGGAGACCAGAATTACACCCCAAATGTGGCAGGTGGCCTGGGGTCACCTCTGTAGTAGGATCTGCCCTGTGGCCTGGTGGTGGGCTGGGCCGTGGCCGGCACCCCCAGGAGTGTGGCCTGGAGGGCACTGTTGGACCCTTGCACAGGTCGACATCGAGGCCTGGCCAGCCCCGGAGCCGTGGGGCACACACCGCACAGACTGCACCCTGGGGACCATTTAAAATATACAAGAGGAGTGGTCATGGGAGAGCTGACTCCCGGGCCTTGACTCCGGCTTCCTTCCTGCACTTGCCCCCGTCCACTGCCTGTCTGTGCTCTCCTCGGTCCACGTCCTTTGCAGAACCCTCTGAGTACTGTTAGAGCCACAGTCTTGGCAGCTCTCAGCAGCCCCGTCGCCCTCTGCAGACCCCTTCCCACCCCCTGGAGGGAGCTCTCCGTCTCCAACCACAGCTCAGCATGGAGGTCCTTGTCCCTCATCCTCTGCTTTTCTCCCCCAGGTTATTCTGAAGGATCTGGAGGTATTGGCAGAAATTGCTTCCTCCCCCGCAGGCCAGATGGATGACCCAGGCCCCCTCGATGGCCCTGACCTCCGGGTCAGCCACTCAGAGCTCCAGGTGCCCACCCCTGGCAGAGCTGGCCTACTGAAGACTCCTGGTGAGTCCTTCCCGGAGGGTTGCAGCCTCGGGGACCCTGGGAATGGCAGTGCTCAGTCTTGTCCTGGACCGGCTGGCCTTTGGGTTGTCCCTCTTTCCGCACCCTCCTGCCTCATACTACAGCAGCCCTCCACCCCTGTAAGAGACCTTCACAGCCCTTTTTCCTCATCTCCCTGCAAGTCTCGGGCTTTTGGGCCTTTGGCTAAATATAAAACCATCCGGGTCAGCTGACTGTCTCTTTCCCTGGGGTGGCGTCTCCCAGTCAGGAATCAAGGGGCTTTGGAGTCTTGGGTGTCACAGGTGGAAGACTAGGCAGCCGCTCCCTTCCTCATCGAGAAGCTAAAAATAACATGGCAGCAGCCCAGGCCGGAGAGCAGATAATTCAGACAGGAAGTTCCCGGGCAGTCCTTCAACGTAAAGGTGGCCGTGGCACTCCTGGAGCTCAACCCTCAGCGTCCTTCCAGACAGCAGGTGGCTCTTCTCCCTGGGCCTGTGTGACTCCCAGGTCCTCCCTCCCAGGCAGATGCCTCTTCCCTCCAGTGACACAATCCTGGAAAATGCCCAGGGATGCGACTTGGAAGGAAAGTACCCAGCGAATCTTGGGCATTTGCCCAAGTCCCCTGAGCAGCTCTTGACATCTTTGTCCCCTGAGCAGCTCTTGACATCCAGATACAAGGTCCTAGACCTCCTTTGATGCAGAAGCCAAGAGTCAAATAGATCTGGGGCCTTTCAGTGGCAGCTTCCCTCCTGCAGCCCCACCATACTGGTCCCAGAAGGCGTCCCGGTACTCGGCCCTGAGGACACCTGCTTGGTGGAATTGGAGGTGACCCCAGGGCTGCCATTCAATCACAGAACACCCATGCATTAAAGACATCTGCCTGATGAAACTTGAATTGAAGCCCCTGCAGTGGGGTGTCACATAGGACCCCAGGCTTCAGGCTACCGCCACTGTGCACACTCTTGGGCCTGCAGCTGGTCCCAAGTTTCCAGCTGTTTCTGACCAAAGCAAGGAAGGAGTAAGGGGCTCTAGCAGCAGCCCAGCTTCCTTCTCTCATTTCACAGGACACGGTGGTTTCCCTGCCTGTGAGCCGTTTCCTCTGGGCAGTCAGAGGCCACGGCCGGGAGGCTCCCACGTCCTGACCAGGAGACCCCTAGGGAGGAGATTCCTACCCTTTGTCCCACAGTTCAGCAGTCCATTCTTCATCCTGTGTCCCCATGTCAGCACTTGGGCGTCAGCCTGAAGTCTCTGGATGGGAGGCAGGAGTGCCAGAGGTTGAGTGTGAGGCCAAGCCTCGCCGCAGGGGTGGGACAAAAGGGGGAAGAGCAGCAGCTGAGGGAGGGGTTCCCACCGGTGCGGCCAGGCCCCCAGATCTCCCTGCCCAGGAAGCAGTTAGCACGCATCCTCAGGGGGAGAAGCTGAGGCAGCATAGCCTCGGGCAGGGGACACCTTGTTCTCCCGGGACTGTCTGTGATCTGTCCCTCCATCTGTAGGGTATGTTTTCTCTTCCTCCCGGGCACAGAGAAGCCGATGACTGTGGAACGCTTACTGGCTAGTGGAGATGGGCCAGAAAACAGCCATGAACAGCTCGGGTCTGTGTTGGAGAGGGCCTGGTCCAGGGAGTTCCGGCAGCAAGCCCTCCACTGCTGGGGAGCAGGGGCTGAAAGGGACTTGGAGGGCAAAGAGGTTGAACCCCAGCTCCTGGCCCTGTCAAGACAGGTGGGCCGCTAGGGAGGCCCAGGTGCTGAAGACGTGCCCCAGCTCACAAGGCTGTCAGACCGGCTCACATCAGCCAGGGCCTCACCCCGAATTCATAGAAAACAGCCGAGTATGCCAGATGGGAAGAAATTCCATCCTGGAAAGAGCACCAAGGAAGTGCCTGAAGCTAGTAATGCTTCCCTACTTCAAGGATACACAGTGCCATGGGCCCCGAGCTCTTAGCCTGAGACCTATGTGTGCCCTGCAGGGAGTGTGGGAACCACACATGCGTGCTGTCCATAGTTGACCCCAGATCTGTCCGACGGGTCCATGGTTTTAAAAGGTCAAGCTCAAGGCGGTAATAGAAGAGCATGGGAAGCCAGAGCTGTACCCTGTCCCCTCTCCCGCCTCAGCCACCTTGGGGAGGGCACACGCCAGGCCCCAAAGGCCCCAGAGCTGTTAGGATGGTAGGGGTGCTTGTGTGAGTCAGAAAGCACGCAGGAAGTGCGCGCTCATTCCCTGCGGCCGCTCTTTCTCCCATCGCTTCTCAGGCGTACGAGGGGTTTGTTCTGTCCGCTTCTGTCTGGCTGTGCACAGAGGCTGCGAGGCCAGCCCCTCTTCCTGTTCGGTCACTGCCTTCCTCTGCTCTCCAGGGCACAGCTCTGAGAACTTGCGGAGTGCAGAGCTGTGTCCCTTTAAGGTCGTTTGCCACCTTACCGCCACCCCACCCTCCCGTCCCTGTAAAGGCACTTTGGAAAGCCAGGGAGGCTGGGAGCCAAGCAAAGAGGAAACCAGTGGTGTTTGTAGGGAGCTAAGTGGCCCTGCCTTCCTGTCGGGTCTGTAAACTCGGAGGGTGCAGATTGAACGCAGCAGGAGCGGTAGGGAAGCCAGCCCATTACACGCCTGGATAGTTGCTGTGCTGGCCTAAAAGCGCCACAGGAATGGTCCCCAGGGCCACAGGCAGAGTTGTCCACAGGGGATTTTGCTCTCGCCTGGCCTAGCATGAACATCTCTGGCTCCAGCACAGAGCGGCAGGGGCAGAGGTGGTGGTCTCCCTCCCCCCACCACCCCACCCCGGCCTGCCCCTCTTCACTCCTGACCTTGGCAGAGCCCCGGGGCTGGGGAGAGGGCCACCTCTGGGGCAGTCAAGAGGGGAGCTGCCTGGGTGGGCGGCCCTGAGGGAAGCCTGTGGAAGGCTCCCTGTCTCCCTAACTTGTGTTTTGGTGATATGACACGAAAACAACCGGTTGGGTCCCCTGTGACTTGGCAACTTTTGTGCCTTCTCTGTGTGGCTCCACATGGCTGGGGCCCTGCCAGGCTCTGGGGAGAGGGGGTGGTGAGCCCCCTGGAGCAGGCCTGCAGTGGGCAGGCCCAGCAGGAGCAGGCAGGCTCTGGGCTGAGTCCGTCATTGGAGACGGGGCTGGACATCCTGCTGCACGAGAGGCAGGCCCCTGGGCCCCGCACCACAGCAGTGTGGCGATCTGGGACCAAAAGTCACCCCAGGACTGACGTTTGCCCCCAAAACCCAGTCTTCATGACCTTCCCTTCTGGCCACGGGGCCCATTCTTGGGATAAAGCAGCTCTTGTCAATGTGCCCTGCAGGGCTCGCTGGTCCCAGCTCTAAACACACGGGCAAAAATGAACGTTCTGATTCAGTTTCGTTGCTTATAGCCCGGCCTGGCGTGACCAAGTGCAGAAATAAATTCTAGAAGAAACGCGGGAAGCCATCCCTGGTAGTTTTGCCAATAGTAGCGGTGACTGTAGTATGCTGAGCTCTCATTTAGGACTGGGCACCGTTCTAAGCACTTCTCACGTCAGCTCACTGAACCCTCCCCGTGGATCAGCCCTTGACCCTTATGCCATCTCTGAGGAGGGCACTGCTGTCATTCCCACCTGGGCTGGGGGATCATGGCAGCAGTGGTGCTGGCCCGGGAGCCTGGCCTGAGAGCCTGCTCTCTTCACCTTCACACTCAGAAGACGGCAACACACGTGAACCCCACCCTGTCCAGCAGTGGTGGTGGAATCGGTGGTCCAGCTTCCTCCTCTGCGTGCTGGGCTGTGGCCTCAGCCTGGCAGTTTTGGGGGGTATCCCTCCTCTTCACAGCGACTTCAGGGACCCCATTCCAGCCTTAAGCCACTCAGCACCTCATTTCCTGCCCTTCTGCTGCCTCCCCCCTGGCCTGCCCTCTACTTCCTCCGGCCACAGCAGACCATTTCCCAGCCCACACACCCTTTTCGGGCGGCGTAAAAGCACTCGGGTGCTGGGGCAGCTCTGCGCTGCCTGTCTTGTGACCTTGGGCAAGTGTCCTGCCTCGGTGCCACCTCTCCTTCCTGTGTAGATCGGGTGATGGGCCCCTGGGGGGCTTTGTGAGCGCTTGCATGGAAGGAGGTAAGGTAAATGCCCTGTATGTGTAAAGTGCTGCCTTTGCTTCCATCCTTCTATGTTACGAGAGCTTACGCGTGCTCCAGGCCAGCTCAGATGGCTTCTCTTCCATACAGCTTTCTAGGATATCCCAGGCCAGACTCCTTTCTCACACTTTGTTCCTTCCACCAGTCACACTGTGGGGTTCGCATCTGTTTCCCCCCTGGCCGTGACCTCTTAGACCCCCTGAAAGTGCAGGTTATGCCAGCCTCAGCATCGCCTAGAGCTCATCAGAAATGCAGACACTGAGGCCCACCCCGGAGTCAGAATCGCATTCTGTCAGGATTGCTGGGTGACTTGTGTGCTCCTCAGTTTGAGAAGCACCAGCTCATACCGCAGGGGCCTGCTATACTCACCTCTGAACCCCCAGCGTCAGGCGCCCAGTAAGGGTCAGCACCCCTCTTTCAGAGTTTCTTAAATTGACAGAAGGAGCGGGTACCAGGACCGATCACCCAGTCCCCACTGTCGGGTCTGAGGCTCCCCTAGCACATCTGCCCAGGCCTTCACTTGTCCCCAGATGGAGAACCTGGCCCCCTTCAACCCAGGCCCCTTCCTGGTCTCTCCAGCGCCCCCTTGGCCCCAGTCCCTGCTCTCCCAGCAGGGGCAGCACGGCCCCTCTCCACCGCCACATCAGCTGGAAGGTCCTCCCAGGCCCTGCCCTGGCCCATCAGCTTATCTCTTGCTCCGAACCAGGCAACTGGAAAGCCTCCTGGATTTGGGTGACTGCCCAGGGCAGAGGACTCCCCGGCTTTTCCACAGAAAAGAAAGTTTCTGCCCTTTGGATTGGGTCCCGAGGGTGCCGTTGCTGCAACATCTCAACCACCCTTTTGTCCACACAGCCATAGGGTTTGGGCCCTCTACTCGGTGGACTCCACACCCCCTGAGACCCTGCTTCCCGAGTGGCCGGGGCCTCCCTGTCTCCCTGTTCTGCGTGTAGGCTCTCCCTTCCCTGCTTGTCCCCCTCGGTCCCATACCAGCCTCCCAGTCACTCAGCCCGCTCCTCGGAGCACTTCCTGTGCCAGGCATGGCGTCACGCTCCTAACCCCCGCGAGGTTCACAGATAGCTACCGGCCCAGAGAAGGTGTCACATCCTCAGGAGTGCCCTGCCAGTCAGCCACAGGACCTGCATCTGCGCCGGGTCCCCGGCACTTCCCCCTCCTCTCAGGGCAACGGAGCCAGATGCCCACTGGAGGTGCTGGCCAGGCACACGGCCCCAGCCCTCGGGGGAGGTAGCTGGGAGGGCTGGGAGCGGAGCGGGGACCCTGCTGGGCCCAGGCTGGGCGCCTGGTGTTTTTGCATCTGGTTTTGTTGAACTGTAACTCGCGTTGTGTATTGAGGCCAGAGCTATTTTTATCCTGACATGTGAGGCTCCTTCACGTCATAGCCGCAAAGCTCAATCCAAAACATCCCAGGGAAGGCTGTTTGTAAGACGTTCTGCAGATTCTCATGTCGCCACATCAGGTTTCACTTACTAACATCTGCAGGGCTGGCTCCCTGGCCGCCCACGCCCCGGCCTGGTTTTGTATACAGGGTGCTCCCAGCAGTATCTGTTGGCCCCTCGGCCAGCCAGTGGTCACGTGAACGTCCTGCCAGAGCCCACTCCTCTAAACCAGAAATGCCAGGCAGGCGGCACTGGGACTGGTCCTCGGCAGTAGGGAATGGAAATCCCGCTCTTCTCAGCCCCTCAAAGGGCGCCTCCCTCCTGAGACCCGTGTCCAGGTTGCTCCCAGCCCTCTCCTCACTTCCCCACCTCCTGGGGCCCCGGCCAGAACAGCTCCCCGACCGTCCGCGGCGGGCCTGGAAAACCGTGCTATCAGCAGTGTCTCCTGAGTCAAAGCCTCCCAGCCCTGTCGTCCCAGCAGATCCTCATGTTAGAGGGCGGGCCCTGACTCCGGGCGCCGGGCCCCTCTCTGGCTCTGCCCTGTCCTAATGGGCCGGCAGCATGTAGCCCCGGGCCCCTCCCGAGGGAGAGCTGAGCTCAGTGGCTTTTATGGGCTGCTGAGAAAGGAGGCCGATTCCCAGCCGAGCTTGTCAAGCACGCAGATGAGCGCGAGGCAGAGGCGGCCGGTGGAGGCGCTGTGAGCTCCCCACGGGGAGGAGCAGGCTGCGGTTGGGCAGAAATTAGTTCAGTTGAGAAAGGCTTGTCATTCCCTGTAGTAACACCCCTGGAGCGGGTTTGTTCTCTCTGCACCCCATCTCCTCCTCCCGTGCCTGCAACCTTGCCTGGAAACATCTCACAGGTTCCACCTCAAGCCAGCTGGGCCAGAAGGGCTGGTGAGTCAGAAAAGTGGCCGGTGGGGCCAATGGGAAACAGGATGGGAAGGACCGAATAGGCCCTCACCCTGTCCGTGGTGAGCACTGAGATGCGCCCCATCCTTGCCCGGCCCACCTGGCCAGTGTTGCCCTTCCCCCCGACCTCTCCTGCGGAGGCTTCTCTCAAGGGCAGTGGCCCTGACCAGAGCCCATTCTGGTGGGTGGGAGCCTGAAGGGCCACCGGCCTCAGGCAGCTCCCCCGAAGCTCCCACCCTCCTAGTCTCAGCCTCAGGAAGGCGCCCGGCACCCACTTCGGTTGCACCCGGCCTGCTGCTCCTCGTAGTGCTTAAGTGGAGCAGCGGAAGCTTCCTCAGTAACCACCGCACTGTGAGAATGGGAGGCACTCGACGTGGCTTCTCCCAGATGTGGCTCTGCCCCCCCTGCCTCCTAAGGGCCTCAGCTCCAGGGGCCACCATGCGGGCCTGGATGTAGAGAGTGGATTGTGGGGCCCAAAGCGGGCTGTGGCTGAGGAGAGCGGCGACATGTGCGGAGCAGCCCCAGGCCTTCTCTTCTGCCGGTCTTTCAGCTGAGGGGTGGCCAGATCTCCCTCCCTGAATGTGGGGGGTGGGGGAGGGGTCCCAGGCGATCCCCTCTCCTCACAGCCTCCCTGCCCCCCAGCAGAGGACTGTGAACTCGTCCCAGATCTGACATTCCAGACTATCCCCAGCCCTCAGTCGTCCAGTCCGAGACTCGGAGAACGGGAACCATTTGCTTCATGCAGTGCTCTGGGTTATGGCACATTTGCCAGGGATAGCAGCCCCGGTTTACCGAGATCAGACTATTTAGGAAGCCCCAGGCCAGGTACGTTACATGTTTGTCTCGTTTAATGAGGGCTCTCATTGCCCCCACTTTGCAGATGAGAAAACTGAGGCTTAGAGAGGGTAAGAGACTTGCAATTCTGGAGTTGCACAGCTAGTAAGCGGTTGAGTGGAGGTCTGATCTGAACCCAGGTCTGATGGACTCCCAAGCCAAGCTCTAAACACCATGTTTGATGCTTCCCACTGCCTCTGTAGGGACAGAACCACCCAGCACCTCTCCCCAGTGCCTGCCCAAGACACCCAGTCCCTGGAGACTGGAGACTGTGGCCCCAGGTGGGGAGGATTTTGTTTTGGTCAGTCCCCATTTGGGTCCCTTTGTCCTTTGGAACCTAAGCCTGGAAAAGGGGTGGGACAGAGGTGTACATACAGAAGCTAGAAGGGGACAGGGACATAAGGAGTCATCATGAACAAGCACCCAAGAGAATGCTGCAGGCAGCTGGGCTCCAGTCCACACACACCTCCACTGGGGGGCGTGGGGGGAGCCTCTGCCCTCCTGCCAGGCCACCATGGGAGCGGCAGAATACATATCCTCAAGTGTGGGGAGGGGCACAAGGGGCTGAGAGGCAGCCGGGCTGCCTCAGCAGCTGTATCTGCAGCCACCTCTTTGGAGATCAGCCCCAGCTGGGCCTGGGGTAACTCGATCTGTGAGAATGTGACACTTGATTCTGCAAACAGCCCCTCTGGGCAGGGAGCAGAGACTGTTTGCCATTCCAGAGTCACTCAGGACTGCCTGGGCCAGGCTCTTCTGGACAGGGACCCAGAACAACACACTGCAAACAACAAGAAATTCAATGAGGCCTGTCCTTGAACTGGCTTCTCGCCCCGTGCACGGTTCACAGGAGCTGTAAAAGAGGTTCAGGAGAGAGGACAGTATTTTGAAGGTGTGGCTCCTGGTAAGGAATCCTCATAGAGTAATTCACAGCCAGGAAAAACAAAACAGGAAACAACTTTTCCAGTTCCCAGCCACTTCCCCGTAAGGACCACACGAGGACGTAAGGAAGACTGAGTTCAGCAAAACGACAGAACTCCTGGGACAAGGTTTTACTGCTGCTTCCTGGCATCTGATGAAGTCAGCCTGTAGGGGCTCCTCTGTAAGGCTCACTTGTAGTGCTCTGGACGACGCTTCCACACGTTCCTGTTTTGTGCTCTAGGCTGATGCTTCTGGGAGCTGATACTCCTTGCACAGCCGAGCTTGATTCCTAGAGACCCCCCACGCTGCCTGTTTCACTAAATCGTACCCTTTAAAAGGGTGAACTTTATGGTATATGAATTATATCTAAGTTAAGCTGTTATTTTTTAAAAAAAATCAGATGTCCTGTTAATGCCTCAGGCAGATGGAATGAGGAGTCCTAGCATCACTGACACCTCTTTCCAGCAGTGCTGTTGAGGTCATCATGTGTTGGAAAGGAAGGACGGGGGGTAGATCCCAAGGGGTGTATGAACAGACACTACGTTGGGATCACCCAGGCATTGTGTCAGCCCCGCCCTCGTCCCCTCCGCGCTGGAGGCCTTACATAGGGGACCATGTGCAGGGCTGGGACTGGGACGGGGTTGCAGGGACAGTGTGGTGACGGCTGTATCTGGCTTTCAGTGTATTTTCAGCTGGTACACAGAGGGAGACCTCGAGTGTGCTTCTGGTTGTAAAGCCAGCTCAGGGTCTTCAAAGTACTACTGTAAAAGAGCGTCTTTGCCTGAAGATGAGGAAGAATCTCTGATTTCAAAACATTGGGTGCAGATGGAAACGCTCGGTCACATTCTGTCGGTGTGTGCTGTCTTCACCCTGGTGGCCGTGTGCATAATTGACTTATTCTTAAGCAGCGGCGGGAAGGGAGTATGGCTTCTGCCTCGCAGGGTCTATCGGCTTCATGGACCATCGAGCTTGTGTGTCTGCCTTCTCTCTTTCCTCTCTTTGACTTGCCATTTCCTCTTAACCAGTCAAACAAAGCCCAAGTGTATTTTATTTATTAGGATAATGAGTAAAAAAAAAATTTTTTTTTCCAAAAATTTCTGGCACCTAGCAGCAGGTCTCACACATAGGAGATATTCACTAAGTGATGGAGGGTCAGCTGGAGGGGTGGACAGGGAAGTGGGTGCTTTTTGCAGTAAGCGGAGTTGTATCTTGCGCACACTTGTTTGGTCCTGGCTTTTTTGCTGCCAACATGGCCCTTGATTGAAGGTGTTCCCTCATCCTGTTACACAGAGACTCTTCCCCCACCTTTTTGGCGTTGATAATTGTTTATATTCTGTGGACACGTAGAATAAATCCCGGCTCTGTCCCTTTCTCTATAGGTACCAAAGGCTTGGAGTGTTCTCCTTCGACTCCGACCATGAACTCCTACTTTTACAAGTTCATGATCAACCTTCTCAAGAGGTTCAGCAGTGAACGGAAGCTTCTGGAGGTCAGAGGCGGCTTCATCATCAGGTTAGGCTCCGCGTACCTTCTGTGGTCCCACAGCCTCGGCTTTTCATTCTCCTACCATACAAGGGGTCAGGGCAACCATTTTCGCTTCCACTCCTCTCTCCTCCTTTTCCTGACCTTTGAGCTCTTAAAAGAAACAAAGAAGGTTCCCCCTTCACACCAGGTTGCTGGTGCTACTGACATGGGTTAGGTCGATGTCACCATTTTTTGAACAAATGAATTCGTTTTTCACTTGTTGAGACAGCTTTCCTTGAGGCTAGATATCCTCTCATTGAACACTCTTGTGGGAGTCTTCAGGGAGAAAAGGAGGTGAGCCAGACAGAGCATGAACCTGGCTGCGCTGGGTGCCCAGCTGTCAGCACACCGTTGGGCCACAGCTGGGTGGCAGCAGTGGCTCTGGCGGAGCCAGGTTCTTGTGCTGTGTGAGCCCAGCCCCGGACAGTCCCAGGGCACCAGCCCCAGTCCCTGGAGGCCTGCAGAACTGTCACCGCCAGCAGTATGGCCAGGTCTGGCCCTTTGCCTCTTGCTTGGCTCCAAGGAGCAGGGTCACCAGGAGAGTGACCTTAGGCCAACAGAAACCTAGAGGGGACACAGATTTCTCCAGGCTCCCCAGAAAGCCAGGCAGAGGAGTTTTCCAGAATACTCTGAGTGACCCTAGATACTCTACAGCAGTGGTTCTTGGCCCTGACTGCACGTTAGGTCACCAAGGAGGCTTGAAAAAGAAGGTGATGGCTGGGCTCCACCCTGACCAGTGAAATCAGGCCCTCTGGGGCGACGGAGGTTAGTAAAGCCATCCAGGGTGCTCAGGGAGCAGACTAATGTCCCAGGAGTTGGCGGGCTCCTGATCAGGGCCATCTGGGGGTTGGGGAGTTGAAGGAGAATTCCAGGGAGAGGGTCCACCCTGCACAGAGGCTTCAAGGCAGGAAGGAGGTTGGAGAGTTCATTTTGCTGTAAACCAGAAGGCGAGGGGAGAGGGGCTCAGCCGTTCGAGCTGGACTAAGGACTGGGGCCCTTACCCAGAGGTCAGCGGGAAGCCGCTGAATGGGCTTGAGCAGGGGAATGGTGTGACCGGTTTGCTGCTTTTTATGTATATATATAAATTTATTTATTAATTTCTATTTTTGGCTGCGTTGGGTCTTCGTTGCAGTGCGCGGGCTTCTCATTGCAGTGGCCTCTCTTGCTGCAGAGCACGGCCTCTAGGCGCGCGGGCTTCAGTAGTTGTGGCTCGCAGGCTCTAGAGCGCAGCCTCAGTAGTTGTGGCGCACGGGCTTAGTTGCTCCGCGGCATGTGCGATCTTCCTAGACCAGGGCTTGAACCCTTGTCTCCTGCATCGGCAGGCGGATTCTCAACCACTGCGCCACCAGGGAAGCCCCAGATTGCTGTTTTTACAGATTACTGTGCTGCTGGGAGAGAATGGGTGGATGTGTGGGAGACCGGCTGGGAGGCTGTTGTCCAAGGTGGCAGCTTGTAGGGGGATGGGAAGAAGCAGTGCAGTGCGATGCAAGAATTAGTAAGAAGTGTGTTGATTGGTGATGAATTGCATGAGGGAGGGAGGGAGGAGAGAGGGAGTTGGGGGGGACGGCCAAGACTGTGGTGTGAGCAGCAGGGTAGATAGTGGTAGCTGTCCCTGAGGTGGGAGCCCCGGAAGAGCAGCTGGGAGGGAGGGGTTTCAAATAGCTTTGGGAACGTCAAAGGAGAGACATTGAAGACATCGCTATGTCTGCCTCTCAAAGGAGGGATCTAGGCCCACGATACAAATCTGGAGGTTGACGGCAGTCATTCATTCATTCACTCTCTTATCCATTCATTCAACAGATATTTACTGAACACTGTGCGGGGTTCCATTCTAGATAATTCTACCTTGTGGATTTCATTCCTAGGGACTAAGAATGGTTGGTGGTCAGAGCGAAGGAAGGCTGCCCGGAGCCGGGCCCTTCAGAGTTCCAGTGTGTAATAGTTGGGTCTGGAGAAGCCGGGAGAGGAGGCTGAGAAGAAGGGCCCAAGAGGTAGAAAGAAGCAGAGGAAAGAGGAGGATGGCGGGAGGCAGCGAGGGGAGAGGAGGCCGGAAGAGGGCCGGCTGGAAGGCGTTGGGGAGTCTGCTAAGCGCGGGGCGAGCTGAAGGAATGGGGGACAAGGAAATGGGGGGAGCAGGCCCAGGGCTTGCCTGTGTGGCGCCGGTGGGTGGAGGAGCCACAGGGCCCCAGCTCCGGGCAGAGGGTGGCATTGAGGCCTCCCTGGGGAACAGGCCAAAGGGTAGAGTCTCAGGAGGGGTCAGGCCTGCCTGGTCGGAAGGACAAACGGCAGGACCACACGTCCCTGCCCATCAGGAGGAAGGGGCTTCTGATGGTCTAGACCACCCACAGGCGTCCTGGTGGTGGTGGGGTGGTGTCACCACCCTCTGCCCTCCTGACCTCTCGCAGAGCGGGGTTTCTCAGCGTCGGCACTGTTGGCATTGGGGGCCGGGTAATTCTTCGTGGCAGCGGCTGTCCCGTGCGCTGTAGGGTGTGGAGCAGCGTCTCCAGCCTCGACCCGCTGGATGCCAGTGGCACTGTCACCCACCCAACTGGGACCATCAAAAATGTCTCCAGACAGTGCCAAAGGTCCCCTGGGGGGCAGAATCGTCCCGGGTGACGACCACGGTTACAGAGCGACAGAAATGGATTCTTACCGTCACTTGCCAAAAGAGGAAGGTTTCCATGGTTTTTTTTTTCACATCAAGTTGGACGGTTGGGGCTTGAAGAGACCCCCTACCAGGAAAATGACGGACTCTTCCCACACGAGTGGCAGTTAGCTTCGTGCGGCTTTCGAAATTGTAGAGGTGTCAGCTCTTTTGATGAGCCCTCCTTGCCTGGAAGACTTTCAGGAAACCAGTGGAGAGAAAGGCCTTTGAAAATGGAATTTGTAGCTAGTTTCCTCTCTGGAGAACTGCACTGTAATGGGTTTTTCCATCCTCTGTCAGCCTCACGTGCCCTGTCAGGGGCCTGGGGAGAGGATGCTCGGGGAGTCGGGACTATCCCCAGACAGCACCAGGCAGAAGTGCGGGCAGCGTGGGGTGTGTGTGAGTGTGCGCGGGTGCTCTCCCCACCCGCTAGGGCCGAGGCTCCGTGGAGCTGGTGCCACGTTCCCGTTCACAGCCTCTAGGACAGTGAGGCTTCGCTTGCTTTGCAGTGTCTCCCAGGCATCCTAGGCTGATGAGAATCCTCATTCTGCAGGAGGGAAATGAGAGGAAGCCGCGTGCCTGCCTGGCTCGGTTGGAGCTGGGCTGCAGACCGCTGCACTCTGCTAATTTCGCAGCTGCCCCTCTGTCCCTTCTGTGAGAGAGTGTCGAGCCAGGTGCCTTGAGGAGCCCTGCACGGCCTGCAGACCAGGACCACCTGGCGCCCAGCTCCTCAGAGGGTCCTCCCTCCTCATCCTTCTGGGGCTCAGTATCCAGCATGGCAGTCACTCGCTGTTCCAGGGCTCACACTCCCCGTGCACCACACTGGGGCCTCAGTGGGCATGGCACCTGGCCTCCAGGGCACGCGTCACTCCCACCCCGCACGGCCACAGAGGTCTCCTAGCCCTGGGCAAAGAACCCGGTGGGCTGGACAGAAGGAACCTGTGACTGGGCCCCTCACCTTTGTTGTCCCTCCTAGCCCTTCGCTTCATTTGTCCAGCCTGCCGTTCCCCCTGAAGCAGCACCGGCCCCTGTCATTTCGAGCTACAGCTTCCTCTGGGCCACACCAGCTCTGTGGGGCGGCTACCTGCTAAGCCAGCGTGCCACGCCACCCAGTCTGGGTTCTCAGGGTGAGCACAGCCCAGTATCCAACGTGGAGGAGGCCTTGAAGACGTGTGCCTTTCTCCTTCCCGTGGCCAGACGGGCCGAGGCCCTTCAGCAGAGGTTCACTGGGGCCCAGCCCTCGGAGTGTCAGCCTGCCCACCTGCCTTTCGTTTCATTTCCTTATTTTCTGCTGGTGGCTTTAAAGAGGAGCCTAATAGTGATACATGCAGGCTGAGAAGAAGCCACAGGCCCGATAAGAAACACAGTAAATGAAAAACTTTAAAAAAAAAAAAAAAAAGAGAGAGCGAGAAGCAGGGACTTCCCTGGCGGTCCAGTGGTTAAGACTCCATGCTTCCACTGCAGGGGTCATGGGTTTAATCCCTGGTCGGGGAACTAAGCTCCCTCATGCCGTGCGGCGCAGCCAAAAGAATTTAGAAAAGAAAAAAAAAAACACAGTAAATGATTCTTAACCCCCTTCTTCTGGTGTTAAGCCAGCTATGGTTTGCTCCTCTCAACCCCCAAGACTGAGCAGAGAAAGGAAAGAGATTCTTCTGGCAAACAAGTGAAGAGCCATTGTTTCTGTAGTAGTGTGTTTAGCTCAGGGTCCAGGAACAGCTACTGTCTATAGAAGGACAAAGGCATCCAGACTTCTTGAGGACAAACATCTGGTGGGGGGTCTTGGCCTTGAGGAAGATGCATGACTCTCCTCAGGCCCCGGGGTGTTTCCCCCAACTCGGCTTTCCCAGGCTGCACCTCCGTGGGGCGTGGGAGTAGGGCCCCAAACTCCAGCCAGGCCCCTGGGTGGGTTGGACATCCTCTCTGTGTCCATGTGGCCTCGCTATCTGGTGGATGTAACAGTTCAGAGGCATGTTGAGTTTGGGGAAGTCAGTGACTCCAAAACCTCGTCTCAGCCAGACTTGCTGTGACCCACTCCGGGCCCAGGCCCTTCTCCCGGCTGCAGGGACTGAGGGAGGGAAGAGAGGGACATGAGCAGATGCCACCCCAGCCCTGCCCACACCCACGCCCCCTCCCCAAGGTCCACAGGAGTCGGGCAGATGCCACAGGCACTCAGGAGCTGGATTAAGAGGGGAGCTTCTCGAGTCAAACAGCCTTGGGTTCGAATCCCAGCTCCTCTAGTTTTTAACTCTGTGACCTGTTTCCAAGCCCGTTTTGCTTTGACTATAAGACGAGGATAATTGTGCCTGCCCTGTCGTTTTGCGGAGAGGGTTACATAAGACCCTGCGTGTTACAGCGCTCCGCACGGCTTGGTCCAGGGGAGCTCTCTGTTCTGCCTCATGATGCCGCCTCAGCCTTCCACAGTGGTCTGTGGGGAGGGGAAACCAGACCCGGGAGAGGGTGAAAGAATTGAACCTTCTGTGCCGAGAGCTGGCTCCTGAGCGCCAGGCCTGCTGCGCCGACACCCAGGGCGCCCACCAGCGGCCTGGCCCTGGCACCGCTAAAACAACTCGGCCCTAAGTGGGTGTTCGTGTACATTTCCCTCCTCTGGCCTCTCCCCGCTCCCCCCACCCCGCCCGCCACCGCCAGTGCAGACAGAACAAGCGCAGAGCTTGTTTTCCCACGAACCGCTCCACTATACTCAGTAGAAAAGGAGAGGAGGGAGAAAACGCAGCCTCTTTGATAGGCTGTGATATGAGCTCCAGCGCAACCCGACAGCTGTGATCTTCACAAGGCCTGCTTCTGTGCTGGGAGGCCAGCGAGGCTGAGGACGCTCACGCTGCCGGCCAGCGCGGCCCTCTGACCAGCCGTCCTTCGGCTTCATCAGCTGCGCCTGTCCCCCTCCCCTTCCTCCCTGCTGCCTCGCAAAGAGGGCTTGCCAGAGAATGCTTTCTTTTCAGCGAGTGACTGTGCTGTGAACTCGAGGGCTCCAGCCCCATCCAGCCATGTCCATGGTGGCCGAGCACCCTCCCCGGAAAAAGGAAGCCCCCAAGATGAGGTGCAGGTGGGGGTCCAAGGGAGAGACGGGGCAGCCGTCACGAGGACCCCGAGAGCCCCACGATAAGGTTTCTGGTCCTTCTGGTCCCCTCTTGCCTCTGACACAGGCCTGGCAGCCTCTCCAGTTCGGCCAAGGCCCAGAGTCCCTAACATGTACCCCAGCTACGCCTGCCCTCCCCTCCCCCAGTGCCCCGGCTTTGCATGAGAGCCCTGTGTTGGGGGGCAGGCGAGTGAGGTGGGTGGTGGGGCTAGGAAGCCCCCGGACTTGTTTTGAATTGCAGGGTGGGAGCGGGGCACAGTGGCTCAAGAGAAGAAGCTCTCTTTCATGCCCTAATTGGGAAATTCCACTTTGCTGTCCTTGTCCGTTCCTTGGCAGGGGGTCAAACGGCCTCTGCGGCTAGGGCAGCGTGCACCACAGATCCTTGCCGACCCCAGCTCCGCCCCCCTCGGTCTCTGTATCCACCGGGCCTCTGGAGTTCATTTGCATCGGGGGCACCCCCTTTCCCCTGTCTCTGCGTGCCACCTTACCTGCCAGGGGGCATCGGTTGGGTCCCCAAAAGCCCATTGTGCTGATGCTAATGAAAGATGAATTGAGTGAAGTGGCAAGACCCAGATCCCTGTTCAAATGGCATTTTAGAAAAGCAGCTTCGCTTCTGGCCTCCAGCCTGCGGAGAGAGCTGCTGAGAGGCCCGCTTGGCTGTCTTCCTCTCGCCCCTTTAATGGATTGCGTTCATTTGCTCAGAATAAAAACAAATCGCTGTGACAAACACGCACCAACCTAAGTCTGTCTGTGGAAACAGGCCTTGATCCCCCTCCCCAGAATGCAGGCGGATTTGGGTCTTTCATCAGTTGTAGCTGTGTTGACTGGGGTCCCCAGCTGAGGGGAAGGAGACGGAACATTGAACAGGGCTGGAGGGTTGCTTCGAGGAATTTCTTACTTCCCTCTCAGAAGAAGCTTCTCTTCCTGTCAGCTTTAAGTCAGTCTGCCCAGTTCCTTGTGTGAATCTCCTGGAGCCTTCCCCAGTCATTCTTCTCCAGGGGCCAAGGTGCTTTTGTTGAGACGCAGGACAGCAAAGGGAGTGAGTGGCAGAAGCTGCTTTGCACAACCAGCTCTTGGCTCTGATCTCCGAATTGGGACAACGCTGAGGACCTGTGAATGGCAGGGCGGCCCCATCTGACATGCCAGAGAAGATTGCTTGCAAGAAAGCCCCGCCCTCAAACGTGAAAAGGTGTCCCTGGGAGGTACAAAGTGCAGGCAGCCCAGAGAACCCAGCCCAGCCCGTGTCCATTGTCCCCTAATGCATGGCAAAGTGCCAGCACCTCATAGAACCATCCGTGACCCGGGGGTGGCAAGGAGGGCTGAGGACAGCCAGTGGCTTTGCTCTGTCTCCTGCAGGCAGTCCCCCTGCTGTCCCTGTAGAGCCCACTGTCATACACACTGGCGCTACCTGCAAGAACGGATGTATTTTCTTCTGGAATATGGAAACCACATGCGATAAGCCTTGCGAGGCCAGGCTGGGATTAACTAGGTGCAGCCGGGGTGGGGGGGGAGGAGAGGAAGTGCTGGCCAGAGGGAGCCCCGTGCAGCGTGCTCTGGAAGTCTGGGGAGCTTTAGAGGGAAGTGGCCCCACGTTTCAAGGGTCCTCCTGGATCCCTTGTGGGCGGAGGGCTGCTGATGGAAGCAGGGGCTGGAAGGAGGCCAGGGATCCACTCGCTTCGAGCCGGGCTTGTGGGAGGTTAGGGGTCACAGGTGAACTGGGCACGGGGAGGCCAGGTGACCCACAGAGCCAGCCGTTTGCCCATCCCGCACCTGCTGCATGGGAGGCCTTAAAAGGCCTCCAAAGACTCATCACGTGGGTGGTGGCACCTGCGGGGCCCTTTCCAGCCTCCAGTTAAAAGCACTTTCTTTGTAGTCTATACACCTGAGAAGCCTCAGCTCCCCAGCCCCGTTGCCAGGGGCTGAGAGCTTGACAGTGAATTTCTTTCTGAAGCTCTGGAGGTTATGGAATCTGCAGTTGTCTCTGGACCTGTTTATACTTTACCTAAGGATGCCAGGAAACTAGCAAAGCTTTGACCTTGGTAAGTCAGACAGCGCGGTTAATTAGCAAGTACCTGCTGGAATCGTAATGTAGCAACTTAAAATATCGGCAGGTTTGGAATTGGCCCCTAGAGGTCACTTCCATCCTCCTGCCTCCTTGGAGTTGGGCTGCATCCGAGCCAGGAGAGATAAATGGGCGTCCTTAGCTTAAAAGTGCTTTTAAACTCCTGGAACAGCAGTTGCAGAAATGTGTCCTGTTTGTCCATCGTAGAATGTGGTTCTCAGGAAGCTCTTTATTTCATCCTTTTAACCCAACCTTTTCACCGTGGGTGCCCTGGGAGGCCCCTGTGTGGTCCTCCCCCCTCTCTCCCCACAAGGGTATTCATTTAGCAGGTGGCCACAAAGATCACAGACACACGTGCACCCACTTCCCACCGCCACCCCCATCATCAGAAAAATAACACAGAAGGGTTTCCATCACATGCGGTTTGTGAAAGGCCGTCAGACCAGCTGCCCCTTCCACATAGGAGAGTTTCCGTCTCTGAGCACGTGTGATGGTGACACCTTGCAGGGGCCCTGGCCTGGGGGGACCTTGGCGCTGAATTCAGCCTCAGACGGTGAGCACAAGCCCACGTGAAGTAGCGTACAGCCTGTGGGGAAGGGTGCTTTGTAACCCGGGCTGTGAGGGCCCACCGAAGAGGCTCTTGGGACCTAAAGTGGATAATGGAACTCTCTTTACAAGTACGCAGCCTCAGCTCCCAGGAGAGCATGGGCTTTGGGTCTGTTGCTGTCATCCTAAAATCTTTCAGTGTCTCTGTAACACCAGCGCATTTGCCCCCAGCTCCCTCACCCCACGTCTTAGGACATCTCCATGGGGGTGCTGTGTACCATCTAGAGATCCCAGAGCTGAGGTTCTTGGTTGTCTTCCAGACTGGGTGCTGGAGGCCCTTTGGGAAAACTGCCCAGTTTCCAGTCTGGACTTGCTTTTCCTCAGCCTCATTGGAAAGAAGCTATGTTCTCTTGCGGCGCCTCCCTTTTGCCCGGAGTCATTGACCCACAGAAAATCCCCACCAAGACCCGTCCTGACGTGGCCTCCTCCTCGTCGTCCTCTCCCGGGGCTCTCCTCCTACTGCCTGTCACCTCTCAGAAGTGAAACACCAAGTAAATCTGCGGATCCTTCCCTGTCTTCCTTCTAGGCCCCGGGCCCTCCAGACTCCTGCCTGGCCATTATCCTGGCCCATTTCTGGTCTATATTTATTTATTTATTTATTTATTTATTTTTTTTTTTTTTTTGCGGTACGCGGGCCTCTCACTGCTGTGGCCTCTCCCGTCGCGGAGCACAGGCTCCGGACGCGCAGGCCCAGCGGCCCAGCCGCTCCGCGGCACGTGGGATCCTCCCGGACCGGGGCACGAACCCGCGTCCCCTGCATCGGCAGGCGGACTCCCAACCACTGCGCCACCGGGCAGCCCTCTGGTCTATCTTTAGATTACATAATCTCATTGGAACTGCCTGGCACTTGGACAGTGACTGCCTTTCTTGGTCTAAATCTCTGTTTTGGCCCTTGCTTGTGAGGACAAGTCTCCCCCGCCCCATACCCAGGTCATTTGTTTTTCCTTCTGGTTTATCACAGTTGCTCACATCACCCACATTGGCCTCTCTCTCTCTCTCGAGCTGAGCTGAGATGGATTTCAAGTGCAATCCTGAGTCATCTCTCATTTTTCTCTAGTCCTCTGTCGAGCATCCCGTGCTGTCTGTTTCGAGCCTTGCCTCTCCCTCTTCCCTTTCAGAAGCTGCTTTCCTAAGCGTGAAGTTTTGCATCTCTTTCTCCGTTTCCACTGGCCTCACCCCCTGCCCGGGCTGCGGTCACAGTCACGCGCCCCAGCGCCAGCTCTCACATGTGACCCGTTTCCCGAACATGGGGCCATCTGAGCCTCCTTGTTTTGCTCCCCCAGAGAGCTGCTACTTTAGCCTAATAATGGCGCTCATGTCTCCACTTCACTCTCAGCCTTGTCATCGGTAAACTCGTGGCCTCTTGTGTCCCCAGAAGTTCTGACTTGTTTTCTGCGCCGTTTTGCCATCTCTTTGGCAAAACCCTCTCTCTTTCTTAACCACGTAAGCTTAACACTTTTTGCTTCAGTGCCCCAGATCTATCTTTTCCTTCTCCTGATCAGGCCACCATGGCAGCCTTTCCTCCCTCCATGCCTCAATTTCCACAACGCCTTTTTTGAATCTAAATTTTACATTAACAACATACTATATAAAAGTACACAAATCGTAAGTGTACTACAGTTTGGTTAGCTTTCACTAATTGTCTACATCTGTGTAACGAGCACTCAGATCAAGAAGTAGAGGGCTTCCCTGGTGGCGCAGTGGTTGGGAGTCCGCCTGCCGATGCAGGGGACGCGGGTTCGTGCCCCGGTCCGGGAAGATCCCACATGCTGCGGAGTGGCTGGGCCCGTGAGCCATGGCCGCTGGGCCTGCGCGTCCGGAGCCTGTGCTCCACAACGGGAGAGGCCACAACAGTGTGAGGCCCGCGTACCGTAAAAAAAAAAAAAAGTAGAGCATTTCCAGCGCCCAAAGGTGCCTTTCATGTTTCTTCCCAGTTACTACCCCTACCCTCCTCCCCAAGGTAGCCACTGGCCTGAATTCTAACGCTGTACATTCGTTTACCTGGGTTTTTGTTTTGATTTTGGGTTTTGGGGGTTTTTTTTGTTAACCTGGTTTTTTGAACTTCGTATAAATGGAATCGCGTAGTTTGTGCTCTTTTACAAACTGTAAACTTTCTTTGACCCACCTCGTGTTTGTGAGGTTCGCTTGTGTCCCATGTAGCAGTAGCTCACGTTTCTGTCAAGCCCCCACTGTGTGACGATGCCGTGGCTCATTCACACATTCTGCTAGTGATGGGCATTTGGGTGATTTTCAGTTTGGCACTATTGTGAATAACGCTGCCATGAGCATCCCTTCACATGTCTTCTGGTGAACATACATGTATGTTTCTCTCAGATAATACCTAGGGATTGCTGGATCAGGGACCATATATGTGTTTAGCTTTGATAGATATTGTCTGAGCTGCACCAATTTCCACTCCCATCCATGGTGTGAGAGTTCCCATTGCTCACATCCTCACCAACACTTGATATCATCCATCTTTGATTTTAGCCTTTCCTGTAGGTGTATGGTGGTATCACCTGTTGTTTTAATTTGCATTTCCCTGAAGACTAACAAAGTCAAAGAACTTCTCATCACTTTTTGCCTTTTGGGTATCCTCTTCTGCAATGAGCCTGTTCCAGTCATTTCCGCATTGGGTTTTTGGTGCCTTACTTATTGATTTGTGGAAGTTCTTTATATATTCTGGATGCAAGTCTTTCTCCAATGTGTGTACTATAATTATCTCCTCCTACCCCGTGGCATGCCTTATCACCCTTTTAAAAGTGTCTCTTGTTGAACAGAAGTTCTTTATTTTTAATGTAGTCCAGGTGACCAGTTTTTCTTCTCAGCATGTTTTATGGTTTGTGCTGCTTTTTCAGGGGATTAGGAGCTCATGAAACTACCCATAAAGCTGCCTGTTTCTGGTAAGCACTCCTAGTGAGCTGAACACTGAGTACAATCTGCCTAAAAAGGTATTATATCTTCACTCTGGATGGGGTCTTGGAGGCCACCTAGTCCAGCCTGCTTATGCAAAGATTCCCACTCCCTCTCCATCCCCCCACCCAGCTAAATCCCAGGGGCTTCTGGTGCAGCCAGGCCAGTGGAGGTCTGCAGCCTGGAGTTGGGAACCGCTTATCTAACTATGGTGGTCAGCAGGAGGTGGGAACCCAGGTCAAAGGCACCAGTACGAGCAAGGGGGCTTGACCGGCCCGTGTAGCCAGACCAAGGCGGAGGGCTGCAAGGCCCAGGAGCCCAGCATCTTCCTGTGGTGCCGTCCGTCTTCTTGGCCTCTGTTTGAGGTCAGCCTCACGATGCTTTGGTCTCTTCCAGTGGCAGAGACGAGGTCGCCACATCACATGGCCATCATGCCCCAGCTGTCTGTGCTCCGGGGGAGCTCTGGTTGGTTCCCACGGGGTCATGTGTCCCCTGTGGTAGGGGAGACGGTGGCAGGGTGCTGCAAGCAGCAGCCCTGACAGAACCCCAAGTGGAGTGGGGAGCGGCAGCTCTTCAGAGGAAAGGGGCTCCCACGGGGCAGCTTTCCTGAGCAGTTTTCTCGTGTGAAAAATGGGGACGCTCACCATCGTGATCTGCTGATCCTCGGGAGGTTAAATGATGTTACAAAAAAGTACTCAGAAGAGTGTCTTGCACCTGGTAACTGTGCAGGAGGTGTCCCGGTAGCGACTGTGACAGTCATTGTGAAGAGAAGCATCCACCCTCTCTCTGTGCATGTCAGAGTCAGGGAGCCCGCGGGTGGGTGGGCTGGCGGTCCCAGAGCTGGCCTGGCCCCCTTTCACCCCCTTCCCAGGCCCTTGCCGCTCGCTGCCTCAGGCTCAGCTCCTGGTGCAGATGTTCTGGGGTTGAGTGTCACTTTCTCTTGTTTTCTAGGGAAGAGTAAGAGAGAAAGCCATTGAGCAAACTAAGACTTGCCCCCAGGTGTCCCCCCTTCCTCTGCCCTTCACCCCCCCCCCACCGCCCCCCACCGAGACCCCACCCTGTTCAAAGCTGCCCAGTCAGGACTCTTGAGCGCGTGTGACAGAAAACCAATTCTCACGGTTCTGTTGAAAAAAATGAAGGTGCTGTGTAGCCAGGGACCAGGATTGGCAACTCCGCAGCTAGCACCCTCCTGGCGTCCTCAGGCCTCCGTCTCACCTGCTCGCTTCCACAGCAGGCTCACCTCCCTCCTCTGTCAGCCCCGTGCCCCGCAGGCCGTCTGTCCCGTGACAGGACAGCCACCTCAGCTCTCAGCTCACTCCTCACCCTTAGCAGCCAGCCTTCAGCCGCGGGGCTGTCCTTGAGTCTCACTGGACCCGTCACTGTGCCCTGACTGTTCAGGATGGGATTGTGTGCCCACCCTCCCGTGCAGGAGAAGGAGACGTTGTTCGTGGGAAACTGGATCTGGAACCAGAATCCCAGGCTGTGGACACCAGGGAGGCAGACGCAACCAGCGCCTGCCCTGTGGTCAGGTTCAGTGCTGCCCGAAAAGGGGTGCGAAGCAGGCCCCACTGAGGGCCCACCATGGCAGCAGTGGAAGGAGAGACACTCCCTCTACACTCTCCCAGCAGCCAGATTCTCCAGGAAGGAGGGCAGGGGGAGGGTGGAGCTGTGTGTGTGCCCCAGTGACCTTCCCAGAGACCACCGCGCAGGCAGGTGGGGAGCAGGGTGGCCTCTGAGGAATTAGGCCTCCAGCTGACTCCTTCTCTAGGGCTTCCTTCCATTTGCAACACTGCACCTTGCCAGAGACTAGAAGTTGTCTGCTGTGTCATTGTGTGTGGAGCTGGGGGTTAGACTCAGACCCAGCCCCTCCCAGGACGGCCACTCGTGCCCTCGCATGTGCTCCCAGAATGGTAGCCCCAGGCCATGATTGAAGAGAGACCAGGAGAGTCTCGGTCTGGAGTTTAGGCTCAGTTCAGAGTGACCAGAAGGGACCTTAAGGGTCAGCTGAGGTCTTCCACACAGGAGGGAACCGAGGCTCTGATTTTCCCAGTAAATATTTTCCTCGCGCTGCCCCGTGCCCCGCCTGGGCTAGGCCGACGCAGGACCAGCCACCACAGTCCACACGCGGGGCACTCAGGTGTAGCAGGAGCACGGGGTGGGGGGGGGTTGGGGGCAAGGAAGAGCTCAGGCTAACCCAGACGGGGGACAGGGGTCAAAGGTTCACTCCCCCTGGTTCATTCCGTGGCTGTTCCTGGAGCACCCGCGGTGTGCCAGGCCCCGTGCCAGCCCTGGGCACACACATAACCGAGAGCCGGTTCCTGCCTTCACCGAGGTGGCAGTCCGGTGGCATAGGCAGACAGATGACAAGTGACTAAGAAATGTGTGCCCCGGTGTTGTGATTCCTGCTCTGGAGGAACTGCAGGGGCGGGGGTGTCCTCAGGTTCGGGCCTGTGGGCCGGGGGGTGCCCGTAGCTTCAGCAGAACCAAGGAGCTGTGACCTGGATCTGATGTTTTCTCAGAGCATAAAGGTGCCCTAGTTTTCCCTCTCCTCAGGCTCAGCTGAAGCTACGCCAAGCATTGGCTGTTAAAGGCTGCCTGAGATGAGGTTTGGAGCCAGAAATCTATAGAGCCAGTGCATTTGTGACCTTGTTGAAAATGCTTACTGAGGAAAATCGGGGTGTGGGGTGTAGGATTTGGGAGTTAGGTTGTTGTGGATTTTTTCCTTTTAAAAAAAAAAAAAATCAGTTTGGCCGTCCTCACCCGCATCCCCTTCCCTCTCTGCACAGCCCCTCCTGGGTTGCCTGACTCCTCCAGCCCCATGGCACTCATCCCTCCCGTTTGTCCACACCTCCCCCATCCCCAATCCCTCTCAATCCCCTGTGCTTCAGGAATGAAAAATACCAAGTGGGTAAAATTAAGGAGCCTGGGTATAGCCCTGGAAATTAGGCCACAGCTGTCAGGCCAGGCAAGAGTCCTTGTCTCTGAATCGGAACTGCCGGGAGCAAGTGCTCGGCCCCTCCCCTGTGAGGATGGATAAAAAGCCCCAGCTCCCCCCTCCCCCGGGAAGGGGCTGCTGCCTGCTGGCCTCAGGAGGGCCAGGGAATGCTGTTTGTCACTGAGCAGACCTGTCCCAGTGCCCACTCGCTGGGGCACCGCAGTGGGCAGAGCTCATCCCTGCCCTCCGAGGGATGGTCCCAAACTCGAGTAGCGATGATGCTCTGTGGGAGGGGTGGGGTCGAGGAGCGCCTGGCCCTAATGGAGGGGTCTGAGGAAGCTTCTGGAAAGAGATGCTGTCTACCTGAGCCATGAAACATAAGGAACTGCTGGGGGTGAGGGTGGGAGGAGAAGGTGCTTGTGAGGTAGGAAGAGTCGGCTCAGAAGCCCAGGCGCCAGGGCCCGGGCAGCCCCAGGGAGCTGGGAGTGTGGCTGGGACCAGGCCCAGGCAGCCCTGACGTATTCCCAGCGAGCCACCGAAGGGCCTGCGCAGGCTCAGAAAACTCTCTCCACCTGCCCTGGGCCTGCACAAGTCCTGAGAGACACCCCCGACACGTGGCCACCCTGGAGTCCTTGGGATGGCACTGAGCCAGGGGGACTGCAGGGCCTCATGAGGCTACACCTGAGGCAGCTGGTCCCAGAGCCCCGTGCCCTGAGCTCCAGCGAATGGCAAGGAAGCGGGGCCCAGGGCTGACGGTGGCGGGGACACTTGCTCGCTGTCCACAGCTGTGCCGTTAGCCTCCTCCAGCACCGAAGGCTGGTTAAGGAGAGGCTCAGGAAGCTTGCCTGACAGGGCTCTGGCTGCTGCATCACTTTAGAAGGTTCCGTGATGCTGGGACCGGCAGTGTGAGCAGATAATCCGGACTAAGTTTAAAACCTTCTGGAGGCTCCAGACATCCCTGCCCTGCTTTCAGCCAGTTAATTCCAGGTGCCTGTGAATTCAGCCAGCTGGCCTCAGCTGCTCCCAGAGAGCAGTCAGCTTTTCCCTTCCTCCCACGTGAGCTGGTCCCCTTCCTGACAGACGAGGCCTGCCTCCTCTGAGCCCTCTCCTGAACGGGACCCCTGCCCACCTCTGCCGGTAGCCCCTGGCCCTAACAGTTGGCAGGTTCCTGGAAGTTACCTCACTTCCTTCCTGCCCTTGAAGCCTGAGCAGCTGCCCCAGTCCAATTCCTTCTGCCTCTCCCGGCCCCCCCAGTAGCGTGGTAATTGGTTTCTCAGATCTTCAGCTGTGCACCCCATCTGTGAGTATTTCCCGGTCCCAACCCTCCGCAGGAAGACCTGTGATCTTACTGCTGTGGAGACCCCACGGGGAGGGGGCCGTGGAGAAGGGACTGTGCCTCCCTTTCTGCACCCCTCCCGTTCCTCTGCCTCACTCCCGCCAGTGAGGCCTGAAATAGCACCAGCACCGCCACCTTCTGCCCCCAGCCCCACCGCACAGCCCAAGGTCACACTCCCCCCAGGATGGGGTGCTGGGCCTGGTGTGACGGAGCAGCAGCTGCCTGGTGATATCTGTCCCCAGGTCAGCTCCCGAGATGAGTATCTGTAATTACAGCTCTTGGAAGGTCACAACTTTCGATTCATTTTTGTGGTGTTTGGAAAAAAGTTCAAACGTCCCTATACATGTTTAGTCTTCCCGAGTCAGCTAGGGGTTTTCTGGGAGAGAAAAGACAGCCATCAAAGATGTGCCCACAGGCCAAGCGTAATGGCTGTGGAGAGTGGCGGGCCTGGGCTGGGGGAGGAGAGGCGGATAGACCTGGACAGGCGTGAGCGCCCTCGGGGCTGGGGAGGGCGGAGGGTGGCACGGAGCCGCAGCGCTGGCTCACCCACAGCTGAGCCGCCTCTCGAGGGCCATGAGCGGCCTCGGTGGCGGCCACCTCCCTGAGATGTCATCATCTGAGTCCTGCGGCGATGGTCCCCGCCTGCCGTCTGCCCAGTTCGTCCCTGTTCCTCAGCCTCGACTTGGCTCTGACCTTCCCCTCAGAAAGGGCATCTATAAAGGCAGACCCCAGACCCTCTGTACTTAAAAGCGGAAGAAGGTGGTTGCATGAGACAAAAGCGATTAAAGTAGCAGCCCAGAAGGGAGGCCTCCCCGTGCGAAGCTGTGATCTCTCGGATCTCACCCTGCCTGGCTGCAGCGCACCCGTCATCCCCAGGCCCTCTGTGCGAGGCGGCTTTCTGGCTCTGATGGAAGATGGGGGCTTCATCTCCATTGATGAGACTCTGCTGTTCTGCTGCGATTCTATTTCAGGAGAAGCCTCCCCTGTAGCAGGCACTCATGTCTCAGAGCGGAGCCAGGCCTTTTCTCCCGAAAGGAGTATTATGCTAATCACTCCTTGCAAACAGGCAGACTTTGTAGGAGGTTTGCCTGGTTTTAGATGAAGCCTACGCCTTTGAAGCAAAGAGCCACCGTAGCTAAAAATATCATTTCCCGGCTGTTGATCCTCTCATTTGTAAGATGCTTGTTTCCATTGTCAGATCTCCCCTGCTCTGTCTCTGAGATCTCCATGAGGGAGTCCAAGATGATCCCCAGATGTGTAGGTTTCTAAATGATTTCTGTATTGTTTAAAAAGAAATTTTAATCCACGTAAGATAAAAATTGAAATAACACAGAAGAATGTACTGCAAAATGTAGAAGACCTTCCCCACCCCTTCCTCCCCCAGACGTAGCCTCTACTTTCAGTTTCATGTATCTTCTTCCAAAACTTGTCTTTGCATTTATAAATGTATAAGTCTGTTTGGTTGGGGTTAAGGCTGAGGTTTTCCGGCAGAGGATTCCAGACTCAGAATTGTTCTGCAGCTTGCTCTGTTTTCACTCACTCACACGTCATCCGTCGTTCGGCAGGCGAATCTCCGTCAGGATCCCAAGCTCTTTGGGACGCTGCCCTCTAACCTCTAGGCTGAAGCAGAATG
Source organism: Leucopleurus acutus (assembly GCF_964270905.1). Taxonomy (NCBI): domain Eukaryota; kingdom Metazoa; phylum Chordata; class Mammalia; order Artiodactyla; family Delphinidae; genus Leucopleurus; species Leucopleurus acutus. The sequence goes on along the minus strand of NC_139162.1, from coordinate 13,641,981 downwards.
GCTCAGGGTCACTCTCCCTTATCAAGGCCTCCACATCAGCGCTAAACTCCATCGCCCGTTTTCTGTGTGCGGCGTCCAGACTCTGCTCCAGGGGCAGTGGGTGGTGTGGTGATGGGGTGCTGGTGTTTCCCCGGCAGGCCCCTTGCCTGGCACAGCTCTGCTGGAGGTCAGAGGGCGGCCTGTTCTGTAACCAAGACCTGGGACTCCTCAGGCACCTGCAGGACACTGTCACATCTGGAGCCCTTTTTCATTCTCGTGTGTCTAATCCGATAAAGATTTCCCGGGCTGGAAAGGGACATTCGGATGAAAAGCCTATTTCATGCGTCTTAAATTTCCTTGAAAATGACTGATCACAAAAGGAGTTTTTTCAGCCTCCTGACAGGATGGAGGAGGGTACCAGTAAGAGAAACCCCCCTTCCGTTTGGCCACGAAGAACTAAAGGAGTCCCCTCCACACTCTCTTTGTCCATCCCTTCTGCTGTTGACCCTTCCGTCCTCCCAGCCCTTTCACTCTGATCTCTTCACATTGTCCAAGAGACTCAGCAGTGAGGCTGCTGTGATATTTGCTCTTTGTTACCAGCAGTAGGTATTAGTGTTTCACTTCCCGTTCTGTTTTCTGACGTTTATCTCAGTGCCCTTTAAGTGGGCACTTGTAAAGAGCTACAGAAAACAATGTCAGTTCATAAAATTCCATAAAACTCCCAGACTAAAGATTTGAAGGCCAGAAAGGCACTAATCAGTCTAGCTCCTTAATCGGAGACTGTTATCTCCTGTGGAAGCCAAATGTAGCCAGGAAGGCGGGAGAGGCACATGCCAGAGGGGGCTAGAGCTGAGCTTCCTCCCCCAGGGCTTCTGAGGCTGGGAGAGGGACGCCACCGAGGAGAGGGTGGTGGTGCAGTCCTGGGCAGGCGGAAGTCTGGCCGGAGAATTCAGCTGTTCCGCCCTTCGGACAGCTCGAGTCCGGGCTGTGCACAAAGGGCTTAGGACCCTAAGGTGGAGACGAGGCAGAAATGCAGGGAAAAACAGGACCCCGGCTCTGGGGAGGTGAGCGTGTGGTTGGGAGAAGGAAAGCAACAGGCCCTTCACCAGAGCTCTGAGGCAGAGCCCAGGCTCTGCAGCCCTTTGCGGCTGCTGGTGAAACCTCCCCATTTCCACACGGAGAGTGGCATCGCCGGGCTTGCAGCAGTGGCAGTTTGGGGACAGTGGTTCTCAGTCCTCACTGTGAAGCCTGTTAGGAATACAAATCGCCCCCTTTCTGGAGTATCCCAAACGGTCTTCGGGTAACTCCAGTGTAAGCCAGGTTCAGGGGTCTCTCAGTAAGGGGCTCTTTCTGGGGTGGAGGGCTCTCCTGGTTCTGGAGGGTCATTGTGAGACCTTCTGGGTGGGCAGGTACACTGGTGGAGCAAGAGATGGGCACTGAGACTGCCACCAGAGCAAAATGGCAACCCCTAGTGGGCACTCTTCAAGGCACAGTAGATCCCTTGGGGGAGTCATCACCGGAATGTGAGATAGACGGGCATCTCCGTGATCACCCGGCAGGACCCACACCACGAGGACAGCCCGTCTGCGTGAAGAATTTGAGGAGGGGGACATTCTGGCTTTGGTGCAGTGACCACGTGACCACTGGGCTGCTGGGCCCAGGTCGCCTGCATGGCTTTAAGGGCAGAGGGGCAGAGTTATGGGAGCTCAGGCCTCGGAGTCTGGGCTCAACCCTGACTAAGGTGGAAGGGAGGAGGTGCTCACCATCTGTAAGCGTTTGTGGTCGTATAAGCAGCAGCAGGGAGTGATCCCTTGGCCTGGAACGAAGGTCTAGTTTGGGAATAATGGGATGAAGTAAAGGAAATTGTGAACAAGCAGCTTGGTAACAGGAAGACTGTTGGGGCAATCTGCAGAGCCCTTCCCAGGGACGATGGGGCAGCCCCAGCCGGGCTCCCGGCACTTTGGTTACTTGCCTGCCTCATTTCTCAGAAGGTCACCCCCTTAGTTTGAAGGGGGAAATGTCAGAGATTCAGGGGTGCCTTTCCCTTACCTGTCCCAAGACAGACCCTCTACCTCAAGGGACCCTGATTATGGTCACATGTCATGGGGTGAAGAGGTGTCTGTGCCCTGGGCATTCGTCACAGGGAGTTGGAGCCCTCAGGTGGAAAGAGGGGCTGGCCCGGGAGGGAGAGGTCTGTCCTTCTGCAGGTGACACACCGCGTGGGACTGTCTGGCAGTATGAAACTTGAACTCTGGGTCAGGGACTTGACTCCACCACTGCCCTGGCTGTGTGGCTTGGATTTCTTCCTCTGTCCCATGAGCGCTTGATCTCTGAGGGCCTCCGTGAGCCTGGCTGGAAGCTGGCAGGGGCGTAGGTGGCAGGCAGGTCTGGGGCCAGGAAACAGTTTACCAGGCTGGCTGTGCGTTGGCGTCGAGGCAGCTTGAAGCCTCTTCCCAGGCCGGGCCACCTCGGTGGGAGCCTGAGTGTATCCTGGGGAGGAAATCCCTCCTGGAAGGCCAGGAGCTCAGAAGACTTCAAAGGGGAGAGAAGTTCCATCCGGTTCTCTAAGGGTCCACCCAGGGCACTCCCAGGCGTGCGGGGCTCAGGGTGCTGTTTCCCTGGCCGTCTCAGCCTGGATTCAGAGCGCCGGGAGTCATTGTTCTAAAACCCCCGCCTCGCCCTGGAGCTCAGGCAGCAGCAGGCCTGGGAACCGGCTGATGGAGTCATCCCCATGGGTGACTCGCCCCCCGCAGGCTCCCAGACTCTGCCTCCTGTCTCACCCCTTGGAGACAGGCCACCACTGCAGCAGAGCAGCCCAAGTATAGGTGCAGATCACCACTGTCCCGACCAGGTGCGGCCAAGTGTGGTCAGTGCCTTCCACCCCCAGAGGTAGCCCCAGGGTGAGGGTGGGGTAGAAGGAGCTGGATTGCAGATAAACTGCCCCAGAGCCACAGGAAGGTCCTGGAGAAACTTGGGCTCTGGTCCATCAGAAGGCCTAGTGATATCTGTAGCCAAGGTGCCCTCCTTCTCCCCAAAAAACCATCCGTCTTCCAGAAAAAGCACTTCCAAGCCCCTGTGCAAGCTGGGCCCTGGATACCGCGAGCTGGGTGTATGGCGAGGCAGCAGCTAAGAGCTCGGGTGCCCAGGTGGGCGGACCAGATGGGGACCTTGGCAAGGCTCTGGGCTTTGCCCTCATCCTCTGTAAAAGAGGACGGCTAAAATGACACCTGTCCCGTGTTAAAGGGATTTAAGGTACAGGACGTGCCTAATATGGAGAAAACGCTCACAGATGTCAGTTATGTGGGCCAACGCTGAGGAAATGGTGATTCAGCTTGAAGGGAGTCCCTGTGACCCGAGAGGCAAGAGCCCAGCCTCTCTCAAGGGCTTGTTGGAGTTGATGTCATGGAGACAACAGGATTTCCTTTGGTGGCCCACCCCTTTGTTTGCATTTGCCCTGAGGGTTCGAAAGATGAAATACTCTGAAGCCATGGGTTTGAGGCTTGGAGGCCTGGAGAGATGACCCCCAGGGGTCTTCCCAGAGCCTCCAGCATGGGTCCCACCCCTGCCATCTGACCTGCCTCCAGCCATGCTCAGGGCAAGCTCCATGTGGGACAGGCCCGGAGGGGGCCGCAGAGGCACCTGTGAGTGGACAGTGGGGCCAGGCTTGACCAGGTTGCTTAAGAACACATGGGAAATGAGGCCCAGTGGGTCAGCCAGGCATGCGCAGAAGCTGGCTCCTGTCCTGGGGAGTGGGCAGGAAGGGCCACCGGACCACCCTGGGCAGTGGAGGAAGCCTTGATCCCTAGAGCAAACCCCAAGCCTGGAGAGAGGGGCTGTCTCGCACAGGGGGGCTGAGGCCCCGGCTGCCTCTACAAGACCATTTGGTTTTCCAGGCCGCTCTTGCCCAAAGGAGGCCTCCCCTGAAGGTCTCCGGATGAGCCCAGGTCAGGTGTCTGTGGTCCCCCAGAGTCTGGCCGTGCCGCTCTTGAACAATCAGACGGAGAGCTAAGTGGACAAGAGACCCTTTGCTTTGTCTTCTGCCTCTTCCCCATCATGCTGCGGCCCTCGCTCCATCCCCTTTGCACCAGTTCCCAGCAAGACCCAGAAAAACAAGTCCTCATGCCCCCTCCTCCCACCCCTACCCCCCGAAAAAAAAAAAAACTTATAAGTGTATCAGACACATCGACTGCATTAAACACAATGAATTTTTTAGGCATGAGTTAGCAGGGTTACCATGGCTGCCTCTGCCCTGAGGGGCACACTGCTGAGGATTGATTGAAATAAATAAAACAGATTTACAATTTTCATACTTGGGAAGCAGAGAGCTGGAAAGGAAGAGAAGCAAGGGAGCTGTGGGGGGAGGATACAGTGAAACTCTGGAGCTTTCTGAACTTCCGGAGGGGAGGCCACTTCCTCCTCCCCTATTCTCATGTTATAGGACACGAGAGCTGCTCTCTCTTTAAATTTCTAAAGGATCCCAGCTGTTGGGCAGGGACAAGGCAGGGAGGGCCCTTTCCGGTGGGAATGGCTCTGGGCCCCTGTGTTCTCTGTACTTGACATTAGGCTGCACTTCAGAGTTATGGCTGTGAGGCTCCAGGTGTCTCCCAGGAAAGCCTGTGTCCCATTGGCCTTGGTCCGCTGAGGGGACATGGACACCAGCTAGCGGCCAAAGGAGAGAGGAAGTGAGGGCCTGGCCCTCCATGCACAGTGTTGGCCTGGTCAGGACACGCGTGGCAGGGGATGGAGACGAAGGAAGGAGACTCAGGCTAGAGGGAGAAGGTGGGCCCTCTGGGGAAATGATCCGGCCCTGCTGTCCAGGATGCCTAGACAGAGGCGCCTGAAGTGTGGTGTGCACCTTTTCTCACCTGCCGTGCATGCAGCCCAGGCAGGGGGAGGGCAGGGCCCAGAGCCACTGGGCAGGTCTTGGCTTCCACACTGAGACTTGGCCTTGCCCAACCTGGTACAGGTCCCTAGAAAAGAAGCGGCGTGTGGTCCCTTTCCCACACCACGACAGAGCAGAGGACAGCACCAGGTTCCCTGGTGGCCCGGTGGGGCTGGCCTCTGCCCGTGCCTTCACCAGTGAGGCAGCTTCCTCCCACCCGCTCTGGCCCACATGTCACCTGAAGCAGGGGCCGTGGGTGGGTACCAGGCTGGGGACAGGAGAGCACCTCCCACCATGGCCACCACCGAGGCCAGTGGGTCTGGTGGATGCTTGGCCAGTGTTTGTGGTTAAAGGGACAATGACACGAAGCTCACAGCAGCCCAGCAAGTGTGGTGTGGCCACCTTCAGGCAGGCACTGCCCCAGAGTGCCTTCCTCGGCCCCAGCAAGTGTCTTGGCCTTTTGAGGCCGCCCCAAAGAAGGCCTCTCTGTGCATTAGGGAAAGTGGCAGTGCCCCTCTTGTGTCCCAGGGGCTTCAGAGCTGACCGAAGGCAGATTGCTCCTCTGAGAGCTCCTGGTGTGTGACAGAGGGACCAAAGAGAGCTGTTCCCTCCCCAGTATGAACCCAGACCCAGAGCACGGGCACAGCTGTCCAGGCAGCACCGGGTAGCTGGAGGAGAGTGAGCCAGAGCCCCATCCGCGGGGCCTCACGGCCACACACCACAGGCCACCTTGAGGCCCACGCGTGTGGACCCCGGCCCTAAGGTGGGCCTCCAGGTTGTGCCCCCCCAGACCCCATCCAAGTTCACTCCCAGCCCACCTCTGCCTTGTCCCCAAGTATTTTCCAAGCCATCGTCTCATGATGAATAGCACTTTAATATGGGTATTAAAAAATATGGGCAAATGTTTAATGCTTGCAAGCTGTGTTTCATTATTGATGCTCTGCTTGAGAGCCCAGCAGGCAGCTCAAGCCGGGCGGGGGCTCAACAGAGAAGTGATGACGCAGCAGCCCTGCAAGGCAGCCATCTGCCAGGCCCCCCCGGGCAGGGACAGCCCCCGTGCCCGCTCACAACAGGCACCTAGGAGGCAAAGTGGGGAAAGGAACTTGGCCTCTGGGTCTGCATCCACCCTTCCTCATCCCCTGGGCAGCTGTGTGACTAGGCCTCTCTGCCTGAGGGTACAGGCTTGTATGAGGACTTAGGATGCCGCGGGAGGAGCCCGGGGCCGGGCGCAGGGAGACTGAGGCCGCCTGTGTGGGTCGTGTCACAAACTCAGGGCTGAGTGAAAAGTGGGCCCCTTTCCTTCCTCCCCCACCTTCCTGATGCAGGAGGAAGAATCCTGCTCAGGTGTCCAGAGCTCGCAAGGTACAGCCCAGCCCACCGACCCAGACTCGCCTTCCCCTAAAATGCCCAGATGGTGCCCTGAGTCCGGTGAACGCGTGCAGACGTGAGCCTCTGACCTTTCCATCACCCCCGAACTGCCCCAAGTGGACTCATGTAACACCCTCTGCACGGTGCCCGGCGTGTGCTTAGGGCTCCCCGGGAGCTAATACTTTATTATTCCTGCCTCCTGGAAGCCTCATGACCCAGCAGTCTGGAGGCATCTTCCTTTTCTGCAGTCTACAGTGACCTTGGGATGAGACAGCAAAGACCGGGTGAGGTGACAGGTGACCCCCACCGCCACTCCCCTCCACTTCCTGCCCCTGCCGGTCTGTATGGCTGGAGCCCCCTTTGATGGAGCCCTATGAGCTGCTGCCGCAGGCCTCCAGGCTCTGTCCAGTGGCCTCCTGGGGCGGGAGAGACAACCCCCCTGAAGCAGGTGTAGCTGCGGACATCCAGAGCCCAGCGGGCGCGGCATGAAGGCTAGATGCCGCTTGTGCCACCGCTGCCTCTCCTCCATGGTCCCTCTTCCCGGCTCCTCCCAGGCCCTCCCCTCCTTTTCCCTCCCCTCCCGTGGTGGTTTAATTAGCGGTGCTCAGGGGGAGACCCCTTGGTGTGATGTGTTGTGGCTGACCCTTCAGGCTGTCCTGGCGGCTTGGGCGTCTCCTGAGGTCTCCCTGGACCTCCAGCCAGGTCCTGGGTGATAGGCTGAAAATGTACCGTCAGGGCAGCTGCTCTCTGCATACCAGGCTGGCACAGCATGCCAGGGCATGCCCAGGAGCAGCTAAGGGATGTGCTGGAATGGGGCAGAGGAACGTCTCCGGGGCTGTTCATGAAACCTTGGGTGGAGATCAGCGCAGCTCCTCCATGCGATAATGTGCAAAAGTGATTCTTGGTATGAGGGACATGAGGGTCACAGGCAAGGCCCTGCCCTTTGCAGCTCATGTTCTGGTGGGAGAGACAGCAGGGGACCCAGTAAACGAGTCCATCAACCAGATGACTCAGGTGATGAGAAATGCTTAGAAAGAAACAGGACTTCCCTTAGAAAGGGCTGGTGGCAGAGGGGTGCGCATGGGACAGAGGCTTCCCCTGAGGCTGGTGTTGGAGCTGAGATCTCCATGGCTGGAGGGAGCCAGATGTGCGCTGGTCCCTGGGAGGAGCTGCCCAGGCCAGGGCAGAGGTCAGGAACAGAAGAAACACAGGAGAGGCCTGCACGTCGTGGGTAGAGGAGGACTCATAAGAGCTGAGGTTGTGAGGAGCTGACCAGAAAGTGTGAGGGCCTGGAGGCTGTGGTCAGGAGCTGGGTTTATTTAGATCCAGCAGGAAGCCACTGAGGAGGGCCATGCTCTGATTAGGACTTTTTAAGAAGCACCCCAGTTGGTGCATGGAGGGTGAATGGTGGGGTGAGAGGAGACATAGGGAGACCCAATTAGAAGCTGTCTTGGAATTGACCAGGCAAGAGAGGGCTGACCCTTGGCCCAGGGCAGGGTAGCTGAGACGGGCCAGGAGCCAGGTGTGCCCTGCAGGCAGAGCCCCTGGGCTTGTTCGTACACTGGACAGAGGGGCCCAGAGGATCAAGGAGGACTCCTTGGTTTGGGCTGGAGCAGCTGGGTGGGCAGTGATGCCACTTCCTGAGGCCGCAGGGCACCGATGCCCCCCTGAAGGCTGGGGGACCAGAGTCTAAGGGGAAACCAAGAGGTGTGCTTTGGCCCCGCCGAGTCTGAAGTGCCTGTTGGGCAGCCATGCGGGGCATCCACCAGGCAGGCAGTGTCCATCCGGAGCTCAGTGGGGGCTCAAGAGGCACGTGTGGGAGCCACTGATCTAGAGATGGCTTTGAAGATTTCCATGGGACCGGACATGACCACCAAGAGGTGCAGACCAGGGAGAGAGCAGAGGAGGAGAGCGCCGTGGTGGCAAGAGTATTTCCGGAATACTCTGCATCCCTGACCTTCTGTAGCTCCCCAGTGTTTCCGGGTTCTTAGGGACACCAGGAGGCCTTGGCGCCCGCCTCTGCTCATCGCCACCCCCTTGCCTATCCCTCCGCACCCTCCTCAGCCGTCCTCACGTGAGAGCACCACCCCCGCCCTTCAGCTGCTGCAGGTCCCCTCAGGCCTGTGGTCCCTGGAGAGCACGGCCTGGCAGCAGCCTCAGCTGTTGGCCCCGTCATGGAGACGGCAGCAGCTGCAGGCGACGGGCATTTGTGACCATTTGTCAGAACGCTCCCCTTCCTCCCCGGCCTGCCCTCCTGAAACATTTCTATCCCACAGCCCTGGAGATGGAGTCGTCTCGGGGTGGGAGGACCACAAGGGGACAGGAAGTGCTGCCTAGGCTCCGCTGAAGGGCGAGGCGTCCTCCTGGGAGCTGGCCCTCGTCCCCCACCCATGGTACCAACAAGGTACCCAACCAGGGGTCCCATTTGCCACATACTGTGCACCCACACGAGCTGCCACTAGTCTTGATGACCGCCCTCTGAGTAGCCCCCATGGTGCAGGTAGATGTCACCCCCATTCGGAGGTAGAGAAATTGTCACACAGACACACTGGGCCACACAGCTGGGCAGGGGCACCGGGCTCCAGGGCCTGGGCCCCTCCTCCACCCACACCAGGTGAGCAGGGGGGCTCCGCCTGCCCTCCCGCAACTGTGGCAGGGCTTTCCCCACACCACCCGCCAGCCCCGTCCCCCCAGCAGCTTTGCTTCCATTTCTCTGGTGGTTTCTTGCCCAAGCCTGCTGGTTCCAGCTGGGCCTAGGCTGGAGACGCCTGCCTGCTGTCTGCGCCTCGTGGTTTGGCCTCTCTGTTACCAAATGCTCCGGGATTTTTTGGAGCCGGGTGTGGGGAAGAAGCTTCTCCAGTCTGGCCCCAAGGCGTGGCTGGCGTTTGGAAGGAAACGGGAAGCCAGACCGTGATAACGCCGAGCTTAGTGTGAGTTCAGCGACCTGGGGTGGACACATTTCAGGCTCATTGGCTCCAAACGGGGCTCATTTTGTCCAGCACCTGAGACCTTGAGGCCTCAGACCCGTCGTCCCCACAAGCCTGAGGCCTGGTCTGTGGATGCTTCCCTGGAGCAGAGACCAGGAGGAGACGGGGACGGGGTGCCTTGCTGACACCGGTCCCCAGCAGGCAGGGCTCGGGGGCCACACCCCACCCTCCTTACCAGCCACTTGCCAGCTCCTTGCTTTGCTCTTCTTAGTTTCAAGAGCCTTGGGATCCTTAAACTCCCAGCAGGAAGCCTGCTCATCCCCTCAAGGCCAGGCCTCTGTGGGCAAGCGGCCACCTAGGGAGGTCAACAGGCTTCCCTGAGGCGCGTCCTTGATACCTGCCTGTCACTGTGGACGTCACCTTGGCCCAGGGACCCTAGGAAAACTGCTTTCCTCCTCCATTCTCTGAGTTCCCTGTTTTCCCTTTTATAAAATGGAGTCTCCTTTTCACAAAGCCCAAGCCTTATCCCCCCCAAGACTCTTATGAGAGGAGAGATAGTGGGAAGAAGTGGCCCTAAGTCATCCCGTGACCTTGGCCAGGTCACCTGGCCTCCCCACCAGAGTTTCATTATCGGAACAGCGAAGGTAGAACTCAGGGTTGCCTTAGGGCTTGTTCGCCCCACGAGCACCTACCGAGCCCCTGCTACGTGCAGGCACCACTCCAGGCGTGGGTGGCACCATGAAGAGCCCACACAAGCTCCTGACCCAGGGCTCTCACGGGGGAGGGTGGGGGGACACCATCCGCGGATGAGCAGAATGCGGGTTTGTCACGTGAAGATAATCTCTAGCCAGAAAAGTAAAGCCAGGAAGGGACACAGAGCGCCTTGGCACATGGGGAGGCGTTGCTATGCTATGTGGGAGATCAGAAAAGTACCTCAGGGCTCCTGGGGCCACACTGGCAGCCAGAGGCCCCGCTGCTTCTCTCGGGATCCCACTTCCTGGCCTGGGGTGGGCCGGGGGATAGATGGAGCCCGTGGGGCTCTGGAGTTGCCGAGAGGCGTGGAGCCAGGTCCGCTGTGAGCAGCCCCCTTGGCCCTCCGCAGGCCCCAGAGCCGGGGTCCCACACCAGGCCCAGGAAAGAGCAGGTTTCCTCAGGAGAGGGCTCGGAGCTGCGGCCCAGAGGCCTCCAGAGCCTCCACTCGGCCCGTTTTCCAGGCAGCTCTGCCTCCTGCTGAACGCGGAGAACATCTTCCACTCGATGGCGGACATCCTGCTCCGGGAGGAGGACCTCAAGTTCGCCTCGACAATGGTCCACACCCTCAACACCATCCTGCTGACCTCCACTGAGCTCTTCCAGCTGCGAAACCAGCTGAAGGACCTGAAGACCCCGGTACTGCCCGCCCACGGGCTCCAGCCTGGTGCTATCTATGTGCCCACGGGCGCGGCCATGCCAGCCCAGCCCTCGTTACCCGGAGGTTGGCGGGGAGGAGACGAGAATGTGACCTGAGGTCTCCCTGGTCCGCCGTCAAATAGGGGTCCCCCTGGGTTGGCTGCGTGTAGGTGCCAGCCATGGGAGGGAGTCACAGCGGGTTTCCTTGGAGCTACCCGCTCTGCCCACAGAAGACTCCAGACCCCGCTCCAGGTCCACGTGCCCTCCCTGACACCCCGCACCCCACCAGCACTGCCCCCTCGCACACAGGGTAGGTTGGGTTCAGAGCCCGCCTTGCAGGACCCGCAGGGTCAGACCTGCCGGGCCGTGTCACCCAGTCAGGGTCAGGCCTCTGGATTGCAACCCCACTGGGGATCCGGGTCGTTGCTCTCCTCACCCTCCTCCTTGGCCAGGACCCCGCTCTCCCACAGAGGGACACATCTGTCTTACAGGATGCCCTGTGTAAGCCAGGGTGTGTCACAGTGCTGCCTGGCCCAGGCTTTTGGTGAGGACCCACCAGGGCTGGTCAGAGAGAGCAGGGAGGCGCTCACCATTCTACCAAACTGCTCTGGGGGACACGGGTCAAAGGCCTCACTCGGCCCAGAGGAGGGGGGCTGAGCTGCAGAGGGCCCCCAGGGGTAGCCGCCATCCCGGACGTGCTGGCAGCTCCAGCACGTTTCATCTGGACTGTGGTCACCACCTTCCCATCTCAGACCCTGCCTCGGCCCTCTCTCAGGGAGTCTCCAAGACATCCAAGCCTGTGCCTGAGGGCATCTGGGGCCGAGCCACTGGGAATGACCCAGGCCACACCCCTGCCTTCTTCCTGTGGTTCCTTCCAGACATTCGCAGAGGCCTAAAGAATGTTCCTCAGGGCAGGGGCTCTCGAGTGTGGGCTCAGCTCCTGGGCTGGTTCCCGAGTGTAAGGTGGGCTGCAGAGGAGGGAAGAGATGGCATTTGAGGACGGCAGGAGGGCACTGCCGGGGAGAGCCTGGGCCCTGAGGACGCTTCCTCCCCGCCCCCCTCCGGTCACACCCCCTCCCAGCCCCACAGGCTCGGGGACCACGGGCTGTGGAGAGGACGATTACTGTTGTTTGCCGAGGGCAGAAATACCAGCACAAAGGACAGGCTCACTCCCAAGCAGCAGGCCCTCACAGCCATCACCACGTGGCTCTGTGGGACGGAGAGTAATGACAGGGTCTGAGGAGGAGCTGTCAGCGTTTCCTTTGTGACAGCCCGTTCCCAGCTGGGCTCCCTGGCGCTCTGAGAGGGGCCCTGAGTCTGGGCCGAGCACCCGCGGGGAAGGAGCGGGGGCTCGATTAACTGCTTACACCTCTCCCCCCTCAGGAGAGCCAGAACCTGTTCTGCTGCCTGTACCGCTCCTGGTGCCACAACCCAGTCACTACGGTGTCCCTCTGCTTCCTCACCCAGAACTACCGGCACGCCTACGACCTCATCCAGAAGTTGTATCCTTCACTCACTGTTCTTCCAGCCCAGGCTCTGGGGGTGGGGGTGGGGGGTGCGGGGCGGGTGCTCCCTTCCCACCCACGTGGTGGCCCGATTGCCATCCTTCTGCCATGACCCTACGTTCCGCCTCCAGGCCTTGGGCCATCAGGACCCGTGAGGGCACAGTGAGGGGTGGATTCCAGTAAACAGGGTCATCTAGGGCCTCGTAGAGGGGAGCTAGCCCTGGAGAAGCTTTGTGAGCTGGGGATCAGGGATGGGTGCTTACCTAGGTAAGGGTGTCCCGAGAAAGAGGCAGGGTGCCCTCTGCGCGGTGCTGGGGCAGAGTGGGGAGAGAAGGTCCGGGAGCAGGGGGGCTGCTGGGCTGCAGCAGGCCAGTAGGTGAGGAGCTCAGGACCTTTGGGGCCCACAGAGCCAGGGCCCAGCAGAGGACAGGACAGGGAGAAGCAGGCTGGAGGGGAGGCCTCAGGGAGATGGAGCGCCGCTCAAGGCCTGCCTCAGAGAAAGGCATCCATGGTCAGCTTTTTGTTTGAAACACTGTGAAGCAAACCAGCTTCCTCTGTGAATGTCTGGTGTGTGACCCGGATTGGACGGACATTTAGGATGCAAAATTGGTCTCCTTCCCTGGTGGGCCAGGAGTTGGGGGGTAAGGAGAGAGGGGCCCTGAGGTGCCTCCACTGAGAGCCCGCTGTGGCCTCGCCTGGCTCCCTCAGGGTGCCCGCTCGCCTTCAGACTACGATTTGCTCCTCTCCACCACTGGTGTGACCTGAGGACTGCAGGCCCCAGGCTTGCAGCAGCCCTGACCTTGGCCCTGCCGACAGGCATCCACTCAGGCAGGAACAGGGGCCTTTCCTGCCCAGCCCTCCCCCATAGGCTGTAGGGCGGTGATGAGAGCCTTTCAGGGCCTGCAGGGCACAGAGGAGAGAGCGGCGGAGCAGAGCCGGAGTGCCGCGCAGGGGGACAGCTGTGAGGGACAGAGAGGCAGGGGGACAATAGGCTGCTGTCCTTTGTGTCCTGATCCTGCTCAGGTGGAAACATGCTCTGTGCCTGCAAGCCAGGGCCCAGTGGGAGGTGTGCTCTGTGCCGCTGGGTCGAGCCCCTGGGGCCCAGCTCCCCGGCTGCCCCCGCCCCCAGAGAGGCAGGCTGCCCTGGCCAGTGGTTCCACTTCCCTTGACCACCCACCCAGCGGGGACCTGGAGGTCACTGTGGATTTCCTCACGGAGGTAGACAAGCTGGTGCAGCTGATCGAGTGCCCCATCTTCACATGTGAGCCCTGCCTCTGGCCTCCGCAGGCCTGGAGGGAGGTGGGAGGGAGAGCAGCTCTTGGCTACCACTGGGGAGGGAGCGAGAACAGTCACCCCAGGGATGCTTCTAGAATGTCAGGAACGTAAGGATGGGGATGACAGGGCTGAGGAGGTACACAGGGCTGGGACATGCGCATCAGAGCGTGGGTCCTGCCCGTGCGCCTTAAGGCAGGGCTCGACACAGGCCAGCGCTGAGGGCAAAACCCACCTGAAGAATAGTGTCACCTCTGCGGGGGGGAACTGGAGCAGTGCCGTCGGGGGGCAGGTGGAGCAGCCGTCCCAGAGCTGTCCCCGGCCACCCCTCCGAGCACACTGCCCTCTGCTGTGGCTCTTGGAAGCTGGGGGCACCCTGGGCCCACCCGCAGGTTGCTCCCTTGTGCCCAGGATCCACGCCCTCGTCCCTCTGCAAAGCAGAGCTGGCGTTTGCCAGGAGCTGCCTGGTTGTAACACCCGGGCTGAATGTGCAAAGTGGCAGCTGGCTGGGGTGAGCGCAGCTCCTGGCGCCTCAACGCATACAGTGCCCGCTCCCCAAGGCAGGCAAGTCTCTGAATGACGCTCGTGTGCTTACGGCCTGGTAGCGAAGCCGGGAGGCATCCCTGCCGGTGGCCACCCTCCTGCCGGGCTGGTCACCCAGGCCTCCTGCTGTGGTGGCGCCCCGATCTGCCCAGGCCAAGCCCGTCGGCCTTCACCCTGGAGCCCAAAGGCAAGCCCAGGGGCCGAGGGGCCCCCTCCCATCCAAACAGAAGACAGCTTCTCCAAACAGCCAGCCATCACAGTAACAGATGCCCAGGGGACCCAAGAGCAGGAGGGAGACCCTGTTCCCAGGGCAGTGCATCGAAGCCTGTCCCAAATGGCCCCCTGGCCTGACATTTCACTTCCCCAAAGGCCTCCCAGGGCAGCCTGGCACACGCTCGCCTGGGGGCAGGTCCAGCCTGACCCTAGAGAAGCCGTGAACACCTCTCCAGGCCCAGGGCTTTGGTGGGGTGACCACAGCAGACGTCCCCTGGTCCTGCCCAGCACCCATTCCAACCCTAGGTTGCCTAGACCCCCCTGGTAGCTGGCTTGACCCCGTAGCCCAGCTTACCCAAGGCCCAGGACTAGATTCAAAACAGGTCCCCACCTCTTCTGGAGTCGCTGGGCCTGGGCAGGACTGCCACCTGGGGTGAGGGGAGGGGCTGCTGTGAGAGGCCCCTGCTTCCTGGCTCACCCTGGCCCCAAGGCCCCCGTCCAGCTGCTGGGGTGACATGGTCTCTCCAGAGGTTTGTGGTTTGTCCTCCACCAAGGACGCCTGAGACTGGGCCTCAGAGAAGGTAGAAACGAGTGATGCTCCTGGAAGGGCTCAGAGGAGAGCCACGTGGGCCTGTTTATCTGGGACGGATGCTGGGCAAGACCCGGGTGCGTCTCCCCGCCGTCTGGTGGGGGAGGCAGGGCTGGTGTCTGACATGGATTTCCAAAAGCATCCACCAGACACTCAGGGGCTTGATGTGTGTTTGGTCGCACACCAAAGCGTTTTTCCATCCTGCCCTCCCTTAAAGCTGCCCTAATCCAGTCTTTCTCTCCAGCTCACCCTATTTATAGCTCTCTCGTGCTGGCACGTGCAGAGCAGACCCGGGAATCTGTTACGCTACACGCCCCAAGCCCCCTCATCGCCAGGGAGGCAGTGAGTGCTGGGGGAGGGGACCAGGCCTGGCAGCAGGTTGGGGGTCGCCAGGCTGAGGTGACTGTTGGGAAGATCAGACGGAAGGCAGGTGGGCAGGTCAGAAGAGGCAGGGGGATCATGGGGACGGCTAAGACGCTGCAGGAGGAGAGGCAGGCATGTCTGGCTGGGAGGAGCCCCGGCCACCAGGCTGGCCCTTTCCTGGCCAGGCTGAGGTGCCACCCAGAGCAGTGCCTGACCCCTGCCCTCTGCCCTCCCGCAGATCTGCGCCTGCAGCTGCTGGATGTGAAGAACAACCCGTACCTGATCAAGGCCCTGTACGGCCTGCTCATGCTGCTGCCCCAGAGCAGCGCCTTCCAGCTGCTCTCCCACCGGCTCCAGTGCGTGCCCAACCCCGAGCTGCTGCAGACGGGGTAAGTGCCCAGCTCGTGGGGGCGGGGCTCTGTCAGCGAGCAGGGCCAGGGCTGGCCGGGCTGGCAGGGCCTGGCGAGCGGGGAGTTTTAAAGGGGCTACCAGGGCCCGCCCTCAGCTCGGCATCACACCTCCTGTCGCTGCGGACACTGTCCACCCCTCAGCCACTTGCCCGTGGGTTTCCATATCAGAGCACCGGGCTGGGAGATTCTGGGAGCGTCTATGCGGTGGTAGGTAGTTGGAATACCTTCTCCCAGCAGTCAGGGTGGAGTAAAATCAAAAAACCTGAGAGCATGCTGGCGTGACCCAAACAGAGGCCCCTGGAGAGAAAGTCCAGAGGGGAGGAATTCGTGCCCCAGCTCAGCCACTGCGTCCCAGGTGGTACGTGGGCAAGAGAGCTACATAGGGTCCCTCCCGGGCCTCAGACAGCCCTCCCTTCCCATCTGTAGCAGAGGCTCAACGCTTGGCCACTGAGTGACCCTGGCACTGCTAGGATCCTCCCAATCTCCTCCTGACTGGAGTGGGAGACAAGGGTGCCCCCGTGGCTACCCCGCTTGCGACCTGTCCGCGGGAAGCACGGGTCCCAGGAGCTCTGCCGTGGAGAGGCCCAGCACGGCAGCCTCTGGGGGGGAGGGCTGCAGCCCCTCGGGGGCATCCAGGCTCCCACCCTGAACCCACTGCTGGCCCGGTCCCCAGAGCCTGTTGGGTCATGTCTATATTTGGTAACCCTTGGAGGCTTTGCCTCATCCACAGGCATTTGGCATCAGAGATGGAAAATTTCACTTGTCGGGTCGCCATGGAAACAAGCAGAGCCACTGAGAAGATTTACGCTGAATGGAGCGCACCCAGCTTGCATCAGATGCCCTGTGTGTCTAGAATTCCCTCCCAAGCTGTTAGACCCCCTCGGCAGGCCTGGCGCCTCGCCCCTCGCCAAAGGTCTCGGGCCTTTGCCCTTGCAGTGGATGCAGGCAGCCTTGAGATGGGCCTGCCCGGCACTCTGGGCCCCTGACCCGAGCCCCTGTGCTCTCCGTCTCCCAGGGTCTAGGCCACCACCACCCCTCCCACCTGACCTGGTCTCTCCAGGGGCTGGGCGTGGGGCCCCTAATGGGCTGTCGGCCTCAGGCCGCTGGAGGGGCTGGGAGCCCCCAGCAGGTGTGGCCCCCAGGGCAAGGCCCAGCTCCTGCCCACCCTGCCCCTTTCCCCAGACGGCAGTGCTCAGGGGTGGAGGGCTGGTCCCTGTCCCAGCTGCTCCTGGTGCCACCGGGTAATCCTCAGGGGAAGGCATTCAGCGCACTGAGTGTCCCAGGGAAGCAGGAGCAGCTGCAGAGTTAGGTGTGCATTTTATTCCCTTGGCCGGAGCACCTCTATCTCCTGGGAGTCGGAAAGGCCCTGACGCCACACCTCGCTTTGCTGCCTTGGCCTCTGCTGGCCTTTGCAGTGCCCAACGGGTGTTAGGGTCACCCTGGCAGCCACGTAGGAGGGAAGGTACAGCTGAAAGTGAGAAGGAGGCAGGAACGGCTGCTTCCCTGTGACCTCTGGGCCAGGCCACAGCCCCTGTGCTGCTGAGGGCCAGTCCCTTCTCAGAGCTCTGCCTGCTACATCTCCTCATATAGGAACATCCTATGGAAAAGGAAGGCAGGCTCAGAGTAGTTGGACTCCTCCCTGCGCTCCCTAAGCCAGAACAGAGCAAGTCTGCAGAGGAAAGCTGGGGGAAATGAGGCTTTCCCCCAGATCTCCCGTGGTCAGAGTCAGGAAGTCTTGAGCCAAAGGGCTGAGGCCTCTGGGTCAGTGGAAGGTTCACAGGCCTGGACTAGGATCTGGTCCGAGCTCTGCTGCAGATTTGCTCTGTGACCTCAGGCAAGCCCCATGCCCTCTCTGGGCCCTTGGTTTCTTCATCAGTAAGTGAGCATTTGGACTGAATGGATCCTTGAGGTTCCGCTCAGTCTTCAAGGCTTTGGGTTCCCAGCCTTTCTTTGCAAGGACCTAGGAAGAGCTGTCATAGAAAAAGGCAGCAGAGCCTTGGGCAAGGAAGGGGCCTCAGGAACAGCTGGGGGCAGGGTCAGGTTGCAGGGTTGGGCACAGAGGGACAGCTCCCGCCCTGGAGAGGGGGCTGAGGACAGTCTCAGCCCCGGGAGAGGTGGGCAGCTGGAAGACAGCGTCAGGTT
This sequence comes from Leucopleurus acutus, assembly GCF_964270905.1. Classification (NCBI taxonomy): domain Eukaryota; kingdom Metazoa; phylum Chordata; class Mammalia; order Artiodactyla; family Delphinidae; genus Leucopleurus; species Leucopleurus acutus. The sequence goes on along the minus strand of NC_139162.1, from coordinate 13,624,399 downwards.
GCCTGACAGGCCTGTGTGCCGGGAACAGCTGGGGGAGTCTCTGCTCCTTGCCCATCCCCCCCCCTTCTGTGCACTCAGGGTGCCGGCAGGACTAGGGAACCCTGGTCCTCCACTCGGGCTTCTGGGCCACTCCCCAGGGACCGTCTCCTCAGTGAGGCAAGAGGGAGCCTCTGAAGGAGAAGCTGGTGACAGGTGCGTGGGTGCGGTGGCAGGAGAAAGGGCTGGCTTTGGGTTCTGGAATCCCAGCTCTGTGCTGCTGGCTGGGTGTCCCCTAGCCACTCACTGCCTGAGGGTTGCTGTAAACACACAGAGAACATGAAGGCCTGAGCAGCGGCCGTGCCCACTGTGACTAGCAGGGAGAGGTCCAGCCTCAATGCTCAGCGGAGTCCCCGTACCCATGGACATACCCCTCCCTGCTACCAAGAGTTGAGGCCAGGAAGGGTCTGCCCCAAAGGGACGCTGAGTCATGGGGGGGAAGGACTTCTTGCCTCCGTTAGGGCCCAGAGAGCAAGGTGCGGCCCAGTCCTCCCGACGCCTACCCTCACCTGGCCACATCTGTGCACATCACCCTGGATTTGCCATCCATTGCTGGCATCTCCCTGGAAACCCCTAATCTCAGTTTCCCTCCTCTGGATCTAATGCAGAGAGTGTTGCGGAGAGGAGCATACAGATCCGTGGGTGCCCAGCCTCAGACAGCACATTTCAGGATCATCTCTGGGCTGGGGTAGCATCTGGCCACCCTCTGGAGTTAGGGCTCCAAGCTGCAGGGGGTCCTTCAGCATCCTCAGGAGCGGGAGTTGCTCTCTTGGGGCAGTAGCACCCGGGCCACAGGTTACTAGGACAGGGATGGCCCTTCCCCATTCCCAGGGGAGTTGAAAGCAGCCAGAGACCAGAATGCTGCCCGCAGTCTGGCCCCCTAGAGCGAGCCCCACCCAGCTCGTTTTGATCTTTGTTGAGTTCACCTGAGTCCCAGCTCCAGAGGCAGGGCCTGAGGCCCAAGAAAGAAGCAGCCACGGCCACAGTCCAAGGTGTTGTCAGGTGGTGTGTCTTTAACAGGAAGGGACCAGGCTGAGTAGGGGTACAGGGGCCCACTTCCAGGCTCCAGATGGCATCCCAACCATGGGAAGAGTTCCCAATGCCCCTGGTCCTGGTGGCTGGTCAGAGATGGCTTTCAGGCTCTGACCATTGGTGGGCTGCGCCTTACCAGGAGCCAGGCTCGTTGGTGAGGGTTCCATTTGGGTGAAGCACCGTTGTGATTCACCCAAATGGAATGAGCTGCTGGGCCCCGCCTGGCCTTACCTCAATGGGACAGAGTTGTAGCCACAGTGGGCACCCATCGGGTACCTAGGCTGGGGCTGGGCATCAGGCCAAGTTCTTCATGTCCAGTATGGAGGAATCCTCACCCATGGGGTGGCTCCCGTGGCAGTACCCCCTTACAGAGGAGGATACTGAGTTACCTGCCCAAGGTCAAGTGGCTAGGGGGTGGTCGTGTTACAGTTGGGTCCAGGTCTGTCGAGCTCCTGTGCTCAGCTGCTACCTGGACCTCGCCTGCCATATTGGGGTCTTTTCATGAACTCAAAGGGCCCAAGGATTCTCTGCTTAGCTGATCAGCCCACAGCCTTCATGAGATCCCTTACCAGGGCCACCAGGCCTCAGGGCCTGGAAGCAGATCCTTCCCAGCCCACAAAGATCTGCTTCCAGTGAGGCCAGAATGAGGGAGAAGCAGAGTCTTTTCTTGAGACTCTCTGCTGGGGTGATGATTAGGAATGGGACAGGGGCCCAAGTGTATCTAGTCCCCCGGGGCAAGCTCAACACTGGGCTTGAAGGGGGCAGCAGGGCGAATGCATTGCCCAACTACAGGGAGCATCAGGCCCGTGGCAGTTGTGCAGTGCACAAGCTGTGAGGCAGTACAGAGCAACTGCAGAGAGTGCTAGCAAGAGGAGTTCCCGGAGGCATCACCTGCCCAGTGGGGAGACCAGCTCTCCTTCCGCAGGGACAGAGTGACTGCAGGCCTCTGGGCCCCAACATTCAAAAACAGATGTCCTGCCAAGTTGAGGGCCAGTAGACTTCAGCCACCCCTGTGGTCCCCGGCCCTAGCCCTGCCCTAAAGAAAGGGCCAGGCTGCCTCCTCCCCCTTCTCCCTGGACCCTGTTCCAGGCCCCAGCTGGCTTCCTGGCTGGCTCCTAGCCCTGGCTTTCACCCCAAAGGGAGCCACTCATAAACAGGAAATGCTTCCCGATGTGATGCCTGCTCTGGGCACCGTTGCCAGCCCACAGGCTGAAGGCCCTATCCAAGCAGCAGTGTTGACTGGTCCCACCAACTGTGGGGGAGGGGATGCTCATAGGGCTCTCTGCTCTTTGGGGCTGACTGCTGGGGACCTACACCTGGACTCCCCGAGGTCGAGCTCCCCCAGCCTGTGGCCCTGCTGTGGCTGATGCTTCCCTGCTCCAGCAGCCGCATCTTGTGCTGAGACTGACGCTGAGCACTTCTGCTCCCTTTCCCCAGAGACGGTGTGAAGGCAGCTCCCAGGTCACAGAAAGCAGACTCCCCGAGCATCGACTACGCCGAGCTGCTGCAGCACTTTGAAAGGGTCCAGAAGAAGCACCTGGAAGTGAGGCACCAGCGGAGTGGGCGTGGGGATCACCTGGACCGGAGGGTTGTCCTCTGATAGGCCTGGCCTGGGGAAGGGCCCAAGGAGTGGTCCCATGGAGCACTTGGGGTCTTCAGGCCCCCTCCCCACAGAGCCCGAGGACCTGCCTCAGGGGCAGGGCTGGGCCTGGCCACCAGCGCAGGGCAGGGTAGGGGACTGGAAGCTCTGTCCACCCAAGCTCCTCTCACAGGCCCTCCAGCGCAGTCAGCTGCACTCTGGCATTCAGACAGAGCTGGCTTCCTGCCAGGGTGAGGCCGCAGCCTCAGACGCCCCCATTTTCTGGAATCGGGTTCTTTCTAATGCCCTCTTGTAAAAGAGCTTGACCTCCCCAGCGCACCAGAGCTCTGGCCTCCTGTGGATGTGTGTGTACATATGTGTATACACATCTGTGCACATAGGAACCAGCACAGAGGTCCATATGAATGGTGCACCCTCTGTCCCAATAAAGAAACGCAACCCGTGCCTGGCCTGCTCCTTCCCACCGATGCCTGCCCCCGCCTGGTGCTGCAGTTGCCCCAGGACCTTGCTGCCTGTCCTAGAGATTTGTTCTCATGGTGGTCCCAGGAGTGCTGGCTCTGCCAGGAGAGGCTGGTCGCTCTCTGCACACTCACCTGACTGGGGTGTGGGCCTTGGGCCCAGCCCTTACCTCTATAGAACCAGCCCCTTCTTCCTGGAGAGCACAAAGCACTGGCCTGGCCCCCTGAACCCTGCCTTCTCAGGCACCTAATCTGCCTTTTCCATCCTGACAACCCCCCGCCCGGGGGGCATGGGACATGTCCCCATTAGACAGATGAACTGAGCCTCAGGAGTTTCTGAATGAAGGGGCACACTGCAGAACGTTCCAGGTCACTGGGGATGGAGGGGAAGGCCCAGACCAGTGCAGGGAGTTGGGCGGGGCAGGGGGTGGGCTTCCCACATCCCCACCCCCTGATTTGGCTAAATGAGCCTTAGCTCACCAAACCTATAAGCCAGAGTCCACCTGACCCCAGGCTTTGGGAAGCCTCGGATTGGCCTATGATCTCCCAAGTGGCTCTTGTGGGCCCCTGGAATAGAAGAGAAGGATCTTGTGCGGGCTTTTCCTCAGAGCCCCAGCATAGGGCCGGGAGGATGGGTTTCCCTGCCTGGAGTCTCCAGAACAGGATGACAGACTGAACTCACCATGGCCAACGTACACACGCATGCATCCTCATACGTGTGTACCCTGGCGTCAGAGACGGGACAGTGGGCCACCTCTGTTCTGCTGGTCCCACATGGCCCCAACCGGAGGAAAGAGGTTGCTTGAGGACCAGTACACCGCCACCCCCAAAGGCCCGGCCTGGGGCACCCCATGCAGTTGGCATCGGCACTGGCACTGCTTGGAAAAGGAGCCACAGAACTTCTGGAGGAGGGTCCAAACCCTTCTGTGCCGGGGATAAAACGTTCCAAGGCGGGTGGCCTCCAGGGCACCGTGCGCCCCTGCTGAGGGTGGTGTAGCCGTCCCACGGGATGCGCCCGAAGGACCCCAGCCTGCCCCCCTCTTCTTAAAGCGCGGGAACACCCACCCCCCGACACACACACCGGCACACACACCGGCCAGAGACCAAAAGCTGGAGGGGGTGGTGGTGTTGGGCACCTTCCCGGAGCGGGCACCCAACCACTGGTCCCACTCCCGCGGGCAAGCCGGGCAGCCCCGCCCCAGCGCCGCCCCCGAACCGCGGTGGCGCCTGCGCCTGCCGGGCCCTCTAGCCCGACCAGTTCGGCCGCGCCGGGGCTCGGATTTCAAAGCCCGGGCTCCATTCCTGGTGAATGGGCCGGAGCTCGCCCGGTCTTTCCCACAGACCCCTCCCGCCACGGCCCTGCCCCTCCCCACGGCCCTCCCTCCGCGCATCCACGTGACGTCCAAGCCTCGGCGGCTCGGATTACGGACGCCGCTCCAGTCCCCGCGCCGCCCGCCAGCCCCGCCGCGACATGGCCCGCGCCGCCCCGCGGCGGCCCGCGATCCCCGAGCGCGGCGCGGCCGGCCGCTGAGCGCAGCCCGGAGGCTGCAGGCCCGACCTGGCCTCGGAGCGAAAGCCGCCGCGGCCTGGGTCCCCTCGCCCAGCCTGCGCCCCGCCGCCGACGCTGCCGCCCGGCCCGAGCATGGAGACGGCGGAGAAGGAGTGCGGCGCCCTGGGAGGGCTCTTCCAGGCCATCGTCAACGACATGAAGGTAACGGGGCGCGGCGGGGCTGGCCGCCCTGCGGGCGCGCGGGTGCTTGTGCGGGTGCGTGCCCCCTCTGGGGACGCGTGGCGGCGGGCAGCCGTGCCCCGCTGTGTCCGTGCGCCGCCGTGTCTGTTTGTCTGAGCGCCTCTGGCCTGCGACTGCCGTGCGCCCGGGTCTCTGGGTGCCCGTCTTGGGGGGTGTGGGTGCTCGTGTGTCGGGGTGTCCGTGCGGTGCCCTGGGTCCAAGCCCCGGGTCGCCCGGGTCGCAGCGCCCCCTTGGGGACCAGACCCGACCCTGCGCACACGCGGGCTCCCCGCGCCCCAGACCCCCAAACCATGAATGGGGTTTGGCTCCGGGAGCGACTCCACGGCCCTTTAACGGGCCCGGGGTCTCTCCGGCCTCCGCCCCCTACCACCACCATCCCCCCCACTCCCCCGCCCACGATGGCCCGGGAGCCCAGACAATGCTGTCACCGCCAAAGCAGGGAAAAATAATAAAGCAGGGAACCGTTAACTCCTCCCCTGCCGGCCTCGGCCTCCGCACCCGCTGCCCGGGTCCCCAAAAACAAGATCCAGGACTCCAAGGTCTCCACGATGAGCGTTCCTGCATCCCAAGGCTTCTGTCCCCACCTTGGGAGGAGGAGGGAGAAGGTTGGGTTGATGGAGCAGCCCCAGGGAAGGGCTGTCAGCTCCAGCCCCTCCCCATGATTACCCAAGGTCAGGCTGCAGCAGGCCACCAATTCCTGGCCCACCGCTGGCTCACCAGGTGGGGAAACTGAGGCCTGGCTCAAGGTCATTAAGGAGACTGCTGGACACTCCCTGACCTCACCTCTCACTGGTGGTCTAGGGAGTGAGGGGGATCCTCTCCCCCAAAGAGGCTAGGGTTTGGCAGGGCCGCCCCAGGCTGACTAGGCAGAGAGGAAGGGCAGCTCCGACGACAGGACGGGGACCAGGAAGCAGCGTTTCTACCCTTCCCCTCTGGGGCAGGCCTGTGGGGCAGGGGAGAGAACTGGGACCTCGTCAGACCCCCACCCTCACAACCTGTCTCACACTCCCAAGTACACAACATAGAATCCTACTGTGACGTCGCAGGCCCCGGGAGGACACACCACAGTGCCCAAGCAGGCCCTTCGGGGGGGCTCCCAGTGCTGCCAGGGGAACAGCCCCAGGGGCAGCTGCCAGATCCCTGCGCCCCCACCCCCACCCCCAAGAGAACTGGAGCCACCCTCACTAGGAACTACAGGGTTAGCAGCATGCATAGGTGCCACTCACTGCCCCCGTGTAGGGTGCTCCCCCGAGAGCTCCATCCCCTGCAACTCCACTCCAAGCTGCTTCTGCCGGCCCCCAAAAGTCCTGGCCTCTCTCTGCCCTCAGCAGCCCCTCCTGCCCTGTGGACATCACAGCCCTGGCACCGGGTTTCCTTCCTGGGACCAAGCAGCCCAGACAACCCTCCCCCAACCATTCCCAGGGCTGGCAGAGGGGGGGACCTTCCCACACCCTCCTCCTTCTGGCATCCTCTCCACAAACACTGCAGAGAGCAGCAGCTTTTGCACAGAGCAGAGGGGCAGGACTGTCTCCCTCCCTCTCCAGGCAATTTGCAAGGCACTTTGGGATGAGATAGAAGGAAATGGGCCCAGATTGTAACAAGTGATTGAGGCAGGATTTTCTGACATGTGGAAGCAAACTGGGAGAGGTTTCACCTGCGGTGATGCCACGTCCCGATATACCTACGACACATGCATGTGTTTGGGCCAGGGACAGAGCAGGGGACTGGGCCACCTGGAGGTCGATCATCTGGATTTGAGGGACAGCTTCTGGCTGTTTCCTTCTGTGGCCTGAGCCACAGAAGCAGCAGGGTTTCCGTAGAGGAACGTGGCCAGGTTGAGGAGACTGAGCTTACCTGTGAGGCCCCTCCACACAGGGCAAGCACGGCCACAGGCCCCACAACAGCACACCCCGGCCCTCCTGGAGGCCCAGACCCTGGCGTGGGAGAGGCAGAGTAGGGGGAGGAGGACCTACACCTGGAGGCTGGGGGGCCTGGAGGAGGACAGTAGCTCAGGGATCGGGAGGGGGCCCTCGGGAGGGCTGGGGTGTAGCTCAGGTGTAGACAGTAGCTCAGGGATCGGGAGGGGGCCTGCCTGCTGTGCCTCATTTAGCTCAGATGCCCATCGAATCCCAGAGAAGGGCAGGGACTTGCCCAAGATGACAGGGCTGGGTGTGGCACCCAGGGCTCTGCCTCAGCCCCAGGCCTCACCTTCAGCAGCACTGGCCCATCCAGAAAACAGGGTCATAATCTTTGCCTGCCCTCGAGAGTGGGGAGTGTCACCCGGACACATAGGCCCTGGCCAGGTGGGAGAGGCTCCTGGCAGAGAAGCAGGGGTCAAGTGTCTCCTCTGTCTGCCAGCATTAACCTAGCATTTACTGTGTGCCGGGCACTGTGCTAGTGCTTTCCATGCAGTCTCCATACTGACCTGCTGACATCGGTGCACTTCCCATCCTGACCTTACAGGTGAGCAGACAGGCTCAGAGAGGACGCCCTGGCCCAAGGCCACCCAGAAAGACCCCTCTCTGGGATTGCAGCCTGAGTCGCTCACCTGCACAGCCCAGGGCCCGGTCAGAGACAGTGTCCAGGGGCCAGGGGCCTGGGGCCCAGCAGCCTCCATATCGGTCTCATCCCATCCACTTGAGCACCTCTAGTGAGCATGTAACCTCTCCCCTCCAGAGCAGCCCACTGCTCTGGGGGCAGAGCTGGGCGTCTCTCCCATCCACGTAGTTCCTGCCCCCTACCCACCCTTGATGCCCAAGTATTCGTCTCCGTGCATTCCAGAAGTGGTGGGGGGTGGATCCCTGATGTGTAGTGACCAGTCAGACAAGGGATCAGATCCTGACCCTGGCACTCGATGGCCTTGGGCAAGCCGGTTAATCTCTCTGAGCCTCAGTTTCCTCATCTGTAGAATGGGGGTGACAACAGTATTCATTTCACAGGGTCATTGTAAGGATTCCATGCGATCACAAAGTGCCTGGCCCCCCGCACGCTCTTGATCAACAGTAGCAGTCCCTGTCACTAGTGATAGCAACCCAGGGTCCTAGAACCTGACAGCCAGGGTGCGGCCCACGTGAGGGCACAGGTCCAGGTGAAGACTGAGGACACCCCTGGGGCCCTGGCTGCTTCGGCCCCTCAACCTCACCTCTGGGGTCCTCATGAGTTACTAGTGGGAGGTGGAGTCTCAGGTCCTTAGAGACCCAGGTGCTCCTGTCCATCTGCTGAGGAGGGACTGGGCCTGGCCTCCCCCATGCCCCATCCTGTCCCCTCTCCACCGGGAAAGCCAAGGCTGTGAGGGTCTGGGTTGGAGCCAGCCTGGCTGGGCAGAGGCGTCGGGGTGGGCCCCAGCCGGGGACTTTAATGGGGTAGGGACCTGTGTCTTCCCAGCTTCTCCCAGCCTGCTGCCCTCTGAGGCTGCCCAGAGGCTGCTGGGGGTGCTTAGGTTTTCTGGGGGCCAGGACGGTGCCTCTGGACCCCTGTACCCACAGCATCATCCCTCCTCCCTGGAGGTCTTGGCAAGGCTTAGGGCTGAGGGTGTTGAGGTGAGGGAGGGCGCCAGGCCCTCAGGACTGTCAGGGGTGGCCTCCCGGGCTCCTTTACCCTGAGCTGTGCCGCACGGAGACAGCCCACGCACAGCCTCCCCCTTCCCGCTCCAGCCTGTGTGAACTTCTCAAATATTTGCTTTCCCTGGCCACTGGTTGGGCTGGGCTGGGAGGGGAGGGAGTTTCTGAGGCTCCCAGAAGCTGCCCTGTTCTCCCCACCCCTGCAGGCTGGCCCTGTCCCTGGGGTTCCAGCCTGGCAAAGCCTCCCTCTGAGGCCTTGGGGACTGGGGTCTCTGCCTTCCCCCTTTCCACCGGAAAAGCCCCAGCTCCCAGCGTCCCATCCCACATGGAAGGGAAGGTCAGCAGCACTTTGGGGCTAGGGGCTTTGCCGGCCTGAAGCTCCCCTTCAAGGATCAAGTCTTCCACAGGGCCATTGGGCCAGGACCCAACAGCCATGCGAGGGCCCATTAGCCAGAAAAACCCCTTGATCTCACTGGACAACTTGATCACCAAGAGCCTGGCTTCCCTACTGGGAAACCCCCTCCCAACTCAGAACTTTGGGCCAGGCTGGGATAAAGGCCACACTGTGTCCCCAGGAGGGGAGGGGAGCCGGGGGTGGAGAAAGGTGGCTCTGTTGGCCGCACAAGGCCCCATTCAGCCTGGGGCCTGACTGTCCCAGGCAGGCTGGCCAGGCTCTGAAGCAGCCAGAGCCTCCCCGGGCCTGGGAGCCACCTCTGCTGGCCCGGGATGGATGGATGGCCCGGCTGGCAGTTCCTTCCAGGGCACAGGGTGGGGGCCCCAGAGGCCCCAGTTTAGACCTAGCATGCCTTGAGCCCTGGCACTGTGCCTCTGCCCCCATGCCATGTGGACCATCCTGGGCTGTGTCGGGGGAACATAGTGCCCCTCATGTGGCTCAGCCCAGATTCCCTGCCAGGCCCCTCCCATCCCCGAGGAGACAGGACCTGCCATTCACTGTTTCCATCTCCGTTGAGGATGTGGGCCACCACTGCAGACAGTGGGCCAGAGTTCCTGACTGTCAGGAAAGGAGGAATGGGCAAAGGTGCCTGTTCCCAGGGCCAGGCCTTCTTCATGCCCCAGGTCTCTGTCCTTGGTCGCCTTTCCCCCTAGAGAGCCCAGGAGCCTTCCTCTCCGCAGAGGCAGGGCTGCTGTCTTAGAAACTGCCCAGAGTCTGGACCCAGGCATGTGGGGAGCCCAGCCCAGGTAGAGCCCTGCAGTCCTCATGGAGTCTCCCTTCCTCTCCCATCTCCTCTGCAGAGCTCCTACCCCATCTGGGAGGACTTCAACTCCAAGGCCACAAAGCTGCATTCCCAGCTGAGGTGAGGCTGCTGAGGGTGCCCCAGCTGGGGAGGGAATGGGTAGAAAAGACACCTCACCCACAGACCATCCCGCTGTCCATCTCCCCAGGACCACTGTGCTGGCTGCTGTGGCCTTCCTGGATGCCTTCCAGAAAGTGGCTGACATGGCCACCAACACCCGAGGTAGGGAGGAGGCATGGCTGGAGGTTGGGGATGCCCCAGGTTGGGCTTGGAAGCTGGAAAGGCTGAGTGGAATATGAACTGGGAAGAGGACACCAGGCCCAGAGTCGGGACCTTGAGTTCTGCTCCCTAATGGAATGGGCTTTTTGTGGAGAGCTTCTCGTCATTAGAGGCATGCAAGCAGGAGTGGGCAAAAGATGACAGGATGTTACAAAGGGGGGTTCCCTTCTTGCTTCTGGGCGGCTGGTTTGACCCCTCAGCCACAGTTGTTCATGCTTCCCTATGGTGAGTTTGACTGTGGCTTCTTTTCCACCGCCTTCTGCCCTTCTGAGAGCACAGAGGGCAGGTGAACATTCCCTGTTGGCCTTGGCATCTCCTCTACATTCTGGTCCGAGGAGCAGGGACCTGGGTCCCCGGCTCCTTTGGGTGGTGAGAACCAAGGAAGTGGGCGCATGCTGGCACTCTCACACCTGCATCTGGGCACACCTGGAGGGGGTTCCTGGTAGGGCAGGAGGGGATTTTGGTTGGATCTTTGGATGTCTTTGATGCCAGCCTTTCCCAGCTGGGGTGAAGGGGAGCTCCTGGCCCGACCAGCAGAGCAGCCGCAGCTGCAGGAGGCTGGCATTGCCAGGATGGGCAGGACCTTGGTCCCGTACGGAGGAGGGCCTTGGTAAATACTGAGAAGAGATCAAGTCGCCTGCTGGGGCCGGCAGGATTGCAGAAAGCTGGGGGGCGGGGCGCGGGGTGCCGGCTCGGCCTTCGCGGGCCGGTGCGCCCCCTCGTGGCCTGAGGCCGGGACTGCAGAAGCCCCGGCGGGCCCGTTCACATGCTGCGGGCTTGCCTCGCCAGGGGCCACGCGGGATATCGGCTCGGCGCTCACGCGCATGTGCATGCGCCACCGCAGCATCGAGACCAAGCTGCGGCAGTTCACCAAGTGAGTGGGCGCTGCGGTCGGGGAGGGGGGCGTGTCACGGGGACACCTCCATGGTGGACCTGACCCTCTTGCCCCCCGCCCACAGTGCGCTCCTGGAGAGCCTCATCAACCCACTGCAGGAGCGCATCGAGGACTGGAAGAAGTCGGCCAACCAGCTGGACAAGGACCACGCAAAAGGTGGGTCTGGGGCTCGGCCCGTGCTTCCCGCCCCCCAACTGGGCAGAAACCGCCGTCACAGGGCTCCTTTCTCATCCCTTGCACAGAGTACAAACGAGCCAGGCATGAGATCAAGAAGAAATCTTCAGACACGCTGAAGCTGCAGAAGAAAGCACGCAAAGGTAGAGCCCAGAGCTGGCCCACAGAGGCACAGCCCCACGGGGCCCCGCTCTGTATCCCCCGCCGCCCTGTGGGGCACCCCAGGGCATCATCCTGGCCTGAGGGGTCCTATCCCGCACACAGGACCCTCCAACCTGTTGGGTGGGGCAGAGGGAGCACCTTGCACCCCAGACCCGACCCAGGACCTCCCCTCCCAGGGAGGCAGCAGGAGGCCAACAGGCCCAGGCACCCCCAGACCCCACCCCCCCCACCCCCAGGAGTGGCTCTGTCCATCCGGCTGTCTTTCACACATTCTTTCTTTCTCTGTCTCTCCTCTCCTCTCCTCGTCCCAATCCTTCCTGTAGAGCTACTTGGTAAGTCAGATGTCCATCCCTCCAGCTGCTCCTCCCGTCCTTGTCGTCCTTGTCGCATTTGTCTGTCTCCCCCAGCTCAGGGCCAGTGGAAGGAGCCTCTCCAGGCCAAGGAAGAGCGAGGAAGGCGGTCGGTCCAGCGAGGGAGGGGCCTGGGGCACAGTCCCCTTGGGGCCCCTGGGGCCCCTGGCCAGGGATGAGTCCGGGGCCACTGCTGGGTCAGTCTGCCAGGCCAAGAGGGGTTGGACCGGGCAGGGTGGGGACACAGGCCCTGGCTGCCCCGCCCCCGCCAGGCCCTCCCAGAGTCCTTACCTCTTGCCTCCCCACCTCCTGTCTCACTGTCTCCTTTACATCATCTTCTCGCCTCTCCGTGTCTCTCTCGCCGCTTCTTGGTGTCGCTGTTGCTGTCCTTGTGCATCATTCCCTGAGCTGAGGGGGGACCCACACGGAGGCACCCCGTTCCCTGTCCCCTGGGCCCAGCCCCTAGCCCTCTTGGCCCCTACACCCCCTCGTGGCCTGGCCTACAGCTGCGCCCCCCCACGCTCTACTTCGTCCTGCTTCCCTTCCTCCTCCCTGTGCCCTGGGACGTGAGGGGCCACCACCCCGTGAGCAGTGAGGGTATCCTGGGGGGTGGAAGTCTCAGCTCTTGTGGAGGCTGCCACTGGGCTCTCCTGAGCACAGGTGCACCAAGGGCGGCCCTGGGGCTGCCCAGGGCTCTGCTCACCCCAGGACCTGGGTGGCTTCGCAGCTTTGGTATCTTTCCTGTGTGCTTTGTTTATCTGTCCTCTCTGTCTGCTCTGGGGACCAGCCCTTCCACAAGCCCCGGCGTCCGGGCTGCCCTCCCCAGTCCCCTGGCCCCCATGGCAGTGCCCAGCCCCACAACCAGGGACACCACCACGGGGTCTGAGTTGTGGATGCAGTGGGCTGGGCCGGCATCCCCAGCGTGGCCTCTCCTCCCAACCCCTCCAGGGAAAGGAGACCTGCAGCCCCAGCTGGACAGTGCCCTGCAGGACGTGAACGACATGTACCTGCTGCTGGAGGAGACGGAGAAGCAGGCGGTGCGCCGGGCCCTGATTGAGGAGCGTGGCCGCTTCTGCACCTTTATCACCTTCCTGCAGCCTGTGGTGGTGGGTTCCTCGGGAACAGAGAGGCGTTCTGAGCATCTCCACCATTGGGCTAGTTGAGGGGTTCCCAAGAACCATGATTTGGGAGCCTCCATCAGCCCAAGCAGCGTTGGTTGGTGGGAAGGGGTGAGGGAGGGGAGACCCAGTGTGGCCTGGCCCTCCAGGGTGCATGGGCCGAGAGGCTGACTCACTGCTCCATCAGAACGGCGAGCTGACCATGCTGGGAGAGATCACCCACCTGCAGGGCATCATCGATGACCTGGTGGTGCTGACCGCAGAGCCACACAAGCTGCCCCCCGCCAGCGAGCAGGTGCGGCCAGCCCTGGGGACAGGACAGGGGAGGGGATGGCTTGCCCTTGGTTGGGGATGATAGAGGAGGAAAGGGGACAGCATTTGGAGGAGGCAGCTGGACACAGAGGGCCACCTGTGGGGATCTAGGAGCATCTGCCCAGGTGAGGGGTGGTGTGCCCAGGACCCAATGGGGGCCTTATATCGAGAGCAGACGGGTGGAAGTCCCAGACCCGCAGGGTCCCCCTGAGAAAGCAAGGCCTGATGATGCCTACCTGCCATCCACACCCAGACCCGTCAGCTCCCCTAGACCCAGACGCTCCTGCCCCCACGTGCCGCCCTGCCCACTTCGCCTCACCACCGTGCTCCCATTGCACTAGGGTCAGCCCTACCTGACAGCGCCATGGCGTTGCTCTCGCTAGGCGCCTACTGTGTGCCCAGCCCACACGGAGCACTTCCCGTGGGTCACCTCATTCATTCACCCCAGTGGCCCTCTAAAATAGGAATGATTGGCTGCATTTCACAGGAGAAACCCAGGAGAGACCCAGGAACTTGCCCGAGAGCAGAGCAGAGCCAGGATTTGAACCCCGTGGTGTCCTTCATGGTCACTCTGGCCTGGCTCCTCTGCCAGCGACAGTGAGTCCTCAGGATCACCAGGGTCTCCCACGTCCTGGCCTGCGCGGCTTCCCTGAGAAGCAGAGGGGGCAGAATCTCCCCAGGCATCCCCCCCAGCCCTCTGGCAGCCCTGCTTCCTGCCCCTGAGTGAGGAGCTTGTGTTAGGAAAAGGCTGGGGAGCAGGGGGCTTCAGACTCCCAGGGATCTCCTTTGGGGCCCGGTTCTCAGTTGGGAAGACAGCAGGGGGCCTCTGGCCCTACTAGCCCTCGGAGGGGAGGCCCAGGAAAAGGATGAGGCTCTCTGCAGGACAGGGCTGCTTCCAGTGACCCCATTCATGTCCATCCAGGTAATCAAAGACTTGAAGGGCTCAGACTACAGCTGGTCCTACCAGACCCCACCCTCATCACCCAGCAGCTCCAGCTCCCGGAAGTCCAGTATGTGCAGGTCAGTGGGGGGCTGAAGTGGGGTGCAGGGAGGGGCAGGGGTACTGCAGCAAGGAATCGGGAAGGTCCCACCAAAACTGCATCAAGAATAGCTTCAGGGCCCCAGAATTCACACAACTCCTACGTCACCAAGGAATCTGCAAGCATAGGGGAAACTTCTCTCGTTGCAAGACTGCTGCTAGTGCAGGCGTGTGTTGGGGGCGGGCAGGGGGGCAGCAGCTTCATTTATGGAGCAATAAGTGTGCACCAGGTGCTGTGCTAAATGCTTTATGCATTTTCTTCATTGAATCCTAACACCACCGTATCAGGTATGGTGTTGTCTCCATTTCACAGAAGGGAAAGCTGAGGTACAGAATCCCAGCATTTAACCACTAGACTCTGCCAGGCTCAACACAGTGCTGGGGCAATAGTAAGAATCTAAGATGGGGAGGGCTGTGGAGGCATTGGGGAACATGCACTGAGGCTACAGGCTTATTACCTTATGGACACTGCAGCCTGGCTGGTTCCTGAGAGCTGGTGCCTGGGCAGCTGCCACAGGCCCGAACCTCAGCCTAAGCTGGGCCCTGAGGTCTTGCAGAGCCAGGGAGAGGCCAAAGGTCTTGCTCAGTCACTGGTCAGGCTCAGGCGCAGGAGCACTTCCTGGGTGGGATTGGGAGAGCTATTTAAGATTCAAGGCTCCTCGGCGGGAGGGCAGTGAGCATAGTGCGAGTTCCTGGCCGGGAGACCCCTCTGTGCCAGGCACCCTTTCCCCAGATCCACCTTGGCTGGGCAACCGGGGCATGGGCGGTAAGGCAGGCACAGCAGTCAGCGGCTCCTGCAGGGAGAGGAGGGTCCACGTCAACTGGCGGCTCTTCAGCCCCCGGGTGGGTGACTGGCACAGGAGGGGAGAGTTGATTGCAGGGGACACCCATGACCAAGGGTGGAGGCTGGGGACCTTCCCGGTCATGCTCAGGAGGAAGGCGACCTTCATTGCCAGGAACGTTGCCCAGGGATGAAATGGTTGCATAGAGGATATGTATGAACTACAGAGGGCTGGACTCCCTTCAGGGGGCGGAAAGGATGAGGGCAATGGTGAGTCCAAGCCCCACACAGACCGTCACCACGCAGTAGACGTTCAATTAGGATTTGATAGCAAATATCAGACTTTGAGAAGACAGTCATGATCAGACTTATGTCTGGTTGTAGCCTAACTGGGAAACGCTTTGATGCGGGGTGACCCCGTTTCTTCCTTGTTAACCTAAGGTCTCCTGTTCTTGATGGCAGAGCAGGAGGTAGCACTGGGGTGCTCCGGGGGCAGGCGCTGGGCCAGCTCTTCAGTGTGGTCCCCTGCCCAGGCCCCACCCTGTCCCACAGTCCTGGAACCCAGCTCCTCTGTGGCACTTTGGTCTCAGGACCTTGTAGTCTGACATTGTCTTTTCCTTCCTTTGCCCCTCACCTCTCTCCCCCACCCTCGTCTGTCACCCTTCCACACACACCCCTGTGTCTCCCTGTCTGGCTGCTGTGCACCCCCCTTCACTTCCCCAGCGCCCCCAGCAGCAGTAGCAGTGCCAAGGGTGGCGGAGCCCCGTGGCCTGGGGGTGCCCAAACATACTCACCTGGTTCCACCTGTCGCTACCGCAGCCTGGCACAGCCGGCCACCGCCAGCGCCCGCCTCTCCAGCGTCTCCTCCCACGACTCTGGCTTCATCTCCCAGGATGCCACCTACTCCAAGCCCCCCTCGCCCATGCCTTCAGACGTCACCAGCCAGGTGAGGGGGCATCTGCTGAACCACCTGGGGTAGGGTGCAGTGGCCTCATGCCAGCCTCAGGCCATCCACGTTGGGGGCCACCTACAGCTGTTGAGACTAGCCCTGGAGGTCCCCAGGGCCACCACATTGAGGACCAACCTCAACTCACTGCCTCAAGGCTAAGGAGAGTTGGAAGGTCTTAGAGCAGCTTACCAGCTCTGGTGCCTTGTGACCCTCCCCCTGCATAGGCTGGCTGTGATGGAGTGGCTGGCCCTAGGAGGCACCCCCCCAGGAGCCCCAGGATCTGCAGACATCCTCCCCCTTCTCCACACTTTGGCCAGCTCATTCTGAACACAGAGACTGGCCCAAGAATCTCTTCAGATGCAGGCTCAGATCCTGCAGCCTCAGTGAGATGGAAACAGGAACTACAGCAGAAGACAGAGGGAGGTCAGGCCACATGCCCAGGGTGCTGTCCTTCCCCATCCTGGCGAGTGCCTCCATTTGAGCTCAGCATTCTCTCTTTTCCTGCCCTCTTGCCCAAGGATGTCCCCACTGCATTGCCAGTCTCCCCTCCTCTGCTGGCTCATCCCTGTCAGTACACAAACACATGCTCTAGTATCATCCATCTTAAAAGCCCTCCCTTCCTCCATGTTCTCCTCCAGCCACCTAGTCTTTCCTTCACAGCAAAACTTCTCAAAAGACCTGTCCACACTGACCACCTCTACCTCATTCCCCATTCACTCCTGTCTGCTTTACCTATCAGTAATTGAAAAGCTGGAATTGTTCATTTCTCCCATATAGTTCTATCGGTTTGCTTTATATATTTTGAGACTATTTTATTAGGTGCATACAACTTCAAAATGTTAACTCTTCTTAGTGAACTGAATCTCCTAACGTGATGTAGTTGATCTTCTGTTACTTTTATGTTTTCTAGCTTAAAGTCTGTTTTGATATTACTACAACAACTCCTTCAGCTTTATTTTGCTCAATGTTTATGGTATCATTTTCTGTCTCTTAGCTTTTAAGCTCACTATGTCCTTATGTTTTAGATGAGTCTCTTATAAACAGCATATGCCTAGATTTTCTTTTCTTATCCAGTCTGACAATCTCTTAATTGACGTTTTTAGTCCATTCACATTTATTATGATTACTGGCATATTTAGACTTCTTACTTTTTTCTTTCTATTCATTCTGCTTTTTCTGTGCTGCTTTTGTCTCTTCTCTTGCTTTTTGTTTTTTCCTTTCCCCATTATTTTCCTTCTACTGGATTTTAAGTTATACTTCTTATTTCATTTCTTTTACAGGTTACCTTGAAATTTTACCATGCATCCATAGCAAAGTCACAGCCCCACCTCCTGAATAATTCAAGGACCTTAACGTATATTTTAACTTCAGTCACCCACTCCCTCCCCTTATAAGCTATATATATCTCCTTTTTAATCATCCCCATGATTGACATTTTTCTTGTTAATTTTATCATTATTTTATACATACAGTATCTGTATGTTTAGATTTACCCATATGTGTTTACACTTTTTTTGTTCATTTTTTCCTTGTATCCCATCTTCCTTCTAAGGTCACTTTCCTTCTTTCTGAAGTAAAATATGTCCTTTAGAAGTTCTTTTAGAATGGGTCTGTAGTAGTAAACTCAGTTTTTGTTTATCTGTAAACATGCTTTATATTTTTTCTCTTTCTTGAAAGTTAGTTTTGCCAGGGATACAATTCTGGGGTGACAGTTACTCCGTTTCCACATTTTGAAGACATATTCCCCCTGTGTTCTGGATTCTGTGGCTGGTTGTAACGCCCGCTGTCAGTCACGGTTGTGCCTTTGTGAATGATCTGACTTCTCTCTCTGGCCACTTTAGTTTTTCTACAATGTATCTAACTGTGGATTTGTTTTTGTTTAACCTCACTTGGTGTGTTTGTGTTTCTCTATCTCTGTATTCATGTTTTTCATTTGTTCTAGGAATTTTCAACCATTATCTCTCTTTTCTTTTTCATATATAAATTTATTTATTTATTTATTTTTGGCTGAGTTGGGTCTTTGTTGCTGCACGTGGGCTTTCTCTAGTTGCGGCGAGTGGGGGCTGCTCTTCATCGTGGTGCGCGGGCTTCTCATTGCGGTGACTTCTCTTGTTGCGGAGCACGGGCTCTAGACGTGCAGGCCTCAGTAGTTGTGGCTTGCAGGCTCTAGAGCACAGGCTCAGTAGTTGTGGTACACGGGCTTAGTTGCTCCGCGGCATGTGGGATCTTCCTGGACCAGGGCTCGAACCCGTGTCCCCTGCATTGGCAGGCAGGTTCTTAACCACTGCACCACCAGGGAAGCCCGTCAACCATTATCTCTTTATTCTTACTTTCATTTGTGTGTTTCTTCACTGTCATATTTCCCATCTCTTTGTTTCTCTGGATAATTTCTTCAGGTCCGTCTTCCAATGTACTTTTTCTCTATTTTATAGCTATTTAACTTATCCATTAAGGGTTTGTTTTTTTTTAATTCTGAAATAATTTTAGCCTTGTAGAAAATCTGTAAAAAGAGTGCAGAGTTCCCACCCACCCTCCCCACAGTCTCCCCAGATGTTAACATCTCGTGTAACTACCAAACGATTTTCAAAACCAGGAAATTAACACAGGCACAATACTGTTAACTAGTCAACAGACTCTTCACATTTTGCCAGCTTTCTCACTAACGTCCTTTTCCTGGTCCAGGAGTCCAGGATCCAACACAGGACCCTACCTTGCATTTTATTATTGTCTCTCTTTAGGCTTCTCCAGTCTATAATGGCTTCTCAGTCCCTCTTAAATGACTTTTGAATACTGGTTATGTATTTCGTAGAATATCCCTCATCTTGAGTGTCTCTGATGTCTTCCCATAATTAAATGGGCAGGAAGAGCACAGCAGTGGTTTACTGCTATTCCACCTCCTCACCAGACCTTGGTATCCTTTTCATTTGAGCCGTTCTGATAGGTGTTATATCATAGTGCCCTGTGTCTTTAATTTGTATTTCCCTGATGACTAATGAGGTTGAACACCTTTTTATACTTTTAAAGGCCATTTGGATATCCTCTTTTTGTGAAGGACCTGTTCAGATCTTTTGCTTATTTTTCTCTCCTAGGTTGTCTGTCTTTTTCTTGTTGATTTGTAGAACTTCTTATATATTGTGGATACAAGTCTTTTCATCTGATAATCTTCTCTGATTCTGTGGATTGCTGTTTTACTCCCTTGATGGGGTCTTTTAATGACCTAAAGTTCTTAATTTTAATGTGTGTCCAATTTATCCATTTTTTTTCAATTGTTATTGCTTTTTCTGTCCTGTTTGAGGTATTTTTGTGTACTCTAAGGTCACAAATATGTTTTCCTCCAAAAAAAGCCTTTTTGTTTTACCTTTTCTTCATTTAGATCTGCAGCTCATCTGGAATTCATTTTGTGTGTGTGTGTGTGTGTGTGTGTGTGTGTGTGTGGTGAGGTAGAGGTCTTTTTTTCCATATGAATATCTAATTGACAATATTTTGAAAATACCGTCTTTTCCTCCACTGCACTGTAGTGTGTTAACCTTTGTCATAAAACGGGTGTCTCTGAATGCATAGCTGTTTCTGGAGTTTGTATTCTATTCCACTGGTTGATTTGTCTGTTCTTGTACCAATACCACACCATCTCAATTATTAATAGCTTTATAAAAAATCTTGATATCTGGTAATAAAAGTCCTCCAGCTTTGATATTCTTCAATATTACCTTGTCAGTTGTTGGCCCTTTGCATTTCCTTATAAATTTTAATATCAGCTTGTCAGTTTCCACTAAAAAAAACCAAAAAACAACCCCTGGGATTCTGACTGGGATGTCATATGTCTCTCCATTTATGATGGCTTTACCTTCTCTCAATAATATTTTGCAGTTTTCATGTGAGGATCTTGCACATCTACTGCTGGATTTTTTGCCCTGGGTATCTGATGTTTATTGTTGCTATTTTAAATTATTTCGGCTTTTTTCAGAGTTTTTTAGCTGCTGATATTTAGCAATTTGATTTTTTTTCTATGTTGATCTTGTATCCAATAACCTCGCTAAAAACACATATTAGTTCTTTTGAATATTCTATAATACATACACAGTCATGTCTTTTACAAACAACCATTTTCTTCTTTGCCAATCCTTTTGCTTTTTACTTCTTTTTCATGCTTTATTGCACTGCTAGAACTTCCAGTGCTAAATAGAGAAGTGGTCATCCTTATCTTTTTCCAACCTCAGAAAGAAAAGTATTGATATTTTTGTAGATAACTCTTTATCAGATGAAGGAAGTTCCTTTCTATTGCTAGTCTAAGTGTTTTGTTTTCCGTGAATGGGTGTTGAATTTTTCCGCTGTTTTCCAAATACTTTTTTCCTTTTTTATTTTTGTCTTAACAATTATATTGGTAAAATTCTAAATGTGTTTATTATTTCCTCCGAATCCTTACCTATAGAGGTTAGCTCCTTTTATTTTAGTCATCTTGGCTCATCATAAACTGTTAAAAAGATCTGGGAGTCTAAACCAGGATGATTTAGAGAATCTTACTTGGCTGGTACAGGATCTGGAGAGGTGCTACTGATTAGTTCCCTTCCAGGTTTAATTTGGGTCATCAACAGGGTGAGCTCTCCACCTTGCCACTTGCCCAGTCTCTCAACCACAGTGCTGAAGCCAGCCTCTGCCCTGGGGACCCTCATGGTCCTGTTTCTGCCCTTGCTTTTTTCTTCATTCTCTGTTGTTGTTGTTCTTTGTTATTTATGTATTTATTTATTTGGCTGTGCCGGGTCTTAGTTGTGGCATGCATGTGGGATCTAGTTCCCTGACCAGGGATCAAACCCAGGCCCCCTGCACTGGGAGTGCAGAGACTTAACCACTGGACCACCGGGGAAGTCCCTCTTTGTTGTTTTGAGTTGGGGGGCCTCCAGGGCACCTAGTTCCTGCCACTGTCCAGAGCAGGAGCCTCCTGGGCACCCTCGGTCCTGTCCTCAGTGGGCTTCTGCCCCACCATTCTGTGAAACAGTTCTGGAGGTCTGCACAGACACCCCTCCGCCTCATGTGCACGGACCCCCAGCAGCCGAGCACAACTGCCCCTCCCTCCTTTGCGTGTCAGGTTCTTCCCCTGATTCTGTGACATCACCTGCTCGTGGTCTTCCTCCACGCCACCAGCAGCTCCTGTCACTCCTGTTCGCTGGGCCATCCTCTTCTTCCAAAGCACTGAATGTCGGCCTGACGTCCTTGAACCTTTTCTCTAACCACCGTCATCCTGACTGCCTAGGTGACCTTATTCTGTCAGACGGCTGCTGGATTGGTGGTTCCAAACCTGACTTCTCCCTAAACTCCAGACTGTAAATACAATTGCCTGCATTGTATCTGGGCATAGATACCTAACAGGCAGCTCAGCTTAACATGTATAGGATGGAACTCTGGACTCCATTCCTCCCCCAGGCCTGCCCTTCTGAGAAAACAGTGACACATCAACCTGGCAGTTCACGCCAGCACCCCGCTGCCCTCCTGAGTATCGCTCTTTCCCTGCCCACCACATCCAGGCCATCAGCAGCCAGCCTTCTTGTTAATCCTCAAAGTGTGTGGTTATCGGGCTGGGCTGGGCGGCAGGTCATTGCCCATGGCGTGCGCTCTGGGTGCTGCCTTCCACTGCATACGCTCGGCCGTGGCCGTGGCCCTGGAGGGCGTGGGGGTGGGGATGCTGAGTCAGCAGGCCCTGCTGCATGCCAGCGCTGTGACCAGATCTGTTCCCTCCTCTCATCCTGCCTCCCCGCCCATCCTCCTGCCTGCTCGCCTCTGCGTGGCAGAAGTCCTCCAGCTCAGCATCCTCCGAGGCCTCGGAAACCTGCCAGTCCGTCAGCGAGTGCAGCTCCCCTACCACGGTCAGTGCTTCCCACCCGCAGCGGGACACAGGGAGGGCCCAGGTTCAACCAGAGGGGCGTGCACGAAGCACTTGCTCCCCGCGAGACAGGCCTCCTGGGCACCACGTGCAGCCACTCCCCACACGCTCACATCTTTCCCTCCCCGGGCTCCCCATCCTGCCCCTCGGCCTGGCAGGACTGGGGTGTCACAGCGCCCTCCGTGCTCTGTCCTTGGCCATGATTGTGAGCCTGAGGCCCCATGTGGGTCTGGAAACCCTGAACTTCAACAACAGTGCGGGCCCCCTTGGCCATGCCCTGCAGGACTGGGCCAAGGCCGGCCCCCACGAGCAGCCCTCAGGCAGCACCCTGCAGCGGAGGAAGGACCGAGTGGAGCTCCTCCGAGACACAGAGCCAGGCCCAGCTGTCGGGGGCACCTTGGGCCCCAGTGGAGAGGAGGCGCCGCGACCCCGCATGTCCCCTGCCACCATCGCAGCCAAGGTAAGCGGCAATTCCCTGGGCAGCCCAACCAGGGCCCCACCTTCACTCCTAGGTCACCTTCAGGAGGCCAGGCAAGTGGTCGCAGGGCCAGCTCAGACTGCTCAGCCTGTTGGGGGCTGCCTGCAGTCCGGGCTGAGGGGGAAGCGGGGAGCAAGGCTTCAGCCTGCAGTCTTACCACCCCCAGCACGGTGAGGAGGTGTCCCCCGCGGCCAGTGACCTGGCCATGGTGCTGACCCGCGGCCTGAGCCTGGAGCACCAGAAGAGCAGCCGGGACTCCCTGCAGTACTCGAGCGGCTACAGCACACAGACCACCACGCCCTCCTGCTCCGAGGACACCATCCCCTCCCAAGGTAGGCCCCGGGGGCCAGGGGCAGGCGGCTGGGCCTTCACAGGCCCCCAGGGCCCCAGGCCCACCGCATCCCGTGCCCCCCAGGCTCCGACTACGACTGCTACTCAGTGAACGGGGACGCAGACGGGGAGGGCCCACCCGAGTTCGACAAGTCATCCACCATCCCTCGCAACAGCAACATCGCCCAGAACTACCGCCGCCTGATCCAGACCAAGCGCCCGGCCTCCACTGCGGGGCTGCCCACCGCCGGGCTGCCCACCACCTCGGGCGCACCCCCTGGCGTGGCCACCATCCGCCGCACGCCCTCCACCAAGCCCACCGTGCGCCGCACCCTCTCCAGCGCCGGCCCCATCCCCATCCGGCCGCCCATCGTCCCCGTGAAGACGCCCACGGTGCCCGACTCCCCCGGCTACGTGGGGCCCACGCGGGCGGGCAGCGAGGAGTGCGTCTTCTACACCGACGAGGCCGCCTCGCCCCTGGCCCCGGACCTGGCCAGGGCCTCCCCGAAGAGGCTCAGCCTGCCCAACACAGCCTGGGGCAGCCCGTCCCCCGAGGCCGCCAGCTACCCGGGGCCGGGGGCCGGGCTGGCGGCTGAGGGCGACGAGCAGCAGCAGCAGCAGCTGGCTGCCAACCGGCACAGCCTGGTGGAGAAGCTTGGGGAGCTGGTGGCAGGTGCCCACGCCCTGGGCGAGGGCCAGTTCCCCTTCCCCACTGCCCTGTCGGCCACCCCTGTGGAGGAGACTCCCACCCCGCCCCCCGCTGCCACCAGCGACCCCCCGGCTGAAGACATGCTGGTGGCCATCCGGCGCGGGGTGCGGCTCCGCAGGACCGTCACCAACGACAGGTCGGCGCCCCGCATCTTGTGATCCCATCCTCTGGCCCGGGCGAGGCAGGTGGCCTGGTCGGTGGGCAGCGGCCACTTCAGAGCAAAGGCACAGTCAGGAGAGAGCAGAGCCAGGCAAGCTTTTTTTTTTTTTTTGAAGTCATATGAGGCAAAGCTACTTTATTGGAAAGAGACACCCATCTTGGATTTCAAGGTTTAAACAGGAAATGACTTCTTTAACAAACCTCACCAGGACGGAGCCTGCGGGCCTGGAACTTGGATTTGGATCCTGTTTCAACCTTTGCTTGCCCACTCTGTCCCTCCTCTTCCTCCTTCCGGGCCCTGCCTTTTCCTGGTGTGGGTGAGCCCCAGAGCCACGCTCCCTGCCCACAGCAGCAGGGCCGGGCCAGCCTCTCCCGGTCCCACCAGCCTGGGTGGGCCCGCAGTGCCACCGCTTAGCTAGCCTGGCCCAGCTTCTCGCCATCTCCCCAGGGACGGTGGCCTCAGGCTCTTCCGGAATGCTAGCCCACCCCGCCCTGACTGAGCCCCCTCCTCCTCCCTCCTCCATCGTCTCATCTCTCTGCCTCTCCAGGCTCCTCTCCGTCGGGGAGCAGGGCCGACGGGGAGCAGCTGTGCAGGGGCCAGGGGCCCAACCGGCTAAGGTATCTGGTTTGCTGAGAAAGCTCTACGGGATGGCTGGCTGTTGGGGGTACGGGGTGGGGGGGGGGGTTGGGGAGGTTGCAGCTGGGAGCCCAGCTGCCGTCGCCGCCGTTGTCGGGGAAGGGGGCCTGGGCCCAAGTCAAGCCTCTTGGGGAAGACATGCAGGGGACCTGCTTGGAGGAGGCTGGGGACCCTGAAGCAGCATCCCCTGCCCCCAGGGGTGGCTGGGGTTGGAGGCAGGGCGGGGCTGGGCAGCGGGGAAGGAGTCCAGAGGCTAGGGGTCACCTGGCCAGTCCCCCAGGAGCTGCTTTCGGATGCCGTGATGGTTTCAGCCACCCCTGGGGATGGGGGCTGGAGCTGGGGGTGGGGGGAGGGACGGGAGGGGGTTCTTTTATGAACACACAATAAAATGAGCTGACCGGACAAGGACTGCTTGTGGGGACAGGGTAGACGGTACAGGGTGTGTCCAAGAGTGCCTGAGGGACGGGGGCGGGGGGGGGGCCCACACTGGCGTTGGGCCTGTGGCAGGAGGAGGGCCTAATGGCTCCGGAGGCCAGAGAGCAGCTCTTCTCTCCAGCATCCGGAGCAAAGCCGCGGTGAGGTTGGAAAGGGCTGGGGGCTGGGCCTCCTGTCAGTCTGCTGCGGACCAAGGGGTGGGGGTGGGGGGCAGTGGGGGGAGATTAGCTTTGACTCTGTTGTCAGAGGAGCCGCCCTCCCAGGATGGTCCGGGCGGCGGGGAGCGAGGTGGCAAGTGCCCCCGCGCCATGTTGCGCGCCAACTCCAAGCAGGTAAAAGCACGTGTGCCAAGTGCGAGCGGAGGACTTCCTGCGGCCCCGCAAGGCAGCCCAGGGCGGCCAGGGCGGCAGGGTCACGGGGCAGGGGCCCCTCCCGGGGTCAGGAGAGCTGGCTTTTCCTGGTCTGGATGGAGCCTAGGCTCCTGGTAGTTCTTGTGCCGGAAACTGGGGTCTAGGCACGGCAGCCAGGCGGGTGTGGGGAACCAAGGATGCCCCTGAGTATATGGAGCCCCGCGGGGTCCCCGAAGGCGGGTGGAGAACGTACCTGTAAGTCGCTAGGTCGGAGAAAGGAGACTTGCTGAGCGCACCACACCTGGAGGAGGGCCGGGCGAAGAAGGGGGCGGGAGAGCAGGTGGCCTGTATTTGAAGGCTTGGGGCGGGGCTTACACTGCCCCTCGCCACAGGGTTTGCCCAGGTGGGCTGATTTAAGATGCAGGTTATGTGATGTGAGCAGGGTAAGGGGTAGTGGGGTGGGGGGAGAGCTGAGTCCCCATGAGGAAGAGCTTGCCCCTGGGGAGGGGGGTGGCTTCGGAGACCCAGGGAGGGGGTGGGTGCGGCACAGCTGCCCCCCCCCCCCCCCCGCCCATACTCCAGTGGCGCCCTTCCCCTCCAAGCCCCCCCCCCCAGGGCTGTACATAACTCCTCCATCCCCTTGATCGCCTCGCGTCCATTTAGTGACCACCTTGCAGGCCCACCCCTTTGGGATCCGAGCCAGCCATTCCGCATCACAAACTTTGGTTTGGGGGACTTCTTTACGTTTGTTTCATTTTTCTTTTTGTACAGAGAAATATTCTTTTCAAAAAGTGTCTTTTGACTGAAGTAACTTTTCTGGTGCTGTTAACTTGTTCCTTTTTTTAATTTATTTCCCCACCCCAGGCTCCCCCTCCTGGTTCCTACTCACTTTTTCTTCCCTCCACCACCCCCTCACCACCCCCATCCCATCTGAACCATTTTGTTTCTTTTCTTTCTGTCAGTTTTTGGATAAATGATCCTCTCCTTCCCCCCCCCCCCACGCCCCTGCAACCCACCCTCTCCTTGATTTAAATAGTCACTGCTACAAGTAACAAATGCACTGTGAAGATTCCAGTATTAATAAAGTTGTACTGTAATTAACACCCCTGCCTCCACCTGGCTTTCTCCACCGCTGCTCACCTGCCAGCACCCCAGCCCTTGCCCATCCCATCCCAGATCCCCGCTGGGGGCGAGGCTCCTTGCAGGGCTCCGTGATGGGGGGGGGTGGGGGGGCGTGCAGGAGTCGCCAGGTCTCGTGCCAGGACCCATGCCTTTGAATGCCTCAGCTCTGTCCCTGCTGGGGGTGGTCTTGGGGCTGCCAGATGGAGGGGAAGAGGGCCGTGGCCAGGACGCACTGTGGGAGATAAACCCCCCCCCCCGCTCCCCCCCGCAGCAGTCAGGCTGGCTAAGGCTTCAGGGGCTGGGGCAGGGCTGGAAGGAACTCCGTCCCGCAAATATCTACCATTCCAGGGCCCTGGCTAAGGCCCTGACCACTCCACATCTGAATCCTCAGACCGAGGCCCCAGGGCCAGACCAGCCCATGCCCCTCCTCCTGCCTCCTGCACCTGGCAGGAGGGGAAAGCGGCCTTCTCCAGGTGGGCCTTCTCCAGGTTCACCCTCGAAGATGCAAAGCAAACCAAAACAAACCAAAACAAAGCAGGTGTTTAATAGAAAAAATAAAGGGAACTGTGGCAAGATGTGGCATTTGGCTATGCCCTCTCCCCAGCTTTGCTGCCCTCTCCCTGGCCTTGCCGAGGCGTGTCCCCACCCCCATGCCCACCTGGTACAGCTCTCACCTCTTTGGGCTTAGGAGACGGTCAGCCCTGCCCTCAGGGAAGAGGGCAGCCCGGGCAGTGCCAGGAGGGGCTGTAAGCTCTGTCTTCATTGACCTTCAGGTGCCCCCAGCGCCCACCACTCCAGGTGAGACCATGGGAGGTATGGAAGGCGGGAAGCTGAACCCTTCTCAGGCACTGAGTCCCCCTCAAAGGAGAAATGCTCCTCTAGGGTCTCCTCTCCCAAGAGGGGCTCCCCACCACCACCCAGAGAAGCCTCAGGCCCAGTCCGTCTCCTGCAGGAGCTCCTCCAGCTGCCCCACCCAGTTACCATGCAGCCCACTCAGGGCAGGCGGCCTTCGCCCTGTGCCCTCAGCAGCTTCACTGAGCCGGGGCTCCAGCCGTGGATGCCGGGGGGTGGGGCAGGGAGGTGGGGGGCTGCTGGCGCAGGGGGTATAGCTGGGCGGCCACACACTGTGAGGAGGGCTCCGGGCCGTGAGGCTGAGGCCTTGGCACCTCACAATCCTGCCAGTTTAAGACAGGGCTTTGTTTACCTGCAGGCAACACAAACACACAGACACAAAAAAGACTGCAGGACTGGTCAACACCCCGCTCATCCCCAGACCAAGCCACACTGTCCTCCCTGTACCCAGGGCCCATCTCAGCTTCCAGAAACGGCCTGTAGCCCTGGGAAGCAGAGGGAATGCCGAGGAGGGTACCAGCTCTGCTAAGCGACCTGGGCTCAGACACCCAGTGTCCCACCCCCAGCCCCTCAGAGCTCCTTACAGCAAGAGCAGTACAACAGCTCCATGACCCGCAAGCAGTTGTCCAGCAGAGCTTTGGGCCGCACTGGCTTCAGGCTTCCTGGGGCACTCAAGAGGGACAACACTGCTTCCACCTGGGGGCTGACCTGCACACCCTGAAAGGGAGGAAACCTTTAGGACCACAGGTGCCACCCCCAGCCTGCGAAGAGATCCCAGGAGAGCTCTGGGGGGCGGGGTGGTGGTGGCTGTCCTGCCTGGAAGAAGGACAAGAGATCCCTGTGACTAGGACGCCTGAGAGCCATTTCTCTCCTGCAGGTGCCATTTTTCCTGGGAGGGGCTCCCTCAATGTCCCTCACTCAAGCCCAACACACAGAAGCTTCTCTTTTCCTCTCCTAGGGGCAGGCCAGACAGGGAGGAGGTGGGGGCATCCTTGCTGTTCTAGCCCAGGCCCGGCCACCACCACATGAGAAGTCCCTATCCCAGGGACACTGTCCTTCAGGATGCAAAGACCCACACCGACTCCCATGAAGAAGAGACAGGACCCTCAGGAGGGTCGGTCATATCGTGAGGCGCACTAGGCACACTGACAGGGCTGGGTCTCCGGCTCCAAGCTCGGGGGCTCCTCTCCACAACACTTAACAAAAGGAACTTGGTGTGGGGAGCACCAGGCACCATGGGAGGGACAGAGCAGGGGCCAGAACTGTCATAGAAGACACAGAGCACGGGACTTCCCTGGTGGCGCAGTGGTTAAGAATCCGCCTGCCACTGCAGGGGACACGGGTTCAAGCCCTGGTCCGGGAAGATCTCACATGCCACGGAGCAACTGAGCCCGTGCGCCACAACTACTGAGCCCCTGTATGCCACAACTACTGAAGCCCGCGCGCCTAGAGCCCATGCTCCGCAACAAAGACAAGCCACCGACCGCTGAGAAGCCCACGCACCGCAACATAGAGTAGCCCCCGCTCGCCGTAACTAGAGAAAGGCTGCGCACAGCAACGAAGACCGAACGCAGCCAAACATAAAAATAAATAAATGTATGTATAAATAAATAAATAATACTTAAAAAAAAAAAAGACATGGAGCAGGAGGAAACACGGGACCTGAGCTGGGGAAGGACGTTCCTAAAAGTGAAGTGTTCTAGGTTGAACTGTGTGTCCCCCTGCCCCACAACCCCCTAAAAAAGCTCTGTCCAAGGCCCAATCCCTAGTACCTGCGAATGTGACCTGTTTGGAAATGGGGTCTATGCAGATGTAATTAAGTCAGGGATCTCCAGATGAGATCAGTCTGGATTTATGGTGGGCCCTAAATCCAATGACTGTTGTCCTTGTAAGAGAAAGGACACAGGTCCTTCTCTGGGACACAGAGGGAGAGGCCATGTGAAGACAGAGGCAGTGGGTAGAGTGATGCTGCACAAGCCAAGAACACCACCAGCCACCAGAAGCTGGAAGAGGTGGGAGAGATCCTCCTCTGGAGCCTTTGGAGGGAGCATGGCCCTGCTGACACCTTGATTTCAGACTTCTGGTCTACAGAACTGCGATAGAATAATTTCTGTTGTTTTAAGCCACCAGTTGGTAGTAATTTGTGACGGCAGTCCCCAAAAACTAATATACAAAGGCTTAGAGAGAGAAGTGAGGGTGGCAGGAGGGCAAAGGGGCCCATGCCCATGGCCCTCTCCCTAGAGGGAGGACCCACTGCCCCATAGATGTTGGGCACATATGGAACGGGCCGTCAACCATTAACATTGTGAGAAAGAAGAGGTTAAAAGTTGGTTCAGGGACTTCCCTGGCGGTCCAGTGGTTAAGACTTTGCCTTCCAATGCCGTGGGTGCGGGTTCAATCCCTGGTTGGGGAGCTAAGATCTCACATGCCTCATGGTCAAAAACAAAAGCATAAAACAGAAGCAATATTGTAACAAATTCAATAAAGACTTTGAAAATGGTCCACATCAAAAAAAAAAAAAATCTTTAAAAAAACAAGCTGGTTCAATCTGAAGAGCCCAGGTGGGCAGGGCCTCAGTCTACCCACAATCTCCTTCCCAGCTCAGCAGAGCTCACAGAGCCAGAGACACTCCCAAGGAAAATTGAGGATGGAACACAGTCCGTTCCCCAGGTCAGCTCCAGCGCCCCCCCCCGCCCCCAGGCACAAGAAAGCCACCAAGGAAGCGGCTGGGTCTCCCGGTCCCCGCCAGAATGGAGAGCCTCCACAAAGTTCTCGGCAGCTGCAAAAGCAGGTGCTGGCCCCGAGCCCTGGTGTCAGCAGAAGCTCACAGTTGGCTTCCTGTTGGCTGTTCTTGCTGGGCAGCAGGTGGGGCCCCAGGGCAGTTGTGTACCAGGGTCCTAAGGAGGGCTGGGGGGGGTCAGTAGGGCAAGGCAGGGGTGTGGGGAGGGGTCCCATGGCACACACATGGCCTGCGAGGATACACACCGACCCCGTCACCTTCCTCTCTAGGCTTTTTGGAAGACGTATCCCCCAGGCCTCCAATCAACACTGCTGAACAGGCAGCGATCGGGAACCTCTATTATTATTATTAATTAAGGTCCATTTACGTTAGGGTTCACTCTTTCTGTTGTACATTCAATGGGCTTTGACAAATGCAATTATACTCACCGTTACAGCATCATACAGAAAAGTTTCATCGCCCTCAAACCCCCTGTGCTCCACCCATCTATCCCTCCCCCGCTTTCCCTCTTTTCTTAGATGTGGAAATAAAGTGAGAGGGATCAATGACTCACCCAGGGTTGCAGAGCATAACAGGGTCTCAGGCGCATCTCTTGCCCCCCAAGCCCAGTCCACCACCCTGCCCCCCCCCCATTTCTCCCACACTCTCCAGGACATGCCAGAACTTTCCACGCCTTTACCTTCTCCCTTGATAGTTTTTGGCCACACACACACACGCACGCACGCACCCACTGTGGCCACCTGCACCTCCGCACGGCTCACCGGGAGGCCTTGTTTGACATCCAGCAGCAGCGTATGTACCTCCTCCAGGTACTTCCAGGATGGATGGCCCTCGAGCAGCACCTCTTGCACCCACTCAGTAGCACTGAGACTCACCAAGACCCACAGATACCGCAGCTCCTGTTGGCTCACCCGGGCCCTCTGCTGCAGGGACAGGAGAAATTATTGAAACCCCAGACAGAAGCCTCTGGGCCTGCACCCCACAGCTCTGACTGCCCCCCACATTTGCCCTGCACAGGGGACAGACCACGGGCATCCACTGTGGATGGGGTGGGAGGGGCACCTGGGGCCTGAGCCAAGGGCAGGCTTGCTTGAGGGGCCAGGAAAGACCCCTGGCAACAGGATCTTCCCAGACCAATGTGCCTCCAGGCAGGGCCCACAGGATGTCCCAGGAGGCAGGGGCCTCCCCATTCCAGAGGGGGGATTCTCACCAGCCTGGTGACGTTGGCCATTCGGAGTACCCCCTCATAAGGCACACTGACCCTGTAGTTGATGGGGAAGTAGTGTTTCTGGGGAGATACAAGAACAAAGGATGAGATCAGAGTCAGAAATTGCTCAGACTCCTCCAACCTCGGAGAAGAATTTGATGCAGGACCGGCCCTTGATGGCAGCGGTGGTCCTCTACAGAAAACATGTGCTTGGCTCCCAGTTGGGATAAAGACAGCTCTTTCCTCTGGGACATAGGGAAGGTGAAACAAAACAAAACATGTTAAGGCATAAGTCTCGGGCCACAATGTAGGAGAAGCTTACTACTCCTAGAGAATCATATCCTTTAGGAGGGGTGAGGAAAATGACTTTAAAAGATTGCTCTAAAACTTATCATGGTGATGGTTTCATGACTTTGCAAATACACTAAAAGCCATAGAAATGTACACTTGAACAGGTGAGGTGTGTGGTATGTGAACTATATCTCAAAAAAGCTGTTAAAAAAAAAAAAAGACCTACAGAGCCACATGCGATGTGGTCCACCCTATAAAAAGAATCAAACATTCTAATTTCTAGGTCCTTATCTCCCCTGCTAAATAGTGCCTGGGGTTCCCCCAAGGTTTCCTGGAATCCATTCCTGAGTCACTGGGTGAGTGCCACGTGGAGGTGGGATCAAAGGTCAGATCAGACAGGAGGGTTGGAGGCCCCAGGGATGGATGGCAGGAGCAGGGACAGGAAGTGCAGATGAGGCACATGGGTGTGTGTGAGGGAGAAGGGAGCCATGGCAGGCAGAGGCCTGACACAAGTCCAAGGAGAGGGACTGAATTTCCAGGTCCTTATGGCTCATGAGCCACAGGGCTTTGGAATAGGGACACAACGAGTGCCCACGTGGTTACCATGTACTGAAGGCGGTTCCGGTACTGCAGCTTGTCGCGCAGAAAGCCAGTGATGGCACACTCCTCGCTCCGGGTTAAGGGCCACACCTCCAAACCCTCGTTTCCCAAGGCCATGCCCAGGAGGATCCCGAGATCTGTGGACCGCACAAAACAACACGTGAGCCACCTGCGTGTCTCCCACACTGCCCGGGTACGCAGAGCTGTGCACACAACCTCCCTTTTCCCAGTCACAAGTCCTCTCGGAAGGGTCGGGGTGGGGGGCGCAGGGTCCCAAGGAGGCCTTCCCAGAGCCAGGAATACTCTCTCTGCGGTCCAGGCTGCAGGACAGCAATGCAGGCAAGCATGAACCGTCCAGCCCAGCCACCTCCCACCCCAGGCTGGCAAAGCCCCCCAGGAGCCACGCCCTGGGATTGGTCTCCAGTCTCCTTCCCACTCCTGCCCCAGGGGGCAGGCACAGCCTCCTTTCCATGGCAACCCCTGCCCCTCATCTAGAGCCTACGAGTTTTCAAAGCCTTTCGCTGCATTTTCCATCCAGAGACCTTGACATGCCTCTTAATTAGAGGTACCAGCAGGTTTGTAGCAGCCCTTCCAGTCTGGTCTTTCCGGAATGCTGAGCGAACCTCACTCAGGCTGTTTCTCTTCCCCGCTAACAAACGATCCAAACATTACCAGCCTTCACCACTGCAGGTCACTGTGACTTTAAAAACAGTATGATTTCTGTGTAACTGAACAGACTTACAAAAATTATCTGAGAGAATTTGCAACAAACATGAACAAGGGTTAAGTTGATGGGAGCAGAAAGAACAAAATATAGATGGGCAAGAGATGTATCTGAAACTCAACCTCGCTAATAAATTCACGTTAAAACAATCGATACGTTTCACCTACCAAATGGAAAGACTTTTTTGTTGTTGCTGTTGTTTTATTTTATTTTAATAACATTTGCTGCTGGCAAAATAGTGAGGCAGATGCTCTCATCCTGGAAAGCAATTTGGCAATCTTTGTTATTAATGGACTTAATGCCCACACATTTCAACCCACTAAGCTTTAAAATTGTCCACACCCTTTGACCCATTAAACTTATTTCTAGGAATAAATGTGGAGAAGAAAAGAGAGACATAACCGAAAGATCTGTGGACAAAGTCTTCCTTTGCAGTATTATTTTGTAATAGTGAACATCTGTAAGTGACCTAGATGTTCAATAATAACGAATGTAGCCAATAAAAATCACATTGCCAAAGAATACTTATGATATGCTTATATGATAAGAAAAATACTTTTGATGTGCTTAGCAAAGTTTTAAAAAGCATGATTCAACACACTGTATCTGGGTATAAAGCATGACTTGAATTTTGTTAATTATGTATATATGTGCATAGAAAACGCAATAGAAAGAAATGCACCAAATCTCTATGGGAGATTTTTATGTTCTTCTTTATATTTTTTAGGATATATTTTACATTCTATCATTAGTATCTATTATTGTTATGGTCAAAAGCAGTATTTTTTTTTCCTTTCCTCCCTCTTCCTTCCTTCCTCCCTTCCGTCCTCCTCCCTTCTCTCTCTCTCTCTCTTTTTCTCTTTCTTCCTTTTTTCCCCCCAGATAGCCAGGCAGGCTGAGTCACCTCTTTGATTCGCCCCTGGTTGTGAGCAGCAACTACTGACTGGACTTTCTGCCCTCACTTCCCCGGCACTTAGGGAGACTTTTGTTCTTAAACCCTCACGGGCCTGAGCCTGCTGACACTCACTTTCCCGCCCCCTTCTCGGTGCTGCTGCCATGCCTGTGCCCCTGCTGGGCCAGAAGCTCAGGTTCACTCAAGCCCATGCCCCTTATGGCCTACAGCCCACCAGCCCTTCCTCTCATAGAAGTCTGACACCACATTTTTTGCAAACTTGCAATCCATCTTGCACTTCCTCTGTCTCTCTCTTCCCATATTCTCAACCCAATATTTGGACAAGGGAACAGATAAACCAGTGTTCCTGCTTGCTTCCTCCCTTGTCTCTACATCATTAACACTCTCAGCTTGGCACCCCTGCTGGTCAGGATCATTCCTGCCTCAGGGTTTAGGCTCACACATTGCCCCTGCCCTGGGTATCCTCTCACACAACAGACCCCTTCCCAAGGTCTCACCAAGACTCCTTCCCTCCCCAGAGGCTCCCCTGCCTACGCCAGCCACCAACCCCTGTCTCTAGCACCATCTGTCCAATTCACTCATTGTCTTTTTTTTTTTTTTTTTTGGCTGCTTTGGGTCTTCATTGCTGTGTGCGGGCTTTCTCTAGTTGCGGTGAACGGGGGCTACTCTTCATTGCGGTGCACGGGCTTCTCATTGCAGTGGCTTCTCTTGTTGCGGAGCATAGGCTCTACGCGCACGGGCTTCAGTAGTTGCGGCACGTGGGCTCAGTAGTTGTGGCTCGCGGACTCTTAGAGCACAGGCTCAGCAGTTGTGGCGCACGGGCTTAGTTCCTCCACGGCATGTGGGATTTCCGGGACCAGGGCTCGAACCTGTGTCCCCTGAATTGGCAGGTGGATTCTTAACCACTGCACCACCAGGGAAGCCCCTCACTCACTGCCTTGACCAAACAACGCAGCAGCCAGTGTGTGAATGCACAGCACTGTGAACCACAGCGAGGACGTGTTACTCAGCACTTTGGCATTCACGTCAAGCAGGGAACCGGGATCAGGCATCTGGGTCTCCTGTAGAAGCTGGTAATGGCTCACCCAGGGTATCTGATTGAGCAGGTATGAGGTAGTGGCGGGGGGAGTGCAGAGAATCTGCATTTCCAACAAGTCCTGAAGTAAAACTGATGCTGCTGGTCTGGGGACCGCACTTGGCAGAAAGTGACAGTTTACAAATTGGTGTCCTTAGGGCCACATTCTGGTTCATAGAGATTTCACATAAAAATCCAAATTTCCATCTTTTCTTTAAAAATCAGTATCCCTGTCCACACTGAGTCTTCTTTCCAATGTGGCAGTCACCCTGTAGCTGCCCACTCCACCCCAAGTCCTACCCCACCTGCCCTCATCTGATTCCCAGTCTGGAGCCTTTGGGGGCCTGGCCACTAGCCTCGTAGCAGAGATTTACAGAGCCTCCGTGCTTCCCAGCCTGGCACACATGGGTTGCCCCCAGAAACTCTGTCCATAGATGATCTGCCTTCTCCCAAACTTAGACCTCCTCCAAGTCTGCAGCCCAACTACCATTCCCAGTTTTAAGCTCCCTTCCTGTTGCCTCCACTCCGAAAAACAGGCCAGCAAACAGGTAACTAGGCAGGGACAGCACAGCTGTAGCCTCACATACCCTCTACATTCTGAAAGCCCCACAGTTAGTGCAACCCTGGTGGGGAGGCCTGCCGTGCCCCGCTATTTCCACAGTTAAGAGGCCTGTAAGACAGAAGAGGAGACTGAAGAAAGAGTAACGTCCTGTGCGCAATGACAAATGGGGCTTGTCCACCACCCCCATATCTGTGCCTGTGTGTGTAAATACCCCCAAATTTATGTTCACCAAGAACCTCAGATGCAACCTTATTTGGAGACAGGGTCTTTGCAAATGTTATTAAGAATCTCCAGATGAAATCCTCTTGAATTTAGGGTGGGCCCTAAATTCAGCGACCCGTGTCCTTATAAGAAGAGGAAAGGACACAGAGACACATGTAAGGAAAGACCATTCACGTGGCCTTCGCAGATGAAGGCAGATTGGAGTGATGCAGCCACAAGCCAAGGAATGCCAGAAGCCACCAGAAGCTGGAAGAGGCAAGAAGGATCCTCCCCTAAAGCCTTCAGAGGGAGCATAACCTTGACAACTTGATTTCAGACTTCTGACCTCCAAAGCTGTGACAGAATACATTTCTGCTGTTTTAAGCCAAGATTGTGGCAATCTGTTACGGCAGCCACTCCTTTTCCAGCACCCCAGCCCCGCTCTGAGCCCCTGATCCTCAGCCCTCCCTCCCCCTCGCCCCACGGCCAGTCCTTGCCAATCCTGCGCTCTGCTTTCATGAGCTTTGTCCCCTCTGCCAGGCCTCTTCATTCTCACTTCCATCTCCAGAAGGAACCCTCATCACCTCATCACATCCTGCCCAGGAGGTTGTAACAGCAACTCCCCAAAGCACGGCCAGATTGATCTCTCGAAAGCAGAGTAACTCTCAATCTCAGCTCCCACGCCCAGGTCACGGACCTTCCAGGGCTCCCTGTTACCTCATGAATTAGCCACTCTTCACCCTGGCTTTCAAGGCCTCAGCCACCTGAGCCCAAACCAGCTTTCCAGCCTGGCCTCTCACGCTCTCACTGCTGAGCCTTTGCTCCGCTGCTCCCTCTCCCTGGAAGGAACACCGTCCTCACCTCCCCACGCACCTCTGAGACCATTTCAAGTGGCACCTTGCCGTGCTGTTTCTCCTGCTCGCCCTGCTCCTCAGGACTTGGAAGATTCCAGAACACTGGGTCTGGGTCCTTCCACCTGTTCTGAACATCCAGACCCTTTGCAGTACCCTCCACAAGGGCCAGGGTGGACCCAGCTCCTCTGAGAATCCCTCACAGGGTCAGACCCTGGACCTCATGCAAGGGGCACACAGTTCCTAGCACCTAACTCCATGCCAGGTGTTAGAGAGACACGCACGAGATAGCCCAGGTCCTTGTCGCCATGGCAGTGTCTCTCCAGTGGGCATGTGGGCGGCACCAGAAAAAAATATGTTGAATTTAAGTCAATTAAATTGAATCTTGGAGTCTGAAGGGAGCTTGGTCTGGCCTCCCACCAGCAGGCAGGCCTGAGAGACTTGTCGATTCTTTTTCTTTTCTGTCCTCATTTCAACTATTTTTCTTTTCCCCAAGGACACTGTTCTCTTTCTGCCTTTTGATTTAGTTCTTTATGGAGGGAAAGGCAGAGGGAGCAGGTTGCACTTCTCCCATGTGTCTCGGGGCCCAGGCAACTTCACAAGCCCCCAGCCCTGGCTGGTCACACCCAGGGAGGCCAGAAATCATCTCTCTGCCACCTCCATCCCCACCGTACTCCCCAATGAGCACCAATGAGTCTGAGCAGGTGAGACGCTGCCTCCTACCCCCAGTGCCTGCCCTGTCCCTGTGACCCACTGACTGTGCCCACCCAGCCTAAGGCTCATACCCACCTTGCCTGTCTGAGCTGCAGTCAGCTGGAGACAGGGCAGACGGCGTGGGAGTCCCCAAGGGTGCCTGCCATTAAGCTGGGAAGCATCTCAACTTCTCACCAGGAAGAATGCCCTGGTTGCCATGGTTACAAAGCCTGGCTCTGGGCCAAGCTCTCCCTGGGCAGTCCCCACAGACCCCCCCCCCAGTACTCACAGCGCAGCCAGGCGAATCCCCGGGGCATGGTGGTGCGCTGGGTCTCCCAGAGAGCAGAGGTGATGTCCCCAGCAATGTGTCTATCCACAGAGGCCTGAGTGGGGCCTACATGGCCTCGGGTCAGCAAAGGTGGCCCAAAGTCGAGGAAGGACTAGCCACGGAGGAGTGGCCCAGCAGGAGGTGGCAGGTGCTCCTGGGCAGGGCTCACCCTTATCTGCCTGGCAGTGCAGAGGGCAGCCGGGGGGCGGTGGCTCTGAGTCCCATGGCAGCCAAGACCTGGCCTGAAACGGCTGCCTCGGGGTCTTCCTTCCAAGCAGGAGGAGAGAGTCCCCAGCAGGCCCCTCGGAATCTGAGGCTGGGTTGTGCTTTCTCTGATTTCTCTGTCTGCAGCTGCTCAGTGTGAAATCTGGCTCTGGAAAGAGAAAGGAGGAGAGAAACTGATTATGTAAGAGTGGTGCTGCCACTCAGCCATCAGCCACAGGCGCGCAGAGCCTACTGTGCAGGCTGCACCCACCGCTGGCCGGGACCACCAGGGAAGGCCAGAGGTGCACAGCCCTGCCCCGGTTGCTGGCTACTTGGGGACACAGGAATGACAGAACAACCAAAGGGCAGCCCCAGCCCAGGAGTAAGTTAAAAGGACACCAGCTGACAGCCTGGGGCCAAAACGAAAGCAGGACCAAGGAATGAATGAGCTGTGTGGGTTAAATCAAGGGAGCTTCCTGAAGGCGGTAGATCACAGGTAAAGTACATGAACGGCTTGAACTGCGGGGAGGTTAAAAAAAAGCCCAGAATCGGGCTCTGCATCCCTCCATGCCCCAGAGAACACTCTCCTAG
Organism: Leucopleurus acutus; assembly: GCF_964270905.1. NCBI lineage: Eukaryota > Metazoa > Chordata > Mammalia > Artiodactyla > Delphinidae > Leucopleurus > Leucopleurus acutus. The sequence goes on along the minus strand of NC_139162.1, from coordinate 13,586,721 downwards.
CCACCTCCTCACTCAGAAATCTCCCAGAAAGGCTCCCACCACGTACCCTAGACCACCAGACCGGGACAGAGAAGCTGAGAAAGTGAGAACTGGGGTCATGGTCACCTTCATGCCACACCACAGAGCCCTAATCCTGGGTGCCATCTGTGGTCCCACCCATCCACTGAAATGGGGGAGATGTGCGGAAGCCAGGAAGGCACAAAGTGGGAGGTACCTAATGGCACAGAAGCCAGAGCCTTCTCCCAGGGAGAGGGGCACAGAGGAAATCACCTAAAAGAATGGGGGTGTCTGTCTGTCTGTCTCTCTCTGGTGGGGAAGAGGGAGGGGGAGGAGTTTGAGAATGGCCTCTCCCACCCCACCCCCACTCTACCCAGGGCTTTGGAACAGCCCTTTAGAAGCTCATGCAGAGAAAAGTTGGACAAGTAAAACTTGGAATATTATTCTACATAATTCAATTGCAAATAGCATTTTCAAAGTCACAGTAGCAAGTAAAAAGTGAAAGTTAGTTTAACAGAAGCATGACTGAAGGATCCTGGAAGGACAAGGGCCTGGGGAGGGTGCACATGAGTGGTGAGGGAAGCGGGTGACAAGGAGCTACATGTTCCTTAGTGGGAAGGCAACAGATAGTGCCTCAAACGAATGAGCAACACGAGCACATATATAACTGAATCACTTTGCTGTATACCTGAAAGTAACACAACATTGTAAATCGACTATACTTCAATTAAAAAGAAAAAAGTTACGGATGGGGGTGCGTGTGAAGAATTAGGGCCACTTTTGCAACCAATCTATTATACCTACACAGAGCATTCTTCTCCCCAAAGTGACCAGGCCTGACCTGAGGCCCAGGGGACAGAGCACTGGACCACCTGCTCCAGCTTGACAGCTTCCCTGTAAGCAGGGCAGGGCCACGAGGGTCTCAGAGACATTCCAGGCAACCTCCACATCCAGAGGTGAGGAAACAGGCCTGGGGGGAGGGAGCTGTCCCAAGGCCTCATGCCCAACCCCATCGTCCTCCTGTGAATCAAGCTCCTCTGCCCTTTGAGAATGTGGGGAGGGACATTCTAGCAACTAGCAGCCCTGTAGAGTGAGTCACAGATGCTCAGTTTACGGAGGAGGTGGATGAAAAATAGGGCTAAGTTGAGGCCACAGAAAAAAGAAGATAAACAAAAGCATAAAAAGGAATGATTTTTTTCTGGTTAATTCCATTAGCCCAGGGTCTATATTTCTGAATAACATTTCATTCACCACCTCTGCTCAGTGGAAAGAGGATTCTAGACCTGGGGCACATGAATAACACAGGACCCACTCTTGGCCACATCTGAGTAGTAAGTCTCATTCAGAGAGATGGGCTGAGTCAGATCCCTGACTGGCTCCCTCGGCTCCCATATCCCATTCAGTACAAGTCCAATCTGCAAAGGTGGCTCTATTTCCACCCCCCTTTAATCTGGGCTTGGCCGTGTGACTCGCTCTGACCAGTAGGATGTGCCTATGCCTTTGGCTTGTCCTCTCTTGCTGCTGGGAGGGCTTCATGTCATGTAAACAATTCCGGGCTAGCTTCCTATAGGAGGCCTCAGGCATTTGAGTGAGACCGTCCTAAACTAGTCCATCTGGCCCCTTTCAAGTCAGCCCAGAATCCCAGCTGCCCCACAGAATCATGAGAAATAATCAGTGTTTGTTTATTTTAAACCACTAAGCTTTGGGGGTAGTCTGTTACACAACAAAAACTAATTGATACAGCCTGAAAGTGCATCATCTCTGCAAATGCTCTGTAAAAAGCCAGGTCAATTCTAAGCCAAAGCATCTTCTGGGAGTGGTTCCAGTGGCTTCTCTCTGAATGAAGCTCAGGAAGCCTTGGGGGCAAAGGTGTGCTTTCATTGCCCTAGGGCCCAGCTCAGCATCTTCTATTGGAGGATGAACTTTCTGGAATTCAATACTAATCCAGACTTCTTTTCCCCTCTGCCATATTTGATTTATGTTTTGAAACTTTATTATAGTATTGTTAAACAAACCCAAATAAGGTAGAATAGGATAATGGATCCTCATACAGCTATTATTCAGCTTCAAAAATTATCAATATTCTGTCATTCCTGTTTCACCCATCCTCCATTTTTTTCCCTAGAGTATTTTAAAGCAAATCCCAGACAGGCCATTTTACCAGTATGTAAGGATTTTTAAAAAATATATAATCGCATTACTACTATTGCACATTTCCAAATCAATAATCCCTTATATCATCTAATACAGAATCCATGTTCAAATAAACCCACACAACTAATTCACTACAAAGGTACCAAGAACATACAATGGCGAAAGGATAGTCTCTTCAATAAATGGAGTTGGGAAAACTGGACATCCACATGCAAAAAAATTAAACTACACCACTATCCCACACCATACACAAAAATCAACTCAAAGTGCATCAGAGACTTTAATGTAAAACGTGAAACCATAAAACTCCTAGAAGAAAACATAGGCAGTATACTCTTGGGCATCAGTATTACCAATATCTTTCTAGATATGTCTCCTCAGGCACGGGAAACAAAAGCAAAAATAAACAAACGGGACCGTATCAAACTAAAAAGCTTCCGCACAGCAAGGGAAACCACCAACAAAACAAAGACAACCTACCAAATGGGAGAAGATATTTGTAAATCATATGTCCAATAAGGGATTAATATTCATAATAAAGAACTCATACAATTCAACAACAGCAAAAAACAAACAACCTGATTAAAAAATGGGCAGAGGGGCTGAATACACATTTTTCCAAAGAAGACATACGGATAGCCAACAGGCACATGGAAAGATGTTCAACATCACTAATTATTAGGGAAATACAAATCAAAACCACAGTAAGATACTACCTCACATCTGTTAGAACTGCTATCATCAAACAGGCAAGAAATAACAAGTGTTGGTTAGTATGTGGAGAAAAGAGAACACTCATTCAATGTTAGTGGAACTGTAAACTGGTAAAGCCAGAGTGTTACCAGTACAGAGTTTTCTCAAAAAATTAAGAATAGGACTACCATACGACCTAACTATTTCACTTCTGGGTTTTTTTGTTTGTTTGTTTGGGCCACGCCATGTGGCTGTGGAATCTTAGTTCCCCGACCAGGGATTGAACCTGGGCCCACGGCAGTGAAAGCACAGAGTCCTAACCACTGGACCGCCGGGGAATTCCCAACACTTCTGGGTATTTTTTTTTTATATATAACTTTTTTTTTCTTTTTTCCTTCCTTTCTTTCTTTTTTGGCTGCTTTGGGTCTTCATTGCTGGCTTGCGGGCTTTCTCTAGTTGCAGTGAGTGGGGGCTGCTCTTCGTTGCAGTGCACAGGCTTCTCATTGCAGTGGCATCTCTTGTTGCAGAGCATGGGCTCTAGGCGTGCGGGCTTCAGTAGCTGTGGCACGCAGGCTCATTAGTTGTGGCCCGTGGTCTCTACAGCGCAGGCTCAGTAGTTGTGGCGCACGGTCTTAGTTGCTCCATGGCATGTGGGATCTTCCCGGACCAGGGCTCGAACCCGTGTCCCCTGCATTGGCAGGCAGATTCTTAACCACTGTGCCACCAGGGAACTCCCCCCAACGTTTCTAGGTATTTATCCAAAGAATATGAAAATACTAATTTGAAAAGAGATATGCACCCCTATGTTCATCATAGCATTATTTTAAATAGCCAAGATATGGAAACAACCTAAGTGCCAATAAATGGATGAATAAATAAAGAAGATGTGGCATATATTATATATACAATGGAATACTACTCAGCCATTAAAAAGATGAAATCTTGCCATCTGTGACAACACTGATGCACCTTGAGGGTATCAAGCTAAGTGAAATAAGTCAGAGAAATACAATACCATATGATTTTGCCCACGTGGAATATAAAAAACAAACAAACAAACCAAGCCAAACAAAAACAAACATGTAGATACAGAGAACAGAGTAGTGGTTACCAGAGCAGAAGGGTGAGAAGGGCAAAATGGGTAACATATGTTGTAACTATATGGTTGGCAACTGTATGGTGATGGATGGAAACTAAATTTTTGGTGGTCAGCAGGCTGTAGTGTATACAGAAGTAGAAATATAATGCTGCATACATGAAACATGTAATATTATACACCAATGTTACATCAATTAAAAATAAATTTAAAAAAAAAGAATCCACATTCAATTTTCCCTGGTTGTTTAAAAAACATCTTTTTTTAAGTTGCTTTGTTTGAATTAAGAGCCCAGTAAGTTGGTCCACTGATTGATGGGTCTCTATGTCTTTTTTCCTCTCTTTTTAAAAAAAATTTAAGGGACTTCCCTGGCGGTCCAGTGGTTAAGACTTTGCCTTCCAACACAGGGGATGGGGGTTCGATTCCTGGTCAGGGAGCTAAGAACCCACATGCCTTGTGGCCAAAGAACCAAAGCATAAAACAGAAGCAATATTGTAACAAATTACATAAAGACTTTAAAAATGGTCCCCATCAAAAAAAAAAAAAACCTAAAAAAATTAATTAATTAAGATATAACTCACATGTCATAAAGTCTGCCATTCTGAAGGGCACAATTCAGTGGAGATTTTTAGTATATTCACAAAGTTGTGCAACAATTACCATAATCTAATTCCAGAACATTCTCACCAACCTAAAAATAAACTCTGTAGTCATCAGCAATCACTGTTTATTTCCTCTTCCCCCTGGCCCCTGGCAACCACTAATCTGCTTTCTATCTCTATGGATTGCATATTCTGGACCTTTCATGTAAATAGGATCTTATAATATGTGATCCTTTGTGACCAGTTTCTGTCACTTGGCATAATATTTGCAGGGTTCATTCATCATGCAAACTGAATGTTTGTGCCTCTGCCAAATTCCTGTGTTGAAGCTCTAACCCCCAATGTGATGTTATTTGGAAATGGGGTCTTTGTGAGGTAATTAGGGTTGGATGAGGTCCTGAAGGTGGGGCCCTCATGACAGGATTAGTGCCCTTATAAGAAGAGACATCAGAGAGCTTGTTCTCTCTCTCTCTCTCTCTCCATGATCCCATAAAAAGGAGGTCACATGAGCACACATCCAGAAGGTGGCTGTCTGCAACCCAAGGGGAGAGCACTCACCAGAAACCAACCATGCTGGTGCCCTCATCTTGGACTTCAGCCCCCAGAACTGTGAGAAAATAAATTTCTGTTGTTTAAGCCTCCCAGTCTATGGTATATATTCAAGACCCATTTATTCTCTAGTTCTGCCCACATGGAGACACCCTCCTTGAAAAGGCATTGAATCCTTCCATTCACTTTAACACCTTGGGCTGAAAACACGTGTTCCAAGGTTTCAACTATGAGATTCACATTCTTAAAGCACTATTTCTTTTTTTTTTTCTGGTTTTACTGAGGTATAATTGACAAATAAAAGTGTAAGGTATTTAAAGTGTACAACGTGATGATTTGATATACATATACATTGTGAAAGGATTCCCCCATCCATCACCTCACATATTTATTTACCTTTGAAAGCACTAATTCTTAAACCTCATCTAGATTTCTCCCCTTGGATGGGGGGAGATGACCCAAACACAACGAAGAATAGCTTAGGACTGTGAGCTCTGCTCGCCCAGAAGACCTTGCAGCTCCCCTGACCACCCGGCTGGAGCCAGGATTAGGGCCCTGAGACAAGGGGCACCTGCTGGGCTGCCACCACAGGCCCCAACTCCTGTCCTCTTCACTAGGCTGGCTGTCACCTCTAGTTTCCCTGGAGTCCGGGGACTCCAAATGGTCTCTGCTCACACTTCCGTATCACACCTGCTGCCTCAGCACTGCTGATCCACACCAAGGGGGAACAGCACACAGAACTGCTTTTCAACACACCAACGTTCCACACAAAAGTTATTTTATAAGCCTGCAGGTTCTTTTTCATCAGAGGACATTCCCAAGGCCATGACTTCCCCTGGCTCTCCACTGCCCTTGCCAGCAGACTGGACATGCGTGGCCGCAGTGCTGAGTCAGGCGCACACACACCCCTGGCTCCACTCCGGCGCACTCTCCTGGAGAACTGAGGACGGTGCCCTGGCCTCATCAGCTGGATCTGTCCCAAAGCCAGTCCTAGAGTGACAAGAGCCACACCTTCAGGTCTGTTCCACTACCAGCCTCACAGGACCAAGCTGGGCCCACGGACCTTGGTCTGGATTGTGTTGGCTGGTCATTCTTGCCTAGGTTCACAGGCCAACCGCCACTGTCCTCCTTTCCTGCTCATCACTGCACCAGCATCTCACTCCTACCTGCTGCTGTCACACGCCTGGCAACCTCTTGTTCCGGGGCCAGCCAAGAACTGAGACCCCAGCAGGCCCCTAGTTCCCAGCAGGCCCCATTAAACTACTGCTGCCTAGCCGTGTTCTCGAGGCTTCAGAGCCCGGGACAGTGTGGAGAGCATAGCAAACCGCGGCGCCCCAGCCCCGGACCGGGCTCCAGGGAGGCGCGGGAACATCGCCGCACCCCACCCCCCAACACAGGCGACCTCTTCGCCCGCCTGTCCCGCGGACCCGGGCGCACCTCCGGCCACCAGGACCCAGGACGGCGACGCGGGGCTCGGCTGGTGGCGGGCGCTGGGGTGGGCGGGGACCCGGGCTCCAGTCCGGAGGCCGCGCGGACCGCCGGGCCCACCTCCGTCCCCGCCGCCTGGAAAGCTGTGGTATATTATTATGGCAACCTGAGCAGGCTAAGACATAGCATCTATCGGTACTTCCTTTTTTTATTTTTTATTTATTTATTTTTATTTTTTTATTTTTTTGCGGTACGCGGGCCTCTCACTGCTATGGCCTCTCCCGTTGCGGAGCACAGGCTCCGGACGTGCAGGCTCAGCGGCCATGGCTCACGGGCCCAGCCGCTCCGTGGCATGTGGGATCTTCCCGGACCGGGGCACAAACCCGTGTCCCCTGCATCGGCAGGCGGACTCTCAACCACTGCGCCACCAGGGAAGCCCTGCACCTTGTTTTTTAAAAACTATTTTAAAATAAAACATAGAGGTAACAGAAAACAAATGTATAGTTTAATGAATTATTATAAGATAAACAAACTTTATATCCACCATGAAATCAAGGAATGGAACCCAGTCAGCCAGCCTAAAAGGTCCTCCATGAGCCCCATCTCAACTATAGCTCGCCAAAAAAGTAACCAGCATCCTAATTATTACAGCAATCACTTTGTTGGCTTTCTTTCTGGTTTTATCAACCAAGTGTGCCTCCCTAGACAGTATAGTTTAGTTTTCAGCCTTGCCCATTTTTAAAATTTCATATCTTTTAAGCCTCTTTTAATCTACAATCTACAGGATTTCTCCTCCATCCCATCCTTTTACACTTCATCTGTTAAAGAACCCAGGATATGTGTCCCAGAGAGTGCTCCCAGTCTGCACTCACTGTGCAATTCAACACATTCCTCTGTTCTCTGCTTTTGCACACTGGGGGTTGGATTAGACTCAAGCATAAATCCTTTGTCACGACTACACATGGTGCTGGGTTCTCCCAACAGGAGGTAATGTCTGGTTTTCACTCTTTTCTGATGTTGATAGCTATCAATGCTTAATGCCTAGACCCATTAATTCATCAAGGGTTGCTAAGTGTGATATTCTCACTCACATGGCTATCTGATCAAGCCTTTTCCCATGAGGCAAGCAGAGTCAGTAGCAGGCCAGCAGCTTTGCCAAGATATCTGATATGAATGACATAGTGTACTTTCCTCCCACGTCTGACCTATGAAATCAGGAAGTCTCCAGGCCTGTGTGATTTGTTTTCAAATGCCTGCTTCTCAGAAAAAGATTGGCTGGCATCAAGACATGCACTGCCTTTACCCTTGTAATCCAAAGCTACCTGAATGATTTTATCAACCAAGACTCACTCCTGGGTCCACAGACCAAATGCCTGTAGCAGGCAGTACACTTCTGACAGGTGATGCATGTATGTGATCAGTGTTAGCATATCTGGGAGGCTTGGCACCTACACCAGATCCCTAGGGCATCTCCCAAGCTGGAGTATTGACTTAGGTGAAGCAAAACAAAAAAACCTGGACTTTCCTGGTGGCGCAGTGGTTAAGAATCCACCTGGGGCTTCCCTGGTGGCGCAGTGGTTGAGAGTCCACCTGCAGATGCAGGGGACACGGGTTCGTGCCCCAGTCCAGGAAGATCCCACATGCCATGGAGTGGCTAGGCCCGTGAGCCATGGCCGCTGAGCCTGCGCGTCTGGAGCCTGTGCTCTGCAACGGGAGAGGCCACAATAGTGAGAGGCCCGCTTACCGCAAAAAAAAAAAAAAAAAAAAGAATCCACCTGCCACACCATTGTAAAGCAATTATACTCCAATAAAGATGTTTTTTAAAAAAAGAATCCTCCTGCCAATGCAGGGGACATGGGTTCGATCCATGGTCAGGGAAGATCCCACACGGAGCAACTAAGCCCATGCGCCACAACTACTGAGCCTGCGCTCTAAAGCCCGCAAGCCACAAATAGAGCCCGTGTACCTAGAACCCATGTTTCACAACAAGAGAAACCACCGCAATGAGAAGCCCGTGCACCAAAACGAAGAGTAGCCCCTGCTTACCGCAACTAGAGAAAGCCCGCACGCAACAATGAAGACCCAACACAGCAAAAAAAATTAATTAATTTTTAAAAAGAAAAACATAAAAGCCTGCCCAGTGCTGCAGACGACAGAAGCACTGAAACAGGAAGATAAGTTACTCAATGTTTCCTTAGAACCAGGCGTCTAGCACAGAGCTATCTGGGCCATATCCACATGTTTGAGGTATATTTCTCTATAGTCACTCACCTTTTTTACTGAAATTTATTTGTAAACAAAACTTCATAACACTTACATTGAGAGGAAAACAATTCTAACTTGCCAAAATGAGCAAGTAACATCAAGGAAAGCAAAATAATGTAAATTCAAGTGAGAAAGCATTGCCTGCTGAACTAGGGATCTGCTCTCTCTTTTTGGACAAGGGAGACTAGCAAGGGTTAGAGAGGTGTTTGAAATATATTAGCACCAGACTGAGTCTTTCTCCTAGAGCAGTCATTCTCAGCTAGGAGGTGGATTTTGTCCCCCAGGTGACATTTGGCAATGCCTAGAGATATCTTTGGTTGTCAGAACTGGGGGTGGTGGTGCTACTGGCATCTAGTGGGTGGAGGTCAGGATGCTGTAAACATTCTACCCTGCACAGGGCAGCCGCCCCACAGCAAAGAATTTTTTGGCCCCCAAATGTCACCAGTGCTGAGGCTGAGAAACCCTTTCCTAGAGAAGTAAGAAGGATTGAAAAAGAACTGAAAAGAAATTTCCTCACTTTGGGATTCAATGTTATTTAATGCAGGATCCAAGTACCAGTACCATGTTACGCCATCCAACATTAACTAATGGCACACAATCCACACTTAGAGAAAGCTGTTTAAATGATGAGATGTCTTGGAACGAAAGCACCAGTGCTAAAAGAACAATGTTATCAGAGAGCTCATCTCGGAGAAGTCCACAGATCCAGCGGCAGTACTAGTTCATGCTGTGCTGCACGCTGTTCTTACAGTCAACATTTATTAAGCACCTACTATGTGTAGCCACTGTGCTGGGAACTGGTAAGGTGTGATTCCAGTAAGAGGTATACAGGCCAGTGGGGGAGGCAAGGAGGTAAATAAATGAGTAGAAAACAGTATCATGGGAGTGTGTGCAGCTAAAGGGAAGATGAGAAAATACCCACTGGGGATGGTGGCAGGGGGTTGCCAGGGAAGGTGATGATTCCAGTTCTTAGCACTCTCAAGGAGCTCCCTCTAGTTAGAAGCAGAGCTAATTCAAAAGCAATGCATGGCTTCTGGCTTCTGGCTTCTGGCAGAGTGCATGAATCCAAACACTTCTAACACTAATTGTAGTATGGATTAAGATGTGTAAATATACTCTAAAATAATTTTAAAGAAAAAAAAAGCAGTACGGTTGGAATATCCATTGCATTGCTGTTTACACTTGAAGAAAGAAAACTGGAAACAACTTAAATGCCAAACCACAGGAAAGCAGTTACCATAATCTGAGAACTAATTGCTGTTTATTGAGTCCTGACCGTGTGCCAATGGGTATATATCCAGTGTAGCACAATGATTGTACCTTTTTCTCCTTGTAGCGACTGTGAGAATTAATCCTCCCATTCCCGGGGAAACGTCAGACCCAGAGAAGACATGGAAAGGGAGTCTTTTCAACCAATGCTGCAGAAACTACTGGAAATCCTTACTTAAAAAAAATTAAGCATAACCCTTACCTCACACCATGCATAAAAATAACTTGAAATGGATCATAGACATAATTGCAAAACCTAAAACTATAACAATTCTAGGAGAAAATACTTGTGGCTTTGAGTTGGGCAAAATTTTCTTATATTTGACACCAAAAGCACAAACCATTAAAAAAAAAAAGGTGCTGGGGGGAGAAACAATAGGAATAAGTTAGAATAATACTGTTATCAGAGTATTTGTTTTTATAGTTATCATCTATCTTTGGCAAGTGATATGAATCTCCCATTTATGGTAGTGATATAATGTTTCCTTTTTGAATAAATGTGACTAGGTTTCCAAAATGTGAATGACCCTAAGGAAAAAATGTGCAGGTAAGATATGTACAGACTCTGAAGCTAGAACCCTTGAGTTCAAATTCTGGCTCCACCTTGCCTTGGGAGAGGTCAGCATCCTCTTCTTGCCTCAGGTTCCTCATCTGTAAAATGGCCTTGATACAAAATTCTGACCTCAAAGCGTTATGGGAGTATTTACCGAGTTTCTATATATGGAAAACTTAGAACATGGGATGGTATGCAGTAGCTCAGTATTTACTATTTTTATTATTCACTATTATAAATTGCAGTGAAGATGGGTTTTGGAAAACTTAAGCTTTCTTTTTTAAATTTTTTCAAAGCACAGGCTTTTATTAAGTGGTAATTTTACAGTTTTAACTTTAAAGGCAACTTATCCACCCCCACTCCCCACATATATTCCAAGACCAGTGAACTTCTCTCTTTTATTTTTGAATGATTTCCTTTATTGCTGTTGCTTGTGTACCATCAATAGAGATCTGTGAGCAAAACACTTGACTGTGAAAGAAAGAAACAAACAAACACAGTGTGGAACAAGTCACGTGGGAGCCCTGAACACTCTGAACAGCTCCTGCTTCAAGAAAGTTGCTGATGTCCTTCTGAAGGACTCCAACCTCTGACCTCCAACTTCTGACCTCCAACAAGCAAGGAGACTCAAGAGTAGAACAGAGTGTGGAGGGTCCATACTTTTGCTCTTCTCAGAAAAAAGGGACTCCAACAGACCTTTCTGCCTGAAAGCTTCCTTGGAGCAACTCGATAAAAAACAAAACAAAACAAAAAGGAGGGAAGCAGAAGTCAGTAGCTGGAGGGACTTCAGCTCGACAGCTCTGTGGATGGAAACCTCTGCAGAGTTATCCTCTCTATGCATCAAAGAAAATAACTACCACCAAGAAAGTAACCAAGTTCACGAGGATACGAAGCAACCGGAACTCTTTTTTTTTTTTTTTTTTTTTTGCAACCGGAACTCTTACACATCGCTCTTGGGAGGATACGATCATTTTGGAAGACTGTTTGGCAATTCTAATAAAGTGAAATATACACCTGCCCTATGAAGCAGCAATCCTACTCCTAGTATTAACCTAGAAAAATCAAGATCTATGTCCACAAAAAGAACAAACAAGAATGTGCATTGCTACTATATTCATGCTATGAATAATATGCAGTTCCAAAAGCTGAAAACAATCCAAATGTTCATCAATAGAAGAATGGATATACAAACCGTGGTATAATCACACAGCAGAAGACTACTCAGCAAGAAAAAGGAGCAAACTGGTGATCCACGCAACAACATGGATGAATCTCAAAAACATTTTGAGCAAAAGAGGCCAGACATGAAAGAGCACATGCTACGTAATTCCATTTACTCGAATGCAAGGACAGGCAAAAAACTAATCTACAGTTACAGAAATCAGAACAGTGATTGTCTAGGGTGGGTGGTAGTGGTATGAACTGACTAGAAAGGGGCATGAGCAAATCCATAGTGATGGAAATATCCTGGTTGTTGACTGGGGTGGTGGTCACCTGGGTATACACAATTGTCAAAAGCCATCTGTACTGGGATGAATAGTGTCCCCCCAAAATTCATGTCCACTGGAATCTTAGAATGTGACCTTATTTGGAAATAGGGGCTTTGCAGATTTAATTCGTTAAATTAGAGTGAGGTCATACCAGATTACGGAAGGCCCTAATCCAATGATTGGCGTCCTTATAAGAGAAAATAGAGACACACAGGGAGAATACAACGTGACGATCAAGACAGAGATCAGAATGACATGTCCACAAGCCAAGGAATTGTGAGCAACCACAAGAAGCCAGGAAGAGGCAATGAAAAGTCAAAGAAATCATGGCCCTGCTGACACCTTCATTCTGGATTTCTAGCCTCCAGGCCTGTGAGAGAACATACTTCTGTTCTTTTAAGCCACCAAATTTGTGGTACTTTGTTACGGCAGCCCTAGGAAACTAACAAACCATCAAACGAATGTTTACGGTCTGTGCCTTTTATTTTAAGTAATTATACTACAATTTAAAAAATTGCAAATAGCTCATTGGAAACAGCAAGCTGGTGATGAGGCCTCCTTTGGCTCCTGCTTCACCAAATTAGACAGAACACCTGAAGGAGAGCCAGGCAATGCTGTTCAGAATCCACATTTAGTGGGAGAACCGGGGCACTGCCCAGGGAGCCCCTCCCTCCCAATGGCTCCCTTCACACTCAACCAACCTCCGCATCTGTTCCCTCTGCCCAGAGCAAAATGCCTCTTTTACCCTCTCAGACACAAATACTATGGGGACTACAGGCAGCACTACCTAAGAAAGCCACCTTGCAGATGCCCCATTCAAAAATGAACCAACACACTTCTGAGGGAGGTCCAAGCCTTAGAATTAAAGGCTGCAGAAAAGCCTGATTAGGGGCCAAGAGCCTTAACTCAGCTCTTCAGTAACTCACAAATTTATTATCTGAAATATCAACCTTAAGGAATCTTCCATTCCTTTGCTTTCTGCAGCCCAGACACTTACAAAAGGGGAATTTTTATTTCATTATTTTGCTTCATCTTAGAAGCCCCTGACCCTGAGAACTTGCCAGTCACTTGTCTAAGCACACCGGCAGATATCTGCATGAGGATTGGCATCAGCAAAGGTCAGGAAAGTCACTGAATGCAAAGACCACCTGGCCCAATCCACACTGGATGCTCTAACCTCCATTCCGGATCCCCCACATTTATGGCCAAGGAACTTGCCAGGCATGAACTCACCGAATCCTCACAACAAGGCTAGAGGTAGGACCATTATTATCTTTCATTTTCAATGAGGGCACTGAGGACCAGAGAGGTGATATAACTTGTCTGAGGTCACACAGCAGTACACAGAGGAGGGATTTGAGCCCAGACAAATTGGCCTGGAAGTCTTAACCACTGGCTGCACTGCCAAGTGGATGCCTCTTCTTTGGATTGGGCACTGGATTCCCCAGTGACTGAGAACCCAGAGGTTTGTTACATATCCAGACTCCTTCAACTTTTTTCCCTTCTTGAGAAACAATAGAGCAGTGAGTCCCAAAGCCTACTGGGACATCCTCCAAAACATTATATAAACAAAAACTGAGTGTAACAGGATTAAGGTTGTTTAATTTTGTTTTTTGGGTTTTGGAATGTTTTGTTTTGTTTTGAGAAGAAAGTTAACCAAAGGACAACAGAGCGAAACTGAAAAAAAAGGCTAAGATCAGAAACATGCATTTTTTCCCAACTGGATGGAAAACCCCAGTTGTCGGGGTTTTTTTTGTTTTTTCTTTTGGCTGCACCACATGGCTTGTGGGATCCTAGTTTCCTGGCCAGGGATTGAACCCGGACCCACGGCAGTGAAAGCAAAGAGTCCTAAACACTGGACCACCGGGGATTCCCAAAACCCCAGTTTCTGTTGTCCATTACACCAGGAAGGAGTTTGGAGTTGGGTTTGCTAAAAAAGAATCAAACCAATGGTTCCTTACTTTAGGAAAGGACACTTCAGCCCATATGTACTGACTCTGTACATGTCCCTAGACCCTCTCCAGAGGAGTCCACAGTAGCTGTTGGCTCAGTCAAAGAACCGTCTCCAGTAGGGTGGCACAGCACATTAAAAAACCAAAGGGAGGGAATTCCCTGGCGGTCCAGTGGTTAGGACTTGGTACTTTCACTTCGGTGGCCCAGGTTCAATCCCTAGTCAGGGAAGTAATATGCTGCAAGCCATGCGGCATGGCCACAAAAAGAAAGAAAGAAAAGACCAAGGGGAATTTACTGCAGGAATACAGGGATGGTTCAATATTAAAAAATTTCTTTTTTTTTTGGCTGTACTGCACGGCTCACAGGATCTTAGTTCCCTGTCCAGGGACTGAACCCAGGCCACAGCCATGAAAGCCCAGAATCTTAACCACTAGTCCACCAGGGAACTGCCAGAAACTTCTTAATATAGTATAACATAATGATAGATCCCAGGAAATCCATAAATGTTGAATAAGCATTTGACAAAATTTGACCAAAAAAACACACTTTGCTGATAAAAAATCCCAAAGTAGGAATCAATGGATAATTCCTTAATAAGATAAAATATATAAATCTCAGTCAAAAGCCAGCATTTTGCTTAACTATAAAACACCAGACGCATTCCCACTGAAGTCAGATATAACACACATGTGCACACTATCACTGTACAGAAGGTACTAGCCAGTGCAATTAGATAAGCTAAAGAATGAGAGATAAAATAATTGGATGAGGGAATATAATGTACAGCACGGTGACTATAGTTAACAATACTAGGGCTTCCCTGGTGGCACAGTGGTTGAGAGTCTGCCTGCCGATGCAGGGGACACGGGTTCATGCCCCGGTCCGGGAAGATCCCACATGCCACGGAGCGGCTGGGCCCGTGAGCCATGGTCGCTGAGCCTGCGCATCCGGAGCCTGTGCTCTGCAACGGGAGAGGCCACAACAGTGAGAGGCCCGCGTACCAAAAAAAAAAAAAAAAAAAAAAAGAAAGAAATTAAAACAATACTGTATTGTATATTTGAAAGTTACTAAAGGAGCAAATCTTAAAAGTTCTCATTATAAGAAAAAAATTATAACTACTTGTGGTGACGAATGTTAACCAAACTTATTGTGGTAATCATTTCACACATATACATATATGGAATCATCATTTTGTACACCCAAAACTAATACAATGTATATGTCAATTATATCTCAATTAAAAAAACAAAGATAAAGAATTGCATAGGAGGAATTGGAATTGGAAACATTTCTATTTATAGATGAAATGATTATAAGCCTAGAACGGCTAAAAGAATCAATTAAGAAACTACTACAAACAATAGCCAGTTAGAAAAGACTCCATAAACAACATAAAATATCTAGGAATAAACCTATCAAAAAATGTGCAAGATCCATACCAAAACACGGCAAACAATACTAAAGGACACAGAAGATTTAAACAAATGGAAAGACATACCATGTTCCTGGATAGGAACATCCAACATCATCAATATGTCCATTCTCTGAAGTTAATGTATAAATTTGAAGCGATCCCAATACATTTCACGAAAGAGAATATTTAAATAGCCAACAAATACATATTTTAAAGTGCTTAACCTCATTAGTCATTATAGAAGTGAAAATTAAAACCACAATTAATTACCACTACACACACACCAGAGTAAGTAAAATCCAAATGACCAACAAAACCAATTGTTGCAGGAACTAGGAATAACTGGAATTCTCAGATACCACTGGAAGGAGGGTAAGTGGTTACATATCTATTTGGAACACAGTTTGGCAGTATTTTCTGTAGTTGAACATATGCATATCCCATGTATAAGTTCTCTCGTAAGTAAATATCCAGCAGAAATGTATATATAGGGGCACCAAAAGCCATGTGTTACAATGTTCATGGCAGCATTATTCATGATAGCCAAAAACTGGGAACAACTTAATTGTCCATCAGCAGGAGGACAGACTTAGAAAACCTCACAAATATAATGTTGAGCAAAAGAAGCCAAATACAAAAGAATCCATTTATATAAAGTTTTAAAAAAACATCAAAACTAATCTATGACATAAGAAATGAGGACGATAATTACCTTTTGGAAGAGGGCGATGTAGTAATAACAGCCTGGGGACCGGAGGGGGGGGCTTCTCCATGCTGGTACTGCTCCAGTTCCAGATCTGGGCAATAGTTCAGTTTACTATATGATAATTTATCAAGCCGTATACTTACAAGTTGTTCCCTTTCCTGTATGTGTGTTATACTTCAGTTTTTATTAAAGCAATTCCAGTAAAAACACCAACACGTGGGTGTGTAATTACATACCAGATTACAAAGTTCAAATAGAAAAACAAATAAGCAAGAGTAGCCTGAAAGAGATCTAAAAATAAGGGGCAGCCCTTCAATACACCAAAAGATATTTTTAAATATTGTAAACCGTAGCAAGCAAAACCATGAGCATGAATGAACATGAGTAAACAGAGAAACCAATGGAAAAGAGGAGCAAGTTCTGAAACAGACCCACATATGTATGAGAAAAAAAGCTTAAGATAAACAGCTTACGATAAAAGTAGCTTTTCAATTCAGCAGAGAAAAGATAGCCATCTGAAAAAAAAAAGTTGGATCTATACTTTACAGCATACCTCAGGATAAATTCCAAATGGATCAAAATTTGGATGTAAAATAATAGAAGAAAATAAATAACATGTTATCTTGAAGTGGGGCAGACCTTTGTACCTATGATTCAACATTCAGAAGCCGTAAAAGAAATGACTGATAAATTTGACGGCAAAAAATAAAAACGCATGCAAACAAAACCAACCAACCATCAACAAAATAAAAGAGAAACACTAAATTAGACACGACTTTTATCAAAGGCAAAAGGCCAACCTTCCCTAATAGATAATCAGTTCCTAGAAATAAAGAAAAAGGCAACCATACAATTTTTTTTAAGATTTTTTTTTTGATGTGGACCATTTCCAAAGTCTTTATTGAATTTGTTACAATATTGCCTCTGTTTTATGTTTTGGTTCTTTGGCCTCCAGGCATGTGGGATCTTACCTCCCCGACCAGGCATAGAACCCACACCCCCTGCATTGGAAGGCGAAGTCTTAACCACTGGACTGCCAGGCAAGTCCCTACAATCCAATTTTTAAAATAAGCAGAATACTAATAGTAAGAGAGTCATAAAAAAAGAAATAGAAATGGCCCGTAAACACATATTCTAAGTTTAAAACTTTCATTACAAATTTAAATGAAGATTCAATTGAGTCACTGTTTTTCACCTACCAGATTGGTAAAAATCTAATGATATGACAATTTAACGAGCTGACAAAGAGGTGAGAAAACAGTAACTTCTCATCCAAAGCTGGTGGAGGTGCACATTGGTACTAACTTAAGGAGGGCAAGTTGGCAATATCTCTTGAAATTACAAATACAGATACCTAGCAATCTCATTTCTGGGAATTTATCCTGCACATATAATAAGCACTGGTAAAATGCCACCTATACAAGCAATGTCTGTGATAACAGAATGGAAACAACTGTTATCACACAATAGAATTGTGTAATATATTCAGTGAAACAAGAAAGGCACAGAACAGCACCATGTATTCTAGTTTGTAACTTGTGTCGGCAGAGGTGACAAAGCATTAAATATATGTGATATATGCTATTATATATAGTTAATATATGTTATATAGAATACATATTTGTATATGCTTGTATTTGTATAAAGAGATGCTGTATTAGAATAATTCACACTAAAGTGTGAGAGAGTGGCAGCTCAGAACCTCTTAGAGATGGTGCATCATTAAAAGAAGATGCTTGTTAACCCAAGTAAATGTGTAATTTGATGGACTTTTTGTCAGGATGATAAAGTGAATTGGAAAAATGCATATACTGCAAGTTCAGAGATTTTGGGGGTCCTGAGAGTAACCATATATCAGGAGATTCCACAGCTTTGTCAAGGATCAGCTTTAATTAGGTTAAATCCAATAAACTAAAAACAGTTACCTGTGGGGGACCTCCCTGGTGGTCCAGTGGGTAAGATTCTGTGCTCCCTATGCAGGGGGCCTGTGTTCGATCCCTGGTCGGGGACCTAGATCCTGCATGTGTGCTGCAACTAAGAAGTCCGCATGCTACAACAAAAGATCCCTCATGGCGCAATGAAGAGCCCGTGTGCCGCAACTAAGACCCGGCACAGCCAAAATAAATAAATTTAATTAATTAAAAAAAACAAAAACAGTTAACCTGAGGAGGAAGGTACTGGGTGGTTATGGAACAAGAGTTAAAGAAAAACTTTGACTATAGTCCTTTATTATATGATGTTTAAACCATGTGAACATATTATCTAATCAAAACAAGAAACTGTAAAAGAAGAGCTGCAGTTCATGAGCTCCTAAGCCTTGATCAAGACTCACAAAATCTATCCCAGCTCATGTTCCAAGAGCCTCTGTCATTTATCAACAGGTAATCTTAAATATTTATGAGGAGTTTTATTACCCTGTAACAGCTGACTTTGCCAGAAACATCTTATGTCAATAATGCTATGCAAGACATTGTGAGATAGAAAGATCTTGGGCAACTCACTTAACCTCCCTTAAACTTCAGTTTTCTCTTTGGCAAAGCAAGATAAAGATAAAAGAACATCCCAGAATTGCTGTGGAGTGCAATGTGAGAGCTTCCAGAACCGCAGAGCAGCACCAAACAAGTTCTGTATACAACAGCTGCTCTACAGCCAAGCCTCTGCTAGAATAAATGTTACTTGACTGAGGGTGCTTCTCAAAGGTCAGCGTGCTTAAAAGTCACCTGGAGAGGCTGTTAGCACACAGGCTTTTAGGGCCGACCCTCAGAGATGTGATTCAGTAGGTCTGGAGCTCAGGAACTGACATTTCTAACAAGCTTGGGTGATACTGATGCAGCTGGTTTAGGGACTACATTTGAGTGGTCTTGTCCAGAGCAGGGCTCCTCAAACTGTGATGTGTATATGAATGGCTTGGGAATCTTGTTAAAATACGATTCATAAGGTCTGGGGTGGGACCCAGGACTCTGAATTTCTAACAAGCTCCTAGGTGTTGTAGATGCTCCTGGTCTGCAGACTACACTTTCAGGACCAAGGCTCTGGAATATCCAGCTCCATTTGTTTAGATGAGGAAGCTGTGCCAGGCAAAAAGTAAATGACTTGCCCAAGGCCACTTGGACGGTAAGGTGAAACACCGTCCAGGTGAAACCCCGTCCAGGGAGGCTGCCACTCCTCAGGAGTGCCTTCCCCGCCGTACCCAGACCTATATCACAAACCTGCCTGAGCCAGCAAGTGATGCCAGCCCTTAAGAAAATGGTGTGGAAATTTACTAAATCATAAACAGTCCTCTGTGCTTCTGAGAAATCAGTCACTTACCGGGGAGCTTAGCTCAAATCACCAGTCTGTTCTTTACAAAAATGCACTTTTGGCCAAATTATTTCTTTAGCTGAGTCACTTTCCCCTCCAGTGACTCGCAGCTTTGACAGGCACTGCTGTTGAAACCTGAGGAAGACACCGGCACTTCTCAACGTATCTGACTGTGGGGAAAAGAGGGTGAGGAGAAGCAGAAATGGGGGTGGGGAAGCTGATCCTTGGGAAAGCTGAGGAATTTCCTGATATATGGCTCCCTCATGCCCTCAAAACCCTACAGAATTGCACTGTATGCATTCTTCCAACTCACTTTACCACCCTGGTAAAAAGTCCATCGAATTACAGATTTATTGGGGTTAACAAGCAACTTCTTTTCAGGATGCATTGTCTGTGAGCTGCCAATCTTTCACACTTTAGTGTGAACTACTCTAATACAGGAGGAAGTGGGTGGAATTCTGGACATAAAGTCTCTGGAGCAATTCATGCAGAGGGGGTCTTACCTGAGATGAAGCTTCATCTGGGAGCACAGCTGCTGCTAAACCAGAGCTGCGACATTGGCTCTGCACCACATTCACCAGCAGGCCTCACCCCATACCCCTGATGCCTTCTGGCTGTTGGATAGTTCCTGGGCCTGGCCCTGCCACTAACTTGTTGCATGATTGAGTAAATCACACAGTTTTAGGGACTTTCAGAGCTGGAAGTTTCTAAACCTAGAAGCTCACTTTCTAATCCATAAAACACATGGTCTCTAATGGCCTGTCTAAGCTTGGTTTCCCCAGAAGCAGAGCCTGGGACAGGGTTTGCTTTTATATGAGTTATTGAGGGAGAGCTTGCCAGAGAAAACTTTCAGGTGAAGGAGTGAGGGGAGAGGCTAGGGAAGGGCAGGTCTTAGGGGTGCTAAAGCATTCTTAAATAACACCAGAGGACTTCCCTGGTGGCGCAGTGGTTAAGAATCCGCCTGCCAATGCAGGGGACACAGGTTCAAGCCCTGGTCGTGGAAGATCTCACATGCCGCAGAGCAACTAAGCCTGTGTGCCACAACTAGTGAGCCCACGCTGTAGAGCCCGTGAGCCACAACTACTGAGCCCGTGCGCCACAACTATTGAAGCCCGCACGCCTAGAGCCCGTGTTCCGCAACAAGAGAAGCCACCACAATGAGAAGCCTGCGCACCACAACAAAGAGTAGCCCCCGCTCATCACAACTACAGAAGGCCTGCGCACAGCAACGAAGACCCAACGCAACCAAAAATAAATAAATTTATTAAAAATAAATAACTAAATAAATAACACCAGAGTCCTCCCACCCTGGGGCAAGGCGGCTGGGTTTTCATACCCCTGACTAGTCAGTGGCCTCCCCCGCTCCAGGGTGTGTGACCCCACCAAGTAACTCTGGCAAGGTGACTTAGAGAATGACATGGTGTCTGCTGTTCGTGACAGCCCGGAAATAGGTACAACAGTGGCTAAAGGGGATCTGGTGGGCACAAATACTTCCTTCCAGTTCTGAGAGTCCCTCAAATATGTTTCCAAACAAGAGGCCCCCCAAATCACAAAAGACAGAAGGTGAGAAAAGAATACAAGCATTTTTTTCATTTTCAGAAGAATCCTGGAATCTGCACTTAGAATAAGTCCTCACTGCTCCCCGTGACTTCCCACACACACTGCAAGGTGACCCCTCCCTCAACTCCACCCACTGTCCAAGCAGACACTGACCTCCAGCTACACATCAAACCGACTCCTCCTTAAGGACTATGTCTGTTATCTCTGTCTAGAACGTCCCACCCCAGATTTCTGCCCAGCTGCCTCTTTCTTGTCAACTCAAACATCACCTGCGTAGAGAGGCTTCTCTGACCTGCCCAGGTCATTCCCTGTCACACTCCCTGCGGCACTTCTGCATTTATCTTGGCTGTGTTCACTTGTATGTTATCTTGTAAGAAGGGCCTCCAGAGCCTTGTTCTGACCTCATCACTGTGTCCCCAGAGCCTATGCACACAGAAGACAATAACATCTGATGAACAATATCTGAGTGAATGAGTAGGACATTTGGGCCAGATGCTGAAATGCCAATAGAGAAGGAGAACTAGGTCAGCTAAACCCTCAGCCCAAGAAGCTGGAGGAAAAACCCCGCCCAAGGCCAGGATGGGGAAGGACAGAATACACCAAGAGTTTCTTTGGCTACTTGATTCCCTTCTCCTCTCCCAGCTCCCTCTCTCAACTACCCTTCAACGTAGGACCAGAGTTAGCATCAACCCTGGGGAGATCCTTCACCTTTTAGAAAGGCACAAACGCCTCAAAACGACCAAGGGCGTCTGGATTCCAATTCTAGCTCTAGCTCTGAGCCTCTCCTTCCCCGCTGGTACCTGAGTGGGGCACAAGGATCATGCCAGCCTGGCAGGGTTGCTGAGAGCACCAGCCCATGGCACAGCGGCGCCGCAAACGCACATCACTGCACGCTTAAACCAGGGCAGGGTGCATTCCTGCCCCTGGCTGCTTCTGTGGCTCCTCCAGCTCCAGAAGAGTCTCCACCGCAGCCGCACCGGCTCTGGGCACCTGAGATGCCCCACATGTTACCCAGCATTTCCCACGTGCCAGGCACTGTGCCAGGCGCTTGCTCATCTGCCTGGTGACACCGAATTATCATCGGTACCCACACCTCTTGGTATCATTATCTCCATTTTACAAGTGAGGAGACTAAGGCTGAGAGATTCAGCCATTGGTGGAAAGACACGGCTAGTGAGTGGGGGGCATCGGCTTCGAACATAGTCCATCGGCCACTTTTATCTGGTTTATTTAAGTGGTTTGGCACCATGGGTTCACTGAAGAGAGCAGTCCTGGAAGGAAGGATCATTACCTTCATTGCACACAGAAGGGAACTGCCGGCGCGCGTGTGGCCTGGTGGGCGGTCTCCGCTGCACTCAGGAACCCTTCGTGGGGCGCGCAGACTGGCCGCACCTTGCGGCCTCCTGGGTCAGTGTGTGTGCTCTGGCTGCTCAGCCACCACCAGCTCCGTTTCGCAGATGCAGAGAACGAGCTCCAGGAGATGCAAGGGCTGAGCGTTGAGACCCTGCAAGAGAGCCTGAGAGCAGGGACCGCCTCACCCCACGAGCACACAGGCTGTGGGGAGCTGCCGCTGGGTCCCAGGTTGGCCCCTGGCTCAGCTGGGGCGGCTCACGTGAGGCGGCAGACGCAGGCAGCTGTATCTGGCGGTACGTGCTGTCCCCGCCCTTGCCTTCTGTCCCGTCCTTCCTTCTCCCCGGATGACTGGGCACTAAACCCAGTTTACGTGGAGGACAGTCCCCGGGATGCTCTGGAGGAACCTGGATTCCCACGTCCTATACTAATCTCACATGCAGTACCAAGAACGAAGGGTTAGTTTCACATTTGAAAATCAAGCATTGTGAATTCCCCATGTTAGCAAACTAAAAAAGAAAAACCTATGATCACCTCAGCAAATGTAGTAGATTTTGTCCCTTTGACAAAATCCAACATCCACTCTCAAGGACACTCTCAGCAAATTATGAATAGAAGGGAATTTCCTCAACCAGAAAGAGGGCATCTATGAGAAACTTACACAGTGAACGACTGGATGTTCCCCCCTAAAATTGGGAACAAGATTAGCTAATAAACGAGCTCAGCAAGGTTGCAGGACACAAGATCAACATAAAAAAATCTACCGAATTTCTCGGGCTTTCCTGGTGGCACCGTGGTTAAGAATCCGCCTGCCAATGTAGGGGACGCGGGTTCGAGGCCTGGTCCGGGAAGATCACACATGCCGCGGAGCAAATAAGCCGGTGTGCCACAACTACTGAGTCTGCGCTCTAGAGCCCGCACGTCACAAGTACTGAGTCTGCGCTCTAGAGCCCACGAGCCACGACTACGGAAGCCCGGAAGCCCGCGCACCGCAACAGGAGAAGCCACCGCAACGGAAGCCGGTGCACTGCAACGAAGAGTAGCCCCGGCTCCCCGCAACTAGAGAAAGCCCGCGTGCAGCAACGAAGACCCAACGCAGCCAAAAATAAATAAATAAGTAAATGTTCTTTAAAAAAAACAGTTCTGGAAATAGGGATAATGGTTACATAACATTGTAAATGTACTTGACATCACTGAATTGTACACTTAAAAATGTTTAAAATGGTATGTTATGTATATTTTACCACAGTAAAAAAAAGTAAAAGTAGCTAAAAAAATATTGCATGTAAGTGGACATGTGCATTTGAGGGGAAAGAGGAGGGTTCTCTGCTTTTCTCAGCCTAAGGGATGTCTGGAACAGTCCTCCTCCCATAGGACCGACAGCCTTCCCCTCTCACAGGACAAGTCTCTCATGATCCTTTGCTCCATGGAGCCAGGATCACCAGGGGGTCAGGCTCTCACCCCTGCAGCCCACCCCTTCCGCCCCACGATGACTGACCGGCCTCAATCCCTTTGCTCCTGCCGTTCCCTGAGCAGAATGCCCTTCCCCCTTCCCCTGCCTGCCTAATTCGCCCTCCTTCCCACCTCCCCTCCCCCACACACATACCCTCCCAGACCCTCTCACATGCTGCCCCTGACCCACATAAGGTAGCCAGTCCCCTGATTGCTCCAGCTGCTACCTCTCCAAGGGGGCTTTCCCTCTGTACTCCCCCCATGCCCCCTCCCCACCCTCTTCCTTTGACCTGATCACAGTGTCCTGAACATCTATTCACTGTCTCAGCTCTGGCTGGGAGGTCCTCAGAGTCTCAGACTTCTCCTAATTCTCTCTGTCTCCTGACTTTTCAATTCTGGTTTAGGGACAGCATAGCCAATCAACTGCCAGGACTCGGGCTGCGCCAGTCCCTTCTTTACCAATTCAGGAATGTCCCTAGTGGAGAACAATGGAGAAAATAGAAATCTCGGTGAACAGAGCAGCTTTGTTTCTCATTTTTTGGCTCACAGAGGACAGACTGTGAGGACTTGGGCAGGCTGAGAACGGTGCCGAGAAGCCTGGCTTTGGCTTCTCCTTACTGATTTGGGACCTAGTAGAGCAAATCGGTTGCTTCTCTAGGCCTCACTTTACCCACCTGAAAAATGGAGCTTGAGAAACTCCTCTTCAAGCTGAGTTGAGAGGGAGGAGTGGTGGAGGGGAAATGGGGCTGTTTGCAGAGGTCCCCGCTGTGGGGAGCGTCTTGGTCACACAAGGCCCAACTTCCCGCAAATGTTTGGCTTCACACTTGTTGAGTTTGGGTTCAAGCCCTGCTCTAACAAGGCTGCTGGCAGGGACACAGGCCCTGGCACACAGGCTCTGTTCTGGCTCATCATCAAACTTGCTCTGTTACACCTTCCAAGAGCAATGTGTTTTATAACAGCTACTGCAATTGTAATTAAACATGCATCAGTAGTTTCGCATCCATCCCCACCCCCATCCCCACCGGAACATAAGCCCCACTGAATTCCTAGCTTAGTGCCTATCATGAGGCAAATTCAATCACCGTGTTAACTAATTAATGCAGGGAGGCCCGCAGTGGAGGCCTGGTCTGTCTTTTCTAACACGCATATATCGCAGCTAAAGGGGAATCAGACGCAGTCCCCTGTCCCCAAGCCACTTGGAATGGGGAGGTCTGGGGCCAGGGGAGAGTCGCCAGCCGCCACTCTCATCACACACACCAGTCTGACCCAGGACCCTCCCTGGTTCCACCACGACCCCTACTCTTGCCCATGCCACCTGTATGAGAACGTGAAACTTGTTAAATGAGTCAAAGTTAAAGTCTGTTCTACATGCATTTGTGACCCGAGCCTCTCCCGTGTGCCAGGGGTTGGCACACAAGACAAAAAGCTACAAGCCTAGCCTGGAGCAGCTGACACTGGTGGGGAGGCCTGGTCACAGAGCAGGTGGGCGAGAGAGAGGGAGGCACAGAGAGGACGGAAGGCTGGGAAGTGGCGGGCCTTCAAAACCTTCCTAACACATGATGAGAAGCCACTCAAGGTCCCTCACAAGGGGACCCAGCCTGAGTAAGGAGGGTTCCTCAAGAACTTCCGGAAATGTCTGTTACCAGAGTTGGTGGCCCATAGACTGGGAGTCGGGTCCATCTCGTAACAGGGAGCACAGTGGTGGGCAGCCTCGGGTTCTACCAGCAACCCCCCATTCTCCCCCTACCCTCCCCCCACCTTTCCCACAGTGGGCCTCAAACCCAAACACAGTCGTGTACCTAGGAAGAGACAAGGAGGAATCCAGCCTTCAGAGGGAGCATGGCCCTTGATTTCAGGCTGCTAGCGTCCAAAACTGTAGTAGATAAAATGTCAGGTGCACATAATGTGCCCCAACTTTACCTCACGTGTCCGGCTTTACGTCAGTTGCCAACACCTGTCCTTCCACACCTTTCTCCTTGCTCACACCAACACATGAGCGCATATATACATAGGGAGGAGGTATGCTTGTTTGTAAGAATAAAATGGAATCGCCAGATCCATGTAACTTGCTTTCTCCCCCACTTCACAGTGGGCATAGTTGCAAGTCGGTATTCTAATTTTTTTATCCTGCGGAAACAAACACACAATCAGTTATCCTACTCTATAAACAGGATCGGAGCAGAGAGGCTGAAGGTTGACTATTGTAGATATTTTCATCTGCACCAAAATCTCTTTTTTTCCTTCTTCTCTTCCTTCACCTGCAGCCCTGATGGGAAGCCTTCACCACCTTCTTCATGCTCATGTATCTATACAGAAATACACCGAATACAAGTGTGGGGTTTGGGGTCGTTTGGCTTTATTTGGAGTTTCTTTGCAAAAAGGGGATCATAATAGTACCTATCTCTATTTCTTACTTTTCTCACTCAATAGTAAAATTCTTCAGGAAAATCCCTCCAAATCTTTTTTTTTTTTTTTGCTTTTTTTTTTTTTTTGGCTGTGCCATGTGTCTTTCAGGATCTTAGTTCCCCCACCTGGGCCCCTGGCAGTGAAAACACTGAGCCCTAACCACTGGATCACCAGGGAATTCCCCCTCCAAACCTTTTAATGGCTGCATAATATTCCCTGACTGAGGGACTTTTACTTTGTTTCCAGTTCTGGTGGTGGTGGTGTGGTGTTTGTTTGTTTGACAGTAAACATCCAGGGACATTTATCTTCTTCTTTTTTTTTTCTTTGCAGCAAAGAGAGGGTTTATTTGCAAGGCAGCTCAGAGAGGATTCAGAACAAACCTCAAGTCCACGAAGGCAAGGGGCTTGGGGGTATTGATGGGATAACAAAAATCAAAGCAGGGCAGTTTGAGGCACAGGAAAGCGTGGGGAAAGGTGATTGGAGAAAGGTGCATGGTTCTGCACAGGCCTAAGCTCTGCATGTTCAAGAGGTCACTGAGGGTACATTGCACATGCCCAGCTGGAGGGCGGGTGGTCCTAGCCAGTCCTTAACCGATTCAGCTTGATCTAGACACAGCTGACTCCAAGTTCCTAGAAAACAACTTGGGCAAACATCTTATTGTTTAGGCTACATGCCCCTTGGAGGACCTGCAAATCTTTAAAAAAAACTTGATTAGTGAAGGCAGGTGAGATGGATTTAACCATGGTTTCAGGGTCTTTACAGAGGTAAGTTAAAATGAGGTGGTAAGGGTGAGCCCTAACCCAGTATGACTAATATCCTTCTGAAAAGGAGAAACTGGACACAGAGGCAGATGCAGAGGAAAGACTTTATGAAGAGAAATGGGAAAAAGAAGAACAACTACAAGCCAAGGAGAGAAGCCTGGAACAGATCCAGCCCTTAGAAGATGCCAACCCTGCCAACACCTTGATTTTTTTTTTTGCTGGTTTTTTTTTTGCTGTTTTTTAATTTTTATTGGAGTGTAGTTGACTTACAATATTGTGTTAGTTTCAGATGTACAGAGAAGTGAATCAGTTATACATATATATATCCATTCTTTTTCAGATTCTTTTCCCATATAGGTCATTACAGAATATTGAGTAGAGTTCCCTGTGCTATACGGTAGGTCCGTATTAGTTATCTATTTTATATATAGTAGTGTGTATATGTTAATCCCGATCTCCTAATTTATCACTTCCCCCCCACATTTCCCCTTTGGTACCATAAGTCTGATTCTCTTGCTTTCTTTCTTGATCTTGCTGCTGACTCCCTCATGGTGGCTGGCTTCCTCATGCATTTCTAATTTGGACTGTTCATGTTTGACAGGCATCCTGTGGGCAGCCTGAGCAGGCTGGGTTGAAGGTTTTGCTTTTGCTTCTTCCAGGTGTTCCAAGGAGTACCAGGTAGGAGTAGTTTTTTGGGTATTTTTTTGTTTTTTGTGTGTGTTTTTTAAATTGTGGTAAAATATACATAACATAGAATTTACTATCTCAGCCATTTTTAAGTATACAGTTCAGGAGTGCTAAATATTTTCATCTTGTTGTACAGTCAATCTCCAGGACTCTTCATGTTGCAAAACAGAAACTCTATATTCATTAAACAACTCCCTATATCCCCCTCCCCTCAGGTCCTGGCAACCATTCTACTTTCTTTCTCTATGAATTTTCCAGCCAGGAGTAGCTTTTATGATCACTTCCTGGCCTAGAGACACTAGGATCACATGAGCAGTGTAAATTTGATCCCAAATCCAAAAGAGGGCAGATGTGTGATTATACATTTCTCAGAGGAGGTCTTCCCCTTCTCAAACCAGACCCAGGCCAGGTTAGAAAATCTTCCTTCTCTGCTTCTTCCAGAGGTTGAATTTTTTCTGGCCTAACTGCACTTAAAAGAAGCTTAAACCCTTAAGGGTCCCAGCTGTATGTGGGGGTCTCATTTCTACCTCCCTGCTTCATGTGGGCTCAAAACTTTGGCTCTAGTCCCTATGGTTATTCAGATCTACTTCCCTGGATATCCAGACCAGTGAAGGGCACTCAGGGAAGGCAAAGCAGCCTCACTCCTTCCCAACTTCCTTTACTGTCTTGCCCAGGGCTATCCTTATTCCCATGCAGCTCAGCTATGCATAAAAAAATGTGCTGATTGTTTTATATCCTAAGTTTCTGGATGTTTTTGTAGAGTTTCCCCAAAAAACTATCAAATCTTCCATTCTGTTGAAAAGGAACCTCACTTACATTTCTTTTTCTTTGTACTGGTTTTTAGCCATAACCTTCCATGGAATTTTGCCTTATTTTTCCAATGAAATTAGAGCTCTGGTGTTCACCCGGCACAGCTCCCAGTGGACACACAGGAGGTGCTCAGTGAAAACTAGTAGAATGATGGAAAAAGAGCGAGAGCTCCCAGTCACGGCTGGGGACGGCCATGGAGGTGGTGCTGCCTCTGCTTCAGGGATGTTTGCGGCCCATAAAATCTGGGTTGACAATGTAGGCAGTGTCCATGGGAAGCTGGGGCTACCTGAGCTTGAATAAAAGGACTAAAGGAACAATGATGATCGTCATCATCATCATAATAGCTAATGTTAATCACTTTATGTCATTTAATCCCTCCCCACCACACACACACATCAATACCAGAATTAGAATTCTAATTCTAGCCCTCATTTTTATTTATTTTTAATTTTTATTTTTTTGTCCGTGCCACGTGGCTTGCAGGATCTTAGTTCCCTGACCCGCCCCCTCGGCAGTGAAAGCACGGAGTCCTAACCACTGGACCACCAGGGAATTCCCTCACCCTCATTTTAAAGATGAGGAAAGCAAAGCTCAGAAAGGTCTACAAGTTGCCAAAATTCACACAGCTAGCAAATGGGACAGCAAGCATTAAATCTAAATATGTCTGACCCCAAAGCCCTTGCTGATAACTCTACATTATCAGCAGTCTGAGGGCAGACTGAAGGCAAAAGGAGACCACATTCCCCCACCCAACAGCTTTATGCAGCTGGAAGAGCCTGACTGTGAGGCCAAGGAAGGCCCAGCATAGGGGATGGAGCCCAAAAGAATCTGGAGCTGGAGGGGTAACCTGAGCACCCTGCAACTTCAGAGTCAGGACCCAGAGGTTGCCTCTGTGAATCAGCCTCTGAAGTAGCATATGCACAGAGGACAGGATTATGGAAGGAAGGAATAGCTGAATCAACTCAGAATGATTCAGGAAGCTTCTGGGCCCAATAGGGTACCCTCCCGTCCTTTTCTAGCATTCCCCACTTCTCCCAGCATCCCTCATCTCCCCCAGCATCCTCCACTTTTCCCAGCATCCTCTCCTCATCCCGTGTCCCTTCATCTTTCCCAGAATTCCCTCATTTCTCCCAAATGCTTTTTCCCAGGTCCAATCCAGAAACAGCTATCAACAGATTCTCTCATCAACCAGTAACACCTTATTTCACCAAGTCTAATGCACAATAGATTGTAAAATGCACCAATATTTTACGTGACACTGAGAAAGAGGAGGAAAAATCTATCAGTTAAATTGTGATTTGCCATTGATCCTGATTTCAGAGATGTTAAAATGTGGGGAGTGGGGGAAAGGTGTGAATCAGTGGAATATGGCAACACTAAGAGCCCTACTGCATTTGGTGCCTTGTCTGAGAGTTACAGAATGTTTCCATATACAGTGCCTCGCTATTAATGGCTAGTAAGCAGGCAGTATGCCCAGAACCATCTTAGACTCTCAGGGATTCAGTTTTCTGCCCTTATGGAAATCACAGGCTAGTTGGCGGTCTTGGAGGCAGGCTGAGAGAACATATACAGAATGGTTCAAGGCTAGTCTTTATGGACGATAAATGTAATAAGTGTTTGAAGCAGGGATGGATCAAAGTTGGCCAATGTGATCAAAGTAGGTTTCATGGCAAGGAGAAGGAGACTTAAACTAGAGGATGAAGGCTGGAAAATGAGGACAAGAGAAGACACTGAGGAGGGAGAAGTGGGGAGAAAGTGAACAAAGCGTGGAGATGAGGCCCACATGGCAAATGCTCGGGACAGCAGAGAAGGTCCCTTGTCTTGGAGCCGAGAAGCGGCATCAGGGTGTCATGGGAGTCTACTTTGGTCAGGCAGGCCAACACAGGACTACAGAAGGCCTTGAAAGCCAAGCAGCTCTTGAGTGTCAGGCAGCAGGGAGCCAGTACAGGTTGTGAGCAGGGGAATGACCTGGTGAACACACTCACTCAGGGAACACTGATGTGCAAGATGAGCTGGAGGCCGAAGCTGGAGGCCAGGACAACAACCATTCCTCCAAGCCCTGCAGTGAAGGAAGGTGACCTCTAGAGTCTCTACTGGATGTTCATGTGCCTGGCAGGGCCTGGGGGACAGCTCTTCCAGGCAGTTTGAGCCATGCCTAGATGGAAAGGAGTCCTAGACTCTTTACAGAATTGTCCCTTCAGGGCCGGAGCCACCCGGGCATTTGCCTGGTATATTCCCAGGAGGTACAGCTATGTGAAGAATCATCCTCTACTCAGTAAAATTGGTAACACCTAACAGATGCAGGGGCTCAAGAACACATTGCTTACATTTGTACAGAGTGTAAATCACCATATAAGTAAATCCTTTCTGCCTCTAGGAATTAAAGAGATGTATTTGGTAAGAGACACATATGTCTGATACATGCTCACTGATAAAATACTCCAATTTTTCTGGATCGGTCCTACCTGGCAATTTGTAACAAGAACCATAAAACTAGCTAAACCCTGTGAGGGGGTAACTCCACTTTAAGAGGTGGATGCCTAGGAAATAATCAGAAATGGCCCAAAGCAGTGCCACTTGGGAAGGTGGGAGCCAGAGAACCACCCAAGAACCTAAGAGAGAGGAAAAGGCTCAGCTCAGCCAGGAGGGTCAACATCAGGCACCACCTGAGCTGCCTGAGTGAGGTCTTAACAAGCGTGTCAAGTTGAGAAGGACCCCAACTGTGTGTGCTGCCACACTGGGTGCTGGGACCCTCTGGAGGCAATGCAGTGTTATTTGGCTTCAGAGCTCCCGCTTCCTCATCTACAAAATGGGAACGAAATTTGCAGTTATTGGCCCTCAGCCTGGTCAGTGGTGAACTATTATTACTACATGTATGACACATACAGATAAGAACAGCTCCACCCTCACTGCAAATGGACACAAATAATTTTAGCTGGGCTGGCGGATGGGTAGAGGGTGGCATATATGTGGCTGCAGGGTGTCCCTTGGCTCCAGTGTCTAAGGCAGACATGGGAAATGGGATGCCAGAGAGCCCAGTGCCATGTCTAAGAGTGTCACCTCCAGCCTGGGAGGGAGACCCAGGTGGGAAAGCCAACTTGGCCCACATCTGCCACTCAGACACCTTGATCCCAGCAGCTGACTGCCTCTCCCCGGCTCTTCATCATAACCTCTCATGACCACAGTTCCCTCTGCACCTCTGGGGACACCCTGATCACTCCCCTGGCAGGGTTACTCACAGTATAGATAAATCCCTTTCCTCCTGAGGTCATCCAAACAAGGTTAGACTCGACCCCAGAAGAATGTGTCTAAGAAGAAACCGAGAGGAAACAAAACTAAGGAATTAAAATGCAGCCATCTGGGAACAGGAGGGCTTCCAAGTCATTAATCTGATATGAATCTGGCTCCAGACTGGGCTGGCAGCCTCCTTTAGCTGCCTCCTCACCTCCTCCTCATCTCTACCCATTTGCCTTAGCAAGAAGCCCTCCTTTCAAGAACCTGCTTCTTCTGGCCTTGAGCAGCCTTACCCATAGCTCTTGGCAGGACCAGCCTCTCTGCTTGAGCTCTTGGAGAATTTGGTTGGCCCCAGAGAGTCCTCCTTCAATCCTGAGCCCTTCCCACAGGGGTAATACCTGCTGGGCAGAGTTTTTGTGAGGACTGGAGATCTAGTTGGTGATGCCAACTGCAACAAATGTAAGCTCCATGAGAGTAGGACTTCCTTTTGTTCTCTGCCCCATCTCCTGTGCCTGGCCCATCGTAAATGCTCATGGATGTTTGTCAAATGAATAATAAATATAAATATGAGCTTGAGTATGTATTTCAATCTCTAGAAGGACCCACAGAACCTAGTATCAGTGATTGTATTTGGACAGATGAAAACAGAGTCCTAAGGAATGGGATACGGAGAGGAAGCTACTTTTCACTGTAAACCAATCTTATCTTTTGATTTTTTCTGATTTTTCCCAGCTGCGTGGTATGTCACATGGGATCTTAGTTCCCCGACCAGGGATCAAATCCATGCCCCCCGCAGTGGAAGCATGGAATCTTAACCACTGGACCTCCAGAGAAGTCCCTGATTTTTTTTTTTACTGTGCACATATATTATCTACTTGAAATTAAAAACACACCACCAGACTTCCCTGGTGGCACAGTGGTTGAGAATCTGCCTGCCAATGCAGGGGACACGGGTTCGTGCCCTGGTCAGGGAGGATCCCACATGCCGCAGAGCAACTAAGCCCGTGCGCCACAACTACTGAGCCTGTGTGCTGCAACTACTGAAGTCCGCGTGCCTAGAGCCCGTGCTCCACAACAAGAGAAGCCGCTGCAATAAGAATCCCACGCACCGCAATGAAGAGTAGCCCCCGCTCACCACAACTAGAGAAAGCCCGCGTGCAGCAACGAAGACCCAACACAGCCAAAAGATTAAATAAAATAAATAAATAAAAACACAACACCACTTACATTAGCACCCCCAAAATGAAATACTTTGATATAAACCTAACAAAATATGTTGAAGATCTACATGATCAAAACTATAAAGCTGTGATGAAAGAAATCAAGGAAGACATAAATAAATCGAGATATTCCATGTTCATGGATAGGAAGACTCAATATTGTTAAGATGTTTGTCCTCCCTAACTTGAGCTATAGATTCAATGTCATCTCAATCAAAATCCCAGCAAGTTATTTTGTGGATATCTACAAACTGATTCTAAAGTTTATATGGAGAGGTAAAAGACCCAGAATGGCCAACACAATATTGAAGAACAAATTTGGAGGACACACACGACCTGACTTCAAGACTTATATAAAGCTACAGTAAACAAGACAGTGTGGTACTGGCAAAAGAATAGACAAATAGACCCATGGAACAGAATAGAGAGCCCAGAAGTAGACCCACATAAATATAAGTAACTAATCTCTGACAAAGGAGCAAAGACAATTCAATGGAGAAAGGATAGTCCTTTCAACAAATGGTACTGGAACGAGTGGACACCCACATACCAAAAAAAAAAAGAATCTAGGCACAGACCTTATACCTTTTACAAAAATTAATTCAAAATGGATCTTAGACCTAAATGTAAAATGCAAAAGCTTAAAACATCTAGAATATAACATAGGAGAAAATCCAGGTAACCTTGGGTTTGGTAATGAGTTATTATGTACATTAAAAGCACGATCCATAAAAGGAAACATTAATAAGTTAGACTTTATTAAAATTTAAAACTTCTGCTCTGCAAAAGACACAGCTAAGAAGATGAAAATATTTACGAAAGACCTGATAAAGGACTTGTATCCAAAATATACAAAAAACTCTTCAAACTCAACAAGAAAAAACAAAAGAACCCAATTAAAAAGTGGGCAAGAAATCTGAACAGACACCTCACCAAAAAGATATATGGATGGCAAATAAGCATATGAAAGATGCTTAACAACATATGTCACTAGGGAATTACATTTAAAACAGCAATGAGATAGCACTATACACCTATTACTTTGTGGCTAAAATCCAAGAAACTTACACTACTAAATGCTGACAAGAAGTAGAGCAACAGGAACGCTCATTGATTGTTGGTGGAAATGCAAAATGGTACAGCCACTTTAGAAGACAGTTTGGTGGTTTCTTACAAGCTAAACATAGCCTTACCATATGTTATGTCCACATAAAAACCTGCACACATACGTTTATAGCAGCTTTATTAATAATCACCAAAAGCTGGAAGCAACCAAAATATCCCCTAATAAGTGAATAAACTATAGTACATCCATACAATGGGACATTATTAGGCACTGCAAAGAAATGAGCTATCGAGCCACAAAAAGATATGAAGGAAGTGGAAATGCATATTTCTAAGTATAAGAAACCAACCTGGAAAGGCTACATACTGTGTGATTCCAACTGTATGATATTTTGGAAAAGGCTAAACTACAGAGATGGCAGAAAGATTGGTGGTTGTCAGAGGATGCAGGGAGGGAGGGAGGAATAGGTATAACACAGATGATTTGTAGGGCAGTGAAACTATTCTGACATTGTCACAATTTCATTATACATTTGTCAAAATCCATAAATGTACAACACCAAGAGTGAACCCTAATGTAGACTATGAACTTTAATAATGTTTTAATATACTAATAATAATGTATTAATATTTATTCATCAATTGTAACAAACTTACCACACTAATAACACGTTAATAACAAGGGACACTGTGTGACTGGGGTAGGGTGGCCATATGGACCTCTTTATACTTTCTTCTCAATCTTTCTTTAAATCTATTGATAAACTGTCCTAAAAAAAACCCCACTAATTATTTTTTAAAAGCTTAAAAATTATAAAATAAAAATTATGTAGTCAATGTTATGGGCTTTGCCAGCAGACAGCCCAGGGTTTAAGTCCCAGATTTTGAACCAGCCTCAGCTTCCTCTTCTGGGGTTAACAGTCATGCCTTATAGGCTTCCAGGTTCCAGAATCCCATTGCTGCAGCCTGACAGTCAAAAATTACGTTGCCTATGTGATTTCCACGGACAGGGAGAAGAGTGGTCTTCTCTTGGCTGGGAGGGGAACCAGGGCAAGTAGGACCAGGAGGCACCCTCTGCAGATGTCATCCAAGAAAGGTTTCCCAGCTGCAGGAAGACACTGGAAAGCACCTGGCCCCAGCCCAGCCTCTGCTGGGCCAGCTGGTCTGCTGGCCTCTGTGCAGAGCTGCTTCACTGGGGCCTGGGACAGACCCTCCAAAGAGACAAGCAGGAGGGCTACATAGCCTGAGACCCAGTGCAGTGGAGGTGGGAAGGGGCCTGCAGAGCAAGGTGGGCCAGAAGGATCACCACCCTGCTCTGGTGTACCCCTTCCACTATGGGACCGTGGGAAGCCCCTAATCACCTTCTTCATCCACAAAATAGCACTACCCAGGCCCACTCCCAGGGTGGCAGTGAGGGTACCAAGAGGGA
Organism: Leucopleurus acutus; assembly: GCF_964270905.1. Lineage (NCBI taxonomy): Eukaryota > Metazoa > Chordata > Mammalia > Artiodactyla > Delphinidae > Leucopleurus > Leucopleurus acutus. Next base: position 13,551,278 of record NC_139162.1, on the reverse strand, counting down.
GGCGGAGAGCAATCTTAGATGTACGACTTCTCCACTAAGCAGCAAGTGGCACTAATATTACTGCTATCGGATCAGCTACCAATGCAAAGCCTCCAAGGCAGCAATGGGGAGAAAGAAAGATCTGAGCTTCTGAACATGTGACTTAACCTCTCCAAGTCTCAGTTGCCTCATCTGTAATATGGGAAAATTGCAGTTCTTCACCTCCTGGGCTCTGTGTGAATTTGGTGAGATAGTGCCCACGTAGAGCTTAGCACCCTACCTGGCACGGAGATGTCTTTAAACGGTAGCTCCCTGCATCTTCATAAGGTGTGAATGGCATCCCCACTAACTGGGTCATTCTGGCTCAATCGCCGTCCCTGCCAGGGCTTCCTCTGTAATTCGAAACACAGAGGAGGCCACCGTATTGCCACCATTAAGGACAGCATTTATTGACTTGCGGGTGCTAGCCTGGGAACTTGGACAAATTGAATCATGTGGACAAGGTCTTGGCACACAGAGCGCTGGGCTGGAAAAAACTCAGTTGCAAAAAAGGCAGAATGAACTCAACAGCTATGGGAAAGACTTGGAGCCCTGAAGAGAGTTGTCAAGGAGGGTCCTGTTAAACAGAAGAAGGGGGACATTGAGTGACAAGGAGCCTGGCTCCCAATAAGGCCAGTGTTGTCTGCAGTGTTATCCTTGAACCCTGGAGACCCAAGCAGGTGGGGTCTGGCACCGCAGAGAAACCCGTCAGAGTGAGGGGGGCACCGAGGACTCACAGGGGGAGGTGGCAGCTGCTAAATCCCTACCTGTGAGAGTGTCAGGACCCAGGAACTATCAGCCAGGGGCAGGGTGGCAGGGAGTAGGCAGCTTGCAGAGGCAGATTTGGAGACTTCCACCCAACAGAGAGGGCTAGCACCAGACCGCCTGGTTTCAAATTCCAGCTCACTGCCTACTGGCTGACCTTGGGCAGGAGATTTAACCCCTGGGCCTCAGTTCCCAGGAGTAAAATGGGGATGACTGTAGCACCCACCATACAGGGTTGTGGTGAGGATCTGAGATCAAGCCGGTTTAGCATTTAACAGTGTGTACCCAGAATAAATGGCAGCAACTATTATTACTGTTGTTTAGGGGAAGGCTGGCAGCAAGGCTTCTCACCTGCCTGCCCCCTCCCTCTTACTTGGGTCCCACCTTTACACAGGCCTGTTACATATAACTTTGCCGACTGGATCACATTAGAGAGGCGCAGAGCCTAGGAAACCCTCTGACTCCACCCCTACTCCATGCAGGAGTCTCCTCTACAGCTTGCCCAGCCTCTCCTCACATGCCTCCTCTAATGGGGAGCTCACCACTCCATAAGGCAGCCTGTTCCACATTTAGCCAGCTCTGGTCACAAGTCCTCTAGGCGGAGCTAAAATCTCCTCCCTGCAAACTGCCCCTTAGTGGAAGTGATTTTTTGCCAGGGACTTTCCGATGTCTGGAATCTACCCATCCCACAAATGCTAGGAACCTTCTGAGCAGGGCCTGTCATTCCTCCAGGAAGTCTCCCCTGATGAGAGACTTCAACCCCGTCCTGAGCATCTCATGCAGAATGGTGCAACTGCTCCCCACAGGGATACACAAATCTCCTCCAATGCCTGGGTCCATGAGGCAAAAAAGTCTTGGATGTTCCCAGATCTGACATTAATAATAATTTACATTCACTTGTCTCACTCAACTCTTACAAAACCCCTGTGAGGCATATACTACTTTCTCCCCCAAGTTTTAAAATTGTACTGATATACATATAACATAAAATCTTAACCATTTCTAAGTGTACATGTCAGTGGTATTAAGTACATTTACATTGTTGCAACCATCACCACCATCTATCTCCAGAAATATTTTCATCTTGCGAAATTGAAACTCTAAATCCATTGAACAATAACTACCCCCGGCTCCCAGCAACCACCATTCTACTTTCCATTTCTACAATTTGACTACTCTTAGGTACCATACATAAGTGGGATCATACAGAATTTGTCTTTCTGTGTCTGGCTTATTTTGCCTAGCATAACATCCTCAAGATTCATCCGTCATAGCATGCATCGGAATTTCCTTCCTAAGTCTGAATAATATTCCAGAGTGTGTGTGTGTGTGTGTGTGTGTGTGTGTGTGTGTGTGTGTGTGTGTGTGTGTGTGTGTGTGTACATACACATATACATATTGTTTATCCATTCATCTGTCACTGGACACTTCAGTTGCTTCTACCCTTCTGCCTATTGCAAATAATGCTGCTACAAACATGGGTGTACTAATATCTCTTTGAGACCCCACTTTTAATTCTTTTGGGTGTACACCCAGAAGTGGGACTGCTGGGTCATATGGTAGTTCTAGTTTTAATTTTTTTAGGAATTGCCAAACTGTTTTCCACAGTATCATGGAAATGGATTGTACCATTTTACAATCCCACCAACAGTGCACAAGAGTTGCAATTTCTCAATATCCCAGCCAATGCTTGTTATTTTGTTTTCTTTCTACATAACAGCCATCCTAATAGGTATGAGAGGGTACAGGGAGAGCCTATGCTTACTCCTATTTTACAGCTGAGGAAAGTGAGACTGGAGAGGTGCCCTGACTTGCCCAAGGTCTCACAGGCAGCATGTGGCAGAGCTTGGATTCAAGTTCAGGCTGTCTAAGCCTGTCCAGTGCTCTCAACAGCTCCCATCCCTGCAAATCCCTGCAGTCCAACTGATCAGTGACCACTCTGGAGCCTCCAACATCCTCTGAGCTCCATCCAGGGAGCCCTGGCCAGGGAGGAGGTGTTGAACTTGGACATACCCCAACCCTGCCCCAGAGTGCTAAACTAACCCCAGCCCCTGGATCGTTTCAGCAAAGGCCTTACCCTGCATGGCCTGCAGAGATGACAGCCTGGAGGCATCCTCTAGTTGGTCCCCTGCTCTCAGGGCAGGAGAGGGGAAGGGGCCGGGGGCTCGCTCCACAGCTGCCTGACGGGCTGGTAGCTGCTTGGATTATCTTGCACGAAAGCAGGGACAGCCCTGGCAGCGCAGGGCAGCCCGCAGACTCTTGAATCCGGTGAGACCGGGGCTCTGCAGAGGCTGGAGCGCAGGGTAGGGCCTCTCGGGAGACGAGGCAGGGCACACGAGGTGACAGCAACCTATGCAGGGTCGGGCGTGTCCTCTGCACTGCCTCATCACGCCTGAGTGACTGTGGGAAGCTAGCAGTCCTCCCTGCACCTCAGTTTCTTCATCTGTAAACCGGGGGAGACTAAGTCAAACCTACCAGGGAGCTGTGGACATTAAATGAGCACCAGACACACACTGCCTGGCTGAAGAGTGGGCACCGACAGTGCTGGCCACCACTGCCTCCTCCCAGGCCCATGTGATCCTCCACCTACCCCACACTTGTCCCACCTCTATCCCACACTGCTCTGCCCCTCACCATTGGTGGGCTGGCAGAGCCTTGAGATTAAGTGTCCAGTCCCCCAGGTGACTGTGAGGACTAATACATTTGAATGTGTTAGTTCTGGCCTGATTCCTAGAAAGACAAATAAACACCATAACAGTAATTCCTTCAGGTAAACAAAGACATGGTGACAACGATGTTTGTGAATGCATTATTTCTAACAGTGATAACCTGGCAGCACCTGAACTTCTTCCATAGGAACTAGCTGAATTACCATCCGACCATGCAATGGGATAATACGTGGCCACTATAAACAATGATGGAGGGCTTCCCCAGTGGCGCAGTGGTTGAGAATCCGCCTGCCAATGCAGGGGACACGGGTTCGATCCCTGGCCCGGGAAGATCCCACATGCCGCGGAGCAGCTAAGCTCGTGTGCCATAACTACTGAGCCTGTGCTCTAGAGCCCGTGAGCCACAACTACCGAGCCCGCCTGCCGCAACTACTGAAGCCCACGCGCCTAGAGCCCGTGCTCCACCACTGCAATAAGCAGCCCACGCACTGCAATGAAGAGTGGCCCCCGCTCGCCGCAACTAGAGAAAGCCCGCATGCAGCAACGAAGACCCAACACAGCCATAAATAAATAAATAAATAAATAAATAAATAAATAAAATTAAAAAGAAAAGAATCTGCCTGCCAATGCAGGAGACATGGGTTCGAGCTCTGGTCCAGGAAGATCCCACATGCCGCGGAGCAACTAAGCCCATGCGCCACAACTACTGAGCCTGCACTCTAGAGCCTGCAAGCCACAACTACTGCGCCCACGTGCCACAACTACTGAAGCCCATGCACCTCGAGCCCATGCTCCACAACAAAGAGAAGCCACCGCAATGGGAAGCCCGCACACCCCAATGAAGAGTAGCCCCCACTTGCCACAACTAGAGAAAGCCCACGTGCAGCAACAAAGACCCAACACAGCCAAAAAAATAAAATAAATTAAAAAATAGTAAAAAAAAAAAAAAAAAAGTATAGTATGATCCCATAGGACATAGAGCTGTGTGCGTGTATACTTACAGACCCCTGCTCCTCCAAGTATGGTTTCCTGATCAATAGCAGTAGAATCACTTAAGAGCTTGTGGAGTCTTGGGCCCACCCCAGGCCTTTGTAATGAGAATTTAACAAAATCCTCAGGTGATTCATGTGCAGGTTACAGTTTGAGGAGTGATGAAGTAAGGCACTGTCTGGAGAGTTGCCCAGTAAAATATTATTAGGGAGTGGTTCCCTTTGGGGAGTGGGATTGAGATTTTCTCTTCTTCTTGTGCTTTTCTGAATTGTTGGTATTTTTTATAATAAGCACATATCATAAAAACAGTAAAGCTATTAAATGCTTACACAGGCTTAAGATCCAAAACTATAAAACTCCTAGAAGAAAACAAACGTAAAAAGCTTCATGACATTGGATTTGCAATGACTGCATAGATATGATATCAAAAGCACAGGCAACAAAAGCAAAAATAGACAAATGGCACTACATCAAAACTGAAAACTTTTGTGCATTAAAGGACACAGCAACACAGTGAAAAGGCAACCTATGGAATGGAAGAAAGTATTTGCAAATATGATATGGAGTTAATATCCAGAATATATAATGAACTCCTACAACTCACAACAAAAAAATCAAATAAGCTGATTAAAAAATGGCAAAGGACTTGAGTAGATATTTTTTCAAAGACATACAAATGGTCAACAGCTAAATGAAAAGATGCTCACCATCACTAATCTCCAGAAAAACACAAATAAAAACCACAGTGAGATATCACCTCACACCCATTAAGATGACCACTACCAAAAACCCAGATAATAAAAAGTGTTGGCGATGATATGGAGACACTGGAACACTTGTGCACTTGTGGTAGGATTGTAAAATGCTGCAAGTGCCATGAAAAATAGTATGGAGGTTACTAAAAGTTAAAAACAGAATTACCATACGATCCAGCAATTCCATTTCCAGGTATATACCTCAAAGAATTGAAAGCAGGGTCTTAAAGAGATATTTGTATACCCATGCTCATAGCAGCACTAGTCACAACAGCTAAAACATGGAACAACCCTAGTGTCCATTGACAGATAAATGGATAAACAAAACGTGGTATATATACAAGGGAATATTATTCAGCCTTAAAAAGGAAATTCTAATGCATGCTACAACACAGATAAGCCTTGAGGACATTATGCTAAGCGAAATAAGCCAGATACAGAAAGACAAATACTCTATGATTCCATTTATGTGAGGTACCTAAGACTAGTCAAATTCATAGAAACAGAAAGTAGAACGGTGGTTGCCAGGGACTGTCTGGAGAGAGAAAGGGGGAGTTTTTGTTTAATGGGCAGAGTTTCAGTTTTACAGTATGAAAAAGTTGTGGAGATCTGTTTTGTAACCATGTAAATGTACTTTAATACCTTTGAACTATACACTAAAAAATGATTAAGATGGTTAAAAAGTGCATATGAAGAGATGTTAATGATTTGAGAAAGTAGGAAGACAAAGAAGCAGGGAAGTTCTAGCTCTTGGGAAAGAGGGAAAGGCAGATGTGGCAGCTGGGAAGGGAAGATTGAGGAGACCTGTGGGTGACAGATAAAGTCAGAAGTGGGAGCTTGGATGTGGTAAGAGTCCCGGGCCAGAATGTGGACATTCTCATGCTACGACAGATAACAGGCACCCAGAAAGCTTGAAGAGCAGGGCCTGACCTTTCTGAATAGCTGCCCACGTGGCAAGTCCACATCTCTTTGGCCTTTCAAATTCTTCACCTTGACCTCAACGTTGCTAACTGTAGCCACATCCCCACTCATCCACCTCTTCGTCACCTGAGATCGACCCAAGGGGGAAGTTCTGGCTGGTTCTCCAGGCGTTGGCTATTGACCCCTTCCTGGCTGAGATGCACAGACAGAACACTCCCAGCAGCCCCTGGGAAGTTCGGGAGGTACGTTCCCAGGATGTCCACAGCCCTGTTCCAGGGCACACCATCCCCCAGCTGTGGAACAGGGCCCTCAGGCAAGCGTACAGGAGAGTCGGAGCCCAGAAGTCCCCTGGGATTGTCACAGGGCTAGAGGCCACAGTTCTCGGACTTCCATGGAGCCTCTCAGGTTCAAGGGGTCAGTCCACTTCAGACAAGATGCCTCTTCCTCCCAAGGCCAAGGCTGGGTCATGGACAGCCACCATGGACAGTGTTGCAGGGGTGGGGGGATAGGATGAATGCAGTCTCCAGAGACATTTTGCAGACCTCCAAAAGGCAAGAGCTGTAAGAAACCTGACTGCCCTGAACTCTCAGCTGAGGCAGGAGAGGAGACCCTGGGTCTGATCATAGAAGATCTGGGACCAGAACCCCAGAACCCTGGGCCCCAACTTGCAGGCCAGGCTTCCCCAGGCCAAGTCTGTCTTGAGAATCCCACTCTCTGCAATGATTTATCTTGGGTACCATCAAAGCCCCTGAAATGGGGTGGAAGGCTGGGGGCATTCCAGGCCTCGAACATCATCCTCTACCCCCAAAGCTGCCAGAACAGGCATCCCCAAAGCCACTTAAATCCCTATATACTTGAGACAAAGTCCAAATTCTCACCTGACTTTCAGGGTTCTTCAGAATTTGGTCCCCACCACTTCCTCTAATCTCCCTTTGCAGCCCTCCTGAACTTCCCACCCTTTCCCAAATGCCATTGGGCTTTAGCACTTGCTACTCTCGCTTCCTCCCCATCTCTGCCTAACAGATTGTTCTTCCTTCTTAAGGAGGGGGCTGTCCTGAAGTGCCCAGGGAGCTGCAGTCAGTCTCCTCTGTCCCTTGGGCTGGGCTGTACACCTGTACCAAGAGCAGGGAGCCTGTGTTATATATTGGGTTGGCTAAGTTCGTATGGAAAAACCCGAACAAACTTTTTGGCCATCCCCATATCTCTCCCTAGCTTCCAGCACCATGACCAGCCAGCCCGATAAATGTTTATTGACTAAGGCAATGAACATGAGTTTTCTGCCTGTCTTTTGTGGCTAATTCTGGTACTTTCTCAAAGGCTCTGGAACATGGCCTTGACCTTCCACAGTAATGGGCCCCTAAGTGCCAGCTGCTTTACCTATATTATCTCATGTAATTCTATGGCACAGGTATTAACATTCCCATTTTACTGCTGGGAATTTGTGCAGCCAGGTTAGAACTCAGCCTATGCGTACTCCATTGTGCCTCCATGTGGCCTCCCAGCAAACTACCAGAGTGGGGAACAAAAGGTGTGTCCACAGACTTCCAAGGAATTCTCCACTCTGTCCAGTGATCCCTTAAACCTGGCCTTTGAGGAAGGTGGCTAAGAGATGGGACTGGTGGCATCCAGATCTGATGGCAGGTGGCTGAGTCTGGGGGACCTTTGGAAAGAGGCTGATCTAAACTGCAAGTTCCCTGATGCCCAGTTCTCCAGCCTTAGCACAGACAGGGGCCCAAGTTAAAAAAAAAAAAAAAAAAGAAACAAATAATCTCTAACAGGTGGCTGAATTAGAAGAGGGGAAGGGGTCAAAAAAGGCACTTGAGATGACTCTCAACTCTACCCAGCTTCTAAAATCGCCCAGAGAAAGCCCCAGGTTCGAAAGAGTCTTCCAGGGGTGCTTATTAAGCACCAATGTTGTTTTACAAATACTATCTCTGCCTTTCCTATACCCCTAAGGAGTTTTATAATCTGTATTTTACATGTGAACTAATTGAAGTCATTAGGTGAGAGTTCAAGGTCAGGCAGCTACGCATACAAACCCAGGCTAGCCTGCCTTCAAAGGCCAAGTCTCAACCACTGCGCTAGACTGCCTCCATCCCACTTCCTGAAAAATCCAGAGAATACAAGTTACCCACCCACTCCCTCGTGCCATCATGGTCCTGAAAAGTATTATGAGTGAGCTCATAATACCATGTGTAACATGAGCTGAGCTACATAAATGTTCTTGGGTTTACCCCAAGTATTTATTCTGGATGGAGAATAAAATCCAAGGAGAGATTAAAAAAAGAAATCTAAAAGACAAAGTTATTTCCACAGAGTTGTCCATAAAAGTCAAATTATTAATTGCAAAACACCTGGAAGCAATCTAATTTCACAATTTAGGGACAAAGGCTGCATAGCCTGGAATGGGCTTGTTAACGTGGCAGATACCACATGGACTTTAAAAATCACAGTTGGTTTATGTGCATTTATTAGAATAAATGCAAAGTGTAAAAGCAGAACACTTCATTTTAATTTCAGAATACCAACTGAATGAGGAAGGCTCATGTATGCCATTCTATTTTTTCCTTTCCATTAAAGGATTTTAAATAAATTTTTGATAGGTAATTCATGTACATAATTCATGCACATAGTACATTAAGGTCTAAGGAACTAAAGCAATATCCAGTGGAACAGCCCCCAGTAACCCATGACAGCCATTTAAGAAAGTGGGTTTGTTGAATTACAAAACTCAGAAGGGAACGCAGAGAGAAGCAACTTGCTTTATGGTTATTTGGATTTTTTTCCCTACAAGGCTGATGAAAGCAAAGGTTTAAAAAAGAAACCCAGAGCAGAGAATTCACACCACTTTTCTGACACATATTTAAGAGCTTCTTTCTGGGACTGTGTTTTTCAAGTCTAGCTCAAATCCCTCTTGCTGTGATCTGTGAAGGAAGGAAGCAGCTAAGTTGGGGTGGTCAAGTCAGGCAAAGAAAACCATGTGAGAGAAAATCGACCCCTTTCTTACCTGTTCACATACCAGGATGCAGTTTTCTAGGGCTTGGAACAGGTACCTAGGAGCTGGGGGCAGAGGGTGCCAGGTGGGAAAAGCTGTGGCTTCCCCCAGCCCACAATCCAGGCTTCCCGACTGATGGGAAGGGCGGGGAAAGCAGGCCACCGCAACTGACTCAGAAACTGGAGCCAGCAAGGGCGGGGCAGGGCCACGTGGCCCCAGCCTGCCTTGGAGAATGGAGTAGGAGGGGGCCACAAACCCAGACGATCAGACCGGAACTCTTCTGACCAAGTGCGCCTGGCAAGTTAACGGTGGCAAGTTAATGGTGGGAGTCTGCAGAACCAAGTCTTGGCTCCCAGGCAGGCTAGGTCGTTTTAAGGGGCTACCCCAGCTCCTCTCCAGAACACGTTTACTCTAACAAAAACCCTTCTACAAAACTTAATAAAACTGGGTGATGTGGTAGTGACTGGAGTGCATGTGTACATAGGGGGACAAACATTAGATGGAGAAAAGGCCTTTGATAAATATCATCAGTGTTGAGGACCAGTCAATTACCCAGTCTACAGATGGAGACATGAGCCCAGAGAGATGAAGTATCTAACCCAAGATCACACAGCCAGAGGGCTTCCCTCCTTACATGACTTGGCCTGTCCTGGTGTAATATGTGATCTGGCACAGCACTTGTGGGAGTTCCTGATGACATGAAAGAGAGATCCTTTGCTCAACCCGATCTCCAAGGACAAGGGACACTCTCACTTTGCCTGCGTCAGAGAGCTGAGAATGGTTCTGCTAGCACAGTTCTGTGGGAACTTAAGGGGGAGCTCCATCTCTAACAAGCTCCCTGATGTACTTAGACTATATTTGGAATATTTAGGGGTGGGCCAATTCCCCAAGGGACCCTTTTTTTTTTTTTTTTTCCAGCTGCACTGCATGGCTTGCAGGATCTTAGTTCCCTGACCAGGGACTGAACCCGGGCCACGACAGTGAAAGCACCGAGTCCTAACCACTGGACAGCCAGGCAATTCCCTCAAGGAATCCTTTAGATCCCCCACCAGCAGATAAATAGAGAGCAAGGGACAGGGGAAGGGGCTGTGCTCAAAGCATCAAACTACCCAAGATAGTTTGCATGTTTCCCTGAAAGTAAGCACAGAATCCTTTACTAAGGAGTCCCTTATTAACATCTAGGATTCCACAGCACCTGGTTTGGGAAATGCTGGCCTAGAAGATGTTAGCATATCTTATTCTGAATGTCAATGCCTGGCAAAAGTAGTTGTTCAAGAAGTTTCCCAAGAAATGGTTTCTCAGTTGGACTGACAAAACCAGATTCCTGGTTTGGCCAGCAGGACAATAATGCCCACACTGGAATGTACTATGGCTAATTTCCCACCCCTGTGCCCAAGGCCGTGACTACACCGGCCACACCGTCAGCAAGGCCTTGCTGTATTTCTACCAAGCTGATTCATAGTAGTCAAGCAGCCCATGGGAGGGCAAGTGGGGTGGAGGTGATGCGGGTACAGCCACAGCATATCACTGGGGTCTCACAGAAGTCTGAACAAACTCCACTGTGCCCTCTCCGGGACCTCTTGGCTTAGAATGATGCCCCTTTCTTTCAAAGCATCGCATATAGGGCTGCAATTCGAGATGGAAGTGGCTCCAGTTCTCCCAGCGCTTTTGGATCCAAGTTCTGTGGCCACACCTCCTCAGACACCCTGGAAGCTCAGTGGAAAGCACTTTGCTGTTACTACGTCCCCTAGTAACAAGAGGTTGGTCTTATTCTCCCATTTTACAGAAAGGAAGCTGAGACCAAGCTTAGAGACTGGTGAACACAGGTCATGTGACTTCATATCCAGTGTTCTATGGACTTCACTCCTACTTGGCATTTGGCAGATGGGATCTTGTTTCTGATTGCTTTATGTGAAGTCGCCTTTCTCCAGTTGCAGCATCAGCTCCTTAAAGGCAAGAGATTCCTCAGTGTGCCCTGTTAACAGCACTAGACCCCCTAATGACTCACAGTAAATGCTAATACTTTTCACCATCACATGTCACACTAGCTTATACACATTTACTCATGACCCCAAATTATTAACTTGTAAAAACTCTCCTCAAATGGCCTAATCAAAAGCAACTCTCATTCCCTGAGATTTTGCTTGCAGTTAGAAAAGGGTAAATTCTGCCGGGTGGGCCTGTGGGATAAAAATCTGAGGACCAGACTCTAATAGACAGAGGCGGGGAACTGGGGTGGGTTTGCCTCTGGGATTACAGCCAAGCCTGACTGGGTGCTGACAGAGCTGCTGGAGTTAGAGGGTGAGCTGGGGCTGACAGGGGCCTTTAGCTACGTCCAGTTGAGTCTCCCATCCTTGTGTCTCCTATAAACTTGGTGTTTTCTTTTGCTTCATTTTAAACAAGAGGCAATGTTCCCTCATTCTCCTGGAAACCACCTAGTGATTTCCATGTCTGATTATTATTACCAGATTGTGAAATATACAGATGCCCAGACACCCCCAGCAGAGTAATCTGGAGAACAGAAAAGCCACTGCAACAGATTTCCTAGCTTCCTGACCAAAAATCTTTGGCTGTCTACTCTCCACCTCCTCATTTTTCATACTTGGGACCTTCTGACTTTTCCCAGAAATCCCAAGGCTGTGCCTGTTTTATCTGAGAAAACTAGAGACATGGGCCTTAGGATCCTGTGAAATTTGTCACCAGGCTCTCTGGCAGACTCAACGTCACCACCAGACTCAGAGGGACAGAAACAGCATGCCAAGTTACAAAAACTCCTGGGTGTAGAGCAGATATTCAAGGAGGTAACACACAGTAGGTGCTCAGTAAATATCGGTGGAATAAATGAATGTAGCACCATCTTCTAGTGTATTAGGCATATCTCTTGATGTTGACTTTCAAAGCTTCTATAGAAAAGCTCTTGGTGATGCTAATGCAGAGTGGTGAAGGGGATTCTCTTGAGTGCTGTGTAGTCCGTATCTACTGATTTCAGTTCACTCAAACTTCATACAAGGCCCACACAGTGGGTTATCAGATCCCCAAATATAAATCAGCCACTGACCACAGAGGTGTTTCTTCCCTACCCATACACCCCAGACATCGTCACCCATGTACCCCAGTCATCTGTATCCCTACATTGTTATTTTTTTGGACAAGGTTTGACTTCAGCACCAGAGATCTGGATACAGCCCTTGAATATATTTTAAGGGTGCAATAAACTTAAAATATTCACATACAATATTCCATATTCAAATGAGCAAGTGGATGATTCACACAAACACATGGCATTTCTATTTTGAATAGAAACAGAATTTAGGAATTAAAAAAAAAAAAAAAACTGAAAGCCAGGTTGATTCATTTGAACAATTCTCCCAACATTTCTGGCTTCCCACTAATAACCTCAAGAGAGGCTGCAGTCATGGGAGCAGCATGGATTCTGGAGACCAGAGCTCTCCCCATGAGGTAAGTGAACCCCAAGAGTCTTTCCCAGCCCCAGCAGCTGTCTTGCTAGCATTAAAAAAAACAAAAGCCAACATTCCATCCACAGTCCAACTTGAACCCCCCTCCCCCAAAGGAATGCTATTCATAGCAAAAGATCTTCCAAATGAAACAACATCTGTGGAAACTCCACTCGTGAGGTCAGAGAAAAGTTGAGGCAGCTAAAAACTTTTCAGTACTTTTTTAGACCCAAATTGCAGAGATTTAACAGCAGCAGAATGGGAGCAATCCTAATAACCAAGAGCAAATGCCTTGGTGGGGTGGCCTTCCTTCTCAGTTCTACGGCAGCCTCTAATGTGTTTTGCAAAACAGGACAGAGTTCTCTGTTTACCTGGTTGCACAACTAAACCAAAGGAGTTGACGTGGTCCCCTTAACACTTATACAGATGGGATTTGTAATTTAGCTGTATCCAATCACTAAATTTTATTAAACACTTTCTGTAGGTCCTACAGCAACAACTATGAACTAGACAAAACTGGTCTCAACATATTCAAGCCTAATTCCTTGTGCCTGTGCTCCTAAAATTCCACTTGTCAGCGCCCTGTTTTGCAGAGAACAAGCAAACCCACTGATATGCGAGAAAGCTCAATGGTGAAAATTCCTGGATACACCTAAAACACAAAACACAAGCAACAAAATAAAAAATAAACGAGTGGGACTACATTAGACTAAAGTCACACAGCAAAAGAAACAAAGTAAAAAAGACAATCTATGGAATGGAAAAAATTATTTGCAAACCATATATCTGATAAAGGGTTAATATCCAACAATATAAAGAACTCAGACAACTCAAAAGCAAAACACAAAAAATCCAATTAAAAAATGGGGCAAAGGACCTGAACAGGCACTTTTCCAAAGAAGATATATGAATGGCCAACAGGTACATGAAAAGATGCTCAACAAAACTAGTCATTAGGGAAATGCAAATCAAACTACAGCTAAGTCCTCTGTCCTTCAGGTGAGCTAAATCACCTCACCCCTGTTAGAATGGGCATCACCAAGAAAACGAGAGATAAATGCTGGTGAGGATGTGGGGAAAAGGGAACCCTTGTGCAGTATTGGTGGGATTGTAAACTGGTACAGCCACTACAGAAAAGAATATGGACAACCCTCAGAAACGTAAAAACAGAATTACCTCATGACAGAGCAATTCCACTTCTGAGAATGTAGCCAAAGGAAATGAAAACACTAACTCAAAGAAACGTGCGTACTCCCATGTTCATAGCAGCGTTATTTACAATAGCTAAGTTATGGAAACAACCTAAGTGTTCATCAACAGATGAATGGATAAAGAAAATGTGGTGTCTGTGTGTGTGTGTGTGTGTGTGTGTGTGTGTGTGTCTGTGTGTGTGTGTGTGTGTTTGCAGGACGGGATAAATCTTGAGAGCATTATGCTAAGTGAAATAAGCCTGACAGAAGAAGACAAGTTATTGTATAACGTCACTTATATACAGAATCTAAAAAAACAAAACCAAAAAAGGAAACTCACAGAAAAAGAGATCAGATTTGTGAGGGAAGGGGTGGGGAGCAGAATGGGGGGACAGGACATCAGAGCAAAGTGGTCAAGATATAAACTTCTAGTCATAAGATAAATGAGTACTAGGAATGCAATGTACATGATGACTAGAGTTAACACTGCTGTATGATATATATGAAAGTTGGTAAGAGAATATCCTAAGAGTTCTCTTCACAAGAAAAGTTTTTCTTTTTTTGCTTTTTCTTTTTATTGTATTTGAGATGATGGATTTAATTAAACTATATATGTCAAACCATTATGACGTATACCTTAAATAGATACAATGATGTATGTCAATTATATCTCAATAAAACTGGAGAAAAGAAAACCTTTCCAGCTGTGAGAATTCAGAGAAATCAAATCCAGAGAAGCCCCCTCAGTTATGGAGCTGAAATGCTGTCTGTATATCCTTCAAAACTTGTATCTCATCCAGCACCCATTTGGCCACAACAGAGAACATGACAAAGTCAACAGACACATCAAAAGTAAAGCAATGTAAGGGGAAAAGAGAACATCACTGTGATGTGTGAGGGGTGGGAAGGGAAGGAGATCTGCATCCATGGTGACTCCTAAAGGAAAATGGAAGACTTCACTGTGCTGATCCAAGCCCCACATATCGATCCAAACCATGGGGTTTGGATCGATAAGAACCTACAACATGCTGGGCTGACTGCTGGGTGTTTTAGGTATACGCTCTCATTTTATTGTGACATCAATCCTGTTTATCTCCATGTTATGCACGAGAAGCCAACTGGCCTGACCAAAATCGTGGATCTAATCAGGGGCAGAGACTTGACTGAACTCAGGCCTGTGAGTTCATGTCTAGACTTATTTACAAATTCCATTCCAGATTTAAGGGGGAGACTCCTAGGAATCTGTATTTTTTATTGAGTGGCCTAAGGGATGATTTTCATGATGAGGAAAATTTGGGGAAAAAAATAAAACAAACATACAAACACAATTTGTACTCCCAAGAGATACAGGGTCACTGACTTGTTGATGAATGTTGGGATTCTGAGGAACTAAGATGCTGTTTTAAGTCAGGTTGGGCTACATACTTAGGGACTTCTGTGCAGCGTATATTACACCTCTCCTTTCACTTTCTACAGTTGGGGGAGCCAAGGCTCAGAAGTTTTAATGGCTTGCCCAAATTCACTCAGCTGTTATTTGGCCCAACCAGATCAGACACGTTGCCTGATTCTAGTTCTCTTTCTACTATAAACATATTTGGCTGATTATTTCACATGTATAAGCCTCCTCTCCCTTACTAGAATGTCAAGTTCAGCTGAGCCGAGCCTTGAGAATTTCTCACTGTGCTTAGCACGATGCTCAGAATATAAGCTCATGATTTGCTGTCCTCTATCAGATAACATTTTCCAATACACACCCATATTTCTCTGACAATTCCACTGAGTTTGTTATCATTTTCCCCAGGAATGGAAGAGAATCTTGTAATACACTGGAAGCACAAGATGATGATCCAATGTGAAATTCACCCTTGCCTGGCCTACCAGTAGCTCTCTAGTGGAGCAATAATCAGATGACCACACATTCCCAGTTATGGTGTAAGATCTAAAATTAAGGTCCAGTATCTCATGCTATAAAATCAGAAGGGCTTCAAGTGGCCTAATCGCCAAAGCTTCCCTCCCCACTCTGTTCTCATGAATGAGGTTCCCTGGCTAAACAATCCTCTGTACCAAAGGACCAGGCACAGGTCCTGCCCACCTCTGGGGAGGTTTCAGCTCCTTGCCAGTCTGTGGGTTTATTCAAACAAGCCAATCACAACTTCCCACAAGAACAGGAGAAGTTCCACCCTCTTGATATTACAAAGCCTGCCTCCCAAAGCCCCTAGTTGTTTACTGGGTTCCTGAATGCAACCCCCATGTTGTCTAGCATGGATCGCATGCAGTATCCCTGAGTGACGTGGTGTCTTCCTCCCCTGGGTTGGACAATAAACTGCTGTCTACATAATAAAAACAAAAAAAGGGTGGCAATTCCTGATTCTATACAGAGATCAAGTTTTCCGTTCTTACATAACCCCCCTACTACTGTAGGAAGAAGTATTTCAGGAGAGAGCCTAGGAACAAGGAGCCACTGCTCAAATATCTATGCTGAGTTTCTCATACTACCGCACATCAACATCATACAATCAATCTGACAGGCTAAATGGAACAAGTGCGGGGGGGTGGGGGCACAGCAAAAATGAGCCCTGGAATCAAACTATGCAAATGTAATTCAAAAGTACTGTCTACTATGTATACCCATGAACTGAGAAAATGAAGTGTCATTTAGGGATTCAATTCCTGGCAAAACTCAGGTCTCTACTGACTGATCCAAAACCAAGCTGTGATTAAAGAGATACACAGTTCCAGGGATAGCATCAGGAACCCTCTCTGCACTTGGAATGTGGGCTGTTAGAGGTCAAAGATTATATCTAACCACCTCCATTCCTGACTCTAACCCAGTGCCTGCCAGAGAATCTGTTCAATGGAAGTGCTGAGCACACAAACAAAAAAGGGTTTTACTCTGTGAAGTACTCAGAAAACAAATGACTCAGGCCTCTCCATGTTCAATGAAGCTGACGGATTGCCTGGAACATTAAGGCTTCCCATACAGTTTGACGTGGGAAGGCTGAATTCTCAAGTGTGAATTGGAACATTTGACACTGGGTCACTTCCAGCTGCTGCCTCCACATACTCCAAAGGCCCTCCAGAGCCCACCTAAGATGTCTGTTGAAGACAGGCCTCCCCGCCCCCGACCCCATTACCCATGTGCCTTTAAAAAGGGACCACATGTACTGACTTTATTCCCAAGGGCAGGTTCTTCTGTACTTACTGATCCTTCCTAGTAGACAGATGGCAAATGATCATTTCAGGAGCTGTGGAAGTAAAAGGAGCATCTATTAAGAGACTAGGCAGCTGGAATTCATGCCAAATCCTTCACTCTAAGGCTTCAAAGTAGAAGGGAGCTAAAACAGGGAAGAAGAAACCAGCCACCCTTCCTCACTATCCAATGGGAAGAGATATGGATGACTATATAATTATTATCAAGCCCAAGTTTCATCTGCATAGTAGAAAAGACTAGAGAAAGCCAAAAACCATCACAGAGCTGGGAGCATGAGGCCACAGGGTGCCAGAAGTCCAAGTTGGTAACTGGAAGGAGGACACTCAGCTCTTCCTGCTCCAACTTGGGCTCCAATCTCCCACCTAGATTCTCAGCAAAGACACATGGACACCAGCCACCTTAAAAGCTAGGTTTGTATTTCTGGTTAGGTTCCAGGGTGGCACAACTCCGGAGTTGTACTATAGCCAACCTGGTCCCCATCTCAGCTTGTCTCCCGCCTCCCACAAAGATAACATCATACAAAACTATATTTACAGAATAACCAGTTAAAAATTAAGGGTGTATACAAAAGTAGAGAGCAGAGCCAAAAATATCAATGCGAGAAAGCTCTGGGAAAATGGACACTGTATTCCACACCGGAACCTGGGGGCAATGTATTATGTACCAGGCAAGGAGAAGTGTAGCAAATCTCAGTGCCAATTTTAGGGGAAACCAGTCACTCCAGGGGAAGAGTGGATGGGGAAGAGCTACTAGCTTTAATATTACAAAGTCTTAATTATACAGCCACCCTTCTTCTGTCACATGAATTCAGAACCAGGTGGTGAGGGAAATAAGGTCTCTGACAAGCCCCATAGGAAAAGGAAGGGCTCAGAAGGCGTAGCGAGTCCGGATGTCCTCAAGCTTCTTGGACACCTCAGGTGGGGTTCGGTCCAGTTCCTCAGAGACATTCTTTTGTTTGTTGGGCTCCATGGAGTTGAATTGCTCACAGAGATCTCCATCAATCACATTCTAAGGCATGAAAAAATGAGAGGAAGAAAAAGGTTAGATGCCCAAAGAAAATGGCACATGCTAAAGCATCAACTGCAAGGAAAGCATTTTATTCTCCCTCAGAAACCTGAACTACATTTACAGAGCCAGGAATACTATTCTAAGTTGACCCTTAGTAGCCAGAGTTCAGATTAGCAAAACTGGGTGAAAACTTTTCTCTGGCTATGGTCTGCCCTGAGGGAAGAGGTCTCTGAATATCACTAACTACTCCTCTCCCACATTACTGCCTCCATCAATCCACATCCTCAATGCTCCTTCATTCAGGACTGTTCCGATTTTTAAGGGAGGGAGGCCCAGAGAAAAAGACTGGTTAAATATGCTGAGGATCCCCTTTTTCAACTCGAGTTTCCAAGAAAGACCTACCTTAACAGGGAAGTAATAGGAACGAAAACTGAGGTGGTCTCGCCCACAGAGAGGGGGATGCTCGGACCGGAGGTGCATTTCCACATGCTGGAAGAAGTCATGGTCCTGGCAAAGAAACAAAGAATCTGTCACTAAAAGAAAAAAGTGATTTCAACTACTAGTCTACAGTTTCCAAAGCACAATGAACAGAGAAGCTATTGATTTTTACCACCAAGGAGATGTTAAGTATCTAACTGTTCCTCATGACCACAGGTTCTCCTGCTACAACAAGATAGCTAAAAAGTGAAAGAAAACCCCTTTGTATTTGCAAAACATGAGAGAAAACACCATATGCAAAGAGTGATTTGTAAAGTCAGATTCCTAACCACAGCTTCCTTGGCAGCAATTACATAAACCAAATCTAGCCAAACCAAGAGCTGACTCTAGGAGGCGTTAAGTGCCCAGTCCACACCAGCCCATCATTCCTGGTCTGTGGGGTTTTGTTCTGGGGCTTCAGCCTCTGACTAACCAAACCCTGGTACAGTATAAAACCAGATGGCTTTCCACAGGGGGGAAAAAAAAAATCAAGATTCCTATCTCCCCAGGCACTCCTGTCACCTTATAAAAATTGCACAACACTCCTAGTTACAGATGGAGACAAAATGGATTGCCCTCTTAGGCAGATTTAGCACCAAGAAACAAACTTGGGAAGGCAAAAGCCAGACCAGTGTGGAAGATGTCACCTCATGGGATGTGAACGGGACAAGGATGCCAATTCCTCCTGACAAGGTGGTATAGACAAGCGATTCTGAGCCTCCAGGGATCAGCGTGGTCTTCTGTAACGAAAGTACTGTCTCGCCCACGTGATAGTTCATGATCACTTCTGCCTGCAAGTTGAAACCAGAATAGTGACTATATGTGCCCTCAGGAGCATGTTCTAGATTCCCAAGAGCAAACAGTGCCTCCAAAGGCCAGATTTCACCACTTTTGGAAATTCAAAAATTACTAAAATTTAAAAATACTTTGAAATGTCCTTAGCATTTACTTAGAGCTTAATGCCCTCACAAACATGCTGAAGTTAGATCATTTTTGATTTATAACTACAAAACCTTTTTGTTAAATTATCAAGTCTGCAAAAAGAAGAAAAGAAAAGTATAAAAAACAGCAATCTCTAGGCTTGCCCTCTAAAATGGATCTATTTTTAAAAGTCCAGAGATACAGAAGTATATGTCTACAGGAGAAGAGTAAAGCCCAGGGCATACTTCAGAGAAGAGCTGGTTAGTATCTGGAATGAACCTGTGCAACCATCCTTTCTAAGGAACCCACTATGCAGAGATTTATACTGCTAAAATGTCTCAGAAAAATTTCTCTTCTATTGTCATAAAAATGGGATAGTAACTTGGTCACCTTGTGTCAAACCCACCATGCATGGGAGAACACTCAACATAGTCACACGCACTGTGGATAATTCACTAAAGAAATGTTTCCTTGGTGAGGGTCATGAAGAATGTGCTACGCAGGCTTGTGCCCCTCCTTTGTGGTCCCTTCTGCAATCTTACCTTCTGAGAGGCCCCGTTGAGCAAACCCCGGTCCCACAGGGCTTTGTTTCCAGTGGGATCCTCATCCACTTCATCATTGGTGTTAGGTGGGAGCCTCACCTACAATGAAGTGACACAAATCACAGGGCTGGGTCCTGAACCTACTCACCTCGGTCACCAAGCAACGTTTGCCCCAGGTCCTTGCACGCAAACCTTGGGGCCCCGAGTTTGGCAGAGGCCTGAGCCCAAGTCTCCTGCACCTCTTCTGATATCCGAGGAGTGACGAACTCAAAAGCAAAAAACCCCAAAAAACAAAAAACTAAAGAGCAAAAATGGAGACCACAGAACATAAACAAGAAAAGCCAGACTGGGCTTTAAAAGATAAGCCAAAATTTTGGCAAAAAGTAAAAATAAATATTAGTCCTTAGCTCAAACTAAATCTATCATTATTAAATCATGTTGCATGGGGATGAGGGAGGTGAATGGGGTGTGGGTAGGGGAAACTTAAAGAATTTTATACCCATTTTTACTTTCCACATCAGAGATCACAGTCTTGGGTAATTGGCTTTACCACAAACAAACTGGGTCAGCTTTCCTATACATCACTGTAACCCAAGTAAACATCAACTTACGACACAAATGTTGCCAAACTTGTCTGCCCCAGCCACAGTATCGTAGTCCAGGAGGCTAGCTGTTGTGACCCATCGGGGGTAGGTATCATCAGCAAAGATGATAAGCTGGTTCTCATTACGCTTGTAGCGAACCCAGATGAAACTTTCCTGGACATCAGATACAATTACCCTATGTCCAATTGTCTGGATCCCAGAGATGTAATTGGCGATATGCTGGGAAAAACAAGGACAGCAATGGGTGTAACCTTGGGGTGCAGTATCAACAGAAAGTCCAGGTTACCATGACTGCAACATATATATGGTCTGAAGAATGGCACACACCAAAGAAGAGGAGTCAGCAAGGAGTCAGCAATAAATTCCTAGAAGGTGGGAAAAAGAGCTAACTGGTTTTAATATAGTGGAAATATATGCCTCTCACAGTTAAATTCCTTACAGAAGCAAGGAGAGAAATCTGGCTCTTAGTGTAAAGAAGTCAAGAAACCCACCTATTCCTCCCCTTCTCAAGTCTCAAGGGCCTAATTCTTAACCTGGCATTGGAAGACAAAGAAGGTCCTGATAAAGACATATCATTCTAACAGTTGCTGTCCACTACCCCACCAGGGTCTCCATGTTTACCTTGTTCTCACACTTTCGGAGTAACTTCTTCTTTCCCAGGTCATAGACTCGCAGAAGCTTCCCCACACCAATCAACACCCTCCCCTGGAATGGGGCAATGGCAGCAGGGACCTCTTCAACTGGAGTCTGTGAGAGGAAAAACAGGTGATGCAGCTATTAAAATATATAGCCATACCCCCTCAACCCAAAATGCCTTCTACAGGCATCTGTCAGGAAGACAGACAGCAAGTGATCACTTTTTGCTCAGAGAAAATAAACCACACATACAACAGTCTCTATAAAACAGGGTGTTTGGGTAAACACTCCACTTCCCCAAGTGGATCAATGCCACAAGTGAAAAGAAGTCCTGGTACCTGATGAACACTTCAGAACCCATGTGAATTCAACTGGCACCATTAACTAAATGTGAAGCCTCAATATCAGAAAAGTGACTGTGGGACATGGAGGGAGGGGAAAGAAGTGCTAGTTTAAGGGACATCTTAGTTGTAAGGGAGACACAATGAGTTTAGCACAAAGAAGCCTCTGTGAAGTAACTACTTCCTAGAGAACACTCCCCTTGTGGGACGCCTGGAGAAATCACAGTCATGTGCTGTCAGTGTGGAAGAGAGAATAGGAATTTCTTCTATTTTAAAAATTATGGTAAAATATACACGACTTAATATTTAAACCATTTTCAAGTATATAGTTCAGCAACATTAAGCATATTCACAGTGTTGCACAATCATCACCACTATCCATCCCCAGAACTTTATTATCTTTCCAAGGGAAACTGTGTAACCATTAAACAGAAATCCACATTGTCACCCCTGCCCCGAGAATATTAATTCATTAGAACTGCTGAATTTTGGTTACAAATTGCTGCCTACTTAGTAAGACTAGAAAACAAGGGGCTACTTCAGTATGCATCTATTCCCCATGGAGGGTGGTTAGCACACAGGCCTCCTGTGGGACCAGCAAGCAGCGGAGCTTCACTGGAGCATTTTCCACGTGCCACCAAAAGATGGATCAGAAAGACCTGATCCACAACTTACACAAAAGTGGGGAAGTTTAGTAGGACCTAAGAACCAGGAAAACCACTGGCTGGTTCCTACCTTGTGCAAAAACTCCAGTTTTTCCCCACTGTTCACGAGCTTGTAGGTATAGACAAAGCCCCCGGCTACAGATCGGGGATTCAGTATCAGGTCTTTGGCCACACCCACCAGCACATACCAATCATCGCCAGTGTTGGAGAACCTGCACACAGCCACACTGCATTTACAGAGAAAGAATCAGGAGTCAGGTATTAGTCACAGCCCAGAGAATTCCCATTCCAGTCTTCAAAACTCTGTATGTCCTGGGCTCCTTACCTAAAAGCAGCTTCATTCTGTTCCAGCTGGACAAGGTCCAGTGTGTTCCCCTGAATAGGATTCATCACTCGGATCACAGAGGCCCACTGTCCATTGCCAGCCTTAGGAGCTCCAAAAATGGACTCAGGGAGGTTTTCATTGAGGAATGCTGCTGCCATCTCCGCAGCCAGCTCTCGTTCATCCTCCCCTGCTGCTTCTACCATTTCCTAAATCCAAAGAACCAAGGAAGAGTTGGTGTGTTCAGAGGCGGGTGCTGGGTGAGAAGTGGACAAGTAGCAAGAACACCTCCAGGGAGTGTTCATAATACACAAAGTAGCCAAATCTGTCCACCAAAATCAGGATCAAAGGGAGAGGTATACAGACAAGGGGAAGAGGAAAGATCACTAAGGGGAAACTAAAGAACTAACATCAGCTGTGGCGAATATTTGACTGGCGGTCTGAGAAACATGAAGATGAAAACACCTTTTTTCTATCTAACCCATCTGATTTCTCTTGCTAAGACTACTTGTTTCCTCTTTTCCAGGCCAGATACAGTTTTATATAGTCGGGACCATTTGTTTTTTGCTGGGAAATGATTTCTGGAAGGAGCTGGTGTTGTGGGGAATACAAAAGCAGTCTCCTCTGGGCCCAATTTCAGGAAACAGATTGTTTTGGAAGTTCCAGGACTGGAGAACCGTTCCAGAGAAGTAGCTGAATACTGAATAAACCCAGCTCAGCGTTTTAGTCCTAAGTCACAAGAAAGCCTCTAAAACCAAGGACTGTGGCAAAGGGCTCTGCTTGAAGGACCTGAAAAGAGCCTGGATCTTCAAATATAACAAAGACTACAGCCATCAATTACACAGGGGTTTAAACTTTTCAACACAATTTCATAGGAATGCCTTTTTATTGAACCCTGAAGGTTAAATGCATTACCTCTGCCATCTGCTGCTTCCTCTGAGCTTTTGTGGCCTCAGTGTAGGCATTATGGTCAGTCTCAATGATGATAAGGTTGTTACTTTCAGGGTGGATGACAAATTTCCTGGGTGTGTACTGCAGTGGAAAGGCTACTTGATTGAAGACAGCACCCAGCTTCTCCAATGCCAAAATCCTACGGCAAAAGGCAAGGAGTTAATAGGTCACCCACTCAGGACCAAGAAACTGGTGTTGAAATGGTCTATAAGCAGTCACAGCAAACACATCAATCCCTAAAGCTCTAATGTTGGCATTAGACAACAAGAAACAATAGCCTTCTTATCTAGATGATTACACGTAAGAGACAAGGAGATCAGGGGAGGGCCTTTACTTTAGCAACAGCCCATCACTGTTCATGGTGATTCCAGTTTCCACCAGTAAAACCTACATTAGAACCCTCAAAGGATTTTTTATCCCTCCAATGATAATGTGACAGTGAAAAGTCAAAATTTCCTCTTGATTATTACTGACAAACGCTGATATAAGGAGTACGAATTCCAGGGCTTCCCTGGTGGTGCAATGGTTAAGAATCCGCCTGCCAATGCAGGGGACACGGGTTCGAGCCCTGGGCCGGGAAGATCCCACATGCCGCGGAGCAACTAAGCCTGTGAGCCACAACTACTAAGCCTGAGCTCTAGAGCCCGCGAGCCACAGCTACTGAGCCCACAAGCCGCAACTACTGAAGCCCATGCGCCTAGACCCATGCTCCGCAACAAGAGAAGCCACTGCGATGAGAAGCCTGCACACCGCAACGAAGACCCAATACAGCCAAAAAAAAAATTAATAAAATTAAATTTAAAAAAAAGAGTACCAATTCCAAATTTGCTGTGAAGCACTGCAATTATCTGAATATATGTGGTACTTTTATGACAGTGTTTCATAAAATAAACTGGATGCCATCCTGAACGAAAATCACCTAAGCTTTAGGAAATCCACAATGGCACACAAAGAGATGGCAAGTATGAGTTCTACAACCTTTGTCAAAAGGGACAGAGATGTGGACTTCCCTGGTGACACAGTGGTTGAGAGTCCGCCTGCCGATGCAGGGGACACAGGTTCGTGCCCTGGTCTGGGAGGATCCCATATGCCATGGAGCAGCTGGGCCCATAAGCCATGGCCACTGAGCCTGCGCTCCGCAATGGGAGAGGCCACAACAGTGAGAGGCCCGCGTACCGCAAAAAAAAAAAAAAAAAGGGACAGAGATGTGCATTAAGTCAAATTATAAGCAAAATGAGCAGAGAACCCAGATGCTCTTAAAAATATAGATACTTGGTCTCTAACAATGGAGTTTTATTTTTAATTTAAATATTCTTACAGATCATATACAATCTGACAGCAGACCTAAAAAACAATGGAAGATAGGAAAAACCATTTCAAAATGCTTAAAGAAAAAAACAGCTAATTAAGAATCATTAAGGGACTTCCCTGGTGGCGCAGTAGTTAAGAATCCGCCTGCCAATGCAGGGGACATGAGTTCGAGCCATGGTCTGGGAAGATCCCACATGCCGCGGAGCAACTAAGCCTGTGTGCCACAACTACTAAGCTTGTGTGCCACAACTACTGTAGCCCATGTGCCTAAAGCCTGTGCTCCACAGCAAGAGAAGTCACTGTAATGAGAAGCCCACACACTGCAGCAAAGAGTAGCCACCATTCACCACAACTAGAGAAAGCCTGTGCACAGCAACGAAGACCCAATGCAGCCATAAATAAATAAATGTATTTAAAAAAAAATCATTAAAAAAGAGTACAATATAAAAACCAGAACATCTTCTAATAGACTATGATTAACAACATTCCACTCCCATAAATATCCAAATATTCTGAGGGGATAATTAGCAAGGTCCCTTTACTTGCAGACATTAAATCAAATACTTTACCAACATGTGAGTAAAAAAAAAAGATCAACTGCTAAACATCAAAAACTGTCATTCTGCAAGGAAAAAAAAAGTACGGCATTTAAAAAAACCACAACTCCTGAGTTTTGGTTCTTCTAGTCCAACCCACACACTGGCCTGCTTTCATAAAGGCACTCTACCACACCAAAAGGCAGACTCCAGACAGAGGCAGCACCTGTCCTAAGGGAGAAACATAACATGGGAAGGGACACAGATGCTCCCGTGTTGTATTCTTCCTTGGAAAACATGAGGCTAGCCAGCGTTTGTCAAAGTGGGGCATATACCACTGCTGATACCGAAGATGACTTCAGGCAGTTCTCAGATGGAGTTTTTTTTTTTTTAAATATTTATTTGGCTGCACCAGGTCTTAGTTGCAGCATGCAGGATCTAGTTCCCTGACCAGGGATCGAACCCGGGCCCCTGCATTGGGAGCACGGAGTCTTAACCACTGGACCACCAGGGAAGTCCCTAAGATGGAGTTTTTAAAATATAATTCTTTAAAAAATAATTAGCCTTTTGTGTGCCAAAGGATGCCACCAAGAAAGTGAAAAGACAGGACTTCCCTGGTGGCGCAGTGGTTAAGAATCCGCCTACCAATGCAGGGGACACAGGTTCGAGCCCTGGTCCAGGAAGATCCCACATGCCGCGGAGCAACTAAGCCCATGCGCCGCAACTACTAAGCCTGCGCTCAAGAACCAACGAGCCCCAACTACTGAGCCCATGTGCCACAACTACTGAAGCACACACACCTAGAGTCTGTGCTCCGCAACAAAGAGAAGCCACCGCAATGAGAAGCCCGCTCACCACAACGAAGAGTAGCCCCCACTTGCCACAACTAGAGAAAGCCCACGCGCAGCAACGAAGACCCAACGCAGCCATGAATAAATAAACACCGAAAGAAAAGAAAGTGAAAAGACAATCCACAGGAGAAAATATCTGCAAATCATATTATCTGATAAGGCAGTTGTATCTAAAACATAAAAAGAACTCTTACAAATTCAATGATAAAAAGACAACCCAATTAAAAAATGGGCACAGGATCTGAATAGACATTACTCCAAAGAAGAACAAAGAGCCAATATAAGCACATGAAATGATGCTCAACATCATTAACCATCAAAGAAATGCACATCTAAACCACAATGAGATATCACTTCACACTCTCTAGGATGGCTAGAATCAAAAAGTCATATAATAACAAGTGTTGGTAAAGATGTGCAGAAATTGGAATCCTCAAACCTCATTGGTGAAAACGTAAAATAGTCTAGCCACTTTGGAAAGCAGCCTGGCAGCTCCTCAAAAAGTTGAACAGTTACCAACAATTCCACTCTTGCAGGTACATACCCAAGGAAAATGAAAATATACACCCACATAAAAACTTGTACCTGAGTGTTCACAGCAGCGTTATTCATAATAACCAAAAGTGAAAGTGAATGGTTCTGACAGTAAGTACTATGGACAGTGGTGTTTAAACTATGTTCCCAAGAATTCTTCTTACATGTTTCACACAGCAGCCTTCCCTGATATTGTTCTGGGGGAAAAATGTTCTGCTGCTACAAAAAAAGTTTGAAAACCTGTGGAATTGTCAAAATTAATAAGGAATCAAGGAGATAGAGAGCACACGTCGATAAAACAATTAGAGGATACATGGATGAGGCTAGGCCTTGAAAGGCAGAGATGTGTGTGGGAAGCATTCCAAGGACAGCTGCAGAGATAAAAAACCAGGAAGGAATATATGGAGGTATGCAGGGAGAGTAATTCTGCTGGAGCATAAGGTATACAAAGGTGCTGACACTTAGAAAGAGAGCGACAATGACTGAAAAGTTCCAAAAGTTTTTGCAAACAAATCTGGCAGTTCACTTGATTAAGTACCAAGTGACTCATATATCAAGAGGTCAGAGTTCCATTGTAAACAGCCAACAGTTATAACCAGGACATGTATGACACTAGTGGCATTAAAGGGTTAAAAAAGAAAACAAACACAACCAACCGCCAAAACTAGAGACAGTCAAACTGAATAGGTTATTTTCCATCTTGCAATACAGACAGTGTTCACTCCAATGTGATCAGTGTAAATAATGTCAACCTGCAAAAGGCCTAAATAATTTATATTGGTTAATATTTAAGATATAACATTGCAAATGCAAGACAGAGTGAGAAATGATTATCAGTGAGCCAACAATGCCTGCTCTAAAACCAATCCAATGGCATGGCCCTTGAAAACAAGAATCTTAAAAATCTCAGAGACTGAACTACACTGCTGAGTATAAAAACTTGGCACTGAAGGTCTAAACAGAAGCTAAAACTCCCAAACACCAAGACTTGGCTACCAGGTACTTAAATCCTGAGCCAAATGAAGGTTTCAATTACAACACTAGTGCCATGGCAAAAAGTCAGCTCTCTGCAGCCTCTTGCGGGGCTTCAACTATGGGGCTCTCTCACCTCAGGGTATTGGTGGAGATGGCCACAATGCCCTCAGGGCACTGTTCAGAGGCGAAGCCAGATGCAAATTCCAGGGTCTCATAAGACAGGGGGGTGAGATGGAAACGAGATTGGTAAGAATAGCTCAACCATGAGCGGCTTGACATGGCCAACACCTGAGGAAAGAAAAACATCTCCAATAAGCTTGGGAAAAGCCCAAACATGGTATGCTAACCAAATTATCCTATCCCCAAATTTCAGTGTGCAGAATATCCCAAGGAATTTTAGAAACCTAAAGGGCTACCTTAAGAAAAACAGGCCTAGAGAAGAGGCAGTATGGCTTACTATTTGCTAAAAGCGTTGGCTATTAGCCAGATGACCTACTAATCACTCAATCTCTGGGCCCCAGTTTCCACATGTGTAAATTGGGAATACTATCACAAGGCTGGATAGTTGCAAGTATTAAATGCAGTAACAAGTAAAGAACTAGCAGAGCACCCGGCAACACTGATATTCTTAGCTACAAAGGACACAATGTTTCCCAGCCTCTTTCACATTACACAGTAAGCCATGACACTGATACCAGGTTGCTCCTGGGTAGTGGTATCCTACATCAGAGGTTTCCAGCTGTCAGTGTACTCCATTTGCTCAGCCTCAGGATTGAAGGGATCAGTATTCTAACTCATCTATAACCAAATCATGGCACAGTGCCATGGAAATCCAGTTAAGAAGCTCTAGATTAAGGGACCCAAGACTTCCCACATGAAGGAAACTAATCAAGATAAAGCTAATGTCAACTAACTACAACACTGGTGAATTAATGACAGCAAAATTTATACCAAGGGGATTTTTCTCAGCTGATGCCACTAACATCCAAAAACACTATCTCGCCCCTTTCATTACTTACTGCCTCCTGGCCTTGCATCCGGACACGAAAGAGTTTCACAGGACGGGACCCCAGGTACCTAGTGCGGGTGTCAGACAGATCCCCAGTGACAGGGTCCAGGACTGTTCTCAGCAACACACCATTCTAATAAAAAGGAGAGGAGTGGTTAAAGCCTATACATAATGGAAGCTTCTTTAGCTACTTTAATTTCAGAGCAAATGGAAGGAAATGACTAGGTGGTTTAAATATATAGTAATCAGCCAGCCATTCATTCACTCTCTCCTAAATCACTCTCACTCAAATAGCTATTGACTATTTACTAAGTGAAAAGCACAGTTACTTTTCACTGTGTATCCTTAAAAATATTTTTACCAAGTATGTTAAACTCTTCTTCATAATTTTAAGTTTTAAGATATATGCACAGTTTAATATCCACGCCTATTGTGGTCTCTAAATACCATTTCCCTTAAAAAGAATAAGAATCCTAAGAGAAATGGCTTCTTCAGGTCTGAAGCAAGAATGTTCCAAATGTGTGTGGGGCACTTTGTTGTGCCAGGAAGAAGCCTCCAAAGATAGTGGGGTCATGTTAAAAGGACAAAGGAGCCAACTTGAAAGGGGAACTCCCACTCATCTAAAATGTGGCAATTTAGCATCCAAAACAACTACAATAGTTTGATGCACAAATATTATAAAATCTGCAAGTTCATAATGTTATATAAAAAACAAAACAAAACAAACACTTCATCAGTCTTCATTGGAGTATGCTACGGCACCAACTCCTTACTCTGAAAATAAGTGAGCAAAGGGGAAAAAAATGAAATATTTATCCTTTCCCTATATGAACTGTACTTCAGGGTAACCAAAGATATAAAGCAAATTTTGTCTCTAGAGAAAAGTTCCAGCTAATTAAAGAATGAAATAGAAAACCATCACTTCCCAACCCCTAATGAATCTAAGCAATGTGTATCACTGGCTGTTATTAAGTAAAAGATGGACAGGGAGCTTTAAAACAGGTCATTCAAAATAGATACTAACATTCTAACATCACTAAATTAGGTGGGACAACCAGACTTCATATGCCACCTGATATAATAGGAAAACAAATGGCACCTATAAAAATATTCTTGTCCCTCACCAAAAACAAATCTAATCAACCTCTTGGTCTGTGCTATCTAATACTATAGCCATCAAGCCACATGTGGTTAGTCAGAATTAGAAGTGTGCTATTAGGACTTCCCTGGTGGCGCAGTGGTTAAGAATCCACCTGCCAATGCAGGGGACACGGGTTTGAGCCCTGGTCCAGGAAGATCCCACATGCCATGGAGCAACTAAGCCCGTGCGCCACAACTACTGAGCCTGCACTCTGGAGCCTGCGAGCCACAACTACTGAAAGCCTGTGAGCCTAGAGGCCGTGCTCCGCAACAAGAGAAGCCACTGCAACGAGAAGCCTGCGCACCGCAATTAAGAGTAGAGAAAACAGAGAAAGCCCGTGCGCAGCAACGAAGACCCAATGCAGCGAAAAATAATTTTTTTTAAAAAAGTGCTGTTAAGTGCAAAGTACCAAATAGCAGATTTCAGAGACCTAGTTCTCCCCATACCCCAAAAAATAAAAGGGAGAAAACATAAAATATCTTAATTCTCTACTGACTACAAATTGAAATGATATTTTGGATATACTAGGTTAAATAAAACATTAAAATTTAACTCCATCTGTTCCTTTTTTGTGGCTACTGAAAAACTTAAAATTAGACCTGTGGCTTGCATTATATTTTTAATGGATAGCATGGTCTAATCTACCCACCAGTTTGCAGGAACATTAAACACACAAGGAATGACTCTGTCAAATCCAGAAGGTGGGAAATTCCACAAGAAAAGTGATCTGGTTTCTTTAAAAAAAATTTTTTTAACAGGTTGGGACAGTTATTAAAAGAAACATAAAAAGATAAATCAAGCAGATGAAAACTGTGGACAGCTTTATGTAGATCCCGAGTAGAACCAAATGTAAAAACATTTTTGGGAAAAGAAAAAAAAAAGGAGAAAACTAGAATATGGGGATATCAGATGACATTAGGGAATTGTTAGGGCTTCCCTGGTGGTGCAGTGGTTTGAGAATCCGCCTGCCAATGGAGGGGACACGGGTTCGAGCCCTGGTTCAGGAAGATCCCACATGCCGCGGAGCAACTAAGCCCGTGTGCCACAACTACTTAGCCTGCACCCTAGAGCCCTCGAGCCACAACTACAGAAGCCCGTGTGCCTAGAGGCCGTGCTCCGCAACAAGAGAAGCCACTGCAATGAGAAGCCCGCGCACTGCAATGAAGAGTGGCCCCGCTCGCCAAAACTAGAGAAAAAGCCCGTGCGCAGCAACAAAGACCCAACGCAGCCAGCCATAAACAAACAAAGGAATTGTTAAATTTTGTTGAGCATGATCATATTAAGGCCTCAACACACACACACCCCTCGGCACAGCTACATTCTCAAGTACTTAAAGATGAAACTATATACCATACTGGATCTGCATTAAAATACTCCAGGAAAAAGAAAAGAAGGGGAAAAGACAAAGTGCTGATAACTGGTAATAAGTACATGGAGGTGCATTACATTAGTCTAACTCCTGGGCATGTTTGAGAAATTCTAAATTAGGAAGTGAAATTAAAAAGCAAAAAGTACCTGGCCTAGATGAAAACGAAAAGTATCAATATATGGTCAAAACCCCTAACAATCTCTGATCCTTAGGTTCCTGCCTTTTGGGCCATGAAGAGCTCAGGTGCTTTGACAACAAGGAACATCTAGGGGCCCTCTATTGCTAATGGAGCCCATTATGAACTGTGAGACCCTCCGTATCCAGGGGTTCTGAATTCACGGATTCAACCAACCATAGATCAAAAATATTTGAGGGGAAAAAAAAAAATTCCAGAAAATTCCAAAAACCGAAACTTGAATTTGCAGCAGCTATTTATATAGCATTTACCTTGTATTAGGTAATTAAGTAATCTAGAGATGATTTAAAGTGTATGAGAATATGCAATTACTATGCCATTTTATATAAGAGACTTGAGTATCCTCAGACTTTGGTATCCAAGGGAGATCCTGGAACCAATCCCCCAAGGATACCAAAGGACAACCGTATTAGTTTCAAAAGGTGCATACTGTGAGTACAGGCAACTCTTAAGAACCCCATCTAGTTCTGCCACAGAACAGCGATTGCTAAGCATTTTTATCAAAAACTCTTCATAAAAATACTTTTTTTTAGGCCTGATTTGTTCTAATTAGAGGTGAAATAAGTGGAACACAGAGCAGCATTGCTCACTTCTCATAAGGTGGGTAACTGAAACCATAGGCACAGTATTGAACAAAGGAGTCATGAAAGTAAAAGAAGCCCTGACACCAACAATGTGAGCTTCTAGATCTCTTACCTGTAGCCCAATATTCAGGTATAAGAAGCCAATAGAGCCCCTCTCACCCAGCTCATCCTGCTTCTCAGTCCCACCCATTTCCACAATACACAAGGACTCAGGCTGGGCTGGGAGAGCCTGCATGCTCAAAGGTTGCAAACAGTCCTAAGGGGGAAAGAGAAAAGAATAAAACATGGGAAATGACCAATTTTGGAAAAAACCTACCCAGAGAAATCTAATTCTAGAAGTGAAGAACAACTCTTTCTCATGGACAGGGGAAACCTGAAAAAGGAGTTCTATTTAGACTGAACCTTAAAACAATATCTGGAGAGGATTGTGCTTTCCTTTTTTTTTTTGCAAAAGTGGATAATGGTAAAAGTAAATATGCAAAGGGCACCTCTTTAAAGTCATCCAAGGCCCTTTTCTGTAAACACAGTCTTGGATTTTTTTTTTTTGTTTCTGTTTAAACTAAAAAAGGGAATCAAGCCATAAGCCAAAGAAGCAGGCACTGCAGAAGACTCCTGAGGTGTGCTGCTACAATAATCAGGAGAAGCAGCAGGTGGAGATTTCAGGGTCCAGCCCAGCTGATCTCAGAGAGGGACATCAAAAATGGGTCAGGTGCTCAGGTTCCAAGTGGAAGATCCTTAAAGTTGAGAGTGACACTCACTGAGGGATCCAGGGAGATGATTCTGACAGTATTGTCCACCAGCCCCACAGCCAGGAAGCGAGACCGCTGCTCTCCAGGGGGGACGTTGGCCAGACTCATGCACACCACATCTGCTGACATCTCCTTCCGTTCTGTGTATTCATTCAGCTGTCCTGACTACAGGAATGAAGACAGAGAGAGGTCACAAACCACTCCAACTTGCCCCCAAACCCTGGGCCTGGAGAACAAAGGGAGCTTGTTAAGTTCCTTTTTGCTTCCTCGCACTCTTCTTACTATAATCAATGACCAAGAATATCTCTACCTAAGGTTCCAAGACTAAACTCTACAGGCTAATGGAAAGCAAAATTACTGACAAGAGAATCAAGAGACCCTTGACAAGTATAATGCACCACAAATTTTCTAAGCCAACCTAGCTCTCAGGAAATGAAAATACATAAAATTGTTTATTTGTTCATGAAAATACTCTGGGTGAAAGAGAATTCAAATATGGCATTTAAAGACAAAACCCCTCAATCATAGGTACAGTTGGACTATACAAGTTGGCCACAACCAGAGACTTCTTAAGAACATAATTAAACACACCTAACATCCTTCCATATATAAAAGTAAAATAAATTTCTGAAATTGATTCAGATTGCAGAAACTAAACATATGGCAAGTATCTGGTGGAAAACTAGAGTGTGCAGGGCAGAAAAAGTGTTTCATTGCTAAGATGGCATTTCATAACTCCAATTAGAATTAAAGACATGAAAACATATCCACCTCCAACCCCCTTGTAAAGGGCTTTAGGACACTTTCCCTTCTCATTTCCCTTTCATTTTTAAAATTTTATTTTTTATGTTTTAATAGATCTTTATTGGAGTATAATTGCTTCACAATACTGTGTTAGTTTTTTGTGTGCACAACAAAGCGAATTAGCCATATGCATACACATGTCCCCATATCCCCTCCCTCCCACCCTCCCTTTCCCACCCCCTAGGTCATCGCAAAGCACCAAGCCTATCTCCCTGTGCTACGCTGCTGCTTCCCACCAGCCAACTATTCTACATTTGGTAGTGTTCATTTCCCTTTCTCATGAATATGTAATCTAGATACCTGGACTGCAACTCCCATCTTCACCTCTGAACCCTACATTAAGTCCCACAGTGAATGGTAAAATAACATACGGGATCCATTTCAAAATAGACCAGTTCTCCTCCTGTCAGGGCGATCACCACTTGTCGTTGGTTCACTGCACATTTCACAATTGTTTTCTTTCCAGGAGTCTTCCACTCATTGACTCTCTTGTCTGCTCGTATGTGCCGAATGCCATCAGGATACACCTTGAGGCAGTAACAGAAAGAAACCCAACTTTAGCAATTTGACTCATCACTCAAGCATGACCCTCACACGTATCAGATCTGTCAGATCTAGAGGCACTGTATTTGAGGCACCAGTTGGGTCAATGACAAAAAAGAGTTAAGAGGTCCCAGGCAAGGTTAACTTCAAAAAAGTTCATGTTTTGCAGCATCCATTTCAAAGAAGTTCAAAGCTCCTTAAATGTGAACCCAGCAATCTACACCATAATGAGGTCAAAGAAAGGACAAAGTAAGGTGAGCAGGTTAAGCAGCTCTCTGAGAATCCTCACCTGCACTAAGGCATCATCTCCTAACAAGGAGCAGGACAAGGTTGGGGTAGTGCCCAGAAACCCAGAGTCAGTCACTTCTTCTACAGTCTCTCCAATGGACAACACAAGTGTGGCATTCACGAAAGACACAATGATGTAAGCATCAAACTCATCTGAAAAGGAAAGAGAAGAAAGAAGTGGGTTAGCTAAGAACTCATTAGTTACAAAGCCAAATGAGACACACTAAGCATTCTCTTCATAAACTTTCCAAGGCACTTCTTCTATGTGTAGTCATCACACACAGTCATGTGGCAAACAGCACAGGATGATCCAAAAGATAATTAAAGGTCATAACAGCCTACAGATATACTTTGCTTCCTTAAATGGCTAAATAGTACATAAAGTAGACATGCCCACATCTAATACCTTTGAAAATTAATATTTTCTTGAGACATTTGCTAGAAAAATGCAAGAGAACAAAGCAAGAGGAAATTTTGTATACAATATTTATATGTACTGAAGCTACAGTTTCAGATGCCAATCACAATCCATTCTTAAGAGATACTCCCTATAACCAAGGAAGGTCCCCATTTTCTTCCAAAAGTATCTTATGTGAGAACACAAGACCTAATGAATAAAATAGTGATTACTTAAGCCTCCAAGAGACTAAGACATTCTAGGGTTGGAAACTGAGAATCCTAGGATGTCCCAAAAGGAATGATGTAAGAACACTGGATAACCAGGGAGGGGGTGGGTGGTGGTGGTAGTTTATATTGTCAGCCCTTGAACTCTCTAGTTTTTCACATTTAAAAATATCACCATTCGATGGTCATGAGCAATCCTATTAGAACTTGCTTTTCATTTAATAAAATGCACTTGGATAAACAAACACCAACAAGTTTTTCAAGGAGGTCAGAGGTATACAGGCAACCCCAAAAGTTTCTCACACAGATCCCACAGTTAAAAGCTGTCTACTTCCTACACATTCCACCCTACAACATAAAACAACTTCTGTATGTATCTCCCACATCCAGCACAATGTTTGGCATAAAGCTTGATAAATGCTGAATAAATGTATGTTCATTTTTTTGAGATGAATTGAGATTTTCCTACTTTACATTTGAATTTTCTGTATCAATTCCCCTCTTCTTGTCCCCTTCACACAGAAATCAGGCAAACAAGGGATAGAATGACAAGCACACAAGGTACTAAATTAGAGTGGCTACCTCACTCTTAGCAGAAGCAGCTGAAGGATCCTGCTTGCCTGAGTCCCTGTCAGAGCTCAACACCATAGGCCTGATCCACCCCACTCACATCATGGACACAGTATGGATTGAGTGCTCCAAAGGTCATTCAGCTGAACTAAGATTACTCAATGAGTTCAGCAGAATCAGTGCTCTTTACAGAAAAAGGGGCCAGATGAAAATGTATTATTGGTATAACCTATAGTAGCATTTTGACCTATTAGCAGGACATAAAATCAATTTTGTGGACTGCAATCAGCATTTTAAAATACAAATATATAGAAATAAATATAATTTATGAGGATGCCTCATAGTAAGGGTAAGTACTATTCTGCAAAACTGTTGCTTCAGTTAATAATACGTGTGCACTGAATGAGTGGCTGAAAGGCAAGGATCAAAGATCTTTCCCAATGGGTATAATCTAATGGATACACCAGGAATCCAGAGCAAGGGTTCCATCATAAGGAATAACACTGAACAAGCAGATAATTTGTCTTAGATTACTTTACTATAACTGTCAACATGTATCGCATGCCTGGGGACACCTTATAAAATGGCTTTGTAAGAAGACCGCACTGTTCGCCATCATAAAACATGGAGTGTGGACGTGGTCGTCTCTGAAATGGATGCCTTAATAGTGCACAACAAAACCGTCTTCACTCTCCACACAACACCAAGCTTGGAAGCTTTGCTCCAGCTCTCAGTTTTTGAACTGGAAATTTCTGGTATGTAAAAGTAACAGGAATTGCTTAATTTTAACATTATATAAATATCGTGTCCTTTCCCATGTTCTCAACACTGAAACCTTGTACCTTAAAAGCTGTGCCAGAGCAAATTAAAGCCAAACAAAAACGGGCTCAAACTGGTCAGGATTTCAGCCTCTTCTTTCAGTCAAGGGAAAAGGTGGACTTCCAGAAAAGAAACCACACATTTATAACTTACAAGCAGAGAATGAGGGGAGTGAGGGAAAAAGGACTGCCTGGGCCCTTATCCTTCCTCTGACCCAAGGCCCCAGACTGCTCAGGTATAAAAATAAAGAGATGCTTGGTGGACTTAAATAGGGTCTTATGTTTGCTGGGCAGTTCAACAAGGAGTAAAGCAATGACTGACACCTGAAAGCTCCTTTACATCACGGATTTCGTCAAAATATCCACTACCCTGTAAATACTAAGCACACTGTAACTTCTACCCTTTCCATTCTACGGTCAGGAGGACCAGAAACAGATAAGCTGCTCTTGTGTCCTAGGCAGGTTATAGGTTAAAAGGTGGACTTCAGAACAAAATCAAGCTTCAGTCAAGATAAATGACTATGAACTATGAAATCTATGTTGCCTTCTTCCAGAGGTTTCAAATTTCATATAAATGACCATTAGTTCAACCCTCAGTGAACAATCTATTAGGATATGAGAACGCATCTTTGTCTCAGTTAAAAAGGACTTCTATCTGTCTGAGCAATACGGAAGCAGCCCACAGAAGAGGGAATGCTTTCTTCTTCTCTCCCCTGCCTTAGTATCTCAGGCTCAAAAAACAGCTCACTACTCCAAAGGGAAAAGTGAGTGACCATCCAGATGATTTAGGCCTCCAATGTCTCACTCTCACTCTATACTCAGACTACTCAGTGCTTGTCTTGCCTCAGCACAGTCTTGATTATACTCAAAAGAGAAAAAGGGGGGCTTTCTCCAGGACCTAATCTTTCAGACAGTACATGTGGAACATTACAAAAACATCAAGAGAGAGTATGAAGTTAAGATTTTCTAGCCACAGCCTCTTTTAGCTTAATGAGAGGCAAATTAATCAAATGTTCCATATTCTGTAGGAGAAAGTGATTCCTGCCTCAAACTATTTAACATACAGGCAGATGGGTGTGCACCACTAACACTGCACATGGAGAGCCAACTGCAAAGTTACCCTCTGAAAGATGCTACCAGGGCAGCCTCAATATTTTGTGCAGGTCCCTCTCCCTGGGTAATCTCTAAGACCCCATAGTAGACCCTAGCAATAGGTACAAGGTACACACCTGTGGTGATCAGCACCTTCACCAGCCACCTGTGGAAGAGAAAAAAAGGCTTGGTATTGGTAGTGTGCATCACCAAGTACCAGCCAAGGTTAGTAGTTGCCTGGAAGACTGCAGCATGTGTGGACATGTGGAATAGTAACTTAGGGTATCTGGAAAGAGAATGAACAGAGAGAACTTGACCTGTTTTGTGGGTGATCACCCAAATTATAGTTTCTAAAGAGTAAAATTTATCAGGATGTAATCATTTCCTAGATTTTGGTATCTAGAGGACAAAACTTTTCAGCTACAAGTTCCATCATGCAACATACCACAGATCACGAACTTATCTAACTTACCCCAAAAGCCTTTCCTGATTCTCAAACACATGCCTGTTCCCTCTTCTCTAACCCCTCCTGGCAACATGCTTGTGCCTTTCATCACATCAGAACACACAACAGTTTTCTGTTTTGGTTTTGGTTTTGATTGCGGTACGCGGGCCTCTCACTGTTGTGGCCTCTCCCGGACGTGCAGGCCCAGCGGCCATGGCTCACGGGCCCAGCCGCTCCACGGCGTGTGGGATCCTCCTGGACCGGGGCACGAACCTGTGTACCCTGCATCGGCAGGCGGACTCTCAACCACTGCGCCATCAGGGAAGCCCTCAACAGTTTTTTATACTTATCTTCTTTTTTAGATGGCACACGCCCTGAGAGTAGAGTCCTATCTTAATTACAAGGTAGCAGGATGAGAATACTGAACTTATCCTAGAAAACCAGCATGACCCAAACTCACTATAGGGTTAGTCAAATGAACACTGGATTGAGATTCGGAAGACACTGCTTTCAGTCTCTATTACCTAGGTGCCCTATCTTGGGATAGTCAACGCCTGTGATTTTCGGCCTTCTTCATAAAAATGAGGGGTTAACTTTCCTGCATATCTAAATTGATTTTACAGTAAAGTTTAATAAGTGAAAACAAAAAAAAAACAAAAAAAGAGGAGGAAACTAGGTTTTATCTCAAAGGCTCTTTCTAATTCAAACAGTCTGGGAAATGTTTTCAAGAGCCTAAATATCAACCAGCCAATCTGCCACCAAGCTAAAGGTGAACATCAACAGTGACCAGTTTCTTTATGAAGACATTACACAAAATGGGGAAATCTTTCAAAACCAATCATCCAATAATTACCTTTTCAGCTATAATGAACCTACTAATTTCCTATTCACTTTTTTTTCTTTCTACTCAACTCAGATTGGATTCCAATGCTTACATGAGACAAAATCCACTAAAATGTGTACTCTATTAATAGAAACGAGATTTCCCTCCTCCACATTTCCCAGCTCCCTTAAATTTGTTCCATACAACCAAAACATCTAAATAGCAGGAAGATTTCCAGCTGTTTTCTTTAAAAAGCTTTGTATATTGGCCAGTCCCACATTCCTGAGGGAACAAGAGGAAAATGAGGTCTAGGAATAGAAATGACCTACGATCCCAAAGAATCAAAGGGAAAATGAGAATTGAGTTTCATCTCTAAGGGAATGAAATTCAGTTGTCACAAGACTTTCCTGCTATTGCACTAAAATGAATTTTCGCATAACTTTCAATTTTTTAGGATGAGGTGACCATTTTTATTCTGGAGCTCAGACTTCCTCTTTCCTCCATCCCTTCTTTTCTACTCACTCTAAAATTCTGATTCCATTCAATCAACCTCCGCTTTCCTTAAACACAACTATTATACCTACTGAGCATTAACAAGCTTTACCAATCTCTTAATACCCAGAATAATACCTTTAATTTCACTGTGATTTCAGCACAATAAGAGAGAAAACATCGTTGAAGAAAAAAGAAGCAAAAACTTTCCCTTACACCATACTCCTCACACAAATGGAAAGAGTACCTTAAAGATGAATACAGTCAAAGAACACAACATACGACAGCTCTATCTATGATACTCAAGTGTATATGTACTGAATATTAACAGCCACCCTATGCTCCCCTTACCCATGTGTACAAAAAGTAGTAAGTGAAGGCACCCTGATTGGGAGAGCCTCAAAAACATGGTGTTGAGTCAGAAGAAGTTTCTAGTATATGGTGCTAGATGATGTGATATAGAAGCATTATGAATGCAGTCTCTTAAGTCTTCTATTGTCAGTGGCACCCAGACCCTCATTTTGACTGTTGGGAAAGGGCTGCTTACCTTCAATGTGCCGACGCACTGTCCAGACAGCATTGGGGTTACCGGGTAGCTCTGAGACAGCCATTTCTGATACCTGACAGGGAGAGGAGACAAATCACAGATCCAGTGAGCATGAAACTCAGCCCCTTGCTTACAACTACACTAGATAATACAGTCCCAACATAGCAGGGCTCACACTGTATACTTGATTAAAACACTGGAACCATCTAGTCAAAAAGAATGTAAGAACCAAAACGCTAGAGGCACTGGCAATTCCCATAATAGACTTCAGCAAGAAGTGATGGAACATCTAGGACAGTTGTTGCAGCCAAGACCAAACACTTCCTTTGGGTATAACATGCCTGCATCCTCCTCAAAGTGAGCACGTGGGAATGAAACAGTCCATCTAAGTTAGCATCCCATTTCTTTCTTTTTTGAAAATGTATTTATTTAATTGATTTTATTGTATTCGTTTTATTTTTGGCTGCGTTGGGTCTTCGTTGCTGCACGCGGGCTTTTTCTAGTCGTGGCGAGCAGGGGCTACTCTTCGTTGTGGTGCTTGGGCTTCTCACTGCGGTGGCTTCTCTTGTTGCGGAGCACGGGCTCTAGGCACGCGGGCTTCAGTAGTTGTGGCATGCAGGCTCAGTAGTTGTGGCTCGCGGGCTCTGGTGCGCAGGCTCAGTAGTTGTGGCACACGGGCTTAGTTGTTCTGCAGCATGTGGGATCTTC
The DNA here is from genome assembly GCF_964270905.1 of Leucopleurus acutus. Taxonomy (NCBI): domain Eukaryota; kingdom Metazoa; phylum Chordata; class Mammalia; order Artiodactyla; family Delphinidae; genus Leucopleurus; species Leucopleurus acutus. The sequence goes on along the minus strand of NC_139162.1, from coordinate 13,510,832 downwards.
CCAGACCAGGGCTTGAACCCGTGTCCCCTGCATTGGCAGGCGGATTCTTAACCACTGCACCACCAGGGAAGCCCTTCATTTCTTTTCTTTGTTCCCTCAAGGCCAAATTCCATCTCCCTTCACAGAACAATTCAAATGCCACATTCTTTAGGAAAAATCTTCCCTTATTCTCTTGGCTGGCAGTCATCTCTTCCTCATAAGTTCTCACAGGAATCACAATCACCACCTCTTAGGACACTTACCTAAAAAGTGATCTGAGGAATTGTTTTGTCCTTCCTACTAGGTTCTTATGCTCCTTAAGGTCAGAGTCAAGAATCCTGTGAATGTCCTATAGGCTCTCAAATGAGAGTAAATGCAATACATAAGATGAACTCAAAATGATCTAGAGGAGAAAACTAGGTGTGGGTTATACATTAACTGTCTGTAATATCCTTGCAATTTTTCTGTAAATCTAAAACCATTCAAAAATAAAAATTTTATTAAGTGTTTTTTAAATGACCTAGAAATAAAAAATTAGGCAGCCTATTATACTGTACAGTGGAACTACATCTTATAGGAAGAACGCTAGTATATATATGAAAGACATTACCCTTTTGTTGGTTTACTGACGTGATAACAGCAGGAATACCTGATCGTGGTACAGGAGAATCTTGGAAAACTTCACCATCAATAAAACGTAAATGTCAGGTATACCACACTCTATACACCAAATGTAACATCTGACAGTGACCGTGTTCAACTGAGACCATAATCTAGCTAGACAACAAGGTTCAACAAATAGATATACAGGAAAAAAGAAACGTCCAACAATTTAAAAATAGTTTTATATAACATAATTTTTTTAAATATAATTGGAAAAAATTAGGAGGAAGCAGATGACTCACAAACAATGATTCTTAATTGGGTCCTTTAACTCTTACACGGTACACAAAATTTTCTGTTAATGCATATATGTATTTTTTGCGTTGAGCACTTGCTTTAATCAGATGCTTGATAGGATCCAATTAGCAGTAAGTAACTAATCAAGAACTACTGGTCTAGGGCTTCCCTGGTGGCGCAGTGGTTGAGCGTCCGCCTGCCGATGAAGGAGGCGTGGGTTTGTGCCCCGGTCCGGGAGGATCCTGCATGCCGCAGAGCGGCTGGGCCTGTGGGCCATGGCCGCTGGGTCTGCGCGTCCAGAGCCTGTACTCCACAACGGGAGAGGCCACAGCAGTGACAGGCCCGCGTACCGCAAAAAAAAAAAAAAAAAAAGAACTACTGGTCTAAATTGGGTTCAAGTCATCGAAAATTTGGTGACCTGATGAATATTTTGGCAGTCAAAATTTTTTAAATTCTCTGAAACTACAATATTAATAGCTAACATTTATTGAACAGTTACTATATGCCAGAACTTGAGCTAAGCGCTTTACACACATTCTCATTTAATTCACACAACAATCCTTTAAGGCGGGTCCTATAAAGCTTAGTAATAACTATTAAGTAGTAGAGCCAGAATTCAAAACCAAGGTCATCTTCCCTGTCTTCCAATAAAAATTTCCAAAAACAGGCAGTGGGACTCTAAGAGCCTGGAGCCTGCTCAACCACAACCTCTAAGAGCAAAGTGTCAGAAACAGCTTTATTTTACTCCTAACAAAATCAAGTCCAGTGTACTTGCTAAAAGCCATCAACACTAGAACCACGATGAGAAGAGGGTGTGGGATTTGAGAAGGTAATTTTGAGTATTCATATCACCTAAAAAGTCCAACAATAAAGGATTCATTGCAGGAGGTGGGAGGGTGGAGGGATGAACTGGGAGATTGGAATTGACCTATATACACTAATATGTATAAAACAGATACACATAAGAACCTGCCGTATAAAAAATAAATTATATTAAAAAAATAAAGGATTCATTAAATAAATTCTAATCTACCCACTGTGAAAATATATTGCAAAAACATTAAAAATGACATGACAGGGCTTCCCTGTCATGTCCCGCATGCCGCGGAGCGGCTGGGCCCGTGAGCCATGGCCGCTGAGCCTGTGCGTCCGGAGCCTGTGCTCTGCAACAGGAGAGGCCACAACAGGGAGAGGCCCGCGTACAACAACAACAAAAAATAAATAAAACTAAAAATAATGACATGACATAAGAGCACACAGTAATCAGGAACGTAATAAGATACAAAAATATATACACAATATTAACATAGTTAAAAATATAAGTATCTAAAAGCTACGAAAAAAGACCAACACTAAAAGGAAACGGAGTAAAATGTGCCATGCAGATTTCCTAACCTCCACGTAATGGCGACTGAACCTGGAACTAACAGACGTGTTTCTCCCCTTTGATTCCTATTTGCCAAATTTTTTAAATATGCCTACTGTGCTAACATGTTAAAGGATTAAGAAATTTAAACTCTAAACTTTATGGAAATGGGGAGAAAGAAAACATTTTTCTTTCATAGAAACATTAAATACATCTTTGATCTCATCAGAATAAAGCCTTAGGCTGCTTTGTCAATGCTTTCCTCCAAACCCTGCATATGATCTAGAAATTCCAATCTTACCTCAAGTCCATGCCTTAAGACCCTCAGAGATGACCTCGGTCCCCTACCACAGGCCACATATAGCTGTGGAGTGTCTTCATTGGCCAGGTCAGCTATCTGCACAGAGAAAGGGGAAAAAAATGTCTACTTCTGCTACTTTTCCATACCCAACCCTGATTGTTCTCAGGGCGACAAACCACTTTTTAGTTTATTAGACTTAAATATTGCTACTGGCCATGGGGGCACGGAGTGGAAAAGACCCAATGTTCCAAAAAGCAAACAGTTTGAAGCAGCAAGTTTTACCAACCAAAAAAGCTTGTTCTTTTTTTTTTTTCTTGCCATGCTGCGTGGCATGTGGGATCTTAGTTCCTTGACCAGGGATCAAACCTGTGCCCCTTGTAGTGGAAGCGTGGAGTCTTAACCACTGGACCACCAGGGAAGTCCCACGTGTATCAGTTCTTGAGTTAACAAAATATTTTTTACAATCAGTGAAATTGTTATATAACCTCAAACTGAAATCTCAGCATTTCCTTCCAACCAAAAATATAGACAATAAATTAATTATCTTTATGTGTGACTTTGTCACCAATATTAAAGTTTATAGACACCTCCAAATATCATTTCCCTTATCACTATTTCAAAATTACATTTACTAGATCCGCTGTTAGAACGCACATGACCACAGCTGCCCTATCTACTACAGATGTTCCTATGATGTACCTGACCAATTACAGGGTAACTCTGCACCTGGCTGTTTGCCACCAAATGGGGAAGCCATGTGTTCTTGTACTAGTCACCCCAGATATCAAGCTGCTTTCCAGTACAAATATTTGTTGATCAACACGTGGAAAGAAGTTATTTGTATTGTAGTTTTGTCAAACTGTACAATTCAAATGAAAATTCTTGACTGTAAGGCAGTGCAGCCTACTGTAACATGGATGAGCATGTGGGTTGAGTGTATATAACCTTCACACTGACTTCTTTAAAAAATTAACTCACCTATTTTAAATGCACTATCTTGTTATTTTAAGCCCATTACAGAAGCACATATACTAATTTTTCACAATTTAAAAAATAATTTGCTCTCTTGGCTATCATATGTTTATTACTATATGCATTTAAAAATATCATTCACAGAGGGGATCCAGAAGCCTCACTAGGCTAGTAAAGAGATACATGGCAAAAAATGCTTATAGCCCTGCTACAGATACCTGAACTTCCTGTTAATTTTATTCTTGACCTACAAACTATTTACACAATTATCTCCTCAAATTCCAATGAAAGCAGAAAAAAAAAAAATCAGTAAAAATCCAATTAGGAATTATTCATACTTATTTTCTATTGCCCTCAGGACTAACCGTTTCTCAAAAAGAAAGAACAAAAGCAGTTAACTTCAGAACTGCTACTTTTACCAGGAAGAGTGCCTGAATACTGACTGTGTGTCCGTGGCACAGTGAGCAAAACTCTTCCACTAAAAGTGTAATCATCTAGACAGGGTAGGGTGGTGCCTAATGGTCACTGGAACCCCAGGAATCCAGGATGCAACAGCATGGTAAAATTTCTGCTACACTTGAATGCCAGTAGTGAGAGACACAAATCCCATCTTGGGCCACCTGGGGTTCCCAAAAGGGTTCTGTTACTGACTGATCCCAGTGTCTCTGGAGTACTTTACGGAGGAAGTGAGTGTTAAAATGAGATATAGATATTCACAGACTGTTAAGTGATAAAAGGTCTACTTCAGAATACTGTAAAGGATGTGAGCATATTTACATTAAAAAGAAAAGTGTAACACACAAATGCTTATAGATGCAGAGAAAATGTCTGGAAGCAATCACAGGAAGCTATTAATGGCACAGCCTCGGTGGAATAGAGGGTTGAAAAGACTGGGGATTGGACTTTTACTTTTTATCTTTTGTACAGTCTGAATTTTTATAAAACATGATTTTTATCATTAAAAAAAATTTTTTTTAAGCCCAAGGATTTATGTAATGGTTTTTAATTACCCAACTACCTTTAGGTGCTTCACTCTTATACTCTGGCAATACCACAGATATGCTGATGAACCTCTTAAACTAGACCTTAATTTAACTGGATTTAAAACTTTAAACTCATTCAGATTCAGAAACAGTTGGCTAGCACTGTTCATTATGGAGTGACTGGAAAGATCCTCACCTGGCAAAACAAAATGGGAGAGAGGCTGTCCAACTCATCAACCAGCACAAGGTTTTTGAGTGGTCTTGGCTGAAAAAAGAATGTATCTCCTTCTTCCAGAGGCATGGCAGATGAAAACTCAGGTTCTTCATCATCATCTCCAAGATGTGCAATTTGATATAAGTAACTAGGGAGAAGCAAAGACTTTAGTTAAAATATTTTCTGTCTGATGTACAACATGATAAATATAATTAACACTGCTATATGTTATACATGAAAGTTGTCGAGAGTAAATCCTGAGTATTCAACACAAGGGAAAAAATTTTTTTTCCTACTTCTTCAATGTTGTACCAAATGAGATGAACTGTGATAATCATTTCATAATGTATGTAAGCCAAATCATTATGCTGCAACACCTTAAACTTATACAGTGCTATATGTCAATTATATCTCAATAAAACTGGAAGGAAGAAAGCAAATAGCATTTAAAAAATATTTTCTGTCTGAAGATGTTTGCCATCAACATAATTCTCATAAATCACTTTAATATTGAGTCAGCATCTATAGTTTGAGATCTCTGCTTATCTGACTGGGGTTTTCTATTTCTTTAAAAAGAGGGATAAAGAAATTAAGACTACTGAATTCAAACTGGTGGCAGGACCTTAGCATCACAGTGGTTAGAGTACTGGACTTGGGCTTCCCTGGTGGCGCAGTGGTTGAGAGTCCGCCTGCCAATGCAGGGGACACGGGTTCATGCCCCGGTCCGGGAAGATCCCACATGCCGCGGAGTGGCTGGGCCCGTGAGCCATGGCTGCTGAGCCTGCGCGTCCGGAGCCTGTGCTCCGCAATGGGAGAGGCCACAACAGTGAGAGTCCCGCGTACAGCAAAAAAAAACAACAAAAAGAGTACTGGACTTCCACTAGAGTGCCTGGGTCTGAATCCTAGCTCTGCCGCTTAACTAGCTGCATATTATTACTTAATCTCTCTTTGCCTCAGTTGCCTCATTTATAAAATTGAATAGTACCTTCCTAAAGAATTCAATGAGTACTTAGAACATTGCATCGCACCTAGTAAGCATAGTTTTTGTCAAATAAAATGAAGTATGGATAAATGAAACCCAAAGAAAATCTATAACCACTTCTTATTTTAACCAGTCACCAGGCCAAATCTAACAAAAAACAAGAATTGGTTATTTCACAAAAGTATGCAGATACTGTATTATTATTCCTGAAACAAAACATAAACATATCCAGAGATAATAAGCAACAAAATCATCTTGCCCTTCTCCTGTCTGTCCTCTGGGGCTCTGTAAACTGATTCAAAGGCAAACCACAAAAAAAAAAATAAAAAAGGGAAAGCAATTTGGGAGTAGATAACCTGTAACAATATACCATCATAAACTGAGTGTGCAATGAGCACACTTTTGGGAAGCAGCTCAATTAAAATAAAATCACACTGCTGGTCATATTTATTCTTTAAGTCATATACCAAACCTTCAATACAAAGCCCTTTGAACAATCCAGTGTAGTTTTTTAGGAGCAAGATAAAATGATTACATCGGGGTCTGAAATACATAAGACACTCAATAAATGTTAGCCAAATAAATCTCAGCATATAACCCTTCCGGTAAACTCATCAGATTCTATGCTAAATTATGAAAAAGCAAACAGGGTTATTATCCTTGAATGATTTACAAACACACTGAAAAGAAAGAAAAAGTTAAATAATACAAACTTCTTATTCAGGCAAGATGTCCATATACAGATGATAAAGATCACCCGTCAAAGACACTTTCACAGATAACCAAGAGGATGCTGGGTTCACTACCTCCATCACAAGAAAGGTTGCTTCGGCTGAATCTCGATAAAACAGTTTCTGTGATTATAATGTGCTTCAGAGCAGGAACTTTGGAACCAGGTGGTCTGGCTTTGAGTTAGATTTAGTTGTGTGATCAAATTTCTTAAATTCTCTTGTGACCCCAGTGCCCTTACTATAAATGGGTTAACAGCACTGTCTTACAGGGAATGTTATGCATCAATATTTGTAAAGTACTTAGAACACAGTAAATGCTATATTAAGTATCTGATTGATAAATAAGTTTGCTTTATGAGTTAACACCCACAGCACGTTTCTGATGCCCCAAATCTCCACTCTTATATCTTCCAGATTTCAGGTGCAACAGTAATGGATAATTTCTCACAAGTTCAAACCCGTCTCACTCTAACAAGCATCCCACCTGTGCACTGTAGTCTTTCTATTCTCTGCCCTCAGAACATCTATCCCGTTAGTAGCTGCCTGAGCAACAGGATGTACAGGGGACTTCATGCCCCCAGGGGTAACCTTCAACCCAAGAGGGAGAGGAACTGGTGCTGTTAACCCCCAGGTGGGCAATTTTCAAAGGCATTCTGCATGCTTCTCAGCAGGTCTTGACAGAAGCCAGTTTCCAATGACCACAGCAGGAACCTCAGTAATGGGCCCTTAATACTGGCTTTTCCTCTTTTCCCTATCTCTCCCCACTGATCCCTCACTCTTGCTTCCTGCAATTACCTCCCAATAATCTAGCCTTGTCTCGCGCTCTGCTTACAGGGGAGCCCAAACTGAAACAATATAAGAAAAATGTTTAGAACAGTGCCTGTTACATACAGACACGTGCTCAACAAATGTACACTATGATTCTTTAGAACAAAAGGAATCACTGTCTGTATTATTTCTAAAAAGACTTTTAGAAGACTTAACAATTAGAATGTGTAAATCCCAGCAAACACACTATCCGCACAAGGTAATGAGCAAGAACAGAATACCTTATATGTCTGCAGCTACTGACTCCACCCACAGCCTTATCAAGACAGGTTATTATCTAAGTTTTTAATGTCTGCCAATCGGCTAGGTGAAAAAACAAACGAAGTGGTTTTCTTTTTCTTTTTTTTGGCCACACCTTGAGGCACGTGGAACTTCCCAGACCAGGGATCAAACCCAAGTCCCCTGCAGTGGAAGGCAGAGTCTTAACCACTGGACCAGCAGGGAAGCCCAACACCTTGTTTTCATTGGCATTCCTTCAATTATGAATTAGTTTGAAAATCTTTTTACATATTACACTTATAGACCACTAGTATTTCTTTTACTATGAAAGGCATGCTCAAATCCTGCACCCATTTTTCTATTGACTGAACTGCTCATTTTTACTCAATGATTTTTAAGAGCTTATTAACTCTCCCTTTTGCATGTAATGAAAAGAAAAAAGATTTCACACACCATTTGTGGGAATGTAAACTGATGTCATCTTTTGAAGTACAATTTGGCATTCCCTATCAAAATTTTATCCCGCATATAGAAATTTAAACTATGGCTTTATTCAGCTAACATGCAAAGATACACCTACAACGTTCACTATAACACTGTTGGTTTTGTTTTTCTTTTTGATAGGTAAGAAGTGGATTTATTTAGCCAGAAACACACTCCACAGACAGAGTGTGGGCCATCTAAGAAGGTGAGAGAACCTATAGCACTGTTTATAATACCAGAAGTACAAACACCCTAAATATCCATCAAGAGGGGGTAGAGCCATAAAATATTATCTAGCCATTAAAAATGTCTTCTCTAGGGCTTCCCTGGTGGTGCCGTGGTTGAGAGTCCGCCTGCCGATGCAGGGCACGCAGGTTCGTGCGCCGGTCCGGGAGGATCCCACATGACGCAGAGTGGCTGGGCCCGTGAGCCACGGCCACTGAGCCTGCGCATCCAGAGCCTGTGCTCCGCAACAGGAGAGGCCACAGCAGTGAGAGGCCCGCGTACAGCGAAAACAAAAACAAACAAACAAAAGTCTTCTCTACACCGAATGCAATGTATGAGTCTTACTGGGATCTGATCCGAACAAATCAACTTACGAAATATTGAGACAATATAGAAATTTGAATACTGACTGGCTATTTCATTATCTTAAGAAATCACTGAGCTTCCCTGGTGGCGCAGTGGTTAAGAATCTGCCTGCCAATGCAGGGAACACGGGTTCGAGCCCTGGTCCAGGAAGATCCCACATGCTGTGGACCAACTGAGCCCGTGCGCCACAACTACTGAGCCTGCACTCTGGAGCCCGCGAGCCACAACTACTGAGGCCGCGTGCCACAACCACTGAAGCCTGCACGCCTAGAGCCTGTGCTCCACAACAAGAGAAGCCACCGCGATGAGAAGCCTGCACGCCACAACAAAGAGTAGCCCCTGCTCGCCGCAACTAGAGAAAGCCCGTACGCATCAACGAAGACCCAATGCAGCCAAAAATTAATTAATTAATTATTTTTTTAAAAATTTAATATTATTGGGGCGAGGTATAAATAAAACAAGACTGGCCATGGGTTGGCCTTTGTGGAAGCTGAGTGATGGGCACACGTAAGTTGACTAATTATACTATTCTCTCTTGTTATGTGCCCGTTAGAATATTTCCATAATAAAAAACAAAATAATTTTAAGTGAAAAATACAGACTTATTGACATGGAAAGATTTTTAGGATATACTGCGTATTTGAAATAGTACACTAATAGTTTTTTATAGACTGATGCAGTTCTCTAAAATAAAACTACATATAAATACAAGAAAGTAAAAACACTGTAAGCAGATACAATGTTAAAAAGTAACTATTCTGGAATACTAGGATTATGGGTGATTTTCATTATTTATTTGCTCTTTTATTCATTTTCCAAAACTTTCTTCATTATCAGAGTAAAATAACAAAAATGGGAGTAGTCCACATTTACTAAATGCTTACAACAAAAAGTACTTATTAGTGTTTGACATTTGTATGAAACACCCACAAAAACCCTCATACATTAGAAATGTAAAATGGTGCAGCAGCCATAAAAAAGTTTAGCAGTTCCACAAGAAGTTAAAAAGAATTACAGTATGACCCAGAAATTCCACTCTTGGGTACATACCCAAAATAATTTAAAACAAAGACTAAAACAGATATGTGCACACCAATGTCCAATGCTGCATTATTCACAATACCAAAAAGGTGGAAAGAACCCAAGTGTCCATTAACAGCTAAATAAAACAAAATGTGGTACATACATACATACAATGCATTATTATTCAGAGATAAAAAGAATGAAGTGCTGATACATGCTACTACATATGAACTCTGAAAATATTATCCTAAGTAAAATGAGCCAGACAGAATAAGCACAAATGTTATATGATTCCACTTAGGTTACCAGACGCTGGAGGAAAGGGGAATGGGGAGTTATTCCATAATGCGTACAGAGTTTCTGTCTGGAGTGATAAAAAAGTTTGGAAAAATGGCAGTAATGGCTATACAACACTGTAAATGTAATTAATGCCACCAAATTGAACATTTAAAAATGGTTAAAATGGGAAATTTTGTTATATATATTTTGCCACAAAAAAGTGGGGGAGAGAAAAGGTGCTAACGAAAAACAAATGTTAAAGAACTGTACGGGGCTTCCCTGGTGGCGCAGTGGTTGAGAGTCCGCCTGCCGATGCAGGGGATGCGGGTTTGTGCCCCGGTCCGGGAGGATCCCACATGCTGCGGAGCGGCTGGGCCCATGGGCCATGGCCGCTGAGCCTGCACGTCCGGAGCCTGTGCTCCACGGTGGAAGAGGCCACAGCGGTGAGAGGCCCGTGTACCGCAAAAAAAAACCAAAACAAAAAACAAAAACAAAAAAAGATCTGTACGTATCGGTAAAGAAAAATATTTATTACTTACTACTGTATAAAAAAAGCAGGTTACAAAACAATTTATAGTGCATAGTTGCAATTCCGTAGAAACATTTAAATATATACACACACAGGAAGGCTACACAAAAAAATGTTATCTTTGGGTGGAAGGATTACAGGAGACATACTTGCTTACACGAACTTTCCTAACTTTTCTACAATGAAAATTCCTTGTTAAAAAAACTAAAAAATTAGAAATGGATGAAAATGTCATAATAACAGGCTAAATGAAAAATGCATCAAAACAGGTATATAAACTGGGAAAAGGAGTAATAAAATGACAGCTGGAATAAAGTCAATGAAGAAGAGTAAAAGGCAAGTTAAAGAAAGGGAGAACTGGAGACAAGGCAAAATTGGAATAGAATTGCAGAATTCTAGACAACACCTTCATTTTCATTACGAAGAAATAGCATTAGGTAAGTGATCTGCACACACTTTACCACATACTGGCAAAACCTGAACTTAGAAAGCAAGACCATGGCGGCTTATCTCATAAGCAATTTGGAGTCTTCAATACTGGTCTTAAATTCAAGGCTAGGGTTCAGACTTAAGCCATTTGTCAATGAAAAGCCATCAGAGACTGTAACACGGGATGGGGAAATTTCATCAGAGTTGTGTCTTGTATGCTTAATGAGATGACTCTATAAAGGCCGAGTTTTACAGGAAAGACAATGAACTGCAATAAGCAAACTAGGGAACTAGTTCAGACTAACACCAAAAAAAAAGGGATACAGAAGTAAAAACAACTTGGCATTCAACTGAAAGTTGTAGAGGACAGCAAAATCGAGACTTTACACTCAAGCTGCTGGAACTGCCCCATCAGACATTAACAGAAATACTGAGAATGGCAATAGCCAAGACATGGAAACCAACTAAATGTCCATTGACAGAAAAATGGTTAAAGAAGATACGGTACATATATACAATGGAATATTACTCCGCCATTAAAAGGAATGAAACTGTGCCATTTGCAGGGATGTGGATAGACCCAGAAACTGTCATACAGAGTTAAGTCAGAAAGAGAAAAATATCGCATAATATCACTTATATGTGGAATCTAGAAAAATGAAACAGATGAACTTATTTGTACAGCAGAAATAGAGACACAAACGTAGAGAATGGACATATGGATACTGGGGGGGAAGGGAGGCAGGATGAACTGGGGGATTGGGATTGACATATATACACTACTATGTATAAAATAGATAATTAATGAGAACCTGTAGAGCACAGGGAACTCTACTCAGTGCTCTGTGGTGACCTAAATGGGAAGGAAATCCAAAAAAGAGGGGATATATGTATATGTATAGCTAATTAACTTTGCTGTACAGCAGAAACTAACACAACATTGTAAAGCAACTATACTCCAATAAAAACTTTAAAAAAAAAGAACAAAATAATGCCATTTGCAGCAACATGGATGCAACTAGAGATTATCATACTAAGTGAAGTCAGTGAGAAGGAGAAAGACAAATACCATACGACATCACTTACATGTGGAATCTAAAATATTACACAAATGAACCTATCTATGAAACAGAAACAGAATCATAGACATAAGAGAACAGACTGGTGGTTGCCAAGGGGGAGGGGTTGGGGGAGGGATGGATTAGGAGGTTGGGGTTAGCAGATATAGGCTTTTATATATAGAATGGATAAACAAGGGCCTACTGCATAGCACACAGAACTATATTCAACACCCTATGATAAACCATAATGGAAAAGAATATTAAAAAAAAGAATGTAAAAAAAAAGTGAGGTTGGAAGGGTTGGTGATGTGGCTGGGAAGCTATGGGTTCTGATGAGCTTCAACTTCAGATTTATACAAGTGACGTGTCTGTGGAACATATATTTAATACTAAGTAGTTCAATAAATATTTATTCATTGAAATATCCAGCAAAAAGCTTAGAAGAGATCACTTTTAAAGCTGTTTTTTTGCAGCTACCCACAGGTATTGATTGAAGCCACTAAAGTAGAGGAAGTCACCAAGAGAAAGATATAAAAGGGGAAAGAGAGCAAAACTTGTTCTGAAGAAACTAAAACATTCTTGGGAAAAGCTCCACAGCCTTGAAACTACATCTCCCTTCTGCCAACTTTTATAGTAACCAGGGTGAAATCGAGTAACAAAAGGATTACTCACTGGTTTCCAAATTCTGATGCTACGAAAAGGAAGCCTGTTTTAAGCACACACATGGCAGCAGCAACAGGCACAGTATCAAAATACTTGAGCCGGATCTCGGTAACCTGGAGTGGAAAGAGAAAAAGATACTAGTGCATAGGCAAGTGAAGCCACGCCATGGAAAACAGCCCAGTATTATAAGATAGTGTAATAAACAAAGTAGCAAATAAAATACTGTCCTTCATTTCCAAACCAGGGGTCAGCAAACTACAACCCTCAGGCTAGTCACACAGTTTACACAGTACTTACGGTTGCTTTTGTGCCACAATGGCAGAGCTAAGTATTTGAGACAGGGACCACATGGCCCACAAAAGCCAAAAATGTTCACTACCTGGGCCTTTACAAAAAAAAACTTGCCACCTCCTGAGCTCTTGTAACAGGTATCTAAGAAATCGCCCAGTGTTCAGCACTCCTCCATGGGATGAAAAAAGTAACAGATCATGTATATTACCAGTTTTCAGTAGACATGGAGAGCTTTCTCTTGTTATTCACTAGAAATGGCATTACCCATTCTCACATTATATGGCATCAGACCAAAAATCTGTTAACCAGAGGGAGAAAACCTACATTCATGTACCAGTTCCAAACTTTAAAAGCTTTAACACCTTAGGCAACCACTTTTTAAGGCATTGTTTCCATTTTTTTAACTTGTAAATTATCCTTTCTATCTCAGAGAGTAGTTGTAATGAACAAATGGTTTATAAAACCACTCTGTAAACCTTAAATGCACATATCAGTTTTTAAAATAAGGTTACTTAATTAAAATTAGGATGAAACTTTAGAAAGTTTCATTAACTAGACTAACCACAACAAATAGGTTTTTTCATTTTTTTCCCTCACTCCATGGTCTACTTACCATATCTTCATCTGTCTCCAAAGTGATCTTAAAGATATCTCCCTGCTCAGTTTGGGCCAAAAAGAAGAACATTGACTTCGTCTTATGGGTGGCAGAGCAGACAAAAATCATTCCTCTTTCAGGGTCATCCAGGTCATTCTAGCAAAGTCAAATACACAACCAACATCTTGGAAATGAGTACTCCTTTTCTGGAATTCAACACTTTACCAACAAGGATCATACGGGCCATCCAAGGCCTAGAGGCATCTGGAGCCTCTCCATGCAAGCTTTGACCCAGAGCAGCCTGCCGGTCACAGGACTAAAACACAATAACCAAAAATTCTTGTCTACTCTAAATACATAATAAAGCTTACGTTTAAAAAAAAAAAAAAGCCACAATTCCACTCTACAGCCTAATCAGATCAATAAGGCAAGAACTATCTCCAGAGAAAAATGTCAGAGAAGAGACATGAAATTTAAAGAATCATCATTTCAGGCTGTGAATAAAAGACTGTTACATGTTCATGACAATACCATCCAAAGCATCATCATCAGCCCTTATTTCCAAAGGGCATTCCCCCTTGGCTGGACTTTGGTTTTCTTTTTTAATGTTTCCAACATTTTGTATTTCTCTCAGAGTAAGTTCAAGGGCAAAACATGTTTTATACTTCTTTGCAGCCCCAAAGCCAAGTACAGCACCTGGCAGTCAGGTCAACTAAACGGATCAACTAAACTGATCAACTAAGCGGAATCACTTATCACTCCTTACCAAGAATTTAACTTGCTAATCTTACCAGATATTCTAAAATTGATGGAATCTTACTCAGATACCATGTACTAGATAAACTAAGTCCTAAAAGATTTAACCTCAGCACCTATAAATTAATATTAAGAAGATAATCTGCGGTGAGAGGAGAAATTGAGGAAGCAGACATCAAATAAGATTACCCATGTGCTGTTGATAACTGCTGAAGCTGGGTACACAGAAGTTCACTATATACACAATCATCCCTTGATATCTGCAGGGGATTGGTTCAAGGAGCCACCAGATACCAAAATCCACGGATGCTCAAATCCCTTATATAAAATGGGGCAGTACAAGGAATAGTCAGCCCTCCATATCCACGCATGAGAACCCTGCAGATATGGAGGCCCAACTGTATGCTTAATGGTTTCCACAGTAAACTTAAAATTAAAAGCAATAAAGCACCATTTTCAACCACCAGTGTAGTAACTGATTGAGAGGAAAACCACTGTGTGAAAAGATTTAGGGGAAAAGAGTATTTACACAGTCTCAAAGTTCACTAGTTTCCACACCAATTACAAAAAGGAAAAGGTACCTTTACAACAAAGAGAAGTAGTATGTGATCAATTTAGCATAACCAATAATGAATCAAATCAGCATTATGTGCCCGTAATGTAATGTAATGAGAAATATATATCAGCACCTAAGTAATAATTCTATTAAAAATATAACATGGATGTTATCATGAGGAAAAAGACTATGGGACAAACTACAAGAAAATTAACCCAAACTCTTAAAAAAAATGTCAGTATCATAAAAAAACAAAAACAAAGGTGAGAGGAAATATTCTAAATTAAAGGAGACTAAAGGTAGATATAAGGGATCTTGGGAATACAATGAGAGAACTGTACGAAAGATAACTGTATTACTCAAAATGGTAAATTTCTTGGGCACAATACTGATAGTGTAGGAAAATTTCTTCCTTCTTAGGAGCTACATCTTAGGAAATTCTTGCAGTGTCATACAACCTATCTTCAAATGGTTTTGCCTAAAAAAATTTGTAGAAACATAAGAAAGAAAAGGCAAACGTAGCAAAGCAGTATTAATTGGGGAATCTAAGTGAAAGGTATACAGGAATTCACCATTCTCTCCTTTTAGATTTTTCTGTATGTTGGAATGGGGTGGGGTAGGAGAGAATGAAACACAATTTATCTCCAATGAATACACCTGGATTCTTCAAACCAGAAACTTTCAGGAATTTCAAATTGATAATCTCCATAGGTTCTTCGAGAATGAAAACTGTGTTGGTTTTTTTTTAACTGAAGTACAATTGACTTACAGTATTATGCTAGTTTCAGGTGTACAACATAGAATTGTGTTGACTTTTAACTCCCTTTCTTAAAGATTTTGTTTTGCTTTTGTTAAGGTATTTTACTGGCTTTATTAAAAACATTTACAAAGAAACTAAAACTTGATTAATAGATAAATTAAGAGACCACACTGTAATTACAAAAATTAAGTTCATTTCACAAACACAAATATATTTTCTCTTATGGCAAACAAAGACCTTACCCGTCTCCTGGGAATTGGACAGCGGATATCTGGTTGGTCACCGAAGTTCTTATAGGTGATGTAGTTTTCAGAGCAAATCAGCACTCCACTTGGACCATCTGACCCCCCCGGAACTGTCAAGAGAAAATAAAACTCAGCAGTGATTTGACATAACCATGAATTACAATTTAGCCTTCAATTCCTTCCCTCCTTCAGCACAACTTGAAGGTACAGTGTGCCTGAAGGTGATAAACATTCAATGTTTCTTTTCCATGATAGTTATGCTAGACAAGGATAGGGCACCATTTGGGGAATCTCAGCCTGTCCAGATCTCTGATAATGCATCTTAATGTTTAGCTCCAAGCCCAGAACTCAGTTCTTACGTTCGGACCTATAATCCAACTGCCTACTGGACACTCTCACATGGATATTCCATAGCAGCTTAAAAATGAACGTATTCATAAACAAGTGCAGAGTTCCTTCCCAAACCACCTCCTGGGTTCTCCACCTTAAAGAACACTGTCATCGACCAACAGACCAAACCAAAAACAAGAATGTCATCCTTCAATTCTCCCCTCTCCCATAGCCCTATTGATTCTACCTCCTTAGCAGTCCTCATGCTGCGAATCTCTCTTGGTTTAGTGAAACAGCTTCCTGACAAATCTCCTGGCTTATTATCTTCCATTCCATTACCAAAATGAAAGCATGTGATCTTTTAAAAACGTTCACCTTTAAACATGTCATTATTTTCCTGCTTAAAAATCCCTCAGGGCTTCCCTGGTGGCGCAGTGGTTGAGAGTCCGCCTGCCGATGCAGGGGACACGGGTTCGTGCCCCGGTCCGGGAAGATCCCACATGACACAGAGCGGCTGGGCCCCTGAGCCATGGCCGCTGAGCCTGCGCATCCGGAGCCTGTGCTCCGCAACAGGAGAGGCCACAACAGTGAGAGGCCTGCGTAATGCAAAAAAAAAAAAAAAAAAAAAAAAATCCCTCAGTAGCTACCTCCCACCTCTACCCCATCCCTTTACCTCCAATGATCCAATCACAATGAGCTTTCAGTTCTGTCAATGAACCATGTTTTTTCCTGCATTTCGTCTTTTGTGCATTCTGTTCCATTTGGCCATAACAGAAACTCCTCCTCAACCCCCGTTACACTTAGCTAACTCCTAACTAGTCCTCAGTTCTCAGCTGAGAGCACTTCTTCTGAAACCTTTCTCTGACGCATTGCCTTCCTTCCCTAGGTTAGGGACCCCTCCTCCATGCTGTCATACCATCTGGCACACTCTGGCAATTTTTTTGCTACTATCATATATTCACCACTACACTCAATCTTGCATAAAAGGAGACACTACATCTAATTTTTCATCACTGCAGTCCCAGAGCCCAGTAGACTGATTTTGCAGATACTGACTGTAGAGGCTCAGTAAAAATTTGTTTTAATGAATGAAATCCTCATAAATGAGAAGTACAATAATACATTACAGCAAGTAATTAAATACAATCTATTTTCTAAAATTCTTCTGCTTAATATATAAGAAGTCTCTTCCTAAGATTTAATGCTCAAAGACAAGCACTGTTTTGTATCTTTCTTCTCTAAAATCCTCCCCCAACAACTGACATATTTCACTTTAGACATTAATTCAAGTGCAAATGACTTGAAATTGAAAGGACTGGATCACTGTCTTACTCAAGCCTGATGAAATTTAGATTACCACAAATACAGTTGCCCTCTTTTAGTCTTTTAATATGAATTAAACTAACACTGATTCTTCATAGTGAACATCTTTGAGCTCCTACAAAAATCATACTTTGCTCCAGTGCATCTAAAACACTGTTGATCTGATTTGCTAAAATTTAAGGTTTTTGCACCCATAGTCACAAGTATAACCAGCCTGCAAATTTTTCTTATTACTATCCTTCTCTATTTTTGGTACTGAAGTTATATTAGGCTCATAAAGTGGTACAACAGTTTTTATTCTTTTTTCTAACCTCTGGAGAAATTTAAGGTCCCTGAAAATTCTGGACCTTAAATCTTCTGAGAAAAAGAAACTTTGGATTATTGCTCCAATTTCTTTAACAAATGCTGGTCTATTCAGGTTCTTAATTTCTTCTTGGATCAATTTTGGTAACAGTTACATTTGTCTTTTCACAAAGCCAGGTTTTGATTTTTGTAATGAGTGAAAGATTGACTACAGTCAAGACACCAGAGCAACCAACAGTAATCAATATTCTAAGCTGACTGCTCTCTTTTCTTCCCTGCCCCCATTAGAGGATAAGAGTTAACCACCACATGAATTTCTAACCTTGACAAAACACAGACAAGGCACTCAGGTTTACTACAAATGGCTTATAGTTTCCAAATCATATTAAGCAAACAGTGCTAAGTTTGAACATAAAATGGACTAAGCAAAATGGTACAGAGCAGCTCTAAGAGAAAAGTACCTGTAATAAGGAAGTTTCCATGTTCCTCCAAAGGTTCACTGTATTTTCGGACCACATGATTTAAACCAAGGTCTAACTCATAGAAAGTAAGTGTCTGCTGGGTATTAGCCGCTGCTTCCCCAGTTGGATCATTGTCTGCTTCCTATAGAATAACAGTGGCACAAAGACTAATCAGTACCATAAAATCAAACTTTTAAAACTGGAAAGTAAAAAAGAGTGGATACATGCGTATGTATAACTGACTCACTTTGCTGTACACCTGAAACTAACACAACATTGTAAATCAATTATACTCCAATAAAAATTATTTAAACAAACAAATAAACATAGCTGGAAAGGGCATCAGGATTCCTCCATTTCACAAACGAGGAAGCAGAGGTCCACAGATGCCAAATGGTTTGCCAAAGTTCACACTAAGTAATGGCAGAGTGAAAGCAAGAGCCCAGGTCTTCTATTTCTGAGACCAGGGTTAGCTCTACTAGAAAATACTGCCTTCCTCTCAAGCAAAAGAATGGTATGCCCCATCTTTCACTATCTCCCAGTGAAAAAATATCCCAAATACACTTTCACCTCCTTTTTCAGGGAGCTTTTCCCAATAAATACCCTGTTTCCACAGGGAGACTATTCAAATCAGGTAAATTCTGAAACACTCCAAAGTATTTCAGAAAGGTATTTGGAATAGAAAAAAAAAAATTGTGAGCAAGTAAGATATAAGAAATGCACAATGAAGAAAACAATCTCAGGGAAGCACCAAAGTGAGTGGAAGAAACCCAAAGGAGGGAGACGGGGAGAAGGGAGGGGAAGGAAAAGGTGGGTAGAGAGATTGAGACCCCCCCCCACCATCACCTCATAATCCATTTCCAGACAAGCAAACATTGGATTTTCAAATCCCACATCTACTCCGACCACATGATACACTAAAGTGTTCGCTTTGTGGGCCTCCAGTGGAGATGAAATGGTAAGCCGGGCTGCAGCATCTCTGTTCAAGATATACACCAATTTCTGTTTCTCAATGGCGCCTGTTGAAGGAGACAAAACATAGAAAAACTCCAGATAATGAAACCAGAGGCTACAGAACAGCTAGATTCACAACACAATTATTTTCTGAAAGATCGTTAATAGCCAGTACTAACTCTACAAGCATATGCATGCTTTAGGACTTTGCTAAAATAGACAAGAGCATAATTTTACCCCCCTCCTTCCTAATAGGGATCTTAATATCCCACTAACTCTTCAAAAATTTTTATGACAAACTAAACAATAATTCATAGAATTGCCAGCTTTATTCTCTGAATTAGATCTAATGATTTTGTGACTGGTCAAAGAAGGTTGCCCTCTGGAAGCCTGATCAGATACACAGAATTTTCTTCAAGATATTTATCAGAGAAGAGACATGAATGTGAATCATCACTTCAGGCTGATGAAAGCAACCATATTCATTGTCTAATAATGTAAAATCTTACAGTGTAGCCTTTTTGCTACACTTAAAGAAATGGAAAAACACCCATTTCCAACTAGATAAGAAGTAGAAAAGGTGTGTTAAAACTTCTCCCATTGTTTTAAAAGGAAAAGCAACTTTAAACATCCAAAATGATCCAAACTTTACCCAGCTGAGTGATTTCTTGGCACACTATCAAGATCACAGCACTGTTATCCTGAACTGAGCTTCTTTAAGAGTCAAAAAGTCAAGAGTAAGTCACTCACTAATCATAACAGCTCGCCCTTTGGGATCCACAGCTAAGAACTGGCCAGGAACAATGCGGCGGCATCCACTCTTGCCAAAGGTTTCTTGGTGAATTTTCTCAAACATATTCTTAGATGGCTGGTATTCCAGAATAACAATCCGGCCTGAGTCACTACCAACCACAATGTAGTCTTTTGTGCCACCTGTCAACCTAAAGGCCATGAGTGACCGGATGACACCAAATACTTCCACAGTTAGTAGAGTGTGTACTTTGCCGGTGTTGGGGTCAGGGCGAAGCAGCTCCAAGATCTTTCCCCGGGAAACAACAATTTCCTGTTGTTTGGTTCCTGAAAAACACGAAAAGTAAAGATCATGAACAATCAGAACTAGTAACCTGAATGGATCAAAATTCCACTAAAGGGACTTCCCTGGTGGTCCAGTGGTAAAGAATGTGCCTTACAACACAGGGGACACGAGTTCGATCCCCGGTCAGGGAACTAAGATCCCACACGCTGCAGGGCAACTAAGCCCGCACGCCACAACTACTGAGCTTGCGCGCCTCAACTAGAGAGACTGCATGCCGCAAGCTACAGAGCCCACGTGCTCTGGAGCCTGTGCACCACAACTACAGAGCCTACGCGCCCTGAAGCCCCCACACCACAACCAGAGAGAAGCTCACGGGCCACAACGAAAGATCCTGCCTGCCGCAACTAAGACCTGCCACAGCCAAAAAAATAAATAAATTAAAAAAAAAAAAAGCCATAAAAGATAAATGTAACCGAGCTGGGGGCTTAGTATTTTAAGTTAATTTGTTCTACTTTAAAAGGTACTTTTCCTGGGCTTCCCTGGTGACGCTGTGGTTAAGAATCTGCCTGCCAATGCAGTGCAGGGGACACAGGTTTGAGCCCTTGTCTGGGAAGATCCCACAGGCCACGGAGCAACTAAGCCCGTGCACCACAACTACTGACCCTGCACTCTAGAGCCCACAAGCCACAAGTACTGAGCCTGTGAGCCACAACTACTGAAGCCTACACGCCTAGAGCCCATGCTTCACAACAAGAAAAGCCACCACAATGAGAAGCCCACGCACCGCTATGAAGAGTAGCCCCTGCTCACCGCAACTAGAGAAAGCCCGCACACAGCAACGAAGACCCAAATGCAGCCAAAAATAAATAAATAAAATAAATTCAAAGGCAAAAAAAAAGGTACTTTTCCCAGAATTTAAAACATCTAACAAAAGTGGTATCAAAGAAGAACTTTTCAAAAATGGTCACACAAGTTAGTTTTAAACTTCCTTTTTATTTTTCTGAGATTTGCCATCAATCTGCGTAATTCAGAGTTGTCTACAAACGATATTAACATATAATGTTTTGGGGACTTCCCTGGTGGCGCAGTGGTCAAGCATCTGCCTGCCAATGCAAGGGACACAGGTTCAAGCCCTGGTCCCAGAGGATCCCACATGCCACGGAGCAACTAAGCCCGTGCGCCACAACTACTGAGCCTGCGCTCTAGAGCCTGAGCCTCAGCTACTGAGCCCACATGCCACAACTACTGAAGCCCACGCGCCTAGAGCTCATGCTCCGCAACAAGAGAAGCCACCGCAATGAGAAGCCCGCGCACCACAACGAAAAGTAGCCCCCGCTCGCCGCAACTAGAGAAAGCCCACGCGCAGCAACGAAGACCCAATGCAGCCAAATATAAATAATTTAAAAACAAAACAAAAAAAAAATATAATGTTTTGCTTCGTAAAATTAAAAATTACCAAAGGCTCTTTCTAGCCCATCTTTAAGGCTATTGTTCTAAAAAATCATATTAACTTTTTGGGCTGTTAGCTGTAATCTCTCAAAGACCTTTTAAAGCTACCACCTAATATATGCTGTTTATTTCTAAACTGACTCCTAAAAAGCTCACTTGCTTTTATAACTGCAATCAACACCTCCAAATATGTAACAGTCAACTTGTCCCCATTTCTCCCTGCTATGTAATTCCACCCAGATGAGTTGTCATCACCTTTAAACTAAATGTTTAAAATATCCAAGTTCCTCCTTCCCCAAACACACTCTCTGGTCTCAAGTAACCTGCTATCAACGTTACTGTCATTTTCTCTGCCACCCAGGTTGCAAACTCATATTTTCTCTTTCCTTCTATCCTCACTGCCCTAATACAGATCCTCACTATCTAATGCCTAAATGGCTTCCTATCCTATCTGATATGCCACTCCTACCCACCTCAATCCATTCTCATTTGCTCAATGCCATCACTTATCAGGCCACCTTATTTTCCAAAGGTCCTTTGGAAGATCAAGTACTCCAAAGTGCTTTAGAAACTGTAAAGCCTCACATAAATTACAATTTCTCTAATGATTAAAAGATATTTTTCATAATTTGTTTTAGAAAAAAGGTTTGAGATTGAAAAAGCAATTTGAAGCATAAAACTAGTAATATTAAAAATGTTAGGAATTCCCTGGCAGTCAATTGGTTAGTACTCTGCACTTCCACTACAGGGGGCACAGGTTCAATCCCTGATCAGGGAACTAAGACCCCACAAGCTGCGTCATGTGGACAAAAAATTTTTTTTAAATGTTAAGCTCAGAAAAATAATAATAGAAAAACTTACCAGAGAAGTTGCCATGAATGGCAAAGCTGATGCCAGTGGCTCGCTGCAAGGTCAAGTTGTACAGGAACATGGTAGCAGTAACACTGAGCCACCCACAACTCCACAATCCAGGCCTTGGTTATACCAAGTCAAAGCAAGCTAAGAGTACATAAAAATAGAAAAGTATCAGCTGTGCAACTGTTCTTTTAACAGACATTTCTGTATGGGAACTTCTGGCTGAAGACAGCAGAACCAGGAGAGTAAGGCCTATTGAGGAACAACATACTTATAATTAAGAGTGCCTTCTACATACCAGGCACTATGCTACTATACACTCTGTTTCAACCTCACAAGAAACCTATGAAGTACTCAATATTACACTAATTTTACAGATAAGAAAATTGAGCTAAGAAATTAAATTGTCTGCCTGAGGTCACGTAACAAGTAGTATTATCGCTAGGAGCTGGGATCTGTACCATTAAACCAACACTGTCTATTTGACTTTGTCACAGAAACTAAGTAGGTCTACATTTACTTGTATTTGAATAGGCTCTACTTTCACATGGTTCAGAATTCAAAAGCACAGCAAAAAGCTGACTCCATCCATTCCCTAGCCATCCAGTTTTCCTCCCTGGAGGAATCAATTTCACCAAGTTATATTGTGTCCTTCCAGATATTTTCTGTATGTACAAAGAAAAATATATATTAATACTGTCTATTATCCCTTTTTAACTAAAAGTTGGGTACTGTATATCATACACTCACATCATAGTGCAACTGATTTTTTATCACTTTACCTATCTTTTGAGATAGCAACAAACAAAAGGCTTTCTCATTTTTATTTTACAACTACATAGTATTCCATTGAAAGAGTATATCACAATTCATTTAGCCAACACCCTAATGATGAACATTCAGTTTCTTCCCAATCTCTTGCTATTATGAACACTGCTGCAAAGAAAATCTTTCATATATAGGCCATTCATATGTGCATGACTGTATCTCTAAACTGAACTGTCACTTCAGGAGCAAGCCTCCCCAAAGGAGTATACAGTCACAGAAAAGGATTCTTCTCATCAGACAGAACTGAAGACTGCAAACTGATGCACTTCTACCATAAAAGAATTACCAAAACTACACCTATACACAGTTAGTGCTGGAAAATAAACTGAGCTATTTTTCCTCAATTACAAAAAGAAGGGATCTTGAGAAATTCAAAGTGGTCACTGTGTAATTAATGTACGAGTTTGGTTTTGTTAAATGAGAAAAGAAAATTATGAGCAAATGTCCTTATAAATAATAATCATTTGGGGCTGGGCAAGAGCAGGGTGCCTGAGAGAGGAAAAGATCCTGCAGTCTGGAAACAGGTCCTGAGAGATATACATTCTCCTACTTAAAACCAAGGAACATCAAGGAAACCAAGGAATGTTCTTCTAGGATCACAGGGAAAAAAAGAAAAAGTCTTGAGATGGAACAAGAAGGGAGTGAGAAATGACCTACAAGAAGAAAAATAGAAAAAACATACAGACACAGAGACATAGATACACACACACCCAGAAGGGCTTAGACATTGGGAAATTTCCAGGGAAAGTTGTGC
Organism: Leucopleurus acutus; assembly: GCF_964270905.1. Classification (NCBI taxonomy): domain Eukaryota; kingdom Metazoa; phylum Chordata; class Mammalia; order Artiodactyla; family Delphinidae; genus Leucopleurus; species Leucopleurus acutus. The sequence goes on along the minus strand of NC_139162.1, from coordinate 13,486,803 downwards.
TCAGCTTAAAGTCTGGGTAAAAAATAGGCAGAGAATGTGTTAAAGTTGCTCTCTGAAAAGCAGTGAATGTAATTCTCAGACATGATTTATTCTGTTGCATCTTGCTCTTATTATAAAATTTCAAACATAATTTCAAATCTCCAGTTATCAACAACAGAATTTACAATGAAACCCCTACCATGTTGTCAATGTGATCCGTGTTGCAGGACTGATTACGTTAAAAATAAAGAATTTTTTAGAAAACAACAGAGAAAACCACACAGGCCACTTCTGAAACCTGGAAAAGCTTTACAACGTACGCTATCCATTACTATCTTTGGAATTCATTTTCCGCAAACCTAGGTGGATCCAGGTTCCCCAAGTATTGTTATCTTGGGTAATGGAGGAAGTTGCAATCTGGAAGCAGACCAGCCAAGAACAATATACCAGGAACCAGTAACGGCCAAAACTTGGTAAATTTTGATTTCCCCCACTTCTATCTCCTGCCGGTGAATACTAGGAAATGAGCCTGTGATTGCTCCCTCCACCCCTTCTCCATGTGCCAAAAGAACATCGCCGCATGACGATCAGAGAAGGAAACAAGTCGCCCAAATGCCAAAATACAAATACAAAAGTCTTGACTTCAAAGGCTGTTTCCATTATTTACACTTTTAACACCCTCGGTCTTTCCACCCTCCCGTGTGTCGTTTACTTTCTCCAGAAGAAGACGTCCCTCCTGCTTGCTCCTTCTCACACCTCCCCCAGCGCCTAAAAGGTACACAGTTTCTACAAAGCTTATTTTGAGCCAGGCCTGGTTCCCACACTGTGAACGGAAACGGGAGACGATTCCCTAAAGCCGCCCCAAGCATTCCCTTTCCCGTACCTCTCGGGCCTAAGCTGCCTCAGAAACCTCTGCCACAGGCTCGGCCCACCCTCCTACAAGGCCGCTATCCGCCTCCCCGGTCTGAGGGAGGTCGGGGAGCTGTTTCTTTACCCTGCAGCCAGGAGGATGGCGTAGATATCCGACAGATCCTCAGTTTCCTTCAAGCCTTAAACAACCACCAACGCCAAGCCGCCGGCGTCCGCCATTAGCTCCTCAGACAGGGACCTTCCGGTTGGCGCGCGACGGAAAAAGGTCCCCAACCGGCGCCTGAAGAATGTATATATAATTTTTTTTTTTACTGCTTCTGTCTTGCTTCCACACAGCATTGAAAATTATTTAAATATACTTTATGACCGTCACTTTTTCCAGGAGAATAGGAAATGAATTGACCTTTTAAAGTAGACTTTAAAATAAAACCCAAAAATCTACAAATTCATTGGGCACTGCTGTGGGCAGCCCCAAAGACGTGGAACGCCAACGAGCCGTGGGGGGGTCCTCGCGGGGCCGGAAGCGAGGAATGGGGACCAAGATGGCAGACCACGATTCCGCTCAGAAGCTGTTAGGGGTGCCTCCGCCGCCTGACGGCGTGGGAGGAGGCAGCTGTTCGGGAATCTCCACTGAGCTCATTCGCTCCCTGACCGAGCTGCAGGAGCTGGAAGCTGTGTATCAACGGCTCTGCGGCGAGGAGGTGGGGGGCTGAGGTTCTTTTTCCAAGAGGATGCAGGGGCAGTGGGCTTAGGAGCCGTCAGTCTTGGGAAATTCAGGCTGTGGGAAGGTCTCTTCTTGCCGAGGAGACAAAAAAGCACCTACTCGAGAAGCAAGCGTGTAGTTGAGTGTAGTTGGGGCGACCTGACTTCTCTGTTTACTCAGTCTCATGCCCCCAAGCATGTTTTCCTCTCATCTAGGGGATCTGCCCCCACTCCCCCGTTGATTTCCCTGGCCCTTAATCTCTAGGTTTCTCCGCCACAGTGAAGTTAGACTTGAGGGTATACGCCGACTCGCTTGCTTTTCAAAATAAGAGTAAAGGCTCTCTTGCAACGGCTTAATTTTAAAAATTATGAAATCCTTTTACCCCATTATCTCATTTAAGCGAGAAATCATTGCAAATAACCTTGAAGCGTTTTAAGATTTCCTCCTGTGGGGAATGAATTTGGGGGCGTAATTTTAGTGTTTCAGTTAAATGCAGGGCTTTATAGAAGCTTGAGATTTTAAGACTCAGGCACAACTGTTCTAATCTTGGACAAGTCACTTCATCTCTTGTGCCCCTGCGTGGTGTCCAGTGAGGGGCGTGGGCTATATTCTGTCGAAGATTCATTCCTTGCAGACTGCTTTACTTTTCCGTGCGACTTGATGATGTCAATACAATTTTGAATGCCATTTGGGCTCCTTGCCAGTCAGAAGAAAGATCTAAACTCTAATCTAAAAGTTTAGTAGCTGTTTCCTAAACCAAACTATTATTAAGGTTGAGCACAAAAGGCAATTTCATACTGGAGCAGAGGTGGTCATTGATATCTTGAGAATTTTCAAATATAATATTAACTTATACCAACTCTAGCAGCTTCTAATACGTTTTTCAGCAAGATGTGCTTTATAAAGTTCAGTACTAAGCTTGCATTCAATGAATGGGGGGAAAAAGTAAGTCAGTCTTACAAACAGAACAAACAATATTAGTTTTGTATTTGTATTTGATGACTGTCAAGGGCATGTTTTCCTCTGCATCCTACTGGACTATTTCAGTAGAAACATATAGCTGATACTTATGTCTTTTGTTGAGCCATACGCGACATGCTATGTTAAGCACTTTATATGTGTTTTCTTGTTTGGCTCACACAACAGTCGTATGGGGTATATATTACTGTCCCTAGTTTACAGATGAAGAAACTCAAGCATAAGAAGGTTACATTAGTTAAGGTAGTGCAATAAATGCCTTGGCTGAGAGAGAATTATATTTATCGCTTCTGGCTACTGACTATACACTAGAAGAGACTTTTTATAACTGCCACTTTAGAAGTTTCATTTGTTTATTTGAGCCTTTATATTTTAAATGCCTTCCTGTGTTAGGCACTATGCTAATGAAATTGAATAAAAGTTTATGTACTCCCTTTGTTGTGTTCATCTCCTAGATGTAATAAGATACGCATAAGGTAACAATTATTATGTAATATGGTAAGTGCAGAAATGAAGTATTGTTTGTTAAAGTCCTAGAGGAGCTTAGTGAGAGGAAAGAAGACATTTGAAATGGGATTTACCCTTCAGCCAAGTGGTTGGATTAGATAACTCTTAAGGTTCCTTCTGATCATGCTAATGACAGGTTGTTTCTCTGTGTTTCAGAAAGTGGTGGAGAGAGAGCTGGATGCTCTTTTAGAGCAGCAAAACACCATTGAAAGTAAAATGGTCACTCTGCACCGGATGGGGTGAGTCTTCATCTCAGCAAGACCTATTGTTAATTCCATTAGGGTCCACTGGATAAGTTATTATTTTTCTTAACATTCTGTTATACAATGCAAGTTGAGTTTGAATTGAAAAGGAGCATTACCTCCAGGTAAAGTGTTTACCTAAGGGTATAGTTAAGCTGTTCTCAAAGTGTCCTTGGACCAGCAAGTATCAACATTTGGAAACTTGTTAGAAAAGCAAATTTTGGGACCTCACCCCAAACCTATTATACCAGAAACTCTGGGGGTGGGGCCCTAGACTCTCCAGCTTAATGTGCATACCAGGTGGTTCTGACATATGGCTCAAGTTTGAGAACCCCTGTTTTTACATATTTTGTATATTTTCTAGTCATAAAAATTACTCTTTGATTTCATCATCCTCTTAGATTGTTGATTAGTGCATTTTATGCTCACTTAACACTTGGGGGAATCTAAATAGTTTCTTTGGCAGTACTTATTTAGGGGTGTCTTTAGTAGTTATTAAAATTAATTTATTATTAAGTATAGGCCTGAGTTTTCACTAAAACACTCTTGAGAAAAAGCTGTGAATAGAATGAACAGAGCTAAGAGTTGTAGGGAGGTACAAAAAAAGTAGAAGACGTAGTCTCCATCTGCAAAAAAAATTTTTCCATCTCTTCTACTGTCTACTCCTATGGATATGTGTGCTGACAATGTGTGTCTCCAGTCCCAACCTGCAGTTGATTGAAGGAGATGCAAAGCAGCTAGCTGGAATGATCACCTTTACCTGCAACCTAGCTGAGAATGTGTCCAGCAAAGTCCGTCAGCTTGACCTGGCCAAGGTAATCCCGTTGAGCTTTTGATATTTGAGTTAGTAGAGGGCAGTAGAGAAGCTACCACGTTAAAAATTAGAGTAGCACCATCCAATAGAAACCTAATGCAGGATACCAAAACCAGACGAAGGTCTCACAAAAAAACTCCAGACCAATAGCTGTTATGAATATAGGCATACTTATTGGTGAAAGACTAGGTGCTTCCCCCCAAGTTCAGGAACAAAACAAGGATGTTAGCTCTTGCTGCTACTCTTTAACATTGTACTGGAGGTGCAGTACAGGTTAACATTGTACAGGGCAGTTAGCTAAGAAAATGAAATAAAAGTCATTCAGATTGGAAAAGAAATCTAATATGAACCCCACATGTGATGTAAAATTTCCCAGTGACCGTTTTTAAAAAGCAAAACAGAAATGGGTGAATGTAGTTTTAACAATTTAAAAATAACATTTGTTTAACCCATTATATCGGAAATTACTATGAAACGGTATCAGTGAGATATTTTACCTTATTTTGTGCTAAGTCTTTGAAATCCAGTATGTATTTTACTCGTATACATCTTCACTTGGACTGGTCACATCTCTTGTCTTTTTTTTTATTTTTTTAAGATACAGTTTATTGCCACATTTATACCTCTTTGTTTTTTAAGTTTTTATTTTTATTTTATTTTTTTTGGCCGTGCCACACAGCTTGTGGGATCTTAGTTCCCAACCGGGAATTAAACCTGGACCACAGCAGTGAAAGCGCCAAATCCTAACTACTGGACCACCAGGATATTCCCCACGGACTAGTCACATTTCAAGCACTCATTAGCCACAGGTGGTTCGTAGCTGCTGTATTGAACACAAGCACAGGATCTGGGTTCTTGAACAAGTCAGTCCCAGCCTCAGATTGCCCCTGTGAAATAGCATAACAATTCCCTATCTATTTGTTCAGATTCTGCCAAAATAATTTACCATGAAACGTTATAGCCACACAGCTACCAACTCACATATTAAAGTTTTCTTAAATGTCTTGCTTCTTTTTTTTTTTTTTTTTTTTTTTTGGGCTGTATGCGGGCCTCTCACTGTTGTGGCCTCCCCAGTTGCGGAGCACCGGCTCCGGACGCGCAGGCCCAGCAGCCACGGCCCACGGGCCCAGCCGCTCCGCGGCACGTGGGATCCTCCCGGACCGGGGCACGAACCCACGTCCCCTGCATCGGCAGGCGGACTCTCAACCACTGCGCCACCAGGGAAGCCCTGTCTTGCTTCTTTAAAACAAAAATACTGGACTTCTCTGGTGGTGCAGTGGTTAAGAATCCATCTGCCAGGGCTTCCCTGGTGGCGCAGTGGTTAAGAATCCGCCTGCCAATGCAAGGGACATGAGTTCGAGCCCTGGTCCTGGAAAATCCCACATGTCACAGAGCAAGTTAAGCCTGTGCGCCACAACTACTGAACCTGCGCTCTAGAGCCCACGAGCCACAACTACTGAAGTCCACGTGCCACAACTACTGAAGCCTGCGCGCCTAGAGCCTGTGCTCCGCAACAAGAGAAGCCACCGCAATGAGAAGCCTGCGCACCGCAACGAAGAGTAGCCCCTGCTCGCCACAACCAGAGAAAGCCCACACACAGCAACGAAGACCCAACGCAGCCAAAAATAAATAAAATAAAATAAATTAAAAAAAAAAGAATCCACCTGCCAATACAGGGGACACGGGTTCGAGCCCTGGTCTGGGAAGATCCCACATGCCGCAGAGCAACTAAGCCCGTGCACCACAACTACTGAGCCTGCACTCTAGAGCCTGTGAGCCACAGCTACTGAGCCCATGTGCCGCAACTACTGAGCCTGTGCTCTAGACCCTGTGAACCCTAGAGCCCCCCGCCCCCCCGCTCACTGCAACTAGAGAAAGCCTGCATGCAGCAACGAAGACCCAATGCAGCCAAAAAAAAAAAACATTGTAAGGACATTGTAAATCAACTATACTCCAATAAAAATTTTATAAAAAGAATGAAATACTGATAAAGATAATATATAAAAAGTAAATAAAAATACTTTTCATGTATTTTGCATATTTTATTACCTGGTTTACAATATCATGTCCCCAAAATGTCAAATACATTTTGATTGTGTTATAAATTAAACAGTATAAGCCAAATATAAATATGGATTATTCCCGTTCCTACTTCCATTAAAATAAATGACCTGGTCAGTCAAGTAAATAAAATTGTGTGATACCCATCAGTAGTATTGACCATCGTCAACAAGTTTTGTGAGTGGTAGTGGTGGTGCTTTTTAGTTTACCAGTGAAAGCTGAAAAGGACGTCTGGTTAATCACATTCAGCCCCTGAAACTCTCTACCTTCTGGAGAGAGATTTTTGAAAGAATAGGACATTGTTTCTAACCACCAGGTCTTTTTGCAGAATCGCCTCTATCAGGCCATTCAGAGAGCTGATGACATCTTGGACCTGAAGTTCTGCATGGATGGAGTTCAGACTGCTTTGAGAAATGAAGATTATGAGCAGGCTGCAGCCCACATTCATCGCTACTTGTGCTTGGACAAGTCAGTCATCGAGCTTAGCCGACAGGGCAAAGAAGGTTGGCATCCCAAACTGTTGATTTGTAGTTTAGTTACAAGCGTCTGTAATCTAGTTTAAACATCTGTAATTTCTAGTTTAGGTACAAGCATCTGTAATCTGAACTAGGCAGTCTCAACCAGCAAAAGGACATCTGTTAGGAAATTTCCTTGTCTGGTACTAGACCCTGTGTAGGTCCTAGACCATCACGAGGCAGAAGTTGTTCTTCCTACTTTACGGAAAAGAAAACTGAATCCAGACCTACTACCCGTGGGTTCTTTACACTTGACCATGTTGCCTGTTTATAAAATTTAAATTAGGGACTTCCCTGGTGGTCCAGTGGATAAGACTGCATGCTCCCAATACAGGGGGCCCGGGGTTGATCCCTGGTCAGGGAACTAGATCCCGCATGCCACAACTAAGACCCAGTGCAGCCAAATAAATAAATACATATATTTTTTAATTTAAAATTAAATTTTTAGCTTGGTATTCTGGGCCTTCTATGATCTCAACCCACTCTGTCTTTCTAGCCTTATTTCATGCCATTCAGTTATGCGTCCATCCATTGTGCACACATTTATTGAGCTCCTCTATATACCAGGATATGTACTATCTGCAATACTCTGCATCTTTCTGTTTCTAATCCTTTGCTCATTTCATTCCCCTTGCCTGGAATGTATGTTCCCCCTGCTCAGGTATCAAAATCCTGCCCATCTTTGAGAGATGGAATATCATCTCTAGGAAGCCTTTTCTGATTACTTCAACCAGATATGTGACTGTGGCACCTTTCTTATGACACTTACCATACACTGAATTTTATTACAGTTATCTGCACACAAATCTTATTTTGTTTAGTTGATTGTAAGTTCTCTGACAATAGGATCATGGCTGATTCATCTCTTTTTTTTTTTTTGCGGTACACGGGCCTCTCACTGTTGTGGCCTCTCCCATTGCGGACCACAGGCTCCGGACGCGCAGGCTCAGTGGCCATGGCTCATGGGCCCAGCCGCTCCGCGGCATATGGGATCTTCCCGGACCGGGACACGAACCCATGTCCCCTGCATCGGCAGGCAGACTCTCAACCACTGCGCCACCAGGGAAGCCCTTCTCTTTTTTATTTTTTTAATTTTTTTTATTTTTTGCGATACGCGGGCTTCTCACTGTTGTGGGCTCTCCCGTTGCGGAGCACAGGCTCCGGACACGCAGGCTCAGCGGCCATGGCTCACGGGCCTAGCCACTCCGTGGCATGTGGGATCTTCCTGGACCGGGGCACGAACCCATGTCCCCTGCATCGGCAGGTGGACTCTCAACCACTGCGCCACCAGGGAAGCCCGGAAAGCCCTTCTCTTAATCATCCATATTGTTAGTACAGCATCTTACACACACTAAGTGCTCATTACATATTTTTGGAATGTGCAGACCAGGTGGCATATACCTGACATAGTACCATTCTTTACCTTAATTCTCATTTTCTCCCCATTATGCAGGCAGCATGATTGATGCCAACCTGAAATTGCTGCAGGAAGCTGAGCAGCGTCTCAAAGCCATTGTCACAGAGAAGTTTGCCATTGCCACTAAGGAAGGGGATCTGCCCCAGGTGGAGCGCTTCTTCAAGATCTTCCCACTGCTGGGTTTGCATGAGGAGGGACTAAGCAAGTTCTCAGAATACCTTTGCAAGCAGGTATGACTCCTGATTGCTTGGCAGGATAATGTACAGTTCTCCACCTGCAGATTGGGGCACTGGGTGGATACATTTTCTGTGGATACTTTTTTACCTCTGGATTTGATTCCCCTTTTCTGCTGTATCCTGGCAGGACTGGATGCATACATTCATTCAACACTTACCTATTTCCAGTCTACTGTGTATCAGGCATGGTCTGGACATCTGCTGCTGTACATTTATTTCTAACAGACCAAGTGAAAGTATAGAAAAATTAAAATGCAGACTCTCTGACAAGCTGAATCACCCTTTCCAGGCTGTCAACCAGGGACTGGCTTCTTTTAAGAGCATTCAGAGAAGTTGGTTAGTGGTTTTAAGACTTCATAACCAAGCTTGAGTCTCAAAATAAGACTTGGTGGTGAGGGGGGAACCCAGGCTTACGTCTCAAAAATTGAGATGAAGCAGGTGAGGTCACTTAAGATTAAAACTGAAAAAGAAACAGGCTTCAGTTAGTCTCAGCTCGCCTCCACCCAGCCCATCCTTAGATGGAGAGAAGCAAACATCAGTAGGCATATGTGCACAGGGTTGTTGTTATTTAACTATATGTCACAGTGCATCCTGTCCCCACCCCCTCAATTCTATATAATGGAACATTATTTTGCCATTAAGAAAAATGAGACAGTTCCATATGTGCTGACACATTTTACTCTCTAACATGTGGTTGGTTAAGTTAAATAACAGTATGCTATCATTCATGTTTAAAATGAAGGGAGTGGCAGTAAAAATGTATGCTTATATAAACATAGGATATTTTTGGAATGGTTAACAGTGGTCGCCTCTCAAGAGGAGACTTAGGAGACCAAGAGACATAGGTAAGATGAAGAACTACTTTTCACCAGACACTCCTTTGTTTCTTTTGAATGTTTAAGTATGTTTTACCCATTCTAAAAATTAATTAACTAAAAATAAAATATAACTGCTTTATGGGACTTTTTCTTTTTAAATTTATTTTTGGCTACATTGGGTCTTCATTGCTGCACACGGGCTTTCCCTAGTTGTGGCGAGTGGGAGCTACTCTTCATTGTGGTGCGCAGGCTTCTCATTGTGGTGGCTTCTTTTGCTGCAGAGCATGGGCTCTAGGCGCGCAGGCTTCAGTAGTTGTGGCACGTGGGCTCAGTAGTTGTGGCTCATGGGCTCTAGAGCGCAAGCTCAGTAGTTGTGGCACAAGGGCCTAGTTACTCCGCGGCACGTGGGATCTTCCTGAAACAGGGATCAAACATGTGTCCCCTGCACTGGCAGGCGGGCTCTTAACCACTGCACCACCAGGGAAGTCCCTTTGGTACTCTTATATCAGTATTTTTTTTTTTTAATCAGTACTTTGCCATCTGAAACCTGGAAATGGTTTCTACTGTTAATCCCTTAAAAATCCCTTCCAAGTACCCAGATTCCTTCCCCTGCTCAACGAAGCACCATTAATAATAACTTTGAGTTATACTTTGAAACAATTATTGAAACTTGGGACTCTCTCCCCAGTTTAATGACTGTAGATGTTATCAAAGAAAAGGAAAGCTTTATTTATACCTCTGAATGGAAGAAGAGTTAACTGTGTTAAGTTCTTTGTCTTCCCTGAGGCCTGGACAACCCAGAGCCCCCAAGGGATGTTCCTGTGTGCTGCCTAGGCTTTCAAGCATCAAGGGAAAAAGAAAGCCAATGGGAGGTTTTTTTGGAAAACTGAAGCTAGCCTTTGGTCTAAGAAATATATGTGGGGACTCCTGGGTGGCGCAGTGGTTAAGTATCCGCCTGCCAATGCAGGGAACACGGGTTCCATCCCTGGTCTGGGAAGATCCCACATGCCGCGGGGCAATTAAGCCCGTGCGCCACAACTACTGAGCCTGCACTCTAGAGCCCACGAGCCACAACTACTGAAGCCTGCATGCTCTAAAACCTGCGTGCCGCAACTACTGAAGCCCACGCACCTAGAGCCCATGCTCCTCAACAAGAGAAGCCACCACAATGAGAAGCCCGCACAATGCAACGAAGAGTAGCCCCCACTCGCCGCAACTAGAAAAAGCCTGCACATAGCAGCAAAGACCCAACACAGACAAAAATAAAATTTAAAAAAGTTGAAAAAATAACTTTAGCATTCTCTTGTGCGTATATGTGCATATATATGTTCAAAACAGAAATATGAGCAGTTAACCTTTAAAATACAAAATGTGTGGATTTTCTACTTTTTCAGGTGGCCAGTAAAGCTGAGGAGAATCTACTGTTGGTTCTAGGAACAGACATGAGTGATCGAAGAGCTGCAGTCATCTTTGCAGATACACTCACTCTTCTGTTTGAAGGCAAGCCCTTTTTCCACTCTCGGGAGACTGGAGACACTTATAACACCTGCATCACTAGCTTTTCTTTTCTCCTCGCTAGCCTGATGCCTTTAATTTAATCCTATGGTTTGCTATGTGTTGACTTATTGGAGAATTAACTTCCCAATTCAGTACCTGATTAGTAAAGATTAGTTAGCGTCTCTCAGATGTTTTAATTCTCCCTAGTCCTCGAGACCCAAACTCTAAGAGTGAATTTAACCCCAAAATAAATGACTGGGAAAAGTGATGCTTATTTCCAAAGATGCTCCTGTAGAAATTATTAGTATATTTTATCAAATGCCTGCTGGTTTACTAAGAACTGTGCATATTTAATAGACAGATTTGCTTAACAACTCCTGGCACTGACGAGTACAATTTGTGTTCATTTTGGGAAGTAAAACAGCCAAAAAGGGTTGAATTAGACCCCAGGTCAGTCCTGGATGGAAGAAAGGAGTTTATCTTGTGGGAAGAATATTTGGAATACAACCCTGTCACTTTTTCCCTTCTAGGGATTGCCCGAATTGTAGAGACCCATCAACCAATAGTGGAAACCTATTATGGCCCAGGGAGACTTTATACCCTGATAAAATATCTGCAGGTGGAATGTGACAGCCAGGTGGAGAAGGTGGTAGACAAGTTCATCAAGCAGAGGGACTACCACCAGCAGGTGAGCAGGGGAGGCTTATAGGTGGTTTAGTAGCAGCATTAGCGAGCAACACTGAATAGAATAAATTAGGGAGGGGAGTGAAAAAAGGTGCAGCTAGGAGAAAAATGGCAAATGCAGACTGGCCTGCTTCTTGCCTCTCACCAGCTACTTTGGACTTGAGGTGTTGTCAAGTTAATGATGGCCTCAGTACATGACTGAGAAGGAAATAGAAAGGGCTTCCTAAAAGGAACACAACAGAAACGTTAGACCACTTCTCTATCACAAAATGTACAAGAGTGCCTTCTAGTGATTTAATGGAATTTTACTTCTTAAGGTCCTATTCAGTGTTAAGTAATTTGTCTCAGATTTCTCCTTCATTCCTTAAGTGCTAAAGGTGTAACATTTGCTTTTTTAGAGCTTTGTTTCTCCATTCCTTTGAGCAGATAAAGTAGGAGTAGGACTTAGAAATAGGAGTAGCCCCATACAATTTTATTTCTAGAACTCTGGGAGACTCTAGACAGTAGTCCATTGGAACAGCACTAGCATCACTTTTAAGTGCGATAACAGAGGTGAATGTTAGCGTTATAAATCACAAGGAAGTCTTTGGCTCCTCATCCTGAGAGCCTACTTTTGGCTTGTCTGTTAAACAAACTAAACCTAAACATACTTATGCCAGAAGTTTGGAGTGACCAGCGAGGGGCAGAAAGAAGGAGGGAGGGGAAGAGCATTCTCATTTCTGTGGTATATTGCAGTTCCGGCATGTCCAGAGCAACTTGATGAGAAACTCTACATCAGAAAAAATAGAACCAAGGTAATGCGCTTTTCTTCAGCCCATAGGAGTTTGAATTGGTAATCAAGTATCATTCAGAGACTGCTCTCTTACAATGTGGTTTATGTTTTAAAAATACTTTATCTATGACTTTTTAAAATTTTTTTGCGGTATACGGGCCTCTCACTGCTGTGGCCTCTCCCGTTGCGGAGCACAGGCTCCGGATGCACAGGCTCAGCGGCCATGGCTCACGGGCCCAGCTGCTCTGCGGCATGTGGGATCTTCCTGGACCGAGGCGCGAATCCGTGTCCCCTGCATCGGCAGGCGGACTCTCAACCACTGCGCCACCAGGGAAGCCCTATGACTCTTTTTTTAAATGGAATATAGCATACAAACAAAAGCATATGTATAACATATTTGTGTTTTGTAAAGAATGCTAGATCATTACCAATACTTTTGAACTCCCCAAAGTGACTCTCCTCCCCCAAAAGTAACTACTATCCTAAAATTTTTAACTTTTACTTTTTTCTAATAAAAGTAACATATGCTTATTAAAAGAAATGCCAAACATAAAAGTGTATTTATTCAATCAGTAAATTTTTACTCTATACTTATTACGTGCCAGGCACTGGTCCTTGGTACTGGGGATATGTCAGAAAGCAAAGTGAACAAAACAGACATAATTCTTTCTTTGTGGCATTTATGGTCTATAAAGTAGACAATAATAGCTAACATGTATATGGTGTGTACTGTTTGCCAGACATTGTTCTAAACACTTAACCAATATTAAATCATTTAATCTAGGGTTTCTCAGCTTCCATACTATTGGCATTTTGGCTGGGTAATTTTTTTGTTGTGGAGAACTACCTGTGCATTGTAAAATGTTTAGCAGCATCCCTGGCCTCAACCCACTAGATGCTGGTAGCGTGATATCACCAGACATTGCCGAATGTACCCCAGGAGGTAAAGTCGCCCCCAGTTAAGATCACTGATTTAATCCATAAACACTTTTTACAGATGAGGAAACTGAAGCCTGGAGAGGTTAAGTGACTTGCCCAAGGTTGTTCAACTAGAAAGTGGCAGAGCCAGGAATAGAATCCAAGCAGTCTGAGTCTAGAGTTGGTGCTGTTAACCATTACAACATACTGAGCATAGACTACAGGAAAGCATGTAATAAAGGGATGTAACCTAAGCTGATGAAGTTCAAGAAAAAAAATCATGAGGAAATGACCTTAGATATGAGACTTTAAGAGTAAATAGGGGGACCCCCTGGTGGCGCAGTGGTTAAGACTCCATGCTCCCAATGCAGAGGGCAGGGGTTCCATCCCTGGTTGGGTTCCATCCCTAAGATCCTGCATGCCGCGCAGCACGGAAAGAGTAAATAGCGTAAGAGGTGAAATGTGTAACATGTAGAGCAGGGAAAGCACGTGTAAAGACCCTGTGTATTTGAAAAACCCAAAGAAGGCCAGTATAGCTGAAGTGCAGAGAGTTGGCAAGAGCCTGCTATGAGATGAACCTGGTGAGGTTGTTAGAGTCAGGGTATTCAGTGTCTTGTATCCTAAGAGCTATGGAAATCATGTGATTACGGTATGACCAGATTTATGTTTTGAAAAGATTTCTTGGACTTCAGTGTGGAAAATGAGTTAATTTTTTCTATAATGTGAGGGAGGGGATCAACTTCATTCTTGGTAATGTGGATCTTTGTTATCCCAGCACAATTGAGAAGACTACTCTTTCTTCATTGAATTGTCTTAGCATTCTGGTTGGAAATCTGTTGACCATAAATGTCAAGATTTCTGGACTGTTAGTTAATCTGTATGTCTATTCTTATGCCAGTAAAACCACACTGTCTTGTTTGCTGTAGCTTTGTAGTAAGTTTTAAAATTGCAAAGTGTGAGTCTTCCAAGTCCTTACTTTTCCAAGATTGTTTTGGCTATTCATCTGGATAGATGAATGGGTGTGAGACACAGTTTAAGGATGTACCCTAAAAAATCCCAGCACAGCTACATGAGGACTTAGGGAGGTGTGATTTCTTTCCCATGAAGCATCGATCATTTTTACTAATAGATCATTTTAAACCACTAACAAAAATATGTCTCCCAATCTCTTATTTAGCCCTGGCAGGATTTTAGGGGGTGAATAGTTCAGGTGAAACATGCAAATGGAATATGTGGTTGACAGCTGTCACTGATTATAATTGGACCAGCAGAGCCAGGAAGTCCATCGGGCAGAGCTGACCCTTCTGGGCCCAGGGGGAAGGGGAGTTTGGGACTATGTTTTCCCTGTAGCTCTTATATCTGAAGGAATCCAGTGTCCTGCTTATTCTTTCTGCTCCATGTGTCTCAGGGAACTGGATCCTATCCTGACTGAGGTCACCCTGATGAATGCCCGCAGTGAGCTGTACTTACGCTTCCTCAGGAAAAGAATCAGCTCAGATTTTGAAGTGGGGGACTCCATGGCCTCAGAAGAAGTAAAACAAGGTAAAGGCATTTCCCATGTTCTCTGGGATGGGTTGGGGTATAGTTGGCTCTGTTTTGTAATACTTAAGTCACAGATCTTTTAATAAGGAAATAATTGGGGCTTATTAGTTTGTGGGGGGGTCTGTGGACAAATTGACTCCCAGGAGGAAATCTAGACTTCCCAGATTTTAGAATTGGACTGGCTCTTTGAGGCCATCTAATCATTTTACAGATGAGGAAAGCTAAAGGCAAGAGTGGTTCAATGATTTTCCTCTGCTCTTTTCCCCACACTATGCTTCCTCACCAGCTCAGATTTAGGGATTGGTGTTTAAGTAGGTGATATGTGCACAAGATAGATAGGTAGGTAGATAGAACGAAAAAATATACATAATTTCATGAGGGAACTTAAAGGAGTGATAGAAATATTCTAAAACTGGATTGTGGCTATTGTTACAAAACTCTATAGAACTACCAAAAAAAAATCATTGAATTGTACATGTACAGTGGGTGAATTTTATGGTATATAAATTATACCTCAATGGAGTACTGAGGTATAATATTGAGAAAAGAATATGTAGTATAAAGAGTATATAAAAAGAGTACATGGTATAAAGAAAGCCTTTCACTCCCTCCCTCAGTCTCCCAGTTCCTCCAGTCACAATTTTGGAAGGGATAAATATGTTGAATAAAAAGGTGTGCCATGGTCCTATTTCATGGACAAATTGACTCTCCACGTTTTTAAGAAGACCATTTAATTCCTACTGGTTGAGTATAGGCAGGATTCCCTGAACTGGAGACCTGAAACTGACCCAACATCTGTGGCATTCTGCATGGCTTGTATCAATAATACACGGCAAGGAAATTATTTATATGACCCAGGTGGGTTTTTTTTTTTTTTTTGCCACGCCGCGTGACTTGCGGGATCTTAGTTCCCCGACCAGGGATCGAACTCATGCCCCCTGAAGTGGAAGCACGGAGTCCTAACCACTGAATCACCAGGGAATTCCCTGAATTGGTGTTTAAAGGAGGATTCATGCTCATTTAGAGTTTGGTGCTTATTGCTGTTATAATAATAACCATGTATGTTTAGAGTTGCACTGTTTAATACAGAATCCACAAGCCATTTAATTAAAATTAAATAAAATTTAAAATTCCGTTCCTCTATCATATTAAGCACATTTCAAGTACTTAATAGTGGTACCATATTAGACAACAGATATAGAACATCTCCGTCATCACAGAAAATTCTGTTGGATAGCACTGGTTAGAGAATGAAATGGTCTGTACCCAATATATTTTAGTCTTTGGCTTTGGAAGCTTATGTCTTTTGAGTCTTACCAGTTAATTCTAAGGAAATAATGGAAAAGAAGTAAAAATTTCTTTGTACAATAACATTAACTAAAATCTCCAATGACTATGATTTTCAGTTATCTCTAATAATGGCAAAATGTTTGGAAATAACCCAGGTGTCTAAAAACAGACCATCTACATGATAAGATATCACAGCCATTAAAAATAAGTAAGCTAAAAAGAAGAACTAAGCCATGTAGAAACATTGAAATATTTGTGATATAATTTTTAAGCAGAATACAAAATTTTATTGGTACTGTGATTATAACCATGTAAATCATGTACAGATTTGGAACAGAGACTAAAAAGGGACCTGAAAAAAATGATCCATTTCCCTTGGGGAAGAAGAGTGAGTATTCCTTTCTTGGTTGTCTCCTAGAGCACCAGAAGTCCCTGGACAAACTCCTCAATAACTGCCTACTGAGCTGCACCATGCAGGAGCTAATTGGTCTATATATTACCATGGAGGAATACTTCATGAGGGAGACTGTCAACAAGGTAGGAGAGAGGACACATCCCTGGGAATTGGGGCTTCCTGTCCAAGAAGCCAGGCTGAAGGGAAAGGCCGAGGCATGTCCTAGTTCTTGGTCCTACTTTGAGAATACCCTGCATGCAGACTGAGTGTACTGCTTTGAATAGTTAGAGGGCATCTTTGGAGTGATCAGGCTCTTTGTGGACCCAACTGGGACTTCTTTCCCAAGGATCACAAAAGAACACCTCAGCTCCTCAGGGAACCTACCTGTTCCCTGCCTCTCTGGAGGTATGTGAGTGAGGAGCCTTGGGAAAGAAGGGCCTTGCCTGGTGTCTTACAACCTACATAACAGATGTTCCCAAGGCAAACGCCCTAAATACTTCATTTCCTAACGTGGTGATTAGTAGGGAAGTGAGCTATTTTGGCAAGGAAGAACCACACCAAGCTGTGACCAGAATAAGCTATGTTGGGAAAAACACGGACAAGGTACAGAAAAGGGAGCAGAGCCAGGGCCTATTCCAGAACCATCTAGAACCGTGACATACAGAACTGGGGCCCTCATTGGATACTTTGCCTTTTGTGTAGGCTGTGGCTCTGGACACCTATGAGAAGGGCCAGTTGACATCCAGCATGGTGGATGATGTCTTCTACATTGTTAAGAAGTGCATTGGGCGGGCTCTGTCTAGCTCCAGCATCGACTGTCTCTGTGCCATGATCAACCTCGCCACCACAGAGCTGGAGTCTGACTTCAGGTACAGTTAACACCCTTTCTGCTTTCTAGGAGGCAGAAAGGTCCTAGTTGTGGTTGCTTCCTGAGGCCCATTTTGTTTCTTCCTTTTTTTCCTTATGATTGTAGTTCAGTTCTATACAGGATATAAGCTCCCATCCGTAGCACAACATCCTTGACTCCAGGCAGTTGTACAGCAACCAGATATGTTATAGGCCAAAACTGTGTTCCCTGGACTGGATTGGAGGAGTTATTGGCCCTCAGACCTAGGAAAGAGACCAGGCAGCTCAGATGAGGGCAGTAGTTGTAATTTTAACAATGATAATTACCACTGCTACAGACCAGGCACTGTGCTAACTTCCTGCTCCTGTTCGGTCCTAATAGCGACCCTATGAGGTAGGAACCATTTAGCTCTCTTTTGTAAATGAGGAAACAGGCTCAGGGAGATCACACATCTCATAAATGGTAGAATATGGAGTAGAGTGTGACATTCAAAACCTATTCTCTCAACTCTTACACGGTACTGCCTTTCACTAAGCTGTACTGCCTTCTCTTGAGTATTTTGGAGCTCAGTGGCGTTAAGTGAAAGCCTCATAGGGAGTAAAGAGTTGGCCAGTCTCCTCTGTATCCTTTCATATCAGTGCCTTTGAGAGGGTGTTGGCCTCTCATACCCTGGCTGCTAAGCGTCTCGTGTGGTGATCTCAAGGATTGGTTATTCCCTGGAAAGAGCAACTTATGCTTCTGGGTCAGGGTAGTGAGCCCTTTGGTGATGCTGAACTGGAGGCCAGGTTGAGTGCTGTCAATCCTCATATGCCAATCTGCCCCCCAGGGACGTTCTGTGTAACAAGCTGCGGATGGGCTTCCCAGCCACCACCTTTCAGGACATCCAGCGTGGGGTGACAAGTGCCGTGAACATCATGCATAGCAGCCTCCAGCAGGGCAAATTTGACACTAAAGGCATCGAGAGTACTGACGAGGCCAAGCTGTCCTTCCTGGTAGGTAGCCCCACAGGTTGTGAGCTGCTCAATTTATCTCAAGGGGTTGAACTGTGACCTCTAAGCCACAGTATAACAAGCCTTCAACTGGAGGCTTTTCCTCCAGTATCTATATACAAGGAAAACTCCTCCTTTAAGGAAAGCTCCTCCTAGAAGGTTGTGAAACCATTTCTTACCCAGGGACCTATTTCAGAGCAGCCCGAGCCAGGACATGCACTGCACTGTTCCCTGCCTGGAAGGCTAGGCGCCTCAGCTCTCCCCAGCACTTGTTCCCAAGAGCACTACCCAGCTGCTGAGGGGCTCCACTGAGTATCAAGCTTGGATTACATCTGTGCCAGGCCCCCAGACTACTTCCCTGAGGACATCCCACAACATGGGTTGGGGCTGACCCGTTAGGCCTACCAAACTGCTTTTCTAGCGTACTTCTCAGGCTCTCAGCTTCCTCAGAAAGGTGACCTTCTTAAAGTCCTGCTACACAGAACAGCAGCAGTCTTACCATTGTGTGACAGCTGGGGAAGGAGAATCGTGGAAGGACGAAGGGATTTATACAGGGTAACAACTAATTTGTGATGAGCCAGAAAGAATGCAGATGAGCCCTGGGCCTGTGATCAGGCATTTGTGGCACATGGTGTCTTTTCATGTGTGGGTACAGCACCGTCAGAGGTCATTCTTCTCCACCCCCACACTGGCCAGGCTCTGAGTCTGCTTGGCTTCTGGGGTTCAGAGACCTGACGGAAGCATCCAACAGCAGAGCTCTCAGTCAACAGTCCACAGATGGGGTCTCTGAACACCTGGGGGTAGGATGCAAAAATGTATACACTTTTTTTTTCTAGAAGCAAGGTCCTTAGCTTTTATCATTCTTTTTTTTTTTTTTTTTTTTTTTTTTTTTTTTTTTTGCGGTACGCGGGCCTCTCCTGTTGCGGAGCACAGGCTGCGGACGCGCAGGCTCAGCGGCCACGGCTCACGGGCACAGCCGCTCCGCGGCATGTGGGATCTTCCCGGACTGGGGCACGAACCCGTGTCCCCTGCATCGGCAGGCGGACTCTCAACCACTGCGCCACCAGGGAAGCCCCAGCTTTTATCATTCTTAAAGAGGCCTATAACACCAAAAGAGTTAAGATGTTGCTTTCAGAGACAGAAGCCTAAACATGCTAATATCTACTTTGCCCCTATGCAGGGGAGCCCACAGTAACTAGTCCTCAGATCCAATGAAGTCTATTTAGGAAACCTTACTTTCTCCTTGTCATTGAAAATATCTTCCCTGAGCATGGGTTCTATCTTTTTAGGATGCCATGGTTGATGCCAAAAAAGAGGATGAACTCCAAGAAGCTATTGCCTCTGAAATATAGTACCTTTGGAGAACTTTGCCAAAATTTCTGGCAACCAACTTCATATGATCATGAACTGACTTAAATTTTTCATTTTGTTTGCTTTCTATTTCATTTTTTATAGAACTTATTTTCATTCTTTCATTTCTCTGTTCAGAAATGACTCCTTGCTACCTACCATATCAAAACTAGACATCTTTGCCTGACAGTTTGTTGAAGGCCTCCAGAATCTGATCCATCCTGTCACTCTAGTCCTATTTTCCATCCCTTGGCTCCACGAGTCCCCAGTAGGCTGGCTGCTGTGTGTTCACACATTCGCTGCTCCCATTCAGACAGCTTCATTGTTTGAGGGCCCAGAAGATAAGGCCAACAAGAAAAGGTGATGCTAAATGCTTGGTGACAGTTTTCTGGTTTTCCTGATGCCAAGTACTTAAAATGTCATCACTCCCAGTGTAGGACCTATTTCTTATGTCACCTTGATTCATTTGGCTGTCAAGATGAATTCCCCAACAGTGCTGATGTATCGCTAGCATGAGCTAGCGATAAGCCCAGTGAATCCATGCTTACAAGTACTGTCAGTACAAGGAAACTTTGACATCAAAGTTTTTGGTATTTGAAATCAATACCATTTGAACTCAAATCCATTTTTCCCTCATGACAGATTTTACTTATGCCCTCAAGTGCCTTGGAAACATTTATGTTGTGGCCTTCATCCTTGAGCTGTCATGACAGTGCAGTTATTTCTCTGGAAGCTTGCGATGTTAGCAGCCTTGTGCTGTGGCATGCTAATGAAAGACCTCAATTCTCATCCGTCCACCATGCAAGTGGTCTTAGCAGCATTGTCAGCAGCGTGATCTTGCAGTATTAGCTGCAGGACACTGACAAGGGCAGTATTTTTGTGGAAGACAGGAGGGACATCCTAATCTCAATCCCTGGGGTTATGGGATTCTTCTTTCACCCTGAAATCCTGAAGCTTCTGACTTATCTCTTGAAATACTAGCCCCTCCGTACCTCACCTCGGCCTTCCTGGTCATGGCACCAGAACACCAGTTCAAAGGCAATGTGATCTTCTCAAACTCTAATTTCTCCTACACAAGGCCTCTAAATTAGTATTCCCAAACCAGAGCTGTGCTCGTGTGGCATTCACCCGCTTTAAATAATCGTCAGTGCCACTCCGTTGTCCACAGGACAGCATAGCTCCCAATTCCCAGTCTGACTTCACCCATCTCTGCAGCTCCACCTCTTGCCATTTCCCTGTACATGTCTGTGCACTGACTCTCCTGGTCCCCAAATACCTTTTTGGATTTTATGCTACTCTGCATTTGCTTATGTTATCCTTTCTCCAGAAGATAGTCATTCACTCATTCAGTCATTCAACAAATATTTATTGAGAAACTTCTATATATCAGGCACTGTTCTAGGTTTTTGAGCTGCACTGCCCAGTATGGTGTGGCTATTTAAATTTAATTTTAAACTAAAAATCCAGCTCCTGAGTTGCACCAGCCACATTTCAAGTGCTCAGTAGCAACACATGGCTATTGCTACTGTACTGGACAGTTCAGATTTAGAATACTGCCATCATCAAGAAAGTTCTCTTGGACGGTGCTATGCTAGAGATACAGCTGTAGAGAAGACAGACTAGATCCCTGCCTTCTGGAGCTCTCATCCTAGTGGGAAAGGGAAACAAACAAACAAGACAATATCAGATAATCCTAAGTACCATTAAGATAATATCAAACAGGAGACTGGACTAGAGGAGGCCGATGGGGGTGGAGAAATGTACTCACCCTCCTCTCCTATCAGGATTATGTTCCAGCCTTTTAAGTTCCACTCAGTTACCTACTCTACCATGGAGTTTCCTAGAATGCCTCAGACCAAAACATTGTGTCTTTGCTCTAAATGACCATAGCAGTTTTTACCTTAATTGTCACTTTTGTCACATGCTGCTTTTTATGATTGGTGTTTCTGCACCAAACTCATAAGGCCATTGAGTTATGAAGGAAGGAGCCCTTGGCCTAGAGTGGGGAGACCTAAATTCTAATCCTGGCTCTAATCCTGTCACTCTTTGAATTGCTGTCCTCCTACCCTGCTTTATTTTTCCTCATGGCATTTATCACTACCTGACACTTATTTATCGACTTCCCTTCTGGAATGTAAACTCTGCGAGGGGATGGATTTTGTCTGTTAACTGCTTTCTTCCCAGTACCTAGAACAGTGCCTGGCACATAGTGGGCACTTTAAATATTTGCTGAATCAAAAGTTGACTGACCTTGGTGAATTATTTCACCTTCTTAGGAGTCATGTTTCCACCTGTGAGCTGGCTTGATAATACAGTTGACTCTTGAACAACACAGGTTTGAACTGCACAGGTCCACTTATACGTGGATTCTTTTCAATGGTAAAATACTACAGTACTACACAATTCACAGTTGGTTGAATCTACAGGTGCAGATACGGAGGGCCAACTCTAAGTTACGTGCTGATTTTCGACCGCATTCCTAACCCCTGCGTTGTTCAAGGGTCAACTATACTTGTTTTGAAGAAGGTATTCAACAGAGCCAAAGAACTAATGATGAGAAAATGCCTCATAGGTGGTAGGCTCTCAGGAAGCATTTCTTTAATCAATGTCAGCTGTTGCATCACTGACCTGGGCTTGGAGGTTTGGAGCCCAAGGACTTCTCCCAGACTTGCATGCCTAAACATGGAACAAAAAGACCTGAAACCTTGGGTCACTACCTCTGAGGTCAGATGGCTTCGCTGCCTTTGTGTCAAGCCCAGGAGAAAGGGCGAGCCTGGTTCACCATTCTGCCCACTGAGACCTGAGCCCACTGCCTGATGACACTAGTGTGGGTGGTCCTTAGCGCCCCCCACCCCCACCCTGAGCCTCAGGAGTGCAGCTGTCAGCCAGTCTGGCCTTGGAGTGGGTACAAATAATAGTGATCAGGAAGTCACATTCTTCTGTCCTTGTCTCCCAGGTGACCCTGAACAACGTGGAAGTCTGCAGTGAAAACATCTCCACTTTGAAGAAGACACTGGAGGTACAGTGGAAATTGCCTATCAGCTTTCAGTGGCTGTAGCCTCCCCAGACCTCCTTTTGAGAGTGAGCCCTGTGCACTCCTCCTAGTGGGAGCTATGGCATTCCCTGGCATTGAGCCAGCTCTTCTTCAGAGCATTTGAGGGGATTCATTAGTGAATGACATGGTAGCAGGACATCTCTGAACTATGGGGAGAGCTCTGACCCATGAGTTAGGAGATCAGAATTCAAATTAGCTCTTCCAGCACATACTTGGCATGGGACCTTGGACAAATCCCTTACCTCCCTGAGCTTCAGTTCTCTCATCTGTGAAACAAGATACAGATCTCCATGGTGCCCTGCTTTGGGTTTGTTGCTTGGCCCCATAAAAAAACAGGATTGAAAGCACTTTATAAAAGTGATAAAGCCGGGCTTCCCTGGTGGCGCAGTGGTTGAGCGTCTGCCTGCTGATGCAGGGAACACGGGTTCGTGCCCCGGTCTGGGAAGATCCCACATGCCGCGGAGCGGCTGGGCCCGTGAGCCATGGCCACTGAGCCTGCGCGTCCGGAGCCTGTGCTCTGCAACAGGAGAGGCCACAGCAGTGAGAGGCCCGCGTACCGCAAAAAAAAAAAGTGATAAAGCCCTCTATAAATTTTGAGATTAAGATGATATGGGGGGAATTCCCTGGCTGTCCAACGGTTAGGGCTCTGTGCTTTCACTGCCAACGGCGCAGGTTCAATCCCTGGTCAAGGAACTAAGATCCTGCAAGCTGCGTGGCGTGACCGGAAAAAAAAAAAATGATGATATAGGGTTCACTTAACCCTATACAGAACCAGTTGCTGTTGTCATTTTTTTTTTTTTTTTTTTTCAGTACGCGGGCCTCTCACTGTTGTGGCCTCTCCTGTTGCGGAGCACAGGCTCTGGACGCACAGGCTCAGCGGCCGTGGCTCACGGGCCCAGCCGCTCTGCGGCATGTGGGGTCCTCCCAGACCGGGGTACGAACCCGTGTCC
Organism: Leucopleurus acutus; assembly: GCF_964270905.1. Taxonomy (NCBI): domain Eukaryota; kingdom Metazoa; phylum Chordata; class Mammalia; order Artiodactyla; family Delphinidae; genus Leucopleurus; species Leucopleurus acutus. The sequence goes on along the minus strand of NC_139162.1, from coordinate 13,463,375 downwards.
CCTGCATCGGCAGGCGGACTCCCAACCACTGCGCCACCATGGAAGCCCTGTTGTCATTTTTTTAAGGAAGGCCATATAACAGTGGAAATTGCTTGGGCTTGGAAGTCACATACCCCTGAGTTCAAGTCCCCACTTGACCACTGACCAGTTGTGTGGCCTGAAGCAAGTTCTCTAACCTCCCTGAGCCTCAGTTTCCTCTTTTGTATACAGGGGTAATGCTCTCTGCCCCACAGGTTTGTTGTGAGAATTGAACAAGAATATAAAGCACCTGGTACATGAGTGGCATGCAGTGGTAGTTAATGATTGTATTAGTAGTTATACATAACATCATGGAGCAATCACTTTGTTAAGTATTAGAAAACGAAGAGCCCAGCTCTCCATCACTCCCCAATTCTGCCTCTGGGAGAAGAGGGAAGCCAGAGTCCTGCCTCCCCAGCGGACACTCATACCAGGGAAGATGCTTGGCTACAGAAGCATGGGGCTCAGTGCCGAGGCTGGTGCTGAGTGTTGGCTTTAGGGCTGGGCGGACTGAGGAGGCCGGGAGCCCGCACGTGAGAAGAGGGCCTAGTTGCTGACCGGGTTCCTGAGGGAGGCTCGGAGAGAGCAGTCAGGTGGGAGTTTACAGTGTAAACTGGACCAGATTAGGAATTCACCCCCAAAAAAGGCCTTAAAATGGAATAAAATAAGAGCAATATTCACTAACTACCAGCAGTGTAGTGTCTCTCACGTTATAAGTGTTCAACAAGGTAGTTGTTGTTTTTAAGTCATGGCACGTTAGACTGTATTCCAGATTTTTTCCTTAATGTTAATTACTCTGTTGGATTTTGAAGTAAATTTTTGGGAAATGTTAGGAATTCAGAACTGAGCCAGCAGAATTAGCCAAGTGAATGAAAAGAAGGGTAACAAAGAGCTGGAAAAACAATTCCCATAAATCACCCCTCCCCCTTAGATTTGCATTTCACATGTATTCTTTCTCAACCCCGTCAGCAGTCCTTTGAGATAGGCAGGTCAGATGGTGTGACATCCGTTTAACAGATGAGGTTAAAAGGCTAGTTAAAGATAGTAAGTATTGGAGCTGCAACAGGGACCAAGGACCTCTCCCGGCTAGATCAGCCCCTTTGCAGCTCTTCCTCACAGCTGCTCCTACTGTAGCCAAAATGGCACCAACTGTTAGGAGGCTATAGGAAATGCAGGCAGCTTCTGCCAACCCAAAGCAGCTCCCCCTGTGGCATTCTCTGCAGCTAGACCTTAGTGTGGGATTAGGAACAGGTGCCCTGGAGCCATAATTCCCAGCTTGAATCCCAGCTTCACGACTTACTGCTGTGTGGCTTTAGGCAAGTTATTAATTTCCCTGTGCCTTAGTTTCCTCATCTATACAGTAGGGATAATAATAGTGCCTACTCCATAAGAAAGGTACTTTAATTAATAAAAGTAAAATGCTTAAAACTGGGGCCCTGGCACAGAGTAAACACTTAAATCTTACCTATGGTCATGACAATATCCCCTGGGCAGCCAGACCAAATTATTTACAAAGCAGATCCTATTACAATAGCTAGTGTCTCCTTAGTGCCTACTACGTTCCAAGCACTGGGCTAAGCACTTTGTGCATCATCTCATCCAACTCTCAAAACCACCATGGGAGCAGGAATGTGTTCCCACTTTATGGCCAAGGAAATTAAAGCTCAGAAGCTTTAAATCACTTGACCAAGGTCGCTCAACTAATACATGGCTGAGCCAGGATTTGAAGCCAGGAATGCCTGACTCTAAAGGTGTGAAAAACTTCTGATATTTGTGTTTCTTACTCACACCCCCTGACACCAATACCCTCATATTACAAAGAGGGAAGTGGGAGTCAAATGACTAGCCACGGGATCAAATCCAGGTTTCCTGAGACCCAGCCAGGGTTCTTGCCTCGGATTGACCAGAGCTGCTCCCAGAGAAGGCTGGAATAGGAGAAATGGCTGGTTTCATGTTGGCCTCTTCGCCCTCCTCACACGCCCATGGCCCAGGCATGCTACGAAGCCTGATGGCTGGGTGTTTTCCCCTAGAGTGACTGCACCAAGCTGTTCAACCAAGGCATTGGAGGGGAGCAGGCCCAGGCCAAGTTTGACAGCTGCCTTTCTGACTTGGTTGCCGTGTCTAACAAATTCCGAGACCTCTTGCAGGTAAGCCCCAGGTTCAACTGCTGCCTGAATCCTGGGCCTGTGTCTTGCTCTGAGAATATTGTCACTGGCTTATCATGGGCTTCATGCATATAAGAAAATGGGAGGCGGGGAAGAGGAGGCACCAGGGAGCAGAGTACAAGCCACTGAACTTGTGCGAGTCCCTTGAAGACTAAAGGTTTTTCAGCAGTGCAGCTGTCACGTTGACAAGATGGCATTCTGGTCCTCTAGAATCTCCACAGTGCCAGGAGCCCTCAGAAGGGTCCTCAGAGGAAATTGAACCATGTGGGTACTGAGATCTGCTTGGCCTTAGCCGAAGGTGCTGCCTAGTACCAGGCACTCAGAAATCTCTTCTTTCTAGAGTTTAACAGACCAACCCCATGGTCTCATCTCTGGCCTGGACCTGAATCAGAATATATCTGGAAAGGAACAAGTTGTTCCTTGAGTCTTTGATTAGCATTATTTCTGTTAGACTTCAGACAGGGCCTGCAGAAAAGCCTCATGGCTGGAAGGATGCCCTGACAGTCAAAGGATGGGTAGAGCAGGAGAAAGGGAAGGGATGGAGGCATGTGCCTTCTGTGTCTGATGCATCTTTGCCTTGTCCTACAGGAAGGGCTGATGGAGCTAAACAGCACAGCCATCAAGCCGCAGGTGCAGCCTTGGATCAACACCTTTCTCTCTGTTTCCCACAACATCGAGGAGGTCAGCCTGACCACGGACGGCCACAAAGCCCAGGATTATCCCTCATTCCCCGGCCCACAGCTGGAGTGCAGTGGAGCTGTCTGAACAGACTAGACCTTACATATTTCTCAGGCCCACTTCCCCTGTGCTCGAAGGCTAGGTTCGTCCCAGAAACAGGTGGTTCCTCCCAGAAACAGGTTGTTCCTGCAGTCAGAGGGCTCCGAAAGACACCTAAAGGGAGTTTGCCTTGACCTGACGCATTCTCATTTATTGAGGCTCTTTTTGCCCCACATCTTATAGACTTGGGACCTCCCTCCCTCCCTCTTTCTCTCCCTCTCTCTCTCCCTCCCTCTCTCCCTCCCTCTCCGCATTGAGTCGTCATTGCTGTGCGTGCGCTTTCTCTAGTTGCAGTGAGCAGGGGCTACTCTTTGTTGCGGTGCGTGGGCTCTAGGCGCACAGGCTTCAGTAGCTGTGGCACGCGGGTTCAGTAGTTGTGGCTCGCGGGCTCTAGAGCGCGGGCTCTAGAGCGCAGGCTCAGTAGTTGTGGCGCACGGGCTTAGTTGCTCTGCAGCATGTGGGATCTTCCCAGACCAGGGCTCAAACCCGTGTCTCCTGCATTGGCAGGTGGATTCTTAACCACCACACCACCAGGGAAGCCCCTCTAGCCTAATCTTTTCATTCCTGTATAACATGAGATACAAGAGGGGATAAACTGCCAGGAGCTTTGCCATATTGCGTGGGCCACTGCTGCAGCCCGGGGCTGTTTGCTGGTCAGAAGTGTGATGCAGAAACAGCAGCAGTTTCTGCCAGCCTGATTTTAAGCTGATTTTAGGCTGGATGAGTTATAAGCTACAAGGGTGGGGGTGAATGGTCCTTCTTGGAGACGCCCCTGTTGACCCACCTTGCTTCCTGATAATAGGAAGAATTCAATGACTATGAGGCCAATGACCCTTGGGTACAACAGTTCATCCTTAATCTGGAGCAGCAAATGGCAGAGTTCAAGGTGAGCAGGGGCTCTTGGGACCAGCCTATAGAATTACCCACCTCTGCCCCAGTCAGCAGCCTGAGGCTTCTCATCACACTCCTGCTGGGAACCCAGGAAGCTCTTCCGAGCCCCAGGCCATAGAAATACTCCCACAGGAGAAAGACTCCTGGGAGGCAGAGGGGTGAGTTGGGACTCCCGCTGATGCCTAACCTGTTTGCAGGCCAGCCTGTCCCCAGTCATCTACGACAGCCTGACCAGCCTCATGACCAGCCTTGTCGCAGTCGAGTTGGAGAAAGTGGTGCTGAAGTCCACCTTCAACCGGGTAATGTCAAGGAGGCACAGGCCCCCCCGCTCTGTTGCTTTCCCTCTAAGGAAGACAAGTCCATCCCCTCTGTCTGCCCAGGCCCTGCATATCTAGGCTCAGTCCTGCCCTGAGGCAGTGGGGCCAGCTGAGGCACCATCTGAGGCCCAGCTGGCCTTGCAGCCCAGCACTGAGTGAAATTGGGGGCCAGTTCTGCTTGGCCAGAGGGCCAGACCTTAAACAGTGACTGGGCCCATGTTCCCTTGCAGCTGGGCGGTCTGCAGTTTGACAAGGAACTGAGGTCACTCATTGCCTACCTCACCACGGTGACCACCTGGACCATCCGAGACAAGTTTGCCCGGCTCTCCCAGATGGCCACAATCCTCAATCTGGAGCGGGTATGTAGGGCTCCCTTGGCCTAGCCAGGGAAAGGTGACTGGGAAGAGAGGCAGAGATAAAATTTGAATCCCTGCCACTCCCTCAAAACCAAGTCTCCACCAGCAACCCAGCCCTGCAGGCCACCTTCTTCCTGGGCACCCCTGCTCTGCCTCTGGTGGAGCCCAAGGCCTTCTCTCAAGATAGCCCCTCCTTGCTGACTCGTCTCCGTTCTTCCCCGTAGGTGACCGAGATCCTAGATTACTGGGGCGCGAACTCTGGCCCATTGACGTGGCGCCTCACTCCTGCTGAAGTACGCCAGGTGCTGGCTCTGCGCATAGACTTCCGCAGCGAGGACATCAAGAGGCTGCGCCTGTAGCTGCCAGGGTGACCCCACCTGGCCCATCACGCTTTGGGGCCCATTCCCTAAGTGGCCACAGCCCAGACTGTTCCACCGCTGGCAGCAGGGAAACAAGGCCCCGACGCAGTCCACTCTCTGTTCTCAGACCTGTCAGGGTGCTTTGGGAGACAGTCTCTCCCCACCAAGTGAGGTAGGTCCCCCTTGGCTCCTAATTAGGTGGGGAAGACAGGGCAGGCCAGTCTCCTGCACGGGTAGTCATTCTCTCGTCCTTGGACACTGCAGCAAATGGGCTGCCAGTCTTAAAGGACTTAGGTTTATCTAGGGACCTAAGGAATTAGGTTTATTCCGAGGAGAGGCTGTGATGTTTATGATCACCCTAAATAAAGATACTCCTTGAAGAGATGCCAGTGTGCTGTTTCCAGGAAGGACTGGATGCTACAGAGCAAGACAGGTCCATCAGTTGCACTGAAATGTGAAGGCAAAAGCCTAAATCCTCAGCCTCCTCGCACACCCAGAGAGGCACATGGCCACCACCAGGACCCACATGATAACAGGTACCTCATCCAATCCCGGACCCTCATCCCATCTCTTGGGCCCTCAGCACCAGAAGTTGGATCATCCCAGGGGCAGTTTCCCACAGTGCCAGGGGAAGTGGGAATTGCTCCCAGCAGGAACAAAAAAGATCTTTATGAGGACAACCTTGAAGAGCAGAGTGAATTTATTCCAAGAAGATTGCAGTCCTGAGAACTCACGGCCCACAGGCACATGGCAGAGTTGCTGGTTAAGGCCACGATTAGCAGTGACTTGCTGCAGGACTGCACTGGCTCTCTGCCACAGACACGAGTGTGGACCCTCATCCCTGTTCCCACTCCCCCATTAAGTCAGCTTGGGAGTGAGTGTGGAACAGGAAGTCTCTACTCAGGCAAAAGCCTGACCTCTAAGGAAGGCCACAGGAAATGCCTCAAAGGGCCTCTTCAGGGTCGGCCTTACCAAGGGAACCAAGCCATCTGCCAAGGCTGGTTGTCATCCCCTTCTTCCAGGCCCTCATGGAGAGTGAGAAGGCCAAGGCCCAAGCTGGGCCATCAGATTTGTAAAGGTCACAGTGGACGCTGAACCTAGGACCTTCCTGTGTCCAGATGGAGCAGACGCCAAGCCTAGGCCACTGTCAACCAGGAGGTCACAGTCCTGTTCCCAAGCACCATCTGTGCCTCACCAACTTTTAGAAAGGGCTGGGCCTGAGCTCAGGTTGGCTTCCTTTGGAAGCAGATTCACAAAGAAGTGGGTGAAGAGTAGAAGACTGAGCGCTCCCATGGGGGAAGGAAGGGAGGGCCTGCTATAGCTCCAGGCTTTCTCCTCTTGCAGAGGGACAAGCCTCATGAGAAGGGGCATCAGGCTGAGGTCTCAGTCCCCCAGCAGCTGCAGGCTCAGGCCCTGAGTGTCCACTTCTACCAGGTGGATGCTGTAGTTTCCGAGGCCCTAGGAGCAAAGGACAGGAGGTGCTTAGAGGGTTCTGGGTGGGTTTTAGGCTTTCAGGAGGCTGGACTGTGGCTGCAGGGCCAAGGGGACTTACACCTGTAGCCGCTGATTAGCTGGTGGGCCACAGGGAGGGCTCCTGTCCCGCGCCAGATACCATACCCCGACCACACCATACCTCAGTCTTGGCCAGCACAGCCTCCAGAGCCTCCTTTTGCCGTGGCTCCTTGGTCAATAGGTAGAGAAAGCCCCCGCCACCTGCCCCTGCCAGGCTCTGGCCATGCACGTGGGGGGCCAGGACATCCATCATACGCCGCACAGCCAAGGGCTCACAGCCTGGAGCCATGAGCTTCTTCTGCTCCCAGTATGATGTCAGGCACTGGCCCAGCAGAGGCAGGCTCCCTGGGGTGGGGGCAGAGAGGGGACTTGTGTGCCTGGGCCAGGATATTCACTCAGTGCCCCTCTGTAGACTGGATGGGGTGCCAAGAGGCACTTCTTAACCAGTGTCATAGTTAAGAACCTGGGTTCAGTACTCACTGGAAACAGGAGTGATAAAGCCCACCTCACGGGGTTGTTTGAGGACTAACGAGCACAGAGCAGTTGGCGTGGTACCCGGCACAGTGTTCACTGAACTGTGTAACCCGAATCAGCTCTGACTCCCTGGAACTCGGCTATGGAGCCAAGCCTCTTCCCCCATCTGCTTCCTGGTAGGTGGGGCTGGAGGCTTTCCCCAGGATGCAAGTATTGACCTGAGATGTGATTCCCACCTAAGTGTGGGACCCTGCAGAGGACAGAGGCTTCATACCTAGGGCTGGTGCCAAGTCTGCAAAGGCCCCGGGCCTCAGACCCACAGGCAACAGGCACTCACTCCTGGTGCCTGAGCTCCGGGGAAGAAGCGCCTTACCTTGGCGGAAGGCTTCAGCACACTCCTCGGTGTGCCGCACCAGGTTGTGGGCATTCTGCACAACGGCAGGCAGCCGGGCATACCAGCTCCTCAGCACGTCCTACAGGTGGGGCAGGAGGGGTGCAGTGAGGCTCAGCCTAGCTGAGCCGTGTCGCGTCCCTCCCTTCTGGGGCCAGGGCTCACCTGCAGCAGATTCCGGGCCAGACGGGTCTTGCCAGTGTACACCAGGAGCAGGTGGTCATTGAGCTTCTGGACAAAGCCCGCAGGCACAGTGATCTCTTCCACTTCCACCTTCAGCGGCAGCTGAGGCCGGGAGCGCCCCACCTTGATGCCAGGCATTAGGCCACCCACTTGGTCCTGCCAGCCACCTCCTGCGAGAGCCCGGGCCCCGTCACTGTTGGAGCCTATCTGGCCCAGCTTCCCTCTCCCAGTACAGGCTCCTGGCCTTGCATCCCTGGCAGGGACCAGTGTGGGAAGACAGCTTCCGCCCACAATTTCAGCTGGGCCAGGTGAGCTGTGCAGCTTCTGCCCCCGCCCTGGGAGCAAGTTGAGCCCAGCAATGGAAGGGGCTTCATTCTGAAGCCAAGCTTAGAATGCACAAGGCCTGAGTTTTGTTGCAGACCTAATGTGTACTTGGAATTGGGGTAAACCACATCAAAGGATTAAGACCTTATGCTAACCTTTCCCCCTAAGGAGGGATGACATAGGACTTCCCCTACACCTAACAGTCCCTGCACCCTGGCTTGCCTGATAAAGGGTGTTGATGGTGGAAATAAGCTTCTCAGCATTTCTTATCAAACTTAAAATAGCTTGTTCACATTTTGCTTTACTAATGAAAGGTATGGATCTCTTTTCTTCTTGCAGCTATATAAAAATGTCAAAACTTTAGATGATTCTGGGATAGGCCTTTGATATTTGGAGAAGGGCCTGCAAGGATTTCGAGTATAAAATGCAAATGGCAGGAGGCATCTGGAACTTTACAGCCAAAATGTGGTTAGTGTCAGGCCTGGAATGTCAAGAACTCCTTAATTGCACCCCTCTCCTTCGGAGCACGTAGCGTAGCTTGTAATTATACATTTATTGGAGTGGTTATTGATCAGTGTTTGTCTCCAATAGACCGTATAAGACTTTTGATGGCAGGGATGCTGTTTTTGCTCGTTTTATCCCCAGGGGCCAATACAGAGAGGGTATTCGATAAATAGTTGTCCTTTGACCAAATGAGAGATATGAACAGTGTACCTCAAAAGAAAACTAAAAAAGCTTCCCCATCTGCCCCTTTTGCTAATGACTACCTATTATGGGATGTGAGTCATTATAATGAAAGGAGGGAGCTAGGCTACAAAGTGGCCAGAGAAGATACCATAATCAGGCATCTATACATCTTTGTGGCAGTTTCTCTCCCAGTCATGCTGAAGATGAGGCCTGGCATCCTGAGGTGACCAGAGCACCCTAGAGCCAGACAAACCTCTGGCTGCTCTCCATTGTGCATGGATGCTAAGGGGCCACAGTGATGAGTAGGAGAAGCTAGTGACATTCTGTATGATCACAGCCATGGTGCTAGTGGTGACATTCTGTATGATCACAGCCATGCACTTGGTACCCCATCATGTGGTGGGGGAAGCGAGGGGCAAGTGGCCCTAGCCCAAGAGAGAGGCACGGTGCTGAAGAACAGACTGAAGGTCCTGTCCCCTAATCCAAACCCAGCCCTGCCCTGAGGGACAGCCCTGGGTAGGAACAGAGACATGAGGAATACCTAACACACATGAAAGGTGCAGCACAGACTCTTAACACTTAGTAGGTGCTCCTACATCAAGTCCTTTGAGGTAGAAACATTTCATTTTGAAAACCACCAGAGGGAGAGCGTCAGAGTGATAAGAGGGAAGTTCTAACCATTGTAAGGAGCAGCACAGTTCTGTCTGCAGGTCCAGGGAAGCCCCTGGAGGCCCCTGAAAAAGTTCCAGTGACCTCCCTCTGCCCTAGGGCAGGCCATACCTGTGGTAAGCACCTGCTCCAGATGCAGCACTGCGTGGATCAGGGCCTCCGTGCCCACCGCCCGGCCTGCGGCCCGCTGCAAGGCGGCCAGGGCAGCCCCCGCCAGGATGCTGCTGGTGCCTGCAGGGCACGGAGGAGAGTACCAGCCATGAAACAGCTCTGCCCAGCCCAATCCTGCCCCACCCCCTCCCTCTCCACTGGGGAGAGGCTGGGGAGAGGATTGGAGGCAAAGCTGAAAGGGGGAACGGAGTCGGTGAGCAGCAGGGAGACAGGGCCTGCTCACCAAGGCCAGAGCCATGGGGCAGCTCAGACCAGGTATGCAGCTCAAAGCCGCCCCCAAAGGTACACAGCAGCTGCTCACTCAGCGAGAGCTTGGAGTGGACACTCACGATCCCCGCACAGATGAAGGCCGCCTTCAACAGCGCCCCTGTGGAGTGAGCAGCATCCGGCAAGGAATTTGGTCTCCAGGGGTGGAAACAGACACCCCACCCATCTCAGCCTGGCCTGGGGCTCATCTAGGGGATAAAAGCCCAGCAGCAGTGCAGACCCCATCCCCAAGCCACAAAAGGTCCTCTGGGCTCCATAACACCAGCAAATGTGCCAGCTCTACCTCCTGTGCCTGGGCAGCGTAACGTCAGGGCTCCTCCACCAGACTGGCTCGCCCTCAGGCCAGGCACCCATGGCCTGCAGGGTCTCTCGGGTTCTGCCCCCGTCCCCCAGCTGGCTAGGTGTGCCATCCCCACCTGCGCAATTCACGGGTGCCCTGACCTGGGGCATGGGGCTGGCAGTAATCCTGCAGGTCATCCAGGCTCCCGCATACTATCTTCGTGGCCATCTTGTCCTGCCGAGGTCCCAATGCCAGCCACAGCTCGGGCTCTGGGATGCAGCGAGCCCTGGCCCCAATGGGCCGGCGGCCATTCACTCGCACAGCCAGGCCCAGCACTGCCCCACCAAGCTCATAGGCAAGGGGTGGCGTGTCACTCCAGCCCCCTGTGGCAATTGAACAAGACCAAGCTGGTCACGGGCTGCCAGCTCAGTTCTGGGGTGGCTACCCTCACCCCTACCACCCCCCCAAGGGGCTCACCAGAGAAGTCCACTCGAGCCGGGCACTCAGCCACCACCCACTGCCCAGGTGCTGGCAGCTCTACCGGCACCGAGGAGACAAAGTGCTGGGCTGACATCACAGCCTGGCGGATCAGGATCTGCCCAGCCCCCTCGTAGTGGCGGGCAGCTCGTACTAGTAAGGCTGGTCTGCCAGGAGGGAACAGAGAGATGGTGGCATGGAGCCCCAAGCTGGGGGCGGGCTGCTTGGGTTTGGGGACCGACTGCCCTAGGTGACCTGAGGACACTCCACCTCTCTCTGGGTTTCCACCTCCAAGGACGGCAGGGGGCTACTCCAAGGGTTTTGACATCATTAGCGCCCACCTGCTCAGCCACTTGTCCCGCTCCTCGGCAAGGGCCGCCACGCCCCGCGCCAGGTCTCCACACTCCAGGTACGAGAAGGGCCGCACCCACTCAGGGTTGGCAGCTGGCCCACTCCGTAAGCCTCCTTGGCCCTCTGCCATGCAGCCCAGGACATCCGCCACACAGGCCAGTGCCCGGGCTGCCACGCCAGGGTCTCCCACACCAGCTGCCACTGAGGGACCAGGAGTCAGTAGTAGCTGGGGAGGAGGCCTGCCCTCAATGCCCCCTGCCCTCAAGCACCCCAGACCTCTTCACTTTTGCCCAAGATGTATCCTTGCCTGGGAATACTCCCCACTCTTCTGCCTGGCGAAGTTCTCATCCCACCAGCCCCAGCCCGGACATGCCTCTGCACCCCCCACCCAGGATGCCCTTAATGAGTAAGAGCTCAGGCTTGGGGGGCAAACCACCTGGGTTCAGTCTCAGCCCCCCACCAACCAGCTGTGTGGCCGTGAGTGAATAACTGAAATGGGGAATGAGGCAGTCCCTGTGAGGCTAAGGCTGAGTCCCCAGCCAGAGTGCCTGGGTCCCATGCAGGGCGGGCCACATCCCCCTGGGGCTGTGCTGGAGCTCTTCACCCACATCCAGCCCCCCCCACCCCCGCACAGAACGTGCAGGCTTTGCCGATGCTCACAGGACCCAGAGGCTCAGCCCCAGGCCTCCACCTCTCACCAAACTCCCCACTAACAGGGATGGAGCTTCCCAGAAACCTAAAAGTTAAGTCCATTTGTGTCTTTCCCCTGCTTTAAAGTCTCATGACTCCCTAGTACCCTCAGGTCGATGACCTAGAGGGCAGGCAGGGCAGGTGATGCTGGGTCTGGCTTCCCAGCATGGGTGCCCAGCACACTCACCCTGGTCCAGGGTGGCCATCAGGCGCCCAGGACAGCCCTCGTGCACAGCAGCCTGGATCAGCGGGCGCAGGCTGAGGTCCTGTCGGGCCTCCAGCACGTGCCGCGCCTTATGCAGGGCCTGGCGGAAGAACAGGTGCCGGCGGGAGGCCAGTGTGGCAGCCCGATCCAGGCACGGCTGCAGCTGCTCCCATGACAGACGCCAGGAGGCTCGCCAAGCCCGCAGGGCCTTGCTCCCAGCCTCCTGGGGGTCCAGCATCCACAGCATGTCCTGGGGCCCCAGGGCCCTCGAGGGGTGGAGCACGGGAAAGAGACGGGCATTGAGAAGGCAGCGCTCAATGGGGGGCATGTCTGGGTCCCACAGGTCCCAGTCCCTGATGTGGGGAGAAGATACATGAGCAGGAGGGAAGCAAGTGCTCCTGCCTGGTCACCAAGACCTGACCACCTGTCAGCTGGGGGTTGGCTCATTCATGGGGACAGGACGAACTCCAGAGGCCGCACAAGCAGGCAATTCAGGGAGGGAGGCCCAGCTGCCCTGCCTCCTTCCCCAGGCCATTGAACAAAATCCCAAAGCCTGAGCACGGCCAGGAATTTGGAGTTGCCCAGGGAGAAGATGCTAGGGAAAATCAGGCTGCTCGAAACTACCCCAGGGGACTTCTCTGGTGGCACAGTGGTTAGGAATCCGCCTGCCAGCACAGGGGACACTGGTTCGAGCCCTGGGCCAGGAAGATCCCACATGCTGTGGAGCAACTAAGCCCACGAGCCACAACTACTGAGCCTGCGTGCCACAACTACTGAAGCCCGTGTGCCTGTAGCCCATGCTCTGCAACAAGAGAAGCCACTGCAGTGAGAAGCCCGCGCACCGCAACGAAGAGTAGCCCCTGCTCGCCGCAACTAGAGAAAGCCCGCCCGCAGCAATGAAGACCCAACGCAGCCAAAAATAAATGAAATAAATTAAAAAAAAAAAAAAAACGACCCCAGACTGCAGGGATGGTGGGAGGTGGGGCAGGATGAGCAGAATGAGCCTCCAAGCAGCTATCACCCTGGCTGCCGAGGCCCATGAGGCCACCAACCCTACCGAATGCCTGTCTTCTGGAAGAACTGACTCCAAGACATGTTGAGATACGTTCCTGTCCCCTGTCTCTGGGGAGAGAGAAGGAAGCAGTCAGGGCTGCAGGGGCCACAGGAAGGGGTTAAGGGCAATAAGGCCAGAGGACCAGGATCTGCTCAAGAGGGGACAGGAAAAGAGACAGGGGCACTTAGGCAAGCAAGTTCTGAAACAGCATCAAGTCCTGGAGCTTCCACATTCCAGCCCGGGTGCCTGGAACCTGGAGCAGAATCCTGGCGCCTGACCCTCCATAACTGGCTCTGCAGCCCAAGGCGGGTCACCTCCCTCTCTGAACCTCAGTCTCCGGCCTGAAAAATGGGGATAAGAATCCCCACCCAGCCTGCGTCAGAGCAGCTGAGGAGGGAGGTAAAGGCCTGTTGAGACTCTACTGGCTACACTCTCCTCACTGCCTATCCCTCAGGTGAGCGCTCAGCAAGCCCTGCAATGAAGCTGCGCTAGGACCCCCGGTGCTCACCAAAGCCTAAAGAATGGGGGCGAGGGGAGGCGGGTGAGCACCTACTTCCCAGCTGTCGAGACGGCCAACGAGGGTGAAGGCCCGGCTGCGGGCGCCGTGCAGCTGCACATGGTGTCCCTGCAGGACGAGGTCGTGCAGCTCCAAGCCATGCAGTGCCTCGGACTGGGCCATGTCCAGGCCACTCACGAAGCAGCCAGTGCCGATGTGAATGGGGCCCTGGCAGGAAAGCGGGCAGGCGTCCTGCGTGGGCAGGGGAACCCCAAGCACGCCCACAAAACACACAGGACCCTGGCTCCCGTACCCTTGCCCTCCCTCTGCCTGCCCTCTCAGGCCTCACCCGCAGGTGGCAGTGCTGCAGGACACTCCCAGGACCCAGCTGGACGGGGCCCTCCAGCAGGCAGCTGACCACAGAGCTCCCGGCCCCCAGTAGCTGCCGCTCCTGTGAAGCCAGGGAGAAAGCTGTGAGGGCCCGGGGCGGGGGCTGCCCCAATTCTCCTCCACAGCCAGAGCCAGAATTCCTGCTGCTCCCTGCGCCTGTCGGCCAGCCAGATCCCTCTCGATATCTCCCTGGCCACAGCCTCAGGCTGACTCGCATCCCATCTTGATTTCTGCTGCTCCCCCAGGGGCACGCTCTCCCTGCCTTCTCCTCCAAAGCAAATCTGCACCCAGTAGTGGAGGTCCCACCAGATGACAGCTCCCCCAGAAAACCTCTCCCACCTGTCCAGCTACCCCTACCCCTGCCACCCTGAGGGCCACCTCTGAACTCTACCTGCCCCATCACCATGAATTTGCCTGAATCCCCAAGCAGGCCCTTCAGAAAGGGTGTGTGGGGGGAGAATCTTCTCTAGCTGCTCACTCAGACTTGGATGTAGAATCCTGACTTGGCCACTTACTGGCTCTGTGGTCTTAGGCAAGTAACTTAACCTCTCTGAGCCTCCAGTGACTCACATGCAAAATGGGGATAATAACACCTACACGCATAGATAATCTGTCCCAAGAGTGAGCTATTCCCTCCCCTCCCTGCATCCCCCCCATTCCTACCTGTCTTCAGGTACCCCATAGGCCCCTCTGCTGGCCTTACCTCCAGGCAGGTCTTACCTCCACCTGGGAGTGCACGACCTGGGCCCCAGGAGCCCCCGGGAATGTGAGACTGTGCAGGAACTCACTGGCTGAGTTGGTCATGTAGTTGTAGCTGCCGTCAGGGACATATGCTGTAAAGATACAAGTACTGACCCCAACACCCTGCATGTTGCAGCTCTGACACCTGGCTGGGCCTCCCACCAGAAGACACATCTTCATCAGGGCCTGGGAGGGCAAGCATGGAAATGAGCCCGCTGTGCCAATGGGGAAGCTGAGATCCAGAGAGGCTCAGCAACCTGCCCAAAGTCACACAGCTAGAAAGTAGAAAGACCAGGACTGGAGCCCAAGAATGAGACAAAGGAAGAAGAGGAGAGTTACCTCAGCAGGCGACTCGGAACTGGAAGAGGGTAATTGTCCAGTCCATGCACTCACTAGGCCTGCCTGGTCCAGGAGCCTGGGGCCAGGCAGGTGGGGTGGGAGCCTCATTCTGGGGGCCTTCACTCCCATGGCCTCCCCACCCCGGAGAGCCAAGAGGCAGTACCCACCCACTGTGAGGGGCTGATCGCGAAGCTCCCTCCACAGCTCAGCCCGGGCTCCATGCCGATAACCTGCGATGTCCGCATCACCTTGCCCCATCTCTGGGGGCTGCCCCACCAGGAAGTCCTCCCTTCTCACGTTCCGGGCCATGCAGAGCAGGATGTCAAAAAATAGAGACAGCTGGGACAAGGGTGGGAAGCACTGCTATTAGTGGGTTCCTAGGCTGAGCTGGGGCGGTTCCATCTCTAGAGACGCTGACATAGAGAGGGGAAAGGACTGGCCTGAGGTCACACAGCCAGGCTGCCAGTGTCAGTGCCTCATGCCCAGGCCAGGACCTGCCAGTCCCCAGTCCCAGTCACCTGGACAGGCCGGGCTCCAGAGTCCAAGCCCATGTAGGTGCAGGCGTCCAGAGGCGGGCTCACATGGGTGGCCAGGAGGTGCTCAGCAGTTTCCACAGAGAAGAAGACAAGCCCAGAAACCTGGAGGGGCCCCCACAAGGGTCAGGTGGGAGACCCTGGGGCCAGCCTTGTGCCTGAGTTGGGGAGGGCCATGTGCAGATGGGCCAAGCAAGGCTGACTGCCACACCAGAAAGGATCATTCATCTTCTGGGCCACTCCAGCACCCAGACTCCAGGCTTACTGGAGGCAGCTCCACCAAGGGCCCCTCAGCAGGCAACTTCTAGGACCCCCTCAATTTTCAGGCCTCCTCCCAAACCCAGTTCTCCATCTGCCCTATAGTCTAGTCCCAGGCTCTTATCCACCACTCGTACCTTTGTCCTTCGTTCTAGAAGGATCCCCTGAGTCTGGTTCCAGCCTTTCTCATTTGGGACAAGACCCTGAATTCCAAGGCTACCCCCTCCTCAGATTTTGGCTTCACCTGCTCCCCTGAATACCAGTTCCAGATCTTCCTCAGATTCTGGTTCTAGCCTTCCCCAGAAGGAGTGGGGCTCTACCCTGGCAGCCATACCAGTGGCACCCGCCCATCAGGCCTGGCACATCGTTGTATCTCTGCCTCGGTGCCTTGGTAATAAATGTCCAAAACGAAGCCCTACGTGGGAGCAGAAAACAGAGTTAGGGAAGGGAGCAACAGAGGATTACGAAAGAGGGCATGCAAGGGTGTTCTCCAGATGTAAACCCAGGATGCAAGTCTGACAGGCCCCAGCATACTCCTGGGGATACAAGTGCCTGAGACCTCCCCCACCCTGACAGCAGAGGGCAGGCTTCAAATGTCCCCACAGCCCCAAGCCTGGGCACAGAGCCTGGCACGGGATCAGGGGCAATTCATGTTTGGTAAAAGACTAAGTGAGCACAAGAGCTGCTGCCATGGGGCGAAACTCCTCCAGATCCAGACCATGCCAGAAAGTCCAGGACGAGGCTGCCCAGAGCACAGGACCAGGAGGCCATCCCAGGATGGCTCAGCTGCCCACGCTGCTGCCCCAGGGGCACTACCTGGGAGTCCGTGAGGTAAACACCATGGTTCCGGGCATAGGCTGTGCTTCCCGGAAGGGCGATCACTCTGGCTCCCCGGAAGCCGTCCCAGCCGATCCCTGCAGGTGGGGGAGTCAGGAGGCTCTCCAGGGACCCCAACCCAAGGAATGGGGGAATCCCTTCCAGGAGGAGGGCAGGGGCATCCAGCCACCTCTAAAGAAAATATGGTTTCCAAAGCCAAATGGACATTCCTCTGGGAGAATGACAACACCTCACCCCCAAAGTTTGTCCACAGAGCCCTTTCGGGCAAAGGGGGCAGGGCTGGGTATCTCCACTCTACAGACAGGCAGACTGGCCCAGCAGGGGAAGCCCTGCCTCCTGGTCTAAGCTCCATCCTTCAAACCTTAGAGCTGCCCTTCTGAACAGGGCAGCAGGCCAGGCCCAGAGACGGGGTGGGTGAGGAGAGGCAGAGCCACGTTGGCTGTGGCTAGGGAAGGCAGACCCAAGCCTTCTCAGGCTCACCTGGGTTTGGAGGAACAGACAGCAGCATGTCGGTGCTGCAAACCCACACGCCTGGCGGGGAGCCTGGGCCCAGCTGTGGGGAGAGAGAATGAAGCTGGTGGCCGGGCCCAGCCCTTCCTCTGCTCCCACACAGCACAGCCTCGGCCTGTTCCAGGGAGACTCGGGCTGCTGAGGTAACAGGGCCCTCCCTATATCCATGGTGCCGATGCCAGCCCTCCCGCCTACTTCCTGAGGCCGTACCTCCCCGCAGTGTGGCCAACGCTAACATCCTGAAGCTCTAACTAACTCCAGGCACCCGAAGCCATTGTTCCTGGCATCCCCTGTCTGAGTCAGCACAGACTATGGCTGGTGGCTCAGCAGGAAGGCCCCATGGCAGCTGCCTGTCTCACCCGATGGCTCATGATGTCCAGCAAGCAGTCCAAGTTGCAGACCACGGCCTCCACAGGGGCCTGGGGGTTCTCCACAGGGAGGCAGGTGAAGGCCCGGCCACAGTCATCGAAGGGGAAGTCTCGGCCCTGGGGCGGGAGCAGGCACAGGCAGAAGAGCTTGAGGCAGACAGCCTGGGCAGAAGGCCATCAAGCTAGAGGACTTTCACAGCGTGTGTTCTCATGTGATTTTTTACATTACATGATTATGGTAAAAAATTAGCAAATGCAGATACACAGAAAGAAAAACAATCCCTCAGGGATAATAACCGTTGCCCTCATTTTGAGGTTATGCCCTTTCATATACCTCGTATGCATACTTTTTTTTTTTTTTACAAAAATGAAAAAGACGGAGACAACAGAACTTCACACACACACACACACACACACACACACGAGTACAAGTCAAACTGGAGAAAGATTGGGAACCATATCAATGTCAATATCCTGGCTGTAATTATACTATAGTTTTGGAAAATATGACCATTGGCGAGATCTGGGCAAAGTTTACAGAGGCTTCCCTCTGGATTATTTCTTAAATGTGGATCTACAGTGATCTCAATCAAACTTTCAATTAAAAAGGCTGAGATCATTCTATACAAACTTGTGCGGCTGGCCTTTTTCACTGAACAATGAAAATATATTCACCGATGCTCACAGGGAGCCAGGCCAGGCCCCAATTTAAGCATTTGATGGGTCATCTCAGCACATCCACATGAAGTAGGAACTGCTGCCATCCTCATTTTACTGATGAGGAAACTGAGGCCTAGAAACAGTCAAGTGACTTGCCCCAGGTCACAGAGCTGGTCAATGCACAGGTCGGTGCAGAGAGTTAAATGGACCTTTCAATCATTGTCTAATATTCCACCAGGAGGATATGCTGTTTATATTTAACCAGTTCCCTATTTTGGACACCTGGATTAATTGTATTTCTGATTCTTCAGGATTTGCACAATGCACACTGGCACACAGAGGCAGAAGACCCCTAAAGTCCCATCCAACCCCGCGGACTGACCATCCTTCTGCATGGCCCCTGCCCAGCATTCTACTGACCATGTGCAGGATGAGGATCCAGGCCGAGTGCAGAACATCTGATGTGACCACCTATCAAAAGTGGAAGAGCACTGTTCACAGAGGTCTGGGCGGATGTCACCCTCTTGTGCAGGGAGAGACCCCAGCACAAGTCCACACAAGAACCAAAGGGGGGACTTCCCTGGTGGTGCAGTGGTTGAGAATCTGCCTGCCAATGAAGGGGGACACGGGTTCGATCCCTGGTCTGGGAAGATCCCACATGCCACGGAGCAACTAAGCCCGTGCGCCACAACTACTGAGCCCGTGCGCCACAACTATTGAAGCCCACGCGCCTAGAGCCCGTGCTCTGCAACAAGAGAAGCCACTGCAATGAGAAGCACGCACACTGCAACAAAGAGTAGCCCCCGCTTGTTGCAACTAGAGAAAGCCCGTGCGCAGCAACGAAGACCCAACGCAGCCAAAAATAAATAAATAAAATTAATTTAAAAAAAAACAAAACAAAGGAACAACCAGCAAGGTCAAGACCAATGGCCACAGGCAGGCACGAGGCAGCCCTGGCCACTCCTGGATAAGGAAGCACAGCAGCCTTCCAGTTGGGCCACTCCCCTGTCCCCTGTTTTTACGGAAGGCTGCAGGCGAGAACGTGGGGCTGGCTGGCGGGTGACTCGCAGTAAGTCAGCTTCATGGCAACCACACAGTGGTCCCCTCCCCTGCGGGTGCCACCCCCACTGCCAGAGCGTGTCCATGCCTGTGACCACCCTCACTGCCTGTGCCAGCGTGCCATGCAGGCAAGGTGACCTCGTGAAGTGGCTGGGTGTGTGTGGGACGTGGGCCCACACTCTACGCACCGGGGGCCACTGCACCTCAGTTCCAGCAAACCACTGCTATGTGGGAAGGAGCGTCCAGGGTAGCAACATGAGATTTCTCAAGGGAAGCCAGAAAGCCTAACTCCTAGATACTGGCTCTGACTTTCTAAAACCACTACAAAGGCTGCCCCTGCCTTCTGCCCTCACCTGGACGAGTCTGCTCAATCTACAAATGCAAAACCTGATGCCAAACCAGAACTGGGCAGGAAAATGGAGCCCGAAGAGCTGGGGACCTTGGAAAGGCTCTGTTTGAAGCCCCCATCCCTGCTGCGCCCAAGGGGGCACTTGAGGAGCACTCACAGTGAAGCCCGCACGGGCACTCAGGTGCTCAGCAACCACCAGCAGGGCGTTGAGGGTGGCTCCTCCACTGCCCACATGAACCTCAGGGTCTTCCACGGCCAACAGCAGCGTCCTGGTGGGGATCTGCTCTCGCTTCTGCCGTATCTCCAGCTCTGCGGTCAGAACATGACTGGGACCTGTCCCCCAGCCTCCCCACCCTGGTCCCAAGCACCTCAAGCAAACCTCCTGACAGCCATTATTTAATCTTCTTTGACTTAGCAGCTTTTCATCTAGTAGCTCATCAGATCTTTGCCCAACTCAGTGAGGTAAGTACAATTACTCCCATTGCACAGATGAGAAAACCGAGTCTCAGTGAAGTGACCTATGTCGGAGGTCACGTGGCTAGGAAGAAGCAGAATCTGGGTTTGAACCCGGGTCTGCCCAGCTCCTGGGGCTGTAGGGGTATGTGACAAGGAAAGGGGAGAGGGTTCCACATTAGGGGCAGAGTGGAGAGGGAGGTCAACTACCTCTCTGGAAGACCTCGACGCTGTCCTTGTACTGGCATGTCAGGATGATGACCGTCCAATCAACCCCCTTCGGCTGCTCCATTCTGGCCAAAGTTGAGGGGCTTCCAGGGCAGAGATACGGGTATATGTGAATTTTTTTTTAATTATCATACCCTAAAATTTATTTCTTTGGTTGTAAGTAGTTTTATGAATTTTAATACATGTATAGATTCTTGTGGTTACTACCACCATCTGCATCTTAAAAAGCTCCCACATGCTAACCCTTTACAGTCACACCCTCCTCCATCCCTCACCCCTGACAACCAGCCATCTGTTCTCCAAAGCTATAGTTGGAATGTAATCTTTTGAGATTGGCTTCTTTCACTCAACATAATGCCTCTGAGATTCATCCAAGTTGGCTATGCATATCCATAGTTCTTTCTCTTTTTTTGCCAAGCAGTATTCCGTCGTATAGACATCGCACAGTCTGTTTCTCCACCCACCCACTAAAGGACACCTGGGCTGCTTCCAGGTTTTGGTAATCATGAATAGAGCTGCTATAAACATTCATGTGCAGATTTAGCGTGAACATAAGACTTCATCTCTCCAGGCGGACACCTAGGTGTGGGATTGCTGGGTCACGTGATGAGTGTATCTTTGACTTCATCAATCTGGGTGCATGACATTTCCTCAGGAGAGGAAGTAAGGGGAGCGGGGTGGGGTTGACAGGGGGTCCCACCTTAAAACAAGGGGCTGCCCTTTCTGTACCGCAGGCCCCTCATCATCCAATCATTGGCACTGAGCTGCAGGGAGGGAGGCTCTAACTTCTAGGCTCCTGAGGCTGAGGGCAATTCCCCGGACAAGAGGGAAGCTCTGGGAGAGGTGTACCAGTTTGTTCAAGCGCAGCATGCTAACAGCACCCACTACAGGGACCTCAGAGGGGACCTCCCCTCCCAGAGGCTCTAAGCCAGAAGGGGGCTGCAACCCCACCTGTCAGCCATCTTCCTCCAGGGCACTCTGAGCAAGTGAGGGGAAGGTGAAGCCAAAGCTATGGCTTCACCCACTCCTCTCCCCCAACACTCCTTTCCTACCGGATAAGAAACCAATCTGACTGTAGAGGCCCTGGCCTCCCCAAGACCTCTTTGGACGAGTCCCTAGGAGTGCGCTGGCATCTACCTCTGGCAGGGCCCCAGTTGCTATCCCATGCAGCAGCCCACCCCCACCTCTTCCCTCCAGCCCCCAAAGCTCAGTGTGGGGAGGGCCGGTGGAGTGAGCTGCATGCCACCCCAGAGGTGCCCTGAGCACACGTCCGTCTGCAGTCAACCCTCACCCCAGCCGGAGCCAACAGGAAACCTGAACCTCAGTAACGGTTCCTTCCTATGCCAGACTCTGCTGCCACCAAGCCTATGGTTAAGGCTGACAGACACGGCCACTTAGCAACGCTCATACTCCCACGAGCTTTCAGGGAAAGCTCCACCACTAACAAAAATTGCTCTGTTCCCGGTTCAGCTCAGGAGGGAAATCCAGAGGGGAAACCTGAGCTAGAGATCTTGGCCAGGCATCTGAGGTCAAAGGCATTCCCCAGGTTACCCATCTGGCCTTCTCAGTAAAGGGGGTGGCTGGGGATTCCAGACTGGCCACCAACTCCCTGTGTGATCTTCGGCACCCCTAACCCTCTCTGGCCTCCTGTGGTAGGGAGTGTAACGGATAGATGCCCCCATCTTGTTCGCACGGAGGCCATGCTTCCCACCAACCAATGACATGAAGAAGACAGACCCACTCCTACAAGATGGGGATCCTCTGACAGGCACTCTTGGCTCCAGAACTCCCCATCAACCCAACAGAAACTGTCTTACAACCGCACTGCAGTCTGAGAGCTTTCTACCCATACCTCCTTTCTTCCTTCCAGTGCTGTCACAGGAAGCAGAACTGAAAACTGACAGCTCTCCCTGCTTCCTCCAGCTCCCTCCCCTTCTTCCCTCCCCCAATAAATCTCTTGCAAGTCTAATCCTATCTTGTTCTCTGCTTCTCTGAGGAGCTAAACCAACATGGGAGTGTATCATCTTCCTCTTGGGACTGCCAAAGGAAAAATTACTGTAAGAACCTCTAAATTAAAGTCTGCAAAGTACTTTCTTTATCCTTAAAGATGAAGAAACTGAGGCACAGAGAGATTAAGTGACTTGACCAAGGTCACACAGCTAGCAAGTGGTAGAGCCAAATTTGAACCCAGACACCTTCTTTCCAGAGTCCATTCTCTTAACCCCTACACTGAATCTACTTTGTAGGATGGAAAAAAGAACAGACGTACTAAATATATGTAAAGTGCCCAATACAATGTGACAATGAAATGGGGATGGCATTAATGATAACAGCTACTAGATGTGAGCTCATCCACCCATTCTGACCCATAGTTAAGGCACTATGATTTTTCATCTTCACAATACCACCGCCAGGTAAGTATTCTGTCCACCTTACAAATGCTAGTTGATGCTGCATCCGTGACTGGGACCTGGGTGTCTCAGATTCTTATTTAGGTGATGGTGATAATGATGTTTGATCCCAAGCAAACGTGCTAAAAGAGAGCAAGGAAGAAATGCCCCAAGGAGAGTCCAAAGGTCTGAGCCCGGTCTTGGCATAGTGACTGAGAGTCATGAGCAGACGACAGGTCACAGGCAGAGGAGGGAGGATGGCATGATCTGCACTGTACTCTACTAGAAACTGGAGCAGAGGAATAGTCCTGGGCTGGGAATCAACCCCCAGAGGCTGTCCCCAACTCTCCCTCTTCCTGTGTGATCTTGAGCAGGTTACTTAACCTCTCTGAGCCTCAGTTCCCTAATTGAAAACTGGGGCCAAGATACCAACCTCCTAGGATGGTTGCATTAAATAAAACATAAAAATATGTGGCACACAGCAGGAGCTCAATGAATGGTAGTTCTCTCCAGTGAGGAAAAGCAACAGGAGAGTTCGACTTGACCCTGAAGCAGGTTGGAGCGAAGGCTCTGATATATTCTCTGGGTCAAAGATGCCCCTGTAGAAGAAAAAAATCAGGGAAGGCCTGGGAAAATCAACCAAGGCTAAGTAGCATGCCTTGCCCGATCAGACTAAAGGGTATTATGAGAACAGAACACAAAAGGTGGAACAGTACTGGTGGCATAGGGAGTGTCTTCTTCAGGCACCACGCCAGAGACACGTTGAAGTATCAGCTCATGTGACCCACTCAACAGCCCTATGAATTGAATTTTACCACACCTACGTTATATTTAAGGAAACTGTAGCATAAAGAGATGAAATAGCCTGCCCAAGGACATAAACAGCTTTTACAGGCCGGTCAGGTGTATCCAACTCCAAGATTCTTGTTCTTACCCACCCTGTAGAAACAAGACATCTCTCCTGGAGTCTTTAACCTCTGTCATACCTGACATTTGTACAGAAATCTTAGATAATACAGGCCTCTATCCAATATTCTGCACACTTCCAACAGAACTTTATCTACTGAGGCCAAGTAGAAATAGTTCTTAATGTCCTCAGCCACACGCTGCCTAAAATTAGGATAGGGAAGGGAAGCCAGAGACAGAATAAAACAGTAAGGCCTCTTCATATTTGCTCTTTGAAGAGAAGTGGGGCAGGGATTTTGCATTTTAAGGGGAAAAAGTAGCCCCACGGAGGAATCTGATTTGTCTTCTGGGAAGCGAAAAAAGGCAGAAGGAAGGTGATTGGGAGTAAAATTACATTGGAAATTACACAAACGTCATATAATTGAGATTTGTGGATAATGACGAGCCCCGCTGGGGTAAACGGAGGCAGGAAAAGCGACCTCAAAGGAAAAATCACCAGCGCCAGCATCCAGAGGCCCACCTGCCTATGGTCCCTGTCCCGGGCGTCCCCAAGTCCCGGAGCTCCTGTAGAAAGACCCAGGCCAACGGGTTGAAGGACCCGCAGACGCCCCTTGGAGCAAGTGGGCGCCCGGGGGCTGCTGCAGAGTTCCCCGACGCTCTTCCCTATCAGGAACCAGGCAGCCAGTGGCCCGGCTCAGTCCTGCGGGTCCAAGAGTGTGGGAGGGAGGCGGAGAAACGGCGCAGAACACTGGGGGTACCGTACCGGTATCCGCGCAGTCTGATATACGTGCCTCCGCCGGCTCTCGGCACAGCAGGATCTTGAACGCGGGGCTGTGCGTGCCTTCGCGGCGCACCCTGGGAAATGTAGTTTCAGCCCTACGCTCGCCCTGGCTTGTCCTCCCCGAAAGCCCAGCTCGGAGCTATCGCCTGAGCCAGCGGAGATAGTCAGGGCAGCGCTTTCCTAAAGGGCAGTGATTCTTCCCTTCGAGAAGTGAGGTGAGGGGAGAAGGCGGCTCCGCTGGGCAGCAAAACTACAACTCCCAGAGGGACCAGTGCGTTGTAAAGACAAAACTCGTTTTCTGAGACTCGGGGTTCCAGGTTTGTGTTTTGTTCGTTTGTTTAACCCCCTGGCGGGGGGCGTGGTGCCGCCGCGTTTCCCCGAAGAGGAACAAATCAAACCCGGAGGAAAAACCCCCACAGGTGTTCGAGCGTAAGCGACTACCGTTGGATTGGCAATTGGCCATGCTTTCGCGGGTTCATTATGTGGGTCCTTCTGGTAGAAACTTTTCAACTCTGTAGTGGGAAAAAGATCTGTGGCTTTTTTGGAAAAGTTATGAATGGCAGAATTGTTCGTAATAGCGGAAAACTGGAAACTCTCTCTCCGGGGTACTGGGAAAATAAACTAGGCACATCCATGCAATGGAATACTATGCAGCAGTTAGAAATAATGAGCTAGATCTACATGTTCAATAGGGAAAAGTGTTCAAGACACTTTGTTAAAGAACATTATGTATGAGAATCTACTCATGTCAAAAATAATGTATGCGGACATATAGTACATGTGGATAGGAACCGAACTGGAAGGAGCACCCTCTGAGGTGGAGACTGCCAGGGATGGGGATAGGCAGGGAGAACTTGAGCTTTATTTGTATTGTTTGAATTTTTCTTATGAGAATATACTTGCCAAATCTTGTGTCCTTAATAGGGAGCCTGCGAGGCCCAAGCGGTCAGTCTCAGAGAAGATGAGGGATTCTGCTCTAACTCTGTGTAACCTTGGCCAGTCACTTGGCTATTCTGCCTCCTTGTCTTTATCTGTAAAATGGGGTAATAATAGTGTCAAATGCCTAAGATTCTTATGAGGATAAGATAAATAAATTCTTGACTCCATTGTAAATTCTCTAAAAATATTAACCATTATTATGATGATTGTTGTTATTCCCATTCGGACTCCTTAAAGCTGGATCAATGGTTTGTTCACTATTGTATCCTCAGTCACTAGAACGTGCCTAGGACATTGTAGGTGGTTAAAACAATTTGGATTTGTATTGTTTGTTTTTTTGTTTTTCTGGGTTTTTTTGGCCGCACCACATGGCTTGCGGGATCCTAGTTCCCCAGCCAGGGATCAACCCTGGACCTTGGATCCTCGGCAGTGAAAGCGTGGAGTCCTAACCACTCTCCCACCAGGGAATTCCGAACAATTTGTTGAATGAAGGAATGAATAAAGAGCAGTCCCCTACTCAGCTCCTACTACCCTGCCTCCTCCCCCAAATCTCTCTCCTTCTCTCAGTCTTCTCCCACTAGAGTCATCCCCCCTCTTCACTTGGCCCAGGTCTCATCCTCCTTCCCCCACTTCAGCACCTGCTCTCTTCTACTGTGAACCCAGCAGGCCTCCAGGGAAGAGATGAGCTGCCTCCCACTGCTGCTCTTCTCAGCAACGCAGATCCCCGCTCTGCAGTGGAGTGGAAGGCAGGGATGCCTGCAGCCGCAGCGTGGCGGGGGCTCAAGGAAAACAGCTCCGAGGAGCTCAGAGGCCAAGGGCCTCCTAGGGCGGGCATGCTGGCCACGTAGGGAGTGGCTCCAAGGCCACTAGCAAAGATACTCACAGAAGGCTTTTTTTTTTTTTTTTTTTTTTTTTTTTGCGGTACGCAGGCCTCTCACTGTTGTGGCCTCTCCCGTTGCGGAGCACAGGCTCCGGATGCGCAGGCTCAGCGGCCATGGCTCACAGGCCCAGCCGCTCCGCGGCATGTAGGACCTTCCCGGACCAGGGCACGAACCCATGTCCCCTGCATCGGCAGGCAGACTCTCAACCACTGCGCCACCAGGGAAGCCCCAGAAGGCTTTTTAATAAGATAAAGCCCTCAGCAGCAGACACAAAAGTGTGTAGCTCTCCACCCCACGGTCTGGGGTAGACAGAGCCATGAAAAAACATTCTGATGCTATAATATAGAGTACATTCTAGTAGTTAAATACAGGGTTTGGAATCAGACAACTCCTCCCCAGTTCTCATCACTTTCTGACAGTGTGAGCAAGCCACTCAAATTCTTTGAGCTCAGCCTTCTTCCTCAGTAAGAACACAACAGTATTTGCCTAACCAGGTTGTTGGGAGGATTCATTGAGCCAATGCATATAAAGGGTCTGGCACGGAGTAGGCATCCAACTTCCTTATTAAACAATCATTCTGCCAAAATGTAAAGGTGCAAGTCTGGAAGGCTTCTTGGAGAAGGTACAATCTGCAGGACCCTGCATGAGATATGAGGCTGCTGGTAGCAGGAAATCCCTCTGGGAGCCAGGATTACCCACAGGGATATCTTGGGTTGAGTTCCCTAGATGCCTTAGGTTGAGTTCTCAGAGCCTGAGAAAGGGATTCTTGTGCAAATGATCTCTTAGGGCAGTGAGGGAGGCAGGATAGGGCAGGGGAAGAAGCCAAGCAAAGATGTCGGTTCAGCTAAGTCTAGCCTCAGTCTGATCCTCTGGGGAGCTCTGGAGCATAAAATACATCACAAGGTTTATCCCTCTTAGAAGCAAGGGAGCTGGACTTTATACCCCACATCAGTCATTCGTGGGCTGTGCGCAGGCCAAGGGGAGGTAGGGAAAGGAGGGCATCTCCAGGCAAAACAGCTCACAGGGACTGATACCAGTTCTTCAGAGAAGGGTGCATCTATGAGACATTAGCAGCCAGCACTCACAACAGCAGGGGAATGGGTGCAACCATCCCTGTAAAGGTATATAACCAAGAGTATTTACTGCCAGGGGACTGGCAAAGAGATGCGAACTGGATGAAGAAAATGGGGAGAGGATATTAAATTCTCCTACTGGGTCTTCCAAGGAGAAATTGAAGCAGCTGATGTTTTTGTTTGTTTGCTTTTTTTTTTTTTTTTTTTTTTTGGTACGCGGGCCCCTCACTGTTGTGGCCTCTCCCGCTGCAGAGCACAGGCTCCGGACGCGCAGGTTCAGCGGCCATGGCTCACGGGCCCAGCCGCCCCGCAGCGTGAGGGATCTTCCCGGACCGGGACACGAACCCGTGTCCCCTGCATCAGCAGGTGGACTCTCAACCACTGCGCCACCAGGGAAGCCCTGTTTGTTTGCTTTTATTTTTTGCCGTACCACACAGCTTGCAGGATATTAGGGATCCCACAGGGATCGAACCTGTGCCCCCTGCAGTGGAAGTGCAGAGTCCTAACCACTGGACCGCCAGGGAAGTCCCTGGTATGGTTTTATAAATTTATTAATTTATTTATTTTGGCTGTGTTGGGTCATTGCTGTGCGCGGGCTTCCTGTGGTTGCGCCGAGCGGGGGCTACTCTTCGTCGTGGTGTGCGGGCTTCTCATTGCCGTGGCTTCTCTTGTTGCGTAGCACGGGCTCTAGGCGCACGGGCTTCAGTAGTTGCAGAGCGTGGGCTCACTAGTTGTGGTTTGCAGGCTCAGTAGTTGTGGCGCGCGGGCTTAGTTGCTCCGCGGCATGTGGGATCTTCCCGGACCAGGGCACGAACCCGTGGCCCCTGCATTGTTAGGCAGATCCTTAACCACTGCACCACCAGGGAAGTCCCCTGGTATGGTTTTAAATAACTAAAACCCAGACCTGATAGGATTACCAAATAGTTAACCCTTTCTGGAGAGCTAATAAGTGTACTTTATAATTAAGTGGCCCATCTTCTCCAATGCCTGATTTGCCTTTGCCAAATATCTTATGCAGTATGTTTCAAAAGGTGCTGCTATAGGATGTTAACAAGTGTTGCTGTAAAGGAGGTACAGATCCATTAAACAAAGGTAGAAAGGTTATTTTCTTCCCACAACTTTTAAACTAATATACTGGATAAACAAAAATAATGGAATATTATTCAGCCATAAAAAGAATGAAATACTAATACATACTGCAACATGGATGAGTTTTGAAAACATTATGTAAAATGAAAGAACTCAAACACAAATAACTACATATTGTATGATTCCATTTATATGAAATGTCTGGAATAGTTAAATCCATAGAGACAGAAAACAAATTAATGGTTGCCAGGGACTGGTGGGAAGAATGGGGGGTGATAGCTTAATGGGTACAGAGTTTTCTCTTGGGATGATAAAAATGTTTTGGAACTAGATAGAGGTACTGGTTACAAAACATTGTGAATGTACTAAATACGCTGAATTGTATGCTTTAAAATGGTTAATTTTATGTTATGTGAATTTCACCTCAACTTAAAAAACAATCAGGACAAGCTCAGTGTGCTTGTTGCTAATGGGGTGTCACTGTTCTCAGGCCTTCTCAGTGGACACAGCTAAGGAAAAAAATAACTATATGCATGGGGAACCTCTAGGCTAACCTATAAAGCATTTCACAAACAGGTTAGGGAATCCTTTTTTGAGAGCATCTCACAGGACCTATAATGTAGAAGGCTGACCCAGCGCATGGAATGTTGGTGGAAATGTTTTTGTTTGTTTGGGGTTTTTGTTTGTTTGTTTTGGGGGGATGACTTTTGGTTTTGGTCAAGCCGCAGGGCATGCAGGATCTTAGCTCCCCAACCAGGGAACGAACCCGAGACCCCTGCAGTGGAAGCGTGGAATCTTAACCACTGGACCACCAGGGAAGTCCTATGACTCCTGTTTTAATCAGCACTCTTCTTCTGCCTTTTTGTATAACTTTGGAGAAACTGTTTCTCTGAGCTGGGACTTACTTTATACACCAGACCAATGGTCTCCATTGATATAATTGAAAGGACTGTAAAAAAAGTTTAACACTTTTAAAGTCTGTCAGAGTGCTTTACTAGGTTTCAAGCTCCAAGAAGATAGGGTCTAAGTCTTCTATATCAGTAATTTTCACAGTGCCAGCCAGTGGGCTTTCCACATAGGCACACACATAGGAATAGGTAGTACACACATAGGAATAGGTAGTACACATTCTATGGAAGACCGTGGACCAAGCACTTTACCTCCCTGAGCTATCTGCCAATTTAGTTCTGCCAGAGGCTAAGAAATAATTAATTTAATCAACATTTCTGGAAGGTCTGTTTGGACCTACAAAAGCCGGTCCTCTGCTCTCCAATAGTCTGTTATCTAGTGAAGTAATGATAACAAAAGACACCATCAGTTGAAGCTTCCCCAGTTCCATTTTTTTAATTTTTAATCTGGATCATCAACATTTAGATCATTTTTAATCTTTGCTCTTACAATGCTATAACAGATATCCATCTCTATATGTAACTAAGAACATGTGCGCATAGGATATTTTCCTAGAACTTGCTAGGTCAAATTGTGTGTGCATGTGCAATTTGAAGATATTACCAAGTCTCTTTTCGTAGAGGCTGTATGGATTTCCAGCCACATTGGCAGTGGCTGGAGAATCCTTGTTCCCCACACACTTGCCAAGATAGCTATCAAGCTTTTTGATCTTTGCCAATCTGATAGGTGAAAAATGATATCTCAGTGTGGTTTTAATTTGCATTTCTTTTATTAAGAGTGAAGGTCTGAGAAAATAAGTGTTGGTTAGAATGTGGAGAAATTGGAACACTTGTGTACTGTTGGTGGGAATGTAAAATGGTACAGCCGCTGTGGAAAACATTACGGTGGCTCCTGAAAAAAATTAAAGACATAATTATCATATGATCCAGGAATTTCACTTTTGGAATATATCCAAAAGAATTGAAAACAGGACCTCAAAGAGATATTTGTAAACCCATGTTCATAGCATCATTGTTCACAATAGCCAAAAGATGGAAGCAACCCAAGTGTCCATCAATGGATGAATGGATAAAATGTGGTATATACATACAATAGAATATTATTCAGCCTAAAAAAAGAAGGAAATCCTGACACATGCCACAACATGGATGAACACTGAGAACATTATGCTAAGTGAAATAAGCCAGACACAAAAGGACAAATATTGTCTTCATACTTACATGCCTTGATAGTCAAATTCATAGAGACAGAAACTAGACTGCTGGTTGTCAGGGGCTGGGAGGAGAGGAAAATGTGGGGAGTTATCCTTTAACGGTATGTAGTTTCAGTTTGGGAAAACCAAAAAGTTCTGAAGATAAATGGTAGTGTTTGTTGTACAACAATGTGAATGTACTTAGTGTCACGGAACTGTACACTTAAAAATGGTTAAGATGGGGCTTCCCTGGGGCGCAGTGGTTGAGCATCCGCCTGCCGATGCAGGGGACACAGGTTCGTGCCCTGGTCCGGGAGGATCCCACATGCCGCGGAGCGGCTGGGCCCGTGAGCCATGGCCGCTGAGCCTGCGCGTCTGGAGCCTGTGCTCCACAACGGGAGAGGCCACAGCGGTGAGAGGCCCGCGTACCGCGAAAAAAAAAAAAAAAAAGGTTAAGATGGTAAGTTTTATGTGTATTTTAGCACAATTTTTAAAAAAAGAGTGAAGCGGACTTCCCTGGTGGGCCAGTGGTCAAGACTATGCACTTCCACTGTAGGGGGCACAGGTACCAGGGAAACTAAGATCTTGCATGCCACGAGGTGTGGCCAAAAACAACAAAACATAAAAAAGAGTGAAGCTTTGCATCTTTTCATGTCACAGCCATTTGTGTTTCCTTCTCTGTGAACTGTCCGTTTATATTCTTTTCACATTTCCTGTTGTTCCTTGGTCTTCTTACTGATTTACAGAGCACTTTGTATTAGCCTTTTACCCTGATATAAATTGCAAAATTTTCGTCCATTTTCCTATTGACTTGGTTTTTGTTGTGTTTTTTTTTTTTTAATAAACTTATTTATTTATTTATTTTTGGCTGTGTTGGGTCTTCGTTGCTGCATACAGGCTTTCTCGAGTTGCGGTGAGCAGGGGCTACTCTTCGTTGCCGTGTGCAGGCTTCTCATTGCGAGGCTTCTCTTGTTGCGGAGCATGGGCTCTAGGCGCTCAGGCCTCAGTGGTTGTGGCTCGCGGGCTGTAGTTGTGGCACACGGGCTTAGTTGCTCCACGGCATGTGGCATCTTCGCGGACCAGGGCTCGAACCTGTGTCCCCTGAATTGGCAAGCAGATTCTTAACCACTGCACCACCAGGGAAGCCCTTGTTGTGGTTTTGGTTTTTAGCTAGGTATGAGGTAGAGATCTGACTAAACTTTTAAAAACTGTTTTATAAATTATAAATTAGGAGTTTGGGATCAACATATACACACTACTGTATATAAAATAGGTAAACAACAAGGACCTACTATGTAACACAGGGAACTATACTCAATATCTTGTAATAACCTATAATGGAAAAGAATCTGAAAAAGAATACATATATATCCATAACAGAATCACTTTGCTGTACAGTTGAAACTAACACAACACAGAACTGTGTACTTTGCTCTGGATCTCACAGGCCATTAGGGTGGGAGCTGCCAAATGGGTCAAACAGAAAGCCAGGGAGGGAGGGAGCCCGCTCCACTTTGCACCTTGCTACTTAGTAGCTGTCTGCCTCCAAAGCCCGGTGCTCACATCCACCATGTTCACTTCCTGTTCCACTGCTTTCCTTGCTCTGGATGCTCACCAGCGAAGGTAGGCTTTTAAGAGAATGAGGCAGATTCAAGTGCTACCCAAGGGGTGATGTTCATCGGTGGCTGTGCGGCTGAGGCGTTGGGAAGAGCCTTGTGGAAGAAGGAAAACTCAAGGTAGACTTTGGAGAGTCAGGCAGAATTTGGATGGGTGGAGAGGATAGGAAAACACAACCGGCAAGGGAAAATGGGTAAAAACCGATTTGACATCTAACTGGGAGGTAGTCAGGGTGATGATGGGGCTTCCTGTTGGAGTTGAGGGATAGAGAGGGTCTGTCTGTCTTGCCCATGAAAGGACATCTTAATTCTGCCTGGGTAATCTGCTAACAGAGCTTTGGGAGATGGATGTAAATTCAAAAAGGCTAATTACCTTCTGCCTGTGAGGGAATGTTGCCATTGCATGTGACTCCGGTACAGAGGCAAAGCCCTTACAGGAAGGGCCTGGCAGCTGGTTTTAGGGGCAGAGCATGGGGTTGCATGTGGATTACTTAGCCCCTCTACGGTCTGTGACGGGGACACACACACACACACCAAAAAAAAAAAAACAGAAAAGCATTCAAGGGTCAACATTAGTCAGGGCCCAATGCCTCTGGTGGCCTCTTGGCTACTTGCCCAAGGACCTAGCAATAACTTGCCCTTTGGCCCTTGGTGGATGGGAGGAAGGCTAGAGCCTGGGGCCCAAGAACTCATAGCGCATACCCACTTTGTCAAAGATAAACAAAGCCAGGCACTAAAGTAGTAAGGACAGATTTTAACCAATGTACTATCGCAATAGTATATTGCAACTTCAATTTGCACAGAGGTGACTGGGCCTTTTAAAGGGAGAATGAGGGAGTATGGAGGGAGGTGAGCAGGGGCTCCGTTGAGTCAGGGATGTGAAAAATTACAAAGGGTTGGTCAGTGTAAATGCTGATTAGGCCAGCTGTATTTGTTAGCTGGCAATAATTGAAGTTAGGACTCCACCCACCCACAGAGCCTGGGAGACAGAGGCCCTATCCATTCCAATGATTACATTTCAAGGGAATGGCTTTCAGGTCCTTGAGAAAGACACATAATACATATACATCTGATATACACCTCAAAGGGACAGGAAGAAGTCACAGTTGTAAGCCCTTTTTAGTATAGGCTCTAAGAAAGGGGTGGTGGTGGGGAGCTTATTACAGGTGTTGTCTAGAACAAACAGTAAATTCTGGAGCTTTCTCTGGCAGGCAGTTTAAAGGGGGTTAGGGTCATCCTAGAGATGTGGCCTTGAGGTGTTAGAAACTATGTTATTGGGTTTAAGTCTTTTAATGTGGGCGGAGGAGGGTGGATAAAATTATTTGTGTTGAGAGTGTAGGTTTTGTTTGTGGGTTGTTTTTTTTTTTTTTTTTGGCCGCCCCTCGTGGCATGCAGGATCTTATTTCCCCAACAGGGATTTAACCCATGCCCCCTGCAGTAGAAGCTCAGAGTCTTAACCACTGGACCACCAGGGAAGTCCCAAGAGTGTAGTTTTTATAAGCCAAGGTTGAGGCCTATTGGAGAAGAGGGCCCAGAGGAGCCTGGCTAGAGTTTGGTGGAGCAAAGAACATTTGTCATCTCACAGCTGAAAGAATCTGAGATCGTGCCTGAGGGTGAAGGTCACCAAGTTCCCCCTTCTGAGGTTTGTAGCTCCCAGAAAAGCATGTGGTAAGTAGGGTCTACCTGGGTAGGTGTGAGAGTCACTCTCTGCTACCTGACAAGTCAGGAATCCACCTCCCCACCTCTCAATCCTCCGGCCTGTTATAGGTCATCATACACCCAGAAGCAGAGGATACCACTGAGCTGACCCTATCCTATAGGTTTGAGATTTCAACCCCTGACTTTCACCCAGAGCTTGGGGAGTAGCACCAGGTATACCCCCACCTGTCCCTCTTTGAAACAGAAAACTTTCCCAGCTTTGGAGAGAATGCTAAGGGCTAAGGTCTGGAACACCTTTCAGGCCCATGTAGTATTTTCCTTTTACTGCATGAACTGATTTACTTATTTAAATTAAAAAGAGCATTTCTGTGGTAAACTAGCCTGAGACCCCGCTTTCTATAGCCTGGTTCTTCAGAGGCTAATATTATTCCACAGCCGGCCCATCCTTGAAGGAAAATGCCAGAACTCTAGCCAACAAACGCCAATAGCAGCCGTTCTCAAAGTGGTTCCCCAAACCAGCATCACCTGGGAACTTTTTAGAAACGCAAACTCTCAGGTCCACCCTGGAGTTAAAGAAACAGCAACTGAGGGTATGGGTCAGCTGTGTTTGAACAAACTCTCCAGGAGAATCTGATAGACGCCAGTTAGAGAACCACTGGTTTACAGGCCTCCCCTCTGCCAGAGGGGATGAAACTTGGAGGGCAACCTGGCGCTTCATTAAGATTGAGGTAGAAGGGCTTCCCTGGTGGCGCAGTGGTTGAGAGTCCGCCTGCCGATGCAGGGGACACGGGTTCGTGCACTGGTCCGGGAAGATCCCACATGCCGCGGAGCGGCTGCGCCCGTGAGCCATGGCCACTGAGCCTGTGCGTCCGGAGCCTGTGCTCCGCAACGGGAGAGGCCACAACAGTGAGAGGCCCGCGTACGGCAAAAACCAAAAAAGAAAAAGAAAAAAGATTGAGGTAGGTTTGGAAATTGGGGGAAGCACGTGCTAAGAGAAGACATGGAAAAATATTTAAAATGTGTGCGCTTTGCCCTAAACAGTTGGGAGATAAGGGCACCAACCAGAGAGTGAGACTGGAATGAGAAGGTGCCCCAGGGCGTGAGCGCTCCAGGAAACCCACAGACTCGCGGCCCCTTTTTCCCAAGTCAGGAAAACCACACGCCCACGTGGCTCCTGGTGTTCTCTCTTCTCCCGCCCGTGCGCAGCGGCCCGACCGCAGCTCCAGCTTGCGGAGCCCGGGCACGAAGCCAAGCTAGCCTCAGGTCAAGGCTCTTTGCGAGCGCAAATAGAAACGGTACCCGGGGCGCGGTTCTCGGGCCGGAGGCTTCCCCTCTAGTCCCGCTCGGCTGCAGCTGACCACAGCCGTGTCTGAGAGGCATCCTCGGCTACTTTGCATCTCCCTTGAGATCCAGGTATTCAACCCGGGTCCGGGGCGTCGCAGACCCCGCATCCTACTTCCACCATCGCGAGCCCGGCCTTCTGGGAGTGGAGATCTCCCATCCCCCTCTCCCTTCTTGCTCGGTAGAATCCCTGAGCCTTGGCGAAACTACAAAGCCCAGAAGCCCTAAGGCTCACGCGCTATCTTCTGGGAGTAGTAGTTCTGGATGCCGGACACTCCTAGCGGCCTGGCGCAGGCTGGACTCCATATCCCAGCATGCCCAGGGGCGTGAAGGAGGAGGTGGGAGGGGACAGACCAGGAGGATGTGAATGGGGAGGGGGCAGTTGCCCCCCTGCCCCCACCCTTCCCTTCCAGCCGGGCTGGGGTTGGGGGAGGGGCCGGGCTGAGGCGGCGGCGGCGGCGGCTCTGCTGCTCGCTTGGGGAGGGCACGGCGGGCAAGGGCGGGACTGGCCCGCTGCGGGAGGACTGGGGAGCCGCGGAGATAACGGGTCCAGACGCTGGCGGCGGCGGCGGCTTTCTCTGCACTGGCGGAGGCGGCAGCAGGAGCGGCGAGTATGGCCCGCGCGGCGCTCGGCGCTGACTGAGGTGCGCGGGCGGGATGAGGGCGGGCGGGATGTGGGGCGCCCCGGGCCCCTCTCTGCCCCGAACCCCCTCTGCGCGGGCAGCTGGCTCTGCCAGCGGCCCACACCCGCCCGGTCCACCCCGGCAACTTCCCCTGGGTCGGGGCGCTGGGCTCCCCCGTGGGGGCGGGGGTCCGCTTACATTGGCCTCAATCCCCTTTCCCCGCCTTCTGCTTCTGCACCTCCAGCCGCTCCCACGCGTGGCTGTTCCACTCCTTGGTGGCAGCCTCCAGCCCCAGCCCCAGCCCTGGGAAGCGCTCCGTGCCCCAGTCCCGACTTCAGTCCACTGCCTAGTTCGTGCCGCCAACCCCCGCGCGCGCTCCTGGCCTGTGCACTACTGAGAGACCCCTGCCCCGCTTCTGTTGGCCGAAGGATGCCTCTGCACCATCAGCACCTCTCTCCTCTTTCCCCTACCTGGCACTGCCCCCAAGCCACCCACAATGGCCCAGTTCTCTCTGATGAGACCTAACTGCTTGACCTCCTTCCCGCTTTGGAGAAACTGAGGCTTGGCATAAACCAGGAACTTGGCCAAGTCCATGCCCCAGCCCTGTGGGGCTGGTCTGAGCCCATGTCTTGGCATGGAAGAGTCATTTCCTCCCTCCAGTCGTTCCTAGGTGACGGGACCAAACTTTCCAGCTCCCTGCTGCAGCTCTGGGCTGAGCTCACTTTAGTCTCCCCTTTGGCTTTCTCCCACTTCTGTTTCCCCCTCCTCCTTCCTGTATTTCACTTCTCGCCTCTCTGCCTGTAGGGTCACCCACCTATTGCTCGTTTACTCAAGTTAGCCTTTTGATTTTTATTTCTTGCCAACTGCATCCATCTCCCATTTATAAAGCACTGCAGAACAGAGTCTAAGGTGGTGTTGGGGGGAAAGGGGAGAGAGAGGGGCTTGGTGGTGGAAAGGGAGTGGCAGCCTCTTTCAACCAAAGCTGCCGAGGGGGGTTCAGGGCACTCTGGGGTCCCTGCATGAGTCAATCCTAGCCAGTAACGCACACTCCCATCTTGTCTTTGGGACAGTTGTCTGGAAGCTGGTTGGTCATCCCTTCCTCTTATTAGGCCTGATGGACTCCAGCGTCCCCCTGAGATGGAGGGAACCTCCTACATTGGTGGAGATGGCCGTGTAAGAGGAGTCTGGGAGACCACACCCCTCAGCCTCATCTTGCTTCTGCTGCTAACTTTGGAGGGGCTTGCCGGTTCAGGGAAGGATGCCTGATAGGTGCCCTGAGCTCTTTGTGGAGGAAGATGCAGTGACTGTAGGTGGTGATCTCAAGTTTAGTCGTGGTGTTCAGGATTTGAAAGAAAGAGGGAGCCAGGGCTCAGAGAGGTGGCACAGACTTGCGTGTATAATTCAGTTTTTTGTCTTCCTTCGGCAGATTTGCCTATGGGTCACCCCTTCCTAGCCCAGTCTTCAGTTTCCCAGTGGGAAGTTGGGGGAGGGAGGGAAATCTATGAGCCATCAGGAAGGCAGGCTCTGGGAGTTCCGCTGAGATCCTGAATGAGCAATCTTGATCTGAACCAGATGGTTCTCTGCTTCAGCACCCCTCTCTCATCCCTCCCCCTTGGCTGTGAATAGGACGCCTTTAACCTTGTAACTTGAGAATGGAGGAAGGGAGGCCAGGGGGCCAACTGTCTGTGTGCGTGTTTATGTCTGCATCTGCACTCACATGCGAGCTTGCCAGGGACCTGAGGGAGTGACCCTGCATGGGAATGCGGTGTTGTGATGTGCTGTGGCATGCTCACAGCTCTCTAGGAACTTTCTGAGCCCAAACCCTAGGTAGTGCCAATTTCCAAGTTGCTAAGAACCACTAGGTATGGCCTCGTGGGCTATTTCCCCATGAGCCAAACCTCTGGACCTGAAACATGCCTCAGGGTGAGGATCACTCTTCTTCAAAAAACTAACTGCAATTATGAGGAGTCCAAAATAGAAGCATGGGGGGACCGGTTTCCCAGAACTGGAGTTATCTTTTTCCTCCGGTCATGGCAAGAGAAGATCTGAGGGGTGGAGTCTGGCGAGAGGGATGGGAAGCTGATTCCGTTGCTTTGTTCTGTACCCCATCCTGCCTTGTGTATTTGTGCACTTGATTTTGACCACCATTAAACTATGGAAGTTCTTCAGACGTGTTGTCATTTATGAAATATCGCCACCGGCTTGGTCCTTGGCGCATAGTAGGTGTTCAGTAATTTGAGTTAAAGTGGAGAGTCTTGCAGTTAAAGGGCAGGATCTCTCATACTTGATCAGACATCAGAATCCCCCTGGAGAGCTGTTCAAAGCACAGCTGGCTGGGCCCCACTCCCAGAGTTTTCTGGTTCAGGCAGTCTGGGTGGGGGCTAGGATTTGATTTGATTTCTGCCCAATTTCTTGGCCATAACACTTGAGAACCACTGGTTTGGGGCCATGACAGTTGCTTGGGTGATTAATCCAGGCAGATGTAAAGTCTTTTTTTTTTTCTTTTTTAAAATAAATTTATTTATTTATTTATTTGGCTGCATTGTGTTCGTTGCTGCACGCGGGCTTTCTCTAGTTGAGGCGAGCAGGGGCAACTCTTCGTTGTGGTGCGCAGGCTTCTCATTGCGGTGGCTTCTCTTGTTGCAGAGCACGGGGTCTCGGCGCGCCGGCTTCAGTAGTTGTGGCGCACGGGCTTCAGTAGTTGTGGCTCGCAGGCTCTAGAGCGCAGGCTCAGTAGTTGTGGCGCACGGGCTTAGTTGCCCCGCGGCATGTGGGATCTTCCCGGACCAGGGCTTGCACCCGTGTCCCTTGAACTGGCAGGTGGGTTCTTAACCACTGCGCCACGAGGGAAGTCCCCAGATGTGAAGTCTTAAGAGAGATTTCCTCCTACCTTGCTTCCCCGCTCAGGCTTGTCCTGGCAGCTGCCCTGGATTCGCCTTTTCCTTCCATTCTCATGCTGCCCAGTGTTGGCTAGGTTGTTGGTAGGGGTGACTTGTGGGGCCTGAGCTCCCAGTCCTCCTGTAACTACATAGCAGACACTGCCCTATGGCTATTTGAAAGAAGGCCCCACAAAAGCAGGACATTTAGGCCCCAGGGCTTTGGAAAAGAGGTGGCTGCGTGGACCTGGAGAAGCAGACGCCAAACCCGGCACTCATCTGCCCTGTCCCTCAGAACGAGCAGGCTGGGGTGCTGGCCATGCTGCACACTGGACAGGATGCCTGGGAATCTCTGAAATTTAGAAAAACAGGAGGAACCCCTTGCATTGTGCTTTTACTTTGCCAAGCATTTTCCACCTGTTGTTCTTCAGGAGGTTGATAAGGCAGATGTAGACGCAGGCGGGGTTACTGAGAAACAGAGAGATGCACTGTGGGTCACACAGCAGGCCCAGGGCTCCTGATTCCAACCCTCTGATGGAGCATCTGCTAAACCAGTCGCTATGAATAGCTGGAATAACGGCTGCTGTTCCCTGAGTGCTTATTCCTCACCGGTCACCGGGTTAGATGCTCTCACATGTCAGCTTGTCAGATCCTCACAGCAGTGTTGTGGAGTTGGCATTATTGTCACTCTTTCATAGATGAAGCACTGAGCCTTGCAGAACTTATGAGACTTGCCCAAGCTCAGACAGCTGGTAAGTAGAGGATACGGAAGTCAGACTCAGGCCTTACTGACAGCACACCCTGTGCTTTGTGTCACTCACTGCCTGTCTTGCCCGGAAAACCTGTAATTGTCCTCTGGGTTGTCTGCCCCCAGAGCCTGGTGAATTTTACTGAGCCTGGATCTATGCCGGGTGTTGTGGAGGAGAGAATGACCAAGTCACTGTCCGCTGGGAGAGGGATAAGACAAGTACACTAGTGTCCACAGTGGAAGGCAGAAGGGGCAGCCAGTGGCTTGTGGGTTTAAAGGAGGCGGAAGTCATCCACGTAGAGGGTTCAGAAGAGGCCTTTGGGTTGGGCCCTGAAGGGGCAGGTAGAGTTGCAGCAGTGCCTACAGGCTGGAGAGTGTGCAGGCCAACAGGTGCAGAGAGAGGCCATCATGGCACTTTTAGGGAGTTTTCCCTTTTGGTTGGAGCATAGGAGAGGTACTTCAAAAAGCAGTGAGAAGATCCTGTTTGGTTACAAGCAACAGCTTGGCTGATTTTGGCAGGAAAGGACTTCATTGGAGGGCTATGGGAACTCCTAGAATCTGAGGGATGACTCAGAACCCAAGTCCCCTCCAGGGTCTTGGAGTGGGTAAGGCAGGAGCCAGAGTCCAGCCTCTTCAGGGTACCACTGTCGCCAGGATAAATCTGTTCCAGCTGTGCTCTGTAATTTTGTCACCACAGCTTGGGAGTCATATCCCAAGGAGGATATGTCTCTTTGGCCCAGGCTGGGTCATGCTTCTTCCCTGGCCAGGGAAGGGCGGGTGGCATGGTAGGCAGTCCCCCCAGACTGTATCCAAAAGCTGAAGTCCCCAGAAGAAGTGGCAGTGGACTGCAAGAGATCAGTCCAGCAAGGTGCTCGATGAGCACTCGAATTGGCAGACAGCAAAGGGAGGGCTTGGTTCTGAAAGGTTTCTGAACAGGCAGAGGGCAGGCTGGCAGCAGGGTATAGCTGGGTCATAAGGGGACAAGAAAAGAAGGGAGGGAGGAAACGGAAAACTAGATAGGGTCCAGGTGAGATGTAATGAAGGCTGGAACTTGGCAGTAGAAATGGAAAAGAAGGGACTGATTCTAGAATTGTGAAAGTAGATACTTTCTGGAACAGACACTTGATTGGCTAGGGTTTGACACTTCATTGCTTGGGTGATGAGGTTGGTTCCTTTAGCTGCAATGGGGCAGTCAGGAGGAGAAAGAGTTTGCAGAAGATGATGTGCCTTTGCTTTGGAGGAGCTGCACGCAGGATGCTCAAGCGCACACGGAACCCTGGTGAGCTCGTTACTCCTGACTCCATGCTGCCTGAGATTTGGGGCCTCAGCCCTGAGGAGGTGGGGCCCCAAAGCTTCTGGGGTCCAGTACATCCTGAAAGCAGCCGGGGCTTTGTTGTCCACGCTCAACATGCCTACATCTCTTCTGTCTCCGCACTTCCACCTGCGTGGCCTTCTTCCTCCTCCTTCCCCTTCCCCACTCTCAGTTCCCATGCCCCAAATTCCCCCAAGACGTGTTCCCAATACCTGAGCCCTTACCAACTAAAGGACCTAGCCCAGCTCTCTGGGGACTTAGGTTTTAGATTTTCCTCCCTCTGTGCTCAGGATGGTTGTTAACAAGTCCTCACTAACTATTAGGGCAAACATCTCCAAATGACATTTTGCAAGGAGAGGGTCTGAACTTTGCCTGCCTGGGGACAACAGGCTTTTCCTCCAGTTGGGCCGGGCTCACCAGGGACGCCTGTGTGTTTCCCTAAGCAGCCATTCTAGAGCACTTCTTGGTGCTTATTCATAAATCATTATACAGCATATTGTCAATCACGCTTTCATGTTGCCATTGCAGATCTCTCCTAAGGCCCCAGGGCATAGGCTGGGCTTTGGGCCACCCCAACTTTCTAGCTGAGAACTGGGGAAGTTTCCTCCTACAGGAACGGGAGGGAGGGGACAGGGTCCTCTCTGGGGTGGGGCAGGAGGGGCAGTGCTGAAGAGTACTTATCTCCACAGATTCTCAGAGAGAAGGTCATCTTCCTGGGTGAAGAGGACTGTTCCCCTCAGTTAGAGCTGTTAGCATTCAAATATGTGTGATATTTTGTCACCTATGAATGCAGTGCATTCCACCATGGACGGTAGGGTGAACCAGGGGCAAGAGAAATCTAGAGAAAAATGTCAGTTTTCTTTATTTTGATGTCAGTGCTAAATTTGTATTTGTGAAATAATAACATTAAAATGAAACAAACAGTTCTGCTATCAGCTGTTGAAAAACATCCTCAAATGGCTTCTTCCTTCAAGGGGATGTGACTCTGCAAATGAGGAAGTCCAGAGAGGGAAAGAGGTTGACTGACATCACCCCACTGGCTGCTGATGTGGGAGGGGAGCCCGCAGCGCAGGGATCTCCTCCCTGGAGGGGCATTGTTCTCTGTCCTGTAGGCCTCTGTTTCTCATCTCTTGCTAGTTTATCACCTTTGCCCATTTAGCATCCTTTTTCCTTTTTTCTCCTTCTCTTCCTCTCTAGGATCAGGGAGGGAAACAAACCAGAGGGACACAGAAAGCAGCCCTGCTTCTGTGCAGTTGAGGCATGAGGCCCATCCTGTGCATGAGGCCCATCCTGTGCTCGAGGGAGGGCAGGAGACCCTGAGGTGTTGGGGCATGACCCAGGGACCCCAGAGAGCAGCCCTCACCCTTTCTCTCCACCCTTCCACTGTAAAGTCCTAGCACAGCAGGCAGGCAACAGCCTCCCAGCTTGAGCAGGTCTGAAGCCTTCTGAGGAAGAAAATCGGCAACAAATGCGAATAGCTAATTGGTCTAGAGGGAGCTGTTCTGGTGAGGAAGAATCAACAAGTTGTTAGTGTGGCTGAAGGGAATTCAGAGGGGCTGGCGTGGGTAGTGAGAGGGGAAGTTGAGAGGTGGATTGTAGGAAGAGGTACAAGTGAGGGAACTGAGGGCGGGAGTGGGGATTGCCCCTCCCCACTCATGTCACCTCCCACAGCTCCACCCTGCTTCACTCCCACTCCTTC
This sequence comes from Leucopleurus acutus, assembly GCF_964270905.1. NCBI lineage: Eukaryota > Metazoa > Chordata > Mammalia > Artiodactyla > Delphinidae > Leucopleurus > Leucopleurus acutus. The sequence goes on along the minus strand of NC_139162.1, from coordinate 13,421,502 downwards.
CTTCCTTTTTTTTTTTAATTGAAACGTAATTGACATATAACCTTATGTCAGTTTCCAGTATACAACATAATGATTCCATATTTGTATACACTGTGAAATGTCTACAAATTAGTTAACATCTGTCACCATGCATAGTTACCACCTCCTTCCTTCCTGGTGGGGAGGGTCCCTTTGGGTTTGCAAGGGACTCTCCCCTGACCTGTCAATGGAGTGCTCTGCAACCCTCATTCTCACCCAAGTTCAGTTGAAAACAAAATACCTCATTTGATACTGATGGTAAACTGGAACCAGAGTCAGGAGGAAACAAAAGTCTCTGGCCCGGTGCTGAGTCCTCTGGCCGAGCAAGTGGAACAGACAGCAGCCGGCGGGACTGAGGCTGTGCCGGAAGGCAGAGGAGGGGCGAGAGCTCCTGAGCTCCCAGTTCCTGTCTCTCTTGGGTTTTCTAGGGAACCATCTGAGTCTGAGGCGGCCACAAGGGAGTTTCCAGGGATTGGCCTTCTCTCTGTTCCATCCTGTCCCAGAGGGCTTTGTATTTCCCTGAACCCACACCTCTGTAGCTTCTGGCTGATTCCTGGGGCCTCCGGCATGGCTCAGGAGGAGACCCCAGGTACCACGGGTAGAGGGAGATGGGAAAGCCCGAAGGGGGTTTGGAGAGGCATGGGAACCCCGTTCAGGCTCTTCTAGTGTAGGGGAGCCAGTGTTGGCACTTCCTTAGAGGAAGATGCTATGAAATGGGAGCAGGGTAAGCAGCTTATGGCAGGGAGGTCCAGCCCAAGGCCACAGTGGCAGCTGATGAATGAAGGGATTTCCTCAGTGCCTGAAAAGCAATTCACGCTGGACCCTAAAGCAGCAGTGGATAAGTGTGAGTTCAGATCTCTCAAGTGGCATTTCCTGTGATGAACACAGAAGATACCTCACCCCTCTTTACACCTGGTTGAGATATTTCACAAGGTGTCTTCTTCCACCCATGCTGCCCACCCACTATCCCAGCAGTTCCTGCCCATCCTGGGTCTGTGGGCCTACCCTGCCATTCATCCTGTGCAAAACAGGAAGAGGAGCCAGCAGACCCTCTGTTGTCTGCCACTGTGGCCAGGGTGGGGCCTGGCCTGAATGAGAGCCTCAGGGCAGGGCTATTTGGCTCTTCCAAAGAGGAAGCAGTTTATTTGGTCAGGGGGCCCCCCCGAGGATTTTCATAGTCCAGGGCCCAGTCTGGCTGGGTGTATACAGGATTCTCACTGTCTTACTTACCTGCAGGGGGTTTGGTGCTGTGTGACCCAGGGCAAGTCGCTGCCTCTCTCTGGGCCCCAGAGTCCTCATCTGTAAATAAAGAATTTAAAGACCTGTTCAGGGATTTGCTCTCAAATCGTCTGGTAGACCTGACAGAGGAATGCCATATCCTGAGTGAGGAGATAGTGCTGGGGCCCAGGATGCTGCCATGCAGTCCAGACGTCCATGAGAATCGGTTTGACCTTTCTGCTAACCTGCTTGGATGTACTGAACAGCAGCCAGCCTGCTCCGGCATCTCTCTGGAGAACCTGGGCTCCTGCAGCCAAGGGAGCTGTCCCCGTGCCTCTCATTGTCCTCATCCCCCCTCCCAACCCTCGCTCTGCCTCTGTCCTGGGTTCAGGCAGAAAAACCCAACTGGTCTCTCATTGCATTCTTCCCTTCCTATACTGGCCTATACTGGTTAGGCTTTGGAGTGACTGTTTATACGCCTCCTGTTTCTTTCTGCTCCCAGTCCCCTCACCTCCTTATACCCTAACTCTGCTCTAGCAAGATTTTTTCCCCAAAGCCAGCATGGGAGGTTGGATGACAGGCTGATCATGGGAGACGCCAGATCGGCAGCACAGACTTCTGGCGGGTCTGCAAGAAGTTGAGAACACGCCTGGAAGGGGGCTGGGTAGAGTTTCTTAGTAGAGGAGAGAAGGAAGATGGTGAGGCAAAGGCCACACATAACATGATGCAAAGGCCTGAAGTGAATGGGCAGGGACCACTGGCCCCGAGGAGACCAGTTTGAGCAGAGCATAACATTTCATTGCTCAAGAAGGAGAAGCAGGATGGAGAGGTCTGGCCAAGAGATGGGCCCCAAGAACCACCCTGGCAGGGGAGAAGGCCTGGGCTTTCCCAGGGCTGGGCTGGTTGCACACGATTGTGCTGGAAGTATGGGATGGGTGGTTAATGACTGTTTGTTCTCCACAGGCTGTGAGGCTGCCAAGGGTCAGTCTGATAAGAGGGAAGAGATAGGCTTCTTGAGTTTTATCCTCCCGACAGCTGCCTTCTCTCAGCCTGCGCCACAGATACTGACAGGCTATTGTGGCCCTGCTCTATCTTCTCTCCTTTCTGATATACACAGCCCCTGGCTTCAGCCCAGCTGGGCTTCCCCTGCCTGGCCTCCAGCTCCCGTTCCCATCTGTGGCTAGATGAAGTCTAACTGGGGGAGGGTCAGTCCTGGCAAGACTGAGCTGTTCTGAGGCTGACCTGGGAGTGGAATGTACTCCAGGGTGCGGCCAGGGCTCTGGGCTGAGCAATGACTCCCAGACCTGCCTGGTCCATTTTGGTCTCAGGGTTAACCTGCCACTCAGCCAGCCAGACCTGGGACCATGGGGTCTTAAGGGAGTCCCACCTTTGCCCCAGAGCTTTGGGAGGGCTGGGTGTTTTGCTGGGAGGAGTGGAAATGGGGATCTGATGGAACTTGCATTTGGAAAGATAACTTCGGCCTTTCTCTGGAGAATGAATTAGAGGGGTGTCTGGTGAGTAGATCTGGGGCTTTAGCAGTTAAGGGGCTACTATTGGTGGAGGGTGACAGTTCCTTGGATAGAGTGATGGTGGCAGACGTGGAGGAAGGTAGAAAGCTGAGAGATTTAGGTGGTGAACAGGTGGACTTTGTAAGAGGTTGGCTGCAGGAGGTTGAAGGAAGGAAGGGACATAGATGACTCCCAGGTTTCAGGGTTGGCTGGATGATGTCCCTTTCCAGACACTGGGAATACAGAAGGGAGTCCAGTTTGGGGGGCTTAGAGCGTGCGTGAGTTTGATTTGAAGCAGGGTGAGTCTGAGGTAATTTTGGGTGCCTCTAAGGTATGTCATCAAAGGGGCAGCTTCCAGAAATGAGTGGGATAGATGTGTCTGGAGTTCAGGGGAGTGTCTGACATCATTTGAAAAGCCAGACATGACTCTTAACAGGTTGAGAAACCGGTTTGGAAAGGGTTCCTCCCAAAATCCATTGCCAGATAAGGAATGGAACCTAGGGTCCTGACTTCCTGTTGCGTTCCATGTCCAGGGTCATCTTTTCTTTCCCTGACCACTTCAGCCGGTTCAGGGCCCAGCCAGGGCCCTCCAGTCTTGCTTGTGGTGAGGGGACTCTGGCTATGGGCATTCCTGACCCCACCCAGGCCACCCAGAAAGGCCATGCATGTCAGTGGCTCTCTCACCATCTGTACATCTGGGCAGTGTCCAGCGGCTGGAGAAGGGTGTGGGTCCTGGCCAGGAATGAGTCACTGATGGGAATCCCAGAATCACTTCTGTTCCTGTGGGCCCATGGGCCTCTGAGTTGGGTTGACCTATCAAGGACAGGGTTTTAGGGCCAGGTTCAGGGCAACCCTTCTGCACCAGATGGCAAGCGATACTGTAGTGGCTTTTTAAAATTCCTTTAAATGAAATGGAAAATGGTTGTACATGTGTGCAAGATTGTATCAGTTGGACTTCTTCAATTACAACAGCCAAGAATCCAACTCAAAGTGCTTTGATAAAAGGGAATCCGTTGACTCATACCTGAGGGAATGGCTGGCCACATACAGGGAAGATGAGGGACTCAAACAACTCCATCTCACCCCGCCCTTCTCCATGGTGACAGCATTCTCAGTTCCCATGTGGTAGAAGGTGCCTGTCAGCAGTGCAGGCTGACTGTACCTGTCAGCAGTCCTGGGTTCACTTGGAATCAGGGTCCTTGCCCAACCTTGGATCAAGTACGTGGCTGGCTGCATTTGGTGCTCTGATTGGCCAGGCACAGGGATGGAAATTTGGGGAGAGATGACTCCCCAAAGGAAAATGGGGTTGTCATGCATTCTAAAGACTTTGTGTATTGAGGCAGTAGGCAGAGCTAGGTGTGCATGTCAGAATCACCACTGTAGACAAACCTATAAGGATTTATTGCCATGTATTCATTTACCTTGTTAAAAACTGAATGCTAGCATGTAGAATGGGACTTAGAATCATTGAGTCATTCCATTTACATATCAGGAAGTGGGGTTGAGAAATATGCCTGATCTCCTCAAACCAGTAGGTAGAAGAACTGAGTCCAGAACCCAGGTCATCTGACTTGCAGGCTGAGGCTCTTTCCAGTAGTAAGTGGTGTCTTTTAGGGAGGAGCCCCCGTACCCCGGTTGCCCATCCACAACGTCATTGATCCCCTGGACTGCAAGACAAAGAATAGACACAGGCAGGTTATGGCAAATAGCCCCTTCCTCGTGGTGGCCCGGGGCCATCTGTCTGAGATGAGGGAGACATTCACTCAGTGTGCGTTCAACCAGGTCCCAGTAAACAGAGGAGGCATTGGCCCAAGTCTGCCCGCTTCTGCCCTGGTGCTGCCTCCATCCCCTCCCCATCTCCCCTGTCATCTCAACTTCCTAGATGCTCACCCTCCTCTGTGCAGTTTCCTGCTGGGGCCTAGATAAGGATGTAGCTCTAGGGCTGCTGTGCTTTCTGGATTACGTTGTATTTCCTGCTGGGGAGGGTTGTGCCCCTGTGTCTTCTCCCTTGGAAGAGAATGCCCAGGATGGTGGTGCCAGTTTCAGGTACAGAGAGATGAATAGCACAATTTTGGCCTCAGTTCGCGCATCACCTCCAATTTGTAAAGGGTACAGATGTTTGACCCAGCTTGGCAAAGCCAAGAATGGGGTCTTGTAGAAAGAGCTCTGAGGGAATTTCCTGGCGGTCCAGTGGTTAGGGCTCCGCGCTTTCACTGCCAAGGGCCTGGGTTCAGTCCCTGGTTGGGGAACTAAGATCCTGCAAGCTGGGCGGTGCAGCAAAAAAAAAAAAAAAAAGTGCTCGGGGCTTCGAGCCTCACCTTAGCAGGAGGAGACCTCAAGTTCAGTCTGACACAGGTGTCTTGCCCAGAGTGGGTCACTCCCCTGGGGCCCCTGGTCAGAAAGGGAAAGCTGTCCCCTGAGTGTGACATGTATGTTAATAAGATGCTGGAGGTCCTGGGAGCTTGGGGGTGCTTCTCCCCAGCCCCAAGGTGCTCAGTGAGCAAGGCAGGGCTCTTCTGAGTTTGGGACTGAATTCCTTTTTCATTCTGGCCATCTCCTCATGCATCTTTCCTCCTGCCCTTCATATGCGTGTTGACAACCAGTCTTCTCTCCTGAACTGTTTGCCAACCCAGACTGACCAGAGCACTGTGTCTGCCCTGCATCCTTGGCTCCCGCAGGCTCCCTGGTCCACCTGTTTCTGTCTGGGTTCATGTTCTCAGAGGTTGGCCAGCTTGGGTCCGGCCTCCTGTTCCCTCAGGCTTAGCCACAGTGCCTACTCTTGTCCCCGACTCCCTCTTCTCGGTGAGGCTGAAATTCACTGGTACCTCGGGTACATAGTGCCTTGAAGCTTATAGTCATTGCTTATTTCATCTTGATGGGGACTGTGAGGTAAGCAGGGCAGCAGACATCATCATGCCCATTTTACAGATGGAGGACCTGAGGCCCAGAGCGGTAAGATTTGCCCAGACATGCAGCTGTCGAATAGCAAAGCCAGTCCTGGGATTGAGGTCATCTGGGTTTAGTCCAGAGTTCACTGTAGAATGTTAACTCATAGACACGTGTTGAGGTGGGGCTGCCCCAGTCTCACTAGGCAAGGGGCTTGAAAGGAGGCCCTGGGCCCCACCTCTTGGTGGCCCCCAGGTCACCCTGTACAGCCCAAGCCCCAAATAAGCACCATCATGTTGGCCATCCCCTTGTAACCCCAGGATACATAATAAAGTTAGCCAAAAGATACCGCTCCCTGGGGACCATGGTGATGGACCCCAGTTGGTGTATTCCTCCCCTCCATGTTCCCCCAAAGTTGACAACAGTAATAGACGTCATGACAAATATTATCTTAGCAGGGAACATATAATGTAGGCCAGGTCCAGGAGGATGAATAGCTCTTTGAGGATGGGACTGGGGAGGGCTCCTTGCTCCCCCACCCTGGCTCCCCTCACCCAGGGGCGAGGGGCAGAGGCAGGGCAAGGGGAAGGCTGCCTTTGCTCTACTCATAGCAGCTGATATTGCCACTTTCCTGAAGGGAAAGCAGATTACCTGCCTAGCAACCTTGGGGATGTTCTTTCCTCCCAGGGGTCCTGCCTGAGTCAGTCACAGCATATTATCAGCTCCTCAGTGACGAGGAAGACGGCTTAGCCAGAGCAAGGGGTGAATGAAAGCAGGTGTGCACTGGCCTCTACAGTTTACCAGCCACCTGCTCTCTGCCTCCTGGAGCTGAATATTAGTGACAGGGATTAGCGGGGGCACAGGGCAGGGGTGCTTCCTGCGGGATTGGTGCTGGCAGTTGCCCTGTGGCACCAGGCTGGGCACTAGCTCAGGGCCTCTAACTGCACTTCCCAAGGTTTCTGTGGGAAAGATGACTGCAGAGGACACAGGCTGAGCAAAGGGCCCACCTCTAGGCTTCTCTCCACCTCCACTCCCGAGGGAGAGAGGGGACATTGCTCCCTTTAATCTCCTGGTCCAGGCATGGATGCAAACACCTCCTTTGTGTTTTCATTAGCATAGCTGCCACAGTCTGACCTTTCCCAACGACGAAAGACGTTACTAAGTATAAAAGGAGAACAAAGGAAAGCTAAAGATAGGGTGTATGAAGAGTAAAAACAGTCTGGCTCACAGAGGACAGGTTACTGGTTTGTTTCCAGGGTTTTCGGGGTACTCTCCCCACTGGAGATACCCACCCCTAGGGTCAGCGCACCTCTGTATGCCTTTCTGCCAGAGTCTCTGGTCTCCTAGTGCTGACCTGTCTCCCTAAGGACCCCTGGGACCCATCCTGTCATGAGTCCTCTTTAGGGCAGGTGGGCCACCTCCTCTCTACTCAGGGCTGATTGGCTGTGAGGGAATGTAGCTCCTTCCCGAGGTCGCCCAGGGAATTGGCACCTACATGACTGTACCTATAACAGTGTCACCTTATTTATTTTAAGTAAGCCTTGTAACAGGGCCCCATCTCTTTTTTTTTTTTTTGCGGTACGCGGGCCTCTCACTGTTGTGGTCTCTCCCGTTGTGGAGCACAGGCACCGGACGTGCAGGCTCAGCGGCCGTGGCTCACGGGCCCAGCCGCTCCGTGGCATGTGAGATCTTCCCAGACTGGGGCACGAACCCATGTCCCCTGCATCGGCAGGCGGACTCTCAACCACTGCACCACCAGGGAAGCCTGCCCCATCTCTTGACACAGCACTCAGGCCCCAGCTTAGCCCACAAGCTGCCGTAAAGGGTTGGTGGTTCTCCAGCATCTGATCTTGGCAGGAATTATACAAGTCTCACCACCAGCCTCCCTCTTCCCACTGGGCCACAAGAATAGAAACTGATAAGTTGGCCTGGTTGATGGAAGTTTTCGGGTGGGTTGGGGGGAAAGAGTGTTCTGGTTTAAAAAAAAAAAGTAAAAAGAACACTTTGAAGTCATCTAATCTTGATGAAAGAAGGAGCTAAGCGCCTGACCACAAAGTGGAGTTTCCAGCCTGCAGCCCCACTTCAGCATCCTGCCTGGCATGTAAGTGGTGCCCAGGACGGTGTCCACGCCCCAGACGGCTGCCTGCTGGCACGCAAGGTGCTCCCATTTCATAACCAGTGTTCAGATGAAGCAGCAAAAAAATCAGAAGAACCGCCGCCTGATAAGGAAATGTGGGGGCAGGGCGGATAGAGTAAGGGAGGTTGTCTGCCCACAGTTACAGCCCACTGTTGCTACCCTGCCGAGGTTGGAGCCCTTTAGAGAAATTCGCCTCAGACAAAGTAGGCCTCTGTGCCTGCAGCCTGGACTGTCACCTTCATGATATTGCCTGGTCCCAGAGGCTCTGGCAGACTTCCCACCTGGGTGGCTTGGCTGGGCCATGAGGATTGAAGAGTTCCAGCCATAGGTTATACCAGCCCAGGGGAAGAGGTTTGCACAGTCCTGGCACTGAGGACACAGAGCCCTGTTCTCACTTGCACCTTCAAGTGTGACGCTGGCCCTAGTGGAGTGAGTGTGCGCCCTTGACTTCCGCCCCGGGTTGGGGGACGGAAGAACCCCAGAACGGGGGCTGCTGTGCTCCCAGAAGCACTGTTTCTGGACCTTCGCATCCCAGGAGCTTTGCCAGCCTTGTCAGGGGCCAGAGCTTGCCCTGTGTATCAGAGCTTTGGGCCAGGTCCATCCCAGTATGCCCCCCAGGAAGGGCTGGTGTCTGCCCCCTGGTTGCTGAGGGCGTGGAGTCCTACTGGGTCGTGCACATACAATGACTACACAGACACCAGTCCTGCAGCCCTCCTCCTTTCCAGCGAAGCATCAGTCACCCTGCTTCCCGGGCCCCTTTCCTGCAGGGTCACAGTGCTGGCCACTTAGGTTATGACCTCTTCCCTGGCATTCTCTGCCCCATCCCCCCATCCCACAGAGGATATGGGGATAGATGCCAGAGTTTTAAGTTGAATCCTTCAACTCTGGGCCTGGGCCAAGGCCTGGCTGGAGTTGTGAGCCACGGAGACTGTGGCCTGGAAGATTCTAGAGGCACAGCTTCTCCCTTCCCTAGGTGTGTCCTGGCAGGACTTGTATAGACCCTAGCTCAGCCCTTCCCCATCAGCTTTCTTCAGGTGGCCAACCTTCCAGTGCTTACAGTATAGGGAGGAGGACCCTGTCCAGAGCCCCGTGCCACAGTGCAGTGCAGGCTTGGGAAGTGCAGTGCAGGCGAGCCAGGGCAGTGGTGGAAAACAGAAGCACCAGTCCTGCCGCTTCCCCAGTGGTGAGGGCGAGAGTGATCAGATTCAGGATTTCTTGGGGTTGCTGTCTAAGAGGGCTGGTTGGGAGTTAGAAAGGGAATGCCCTGCCTCTCTCTGCCATGTGTATGAATCTGCTCTTTTAGGAGAACATTTGCCCTTTGCCCCCAGCCCCTGGAGCTTCCTTCTCAGTCTGCATGCCCTTGCCTGGGAGTATTCCAGGAAGATGTCTGGGTGTATGGAAGAGGTTTTCACAGGCTCGTCCCCTGCCACGTGGGTGTATGGGTTGGGGAGAAGGGGGTTGAAGGTTACCCGGAGAAACCATTTACTCCTTTCTTTTCACCCATTTCTGGCGGGGACAATGGAATGCAATGAGACTCTCTTTTAAACCTTCTATCTATCAAACCTACACTAGTCCTCCCACCCCAGGGTAGAGGGTGTGTGCGTTTGGGGGAGCCAACATTGCGGAGGATTGGAGTAACCCGTGTTTCTGAGGAAGGAAGACTCCCATTGATAAGCGTGAGTTGGACAGGAAGCATGATCCTTCTCCCCAAGGGGTCTGTAAGTTGAGGATTGACTCACCTCGTCCTTCTTGAAGCCCTCGGCTCTGCCCTCCACCCGTGTTCTGGCTGGTGGGTATTGCTCTGGTTATGCCCCTCTGAAGGCCTCTGGGATATGCTGTCACCAGCTCCCTCCTCTTTAGAGGGAGAGGCTGACAGCTGGGACCTGGGTTGCTGGTCTCTGGAGTCAGCTGCCCTTGGCATACCCTTGGAAGGGCAGCTCTCCTAGGGGAAGCCTGGCCGGCAAAACCAAGGAGCCCTGGGTGGCGGGCAGACTAGAGGGGCTGGTGGGGCATCCTCAAAACAGAGGAGTCCCATTGCTCTGCTCCTCGACAGAGCAGGAACTGCAAGGCTGGAGAGAAAAGAACTTTGCTAAGGGGTCAGTGATGCGGCTATACAAGGAGGTAGAGGCCTGGGGCTCTTCCCATGCTGTCTGCCACTCCCTGGTGCGATAAATATTTGCTGAATGAACACATCCTTTGCTTTTCTCTTGAGATTCGAAGCATCCCCTAGGTATCCTAGGTATCCTTTCCTTCTGACAAGGTGCAGAAGGAAAAGGAGGGCCCGGCAGCTTTTCTGTGGCTCTTCATTACATCTCTGTTGTGACTGAGATCTGAATCTTAAACCATGAAGAAGAGCCAAGCCTCCCACGCCTTGAACCTTATCTTTAGAGGAAATCAGAGCAGACTGTAAGCACCATGGTCTCCTGACCCTGAGTGTGGGTGGGCTAGTCAAGTTTAATTGCCTTGGAAGGGAGAGTTGGGCAATAAGGTCTAGACCTCAGCTTCTCCAGACTCCTCTCTGACTTGCCCTAGGCCACCATTTAATTCATCCTGCTCCCTGCTTCCTCCAGAAGTCCTCAAAGAAGCTTAGATTTCTTTCCCGGTCTCCTACTTTCAGGGTCTTTCGCCTGTCTCCTGCCTCTCTCTCTCTCTCTCTCTTTTTTTTTTTTTTTTTTTTGGGGGGCTCGAGCTGGGAATCTTAAGCCCTGGACTGCCAGGGAGGTCCACCTCCTGCTTCTGTTAATGTCAGAGGCTTTCAGCCCTGTAGAGGAACCCCCTTATAAACTGTCTCTTCTAGAATCTTTTTTTTTTTTCAGGACCAAGAACAGGTTTATTCAGATCCATGGTCGGTTACAGGTTTGGTCTGATTACTGGTCACAGGCCCCAAATGCCACTATTTTGAGTTTTCATCAAAATACAAAGCCCAATACTTACAGTATGAAAACTTAAAAAAAGACACCAAAGACTAAGGCTTTTAAAAATCTCGGTTGAAAAGTTCTCCCGGGTGCGTCATCTGTAGAATGAAACGCGTGTGAGAGGCTGTGTGTCTCTTCTAGAATCTTGCTGCCAACTTGTGTCTAGAGAGTCACGGAGGTGGCCAAGTGTGGGATGGACCTCAGTGAGCTGTTTAGAACCAGCTCAGGGCAGGCCTCTGTTCTGTGTAGTGTGACGAAGCCAGGGAACAGGTGAGTCAGGCTCCGTGACCCACAAGCTCTGCCACAGGATGGACACAGCATGGCTCGCTGTGCAGCCTGGGGGTGGGGGTCATTGGGGCAGAGCTGGCTCTGAGCCTTCAGGTCTACGCTGCCCACTCCACCTCCCTGGAAGCTGCCACAGTGGGGGGTCGATGGGGTGGGCAGGCAGTGCCTGTGGTTAGGCAGGGAAGGAAGCTCTGGAGCAAGACCCTGGTGGTGCTGGCCTGGGGAATCCGGGGCTGGCGTGGAGCTGAGAGTACTGAGGAACCTGTGTTGCCTATTCGGGGTCACAGGCCTGCAGCCCAGAACGCTGGCCAGGCTGGGTCTGGGACTAACCAAACCGTGACCCTCCACCTGCCCACCCCAGGAGCACAGGCACTGAGGCTGGGAGCTTTCTGGCTCTTGTCCTTCCAGAAACCCTCCAAAGTAGATGGTACTCCCATTTTACAGATCAGGGCATGGATCAGAGGGGCTAAATGGTTGATAGCTGACAAGCGGCAAAGCCAAAATGTGAAGCCAAGTGTTTCTAGGTGCCTTCTTCATTTTGGGAGGCTTGAGTGGAAAGGGACTTTGAGCTGCGGTGGATGGTTGTGAGATCTGACAAGTCCTAGCTAAGGAGGACTTAGCCAGCGGCCTGCGGTGCTTAGGGGAGCCACCAGAGAGAGTACTGTCCCTAGCAGCCCTGGTGTGTCTCTGCTGACAGAAGCTTAGAGCAGTCCACTTCAACTGTTCCCACTGTCCCGGCAGCTTCTCTAGCTTTTACACACTCACTCTTCTCATTGCCTCCGATTTGTGAAAGCTGGTTTGTACCTGAGGCCTCGTGTTTCTTGGTGGTCCACGAGAAGTCAGAGAAAGCTTTCACTTCTAGCATGTCAAAGCTGAAAGAGTGGGGGCTGATTATAATGACCACTGCCATCTGCATATTTATACAGTGATTTCTGAAAGTGGCTTCAAAACATTTTTTCATTACCATTTATTTCTTCTGCTTATTTTTTATTATTGTTTACTTTTTAAAATTTATATGTATTTTTTATTTTGGCCATGCCGTGCGGCTTGAGGGATCTCAGTTCCCCAACCAGGGATTGAGCCTGGGCCACGGCAGTGAAAGCTCCGAATCCTAACCAGTGGACCACGAGGGAACTCCCCTCTTCTGCTTCTCATAACCCTGGGGTTATGTAGAGAGGTGATATTCAGTTGGACAAAATTTTTTTTAATTTTTATTTTATATTGGAGTGTAGTTGATTTACAGTGCTGTGTTAGTTTCAGGTATAGAGCAAAGTGATTCAGTTATACATATACATGTATCTATTCTTTTTCAGATTCTTTTCCCATATTATCACGTAGTATTGAGTAGAGTTCCCTGTGCTATACAGTAGGTCCTTGTCGATTATCTGTTTTATATATAGTAGTGTGTATATGTTAATCCCAACCTCCTAAATTATCCCTCCCCCCCATGGACAAATATTTTTAATGCGGGCTATATGAAGGCCAATGCTAGATAGTGAATTAAATAACATGGTGTCTGTACACTTAGAGCTTTATTTATTTATTTTTTTTGCGGTACGCGGGCCTCTCACTGTTGTAGCCTCTCCTGCTGCGGAGCCCAGCCTCCGGACGCGCAGGCTCAGTGGCCATGGCTCACGAGCCCAGCTGCTCCGCGGCATGTGGGATCTTCCCGGGCCAAGGCACGAACCCGTGTCCCCTGCATTGGCAGGCAGACTCTCAACCACTGTGCCACCAGGGAAGCCCTGTCTGTGTCTTTTTAGGTTTCGTGTAGGATATTAATAAATATGGGCCAGATTTGGCCTGTGGTCCAAATTAGCTCATAACCCCTGGAGGGTAGGACACGGTGAGAGATGAGGCTTCGGAGGGTGGCCTGGTTTGGGGATCTCTCGATGCTGTGTGAAGGAGCCTGACCTTGGCCCCATGACTGAGAGAGCTGCATCTCCATCTCATAAGCTTTTGAACGCAGGAAGGTGATGAGTTTGTTAAGTCTGAAATGCCACATGGCTAAAGAGGCAATGGAGAATATAATCTAGAATCTAGGGTAGAAGGGCAGGCTCTTGATTTGGAGGGGGATGGGGCACCGTAGAGAGGCAAAGGAGAAAAAGGGCTGAGGGCCGAACCTTCAGAATCCATTAGCAGCTGAAAGAAGCAAGGAAGGGTCTGAGCCAAGAAAGCTGATTGTGATGGCTTGGAAGTCAAAGTGGTGGTCAGCAGGAACAAGCAGGAGATAATCAGAGAGGAAGAGGCTGGAGGTGGGATAGCCTTCCCCTGATGGTCCAAGAACCTTGGCCTGGAAAGAAAAAGTGGCTAGCTGCCTGGTGATAGCCTGGACTCGAATGTGGCTCCTGAGTTCACTGCTGTTCTGATGTAATTGAAACTAAAGGCTGGGCCTGCTGCAGGTGGGCTGGGGACTTGAAGAGAGTCAGATGGACCTTTTATCAAGAGTGTCCATGTGGCCAGTATGCATGTTTCCCCAGCCAGGTGCAACACTGGGAAATGCTCAAGTGGTGTGGAAGAGGGGCTGAAGGCAGGGCTGGCCTTCCTCAGTGAAGGCCTGGTCAGACCACATATGAAAGATCCTATTTGCATGTCTGCCCGCCCCTGCCTCCATCCCATGGTGGACTGGAATGAAGATGGGGTGGGGATGGGAGAGCAGTTTTAATTGGAACTTTTGATCAGCTTACCCCAGGCTGTCTCAGTCGACTTCGCTCAGTGTATTGGCTGGAGTTCTGTGAATCTCGTTAGAGATGGTTTGATATACCTTCTCAGGAGACAGGTATTGGCAGGGATTCCCAGTTCCTTGGTATAAATAGTTTAATCCAACTCATCCAGTCAAGATGGCACTGTAAATTTATACTCTAAACACATGCAGTAATACATAAAAAGAAAAAATGGGGCTTCCCTGGTGGCGCAGTGGTTGAGAATCTGCCTGCTAATGCAAGGGACACGGGTTCGAGCCCTAGTCCGGGAGGATCCCACATGCCACAGAGCAACTAGGCCCATGAGCCACAACTACTGGGCCTGCGCGTCTGGAGCCTGTGCTCCGCAACAAGAGAGGCCGTGACAGGGAGAGGCCGTGACAGTGAGAGGCCCGCGCACTGCGATGAAGAGTGGCCCCCGCTTGCCCCAACGTCTAAAAAAATAAATAAATAAATAAAAGAAAAAATGCTGAAAACATAGTCATGTATTCCCCCTCCCTCCCCACACAAAATGATAAACATTCCTGTGATGAGAAATAGAGCAAGAACACACAGGGGAGAGCAGGGCAGAAGCTGCAGGCCTCCTGGTCTCTGAGACTGGATGCAGGCAGAAGTGGCTAGAAATCTGGGGTAACAGAGCTATGGAGTGCTCAACACAAAGCATGGAATTAGAGCTGGTCCACTGCTCGAACCCAGGGGCTGGGAAAACAGTTGCTGTCACCCATTCCCTGGGGCTATGGCTTATCATGAAGATGCTTACCTACGGGGACAGAACATTAGAGCCTGGACCTAAGCTGAGCTGGTACTACAAGATATGATTCTAGACCAGGAGACCCAAAGGACCTGGGGAGGCAAAGGTGAAAACCCCCAGATAGGGGAGGGATGAGCTTATATATTCAGAAACATGTGAGGAAAACTAATATGAAGAAAGAACAAAAGCAAAGAAAAAGTTACCCCAGAAGAAATGAAAATAACAGAGTAATCAGAAAATCTCTTTAATAGAAATAGGTTAAGGATCCTCAAAGAGATTAGGGAAACAGGAGATTCATTAAAGAAAAGAAAGGGAAATTGTAAAAGAAACAAGAATATGTGAATATGAAAATTTTAAATTAAAAATTCTAGCAGCAAAAAATAGTGTAATTAGAATTTGAAACAATGGATAGCTGTAGCCTGGACATATAGAACTCATGAATTGGAAGCTAATGCTGAGGAATTAATCTAGAATGCAGCATAGACATGGAGGACATGGGACAGGCTTTAGTACAAGTCTAGTAGGAATTCCAGATATGAGTCAAGGAAATGGCAAAAAAATATTTGAAGTGATAATGGCTGAGAATTCCAGAATTGAAGAAACAGCACGAATACCAAACAAAATAAATACCTAGATATAATGAAACTGCAGATAAGAATAAAGGGGAAATATGGGAATTCCCTGGTGGTCCAGTGGTTAGGACTCTGTGCTTCCACTGCAGGGGGCACGGGTTTGATCCCTGGTCAGGGAACTAAGATCCTATATGCTGCGTGGCGCAGCCAAAAGAAAAGAAAAGAATAAAGGGAAAATATTTAAAACTACCAGAGAAATAACAGAATTCAGAGAAACAACAACGAGACCGACAGACAATATTTCATCAACATTAGATGCCAGATATGATAGAGGACTATCTTAGGGAAACTAGAATTCTATATCCAGTTATCATTCAAGAATGAGGTGAAATAAAGATATTTTTGGATATGCTAAGACAGTTTTATCTATAGATCCTGGCTAAAAGAACTGCTAAAGGTATACTTCAGTAAGAAGAAATCTCGGGGGAAGGAGGAGGTTGCTAGCACCAGCACTGAGTGCAGAAATTGAAATAGTATGTTGGTAAATTTAACTATAGACAGTATATCTGGATGCTTAAGTCACTCAAAGTGACTTAAACTCTAGAAAAGATTTAATTAGCTTATAATGAGAAGTGTGGAGGTAGGGAGTGCCAGGGTTGGGGCAGTGGTCTAATATTGACATGAAGAACCCTGGATTATTCCATTGTTCTGCTGTGCCATCTTAAGGGTATAAGATCTTTCTTCTCATGGTTGTGAGGTGGCTGCTGCTGCTCTAGGTAACATATCATCACCCTATAGCTTCCCAAGCAGGAAGGCAGGGAGATGCTAAGAGAAAGGAAGCTTTCTAATGTGCCTCTTTTTTGGGAAGGAGAATCTGTCCAGGAAGCCCCCAGCAGACATCTCCTTATGTCTCATTGGCCCGAGCTGGTTCGTTCTTACACCAATTCCTGGTAAAAGGGAACAGCCAACTGTGGTTGGCTTTGACCAGGCTTGCCTCATCTCCTGGGACTGGGTTCTTTGCTACCTGAGCAAAATCAGGATTCTGTTGGCAGGAAAGAAGGGGGAGTGGCTGCTGGTAGGCAACCAACAACAGTGTCTGCCACAGATAGCAAAACACACAAACAGAAATCCAGTGTCTAGTTTGTTTTTTAATTTTACAAAAGGAAAACTAAAATTGTTCACCACATTATCAAGGAAGAATAAGGTAAAGTAAGGAAGGGAATTTCATTGTTAAATCACATCAAGTTTCTGCCTTGTTAAACAGAATAGTACTGCTGAAAACGGTAGACCTCATTAGGACAATGTATATATGCTAACAATTTAAGATAACCACTAAAAGAAGAGGAATATAATTTCTAAGCCAGGAGGAAAAAAAGTGGTGGGAGTAGGGGTAGTGTGTCAGTCCAACAAGTCAGGAAAAGAAAAAAGAACTAAAGGAAAACTAGTGAAGAGAAAACAAAGGTAGTAACATGAGTCCAAATACCTAAGGGTAAAGGGTTATACTCATGTGTTAAAGAGGAAAAAATCTACCAGACTGGATAAAATGCAAATAAGAAGTGGTCTGGACCCTGGAGAGACTGGTCAGTGGACACAGGGGCTTAACAGGAACCGCCCTGGCCTTCATCATACAGGTGGTTCTGTTCTTTTTTCTTTTTTTGCGGTACGCGGGCCTCTCACAGCCGTGGCCTGTCCCGCTGCAGAGCACAGGCTCCGGACGCGCAGGCTCAGCGGCCACGGCCCACGAGCCCAGCCGCTCTGCGGCATGCGGGACCCTCCCAGACCGGGGCACGAACCTGTGTCCCCCGCATCGGCAGGCGGACTCCCAACCACCGTGCCGCCAGGGAAGCCCGGTTCTATTCTTTAAATAACTTTATATTTATTCCTCGCCCCATCTCCCTGCCTCTCCTCAACAGTTTCTGTCTGGCTTTGCCTTGCTACTGAGACGGTCGGTATTGTTTTTCTGGATCGCTCCCTGCCTACTGTAGATATGTATAACAAATTCCTGGACTCCTCCCCCGCACCCAACACCAACAAATCACACTGGGACTCCTTTAAGGGGCAGGTGTGGTGCAGAGCTGGGACCCCACATCCCAGCTGTCCCCCTGTCCCACCCTCTCCCCGTGCCTTAGAGCCCAGCATTCCTCCCCTTAGAGCCTGTTTCTTAGGGTGCAACATCGATCCGCTTGCGATGAAGACTGATGGTTTATTTCGCTGGGACTTATTTGAAAGTTAGCCAGAGTGATGATCATAGGCTGGAAGAAATGTTAGCTCTTGCTTTCTGGTTTCCTGGCTGCCAACTCAGGACAGCGTCAGAAGTTCTGGAGCTGAGATCTCAGACTCGACATCAAGGCAAAGTGAGGTGTCCTGCAGGAAGACACTGCCAGAGGGGTTGTAACTGGGGAGCGAGGAGGCCTGAGTCACTAGGATAACTGAGGGGTGTGTACCGGAGGGTGGTGCCAGCATGTTGCAATGTGCTGACTTCAGTCAGCCAAGCATGCAGAGGTGAAGCAACCAGTTCTCAGACACATCAAGGATGTGCCTCTCTGGGCTTCAGTTGAGTGTGAGGGAGGGGCTGTCAGGTCTCTTCCAGATAATGACTGACACCCCAGGGCATCTTCTGCTGGTGTCGGCTGTTGCCACACCAGCAAGCAGGGAGTTTGCTGGGTTACTAGGTTGGCAAGGTTCTGGGACACAGGGAACCCTTTGATGGTTGTGCCCCAGTTAGTGGGAAAAGCCTCTCTGGAAGGCAGTGGGAGCTTTTGGAAGGAGCACTGGCCTTGGAGCCATCAGACCTGGAATGATATTAAAGCTCTGTCACTTATCTCCTGGCTGACCTGTTTGAGCTGTCTTGGGACTTTTGTGAATACCAAATGAGAGGCTATGCCTGCAAATGCTTAGAAACTCATAAAACACCATGCAATGTGGGTACAATCTGTGGTTTGATGCCTTTACATTGAGGCTCTGGGACACATCCTTAGGCTTTGTGTCAGTGGGAGGAAAGAGGGTGCTTTATCAGCGTCTTGGGCTGGGATTTTTTTCTTTCTTTCCACCCCCTCCAGATTCAAGCAGTCTCCCTCCCCCCATCCTCTGCTCTTTATTTTGACGTTTCTTTTCTCTGCCTGCCAAGAAGATTGTGTTCAGCTGCGCTGCCTGAGGCTGTGCTATATCCTGTGCTTCATTAGGTTAATTTGATGGGTTGTCTCCTGGGAACTGACCAGAGACTGGTTCTAAAACCATGCTAGCCTCCAAAACCCAGTTCCATCCATTCTCCTTTGGGGCAAGCTTTGCTGCTCAATCCCATACGCCTGCTTTTCCTTTCTTCTACCTGCAGGCTGGCCAGGGCCTCCTTCGGTTTCCCTTGTTTCCTTGTATTAGCATAGTTGTTCAAGCATGCATCCCCTGATTGGTAGAAGGCTCTAGGGAAGACCATCCGTTCTCCAAGGCTGCCCCTGACCTTCTGGATTCTGCTCTCCAGTTCCTCTGTTCAGCCTCAGCATTTTGAGCTCGGCCAGCCATTCAGGGGGTATTTATTGTTAAGTGGTCTCACCAAATTTGCTAAATTTGTAACCACAAACCTCTCAGAAGACACTAGTATTGCCTTGCCTCCCACTAAATTTACCTCGTTACTCTCCTTCTCTCTTAGAGGACTGTTTCACATCTGATCTCTGTAAATCTCCAACCCCAGCAATAAAGATGCATCCCTCCCTGTGCCTGTGCCCATTCTCTGCTTCACCTTCTGCTAGGCAGGTCAACCCTTTCCGTGCGGGCACTGGCTCCCCCCACCCTCTGCCCCGTTCTTGCTGCTCAGGAACTCTGCTGCTGTTTCTTTTTTATTTATCTATTTATTTATTTTGGCTGCGTTGGGTCTTTGTTGCTGTGCTTTCTCTAGTTGTGGCTTTCTATAGTTGCGTCGAGCGGGGGCTGCTGTTCCTTGCGATGCACAGGCTTCTCATTGTGGTGGCTTCTCTTGTTGCAGAGCACGGGCTCTAGGCTCGTGGGCTTCAGTAGTTGCGGCACACGGGCTCAGTAGTTGTGGCTCGCGGGCTCTAGAGCGCAGGCTCAGTAGTTGAGGCGCACAGGCTTAGCTACTCCACGGCATGTGGGATCCTCCCGGACCAGGGCTCGAACCCGTGTCCCCTGCATTGGCAGGCGGATTCTTAACCACTGCGCCACCAGGGAAGTCCCAAGGACTCTGCTTCTTAATTATCCTTTTACCTGCAGCGTTAACTTCTCCCTCTACTGAACCATCCCCACCAGTATACAAACATTCTGTAATATATCTCCCATTCTATTTTATCTCATTCCCTTTATTTAGTAACACTTTTATTGAGATATAACTCACATACCATACGGTTCAGCCATTTCAAGTGTACAAGTGAGTTGGTTTTAGTCTAGTCACATGGTTATGCAATGAGACCACAAACAATTTTAGAACATTTCATCATCCCAGAAGGAAGCGCCATACCCATTCTCAGTCGCTCCCCATCTCCTCCAACCCCTAGCCCTAGGCAATCACTAACCTACTTTATGGATTTGCCTATTCTGGATATTTCATATAAATGGAATAACATCATATGTAGTCTTTTGTGTCTGGCTTCTTTCACTTAGCACCATGTTTTCAAGGTTCATCCATGTAGCACGTATCAGTGCTTCCTTTTTATGGCTGAATAAGATTCCATTTTATGGATATTTGACATTTTGTTTATTCATCAGTTGATGGAACTTTGAGTTCTTTCCACTTTGGAGCTGATATGAATAATGCTCCTATAATCGTTTGTGTACGTGTTTTTATGTGGATATATATTTTCCTTTCTCTTGGGTAGACCTAGGATTAGAATTGCTGAGTCATACGGTAACTCTTTGTTTAACCTTTTAACTGCCAGACTGTTTTCCAAAGTAGCTGCACCATTTCACATTCTCACCCGCAATGTATGAGAGTTACAGTTTCTCCATATCTTCACTAATAGTTGTTATTATCTGTCTTTTTGATTATAGCCATCCTAGTGAGCGGGATGTGGTGTCTGATTGTGGTTTTGATATGTATTTACCTGATAACTCATGGTGCTGAGCACCTTTTCACCTGCCTGTTGGCCACTTCTCATCCAGTCAGGTGTTCACCCCCTCCAAACCTCTGGATCAGCCATTGTGAAGGTTACTGCTGACAGCCTTCTCTTATCTATGCCAGGCCTTCCGTCAATAATTTCTTCTGGTCCTGTAGTTTTAAGAATGAACTGTGCTCTGATGACTCTCGGATGTATCCCTCCAGCTCTGACCTCATCCATGAGCTTCAGACATCTGTGTCCTGCTGCCTATTGCCATTTCCACCTGGACATTTAAAGGGCATCTCAAATTTAACCTGTTGTAAACAGAACTCTTGTTTTTTTTTTTCTTACCCAAACCCATTTCTTTCCTGACTTTTCTGTATGAAAGAATGGCACCCCACACACACACACCAGGTTGCTCGGGCCACAAGGCCCTGTGCCCCGGGTTCAGTCTTCCTCTCCTACCCACCACCCTCCATCTCACCCATCAGTTAAACCCTTCAGAATACATGCAGCTGCTTCTCACCACCTCCACTGCCTGGGATATTGAAGTAGCTTCTCTGTGGTCCCCTGCTAGTGTTACACAGCAGCCAGAGTAGTCCCTTAGCAAAAAATGTTTTAACCTAAAAAAAAAAAAATTAGAATTTATAATGAAATGCATCACACATTCAGAATAGTATATATCATATAAATTCCTTAAAGACTGGGCTTCCCTGGTGGCACAGTGGTTGAGAGTCCACCTGCCGATGCAGGGGACACGGGTTCGTGCCCCGGTCCGGGAAGATCCCACATGCCCCGGAGCGGCTGGGCCCGTGAGCTGTGGCCACTGAGCCTGCGCGTCCGGAGCCCGTGCTCCGCAACGGGAGAGGCCACAACAGTGACAGGCCCGCGTACCGCAAAAAAAAAAAAAAAAAAATCCTTAAAGAATAAAAATTTTAAATACTCTGTTTCTACTATCTGGATTAAGGAGTAATACATTCCCCAGTACTTCTGAAGCTCCTATAGACCCTTCCTCTTGTCTCATCTACCTTCTTCCCGTCCAGGGGAATTTCCTGGATTTTACAGTGTTTCCTTGATTTTATCTGTTGTTTTATCATCTATGTGTATAGAGGCCTTAAAACAATTTCTTGCTTAGCTTTGCATACTTTTGAACTTTTCATGAACTCATACTGTAAGTATTCATCCCTGACTTATCCTTTTTGTTCAACATAATAGTTTTTTGGTCATATTCATTCCTGTTTATGTCTGAAACTGGAGTTCATTCATTTTTACTGTATTACATGAATGGACCACAATTTATCCATCCTATTCTGATGGACATTTGAGTTTGCAGTTTTCAGCTATTACGCAGTGCTGCCTTGAGCATTCTCATATGTCTCTTGGTACACATGTTCACGTGTATCTGCTTGTAGAAATACTAGAGTTTACTACATACCCACCAGGATGCCTAAAATTAAAAAGATAGCAGATATCCAGGACATGGAACAAATGGCACTCTCCTATGTTACTGGTGGAAACATAAAATGCTACAGCCACTTTGGTCAACTATTTGATAATTTCTGGTAAAGTTAAGCATACTGGTGTATGTACCCTATGGTCCTGTAATTCCACTCCTAGGTATTTACCCCAGAGAAATGAGAGTATGTGCCCACAAGGTGAGTTGTACAGAAAGGTCAGGGCAGTTTTACTCATAACAACCAAAAACTAAAAACAACTCAACTGTCCAAACGTGGAAAAGAATAAACTACTGATACACACAACATGGACGAATCTCCAAAACATTGTGCTGAGCAAAAGAAGCCAGCCAGGCAGGAGTGTTTATATGAAGTTCAAGAACAAGTAAACCTAATCTATGGTGACCAGACTCAGCAAAGTAGTATAGCAGTGAACGATGACCGGGAAGGAGCACAAGGGAACTTCCGGGGTTGTGGGGTAGTGGTGGAAATGCTCTGTATTTTATACTGGGTGCTCACACACATGGGTAAACATGCATCACGCTCTACATTGAAAGACTTCTGCATCCTATTATATGTGAATTAAACCTCAATGAGAAAAACAGATTGTCCCAAGTAGCAGCACAATTTTGGGGGAAAATGAAACAGTGTATCCAACTAGTTGTCAGGGTTCAACTTAAGCTTTAAATCTGCTTAATAGGACAAGCAGGCTGAACTCACCAGCTTTATAATTCATTGATTCTAAATATTCAACCTTTGGCTGAGAAACCATTCATTCCCACCCAAACTAGGAGGACTACATTTTCTGAGGATGTCTTCTCACATGGGACATCACAAAATAAATTAGCTCAGGACAAATGGGGGAACTTTCTAATCTCTCATTGTGTCCCCAGTGTTCCATCTTCTTCTGTGAGAAAGGTGTTTTTTAATTTTTCTTTAAAAAGAAATACTGCTGGGATACACTTATGTCCATATTTTTTAAGTAAGCCAAATTAGCCTCCCAAGCATTGTACCAATTTATTTTCTCACCAATGGTGAGTGAGTGTTCTTGATACTCTGCATCCTCTCTAAACTCTTAGTACTGTTAGTTTTAAAAAATTTGCTCCAAGGGTCCATTTTAAAATCAGGTCATGACACATCCCTCCCCAAAACCCTCCCATCAGATTAATAATAAATCCTAATCCCTTCAAAGGCCTCTGTGTCCGGGCCCCTCGTGCCTACCTCTCCAACACCCTCCCCAGTTTTGCTGGCCTTCTTGCCATGCTTTGTTTTGTTTTTTTTTTTAATTAATTTATTTATTTTGGCTGCGTTGGGTCTTCATTGCTGCGTGCGGGCTTTCTCTAGTTGCAGCGAGCGGGAGCTACTCTTTGTTGTGGTGCGCAGGCTTTTCATTGCGGTGGCTTCTCTTGTTGCGGAGCATGGGCTCTAAGCGCGCAGGCTTCAGTAGTTGTGGCTCCCGGGCTCTAGAACACAGGCTCAGTAGTTGAGGCGCACGGGCTTAGTTGCTTCGCGGCATGTGTGATCTTCCCGGACCAGGGCTCGAACCCGTGTCCCCTGCATGGGCAGGCAGATTCTTAACCACTGCGCCACCAGGGAAGCCCCTCTTGCCATGTTTTTCACAGGTCAGGCTGTTTCCTCCTTGTGTACTCTGTTCCCTCTCACAGCACCTTGTAACTTCCCTGTCATGGCACTTTGTAATCCCCTGTGCCTTGCCTTTGTATTTGCCGCTAGACCAGAAACTCCATTAGGACAGGACGCATGTTTACTGTCCCACACTAGCGCCCCCAGCCCTGCGACGGCCCATTAAGTATCTGTCAAATGAATAAATAAGCCAGCACCAGCCAGGTGGCCCTGGAAGACTGGCCTGCTTCCCTCTGTGGGCACCAGAGATGGGAACTGATGCCCAAATGTGTGCCCTTCCCCCGACTCTTTTACATTGGGGTTTGCATGGGCTTAAAGTGAAAGATAGAGCAGCTGTGAAAGGGAGAAATGAGAATTAGGCATTGGCAACTGGAGGGCACAGGGAGTACCCCAGAGCAAATGACATGCATAAAAGCTCTTAACTAGGTGACTTCTGGGATTCGGGGTGCATGTCTGGGGCCTCTGACCGTTCTTGCTGCGTTCTGCCCTGTGCCCTCAGTTGCCTTCAGCACACGTTCCCAGAAGCAGCCCAGCCTTGGGATTTCCAGAGCAAAGGCTTTTGCCGGTGACCCTTGTTTGGGAAGACCCTCTCTGCTCTTCCCAAACACAGTGACGAAACTGGGGCTTTTCCTCCCCTGACAAGGCAGCCGGTTATGTCAGATGCCCCCTTTGTTGAGACTGCAAGGAGTTACCGTCTTCCCCAACGTGAGAGATGTTTCCTTCAGAGCCTCCTATGCTGGTTTCTGCCCAAGTCCGCCTTCGGGGGCCACAGTGGGCCACGCACCAGAAACCAGGTCTCCCCAGCCAGGCCCCTCGCAGCATCCCTTGCTCAGCCTGGAAAGTCACCACCTCCTGGGCTGCTTGCCTTATGGCTGGCTCTTCTCAGGTCACAGGATGCTGGGAGCAAGACCCTGCAAAACGGAGTTCTTTTCCTTAGATGTTGGTCATGGATATGAGCAAAGGGAGCCCTAGAAGAGACAGTGACCTGGCTTCTATTTACAGACAGCGCCACCAAAGGCTGTGCATGGAGTCCGGCATGCCAAAGGGTGCAGTAGAACCTTTGGAAGGAGCACACTGGACCAGTGCCACTGGGTCTGTGGGTTAGAGCTGGGAGCCCCGGTGAGGCCCGCGGACGAAGCTTCACTCTTGACCCTGGGAAGCCGGCTTCTGTGTCTCTTTGCCTCTTACCCTGGAGCCTCTGGGTAGTTGAAGGAACCCATGGGCTTCTTTCTACGCCCCGGCCAGTCACAGGCTTTGGAACTGGATAGACCTGGACTCAAATCTCAGCTACACTCAGGAGGTTGTGACTAGGCAAGTTCCTTCACGTCTGTGAGCATTGTTTCCCCACCCAGAATAATGTCTCCTTATTGGAACGTGTTAGTTCTGTTCCCTGATGGCTTTGTGGTTTGGCTTGGCCCCAGAAATTGGAGCTGCCATAAAGGGAGGGGGCGGCAGAGGTTCTTGAACATAGAGCCTGAGATGCCTACTGTGCAGCTGGTGGCAGCAGCCAGAGTTGCCGGAGGAGCTGGCTGGAGCTGGAGCTTTCCGAGCGCAGCTGTGAGGCCCAGGGGCCGGGTCAGAGCCAGGGCTGGCTGGACTTGGAGAGGAGCTGGTGGGGACACGCAGGCCTCTAGGATTAAGTGCTCCCCATGACATGGAGCCAGGGCCCGGGGGCTCCACTCTCAGCTTTGTCCCTGACTCTCACCCTGGCTCCCTAGCACATGGCATGGATTCAGGCTCCTTTCCTTAGGGTGGATCTCCAAAGCACCCTGCTGCCTCTTCTCCCTGCTCTTGCCCAGGGCAGCACAGGGTCTCAGGCTGTCAGTAGCCCATGGCATTTATTTGGTAACCTGCAGAGGAAGGCAACTGTCCAGAGGGCTGAGTGGTGGTGGTGCTGAGCGTCCTGACACGGTCAGGTTCTCTCCCTGACACCAGAGCTGGAAGGATTGTTAATGAATCAGCCAGCTAACCCAGGAATGCTTCATCTGTAGCCCACACTACAGAGGGGAGAGGGCAAATCCCAGGGCTCAGGTCAACCGCCCCCCTCACTTTGGCGGGGACTTCTCTACCTCTTCTCAGGGGTAGAGAACGCCCGGGCAGGGGCTCATATCTGCAGTCCCCTACGATCTTTTCTCTGGGCCATTTTCTCTTAAGTTTGCTGAAATTAACCTCATGTCACTGGAATAGGAACTTCCTAAACCTGGCTTTTCCAACGACTTGCCCTGTGGCTCTAGGGAAATCACTTTCTGTCCTTGTTTACCTTCTGACTGATGAGTGAGGGTGGCGGGCTAATCTTGTCTTTAGAGGCCCCAGTTAAGGAGAGCAGAGTGATGCTATCTGCAGTTAGAGGGAAGAGCCCTTTCTCTTGTCCACCCTTCAGTTAAGTGGGCATCTCCTCTACTGCCAGCTCTGTCCCCTCTGGGACTTGGGGGCAGGGCTGGGGGAGAGCACGTGTGCATGTGCGATCTGTCTGCACATTATTTTTCCTTTCTGCAATTTCAGAGTCATGCTGCGGCAGCCTGGCGCCTGACGAGTGAGGAGAACCTGCCAGGGGATTACTGCTAGCTCAAGGCAGGACAGAGGCCTCAGGGGAGCAGAGATGGGCAGAGCAGCCTCCAAGCCTGGGCCAGCAGCACCAAGACGGAGGCCTGGGCCCTGGCCTGGAGCTCGGCTCACACTCGCTCGGCTGACCCTGATGGCGTTCGAAGCAACACCCTGTTGAGAAGCGGCTGTTCCCAGGCCCCAGAGGACCTCAGAGCAGGAGCTGGAGTTTGA
Source organism: Leucopleurus acutus (assembly GCF_964270905.1). Taxonomy (NCBI): domain Eukaryota; kingdom Metazoa; phylum Chordata; class Mammalia; order Artiodactyla; family Delphinidae; genus Leucopleurus; species Leucopleurus acutus. The sequence goes on along the minus strand of NC_139162.1, from coordinate 13,395,601 downwards.
CCACCCCAACACAACTGCAGTTGGGGCTGCGACCGTCGGGGGAAGGGGCTGGCGCCTCGGATGGGAAGTAGAAGGGCAGAACCTAACGCCAGGAGGATCTTGGTCTCTGAAGAGTTTTCTGGAACCCACGGAGCTTCCTGGGTTTCTTCTCTCTGGATTGGGGCTTGGTTCCCTCTCCTCCCCTGGCAGAGGGGTTGGACCCTGAGGGCCAACTGAGAGAGGGAAGACTCTTAAATGAAATTCAGGCTGCCTGAAGCCCACGTGCTCTCTGCTATGATTGGGGTTCAAGGGCTTCCCTGCTGCAGGGGACGAGGGGCCGCCTCGGCATCTGCTCATGAGCCACAAGGACCCCGAATGCTCCAGACTGGATCGTTTCAAGCCGCCAAAGAGGGGGACCCCCACAGCTGGCAGCCAGCAACCCCAAGGGACTAGAGAGCTGGGATGGACTGACCTCCCCCTTGCCAGGGCTCTGGGAGAAGCAGAGCCTCTGTGGCCCAGCTAGTGACGGAGAGACCCAATGAAGCCATAAGCAGGGCCAGGTGGCTCAGGGACAGGGGAGCCACTGCTGCCGACGTGCTTTCTCCTGACGCTGAGGGAGGGCGTAGTGTGGGACCTCTGCCCCTGTCCCCTCCCTGGCACTTGCCCATATGCCCTTTGCGTGTGGTGCCAGAACAAGCAGGCTACGCTGTGGCTGGCCCATCAGCGGGCTGGGAAAGGAGTGGCCACGGTGACACCTGCCTGACTGCCGGGCTGAGGCCCCAGCTCCCCAGGGCGCCGAACCATGAAGTGCTCCCTGCGGGTGTGGTTCCTCTCCGTGGCCTTCCTGCTGGTGTTCATCATGTCACTGCTGTTCACCTACTCCCACCACAGCATGGCCACCCTGCCCTACCTGGACTCGGGCGCCCTGGACGGGACCCACCGGGTGAAGCTGGTGCCCGGCTACACCGGCCTTCAGCGCCTCAGCAAGGAGGGGCCCGCCGGCAAGAGCTGTGCCTGTCGCCGCTGCATGGGCGATGCCGGCGCCTCTGAGTGGTTTGATAGCCACTTCAACAGCAACATTTCCCCGGTCTGGACCCGGGAGAACATGGACCTGCCCCCAGAGGTCCAGAGGTGGTGGATGGTGAGAAAGCTGTGGCCCTTCCTGCCTCCCCTTTGCTGCCGCCTCTCCGGTGGTCTGTCCTGCCATTTGGGAGTCACCCTTAGAGCCCCCTCTTGGATTGGGGCTGTCTATTTTCTGGCCCCCAGAGCCTTGACAAAGTGTGAGGTTCACTGGACCAGAGCCAGCTCCTAGGATCACAGATTGTGAAGGGGGAGCGAGCTTTGACCTGGAAGGAAAGAGAACTAATATTTTCTAGTGCCTGTAGAGGCCAAACATAGACCAGAGATGCCTTGCTGGGCCAGGGAGGTGAAATAGACAGGAGAAGCAGGTTCCCCAGGGAGAAGATGGGAGAAGTGAGCATGGCAACAGGAAGAAGGCCTGCCCTTTATAAAGGAGGCAGCGGCTCAGCTCCAGTGATTGTTGCTATGCAGGCAGTATCCTAATTTGTAAATGTTTGCTCAAAATAATTTGAAACACCATGCCACTCACTTGGTTCCTTCCAATTGCTGGAAAAGCCTTTCTTCTGGGTTGGGATAGGAAAGCATTAGCAACTCCTCTGGGGGCTAAGGGAGGTGAAGGGGAGGGGATGGGGGGACAGGTGTACCCAAGCCTCCCCATTCTTCCGGATCCTGTCACCTTGCTGCCGCTTTAGCTCCCTTCACCTTGTCCCTGTCATCTCTGGAGCGTCACTCCCTAGGCTTTGCCAGGGCCATCTGGTTGCCACACATGTCAGAGGTGGAGCAGCATCAGTACTTGACCCGGGGGGGCCTGCAGACTGCAGGCATTTCCTGCTGGGGGACTTGGGAGGCAGCTCATGGTCCCTGGTTTCCCCAGCTGGCACATGGGGAGGGTGATGACTCTCCCTTTTTCTCACAGTTAGGAGAGCTGTGAGGATGAGCTCCTGCAATCAGGCTTATCAGAGCAGCTCAGAGATCCTGCTTCCCAGCCCGGACTCTCAGAGTCCCTACGGATGGGGAGTCTACAGAGCAGGAGTCACCAGGAGCCACACACGCCCTTCGCATGTCAGACTGGAGCCCTTGAAGGGTCCTGCCCGTTGCTCATAGTCACACCCTTCATTTTACAGGGAAGATCGAGGTTCAGAGAGTGCCCTGAGCTTGCCTTGGTCATAGGTCTCAGTGGTGGCCACGAAGAGCCAGAACAGGCCTCTGGGCAGGGGTGGACCGAGAGGCAGGCCAGGCCCCCTGCTCACGGGGGTGGAACTCAGGGCTGTTTAAGCCCTGGAAGCCACCTCTCTGCTGCTTCCCACAGCCACCCTCTTTCGCTGTGAACTTAGAAATTCTTGTCTCAGGGCTAAGCTGCTTCTCCACACTGAGTTCATGTTCTTGTGCTCAGGGGCCCTTCCTGTGCTCAGAGAAGAGGCAGAGAAGCAGGCCCACCCATCCCCTCCATGCATTCTGTCCCCTGAGCAGCTCCTGCTTAGCCGCAAACCCACAGCGTTGCTGCTAGGACCACAGAACATTTTAAAGCCCTTACAGATGGTGGCCCAGGGGCCGAATCCAGCTCACCCAGTGTTCTTAAACTATTTGCATGAGTTACCATCATTTAGGACCTCTGTTTTTTCAGCTTCTCTTGAGAAGCCAGAAAATCTGGTCCTTCTGGGCTGACAATCCCACAAGGCGACAGCTGGTTGGAGCCACCCCTTTTCGATGGGAGCTCCTGTTGGCTGTAGGCCCCACCTGCCTCTTCACTCCTGCACGTTACCTGCCTGGCACTATAGGCGTTTAAGTGCTGCCCTGGCCTCATTTCATGGTCTTTTGCATCACTGGTGGTGGGAGGTGCAGGGGACCGGTTTCATTCCAGCTGTTCTGACTTTGAAAGAATATCTGTGCCTCTTTGCCTTTTCCCCAGGGCTCAGGGCTCCGGGTATCCTGTGGATCTTGCCTGGAGTTTCAGGCTGAGTCCCAGGGGCGCCACCTGCAGGCTGCTTGGGAATAAGCCCCTGAAGCTCCCCGGGGCTTTCCACATTAACTGCACCTCAAAATGACTATGAGACTAAGAGCTGCCCCGAGAGGACAGCAGAGCAGGGGCCTCTCTGCTTCGTGTCACAGGCCTGCAGACCCCTGGAGAAGGTGTTGAATAGCACCTTGACCCCCCGAGCCCAACCAGTACCTTAGAGCTACTCCCGAAAGCAGGGCCCTCCCTGGTCTGGTCTCAGTAGGGAAACTTCGCTATTGTTGAACAAGGTCCTTACTGCTCAGGGAGGATTTCCGCCCCGTGACAGCCCGGGGAGGAGGCCTGCGCCGGTTGGACACTGGAGGGTGAGGGCAGGGAGGGAGCAGGCGGGAGTCCCCTCCCCATCACACCCCTCCTGCTTTCTTCTCCCCTCCGCTCCCCTCCGCTCCCCAGATGTTGCAGCCTCAGTTCAAGTCACACAACACCAACGAGGTGCTGGAGAAGCTGTTCCAGATAGTACCAGGCGAGAACCCCTACCGTTTCCGGGACCCCCGCCGGTGCCGGCGCTGTGCTGTGGTGGGGAACTCGGGCAACCTGCGGGGCTCTGGCTACGGGCCGGATGTGGACGGGCACAACTTTATCATGAGGTAAGTCCCAGGGAGCTCAAGGCAGGACCCAGGACCGGCCTCCAGGAGGGGGCCCTGGCCTCCTTGGCCTTGTGCGGTCGCGCAGGAGCGGCCAGCTGCCAGGGGTGCTGTGACGGAGGCTCAAGTCTCTCGCTTGTGTTTGTCGGGGTGGATGAGGAGGCAGAACTGTCATTCTGAACTTTGCTTGAGGCCCGCGCTCAGCTTCCAGCTCTGAATGCCTCTGCGAAGAGCTGAAACTAGGCTCCTGGCTGATGTCTTGTGAAAACTCCCCCCAGAGGCCCTTTCACCTGCCTGGTCCCTTTTAGCAGTTGGGCCAGGAGTGTGGGCCCCAAAATAGTGTCTTGCTTAATAGCCACAGGTGATGCCTCTGGCAGACTCGCAGAGGAGGGGCGTCCTGGGCAGAAAAAGGAGCTGTCGGTGCCTGCTTTGGGCTCCCATCCCTTAACCTTTACCTCATAGCATTTCAATTGTGCAGGGGCTCATTCATTCTACAGACGTCTGTGCCCAGCGTTGAGGAACAGAGAAGGGCTGGGAGGGCACTCATTCCAGACGAAGACAGGAGCAGGGAGCCCGAGCGTGAGCAGGGACTAGAGGTAGATTTGTGACCCGGACATGGGCTGCTCATTCTGCTTCTGAACTTCCGTGTTTTCAGACTTATCTCCCTAGACTTGCGGCAGGAAATGCCACAGTGGGGATCCTTCCATCCCACTCCTTGGTGGAGGAAGAGCTCTAAGAGTAAAAATACTGAAAATGCCCAGTTTTCACTAAGCATCTCTTAGGATGAGCACTGCAGAAAGACCAGGTTTCCCAGGAGGCAGGGGGAAGGGCTTTGTCTTAGAAACTGTTGCTGTCTCCATAGCAACACCAAGGCAGCAATATGTCTCTGAGGCTTTTAACATTCCTTGCAGAACCTTTCTCATGTTGAGAATGGTTGGTGGGTGGGGGGAGAGGGGGATGCTAGGCCAAATCCAGGCATCCACAGCCACCAGCTGAGAAACACCATCCCCATTAAGGCTTCCTCTCCAACTGCTCTGTTCCTGCTCTGTTCCTCACAGACCCCAGGGCTGTCATGGCAGAGGCAGATCCAGACTGTGGCTTTGGTGACAATAGGACCAATACTGTGTGTGAAGCTGTAGCAGTCCCAGCAAACTGTTATTAATGAACGGGAAAAATACTTCTCATCCCCTCTAGGAGACAGTATTTCTGAACCCTAAAGACCAAGACATCAGAGGGGTACCCAGATGGTAGGCAGACTGGCAGTTCTAAAGAAATGGATTTGGGAGAAGAGAGGCAGGATCTTAATCCCTGTTCGGGGGCCAGAGCACAGTTGGTGCTGTAGGAAAGATTCTAGGCTTCTGCTTGAAGCAGACTGGAACTGAAATGGCTGAGAACACAGACTCACTCTCTAGTTCCAAATCAGGCCACTCCTGGTTTCCCAGCCCAAAGTACCCTCCAGTCCCTCAAGGGAAGGGAACCAGAGAGGCATGAGGTACAGCACAGCGACCAGTGGGGGGGGAGGGGGGAGGGGCAGGCATCCTGGACACACTGTCACCACATCATGCCATCAATGGGAGATGGGCAGGAGGGAGCCAGTAGGGGAACCCCTGTGACACAGGGCCCAGCTAGGGGGTGCTGGCCACTCTATGGACAGGGAACGTTCGAACGAGCGTAAAAAAGCTGGGAGAGCGTGTGGAGGAGACTTTGCTGCCTCTCTCCCAGATCCCTGTGTCCCCAGTGGAAGCCCAGGTTACAGTCACACGCCTAGATGGTATGATTCTGAATTGTGATCCACACAAGATAGGAATGTTCTCACAATGCGTCACAATAGAAAAGGCCAACAGGTTTTTGTTTAAAGCTGGATCACTTGTTTTTAAGATGCTCACCAAAAAAAGGGAGCTTTGATCCTGTGTTTCGCACCACTTGAAAGGAGTTAGAAGTTGTGTGTCACAGCCTGGGGGATGGGCAGGGGGGAGATTGCTCTGGGGTTCCAGGTTCTTCTAAGACAGCAGAGGAGAGACAGCCCCACATTGCACGTCAGCCCGGGACAGCTGAGGGTGGGCCTGTCAGAACGCGGGCATCCCTCTTGGCCTTGGAGTGGAAAGGGAGACAAGAACTTAAAGTGCAGGGACAGGGTGGCTGGGATGGGCAGAATTGAGCCATCTGCCCAGGGGCCGAAGGGGTGCTTCAGCTTCTTGTCTTGGTTCCATGTCTTCTAGGGAAGAGGACAGAACAGCCAGGTGAGCTGTAAGCTGTGAAAGGCTGTCTTTTCTTTTAAAAAAAAAAAAAATTATAAAAGTAATATGTGGGGCTTCCCTGGTGGTGCAGTGGTTGAGAGTCCACCTGCCGATGCAGGGGACACAGGTTCGTGCCCCGGTCCGGGAAGATCCCACATGCCGCAGAGTGGCTGGGCCGTGAGCCATGGCCACTGAGCCTGCATGTCCGGAGCCTGTGGCCTGCAACGGGAGAGGCCACAACAGTGAGAGACCCGCGTACCGCAAAAAAAAAAAAAGTAATATGTGCTTGTTATTGGGAAAAAAAAACCCAGAAATGTACGCACTAAAAAGTGAATTATCCAGGACTTCCCTGGTGGCACAGTGGTTAAGAATCCGCCTGCCCATGCAGAGGATACGGGTTCGAGCCCTAGTCTGGGAAGATCCCACATGCCACGGAGCAACTAAGCCCGTGAGCCACAACTACTGAGCCTGTGCTCTAGAGCCCACGAGCCACAACTACTGAGCCCACGTGCCACAACTACTGAAGCCCACGCACCTAGAGCCCGTGCTCCACAACAAGAGAAGCCACCGCAGTGAGAAGCCAGCGCACCGCAGCAAAGAGTAGCACCCGCTCACCGCAACTAGAGAAAGCCTGCACGTAGCAACAAAGACCCAATGCAGCTAAAAATAAAACATATATATTTTTTTAAAAGTGAATTATCCCATTCCCTAAGAGTAACCATTGTTAAAACTTTAATACTCTTCCAGATTTTTTTCTATTCTTATACAAAAGTTAGTTTTTATTCTTCCTCCCTTCCCTCCTTACTTCATTGCTTCCTTTCTTCCTTCCCTTCTCTCTCTCTCTCTGCCCCCTCCTTCTATCCTTTCTTTTTTTTTTCTTTCACAAAAAATAGAATCACACTATCTAATTTTCAGTTTTCCTTTTCTGTGTTGTAATTTCCTCTGACTGCACAGGTATTCAAAAGATATGTGTTAAAAGGAAAGAAGTGAGATTCCTCACGCCACTTGGTTTTTTTCACTCAATAGCTCTTGGACGTATTTCTTACCAGCACAGGTAAATCTACTTTTTTCATTCTGGTGACTACATGCTATCCTGTTACATGAATGTACCAAAATGTATTAACCAGTTCTCTATTGTTGAATTGGTTTTCCTTTTCACTATTGTAAATAATACTGCAGTGGATATCCTTTGCACACTTATGCAACCATTTTTATAGGATAAATTTTAAGAATGGAATTGCTGGATAAGTGCATACCTATTTACATGTTTGATGGCCAGCAACAAACTGTCCTCTAAAACTCTTGTACCAGTTTCCACAGTGGTGTCTTCTCACACCACCCTCTTGTCCCTGCAGGATGAATCAGGCGCCAACCGTGGGCTTTGAGCAGGATGTCGGCAGCCGAACCACCCACCATTTCATGTACCCTGAGAGTGCCAAGAACCTGCCCGCCAACGTCAGCTTCGTGCTGGTGCCCTTCAAAGCCCTGGACCTACTGTGGATCGCCAGCGCCCTGTCCACGGGGCAGATCCGATTGTGAGCTCCTCTGCTGGCTGGAAGTGGGATATGAGTGACAGGCCCACCTTGGGAGGAGTTGTCCAGGGAACGGATCTTAGAATTCCTTTAATTGAATATTTTGGCCAAGAGGGGCAGGTGAGGAGAGAAACAGTGGTAGGGAGGGCCCAAAACAGTGGTTAGCTGAGGCCATAGCTTGTTTTGGGTCACTCCCTGCATGGTGGCAGCCAGCACACTGGTGGTAGTAAGGTGGAGAAGGACACTTTTCCAGGTCTCCTTTCTAGGAGGTAGCTCCTACTGTGGGAGCTCTGCCTTCTGAGAACTTTCTTTGGAGGCAGTTGCCCAATCACAGCTGGGAACCTCAGGAAATTCAATTCACCAAGTAGTTTTTTTTTAACAGCTTTATTGAGATATAATTCACATACCATACAATTCACACATTGAAAATGTACAGTTCAGGGGCTTTTAGTATGTCTACAGAGTTGTGTAACCATCACCACAAGTAATTTTAGAATACATGCATGTTCTAAAGATGAAGATAACCTGAAGATACTCCTGTACCCCTTGGCCATCTCCCCCACTCCCTCCACCCCTCCTCCCTCCCAGCCCTAGGCAACCACTAATCTACTCTCTGTCTCACCAAGGTTTGTGTGTGTGTGTAAAAATGTATGCGTGTAACAAAATATACTATTTTAACCACACAGTTCATTAACATTAAGTATATTCACATGGCTGCGCAAACCTTACCACAGCCCATCTCCAGAACTTTTTCATCATCTCAAATGAAAACTCTGTACCCACTAAACAGTAACTCCTCATTCCCCCCTCCCCCAGCCTCTGATAACCACTATTCTTTCTGTTTCTGATTTGACTATTCTAGGTACTTCATACAAGTGGAATCGTATAGTGTTTGTCCTTTTGCGTCTGGCTTATTTCAGTAGCATAATGTTTTCAGGGTTCATTCACGTTGTAGCCTGTGTCAGGATTTCATCCCTTTTAAAGGCTGCATAGTATTCTAGTGTATGGATATACCAGATTGTTTATCCATTCATCTGTCAACGGACAACTGGATTGTTGCCACCTTTTGCCTGTTGTCACCACGTATTTTTTAAACACGGAAGTATAAGTTACAGTTTTCTGACTTTATCTTACGTTTGGGAGTCACAAGGGCTAAAATAAGTGCTGTAGAGTTTAAGTCCCATGAATACTCAGAAATGGGAGTGTAGGTTACAGGCACCATGGCTGACTAATAGGGAAGGAGGGATTTGTGCCAAATATGAGGAGAGTAGCAAGAGGGCTATTGTGGGCAGAGGTAAGAGTACAAACATGGTGGGTGTGAGATGATCACAGCAGAGCCTTGTGGGAAGAAAAGTTGGGGCTGGGTTATGGAAGGCCCCAGTGCTTGTCTAAAACATCCTTATTTCATCTTGAAGGACATAGGGAGCCACTGAAGGCTTCTGAGCAAGGAACTGCAGTGATGTGCTATGGGACAGCAGTCTGGAAGCAAGGGAGCCTGTCGTGAGGCTGTCATCACTTGGGCCTCAGTGGGAGAAAAGGCATCCCTGGGTCCATGGAGCCACCTCAGTTTTATTTTTCTTTCTGCTTTCAGCACCTATGCCCCAGTGAAGTCCTTCCTTCGAGTGGACAAAGAAAAGGTAAGTTTCCTCCTCCCCCTTCTTCATCCCCACCCCAGAGGAAACAGTGCAGACCTGACTTGTGCTGTGCCTGGTCTTGTGGTTCAGATACCCCCCAAACCCTTCTAGAACCTTCAGAGTGCCCATCTGCTGGTATGCCTGACCCCACACAGAGGCTGCAGGAACCAGAGAACCCTGATGAACAGGTCCACTGGCAAGCATGGAGGAACTGGCAGAAGCTGCTTAGAGCCTGGCCTGAGCCTCCAGGTCCCCAGAAGCCCTCACGTGCTCATTACACCTTCTCCTCTCAGGTCCAGATCTACAACCCAGCCTTCTTCAAGTACATCCACGACAGGTGGACAGAGCATCACGGGCGGTACCCTTCCACGGGGATGCTGGTACTCTTCTTTGCTCTGCATGTGTGTGATGAGGTGGGTAGTTGATAAAATAGCGGGACCCATAGATGAGAGGGAGTCCGCCCTTGTTGGGGCTTAGCAGTGCCTCAAGAGGAATGTGTTTTTGCAGGAAGAAACAAAGTGGCTTTCAGTCCCCCAATTTCTAGGTTGTAAGGTATAGATCTGCATTTCCCAGACTTAACTACTTTCATGATTTTACCAAATCTGAAATCATTTCATTGAAACGTTAAATTTATTTAAAAAGGAAATTGAATACTACTACCATAATTGATATTACTTGCCATAAACAATAAGCATAAACGTAAATGGAATGGAAATGACGTAGTTAAGTAGTTAAGTTTCAGCAGGATGGTGTCTCCCACAGCTGTGGGCCCCAGGCCTACTCTGTGTTAAAAATGGAGGTTAGTCATTAAAGGAGCCCATCTCTCTAGCAGGGGGAGCTACTGTGCCATACACGGTAGTGCTCATGCCCAGCACACCCACTTTTGCCAGTAAACTCTTCAGTGTATGGTACTGGGTACTTGACCAGCTTTCAATAAAAGTACTCCATTAAAAAAAAAAAAAGGTTAGCAAGGGTTGGAGAGCTGTCACAGACTAGCCCCAAACTGAGGTGTTCTTGATGTAATCAGAGGGTGGTTGGAAGGAGAACCGGAAGGGATCAGAAGTCTCCCTCTGGGACTGTGTCCTTAGCGTCAGGGCTGGGTGTCCCCGGTCTAACTGCGCGCTGTAAATTGATGAGCTGCCGGCCTCTGGCTGGGGTCGGCTCGTCGCGGCTCCCCTCTCCTTCCGCACCACGACCCGAGGCTCTTCCGCGCCCTCTGCTCCCTGGTCCCCGACTTGGGGTGACCCGCGCCGCCCTCCCCCGCAGGTGAACGTGTACGGGTTCGGGGCCGACAGCCGGGGCAACTGGCACCACTACTGGGAGAATAACCGGTACGCGGGCGAGTTCCGGAAGACAGGCGTGCATGACGCCGACTTCGAGGCCCACATCATCGACATGCTGGCCAAGGCCAGCAAGATCGAGGTCTACCGAGGGAACTGAGCCCGACCCAGCCGTGACTCTTTCGGCCCTACCGCGAAGCGCCGGCAAGCGCTCCAGCCGGGACTCAGAGTCAGCCCGGGGGTGGTGGCCTAAGCGCGGGCGCGGCGCTCTATTGGGCGTCAGCAGGCAATCGGGAGCGACGCCGCCGCAGTCTGGACCAATCATGCTTCAGTCTAGCGAGCGCCGGCTATCCTCCGTCAATCACGAGACTCTGGGCGCTGGCCGGGCCTAGCATCAATCAGCGCTGGCGACGGCCGGAGCCTCTGTTTCTCACAGCCAATCATGCGACTCAAGGAGAACTTCCGGCGCTGGGGCCCGTCTCCTCCAATCAATGGCCTTCGGAGGCGGGCCGGCGGCCGATCAATCCCCACTCCCGTATGCTTTTGGGTAGGATTTTATCGATATTTCACGCTTTCAAAGGAGCAGAAGTTTGTTCCGGCCCCGAGAAGTACTTTCCTCAGGCTCGGGCGGAGGCGGCTCAGTCGCCGGCCGGCCTGACCCCGCAGGGGGCGCGGAGGAGGAAACGGTGGGGAAGGTGAGGGACAGTAGCGGCCCGGCCTCCCCTTCCCGGTGGTCCCTCGTGGCGGAGGGGCGTTCGCGGAGGCTTTCGGGAGGTCGGCGGGTGGTCAGGTGGTTTCCGAGGAGCGCGTTTTTCCCCAGGGGAAAAGTTAGAGCCCTCCCAAACCGCTCTGGACCTCCGAGAGAACTAGACCTCACATTTCCTTTATCGGTCAGGCGCAGATGGGTGAGTGCAAACCCACCAAAGAAATGCGGTGAGAATCCAGAGGGTACGGGGGTCCCCTCCTCCTGCCTCCTCCCCTCCCGCCTTTGGCCACCCTATGGAATGGCCTTTCTGACCATGGCATTTAGTGTCTCACCAGAAAACTAGAATTGTTTTCACGTCTTGCTGGGGGCGGAATTCGCCTAGGGCTAAACTCTGGAACACAGGTGAAAGAATAGGGCAGGAAACAAGGAAGCCCCGTCACATCAGATGTAAGGTACACTTACGTGTACTCTTTGCCCCTGTTGTTCGCCCACAACCTTTTTTAAGTGTCTCTCCCTAGGTCCTGGGCCTCCTCCCCAGCCTACTTGTTGCTCTGGGAAAAAAAAAAAAATCAAAACTTGCCCTGTGATTGGGGCACTGCTGCTCCCCGCCCTTCCCCCTTTGTCTGGCTCTAGGGAAAGGGAGCAACACGTAGGAAAGAAGGCTGGAGATGCTTTGGGCTCATGATTTAGCTAACCTGAAGTTACTAGGGGTGGCTGACCAACAGATTCTTTGCGAATAGTAAGCTGGCCATGCAAATAGCTGGGGAGGAGTAGACTTGCCCCCTGCATGCCTCCTCCCCTGCCCACACATCCCTTCCCCCTTGCTCACCTGCTGCCTTTTCCCTCTAACCCACTATCCATTTCCAGCTCTAGAAGGGCTGCGAAGCTAACAACCAGAGGTTACAGCTGGACGCTACTTGCATGACTGAACCCAGCTTAAGTCCCTAGAGGAAGCTGCTGAGGGTGTTCTCACCTTTCAAGGTTGGGGAAGTGTAGGAGGCGTGAAAGGGCTTCTGTGAAGCTTCCAAACCACTAAAAGGATCCCCCTTCCCAACAGTGAGGAACACAAAAACCACCCTTTTTTCTTGGTGAGTTGATACCACCTGGTAGCCTCCTGGCCATTGGTGTAGTTCCTGCAGCTGGCTGGGGGAACAGTAGCCAGCAGGGGAGTGGGCACCCCTAAAAGTTAATATATTGAGAACTTAGATTGAGTCTGTCCTTTCCCAGTTCCAGAAGTAGGAGGAGTAAAGAATGTTTGTGGGTTAGGGGAGCCTTTAGTGGAACGCCTCTCTCACCACCTCCTGTTGTCATTTTAGAGAGTCAAGGTACCAGTTATTCTTGCCAGTCTCATCTCAGTGCTTCCTGAAGAGGCTCTTTTGAGTGTTTAAAAGATGAAAAAACAATGCAATATGCCAAACAGTATTGAGCAGAATAATTTATTTCTTTTCTGTTCGTTTTTCTTCTTTTGTTTGGATTTTGTTTTGTTTAAAACATTAATAAATCCCCATTCTGGAAGAGGTAGGTCCCAGCATCCGGCCCAGATCTTTTCTACAACAATTATTTAAACAAATGTTGTTTTATTTTCTTCCCTTTTTCTCTGAATTAAAAAGAGCAAAGAAACTATATAGTCGTTTGTTTGTTCTGAAATGTGTTTGCTGGTGAAAAGAAGGTGTATCTGTCAGTGGGAAGTTGTGACCACGTAATGGCTAAGACTGTTGTGGGTGGATGTGAAGAGGGGAGGGCACGACTCCCACCCTTTCCTTATACGTGAGGCTTCCCAACCCCCAACTGCCAGCTATGCCTTCTGGGAGGGTGGCCTTCACCACTGTCCTTCAGGGCCCCTGAGTCGATCAGCAGGGCAGACACTGTCCGCTGCAAGGCGCCAGCACAACATGCAGATCCAGCAGGCACCAGGATGGGGCTTTTCTCCCCTCCTTTTCCAGGTTCTGTGGAACTTCCCATGATGCCATAGGTGTGGGTTGGCAGGGAATTGGCAGAATGGTAGGAGCTGGTGCCACAGGGGTCTGCGGTAACTGCCTGTGCTGTTAACTGGGCTGTCTGGACCCACTCAAGCCTACCTCCATCATGCAACGGAATGCCACTGAATGTACAATTTTATAGTCTGGTGGATCAGATAATGTGGGCCTCAACGATGGATCTCTCTTAGAGTCTGTAGTCACTTGGTGTCCTGCAATCCAGTTTCTGTCAATGCTCAAGAGCAAGCCCAGAGTTGCTTTTCAAATGGAGAATACTTTTTGGTGGAGGAGGGCATAGGTCTTTTTCTAAAACCCTAGGACTCTGAGCTGTAATTCTCTTATTTGGAGTTGCCATAGGCTCCATATGACATCTCTCTTTGCCACAGACACTCTCCAATAGCATTTGGTTGGCTGAGTGATAAGGTCCAGCGTCCGGATGACGTACACATAGCCTGGGCTTCCGAGAATTGTTTCTTATCTGGGCCCCAGTCTTATGGGTTGTGGGTCACCACACTTTGTGGGACCAACACTTCAGATGTTGTACCTGTTACCTCCAGAATCAGGAGTCTCACCAAATCATGTGTCTTTTATTTTTTAATGTTGGCCAAGGACTGTGTTGTTTTGATTCAGCAAAGATATCACATCTGGAACCACAGGTTAGCATTGCCACTTGTTTACCTTTGCAATAAACTACTATCATTCTCCATGATTCAGATGGTGAGTGAATGAAATGAGGAAGAAGTCACCCACCCTTCCATAACTCAATTTGGATGGCAGCACCAATCTCTGCAAATCCTGCTGGAATGTGGTATTGAGTTTGACTTACCATGTTGGAGATAGTTCCAGGGACTTATATTAGGCCTATCCCATCATAATCACCTTCCCTCCACGGGTCTGGTTGCCAATATGGTGATTTTGCCAGGTAGTAAATATCTCTCTTTCCTTTTGGAACTAAGGAAATTACCTTAAAATGGGTCTGTGGTCTCATTGGACCCACCATTAAATGGACTTGGACCAGAGCTCCATCTATCATTAGCCATAGTAAGCTCCAACTCTCATAATAAGGTGGACTGCATTGGCATTTGGGTCTCAGAGCCAGTGTCTGATAACTCCTGATGGTCTGGGTATTTCCCTTTCCCCAGTGCACTGTCACTCCAGGAAATAGGTTCCTCGGGAAAAGCTTGGGGGAAGAGCCACACTACATACCTGCTACATCAGAGAATAGTTCCTCAAAGGACCCTGAGATCGCCTTGAAAAAGGCTCCAGGTGTGTGACCTGATTAGGTCTGGGAACTGGGTAAGAAGCCAAAAATTCCCGTCATTGTGACTCAGGTTTCTTCTCGGCACTCCTAGAATGTTCCTTCCCATACACATCAAGCAGTACCTTAGAGGGCTGCCCAGCATCTGTTTTACTTCTGGGGACCTTAATGGTCGATTAACTGTTGTCCCAAATGCTTATAGGTCAGAACTCTAATTGACAAACTGGGTTGTTGTGGTAAATGTGCCTCCCTGTGTCACGTAGGGAGGCACGGCTTTCTCGTCGTTGTCAGGCTGAGATCCATTCTTTTCTGACCCTCACATAACAGCCACCAGAATTCTTTAAAGATGGTGCCCCAATCACTACTACATTAAAAAAAATTTATTGAAGTATAGTTGATTTACAATATTGTGTTAATTTCTGCTATACAGCAAAGTGATTCAGTTATACATATATATTCTTTTTTTTTAATTAATTTTTTTTTTTTTTGGCTGCTTTTGGGTCTTTGTTGCTGTGCGTGGGCTTTCTGTAGTTGCAGTGAGCGAGGGCTACTCTTCATTGCAGTGCGCGGGCTTCTTGTTGCGGAGCGTGGGCTCTAGGCATGTGGGCTCAGTAGTTGTGGCACACAGGCTTAGTTGCTCCGCGGCATGTGGGATCTTCCCAGACCAGGGCTCGAACCTGTGTCCCCTGCATTGGCAGGTGGATTCTCAACCACTACGCCACCAGGGAAGCCCTACATATATATTCTTGTTCGTATTCTTTTCCATTACAATTTATCACAGGATATTGAATATAGTTCCCTGTAGTATACAGTAGGACCTTGTTGTTTATCCATTCTATACATATAATAGTTTGTATCTGCTAATCCCAAACTCCCAATCCTTCCTTTCTCCCACCCCACCTCCTCCTTGGCAACCACAAGTCTGTTCTCTACGTCTATGAGTCTGTTTCTGTTTCGTAGATATGTTCATTTGTGTCACATTGTAGATTCCACATATAAGTGATATCATACAGTATATGTCTTGCTCTTTCTGATTTACTTAACTTACTATGATAATCTCTAGTTGCATCCATGTTGCTGCAAATGGCATTATTTCATTCTTTTGCATGGCTAAGTAATATTCCACTGTATATATGTACCACATCTTCTTTATCCATTCATCTGTCGATGGACATTTAGGTTGTTTCCAGGTCTTGGCTATTGTAAATAGTGCTGCTCTGAAGCATAGGGGTACATGACTAATACATTTTTTTTAAAAAGACATTGTTTTGAAATGATGGGTTTTTTTAATTTTTGTTTTTTGGCTGCATTGGATCTTCGTTGCTGCGCGCGGGCTTTCTCTAGTTGTGGCAAGTGGGCGCTACTCTTCGTTGCAGTGCACAGCCTTCTCATTGCAGTGGCTTCTTGTTGCAGAGCATGGGCTCTAGAGCGTGCGGGCTTCAGTAGTTGCGACATGTGGGCTCAGCAGTTGCAGCATGCGGGCTCTAGAGTGCAGGCTCAGTAGTTGTGGCTCACGGGCTCTAGAGCACAGGCTTAGTAGTTGTGACGCACGGGCTTAGTTGGTCCACCACATGTGGGGTCCTCCCGGACCAGGGATTAAACCCGTGTACCCTGCAATGGCAGGTGGATTCTTAACCACTGAGCCACCAGGGAAGTCCCGACTAATACATTTTTTTAATATAAATTTATTTATCTTTGGCTGTGTTGGGTCTTTGCTGCTGCGCACGGTTTCTCTCCAGTTGCTGTGAGTGGGGGCAACTCTTCGTTGCAGTGCGTGGGCTTCTCATTGTGGTGGCTTCTCATTGCGGAGCATGGGCTCTTGGCGTGCGGGCTTCAGTAGTTGCGGCACGTGGGCTCAGTAGTTGTGGCTCACGGGCTCTAGAGCACAGGCTCAGTAGTTGTAGCACACGGGCTTAGTTGCTCCGCGGCATGTGGGATCTTCCCGGACCAGGTATTGAACCCGTGTCCCCTGCACTGGCAGGTGGATTCTCAACCACTGCGCCACCAGGGAAGCCCCTGACTAATACATTTTTAAATTAATTTTTAAAAACTATTTTTGGGGGCTTCCCTGGTGGCGCAGTGGTTGAGAGTCCGCCTGCCGATGCAGGGGACACGGGTTCGTGCCCCGGTCCAGGAAGATCCCGCATGCCGCGGAGCAGCTGGGCCCGTGAGCCATGGCCGCTGGGCCTGCGCGTCCGGAGCCTGTGCTGCGCAACGGGAGAAGCCACGGAAGTGAGAGGCCCGCGTACCGCAAAAAAAAAAAACAAAAAAACCCACAAAACTATTTTTGTTGTGGGATATAATGCATAAACAGAAAAGAGCATAAGAATAAATGTACAAAAATATATAGCTTCATGAATTATTATTTTTTAAAAGCTCCATAATGGACATTTATTTCATAAAGCAAAGATGGAATACTATATAATACATATAGATTATAGATTATAAATAGATAGAATTATATAATTCCTGTGGTAAAGGAAAAGCAATTTCCACTGCCATTTGGATATCAAAATGGACTGAAGAAAAAAGAGGTAATTGAACATGTTATATGGAAGAACTGGAAAAGCTAGAATTTTATTTTTCCAGCTTTATTGAGATACAATTGACATAGAAAGTTATATATGTATGTAAGGTATACTCATAGTGATTTTATGTGTGTGTATATTGCAAAATGATTACCACAATAAGATTAGTTAACACATCACATCATATAGTTAAAATATTTGTGTGTGATGAGAACTTTCAAAATCTACTTTCTTAGCAACTTTCAAACATACAGTAAAATATTGTTAACTATAATTACCATGCTGTACATTACATCCCCAGAGCTTATTTATCTTGTAACTAGAAGTTTATACCTTTGGACCACCTTAACCCGTTCCCCCACGCTGGCAAGCACCAATCTGCTCTGTTTCTGTGAATTTAGTTGTTTTAGGTTCCATGTAAAAGTGAGACTATACAGTATTTGTCTTTCTCCATCTGACTTATTTCAGTTAGCATAATGCCCTCAATGTCCATCCATGTTGTTGCAAAAGACAGGATTTCCTTTTTTATGGCTGAATAATATTCCACTGTGTATATATGCATGACATTTTCTTTATTCATTCATCTGTTGATGGACATTTAGATTAGATTAGATTAGATTAGATTCCATGTCTTGGCTATTGTAAATAATGCTGCAGTGAACATGGGGGTGCAGATGTCTCTTCAAGACAGTGATTTTATTCTTTTGGATGTGTACCCAGAAGTGGAATTGTTGGATCATATGGTAGTTCTGTATGCACATGCAAAAGAATGAAACGGGACCCCTATCTCACACCACTCAAAAAAATTAACTCCAAATGGATTAGACTTAAATGTAAAACCTGAAACCAAAATATATAAAGAACTCACATAACTCAATAGCAAAAAACCCAATCTGATTAAAAAATGGGCAGATATGAATAGACATTTCTCCAATGAAGACATACAGATGGTCAGCAGGTACATGAAAAGATATGCAACATCATTAATCATCAGGGAAATGCAAATCAAAGCCATAATGAGATATCACCACACTCCTGTTAGAGCAGCTGTTATCAGAAAGACAAGAGATAACAAGCGCTGGTGAAGATGTGGAACAAAGGGAACCCTTGTGCCCTGTTGGGGGAAATTGAAATTGATGCAGCCACTATGAAAAACAGTATGGCGGTTCCTTAATGAATTATTTTAAGATGAACACTCATGTAGCCACCACTCGGGTTGTGCAAGCACCCCAGAGGCCTCCCTGTTCCATCTTCCTTGCCAAGCGCAGCCCCCTTCCTTCCCCTGAAGGTGACCACCGCCCTGACATTCCATATTCACTTGAGTATTTCTGGATACTCAATTCTCTTTCATTAGTCTGATTACCTAGACCCAAGTCCGCATGGAAATTTGGTTTATAATAGAGATGGCCTCTCAAATCACTTAGGAAAAGATGGATATTTAAATAAATTTTATTGGAATAACTAGATAACCATCTGGAAAAAGATAAAATTAGATCCATAGCCTAAACCATTCACCAAAATGCCAAGTGAATCAGAGCTAAATGTTAAAAATAAAACCCTAAAAGTAGTAGTTCTTTGATATATTCAAACAGAATATTATCAGCTTTGTAGCTGGTTTTTGGATTGGAATTTTTTTCATGCTCTATATAGTTCCCTGTATTACTAAAAATTGGAGCTTTTTCATTCATTTTTCTGTGTGTTCCAAACATTTTGTTAAATTCCCTCTTCCAATGTAACTGCTTCCATTTTATTTGTCCATGTGAGTTTATACCTTTTTCTTTCCTTCCCGATAAATTCAGTGAGCTCTTGGAAAGGAAAATTAGGTAAGTGTGGTGTTTAATCACATACTAGCAGACACCTCTTTCTTCGTCTGTTTTCCTCTGTCTCCACAGAGCTGATTTCTTGTGGTTGTTTATTTAACCCCTCTCTGTCATGATGGAGGCTTTTTAAATAATTGGGAATTGGAAATTTTTCTCTCCTCTGTATTAAGTGGATCAAGAAGCTGCTTGGGAATTTTGTGTACCTAGATGGAGCATATCTATGATCTGGATTGACCTTAGGGTGACTGGACAGGGAACCAGCCGTTCCAAGGCAGGGAGGGTGGTCAGGATAAGCTAGGTTGTGCTACAGTAACAAACACCCTTCAAACTCGCAGTGGCTTAAAACAACAAAGTTTGTTTCTCACTCAAGCCACTTTTCCATCACGGGCTGTGCTCATCATGGTCACTCAGGGACCCAGACAGAAAGGAGTGCCGTCTGTGGTGGATCTGTTGTTTCAGGGCCAGGAAAAGAGTGTCTGGTGAGCCACAGGCTGACTCTGAATGCTTCTGTCAAGAAGTTCACATTTCCTTGATGTCAAAGAAGTCCCATGTCCATGCCTCAGCCTAGCAGGGATGTGTGTTCCTCTGGGAGAGGCACCATGTTTGAGCGAGCAGTAATACAGTCTGAACACAGAGGGCTCTTTGGAGAGAAACATTACGATTTATGGCCTGACCAGGGGTGGTGGATACACACTTGGCTGGCACTCTGGCTGGATGCTAGAGGAAGGGCAGGAAGCGATTAAATATTTTACCCATCAGAGGAGTGAACGGCTGAGGGCTGCCATTCAGCAGGCGAGGAACTGCTGCCTGTTACATATCTGGCAAAGTAGGAAAACATTCCTGGCTTGGTGAGGGGAAGGGTGAAATCCTGAAACCCTTTAAAAAATCAAATTATTCCTTTCTGAGTGAATTAGGAATCAATGCTCCTTCTCACTACCCTTCCAGAAAAATCACAGCTTCTGCGGTGAGTTTGTCTGTGTGACAACTAACGCACAAAAATGCAAGATGGCCCCTCCCCTTACACTTGCCGAACTGTGGGTATCAGGACCAGCCTGCTCCCCGAGAATATAGAAACAACACCTTTCATCTAACAACTGTTTCTGCTGAGAATAATACAGGCTCTTTCTGGCAACATGGCTTCTCTCCAGGGAGAAGGCTTGGTGAAGTAGAAAGAACATATGGTGTCTGCATTCAGAAGGATCTGAGTTCAATCCTTCTTTTGCTATGAGGTAACTTTGCCTTTTCTTTCTATACACTTAAAACTGTTCTAAAAAAATCAATTCTATTAAAAAAAAAAACAAAACACTCTTTTCAATGGAAAGAGTCAGGGGAAAGTGTCCAGAAGAGCCAACCAATCAGGAACATCCAGTTTAGAGCTTATGGGAGCAAGAAATAGTTTTATTGTAAATGTAATCATTTCGCTTTCACTTTCTCTACTGAAATTCGGTTGTGTTCTTATTTTTGTCCTTAAAATGAGTATAATTAGGATTTAAAATCTAGGATTCCCATTTATTGAGTTTATTTCAATGACTTTCTCATTTCTAAAATTTCTAATCTACCAGTGATATGCTGGTAAACTGCCTCTGAAAACAAACTAAAACCCCTGATTTATAGTGTTGCTGATTTCTGTGGTATAAATATTCCCAGCACAGCCAGTTTCAATCTGCCAGTGATTTACCAGCCAGCTTGTGTGAGTTTCAGCACACCACTGCTCTTGTCCAAATTTACTTCATAGTTTCTTGCTCTTTTCAGTGAAATGTAATCATTTCACTTTCTCTTTGAGCATCCAAACATACTGTAAGCCTTTTATGAGGCCATTCCATAAAATAAATTTTATCTGAGGTGAATTTGGTACCTTTTTTTGAAGTATAGTTGATTTACAATATTAGTTTCAGGTGTACAACACAGTGATTCAATGTTTTTATAGATCATGCTCCATTTAAAGTTATTAAAAAATAATGGCTGTATTTCCCTGTGCTGTACGATATATCCTGGCTGCTTATTTATGTTATACTTAGTAGTTTGTATCTCTTAATCCCATACCCCTATCTTGCCCCTCCCCACCTTCCCTCTATTGTTTGCGTCTTTCTTTGCATTCAATTTCTTCTCTCCCCACAATCCACAGGTGGGTTTGCTTTTTAAAAATTTTTTATTTATTTATTTTTGGCTGCATTGGGTCTTCGTTGCTGCGTGCGGGCTTATCTCTAGTTGCAGCGAGGGGGGTGCTACTCTTGGTTGCGGTGAGCAGGTTTCTCATTGCGGTGGCTTCTCTTGTTGCAGAACACGGGCTCTAGGCGCGCAGGCTCAGTAGTTGTGGCTCGCGGGCTCTAGACCACAGGCTCGGTCACGGGCTTAGTTGCTCCGCGGTATGTGGGATCCTCCCGGACCAGGGCTCGAACCCGTGTACCCTGCATTGGCAGGCGGATTCTTAACCACCGCGCCACCGGGGAAGCCCCACAGGTGGATTTAAAAATTGGCTCCATCCAGCTCCCCGCCCCTCTCGCCCTTATTCTAGAGCCAGGTGCGCTGATTCAGTGAGATCAGAGGATATCAGACCAGGCAGGCAGTTGACAGGATGGTGTGGCTTAACGGTTGCAGCGGGGATCCGCATCCTCCTGTCTCCTTTCTGGGCCTGCGTCTTGATGAAAGTCTCTGTCCAGCTGGCGTGCAGGCGAAGCTCCAATCCAGCGCCCTCCAAGCGGCGAGGCTGCCTTGAGTTCTGGTCTTGTGTGCAGCGCTTCGCTTCCCGGCCCCTCTGCTGAGCGGGACCTAACAGCCTGCAGCTGCTCGGTCCCCGGACGGGAGCCCAGCAAGCTTTGGCTTCAGCCCTGCTCGCAGCTTTGCATGTTTCCCCATTACTGGTCCACAGAAGTATTCATCTCGTTTTTCGGGTCAGGCGGTGTTTTGTTTTCTAGTTTTACCTTTTCTGTATCACTGTTGTGTTTTGGGGTCAAAGCGGGTGTCACTTATCTGGAATGCTGGCACTGCACACGACCTCCTCTCCCTCTTTGCCTGTCTCCCTTCCGAGCACCCTGAGCACTGCTTCCTCTCTACCCCACCTCGCCTTGTCCCCGGCCTTTCTGGAAACTTGCTCCACTTCTCGCTCCCACTTTTCTTCTCAGAACCCCTTCCCGCATCAGTGGCTTGCATGCGCCCCTGACACACCTGCAGTCACCGTAGCTGCTGCATCCCCAGGACACTCAGTCTCACTTTCTCTCACACGTGATCCCAGCTGGACCCTGTCGCTCAGTCTCGGCTCCAGCCCAAACACCCACTCACCCGGAGGTAACCGCCCGTAATCGCTCACAGCAAATCAGGCAGGCAAAACGACACTTCAAAACCTACAAAAACATGAGTAAATAATTTATAATACTGGGCTTCCCTGGTGGCGCAGTGGTTGAGAGTCCGCCTGCCGATCCAGGGGACACGGGTTCGTGCCCCGGTCTAGGAAGATCCCACATGCCGCGGAGCGGCTGGGCCCATGAGTCATGGCCGCTGGGCCTGCGCGTCCGGAGCCTGTGCTCCGCGGCGGGAGAGGCCACAGTAGTGAGAGGCCCGCGTACCGCAAAAAAATATATAAATAAATAAAAATAAAAAGTAATAATAATAATAATTTATAATACTGAGATGAGGAAAGGTTTTCTAGCCATGACATGAAATCCAGATTTCTTAATAATGAAGTCTGAGCAATATTAAATTTTTTGTTTTTGTTTAACATTTTTATTGGAGTATAATTGCTTTACAATGGTTAGTTTCAGCTTCACAACAAAATGAATCAGTTATATATATACATATGTTCCCATATCTCTTCCCGCTTGCGTCTCCCTCCCTCCCACCCTCCCTATCCCACCCCTCCAGGTGGTCACAAAGCACCCAGCTGATCTCCCTGTGCTATGCGGCTGCTTCCCACTAGCTGTTTTACATTTGGTAATGTATGTATGTCCATGCCACTCTCTCATTTCGTCCCAGCTTACCCTTCTCCCTCCCCGTGTCCTCAAGTCCATTCTCTACGTCTGCGTCTTTATTCCTGTCCTGCCCCTAGGTTCTTCAGAATCAATTTTTTTTTTGTTTAGATTCCATATATGTTAGCATACGGTATTTGTTTTTCTCTTTCTGACTTCACTCAGTATGACAGACTCTAGGTCCATCCACCTCACTGCAAATAACTCAATTTCGTTTCTTTTTATGGCAGAGTAATATTCCATTGTATATATGTGCCACATCTTCTTTATCCATTCATCTGTCGATGGACACTTAGGTTGCTTTCGTGTCCTGCCTATTGTAAATAGTGCTGCAGTGAACATTGTGGTACATGACTCTTTGAATTATGGTTTTCTCCGGGCATATGCCCAATAATGCGATTGCTGGGTCGTATGGTAGTTCTTTTTTTTAGTTTTTTTAAGGAACCTCCATACTGTTCTCCATAGTGGCTGTATCAGTTTACATTCCCACCAACAGTGCAAGAAGGTTCCCTTTTCTCCACACCCTCTCCAGCATTTATTGTTTTTTGGGGTTTTTTTTGGTACGCGGGCCTCTCACTGTTGTGGCCTCTCTTGTTGTGGACCACAGGCTCCGGACGCACAGGCTCAGCAGCCATAGCTCACGGGCCCAGCCGCTCCACGGCATGTGGGATCTTCCTAGACAGGGGCACGAACCCGTGTCCCCTGCATCGGCAGGCGGACTCTCAACCACTGTGTCAGCAGGGAAGCCCTAACGTTTATTGTTTATAGACTTTTTAATGATGGCCATTCTAATATTAAACTTTTGTGCAGTATTAAGAAAAAATGATTTTGTAAAGACAAACAAAAAGGAAAACGTCCACCACTCAAGACAGTCTAATTTCCCTAAAATAGAAAGGTGGCTAAAATTCAATGACGACTAACAAGCCAGTAGCAAAATGGTGAGATAGGAATGGGCAACACACCAAAACAGAAAAGTCAAATACCAATAAACTGAAAATTTGCCAAACATCACTAAATTTAAAAAAATGAAGCAGTTATGTAATCTATTTTTACTACTCAGACTGGCAGTTTCAAAAATTGATAATAGAGGGAGTTGGTAAGCACATAATAGGTATCTTTGTTATCACTGCAATAACATAAATTGGTAAAAACTTTTCGGCAGGCTATATTAACAATGTGTTAAAATGTTAAGGGTCCCCACTCTGACCCAACAACTCTACTTCCAGGTATACATCCTGAGTGAGTCTCAGCTGGGCTCAGAGAGGAGCGGGACTGGTATTTTCACCGTGGGCAGCAACACAGTGGAAGCCCCCATGTGCCTATCACTAGGAGCCATGATGTAATGCTGGGGCAGCTACACGCAGGAATGATGCTTGTTGAGAGTGAGGCACATCCCTGTCACATGTCCAAGATACACGGGTAAGTGAAAAGGCAGGTCGCACAACAGCGTGAGTAGAATGTTCACATTTTTGTAAGAGAACAGTGGGTTGATATATGCAAACAGAAGGCAATATACTGAATGTTCACCAAGCTGCTAGCAATGGAGATCCCAGAGAGGTGGTGATGAGCACTTATACTTTATATATATATATATATATACACACACACACATTTTTTAATGAGCATATATTAGTCTAATAAGCAGAAAAATACAAGTAAAAACAAATCATGATTAGTAAAGCATTTCATAATTATTTTTAAATTTCTTAACATAATGAATGATGGGTATAGCTCTAATTTATCCATCCTTATTCATACAGACAATGTATGAATTAAAGTTCATCTACGTTACGGATGAACAGCATAATCAGAGTTTTCACTTGGTCATAACTTCCTTTCCAAACTCTGCTGCTCGACTCCAGGCACAGTGTGACATCCATGGGTGAGAATCAACTCACTTGGCCAGGTGTGTGTCAGAAAACCACCCGGTGTCCCCTGGCTGCTCTGACACCAGGTACCTGAGCAGACAGAACAACTGCGGGAGGAGAAGGCAGCCCTAGATCATCCACTCTTGCCAGAGCATTCCCTCTGAAGATACACTGACTTCCGTGGTTCTCCCCAAATCTGAGGTTTACAAAGTAGCCAAGATGCTCACACAGGGAGAGAGGAGGATATACTCTGCACAGAGAACAGAGGTAAAAGGGATCAGCTGGGACATCTCTGGATTTGAGGAGAAGGAAGGTGGCTAAGGGCAAGAGACATTCGTGACAAGTCCCAGTCAGGGATGGGGGTGCTGCTCTCAGGCCTCTCTGCTGCCGCCCGCACGCTCCACCCACGCACAGGAGCTCACACGGCTGAGTTGCCCAGGCCTTTCCTGTCCTCTGCCTATACCTCTATCGTTTCTTCAGCGGCTAGAGGCTGGTTTCAACACCCCTAGCCAGAAAACAGGCAGGGGATCCTGGGGCCAGCGATTACCAATAGTGAGCACGTTATTATAAAGACGGAGGAAACCGTGGCTTTGAAAAGGGATGGGAGGAAAAGGACTAAATTTTCCAAAATGCAAATTTTTTCTTCTACCTTCCCCCATCATTTGCGCAATTTTTGTCAAGTCCAAACGTAATTTAAAATGAGGTAGGTAGTTTCTCTCTACTCGTGCCTTCATCTTTGTGTTGACTGTTGAGGCCTGTGCCGTGAAAGCACTAGTGTGCCGTGCAGGGGGAGCACCAAGGGTGGCACCAGTGACTGCAGGAGCTTCTCAGTTGGCTATTTTCTCAATCTCGTCCAAGTCATCTGTGTCCAGTCTTTCTATTTTCTTATCTGGGGGAAAGAAAAGAGAATTCAAAGAGAGACCAACATGGGGTTACAGAGACACACACTCAGGGAAGGGACACAGGTCTCTGCTGCCTAGGAAACACAGGGAGGGAGGGAGGAGGGAAGGGAGGAAACACAGGTCTCTGCTGCCTAGGAACGTGCTGTGCCTCTGGCCACAGAGATCCTTCACTGAACCCCAAAGGCTTCCAGTGACTGAGCAAGGGACATGGACAGCAACAGCCAGAGCCCCAGGCCCCTCAGCCTGGCCGGGGGGGGACTGTCATTCAAGTCCCTGAGCCCTGAGCTCTCCAGGTGTGCTCTTTGAGAACTTCCACATTGTAAGGAAGAAGGGGAATGGGACAGAGACAAAGGCCTCTCTCGGGGCCACAGGAAAACCTACCCTTCACCCTCCCCTCCTGCCCAGACTTGCCCCTGTAAGGTAAGGGCCCAGCAGGGGACACTCCCAGGGACTCACTGAAATGCTCCTGGATTCTGTTCAGGATGTTCATGCTGTGCTTGCTGTCCACCATGTTCACGGCCAGGCCCCTCTTGCCAAAGCGGCCGGTGCGCCCGATCCGGTGCAGGTAGGTCTCGTTGTCCGGGTTCCCATCCTTGTCCACGGGAAGGTCAAAGTTGATGACGACAGACACCTGTTCCACATCGATACCTGCATGAAGGAGAGTTGGACAGGAGTAAGGATGGGAGACAGAAATCACTGTCATCCACAGTCGGGCCTACACACGCCAACCTCAGGTGGAAGGAACAGTCTGGGGTGGGCCAGCTCTGGGATTCAGACAAAGGGGCAGGTAGCAGAAGCCAGAGGGAGAAAACAGAACTGTGGCAGGTGCTGACCAAATTATGAAATCAGCCATCAGGCTCCAGAGAGCCTCTGCTGGATACCAGTATCTGGAGAAGCAGCTAAAGCCTCACTGGGGGCCCCAAGAAGAGCAGGTGCCGTTCTAAGCCACCAAGTCAGGACTCCTGGCTTCTGTGAAAGTTCTCCTCTGCTGAGGGAATACAAACAGGCTCTTCTAGAAAACAGGATCTCCCGCAAACCACCGGAGTGTCCCGCAGACGAGGATCTCTCCCGCTACCCCGAGCCTGCAGACCAGGACACAATCTCTGCTCACCGCGGGCACACACGTTGGTGGTGACCAGAACCTTCTCTTTGCCCTCTCGGAAGCGCTCAATCACTGCAGCCCTCTGCTCCACCACCATTTCACCACTCAGCAGAGCCACCTGGTGGCCTTCTTTGGAGAGCTCTGCTGCCAGCCAACTAGCTGTTTTGCGGGTCTGGAAGGAAGAAAACATTTCAGAAATATAAGTACCTTAAGAGAATATTTTTGATCTGGAAGACTACTAAAACTTAGCAGTTAAGCATTATGTGTCTTAAAATTGTTAACGTGATGTGGTATAAAGAAGTAACGATGTCACCTGGGTGCTAATCTTAGAAAAATATTTAACCTTAATATAATCACAAGGAGGGGGGAAATCAGAGACATTCTAAAGACTACTTACTAGTCTGAACTCTTTTTTTTTTATTTTTTTATTTTTAAGATTTTTTGATGTGGACCATTTCCAAAGTCTTGATTGAACCCGTTACAACATTGCTTCTGTTCCATGCCCTGGCCCCTTGGACCCAAGGCATGTCGGATCCCAGCTCCCTGACCAGGGATTGAACTGGCACCCCCTACACTGGAAGGCGAAGTCTCAACCACTGGACTGCCAGGGAAGTCCCTAGCCTGGACTCTTCAAGATGTCCATGTCATGAAAGGTGGAGAAACTGTTATAGATTAAGGGAGTCTCAAGAGAGACTAAATGCAACAGACATTCTCTGATTGGCTCTTAGGTTTAACAGCAGCAGCCAAAAGCAATAAAGGCCATTTTGGTTCACATGGGGAAAGTGGCATATGATGGACTACAGAGAGGACACTCGCTGCATCACTGTGAAAGGTGTGACAATGGTCCTGTGCTCGTGCAGGAGCACGTCTCATCCTTAGGAAGCATTTAGGTGGGAAATGTCCTGATATCTACAACTGACTTTAAAATGATTCAGCAAGGGACTTCCCTGGTGGCGCAGTGGTTAAAAATCCACCTGCCAGAAACTAACACACCATTGTAAAGCAATTACACTCCAATAAAGATGTTGAAAAAATAATAATAATAAAATGAGCAAAAACCCTTACCCTAGAAAGGGACACAACAAATTTAAAATAAATACATTAGGCAAGATTTGTTTATATTGAATTTCTAATTCTTACTGTTTAAAACTGTCAGGTGCTTTATTAATTGATACTTTCACAAAATGAGAAATGCGTAATTTCTCTGATGGAAAATCATTAGTGCTATATGGTGCAAATCACCTGATAATTTAATAATATAAGGTGGCATGGCTTCTATGAAGTTACATTTCAGTAGAGGAATAACATGCTTACAAAAGGGTTTTTTTATAATAAGTATTTATATATACACATACTTTCTAAATATACTGAGTTACATTATGTCTGGAATAAAACAGTGAATCAAAAGGATCTATACTGCAGTTTTCTACCATATATGGCATTAGATATATATCCCAAAGCAAAATGACTGAAAGTATTTTATTAAATAAAAAAAAAGAATCTGCCTGCCAATGCAGGGGACATGGGTTCGAGCCCTGGTCCACGAAGATCCCACATGCTGCAGAGCAACTAAGCCCGTGTGCCACAACTACTGAGCCTGCGCTCTAGAGCTCACGTGCCACAACTACTGAGCCCACGTGCCACAACTACTGAGCCCATGCACCGAGAGCCTGTGCTCCGCAACAAGAGAAGCCACTGCAATAAGAAGCCCGTGCACCAAAATGAAGAGTACCCCCACTTGCCACAACTAGAGAAAGCCAGCGCGCAGCAACGAAGACTGAACGCAGCCCAAAAAAAAAAAAAAAAAAGATTTAGGAAAAAGTACAGATATCCCCCACACAAAAGCTTATGGATAAAGCAAATGTCGACAATAGGTGAAGGGCACGAAAGTGCTCATTTTGTATTTTTTTTCATCTTTTCTGTAGGTTTGAAAGTTTCAATTTGAGTTTGGGAAAACAATGCCACTGTAAAAAAAAATTTTTTTTAATCTACAAGTATTCCAATAATAGAGTAAGAGTTCTCTTATTCTTACATCACTTAACAGAATTTTGATGTTTTCTTCAGCAATCTTAACTATTCCTGAAAAATTATTTTGGCTATTATAAATGGGGTCTGGGCTTCCCTGGTGGCGCAGTGGTTGAGAGTCCGCCTGCCGATGCAGGGGACACAGGTTCGTCCCCCGGTCCAGGAAGATCCCACATGCCGTGGAGCAGCTGGGCCCGTGAGCCATGGCCGCTGAGCCTGCGCGTCCGGAGCCTGTGCTCCGCAATGGGAGAGGCCACAACAGTGAGAGGCCCGTGTACCGCAAAAAAATATATATATAAATAAATAAAAAATAAATGGGGTCTATCCTTCCATTTTCTGGGGTCTATCCTTCCATTTTCTAAGTGTTTGTGTTTGACACTGGAAAACTACTTATTTTCTCGTAATTTTCTAACCAACCGTCCTGTTTAGTTTCTTATTTTTCCTCCAAATATCAGTTGATTTACTTGGGTTTTCTAATGTATCACCTACAAATGATATAAAGTTCAGGAGACTCCATGCTTAGACTATATATATGCCTCAGGATACTAAGAAGAAATTGTTTCTTACATCTTCACAAACCACTTCCTTTCCAGCCACAGGGAAGGAACCTGGTCCCCCAGCACGAAGTGGAGCTGGCTGAGAGGGAGGGCGCAGGGCCACACCCTCCAGTGGAGCTCCTCCCCCGCAGGCGGCCTCCTGCTGCCGCTGCTACTCACATGGCAGAAGATCATGGCTTGAGCAATGGTGATGGCCCCGTAGATATTACACAAGGCCTGGAACTTCTCATCTCTGCTATTGCATAGGACGTAATACTGCTTGATGGTGTCCAGTGTCTCCTCCTCGCGCTTCAGTTTGATGATGTTTGGGTCTGGAACCACTTTCTGGGCAAATTTCCAGACAGAGTCTTCGAAGGTGGCAGAGAAAAGCAGCATCTGGCAGTTCCTGGGAAGCATCCTGCAAGGGAAGGCCCAGGTGTTCGACATGACCCCGACCCAGTGTTTCACTGCAAGGAACAGAAGCACAGCCTCCCCAGGCTTGGATGACCTGCGTCCCCAGGAAGGTGGCAAAGCAGGGAGGAGCACTGCAGGGAGGAGGGAGGAGCAGACGTGGGGCAGGCACGGGTGGTGGTAAAGTCCCTGAGTCTCCTTCCTCAACCCAGGCTGGGGGTATGGTCAGTGCGACATGGAAATGGCCCACCAAACAAATGCCTCTGAAAGCTGCAGAGTAAAGAACATGGCAGGGCCAAGAAGAGGAGGGTGAAGTAAAAGGAGACGATGCTGCAGATCAGGAGGCCGAGAAGTTCCTCCTGGCTCATGAGTTCCTACCTCTGGATGCGAATGCTCTGATCTTGGTGGCCCTGAGTAGCTATCATCACGTCAGCCTCATCCAGAACAAACACCTTGATCTTCTTGGGGTCAATGAACTTGAGCTTGGAGCACCAGTCCAGAACGGTCCCAGGGGTGCCAATGACAATGTGCTCACTGATCTTCTGACCTCTTTCCACTGTGGAGACAAGATGTGTTCTGTGGGTACTTCCATGGCTAAACCTGCTTTCAAAATGAAAGCCTCCTTGCCCATCCTTCCAGAGCTACAACAAGTTAATTCCAGATTTAAAACCACAGGGGTGTTACCCAAAAGTTTTGTGTTCTTCTACTATAAAATGGGCATAATGACACCATCTCACTGCACTGTGGTCAGGATTAAATCCTACACAGTCAACCCTTCATGAGTGTTAGTTTCCCTTTTTCTACTTTCTCCTGTAATTCCCCATCACCCAATTCTTTCTCTTTAGCATAACACTTATTCTTTTTATACCATCCCTTCACTCATGGTTCATTGATTTCCTTATAAATTGGTAGTTTTTAGTCCTAGCATCCTGGCCCAGTGATTTTTTGCTTTGTTAGATATTCTAATTGTGTAGACAGTTTTCCTAAGTACAAATTCTCTTTGATTGAAAAAAACACATTACTCTCAAACTATAGCTGGTGGGAGTTGAAACTGATATAACCATCTATCAAAATTACTAATGCATGTAGCCTTTGACCAGTGCTTCCACTATTACGAATCAATCCTGTATGTACATGAATATGTGTGAAATAACATATATGCAAGGATATGCATTCATTAAAACATAACTAAGCAAAATATGACGCACCGAATGGATGACACCAACAAAAGTATAAAACTGTTTAGGAACTGATGTGGAACAATCTCCAAAATACATTATTAAATGTGAAAAAGAGGTTGCAGAGCAATTTGTATACCAATAGGGGCAAAAAAGAATACATGTAATATATGTACATGCGTGTGTGAGTGTTCTATCTATCTATTTCGTCTATCTCTACTGCCGTGCCATGAGGGATGCAGGATCTTAGTTCCCCGACCAGGGATCGAACCCGTGCCCCCTGCAATGGAAGCGCTGAGTCTTAACCACTGGACTGTCAGGGAAGTCCCTACACGTTATCACATTATCACTTGCCTGTAGCCACACAGACTTATCTCTGGTAGGACATGTGAGGAACGGGTTAGTACTGGGTGCCTTTAGGCTGGCAGAACCAGGTGGTTGAAGGGTATGGGAAAAGAAAAGTTTCTACCATATATCCTTTTCAATTTTGAAACATGTGAATGTCACCTATTTTCAAAACAAAATTTAAAGTGCGAGGAGAAAGGGACTTCGGTCAGGAATTCATTAACTCCACTGGAAAAGTTTTAAATGAACTCTTCAATACCTTGTGGTTCTCACTGTCCACTGCCCATCAGTCTAAACTGAACTTTAAAAAAAAATGATACCTTAAATAGTTAATATAGTAATCCCTCACACAGTGAAGTCCCCTGTAAAACAATCTAGAGAAGATCCATGTTGTCTCAAGATTCTGGTACACTACACTTAGCTGCACCTATCAGTGTAAGACATCAAACACACACAAAAATACTAATAATTTCTGGTTAAAGTACTCTTTCTGCATGCTGAAACATGATGGTTTCCTCCAGGAAAAGCCCTTGTGTGATTATTTGTGTGGTAACTGTACTAGCTATTTTTGTTTGTTGAACGACAAACTACAGAAAATCAAACGGGTAATTCCCTGGCGGTCCACTGGTTAGGACTCCACGCTCTCACTGCCGAGGGCCCAAATTCGACCCCTGGTCGGGGAACTAAAGTCCCACAAGCCGCACAGTGCGCCCAAAAAAAAAAAAAAGAAGAAAGAAAATCAAGTAGGGAATTTGATATACACTTTCTTGAAAATGAACAGAGACCCTATCACTTAAATGAAAACAACTGACTGTTATTTGTTGTCATGATAATGTTTCAGCTTAAGGGAAAATTAGAATTTTGGAACACTTCTATGTGCTGCTGTAGGTTTGAGAGTTTCTCCATGTATAAACTCCTCTGAGTTGGTTGGTGGTGATATTAATGCATTTTAAATGCTATTTAAAATTTTGTATTATGAAATATGTCAACATTTGGAAGATCAGCATAACTCAATAAGACAGTATTTTCCAAATGACCAAGATATGATGTTAGAAAACCACAGCTGGGCAAAAGATGCATTCAAAGTGCAAGGGAGACCAAGGAATTTTAATGTAACAGTACGAAGAATTCATTAATATGATTTCAGATATCACATGGCAACTAACTTTTAAGTAGTTACCATTTGTTAATAAGTTTTGGCATGGCATCCAAAAAAACAATATCTAAAATTATAAGAAAGGCTAGATTTTCTTCATATTCTTCCAAAGTAAGTACTTGGGGTCCTCAATAATGTTTAAGAGTGTAAGAGAGCAAAAAGTTTAAGAACCGCTGCTCTAGGCGATTATAAACTGCTGGGTTGAAGGGATATCTCTCTTCCATTTTTCTAGGTAATGCCAACTGCTTCTGGAAGTCAGTGTGCCAATGTATACTCCCCACTGGAGCACGTGAGCCTTCCAGTTCTTCTCCATCTTGGTCAACACTTGGTTTGCCAGACTTCCTAATTTCTACCATCTGAGAGGCATACAGTGGTTTCACTTGATGTTTCCCTGATGACTAATGAAGCTTATCATCTTTTCACGTTTACTAGCCATCTGAATTCCTTCTTTTGTGAAGCGTCTGTTCAACTGGGCCTCTCTTGTCCATTCTCCTATTGGAATGCTTACTTTTTTCTAATTGATTTGTAGTTTTTTATAGTCTGATAACTTCTCCATTACCCATTTTCTACCTGCCCCTCCTCCCATCTTAACCCATATTTTCTACATTCTACAGAACACATGAAAAAAGAATTGGTGGAAGGATTTCTGATTTGGTAAGAGCAAGTGAACTGTACGTGCTCTTAGATTACTCTTACTAAAGCTGTGCTTTACTTTTAAAGAAAGGGAACTGACCCAACCTACCATCTTCAGTGCTCATCCCTCCCTCGTAAGCAGCTTCCGGAACTCTGGGTGCTGAATTCAAACCCTGGCTCCTAAGTGAAATACTCCACACTGGAAGAACCCCATGACTCATGCAGGGATTTTTTTTTTAACAACTAAAAATCTTATTTTAGGAGTGGAGAGAATTTTTAACAAATCAGCAAGTATTTAAGTAGATTTGCTAAAGGCAACACTGGGCTCCAAGGTCAGACTGAACTAGAAAGTTGAATCTCATCACCTCATCTTCAAAATTCATATACCCAACCACCCGCCCCAACTCACGGCCTAGGTCTTGCCCCTTTATACTCACATTTATTGCCTCGAACAGCATAAGCAAGCTTTAGTTCTGGATGAAATCTGCCCATCTGCTCAATCACTTTTCCTGTCTGAAGCGCCAGCTCATACGTTGGGGAGAGGCACAGACACTAACGGGCAGATCATAGGTCAGTTTAGGAGAGCCTTGTAGTAACAGACAACAGGCTCTAAAGCAACAAGTACACCGATGTCATTACCACTTGAACAGTGCAGGAAACCACATCCTCGTCAGCCAGGCCCACACTTCAGCTGTAGACAGAAGCCTTCAATAGGGAGCCCTGGCTTGGCAGATGCCTTCAGAAGCCACTGTTTAAGGCTGCTGCTTCCAAATCAATGCTACCCAGGTAAGGGCCTGGCGCACCACTGGGCTTTGCCTGAGCAACAGTCTGAGGCATCAGACGCATTCAGACTGTACCAGGGGCACCCTCGTTAGACAGCCCCCCCCAGATGGCACAGCCATTCCCAGGACGGGCAAGCCAGGGCCCCCAGGATTCCACCCCCTCACCTGGGGGTATCTCTCTGCTGGTTCCACTCGGCTGAGCATGGCCAGGACGAAGGCAGCTGTTTTACCAGTACCAGACTGAGACTGGGCAATCAGGTTCTGTGGGCTGGATGAAGGAAGAACAGAGATGAAAATAATATTGGTTAATAACAATCAAGTGTCGGGACTTCCCTGGTGGCGTAGTAGTTAAGAATCCGCCGGCCAATGCAGGGGACACAGGTTCGAGCCCTGGTCTGGGAAGATCCCACATGCCGCGGAGCAATTAAGCCAGTGTGCCACAACTACTGAGCCTGCGTTCTAGAGTCCATGCTCCACAACAAGAGAAGCCACGGCAATGAGAAGCCTGTGCACCACAACAAAGAGTAGCCCCCGCTCGCTGCAACTAGAGAAAGCCTGTGCACAGCAACGAAGACCCAATACAGCTAAAAATAAATAAACAAATTTATTAAAAACAAAACAAAAAACAATCAAGTGTCCAAACGTTCTTTCTGGGTGGTAGGAATAGGGATTTTCCCCCTTCATGCTTCTATTATCCAGGTTTTCTGCACTGAGTACAATGATAAACTTTTTATATGATGTTAAAAAAACTGCTTAAATATTAAGTGAAATGATTATTTTATATGGGCTCACACTAAGAAATCCTCATTCTAGACTCTAGCACAGCTAGAGTGCCCTAGTTTTATACCCCAAGGGGCCTATGGAAATTAAGACTGCAGAGTAACATCTGTGCCCAGACAAATCCCTGAGCCATAATGTGTCTTCAGGACTCAGCTCCTACTATGTGCTCCCTTTTCTCATCTTTATGGAAAATTTAAGAGAACAAGTCAGATGCTTTAGAGGGAACTTTCACGTTTCACTTCAGGTAACCCAATGTCATGAGAATAGGTGGCACTTTTTTTTTTAAATTTATTTATTTTTGGTTGCGTTGGGTCTTTGTTGCTGCGTGTGGGCTTTCTCTAGTTGCGGTGAGCAGGGGCTACTCTTTGTTGTGGTGTGTGGGCTTCTCATTGCGGTGGCGTCTCTTGTTGTGCAGCACGGGATCTAGGTGTGTGGGCTTCAGTAGTCGTGGCACGCGGACTCAGTAGTTGTGGCTCATGGGTTCTAGAGCGCAGGCTCAGTAGTTGTGGCGCACGGGCTTAGTTGCTCCACGGCATGTGGGATCTTCCCAGACCAGGGCTCGAACCCGTGTCCCCTGCATTGGCAGGCGGATTCTTAACCACTAAGCCACCAGGGAAGTCCTAGGTGGCATTTTTATCATTAAAAAAGAGGGACTTCTCTGGTGGTCCAGTAGTTAAGACTCCGAGCTTCCACTGCAGGGGGCACAGGTTTGATCCCTGGTCGGGGAACTAAAATCCCACATGCTGTGTAGTGCAGCCAAAATATAAACAAACAAATAATACAGTTGAATGAAAAAAGTTGCTACCTAAGTATGATACCATTTATGTAAGGTTTAAAAATATGCAAACTTGGAATTCCCTGGCAGTCCAGTGGTTAGGACTCGGCGCTTTCACTACCGAGGGCCGGGGCCCGGTTTCAATTCTTGGTCAGGGAACTAAGATCCCACAAGCCACGCAGCGTGGCCAAAAAAAAAACAAACAATGAAAGCAAACTACGTAGTAAAAGGATAAAAATACATGAGAGAAGGCTTCCCTGGTGGCACAGTGGTTGAGAGTCCGCCCGCCTATGCAGGGGACGTGGGTTCATGCCCCGGTCCGGGAAGATCCCACATGCTGCAGAGCGGTTAGGCCCGTGAGCCATGGCCGCTGAGCCTGCGCGTCCCGAGCCTGTGCTCCGCAACAGGAGAGGCCACGACAGTGAGAGGCCCACGTACCGCAAAAAAAAAAAAAAAAAAAAAGAAACGAGAGAATAATGACCCACATCAGTGATGCTCACTTGGGAGGGGGAGGGGGAGGGGAGGGGAGGGGGAGGGGGAGGGGAGGGGAGGGGGAGGGGAGGGGGCTGTGAATGGAGGGAGTTACATGGGGGCTACAACTGCCGACTACATTAATGGCAGCTTTATTTCTTGGCAGGATGGGGTTACGGAGATGTTCCTGGTATTGCTCCTGATATTTTTTGCAGGTCTCAAAAATTTTAAAATTATTAAAAAACAATAGCAACAACAAAACAGTTTTTAAAACTGCATAGAATAACAGCACTAACTTTTTCTATCAGTTTTTATTAAGTGGAAAAGGCAGAAACTGTATTGAATTGCATCTGACTCTCTCTGCACCTGTCTAAGCTGTTCCCCTGAAGAAGCATGTTGTGCTCAGGAACACTACAGCTCTTGGTGGAAGACGTTTAACCCAGTTCTGAAGAGGTGTGCCAGGGTCCATATACTTACGGCTCAGCAAGCATCATGGGTAACGCATTCTCTTGTATCTTGGATGGTCGATTGAACCCCATGGCATAGACTCCCTGCAGAAGCTGTGGTTTCCTAGGAGGCCAGGGAGAAAGATGGATTCCTAGTTGTTGAAATTGTTTAAAAGCCTAGAATTTTATTTTTCCCTATATCTAGCAAAGAATACTTCCTGTCAGACATATTTTCCTATGCCTTAAAAAATACTAACTAAAACAAAACAAAACCAAAATCTTTCCCTACTAAATCTTAATCTGAAACTACTATGCAATTTATAAAATCTGGGCTAGTTTCCTTTCTTGGAGAAATTCATCTTTCAGGAGACCCACAAATTTGGTTGGCCTTGGATGACAAACATTCCCAGGATACTGGAAGAATGGTACTTATTAATTCATAGTATAAAATAAATTATAAAAGACATATCTAAAAATAAACACTGCTTACTATGCTGCTAAGATACAGAAGTCCCTTTAGGGAATGACATTTCAGTTTTCATTTCTCAGTGCAGATGCTCCACTGAACCACAGTCATTTTGTGTTCCATGGGCCTTCCAAAGCCAGCTGTGCAAGAACTCGGGACAATTGAGAGGTAAGAAAATTGATTCAGCCAGTTTCTAGTAAATAGGTAAAGGGAGTTCAGTTATCTTACTGAACTTTACGAGTGATTAGATTTACTTATTATGTCTAGTCAAAATCAAAACTAGAAAAGCACCAACTTCTTACATAAGTAGCCACACAACAAATATCAAATAAAGCTGCTTTTGTAGTACATTTATAATAAGCTCTCTGCTACCTCTAAATTGACAGGGTGTTTAACAAAAATCCCACCACACTGTTTTTAAAGTAAAGTCAAACCAAGTCAAGAGTGTTCTCTAAGCCTTCCTTAGAATTTAACAGGCTCTCTAAAAGGCAATTCTTCTGGCATATGGTGGTTCTCAGACACAAAGAACTTTGAACAGTAACATCCATTTGGAAGAAAAGGTTGTGAAGCTTAGCAGATTCTGATTTGGTTGCCAAGGAAACAAAGTCTCAGACTACTGAAAGAGGACTCAAGTGATCCAAGAACTTTCAGTGGCTAATTATTTTTCTTTTATTTTGCAGATCTTTTCAGTAAAAAATAGACCAAGCATATTAGGTGACCTAGGTTTTATTCTTTGTTTCCTTTGGCTACTAACAATTAAATCAGAAAGAACTTGCCTTTTCAAAGAGGACAGTTCATCACTGGTTGACCTGAGAACTCCAGTCCTTTAAATGAAAGGAACTTAAAAAGACCACTGATACTTGGAAAAGCAAGCTGTCAGAGCACATATAGCTGCTCGGACAGAATTTATGAATGGAAGCAGAGATGACAGATTTGCTGAAAAAAGCCTTTGACAGAGAAAATACACATAGAAAAGTATAATGTCCTGAAAATATTAAAAAAAAAAAGGCCACACTTTAAAAACCTTGCTCTTAGCTATTGCTGCATTAACAACTTGATTTGGTTCTAGTTAGCTCTCTTATTTTAAGTGTCTCTTACTCTCAAGTGGTGGCAATAGTTGGCAGAAATGTGGCCCCTATTTGCCTACAGTGGGCATGATAGATTTTGCTGAACAAAGGCAAAGAATCCATTCATTCCACCACTTTCTTATTCACTAGCTATTTTCTGTCTATGATTTGAGTCCTGGCAGGCAGCAAGAAGGGTAGCTATGTCTTGTGTTACTCATAACACCCAGCACAGTGTCATGTACATAAACCAACAACCCTAAATACCTCTTTACTAACTTACTGAAGGAAACGAAAAACTTGGCATAACATTACATAATTCTCTGCCTTTAAAACAAGGACATGTTAGAAGTCATTCTCACCACAGTGCATAAATGTGCACACGTAAGGCTTAATTCTGGGTTCTGGATTTTTTAAAAAATTCTGCAACAATGAAGGCTGATTTCCACTGCAGTTACTGGGAATCCTGCACAGGCTTCTTGGACAGATTTTAAAAAAGCAGATAAACTCTTCTTAACACTGTAAACCCTATAGTCTAACAAAAGGGCTTACCTAATAAGAAATGTTCCTGACATCCAGAAATCACCTGTCAGCCAATATTTTATTGAAAGTTCTAAGAGCATAAAAGAAAAAAGACTTTCAGCTATGATGAATAAATTTGTGGCATTTAAAAATCCCTAAGGAGAAGAACTGGGTAGCCAAGAGACAAGGGTGGAGGGAGACCATCACTTTTTCATACTTTTAAACTTTTGAATCATGTGAATTATTAACTAGTCAAAGAAAGTAAATATACTAAGATTTTTTAAAAATAAAAGTAGAAAGTAAAATTCCCACAAGATCTCTGATATGCTAAGTCTTATAAAGGAGGGACTAGCAAGGAACAGTTGTTCAAAGGAACGGATACTCACAGCCGAAGCTCCTCGAAGGACTTCACTGAGTAGAGAGGGGAGTTTGGATCCCGCTGCAGGACTTCCACTTGGTTGGTGTTATCAACAAGGTTGCTTCTGATCAGCTTGTTGAGTAAGGACTGGGCGGCTCTGTCCTCTGTAGGAAACAACCAGTAGATCTTCCTCATACTCACTGGGCAAACCCCACCCTTGTGAAACCTCTCTCCCCATGTCTGCACCCACACCTGAATGGCCCAGCAAGGTGGGAGAAAAACATAATCACACCAAAAGGTCTCACTTTAAACTCCTGACTGCTAGACTCAAGTGGTCTGAGCTGCCCAGCAAGACTTTATGTTTCCATACGCCACTTATTCACTCTTCTTCTCTCTTCAACTTCTAACCTCTCCACATTCTCACTCATCTAATGACCCTGCTACTCCCTTCCCTGAGAAGTGAACGTAATCAGAAGCACCTCCAAGTGCTGCCGTGACAACCCACACACCTACTTGCGTTTGTGAGCGTCCTTTCCACCTTCCCTGCTGTAACTGTGGATGGACCGCCATCCTCCTGAGGCTAGCCCCTCTACTTATACAATGGGTCCCATTCCGTCTTTCAGACAAGGATATTTCTCCCAGCAGTGACCTTCTCTCTTGCATGATCAGTTTCTCCCTCAATGGATCATTCCCACCAGCATGTACACACGTTGTAACACCTCTCATCATAAATGTGCTTCCTCCTTTATCCCACATCACCATCCAGTTACAGTCCCAGTTCTCTGCTCCCTTTTATGGAACATTCCCTGACAGGGCTGTCTATACTCATGTCTTCACTTTCTCTTCACTGAAGAGGTTTTTTTAAACTAACCTCCCCATCTGACCTCAACAGCCCTTGTCAAGCTCACCAATGACTCTACACTCTAAATCAACTGAACAATTTTTAGTTCTCTTAACCAACTTATTACCTATATATGACTCCCTACTTTTGAAACACTTCCTTCTTTTGGTTTCCGGGATACCACTCTCTTTTGGTTCTCCGTCTATCTCACTGTTTTCAATTTCCTTGGCTGATTCCCCTCATCTCCTTGATCTTATAACTCAGAATGCCTCTGGCTCCAGAGAAGCACGTCCTAGGTGATACTATGTCTCTTGCTACAGGGTTTCAAAGATTAGTTACCTTTCTCTTCTTCATCTGTTTTCTCTGGAGTGGCATTAGTTTTGATAACACCTACACAAGAAAAGAGTTATCATAATCAGAAAGGCAAGTATCAAATCCACTCAAAAGGGAACCTCCCTGGTGGTGCAGTGGTTAAAAATCTGCCTGCCAATGCAGGGGACACGGGTTCAAGCCCTGGTCCAGGAAGATCGCACATGTGGCAAAGCAATTAAAGCGGTGCGCCACAACTACTGAGCCTGTGCTCTACAGCCTACAAGCCACAACTATTGAAGCCCGCGTGCCTAGAGCCTGTGCTGCACAACAAGATGAGCCACCACAATGAGAAGCACGCACAATGCAACGAAGAGTAGCCCCCACTCGCCGCAACTAGAGAAAGGCCGTGCACAGCAACCAAGACCCAACACAGCCAAAAAATATATAAATAAATAAATTTATTAAAAAAAATCCACTCAAAAGGTGGGACAATATAAATATCAAACCTTATTTAAGTGATCAAAATTTAAATAGTTGGCATTTCTATACGTTTAATGGATTTTTATTCCTAGGAAGTTTAGTGCATAAGAAATGTTCAAATTTCTAGAAATGCTGGCTGACTTCAGAGTGATCAGATATGTCACCTCTGACTTATTTAAAATATAGCATTATTATAACTATATTTAAAATATAGCATTATGTTAGCAGACACAATTAGACATGAGAAAGAAAATAAAGGTATTAAAAATTAAAAGGAAGAGGTAAAACGATCATTTTTTTTAGAATACAAAAGATTGTAGGGGCTTCCCTAGTGGCGCAGTGGTTGAGAGTCCGCCTGCCTATGCAGGGGACACAGGTTCGTGCCCCAGTCCGGGAAGATCCCACATGCCGCGGAGCGGCTGGGCCCGTGAGCCACGGCCGCTAAGCCTGCGCGTCCGGAGCCTGTGGTCCGCAACGGGAGAGGCCACAACAGTGAGAGGCCCGCGTACCGCAAAAAAGAAAAAAAAAAAAGATTGTAAACTTGCAGGACTAAGAATATCAACTTGGGCTTCCCTGGTGGCGCAGTGGTTAAGAGTCCGCCTGCCGATGCAGGAGACACGGGTTCGTGCCCCAGTCCGGGAAGATCCCACATGCCGCGGAGCGGCTGGGCCCGTGAGCCATGGCCGCTGAGCCTGCGCATCCGGAGCCTGTGCTCCGCAATGGGAGAGGCCACAATAGTGAGAGGCCCGCGTACCGCAAAAAAAAAAAAAAAAAAAAAGAGTATCAACTTAAAAATGACTACAAAATAAGATATCTCAGTAAAAGATAAAAGAGCTAGGTACAAAATAAATAAATAGAAATCAGTAGCTTTTATAAATAGAGATATTATTGAAAAAATCCTCTTTATAATAGCAACTAAAAAGATAAAATATTGCACCTAGAAATAAAATTAACAAAAAATATGTGAGACTTATATGAAGAAAACTTTAAAACACTCATAAACTAATGCAAAGAGATAAAGCTAAAAAGCTCATAAATAAATTAAAATGGAACTCTAAGATATTCAATTAACCCAAAAGAAAGCAGGAAAAGAGCCAGAGAAACAAAATATAAAGCGACAAACAAACAGTAAAATTGCTAACCTAAACCCATCCACATCAATAATTACATTAAATGCAAACAGATAAAATACTCCAGTTAAAAGACAGAGATTATT
Organism: Leucopleurus acutus; assembly: GCF_964270905.1. Lineage (NCBI taxonomy): Eukaryota > Metazoa > Chordata > Mammalia > Artiodactyla > Delphinidae > Leucopleurus > Leucopleurus acutus. The sequence continues at coordinate 13,354,342 of NC_139162.1, read as the reverse complement.
AGAATGGCTAAAAAAGCAAGATCCAACTGTCAGCTGTCTACAAGAGGCACACTTTATTTTTATTTATTTATTTATTTTTTTGCGGTACGCGGGCCTCTCACTGTTGTGGCCTCTCCTGTTGCGGAGCACAGGCTCCGGACATGCAGGCTCAGCGGCCATGGCTCACGGGCCTAGCCACTCCACAGCATGTGGGATCTTCCCGGACCGGGGCACGAACCCGTGTCCCCTGCATCGGCAGGCAGACTCTCAACCACTGCGCCACCAGGGAAGCCCCACACTTTATTTTTTTAAAATTGAGGTATAGTTAATTTACCATATTGTATTAGTTTCAGGTGTACAACATAGTGATTCAAAATTTTTATAGATTATACTCCTACAAGAGACACACTTTAAATATAAAGACACAAATAAGTTGAAAGTCAGTGGATGGAAAGAGATACATCACGCAACCAGTAAGCATACGAAGGCTGGAGTGGCTCAGGTAATGCAGATTTTTAGACCAAAATCACCACCAGAGATAAAGGAGGATATTTCTAATAAGAGGTCCATTCATCAGGAAGACATAAATGTGAATGTACCTGGCAACAGATCTGCAAAACACAGGAGGCCAAAACTGACAAAATTAAAGGGAGAAATAAGACTATTCCACAACTGTCGTTGGAAATTTTAACACTCCTCTTTCAACAACTGGAAGAACTAGACCAAAAAGCAAACAACAAAAAACAGTTAAGACATAGAAGATCTGAGTTAACACTATCAACAACGGTGGCCTAATTGACATTTAGAGGACACTATACCCAATAACTGCAGAATCATATTTAATGGTTTCTGATCAAAATGGAGTTAAATTAGAAATTAATAAGATATCTAGAAACCCCCCCAAATATCTGGAAATCAAACAACACACTTCTAAATTATCCATGGGCCAATGAAGAAATCAAAAGGGAAACTGAAACTATTTGAAGTATATGATAAAAAAAAAGAGGAAAGTAAACCCAAAGTAAGTAGAAGGAAAAAAATACAGAGTAGAAATCGATGAAATAAAAGACAAATATTCAGGAAATTAACATTGCCAAAGCCTAGCTCTTTGAAAAGATAAAAAAAACTGATAAGTCTCTAGGCAGACTCATCAAAAAAGAACAAACACATACCGCCAGTAATAGAAATGAAAGAGGGGACATCACATATGCTACAGTCATTAAAACATTCCTAAAGGACACAAAAAGGGATGTGAAAAAAATGGAAAGACTTAATCATAGGTTTTATAAAAAGACTCAATAGCATATAGATGTTAAGTTATAAATGTAACATGGTCCTAGGGGAAATACTAAAAGATTCTTTGTCTTCTTAGAACTAGTCAAGTTGACTATAACAGAATACGTATGGAAAATAAGAATAGCCAGGAACACTCTAAAAAAAGATCAATGGGGACTTCCCTGGCGGTCCAGTGGTTAAGACTCTGCACTTCCACTGCAGGGGGCATGGGTTTGATCCCTGGTCGGTGACCTAAAATCCCACATGCTGTGTGGCACAACCAAAAAAAAAAAAAAAAAAATCAGTTAATGGGGACCAGCAGTCACAGACATTAAAGCATGTCATAATGCTCCAGCAATCAGGAATATGATCCTGGTACATGAATATGCAAAATAAGCTTGACAGGATAGATGAGAAAATGCAGAATTTGGTATATAATACAGGTGGATCTCAAACTAGAGAGGAAGAATGGACTATTACAAAAGCGGCACTGAAACAAATCTGTAGCCATCTTGACATTAAAAAGGTGAAACACACTAGAGAAAACACTTTGGATCCATACCTCACAATCCACACCAGGAAAAATTCCAAAAGGATTAAAGACTGGGCTATGAAAACTGACTCAAATTCCAGAAATAATAATGTGAAAGACTGATACGTTTGACTATATAAAAATGTTTGCAGAGGGACTTCCCTGGTGGTCCAGTGGTTAAGATTCCATGCTCCCAATGCAGGGGGCCCAGGTTCCATCCCTGGTCAGGGAACTAGATCCCGAATGCAGCAACTAAAGATCCCACGTGCTGCAACGAAGATCCTGCGTGCCGAAACTAAGACCCGGCGCAGCCAAATAAATAATTTTAAAAAAAAAAAGCTTGCAGAGCAAAAATACACAAGAAAAAAGTCAAGAGACAAAACTGGCTGAAGTATTAGCAACTTCTATCACAATCTTAAAATATGAAGTTCTTCATATTTAGAAAAAAGACAAAAAGCTCAGTAGAAAAGGAAACAAATTCCTTTATACTTAAGAAAATATTCAGCCTTATTAATGAAATAGAAAATGTATTACACTGATCCACCATGTTTTACCTATCAGATTAGCAAAATTTCAAGTTTTTGACTAAAAATTCTGTGGTGGGGCTATAGCGAAAAACTTTCATGCTTTACTGATAGAAATATAAATTGGTATAATACTTATGGAAGGTACCTTGAAAAATACTGATAAAAAGTGCAAGTGCATATGCTTTTGACCATGGATATCCATTTTGGGGGAATTTATCCTACAAACGTATTTGCATACATGTAAAAAGAATCAAGTTCATGGTTATTCCATGAAACATTTTATAACACCAAAAGAATGTGGCCAACCCAAATATCTATCAAAAGATGATTGGTTAATTAAATTATGGTCTATCAACACAATGTAATACTATGCAGTTACAAAACTGAGTGAGGAAACTCCATTTACTGGTGAGGAAAGCTTGCCAAGGTATATTGTTTAATGAAAAAAAGTAAGTACACTGTGTATACTCTGCCATCTTTTGGTGAGAGAGAGAGAGAGGGAGAGAGGGAGAAAAATCTGTATTTGTTTTGCGTAAAGAAACATTGGAAGTGCAACTGAGATTATCATACTAAGTGAAGTAAGTCAGAAAGAGAAAGACAAATACCATATGAGATCACTTATATGTGGAATCTAAAATATGACACAAATGAACCTATCTATGAAACAGAAACAGAGTCACAGACATAGAGAACAGACTGGTGGTTGCCAAGGGGGAGGGGGTTGGGGGAAGGATGGAGGGGGAGGTTGAGGTTAGCAGATGTAAGCTATTATACATAGAATGGATAAACAACAAGGTCCTACTGTATAGCACAGAGAACTATATTCAATATCCTATGATAAACCATAATGGAAAAGAATATATAAAAAAAGAATATGTATGTATAACTGAGTCACTTTGCTGTCCAGCAGAAATGAACACAACATTGTAAATCAACTATACTTCAATTAAAAAAAAAGAAACTTTGGAAGAATATTAAAAATCCAATAACAGTGGTTACTTATGGCATAGGGTGGTATATGGGTTGAACTGTGTCCCCCCCAAAATTCACATGATCAAGTCCTAACCCCCCAGTATCTCAGAATGTGATCTCCTTTTGAGATAGGTTCACTGCAGATGTAATTAGTTAAGATGAGGTTGTTAGGATGGGCCCTAATCCAGTATGACCAATGTTCTTATTAAAAAGGGAAATTCTGGATGTAGACATGCACAATACCATGAAGGCAGGGACTGGGGTGATGATGGCAGAAATGCCTATAAGCCAAGGAATGCCAAAGATAGCCAGCAAACCATCAGAAGCTAGGAAGAGACATGGAATAGATTCTTGCTCACAGCCTTCAGGAGGAACTAAACCAGCTGACACCTTGATCTCACATTTCTGGCCCCCAGATCTGAGACAATAAATTTCTGTTGTTAAACCACCTAGTTTGTGATACTTTGTTGTGGGAGCCCTAGCAAAGTAATATAGGTGGGGAGTGGGATCTGGGTAAATGGTGGTCCAGGATGGGAAGGAGGCCTTTCACTTACTTATACTTTCTGAATTTTGAACCCAGATTAACCTTCCAAAAAATTAAATTAAAAAAATTTAAGGAAACATTATCAAGTGAACAGTGACTCTATAATCCAATAGTGATTCTTGATTTTAAGGAGTCAGAAGCTAAAATGTGGAAAACTAATCTACCTCCATCATTAATGAAACCAAATTTACTGGTTCTCAAATCCAGTGCTGACATTTGCCAAACGTGCTAAATGAAAGCTCCTTTCCACATCGCACCTATGAGTGCAAAGCAGAAGTGCACATGTAGCTTGTAGTTACTAGTGACTCACCATTGGTATCTGGTTTGACTTTCTCTTCCTTGATCTGCAAATTACTCATCTGAATGGGAATAAAAGGAAACATTTAAGAGTAGAGACACCTGATAACCAAATACCATGAATTACACAATTGACCGTTAAACACAGGTTTGAACTTCAAGGGTTCACTTATTCAAGGATAAATGCTACAGTACTACTCAACCCATGGTTGGTTGAATCCAGAGATGTGGAACCACATATACGGATGGACAATGTTAGTTATTTGGGGATTTTCAACTGCAGGGAGGGTTGGGTGCTCATAACCCCCAAGTTGTTCAATGGTTAACTACATTTATTAAGCTCATGTACACAAGTCTAAATGGTAAAACAAAAAAGGGGGGAGGGTCTTACCCAACTGTTAGAAAGCAATGTTTATTTACTTATTTTTAATTTTTATTTTATTTTTTTGGCCGCGCTGCACAGCATGTGGGATCTTAGTTCCCCAACCAGGGATCAAACCTGTGCCCCCTGCAGTTGAAGTGCGGAGTCCCAACCACTGGACCGCCAGGGAATTCCCAGGAAGCAACATTTTAAAACATTTACTTATATCAGCCACCCAATAAGCAGAGTGGTTGAAACCAGATACCAAGTATCTTTAGGTCTATATTTGTGTTATTCATAAGAACACAGCTAGATTAGGGTTGTAGGTTAAAAAAGATTTGAAACCAATTCTCAGTAACTGTCTTTTAGGGAATATCTGATGCTAAATACTAGATTTAAATTCTAGAGTACAGAATCATATCCTTTATAATACTTTTTGATTTATTTGTGGCTGTCAATTTTATACTTCTGACCTGATTCCTCCTGAACTCCAGTGCCGCATTTCCAAATGCTTGATGGGCACTGTATAGAAAAGAGTTAACACAGCAGGTCTAACTGCTATCCTTAGGAAAGCCAGCTTGCAAAGTTGGCCCCTGGCTGACACCTGGAAACTTGGATTTGGAGAGAGTTCCCACCATTCCCAGAACCGCTGAGGGGTTCACTATCTTTCTAAAAACATGTGGTTTATGATAACACCTGGTTTCCTTGCAGGGGTCTGGAATTTTGGTACCTGCTAGGCAAAGAATGACGATGTGATAGACCCCTAATAAAAACCCTGAGCACTGAGTCTCCAACGAGCTTCTCTGACAACACTTCATATGTGTTGTTACAATCTGTGGCTAGAGGAATTAAGCAGGAATTAAGTGGAGCTTGTGACTCCTCTGGGAGAAGGTTCTTAGAAGCTTGTGCCTGGTTTCCTCTGGACTTTGCAACTTGGGCCTTTTCCTTTTGCTAATTTTGCTTTCCATTGTAATAACTCACAGCTGTGAGTACAATCATATGCTGAGTCCTGTGAGTTCTCCCAGGAAATCATTGAACCTGGACACCTCTTGGTGATTCCCAACACAGGTACTTACCAAGTTGTCCTCCTTACCTCAAACTCAGAACAGCCAAACATGAACTCATCACCCTACATATCAAATCTGCTGTTCCTCCCACTCCCCTAATCCTGTTATTAGCACTATATTAATATCACCTTGTGGGATCCAGGTTGAAAACAGTAATCTTTGTCTTTATCTCCCTTCTCTTTTTTGTAAATCTTCACACCTCCACAATTATCTCTTGAATCCATCCCCTCATCTTTACTTTCATCATTCAACATAGGCCCCCTATCTCTGGGCTATGAGAGTAACTTCCACATTGATCTCCTTTCCTTTAGACATCACTCCTAATATATTCTGTTCTCTGCAGTCCAATAAATCTTGCTAGCTCTCAGATCGAATCTTGTCAGTATCCTTCTTAAAAACCCCCAAACAAGCCAAATAAAGCCTTTCATTTTCAAATTCTTTGTTAAGGGCCAAAGTACACTCCTACGATATTTTCAGTACTGCTCCTACTACAACCCGATAACCTTAAGCTGCAGCAAAAATGAGTTCTGATTCCTGTTCTCTAGGCAAGTCCAGCACTTCTGTGCATTCTATTCTAAAATGCCGTTCACCTTCATCTCTATCTTAAATGATTATTTTCTAATATCCAGCACAAATATAAACTTCTTCACGAGGAATTTCCCTGACTTTCCTACTCATAAACATCCTCTCCCCATTCAAAGTTCATTTCTCACATTATTCTTACCATTTTCACAGCACCTCCCACATTCTAGGCTTCCTAACTAGATTGTAAAGCTTCTTCCTAAACTTCCCTGGATTTAGCCCATTTCAACAATCTGCTGAGAAACTGACAATCCTCCCAAGGCAATAAAGGGTGACCGGAGAAGAAATGTAATTTAGGCATTAAAAGGTTACATAAGACGTCAGACTACATGGGACTTCCCTCGCGGTCCAGTGGTTAAGACTCCACGCTTCCACTGCAGGGGGCACAGGTTCGATCCCTGGTAGGGGAACTAAGATTCCTCATGCCGCACTGAAGGGGGGGTGGGGGGAAAGACTTCTGACTACAAAAAAACCCTATATTCTTAAAATCAATGGTCCATTACCACCAAACAAAGGTAACTTAGAGATAAGAACGGGGAGTCACAGTTTACACTATAGTTAACTTCCCACTGAATGGACCTTCATTAATCAAAGAACCAGTATATGAAATTAAATGTCTCTTTAAACACATATGAAACAATTTGTAGTGCCTCCCTCCGTTTGCAGTAGATTGAAACACTAAATATAAACCTGAATCTGTTATTCTGCTAATTGCTACAAACCGCCAACCATGTTAAGCACGCATCTAAAAGTGGTAAAATAAGAGTAGCAGACAATCACTCAGAAACCAGATGAAAAAGAGAATCAGCATCGCGCCTTTTCTTACAATGCCCACTGAGGAGGTGCAGTGCAGAAAAGAGAGCATACATAGCAGGGACAGATTTGCCACAGGATAAAAGTCTTTAACTGGCCCAGATCAAAGGAAAAGGCTCCATACTGGTCTCTTCTGCCTTAGCCGCAAATCAAGGCTAAGAGATTCCTCCCAGCAAACCTTTAGGGGTGTGTGGGCCACGGCCTGCCCAACCCAGGGAGCTCCCTGGACTCCAAGCAGGGTCGGCTTGGGCCCTACAGTACGCTCGCCCCGCCTGGAGCTGAAGCCACTGACCGACTTGACAGCCGCTTCCTGCTTGTCCACTGCCAGGGCCCACGAATCGGTGGCCATGGTCCCGGAGGAGGAAGGCCGACTGGCGAAGAACACAACCGCACGAACAGCAGCACCAGCCCTAAACTCTGCAGGCGCAGGAACCACACTCACTCGGACCGGAAGCGGCGATGCGTGAAGGTGACGTCAGTTTCCGTCCGGAGCGAGACGTCACCGTCCGCGCGGCGCCACGCAGGGCCTAACATCGGGCTTCGCTTCCACTCGTCGTGCCCCGCTTCCTCTCGTCGTGCCCCGCTTCCTCTCGTCGTGCCCATACCCGCTTCTTCTGCGGACTTCCCCGGGAGCCACCTCATCGTGCCTGGAAATCCGTAAGTTCTATGGGGTGAAACTCGTAGACCTCACTTCTTTGCCTTACGTCACTCTGAAGTAACCTAAATTTTATTTTTACGTCTGCCACGTCTCATAATATATGTGTTAAGTCTCTGAGCTGTAAAGCCTTGCGCAAAGTCCTAGGAGAAAACTATATGATGCCAGTTTCTGCTGTTAACGAACGAGATAACGTGTAAGACAGCAAAAAAGAAAGCGAAACCAAACGCCCTAAACCCCCATAATTCCACCACAAAAAACAAAAACAAAAAAGCCCCCAGCGTTTTCTTTACCTTCTGGGTCCTTCTAATTTCTGTACATATGCATCGTAGCACAGGTGTTTTACATAGTCCTAAACAAAGTACACATACAATTTTAAATTTGACTTTTTATACGGCTAAGTATTTTTTAAAGTCATTTGTCGATTTAATGTCATTGTAGTCCGTCAGTCTCATATCACGTAAATTACCTAAGTCCCCTTTCTCCCCGCCCGTTAGGGATATAGGTTTTTTCCATGTTTTATTATTAATTGATAACACTTAAGTGAGCATTCCCACCCTGTCAAAAATCATCTTACTTGTTTGCTTCCAGTTTACTTTTTGTCTCTCCCCACTAAAATATTAACTCTTCAAACAAGAGCAAAGATCTTATCTGTCTTAATCACAGTTGATTGAAGAACCTAGAAAAGTGCATGACACATGGTAGACACTCAATAAATATTTTTTAATGCATGGCTGAATAGACTAATGAAGATTTTAGTTCAAAATGTGTTACTCTAGGACACATTTCTAATCATTGCAACATTTATGTCAAAATGTATGAATGAGGGACTTCCCTGCTGGTCCAGTGGCTAAGACTCCGAGCTCCTAATGCAGGGGGCCAGGGTTTGATCCCTGGTCGGGGAACTAGATCCCACACGCATGCCGCAAAAAAAAAAAAAAAAAAAAAGATCCCACATGCCGCAACAAAGATCCCACGTGCCACAACTAAAACCTGGCGCAGCTAAAATAAATAAGTAAATAAATATTTTTTAAAAAAGGATAAATTGTCAGTAAGCACAATAAAAAGAGCTCATTAAAAATCATTAGTTATTAAGGAAATGCAAATCAAGGTCACAGTGAGATACCACTACACACTGGATAGAATGGCTGAAATTAAAGATTGACCCACCACGTGTTGGTAAGGTTGTGGAATGTTAAAAAAAAAAATCAGAGGCACTTGTTAAAGATGATAATGCAAACTTTACTTAGGACCATCGCCATAAGTATAAGGATGACTGCAATGGGATTTTGCACCAGAGGAGAAAAATTTGGCTCAATTCTAAATACAGTATGTGCAAGTGGGAATTTATAGCCAAGGAACAGGGGAGTGGATGGAAAATTACTAAGAGGAAACATCAGGGGTAAGGAGAGTTTTTGTTAAACTGATGTAACAGGATTCTTGCTGAAGACAGGCCAGGATGATCAGATGACACCTGGGAGATGGTGGAGGATGAAGAACCGGACCAGATATTGAGGGCGATCAGATATCAAGGGTGGGCGGTTCTTGTTAAAACTAGATTTTACAAGTGCACAGATGGTCCTAGGAGAAGTTTCAGGAGCCTGACTAAATGTTGGTCAAGCAAGGAAACTGTCAGGAGCAACTGGAACTCTCTTAAGCCTCTGGAGAGAAGGTAAAATGGTACAATGGTTTTGTATAACTGTACTGCAGTTTCTCAAGAAGTTAAACGTATACTTACCCTGTGATCCAGCAGTTCTACTCCTAGTTACTATCCAAGAGAAATGAAACATAAAGACGTACACAAATGTTCACAGCAGATTTACTCATAATAGTCCTAAACTGGAAAGAATCCAAATGTTCATCAACAGGAGAATGGATAGGGGCTTCCCTGGTGGCGCAGTGGTTAAGAATCCACCTGCCAACGCAGGGGACACGGGTTCGAGCCCTGCTCTGTGAGATCCCACATGCTGCGGAGCAGCTAAACGCGTGCACCACAACTACCAATCCTGTGCTCTAGAGCCCACGAGCCACAACTGCTGAAGCCCGTGCACCTAGAGCCCGTGCTCCGCAACAAGAGAAGCCACTGCAATGAGAAGCCCGTGCACCGCAATGAAGAGTAGCCCTCGCTCGCCGCAGCTAGAGAAAGCCTGTGCGCAGCAACAAAGACCCAACACAGCCAAAAATAAATAAATAACAGGAGAATGGATGAATAAATTTTGGTATATTTATTAAATGGAATACTTCTCAGCAATAAAAAGGAACAAACTACTGATACACATGATGAAATAGATGAATCTTACAGACATTATGTTGAAGGAAAGATGCCAGACACAAAAGATGCATACTGTATAATCCATTTGTATGAGAGTCAGTGTAAGCAGCTCTTTGCAGGAGACCGCCCTCAGCAGGAAGCCCCTTTTCTTGTCACTTTAGTAAAGCTGTATAGTAACTAACTTTTAAGCCCAGCACCCCCATGCTCTACTCATCAACGGCCCAAGCACACCTTTCAAATCTTTTAGTCACGCAAAACCTTGCCTAACTTGTTGGTCCTTTCCACAGATCAAAGAAGTAGAAAAGAAGAATAAGTGATTAACAGATGACCAGATCTCTTCCCTAGCTTCCCCTTCAGTAATCTCCCAAATAAACTCTGTGACCAAACTGTGTGAACACGATCACATCTCGAGGAAGATCACAAGAAGCTGAGGAGCCTGCACACAGTGGGGGATGGCGACGACCCATCTCAATGATTAACTGAGATTACTTCCCTCCTTCCCTTTAAAAGTTTCATGAGCAGAATCTTTGGAGGTGGTTTTCGGGGTACGTTGAGTCCACCATCTCCCCAGATTGCTGGCATTCTGATTAAAGGCACTTTTCCTTTTTACCATTTGTTAGTATTGATTTTGTAAGCAGCAAGCAGCAGGACCCCCATTCGATAACAGTGAAAATGTTCTGTTTTTTTTGTATAATGTTGTGTATCTTAATTGGAGTGATGGTTACACATGTGTGTACAATTGTCAAAACTCAGATTTATACACCTAATATTTGTGCATTGTACATCTATGTATAATGTCAGTTAAAAATAAAACAAAGCAATGTAATGAGAAAAAGTGTAAAAAATAGAGGTAGTAATAAATTTATTTTTACTTAAAGAAGTGGGGGGAGGGTAAGAATGTTTTCTCAGTTCTTAACTACTGATCAAAACAGAGGGCATGCACACATTATGCTTACAGAAGTAAGAATGCCAAACGCCATATTGTCTTCCCAAGTGACTAGTCTAATTTCCAGCACATCACCAATGGAGTTACTGCTTAGAGACTACATTGTTTATTAGGAGACAGCGCCACAGTCTAACTCCACGTAAGGCAGCAACACTGAGGGAGACTGCTAGTTGGTTATCTAAGGGGAAAATGCTCCTTCTGTCTTACTATTATAACAATCGCTTAAAAAAAAAATATCTAGATCTTGAGGCAACTATCCCTCTTACTCTTTTTTATCTCAAACACAGCAAAACTTTTCATGACAGTCAAAAGCAGCAATATCAAGACTCAATTTAAAGTTATTATGGAGGCAGAGGATCTTGCTTAGAACAAATATTGAAGTCTGGGTGCCCACTACCCTCTTTCCACTGCTGTTTCATTACGAAGTGCAGCTGCTCTAGCACTGAGAGGGTGATTCCTACATTGCTTCCACTGAAACAATTCCTAGAGATAAACGTGGTCTCTGGGGGAACTGAGGATAGGATTTTTGCTTGCATTTGATTTTAGGGTGCTTACTAAACAAATTTTTTAATTTATTTCACTGCCTGCACCTCTACTGGAAGGGTGATTGGCATTTGTTTAATCCAGGTGAGTGTTCTCAGGGAGGTGCAGGCTGAGGCTCCAGCCAGCCTGAAACCAGCCAGCCTGTTTGGAGCAGCTCTGGGCAACAGGGAACCCTCTGCCAAGGCTGCCAATACCCTGGTCAGCTGAGGTTTTTATCCCTAAAGGACAGCATCCCGCTGGTAGCCACTGAGAATCCCATTCCTCTTCAGATCCGAGACCAACAAGAAGGGCACATTCTCATGAAGCTGCGAACTAGACAGCCTACCCTGAGTCGTATTCAGTTAAACTGGGCAGATGACATCAAGAGCTAACATTTTAAAAATGCATCCTACATGATCTACTTGAATTCTCACAACAATCCTGTTTTCTCCATTTTACAAATAAGGAAATTGACGTTCAGTGAAGTTTACTTTCCAAGACCATACGGCTTAATAAGTGGCAAATCTGGGCAACCCAATTCCAGAAAACTCTCGGCGACAAAACCCAAAACCAAGGGCGGAGTGAGGGGCAGGCTTTCTTGGGACCTCTTTACTCAAGTTTCGAGCCGTGACGGTATGCGATTGGCCGAGGCCGGGCGCTCCAGCCAATCAGAGGTGGGCAATAGCCCTGCCCCGGGCACTTTCTAACTGGGCCTTTGGGCCCGAACCCCGGCTTAGATGCTGACTGGGTGAGCTCGCACTGCGCCTAGTTTGGAACTGCTGGGTCACATGATGATTTCGTCTTTATCAGTGAATTGTATGTCCCGTTGGCAGGGACCTTACCTCTTGATCCCGAGCATTTCGCACATAGCAAAGACACAATAAACAACTGTTGTATTAGGGAGTGAACGTATCAGTAAGTCAATTAAGGGTCGGCAAAGAACATCTCACGATCGTGCCTGATTCTGTGGCGCCATCATGTGTTCTCAGCCGAGCCGTGCGGGCACTCGCATTGCTTACGCTTGCGGTGGGGGTGGGCACGATAGGATGGCGGCTCTGCTCTGGAATGACTGCTCTTTCTCGCTCGTGATGCCTGTGTACCGGAAGTGACGGGAAGGGGAAGAGGAATGCCGTAAGATTCAGAAAATAATTTAGCAATAGTGGCAGGAGCCAGACCAAGTTTGTATTTGGCCCGCAAAATTCTAATGACTAATTTATAAAGATCAATTTATAAAAACTGTATGAAAAAGTGATTGGGGATAATTTTTACAGAAAATTTGTAAAACATACTCCACTGTTAACACACATTAACAAAGCAGCAACACGCCTGCTGACAGCTAGGAATTCAGTGATGACTGATTACACACCTTCTACCCTTACTGGACTTCACCTCAGGGAAGACAGACGCTAAACAAGCAGTCCCAAACATACACATATTTGTATATGAGGCAAATACAGCCTAGCGGTTAAGAAGGTGGATCCTGGAGCCAGACTGCCCAGGCGTGTAGCCTGCCTTGCTACTTCTGACCTGTATGTAGTGGGACACATGACTTACCCTCTCTGTGCCTCTGTCCTCATCTGTAGAATGGGAATCATAACACATTTGTTGTCAGGAGTAAATAAGCTACCTATGTAGACCCTTTGAAAGTCACCTGATGCAGTAATGTCAATAAGGGAAGTGGGGACTCCCCTTGTGGTCCAGTGGTTAAGACCCCCGTGCTTCCAGTGCAGGGGGCACGGGTTTGATCCCTGATCGGGGAATTAAGATCCCACGTGCTGTGCAGTGTGGCCAAAAAGATAATAAGGGAAGTACAGGCACCTGTACAGGGCACCCTGGAGCTGATGACAGGGGACTGAGGCACACGTTCCTGAAGAAGTGGTTTTTACCATTGAAAAAGGAAGGACTAGGAGGAGTGAGACAGGAGGAAGAACTGGGAGAAGAGTTCCAAGTAGAGGTGTGACTGCAGCAGTTGATGCACCCGGTCACTGGTTGTTTGGGGCCCACTTGGCAGAGGGGAGAGGTTCCCCCTCCAGGCTCCTCTCCCCACACGGAGTACCGAAATCTCTGGTGCTCTGCTGAGAGGGGGGACTTGAAAGAGACAAGGACTGTTGAACAGGAGGTTGGCCACAGGTGATGCCCTGGGGTGGCGTGAAGAAAGTATCCTCTGAACTTCTGCTCTGCTCCCTGACCACCTGCAGCCTCTGAGGACTCCCGTTTTGAGTTACCTTCTCTCTTTCCTCATGCCCATCTTAGCTAGAATCCTGGAGGTGAAACATTCTTAACCTCATCCATACGTCCTGGCAGTTTCTTTGAATTTTTGTTCCTGCTTCAAAGTGGGCTGGCTGGGGGAGGAAATAACGATCTCAAAATGAGAAACTGGAGAGGGAAATGCACAGGATCACCAACCTCTCCGCAGCGTGGCCTAGCACAAAAGCAAATTTTGGCGAGGGTGGAATTGGAGCAGAGTACAAGGGGGGAAGTAAAGCAAGTGAGGCTAGAGACTTGAGGTGCCTTATCTGGAATGCCTACTACATAGATGTGTCAGATGTATATACACATGTTACACGGTTTGCACTTAAGGAAAATGGAAAGTAATGGGGGGTTAAGCAGGAGAGTGGGAAAATCAGACTCAAATGTTACAAAGATCACACTGGCTGCTGTGTGACAAATGAACTAGAGGAAAACCCAAGCAGAGGCAGGAGCACCTGTTAGGAAGCCAGTGTAGTAGAACAGATGACAGTGGTGATCTAGACCAGGGTCTAAGCTAACTTAAGACTATTTGGCATTTCTCCAATTGCAGAATTCCAAGGATGCTGGAAGCATATGGATGAGAATATAACAGTTGTAAAGACTCAAAAAATGTGTACTAGTACTTCCAGGAGAGTTCCATTTAAACAGCCCCCCTCCCCAACCCTGCTTCCTCTGGAAGTAGCTAGCTGTAGTCCTGCATAAAAGAAATACCTGAAAAGAAAAAAAAAGGAAGATCTGCCACCCAAGCACCTCTGCCTATGAGGTATGGAGAAAGCAGAGACGATAAGTGTCTCACCTGAGCAGCTGACATCCGGACAGCGACCACTCTCAGGCTTCATCTAGTATTTTTTCTCCACCTACTCCTATTCCCCATTTTACAATTAGGACTACTAAGGAGAAGCCCCTTGCTCTGCTGAATACTAATGCCAGAACAGTTTCTAAGCCAAAGCAGAAGCATCCAACAACAGGGGCTCGAGAAAGAGAGGACAGAAGGTAGGAGTGTGACAAATATCCTCCAAGCAGATCCCCACCTGCCCTCTTAACTTCCCACTAGGTGTTTGAAGCTCTTCCGGGAAAGCCCTGTTCCAGACTCAGGATTAGGAAAGCAGAAAAGCAGGGTACTGGAGCCTCCTAGCATCAGCCCTACAGGTTCCCTCACCTCCACTGTGTCATTTTTGGAAGATGCTGCAACCTGAGTCAGACAACAGAATAAAGAACATTTATTCTTAAGCAGAAAAGCAAAGTCAGATAAAACTGCAGGGGGTTCCTAAGAACCTGTTTTCTATGTTCAGGATCAAGAGAGACCTGAAGAGGGCCTCTGAAATTTACAATAGCTTAGGGGTGTTGGTGAAGAAGGGCCAGTCCCTTCTTGCAAAGGTGACAGGCCTGGCATCATTCATGAGTCATTCATTCATGACTCAACCCTGATGTCATTTGTTCTTTCCAAACCTTCCCTTTGGATTTCTCCCCAGAATTATTTGTGTATAGTGTGTCTAAATTTTAAGAGCCACAGATTCTTTTTGGAATAACAACAGTAAGCAGGTATAAAAGTCTACCATTCCTCCTCTGCAGCACCCCTCCAGTCCATTTCTTCTTCTTTTTATTTTTTTCTTTTTTTGGCCATGCCGCCTGGCATGTGGGATCTTAGTTCCCTGACCAGGGATTGAACCCACGCCCGCTGCAGCAGGAGCGTCAAGTCTTAACCACTGGACTGCCAGGGAATTCCCCATTTCTTCTTTTGTGTTCTCAATACGACCAGTGACATCCTGGCACTTACTGTGTGATGGGACCAATGTAATAATCTTCTAACTGGTTTCTCAGATGCCAGCCTTTTCCAGCTCCAGTATATCCTGTGTATCTCTGCTAGACCATTTTTCCCAAAACCCCATTTCATCACTTCCTGTGATCCAAGAATCTATGACAATTCACTGCTAAATCCAAACACTGTTCAAATAATCAAATCTCATTTTCTACCTAACAAGACTTTTCTCTGCCCATGTGGCAAGGCTGCTCCCTTCACTACCCTTCCAGTGTACTGCATTAATCCTAGTGAAGTTGCTTTGGTCTTAACAGGGCCTCATCTGCCTAGGCCACTCTTCTTGTCACTTGGAATCCCACCACTTTTCTCTCATAAGCAAACTCAACCCCTTCATGAAATCTTCTCTAGCCTCAGAAATCCTTACCTTCTGAATACCAGACACTGTGAATGAAACAGCCTTCACGTTAAATAATAAACAAGATGGGAACAAAAAAGGGAGAAGACCTGTTTCCAAGCCCTATTTGTATTCCTTTCCTAGGACTAGAAAATCGAATGTAAGGCCTTTGTAATGCAGACATCTACCTTCTTTCTGATTAGTTAGCCAGCATACTCTGGTTTGCCAGCAGGAAAAACAGGAAGGTAAGGAGCCCTCTGGCAACTGAGTAGGACCCTTGGCCTATGGTGACATCCCAACTGCTTATGTTGAAGCAATGTCAACTCTGAAATGGAACAGCAGTATCAGGTGATGACTAGTCTATGGAATAATAATACATAAATCTTCACTAATACCAGCAACCAAAACGTGCTGTTTTCTTCTTATACTCAGAAATGATGTCTTAGTAACATGAACATGTCATAATTCAGTTAAACATCAATAAAGAATACATTAATGACTGATTAGTTCTTATGCATACAGCCAATGAACACTCCAAAAAATCAATAAAATCCATTGTTTATGGATAATGAACATATCCAGAATTTTCCACTGGGCCCAAATCTCCTTTTCTCAAGCAAGTTTCTTTTTGTAGGGCACAGTTTATCATTCCATACATAGGAACTTACTAAAATCAGCAGAAGAAACTCTGGGGACTGAAGCTCAAGGGCTCCATACATTTTTACATCACTGATGTCTCAAAATGGCACAAGGTCACAGAAGCAGCTATGGACCATTACGCCCTAGAGGCTAAGCGCTGGCAGGAACGAACATGGGCTGCAGTGACACTGGGGGGACTTTCCAGAGCCATCCATACAGTGAGTCTTTCTTACCTTTTAAAAAGACACATACTCGTTTGGGAGTTTCTCCCCAGGAAAATACATTTAAACTCAAAACACTGCATAAACTTCATAAACTCCATAAAACCCATCCAGTGAGTTCTTAGAGGTCTAGCCCCAGATAAGGAACTGTTAATCTAGATTTCTACCAGATACCCATTTATTCCTACTATTGAAGAGTCTGAAGCACATCGCTTCCCATTTTCCTGCTCAGATTTAGGGCTACTCAGTAGATAGGTTATACATGTTGTGAGAAGGTGGGATGTACTCCTCCTGCAGCCTCAGGAGTCCACACTCCTTTAATTATTGCCTTTGTTTTAAGTTATTCCAGGGTTGGTCCACAGGACTTTGCGGGGGTTGGAGGGGGCATAAAATTTCTTCCCTTCTTACAAGACTCCCTAGGTGGGTCAGAGTTGGCCAAAAGTACAAACAAGACTCAACACAGTCAAGTGCCCCCAGGGGAATGTGGCAGGACTGACAGTCTGCGGCCCTCTCTGTAGCATCTGTAACGTCAGATTAGGGAAACCACCTGGGAGGCTGACTTGGCCCCTTCCCTTCCCAGGAGACAAATCTGGCCCTAAAACACAGAAATGCCTACAAGGAAGGTCTGGGATTGGAATAGTTCTCATCACAGAAAATCCCTCTTTAAGGCCTGGTCCTAGATAAAGTGGCCCTTCCGTATCGAAGTCAAAGAGCTGAAGAGGACTCTCAGCTGGGGTTTCATATTGCTCTTGTAACTCAGTTTCATCTCATCTTTGCTCTGTCACTCTGTGGGTACCAACAGCTTTGGCCAGGTATGAGGAAGTGTCCATTACTATTATTTGCTCTGACTGCTCTGCACAAAGATGCCAAGTAAGGGTGGAGCAAAGGCCTTGGCAGTTACTCTTGCCTTGGACAGATGAATGGCTGTAGTCCACCTTGTCCCTTAGTTGCACCTGTTTGTATTCCAAGCACTGTGAACGCAGATATTCAGAATCCCTTTATAATCAAGATGCCTAAATTCTGAAATCATTCCCCAGCTCTGTTAAAAAACTTGCCTTCTGTGATCTGGAGGCAAAGCAAGGATTTCTGACTACTGTTGATCGCTTCTGGAGCCCTGAGACTGGCCATTAGCAACTTGAAACCACAATTTTCACTGAGGATCCAAACCTCAGAGCACCTTTTATTTGCTAACGGCTACTAAACGGTCAAGGTGATGTTAGGGATGTAAAAAAGATGCTGCAAGTGCCCACAAGGTCAGGTTTTGTGGCAAGCCAGGACCACCACTAATTCTCCACGATGACTTCTCCACAGGACTTGCTCAAGCACAAGCACAGTTATCAGATGTGCATTCTGCACAGATTGCACCCACTGAGAAGAACAAGTCATGGTCTGCAACACAGACTTGTATACACCAGAGATCCCAGGTTGGCATTGTGGTCCATGCTTAGCAGATCTTCCTGCTCTGGCCATAAGGACAGCGGGGACCGACAAGACTCAGACGAGCTGTCCCAACCCAAATCCAAAGCAGCAGCTCGCAGGTCTCCTCTGCTGTTTCATGCCACACTCCAAACACGATGACTGGCTTACACACCTAAGCTACTCGGTCTCTCTCTCTCTGTGTTCCCTCTTCACCTCTACTCTATCACTTTTACAAGGGCTGGAGGCTGGCCTGAACAATTCTAAGCAGAGAACAGGCCGGGGCTGCCACAAAGGCTCCTGAGCAAGTGATCAGCCACAACATCTAGGTTAGCGTAATGATGTGGGAAAACGCTGGCCAAAAAAAAGACAGAATTTCCAAAAGGTAAATTTCTATGTATTCATGCGTAATCTTCAAAAGTTGTGTAAACAATTTTTTTCTACCTTCCCCCATCACTTGTACAATTTTTGTCAAGTCCAAACGTAATTTAAAATGAGGTAGGTAGTTTCTCTCTACTCGTGCCTTCATCTTTGTGTTGACTGTTGAGGCCTGTGCCGTGAAAGCACTAGTGTCCCGTGCAGGGGGAGCACCAAGGGTGGCACCAGTGACTGCAGGAGCTTCTCAGTTGGCTATTTTCTCAATCTCGTCCAAGTCATCTGTGTCCAGTCTTTCTATTTTCTTATCTGGAGGAAAGAAAAGAGAATTCAAAGAGAGACCAACATGGGGTTACAGAGACACACACTCAGGGAAGGGACAGCACAGCAGGGAGGGAGGAAACACAGGTCTCTGCTGCCTAGGAACGTGCTGTGCCTCTGGCCACAGAGATCCTTCACTGAAACCCAAAGGCTTCCAGTGACTGAGCAAGGGACACGGACAGCAACAGCCAGAGCCCCAGGCCCCTCAGCCTGGCCGGGGGGGACTGTCATTCAAGTCCCTGAGCCCTGAGCTCTCCAGGTGTGCTCTTTGAGAACTTCCACATTGTAGGGAAGGAGGGGAATGGGACAGAGACAAAGGCCTCTCTCGGGGCCACAGGAAAACCTACCCTTCACCCTCCCCTCCCGCCCAGACTTGCCCTGTAAGGTAAGGGCCCAGCAGGGGACACTCCCAGGGACTCACTGAAATGCTCCTGGATTCTGTTCAGGATGTTCATGCTGTGCTTGCTGTCCACCATGTTCACGGCCAGGCCCCTCTTGCCAAAGCGGCCGGTGCGCCCGATCCGGTGCAGGTAGGTCTCGTTGTCCGGGTTCCCATCCTTGTCCACGGGAAGGTCAAAGTTGATGACGACAGACACCTGTTCCACATCGATACCTGCATGAAGGAGAGTTGGACAGGAGTAAGGATGGGAGACAGAAATCACTGTCGTCCACAGTCAGGCCTACACACGCCAACCTCAGGTGGAAGGAATAGTCTGGGATGGGCCAGCTCTGGGATTCAGACAAAGGGGCAGGTAGCAGAAGCCAGAGGGAGAAAACAGAACTGTGGCAGGTGCTGACCAAATTATGAAATCAGCCATCAGGTTCCAGAGAGCCTCTGCTGGATACCAGTATCTGGAGAAGCAGCTAAAGCCTCACTGGGGGCCCCAAGAAGAGCAGGTGCCGTTCTAAGCCACCAAGTCAGGACTCCTGGCTTCTGTGAAAGTTCTCCTCTGCTGAGGGAATACACACAGGCTCTTCTAGAAAACAGGATCTCCCACAAACCACCGGAGTGTCCCGCAGACGAGGATCTCTCCCGCTACCCCGAGCCTGCAGACCAGGACACAATCTCTGCTCACCGCGGGCACACACGTTGGTGGTGACCAGAACCTTCTCTTTGCCCTCTCGGAAGCGCTCAATCACTGCAGCCCTCTGCTCCACCACCATTTCACCACTCAGCAGAGCCACCTGGTGGCCTTCTTTGGAGAGCTCTGCTGCCAGCCAACTAGCTGTTTTGCGGGTCTGGAGTAAAAAGAATTGTTTTAAGCGAAGATACCTGTAAAAAAACAAATGAAGACACCTGCAGAAAAGTGGCTTGTTGCCATTAATATATATGAAGGCTCTACTGAGTTCAGTCAGCAGGTTAGGCTTAAAGTTTCTGAATATTTTTTAGCCATGTGATTTTTTTTGGACAAATTCCTTCAATGATCTTAGTGTTTATCTATAAAGACTGGTTTGAGCCAAAGGTCTTCATTCCTAAATACCCTATATTATTAAAACTTTAAAATTATTTTCCTGGATGTTATTTGGAGGTTTTTTTCCCAAGTTATCTCTAAGAAGTGGGACCAAAGAAGGTTTAGATCTTTAGTCTTCCCCTTACAACTCATTACAACCTGTGAGAATATGTCCTGAGGCAGATGGAGGTGATTCATTTCCTTTCCAGCCACAGGGAAGGAACCTGGTCCCCCAGCACGAAGTGGAGCTGGCTGAGAGGGAGGGCGCAGGGCCACACCCTCCAGCGGAGCTCCTCCCCCGCAGGCGGCCTCCTGCTGCCGCTGCTACTCACATGGCAGAAGATCATGGCTTGAGCAATGGTGATGGCCCCGTAGATATTACACAAGGCCTGGAACTTCTCATCTCTGCTATTGCATAGGACGTAATACTGCTTGATGGTGTCCAGTGTCTCCTCCTCGCGCTTCAGTTTGATGATGTTTGGGTCTGGAACCACTTTCTGGGCAAATTTCCAGACAGAGTCTTCGAAGGTGGCAGAGAAAAGCAGCATCTGGCAGTTCCTGGGAAGCATCCTGCAAGGGAAGGCCCAGGTGTTCGACATGACCCCGACCCAGTGTTTCACTGCAAGGAACAGAAGCACAGCCTCCCCAGGCTTGGATGACCTGCGTCCCCAGGAAGGTGGCAAAGCAGGGAGGAGCACTGCAGGGAGGAGGGAGGAGCAGACGTGGGGCAGGCACGGGTGGTGGTAGAGTCCCTGAGTCTCCTTCCTCAACCCAGGCTGGGGGTATGGTCAGTGTGACATGGAAATGGCCCACCAAACAAACGCCTCTGAAAGCTGCAGAGTAAAGAACCTGGCAGGGGCAAGAAGAGGAGGGTGAAGTAAAAGGAGATGATGCTGCAGATCAGGAGGCCGAGAAGTTCCTCCTGGCTCATGAGTTCCTACCTCTGGATGCGGATGCTCTGATCTTGGTGGCCCTGAGTAGCTATCATCACGTCAGCCTCATCCAGAACAAACACCTTGATCTT
Organism: Leucopleurus acutus; assembly: GCF_964270905.1. Taxonomy (NCBI): domain Eukaryota; kingdom Metazoa; phylum Chordata; class Mammalia; order Artiodactyla; family Delphinidae; genus Leucopleurus; species Leucopleurus acutus. Next base: position 13,333,148 of record NC_139162.1, on the reverse strand, counting down.
CTTGGGGTCAATGAACTTGAGCTTGGAGCACCAGTCCAGAACGGTCCCAGGGGTGCCAATGACAATGTGCTCACTGATCTTCTGACCTCTTTCCACTGTGGAGACAAGATGTGTTCTGTGGGTACTTCCATGGCAAAGCCAGCTCTACTCTCTGAGCAGTTCTAAAGCTATGATGTATTTTAAAGCAATTGTTTTGATGTTTGCATTAATATTTTAAGGAAAGGTTAGGATAGCACTACAGTATTTAATGGACATACACACACAAAACAGTAATGCTGAAAAGATTTGGTAAGAGTATAAACAATGAGATGGAAATGGTATTCTTTTACATTCTCTATAATCATCAATCCTCTTTTAAGGATTTCTTATCTTTATTTCTTCTGTCAACATCATTCTCCCTTGCCTGGGTTTGCATTTCCTCACAAGTAGACTTTTTCAAAGTTCTCACTCCAGTATACTCTGCCTCTCAGTTCTCCCAGCATCTATGTCAAATGAGTCAGTTGCCTTTACGTGCCCCTTTCCCAGGTCAGTAAATAAGATTCATTATGAAAGGTTTTGTCTTTTCCAAGAAACAAACTGCCTCTCTTAGAGTGCTTCCCCAGACTAGGCCTGGCACAGCATGGCACATTCTTGGCCCTGTGCAGCCTGAGATTGAGAATTTGGCTCATTTTGGGTTAGATGGTACTTACTGATTCAATTTTTAGTCCTTTAATTACAGTATAACCTTAACCAAATACATACAAGCTCCCATAGAAGTCACAGCCAAGGGACTTCCCTGATGGTGCAGTGGTTAAGACTCCACGCACCCAATGCAGGGGACCCAGGTTCAATCCCTGGTCAGGAAACTATATCCCACATGCATGCCGCAACTAAGAGTTCACATGCCGCAACTAAGGATCCCATGTGCCGCAACTAAGGAGGCTGTGAGCCGTAAGTAAGATCCAGTGCAACCAAATATTTTAAAAAAGTCACAGAGAAAATTTTGCCTTAACACGAACGTTGAGTCAATTTAAAGCTAACAAATGCTCCTTTTTACTTCAGTTAACAAACCAATTACTGCCCTCCACAAACAAATACTCAGAATCCTCTGTCATTCTAACTCAGATACAAACTGCAATATTTTAGATGTCTTAAGACATCTAATCTAGACTTAGATTTTCCACTAAGTTTTATTGTCATATTTACTTTTCTCTTCAGAACTGACATAAGAGGACTTCCCTGGTGGCACAGTGGTTAAGAGTCTTCCTGCAAATGCAGGGGACATGGGTTTGAGCCCTGGTCTGGGAAGATCCCACATGTCGTGGAGCAACTAAGCCCGTGTGCCACAACTAATGAGCCTGTGCTCTAGAGCCCACGAGCCACAACTACTGAAGCCCCCGTGCCTATAGCCTGTGCTCCGCAACAACAGAAGCCACTGCAATGAGAAGCCCACACACTGCAACAAAGAGTAGCCGCCGCTCGCTGCAACTAGAGAAAGTCTGTGCGCAGCAACAAAGACCCAATGCAGCCAAAAACAAATAAATAAACAAATTAAAAAAAAAAAGAACTGACTTAAGTTGGCATTAGGACATGTACACCAAGTGGACTTCTGCCAGTCATCAAGTCACAGGTTTGTGTTAAAGATCCATAGGACTCAACCAAGATTCCAACAAATTTATAATTACTTAAATATTGTAGTTTGTTGTAAAACAAGCAAAAGTAGACAGAATGGATAAAGAAAAAATAATAATAAAAGTATCTCCCAGGGTTAATTGCCATGAACATTCTAGAACACTTTTGCTCTTCCAATGACATTAAAAAAAAATCAGGCTATTTTTTAAGTAATTGGTCTGCTCAAAAAGTCAAATGTAACGTAGTGGAGGGGATGTGAGGAGACTATTCTAGACTGAAAGAAAGAGATATAACAACCAAATGCAATGCATATACACTGACTCAGTCTTGGTTCACAAAAAAGACATAAATACTTCTGGGACAATTAGGGGGAAATGAAATGGACTAGATGTTAGTTATTAAAAATGTGTTATTTTCTTGGTTGTGATAAGGGTATTGTGGATATGCTGCAGAATGTTCTTACTATGAAGTGCACACTAAAGTACTTAGGAATAAAGAGCCACAGTGTCTACAATTTAATTTCAAATGATTCACCACAAAAAAAAAAAATACGGACACATACACAGGTAAAGCAAATATGGCAAAATGTTTACTTTTCGAATCTAGGTGGAAGGCACATGTGTTCATTGTATTATTTCAACTGCATACATTTTGAAATTTTTCAAAATAAAAAGTAATTAGCTTAATTAACAAGGATCACATATTCATACTCACATTTATTGCCACGAACAGCATAAGCTAGCTTCAGTTCAGGGTAAAATTTGCCCATCTGCTCAATCACTTTTCCCGTTTGAAGAGCGAGCTCGTAAGTTGGGGAGAGGCACAGACACTGGTAGGGAAAGAATACAGAGAGAGAATTCAAGACACTATTATGCAACAGGGTATTACCATTAGAACTTAATGATTCCTCCAGCTGAGGCTGAAGCAAAGAATATATAAAGGGCACACCATTTGACTCTTTAAGCTGCAGAGTCATAAGCTGTAATTCTCGGGGGTCAGAACTCTGGCTGGGTAAAGACAGTTGAGAACAGCTATTGGCCACTGGAGTACCAAAAGCCCCATGTGAGTAGGGATCTGAAATTCCATTTGGAGATAAGCTTCCTTTTCTCTTACTCAGAAGGTTCTCAGAAGATCCTAATGGATGATAGTTGTAGATTAAGGAGGTTTTTCTTGCAACTAAGGAAGCCAAGCCTATCAGCAGTATCCCAGGACTGGCAAATCATCGAAAGGGGAACAGGATTTTTGTTATTACTGGAAGATCAACCATGCTGTTTGTGCTCAACTTACGGGGTTCTAGTTTATGTGAAAAGTAATACAAAGCTCAGCTTTTAATCCATCAAATGGCATTTCCCTTCCAGCTCTGAGTTAGAAAACCCCAATTCACCAAGCCCTTACCTGGGGGTATCTGTTTGCAGGTTCTACTTGGCTGAGCATGGCCAACACAAAGGCAGCTGTTTTACCAGTACCAGACTGAGACTGGGCTATTAAGTTCTGTGGGCTGCACAAGAAAACAAACTGTTTAGGTGTATAAATCTCATGCATTCTTTCAGTGAATAAAAATGAAGCATAAAGCTTAATTAAAGAATGAATATTCCAACTTAATTTACAGAAGGAGGCCTTGGATTCTGTAGTAAAGTTACATACGCTAGCTTCACAAATAGAAGATTTTATGGTTTTGATTTGAAGTACTCCTTCCTTATCTTTTATCTATTCTTGACATAGCAGTGAGTGATTCTTTTAAAATGTGAGTCAGCTCATGTAACTTTTCTACTCAAAAACCTTCCAATCACTCCAGATTTCATTCACAGCAAAAGTTAAAATTCTTCTAATGCCGTACAGGGTCGCACCTGATGTGGCTCCCCACTAGCTCTCTGTTCTACCACCTCACCACTGCCCTCCCCCTTCCTCACTCCACTCCACCACAACGGCCCCCCGGGGCTGCTCTGGAAACATGCCAGCCATGCTCTTGTCTGAGGGCTTCTGCACCGGCTATACAGTGCCTGGTACCACTGTCCCCAGATGATAACATGCCAACTCTCTCCTCTCCTTCAAGTCTTTGCTCAGATATCACCTATTTAATGAGATTCTACCCTAACTACTTGATTTAAAATTGCAACCTACTTTGAAAAGCCTTAAAAAAGATGTACTGGTAGATGGATACATGATAAAGCACAGTAAATAGTCACAGTAAAATGTCACTGAAAGAATCTAGGAGGTGGGTATATATAGGTATTCACTATAAAATCCTTTCAACTTTTCCATAATAAAACATTGAGAGTAAAACTGCAGTCAGGTCCTTGGTATTCCCAATCCCCCCATCATGCTCTATTTTTCTCCTTAGCACTTATCACCTTTTTAAAAAAGACCTTTATTGAGATATAATTCATATACCATACAATTCATCCATTTAAAGTATACAAGTCAATGATTTTGGTATATTACATTAATGATTATTTTAAACTGTGGTAAAATAGATAATGTAAAATTTGCCATTTTTAAGTGTACAATTCAGGGGCATTAATTATATTTACAATCTATCATCTTTTAACAGACTATATATTTGATTTATTTTTAATAAAAATATATCATCTATACTCCAAACTAGAATGTAAGCTCCTTGTGAGCAAGGATTTTGGTCTGCTTTGTTCACTAACGTATCCAAGTGCCTAGAATAGTATCTGTTACAAACCAAGCCCTCAATAAATATGTTAATGAAGAAAAAGTACTAGAAAATTCTCTCAGATCTCTTCTAACATTGACAATCTAACACTGAGCATCTATGAAAGCATCAAGATCCATAAATACAAGTGGCAAATGTGAAACAATCTAATAAACATTCAATTTATTCATTTTTAAGTATGCTCAAAAGACATTATCCATCTTGAAAAATACATTATGACACAGAACAAAAAAAAACTTTGAGAAAATACAGACCTAAAGTATCTATTTTCAGACAAATAGGGAAAGGGGGATTTAGGATTATATGCAGTACAAATTTAGATAATCGTATGTGATGTAGGGATCAGTTTTTATAAAAAGTTCCTCATGCTCTAGAACCTTGTTCCTCAAAATGTGGTCTGACACCAGCAGCACCAGCAACACCGGGAAGCTTATTAGAAATGGTGAACCTCAGTCCCCACCTCAGACTTACTGAAATCAGAGTCTGCATTTTAATAAATTCCTATGAGATTCAAACACCTGTGAAAGAGTAAGAAGCACTGCACCAGAAAATGACCTTAGCAATTGTACTATTCTGGTCTCCTAGAACCCTGTTTGGTTTTTGTCTTCTACATTTGACACATATATTTTACTTATCCATATAATGAAATCATGGTGTATATAAATGATATAAATGTATTTACCAACATAGAAATATTATTATGTAATTATCGTATCAAAAAAACATTTAAACATTTTATATGGTTCCTTTAAGAAAAAAGTATACATATGCAAGTTTACATAGAAAAACATCTAGAAGTCTCTACTCCAAATATTAATAGTGTAGGGGAGAGGGAGATTACAAATTATTTCTTTTTTCTTATTTTTCACTGTTTTCTAACTTTTCTAAAATGAGCATGTAATTACTAGTATAGTTTTTTAAAATAATAAAAGTTAAAAAAAAAACATGGGAGGTTAAAAATGGGATAGAGTTGCATTAGGACACGTACGGCTCAGCAAGCATTAAAGGCAATGCATTCTCCTGTATCTTCGACGGACGGTTGAAGCCCATGGCGTAGACTCCCTGGAGAAGCTGTGGTTTCCTAGAAAAACAGTTAAAGATGAAAGTCACAGTCTCTTTGGTTAAGGAAAGAAGCCACATATCTAGCTAACAGTACTAGAATTGTGAACTGGACACAATGTATGAGTGCGGCTAAAGCTTTTACAAATTACCTAGAAATTTTACTTACTAGCCCAAAGCAGCTAAATTCTTTTATTAAACTTGTGTTAAGTAAAAATGTTCTGTAGTGATGAAAAAACACTTGTAACAGGCCTAGGATTTCTATCTAAACACAAAGGGGAGAGACAGAAAGTAGATACTCACAGCCGAAGCTCCTCGAAGGACTTCACTGAGTAGAGCGGGGAGTTTGGATCCCGCTGCAGGACTTCTACTTGGTTGGTGTTATCAACAAGGTTGCTTCTGATCAGCTTGTTGAGTAAGGACTGGGCGGCTCTGTCCTCTGTCAGGAAAAAAAGAGTGTGAAGATTTTAAAAAGTCCATGAAATCCAGCGTGATGATCTCATCTGAATTCAGCTGCCATTGGTATTTTAAGCAATAACATGCATTTGTACTGGGGCTCCTAATTCAAGGTATAGCTTAGTTTTGATTTATAAATGCATTTAAAATAGTTTTATTAAAGGGAAAAATTATGATACTCGTATCATCTGTTGGGGCCTCATATTCTTCTTCAGAACTCTATTCCTAACAACTATCCTTTCTTGAGGTTACTGATTTCTCCTATCCAAACCCAAATATTTACTCCCCAATTTACACTCAATATAAATTTAAAATTATGAGCTTAAGGGACTTCCCTGGTGGCGCAGTGGTTAAGCATCCGCCTGCCAATGCAGAGGACACAGGTTCGATCCCTGGTCAGGGAAGGTCCCACATGCTGTGGAGCAACTAAGCCCGTGCGCCACAACTACTGAGCCCACGTGCCACAACTACTGAAGCTTGCGTGCCTAGAGCCCATGCTCTGTGACAAGAAAAGCCACCACAATGAGAAGCCCGCACACCACAGCGAAGAGTAGCCCCCACTCGCTGCAACTAGAGAAAGCCCACGCACAGCAACAAAGACCTGATGTAGCCAAAAATAAATAAATAAAATAATAAAATAAAATTATGAGCTTAAAAAACACATCACAACAATGGAAAAAAAACCAAATTAACAAAGTCTGTATCTTGATGTTGGATAAGCTGTTCATTAAATGTGTCAAAATACCAACAAATATATATAATTTTATTAGGAAATGGTGACGCAAGTTAAAATTTCTTTTATAAAGACCAATACAAGATAATCATTCAGGGAATATTTCCTGCTGCTGCTGAAGTTTATCAGTTGTTCAAAGTAAAATTTCTCTAAAATGTAAAGAATTAGAATCCCTTTACCAATGACTATGTTGAACTTTTATTAGCACTGTGACTCCCATTAAAGTCCAGCCAAGTAAGGTGTAAAAATGAAACCTCATAACATTCCATTCTCTTAGACTGTAGAACTTCATGTATATGTAACTCTAGGCTAAGTTACCTTTCTCTTCTTCATCTGACTTCTCTGCATTAGCATTGGTCTTGACCACAGCACCTTTATCAGACACAAAGCGGCCGTCATTCAAAATCACATCCCATACCCAACAGCTGAGACAATTCAAATTCTACGAGACACTAGAAATGTAAAGGCCTGGGGAGCAAAAAAATAAATGAGGAAACCAAGCCACAGATAAAAACATTTTATTGTTCCTATACAAACAAAGGTATGAAAACTGTCGCTTATATTTCAGTTCTTTCCAAGTCCTCTCACTTTACCTCAAAAACTAATATTAATCCCTCACACCATCAATATTTCTCTCATGTTACAGAAAGATGGTTTTAGCAATGACCAAAACCACCTTGATGCTCAACAGAGGAATATCTATATCTATGCAAATCATATTTCATCAATATACAAACACCATAGTGCCATTAAGACTCTTTGTATATAAATTGTTGATTAATAGAAACATATATTCAATGTTGTAGTTCTGTAAAAACATACAGAAAAATAATTCAGAGTGAGGTGTTACAATTTCTCCCCTATAATGTTAAATACATCAACAAAAATTCAATGGACATCTTAGGTTTTTGGTAGCTACGATTTCAGAATAATTACAATAGGTTAACCCTCAGGTTGTTCATACTTTGTCTATCTCATCTCAAATTGAGGAATATTTTAAAAAACAAATAATCATTGGCAGTATATTTTCATGGTTAGTAATACACTTTATAATTTATAAGCCAATTAGGCATCCTCATGCTTATATGAAGCAGACCACCAAACAATCCCGTTTGTTGATTCCCAAGTCAAATGACTGCCAATATCTGCTGGCGCCCTGTCTGGTACACATATATTTTTTTTCCAGACAGTTGTTATGTTAAAACATTAATACTAAAGGAAATTATTTTTGTTTTCAAACTAGCATTTAGTTACTCACCATTGGCATCTGGTTTGATTTTCTCTTCCTTAAGATGCAAGTTGCTGAACTAAATGGAGAACATGGGGGGTAAAGTGTCAGGAAAATCACTTAAAAGATTTTGCATCAATAGTGCCTCCCCCAGTGAAGCTGGGAAGAAATGAACCACTCTCATGACCTATTCGTTAGGACATAGTCATTAGGTTGTTCTGCTGGGCTCCTTTTGTTAACTAAATGTTAGAGTGAGAATAAACAAAATATCCCACAAAACCAGTGGAAAAAAACTGGTTACACAACAGCTCAAAATCCACACTTCCTAACTACAATCCTTAGAAAGAATTATAATAATTTGTGAGTTTGCTTAATGCCCAGATTACACAGATTCTCTCAATCTCTCAACAGAATACCATTTAAGTTGTCACTCTCATTTTTCAAACAAGAGGAAATTTAGAGACATACTGGAAAATGCAGTCATTCTTCAGAGAACACTGAGGCGAGAAGACTGCAATGAAAAGCATCTGTGGGTGGGAATCAGTCACGCTGCAGGCTATGTTGGAGTGACAGGGCCACAGCACGCCAGTATGCATCCTCACATTCGGGTTGCCTCGTGCTAGATGTCTGGTATTTTAAATTGGGAACAGCCTAGAGCATCATGGCACACTATGTAATCAAAATACCCAGCAGGATGAAGTGGGACTAGAAAGGAAGGGATAAAGGAAAGACATTTCAAAGAAAGATTTATTAGGACTTTGATCAAACACTGTAAGTTAGGGATATCCTGGAAGGACTTATCTCCCCTATTAGTATGAAAATTTGTCAATTATACCTCAATAAAGCCAAAAAAAAAAAAAAGAAAGAAAAGAACAGAACTTAAAGACAGGGGATATTTTTATTTTTAGTTGACCTTTGGATCTAGCCAAAGCAGGTGCTCTAATCATAAAATATTAAGTGGGGCTTAAGATATCATGTAGAGAAGGGAAAAAGAATGAAAATCACCACCACAATCAAATGGCTATTGCTTAAAGCACCACTTGCACAGGTTTTCTATGTCTTGAGGTTCATTTCTGCTCTTCCTCTAAGTCCAATAAAGGGGAAAGTGGAGGGAGGAATGAAAAAACTGTTTTAATGGGTAGTTAGCTGGGAATGGAGGAACCTCACTTCTATTGATGGAAACTGAAAAGGAAGTTTCTGGTGTCTGTCTACTTCGCTGTTGGGGTGGATGGAGGAGGAAGCAGGGGGCGGGGGAACACACTGGAGAGACTGGCAAGACAGGGAATTGGCAAAAAAAAAAAAAAGGAAATCACTATGAAGCAGTAAAAATCCTTCATTAATTCTGAACGACAGAGAGCACACTAACAGATAATGAATGAGGCAACCTGCACCATGTTATGATATATAGTAGGCGTTCAATATATTCTAGTCTTCATTAAAGCACTCCTTCTTCCACATCCTGCCAATGAACATGGTTTAAGCCTAATATTCAAGGCTGTTAAAAACAGAGACAGACAGACTGACTTACTGGCAATATTTACAAGAACAGGGTTAATAGTACTCACTCCTAGGGTGATAACTGCTACCTAAAATAAATGATAGGGTTGAGGTATAAGTGAGTTAGAAATATCCTTTACTGTAATAATCAGTGATAAATGGACAACCTATTCTTTTGTTGGTATATTGTTAAAATTGAAGCTAACAGAGTAAATAAACAGTTAAAATAAATAAAATGCAACGTACAGAAAAAGTTGATAGCAACAATGTAAATGAAACTAAGAAATGTTGTTTTGATTACAATGTATCAGAATTCTGGAGAGGTTCCAGCAGATTCTGAAAACATACTCAGCCCTCACTTTGCTGTAAGGATCTCAAAGCCTAAACAGCAAAAGCACCAGGACAGTGAAGTTCACATCACCTACTGCAGTGTCAGTGAACTAAACGCTGAAACTTACGTTGAAAGTCCAGTTAGTTCCGATTCCTTCCTTTGCTCCATTTACTTGGACCAAAAAGGAGAAACCAATTTCTCTTGCAACTTCATTCAAAACTATTTTGCAATCCAAAAAATTAACCAAAAGGCAAAAAAGCCAAAACATCCACCTTATAATATCTACATTTTTTCAAGGCCTTTAGTTAATATTTTCGCTTTTAAGATGTGTTAAAATAATTGGAATCTATACAGTTACACACTGCATTTTATTCAAAAGCTACTTGAGAAAGGATTCTTGAGACAGAAGAAGGAAGATTAAATGGTTATTCAGTTATACTGAATAAGGAATGCCTTAGGCACAATGGTGAAGTAGGAGACTTAAGAGTCTTACTCATTAGAGTTTCCTACCCCCTTTGCCCTTCTCTAAATTGAAATTTCCTAAGGAACAAGGGGAACAAAGAGGAACCACAGGGGAATGAGGAAATAAACATAAATAGGATTTAATATTTTCTTTTCTAAAATGAATAAGAAATGGAGCTTGATGAATATTTAAAACACAGTAACCTTGCACTGCACATGTCAGAGTCACCTACATCACACAATTCCTGTGGAGATCCTCAGTGGGAGTTCCACAAGGCAGAAGGAAAGAGCTGTCTTTACTCATTTGTTCAGTTTTAGAATATTGGGATCTATTATAATTTACCTGTGCAAGATTAAGTAAATTCACAAAACTTATCCAGGTTCAACTAATCTGTACAATATGGATAAGTAATTCAAGATTCCTGCAAAGAAAATGAATTATAGATAACAATAACTATAATAATAACAATCACTTATATAGCACTTATTTCAGGCATGTCCATAAATCAGTGAGGTAGGTACTATGATTATCCCCATTTAATAGATGTGGAAATTGAGGAACAGAGAAGTTAAGCAATTTGCCCAAGGTTATAAGTGTTGGGCCCAGAATACAAATCCAAGTCTGTCTGGCTACAAAGTCTTAGGTCTTAACTTCTACACAATAGTGCCTCTCATAGATGATACTAATCTCAAAAAAATAATAATAAACTTAAAGATGATACAATGATGCAGTCACTTTGGAAAACAGTATGGCAGTTCCTCAAAAGTTAAACACAGAGTTACTATATAATCCAGTGATACCACTTTTAGATAGATACCCAAGAGAACTGAAAATGTCCACACAAAAACTTGTACATGATCAAGTACATATGAATGATCACAGCAACATTATTCATAATAGTCAAAAAGTAGAAACAATTCAAATGCCCAACAATGGACATCAATGAATAGATAAATAAAATGTGGTATCTATACCATGGAATATCATTTGGCAATAAAAGTGAATGAAATACTGATACGTGTCACCACATGGATGAACCATGAAAACATGCTAAGTGAAAGAAGCCAGCCACCAAAGAGCACATATTATATGACTCCATTTATAGGGAATGTCCTGAATAGGCATATCTAAGGGGACAGAAAAAAGATTAGTGGTTACAAGGGGCTGGGCTGGGAGGTTGAGGAGAAATAGGGGTGACTGCTGACAGGTACAGGTTTCTCTCTGAGGTGATGAAAATGTTTTAAAATTGACTGTGGTAATGTTGATCTAATCTTCCTATTACATAAAAAAATTAACTCAAAATGGATCACAGACATAAATGTGACATTTAAAGCCATAAATCTTCTAGATGAAAATACAGGTGAAAAGCTTTGAGGCCTTGGGTAAGGTATATTTCTTAGAGAGAACACAAAAAGAACTAATCATGAAAAAATTGACAAATTAGAATTAGCCAAAATTGAAAATGTCTCCTCTTCAAAAAAGTACTGTTAAGAAAATTAAAAGGCAAGCTCCAGTCAGGGAGAATATTTATGCAAATGACATATTTGATAAAGGACTTGTATCCAGAATACATAAAGAATTCTCCCAACTCAATAATAAGAAAACAATCAAAATTTTTAAGTGGGCAAGAGATTTGAAAAGCCACTTCAAATAAGTTATACAGGTGGCAAATAAGCACATGAAAAGACTCTCAACATCATTAGTCATTAGGGAAATGTAAATTAAAACCTCAGTGACGGGCTTCCCTGGTGGCGCAGTGGTTGAGAGTCTGCCCGCCAATGCAGGGGACACGGGTTCGTGCCCCGGTCTGGGAAGATCCCACATGCCGCAGAGCGGCTGGGCCCCTGAGCCATGGCCGCTGGGCCTGTGCGTCCGGAGCCTGTGCTCCGCAACGGGAGAGGCCACAACAGTGAGAGGCCCGCGTACCGCAAAAAAAAAAAAACAAAAATAACAAAAACAAAACCTCAGTGACATACTATACACCTATTAGAATGGAGGGAAAAAACTGGCCATGCTGTGCTGGTGAGGATGTGGAGCAACTAGAGCTCTTAGCCATTGCTGGTGGTATTACAAAATGGTACAGCCACTTTAGAAAACAGTTTGGTTTGTAACTTATAAAGTTAAACATACACTTAACATATAACCCAGCAAATCTCACTATTAGGTATTTACCCAAGAAAAATGCAAACATAAGTCCATACAAAAACCTGTATCCTAATGTATATAATAGCTTTATTCATAAATGCCAAAAACTAGAAAATACACAAATGTTCATCAACAGAAGACTAAGTAAGCTGTGGTACACCCATGCATGGAATACTACCCAGCAATAAAAAAGAACAAACTACTGATCCATGCAACAACATGGCTGAATCGCAAACGCATTATGTTAAGTGAAAGCCAGATTTTTCAAAAGGCTACATATTATATAATTCCATTTATACCACATTTTGGAAAAGGTGGAACTAAAATGACACAAAACAAATCAGCAGCTGTCAGAGATGGGTGGGGAGAAGGAAGTGAATGCAAAAAGTTTGAGGGAACTTTTTGGAGTTGTAGAAACGTTCTATATATTGATTGTGATGGTGGCTACACAACTGTATGTCTCTGTCAAAATTCACAGAACTGTAGCACTAACAAGGGTGAATTTTACTTTATATAAACTATATCACAACAAACTTGACTTAAAAAAATTAAAAGGCAGTCCAAGAGATCCAACATTCAACTGATAAGAGTCTGGAAAGAGGAAATGAAGAAAAACCAAAGGGAAGAAATCAACAATGAAATTTTTCAAGAAAATTTCCCATAACACAAGGACAAGAGTTTTCCAGATTGAAGTTCCCACCCAGTGCCTAGTAAAATGAATGAAAATAGACCCATATCAAGAAACATCATCATGAATTTTCTGAATACTGGAGACAAACAGAAGATTCTTCAAGCTTAGAAAGGGAAAAAGAGGTCACATCAGGAATCAGAATGGTCTCAGACATCTCAACAACAAATACAGAAATCTAGAAGGCAATACAACAATGTCTTTAAAATTTGGCAGGAAAATAATTTCCAACTAACAATTCTACACCCAGCAATACTATTGTTCAAATGATAGGGCAAAATAAGCTAATTTTGGAAAGGCAGTATCTTAAAAAATTTACTTCCTATACACCTTCAGAAAGCTGATAAATGGCTCCACCAAATCGTGAAAGATGAAGAGAGGGGATACAGAAAGGGAGGGATCCAATACAAGAGAAGAGGAGGAAGTCCCCAGATTGAGGGCAAAGGGAAATTTGCCCTGTTCCCCTCCAGCCCCCAAAATGAACTGGGGCAACTAGTACAGTTATTTTGTTTGTTTGTTTTTTGCGGTACGCGGGCCTCTCACCGTTGTGACCTCTCCCGTCGCGGAGCACAGGCTCCGGACGCGCAGGCTCAGCGGCCATGGCTCACGGGCCCAGCCGCTCCGCGGCATATGGGATCTTCCCGGATCGGGGCACGAACCCATGTCCCCTGCATCGCAGGGGGACTCAGAAATGGAATTGACAGATCACTTGATGTGTGGGAACATCCTGAGATAAACTTAGACAATTAGCAAAGAGGCTGGGGTTGAATTGGTGATAAACACAAAGAAAAAAAACGGCAGTTACAAATTCCAAGGGAAAAGTTGTATAGGAAATAAAGGTATTCCTGAGTTACTAATAATATAAGCACAGAATACTGATCTAACTAAAATCACAATATAATGGAAAGATGGGGAATGGGAAGGTGTGCTTTTGTGATGGGGAAAGGAGGATGGAGTAAAGTGTCAAAATCAATAAACACCTAAACCGGAAAATTCAACAAGTAGCAAAGCAAGCATGTTATTCAGGGAACAAGGAGGTCAGTATCGTAAATCAATGTCAAGAGAAATAACAGTTTTCTTTGGAGAGGAAGAAACTGGCGGGAACCACTTTCTGAAACTATTTGACCCTTTATCTATGTGCATATGAAACATTTTTATCAGTTATAAAAAATAAGACCAAGTCCTTGTTCTCGAGAAATTAACAGAAGTAAGTACCAACAAAGCGGGTTCAAAGCACTATGAGAACTCGAGTGTTTAGGCGGGAAAAATGAATTCCACATAGTAACGTTTAACCCATATCTTGCTTACTGTGTGTCAGGCCCAGAACAAAGTTAAGCGGATCAGGAGAGGATTTACTGCCAAGCCTACAGAGTCAGTCATTCATCATCACTGAGCAAGCTGAGGAAGCACACAAATATGAATGAATAAGCCATGGTTCCTGAGCCCAAGCAGCTCAGAATCGGAAGGTGGAAAATGACACCTACATAGGTGATTATTACAATTCAGGGTCCTGACTCCAGGAAGACAGGCGGGCGCCTGGGCTCTTTAGCTATGGGAGCGCTCACCTGCGCTTACGTAATCTGTCGGGGGTTGGCGGGTGGGTAAACAAAGCCAGCTCAGGGTCCAGGCTCCATCCCTACGCGCACCCCATCCCGGCCCAGACCAACCTAGGGAGTGTCTTTTCCCAGGCATCTGATCCCGGCCAAAACGGCCCCCTGACCCTTTTACGGCTGAAGCCAACTCACCGACTCGGCTGCCGCTTCCTGCTCGTCCACCGCCAGGGCCCACGAGTCGGTGGCCATGGTCGCAGGCACGGCTGGGACGCAGGTGCCGGCAAACTAGCCGGCTGGCGCGGCGCGATCCGCGATCTGGATAGACTCCCGCCCCAAACAGGGGGGAATTCTTTCGCTCAGGCGCTGGGGATCGGAAGCGGCGCGCCGCAGTGACGTCAGAATCCGCGCCGGACCGGCCGCCCCTCACCCGCTTTGCACTGGCACTTTTGTCGCCTTCAGGCCCCCACCCCTTCATTGCTCTTGGTTTCTTATCGAACGTCCAGAACCACAGACTAAGGTAGTATCTTAAAGTGCCTAAGGTCAACCGGCTCTCCAACCAAAGAGCAAAACCACGTTTTGCTCTCTATTGCCACCGTGCTGGGAGAGATGCCACATTCTCTCCCAGCACGGTGGCATAGAAGATGCTCATATAGATTGAATATACCAATACACAAAACCGTTACGGATAGTAAGCAAGATGAATTTGAAAGAGATTTTTAACTTCGCTTTTCAGGTTGGTAATTTTAAATGTCCAGGTGTTGGATAGAGTGTTGGGAATCAGCCCTCTCAAACACCGTTTGGTTAAAAATTTGTCCCACAGACTATGTGCCAACATCACTTACAGGAATTTGACCTTGAAAAATACTCAGAGTGGGTGCTAGGGAAATGTGTTCCAGGTAGAAAATCAGACAAAAAGCAAGCAGGTTTGTGGAACCAAACACAGTTTTTGGGATGATGACAAGAACCAGGGATGAAGTTGATAGGAGGTCCATGAAAAGGGCCGTGCAGAGCAGCTTATGAGCAAATGAGTTCACTCGAGGGATCGCCCCACTCTGGTGTAACATTTAGAGTTAGCCTTGCCTGGCTAGAATCCCAGCTCTCTTATGTAAGGGTTCTGTGACTGGGAGAATTAAAAATATGTGTGTGTGTGTGTATACATGGCTTTTAGAAGAGGTAAAATAAGGATTGTGACACTTTCCCTTAACTGGGATCAAACAAGCTTCTCTCTCCTTGCTACTTCACTAGAAAGAAGCTGGGCACTTCCCTGCAACCTGAGTGAGAAATGAATCCCCACTTCTTTCACTTTGCCCGTAATCCACTACAACAAATTAATTTCAAGTTAACAGTGGGGTCTACGGGGAATTTTACTTGTAGACTATAAGTAAAAATGTTTGGGAAAGGGTAAAGCAGTTCCTACAATCCTCTTCTTGCCATGATTCTTTTTCTCCCACACTCTTTACAGGGTTAATTTGGGGGAGATTTTTTTGGACCCTACAGGTGGGGATATGCAAGAAGAAAAAGGTAAATATGCATTATGGCAGGCCATGACCTACATCTCCTCATGTGAGAAGCAACCCTGGGAATGTCTTGCCAAATTATATTGATCACAGGGCTAAAAGAGGTTAAGGAACTTTTATGTTTAATGAGGTTAAAAATAAGCCATTAAAGGTGCAGAACTGTATACAATAGGATCCACTTGTGCAAACAAAACAAACTCATATATGCTTGTACATACTACAGAAAATGTATAAGATACCCACAAAACTGGTATCAGTGGCTGCTTCTAGTGAGGGGCTCTAGAAGTCTGGGGTGGGAGGAGACTTCCTTTTCATTGTGTACAGCTAATCCTTTGAAAATTTTTCCATGTGCGTGTTTTCCTTTTAAAATTGTATTTCAGACAAACAGGAAAGGGAATACTAAACAGACACCTAGATTCCCACCTCACGGCTTAAGAAATAAAACAATTAAGATTCAAATGAAGCCCCTGCATTGCCATCCCAAGAGACAGAAGCTCTCCTGAATTTTAGTGCTTATCTTTCCCATAAATGCTTTTAGTATGTATAGCTTTTCCTATTTAAAAAGAAAAAAAAAACTTAAAAATAAGCCCCAGGATTCTAGACTTTTCTGTGTCCACCCCCAACACCTGCACAATGTGAGACTCCTGGTAAGAAGGAAACTGGTTCCCAAAGTGGGGCTGTGGAGAGGAATCAAGGGAATAAGAGCACCTGGATTTGAATTCAGCCTCCTGCATTTACTCCCACGTGACCTTAGGCAGCCCGTCTCCTCTGAAATCCTGGTAAGCACTCATCTCACGGTTCGAGGATTCAACATCACAAGGTTAAGGGCCATCGGCCCAGTGCCTGGCCCTTGGCGAAGGCTTGATTAAATATACGCTGTTATTATTATTCCTGTCCCTCCCTCCCGTCCCAGCCCGGGGTGGGGGCGGGGAAGAACCCTGAACGTGGAGAAAAAGGTCTTGTTTCTACCCTCAGAGATACTCACGTCGCCCACAGGCAGGGCGAGCGGAAAGTGCCCTACGGCGCGACCTCGGAACGGGCTAGCAGCCCCAGCCATCGCCCCTCAGCATTGCGGTTACCACCGCCAACGGCCGCTCACAGCCCGAGCCTCATTGGCTGAGGCCTAGAAGCCAGTCCCGCCAGCCAATCAGAGAAGGGGAACGGCAAGCCTGGCGCATGCGCACCAAAGTACCTGGGTGCAAAAGGCTAGGTCTAAGTTTCAACAGGGGTAGCCTTTGGGTATTGAGCTTTTTTCCCCCCCTCCCCCCGCCTTGAGTGTTTTAAACCGAGTTGTTTTTTGCTGAATGTCAGGCTCCCGCCTTAGGTTGGAAACTCCGTAAGGACAGGGCAGTGCTCTCCTTAATCTTGATCTCTAGGGTCTAGCGCATAATAGACACTCACTTGGTGAATAAATAGATGAGGAATGCACACCCCCCCCCTGACCCCCAGATCAAACATTTTTATTTTTAATTTATTTTTTAATCAATATTTTATTTTATTTTATTTATTTTATTTTATTTTTTGGCTGCACTGCACTGCAAGTGGGATCCCAGTTCGACCAGGGGTCGAACCCCTACCCCCCTGCATTGGAAGCGCGGAGTCTTAACCATTGGATCACCAGGCAAGTTCCTATTTTAAATTTATTTTTAATCTTTTATTTTTTGGCCAGGCTCTGCAACATATGGGATCTTAGTTCCCTGAACCCGTTCTCCCTGCAGTGGATGTGGAGTCTTAACCACTGTTCTGCCAAGGGAGTCCCTGTCGATCAAACTTTTTTTTTTTTTTGTGGTACTTGGGCCTCTCACTGTGTGGCCTCTCCCGTTGCGGAGCGCAGGCTCCGGACGCGCAGGCTCCGGACGCGCAGGCTAAGCGGCCATGGCTCATGGGCCCAGCCGCTCCGCGGCATGTGGGATCTTCCCGGGGCACGAACCCGTGTCCCCTGCATCGGCAGGCGGACTCTCAACCACTGTGCCACCAGGGAACCCCAGATCAAACTTTTTACTCTTTGCCTCTGAACAAATAGGTGAAGAAGCTCATTCTCTAGTTTAGTCCACTGCTACTCCAAGTGTGATCCCCCAGTAATAGCACAGATAACACGTGGGAGCTTATTAGAAATTCAGAATCTCAGGCTTCGCTCCAGACCTACTAAATTGGGATCTGCATTTTAAGATCCTAGTGAGGCAGGAGATAGATGGGCCCCAGGTTAGACATTTACAACTGGCCTCCCGTTTACCTTTCATGAGACAGAAAAAAGTGGGTCAGGCTGGATACTTACAACTAGCCTCCTGTTTGCATTTCCTGAGACAGGAGATAGGTGGGCTGCAGGTTAGGCATTTACAATCAGTCTCCTGCTTGCTCTGAAATAGAAGCAATGACAGGGACAGGGTAAATAGCCAAGCTTTGTCTCTTGTGGATGCCTTAAGATAACAGTCATGGCAAGAGCAAAGAGGGGCAAAACCTTGTTTGAGTAAAGGACCAAGGGATCTCCGCTTCCCCTCACCTTGGGGCAAGGGAGACACTACACATGGGCACAAAGGCTCCTTGGGGGTCAAAAGTCAGGGGACAGCTCCAGGCCATGGTGACTCTTGCTTCTCCCAGACAGCTTCACGTCGGGATCCATCTTGACTGAGAGGTGCATGCGCACCTAAGGGGAGGGTCCTGAGACAAATTAGCCAGGGGAGAACAAAACAAGATGATTGGCCAGAAGGAAGACAAAGACCCGGAAAACTGCCCCTTTATAAAGAATTTAAGAATTTCCCAAAGGCGCAACTCTTTCTCTGAGTTCGCCCATGTGTGTTTCTGCATGTACTTTGCTTTTCCAATAAACTTTTTCCTTTTCTCTTTACCTTCTGCCTCCTCGCCTGAATTCATTCTTGACAAGGCAGGCAAGAACTAGGGATCCAAGCCCTAGCCGCTGGCCCCTGTGGTCTAGTGGTTAGGACTCCCGGTCCGGGAACTAAGATCTTGCTTCCAGCTACCACTCGCTGTTAATTGCTGCAAGCTACTGCTTACTGCTGCATGCATCCGAAATCACTAGGTGACTCCTATGGTACTTCATGGTCTGAAAACTCTTCAGTCACCCCCATTTGACCTAATAGCAAATAAATGAACATTCAAAGTTCATTTTATAGATGATAAAAGTAGCTTAGGTGCCATGGAAGAATTAGACTACATCCTTCCAAAACTAAGTATTTTAGCTGTACTATCTTGAGCCCCTGCTATCTTCCTCATGCCCCCAGGTAAGGTTCAACCAGTATTCTACTGCAGAGCAAGCCATGTGTATAGCACTCACTGTTACCTACAGTCCTAAGCAATTAGCCCAGAATAAGTTAGTAGTTTCCTAAAATAGACAATTTGCATGTTGCATTAAGATAGTTTTCCTTCTATTATATAGTTGACACTAT
This sequence comes from Leucopleurus acutus, assembly GCF_964270905.1. Taxonomy (NCBI): domain Eukaryota; kingdom Metazoa; phylum Chordata; class Mammalia; order Artiodactyla; family Delphinidae; genus Leucopleurus; species Leucopleurus acutus. Next base: position 13,313,783 of record NC_139162.1, on the reverse strand, counting down.
CTGCCAGGGAAAAATATTGTAACAGGGAAGAGCCAAATCTGACTACATGTTGGATCTATTTCTTTTACTTTAACCTTTGCTTTCCGCTGCTTTGTTCACTAAAAGGATACTGTCTATACATAGTGGCCTGCCTCAGGGAACCCTGCCCCTGAATGTTAAACCAAAGCGCCTTTGTTCAGGGAAATATCCCGACCTTGTCCACCTGTGGATGGCTGCAAGAAATAAGAAATTAACACAGCCCTGAGGTTGGCCATTGCAGGGGATATTTGCAAAATTTATGGTCTTTTTACTTTACTTCCTCATCTCCTCCCCCTCTCTACTATAAAAGAAACTGGCATCCACACCCCAATAAGTGGTTATTTTGAGACTTTAGTCTGCCATCTTCTCGGTCTTCTGGCTTCCTGGATAAACTTGTATTCCTTGCCTCAACACCTTGTCTCTGATTTACTGGCCTGTTGTGTGGTGAGCAGAGCGAGCTTGGACTCGGTAACAGTATCATAGAGAACTGGGTAATTATCTGAATAATTCATGTAGAAAATTCATTTTTAGAAGAATGTGACTTTTGGGCTTCAACAATTTCTCTTCATGTGTGCTGAACCAATCACTGGGGAATAAAAAACATTTTTTAATCTATCTTCAATTCTTTTGTTAGTGAAAGTGCTATATTAACAGCAACAACTATGGCAACATAGCTAAGTTATTAAGGCTACAACCAATATTCCTTTATTTTGAAAGTACAGTTTGTACAATTTTGGCTCCATTTTAAATGTGCGGGAACAAAAGTCTGACCCATTTCTCAGGTTGTTGCGACTAAATATGCTATTTGGGGCCATTTTGTTAAATATCTTTTTTTCTTTTAATTAATTTATTTTTGGCTGCATTGGGTCTTTGTTGCTGCGCGGCTTTCTCTAGTGGCAGAGATCGAGGGCTACTTTTCATTGCGGTGCATAGGCTTCTCATTGCGGTGGCTTCTTTTATTGCGGAGCACGGGCGCTAGGCGCGTGGGCTTCAGTAGTTGTGGCTCACGGGCTCTAGAGCACAGGCTCAGTAGTTGTGGCGCGTGGGCTTAGTTGCTCCGCGGCATGTGGGATCTTCCCACACCAGGACTCAAACCCATGTCCCCTGCGTTGGCAGGCGGATTCTTAACCACTGCGCCACCAGGGAAGATCTATTTTGGGCCATTTTGGATCAGAACAGTTGTCTCTCTTGGTTTTGACCTTAGCTGTCTTAACCTCTGGGTGCCTAAGTTTCCTCAGCTGTTAATAGCAGGTAATAAAAGTAACTTGTAAGGTTGTTGTGAGGATCAGTGTCTGCTGCATACTAAGTGCTCAGCAAACATTAGGTGTGATGATGATTATTAATGCTTTGCTGTGAATTGGGAAATTAAGTGACTTCTTGCTAGCTTTTGAGCTTGACCTTCTATTTGTGTAGCATGCTCTTTTACATGAAAAGAGTAAAATTTTTCTGAAGTATTGAAACAAAGCAGGACCCTGTAGGGCCGTCCTGGGCACAAAAGCTTTTCTAGGAAATAGGTTTTATTCAGCCTCCTTGACCTTCCCAGAGTTCCAAAGGGCAGATTCAGACAGTTGCTAATCAGGGAAGAGAGGGAATGCAGAAACAAGGGAAAAGCAGTCAAGAAACAATAGTGCAGCCTTGGGGTAGGGTCCTGGTTCCTCCTCAAGGAATATACATATAATATCTTTTAAGTTCTTCTGCAGGAACTAAGGCCACCCACTCAGGTGGAGGATGGTAACTTCAGGCTGAGCGCAAGATTCCTGGAGCACCACCCTGTTACCTCACCACCAACCAATCAGAAGAAAGTCACACACCCTGCAGCTCTCACCCTAAATTTTACCATAACCTCCCCACCCAAATCATCAGGGAGTTTGGGGTTTTTGAGTACCAGCCACCCGTTCTCCTTGCTTATCCCTGCAATAAACCTTTCTCTGCTCCAAATTCCCACTTTTTGGGTTGTTTGGCCTCACTGTACATCGGGCATATGAACTTGTGTTCCGTAACAATATCTTTAACCCAGTTATGACCAGCAGCACAATTTTATACCCTTGTATTTAGATATACAAGATGATGTAGGTTAATAGTGGAGAGGTTTAGGTTATGGGCTTTGGAGTTGAACAGAAACGGGTTTGAATCTTGGTTCTTTAACTTACTTTTCAGTGTGTACTTAGGCAAGGCAGTTACCTCATCTGTAAAAGGTATGCCAATTGGCCTGCCTCATACACAGTTTAAAAACTAAACGAAATAATGTAGGAAATGTTTAATGCCGCACATATAAACATTAACTATTACTTTTCAAAGGCAAATCGAGGACCAAATGCCAAATTGTCTCTCATAGAGTATGTTATTTTTTCCACACCAAATCCAACAAGGTCTAAAGGACAAGTGTATCCATGAGCACAACGTATCAGAATCTGAGGCCTGCATACCATTCTGCAACTAAAACGAACATAACTAGATACTAAGAGCTGTGACCTCTACCAAACACACGTCACCATTTCCCCCTTATTAATCATGTCAACAACTAGGATTTAGAGTATGGATACTAAAATGTCGGTCCCCAGAAGTCCACATCCTTACTTGTCACGTGACGTGCCCCAATCCCTTCTTTCCCTGCCATTGCATCAGCCGATTTAGAGCCGCCTTCCCAGAAACCAACTAATAAGCTGATTCGTGCTCCAGTTGACTGGCATGTCGGAAGACCAATAATTTCTCGGAAAGGTAAGGCGCGGCGGGGCACTTTCCATCCGCGCGCTCTGGTTGGACGGGGTGGTGCGTGCTGCCAAGGGCAGTGGTTTGGCGCTGGTACCTCTGCGTGTCTGCGGGACAGGTAACCGTGGCTCCGGGCGCTGGGCTTTGAGGGAGGAGTTAGGAACTGCGACCCTCGGGAGAAGCAGATTGACCTCTGAGAGAGTTCTACGGCGCCGCGATAGCGGCTGTGCTTGGCGTTTGGCCACTGGGCCAGGCCCTGTGAGTCCTCTGGAACGGGGCGCGGGCTGGAGCCGGGGTTGAGGCAGCCGCTTGGCGACACGGCAGCTGGAGAGTGGCCTTTTGTCAGACCCTTGGAGCGCTGGGGGTGGAGTGGCCTCGGGTGGCCTTGCTGAGGACCGAGACCTTGGAAGGATCACTGTTGTCGCTGACTATCCGCCCAAAGCTGAGGTTTTGTCTCCCCTGGTTTTAATCCCCTAGGGGCGGGCGGGGTTGCGGGCGGGTAGAGTGGTCAAGACGGGTGGAATCAGGCTGTGAGCCGTTCCCTAAATTCTTAAAATTAGCTAATAACTGATACTAGTCCGGGCCTACCTAGAAGCAATTTCCGTGCTCCGTCACGTTTAGCTATTACTTTTTCAGGGTCTGCGTTTCCAGTGTGGTTTAAGTTCATTCGCAGTTCGCTACTAAAGGGTTATTAATTATACCATGAAATACTTAGCAACCACTGTGCTGGATGCTGAGGACATACCCGTAATGGTGAGCAAAAACCACCAGTCATGATTCTCACTGGGCTGGAACTTACAGCCTGTTGGGGAGATGGACCTCCAGCTGTCAAATGCATGTGCAAATTATGACGGGAGACACCTGGGGCTATGAGACTAAACTAGGAAGAATCTGATTAAGAAGGAGAAGGCTTCCTTAAATAAGTCTCTTTGAAATTGAGATGCCAGCAATGAGAAATTAACTAGGAAAAGGCAAAAAGGGAGAATAGGGTAGTCAGCTTACCTGGCAAGTGAAGAGCATGTTGAAAGGTCCAGTGGCTGGAGCCTTAAACCCAAAGGCCAGTGAGATTTAAGGTACTTAAGACCTTTACAGTTCCTGCTGGGAAATGGAATCTGACCTCCTTTGTGCTACCTCTGTATCCCATATAGCTTTCCTGTGTATTTATATTGAATAAATGAATGAGTGGTGATGGTGACACAGCCTTTAATAGTCGCAGCGTCCATAGGGCCTAACAGCAATATATTGGATCCTTTTACATCATACTGCAGTTATTTCTGTGACTATCTCCCTATTAAGGGCATGGACTCTCTTTCATCTTGGTTCCCAGCATACAGTATGTATTCAGTACGTTGAATGAATAAACAAAGGTGGAAATTTCATGTGTCTTTTGGAATGGAACTGCTTATTTTCCTCGGGTAACACATTTAGAGGAGGAGCAATGAACATTCTGAAACAGCTGTGATGTCGCTGCTCAGTCAGAATTAGCACCGTACGTTCATTGTTGCCACCATGATTAATATTCATTGAGAGCCATGATGAGAAGGGTCGAGGAAGAATGTGGTGTGACAAACTTTCTAGAAACCGTAGCCTTGACTCCTTAGCGTGAACAGAAAATCCTCAGCTGTGGGGATTTTAGTCAGCTCCTTGGCTCTGTCTGCCAGTGTTTCACCATCTTTTTGTCCAAAGGGCTTTTTGTTTGAGTAATGAGTTGATTGAGTTGTGAATAAATCAATTGAAATTGTGATTAAACATAAATCTAAGAGTCACAGTCTCATCATGTTCGTTGTGTACATCTTTCTTTGTATCTTCCTCCTAGGAAGGAAGAAAACTTTGAGCTAAGTGATGTAAAGTAATAGTATCCAATTTGTTCCAGGTTACAAGTTGCTTCCAGATACAGGATGGCTTTTGGCCTTGCACCCAAGGTGGCGTAGGCAGAGTAGATCTTACTTTTTTACAAAAAAGGAAACAAATTTAGGACAAAGTGCCTTTTTATTTAATTGTTTAAAAATTTTTTTGGCCATGCTGTGAGGCATGTGGGATCTCGGTTCCCCAACCAGGGATCGAACCCACGACCCCCGCATTGGAAGCGCAGAGTCTTAACCACTGGACCACCAGGGAAGTCCCAAAGTGACTGTTTTTTTAAAATAAATTTATTTATTTGTTTATTTTTATTTTTGGCTGCGTTGGGTCTTCATTGCCGTGTGCCAGCTCTCTCTAGTTGAGGTGAGCGGGCGCTACTCTCCGTTGCGGTGCGCGGACCTCTCATCGCAGTGGCCCCTCCCGCTGCGGAGCACGGGCTCTAGGCTCACAGGCTTCAGTAGTTGTGGCTCGTGGGCTCTAGAGTGCAGGCTCAGCAGTTGTGGTGCATGGGCTTAGTTGCTCGGCAGCATGTGGCATCCTTCCGGACCAGGGCTTGAACCCGTGTCCCCTGCATTGGCAGGCGGATTCTTAACCACTGTGCCACCACAGAAGTCCTCAAAGTGACTTTAAAGGTTAGAGCTAGGTCTAGAATTCTAGAGACTTTTAGATAATGTTGTGAATGAGATGGTTCCTATTTTTCTAGACACCCAGTACTACATGGCACTACAACTCCATGCCAGTGATTGGTACCCTCTACCAAGGCCTGTCACTTCTCTCTAACCTGCTTATCAGAGAAGCCGTGTAATATATGTGAAAGAGCTTTGAAACTGTAAAGCTGTTTTATTCCTAATTTCCCTCTCTTCTGATTCCCTCTCTCTTTCACTGGCTCTTGAGCTCTACTTCCTCAGTGTGACTACAACGTCCTCACTCCCTAGCAAATAGCTGGGAAGGCAGCAGTTTAGCAATTGGGTTCTGGAGGAGCTAAGTGGAGGCAGGTACATTCCTGCTACTTGCAGGGCAGTTCCTTGTACAGATGGGCCCATGCCCAGGCCCACTGTTGCCTCCCCTAGATGGTCACGCCAAACCTAGAGGCCCTGGCTTTGGGGATAGTGGAACTTTGCACTGTTCTAGGCATGTGGGTTAAGACAGAGCTGGAAGGGCCCTTAGAGTTCATTTATTATGGCCCCCTTTTTTTTTTTTTTTTTTATTATGGCCCCCTTTTGTTGGTGAAGTAATTCCCTTAAGGACTTGGAGCTAGGACTGGAACCTGGGTCTCCTGAGCCTCCCTCGTCTCCAGGGGGCTCCTCTGCTAGACTGAACTGTGAGGTTTTATTCCCATTTCTTTTGTTTTTTTTTTAAATTTATTTATTTATTTTTGGCTGTGTTGTGTCTTCGTTGCGGTGTGCTGGCTTCTTACTGCGGTGGCTTCTCTTTGCAGAGCTCGGGCTCTAGGCGCGTGGACTTGAGTAGTTGTAGCACAAGGGCTCAGCTGCTCTGCGGCATGTGGGATCCTCCCGGACCAGGGCTCGAACCCGTATTCCCTGCATTGGCAGGCGGACTCTCAACCACTGCGCCACCAGGGAAGCCCTATTCCCATTTCTTAATTCCTGACCTAGGGCTTGGAACAGCGGACGCCCCATACATTTTTGCAGTGAATGAATGCATGAAGAAACCACCTCCTCTGCTTAATGTGTTGGTGTATTGAACAGATTGAGGTTGGCCCGGGAAGGAAGAGCATGTGGGGTTGCTGTCTGCTACTGCAGCAAGTTTTGCTTCGATGATGATTTTAGCCTTGGACATTACAACATAGAGGTTTTAGGATCACACGGCTTACCCGTGTCCTGCTTTGACATGGCCTGAGAAGCTAGGAGTCTTGTGTAATGTTTACTTATCTTAGTTTCAATTCCCCTAATTTTCTTTCATTTTTCCTTTGGTTAGTTCCGTAGGGTTATTTTCGAGATGGACTCAACCCTAACAGCAAGTGAAATCCGGCAGCGTTTTATAGATTTCTTCAAGAGAAATGAACACACCTATGTTCACTCATCTGCCACCATCCCTTTGGATGATCCCACTTTGCTCTTTGCCAATGCAGGCATGAACCAGGTAAGGGTGTTTTCCCTTCCCCTTGGCTTTTTTGTCCACAGAGGCAGCAAAGGAGCCCTGGAGTCAGTCAAAATCCCAGTTCTGTCCTTCCTGTGTGATCTTGCAGAATCTACTTTATGTCGTTGAACCTCTGTTTCTTTGTCTGTGAAATGAGGAATAATGATAGTGCCTGCCTTTAGATTGTAGTGAGGAGTAAATAGAATAATGCATTTAAAATGTTTAGCACAGTATTTGAAGTAGGTACTTGAATATTAACTATCATTATTTTTAATTATGATGAGAGACCCCGATACTCATGGATTAAACTTGTATGCCTCTCAAGAAAAATACAGCCTACATCTAGTCTGTAAAGTTTTGCCTTTTTTTTTTTTTCTCCTAAGGAAATAGCTGTGCTTTATTAAAATCAGAGGCTGGGTTAATCTTGCTGAGCCCTGAAGAGACTTGTTAGCTCAGCTGTTGTGGTTGTCCTTCATCTTTTCATTGTCCTTGTTTTTTTCTTTATAAAATGTCAGTTCTTCAGGATTTTTTTTTTAAAAGGAGCTTTTATTTTATTATTTTTTAATTAATTAATTTATTTTTGGCTGTGTTGGGTCTTCGTTTCTGTGCAAGGGCTTTCTCTAGTTGTGGCAAGCGGGGACCACTCTTCATCGTGGTGCGTGGGCCTCTCAGTATCGCGGCCTCTCTTGTTGCGGAGCACAGGCTCCAGATGCGCAGGCTCAGTAGTTGTGGCTCACGGGCTTAGTTGCTCCGCGGCATGTGGGATCTTCCTAGACCAGGGCTTGAACCTGTGTCCCCTGCATTGGCAGGCAGATTCTTAACCACGGCGCCACCAGGGAAGCCCCTCTTCAGGATTCTTTTTTGTTTTTTTAATCAGGATTCTTTTAAGGCTTTGCTTTCATTCCCATTCTAGGCCATGCACAGTCTTATTATTTTCTTTAATTAATTAATTAATGTATTTATTTATTTATTTTTGGCTGCGTGGGGTCTTCATTGCTGCACACGGGCTTTCTCTAGTTGTGGCGAGCACGGGCTTCTCATTGTGGTGGCTTCTCTTGTTGCAGAGCACGGGCTCTAGGCATGCGACTTCAGTAGTTGTGGCACGTGGGCTTCAATAGTTGTGGCTCATGGGCTCTAGAGCGCAGGCTCAGTAGTTGTGGCGCATGGGCTTAGTTGCTCCACAGCATGTGGGATCTTCCCGCACCAGGGCTCGAACCTGTGTCCCCTGCATTGGTAGGCGGATTCTCAACCACTGTGCCACCAGGGAAGTCCCATGCACAGTCTTACTGATTTTTCTTCTTTTTTTAAACTTCTTTCTTGAAGCTACTGCCACGAATGCCAATTCGGATCTACTGCTGACGAAACTTTATTAGTAGGATTTGTGTTTGGGGCAATTGAACTATAAAAGATATTTAAAAGTTTTATTTTTGGAGACAAGCATTTTCTTGTGAAGTAATGAGAGCATCACAAGTTTATAAGGTGTTTAAAAGGAGTTTTTCACTATACCTGTGACAGTGAAAACTATTTAATTGGCTGGAAGTGGATTCAGGTTAGATGGGGCCCTCAGGACTTCCCTTTGGAGGTTCTCTGGGTGACTGCTTAGCCCGGTGGACCCACCAGCCCTTAGGATGCCCCTCACTGTGGGATAAGTTGACATTTTCTGTTCTCTCAGGTCTCTTCTCTGGCATGGAAAACTAGAGGCACTGGGAACATTTTCCACCTGTATTACATGAACCATGAAATTATAAAAGTGTTTTCAGTTGTGTGAGTCCCATGCATACACCTGGAATTGAGGGCACTAATTTTAGGTGGACTTTTTCAAGGTGGTGAGTTTTCTGGAATACTGGAACAGTTTTGTTCTACTCAGCCATACCTGGGCTTTGTCTTCTCCCACATGAACTGAACGTACTTGGCAGAAGGACCATGGAATCCAAGGTTTATAAACATTCTTTGAATAACAGTAACTAGTAGCCTGCATGTAGCACCTCCTATACGCCAGGCATTGCTCTGTGTCTTATGTATATTAACTTATTTAATCCTCACTCTGTGCCATCCTACTGAGGCACTGAAGGCTCAAGTAAACTGCCCAAGCTCACGAAGCTGGTAAATGCTGGAGCATGGATTTGAACCCAGGCAGTCATTTGCTTATGTGCTGTATGCCTCTTAATCAGAAATACCTTGTGTTTTTTGTTTTGTTTTGCTTTGTTTGTTTTTACATTTTGAATTAGTATTTATTGAGCATCTATTCTTTTCAGGTACTTTTCTAGGTGCTAAGTAAGATAGTTTCTGCTTTTAAGGAGTTTACGGTCTAGCGCAGGACTGTACAATGTACTTTCTGCAATGATGGTAATTCTATAATCACACACCAGCCATGTGTGATTATGGAGCTAGTGTGACTTAGTGTGACCAAGTGGTGCTAATTTTACTCCCTGAACAGGTCTCAAATTTTTTTCTTCCTTATCACCTTTACTACCAAGCCAGCACATTGGTTTTAGAATATATTCTTCCAGAAAGATGGTATAAGCCCTGACTGCAGAGACTTGAGAGGAAACACAGGTTTCACTGCATCAACCTTGACTGTTATCCCAGATCTGGCAGGGCTTTCCTTTGTGCAGTTGGTGTTACTGGCAGTGGTGGAGACCGTTGGAGAACTAGGACCAGGGAGGAGCTGCTCCAAGACAGGCTGCCTCTGCTGCAGCCCACAGGGCCACCTGCCTCTGATAAGTTTCTGTATTGCAGGCTAATCAAATCCGGAAATGAATAGTCTATGTGTGTTCTCTTCCTGCCAGCCTGTAACCACCTGATATATCTGCAGCTCTTTAAAAGTTGAAATGTTCCCTTTCTTTTTTAGTTCAAACCCATCTTTCTGAATACTGTTGACCCATCTCACCCTATGGCAAAGCTGAGCAGAGCTGCCAATACCCAGAAATGCATCCGGGCTGGGGGCAAACACAATGACCTGGACGATGTGGGCAAGGATGTCTATCATCACACCTTCTTTGAGATGTTGGGCTCCTGGTCTTTTGGAGATTACTTCAAGGTAAGTTCAAAGAGGAGATCTCTGAGCAAAGATCAAAGGAATTTTGAGCAAAACAGTCATTTCTACTGAGGGAAATGGGTTCTAACTTTGATGGTTTCATGATACAAAATATCATCCTGGAGATTCAGAAGTGAAGGACATTTATCAATTCTAAGACTTCTTGGAAGCAATACCTGTAATTTTATTTACGATTTCAGTTTACATGTGGATTTCTTGTATAAATTTGACTGTTTATGGTGAAGATACTGTATTGGACCTCTCCTACTCATATTAAATAGATTCTGGTTTGGTCATATTCCACATCTTTTTGATCGTTTTGTAGGAATTGGCATGTAAGATGGCTCTAGAACTTCTCACCCAAGAGTTTGGCATTCCAGTTGAAAGACTCTACGTTACTTACTTTGGGGGGGATGAAGCAGCCAGCTTAGAACCAGACCTGGAGTGCAAACAGATCTGGCACAACTTGGGGTAAGAATGTAGCTCGCATGTGGAGAGTATGAGTATGGAGGAATAAAATGGTTCCTACACTCAGTGCCAGAGTGGGGTCTTAGGACTTGGGGTGCATTGCCATTTCCTATTTTGGGGTGTGTATGTGGAGGTGGAGGTGACTGGGAGTAATTATCCTTTGGTGCATCCTTTGCTTCTTAGTAGGTTTACTTGATCATTCTGTCGTTGAAAGCCAACATAAAGAGTCTCGTGGTTTTTTTTTTTTTTGTTTGTTTGTTTGTTTTGCGGTACGTGGGCCTCTCACCGTTGTGGCCTCTCCCGTTGCGGAGCACAGGCTCTGTATGCGCAGGTTCAGCGGCCATGGCTCACGGGCCCAGCCGCTCTGCGGCATGTGGGATCTTCCTGGACCGGGGCACAAACATGTGTCCCCTGCATCGGCAGGCAGACTCTCAACCACTGTGCCACCAGGGAAGCCCTCTCATTTTTTTTTTGCTTTTTATATATTTTTAGAAATTGTACATAGAGTGCATATGTTGTGAAATTTCAAACTATATGGAAATGTAAAAAATAGGAAATGGAAGATCCCTAACATTAGTCCTTGTTAATAGTTTGATACCCCATATAGAGTCTTTCAGGCCTTTTTTCATATTTCTGTAGCCCTGTGTGTATGTGTGTGTCTTTTTCAACAGAGTGTATTGATATGAAACAGTTTCTTTCTTATAGAAATGTAATGGCGTCAAACACGTCTAGGACAAAGGAAGTTGTGGGGGGTTTTTTTGTTTTCTTTTTTTTTTTGCGGTACGCGGACCTCCCACTGTTGTGGCCTCTCCAGTTGTGGAGCACAGGCTCCGGACGCGCAGGCTCAGCAGCCATGGCTCACGGGCCCAGCCACTCCGCGGCATGTGGGATCTTCCCGGACCGGGGCACGAACCCGCGTCCCCTGCATAGGCAGGCGGACTCTCAACCACTGCGCCACCAGGGAAGCCCCGTGGGTTGTTTTTTTTTAATGTAATATAATTCTAATATAAAATCACATAGCATAAAAGGTAACATGATAGATGAGCAATATGTGTTCTGGGCTTAGAACATAATAGAATTTATGAAGCTCTGTATCAAGAGGAATCTGATTGTGGAGTGATGTTCCCCTGTAGATAACAAGAATGCCCATGATGTCCTTGTCTCATTTTCTTGTTCTTTTTACTTAAACTCTCTTGTCATTTAGTGTGTAGCTTTTTATATACTTAAGCACTGCTACTTCTCCTTTATTTTTAATTTTTTTTTAAATTACTTTTACTCAGGGTATATTGTTTCAATCCAGCTTCCCCTTGTACTTGGTCTGAAATCCCTCTTTGGTTAGACTCTATAGGCTAAATGTACTTGGATGTTTTGAGTAGTAACACATGTGAAACTTAAAATACTAATCTTGACTTTTTGAATCCTGTTTTACTTGGCTTGTATATATCTGTACTTTGATTTCAAACACGCATAATCTTTTTTGAGTGCTCTGTTATCTAGCAACTCTCAGCAGAGTCAATATTTTGGAAATGTTTTAACCTTAAATTCTTTTTGGTATCATTTTAAGGTAAAAGACAGATGACTAAATTGGGGCATAGAGAGGTGACTTTAAATGATCAGCTGCTTTTTTTCAACACTTATACTGTCATAATATAATTGTTTTCATTTATAACAATGAAGGAACATTTGCAAAGAAACGTGCAAAGAAATTTGTTTAAATTCTGGTCGGGAATTCCCTGGCGGTCCAGTGGTTAGGACTACGCACTTCCACTGCAGGGTACACGGGTTCCATCCCTGATCAGGGAACTAAGATCCCACAAGCCGGGCAGCCAATAGATAGATAGATAGACAGACAGACAGATAGGTAAATTCTGGTCATATTCAGCATAAACATTTTCATTTTTATGTGTTCCTGTCTAGACTTTATCTATATCTTTGCATGTTTTTATTTATTTATGATCACAGCATATGTGCATTTTGTATTCTGTTGTAGTCACTCTTGAAAAGAATCATGTTCTGCTTCTTTATCAGGATTTGAATGCAGACTCAGCACTAGTAATTGCCAAAGAGTGAGCCTTCTTTCTAGAAATGCATAAGGATCTCCTTTTTTGGTGGATGCAAGTCTGTGCAGAATCCTGTCACTAGCTATAAATGGGCTTATCTTCCCGCTCTCTGCAGGCTGGATGACAGCAAAATCCTCCCAGGCAACATGAAGGATAATTTCTGGGAGATGGGTGACACGGGCCCTTGTGGTCCCTGCAGTGAGATCCACTATGACCGGATTGGTGGTCGGGATGCGGCGCACCTCGTCAACCAGGATGACCCCAATGTGCTAGAGATCTGGAACCTCGTGTTCATCCAGTATAACAGGTGGTCTTGGGGTCCTGATCTGTTCCTGCTAAGAGCAGCACCTTTCCTCAAGCTGCGTAGAGCGAGAGGAACTCAGCGCATGGCTGTCTTCTCATCCTCGTCTTTGGGGACAGTGGAGCAGTGCTAAAGGCATCATGGGATCTTGTGGACATTTGTTCAATTTTATTTCTCAGGTTTTCCCTCTGATCTCTGGGACAGGGCTGGGCCTATTCTTTTATAAACTAGTTTTATTCCACCTACTACCTGCTTAAGGGCTATTCCTATAATGTCATTTTTGCTGTAATTTGAACTGCTGTTTTAAAGCTCATTTCCTTGAAGCTTGCCTCACTCTTTAATGAACCCCAGAGTATTTCTTCCTGTTCTCCCTTCATGCCCCACCTCCCACCAAAACAGGCAGAGGCAAATGGCAAATAGTCACAGCCTGCAAACTGCAAAGTGAGTTCTGCCCAGCAGGGAGAGGTGGCAGCCTGAGTGCGTGTTTCATCCTCCTCTTTCTCTGGATCTTGCAGGGAAACTGATGGCATTCTGAAACCTCTTCCCAAGAAAAGCATTGACACAGGGATGGGCCTGGAGCGACTAGTGTCTGTGCTGCAGAATAAAATGTCCAACTATGACACTGACCTTTTTGTCCCTTACTTTGAAGCCATTCAGAAGGTATTGGTCCTATTGCAGACTTCTGTGGAGGTTTCCAGGCTGGACCCTTAGTACTGTCAAAGATAAAACAATCATATGCTTTGCCGGGTAAGGGTACCTGTGACCATCTACCAACTTCACTGTTAATAACACAGGGGTCTAAGCACAAGGCACTGTATTTTATTGTGTGCAGGGGCCTAGCTGGAGGCTCTTCACTCTTGCTCCTGTTACATTTTTTGGGGTTATAGGATCTGGCAAGAGGTCATCCTTTCGATTTATGCCCCGTCAGTCCTCTCTGAACCTCCTGGGGTGAGGCAACACTAGAAGGGCTGCTTCCTGATGAGCTGCCTCCTGGTTTTCATCTGTAGGGCACAGGTGCTCGGCCATACACTGGAAAGGTTGGTGCTGAGGATGCTGATGGGATCGACATGGCCTACCGGGTGCTGGCCGACCACGCTCGGACCATCACCGTGGCCCTGGCTGATGGTGGCCGACCTGACAACACAGGGCGGGGGTAAGTGTGTTACACGTGGGGCAGGGTGAGGACTGACGCTGTTGAGTTTTATGGCTCTCTGTGGAACTTAACACCGTACTTCATTATTGTTTGTCTTCTAGGTAGTTGGAGGGATCCTTTTATTTTTTTTAGGGATAAAGGGAGTTTCAGCTCACTTTGAAGAGTTCACTATATTAAATTTCTGCTGCCAAGTACAAGATGATAAGGATTGTATTTAGGGTTGTCTGATAATATATTGGCAGGGGCAGGGGAGATACTGATGAACCCCAGGCAACTTCATTACTGACAGCCGGGACCTGGAATTGGATTGTGGGCATCAAGTTGGCCGTCTGGTCTGTACTTCTTGCCTTCATCTCTGGTTCAGCAGAACAAGCTTGGAAAATAAACCAAGGTTACCCCAGGTTATCCTTGATGCATCTTTCTGGATATATTACTGAGTTTTATGCTGGAATTATTGTTAATGACTTTGGGGAAATGCAAAAAAAAAAAAAAAAGAAAAGAAAAAGCAGGCTTAGGATAAAAGAAAGAATCTGAAAGAGAAAGACAAAAAATTGGTCATGTTGCTTGGGTAGAATTCCAAAGGACCCACTACCAAACGCTCGGCTGGGAATGTTGTCTAGCAGGAAACTGGGTTCTGCCTCTTATAGGTATGTGTTGAGACGGATTCTCCGCCGGGCTGTTCGATACTCCCATGAGAAACTCAACGCCAGCAGGGGTTTCTTTGCTACATTAGCAGATGTTGTTGTGCAGTCCCTGGTAGGTGTATTTCCTGTTCACCTCTTCTGTACTGAAGCACATACCTTAAAAGTCGTAGAGTGGGAGATATCACACTGTTAATGAGAATTTTTAGAGGAGTCATAGTATAGTCCTTGCCTTCATTGGACTCATATCTGTGTCTCCCGTTTACCAGGGAGATGCATTTCCTGAGCTAAAGAAGGACCCAGATATGGTGAAGGACATCATTAATGAAGAAGAAGTGCAATTTCTCAAGACGCTCAGTAGAGGGCGTCGCATCCTGGACAGGAAAATTCAGAGCCTGGGAGACAGCAAAACCATTCCCGGTAAGGACCGGTTTGTTCCTTTCTTCAATAGCCTGGTTCATCTTTCTGGAAGAGGCAAGCCCTTTCTCACAAACTGACAGTGGACTCCTGTGTCTCCAAAGGCTGAGCATAGCTTGGTTAGACCGCTTTTGGTGTAAAATGGGGTTTATAGTAAGATTATAAAAGTAACATATTATTATGGCAAAGTATTCAAACAGTACAGAAGTAACAAGTGAAAATCCTCTTTCCCAAACTCATTTCTCAGAAGTCACAACTCTTTGGAGTTTGTTGTATAACTATTAAGGACTTTTCTGTATTTGCATACAAACATATATAGGGGTGTGTGTGCGTGTGCAAGCAAAAAATGGGAACGAGTAGTATATAGTGTTTTACAACTTTAATTTTTTACCAGACAGGAAAATTAATTCCAGAAGTTTTTACTTTTTATGGAAGTATAATATAATGTGCAAGGTGAAAGCCTGATGAATTTCCACAAACTGAACACACTTGTGTTCAGATTAAGAAACAGAACTTTTCCAGGGACCTCTTGTGCTTCCCCCAGGTTGACTGCAAAAGATTTGATGGATTTTCTGACAAATACACAGAACCATTACTAACTTGCCTGGCTCTTTAATCCCTCCTGTCACTGCCAGTGTCCTCCTGGGAAGGGGTTGGGATGGAAAGGGAGGGGGGCCATCCCTGTCATTCTTATGTGATTCCTTTGTGCTGTGTAGGGGACACTGCTTGGCTCCTCTATGACACCTATGGGTTTCCAGTGGATCTTACTGGACTGATTGCTGAGGAGAAGGGCCTGGTGGTAGATATGGATGGCTTTGAAGAGGAGAGGAAGCTGGCTCAGGTAAAGCATTTGGGGAGTGAGCAAGAAACTCAGCCCCAATCAAGGCAGCACTTGGCTGCAAGGCAAGAAAGAATCTCCTTCCATTAAAGTCTTTGAAATTCTGTTTTTCCCAAGACCAGTGAGTCTCAAGGGGCGGCAGTTTGCCCCTCTTTCCCCAGGGGATATTTGGCAGTAGCGTATAAAGGTAGTTTTTGGTTTTCACAGCTGGGGATGGATGCTACTGGCCTGTGGTGGGTAGAGGTCAGGAATGCTGCTCAAGCTCCTTCAGGGGACAGCCTCCCAGAACAAGTTACCTGGCCCCAAATGTCAGTAGTGCTGAGGTCAAAAAACTCTGTTCTAGAGCTTTACATTGGGCATAGTTTAGCAATTTCAAGTCCTTCAGAGTGCTTTTTCTTTGATATTAAGGTAACTTATGCTTATTTCTCTTACTGGCAGCTAAAATCACAGGGCAAGGGAGCTGGTGGGGAAGACCTCATTATGCTGGACATTTATGCTATTGAAGAGCTCCGGGAAAAGGGTCTGGAGGCAACAGATGATTCCCCAAAGTATAATTACCATTCGGACTCCAGTGGGAGCTACGGTATGTTAGTGTGCTCATCTGGGGTGGTTTTCACAATGAGTCTCAAGATTAGGAACCCGGGATATCCATGGTAGCCTTGCCTGCAGTTCTGTGTAGTCATGCTGTGTAATTTTGTACTCAGAGAGACCCTTGGTGATTGACTTTCTATTTATTTTGGAATAATTATAGATTCACAGGAAGTTGTAAAAGAAATTTACCAGGAGATTCCTTGTACCTTATACCCAGTTTTCCCTAATTGCAACATCTTGCAGGAAATAAGGAAAATGACATTGATTTATAAAATGCCCTGTGGCTGTTGAATTTTGCATCGGGATAGTAGCATTCTAAAGTTAAGACAACTCAAAAGAAATATACTGGTGCTACATGTTTTTGCTTTTTTTGCTCCAGCAGAGATACCTAAATCTATGTAAGGAAGCCCACAAAAGGAATACATTCCTTATGAATTGACCTTGGAGTAGGGAATTTATTACTACTCTTAAATACCTACTAATCAAATTCATCAGGTTTCTGTTCAGTAGCTCACAGTTAGGGTGACCATCTGTCCCATTTTCCCAGAATTGTCCCAGTGTTGACACTGAAATTGTCCCAGTGTTTTCCTCACACCTTGGGAAATCCCCTGGTCCCAAGCAAACCGGGACAGTTGGTCACCCCTACTGAGTATTATATTCTCCAGTAGAAAACCAGCATGTTAAGCCCTTTTGTGGAGTCTAATAGGCTTCTTCCAACATGAAATTAGACAATTAGGACCTAAGGAGAGTTTGAGAAATAGAATCCGATAAAAGCCAGCTAAGAATGTGTGAATGAAGTCATCAACCGTGTTTTCCCCTTGTATGCAGTGTTTGAGAGTGCAGTGGCTACAGTGATGGCTCTGCGCAGGGACAAGATGTTTGTGGAGGAAGTGTCCACGGGCCAGGAGTGTGGAGTGGTGCTGGACAAGACCTGTTTCTATGCCGAGCAAGGAGGGCAGATCTACGACGAAGGCTACCTGGTGAAGGTCGATGACAGCAGCGAAGACGTGAGCCAACAGTTCTTCTTCATCAGTGGGGAGCAGGGGCCCAGCAAAGGGCCGTGCCTGGGCGCCGGGCAGCTGCTCTGGCTTCTTGGTGCTCCCAGCCCTGAGGGGCAGACACCACCGATCTTTGGGTCGTGTTCTGTGGTCAATGTTTCTGAAGCCGAGGGAGCTGCTTCTTGTACTGTGTTGCTTTCATCACCTTTAGGTCCCCTTGTAGCAGGATCCTTGCAGCCAGGCTGCTTAGGTTGATCCCTGGTTCCTCCAGGCTTTCCTTGTAAATAAGGAGAGATAGCTCTCTGGAGGGCAGACATCCTTGTAGAAGACGTGGCCTGTAGCTCAGCCACTGCTGTCTCTGTGGTCTTGGATGAGTTACCTAGTCTTGGGCTTGAGCTTCCTTACAATGGCTTTAATTCTCTAAGATGCTCCTTAATGGAGAGAGTGTGTGTGTGTCTGTGTCTATGTATATATACACATGTATTACATATTTAAAGTGTTGTGTGTTTGTAATGATAAATATTTATATAGTGGTCCATATATATATGTATGTGTGTATATATAATGGTATTAATGGTATGTGTGTATAGTACATAAAGGGAGAATTCATATTTATGTCCATTTATATATATACATATATACACACACATATGTATTTGGATTTATTTATGTATTGGTCTCCTCCTTGACTCCTCTTAGAAAACTGAGTTTACGGTGAAGAACGCTCAGGTCCGAGGAGGGTATGTCCTGCACGTAGGAACAATCTATGGCAGCCTGAAAGTGGGGGATCAGGTCCGGCTGTTTATTGATGAGGTGAGTTTGAGTTGCTTTAGGCTGGTTAGTAATCATCTTTCCTTCCCCTTTTAAAAAAAATGTCAGCTTTATCGAGGCATACCTGGCATGTAGAATTACAAGAGTTGTTTTAAAGTGTACGTCATAGTGATTTGATGCAGGTTGTGAAAGGAATTCATCTCCTCCTCTGGCTTTCAATTGGTCCATCATTACTGTCCCTCCTAAGTGAAATTATAAGTAGATGATTGTGTGTAAGGTGCAGAAGTAAATTTTGAGGGATGTCACTGAGAGTTAAATCTGTTCCCAAGTTAGACCACAGTGATTTCAGTTGAGATCCTATAGCTTCATTTTCACGGATGGCTTTTCTCCAGCTTAACCTCAAATACTTCTTCAGGAGCCAAGGATCCTGTGTTAAGAAATAGGTTCTGCTGCACGTGCCAGAGCTCCAAAATAATAGTAGCATAAAACAAGACGGAAGTGTGTTTGTCACCTGAAAGCCTGAGCCGATGCAGAGGCCCTCCCCACAAAGTCACAGGGCCTTGCTCTTCCTTGCTTTTGTTCCACCATCATTCCTGGGGTGTTGCCCTTGCTTTCATGGTCCAAGAACGTAGCTATGAGATCCATTTTCTAGGCCAGGCATTGGTGGACTTTTTTTTGTGAAGTGCCAGATAGTAAATATTTTTGGTTTTCTGAACCATACTGTCTCCATCACAGCTACTCGACTCTGCGGTTGTGGCACAAAAGCACCGTAGGCAATACGTAAACACACGGGTGTGGCTATGTTCCAATAAACCTAGATATAAAAATGGATTGCAGGACGGGTTCGGCCCACAGACCATAACTTGCCAACTCCTGTTCTAGACAGTGGGAAAGAGGAAGGGGAGGGTGTGTTCCTTTAAGGGTACACATCACTTCTGCTCACAGCCCACTGACCAGAATTTAGTTACATGGCCACAGTTAGCGGCATGGGAAGCTGTAGGCTTTATTCTGGGCAGCCATGGGTCCAGCTAAAAACTCTAGTACTTGGGAAGAAGAGGAGAGCAGGTGCTGGGGGCCGAGCAGCAGTCCGCCGCAGACCTCTCCACCAGCCTGCTCTGCCCTTTATAGCCCCGACGGAGGCCTGTCATGAGCAACCACACAGCCACCCACATCCTGAACTTCGCCCTGCGTTCCGTGCTTGGGGAGGCTGACCAGAGAGGCTCCCTGGTTGCTCCTGACCGCCTTCGGTTTGACTTCACCGCCAAGGGAGCCATGTCCACCCAACAGATCAAGAAGGCCGAGGAGGTTGCAAACGAGATGATTGAAGCAGCCAAGGTAGGTTGCGTTACATGTGAGCTCTTGGGTCATGAACTCCACTCCTTCCTGCACCATCGCTTTCTATGTACGGAGCCGCCCCCGCCCAGATGCTCTCAGTCTGTCGAGCCACAGTCTGTCCGGTGAACACATGTGTTCAAAGCAGTGATTCTTAACTGTGCTGGGTAGGGGGCAGTGCTGGTGTTCAGTGGGGGACCTCAGGGAGGTCTTTGGTCCGCCCCTTCTTTAGGACAACCAGAGCTCTTTTAGTTAAATCCGTTTGCCATATAGCACGTCCATTTAAGGTTTGGTTCACAGTGTAACAAAGTAGTTGGAAATTCCTATTTTGAGCCCCTTGACTTTACACATGGGGCTTTATTTTGGGAGGCTCAGGGCACGTGATGGGCAGAACCGAGATCAGAAACCCAGAGCCCTGCCTGCAAGACTGCACTCTCCCTGCTGCTTCTTACTGCACCTTCAGAGAAGATCTTTTCCCAGCTGTTTTTCCTATCTTCTTTCCGTGGCAGCCCGTCTACACCCAGGATTGTCCTCTGGCAGCAGCTAAAGCCATCCAGGGCCTGCGGGCTGTGTTTGATGAGACCTATCCTGACCCTGTGCGAGTCGTCTCTATTGGGGTCCCGGTGTCTGAGCTGTTGGATGACCCCTCCGGTCCTGCTGGCTCTCTCACTTCTGTTGAGTTCTGTGGGGGAACGTGAGTACCTCAGGGGGAGCAGTGGGTGGACCTGCCTTTTGTTAATTTGCGTTACCCTCAGAAGGTGTGGGTAATAGGCTAGACCAGCTCTCACTTGTCTAAGGATGAAACAGAGTCCTCAGAAATGCAGGTGCCAAACAGCATTCCCAGGAATCAGCATCTGCATGCTCCCATCAGACCCCTCCGTGTCTGACACTGACATTTACTGGGTGTGTGATGAAACGTTCTTCCCAGGAGGGAAGGTGAAAAATGTCATCCTAACACTTACAGCTGCTTGCTCTCGTTCCCTGGACGGATGATGACAGAAGGCCTGGGAATTCACGATTCCGCAAGGCCCTGGAGCTTCTGATCTGGTCCTAGCCCCTTTTCGTTCCCAGGGCCTCACATAGTTCCCTTTGCAGGCTCGAGCAGCATCTGTGGAATTAACCTCATCGTCTCAGAGCCCCTGAGTCAGGCCCCACGGTAGACCCGGCTCAGTTTGGCTGTGGGCAGCCACACGTTTCTGCCAACTTGGAGTCCTCCATAGCCCTTGGGGTCTTTCTGGGACTGTCTGGTGGCCTGGGAAGTTCCTGCCTGCCAAGAAATCAGGGGGAAAAAGACATTCTTAAGGCCATGATAGAGCCCATCCAGGGCCTCCTGTGAGCCTCAGGCAGGCAGAGAGCAGGTGGGTGCATGGAGGATGGGGTAGGGGTCTGGGAGATCACATTCCAGGCCTCCCTCTGTCCAGTAGAATTGGGCCTTTAAATGAGTCCCACCTCTGCCTTGATACCTCTCTCCATGACACTCTAGAGCACTGGAAACAGCTTTCAGAGACTTTACATAATCCTTGCGGAGTGGCTGAGAGTAAATGAGCGTTTGAGGTTCTCTGAGCCCCTGGGGTTGTCTGAGGTGCTGTGGTAAGACTTGAGAGGGAATCCACAGATACTCTCCGGCTGTTGAGCAGGGACAGACGGCAGCAGTGTGGTGAGGGAGAACTACCCACATTTCATGCATGAGAAAACTGAGGCACAGGAACGTGGTGCCTCGCTCAGTGTCGGCCCCAGCCAGGCCTTCCCTGACTGCCTGCCCCTTCCAGGCCACAGCTGCGTTCTGAAATAAACACGAAGGGCCTTTGCTCATCATCCCTTTGAGGGAGCTTCCCTGGGAGCGACTACCACTTAGGGCTCCTGCCTGCCAGCCAAGGGCTCCTGGGTGCTGTGAGGACCATGAACTTTGCCTTCTGCCATTCAGGCATCTGCAGAATTCGAGTCACGCGGGAGCTTTTGTGATTGTGAGCGAAGAAGCTATTGCCAAGGGCATCCGGAGGATTGTTGCTGTCACAGGTGCCGAAGCCCAGAAGGTGAGCAGGTCAGGCTGGTTTGTGGCTTACTTGAACAAGGCAAGCGGGGCCCAATCTGTGGTTCCACAGTGCCGATGGTCACGTGGCCGCTGCGGTCAGAATCGGAGGTACAGCACTCCCTCCAGGGTGTCCTCCCGTTACCCCGCCTGGCGGAAGAAAGCCAGCACCGCACGAAACGTTCTAACTATCTTACATTTAATCTTCTAAAATGTAGGTGGATTCTGCCATAAGATGTCTGTGTTTAGGAGGGTAGGCCATAGTTTTGCTGTGGCTTCTGTGCCCCCAGCACTTAGCCACATCTCCCTTGGGGTATGTACCCAGTTTGAGACGCATGGAGTACGGGGACAGTTGCTCTGGGGGTGGGGACTGTGGCTCACGCCTGACGTGTGCCGAGGCTTGAGGAGTGATGATTTCATAGGTGGGAAGGGCTCCTGGCTCATGAGTTCTCTGTCACCCCCTGAACCTGAGTTCCGCTGGCCAGGTGTGTGAGGAGGGTGCTGCTTTCTGGGGCATGAGGCTGCAAACACTTGCCCCTGAAGGAAGAGAAAGTTCTGGTGTTCTGGGGGTGTGTTGTTCCATAGCCTGCCATCGGTGTCTGCCACCGTTCACAGAGTCGTGAAGCTGAAAGTTGCCTGACCCACAGTTTACAACTCTGATTGTCTCCTCCCAGGCGCTCAGGAAAGCAGAGAGCTTGAAGAAATCTCTCTCTGTCGCGGAGGCCAAAGTGAAGGCCCAGACTGCACCAAATAAGGACGTGCAGAGGGAGATCGCGGACCTCGGTGAGGTAGGGGCGGCCTCCCTCCTCAGGTCCTGGTTCTCGGTGCAGTGGGCCTTTGGACTGACTTCGGATGTCCGGCAACCTTGCCAAGGGAGCTTCCCGGATCCTGGCCTCCGGACCCCTGGAACCAGCTGCTGCCCCCGTTGCCGATGGCAGGGCAGCCCCTTCTGAGCACTAGTGGGCACCGGTGTTGAGGGGGGTGGGAGAGGCACTGTGGGAGCCCACTGTCTCCAGGTCTCCTGGTGTTTGTTAACATTCGGGGGCTTCCCATTAGCCCATCACGGGCTCTGTTCACTGCCGTGGGGGGACCAGGTCTAACGGGGTCCCAGCTCTCTTTATTCTGCCCCTTTCTCTCCAGCCCTGCTCCTTACAACTCATGCAGTTGCTCATAAAGTGACTCGTCTCAAGGCCAGTGGATTCCTTTTTGTTCTTGTGTTCTCTCTCCTTCTGGACACTGGTTGGGGGACTCTGGTGTCAGAAGCCAGAAGGGTGGGGTGGGCTCACATCCTCGCTCCTCGTGGCCCAGCTTCCAGTGGAGTTCTGTTCTGGTTCCAGGCTCTGGCCACCGCCGTCATCCCTCAGTGGCAGAAGGATGAATTCCGGGAGAATCTCAAATCCCTGAAGAAAATCATGGATGACCTAGACCGGGCTAACAAAGCCGATGTCCAGAAGCGGGTGAGTCCTGGCAGTGCAGGAGCCGGGAGGATTTACCCAGCAAAGGCTGTGCAGACTGCTCTCTGGGTTTCGGAGTCTGAGCCTTTGACCTGAGGCCTCTCCTCTGGACTCCCTTCCTTGCAGGTGCTGGAGAAGACAAAGCAGCTCATTGACAGCAGCCCCAACCAGCCCCTTGTCATCCTGGAGATGGAGAGCGGCGCCTCGGCCAAGGCAAGCCGGGGTTGGGGCTCCATGGCACCACCCTGTGCCTGTCTGCTGCTTATCTCCTCCTCTCGGGGTCTCAGCCTTCTGGTGGCTGAAGTGGGAGCCTTGTGGCTCTGAGCAGAGTAGTTGCCTGACGGCCCACTCTCTGGGACTGAGGTTGGGCTGAGCCATGGAGAGAGCTGGTGGCTGGAGAGCTGTGGCTCCTCGAGGTGGAAGGCGAGGCTCCGAGCCAGAGCGTGGGCGAGGCCCTGTGCTTAGTCCTCCATCCAGGCTCCCGGGACCAGCACCTGCTCTTAGAAGAGGGTAGGGGGTGGGAGCTCTCTGAGAACTGAGCTCTGCAGACCCGCTGCACTTGTGGAGAGTGTGGCCCCCTTCCCCAGGGCCATGGCCTGATGCCAGGTTCTCCCCACAGGCCCTGAACGAAGCCTTGAAGCTCTTCAAGACGCATTCCCCTGAGACGTCTGCCATGCTCTTCACAGTGGATAATGAGGCTGGCAAGATCACATGCTTGTGTCAAGTCCCCCAGGTCAGAGTGCCCTGCAGTCTTGCTCACAGCAGCTCTGTGCCAGTGGCCATAGCTTTTCTCAGGGAGCTTGGTTCTTCTTACACCTGTTTGCCAAGACCCATGTGTGTTTGTGCAACCCCTGTTAGAAGTGGCCGTTTTCCTGCTCACCTGTTTGTCACCTCCCCAGCACGCCTTCCCCTCAGGCTCTCCCCTCCCTGGTGGATATATTTCACCGTGCTGGCTTTGCTGCTTGGTATGCCTCGCCCTGGCTGTCATACCCACAGTAGGATCTCTCTTAGCTCTGGCAGCATCACCCAGGGCAGGATTGGGTGTCAGCCTCCCCCATCCTTTTTCCATCCCACCCCTCTCCTTGTCTCCCTCAATCCCATCCTCTGTCCTGACCCCCACTTCTCCTTCCTGTCTTCTAGAATGCAGCCAACCGGGGCCTGAAAGCCAGTGAGTGGGTGCAACAGGTGTCAGGTCTGATGGATGGCAAAGGTGGTGGCAAAGATGTGTCCGCTCAGGCCACAGGCAAGAACGTGGGCTGCCTGCAGGAGGCGCTGCAGCTGGCCGCCACCTTTGCCCAGCTCCACCTGGGAGATGTGAAGAACTGAGGGGGAAGGGCGGCTACCACGAGGAGGCATCTCCCCTGCACCCAGATGGATCCGTCCAGCCAGGAGCGCTCCATCCCCCACAAGGACATTCTAATCTTGGGACTTTTAAACAGCCCCATCTGTCCTCCTAACCCAGCAGTAACTGGAACTTAGCCTGGGAGCCAGCCTGTGACTCAATTCCCATGTTACGCTTCTGCCCCGAGCACATCAGCGCCATCTGTCTAGAACCACTACCCCAGGATTGTGTCTGTAGAGTTCTCTGCAGACCCAAGGCTCTGGGCCTGCAGGGAGGAATCGTTTTTGCTGCAGAGAATAAAAGGACCATGTGCAATACTCGATAATGCCGTGTGATTTCTTATCTTCTCCTCCCCTCTCTTCCCCACCCCCCACCCCACGGGTGCCCCCAATGTGACAGCCCGTGGCTCCCTAGGTGTCTGTAGAATAAATGCTGTGGCTCCAGCTGGCTTCTGGTCGCAGTCCTTGCTGAGTCTCGCCCCAGACCCCTGAAATTCGGGAATAATGGCCGCTGGATTTTCCTCAACATCTGTGGAGGTGGCCCACAGAATAGAGCCCCTTGTAGGAGAATACCTTCATTTCTTAGGCCCATATCCCTTTTCCTCACTTGATGTGCAGGTTGGGTGTGAGGTCAGAGGCATTCTTTGGTATAGGAGGTGTTTAGGGTACATCAGTTGCCTCCCCCCACTCCTTTGACTGCCGTGTCATTCCTGGTTCCAGGACCTCACTTGGACGGTGAGGGTGGAGACTCTGACCTGGTTCTGTGTCCATTCACCCAAGTCTGAAGACAGTTGGGTTTGGTAGTAGTGTACAGTACTTGGTTGTGCCCGCTCTGGCTGATTTCATGTCCCCTGAGTACAGCAGGCTGGCTCTGGGGCCCTGGGTCATTCTCAGGCCTGCGGACTTAGAGGGAGGAGGAAAAGCAGGTCTATGCTGAGAGAAGAAGCAGAGGCCAGCAGTCCCAAGGCCTGGGGGTGAGGAGTATGAAAAGCAGACGGAGGGTGCTGAGGCCCTTGGCTGCAATATGTGCATGCCAGGTGAGGAGTGTTAGGGATACAAAGAGCTCACACAATCCAGGGCAGGAGAGACATAGTTCCATTCATTCACTCGACAAGCGTTTATGCCAGCCAGGGCACTGACAGTACAGGAGTGACCAAGACAGAAGGTCACTGCCCTCTTGGGCAAGGCGGTGGGGAACATGGATAAAACAGTCACACACATAAGTGCAAAATTAAAATAATTACAGCTTCACAAGTGAAAGGAAGAAGCCCTACGCCCTGAGCGCAAAGGCTAGAGGTCAGCCGAGCCGGCCTAGGTGCCACTTCTGCAGGCCTGCCCGGTACATCCGTCCATCCATCCACCGAGCTCTGGGCGTCCTTGCGGCGGCCCCAGGACTCTGCAGCGCTCGCCGTTCTACCTCCGGGGCGGCAGGGGGCGGTGCGGGGCGGCCTGCCGCTATCCCGACAGTCCTCGCGCGAGCGCGCGGCTTTGAGCGGGCGGAAGAGCCGGCGCGCGAGGCCTGGCCGACGGGTGAAGGGGACTCGTGCGCCAGATGCCGCCATGCCTGGGGACAACCGCCGCATCCGCGGGCCCGAGGAGTCGCAGCCGCCGCAGTTGTACGCGACCGACGAGGACGAGGTGCCGGCCGCTCGCGACCCGACGCGGCTCCGGCCTGTGTACGCGCGCGCAGGGCTGTTGAGCCAGGCCAAGGGCTCGGCCTACCTGGAGGCGGGAGGCACCAAGGTGCTGTGCGCAGTGTCCGGCCCACGCCAGGTAGAGGGCGGTGAGCGCGGTGGCGGCCCGGCCGGAGCGGGCGGCGAGACCCCGGCCGCGCTGCGGGGCCGCCTGCTCTGCGACTTCCGCCGCGCGCCCTTCTCGGGCCGCCGGCGCCGCGCTCCCCCGGGTGGCAGCGAGGAGCGTGAGCTGGCGCTGGCGCTGCAGGAGGCGCTCGAGCCGGCCGTGCGCCTGGGCCGCTACCCGCGCGCGCAGCTCGAGGTGTCGGCGCTGTTGCTCGAGGACGGCGGCTCGGCGCTGGCCGCCGCGCTCACGGCTGCCGCGATCGCCCTGGCCGACGCGGGCATCGAGATGTACGACCTCGTGGTGGGCTGCGGCTTAAGCCGCGCGCCGGGGCCCGAGCCCACCTGGCTGCTGGACCCCACGCTGCTAGAGGAGGAACGCGCCGCCGCCGGCCTCACCGTGGCGCTTATGCCGGTGCTCAACCAGGTGGCCGGGCTGCTGGGCAGCGGGGAGGGCGGCCCGACCGAGAGCTGGGCGGAGGCCGTGCGCCTGGGTCTCGAGGGCTGCCAGCGCCTCTACCCCGTTTTGCAGCAGTGCTTAGTACGGGCCGCCCGCCGGAGGGGCGCCGCCACGCCGCCCTGAAGCAGAACCCTGAGCAAGGACGGACGCCGAGGACAGCTGCCGCTGTCCCCGAAAGGACCTGCGCCGTCGGCTTGCAGACTGCGTGCGCCAAGCTGAGAACTCGGAGCACGGGAGAGGATCTAGGGAGGCGTGCTCAGAACTGATGCACTGGACAGCTGTGTTGGGATGATATTTTAAAAAACTGTTCCGTTAAAGGAACTTTTCGAATTGAGTTGGCTCCCAGCCACGACTCAGGTGAAGAAACCTGCGAATGCAGCTTGACCCCCCCCCCCCCCCAAGTTGGAAAGGATTTCAGCTGGACTTACCTGGAAAGTGGAACCTGGAGCTAGTGTCTCGTAAGGGATGGACCCTATGCAGGCCAGCCAGTGACCCCCTGCTATATTATTGGGCTGCTTTTGAGAGAATGGACAAGGGGCCTGTGCTTTCCCACTTAATATCTGAGCTAAAACAAAAACTCTTTTATATCTGAAAAATTCTGTTGTTCTTGATACAGGATTTAAGAGAGCAAGGCTCTTCCGATCTGGGTAGTGTGTTCTCGGACTCCTGGTGTCAAGGGCTTGGGACAGCATTATATGTGTCCTGGGTCCCTCATCTAGTCTTGGCTCCTGGGAGAGGGCACTTGAATTGCCAGGAGTGAGAGTTTCTGGATGTTGGAGATGGAGTCTGGCCATTTTGTAGGGCAGAGCTGGCCTGTCTGACCACAAGGGTAAGATCTTCCCTTTGTGGCTCCTGAGCCCTGCAGGTTTGTGCTCAGGTCTGGTTTGGAGAAAAGCAGGGCAGCTTGGTGCCCTTTCTGCCCTGGCTTGGTGTGAGCTTCTGAGCTTGTGTGTCTTGGGCCTGCTCAGCTTCTCTAGGAAGGGTTGGCCTGGGACAGCCAAAGGGCCAGAATAAGGCTTGGAGACCGCACCGAGAACCCCTGATCAAGAGGAAAAAAATATAAATTTTATTTTCCCCCAGTGACATAATACATATTTCCAAAGCAGATCTGAAATACATGGTATCACATCAGCAAGAAACAAGATAGAAATGACACAAAAAGGATACGCCTATTGACACCCAGACAGGACTGGGGGCTTTGAGAGGGAGAAGAGCCGCTGGAACAGCACCTGCAGTCAGAGAGGGCTGATGGTGCTCCCAGGTGGGCCCCGTCCAGCTGCCCCTTCGACGAGTGGGCCTCAGCTTTCTAAGAATGGTGAGCTGGTGCTGGGCAGTTGCAGCCTCTTCCCTTCCCTGCCAGTCCCCAGACTGTCATCTGGAAACATGACCAAAGTTAAAGGCAGCACTTGGGGGGAGGCTTCCTGGCTGGTCTGGCTGAGCCGTGCCTCCATTTCTGTTGCCCTTGCTCCAGAATGGGTTGCATGGGTGCCACTGAGAGGCCTTTGGAAAATCACTCAAGGCAAGGAAAGGAACCACTAGGGAAGGTGCCTGGAGCTGATGAGCCTGGAGGGGTTACAACCTTCTACTGGCTGTCTTCCTGGTCTGCTGCATGATTCTTCACCTGTAGGAGAAGCAGAAGCAGGACTCTAGCCCCAAGGGCTGAGAGGTGTGGAATGGCTGGGAAAGGGAGGGCCATCTGCTAACAACTCCCAGTCTCTCACCCCCACCTCCCTTTCTTGGCAGCTTTGACATCTCAGTGCTACTGTAGATTCTTCCTGAGACTTGGGAACGGACCCAGGACCACCAGACAGAAGAAGGCATTTTCTGCACCTACCCCAGTCTTTTCCTAGATGTGATACAGTCTTGGGCAGCAGTAAGTGTCCCCTGGAGCCCACAGGCCAGAGCTAGGCAAGTGGAGGAGAGGAAGCTCCTCACTACTAACCCCCCAGCAGCCCCAGCCTCGCTGAGATGGCCCTAGCAACAGTAGGGGCTTGGCCCATCTCAGGGACCACCAATAGGAGAGGAGGAAATGGTAGGGCAGGGAACATTTGGGCCCTTTGAAGCTGCACAAAAGGCTGTTATCAGATCCAGGTTTGGATATTCTCAGTCCAGGAAGGTCAGTGTGCTCCAGCTTTCCTGGGGAGTATGGTACAATGCAAGACAGCCCAAAGACTCTGGGGTAGCAGGTGGGCAGGGGCAGGCTTACCAGATGGTTTTTGGGCAAGGGATCTGGGGCTATGGGGCACATCTGTGATATTCCCTGTGCAATGCTCAAAGCCCCCTCCCCACCCACCTTCCAGGAGGAGATGGTATTTCAGCCCAGAACTGGCTCAGCTGCCCAGCTGTAGCCCCTGGTCCATTTGAGCCGACCAAGCCCAAATCAGGAGGGGAGAAAAAACAGGGCAGGGCCCCATCTTCTCCTGGGCATTGGCTGTGATGGAAGTCAGATGCCTCCCCGCAACCACCATTGTGGTCTCCCATGCAAACCCAAGTCCCTCCTTTGCTCACAGAGAGGCCACAAGGAGGGTGAGAATGGGGGGAGGCGCCCTGCCACTCACTGCCTCCTCCAGGTCTGTGTTCTGGAAGCTGTCCGCCTCTGGATGGGCCCTCTGGCCCCTGGGCTTCTGCTGGGGATCAGTGGTTCTGCATGAGGAGCCTTTACTTCCAGAGCCCCTGTTCTGTTCACAGTCCTCTGTCCCTGCACAGGGAGAGTCACTGGTCAGTGGCTAGATTTGAAGGCCCCAGCTAACCCCAAAGATGCCACTTGATGCCCAGCACTGATCTAGGGAATCTAGGGCTCGAGAGGACAAGATGGGGATGGGCTGGGACACTGCTCTGGCTCCAGACAGCTGCTGAGTGGGTGGGGGTCATAGAACAATCTAGAAGCCAAAAAGGTCCTCAAGCCACAGAGACACCCAGAGGGAGTAGGGGGAAGTGAACTCCAGGGAGGGTGAGGAGGAGCCCTGCACCCAGGGAAAGCTGGAGGCAGGACCCCCTGGTACCTTCAGGAGTGGGAAAACCTGGAGCCTGCTAAGGGTGTGGCCTGGGCCCACACCTGGGGGGACCTGACCTGAAAGCTGGTCCCTCTGCTGGTCCATGCGCTCCACACTGTCCAACAGGCGGTCCACCTGGGCTTTGATTTGGCTCAGCTCTCCCCTGATGGAGTGCAGCTCCTCAGTCTGGACTGCTGGGAGAGGGGCCAGAGTTGGTATCAATCAGGTTCAGGAGGCAGAGGGCAGTGCTGCGAGGACTCCTGAACCCACCCTCACTGCTAAGGGCCTCCCAGTTCTCCCCTAGCCCTGCAGCTGAGGGCTGTGTTCCCTCACTCACGCTTTATCTTGGGGGTCAGCTGACTGTTCCTGGGAGCCTTGTGGGGACTGAAGTTGCTCTTGACCCCCATGCCCATATGGGTCCTCCGGATCTTGATAGGCACACGGTTGATTAGTGGAGGGATCCTCTGGTATTCATACACCCTATGGACAGGATGGAGAGGGAGTCAGGCCAACTAGCCCCACCTGCTTGCCCAGAGGACTGAGGGGGCAGGACCCACCTACCTGTAGGGGAAATCTTCCCTGTACAGCTTGTAATCCAGGTCATAGTTGCTGTTGAAATAGAGATAAACGAGGAAAGGGTCATTGTCCAGGGCCAGAATCCTTGCCTCGACTCCAGTTAAATTTGGAAAAACTGATGTATGCAGCTTTTCCTTAGAATCTCAGGATTCTTCACCATAAGAGCCCCTAGGGACTTGACCAAGGTCACTTTGGGAGACCACAGCAAACCAGCTTCCCCATAGCTGGCCTCTGTTAGGGGCACGTTCCGGGTGCCTCCAGGTGGCAGGAGGGGGCGATTGCCCACAGGCTTCTGGCCAGCCAGGTGTGGGCTGTCCACAGGCTCCTCTGCCTGACCCAGGCACTGCTGATCTTATTCTGGTTCTTAGTCTGGCAAAGGATGAAAGGGGAGAATTAAGTCAGGGCTCAAAGCCACGGAGAGAGCCTTTAATCCTTGCGTGGGAATCGCCAGGATGCAGGGCTCAGCACTGGCAGGGCCAGACAGCGGGGGTTAAGGGCCGTGCCCAGGCCACCTTCCCTTCGCTCCAGGCCCTGGGAGAGAGGCTAAGTCTGGAAGGTCCCAGGCTGTCACTGCCTGGCCTCACGCCTGCTCTCATGCACCATGCACCTCCGGGGAACTGGTGCCTAGGAGGGAAGGGAAGATGGGTGCAGAGGGACAGCTGGGTCCGGCTTGGGCAGGAATATCCTGTGGGGATACAGCTGCAGGCAGTTCGGGTGCAGCCTGAGGCTTCAGTTAAGGCAAGTGAGGAGTTGAGGGGGAGGAGAGGGGCTGCAAGCTGGGGGCAGTAAAGTTTCTGAAATAACTTTCTGGGACTGTGCGCCCACACCACCAGCTCAGGCCCAGCTGATGAGGGGCAAGGCCTATGGAAGCCACCGGAGCGGAATAGGGAACATTAGGGGGCCCCTTCCCCTTCATGCCGTGAGGTCCCCAAGCCTGTGGATGAGATTTCCGGCCACCCCCGTCCCCGCTTTCTGGCCTCAGGAAGTCTGGTGGGCGTCCCAGGAGCCGCTGGGATGTTGATTCCGGTGGTGGGAGGCCCATCCTTGGAGAAAGGAAAGCGAGCCAGTGGAGCGCGGGAGGGCAGGTACCCATCCTTTTGGCGCTCTGGGGTTGGGGTCGGGGTCCGGGGCATGGTGCAGGAAACAGGCAGCCCCCTGAGGGTTGGCAACGACCAAGCTGCGGCAGCTGGGGGCCAGGACAGAGCTCAAGGTTACGAGTCTCAGCTGAGTACGAGTCTCAGCTGAGCATGACCACTCCGGGAGAATTCTCGCTTGTCTGGCCCGCCTTGGGTTGGCCATGGGGGCCCCCTCTCCCTGACTGGGTTGAAACCTCAGCAGATATCAGACAGCTGGAGGGGAGGGGAGGGAGTTGGGGAGGGACCAGTAGCCGACCACCTGAGCTACCTCGATGAACCCTATTCTACAACAGCATTGGTGATTCAGTGGTAGAATTCTTGCCTGCCACGTGGGAGGCCAGGGTTCAATTCCCAGCCAATGCAAGAAGCACACTTTTCTTTAAACACCTCTTCCTCACTTTTTTTCCTAAAATGACTTTTTAGAGTACCTAAAAATTAATGGTAAAGGAATGGTAATTCACTGACTGCTGAGCACAGACTCGGGAGCTACCGGAGTTGAGACAAAGGCAGGATGAGTTTGCGGGTTAGAGGTTAGGCGGTATTCACTGCTCCAGCTTGTTGTAGGTAGAGGGTCCCTCCCGGTCTGGGGTCATCCCTGCTCTGCCCCTGCCCCCACTCATCAGCCAGGGCTGAGGCCTGTGCCCTGGGTGTGTGACCTTGATTCTCTCTTCCTAAGGGGCAGTGGCCTGGTCACACAGGGTCTGCAGTCACATCTGTCCCCTGGTCTGGGCTAATGATTACAGTGCAAGCTGGGACTTCCCACAGTAAGAGAAATAAAATGCACCATCAGTATGACTCTGTGGGCAGAGGTCAAGCCACCTCCCTCAGTGTCGTCAGGGGCCAAGTGGGGGGAGGTGGGGGGGGGGACCTGGGGCAATCCTTCCACCACAAACCTTTCCCTCCAGGTTGACAAATGGCATTTTGAGACCCAAAACACAAGGCCTGGACTTGATCAGTTCTCATAGCGAAGTCATCCAACAACTCAGGGGCCACCAGAACCCCATCCCGAACCACCCCTCTTTGGGTGACTATCCAAAGGGGCCAGAGCCACAGCAACAGCCTGCTGCTGCTCCAGACATGCTGCCCTAGTCACCAGAGAAGGGTTTCATTCTCCCCACTGGAGTCCCCTAGGGACACATGGGTCTTAAGGAAGCCACCCCTGCCCCAGGCCTTGAATGCCAGGCACCCCTCCGAATGGAATCTGAGCTCCTGCAGGACAGCTGGCATCACTCCCCATTGCTTCCCCGTTCTCCCACCTGCACCTACAGGACTGGGTCCGAGCCTGCTAGGCAAGGGGGTGGGGTGACATGAAATCTGGAGAAGGCAACTGGAACTGAAGAACTGAGAAAGGGTTAACCCAGCCTCAAAGCGGCCATGTGAAAAAGCACAGCAGAGAACTATGGGAAGAAACCACTTACCTCCCATCAGACGGATATTTACCAAACCATATCAACTCCCAGATGAGAGTCTCGCGCACAAGACTCGAGGCAAACCAACACACCGCATATGCAGTTCAGCATCACTGAGGAAACGCAAGCTTAAAAAACTATGAGTGCACATCTACTCATCAGCCCAAAACAACACAGTGAAAAAGCAGTCCATGCCGGCAAAGATTATGTAGACCTGGCTGCCGCAGGCAGGGAGAGATTTGGCCTAATGACTCTCGAGGGCAGCCTGGAGGTGCAGAGGCTTCTCAGAGTAGCTCCTACCCATTCCTGCCATCGCACTTCTGAGGAGATGAGACCCAAAAGAAACCAGAACCGGACTTCCCTGGTGTTCCAGTGGTTAAGAATCCGCCTGCCAATGCAGTGGACACAGGTTCGAGCCCTGGTCCAGGAAGATCCCACATGCTGTGGAAGCAACTAAGCCCGTGAGCCACAACTACTGAGCTCATGTGCCACAACTACTGAAGCCTGCTCGCCTAGAGCCCATGGTCTGCAACAAGACAAGCCACTGCAGTGAGAAGCACACACACTGCAATGAGGAGCAGCCCCAGCTCACCGCAACAAGAGAAAGCCTGCACGCAGCAACAAAGACACAACAGAGCCAAAAATAAGTAAATAAATAAGAAAAGTAAATTAAGTATAAAAAAAATTACAGAAAACCCCCACAAACAAAAACCCAAAAGAAATCAGAACTTGCGGCAGCAGGCTGTTTACACAGTGCTGCACCTAACAGCAACCACCTGACCCACTGCCTCCCTGCCTCCCCCACTGGCAAGACAGAAACCACTCAAATGCCCACAGACAGGCCAGGAGCTGATCACAGACATCACAGGCTCCCAGCTGAGGGGACTAAGGGGCCACCGGTTCACACACACTCCTGGTTACACCTGTGAAAATGGCACGTTGGCTGGCAGAAGTTGGTGAGCTCCTTTCTAAACATGTTTAAAGGTTTCTTTAAAATTCCTTGAAGCTTTCCAAGTTAGAGGGAAGATTTCATCCAGAAGTGTTCCCATTGTCTACTTCCCAAACATGTATACCCAGAAAAAGCGCCCGAGCACCCCACAGGTGAGGCTCCCCTTGGAGGACTCACACCCCTGGGTCCAGGCAAGAGGAGAGGGCATCACCAGCAGGAGGGTGGCTGGGTTGTGTCAGCTAGAAGGGGCCTTGGAATGAGCTGGGTTGACCCCCCTCCACACACACCCCCCCCACACACAGTTTACAGACAAAACCTGTGGCCAAGGGAGACCGGACCTCCTCTGGTACCACAGAGAGTAAGACGAGCAGCCTGGCCGGCTGGGCAGGCAGCACACTGAGCAAGCCTCCTGGGGTTCTCATTGTGTCTCAGGGGAGCCCAGAGTCCCAAACAAGCTGGTGATCAGACTCCCTCCCCGGTAGGCAACCCCAGGCAGACTCACCAGGAGATGGCTCTGCCCCATGGCCTCTTCTGGCCTGGCCGGGAAGGGCCGGGCTTGGGCTCCCGAGCCATGTCTCAATCTGAAAAGAGAGCCAAAGAGTGGGACAGAGCAGGAGAGAGAGAGGGAGGGGTGCAGGAAAATGGGGCCAAGTGCACATAGGCCCTGCTTGCCTCCTGGCTGGCCCTTCCCTGCTCCTCTGCTCTGAGGCGGTGGGCAGTGCCCCCTGAGAGGCAGTGCAGTGGAGCGCCCATCCCCAGTCAGTGGGCAGCCCGACCTGGCCTCCAGACCCTGGGCCCACCTATTCAGAGCTGGGCTCCAGCTCCAGAGGGCTCATCTCCATCCTCAGGGGACCATGGTTCTGAGACAAACAGTCCCTTTGGCTAACTTCAAAACGAAAAACCCCCGAGGATGGGGAGGCTGCTCTACTGTTTCCCCCAAATTACCACAGGAATCAACCCCATCGCCCAGGCCTTGGAAGTTGGGGATGGTACCGTCAAAGGGCAGGAGAGGGGATGTCTGTGATCCTCTGAGGAGACACCCGTCCCTGGTTGGGTTAATTCTTGAATGTTCTCCTGCTGCCTGTCTGCCCGCCCACAGGCCTGCCTGCTGCCAGGCCCACGCCCCACAGCTGCCTCTGGTCTAAGCTCCTGGGCTGGCTGCGTCTGAAACAGCCAGGGTGGCTCTGAGAAACAAAGCAAGCAGCCTGCCTGGTCTGGGGTGGGGACACCCCGCTGCCCTCTCTCTTGGTGGCAGGGGAGTCAAGAGTCAGCTGAACCCGATTTAGAGGAGGACTGAGAAGCAAGGCAGCCGTCTGTGCACCAGTCACGGGCAGACTGTCTCCTTTCTGGGCTCCTTCAGTGTTCACCACTTGAGCACGTAGCTCTATGCTCGTGGGAGACAGAGGAGAATCTGCTTCTTGCCATATTCCCGCAGCTCACTTGGGGCCTGGCCACTTAGTAGGTGCTCAGTTGCTATCTGCTGAATAAATGAATGGAACTCCATTAAATAAATTCCAGCTTTTGCCTCTGGGTTTGGATCAGACCCCAGAGTTTCACCTGTGACCTTGAGGCCCCTCCCTGAGCCCCCCGCCCCGCTTTCTTCCTGAATCTATGATCATCATCCGTGGCCCACTTTTAACTGCCAAGACAGCAACAAATGCGAGCCTTCTCCTTTTCCTGTTCACAAGACTTCCTGCAACACAATCACCAAGAGCAGTTATCCAGCATCTGCTTGCTCATGGTGAGGAACAAGGAGACCAGCAACGATGTCCCTGAGGCATTGACAATCCAGATCAAGTGTTCATTTGGGAGGAAGCTGGCAATTCTGTACCCGCACCCTCAGCCCTTCTCTTCCATTCATGATCCTGCCTTATCCAATTATGCACTCAAGAACACATTAAACAGATATCCATGCACAAAGAAAACAGCTGTAGTTCCATGTTGTCTGGCTTTCTATGTCTGTTTCTTTGACTTTTGTATTTGCAGTGTCCGGAGAGGACAGAAAAACACACCCATGTCCACTGTGTAGGGCAACAGTGCATGAGCACTATGAAAATATATAAAGAAAATCTCATTTATAACGGACTTGGGAAGCTCTGAAGAGGGAACTCGCACACATGTACCATTCATTGCAGTCTGTATAACCAGCAGGAAGAGGGAAGATAAGAATTATTTTGACGGAGGAGGACATTAATCACATGGGGATTTTATCTTCTGCCTTTTTTTATTTTTAATATTTATTTAGGACTTCCCTGGTGGCGCAGTGGTTAAGAATCCGCCTGCCAATGCAGGGGACACAGGCTTGAGCCCTGGTCCAGGAAGATCCCACATGCCGCAGAGCAACTAAGCCCGTGCACCACAACTACTGAGCCTGCACTCTAGAGCATGCGAGACACAACCACTGAGCCTGCATGCCACAACTACTCAAGCCCGTGTGCCTAGAACCCGTGCTCTGCAACAAGAGAAGCCACCACGATGAGAAGCCCACACACCAACCAAGAGTAGCCCCTGCTCGCCGCAACTAGAAAAAGCCTGTGTGCAGCAACAAAGACCCAAAGCAGCCAAAAATAAAATAAAAAATAAATAACTTTAAATATATATATTTATTTGGCTGCACCGGGTCTTAGTTGTGGCACACAGGATCTTCATTGCCTCATGCGGCATGCAGGATCTAGTTCCCTGACCAGGGATCGAACCCGGGCCCCCTGCATTGGGAGCATGGAGTCTTAACCACCAGGGAAGTCCGGCTTGTGGGATCTTAGGGATTAAACCCAGGCCCTCAGCAGTGAAAGCATGGAGTCCTAACCAGTGCCAGCGAATTCCCTCTCCTGCTTTAAAAAAAAAAAAGAAGGAAATTTCCTCCCTGCCCCAGCAACAGCTCTCTTACCACCACTTGCAGCCAATGAGAAACTGCCACAGCCTTGAATGCTTGTTCTTTTCCAATGAGGTTTTGTTCAAAACAGCTCTCCCCAATTTCCCCCTAAAACTTAATAAAAGCAAGTGCCTCTCCTTTGTTCTCCAGGCTTGCCTATGATACATCATAACATGCTTGTCCCAAATTGCAATTCTCTGTTATTTCTGAGTAAACCTATTTTGCCAGTAAAATAACTGGATGTTTTATTTTAAAGGTTGACATTACATGGTGTCAGAAGTGGGATCCAGAGATGCCCTCTAATGACCTGGAGGCTGGTGAGCAAGCAGGTGTTGGTACCCATGAAGTTCACTGAGCTCACTGCTTTCTTGTCAACCCTGGAGTTTGAAGCTAAGTTTTTTCCTGAATCCAAGCTCTGCTCTCTTTGCATTTTGAACTCTCCAGCTTTACTGGAATCTGTTTTCATGAAGCTTTCTGGTAAGTCACCCTTCCTGTTCAAAGTGGGGAAAACATGTGATTCCTAGTATTTTTTGTTTGTTTTTTAAAAAATCTATTTTATTTATTTATTGGCTGCATTGGGTCTTCGTTGCTGTGCATGGGCTTTCTCTAGTTGCAGCAAGCGGGTGCTACTCTTCGTTGTGGTTCACGGGCTTCTCATTGAGATGGCTTCTCTTGTTGCGGAGCACGGGCTCTAGGTGCGCGGGCTTCAGTAGTTCCAGCATGCGGGCTCAGTAGTTGTGGCTCGCGGGCTTAGTTGCTCTGCGGCATGTGGGATCTTCCTGGACCAGGGCTTGATCCAGTGTCCCCTGCATTGGCAGGTGGATTCTTAACCACTGTGCCACCAGGGAAGCCCCAGTGCTTATTGTAACTTCTTGTTTTTCAAATTGTGATCACAGACCATTGGTGAATTTGATTAACGTTTAATTAAATAGAACATATATTGTCTGTATTTACATAGATAAATTAATAATATATATCTTCAATTTTATCTATATAGATAAATTTATTGTAGATTTGTTTATTATCTATATATAAATAGAAGAGAATAGTTTCATAACATGCAAAATAGAGTGCATGCATGACATACACTGAAAATAGGAAATACAGTTTATTTAACTTTTATTTCAGTTACTTATATGTTTTTATATACGTAAGTATATGCTGGGCCATAATATTTCTTACTGTGGAATGATCCAACACATTTGAAAGCAACTGCTCTTATAGCACAGTAAATGGAGCAACAAAAGGGTCTTACAGCCAGCTGAAAAGGCCAATACAAGAACAACCACCCTTTCTGCCCTGGACACACTCAGTGATAACTTCTCAGTGCCAGGCTATAATCACTTGTTGATAGGCTCATACTTTGTTGCCTTGTCTTTTCAAATTTACAGCCAAGTAGCAATCCTTATTTAAAAGAACATACCCCATTTCTCTTTTTCTATTCTATTTTTTAATTGAAGTATAGTTGATATACACATCCCCCATTTCTTTTTTTTACTTCAAGTATAGTTGATTTACAATATTGTGTTAGTTTCAGGTGTACAGCAAAGTGGTTCTTTTTTTATATATATACGTATTCTTTTTTGTTTTTTTCCATTATATGTTATTACAAGATATTGAATATAGTTTCTTGTGCTATACAGTAAATCCTTGTTGTTTCTCTATTTCATATATGGTAGTGTGTATCTGCTAATTCCATACTCCTAACTTATCCCTTCCCCCTTCCCCTTTGGTAAACGTAAGTTTGTTTTCTATGTTTGTGAGTCTGTTTCTCTTTCGTAAATAAGTTCATTTGTGTCATATTTTATTTTATTTTATTTTATTTTATTTTTTGCGGTACGCGGGCCTCTCACTGTTGTGGCCTCTCCCGTTGCGGAGCATAGGCTCCAGACGCGCAGGCTCAGCAGCCATGGCTCATGGGCCCAGTGGCTCCGCAGCACGCGGGATCCTCCCAGACCGGGGCACGAACTCGTGTCCCCTGCATCGGCAGGCGGACTCTCAACCACTGCACCACCAGGGAAGCCCCAGCAAAGTAATCTTAAAAAGGGCTTATAGGAGGGAATTCCCTGGCAGTCCAGTGGTTAGGACTCTGTGCTTTCACTGCCAGTGGCCCAGGTTCAATCCCTGCTTGGGGAACTAAGATCCCTCAAGCTGCATGGCCAAAAAAAAAAAAAAGCACTATTCTTGCTGTATTTTTGTAAATAATCAAGCCAAATTTACTACAAACAAATTAGTTTTACTATGATTATCTTTGATAAAAAGGGTAATAATTATTGAGAGAGAAATTGTGTTTGCAACTTTGTAGATATTAGATTCTTGTCCTGTTAATGATAAAGTTTCAAGGTTTTTTTATACAGCTGTAAGCTGAACTGGATTCTAAACTCTTCTAGTTTCCTCAAATATCTGACTATAAATCTCCAAACTGTTTCCAATTTTCTCCCACCCTTCTGATTTGAAATCAGTAAGAACAAAGACTGCCCTTAAATGTCCTTGGAAGGGACTATACCAGGTCCTCCTCATTACCCAGATGGCAGCCAAACTTGAGACTCAAGCCTTGGGTGTACATCTCACAGTTAAAGAAGGCTCCAACTGACATCCAGTCCGATATAATCAAGCGCTGGAGACCTCTGGATCAAATTTCACCAGGAATTGAAGCAGACAGCAACTGAAGGAGACAGCTTTCCCAAGATGACCAGAACAGGACTGTATACTCTTTCCTGCTGTTACTTCTTCCCTTATCCTCTCCCTCTTCTTCTTGGAAAGACCAAATGCTCTTGTCCGCATCACTCAATCTATTACAAAAGGAGGAAACTTATCAGTCCACTGATTCAAATGTTAATCTCATCCAAAAACACCCTCACAGACTCACCCAGTATAATATTTGGCCAAGTGTCTGGGTACCCCATGGCCCAATTAAGTTGACACATAAAATTAACCATCATAGGGACCAAGAATCAGGAAATGGGGTGGAGGTCTTTGCTCCATCTTCACCTCTCACAAAGATTCCCAGACAGATTTCCTAAGGGACACCCTCCTGTATTCCCCCAGGTTGTGAGTGCTTGACTGCACAGAACATGGGTAGGACAGTTAATGAATGGGAGTCATAATGAGTGACAGCAAATGATGCAAGGATGGGGAGGTTGGCAGTCCGGTGGGAAGACAGAAGAAGGCTGAAACAGAGAGGCCAAGCTGACGGAAGGACAAGAATAAGGAAAGAGGAGAGGAGCAGAAGGGGGTGGACATATTGAACAACTGGTCCCCAGAGTTCCCTGAGTTGACTCCCAGACACATCCACCCTGAATTCATGAGATGGATACAAAATAGTTCACTTATTTGCAAAGAGCTCCCAGAAAGAAAGAAAAGGGTAATTGTATCATCCCCAGTATTAAAATTGCAGTCGGCAGCTAACAGTGATTGAATTCCAGCTATTTGCCAGGCATTGTGCTACAAACTTACATCCATCGTGTCATTTAATCCTCACAACAACCTTGCAGGGTAGCTGCTCCCCATCTTATAGAAAGGCTACCGAATGTGCCCAGGGTCACATGGAGAGCCACTTGAGAGGAGTGATGAGATCTCAGTCGCCTGCCTGGCAATCACTACGTGTTCCAAGAAGTTAGAGGACTTACTGAAAGACACTTACTGGTAGGCTCGGCTACAAGCATAGCCTGATTCTGTCAGGACCTCCAGGCCACACTGCCTTTGTACGGGATGTTCCATTACCCACCTTACCCTGCACAGACTCCAAAGGCTGGCGAGGCCCCTGGTTAGAGCGTGGGACGACAGGGCCAGTGCTGCAGGCCAGGGGCCCAGGTGTACCCAGTGGCTTCTTGCAGTGGACCTGAGTCATTCTCTTGGCCGTCCCACATCGGAGTCCCATTCCTGTGTTAGAGGTATCCCCCAGCTTGAAGACAGAGGCTCCCTCCCTGAAAGAAGCTGAAAATGCCCCTTTCTGCCTCCTTTTTCCAACCTCCCTTGAAGCAAGGTCCTGGGCACGTGACGTGGCTCCTCCAATTAGAGCTGCGTGCCCAACTTCAAGGTAAAGCTGCCGGTGGGAGAAGCTCATCTCAGCAATTGATGGCGGCAGTGGCAGCAGCTATATCCGGCTTTCAAAGGTGATGGCACCTCCATCCCTCGTTGGTGATGCCCGTTGTGGCATCTGTGCCCAGCAGAGGCAGTAGTGTCTCTTCCAGATCTGATCCTCCGACCTTCCAGAACTCCTGGGAGCTAACCAGTAACTTGGACAAGTTCCTTTACTGCTTAGAGTCACCAGACTCTGTTGCTTACAGTTAAGAACCTTGATGGATACAAAAACAGGACTAGAGGTGGATGGAACAAGAAGCCCTGTGGGAAATGGGGGTGATGGAAGCCTGGCAAGTGGCCAGAGGACAGTGAAAGTCCAGCTAGTATTAAGGGACAGGATACCAGTAGCCCACAGCATGCCATGGCGAGACAGTTAATCCTGTGGTCCTCAGAACAAAGCGCCCATCAAGGGCAAGGCTTTCGGGACCTGGTGGCTCTTGCCATAGAAGAATATAAAGATTACCCTGAAGTCAAGGGCTGTTAGGCAGGCTGTGTGCTAACAGCACCAACAGCATAAAGGAAAGACAAGATCAAAGTCCAAATATGCGGCTCAAGACATGGTTAGAAAATCAGGGAATTTTTATATCTTGTGGCTGCAAGGCTGAGAGAGTTACAACCCAAACTTAAGGCTTAATCAGTGGTTATAAAATGACACCATGAGGTGGCTTCACACCCTCTCTGGGTCTCTAGTTGGGAAAGAGTGGAGAGTGGGAAGCAGAGAGAGTGGAGGGCTTTGCGGGAAGCTGTGGAAGACTCAGGACCCCCACTGCTACAGAGGTTCCCTTGCCAGCCAAAGGGACTCTTCTTAGTCATTCTGAAGGTACTGGTAGCAGAAATTCACTAGCTCTTTGCCAAACCCAGATCCCTTTCCTCCTGGGTGCACATCTAGGTGGAGTTGCCCACCCTCCCTCGCAGTTAGTGTGCTGCATGGCTGAGGTGTGGCCAGTGGCAATGGGAGGGCGGGATGTGCACCGCTTTCATGCCTGACCCATAGCATCCTCCAAGTGGCCATCAGCCCTCCTGCTTCCCAAGTTGGCCACCTGAATGCCAGTGCCCTGGGTGAGCTGGGAAGCCATGTGCTGTTGGTGGAAGGGCCTTGCTCAGCCTGGGTTCCCCCGCTCCATGGCACATGTGCAACCAGGCCAGCAGATAGCATTTCCTTAAAAAATATACTCTGTAATGACCTTGCCCTGAAGGAGACCCCTTGTGTGTCCTACCCCATCACCCCTCATTTTCTCCAGACTTAAATAACAAGTCATATCGCAGCAGACCCCAGGGGGCTGATGACTTCAAATCTGGGAGGAAGATATTGAAACACCAGAAGAACCATGAGATTTTGCTAATTTATATTGACAAAACCTGCACAATGATTCTGGGAATGGATTCTGAGGGTGGAAAGTGGGGAAGGAAGAAAATGTTAAATGGGGTTGAATGTTTTTTTTTTTTTTAATTTGGCTGTGCCGGTTCTTAGTTGTGGCACGTGGGATCTTTAGCTGTGGCATGTGGGCTCTAGTTCCCTGACCAGGAATTGAGCCCAGGCCCCCTGCACTGGGAGCACGGAGTCTAAACCACTGGATCACCAGGGAAGTCTGGTTGAACATACCGATATTTAGGATTCTATGGGGCTACCGTGAGTGGCTGGGATGGTTCCAATTGTTTGCTCTGATGTTTGCTTAAACCCTGGACTCAATTGTGGCCGAATAATATTAGCTAAAAGCTAATAGATAATAATAATAATACGAATAAGAACTGGGCTTCCCTGGTGGCGCAGTGGTTGAGAGTCCGCCTGCCGATGCAGGGGACACGGGTTCGTGCCCCGGTCCGGGAAGATCCCACATGCCGCGGAGCGGCTGGGCCCGTGAGCCATGGCCGCTGAGCCTGCGCGTCCGGAGCCTGTGCTCCGCAACGGGAAAGGCCACAACAGTGAGAGGCCCGCGTACCGCCAAAAAAAAAAAAAAAAAAAAAGTATAGCTAAAACTTACTGAGCATTTACTATCCTGCCAGGGACAGTTTTAAGCACTTCATTTATTTAACAAATTTACTGAGTTAACGAATTAAGTTTAGATAGTCTAATGTTGATGGAGGAATTGAGAAATGAGGGCACTGGCTCAGCCCAGCTGATATTCATCAGTGTTTACTCTCCCCAGGCTTTGTTTCAAACACTTTAATGTATTAACTCATTTTATTATCTTCATTTTACAGAAGAGGATCATGATACAGAGAGATGTTTTAGGGTGACCAGCTGTCCTGGTGTGTCTAGGATGGAGAGGTTTCCCAGCATGTGGGACTTTGAGTGCTAAAACCAGGACAGTTCCAGGCAAACTGGAACAGTGGGTCCACCTAGGTGTTAATAACTTGACCAAAGTCACACAGTTAGTAAGTGGCAGAGCCTGTCCTCCAATTCAGGTAGCCTGACTTTAGACCCGAACTCTGCTTCTGCCAGCGGTTCACACACCTGAGCCTGCATCTGAAGTGGCTGGAGATCTTGTTAAAACTCAGATTAGGTTTGGGGCAGCTGAAAATCTGCTCGTCTAACAAGTTCCCAGGTGATGCCGATGCTGCTGGCCCGTGGACCAACATGGAGAACTGCGGCGTTCGGCTACCTCGCCTCCAGATGAGAATGTTGGAATGGACTTTTCAGGTAGGACCTGCTCACTGACACCCCAACCTAGAAACCCTGGGACGGCCCCAGGCGCGTCCTTTGCCGAGGCACTGAGAAATATATTGGTGAGGGAAGCACTGTAGCGCCAGGAGTGCTGATGGGAGAGGCTGCAGCTGAATGGGAATCTGGCGTCTGGGGTGTTAGAGGCTCAGAAGGGCATTGGATTGCCAACCTTAGTTGCCATAAAGG
Source organism: Leucopleurus acutus (assembly GCF_964270905.1). NCBI lineage: Eukaryota > Metazoa > Chordata > Mammalia > Artiodactyla > Delphinidae > Leucopleurus > Leucopleurus acutus. The sequence goes on along the minus strand of NC_139162.1, from coordinate 13,270,540 downwards.
TGGCTCCTGTGTCACTGCTGTCAGAGCAGGCTCTGCATTTCCTGTGCCTGGCAGCAGTGGCATGGGAGTCTACCCAGATGGGCTTTGCAGCAGAATTTGGAGCACTATTTCTGGGCTACAGAGGCCCCAGCATGTCTCTCTCACTCTCCCTAGGATCCTGTGACCAGCCATTATACTTAAAAAAAAAAAAAAAGTGAAATTTACGTAACGCAAAATTAACCAATTCAGTGGCATTTAATATATTTACAGTGTTGTACAACCACCACCTCTATCTAAATTCCAAAACATTTTTATCATTTCAAAATAAAACCCATACCCTCATTTTCCTGTTTCCCTTGGCAACCACCCGTCTCTGCATCTATGGATTTACCTTTTCTGAGTAGTTCAGATAAGTGGAATCATGCAATATGTGACCTTTTGTGACTAGCTTCTTTCACTTAAAATGTTTTCAAGGTTCGTCCACCTGGTAGCATGTATCAGTACTTCATCCCTTTTAATGGTTGATTTAATATTGCATTGCATGTATACACCACGATTTGTTAGCTACTCATCTATTGATGGACTTTTGGGTTGTTTCTACCTCTTGGCTATTGGCTATTGTGAATAATGCTGCTATGAACTTTGTGTTTTAAGGATTTATTTGAGCACTTGTTTTCGTTTCTCTTGGGTACATACCTAGGAGTGGAATTGTTGGGTCATATGGTAGTTGTGTTTAATTTTTTAAAATTAATTAAGTTATTTATTTTTGGCTGCGTTGGGTCCTCGTTGCTGCGTGCAGGCTTTCTCTAGTTGTGGTGAGCAGGGGTTACTCTTTGTTGCGGTGCGTGGGCTTCTCATTGCGGTGGCTTCTCTTGTTGTGGAGCACAGGCTCTAGGTGCGCGGGCTTCAGTAGTTGTGGCATGCAGCCCCTAGAGCGCAAGCTCAGTAGTTGTGGTGCACAGGCTTAGTTGCTCCGCGGCATGTGGGATCTTCCCGGACAAGGGATCGAACCTGCATCCCCTGCATCGGCAGGTGGATTCTTAACCACTGTGCCACCAGGGAAGTCCTGTTTAACTTTTTGAACAATCGCCGAACTATTTTTCACCATGGCTGCACCGTTTTACATTCCCCAGCAATGTATGAGGGTTCCAATGGGTCCCCACCCTCATCAACACTTGTTATTGTCTGTTTCGTTGCTAACAGCCATCCTAATGGGTGTGAAGTGGTGTCTCACTGTGGTTTCTATTTGGATTTCCTAATGACTAGTGATGTTGAACATCTTTTCATGTGCTTATTGGCCATTTGTATATCTTCTTTGGAGAACTGTCTATTCAAGTCCTTTGCCCATTTAAAAATCATTGCCCTTTTGATAAATTCCTTTTCTGCCATGACTAGCCAGGGCTGTTTCTATGTTTCTATTGGCTGCAACCAAGAACCGTGACTGATCTGCTTCTCCCGGTTCCATGGGCCCAGGCCACACTTGTACTGATACTTCCAACCAGCAAAGCAACTCGATGTTCGCACATAACAGTGTGCATTCTGGACGCTAATGGTAGTACCTCCCAGTCTTGCACCTGCCTGGACTCACCCTCTCACCACTATAGGGAGAGGGAGGAGATGGGGCCATAACAGACCCCAGTTCAGATTATCACAAAGAAAGAAGAGACAAGTAGAAGCAAGCATAATTAATAAAGGAGGAGGTGTGAACAGAAACACAAAGCTGATAGAGGCGGTGGTGAGAGGAGCTGGAAATTAGGGATGCAGACAAACAAGGCTTCTAAATCTGTGCATTATTCAGGACTAAGAGTCTGAAAACCTCCAGAGGGTGGCCTGGGTCATGTGGGCGAGCAGGGATGGGACTGAGGTGGCTGGGAGGAAACCAGTCTTCCTGGGATCATTCTGGGTTGTCTGAATTCCCCTTCACAATGAGCGTTCACAAGTCCATCTGATCCATAACTTAGTTTAATCCTTTGTGGGGTGCATCCTGGGCAGCAAGGAACCTCTGTCTGCCCCAGAGGGTCCAGCCCAGATGGAGGACAGTGGTCTCTTCTGACCACTGCCCCGAACTCCTGTTTCAGTGCCTAATTAAGACCCATCTTCCCACTCAAAAGCAGGCTGGGGGACCCCAGGCTCCCCTCCTCCTATACCGGGCTCTCCATCGGCCTCACTTGTACCCCCTGCCCCACTTCCTGCAAGGTCTGAGGCCCCTTTGGCTGTTGGGCCTGCAGTCCTAGCCCGACCCTTGTTCTAAACAGGTGGGCAGAAGGGCAGGTAGGGCTGTGCATCCAGGTGCTGGCAGGGGAGAGGCATGGGTGAGCCTCAGGGCCCTGGGTCCCACCGGGAAATGTGCTCCTGAGCTGGAAAGGAAGAGAACAGAACAAGGGTCAGTGACAGCCCAGGCGGTCCTGGGATGGGGACCCTGATACACTAGGTCCAGAAATAGCCATGATCCCACTTGCAGCTCTAGATCCTTCTAGCAGGTGCTGCTGGGGGCTGATTCTGGGCTAGGTCTCACCTCTGTCCCCACCATAGTTCACTGTGCTCTAGGGAATCAGGGAACGCTGAAGAACCCGATGGGTCCCCATGTGGCAGCTTTAGTGACAGGAGGAAAGGGACCTTGGTGAAATTCCCAGCCAGGCTGTAGTTCTGGTCTTGCCCCTGCGTGGCTGAGCCCAGGCCAATCTCTCTCTCTGTGCTTCAGGGGCCTACAGGTCCAGCGAGGCCCTGAGCAGGATGGCCCTGTGTGCTCAGACACTCTAGACTGTTCATCTGGATATCCCCAGGGGACAGGGACCAGAGGAGCGGAGCCGTGGGAAGGCCCTCACCAAACTGGCAGATGTAACGGTTTCGGGTTTTACAGCGCTGGTCGTTCCAATTGAAGGCGGCCGATGCCTGCAGTTCCACACAGTTGCCAAACCTGCCAAGATTGTCGAGTGCTCAGGGTGGAGGAATGAAATTATGAGTCCTTAAATCCTCCCCCACAGTGGGCCACCTGCACCTAGGGAGGTGCCTCTTGGGTGCCCCCTCCCACATATGGGGCTTCTGGGAGCCAGCCCCAAGCCCATGCCTTCACTTCAGAGCACTGCAGCTCCTCTCTTCTCGGGGTGCAGTGGGGACAGCTCCACCCACCGCTGCAGCCCTCAGCCATGCCGGCCACTGCAGGTGGGGGCAGTGGGGTTGGAACAGACAGGCCCACATCTTTCCTCCCAGCAGGAGAAGGTATGCCTGGGGGCCCACCAAGCCGGCTTCCTCTAGGGATGGGCCAGTGGCCTGGGCATGGCTGCCATCAAGGAGGTCAAAGGAGAACTGGGAGGGGTATCTGGAGCCTTGGTGGCCACACAGCCTGACCACCTCCCCCCTGCCTTGGGCATTCCTGGGCTTTGAAGACCAGGGCTGGGCCTCAGTGCAGGCGGGCCAGTGGGCAGATGTGTGCAGGAGTGGACGCAGGTGGGTGGCCAGCTAAGGAGGGCAGAGTCAGTGTATTGATACAGGCAGAGGAGGCACGGTGGGGGGAAGGGATGGATAGATAATAGAGACGGAGAGACAGCTGGAGGGATGATGGGGACTGTGGATGGATGAAGCCTTCTTGGGTTCCCTCTCTTTTATTTGAGCCCCTGGAGGTCAGGGATGTACCTCATCTCAGCACTGGGCCCACACCCAGCTGTGCCCAGACTTCCTGGCACCTGGGCACCAGGTAAGGCCCAGACCCTCAGGGCGCTCAGCCAAGCAGCAGGCAGGGTGGAGGTGGTTCAGCGGTGTCTGAAGGCCCAGCAAGCAGGCCCAGGTGAGAAGTGGGCACGGGAGGGGGAGCACCCCAGACTCACCCCTGGTTGTCAGGCTGCCCAAAGGCGAAACTGGTGAAGGACTGGTGCTCCCCGGTGGTCCAGCGGAAGGAGTCCTTAGCGGTCTTGTAGGTGAGCCCTGAGCCACAGCAGCCAAGGCTGGCCTCACACCCGAGATCCCTGGGCCCCGCTGGCAGCCCAGGCTCCCTGCGATGAGGGCCTGAGCCCAGAGCCTGCTGCCCAATGCCTGTCGACCCCCAGCCCTTAAGCCCCCTTCCCAGCACTTCCAGCCCCTCTGGTGGCTCTCCCTCCCTTCGGCTCTCTCTGAAAGGAGTCACCAGCTTGACTACTGGCCCCATTCTGGGCCCCAAGCCCTCACCACACCCTTACTGCCCACTGGTAGGTGCTCTGGGTTTCCACGGCCCAGATTCCTGGAGCAGTGTGAGGCATCCCAGCCCCACACTCACTGCATCCCTTCCCGCTCCACCAGTCAGCCAGGCACTCACCGATCCAGAAGTTCCTGGTCTCAAAGTCATTGTTGGTCACCTCGTTGGTGGTCTCCAGGCGGCCCAGGTAGAAGGCGAGGATGTCCTGCACTTTCTGGCTCTCAATCTGGGCTAGCACCCCGCCCTTTCCCTGTAACCCCCACTCCGGGTCATTCTGGCCCCAGAGCTCAGGCCAGCCCTTCCTTTCCATCCTGCCACCCATCGTGGCCATGGATGTCCAATCTGTGTGCTGGCCGGGCTGTCGTCAGCCCCCCAAAGCCTCCTGCCTCTTAGAGCAGAGTCCGCCTTCTCTTCTCTGCCCACGGCTCCTCTGTCAGGGTCCCACACTTGGAAGGGTTTTGTTTCACCTGCTCAGTGTCTTTAATACATTTGGATTGGTTGCCAACATTAATAAATTGAGAGCTCAGTGAAAATCTGCATTTCTGGTTCTCTTGAGAAATTCCAGGTCCTGGCCTCCCTGAACTTGCATTCCTGCCCGGCAGCCAGCAGCTCGAGCTGAGTCAAGATGGCCCCTTAGATGGGGGTTGAGTGGGGCCTTGTCCCTGGGTCCCTCAGCTCATTAAGTGACCTCCTGGCTTCCATGGGCCTCTGAGTTGTAACCCCTGCTTTATACTAAAGATGAGAGTCAGGAGAAGTCAAAGGAATTCATCTCTTAGCCCAGGGTCCCTCTGTTAAGAACCTGGGGGGACGGTCCCTGGGAAGGCAGGGGCCAACCATTACCTGGCATTTCATCTTGGCTCCGTAATAGGTGTCTGCCTCTGAAGACACCATGAAGCAGTCTCCATCGATCCTCAGGTCACAGGTGTGGAAGGGAAAGTGCACCTTGGCTGGGAGGAGGGAAGCCTGATTTTGTGTGTGGGCACCTCAGAATCATTACCCTTCCGGTCCTGCCAGGATGTTAAGCTCAAGGTACCCCTTCCTCTGGCCACCAAGCAGGAGAAGGGGTTGGGGTCAGTGGTGTGCTGGTAAATGTGTAACAACCAGCTCTCCCTCAAAAAAAAAAAGTCTATGATTTTAGCATTGCCATTTCTGTGGTGGTATAAAGACCCCCACCATGGCCAGGTTCAAGCTACCACTGTGACGTCACTGATCGGGGAATGGGGGAGAGGTGCATACGATGGGCTCCTGTGAGCTGGTCCGAGCCAGACCCAGCACCAGCTGAGGGCGTCCTGGGAGGGGCTCGTCTTGTCAGGGGGCTTTGCGGCAGGACTCACTGGCACACTGGGCTCCCCCATAGCCAACATCACAGACGCAGGAGCACTCCTCTTCCCGGAACCGGCCATGCACGCACTGCACGCTGCACCGCACTGCCAGGATGGGGCAGGGGAGGGGACGGCACTCAGCTGGCAGCCACTGGGCCGCAGGCTGCCCCTCACAGGCCACGGATGTGCGCAGAATGGCCAACCACAGCAAGAACAACCCCTGCGCCCCAGAGATGGAAACCATCTGGGCTCCCAACCGCTGCCACATTTGGCATCTTTGGTTTGATCTTGTAGAGAGAAGCAAATCGGGGTTTGGGAGTGGACCTGCTCATGGTCACAGAGCTGGGGGGTGGGGGACAGTGGGAAAGGAATCCACTTCTGGATCCTAATACTGTCCTCCTCCCACCATCCCAGGGCCTGAGGGGCCGATCTGATTTCACTTTGAATTCCCTGCACAGCGCAGGGTCTGGCAGACCGTCGGTGCTCAGTGAATGCTTATTGGATGGGGATAGGCTGTGCGAGGATCACTCCCTGGGTCCCCCGGGTGGTCACAGTCCAGAACTCCAGGTGCCCCTCACCTTGGCAGTATCTGCCTGTGTAACCCGGGGGACAGTGGCAGTGGCAGGTGCTGAGGTTGAGATGTCCGTGGTTCCGGCAGCTCATGCGACATGGGTTCCTGGGGACCTCTGGTCGGATGAGAAGGAAACGCTGTGAGGGCGCCTCTCCCCGGCAGGCCAGGCAGGTGCCTCCCCGAGTGCTGAGGGCCAGGGCTTCTGGGACAGTCCCTCAGGATGCTGCCTGCCTCCTCCAGGCACCAGATCAAGCCGCCCCAGCCAGAGGCAGGCAGGGTGGGGCACTTACCACACAGCCCCCCTGCGTGGTCCCAGGCTTTGAAGCAGCCCGAGACGCTGGCTGTGCAGAGCGAACACCAGGCGCCCTTCTTGTAGGGGACGATGGTCTTCCCGTTGACCTCCCAGTTGCCTCTGTGAGAGCAAGCAGCAGAGGCTAGAAGGACCTGGCCTTGGGCCTTGCTGCCTGCCCCACCAGCCCCTTCAGCTCTTTCCGGCCCAGCCAGGAAGGCAGGGAGCTGGGAGAGACAGGGAGATTTCCTAGGAAAGAAGAGATGACCTCCAAACTAATACTGGGCAGATGCCCTGAACGCTGGGTGTTGCCTCCGGCAAGGGGCGTCTGAGAAGAAGCCACATTCTGCGTGGCCAGAATCTTGGGTGCTGCCCACTTCTGCACCCTCCCCCTTTCCTCCTTCTTCCCTCTCCCAGCAGGGGTGCAGACCAAGGGGTAAAGGCCTGTGGGTGGGTGAGTGTCTCACCCTGGGTGACAGCATCCCCTACCCCGCAGCCCAGCAGGGGATGGCAGGGCAGCTGCCATGGAGGAGGCTTACCCGGGAGAGTAGGCACAGACAAAGGCTTCCATCTCAGCCTGGGCCCCAGAGCAGGGATGCCGCCCACAACCCAGCTGGCTCGAGGTGGCCCACACGAGCTGCAGGAGACACAGTGGCTCAGAAACCCTCTCATGGGCCCCCTCCACTCCTAGTCTGGGGACCAACAGCCTAGATGATGCTCCCCTGGGAAGGGTGGACACAGCTCTTGCCCCAGGCCAAGCAGATAAACAGTTTTGTCACCTCCCTGGGGACCCCAGGAGCAGTAGCTGTGCTGGGCAGGGATATAAGGATAGGTGGGAATAGTCTAGAAAGGCCTTCTGGGTCAGGAGGTGAGGGTCAGCAGATACCTGAAGGGAAGGGAGATTGTGGATAGTGGAGGAGAGTGGGAAAAGAGACTTGGACATCAAAGGCCTTGTGATGACTGAAAAAATGGCCACAACGCTTCACTTCTCCCTACAGCCCCCTCTTTATATAAAATGTGGCTTTGCAGTTCTTTGCATCAACAGGAGGAATCTCTTTCCCACACCTTGACTCTGGCTGGCCCTGTGGCTTCTGTTGGCCAACAGGATGTAGGAGAAATGATATTGAACCATTTTAAACCTAGGCCTCAGGAGACCCTACAATTTCCACTCATTCTCATAGAACTCTCATGCTCAGCCACCACGTGAACAAGGCTGCTGGAGGTTGAAGAACCTTATAGGGCAGAGATGAACCAGTTGAGGCCACTCTAGACAGCCAGCTCCCAGCCAACGCAGCAGCTGACTGCAGTTGCAGGAGTGGGCCCAGCGAAGACCAGAAGAAACTGTCAGCTGAGCCCAACCCAAACTGCCAAGCTGCAGAATCGTAAGATGCTATATTTGGGAGTAGTGCGTCATGCAGCAACAGATACAGGTCTTTAATAGTATTCAAAACTAAGATTTAGAGTTTTAGAATCAGTGACAACTTGGAAATAGCACAAATGGTCAATACACAGGAATAGCCAAGCAAACTCTGGTAGCCACTAAAAATGACCAGCATGAGGCAGGGAGAAATGCACATGTAGTCATACCTATGTATCCAACAATTAGAGAATATGCATTCTTTTTAGGAGTGCGTGGAACTTTTGCAGACACTGACCCCTCAGTAAGCCACAAAGCAAGATTCAATAAACACTCAATAACCAACATCCTACAGGACACATTCTATGAATTCAATGCAGTAGAATGTAAAGGAAATAATTTACTATTATTATTAATTAAATTAAATAATTTAAAAATTTAATTATTCTTAATAATTAAATTAAAAAAAATTTTTTTTGGCTGCGTGGCTTATGGGATCTTAGTTCCCTGACCACGGACTGAACCCAGGCCCTGGCAGTGAAGGCGTGAAGTCCTAACCACTGGACCACCAGGGAATTCCCAAGGAAATAATTTAGAAGTAAGTAAAGGAGAAAACATAGTTTGGAAATTTAAATATACACTTCAAAATCAAAGACAGCATCATAATGGAAAATAGGAAACTCATAGACCTAAGTGACAATGAAATCACTAAATTCCAAAACTTATGGGATGTAGCTAACAGAGTTTAGAGGGAAATTGATAGCTTTAAAAGGCATATACCAGAAAAGAAAAAGGAGTTAAAATTAATGAGTTAAGAAAGTAGATGAAAGAAAATAATAAAAACAAGGGCAGAAGGACTTCCCTGGTGGCGCAGTGATTAAAAATCCGCCTGTCAATGCAGGGGACATGGGTTTGATCCCTGCTACGGGAAGATCCCACATGCTGCGGAGCAGCTAAGCCCATGTGCCACAACTACTGAGTCTGTGCCCTAGAGCCTGCGAGCCACAACTACTGAGCCCGCGTGCCACAACTACGGAAGCCCGTGCGCCACAACTACGGAAGCCCGTGCACCTAGAGCCTGTGCTCCGCAACAAGAGAAGCCACTGCAATGAGAAGCCCGCACACTGCAACGAAGAGTAGCCCCCATTCTCCTCAACTAGAGAAAGCCCGCGCACAGCAACGAGGACCCAATGCAGCCAAAAATAAATAAATAAATAATAAATAAATTTATTTTTTTAAAAAAGAGCAGAAATTAATAAAAAGAAGAATAAGGTTGTGGATGGGTGGAAAAAAGAGAGAAGGAAAACAAACAAAAAGCTGATTCGTTAGAATAGGCAAACCTATGGGAAGACTGGTAAAGAACAAAAGAGAGAAGGCACAAATAAATACAATCGAGAATTTTAAAAGGACATAGCTGCAGACACAGGAAACATTAAAAAAATCTGTTTAATTCTAGTTTAAAATCTCTGTTAAATGACAGCACCAACAAACTGGAAAATATAAAATGGATAGTTTCCTAGAAAACAGAACTTGGCAAAACTGTCTCAAGAAGAAATAGAAAATCTGAAATGATCTACGACCATTTCTAAAAGTTGAATCAGTAATTAAAAATCCATGGATACATACACATGCACACAAAACAAACAATCAAAAAATAGAACAAGGCCCAAATAGTTTTACAGAACAGTTACAGCAAATATTATAGAACCTATTCCAGGAAACAGAAAATGAGGCAAAACCTCCAACTCATTTTATGAGGTTAATATAAACCAGGTGACGGCAGAACGAGAAAAGAAAATCAGAGGTCGATTTCACTATCAAATAGTATTTAGGAAACCAAATATAGCAATTAATTAAAAACAACAATAACACACACACACACACACACCCTACATCGCTTTATTTCGCATCACATCATATACACAATGGAATACTACTCAGCCATAAAAGAATGAAATTTTGCCATTTGCAGCAACAAGGATGGACTTGGAGGGTATTATGCTAAGTGAAATAAGTCAGACAGAGAAAGACAAATACTGTATGATCTCACTTATATGTGAAATCTAAAAAATACAACAAACTAGTGAATATAACAAAAAAAAGAAGCAGGCTCACAGATATAGAGAACAAACTAGTGATTACCAGTGGGGAGAGGGAAGGGGGGAGGGCAGTATAAGGGTAGGGGAGTAAGAGCTACAAACTATTAGGTATAAAATAAACTACAAGGATACATTGTACAACATGGGGAATATGGCCGGTATTTTTTTTTTTTTTTTTTTTTTGGCTGTATGCGGGCCTCTCACTGTTGTGGCCTCTCCCGTTGTGGAGCACAGGCTCTGGACGCGCAGGCTCAGCGGCCATGGCTCACGGGCCCAGCCGCTCCATGGCATGTGGGATCTTCCCGGACTGGGGCATGAACCCGTGTGCCCTGCATCGGCAGGCAGACTCTCAACCACTGCGCCACCAGGGAAGCCCAAGGCCAGTATTTTATAATAACTATAAATGGAGTATATAACCTTTAAAATTTGTGAATCACTATATTGTGTACCTGTAGCTTATACAGTACTGTACAACAACTGTACTTCAATATAGATAAATAAATAAATATGAGTCATGAAACCGTGAGCTGATAATTGTTGAAGCTGGATGATAGGTAGATGGGGTTCATTATATCACTTTGACTGCTTTGTATATATTTGAAATTTTCTATAATAAAATGTTTAAAATATGTGACCAGGAAGATGTAGTGTCATGTAACAGCTTTGTACACACACAAAAAAATTATTCATGTATTTCATCACTGTAAATAGTTAAGGAAAAACCTTATAATTATTTCAATAGATGCACAAAAGGCATTTGATAAAACACAAAACCTTTTCATGACTTTAAAAATCCTTAACAAACTTAGATTAGAAAGAAATGTCTGGGGCTTCCCTGGTGGCACAGTGGTTGAGAGTCCGCCTGCCGATGCAGGGGACACGGGTTCGTGCTCCGGTCCAGGTAGATCCCACGTGCCGCGGAGCGGCTAGGCCTGTCTATAACCTGATAAAGGCTACTTATTAAATTCATATGAAAGAATCAGGAGAAAGAATCAAGAATAGCCAAGAAATTTTTGAATGATAATAATAACATGGGGGATTTTCCTGTCAAAACTTTTTATAAAGCCATAATAATTAAAGCACATATATGCAGGAGTAAACAAAAAAAGCAACAAAATAGAAGAGAGAACTCAGCAACAGACCCATGTGGATATGTGAGCTTGGTATATGGCTGAGGTGGCATTAGAGTCTGTGGGGGAAAGATTCAGTGCTTAATACAAGAAGTAAAAATAAAAGATAAAATTGGGCTTCCCTGGTGGCACAGTGGTTGAGAATCTGCCTGCTAATGCAGGGGACACGGTTTCGAGCCCTGGTCTGGGAGGATCCCACATGCCGCGGAGCAACTAGCCCCGTGAGCCACAGTTACTGAGCCTGCGCATCTGGAGCCTGTGCTCTGCAACAAGAGAGGCCGCGATAGTGAGAGGCCCGCGCACCGCGTTGAGGAGTGGCCCCCACTTGCACGCAACTGGAGAAAGCCCTCGCACAGAAACGAAGAGCCAACACAGCCATAAATAAATAAATAAAATTAAATTTAAAAAAAGGCAAAATTCCTTTAAAATAAAAAGATAAAATTAACTCCAATATCACTAGATGGCTTAATGACTTCAATATGAAAAAAAGGAAAACATTTGAACTTTGGAAGAAAATACAGGAAGAATATCTAGCTGATGTCAGAGTTGAAAAGGATTTATTTCTTAAACATGATACAACAAATGGATGAACTATAATGAAAAACAAGAGAAAATTGATTACATTAATATTAAAATCTTCTGAAAGATTTATCTTATAAAAGATAACATAAACAAAGAGAAAATACAAGCCATATATTAGAAAAAAAGTATCTGCAACCAATATGACCAACAAAAAGTACAAAGCATATGGCAAAGATGCTTACAAATTAATAAGGGAAAGATGAAATTAAAAGGCAATGAAAAGAACAGAAAAGAGGCTCAGTCCCACATGTAATCAGGGAAATGCAAATTAAAAACAGAATGAGGTAGCATTTCACAGCCTTGAGTTGGCGAAAATGAAGGAGCTGACAATACTTAATGAATAGAGTAAGAATGGGGAGTGAGAACTGGTTTGTGGGCAGGAGTAGAGTTGGCGACATCACTTTGGCAATAGCTACTAAGGTTGTAGGTGCGTGCTCCCTCTGACCCAGCCATTCCCCTTCCAAGTGTGTCCTAGAAAAAATGTGGACACATATGTACAAGAGGACCGGAACTAGGATTTATGCATTTCGGTATGACTTGGGATAGTAAAAAAAAAAAAAACGTGGAAGTAACCCAGATGCCTGTAAATTGCAGTTTATTCATAGTGAATCACACATGCATGCTCAGATCAACGGAAACAAATCTTACAAATGTGGTCTGAAGTGATAAACACAAATTGCAAAAGGAGACGTACAGAGAGAGCACTTAGGTAGGATTTAATAACACACAACCCACTTGCACAAGTAGAAAAGGTATCAAAACCCTTCCACGTGTAGTAAAGGTATTAAAACATGCTTGGGGAAATTCCCTGAGGGACCAGTGGTTAGGACTTGGTGCTTTTACTGCTGGGGCCCTGGTTCCATACATGGTCGGGGAACTACCCTCGGCCCCCCCCCCCAAAAAAAAGAAAAGAAAAACAAGGAATTCCCTGGTGGTGCAGTGGTTAAGAATCTGCCTACCAATGCAGGGGACATGGGTTTGATCCCTAGTCCGGGAGGATCCCACATGCCGCGGAGCAAATAAGCCCATGCACCGCAACTACTGAAGCCCACGCTCCTAGAGCCCGTGCTCCGTAACAACACAAGCCACCGCAATGAGAAGCCCACGCAACTCAACGAAGAGCAGCCCTCACTCGCCGCAGCTAGAGAAAGCCGGCACGCAGCAACGAGGACCCAACGCAGCCAAAAATAAATAAATTAATTAATTAATATAAAAAATGTTAGTGTCATGCAAAACAACAACAATAACAACCCTCTACCCTGCAAGTTGACACATAAAAGTAACCATAAAAAAAAAAAAGAGAAAAGCATGCTTGGGATTTTGCCTGTGTTTTCCAGTGCTGGATCCTAGTACATAAACGATGCCAGTTACAGAGAAGACATTCAACAAATTTTGTTGAGGGGGAAGAAAAGGAAACATGGGGTGTTTCACCTGGACTTCAGCAAGGTTACCTCTGGGGAGGGACAGAGGAAAGGGCAGAAGGAGGGCTTACGCTTAGTTTTGTTTTTTTAAGAGATGAGAAACAAATATAGTTAACATTTTCTAATGCTAGGTAGTGGATAAGGAGTCCATTATTTGATTTAGCTTTGAAATATTTCATATTTAAAGCTGAAAAAAGTAAAACTAAACAAATGGGAGGAAGAGCAACCACCAATTTTAGGACAAACTGCAGACCTCTGAACTAGCCCAGCAGGGCAGGGGCCTCAGAGCCGGTACCCGGGCCTCACCTGAGTGTAGTGGGTGCAGGTGGCATTGGGGGCACACTCGGCCGCTGCCTGGCTGTACTGCTGCCCCTCTGAGAACCACAGGCCCACCACGTGGATGAAGGACGCCGAGCTCACGGGCAGCAGCTGCACATTCCAGCCCACTTGCGGGGTAGCCCGGGGGACAGAGGCTGGGCTTGGGGCTGGGGCGCCACAGAGGGCTGCCCTGGTCTGGGCCTGTTGGGCCAGGCTCTCGCTCCAGTCCTGGGGGAAAGGAGCGCAAACAGCAACATCAGCAGGGGACCCTGGGCCAGGCCTTAGTGATCCAGTCCCCCCACCGGCACATCCAGAGGTGCTGGTCCTACAGGGAAGAGACCCCAGCCCAAACAGGGGTCCTGCTTGGCGGCTTGAGTGCTCTGAGCTGCTTTCACCGCCTTCACTGGGGCCAGGGAAGGTCAGACAGGACCTGCAAGGGGCGCTCCAAGGTGGTGTTGGAAAAGCACCTGCCCTGTCTGGACCCCCCACCCAGAGCCCGGCTCCACCCAGGACTGACGGCTTCCGTCCTTCTGACTCCAGCGGCGTGTACCCTCAGGCCCCGCCCACTAAGGGGGATGGGTGTTCCTGGGCGCCAGGTGCCAGCCCACGTGATAGGCTGGGCCTCGCCGTAATTTTTCCCGTCTGGTAATGGGAGCCCTGGATAGTGCCCAAGCCTTTCAAACTGGTTCCGTGTTAGGTAAAACTGACCCTGGCCATTGTCAGAAAGGCTCCCTCTTGGCTTCCCTTCTGTGATGCAAAAAGTCGCAGCAGCCATACCGCTGTGTCTTATTCCCTAGATCTGGTTTTGGAGTACACGGGGGCACCAGCTGGGAGTCAGGACCAGAGAGGGTGTAAAAGGTCTCCAGGGCCTCAGCGCTTTGGTCTCAGCAAGCAGAGTTCTCTGGAGTGGGCCTAATCTGCTTTTCCCACCACGTACCAGCTGCCCTTTTCCCTACCCCCATCCAACAGCTCCCCGTCCTCTGAAACGGGGGGCTTAGCAACCAGGATGACATGTGTCACCCGATCGTCATGACCTGGTCCAGCCCAGCCACCTCATTCCAGCTCTGTGACCTCCAGCAGTCTCCTAATCTCCATGAGACTCAACATACGCTTCTGTAAAATGGAATAATAGCTTCTGTAAAATGAAATAAGGTGGGTGTTCCCTGGTGACCTAGTGGTTAGGATTCTGGGCTTTCATTGCCATGGCCCAGGTTCAGTCCCTGGCCAGGGAACTGAGATCCTGCAAGCCCTGCCGTGTGGCCAAAAAACAAAACAAAACAAACAGATAATAAGGTACCCATAGGGTAAGATTGTGTGAAGATTAAATGGATGCAGAGAGAAAAGTGCTGCACTTAGGGCCTGACCTGCAGCAGCCCGGGCAGATGGTGGTTGTGATTTTACTGCTGACGGGAACTGGAGCTGGGAGCAGCGGGGACTGCGTGGGGCGCCTCAGCAGCCCGGACCACCCCCAAGGGCCTCGGCCTCCACTGGGGTGCCCAGGGCCAAAGCTGTGGGTGTGACAGAGGCTGAGTGGTGGGGCTCCAGTTGCATTTTTTATGAAATGCTGTTTTCTAAGACTTTGGCAACAGGGCCATGGGAAGTGTAGAAGCTGACCGGAGCAGCCTCACACCGGGCACTAGGGCTGGGAGTGTGGGGATGAGAGCCAGGCCCTGGGCCTGAGGAGGGGCAGAGCCGCCGCGAGCAGGGAAAGGGGGAGAGGCGACCCCCCTCCTGCCCACCCCACCCCCACCTCCTGGGAACCTGACCCTGGAGCTCTCAAGGTCGCCACTGCTGCGCCAGCCTCAGAGGAGTTTATGGGAAGCAGTCATGGGGAACCCTGCCTGCCCCACACTGCCCCTCCCTCGCTCCCTTGACTGTTACCATGGGAGGGCGCAGCTGGGGTCCCATACTACGGGGCAGTGTTTCTGGGCCCCAGGATGACACCTTCAACCCTGAAGCCCCGAGGGAGTGGTGGGAAACCCTATACCCCGCTCCCTGGCCCCCAGTGAATGGGCTGGGAATTGGGGAGGGGGCCCCTCCTAGTTGCCTAGACAAACTGCTGAAGAAGCAGTGGGTCTGGTCACACACAAGCCTCACCCCTCCCACCCCCAGCAGGATGCTTCTCCCTCCCTGACTAGCCTCCAGTCCTGCTGGGACTCTTTTGTGATGCTCCTGTTTCTTGGAGGAGGGGACCTCAGCTCTTTCCATGTCTTCTGGTCTCCGGGGCAACGGGAAGGGATGCAAGGAAAAGCCCAAGGGCTGCCTTTCTGGGGGAGGGGAAAGCAACGCCCCCCCCCCCCCCCCCGCCCCGGGCAACCAGGCATGGTCCCAGAGCGGGAAGTTGGCTGGCCGCTGCCCCACTCTGCCAGGTGAAAGGGCACCTGGCACTGGCATGGCCTCCTCAGTCCTCTTCAGGGTTGCCCTTCCAGGTGCCCCCTTGGCCAGCCCGGGTTGGGGGTACTCACCATTCTCTGCATGTTGGCTGCAGGGGGGTGGACCCGGCTGCGCAGGCGGTTGTGCAGGGAGAGGAGCAGGAAGCTCTCCTTCTTGCTCAGGGCTGGGGCGGGAGACACGGTCAGGCCACCTGAGCGGTGGGACCTGGGCCCGGCCCCTGGCGATGGGGCGGGCGTCACCACGGCAAGACGAGAATGCAACCCTGCACTTATGGAACAAGTGATGGGACAGGACGATGGTGGGTGTGTATGGGAGGACCCGGGGCAGAGGCATGGGGGCATAGGGAGATGTGGAGAATGCAGTGGGGCTGAGACAGAGAGACAGGTGTAGGCGTAAAGGAGCCTTAGGCTGAGAGCTGGGGGTGGGGTGATAGAAGGGAATGGGGGCTTGGGGGCTAGGTGTGAAGAGGGGTCCAGCCCTTGGCTCGCAGCGGGCCCTCTGGCTGGGGCTCCTCTCAGCCACTGAGTCTCTTCTGGGGTCCCTGCTGCGGGGTCCCTGCTGCAGGGTCCCAGTGTTCTTCCTTCACCCCCAAGCCTGGGCCCACTCTCCTTCATCCTTCTGCCCCAGTCCCAGCCTCCTCCATCCATCTCCGGCCCCTGGACTGTTCGAGGGTGGCTCTTTAAATCACACCAGCCTGCCCAGGGCTCAGGCCTGGGAACTGGCTTCCAGAAGCCCCCTGGGACCCTCTGCAGAGCTCATAGCCCCTCCACTTTTTCCTCACCCCGCGGCCCCTTACCTCCAGGCACTGGAACCTGCTTCTCCTGTAGCTGGAGTGGGCGCACCTCTGCCCAGGTCATGCCAAGGAGAGCCAGGAGTACGGGCAGGAGGCCAGGCCGGTGGCCCCCCAGCCCAGGGGAAGGCTCCAGCCTCAACATGGGCCTGCTGGGTTCTCTGGGCTCTGCCCGGCTCAGCTGTCCAGCTCGCTTCCCAGACTGGATGGAGCTATTCACAATCTCTAAGAGTCAGGCTGGGCTGGCAGACAAAAGGGGGAGGCTGGTGAGTAATCGGTGAGTCCAAACAGCCTCCCTTCCTTGGCGCTGGCATGAAAGGAGACAGACAGCTCCAGTCCCGGGACTCCCTCCCTCCCTCCCTCCTCCGGCTGCTGGCCTGGTCAGCCCACCCGCCCGCCCGCGGACAGCCAACCGACCAACCCACCGAGTGGTTCGCAGCGACCCCGTGGCCCCTGCTAATCATTGCAGGATTATCAGAGCCCTCGGGGAGCCCTCGGAGACCCTGCTGATTGGCCCGCAGACATTCCAGGGCTGCAGATTAACGAATAATGGCTGTGCCCACGCTGGAACAGTGTCCTCCAGGCCCATTGGCAGCTTCTCCTCCCAGCCCCAGGCCCAGGGAGGCTGCGGCCATGTGCCCTGCGGGTGGGCAAGAACTGGGCAAGACCCCAGGGGAGTTCTTTCCTTTCTTGGGAAGCCCCGTCCCAACCCCCAGCCATGAATTAAACATAGGCGGATGGTAACCGCACACCAGTCAAGCGCCACCGGTGGGTGGGGGCACTGGGGCAGTGGGTTTGTAGGGGAGTGGGCAGGGGCTGCCCCAGGGGGAGGAAATGGGTGCCTTAGGACAGTCTGTCTGGGTCGCGTGCGGGGCTGGGTCCCAGCCCTGCTGCCCCCCCAGGCCCACCCACGTGACTGCAGGCCAGGAGAGGGCAAAAGTGAGAAGAGAGCACGTGATGCCCTTGGCTGACTTGAGTCCTGCTGGGAACAAGTCGGCCTCCAGGCAAACAGGCAGGAGGGCAGCCAGTTGCCATGATGCTCCAGGGCCTGGCTGCAGCCAGCGCAGTCCCACTGGAATAAGCTGAAGAAGATCTGCACCATGGCCCACATTTCCTAAAAAATAAAATTTGTCCCACAGGCCACAGCCAAATGCCCACATTCCCCTCAGGGCAGATCAGAGGTTATTCAGCCATCCCAAATGACAGCCCTGAAAGCCAGGTACTTCTTCCTTCTGGAGTTTGAGTGACCCCTGACCCCTGGGCCAGCACTCTCTCAGAACCAGGTGTCAGTTCCCTGGAAGCTCTGCTGAGAGGCAAGTGGGCTTGGCTTTTGAGGGGGAAACACGGATGGAACGTGGATACCTTTGTGGATGTTGGGGAGTGGAGACAGGGCCAGGCACAAGGACCCCTAAGCCAGTCTGGGGTTGGGGATCCCCCTGTAATACCCAGGGCCTGAGGAGTTTCTTCTCCCTCAAACGGATGACCAGACAGCCTCAAATTCACCCTGTCTGGGTCCCAGCAGTGCTTAATAAAACGGAGTTTACAAAGCAGCTTCGAATATGTGAATTCAGTTAATTGTTGCAACAACCCCGGGCAATAGAAGATGAGGAGCCCTTGTTTTAGATGCGGAAGCTGGGCTCAGCGTGCCTGAGGGACTTGCCCCAGGTCACCCGGCAGGCACATGGTGCATCCCAGCTAATCCGGGGGCTCTGTCTTCACATTCATTCCCAGACCCTGGTGCAGATCTGCTTTAGTTCACATCACGGCCCTTTGAATTCAATTCCCACAGCCCTGCTCTGCACCAGGTAACAAAAGACCCAATTCCTGCTCCTGGGCTTTGAAGATAAATGTGGCTAGTTTTCCTGTAGTACAATGCTGGGCACATGACACAGGTGGGAGGAAAATATATTTTGGGGCCTGGGGTGGAACAACTTTTGAGCGGCCCTGGCTCACCGTAAGAGGAGGCCGGGGCGAGCCCGGCTTTCAGGAGCCAGAAGAGGAGAAGCTGAGCAGAGAAAATACCAGACCAGACATCTGAGGGCCTAGCTTCTATCTGAGGTGCTGTCTGTGACCCTGGAATTGTCACTTCCACCCTGGGTCTCAGTGTCCAATTGTGTAAAGCAGGGGTGACAATCTCGCTGGACTCCCTAACTAGGGCATTGCACTTTGGTGTATGTAATATTTCCTCCTGGGTCCAAACTTTTTACAGGAACCTGCTGAGTGGTTGTAGTGGGGTTTGAGAATGGGCATCCAATTTCTTGCAAGACAAATTTCCCCAATAAGCAACTTCTATTCTGATTTCTATCACCATAGGTTAGTTTTATTTGTTCTGAATTTCATATAAACAGACTCATAGAATATACACGCTTTGAGGCCTGGTCTCCTTTGCTCCATGAAATGTCTGTGAGATTCATCCATGTTGTTGTTTAGTATTAGTAGGTTGTTTTTGCTTTTGTCATTGTTGTTGCTGTAATTGATGGTAGTGTTTCATTGTATTTTCATTCTCCTACAGATGGTTATTTGGCTTGTTTTAAGCTTTTGTTTATTATGAATAAAGTTGCTATAAACATGATTGAACAATTTTAAATTTTCGTTTAATAAACATGTATAAAAGAAAGAGAAGACAAAATTACCCAAATCCTGAAGGAAAGAGGGAACATCATCACAACTGATCCTACAGAAATCAGAAGGGTTGTAAGGGAATATTAAGAGCAACTTTATGTCAACAAAATAGACAACATAAGAACAATGGACAAATTCCTAGAAAGACAAATTATCAAAAGTGACTCAAGAAGAAATAGAAAATCTAAAAAAAAAAAGAAGAAGAAATAGAAAATCTAAGTAGATCTATCACAACAAAAGAAACTGAATGAAAAAGACTTCCCACAAAGAAAAGCTTAAGTGCAAATGGCTTCACTGGTGAATTCTGTCAATATTTAAGGGAGAAGTAATACCAAACATACATAAACATTTTCAGAAAGCAGAAGAGGAGGAGGATTTTCCAACTCATCTTACAAGATCAGTATTATCCTGCTACCAAAGCCAGACAAATATAGCTCAAGAAAAGAAAACTATAGATCAATATCACTCATGAATACAGACACAAAAATCCTCAGTGAGGGACTTCCCTGGTGGTTCAGTGGTTAAGAATCCACCTTCCAATGCAAGGGACGTGGGTTCGATCCCTGGTCAGGGAGCTAAGATCCCACGTGCCGCAGGGCAACTAAGCCTGCATGCCACAACTACTGAGCCCGCATGCCACAACTACTGAGCCCGCATGCCACAACTAGAGAGAAGCCTGTGCACCACTACAAAAGATCACGTGTGCTGCAACTAAGACCCGATGCAGCCAAAAATAAATATTTAAACAAATAAGCAAAAAATAAATTTAAAGAAATCCTCAATGAAATATTATAAAAACGAATCTAGCACCATAAAAAATGATTAACACCATGACCAGGTAGGATTTATTCTAGGAATGCAAGGTTGGTTTAGCATGTAAAAGTCAATGTAATGCACTGTATTAATAGAACAAAGGACAAAACCCATATGATCCTCTCAAAGACACAGAAAGAGCATTTGATAAAATCCCAAACCTATTCCATATGATGATTCTCAACAAACAGAAACAAATAGAAAGGAAATTCCTCATCCTGTTAAAGGGTCCCTGTTATGGACTAATACAATCTGCATCCCCCCAAATTCGTATGTTGAAATACTAATCCCAGTACCTCAGAATGTAACTACATTTGGATATAGTTTCTTTGGTTTTTTTTTTTTTTTTTCTGTTTTTTTTTTTGCTGCATTGGGTCTTTGTTGCTGAGCACGGGCTTTCTCTAGTTGGGGTGAATGGGGGCTTCTCTTGTTGCAGAGCACGGGCTCTAGGTGTGTGAGCTTCAGTAGTTGTGGCACGTGGGCTTCAGTAGTTGTGGCACGCAGGCTTAGTTGCTCTGCGGCATGTGGGATCTTCCTGGACCAAGAATCGAACCCATGACCCCTGCGTTGGCAGGCGGATTCTTAACCACTGCTCCACCAGGGAAGTCCTGGACATAGACCCGTGCTCTTATAAAAAGAGGAGGTTAGGATACACATACACACAGAGGGAAGACCATGTAAAGACACAGAAGATGGCCATCTGTAAGTCTAGGAGAGACCCTCAAAATAAACCAACCCTCTTGACACCTTGATCTTGGCTTTCTAGCCTCCAGAATGTGAGTAAATAAATTTCTGTCGTTTAAGCCACTCAGTCTGTGGTACCTTGTTATGGCAACCTAGCAAACACATACAGCCCCTATGGAAACCCTACAGCTAACATTGTACTTAGTGGTGAAAGACTAAATGCTTTCCCCACTAAGATCGGAAACAAGGCAAGGATGTCTACTCTCACCACTTCCATTCAACACTGTACTGCTGAATGTGCAATTAGTGCAATAAGGCAAGAAAAACAAATTAAAGTCATCTAGATTGGAAAGGAAGAAGTAAAACAGTCTTTATTTGCAAATGATATGATCCTGTATTTAGAAAATCCTAAGCAATGTTTAAAAAAAAAAACCTACTAGAACAAAGGTCTCAGGATACAAAATAAATATACAAAAATCAAGTGTATTTGTGTAAACTAGCAATAAACAATCCAAAAATGAAATTGAGAAATATTTCCTTTCACAATGGCATAAAAAAGCACAAGACCTAAGTGCATAAGACTATAAAACATTGCTGAGAGAAATGGAAAAATATCTAAATAGATGGAGAGACATTTCATATTTATGGATTAGAAGACTCAATATTGTTAAGATGCCAGTTATTCCCAGATTCATCTACTGATTCAATGCAATTCCTATCAAAATCCCACAACCTTTTTTTTAAAAAAAATATTTATTTATTTTTGGCTGCGTTGGGTCTTCATTGCTGCACGTGGGCTTTATCTAATTGTGGTGAGCGGGGGCTACTCTTTGTTGCAGTGCGTGGGCTTCTCATTGCGGTGGCTTCTCTTGTTGTGGAGCATGGGCTCTAGGCGCGCGGGCTTCAGTAGTTGTGGCTCGCGGGCTTAGTTGCTCCGCAGCATGTGGGATTTTCCCGGACCAGGGCTCAAACCCATCCTGCATTGGCAGGCGGATTCTTAACCACTGCACCACCAGGGAAGCCCGCCTTTTTTTTTTTTTTTTTTTTTTAAAGAAAGTGAGAACTGGATCCTAAAATGTATGTGGAAAGGCAAAGGAATTGGAATAACCAAAACAAATCTGAAAAAGGATAAGATGGGAGAACTTATACTACCTGATTTCAAAACTTGCTATGAAACTATAATAAACACAACTATGTGGTATGGATAAAAGATAGATATATAGATAAAGGGAAGAGAATGGACACTCCAGAAATAGTTAAATTTATGGTTAATTGGTTTTTTAAAACTTTTGTTGGAGTATAGTTGATTTATAATATTGTGTTCAATTTCAGATGTACAGCAAAGTTATTTGGTTACACATATACATATATCCATTCTTTTTCATATTCTTTTCTCATATAGGTTATCACAGAATATTGAATAGAGTTCCCTGTGCTATACTATAGGTCCTTGTTGGTTATCTGTCTTATATATAGTAGTGTGTGCATGTTAATCCCAAGCTCCTGATTTATGCATCCCCCAACATTTCATCTTTGGTAACCATAAGTTTGTTTCGATATCGTAAGTCTGTTTCTGTTTTGTAAATAAGTTCATTTGTATCATTTTTTAAAAATTAGATCCCATATATGAGTGATATCATATGATATTTGTCTCTGTCTGACTTACTTCACTTAGTACGGTATCTCTAGGTCCATCCATGTTGCTGCAAATGGCATTATTTTGTTATCTTTTGTTCTTTATATATATATATATACACACACACACACACACACACAATGGAATATATATACCATGAAATATATGCCAATGGATGCCAGTGGAATATATATACATCTTCTTTATCCATTCATCTGTCGATGGACACTTAGGTTGCTTCCATGTCTTGGCTACTGTAAATAGTGCTGCAATGACCATTGTGGTACATGGCTCTTTTTGAATTATGGTTTTCTCTGGATATGTGCCCAGGAGTAGGATTGCTGGATCATATGGTAGTTCTATTTTTAGTTTTTTAAGAAACCTCCAGACTGTTCTCCATAGTGGCTGTATCAATTTACTTTCCCACCAACAGTGTAGGAGGGTTCCCTTTTCTCCACACCTTCTCCAGCATTTATTGTTTGTAGATTTTTTGATGATGGCCATTCTGACCGGTGTGAGGTGATACCTCATTGTAGTTTTGATTTGCATTTCTCTGATAATTAGCGATGCTGAGCATCTCTTCATGTGCTTTTTGGCCATCTGTATGTCTTCTTTGGAGAAATATCTATTTAGATCTTCTGCCCATTTTTTGATTGGGTTGTTTGTTTTTTTGACATAGAGCTGCATGTTTGTATATTTTGTATATATGCATTTGTATATATTTGGAGATTAATTCCTTGTTGGTTGCTTCATTTGCAAATATACATTTTCTCCTATGGTTAATTGATTTTTGACAAAGATGCCAAGACAATTCAGTGGGGGAAAGGATGATCTTTTTAACAAGTGGTGCTGGGACAGTTGGATATGCTAAATCATGAGATTACACAGCTACTTCACATCATACACAAAATGAATTTCAAGTGGGTCATAGACCTGAGTATAAGAGCTAGAACTATAAAACATCTAGAGAAAAAATTGGAGAAAATCTTTGTGACCTTGGGTTAGGCAAAGAATTCTTAGTTATAATACCCAAAACACAACTCATAAAATGAAAAATTGTTGAAATGGATTTCATAAAAATTTAAAACTTTTGGCTTTGAGAAGTCACCATTATGAAAATGAAAAGACAAGCCACATAGAATATTTACAAATCATATGTCTGATAAAGGATTTATATGCAGTACACAAAGAACTCTCACAGTTAAACAAAGAGAAGACAAACAACCAATTAAAAATTGGGCAAAGATTTTAATAGACGTTTCACAAAAAAGATATATGAATGGAGACCAAGCACATGAAAAGATGCTAAACATCATTAGTCACTAAGGAAATGAAAATTAAAACCACAGTGAGGTACCACCACATATCCAGTAGATTGACTACAGTCCAAAAGACTGATGATACCAAGTTTTAATGAGATGTGGTCGAATTGGAACCTGCATGTATTGCTAGTGTAAATTTTACAGCCACTTTGGAAAACAGTTTGGCAGTTTCTTAAAAAGTTAAATATATACTTATCCCCAAACCCAGAAATTCCACTTCTAGTTATCTGCCCAAGAGAAATAGACACACATGTCCACACAAAGACTTATACACAAATGATCATAGCATCATTCGTAATAGCTCAAAGCTGGAAAAACCCAGATTTCCATCAAAAAGGTGAGCTGATAAACTGTGGTATATCTATATAATAGAATATCATTCATCAATAAAAGGGAACAAACTTTCCCCCCAGCTTTATTGACATATAATTATCATATAAAGGAACAAATTTTGACACATGTCACAACATGGAGGAACTTCAAATGCCTTTAGCTAAGTGAATGAAGTCAGACACAAAAGATGATATATTGTATGAGTCCATTTATAGGAAATTTCTAGAAAGGGACATCTCTAGAGGAGAAAGGTCAGTGATTGGGGATGAAGATGGGAGTAGGGACTGACTATAAATATTTATGAGAGAACTTTTGGGGATGATAAAAGTATTCTAAACCTGGATTGTGGTGAAGGTTGTACAGATGTATAAATTGACAAAAAGTCATTCAAATGTACATATACAGTGGGTGAATTTCACAGAAGATAAATTATATCCTAATAAAGCTGTTTAAAAAGCAAACAAACAGTAGGAAACACTTACCAAATCGTTTTATGAGTCCAGCCTTACACTGATACGAAAACCAGACAAAGATATTACAAGAAAAGTATGTAGGGTGAAGTGGACTAATGTCCACAATTTACTTTGAAATGCACCAAAACCAGGTTAAATTAGTGAATTGATATCGGGATGAATAGATGAATAAAGATCTGATAAAGGATGTTTAGAAAAATGGTAGAATCTAGCATTAAGTATTTTTATATTCATTGTAAAATGCTTTTAACTTTACAGTACATTTGAAATCTTTAAAAATAAAATGCAAAAAAGGAAATGAATTCATATGGCTCAGCTGAGAATAATTTTTATAAAGACAAAAAATGTAAATAATATGGATTTAATCCAAAAGGAAAATAAAAACAAAGCTTATAAAATTGGTGGCAAGTGGAAGGAACGAGTGTGTGTATACAACGTGGGAGCTAAATCATCTTCCAAGTCAGCAGAGAATATCTGAAAACTGGAAAACCAATAAAATAGCAGGATAAGCATGAATTAAGAAAAAAAGAGTTAATCACCAGAAGAAAGACCTGTAAGAGTCAGACGATTACCCCTGGGGATTGAGAATCACTTGTAGTATTACTTGACTTAAAATTTGTGTTGGTATTACTTTGATGAAAGTCAAAATTAAACTTAAAAATCAGTCATAAAAAGCTGATACTTAAGTCATAAGGAAAGTAATAAGCAGGTCCTATGTGAGTCAGCAGCCCAAGACCTTTGCCTGGTTGGGTTGCATGGTTGAGCTGGAGACCAGAGTCACCCAAGGCTGGTTCCCTGAGGTCAGGACTGCTCCTTCGTGGAGGGTTCCTGGCTGCTGAGGGTGCTGGACTGGCCCCGAGCCCTCTCGAGTCTCCAGAACCTGCCCCTGCCTCAGGTGGTGCAGTGGGGTTAGAGGTTGCAGGAGCCTGGAGGTGGCATCCCCACCTGCCTCTCTTGTTCTCTGTTCTTAGCTCCTGACTGGCTGGGCATCTGCAGGTGGAGATGTTGGAGGGCTGCCTGGAGGAGGAAAGCATGGCCTGGCTAGGCAAAGAGAATTTTACATGTGGGATGGGGTGTGTCACCAGGTCATATGGAGAGAGTCTGTGCCTAACCTTTAATGAGAAGGGTATGTGGACCAGACATTTAGAAAGCATTTGGAGGAGGAAAGGTGGAGCCCAGAACAAGCAAGCGTGTTGTAGGCCCAGAGCTCTGGCACTGAGCGCGAGTGGAGAGGAGAGTGGGATCCTGCTTTTTCAGGCCCAAGTCCTCCGTGCTTGTTGCCACTGGTGTGTCTTCCTCCCGTGATTCTGCTGAGCTTCGGTTTAAAAAGCTGCCAGGATAAGGGGAATGAGTCACAAGTGGGGGCCCTCTGCTTGGGTGAGACTCTGGCCAGGCTCCCCTGAATCCACACTCTCCTCTGTGGCCAAGGGTCCTGGCTGCCTTTGCTCCTCAAGGAGCAAGGCCAGCAGGGGCTTGTGGCAAGGGGCTGAGAGACAGGACACAAGTTTCCTGGGAGGCTGCTGTGATGTTCCAACCTAGAGCCTGTGGGAACAGAGGTTGGGTGTCCAAACTGGTCACCCAGGGGAGGAGGTGTAGCCAGCAGAGGGGGGCCAGCTGGTCCAAGTGGGAATGAAGCACAAACGTCTAGCGCTACTCAGACCCCCGGAAAAGGTGGAAAGCACAGAGGCTAAGTCAGCCAAGATCACCGGAGGCCAGAGTAGAGCTGCTCACAGGTCATCCACACACATGCATCCCTGGGCCTGGAAAGAGCTCACTCAGCTCAGACAAGCCCACTGGATTCCCAGGCTGCCTCCTGAGTGAGTGAGTCTCCACCAAGCCCAAGTAGCTCGTAAATAAGTCATAATGAGCGCAAAGCATCAGCCCCAGGGGCACCTGGGGACTCCCGCCCAGCTCCCGCCACAAGCGTCAGGCTCACAGGCCTGGGCACAGGTCTCTGCTCTTCAGCTGCGTGTCACCAGCCTCCGTGGTCATTCAGTTTGGCTCATCACCCACACCTCCCACAGTCTGGAGTCTCAGGTGCCAGGCCGTGCAGCTCACTTTGCAAGAATAATAATAAAAGTAGCTGTTGTGTAAAATTTTCCACAAATTTTGGGCCAAGTATTTTATACGCATTATTTGAGTCTGCAAAAACAAAAACCAAAACGTATAATTGCCCGTTTTACAAGCAAGTAATCGGAGGCTGTGATGATTAATTTTATGTATCAACCTGGCTAGGATATGGCGACCAGTTGTTTGGTCAAACACCAGTCTAGATATTGTTGTAAAGGTATTTTCTGGATGTGAATAACAGTAAAATCAGTAGGCTTTCAGGAAAGCAGATTACCCTCCATAATGTGGCGGGGCCTCATCCGTTCAGTTGAAGGTCTTAAGAGAAAAGACAGAGATCCTGTGGAGGAAGAAGGAATTGGGCCTCCACACTGCCTACAAACTCAAGACCCCCAACATCAGCTGTTCCCTGGGTCTCCAGCCTGCCCGCCTGCCCTGTGCATTTCAGACCTGACAGCCCCACAATCCCATGAGTCACTTCGGGATAAATCTCTCCTTCTACATATATACACATCTTACTGGTTCTCTCTGTCTCTCTTTTTGCCTATTAAAAAAAATTTTTTTTTTAATTATTTATTTTATATTTGGCTGTGTTGGTCTTCGTTGCTGTGTGCAGGCTTCTCACTGTGGTGGCTTCTCTTGTTGCGGAGCATGGGCTCTAGGCACCCGGGCTTCAGTAATTGTGGCACGTGGGCTCAGTAGTTGTGGCTTGTGGGCTCTAGAGCGCTGGCTCAGTAGTTGGGGCGCACGGGCTTAGCTGCCCCGCGGCATGTGGAATCTTCCCAGACCAGGGCTCGAACCCGTGAACCCTGCATTGGCAGGAGGATTCTTAACCACTGTGCCACCAGGGAAGCCCTTTTTGACTATTTTTGAAATTTCAGGTAAATAAACATATATCAGCATGTATTCTTTGGGGTTTTGTTAGACATAACAATATTATGTCCACGAGACTTACCCATGTAGTTAGGTTTGGCAGTAGTTCTTTTCCATTGCCGTGAATATACCACAACTTATGCATCCATTCTACTTAAGTGAAAGACCTGTTAATTAACAAGACATGTCTTCTGCCCTGTTCTGCCTTTCCTCCTCTGCCATCCAGCAAACAGGACAGGATCACCACAGTCAACATTCCCATTGGGAAAAGGAGAAGATGGGACGCACACAGCACTCTTTGTTTCAGAGTAATTTTGAAATCTTGGGGTGCAAATGTTACAAGAGCCCTCTATTCTCCAGGTGGAAAATATTCTATGGTTAGATTTTCATTCTGGCTTTGGGGAGCAGGCCCCTAGCACATTGTTTTCTGTAGCTCCTTACTCTGTCCTCTGGGCTCTTCATTCTACCCCCTTCCTTTTCCTCCTTGGCCACATCTGAATAGGCCACATCTCTGAGGGCTAAGCAGTTTTCTCATCCTGCTTTGATCCCAGAGAAGATTGGGGGCCCAAGTTGGTTTCAAGCTCAAACAGTCACTGCCAATGTTTGTCCAAGGTGATATTCCTTGGCAGTAAAACTTTTTCAAATACATAGCGTTTTTTTTTTAATAAGTTTATTTATTTTATGTTATTTTTTAATTTTTGGCTGCGTTGAGTCTTCATTGCTGCATGCAGGCTTTCTCTAGTTGCGGTGAGCGGGGGCTACTCTTTGTTGTGGTGCATGGGCTTCTCATTGCAGTGGCTTCTCGTCACAGAGCATGGGCTCTAGGCATGCAGGCTTCAGTAGTTGTGGCATGCGGGCTCAGTAGTTGTGGCTAGCGGGCTCTAGAGCGCAGGCTCAGTAGTTGTGGTGCACGGGCTTAGTTGCTCCGCGGCATGTGGGATCTTCCCGGACAAGGGCTCAAACCCATGTCCCCTGCATTGTCAGGCGGATTCTTAACCACTGCGCCACGAGGGAAGTCCCAGTTTTTTGTTTTTCTTTTCCATTATGGTTTATTACAGGATATTGAATATAGTTCCCTGTGTTATACAGTAGGACCTTGTTGTTTATCCATTCTACATATAATAGTTTGCATCTGCTAATACCAAACTTCCAATCCTTCCCTCCCCCACCCCACCTCCCCCTTGGCAACACAAGTCTGTTCTCTATGTTTGTGAGTCTGTTTCTGTTTCATAAATAAGTTCATTTGTGTCATATTTTAGATTCCACATGTAAGTGATATCATATGGTATTTGTCTTTCTCTTTCTGACTTACTTCACTTAGTATGATAATCTCTAGGTCCATCCATGTTGCTGCAAATGGCATTATTTCATTCTTTTTTATGGCTGAGTAGTATTCCATTGTATATACATACACCACATCTTTATCCATTCATCTGTCAATGGACATTTAGGTTACTTCCATGTCTTAGCTATTGTAAATAGTGCTGCTACGAATGTTGGGGTGCATTTATCTTTTAGAATTCGAGTTTTGTCTCGATATATGCCCAGGAATGGGATTGTGGGATCATATGGCGACTCTGTTTTTCTGAGGAACCACCATACTGTTTTCCATAGTGGCTGCACCAATTTACATTTCCACCAACAGTGTAGGAAGGTCCCTTTTCTCCACACCCTTTTCAACATTTATCATTTGTAGACTTTTTGATGATGGCCATTCTGACTGGTGTGAGATGATACCTCACTGTAGTTTTGATTTGCTTTTCTCTAATAATTAGCAATGTTGAGCATCTTTTCTTGTGCCTATTGGCTATCTGGATGTCTTCTTTGAAGAAATGTCTATTTAGGTCTTCTGCCCATTTTTTTGTTTGTCTTTTTGTTATTGAGTTGTATGAGCTGTTTGTATATTTTGGAAATTAAGCTCTGTGGGTTGCATTGTTTGCAAATGTTTTCTCACAGTCTGTAGGTTGTCTTTTCATTTTGTTTATGGTTTCCTTTGCTGTGCAAAAGTTTATAAGTTTGATTAGGTCCCATTTGTTTAGTTTTGCTTTTATTTCTGTTGCCTTGCGATACGGACCTAAAAAACATTGCTACGATTATGTCAGAGAATATCTTGCCTATGTGGTCTTCTAGGAGTTTTACAGTGCCATGTCTTATGTTTAAGTCTTTAAGCCATTTTGAGTTTATTTTTGTGTATGGTGTGAGGGAGTGTTCTAACTTCATTGATTTACATGTGGTTGTCCAGCTTTCCTAGCACCACTTGCTGAAGAGACTGTCTATTCTCCATTGTATATTCTTGCCTCCTTTGTCAAAGATTAATTGACTGTAGGTGTGTGGATTTATTTCTGGGCTCTCTTTTCTGTTCCATTGATCCATATGTCTGTTTTTGTGCCAATACTATGCTGTTTTAATTGCTATAGCTTTGTAGTATTGTCTGAAGTCTGGGAGGGTTATGCCTCCTCCTTTGTTCTTTTTCCTCAGAATTGCTTTGGCAATTCTGGGTCTTTTATGTTTCCATGTAAATTTTAGGATTATTTATTCTAGTTCTGTGAAAAATGTCATGGGTAATTTAATAGGGATTGCATTAAATCTGTAGATTGCTTTGGGTAGTATGCCATTTTAATAATATTAATTCTTCCCATCCAAGAGGATGGGCTATCTTTCCATTTCTTTAAATCATCTTCAGTTTCATCAATTTTTTTTTTTTTTTGCGGTACGCGGGCCTCTCACTGTTGTGGCCTCTCCCGTTGTGGAGCACAGGCTCCGGACGTGCAGGCTCAGAGACCATGGCTCACGGGTCCAGCCGCTCCATGGCATGTGGGATCTTCCCGGACCGGGGCACGAACCCGTGTCCCCTGCATTGGCAGGAGGACTGTCAACCACTGTGCCACCAGGGAAGCCCCTATCAATATTTTTATAGTTTTCAGCACATAAGTCTTTCACTTCCTCGTTCAGGTTTATTCCTAAGTATTTTTATTTTTCTGATGCAATTTTATTTATTTTTAAATTTATTTTATTTTATCTTTATCTGTGCTGCATTGCTTGTGAGATCCTAGTTCCCCTACCAAGGATCGAACCTGGGCCCTCAGCAGTGAAAGTGCAGAGTCCTAACCACTGGATTGCCAGGGAATTCCCTTGATGCAATTTTAAAAGGGATTTTCCTTTTTTACTTTCCTTTTCTCATATTTCATTATTAATGTAAAGAAATGCGACAGGTTTCTGTATTTTAATCTTGTATCCTTTTACCTTGCTGAGCTCGTTTATCAGTTCTAGTAGTTTTTGTTTGGAGTCTTTAGGGTTTTCTATGTATAGCATCATGTCATCTGCATATCATGACAGTTTTACCTCTTCCAACTTGGATACCTTTTATTTCTTTTACTTGTCTGATTGCTATGGCTAGGACTTCCAATACTGTATTTAATAGAAGTAGTGAGAGTTTTTATCATGAATGGATATTGAATTTTATCAAATGCTTTTTTGCATCCATTGAGATGATCATGTGGCTTTTGTGCTTTCTTTTGTTGATGTGGTGTATCACATTGATTGATTTGTGTATGTTGAACCATCCTTGTGAGACATTTTGCCCAAGTGAAAGTATTAACTGGTTACTATCATAATCAATTTTTAAAAATTAATTTTATTTATTTATTTTTGGCTGCATTAGGTCTTCGCTGCTGTGCGTGGGCTTTCTCTAGTTGCGGCAAGCAGGGGCTACTCTTCATTGTGGCTCGTGGGCTTCTCATTGCGGTGGCTTCACTTGTTGCAGAGCACGGGCCCTAGGCACGCGGGCTAAGTAGTTATGGCTCATGGGCTCTAGAGCGCAGGCTCAGTAGTTGTGGCGCACGGGCTTAGTTGCTTCGCAGCATGTGGCATCTTCCTGGACCAGCGTTCGAACCCGTGTCCCCTGCATTGGCAGGTGGATTCCTACCACTGCACCACCAGGGAAGCCCTATCATAATCAATTTGAAAATTGATTTAAATCAATTTAAAAATTGCTCTTTCTCTTTAGATTTAGTCTTTGTTGGTGACTGCTACAGAGGTCCCAGAAAGGTAACCACCTCCCTGGGTGGCTACCTGGGTCATACACTAAGGAAGAGGCAGTGCTGGCCAGCTCTAAAGTTGTACTCTTAACCAACCACCACAACAACCCTTTCAGCTTGGACTCTGAGAGGCTCCAGTCAAATGATGCCGCAGATCCAAGTGTCTGAGGGTCCCTAACTCTACAGAGCCTCTCATGTGAAAGACAGCAGAGGGATGGGCACACCCCTCTTTGGGAGGCTACACCAAAGGAGCCTCATTCGCTCCTGTGTCACAGGGACCATGCTGGGTTATCAGTTATCATCTCTCCGGGGAGATATTAGTCTGACTTGGGTTTCTAACTAATCGCCACAGTGTGTCCTCCATATGAGGGGCTTTCTGAACCCAGGAAACCCCATTTCATAGGCCACAGCGCCACCTAATGCTGGTTTATATGAACAAAGAGAGTGACTGAATCATGCTGATCTGAGACCACTCCAGCATTAGCCCCATTTTACAGTTTGGCAAACAGAGGTTCTTTAAGAACCAGCTCAAGTCCTGCCTCATCCACAAAGCTTTACACAACTACTGTTTCTCCTCCATACTCTTCAAGAGTTGGCACCCAGTGGATTCCGGATACAAGGGGAGTTCCTGGAAAGCTATTTAGAAGAACAGATGTGTCTCTCAGCCTTGCTGATTCCAGTTCCTGTGGAGGATATGGGTTTAGATTCCCCAGGTGATTCTAATGCACCACCACTGTCTCTACCACATGTCTTAGCACTGACTTGAATAGTTCACTACTTCATAGAGACTTAGATGTAGGCCTGGTTTTTATTATCTGCAACTTGAGAACGTGCTTCTCTAGGCCTCACTTTCCTCACAGGTCAAGCAGGGATACTCTGCTCTAATTCACACAGTTGTGGTGAAGTTTCAACAAGGCAAGGCAGTTAGGGCACAGGAGCCATTTATAAAATTACTCTGTCTTATAGGGACTCTGAAATAGCACCCTGCACCCTGCACAGCACTGAGTCCATAGCAGGTGTTTTACTGCAAAACTGCACCATGATTTGTGGGTGCAGGTTGGTGTGGTGAGCGCACTGGCTGCTTCTCTCAGACAGTGAGCATTTTCCCCACAGGTGTGAAAAAGAGTGTAGGCACAGCCCTGGTTTCCACACAGACATGGGCTCACAGGTACGTGGGGGATACGCCCTGTGCCAGGTTCTTACCATGAAGTCAGTGTAAGGCTGGATGTCAAGTCCAGCGACAGCGATAGTAACTTCAGGGGGAGGAATGGGGTTTCTCCCCCAGCCATGCTGCCACTGCATGGAGAGTAATACTTGTAAACGTTTGTGTCGTCGCTATGTCAGTTCTCAAATTCTCTTTTACAGTTCGGTAACAGAACCATGGTTTTATGTGCAATGTTTATCCCATCACCCAGCAGGATGCCCCGCCACAAGAGGCCATCCATTGAACGAAATCGGCTTGTATGGTGAGATGGGCTTGAATCCAAAGAATGGGAACTAGCGAGTTGGCCCAACACGCAGGGGAGGCTGTACCATTAGATCGCTATCCACTCAAAGAATATGTACTTTGTGCCATGCTCTAAGTGCTGAGAACATGGCCCTGCACGAGATTTAGGTTCTGTCATCACAGGGCAGAGCTTGCAACTAGTGGGAAAGGCAGTCAACAAACACTGATCTACTTCAGTGCCAAGTTCTATAAAGGAAAGAAAACAGGGCGATGTGATAGTAAGCAAGGTGATGGGGAGCTTCTCTGAAGACGGAGTGAATGATTCCTCTTCCTCTGGTCCAGACACGCGGAGAAGGCTCAAAGAGTAAGGTCCGGCCCGGAGCTCAGGTCTTCTTATCCTGCCTCCGAGGTCTGCCCGGGCCAACAGACAGGATTTCCCATCTGCTCTGCTAGCGATTCGCCCAAGAAGACCCGGGCGACTTCCAAAAAACAAAGCGGCTGTCAGTCCAAGAATCTTCTTTACGCCCTGACTAGTGTGTTTGGGCGGTGGACCTCGTGGGACCAGGCCTGGGGACTCGCATAGAAGGAAGAGAGAACCCCCGCCCTCCCCACACTGCAGCGGGGCTGCCGCCATCATGGCGATCCCGGCTGCACCTGGACAATTTAACAGGGCCCGAGGCTAGAGTCCTAAAGCGGCCCTGAAACACCAGGCCTGCAGCTCACCGCCATCTTGGCAGAGGCGCTTCCCCGCTACACACACCCAGGGGCGGGGCCTCGCGAGACCCAAACAGGCCCCACGTGTCAGGGGCGGAGCCCTACCGTGACGTCACGGCGCGCGTCGGATGGAGGGAGGACTAGAGCTGGCAAACCCTAGCTGGCTTCTCGCGTTACGGGAACGTTTTCCTCCCTCCTGTCCCGACCCCTTCCCTGTCCTTGTCCCACCTTCCGGCCCCCGGGAACCCTGGCAACGGTTGTGGCTGCTGCCCCGCTTCAGGCGGGGTGTTGCTGAGCGCGGAGCCCGAGGGCGCCCGTGAGGTAAGGAGAAGCTGCGGAGCCGCTCTGGCGTCCCCGTCCACGCGGACCTTGGCGGCCCGGGACCCTCAGCGCCCCCCCTTTCCTCTGTGGTCTCGGTCTGGGGGCTTCGGCGTCCCTCGTTTCCCGTCGGTTCTGCCTGGCCCTCGGAAGGCGCTTCCCGGCGCCGGGACGTCGCCCGCTCTCCCTCAGCCTCTCTGCGGCGGTGGCGTCTCGCGGACCCGTGCCCGGCTGCCCGGGGCCAGCGCACCGGCTCTGGCAGGCGCCTGCAGCCCAGCCCGGATGCCCAGGGCGGCCGGGGTAACCTCGCTCCTGAGGCCCGCCTCGGGCAGGCAGCCCCCACCCCCACCTCCCAGCGTGGGTCGGGCTTGCCCAGCTGGGTCGTCTCTGCAGGCGTAATTGTTTTCCCGCGTGGCAACGTGCGGTCCGCTTGTGGTTAACTAACTAGTAAAAGTACTGCAGAGTCAGCGGTGAGGTTAGGTGGAAACGTCCATGCCGGGGCGGTGAGCTCTCTTCCCAACGTTTGACCCTTTGGGCCTGATGTGTATGACACCGAGATTTGATTCAGGCATCTTCACGTCCGTTTCGCCCGTGCTGGGGGGCGGCGAGGTAGCCGGGCTGAAGGGGACACGTTCCTAGGGCTAGAGATTTGTGTTAAGTTCTCAAACTTGGCTGATCACCTGGTGCACTTGTTGAAAAATATAGCACCCTGGACCGCAGGATCAGAATCTCCAGAGAGGGAGCCTGTGTGTGTTTTAAAATGTGTCCCAGGTGGCTCTCATTTGGAGGCAGATGTGGGAAATGTTGTGTTAATCCGTCTCTTCTCACCCAGTCTCCCTTGTGACCAGCAGCCAATTTGTACAAGGTGTTGTGACCATGCAGAGGAACAGCTCAGAAGGAGTTGGAGCTGTTCTCTTGCTCTTGTTGGTGTAAGCAGATCTGAGCATAACCAGCGTCAGTATTGAGATTGTTTAGCAGGAATTCTTCTCCTTAGCAGAAATTAAACACGTAATTTACTTTCAACCAGGTGTGTGTTTTACTTTGTTGTCTTTGACATCTTCCGTTTCTTCTCTACTGGCTTTATCTCCTCTGATCTCACTCCTTTGCTATCGCTGCCAAACCTACTGGAATAGACTCTGATGCCATTGTTTCCTATACTGTTTTTTGTTTGTTTGTTTGTTTTTTGGTGTTCTTTTTTGGATGCGTCCTCGGCATGTGGGATCTTAGTTCCCTGACCAGGGATCGAACCTGCGCCCCCTGTAGTGGAAGCGTGGAGTCTTATCCACTGCGCCACCAGGGAGGTCCCTAGAATCTTCATTTCAGAGATGTGCTCAGGCCTCTGTGTGAAGGCTGTGGGGCGTGGGGAGAATGGTGTGCAGATTAGAGGCGGAAAGCCCAGTTGGGAACCTTTTGCAGTAAACAGAGAGGATGGCGGGCTGTGCTCAGTTCAGGGCAGTGGAGATGGAGAGTAGATCCACTGGAGGGAGATTTACGATGTAGGGTTGTTGGTTAGGTCTTGATGATTGACTGGAGAGAGGAGATGAGAGAAAGGGAGGAATGTGGGATGACACCCAGGATTCTAGTGTATGGTGTTCCTGGGGGACACAGGAAGTGGAGCAGAGTTGGAGATTGGGGAAGATGGCTTTACCTTTTGGATGTGCTCAGTTTGACCTGTGGGAGTCCAAGTGGAGGTGGCCCTTCTTCCACTAGACGTGCGGGTCTAAGGCTCAGGAGTGCCATGGGTTAGGCCATCAGTCATGGCAGGAAAGGGAATCACCCTGAACAGTGGTGGATGGGGAAGCGAAGCTGGCCTCAGGGAGCCCTGGGGGACGTCAACACAGAGGGAAGGGCAGAGGAGAGAGGCCAGTGATCGGGGCAGAAGGTGCCACAGAAAACAAGGAAAGAGTGTGTGGATAGGAGGGAGAGCCCAGAAAGTGCCCTTGAAAAGGAGCAACATTTGCGTTCCTGGTAAGAGGAGTGCAGTGGCCTGGTGGGGCAGAAGCCTGACCACTTTTGGTTCAGAAGAGAGTAGGACGGGAAATAAAAAAGACAAGTTGTGAAATACATGTGAGGAAACTTTTGCTTAAAAAGTCCACAGGCCAACTATGCCACCACCAAGGTAATAAAAGAAGGACTTAAGGGCTTCCCTGGTGGTGCAGTGGTTGAGAGTCCGCCTTCTGTACTACTTCAGTCATAACAAATGTTGGTCCTTTGAATATGTATTTGAGCTTAGAAATAGCCAAGTGTGGTGAGTGAAGTAGAAGATCATGCTGATCACACAGGTTTTTATTTTCAAATTTGGTACTTATAAAAATTAAGCGAGGGGGCTTCCCTGGTGGCACAGTGGTTGAGAGTCCGCCTGCAGATGCAGGGGACACGGGTTCGTGCCCCTGTCCGGGAAGATCCCACATGCCACGGAGCGGCTGGGCCCGTGAGCCATGGCCGCTGAGCCTGCGCGTCCAGAGCCTGTTCTCCGCAACGGGAGAGGCCACAACAGTGAGAGGCCCGCGTACCGCAAAAAAAAAAAAAAAAAAAAAAGAAGGACTTAAGACAAAGGTGGTGGCAAACATGAGGGCAGCTCATTGCTGCAATAATAACATTCTGGGAAAATATAATTGATACTGGTATTGGTGACCTTTGAGTGGAGGGAAATCTTCCTTCTGTTTTTGATGTTTCGCAAAGACCATCATTTTATAATTTAGAATTTTAAAAATTAAAAATTGCTAATTGAGTGTTTTGGAGCTTTGTTTTATTTCTGAAATCGCCTGGGCGGGGGGAGGGGGTACTTGAGCACATCTAAATGCCGAGGAGAAGGAGGTAAATGTGAGGGTATGTGAAAGAGGGAGGACAGCTGATGGAGCTCGGTTCAGGGGAAGGGGGCAGGAAGGGGGATGCAGGCCCTTGTAAGGGACTAATTTCTGACCCTGTGAAGGAAGGCAGGGATGGTTTGCTGATGCAGGGAGGTATACAGGTGGCGTTTTGGGGAACAAGATGAGACAGGTTATCTGCTTCGATGAAGGAAGAGAGGAGGTGGTGTTAAAGGTTGGGAGAAGAGCCATGTTATGGGTTCAGAACCCGGATGTAGAGAGAGCTGTGCCTGTGGCTTAATAGGAAGTAGCCCGGAGCCAAGTAGGGGTGCCTGCTAACTTAAGGCACAAAGGAACAGGGTCTTTCCCAAGTGTGACTGAGTGGTAATGGTTCCGAAGCAAGGAGGATGCCAACAGTGCCTCTTGATGGTGAGGTCAGTGCAACAGGGCTGGCTGTGTGACAGCGACAGTTCCCTCAGGAGAGCTGCATTTCCATTAAGACAGAGGGTGGAGAGAACATTCGTGAAGTGTTACCAACCAGGGATCGTGGCCTCCTTAATCAATAGAAATTGATAAGAGGCCAGACAGAGAATTCAGGCAGGGCTTTATTGGGCTCCTGCTGCAGCAGGCGGGAGTGAAAACAAGTAACAGTTTCCCTTGATTGCTCCGAGGCCGGCAGCGAGCTGGTTCCTTATGTGGGGTGAGGGCAGGGGCGGGTCCAGGAGTCAGGCCAGAGGGGTGGCTTGGGTGGTCTGCCCCCCGCTCTGGTGGTGGTGAGTGCAGGGGGCATGCACAGGACC
This sequence comes from Leucopleurus acutus, assembly GCF_964270905.1. NCBI lineage: Eukaryota > Metazoa > Chordata > Mammalia > Artiodactyla > Delphinidae > Leucopleurus > Leucopleurus acutus. The sequence goes on along the minus strand of NC_139162.1, from coordinate 13,233,174 downwards.
CTGCTTCTGCTCCTGACCCCTGCTTTTGCTACCAGCTCTTCAGAAGTGGCAGTTGGCTTTGTTTTTGGTCTTTTTGTATCTTGTCTATAATTTCCCCCAGCTGTGCATGCATGCATATAGTTATTTTTAGTCCCTTATAGTTTCTTTGTATTTTGTTTGTATTTCATTTGTTCAGGTGTAAGCACTGCAGCAAAGGGTCCCAGGTCCTAGTCTGTCCCATTATCCCCTGAGGGATTCTACACCTTTTATTCTTAAGGGGTAAAGGGCCAAGGGTCTCATCTTCTGGAACTTCTTCCTGCCAGACAGGGGCTGCAGACCCTAGCTTACCCTAGAGGTGTAGAAGTGCCTCTCTGACTGTTCCAAGGACCTGTAGGGACCTGGGCCACCCTCTGCTGGAATGGGTTGAATTCCTTGAGCCATCATGAGTCTTACTTGAAACTCTTAGAGCCTAGAAGACACAAACTTGCCCAGAAGGCTAAACAAACAAGGGCCAAAAAGAAGAACACCAGTAGCCACTAAAGGGCCTAGAAAGGGAAGGAACCAGCGTAACTTTAGGAGGGCTTCCTTAACTGTTGACCAGGCAGTGGAGGCGATATTGCCGCTTCTAAAATTATGAAGCCAGTCTGCCTGGGCATATATTTCCTTAATGTTAACTTCCACCTGTCCTATCACACTAATTCAGGTGCAGTAGGAAGTATTATCGCACAGACTCCACCTTGTTCTTCCAGAAGGTTATCAAGAGCTAGACGACTGTCAAGAACTAAATTCGCCAAAGAAACGAGAGGTCTTAAGTCCCATTAAGGCTTGTCTTGTCTGTTCCATCATATAACCAAGCTGTCTGATCTCAGTGTTGCTTCATGATAGGTAAAGCCTCCCCATGGAGCTGCCAGTCCTGTGGCCAGCTCTGCCCTTGCTAAGATCATTCCTAGGGGACTTCCCTGGTGGTCCAGTGGTTAAGACTCTGTGCTTCCAATGCAGGGGGCCTGGGTTCGATCCCTGGTCAGGGAACTAGATCCCACACGCGTGCCGCAACTAAAAGATCCTGCGTTTCGCAACTAAAGATCCTGTGTGCCGCAAATAAGACTCCGCGTAGCCAAACAAACAAACATATATAGAGAAAAAAGATCATTCCTAGTGCTTTCTGGGTTTGGTGGTGAGCCTGACTGGTTCTGTTACAGATAAAAATCCCTCTTAACCCTGTAGTGCTTATAGCACACTGTCCTATGAAGTGAACATTGTCAGTGCATTTATACGCTATGGCTTGGTTGGAAAAGACAGGGTCTGTCGATAATTGCGTAACATATGATGGTTTGGGTGTCCGCAGAGGAAAACAAACCCTTCCGGGGGTGCAGACCTGAATGTCTGTCTCACAGCTGTTAAGACCGGATAGCCCTTGAAGGACATAACTGTTGTTAGTACTTAAACAGTTAGGGGACAGCAGACTATTATGTTGATGATTAAGCATATAAAGCTCTACAGCATTTCTAACAAGATGTTCACGTATGATCCGCTGAGTACAATAGCAAGAATGGCAAACAGGAGTCCAACCCACTACATCATTTTACTTATCTGTCGATGGTGCCTGTCTTTTGAATAGGTATCTCAGACCTTCCACTGGCTTACAGGTGTATTGCTCTTCTGTTGTAACCTGCGGGGTTTCTGGAGGTAAAAGCTTTAGTCTGGAAAAATGTACCCAACTAGATATCCCTTGCACTTTGACAGCAGTGGGAGTGGTTGAGATTACTTTATAGGGGCCCTTCCATTTTGGCAATAGTTGGTCTTCGGGGGACCCCTTTCCAGGTTTTAAGAAGAACTTGGTCCCTGGGATTTGTGAAGGAGCAGCTCCTTCCTCTGTATTTTTAGTGGGAGCTTGCAGTGCCTTGTGGGTATAGTTCAGGATTGTCTTTTGAACTTGTCCTAGATTAATAATGTATCTCAGGGCCTGGTTCACTTCTTCATCCAGTAGAATGTCAGTAGTAAGAAAAGGTCTCCCATAGGTCCTTTTATTGTTTTACTTGTTTATTTTTTAGGGAGTTTTTTCTTGTTAATTTATTTTTGGCTGCATTGGGTCTTCGTTGCTGCGCACGGGCTTTCTCTAAGTTGCGGCAAGCGGGGGCTAGCTACTCTGTTGTGGTGCGCGGGCTTCTCATTGCAATGGCTTCTCTTGTTGCGGAGCACGGGCTCTTAGGTGCACAGGCTTCAGCAGTTGTGGCAGGCGGGCTCAGTAGTTGTGGTGCACGGGCTTAGTTGCTCTGCGGCATATGGATCTTCCCAGACCAGTGCTCAAACCCGTGTCCCCTGCATTGGTAGGCAGATTCTTAACCACTGCGCCACCAGGGAAGTCCTGAAGACATTTTTTAGAAAGCAGAATTGTGTTAATACAGTCTTTTATTCAATTTTAACATAATTTTATTTATTGAATAGTTAAGACAGTCACATTCCAAATTCAAAATATATGAAAGGGTCTATAATGAAGAGTTTTCCTCTTTCTACTTGGACTTAATTTCTGGGAAATTTCAATCTTTTAAAAGTGGAGAGAATGTATAAAGAACCCATGTACCCACCAGCCAGCTTCAGTCTGGCTTCATCTATTGCCACTGTTCCACTGGATTATTCCCTGGTGTTGGCCTTATTTTAAAACAAGCTGAGACTCTGTCTTATGCAGTAAAAGGCAAGGATTTCCTAAGTTGAAATTGCTGCAAATCTCCTTGGGGGCCATTTAAGAGCTCTTTTACTACCACTGATCACTTTAAGATTTTATTTTGGGGCCACATATAGTATTTGCTTTTCCAGAGCTCCTTTCCTTTCTAAAGAGTATCTTTTTTCTCCATCTTTATGCCAAGAACTCCGTAGGAATGCCCCATACTTCCCCAAGGCTTCTGCTTCTGATAGATGGCCCAGTTGGCTCATCTTAGAAAACCTCCACAAGACGTTTTCCGAAAGGAGAGGGAATAGAAAAGTGTAAGGGGTAGGGAGTTTTGAATCCCCTAAAGCTGACGACTGTGTTTGGGTCTGTTTTTGTTGCTCAGAGCCCCTGTTGAGTTCCCTGCTGCGTAGGATGCCAGAACTGGAGACTGTGGAGATCATGAAGTTGGTGAATTGCCCCGAGACCTTCACGCCGGACATGAGGTGCATCATGGGCGAGTCCCCTTCAGTGCGGGGCTACTTCGTCCTGGCGGGAATGAACTCTGCTGGCCTTTCGTTTGGTGGAGGAGCTGGAAGGTAAGTCTTTCGCACTCAGGTTCGGCTTGCGAGGCTTCTTCCTTTCTGGAATTACTTCTGGTTCATAGGGTTTGTGATATACCTAATCCAGTATGTTCATAATAAGAGGAAGACACATGTCATGAGAGAGTTGTCCCCTTCAAAGTACTTGCCATGGAGGCACTCCCCGTGTTCCAGACACGTCATTGTACAGAATGTTTTTGGAACTCCTCTTTTGGAGTTAGCCTTGGAGCCAGTGGGATGTTTTTTTGGAACTACTTCAGTCATAACAAATGTTGCTCATTCATGAAACTGGAAATAGAAAGAGCAGGTTTGGACGATAAGATGATGAAATTTTTGTTAGACATGTTAGCCTACCTATGGATTCCCAGATGTGGTGAGTCACAGAACAGTTGGGTAAAGAGAATAGAAGTCCAGTGACTAAATTTCTGGATGGAAGCTAAGTATAGTAAAGGATCACTGGCTGCTTCTGTTTTTCTCTTCTACTGCTGTAAGCAAGAATACACTCACAGCTCGTTTTCTACACAGACACGGGCTCATGTTACGTAACATCCTACAGAAAGACCCGAATGAACTTTTTGGCCAACCCAATACTTGAGTGATGAGTCAAGTACCAGGTTCTTACTACTAAGTCAAGTGTAAGGCAGGATGTCAAGTCCAGTGACAGTGATAGAGACTTCAGGAGGAGGAATGGGGCTTTTCCCCCACAGCCATGCTGCCCATTGCATGGAGGGAAGGGATCTTATTTACCTGTTTTCAAGTTCTCTTGTACACTTTGGGAACAGGTACAAATGGTTTTATGTACAACGTTTATTCTTAGTGATGGCAAAAACATATCTGGTTACCACAGATGCAGGACATTTCTCAGGCAGACACAGCAAGAGTAGTGAAAATGTCCATTTATTCATTTACAAACTTAGTAACATAAAATTGAAATCTGACTTGATAGAAATACAGTGCACAACGTTAATACCACATTCGCAGAGGGCAGAAATGCTCTGTCACCCTGTGTGCCTGTCATCACCAGGGCTCGTGAGAAACATCCCATTTACTAAAGTGCCTCGCACGTCTTCAGGACCACATGCTGATGCTACACATGGGATAGAAAAGGGCTGAGTTGAACTGCACGTTTACAAATGCAAAGAACGAGTTGTAGCCTTTACAGTAATTACAATGGCATTTTCTTATATCCCAAGAGTTGACCAGAGAGTAAAGTGTTAGCTGTGCTGCTGGAAGACCCTTCACTGAAATGAGCTGCAGAAGCTTTCAACCCTACACCCATCTGTTGAAGGTACTTTTTTCCGTCTCCACCCACCATGTGACACTCTGGAGTGTAAGGCACTAGAACCTGGCTTGGAGGAGGAAAGAGGTGCCCCAAGCTCCAGTTCTTGGTGTGCAAAGGAAATCCTGGCATAGATCCATAGAAACAGATGCTAAAAGTATCCTCTCCACTTCTTAAAATTTCTGTCCTTGAGAGACAGAAAAATGAGAAGGTAGAAAGTCTGCAAAGGATGAAAATAGGTGTATCTAAATATCATGAGAAAAATGGCCCATGAAGAAACGTGTAATTCCCCAAGGGTTCTGCTCAGAGAAGTCACGAATCATACACAAGGAACTCTGGTGTTTAATGGATAAAGAGAAGGCAAAGACATACAAAAATACTCAGTCCTTTTGAAAAATAGTGTATTTGTCATGGTAAGGGACTGCATATGCCAGCCCCGTGATGACAGTGAAGGAGCCTTACAACTAACGGAGCACCTTAATGTGGAGGGCGGTGGCGGTGGGTGTGGGGAGCAGCTCTGATACGTGGCTCCCTAGCTCCCTCACGACTCACTGCAGGACGCGGCTACTGCCTGTTATTTCATCTGCCGTCTCTTCCACTCAACTGTGCTGCTCCTGAGTCCATGTGCCTGCACATGACATGTGCCAGATGAAAATTCCTTACTCGTGAGAAACTTTTCTCTACCTCCTGTTGATAAAATGCTGCTTATATCAAAGTTTGTGAGGGATGGGGGGGGGTGTGTACAGAAAGAAAATGAACACAGTAGGTTATACTTCAGGATTGAGCACTGTTGACCAAATCTCTATCTTAGATACTAAAGATACTTAGATCCTTGCTGCCTACACTGGCCAAGAGGCAACAAAGATATAAAAAGGAACTTGTAATGCCTGAAAGCCAGCCAATGCAGTTGTTTTACAGAGGCAGAAATCAAGGCGGAGGGGTCATCCCTCCAGTGAAGCAAAATCACTTTAGGAAGCTCCTATCATTCCTGCCACATACATGGTGGCAGTGGGGAGGGGTTAATGTCGCAAATGCATGCAAAGGCAGGATAAAGGAGAAAGCTGAAGAGTTAGTTTCACGTTGAGTTACTTTCTTGGAAACAACAGCCTAGGAAAGAAGAGATACAGCTAAAACTCTGTACAAGGACGTAGAATCCAGGGACAGCACACCTCCTGATGAGAATCAAACAAGTGACTTGGTGCAGAAATGGGAACTTTGGGGCCAAAGTTGAGACTGGGGTTAATCACTGGGCTAAATGGCATCTCTTGCATTTGGGGGTACAGGGACTTCTCAGAAAAGCACTAGAATGGAGTGGGAACTGTTCAGTTTTCTCTCCTGGAGCTTGTCCTGTCCATGCAGTGCTACGTGACCAAAACACAAGTTAAAGGACATCACATTGTGCTATCCAAGCAGGTAGGTCTTGTCTGTCCCTTTTTGCTCTAAAAACTTTCTGAATTAGAGCTTTTATCACAGACAAGAAATCTTCAATGTCAGTCACATGACCATGGGATTTACATGTGGCACAAGTAGCTAGGGGCTTATCTCAAGAGAGGAGAAGGCTCACAGGAGACTTGCAACCTTGATTCTCCATCTGTTTGAAGCCAACACACTTTGTGTTTCTAGGTGCAAAATGATTCTTCAATTGCATATGCTGAGAAGATTGTGGAGCCCCTCTCCCAAGACAGCACAAGTGGTGATAACATCATTTCAGAGAGAAGAAAAAAGTACCAACCACCTAAAACGAGTCCAGCTACTCCTTGAACAATCCCTGCAACCTCCAGGGAGAGGTGAGTTGTCACAGAAAGCAAACACATGCGGTCCCAGTGCCCATCGGGGATGACACAGAAATGAAGATGTTTTGATTGTCAGCTATGCTTGAGGCAGGAAAGAGTCACCCCATTCCCTTTAGGACCAAATAGAGAAACCTACCAGATTCATATTGCCTATATTTGAATGAACCAAAGGAGACTTGAAAGATGAATTGTAAAGTGCTGGAAGATAAATATGTAAGTTTCAGGGTACTCAATAAACAAGTGATTTCCCCCCAGAATCTTAACATCTTGTCAGTCTTAGAAGTGTGACCCCTATTTATGGACAAGATGTGATTTATGCATAAATCTAGATTTTCTTTTGGATTCAGTCCCAAATAACTTTCCATTTATAAAGACTTTGCAGTGGTGTGCATGGGATACCTTTAGTTCTACATCTGTTTCCATCTTCTTGGGTCAGTCGGCTCCCTGCTGGTAACACCTGCATTGTCCGGTGCCAGTTTCCTGCTCTCCCAAGTTGTTCACTGCTCTCCAGCTGGGCAGCACCTCTCTTCTTTGCCTAGAAGCAGTATCTCTCAGCTAGTTAAATTCACATTTGCACCAAAATACCAAGGCCCCCCGACAGAATTCTAATCACATACTCCCTCATTAAATCAATGAAGACCTCGTAAGAAGGTGGACAGTAAAGTCAGTGATCAAGTGGGTAAACAGAAATCCCAGAGAAATGCCAGAGCAGGCAGACACCTGAGAAGTGTAAGCTGCTCTAATAAAATGAAAGGATTGTCTGTAATATACTTACAGACCTATCAGAACTAATGCATGCAAGATACCAAGATAACAAAGGCTATGGTTAATTAAAATCTCTAGCAGCCATTTGTTTGCAAGGGGAAATTAAGTGTGGGGATGGATACCACAGTCTGTGCGATCCAAGTTCCACCCTTAGAAAATAGAGACACTGCTTAAAAGTGCGCAGGGCGCTCTTACCCCAAGTTACCTTCTATTCCAGAAAATGTGGAGAGATGTCTGGAAAAAGAAGACGGAAAGCAGACCTTGGGCTCAGGTAACATACGCTCTCCACACTGGGAACTCTCAAGGGACCCAAGTGGGTCATCTCTGTGTGGATCTGTGTCTGTTGTGCGGGGGAAGCAACCCTGGGGTCCCAGTAGCTCTCTTCAACTCAGTGTGCCCACAAGGTTTAGTTACTCAGCCAGGATGCTTGTCCTGTCTCCCCCGTCCTAAGGGAGAGAGCGTGCACTGAGCCAGTGGGCCTCCTGTGGAAGGGACACATGAGGCTGAACTGAAAGTCACATGTGCTCGGAGAAGAGGAACATCAAGGTGGGGTGACTGAACTGTGAGTAGCTGAAAGAAAAGCAGCACTGTTTCATAGAAAACTCAGCATCGCTGGAGCTTAGTTTGAGGTTAGACCCTTTCAGCTAGGAAAAGCAACACTAAAGGCAACATGGTCTTTCCCTTTCAAACACTGTGGCTTATTTGTTTAGTCGGTTAAATAAACCACAACCCCCCTCATAATAGAGATTAGCAAGAGATGAAGAAAATTATAGGCAGGTGGCCCTAGCCCAACAGTCTGATAACTGGGTCACAGTCTGATAACTGGGTCAGTAGGGAGGCCCAGGATGAACTAATCTGTGCTAAACCCCAGGTAACGCCCACATGATGCCTCTCATCAGCGAGGTAGATGGTCATCCTCCTGCTAGAGGTATCAGGGTGCCGACCCACAGCACAAAGGGATGGGAGAAGGACCTGCCTGGCTAAAAGGCATAAGCTATTCCACACGGCTGTATCACACAGACAGCAGCTAGCCAGAATTCACAGGTTACTCGAGAAAATTTAGCCCCACAGAGAGGGACTCTTACCCTGAGGCCTGCACACCACAAGCCTCCCTTGCTTCAAGACCCAGCATTAAGTGAGGCTGTCACTGTAACCCACTTCCACAAGTGGAGTCTGCCTCTGTCCTGCCTTCCTGTCCCCACAGGAACCTGAGATGGGGGGAGGGATGACCAGCCCAGAGTGAGTATCAGGAGATGGGAAACTGCAGAAGGAGGAAGGAGAAGATGGAGGGACAAGAGAGGGTGCAAAGGAAAAGTTTTAAACGCTTAGAATTATATCAAGGGAAAAAAAAATTATGTCAAGGAGATAAGAGGTGGGAGGCAAAGGTTAAATCAAGAAGAGAGATGGGATCAGGAAGAGGAGCTCGTAAGATGACTAGAAGGTGGGAAGGTGGCGGGACTGCCTGGCATTACTTCCCGTGCAAGTCACTGAGCTCCACGTCATCCTTTCGGCGCTTATGGGTGAAGAGGGAGGTGACCGGGTAGAGCTTGGCCTTGGCCTGGAACCGGTGTCCTGCGATGTCAATCTCATATTCTCCCCGGTTGATGAAATCTGCTGTCACCACCTGCTCTTCTCCGGTGTCCTCGGAAAAATTGTGCACGAAGCCCAGGCACACGTGGCGCTCCAGGGTGTAACCATATGCGCTGCTGGTGGTCTTGCCCACGTACTGCCCGTTTCGGTAAATGGGCTCCCCCCACCAAGGCCAGAGGTCCAGGTCTGTGTCGTGGTCGTCCAGGATGAACATAGTGAAGCGTTTGTACACCCCGTTCTGCTTCTGCTGCAGCAGGGCATCTCGCCCAATGAAATCCATCCCCTAGGAAAGAGCACAGAGACAGCATCACTGCTTGGGACCCAGTGTCACTGCAGTGGGCTGCCCACTCCCCACCACACCCCTGCAAGCTCTGGAGAACGTGTGCTTCCCCCATGCGGAAAACTGCATTCACAGTACGAAAGACACCTGCAGAGAATTCTTGTAACAACACAGGTAAGCATCACTCTCTTTTCTATTTTATAAACACATTTCAATCACAAGACCACACAGAACAAAAATGGGAAGAAAAATCAACACTTGAAAATGCTTGCTAGAATTATTGTAGAAAAACAATGTTTTTATATAATCTCAACCAGCAGTCCATGCATATATATCCGTATTCTATGCATAAATATTTACATATGCATATGTCCAAAAAAGAGCAGGATAAAATAAACTCTTAATGCGTGTCGCTGAAAAAATAGTCTTTATGTTTTTCCCTATTTTCCAAATCGAGTATTCTTTACTTTTATATCAGAGAAAAATACTTACCTAATTGCTCAAAAAGAACATCAGAGATCTACTATACTGATATGGAACGACTGTTAAGATATTTTAAGTGAAAAAGGCAAGGTGCAATATACCAAGTATACAGTATCCAACCACCAAGGTTAAGAACGTGGTGAGGGGAAATTACTCATCTGTTTGCACTGCATGGAAGCTCTCTACAAGGAGAGGCAGGACACTGCTGCTTCTGGCAGTGGGACTGGGTGGGCTCAGAGGTGGGAAAGAGCCTTTTCATCCTCTTGAATGGTGATTACGAATAAATTAGGCAGTTGAATGTAAAGTGACTCATTTGTACATGTGGCATATTAATGAATTACCACAATCAACTCAGAAAAACTGCCCAGAAAGCACTCAGTCTAAAAGAGAACAAAGTGCCCCAAACAAGTGTTGTCTATTTATGATGTTTCCATATTAAGTGTTTTATCCCATAGATACATTTGGAGGTCTCAACACCTATACACTTTTTTGCTCCCACCTCAGCTCTTCCTGTTCTCATGCAGGCTCCCTGCTCAGGAAGCTGAGGGCAGAGTGGAGTGTGCACAGGTACAATACCTTGTCTAGCTTCACCCGAGACTCTCGTCCGCATTCCAGGGGTGTGGTGAGGGTGTTTAAATCCTGACCCCAGAAGGCAAAAAACTTTTCAATTCGGAGACTACGAAGAGCATAATACCCAGCATTCCGGATTCCATATTTCTGTCCAACACTCATCACTTCGTTGTATACGTGCAGGGCGTACTAGAGGGAGAGACAAAAGGTCAGTAACCAGCAGACCTTCAGAATTAAACACGGAATCTGTCTGGCAGTGCCTGACAGCTGACACTGTTACCTGGACAAGGGAGAAGGTTGTCTACAATCCTCAGGAACCAAAGTGCTGCAGCCCAGGCTTAAGCTCCACGAAAGCAGCACCTTTATCTTTTTACTTCTCTAAAATGTCTAGGATCTCAGTATATAGCACTTATTAAATAATAACTCACAGAAGCTCTCTTACCACTCAGTAAACGACCAGTCTCGTAACTGCCTCTCCAACAGCCATGCATCCTCCACTGGCTTTGGCTTTGTTTTTTTGCGCCAGTTCCCTGAACTTGGTCCTTCCCTTATGCAATGGCCTATGCTGTGAAACTAGAGTTACACGTAACTCTAGACATGCACGCACAACTCTGATTTGTCACACTGATTATGGCGTATCTTAAGAGACCTAGAGTGAGTCACAGAGGACCCCAAAAATCAGAGCTCTCCTACCCGTGTCCCACAATATCCAGTCTCTCATGTTGTTTTGTTCTTGGTTCCAGACACGTTTAAGTATCACATAACTTAAATGAACAGAAGTTTTCCAAATTGAAAGCAAATACTCAAATACTCTGTTAAGTCGAAAGCCCAACAACAAACTACACTGTTTACTTTAAAAACTGTAAAAGTAAAACAGAAAACAAGACAGAGGAATGAGGAAGACAGATACTGTATAACCTCACTTATATGTGGAATCTTAAAAAAAAAAACAACTATTAAACAACAATAAACCAAAATAGCAACTAAACTCATAGACCAAGAGATCAATTTGTGGTTACAGTTGGGGATTGGAGGAAGATGGTCAAAAGGTACAAACTTCCAGTTATAAGGTAAGTACTAGGGATATAATGCACAACATGATGACTAGGTGACACTGCTGTGTGATAACATGAAAATTAAGAGTAAATCCTGAGAGTTCTTCTCATCACAAGGAAAAAAAAATTTTTTTCTTTTTATTGTGTCTATATGAGATGATGGATGCTAGTGACTTAACACTGTGGTAATCATTTCACAGTCTATGTAAGTCAATCCATTATCCTGTCCACCTTAATCTTATACAATGATGTATGTAAATTACATCTCAATAAAACGGGGGAAAAGTCAAAAACAAAAATCTGCTTCATTGGTATCGCAATTCTTTATCCTGGCAATGTATGTTGCTCTATAAACTGCACTACTGCAGCCGAACAGGCACTGACTAAGAAGACTGCTGTGATCAAGGCAACTTTAGATGTGGAAAAGGGAGTCTGAGCTATTGGGTACAACACAGCCTGTGGTATGTGTGTAAGTGAAACACTGCAAATAGCAAAGGTGGGTGGAGGAGACCATTGGAGACTGGCTGGGAAACGAGAGTAAGAATGAGCTGTATCTCGGGCGGGTTCAGTGTCTCAAGCTGAATGCTCCGTACTTGAATTAAGAAGACAAAGGTTTAAAGCAGGTGAGTAGTCTTGGGCTAGAGAAGAGCAAAGCGAAAAGTGGGTCCCCACTACTTACTCATTTTCTCACCAGATGCCAGGGATTGAGTGTGAACAAACCAATCTGCTATCTGCCACCATGCTTTGGAAGGCAGCTCCTCAGAGACAAGTATAAGCTTCTTGACAAAAGCCAGCTTGAAAAGAACCCAAGCAGTGCACAGATTACCTCTTGGACTCACAGAAAACCATAAAAATGGGACCAGCCCACGAAAATTGGGTAGAAAACAGGGCTTCTCCCTCCTGATGGGCTTGGCTGATTAATGACCCAGGAGCAAGTGGTAACACCTGAATGACCATATGGCACTTCAGTACAGGCAAAACATATCAGCTACATGCATACTAACTCTTCTCAAACCATGAATAATCCCTTCACCTTAATATTGTTATAATACTCTTGAGTGTGGAAAAGCAGATAAAATTTCATGGGCTGGTAAATCCGTGCTTCATTTAATAATTAAAAGGAAACCTAACACCATGAGTAGTATGACTATGTCAAGAACATGACGAGGTTGAAGATTACTGCTACTTGTCACAACTGGACAAGGGAAAGAAAATGCAGGAATAAAAATTGTTAAGAAACAAAAACTATTATTGTTTGTGTATGGAAACCCTGGAAATTCCAGAAATCAACTAAAAAACAGCTATAAACAGTAAGATAGTTTAGGAGGGAAACAGGTTAAAGCATTAATATACAGGGAAAAAACCTTTCATAAATCAGAAGACACCAGAATAAAGACACCCTTCCCATTCACAATAGCAACACCACCAAAATATTCATATAAATTTAAGAAATGTATACCATCTACATGAAGAAAACTTCAAAATGCCTCTGAAGGTCACCAAAAAAAAAAAACCCCGCATAAAGAAAGGTATATTTTGATTGTAAGATTCAACACATATAAAAATGTCAATTCTTCCTAATTTACAAACGTAACAATCCAACAACTCAGGGTGTTTTTGTTTTAACTAGATGATTATAGAAGTTTATAAGGAGATCAGCTCGGTGCTTTGTGACCACCTAGACGGTTGGGACAGGGAGGGTGGGAGGGAGGAAGACGCAAGAGGGAGGAGATACGGGAACATATGTATATGTATAACTGATTCACTTTGTTATAAAGCAGAAACTAACACACCATTGTAAAGCAATTATACTCCAATGAAGATGTTAAAAAAAAAAGTTTATAAGGGAAAATAAGGAAACAGGAATTCGTCTTTTCCAGAGTTTTCCAAGCTATGAGGGAGGATAAGCATTACCAAGTATTAAAATATACAATAAAGACTCAGTAATTAAAACAATGTGATACTGGATACACAAATAGAATAAAAGTCCAGAAATAAATCTAAATATATATAGAAACTTAGTATGTGATAAAGGTAGAATCTCATATCAACTGGTCATCCATGTTAGAAAAAACAGTTTGATCCATAGCTCATAAAGTACCAAGAGACAGTGCAAAAGGTTGGAGCATTTAAATATGAAAAAACAAAACACACAAACCCATAAATAGCAACAACACAAACTATAAAAGCACCAGAAGTGGAAAAATTTTTTATCTCTGGAGTGGGGAAGCCCCTTCTATTTATTAAACTCTAGAAGCCACAAAAGATTCATCAATTCACCTACAAAAAAAATTTTTTGCAACATATGAAACATTTCCATAATAAAAAGTAAAATTTAGAAAACCCTTCTGGGACTTCCCTGCTGGCAGAGTGGTTAAGAATTCACCTGCCAGGGGACATGGGTTCCATCCCTGGTCCTGGAAGATCCCACATGCCACAGAGCAACTAAGACCGTGTGCCACAACTACTGAGCCTATGCTCTAGAGCCCGCGAGCCACAACTACTGAGCCCACATGCCACAATTACTGAAGCCTACGTGCCTAGAGCCCGTGCTCCACAACAAGAGAAGCCACCACAATGAGAAGCCCACGCACTGCAATGAAGAGTAGCCCCCGCTCACCACAAATAGAGAAAGCCTGCGCCCAGCAACAAAGACCCAACACAGCCAAAAAATACATATATAACAACCCCCCCCCCCAAAAAAACCCTTCTATGTGGCAAAAAAAAACAAATCAAGACAAATGATAAACTGGAAAAAATTTTACAACTTAATAGTAAGGACTGGCTGGCTGATTCAGAGAATGCCTAGAAATTGGGGGAAAAGACCAATAATTCAATACAAAAATGGACAAAAGATACTGCCAGGACATTCATTCATGCAACATTTATTAAGCGTTTACTATGTGCCAAGTATTTCTCTAACTGCTGGGGATACAGAAGTTAAACAAATATCCCTGCCTTTAGCAAACCTACATTTAAATGGGTAATGTGATGAACGAGATAAAGAAAATATACATTCTATGAGACAGTGGTAAGCACTCTTGAGAAAAATAAAACAGGGAAGGAGGCTAGGGAGGAGGGGGCCAGAGACTGCAACTTTAAATGGTCTCTTCAAGAAGGTGAGGTGGGACTTCCCTGGTGGCGCAGTGGTTAAGAATCCGCCTGCCAATGCAGGGGACATGGGTTCGAGCCCTGGTCCAGGAAGATCCCACATGCTGTGGAGCAACTGTGGAGCCCGTGCACCACAACTACTAAGCCTGCACTCTAGAGCCTGTCACTCTAGAACCCGTGAGCCACAACTACTGAAGCCTGCACGCCTAGAGCCCGTGCTCTGCAACAAGAGAAGCCACCATAATGAGAAGCCCGCTCACCACAATGAAGAGTAGCCCCTGCTCGCCGAAACCAGAGAAAGCCCGCGGGCAGCAATGAAGACCCAACGCAACCAAAAATAATAAACTAAAAAAATAAAAAATAAAAAGGGGGAGGTGTGGGGACCTCCCTGGTGGTCCAGTGGTTAAGACTCCGTGCTTCCACTGCAGGGGGCGTGGGTTCAATCCCTGGTTGGGGAACTAGGATCCCACAGGCCATGCAGCGTGGCCAAAATGTTTTTTTTTTTTTTTAATTAAATAGAAAAAAAGGTGAGGTGTGAATAAGACCTGAAGCATGTGTAGCTGTGAGCTTGGGAGGCTCTACAGGGGGGAGGGATATGCCAAAGAAAGGGGAAGGGCAAGTGGAAAGGCCCTGAGGCAGAAACATGTCCAGCAAGGAGAGGCAAGAAGACAGGGTGAGATGAGGAGCAGCAGTGTGGAGGAAGGTCAGCAGAGCTGTGTGCGCCCTGCAGATGGGCTTTTACTCGGAGTGAGATGGGTTTTGACAAGTAGCTTGATCTCTTGCATGGAACTGCACCCATCAGCCCAAAGTCTGACAACTCTGTGTGCTGGTACAAGCAATAAAGAAAAAGACACTCTTGTACACTGCAGAAGTTTTTATAACAGCAAAGGACTAGAAACCCTATAAATGGCTATTAGTACCAGACTGGTTAAATAAATTACGATTCAACTATATAATGGCATACTATATCGTTTTCATTAAAAAATAAAGAAAAAAGAAAAAGGAAGCTCTTTCTCTTTAGGTACTGGTAGGGAAAAATCTCTAAATTGCTAAGTAAAAAAAATCAAGATGAAGAACAGCAGTAAGCCTCCATTTGTGTTTCTAAAAAAGAGGGTTATGTATACGTCTTTGAACTTGCTTCCATATGCACAAAAATCTCTGACGTGATATAAACTAACAATTACATCACTGGTGGTGGCTGGTGGGAACTGGTCGGGTGGCACTGAATACTTTTTAGAGGTTTTTAGTTTTAGACCATGTAAATATATTACCTACACAAAAAAAGTACATAACTTAGCTAAAAACGTTAAAATCTCTTTAACGCAGCCTACCTCAGTGACCAAGGCCCGGTCAGACATGGCGCTCTAACCCTGCCAGCACCCACCCTCTAGTGGTTCTCACCTCTATAGGAATGTAAAGCATGAATCCTGGCTCTCCCGTGTGAGTCATGCTCATCACCCGGATCCCATTTGCGTAGCCCACACTCATCTCCTGTGGAAACAAAGGGAGAAGGTCATCGTGGAAACTCGTTAGGGGAAGTGGGCCCCTCCATGTTTGTTAGAGGAATGAATGCCTGAGGCAACCCCTCTCATTAGCTCTGTACCCTGTGTTGGACCCTAATGGAGATACATGTGAATGAAAATTTCTTCCTCAAGACAGTCTGTTTCCAGGCATTGGGGTCATTAGGAACAGAGCACAGCCTTTCCAATGCTCTTCTCATGAACAGCCCCAGTTCAGGAGTGCCAGCCAAGCCAGTGGAGGGAAGTGGAGGCAAAGTCTTTGAAAAGCATGAAATACTTCTTTTTACAAAGTCATGCTAAAGATTTGTTTTAGTCAGAGACGCCGGGAATGAAGACCAGGCAAATGTGTTCTCTGGCGGACCTGGCAGACAAGTCCTGGGTACCTGCCCCACAGAAGATGATGCCGGATGACCAAAGAACACCGTTCACCTGCTACCCTGGGGGAAGAGACTGGGCTTCTCATGTTCAAAACGTGTTTCCAGCAGCTCAGTTACCCAAAAGGGGCCCCTGACTCAATCACCGTTCCTGCAGTGGGAAGTGGTAAGCCCCAGACGGCCCTAAAGCAGACTGTTTCCATGAGGAGCAGGCATTGCAGCACAGTACGCTGTAGGCGCACGCATGTGGGTTACTTCCTCAAGGAGCAAAGAATGTACTGTGACAGGGTCTGCTGCCAGCTAACAGAGTTTCCTGTTGCTTTAACTGTGCCATGGAGAAAAAGGAGAGCTGTAAAATCACTTAAGAGGTGGATCCTAACTTCGGTTTGAACTTCAAAGAGCATCCCATCAGTAACGGTCCCGAAGCTGCTTGTTACAGGCTGCCAAAACATGTCTGTCTGGACCTCTCTAATCAACCACTTCCCAGAGGGTATGTTCAGTTATCATTCCTTTTATTCAGTTACAATTTGTTTCACTCAGCTCTAGTTGCCAAGTATAAGAAAGAAAATTTATAAGAAAGAAAGAAAATTAAGTAAGTTGTTTAGGGATTCACCTAAACCATTTCTTACCTGAAGGTGCCACATACACAGAAGTTACTTTGTGTATGGAAAAGAGGAAGCACTGCATGGAGAGAAGGGACCTGACCTTGACTGGCATTTTTTGGCATCCGCATCATAATACTATAACTTAAAAATTTAATCCACCTCTACAGAAATCAATAAATATATAGAACTGATATTCAGAGAAATTAGGTCTTCAAAGATATCAATGTTTATTAAACAAGAAGAACATGAAGACTGAAAAATAAATGGATTTACTCAGTCATTCTGTTTGCTTAATAAAAGTCAGAACATGCTTTGTGGGTATTAACACCATAGTGAGAACATGTAATTGCCATCTCTATAAAAGAAATATTCCCTGCTTATTTAAAAACTACAACTCTACTAGTACCCACCTTGCAAAACAGACTTGGGAAATGGTCTGGAGTCATAGGGGCATAGGACAACTCAGACAGCACATCCACAGCTCGAGGACCAATCAGATTGAGGGCTAAACGGAAAAGAACAAGAGATGTCTGGCCGCTCCAGGTGAATAGGTGAACCAATGGGAAAGGTCTGCTCTGACTTGCTCACCTATGGCCAGGTGTGGGTGGCAAGACCATGAAAATGTCCATTTGCTTAGGCAATCCTAGGGTGGACCTTGATTCTGGCAAATACACTTCTCCTGACAGGGCTGCTTAGTGCTGCTACTGACTCCTGGCATCTGACAGCCTGGCTAGTGTGTTGCCTCTTCCTGAACAAAGGAAGACAAAACTCCACAGCCTCCTTTGCAACTAGACTGGGATCATGAGGCTAGGGGATAGGAGCCCACTCCCAGGGCTGGCCAAACCACCCCCTGCACAATTCCTGTTCCCTGGGACTTCCCTGATAGTCCAGTGGCTAAGACTCCATGCTCCCAATGCAGGGGGCCCAGGTTCGATCCCTGGTCAGAGAACTAGACCCCAGATGCCGCAACCAAGAAGTCCACATGCCGCAACTAAAGATCCCATGTGCCGCAATGAAAATCCTGCATGCCTCAACTAAGACCCGGCACAGCCAAATAAAAAATATTTTAAAACAAGACAAAACAAAAACAATTCCCATTCCCCTCCTCTTCCCAGTGTGGCTACATGATGGAAAAAGCCCCAAACCCAAATCAGTACCAGGAGAGCCCTGAGGAGAGCTGCCCACCCAGCCTGGATTCTGTCACATTTACGACAGCACCTAAGCTAATTACACATCAAATACCCTTAAATGGACTAGAAAATAAGCTTGCTTCAATAAGCTGCTATAGTTTTCTAATCTGGTAGCGAGAAAGTAATCATATTTGCTACCATGATGAACTGAGGATGAGGGCCTGGTGGAGGCGAGGGGCAGGGGTCCATTGAGGGTAGGGAGGGGTTAAAGCTGGAATCAGGTGGCAGAAGAGGAGGGGTTGCTCCCTAAGAAGACTGCTGAGGAAGAGATAATAAGGAAATTAAGTTATCTACCTTAAAAAGTATTTACTCATTAAAGAAAAAATAAAAACTAAGGGGAAATTTTGAAGAAAATAATATTTAGGTAATAAATATAAAAATACTTTAATAATGAGTCACTCATTCAACAAATATTTGCACTCTGATATGCTGGCTGTAGGGGACACAGCAGTAAATAAAACACAAAGAAACTGAAGCACTAACTCATTCACACTTCACTTATAAAAACACGGGGAAGCATTAGAGATCAATTTTCTATGACCAGGAGCCTCTTCCAAGATTCTAATTCTGACACTCATTTTTGAATATCAGATATAGAGAAGGCAAATGAAGACAGATCTGGATCAACTTCGATCAGCTGGCTTTTCCTTGCTCAGCTGACTGCAGAGGGCCCCCTTACCAGTGTATTTCCAGGTGACATCCTCCAGAATCAGGTTGCTGTCTTCTGGCATGTATTTCTTAAGCCAGGCCCAACAGTGGACCTGTTGGTCGGTTGGAGAAATCATGAAGAAACTGAAAGTGAGACCCAAAAGTAATCAAAACCGGGCAGGAGAATGATCAGGAAGCAGTAAGTTCTCAGCTAGTTTCCAAGCAACGAACAGAACACTGGTGAATGATCTCTTAGCTTTTAGGGAAGGCCAACTGCACATACTTCTAGGATATACCACATAATGACAAAACAGAAGATTCTGGCTTTCTGCTAGTGCCAAGAAATTATACAGACCTACTAACATAAGATAAGGCATTTTTCCTCAATAGAGTAATTTTTCCACACCAAGTTTTACATAATCTGGTGGGTTTCTTTTTTTTTTTTTTCCTCCTGGTGCTTTTTGTGTGTGTGTGTGCTGGGCTGCTAATGAACTGGCCATGACTTTGAAATGTTTTATTGTCCTCAGTGTTATTACAGTTTCCTGGAGAGGTGAGCTGAGTGCTCAGCTCCGCCACAGCCATTAGGCGGAGGGAGCAGAGTGGCAGCCGCTCACCTGCGCTTGCTCAGCCGTGCTATGCTGCAGTCATTTTCGTACCCTCCGCCCTCGTTGAGCATGCCGGTATGCACGATGTGGCCCACGGGCACGTCAAGGTCATTGGAGAAGAGGTGTTGGAGAATTTCTAATGCCTGATCCCCGGTGGACTGTAGGGTTAGGGAACGAAGCAGAGAGAACAAACATGAAAACCTCTGGCCGGTAACGCAGCCTGACAAACAAAGTCACTTGCGGAGAAAATTCAATTAGCCGGTACTCGTGCAACAGTATTTGCAGATTTGCTCCACTGCAACGAGCTCCAGAGAAAGCTAGCTATTGATTCTAGTGTCAAATGAGCCTCTGCAAGCAGATAAAGAACCAGAAACAAAGCGCTAAAAATTCCAGAAAATGTTATAATACAGGTGAAACGCTAAAATATATCAGAGTTCTTAGTCTGCTTTGAAGTGACAGATGAAAAACAAGAGGCATTCAATAAATACGCAAGTTTCCAAATCTGTTCTTTTGGTTCCCAAATACTTACTGTTATTTCAAACTTTGTGAAAGAGGACATGTCAATGACACACACGGCCTCCTTACAGCACTTGACTTCGGACTCCACAATCTCAAACCAGTCTGGCTTGTAAAAAGTCTTGCTCTGCTCCAAGGCCAACAGGTCTACAGGACAGAGAAAACCAAAGGAAGACAGAAAAGGAGGGGACTTGTACTGGTGAGTCTCCTTGATAGATCAGTAGAGTACAGTAGGTTTTTATTATTTATTCTCCTAGGAAGACAAACTAGCTATGCACATTTAAAAACAAGGTTTACTATTCTTAAGACAAAAAAACCCCAAAAAACAAAAATGAGAACGTGCCTTCTTACCCTTGTCTGGTGGCACAAAGTACTTTGGCCTCTCAAATCCATGTTTCTCCATCCACCTGGCTCCTTGTGCATCCAGCCGGTCATACAGAGGAGATGTGCGTAACTGCCTTCCTGTCTGGAAGTCCCAGCGGGGAACCTTCAGATCGTACAGCAGAGCTAGGAGAGAGAAGAGCAGTCTATGAAAGCCCAAGGCACAGAGCTGAGCACCAATATCCATGGGCCTCTGGAGCTGCTCCTATTCAAAAAAGCATGCTTTCAGGCTGCTGTAGCCTAATTTGCCAAACAGTACCCAGTGTGACACGAATGTTCCAGAAGAAAGGATCACATTGCAAGAGCTGGTAACACCCCTCCACAGACTTATATAGCTGTGAGTCACATAACAACTCTAGATCTTTGTTTATAATTACTGTTCCAAATTAGTAGGTAGAAACAATGGCAGAAAAGTCAGAGTTCTAAACCTTGTTAAGCTCCCAGCAGAGATGAAGGTTATGTCTACACGGGACACAGGTGGTTACAAAGTGTGAAAAACTGGCACCTGATTCTTTCCAGTGCCTGTGTTGTTGGAGTCTCAGACCTGTTACACACTTTTCCTAATATTTAGCCATTTCTGAAGCAAAAGGGCACACAGCATACCTTGATTTGGTGGTTCTGAAATCTGACAGGTTGCAAAGTATTGTCCCAGTGACATTATTTACATAACAAAGGGAGGGTCAGAATTCATTTCTCCTAATGTCCAATCTGCAACAGTGAATAAGTAAAATACCCAGAAAGAGTGTGGTCTCTAGTCTCTTGCAGAGAGAAGACCGGACTTCACACCAGGCCAAACAAGAGGTACGTCAGCGTGGGGGGAGACTGGGAGATCACAGAGAAGGAAACCAAGCTGGCGTCCTTATACTGTGACAGTCTCCTCTGGGCTTTAGGTTCTACTTTCCCTTTCCCCGTTTTCTATCATGCCTGCAACTTCCAGCTCATGAGAATCAGAGGCGGCCACCAAAAGGACTGCATCATCAAGAAGCTCCAGCTCATTTACAGTTTGCACAGCTTCCAAAGTAACGATGGATGTAGAAACCTAGACTCTTAACAGTTCAACACTGTAACCAAAATAGTCACTAAATAACCTTAGCAGTTACACATACTGCTTCCAGGTCCTTTAACTCCCATGGATGTGAATTCTCTGCCCCAGACCAAAAGTGAGCACACAGGTGTGACAGGTCATCCAAAGGCCTCATTGCTAATGGAACCTCCAGCTACTAAACCAGCAGTCCGTCCTTAAACAAGAATGCTGGTCACAGCCAGTGCAGAATCTTAGTCCTGAGGATAACTATTCCCCAAACAGATATATTTGGTCAAGTCTGAAAACAGTTCCTCAGTATACAAAAATGAAATTACAATCTGATTTGGTTCAATTCCTGATTCAAAAGCTATCTCTAAAGGGCACACTGGAAAATAAAGCCAAGACAAAGTAGTAACAAGTTAAAAGCGTCCTTCAAAGTCAGAGAAGCAAAAACAAGGAGAAAGAGCAGGAATGTATGTTTGGTATTTACATGAGAAATGGTTTCCTATCTTGCTAGCATAGGATGGGTTAATGACGAGAGTCACTCAAAGGAGCCTGAAGCTTTGAGACTAACTTGGCAAATTCTCTGCCTTGGAAAGCAAACCATGATCTCAAAGACCAAGTGGGGAGTGAGAGCATTCATTCTGACACAGCAAAGTGGAAAGGAGGCAATGCTGGGAATGTTCAAGAAGCTGCTGCCAGGAGTCTGACAGGAATCACCACCTGTACGTCCTAGTCCACTTTCCTGGTCCCCGAGGTAACTAAGATACAATACACTAAAGAAAATGTTCCATAAATGTCATGTGGGCATAATGCCCCCAACACAGGCCTGAAACAGCCAAACTCAGACGCCCAACTTGAAGCAATTACTAAAGAACCAAGGAAGAATCTGCCCCTCTGGATGACAGAACCAGTCAGATGCCTGCAACGATGGGCAACGGGGATAAAGCTTCACTTACGCATGACTTCCATGACACGGTGGCGCAGGAAGGTTCGGCTGCTCTGGAGGGCTCCAAAACGCTTCAGGTCCAGTTCCCAGACACTTTCTGAGGGATAGCCATGCACCATCCACTCAGCGAGGTACCTGCGTAGATGGGGGAAGTTGCTGGGCCTCTCAGCACCGTGATACTCTCAGCGCTGTACTAGGAATCAAGCACCAACAGAATCGAAAGACTCTATCTTGTCAAGAGTGGTTGAGCAATTCTGGGCAATTTCCTTAACTTCTGGAAGAAACAAATTATATCCATCTACTGCTCTCACAAGACCACTATGAGGATATGAGCTCTAATGATAAGATTCCCTAGAAAGTATAGAGATAAGCCACATTCCATACAAATGTACTCCATATATCCAATGGGTTTTTTGTTTGTTTGTTTTTTCCTGTAAAAAGTCACCTCAGGAGGTTATACAGTTATCTGGCCATATAGCCTTTGCTCCAAACATTTTTGGTAACTTCTACTCCATAACTGTCTTCAGAGCCATTCTACAATTCACTCAAAAACACTGGTCAATTAAAAAATGTTTTTAAATTGTGGTAAAAAACACACAACGTAAAATTTACCATCTTAACCATTTACAAGTGTATACTTCAGTGGTATTAAGCACTTTCACATTATCTGTAACTATCACCACCATCCACCTCCAGAATTCTTTTCATCAAACAAACTCTATATCCACTAAGCAGCCCCTCCCTACTCCCTCCTTACCCTAGCCCCTGGCAAGCACCATTCTACATCTGTCTCTATGAATTAGACTACTGTAAGTATTCACATGGGTGGAATTATACAGTATTTGTCCTTTCAACACCGGCTTAATTTTTAATTTATTTATTTTTGGCTGTGTTGGGTCTTCCTTGCTGCGTGCAGGCTTTTCTCTAGTTGCAGTGAGTGGGGGCTACTCTTTGTTGTGGTGCACATGCTTCTCATTGCAGTGGCTTCTTGTTGCGGAGCACAGGCTCTAGGCATGCGGGCTTCAGTAGTTGTGGCACGTGGGCTCAGTAGTTGTGGCACGTGGGCTCTAGAGTGCAGGCTCAGTAGTTGTGGCGCATGGGCTTAGTTGCTCCGCGGCATGTGGCATCTTCCCGGACTAGACGCGCAGGCTCGGCGGCCATGCCTCACGGGCCTAGCCGCTCCGTGGCATGTGGGATATTCCCAGACAGGGGCACAAACCCGTGTCCCCTGCATCTGCAGGCGGACTCTCAACCACTGTGCCACCAGGGAAGCCCCCTCGCTTAATTTTTATAAGTACCAAATTTGAAAATAAAAACCTGTGTGATCAGCATGATCTTCTACTTCACTCACCACACTTGGCTATTTCCAAACTCAAATACATATTCAAAGGACCAACATTTGTTATGACTGAAGTAGTACAGAAGAACATCCCACGGGCTCCAAGGCTAACTCCAAAAGAGGAGTTCCAAAAACATTCTGTACAATGACATGTCTGGAACACGGGAAGTGCCTCCCATGGCAAATACTTTGAAGGGGACAACTCTCTCATGACATGTGTCTTCCTCTTATTTGAACATACTGGATTAGGTATTTCACAAACCCTATGAACCAGAAGTAATTCCAGAAAGGAAGAAGCCTCGCAAGCCGAACCTGAGTGCAAAAGACTTACCTTCCAGCTCCTCCACCAAACGAAAGGCCAGCAGAGTTCATTCCCGCCAGGACGAAGTAGCCCCGCACTGAAGGGGACTCGCCCATGATGCACCTCATGTCCGGGGTGAAGGTCTCGGGGCAATTCACCAACTTCATGATCTCCATAGTCTCCAGTTCTGGCATCCTACGCAGCAGGGAACTCAACAGGGGCTCTGAGCAACAAAAACAGACCCAAACACAGTCGTCAGCTTTAGGGGATTCAAAACTCCCTACCCCTTACACTCTTCTATTCCCTCTCCTTTCGGAAAATGTCTTGTGGAGGTTTTCTGAGATGAGCCAACTGGGCCATCTATCAGAAGCAGAAGCCTTGGGGAAGTATGGGGCATTCCTACAGAGTTCTTGGCATAAAGACGGAGAAATAAAGATACTCTTTAGAGGGAAAGGAGCTATGGAAGAGTAAATACTACATCTGGCTACAGAATCTCAAAGGAATCAGGACTCACGGAAAAGCTCTTAAATGACCCCCAAAGAGATGTGCAATAAAAGGCAATGTTTTCCTAAGTTGGAACAGCTGCAAAAGACAGATCCTCAACCTGTTTTAAGGTAAGTCCATCGTCAGGGAATGATCCAGGGGGACAGTGGTAAAGATGAAGCCAGACTGAAGCTGGCTGGTAGGTACATGGGATTTCTTTATATTATTCTCTTCATTTTTAAAAGTTTGAAATTTCCTAAATTTAAAGAAAAGAAATTTTAAGTCCAAGTGGAAGGAAGGACACTCTTCACTACAGACCCTTTCATATCTTTTGAATTTGGAACCATGTGACTGTATTACCTATTCGATAAATTAAAATTATTTAAAAATTGAGTAAAAGAACATATTAATGAAACTGTTTTGCTTCTTAAAATTCTCTTCAATTTTAAATGAAGTCCTATCAAAAGAAGGTTTCCTCCCAGCCTAAAATTTCAGCAATGATTTTAGGCGAATAAGTGATAAGCCAAAAGTCCCTTAAACCAAGATTTTAATTTTAGGTCCCTGAATCTGCTCACCAATAACTGTATCCTTAGATCAGACAAATTCTGTGGACTACCCTCTGTAACCACCAAAAGGGGTTGTTACAAAGATCAAATAAGGAACTACGGGTATATCTCGGTTCAGTTCTAGACCACCGCAATAAAGTGAGTATCGCAATGTAGTGAGTCACGTGAACTTTTTGGTTTCTCAGTACATATAAAAATTTTGTTCACACTATACTATAGTGTACTGTATGTACAATAGCATTATGTCTAAAAAACAATGTACATAACCAAAAACAATGTAAATTAAAAACTACTTGGCTAGATATGCAAGCAACCTAAGTGTTCATCAACAGATGGCTAAAGAAGATGTGTGTGTGTGTGTGTATATATATACACACACAATGGAATACTACTCAGCTCTTAAAAAAACTTTTACCATTTGCAATAACATGGATGGACTTGAAGGGTATTATGCTTAGTGAAATGAGTCAGAGAAAGACAAACACTGTATGTTATTACTTCTATGTGGACTCTAAAAAAGAAAAACTAGTGAATGTAAACAAAAAAGAAACAGACTCACAGATAGAGAACAAACTAGTGGTTATTGTTGGGGAGAAGGAAAAGGGGAGGGACAAGATAGGGGCAGGGAGTCAAGAAGTACAAACTACTATGTATAAAAAAAATAAGCTACAAGGATGTACTGTACAACACAGAACGTAGTCAATATTTTATAATAACTATTAGTGGAACATAACCTTTAAAAATTGTGAATCGCTATATTGTTTGTACGCGTGAAACTTGTATACTGTACATCAATTGGACCTCAAAAAAAGATCATTTAAAAAAATTTTCTACTTAGACTTCAGTGTATTATTAAAAACTTCTAAAAAAAGTAAAAAACAAAAACAAACCAAAAAAAACCTTTACTGCTAAAACATGCTAATCATCATCAGCCTTCAGCAAATCATATCTTTTGCAACAGTAACAACAAAAAGCACTGATCACAGATCCCCATAACAACCATAACAATTAAAAAGCTTGAAATATTGTTAGAATTACCAAAATGTGCCAGAGACACAAAGTGAGAAAATGCTGTTGGAAAATAGTCCCAACAGACTTGTTCAACACAAACTTCAATCTATAAAAAACTCAGTATCATACAGCAGAATTTGACATGACACTAAATCAACTATACTTCAAAAAAAAAAAAAACTGAAAAACGAAACCAAGAAAAAACTCAGCATGTGCGAAGCACGATAAAATGAGGTATGCCTGTGTTCCTGAAAAGGCTTTAAAGTGTAACATCTTAGACAATATAAGGCAATCTTGTTAGAATCTAGTTCACACACCAAAGTGATCCCAGTCTTCCTGCAGATTCTGAATCTCCAGCTGGTTCTTGCCCTCAGTGAAAATTGGCTTTGGGTTCTTCTCAAAGCCCCCAGACAGGATGCCACCCTGCCAGTTCCGAATATAAATTCTTCCATCGGCATCCACAATAGCTGAGGAAGAGAAATGACAAGGGGGTGGGGGGTAGAGGAGAAGACAGGGTTGAGCAACAAGCCAGCTGTCTAAATGGACAGAAAAAGCAGCAAAACAAAAACACCCAAAATTGGACTTATTAACCAAACAGCATTCAGTGAACACAGGCGTTCATTAGCTTTAAAATACTGTTCCCGGTCATGGAGGAGGATCCTCCCTCTCAGATTTACAGTGGAGACTGTTTCTCAGATTATCCCTAACCAGATCACTTACCTAGAAGCTTTGACTAGTTCTCAGAATCAAACTGCTTAACTGCCACTGTGCCACGTGAAAGCCAGAGAGAAGGGGGGACTGTGGAGCCCACTCCAGGGATGAAGGCCTCCAAGTGGCATCAACCCCTCCCTACAGCGCTGGGAGTCTCTGAACAGCCCGAGTTTATAGCTCACCTGTGACATCTCCACAACGTGTAGCATTAAGTCAAGAACTCTAGGTTACATTCCAAACACTCTCAGTTTAGACCTGTTTGAGACTACCCGTTAGCTTGCAAACAAACAAAACTGCTTAAGTGCAATGCCCACTTTGGCCATCCTTTCATAAAGAGTTATTAAAGTCAAGTTACAATGGGGTCCACCTCCCTGTACCATGCTCCAGAAAAGAAACAAAAAGAAAAGACTCTTCCGGGCGCAGTCTGTCCTTAGCAGAAAGCCTTCCTTTGCAGAGGACAGAACAGGGGCAAGGAAACAAGATTAAAAACAAAGTGCAAGTCCTCACTTGGTGTGTTGCTCTGCAGAGGGGTCTCCCAGGGGCGAGTCAGAAGGTAGAAGTGTTCGCAGGCATGTAACGGGATACTAACCGGCTCCTCGTTGGACAGACCCAGCTCGTATGCCCACTACAAACGGACAGATTGATTTGTGGGTGGAAGAGGAACAGAAAGACAAATGAGCAAGTGCAGCCTCTTGAAAAGAGTTTAATTTCAAGTGGCTTCTGTGCGCTCTTGCCTCCACGTCAGCTGTGGGAAGCCAAGTTCCAGCCTGCTTTAGTTCAGTTATTGGACGGGGAGCAACACTACGCCCTTTAAACCACAAAGTCTGCTTTTCTAGCAGAGGAAGACAGATTTACCAGCTCGTGAAAGGAGCTCGTGGGGAGCAAGTGAGGCCCTTCTAACAAAACGCCTGGCCTCAACCACAAACCCCAAATACCAATCATAAAGAACTGCACATGGCAGCAAGTACTCCTAGGTCCCCTTAAGACTGTGGAGTGGGAGGCAAGGGACCAATCTGCCTTCAAAGCAGCAGCAGTTTAGTGTCCTGGAAACTGAATCCACACTCCTGACACAATAAAACAGCCTAATACTCATCTGCTGGGTGGTAGGATGAAACGAAACACCACAGACAGACCCGACGCCAAGGACTGATTGCTGTCAATGCCCAACTCTCCTGGCCTTCCTGACCAGGACAGCGCCAATTAGCCAGGGGGGAGGAAGGAAAAGGTCACCCAGGCTTCTATTTGAGGAAAAAGAACAGGCTTCCGATTTGGAGTGAGAGATTCTGAGTTTTCCTGTCCAAACAAGAAACAGTGTGGTCCCTGACATCTGCTTAGTCCACCACAATATTAACTGTACATCTGTACCGCCCCGCCACCCCAAAAAAATCCTGGAGACAAAAGTTAAATAAGAAAAGCAGTGACCCAGTACTGTCGCTAACCTACCTGACCCGCACAGTTGACAAAATAGTGGCACTGGATCTGTCCTTTATCAGTCTCCACACCAGTGACTTGACCTTTCCTCACCATAACATGAAGAATACTTGTCCGGTCATAGATCTGAACACCTGTTCCAATGTAAACAAAGAGTTGGGGCATCATCATCTGATGTTTCAGAATTAGGCATGTGCAGCAGACTCACAACAAACACGGAAGAGGCCAGGTCGATGCTGGCCTTTAATTTTAAAAACCAAAAAACTCCTGGAACCGCATCCTGAGACTGTGTAAATGGACCTTTCCCAAGACTGAAAATACCAGGCCAACTGAAAAAACTGACTTTAGTATGTAATCAAATTCCAGGAATCATGGGAATTCCCTGGCGGTCCAGTGTTTAGGGCTCTGCGCTTCCACTGCAGGGGGCACAGGTTCGATCCCTGGTCAGGGACATAAGGTCCCACATGCCACGCAGCATGGCCAAAAAAATTCCAGGGATCATAAAAGGGGTAGGAGAGAAAAAGTGCCATTGGGCATCCTTAAATCCTAATCTACGTACATCATGAATCAGTTCATCCAAAGTATATAACACCATAGACGCTGATTAGTCTTCCCCCCATTCATTCCAAGATCAGGATATGATCCAAGCTGTGGATTAAATCCCCAAGGTGTGTTTCAACCTTAGAGCTTCTCAAGTCCTGTGGGGGAGAAAATGCCCTTACATCTGAAGTGCTTTAAGCAGGACTAAAAGCAGTTCCTTGGACCTTAATAAGAAAAATGTGGCCCTGAAGAAAAATATTAACAGATACTATATTAAGACAAAAATTCTAGGAGCCAGAAGCCAGTGTCCCAATATGGAAGTTGGTTGGTATTCCTGCCCTACTGAGAGATGCTTTCTTAGACGACCTCTTCCTTCCTAACCCCAAAACGTGCTTACCATTTTGGGAGGCAGCACTTGCCAGGGCAAGAGCCACATCAGCAGAGGACACCACTGCATCCTCGGGGACATGCATGGCCCCCACCAGGTCGTGCACATTGAGGAGAGGGTGAAGTTCGGCCACTTTCTTGGGGGAGATGATCTCGGAGGGGATGCCTATAACACTGCCACAGAACACAGGGGGACAATGACATTCACTGCCCTCCGGCAGAGGTCAGGTGACAGTAAAGTCAGGACAGGCTTCTAGCCTCATACGTACTTCAGCCTTGAATTGATGCGCTTCAGGGAGATCAGCCGGTCCTGAGTTTGGGCCAGAAAGATCGAGCCTGTCCTTATGTAACCTGGAAGAAAAAACAGCCCAAACTGAGACAGAGCAGGCCAAATGCAGGGGGGCGGAGGAGCAAGCCCACTAGACTGTAAAGTGGAAGACCTGTGATGAGTCCTGGGCTGCCACCTCCCAATCATTCTCAGCTCACAGTTTTGTGAGGATCAAATGAGTCTAACGTACATAAAATCACTCTTACACTAGAAATGAAGGACACCAATGCTGAACAAACCTTTGGTTTTTTTTTGGGGGGGGGGGCCGAGAAGTAACTGTGACCCATCAATTCTTCACTCCTTTATGCAATTATAATTAGACCCTTTCTCCTCCTATTGTTGGTGGGAGAGTAACCCTTGGTGAAGGCCACTCAGCACATCTTCCGCCTCAGTACAGTCAGCAGGCCTGTGACCTAAGCTCAGCCAATCTGATCCTCCTGGAATACTGAGTCTTGAGCAAGGAGGGGAATGGCTGGACGTCCCTCATCTCGGGAGCAGCAGCGTCCTGGCCACATGATTCCTGTTCCAGCTGAGGGACTGGCTGCTGTTGGGTCCCTACAACCTGGCCTCCACCCTGCCTCCAGCTGGCAGCCTCCTGTCAACTCTACAGGCCCCAGTGGCCTTCCAACAAACTCCTTTTGCCCAAGTTAGCCATGGTCAATTCCTGTTGTTTGCAATCAATGTACTGGATATGACCACTATTACACAATGACAATCCTCCCAGAATGCAATGAGTCTTAGCTTTTATGAAGAAACACTCGCATCAATCAAGTGTCTTTTTAAAAAGGAAATACAGTCACGATATTTAAGTATTTTATTGTTCCTTCTGAAATCATCAGATAAATATGCCCTTCGCAGACATGACAAGATTGCCAAGTTCGGAAAACTGAAATTTCATAGCCTGATTTTATAAGTGGTAAATTTATCCTCAATATATTTACTCCTTTGCTCAATCCTGGGGTACACAGAAAGCAGAACTGTCCATACCACTGTGAAACATAAACTTGCTAATTATGGCTCAATGTTTGTTCACATTTCCTTTTGTCTTGACTGAAGGTGGAGTCTAAATACTGTGATCAGAAGTCCCTGGGTTTGTTCTTTTTCCCCCTATAGTAAAGCTGTTATTCACATGAAATGCAACTAGATTATTTCGGATAGTGTTCCACTGAACGTTCCCCCCTTTTCCTGATGGTTTTATTCTATATTTGAATATGCAAAATGTTTACATTGTTCTAAAAGTCAAAACTATACAAAGTCAGGCCAGAAATACCACTACCCCCCAGGCCCCCACCCTGCACCCTGTTTCCCACCTACCCTGGGAGGTAACCAACCTCAGTACTTTCCGGTTTATCCTTCCTATGTTTCTTTCTTTGCAAAATTAAGTATATATTTGCATATTTTCTTATTTCTTCTTACACAAAAGCAGCACATTTTATATACTTTTTAACACCTTGTTTTTCTCATTTAACAATTATCACAGAGATCACTCCATAGCAATTCACAGACATCTTCCTCCTTCTTTTTACATCTACCTAATAATCCTTTGTGGGGATGTTCCATTTTATTTTACCAATCTCATGCACGTATATTTTTGTACAAGATGTTCTTAAGTGGAAAAAACAAAGTACATAATATGCTTAATACAATCTCATTTGGGTTAAAAAAAGAAGTAGACCTGTATATACATACAAACTAACCACAGACTAGTAACCTTCTGGTGGGTATTCAGTGGGGAGGATCACTTTTTATTTTCAGATTTCTGTATTGTTCACATTTATTATAATGAGTATATAACTTATTACATATGTTTAAAACTTTTTAAAAGTTCCTTCTAACCCACAAAGTAATTTTTTAAAATTGATTTGGCACCGACTTAGTAAATTAATGGTTTAATCTATCTGCATCTAGGTTTTTCATCTGTAAAAGAATGATCTGAACTTCCCTGGTGGTGCAGTGGTTAAGAATCCGCCTGCCAATGCAGGGGACATGGGTTCAAGCCCTGGTCTGGGAAGATCCCACATGCCACGGAGCAACTAAGCCCGTGTGCCACAACTACCGAGCCTGTGCTCTAGAGCCTGTGAGCCACAACTACTGAGCCCCCATGCCACAACTACTGAAGCCCGCGCACCTAGAGCCCGTGCTCTGCAACAAGAGAAGCCACCATAATGAGAAGCCCGTGCACTGCGACGAAGAGTAGCCCCTGCTTGCTGCAATAGAGAAAGCCCACGCGCAGCAACGAAGACCCAATGAAGCCAAAAATAAATAAGTAAAATAAATTAAAAAAAAAAGAATGATCCTTCCTTATTATAAGATCAAATAATATGTGGAATACTTTCAAAGATTATTAAAACTTTTAGATTATCATGTTCAATCACTTGACAAAAATTACATCATGTGCAAAAGAAGCACTGCAGAAAACTAGTAACTGCATAATGAGGACCCTTGGAGTGACCCAGTAATTCAGAATAGAAAGCAGTTAACATACACCTCACATGAATGAACTATTTTCAGAGGATTAGCTTATTGTATGTTATCATCAAATCTATGTTGTACACATGTCACCTATTTAATATCTCAAAGCAGTCCACTGAATGACAGCAGTCATTGGAATGCACACCTGTATATTCTGCTGGACAACAGAATTCTCCAGCAGGGAAGTCCCTACATCATCTTTCACTGCATCACTGGTGAACTACAATGGGGGTGACAGATTGAGGGGGATGCCCTTACTCTCTGTTGCCTGACTTCCTCACTGCCCCACAAACATCAAAGAGAGATCAGGCCCAATAAAGGATTCCAGCCAGTGACCTCAAACAAAAGCTAGACTAACTTACCTTACAGAAGCCTGCAGCCCTGATTCCTCTGGAATCTAACTAGCTGAGCCATGCAAGGCTCAACAAAGCACGAGTAACTGGACTCAGCAGTTCCATTTCTGGGCTCATTATGTGGACCCTCTTCTGACTCAAATACTGGTTAGTATCTGATTCAAGTACCTTGTTGTCATTAAATTAAATCCAACCAAAAAGGACTGAAATACAGTTAGGTCCATGTCTATCATATTCAAGTTATTAGAAAATCAGTCTTAAGTTACAATTTACAAGTAAGGTTACACTTCGGTTGGCAAAAAGAAAAGCTACCATTTTTTGTCCGTATTAATCTTGAAGTATCTGTGATCTGAATTATGCAAGGTCTGCCTCATACAGGCATTGTCCTGAATTTCATCACGGGGCCTCACTACCCGCTCATGATTATACTGTGGTCACCAAACTGCTTAATCAGCCACGAGACTGGGTTTGACTCTGGGCTTCTAGCTAATCCATCACCTTATAACAAAGCGCTGGACTTTCTTTCTACCTTGTTACCACATGGGACCATAGCGTGGCTTTGTCTCCCTCTTCTTGGGACAGTTCCTACTTACTCCAGTATTATTTAACTTACAATTCTGTGTCCTTACCCCCTTGATTACACAGGTAAGGAGAAATACATGTTTATGCTTTCTAGGTAGAAATATCCTTAATATCAATTTTTGAAGTGCAGTGGGTCAAACTATGATTTAACTACCAAGGACCTAAAGTTGAGTTGTTTCTCCTCCTCTTCATTCAGGAGCCAAGTGTTGCCACTTACTAGACTTCAATGAGTGAAATATATAGGAAACGGCCCAGGAAAACTTCCACTCTATAAGAATTATAGAATCTGAAAAGGAGCTAGGATACTGACTGAAGGCCCTCGATTTACAGATAAGGAAAGTGAAGACAGCTCAACAAACTAAGTGACTTGCCCAAGGTCATACCCTGACAAGTGGCAAAACCTGTATTAAAACTCAAGTCTGAATTACCAAATCACAAGCTGACTTGGTATAGGACCAAATACAGTACTGAGTAAAAGAGTCTAGATTACCTGCTTACCTGTATGGATCCCTGTTTCTTGCTCTAACTGATGGTAGAGTTTGTTTGAGTAGTCTGCCATCTTTTGCTCAATGGTCAAGTGCCTGGCGGTGCTTAGGATGCCAGCACAGAACCTCGTAGAGCCAGCAGCCAGCCTGCAGGATAGATGCAAATGCTATTAGGTAGACGCATATATCGGTGAATACAAGAAGTTCAAGGTTCCTCATTATACCACTGTTGTAACATCCAAAGATGGAAACAACCGCAATGTCCATCAACAGGAGAATGATTTAAAATTTTGGAGTTCACCTATACAACAGAATACTTTACGGCCGTAAAAAATAAATGAACACTTTTATGCACCAATCCTAATGGAACAACCCTAATGAAAAAAGCCAGGTGAGGAACACTGTTTAAGGTACGCTACTACTTGTATGAAAAAGGGAAAAGAAATAAATGAATATGTATATACCCACATACATACCTACCAATACATATCTGATTATACATGGAGAAGAGTATCTGAAATGGTACCTAAGGAACTTAACTGGCTTCCAGTGAGGGAAACTTGTAGCTAGAGGTCAGCGAGCAGAAGGAGACTTTCCCCCGTACACTCTTTTACACATTTTCAAGTTTGAACTATGTAAATGTATCACCTATTCAGAAATAACCACACTTTAAATTTTTAAAATGTTGTCCAATTTGCGGTAGGCAACAGAACATAAACAGCATGGAACAGAAAAAGGACACTAGGTGAAAAGTGAATAAATTCGAATAAAGCAGCAATGTTAGTTTAAAATAATGTATCACAATTGTGTCATTAATTGAAACATTAATCCTAATATAAGATGTTAATAGTAGGTAAACCTGGATGCAAGGTATATGGTAACTCTGCACTATTGTTCCAATTGTTCTATAAATCTAAACTGTTCTAAAGTAAGTTAATCAACTGAAAAGGAACAGAAATAGGAAATAATGTAGCCAATTTCATTTTGGCTCAAAGAGGAAGCACCTGAGTCACAGGATTTATTGCTGTATTATTACAACAAAGAGAGCAAGATGATAAGATGTGCTTTGAACCGGAAATAAACACATCTTTTAGCTACTTGTTATGTCCCAATCTGCCATCTCCATGAAAACCAGAAAACAGGAGTATTAGGCATCGCAAAGCAAAGTACCAAAGATTTCACTTTTCTGTAATTCTACTTATGCTACTTAGTGACACTTACATTAGCTATTGCTGAGTCAGTATTACTGAAATGAGAGGGATGAGGGAAGCCCATATAATCAGTGCAGCACAGCCCCAAGCCATGTCCAGCTTGATCCCTACCTGCCCTGCTCCAAAAGGACGATATCCTTCCACCCCATCTTGGAGAGATGATAGGCCACAGATGTGCCCATGATTCCACCACCACAGATGACCACCTGTGCCTGGGCAGGCAGGGCCACAGAATGCGCTTTGGCAGCTGACGCACCGCTTCTGGCTGAGGACCACTTCTGCCATCCTCGGCTGCTTCTTGGTCTTCGGACCACCGATAGCAACTGGTAAAGCATCACGTCTGTCAGCAACTGGGAGACGTGCTCTCACTCAGCAAGAAGCGGATCCCAAGAATTCAAACTAGACAGAGAAAACCAAGAGCATAAGATTAACGAGAAAGTGTTGAAACACAGAACAATAATTGTACATTCAGCAAATGTCTGAGGACTTACTGAGTTCCAGACACATTGCTAGGTATAGATACAGCAATGAAGACAAATGAGGAGGTCCCTGCCTTTACACAACTTACATTTGAGACAGAGAGACAAGCAGCCAATATACAAATAAAACAAGTAACAAAGCTAGTACGACGGAGTCACTAGGGGCACACCAAAATATCATGGTCAGAAAGAAGGTGACATTTGAAAAGACCTGATGGATGAAAAAGAACCCGCTATGTGAGAGTGTTCGGACAGAAGAACCAGCATGTGCAAAGGCCCTGAAGTGAGAGAGCTTGAGGAGTCCAAGCACAGAGAACAGGCCAGTGTGTCCACAGCACGTGAGGGAGAGGAGGTGACCTGAGATCGAGCTGGAGGTGGCAGAGACCAATCGTACACAGCTCTTGGATGCCACCACGAGGAGTGGGATTTATTCTACATGCAAAGGAAAACACTAAAGCAGGGGAATGACATAATCTGGCCTGTTTTTCCAAGATCAGGCTGGCTCCATGGAAGGCTCCCAGAAGGACAGGGAAAGCAGGGGTGAGTCAGGAAGCTATGGCAGTTCTCCAGGGGGGACACCATGGTGGCTCAGACGAGGATGGTGGCAGCAGAGTCAGAGAAATGACTGGATTGTTTGGGAAGTAGAAAACACAGAACTTACTTGCCAACAAACTGGATGTTAAAACAGGAAAAACGGAGAAATAAGGATGATGGCTAAGTTTGTGGGGTAAGCAACTGGGGCCACGGACTATGTGAGATGGATCAGACATAGGGAGGGAGGCTGTGAGGGTGTGCATGCGTGTGAACAGTGAAAAGTTCCAGTCTTAGATGTCAACAGCCAGAGACCCAGCAGGCAGTAGGTGAAAACAGGGAGCAGCAGCTGGGTTCCCAAGCCTGAAACCTGGGGGTGTGGTCCGGGAGTCATTAGCGTATGTACAATATTTGAAGCCCTAGCATCTGGAGGAACAAGACTCCCAAGGCTCCCGGCATTTACACACAAGGAAGAGAAGGAAAGGACTACAAACAGGACTGAACGCTGTAGATGCACAGAGCGTCCTGAAAAAGAAAAGTGGCTGAAGAGATAGAGACGGAGTGGCCAGTGAGGTAGAAAGAAAACCAGGCAGAGGGCACAGAAGCCAACAGAGGAACGTGTGTGAAGAAGTGGTAACTACAGAGGGTGCTGAGGGGGGAGCAGGACGGCCACGTGTCCACCAGATGTGACAGCACAGAGCCCCAGGTGTCCTCAAAAAGAACATTCTCAGGGGAATGGCAGGGATAGAACAGAGACTAGAGCAAACTAAAGAGTAAGCGAGATGAGGGAGTGAGGCAACCGCTACCCCGTGCTCTGAGGGGAGCAGAGGAACTCGGAGCCGAGCAAGGCGGTCTGTGTTTAGGGCCGGGAGCTATTAAGCATGTTTCACTGCTTGGGGGATGAGCCAGTAAAAAGGAAAGAGACGGCAGAGAAAGGAGAGGCAAGAACAAAGGATGAGGCCCAGGAGAAGGAGAGAGAGAGACGGGATTCAAAGCTGCAGGGAAGGACAGCTGGCCTCATGCTTCCACGGCGATGGGGGGAGTTGAAGGTACCAGGTGTGCGCTCCTGAGAGCAGAGGATGATGAGTCCCGTCAGGCTGATCACTTACACACCAGTCACAGGCTGTAACCAAGACATTTCTACAAGACAATAAATATCCTACGTTAGACAAGGAAAAGCGTGGAGGCCAGGTCCACGGGGATGAGGATCGAGTACAGAGTAAGACCTAAGCTGAGCCTGGGAGGGGCGAAATCGGGACAGAGACGGGAAGCACACACCATCAAGCTGCAGAACAAGCCTGACCCTAACTGCTTGTGAGACAGGCTGGGACCTGGGACCCTTTGTTGCAGTGCCTGCACCAAGACAAACATCTCCTGGAGCAACAAAACACAGAGAAACAGTAAGGGACTAAAAATAACTGCATGCAGGGCAATGGGGGCAAAGAGAACAAAGATACAAAAAGGCCAAAACCCACCTGCCATTTCTGAGGTGCCAGAAGCAAAAGCAGGCTCCTGGCATGATCCCCGCGCACAGCACCACCATGGGGGTGGGCAGACCACCCAAGCCACCCCCTGGCCCCACCCACCGATCTGCCCCCACCCCAGGGGAGTGAGCAAGGGAACCTGCCGCTTGCTTTTGCTCCCTCGAGTCCCGATAAAGCCTTGCCTCAATTTCTACTGATTAAAGAGTCCAAGAACCCACTGGTGGATGACAGCAAAGGACGTGGCTCAGAGGCCGCAGCTTCTATGAACGCTGGGTAATAGCAGAAACTGAAGTACGGTGAAGCCAGACCATGGAAGCCTCTGATACTTGGTCCAGTACCACAGGCTGAATATGACAAAGGCAGGCTTTTAACAAAATTAATCTAACAGCAAAACAGGGGACTGTTCAAGTTTCAAGAAACTGAAGAAAAACCTGTTCGCAGACTATGCGGTCACAGACGTACAGGAAGACGAGGCCTGAAGACCAGAGTGGGGGTGACAAGCAGACATGAGGGTGGCTAGCAAGTCACCAACAGCACGTCCACCAGCAGCCTCAGGACCCAGCACGCTCCTCCATCAGCCTGAATCACCTAAGGCCACGTATCAACACCCATCTGTCAGAGGACTCTCAGATCTGTGACGAGGGCAGGCACAGACTGCATCCCAAGAGAAATCCCAACCAACTAGGGACTAACTTTTCTGGCCACCTTGAGGTCCCACCACGCCTCATGTCCCTGTCAAACTCTGTCTCAAGATGGAAGCTTCTCCACACAGCTAGTCTTGCTGTAAGCTCATCTCCACATGACCAATTTCTCTCCCCAGTTCCAAACCATCTGTTTTCCTCCCCTAAAACCTCTATGGGAGCTCTAGAACACCCTTACCAAAGTGACGCACCCACCCCTTCACGAATGTTATCTCCACCCTCTGTCTTAATGGAAATGCAGCTCTCCTGAGGGAACTGTCGCTGTCACACAGCCAGCCCTGTTCCACTGACCTCACCATCAAGAGGCACAGTCGGCATCCTCCTTGCTTCGGAACCATTACCACTCAGTCACACTTGGAAAAGACCCTGTTCCTTTGTGCCTTAAGTTAGCAGGCACCCCTACTTAGCTCCGGGCTACTTCCTATTAAGCCACAGGCACAGCTCTCTCTACATCCGGGTTCTGAACCCATAACATGGCTCTTCTCCCAACCTTTAACACCACCTCCTCTCTTCCTTCATCGAAGCAGATAACCTGTCTCATCTTGTTCCCCAAAACCCCACCTGTAAACCTCCCTGCATCAGCAAACCATCTCTGCCTTCCTTCACAGGGTTAGAAGTTAATCCGTTACAGTGGCCTGGATCCCCCTTCCTGCCCCCTTCCCCTGAACCGAGCTCCATCAGCTATCCTCCCTCTTTCACATACCTTCACATTTACCTCCTTCTCCTCAGCATTTACATGTGCTTAAGTACCCCCTCCCCCTGCCCAGGGGATTTAAGAAATAAAACAAAGCTCCAAAACACTCTTCAATTAGCAATTTTAAAAACTCTAAGTTATAAAATGATGGTCTGCAAAAAATCAAAAACAGAGGTAAAGGGCTTCCCTGGTGGTGCAGTGGTTAAGAATCTGCCTGCCAATGCAGGGGACACGGGTTCGAGCCCTGGTCCGGGAAGATCCCACATGCAGCAGAGCAACTAAGCCCGTGCACCACAACTACTGAACCTGCGCTCTAGAGGCCACAAGCCACAACTACTGAGCCCACGTGCTGCAACTACTAAAGCCCATGTGCCTAGAGCCCATGCTCCGCAACGAGAAGCCACTGCAATGAGAAGCCCGCGCACTGCAACAAAGAGGAGCTCCTACTTGCCTCAACTAGAGAAAGCCCGCGCACAGCAACAAAGACCCAATGTAGCCAAAAATAAAAATAAATAAATAAAATTTATCTAAAAAAAAAGAAAAACATGAGGAAGTTAAGATTTCCCTCCACTCAAAGGTCACCAGTACCAGTGTCAATTGTATTTTCCCAGAATGTTATTTTTGCAGCAATGAGCTGCCCTGACGTCCACTTGTTTGCCACCACCTTTGCCTTAAGTCCTTCTTTTATTACCTTGGTGATGGCACAGTCAGCCAGGGGACTTTTTAAGCAAAAATTTCTTAACATGTATTTCACAACCTGTCTTTTTTATTTCCCGTCCTACTCTCTTCTGAACCAAAAGTGGTCGGGCTTCTGCCCCACCAGGCCACTGCACTCCTCTCACCAGGAACACAAATGTTGCTCCTTTCCAAGGGCACTTTCTGGGCTCCCCCTCCTATCCACACTTTTTCCTTGTTTTCTGTGGCACCTTCTGCCCCGATCACTGGCCTCTCTCCTCTGCCCTTCCCTCTGTGTTGACGTCCCCCAGGGCTCCCTGAGGCCAGCTTCGCTTCCCCATCCACCACTGTTCAGGGTGATTCCCTTTCCTGCCATGACCGATGGCCTAACCCATAGCACGCCTGAGCCTTAGACCCGCACGTCTAGTGGAAGAAGGGCCACCTCCACTTGGACTCCCACAGGTCAAACTGAGCACATCCAAAAGGTAAAGCCATCTTCCCCAATCTCCAACTCTGCTCCACTTCCTGTGTCCCCCAGGAACACCATACACTAGAATCCTG
Organism: Leucopleurus acutus; assembly: GCF_964270905.1. Taxonomy (NCBI): domain Eukaryota; kingdom Metazoa; phylum Chordata; class Mammalia; order Artiodactyla; family Delphinidae; genus Leucopleurus; species Leucopleurus acutus. Next base: position 13,193,886 of record NC_139162.1, on the reverse strand, counting down.
GGTGTCATCCCACATTCCTCCCTTTCTCTCATCTCCTCTCTCCAGTCAATCATCAAGACCTAACCAACAACCCTGCATCGTAAATCTCCCTCCAGTGGATCTACTCTCCATCTCCACTGCCCTGAACTGAGCACAGCCCGCCATCCTCTCTGTTTACTGCAGAAGGTTCCCAACTGGGCTTCCCGCCTCTAATCTGCACACCATTCTCCCCACGCCCCACAGCCTTCACACAGAGGCCTGAGCACATCTCTGAAATGAAGATTCTATTTCGTGCCCCTGCTCAAACCCTTCAATGACTATCTGGCGCCCTCAGAAAAAGTCAAATTCCTTAATAGGAAGTGCAAGACCCTGCTCACTTCTTATCCCTGATCTAATTTCTCTTCTCTCTCTCCTCTCACACTCGCATCAAACCTAAACTACTCTAATTCCTCACATGTGTCAGGCATGAACTTTCTCTTTCACCTCTGGGATTTGTGCAGACTGTTCCTTCTCAGTGGCATAGTTCCTGCCACCCCTCCCCCCAAATAAAGATAATCCCCGCAGCTCTCAGCCTGTCTGACATCTTATTTGTTCCCACTCTCCCCCCAACACTCAGGTAACTGTTCTGTATTTCCCCAAACACCCTGCACAAGCCCCAGCTCAGAGCCAACCACACTCTGTAACGGTCTGTCTGCCAATCAGGGAAGCAAAACAGCAAGCTGCGTGAGGAGGAAGCAGACTTCAGAAGCAGACAGATCTGGGTCTGATAATCTCCCCTACCACTCATTAGCTGTATGACTTTGAGCAAGTTGTTCAATCTCTGTGGTTCAGGCTGCTCGTCTGTTACATGGGCTAGGAATACCTACCTCACGTGGCTGCTGCAAGACTAAAGCAGAAATGCAGGAAGAACATGGCAAGTGGCGCCTCAGAAGCACTTGGAAAGTGGTAGCCTTTAGCCCCCTGGGATAATGGAGCTCTCTGAGAGCAGGGACCACTTATAACTTGATCAGGGTTGTCACAGTAGGCACCTTGGAAATACAACCTGACAATTAAATGAGAACAGAGAACAAAGGAGATGGGGAAAAAATTCAGTGATGACTCAGATCTCAAGGCTAGGCCCCCAGATGTGAGGAGATCTCTAAATAACCTGATATAATTTTTTTAAAAAAGGTTATATTCTTATAGGTAGTTATGATGTGCCGGGCACTGCTTTATGTATACAACTAATTTAACCCTCACAAATCTAGAAGATGTTACAATTTTTATTCTACACTTGAGGTAAAGGAGGCACAGAGACGTGAAGTGACTGATCCAAGATCCTACGATACTGGTGAGTGGCAGAGCCTCAATTCAAAGCCCGCCAGTTCAGCATTAGAGTCTGCCATTGAATCATTACTTCTTGCTACCTGTAAGTTAGGATTAGATGATTAAAAAAGGGTAGCTGAGAGGCCAGAACCACAAGGCACTTCCCCGAATAGAAAAAAGGAATTGCAAAGGTAGCATTAAAAACATAACAACAGGGACTTCTCTGGTGGCGCAGTGGTTAAGAATCCGCCTGCCAATGCAGGGGACACAGGTTCGAGCCCTGGTCCGGGAAGCTCCCACATGCCACAGAGCAGCTAAGCCCGTATGCCACAACTACTGAGCCTGTGCTCTAGGGCCTGTGAGCCAGAACTACAGAAGTCCACGCACCGCAACGAAGACTAGACCCCACTCACCACAACTAGAGAAAGCCTGCGCGCAGCAATGAAGACCCAACACAGCCAAAAATAAATAATAAAAAAACCCCAAAAACATAACAACAGATGAGTTTCAAGATGGAAGAAATAATACTAAAAGGCCAGGGTGATAAGAACCAAGAAAAGGATTTTTGACCTTGTGCTCACCATGACCTTCAAGAGTCAGTGAAGTGGTGAGGACAAAAAAAGAAGGACTTACAGTGGATGCAAACAGTGAAGGTACAGAAGGCATCACAGTCTATTCAGGTAGGTTTGGCAGCTAAAGCAAAATAAAACTTGAGAGCAAAGGAGATAAAGCCAGTAGAGAAGAAACGGAAGATGTCAAAGACAACAAAGTAAAACACACACCTGGTTGAAAGTAAATTACGTGTTTAATTTCTGCTAAGGAGAAGAATTCCTGCTAAACAATCTCAATACTGACGCTGGTTATGCTCAGATCTGCTTACACCAACAAGAGCAAGAGGACAGCTCCAACTCCTTCTGAGCTGTTCCGCTGCATGGTCACAACACCTTGTACAAATTGGCTGCTGGTCACAAGGGAGACTGGGTGAGAAGAGACGGATTAACACATTTCCCACACCTGCCTCCAAATGAGAGACACCTGGGACACGTTTTAAAACACACACACACACACACACACACTCACACTCACTCACACTCACACACTCACAGGCTCCCTCTCTGGAGATTCTGATCCTGCGGTCCAGGGTGCTATATTTTTCAACAAGTGCACCAGGTGATCAGCCAAGTTTGAGAACTTAACACAAATCTCTAGCCCTAGGAACGTGTCCCCTTCAGCCCGGCTACCTCGCCGCCCCCCAGCACGGGCGAAACGGACGTGAAGATGCCTGAATCAAATCTCGGTGTCATACACATCAGGCCCAAAGGGTCAAACGTTGGGAAGAGAGCTCACCGCCCCGGCATGGACGTTTCCACCTAACCTCACCGCTGACTCTGCAGCACTTTTACTAGTTAGTTAAGCACAAGCGGACCGCACGTTGCCACGCGGGAAAACAATTACGCCTGCAGAGACGACCCAGCTGGGCAAGCCCGACCCACGCTGGGAGGTGGGGGTGGGGGCTGCCTGCCCGAGGCGGGCCTCAGGAGCGAGGTTACCCCGGCCGCCCTGGGCATCCGGGCTGGGCTGCAGGCGCCTGCCAGAGCCGGTGCGCTGGCCCCGGGCAGCCGGGCACGGGTCCGCGAGACGCCACCGCCGCAGAGAGGCTGAGGGAGAGCGGGGGACGCGCTGTCGGCCCCGGCGGGCGGAGTCCCGGCGCCGGGACGCGCCTTTCGAGGGCCAGGTAGAACCGACGGGAAACGAGGGACGCCGGAAGCCCCCTGACCAAGACCACAGCGGAAAGGGGAGGCGCTGGGGGTCCCGGGCCGCCACGGTCCGCGCGGACGGGGACGCCAGAGCGGCTCCGCAGCTTCTCCTTACCTCACGGGCGCCCTCGGGCTCCGCGCTCAGCAACACTCCGGCTGAAGCGGGGCAGCAGCCACAACCCTTGCCGGGGTTCCCGGGGGCCGGAAGGTGGTACACGGATTGGGAAGGGGGCGGGACAGGAGGGAGGAAAAAGTTCCGGCGAAGCTTGATACGGCGACCTTCCGCGCTTTACGGTGCCTACCAAGGGTACGCCGGCACGTGACCTCACTCGCGCACGCGCACCGTGACGTTAGGTGGTAGGGCTCCGCCCCTGACACGTGGGGCTTGTTTGGGTCTCTGGAGGCCCGTCCCCTAAATGGGGGCCGCCTCCGCCAAGATGGCGGCGGGTTGTGGGTCTGCTCTTTGAGGCTCGCTTTAGGACTCTAGCCTCGGAGCCTGCTATTTCTGCAGGTGCAGTCCTGCCGGCCGAGTTGGTGGCAACCCCGCTGCCGTGTGGGGAGAGAGCGGGGGTTCTTTCTTCCCTTGAGGCGAGTTCCCCAGGTCTTGTCCCACGTCGTCCGCTGCCCAAAAACACTCTAGTCCAGGGCGTAAAGAAGATTCTTGGACAGCCGCTTCGTTTTTTGTAAGTCGCCCGGGTCTTCTTGGGCGAATCGCTATCAGAGCAGATGGGAAATCCTGTCTGCTGGCCCGGCCAGACCTCGGAGGCAGGATAAGAAGACCTGAGCTCTGGGCCGGATCTTACTCTTTGCGCCTTCTCTGCTTGTCTGGACCAGAGGAAGAGGAATCATTCACTACATCCTCTGAGAAGCTCCCCATCACCTGGCTTACTATCACATCGCCCTGTTTTCTTTCCTTTATAGAACTTGTCATTGAAGTAGATCAGTGTTTGTTGATTGCCTTTCCCACTAGTTGCAAGCTCTAACCTCTGACGACAGAACCTAAATCTCGTGCAGGGCTATGTTCTCATTTGTGCTTGGCACAAAGTCCAGTACATATTCTTTGAATGGACAGTGATCTAATGGTATAGCCTCCCCAGCGTGTTGGGCCACCTCTCTAGTTCCCATTCTTTGGATTCAAGCCCGTCTCACCACACAAGCCAATTTTGTTTAATGGATGGCCTCTTGTGGCTGGGCGTCCTGCTGGGTGACGGGTTTCAGCAGTGCACAAGAAAGAAAGGGCTTCTGCTATTAAGCAGTGGCAGTAAAGCTCCAGGGACCTCTGTGTTACCACGCTAGCCCACAGCCTTATATGTTCTCACTTGCCAGTTAACTCACACAAGACAGCCCACATGAGGTCTGGTTTCCTGAGAACAGACACTGCCTTTTGCTACTCTTACATGAAAGTTCAAGGCATTCTGGGCCTCCATGCTAGCTACATACGTTAATATTTTAGCTCTGGGCTTAAAGCTTAGGGTCACCAGCTGCCCCCCAAAAGAAGAGGGAATAGACTAACAGATATGAGGTATATTCTTGGGGAAGTCTTTCTGATACCTGGATGTGGCAATTTCGAGGGAAAATAGTCACAATTTTTTAAAAAATATTTTTTAAAATTTATTTATTTAGGCTGCATTGGGTCTTCGTTGCTGTACGTGGGCTTTTCTGTAGTTGCGACCAGCGGGGGCTACTCTTCATTGCAGTGCACGGGCTTCTCATCGCAGTGGCTTCTCTTGTTACGGAGCACAGGCTCTAGGTGCACGGGTTTCAGTAGTTGTGGCACGCGGGCTCTAGACCTCAGGCTCAGTAGTTGTGGCACATGGGCTTAGTTGCTCCACAGCATGTGGGATCTTCCCACACCAGGGCTCGAACCCGTGTCCCCTGTATTGGCAGGCAGGTTCTCAACCACTGTGCCACCAGGGAAGCCCCTAGGTGCATCTGTTTTATCCTTTGCAAACCTTCTGCCTTCCCATTTTTCATTCTCTCAAGGACAGGAATTACAAGAGGTGGGGAGGATACTTTTAGCGCCTGTTTCAAAAGATCAATGCCAGGATTTACTTTGCACACCAAGAACTGAAGCTTGGGGGACCTCTTTCTTCCAAGCTATATTCTAATGCCTCATACTGTAGAGTGTCACATGGTGGGTGGAGACGTGAAGGAGGAAGAAAAAGTACCTTAATTTCTGTCTGAGCGTAACCATTCACTCTACACAGCTTCTCTTTTCCCAGAACAAGAGGGTGTGGGGTCAAAACCGCAGCTCATTTCAGTGAAGGGTTTTCTAACAGCACAGCTAACGCTCTACTCTCTGGTCAGCTCTTGGGATGTATGATAAACGCCACTATAATTATTGTAAAGGCTACAACTTATTCTTTGCATTTGTAAATGTCCAGCTCAGCTCAGCCTTTTCTGTCCCTGTGTTGCATCAGCATGTGGTCCTGAGGGTGTTTGAGGCACTTTATTATTATTATAATTTTTTTTTTTGTCCGTGCCTCGTGTTTTGCAGGACCTTAGTTCCCCACCAGGGATTGAACCCAGGCCCTCGTTAGTGGAAGCCGGAGTCCTAACCTCTGGACCGCCAGGGAATTCCCTGAGGCACTTCAGTAAATGGGATGTTTCTCATGAGCCCTGGCGATGACAGGCACACAGGGTGACCGAGCATTTCTGCCCTCTGCAAATGTGGTATTAACATTGTGCACAGTTTCTATCAAGCCGGATTTCAATGAAGATTTTCTTTTCATGTCACTAGGTTTGTAAATGAATGAACAGACGTTTCACTACTCTTGCCATGTCTGCTTGAGAAATGTTCTATATCTGTAGCTACCAGGCATATGTATTTACCATCACTAAGGATAAACATTGCACATAAAATGGTTATCCTGTTACGTTACCAAAGTGCAGATCTGAAATCCAGTCTTCTGGCCTGGCCCAACCTCAGAGGCAGGATAAGAAGACCTGAGCTCTGGGCTGGATCTTACTCTTTGCACCTTCCCTGCTAGTCTGAACCAGAGGAAGAGGAATCATTCACTCCATCCTCTCAGAAGCTCCCCATCCACTCCATCACCCCGCTTACTATCACATCACCCTGTTTTCTTTCCTTTATAGAACTTGTCACTAAATTAGATCAGTGTTGACTGCCTTTCCCACTAGTTGCAAGCTTTGCCCTCTGACAACAGAACCTAAATCTCATGCACGACTATGTTCTCAGCACTTGGAACTGTGTTTGGCACATTGTCCAGTAAATATGTCTTTGAATGGATAATAATCAAATGGGCACAGCTTATGCTCCATTTGGGGCCACACTCACCAGTTCCCATTCTTTGGATTCAAGCCCATCTCACCACACAAGCCAATCTTGTTTAATGGATGGCCTCTTGTGGCCGGGCATTGTGTTAGACGATGGAATAAACATTGCAGAAAAACCCATTGTCCTGGGCTTCCCTGGAGGCGCAGTGGTTGAGAATCTGCCTGCTAATGCAGGGGACACGGTTCGAGCCCTGGTCTGGAAGGATCCCACATGCCGCGGAGCAACTGGGCCCGTGAGCCACAACTGCTGAGCCTGCGCGTCTGGAGCCTGTGCTCCGCAACAAGAGAGGCCGTGATAGTGAGAGGCCCGTGCACCGCGATGAAGAGTGGCCCCCGCTTGCCACAACTGAAGGCCCTCGCACAGAAACAAAGACCCAATACAGCAAAAATAAATAAATAAATGAATAAACTCCTATCCCCAACATATTAAAAAAAAACAAAACCCAAAAAAACCATTGTCCTGTTACCGAAGTGTAAAAGAGAATTTGAGAACTGACATAATGAAGACACAAACATTTACAAATGTTACTCTCCATGCAGTAGGGGCATGGCTGGGGGAGAAACCCCATTCCTCCCCCTGAAGTTACTATCGCTGTCACTGGACTTGACATCCAGCCTTACACGGACTCCACGGTAAGCACCTGGCACAGGGCGTATCCTCCATGTACCTGTGAGCCCATATCTGTGTGGAAACCAGGGCTGTGCCCATTCCTGTTCACACCTGTGGGAAGACAAGCTCATTGTCTAAGAGAAGCAGCCAGTGTGCTCACCACACCAACCCGCACCCACAAATCATGGAGCAGTTTTGCAGTAAAACACCTGCTATGGACTCAGTGCTGTGCAGGGTGCAGGACGCTATTTCACAGAGTCCCTGTAAGACAGAGTAATTTTATAAGTGGCTCCTGTGCCCTAACTGCCTTGCCTTGTTGAAACTTCACCACAACTGTGTGAATTAGAGCAGAGTATCCCTGCTTGACCTGTGAGGAAAGTGAGGCCTAGAGAAGCACGTTCTCAAGTTGCAGATAATAAAAACCAGGCCTCACATCTAAGTATTTATGAAGTAGTGAACTATTCAAGTCAGTGCTAAGATATGTGGTAGAGACAGTGGTGGTGCATTTTGTGGTGGTGCACCTGGGGAATCTAAACCCATATCCTCCACAGGAACTGGAATCAGCAAGGCTGAGAGACATGTCCGTCCTTCTAAAGAGCTCTCCGAACTCCTCTTGTATCTGGAATCCCCTGGGTGCCAACTCTTGAAAAGTCTGGAGGAGAAATGGTAGTTGTGTAAAGCTTTGTGGATGAGGCAGGACTTGAGCTGGTTCTTAAAGAACCTCTGTTTGCCAAACTGTAAAATGGGGCTAATGCTGGAGTGGTCTCAGATCAGCGTGGTTCAGTCACTCTCTTTGTTCATATAAACCAGCAGTAGGTGGTGCTGCGGCCTATGAAATGCTGTGTTCTTCGTTCACACAGCCCCTCATCTGGAGCGCACCACGTGGAGATTAGTTAGAAACCCAAGTCAGACTAATAAAATCTCCCCCGAGGGGTGATAACCCAGCGTGGTCCCTGTGACACAGGAGCCACTGAGGAGCAGCTCCTTTGGTGCAGCCTCCCAAAGAGAGGTGTGTGCCCATCCCTTAGCTGTCCTTCCCATGAGATGTTCTGTAGAGTTAGGGACCCTCAGACACTTGGATCTGGGGCATCAGCTGACTGGAGCCTCTCATAGTCCAGGCTGAAAGGGTTGTTGTGCATTTGGTTAAGAGTACAACTTTGGAGCTGGCCAGCACTGCCTCTTCCTTAGTGTATGACCCTGGGAGGTGGTTACCTTTCCTGGGCCTCTGTAGTAATCACCAATAGAGACTATATATAAAGAGAAAGAACCAATAGGATGTATATATAGAGAGAGGGAGAGATTTATCTCGAAGTGACTCATGGGATTGTGGGGCTGGCAGGTCTGAAATGCACAGGGCAGGCGGGCAGGCTGGAGACCCAGGGAACAGCTGATGTTGGGGGTCTTGAGTTCGTAGTAGTGTGGAGGCCCAATTCCTTCTTCCTCCACACGATCTCTGTCTTTTCTCTTAAGACCTTCAACTGAACGGATGAGGCCCCGCCACATTATGGAGGGTAATCTGCTTTCCTGAAAGCCTACTGATTTTACTGTTATTCACATCCAGAAAATACCTTTACAACAATATCTAGACTGGTGTTTGACCAAACATCTGGTCGCCATATCCTAGCCAGGTTGATACATAAAATTAATCATCACAGCCTCCGATTACTTGCTTGTAAAACGGGCAATTATACGTTTTGGTTTTTGTTTTTGCAGACTCAAATAATGCGTATAAAATACTTGGCCCAAAATTTGTGAAAATTTTTGCACAACAGCTACTTTCATTATTATTCTTGCAAAGTGAGCTGCACGGCCTGGCACCTGAGACTCCAGACTGTGGGAGGTGTGGGTGATGAGCCAAACTGAATGACCACGGAGGCTGGTGACACGCAGCTGAAGAGCAGAGACCTGTGCCCAGGCCTGTGAGCCTGACGCTTGTGGCGGGAGCTGGGCGGGAGTCCCCAGGTGCCCCTGGGGCTGATGCTTTGCGCTCATTATGACTGGTTTACGAGCTGCTTGGGCTTGGTGGAGACTCACTCACTCAGGAGGCAGCCTGGGAATCCAGTGGGCTTGTCTGAGCTGAGTGAGCTCTTTCCAGGCCCAGGGATGCATGTGTGTGGATGACCTGTGAGCAGCTCTACCCTGGCCTCCGGTGATCTTGGCTGACTTGGCCTCTGTGCTTTCCAGCTTTTTCGGGGGCCTGTGTGGTGCTTGTTGTTCACACCTAATGTTGGTCACTTCTCAGAATCTTTTCCCTTCAAAAGTGTAACTGAACCATTTCAGGGCTGTTCTGTGAACCCACTGGGACACTTGCAGAGTTATGTTAATGGTGTTTAACTGAGCAAAACTTGTTTTGCCTCCACTTTGAAGACACCTGCCTTCACCAGATAACTGGGTGCCCCACCCTGATAAGCTCCTACATCACAATTAGAGGGGGATTCTTTCCTTAGCTGTTTCCCGCGTCTCTTACCAGGAATGGCTGAATGACAATACCCAACCTTTTGAGGAAGAATCAAACACCCCCAGAACTCTCTCCCTCCCTCACTCCACCTGCTCACCAATGCCCAGCAGATTCTCGAGTTGCCTCTTCATCCTATGAACCCCAGGACATCTGCCCGCTGGCCGATTTCTGCTCAGTGATTTGTTCTTCTGTCAGGAGACTTGACATGTGTTTTCTTTCCTCAAGTTGCAACTAGAGTTGAGTGAAACACACTGAATTAAAAAAAGGATAGCTGAATACTCTCTAGGAAGCAGCTAATAAGAGAGGCCCAACCATTTCGACACCTTGACTGTGCAACTAGGAGACAATTATTGATGGAGACTCTTTGAAGTTCAAACCAACATTGGGATCCACCTACAAACTATTTTTAGTTTTCCTTTTTCTCCATGGCAGAGTGAGAGCTATAGAAAATTCGCCACTGTTAGCCCTCAGCTGCCCCCTTCCCAGCACTCTCTTTGCTGCTTAGAGGAGCACCTAGAGGGGCCCCTCACGTCAGGCTGCTTCTGAATGGGATTTACCACTTTCCCTTAAAGGAACAGCAACTGAGGCAGTGGTTCCTATTAGATAACTGAGCTGCTGTAAATAGGTTTTGAAAATTCGGTGCCAAAAACTTGCACATGAATGTTCATAGCGGCATTATTCAGAATAGTCAAAAAGTGGAAACAACCTAGATGCCCATCCACAGACGAGTGGATAAATAAAATAGAGTATATCCGTACAATGGAATATTATCCAACAATAAAAAGGAATGAAGTGTGGGTACAGCTGCAACATGGATGAACTTTGAAAACATTAAGCTAAGTGACAGAAGCCAGACAGAAAGGCCACATATTATATGATTCCATTTATAGACAGTGGCCAGAATAGGCAAATCTATAAAGACAGAAAGTAGATTTCTGGCTGCAACAGGCTGGGATGCGAAGCTGGGGAGAAATAGGGGTGACTGCTGACAGGTATGGGGTTTCTTTTTGGGGTGATGTAAATGTTCTAAAATTTATTGTGGCGATAGTTACACAACACTGTGAATGTACTAAATACCATTGACTTCTACACCTAAAATGGGTTAATTGAATGGTATGTGAGTTAAATCTCAAAAAAGCTGTTTCAAAAGCACATTGGATGCCAGTCTCTGCCCCCAGGGGAGCCGGTGAATTGTGTTCTGTGGATATCAGGTGTGGTCTTTTGCAGGGCAGGTGCCTAGGATACGTCTGCAGAGCCTGTGACCATGGGACTCTGTGAGAGATGCAGGACTTTGTTACCGGATGGCCTTTGGTTCCCTGATTGTTTTGACATGAATCCAGGGCTCCGCCCCTCAATCTATCTTCTCCTGTCCAGCAGGGACATTCAGAAGTGCTCAAAGGCAATGATTTTGTTTTGTTTGTTGTTGGTCCTCTAACTCCCTGCAAAGGGCCGGTGCTCAGGAAGATCTTTAGGGAGAAGGGCATCGGTGGGCACTCAGAAGGCCTGGAGAGCCCGTGCCACGGCTGACTCGACATGTGTCAGTGCCCCACTCCCCACCCACGTTCCTCAAGTGCAAAATGGTGGGGCCAGGCCCCGTGACACCGGCCCTCCCCTGCCCCACAGCTGTGTACTTTTCTAGACTTTTGTTGCTCCCTGTAACATTTGGGCTGAATTTCTACTGGGCCAGAAGGAGGAAGCCTGTGGCACAGCCACAGTCAGGAAGCAGTCTGAGAGCAGCCACTGGTCACGTATGGAATGTCTGCATAATAATTAATGAGGGGCATCGAGAAGTGGGGATTTAAGGACTTGCCTTGAAACTGTTTCATTATTTTGGCAGAAGGAGTTGATGGGAATTATGGAGGTGCCAAAGCCCTCCCAAACTGCCCCCCACCCCATGGGAATGGGACCGCTCCCCACGAGAGACCATGAGTTAGCGGAACTGGGAGTGAGGGGTCTGCACCTCCGAAGGAACCTGCTCAGTCCTAGACACAGCTGCCATCCGAGATGTGGGGACCTGCCCGCTGGAGCAAATGTGGGAGGGTCAGGAGGCCCCGACACCCAGCCGGAAGATTTCCGGAGGAGACTAAGGAGGCATGGGGATGGACCAGCTTCTCACTGGGAAGCTGATTTCAGGAAGCTACTCCCATCCATTAGGCCGCCTGACCACCCCATGGTGCTTACCCAGAAACCAGAGAGCAAGCGCAGGGAAAGGCCCCGGGCCCTGGAGTCAGGCAGACCTGGGTTCTAATCCCAGCTCAGGCTCTGGCTGGCTGCTTGATCCTGGGCAAGTTATTCCACTCTGAGACTCAGTTTCTCCATCTATAAAATAGGGCAAAAATAGTTATCTGGAACATAGTATATTGTAAATTTTATTTGTTCATAATCTGAATTTATCAATTTTATTCATTTCTTAAAATTTATATTTAATTTTAAAACAACATAGATAATATAAATATTTTAAAGCTCCAAACAATATACATTGAAAAAGCTTCCCCCATCCTTGTTCTCTTTCCTCAGTAACTATTACCTGCTGCATCACAGAGTGAATGTTATTCGTGTTAAAAGCTACCATTCATCAGGGGCTCACTTTGTGTCAGGACAGTGCATTGTAATGTCACTGCATTCACCCCTGTTTGGCAGACAGCATTACCCCTGTTCTGGGTGCAGGAAGTAGGCTCAGAAGGAGGGAATATTTTGCCTGGAAATATAAGACCTGTAAGAGAGAAGCCAGGATTTAAAAATGCAAGTGAGGGACTTCCCTCGTGGTTCAGTGGTTAAGAATCCGCCTGCCAATGCAGGGGAAATGGGCTCGAGCCCTGGTCCAGGAAGATCCCACATGCTGAGAAGCAACTAAGCCCGTGCACCACAACTACTGAGCCTGAGTTCTAGAGCCTGTGAGCCACAACTACTGAGCCCGCATGCCACAACTACTGAAGCCCACACACTGCAACAGAGTAGCCCCCGCTTGCCACAACTAAAGAAAGCCTGCACGCAGCAACGAAGACCCAATACAGCCAAAAATAAATAAATAAATTTATAAAAAAGAAAAAAGAATGCAAGTTATTTCATGTTTGTAAATCTCCTAGGACAACAGATGTTAGCTCTTCCCACCCAGACACCTTTCCATCAGGAGCTGGGCAGACGAGCTCCCTGAGAGAGAATGAGAGAGGGTGTTTTTATATCCATACAGGCATCAGACAACACCATAGTGAAAGTAACAGTAGTGGCGCCAGCCCAAGTCTAAGTTCTTTACATGCATCATCTCACTGAAGCCTCATCACCACCCTCTGCGGTAGGTGCTACTGTTTTCGTTTTATAGAAGGTAAAATTGAAGCTCGGAGAGGTTAAAGAATTTGGTCAATTTCTTACAGCTTAGAAAAGAAGGAGCAGAGACAGGATTCAAATCCAGGCAGTCCAACAGGAGAGCCTAAGCTCTTCAACACTCTACTCTGTCCCCTGGGGAGGTGGCTAAGAGAAGGCAAAGGGTCAGAGGGAGCTGATGTAACAGACGAGAGAATGTGGTAGGACTGGAGGAGGGAGTCGCAGGGAGAAGGGGGCAGGACAGTCAGGAGCAAGGTTCTGGGGCTGGCATTCCAGAAATGAAAGAAACGATGTCTGTCTGCTAGGAACTGAGGGTTTATTGAGAAGACAAATATAAACCACATGTGGAGGAAAAGAACTAGGTCAGTAGTAATAACACGTCACAGCTATCAGACTCACTGTTTCAGTTAGCCACCGCTGCACACGCCACCCCAAACAGAGAGGCTTATGACACCCATCATCTACTTTGCCCACGAATCTGCAGCTGGGGCAGGGCTTAGTGGGGTCAGCTTGTTTCTGCCCCATGTGGCACCAGCAGGGGTGGCTGGAAGGCTGGAAGCTGGGATCATCTGAGGGTTTGCTCGCTTGCAAGCTGAGGCTGGTCGTCAGCAGCACACCTACATGTGGGCTTCTCCCTGCCGACGCTCGGCTTCTTCCCAGCTTGGTGACCCCAGGTAACATCATTAGTCACTGGGGAATGCAAATTAAAACCACAATGAGATACCACTACACACCTAGTAGAATGTTTGAATAAAAATGACCTGCCACGCCCAGGTCTGTCAAGGATGCTCTCATACAACTGCTTTGGAAAATCCTTGGCAGTTTCTTGGGAAGTTAAACATACACTTACCATATGACCCAGCCACGCAATTCCAAGCTATTTACCTGAGAGCAATGAAAGCAGATGTCCGTACAAAGATTTACACATGAATGTTCATAGCAGCTTTATCTGAAGTAAACAAAAATGAGAAACAACCCAAATGTCCATCAATAGGTGAATGGATAAGTAAATTATGGTATAGCTATACAGAGAAATACAATTCAGCAGTAAAAATGAATTCACTGTCGGGCTTCCCTGGTGGCGTGGTGGTTAAGAATCCACCTGCCAGTGCAGGGGACACGGGTTCGAGCCCTGGTCCAGGAAGATCCCACATGCCACAGAGCAACTAAGCCCGTGTGCCACAACTACTGAAGCCCGTGTGCCTAGAGTCGCAACAAGAGAAGCCACCACGGTGAGAAGCCCGCTCACTGCAAGGAAGGGTAGCCCCCACTCGCTGCAACCACAGAAAGCCCGAGCACAGCAATGAAGACTCAATGCAGCCAAAAAATGAAAAAAAAATTTTAATTAAAAAAATTTTTGAATTAAAAAAATGAATTCACTGTTGATCCATGCAACAACATGGATGGCTCTCAAAATTATTATGCTGAGTGGAAGAAGCCAGACAAAAAAAGTGTATGCACAGTATTATTCAATTCATATAAAAGTCTAGAAAACGCAAATGCAATTAACCTGTAGTGACAAGAAAGCACACCAGTGGTTACATGGAGATGCTAGGGGTGGGGTAGAGGGAGGGATGATAAAGGGGCATGAGAAAACTTAGGGTTGATGGATATGCTCAGTACCCTGATAGTGGTGACGGCTTCACAGGTGTATACATGTTAGATTGTCCCAAATTGTACACTTTAGATATGTGCAGTTTACCGTGGGCCAATTTTAAAAATAAAAAATATTAGGTTGGAAAAAGAAAGAAGGGCATGTGCAGCTCAATATCAAAAAACAAACAACCCAATCAAAAAATGGGTGGAAGATCTAAATAGACATTTCTCCAAAGAAGACACACAGATGGCCGAAAAGCACATGAAGAGATGCTCAGCATCACTAACTATTAGAGAAATGCAAATCAGAACTATGATGAGGTATCACCTCACACTGGTCAGAATGGCCATCGTCAAAAAATCTACAAACAATAAATGCTGGAGAGGGTGTGGAGAAAAGGGAACCCTCCTATACTGCTGGTGGGAATGTAAATTGGTACAGTCACTATGGAGAACAGTATGGAGGTTCCTAAAAAAACTAAAAATAGAGCTACGATATGACCCAGCAATCCCACTCCTAGGCATATACCCAGAAAAAACTATAATTTGAAAAGATAAATGCCCTCAATGTTCATTGCAGCACTATTTACAATAGCCAAGACATGGAAACAACCTAAATGTCCAACAACAGAGGAATGAATAAAGAAGCTGTGGTACGTATATACAATGGCATATTACTCAGCCACAAAAAAAGAACAAAATAATGCCATTTGCTGCAACATGGATAGACCTAGAGATTTTCATACTGAGTGAAGTAAGTCAGACACAGAAAGACAAATATCATGTGATATTGCTTATGTGTGGAATCTAAAAAAAAGGGTGCAAATGAACTTATTTTCAAAACAGAAATAGAGTCACAGATGTAGAAAACAAACTTATGGCTACCAGGGGTTAAGGGGGGAGGGATAAATTGGGAGATTGGGATTGACATACACATACTACTATATATAAAATAGATAACTAATAAGGACCTACTGTATAGCACAGGGAACTCTATTCAATACTCTGTAATGGCCTATATGGGAAAAGAATCTAAAAAAAGAGTGGACCGGGGGAAACTGATTCACTTTGCTGTACACCTGAAACTAATACAACATTGTAAATCAAGCATACTCCAATAAAAATTAAAAGAAAAGAAAAAAAAAAAGAAAGAAGGCACATGGGAGGTGATAGGCTGTGGTGGCCATCTTGGAAAACACAAAACTACCTCGTTCACCAAGTATTTCCAACAGGCAAGGCACTGTCCTTGAGTCCTCCCAACAACCCAACCCAAGGGGGAGATGAGGTGGCCAGTTATCTTCTGTGATGATGATGATGATGATGTTCTGTCATCATAGAACCATGAGGTCTTGGTCCCTGGGAGGAAAGGGTGTCTCAGGTCTCTGATGACCGAACCTTGGGGCTTTTTACCACTGAGCTGTAAGAGAAACTGCTGCCCACTTCTTCGGACCCATCAGGAAGCAGAGGCGCCCTTTAGAGAGCGACACGGAGAGGCAGGAGGAGGCGGCTCTGTGGGCAGAGGCTGGGGCACAGCTGCTGAACTGAGAGGCACCTGTGTCTGTCCCCTACCCTCCCTACCTAGGGAGGAAGAAGATACCACGTCCCCGAAAAGGAGGGCTCAGTTCGAGAAGCGCTGCGCCTTCTGTCCCGGGGCAGATATGGAGATGGCAACCCAAGGAAAGCTTCTGAGAGGAGCCACGGTCTCCCAGCTTGGCTGGACCCTGGGGCTTCGGCTGCTCTTCTCTGCCTCTGGCGAGGTCCTTGTTTCCCAGCCCCCCACCCCCAGATCCTTAGCCTCTTTCTCCTTTTTAATGGGGGGGGGGTAGGTGGGGGGGTTGCCCAAGAGACAAATCCTGGTTTAGGAGCCAATAAAGAAGGGGCCTCCTAGGTTGGGGAGGGTATCAGAGGCCATGGGCTGGAGGGCAGAATCCTGGTGCACAACCCTGTGGGCCCTTCACTGCCACCCCCCATGAAGAACACAGGCCTGAGGGATGGGAGCGCAGCAGGCAGGGGAGAGGTCACCAGGGCTGGACCTGGATGGACGGGCTGGGGGAGGCCTGGAAGGGCAGTTGAAGGGTGGAGGAACAGCAGCAGGCACAGAGAGGCAGTACTCCGGGGGGGCAGTGGGGGACACCTTGTTGCAATGCTGTCCACTGAAGCTTAAAAGAAATGGCAGAAGTGGGCCACACTGATTAGACAGCCACCTCGCACTAGACGTTCTCTCCTTTAACCTTTCTGACAAGTCTGTGATGTAGGTTCTACACCCCCCACTGCATAGGTGAGACGGGGTTATCCACAGTCACACAGCTAGCAGGTTGGGGAGCCGACCTGGGGAGGGGCGGCGGCCAGCAGGCACAGGAGCCACTGCAGGTCTGGGCGGGTGGGCCTGGCGCACGTGGTGGAGTTCTGGTGGAGGATGGGCTGGAGCAGGGGTGGGGGCAGCGGGAGCAGCAGGGAGGCTGGGCGCCACCCAGGCGGCATGCAAAGCAGACCTGGGCTCCGCAGGCTTCGGTGGAGGGAGGCTGGGTGGGAGAAGAACCTGCAGGACCGGAGACAGAGGGCGCGTGCCGGTAGAGCCCGGCTACGAAGGGGCAGGGGGCGGGGTCTGTTCCTCGTTCTCCTTCGGGAACTGAGACCGGGGGAAACTGAGCCGCCCTCAGCAAAGACGGACCCTGACCCTGATGGGAGAGAGGGTGAGGGAGAGAGAGGCCAAGGACTAAGACGGAGGGCCCTGGAGGGGTGACGGAGTGGGTAGGGAGAGGAGGGTGGGGAGGATTGGCGAGGTTCTGAGCCGGCGGCATCAGGGATGAGCGTGGCTGGAAGGCCGGGAGAGATGAAGGTGAGACGTCCTTAGGTCCCGGGCCTTGGTGTTTGTGTGTGGTGCGGAAGGGGTTTGTTCTTTTCAAAATGTGAAACTTGAACATTTTTGTCTGATTAAAGCATGAAAAATACAATTAAAACAGGAGGAGAAATATTAAAAGTTAAAAGACCTCCCATAATCGTAAACCCACACTCTGCTACTATTAATGGTTTCAAGTATTTCCTTCTGATTTTGGAATATGAACAAAAACAGATAAAATACCTTTGTACGAGGATTCCAGTGGTTTCACATCTCTGCCAAAACGAAACATTCTGTCTTTTCATTTTAACCATTCAGGTGTGTGTGCAGCTGATCTCACTGTAGTCTGCATTTCAGTTTCCATGATATATATGATTCTTTTCCATTATAGGTTATTTCAAGATATTGAGTATACTTCCATGTGCTATACAATAGGTTCGCTGGTTATCTATTCTATATAGTGTGGATATTTTAACCCCAAACTCCTAATTTACACCCCCACCACACCAAAGCATTTGACTTAATAGTCTAATACATTACTTTGATCACTTGTCCAGTAAGGCTAGAACTTTAGAGCACTTCAACTTCACTTGCCTCCTACCAACGTTTGTGGGCTTTTTTTTTTTTTTTTTTTGCGGTACGCGGGCCTCTCACTGTTGGGGCCTCTCCCGTTGCGGAGCACAGGCTCCGGACGCACAGGCTCAGCGGCCATGGCTCACGGGCCCAGCCGCTCTGCGGCATATGGGATCTTCCCAGACCGGGGCACGAACCCGTGTCCCCTGCATCGGCAGGCGGACTCTCAACCACTGCACCACCAGGGAACCCCTGTGTGTTTTTTTTAAGACATTTTAAGTCAACATATATGTTAAAGACATTTCTATTGCTTTGTACAATATTTATATATTTTTTAATTTAAAAAATTTAGGCCTTTCTCGCCTTCTGAGATGGCCTACACTCTGTCTGTGGAGTGTGTTTCTCTCTAAATAAATCCACTTCTTACATATCAAAAAAAAATAAAATTTATTTTTAATCTTAAATTTATTTCACTAAAATTCATATATATTTTAATTTCACTTTTTGCTAATATTTAAGCACATATTTACCTTTTCTAGTGCTCCTCCTTCATGCATTTCCGTGTTTCCATCTAGGATCATTCTCTTCTGCTTGAAGATTTTCCTTTCGGATTCCTTTTGTGCAAGTCTCACAGTGACAAATTCTCTAAGCTTTTATCTGAGAACACCTTTATTTTAAGGGTTATGTTCATTAGGTAAAAAAAATTCTACATTGGCATTTTTTATCACCCCAGGACTTTAAATATGTCTTTTCACTGTCTTCTGACTTCCATCATCTCTGATTCGAAGTCAGCCATCAGTCTTAGTGTAACACAATACAATGGTCAAAAAAAGTGTTTTTTTTTCATGTTCAAGGCTTCTTTATTGGTTGCATCAAATTATTACAAAGTAAGAACTGCTGTTGGCCCCCTGGTCTCCGTAGTGGAGAGGCAGCCTTAAAAACCTAGTGACCCAATTCTCCAAAAAGGTTACCTCAGATGTGTGTTAGGTAACAAAACTTTTTTTTTCTGGTCCAGATCACACACTGAATTTAGTTATTATGTCCTTCTTCAGCCACCTTTAATCTGGAACAATTCCTTAGTCGTTATCTCTCATGATTGATAAGTGTTGAGTGCAGGGCAGTTATTTTGTACAATGTTGCTCAGTTTGGGTTTGTCCGATGTTTCCTTATGATTGGATTCAGGCTCTGCTCTATTGACAGGGAGAGGAAAGGATGTTGTGTCCTCAGTACATTGTATCAGGAGGCATGTGATGTCTGTTCATTCTGCTCCTCTTGATGTTAACGTGGATCACGTGGTTTAGCTGTGTTTTCTCCACTGTAAATCACTATTTTCTCTCTGTAGATAACAAGTAATTTGAGAAGACACTGCTGTGCTGAGGGTTATTGTTTTGAGCAGGGGAGGTGGGAACCCAGGACCAAGGTCAAGAGCTGCCAAGGGAGGCCTGTCCAGGGTCTGCAGGCTCTGGGGTCAGGTCAGCAGCCTCTGCCCAGAGCTGGATGAGGGCTGGAGTTTCAGTTTGGTCACACAGGTCCCAAAGCCAATCTGGTTAGTCAGAGAAAAAGCATATGGCAAGGGCAAACACTCTCATTCTGCAGCTAATCAGCTGTATGTGAAAACAAGTCCCTCCCCGCCTCCGCACCTCACTTTTTCTTTTTTTTTTTTTTTTTCAGTACGCGGGCCTCTTACTGTCGTGGCCTCTCCCATTGCGGAGCACAGGCTCCGGACACGCAGGCTCAGCGGCCATGGCTCACGGGTCCAGCCGCTCCGTGGCATGTGGGATCTTCCCGGACGGGGGCACGAACCCATGTCCCCTGCATCGGCAGGCAGACTCTCAACCACTGCGCCACCAGGGAAGCTCTCTTTTTTTTTTAAATTTATTTTTGGCTGCGTTGGGTCTTCATTGCTGCGCGCAGGTTTTCTCTAGTTGCGGTGAGCTGGGGCTACTCTTCGTCGCGGTGCACGGGCTTCTCTCATTGCGGTGGCTTCTCTTGTTGTGGAGCATGGGCTCTAGGACCATGGGCTTTAGTAGTGCAGCACATGAGCTCAGTAGTTGTGGCTCATGGGCTCTAGGGCACAGGCCCAGTAGTTGTGGTGCACGGGCTTAGTTGCTCCGCGGCATGTGGGATCTTCCTGGACCGGGGCTCGAACCCGTAGTTCCCTGCATTGGCAGGCAGATTCTTAACCACTGCACCATCAGGGGAAGTTCCTGCACCTCACTTTTTCATCTAAGTGAGAAACTTGGACAGTCTAAGCTTCTCCCCTTTTCGGCTAAAACTCTTTCGTTCTTAGTCCCTTTGGAAAACAGAGGCCAAACGCCTCTGAGGATTGAAGTTGGCCAAGGATCTTTTACCAGAAAAATCACACACAGAATTTGGGAGTGGGGCAATTCATTCAGAGACTGCTAAGGTGTCAGCCAGGCAACACGTAAGCCATTCACTGCTGCGGTGTCCCCTCGGGGGGCTGAGGGCAGCTTGGCCGGCGAGCCACTTCTCCCTTGTGGAGATACAGGTGACGAGGAGCCTGAACCCACAGCTCATGTCCTACACTTACACCAAAGCAAGGTAGCCTCCCCAGGGCATGCATTCAGGGCTGACGGCTGCCCTGAGCCTCCTAGATAAAGCAATATTCACATTGGGACTCAAAATGCCCCTCAACCGCTCCCTCCTTTCTTCTTCTACTCTTCACCTTCTCCCATGTCCACTGTACACATAGGCCTACTATCTCCTAAGTGACAGCTGCTGAAAATGGATTTGAGGAGTTCTGAGGAGAAACCCTGGGTTCCAGGTTAACCCTCCTTTCTCACTGAACATCCCATTTCATTACTTGAATATTAGTACAGCCATTACTACTTAAAGAAATCCTTGCTACCATGCAATTCCTTAAGCTGTTACTTTTTAACAGCCGGATGCACACTGGCTTTGCTGAGAGTACAGGAGGTAGAAGACAAGGTTCGGGAAGGGTGTCATGAGGTCACTGACCTCAGGGGTGGGTTGTTGGAAGGGGGAGGCAAGCACTGACTAAACGCGGACATAGCAGGGCCCAGAAAATAAATGTGGCCTAGTTCTGGGCCTGAATGGGAAGGCGGCCATCAGAGACCAGGTGCCATCCATGTGTCACATCTGTAAGGAGAAGTTCCAGGTATGTGTTCCCCCCAGGAAGGAGCCTCATCACATGGCTTAAACACATCAGTAGAATGAACAAGTCTGGACACATGAGCTTGAGAGTCAGAAAACCCCAGATCTGGCTTCCAGCTCTCCTGTAAAGGCCTATGGTCCTACTCTGTTTCACCTAATTAGCCAAGAACACGGACATTCTAACAGTAAGTTTCTGAGCGTCAGTGGCAAGTTTACAGTCAGTACTCACAGCTCCGGAGACTTCTTCCAGCAGAGCATGTGGTTGGAGGAGAGTCCTCCCAGTCACCACAGAGAAAATTTAACAAGTAAAAACCTGCAAACTCTTTATTAAATTCTCCCATTTCATCTGTACAGAAAAAAATGCACATTATGTTCAGAATCTCAGTAACATCTCAAAATTACACAGCATGAACATGTAAAAACAAGAAACTTCCAGGATTTTATACATAGAAAGGAAAACCATTTACAAAAGAGGCTTGTTAGTTTTACTTTTCTTTTTTTCCTTCTTAAAAAAAAAAAGTTAAAGGCCTAAGATCTCACACAGCATTTGCTGTACAGTCTGTTTTCCTGCTTCGATTGACCTGGGAACATGGTGTTGGGAGAAGCCGCTCAGGAAGCCTTGGGCTGCCAGCCCCTCCCGTCGGTCACTCACTCTAGTGCCCCTCAGTCTGACAGGGACCTGTTCAAACCATCTAGCGTGTGTGGTACAGGGCCTGCTGGGCTCTGGGGTCCAGTTGTCAATTCTATGTTGGGGGGAAGGCGAAACAGAATATAGAGGCACTATCTGAATTTTCTCCTTGCCCAAGGAGATTCCTCCACTGCATGTATCCCAACACCCCTACCTGTGCGTTGTGGCAGCTCTTGGGAAGGGAGAAGGAGAGGAAGCCACCATCAGGATCCTGTCACTACCAGCCCGAGCAGACAGTCCCACCTTTGTGCTCCAGATGACAAACAGTCCCTGGGTCTCCACAGTGATCTCACTAGATGGCCTGGATGAACCTGTCACTCTGAAGAGTCAGTCCTGGTTTGCTAATGACTGATCTTTTGTCTGGGGTCTGGGCGGGAAGGGGGATTCGGCTTCAAACTTGATTGCCCTGACATGTGACCCTGGTCCTAGGGGAGAGGAGGACCAAGAGGAGTGTAGTGGGAGAGATGACCAACCAAGACACGTGAGAGAGAGACGGAGACCAGAACATCAGCTCTGGCCCCAGGCCCTTTGGGAATTGAAGACCAGTGCGGAAGAGGGGACTTAGGAGTGGAGTATCCCTAAAGGCCTGGGGGAAACTCAGGGCACTGGAATGCTGCATTTTATAAAATTACTTAGGTGCTGTCCAAATGGTGAGAATAAATAAAAGGAGTCTTTGAGGTTTTTCAAATTTCCTAAGAATCAGAAATATAAGTAAACATACCAAAATGCACGATTCAAAAAGCCACGTTCTTCTTTTTGTTCTACGGCCCAATTTAGTTTGAATGTGTCAGGCTGTGCTGGCTGGCTTCTAAGGGTCCCTGCTCCAGGTTCCTTCTCCGTATCTGCTTGCTTAGAGTAAGTTATATGCAGAAGACGTTTACTTTTTGGTGGGGGAGGGGAAGAAATGGGATGGGGAGGCCTTTTCTCAGAGGAACTTGAGACCAGGTAAGGAGGTCCCACAAAGCAACCTACCCCTCCCTGGGTGACTCACACTAGTGGGGTTCTTTAGGATAGAAGTGGTACCACAAGCCTGGAGGTGGCACAGAAGTCAGGCTGATATAGGAGAGTGAATCTTCCTTTGGGAAGGTGGAGGGAGGTCAGCGCTCTGTCTGATAGAACGGAAACGATGCTACGACTCTTTACGACTGGCTTCTCTTGTTACTTGACCTCAGGAAACAGGAAGAAATGAAATCTGATGGTAATTTCCTGTCACACCTAGGAAAGCAGAATCTCCCTCCTTCCCAGCGTCCCCAAGAAGAATACGTGCAGGATGTGAGATGGTCAAAGGCCTGCAATGAATACAAGTCAACACCTGCTCACTCAGTATTAGAATTCCCCTCGCTTCTCAGGATGCACTGGCTCAGAACAAGCTGATGGGATCCACAGCACTGGGCCTGGTAGTGGTACCAGAATTTTAGGGAACGCTAAGAAGGAGGGCTTTCCTGCTGGAGTGAACCCAAGCCCGAGCGATGGCTCCCACCTCAGAGCATCTTGCTAGCAGACTTCTCTTGGGACAGCAGCAATAGCAGAGGAAGGCCAGGGATGCACCAGGGTCAAGGTCTCACTCCCACAGCCACCCTTCTGTGTGAGAAACTCCGATGCAGGGAGAAGACAGCCTTGTTCTTGACGTTCTGCCCAGATTTCTGATCTCCTGCACTGCAGGGCCTCCAGCCCAGAGACTGACCTCCTGGCACCTCTGGGGTGTTGTAGAGACACCAAGTCTGAGTCTCTGAGACACTGGTGTGAGCTGACAAGGCCTGATGAGTTCTCTGGCTACTGGAATCTTCAGCAAGTGCTTGGAGCCTTGGCCTTGGACAAAAACCCTACCTGCTGCTTATGTTATTGTTCATGGGCTAGACATCAGAAGAGAAAAAGGACACAGGTCTGTCATCAGCTCCACTAGGGCCATGGCTTCTTCTTGACTAATTCTTGACTAGCTGATTTACCCAAGAGTGACCTATGAGCCCAGTAACCGGAGGTGTCCCAGAACCTGTTTTGTTACACCAATGAGGTACAGAAATGGATATAGTTGGGCCGTAGTTTCAGATGGTGCTGGGCCCCTTGGATGCAGGAAACTGCTCAGTCATATGAAACTATTCTAAAAACCAGTCACTGAAACTACTCCAAGTCGGATGGTGAAATGTTTTCTGACAACGAGCAATCAAAGATACCGGCCGCGTTATCCCTTCTATCGATCCGGATCATTTCTAAAGATGACAAATGTTTCAAGAATCAAACTCCTTTTCAAACTTCCAGATCTGCTGCAGACAACTGAGATCACCTCTCAGTTCAGAAAGAACAAAAGTATCTAGACACATTAAACCATGGAGATGTTTTACATACACTGGGAGGGAGACTGCAGAGACGGAGAATGGTACTCCCACTCTCATCAAACAGGGAACAGTCATTCTATCCTGTAAACCACATCAGACATGTCAGTGGGGGCCTGTGTACAGATATATCCCCGGTCCTCGATCCCAGACCTCACCACCCAGGGGGGAGCCCCTGGAGGTGGACTATCTAGATCAGCTCAGTTCAGTCCAAAAGTGGTGGTAGGAGGGGGCGCTGCTCGGACTCCAAGAGTTTCAAGTTTTATGAGGCTGAAGAACCCCAGGACAGTTGCTAAGAATCAGGAAGACCCTAAGAGCAGGACTTGGGGGACCAAGCAGCTTGGAAGCTCCCCTTCATGACTTGGAGTACCCTAGGCAGGGGGGATATGCAGCTTCTAGAACCCACTGCCTCCAGGAAGGGTAGTAAAAAGGAAAAAGAAAGAAAAAGAAGAAAACCACAGTATTCAAATATATGTCAGTCAGGTTAGACAAGGAGTCATTTGGATCAACCAAGCCACAAACTGACCCACTTTGTACTGAACACATTCCAGGGAAGACAGATGTGGGGAGGTCCCTCAGCACGTGTGCACAGCGGCAAAGAGGCGCAGGGCAAGGGATGGAGCATGGTCTACGTGGACAGTTTTAGGCACGTGATTTATAATACTTTGTGGAGTCTAACAGGTTAATAAAATATATATTATATAAATATATCTTCTACTGTACACGCCGCCCTCTTGTGCAGCCACTGGATTCCATGCCCCAAACTCAAGTCCAGGTGCACCAGGTTGAACTGTGATGCCTGCACTCCTCCCTTTTTATACTCCAAGCCTGTCATCTCTACACTGGAGGGACGAGGGATGGTCAGGAATATTGCTTCCATAAAGCTCAGATTCAGGAAAGACTGATGAATCATCAAAGTACATTTAGCCAATGCCTACTGTAGTGGGTGTATGCAGCAAACGGACAGAAAGAAAAAACGGAGAAACGCCTCCATCTTTTAATGTAGTAATTTTCCACACCCTCTCCATGTAGAGGCCTAAAGGAGCTTGTCTGGGAAGGTGGCCTTGAACCTGCAGAAAGGTCAGGTTGGACTGCCAGTCACACCCTGAGACCAGGCTAAGTCTTTATAAGCCATTGTCTCACCTGGGAAGTAAAGCAAAGTCAATCAATCCCCCGCTCCTCCTTCCTGCCCTGAGCTCCGGCCCCCAGAGTCACGGCCTCCCGGTGAAGCGGAGGGCTTCTGGAGGAACTGCCACCCCAGCAGGACCAATCCGAACGCAGCTTGAGTCCTGCACTGCCCTGGAGGAGGAAGGTCACTGGGGCACTCTGCCTTGGGCCTCAGGGTCCAGCC
This sequence comes from Leucopleurus acutus, assembly GCF_964270905.1. Taxonomy (NCBI): domain Eukaryota; kingdom Metazoa; phylum Chordata; class Mammalia; order Artiodactyla; family Delphinidae; genus Leucopleurus; species Leucopleurus acutus. Next base: position 13,168,647 of record NC_139162.1, on the reverse strand, counting down.
TCTCCATGCAGATCAGTGGACAGATCAGCTGCACACACTTCTGATCCCCTCTCCAACCCACCTGCCCTCGGCCTAGGGAAGCTCATGCTCTACTCCACTGAGGTGAGGAGATCACACAAATATCCACGGCTGTGGGGTCCTGACCAGCAGTGGCTCTACTAGGGTAGGAACTGGAAGGCATCACTGTTTCGGCAGAAGAAAACAAGACCCAAAGCGGGCTGGTTAGTCGTTTCCCACTACTCGGTGAAGTCCATGGCCCTGACATGGGCCAAAGGTGCTGCTGAGAAGTAAGCAAGACATCCCAGTTATAGCATGTTGGGTGGTGTGTTTCCCCTCTAAAGTCCTGCCTTCATTTCACACTGTCACACAGAAGAAATAGCCCCATTGCTCAAATCAAGCCTGGAGGAGATGTGTTACTATATACATTTTTTTCTTTAAAAATTTCTTTTTTTTTTTTTTTGGTGTTTTTAAAAAAAAAAAATCATTTGAGTTGCAGGTCAGGTGAGTTGGTTCTGGAAGTACTGGTAGTTCCATCGGTATGAGAGACTTGTCTATGGGCAGGTAAACCCGAGTTTGCCAACAAAGGCAATACCCAAAGCGGCCAGCTGCTGCACAAATGGTCGAGGAGGAGGATACCATGGACACGGGTGAAGTCTGAGACGGGACAGTGCGGTGGATACCTGCTGCTGCTCTAACATGGGTGTTGGTGTCACCTCGCAGAAGGACGAGGTGAGTGGGTACGCTATACAGGAGGGCTGTACAAACTGGGCACTGGACAGGTAGTTCCTCTGGTGCTCAAGGTGGCTCTACCTGTCCTTGAGCTCTCGTGTCACTCGTTTGGTGATACGTCCACACATCAGGCCAATCAGGAACAGTATGCAGATGCTCCCACTGATCACAGAGAGAATGTAGTTCTTTGAAGGGGATGTCATCACTTGCATGGCGAGGTCAGAGAAGCCATCCGCAGGGGCCACCTGGAAAACACACAGGGGCATCATCCTCGGAGAGAAGTGGGCTGGGACAATGCTTGCTCTAACTTGCCCCCCAGGACTGCTACTGTAACGTAGGTCATTTCTTTTGGGGAGAGAGGAGGGCAACGGGCAAGAAAATCAAACACCGAGCTACAACTGTTTTTCCCGATCATACAATTCATCACAGTGATCACTGCCGCCCACGTGGTAACAGCTCTCACAGAGGACCTGATGGTGTGCTGGCAAAGGGCTCAGCATGTTTCAATCGTTTAGTCCTCACATTAGTCCTGGGACATACATTTTACTACTCCCACACTACAGATGAAGACCCGGAGGCCCAAGGGGTGGGAAGTGGTCAAGTGACTTGCACAAAGTCACAGGTTCTTACATATTTTGATTTATTTTCTTCATGTTGCTGTCTTTTTAAAAACAAAGAGAAAAGCTGAGATTCTGTCGGGTGCTAATTCTCTGTCGTGACTTGTTTTCACTCACCATCATATCATCAGCATCCCCCCCCCCCACCAAAAACAACTTGCAAACATGACTTATGCTGACTGAATATACTTAATCACTCCCCCAATCGTGGACACTCAGAGTCTAGCCAGTTTTCATCCTCAGTTTTCCTCAGTGCTTTCTCCAGTGGACCTCTGTGGTAGGCTATAGCAGAATCAGGACCAAAAGGCTCCCCAGGTGCACCCGGACCTGTTCTGTTGAGTCTCAACTTAGCCTGGGTGCTGAAAAGGGTCCAGCCCAGAGAGGTCTGGGCTGCTTCTATGCTCATCCATGTACTCAGAACAGAGCAAGGAGGCTCCAGATTAATCTGATTTAAGCGCCAACATCTGCCAACAGAAAACTAGCAGTGGAGTCACTGTGAAGCAACGCTTGGCGGCTCAAAGGCGGAAACCAATGACGAAAGAAGGGACTAATTAATGTCTCTGCTGTGCTACCTGGAGATGATGGCTCCAGGCTCACAGAGCCCAGGCGTCTTATGGTGCACTGAGAGATTTTTTCAAATAAACCTACTGCCAGTCTCACAACAAGGACAAGGAGGCCAGTGAAGTATCTCAAAGAGACCTGGGAAACTGACAGAGGAGACGCCACATCAGGTGATTCTCGTGGTCATTACCTTTGCTGCGTAACTCCACATTTCAATCCGGTCATTGAGGCGTTTTTTGCACTCAGGTTGTAATCTCACCCGCTTATCCTCCAGGGCCTCCATAAGGCAGGACATTTCTGTGCAACGGAAAGGGATAAGAAGCGTCTGAAGCTGTACAGAACAGAAATTTCGGTAAGGATGGGGAGAAGGGTACCTAACCACCAGAGAATTCAGATCTGGAGGCTATACAAAGTTAAATCCCTTCAAGGACACTTAAGCCAAGATCTACCATGGAGAAGAATATTTAAGGTTGGCTGTCCAGAGTCTCTCTTAAAACCTCTCTCATTTTATTCATTGGACACACATGGCTCAGAAACAACCATATACCTGCCCAGGTTCCACCTCACACTTAGAACCTGTCTGCTGAGCCCACTGTGGCCACCGGGGAAGCTGATGAAGCTGTTCAAGGTTGGACAAGGCAGGGAAGAGGGCCATGATGATAGCTTAACTTTTGCCTCCCTGATAAATAACTCAACTTCCTCTTGTCATCAAATCTTTACCTCGGGTCATGGCTCTATCAGTTCAAACCTGCAGCAGGATTACTCCTAAACTCACTTTGCCACAAAGGCATCAACCAGGCCCCCAGTGGATGCTGTCTACGGTTGAGCTGCAGCTACAGAACAGAGTAGCTGGAACTGATGTCTCAGAGGGAGTCTTTGCTCCTCCCAAGATAGTTCAGACAGGGTCAGAGTGAACACCGCGACTTACGACGCCCTCGGCCAGGGGTGATGGCTGCACAGTGGTGTTTAATGTCCAGGGCACAAGCTGTATGAAGAACTGGGTCCACAAAGATGTCTGCTTTGCTTTCCTTCAGCATGTTTAACACTTCCTAAGAAAGGAAGATCATAGAGAGAGCTTTTATAGAGGAAATACATCAGATCTGTTGTCTGTAAATACTTTACATACAAACAAAAAAGTCAAGGAGGGACGATTAAGCCAACAGAGGCTACTCTGAGATAGGTGGCAACGTGGTGATGATGCAAAGAACGCAGACAGTTAGCATCCAATTTAATTCAATAAATACAATTTGGGGACCTAGTGTATGCAGAGCTGTTTGCTAATAAGCAAAGCGAGGCAAGTTTAAGATCAGAATTGGGTTTTGGGCACTCTGGTATGCTATATTATTAAATACTAAGTGTTAGTGTTTATATTGATTTAATGCAGTTATTTTGTTACTTTATATGTCTGAAAATGTGAAAATTGAAAATCAGAGTAATAAGCTATATTAAAATTCCCAAACAGAAAGGTGCATTTCAAAATGTTTCACTTTACTTCCATTATCCTCAAAAGGAAAGAAAGAACTGACAGACCATAACTTCTACTGCAAGAATAATTCTTATTTGAGTTTAAAGATGTTCTGAACAACAGGAATATAAACATGATAGAACTGAAATCAACTCTGCAGACTCTCCATTTATACATGATGAAATTATATCAGGTAAAGACAGTCAAAAATTGCTTTCTTAAGTAAAAATTACTTTGTGCTTCACAGACTGTAAAACAACAATAAAACAAACAAACAAAAACAAAAAAGAAACTGAAATGTTGTTCAAAAAGTCCTCCTTGAAGTTAAATGGGATAATTTGATGAAAAAGTATTCAAAGGAAAATATCTGGATTTAGCCTTTAGCCAACTTCTGCCACTCCTCAGACCATGTGGAATTAGAAACATTTTTAGCAGATGAAAATATGTGCACACAATATTCACAGTGACTCAGTAATATCATTGAAACACTTTTCCAAAAAGAGATTAAGTTTTTTTAAAAAGATCAAATACATTATTTCACTTTCAATTTTGTAAGATAATGCACGTTTAGCTATCTTTTTTTTTAAAATTAATTTATTTTTGGCTGCGTTGGGTCTTTGTTGCTGCACATGGGCTTTCTCTAGTTGTGGTGAGTGGGGGCTACTCTTTGTTGCGGTGTGTGGGCTTCTCATTGTGGTGGCTTCTCTCGTTGCAGAGCATGGGCTCTAGGCGTGTGGGCTTCAGTAGTTGTGGCACACAGGCTCAGCAGTTGTGGCTTGTGGGCTCTAGAGGGCAGGCTCAGTAGTTGTGGCTCACGGGCTCTAGAGCGCAGGCTCAGTAGTTGTGGCACACAGGCTTAGTTGCTCCACAGCATGTGGGATCTTCCCGGACCAGGGCTCGAACCTGTGTCCCCTGCACTGGCAGGAGGATTCTTAACCACTGCGTCACCAGAGAAGTCCAGCTATCATATTTTGATAAATTTGTTTTTATGTGATGTTTCTGAAATGAACTGAATTTGTAGTTTCATTGACTTTTACAAATGCAGTACGCTTACTGATACATTGGAATTGACATTTTACTTTGGCATAGCACTTAAACAATGACCTTAAACAATGGTCTAGTCATGGGGATGAGACATATTCACAAGTAATTAGTACATGTTAAGTTACAGACAATTAATGGTCAAAAGGCAAATTAGTTTGGTAAGAGGGAACAAGATAGAATTCTGGGAAGGAAGGTTTAGATTCGATCACTAAGATGTACAGACTATAGCTTTAAGAGGAAGAAGAGCAGAGAAAAGCAAGGGAGAGAAAATGGTGACTGACGGTAGTTACCTTTTTACACATTTCTGTTTTGATTTTGAGCAGGTTAACTTTGAGGCACTCCTCTACTTGACCTGTCTGCTCCTGGGCTGCTGCTTCTTCAGCACATAGACTGGCAATCTGTTCAGGACACACACAAAAAACAAGGGAACCCCTACTCTCACGAGACACCTTGGTCTCTGAAGCATGTCGATTGGAGATCCTCCCACACATGTGCCCGGGGCTCTTCTCAAACGGATTCCTGGTGGATTTCACTCCCCTCCCTCCCATATGGGATGCCAGGCTCTGTTCTCCTTCACAAGGACGGGCACAGAATTGAAAAACAGTCAATACATGTATCTTCACGCTGTCAACCCCAAGACCTGAGTCAGACTGTCCCAGGGCTGGTCACAAAGAAGGCTACTCTCTGATTCCTCAAGAGGAAGGTCGTACAGCCAAGTAAAATCCTAAAAGCAAATGCTTGACATTGACAGAGGTTCAGAGTCAACCCAGCTACACAACTTGGAAACACACACACACACACACACAAAGGGGTCCTGACACATAGCCTGCAGTACAGTTAAAAATTTAACCTTCTTTGGACAGCTTTGTGAGTAAGCTTTTTTGAAATATCTTTAGCCATGTTCCCATAAAATGGACATATGTTGAACAAGGTTCACTACATGACCTTTTGTAGCTAGAAAGTCAAGTAATATCCAAGAACTGGCACTTCGGTAGAGGCATTACAGGAGCACTTTTATCCTTCTGGCAAGTGTTGGGAGTATTCTGCGTTGAACATCAGAATAAGGAGAGGGAAGGACAAACTAGACGTAGACAGATATAATAAACAAAAATGCTGTTCAATAGAGAAATGTGGAATCAAAACTGAATAGTGATAGGACTAAGGACAAACCAAATTCAGTGTTACACAGAACCAGGAACTCAGACAGTGGAGAGCCTAGAAGAGCCCTGGATTCAGGGCTGAAGGGAAACAGAGTAAAGAACTTTTCTCCAGTAAAACTTCTCTGACCAGCTCTGTTCACAACCAGTTTTGTCCCCAGATCCTACCTCATCCGAGCAGTGTAGCTGGAGCTGAGGATCGAGTCGGTAATCTAGAGCAGACTCCTGGATAATAATCCGGATCTGGTCTTCACAGTCTGAAGAGAGGCGCTGCATGTGACAAGGGAGAGTACGTCAGCCTATTAGAACATGTCAGCTTTTTATCTGGGCCCTGGCTTGGGGAAGGTGTGCAAAAAGGTCTTGGGGAAAGTAGCAGCAAGCTACGGACCTCCAAAGAAAAAACTGCCAGGACTAGTGGAGGTTCCATAAGTACACTCTGTGGAAAGCCCAGGGCAGTTTACCTGGTCAGCATATCTCAACTTGAGGCAAGAGATGACTTGACCTTCTAACTCCGAATCGTCCTTGGCCTTAGTCAGGATACCGTGACAGAATTTAGGAATGTCAGCTTTACAGGCTTTCCTTAGCACAGGGTTTAAGCGGTAATCTAGAGCAGAAAGGAATAAGCACAGGATAAAACACTCCACCTGGATTCACAAATGTTTTGAGAGCCAGTTACCCAAAGGGGGCATATTAGGTCAACGACCACTAATAAACCACTGATTTGTTTATTTGGTAAATGTTTACTGAGCTCTCACTACACTGTTTTATTTTATTTTTGGCCATGTCCTGCGGCTTGTGGGATTGAACCCGGGCCACGGCAGTGAAAGCCCAGAATCCTAACTAGGCCACCAGGGAACTCCCTCAACACGCTGTTTTAAATCAGCAATATACTGTGGTGGAAGAGCAGACGTGGAAACCCCCAGGAAACGTACTCCGCAGCAGCTCTGCAGGATCTATTGAGGCCAACATTCTAAGCAGTCCTCACAAAAATCTAGCAGACATCAGCAACCTTCCCCATGATACATATTTTTGAAAATTCTGAGAACAGAATATCCAACTCAACTTGACCACTAAGTTACAAGGTCTTGCAACTCAGAGCTTAAATTTCTCTGTTCTAAAACAGATTACCCACATATTCTCCTGCCACATGCGTGAAGTTTTACTAAATTTCTAGACTTTTCAATGAACTTTAGCCCTAATTCGTTTTGTACACCCTTCAAAGGCAAGTTTCCTATGTTTTCAGCCTCCTCTTTCCCATGACTTTCATTCTGTTCTTCTAGATGCTCTTCAAGGAAGAAGTAAGTCACTTTGCTCATCACATCCAGACTCTTCCCTTAACATTCAGGAGCAACAAAGCACCTTTAGTTTAATTAGGCAAGTATATGCCCACTCAATTCCTTTCAAGCCATACCCAGCAGGACCAGGAAAGCCACGCCAAAATGTTACCAGTGTTCTGGGTGATCTGGCGCTTGGTTATCATCTGTTTGCATTTGGGATCCATCAATTCACTGTTCTTATTTTGCTTCAAGCATTGCAACATCGTTTTGGAATCCGCTTCTGGACAGAATCTCTGCAAAGAAACAAAGTTTTATAGAAGTAGTTACCCAAACATGGCAATTAACACCATATTTATCACTCTTACATATTTTGGGGAGCTTATGACAGAACCTAAAGGCATCACTTGGGACGAGAAATGGTAAGCCTGAATAATCACCCAGCCTCAAGTTCCCCTTTACCTATTCTCTACTATATTTCTCAATTTCGTTCTACGACCTGTTTCCTATTTTGGATAGGATGCGTTCCCTACTTACATGGCTATGCTACATTACACGGCCTCTCATAAGCTTACATACTGTTTTTGCATGAACGTAACATTGTACCAGGTGACCACCTAGCCCTCAAGCCACATCTACCCAATCCCAATGGGAAATTTAGGAATTACCCAGCAACCAGTGTGAACAGGGATGTGGGGGAAGGACCTATCTGGTTCACCCCTTTAACCAGAGGGGCTATAATCCTACCAAATCCTGCGGAGCCAGCCGCCGTACACTTGTTAGTGTCCTTGAAGTCAGAGATTCATTTTGGACTAGTGATAAACTCTATCTATATCTGCTAATCCACAGTATATTATAGTCCACTGTTATCTTAATATGGGGACATGGAGTGCTGACTGTTTTTTTTTTTTTTTTTTTTTTTTGCGGTATGCGGGCCTCTCACTGCTGTGGCCTCTCCCGTTGTGGAGCACAGGCTTCGGACGCGCAGGCTCAGCGGCCATGGCTCACGGGCCCAGCCGCTCCGCGGCATGTGGGATCCTCCCAGACCGGGGCACGAACCCGTGTCCCCTGCATCGGCAGGCGGACTCTCAACCACTGCGCCACCAGGGAAGCCCCTGCTGACTGATTTTTATAGAAGTCATCAAAATCTTACAAACCTCCTTCAAATCAGAGCCTGACATTTCCACTTTTACAGAGGACTCAACTCTTCCAGACCCAGCTAAAGAGACTTCTAACTTTCACAGTTCTCTTTGGAGTTTATTGATAGGGTGAGGAGTATCATTTTATTTTAAAGGGAAGCTGAAATAAGGGGTTAGCACCTTATTTAGTAAGGTGTAAGTTTAATCTCTTTGTACGTGTGGACAAATAAAGGAACTGACATCCAGGTTCTCCAGTCAGCCCTGCTGCAGGGGGCATTTATTGAAGAAGTAAATGAAGCAAAACAACCTGTAGAACAAAAAAAGCCTTTGATGGTGACAGATGGATGATCAGGACATTTGATGGTGGCCTCCTCAGTATACCTACCACCAACCGCGCTCAAAACCAATCACATATTTAATGGACATCTATTTACTTCTTCCTCAGGTCAAAGTGAGGTTAGCTATCTTAGCTTAGTGGTTCTGAAACTTGAGCTTCATTGGAACCCCCGGGGGCTTGTGAAAACAGAGAGCGCCACTCCCAGAGCTTGACTCAGAGATCGAGGTGGGGCCTGAGACTTTGTAAGTTCCCAGGTGGTGCTGACGCTGCAGGCCTAGGGACCAGACTTCGAGAACCACAGCCGTAGCTGTATAAAACAGGTTGACATTGAGAGATTATATGAATTTTCTCTGAAATTTAAAGAAGTTTGTGTTTTTGTTATGTTGACTTACCCTGTGCTCAACCCTTGGTTTTGGGTCCCTTACCTTTATCATCTGCTTGCAGACTCTCATGAGTGTATAGTCTAGTTCTGGGTCCATCATCTCTGTCTCCTGCAGCTTAAAGACTTTCTGGTGGCAACGGGTGCTCAGCTGCTTCTTGTTTTCTTTCAGACATTCAATAATCTAGGGCGTAACAGTTACGGGCAAGTTAAGACGTGGATCAGGTATTGATAATGCATGTTTTCTGACTGAAGCATTAAGTTCTTAGTACATTCCTCACTTTTCTATACAGGTACCTTTCATTTCTAATTCCTAGGTAATAGGAATCAGGATTTCCTCACAAAGAAGAATTATAATAAATTTACAACCCCAGGGCTAATAGCAAACCAAATGTATAAAAATTATGGATAAAGAGCAGGTTGTACTGGAGTCTAAGGGGAAGGAAACCCTCTCAAGATTCCTGGTTTCTTCTTCCTTCCAGGGCTATTCCTTGTCAAGATCCCTTCTGGAGCATACATCAGGCTCTCTGCCTTTCCCTGGAGCAATAACCCTGACTCGACAGCAAGCACAAGCCAGGAAGTTCAGTTCAACTCACCATTTACCACATGAGAACAGAGCATTAGGTGCCAGCTACGAATGAGACTCAGTCCTTACCTTTGAAGACTATACAGTCTCACAGGGCAAAGTTATATAAACAAACAACTACAATAAAAAAGATGAGTGACTTAACATAAAAGAATAAAGTGCCATGGGATAGATTTTAAGAGAGTGAATTAGGTGTATCCTAAAACCTCCCCTTCCCTACAACAAACTTTTAGCTACTATAAAAAAAAGATAAAGAAAGAAAGCAGATGGGAAGCTGCAGTAGCTAGGGCTGTAGCATGTAGTCATGAGACTTCTATGAAATCCTCAAGGCACAACCAAGAATCACTAAATACAGTTGACCCTTCAATGACAAGGGTTTGAACTACGCAGGCCCACTTATATGAGAATTTTTTTCAATAGTAAACACTACAGTTCTACATGATCTGTGACTGGTTGAGTCTGTGGATGTGGAACTTAGATAGGGAGGGCCCAACATATATGGAGGGCTGACACTATACACAGGTTTTTAACTATGTGGACGTGCAGCACTCCTAACCCCATGCTGTTCAAGGGTCAACTGCAGTTAAGGGACACTAATACCGTAAGAAAGATGCTAAACAAAATAAATCAAGGCCTCAGAACTGAGGGGGAAAGGCAACAGAGCAATCAAATGTATATTGAATATCTTCAGAACAACAGAGAAGAAAACAGTAAATAAGAATCAAGAACAGGTAGTTATGAGAAGAACCAATTAGAGATGTTACAAATGAAAAATAAGTGAAGGGGACAAGACGGTGGAGTAGCAGGACCTGAGCTCACCTCCACTCGCAAAAACACCAAAATCACAACTAACTGCTGAACAACCATCAAAAAAGACTGGAACCTACCAAAAAAGATATTCTACTTCCAAAGACAGGCCACAGTGAGATGGTAGGAGGGGCGCATTAATGATACAATCAAATCCTATACCCACTGGGTGGGCAACCCACAAACTAGAAAATAAGTATATCGCAGAGGTTCTCCCATAGCAGTAAGAGTTCTGAGCCCCACTTCAGGCTCCGCAGACTGGGGGTCTGGCATCAGGAGGAGGCGCACGCAGAGCATTCGGCTTTGAAGGCCAGCAGGGCTTGATCGCAGGAATGCCACGGGACTGGGGGAAACAGAAACTCCACTCTTGGAGGGCTCACGCAAGGTCTTGTGTGTACTAGGGCCCAGGGGGAAAAGCAGTGACTTCATTGCTGGACTTGGAGGGTCTCCTAGAGAGGCAGGGGGTAGCTGTGGCTCGCTGCAGGGACAAGGACATTGGTGGCAGAGGTACTGAGGAGTACTCATTGGCATGAGCTGTCCCGGAGGCCACCATTTTGACACCAAGACATGGCCCCCACCCAACAGCCCTTAGGCTCCGGTGCTGGGACGCCTCAGGCCAAACAACCAATGGGGCAGGAACACAGCCCCACCCATCAACAGACAGGCTGCTTAAAGTCTTCCTGAGCCCACAGCCGCCTCTAAACACACCCCACTGACACGGCCCTGCTCACCAGGAAACCTGCACAAGCCTCTTAGCCCAGCCTCACCCACCAGGAGGCAGAAGCCAGAAGCAAGAGGAACTACAATCCTGAAGCCAGTGGGACCACAAACACAGAAAGTCTGACAAAATGAGATGGCAGAGGAATATGTTCCAGATGAAGGAAAAAAGATAAGACCCCAGAAGAACGACTAAGTAACGTGGAGCTAGGCAATCTACCTGAAAAGAACATTCAGAGTAATGATAGTAAAGATGATCCAAGATCTCGGAAAAACAATGGAGTTACAGACTGAGGAGATACAAGACATGTTTAACAAAGAGCTAGAAGATATAAAGAAGAAACAAGCAGAGATGAACAATATAATAACTGGAATGAAAATACACCAGAAGGAATCAATAGCAGAATAAATGAGGCAGAAGAATGGATAAGTGAGCTGGAAGACAGAATGGTGGAAATCACTGCTGCAGAACAGAATTAAAAAAATAAAAAAGAATGAAAAGTGAGGAGAGTTTAAGAGACCTCTGGGACAACGTGAAATGTAACAACATTTGCATTATAGGGGTCCCAGAAGGAGAAGAGAGAAAGGGCCTGAGAAAATATTTGAAGAGATGATAGCTGAAAACTTCCCTAACACCCAAGTCCAAGAAATGCAGAGAATTCCAGGCAGGATAAACCCAAGGAGGAACACACTGAGACACATATTAATCAAACTGACAAAAATTAAAGACAAGCAGGAAATATTAAAAGCAAGAAGGGAAAAGCAACAAATAACATACAAAGGAACTCCCATAAGGTTATCAGCTGATTTTTCAGCAGAAACTCTACAGGCCAGAAGAGACTGGCATGATATATTTAAAGTGATGAAAAGGAAAAACATACAACCAAGAATACTCTATCCAACAAGGCTCTCGTTCAGATTTGATGGAGAAATCAAAAGCTTTCTGGATAAGCAAAAGCTAAGAGAATTCACCACCAAACCAGTTTTACAACAAATGCTAAAGGAACTTCTCTAGACAGAAAAGAAAAGGTCACAACTAGAAACAAGGAAAATATGAATGGGAAAGCTCACCAGGAAAGGCAAACATACAGTAAAGGTAGGAAATCATCCACAAATATGGTATGAAAACCAGCAGTCGTGAGAAGAGAAGAGTACAAATGCAGGATATTGGAAATGCATTGGAAATTAAGACAACAGCAACTTAAAACAATCTTGTGTATATATATAGACTGCTATATCAAAACCTCATGGTAACCACAAACCAAAAATCTACAGTAGATATACACACAAAGAAGAAAAAGGAATCCAAACACAACACTAAAGACAGTCATCAAATCACGAGAACAAAAGAGGAAGGGAAGCAAAAAGACCTATAAAAACTAATCCAAAACAATTAACAAAATGGCAATAAGAACATACATATAGGTAATTACCTTAAATGTAAATGGATTAAATGCTCCAACCAAAAGACACAGACTTGCTGAATGGATACAAAAACAAGACCCATATATATGCTGTGTACAAGAGACCCACTTCAGATCTAGGGACACATACAGACTGAAAGTGAGGGTATGGAAAAAGGTACTCCATGCAAATGGAAATCAAAAGAAAGCTGGAGTAGCAATACTCATATGAGACAATATAGACTTTAAAAAGACTATTACAAGAGACAAAGAAGGACACTACGTGATGATCAAGGGGTCACTACAATAAGATATAACAATTGTAAATATATATGCACCCAACATAGGAGTACCTCAATCTATAAGGCAAATGCTAACAGCCTTAAGAGAACAAATCATCAGTAACACAATAATAGTGGGGGACTTTAACACTGCACTTAACGTCAACGGACAGACAGAAAATCAATAAAGAAACATAGGCCTTAAGTGACACATCAGATGGACTTAACTTTTATTTATAGAGCATTCCATCCAAAAGGAGCAGAATGCACATTCTTTTCAAGTGCACATGGAACATTCTTCAGGATAGACCACATGCTGGGCAAGCCTCAGTAAATTTAAAAAAACTGAAATCATATCAAGCATCTTTTCCGACCACAACACTGTGAGATTAGAAATCAACTACAAGATAAAATAGCATCAGAAAATATAAAGTACATGGGGATAAATCTGACAAAAGATGTAGAAAAACTGTACACCAGAAACTAAAAATCATTGCAGATATAAACCAATAAGAAAACCTAAATAAATGATAATATGAGGGGAAAACCACCTCATCTATAGAGAAAGAGATTTTAGTAGCTTGAATTTTGGTTCCCCAAAAGATATGTATAAGTCCTAAACCCGCAGTTGTGAATGTGAATATTTGAGACAAAAATTCTTTGCAAAAGTAATTAAGCGAGGAATCTCAAAATGAGATCATCCTGAGTTATCTGGATGGGCCCTAAATCTAATGTAAATGTCTTTATAAGTTTATAAGAATAAGAAAATATACATAATACACAAAGGAGAGACATGGAGGAGAAGGTCATGAGAAGATGGAGGCAGAGACTGGAATCATGCATCCCCAAGTCAAGGACTGGAACCACCAGAAGATGGAAAAAGCAAGGAAGCATTCCGCCCTAGAGCCTTAGGGAAGAAAGCAGTCTTGCCAACACCTTGATTTCAGACTTCAGGCCTCCAGAACTGTGAAATAATAAATTTGTTTTAAGGCACCCAGTATGTGGTAATTTGGCAGCTCTATGAAACTCGTATACAGATGCAAGAATTACAGTGGACCTCTCATCAGAAACTATGCAGAAAACTGTGTGAAGTGAAATATTTAAAGTATTGAAAGAAAAAAAAAATCCAGCAACCCAGAATTCTATATCCAGCAACCTAGAATTCTATATCCAGCAAAACTGTTCAAAAATGAAGAAAAGAGGGGCTTCCCTGGTGGCGCAGTGGTTGAGAGTCCACCTGCCGATGCAGGGGACACGGGTTCGTGCCCCGGTCCAGGAAGATCCCACATGCCACAGAGAGGCTAGACCTGTGAGCCATGGCCGCTAAGCCTGCGCATCCGGAGCCTGTGCTCCGCAACAGGAGGGGCCACAACAGTGAGAGGCCCGCGTATGGCAAAAAAAAAGAAAAAAAAAAATGAAGAGAAGATAGACTTTCTCACACAAATAAAAACAGGGAATTCATTGCCCATACACGCACCTTGTAAAAACAATGTTAAAAAGTTCTTTGGGCAGAAGGGAAAATATATAGGTCAAAACCTTGGATCTACATAAAGCAAGGAAGAGCATTAGAGAAGGAAAAGAAGTGGAAAAAATGATTTATTTTTCTTATTCTTAATTGATCTGATAACTGCCTAATAACAATGTACTGGGTGATCATAGCATATGCATAAAAAATGAATAATAGCAATGTCACAAGGGATGGGTGGAAGGAATTGCGAATGCTCTCTAATAAAATACATATACACTATATGAGAAAAAAAAAAAAGAAATGAAAAATAAAACCCAACTGGTAGTCTCTCTAAAGAGCAGGATGGAAAGTGCTAAAGGATAAATTATGAAGCTGGGAAACAGAACTGAAAAATTACCTCAGTGTAGTACAGAGAGATGAAGAAATGAAAAGCATAAAAGAAACATTGAGAGACATGGAGGACAGATTCACATGCTCCAAGTGTCTAACAGGAGTTCCAGAAGGAAGGAAAAGGAAGGCAATATTTGAAAGGTTTGAGAATTTCCTAGAACTGAAGTAAGACATGAATTCTGAGACTGAATGAGCCAACTAGGATAATGAAAACAAAAACCATATCTAACTATATCACAGTGAAATTACAGATCATTAAAGATAAAGAGAAAACTCAGAGGTAAATTAACTACACAGAAATAAGAATCAGATTGACATCAGACTTTGCATCACCAACAGCAGATACTAGAAGACAATGAAGCCACTATCTCAAAGGCTAAAGTACCTGGCAATGCCCTGAACTAGAAGAGGTAGATGAGTCAATGGAAGAATATTAAAAACAAAAACAAAAAACCACTTGATTGCATTTCATTCCTGATGATTCTGGGTAGGGCCCTGTTCTGTGAATTAGGGTAAGAAAACCTCCCATGATGGTTCTTACGTGACCTCTAGTTAAGAACTTCTGTGCAATGGGATCATATGAGGGAATAATTAATTTTGGAGGTGCAGAGTGTTGGGAAAGCTATAGAGAGGAGGAGGCATTTGAAGGATAATTAGGAGTTTACTAGGCAGACAAGGTGGAGGAGGACAAGGTAACCTGAAAGAGGGAAGAGAATGAATAGGTGACAAAGAGGAATGAAGGTGAGCAAAAGTAGTCTGTTTGGGAAAAGCAGCCTGGCGTACCTTAAGAAGGGATGATCAGGCTGGATAGGATGTGATGGGGCCTATCTCACCAGCACAGAATTAATTATTAAAAAGGTTCCTTCACGTTACCTTCACAATTAAAAAATAAAAACAAAAAGTTACCTGAGCATTGCCATATTGCACAGTGGAACAGTGGTTCTTGATGTCACTCTTGCAGGCTTCATACAGATCTGGTTCCAGACGGATGTCCTCTGTCTGTATGAGGGGGAACCGGCATGGAAAAGTGAGCTTACTCTAAGCTGGAGAGATCAAATGTTCTACATATTTATTTGTTGATTGGTTTTGTCTGGTGGCCATAACTTCTACACAGCTAAGTGGCAGCAGTGTGGTCACTGCAGTAAATGGAGAAGTAGGATTGAGTTTCAGTTCTGCCACTACCTAGCTACAAGGCCTTGGCCTTTGTTTGCAAAATGAAATGCTACCATCTACTCTGACCCCTTCACAGGACTGCTGTGCGATGAAATAAGATAGTATGATGTGGAAACCACTTTGAAAGCTAAAACCATTATACAGATGTAGGACTCTACTTTTATTATTATTATCATGTTACTGAAAGAGCCAGGTTCAAATCTGAGGACCCAACGTTCCTATTATAGAAGTATGTTTAGGCCAGTTCCACTTAAACATAATTACCACAGAATCACTACCACTGTATGTGAAAATCTCGTACTGCAACTTTGGGGATATTAATAATACCTGGTGTCCATTACTAGTTTGTGGTGTACAAAACATATTAAAATATATTTTTAGCCGTCTTATGTGGCTTAGGCTTATCCTCAAAAGTAAAGTGAACAGTAGTGTCCCCTCACAGTGCACACTGTGGGTGGCTTCCCAACATCCACCTCCCCTTGATTATCAGTAAGCTCATCAGTGAGTGCATCCCCTGATGGGGGACGGGGCACAGATCTCAAACTGATACAATCAAATTGAGGAGAAGGACCTTTATTTCATGCTGGGGGCAGTTTTCTCTTGTTTCTATTTTCCTGCTGGAGATGAATATTGCAACAGGTGGCCCAGGTGTTGCAGGCAGCCATTGTGCGGCCATGAGGGAAACCAGCCTTAACAATGAAGCTGGTGTCCAAGGCAGCAGACTAGAGAGGGAGAGACCCTCGATCCTCGAGGACATTACTGATGCAATGACTACATCACATGCTTACAGCCTGTCTTACAGCTGGACTTCCAGTTATGTGTGGTAAAAAATACTTTATCATTGAAAAAAAGGGAAACAAGAAGCTGTGCTATGGTAAAATTTTAGCACGCAGCTCCAAGTCTTAACCATCACGCTTGTGGCTGAAATCTTTCAGTTTGCCCTCACCCTTCACCTAACTCTCTAAGCCCTGCCCTGTGGTTTCTGGACCAGAGGTTGTGCTCTGCAGCGTTACCATCTCCAGCTCCTCCACCCGCAGCTGCTTGCGGCACTTCAGGGACACCCTGTGTTCCTTGGCTTCCTGGAGAGTGTCGTTGCGCACGGTGGTGCTTAGGCAGATCACCACGT
Organism: Leucopleurus acutus; assembly: GCF_964270905.1. Lineage (NCBI taxonomy): Eukaryota > Metazoa > Chordata > Mammalia > Artiodactyla > Delphinidae > Leucopleurus > Leucopleurus acutus. The sequence goes on along the minus strand of NC_139162.1, from coordinate 13,151,994 downwards.
CCACCCTGCCAAGGAAAGAAGAGGCCTGAGACTGGCTGGAGCCACACAAAGGCAGATGGCTGAGAACTGGGCTGGGGCAGGGGCCACACCATCCCCCCAGAACCCAGGAACCCCTTTACCATGTTTTTGAATGCCTTTCCTGTAAGTCTCACTGTGTTTTCAGAGAGCTAAAAGCAGCAATTTGTCTGTATATGTCATAAAAGTTGGGCCACAGCTCAAATGCTGACAACATTCCTGGCTGGCGGGGAGGCCAGAGAGGGAACATGTGTGCAAGGACAGTTTAACACTTGTTTTGATGAAAACATGTGACCAGAGAGGAATGCTACTCTACTCTTAACTCTGGACAGTGTCTTTGATATACTGAGAAAATCATTCCTGAAAAGTACAGAAATCTAAGCAAACATGGGAACTTGGTTTCTATGCGGGGAACTGTGTTCTAGCAATGCACCTTTGCAAAGAGCAGCATGGAAGAATCTGGGCCGCCATGCTATAAAAGCTCATCACTCTCCTCATTAACACCTAATTCTTAAATGAATACAGCTTTTGTTTCTTTACTACATCTCTAACTCAGGGAAAGCCTCTGCTGCTTCCCTGAAGAGATGACACAATGGAATGAGTTCGGAGGAAATCAGTTAATGTCTTATTCACACTGCAACGTGTTCCTCTAAGTACACAATCTGTATATGCTTCATCAGTTAGATAGCCTGAACCTGGAAAAATTAAAAATGCTCCTTTAGGACACAGGCTCTCCATATCAGAACTACTACCACCAGGTGTGGCTCCAGGCTGCTATAAAGAGGATATGTCTAGACAATCCAAGTGTTTGGCCATACTACCAAAGGAGGGTGTAGGAGGCCTGCAGGGCTAATCCTGTCAGAGAGCAGCAGGCCATCTGACATCCTGGATACTCATTCAGTAGCTAAGAGGGACTTTAGGGAAGCAGAACGAATCAATTAAAAGCTACATACTTCTTCTTTATGTTGGGACAAAGTTTCAACACGTCCTCCTTGCAGGCCATTTTAAACTTGTAAGAGAACCTAAAATCCTTCATCTGCACCTAAAAAAGATGATGAAAAAGAAAATCAGAAGCTCTGTGACGAGGTCTAATCAGCAGCGCTGGGTGTAAGTGTATTCATATACTGTTTGCAGCAGCTAGCTTTTCAGGCCTGCACAACTCTGTCTCTTCAGACTTCATGACCTGCTAAGCTGCCCACGGCATCTTTTGCTCTGCGTACACCAGCTTCCAGTCACACACAGGCTGTGACTCTTCCCCCAGATCTTCCCATGGTTTGCTCCCTCACTTTTCTTGACGGTTCTATTCAAACACCTCCTTCTCAAGTCCCTTTTTCTCCATCACCCTGCAGGCCTTACACTGCTTTATTTTTCCTCACAGGCTCACCTGAAACTATATATTTGTACATGTACTTTTGCATCTTTCTTTCACAAGAATGTAAACAAGTCAACAAGGGCAGGGTTTGTCTGTTCTCCCCTGTCTCCCAGTGCCCACAGTCCAGAGGCCCTCAGTACCATTTGGGGATGGCAGTCAGGGAGGCTAGGTGCCCCAAGAAGAGGTCAATTTTACATAGATGACTGGATTTCACCCTTCTAGGAAGGAAGTGCTTGCTTTATCAGAAATACTTCCTTTAGACATGTGGTAACTATGAAGACTATGGTTTAACCTTCTTATTCAAATGCCAGACCTGGGTAGTATGATTTAAAAGAAAAAAAAAGCTTAGATTCTAGTGTACTGATATACATTTGGGCTGCTGCACTGAACAGATATTTGGAAAAAATGATTTTTCACAGAAGAGGTGCTCTGATGTTCTGAAAGAGGAAGGGATTCAGTAACCATCCAAGCAGTCAAGACGAGAAGGATGTGCCAGGTGTTACTGACCAGCTGGAAGTGGGTGACTCCAATGGCGCACTTCTCATTCATATCCTTCTGGTGTTTGTTCTGTATCAGACACTCCATCAAGTCTCCAGAGTCTATCTGGTTATCTGCTACATCCTGGGGAAGGCAGTGCACATTTACCCTTCATTTGTAACTATTAATGAACAAAGCCTGCACCCCAGCCCATACAAAAAATGCAAACGAGATGGATTCTAGAGCCTTTACAAATAAGACACATCACAAATTATGTCAAAGTAAGTCTGAGACATTACGAAGGATCAACACTTAGGGGAATAAAATTTACGCAGCAAGTTGCCCTCCCTGCGTGAAGCTCCAACAAGAACATGTACTATGCAGGTCTCTTAACTCTTCTCCTTATATGATGCCGGCAGCTGGCTTTAGGGATAACATCTAACATTGTCTGCTGATTGTCAGATCCTTAGGGTTACTGGGTGTGCTTCACTCCCACAATTTAGGTAGTTCAGTAAGTGACTAAAAGTAATAAAGTAACGGAATTCCCTTAACATCAGGTACAAGGAAAGAGCTGGAAGGGGAAGCCACATTATTGTTAACAAATCCCGGCTGTACGTATCAGAAGCAATTCAGCCCTACAAATGGGGCTTCCCCCTCCCCTCTTTCCTTACAGACGGCATCTCAGCAAGTGCTGTTAACCAACGATCTGGTTACCTATGAGGGGTAAGCAAATAGTTTCCCAGGATGGTGGCCCCTCTTGATGTTTACATTTTCAACTTTAACTGGTGAAAGTTGGTTATCACTTAGGGGCAATGTGAGCTGAAGACAGAGATGAGTTCAATACACGTGGGGGCCAGAGCCCCAGTGAAACTGGTTCTGTTTCTAACCCTTGTTCCTCTAGACAACACTTACGTGGCAAAAGTTCTGAATTATGGGCTCGCAGGCTCTCATCAGCAAGGCTTCTATTTGAATGTCCTGCAGAAGATTAAAAGATCAGTAATTCTTTTAACATCTTTATTGGAGTATAATTGCTTTACAATGGTGTGTTAGTTTCTGCTTTATAACAAAGTGAATCAGTTATACATATACACATGTTCCCGTATCTCTTCCCTCTTGCGTCTCCCTCCCTCCCACCCTCCCTATCCCACCCCTCTAGGTGGTCACAAAGCACTGAGCTGATCTCCCTGTGCTATGCGGCTGCTTCCCACTAGCTATCTATTTTACATTTGGTAGTGTATATATATCCATGCCACTCTCTCACTTTGTCACAGCTTACCCTTCCCCCCCCCATATCCTCAAGTCCATTCTCTAGTAGGTCTGTGTCTTTATTCCCGTCTTGCCCCTAGGTTCTTCGTGACCCTTTTTTTTCCCCTTAGATTCTATATATATGTGTTAGCATACGGTATTTGTTTTTCTCTTTCTGACTTATTTCACTCTGTATGACAGACTCTAGGTCCAACCACCTCACTACAAGTAACTCAATTTCATTTCTTTTTATGGCTCAGTAATATTCCATTGTATACATGTGCCACATCTTCTTTATCCATTCATCTGTCGATGGACACTTAGGTTGCTTCCATGTCCTGGCTATTGTAAATAGAGCCGCAATGAACATTTTGGTACATGACTCTTTTTGAATTATGGTTTTCTCAGGGTATATGCCCAGTGGTGGGATTGCTGGGTCGTATGGTAGTTCTATTTTTAGTTTTTTAAGGAACCTCCATAGTGGCTGTATCAATTTACATTCCCACCAACAGTGCAAAAGGGTTCCCTTTTCTCCACACCCTCTCCAGCTAAAATATCAGTAATTCTGCTTTAGAAAGAGCCAGGGGTGGGGGAGGAGCAGTTTCTTTCTCTGAATCAGTATCATCTGATTGGTAAATAGTCCAATATGTACATTTGGAAACTATTCCAGTATTTCGGTTAGATAGCCCCAGCACAGACAGAACAGCAGTTCTACGCTACTCCTCTAACGCTCCTTCATTATACTTTGAAAGGCAAGTTTTCTAGAGGCAGATTCCCCTCGTGCTTGAGCAAGAGAGAAGACAGAAGTAAGAACTGTGGGTAGAAAAAAACATTCAAAAATAATATTAGAGTATAAACAACTCTACCCCAATAAAAAATAAAATAAAAAATAAAAATAATATTAGAGTATGTAAAGCCTTTGGAATTTTTCTCCAAAGCTAAGCAGTTCAAAATGAAAACAGGAGTAACTGACATCTATCATTCTGTCCTCGAACCAGATGACAAACTACTACCTCTCGGGAACACACGCTAACTGCCTTCAAGCAGAGTAACTGCTGTGCATTAGCTGCTGACATAACATCTTCCTTTAAAGAGTTACACACCACAGGGGCTTCCCTGGTGGCGCAGTGGTTGAGAGGCCGCCTGCCGATGCGGGGGACACGGGTTTGTGCCCGGGCCCAGGAAGATCCCACATGCCACGGAGTGGCTGGGCCCGTGAGCCACGGCCGCTGGGCCTGCGCGTCCGGAGCCTGTGCTCCGCGGTGGGAGAGGCCACGACAGTGAGAGGCCCGCGCACCACAAAAAAAAAAAAAAAAAAAAAGAGTTACACACCCCAGAACATCCTCATCAGCCCACAAGGACAATGAGAATGAGACAGGAGATGACACAAGATAAAAGAAGGCAATGCATTTTTGAAAAACAGAAAGAAAATAAAGACCCTAAGGAATGTAATTTTATGTATTGCCAATTTTGACAACTTAAATAGTTCTAAAAGGCTTACATAAAAAAAAAATAGCCATTCACTGTTTCCCTGATTTCTGGCCCTACAAGGCAATTTTCACATTTTAACTGCCATCCCCCCCAATACTCTCTATATTTCAAATAGTATGCCTATGTTTATGAGGTTTCTTTTTAATCTCATTTTTTGTAGTTTAGTGAGTTTTAGGATGGAACAGGGATAAACATGGAATAATATTCAATCTTCCATGTTTAACTGCAAATCTCAGGCTTTTATTTTATTTCAGTGGACACACAAACATTACCAAATGGGGACTTCCCTGGTGGCACAGTGGTTAAGAATCCGCCTGCCAATGGGGGGGAACACAGATTCGATCCATGGTCGGGGAAGATCCCACATGCCGTGGAGCAACTAAGCCCGTGTGCCACAACTACTGAGCCCGCACGCCTAGAGCCCGTGGCTCCACAACAAGAGAAGCCACCACAATGTGAAGCCTGCGCGACACAACCAAGAGTAGCCCCTGCTTGCCTCAACTAGAGAAAGCCCACATGCAGCAAAGAAGACTCAATGCAGCCAAAAATAAATAAATAAATAAGTTAAAAAAACAAAACAAAAAGATATTACCAAATGACCTAACTGAAAGAGCTAAGGATGACAGAATAGGAATGCTTGGACTCTTCTTGAATGTGATTAAGGGATTTGAAGTATAGCTGTTATCTTTTTTTAAAGGGGGAAAAAAGATTGGTCTTGTCACTGTGATAATTCTAATTTATGAAGAAAACCGAAGGGCTAAATGCAGTGTTTAGCTACAGAAATGAGGAAAGGGGTTCAAGAAGCATCATGATATTCATCTTTAAAAAGCAAACAGAGAATCTGACAAGGTTTCTTTTGTTCTACAGGGAATCTGAACTCTCAAGAGTCTTGAAACAAAAGAACTAAGAAGAAAAGAAAGGCTGCTGACAGGGCACTCTCCTTCCATGAGCTGCAAACTGCTTACCTCGGATTCTAACTCGGTGAGGTTGCCGACTATATCTCTGCACTCTACAGCCAAGTCATCAAGATGATCCTGGAGGCATTCAAGCTCCTGCAAATGAAAAGGCACTCTCTTAGCACCTGTCAGTTATATAAATAGTCAAGGGTAGATGAGACACCAGTGTCCACTTCCTTTTCAGTGGTCTTGCTTTTCTTTTCTTTTAAACAACTTCACTGAACAGAATGCTAGAGCTTTATTTGAGTCCCCAAACTGGGATTTTTGAAAAGATGATTATTTGATGTATCAGGGTGGTTAAGAGGGTCAAGGGGGTACAACAGCCATGCAAATCCTCCAGAAGGCCAAACTGATAAATCCAACAAGAATCAATGTTCAGGTGTCCTCAGAGTCTAAAAGTCTTATCAGGCCTTTACTCCATTCCGTCAACACCTTGCTAATCTGCATTTTGATAATTATCATTGGACAAAATATTCACAGTGAAAGACACGGCACGTTCTACGACTCTTCGTGGGCAAGTAAGTTGGGACCCAGTTTCAGGGTCTGAAACACAGTAGAGAGCTGATAGCTCCTGCAAATCAAATCTGGGATTCTAACCCTAACCCACATAAAAGGATCCTCTGAGGGTAACTGTAAAACAAGTGAGCACACTAGGGTTTGAGTATCTAAAAGCTATCTTACCTGGGCTTTGGAAACTGAGCTGGAGTTACCTTGTAACATCAGTCTATTGCTATTCCTTTTAGGGACTTAGAGGTTTTAAGTTTTACATTAGCTTACTTTCCCAAAGAACATGAACAGCTATTTCTCAGCAAAGGGCTCTGTTAAAGGATCAAGTTTAACTTACTGACTATTCTGCAAGAATCTCTGTTTCAGAATTAGAATGGGAAGCGAGGAGAAGGATTGTGGGAATTATACAAGAGCCAGAAAGGGAGTGGGGGGGTGGGGACCCTAAAGGAAAATGCATACAACTTTTGGGAGGAGATAAATAGCTAAGGGAAACATTCCACTCATGGACTCCTTTCCTAAGTTTAGCTTCACAGGGATGGGCTGTAATGTAGTGCAGCTTTCTCACTGTTACTTTACAGGGCGTATGAAAGGAAACTGTTTCATGGGATTCCATATGACTATATCCCTTGTTTCATTAGACAGAGGCAACAGCAAGCTAAACTATATGGCATTTCCTAACAATAAACTCGACAGAACTGTAGCAGGCCCAGGAAACAGACTGCTGAAAATGATATTCCCAGGCCCAACAGATCTGAGTAGGCATCATGTTGCTTTTAAAAAATGTCCAATTCCTGCACATGTGACTTTCATTAGTTTAATCCCAGAGGGTGTTTGGAGTGGTACAAATGGAACCGTTCATGCCTCCTTCTAGTATTAATGGGCCTTTAAATAAGTAGCTATTCCTCACTGCATGGTTCCTCTGCCTTGATCTAAAAGACAAGATCCCTTCCCACCTAATTTGCCAGAATGCAACAACGTATCTTTTTTTTTTTTTTTTAACTAGGCATAAAATCCTAAGAAACCATTTATAGCATGCACATTAATTCTTGGGGCTGCTCCTTTTCTACACTTTCCTGTACGGAGAGGTTATAATAAAATGAAACAAATGCCTGGCTAGGATTAGACCTGAGCTCAAGGTAAGTTAAGTCAATACCCTTCATTTCTCTGAGCCTCAAGTGTATCAATTACTAAATGGAAAAAATAATTCCATTTCTACATCTCTTCTAGGACTGTCATAGGGCAAGCGTACTATTCATGCATATCAGTGTTCACATATCGATGTATATATTTATACTCTGCCTTCCCTCAAAAGGACCTAATGTAGCTTACAAAAATGAGAAAAGAAAAAAAAAGAAGGGCAAGATAAAATCAATTAAAAATGAGTAAAAAAGGGAAAGGAAAAAGAAAATATGTTAAGGAAAGTGGAATGAAGCCAGTAGTAAGTTAGTACACAAAATGCCTACCACAAAATCTAATACACCTGCTAGAGGCACGCCATATCTTTGGCTCGAGGCTTTTTAAGAGGCAGCACAAAGAGGGAAAACAATCAATTACAAACCATAATAACCATAACATTCAAACAAACTAACTGCTTAGGAAAAGTACAGTTACAGAGACCAAAGAGAACATTTTCCTCAGGATTTCTTATAGGAAGAACAGTGACTAATATAACAAATCACACACCTGTGAAGCTGATGGAGATGGATTTTACGGTGTTTGTAGTCGACATAAAATGTTCATCATGAACATCGTTATTATTACTGCACCATAAATAGGTAGCTTTGTCACCTACCTGTCCAGTCTCTGTTTTTTCACTGCACCATTTCCCCAGATCAATCAGGCACTTATCCTGAAGGGCAGGATCCAGCTTAACGTCCATGGCACGCTGGTGTAGGATCCTCTGGACTTCAGCTCGGCATTCCCGTGAGAGCTACATGAGAAATAATAAGCAAAATACTTCAAAGGTACCAAAACCAAAAGACACCAGATAGAACAAATCCATTGTCAGGAAAACAACAAATAAGTTGACAGTTATTTGAACCAAACTTTAAGCCTCGAATCTCTTCCAGAATAAAAATTCTAAACATCTTTATCTCTAGGAATGTGATTATAAATACATTAGGCATTTTCTAATATATATACTGTATGAAACAATATTCTTTTCTCAGAGTATCCTGATAAAAGTGAATTAGGACTGAATCACTATGTTGTACACCTGAAACTAATATAATATTGTAAGTCAACTATACTTCAATTAAAAAATGAACTGGATTTGTTCAGATGAGGTAGAGAGGTTTTTGTTCAGGAAAATTAATTTGCCACTACTCTATGAATGTAGAGTGGAATACTGGGTCTGATTCAAGAGAGAATAAACACTTGGGTGAGGAGAACTGAGTTCAAATTTACCTAAACTCGGAACAAGCAGGTGAGAGTTACTTCAGGTCAGAACCCGACTCTTCTAGATAAGTTAATGAGAATTAAGCAGAGGGTCAAACATATTAAAACTAATATTTTGGGGAGAGTTGTGAGAAAGCTGTCATTGACAGGTACAGTCAGCCTCTCCTCCTAAAAGAGCCAACACATCTGGAGGGAGGTACGGTGGGCATAGAGAGTAACTGCTTAATCGGCATAGGAGTTTCCTTTCAGAGACATGGAAATATTTTGGAAGTAGACAGAGGTGGTGGTTGTACAACTTTGTGAATGTACTAAATGCCACTGAATTCTTCCTTCTAAAATGATTAACTTTATGTTATGTGACTTTAACCTCGATTTTTAAAAGAAGCCTATTTTTTAAAAGGACAGCATACCAGATTCCAACTCTTTCTTTATTTACAAAGACAAGGAACCTCCTACTATAGTGACTACCAAGACGCTAGGATTTAGGAGCTCCTGTGATTAATGACAGGCTCATTATACGAAGAAAAAAGTAACAACAAATTTCCATATTTTCTTACGTAGCAATATAAAAACTGGGTTAATACTGCAGTAACTAAAGTATGACATTTCTTTCTGTCTGAGTCTCCTCATTCTGAATCCTAAACAGTCAGACTTTTGCATTAAGCTCAGAAGGGGTATTTGCAAACATGCCTGTGAAATAATACCATCTATATTTTCTGTAACAAATGCAGGGCTGAAATGCAATAGAGTATCTCAGAAGGCTTAAAAAGGCCACCCTGGAGAGCAAGCAGCATGTCAGTACGGGACCAGAAGGCAACAAATGTCACCTGAGAGCCAAGCAGACACGAACATCCCAACAAGAGGCAGTACTCAAGGCAGACAAATACCAAGAGAGTGGGGCGTGGAGGGTGTAGCTCCAACGCGTGTGCTGTCTGAGGGGCCTCACCAATACACGCACTATGGGCTCTGCTGCCAAGGGCAGAAGCCTAAAAACCATTTACACCTTGGCTAAGAGCTTCTAATGGATCTTTAACGCTAAATACAGTTAGGGTAGCGGCATTTGTCTACTTGTGATTTAGATTTTGGTAATTTTAAGAAAAACTGGAAATGTCCCCTCATTTTGTTAAAAACATAAAATCAGATGGAAGGAAGCTGGTAGAACAATTCTATGTACGCTCACTGAAGAAGCTTCTAGTAGTGCAGCAACCCCTCCTCGCCAGATATGCTAACAAAGTTTTCCTAGGATGATAGGAATCACAACAATTCACAGCAAATGAATTAAATGACGACAGGAAGAAATGAAGTCAATATTGAGCGCATACCCTCCTGCCCTGTTCCTCAGTGCGGTAGGCATGTCGGTATAAGCATGAGAACACAGCTCCAGGAGGCATAAGTTCACTGGTTTCATTCCAACCGTGGGTGTGGCAAAGACGAGATGCATCTCCCTGGCATTTGCGGTATAAGACGGGGTCCAGCCTATAAGGTTAAGAGTTGAGAGATAACCACTCTTACTATACCTTTCCTCCCAAGACATGCTAAGGGTTTCTGCAAGGTGCTTGTTTGTGTACCCGTTGACAATCACTTCTAGGGGAATGGAGACGGCAGGTGAGCACAAGTACATTCCTGAATTTTGTTCTTCATGAACACACAGTGGTTAATCTGTAGAAGTTTGTTAATCCTTAATATAGAAGATTTAAGTTCTGCCTCAAAGATGGTATCTTCGCGGGCTTCCCTGGTGGCACAGTGGTTGAGAGTCCGCCTGCCGACACAGGGGACACGGGTTCGTGCCCCGGTCCGGGAAGATCCCACATGCCGCGGAGCGGCTGGGCCCGTGAGCCATGGCCGCTGAGCCTGCGCATCCGGAGCCTGTGCTCCGCGACGGGAGAGGCCACAACAGTGAGAGGCCCGCGTAGTGCAAAAAAAAAAAAAAAAAGATGGTATCTTCCCAATGTAAGGCACACAACATTACAATAATAGACTCAGCATTAACATGCCCTAGCTGAAATGAGACAAGGGTTGTAGCAATCACCAGGCAATTCACAACTTTTACTCAGTACTTTTTCTGTGAGTAAAAGTCAATCTTACCTGATATACTAGGTTCATTAAGATCAGGAAAGGACAACATAAACCGTCTCCTCCTCAAGTTCTTTTCTAGTAAAACTGTTCCAGTTCTTTTTCCCATGCAAGGTAAGGCAGTTATATTTTTAGTTTACCTGAACATGCTTATCAATTAAAAAAACTTGACATTTAACTTTGACTCTGGAGACAGTGGATTAGGTGATGAGCCTGCTGCCTCTCCAAATCAGACCAATGGATGCTTCACTCTGTCTATATTATACTATCAACCTTGGGGGAGGGCTACTTAATGGGAGGAAAAAGGCTAATATTTAAGTAGCTTTAAAGATTGGAAAGCATCCTTTGATCATGGATGAAGGAATTACAGAAGAGGAAAAAACATACTTTTTTAAGGTAATAAACTCAGTAAACACTCTGTTATTTCGGTTTAGATAGCTAGAGTAAGCACAGGGAAATTCCCACCCAAGTTTCTGAAGTCCTTTCAAGAGTTAACTTGAGGAAACAGAAATAGACACACTGAGTCTTCAAGTAATCTCTTTCCAGTAAAGTATGGGGGTAAAACATATATTAATCACCAGAAAAATAATTAATGACCAAAGTACAGTGGCTTAAAACAATCAGGAAGCAGCTGAACTTGGGAGGCAGGAGGAACAGCCTGGTCTGGAGGTGGGAAGAGAAAATAAGACATGGAAAGAGGGAGGGATTGCAGCCAATAAACAGTTATTCTGACTATAAGAGATATACTTCTATTTCATCTACCTCCTCCCTTTTTTCTGGCCACCAGGATGAGAAGAGAATCAAGTTGTCATTTACCGAGAAGAGCTTCTTAAGACAGAATAAATTCAATAACTTTGAATAGTAAAAGAAATAAAGCAAACTCCCATACCCAGGACAAATCAATAAAAATAAAAATCACTATAAGAGACATATCTGAAGATGCTTCTGCTGCCCCACCGCTGCCCAAGTTCTTTCTAGATAGACGTTTGTGGTATCAGAAACACTGGACCCTGACTTTCAATGTAGTAGTTAATGGGGAGACTTGGGAATAGACCTGCAGGGGCTGTCTCTGCTTTTAGATACTGTTCTGAAAGCAAGAAAGAGATTTTTCTGGAGATCAGAGTGTCAGCTGTCCCACAACTTAACAAAAACAAATTACTACTGATTATTTTTTAAAAATACAAGGGATAGTGACTACACAGGAGAACAGGCTGAGGCTTACCTTACTATGGCTTCAAAATACTCACTTCCAGGGCTTAAGACTCTGTGCTTCCAATGCAGGGGGCACAGGTTCGATCCCTGGTCAGGGAACTAGGATCTCACATGCTGCGTGGCCAGAAAAACCCCCAAACCAAACAAAACAAAATACTCACTTCCAATCACGGGAGATGAAATATTGCAGCTCTAAGAGACGGTGTTCACAATCTTCCACCATTTTTTCTGTGTATAAATGTTCCATCAGGCACGAGAGGATCCTGGGCATAAAACAGGGGTGAAGTTGTAACTAGAGAAAGTTCTGACAATGGATTCAGAACTCTCACACCAGTATTGCTTGGTCTGTAGAAAAAGCCATTTAGCTAGTTTCCTAGGGCAATCAGGGACTTACTTTCCTGAGAATCACTCAAATTAACTCAACCTAACAGTGCTTATGCCTTCTATCAACTTTAGAGCCACTTCGCACTTAGGACTCTGCTTACACAAGAGCTGTGTGCAGCTGCTTTATATTTAACTGTTTATTATGAGAAACTTCCAACCATACAAAAGTAGAGAATCATATAATATCCATCTTCCCTTCCCATAGCTTTAAGACAAAGTTTGTTTTAACCCTATACCGTCCTTGCTAATATTTTGAAATAAATCCCAGATACCCTATCATTTCATTTGTAAATATTATACTTCAGCATGTTTCTCTATAATATGAAAACATAATACCATTATCCACCAAAGAAGTAAATCTAAAAATCCTTAATATCATGAAATATCCTGTCAGCTTTCAAATTTTTCCAATTATCTCATGCCTTTTCACGTTTGTTCAAAACAGGACCCAGAAAAGGTCCATAACCTGCATTTAACTGACAGTATCTCAAATCTATTTCATCTGTAGCAGTTCCCTCCTTCCTCCCTCTCCCCTGCCCCCTTAATAGTTGACCCAGTTATTTTCATATTGGTAAATAGTCTTAATCAGTCTTAAGAGTGTTTGTCTACCTCCACCAACCATACAAAGAGCTTCAAGGAAGAAGATCTTTTTTTTAACCTCCTACCACAGCATGAACATCTGGAGTATATGCACAGGAGAATGATGAGAAACATGGACTGCATTTGTTTCACACAGTTGGGTACGGTCAGCTGCAGGCTATAAAGATTTTTGCAGAATGGAAAACCTGTTCTTACTTGCAACCTGGTTTTAAGAGCTGTTTGCACATCATATGGAAAAAAACCAATACATGAGACTCAAATGCTTTATTACAGCATTTTACAGCTTTCCTAGATCTTGGATATAACTTCAGAGTTCATTTTGTCCATGATTACCCCCTCCAACCACCACATTTTGTGCTTTATTTCAATTATAATTAATTACTCTCTAATAATTATCAAGTTGCCAATGCATATGAGATAATATACACATAGGATGAAAAGTATAGAGCCAAAGCATGTTTCATTTTATCCTGTGAGTTTTTCTCTCTGATTTTTATTTGCCCATTAAGTAGGATTATTCAGTGACCTAATGTCTAGGGCTGTATATGCTCAGTCACTGTCAACACACATCATCACAATGCTGGGTCCAGGTTCTCTACATCATGGATGAGGCAGAGCCCAAGTCTCCATCCCAATACTAGTTTTAACAAAAGCTGGTATGTGTTCCTGCTTAACAAAATTTCAGTTAAGTTGCTAAACCGTCTGAAAGTCATTTGGGGATATAGTCCCCATGCTGCACTGCCAAATACAATACAATACCACAAGTAAGATAACCTACATTGGGTCTCCGGATCTTATGTGTTTGCAGGCTGTCTGTATTACAGATTCACAAGCTTCATTCAAAGCTCTATCAATGCGGTAATCTGCACCAGGGTCAGTCTCCTGAATCAGTGTTTGAAGCTGGATTAAGAAAAATTAAGAAGGAAGAAAGAAAGTCACTTATACATCTAGGATGAGCAACGTCATGTCTTCAATCAGTTCTCAGTCTGGTATATCACAATGTACTCTTAACAAGGTACTACAATTGTCACTGGCTGAGCTCAACGGCTCTTGTCAAATACTTTCCAACTAGTTCCTCTACTTTGCAAGTTTTTCTGTTTAACTCATTGTAGGTATAGCTTGCCTACCTGTCTGAACCATCCCTGGATGTGTGCAAAACAAGAGGACCTTACAATATAAAAGCTGCCTCTTTCCTCACATCTGTTAATCAAATTACTAAATCTGACGCTCAGTGCCAAGGCAGAGTTGAGTGGAGAAGAGTAAACAGAAGACATTTCCAGTTAGAGACCTAATTTGGTCTTAAAAATCTAGAATTTGAATTTTGCTGCAAAGACAATGGCATAAAACAAGTATACTCTGCTTTATTAAAAAGAAATGTGAGATTTCAGTTGCAAGAAATACCAATTACAAAAAACAAGAATATTACTTATAATTTCCTATTTTTCCTCAACTAATTTTTATATAACCAAGAGATGAACCAGAGCTTGTTCATTACAAGTAATACAGAAAAATACTTGTCACTATGCAGTTGAAAATGAGGATATATTCTTTAACATTTACTTTTGCTTGGTCCACACTCTGTCATAGAATAAAGTGAAAGCATGATAAGATGTGCCTCAGATTCTTTTTTCCTGTCTGAGGAGAAAGCAGTCAGGGCACAGATGAAAAAGCTCTAAATTAAGGATGAGAAAACCTGAGTTCCATTAATAGTTCTGTCTCTGCCAGATACTAGCTTTGAGAACAAAGGCAAGTTGATTAACCTCTAAGTTCCAGTTTCTTTAACTGCAAAGAATTATAAGGAAGAACAATATATAGAAGGTTGTGTAAGCTGCAAAGCATTTTACAGATGTAAAAGATCATTATTACTACAGATGGGTAGCAGATGGTGTTTGGGGTGGGGATCTTAAATAACACAAAGCAAATCTGAAAACTACGGTGCTTCTGGTTGGGGTTCCTTTTGTTCCAAGTTAAAGAATTGGAGCCCTTTTTGTGTCACTGATTTAGCCTCTGTAGGAGCCTTGTCTGATCCTCATACATTTGACCTACAATCCTATAGAGGCTCATATGAAAGCACTGACCCCATCACACACTTGATCAGAGAACAAAGATCAAAAGAAAAACCCAATTTTGTCTCTCCTAAAAGAAGTCAACAATCAAGATGAGAGAAGTATGAAAGATATCTAATATTCTGGGATGGAACTTATTTATACCAATTCTTGGTGCAATTTGGAGAAGCTTCAAAATGCAGTGGTTAGTTAGTAGGAAGATTACTACTACTGTCAAATGACTACCAATTTTAATTTGCTGACAAAGACCAAAATATTTACTTCTTTTTCTGAGGGACATTATAAGCATCATGGGAGTCTGGAAGTTTCTCTAAGAACTTAGTTAAATATCCATGATTGACAGGCAAACTTTGAGAATTCTCCGTGCATGTACCAGACTGCAGGTTCTAAAAGAAGACAGTGAATGCCCTACAGACTCTAGGAGGTCAAAGGCTCAAGGGATCACTGCTACTCTGGAATCCAGTGACAGCGGTGTGGGAAATAAACACTACGTACGTGAAATATTACATGATGATACATCTATTCCTGCCCTGATTGCTTAGGAAAACGTGAGAAAATGCTTCCAAAAAATTAGTCTAGAGAATAGACAGCAGTCTCCTCAGCCTAGGTGGGACTGGGCCCAGATTTGTTCAGCCATAACTGAAAAGAATTTAAGTTCATGATCACAGTGTATTTGGAAGAGTATATACTCATTAAGATAATAATTATTCTTATGCTTCACTATTTATTTGCTTTACTATTTACTGAGAGATCACTAAATCAAAGCACCACCAAGCAGAGAACAAGGGAAAATTAATGGTCAACCACAGACCAATATGGAAGTCTACTGTATCAAGGAAAGAAACTTTGAAAAGCAAATTATTACAAAACATTCCTCCATGTGACTGAGGATGGATAATGAAGTAGATGACTAAGGAAAACTTTCTCCCTTTGGATCACCTATCTTCAATTTTTGTGAGCAAAGGCTAAAGACCACAGGTCCATAAAAAACAAAATGAAGTGTTTCTTGCCCACTTAGCCAAACTTAATGTGGTCAGAGCCACGTATTTTACCTTTTGAGGCTAACCTCTAGCTTTGGAAGCACTTTTCTTTTGGGCACAAAGCATGAGGTGGGTGCTATTTATTTCTCTCTCAACAAGCTAAATTTCAAAAAGCCCTGGAGGTAAACTAGATGCTTCCAAATAAAATCAAACTAATTTCTTTTTTCTGTACACCTTAGTACAAAGTGTAGCCTCAGGAAAAATATAAGTTTAGTCCTGACCACCACCCTCCCCTTTGCATGCTGCATTAAGGATGAAATGTCTTGATTCGTTCTTGGTCTGGGGCCCAGGCACACACATTGTCACAGAAGTTTCCCAGGACAATCACCAGCAAAGACTGCTCCTGAGGAACTACATCCAGAAGCCTTCCTTCTAGCTAGGCTTGGTATTCTGGATAAGAGGCGACATTTGTCTATTTTCCCCACTATGGGATGTGTAAGTTACTGTCCACTCTGGGTCAGGGTGAGTAATAGAAGCTAAGATGAAATTTTACTCCACGTCAAAATTCTATGGAAATTTTGTGTTTCAGACTGTAAAATTATGATTTTACCTGATTAGCAGGAAAATCAAATTCAATTAATATTCTGTTTTTAATAAAAAATGCCAACAACAAAAAGAAGAGACTAATGAATTGCAGTTTTCTGAAGTTTCACTTAGGAGAGAATCTCAACCTTCTAATTTAGAGTATAAGGCTAAACTCTATCTTCTGTGCTTCCTAAAGGAAGGTATAGGAAACCACAGAATTCATTGTATAGGATGCCACTGTTACATTTCGTATTGTAAATTTCTCAAAGACTCTTATTCGGTAAAAAGCAATAAACATGGATAATGGTAATGAAACAGATGCACTGTATCTATTATAATACTTTGTTAAATTATAATATGTACCTGATCTATAGTTACTCAACTGTTTATAAACCTTGAATCAAGAACAACTTTATCTTCTCAAGCAAAGCACACTAATTTTTTCCAACTATGTTTACAGAACTGACTGTAGAGTTTGGCGGTAGAGAAAGACAGACCCTCCCATGCACAGCTGCCCTTGTTGAACAAGAAAAGATGGTGGGATTTTGAAAACGACATGTTTTCTTGATCCTTCAGGCCAGGAATTCATGCCATGCTGCATATCAGTAACACGAAGAGAATCTTAGAAAGTTTCAATTCATTTCAGCTCTCTTTCAGCCTCAACTCAATCAAAAGTGGTGGGAGAGGCACATTCTCTTTTGCTGGAAGACCTTTTCTGATTTACCAGAACCCGGTTTGCCTTAGTAAATACAATCTAGCCAGATATCTCTTCTTTAAACACTCCAGTAAACAATGCATTTAATCTATTTCTTTAAGTTTACTGTATAGCTCTTTTTATTTATTATGAGCTCAAACTTCTGCTCTGCAGCAAATTCCACGTTTTTACTCTGATATGCCTGAAGAAACAGTATTTTGTGTCTAGTTCTTAATAACTAAGGTTCACTGTGATGTCACAAATGATCCAGATAAATGAGCTGGGACAGCGTCAGGAAGAGGCTCCTCGGCTGATAAACTGTAACATTAACAACGGCAGTGGAAAATCTGTCCTTACCGCTTGCTGGCAGTTCATTCCAAGGTTCCCTTTCTCCCCCCGAACTACTTTCATCAGACAATGCAGGGTTCGCCCTTTTCGATGCAATCCAGAACAGTGGTGTTCAATCTCCCCCCGACAGCTCAGGATGATCTCAGGGCTCAAAGAAAAGTCTTCCATCAACATGCGGCGGTAATCTAACATCTCGCCCTGGCACTCACTGCTCACTTGCCGCCCTGTTAGGATTTAAGTCACAACATTATGGACGGTGAGCTACAGGATTGGATATTACCACATATTAAACGTACAAGTTTTTCCTAGAATATGCCAGTCATACTATTATCTAGACTGAAAAGCAGAGAACTTAGCAAAAGCTTTATCAGCATAAAATGAGTTTAATACTCCAAAGACTAGGGTTTATCCTGTCAGTGTTCTGCCTTATACAGAATTTTATACTACTGAACTAGTAATGCGTATGTTTTGCCAACAGAAGTCTTATCAATAAGATAACTACTGGGGTAAAAATCAAAGCCAGGAAAATCCCTACTGGCTTACACCCTTTAAGCGTGTGGAAAAATCTTCACTTCAAATACTCACTACAGCTCCCCAACTCTTCTTTGAGCTGTCAATGCCATCTGGGAAAACTTATGAAATTTAACCAAAAAAAAACAGCTTTGCTGAGGTATAACTGACATATAATAAACTACGCTTTTAAAACATACAATTGGATAAGTCTGACATATGTACGCATCAATGAAACCATCACCACAATCAAGATATCGAACATATGACCATCAACTCCAAAAGCTTCCACATGTTCGTTTAGAATCCCTCCCTTCCTTTCCTCTCTACCCACCTACCCCATGCCCAGTCAACCAATGATCTGCTTTCTGTGACTACACATTATTTTACTAGTTTGCAGTTTTCAGAAGTTTATGTAAATAAAGTTCATATAAATGGAATGATATGCTATGGATTCTTTTTTTTTTTGTCTGACTTCTTTCAGATTTTTTGAGATTCAGCCACAAATCAACAGTGCGTTGCTTTTTACTGCTAAGTAATATGATTCCATTATGTGGCTATACTACAATTCGTTTATCCCTTAAACTGCTGATGAACATTTGGGTTATTTGCAGTTTTGGGCTATTACAAATATGCTGTTATGAGCATTCATACACAAGAGTATATATGGATATATGCTTTCATATATCTTGGGTAACCTAGGATTTACACAGCTGGGTCATAAGTTAGATGTATGAGGAACTTCTTAAGAAACTGGCCAACTATTTTCCGAAGTAGAAATTTAAAATACCCATCAATAGTGTAGTTCCAGTTCTTTCACATCCTACTAACACTCACATGGTCAGACTTTTTAGTATTAAAAATCTGTATAACTTCTATGAATTATCTGTTCATATCCTTTGACCATTTATTTGCTGAGTCTTTTTGTATTTCCTGTTAATTTGCAGTTTAAGGAGATAAACTCTCTATTTTTTAAATACCAAAATTAGATGTTTTGCATTCTGCTTTATAATATGCTTTTAGTAGTCAACAATCTCCACCTTTACGTTTCAAGAAAATTTCATCAAACACCCAGACCATAATCAAAATTCTCCAATTTCCTCCAAAATGTCCTTCGTTTGCATGAATACCAAACATGCATGGTCTCTGGTTGCTATTCCATTGCTTTTAAGCTTAGGAGTCTTTCACTACCCAGATATGAGAAAAAAATTCAACAAAAAGTTCTGAGTTTTATTTAACAACTGATCTTTTTCCACTTAACTTTTTAATCACTAGGCAATTGTCCTAGCATCATTCATTCGACAGCTAGAAATTTCATTTTTACATCCTATAGTCCATGTTAAGAAATGTTCTTTCTGAATGACCCTGACCTTTTATACATCCTTCTTAGTTCCTTTATCAGGGATTGACTTTTGGACTGAACAGACCCCGAGTCTGACCTTATAAGGTAATCCTTCCTTCTTTCACTGCTTAATTTCTTTATATCAACACTGTTAGAATAATAACAGTACTTATCACTTACCGTATGTTACGTGCTATACCAAAAAACCTCATTCGATCCTCACAAGAACTCCTCAACACAGGTAATATATTTTTGTTTTATAGATAAGAAAAATGAGGTTTGGAGAGATTAAGAAACATAAATAATGGTCCCCAGGCAGTTAGTATGGTGATAGAGCCATCATTTGAAGTCACGTCTCTCTGACCCAAAGCTCATATGCTAAATCATTACGCTTCCCTGACTCTCCTAAAATTGCTGTGTGACATGCATTTTAAAAATTTTAAATTGGATTTGAGAAATATACCTTACTTTAAAAAGGCTGGGATGTAAAGAAAAACAAAATTTAGGGCTGTTGAGTTAAGAGGAAGAGGCTTCAATAAGACTTAGGGATACCAAGCCTTCAGCCTAGAGTTTTGCTTACAAAGAAAGGCTCCTGAGTCACAAGGTACAAGTGTACTCAAAAGAGCCCACATAGCAGGAGACGATCCAAAAAGGAGCGAAAAGGATAAAAAGAAATTAACTCTTACCTCTATGCACAGCTGACTCCAGACACATCAGAAGGTAGGAGAGCCTGGCTTCCCGGGACCGAGGAAGGTTTTCCACGTTGCACCGGTATTTCTTCAAGTCACTCTTACAGGATTTGGCCAATGAATAACTGACTTTATAATCCTGGGCAATCAGCTTTTGGCGGGTTGTTAGTGCTTCTCGACACTGAGAAAAGAGGGCACCAAGGGAGCTGTGAGACCGCTCAGGAGGCTGAGCCGTTCACATGTACCTCTAAGACAAGCAGAGGCTCATGGCCGAGTACAGTAAACAACTGCAGTAGTTACCAAAATGTCTATGTTTAGGTTTGGTTAAAATTGAGCACAAGTGTGCTGAACTAGTGTAGCAAGAAGTAGGGGTGTATGAGCAGGAAAGCCTGGAATTCTATGGTGAATTGCTGATTGTTGCAACAATAGCAACTGTCCAAAATACATAAATATTTGGTAGATTCTAATACATTAACTTGACAAAGTATTCTTTTCCTCTTCAACAATAACCCTAAAGTAAATTTCACCAGAATGAAAGTGGCAACTGACATAACACTCTGGAAGCTCCATTCTACTATACTTTTTAAATATAATTATTCAATACTAAATGATATAAGGAAGTGAAATGAAAAACATTTCTTCAGCTGCACAGGAAAGTAAGTGACAGGATAGCAAAGCCAAAAATAACGACTTTCAAAAGTCATGAAAGATTCTTGCATTCATGCAGGGACAAAGAACTAACAGTAATGAGAAAGCTTAATGACTCAGTTGCTGAAAAATTAAATTGCTAATTATCTATGAAGCATATTGGTTTGGTTAGTCTAAACTTCTTGAGTACATAGGGATGGCTTCAGTGTAATTCTGACATAAAATTCTCTGATTTTACTCCCCAAATTGATTCCCCATTGGCGTCCCAAAGTCCAGATATCAGGAGAAGCTTAATTTTTTTGGTTTAGGTGAAATATGCTTTGGTTTCCTACTAAAAGCCAAGTATCTTACCCCTGAAAAGGACAAGCTGTATCAGTATTTTATATTTTGGTATGAGTTTATAAGAATATTGTTTGAGAGGATTTGAGAAAGCTTTTAAGAAAATGAATAAAATGCTGGTTTGTTTCAAAGTAATACTTACTTTTTCACTCATGGATTCTTCAAATTTATGGTTAAAGAGGCACTTATATACTCTGCCTTCACCAGCTTGTGTCTGTAAGATGGAATATAACATCATCATCATCACTAGCTAAGTAGTTACGCTGGGCAATATCCACAATCTTATAAAGAACTTTCTGTTAAATTATTATAATGATGACTACCTTTGAACATATGGCTCAGCCATTTATAAAATTTAGTAGCCTTTGAAAGAAAGTAAAGATTGCAGTAAAGATGAAAAAAAATTTCCCATGGTATTTGAATACACTGTCATGTGTTCCCAGACATACTGTTAATTAGGAAACCAAGAGAAGCGTCAATGAGTCTCTCTTCTTACAACTTTATGCTAGAGTCAATAAAACTCTAGCATTGGCTCTGATCAGTGGTTCTGGTAGTTAAAGCTATTAATTCAAAACCGCAGGCAGAGTGGGAGTGTACACAAGTCACGCTCAGTCCTTTGCGGTAAAGGTGGAGATTATTTCTGCCTAAAGGGTTGGAAAGTTCTTCTATAGGGTACGCAGGTAGTAACCAAGGATTTGGTTTTAAAAGTTAGCCACCTGTGGCTTCCTTCGTCTTAGCCAAAAGTAGTTAAATATAAATACGTAATATGGCCAATTTTTAGCCACGGAATATATGTGAATGGGATTCCCTGGTAAGATAGGATTCCTATATATAAAACAGACTTCCAAGAACTGAAATTGAGAAGTGAGATAGAGTAGAAAAAACAACGTATGGAGACTGTTCGAAGCCAAGTGTTAACTAGATGTTACCTCAAGGCTGAGCAGCCGTATCCAGTACCCAGATAACTTTCTGTTATCCTGGGACCAACTCCACCTTCCATTTCAGTGACTTTTCTACATGTGACAGCTTGTGTTGGTTTAATTTTGGAATCAAGTATAAAAAAATATTTAGGAAGAAAAGGAAGCAAAGAAGAACAGTTTCTGAGCTGACTCACATTTTCACAAAAACGTTCCCGATCATCTCGGCAGGCAAAATATAAATGCCGGTCTAAGTGAAAGTCATCTGAGGACAGCTCAGCCACCCGGAGAATGGCTTTCTTGCAGAGTTCAGAGACTTGAATCTTAGGATCTCTTTCTTCTGCTTCCTTCACCAGGCCTTTCTCCAAGCATGATACCACCTCACCCTGTGAATGTGCATCCTAAAACAGCAAGGATACTAACAGTTGAAAACTCTCACCACCATGAGCATCAAATAAACATCATTTGGTTAAAAACAAAAAACCAAAAAAACCAACTCAACACACAATTGTTTATCAATGTTCTATTGAGAAATAGGGTGAGAACCAACCACATTGTGAAAGTTACAGAAAATGCCCTCGATAATCTTTGGTAAGAATGTAATAGTTGCAAGCTATAAATGAAAATACAGATCCTGGGAAATTTAAGTCAGTTTAGTTTGCACTAGAAACAAGAACCTGACTTTTCAGAGTTTAAAATGTCAGAAAATTTTAAAGAAATTACATCAGCCCAATGTAGTGATCACAGTTCATTGTCAATACTGATAGAACACTGCAGAAATATCTGTTCATTTACCTCTAAGGGCTAGGTATTTCTCAAATAATAGTGCTTTAGTCAAGTTTAAAAAATAACAACAAACCTCAAAATTCATTGAGAAAATATGTTATAGAGACCCTCTTTCTCTTTTTTCTATTTTATACTGTCCGCAAAGACCCCAATCTTTAGTGTAATGTTGTTCACTTTGATGTTCTGGATTTATCTTAATATGATTTAACAAGATTACCACCATTTATACAAACTGCTTTTGAGAGCTTTCCTAAAACCATCCAATTATCTTTAATTGTACATTGCATCTACCCCATAGCAACCACAAGCACTCAATCGTTCAAAATATGAAAAATTTCCCCTAAACACTTTCTATTCAAGAGTCCTAATTTCCTATACTCAGAAGATATGCTTCAAAAACTTGAGAGGTATATCCATAAATATACCAAACCAAAGCAGCAGAAAATTCAGTGTTATCATTTTACTGACACACACACACACACACACACACACACACACACACACACACACACACACACACGTATATAAAATCTCATTATAGTAAAATACCATGTTTATGAAATCATCTGTATATAAGACTCCTAAAACTAGGTAGGGAAACATCTATTTTACTAAAATTTCAATTCAACAAAAAATGTATACAGTTTTTTTCCATTTTGTTGTAATAGGGTTTGTTCCACAGCACATTTATTTCCAAGTATTTTCATGAAAATTTTCATGTTCTCTCCTAATATACCTGTGAGAAGGGGCTACGAGCTGTGATACCTATTGTGCAGTTGAGTAAACAGAGGCCTAAAGGAGTTTATCAACTCGTCCAAGTTGCAGAACATAAGGCACCTAGCTAACAGTCCACCATTTATTTTTTAGATCTTGGAGTGCTATGAAACTCCTACAATTTGTATGTGGGTTTTGTATATTTTTCCTGAGGAGAGTTCATAGCTTTCATTAAATTTCAAAAGGTTTTCTGATCCAAAAAAGATCAGGAAGCACACTATACTAGCAGATTCTCGTGCCTTCCTATTTTCTATCTGTACCTCAAACTTTCTCACTAGCTTTATGATTCCATCCAATGCTTAGAAACCTGAGATGAGCAAAAGGCTTTTTTAGAGAGTAATTCTGAAGGGAGAAAAAACTCTGAAGGACAAGTGACAAAAAGATAAGGACAGAGAGAAAAGTGGACACAACCCCAGAAATTCAGAGTAAGGCTTATTTTTTCTTCCTAATTTATGAGTGACACTAAAATGTGTCTGACTTTGGCCCACTTAGAAGAGCCCTACCCATTTCCACTTCCCAAAGGAAAAACAAACCTGTGCTAACAAAGATTTGGAAACATATCAGTCACTTACTATTTACAGTTTACAAGAGATTATTATAAACATGATTTTGTGTTAATGAAATAATGTCCTATACCAAATTTTAGTAGCTCATAACAACTTACTGAGAGGTTGCTAGCAATTAGGTCACAATCATATAAAAGAGGTTGAAAATAATAGCATGACAGTCAACTCACGATTTAGACTTACCCTTTAGTTCTGACATCATAGGGTAAAGACATGATTTCCCTGTAATGAGTCTAAGTGTTTCCCTGTATACTTAGGGTTTACAACTGTTTAAATGCACCAGCACCATGGTTTGGTTTGAAATCCTCTAAGGAATGTGAGACGTAATTTTAATTATAGCAATTGTAGCACCACATATTAGTATTGTGCCATAACATCACCTCCATTAGATATTTTCATTCATCATAACTTTAGATAATTTTTTCTAATAAAGATATTTCAGGAATTCTTCTCAGTTTCCCAGAGTCTCTGAGCTTTTCAGTTCAGCCCATTTGAGTTATACAACTGAAATGTATGCAAATATTTGACAAAGAAGACTGTAGGGTTATTACTGAATATGAATGAAAGCAAGGAACTGTACAGCAGCACATTACCTACAAGAAAATGAAATTACTTAGGGTTAGGTTTTAAAAAGTTATTAATATGCAGGCTTGACATATGAATAACAAGTGATATTGTAAATGGACGTAAAATGAATTTTTTAAATTCTTATTGTGGTGAGACAAATGTCTGTCTTAAAACTATTACTGGGCTTCCCTGGTGGCGCAGTGGTTGAGAGTCCGCCTGCCGATGCAGGGGACACGGGTTCGTGCCCCGGTCCGGGAAGATGCCACATGCCGCAGAGCAGCTGGGCCCGTGAGCCATGGCCGCTGAGCCTGCGTGTCCAGAGCCTGTGCTCCACAACGGGAGAGGCCACAACAGTGAGAGGCCCGCGTACCGCAAAAAAAAAAAACAAAAAACAAACAAACAAAAAACAACAACAAGAAAAACAACAAACTATTACTAGGGTCCCGATCAGTTTTTAGCAGTTCAATAGGTAATATTTTTTCTTCTCCATACACCTTGCCTTATTAAAAAAATTTTTTGAAAGACCAGAGAAGGATAACACTAATCACAAAAAGGTGGGCAAGAACTCAGTTTTCATCTCTGCTATTAACCATTCTCCATTTCAACATCTGTAATGTCTTCTGTGATCTACCTCCATAGGTAAAGAGAGAAAAAGAATGTCTGAGCTATTCAAAGTAGTTGGTTAAAAGCAGAAAAGGATAAAATGATAAAACTAGTGTGTGAAAAGTATAAAAGTAGTAATAATATGGGGCACTTGTCTGCAATTAAGTTCCTGTACTGGATGCCACATTCTACTTTCTCTGCAAATGATATAAATTATTTACATTTACTTTTGGAGATCTGCCTTTTCATTTTAAAAATATTTATTTAGAAAATTCTAAATGTTTTATTAAATATATAGTCTTTGTTCTAAAAATTTACATATATTAACATTCTGAAAAAATCATTATAGTTTTCAAATTATGACATTTATATGTTCATACAGAGGCAGGGTATAAACAGATTAACCGTGACCCCTCTCCTCTGGCCTTTGGAGGTGAGTTCAAAGCTAGTCACAGAGGAGTTTGCAACCTTCAGGGCAACAAATTTAAAACTGATGAGTGTATTCTCTTCTGTGGTCAGAAGCTGACTTTATAAATTTTCAGGATAATTTTCAAAACTAAATAACTTGGCTTCAGAGAAGTAAACTATAGTTAGAAAAAGGCAAAGAAGGGCTGAGGACAGACTGCTATCATTTTTAAACTTGGCTGTAGCAATAGGGTGGATTACATAGAAAGGAACATGCTTTTTCAGAAGTGCAGGCATGAGTCATTCTAGGGTGCTAGGGTGGGGGTCTGGAGTAAAAAGAAATTCATCTAACTGGCAGGTAGAGCCAAAGATGAAAATGACAAAAATGTGCATTTGGATGGTCCATGGAAACATTTTTTGTTATTTTAACTAAGCTGAAAAATCAATCCTCACTGCCACATCTTTGGGCTCTGGCACTGTTATATTCTACCATGGTTCAAGTCAGTGCAGACTTAGTAACTTGTACACGCAGCTGAAAGCAGGTTTTGCACTAACAATTCAGATTGCTAGTGGGAAGCTAACCAGCGATTATCTTGGTGGGCAATAGGGAAGAACTACTACAAAGAGAGGTGAATTGTAATGGTCTGCTCTACAGCATGGATCACTAACCACAAAAATGAAAATGTGTCATCACTGATTCCTGAAAAGTGTGTCTGTTACACTTATATGAAGATTTTTAAGAGCGAGGTTTGGAACTGGATATAACCCTCAACACCCTAAATAAAGTCAGAGGCGCTTCCTGAACTATCAGGGTGACTTAAATGCTTTTGTTCCATTTCTACAGTGTGCTGGGAAAGTGAAGAATCACCCTTCTTTATTAAAACTGGCCTTTCATTAGCTGCCTGAAAGCTAAATGCCAGTTCACAGCGCTCTCAAGACTGACTCAGAGGTTCCCTGTGAAAGGGCGAGCCCTGTGCTGGTATGAAGCAAAGGGTATTTGGTGACAGCCAGACAATAACCAGCGCTCAAACCTTCATTTGAACTGGTGTGTGCAGTTCCAGAATTCTAACACCACGCCCCCCAGTCAGGGATGGAAGCCTGCAAGTCACAGTGCTCTGAACAGAGGGCAAAGGCACAAATGGATTTTGCTTTCTCTCGTACTTCCTGAACAGCAGATTAATGAGCAGCAGCAATTAACAGCTGATGCCATACATCGGTCTCAGACTACCTCTCCCACCGGCATCTGCTACTTTTCAGGAGTTCTTTCATTTTTGCTAAGCAAACAAATTCAGCATTAACCTGGCTGAACCTCCATTGTGACCCTCTGGACAACAGACTAACAAGGACAAAAATAAGATCAGATATAATTAAGGAAGAAGAATCTAGGTAGTTATTTTCTTTCCTGTCTTTACTAAAACTAGTTCTCCTGAGATGAACATAACATATATAACATTTACAGAGTAGCTTTCTTCTGAGAAGCTAAAAGTACCTTCCATATTTTAAAATTTTCTAATTTTTAAATACATTATCTTCTTTTATACTGGTGTGCTTACTAAGTAATTTTTTTTTATGGCAACAGTGAGGTATATGCAAAGAAAGGTTAGAGAACTTGAGTCTCTCCTAATCCAACTACTTTTCCCAAAGGACTACTGAATACTTTTCCAGAGGAACGTTATAGGTAACCAGCAGCTGGTTTTGCATTTTGAAGCTAACACTAATCTTAGCAGATATTAATTCCTCTACTCCCCCATACAATATTGAAACATTTTGTTACAAACAGATGAAGTGTACCCACAGGCCAACTAGCCTTAGATATTGGGGCTGTCTGGACCTCAACTTTAAGTCTACCTCTAGCCCTAAATTTTTCCATGCCAGTCATACAAAGCTTTTCATCCATCGAGTCTGTAAGACCCCTTTGGTGAAGGCAGTGTAGTAGATACCTTTTCTCCAAGCCGAATGCTCCCACATTTCAGAATGTTGATGTCATTTTTACAGTCATCCATGAAGCCACAGATCAGACGGTAATCACTGAAAATGATGGCTGTCATCTTGGTGATGTACTGGTGACACTGGTACTCAGTGATGTTGCCTCGGTGATCCACCAAGCAGGAAACCAAGTAACCTTTTCCAACTGGTTCATCAGCACACTCTTTGATCTGCTCAAAGGAAAGTGGCTGTTTTACACAATTATACTATTCTCTTACCAAACAACTTTTACAAAAGAGAGAATGATATTTTCTTGTTTCTTCTTCCGGGGAAGAAAAAGGAAAACACTTAGAAATGCTTGTGTTTTAAAGAAAATCGTGTGCCATGCCTACTCAGATCGTTGCACCTTCTAGGAAATACCTGATTAATATGCTCTGCAAGAAAATACATACATATACAAATGCTTAGGTAGAACTCATGTTTAAATGGAGTAAAAAGAGCTTTTTAAAAATTTTCAGCTTTGTTGAGAAAGTTGCTTAAAATGTATTTATTGAAAAGAGCTTTTGACAGCTCTTTTTATAATGATTCTACTGAGAAGTCCCTTTATCCATGCAAAGAACACAATGGACAGTGAGAAGATTAGTCTAAGGAATAGGTCTGAAAAACAGGTGCAGAACTAAAGTCTAGTTGCATATCCCAAGCCAAGCTACACAGCAAACTATTAATGTTAGGTAAACCTAATGACCAAGGGGAGGGAGGGAGGAAGGCGTACTATTACCTCTTGACATGACATTAATGTGTTCTGAATTAACTATGGATTTGGACATGTTTTTGAACCTAGTAGAATCCCAGCTTCAACACTGTGGTCTAGAACAGAAATATGTTTAAATATGATGTTTAGGGACTTCCCTTCCCTGGTGGCGCAGTGGTTAAGAATCTGCCTGCCAATGCAGGGAACACGCGTTCCAGCCCTGGTCCGGGAAGATCCCACATGCTGCGGAGCAACTAAGCCCGTTCGCCACAACTACTGAGCCTGCGCTCCAGAGCCCGCAAACCACAACTACTGAAGCCCACGCACCTAGAGCTCGTGCTCCGCAACAAGAGAAGCCACTGCAGTGAGAAGCCTGCGCACCGCAACAAAGAGTAGTTCCCACTCACCACAACTAGAGAAAGCCCGCACGTAGCAACAAAGACCCAATGCAGCCAAAAATAAATAATAAATAAATAAATTTATTTAAAAAAAATGATGTTCAGTGCAGTCTGGCTAGAAGTTTGGGAAGGGGAAGGCCACTGCAAGTCTAATTTGGGTGGTTTAGACATATGATCTAGTGGATCAAGCACAGCGTGACTCCACATGGGTAGTGTTCCTGCAAAGTACACAAAATCCCAAGCGCTAATGAAGGAAAATAGCCCCAAAATGTTGAAATTCAGGCATAAAAAAGTGAAATCTACTTACACGGTTTTAAGCTTGAATTATAAAGCAGAGAAGGTTGTTTAGAAAAAGCCTGTTGCATTTGGAGCAATTAAAAAAAAAAAGGCAGTTTTGACAAGAGGAAGGAGCCAAATGTAAATGTCTGTTTCCAATATAAATGAGAAGGAAAAAAAAATGAGAAGGGAATATTTTACCGGTTTTTTGAAACCAATAGAGACCATTCTCTACTATTACACCACCTATGGTAAACATGTACACTTGATAAGATAAATACAATCTCCTTTTCCAAAAGGTGCTAGGTGAAGGATATACCACGTACTAATTGTCCTATGGGCCGATGGGTCTCTTCATGTCTAACCCCAGGATTAAATCCAGAGCAAGTCAAAGACTCAGTTCAAGAGAGGAAATCGTGTTTACTTTTAAAGAAGCAAACCTGGAAATTTAAATAGCCTCACACTGGCTTCAAGAGGCAGCAGAGATCTTCAACAGTCAACAAGCTGAATGTAATGTTTTCAGTTTAACATTGAGCTCTTTTCTTTGGGTGATGCCTAAAGACAGGGCCGTGAATGTATTTCCAAGAAAAGGGTTTTTTGTTTGTTTGTTTGTGATTTTTTTAAAGCAAAACAGAGGTAAGTTTCAAAAGTGAAAGGAGAAATAGCTGCTTGAAAATCTCAGCATTTGTAACTCAACCACTGGAAAAACCCTGCATGAAAAACACAGGACTAGTGGCAGACACCTGGGTTTTAAAACAATGAAGTAGAAGTATTCGTATAGGCTCTAATACTGGGCAATCAATGGTTTAAAACTCTGAAGAAAGACCAAGAGACATTTTGAATTGGAGCCTCAATAAGAAATTAAATGTATATTTAGCTTCAATCACCTGAGATTTTACTGAAACACCTATTTGTTCACCACCAATTACAACCAGATGTAGTGTCTGAATTAAAAGTGTATGCTTTTCTTCAACCACTCTATTGGAGAGAAGTCTAATAAAAGAAATTTCTAAGATTAACAGCAAAAAACAGCATTAAATCGTCAACATATTTATGAATGGAAGTAAACTCTGAAGTGGCTGGGGAGCAGATTCTTCAGGTGCCATTAAAAAATGCTATAGTCACTCTATTTTTGACATGAGGCAGGAGAAAAGCAGGCAATATTTGACTCAATCATGGAGAGTAAATAAAAAGTTTGGTTGGCAGTCTCCAGTATTCTTATGATGTTGTTTTCCTCCTTGGAAGGATTCCAAAATTAAGAAAGAAGATAAGAGGGAGATGTAGAATAAAATGTTTTGTTGGCAACTATGTTCTTCCTGATATTTAATTTTCTTGACTCCAGTATAATCTCCCTCTAGGGAGGGAGAAGTGTCCCTGTTACATTAATCTTTTATAAAACCACAACACCCCAAAAGGTTACAAGAGGGCCATAACATAACATGTACATTACAAGGAAGCCAGTTTCATTTTACAAATATAGATGGATAAAACCAGCAAAGGGGGAGATTATTCTGATGAATCTGCATAGTCTATGAGCTAAATTTCCACATGGCACTCAAACTGGTATGTACACGAGTCACATAGGGAGTTTGAGGTGCATAATACTGAACCTAGAAGCTGAAGATCAATGTTTTAAAATAAGCTATTCTATTCTGAAGCCCCAACGCATATGAAGAAAGGTCACTGCTTTAAAAGAATAAATATTATCTGATTCAGTAGTAGAAAGTTTGAGGAAGAAAACATATTATCTGATTCAGTAGTAGAAAGTTTGAGGAAGAAAACAGGTTCCACAAGATCCCATAATGACAAAAGTTAGGAACACAAGCTGAGGACTTATCTGGTTGGAGTAGAGTCTTCCTTAAGACCTCAGGAGAAAATGGTCCTGAATTAAGTCATCAATAGGGTAGTTTGGGGACAAATCTATATGATGCAAGATCTGTGATTATTAACTTTGAGGTAAAAAAATAGCAACTATTTTCTCTGTGATTCTTTCAATATGAAGAAATCCCCAGCTTCATGGAATTTCTATCACTAATTCTAAAAAATAAAATAAATTAAAATAAAAACTTCAATACCACAATTTTCACTAATGTTATTTGATATTTACACTGAGCCAAGAGAAATGATTGAAAAATATCACCATATTAGCATCCATATAATGTTATACATTTTTAGTAATTATTTTTATTTTTATACTCAATATCCATTTATAACAATATATACAATCTTTTTACAAACCTTTTTAATGCTAACTCCTATTATTTGAAGCATATGCCCTGTGGTTCAACTGGTCCAAGTGCATAGCCAAAACACTTAGGAATGTTTATCAGCCTCCTGGGGAAACCATTCTGATACGCCTCAGTCATAAGCAGATTGTACAATGTGTGAGAGCACAATGTGTGACAGAAGTGATTGTATTCTCCATTTGGGGACAAAAAGAGCCTGATTTCCAACTTGTCTGAATCAACAGTATCCTACTGTAAGTGTAGGTAAATGTTAAGAAAAAGAAGTCTAATTACACCTCTTTAGCCTATCTCTGAGCCAAGACATATGTTAATTCCAAGAAAAGTAAAGTAACTGAATCAGTCATTCCTCCCTTAATGACTGGTCTGGTCAACAGATGTAATTTTCGCTTCCAAGTCATTAAATATGCACAAAATTCTTTCTTTCACAACCTACCTCTGATATGGTAGACTTGCAAACCTCTCTGGCCACAGATTCAAATTTGGGATCTGTAGTTAGGTTCAGCTTATAATTCCATAACAACTAGGTATAAGAGAAAAACAAAACAAAAAAGCCAAAAAAACTCCAGTTAGAATAGTATGAAATTTAACATCAATGGTTACTATAAATGATAAAATTCCATTATACAGAGTCAGATAAAACATATTCACACTTCAGTTAACAAACAAAAAGATAAAATGTCACTGTATTTACAGATAAAAGGAAAAAATGTGCAGACAAAATAAAACACTACCATTCGGACATACATTTTTCTCTTTTTACTTAAGGACAAATTCTTTTTTAAGTCAGGAAAATAATGAAAATTCCTGAAATTCAGAGAAATTCAGAGAAAATATAAATAGGTTGTATACGCAAAATTCTTAAATCAAAAAGTCTAACCCAGAAGCTCAAGAATTGGTAGGTTTAGTTGCAGATTTCACAATCAACAGTGCTTTTCACACATCATTTTTATGAAGGAGTGTTGTCCAGAGTCTAGTTTCCTGACACATCTTTCTTTATTCCTCTAAAACCCTCAACTTGACATATACACGATAAGGTCTATTTTACACAACTGTTTTAACATGTCTTAAGCTATGAAATCTCTAAATCCATTACTATTCATGGGCGAGGGCTGAATATTACTTTATTTTTGCAGCTTCAGTTAAAAAATTTCAATACATGATTCAATTCCTGAAAAGTAGTAAAAATGAGCTCTTAAATTCTGCTCGGATGGAGAGACAGAGCAGGGGCTTTGTATGACGTAGAACATGAAGAGGTTTGGGGGGTGGAGGGGCAGTTCACAAGCTTTTCTTTCAGATGGCTGCACTCCAAGACTAAAGAATACAATCACTCATTCACTGATTCATTCAAACATCTGCTTAGCACTTCTTATGATGTACCACACACAGTCTAATCTCAAGGGCTTCATAGGTTATTACAGGAAACAGAAGCAAATGTTTGAGCACATACTGTGTTAGGAACTGGGGGTTAAAACAGGAGGAGAAAGACAAACACTGTCCAGTGGTGGCTATGGTAATAGCAGGTAATGTGTATTTGGTTAATGGCATCACAAGGTGCCACAGCAGTACAGGGGAGGAGTACCCCACACTGCAGTAGGGGGTTTGGTCAGGGAAGGTTTACCAGAGAAAATGCTATCTACGATGAAATCTGAAAAATTAGTAGCAGTTAGCCATATTAAAAAGGGTAAAAAGACTGTTTTAAGTAAATAAAGCAGCATGCATGGAAGCTCATCGGAATGGGAAGCAGGGCATGTTAGACGAACTGAAAGTCCAATGGAGGATTGACTGTGGAGACACAGGCCAGGACCAGATCATAAAGCCCTTGTAAGTCATGTCTGAACTTTAACCCAAGAGTAATGGGGAGTCACTAAAAGGGAAATAAGGGAGTGACATGACCGGATTTGCTTTTTAGAAGTAGAACAGAAGCTAATATAAAGTGCATTAGGAACAACACAAAAACAGGCAGTAAATTCCGCATAAGAGTGCTGAGGAAGATTTTGTGGAGAAATAAAATATAAAGGATGAGTAGGATTTCTTCTCCTCCCTCCTCAAAACCAAAAAACAAAGAAAAGCAGTAAAAAACTCTAATCGCCCAACTATCATCAATAAGTGAGTTTTTAGAAAAAGGGTTAAGAATCTGGCTACTATCTATAATGAAAGTTTTAAGAGGATGGGACTTTTGCCTTGTTTACTACTAAATGCCCGGTGCCTAGAAGAGTGCATGCAACACATAGGCATTGATAAATATTTGTTGAATGGATCAACAAAATAACAAATCTATACCATGATAAGTTCAACCAATAGGACATATAAGGCCAAACTGAGAATAGATATAGGAGAAGCTTAGTTCTAACTGAAGGCATCTTAGGCCTCCTGGCTCCTCAGAAGTAGATCCCATGATTCAAAAGATGTGGTTAGAACTGGACAAATATATTTTACTATTTATCTATCTATTACCATCTATCTAAGTCAGTACTACATGGTAATTAAATGTTATATTTTAAAATT
The DNA here is from genome assembly GCF_964270905.1 of Leucopleurus acutus. Classification (NCBI taxonomy): domain Eukaryota; kingdom Metazoa; phylum Chordata; class Mammalia; order Artiodactyla; family Delphinidae; genus Leucopleurus; species Leucopleurus acutus. The sequence continues at coordinate 13,118,344 of NC_139162.1, read as the reverse complement.
AAGGCAACACATTCTGATTATATATGTACATCAAACCAAAGACAGATTAAAAATGTCCTCCTTATTGAGTGACTTGCAGGTGACCCAATGGCATTTCTTCCATGTAAAAAAAAAAAAAAAAAGAAAGAAAGAAAGAAAAAAAGGGAAAATGCAAGAAAGAAAAAAGTTGTTTGGTACTTAGAGTTGGAGTGAACAGCAACAAATGTCTAAAAAAATAAATACAAACCACAAAGTATTTCCTTACTTTATCTAATACAAACTCAGATGTCCTATGATTGGGCTAGAAACAGATTTTCTGACAAAAACCATTCAGATAATCATTTACATCTTTTGAATGTCTTTAACTTTTAATTTGGAACCGTATTTGTTCTGATAATAGGTGTAAATTTCCTTACGAACAGGACTCCTCCCAGATAACTATGATACTATTGTCTAATGCTAAATATTCTACCTCTTGTCTTTTTTTCACTTTTTCAGTTATAATTCACATACCATAAAATTCACGATTTTAAAGTGTACAATTCCGTGTTTTTTTAGTATATGGTTGACATTTGAACAACGGCCACATTAGGGGCACCAACCCTCTGTGAAGTTGAAAATCTGAGTATAATTTATAGGGGGCCCTCTGCATCCACAGTTCCCCATGCTCAGATTCCTGCAGTACTGCAGTATTTACTACTGAAAAAAAACCTGTGTATAAGTGGACCCGTGCAGTTCAAACCTGTGTCGTTCGAGGGTCAACTGTATTCACAAGGGTGCATAACCATCACCACTTTCTAATTCAAGAACATTCTCATCACCCCAGCAGAAACCCCATGCCTGTTCTATCACTCGCCATCCTCCCTACTTCCATCCTTTACAACCATTAATCTACTTTCTGGTCTTTCACTTTTAATACGACTTATTAACGCTTTATTATTCTCTTTCAGGAATATAGGTTAAAAGGGAATTCAACATAGGTTGCCACAAGTACATTTTCCTCTAGAAAACAGATAAACACACATTACACTTGATTACTGAGAGGTGATTATTTACACCATATTTGATAAGTGTCCTTTCCTCTGAGTGGCTATAATCAACTAAGAAAAATAACTGCAATTTGACAATAAATACTACTGGTTAGCATGATGTATTTCAGCTTCAATTTCCTTAAATTTAAGAGTCTCATCTTTGAATCCATCTACACACCCAACTCCCTCCCCCAAATATGTACTGAGTAACTACTATAATCTGAGTATTGTGTTAGGCGACAAAGTTGAGACAGGTGGAAGTAAGAAAAAATAAAAAAAGCCACTGTCTTAGTACTCAAGAAGCTCAACCACAGGAAACAAAAGATGGAAGAGTTCGATTAGGAAGAAAATAAGCAATAAAAACACAGTGTGATAAATGTGGTAACAGAAGCATGCAGAAGATATTATGGGAACACAAGGAAAGAACATATCACAGTGATTGTAGAGGAGGGATAGGTGAGGCTGGTAGTGGTCAAGTTATACTGGGCCAGGAGTAAGAAGGAATTTTTTCAGATGAACTGAGGAAGACTGGGGTTCTAGGACTGCAAGCGTAGAAAGGACAGAAAGAATAATGATAACTTCTGGGAATCCCATAGTTCAGAATGGCTGGAGTTGAGGGTATGAAAGATCAGGGGAGAAGGGGTGTTAGATCACACTACTATAGCTGATATTAAAGAATCTGGATTTTACCTTAAAGGAAATGAGAGGCTAATGGATAATTTTAATCAGAGAACTCAAAAGATGAACTCTGGTTGTATAGAGAAGGGCTACACTGAGGGGGTTAGTAGGCCAGTTAAAAGGCAAGAGTTTTTGGATGGGAGAAGATGGGATATATTTGAGATATTTATTTAGAATAATGACAAGATTTGGGTGTGGGGAGTGAAGGAAAATTCTTTTTTTTAATTTTAATTTTTATTGGAGTATAGTTGACTTACAGTATTGTGTTAGTTTCAGGTGCAGAGCAAAGTGAATCTGTTATACATATACATATATCTACTCTTTTTTAGATTCTTTTCCCATATAGGCCATTACAGAGAATTGAGTAGAGTTCCCAGTGCTATACAGTAGGTCCTTAATAGTTATCTATTTTATATATAGTAGTGTGTATATGTCAATCCCAATATTCCAATTTATCCCTCTCCCCTGCCTTGCCCCCTGGTAACCAGAAGTTTGTTTTCTACGTCTGTAACTCTATTTCTTTCTTGTAGGTAAGTTCATTTGTATCCTTTTTTTTTTTAAGATTCCACATATAAGCAATATCATATGATATTTGTCTTTCTCTGTCTGACTTATGAAGGAAAATTCTTCCTTCACAGTCAAGCTCCTTTAAAGTATAGTCTAAGTTTATTTAATCTACTTACTCTTCCATTCATCCTTAAAATTTTTAAAATCAAAGCTGTCTGTTTAGTTAAATAGTCAAAGGTAGTCAATCTAAACAAACAAGCAGTCCCCCACAAAGTCCCTTTCTAAAGTCCTACCCATTACCCAGAGACAATTCTTTTACCTTTTTCTTATGGTAATTACCTCCATACTTTTAAGCTATTGAATTGCTTAAAATTGCCTGACCTGTTAGTTTTAGATACTGTATAATAGCTTTATACTATAGAGGGTAAGGAATGAACTCTTACACCCTCTTCCTGATCCCAATCCTCCCAATATAGTCAAATCATAATGTCATTAGATACTCAGTATTTACGTTATTGATTATGTAAAAATACTATATATAATGAGCCATAAAGAATATATTTCTTTCAATTTTTAGTTTGTCATATAGTTAACAGTCATTTATTTTTTTATTTTATTTTATTTTTTTTGCGGTACGCGGGCCTCTCACTGTTGTGGCCTCTCCCGTTGCGGACCACAGGCTCCGGACGCACAGGCTCAGTGGCCGTGGCTCACGGACCCAGCCGCTCCACGGCATGTGGGATCCTCCCGGACCGGGGCACGAACCCATGTCCCCTGCATTGGCAGGCGGACTCTCAATCACTGCGCCACCAGGGAAGCCCAACAGTCATTTATTTCATAAGCCTATTTTCGATATACCCATTACTAATTAATCCCCCATCTCTTCACTGGAAAAGCAAATCTCTCAAAATGTTCAAATGCTTCAAGTGATCTCTCAGGTGAGACATTCCTCTTGGAGTCTTCCGTCTTCCTGCTTCAGTCAGGACTGGTTGCCATCTAAGCCTCTGCACAGGTGTCATCCTTCACCATCATCCTTGGAATTCCTTTGCTTTTTCTTAGGCTGATGCACTAATTACTGGATTCTTTAGTTTTCTTTGTCTTGCTGTATTCCCTCATTTTGGTGAAGCACATCCTCTAGTAGCTTTATGAGAAAACATGGATGGGTAGTAAATGTCTTGAAAAATTTTATGTATGAAATGTCTATTTTGTATTATCTTGACTAAATATAATTTTTCCTCAGAATTTTAAAGGCACTGGTCTACTCTCTTCTAGTTTCCAGTAATGCTAATGAGAAGTATCATATTACTCAAACTCCCAGTACTTTAATTATTATTCTTTTCTCTGAAAGCTTTTGAGATCTTTTATTTACTCCCAGGGTTCTTTTCACAACGCTAAAATTGGTCTGGGTTATCTTTCCATCCATGGTGTGAGGCACTCATGGGCACTTTTAATCTAGAAACTCATCCTTCAGTTCTTGGAAATTTTCTCATATTTCTCATTCAGGTTTTTTCCTTTTTTTGGAGTGGCTAATATATACCAGGCGCCACTCAAGACAGGTGTGAGCAACGAAGGGCAAAGTCCCTGCTCTCAAGTAGTTTACACTGTATGAAGGAGAGAAAGATAATATGCAAATGATCAAATAAATAGATCAGGTATTGAGTGCTGTAAAGAAAATTAAGCTAGTATAAAAGAACCCAAGTGACGAGTGAGGGGGACAAGGAAAATGAACATCCTGAAAAGGTGACTGTTCCATGATGAACAGCAAATGCAAAAGACCTAAGTCAGGCACATTCTGTGAATATCTGAGGGATAGCGAGGAGGCTGCTTGTGGCCTAAGTAGAGTTATCAAGGCGGACAGTGGTAGAAGAGGCCAAGGAGCAGGTCTCTACTCTCTGCATGTGTTGTAGGCCACTGTTAAGGACCTGGGAGTTTAATAAGTGAGAAAAAAGCTTCTGGGGTTTTGGGCAGAGACGTAATATGACCTGACTGTTGGAGGAATCATTCAGGCTGTAGCATGGAGTACAGACTGTAGAGGGACAAGGGCAGAAGAAGGGAGACTACTTAGCAGGCTATTAAAGAAGCACAAAAGAGAACTGACGATGGCTTGAACCAGGGGGTACCAGTGAAAATGGTCAGATTCAGGACACATTTCAAGAGGAGCGCCAGACAGCAAGGCTGCTAACAGACTGAATGTGGGATATAAGAGGACAAGAGGACTCAAGGTTTTTGATTTGAGCAATGGGAAGAACTGAGATTGGGAAGACTGTAACAACAGAGGTTTAGAGGTAGAAAATCAAGAGTTCAGTTCTAGAAATGACTGTGAGACAGCATAGAAACATGTAATCAGCACTTGGAGTCTGGAGTTTGTGGAAAGGTCTGTTCTGGATAAAAGACAGGAACCACAAATTGTCAGTCAGCAGGGCAGCATCAATTGTTCCTCTCCAATGGGAGTCATGGCAACAGTCTATGTAGCCATCTGGCGGTATCTTCTCTCCAAATGACAGCTCAGGTGTGAGAAGACAACACTCTCAACAGGCACTGGAAGAGGTAGTTTTGGCTTAGAAACCTCAAGCCCCATGCGAGCCATTATCTGTTGAAACAGCCCTCTGGGCATAGTTTCCAGGATCCCTGCAAGGAACACACACACCCAGGTACAAGAGTCACCACATTCAGGGAAACCTATAGTATGGCACCCCCAATGAGTATTTATAATTCATCTATAGTTCTCCCCAATCCATATAGAATTTACCAATCAGGGTCATTTTTATCTTAAGTAATACTGCCTTGAACCTTAGTTGGTATTTTACCCTTACTAGGTCACCAGGGAACTGAGCTACATAGTTAACAGGATTGAAATTCTCCTGAAGGGGAAAGAAAGGTTTTGTTAACTGTTTACTCACAGGGCTATTATGAGCTGCTATAAATGTTCCTTACATGTATAGACAGATACATAAGCATTTCTGTGGGGTAAGTACCTGGAAGTGAAAAGGCCGCATTATATACTATGCCTAAATTCCGCTTTACTAAGTAATACCCAACAGCTTTCAAAGTAGTTACACTAATTTACATTATCACTATCAGTATTTGAAAACTCCGTTATTCTAGTATATGTGCTGCCGACACGATCACGAAAGCTCCCTTATTTTATATTCACAGTAATGCTTGGTATTAACACTGTCGGTCTTTTGAGTTTTAGCAATTCTAATGGTGAATGTAGATACTAGTATCTCACTCAGGTTTTAATTTCCATTTCCCTGATTATTAATGAGGATGAGCACCTTTCCATTTATTTGTAGATCATTCAAGTATCATCTTTAAGATATGGATGTTCAAGTATCTTACCCATTTTTCTTTTCTTTCTTTCTTTCTTTTTGTTTTTAATTAAGGGCTTATCCTAAATTTGTCCATCCAGTAGTTATATTGTATTTTAAGGAACAATTTCTATTTTTAAAAAATTCAGTTTATTTAAACTAAAACAACAACAACAAAAACCAGCTCACCCATTTCTCCCACCTCTGGCAGCCACCAATCTGTTCTCTGTATCTATGAGCTTGGTGTTTTTTTTGTTTTGTTTTTAAGATTCCACATAAAAGAAAGATCGTATAGTATAAGTCTTTGTCTGACTTATTTCAATAGCATAATGCCCTCGAGGTCCATACATGTTGTTTCAAGCGGCAAGATTTCCTTCCTTTTACGGCTGAATAATATTCCATTGTGTGTGTGTGTATGTATGTATATGTATACACACATTTTCTTAACCATTTAACACTTATATTGTTTCCATATCTTGGCTGTTGTAAATAATGCTGCAATGAACATGAGGGTGCACATATCTTTCTGAGTTAGTGTTTTCATTATCTTCAGATAAATACCCAGAAGTGGATCATATGGTAGTTCTATTTTTAACTTTTTGAGGAACCTCCACACTGCAGTGGCTGTATCAATTTGCATCCCCACCAATAGTACACAACGTTTCCCTTTTCTCCACCTCCTCACCAATACTTGTTATTTCTAGTCCTTTTGATGACAGCCATTCTAACGGGTTTGTGGTGACATCTCGTGATTTGGTTTCTCTGATGATTATCTTTTCATGTACTTATTGGCCATCTGTATGTCTTTTTTGGAAAAGTGTTTATACAGATCTTCTGTTCATTCTTTAATTGGGTTTTTTTGTTTGTTTGTATGAGTTGTATGAGTTCTTTATACATTTTGGATGTTAGCTCCTTATCTGATATTTGATTTGCAAATATTTTCTCGCATTCAGTAGGCTGCCTTTTAATTTTCTTGGTGGTTTCCTTTGCTGTGCAGAAGCTTTTTAGTCTGATATAGCCTCGCCTTATTTTTGCTTTTGGTGTCACATTCAAAAAACCATCACCAAGACCTATGAAAGAGCTTACCGCCTTTTTTTTTCTAAGAGTTTTATGGTCTCAGGTCTTGAGTTAATTTCTGTGTCTGGTATAAGGCAGTGGTCCACTTTTCTCAATACCATTTACTGAAGAGACTGTTCTTTTCCCCACTACATATTCTTGGCTCCTTTGTTGTAAACTGACATATATGCATGGGTTTATTTCTGGGATCTATATTCTGTTCCACTGATCTATGTGTCTATTTTTATGCCAATACCATATTGTTTTAATTACTATAGCTTTGTAATATAGTTTGAAATCAGGGCGTGTGATGCCTTCAGCTTCCTTCTTCTTTCTCACGATTGCTTTGGCTATCTGGGGTCTTTCATGGTTCCAAACAAATTTTAGGATTGTTTGTTCTATTTCTGTGAAAAATGTCATTGGAATTTTGATAGGAATTGCACAGAATCTGTATATTGCTTTGAGTAGTATGAACATTTTAACAATACTAATTCCACCAACCCATGAGCATGGAATATCTTTTCATTTATTTATGTCTTCTTCAATTTCTTTCAGTAATGTCTTGTAGTTTTCAATACACAGGTCGTCTTTCACCTCCTTGATTAAATTTATCTTCTCCATTTTTCTATTCTGTTGTCTTTTCTTTCTTTCTTTTTTTTTTTAAAATTTATTTTATCTATTTTATTTTTGGCTGCGTTGGGTCTTTGTTGTTGCGCACGGGCTTTCTCTAGTTGCGGTGAGCAGAGGCTACTCTTTGTTGCAGTGTGCGGTCTTCTCATGGCAGTGGCTTCTCTTGTTGCGGAGCACGGGCTCTAGGTGCGCGGACTTCAGTAGTTGTGGCTCGCAGGCTCTAGAGCACAGGCTCAGCGGTTGTGGCGCATGGGCTTAGTTGCTCCACAGCATGTGGGATCTTCCCAGACCAGGGCTCAAACCCGTGTCCCCTGCATTGGCAGGGGGATTCTTTTCTTTTTTTAATAGTTAAGACTTTTTAATATTTATTTTATTTATTATCTTGTATTTTTGGCTGCGTTTGGTCTTCATTACTGCATGCAGGCCTTCTCCAGTTGTGGTGAGCAGGGGCCACTCCTCACTGGGGTGCGCAGGCCTCTCACCGCGGTGGCCCCTCCTGCCATGGAGCACGGGCTCCAGACCTGCAGGCTCAGTAGTTGTGGCTCACGGGCTCTAGAAAGGCTCAGCAGTTGTGGCACACAGGCCCCGCTGCTCTGCAGCATGCGGGATCTTCCCGGACCAGGGCTCGAACCCATGTCCCCCTGCGCTGGCAGGCGGATTCTTAACCACCGCGCCACCAGGGAAGCCCTGTTGTCTTTTCTTTGTTGCTTTGTATGAATTCTTCATATATTCTGCACGTACTGTCAGATAAGGATTAAAATATTTTTTCCTTCTCTATGGCTTGTCTTTTCACACTCTTAATACTATATTTAATGAAACAAACTTTAATATAATCTGATTTATCAATCTTTTGCTTACTGCTTTTTGTTTCCCATTTATTAAATCTTTGCTTATCCCACATAGTCTCTTATGTTATCTTCTAGAAGTTTTATTATTATACTTTTCACCTTTAGATCTATAATGCATCTAGAATAGATTTCTGTGAATGGTGTGCAGTAAGGATTAAGATTTTTTTATTCGAGTGTCTATCTATATATGAGTCTGTTTTTGGACTCATTCTGTTTCACTGGTCTACTTGTTGACCCCTGTGCCTCTGCCACACTGCCTTAATTACTGCTACTTTAAGTCTTCAATCAGGTGGTGAAATTCTCTCTGCTTGGTTCTTTTCAAGACTTTTGGCTATTATTCGTCAAAACTGTGTTCCCATGTAAATTTTAGAATCAGCTTACTATTTTTTGAAACAACAAAAATGGGATCGTACAGAATCTATAATTTGGTAAGAGCTGACGCCTTTATAATATTGAGTCTTCCAACTCACTAGCATAGTATATATTAATATATCTCTTCATTTATTTAGGTGTTCAAATTTCTCTGAGTAATATTTTATAGTTATCTGTAGAGATATCTTACATACTTTTGTTGGATTTATTCTTATGTATTTGATGCTTTATATGCTATTTTAAATAGTTTTACTTTTAAATTCACTTGGCTTCCCTGGTGGCAGAGTGGTTAAGAATCCGCCTGCCAATGCAGGGGACACGGGTTTGAGCCCTGGTCCGGGAAGATCCCACATGCCGCGGACCAACTAAGCCTGTGTGCCACAACTACTGAGCCTGTGCTCTAGAGCCCGCGTGCCACAACTACTGAAGTCCACACACCTAGAGCCCGTGCTCCGCAACGAGAGGAGCCACGGCAATGAGAAACCCGCGTGCCGCAACGAAGAGTAGCTCCTGCTTGCTGCAACTACAGAAAGCCCACGCGCAGCAATGAAGACCCAACACAGTCAAAAATAAATAAATAAATAAATTTATAAAAATAAAAATAAAATAAAAACTTTAATGGGAAAAATTATAATGCATTCCATCCCAACCCAAGTGTATTAGTTTGGTAGGGCTGCTGTAACAAAATACCATAAACTGGGTGGCTTAAACAACAAAAATTTATTTGCTCACAAATCTGGAGGGTAGAAGTCTGAGATCAAGGTGTCAGTAGTACCAATTTCTTCTGAGGGCTCTCATCTTGACTTGTAGATGTCCGTCTTCTCCTGTGTCTGTGCCCTAATCTCTCTTTATTAGAACATCAATCTTTCCGTTTTCTGTGTACTATTTGTCCCCATTTTCAGCGGTGTAATATCCTTTGGAGATCAGCTTCTTTCTCCACCCCTCTGGAGCTTCTTTCTGGGCTTCCTCTCTGTCAGATTCAGTCTATTAATAGATTTTTGAGGATTTTTTCCTAATCTTTTGCTTAATAAATAATGCCATAATAATGCCATAACAAGTATCATTTTAAGTTGAATGCTTTATAAAGAAGTTTTTCTTATTTATATTCCTATCCATAGGCTAGAGCAGAGTTTAGCAAACTTTTCCCGCAAGGGCCAGAAAGTAAATTTTTTAGGCTTTCAGGAAACTACAGTCACTGTTGTGACTACTCAACCTTGCCATTATAACATGGTAAGCAGCTACAGTATGTAACTGAATGAGTGTGGCTGTGTTCCAATAAAACTTTATGCATAAAAACAGGCAGTGGTCTGGATTTGGCCAATGGGTAGCCATTGACTGGTGGGCTAGAGAATGCTTAAATCTTCATATGCTTGTCAATACTGTATATTTATCAAATTTTTAATATTTGTTAATCAGATGGATAAAAACAGTGCACTCATTTTTCTTTTAATTTTCACACTTTATGAAAGAATTGAAATTTTTGTTGTTTACTGGACATCTTTTTCTTTCCCTGTGAATAGTCTATTTATGTCTGTTTTCTATGTTTATTAACAGTACTTTCTATTAAAGAATGTAGTCCTTTTCATCTGCACTGCAAATATTTTTTCATAATTTACATAATATTTTTGAGGAAAAAACCCTCAAATCTCTTTTTTGAGTTTTTTTTTTAAAGATTTTTTTTTCTTTGATGTGGACCATTTTTAAAGTTGTTATTGAATTTGTTACAATATTGCTCTGTTTTATGTTTTATGCTTTGGTTTTTTGGCCACGAGGCATGTGGGATCTTAGCTCCCAACCAGGGATTGAACCTTCACCCCCTGCATTGGAAGGTGAAGTCTTTACCACCAGGGAAGTCCCCTTTTCTGAGGTTTTAATGCAATCAGATTTATAAATCTTTTTTTTTTCTTTAAATATTTTTTGAGGTTGTATCATGTTTTAAAAACCCTACCCTCTGTTCATGTTTTCTTCTACTACTCTTGTGGTTTTATTTTTACTTTAAATCTCTGACCTATCTAGACCTTCTTTAGAATAAGTAGTCAACTTAGGCAGCCAACCTGCTTCTCTATTCTTGCAGTCTCCCATTCAAACTATCAAATAATGTGGACACAGAATGATTTCAGATATATAACTACTCCTCTTTTGAGACACAACTCAAGTATCATCTCCACTATTAAGTGTTTCCTGACATCAACCCACCTGGGCAAAATTCACTCTTGTGTCCCCATTGTACTCTTACAAGTTTCTGCTGAAGCACCTGGTACTTTTTGCACAGATTTGATTTCACGTCACTCTCCTTTTAATGTCAGACTGTATGTAATATGGGGAGATATACAGACACTGAATGTATTACAAATATATATATGACACATATATATGACATTGAATGTATTAATCGTAGTTATCTCTGGAGTTCTTATCTGCTAACTCTAATATATGCCTCTATCTTCAAGGTGCTTATTTGTGTGTCTTTAATTTCTACCACAGTGTTTGGCACACAGTAGATGACTGTATGATGACTAAATGAAACCACTTTAAAATACAAAACTCTACAATTGTAAGCCTGACATGCAAAGAAACAATTTCATATGGTAGCTGTAACTGAAGAAAAATTTAAACTTAAGTATATTAATATTATTTGGCAGAGCCTACTGATTTCGACAATAGAGGAGTGAGTAGGTGTAGATTTACCATAAATGAGGTTAACCACCCTCTTGTTGAGATTAAGTGAATTTAAGAAAACATTATGCTTCCCAGAACAACAGGAAAAGCGTCCCAATATCTATCATCATATATATAAAGCATGTAAGGTGACTTATGGAAAATCCATACTTACATGATTGCAGTCTGAAGAAATTTCATTTTCAGGCTAAAAGGAAAAAAAAGAAGAGATGATATTAAAAAAAACATCCTCTCAAGTTTTCAAACACCACCAAAATAAACTCAAAACAAGAAATCTGAATATTCAACTGAATATACTACTTCAATATGAGGAGTAAAATGGGGCTTATACATCTTTTAGATTGCTGAGGAGAAATATACCAGAAAAGGATGAGACATAGTCCCTTCCCAATCAATGGTACAATCTGGAAATTGGGAAAATGGAGAAGGATGTACTAAAGACATGAAGCAAGAGTGACAGAAGGATCCTTACATAATACTTCATAATTCTGAAAGCTGAAGAGGATCAGGCACAATACAGGTGCCCTCGCTTTAAAGAAAGTTAGATATCTGGAAAAAAGAAGGCTTACTAAAGAGGGCAAAAAAGGTCTGACAATGATTTAAAAATTAGTCTCACATGTCACCATTAGGGGAAGTGAGGTGGTGGGTACATGGGACCTCTACGTCTATGTTTGTAACTTCTTATGAGTCTATAATCTTGCAGGTCTATGATTAAAAATACAAAGTTTAAAAAAACAGAAATTATTTATATATTCCCATGAATACATTTGCTCATAAAGCCAGGTACATATAACAGAGATAAAATGAACTTTCAATTCTGTGACAAAAAAGTAGACTAGGTTAGGCCTTATATTGAATACCTTTGCCATACACTTCTCCTTTAATTTCCTTGTTCATGCCGTTAAAGGAGATACAATTGTCATAATGTACGCCATAATAAAGCACTATTTCCTTTGAGATTCCATAGTACTCCAACCTGCTCAAACAAAGTAAATTGTGTCCCCTCTATGAAATATTCCTGACATAGGCTGTAAAAGATGCCACTTTCAAAATAAAAAGATTCTCCCTATTCAAGGATAGAAATAAGGCAATACAGAAAACAGTAAATATTAACAAATTAAGCAGACACACCTAGCATCACTTTAGGAAGAAAAAGGTCTCCAGGGAACTATTCATTCCACTACATTATTTAGCAGGCATTAATTCTAATGTACAAACTCATTTTTGTACTTTCTTATAAAATATTATATTAAAATTGACTTTAATTAGATTGCTAGGCCATCGTGCGATTATAACACACCACTTCTGAACTTTCTCCTTCCTTGTCTAAGTAAGAATAGATATTTTAATGTCTTTCTGAAGTGTCTTCCTAAATCTCAGAAGTCAGCCTCCATACTATGAGTTAATCTAGCTTAACTCTGTTCCCTTCACTGAAATTCCAAGTGCTTAACTTATAGCCCTTAACAGTTTATTTGCAAGAATACTTTATTTTGTACAGGCAGTTTTCTACCTTATCCCCTTTTAATCTATCCTTTCAATTTTTTCCAATCAATCAGTAATTCTAGCTCTTTCTCAAAGCACAGACGGCAATTAATACCATTAGCATCTCTACTTGTGTTCATTTCTATTAAATGATAACTTTGGATTAAAGGGGCATTCTTGAAAGAAATTCAGAGCATTGGAGAATCTTCAAAGTAAAGTAGTCAAAGAAGATTTAAGTTACCCATGGAAAAAAAGCATTGCCATGTTTTCAGTCCATAGGACTTAAATCAGCAAATTAATGAGTGTTTTAACGTCTTACTTTCCTACAGTGATAGAATGGATTATTTCCCCCAGTTTTCTACTTTTCTTTAATACAATTTGATATCCAGATCCTTCGCCCTGTAACTCTGCATAGTCTCCTGCTGTGGAATGAGTATATACCCTGCTCCACTGATGTTAGGTTAGGCCACTGACTTGCTTTGGCCAATGGGATTTTAGCAGGCATAATATGAGAAGAGGCTTTAAATGTGCTTGGGTGGTTTGGCTTGTACTCTCGCACTCCTGACATTCCTGATGCGAACAACACGTACAGAGAACTGCTAGTACAAGGAAAAGGAGAGACACGTGGAGCAGACCTAAACATAACCTGCAGCCCAGCGCACAGCCACCCCAACTGACCTGCGCAGCCATGAGCAAGAAGAATAAATATTTGCCATTATAAGCCCTTGAAATTTTGAGGGTGTTTGTAATGAAGAAAAAAATGACTAATAAGCCCATCAGGCAAATGAAATAAGAAAAATCTCAAAACCTTTAAGTTGTAATTGGTAACTGCAATGGTTTAATTTAGTGAATTATATTAGTAAGTACAGAATACTACACCTTCTATGAAGGAATGACACAGTCCACAGAGACATAAGTGAACTGCAAATGTGGAGGTCAGTGTTTGGTTTTCATCTCTCTCGCTGTATCAGTTTGCAATTGACAATAAACTGGCTTATTTTTTTTCTTTCTAGATTTAGTTTTTCTACCCACAGAGAGAAGACAATATAGGAGTGCCATAAGAACAAGGTTATGATGTTAAGCCACTGAGACTCACTGAACTGAACAGCTATAAATAATTTCTAAGTGTAATTATGAATAATTACTCTTATAAATTTAAAAGAGCCTTTAGAATCAAAGGACAAAGTAGTGGTTCAGAGGAACAGAAAAGAGACTTGCAGAATATAAAATAGAAAGTAGTATACCCAAACAGTGGGAACATGAATAATGCCAGCACAAACTAACTTTAGAGAAAGTATAAAGAGAAAATGCTATGGTTTGGCACTCAGCCATTTGATAAGAAACTAAAAGACAGAAATTTCAAGGAACAGAAACAAACATGGGTGCTGACACAGGTCTGGTTCTGAGCCTACACCATGGCCATGAGGTCCCAATCAAGTCACTTCATCAGACGTTATCTATTTCCGCAAATCTGTAAATACAGATAGGCTTGATGATCTTTAATCTTAGAATAAGAATAGTATGAGGACTAACACCAGAATTACTAAGGTGAAAAAAGGCTGAGGATTTTTTCCTTTTATTAACAATCAGTGAAATAATACTCTGAAATGATCCCAAGAAATCAATCAACAAGTAAAAACTGAATAATTATGAAGTACCCAAAACTGTGCTAGGCATTGTTGTGGGATACAGAAGAAAGGTAAGACACAAATTGTCCCTAACCTCAGGTAGTTTACAATCCAGTTATAGAAATAAAATGGTGAAGTCAAGCAAGTGAGCAAGAGCAGGGACTTGAGCTAGGCCTGAAGGTTTAGACAGAAGAATGATTTCCAAAGGGGATGCAAGTTAGATGATCCCCTGGGGATCAGGAAGAAAATAACGGACCTCTCTTTTTTGAAAAGCTCATGCTTTAATTTAGACTTTAATGTTTTTGTAATATATGTTAGAATAATTAATATTTTATGAATATATATCTACTAGAGTATGCTTAGTAATTTTTTCAAATGGTAAGAACATGATCAAGATAGAAAACTGAGAGTTGAAACCTTTCTTCTCACCAGTTTAGGAGTCCTATCCCCATCCCTACCCCTTCAAATCAGAGGCAAAGCGAAGGTTCCTAGCTGTGGAAGCAGTAAATTAGAAGCTAAGCTTTGCCACATTATTAGCTGCTCTCTATTACTCTGGAGATAGAAATCTGGACTTTGAAAAGACTCTTACATCAAGTGTTTCCTCTTTGGAATTAAAATAACTGTCCTCTTAACAACAGAAAACAGGGAGGAGAAAATTTTATGAGAAGCCTCACAAATAACTTTGTTAAATTAATGATCAAATTTTGGAAAAGAGACTGCTGAAGTTACCTATATTAATATCAAAAAAGAAATGATTATGAATAGAGGAAAGAGAAAAAAGAAGAAAATGTGAAGCATCCCCCCAACCAAACACAGCAGTGACTAAAATAGAGAAGGAACTCAGTTAATGCTGAATGAATGATGCAGCAATAGCACTGTAGGAGAGACAAGCCCTAAGTACTTGGAGACACCTGCCTGACTCCAATAAAGAATCTGATGGGGGATTCCCTGGTGGCCCAGTGGCTGAGAGTCCGCCTGCCGATGCAGGGGCCGTGGGTTCGTGCCCCGGTCTGGGAGGATCCCACGTGACGCGGAGTGGCTGGGCCCATGGGCCATGGCCGCTGGGCCTGTGCGTCCGGAGCCTGTGCTCCGCAACGGGGGAGGCCACAGCAGTGAGAGGCCTGCGTACCACAAAAAAAAAAACCAGGGGCAAAATCAAGAATGGTGTACTAGGAGGACGCAGAATTTGCGTCTCCTCACAACTAGGGCACCTACCAGGCACTGGTGGGGGACCACGGACACCTAAGGGGACGGGAGGAGGCCCTAGTGACTGGGTAGGACGTGGGGTGTGGGGGTAGTGAAGGGGGAGGAGAAGTGGAGGCAGGATGGGACTGGCGCCCCTGAGGGGTGGCTGTGGGAGGGGAAGGTATCCCATGCCCGAAAGGGGAAATTGGGGAACCACTGGGACGGCAGAGGATCAAAAGGGAGCATGGCCAGGTTTACCATGCCCACGTGGGCCCCTGGGAGACTGCTGAAGACCCAGGCCTGATCCTCTGCCCACAGAGGCCCCCTCCAGCTGTGCAGGTCCTGAGGGAGTAGGAGGAAGGCAAGGCGGAGTAAAAGTAAAGGCCAGACCTCCAGGACCGGCACCCCTGAGGGGCGGC
The DNA here is from genome assembly GCF_964270905.1 of Leucopleurus acutus. Lineage (NCBI taxonomy): Eukaryota > Metazoa > Chordata > Mammalia > Artiodactyla > Delphinidae > Leucopleurus > Leucopleurus acutus. The sequence continues at coordinate 13,102,539 of NC_139162.1, read as the reverse complement.
TGGGGGAGGTGAGGAGCTCCTACACCAAGCGGTACCCACCCCCGTTATGGGGCGAGAACCTGGGAGAGAAGGTGGGGGAGGGGCGCAGAGAAACAGAAGGGAACGTGGCCAGTGCGTCCCCTGTCCACTTAGGCACCGGGAAGACTGTTGGGCTCCCGGGTCTAGTCCTCTGTCCTCGGAGCCTCCCTCCTGTGCACAGAGCCCAATCCCCGCCCCTACACCCCCACCCCGGGCCCCACCTCTACACTGGGAGACCCTGTCCAATGAGCTGGGCCTAAACCCCACCCACACACCCTCACTCAGGGCCCTACCTCCAAACTCCGGAACCCCACACTCCAGAGGCCCTCCTTTGGATGTGCTGCCTCTCCCCTTCCCCAGGTCCTAAGCAGAGGCCCCACTCCACGCTCAAACATCACCCCCACCCCCGACACCTGCCTAGGCCCTGCCCCACCCAAAACCCCACCCCTGCCTAAGTTCCTCCTGCTCCTAAACTCCACCCCCATAGCCAAGGCTTTTTTCTTTATTTTTTTCCTTTTCTTTTTTCCTCTTTTAGATTGGGGTTCTGTTTTACCTTGTTGATTCATTGTTGTTGATTCTTTTATATTTTTATTTTTCCTAATAAATCTTTTATTTTTCTAATTTTATTTTATTTTTTATACTTTGTTAGTGATCTCTCCTTTTGGCTTGTTGCCCTCCCCCCTCTTTCTTTTCTTTTTTCTGCTGTGGTTTAATTTTACCTTACTGCAGTTGTTTCAATTATAGTTTTATTTTTCCTAATATATTTTTTATCCTTCTAATTTTATTTTGTTTCTTATTCTTTGATATTGTACAGCTCTTTTTTTTTCTTTCTTTCTTCGTTTTTTTTTTTTTTTCTTTCACCACGCCACGAAACTTGCAGGATCTTGGTTCCCAGGCCGAAGGTTGGGTATGAGCTCCTGTGGTGGGAGCTCCGAGTCCAAACCACTGGACTAATAGAGAACCTCAGACCCCAGGGAATATCAACTGGAGTGAGGCCTCCCGGAGGTCCTCATCTCAGCACCAAGATCCAGCTCCATCTAACTGCCTGCAAACTAGAGTGCTAGATGTCTCAGGCCAAACAACCAGTAAGACAGGACTACAGTACCACCCATCAAACAAACAAAAAAAAAGAAATGACAAAAAAAATATGTTACAGACGAAGGAGCAAGGTAAAAACCTACAAGACCAAATAAATGAAGACGAACTAGGTAACCTACCTGAAAAAGAATGCAGAGTAATGATAGTAAAGATGATCCAAAATCTTGGAAACAGAATGGAGAAAATACAAGAAAAATTTAACAAGGATCTAGAAGAACTAAAGAGCAAACAAACAGTGATGAACAACACAGTTACTGAAATCAAAAATACTCTAGAAGGAATCAATAGCAGAATAACTGAGGCAGAAGGACAGATAAGTGAGCTGGAAGATAAAATGGTGGAAATAACTGCCAGGGAGCAGAATAAAGAAAAAAGAATGAAAAGAGTTGAGGACAATCTCAGAGACCTCTGGGACAACATTAAACGCACCAACATTTGAATTATAGGGGTCCCAGGAGAAGACAAGAAAAAGAAGGGGTCTGAGAAAGTATTTGAAGAGATTATAGCTGAAAACTTCCTTAACATGGGAAAGGAAATAGTGAATCAATCCAGGAAGCACAGGGACTACCATACAGGATAAACCCAAAGAGAAACACACAGAGATACATATTAATCAAACTGTCAAAAATTAAATACAACAGGCTTCCCTGGTGGCTCAGTGGTTAAGAATCTGCCTGCCAATGCAGGGGACACGGGTTCAAGCCCTGGTCTGGGAAGATCCCACATGACGCGAAGCAACTAAGCCCATACGCCACAACTACTGAGCCTGCGCTCTAGAGCCCACGGGCCACAACTACTGAAGCCCGCGTGCCTAGAGCCCGAGCTCGGAGGCAAGAGAGGCCACTACAATGAGAAGGCTGCACATTGCAACGAAGAGTAGCCCCCGCTCACCGCAACTAGAGAAAGCCCGTGTGCAGCAACGAAGACCCAATGCAGCCAAAAATAATAAATAAGATAAACTTATTAAAAAAATTAAATACAAAGAAAAAATATTAAAAGCAGCAAGGGAAAAGCAACAAATAACATACAAGGGAATCCCCATAAGGTTAACAGCTGATTTTTTTAGCAGAAACTCTGCAAGCCAGAAGGGAGTGGCAGGACATATTTAAAGTGATGAATGGGAAAAACCTACGACCATGATTACTCTACCCAGCAAGGATCTCATTCAGATTTGACAGAGAAATTAAAACCTTTACAGACAAGCAAAAGCTAAGAGAATTCAGCACCACCAAACCAGCTTTACAACAAATGCTAAAGGAACTGCTCTAGGCAGGAAACACAAGAGAATGAAAAGACCTACAATAACAAACCCAAAACAATTAAGAAAATGGTAATAGGAACATACATATTAATAATTACCTTAAATGTAAACGGATTAAATGCTCCAACCAAAAGACACAGACTGGCTGAATGGATACAAAAACAAGACCCATACATATGCTGTCTACAAGACACCACTTCAGACCCAGGGACACATACAGACTGAAAGTGAGGGGATGGAAAAAGATTCCATGCAAATGGAAATCAAAAGAAAGCTGGAGTAGCAATTCTCATATCTGACAAAATAGACCTTAAAATAAAGACTATTACAAGAGACAAAAAAGGACACTACATAATGATCAAGGGATCAATCCAACAAGAAGATATAACAACTGTAAATATTTATGCACCCAACATAGGAGCACCTCAATACATAATGCAAATGCTAATAACAGCCATAAAAGGCGAAATGGACAGTAACAAAATAATAGTAGGGGACTTTAAGTGGGGACACCCCACTTTCACCAATGGACAGATAATCCAAAATGAAAATAAATAAGGAAACACAAGCTTTAAATGACACATTAAACAAGATGGACTTAATTGATATTTATAGTACATTCCATCCAAAAACAACAGAATACACTTTCTTCTCAAGTGCTCATGGAACATTCTCCAGGATAGACCATATCTTGGGTCACAAATCAAGCCTTGGAAAATTTAAGAAAATTGAAATCGTATCAAGTATCTCTTCTGACCACAAAGCTATGAGACTAGATATGAATTACAGGAAAAAACTGTAAAAAATACAAACACATGGAGGCTAAAGAATACACTACTTAATAACCAAGAGATCACTGAAGAAACGAAAGAGGAAATCAAAAAATACCTAGAAACAAATGACAATGAAAACACGATGACCCAAAACCTATGGGATGCAGCAAAAGCAGTTCTAAGAGGCAAGTTTATAGCAATACAATCCTACCTCAAGAAACAAGAAGAATCTCAAATAAACAACCTAACCTTACACCTAAAGCAATTAGAGAAAGAACAACAACAACAAAAAACCCCAAAGTTAGCAGAAGGAAAGAAATCATAAAGATCAGTTCAGAAATAAAAGGAAACAACAGCAAAGATCAATGAAACTAAAACCTGGTTCTTTGAGAAGATAAACAAAATTGATAAACCTTTAGCCAGACTCTTCAAGAAAAAAGGAAGACTCAAATCAACAGAATTAGAAATGAAAAAGTAGAAGTAACAACTGACACTGCAGAAATACAAAGGATCCTGAGAGATTACTACAAGCAACTATATGCCAATAAAATGGACAACCTGGAAGAAATGGACAAATTCTTAGAAAAGCACAACATTCTGACACTGAAACAGCAAGAAATAGAAAATATAAACAGACCAATCACAAGGACCGAAATTGAAACTGTGATTAAAAATCTTCCAACAAGCAAAAGCCCAGGGCCAGATGGCTTCACAGGCAAATTCTATCAAACATATAGAGAAGAGCTAACACCTATCCTTCTCAAACTCTTCCAAAATATAGCAGAGGGAGGAACACTCCCAAACTCATTCTATGAGGCCACCGTCACCCTGATACCAAAACCAAAGATGTCACAAAAAAAGAAAACTACAGGCCAATATCTCTGATAAACATAGATGCAAAAATCCTCAACAAAATACTAGCAAACAGAATCCAACAGCACATTAAAAAGATCATACAGGGACTTCCCTGGTGGCTCAACGGTTAGGAATCTGCCTGCCAATGCAGGGGACACAGGTTCAATCCCTGGCTCGGGAGGATCCCACATGCCATGAAGCAACTGGCCCATGTGCCACAACTACTGGGCTTGCGCTCTGGAGCCCACGAGCCACAAGTGCTGAGCCCATGTGCGACGGCTGCTGAGGCCCGCACACCTGGAGCCCATGCTCTGCAACAGAAAAAGCCACTGTAGTGAGAGGCACGTGCACTGCAACAAAGAGTAGCCCCCGCTCACAGCAACTAGAGAGAGCCTGTGCACAGCAATAAAGACCCAACACAGACAAAAATAAATAAATAAAATATTAAAAAATAAATTTAAAAAAAAACTTAAAAAAAAAGGATCATACACCATGATCAAGTGGGGTTTATCCCAGGAATGCAAGGATTCTTCAATATACGCAAATCAATCAATGTGATACACCATATTAACAAACTGAAGGAGAAAAACCACATGATCATCTCAGTAGATGCAGAAAAAGCTTTTGACAAAATTCAACACCCATTTATGATAAAAACCCTCCAGAAAGTAGGCATAGAGGGAACTTACCTCAACATAATAAATGCCATATATGACAAACCCACAGCCAACATCGTTTTTAATGGTGAAAAACTGAAATCATTTCCACTAAGATCAGAAACAAGACAAGGTTGCCCACTCTCACCACTATTATTCAACATAGTTTTGGAAGTTTTAGCCACAGCAATCAGAGAAGAAAAAGAAATAAAAGGAATCTAAATCAGAAAAGAAGCAGTAAAGCTGTCTCTGTTTGCAGATGACATGATACTATACATAGAGAATCCTAAAGACTCTATCAGAAAACTTCTAGAGCTAATTAATGAATTCAGTAAAGTAGCAGGATACAAAATTAATGCACAGAAATTGCTTGCATTCCTATACACTAATGATGAAAAATCTGAAAAAGAAATTAAGGAAACACTCCCATTTACCACTGCAACAAAAAGAATAAAATACCTAGGAATAAACCTACCTAAGGAGACAAAAGACCTGTATGAAGAAAACTATAAGACACTGATGAAAGAAATTAAAGATGATACACACAGATAGAGAGATATACCATGTTCTTGGACTGGAAGAATCAACATTTTGAAAATGACTATACTGCCCAAAGCAATCTACAGATTCAATGCAATCCCTATCAAACTACCAATGGCATTTTTCACAGACCTAGAACAAAAAATTTCACAATTTGTATGGAAACACAAAAGACCCCGAACAGCCAAAGCAATCTTGAGAAAGAAAAATGGAGCTGGAGGAATCAGGCTTCCTGACTTCAGACTATACTACAAAGCTACAGTAATCAAGACAATATGGTACTGGCACAAAAAACAGAAATATAGATCAATGGAACAGGATAGAAAGCCCAGAGATAAACCCACACACATATAGTCACCTTATCTTTGATAAAGAAGGCAAGAGTATACAATGGAGAAAAGACAGCTTCTTCAATAAGTGATTGTGGGAAAACTGGACAGCTACATGTAAAAGAATGAAATTAGAACACTTCTTAACACCATACACAAAAAGAAACTCAAAATAGATTAAAGACCTAAATGTAAGGCCAGACACTATAAAACTCTTAGAAGAAAACTTAGGCAGAACACTCTATGACATAAATCACAACAAGATCCTTTTTGACTCACCTCCTAGAGAAATGGAAATAAAAACAAAAATAAACAAATGGGACCTAATGAAACTTAAAAGCTTTTGCACAGCAAAGGAAACCATAAAAAAGACGAAAAGACAACCCTCAGAATGGGAGAAAATATTTGCAAATGAAGCAACTGACAAAGGATTAATCTCCAAACTATACAAGCAGCTCATGTGGCTCAATATCAAAAAAACAAACAATCCAATCCAAAAATGGGCAGAAGAACTAAATAGACATTTCTCCAAAGAAGACATACAGATAGATGGCCAACAAACACAGAAAAAGATGCTTAATATCACTAATTATTACAGAAATGCAAATCAAAAGTACAGTGAGGTATCACCTCACACCAGTCAGAATGGCCATCATCAAAAAATCTACAAACAATAAATGCTGGAGAGGGTGTGGAGAAAAGGGAACCCTCTTGCACTGTTGGTGGGAATGTAAATTGATACAGCCACTATGGAAAACAGTATGGAGGTTCCTTAAAAAACTAAAACTAGAACTACCATATGGCCCAGCAAACCCACTACTGGGCATATACCCTGAGAAAACAATAATTGAAAAAGAATCATGTACCTCGATGTTCACTGCAGCACTATTTACAATAGCCAGGACATGGAAGCAACGTAAGTGTCCACTGACATATGAATGGATAAAGAAGATGTGGCACATATATACAATGGAATATTACTCAGCCATAAAAAGAAACAAAATTGAGTTATTTGTAGTGAGGTGGATGAACCTAGAGTCTGTCATACAGAGTGAAGTAAGTCAGAAAGAGAAAAACAAATACCGTTGCTAACACATATTTATGGAATCTCAAAAAAAAAAAATTGGTTCTGACGAACCTAGGGACAGGACAGGAACAAAGACACAGACATAGAGAATGGACTTGAGGACACAGGGAGGGGGAAGGGTAAGCTGGGACGAGTAGCAATGACATATATACACTACCAAATGTAAAATAGAGAGCTAGTGGGAAGCAGCCGCATAGCACAGGGAGATCAGCTCAGTGCTTTGTGACCACCTAGAGGGGTGGGATAGGGAGGGTGCGATAGGGAGGGTGGGAGGGAGATGCACGATGGAGGGGATATGGGAATATATGCATACATATAGCTGATTGTTACACAGCAGAAACTGACCCACACTGTAAAGCAATTATACTCCAATATACATGTTAAAAACAAACAAACAAAGCAACCAACCCCCCAAAAACCAAAGAAAGGTAGACAGGATGAATAAACAGAACTAGTGCTCTAGACTGATTTGTTTAATGAATTCAGATGCCCGCAGCTTGGGTAAGAAACTGGTAATTAGATCAACTAGGGATCTGGATTAGCTCTTTGAATAACCACAACAGATTATAAAAAGAAACTTTGCTTAGTTCATTTGGCTTTTCTAAATCAATGACTTAAATGTTTGGGGTATTACTGTACTTTAATCTCCTAACTGGGTAAATAAAGCTGAAACAGTTGATTTTAAGGCTTAATACCCCTAAGCCCTTCCTCTAGTTCTGTAAACTCAGTATGGGCTTTAAGGGATAGAACTGTGGAGAAAGAACAATAGACTAGCAGAAGTATTTAGCTATAGAAGCTCTGTGATTTTATTTATTTTTAATATTTATTTATTATTTTATTTATTTATTTTCTCCTTTATTTTTTTTGGCTGTGTCGGGTCTTAGTTGCGGCACATGGGCTTCTCCCTAGTCGTGGCTTGAGGGTTTTCGCTCTCTAGTTGTGGCGCGCAGGCTCCAGGGTGCGTGGAATCTGTAGTTTGCGGCACGTGGGCTGTCTAGTTGAGGCACGCAGGCTCAGTAGTTGCAGTGCACAGGCTTAGTTTCCCCATGGTATGTAGGATTTTAGTTCCCTGACCAGGGATTGAACCCGCATCCCCTGCATTGGAAGGTGGATTCTTTACCACTGGACCACCAGAGAAGTCCCTAGAAGCTCTGTGATTTTAGATGGGTCACTTCTCTAGACCCCCAAGGACAGGCTTTGGACTATAACAGGGATTTCACCACCTAGGATCCATGACAGACTTAGGAGTGAGACTGTCCTGAAACTGAATACAAACTTCTGTGTGCAAGTATATTTTCCTGAGAAGAGAATCCACAGCTGTCATCATAATCTCAAAAAGATCCATAAGTAAGTCAGAAAGACAGATATAGCATGATATTGCTTATATGCGTAATCTAAAAAAAAAGACACAAAACAGAGATACAAAACAGATACAGACTCACAAACTTAGAGAACAAATTTATGGTTACCGGGGGGGATAGGGAGAGGGATAGTTAGGGAGTTTGGGATTGACATGTACACACTGCTATATTTAAAATGGGTAACCAGGGACTTCCCTGGTGGTGCAGTGGTTAACAATCCACCTGCTAATGCAGGGGACACAGGTTCGAGCCCTGGTCCAGGAAGATCCCACATGTCACAGAGCAACTAAGCCCGTGCGCCACAACTCCTGAGCCTGTGTTCTAGAACCCGCAAGCCACAACTACTGAAGCCCGTGTGCTACAACTACCGAAGCCCGGACACCTAGAGCCCGTGCTCCGCAACAAGAGAAACCACCGCAATGAGAAGCCCGCACACAAGGAAGAGTAGCCCCCGCTCGCTGCAACTAGAGAAAGCCCGCATGCAGCAACAAATACCCATCCCAGCCATAAATAAATACATAAATAAATAAGTAAAAATAAAACTAAAAAAATGGATAACAAACAAGGACCTCTTGTATAGCACAGGGAACTCTGCTCAATATTACCTAACAACATAAATGGGAAAAGACTTTGAAAAAGCACAGATACATGTATATGTATAACTGAATCACTTTGCTGTACACCTAAAACTAACATAACATTGTTAATCAACTATACTCCAATATAAAATAAAAAGTTAAAAACAAAAGAACACTGGACAGGGCTTCCCTGGTGGCGCAGTGGTTGAGAGTCTGCCTGCCGATGCAGGGGACACAGGTTCGTGCCCTGGTCTGGGAAGATCCCACATGCCGCGGAGCAGCTGGGCCCGTGAGCCATGGCCGCTGAGCCTGCGCGTCTGGAGCCTGAGCTCCGCAACGGAAGAGGCCACAACAGTGAGAGGCCCGCATACGGCAAAAAAAAAAAAAAAAGAACACTGGACAGCCTTCAAGACAATACTATGGCAGTCTTCAGAATAATAATCAAAGCCAACAATGCACTGAAGTACAGTTGACCCTTGAACAACATGAGTTTGAACTATATGGGTCCACTTATATTTGGATTTTTTAAAATAAATGCACACTATGGTTAAAAAAAAAAAAGAAACACGGGTCTAAGATGGTCAAGATTCTTTCCAGCTTTCTGAGTCTATAAAAGCTGAGATGTGGAACACAAAAATAGAGTATTTGTTGAATTCCACACCTTGTAATGCAGGTAATTTTTGTATTATGATTATGGTTTCCTACTACTTCATCTTAATCATTCTATGCTGGTCAAAGTCACAACAAACAGGTTTCAGAATATACTGCTGAAAAGCTTGAGTCTCGATGTTCTCAATTAATTCAACCATCACAGTCACTTAAGAGGATGATTTTTACAAAGAGTAGAAGTCTGGAACTACGATTTCCCCAAAGGCAAACAGGCTGAGTTAATGAGTCTGGCAGGAGAAATTAAAGGATTCACAAAACTAACTTGGAAGTTGTCCCAGTTTCTGAAACAGAAATCTTGGGAATTAGACTGTGTCTAAAATATGAAACATTCTCTAGTCACATCCACTGAAGTTGAACTACCCACCAGATCACACCTGATACTAAATTAAGTGGCAAGAGACTCTGTTTATTAATCACTAAGAGAAAACAAAAGAACAACAAAACAAGAAATCAGTAGCATTGGTGCTTTCACGGCCTTGCAAAAATCTGAAGGCTGAGCAACAGCGCGATGCCTCCTTCTGATTAGAAACATTCTGCTACAGTAGTAAGTAAATTCCTCTTCTGGGAGTTACATTAAAAACCCCGTAAACTTCCAATCATATAAGCAATTCATTTATTAACTTGGCCCAAACCACTTCACTCTTGCCCACCAAAAAAGCACACTGAAAATAATATAGTTGGTAATGATTAGATAAACTCAGTTGTTTAGTCTGGGTAAACTTCCCCTGAGCAAGTGTAAACTGAATATTAACCCTCAGTCAGATTCATAACTAAGTTCCTTTAGTGCCTTATTCTGGCTGAGTCAGAATTAATTTTTTAATAAATTTATTTATTTATTTATTTTTGGCTGCATTGGGTCTTCATTGCTGCGTGCGGGCTTTCTCTAGTTGCGGCAAGCGGGGGCTACTCTTCATTCTGGTGCAGAGGCTTATTGCGGTGGCTTCTCTTGTTGCGGAGCATGGGCTCTAGGCGCGCAGGCTTCAGTAGCTGTGGCTCATGGGCTCTAGAGCATAGGCTCAGTAGCTGTGGTGCACGGGCTTAGTTGCTCCGCAGCATGTGGGATCTTCCCAGACCAGGCCTTGAATCCATGTTCCCTACATTGGCAGGCGGATTCTTAACCACTGCACCACCAGGGAAGTCCCCCAGAATTAATTTTTATTTGTACCCAGGATAGCTGCTAAGTATTGTTTTTCCAAAAGAACAGTGATAAACATAAGCTTCATGCCCTCCAACTGTGCTCTGATTCACTAAAGAGTTTTGCTTTTGTATGATTCTTTAATATTCATCCATCTTTTCAGAAAGGATTTACCTACAGGTTCAGTGCGAAATAAAAAGAAAAGGTATGAAACAGAGTTACAGATGCTGGCTCTCAAGTAAATTACCGTGGTAGAGGAGGTAAAACATGAGTCTGTACCTAACGATCACACAAAGTTGAATGTGGAGTTGAAGGAGCTGATATCTTAAAGAACGAAAGAAGTACCACCACCCCTCATGAGTTAGGATGATAGAATCAGAGAGTCTAATGGAGGAGGGAACAATTGAGTTCAGCCTTAAAAGGAGGTTGTGATTTGGTGATGTAATACTGTGTCTAGGTTGAGGCAGATGAGAGGGGGGCTGTGAACACTAGGTGTGGAGGAGTTTGAAAGGTATATTCTGTACAGAGGGCAGAGACCTGAGCAAGAAAGTGAGGAACTCTGTGGTGACCATTCTTAGGCTTACATATTTGGCATCTCCTAATACACAGTGAGATAACTACAAAATTTTAATAAAATCCCAACATTGGTCTAACAGTGGTTTGCCATCATCCACATTAATACGTTATGGTAAACTCAGTGCAGAGAGTGGTGCTTCAATTTACTGTTATTTACCTCTGTGCTCCCCCAATGGGTGGTGGGGTTAACAACAGGTAAATAACGTATAATTACTTTTTAATAATATTTAAACATATTATTAACTTTGAAGAAGGAATAAGAACAGCTACTTTAGAAACTGGAGACACTCAAGCACTGATCTATTCATAGAGTTTTTACACAGCTCAAGAAGTGTACATCATAGGGGCAAAAAATAGTACAGAAGATCTATATACAGAAAGATTCAGAAAAATCCATTTCTAGAAAGCAGATCATATGGACTCACAGACCTCACTGAATCTAGGAGAATCAAAGGGAAACAACATAAAGCCTTCTGCTGGGGCATAAAGGTAGGAACCAGTCCATGTAGTCTAAGAAAAGCTCTTTTTCCTCTTGATCTAAATGTTTGCTTCCAGCTGGGTTCAGAGAAAGGTCCTGATCATTTGAACTGATTGTTAGTCAAAGTCCCTTTCATGTTTGCTTTCTTGGCTTCTAGTTCAGCTAGCTCTTGCAACTGCCTGTTGCTCAGGACTTTGCGTTCCAACTGTTTTTCAATCACTTTGGCATTCTGTGCACACAAGTCAGCAACTTCCCTAGCCTCAGTCTTCTCTTCCTCTTCATCAATAGCAGACACAGTGACAGAGCTGAACGTGCCCATGTCTTTAGTCCATTTGGTCATTATCACCTTCTTAGGCGACTCTTGTTTCTGGATATATGTATTTCATTTTCCCAAAACCCTGGCCAAACTTGACTACTGCTCCATCCACAATGGAGGTCATGGGAGCATTCTTCAGCTGGGACTGGCAGAAGAGTGGCAGTCTACACTTCATACACTTCTTCCTGTGCTGTCCTTCCACACCTTCAGGCCTCCAAAGATACATAGTATCTTCAACTTGTGTTACAAAATTTGTGACTGTGTTTGGCAGCAACAATTACATAGACCAATCCTGGGGACTCATGGGTAATTTCTCTGACAGTCCAGTACCAGGACCATCTGGCAACATGAAGAATAACAGACATCAAGGGGCTTCTCACCATCATCATATTCCTCCCCAGGTCGAAGGTGTTGGAGCAGACGACTGACCAGGGCACTACTTTAGGTGTAGTTCAGAGAAACAGCCCAAAAACTCAACACCAAGAATGTTACTCAATGTTACTTCTATAGGAACATGATACAATTTAAAGGGATAAAAGATAAATAGGCAAGACCCCCCACACACAAATTAGGGCCCATTTAACCCTGGTTCTTGGACAGTCAGGGGACTATGATGAGGTCAAGACTTACTTGTCTTATACCTTTAAAATGAAAAATATCCTCAATGGCCTTTAATTCTAATTATATATATATATATATATCCATATCTATATCTATATTATAGTGGGAATTAGCAAACGGTTCTGCTCTGGTTCAGGTAACACACTTACTCATAGATAAAAAATACTGGCAAGACTTGCTGCTTTGTCAAGTACTAATTCATTCACCTTCAATGAGGCTTTAGCTCTATTTTAAAAATATTAAAGCACAACAACCTGGCTAATTACTGGACTTAACAGCTCACACACCAAGACCGAGCAACTCTTGACTCACTGACTGAATGATCCATATCCATGAAGATGCTATGCCCCAAAATTCACTTTGAGAAGTCAAATTACATCTTATTTTTGCCTAAGAAAACTCTAAAACGTGTTCAAATGACCAAATGGAAACACTCAAAATTAATAAAATTTATCATCTTCTGTGCCCAGAGCAGGGAATGACAAATAAGGATATAGTAATCTAGTTACTGAACAAAAACTGCATCATTACATTATGGCCCGAAGTATACACATTGGATTATCATTTTACAAATCTTAAAGTTTATTAAGAAATGTAAATTACAGGGCTTCCCTGGTGGCGCAGTGATTGAGAGTCCGCCTGCCGATGCAGGGGATGAGGGTTCGTGCCCCGGTCCGGGAAGATCCCACATGCCGCGGAGTGGCTAGGCCCGTGAGCCATGGCCGCTGAGCCTGCGTGTCCGGAGCCTGTGCTCCGCAACGGGAGAGGCCACAGCAGTGAGAGGCCCGCGTACCGCAAAAAAAAAAAGTAAATTACAAAACCAAGTAATTTTCTGTACTATAAGAAATATTGTGAAGTTTTTCCCCATCCCCCCCGTTTTTCTATTATGAATCAGAAATAAAGGTACCTATAAACTGTAGGAGACAGGTCATCCTCAAAAGAATGTTTAGAGATATTTCTTTCACATACAGAGCTCATTCAACCTTTTCATCAACCTTCCATTTGGGACTGCCTAATATTGAAGAAATACAGGGATGGTTTTGTAGTGACAAGTGCTTTAAAATCCAATTATGGCCTTGCAAGGACTCTGCCTCACTTCACCATCGTGAATGAATGAGTTTTTCTGGAACTAAATCATCCTCATGAGAGCCTACTATCAGCAAGGAGAAAAAAGTTACCTCCTACCAACTCTTTTTTTTCTCCCTGGGAGACAACTTAGAAATTCAGAATCCAATTTAGTCCTAATTTGGGGGGGCGGGGAAGAAAAAAGAGTCAGGCATTCTATCAAATGCTTGGCCAGATTCCCCTTTAACCTTCAAGGGAAAGAATCTTGGACAGGTCTGTCAACGTGGCTTCCAGCCATGACAGGCACACAGATGCAAAGAGATAAAAGACCTTGTTTTTCATTGCCTAGTTTCCTGGATAAAGTCAGTTTTGGTGCCCATGTTACAAGAGTGGCACCTAGAGCATTATCATTCAGTCTAAAGTGCCTAACGTTTATAAACTATTTTGCAGACAATTCATCAAAAAGGACATACTTCCTCTGAACTGTGAGGCTGCAATGACTACTACTACTATGCCAACACTACAAAAATACAGCACCAAAATTCTTCTGAAATAGCTACTCACAGTATTTTTCATACCTCATAAAAACAGACACCATATAATCCCCTCATTTCATCGTGTTTGAGAGGAAACATGGTAGAAAGAATTCTGGATTAGGAGCCAAAAAACTTAAGTTCTGATTGCAGTTCCATTGTATATTGATTGCATAACAAGCCTTGATCAAGTCACATAATTCTTCAGGCTTCAAATTTCATGTCTACAAAACAGATAAATCCTGCTTTACGTACTTCACAGGGCTGTTATGAGTAGAATTATTTAAAAGGCCTTTGAAAATTATACAGGGCCTTTCAAATATAAGATAATACTGGCCCTTCAGTCTCTGCACATAATCTAATCAAATAAACATCAAAAGCAACATTACTGCTTTCTAGTAGTCCATAATTCATGCAGGAGAAGCATAAGAATTCAAAATAAATGACATACATATTTGATTGTATTTGTATATACTATCTCTGAAAGGACACATAAAAATATTGACTTTCACTATATACCCTTCTGCACTTTTTGAATTATGTACCACATGCAAAAAAGAAGAAAAAAGAAGAAAAATCAAAGATAATTCCACTTTAAGACATAAACATAGACACCTTTGAAAATATCTGGAATCCATATTCATGGTTGGGGCACCGAGGAAATTTAATGATATACCCTCCTCAGTCCGTATTTTTCTCTTTTTTTCTCTTCCACTGTCTATTCCAAATAGGGTAGTGGTGGGGAGGAAATATGGAATATCAACATCTTCTGGGACAGGGCAAGTGGAAATCTGGCCCTTTTAAGAGTCCTACAGGGGACTTCCCTGGTGGGGCTGTGGTTAAGAATCTGCCTGCCAATGCAGGGGACATGGGTTCGAGCCCTGGTTCAGGAAGATCCCACATGCCATGGAGCAACTAAGCCCATGCGACACAACTACTGAGCCTGCGCTCTAGAGCCAGCAAGCCACAACTACTGAAGCCCACGTGCCCTAGAGCCCACGGGCCGCAACTACTGAGACCGTGTGCTGCAACTACTGAAGACTGCACACCTAGAGCCCACGCTCCACAACAAGAGAAGCCACCGCAATGAGAAGCCTGCGCACCACAACAAAGAGCAGCCCCTGCTCGCCGCAACTAGAGAAAGGCTGCGCACAGCAACGAAGACCCAGCACAGACAAAAATAAAATGAATGAATGAATGAAAGAGGAAATGTGTATTTAAAAAAAAAAAAAAGAGTCCTACATTGGTAGTTCTACTCTAAGAAAAGCACATTAACAATTTTTGGCCTAGTTTTCCCAGTGTGGTCAACTGTTACATGGGAGTTTTAAAATGAGAGATGAAAACAAAATTCTCTGAAGAACATTATAGGAATTATGAGAAGAATGTCATCCTCATACACTGTTGGTGGAATTGTAAACTGATGCAACAGCTATGGAAACAGTACAGAGATTCTTCAAAAATTTACAAATAGAACTACCATACGATTCAGCAATTCTCCTCCTGGGTATTTACCTGAGGAAAACAAAAACACTAATTTGAAAAGATATAAGCACCCCTATGCTCACTGCAGCATTATTTATAATAACAAAGATATGGAAGCAGCCTAAGTGCCCATCAACAGACGAATGGATAAAGAAGATATGGTACACACACATACACACACACACAATAGAATATTACTCAGACATAAAAAAGAATGAAATCTTGTCATTTGCAACAACATGGATGAACCCAGAGGGTATTATGCTAAGTGAAATAAATCAGACAGAGAAAGACAAACACTGTATGATATCACTTATATGTGGAATCTAAAAAAAAAAAACAAATAAACAAACATAACAAAACATAAACAGAGATACAGAAGAGAAACAGATGTCTGCCAGGGAGAAGGAGGGTAGGGGGAAGTAAGAAATAGGAGAGGGGTATTAAGAGATATAAACTTCCAATTGCAAAATAAATGTCATGGGTATGAAATGTACAGTGTGGGGGATAGAGTCACTAACCATGTAATATCTCTGTATGGTGACATATGCAACTGGACTTATCATGGTGATCATTTTGGAATGAGGAGAAACATTGAATCACCATGTTGTATAACAGCAGCTGACATAGTGTTGTAGGTCAATTATATTTCAAGAACAAACAAATAAACAAACTCATAGAAAAAGACATCAGTTTTTTTTTTTTTTTTGCGGTACGCGGGCCTCTCACTGTTGTGGCCTCTCCCGTTACGGAGCACAGGCTCCGGACGCGCAGGCTCAGCGGCCATGGCTCACGGGCCCAGCCACTCCGCGGCATGTGGGATCTTCCTGGACCGGGGCACGAACTCGTGTCCCCTGCATCGGCAGGCGGACTCTCAACCACTGCGCCACCAGGGAAGCCCAAGACATCAGATTTGTGGTTACCAGAGAAGAAGGGCAGGGGGTGGGGAGGGTAAGAGGAATTGGACAAAGGCAATCAAAAAGTACAAACTTTCAGTTATAAAATAAAAAGTACTAGGGATGTAATGTACAACATGATAAATATAATTAACACTGCTATATGTTATACATGAAAGTTGTTGAGAGTAAATCCTAAGATTATCATCACAAGAAAAAAATTTTTTTCTATTTATTTAATTTTGTACTTCTAAGAGATGATGGATATTCACTAAACTTTTGTGATAATCACTTCATGACGTATGTAAATCAAATCATTATGCTGTATACCTTAAACTTATACAATGCTGTATGTCAATTATACCTCAATAAAACTAGAAGGGAAAGAAAAGGAACAGAATGTCAATTTTAATACGGTACCTTTTATACTCTTTATTTGCCATCTCAGATGATTTGGAACAGCTGAATATAGGTACAAATGTGTCAAAACAGTGGCTACTACAGCCAAATGCAAAGTGGGAAAGGAGACTAAAATAGAGACAAAATTTCCAGACATCTGACAATACTATTAATGTTTATACCCAGTAAATCTGGAATGATTCTATCAATGTAGCTCATTACCTCCAATCCAACTATGCTACTTCTATAATTGTGAAAAGATAAAACCAAAAAATGGATATAAGATTACAGGATGCAAAAAAAGTCCTGAAATTAAATATAATTTCTCATGCTCCATACCCAAGTATCTAAAAATACCACATTTCTTCCATACTGACTAGTGGTGAGTGCACTGTTTACTTTTACTGGCCTGATGAGAAGAAGCCAATAGGGCTGAACTGCCAGACTGTACAGAACCCTTTCTGTATAACCCATTTCAGATGATTGGTGCTGCTTAAGAGAACAGCTGTGATTCAGGGACTGGCCTTCTATCTGAATTAAGTCTGCAACTACATTGCATAATTCTGAAGGATGTGCAAGTTTTGAAGCAGGAATGCACAGGAGATAAAAATTCAGTTAAATGAGAGAGATGAAGAACTTTAAAAAAAATATTTTACTTACTTACTTATTTATTTTGGCTGTACCGGGTCATAGTTGCGGCATGCAGGATCTTCATTGCAGCGTGAGGGATCTTTAGTTGCAGCATGCGGACTTCATAGTTGTGGTATGCGGACTCTTAGTTGCGGCACGCATGTGGGATCTAGTTCCCCGACCAGGGATTGAACCCGAGCCCCCTGCATCGGGAGCACGAAGTCTTGACCGCCAGGGAAGTCCCAATGAAGAACATTTGAGTAGGTCTTCCCTGGTGGCGCAGTCGTTAAGAATCCGCCTGCCAATGCAAGGGACACGGGTTCAAGCCCTGGTCCAGGAAGATCCCACATACCATGGAGCAACTAAGCGGGTGTGCCACAACAACTGAGCCTGAACTCTAGAGTCCGTGAGCCACAACTACTGAGGCTGCATGCCACAACTACTGAAGCCTGCGTGCCTAGAGCCCGTGCTCTGCAACGAGAGAAGCCACCGCAGTAAGAAGCCCGCGCACAGCAACAAAGAGTAGCCCCCGCTCGCCACAACTAGAGAAAGCCTGTGTGCAGCAACGAAGACCCAATGCAGCCAAAAAAAGAACAGTTGAGTATGGTAAGTTGGAATGGAGGAAGAAGAGTACCTGATACCTTAACACCAGTGGATGCTTAAATGGACTTGAAAAGTGGTAGAGGAACAGCAAAGAGTTATCACATAAATAGTCTCCTCTCAAAAGAGAGTCACGTGGAGAAACTGAAAGGGCAAAAGAAATCACTATTGAACAGGGACTTCCCTGGTAGTCCAGTGGTTAAGAATTCACCTTCCAATGCAGGGGACCCATGGTTCAATCCCTGGTCGGGGAACTAAGATCCCACATGCTGCGGGGCAACTAAGCCCACATGCCGCAAATACTGAGCCTGTGTGTTGCAACGAACTGAGATCCTACAAGCCGCTCAGCACGGCCAAAAAAAAAAATCCCATTAAAGCCACTTGACCTCAGACCTCAAAGCCATTTAAATATCCCATTTTTTACTTCTTCCTGTCAAGGTGGTATTCTCCTTTACTGTAGTAAGTTCTAATAAATTCAGCTTTGCTTTATTAACAGATTGGTGAAATTTGGAGGAGTTCATCAGGTTCTATGCCAATAGATCCTTCAACATCCAGTTCAAAGGCATTTAGGGCTGAACAGGGAAAAAACTGATATATTTTAAAACCAATCTTCTGGGGTTAACAACATCAGTAATGTACATAAAATCTAGAGAAATCTTCAAAAGTTTTCCATATTTCTTCTTGCTTAGATAATATCATTCTATAGTCGGTAGAACAAAGGTACATTAATTGTATGTTAATAATTACCATTATATCAAACTATAAAGGCTGAAATGATAGAATTAAACACTTACTCTGGGAAATATTGAAAAATTAATATAAACATTAATAAAGATTCAATATTTAATAAGAATTATCCATAATCTCTAAATCACATCTTTGCCTTTTAAAGTGGTAATTTTCTATTATAAAACTGATTTGAAACGAAAGTGCAAAGAACAAAAAACCAGGAGGATCCTTTTGCTGGGAAGTTCAGTTGAGCCAATGATCACTATATGACCTAAATATATAATAATTCCCCACACTTCAGTTACAATAGGTAGGAAACTGAATAAAAAGCAAGACAGTTTGACTCCAATTGGCTAACTAATATGATTCTATAAAAACAGATAATTAGGGCTTCCCTGGTGGCGCAGTGGTTGAGAGTCCACCTGCTGATGCAGGGGACACGGGTTCGTGTCCCGGTCTGGGAAGATCTCACATGCCGCGGAGTGGCTGGGCCCGTGAGCCATGGCCGCTGAGCCTGCGCATCCGGAGCCTGTGCTCCGCAACGGGAGAGGCCACAACAGTGAGAGGCCCGCGTACCGCCAAAAAGAAAAACAGATAATTACCTTTTGAGGAAGGAGAAATACTGTTATAGAAATAACTGGGAGAGGTGAAAGGAGATAGGCAGAACAATCACAGATCCTTTTAGAATTATAATAATTATTATTTTTTTGCCGTACGCGGGCCTCACTGTTGTGGCCTCTCCCGTTGCGGAGCACAGCCTCCGGACGCGCAGGCTCAGCAACCATGGCTCACGGGCCCAGCCGCTCCGCGGCATGTGGGATCTTCCCGGACCGGGGCACGAACCCGTGTCCCCTGCATCGGCAGGCGGCCTCTCAACCACTGCGCCACCAGGGAAGCCCCCTTTTAGAATTATTGTTTTAAAACACTAAGTTTGTCAGTGGTTTAAATATGCATTACTTCTCCAATAAAAAAAATATTTACTTCCAATAATGGAAACAAAGGACATTTCCAGGTATTGTGGAGCTCTCATTACTGTATAGTCTGTAGAACTGGCTATGCAGCATAGACTTTGGAGAGACATACCTGGGATCAGATCAATTTGGGCTCTTCCAGGTACTAGCTGTGTAACCCTGGACAAATTATTTAACTTTTGTAAGCCTAAATTTCCTTACCTATAAATGAGGATAGTAAGAGTATTTATTACACATGTAGCGATAAGTAGAGCAAAACACATAAAGCACCTAGCACAGCGCTCATTGTAAATATACAATAAATATTATCTATAAAAATGACATTTATTATTATTATTATAGTATACTTCTAGAAGAGTTAATTTTGTACTGCCCCAACCCCAAAATAAACCAATTTCAAAAATAAGGAAAAAAAAAAGAGGTTTTCTTTTTAAATCTAAGATACATAGATTCTTAGCCGTAGGAAGGCAACTTCAGTTTACGTAGTTCAATTACATTAGGATAAACTAGAGTAAAGGAATACATTAATTTAGGAAATTAAGGTAGAAAAATCTTATCCTAATGGAAGGAAAAGTCTTTAAATCACTTCACCAAGCTTGCTCAGCACAAATGTGTGTGGAATTTGTCTTGCTCCTCACTCTAATCTCTCAATCTAATAACCATATACAAATCCAGGTTAGATATCTGTTTTGAACTTCATTTAGGTTTTTGTTTCTAAGTAAACATCAGAAGTTAAATAGTTTTGATTTTGTTCACTCAACTGTTTTAAGGCTCCAAACAACCTCTGTATTTGGTTGTATTTAAGTCCAACTGTTTAGATGCAAGTATCTTTAAATATGCAAACAAACCAAGGCTCTTAGTCATCTAAAATCGCTTTTCTAAATTTTACTTGGTAAATGTTTCTAGCCCAGTGCTGGCAATCAATGCACTTCTCTCATCACATCAAACTCCAGTTGATTCATTTTGTGAAAGTAAATGCTGCTTGTCAGCAACTGTCAATTTTAATAAGCAAGACTGATGCCTTTGACAATTCAGTCAATGCCATGCATCTGTCTGGGTTTGTTACTTTAAATCACCTGACAGCCACCTGTGAACAGATCGTACAAAGCAGTGTAAAAGTGGTCCGGGGTTACACTACCATAATTCTTTCAAATACACTCAGACCTTACAATAGTATCTTTAAAATTTTGATCATCACAGTTATTATTCTTCAGAAGAGTACTGGGAAATCTAATGTCTAAAATAGAAGCCTTTGATTTAGGGTCTCTGAATCTTTAGTCTACACCAGAAATATAGAAGATAAGGATCTATGACTGGAGGAAAGTTCACTATTTCAAAGATAATATTTTAAATTCTGACATGTGATACAAATGAAATGCCTCATGGACCACAGAAAGAGGACAGAACAAGTAACATAAGTGAGCCACAGAAAGCACACAAGCGTTTTCCCAACTGAAATCTTACTAAATAATCCACATCACAGAACTCGACTGGGGAAAGGCTCTCTGCATTAGGCAGGGCATAACTATACCTATTCAGAAGCAGGACTTAATATCTAATAACCCCAAACATATTTTTGTTTCAGTTTCAGAAGAAAGAAAAAAAAAGACTGGGGAGAGGGGAACAGTAGAAAGTCAATTTTGGATTGCTTTCTCTCTTGCTTTGGCGCCAAGGAATATTTTTAACCTTTTACCTAGACTCTCTATGATCCTTATTTTCACCTCAGTATGCAAGAAGAAAAGATTCAAGCATTTACCTGAGACTTCTCTCTGTAATATGGACTAAATAAAATCCATAAAATGCAACATTCTAAGACTTATTTAAAATACACACTTCGGGGACTTCCCTGGCTGTCCCGTGGTTAAGACTTCGCCTTCCAATGCAGGGAGTGCAGGTTCGGTCCCTGGTTGGGGAGCTAAGATCCCACATGCCTTGCGGCCAAAAAACCCAAAACATAAAACAGAAGCAGTATTATAACAAATTCAATAAAGACTTAAAAATTTTTTTTTTTAAAAATAAATACACACTTCAATTGTAAGCTGTACCGTACTCACCTTTGTGTCTACTCTGAGTCACCTGTCTGGTTAAGAATCTTACAACATTATGAATGTTGGTGGCTAACTATGCCACTAACATAAAGAATTCAGAAGCATATATATAAGCCAAAATATGTGATTCATGACCGATTTTAAAAGAAAAGTTTAGGACATAATTCATACGAGATATCTTATTATCATCTAATTAAGTAACTTACTAAAAACCTTTAGCCAAAATTTTAATTTTTAAACTTCATCTCAAAATTACCAAATACACATTGCTTTTTTCAGGTATAGAAGAGTTTATTTTACATCATAGTACATTGTGAATACCAAATACACATTTTAAAACATAAAATAATATGGGATAGTTTTGGTCTAACAGCCAGTTAATGAAGTTTGAAAAGAAAGATAAGTGAAGGTATTAATATTCCCTTTCCAAAAGGCTTGACACTGAATAAATGATCTCAACATCCATGACTTACCAAGTAATTTATTAGACTGGTTACTAAATTGTTCCTGCTTCCGAAACAAAGAAACAGTGCATAGGAATTGGAAACCGACTTCCCTGGTTTAAAAGAGTCTCTTATAAGTTCATTTTGGCGCCATTAAAAATTCCTAAGTTTTTCTGACAGCTCATACAACTCAATACAAAAAAAACAACCCAATCGAATAATGGGCAGAAGACCGAAACAGACATTTTTCCAAAGAAGACATAGAGATGGCCTATAGAGATGGCCAATAGGCACATGAAAAGATGCTCAACATCACTAATTATTAGTGAAATGCAAATCAAAACTACAGTGAGGTACCACCTCACACTGATCAAAATGGCCATTATTGGGCTTCCCTGGTGGCGCAGTGGTTGAGGGCCCGCCTGCCGATGCAGGGGACACGGGTTCGTGCCCCAGTCCCGGAAGATCCCACATGCTGCGAAGCGGCTGGGCCCGTGAGCCATGGCCGCTGGGCCTGCGCGTCCAGAGCCTGTGCTCCACAACGGGAGAGGCCACAACAGTGAGAGGCCCGTGTACCGCAAAAAAAAAAACCCAAAAAACAGTAACAAAGGGCTTCCCAGGTGGCGCAGTGGTTGAGAATCCACCTGCCAATGCAGGGGGCACGGGTTCAAGCCCTGGTCCGGGAAGATCTCACATGCCGCAGAGCAACTAAGCCTGTGCGCCACAACTACTGAGCCTGCGCTCTAGAGCCTGTGAGCCACAACTACTGGAGCCCATGGGCCCCAACTACTGAAGCCCACACGCCTAGAGCACATGCTCCACAACAAGAAAAGCCACCGCAATGAGAAGACCGTGCACCGCAATGAAGAGTAGCCCCCACTCGCCGCAACTAGAGAAAGCCCGTGGGCGGAACTAAGACCCAACACAGCCATAAATAAATAAAATGAATGAATGAATAAATAAATAAATAAATTTATTTAATAAAAAAGTAACATAAAAATTCCTAAAAATATAAGTTATCTCTGCAACCTTTTCCTTGTTTCACCAATAGCTTATTTAATATAATTATACATCCTCTCTAAAAATCTCAGGAAAAAAAAGAATAGAAATAATGAATAGCAGATTCTTTTTCCAAAGATGACTGATCACTTTTGCCTTAGAATTTAAGATTAAGTAGATCTAACTTACATAATTAATTGCATATATAGACATATATAATTAATTGCATATAAAGACATATATAATTATGTCTTATATCAGACATAATTAATTGCCACCAAAACAGATCAGACACAACAAAAGTGTCTTATATCAGACACAAAAGTGTCTTATATCAGACACAAAAGTGTCTTATATCAGACACAACAAAAGTGTATATTGGCTTAAGGCTACAGTTTCCATTAATGACAAAATTCAAGACTTTTTTTTCACATTTAGCTTTCTTTTTGTATGGTGAGGAAAGCAACTGACTAAGACTATGAAATTGTTAATTCCTATCCCTATTCTACCAGTTAACTCATACTATGACTTGGGAGGAGCTAATCATTAATCCCATCCTCTGCCGTTACAATGCTTTAAATTTTAAGTATGGTGAAAAGAGAAAAACACATTTTTTCAAACCTTTCTCCCATAAAAATTAGAGCCATACCCATCTAAAGCCATCTGACAATTCTGATAGTATAATCACCAACTCAATAGTTAACATCTGTGAAAAATATCCACTTCCTATTAATAGGGGGATCATTTAAGTTGTCTCTGATATCAAAAGTTGTATTCTTATTATATATATAAAAATTGATTTAATCCACTGATGACAGCTTAAACTTGCATTTCAGAACAGAAAAATAATTCAGAGTGAAAAATTCAAAGTTTTAAAGTCAATATCCCAACATCAGTTTCTGCATGAGAACCTGGGCCCTTCAGTTGATCCTCCATTCTAAAAATATCTGCTGCAGGATACCTTTATTCAATCTGAAACTGAGTAAGAATTTCAAATCTATGTTCTAATTCTTACTTGGTGCAACTATGACATCACAGAGCAAGCAATGAAACATAATTTTTGGTTCCAAGTTGTATCTATCCTGAAAATATTCTTAAAAATATTAAAATCCTAGTAAAATAAATTCTTGGTTGATCACAAACCCCCACAAGTCTCTGGCGAAAATTTTCTTCTTAAGATAACTTATATTTAAGGAAGTTCCTGGAAGGCAGTAATTACATCCTGTGCTACACAATACTAGGCACACACTGGCATTCTACAAATATTTGTTACTTGGTTGACAGAAATTCTATTTGATCTCTAAGCTTCCAAAGGCAGGCTGTCAATCACTGGGGTCACAATGAAATACACAGCTTCTCCTAAACTTCTTCCTTTTTGGTCTATTTTTCAGGCCTTTTATTTTAACATCAATTCCCTAAGATGTCCCCAAATTAAGACCAAAACTATGCAATGAATTTAAGCTGGACAGGACAACAAATTATTAAATAAGGATGTCAAAGAGCACTATTCTCAGAAAACTAAATCCACTGTTTTGGATTCCTGATGGAATAGTACTAGGATGGAGAAGGAAAGGATTATCAAGAATTACATTTCTGGAGTTCCTCTGCGCACCTGTAAAGGAATTCATCACCCTTATTCATTTAAATCCAATTCCCTCAGGAGAAACCGCTCATCCTTCAGGTAAAGCTTTTAGAAATGACTAAGGAAAAAATTTCATATGAATAAACACCAATGGATGAGATCTGGAGGAGAGACAGAGAGAGACAGAACTAAGAGCAAAAACTGATTATCTCCCTAGGACAACAAACAAAAATAATTCAAAAGGGAAGAGGAAGTAATGGGAAAGCCATCTCCTATATGGAAAGAAAAACCCCTTTCCTTAGCTTCTTAACAGCTGCTTAGAAAAGACATTCTTGCTAGCTTCTACTTAAGTCTAACAATTCATTTCTAATTCTATCCCATGTTCCACTATGTTCTTCACAAAGTCCACTCAGTCTTTGTGATGAGGACCCTGAAAATCTACGTCAACAAATATTTTACATAAAATTTAAAATGCTCTTTATCCAACTAAAACTTGCTGCTAATAAAATAGAAAGGAACTTTACTCTTTTGTAAAGTTATAAAACATTACTCTTTTATTTACTTACTGAACAGGAAACTGCCTCTACCTAATGGTGTCAAACCACTGCAAATAGACATTCAATTTGTTATGCGAGTACCAATTTTGTTTTGTGAGAAAACTGTAAATTATTCTTCTGTTCTACAGAAAATGGAAAACTTTACTTAGAGTATCTGGGAGTGGGGAGGTAAAAGCCAAAAGAATCTCTGTTTTAGCCTTAATTTAAAAAAAATTATAAGGGGAAATACAGATTGCTACATGCCTTAAGAAACATTGTAGGGACTTCCCTGGTGGTCCAGTGGCTAAGACTCCGCACCTCCAATGCAGTGGGCCTGGGTTTGATCCCTGGTCAGGGAACTAGATCCCGCATGCTGCAACTAAAGATCCCATGTGCCGCAACTAAAGATCCCACATGCTGCAACTAAGGAGCCCACATGCTGCAACTAAGGAGCCCACATGCTGCAACTAAGGAGCCCACATGTAGCAATGAAAAGCCCACACGCGGCAAGGAAGATCCCATGTGCCACAACTAAGACTGGGTGCAGCATAAATAAATAAATAATTTTCCCCCCCTAAAAAAGGGGGGACTTCCCTGGTGGTGCAGGGGTTAAGAATCCGCCTGCCAATGCAGGGGACACGGGTTTGATCCCTGGTGGGGGAAGATCCCACATGCCGCAGAGCAACTAAGCCCTTGCACCACTACTACTGAGCCTGCACTCTAGAGCCTGCAATCCACAACTACTGAAGCCCATGCTCCACAACAAGAGAAGCCAACCGCAATGAGAAGCCCGTGGACCGCAATGAAGAGTAGCCCCCATTCGCAGCAACTAGAGAAAGCCCGCGCATAGCAATAAAGACCCAACGCAGCCAAAATTAAATAAATAAATTTATTTAGGAAAAAAGAAACACTGTAGAATCCGTTGATTCTTTATGTGTAACTTTTATAAAAAAACTTAAAAAAAGAAAAATAAAATTATAATAAAATTAAAGAATTCTGAAACTTCTTAAAGATATCTTGTTACTAAGTGTGCTGAGTTTATTCTTGTGAATCTCAAAACTTAAAATGGGTGAAAATTTACTACACTTCCTGTGAAGGCCTGATCTTGCTTAGAATCTCTACAGATTCTTGACCCAAACCACATGGCATACTTATACTACCTAAACTCAGGTTGACTGTATTCAGTGTATATGGTATTTAAAGGGTAATTTCAGAGTTGGTAACTTATTGGATGTGGAAGTGAGGGAAAGAAGAATGAAGGATGATGGCTGCCCTACTTTACAAGTTAGTGAACAAAGTGGAAGGTGGTACCTTCCCTGAAAAGTGAAATTCAGGCCCATTAGGCTTGTATTAGCGGGTATTGAGCTCAGTTTCAGAGATGTTGAGACTGAGGTGCCTGTGGACATACCCTGCAGGTGTAGTTGGCAATATGTGTCTGGAGCTCAGGAAAGAGATTTAGGTTAGTGATAGAGATATGGTAATCATCACATTTAGGTCAGAATGAAATCACCTAGGCTGAGTGAGAACAGAACCCTCGACAGAACATTCAAGCCCCTGACTGAGGAGGTGAGTGAAAAACAACAGTCTGATAGGGAAGCCACAGAGAAGTGTTTTAAGAAGGGAATGGTCACATGTTGATGATTCCATTTATATAAAAGTAGATTAGTAGAGTCTAGGTAAAGGAATGAATGGGGATTAACTATAAATGGGCACGAGACATATTTCTGGGGTGATAAAAATGTTCTAAAACTGATTTATGGTGATGATTATACCATTCAGTAAAGTTGCTAAAAATCAATGTAAACTTGAAATTGGTGGATTCTGTGATATGTAAAATACACTTCAATAAAGCTGTTAAAAAAAAGATCAGGTTGAGTATTGCATCTTCCACAGTGTGATGTGGCTGCTGTCCCTAGTGTGAGAAAATGGTTGCTGAGATTTACAGTAAACAAAATTATACGCTCCTGCACCAAGCCAGCTGGAACCCCCTCCCATACATAGCTAAGCATGCATTCTAATTTTGAAAAGAGAGATGTCTTATTTATTAAAGTTCAGGGCAAATCTCTTAAGTTCAGAAAGTAAAATTTTGTACACATGTACAGAAAGCGAAAGTATTATGTAATAAGGAGATGGTCAACTCCCAACGAGGTACATTTGGAAATGTGAAGGGATATTTTTCTTTATCACACCAACGTGGGAGGGGGAGAAACACTAGCATTTAGAGGGCAATGTTTTAACTATCATTTACGGCTTTTAAAAACAGTAAATCAGAAATACATACTGGTCTTCATTTATACGTAATAAAAGCAGCCTCAATGTTATTGGGTCAAACAGTTGTAAGAAGGCATTCAACTTTTTATATGAATATAAAAAATATAAAAAGAGGCTGAGTATACTAAATGTCCTTCAATGTATAGGACAGTACTACACAAGGAGAAATGATTCCTCCAAAATGCCTAAAGTATTCCTGCTGAAAAACATTGATTTAAACCACGTTCCTATCTAGTAACACCTCAAAATGTAAAATTCTTATTCTAGAAATTTAAATATAAGGCATATACATTACTAACAAAACACTTCACCATATTCAAATTAAAAATATAATTTCCCAAAATTTTAACTTTGAAAAATCGCACATGACTATTAGATGTTCAAATTTTAGAAATACTGTAACATAAATTATTTAAAGATATTTAATTTTTCAGTTATTTGTCACTTAGCTTGAACCAGCCTTATAAATTTCTCTGAGCTTTAAGCACTTTTTTGACAGACCAGGCAATAACATTTATAAGCACTTTGCTGTAACACCAAAGTTTTATATTTTCCTTTGAGTCTTTAGAAACTTTAATTTCAGGAGCTGCCTCAAGATACAACCATAGTATACTGTATATCTTTTCAGTAAAGCATTATACTGTATTATAACCTGCTTATATGTTTCTGGAGGGTGGAATTTTGTCTATTCCATATACACATTGCCCAATACAATTAACACAGTAAATGCTCAATAATATATGTTTCAAGAATAACTAAATAAAGTTATTGAAAACTACAGACATAATCTATATGATGAACAAAACAGCTGTGTGCCTTTATTTTCAGAAGAATTAGATAATTTTATACTGGAAAGCCTTAATAGTAATTTTATAAGGTAGAGAAGTGTTTGGATGAAGGTTACAATGAACTAAATGGCTGCTCCAGCCATAACTAAATGGCTGCTCCAGCATAAAAGAGACAAAGAACAGGCAGCAGAGGGTGGTTATTTGGAAAACACTGCACACCTATCCAACAAAGGACAGAATACACAGAAGTGAGTAGAACAGCAATTATTCCCTCTTTCTTTCACATTCTAAACTCTTTCCATCACAGAGAACTACAACTTTCAGCCCATCTTCCTACACTTACACCAACACCTAAGATTAATATTTGCAAACCCTTTTCCTTCTGGGTGTTTGGTCAGGGGAGGGGGGTGAGCAAGAGAGGAGATAGCTGTGGAGGGGTACTAGCAGTTAAGGAGCACTGAAACACTTACTGACTGTATTCTAAAACGTACATATTTTCGTTTCTTGCAGTAGTCATTCAAAAGCTTCTTTCTGAGGCTGGGTAAGAGATTCCATAAAGTTTTGAGTATGTATTTTCATAATGTGGTCAAATGTTAAAGCTGGTAGGAAAGAGGGCTACAAGACTCAACTGATAGGATGTCCTGGAATCTTAATATATCTTGGTCAATATGTTGGCTTAAAAAGATAAGCATATGGGGAGCAGTGGCTCTGCTTCATGGCAGGCAACGTCTCCACAGGGTGTGGGTTTCCTAGTGGGACAGCAGTCACACCATATGGTGCTGCTTTTATTGGCATGGGCAGGACAGAAGCTGCCAAAAACGGAATGTGCTATTTTGGTCCATAAGACGTGATAAGTCCAAAATTTAAAACATAAGAATCTTTTAATTAAAAAAGATTTTTTAATTTTACGATTTCAAAAATATTGGACTTTCATAATTCAAGGCTCAATTGGGTAACAGCTCTCAGCCTTTGAAATTAGACAAAGATTCAA
The DNA here is from genome assembly GCF_964270905.1 of Leucopleurus acutus. Classification (NCBI taxonomy): domain Eukaryota; kingdom Metazoa; phylum Chordata; class Mammalia; order Artiodactyla; family Delphinidae; genus Leucopleurus; species Leucopleurus acutus. The sequence goes on along the minus strand of NC_139162.1, from coordinate 13,073,225 downwards.
ACAAAAGTCAAAAGATGGGGAATAAGCTTGGCAACAATTCTTTGAAAAATTTTTTTTAAAGATTTAAACAAAACTTCTCCATAGTTATACTATAAACATAAAGATGCTATGTATAGAAACAGCTTCTGGAATACTATGCTGTGATAACATCAAACACAGGCAGTAGATGTGAGAAGCTGAAAGACGGTTCACCAATGGGATGGATTCTATATTTCTCTCTAACTACTTCTCCAAGTTTCTGCATAGTAACACACCTCCAACTTCTCAAATAAGCTGATCTAACGTTTGGAGTTAGGACAACCTTGGAAATATTCATGCTGAATCCACAGACAAACTATTTAACCCTTACAAACTCAGCCCTAGATTTGAGTAACTAGGTCCAAGATTCTAAAAACAACAACTTCAAATGCTATATTGAGGCTGGTAACATTAATTTCAGAAAAGCAATTTTTGAGAGCTTCCACACTTGTTTCAATGCTGGCCATTCCCCCACACCTGCTCCTTTTCTGAGAATTAGGTTAATTATACGTAATAAAAATAGCTTCTAGTTTGGCCTGAGATGACAAGATAGGTTTTATGAACTGCTTTATATAAGGCAAGAAAAATTTTAAGATAAGGACTAGGTTAAATCTAAAATTATGAGAACTCCATTTTCCTGCCCATTCAATTCCTTGAACAACAATAAACACAGATTATCTAGATTAAGGTGAATTGTAAACTCAAATAACATTCACCTAAAGAGGGCTTTTGTCTGGGCAACCCAAATATGTAGGAATATTCATATAAGCTACTGTGATTCTCAAAGTGCATCAATATCAGCATCTGCAAATTCTTGGACCTACTGAATCTATGTTGTAACCAGGCTTCAAAGTGATCTGATGCATGCTCGAGTTTAAGAACCACTGAAGTAACAGTACTTGGACTCTTGATATGAGAAAGACAGAGTATGCCAAATACAGATCACACTGCTGAAAAGCAATTTAGCAACTTTGGTTTATTCTGTCATACTGGCTGTTGTAACTTCCTGAGAATATTAATGCCTAGAAGTCATAAATTAATCATAGGACTATGACAGAATTATCCGAGAAATGCTTTTAGGGTTTTACAGAATTGTATCTTCTCATCCCTTCAAATGCTATACCTTTTTTTTTTTTTAATAAAAGAAAATCCAACTTTAAAGAGTCGGTTGATTTGTGTGCACGTGTGTGTGTTCGGGGGCAGAGGGGCTCACCTTTAGGTGTCATGGCAAAGGCTATAATGATGTTAAACAGCTAATTTCAAATGAATGAGGTAAATCATGTACCAGGAGAATTATTGGGGAGAGAAAGGAGGAGGAAGAAGGGGAAGGCATCTTTTTAAAACTACTTATTTTCACCTGCAGGCTCTTAAAAATTTTACCCATTCCTCCAAGTAGGCACAACAGAAGCTAGCCTAGAACAGGAAGTTAATTACAACTAAAAGAAAATGGCAAACACCTTTCCAGTTTTTCTTTTCTTACCAGTCCTATACCTATCTTCCTGAGGAGTTAAGTTTTAACCAAAGAAGTTTGAAGTGTGTATAGCTTAAGACACTGCTATGACCTAGTTTGGAGGAGTAGAAAATAGACTATATTTTCCACCAAAGATCACCGTTTTTTCTTTCAAATGTCTTGACTTGGAAGATACGAACTCCGTTAAGTTATAGGTCCTTTTGTTTAAGCCAGTGTTCAACCTCTGCTTTGGTTCTAAGTTCCTTTACCAGGTTGTTTTTTTTTCTTAATATTTATTTACTTACTCATTCATTCATTTGGTTGTGCCAGGTCCTAGTTGTGGCAGGCAGGCTCCTTAGTTGCGGCTCGCCAGCTCCTTAGTTGCAGCAGGCAGGCTCCTTAGTTGTGGCATGAGAACTCTTAGTTGTGGCATGCATGTGGGACCTACTTCCCTGACCAGGGATCGAACCCAGGACCCCGCCATTGGGAGCACTGAGTCTTAACCACTGCACCACCAGGGAAGTCGCCCTTCACCAGTTTTGAAAACATTTTAGTGTAGTACAAACACTAACTTATACACTAAGGAATTAAACAAGGAGTGGAAGAAGACTTTGAAGAATAGTTGTCATTTGAGCTGGGCCTTGAAAGATGAGGGGGGAGTTACAATAGATGAGAAGGAAGAGAGATTTCAGGCTTAGGGAACAATGTTCACTCCTTCACAAAGCCCAGGTGACTGTGAGGTAGGTGATGGAGACACAGTGCTGTACAAGACAGACAAGGGCACTACCTTGTGGAGCTTTCATGCGAGAGGATGAGATAAACAATGAAAATATAGGCAGACAACTAAAATAATGGCTAATTTTGTCGTGAAAGAAACTGGGGAATAAAGAATAACAGTGGAAATTTTTACTTTAGGTAAGGAGGGCAGGAAAAATTTCTCTGTGGAGATGCCATTTAAGCCTAGATCTAAACGGAGAGGATATAGCTATGAACAAGTGGGTGGGGAAGGTGGGGGTGGATGGAGAGTATTCTAGGCAGAAGGAACATCATATTGGAAAGAGTCTGGCATGTTTTAGCAACTAAGGAGTGCAGGTATGGACAGAGCCTAGTGAAAAGTAAACTGGCAGAAAATACATTCCAAAAGAAGTCAGGAAAGAATTTGGATTTTACTTGAAATGCAGTGACAAAGTGTTAAAAGAGTTTAATCAGGGGATAGACGTGATCAAATTACTTTTGCAAAAGAGATGCTGTTTATTTATTCTTTTTCTTTTTCTTTATTTTTTTGGCTGTGCCATGTGGCTTGCAGGATCTTAGTTCCCCGACCAGAGATTGAACCCAGGCTGACGGCAGTGAAAGTGCAGAGTCCTAACCACTGGACTGCCAGGGAATTCCCTATTTATTATTTTTCAATAAAATTCTTTTTAAAAATCAACTTCGAGGTATACTTTGGGTAAATATCTAAGGCTGGAATTTCTGGATCATATGTTAAGTGTATGTTGAAATATAAGAAAATTTGCACTATGTATAAAATAAATAAGCTACAAGGATATATTGTACAGCTCAGGGGATACAGCCAATATTTTACAATAATTTTAAATGGAATATAACCTATATAAATTGTGAATCAGTATGTTTTACACCTGAAACTAATATAATATTGTAAATCAACTGTATCTCAATAAAAAAAATTTTTTTTAAATTCAGTTTTCCAAAGTGGTTACACCAATTTACAACCCACCCACTAGCAATGCATGAGACTTGTAGTTGCTCCACCTCTTTGCCAACAATTGCTCATGTGTTTTTTTTTTCCATGTTTTTAATTTTAGCCATTCTAGTGGATAGTAAGTGGTATCTCATGGTTTTAATTTGCATTTCCTTGATGACTAATGATATACAGAGTTTTTCTAAGTGATAAGTGGCCACTAGTATCATTTTTTTGTAAAGCACTGTTCAAATCTTTTTCTTATTTTAAAAAATTGAGTTTACTATTATTGAATTTTAAGACTTCTTGATTTATTCTAGACACATCATATGATGGATATATGTTTTACAAATATTTTCTCCTAGTCTGTGGTTGCCATTTCGTTTTCTGATAGTGCTTTTTATTTTTTTTATTTTTTTCAATTTTATTTATTTTTGGCTGTGTTGGGTCTTTGTTGCCGCGCACAGGCTTTCTCTAGTTGCGGCGAGCAGGGGCTACTCTTTGTCACGATGTGTGGGCTTCTCATTGCAGTGGCTTCTCTTGTTGCAGAGTATGGGCTCTAGGCGCATGGGCTTCAGCAGTTGCAGCACACAGGCTCAGCAGCTGTGTCTCGCAGGCTCTAGAGTGCAGGCTCAGTAGTTGTGGCACACGGGCTTAGTTGCTCCGCGGCATGTGGGATCGTCCCGGACCAGGGCTCAAACCCGTGTCCCCTTCATTGGCAGGTGGATTCCTAACCACTGCACCACCAGGGGAGTCCCGATAGTGCTTTTTAAAGAGCAGAAATTTTAATTTTTATGTAATCAAATTGATCCATTTTTTCTTTTTATAGTTAGTGCTTTTATGTCTTAAGAAATCTTTGCTTACTCCAAGTTGATGAATATTCTGTATCTTTTCTAGAATTTTTATTTTTAGCTTGTTAAAAAAAAAGAGAGAACAGGCCCAAAATGGCCCCACATCAGCAAATCAAGACAATACCTAACCTAACTGCAGTTTCAGTCTTTACCAGGAATGTAACCTTTAACCAGTCAATCTGGTTAATTACTGGTCAGCACTAGTGAGGTAATCTGCCTGAGACCCCTTCTGTCCCCCAAAGGAAGGTGACCTTGCCTGAAACAACACACTCTTTGCTAGAAATTTCCTTTTTCTGTCCCCTTTCACCTATAAAAGCCACTCATTTTGTATAGCTCTTCCGAGCTCCTTTCTATTTGCTAGATGGGATGCTGTCCTATTCATGAATCACTGAATAAGGCCAGTAAGATCTTTACATTTTTACTCAGTCGAATTTTGTTTAAAAAGCTTTTAAATTTATATCTATGATCCATTTCAAGTTATTTTTGGTGAAGGTGTGATGTAAGGCTGAAGTTAATTTTCTTCCCATATAAACACAACAGATTCCTCAACAAATTGTGCTTGAACAACTATCCTTTCCTTTTTGATTGGCATCTTTGTTGAAAATCATTTGATCATGTAGGCAGATAGGTTATAGGATCCCCGGAGGAAAAGAAGCAGATACAGCCTTTTTTGACATAAAAGAAGCCATTTTAGGCCTAAGCCATTTTGTAATCTAAGCCAGGCCACAATGCTTGCCCTTAACAGGTCTCAGCAATTAATGATCCTAAGTGAACAAAGGAATGCAGGAACAGAGGAAAAGCAGTCAAGAAACAATAGTTCAGGGACTTCCTTGGTGGCGTAGTGGTTAAGACTGTGCACTCCCAATGCAGGGGGCCTGGGCTCCATCCCTCGACAGGGAACTAGATCCCACGTGCATACCGAAACTAAGAGTTTGCATGCCACAAATAAGGAGCCTGCGTGCAGCAACTAAGAAGCCCACGAGCCGCAACTAAGGAGCCTACCTGCCACGACTAAGACCCGGCACAACCAAATAAATAAATATTAAAAAAAATAAAGAAACAATAGTTCAGCGATAGAACAGAGTCCTAGTTCCTTCTCAAGGGATATAAATGACAATCTGATACATATCTTTGAGCTGTTCAACAGGAACTAAGGCCCCATCCAGGTGGAGAATGGCAACTACATGCTAAGAACCCCAGACTGGTCAGAATCTAAGGAATTATAATGGTGACCTTTTCTGACCCTCATGACTTTAATCAGCTAAAGCTTGGACTCAACCTCTGCCTCAGTTCTATGCTGAATTCTCCTCTGTTCAAGCCCCTTCATGAATATGCATGTACCCTTAGCTTAAAACTTCCCCAGTTTTGCTGTTCAGGGAGACACTGCTTTGGGAAAGATCTCCCGTGTTCTCCTCCTTACTTGCTGCAAGTAACAAATCCTTCCTTCTCCCAGTCTTTGGCTTGGTTGTATCTTTTGGCTCAACACCCACCAAGAGGTGAAATCAGTTTTCAGGTAACAATCAGGCATATGTGGACCTATTTGTCAACTTTCGATTCTGAACCACTGAATAGACAGTATTTTAGGCTTGGGGCCATATATAGTCTCTGTTATACTCAATTTGGTAACTGTAGATCAAAAGCAGCCCTAGGGAATACATAAACAAATAGGTTTAGCTTTGTTTCACTAAAATTTTACTTACAAAACACGCAGCCATTTTGTCAACCCCAGGTTTATAAGTTTATCTTTCTGACAATACCATACTGTCTTTTTTTTTTGGCTGTGTTGGGTCTTCGTTGCTGTATGCGGGCTTTCTCTAGTTGTGGTGAGCAGGGGCTACTCTTCATTGCGGTGCGCGGGCTTCTCATTGTGGTGGCTTCTCTTGTTGCAGAGCATGGGCTCTAGGTGCGTGGGCTCAGTAGTTGTGGCAAACAGGCTTAGTTGCTCCGTGGCATGTGGGATCTTCCTGGACCAGGGCTCAAACCCGTGTCCCCTGCATTGGCAGGCGGATTCTTAACCACTGCGCCACAAGGGAAGCCCCACCATACTGTCTTGATTACTTTATAGTAAATCTTTATAAGTGCTGAAATACAAGTAATGCAAGTCATCCAATTTTATTCTTTTTCAGCTGTTTCAGCTATTCAAGCTCACTTGCATTTCTATATAAATGTAAGACTCAGCTTGTCAGTTTCTATTACTTAGCCCCCCAAAAAAGCCTGCTGGGATTCTGACTGCGATTGCATTGAACTGATCTGCAGGTCTTCCAAATCTAGGAAGAATATTATCTCTTTCTGTTAAGTTGGATCTTTACTTTTGTGGACAAAGGATGTTGCCTGCCATTCCAGTAAACAAACAATGTTGCCCGTCATTCCAGTAAACAGCAAATGTGGCCACCACCAAGCCACCAGCCACTGCAGCCCCCGCCCTGCCACAGTGCCACAATGTGCTATAAGGGGAATTCAGGATGGAGAAAAAACAGGATACTGGCCCTAAATAGTTAAGATGCGTATCTAAGAAATAATTCCAATGAGCCCAGACTCTAGCTTCTTCCCATACACAGAAAAGCAATAAAATCATTAACTTGAAATGTCTGGGGTTTTTTTTGTGATTGGCAGTAATCTTTTGATGTTCAACCACATGATTCTTTTTCAGTAAAAATTCCTATATATCCTAGCTCCTCCCTTACCTCTTTGGAACAGTTCCTCAGAGCTATCTGAGAGGCTGTCTCCTGGGCTATAGTCCTCAGCAAGGTCCCGAAATAAAACATAACTTGCAATTTTTAGGTTATGCATTTTTCTTCAGTTGACACTTTCTTTGAGCAAATTTATTCTTATGTATTTTTTAATGCAAATGTTAATATCTACTAAGCACATAAAAACAAAGCAGAGGGCTTCCCTGGTGGCACAGTGGTTGAGAATCCGCCTGCCAATGCAGGGGACATGGGTTTGAGCCCTGGTCTGGGAAGATCCCACATGCCGCAGAGCAACTAGGCCCGTGAGCCACAATTACTGAGCCTGCGCGTCTGGAGCCTGTGCTCCGCAACAAGAGAGGCCGCGATAGTGAGAGGCCCGCGCACTGCGATGAAGAGTGGCCCCCCGCTTGCCGCAATTAGAGAAAGCCCTCCCACAGAAAAGAAGACATAACACAGCCAAAAAAAAATTAATTAATTTAAAAAACAAAACATAACAAAAAAACAAAGCAGAATTTATGCTTTTTTTTTTTTTTTGGCTACGCTGAGTCTTTGTTGCAGCACACGAACTTAGTTTCCCCGCGGCATGTGGGATCTTAGTTCCCCGACAAGGGATCGAACCTGTGTCCCCTGCATTGGAAGGTGCACCACCAGGGAAGTCCCAAGCAGAGCTTACTCTTTGTGATACCAGCTCTCAGATTCTCCTACGTTAACTGGGTGTCAATTTAGTTCTGACACTGTGAAATAAAATTCATATTCTATGGCAAAACAAGAAAAATTTAAACATAAAAAATTTTCTCTGCCCTCTGGCCTCCTCTCTCCCCACCTACTGTGTATCTGCTTTATGCATCAACCAAACCTCCCCCATCAGAAGAAATACCTGCTCAAGTGAAGCAAAGAGCAACATTCTCCTAAAATCAATAAGAAAACTCCTTAAAAGATAACATTCCTTCTTGATCTTGTAAGGGCCATGCTTAGATCTGGATTGTGTAAACTGTCAATAATACGTCATTTAATGTACAGCCCTCTGTCTAAAAAAACTTATGTAACTGTGTTTTGACTTCCAATGGGAGGAACGTTCTGGGAGCTTTCTGAGATGCTCTTCCCAAGTTATAATCCTCAAATTTGGCTCAAATAAAATTTTCCACTACTTTCATATACTGACTACTGATTAATTTTCATCGTCACACTAACTACCCAGAGTTAGGGCAGACCCCACAAATTGAGGGCTCGGTTTCACAAGACTGCCCTTACTTCAGATGCCAGTCGTGAATCTCAGGTCCCAAGGACACTTGTAATTCTTCTGACTTGGCTACAAGTTTGAGGGTCCCCATGACGCCCTCCTCAAGTTTAATAACTCTCTAGACCAAATCACAGAACTTAGGAAAACTTTTACTTACATTTACCAGTTTATTATAAAAGATACAACTCAGGAACAGTCAAATGGAAGAGATGCCTAGGGCAAAGTGAGGGAAGGCACAACAGAGCTTCAGGCCCACACAGGGCACGTCACCTCCTGGCACCTTGATCTGTTCACCAACACAGAAGCTCCCCAGGTCTTCTAGTTTGAGTTTTTATAACGCTCAGTCTCCAGAGAGCCATCCCACCCCATCCTTGGAGGCTGGTGGGTGGGACTGAACGTTCCAACCTTCTAATCACTCCTGATGACCGGCCCATTCTCAGGCTATCCTGGGGCCCCTTTGTAAATCACTTCATTAGCATAAACTCAAGTGTAATGAAAGGGGCGTGTTATGAAGTGACAAATCCTATTACTCAGGAAATTCCAAGGGTTTTCGGAGCTCTGTGCCAGGAACTGGAGACAAAGATCAAATATATATTTTATTACACCACTCTTTTAAAAAATGAGGAGGTGAAAAAAAATTAATTACATGGGACTGAGTGAACTGATGAGGATGATTATAATTTTTGTGACTTTCTGCTTGAATAAAAAAAAAAAAATCCCACAAGGACTCAAGGCAAAAAATATACAAATCAATTTTCCCTGCAAAGTAAAGGAGCTGTTACAGTGGAGGATTACTGGACTGAATGTCAATATCATGACATAGTATGAGTGTGTTTCGTGTTTGGTAACTGCAATCATTGTTGCTTTTGTGTGGTCATCCAGTTACAATGCTTGGTGTCAGTTTATTTATCTCTTGTAAAAATAAAATACAGTATGTGTGTGTGGGGAAAAAAAAAAAAAAAAAGAGGAGGGAAACCTGGTTTCTTGTAAATACACTGCTAATTCACCAGTGTGGAAGTGCAGCGGTGGTGTACATGAGGTAGACCGCTCAGTCTCCTCTACAACTGCCTTTAAAAAAATATCAAAACTAGGCCGGGTCACTTCAAGCACAAGGGCCAGAAGAATGTGAGCAGTGTCCCGTGGGGTATGCCTTTACAGTGTCGCTTCAGCCACACCTCAGAAGAGTCGGGTGCGGGCAAAGATTCAGGGAGAGTTCTCCATTCTCCCTTTCTTAAGAGAAATCTTCCCTCTTAATTTGTACTTAAGTCTATGGTTGAGTCACAGGACCTTGTTTTATCTTTGCTCAAAATTTGATTGTTTTGACAGATTCTAGCTTAACAGTGTTAGTTAGACAAATGGCAATTTTCTGGAACATTCTTTCTTTTTTGGCCCGGTGTAGAAGCATGGAATCCTAACCACTGGACTGCCAAGGAATCCCCTGGAACATTCTTTAAAATATGGACTCCATAGCAGTTTCCATTCTAGTTCCTATTACACTTTTCCATTATTTTGGTCTTCTTGTAGCTGTTAAAAGCTGAGTTTTCACTGTATATCCAAATTCCATAATTTGGTATAATAAACAGCTCTTTTATAGAAGTAGCCATCTGATAATAGCAGGACTCATATATACAAAGATACAAATTATCCATCTAGATTTCTCATGGGATTATTAAAAATCCTCAACCATGGGAATTCCCTGATAGTTAGAACTCTGCACTTTCACAGCTGTGGGCCCAGGTTCGATCCCAGGGAACGAAGATCCCGCAAGCGGCATGGCGCAGCAAAAACAAAAGACAAACCAAAAAAACCCTTCAACCCAAAGCATATGCATCCAACATTCTTAACCACGGCAACATAGTTTACAACCATGCTAAACCTCAGTAACATAAGTCTTTAAGAACCAGGTACAACACAAAATGATCTTTAAAGAGATACTTGGGAATTACTATGCTCACAAAAACAGTCCTGGGGAATAAAAACCAATTTGTACAATTCCTCAGTACTATTATTTAAACCCTATTTTGTTTGAAAATATTTAAGACAGAATTTTTTCAATAAATGGGTTGAGATTCCTACACTCTTCTGAATATATTACTGCTAAATATCAGTTGGTCACTGAAAAGTCAGATGGGACATCATTAAATCAGGATGAAAATGACTAGTCAGGGAAAGAACTAAGTTATACCCAAGAACTTTGGCAAAGTGCATGAATAAAATTATTTTCTAATGGGATGGATCTTATTACTATTCATTTCCTCAACTTGCAAATTCAATGACATCATTGCTTTGTCACTTTAATTAGCTCTCTGCTTAACAGTGGACCTACTGACAGATACCCCAATAAAGATGAGATGCTAATATAAAAAGATGTAATTTCCTTCAGTTTATTTTATAGGATTTTGTGGTAAAATGGAAAAAAAATAAGTTAAAAAACAGTTATAGCTGTGCTTGGAGATATTAACTAAATGGACTATTCTTACATACTGATCAAATGATCACTGTGGTAGTTTAAAAGTTCACAAATTACAATTTTTCCTTCTTTGAAAACTGAATCAGGTCACCAAATTCCAAATCATAATCTTGTCTTGTTTAGTGGCTTTGTTTCAGACAACGAAACATAAAATAGGTCAGTTATTCATGTTGTGAAGGGACTTGCCATACAGAACAAAAACAAAAAACTTAGCACAAATTTCCTTTAAATCACTAACTCCATTAATACATTTAAAATGTGATTCTATTCTTCAAAGAATGATTTGCCACTATTTTTACACTTCTGTATAAAATAACCATGCATAACATCAAGATAACTGTTAATGTGTGTTAACCAGATTCTTAGTATTCTTAATTCACATACTGCAGAAGATGGCAAAGAAGAAAGTCTCCTGCTAGCTCCTTTTTGTACAGCAAGAACTAGGATCATGCCTGGGCTTTCTATCACTTACTTATGCTAAGGAACTCGCTTTGGAACACATAAACTCATATTTGTATTTTGCTTTGGAATTTCATATGGTTTTACTTAGCAATAGATTAACTTTATTAATTATGTTTTTCTTGAGCTAATTATTAATAAAATGTGATCCCATTCTGAAAACAAGTTGAGCAATGGCTCAGAAACACTTAGCCTAGGATAGAAACAATTTCTGTGGAAAAACAGTCACTAATTCATACAGGGACAAATATAAGCTGGTGAGTTAACTCTAAATTCCTAAATCACAAACACACACACAAATACCCTTTTGCTTTTACTACAAGAAAGTGAAACAGTCCTATAGGAGAAAAGCAAGATGATGGAAACGGTCAACAATATTGAATATTTTTATCACATTATAAACCTTGGTTTTAAATACCATAAGTTCTTTTACAAGAAAGTTTAAAGTTTTTTTTACTAGGAGAAATGGACTTCTCTCCACAAAACGTATGTTTTTGTTTGAGGCTAACTCAAGCACGTTATTTAACCAATTTTTTTTTCTTTTTTCTTTTTTTTTGCGGTACGCAGGCCTCTCACTGTTGTGGCCTCTCCCGCTGCAGAGCACAGGCTCTGGACACGCAGGCTCAGTGGCCATGGCTCACGGGCCCAGCCACTCCACGGCACGTGGGATCTTCCCGGACCGGGGCACGAACCTGTGTCCCCTGCATCAGCAGGCGGACTCTCAATCACTGCACCACCAGGGAAGCCCCTATTTAACCAACTTTTGTATGGAGCACCCTGTAAGGCAGGTTATATGGAAAATAACCTAAAGTCTGGAGCCAAGGGGTAAAAACAGAGCTAAAACTAACAGTCTAACTGTATGTAGGTTGTTTACATTATGTAGGCAGATAGGAACAACTTATAAGAACAACCCTAATAATATGTCTTTAATTAACTTAATCACATTCTCATAAAGAAAATGTATTCAGATTGTCACTGTTCAGAACAGTGAAGTACTTTATTTAGTAGGAGGAAGATTTACCCTCCACACTTGAATCAGTAGGGTGAGTCTCTACTTTTCCTACTGACCAATTTCTCCCTCAATCCCCCATAAAATTGGCATAGTTAGCAAAACTAGAAGGAACCCAGGGTCTCTGATTTAATAGCTTTGTAAATTCTTATCTCAAACATCGCAAACTTTTCTATAACTACATAATATTTGAGTTGTGAGTTTCACTTTATTTTTAGGGATCTTTATTCACTGGATAGTTATCTATTTTATTTTATAGTAAGTTAGATGAAGTAAAGCAGTAAGAATCTCAGTTGAGAGAAATTTTAATCATAGAGAGTTTTAGGTACTAAAATAGGCAGGAAGCTCTATGAGGGTCTAAGAAGCAACGGAGTATAGGCTACTCTAAGAGCATGTGATTGAGTGATGGTGAACACAATTTGCAGACACTGCTAGATCAAAGCCCAGGAGAACATTTTAAAATGTTAGACACACACACTAAAGAAAGTAGTAAAACAATGAAACTCTGGGTAATTAAGAATTCAAAATATTTGCATTTTTATTTACAGATGGTCCTCAACTCTCATAATCTGATTTTCATACATTATATACTCACATACCTAGGAGAATTTTAAATGTTGATTTTAAATATTGTGTTTACCAGCTGGCAAATTTTTAAGCTACTGAGTGGAGGTACTACTTGCCCAGCAATATTTCACCTTTGGCAGTATCACCTCTTAAGGCGTATCATTGTGAAATTATTAGGATATTTTACTGGGCTTAGAGGGAAAAAACGGGAAGAAAAATGCAAGTGCTAAATACTAGCAGAAAGAAGCATTTCAAATTTAATTTACTGCTTTCTGGCCTAAAGCCAGTCTTCCATGAATTCAATTATAAAGGATGAATAATAAAATGAAAGAGTGTGCATAAATGTTTGAATTATATTACTGAAGACTGTACCTAAAAGGTTAAGAGTAAGTTAGGATTTTATAATATTTGTTAACTCGCCAAGCACCTGCTTTATAACATGTAAGTTTAGCTTTAACCTATATGACTTTTATCCTTGTATCCATGGATACACATTCATAAATTTGAGTACTTGAGAACCTCAAGACATTTTTAGTGGATGTGAAGAATCTGTTTTCTTTCTTGGGCCAGGGGGGTGGGGGGGAACACTTGTTTTTCCCCCCAAAGTTAGTTACTTTGGCCCTACTTTGGGACTGGAGTAGTTAGAAGAAAAGGGATATCCCAAGAGAGAGGGGCAGATAAAATACAGTTGACTCTTGAACAACTAGGGGGAGTTAAGGGTGCAGACCCTCCTCACAGTCAATAATCCGAGGATAGCTTTAGAGTTGGCCCTCTGTATCTGTGGCTCCACATCTGCGTATTCAACCAACTTCTGATCATGTAGTACTGTAGTATTTATTTACTGAAAAAAAAAATCTGCGTATGAGTGGACCTGTGCAGTTCAAATCCGTACGTTCAAAGGTCAACTGTAAAATGAAAATTTAACTTACTTCTATTATCCATTCTGTCACTGACTGTGCATCTTCCTTTCACTTTTTAAATGAGGAGTCAGACCACATTTCCTGATTTCCTGCTTCATGTGATTTTTATCATTAAGAGTCATCTCCTCTATCCCATTTTTTAGCTTTCTGCTGTTTTCGATGTTTAAAAAACAACTCTCTCCTCCTTAACCCTTTATCTTCTTTAACCCTCCATCCTCTCTTAGTTTTGGACAGTGACACAAGATTATGTGTCAACTTGACTGGGCCAACAGGTGCCCAGATATTTGGTCAAACATTTTTCCCATCCAGGATTTAGTCTGATCTCCTTAGCTTCAGTGTTTCTAATGACCTGACAGTTTTTGAGGAAGCCTGGTCAGGTATTTTGTAGAATGTCCTTCAACTTCAGTTAGTGTGATGTTTTTCTCATAGGATATAGGTTTGGGGGAAGAACTGCCATTCTCAACACATCATATCAAGGGCATACATGCTGATGATGCCAACTTTGATCACCTGGACAAGGGAGTGTTTGCCAGGTTTCTCCACTATAAAATGACTCCCTTCTACCTTTCCACATTCTACTCTTTGGAAGCAATTCACTGAGTCCAGCCCATACTCAAGAGGGGAATGGGGAGTTAAGCTCTACCTCTTGGAAGAAGAAGTATCTACATAAATTATTTTTAATTCTTTTTCTACCATGGCATCATCATTCCCCCAGTAAGTAATGCCCATATACCCAATGGAACTTTGGGTTTACTTTTGATTCCTTTTTCTCCTGCAAGTCCCCTATCTTAGTCCTTTAACAAGCTCTCCTTAGTCATCTTTTTTCAGTATTAGATTTAGTCAATCTCCTTTCTTTCTATCATTGCTTTAATCCAAATCCTCATTTTCTAGACTACAATCTCTGAGCAGGTCTCTTTTTTTTTTCTTTTTTGTGGCCTCCATGCCTTGTTCTGTTCCAATCTGCCTTTCATCTATCATACAGTCATACTGTATGAGACAGAAATTTCCGGAAAGACAGAAAGAGTATCCCTGATTTGTACCTAGAATGTAGAAAGTACATAATAAATAACTGTTGGGGAAGTAGAAGATACAACAAAATTTTCCTTTACCGTAGTTTAGTCTCCATGCTAGGAAAATAAAAACAGCTTGCAGAAAATTAAAGAAACAATAGAAATATTTAAATGTTAATTATTTTAAACAACACATATTGCTGAGGTGTGGATGAAAAGTATTTATAATACAGGAAGAGTGTAAACGTCAGAGGAGAAAATGTTTAAGGTGCTGCAAAACTAACTACAACTAACTAAGAAGCTAAGAAAAGGAAAATGTCCTTGCCCAGGAAAATAATCTAAGGAAATCTTTCAGACTCCTCAATGGTCTCTTCAAATCTGGTGTTTTGAATTTTTTATAGGAGAACATCTTGACTAAAATGACATAACCTATTCCACAGGGATCCAATCTTGTCTCTTGACCTATGAGCTGGAGATAATGTGGTATAGCTTTTCCAACTATTTAACATATAAAATAAAAAATGGTAACAGTGGCAAAAAAGTGTGTGTGTGGGGGTTACAAAGGGGACACATTTTTGTTGAGAAAGTAAAGTGTAAGTTACCCAAATGTCATTTACTTTTTTTTGCTTTTATAGAATGCTCACAACATTTCTGACTAGAAAAGGTTTAAAATTATATTTAAAATAGGGAAATATGATTGCATAGAGGTTGAAAACTTTAAATCAGAAAAACACCAAAACTTTACTATGAAGTTCTCAAAGTTATTGCTGAGGACTAACAGCTGGGATCTACAATTTGGGTCATGGAACATGAGCACTGGCCTCTGGGACTTGCCTTTCTTTAAAAGAGACAGAGAGAGGGCTTCCCTGGTGGCTCAGTGGTTGAGAGTCCGCCTGCCGATGCAGGGGACACGGGTTCGTGCCCTGGTCTGGGAAGATCCCACATGCCGCGGAGCGGCTGGGCCCGAGAGCCATGGCTGCTGAGCCTGCGCGTCCGGAGCTTGTGCTCCACGATGGGAGAGGCCACAGCGGGGAGAGGCCTGCGTACCGCAAAAAAAAAAAAAGCAGATTGTAAGTAGAACACTCTAACAATTTGTAAAAGAAAGTTGGAATACTACCTCATTTTAAGACTTACAGTAGAGCAACAGTAATTAAGAGTGTGCTATTGGCAAAAGCACCAGATAAAAGGAATGAATATTAAATCTTGTAGATTGCAGGGATGTCCCTGGTGGTACAGTGGTTAGGTTAAGACTCAGCGCTCCCAACGCAGGGAGCCTGGGTTCGATTCCTGGTCAGAGAACTAGATCCCACATGCATGCCGCAACTAAGAGTTCGCATGCCACAACTAAGAAGCTCATGTGCCGCAACTAAGGAGCTGCAAGCTGCAACTAAGGGGCCCACTTGCTGCAACTAAGGAGGCCACCTGCCACAACTAAGGAGCTCACATGCCACAACTAAGGAGCCCACCTGCCGCAACTAAGGAGCCTGCGAGCTGCAACTAAGGAGCCCGCCTGCCGCAACACAACCAAATAAATACAACCAAATAAATACAACCAAATAAATAAATAAATAAATAATAAAAGTACAATATAAATAGAAAAAACACCCTGTAGATTGCAAACCAAAAAAAAGAAAGCAAATTTTACTACATGTAAATTATACCTTAATTTTTTTAAAAGGAAAAAATGATGAACTATGGTAAATTTAATTTTTTTAAAAAGTAGAAGAGTTAAGCAGCTGGGTAAAACTGTAGAGAAAATTAGCACACTGAAAGGTAAGTCAACAGAAATTATCCAGAATGTAGCATGAAGACAAAAAGTTAATAAACATGAAGACTCTGCCTCAGAAGCCATTAAGGAACAAAGCCACAGCTCTGTACTACCCCATGGCCATGGGCCTCAACAAGGGCCACAAAGTGACCAAGAACATAAGCAAGCTGAGGCACAGCCACTGCCATGGACGCCTCACCAAGCACACCAAGTCCCTAAGGGACATGATCTGAGAAGTATGAGGCTTTGCCTCATAAAGGCAGAGCATTTGGGACATGCTCAAGTTCTCCAAGGACACACAGGCCCTCAAGTTCATCAAGAAAAGAGTGGGGACACACAGCCATGCCAAGAGGCAGGAGAACCTGAGTGATGCCCTGGTTGCCAAGAGGAAAGCAGCCGCCAAGGACTGAGCCCCCTCCCCTCTCTGTGCATAATAAAACCTTTATAGTAAAAAATAAACAAACATGAAAAAATAGCAAGAAATCTAACTTAACTGAAGTTCAAGAAGAAGAGAAAGAGTGGGGCAGAGGCAGATAATGGGTGAGAATTTTGCATAAAGAATGAAAGACACCAAATCAAAAGAAACTCAATAAAGCTCAAGTCGAGAAATAAAAGGAAAGTCACACCAAGACAAATCATAGTGGTCAAGAGAACACAGACAGCAAATCTGAAAAGAAGCCATAGGAACTAACTGCTTAACAGTGACAGTGAAAGCCAAAGACAGTGGAAAGAAAATGTGCTGAAAAAAAATACTCCAACCTAAAATTCTACACTGTTACTGATTTTTTATTTTTCGGTACGCAGGCCTCTCACTGTTGTGGCCTCTCCCGTTGCAGAGCACAGGCTCCAGATGCGCAGGCTCAGCGGCCATGGCTCACGGGCCTAGCCGCTCCGCGGCATGTGGGATCTTCCCGGACCGGGGCACGAACCCGTGTCCCATGCATCGGCAGGCGGACTCTCAACCACTGCGCCACCAGGGAAGCCCCTGTTATTGATTTTTTAAGGCCACAAATCCCTCCCATTCCTTAATGCACATCCCTTTGAATGTGACATTGTCCCTCTACCCATAAAGAAATGAAATCTAATTTCTCCACCCTTTGGAATGTGGGCTTGGCCATCTGACTTGCTCTGGTCAATGAGACACTTTTCAAGAAGCTTGAAAAGTACTTGTTCATTGGATCTTGCCATTGCTTTTTTTTTTTTAAATAAATTTATTTATTTATTTTTGGCTGCACTGGGTCTTAGTTACTGCACGTGGGCTTTCTCTAGTTGCGGCGAGCAGGGGACGCTCTTTGTTGCGGTGTGTGGGCTTCTCATTGCGGTGGCTTCTCCTGTTGCAGAGCATGGGCTCTAGGCGCACAGGCTTCAGTAGTTGTGGCATTTGGGCTCAGTAGTTGTGGCTTGTGGGCTTAGAGTGCAGGCTCAGTAGTTGTGGCACACGGGCTTAGTTGCTCCACAGCATGTGGGATCTTCCTGGCCCAGGGCTCGAACCCGTGTCCCCTGCGTTGGCAGGCAGATTCTTAACCACGGTACCACCAGGGAAGTCTCTATACTGCTTTATGAACCCAGCTACCACATGAAGGCATTTAGCCTAGCCAGCTGAGAGATATGTTGCCCAGTTCCTTTCTCACCTTACCAAACCACCAGACATATAAGTGAGGTCATCTGGACTGTCCAGCTCCCAGCTGATGTGACATGTGACTACAAGCAGATGAATGAGATACCAGGTAGATCAGAGACAAGCCATCCCCTTGAGCCCTGATCAAACTGCTGACCCACAGATTCATGAGGAAATAGTTGTTGTTTTTGAGTCATTAAGTTTGGGATGGTTTGTTAGTCAGAAATAGATAACTGATACCTAGACCCAGCAAAAAATATCCTTTAAGAGTAAGGTAGAATAAAGACATTTCCAGACAAACAAAACCTGACAGCTGGCCAGCAAGAGACCCTCACTAAAAGATATTCTAAAAAATGTATTGTAGGCAGAAGGAAAGTGGTCCTAGATGGAAGCTTAGAGAAGCAAGAAGGTATGAGGAGCAAAGAAAGTACTAACTAATGGGTAAATCTACAAAAATATTGCCTTTGTAGCACAATAATGATAGTATCTTAACATTTTTTAAATTCAATGCCAGCAACCAATTCCAGGCATTGTAATTTAATTTACCTGAGACCTCCGGGTACTGATATTTTAAAAATCGCCCGAGGTACAACTAGAGTTTAGAATCACTGAATGAAATATGCCTGTATATTTAATGTTGGCATCAGTGCCCACCTTCCTCCCGCTTTTATTTGCCTTGCCTTTTTTGAAGTTACTGACTTGTGATTCTGCATTAAAATAAGCTTTAAAAAATGTATTGTCTCCGTAATACAAAGTGGCTTACTTTCAGAGATACTAAAGGCCTAAAAAACAATTATTATTTAATTTCTAATTATTTCCCATCAACAGGATACTACTATAAAATCACAGGGCGTTTCAGTTGCAAACACCCAAGAAAATTGCAGGTAAGGCTAAAGCTAAACTGGTTTTCTGGTTAATGTTCTTCTACAGTATATTCAGCAAAATAGTAACTAACACAAAAGACCAGGCTGCAGGCCATCTGTTAACTAACAGTAACAGATCAGGATATTGTGCTACTCAAAACACTATGCTAACTGTGGATTTTCCTAAATTGCTCTGATGACCAGATATGGATGATGATGCTTATTATCTAATTCAAATTACAAATCTCAGAATTAAAATAATTCCCCAAACAAATCCTTTAATGATTAAAGATTTCCAAAATAATGAATTTTGGCTGCAATATCCAAGTAAGTAAAAAGGGGTGGAATCAATATAAGGAAAAAGAGGGACTTCCCTGGTGGTCCAGTGGGTAAGACTCTATCCACACTCCCAATGCAGGGGGCCCAAGTTCCACCCCTGGTTAGGGAACTAGATCCTGCATGCATGCTGCAACTAAGAAGCCCACATGCAGCAACTAAGAAGTCCGCATGTCGCAACGAAAGAAACCCATCCCACGTGCTGCAAGGAAGATCCCATGTGCCGCAACTAAGACCCAGCACGGCCTAAATAAATAAATAAATAATTTTTTAAAAACCTATTAAAAATTTATATAAGGAACAAGAAAACAATGCACGTAACAGTTAATATAAGTGAGTAGAATATATGAACCATGCTTATTGATTTTAAGATGAACCATTATTTTATGCACCAAGGGGGGGGGAACTGCCAATTGTAATTATGTCATAAAATTTAAGATACATCCTGATTTCCAAAATGTTAAGGTGGGGCTTCCCTGGTGGTGCAGTGGTTAAGAATCCTCCTGCCAATGCAGGGGACACGGGTTCGAGCCCTGGTCTGGGAAGATCCCACATGCCGCGGAGCAACTAAGTCTGTGCACCACAACTACTAAGCCTGCATTCTAGAGCCCGCGAGCCACAACTACTGAGCCCATATGCCACAACTACCGAAGCCCGCGTGCCTAGAGCCCATGCTCCACAACAAGAGAAGCCACCACAAAGAGAATCCTGCACACCACAAAGACCCAACACAGCCAAAAATAAATAAATTTATTTAAAAAAAAAACCTCTCAGCCAAATCAACCACACCACCCAATTTAACATCAAAATATAGCCTCGGGGCTTCCCTGGTGGCGCAGTGGTTGACAGTCCGCCTGCCGAGGCAGGGGACACGGGTTTGTGCCCCGGTCCAGGAGGATCCCACATGCCGCAGAGCGGCTGGGCCCATGAGCCATAGCCGCTGAGCCTGCACGTCCGGAGCCTGTGCTCTGCAACGGGAGAGGCCACAACAGTGAGAGGCCCGCGTACCACGAAATACAGCCACAAAGAAATAACACACTCTATGCAGTAGGCAAATGTATCAATGAGAAAATGTTGCATCTCTGAAGAAATGGCAATATTCAAATTCATTACCATTCCTAAAGCAGCATCACAAAAATGCACGCACCGAAGAGCAAGCACAAAAGTAAGCACAAGTACCTGCGGGGTGCTGTCCTTCTGTCTCAAACCCCAAGCTAGTTTAATTAAAGTCCACAGTGTCATGTATACAGATTCTGATTAACAGAAGTCCACACCAGATGCAACTAGAGACTATCACACTAAGTGAAGTCAGAAAGAGAAAGACAAATACCATATGATTTCACTTATATGTGGAATCTAAAATATGACACAAATGAACCTATCTATGAAACAGAAGTAGAATCATGGACATAGAGAACAGACTGGTGGTTGCCAAGAGGGAGGGTGTTGTGGGAGGGATGGATTGGGTGGTTGGGGTGAGCAGATGTAAGCTATTGTATATAGAATGGATAAACAACAAGGTCCTACTGTATAGCACAGAGAACTATATATCCTATGATAAACTATAATGGAACAGAATATTAAAAAAGAATGTTGGGAATTCCCTGGCGGTCCAGTGGTTAGGACTCCGGGCTCTCACTGTCAAGGGCGCAGGTTCAATCCCTGGTCGGGGAACTAAGATCCCACAAGCCGCATGGTGTGGTCAAAGAAAAAAAGAAAAAAAAAAGAATGTGTGTGTGTGTATATATATATATATAACTGAATCACTTTACTGTACAGTAGTAATTAACACAGCATTGTAAATCAACTATACTTCAATCAAAAAATTAAAAAAATTTCAAGTCCATATCAATTATAAAAACTAACAAATTTGGTGAATTCCTATAAAAATGAAGGATATGTAATGAGATACAGCAAGACATTTTTCTTACTGAAGGTGACGGTAATTCAGATGGATTATAAACCATTTAAAAAGAGTTGCACGGGCTTCCCTGGTGGTGCAGTGGTTGAGAGTCCACCTGCCGATGCAGGGGACATGGGTTCGTGGCCCGGTCCAGGAAGATCCCACATGCCGTGGAGCGGCTGGGCCCGTGAGCCATGGCCGCTGAGCCTGCGCATCTGGAGCCTGTGCTCCGCAACGGGAGAGGCCACGGCAGTGACAGGACCGTGTACCGAAAAAAAAAAAAAAAAAAGAAGAGTTGCACAAAATAAATAAATACAAATAGAGAGTTGCACATACATTATATATTATAGCCTAAAACAAATTTGTTTCTGTAAAGGGACATAGAGTAATTATTTTAGGCTTTGTGGGCTACAATCTCTACAGTCTTGTGGTATCTTCTTTTAACCTTTTAAAAACTGTAAAAACAACTCTTACCTCCAGAGACATACAAAAAGCAGGTTGTGGTCTGGATTTGGCCCATGGACTGTAGTTTGCCAATTTCTAGTCTAAGATACAAATGGGCATAGAGGAGTGCTTGATAAAACAAGGTTGTGAAGAAATTAGAGAACTGATCTATTCTAGATTTCAATTTAAAAGCTATTTAGTAATGCTTTAACAAGAACTGCTAAGCCAAAAAACAATGAAGCTTACTGAAGATAAAGTTTATTTTTTATTCTTTTCACTTTAAAATATAACTGACAACATTCTGTTTACTCATGATCCTGAATGAGTACCTGAAGAAATATTTTATTTTTATTTCTTGGAAGAAATCATGTACCAATTCTGATTTAGAAAAATAGATGTCAAGATGTTATTGAGGGCAAATTTCTAATGACTCCTATCATACTTTATACATGGGACCCCACCCTCCAAAAACCTGGGCTTCAAATATAAATACACAAAAAATAACTTTTAAAGGATCATCCTATTCACTTTTGCTAATAGCAAAGCCTACCCAGGCTCTGATAACCATCAAGGAGAAGTAAGTCTCTAGGACTAGCGAAAAGCCAAGCCAAGGCAAGAGTTTTTTTATTTGTGCTGCCTAGTATGTACCTGTTTATAGAAGAGAAAATAAATTTACTACTGAGTTTTATATAAATGGCATTTTCAGTAGTTATTAAGAGAAACTTAAAAACTGAATGCCCATTCAGGAGGGTCTCAAATTAACCAGACATATACCCTTAGCTGTTCCCATGGAGAGTAAAACTTTTCCAAATTTAAAAACCAGATTCAGGGACTTCACTGGTGGTGCAGTGGTTAAGAATCCGCCTGCCAGCGCAGGGGTCACGGGTTCGAGCCCTGGTCCGGGAAGATCCCACATGCCGCGGAGCAACTAAGCCCGTGCGCCACAACTACTGAGCCCGAGTGCCACAACTACTGAAGCCCGCGCGGCTAGAGCCCGTGCTCTGCAACAAGAGAAGCCACCGCAATGAGAAGCCCGGGAACCGAAACGAAGAATAGCCCGCGTTCAGCAACAAAGACCCCAGGCAGCCAAAAATAAAAATAAATAAATAAATATTAAAAAATAAAATAAAATAAAAACCAGATTCACACAAGTTCTAAGTAAATCTATTTTGACACTGTTTGAATCACAAAGGAAATCATCACCAAAAAGTAGACTCTAGAAATGTTTTCTAACGAAAGAACTCTGCAGAGTTAATATGCATCATGACTGTGGATCCAGAAATGCAAAAGAAACATAGCTAGAAGACTGTAATCTATAACAGAAATATAAAAATGAAAATCATAAAACACAAAGGGGTGATCGATAGTTGCTTGAAGTATTCTGACTTCACATTGAAACATTCTTACAGCAATGACTTAGACTTGCTTCCCATTCTGTTAAAACTAAAAAAATGAGTAAGACACAACCTTGTGGATTTTTGTAGGTTTTTTCATTTGTTTGCTTTTATTTTTTTTAACTAATCAGACCTAAGTAGCAATGAATTTGATCTCTTTTTTAAGAAACTGTTTAGTATATGAGTATGCTGATTACTCATGACTGATAAATGAGACTGAGACAAGAATGAAATGGACCAAAATTGATCTCATTAGAGTAGGTCAAAGCTTTCTGTAGAACCTGGCCAATTAATGCCACATTCTAAAGCCAGTGACTTGTATGAAACCTGTCTGTGGTGTAGCACAGTCTATTTTACCCCTTAGCTTTGTAGGATTTCTTGCTCTATAAAGTTCAATTTCAGAGTAAATACTGTTATGTGTGTTTTATAAGGACAAAATGTAGATAGTTTGTAAGAAATCGATAATGTCTAATAAAAAAAAGAGAACAATGTAAGTATTCTACTTAAAAATTAGATAAATACAAAAATAAAGAACTGGGGCTTCCCTGGTGGCACAGTGGTTGAGAGTCCGCCTGCCGATGCAGGGGACACGGGTTCGTGCCCCGGTCTGAGAGGATCCCACATGCCGCGGAGCAACTAGGCCCATGAGCCATGGCCACTGAGCCTGCGCATCCGGAGCCTGTGCTCCGCAACGGGAGAAGCCACAACAGTGAGAGGCCCGCGTATCGCAAAACTAACTAACTAAATAAATAAAGAGGGCTTCCCTGGTGGCACAGTGGTTGAGAGTCCGCCTGCCGATGCAGGGGACGCGGGTTCGTGTCCCTGTCCGGGAGGGTCCCACATGCCGCGGGGCGGCTGGGCCCGTGAGCCATGGCCGCTGAGCCTGCGCGTCCGGAGCCTGTGCTCCGCAACGGGAGAGGCCACAGCAATAAGAGGCTCGCGTACCGCAAAAAAAAAATAAAAATAAAAAAAATAAAGAACTAAGAGTTGAAAGTAGGGAAAGCTAAAATAGGATATTACACTTTTCCATTATATACCTGGTTGTGCTCTGACTTTAATTTTTATGTATTAAAACTATATATGCACTACTGAATAAAAAACGGAGGGGAAGAAACAAAATCCATATGCCTGCCAGGACAAATGGAATCCATGCGAATATGGGAGCATTTTCTTAAGATGTACTCCTAATTCTACTCTGCTGTGTTTCAGTACACAAAGAAAGTTATCTGGTTTTGTTTTGTTTTAATTCCCCCAAAATACCATTTGCATAGGTTATCTTGAATCAACCAACCAAAACAAGATTTAAGAAAAGACCTTTGAAACAATGTTTTTCCAAGATAACATGGTCTAAGAAGGCATTTCAGTAATCTTTAACTAGCTGAAAACAGGTAGATGTCTCCTGAAAGTTCTACATTTATTAAGAGCCAGTTCTTAATAATCCACATAAATGAGTTGGAATCCAGAATCAGAGGGTTCAAGGCTGCCCCAGGAATGCTGAATAGCAATACTGTACCAGGATTTGAGATATTAAATGCATAAACTGTTTTAAAAACTCAAGAGATCGTCATTTAAGGATATTAGCAAAACTTTTCCAGAATAGTTGAATCTCATGCTGCACCAGTGTCCAAAACACGTACCTAAATCCTAACGGCTATCACATTTTAAAGATGCTAAATCAAAAAACTAAATTGAAAATGTTGCTCTAAATGGGGTTAAGAACAAACACCAGTTAGGCTTTTCTGGGCCTATCAGGAAAATGGGATATCCAAGGGCTGGGTAAGAGAAAAGCAACAGTGCATCATAGGAAGTACTTAAGAAGCAAAACCACACTAATAATAAATACAACGAAGTTTTTGTTTTTTAATCAGGCCCCATTTTTTAAAATTATAAGTATTGTTGGGCTTCCCTGGTGGCGCAGTGGTTTGAGAGTCCGCCTGCCGATGCAGAGGACACGGGTTTGTGCCCCAGTCCAGGAGGATCCCACATGCCGCGGAGCGGCTGGGCCCGTGAGCCATGGCCACTGAGAGTGCACGTCCGGAGCCTGTGCTCCACAACGGGAGAGGCCACAGCAGTGAGACGCCCACGTACCGCAAAAAATAAATAAATAAAAAATTATAAGTATTGTTAATATATGTTTAGCTTTTTTTTCCTAACGAGTGACAGGCTTGTACTTCATATTATTTGCAGAGATGTACACAATATAATCTTTTCACAAAAATTCCAACTAAGAATTAGTAATTAAGAAAAATCATTATGAAATATATACAATGTTTTGTGACTTAGAAGTGAGCAGTTAACCAACCTGAGATAAGGAGATGCTTCCCGTTCCACTTTACCATGTTCACTTTTAGAGCAATTCAGTTAGGTGGGATTTTTCTGTCTGGTTACATCACCCAGTAGCAGTAACTGGGGAGTCCTTTATTAAGAGGTTTTTGAAAATATCAACTAATGCTTGTGAACAATAAAATGTAAAAAACTTCAAAAATTTTTTGTTTGCTTTTGAACTGATATGCTGTTGGTGCAATAACAAAAGCCAACAAAACTGCACTTCCAGGAATATTATCTACAACAATATGAAACTACATAAAAGCAAGGCTATTCACTGCAGCATTGCTCATAACCGCAAAATACAGGAAATAAACACTCATGCACAGGACAGTGGCTGAATAAACTAAGGAAGATCTCTATGAATTGATATAAAGTGATTTCCAAGACATAAGGTTAAATGAAAAAAGGCAAAGTACAAAAGAGTATCAAGTATGCTATCTTCTGGGTAAGAAATAAGGGGAAAGAAAAAAATATACATATAGTATCTGCTCATTGTACCTAAAGAAAGAGAAAGTATAAACTTTCTGAGACTGGCTACCCTGCAAATGGGAAGAAAAGGGTGGAAGGATGGGAATGGGGTAAAAGGTGTAGCAGGGAGGCAATTCTGGAACCATGTTATTTTTAGTGACTCAAAATTTTATTTACTTTTTAAAAATATTTATTTATTCATTCATTCATTCATTTATTTATGGCTGTGCCGGGTATTAGTTGCAGCATGCAGGATCTCTTAGTTGCAACATGCAACTCTTAGTTGCGGCATGCATGTGGGATCTATCTAGTTCTCCGACCAGCGATCAAACCCGGGCCCCCTGCATTGGGAGCACGGAGTCTTACCCATCGGACCACCAGGGAAGTCCCCAAAATTTTAAAAATAAGAATGAGGGAAGGCAAAAATGCAATTCAAAGAAAAACAAATGAACCTAACTGTATTTCAACTGAATACCATAACCATAGGGGAGAGAGGGGAAGGAAGAGGGAGACTCACTCCAGTGGCTTATAAAGACAGTATTTTGACTTTATATCCTCAGGGCAATGACAAAAAGAGCTATAAACAAATACTGAAGCCTAGTTAGTAGGTTTGCTTTCTCACAGTGACATAGTTTAGCATTCTGAAACCATTTTAAGTGCATTATATGATTCAGCAATCAAATAAATAATTTGTGGATAGTAAGAACCAAGTTTTTCACCGTCATGGAAGGGAATTATAAACATGGAAAGGGAGAAAGCTAGAATGAACCTTGTGGTATTGGAGACATCAATATGAATAAAAATCAGCTTTTAACATGTTTGTCTATATATATACACACAGGTAAGAATAGATGTCTGTGTATATACACATATGTGCATGTGTGTGCATATGTCTATATTAATGCATGTATGTAGATGCAAGGACACTATACATTTTCTAGCTCTGTCTGCTGAAGCAATGACACATGAGTAGCAATGAGCACACCTAGCACCCAGACCTTGGCTTCTAAAGACCACTCTCCACTAAAAGGAAACAGAGTTCCTTAGAGAAGTGGTTGATTCCAGGTCTGGGACTGGAAAAGTACAAGATGAGCCAGGAAAACTTCTAGTCTCTGGTCCGACATGTAAAGAGCTTGGAAATCATCACTCCCATCCTCACAATGAGAAAAAAGCTGAACAAACTGAAAATCAACAACTCTTCTGAAATCCATCAGACCTGAAGTCACTTGGCAAACTGTTGCCCCAAAATCGGAGACAGGTGAATACAGGGAATCACAGTTTACTGGAAGCTGAAGCCCAGAAGAAGCCCACTACTGGAGCCAGCAACACTTAAACTGTTACTGACAATCGCTCCAGTGTGGACAGAAATAAACTTTAGCATATATAGTCAAATGACTTTCAACAAGGGTACCAAGACCATTCAATGGGGAAAGGACAGTCTTTTCAACAAATGGTGTTGGAAAAATTTAACATCCTCATGCAAAAGACTGAAGTTGGATCCTTATCCTACAGCATGTACAGAATTAACTCAAAATGGATGAGACCTAAATGTAAGAGCTAAAACTCTAAAATTCTTAAAAGAAAGCATAAGGGGAAAACTTCATGACATGGAATTTGGCAATGATTTCTTGGATATGATGGCAAAAGAAATAGATAAACTGGACTACATCAAAATAAAAAACTTCTGTGCATCAAAGGACACAATCGACAGTGAAAAGGCAACCCATGGGATAGGAGAAAATATCTGCAAATGATTTACCTGATAAGAGTTTAATATTGAGAATATATAAAGAACTCCTACAACTCAACAACAACAAGAAGTAACCCGACTAAAAACTAGGCAAAGGACTTGAATAGACTTTCCTCCAAAGAAGGCATACAAATGGCCAATAAGCACATGAAGATGCTCAAATCAGTAATAATTAGGGAAATGTAAATCAAAACCACAATGAGATATCACTTCACATCCATTAGAATATTATTTAAAAAATTAAAAAATAGGGAATTCCCAGGCAGTCCAGTGGTTAGGACTCAGTGCTTTCACTGCCATGGCCCAGGTTCAATCCGTGGTTGGGGAACTAAGATCCCGCAAGCCGTGGGGCATGGCCAAAAATAAATTAATTTAATTAAATTTTTAAAAACTTAAAAATAACAAGTGTTGGAGAGGATGTGAAGAAACTGGAACTTTGTGCACTGCTGGTGGGAATGTAAAATGGTGCAACCACTGCAGAAAACAGTATGGTCATACAGTCAAAAAATTAAAAACAATTATGATATTATCCAGCAATTCTATTGATACTTCTAAGTATATGTATATCCAAAAGAATTGAAAGCAGGGTCTCAGATATTTGTATACCTATGCTCATAGCAGCATTATTCACAACAGCTGAAAGGTGCAAGCAACCCAAGCTGCTTGATGGCTGAATGGATAAATAAAATGTAGTCTACACATACAACAGAATATTATTCAGCTTTAAAAAGGAAGGAGGGGCTTCCCTGGTGGCGCAGTGGTTGAGAATCTGCCTGCCAATGCAGGGGACACGGGTTCGAGCCCTGGTCCAGGAGGATCCCACATGCTGTGGAGCGGCTGGGCCCGTAAGCCACAACTACTGAGCCTGCGCATCTGGTACCTGTGCTCCGCAACAAGAGAGGCCGCAATAGTGAGTGGCCCCCGCTTGCCGCAACTAGAGAAAGCCCTCGCACAGAAACGAAGACCCAACACAGCCAAAAATAAATATAAAAAAAAAAAAAAACTTTAAAAAAAAAAAAAAAGGAAGGAGGTTCTGACACATGCTACAACATGGATGAAACTTGAAGACACTAAGTGAAATAAGCCAGACATAAAAGGACAAATATTGTACAATTCCACTATTATATGAGGTACTAGAGTAGTCAGATTCAGAGACAGAAAACAGAATGGTGATTGCCAGGGGCTAGGGAGAGGGAGGATGGGTAGTTATTGTTTAATGGCTATGGTTTCAGTTGGGATGATGAAAAGTTCTGGAGATGGATGGTGGTGATGGTTTCACAACAATGTGAATATACTTAATTCATTTTGAACTGTAGACCTAAAAAATGTTTAATAATGGTAAATTCTGTGTTACGTATATTTTACCACAATAAAAAAAATGGATGACACAGTTTTGGGTTCTTTTTGAACTTGTATGTTGCTGGTACGATAATAAAACAAGCAGTTGGGTAGATGCCAAGTATGAAAACAAACTATACATGGGACTTCCCTGGTGGTCCAGTGGGTAAGACTCTGTGCTTCCAATGCAGGGGGCCCGGGTTTGCTCTCTGGTCGGGGAACTAGCTCCCACATGCATGCCACAACTAAGAGTCTGCATGCCACAACTAAAAGATCCCACAACTAAGACCCGGCAGAGCCAAAATAAATAAATATTTTTTTAAAAAAAGAAAACAAACTATACAAAAGCCAGACACTCCTTGTTTGCATTAGTGGCAGAGAAACTTAAAATAATTTAAGTTTCTAATTACTCATAGCCAATAAAAAGTTACTTTCTTTTTTCATTCAGGATTTATTGAGCATATAAGATGCACTCAGCTAGGAAATGGGAATACAACAGTTGTGTTGCTGTGAGCATGCACATACACCCAGAGCCTAAGAGGCCAGGTGGTACTAGTCAGACACAAAATCAGGTGACACACTGATAAAGTTTAGGCATTTTACGATGTATTGAAAAACTTCTAGCTGGAGAGAGAAGGTTCACTCTTGCAGTCCTGACATTTTGCATTCCTAAAGCTGTAATTCTTCTTTACAGAAGCTACTATGGTGCTTTTCCCAACTGTTCTGCATCTATTCCAGAATGGCATTTAAACCATTGTTTTGTCTACTTTCCTATAGGCAACCAGGTTTACTAAATATTATTTGTGGGGCACAAAGCCCCAAGTGTTTGGCTCCACCCCCAAACTACCTTGCAATACTAAACAACATGGTGACAATTTAGTAAATGACTATACAATTACTTTGAACAATAGGGATAAACATCTCTATTTACTTTCACTGAAATTTAATTTAGGAATGAAACAGTTCTGAGGAAGGAAAAAAAGAAGAAAAGCAGAATAATCTTTACTCTCTGGGTTTTAAGTTGAACCTAAGATAGCAACTCTCTTGAGAACTGGTAAGGTCTGTGAAATTCAAAAGGGCTATAGTCTTTAAGTTCTCCCAAAAAATTACAAATCATGTTTTCTGACACCAAACTGATCTGAATCTCCTCCTCCTTTCTTTCTTTATGAGCATTTATATTTACCTTCTTACTCACCAGCATCTCCTATCTTTTACCTTCTACTTGTTCCTTTCTCTCTGCCTTTAAACTAAAATGAATTTCCTTAATCTTGAAATATCTTTATTTAACTGAGATGGCCTCCCTTCCAGATATTCTCACCTCTTGTCACTATCACACTTCTGAAATAGACTAATATAGTTTCAAATAGTCCAAATCTGGGTTCTACAGAACCTGTTCTATCTCTGTTTTACAAAAACCCATGCCCTTTTCTCAGTCATTAATCTTAACTGTGTTATTTACCCTAGTGATTACTACTACCTCCTTTCAAATGTCCCTTTCCTTGGTTCCCACAACTAAAATTTTCCTCCTTGGCCTCCACAATTAAAAACTCTTCCAAATCTTCTTTTAACTCTCAACCATTCCTTCTGTTCCCTGTAATTCCCTCAACAAGCTTCTTTCCAACCTTCAATTGTGAGCATTCCCCAGGGCTCAGTCCTTGGAATCATACTCTTCTATTTATACACTCTTTAAGAGGGCTCAACCATTTTCATACCTCCAACTACAGCCTTTTAAGCTGAATGACTAAAATTTAGATTCAGTTCAAGATCTAGTTCCAAATTTACACCCTCTTACTGGAAATTGCTTGACATGCCTGGCTGTCACTTCAAATTCAACACAAGCTAAGAATTATATATTTTTGGAGGGAACCTAACAGTTAAACTTTAACCTCTCTTCACTTGGTTAAATTCTACTGTTCCTTCAGCTCAGCCAACGTCTTCTCAGGAAAATATTTCCTGACTCTGATTAGCCAAATGTCCACATAGATCTCTTTCAAAGCATTTATTGTAGCTATAATTTTCCATTTATTTTGCGATTCTTTAATGGCTATCTCCTCCACTAGATGGAAAGCCCCATGAGAACAAGGATCATGCCTTTTAGGAGGAGGAGATGAGTGGTATGATAATCTCCATACTCCCAATACCTACCATTAATTTTCAGACATGTAGTAAATAACAGTTATCCAAAATGTGGCAAATGAATGAACAAAAGCACTCAATTTTTCCTAAGTAATGAGTCTCCCTTCAATCCCATTGCCATCTCTATTGCTACTAGTCCACTGTGGTCCACAGTTCAATTACAAAAGCAGCTTATTCAGTGAGTTCGTTCAGATCTTCCTTACTTCAATCCACACTGCTACAAAAATAATTTCCCCCTCCCCCAAAATAATAATAATTTCCCTAACTAATTTGCCATGCCATTCTCCTACCCAATAATATTCAGTGACTTCCCATTTCCCTCAAAAACGAATCTAAGCTAATGCAGACATTTCACTAAAGAGCTCAATTTGCCAAGAACAACTAATGTCAGCTGCTCAGGGCAGTTCTCCCATTGGCCATGGCACTGAAAAACAATGACTAATTCTTCTCTTTGACTCTCCTTTATTTTAAGTTCCTTGCAGACTTCCACCAGCATTATTACCTTGAAAATGTTACTATTAATTGCATCACAAAGGCCTAACATTAAGTAACCAAGTTTTGCTAGCAAAACATTTACAAACTATCTCTTAGGGTGTTTCTTACAAGTATGATTAATATTATTATTTACAACACTGTTAGCAAGTAGAGTTTCAGACAGCTGCATTTTCTAAATTTGTCCTTAAATTCCAATGCTCACAGATTCAAAATTCTAAATAAAATTACGGAAAATTAATTTAGCTATCTAAAATAACAGATGAACTCTGGTTCAACATTAGGAAAAAAATCTGTTAAAAAATATAGCCCATTAAGAAACTTCAAGTTTCTTTTTCAAGGGACAGTTTCTGTACAAAATAAAATTTACAAAATATATACCTAAAAAATAAGAAAAAAATTCAACTATAATGTGTTATCATGCTATGATACTAAAATCTTTATGAAATAATAGTATGTAATACAATCAAGTGGCTTAGTTTTTCTTATTTAAGTCCAATCATTTAAACTGGGTTTTCTAAAGGTAAGTATAAGACAGATTATTCACATCATTTATAGTAAGAGCCACACAGAACAAAATATTAACAAGCTTTCAAAAGATTCTTTATTTTCAAAACACATATAACACTTTTAAGTGATTTAATCCCATGTCTGCAGAGTTTTATGCATGCTTCAATACAAAGAACTTCCTGAACTGAAAAACTGCATTATTAAAGTTAGAGTACCTCTGAATTAGAAAAAGCATAGACAGAACAAGATGGTGGACGACAGAGACAAGGAAGGCACAGAGAGATCAGAACAATTATCAGGTCACTAGGATGCTGCCCTAGTGAAGGAGAGCTACATGATCTCATTGCAGAGGTAGAGGAAGAAGAATCCACTGGATACAGTGAATTTGAAAAATTTCTTCCTGATGACTGAAGTACTACTGGAAAGAAGATACAGACCAATTCCGGAAGATCTCCTTCTTCAAGCTTTTGAGGTATTAGATCCAGTTAAACATGGGTTTCTTTCTAAGGAAGAACTGATTAACTATATGACTGAAGAAGGTCAGCCTTTTTCTCAGGAGGAAATGGAAGAAATGTCTGCTGCAATTGATCCAGAATCAAATTCAATTCATTACAAGGACTATGTAACAATGACGGTGATAGATGAAAATTAAACACTCT
The DNA here is from genome assembly GCF_964270905.1 of Leucopleurus acutus. Lineage (NCBI taxonomy): Eukaryota > Metazoa > Chordata > Mammalia > Artiodactyla > Delphinidae > Leucopleurus > Leucopleurus acutus. Next base: position 13,040,832 of record NC_139162.1, on the reverse strand, counting down.
AAAGACTTCATTTCTTTCTTTCTTTCTTTTTTTTTTTTAATATTTATCTATTTATTTTTGGCTGCACCGGGTCTTAGTTGCAGCATGCGGGATCTAGTTTCCCAACCAGGGGTCGAACCCAAGCCCCCTGCACTGGGAGCGCAGAGTCTTACCCACTGGACCACCAGGGAAGTCTCTCTAAAGACTTCATTTCTAACTGAAAGGATAATTTTGAGAATTGCTTGTCCTTATACATATTCCTGTAAGCACAGCTTTAGTCACATCCAAGTTTTGGTATGTAATATTTTTATTATCATTCAGTTCAAATTATTTTCTAACTCCAATTGTGATTTGTTTTTGGGGGGGTTACTTAGAAGTAGTGTATTTCATAACTTCTAGTTACTTTTTTGTTACTGATTTGTAGCTTAACTACAAGTCAAGAAACACACTTTGTTTAATTTTAAAACTTTGAAATTTGTTAAAATTTGCCTAATAGCACAATATGGTCAGTTTTAAAAATGTTCCAAGTGTGCTTGAAAATAATTTATAATTTAAAGTTTTGGAGTATAATGACTATATATCTGCTTGTTGAATCAAATTTGCTGCTCATGTTATTTAAATTTTTTATATCCTTACTAATTTTTTTGGGTGGGTGTCTCCTGGTTCTGAAAGCAGTATCCTCTATCAGTGAATGACAGCAGTATGTTAAATCTCCTATTATGATAGTGAATTTCTCTATTTTTTCCTTGTAGCTCTGTTGCTCTATATAAGTTGAAGTTAAGTACATACAAATTTAAAACTTACTGGTAAATTGGACTTGTTGATATGAAGTGCCCTTGTTTATTTCTAGTAACACTTTTGCTTTCAAGTCTACTATATCTGTTATTATATAATTTCCTTTTGGTTTATATTTGCACAGTATATCTTTTCCAATTCTTCTACTTTCAACCTTTTTGTACCATTATGTTTTATTTTTTTAATAAATTCTTTAAAATTAAAGAAAAACAATCTTTTAACCTTATATTTATATAGGAATATATTAACAGAAGTGTTCCAAAATTGTATGAAATTCCTGAAATTCTAAGATGCCCTGATACAATGTTATCAGTCCTACTTTAACAATTTATGTCACAGAAATAAGCAGATCTGTTTGCTAATCCCATTATAATGATCTCTCATTAGGTCTTTAATAATAAACATTTTCAGGAGGGAGGGACAAACTGGGAGATTGGGATTCACATATACACATTACTATACAGAAAACATAACTAATAAGAACCTGCGGTATAGCACAGGGAACTCTACTCAATACTCTGTAATGGCCCATATGGGAAAAGAATCTTAAAAAAAAAAAAAAAAAGGTGGATATATGTATATATGTAACTGATTCACTTTGCTGTACACCTGAAATGAACCCATTCTGTAAATCAAGTATACTCCAATAAAAATTAAAAAAAAAGTATTGCTTGTCCTTAATTTCACACTTTATCTTATAATTCCTACATATGCTAATTAATGCCTTGTGACAACAATTTCAAGATACTTTGTTTTTTAAAGGTGATCATAACAGTTTAAAACAAATTTATTTAGTATGTCTAGCCTTATGGAGTGACAAATTGCTAATTATTTTTAAACTATTCTTAAAATATTTAAAAAAAAAAAGAAAAGAAAAAGCATGGGGCTTCCTTGGTGGCACAGTGGTTAAGAGTCTGCCTGCCAATACAGGGGACATGGGTTCGAGCCCTGGTCTGGGAGGATCCCACATGCCACGGAGCAACTGGGCCCGTGGCGCCACAACTACTGAGCCTGCGCTCTAGGGTCTGCAAGCCACAACTATAGAAGCCCGTGCACCCTAGAGCCCGTGCTCCACAACAAGAGAAGCCACCACAATGAGAAGCCCGCGCACTGCAACAAAGAGTGGCTCCCACTCACGGCAACTAGAGAAAGCCCGCGCGCAACAGACCCAACACAGCCAAAAAAAAAAAAAAAAACTTAAATGCCCTCTTGGCAAAAAGCAGTCATTACATATACCAACAACATTTTAACATATAGCCAATCATATTAAATTGACTCTTAGAAAGCTCCAGCTGACAGCCATCTTCTGAATCCAGGAAATATAGTCGCTGCACAGCAAGAATAAACCTATGTCCAGACTTCAGCATGCCAATGGAAGTGATTTATCATCACAAAAGACTGAGCTCTAAATCATCCAATGGAGAACAAAAGTAATGGAATTTTTTAAAAAGCACACTAAACATACACATCAAAAGGTTGACAACATCCTATACAGGTTATTATTATAACTAAATTATTAAACAACTATCTTGGATGACGGAGGATACTAGCTCAGAGGAACAAATACTCTGCGCTTTTGCTACACTCTACTTGCTATATTCTAATTAATCTAAAAAATGAATCTATTATTATCTCAATATAATCTATAAATCACCATTGCATGGCATCGTTAAACTCAGCAAAAGTTCCAACATGTATCAGTTTGAAATGCCATGCCATGTTGCAGGGTCAGCCATTCAGAAGACGGCTCAATTTCCCAAGCTTGGTATATCTTGAATCATCTGGAATTCCTTTTAGGTTACATAAACTTATAATAATGGAAAGGCCAGATCTAGAAAAAGATGACCGTGAAAATAAACATATTCAGAAACTGAGGAAAAAAGCAAAGTCTAAGGATTTTGGCTCATCATAGCAGAATGAGCAGACCTGCTTCAGAAAAAGACACTGGTTTTCCCAACAACCTTGAGGAGGAGAAAAAAAAGATTAACACAAAATAAATGCAGTTGTTTTTGACTAAGATACAATTTCTCTTTTCTTTCTTTTTTTTTTAAAGTTCTGGCAGTAGGAGAGTGTTTTGTTTTTATTAAGCACAAGAAAAGCTATGAACTAAAACTGACTTGGAATACAATTTTTTCATATAGCTTACAGTAAATGTTTAAAACGTATTTATGTGATAAAGCAAGTAGAGCAAAATGTTAATGGTAAAATTTTAGTGGTCGGGGTATATGGGTGATCAATGTATGATTTTTTAAAACTGTTCTGTACCTTTGAAATTTTCCATAATAAAATGAGGGCTAAAACTAAATCTACCTCTTAGAGTAACAGTGGTGATTAAATAAGATTATGTATACAAGCACATAGCAGTTGCCCAATAAATGTTAATCTACTTCCTCATCTCTTTTGAACAAAGTCACTTATCCAAAGAATGAGCTGCCACAGAACTCAAAAACTTCAGGTTCTAGCAATATATATGTTCAGAACTTGAAAAGTCTTCAACAATAAACATGAAGTTCTCTCAAAGGCATAGATGAACTCAGGAGAAAGAGGAATCCCCTAGGTGCCAGGAAAAGGAGGGAGGGAGGATTAAAAACCATGACACCAGAAGCAGAGGAAGGAAGAAGGGGGACTGTTCCATTAACCTAGGGCTTGGGGCTTAATGCCAGGCATAGGACACAAGGTCTTGACCCTTAGCAAGTATAAAACTGGAACTGAGATCACTACACAAGGCTGAAACTGCTTCCATACTTTAAATCAAAGAGATCATAACACTGAAAACTGATCACATGGAAGTATTTCCACACGTTTAGAGCAAAGAAAAATCTGATTGCTTATAAACAACTGTCATCTTCCTAGAGAAAATGTGAAGGAACATAACTGCTTGATATGACAAATAAAAGGCTGGCACATGAACTTGATCTGACTTGCCCAGATAACTTGGATACAACTTGCTAGTTGTCTTGCTAGCATTTTGTGCTCCCCTTTTCACAGTGGGAAGCTGTCACTAGGAGCGCATTACCCAGTCCCGTGTATCTAGGTGCTGCATGTGAAGAGTTCTCACCTGTGGAATGTGAACAAAAGAGTTGATCACCTCGAGGCCAGGGCTTTTAAGAACTTGTGCTTGGGGGACTTCCCTGCTGGTGCAGTGGTTAAGAATCCTCCTGCCAATGCAGGCAACACGGGTTCGAGCCCTGGTCCAGGAAGATCCCACATGCCGCGAAGCAGCTAAGCCCATGAGCCACAACTACTGAAGCCCACGTGCCTAGAGCCCGTGCTCCACTACAAGAGAAGCCACCGCAATGAGAAATGAAAAGCCCGAGCACCGCAGTGAAGAGTAGCCCCCGCTCGCCACAACTAGAGAAAGCTCACGTGCACCATCGAAGACCCAACACAGCCAAAAATAAAAAAAAAAAGTACTTGTGGTTGAATTTTATGGTATGTGAATTATATGGAAGGAAGGGTAATAAGGACCTAAAAAAAAAAAAAAAAGCAGCAGGCAGGGTTTCTAATTCTCTTGTCTGCCTGAAAGCGGAAGACTCTAAAGCCCTAGGAAATAGGACCACAAGCTGGGAGGAACCAGGGTCTCCCGATCACTAGATGGCTGGCAGTCTTCCACAACTTCTCTTGCGCTAAGCCACTGGTAGTTTTGGGTTTGGTATGGCAGTTAGTTTTGCCCTAAATAATACATTAAGGAAATCTTTTATCTTCTAAGTTCGTGAAAGGCTTGGCTCAACCCAGTTACAAACAAGCCGACCTTGGCACAAAATGAAATTATACCTGTGGAACTCTCATACTAAGATAGTTTAGTCAACATGAGCAATGGGAAAAAAAAGCTCTTTATCTTAATTTAAAAAAAAAAGTTAAACGGGTAACACATACATACACCTCAAATACTTTTTTAAAAAATCAAAAATATAGGGAATTCCCTGGTGGTCAGTGGTTAGGACTCGCCACTTCCACTGCCGTGGGCCTGGGTTCAATCCCTGGCTGGGGAACTATGATCCCACAAGCAGCACGGTGCAGCCAAAAAGAAAAAAAAATCAAAAATATTAAGAATAGAGTGGAAAGTTTCCCACCCATTTTTATCCTCCATTAGCCTTAATTTCTTCTGTACCCTTCTGGAGCATTCTAATGCAAATACAAGCAAATATTAATAAATATTATTGTTATTTTTCCCCTTTGATTGTAAAAAAGGTAGTATACTATACAAAGTGGTAACTTTACTTTCTTAATTTAGTCACAGATCTTGGAGCTCTTTCCATACCTGACATAAAGAGTTTCTTCTCCACAGTAATACAATAGTTCATTGCATTGATGCACAATAAATTTATTTAATCACTTCCTTATTGAAGGGTGTTAGGTTGCTTCCAATTGTTTGCTATTACCAAAAAAAAAAAAAAAAACAACTTCAATTAAATACCTCCTACACACTGATCATACTGTTATGTATAAATTTTCAGAAGTAGGATTGTTACCTCAAAAGATAGATATATACATTTGCAATTTTAATAAATAATGCTTAATCTCCTTTTCTAACAAATTCTTCTATTCATTTCCATTTGATAGGTCAGAAGTTAAACTTCAAGGGATAGTGATTTCTACTTCTGCTCACAAAGGATTAATCACCACAGAAACTGCCCCCGTAGTAATTAACAACTAGACAAAATATATGAAATAATTTTCAGTCACTGGACAACAGGCAGCATAAGCCTATGATCCCTGAGAGAAGTGAAACAATGTGAGCCTGACGATCACCCCATCTTACTGCCAGGAGGTGGTTTCTAGGCTGCAGCACAGGGAGGAGGAACCCAAACAGACTCTAGCGTACTTGCTGAGTAGAGGAGAGAAATCAAAGTTCAGGGGATCCAAGGCGGCCAGAATTTGCAAGACAGAGAGAGTAATGGAAAGGAGAGCTGTACAAAGAACACAGGAGATCTTCAGAGGAATCGCCCTGAGTCAAGTCCTATCCTATGTGTATGCAGTGGGAAACGAAACACTGAAAAGCAAATACGCCAAATAATTCTTGAAGCTCACAAGGCAGGGAGTAGTTCATTCCCACCAACCAGAAAGGAGAGACCTCACATAACTTGGGACATTGGGTAGAGTCCCAGAAGAGTCACATCTCAGCAGTAGAATCAAAGTAGACATAGACTAAAGGCTGCTCTGGACTTGCCCTAACAAAGTTTAAAAGCAAGCCTCAAAAGGATCAAACTGATCTCCATGTAACCTGTGTGCCAGACAAAATCTAACACTCTTTAAGGGAATTCGACCAAATTCAGCAAAGACGTAAAATGCACAATGACCAACACCCAATAAAAAAAATCACCACACGTGCAAAGAAGTAGGAATGTGACCACCAGAAGAAAAATTAATCAGTGGAAAAAGACCAAGAAATGACAGATGATGGAATTAGCAGATGAGGACCTTTTTAAAACAGCTATTACAAATGCATTCAAGGTTGTAAAGGAAAATATGAACATAACGAAGAGAGAAATGGAATATATATGTAAGATCCAAATCAAACTTCTACAGATGAAAAATAGAGTATCTAAAACAAAAGATATACTGGACAGATGGCACTAACAGCAGACTGGAAACCACAGAAGAAAAGACCTATGAACCTAAAAATACAGCAATAGTAATAATCCAAAATGAAACAGAGGGGAAAAAAAAAAACCCAACCCCACTGTTGGTGGGGAGAGGAGGGTGAAGAAAAGAGCCTCATGATTGTGAGACGATAGCAAGCAATTTAACCTGTGTAAGATTAGCGCCCAGGAGAGGAGAACAGAAAAATTAGTTTAAGAAATAGGGGCACACAGTATGTGTTCAAATATTTCTTGGCAGATTTAAATAAAAATGGGCTATAAAAATACATTTAAAAATATGAAAATATATCATTTATGTAAATGTGAAAATTTCAGAGAAGCAATGTGGTAACACGGAAAAACAGAGGCTCTAAATTTAAAAAGGCTTGAGTTGGCGTCTAAGCTCTGTTTCTTAATACTTACAAGACTTGGCCAAATCACAATCCATCTGATTCTTGTGGTTTTTCTGTCTGTAAAATACGGCTGATATCTGTCCTATCTACCACATACCATTATCAAGAACTGCAAATGAGATTTAAAGGGTTCCATAAACTAAATGTTAGCCAGCCAACTTAGAGTAACTAAATATTTAGGGAGAAGGTTGTTAGGTCAATACTCAAGTTTTAAAAAGCAAATATATTTGGTGAGTTCTTCCCTGACATTTATACCTGGTTCCACATTTCCCCTATTGTAAGAGAGGTAAGAAAAGTTTTTCAGAATACATTATTTTTTAAGAAACAAAACTCTCATGTCACCTTTTTTTAATGCCAAATAATCATCTTGCTTATTAATTAACCCCTACAGTGAGTGCTCAGTAAATATTTCACAAATGAATGAGTAAAAATATAAAACAATCTACAATGGTTCTCTTCTTTTGGTCCTAGGGGCAGATAAGCCAAATGAGAAGCTGGGGAAAAAATTTCAGGAAGACTCCCAAGGTGAAAGCCCTACACTACAATGACTAAATTTCTCCTGTCTCTAGAGTTTAAGATGATACAAAAGGAAACAATGATATTGCTACAGAAGCATATACTGCTTACTCAAAATCTGAGCAAGATGAACAACAGTCTGAACCATGTGAAACTGCTTTTTATAAATCAAATATGATCAAATATTAGTAATTCTTATGGTTCCGTCTGCTAGTAAAAACAAGCCAGAAAACAATGCTTAAAGGAGAACTGGTAGGGGGTAGGGGCAGCGGACTGTGCAAAGGGAAAGGTAATGACCAACAGTCTGGGGCAGAAACTTCTCAAATCACTGAATATAAAATCTTTGCCAACAAAATATTTACATAAAAACTCAACAGCTGTAACTGGCACTCTCTGGAAGCCAATACCATTAAACGACTTGGGGGAAAGGTAGTGATCAGTAGGATATCATGTAGGGAGCTAGTGGGAAGCAGAGCTGGAGAATGGAGAAGCAGCCCAAGACCATGGGCTAAAGAATGTGAATTTGTTTCCAAAAGAGGAAGGGAACCATACCAATCTCATCTGACTTCTGCTTTCACTGCTCTAATTTCTCCTGTTTCAGATGATACTTTCAAGTTGAAAATCAATATACAATCGTATAAATTCTTGAAACTTCTTATAATGATTTAAAAGAAAACCAACAACTCTACACACTAAAAGCTTTTATCTATACACACGTCAGTCAGGTACTAACCTAGCAAATCAGAGTTTAAATAAGAGATTGTGGATTTTTTTTTGCTACACCATGTGGCATGTGGGATCTTAGTTCGACCAGGGATTGAACCCATGCCCCCTGCATTGGGAGTGCGAAGTCTTAACCACTGGACCCCAGGGAAGTCCCGAGATTGTGGAATTTTGCCTATTTCAAAACTATTCAAAACTAACTCTACTACCTAATTACCTCAGAAAGAAGGCTTACATACTGAGAATATTTTGTGCTGTCCTTAATGTATGATTAATTTATATATTTATACCTCAATACAGACTGTTTCATAGGCCAGAAAATGTTCCCACCTTAGCAACATAAAAGTCCTTACATATTACTTTCCCTCTGAAAAGTTGCCAACTTTCAGGAAAGTTTAAGTGATTTTTATATTTATCTGGTTTTACAAAGGGCAAAAAGATAACAATCAATGCCTTCTGTTTCTCAGCTGATAAAAGTTACTTAGTCATTCCATTCTACAGAGGGAGGATGTTTTAAGCAACAGTCTTCAGAAATAGAAGAACTAATTTTTTCCCTCTTATATCAAAGAACAGAGATTTCCTTTGTCTGATAGGCAGTATATTCCAAATTTAGGCATCATTTAGGCCAAGAGAATGAAAGAACATTTGGTAGAACTGAATTCCTTTACCCAGAGAATTCAGTCCTTTGCACTCCACAACCTCAAAGTGTACACATTTTAAATCCTGGTAAAGACTCTATAAAAAGTTTTTTTTTAAATACTACCTTCATTATTTGTTTTTTAATAAATTTTTATTTATTTATTTATTTTTATTTTTGGCTGCCTTGGGTCTTTGTTGCTGCGCTCGGGCTTTTCTCTAGTTGCGGTGAGCGGGGGCTACTCTTCGTTGCAGTTCCCGGGCTTCTCATTGGGTGGCTTCTCTTGTTGCAGAGCACGGGCTCTAGGCACGCGGACTTCAGTAGTTGTGGCACTCGGGCTCAGTAGTTGTGGCTCGCAGGCTCTAGAGCGCAGGCTCAGTAGTTGTGGTGCGTGGGCTTAGTTGCTCCGCAACATGTGGGACCTTTCCGGACCAGGGCTCGAACCCGTGTCCCCTGCACTGGCACGCGGATTCTTAACCCCTGCGCCACCAGGGAAGTCCTATAAAAAGTTTTTGACCTTACTACTCTTCAAGTTCAACTACAGCTTTCTTGAAGAAGCCTTGGAAGGATTATAATAAAAGGTGTGGCACATTACAATTTACTTCAGATTTCTCTTAAGACAGTGAACATAAAGCCATATCTTGAAGGACGTCATCTGCAACAACAAAGGGCAGAAAGACCACTGATGGGCAACTGCAGTTTGACGGATGCTCTATATATTTAAATTTTTTTCATCCTCTTCATAACCCTGTGGGAGTGGTTTCATACCTCAGTTTTGCACGTAAGAAAAGTGAAGGCTGAAGAGATAAATCTGTCCAAGGTCACAGTAAGTGGTAAGTGAGCTAGGATCTGAATCCAGGACTGCAGTTCCAGAGCCCACTCTTTACCACTCACCACACTGCTCCTCCTATGATGAGCTCCACATGACTACAGGACCTTATCTCTGCTGATTATTTCATGTGCAACAAGTATGCGCAGTAGATGGCATTAATTAACAAATGGCAGACTTTGTGCATGATTAAAACTCTCCATTACATTCCCTTCTCCCTCCTTGAAGTTTTTGTTCACTTTATGGTGTTTATCACATTACGGAGCTGATATGGCCAGCAGAGGAACTTTGGAAATTCTGTTAAGTGACTTGCAGTCTGTCTTTCTATGTTAACTTAAATTACAAATGAAACCTTCCTAGACATCAGAGCATTTTCTTTAAACATGATTTTTTTCTTTCATTTTTTTTTTGGTAACTCTGCATTTGAATTGATTTATAACATACACACATTCTCCTGGTTAATTTCTCTCACATATCATTTCACTTCACTGTTTATCTTCCTTATGATTTTAACTATACATCACATTTGTTATTTTTTTTTTAAAGGAACACAAAAATGTTTTAAGAGTTTGTTCTTTGTTCTGTTTTACAAGGATACAGATCGAGGAATTCAACCAAGTACCCATTTTCACTATGACTCCCCCTGTATAGAGTTATAATGTTATTCAAGGCTTCAATAGGAGAATTTATAGGTACTGTAAACACCATGCAGTCGATCTAACATAATATTCTAATTTCAGTAAAATTATTAAAACTGAATAAAAATAAATGTCTGTTTCTCTTAATTCATTGTTTTTAGATTCCAGTCCACACTCTTGTTCCTCCACACTCTATTTTAATGCAGATACAAGGGTTAGTACTGGCACAGTTCTGAGGGCCATCACTTGACATTCTTTCTTAAGTTTTAAATATATCTAACTCAATCAAATAAAGATGAGTCACTTACTGGCTTCCAGTTTTATGAGTTCAGCTCCTCTTAATCTGAAGGAGCTACTGTACCCCTTTACAACTCATAAAGTCGGCATGAGGAAAATGACATCCATCTATTAACCAGGCATTTTAAGGTGGCTAAATTAAGAATTTCATGATATGAACATCAATTTAAGACTGAAAAGCAGTGAAGAGTTTTTTTCTGATTCTCCCAACCATTTCCTCTACCATATGTGCATAGCATTTAATTTCTCCTTCTCTTATGGTACTTACTACTTTATAACTTGTATTATAGTTTTAATAAAGATACCTTTTTCTTCTTCCAGATCAGTGCTGTCCAACAGAAATATAATGGAAGCCACATATATTATTTTATGTCTTCTAGTAGTCACATTAAAAAATAAAAAGTAAAACTGGCTTTAATAATGTTTTTAACCCAATATATCCAAAATATTATCCTTCAAACATGTAATCAATATAAAAACTGAGACGGGAATTCCATGGCAGTACAGTGGTTGGGACTCTGTGCTTTCACTGTTGAGGTCCCGGTTTCGATTGCTGGTGGGGGAACTAGGATCCTGCAAGCTGTGCAGCGCACCCCTACCCCCCCCCCAAAAATTGAGATAGTTTACTTTCCTGTGTGTTCTAAGTCTTTAAAATCAAGTGTGCATTTCACACTTACAGCACATCTCAACTCAGACTACTCATATTTCAACTGCTCAGTAGCAACATATATAGCTGGTGACTACCACAGGCACAGGGGGAGGGGGAAAGAGTCATTTTACAGTTGGACAGACTTGCTTTCAAATATCAATTCCACTACTTACTGGCCCTGAGGGAGTTCCCTCATTTAAAAAATAGTAATAATTAAAATAATACTAATGATATATCTCTCATAGGATTAAATGAGATATAACACCTAGAGAACATCTGGTCCCTTAGGGCAGGACACACAAAAAGCCCTCGATAAATGCTAGCTATAATCAATATTTGTAACCTTTAACACTAAGCACAGTGTCTTGTACACAGTATTTATTCAATAAATGTTTGCTGAAGGAAGAAAAATTAATTTGCATGACATCCTACAAGCCATTTTAACTGCTTCTTTTTAAAATACTACATACATTTCTCATATAAGCAGGAGAAGTTTTTTGGGAGGATTGTTGCTGACGAAATTTGTTTTGAATACATTAGGAGAAACGTATCATCTTATCTCTTGGACTGATCGAGTATTTTATTTTCTTCCAAAGAGCAATGAAATTATTCAGCAACTATATACTGTAAAGCAGTCTTATCAAGAGGCTTCTTAAAAAGTTCCTTCCATAAGTGACAGTGCTATTTTACAGGTAACTCACTTATCTGGGGGAATATTTTTATCTCGGGGATAAAAACACATCCCATTTCTGGGCTTTAGTTGGAGAACAAGACAGTGGCATATGCAAGACCCTTTATAATCTGGACTCTGAAAAAATTCTCAAACTCTCTACTTCAGTACAGTCAGTACAGCCCCCTTAATTTCTCAAAGCATCTTCCCTTTTCACTTGTGCTTATGATTCCCTTGCAATGTTTTGTATTTCTACAGATGACAGAATCACAAAGTACCAGAGCTGGAAGGATCTTAAGCGATAATCCAGTCTTAGAATTTTCCAAAGCATGTACCATAGGTGATAAGCAAGATGATTTCTGGTGGTATGTGTTAGTACTGCCTACTTTAATGGTAACATATTTTGTTTAACATAACAAAGAAAAATACAACTAGTACATCAAACTCAAGGACTCATGTGTATCTTCACTTACAACAGGGCTAAACTGTCCCTACTTAAGGGTAAAAAAAAGTGATAAGATTTTTAAGCCAAGAGTAGCAGAGCGGAGTTCCATCCAAGTCTAAATCCTAATTTTGTGCTCTTTTCATTGCCCTAAAGAATTTACTTGTCTGTGTGACACCAAGTGATGAACACTCTCTTATATAACTGTTTCTTGATCACAATCCCATTTATCAAACCAACTGTAAGCAATGGTAGTGTCTTAAAGTACTAGTGTTCTTCCACAATGATAAGTGCATAATAGGGGATCAATAATGCCTTGAGGGGCTTCCCCGGTGGTGCAGTGGTTGAGAGTCCGCCTGCGGATGCAGGGGACACGGGTTCGTGCCCCGGTCCGGGAAGATCCCACATGCCGCAAGGCGGCTGGGCTCGTGAGCCATGGCCGCTGAGCCTGCGTGTCTGGAGCCTGTGCTCCGCAACGGGAGAGGCCACAGCAGTGAGAGGCCCGCGTACCGCAAAAAATAAAAAATAAAAAATAAAATAATGCCTTGATTATGTGGTTAGACTGCTTCTAACCACTGAGAGTCAGCATAGGAGGAAATTCCATATTGGCTCAAACAAAACAATCATAATGTATCCTAAAGCCAAACGATGTTTGGATTAACTGCTGTTTGCATTATCCATTTCACTATTTCACCCGTGAATGAATAAGGAACCAGGAGATGTCACATATATAAATCCTAGAAACTATAAAATACATACATACAGAGAATATATACAGGAAACAACTCATAAAGGTTAAATAATAGGAATCTTAGAAATTGTAAATTGTACTATTTCCCAAGCCTCTCATTTAACACGTGAGGAAACTGAGACTCGAGTGGTAAACTGACTTGCTCACAGTCATAGAATTAGTTAATGGCAGTGCCAGCTCTAGTCCTAGTTTACTCTTTGTGGTGTTCCATCGATTCAATACAAATAGTAGGGGAATATATCTAAATTCTTCCATTATACCAGTACAAATTCTGCTTAAGGTGAAATGGGATCTGAAAATCTTTTCATGAAGCAGAAACTCTACTTGTAATGGACTCAGACTAGTAATTAAATTAGCTTTGTCTAATAATGCCAGTCTGTCCACCTGAGAAATCGAAAATACTCCAATGCAAAGATGCTGCTCCTACCCAGTTGTTCTTGGTAGTGAAGAAAAGAAGATTCTAATTCCAGGTGACTCTTCTCCCTTTGTGTGCACTTATGAACCCCTGGTGTTCTCAACAGCCACATACTAATTTCCCTAGCTGCAACCATCCATGGCAGATTAGAAAGAATACAATCTTTGAAGTCAAAGAGAACTTGCTGAATACCACCCCTACAACTTAGGATATAACACTGGACAAATTACTTCATCTCTCTGAGCCTGTTTCGCAACTAAGATAATAACACTATTCACCTCACAGGATAAATGAGATAATACGGACATTATGGCATACTATCTTAGGATATGTACAGTTAAGAGAAAGGCTAAGAATAGAATAAGAAAATGTTCACCTATGAGTTTGAAAGTAAGTTTACAGTTTGTAATGTTGAAATATTAATTCCTGTTCAATATGTAAAATAGGCCATCTACAATAAATATTTACAAAGCATTCACTCTGTGCATAGTTTAGAGACAGTGGTCACAAATTTATAACCTGAAACTGATATATCAAGACAAAGTACCAAGAAGTATCAGAAAAAATACTCACAATGCTTTCAAATACTAAAAAATAACAATTAGATTCTGGTTTTTTTTTTTAAGTCCTTATCAGAGACTCACATTGAAGTATTTATAACAGAAATGACAATGTTTGGAACTTGCTTTAAAATATCCATTCTCCTAACCCCTGTGATTAAAAAAAAAAAGTGAGGATAGCTGAAGCTGTGTGATGCGTATGTGGGGAGTCATCATACCATTCTATTTGTGTTTATGTTTGAAATTTTCCATATTAGAAAGTTTTTTGTTTCTTTTTTTAAATCAAACAAAAAAAAACAACCTAAGAAAAACTATGCACATCACTAATAAACTTCTAAAGAACCAACATCTCCATCTGCAACTTCTAAACACAAGATACTATTGGTCAGGACTTCCCTGGTGGCACAGTGGTTAAGAATCTGCCTGCCAATGCAGGGGACACAGGTTTGAGCCCTGGTCCAGGAAGATCCCACATGCCGCGGAGCAACTAAGCCCGTGCGCCACAACTACTGAGCATGTGCGCCACAACTACTGAAGACCGTGCGCCTAAAGCCCGTGCTCTGCAACAACATAAGCCACCACAATGAGATGTCCGTGCAATGCAACGAAGAGTAGCTCCCGCTCGCCGCAACTAGAGAAAGCCCACACGAAGCAACGAACACCCAACACAGCCAAAAATAAATAAATAAATCTATTTAAAAAAAAAAGAAAAAGATACTGTTGGTCATTTCAGCCAAAAATATGTAAACTATTTTAAAATTACTCTCAACATAAAGCATGTCTTATCTCTTTATCAAATACTAGACAGTAATACTTTTGGTATTACTTCTCCACCTGGTAGAACAGCCCAGGATGTATTTTTCCTTTTTACCCTTATACCTTCTAGTTATATATTCTTATGACTAGAACTACTACTAACTACATATACATACACACACACGTAACCAAGACTACTATCCATCATTACTGCTAATATACCCACTATGTAACAGGGGACCCGCTGGGTATACTTGACCTTTTAAAAAGTATGACTCAGCTGACAGGGTTAAAAAAAGAATCCCCCACAACATATAACCTTAAAATAGTGGCCAAAAGGAGAAAAAGCTGTGAACTAATCTTAGTCTATGTGCAGTTTCAATACAGTTCACACATAAAATTTTAATTTGGTGGTATATGATGCATTAGACAAACAGAAAGTATCCACTGAAATTATTTAAAGGTAAGTATAAATACCTTCATATAGATTCTCTAAGTGAATTAGTACATAACTTTGAACACTAAAGAGAACCTTAAAATATCTGAACTTAAGACTTAACCTACTCACGTTGTTTCAAAATAAAAATGTGGTTTACTATACTACCATTTAAATACTCACATGCTTTGTCTTTTCATAATTCTAATAGCAAGAACACAGAGAACAATCTTCCCCAAATATGTATCCAAAGGGATAAAGAAGCACAAATGTCTACTTTCCTATCAAACTGTCCTACTTACCAAAAAGCACATACAAAACATATTCCACACTTTCACTTCAAATGTGCCTAGCTAGTTTACTTTTTTAATCGTTATGCTCTTTCAAACACATAATTGAGATTTAACTAATTCTCTGAGTGGAATAAAATTTCTTTTTGCTGTCTTTAAAGGAAAAAAAGAAGTAGTTTAAAAATAGCTCCACCTCCTAAAGAATATACACAGCTGTTCATGATACTATTCTTTCAATTTTTATGTATATAAAATTGGAGGAAAATTAATTAAATTGGAAATTTGGAAACCCCTGCCCCCCCCCCAAACTTCCTCTTCCAATTTACATACACCTTTTCTTTCTCTAGAGCATAAAACGGGCTCCATTAGCTTACTCACCTTCAATCAGTCAACACTATTCACTGAGTCTCAGCACTGAATTAGGTACTCTGAAAAGTTACAAAGGAAATACAGGACAACTACCTTCAAAGAGTTTAAATCCCTATAAAGGAAGAAAAATGTAGTTACCAAAAGAATACCCGTGCTGAGAATCTTACAGTCAAAGGTGGAGCAGGGACTACATTTTCAGGCCAGGATCTTTACACTAACTAATGCAAGAAAGATAGTACCTACCAAATTAAAAAGACTCCAAAAGTGGTCAAAGCTAAGTTATTTACAGATTATATATGCTGCTACACACTTCTACATGCATGACAAAGGAAGACTGCTCCTGTGAGTGACTGTTTCCAAATGTCCCTAATGCACGTAAGGAGACATGTATTCCTTAAATGGGCCACTTTTTGCCACTTTCCCTAATAACATCCTGTTTCTACCACAAACTGCTTAACCAAATGTTTGGCCTTCAATATTAGGATCCTAGTTTGAGAGAACAGCATCTATTATATATCCTCGAAGGCCAAATAGAAAATTTCAGGAAGCTTGACAGAATTAAGAATCATAGCTGTTACCGACTAGAGGAGTAGTTGCAGAATAAAGAATAACAAGGGATTATCTTCCTAGTTTTCAAACTGTAGATAAGTAATCTAAGGCCCCACATTTCTGGTGGCTCTAGAAATTTCCCTTCTCGCTGTCTCCTGAGCATGTATATCTTTTCCTCCTGTGAATTACTCTGCGTGGAATACCAGAGCAAATATCACAGGGGGATGAGGGGGAAAAAACCTGCCAAGACTAGCATTTTTCAACAAGCCAGTGGTTTTCCTATGACCATGAACACCTTAGAAAATTCTCTTAACAACTTCCCAAATAAAATTGTATCCAGCGGTGGCTTTATTCTACCTGTCAACCTTTGGGCCTAATTCTATACACCTAAACCTTACAAAAAAAGTATCCCTACCAGATTTGCTCCCAAACTTTGGTAACTGTCAAAAATGCACTTACGTCTGCAGCATTAAATCCAGAGAAGAAATTCTCTGTTACTTAACTGAATCACATCAAACAACATCAAACCTAGACTGCATTAAAAGGTACTGTTAAAATCATATTCAGACGTCAGAAAGGCAAAGACCCCACAATCCATCTTCAAATACTGCCCCAACTTTTCAAGTTCTGGGACTCTAAATCACTTGGAGTAACAGCTTACCCTTGAGATTCATTACAAATTGACCAAAAGAAATGAAGAAGAAAAAGAAGGAAAAAAAAAAAGCATATATTACTTTCAGCAGCTGGTAAATAATAGGAATTTTTGAATTACAAAAGAATAGGGTAAAGACAGTAAATTCGGTTGCTGTCTACAATACATATCAGAATAGAACCAGTTACCTAAACAAACATTATCTACTGCCAATAAACAGCAGGGCATTCTTTAACAGCTGAAGTACGCCAACCATTTTTCATGTTTAAAAGGGTTGCTACAAATTATCCAAGTCGAAACGGATGGCAAAATCCTAAACAGGTTTTCACCGAGGAGCCACCGCGCTTACAGCATCACACAAAAGACCGGAGCAAATATAAACACGCTCTGGGCCTTCGCCGACTGCAGCCGGGAGCTAGGGTCTGCCTCCCAGACCCCCGCACCCAGAGGTAATGAAAGGTGGGGGTGGGGTCCCCTTCTTGGAATGCGCCGGGGAGCGAGGGGCAGAGAGGGAAGGAGCGAGCGCAGCTCCGAGGAAGAGAGAGAAGCAGCAGACCGTCGTCAGCGGCTTCCAAGGCCGGCGACACCCTCGGGCCCGCAGCAGGCCTGGACCTCCCGGCCCCGTCCTGCCTCCTCACCTCCCTCACGTCCTGCAAGCACTCCAGCACCGCCAGGTTGTTGCTCCAGGTATGCTTGGGACACACACGGGTCACGTCCTCCCTGCAGGACTCTTCCTCCGCCAGCTTCCAGCCCCCGCCAGCCCCGCCAGGCCCTGATCCGCCCCGCCGGGCCGGAGACCCACCCGCCGGGAAAGGCGGCTGCGGCTGCTGAGGCGGTTGTTGCTGCTGCTGCTGCTGCTGCTGCTGCTGCAACTGAGATGACTGAGGCAGCTGGAGCTGACCCCCTAGAGCGCCGCCTCCAGGTTGCCCTCCGAGGGGCAGAAGGTTGGCCCCCGGGCCCTGGCCTGGGCTGTGGCCTCCCTGGCCCTGGAGTTTGTCGGCCCCGGCCGCCGCGAGCAGCAGTAGCTGCAGCGCCGCCGACAAGCGGAACATCCTCCGTACACGTCCACACGCCGCCATCTTGAGTCCGCGGCGAGCTCGACGCACCCGCCGGCGCAGCGTATTTAAATGAGGGGGCGGGGAGTCGGGCGGGGCCCGGCGGGGTCCATCCGATCCCTTCTCCTGCCGGCGCAGACCCGCCAGCTGGGAGCAAAGCCCGGGAGTGGCCGAGCTCCGAATGGCACACGCCCCGGACCTCGGCGGGCGGGAAAGCTGCGCTCTTTGCCGGGGGCGTTCCTGGTGCTCCTTAAGATACCTGGGTAGGGCAGCTTTGCCTAATTCCCTTGGTTGTCGTCACAGAAAAATAAAAAAAGATTGGGATTGCCACAACCAAGATGGCCGGTAGAGTATGTCATCCGTTCAATGACTTGAAAAAAAAACTTTATGTGTAGAGGTGAACTTTACACGATCAGGTGTATTCCGGCATCTAAGAACCTCTTCTTGCATTTCTCCTTGCTTCCTTCCACCAGCCCCAAAAGCCTCTCTTACCCAGAAAAGGAGGCAGCATTGAATCAGGGTTAGGAGCACTGGTTCCAGAATAAGAAAAGAGCCTGTTATATTCCTTGCTCTTCGGCAGACTAGGCAAGTCCTTTAACTTCTCTGACCCTCATTTTTCTTGTCTGAGAAAGAAAAGGAGGAGCTCTAATGTATAATTGTGAAGTTAAGAAATAATAAAGTGCCTGGCCCACAATAGGGAATTCAAAAAGTTATAGCCAGTATTATGAATAAACTGGGAAGCCCTTTGCATGTGAGCCAGATTTTAAGCCAGAATTTAAACTCATGTTCAAGGAGGGAAAGAAAATAACAAAACATGTCTTTGAGGCCTCAGGTTAAGTCTGTGCCTCATAACTGTCTTGCTGACCTGCATGCAGCATCTTCAGCAAGCACTATAGGCAGGGATGGTTGTTTCACTTAACACCAGTGTCCCCTCCTTTTCCATAGGAGAGATGTTATCTTCCTAAAGCATCTTCGCATCTATTGTGTCATCTGAGCCATGCATCAGGCCTGAGTTGGGTTCTCACTCACCTGAAGAATGGCAGAGATGGTAACAGTTCTGCACAGCAGGGTTAAATGTCCTGCCCAGGATGAACTTTGCCAGCCTGGGACCAGAACCCCTGGCCTCTCAGTTGGCGTGGTGCACTTTTATCCCACTCTGCCAGTATACCATGTTGGGGAGTGAGGGCAGCTTGGGACATGTGATCCCCACTGGTCATCCGTGTTCAAAAATGCAGCTTCTGCTGTCCTGACCCACAAATGGGCAGTGAAGACCAGACATAGCTAGAACCTGAGAGGTCGGGTGGGGGCTCATGAGCCTCATAAGGAACCCCTGAGACTGAGAATATTTTAGGGGTACAAACTGCCCACTGTGGCTGACACAGGCCTCTATCTCTAGGAATGAGGACATGTTGACATCTCTACCAAAACTCACTCCTGCTACTGCCATAATGTGGTGCTAAGGCTGCTGCCAACCTTGAGCATTGACCAAGACAGCCCAGGGTAGAACAGATAAATGTACATGTTCCTTAACAGATATGTGGCATAGGTAAATCTCAGACCTGAAGTTCTTGAAAAGTCACTTAGGGTCATTAATTTTTTTAATTGTTTAATTAATTAATTTTTTTTGGCCATGCCATGTAGCTTGTGTGATCTTGGTTCTCCGACTAGGGATTGAACCCAGGCCCTCGGCAGTGAAAGCACAGAGTCCTAACCACTGGATAAGGGTCATTAATTTTCAATGATGGGTCTCTATGTGTGCAGACAACAAGTGGGAGTTTATTTTTTAAGCCAGTTTAAGGCCAGAAATTGACAATCCGCTAAGAGAAGCCAGCAGTTACCCATCTCACAGCCTGCAGTGAGGAAACCCTAGACCCGGCCACAGACTGCCTCTGGAGATAGGGACGAGTATATGTGCCTGTCTTGAAATCACAGTGACCAACAAGCAAGAAACTGAGAGAAATCTGGGAACCTGGCCAGCTCAGGCTGTGTCAGGGAAGTCAGACTTTACAGAAAGCACAAACCCACAGGCCAGTGAGAAGAGGGTTGACCTGACCTGGGTCGCCTGGACTCAGTGACTTTTCAATAAAAACAGAGTGTCTCTATCACAAACTAGGAATTCATTTTACCCTTTACTGTACCCTTTGTTTCTTGATCCTCACTTCCGTAACTCATCCAATAGATATGTGTTGAGCATTTTTTTTTAATATGTCACACATTGCTCAAGAACTGGCTTATATGAGAGATAAACAATAAGATAGTGAATAAAGAGCAACATAATTTCAGATAGTATAAGTACTATGAAGAAAATAAAAGACAGGGACTTCGCTGGTGGTCCAGTGGCTAAGACTCTGCACTCCCAATGCAGAGGGCCCGGGTTCGATCCCTGGTTAGGGATCTAGATCCCACATGCCACAACTAAGAGTCTGCATGCTGCAACTAAAGATCTCACATGCTGCAACGAAGATCCCATATGCCACAACTAAGACCCGGCACAGCCAAATAAATAAATAAATATTTTTTAAAATAAATAAAGAAAGAAAAGATAAATGGGATGACTGGGGTGGGGAGGAGATTTTATATAAAGGCAGCTAGTGATCATTGAGTTAAGAGTGAATTGGCATAAATTTGTAAAAAAAAAAAAAAAGGGAGGGGCAGATCTAAAGATACTTAGTCTGTTCAGACTTCTGTAACAAAATAGCACACACTGGGTGGCTTATAAACAACAGAAACTTATTTCTCACAGTTCTGGAGGCTAGAAGTCCAAGATTAGGGTGGTAGCATGGTCAGGTTTTGGCAAAGGCCCTCTTATGGGTTGCAGACAGCCAACTTCTAACTGTGTCCTCACAGGGCGGAAGGAGCTGGGAGCTTTGTGGGATCTCTTTTATAAGAACACTAATCTCATTCATGAGGGTTCTACTCTCATGATCTAAGCACCTCCAAAGGCCCCATCTCCTAATACCATCACAGTGGGCATTAGGATTTTAACATATGAATTTAGGGGGGACAAAAACATTTAGACCATAACAAAAGAGTTCCAAAAGCAAAGGTTAATGACAAGTGCAAGTTCAAGACAAGGGAATAAGCATTCAGAATGAAGGCCTATGTGGCTGCATTGAAATGAGGAAAGAGGGGACTAGAAGAAGGAGTCAGAGAACCCATCAAGGGCCAGATCATATAAGGCCCTGCAGGCCCTATATATACATGAAACTGGGGAGGATTCTGATCCCAAATACGAGTACAAATACAAATTTGTATTTACGCTGAAATAAAACCATAAAAACTAGATAAAATATATAAAATATCTTTTGAGGGGTTAGAAAGTACTAATACAGTGAGGAAATGGGGGGCTACAATCTTTGAGAAAAGAGAAGTACACAGGGAAGCTCCAGCCCAGATTTTTTTCTGAGGGGACTGTCCAAATTGTGGCCCAGAAGAATTGAGCCCTTGCAGAAAGCAGTAATCTTATTGGGCTGAAAATATACAGGTAGGAGTTCAGAATCCTCTAAGTGGCCGGGACTTAAGGGTCAAAATACTGGAGAGAAGGAAACCACCGAGAAAAAGCGAAAAATCTGTGAACAAATTTCTCTCAAGTGGCTGACTGACCCCTAAGCTGTGCATGCACAGAGTCAGACTCCAACAAATCCTGAAGAAAACAATAGCTGAGAGAGCAATAAATTGAGAGAGATTTCAGCTTGGAGCTTGGACCCTGCTGAGGTGTTGAGGCCTTGGTAAACACCCCTGGCTTTTTACTGAGGCCTCAGAAGTGTTACACCCTAGGAACAAAGGCCATATTGCAGGAGGAAGGACAACACCCCAGGGGTAAGGACCTTGCCCTAGAAGAAAAGACAAAACTACAATGGGCCAACCCTAATAAAGCTTAAAACATGCCTCAGTGGGGACAAGGTGAGCCTCCAGTACTCTGTCTATAAGAAGAAAAATTAACCTTTTTGGAGAAAGATTAATACCATCCAGAGCTTCTATAATTTTTAATCTGCATGGTCCAGCTTTGAATCAAACATTATGAGGCATGCTAAAAACAAAACAAAGCTGAACTAAGCTAAACTAAATAACCGAAAACAAAAAGTCAGCAAAAACTCCATATGATTCAGATATTGGACTCATCAGGTGGGGACTTTAAAATAACTGTGACTAGTATGCTATAGAAAATAAAAGATAGATAAAATAGGTGAAAATAGAGAATTTCAACAGAAAATTGGATTCTATACAAATAATCAAATGGACATTCTAGAACGGAACTAAAATTCATTAGATAACATAAACAGCAGTCTGGATATCTTAGTCTGTGTGGGTTGCTTTAACAGAATACTATAGGGAATTCCCTGGCGGTCCAGTGGTTAGGACTCCATGCTTCCACTGCAGGGGGCACGGTTTCAATCCCTGGTTGGGGAACTAAGATCCCGCAAGCCAGGTGGTACGGCCAAAAAAAAAATTAAAAAAACTAAAAAAAAAAACCCAAAACAGAATACCATAGATGGAATAGCTTATAAACAATGGAAATTTATTTCTCATAGTTCTAGAGGCTGGGAAGGCCAAGATCAAGGTGCTGGCAGATTCAGTGTCCAGTGAGAGCCCACGTCCTGGTTCATAGACAGCCTTGGCATGTCATTGTAAAACTGGTGACAATCAAAGAGAGAAAGAGAAAATCTTAAAAGCAGACAAAGATGCATTATCTTCAAAGGACCAATAACAGGCATATCTGATTTTTCATTAAGAAACTATGAAAACCAGAAAACAGTAGAATGACATAATTTAAATACCAAAAGAAAAAAAAATGTTGCTAACCTAGAATTCTACACCCAGGGAAATTGTACTTCAAAAATGAAGTACTAGGAAAAAAAAAAAAAAAAATGAAGTACTAGGGACTTCCCTGGTGGTCCAGTGGTTAAAGACTCTGTGCTTCCACTGCAGGGGGCACAGGTTCCATCCCTGGTTGGGGAACTAAGATCCCACATGCTGCGCGGCACGGCCAAAAAAGAAAAAAAAAGTAATGAAGTACTGATACACGCTACAACATGGATGAACCTTGAAAACATAATACTAAGTGAAAGAAACCAGAGACAAAAAGCCACCAGTTGTAGGATTACATTCATACGAAATATCCAGAAAAGGCAAATCCATAGAGACAGAAGTAGATTAATGGTTTCCAGGAGATGGGAGGAGGGAAGAACTGAGAAGTATGGGATTTCTTTGGGAATGATGGAAATATTCTGGAATCAGATAATGGTGATGAATCAGATAATCACAATCAAAACATTGTGATTATACTAAAAACCACTGAACTGTGCACTTAAAATTGTTAAAATAGTGGAGTTTATGTTACATGAATTTGATCTCAATAAGTTTTGTGTTTTTTGGTTTTTTTTTTTTGCGGTACACGGGCCTCTCACTGTTGCGGAGCACAGGCTCCGGATGCACAGGCTCAGCGGTCATGGCTCACGGGCCCAGCCGCTCCGCGGCATGTGGGATCTTCCCGAACTGGGGCACGAACCCATGTCCCCTGCATCGGCAGGCGGACTCTCAACCACTGCGCCACCAGGGAAGCCCTTCAATAAGTTTTAAGAAATGTAATTAGATCCATTCAAAAAAGGTGAAATAAAGACATTTGCAGGGACTTCTCTGGTGGCGCAGTGGTTAAGAATCCGCCTTCCAGTGCAGGGGCATGGGTTCAAGCTCTGGTCTGGGAAGATTCCACATGCCGCGGAGCAACTAAGCCTGTGTGCCACAACTACTGAGCCTGTGCTCTACAGCCCGCGAGCCACAACTACTGAGCCCGCATGCCACAACTACTGAAGCCCGCGTGCCTAGAGCCTGTGCTCTGCGACAAGAGAAGGCACTGCCATGAGAAGCCTGAACACTGCGGCGAAGAGTAGCCCCCGCTCACCACAACTAGAGAAAGCCCGCGTGCAGCAACGAAGACCCAATGCAGCCAAAGATAAATAAACAAATAAATTTAAATAAATAAATTAAATAGTTAAAAAAGGCATTTGCAGACAAACTAAAGCTGAGAGGGTGAGGTAATTCATTGCTAGATGGTCTGCACTACTCTAGGCTGAAGGAAAATGATCCCAGATGGAAGCATAGGACTGCAGGAAGGAATAAAGAGCACTGAAAGGGTAAATATGTGGACAATTAATATTGTTTCAAATAACGATAATGAGAGATTTTTAACATATGTGACAGTGAAATATATGACTCCCATAGCATATAAAGAAGGATGCAGATTGTAACTGCTAGGCCCTGGAGTCTAGGATAAACACTGAAAGAATACTACAAGAATGTGTAAGTGTAAAGCATTTGATTAATCCAAAAGAAGGCAAAAAGGTGGGAATAAAGTAACAAAGAACACGTAGGATAAACAGAAAACAACTGCACTAGGTTTAAGTCTACTTACATCTAAGTGCATGGGGAAGCTGTTGCAGAGGTATCAGCCGGGGTGTGGTTTAATCGCCAAGCAAGAGCTAATAGAGTCTTTAACCACCACACAAGTACCCTCAGTGCTCAGCATGATGTTGGGCACATAGAGGGCAATCAATGAAGGCTTACTGAGCTGGCCAAGCTTCTCCTCCCACCGCTGAGTGGCTGAAGTGACTTCCCTGAAGCCCTCTAATTGTTCTTCTCATTGTTTGGGCAAGCAAGGTAAAAAGAAGTGATGGGGCAGAGGACTTTCCTCCCTTGACTTCTTACCATCTTCCCCATTTGAGGACTATGGCAGCTTCCAAAATACAGGAATGCTTTCCCAAACTTGACTGTGCAGCTGAATCACCTGGAGCAATTTTCAAATGTTTCTGATTATGGAATCCAGGAATATGCTTTCCTGACAACTAAGGCAGCACTGGTCCCTGCCAGTCCTCGGCAACTATTGCTCTAGTGCAGGACTGCATCAGTGGTCTCTTTCCTCAAGCGCCTCCTGACCTTTGCCATATCCAAAATTTCAAGATCATGTAGATGTGACATTGACCCATGAAGTTCTAACACTTTCTTCCTAAAATTTTTGTTTTCTTCTCCTTTCATGCTCAGCTCAGAAGTCTCAATATTTCTGAAGCCTTCCTAGGAAAATTAACCCCTTTTCAACATGCCAATTTTAGATTTATTCATTTATAATTCAGCAGTTCTTTTCTGAGCACCTCCTATGTACTTCCTGCCTTGGGGATAGCATGTAGTTAGAAGAACCAGCCTGGACTGTCTGGGTTTATCTAATCCACCATTTGCCTCCTGGTGGGTTATTCTGGGTTCTGTGAGAAGCAATCTCCAGACAGGATTCGCTGTGGAAGAAACTTATTAGGATTAAAGCCTCACAGGAATAGGCCTGCTTTAGCATCTCTTGCCATGCTCAGTCACTGGCTGGAAGAACCCTTGGGGAGTGTGGCCTCAGAGTGAACCCAGCGATGGATTTCAGAACACAGCAGCTGGCCAATTACATACAGTCCCCACAATTGGACATATGAGAGGCAAATTTTCATGACCATCATATTCCATCCCTTGTGCCCCACAGATTTATTTCTCTACACAAATTTGATGAACAGCTACTCTATAGTTTCCATGGATCTCTTTTTCAGAGGGAAAAACTCAGAAGACGGAGGTTAGTGAGATAAACTAATGTCCATCATTGCTGGTGATCTCAGGGCTGCAAGTGGTACTCATCCTCTTTTTCCTCCATTCTGAATTTCCTTTACCCTCAGCTAGCACCTCAGAAGTCTTGGTGGCTTACCTGGTGATGTGACCCAAGCCTTCATTTCAGGTGTGGTGTTGGTAGTGGGCATAATAACCTTTTCATCCTGGTGTGGTATTGTTGCATGTCTGTCCACAGTTAGAGAGAGGCAACGGAGCACCAGAAGGCATCCAAGTGGACCACTTGGATATTTCTCTTTGCTCCCATTATGTACAAGCAGCCCTACTTGCTCCTGTTGATCAGGGTGTTACCACTGCCAATATGGTGATTCCTCTTCTCACCTATTGGTCCCTGGGCACAAGGTCCCAAAGTGCTCTGGTAGCAGCCATAATTTATAGTTCGGTGGGACCCTTGCTGTGTCCTCTGGCAAAGTGCACCCCTGTAGGAACCCAGGACCTTCAATGATGTGGAGCCCAGGTTGCTGGGATGGGAAGTACAAAATCACCCAGGTCATTGGGAGTGACAGTAAATGAAGCCACTCCTGTTTCCTCATGTTGGTTCCTGGACCCATGTATGCTGCCTACTGGGGAAACAGCACCAATAGAGGTCTCTTAACATTGCATCCTGAAGAATGACACCCTATTCTCTCAGAGTGTTGCTTCTTAGCTAGTGCTTCAGCTATGTCTTTAGAAGGTCATTATCAGTAGGCTATTAGCTGGCTGTTTCTGGATGGGATAGTGTATGACAAGACCAACAGATCCCATGGTCATGGATCCACTTCTGCAATCCCTTCACTGTACAGTGGGTCCCCTGGGTCAGATGCTATGTTGTGTAGCAATCTGTGCCTCAATCTGGCATTCTGCTGGCAGAGGCCCTGAGAGCAAGAAAGTTAAATCCACACGCAGAATAGATATCTATCCCTATAAGGGAGAACTGCTGGCCTTTTCAAGAGGAAGAGGCCCATTGTATCTGACTTGCCACAAAGTAGCTACTTGATCTTCTCTAGGAAAAGGGCATATCAGAGACTCAGTGTTGGTTGGTCTCTGTTGCTGACAGGTTGGACATTAAAAGGCAGCCTTGGTAAGTGGCAGTCCATTCTCCCAGACAGACTTTGGGCCCATATGTAGCCTCCATCTCTGCCACCGCGGCCACTCCATTCGTGGGCCCAACATATCAGGTCTACAGTGGCTGAAGGATGGCTGTCAATTGGTTGAGTCATTTTGCCTACTTGGTTGTTCAATGCCTCTTCCATTGTAGAGGTTCTGGTGTGCATTGTCCTGTAATAAAAAGTCTTTACACATTGTGCCTTCTCCATATAGTCCAACCACATGCCACTATCCCAGACCAGGCTGCTGGACCCTGCCCAGGAATCTGTTTATATTCTCACCTTAAACCACTTCTTCCATACAAAGTGGAAAGATTAGGGCACAGCTTGCAGCTCCACCCACTGGAATATTTTTCACTCTCCACTGTCTTTCAGGGTCATACTTGCATCCTGTAGGTTTTAATGGGGGCACTAATCTCCACCAACCTCCATCCCCCAGTAAGACACTGCTTTTTTTTGTTTTTTTTGGTCACGCCACGCATCTTGCAGGATCTTAGTTCCCTGATCAGGGACTGAACCCAGACCATGGCAGTGAAAGTGCTGAGTTCTAACCACTGGACTGCTGGGGAATTCCCAACATTGCTTTTAATTTATTATCCTGGCCAGTGATTGCAGAGCAGTTTCCAAGGTTTACATTTGGCCTTTCCTGTAATGGTATTTTTTTAAATTAATTAATTTATTTTTGGCTGTGTTGGGTCTTCATTGCTGTGCACAGGATTTCTTTAGTTGCAACGAGCGGGGGCTACTCTTTGTTGCGGTGTGCAGGCTTCTCATTGCAGCAGCTTCTCTTGTTGTGGAGCACAGGCTCTAGGCGCACGGGCTCAGGAGTTGTGGCGCCTGGGCTCAGTAGTTGTGGCTCGCGGGCTCCAAGCACAGGCTCAGTAGTTGTGGTGCACGGGCTTAGCTGCTCCGTGGCACGTGGGATCTTCCCAGACCAGGTATCAAACCCATGTCCCCTGCATTGGCAGGCAGATTCTTAACCACTGCGCCACCAGGTAAGTCCCTGTAATGGTAATTCTTACCCCACAGGCCAGAGACACCTCATGTTTCCAGATCATTTTCACAATGATCTAGTGTTTCTAGATCTAGATTATTCTAGATCATTTCCAGTTATATACTTGGGGACTGGGGAAATGATCACTGGATGGGTCCACATAACCAGTGGGGCCACTGTGAGCCATAATCTAGCCAGGACCCCATTTATAGTACCAGGTCCCCAGGGGCCAGGGACCTATGATGATGCTTTTAGTCTGAGTATCAATGGCAACTTGGACCAAATGTCCAATAGTCCTCAAATAGTTGGTTATTTCTCTTTTGTCAGTGCATAGTCACCCAAGTAAATGGCCATTGAGTCTCTGTGGGGAAAGACTGAAGGAACCATATGCTTGGCATGGTGTTGTAGGGTCTTTGTTCCTAGGCTCCCAACTACTTATTCATCAATGGGCTCTGGATCTGAAAATTGGCTCAGGTCTAGAAACTGAGCAAAGGAGCATGACCTTTGGGGATGACCACCTTTAGCCTCCTGCCCCTCCTTTCTTATGGAATTTTTTGTTTATAGATGTTAAAAAGCACCCTCATTGGGCTTCCCTGGTGGTGCAGTGGTTGAGAGTCCGCCTGCTGATGCAGGGGACACGGGTTCGTGCCCCGGTCCGGGAAGATCCCACATGCCGCGGAGCGGCTAGGCCCGTGAGCCATGGCCACTGAGCCTGCGCGTCCGGAGCCTGTGCTCCGCAGTGGGAGAGGCCACAACAGTGAGAGGCCTGCGTACTGCAAAAAAAAAAAGCACCCTCATTGGCTGTGTCTATTTTGCCCCTAGGGATGCTGTCTTTTATTAACTCTCTCCCCAACTCCCTGCGGGTCAAGACCCCTTAGTCAGCTCTTCAATCTTGCTGGTAATAATGGAATTGTGGTCTCCTGGCTTCTGGAAGTTAAGCATTGCCACCTGGTCTTTATTATTCTTGGGCCTCAATCATCCCCATCTTACCAAATTTCCCGGAACACTCCTGGCATACCCGTGTTATCTAGGTCTAGCAGGAAGCAGAAAACAAAATGGGATTAGGCATCAACAAATAACCAAACAACCCAATTTAAGAGTGGGCAAGGCGGGTTTCCCTGGTGGCGTAGTGGTTAAGAATCTGCCTGCCAATGCAGGGGACATGGGGTCGAGCCCTGGTCCAAGAAGATCCCACATGCCGTGGAGCAACTAAGCCCGTGTGCCACAACTACTGAGCCTGCGCTCTAGAGCCCACGAGCCACAACTACTGAGCCCACGTGCCACAACTACTGAAGCCCACATACCTAGAGCCCATGCTCTGCAACAAGAGAAGCCACTGCAATGAGAAGCCCACACATCACAACAAAGAGTAGCCCTCGCTCACCGCAACTAGAGAAAGCCCACACGCAGCAACAAAGACCCAACACAGCCAAAAATAAATAAATAAAATAAATAAAAAAAATAAATAAATAAAGTGGGCAAGGGATTTGAATAAACATTTCTCTAAAGAAGGTATACAAATAGCCAATAAGCGCATGAAAAGATGCTCAACATCACTAATCATTAGGTAAATACAAATCAAAACTACAATAAGATGCCACCTCACACCATTCAGATGGCTACTGTCAAACAAACAACCCCCCCCCTCAAAAAAAAGAAAGTAACAAGAGTTGAAGAGGATGTGGAGAAACTGAAACTCTTATGCACTGTTAGTGGGAATGTAAAATGGCACAGCTGCTGTGGAAAAACAGTATGGCAGTTCCTCAAATAATTAAGAAGAGAATTACCATACGATTCAACAATTCCACTTCTGGGTATATACCCAAAAGAATTGAAAGCAGGGTCTCAAAGAGATATCTGTACACCCATGTTCATAGCAACATTGTTCATAATAGCTAAAATGTGGAAACAACTCAAGTGTCCACCGACAGATGAATGGATAAGCAAAATGTGGTCTATGCATGCAATGGAACATCACTGTCTTAAAAAAGAAGGAAATTCTGATACATGCTACAACATGGATGAACTTCGAAGACATTATGCTAAGTGAAATAAGCCAGTCACAACAAGACAAATACTGCATGATTCCACATAGATGAGGCAATTAGAGCAAATACACAGATCTCACCCATGTGAAGCAGAGATAGAGAGGGAGGAAGCAAGGATGGTTAGGTGGAAACAACTTAGACTGAAGTTCAAGTCTAAGAAAGTTTGGCCAACAACACTGGAGAGTCCTCAAGCTAAAGTTGCCTGTCAGGCATTCAGCGTCTCCCAGAAATGGGCCTGCCTTAGTATCCCTGCCATCCTCAGTCACTGGCTGGGAACAACCCTTGGAAAGTGCGGCCTTGCTGTGATGCAGCAGTGGATTTCAGAGCTCAGCAGCTGGAACAGCAGTCAATTATGCCCTCCTTGGTCGGAGATCTGAAAGGCTCATGTTCATGGCCACCACACCTGGGCAAATTCTTTCACTTCTCTGAGAGTTCCTTTCATATAAAAGGTATACCACAGCATTAGGTACATACTCAGTAAATGTAGGCTGTTATTATAAATCTAAAATGAACTATTCTGATTATTTTTTAATTTTTAGAAACGAAACAGTATGACTACTGAGCTGGAATGACAGCAGTTGCTTAATACCAACAAGAGTAAAGGGATGGGGCTTCCCTGGTGGCGCAGTGGTTTGAGAGTCCACCTGCCGATGCAGGGGACACGGGTTCGTGCCCTGGTCTGGGAAGATCCCACATGCCGCGGAGTGGCTAGGCCTGTGAGCCATGGCCGTTGAGCCTGCGCTCCGCAACGGGAGAGGCCACAACAGTGAGAGGCCTGCGTACTGCAAAAAAAAAAAAAAAAAAAGAGTAAAGGGATGAAAAATGGAATAACATACTTCCAGGCACTCCAAATTATCCAGCTAAGGGATCTGAACTTGTTTGTCACAGAAATCTCAGTGATTGTCTAGGGTGAGAACCCTAGATTGTCTAGGGTTGTAAGACCCAGAGAGAAGAACCCAGTATTCTGGAGTGTGGGTGTTCAACCTCCCTTACAACAATTTGCCAAGTTGTACAAACTATGGTTCCTAAAGGAATTTCACGTCTCTTTTTTTGGGGGGGGAGAGGGAGGGGTCTTAATCAGAGAAGCAAATGTTAGCATCTGCTAATGTATTTGTTTCCTTTCCTTGACTCAGGCAGCAAGTGACTCAGGTGAGGGAAGGCGCATATTGTTTGCCTAGTGATGTTAAGTACTGTCACTCTCTCTACCTCGTCAGGATACCACCTTCATGAGAGGAACTGGGGTCATGGCCAACTCTAGGGCTACCACTGGAGCCCAAGCGCCACAATTAGAAAGCCCGCATGCCACAACTAAAGAGAAGCCTGCACTCCACAACTAGAGAGAAGCCTGTGCATGGCAATGAAGATCCTGTGTGCTGCAACTAAGACCCAACACAGCCAAATAAAAAAGACAAAAGACATCAGGAGTAGGTACACATGGTAAATGCTTTATTTTCATGTTAACATTAAAACATAAAACACAGAACATGAAGAGATCCCATTGTCCGGTTTTCAAAGCAGGTACAAGGATATATACAACAAGAAAATATTTTTGAGTCTGCTTAACTCCAAACCCTCAAATGGGAAAACAACCTTAGAGCCAGGGTAAGGGAACATGGTGGGGCAGAGTCTGGGTCTACAGAGGTAATCTCTCCTGCCAGGCAGAGGTGAGCGGGGGCAGGGGCAAAGTTTTTTCCTTTGGAGAAATCAGTCACAGTCCCAAGAATTTGCTTCTAAAACATCTAAATTTACTAGAGAAATGCAAGGATTGGTAAGACATGAGATTCTTCCAACTTCCCTAGTAATACAAGTCCCTTGGTTCCTACACTTGGGGGAATTAATCAGCATCAGCTGAGTGTACTTCAACATTAGTCAAATCCTAACCCTGCCCTGGGTTCTGCCTCTGCCAAAGACGAAGGCAGCCAGGGCCTGACCACTTGCATTCTCTCTGTTATCATCAGCTGAAACCAGATGAGCTCTGCTTTTTTTTTTTTTTTTTTTTGCGGTACGTGGGCCTCTCACTGTTGTGGCCTCTCCCGTCGCGGAGCACAGGCTCTGGACGCGCAGGCTCAGCGGTCATGGCTCACGGGCCCAGCCGCTCCGCGGCATATGGGATCCTCCCAGACCGGGGCACGAACCCGTGTCCCCTGCATCGGCAGGCGGACTCTCAACCACTGCGCCACCAGGGAAGCCCGAGCTCTGCTTTTTTTTTTTTTTTGCGGTACGCGGGCCTCTCACTGTTGTGGCCTCTCCCGTTGCGGAGCACAGGCTCCGGACGCGCAGGCTCAGCGGCCATGGCTCACGGGCCCAGCCGCTCCGCGGCATGTGGGATCTTCCCGGACCGGGGCACGAACCTGTGTCCCCTGCATCGGCAGGCGGACCCCCAACCACTGCGCCACCAGGGAAGCCCCAGAGAGCTCTGCTTTTTAATTCAAATCCTTTTCTGCCACTGAAGCTCTAGGCCTGGGTAGTCATTCTTAGTCATCAACATATCAAAAGGAACACCTCCTCTAGAAAAGGGGGCTCTTTCCCAGGCTCTGGAAACTGGCTTTTTGAAAGATGTCCTTAAATAGGAGGCCACTCTTTAAAAGCACAACTAGAATGTGGAACTCTGGGGAAATCTACTGCAATAACCCCTTGCTGGTAAGAAATGCTGGAAACAGTTCAGGAGTTGACCGTCAGAACTGTTTTAAAATAAAAATGATAAAATTTCTACAATTATTTAAGAAAATCACATTGTTAGCCATCCTGCTCCCAAGAACAAGGAGCACACACCTTGAGACATGTTCTGTTGTGGACAATAGTTTAGAAGAGCAGCCTTTAGCAAAGTAAACAGATATAAACTGAGCCCTCTATTGGAGAAAAGTGCAGCTCCCAAAGTTGGACAATCCAGGGCTGAAATGAAAGCTGGTGGGCATCTCCCTGCAAACCACATAGGCCTCCAACCACTATTATCTTCCTGAGAATAACTGTTTAACTAACACCACTTTTTTTTAAAGTTAGGAAGGGAGGCAAATCAGAGGAACTTGGAATCAAACATCAGTTTCACCTGGGGGAAGGATTTAACCTGGGAATTCTAAACACGCTCAAGAATGGCTCCTCACTCCGAGGGGTTGACTTTATTCAGAGAGAAACTCTTTCAAAATGGAAAAGACAAGTCCCTTTTTTGCTTTCAACAGCAGTCTGAGTAGCTTCTCTTTTGTAGGCCTCTCTTGGTTATTAGCCCCTTGCTCCTGATCTCTCATACTAGGAGACTCAAGTAAGAGCTCTGACATATGGCTCATCTTTTCCTAGTGAGAGAGACAAAGAGTGGCCTTCAAAGCATTGGCTTATATAAAACCAATCCTGAGATCCTAAGCTGGCTAGAAAAAAAAGTGAGTCTTCCTCACTGCTCAAACAACTGGTCTCGTTCCTTGACTCCCACAACGTGATGAACTCCATACACTCGGCATTAGGGAAGGGTCTACAGCTCATCAGCCACCACCATCACTGGGTTTACCAATATCCCAGCACTGCACACCTGAACATTACTGTTCCTGCCACAAAGCAGACCAGATGTGCTCTACCACACACTTCTGTAGGGATGAGACCAAGTTACTAAAAGGTTATCAGCCCGCAAGGTCAGAAATAGATCAAATCCTTTGGAAGATTCTACAGTGCCCTCTTGTGTTCAACGAAAGATTCTTTTGCATCCAGGCTGCATCCAAGCAGCATCAGAAAGACCGTTAGTCCCTTCAGGAACATACACGTTCCCAAGTCATGTAGCTCAAGTAACAAGACCACTCTGGTGGGATGTCACATCCTCTGGAAATGCTTGGTGCACACACATATCCTAAATGACTTCTGGGAGGATACTCTCCGAGGTTCAGCAGTAAGTTCGATCAAAAATATTGATTCTCAACGAAGATTCATGAAGGCTTTTACCCCCAAGAAATGTATAATGTGATGGAGTACCAGTCACTGACTCTTTTGATGGACACTGCCACAATCCCAAAAGTTCTAGGCCACAGACATTAAGCACAGATCTTGCTCAGGGCTGCCAGGTGCTAACAAACAACATTTAACATTAACCAGCAGCATGTCCGACAAGTTTCAAGACCATGGTCACTCCCACCTATGGATGTGGACCATCTTCTCCGTTAAGGTAGCCAAGTAGCTGTTATGGTTCACCTGAAATGGGCAGATGTCCAAGACAGGCTGAGTAGCCTGCAGTTCCTGCAGCAACGAGCCACTGCCAGCATCCCACAGCTAAAAAAGAAAAGCAGAGATAAAGGTCAGCTAGGTCCCTTCAATTCAGCTAGGGACTTGCATTCTTTATCATCACACAACTTTGAAAGCACTGCAAGGAGCAAAACAGACTGTCCCTAACCTTCACAAGGTTGCACAAAGCCAACACAACTGACACAGGTCACGTATGGCCTCACCTACTAAAATCAGCAATTAGTCTACCTGTGAGTGGATCTGAAAACCAAGCCTAGTATTCACTCCTTCAATCTATGTGCCAAGAACTCTTTTAGGGAAAAAAGGGTCAACAAGACAAAAAGTCCCTGTCTCTGTCCACATGGAACCTATATTCTAACTGGTGCTTTCTTCTCCTTTAAAAAAATTTTTTATTGTGGAAAAAAAAGGTTAAAGTAATAAAAAGTACAATAGTACAATGAGCCATCCATCACCCAGATTACTAAGCTTTTACCATACATGCTTTATTGATTTTACTTTTTTCTTTGCTGACATCATGTCATTTTACCCTTATATACATAAGTATACATCTCTAAAAAAAAGACATTTTCTTGGGACTTCCCTGGTGGCGCAGTGGTTAAGAATCTGCCTGCCAATGCAGGGGACACGGGTTCGAGCCCTGGTCCGGGAAGATCCCACATGCTGCTGAGCAACTAAGCCCGTGTACCACAGCTACTGAGTCTGCGCTCTAGAGCCCGTGCGCCTAGAGCCCATGCTTCACAACAAGAGAAGCCACTGCAATGAGAAGCCTGCGCACCGCAATGAAGAGTAGCACCCACTCGCCACAACTACAGAAAAAAGCCCGTGTGCAGCAACAAAGACCCAACGCAGCCAAAGGAAAAAAAAAAGACATCTGCTTTAGTTTCTACTGTACAGCAAAATGAATCAGCTATACATATACATATATCCCCTCTTTTTTGGATTTCCTTCCCATCTAGGTCACCACAGTGCATTAAGCAGTTTCCTGTGTTATACAGTATGCCACATAAGGCTCTTTACATTTAAATTAAATTACATAAAAATTTTACAATTAAGTTCTTCATTCACATTAACTACTTTCAAGTGCTCACATGGCCCGTGTGACATAATTGGACAGTGCTACTCTATGGGTTCAAGGACAACACACAGAAGGCATCGTGTGCTT
This sequence comes from Leucopleurus acutus, assembly GCF_964270905.1. NCBI lineage: Eukaryota > Metazoa > Chordata > Mammalia > Artiodactyla > Delphinidae > Leucopleurus > Leucopleurus acutus. Next base: position 13,005,672 of record NC_139162.1, on the reverse strand, counting down.
CATTTTGCCTAACATCAAGAGGCAAATTATTTCTGGTTAACCCATTTACAGTGATGCAAGGGTTGATCAGTGTATTCAGGTGGTGACAGGCTGACCCCTCCACTGTAAATTCATCCTGAATTGATGAAGCTGATGCCTGATTAATTATTTTATAGAGGTTTCAGTAGCGCTTTTTTTTAAAAGGTTCACAATACGGCCCATGAGACACTAGAGCTCACATAAAAAGAGTGAGGTCAATCTAAAGATATTGGTATGGAAAGATATCCAAAACAGGAAGTTAAATGGGAAAGAGCAAACTATAGAGTAGTATGTATCAATAAAGTGTGACTTGTGTAAAAAATAAACTAAGCAACCACACACATACCCGTATGAAGATACATGCAATTATGGAGAACTTTGGCTCTTTGCTTTATATACGTCAGTATAAAAAACTGACAGACTACTCACCAGGGCAGAATTTGACATTTCATCCCCAGTACACACCAGGATGCTGCCATCATTCTCTGGATTTTGGAAAATGGCACTTTTGGTCAGTAGTTTGCAAGTGGGTCCCCCACGGAATGTTTGTACAGAATTGCAGGAACAGATTGGCTCTCCAGCATTATCCAGCTTATAGGACATCTCCATGAGTACACTTCGTAAGGTTTTGTGATTTTTATCTATGAGACAGAGAAATCAGTATTGATCCATGGGAATGGTCCAAAGAAATTAACCAAATACATGAACTTGGTTACCAGTTAGTTGAGTGGAAAGGGCACAATGTTATCAAACCATCATGAATAGCTACAGAGCAAACATAACAAGAACAAAATAATACATCATAAATGAAATTCAGAACCCTAGGCTAGGATGAAGCAAGTTATCTACAATAGGTTTTTGTATATGAGGGATACAATTCTGAGAATGAGCTAGCCTTTTTACGAAAATCACTGTAACTGGCCAGACCTCTGTTTGGGTTTTTGTCTTCCTTAAGGGTTCTGACTACAAGGCTTTTTCCTTCCCCAAGTCAGGACCCCATTAATCCCCGGAACTGTACATATAAAGTGAAAACATATTATTACAGAAGGGGAAACATATACAAGTGGTTCTGCTGGGAGGCAAACAAAAGCTAGAGAACAAAATGGGATCCCCAAGCTTTCTAAAGTCATAGCAAATCCTTGGAGATAGAGGACCTAGATGACTAAAACCAAAAGGGAAAGAAGAGTCTGCTGAAGCAGCTTCTCAGCTCAAACAAAACTTAAAATGCTTAGGTCAATCCACATCTAGCAGAAATTTAAAAGTACAAGGTTACTGGGCACTTTAATGACTATCTCTTACAAAACATCTGCCTGACCATCCATATAGCTCATCAGGAATTTAGATTCATACCTTTCAGCTAGAAAAAACCTGTGAATTTTAGCATAGTTGCTAGTCGAGGGTTGCAGTCCTGGTTCTGGAGGGCATGAGAAGTTCAGCTGGCTTGGGCCACTACAGTTGTCCATCTACTCTTTACTTATGTTTGTTGGCCCCAAATAAGGAAGAACAGCTAATAGCCTAGAGTCTGGGCTCTCTACATGACTCCCCTTATCTGGGCCTTTCTTTTAAGTGAAATGAGGGGCAAGTAGAAAACATGAAACTGATCTAAGGGTAGCTCAGTGGCTTCAAGAGCAGGTCTCCTCATTCCACTACTGCCTTAAGTCACAGGGGCTCCTAAAGTGGCTAATTCACTTCCAAGGAGTACCTGGCCAAATATGTCCCAGTTCACACAAGTGAGGAAAAGGGAGGCAGGCTCTATGGAAGAACTCGGGGCCACTGTCCTCACTGTAGTAGCAAGAGCTATTAGTCTGTGAGGGGCTTACCAGTACCACCTGAAGGCTAGGACAAGCTCTCCTTTTCTCCCCTCTACCGATCTGCTCCCAAACAAACCACAGGTCCCACGAGGACATGCGAACAACACTCACCAGGCCTGTAGGTCACAAGACAGTGCCGGCTGCTGCTCTCTGTCTGAAAGTCTATGCAGCCCCCAGGCTCCATGGGCAGCACATGAGGCCAATGAGTAAAGCCCATTTTCAGCTCCCAAAAGGAAGCATTCTCCAAGCTTCCAGCCAACAGCCCACCATATGGAAATGCAGCCGAGGCAGCTCTGGGTATGTATGACAGGGATACCAGCGGGCATCTGAAGGGAAAGAAAGGAAATCATGCCTCACCTTCCAATACTTGGATTGCTCCAGACCCCACTACCAGGAGCCCTTGAGGACTTTCCTAACTCTATAGAAAAGGTTAAAAAAACTTCTGAGGGTCACTATCCTCTGATAGCCGATAAAACTACCAACCCACTCTGCAGAAACAAAAGAGCATATATATAATATTCCACGTTCAGTTTCAGAGGAGACACCACATGCTCTAAAAGCAACGGGAAAAAAAATGGACTAGGAAATTTAAAAGTACAAGGTTACAAACACAAGATCTGATTGGTGTGAAGCTTCTGGAAATGGGGTTAGCCACATACACAAGAAAAGTCAGGAAGGAAATTCAGCTTATACATCTAATAAACTAAAGCTTCCAAGCTGTAGTTGACAGATCCCCTCAATTAAAATCCAGCCTAGGGAATTCCCTGGCAGTCCAGTGGTTAGGAATCTGTGCATTCACTGCTGTGGGCCCAGGTTCAACCACTGGTCAGGGAACTAAGATCCTACAAGCTGTGTGGCACGGCCAAAAAACAAAACAGCCTAAAGCAACTACATTTTAATTCAGAAACAGGATTGTTTCTTTAGAGATTTTCTAAATGTCTTTCTGCAATCATATGACCCAGACTGCATGCCAAGAGTTCTCTCAGAAATGTTAGCCTACAGACTATGTTCCTATGAACTCGTTTCTGCTGCAGCTGCCAAAAGTGGTCACACTGCCTGCTTTGTTTCATTTCCTTGTCATAATGAAGCTAACCCAAGCAAACTAAAACAAGAACAAATACATATTCATCCCTTGCTATTTGCTGTATTTTATTGTCTACTCTACGTGGATCCTCTATATCGATGGCAGTCACCTTGTTTGCCTGGAGTTCGTATTTGTATAAACTTACATCAGTCACCTTCAGGCCCATGAACCACATCACTGAAGAACGATTCCACTCAACCCAAACGAAAAGAAGACCCCACAGTGTTGAGGCTAGGTTTCAGTAAACAATTATTACTATAGTGATATCTTTATGTTTAGATTGCTCTACCCCCCTTTTAGTACACTCTGAAGAGCCAAAGTGATGCTGGTGGCTACCCATCCTCAGAACCTGGGCCAACTTCACAAACCTCCCAACTCTATAAATGGATTATAAATGGATAAATCATAGTAATATGGTTCAGCTGTGGATTAGGGAAGTTTTAAATCACTTTTTATTGGGCTGCTCTTTACTGATCTCTTCCTGTGTGTTAGACATGTGTCTATTAAAGCAAGACTGTGCTAACCATATTTCACAGATGAAGCTCATAACAGGCCAAGAAATGTGACCAAGGTCACACAGCTCATAAATGGTGGAGCTGGGCTCTGAACATAGATCTGATTTCATTTTGGCATGTTGGGTGAATCTGGTTATATTTGGTACCAGAACTTTCTACCATATGAACTATCATGAACACAAACTCTAAGGATGTTACTGATTCTGAAGTGAGAATAGATCAGTGGACTCAGAGAACTGCCCTCTGTTAGGAATTCTGATCAACTGTGAAACACTCTCAAAAGACAGGATTAATACAATAACAGTCTAAGAGAAAGCTGTTACCTACAGGTGGCTCCCTACCTAGCTTTCTGAGGTGCTAACTCCTGGATATGAGAGCTTGTGTTTCGAAGGTCATACAACAGAATTGAACCGTTGACCAATCCAGCATACATGTAATTGTTTTCATCAAGACACCAGCAGCAGCTCCAGACAGGACGTCCAGTATTATAAGTCTGGACCACAGTATTTGTCTCCAGGCTGTGGAGTTAAAAAAGACTTTTACAACTATGCATTACAAAAATCAAATACAGAAGAAAGATGTAAAAATTATCATTTTAATGATGATCCTTTAAGAACATAACCACACACCAAAACTATCTGGATTCCCAATTTCCCCTAGGGACTGCCCAGATAACTCCTTTTAATGCCAAATTATTTGTTTTGGGGGACACAGGTTTCCCTCCTGAGCTGTAAGGAAGTAAAAGAATAAGTTAAAGGGACAGATAGACAGTACATTCCCTACTCTACCCCTATTACCTTCTCCATAGCTACCTATTACACAGGTAATCAATATTTAGTATTGAAAAATTAGAAAATACATATAAGAAAAATAAAAATAAATTATAATCTAATCATCCAGAGGTAGTCATTAATAACACTTTGTTATTTAACCTTTCTTTCTCCCCCTATTTTTCAACACTACTAAAATAAGTCATAGCATATAGATACACATAAAACATAACGGTACATTGATTTTTGGGGTAAAATTAAGCTGAAGCATTCTTGAAAAGTCAAAAGGTACATCAGGCCTGGAGCAGGCATCATGATGTCCCTCAGATTTAGCTGCAGAAATTAAATAAGAAGCCAACTAAGAGACATCTAATCAGAACTACTTTTTTTTAAAAAATTAATTTTCATTGGAGTATAGTTGCTTTACAATCTTGTCTTAGTTTCTACTGTACAGCAAAAGGAATCAGCTATACGTATACATAGATACCTTCTTTTTTGGATTTCCTTCCCATTTAGGTCACCAGAGAGCACTGAGTAGAGTTCCTTGTGCTATAGAGTAGGTTCTCACTAGTTACCTATTTTATACATAATAGCAATAGTGTATATATGTCAATCCTAATCTCCCAATTCCTCCCACCCCCTTCTTTTCCCCCTTGGTATCCATACATTTGTTCTCTATGTCTGTGTCTCTATTCCTGCTTTGCAAATAAGATCATCTATACCATTTTTCTAGATTCCACATATATGTGTTAATATATTTGTTGTTCTCTTTCTGACTTACTTCACTCTGCATGACAGTCTCTAGGTCCATCCATGTCTCTACAAATGACCCAATTTCGTTTCTTTTTATGGCTGAATAATATTCCATTGTATATACGTACCACATCTTCTTTATCCATTCCTCTGTTGATGGACATTTAGGTTGCTTCCGTGTCCTGGCTACTGTAAATAGAGCTGCAATGAACACTGGAGTGCATGTGTCTTTCTTTTTTTTCAATTAATTAATTTATTTATTGGCTGCATTGGGTCTTCGCTGCTGTGCGTGGGCTTTCTCTAGTTGCACTGAGCGGGGGCTACTCTTTGTTGCGGTGCACTGCCTTCTCATTGCAGTGGCTTCTCTTGTTGTGGAGCACAGGCTCTAGGCGTGTGGGCTTCAGTAGTTGTGGCACATGGGCTCAGTAGTTGTACAACATGGGCTTAGTTGCTCCGTGGCATGTGGGATCTTCCTGGACTAGAGCTTGAACCCGTGTCCCCTGCATTGGCAGGCGGATTCTTAACCACCGTGCCACCAGGGAAGTCCACAGCATGTGTCTTTTTGAATTATGGTTTCCTCTGGGTGTATGCCCAGTAGTGGGATTGCTGGGTCATATGGTAGTTCTATTTTTAGTGTTTTAAGGAACCTCCATACTGTTCTCCATAGTGGCTGTATCAATTTACATTCCCACCAACAGTGCAGGAGGGTTCCCTTTTCTCCACACCCTCTCCAGCATTTACTGTTTGTAGATTTTTTGATGATGGCCATTCTGACCAGTGTGAGGTGATGCCTCATTATAGTTTTGATTTGCATTTCTCTAATAATTAGTAATGTTGAGCATCTTTTCATGGTTGGCCATCTATCTGTATGTCTTCTTTGGAGAAATGTCTACTTAGGTCTTCGCTCATTTTTTGACTGGGTTATTTGTTTTTTTGATATTGAGCTGCATGAGCTGTTTGTGTATTTTGGAGATTAATCCTTTGTCAGCTGCTTCATTTGCAAATATTTTCTCCCATTCTGAGGGTTGTCTTTTTGTTTTATAGTTTCCTTTGCTGTACAAAAGCTTTTAAGTTTAATTAGGTCCTTTTTGTTTGTTTTTATTCTCATTACTCTAGGCGGTGGGTCAAAAAAGATCTTGCGGGCTTCCCTGGTGGCGCAGTGGTTGAGAGACCGCCTGCCGATGCAGGGGACACGGGTTTGTGCCCTGGTCCGGGAAGATCCCACATGCCGCGGAGCGGCTAGGCCCGTAGCCATGGCCGCTGAGCCTGCGCTCCACAACGGGAGAGGCCACAACAGTGAGAGGCCCGCGTACCGCCAAGAAAAAAAAAAAAGATCTTGCTGTGATTTATGTCAAAGAGTGTTCTGCCTATGTTTTTGTTTTTTTAAAAACAATAAGTTTATTTATTTACTTATTTCTTTTTGGCTGCATTGGGGTTTGTTGCTGCACATGGGCTTTCTTTGGTTGCGGTGAGCAGGGGCTACTCTTTGTTGCGGTGTGCAGGCTTCTCACTGCGGTGGCTTTTCTTGTTGTGGAGCACAGGCTCCAGGTGTGCTGGCTCAGTAGTCGTGGCATGCGGGCTCAGCAGACGTGGCTTGCGGGCTCTAGAGCGCAGCCTCATTAGTTGTGGTGCACGGGCTTAGTTGCGGCGCATGGGCTTAGTTGTTCCATGGCATGTGGGATCTTCCTGGACCACGGCTCGAACCCATATCCCCTGCATTGGCAGGCAGATTCTTATGCACCCCCAGGGTGGTCCTCTGCCTATGTTTTCCTCTAAGAGTTTTAAATTGTCTGGCCTTAAATTTAAGTCTTTAATCCATTTTGAGTTTATTTTTGTGTATGGTGTTAGGGAGTGTTCTAATTTCATTCTTTTCCACGTAGCTGTCCAGTCTTCCCAGCAACACTTATTGAAGAGGCTGTCTTTTCTCCATTCTATATTCTTGCCTCCTTTGTCATAGATTAGGTGGCCATAGGTGTGTGGGTTAGAACTACTTTCTAAAAGATAAAGGCATGGAGCACACTCAGATCTGGTTCAGGGTACTTGCAGAGCATGTGAAAGATAAAATGTAGTAACTGACTACTGATAAAATGTAATTACTGATGAGAGCAGTCATCATGGCACCCAGGACAATGAGTTCCTGGTAGGCATTTCTGTTAGGCACAACGATCCAGCAACAGACAAGGAATAAGCAGTCCCAAGCTAGTATGGTGACTCCACGGTGTCAGTACCAAGGCTCCCTCCATATTGTCATTCTACCAACTCTAGGGTGTTACTCTCATCTGCATGACTTAAGATATATTTTGTAACATATATAATTTTAAGGAGATGGAACACCACATGTTCTGTTTTGTCACAAGCTGTATCCACTTTTTAAAGCAATACATTTTAAATTCAATGAAGCTGGATCTGAGAAGACAATGCCTTAGACATCTCCCATCCCACCCCCACAAAAGCCAAGGTCATCATAACACAGATAACTAATTTCCACACTATTCAACCCTAGGCAACCTAGGGCCCATCTTCCCCACAAAGCACTCACCTGGTCAGTTTAATAGTGTTGTCTAGGGAAGCAGAGAGAAGTAAGCCTTTGGATCGACTGCTGAAAGCCAGTCCACGTATCTGTTTGCCATGCACGGGAATATACTGACTGCTTTTCATGTTGGCAGTACTCAACATCTTAACACCAAAGCCTGCCAAAGATACGAGAGAGTGAAACAGATCACTGAAAGTCAATTTAGGGCAAAGCAAACTACCATTTCAAGTAGGTCCTTTCTTCACCTTTCTTTGCATGTCTCTGGGAAAAAGCTAGTCGAACAAAGAAAATAAAAATTCCCCGGGGTTCTAATTTATCTTAAAAAATACATTCCATCCCAAATATCTATCAATAAGTAAATGATAAACCACTGTATATACATACAATGGAATACTACCCAAAAATAAAAAGAAATGAACTACTGATAGACACAATAATATGGATAATCTTTAAAAAGTTATGTTGAAAAAAGCCAGACAAAAAAAGAGTAACACTGTATGGTTCCATTTATGTACAATTCTAGAAAATATAAACTGATCTATCATGACAGAACATGGTTGCCTGGGGATGGGGAGAGGAGAGAGAGACAGGTGGATGATGGATTACAAAAGGGCTTGAGCAAACTTTCAGGGTGATAGATATGTTCATTATCTTGACTGTGGCGATGGTTTCAGGAGTGTATACATATATCAACACTCACCAAATGGTACACCACGTTAAGTATGTGCAGTTTATTGCACATCAATTATACTTTAATAATAAAGCTGTTGGGGGAGAGAGAGAGAGAAAGACACTATTCCACCTGAACCACAGATACTCAAGATGTAGAACAGATAGTGAACAATAAAGAATGGAGATAAGTAATTTCTGTGTCAGGTGGTCAAGATATGTTACATTTTTCTGAAACAGAATGAAAACAGATGACATCAAGTATGCTAATCAATGTATACCATTCCAAGAGAGGAAAAGAAAGCCAAAAACTTGTCCTTTTAAATTTGTTACTCTGTTTTCTTACAAGGTTATGATAATACATTTATTTTTACCAAGTATCTATTTTACCTGAGTTATACACAAACAAAATTTGTCAACTCCTAGATTCAAGATCACACTTCTGCTTCACTAGGGGAAAAAGTGAGAGAAAGTTTACTGTGTTTTCTCCTGAAACAGAATTAGGAGAGCCAGAGAAACAAACACAGAAACTACCGGCTTTAAATCAACAAGGGAACATGAGTATTTGCCTAGTTAATCATTAAAGGAAACAAGAGGAAATTAGCATCATCAGTCTATCAGGAAGAGCTAGCTGTGCAGTATGGAATAGACACATTAAGAAATAAAGGAACAGATCACACCCAATTTCGGGAAACAACTGGAAGAAATAAGTATTTTTCCAATTAATGGGGAAGGTTTTATATGATGATAAATCTTTTTATTAAAATCTTGAATGGGATATAGGAACATTATAAACAATCCTTTTACTTTCCCCTCAATTGGAGCCTCCTGATAGCCTCTCAACTCATAGGTAATATTAGTGAATAGAGAAATATAAGATAATCTAGGGATTCCACCACCAATCCTATATATACCTAAGTGTGGGGGACGTAGTTTTGAAGCATTTGAATGTAACTTCTAAGTCGGGGGACAGGAAATCAGGCTGAAGCAAAGGGACCTGACAGTTGACAGAAATCATATGCTGAAGACAGCAGGAAAAACATCTACAACACTGGGCATGTGAGATTTGGTTTTCAACATTAAGACAACCTAAAATTAAGCTTGGAAAGCACACAAAAAAGAGAAAAGCAGTATAATATTAATAAAATAATAATGTTCCCAAATTCTTTTATTTGGAATTTGTCAATTTGAACACTACTGAAAATAAGCATTAAATCTTGTTTTAACTTGAATTAGAGCTTGGGGTAGTGTTTTTTCAAATATTTCTAGTCTAAAATGAACCTGTACTTTAGTGGAACGTACAGGAATGATGTTCTTATCCTTGGACAACCCACACTTCTAAGTACATCTTCTCTCACTTTACCATGGTTCAGTATCTCTACCCTTTTGGTGAACAAATTTACAGAATGACGTCAATAGACAGTACAGACATCTTTGCAGTACCCTAAAGTACCTGTATTAACAGGGAAGTGACTAGGAAAAAGTGATTTGGTGGGCTGTGGACAGTGTTCACCTACTAGTGAGTCCTGGATTCTTCAAGAAGGGAGGAGAGAAATAGAGTCCAAAAATGAACATAAAAACAGGTTCTGGGGACTTCCCTGGTGGTGCAGTGGTTAAGAATCCGCCTGCCAACGCAGGCAACACGGGTTTGAACCCTGGTCCGTGAAGATCCCACATGCCGCGGAGCAACTAAGCCTGTGTGCCACAACTACTGAGCCTGCACTCTAGAGCCCACAAGCTACAAGTACCGAAGCCTGCGTGCCTAGAGCCCGTGCTCTGCAGCAAGAGAAGCCACTGCATCTCTTAAGCCCATGCACCACGATGAAGAGTAACCCCCTCTCGCCGCAACTAGAGAAAGCCCACGTGCAGCGACGAAGACCCAACGCAGCCAAAAAATAAATAAATAAATGTTCCTTAAAACAAAACAAAACAAAAACAAAACCACCTGAGGTTCTGGACTATTCACCTGGAAGGAAGGAGGCCTGAGGAGAAGGCTGTGATACTACCAGGCAGCTCAGAGCATCAGAGTATGTCATGACTCGGCAGTTTCCTGTTTGAGACACTGTGAATGTCTTCTGGAAATGGTACTTGTGTTGGCTCTGGCTGGAGGACAGGCTGCTTAGGAAACGTGCTTGGGAACTCCCGGTCAGCTGTGAAATCTCACTCTGATGCTGCACAATAAGTTTTTTCAAGTCCTAAAACGAAAAAGATTTTGTAAATGTGAAGCTTTTTCGTTTGGTATTCCCCTCATACACAATTCCTTGATCTAATACAAGGATATTTCTTATCCTTTACGAGAAAATGTTAACATGAATCCTAAAGAACTGCTGCAGTTTTCACAATATTTCAACAAGCAATTGAAATAGGGAGAGCATGGAATCATAAAGCACTGAAAGTCCTTAATGGTCATTTTGTCTGAAATTCTCATTTAATTGGTAGATTCAAGGAAGTGAAATGACTTAAACAAGTTTTGATTATCAGGTGGCTGTTCAATTTTTAAATAATTCACACTGCAGTAGAATTCATCATAAAGCATGTATATAAGCCCTAATCAGAAATAAAGAGTTGATCATGTTTACTTCCTGAAAAACCTGGTAAATCCTATTCGTATCTGAGATGAAACTAAATAATACTTAGATGCCTTCTTAATTCCTACTCCAAAAGTTCTTTGGATTAGAGAAGGCAAACTTACCTGAACATGACTGTGAAGCTTAGTGCATTCCTCAGTGAGGACTTGAAGCTGGAGCCGGCACTGTGCCGATTCTAACTCAGCCTTCTTCCTTAGCATCTTCTCCTCTTCTAAGGAACTAGAGGGGGAAAGCCAGCAACAGGTGGAGATTAGAAAGGCTACAGAAGACTTCGCATCAAGATGACATAGTAAATTCATGCTATGATATACACTTTGCTGTAAATATGTCACGATAGTGAATAAAATATAACAAGTGAAAAATCTCTCAAGCCCAGAAACACTACCCAGAAACACTACAGGAAAGTAGCATGCAGGGCTGAACTCATGAGCATACTGGGGTGGGTCTCAGTGTTGAAGTAGGCAGTGATGACCAGGAATCTGGCTCTTACTAGGGAATGGGGACCTAACATGCAAAATGAGGGATTACAGCCAAGCTCACTGCTTGAGTTAGAGCCAAATTATAAAAGAGTAAAAATGACCTGTTAAAAGACCAAGGTTATCTACTGGATAAAAAGAAAATAAGGTACTGGTTGTTCATCTCATATTCAAATTAAAGAACACTATAAAAAGAGGCTGGACTTCCCTGGTGGCACAGTGGTTAGGAATCTGTCTGCCAGTGCAGGGGACATGGGTTCGAGCCCTGGTCTGGGAAGATCCCACATGCCACGGAGCAACTAAGCCCATGTGCCACAACTACTGAGCCTGCACTCTAGAGCCCGCATGCCACAACTACTGAAGCCTGCGCTCCACAACAAGAGAAGCCACCGCAGTGAGAAGCCCGCACACCACAACAAAGAGTAGCCCCCACTAGAGAAAGCCCGCGTGCAGCAATGAAGACCCAATGCAGCCAAAAATAAATAAATAAATAAAATTTAAAAAGAGGCTTAAGTTAAAAAGATAGAAAGTATACACTAGGCGAATGTTAAAAAAAAGACTGATTAGAATTAAAAAGGATGAATAGGCATAAAGCGGAACAATGTGTAATGAAAGGACACATTCACCAGGAATAAAAATCATAAATCTGAATGTTTCAAAATATGAAATGCAAAAAAAGAAATTTCCACTGCAATGAGACAGGAGAGAAAAAAAGATGAAAATTAGAAAGGAAGGGATAAAGTGGCTCTTATAATTCAAGAGAACCCACAAACTATTAGAGTTCAGCAAGGCTGCTGTAGTCAAGATCAAGAAATTAGATCAACAGCATTCCCCATATACCAGATAACTGACTAGTAAATATAACAGAAAAAAATTCATTCGAAATAGCATTCTAACAACAGCAACCTAGGAATAAAGTTAAGGCCTTTAAGAAGCAAAACACAGTTATAAAAGACACAAATGAAACAGGGAATAAGTGAAAGGATATTATATAATATTTACAGCTGGAAAGACTAAATTGAAGTACTGGTGCAAGAATTAACAAACAGACCCCGGAACAACAGAGTAGTCCATTCATAATATAGGAACTTAATTTAGGATAGAGGTAGCAATGGAAATTTATAGAGAAAGAACATTTCTATATAAATTTTTATTTATTAATTTAAAATTATTTATTAGTTTTTAAATTATTAATTTTAACAATTAATACAATTGTGGTCATCCATAAAACTAGATTTTAGGTAGACTAAAAACTAGTGTAAAAACTAAAGCTTTTAAAGACATTTAAAAGGGGCTTCCCTGGTGGCACAGTGGTTAAGAATCTGCCTGCCAGTGCAGGGGACATGGGTTCAAGCCCTGGTCCAGGAAGATCCCACATGCCACAGAGCAACTAAGCCCATGCACCACAACTACTGAGCCCGTTCACCTAGAGCCCGTGCTCAACAAGATAAGGCGCCACAATGAGAAGCCCGTGCACCGGAACGAAGAGTAGCCCTCGCGTGCCACAACTACAGAAAGCCCACACGCAGCAACAAAGACCCAATGCAGCCAAAAGAAAAAATTTATTAAAAAAAAAAAAAAAAACATTTAAAAGAAGATATTATGTCTCCATGATTGTAATGTAGTAGGGACAAAAACACACAAAACGAGAGACTGATAAATGACTACACTAAAATTAAAAACTTGTGTTCAACAAAAGATACAATAGACAAGTTAAAGAGACAAACCATAAACTAGAAGATGACATTTGCAAGGTATACAACCAACAAAGAGTTGGTATAAGGAAAACAAAGAACTATAAATCAGTAAGAAACAATATATTTTGTTCAATATAAATGAGCAAAATATTTGAGCACAATGTATAGAAAAGTAGGTTCAACCGCAATTGAGGAAAAGCAAATTAAAGTAAATACTACTTCACTCCATGAAACTGGCAAAAATTAAGTCTGATAATATAAAGTAGGTGAGGGTATGAAAAAAAATGAGAAATCTCTTACACTGCTGCTGGTATATACTGGAATAGCCTCTTGGAAGAGCAATTTGACAATATCTAGTAAAGTTGAAATTACACTTACCCTATGATAAAGCAAATCCACTTCTAGACCTAAAGAAACTCACCTATCTCTCTGCAGCATGGCTTATATTAACAAAAACTGGAAACCACCTAACTGTCCACCAATACAAAATACATATAAGTAAACTCTAATTAGAGAAATAGAATATTATATAGAAATTAAAATGAATCAACTAGAGCTACATATATCAACTAGGATATGTGCCTCAGAGTATTAACCAAAAATCAAGTCTTATTAAGTACATCTCTGCACATATCCTTAATCATTTCTTTAGAAAAAATGCCTGAAGCAGAATTACTTTTAGACTTCTGAAGCATATTGCCAAAGGCCTCTCTAAATGTTTGTGCCCGTGTACATTTTTACCAGTAATACATGAGCGAACCCACATCCCTGTACTCTCTCAGTGCAGGTTCTTTTTATTTTTTTTGGCTGTGCTGCGAGGCATGTGGGATCTTAGTTCCCTGACCAGGAATTGAACCTGTGCCCCTTGCAGTGGAAGCGTGCAGTGTTAACCACAGGACCGCTAGGGAAGTCCAGTGCAGGTATTTTTAATCTTTAATGTTCTTAGAGCATATTTTATAAGTAGTGTTATTAGCATTTGTTCATGGGCTTCCAAAATCTTGATAATTTCTTGCATTGTACGACAAGTGCAAAGCCTCATTTGTGAGACTTCTTTGCAGAGTACTGTTACAGGAGGGCTTAGGGACACAAGAAACAAAAATTCTCAGTTTTTAAAAAGTATCATTAAGTCTATTCTAGTGACAAGGAGATTGAGACTTGGGAGTGTGTTCTAGATGGCCATGAATTGGCTACAAAGAGTAAGACAGAGGATTCCCTGATTCAGTGTTCACAGTGTTTAGCAGCAGAGGCAGGCAGTAAATGAATCCCTAGGGAAGAATCTGGACAGGCTACAAAAAATCCAGGCTATCTTTCTGATTGGGTCTGCTTCCCAGCCTAGGTGTGAGGTATTACTGTATGGCTAAAGGTTTCTCTATTACCTTTTTATTTTTTTAATTCATTCATTATTTATTTTTGGTTGCATTGGGTCGGTTGCTGTGCGTGGGCTTTCTCTAGCTGTGGTGAGCAGGGGCTACTCTTCCTTGCGGCACGTGGGCCTCTCATTGTGGTGGCTTCTCCTGTTGCAGAACATGGGCTCTAGGCATGCAGGCTTCAGTAGTTGTGGCTCGTGGGCTCTAGAGCGCAGGCTCAGTAGTTGTGGCTCATGGGCCCAGCTGCTCCATGGCATGTGGGATCTTCCCGGACCTGGGCTCGAACCCGTGTCCCCCACACTGGCAGACGGGTTTCTAACCACTGTGCCACCAGGGAAGCCCCAGATCATCATTTTTAATGCTATATGGAGAGCAAACCATGCTTCAGATGATCAGACATGTATCATAAATCACAGTGTTAGACAGATTGCCAATGATCCCCAGAGATCCCCAGTCACAGCCCAAGGAAAGCCTCAGAACCACACTAAGAGTGACTCATACCTTTTCAGAGGTGCATACAAAGAACCAAAAGCGAATATTCCAGCTAGGCAGACTCTTGCCACCTACCTTTTTGTGAGCTCCTGTTCACTAGTGTCCAAAGCTCTCAGGGTTCGGGCATAAAGGACAACGATGTCACTGTGCTTGGCTTTCTTGTTGCACTAAGGAGCCCAATGGGACACAATAAGTGTGGTTCTAGGAATCCTCCTGACTTAACATGTTGACTGTGCACATGCACAGTTCTTAACAATGGTCTTTACCTGAGGACATTTTCGTGCCTGTCCTTTGAGCCACTTAGAAATGCACTTATACCCAAAGAGGTGCCCACAGCGCAATGCCGAGAGCCGGTGATCCCCAGCATTGGTCCACTGTTCCAAACATATTGTGCAAGTGTCCGCTTCTTCCTCATCCACAGAAGCAGAAGCTAGAAGAGGATTAGACTTCTGGGGAGACTGCTAGATGGAAACCAGAATACATTCAAATTAGAGAAGATGCAAAATCAGTCTTGAAGAAGATGTGAAACTCTATCAAATTAACAAAAGATACACAAACATGATACAAACACAATTGAAAATGCCAAAGAAAAACCCCAACACCCATGAATCACTTCCCATTCTTTCCAGAATGCAATCTGGTCAAAGGTAATATAAGCCATGAAAATATTATTACCCTTTGAGCTTATAAAATTCTTGATTTTCTTTCATTCAAATGACAAAAAGGAGCTATATTTACGAAGATATTAAAACAAAACAAATCTAGAAGTGACCCAGTTAAATAACAACAGGGAATATTAAGTTTGTTATACATTGGAAATTAGGTCCATAATCAATTCAAGTAGCTATAAAATACCTGGCTCATGTGAATAAAGAAAAAAAAATACCAGGAAAAAAAGAAAGGATATAAACAACTCACACAAAAATACAAATGGTCGGTAAGTGTTCACTTATAAAGAAATGAAAATTCAAGTAAGAGACCACATTTTTACTTTTTCATCTAATAGATGTCTGATGACACCAAGCACTGAGGGTGAGGGAGAAATGGGCATACTTACATACTGTTGCTGCAAGTAAAACTGGCACAAATTTTCCTGAGGGCAACTTGGCATTATCTATCAAAACTAAAAATACATACATCTTTCCTTTGATATAGCAATCTTTCTGCTAGAAATATATCCCATGTATATAATCACAAATATTTGCCAAGACAATAGTACAAAGATGCTCAGTGCAGCATGATCTTATTAGGAAGCAACAGCAACAACAAAGAAATAAAGAAAAAGGGAACAACCATAATGTAGATGGCAAGGGAAGAGTTAACTAAAAATGTATTCCTATGTAAAAAACACTGTGCGGCTATTACTACCAATAAGAATGAGATTCAATTTTATGTACTGACACTAAAAGGCTCTCCAAAATGCAGTAAGTTGGGGGAAAAGGAACCAGTCCCAGAACAGGATATTATATAATCCCTCTTGTGTGAATTTTAAGATAGAACATTTAAGTGAATTCAGTAAAGTTGAAGCATACAAAATTCATCTACAGAAATCTATTGCATTTCTACACACTAAAAATGAACTATCAGAAAGAGAAATTAAGAAAATAATCCCATTTGTGAACTACATCAAAAAGAACAAAATACTTAGAAATAAATCTAACTGAAGAGGTAAAAGACCTGTACTCTGAAAATTATAAGACACTGATGAAAGAAACTGAAGACAACACAAACAAATGGAAAGATATACTATGCTCATGGATTGGAAAAATTAACACTGTTAAAATAATCATATCCCCGCCAGGTAATCTATAGATTCAATGCAATCCCTGTCAAAATATGAATAACATTTTTCACAGAACTAGAATAAACAATTCTAAAATTTGTATGGAAACACAAAACTCCAAATAGCCAAAGCAATCTCAAGAAAGAGGAACAAAGTTGGAAACATTACACTCCCTGATTTCAAACTATACTACAAAACTACAGTAATCAAAACAGTATGGTACTATCACATAAGCGGACATATAGATCAATGGAACAGAACAGAGAGCCCAGAAATAAAGCCACACTTATATGGGCAATTAATTTACGAACAAAAGAGGCAAGAATAGACAATGGGGAAAAGACAGCCTCTTCAATAAATGGTGTTGGGAAATCTGGACAACTACATGCAAAAAAATCAAACTGGACTACTTTCTCACATCATATACAAAAGTAACCTCAAAATGGACTGAAGATTTAAATATAAGACCTGAAACCATAAAACTTCTAGAAGAAAACATAGGCAATAGGCTCTTTGACATCAGTCCTAGAAGTATTTTTTTGAATATGTCTCCTCAGGCAAGGGAAGCAAGCGAAAATAAACAAACAGGACTACATCAAACTAAAGTTTTTGCACAGCAAAGGAAACTATCAACAAAATGAACAGGCAGCCTACCGAATTGGAGAAGGTTTTAACAAAAAATATATCTGATAATATCCAAAATAAACAAAGAGCTCATACAACTCAACAGCAAAAAAACCACCTGATTAAAAATGGGCAAAAGGGGCTTCCCTGGTGGTGCAGTGGTTGAGAGTCCGCCTGCCAATGCAGGGGACACGGGTTCATTCCCCGGTCCGGGAAGATCCCACATGCCGCGGAGCAGCTGGGCCCGTGAGCCATGGCCCCTGGGCCTGCGCGTCCGGAGCCTGTGCTCCGCAACGGGAGAGGCCACAACAGTGAGAGGCCCGCATACTGCAAAAAAAAAAAAAAAAAAAAAAAAAAAGGCAAAAGACACGAACAGACATTTTCCCAAAGAAACAGCCAACAGACACATAAAAAGAAAAGATGCTCAGCATGACTAATTATAAGGGAAATGCAAATTAAAACCACAAAGAGATACCACCTTATATCCATCAGAATGGCTATCATCAAAAAGACAACAAATAACAAGCATTGGCGAGGATGTGGAGAAAAAGGAACACTCATGCACTGTTGGTGGGAATGTAAATTGGTGCACCCACTATAGGAAACAGTATGGAGTGTGGACAAATAGCATATAATCTCACTTACATGTGGAATCTGAAAAATAAAACAAAACAAAAAAACCCAGACTAAGAGACACAGAGAATAAATGGGTGAGTGCCAGAGGGAAGGGGAGTGGGCTATGGCAAAATAGGTGAACAGGATTAAGAGGTACTAACCTCCAGTTATAAAATAATAAACCATGGGGATGTAGTACATAGCATGAAAAATGTGGTCAATAATATTGTAATAACTTTATATGGGGATAGATGGTTACTAAACTTATTGTGGTGATCACTTCATAATGTATGCAAATGTCAAGTCACTTTGCAGTACACTTGAAACTAACATAATACTGTACATCAACTATATTTCAATAAATAAAGAAACAACATTTATACACATAAGTAAATTTATATGAGATTAACTTTTCTAGAGAGAATGAATAAAAATAGAAACTTGCAAAAAGTGAATCAATGATGTTTTGGAACTGGCAGGGTCCACAGTTGGTATAAATAAGTCTCATATTGAGGACAGTGATATCTGTAATTTTTAAAAATAAAAACTGTTTATCTCATAGCAATCTTTCTGCCAGACAGTTCATAAACTGCATTCGTATCTACTACTTAAACTGATACTTAACCTTCTTAGGTGGACAGGACAAGTTCTCCTCACATCTTCCCCTACTCCATGTTTTTAAACCGAAGGGGAGGCAGTCACACAAATAATGAGTAACTTGTATAGGATCTACACCTGGACCCCCTGCCTACAAAGTCTGTGGGTTTTCCACTTTAATCTGCAGCTGCCTTTTTAAATGTAAATAGAAACCTCTCATTTAAAAGGATGTTCATATTACCTGTTTGGGGAGAGTCTCTCCTCCATCAATACATGTAACTTCTTGCTCTGTTGAGATATCTCCTAGTTGCTCTGCCAAGTCGTTTCCAGAAATGATGGGATAGGTAATATATAAAAGAAGATATAAGTCAGGTATGAGGCTAGCAGGAGAGCCTGACTCACCACAGCTTTCCATTTCTAATTGATACTGTTGATGTAAAAGGAATGACAATTTCCCCAAGTAGCATCAATGAATCCTTTTATTTTTCGCTGTGCAGCATGTGGGATCTTAGTTTCCTGACTGCGGACTGAACCCAAGCCTCCTGCAGTGGAAGCATGGAGTCCCCACCACTGGACCGCCAAGGAAGTCCCAATGAATTAATTTTTAAATGTAGACAGAATAGTAAACTAACCCACAAGTACCCATCACCCAATTTCAAAAATAATATTTTTCCAATCTTGTTCCAAATAAGCCCCCATTCCCTTTATTTTCTTTCCTAATAACAAACCCTAAAATGTGGTTTCACTTGTAAAAACTTTTGTAACACTCACTGATAAGGACTTTTTTTTTTACATAAACACTACACCTAACAAAATTAACAATACTATATCTAACAAAGTTAACAATAATCCTTCAATACCATCCCAGGCACCCAGTTTGTACTCAAAATTTCCCAGTTGTTGTTTTGTGGCCACATAGTGAGGCATGCAGGATCTTCCCCAACCAGGGAACAAACCCATGCCCCACGTAGAGTCTTAACCACTGGACCACCAGGGAAGTCCCTCCCAATTGCTTTACAGTTGCTCTTTACAATAGATTTATTCCAATCAGGATCCAAACAAGATCTTCAAACAGTGAGCTTGGATTGTTATGTCTCTTAAGTCTTTTTCATTTATAACAATTCTCCTTCACTTATTTCTATCCCCTCCTTGTCACTGATTTGTTGAGGGAGATTTGGTCATTTGTCTTATGAAATGTCCTACATCCTGGATTTGGCTGATTGCTTCCCGTGGTATTCCTTACTTACTGCTTCACTGCCTGCCTTTCCTACAAACTGGCCGTTAGACCTAGATGATTTTGTAGATTGAATTCTGTTTTTTGGAAAGAGGAAGGGCAGCAAGAAACTTAGGTTTTGTGCTTCTGATAGCAGTACACCAGGAGGCTTATACTGGGTTCAGGTGATGTCAGTCTGACCCCTAGACTATCTGGTTCCTCAACAACCTTTCACAGCTTCCATTAATGGTCAAGATAGTCATCTTAATTTTTAGTTATTTTTCTTTTTGAGGCTCAAATTGTTCCATCGTAAGCCAGAAAGAATCCCTTCAAATTGGCTCTTTAAAAAAAAATCTTTTATTGAAATGTAATATGCATACAGAAAAGTGTACCATAAATATTTTTAGTGAATTTTCACAAACTGAACTATAAACCAGAACATCACCAACAACCCTAAGAGTGGCCCTTATACCCTTATGTCCTCCTTTTATCTTGGGTGACAGGCAGGGAGGTGACCTTGCCCCCCAAAAGTAACTACTTTACTAAATTTTAACACCATCGACTGGTTTTGCCTGTTTTTGTATATAAATGGCATCTGAGTTACCCACTTTCTGCTACTTCTGTTTGACATTCTTTGCAAGGTTTTTCCGTACTAATGTGTGGAGTTGTAGTTCATTATCACTTCTGTGTTTTACTGCGTAAAAATATAACATTTATTTATCCATTCTACTGCTAATGGGTTTGTGGATAGTTTTCAGTTTTTTCCTATGACAAACAGTGTTATTACATTCTTATACATGTCGTTCATGAACACATGTACTCACTTCCTTGGCTATATACCTAAAAGTGAAATTGTTGAGCCACTGGTTCTATATATATATAGTGAGTGTATAACAATACTAGCAAAATGTTTGTACCAATTTACATTTTGACATAAAAGAGGACATGAAAATCATAAAATGTGGGGGAGGAGAGTAAGAAAATGTAGATTAAAAAAAAAATTTCCTTAAATGTATTTGAGCCCATATGACTACCAGTCTAAGGCAAGCAGATATAGGAAAGGGTTACTATACTTGAAAAACAGGGTAACCACAAATTAAAAACATACACAAAAACCAAAAAGAAGAGAACATAAGTATAATACAAAAGATAATCGGGGGAAGGGATAAATTGGGAGACTGGGATTGACAAATACACACTACCATATATAAAATAGATAACTAATAAGAACCTACTGCATAGCACAGGGTACTCTACTCAATACTCTGTAATGACCTATATGGGAACAGAATCTAAAAAAGAGTGGATATATGTATATGTATAATTGATTGACTTTGCTGTACAGCAGAAACTAACACAACATTGTAAATCAGCTATACTCCAATAAAAACTAATAATAAGAAGAATCAAACCACAAAAGGAAAAACAAAAAGAAAAAAAGGGAAAAAGAAGAAATATAAAATCAATGGGAAAACAAGGTTTAAAATGGCACTAAATACATATCTATCAATAATTACCTTAAGGACTCCCCTGATGGTGCAGTAGTTAAGAATCCGCCTGCCAACACAGGGGACATGGGTTTGATCCCTGGTCTAGGAAGCTCCCACATGCCACAGAGCAACTAAGCCCATGTGCCACAACTACTGAGCACATGTGCTGCAACTACTGAAGCCTGCGCGTCTAGAGCCCATGCTCCACAAGAGAAGCCACTGCAAGGAGAAGCCTGTGCATGGCAACAAAGAGTAGCCCCCACTTGCTGCAACTAGAGAAAGCCCGTGCACAGCAATGAAGACCCAACACAGCCAAAAATATAATAATAATAATAAAGATACATTTTTTTAATTAAAAAAATTGAGAAAATAATAAAGAAACTGTAACATTAAAAAATAAATAAATAGGGGGCTTCCCTGGTGGCGCAGTGGTTGAGGCTCCGCCTGCCGATGCAGGGGACACGGGTTCGTGCCCCGGTCCGGGAGGATCCCACGTGCCGCAGAGCGGCTGGGCCCGTGAGCCATGGCCGCTGGGCCTGCGCATCGGAGCCTGTGCTCCGCAACGGGAGAGGCCACAGCAGTGAGAGGCCCGTGTACCGCAAAATAAATAAATAAACAAACAAACAAACAAATAAATAAATAAATCGTATATTTCTTTAAAAAAAAATTACTTTAAATGTCAATGGACTAAATGCTCCAATCAAAAGACACAGAGTGGCAGACTGGATAGAAACAACAAAAGCCTACAACATGCTGCCTACAAGAGACCCACTTTAGGGCAAAGCACACATACAGATTGAAAGTGAGGGGATGGAAAAAGATATATGGTGCTAACAGAACTGATAAGAAAGTGGGGGTTGCAATACTCATATCAGACAAAATAGACTTTAAGAAAAAGGCCATAAGGAAAGATAAAGGACACTATATAATGATAAAAGGATCAACACAAGAAGAGGATTTTAACTCATCAACATATATGCACCTAATATAGAAGCATCAAAATACATAAAACACAATTAACAGAGATAAAGGGAGAGACTGACAGGAATACAATAATAGTAGGAGACTTTAACACCCCACTCACATCAATGGATGGATCTTCTAGACTGAAAATCAATACAGCAAACAGAGATCCTAAATGATACAACAGAACTGTTAGACTTAATTGATATTTTTAGAAATTATCTCAAACATCTTTTGTGACCACGACAGCATGAAACTAGAAATCAACCACAGAAAAAGAAATGAGAAAAAAACGATTACATGGAAACTAAACAACATGCTACTAAAAAACCAATAGGTCAATGATGAAATCAAACAGGAAATTAAAAAATACCTTGAGACAAATGACAATGAAAACACAACCATACAAAATCTATGGGATGCAGCAAAAGCAGTTCTTACAGAGAAGTTCAAGCGATACATGCCTTCCTCAAAAAACAAGAACATGTTTTTTGTCATAAACATGTCTGTTTATGACAAACTCACAGACAATATAATACTCAATGGTGAAAAGCTGAAAGCATTCCTGCTAAAATCTGGAACAAGACAAGGATGCCCACTCTCACCACTTCTATTCCACATAGTACTGGAAGTCCTAGCCACAGCAATCAGACAAGAAAAAGAAATAAAACATATCCAAATTGGAAGGGAAGAGGTAAAACTGTCATTATATGCACATAATATGATACTATATATATAAAATCTTAAGGACTCCACACAAAAACTACTAGAACTGATAAAGGAATTCAGCAAGGTAGCAGGATACAAGATTAACATACAGAAATCAGTTGCATTTTACACTAACAATGAAGTATCAGAAAGGGGATGTAAAAATACAATACCTTTTAAAAATCACACCCGCAAGGGACTTCCCTGGCAGTCCAATGGTTAAGACTCCGCACTTCCACTGCATGGGGCATGAGTTCAATCCCCGGTCAGGGAACTAAGATCCCGCATGCTGTGTGGCCAAAAAGAAGAAAGAAAAAAATCACACCCCCCAAAATAAAATATTTAGAAATAAACCTGACTAAGGAGGAAAAAGACTTATTCACTGAGAACTATAAAACATTAATAAAGGAAACTGAAGATGATTCAAAGAAATGGAAAGATATCCCATGCTCTTGGACTGGAAGAATTAATACTGCTAAAATGGCCATACTACCCAAAGCAGCCTACAGATTTAATGCAATCCCTATCAAATTACCCATGACATTTTTCACAGCACTAGAACAAATAATCCTAAAATTTATATGGAACCATAAAAGACCCAGAATTGCCAAAGCAATCCTGAAAAAAAAGAATGAAGCAGGAGGCATAACCCTCCCAGACTTCAGACAATACCACAAAGCTACAGTAATCAAAACAGCATGGTATTGGCACAAAAACAGACATATGGATCAATGGAACAGAAAATAGAGCCCACAAATAAACCCACACACCTACAGTCAATTAATCTTCAACAAAGGAGGCAAGAATATACAATGGGAAAAAGACAGTCTCTTTAGCAAGTGGTGTTGGGAAAGTTGGACAGCCATATGTAAATAAATGAAGTTAGAACACACCTTCTCACCATACACTAAAATAAATTCAAAATGGCTCAAAGACTTAAAGATAAAACATGACACCATAAAACTCCTAAGAAGAGATCATAGGCAAAACAAATCATACCAATGTTTTCTTAGGTCAGTCTCCCAAAGCAATAGAAATAAAAACAAAACTAAATAAATGGGACCCAATCAAACTTACAAGCTTTTGTACAGCAAAGGAAACCATAAGCAAAATGAAAAGACAACCTACAGAATGGGAGAAAATATCTGCAAAAGATGCAACTGACATGGGCTTAATTTCCAAAATATACAAACAGCTCATACAACTCAACAACAAAAAAACAACCCAATCAAAAAATGGGCAGAGTAAGTCAGAAAGAGAAAGACAAATACCGTATGCTAACACATATATATGGAATTTAAGGGAAAAAAAAAATGTCACGAAGAACCTAGGGGTAGGACAGGAATAAAGACACAGACCTACTAGAGAATGGACTTGAGGATATGGGGAGGGGGAAGGGTAAGCTGTGACAAAGCGAGAGAGAGGCATGGACATATAAACACTACCAAATGTAAGGTAGATAGCTAGTGGGAAGCAGCCACATAGCACAGGGAGATCAGCTCGGTGCTTTGTGACCACCTGGAGGGGTGGGATAGGGAGGGTGGGAGGGAGGGAGACACAAGAGGGAAGAGATATGGGAACATATGTATATGTATAACTGATTCACTTTGTTATAAAGCAGAAACTAACACACCATTGTAAAGCAATTATACTCTAATAAAGAAGTAAAAATAAAAAAAAGATACAAGGAAATAAAAATTTTAAATAAAAATTACTCAACCCCCACCCCCCAAAAAAAATAGAACTCAGGCCTACCGGACCTACTGACTCACAATCTGCACTTTTACAATCTCCCCAGTGTACTTGTGTACCCATGAATAGTTGAAAGGTACATTTCTACCTCGACATGTCTTTTCTGTCTGAGAAATACCCACATTTTATCCAATTTGATATAAATAAAACACTCAAAAATGCAAAGAAAAAAAAAAGGGCAGAAGAGGGACCTCCCTGGTGGTGCAGTGGTTAAGGATCCGCCTACCAGTGCAGGGGACATGGGTTCAATCCCTGGTCTGGAAGGATCCCACATACCATGGAGCAACTAAGCCCACGTGCCACAACTACTGAAGCCCGCACGCCTAGAGCCCATTCTCAGCAACGAGAAGCCACCGCAACGAGAAGCCCAGGCACCGCAACAAGAGAAAGCCCACGTGCAGCAACAAAGACCCAACACAGCCAAAAATAAATAAATAGATAAATATCCTATGATAAACCATAATGGAAAAGAATATATAAAAAAAGAATATACATATATATAACTGAATCTCTTTGCTGTACAGCAGAAACTAACACAACATTGTAAATCAACTATGCTTCAATAAAAAAATAAATAAAGTGAACCTCTTACAAGCACAATTAAAAAAAAAAATTTACACTCCCACCAGTACTCTATGAGAGGTCTGGTTGCTTTATATCCTTCCCAATACTTGATATTGTCAGTCTTTTAAATTTTAGCTGTTGCGGTGGGTGCATATCAGTTACCACATTGTGGTTTTAATCTGTATTTCCCTGATGACTAATCAAATCTCTGTATATATTTATTGGACATTTAGCTATCTTGTTTTGGAAATACCTTTGCAAATCTTCGGCCCAGTTTTCTATAAGGTTGTAGAAGTTATTTATGTATTCTAGATATAAGCCCTTTTCTGGATATATGTATTATGAATGTTTTCTCTAGTCAGTGGGTTGCCATCTCACTCTTTTAATGATGTCTTTTTTTTTTTTTGGCTGTGTTGGGTCTTTGTTTCGTGCGAGGGCTTTCTCTAGTTGCGGCAAGTGGGGGCCACTCTTCATCGTGGTGCGAGGGTCACTCTTCATCACGGTGCGCGGGCCTTTCACTATCGTGGCCTCTCTTGTTGCGGGGCACAGGCTCCAGATGCGCAGGCTCAGTAGCTGTGGCTCACGGGCCTAGTTGCTCCACGGCATGTGGAATCTTCCCGGACCAGGGATTGAACCCGTGTCCCCTGCACTGGCAGGTGGATTGTTAACCACTGCGCCACCAGGGAAGCCCTGGACATTTCTGATTGCAGCACATCAAGAGGCACATAAAATCTGGTGGTTTCACTTTCTGAAATGCTAAGATTGATCAGTGGGTTCAGGTGGTGTCAGCCTGGTCCCTCTATTAAAAAGACTCCCACCAACCTTCCAATCTAATGGTTTGAAGAGTCACTGATGATCTTTGACTAGATACATCAATGCATTAGGAGTCACAAAATGATAATTTTCCCCCCTATCATTCATGCTACAATTACTAGCTGGAATTTTTCTATTAAAAAAAACTTCCTTAGGGGGTGGGTGGAAGGGAAGAATAGGCAGAGCATAGAGAATCTTTAGGGCACTGAAAATACTGTATATGATATTATAATGATGGATGTATGTCATTATACATTTGTCCAAACTTATAGAATGTGCAACACCAACAGTAAACCCCAAGGTAAACCAAAGACTTCGAGTGATTACAGTGTGTAACTAACGCACCATTCTGGTGAATGATGCCAATAATGGAGAGGCAGTGCATGTATGTGTGGGGGAGGGAGGGGGGCAGGTGCATATGGGAGATCTCTCTAGCTTCCTTTCAGCTTTGTTGTGAACCATAAACTACTCTAAAAAAAAAAAGTCTTAAAAACAAACAAACAGGGCTTCCCTGGTGGCGCAGTGGTTGAGAGTCCACCTGCCGATGCAGGGGACACAGGTTCATGCCCCGGTCCAGGAAGATCCCACATGCCGCGGAGAGGCTGGGCCCATAAGCCATGGCCACTGAGCCTGCGCGTCCGGAGCCTGTGCTCCGCAACGGGAGAGGCCACAACAGTGAGAGGCCCGCATATCCAAAAACAAAAACAAAAACAAAAAACAAACAAACAAACACTTAAAAGACCTTCTCCATCAACTATTTGGTTTTCTGGATACAGTTCATATAGGAAAGGCAGGATAAATGCTTAATCCTCTATTCAACAGTTTTCAGAGCAATGAGTTAGGGCTCTAATAACTTATTATGGTGATAAGTAAGGTTTTTTTTTTAAAAAAAGTGCACAATTATGAATTTATAGATTCACACAGATTTGATGTATTTCAATCTGTAATCTAAGAATACATTCATTATTCTTTTTAATGCTCAAACTGTCCCAACTTAGGCCAGTAGGATCTCTTTCAAGGTTGCACCTGTGCCTACTGATGTAACTGTGTAAGACTCAGACGGCTTCCTTGCTTTCCAGCACAATAAAATGCCGTAGGCCCATCTTGTATATTTCCTATCACAGACCTGGAAAGCCATTTCTCCAAGCCTTGGTCCCCTTTAGTGTGAGAAGACCACAGTGTAGGGTATCAGATAGGTTTTTTGGTTTTTGTTTTTTTTCTGGGTAAAGATTTAATTTTATTTATTTTTGGCTGCGTTGGGTCTTTGTTGCTGCGCACGGGCTTTCTCTAGTTGTGGCGACCGGGGGCTACTCTTCATTGTGGTGCGCAGGCTTCTCCTTGTGGTGACTTTTCTTGTTGCGGAGCATGGGCTCTAGGTGTGTGAGCTTCAGTAGTTGTGGCTCGTGGGCTTAGTTGCTCCGCAGTACGTGGGATCCTCCCAGACCAGGGATCGAATCCGTGTCCCCTGCATTGGCAGGCGGATTCTTATTCACTGTGCCACCAGGGAAGTCCCCAGAGAGTTTTTTAATACAAGCATATGCTTAAAGGGTCTCTGCGCATCTACTGTTAAATAAACTTCCACTTGCACAACACGTAACATTACACTAGGACTTAAAAAGTACCGGACTAGACAGGGTGCTGAATTTACAAAGCTTTTCTTTTAAATAATCTACTTCCTTCTCAAATGTCTAAGAAAACGAAAGGGAATGTAAAATGCCATTATAAAGTGACCAACTCAATGGGTCACAAATCACATTAAATTGCAAGCCAGATCAAATCCTCTCTATATAGTTATGGCCAGTGAAAGCTCTGTACTATAAAGCATTAATCTATGACATTTGGGGTGAAAAGGCAAAGTATTAAAACACTAGTCTAGAGTTTCTAGCCTTCTGGAGTCTAAGCTTTCCAGATGTTGACCTTGTGGATCAAATCTGGATAAAACACTCACCTTCTAAAACAACAGCTCTAGGTTCCTCTGCCTGGACAACTCCCTCTTCATACTCTGTGGAGCTGTCACTGTCAGAACTACCTGATACCCGCAAGTCTTCAGAGACAGGATTCCTAGTCTCTGAACCATAAGAGGTGGCTGGCGAATGAGGCTGCGTCCTGCTCACTTGAAAGTAAGCATCCAGCGGTGATCTCAACCTATATATGCAGAAAGACAACAGAATTCTTGTACAATATACCATCATCACAAGAATAATCCACAGTAATTTGGAGGTAAATCCTAGTCATTTTAATGCATCACCAGGCCATTAAATGCTGCCTTTGAACGCTGAAGTAGGAATAGAGATTCAGGCAGGTGCTGACTGGACTAGACATGCTCTTTCCACTCAAGTATTCCATTAGCCCACACTGAAGCCTGACCCCTCTGCTAAAAGCTAATCCTACTTTACTGGCACTTCTTTTGTCAATACCTTTTAAAGACATGACTCATTAATATAAAGAAAGGGAGGGAGGGAGGGAGGGCTGACTCAGCAATTTGTCTGCTGATATTAGGGGGCTGAAAAGAGAGTGGGCAAGATGAAAAAGGGCCCTGTTTTTTTTTTCGGTACGCCAGCCTCTCACTGCCGTGGCCTCTCCCATTGCGGAGCACAGGCTCCGGATGCACAGGCCCAGCGGCCATAGCCCACGGGCCCAGCCGATCCGTGGCATATGGGATCCTCCCGGACCAGGGCACGAACCC
Source organism: Leucopleurus acutus (assembly GCF_964270905.1). Lineage (NCBI taxonomy): Eukaryota > Metazoa > Chordata > Mammalia > Artiodactyla > Delphinidae > Leucopleurus > Leucopleurus acutus. The sequence continues at coordinate 12,977,091 of NC_139162.1, read as the reverse complement.
ATGTCCCCTGCATCAGCAGGCGGACTCTCAACCACTGTGCCACCAGGGAAGCCCTAAAAGGGCCCTATTGATCAAATATGGCCTCATGGGATTCTGCTTCTGCAGCTACTAAGACCAAGGTCTTTTGAAGGTATGAAGCCTGGCTATGGTCATCATTGTCTCATCTCTTATTTTGAGCCACTTTTCAAGTCAAAAATGTCAAAGAAGGACAAAAGTTCTCTCTTTTGCCTGCTCAAACCTGCTGTTGAGCTCTCTAGTGATTTTTTTCCATTTACTGTGTCAACTCCAGTATTTCTATTTTGTACATTTTTATAACTTCAGTCTCTTTATTGATATTGTCTATTTTGTTGTTTTATACTTTGCTTTAGTTCTTTGAATATATTTAAATAGCAGATTTAAAGTTGGTCTAGTAAGTCCAACATCTTGGCTTCTTCATGTACAGTTTCTAGTTTTTCTTCCTGTGTTTTGGTTATACTTTCTTTACATATCTTATTTTTTCTTGAAAACTGGACGTTTCAAATAATATAATGTGGTAACTCTGGAAATGAGATTTCACCCATTCCCAGGGTTTGTTGTTGTTACTATTTCTTATAGTTGTTACTATTGGTTTAGTGACTTTTCTGAAGTTAATTCTATAAAGTTTGCATTCTTTGTTGTGTGTGGCCACTGAAGTTTCTGTTTGGTTAGCTTAGTGTTCAGTTCATGACTAGATAGAGATTTCCTTAAACACTTGGAATCAGTACACCTCCCAGTCTTTGGTGAGAGACTTGATGTGTGTGTTGGGACACATCATCAATAATCAGCCAGGCAGGTGACAGTTCTGCCTCAGCCTTCATTTCCTGCTTATGCAGAGCCTCAAAGTCAGCCAGAGTTGAGAGCTTAGTGCCTTCCTAGGTCTTTCCTGATTGTGGGCCCAGCTGCACACAGCCCTGGGCATGTATGTGGCCTTCTAGATTCCCAGGAATATGTCAGAACTTTTCAAAACCCCATAGGAAGATCTCATTCTCCACCTTTTCCTTTTAAGCTTTTTGGTTAGTCTAATGTTTGCCCCAATGGTCATCCACTGCCACAGGCAGACCCTGGGGAAAAGGCTTTAGAATTTTCGAACTGGACAAGCCAGGGATTGCCTTTCAAGTGGGATCTTCCAGGAAACCAACAAACAGGTCAAAGGAAGAGAATTCTCTGGGGATGAGGCTTTGAAGGACCTCCAATTCCATTCTACTCTCTCTAGTTGCTTCCAGACTGCTGCCTTTTCACTGTGATTGCAGGCATTTAGTTTTCAAGACTACTATGGAGGGACTTCATAGTAAGTCCCTCGATAGTAGTGGTTAAGAATCAGCCTTCTAATGCAGGGAGCATGGGTTCGATCCCTGGTCGGGGAACTAAGATCCCACATGCCATGGGGCAACGAAGTCCGCGTGCCACAATGAAAGATCCCACATGCTGCAACTAAGACCCAACGCAGCCAAATAAATAAATTTTTTTTTTTAAAAAAAGACTACTATGAAGCTGAAGAAGGGGATGGGAATAGGGAATGCCACAAAGCTTACAGTTCTTACTGAGATTCAGCTGGTTTGAGAATCACTCACCGAATTGCTACAAGTATTTGGTTAATTTCCAGAGTACTGAAAAGTTGATTTTGATAAATTTTGCCAGTTGTTTCAATTATTTTTAAAAAAAATAAATTTATTTATTTATTTATGGCTGTGTCGGGTCTTCGTTTCTGTGTGAGGGCTTTCTTTCTCCAGTTGCGGCGAGTGGGGGCCACTCTTCATCGCGGTGCGCGGGCCTCTCACTGTCGCAGCCTCTCCCGTTGCGGAGCACAGGCTCCAGACGTGCAGGCTCAGTAGCTGTGGCACACGGGCTTAGTTGCTCCATGGCATGTGGGATCTTCCCAGACCAGGGCTCGAATCCATGTCCCCTGCATTGACAGGCAGACTCCCAACCACTGCGCCACCGGGGAAGCCCTGTTTCAATGATTTTATGGAGAGAATTTTCTGGGGTCCTTACTCTGCCGTTTTCACTGATGTCACTCAGGTTTCCTTTTCAAAAAAAAATGCTAACCAAGTTTACAAACTTATTTTAGGAACTGTGCATGAACAGCAGCTATAGCTACTCATGAGAATAAGAATATAAGAACAGTATTTCCTAAGAACATTTTAACCAAATGAAATACATAATAAAGTTAGGCTATTACGTGCATATCAATAGCATTCTGCATAGAAACCAGTAAAAAATTAAGTGATTGACTATTTTTTAAAATATCACTCATTAATATTGCTTTTACATAGCAAAAGAGGCATTTCCAAGGTCAGGCGGGGACATATAAAAGACGAACTATGAAGAGCAACTGGGAGGCAGTGCTAGGAGTACAGTCTTAGAACCCAAGAAATTCTCCTTTTTTCCCGCACTTATCATCTCTGAATTAAATAACAGTATAGTAAGTTCTTGCCCCTTGCTTACCCTCTATAGTCCTAGATTCCATAAGCTCCAAGAGAAACGGTACCCTGATCTGTCCTGTTCACCAACGTATCTTCAAGGCAAAAGTTCAGTCTCTCACATAGTGGAGTGTTACAAATATTTGATGAATAAGTGATGATGCTGGCTGTCAGAATCAAGCAGCCTCAAACAAAGAAACAGGAAAGGAGTTTGTGACCTTGGCTGAGAAGTAGTTGGGAAAAATATCCCACTATGCAGGTTTCCCCAATTTTGGCTTCTTGGTGGAGTCTGAGGCAAAAGCTGCTCACCTTGGCCCAGGCTCTCAGCACCTGGCCCAGGAATGGTCTGTCGGGTGAGTAATGTCAAACACCATAATGAGAAATTCACCTCAAGAAATTCAGAAGGTATAAGCAATAAGTCCTGGAAAAGCTCAGACTTTTATGTGAATTTAGTGTGGAATTTGTTTACAACACAATTTAAAGGAAAAAAAATTTTAACGCCACATTTATCTGGCTCCAGAATCCATGTTCTCTCCACTGAACTGCATAATTCCTTGCCTTTAAGGTTTATTCTCTTTGTGGAGACAAACATATGACCGTCAGTCAAATAGCTTATCTGACATCATTTAACATCTAAATTCTGTAGCTCAGTCCCTGAGCAGAGATTCTACGCACATCAAGCTATTTTCTGATTAGAGTCTGGCTTCAGTGTGGCAGCATCCCCTAGGTGAATCATGCTGACCATGCCAACAAGAGAATTTGGTCTCTGTGGTGTTTCTAATTTTCTCTGTAAATTGGCATCTGGTTTATAAGTGTCACTCTCCTGTGAACTGGTTAACACAAAAGTCCCCGACCAAGAGCAATCTCCACCCCCGCCTGCTCATGAGTGGATGAACAACCAAGCGTGAGGACTACTGCAAGAGGCCTCTTGACAGTTCTTGGGGACACCACTCTCAACTCTCAGCCCCCTTACTTCAACAGGGACCCCAAATTGCACTACAAGGTACTTTCACCTATGACACAAATGTATGAAATCCTACTTTGCTTTCAAAATCCGAGTAAACGGCATCTTAAAATAACAGAGTAGCATACATTTGCAACTCTTGTCAACACAGAACTAGGCACCTCTCACCCTTGATGGATCACATCCAGCAGTGACCAGGCATTACAGAGACTGAAGCCACAGTAATAGCAGGCCCTGATACAGTAATCAGCAGGATCCATGGAAAAGGATGCAGAAATCCAGAATCAGAAGGCACAGTCCAGTTCCACAGTTATCCCAGTCAAATCACAAATCACCCCATCATCTTCCTCATTTGTAAAACATAGGTATTAGATGGCCCAGCTACCACCTTTTATTGTCACCTCATTATTTTCACAGTGTTAGAAAACAAATGGGTCTGACTGAAGCTTCCTTTATCTGTTTTTGTTGACAACAGTCAGATTCAAGTTCCAACACCAGCTCTAACCTCCTCAGTGCTGTCGCTATGAGACCCTGAACAAACCACTCTCTCAGGGTCCAAGTTTCCTTCATATTTAAAATGAAAAGGTTGAATTCAATCTCAACATTAAGATACTTAGAAGCCCAAATGTGAAACAAAGTATTTCAAAAAAAGCTGGAGGAAGTGAAAAAACAGGTAAGGCATAGATAATTGTTGTTCTTCATAATAACTCTGTCAAGACCTGACGGCTAAGCCCTTCAAGAGGCAAATTCAAACCAAAACCTATGGAAGAAAATTATTTTTAACTCTACAACACAGTATCAGGTGAAGAGGGCTAGAATGTTTCTCACTTAGTCAGATAAGCTCTAAATTAATTCACACTCTACTTTTCACAAGGCCTCTCTAAATCCAGCCTGCCCATCTTCCAAAATCTACTGCACCACTAAGTGGAGAACAATGAAACATGGGTGAGTGGAGTGGCCTTGCAAGTTAAATATTTTTTTGATGTACAAGAGACAAACGATCTGAAGAAAAGCCAGCCTCTACAGAAACCGCTGCCAACAAACTACCACTGAGTTTTCAAAACATATCAGTGTAACTTGTCCCCTCCATTACTTTGTGAAGTGAATAAGGCAAGCACTTTTATTTTCATCTGACTTATGAGGTAACAGGGGTTCAGAAAGGTCACCTGACTTGCCAAGTCACAACGCCAATTCTTGGCAGCACTGGGGCTACGATCAGGGCCTAAGGTTCATAATTCCCAATCTGGCACTAATCCTACTGTTTATACATATATTTACCTGGCACTGTTTGTCCTGTGAGACCCTCCAGCTCTTGCCCTCTGTGAAGCAGAATTCCTCCTCCTAGCTCTCACTGGCCCCACCCTGTGGTCCGAAGTTGGTCTCAGGAATTCCAGCATGCCATGAAGTCTCTGCAGCCCACTGATGAAGCTGTTCACTGGATCCAATGAAGATACTTGGGCAGTGTGGTTAGCACCAGATTCCTGCCTACTCTCCTCTGAAACTCCTGGATTGATGTTCTCCACAGTCTCTTCTCCTGAGAGCTCCTCTGTCATATCAATGGATACCTGTGGAGCAGCCTGAAGCCGGGGCAGTCCCTCTTGGCTGCTGACCACTTCATCAGGAGGGGGCTGGAGCAGGGCTGGTCCCCCTTGCCTGCTGACCACTGCAGCAGGTGCAGGCTCAAACAGGGGTGGTCCTTCCTGGCTGCTGACCACCTCAGTATGAGAAGGCTGGAGCAGGGGTGGTCCCCCTTGGCCGCTGACCACTTCAGGAGGAGCAGGCTGTTGTGCAGCACCATGATCTAACTGCACCTGAAGATCATATTTCATTGCTTCATGAGCCATCACTGAAGAAACAATATTTGTAAGTATTAGTAAAATATATCAGATATAAGACATGTTTTATCTAATCATATCTGTTCTTTAATATTTCTGTTTAAGATCATTCTTGGCAAAACTGAGAAACTTAAAGAGATGATTTTGTTCGACTTTTTTTCCCATAATAAGTACTTATAACCAGTTTTCCTGTTTGCCTTTTGAAAACATGAAGTCATGTGATCACAGCACTAACCTTTAAAATAGATCTAGGGACTTCCCTGGTGGCACAGTGGTTAAGAATACGCCTGCTAACGCAGGAGACACAGGTTCGATCCCTGGTCCAGGAAGATCCCACATGCTGCAGAGCAAATAAGCCCATGTGCCACAACTACTGATTCTGTGCTCTAGAGGCCGCAAGCCACAAGTACTGAAGCCTGTGTGCTGCAACTACTGAAGCCCATGCACTCTAGGGCTCACATGCCGCAACTACTGAAGCTTGCGTGCCTAGAGCCTGTGCTCGGCAACAAGAGAAGCCACCACGATGAGAAGCGCGCACACCACAACCAAGAGTAGACCCCGCTCGCTGCAGCTAGAGAAAAGCCCGCACACTGAAGACTCAACGCAGCCATAAATAAATAGATAAATAAATAAATAAATAAATCGATCGATAAAATAAGGACTGAACTACTGAAAGCAGTGGATCCACAAGTACAAGGCAAAGAGAGGATGAGACACACAAATCAGTTTTTCGGACTGATAACTGGTAGGACTGTGTGCTGTTGAGAAGCAAGCTAATTTCCACTGAGGGGACTGTAAAAACCATGTACCAAAGAAGATAGCATTGAAAGACGGAGATGGAAAGCCTGTGAAAGTAGTTACTCTGTCCCTCAGGCAAACAATCAAAAAACCCCTCCCCCTATGCTGCAGACAACTGGAGGTTTGAACCAGACAGACTTAAGACCAGCAGTGAAAACAAAGAGTTAAGTGAAAGTCTACAAACTTTCACAAGCGTGAGACACTTCCAACCCTTCTCCCCAGCTGCACAAATCCAGAACGCAATATTCTGGTTTACATACATTCTCTATGCCTCAAGGCAGGAAATTACAGGATTGTTGCCTAGAGAAAACCAGCTCAAGAGGAAAGATCTATAAATACTGACAGCTCTGACTCTCAAGAAAATGGCTGGATCTCTGCCCATACATCTAACAGTAAAAGTCCATTGGTTGGTAAGGTTCAGTCATTCATAAAGAGCTTCCAATCAGTTTTCTGGGGGTCTCTCCTCAAAATGAACAAATAGCCAAAGAACAACTGACATTCAAGAAAAGCCTCCAACATGAGAGAAAGAGACCAAAGCAGACAAAGAGCAGAAACTCGGAGAAAAGCAAGGAATACAATGCAAGAAACAGAAGTAAGTAAATAAATAAACAAATCCAAACTTAAAAGAATGCCAAGGAAAAAAAGATCAAATCAGAAAACAAGAAAGAGCTCTTAAAAAAGAAAATTTACAGCCAAAATAAATGCTTTAATAGAAGGACTGGAAGATAAACCTGAGTAACTCTTTCAGAAAACAAAAGACAGTTAAAAAATAATAATATTAAAAGCTCAAGCTAGAATACTTGATTAACTGAAGTACAAGAATGAGAGAACTCAAAATGGAGAAGAAAGTGAAGCAAAACCTCTGGTCAAGATGTAACCATACACTCTCTTCTAAGAACCCCAACACGGTAAATTTCCTCAAAAATTTTATCAGTTACAGAACAACCTCCATTATTAATTCCAATTTTAGGACACTTATAAAATATGCAAAACCACACTACTATATGGACTTATAGATATAAGATAGTATAAAACAAGCCCAGTCATGAAAAATACCAAATTCAGGAGAGGAAGGGTGCAGAGGTACACATGAGGTTTTGAATACAGAATTTTTTTTTTTAAGGAAAAAAAAAAAAGAATTCTATCAAAAAGTCAAAGCCAAGATTTGTTAGACCTGGGTGGTGAATGCACGGGTCTTTTAAAAATTATTCTGTGCACTTCTCAGTATGGTTAAATATTAAAAAGTGAAATTTCTTCCCATCATATGCCAGCTCTGATTAGAGAACAACCAGTTCTGATGAGACGTGAAAGGCCCAGAGCCGAATCCAAACCTGATTCATCGGTGTATCCTACACAGCAAGAAGTACAGAGCAGATGCTAAATATCTACTGAATTACCCACCATCCACCTAAAAACACAAAACCAACCAAAAATCCCCCAACAACTAAGAACATATTAGCACCCGATATTGACACAGAGATACGAGAGATATAGAACATGTTCATCCCGGCAGAAAGTTCTCTAACCAGCGCCATACTGGAGCAAAGCTTCCCAATCAACGTGGGGAAACACAAATCCCTCCAGGCCTGGGGCTGAGCAGCGGTGCGTCGGCTGCCGTCCCCTCCCCCCGCCCCCCCGGCCCCAGGCCGTGAGCAGCCTGGTTCTAGACCTCCCGTAATCTTCCCAAGCTTTGTCACTCAGATTTCAACGAATGTCCGCTACAGTCGGGATGATGGCTCCCAGTTAAAAGAATAAGAGGCGCCGGCGGAGAGTCGGGCCGACCTGGGTTCAAATCCCTGCTCTGTCACATCCTACCTTGGGACCTTAGGAGGTTCCCTATTCGACTTGCTCCTCTGTAAAATGGGGATAATAAAAGTGTTTATGTCACAGTGTTGCTGTGAGATAAAGTTGGACAGAACAATAGGTCTTTCGTTCAACTTGAAAGTGATGCAAGTAGAGGGCGCTCCACGGAACGGCAGTTATTTGCAGACGCTGAGTCTGAGGCTCGGCTGCCTGGAGAGCAAACCGGGACCTGTGACTCCGGCCCCACGGCCAAGTCGGCTCCTTCCGGGATCCCCGATGTTCCTGCCTTCCCCGCCCCCACCCTCACCAGCAACCCCAAAAGAGCGGGGATTCTAGAGACTCAGCCCCGACAGTTGGGGCCGTCCGGAGCGGCCGAACTTCGACAGCCGGGTTCCAGGCCGGCCCGCAGCCCATCTTGGGGCGTCCCGGGGCCCGGCGCCCATGGACCCAGCCCGGGAAGTCATCCCGGAGCCAGACGCCCAAGGTCTGGGAAGAGGCAAACGCCCACCTCACCTGAAACCGAAAGGACGCGGTCAGACTCGCGAGACCCCCGGAGCAGCTGCAGTCTCCTTCAAAGAACTCTCGCCGGACTGGCGCCAACAACCACTTCCGGAGCAGCTCAATCCGCCAGCCTGTGTTGAGGCCTCGGCCTGCTCCTATTGGGCAGAAGTCCCAGTCGGCGGCCAATACCCTCTCTTCTTCTTTCTTTGGTCGCCACTGGCTGAAACAGCGGTGCTCTCATTGGCTGATCCTTCGTAAACGGACTAGGCGGGACCACGCTCGAGGAGGCCTCGTACAATTGGTAGAAACCTACGTCCGTCAACTCTCGCCCAAAGAGAAAAGCGGAAGAAGGGTTTTACCGCTCTTTATTTGAATTTTGTGGCGAGAGGAAGTGGCAAGAGAAAGACTTCTTGGTCCATTTTGGAAAGATGAAAATATTAAAACTGTGCCTCATGCTATTTCTCCCTAAGTCTTTGGTGAAGGAGATGTCTTTATCCAAAGGCTGGTAGCTAATCCAATAATTTCAAAATGTTGCCCGCAGTATCCCGGAGCCGGTAAAGAGGAGTGGGACAATCCTGTTCATATATTGTATATCCTCCAGTGGGTTGAAGAGCTCATGCAAAAGAACTTACCTACGCGGTCTCTTCAATCCCAAACCATTGCAACAAACTGCCTGCTACTAAACTACCGTCACATCACTTGACAGCAAACATTTTTCAAGCATTTCCCTGAAAGACGAAATCTCACCTTTAGGAGGAAGACCTAAAAATCTAAACCGCAGGCACAGACTGCACACTGCCGAATTTCATTTGCTCAGCTTCCAATTCTGAGTGGAACTAGTAGCAGAGGAGAGTGTAAACAACTGAAAGCCTTGGATTATCCAAATAATTGACTTTTCAATATTCTCCTCCTCCAAACCTGTCACTAAAGTGAACATTAGCATTTGTAGTTTTTTTTTTTCCTTTTCCTGCCCCTAAGGGAGCTTCTACTGAGCTATAGCAAGGTTAATATGAAGAAAAGGAATGTTATTTTGTAAACAAATACATATATTATGGCATAGAATGAAAAACATTTTGAGTGATTCTCACTGTTATATAAGTAACTGCATGTCCAATGCAGAAAATTTAGACAATACATAGAAGCAAAAAAGAAAAATTGTCTCCAGAGAAGTCATTAGTTACTTTGTTTAAAATCGTCATCTATCTAAATGTGTATATTTAGGTATAGATGGAATTGTGTTTTAATCTCAAAATATATCTTGAATTGCTTTCGTTGTCAATGAATACATAGGCACATCATCAAACACTGATTCTTTGAAAATTAAAAAAAAATTAATAGGTAATATCACATGGCAAAAAAATCTGGACAACACAGAGGGCTACTTAGTGAAAAATATACAGAATGTTTCTAAAAGGTTCTGAGAGTATATTCATTCATGATCCACCTAATGGCCATGTTTACTAATTAGAAGAGAAAGAATAAACACACAAGCCAGAAGGTTATAGTCTTGTCTCCAACTTCCAAAAGTTTTATATAGTTAGAGGAGAAAGGTATTGGCTGTATTTCATTTTAGGGGTGAAATTCCCATTTACAACTTTATGGGTGATTACTTAAACACCAACCCCCCGTTGGCCCATTTGTAAAAAGACTGAAAAAAAAAATGCACTAAGCGCCACTTCATAGAAGAGTTGTTTAGATGGATGTCTTTTTTTTTTCTCCACCAAAAGACATAACTAATGGGTTCCCCTAAACTACATGATAGTAACTACTTTTATGGACCTGAACGTATAATTTAAATGAAAAATTTGAAAGAACTGTCAAGGTTAAAATATGCCAAAGAAAGTTTACACTTGTGGTAAGCCTCATCCCCAGGCTCTGGGGAAAGCCATGAATTTCCCTCTACCATTAGCAGTACCTTCATTCATTCATTTTCTAGTTCATTTGGTCAACAAATATTGGAGTAGCCACTGTCCTACTCCAGGAGAGGAATGTGAAAGCAAGGGACTCATACGTGGTTTCTGAGTTTGTAGCAATGTTCTAGTCTTTAACCAGGGGTGGATATGTGATGTTCTTTTCCTCTGACTTAAAAAAAATTGCACATATATATTTTATACACTACTGTCCTGTGATACATATCACAATAAAGATAAGAAAAACATTATTTTGTATCTTTGAACTCTGTAGCAACTTCAGTGGAAACACTTCCCCAATCCGGGGCTACTGCCTGTGAATCATGTTCTCTTGTGTCTGGAGCTTCGTGGAAAGTCTGAGAAATTTGGATCTAGAGTGGGAGAGGGAGACATTCCCAGGGAGGGAGATGGTGTAAAGAAACGGAGGAGCAGCTGATAACCTGGTGAAATAAAAGTCTGAGTAGAGGGCTTCCCTGGTGGCACAGTGGTTGAGAGTCTGCCTGCCGATGCAGGGGACGTGGGTTCGTGCCCCGGTCTGGGAAGATCCCACATGCCGTGGAGCGGCTGGGCCCGTGAGCCATGGCCGCTGAGCCTTCGCGTCCGGAGCCTGTGCTCCGCAACGGGAGAGGCCACAACAGTGAGAGGCCTGCGTGCCGCAAAAAAAAAAAGTCTGAGTAGAGGAAATTACCCCCAGGATGTTGAGAAAAGAGAAGGAAGGGAGAGAAAGAATATAGGCTGCAGTAATCTGCCTTCGCAACCCAACTTTAGACTAAACAATGCCCTTAGGGCTGGGTTTCTGAACTCCTGTGCTATTGATATCTGGGCCGGATAATCTTGGTTGTAGGCGGCTGTCCTGTGCCTTGTAGGATGTTGAGAAGCTTCTATCCACTAGATGCCAATGGCATGTCCACCCCACCCCACCTCCCCTGAGTTGTGACAGCCAAAAATGTCTTTAGACATTGCCAAATGTCCCCCGAAGGGCAAAACAACCCCTGGTTGTGATACATAAGGAAAATCTTTCACAAATGTTAAGTAACACATGTGGCCCATGCTCTTTAGACCAGAAAAAGCCCTACCTTTAACACAGGGCCTCCTGGAGGGCTCATATGCACAGCAATCATCAATGATCTCCTGCAACTGTGAAGGGCAATCTTTATCCACTGGCTCCTGGTGCCGGTCCACAGCCACCAGCTGGTAGATCTTCTTGGAATCACAGCCTGGCATGGAAATGATAGGATGGGAGGCTTAAAAATTGCTCTGGCACACACACCTCTCTCTGGATGCTGATGGCTGGCAATGGAACCAGGGACTTTGAGAACTGAAGAAACAGGAGCTTCCAATGACCCCAATGACAAGCGCAGGCAATGCCCACACTGAAGAACAAAGCGTCCAGGACAGCACTGATGGGAATTTCTAGTCTCTTGGAAGGCGACCCAATCCCAGCACCATCTGAGCCAACTTTCACACTGGTTACCTTCAAATGGGCTTTTCCCAGTGGCAATTTCCCAGAGGACGATTCCAAATCTAAAAGAGAACCAAGAAACTGAACAACCGTAACAAGTTTCCCTTTTCCCATGCCCCTCTAGCCATTTCCAGAAAACACAGTGGATTTTCTTTTTGGCTGTGCTGAGCAGCTTGTGGGATCTCAGTTCCCCAATCAGGGATTGAACCTGGGCCACGGCAGTGAAAGCGCAGTGTCCTAACCACTGGACCACCAGGGAAGTCCTCACGGTGAATTTTCTGATTACCACCCAAATCTATTCAACAGAGTTAAGGTGCTCCTCCCTAATGGCATTTGACTTGGACTTTCTTGTCCCGTTCATCTGAGTTAGAATCTGCACGAGAACATAAACATACCTGTATATTTCAGCTTTTATGTCATATTTATTATACACATTTTCCAGTCTCTGAGGTGAGATGTATGCGGCAGAATTGACTCTCTCTGCTTCTTTTCCTTTAGTTGGTCAGCTGATGGAACGCTGTGTTTTCTCAACTCAAATCCTGCAAGCTAGATAATGACTCAGAGACAGAAAGAAACAGCACCATCTCGGGTGGGGGATAGAGGGAAGGGGTTGGTGCTACACATGATTTTCAGGGGATGGTTTTTTTCCTTTGGGATGTATTTCCAGTGGTGTCTTCTGGCTCTGTGGCTACTCTCCTGGCTGGCATCCTGGGTTCAATTTATTATGGTGTAACGACCAAGAGAAACACAAAGAGGTTTCTTCTCTATAAAATGAGGCATGAGGATTACTTGAGGCGATGGTTATAAAGCACCTGTAAGACTTGGTATGTTGTTGTTCTAGTGTTACTACATTAGATACAGGGCTTTCTCAGTTGACGACTCAGCTCCACTGAGTGAGTGTGGACGGGGTGCCTGGAGTCACCGATGGCTCATTTTCTCTCGGAAGCAGACCAAAAAAACACACAAAAAAACAACACAGGGGTATCCTCTCTGTTGTATCTGAACCTATAGGCAGCCTGTTACCCCACTGACCCTGCACGGTCAATGCCATGCTCTTAAAGAAGCCACAGCACAAGTCATGGGAGTGTGCGTTCTCCTTGGTCCATGCACATCTGTCATCAGCACCATCCGTGTGCAGAGGGCTGCCAGCCCTAAACGCAGCCAGGGATCCAAAAGTAGGGGCAAGGTCCGAAAAAGGATTAGACACTTAGGTGGCTCCTCCTCCTTTCATTCACATGTTCAGTGAGCACTGACATCCTCTGACATCTGGCTCCACGCTAGCCACCAGGGGTGAAAGGCTGAATAGCACATGTTACAGTCAGGTGTGAGAAGGTCTGTGCTTTGTGAACACTTATATTACACCAGCTACGGGGAAAGACATCTGAAAGGCAGAAAAGACCCGTCTTCTGTTATTCAGCGAAAGCTATCTGTGGATGACAGAGAAAATATTCTTTTAGCACTTGGGAACTGTGGACATCGAGTTAACAGAACCCTTTTCTCTTCCATAGGAGAATCTGAATTTCAGTGGACCTTTTAGCTCTATTCCCCTGGGAAACTGACAAACGCTGACTGTTACCTATGCTCCTAAGTAATATTGCTGCTGATTTTAAAATGATGGGTGATTAGCAAGTTGTTTATGGACAAGAGGTCGGGGGGATGGGGACTATAAAGAGCTACTGGGGGACTTCCCTGGTGGTCCAGTGGTAAAGAATCCGCCTTCCAATGCAGGGGACACGGGTTCAATCCCTGGTCAGGGAACTAAGATCCCACATGCCCTGGGGTAACTAAGCTGGCACACCACAACTACTGAGCCTTTGCACCTCAACTAGAAAGCCCATGTGTCACAACTAGACAGCCCACACACCGCAACTAGAGAAGCCTATGTGCCACAAGGAAGAGCCCACGTGCCACAGCAAATGATCCTGCATGCCTCAACGAAGAGCCCATGTGCCGCAACTAAGACCCGATGCACCCAAAAAAGTAAAGAAAATAAATAAATAAATAAATAATCTAAAAAAAAGAAAGAATATTGACTCCTGTGAGTCATGAGGCTTCTAAGCCTGGATGGCCCCGCACCCACCCGAGGGGAGCCTCTTTCTGTCACACCTAGGATGAGGAGAATATCTCCTGGAGGATTGTGGGGACAGGTGTGGCGTCTCTGGCTGGAGAGAAGGATTTGATGCTGCCCTGCTGGCAAGCTGTGTTGCGTGATACCCTTCTAATTGCCTCCAGGTGCCAAGTGTGGGCTATGGCTGGCCTGTGAGTCTGAATGCCTACCTGGGCTTAAGAAGATCCCCTCATGGGTGTTGCAGGGACACAGAAGTGGTGTCGAGGCACCTAAGGGGAAATGGCTCTTAGCCCATCCCTGCTGAGTGCCTGGGCAGTGGTGGACGACGGGCATCAGAAGAGCAGGCAGGGCTGAGTCTGTCCTGTGGTGGGCACACGGGAAGCCGTCCAGGCAGGGGAAGAGTTGAACTCAGTTGAAGGCAGAGAAACGAGCAAGCACAGGCCCCTGGGAAACGTGCGTCCCTCTCCTAGCACCAAACAGTCACACAGGTCGAACTCAGAGGGGCCCTGGAAGGCCATACTCACCTTCACGTTGCAGTCTTTAGTCACCAGGAAGCTCGTGCTGCTGATGTTTCTGTGGAGTTCTGCAGGTGTTTCCTGACACGACCAAAGGCAGGGAACATTAGTGACCTTTGCACAGACTTTGCCATCCACGGGTAGGTGGGAAAACCGGGATGCAGAGGTGAGATGTGACAATTGTGAGCTGTACGCCTCTGTGGTGCTCTGCCTGGGAAGCACTGAGCAAAGCAAAGGGCTCAGAGGCATGGCGGGATGGTTGGACCATACCTAGGACCCTTCTGGTTGAAACAGAATGTGAAGCTGGGGTTCCCACCAACTTAGTAAGTGTTAAGTGTTTTGGATTAATGGAGCCCCTGCCTCCCAGTTTGGGGTGTTATCACAGAGTTGGCCTTAGGTTGGGCTCTCCCAGAAGCAGATCATGAGCCACGGATTTGGGTACAAGTGATTGATTAAGAAGGTATTCCCAGGAGAAACCAGGTGAGGGAGTAGAGGAAGCAGGACAGAGAAGGAGAAGAAATCAAGCAAGGGTGTGACTTCAGGTGAAGTTCCAGGCTCAGCCTGACCCCAAGGGGACCTCTAGAGGATAACTACCCCTCAGGGTTTGTTCTGCACGACGCAAAGGAGCTGGACTTTTGTACTCACACCTGTTGTTCAATGACTGTGGACTGGGTGGGGTTGGGGGGAGAGGAACAGGGACAGGGACAGGTGGCTATAAAGCTCCCGGGCACTTTCACCTCTCAGGGCCAAGGGGCTCCAGCGCCCATGGATATTCCTCTGCAGATGGCGGCCATGAGCTGTTAGCAGCAAAGTATGCTGAGTGGGGGATGAGTGTGCAGAGCAGGTAAAAAGGATCAGAGGCCATCTGGATAGGCACTAACAGTGTCTCCTACAGTCCAAAATTACTTCTCATAAAACTCACTAGTGTAGGGAGTTGAGAAGGAATAAACTTTATGACTTCCAAGAAAGATCTAAGGCAGTATTTCCAAAAGTATGGATAAGTGGTATGCAAGATGACATAGTAAGAAAATTATTCTTCTTTTAATTCCAGTCTTTCCGATTACGCCAAGAAGAAAGTCTCAGTTTGGTGTTGGATGTCTTTAATACCTCCCTAAATCTGCTGACATCTCCTCTGCACAAAGAGAATGCCGGTCTGAATTGCAGGCCTTTGGGCAGGAGGCATCATGCAGCCAGAATTTAATAACATTGTTTTGGTTTTATTTGTGGTCACCTATTTGTGATAAGTGATTCTTGTCTTCAAGTTATGGTAGTAATAGAAAGTGTCCTTTTTTATTTAATTAATTAATTAATTTATTTTTTATTTTTTGCTGTACGTGGGCCTCTCACTGTTGTGGCCTCTCCCGTTGCGGATCACAGGCTCCGGACGCGCAGGCTCAGCGGCCATGGCTCACGGGCCCAGCCGCTCCGCGGCATGTGGGATCTTCCCAGACCAGGGCACGAACCCGCGTCCCCTGCATCGGCAGGCGGACTCTCAACCACTGCGCCACCAGGGAAGCCCAAATCTAAAATTCTTATCAGGCCTACCAGGACCTGCATGACCCTGCTCCTGTATCTTCTGGCCTACCTCCCCACTTTCATCTGGTATCTCTCCACCTACCACACTAAAGCCATCCTGGCTTCCGGCTGTTCCTTGCACAGGCCATATTTATTCCCACCTCAGGGCTTTTGCATTCATTGTCTTCCCGGCCATGCACCTCTCCCTCAACTTCACATGACTCACTCCTTTTGATTATTCAAGGTGTCCATTCAAATGTCACCCTGACCACTCTCGCTGCACCCACTGTCACTTTCCATCTCACTATCATGTGTATGATTTTTATTGCCTTTAGATAAAATAATTTACTTAGCCCTCTATCTGCAGACTTTATGTTCCGTGAAGGCAATGATCTTGTGTATTTTGCTCTGTGTTGAATCTCCGGCACTTAGAACAGTGCCTGGCACACGGTACTCAATTCCTGTTTGTTTAGATAATTAGTGAATTTTTCCTCCTGGATAATTTACATATTAATGGAACATCCTGGAAAAACTAAGGCTGGGAGGATTGACATCAAAGAGAATGGAAAGGGAAACACGACTCATCAGTATCACCCCCACCCCGCCACTGGTGGCACACTCAAATCTCACCAGCCCCCACCATGTCTGTACCCAGGGATGTCCGGAGTTCTGAGTTACATGAATAGATACCTGCTAAAACCTCTTCAGCCTTCCTGGTTTTTTGGTAAACCAAAATGAGACTAATATACCCCCATTTGGAGTCCCCCCATCTAAAAAAACTCCTTACCACTTCTCAGTCCTTGGATAACCTTCCTGTCTTCCTCTGCATCCTATTGATCTTCCTGTTGCCAGAATGCTCCTGGGCTGATGCTTGAAATATGCATCCGTTGATCCACCTGAAGCAGCAGTGAGAACTCCTCCCAGACATCTCTCAGCCTCTTGTTCACTCCACTGAAGAGTATTCTGTCATGCCCTGCTGTTAGAAACTTCTGGGTTTATTGCTGAACTTATCTATCTGCTCCTTAGCTTCCTCTAGGGCAGCCTGGAAACGTTTCAGGGCAGTGGTTATCTCGGTGGGCAGGTTCCTCTCTCCATGGCCTTGCTGCAGCAGGCCATGGACATGGCCTCTTAGATGCCAGCACTGTTTCTGGCAGTATTTCATCTCTTCACACTGGTTGTAGATAAGCTGGACTAAGGAGATGATCTGCCTCAATTGATCCATATCTGGAAGAAACAGATGGAATTTGTTTAAGTCCCAGGAATCTCCTGCATATTTACTACTGGGCTAAGGGTGTCTGTGATTTAAATGGCTGTAGAGGTCTCCCCATCAATTTCACGTAAGGTAGAGATGGCTTGCTGTCCACCAAAATCTTCCAGTTTTAGCTGGAAAGTGTTGGCGCAGCTAGGACTACATCTCCCAGCCTTCCTTGCACCTTAATGTGGCCATGTGACTAGTTCTCACCAATGGGGTGTGAGTAATATAAGTGTTACTTTGGGCTGAGTCAGGTTTGTCTCCTTCACAGTCAGCTGGTTACACAGGATGATGTAGCCCTAGGTGTGGTAGAGCCCAAGAAGGGAGAATCCTGGATCCCGGAATCATCACTTGGAGGAGAGCTGCTCATAAACCTGGAATATCTGCCATGGACTAAATTTCTATTTCATTTGAACCATTATATTTTGGGGTCTATTTATTAAATAAATTTAGCCTATTCTAACAAATATATCCTGCCAAAGTATAGGGGTGACTATAGGATAGTAGGTTGAAAAGCTCAGGCCCTTTCCAAATAAGGCAAGGATTACCTAGTAAGTCACCAACTCTTCAAGGATAAAGGGCCCAGTGGTGGAAGATCTTCTAGTTTTTAAAGAGCAATCAGAAATTTGGATTTTTATATTAAATCTCTCAATTTAAAATATTGCAACCAAGTCAAAAAATGTTTTAAAAACTGTGCAGTCCAACACTGTGTTGGTCAAATAAAATATGTTTGTCAACTGGATATTGCCCATGAAGCCTCAGTTTACTACCTTGGCCACAGCCAGCTCAGGATATTCAGGACTGTAATAGAAGTTGGCTTCTGCACTCTCAAATTTTCTTTTCTGTCTCTTTTCCCAGTGCTTGAGCAGCCCTGCCTCCCCGGTCCTCACCTCCATCCCTCTCTACTGTGTTTTTAGCACTCTGTAAATTTGTTCCAGCCTCCCCATTGGCCGATGCATCAATAAGCCTTCATGTTGTAAGCGCTGACCCCTCGGAGGCCTTTGCACTAAAGACTAAGAGATTTTTCAGGCCCAGAGGAGTTGAGGTAGACATCTGTGTTGCCTACACAGCATCCATTTCTCTACTTCCTATTGTTGCCCAAATTTTCTGTGACTATCTGCTCCTCCTCCATTCAGCAATCAGTTTGTGGGGAGCTGGCCCCACCCCTGGTTCTAAGGGTGAGACTTGTATCTAAGCCAGTGGTTCTAAACTGAAGATGACTGAAGGTTCTAAGGCCCCACCCCTGGTTCTAAGGGTGAGACTTGTATCTAAGCCAGTGGTTCTAAACTGAAGGTTCTAAACTTTGAAGGTGACACACCCCCCACTCCCTGCTGGGACTTTTGGCAACGTCTGGAGACATTTTTGGTTGCCACGGCTAGGGGATGGGTGTTATTGACATTTAGCAGGTAGAGGTCAAGGTGCTACGATGCATAGGATGCCTCCCACCGCCCCCCCTCCCCCGCCAACGAAGAATGATCCAGCCCAAAATGTCAATAGTGCAGGGGTTGAGAAACGTTGATCTAAGCCATCAGACAATTCCTAGTAGCTTATCACAGTGATTGGTTCAAAACTGGGCACCTGGGCTACTTTGAGGGGTACGTTTGCTGGGGAACGTCCTGGCTCCCCTAAGCCAGCCCAGGAAGTCAGCTTCTAACTCTCAATCTCTCTCTGAATATGAGTGAGAAAGCATGGAGCCCTGATTCTAAAGCTGTGGAATGAGGCTAACCTACAGATGGCAGAACGGAAAGAAAAGAATGAGTCCTCAGTGACAACATTGAGCCACTGGTGGTTTGAACTGACCCTGAAGTCTACCCCATTCCTCAATTACAGGTTTCATGAACCAATAATCTTCCTTATTGTTTAAGCTCCTTTGAATCGTGTTTGCTGTACTTGCAACCAAAGGCAACTGTGTTCAGTAATGAATGGTGATAATAGCGATGATTACTACACGCTAAATGCTTTGGAACCACAAGCTCACTGTGGTTATCTGCATTGTATAGGTGAAGATCCTGAGGTAGGGAAAGGTTGCATTTAAATAAGTACAAGTCCACAGAAACGGTTGCCAAAGGACTTTTATTTTGGCAGGCAAGATCTTAGTTCCCCCGCAGTGGGAGTGCGGAGTCTTAACCCAAGGACCGACAGGGAAGTCCCTCTAAAGTACTTTTAAACAAAGTTAATCTCAACAGTTCTATTCCAAGAAGGTAATTGGTCTGGAGTCCAAATCTGGTTTAAAAGCATGAGTAAGAAACTAGCAGAAGCCAAAGCAAATAAGCAACTAATTGATACATTTTTGTTGTTGCCTTAGAGTTATACTGATCTAACAAGAGAAGTAACAGGTATTAGGGCATGCCTAAAAAGACTCAATGGGTCTCAGGCTGCCCAGCTATTCGCAGTTGCTAAGCAGAGAGCTTCAAGGCCATTTCTTGGGACTCCTGAGGGCAATGAACTATATACCTTTCTCTGGTCCACCGGAGACAAAGGCAGATGTGAAAATGTTGCTCAAGGAACCTTGAGGATTTCAGCTTCATAGCTCCAAGCTTCAGTTATCTTATTGTCAGCCTCATCAAAAAAGCCATATCTCAGAAACAACTAATCAAAAGATAATGGGAAAAAATATCCCACTCATCAAAGCAACAATTTAAAACAATACATTTCGCAGGAAAAGTGATAATGTGGTATGAGGAAAACCACAGAAAACAAAGCTTCAAGAAATGGAGAGGGACTTCCCTGGCAGAGAAGCGGTTAAGACTCCGTGCTTCCACTGCAAGGAGCTCGGGTTCCATCCCTGGTTGGGGGACTAAGATCTCGAGTGCCTCCAGGCATGGCCACAATAAAAGCCAAAAAATGAAATGGAAAGAACTGTTATTTTTCTAGCTGGGAAGATTAAAAATGACAAACCTGGCAATCCTTTCCAAAGGTAAATCCAATTTAATGCAGCTCCAATAAAACTCGCAATGGCACGTTTTGGTACTGAAAGTAAATGATCCTCAAGTTCATTTGAAAGAGGAAATTAGTAGCGATAACAAGGATTTTTGTAATAAAAAGGGACTTACCTATAAGATATTAAAATTCTAATTACTAAAGTTGTTTAGGGCTTATTAAGTATATGATAAAGATACCAAAAGGATGAAAGGGAATATAAATACATATATACTTTGACTCAACAATGTGAATTTCTAGGAACTTATGCTGTGGAAAAGCTCATATGTGTACAGATAGTTGGATACTAAGGATGTGCATTGAGGTGCTATTTGTAATATGTAAAACTGCTAACAACCTTGATAAGGATATGTTACTTGCAGAAAAACAATGAGGGGTAAAAGTCACTAATTTTAAAAGTGAAAAATCTTAAAACGGTAGTAACAATATAAATCCATTGAGAACTCTAATGCCATTTCCTCCTCCCCTCCGAAAAATGCCACCAAGCAACCTTTCCTGATGAGACATTTTACATAAGGTTACTCTCCTTGTGTCTAAAATGGGCCCCCAGAAAAGGAAGAGGGCATTAATCATCAAGATCTGGAATCATCTCCCTTGGCAATGTCCCACTGTCTGGAGTTGTCTGTCTGGGGCTGCTTGGCCAATTCTTCTGAGCTGGGTTCCCGAGGCCCTTCCACAACGACCTCCACCCGGAGCCCACCCCTTTGCCGCGCCTTCTTTAGCTGGAAGCAGTCGGAGACACGAGCGGGCGGCTCCACCCTCAGAGCCGAGGAAAGAAAACCAACTCGGTCCTGAGTTCCAGGAAATGGGACCGTGGGTCACCCCCACCTCCCACTGCGGCTCTCCCCTCACTGCCCAGGAATCTAGTTGCGCCCTTCAGCCCCGCCGCCTCCGGGGACCGCGCGCGCCCCGGGACGACTGCCAGACTCACCCTCGTCCCTCCTGAGGGCGTCCAGTCGGTCCTGTGCACAGTTCCAGGCCGACACCTCGGCTTCTCTTCTCGGACGACTGCCTTCCTCCCGGGCGAGAAGTCTGCGAACGCGAGACCCCGGGGGAAGTGCCGAGTCCCCGCGACTCCTGCCCTCGGTGCCCGTGCCGCGCGCCCTGCGCTCCGCTGGCGGAGCGGGACTCACCCGACGCCGGCTGCCACCGGCCGGATGTGTCCCTTCGAAGTCAAGCGACGTTCGGCTCACGGCCCCTGAGCCCGGCCCCTCCACGTGTCCGCCAATCAGCTTTATCGGCGGCTGTTTTTGCCCTGAGCCGGCTAAAGGACTGGGTGTCGGACAGGGAAGTCTGGCCCGCCTTCTCGGAGCTTTCACAGGGCTCTTGTAGCCAAACCCCAGGCTCAGGGTGCATTGGTTCCCTAGAACCTCTTTCCATCTGGCTCAGAGCGAAGGATCCTTCCTTCCTCCTGGTATTCTCCCCTTGCCCTTTCCACACTCCCCCACCTTCCCCAAATTTCTCAGTAATTATTTACAGAGTACTCCTGGGGCCAGGCCCTCTGCTTGGGGCCGTAGATTCAGAAAAGAATAAGGTCCCAGGAAACTATTATAACCAGGACACGGTATGGGAAAGATTAGATGAGCAAAAAACAGAGCTAGAGAGAAGGTGCTTGTGTCTGCTTCTCGGTGCTTGAAAATATTGGGGTTGGGGGAAGGGAGTGAAGGAAGAGACACACTTAAGCTGGGGTGGGGGGTTCGGCAGAAATCAACTTCCTCCTCTAAGGTCACTGCAGAGCTTTCTCTTTTGGTGCAAGTCATGTTTTATTACAGTTAGCTGTGTCCGCGGCTAGAAAGTCTGAGGAATGACATTCATTAACTCATCAGGCTGTTTCCTCTAAAAGGACAGAATTGGATTGTATGAGAAGACTTTTTGGATAGGGAAGACCTGGGTAGAGGACGTCTGGGGTGTTTATTCATTTATATTCTCCTGCTATTTTCTCCACCTACTGCATCATCAGTTTTCTTCTTAGCTCAGGTTCCCTAGTAGCAGAGTCCAAAAAAAGAGAATCAGGTACATTGCGATTTATTGAAGGAAGGCTCTCAGGATAGAGGGCAGGATAGGGCAGGGGGAGAAAATAGCTAAGCAAGGATGCGGTCTCAGTGCAGACTAGCTTCAGCCAGATTCCATGGGGAGGTCTGGAGCAAGAGGTAGCTTCTGCTCTGGATAGATCAGAAGTTAGGTCACAAGAAGTCTTAACAAATTGAAGAAGATTGAAATCATACCAAGTATTTTTTCTGACCACAGTGGAATGAAACTAGAAATCAATAGCAGAAGGAAAACTGGAAAATTCATAAATATGTGGAAATTAAACAACTCTTGAGCAACTATCCTGTCAAAAAAGAAATCAAAAGAAAATTAGAAAGTACCTTGAAACAACTGAAACACAACATACCAAAACTTAGGGGATGCAACAAAAGCAGTACTGAGAGGGACGTTCACAGCAATAACTACCTACATAAAAAAGGTCTCAAAGAAACAACCAAACTTTACACTTCAAGGAACTAGAAAAAGAAGAACAAACTAAGCCCAAGGTTAACAGAAGGAAGGAAATAAATATTAGAGCAGAAATAAATGAAATAGAAAACAGAAAAATAATAGAAAAAAATCAGTGAAACAGTTTATTTTTTTAAAGATAAACTCTACAAACCCTTAGCTTCACTGAGAAAAAAAGAGAGAAAATTCAAATAAAAAGAGTCACAAATAAAAGACATTACAACTGATGTCACAGAAATAAAAAGGATCAAAAGTGACTGTAATTCCCTGGAGGTCCAGGGATTGGGATTCCAGGTCTTCAGTGCCAGGGGCCCAGGTTTGATCCCTGGTTGGGGAACTATTATCCCACAAAGCCCTGCAGCATGAGCAAAAAAAAAAAAAAAAAAAAGAGAGAGAGAGAGAGAGAGAGAGATTGTGATGAACAATTATATGCCAACAAACTATCATGAAGAAATAGAAAGTCTGAACAGACCTATAATTAGTAATGGAGACTGAATCAGTAATCAAAAACCTCCCAACAAAGAAAAGCCCAGGGCCAGATGGTTTCACTAGTGAATTGTACGAAACATTTAAAAATGAATTAGTACCAATCCTTGTTAAACTCTTGCAAAAAATTAAAGAGGAGAGAACACTTCGAAGCTCATTTTATAAGCTCAGCATTACCCTGATACCAAAGCCAGACAAAGATATAAGAAAAGTACAGGCCAATACTCCTGCTGAATATAGATACAACAATCCTCAACAAAATACTAGCAAACCAAATCCAACAACACATTAAAAGGATCATACACCATGACCAAGTGGGATTTATTCCTAGGATGCAAGAATGGTTCAACATATGAAAATCAATTAATGTGATACACCACAGTAACAGAATAAAGGATAAAAACATACGATCATCTCAATAGGTGCAGAAAAAGTATTTCACAAAATTCAAAACTCTTTAATGATTAAAGACTCTCAACAAATTAGAAATAGGAGGAAATTATCTCAACATCACTAAGGCCATATATTACAAGCTCACAGCTAACATCATTCTCAGTGGTGAAAAACTGAATGTTTTCCTCCAAGATCAGGAACAAGGCAAGGATGTTGACTCTCACCAGTTCTATTCAATATAATAATAGAAGTCCTAGCCAGAGCAATTAGGCAAGAAAAAGAAAGAAAAGACATCAAAATAGGAAAGAAAGAAGTAAAGTTGTACCTGTTTGCAGATTACATGGTCTTATCTATAGAAAACTCTAAAGACGCCATTTAAAAAGCCCACAAAACTGTTAGAACTAATAAATGAATTCAGTGAAGTTGCAGGATACAAAATCAACGTAAAAAATCAGTTGTGTTTCTATACACTAACAACAAATTATCTGAAAAGGAAATTAGGAAAACAATGCCATTTTCAATAGCACCAAAAAGAATAAAATACTTAGGAATAATAAATCAACTAGGGAGGTAAAAGACTTGTACACTGAAAACTACAAAACACTGATGAAGGAAATGAAACAATATACAAATAAATCTAAAGACCAGTGTTCATGGATTGGAAAACTTAATATTGTTAAAATGAGCATCTACCCAATGCAGTCTACAGATTCAATGCAATCCCTATCAAACTCCCAATGTCACTTTATAGAGAAATAGAAAAACAATTCTAAAATTAATATGGAGGGACTTCCCTGGTGGTCCAATGGTTAAGACTCCATGCTTCCACTGCAAGAGGTGCAGGTTCAATCCCTGGTTGGGGAACTAAGATCCCTCATGCAGCATTAAATTAAATTAAATTAAATTAAATTAATATGGAAACACAAAAGATCATAAATAGCCAAATCATTCTTTTTTAAATTTATTTATTTTTGGCTGCATTGGGTCTTCATTGCTGCATGCAGGCTTTCTCTAGTTGTGGTGAGTGGGGGCTACTCTTCATTGTGGTGCACTGGCTTCTCATTGCAGTGGCTTCTCTTTTTGCAGAGCATGGGCTCTAGGCGCATGGGATTCAGTAGTTGTGGCTCGTGGGCTCTAGAGTGCAGGCTCAGCAGTTGTGGTGCACGCGCTTAGTTGCTCTGTGGCACATGGGATCTTCCTGGGCATGAACCTGTGGTGTCCCCTGCATTGGCAGGCAGATTCTTAACCACTGTGCCACCAGGGAAGCCCCCAAATCATTCTTGAGAAAGAAGAACGAAACTGGAAGAATCACACTTTCTTATTTCAAAATATATTACAAAGCTACAGTAATCAAAACATTATGGTACTGGCATAACAGCTGACATATAGACCAATGGAACAGAATAGAGAACCCAGAAATAAATCCACATATATACGATCAACTGATCTTTGACAAGGGTGCCAAGAATACACAATGGGACAAGGATAGTCTGTTCAACAAATAGTGCTGGGAAAACCATATCCACATGCCAAAAAATTAAATTGAACCCTTATTTTATATCACTCACAAAAACCAACTCAAAATGGATTAAAGACTTACACATGACACCTGAAACTGTAAAACTTCTAGAAGAAGACATAGGGGAAAAGCTTTGTGACATTAACCCCAGCAATGATTTCATGGATACAACACCAAGAGCACAGGTAACAAAAATAAGTAAAATTATATTAAACTAAAAAGCTTCTACACAGAAAAAGAAACAAGAGTGGAAAAGCAACCTATGGAATGGTAGAAAATATTTTCAAACCATATATTTGATAAGGGGTTAATCTCCAAAATATATAAAGAACTCCTACAACTCAATGATAAAAAAATGAATAACCTGATGAAAAAAAATGGGCTAAGGACTTGAACAGACATTTCTCCAAAGAAGACTTACAAATGGCCCACTTGCATGTGAAAAAATGCTCAACGTTACTAATCATTAGGGAAATGCAAATCAAAACCACAATGAAATATCATCTCACACCTATCAAGATGGCTATTGTAAAAAAGAAGAAGACAACAAGTGTTGGTGAGGATGTAGAGAAACTGAAACCCTTGCACACTGTTGGAGGGAAAATGGTGCAGTCATTATGGAAATCAGTACGGAGGTTTCTCAAAAAGTTAAAAGTAGAACTACCATATGATCCAGCAATCCCACTTTTGGGTATTTAACCAAAATAGTTGAAATCAGGATTTCAAAGAAATAGCACATCTGTGTTCATTGCAATACTATTCACAATAGCCAAGAAGTGAAAACAACCTAAATGTCCATTAACAGATGAATGGATAAAGTAAATGTGGTATATACCTACAATGGAATAGAATTCAGCCTTAAAAAAGAAGGAAATTCTGCAATATGTAACAACATGGATGAACCTCGAGGACATTATACTAAATGAAATAAGCTGATCACAGAAAGACAAATACAGCATGACTCAGCTTATAAGAGGTATCTAAAACATCAAATTCATAGAATCAAAAAGAGGCATGGTGGTTCCCAGAGGCTGTGGGAGGGGGAAATGGGGAGTTACTAGTCATTGAGCATCAAGTGTCGGTCAAGAAAGATGAATAAGCTCCAGAGAACTGCTGTACAACATTGTACCTACAGTCAACAATAATATATTGTACACTTTAAAAATTGTCAAGAGTGTAGACCTCATGTTAAGTGTTCTTTCCATAATAATAAAAAAGAAATAAAAGGACTGTAAGAGAATATATGAACAATTGTACACCAACCAATTAGATAACCTAGATGAGACGCACACAAATAATCTAAGTGATTCAAGAAGAAATAGAAAAATTTGAACAGACTTATAACAAGTAAAGAGACTGAATCAGTAATCAAAACCCTCCCCCCAAAATAAAAGGTCGGGCCAGATGATTTCACTGGTGAATTCTACAAAACATTTGAAAATGAATTAACACTAATCCTTCTCAAACTGTTTCAAAAAGATAAATGGAGAGAACACTTCCTAACCCATTTTATGAGGCCAGCATTACCCTGATACCACAAGAAAGAAAACTACAAACCAATACCATTGATGAATATAGATGAAAAAATCCACAACTAAATACTAGAAAACTGAATCCTAAAACACAGTAGTGGATTGTACGCCTTTATATGACCAAATGAGATTTATTCTAGGAATGAAAGTGTGGTTCAACATATGAAATCAATATAATACACCATATTAATAAAACAGAGGAAAAAACCCCACATGATCATCTCAATTGAAGCAGGAACAAATTTAGACAAAATTCAACACCATTTCATGATGAAACACTCAGCAAACCAGGAATAGAAGGGAACTTCCCCTTGATAAAGGACATTTATGAAAAACCCACAGCTAACATCATATCTAATGGTGAAAGACTGAATGCTTTCTCCCTAATATCAGGAATAAGAGAAGGATGCTCATGTTCATCAGTGCTGTTCAACATTGTACTGGAAGTTCTAGACAGAACAATTAGTCAAGAAAAAAAACTTAAGGCATTCAAACTGGATAACGAGAAGTAAAAATGTCTCTGTCCACTGATGACATAATCTTGTATGTAAAATAAAAATTTTACTAGAGCTAATGAAGGAATTCAGCAGAGTTGCAGGATATAAGATGAACACAAAAATCAGTTGTGTGTCTATACACCAGCAATGAAAAATACAATAAAGGAAATTATGAAAACAATTCCAATTACAATAGCAGCCAAAAGAATAAAATATTTGGGAATAAATATAACCAAGTAGGTGAAAAGACTTGTACACTGAAAACTACAAACCATTGCTGAAGTAAATTAAAGAGTTCCAGGTATAAACACCTGGACCGCCAGTCTCTTGCCAGTGCCTGTATTTGCAGAACTGGCAGTCAATATGCAAAAGAACACACTGATGCAGTTCACACAGATCAGCCTCACAGGGTACTGAGAGGGATGGGAAAGAAGGGGAGAGTGAATCTGGAGAGTAAATGGCAAGTATCTAGCCCATCTCATAATTCCTATGTCTGATGTCTTTGTTGGTGTATTTGTTGCATGTTGTTCCTATCAGCGTTTACTCATGGTGCCTTCTTTCCCTGTGTGTTTTGTTTTGTTTTTATTGTGAGCTTACAGTCCTTGGAATTTTATCTGTGGGAATTTTTTGAGGCCTGGATTGAAGCTACATATTTTTCCACCAAAATTTATAAGTGCTTCTCCTGAGAGCCTTGTGGCTCCACCTGTCAGGGATATTTTACACTAAAATTTTGACTTGAGGTGTTTCAAACCACACAGTTTATGTGAATCCACGCTTCAGACCACCATGAGGGCCATGCTTGGGGTTCTATATTCTCAAAAGAGCTTTTTCTCCACTCCATGCAGGTAATTTTACTTGCAGTGCCCTGGGAAAGTGGTTTTACTTCTGGTTCGCTCTTCCACTGCGGATCTAGCCTTTTGGGGTCTGTAGCAGACATGTCTGGGATCCTTGTCATATCCCTTGAGTCTACCTCTGGTCTTAACCTCAGTTGTGGTGGAAGGTTCTGTGGGAACTCAGCCACAGTTCTGGTGGATAATTCCTAGCAAGCTCACACTCAGCTTGTACTGACTGCATCCCACTTCAATTGCACACATCTGTCTTTCTGCTTTTGTTCCAGGACCTTTGTCAAAGCCAAGGAATCTGGTTGCGTTGCATGCTGGGACAGCACATCAGTGAGGAGGGTGTTGACACCAATTCTCAACCAATAGGAGAGGAAGCTGTGGGTAAATGTTCCAGCCTCTTGTCCTTTAGGTGGACAATTCTGGCAGGTATTCTGTCTGCTTCTCAAGATGCCCCTGTGGAATCCGTAGGAGAACTTCACATACTCATTCTTATTTGGCTCCCCCACTGTCTAATCTTTCCCAATTTCTCACTCTTTATTTCTGCAATTGCCTCCCAAATAAACTACATGCATGAATGTTCTTGTTTTAAGGTTTGCTTTTTAGGGAACCTAAATGAAGACAGCCCCCTACCTTTATGCTTTTGCCAAAATGATATTTTTTCTTATCGCTCCTTCTTCCACCTCCCCCACTATAAGCTAATAAGGTGTCTGGGATGGAATGCAGATGAGACTCTTGGCATTTTCCAAATTTCACATTCACCCTGTAGCAACCTTAATAGGTAACAGTTCTTCATTGTGCCGTTATTACCTCATTGTAAAGAAATCTCCATCTTTTTTTGCAACCATCATATCTTTATAGAAAGTTAGAACTGGAAAGTTAATATGTATAGTTCCATCTTCCTCTCAAAAACAGTAGATGAGACAAAACAGTAAGTTAAGAGAACAGGTAAGGTGGAAAAGTGATGGAATTTTACAATCACAGACATCTGATTTCCAGTCATAAGGGGTCAGAGCCGCATGCTGTCACCAGAGGGCAGCAGAGGCCAGGGAACCGGTGGAAAACCAAACCCAAACAATGTAACCTGCCAGAGATCTGACAGAGACAAGACTAACACTTATTGGGGCCTGTTACAAGTTAGGCTCAATTAGAAACAGAACAAAGTTCAAAGACAGAGATGGGAGGCTAGAGCCAATGCAGGAGTGGAACAGAGTCAAGTTAAGAGGGTGGTTCTTCAGGTCAGCTGAGAAACACCCAAAGACAGCATGTCTGGAGGTAGAGCGATGCCAGAAATAAAGATAACGGGCTATGGCCCTGTCCACTGCCAGGGCAGCTGGGTTGTTGCTAGAGAATCAGGTAAGTTGCTAGGGTCATTGAGAGTCAGTCAACCTGCGTATTTACTTTACACTGATCAGAATTTAAATGGCCCTTCGCCCACGTAAACATTAAACTTGCTTGATGATTTTTCTGTCTTCTCCCACTACAGAAATAATCACGTGCTCCAAGCTTCAGGCTTTCCCATCATGTTAGATGTGCTGGCATCTTGATAATGTCCCTTGCTGGCTTTAGCATCTAATCTTTGACTCCTCCTTGGGTCTCTTGCACTTGAAGATAAAATTCTCTGACTCCAGAAGGGACTGCACTGTGAGTGCCAACTGGCTTGAGGTTAAGGGCACTTTCTATACTGTTCTCTTCTGTAGGATGAGGCTCATTCTCTCCCTTCCAAGGCCTTGTGGAAATTCCTAACCTCCTGGAAAGTTCTAGCCAGCACAGTAGGAAGCTCTGGGGGAGTCTGTCCAATATTCACTGAGTGGACCTTTTCATTAATAGATTGGCTTGTTTTTTGTTTCTTTTTTCCCCCTAAATCTTCTCATTACCATGCTACAAACTCACATAGATTTTGACACTTCTTACTAGCTCTATTTTTTTTTTTTTTTGTTTTTTTTTTTTTGCGGTACGCGGGTCTCTCACTGTTGTGGCCTCTCCCGTTGCGGAGCACAGGCTCCAGACGCGCAGGCTCAGCGGCCATGGCTCACGGGCCCAGCCGCTCCGCGGCATGTGGGATCTTCCCTGACCGGGGCGCGAACCCGTGTCCCCTGCATCCGCAGGCGGACTCTCAACCCCTGCGCCACCAGGGAAGCCCTGTTTTAATCTTTTCAAAGAATTTTTTTTCCAATTAATTTTTTGCTCAAACTTGCTCATCTTAGGCCTGTCTCCGGTGGACTCACATATTTACAACTAGTTGATCTCTTCCTTTACTCCTGCTTTTTCTTTCTTCCTTCCCCTGGGGAGTGATGCTCCATGGTTGGATTCCCAACACCATCTAGGGAATGGAGGTTGGATTTCTGCTGCTTCGATGGCCTGATTCCAGGAGCTTGAGGGAGGATTGGCTCAGACAGGTCACCCTAACCTTTAGGCTGGGAGCTGCTCTCTCGAGCAGGGAGAGGCAGCAGGAGCAGGGGCCCCTCCATGTGGCCACAGTCTCGCCAACATCAGCTTGCCTCCACTTTCATTTTTGCCTCTGCATCCTTGTGCAGGCGAATGCAGAGCCCACCTCTGCCGCACCTACTGAATGAGACTCTGAGTGTTGAGGACTTGGATCTGTGGTTTGATAGGTTCCATAGGTGGTTCTGATGTGGTGGCTTGGGAAGATATCCTGGGAAACTGTTTCACCCAGACTGAGCTGGCCTGAAGTTCTAGTTCCTACATTGGGCATTTGTTGCTGGAGCCTTAGAAAAGTCAACTAGAGTCTTAGCTGTGGTCTGATAAATTCCAAAAGAAACACCTCCTCTGTTGTGTACCAAGGCACTTTGTGGGAGTGACGCCCCCTTATGCCCACCTCCAGGTATAAGCAGTGAGGGAGAGATGCTGTCTGCAGAGAATTTAAAAACAGTGACGAGGGAATTCCCTGGTGGTCCAGTGGTTAGGGCCTCGCGATTTCACTGTGAATGGCGTGGGTTTGATCCCTGGTCGGGGAACTAAGATCCCGCAAGCCCCGAGGCAGTGGCCAAAAAAAAAAAACCAAACAGTAATAAAATCGAATAAAAAGATAGGGGTTGGTCTGATTTTTATCATCACTATACCCCAGCAAGTCTACACAACCTGGTCAGCGATCGAATACTCCTTCCTGCTCAACCAGCCACACCCCCCAAACCCTTCTGCGCCTCCCTGGCCTCGACCAAGTCTGGTGAGTCGCCATCAGCAAGTAACACCTCATCTTTTTTGGTTTCTTTTCCAATGTGTTTATTTTTCAAAATATACAATTTATTTACACCTTTATTTCACAACGGTAGTTTGTATATTTATTCCAAAATCTTTAAATAACCCCGCAGTAAACAGTACAAATCACAGGATCGGTCAAACTGCTTCCCTTTAGCCTTTACACACATCGAGTTTTTAAAAAGTTTCAAGTAGTAACGGTTTGTGGGTAAGAAGGGAACAAAAATAAGACAAAAACGTTTTTACACAAGCTCGACATGTAGGATTAGAAAGGGCAATCTGAGCAGCTACTTGGTCTGGGGCCCGACTAAGGGTATTTATAGAGTTTATAAATAAGACCCTCTTATGAGCAGCGAGGGTTTTGGTTATGAGGAAGAAAGGGGGGGAACCTCGTCCGCTGGGGTGGAAGGGGCGGGGAGATAAGGCACCGCATCAAGGCTTCTTCTCGGCTTAAGGAGGCACTGGCTGGAAGGGTCCTGAGTGAGGCGGGCAGTGGCCCACTTCTGCCAGGTGGAGGTCGAGAATGGCTGGGGACAGGATGGGGCTCCCATCCATGGAGAGGTCTCTTCAGCCTCCCTTGGAGAAAAGCTTTGTGATTCTGGAGGGGGAGAGACGGCTAGAGCAGCTGGTGCTTCCTAAAGAAAGGGGCGTGGGCTCCCTCCAGCCTTGAGACCCGCAACAGCTACTCTCGGCCCACCTGCACAGACAGGTGAGGGCCAGGCGTGTGGGTGCTGGATGTGTCACAGCCCGAGGCACCTGGTGATGCAGCTGGCATTTGTCATTGGCAGGGGACAAAGGTGCTGCCCCAGGACTGGGGATGGCCTGTAGGAGGCTTCCTGCTTTCTCCTCTTCGGACAGTGCTTCATCCACCTCTGTGTCCTCCAGTCCTCAGGAGAACAGCCTGAGCCACCACACACTCCCCGGCGACAGAAGGTGGGGAAGATGAGGGCCATGGCCCTGCAGGCCCCGCTCTTCACGGTTAACACTGGCAGCTCCAGGGTGCTAAGACACAGGTGGGACACCAGCAGGTCCCAGGGGTCAGTTGCCTTCACTCCCCTTAGGAAAGTCCCCACTGGCTGGGTCCTGAAGCAGTCCTGTGGGCTAAGGCACTGGGCGGGGGTGTGAGTGAAGAGGCTGGGATGCTCCAGGAAAGAGCTAGTCCCTGAGGGTCAGTGGGCCACCAAGTGGACGTGACCCTCCTGTGCTGGGTCAGGACGGCAGTCTCAGGGCTAGCCTCGGGCTTCAGGGTTTCCCCAGCACCCTCCACCAAGCCCAAGGGCCGGACAAAGCCCGCACTGCCTGGTCAAGCAAACCTTCTTTGCAGGGTCTGGACGGGGGTGGACTGGGGTAGGGGCCACAGCGGGGCTGAGGGCAGGACAACAGGGCTGGGAGTTGTCACTGTATCTTCGGGTGGGGTTCTTCCAGAATAAGGGTGTGGAAAAAGTGATCCCAAAATTTAGTGCTGATGCCAAATCCTAGAGAGGGAGACAAATGGGGAGAAGATGAGGCATGCTTGAAGGAGTCAATCTGCTTGGAAGGGAGCCTAGCTGGGGCTAGCACGTGGGGAAGATTTCAACATAGTCTCCGATGGCCTTTCCAAATCTCAGGGCCATTCTGGCAGGAGTCAAGAGCAGGGTACCAGTGTTTCTAGACTCCCAAGGATACCGTTGGAATAACCCCAAATTTCTTATCTGGCCTGGCTTCCTGGGAGAGCCTGGCTGCTGCCTGCCTCTTCCTCTCTCTGCCTCACACTCCAGCCGCCTCCTTCTCTTTGAAGATGCCAAGTTCATTCCTGCTTCAAGGCTTCGCACCTGTTGCTCCTGGGAGGCTCGTTCTCCAGACGTTGGATGCTGGCTTCTCCTAATTCAGGTCTCAGCTCTAATGACGTCTCTGCAGTGACACCTTCCCGGACCACTTTAGCTAGCATTCTGCTGTCCAGCAGGGTAGCCACTAGCCCATGTGACTTCTGAGCACTGGAAATGTGGCCTGAGCTATGGAGGGACTAAATTCCCAGTTTCATTTAATTTTAATTAACTTACATTTCAATGTAAAAAGCTATACTCGATTCAGTTACTGGAGAACTTTTAGGCACGTTTGGAGCAACTCATGTATGTGAATCTACTTTTTTGACTGTAAATTTTATAAACTCTAAATATGGATCAAGTATTTCCAATGAACATTTAGCCCTTGAATGGCGACAGGCTTGTAAGTGCAAGATACACACCGGATATCGAAGACTTAATAGAAGGAAAGAATGTAACATTTCTCATTAACAATTTTATTTTTTTTGGCCACGCCGCATGGCTTGAGGGATCCCAGTTCCCCAACCAGGGATCAAACCTGGGCCCACGGCAGGCTGAGTCCTCAGGCTGAAAGCTCTGAGTCCTAACCACTGGGCCTCCAGGGAATGCCCAACAATTTTTATATTGATCACACGTTGAAATGAGAATATTTTGGTTGTATTTGGCTTAATAAACTATATTATTAAAATTAACTCCATTGGTTTAATTTTACTTGTTAATGTGGCTACTAGAAAATGTAAAATCCCATCTGTGACTCATATTCTATATTATTAAACAGTGTGGGTCCCCTCTCCTGCTGACATGGTTTCTCTAACATCACTTTGCTTTATTTTCTTTGTGGCACTTATCACTGTCTGAAATGGTCTTTGCTATTTACTGGTTTCCTTGGTTGTCTGTCTCTGCACAGCCCCCTGCACCAGGGACTAGGATGGGAGTTCCACGCTTGCCTTGCTGACTGTGTATCCCCAGAACCGTGCCTGGCCCTGGCGAGAAGCTCAGGGGTAGCTGTCAAATAAGAAATGAACAAACGAGGAAGTGGGGAGGCACCGGCAGGTCCTCACCTGACTGCTGATGTGCAAAGTGGTGCTTGACGTGGTGGGCCTTCAGGTTGTACAGGTAGGAGCCCTTGTGCGGGGAGCCGAAGTGCAGATAGTAGTGGATCATGTCGTAGATGACGTAGCCCAGGAGGCCACCTGCAAACACAGTGCCCCCCACCGCCTCGGGCAGGATGAGCCGTAAGAACACGTAGAAGAAAGCTATCACCAGAGAGGCTGGCACAGGGGGGAAGACCAGGCGGGACTCGTCGAAGGGTGCCTGTGGATGGAGGGGCTCATGTGTCAGGACGCAGCCCGGGGCCCCAGGGCCTGACTGTGGTCACACACAGCATGCCGGCCCAGAGGTGCTCCCATGGGGGATGGGGCAGAGCAGCCCAGACAGTCCAGGGAGGGTGTAGGCTTAGCACCCTCGGTGGCTTTGGGGAGGGTGGGCCACCAAGCCTAAAAGCCCTGGAGAGTCTGTCCCACTCCAATTTCCAAGCCAGGATGGGACCTGGAAAACCGGCCAAGAAAACGGGGGGGTGTGATGTGGGCAGGGTGCTCGCAGAGCAGAGTCCCTCTTTATGCTGAAGAGGCCCCTGTGGCTCTGGAATTTGTTCGGTGCTAGGGAGGAGGCCCAGCCCCCCACCCCAAGTACCAGGCGGGGCACCTGGACACGGCCCGAGGGTGATGAAGGCGCACATGGTAGACGATGCTGGAAGTGTTAACAGGCAGGTCCCCCACCCCAGGTGGCCTTCTGTGTTCCAAGGGGGTGTTGTCACAGTGAACCAGACAACAAAAGAACCTAGTCTTTGGCTCCGGAGCTTCACAAAGCCAAGGGCCTGGCAGACAGGTAAGATTTTAGAGACTGTGTGAGCATTCTGAGGAGAGACCCTCTCTGGGCTGAAAGAGGAGAGAGAGAAATCAGGCGACAGAGAAAGAGCAATATACCGATGTGGGCCTCCCTCCCCTCTGACCAGGAGCAGCAGGACTTGCTGGCCATGTGCCCGAACACCAGCTCCAGGACAAAGAAGGAAGGAAGGGAGGGGGGAGGATGGAGACCCTGGGATAGGCTGAGAACAGCATGGTGCAGGGACAGAGAAGCAGCAGGGAGACACAACTTCCTCTGGGCAGACCTGGCTTCCAATCCCAGCTGCTGGGACCATCATGTTGCCCTTGAGGAGCCCCAGTGGGGTGGATGGCTGACAGCACAGACTCTGGATTCCGCAGGGGACAACATCCAGGTGTGACCTTGGGTGAATTCCTTAGTTCCTTTATTTCCCCAAGCCTCAGTCTGCCAGTCTGTGGAATGGGGAGAACTGTAGCACCAGCTTCAGAATGAAGCTCCACAAGGGCAGTGATTCTGGACTGTTTTGTTCAATGGTGTCTAGAACGGTGCCCGGCACATAGTGAGCACTTAAGTGAGCCTTTACTGAATGAATGAATAAATGAAGGAATGAAGTTGTTGTGAGGATTCAAGTTGGACACACAGGCTCACTCTGTCCATGCCCGGTGCAGGTGAGGACCCAGTCACACCCAGTCACATTTCCCCTCGCTCTCAACCTGACTCCCACCAAGATGGGCAGCTCCCATGGGCGGGACCCGGGTGAGAGCCTTCCCTGCTCACCTTGTGGTGCTGGCCGTGCATGATGAAGTGCAGCATGATGAGGTAATAGCTGTCGTTAGGGGGCTTCATGTGGAACAGGAAGCGGTGGATGAGGTACTCTACTAGGCTCCAGAGGAGCAGCCCCAGCATGAAGAGGCCCAGGAACGTGAACTCAGGCATGGCTACCGAGTACTCTGCAGAGGGGCAGGAGAGAGGCAAGGTCAGGGCAGACAGCCCCAGGGCACAGCGGTGCCTGGTAGCTCCAGAGGTCCTGTCTCAAGGCCCTGTCACCTTAGGAGCTGCTGCCCTTTGCCCAGCAGCTATGGGGCCC
Source organism: Leucopleurus acutus (assembly GCF_964270905.1). Taxonomy (NCBI): domain Eukaryota; kingdom Metazoa; phylum Chordata; class Mammalia; order Artiodactyla; family Delphinidae; genus Leucopleurus; species Leucopleurus acutus. The sequence goes on along the minus strand of NC_139162.1, from coordinate 12,941,336 downwards.
AGCCCCACTATTAGGGCCTTTGAATCAAAATGGGAAGGAGGCTGTGACGATCTATGTCGGGCTTAGGAGAAGTCCTCTCAGAGGGACTATTGATGTGGGGTATTACATGGATTTCCGATGTTGAACCACCCTTGCATTCTGGAATAAATCCTATTTGGTGGTGGTGTATAATCCTTTCATATGTTCTAGGATTCAGTTTTCTAGTGTTTCGTTGAGGGCTGTTGCATCTATATTCGTCAGTGATATTAGTTTGTAGTTTCCTTTCTTGTGGTGTCTTTGTCTGGCTTTGGTATTGGAGTAAGATTTGGTTAGACATCTGAGATCTTCCTTAAAGCAACTGTAAGAGGAACAGCTATGGCCAGCACTGGACCTTTACCTGGTGCTATGGTCGAAACATGTTCCCTCAAATTCATATGTTGAAACCTAACCCCCAAGGTGATGGGAGGTGATTAGGTCACGGGTGAACAGGACTAATTCCCTTATAAAAGAGGCTCGAGAGAACTCTTCCCCTTTCTGCCGTGGGAGGATACAATGAGTCTTTGACCTAGAAGAGGGCCCTCACCTGACCATGCTGACACCCTGATCTGGGACGTCCAGCCTCCGGAATCGTGAGCAATTCATTTCTGTTGTTTACAAGCCACCCAGTCTGTGATGTTTTGTTACAGAAGACTGAACGGACAAGGAAAAAGTGACCTTGCCCCAGCGGCGTGGAGGAGAGGGAGGGGCGATTCTGATGAAGCCAGCAGAGCTGGGGGGCTATTGGTGGAAGATGCTAACCACCAGGGACTGGGGGGCCAGGAGGGCCAGGAAAACCCAAGGAGAGATAGGTTCATGAACAATACTTCAAATCATAGCATATGAGGAAGATGCGAAAAACCTGAAGATGATTGGCCCGGAGACCAGGAGACTGGAGAGATGTAATTATCATGAAGTGTGAGGTCCCCCATGCCCAGCCCTCGGAGGACAGCCTGCAGTCCTTCCGGCTCTCGTTTCTTTTCTCTGCTTCATCCATTCTTCGACTTCACCGACACTTCAGCTCTTGTCACAGTTTTCTTCATGTCTATGCTCACTCTCTTAGCTCTATTTCTTTTCTCCACAAGCTATTGCTTTGGCTATACTGGCTCTCTCTTTTAAAAAGGAGCAGCTTTATTGAAATATAACTCACATATCTTACAATTCACCCATTTCAAGTGTACAATTCAATGGTTTTTAGTGTACTCAGAGTTGTACAACCATTACCACAATTTTAGAACATTTTTATCAGCCCAGAAAGAAACCCATTACCCATTAGCAGTCACTACTCATTGCCTCCAACCCCTGCCATTTCCCAGAGCCAGGAATCCCCTAATCTACTTTCTGTCTATTGCATCTGCCTATTCTGTATATTTCATATCCATGGACTCATCCAGTATGTGGTCTTTTGTGACTGGCTTCTTTCACTTACAATATTTTCAAGGTTCATCCACGTTGTAGCGTGTATCAGAACTTCATTCCTTTTTAAGGCTGAATAATATTCCTTATTAATACGGATGCACCACATTTGCTTATCCACTCCTCAGTTGATGGACAGCTGGGTTGTTTCTACTTTTTGGCTATTATGAATAATGCTGCTGTGAACATTCGTGTGCGATTTTTGAGTGGACGTATGTCTCCAGTTGTCTTGGGTATATGCCTAGGAGTGGAATTGCTGGCACCTACTGCAACTATGTTTAACTTTTGGGGAAACTACCAAACTGTTTTCTAAAGCTAGCCATTCTTTTTTTTTTTTTTTGCTGTACGCGGGCCTCTCACTGTTGTGCCTCTCCTGTTGTGGAGCACAGGCTCCGGACGCGCAGGCTCAGCGGCCATGGCTCACGGGCCCAGCCGCTCCACGGCATGTGGGATCTTCCCAGACCGGGGCACGCACCCGTGTCGCCTGCATCGGCAGGCGGACTCTCAACCACTGCGCCACCAGGGAAGCCCGACCACTCTATTTTTGAGTCTGTAACCCCGTAAGTTCCCATCCTGAGGTTTATGAATACCCAGAGTCTTCGGTCGGATTTCAGAGTGAACCTGCTGACGTGGTATCCCAAACGATGCATCTGCGTGCATCTTTCTGGGGGTTGAGTCCACAAATTTTCAGATCCTCCAAGGAACTGGAACCAACAAGGTTTGAACACACAGCTCCACCCCCTGCCTACTGGGATACTTGGCTTTTCTCCTCTTCTCTAGATGCCCTTTGTCAGGCTCCATCGTGGAAACTGCCTCTGTCCCCAGGGTCAAAACCTTGACCCTCCCCTCTTATATGCTCTCTGTTTGATCTAGGATGTCAGCCGCACCTGCCTGCTGACAAGCCCCAGATCTATGCCTCCAGCTCAGCCCTGGACGGCCGCTTGCTACTGGGCATCTCCATGCAGCTGTCCACAGCCCCGCCTCCAAGGTCAGCAGCTTCCAAATGAAGCCAATCATCTTCTTCTTCCTTCCTGCCCACCCTGTCACCCCAAGCTGCACCTCAGTGCGGGGGTTAATGACTTCCACACATTACCTAAGGCTCAACTTATTCCTGTCTCCTGCGTCCAACCTGTCACCAAGCTCTGTCAGCTGCCTCTCCTTAATATCTTCTGGCAAAATAAAAAAAAAAGCCAGACACAAAAGACCACATACTGTAGGCAGTATATGGCATGTCCAGAATAGGCAAATGTAGAGAGACAGAAGTAGACTGGTGGTTGCCAGGGGCTGGACGAGGGGGGAATGGGGAGCAGAAGCTCAGTGGGGGTGGGGTTTCGTTTTGGGGTGATGAAAACCTTTTGGAACTAGACAAAAGTGGTGGTGGCACAACATTGTGAACGTACTAAATGCCACTGAATTGTTCTCTTCAGAATGGTTCATTTTATGTTATATGTATCTCACCTCAATTTAAAAAAGAATCTCTTGGGTCAGTTCACTGCCCTGACGCCCCCACTACCTCATCACCCGGTGGCTGCATCAGCTTCCTACTCCAACTCTCTGCCCCTACATGCTGTTAAAACCCTCCTGTGGTGCCTTGTTCTCTTTAGGTAAAGTCCAAACCCCTAGCCTGGCACTCGAGCTCGCTTGAGACCCAGCCCTGCCAGACACATCCCTGCCTCATTGCCCCATCACCCTGTACGGGGGCCAAACCGAACCACCTGTGGCTCCTGAGATGCCCGCGTTCCCCACCCACACATATCCTTTCCTTCGCTGGAATTCCCTCCCTCCCCTCCTTACCCCACGTGTCTCCTCCTGTGAGAAGCCTCTGCAGACACCCTTTGCCCCGACCTGGGCCGGGTTTGAGGCCTGCCACATCATCCTTCCTCATGTTGAGCTATGGCTGCCGTTTTACCCACTTGTCCCCACCAGGTTGTGAGCATTTTATGGGCAGAGTGGGCATTTTGTTCTGTATCTCCTGTGCTTAACACAGCAGGTGCTCAGACACTCGTGAGATTCGTGGGCCAGCCCAAGTCTCTCTGGAGGGCTGGACAAAGATGAGCTTTGACCCGTACTGCTCTAAGGGCAGAACAGGGGCAGCCTCTGGTTCTGTTTAAGAAAGCACTTCTGAAGGACTGTGCCCAGTGTGAATGACCACAGGGAACTAGTGAGTAAGGAGAGAGCCCAGGAAGGTGAGGAGGAGAGGTGACTTTCCTGCTCTGTGGACCAGATTCCAGGCCCAGGGCCGTTCTGATAGACGGTTCCAAATGAGTCTCTAAGCTAAGAAAGGATTTTTCACACCTTGCCTGGAAAGTAACACAACGCAGCTAAGGTTCAATCCCCAAAGGACCCAGCCAATCTTTCCGAAATCAGGCGTTGAGCTGCTCTGACATTTCTCATCAGTGGGGCCTACTGTGTCCACATCTGGCATGAGACATATGCCTGACAGCACTCCCTGTCAGTAGCCATCCAGCCCTGGCTGGGCTGCTCTGGTTGGCCAGGTCCCACTTTGAGGGAAGGCTGGACACCTCTGGGGTCTTTCGGACACTCTGGTGAAGTGCAGGGAGCCTGGGCTTTGGATTTGCAGACCGGGGTTCAGATCCCAGCTCTGTACCATCTACGTGTTTTCTCAACAGTAAAATATCCTACCACTTGTGAAGGGCTGTTGCTAAGACATAGGGAATATAACACCTGATTATGTGATAAATATATATCTTATATATAAGAATAATACACTGTATATTAATACTTATCATAATAATATAATATGCCTCATATATAACAAGAAGCTACTATAATTTTTAAATATAATGAGTCAAAGTACATCTAAGTTCCACACAGTCCTCCTTGTGCTGTGTTTTCTCAGTTCTCCTTGCAGGGCTCTGGAGGGTCCCTGGTTGGGGGAGAAGGAGTTTCCCAGCTCCCCCGCCCCAGAGTGCAGGAGCCCTTCCTCGCTGTGTAGCTCTCTTGTCAGCAGGGAAAGGACTGGACATACATAAGCATTCCCTGGCCACAGACTTTGGTCTTGACCTTTGCTGGGGCTCCCACCACAATTGCATGGAGGCCTGAATCCTTGCCTAGGACGCTGCTCTGCACTCACTCTAATGCGCCTCCAGGAACTGCGCTGGGGGCCAGCCTGGATGTGCAGAAGCCCTCTGCTTTCCAAAGCATTTTCACACACGCACCTAGGAATCTCAGCCTTGCACTGGTGTCTCCATGCAGCTTCCACTGTTCCTTGGCACCCTGAGTCTCCTGCATTTACTCCAGTGCACCCTTTGTCCAGCAGCTGTGCTGGGACCCTGCTGAGTTTCCACTCGCCTTGCTTTGTGGCTCTATTTTTTTCTGCCTGTGGCCTGTGCCTTGCCTGATGAGCTGCAGGTGAGGGAGGCGTGTGCGGCTCTCATGTCACCATCGCTGGCATCATGGTCACAGCCCCATTAACCCCCTACACTAGACCTTTATTAGACAGCACATTTCAGCTCTCTGCAGAGGCCCGTGGTTCTGATGAAGCCATCGAATCACCCTCCCTGCCTCGCAGAAGAGTCCCCTCCTATAGGTCAAGGCTCCACCCGCCCCCTCACCCCAGCATCACCCCCGTCAGCCCATCAGGCCGGAGCTGGTACCGAGTGGCATCTCTGGAGGAATCCTGCAAAGGGACCTGGGCCAAAGCTCTGGCATCCCATTCCCCCTCTGGCCCCAGCCCTGGCGGCCCTGCCACTGTTGGTGATTGTTAGGGGAGCGCCCGGCAGACAGTGGGTGATTCAGTGAGCAGGCCATCTCAGCAACAAGCCCTGTGCTGTGCCTGAGCTATTCAGCGTGGGCAGAATAGGGTAACCTTGGCTCGAGGGGTGCACACATTAACCCTTGGGGACCGGGAGCAGCCTGGGCTCTGGGGGACTTCCTGCAGCTGGCTCAGCACCTCCCCATCCTGGACCAGGTGGGAAAACTGGGGCTCCAGGTGTTGTGGCTGTGGCCCCTCTCATCTAAACCATTCAGCCCTCAACTTCTGCTCCTGGGGGAGGCAGGCAGGAGAGAGCCTCGGAGTGTTGAGAGAAGGAGCCTCTGTCTGGCAGTGACAGGGGTTCAGAGGCTCACAGTTGGGAACATGACATGTGATCAGGAGAGGAAAGCCCACCTGAGCTATTCCCAGCACCCCTCTCCCACCTGTCCCCCTACCCGGCCTCTGTCTGAGCCATTTGCCATGGGCAAGCACTTCCCCAAGGCAGGTTCTGCCAGGACGGACAGATTACCTGGGCAGGTGACAGATTACCTGGAGACCAAAGGTAGGTGATGAACTTGGGAGGCAGGCTGGCAGAAAAGGCCCAAACCTGTGGCTGCCCTGAGAGACTCAGCCTCACAGGCTCTTTGGAAGTCACCCCATGTCAGCCCTTCTCTCTGTCCCCTGCCCACCTGGGTGGCACCTAGCATCTACATCCCAGCCACGTGACCCTGAATTGCTCACTTGACTTCCTGAGGTTCCATTTCCTTATCTCTAAAGGGGTGTACCTTTCTTGTGGGGCTGTTGGGAGGGTTAAATGAGATGGTCCCTGGAAAGCACCAGGCATGTGATAAGTGCTCAGTAGAGGTTAGTGGGTTGCTACTCTGAGTCAGGGCTTCTGCTGCCGGGCCTTTGCCCTGGGGGACATTCTAGGACACTCTGGGATCCTTCTCTCCCAGGCTCTAATCTGTGTTCTGTTCGTGAACCATTCCAGGTTCAGCTCTCTGCTGTGCCACCTGGTGAAATGACTTCATTTAGTTTCCTGACAAACAATCCCAGGTCACACTTTTTCTATTCTTAGACTCAGTGAGAAACCCCGTCTTTATTGTTACACCACTTGATGAAATGATTTCATTTAGTGTCTGCTAATGTGTGGCTGGTTGTTTTTTAAAACTCATTTTGTGGAGGGTGGGGAGGTCTGACATTTCTTTTGGAAGAATATTTCTACAGATAGACCTCATTTTAAAATCTTTGTGATATGGTTTAGTGTTCTATGTTCTCAGAAACTCAGGACCAGGGAGAGCACCAAGGTCTCCAGCCTTCAGGAGCCATGGGAGCAACTGAGGAAGGACCCAACATTACCTGTGGTGAAGGACGTGAAGAGTCGGACGTTGCCCTGGGCGAGGGTTCGGTAGTAGGACCAACTGAGATACAGCATCAGGGGAACCCAGATGATAGGGACGCTGTACCTGCAGGAAGGTCGTCAGGGTGAGAGATATACATGCACGGAAGCTCGAGAGGGTCCAACTTCCCTAGAGACACACCTCTCAACTAGAGGGGGATGAGATGATACCAAAGCATGTGCACAAAGCATATGGAGACTTGCGGTCCAGGGGACACTGATGTGGGGGATGGGGAGGAGAGGAGGAGAGAAGCTGTGAGTCTGTCTCAGTCTCTGAGATGAATTACTGGCAGGAAAAAAAAAAAAAGTCCTTCTGGCTAACAGTGCAGCTAGATAGGTGCTGACCTCTTGTGGCAGAGCGGCTAATTGCAGGCAAAATAGTCTGCCATGGCAGGGAAGGCTAGAAACCCCTCACAGGAGTCTGGAATAGAACAGGAGTGACATTCAAAGTGGTTTCTGGCTACATGTTGGATTGTCACTCAGTGGACAAAATCATGCATACTATATCCATAATCATGGATTATGCATACTATGCAAAATCATGCATACTATATATATGCATACTATGCAAAATCATGCATACTATATCCATAATCATGGATTATGCCTATGACATGTTCCACTATTGCCAAGAGCTTACAGTACAGCTCTGGGCTCCAGGGAGGGATCCATTTGACCCGTCCCCTTTGCATCTGACTGGCACCATCAGGAGAGAGGGATAGCCCACCATGGTCCGAGAGCAGGGCTCACCAGACAGTCTTGCTGAGGGCCTCGACGAGATCTGAGTGGAAGAGGCGGATGGGCCTGGTCACCGGCTGGTGGACCCACTCATCGTACTTCTCCCCCAAGTGGCCTACCTGCCACAGTAGGGGCTTCTGCCAGTCTACCAGGTCCTGCAAGAGATAAAGTCAAGTGGACACTTGAAATTCACACCTGTGCACATTCGTTCTCCCATCTCCTGGTTACAGCATCCTACTCCCCAGCCCCACCTCAGCTTATGTGGTCTGTATGGAGCTACCAACCCTCCTGCTCCAGTGCTTGGGGACTAACTGTTCATCCCAACCCGAGGGCCACAGAAATGGGATCCAGGATAGGCCCATGGCCTAAGTTGGTGCAATGAGCAATCGGACAGCCCTCTCCTCTTGCTGGGATTGCTAGGTTGGCAGGCCATGACCCTGGAGTTGCCAGTGAAGGCTGCCTGAGGATGAAGTCAATACAGAGGATGCCCAAGCCCGGAGCTGGAGACACTGAATCCTGGTGATGACATCTGAGTGCCTAGATTCAGCCATGCATGAAGCTTGAAGTCTTAACCAGGATTCTTTAGGTATAGGAGCCAATATATTCTGTACTAGGAATCAGGTAGGCCCTTTCTCCTCCAACAAGGGCTTTCTTCTTTTTTTTGTGGCTGCACTGGGTCTTCATTGATGTGCACAGGCTTTTCTCTAGTTGTGGTGAGTGGGAGCTATTCTTCATTGCAGTGTGTGGGCTTCTCATTGCAGTGGCTTCTCTTGTTGTGGAGCACAGGCTCTAGGGGCGCGGGCTTCAGTAGTTGCGGCACGCAGGCCCCAGAGCACGAGGGCTTCAGTAGTTGTGGTGTGTGGGGGGCTCAGTGGTTGCAGCTCACAGGCTCTAGAGTGGGCACTCAGTAGTTGGTGGCGCATGGGCTTAGTTGCCTCGAGGCATGTGGGATCTTCTCAGACCAGGGATCGAACCCATGTTCCCTGCATTGGCAGGCAGATTCTTTTTTTTTCTTTAATTTATTTATGTATTTTTATTTATTTATTTTTGGCTGCATTGGGTCTTCGTTGCTGTGCGCAGGCTTTCTCTAGTTGCTGCGAGGAGGGGCTACTCTTCATTGTGGTGCATGGGCTTTTCATTGCGGTGGCTTCTCTTGTTGCAGAGAATGGGCTCTAGGCACGTGGGCTTCAGTAGTTGTGGCACACGGGCTCAGCAGTTGTGGCATGCGGGCTCTAGAGCGCAGGCTCAGTAGTTGTGGCGCACAGGCTCAGTTGCTCTGTGGCATGTGGGATCATCCTGGACCAGGGCTCGAATCCATGTCTCCTGCACTGGCAGGTGGATTCTTAACCACTACCCCACCAGAGAAGTCCAAGGGCTTTCTTCTTAGTGGTGGCCTGTGTAATTCATTCATTCACCCATTCAAACAATCATTTGTTCAGCACTTTGCTTGACATATATCTATATTTCCATGTTAGTTGCTGGGAAGAATAAACAACAATGTAAGAGACCGGGCTTCCCTGGTGGCGCAGTGGTTGAGAGTCCGCCTGCCGATGCAGCGCACGTGGGTTCGTGCCCCGGTCCGGGAAGATCCCACATGCCATGGAGTGGCTGGGCCCGTGAGCCATGGCCGCTGAGCCTGCGCGTCCGGAGCCTGTGCTCCGCAACGGGAGAGGCCACAACAGCGAGAGGCCCTCGTACCGCAAAAAAAAAAAAAAAAAAAAAAAAAAAACAATGTAAGAGACCATCTTTGCTTCACATAGCTTAGTGCTGAAGCACAGTTCAGACTCTAGAGACAGGCTCTATCACTTACTGTGTGACCTTGGGGAAATTACTTGACCTCTCTGAGCCCCAGTTTACCTAGCTATGAAATGGAAGTAATAATAATGGTACCCACATAAAGTACTCAGCAAGGTGAGACATGCCAGGCAAGAAAATTTAATGGTGATGCAGGCAGGCTGAGGTTGGGAGGCAGAATGATTGGTACAAATGCCCGGGTCTAGGGTAGGAGAGGAGGGCTTTGCCACAGAACCTAGGATTTGGGTTGAGCTCATACAATATGGAATACTTGGGAAGGGGGAGAAGGGAAAGGAGGTGGGGAGGGAGTATGGGCATAGATGTGGAGTTGAGAATGATTGTGGCCCATTTGATTCCTTGACATTGGTCTGTGGGGCAGTAGAAAGAGATCTTCTGAGGGCTTTAGATGACAGAACACCCAGTATCAGGCCCAGGAGTTGTCACTTCATCTTCCAGGCTGGATGTCTCCAAGGTAGGGATGTATGTGTACCCCAGGGATACTCACAGGCTGATCCCCAGAGGTGAGGAGAAAATATTAGAGACTCTTTTTGATATATTTCTTTCATATATAAGCCATATTTGAATGTTTTCTAATGTACCTAATACAAGAGTACATTAGCTCGCACAAATAATTTGTAGATAATTTAAATGGACATATAATGGAGAATGTGCTCAAAACGTTTAGTTAATAGGGATGCAAGGTCAAAAAAGTTTGGAGGCTGCAGAAGCCCTTGAAGACAATGGGTAGCCCTTGAAGATTTCTGATGAGTCGGTGTATTGAAGATTAATCTAGAGCAAAATCAGTAAAGAAAAATGACCTTGGAGTCAGGTGACCACCTTCCAAGCCTGACTCTGCCTTTTATCAGCTGTGGGATCCTGGGCAAGTGCCTTTACCTCTCAGAGCCTCTCGGCTCTCTCGTCTGTAAAGCCGGGTGTGCCTGGACCCACCACCCACAATAGGAGAGAGGGCGCCACGTGCCCAGTGTCTGGTACTCAGTGGGTGTCAATGAACGTCCAATGCAGGGCATTCGGCGGCCACTGTGGGTGACAGGGACGTGGTGTCAGGAACTGAGGGCTAACAGTCACAGAGCACTGGTTATGTGCCAAGCATGTTTCTAAACACCTGACGTGAGTTAAATCCTGTGATCCTCACTGTACCCATAACTAGGTGGGTACTTTTATTGTTGTCGTTTGCAGATGAGGAAATTGAAGGTGAGTAACTTGCCCAAGGCTGCCCAGTTAAGACATTTTTGATGAATTGGCCCCTTTATTATTGGGAAATAGTCCCTGGTAATACTCCTTGTCCTGAAGTCCACTTTGTCTGATTTTAGCAAGGCTTCCTTATACTTGGTGTTTGCATGGTCTTTCTTTCCCCACCCTTTTAATTTCACCTTGCACATGCCTTTAAATTTAAAGTGCATCTCTTGCAGACAGTGTATAGTTGGGTCTTGCTTTTCGATCTAGTCAGACACTCTCTGCCTTTTAATTAGAGTATTCAGTCCATTTACATTTAATGTTGTCTTGCTATTTGCTTTCTGTTTGTCTCCTCTGTTCTTCCCTTCTTGACTTGTTTGTGTTGATCAAGAATTTAAAATATTCTATATTATCTGCTCTGTTGGCATTTTAGCTATGCCTTTTTGTATATTTCTTAGTTGCTGTTCAAAGGATGATAATATGCATCCATAGCTTATCACCATCTATCTCAAGCGAAAGCCCTGGTTTTTACGTGTTCCACTTTTGCATGTTACACATGACACTTAATTCAGACTCAGCTACCTTAGACAAGAACCGTTTCCAGCTGTGGCACAGGTATGTGAACAGGCAGGCCTCTCTGTCAGCCAAGCAGTGGTTTGGGAAAATTTTTTCTGTTGATCCGTTTTGCCCTTATTTTGTAAAGCGAACAGAAAACAGCATGGGATTCATAAGCTTGATTCAGTTGAGACCCAGGAGGAAACGTCTAGGTCTAGCACCAAGCAGGGATTCTAGCCTGAATCTAACACCCTGTTGCGAAGGGAACAGAACAGACGGACAGAGAATGTATGGAGAAGCTGGAGTCAGATGGCCGGAGAGCTGCTTGTTTACAGGCATGATGGAAACAGAGCCAGCCTCTCCTCCCAGACACAAGCGTCTCTCATTTGATGGCCTGTTGCCCACTGGATCTTTGGACATGAATTGGGTTCCTCCCTGGCTAGACCAGTGGGCACTGGCCACTGTACAAAGGGCGGACTTGCTGTCTTGAGTTGGTCCCAAGGGTCCTCTGACCTGCTGGCTGGCCTTGGAGGGCCTGGAACCTGGGCTCTGTGTCTAGCCCCCCGTGCATTTCTGCAAGGTAGCCCTCACTGGTGCCCAGGAAGGGCCACTTCACCTTGGGGGATGAAGGACCATGGCGGAGGAATCCCAAGAAGGCTCACTTTCCTGTCTGCAAACATCCCCCTCAGTCCTCAAAGGCTGACACCTGCACTCTCCCCGCTGGCAGTCCTGCTATGCCAGGGGCAGTAAACCTACCCTTCCACATTAAGTGTAGAAATGCAGCTTGGCTGACTTCCTCCCCACTTTGAGAAGGTGGACACTGAGGCCAGGAGGGGTCAGGTGACTCTTCAGATAAGGCTGGTTGGTCCTGTAGTAGGAGCCTCCCTTCCCGCCTCCCCCAAGTTCGTAACATCCTCCACACAATCTCCCAGGAGCTGGGACATTCACCATGGGCTCCACCCTGGTTCAGACAGTACATGCACACACAGGGTGTCTCTTCTCAATTCTCTTCCAGTCGTGCTCACTGACGAGAAAGTCTCAGGTGGGTGCTAATTCAACACCTCTCGCTTGCTGGTCATTTCCAACATGGCAACTGGCTGAGAAGGGGGGATGGCAAGAGATGATGGCTCGGATCCAATGAGGTAGGAAGGGACTCAGGATAAATTTCACTTCCTATTCCACCTGGCTGGGACCCTTTGGCCCCTTAACCCTCCCACATAAACGGCTCTCTTCCTCCAGAGCTGGTGCCTGCTCCTGGCCCTCTCCCACCCCTACTTCCTAAGGCTCAGGGGAGACAGGGAAGGCGTCAGCAAAGGTCTGCGGGCCTCGGAAGGAGGCTGGGTGGGGGAAGGAGGGGGGAACAGCCCACTGATCACGCCTCCAGTTCCCAGGCATCTGGGGGTTTCCGTTGCTACCCTCACGATAGCAAATCCTCCCTTTACAGCTGTGGAACCTAATGCTCAGAGAGGGCAAGTGATTCACTCAGGGTCACCCAGCTAAAGCCAGACTGCATGGATGAGGGTGAGGATATGTCCAGAAACTGCTCTTGAGTGCACTTGTTGAGGGTGGTGGTGGGGGGGGCGGGCTCGAGTGAACTCAAAGACCCAGAGCAACAGGCCAAGTCCCAGGGAGCACACGTGTAAGTCGTGTAAGTCGGGGTGAGTTTGGCCCAAGCACCTGGTGTCCCATTCCCCTCCCCCATGCAGCTCTGTCCCTGCCCTAACGGGAGGGAGGGGGAGGGAGTCTCCCCGGGCTATGCCAGGAATGCAGCTGCAGCAGGGCCAGCGGGGGAAAAGGGCAGCCTGCTGCCCACAGGGTGGGTGGAAGGGCGCTGCCAGGGTGGGGAGAGGGCCTCTTTTTTTGCCCCACCCGTTCTCCAGAGGCCCCTCCTCCTGGGCAGCACAGGGGCCAGGTGGCACATAACTCTTTCCAGGGGCAGCCCCAGCTCAGGAGTGGGAATCTGCTCATCCCCAGACGGGGCGAGGGGCAAATGTGGGGAGAGGGGGCAGCTGCTCTCTGTCAGCAGCTCCTCCCACCACCGCAGCTGTGAGCTGAGGCGATTGTTGAAAGAAATGTGTACCCAAACCCCAGAGCTCACAGCTCTAGGGCAGCTTTCTGGGCCAGGGAGGTGGGGGAGGGACTTCCAACCAGCAGGAGCAGGGGCGGGGCGGGGGACGGTGCCCGGGAAGGACGAGAATTCCAGCCACTGTTTCTGCATCCTTGTAACAGGCCCCTGGGCTCAGACTTCAGGTCCAATATTCTTGGAAGCTGGAATTTTGAAAGTTGGGGCCTCTGATGAGCTCATTTGACAGATGAGGAGACTTAGGCTAGAGGCCCAGCTACATATGCTGCACCCCAGCCGCCCAGCTCCGGAGCCCGAGGTCCTAACCACGAGGCCGGGAGGCCCGCTCTCAGCCGGCTCAGGACCCCCACGGCAGTGGGTTCTCTGGCACAGAGTCTGTGAGGGGTCCAGCAGGGGTGTCTAGTGCCGCGGCTCTTGGTGGCCTTGCAGGGGTGAGTGCAGGCCTATTCCCTGAGGTCTAACTGGGGGCTCCCAGCTGGACAAGCTCCAGTCCACAGGGGCGTGTTCTGCCTCCCCTGCCCGTGCCCTATAACCTTCCCGTACCCAGAGGGGGTGGCCTCGTGCTCCCCGCTGCGAAGGTCCAGGGGATGAGAGTGACAGGGAGCGGGGGGTCGAATGGGCCGAGGCCCAGGGAGAGAGGAAGGATGGCATGCTGTGCAGAAAGCCGGTACCACCGCAGTCCTGCCCCGGGTGCCCAGCCCAAGGCCAGGCGGGGTGGTCTTTCACTGGCAGCTCACTTTCCGACACCCCACACAATACAGGGCAGGAATAATTTCCTCCTTCTTGAGGGAGAAACAGGCCGCAACTGCCTGTGGTCACCCAGTGGCACCTCCTGCCCCCCAGCCAGCCTGCCTGGTGTCTCCCCGAGGGGTATTTTTTGAGCATAGCTGAGCTCTTTAGAAGAGGGGCCCAGACCTCTGGGCAAGGGGACGAGCAGGGAGGAAACTTGAGAGGCTCTGGGCCAGGAGGACAATCCTGGGGACCCCCTGTGGATCCCTCTGCAGCCAGACCCTCCACACCCCTACTCTGGGGCGGGCCAAAGGGAGAAGGGAGGCTCAAGGGGGCCCCAGGTGACTGGGGGGCAGAGTCCTGGGAAGGAAGCCAGCACCCATGGTGTCGAGGTCGGCCCTGTCCCGGGGCAGCTTCCCGAGGGGCGCTGGTTCCGATCCAGGTGTTACTTGCCCAGGTTCTCAGTGACTTATGTGAGGGTCGTGAAAGCGTAAAACTCACTGGGCAAAATCAACATCTTTGCCAGGCAGCCCCTGATGCCAATGTGTGTGTGTGTGTGTGTGTGTGTGTGTGTGTGTGTGTGTGTGTGTGTGTGTGTGTGTGTAGGGGCAGGGAGGTTGGGGAGCTGCAGTTTGCTCTGTGACACCTGTTGGCGGCCTCCAGGAGCCTGAGGGAAGCAGGATGCAGAGAGGAGGTGCCAAGTTTTGAAGACACCTCCCTGAGTACCTGCTCGGCCTCCTCCCTGCCTTCTGCCACCCCCCCCCCCCTTCCCAGTCACAGGCCGCAAGGTCTTATTCTTGGCCAGCCACCAGGGTGGAAGGGCTCCAGGACACGTGGAGGGGGCAGGGCAGGGGGCTCAGCTGTGATCCCCTACGCTAACCAGCAGAGTGACTTTGACCTTGGGCTGAAGAACTTCCTCATTAATTAAATCAGGCTCATTATCACCTTGTGTTGTTGATAAAAGATAGTATCATTAAAGTGCTTAGCCTAAAGCTCTTATCCTGTGTTTGGCACAGGGTAAGAGCTCAATGAAGAAGAGTTAATCCAGTGTTAACTCCCGTTAACTGTCCTGTTAGCTGTCCAGGGGGATCTGCAAACCCCTCAAATCACACTAGTTCAATCTGGTTCCCAGGACCCTGGCCCCCTAATGGGAAGCCTGCCAAGGACACAGTGAAGGAGCAAAAGAGGTCGTGGGACAAATGGAACCGGTGTGCCCAGAAGCCAGGAGCAGTGGGCGCTCTGTCTACCTCTACTGGGATAGTTCCCGAGCTGGCTGGGTTCCAGGAAACAGGGAGAGACATGTAGGGCGTAGTGTGGGGTAAAGAGATACAACCTGGTTTCTTGTCCCACAAGGAAACTTGGGTCCTGCCCAAGAGGTGATGCAAGGTATGATTCAGAAATTGTTCCAATAAAATCCCATGCAGAGCTCAAGAGTCAGATGATACTGCACCTCTAAGCAGGGCAGGGCCCCCCGGGCTTGCTTCCTGGCCTTTTCTCCTGTCTTTTCAGAACTCTCCGCCCTCCACTCTCTGCCCCAGCACCCCCATCCCAGTTTCCCTCCCTCTTTCCAGCATGGCTGACTCTGTCCCCCAGCTTCTAGGACCAGGGAGGCTGGGCCATGGTAACCAAGACTCCCTTCCTTAGCAGCACCTAGAGGGGCTTCCAGTGAATGCAAAACATGAAGGGTTACCTTTGGCAAGTCCACCCCAGGCCCGGGAACCCCAGCTGAGACAAAGCTGCTGCCTCTTGGCCTTTCTCTAGAGCTCCTCAAGGTCCAGACCCTGGCCTGGGTCAGAAACAGATGGGGGGTCTCCCAGCCTCTCGTCTCCCCACAAAGGGGCTGGGACTGACCACGTGGTAGATGAATAAAAAAGGGGAAAAAAGCAAGGAAAGCACTGTCCGCTCTCCCTGGGAAGTGAGTTCCTCGAGCTGGGTCTTCTCAGGGCCTGGGGGAGGCATGAAGCTGACCCCCCATTGCTCCCAGTGGGTCTCCACACCGCCTCTTGGGCCAGCCCTTGCCCCTCTCTCTCAGCCCAGGGACAAAGGAAGAGGGAGAGGAGGAAGAGAGAGAGTGTGTGTGAGAGAGAGAGAATGACAGAGGCGGGGAAGGTGAGTCAGGTATGACCAGGATGTGCTGGAGAGGAGCCTGGGCAGGGCCTGGGGAGGAGGGGGAGGGGAGGTCTCTCTTCCCCTTGGGTAGGGGCGGGGTGGATGGTGGAACAGGCCTGGGGGACCTGATCCCTCTGCCTTGTGCCCAGGGCAGCCCAGGGAAACTGGGAGGACCCCTCCCCTGAGCAGTGATCTGCCAGTCCCCAGCCAGGCTCATGTGACAGTCCTCTCCCTTCTAGGATGATTCTTTCTTGCCTCCCCACCCCAGGCCTGCTCAGCCCTCTGTAGAGTATTTTCTTTCCAACCTTCAACCCCTAAACCAAGCCCACAGATGCTGGCCCCAAGGACCCCTCTTCATGTGGTCCTTTCAGCACCGTCCACTGGCCGCTGAGCCCAGAGCTCGACATGCTGCAGCTCACTCTCTGGTCCTACCCTCATCCCCACACCTTCCTCGTCTCCCACCACAGCTCCTCCTTTTTCAAGTCGAGGTCCTGACTCCACCAGCTTCCAGGATCCTTGTCCCATTCAAGCTGGCTGTCTCCCCCTCCATCCTGCGCTCGTGCAGAACAAGCCCAGGTCCCCAAAGTTTCCAGAGAAGTCAGCCGTTTGTACTGAGACCCTCAACCTGTGCCCCCGGCCTGGGCAATGAGCAATCGTGGCTGAGTCCGGCGTCAAGGTCAGGAGACCAGGTCCAGTGAGCCCTCTGGGAACATACTGCGTGGCCTATGCAAGCCTTTCCCCTTGACAGCCTTCAATTTCCCTTTCGGTCACAGGCCTGCTTGAAGGGGATGGAGCACAGGACCACTTGTCCCGGCCTCTTTAGTGAAGCACCCGAAGGCGTCTTAGCCCTGGGCTGATGGGCTTCCCCAGAGGCAGAGGCGATTCCCACGTGACAGATGCCATCTCTGAGTTCCTGGGGTCAGGGCCTCAGGAGTCCTGGCAAAAGGGGCCCAGCAAACAATCAGTGGGGGCCTCCTCTGGTCACCTGTGTCCCTTGGGTGTGGTTCTTGCATCTCCCCATGTTGTAATAACATGTCTGGGGGGAGATCTGCCCTCCGCACCAGATTGTGAGCTCCCTGAAAGCAATGGCCTGTCCTGTTGGTCTCTTGTCCCCAGTGTCCAGCACAGGTTGGGGACATTTATAGACATACACACTTATGTCTATTACAGGAGGAAATGGCAACATGACATTGAGAAAGTCCTCTGACCCAGGTTGGAGGGAAATGACACCCAGGTCTGGTTCTCTCCAGAACCCCCAGGCAATGCTACCCCTCCCTCCTCTTGACTCCACTGCCACCTGTGACTACCCAGCTCCTCTAGGACTTCCCTAGCCAGAAAATGGGTGTGCCTAATCACAGCAAGATGCTGGTCTCCCAGCACCAAGAGAGGTTTGTCATCGGGCTCCGCAGCCACATGCTACAGAAGGCTGCAGCCCTTTCCCTGCCGGCCTCCGCAGGCTCCCGTGCCGGCCACTCCTGCGAGTGGTCGCCGGCACCTGGGGCAGCTCTGCCTTGTGCACTGGCCAAGCTGGGCGCGTCTAGGCCTCCTGACCCTGTCATCGTGCCCTTCTCAGCTGCAGGGGTCCCTGTGGGAGACCTCCCTCTGGGGTCTTTGGAGCCTGGTTCTGCACAGATCTCGTGTGTCGTTTCCCCAGACCCACCATAACCTCAGCCCAGGTTTGCTGCCCCAGGTCGTGCTTGTGAGCTGTGGGCACCTGCTCCTCGGTCCTCATCTTCCCTGGGCAAACGTCATGAATAACCATAGCCTGTGGCTCCACGCACCCTGTCCTCGGCCCTGGGAGCCCCGACCATCACCCCACCCAGTCTTGTGCCCACTACCTTGTCCCAGTCCACTGCATTGAGCTTCGGCTCCATCGCAGGGTCTGTCTTCTGAGTGCTTGCAGAGGTCACAGCCCCATTCTCCACGGAACCCTGGGGAGAGGAGACACAAGGGGATTACCCACAGTGGGCGAAGGAAGAGAACCCCCAACTGCCCCACGATGAGGCAGTCAGGAGTGGTGGGAGCACCATGGCAGGGCAGGGTGGGCGGAAATCAAGGGCACCGAGTGCACTTGAAAAAGGGTAGACACTGATGTGGGTGGTCTTATTCTCTGCACTTTTCTTCTCTCTGAAAAAGAAAATAATACCCATAAAAACAAGAGGCAAAAGATCTGGGGGAGCATAGAAGCTGGCAGAGAGACTGGAGGGAAATGAGAGCAGTGACTGGGAATGCCCTGGCCCAGGAGATCCCTGCCAGCCTTTCCCCAGGCCCCTGACAGGTGTCAGGTAAAGAGTCACAGGGTGGCACCCAGGGGACCTGGCAGGCTCAGTGGGTCACGCCCAATGACTACATCACCTGCCTCTCTTCCTGGTAATTCTACAGAGCTCGTGGGCCACAGGCTGAGCAGCTAGGTCCACACGCCCACAAGAAAGAAAGGCAGCAGAGCGTGAGGGAGCCGTCCCTCCAGGAACTCCCAGGTGTGGGTCAGCGGCCACACGTGGGGCGGGACTGGCAGAGGAGAACCCAGATGGGCTCAAGGTCAAATGGAAGGAGCAAAGAGGCAAAGGCAGAGGGAAATGGAATGTACTGGGAAAATCACATGGCTCGAGCTGGCCCTGATGTCATGTGGGGTGAGGCCGGAGAGGGCAGGCCGGCACGTAGGTAAAATGCAGGCTTCCCTCCAGGAAGGTGGGGAGAGCGCTTACCAATGGTGGGGGGTGTCCTCTGAGTCCCTGTGACTAAAGGAAGCTGTGGTGGCCATGGAGACGGGGCCCTTGGAACCTGGATATTGGCAAGAACCCAAGAAGAGTGTTTGAGCAGCCAGTTGGGGTTTCTGTTGCTACGATTCTTACATGTTTTGCTTCCAAATGAATGAAGAGAACTTGATGGTGACAGCGACGCTGTCAGTTTCTGGGAAAACCCATATGTAACCCAAGTAAAAGCGGGCTTTCATGGTCCTGTCTTGGTCTGGGTATCTCAGTATTTTTAGTCTTTGTCACCACGCTAATACCTGAATTCTTCTCAAAAGCATCTCTGATGACCTCTTGAGGATGGAGTGGATTTTATAGTATATCATACAAGGAAACTCCCTAAGTATCAAAAATAAATGTCATATAAGAATCTTGTCCCTTCTAATTCTGTTCTACCCTTAAAATACCTCCGAGCGCCTCCAATCATGGACCTATTGGTTCTCCCTCCCTCCTGGGTAGTTCTTTTCTCCTGTTCACCCCAAGTCCTTTCTTAAGCAGGGTGATCTAATCCTTCTCTGCACCTCCAACCCCTCTCATTCACTACAACTCCATGCATCTCTCTCCACACAAGGCTTGTCTTGGGGTCCACCCATCCCAAGCAGGGAAGGGGTTATCACTCGAATTAGCATTTGATGTTTTTGTCTGCGCTACACTTTTCAGACATCCCTGAGTGGCAGACACAGATCTGTTAGGGGCACGTGCATCTAAACAACAACTGGAAGCAGAAGAAATGGTCATCACTTTTCAGCACTGGGCACAGAGCCCTCATCTATCCAGCCTGTGCTTCTGGTCACTTAAGGCTGGGCTGTTTTCTGAGAGCTCGAGTCCTTAGGAAAGTCTCCCTTCTGCTCAGCTGGCTGCCTCAGTTTCCAGGGACCGCTCCTGGCTCTTCCCCTCTAGGACTGTACAGGCTCTTTTTCGCCTGGCAACTTCTACATACATGAGGACCACTGCCATCTGCTTTTCCACAAGAACCTCTTAGGACATAACAGGGTCTCTAAGCATGATTGGTTCCGGCTCCTCTTCCAAGGTGGGTGTGATGGGACCAGGCCAGAACCCAGCAGGGCTCATGCCTCCCCCACATGGAACATCCTATTTCAGGCCATGGGAACTGAGCTCCCATTGGCACTTTGACCTCCATCTTATGCGGCTCATTCACTTAGCTTATAGCCACCTGAAGCTTTTTCCATGGACTGCTGCTGCTGGCGTGGTGTGGAGAGCTTGTGTGGCCCAGGAGGCGAGCTGGACCTGCAGACCCACTGTGATGAAGGCTGGGATGCCCGGAGTAGTGATGGACAGGAGGGCAGAAGGCGGTGGAAACCAAAGAAACCCTAAGAAATGGGATCATCGAGGGGAGTTTGCGGGGACAGAAGCCCTGGTTCCACATCCGCCTCCTCTTCAGGGGCTGGTGGTCTCAGTGAAGTATCACCATGGTCCCCTGCCTCTTCCCTTAATTCCTCCCTCCTACAAGGATCTGATCCACACCCACTGCTGTCACCCACTCATCCACAGACATAGGTGTTTGAACATCTGCAACGTGCCAATCACACATCAGCTCAGAAGACTCCGCAACGTCTCTCTAACACTGGTCCTGCTCCTTGCTCCGGGAGTGCGTTTCCAACAGCTGACATTATAGTCTGACCCTCTGACCACTTTCCTAGGAGGGAACACGCTATCCTCCTCTGTAGGTCGGCTTATCCTTGACTTCCTTGTATTTAACGTCTTTCCCCTGTATTTCCAAGCTCTTCTCCTGTCACGCCTTTGAATTAAGCCTAATTTTTCCCTCTCACCGGTAGGGACGACTTGCCATTTTCTAAACATACCTCGCGTTTTTCTTCTCATATGTCATCCTATCTAGCATGATGACAACGGTTAATATTCATGAAGGCCTACCATGTGCCCAGCCCTTTCATCTGCATAACAACCATATGAAGCAGGCATGATTATTATTCCCGCTTCACGGATGGGAGGGCCAAGGCATGAAGGAGCCCCACAGCTAATGAGGGGTAGAGCCGCAGTTGGGCTCCAGAATATTCTCTTGACAACCATGTACTTCTTCCCTAACCATTCTAGCCAGAAATGAGCTCTTCATTTTCCAACTTAAAAAAAAGTCACACTTTCCATGTGTCCCACTGCCTCAGTTGGTATTTACAATTTCCTTCCTCTTATTGTTTTTGCATGTTCCGGCATTTGTTCCGGCATTGTTTGTCCAATGGTGGACGAACAATAGATTCTAACAGGCCAGGAAACTACTGTTTCCTCTCTTCAAGTTACCTAGGGTGGGCTCTTGAAAATATTACATCTCCACTCATACTTCTCAAGTGGATCATGTTTCAGTGTTCGCTCTTTGCAACATAGCCACGATCCCCTGACACTCCAGACCCCTGAGATGTGGCAGGAACCACAGGGGATCCTGACTGTGTTATTCAGGGTGGAGCCCTGAAACTCTGCCAGGCTCATGCTCCTTGGAAATATATAAAGAATGGGGGGTGAGCACATCTGCTTGGAAGAGAGAGGTCGCCCAGGACACTGAACACACCATCTTAGAATGCCACCTGGGCTGGGTGGGGTGGTGCCCAGACACAAGGGTCAAAGTCCAATAATCTGGGCCGTATATTCTCAGTGCCCTTTGGCCAAGGGTAGTCCACAGGATAGGCACGAGCAGAACTGAAAGTACATTAGTCTGACATGAAATTACCAGCATCTTATTTTGCCAAATAAAGATATTAAAAAAGGGGCTTCCTTGGTGTCGCAGTGGTTGGGAATCTGCCTGCCAATGCAGTGGACACAGGTTTGAGCACTGGTCTGGGGAGATCCCACGTGCCGCGGAGCAACTAAACCCGTGCGCCACAACTACCGAGCCTGTGCTCTAGAGCCCGTGCGCCACAACTACCGAGCCTGTGCTCTAGAGCCCGTGAGCCACAACTGCTGAGCCCATGCGCCACAACTGCTGAAGCCCGCGCGCCTGTAGCCCGTGCTCTGCAACTGCAATAAGAGAAGCCACCGCAATGAGAAGCCCACGCACCGCAATGAAGGGTAGACCCCGCTCGCCTCAACTAGAGAAAGCCCGTGCGCAGCAACAAAGACCCAATGCAGCCAAAAAAAAAAGAGTAAATAAAATAAATACATGAAAAACGTATATTAAAAAATATTTTTAAAATTAGCAGCAGCATTTCATAAATGAAAGAAATAGGTAGGAAACACATGCTTGCAGAATAAAAGGCAGTTCTTCCCAAGGAAGGGCATTTGGCAAATTTACAGGGGGATTAAAAAAAAAAAAAAGGTTCCATTTAAAAATATTTATTAATGCAGAAGAAATTACAACCTAAAATTTTGTTTTGTGAGAATTAATTGTACATCATTGTTTTCTTGGTTCATGGTGGTCGGTGTGGGTCTCTAGTCTCTGTGTAACAGGAAGTAGGTCAAATGCTCTCTTTGTTCCAGTTCCAAGGTTTCTTAACAAATTACTAAAAATCCAGTTTCACAGAGAGATGTTGGCTGAAAATGAAAACAGAACTTTCAAGGGTTTTTTGTTGTTGTTGTTGTCGTTCAGCTGGAAATATTCCGGGTGGAATGAGGGAAATGGAGGGAGGATCCCCGTGGCTCTCTGCCTCTTTCCTGAGAGCCAGGAGGAAGGGGAGCGGCTCCTGCCCAGCACCGGGCTCACCAGCTTGCTTCCCCAGCCCTGAGCAGTCAGGGACTCTCCCAAGATGCTGCCCTTGAATCCTGCACCAGCTCCTGTCTGAAGGCTGGCACGGGCCGTGCGCTGCCATGGAGGGTGGGGAAAGGGGAGGAAGACGGACGGGGCTGTTTCCTCCTGTCCTCCTGTAACCCCAGCTAATCACAACTTGAGGGTCCTGGAACCACCAGGCAGTCATGTTGTGGGTGACAGGCTTTTGGCCACTAGATCGCAGACTGACAATAGAACCAAGGTGCTTTCTGGGTGGCCTCATCAGGACCACAGCCCTCCATGGCAGGAGCCCAGGTTTATTAACCACAAGATTGTACACAGATCCAATACGGGAGGAGATTTCAAGGAGAACCAGAGCAAGCAGCACATGGGCGCTGCCAGGAGCAGAAATGCCCTCAGGTACAAGGAAGTGTCCTCTAGTGCGTCTTTTATTGACTCTTTTTCTAGGGTCTAGTTGTGAGTTTTCAAAAGGTCTCCCATTCCCACTCGGGGGCTGCTCCCATCCGAACCAGGGCAGAGGGCGGGTGTTCCAGGAAGCGAGTCCTGCTGGGAGCCGCCACACCACACACACTGATCTGAGCCATGGTTTCCAGACTTCCCTGCCTCGTGTTTATTTTATGGTTGAGCCAGGCTCACGCTTGAATTCCATGGGCAAACACCATCTATGAATCAGAAGTATGTAAAGGTCATTCCTAGGGACTAGGGTACAACTCAGACTCTAAAAGACTTTTTAAAAAAAGTTTCTTGGAAACTTCCACAATGCATTATTTAAAAGACTCTCCTGATCCTGGAAGCAAGCCTGAAAACCAAAAACCTTTGAAAACCAAAAGGCAGCGGCAAGTGAAGAAAACATGTACTCTTTTCCAGGTTTTGGAAATTGTTCTGGGTCCTGCCTTCAGATTGCATTAGCTACAGACTTTGGGGAAGGGAAGTGAGTAATTCTGTAGTCAGACTCACAATGGCTTTCACAAGAATAATCAGCCCAAGTGTTGATGGATGTGGCTTGACATGCGGTGTCCAACCCACCTGTGTCAGATGACAGCTTTCCTAGAGGGTCTACCCGAGGGACACAAGATTGTCCCAGGGGAGCAAGGATGGAGCTGAAGACCCACCCCTCCTCTTGAGCCCTGCCGACCTTTCCATCCTGGGAAGGCAGGCAGGAGACCTGGCTAGAAGCACATTTATGGTCAGGCCCCAAGGCTGTTTGGGAGAAGCTGGTGAGCCTAGCTAGCAAAGTATCGATAGTTCAGGGGCTGAAAGCATCTTGCTTTCCTATGCATTTCCCTGTGATTGCCTCCCAAGCCAGAATGCAAGCTCCATGAGGGTAGAGACCCTGATGCTTTGCTCACTGCTCTGCTCCTGGCAGCTGGCACGGGGTCAGCACCTGAATACGTGCTGAATGGTATATTTGAGTAGATGGTGGCCTCTTTAGGGTCTGGGGGCCCAGGCAGGCAGGATGCCTACTTGAGGGGAGAAGGTCAATGTGCCCTGCTAAGAAGACTAGGTAGGCGGGCACTGCCCACCCTGAGCTGGGAACCACTGGACATGCTGGGCAATATGGGGGAGGAGGTGAGGAGGGCATTTTGATCTCCTTAGATCCTCCCAGCCACAGTCCAAGGCTGCAGGGAAAGAAGCCAATGAAACAGCAGCACCAGCCCTATTTTCTCCCACTACAGTGCCAGTTCCCGGCTGCTAATGAATCATGATGTCCTCTCAGGTCAGCCCAAGCCACTGCTCTTGTCTCATGGAGATGGTCCTGCTGACACCACCGCCCCCTCTTCTGGGCTCCCTCGGCCGCCGCCTCCTCTCTCACACTGAGTTCAATGCCCTCGGACCCGAACTCACAGAGGACCCAGGAGTTGCCCCTGCCAGCTTGCTGAGGTTCCAGCCAGTTCCCCCAACATGCCTGTCTCTCAGGGAGGCAGCCCTCGGGGGAAGAATCCGGGTCCGACCATCTATTCCAGACCCTGCAGATTCAGCTTTAATGAAGAGACAGAGTTCTAGACCAGCCTCCCTCATCAACTTGCGTTGTGACCTGAGGATCTCCTCTTGGAACAAGAAGTGCTTCTCTCTGGCAAAGGCACCCCGAGTTCTTGCTCTGTCCTCAGAAGGTGGGCAGGTGCCTTCAATGAATGAAGCAGGCAGAGTGTGGTTCATAATACAGACTCATTTCGTTTGCAGACTAAACACATAGGAATATTCTTTTTTTTTTTTAATTAACTTTAAAAAATTTTATTTATTTATTTTTGGCTGTGTTGGGTCTTCGTTGCTGCGCATGGGCTTTCTCTAGTTGTGGCGAGAGGGAGCTACTCTCTGTTGCAGTGCGCGGGCTTCTCATTGTGGTGGCTTCTCTTGTTGTGGAGCACAGGCTCTAGGTGCACAGGCTTCAGGAGTTGTGGTTCACAGGCTCAGTAGTTGTGGCTCACGGGCTTAGTTGCTCTGCGGCATGTGAGATCTTCCCGGACCAAGGATTGAACCCGTGTCCCCTGCATTGGCAGGTGGATTCTTAACCACTGAGCCACCAGGGAAGTCTCTGCGAACTTTTTTTAAAAATTTTATTTATTTATTTTTGGCTAAATACATAGGAATATTCTTTACTTCTATGAGGAAAGATGCTCACTCTCCTTTTTCTTAAAACACGAGGCACCAAGAAACAAAAGACAAGCAAAAACATGAGGAGCCCTTTTGCTAGAGACAGCAGTACAGAGAAAAAAAGAAATGCAACACGTGCAGTAATCTGTGGTCATTGTCGTGGGGTCTTGGCATGGGGGAGGCTGTGGGGAATGGAGGGGACTGCAGCAAACTGGAGGGGGTCACACCCCGTTGAAAGGGGCCAGCCCCGACTGAGGTTCAGGTCAGGTGAGGATGGGGCCCAGTGTTGTCAGACCTTCCGACTTCTAAGAAAAACTGGAAAACTAGATTTCTCTGTGAAATCTCCAGATTTCAAAATCTGACGCATGTTTAAAACAAACACACAATGTGGGCCAAACCAACCTGCCTGAATACAAACACAGCCCTCAGCCCGCCACTTTGAAAAGCCTGGGTGAGCTGCAGCCCTCCTGCCCCCGGGACAGCCTCAGAGAGGGATGGGCGTGGACGGGCAAGAGCAAGGGTTTTGTCCTCCTGTTCCCACAACAGGGAATCCACGGGGAGCCCACGTGCACCCACCCAGCTGTACCAATGCCCTGAGTGGGTTGGTGACAGGTGGGCAGCACTGAGAGGACCAGAGCCCCAGCAAGGCTCAACGAAGGGCAACCTGGGCCTCTTTCTCCTTCTAGGCTAGCCGAGAGGAGGCAGGGTGTCTGGAAACAGAAGTGGGTGGTGGATGCGGACTTTTACTGGCGCTCTTCCCCCTCATGGTGTCTGGAAGGGAGACAAATCCGTGAGGGTGAGGGAATCGCAGCAGAGACGCAGCTGTGCACCAAGGATGTTCCCTCCAGGGAGGGTTGATTCGATCCTCCACATGCCCACCCCACCTCTAAATTCCTATGTTGATGTCCTAACCCCAAGTCCATCAGAACATGACCTTATTTGGAACTAGGGTCACTGCAGGTGTAACTAGTTAAAGTGAAGTGATTAGGGTGGGCCCTAATCCAATGTGGCTGGTGCCCCTATAAAGAGGTGAAATTTGGAAACACACACACACCCTGAGAACACCATGTGAAGAGGGAGGCAGAGATCAGGGTGAAGCATCTGCAAGGGCCAAACCGCCAGAGATTACCAACAAAGTACCAGGAGCTAGGGAGAGGCCTGGGACAGAGTCTCTCCCACAGCCCTCGCTAGGAACCAAGCCTGCCACACCTTGGTCTCCTTCAGAACACCTAGCCTTCAGAACTGGGACACGTAAATTTCTGTTGCCTAAGCCACCCAGGGTGTGGGACTTGGTTATGTCAGCGACAGCAAATGAATCCAAGCTGAACTAGTTTCTCCTGGGTTTGCCTCAGGGCCACAGAAGGAGAAGGAATCCAACCAGGAATGAGAACAAATGATGGAGGCGTCCAAGGAGATGTGGAGACAAGATCTGAGGAGGTGGCAGAAACCAGGGTCTTGCAATCAGCACAGCCTTCCTGCCAGGCCCTTGGTGGCAGCCCACACAGACGGCGCTGGGAGGGGTAGGCATTCGAGTACAGCAAGTCCCCTACATACGAACCTTCAAGTTGCGAACTTTCAAAGATGCAAACGTGTGTTCCGTCAACATTAGGCGTGAGTGAAACTGCAGCTTGCCCTCCATCTCCTGTTGCTGGCGATCCTTCAGCTCTACCATCTCCCACCTCCTCTCCCTCCTGCAGTCAGTAACTCTTCTTGCCTGTTCCCTCGATGCCAGTCCCTGTATGCCAGCTGTTGTGCTGTACTACTGTACTTTTCAAGGGACTGTACTGTAAGATTAAAAATGTTGTCTTTATTTTTTGTGTTTGTTTTTTATGTATTATCTGTTTGAAAAGTATTCTAAACCTATTACAGTAAATACTATGTAGCCAATTGTGTTAGTTGGGTACCTACCTAACTTTGTTGGACTCATGAACAAATTGGACTTACGAACGTGCACTTGGAACGGAACTCGTTCGTATGTAGGGGATTTACTATACCTCCCTCCCCAGCCCACCATTCCTTGTCTAGCAGCCAGGGGTGGCCTTGCTCCCCTTCTTCGGGGCCTGGGAAGTCACTCCCCAGCACCTGGAAGCACTGTGCTGGGGAGGCAGGCTGAACTGGGGTGGGGGGAGGTCCGGTGCACCGCGACCCCCTTTAGTGCAAACCTTGGCCTACTTGGTGATCCCCACCCCCCACCCAGCCACGAGGCTTCTGGGACAGCTGCACCACCTCCACAGTGAGTGCCATTACCACCTGCACGTGTGGCCAACATCTCATCGGGATCAACACAATTCTCCCTGAGGACGTGTTCCCTGGATGAGGGAAACGGAGGCAGAGAGGGACCAAGTCACTGATTCAAGGACTTGCAAACAGTTGCTGGGAGAGCCAGCCAGGAATCCACTTCCAGGGCTGTCCCCGCCGAGGTCCTTCCCGCGTCCTCTTCTATCCCCTCTGGGAGGACTCACTGGGATACTCCAAGCCCCTGCCCTGAGCCCCCAAGCCCCTCTCTAGTGCCCCAGACCGTCCCCAGAGAGGGTGTGCTTGGATGGTGCATGAGGGGGAGAGAAAAGAGAACAACAAAAAGCCTGCCCTCTGCATGGCAAACAAACAAGCCGACCGCAGAGGCAGTGAAAGGAGGCTGTGTGCAGCGGGGCGGGGGCTGCAGGAGGCGGGGGAGCCGGCATAAAGGAATGTTGTTTGGGAAAGCCAGGGCTGGGCACCGAGGGACAGACAGATGGCCTTTTATCCCATGGCCTGGGTTCAGCCTGAAAACCCTTCTTCTGAAATGAGAGGGTGCCCCAGGCCCTGTGTCCAGCTGCTCCCCTCCCACGGAGGCCCAGAGGCCCACGTGTCTCAGGGTACCTGGGTTGCACATGGCCCAGGCAGGTCCCAGAAGGAGGAGGACCGTAACCGCACCAAGAGGCTTCCTTGGGGAGAAGCCAGTGTTAACAAGCCCACCCCCAGGCCCCCCAGGGAGCAGCCTCCCTGGAGCTGGTTGTTTTCTGCAGCCAGAAACATGGGGCGAAAATGAAGGCGGCAGGACCTGCCTGCTTCTGTCTCCAGGAAGCTGCTGTGTGATGAGGTCCAAATCAGAAGCCAGGACCAGCCAGGTCCTGTGGCCTATCCACGCCTTAAAACACTTAAAACAAACCCCTGACGTGCACAAAACCCAAACCAAAACACAATCCATGCCTAGCAAGTGACAAGCCACAGAACTCCCAAAGCACACCCACGTCCCACTCGCCCAGTCACTGCAAGGCAGCTAGCTCTGCCAGCCACTGTCCCTGTATTCATGGTAGGAAGATGAAAGGAAAAGAGAAAATGAGCAGGAATAGGAAACCTGTACCTGAGGTGTGCCCCACACCTCTCTCAGAAGACGTGGAGATGTGGACAAGACATTCCCAGCCTCCTGGGTCCTTGATGTCAGTTTGCTGTGGACCCAGCATTGCTCTTACACGTGAAATGAGCCCCCTTGGATGACATCACCAGCAACCTTGTCACCAGAAGCAGGAGCCAGCATAGGTGGGCATTCCAAGACATCAGAAAAGGGGGCCAGTGGATTGAAAATAGTAAATTACCACTCACAACTCGCCCGAGCACCCCGCAAGTTTTCAGGCTACTAACTGGATTCTCTACCAAGTCCTGCCATGGAACATCCGTATCCAGGCAGATCTCTTCTGCTCTAGCCTCTAACCTTAGACGAGGGCACCATTTCCAGGAAGTCACCAAGAGGCAAGTGGACACAGTTTTTTCCCAATGAAAGCTGAACTCGGGGATTTGGAACAGCCCGAGGGGAAAACTCCATCTGGGAGCCTGTGCTGGGGAGGTTGACCTGGGCATGGTCGGGGGGGACCAGGGGAGCTCTCTGAGGCTCACTTCCTTGGTCCTGCCTTACAAAACCCCGCCTCGCCTGCAGTGGTAGGATGGGTGGGACCAGAGCTTCAACTCTGATAAGCAGCATTAGCAACTGCAGCAAATGAGCTCCTCAAGGTTTAGCCTTTTGCAGATTCCACGGGACATTTCTAGACTGTGCTCTCTCAAGTCTTAGACCTCAAGGCACCTCAGGTGGGCTTACAGAATGTGCTATCCACAGGGAAGACACACTTAAGCCATCTAAAATATATTATCTCCTGACCGACCCAACTTCTATAAAACAACCAATGTCAGATGTAACACTCCGTCTGTAAGGATGAATCTCAAAATACTATTTTGCTGTTTTATTAAAGGAGAAACAAGACCATTGATTTACAAATAACCTCATATATCTCTATTCCAGAGACAAGATTCCTAAATGTGCCTTTTGTAATCTAATAACTTAAGAAAGAAAAATACTATTGTTCTCTTTGTTTACAAAATGGCAAATGATTATATTGCCAGAAACGATAAAAGCCACTGAACTGTTTTGTAAACAAAACAATAAAAACAACAACAAAAAACCACCTGTCTTTTACCCACTACTTCTTTTTACTTATTCAAGCAATTTCCCCCTCTCCCTTGCTCAGGCATGGAATCTTCTCCCATTTGTAGCTGAGGATGTTGATGTTCAAGAGGTTGACTGGCTTCCCTCCAGTGACACAGTGAGTTCAAGAACATAAGACTGTTGAACTCTAAACCTGTCTTCTTTTCCACCCTCATTTATCCTGACAATTTCCAAATCCACTGCACATTTCTCAAACTAGCCAAGTCTACACAGTGAGCCCTAGAACTGGTACCGCCTCATGAGTAATAGCCTACACGCCACATTTTATGCTCAGGTGTTTATACTCATCACTCTAATGATGCTCAGCCCCAGGGGATGACGTCCTTGATCAGCCTCAAGGCAACTTGTCCTTCTGGGTGGCCAGTGCCTCTCTGACATGGCCACATGTCAGGGACATCACTGAATACACGATATGGTGTGATCATGTAGAGAGAGAGCAAGAAGGAGCCATTTGAGAAGGATGCAGGGACACCAGCTTTCTGGGGTCCAGATTAGGATGCCACTATCCTAGAGAGAAATGCCTTGTGACTCTGGGCCACAGCTCAGACCAACGCTTTTTTGCCCAAGAGAACTTTCTGCAACGATGGAAATGTTCTAGATCTGTCCTGTCCAATATGGTAGTCACTAGCCACATATGTCTACTGAGCGCTTGAAATCTAGCCAGTGTGACTGAGGAACTGAATTTTTATTTATTTAATTTAAAATTAAATTGCCACATGTGCCTCGTGGCTACCATATTGGACACCAGATTTCTGGACTCATATATTCAGCTACTATTTGAAATCTCTACCCGGGTGTTTCCTGGGCATCTCAAACCTGATAGGGTCCTAGTGAACTTTAATTGCCCCATCCCAAACCATGGACCCCCATCCCAGTATTCATCATTCCACAAATCAAACCACCTAATTGCTCAGGTCAAAACCTTGATGTCCCTTCAACTCCTCTCTTCCCTCACTCCCAATGTTTAATCCCTCAGCAAGACATTTCCAATTTCTATCTACTTCTTTCTGTCCCAATGGCCTCCCAGTCCAGGCCACCTCTTTTTGTCATCTGGACAACAGGGATGGCCTCTTAGCTCTCTTCCTGTTTCCACTCTTTTTAAATTAATTAATTAGTTAATTAATTAAGTTTTGGCTGTGTTGGGTCTTTGTTGCTGCACGTGGGCTCTCCCTAGCTGCGGCGAGCGGGGGCTACTCTCCACTGTGGTGTGTGGGCCTCTCATCGCGGTGGCCTCTGTTGTTGTGGAGCACAGGCTCTAGGTGCGCGGGCCTCAGCAGTTGTGGCATGCGGCCTCAGTAGTTGTGGCACGCAGGCTTAGTAGTTGTGGCGCATGGGCTTAGTTGCTCCGTGGCATGTGAGATCTTCCTGGACCAGGGCTTGAACCCGTGTCCCCTGCCTTGGCAGGCGGATTCTTAACCACTGTGCCACCAGGGAAGCTCCCTGTTTCCGCTCTTGCCTCCCTTCAAGCTACCATCCACATGGCAGCCAGAATGATCTAATAAACTATAGACCAACTTTGTCAGTGTTCCGCTTCAAGTCCTCCAGGCCCTTGTTCTCAGAGTAAAATCTAAGCCCCCTACAATGACCTGTGAGCCCCGCTGAGGTAGGGCTCCTGCTGACTCCCCGCTCCAGCCCACACCCACTCCCCGTCGCCCACAGCACTCCAGCAACAGCAGAGCCGCCTTTTGCATGCCTGATGTCACCAATCCTGCCAGACCCCGGGACCTTAGTGCTTGCTGTTCCTCTGCCTAGAATGCTTTTTCACCTAGTTCTTATGACAGCTCCTTTTCATCCATCATATATCAGTTCCCCAGAGAAGCCTTCCCTGACCATCCCCATCAGAAGCTGCAGCTGTCACTCTGTCACAGCCCCCTGATCTAAAATATATTTTCTGTCTGTCTGTTTATCTATCTATCTAAAATATATTCTGTTACAGCTCTTGCCACCACCTGTAATTGTCCTATCTATCTCCCTCTGTCTACTGGTAGGTACCCCCCATGAGGGCAGCGAACAGTTGTCTTTTTATCCCCAGCATCAAGCTTGGTCTGGGCATGATGAGACTATATTCACTATGTTTGCAGGTGAATAGAGGAAGGAATGGTGGGGAGAAAGAGGCAGCCCTGCAAGCCCCTGGGACCACTGGGGCAGTCGCCAGCCTCTGTTTCAGAGACCAACTGTCCCTGACCAGGGCGTGTGTCCCCAGTCCAACATTGTACTTGTCCAGGTGAAGACAGAAGGACAGCAGGTTGGTGCAGACCCCACACGCCCTAGCTGGGGGGAGGGGTAACTCTGAGAGACTGAATGTTACCACTCTCCAGCTCCTCCAGGGGGTAAGTGGCCTCACCCAAGAGAGTCTGAGCACATAGCAACTCAGATCTTAAAAGCATCCATCCCTCACCACCTAACAGGAACCTGCCTTTTCTTAGCAGAAGCCGGGGCTAAAGGGGCTCGTAATCATCTATCTCAGTTTAATCTACATGTTCTGTCTTACAGAGCTCACACGATGTCATTGAAGCCGCAGAAAATCCTGTAGTGATGCAAGGAATAAGGAAATCAAGGCCAAGAGAGGTTTAGTGACTCATGCGATGTCACGTAGCCAGTAAGACCCAGAGCTAGACCCAGAGCTGCAGATCCCCGGCGCCTCCTCTCTCCTGGAGGGGAGTAGGATGGGCTGCTAATTCAGCGCCCACCACACAACTGCTCTGCACTAAGCTCCACTCTGGGAGCTTGGGGACGCTGATTCTTCAGTAATTCCAAGAGATCTACCTACTGAGCCACTTTCAGTGACTCCAGCTTTTCCATCTCCATTTTCCCTCTGCCCTTAGCCTTCTGGGACAGTGGGTTGCAAACTTTATGTTGTTTCTAAGGCACACAGAGAGCTTGTTAAAAGTACAGATTTTTGGGGTCTTGCCTTCAGAGATTCTGATTTTGTAGATTTGGGGAATGGCCCAAGAATATGAAATGTATATATATACATACACACACACATATATCTATATGTGTGTGTGTGTGTGTGTATATATATATATATATATATATATACACATATATCCTTATGGCAATTAATTCTCTAATTTAGTTTCATGTCTATTTTTTCACCCCCAGTGAAACATCAAACTTTTCACACAAGTCTTAAAATATTAGAATCTCTGTTGCTACTAGAGCCATTTTTCTGAAATATAACGCAGTTCTCCAGTGCCTATCACATTCACTTTCTTCTAGGTTATTTGAGCGGCAGAAGTCGTTTAACGATATCTGTATTGGGAGGAATATTATCTCTCTGCACCCCACTGCTGCCAAGTTCATGTCTACCCAGAACCTTGTGAATGTGACTTTATTTGGACATAGTGTCTTTGCACTGATCATGTTATCATGAGGTCATACTGAGTTAGGGTGGGCTCTGAATCCAATATGACTGGTGTCCTAGTAAGAAGAGGGGAAATTTGGAGACACAGATGCAGAGACACAGGGAAGAATGCTTTTGTGCAGATGGTTGCGGAGACTGGAGTGATGTATCCACAAGCCAAGGAACACCAAGCATTGCCAGCTCCACCAGAAGCTAGGAAAGAGGCAAGGAACAGATTTTCCCTTGGAGCCTCCAGAAGGAACCAACTTTGCCAACTCCTTGATTTCAGACTTCTAGCATCTAGAATGGTGAGAATAAATTCCTGTTATTTTAAGTGCCCACTTTGTGGTATTTTGTTACAGCTGCTCTAGGAAACTAATACAATTTCATTAGAAATGTGATGCCTTGTTACAGGTAACCATTCATGTGCTGTTACCTTGTTTTACTTTCCCACTCATCCTTTAAGAACATATTTGGGAGTGATGTCCATGATGTAACTACCCAGTATTTTTCCAGCTTTTTATTATGAAACAATTTAAACATGCAGCCAAGGTGAAAGAATCTCACTGTGAATACCTGTATCCCTACTACCTAGATCCTACCATTCACATTCTACTCTTTCTTTTTAAAAGCACTTTTGGTACATACCTTAATTAAAAAATACGTTATTGCTAAAAAATGCTAACCATCACCTGAGTCTTCAGTGAGTTATTACCTTTTTGCTGTAAGAGGGTTTGAAATATTGTAAGAATTACCAGAATGTGACACGGAGACACAAAGTGAGCAAATTCTGTTGGAAAAACGGCACCAACAGACTTGCTTGACACAGGGTTGCCACAAACCTTCAATTAAAAAAAAAAAATGCAGTATCTGCGAAGTGCAACAAAGTGAAGTGCAATAAAACAAGGTCTGCCTGTTTACACTGTGTGATTCCGCTTCTGTAGTATTCTGCATGTGTCTGAAAGAGGAGGAGGATCAGAGGACAAAGAAGTACCTCACTGTGTTGTGTCACCTGTGGACAGTCCTAAGTAAAATGTTGATCCTTGCACCTCCCTACCAGCTAGTCTCACTGCCCTCCCCCCAAGGCTCTTGGAAACCCAGTCCCTACATTACAGTATGCTCCTATTACCCAAATAACACCACGCTGGGACCTCCCTGCTTCCCAGAGCCTTTCTCCAAAGCCAT
This sequence comes from Leucopleurus acutus, assembly GCF_964270905.1. Taxonomy (NCBI): domain Eukaryota; kingdom Metazoa; phylum Chordata; class Mammalia; order Artiodactyla; family Delphinidae; genus Leucopleurus; species Leucopleurus acutus. Next base: position 12,907,548 of record NC_139162.1, on the reverse strand, counting down.
CTCCTCACCAAAAACCCCAAACCAGCATTCCCTCAGTGTGCTCCAATTCTGCCCAGTTCTAGCAGGAAAAAAACCTAATTTACGTGATTGACATTAAGATCTGAATGACCAGAGACAACCCTTTTAACCTGTCAGAGTTTTCATGCTTTTAATTGAGCTAAGATTACTAATCTCTAGTTGATAGACCTTCAGACAATACTACTCAACGGTAAAATGATTGAAAAAAAAAAAAAGCAATTTTTAAAGGCTGGTGTATACCAACATCTAACGCTTGCAATCATGAGGTCATATCTTTAGAAGCAATTACTAAATATGTGTTAAATTAATTTGCCTCCTTTAAAAAAATTGGGTATAAACTTCATATAGTAAAAAATTACCAATCTTAAGTGTATTGTTTGATATGTTTTGACAATTATATGCCTCCTTGCAGCCAATGCCAACATCAAGATGTAGGACATTTCCACCGTCCCAGAAAGTCCCAGGAATCTATTTTTAGTAAGGCCTCATTTGATTTTGATGAAAGGAAGGTAGAGAGGGATAAGTATTCAGTTCCCTTGACCAGAGGGACAAGAAGTTTTAGATTTACAGGGCTTTACAAGAGAGGTGCCAGTTTCCCTGATAGGGCTCCTTCCCGGCTCTCCTAGCCTCCCCTGTTCATACACACATAGAACTTGACCTGTAGGCCCCTCCTCCAACTACAAGCTGTGGACACAAAGCAGGAAAGGTACACAGGACCCGCCCCCATGCTGAGTTCCAGCGGCAAGGCTGCCTCCAGACATTCTCTCCACACCACTCCTCATCCTTGCATTCCCTGCTGAAATCACTACCATTCCACAACCACTGCACACCCACCGTGCACCCCCCCCTTCCCATGGGCTTTCGGACTGCGGCAGCAGCCTGTCTGAGCTTCCCTGAGCCACTTCCTCCCTGCTCCAGCCACACGACATCAGGGTCAGGGCGTGCTGGGCAGCCACAGCCCCTGAAAGTCAGACTTGACTGTATTTCCCCAAGGCTGGCAACATGGTACAGAATTGATGCTCAGCTCTTGTCCCGCCCTTTGCTTTCTCTAGTGGAGCAGGTGGGAGCAGGATGGAATGGAACAGAAGGAGGAGAGGGGAAAAAAAACCTGAATGGCTAAAACCTAATAAGAAAATGAGTGATTTCATTACTATAGCATAGAGTCCAAGAATAGACCAAAATATAACTGTGAATGTTTGATGTGTGATAAAGGTTTTTGTTTTTGTTTTAAATCAGTGAGAAAAGATAGCTTATTCCATAAATCTACTGGGATAACCAGTTGGTCACTTGGAAAAATATAAACCTAAAATAATCTCTATTTTGTTCTTTACACCAAAAAAAAAAAAAAAATCCAGGTAGATAAAACATTTAAGCAAAAACAAACAAACAACAGAATCATTAAGGACAAAAACTGTGAGAAAGATACAAAATATTTTTTGCTTGCTTTTATATATAAAATCATAAAGTAGAGGTGGTCTTTCTAAGAATGATAAGATGACAGCTTTTACTACATGGAAAACTGAAACGTTTAAATGGAGAAAAGAAAAAAATTAAACAAGCCAAAAGACAAATGAGAGCTGGAAGACAAGTAGTATTATGTATGATGGAAAATAGGCTAATATTCTTTATACATAAAGAGTGATATAAATCAATAAGAAAAAGATCAACTATCCAGTACAGATGGACAAAGGACCTGAACATGCAGTTTACCAAAAAGGTGCAAATAATTTAGAAATGTATAATTTGAACAGGGAGCAAATTTTTTCTCCCATTGGCAAAGATTAAAAATACTGGTAGTACACAGCATTGGTGAGGGTGTGAAGGAACAGGCATTCTTGTATGCTTTTGGAGGGAGTTTTAATTGGTACAACCTTTTTAGAGGGCAGTTTGGCAATATCCATCAAAATACAAAATGGATATCATTTTGATCTAGAAATTTCACGTCTAGGACTCTATATTACAAATTTATTTGCATATGTGTGCAAAATGATTATGTAAGGATGCTTCTTGTAGCATTGATACAATAGGGAAAAACATCAATAGGGACAGCTATCAGAAAGAATGTTGACAACCTAGAAGAAATGGACAACCTTCTAGAAACATACAGCCCACCAAAACTGAATCAAGAGGAAATAGATAATTTGAAGAGACCGATCACTACACGTGAAATAGAATCTGTAATTTAAAAAACTCCCTACAAAAAAAGTCCAGGACCAGATAGCTTCACAGGAGAATTCTACCAAACAAACAAAGAAGAACTTATACTGATTCTTCTCAAACTCTTCCAAAAGATTGAAGAGGAGGGAACACTCCCAAAGACAGTCTCTTAAGCCACCATCACACTGATACCAAAACCAGAAAAGATATCACCAAAAAAGAAGATTACAGACCAATATCTTTGATGAATATAGATGCAAAAATTCTCAACAAAATATTAGCAAACCGAATCCAACAACACATAAAAAAGATCGTACACCACGACCAAGTGGGATTCATCCCAAGTTCACAAGGATGGTTCAACATATGCAAATCAATCAATGTAATACACCACATAAACAAAAGAAAAGTCAAAAACCACATGACCATCTCAATAGATGCAGAGAAAGCATTTGACAAAATTCAACATCCATTCATGATAAAAACTCTCACCAAAGTGAGTATAGAGGGAACATAGCTCAACATAATAAAAGCCATTTATGATAAACCCACAGCCAATATAATACTCAACAGTGAAAAGCTGAAAACCTTCCCACTAAAATCTGGAACAAGACAAGGATGCCCACTCTCACCACTTCTATTTAACATAGTATTGAAAGTTCCAACCACAGCAATCAGAGAAGAAAAAGAAATAAAAGGTATCCAAATTGGAAGAGAAGAGATAAAACTGTCATTATATGCAGATGACATGATACTATATATAGAAAACCCTAAGCACGCCACACAAAACCTACTAGATCTAACAAATGAATTCAGCAAAGTAGCAGGAAACAAGATTAATATTCAGAAATCAGTTGCATTTTTCTACATTAACAATGAAATATCAGAAAGGGAATGTAAAAAAAAAATAACTTTTAAAATCACCCCACCCCCAAAATATACCTAGGAATAAACCTGACCAAGGAGGTGAAAGACTTATATGTTGAGAACTAAAACATTAATAAAGGAAATCAAGGGACTTCCCTGGTGGTGCAGTGGTTAAGAATCTGCCTGCCAGTGCTGGGGATATGGGTTCAATCCTGGTCCAGGAAGATCCCACATGCCACGGAGCAACTAAGCCCGTGCTCCACAATTACTGAGCCTGCGCTCTACAGCCAGTGAGCCACAACTACTGAGCCTGTGCACCTAGAGCCCGTGCTCCGCCACGAGAGAAGCCACTGCAATGAGAAGCCCGTGCACCTCAACTAAGAGTAGCCCCCACTCGACGCAACTAGAGAAAGCCTGAGCGCAGCAGTGAAGACTCAATTGAAACATAAATAAATAAATTAAATAAAGGAAATCAAAGAGGACTCAAAGAAATGGAAAGATATCCCATGCTCTTGGACTGGAAGAAAGAATGAAGAAAACTTTTATTGCTGATGTGTAAGGAAGTACAAAACATGTCATTAGGTGAAAAAAGCCGCAAGTTGCCAAGCAGCCTGTACCATACAACTCCTTTATGTGGGAAATTGAATAATATATGTGTTTCTCTGAGGCCACATAAGAAATTGTTGGTAGTGTTTACACAGGGACTAGGTTGGGAGGGGCACTCAATATATTTTTTTGCACATTACTTTTTTTTTTTTTTTTTTTTGCGGTACGCGGGTCTCTCACTGTTGTGGCCTCTCCCGTTGCGGAGCACAGGCTCCGGACACGCAGGCTCAGCAGCCATGGCTCACGGGCCCAGCCGCTCCGCGGCATGTGGAATCTTCCCAGACCAGGGCACAAACCCGTGTCCCCTGCATCGGCAGGCGGACTCTCAACCACTGCGCCACCAGGGAAGCCCTGCACATTACTTTTAATGATTTAAATTTTTGTATGAACTATGTTCATGGGTAATTATCACAATAGAGAAAAGGAGGGACAAAGTGATGGCTGGGGTTACTATCATCTGACAGTACACAATATAACAAAATGCAAACTGACTGCAAAGTGGAAATTCAAAATCAATGCAAAAACTTAGAAAAATTTCATGAAGTCAATGAAAGTGAGAGAAAACTGTTTTAGGTACAGTTCCACTGCCAAATAAGGATCTGGCAAAGTCAGGCTGTTTAACACTGGAATACAGGCAATCAACAAAGGGTGAGGCCCTTCAAAAGAGGAGGACTTGTTTATTAAAGGATCAAAAGAGATCCTTAGCCCTTAAATACTCTTGCTAAAATGACCTTTTTTGAAAAATTTTAAAATTTTGGCTGCATTGGGTCTTCGCTGCTGCACGCAGACTTCCTCTTGTTGCGGTGTGCGGGCTTCGCATTGTGGTGGCTTCTCTTGTTGCAGAGCATGGGCTCTAGGCACGTGGGCTGCAGTAGTTGTGGCTCACGGGCTCAGTAGTTGCGGCACACGAGCTTAGTTGCTCCGCTGCATGTGGGATCTTCCCAGAGCAGGGATCAATCCCGTGTCCCCTGCATTGGCAGGTGGATTCTTAACCACTGCAGCACCAGGGAAGTCTCTAAAATGACCTTTATGATCACACAGTGAACAGCCAATGCAAAGTTTAGAATGTCACAATGTATTTTCATACGTTTTTGTCAGAAAAACCACACATGTGCAAAACAACACTACTTGATTCATCATATGCTCAATTTAAGAATCAGCACCCAAGTGCAATCTGAATTTTGCTGTCAGATTTTTTTTTTTTTTTGGCTGTGCCACAGGGCTTGCAGGATCTTAGTTGCCCAACCAGGGATCAAACCCGTGTCCCTTGCAGTGCAAGCACAGAATCCTAACCACTGGACTGCCAGGGAATTCCCTTGCTGTCAGATTAAAATAAACTAAAGCAAACAACAAAAAAAACTTTTCAGTTTCATTTTTAAAGAGTATCAGTTTCCTTCTCTCAACCACTTGGCCCATTTTCTATGAAGTTTCGGTCTTCATTTAAAGTAGATTCACTTTAAGTGACCTTTAATCCTAGGAGTCAAGGACTTTCCTACTCAGGTTCAAGAACAACTGAGTTTTTTTATGGCACCCTGTCTCCAACCTGCATAATCTTTTACACTTGCCACTCCAAAGGGTCTTGCCCAGGACATGGGGAAGCAACAACTAAATCGGGTTGGTCTGTCCTGGTGCCTAACTTGGGATCATGGAAGCTGTATTTATTCAGCTAAATGTAACTTCTCCTTATTCCTCCATGGCAGCCAGTCTCAAAGTGTGGGCCTTAACTTGATTTAAAAATGTGAGATCCTGTGATAACAAATGGAAAAAAATAAAAAAATAAAAATGTGAGGTCTTTCTTTGATCTTTGTGGGTAAGTGATGCTTGTTTCATAGACATTCATTATTACATAAGACTAGGAGCTATTTATTAGCAACTAAGTGGGTTATTATGGACTATTAACATTTGGGATTTATAAAACAAAGCTAGCCATTACTAGAGATCCCTAAAATCTCCAATTCCATTTTCCAGTGGGAAAGGTAAGCATCACGCAATGCTAAGCAACGTTAAAAAGGTTCTGCTGGGCATAGAAGAATGTACAGAGCTAGAACTCTACTCCCTTTAAATTCTATTTGTTTTAAAGGAGAAACTATGACTAATTCACTTAGGTAATTATCAACCACGTTTGTTGTAGATTACATGGTTCACTCTAAGTGTGTAGTCACATGTACTTCCATCAAAGGAATTTTTGGCTACTAGCTTTCCTCTAACAGGACCTTAAGACATTCTGTATGCATCGTAGTTCAACACATCCCCTCAAATTTGCTTATCTGGTACCGCTATTTTAACACCTTGCAATATAAATACTATCGAAGCCAGAAAACAAAGCATTTGAATAATTATGTTTTAGGGCAATGCTTCACAACAACAAATCCTGAGTATGAGGTTTCTATTTCTCAGTGATAACTTTACAGCTGTTGGTAGCATCAATTTTTTTGTTCCCCAGTCTTGTTACTATGACTGAGTTTGTTTTCCATCAGAGGGCAAGAGCAGGTGGGGAAACGGTCATTAGAATCTTCTGCCCATCTTAGATGAGCAGCAATTAGAGAAGATTGAGAATCACCATTCGGAGATGACACGCTTTAGAGAATTTTGTATGAAAAGACACAGGAAAGAGTAAACAGAACTGGAAACCCAGGAACCTGGGTCCTGCCTATGCACATCATCCAGACACTTATAGACACATGGGGACGGGTCACAGCCCTGAGAGCAACGAGGGCTCTCAATTGGCATTTTCTACGGTTAATTTCACTTCTAACCTTGCAGGGATGAACTTCAGTAGCCTGGTATGGAAGACGTTTTGCCAACTCTTTCTGGCGGCAAAACACTGAGGCCAAAGGTAGAAATGAGTGACTCACTTGATAGTCCTCCATCCTTTCCATCAACTCCCAACCCTTTTAGCTAACAAAAAAGAAACTGGAAACAGGTTTGTTTCTGTTTTTTTGTTTTTTTAACATCTTACTACTTGAAGTATCTTGCGTGCGCTAATATCACCACTTTCCTTTTCAATCTGGTACACATATCAGTTTTCCAAGCAGTTCATTCATTCATTTATTCAGACATTTGTTACTTCCTGTTGGCAGGCACCAGTGTGCTACTGTCTCCTAGGGAAACCCAGATGAATTAGGCAATTCCAGTCTTCGGAGAGTTTACAGTTTAGTAGAGAAGATAAGACACATAGTGAAAACACAGTGAATAAGGAAAAACATTTTGAATGCTGTAATGTAGGGAGAGGCCAAGTGCCATGAGAGTTTGGGAGAAGGAAAAACCCAGTTCTAGATGGGGAGATAAGGAGAATCTCTGTGGAAGAAATAGAGTTTGAGATGGACTTAAAGGATGTGGCAATAGGGAGCCACTGAAGATTTAGGAATCCCACTGTAACAAAACCACATGCTCTTTGGAAAGCTTCACAAGGCAATGGGCTGAAGGAAGTGTTGGCAAGGAGAGACCTGCCCAGGAGACTGCTGCAATAATGAGTATAACGCAGCTCTGGCCAAGGTAGGGTAGTAGTGGGTAGGCGTCCTGGAAGGAGGACTAAGGAGACTCATGAGGATCGGCATGGGGTCTGTCCCAGCCACTGGCTCTGGTTTTTTCCAATTATCCCCCATTTTCCCCTCTACAGCCTCTGGATTCTCTAGGACACAGCAAGGAATGGAGACAGTTGAAAAACACAGATCATCTCCCAGACGTAGTAGTGGGTAAAAGAAGCTGTACAGCAGAGCACACACTGTGTGACTTTTCTGGAAAATGTAGAGCAAGAGAAACTAGCAGTGGAGACTGAGCCGTAACGACCAGGGGTATAAGGGGTGAAGTAGGCGGGATAATGCACCCCCCCTTCAAAAATCTACGTCCCAATACCTGGAACCCGTGACTATGTTACTTTACATGGCACAGAGGACTTTGCAGGTGTGATTAAAGATTTTGTGATGAGGAGATGATCCTGGATATCTGGTGTGGGGGTGGGGGTCGGGGGATGGGAGCACAGTGTAATCACAGGGTTCCTTATAAGTGAAAGATGGAGACAGGAGAATCAGAGTCTGAGAACGAGAAGGGACAGGAGAGCAGAGGTCAGAGCAATGTGACTGCTGGCTGGGGGCCAGGAGCCAGGGAACCCAGGCAGCCTCTAAAAGCTGGAAAAAGGGAGGAAACGTTCTCTGCTAGAGCCTTCAGAAGGAGGCAGCCCTGCCAATTCATTTCTGACTTCTGACGCTCCAGAAACACAAGAGAATAGATGTGTGTTGTTTTAAGTCACTGAATTTGTGGTAATTTGTTACAGCAGCAATAGAAAACCAAAGGGGCGAGGTATCCAGAAACCAGCTGAGGACAGTGTGTCAAGCAGCAGGGAGCGATCGCCATGTCGAGAGTTGCTGCCAGGCCAGGTGAGAACTGACCACCAGGGTTAGCCAGGTGAAGGTCCCGATGGCCCTGGCAAGGGTACTGTCAGTGCCGTGGTGGGTTTCAGAGAGAACAGGGCGCTTATTTCCTGTCTGTCTAAATGAATGAGGACGACATATGGACCAACAGTGAGTTGTGTGTCTTAAGATAAATAAATAAATAAATAAGGAAAGGGAAGATGATGGACGCTGCTCAGGCGTCAATTTGGGTTCTTTGCTGGGAATGTTTCCAGAAATGATTACCCTCGGGTGTTTCTGAGATTCCTGTCTATTTCTTTTTATTTCCCCCATAGAGTCCTAATTTCCAATCTTCGCCCTAATTTGGGTCTCGAAGCCCCTTCTATCACTGAATTCTGAGGTGACGCCAGGGGGCACTCTTGGAGCCTGTGTTTACCCTGTGTCACATGGAACCACAGTGACTTGTGTCCCTGGCCCTCTCCCAGCTTGCGCTAGCTTCATCCTCCAGGTAAGGCTCACCTGGCACCACAGCAGGCCAGGGCTCACAAGTCCCTGGCAGGTAGCAAAGGACGGTGGCTGCTGACTGGCCAGGCAGGCCCACTTGGGAAGCCTTGTTGTGGGCTGAGCAGACCTCGACTCCCTTCGGTTAGCAGATTTCCCGCATACACTCCGCTCTGCAGGCAGGGGGAGTTTAAAAGTTTCCTACTCATCAGCTTTTATCTGAATTCTCAGCTCAGACCGGCATTCCAAGCTGGGCTGTGCTCAAGCTGTTCCGGAGCCCCGGGTGGGGTGGGGACCCTGAGTCTTCCTGCACTTAGATCTCCTCCCTATGGTCCATCCCCATTTAGTTACTCAAGCTCCAAAGTTCTGAACGGCTGGACCCCCAAAGCCTGGTAGAACCACATGTGGCAGAATCTGGGGACTTCTCAGCCACTCAGAGACAGATACACCTTGTGGGATTAGGATGCGACACACATTCAGACATTAGGGTTAACCCAACGGCAGGGGCTGGGGAGTCAGGGCTTGCCTTCCTCTAGGGTCTCCCCAAACAGAGGGCTTTTCTCCAGGGGCATGGTCAGATGTCTGCCCACAGGAGGCCCCCTCAAGGTCTGGGTGTGTAAGACAGGGGGAGTATGATCTGCCTTTTCAGTTATATTCCTCTTGGTGGCAGGTCTGGAGTGAGGGAAGGATTCTGGTTGGACTGTGATGAAAGCTGCAGCTCTGTCACCAGAAAAATGCACAACCACGCATGTTTTACACACAATTTCATCTCTTCCATCAGTCCCAGAAAATGGTCCATAGAACTCCAGGGTTAAGAAGCTCTGCTCCTTGTGTCTTCCAAAGTGTGAGACTTACTCCACTGATGGTGCTCAGGGTTTTAGGGGATAGGAGGATGAGCACTGATTTTAATAGCTCTATTTTTAAAGTGCATGTAAACCCTGATTTCACTGGTAATATTGCCTAAGGGGAGTAAACGGTAAAATAAAAAGTGAGTCTACTTAAAAATAAATATTAAATAGTTCAAGTCATATGCCAATTTGGAAAAAAACTGGAACAGTGATTCGTGGATGACAAGTCTGGGAAACAGTATCTATAGTCTTGGGAGGTTTGGACCCAAAGTTATTTTCTTTCCTATTTCTTTAAAAAAATTGCTGGTTGGGCTTCCCTGGTGGCGCAGTGGTTGAGAGTCCGCCTGCCGATGCAGGCGACGTGGGTTCGTGCCCCAGTCCGGGAAGATCCCACATGCCAGGAGCGGCTGGGCCCGTGAGCCATGGCCGCTGAGCCTGCGCGTCCGGAGCCTGTGCTCCGCAATGGGAGAGGCCACAACAGTGAAAGGCCCGCGTACCACACACACACACACACACAAAAATTGCTGGTTGCAGCTCAGTCAATGGATTTCATGCCCCACTAACAACATGAGCCACTCTTATCTAAGCTTGGAGTGAGGAGCCCTGAGCGCCCAATCGAGAAGAGGGCCTGGCTTCCCTGCTCAGCCATCTCCGATTCACTTCCTCAAGTCCAGGGCTACAAAAGATCTTGTCTCATCCCCACGGTATGTTGGCTCAAACAAGTTTGACTTGTTTCATGTGTGTGTGCTTCCCTGTGAGTGTGAATGTGTGGGTAAGTGTGTATACAGAGGGGGTGTGGCAAAGTGGGGGAAAGGGGAAACCAGTGGGGCTGAGCCTTGTCCCTGGAATTTCATGGCAGAGCTCCAGCAGGCTCCCTGCTGAGGACTACACTTGGGAAGAAGGACTTCAAGGAGGGGCACCGTTCAGAAATGAGCTCCAAACAACAGAGCTGGTTCATGACACTCCCCTTCCCCATCAACGCCCCTTCTGGTCTTCACACTACAGGAGCTGGGTTCTAGCCTCAACAGGTGTCAGCATCCCTGGTCCAGCAGGAGGAGATGGGAGAGGTGGAGAAGGCAGCATGGGGGTTGCCAGAAGGGCTTAACCAGAGAGAAGAACAGATATGTCTTCTCGCCATTCAGCCCTTATGAAGATGGTTTCTCTCTGAAAAGATATCTTCTCCAGATTTCCCCTCTGAATACCTCTTCCCCAATAGAAAGACAACCCTACACTAGTTTCCAGAATAGTAGACGGAAGCTGACGAGCAACTGGAGTATTGGGTGACTACGGCCGTTGGTCAAGTTTGGGCCATGGGTTTGTAAATGTGGTGTTAATGTTTAGTTTTCTTCCCACATCCTCAGGTGGGGGCCCAGATATAAGGATGCCTGAAACATGGCCACACTGGGACTCTTGGGGTAACAGGTGAGCGCAGGGGTGAGAAACAAGTTTAGACTCAGTATTCTCTGAAGGTCAGGTAAAGCAAAGCAAAACAAAGCCAAATCAAACCATAGTGCTGGGTAGCTAGCAGAGCTAGGAGGTAAAGCCATCTAGGGCATCTAGCCAGGAGAGGCGCTCTGGATGGTGCTGAGAGGAGAGGCCACACCCTAAGCCTCCTGTTTATAGGACACAGTTACAAGGTAGGATGGCTTCCATGAGCCATCACGAGCCTGGAAGTCTCTAGTATTCCAGCTCCCACCTCTCATTTCCTGCACTCAGCTTCAGTTATATCTATGGCTAAACCTTCTGCCCCTTCAGCATGACCTGACACGTAACATCAGCTTCCAAGATTAAACTGGGCCCCCGCTGCAGAATGCTGAGTCCTACCATTTTACACATGAAGTCTCCCAAATTCCACCTTCCCCTTCCCTTGGTCATCGTCACCGTTATCTCTCACCTGGGCTATGGGGTAGCCTCCCGCTTGGTCTCCTCACACCCACATGGGCTCCTTCCACCCCTTCTTGGCATCGCAGCCAGGATGCTCTTCCAAAGATGCAGATCTGACCACGCCACACCCCTGCTTGAATCCATGACCTGGCTTCCCATTGTTCTTAGAATCAAGTCCCAAAACCTGACCACAGCGGCCCTGGCTGATCTCCGGCCTCCTTCCACTCCCTCTCCTTGCCCAACAGCCTCTGGTCACATTGGCTTTATTTCTGTCCCTTGACTCTGCCAAGTCCTTACCCTTCAGAGCCTTCACACATTCTTTTCCCTCTGTCTGGAAGGTTCTTCTCACCACACTTCACCTGGCTTAAGCCCTATCCATTGATTAGCTCCCAGGTAAATATCACTTTCTTCAGAAAGCTCTCCCTGATTCATACTCTGATAGCACCAGGTAAATGAAGAATTACTGTAGGATTAGTATGTTACCTCACTAGCCTGTTAGGTCCATGAAGACAGTATTGCTTTTGTCCATTGATACCTCCTCAGTGCCTAGCTCAGTACTGCCAATCACTAAGGGACCAAGTGAGTGAGTGAATAAATGATTAAAGAATTAGGCAAGATGGCCTAGTGAAAAGCCACCTGGAACAGTGAGAGACAAGTCCTTTCATCCAAAGATCTAAAAGCACTTGCTGGGGCCATCTTGAATGCAAGAGCTAGAAGCAGGGAACAACTGTTGGTTTATGTCCAAGCATGATGGCCTCGCTGTCACCAGTCCTACAGCTGGGCCTGGGGAAGTCCTGAAGAGTCGGTTTTCCTCTGGCACAAGCCTACCTGGAACCCAACGGATAGGATCATCTCCCAGGCCCAAGGATCCTTGGGATGGAGAGAGCATTGATTTTGGAATCAGACACACTTGACTTTTCCACTAACTAGCTCAAATTACCTCAAATTCCAAATTGACCTCAAATTACAGTGCCTCCTTGATCCTCAGTTTCCACATCCTAAAATAGGGATAACAAAAGCCACCCCAGGATCAGTCAGAGGTTTAAATACAATCACGAGCCTGTGGTGCACAGCAGCAGGCAGCCCAGAGTGCTACTCCCTTCTCCCCAGCAAAACTGGCTTACCCCTGTCACGTCACTCTGCTGGACACCCAAGCCAGCATGCAAGACAAGGAATAAAGGGAGGTCTGAGGGGTGGGAGGACATAGGCCACCCAAGACACTGTGCCAGCCTCTCCACGCAACCAGAGAAGCCGCTGTGCAAGACTAGGGTGGCCCCAGGAAATCCAAACTAGCTGAGAAGGGTGACTGGCACCTTATGAGGTAGGAGAAGTAGCAGATAGAGGAGGGACAGGGGAAATGCTGGAGAGGAAGGGCAAACTCCTGGTTGGGGGGGGGGGTGGTAGGCAGGGACCTGTTACCTGGAGAGAAGAGAGGTGAGGGCGGAGGCTGTCACCTTGGGTCCTCCTAGAGGGCAGGTGAACGCGGCCTGCCGGGGAGTGGCGAGTTGGGGCGGGGAGGGTGGAGGGAATAGAGGGTGTGTGACACCCGGGCCCGGCTGTACCTGAGGGTCTCCTTGCAGGTCTCCCACGTAGTACTGCTCGAGCCAGCGGCGCGCGTTGTCCGAGTGCCGGTGTGGTGGCCCATCCAGGTCGGCGCTAACATCCTGACCAGCCCGTGCCCGCAGCAGCTGCTCGCCCCCTGGGTGGTGCCGCACGAAGCCGGTGAGGTCGTAGAGGCGGACCCCGCAGCGGACCCAGCAGGCGCCGGCCGCCAGGCGCCGCTGGACCTCGGCGGAGGAGATGGAGGCGGCGGGGGGCGGAGCGGGGGCCATGGCGGGAGACGGGAGCTCGCAGCTCGAAGCCTGCGTGTCTACTCCGCGACCGCCCTGCTCGCCTCTTAACATCCCCTGAGCCGCTGCCGCCTTGACTGGTCAGCCGTCGCCGCACCTGCTCATTTGCATGCCGCGCTCCCATTGGCCGCTCTTAAGGACACTGCCTGTGTCCGGAGGGGCTCCTTCCCCATTGGCCGGCAGGACGCCCAGCCGACCCGAGCGGGCCGGGCCACGGGATGCCCGCCCTCCGTCAGGTGGTTCTGGGCAGGTAGAGGAAGCGCCAGCCAAGTGTGTCTCATTGCAAGCGAGCAAAGGCGGCGGGAGGATGCAGGTGGAGCAAGTCTTCTTGTTGCCGGCGGCTGTGTGGACGGACGTCCTCAATAGCCTGTTCGCCACCGGAATAACTCTTCTGCTGCTGCCTTATAGGAGAAACTTGCAGTTTTCCTTCCTCAGGCTGCAGGAGTGGGTGAAGAGTGGGGGAGGCAGCGTGAGAACTAGAGTAAGGCAAGGGAGACACTGGCCTCTGGCGCCCCCAAACTCAGTAATCACGATATACAATATTTTAATGTAATATTTTTAAAAAAATCATGTCGTGTACAGAACGATGTGAATGTGCTTAATGCCACTGAACTGTAAAGTTTAAAATGGTTAAAATGGTACATTTTATATTATGTATATTTTACCACAATAAAAAATATATATATAACAAAGAATTTTTAAAAATAGGAATATTGGCAAACCACAGCCAGTGGCGCTGGCCACCTGATTTTGTATATAAAGTTTTAGTGGAACCAGGACTAGTGAGAGGAGTGAGGCAGGTTGGTGAAAGTGAAGGGTTGGATCTCGTCTTTAACACTGTAAGTTCTGGTATTTTGTTCATCATGGATTTTTTTGTTTGCCATTAGTTTTGAATTTTTGAAATGCTGCATTAAAATACTTATTTTGTTTCTGTTTTCGGCTGCGCTATGCGGCAAAAAGAATCTTAGTTCCGGGAGGAGGAATCAAACCCCTGCCCCCTGCAGTGGAAGCTCAGAGTCCTAACCACTGGACTGCCAGGGAATTCCCTAAAGTATTCTTTATCTTGATTACTGAGTTTTTTTGGCAAACCCTTAACTTTTGCCTGCAGAATGGCTGCCTCAGTTGCCTCACTCTAGTCTCAACTTCTGGGGAGGATCCTGAGGGACGAACAGAGAATCCTGCTGCCATTATAGGAGGGGAAATAGGGACCTAAAGAAGTGAAGCCTGGTAGTCATGCTGGATGGAAGGGAAGAGCAAGTGCGCTCAATCCAGTTTTGTTTATAACAGGGGAGAACTGCACACAACTTTAACTGCCCAGCAATTGGGGATCTCACCTGAACTCATGATTTGTAATAAAAGGATCCTGGTACTGAGGTTGCCCCATTCAACTGGGCTTGGTCTCTCTCAGCAAAAGGTATTTTCAGGGTCACCCCTGTTTATGCTCTTCTGGGGTTGGGCCTCTATGCTGGGCCAGCGCTGTGGGGGAGAGCCTAGCTCAGATGCCCTAGGGGCCACCCCAACTACAGACATGTCCAAGGCCAGGAGAGTTGTTCCTTCCTTCTCTCCTTCCCAAGACTTTCCTGGCTCACCCTCAGGGAGTAGGCAAGAGTTTGGCTGAGTATACGGGTCGGCTGTGGAAATGCTGTCCAACAGGCCTGGAGGGAGGCCTTAGGTCACTAACTTTGCTTTTCTCAAGCAGTGAATACATAGTCACTCTCACTCCACTTCCACACCTACTCTGTTCTAAATACCTTGCATGTGCAAAAGCATTCAAACACTCCTGGGCGTCCTCAGGTACTTCCTGATGACAATATCTGTAGGCCACCCGCATTTGGATTTTTCACCGTTGCCTTAAACTCGTATTGTCTGAAGTTAAACAAGCAATTTAATTTTTTTTTTTTTTTTTTTTTTTTGCTGTACGCGGGCCTCTCACTGTTGTGGCCTCTCCCGTTGCGGAGCACAGGCTCTGGACGCGCAGGCTCAGCGGCCATGGCTCACAGGCCCAGCCGCTCCGCGGCATGCGGGATCCTCCCGGACCGGGGCACGAACCCGTGTCCCCTGCATCGGCAGGCGGACTCTCAACCACTGCGCCACCAGGGAAGCCCCTAAACAAGCAATTTAGTCATCTATTCAGAATTGTAACATTTCTTACCATAGTAATTCCACTTCTAGAAATTTGACCTTTCAGATTACTGTATAAAGATGTGTAGGGAGGAAAAATAATTTTCCTTCTACCCTACTAGGTTCTTGGCTGAGACACTCCCTGAAATAAAAGATTAATAGGAGAACAACAAACTTAATTTCATATGTAAGGGGACCCCAAAGGTATGAGACCCAAAGAAGTGACCAGGGCAGGCAGCTTTTATACCTTTTGGACAAAGAAACAATAAATTTGTGAACAATTGACAAGACAAAGGAGTTTGGGCTTGGAGTAGTACATTAGTAAAGAAGTAACAAGATTTTTTTTATACAGACATCTCAGCTCTGACCTCCCTATCTCTAGTGATAAGAATGCCCTCTACCCTTCTGGTACATGCAAGGTACCTTTCACATGGAAGACTTATTTCCTGCTTTTAGGGGGGACAAAGCAGGGTCAGAGTGTCCTTCTTGTACCAGCTGTTTCTTAAGTAAATTTAATTCAAAATAATCAATAAGCCAAAATGGCATATTTTGGAGTGGCCTGCCCTGAACCCCATCAGATGTATGCATAATAATATTAATTGCGGGGACACCCCTGGCAGTCCAGTGGTTAAGACTCTGCCCTTCTGCAGGGGGTGCAGGTTTGATCTCTGGTTAGGGAACTAAGATCCCACATGCCGCGTGGTGTGGCCAAAAAAATAATTAATTAATTAATTAATTGCGACATTGCTTATAGACTAGAAACAATCCAAATATTCATCACTAAGGAGGACTGATTAAATAAATGATGGTGTATTCAGTGGAATACTATGTAACCGTTAGAAAGAATGAGGTAGATCTATGTGTACCGATAGGGAACAATCTCTATGATATTGTAAGTGGAAAACAAGAAGAACAGTGTGTATGGTATGCTAATAACTGCTATTTTAAGTTCTTTAATTTTTAAAGTGCTTTAAATGCAAACAGAAGAGTATGTATATGTTCTAAAGCAAAAATAGTATAATTAATTCATTGAATTTCCCTCCCAACCCAAGAGCTAGGACATTACAAAACTTGCACCTACTCCTACACTCCAAAACTTCCATCTCTCTGCCTCCTCCCAAGAGGTAATCACTGTCCTGACTTTTGTTAATGTCCATGAATCATTTTGTTAATGTCCATGAAAATTTTTTTATATTTTTATCACATCTATATGTATGCTTATACAATATATTGTTTAGATTACCTTGTTTCTGAATTTTATGAAAATCGCATGACACTGTATTTTGATTTATGTAGCCTTTCATGTTTTACTCAATATTGCTTTAGGGTTCATCCATGTTCTTGAGGGTCACTGTAGGTCATCAATTTTCACTGCAGTGTCATATTCCACAATACAAATTTATTTACCCATTTTCCTTTACTTGCAGATACGAATCTGAGGGTTTTTTTTCTATTATAAGCATTCTTGTACATATAGGTACTTCAACTATACTTCAATAAAAATGTTCTATTTCAAATAATAAAACTCAGCATACTCAGAATGTATTTTTTTAATTAATTAATTTATGGCTGCGTTGGGTCTTCGTTGCTGTGCATGGGCTTTCTCTAGTTGTGGCGAGCGAGGGCTACTCTTCGTTGTGGAGCACGGGCTCTAGGCGCGCGGGCTCAGCAGTTGTGGCTCGCAGGCTCTAGAGTGCAGGCTCAGTAGTTGTGGTGCACGGGCTTAGTTGCTCCGCAGCATGTGGGATCTTCCTGGACCAGGGATCAAACCTGTGTCCCCTGCATTGGCAGGTGGATTCTTAACCACTGCACCACTGTATTTTTTTTTTCATTTTAACATCTTTATTGGAGTATAATTGCTTTACAATGGTATGTTAGTTTCAGCTTCACAACAAAATGCATCAGTTATATATATACATATGTTCCCATATCTCTTCCCGCTTGCGTCTCCCTCCCTCCCACCCTCCCTATCCCACCCCTCCAGGCGGTCACAAAGCACCAAGCTGATCTCCCTGTGCTATGCGGCTGCTTCCCACTAGCTATCTACCTTACGTTTGGTAGTGTATATATGTCCATGCCTCTCTCGCTTTGTCACCATTTACCCTTCCCCCTCCCCATAGCCTCAAGTCCATTCTCTAGTAAGTCTGTGTCTTTATACCTGTTTCACCCCTAGGTTTTTCATGACATTTTTTTTCTTAAATTCCATATATATGTGTTAGCATACGGTATTTGTCTCTCTCTTCTGACTTACTTCACTCTGTATGACAGACTCTAGGTCCATCCACCTCATTACAAATAGCTCAATTTCGTTTCTTTTTATGGCTGAGTAATATTCCATTGTATATATGTGCCACGTCTTCTTTATCCATTCATACGATGATGGACACTTAGGTTGTTTCCATCTCTGGGCTATTGTAAATAGAGCTGCAATGAACATTTTGGTACATGACTCTTTTTGAATTATGGTTTTCTCAGGGTATATGCCCAGTGTTGGGATTGCTGGGTCATATGGTAGTTCTATTTGTAGTTTTTTAAGGAACCTCCATAATGTCCTCCATAGTGGCTGTACCAATTCACATTCCCACCAACAGTGTAAGAGGGTTCCCTTTTCTCCACACCCTCTCCAGCATTTATTGTTTCTAGATTTTTTGATGATGGCCATTCTGACTGGTGTGAGATGATATCTCATTGTAGTTTTGATTTGCATTTCTCTAATGATTAGTGATGTTGAGCCTTCTTTCATGTGTTTGTTGGCAATCTGTATATCTTCTTTGGAGAAATGTCTATTTAGGTCTTCTGCCCATTTTCGGATTCAGTTGTTTGTTTTTTTGTTATTAAGCTGCATAAGCTGCTTATAAATTTTGGAGATTAATCCTTTGTCAGTTGCTTCATTTGCAAATATTTTCTCCCATTCTGAGGGTTGTCTTTTGGTCTTCTTTATGGTTTCCTTTGCTGCGCAAAAGCTTTTAAGTTTCATTAGGTCCCATTTGTTTACTTTTGTTTTTATTTCCATTTCTCTAGAAGGTGGGTCAAAAAGGACCTTGCTGTGATTTATGTCATAGAGTGTCCTGCCTATGTTTTCCTCTAAGAGTTTGATAGTTTCTGGCCTTACATTTAGGTCTTTAATCCATTTTGAGCTTATTTTTGTGTATGGTGTTAGGGAGTGATCTAATCTCATACTTTTACATGTAGCTGTCCAGTTTTCCCAGCACCACTTATTGAAGAGGCTGTCCTTTCTCCACTGTATATTCCTGCCTCCTTTGTCAAAGATAAGGTGACCATATGTGCGTGGGTTTATCTCTGGGCTTTCTATCCTGTTCCATTGATCTATATTTCTGTTTTTGTGCCAGTACCATACTGTCTTGATTACTGTAGCTTTGTAGTATAGTCTGAAGTCAGGTAGCCTGATTCCTCCAGCTCCATTTTTCATTCTCAAGATTGCTTTGGCTATTCGGGGTCTTTTGTGTTTCCATACAAATTGTGAAATTTTTTGTTCTAGTTCTGTGAAAAATGCCAGTGGTAGTATGATAGGGATTGCATTGAATCTGTAGATTGCTTTGGGTAGTAGAGTCATTTTCACAATGTTAATTCTTCCAATCCAAGAACATGGTATATCTCTCCATCTATTTGTATCATCTTTAATATCTTTCATCAGTGTCTTATAATTTTCTGCATACAGGTCTTTTGTCTCCTTAGGTAGGTTTATTCCTAGATATTTTATTCTTTTTGTTGCAATGGTAAATGGGAGTGTTTTCTTGATTTCACTTTCAGATTTTTCATCCTTAGTGTATAGGAATGCCAGAGATTTCTGTGCATTAATTTTGTATCCTGCTACTTTACCAAATTCATTGATTAGCTCTAGTAGTTTTCTGGTAGCATCTTTAGGATTCTCTATGTATAGTATCTGCACCACTGTATTTTTAAAAAAAAGAAATGAAAGGTATAAAGAGCAGAGATGAAGGCTTAAAAATCTCTCTATTTGCAGATAACATGATTGTTTACATAGAAAACATCAACTAATTTGCAAAGCAACCAGAACTAATAAGTGAATTTAGCAAGTTCACAGGATCCAAGGTCAAAATACAAAATCAATTATGTGTTAACTACTATCAGCAAACAATTGAAAAATAAAAATGTTAAATTCCATTTATAATAATGTCAAAAAGCATGAATCATGTGAACTAATTGAAAACTACAAAACCCTGCTGAGAGAAATGAAAGAGCATCTAAATAAATGGAGTTCATGGATATAATAAGTTCCAAGTTCATGGACTGGAAGGCTCAATATTAAGATCTCAAATCCTCCAATTGATCTAAAGATTCAATCCAATCCTAATCATAATCCCACTAGGTTCTTTTAAAGAAACTGATAAACAATTATATAATTGAAATTTGCTAAGAGAGTAGTACTTAAATGTTCTCACCAAAAAAAGAAAAAGAAAAAGAAAGAAAGACAAGAAAAAAATTGACAAACTGCTTCAAAATTTATATGGAAATGTAAAGGACCTAGAATATCCAAAGCAATATTGAGAAAGAACAAAGCTGCAGACTTACACTTCCTAACTTCAAGACTTAAAACTTCATATTTGAAAGAGTGTAGTGCTCTCATAAGAACCGACAAATAGATCGATGGAACAAAACAGAGTCCAGAAATAGACACAGATAACGCCATTTTGTTATTTTACTGAGATACAAAATTTGACCTTTTTAATGTATAGTTGTCCCTTGGTATCCACAGGGGATTTGGTCCAGGACCACCAACCTCTCCCCACAGATACCAAAATCCAAGGATGCTCAAGTCTTTTATATAAAATGGTGCAGTATTTGCATATAACCTATGTACATCCTCCTGTATACTTTAACTCAGCTCTAGAGTACTTATAATAACTAGTACAATGTAAATGCTATGTAAATAGCTGCTGATGCATAGCAAATTCAAGTTTTGCTTTTTGGAACTTTCTGGAATTTTTTTCCCCAAATATTTTCGATCTGCAGTTGGTTGAATCCGCAGATGTGGAACTCATAGATACGGAGAGACAACTATACAGTTCTATGAGTTTTGGGCATCTTCTATACTGTTATAAAGATCAGGTTTGTCTCTCCTTTTGTCAATACCACATTGTCTTTGTTATTATAATAGCCTTATATTAAATCTTGATATCTGGTAAGTCTACTGCTCACTTCCTGTTCTCCTTTAGCATGTCTTGGCTTATATTTGGATTTCTCCTTTTTCATATAAACTTTAGAATCATTTTGTTAATGTCCATGAAAAAGCCTATTTGGATTATGAAAGAAATTGCATTGAATCTATAGATTAATTTGGAAAGGATTAATATGTTTGCAATACTGAGTCTTCCTATTTATGAACTTGAGCTATATCTCTACTTATTCCAGTCATATGTAATATAGTTCCATGAAGTTTAAAATTTTCTGCATACGGGACTTGCATATATATGTTAAATTAATTTATAAGTATACCTTATAGGGTTTTGTTTTGTTTTTGCTATTGTCAATGGCTTCTTTTTTAAAAAAGCTTTTTTCGTTGAAGTATGACATCCATAGAGAAAAGTACACAAAATCATAAGGGTACAGTTCAATGAATTTTCACAAAATGAACACACACTTACCAGAAGATAGGACACTAGCAGTTCCACAGAAATCTCCCTCATGCCCTTTTCACATTACTACTTCCTTTCTTACCCAAAGAAAATCACCATATTGGTTTCAAAAACTGTACATCAGTTTTGTCTGCTTTTGATCCTTATATTAATGGAATCATATAGGGTGTACTCTTTTGTAGCTACCTTCTTTCACTCAAATTATGTTCCTGAAATTCACCCATGTTTTGAGGTGTAGTAACCATTTGTACATTCTTGTGGCTGTATAGTATTTCACTATATAAAAAAGCCACACTAATTTATTCCTTCTATCATTGATACCTATTTGAGTTGCTTCCAGCTTGGGGCAATTAAGAATAAAGTTGCTATGAACACTCTTGTACACGTCTTTTTTTTTTTTTTTTTTAGTGTAATTGACCTACAACAATATGTTAGTTCCAAGCGTACAACACAGTGATTCAATATTTCTATATATTACAGGATGATCACAAGTCTACTTACCATCTGTCACCAAAGTTATTCCAATATTCTTGACTATATTCCTCATGCTGTACACTTCATCCCTGTGACTCATTTATTTTGTAGCTGAAAATACGTACCTCTTAATCTCCCTCACCTATTCCACTCATCCCCCTTCCCTCCCTCTGGCAACCACCTGCTTGTTCTCTGTATCTATAAGCCTGTTTCTGTTTTTTGTGTGTGTGTTTGTTCATTTGTTTTGTTTTTTAGAGTCCACATATAAGTGAATTCATATGATGTTTGTCTTTCTCTGTCTGACATTTCATTTGGCATAATACCTTCTAGGTCCATCCGTGTTGTCACAAATGGCAAGATTTCATTCTTTTTATGATTGGGTAATATTCCACTGTATATATATATATATATACCACATCTTCTTTATCTGTTCATCTATTGATGGGCACTTAGTTTGTTTCTAAACCTTGGCTATTGTGAATACCGTAAACAATGCTGCAATGAACATAAGGGCGCATATATCTTTTTGAATTAGTGTTTTTGTTTTCTTTGGAAAAATCCCCAGAAGTGGAATTGGTGGACCACATGGTTGTTCTATTTTTAAGTTTTTGAGGAACCCCATACTATTTTCCATAGTGGCTGCACCAATTTACATTCCCACCAACAGAGCACAAAGGTTCCCTTTTCTCCACATCCTTACCAACACTTGTTATTTGTTGTCTTTTTTAATAATAGCCATTCAAAGAGGTGTGTGTGGGGGGGTATCTCGTTGTGGTTTTGATTTGCATCTCCCTGATGGTTTGTGATGTTAAGCATCTTTTCCTGTGCCTGTTGGCCATCTGTATTATCTTCTTTGGAAAAATGCTTATTTTAAAATCAGATTATTTGGTTGATGTTGAGTTGTATGAGTTCTTTGTATATTTTGGCTATTTAAATCCTTACCAGATATATTGTTTGCAGATGTCTTTTCCCATTCAGTAGGCAGCCTTTTCATTTTGTTGATAGTTTTCTTTGCTCTGCAAAGGCTTTTTAGTTTGATGTGGTCCCGTTTGCTGAATTTTGCTTTTGTTTCCCTTGCCTGAGGAGACAGATCCCAAAAAAAATATTGCTAAGACCCATGTCAAAGAGTGTACTGCCTATGCTTTCTTCTAGGAATTCTATGGTTTCAGGTCTTAAAAGCTTTTTCTTAAGTCAGTAGACCCTTCTAGATTGCCTTATTTCTGTCCACGATACTACAGCTCACCTAGCCCTGACATGCAAAATCTTAGAATCACCCAAGACCTATATCGCAAGCTTCTCCTTTAAAATGCATCTTCTGTACCTTGTATTTTCTTTTCATCATAGAAAGGATAGAATTAAAAGTGACCCAAGAGAAGGAATATAGTTCAATTTCATCATTTGATAGATGAGGAAGATTAGACCTGAGACCACAGAACTAGTGAGGAATACAGCTGGGAGCCTAGTTTAACTTCAAATTTAATGCTAATTTTTCTATTGCCACTAGACGTGAGCAACTCAAGGGCAGGGGCCGCTTTGCCTCCATCATTGCTGTTTTGCTCCTCACAGAGGTTCAGACACATAGTAGGTGCTTAATAAATACGTGTTGAAATCGAACTCCACTCTCTAATTCAGATGCTCCCCTGATGCTTAGACTAGTGCAATAGCCTAACAGTTTCTTTTCCTTCAAGTTCTGCTTCTTCTGATTCATCTTCAACACCACAGAAGAAGTGCAAATTAACTAAGTACATGTCATTACCCTGCTCAGAAACTGTCGGATGTTCCCTCTTGCAAAAATGATGCGATCCAAATTCAAGCTGGGATGCGAGCCCTAATCACTTCCTCAGGCTCACCTCACCCTCCTTCAAATGGAAAGATCCTCTATCTCTCTGCCTGGCAGGCCTGACCCCTAGATTCAAGGACCACCTCTCCAAAGAATCTCCTCTGATTCCTTTACTGTCTGTCCCACTCATATTGCCCTTGCCATACAGTGTCCTGTACTATTACCCTCACTCCCTAACTAGACTGGAAGTGCTAGAGGGCAGGGAATGATTCCCATGTTAGTTTGAATCTCCAGCACTTAGCACACAGTAGAAAACCAATAAATATTTACTTATAATTATGCCAGTAAGTATAAACACAAATTGGTCACAAGCAAACATGCACACATTTCAAGCGCTCTTTTTTTTAAAATTAATTAATTATTTTATTTTTGGCTGCGTTGGGTCTTTGTTGTGGTGTGTGGGCTTCTCATTGCGGTGGCTTCTCTTGTTGCGGAGCACGGGCTCTAGGCACACGGGCTTCAGTAGTTGTGGCTCGTGGGCTCTAGAGCGCAGGCACAGTAGTTGTGGCACAATGCAGGGGACACGGGTTTGTGCCCCGCTCTGGGAAGATCCCACATGCCGCAGAGCGGCTGGGCCCGTGAGCCATGGCCGCTGAGCCTGCGCGTCCGGAGCCTGTGCTCCGCAACGGGAGAGGCCGCAACAGTGAGAGGCCCGCGTACCGCAAAAAATAAATAAATAAATTAAAAAAAAAATAAATAAAGGTTCTGAGACACCTTGCCATAAAGAAACCTGCTTAATCCTGTTAGCACTTGCTTTAGCACACCTAAGCCAGTCAAGTTCAGAATAAGTAGGTTGGGGGTGGGAAAGGGATATCGGGAAGAATCACTGATGGAGAATATTCTAAGACTAAGTCTATTCTGAGGCTGGCTTTGGGGTATGGATTCAGTATGGTTGGAGATTAGAGAGAGGATTTGTTCTGTGTAACTGTGGGGAAGTTCCCAGACCAGTAGTCACCCAAGTCCAAGCTTGGACACAAATGACAACGCTAGAACCAGCTCAAACCCCAGGGTCTGGGTGTGGAAGCATCATCCCTCTTGCCCTTCTGGCTAGACTGCTGACCCCTAGTCACAGCTCCTCTGTTGCTCGCTCTAAACAAGGACCACGCGGGATGACCACCTCTCTCCTGCTTTCACTGCCAACGGGGAAGAGTATTGTTTGACTACAGAAAACGTTTGGCTTTTTTCCTAACTGAAGATGTTCCAAAGTCAAACTCCGTCTAGGAGATCAGTTTGCCATAGTCCATCTTCTCTTTTCTTTCTCTAAGAGGGTGTGAGGAAAATTATTCTCTATTAACGACGTGGGTTGGCAGGTCCACAGTGATGGGGAAAACATAATATCAACATGAACGTGGCAGAGCTGGAAGATCAGAGTGTGAGAAAAGGAGCGGGGCAGGGGCAAGACGGAACCAGTCTCCTCTTTGACTTTCCCTATCCCTGCCTCAGGGTGACGCTGAAACGTCCTGGAGCCAGTGCCCGATCCGTGAGGGTCTTCATAATCCTCATTCTAGGGGCTTGGTGTCCGCTCCTTTCCTGCCACTTCCATCTGATTGGAGGAAGTGTGCTGCCTGGAGAGTGTTGGGTCCAACTGGATGAGTGGTGACCCCAAGGCCCTACTTTTGGGGAGCTCAAGGCTTTCCAGAGCATCTGAGGGAGGCAGCTGGCTTTCCCACCCAACCTCTAAAGCTACCTTGAAACTTCTGAACATTGAACCTCCAAACTGCAAATAAGAAGCCAAGGTACACTTGGTACTTCCCTGGCGATTCAGTGGTTAGAACTCTGTGTTCCCAATGCAGGGAGCGTGGGTTCAATCCCCGATCAGGGAACTAAGATCCCACATGCAGCGAGGCCAAAAAAAAGACTTAATTAATTAAAAAAAAAAAAAGCCAAGGTGCACTGAAAAGAGGAGTTTGAAATGCCCGATTATTTGATTATACAATTCCACTTAAGATGATAATATCACAATGAAACCTGCTTGAACAAGCCAGTTTAAACTTAACCAATAGTTGAATTGTCTCCAGACATGAAAAAGCCACAGAAGCCAGCAGTTTAGATGTAGGTCTAGAAAGAAATAAAATAAAAACAAACTTGATCAGAATACCAGCCTGTGGCGACTGGTGTACTAGCACAATCAACTTGAGTCATCCTGAGTTTTATAGATATTATGTGATTAATTGCTTAGGGCAGTCCTTGCAAAAGCCTGAGACCAAGAAGCTGGGAGCATGGGAGGAAATTTGTGGTGTGTTCGTGGAAGGCTGTGTGCTTCCAAGGGGACTCATGGTGTGGACACAGGTGTATCCGAGATGTGTGCGTGTGAGCGGAAGCTGGGTGCCCGTGAGGAGCCCTGTGGTACAGAGGCAAACAGCTGTGTCTGAGAAGGCCTGTGTGGAGGAAAAGGGCTGTGTGTGGGGAGGGGAGCTGTGATGTGGATGTACACACTTGAGAGAGCTTACTGTGTGGACATGAAAGGCTTTGCGTTCTTGAGGGGACTTGTGGTATGGACGTGTGTACCTGCCCAAGGGGATCAGTAGTAGGGACACAGAATGCTGTGTGTTCCTGAGGAAACCTGTGGTGTGTTTCCAGAAGGCTGTATAGACACGAGGAGATGTGTGGTGTGGGTATGGATGTGTACCCAGAGAGCTGGTAGTGTGGACACAGAAGGCTTGTGTACCCAGGGGAACAGTGGTGTAGACATTGGTGGTGAAAGGACCTGAGGGCTCTTGTGTTGTGGACAGAGATGGTTGTGTGTGCCAGATGTGGCTTGGGTCTGGACACAGAAAACAGTGTGTGTTCTGAGAGGACTTAGCGTGTGGACAGGGAGGTCTGTGTGTCTCTGAGGGAATTCTGTGGAGGGGGGGAGTGGAAGGCTGTGTAGATGTGATGCAACTTGTGGGGTGGACACAGAAAACGGTGTGTCCCTGAGGGGACTTGTGGTGTGGACAGAGGACACAGAAGGCTGCGTAAACCCAAGGGCACAGAGACTCAGTAGTTAAAAAAAAAAGGCTGTGTGAACTCGAAGGGATGTCTGCTGTGGACCCCTGAGTCTGTGTAGGTGTCAGAGGAAACTCGTGATGTGGACAAAGAAAGCTGTGTGTCCCCGAGAGGACGCATGCTGTGCATACGAGGGTGTGCGCGCTCAAGACAACATGTGGAGTGGAAGCAGAAAGGGTTTGTTCCGGGGACCTCCCTGGTGGTCCAGTGGTTAAGACTCCGTGCTTCCACTGCAGGGGGCACGGGTTTGACCCCTGGTTGGGGAACTAAGATCCCACATGCTGTGTGGTACGGCAAAAGAAATACAAAGAAAGCTGTTTGTTTCCAAGATGACATGTGGTGGTGTGGAGGTAGACGTGTCGACATGTGCCCCCGTGTGATGTGGGCACAAAAGGCGGTGTGCCCCTGAGGAGACTTTCTGTGTGGATGGAAGGCTGTGAGCACCTAGGGGACTTGTGGTGTGTGTCCCTGAGGAAAATCGTGGTATAGACGTGAAAAGACTGTGCGTACCTGAGGGGACTCGTGATGCGGACATAGGTGGCTCTTTGTACGCCGGGGGACACAGAAGGTGGTTGTACCCAGTTGAAATTGTGGTGTAGATACAGGAGGCTCTGAGTACCTGAGGAGACCTGTGGCGTGGTCACAGAAAACTGTCTGTAACCAGGAGGCTGTGTGTAACCCAGGGGATATGTGATGGAGACACAGAGGACTTGTGTACCTGAGTAGAATTGTGTGAACACAGCTAGCTGTGTGTACCTGAAGCAACTTCTGTGTTGGACGTGAAGGCTCTGTGTTTGGAAGGCAAATGGTAGCAGGGAGGTAGAGATTCTAGTACCTGAGGTGACCCGTGAGGTCAACGTAGAAGGCTCTGGATACCTGAGACTGTGGTCTCCATGCTGTGGACACAGTAAACTGTGTTAGCCCAGGGGACTTACATGGACATGGAAGGCCATGTGTGCCCAAAGGGACACGTGGTGAGGAAGCCGAAGCCGTGAGGGGGCTTGTGGTGTCGACATAGAAGGCTGTGTATGGCCAAGGGGACTTGTGGTGTGGATACAGGTCTAATCAAAAAAATACAGATAGGGCTTCCCTGGTGGCACAGTGGTTAAGAATCCACCTGCCAATGCAGGGCACATGGGTACGAGCCCTGGTCCGGGAATATCTCACCTGCCACAGAGCAACAAAGCCTGTGTGCCACAACTACTGAGCCTGCGCTCTAGAGACTGCGAGCCACAACTACTGAGCCCACGTGCCACAACTACTGAAGCCCACGCACATAGAGCCCGTGCTCTGCAACAAGAGAAGCCACCGCCATGAGAAGCCCGTGCACTGCAACGAAGGGTAGCCTTCCCTCGCTGCAACTAAAGAAAGCCTGTGTGCAACAACGAAGACCCAGTGCAGCCAAAAATAAAATAAATAAAATAAATTTATTTAAAAAAAAGACAAGGATGCCTGCTTTAAAAAAAATACAGATAATAACAAATGTTGGTGAGAAGGTGGAGAAGTTGGAATTGCTGGTGGGAAAGTAAAATTGTGTATTTGCTTTGGAAAACAGTCTGACAGTCCAGTCCTCCCAACGTTAAACACAGAGTCACCATATGACTCCGTATGAAACTTAGGAGAAACGAAAACATATGTCCACGGAAAAACTTCCACATAAATGTTCACAGCTGCATCATTCATAATAAACAAAAAGCAGAAACAACCCAAATGTCCATCAACTGATGAATGGATGAACAAAATGCGGTGTATCCATAAAATGGAATATTATTCAGCCATAAAAAGAAATGAGATTCAGATACATCTTACAACATGGATAAACCTTGAAGACGTCATGCTAAATGAAAGAAGCCAATCACAAAAGACGACATGACATGTATATGAAATGTCAATAATTGGCTCATCTCTAAAGACAGAAAATAAACTGGTGGTTACCAGAAGCCAGGGGAAGAGGGGGAGGTTGAAGTCTATTCGTTTCCCGGGGCTGCCATAATTATTGCCACAAAACTGGCAGCTTAAAACAACAGAAATGTATTCTCTCTCAGTTCAGGAGGCCAGAAGTCCAAAACCAAGGTGTCGGCAGGGTTGGTTCCCTCTGGAGGGTCTGAGGGAGGATCCCTTCCGTGTCTCTCTCCTGGCTTCTGGTGCTGGCTGGCGATCCACTGATGCTCCTGGCTTGGGCTTTGTAACTCCAGCCTCTGCCTGCATTTTCACACTGCCTTCTCTCTGTATGTTCTCCTTTTTCTGTCTCTTATAAAGACACTCATCATTGGTTTAAAAAACCCTAATCCAGAATGATCTCATCTCATGATCCTTACTTTAATTACCTCTGCAAAGACACTTGTTCCAAAAAATGTCACATTTTGAGATTCCAAATGGAATCTCATACCTTTGGGGGCCACAATTCAACCCACTCGGGGGTGCTGGCAATGGGGTACAGGGTTCCATTTTGGGGATGATAC
The DNA here is from genome assembly GCF_964270905.1 of Leucopleurus acutus. NCBI lineage: Eukaryota > Metazoa > Chordata > Mammalia > Artiodactyla > Delphinidae > Leucopleurus > Leucopleurus acutus. Next base: position 12,878,965 of record NC_139162.1, on the reverse strand, counting down.
AAACGTTCTAAAATTGATTGTGGTGATGGTTGCATGACTTTATGAATATACTGTAAGGCATTAAACTGTGTACTTTAAAAATTATTTTATTTTATTTTTATTTCTTTATTTTTGGCTGCACTGGGTCTTCCTTGCTGCATGCGGGCTTTCTCTAGTTGTGTCGAGTGGGGGCTACTCTTTGTTGCCATGCGCGGGCTTCTCTTGTTGCGGAGCACGGGCTCTAGGCATGCGGGCTTCAGTAGTTGTGGCTCGTGGGCTCTAGAGCGCAGGCTTAGTAGTCGTGGCAGATGGGCTTAGTTGCTCCGCGGCATGCGGGATCTTCCCGGACCAGGGATCGAACCTGTGTCCCCTGCATTGGCAGGCAGATTCTTAAATCACTGCGCCACCAGGGAAGTCCCTCAAGCACTCTTCTGAACACTAAGCATTTTGCTTATACTAGGAAAATCTGAAGGTAATATCTTTTTCTTCCACGTGTTATTGACTACGTACCTCATTCATTGCGGGACAAACCCTGGGGTTTTTGTTTATTTATTTTTGGTGGGCTTTTTGTTTATTGGCTGGTTGGCTAGCTGGTTGGTTGGTTTGCTAGAAGACAGCATAGTGTCTGTTGAAGCATTGGGTTTGGGGGGTTTGTTTTTTCCATTTTATTGAGATATAATTGACATACAGCTCTATGGGAGTTTAAGAGGTGTCTGATGATCTCAATTCTATGTGGAATCTAAAACAAAACAAAACAAAAATCACAGAAAATAGATAGTAGATCATATTTGTGGTTACCAGTGGTGAAGCACTGGTTTTTGAGTCTGAAGCCCTGAATCTACTGGAGGTCCTAACATTGACCCTGGTGACTTTAGCCAGCTTCTTATGCTAGTGAGCACTGGTTTGTCATTTTTTTTTTTTTTTTTTTTGTGGTACATGGGCCTCTCACTGTTGTGGTCTCTCCCGTTGCGGAGCACAGGCTCCGGACGCGCAGGCTCAGTGGCCATGGCTCATGGGCCCAGCCGCTCTGCGGCATGTGGGATCCTCCCGGACCAGGGCACGAACCCGTGTCCCCTGCATCGGCAGGCGGACTCTCAACCACTGTGCTACCAGGGAAGCCCCTTCTTTTGTCTTTTTAAAAAAATTCTCACACAGATGAGAGCCATTCGTCCTGAATGCGTAGTCTTGCAACTGCAAGATGAAATTTCCCCTTCGTCTGGTAAGGTATCTCTATCTTAGAGATGATGACAGTCCAGAACAGGAATGGCCAGGCGAATAATAGCAGGTGCTCCAAAGACTAGCCTGATTCTTGTGCAGCCGCAGGAGACACCATAGGCAGGACTGAGGCTCGCCATGGTTTTTCCCAAAGTGTGACTGTGACACAACTGTTGGTGTCCCGTCCAGATGCCCTCATTGGGGCATGCACCTGTCCTCCAGCTCCAGGGTGTTGGCTGCTAACTGCTCACCCCTACACCCTCCTCCTGTCCTTGGCTGGCCACCACGGCTTTGTCTGGAGATGCCTGGAAGGTTCTGCACCATCCTTGGAGGGAAGCCTGTGGCCAGTGACTAGTCTATGTGGGAGTACAACAGCCCTGCTCCCTTGCCTCTGGCTGTGTGTGGAAGGACAACCTCAGTGATACATGCCACATCCGAGAGCTCCCCTGGGATCAGGCTGAAGCTGCTCTTAATCCATAGAGCAAATTGGCTGGTTAGCAATGTCATTTCAACGTCCCCTAGAGCTCAAAGATTATCACAGTCGCAGCTGAGGATGACTTCCCAAGCCCAACTGAATATTAAATCAGTAGTAAATTTGTAAACAAACAGAAAAAGCCAGTATGCTTTACTTGGCACTATATTTTAGAAATCATTATTTAGATGTCCTTGAAAGGCAAACAACTTTTCCAGCAATGCTTGTCTACTGCTCACTTCATGATACAAATACTAGGCACATGAGGCCAGATACTGAGATTAAGGTTCAGATATCAGAATATCCCTTACCTTGATTTGACCCTTTGCTGGAAAGCCAGGACTCGTGTGGCTGTCAGGTTTTCATCGCGTAGAGGTGTATGGTGCTGTCTTCCATGCTTTTAAAATGCCGAACGCAGCAAAGCCCACAGCGAGACCACACCCTTGAACGTCTTGCTGATTTCTGAAGAGAGTGAGTACCAGGGCAGATGCCACCTCCTCCTTGAAGGCCTCCCTAATGCCGAGGGCACGGCTCTCCTCCCTCTGTACTCCAGTGGTACTTGACACATTCCTCTCTGCATGGCCCAGTTCAGGGTAGATATTCAATAAATTGGTCAAGTGTAAACCTAATAAAGTTTTACGGGAAATTATGTGGAAGCCACCAATGGAAACTGAAATTGCCTAGTAGCCATATTAAAAAGATAAGAAGAACCAGGTGAAATTAATGTCAATAATATATTTTATGTAACTCAATATACCCAAAATATTATCAAGACAATATGCCATCACTATAGAAAACTTTAATGAGGTTTTTTTTTTGTTTTTTTTTTTGTCCATGCTGCGAGGCATGCGAGATCTTAATTCTCCCACCAGGAAGAAATGTGTTTGAAAAGCAGTTGTTGAAGAGACTCACAGTGGAATTTATAGGAAGCTTCAGAGGAGGCTGAAGACCTGCACCTCAGATTTAAGCAGAGGGATTCTCTTTTCTAACTGTATTTTAAAGAATTTTTAAAAGAATTTTTAAATTAAAAAGTTTTAATTTTCTTTAAAAATTTTTGGAATGACAATTTTTTAAAAAAATTTTCTAAAAATTTAATTTTTAAGAATGACAGTTGTCCCACGTCCTGTCTTTGTCAGAGCTTCCACATTACAGCAAGCACATCTGGCAAGTTAAAAGGAGAAGAATTTAAACAGAAAACTATTCCTCCCCACCTCACTTTCTTATAACATACTTATATTCTTATAGCATATTCGTATTATATTCTTATAGCCTACGTCCCCCTTTTAGTCCACCCTTCTATAAGACATGTTGACAGCTTATGAGATTTCATTCATTCACTCAACAAACAGTTACTAAAGCATTACCCTCATCCTTTGGTTATACAAAGCTGACCGTGTTAGTAATGATTCTTGGTTGCAAGCAGCAGAAACCAACGCTACACACACAAAAAGAATATTTGGAAGAAATAGATGGGAGGGAGGAGAACTGGGTTTGGGAAATGGACAGGAAATAAGGCAGCGGTGGAGGGTCAGCAAGCAGAAAGACAGACACTATTTTTTAGCAGAAACCATTTGGTCGGGATGCTACCACCATCACCGTGAACAAGGCCTAACCGTATCATCCTCTTTGTGTCTCTAGTTCAAGATTCTGTGTCCCAGGTGGGAGAAGTGATCGGCCAAGCCAGGTCCTATGTCCATACCCTAAGGGCCCGCGACAGGGAAAGAGTGCTTCTTATCCTTTGATGCTGTCACAGGGGAGGTAAACTCTACAAAGCCAGTGGTGGTGGTGGGGAGAGCTCAAAAATAGGAATGGCTTAGGTCGCCAAAATCAACTACACACTTGAGTAAGTAAGGCACTGACTTTCTGCTTAAGAAGCTCTCAGTCTTGGGCTTCCCTGGTGGCGCAGTGGTTAAGAATCCGCCTGCTAAAAAAAAACAAAACAAAAATGAATCCACCTGCCAATGCAGGTACACGGGTTCGAGCCCTGGTCTGGGAAGATCCCACATGCCGTGGAGCAACTAAGCCTGTGTGCCACAACTACTGAGCCTGTGCTCTAGAGCCCGCGAGCCACAACTACTGAACCCGTGTGCCTCAACTACTGAAGCCCGCATGCCTAGATCCCGTGCTTCACAACAGGAGAAGCCACAGCAATGAGAAGCCCGCGCACCACAATGAAGAGCAGCCCCCGCTCGCTGCAACTAGAGAAAGCCCGTGCGCAGCAACGAAGACCCAACGCAGCCAAAAATAAATAAATTAATAAATTAAAAAAAAAAAAAGAAGCTCTCAGTCTTGAAGGAGAGACACATAACAGATAGATGAAACCCAACACAGAATAATAAACACAATACCAGGGACATGATCAAGAAAAAGTACAGTGCCAGGCTCTGAGCACAAACTCTGCAGGCAGATGGATAAATCTTGGTTCTGCTAGGTGGAAGCTGCATGACCTTGAAAAGGTGTTTAACCTCTGGTTGCCTCCTCACTTGCAAAGAAAAGTTAACATTAGTAATCTCTTCAGAGGACTGCTATTAAATAAAGTATGCAAAGCAATTAGCATAGTGCCTGGTACACAGTAACACTTCAATAAATGTTAGCAATGATTATTACTAGAAAGGGCCGTAGGAGCTCTACCAGAATTGGCAAAAAGCCCATCGTTCACTCACACAAAACTCCAACTTATGGGCTCTATCTACTCACATCTTCCCAGAAAATAGATTCATTTTCATTTTGTCTTTGGAAGCAAATAAGTGACTCTGCCTAAAACAGGAACATAAATTACAAACATATCTTCCAATCTTTTCCCCAGTCCCTCATTTCATATACAGAAAAATGGGCTGGGTTGGGTGGAGACAGGGAATAATAGTTGCATCAGATTCTCAGAAGGTTTAGCAACTTCAGAAACAAAGTTGGGGCCTCCACACTAGAAGAAAGCTGTGCAGAAGGAGATTTTTAATAATCATTGTGTTGGCAGAGGAATTGGAATTGCGTATACATACCCGAATATGGATGTCCGAGGAGGCTGGCTGAAGTTTCAAAAACATTACCACTCTTCCCTGACCCTCCATCCATCATCCTGCCATTATCTAATACTCTGGAATTGTTTAAGAGAAGAGTGTTTCTCTTGATGGTTCCACAGACTTATCTTTGATCTCTGTCAAGTCAGAGAATTTTTTCAAATCTTGGTTTCATCCTCCAAAGCAGTGCTGTCCACTAGAGCTTTCTGTAAGGATGGAAATGTTCTGTATCTGTCCAATATGTGGCCACTAGTTAGTGATCAGTTGAACTATGGTTAGTGTGAATGAGACACTGAATTTTAAATTTTAATTAATTTAAATGGAAATAGTCACATGTGGCTAATAGTTACCATGCGGGATGGTTAATTCCACGTGTCAACTTGACTTGGCTAAGGGATGCCCAGAGAGCTCGTAAAATATTATTTCTGGGTGTGTCTGGTGGAGTTGCTTCTATAAGAGATTAGCATTTGAAGCAACACATTACTCAATCGAAAGATTAATCAGGGTAATCAAAAGGTCACCCTGGGCTTCCCTGGTGGCGCAGTGGTTGAGAATCTGCCTGCTAATGCAGGGGACACGGGTTCGAGCCCTGGTCTGGGAGGATCCCACATGCCGCAGAGCAACTAGGCCTGTGAGCCACAACTACTGAGCCTGCGCTCCGCAACGAGAGGCCGCGATAGTGAGAGGCCCGCGCACCGCGATGAAGAGTGGCCCCCGCTTGCCACAACCAGAGAAAACCCTCGCACAGAAGAGAAGACCCAACACAGCAAAAATAAATAAATTAATTAATAAACTCCCACCCCCAACATCTTCTTTAAAAAACAAAAAAAAATATCACCCTTACCAGTATGCTTAGCAAATAGAACAAAAAGGCAGAGAAAGGGTGAATCACAGCACTGCCTTTAGGGCTTTAGGGCAAGACTCTGCCATCATCCACACACAACTACTCTCCTTTAGAAAAACAGCTCCTGGCTGCTGCTGGGCCTTAGTAGAGACTGAACACTTGACCGTGGGCCACCAAGTTACCACGTGACCTGAGCTGCCCATCATGAACTGGGTGTTATCTGACCCACCAAGCCATAATGTTGGGTGTGCATCATCAAATGGAACGGGTATATACACGATCTGGCCCAAGCAGGCCCTGAAAGCACAAGTAAGTTACACGATGAAGTGGCCCAAATGCCTGTGGTCCCACCCCTGCTACTCTGTCTTGTCTCTCCCAGGCTGTGCTTATGGCTTCATGGGCAGTTCCCTATCATCAACTGACAGAGGAAGTAATGACTCAGATCTGGCTTACAGACAGTTCTGTAGATACGTAGGTACCACCCACAAGTGGACAGCTGCAGCACTAGAGCCCCTCTCTGGGACATCCCTAAAAGATGAAGGTGAAGGAGAATCCTCCCAGGGGTCAGAACGTCTAGCAGTGTACCTGGTTGTACGCTTAGCTTGGAAGGAGAAATGGCCATATGTGGGATTCTATACCAATTCATGGGCTGTAGCCAATGGTTTGGCTGGATGGTCAGGGACTTGGAAGGGACATGATTGGAAAATTGGGGACAAAGAAATTTTGGGAAAGAGGTACATGGAGAGGCCTCTCCGAATGGGCAAAAAATGTGAAGAAGATATTTTTGCCTCCTGTGAATTCTCACCAAAGAGTGAACTCAGCAAAAGAGGATTTTAGTAATCAAGTGGATGGGATGACCTTTTCGTGGTTACCAATCAGCCTCTTTCCCCAGCCACTCCTGTCATCACCCAATGGGCTCATGAACAAAGTGGCCATAGTGGCGGGGATGGAATTTTACGCATGGGCTCAGAAATATGGACTTGCATTCACTGAGGATGACCTGGCTATGACCACCAACTGTCCAACTGGTCAGAAGCAGAGAACAACACTGAGCCCTTGATACGGAACCATTCTCTGGGGTGCTCAGCCATCCACCTGGTGGCAGCTTGACCGCATTGGACTGTTTCCATCATGGAAGGGGCAGCATTTTGTCTTTATTGCAATACTGGCAGACCTCGGAGATACTGCAGGTTTGGTTCCAGACCACTGAAATAAAGTGAATATCACAATAAAGTGAGTCACATGAACTTTCTGGTTTCCCAGTGCCAATAAAAGTTACGTTCATACTATATTGTAGTCTTTTAAGTGTGCAATAGCATTACATTTTTTTAAAAAGTACATATCTTAATTTAAAAATACTTTATTGCTAAAAAAAACCGCTAACCGTAATCTGACGACACGGGGCTGCCTCAAGCTTCGATTTGTCAAAACACTGTATTTGCAAACCACAACAAAGTGAAGTGCAATAAAACGAGGTGTGCCTGTAGACACTTCCTCTGGATACAGATTCCCCTTCCCTGTACACAATGCTTCTGCCAAAACTACCATCCATGGACTTACAGAATGTTTTCTCCATCATCGTGGTACTCTACACAGCACTGCTTCTGATCAAGAACCTTACTTTATGGTAAAAGAAGTACAGCAATGGGCCCATGCACATGGAATTTACTGGTCTTATCATGTCCCCACCATCCTGAAGCAACTGGTTTAGCAGAATGGAGGCATGGCCTTTTGAAGACTCAGTGACAGCGCGAGCTAGGTAGCTAGGTAGCTGGAGAACCTTGTAGGACTGAGGCAAGGTTCTCCAAGAGGCTATGTACTTGTTAAAGCACTTACCACATGCCTGGGATTGTGCCTGGCCTGAGCTGTGGAGGCAGGCAAAAATGGCCCTTGTCCTGGGGGAGCTTATGTTCTAGGGACAGAGCCAGCTGCAATATGGGTGGGGCTACAACGGGAGGGGCAGAAAGCACAGGGAGAGGTGGGTGGGAGGCACCGATCCTGGGGTGGGGGGATGCACACATCCACCAGGGTCTCTCTCTTTTGACTTCAGAAAGCCAGTTTTCCCTGGTGGTCCAGTGGTTAAGACTCTGAGCTGCCAATGCAGGGGGCGCAGGTTTGATCCCTGGTCGGGGAACTAAGATGCCACATGCCGCAGAGTGCGGCCAAAAGATAAACAACAACAACAACAAATATATATATATATATATATATATATATATATGGAACAAATTCAGAAGCAGTATTTGTAACATATATAATAAATTTTTTTTAAAAAGTCAGTTTTGAGTGAAGTAAGTCAGACAAAGACAAATATCATATGATACTGCTTATATGTGGAATCTTTAAAAAAAAAGGGTACAAATGAACTTATCTACAAAACAGAAATAGAGGCACAGATGTAGAAAACAAACTTATAGTTACCAGGGGGTAAGGTGGGGGAGGATAAACTGGGAGGTTGGGATTGACATGCACACATGATTATATATGAAATAGATAACTAATAAGGACCTACTGGAGAGCACAGGGAACTCTACTCAATACTCTGTAATGACCTATATGGGAAAAGAATCTAAAAAAAAAAAAGAGTAGATATATGTATACGTATAACTCATTCACTTTGCTGTATACCTGAACCTAATACAACACTGTAAATCAACTATACTCCAATTTTTTAAAAAAGCCAGTTGTTCCCCTGGAAACTCTTCATTTAAGAGCTCAGATGGGGCTTCCCTGGTGGCGCAATGGTTAAGAATCCGTCTGCCAATGCAGGGGACACGGGTTCAAGCTCCGGTCCGGGAAGATCCCACATGCCGTGGAGCAACTAAGCCCGTGCGCCACAACTACTGAGCCTGCGCTCTAGAGCCCGCGAACCACAACTACTGAGTCTGCGAACCACAACTACCAAAGCCCGCGCGCCTAGAGCCTGTGCTCCACAAGAGAAGCCACTTTAATGAGGAGCCCGCGCAACGCAACGAAGAGTAGCCCCCGTTCGCCACAACTAGAGAAAGCCTGTGCGCAGCAACGAAGACCCAATGCAGCCAAAAATAAATAAATATATTTATTTTTTTTAAAAAAAAGAGCTCAGAAAACCCCCTCCAGGGCCCAGTTCCATTCTTATGGTCACCACACATAACCTTACATATTCTATTAAAATGAAAATGGAAAGACTATACATTATCGTTAGATTACTCTTGAAAAATACATTTGGACACCTCTTCCCATTTCGCCCATGCCCCCCAAAGTTTAACTTTTTGAAGGTGGTTAAAAAGTACAAACTCCCAAAAGTTTTTACCTTTTGAAGATGGTCAAAAGGTACAAACTTCCAGTTACAAGATAAGTAAGTCCTGGGAATGTAATGGATAGTATGGTGAATATAGTTAACAACACTGTATTGTGCATTTGAAAGTTGCTAAGAGAGTAGGTCTAGAAGTTCTCATCACAAGAAAAAAAATTGTAACTATGTGAGGTGAGGCATGTTAACTAAACTTATTGTAGCAATCATTTCACAATTTAGACATATATCAAATCACTATGTTGTACACCCAAAACCAATATAACGTTATATGTCAATTATATCTCAATTTTAGAATTTGAAGAAAAAGAAAAATAGATCACTAATATTTACTCTTCCATTAAACAAGATTGAACATCACTTACAAAATTTGGTGATAAAGTCATGCCGTGAGTATAAAGCAACCAACTATTTACCCCTCAGAATAAATCAGAGAAAAGGAGACATATAGTTAAGGACAAATTTCCTACTAATAAAAATATTTACATTATTAATAATATTATATTAATAATTACCTTGTTAATTACCTATTGTTAGTAATTACATTATTAATAATATTAAAAGGACTTCCCTGGTGGAGAAGTGGTTAAGAATCTGCCTGCCAATGCAGGGGACACGGGTTCAAGCCCTGGTTCGGGAAGATTCCACATGCCGTCGAGCAGCTAAGCTGTGTGCCATAACTACTGAGCCTATGCTCTAGAGCCCTTGAGCCACAACTACTGAGCCCACATGCCACAACTACTGGAGCCCGTGCACCTAGAGCCTGTGCTCTGCAACAAGAGAAGCCACCGCAATGAGAAGCCTGCTAACTGCAAAGAAGAGTAGCCCCCGCTTGCCACAACTAGAGAAAGCCCGCACGCAGCAATGAAGACCCGACATAGCCATAAATAAGTAAATAAATAAATTTATTTATCTACTAAAAAAATAATATTAACAATCTTGTTAATCATCAACAATAAATGCTCAATAAATGTACCCACTTAGAACCTGGATATTTATTAGCTACCCAAGCACTGATCAACCTTGCCTTGTTTCCTGAGATCTTGACAATCTGTATAGTTTAAAAGAAGAAAGTATTTTCCTACAGAGCCAAGACTTTTTTTTAAAAAAAAATTTATTCTTTTTGGAAGGATTTCTAGCTAGAACTAGCAGAATCTAACAGGATTGACCCATATTACTCCTTACAGGAGTGTTTTACTTCCATGTGGAGAACTAATAGTTCAGGATTTGTCCTTAATTGCATTCAATAATTATCATTTCATTTATTTTATGGCTTCTCATGATAGATTTATTAAAACCTTCTTGCATTTAGGTAAAGTATTGACTTTAAAAGTACTGAAAAGTTAGGGCTTCCCTGGTGGTGCAGTGGTTGAGAGTCCGCCTGCTGATGCAAGGGACATGGGCTCGTGCCCCCGTCCGGGAAGATCCCACGTGCCGCAGAGCGGCTGGGCCCGTGAGCCATGGCCGCTGAGTCTGCGCGTCCGGAGCCTGTGCTCCGCAATGCGAGAGGCCACAACAGTGAGAGGCCCGCGTACTGCAAAAAAAAAAAAAAAAAAGTACCAGAAAGTTAAAAAGAGTTATAAAGACTTAGAGAAAGAATTATGACAACTTATTCTATCCAAGAAAGTAAACCTTGAATAACCGTCATCATTTTCCAAAGGTGGCAAGAGTCACTTTCACCGTATCAATGCCAACTGCTTATCTGCACAACCAGCGATCCTGGCTACAGTTCTAGCTTTTGAAAGCTTTTCCTTGTTTCACACGTCCTTGGTCATTAATTTCTCCTTCTAAGAGCTGGTCAGGCTACAGTCAAACAGGTCATTTACCTTCTGTGGAGTTCAGGGCTGTTTTGCTCTCTTGTCCCTGCTTCAGTGACCTCACCCTGTATTTTCTGGGTCAGGGGAAAAACTTGCAAAATGCTTGTAATTTTACTTATTTTTTTGAAAATATATTTGCCTTAATGTAATACAAATTAATTATCTTACCGTTCTGGAGGTCAGAAGTCCAAGAATGGGTCTTGGGGGCTAAAAATCAATGTTTAGGCAGAGCCATATTTATTCTGCAGACTCTAGGGGAGAATCTGTTTCCTTGCCTTCTCCATCTTCTAGACGCTGCCCACGTTTCTTGGCTTGTGGCCCCTTCCTCCATCTGCAAATCACATCACTTCAACATCTGATTCCCTTTTCAGGTCTCTTCTCTGTTCTGACCCTCCTGCCTCCCTAAGGACTCTTATGATTACACTGGGCCCAACTGGTTAATCCAGGATAATCTCTCTATCTCAAGATCTTTGATTTAATAACATCTGCAAAGTCTCTTTTACCATGTACTGTAGACTGAATGTCCATGTCTCCCCAAAATTCATAGGCTGAAACCTAATCCCCAGTGGGATGGTACTAGGAGATGGGAGTTTGCAAGGTGATTAGGTGATAAAGGTGGAGCCCTCATGAATGGGATTAGTGCCCTTATAAAAGAGATTCCAGAGAGCTCCCTAACCCCTTCTGCCCTGTAAGGACACAGCAAGAAGACTGTCACCTGTGAATCAGGAAGTGAGTTCTCACCAGACACTGAATCTGCCAGTGAGAAATAAATGTCTGTTGTTTATTGGCTACTCAAGTCTATGGAATTTTGTTATAGTGGCCCAAACAGACTAAGATACCATGTAAGATAACAAATTCACAAGCTCCTGGGATTAGAATGTGTATATCTTTGGGGAGGGGGTCATAATTCAGCCTAACACAGTGAGATTTTATACCGTAAGCTGCCTACAATAATGCTTTTACAAATGAATAGAAAACAGAATTTTAGTTCTGGTCTAGATTTTATTAGTTTGCTCTTGTTGCCCAACTTGGCATTCAAGTAGCCAGAGCTAACCAGCCATGGGAACCTCTGAGAGTTTTCAAAATCCCTCCAGGGTTGAGATGCATAACTATCACTCGATAAGGCTAAGAGACATCAGGTGTTTATGACCTCTCTGCTCTATGAGCTAGCCAAGACATGGCTGCTTTAATCCTTCGGGATATTTCCAACTATACTCTCAACATCACACAATGCTCCTAATGACAAAGTCTTAAAATAAGAACAGAGTCCATGAGGAAAAGGAAGCTATGACAATCAGCAAGATAAACAAAAGCACTGGACTTCCTTGGTGGCTCAGTGGTTAAGAATCCACCTGCCAATGCAGGGGACGTGGGTACAAGCCCTGGTCCGGGAAGATCCCACATGCCGTGGAGGAACTAAGCCTGTGCACCACAACTACTGAGCCTGCGTGCCACAACTACTGAAGCCCGTTCACCTAGAGCCCGTGCTCTGCAACAAGACAAGCCACCAGCATGAGAAGCCCATACACCGCAAGGAAAAGTAGCCCCTGCTTGCCGCAACTAGAGAAAGCCCGTGCGCAGCAACGAAGACCCAACGTAGCCAAAAATAAATAAATAAATAAAAATTTTAAAGCCCTTTTTTACAGTCACCCCTATTAAAATGATAAATGCCCCAAGCTAGAATGCATAACGTAGATTCTATCTTCCATTCTGCTTTTAAAGAAATATATCGAATTTTTAAAGCTAATATAGAATTAGGCAAGTACATAAAAATTTTTTTTACACTTAGCAGTTTCCAGAGTAGATTATGAAACTGCAAATGACTCTGTAAAACAAGGACAAATCAACAACAGAAATGGGCTAGGTGAGCTCAGAGACAGTAGTAATCTCCACCTTTAGATTGGAAATTTGTTGCTTAATAGTAAAAGGAATAATACAGTTTACTTTAAACAATATCTTTACCTGAAAGCCTCAAAGCCCACTCCAACAAGTCAGTGGAAGTCAGCATTTTATATAACTGAGTGAATAATGACTAAAAAGAGATTTTTGTGTTCAAGATATGCAGATGTCACGATCAATTTGTTGCACCATGGTATCTTTGTAAACGAGCTCATTTGTTTTCACTGATCTCTTACCCTTAGATATGAAGAAATGGAAGAATTAAAGGTCAGATGGGAGGTAGATAGGACATCTGCCTGAGACAATTAAGACGAACACCCAATGACAGCATCCAGGTCACATAGTGCCTACTTCTGACCTAGTAATGATGGGAAAGTACTCCTGAATTATAGCCCTGGCTCCTTAGCTGAAAACTTGTCATGAGAAACACCTGCTTAATTTCTCAGTGGCTATTTCTTTACCTGAAAAATATCAATAAGAATAAGAAACTTGACAGGGACAGTTCCATATTTCATCTGGAGTTCTAAGGTTGATTTGTCAGCAAACAACTGTGCAATGGGGGCTGATGGGTAGATACAGAAGCAAAACAGAGAGAGTGCAGAATCCAGTGAGCTCTTAACAGGCAGCGGGAAGACTGGCTACAACTCATGTTGGGAGGACGAGAAGAGGTGCCGAATTCCATCTACCTACATCAGAAAGTAAAGATTCGTAAGGATGAAGTTGGAAAGACAACCAGAATGTATGATGCTCTGAATTGAAAAATTTATAATTAACTCCAGTTCAAAGATGTGGACTCGAGAGCCAGACACGGGAAGGCCTGGGCTTGTCCATATGGGGTTTGGTGGATCCAAGTTCCCACGTTCTGTCTGCCCTTTCTGGCCTGTTGCCTTGAAACACTCTCAGGTGTGGTAGGAAACTAACGATGCTTACTCAGCTCCCCTAAGTGGATGAGTGCAATCCTAAAAAGGCATAAATAATAAACATATAGATGGTGAGGAAATAAAGTTTTGATATATACTGTGTAAAACCAGGTGTGAAAAGTTGTATAATCACTGTGCCTCTTTTTATAGGCTTTATTCAGTTTTCAGTGAAGAAAAAATAGAAAAGAAAAATTTTCAGTTTTCATTTCAGATAATCTGATATACTGGAGAATTTAACATCTAATTTTAATTGTAATCCTTAGGAAGATTTAACTAATTCAGTGTGCTGTCAACATTTCAATGCTGAAGAATTCTGGTTTTCTAAATGTATGTTTGATTTTTAACATATAGAAACGTTTTAAAAATTTAACCTTACTGGGCTTCCCTGGTGGCACAGTGGTTGAGGGTCCGCCTGCCGATGCAGGGGACACGGGTTCGTGTCCCGGTCCGGGAAGATCCCACATGCCGCGGAGCGGCTGGGCCCGTGAGCCATGGCCGCTGAGCCTGCGCATCTGGAGCCTGTGCTCCACAACGGGAGAGGCCACAACGGTGAGAGGCCCGCGTACCGCAAAAAAAAAAAAAGGGGGGGGGGCGGACTGAATGTATATTTTGATTTACTGGATTCGTATATTTGTATATTTTGATTTGTATATTTTGATTTACTGGATTTGTAAGTTATCTAAATCCATAGCAAGATTTCACTGTTAGATTTGTAAGGCTCTCTCTTAGGTGCTTGCAAAATTCTGACTTAAGGAAACAGCTTAACTTTCCTATCAATAAATAAACTGTACAGAAGAGTAAGTTCTTTATAGAGAATACTAGCTAATGAACGCAGAAGGAATGATACACCTGGAATAGCATCATTCTGCAAGCCCTAATAAAGCAGTGATTCTGGGCAATGGTCATCACCTGCCAAAATCATCAGGTAAGAAACTGAAGGGTTGTATTAACAACGATGCATCCAGCTGACAAAACGTGAACCTTCGCATTATTTTTCACATCACAAGAAGAGAAACAACCAGACCTTATGTGTCTCCTGATAGAAGTACACAACACTAAATTGAATGTATTCTTGCCCAAAACCCAAGCCGGAATGTGATAACTCTCTAGATTACGGTTGTCAAATTTAGCAAATAAAAATACAAGATGACCAAATATTGCACTACTGAGCACTCTTACACTAAAAAATATTCATTGTTTAGTCAAAATTCAAATTTAATTGGGTGTCCTGTATTTTATCTGGAAACCCTACTCTAAATCTAACTACCAGTTCACAGGAAATAGAATGAATACAACCAACAAAATCTAGAATGCAGAAAACTCTCCAGGACACATGTCCTTCTACAAATCATTTGCAAAGAAACAATAGTTTATTTGCTAACTGGAAGAAAAAAAACATTTTATTCTTTGACAGAAAAATTGCAAGGATGAAAAAGGGAGGAAACCTAGAGACCCTTTGGATTAAAAGAGACTTGATAGACATGGCAATAAATTTAAAGTGTGGACTTTGGATCCTGATTGGAATAAACATTTGTGACACAATTTAGGAAATATGAAAATTAACTGAATATTTAGGACTCAGTGTTAAAAGTTTTAAGTAGCATGGTTGGATTTCACAAGAGAATTTTTATCTTTTAAAGATACATATTGAAGTGTTATTGATGAAATGATATGATGTCTGAGACTGTCTACAAAACAATCCCGTGGCAATCTGGGAGGGGTAGGGTGTCAGGAATAGAGATAAAAATGGGATAGGCAGATATTGACAATTGTGAAAGCTGGTGAGACATACGTGAGAGTTCATTATACTATTTTACCTTTGTAAATATTTGAAAAAATTTTAAAGTTTTTTTTTAAAAAATTATTTATTTATTTTTGGTTGCATTGTGTCTTCATTGCTGTGCATGGGTTTTCTCTAGTTGCGGTGCACGGGCTTCTCATTGAGGTGGCTTCTCTTTGTTGCGGAGCACAGGCTCCAGGCACCCGGGCTTCAGCAGTTGTGGCTCGTGGGCTCTAGAGTGCAGGCTCAGTAGTTGTGGTACACGGGCTTAGTTGCTCTGCGTCATGGGGGATCTTCCTGGACCAGGGCTTGAACCCGTGTCCCCTGCATTGGCAGGTGGACTCCCAACCACTGCGCCATCAGGGAAGTCCCTAAAAACTTTTTTTAAAGGGAGGCGTTTAAGAAAAACTGAGGGGTAAACATGTAACTTAAATAGAATATTCATTATGACCCCCCAAAAATTTGCATGCCTTCATACTAATTGAAAGGAATGATAAATTTAAGTTATGTTTTAGTGAAAATAAATATGCTATTTTTTTCCCCTTGGGGGCTCCCAGGAATGGAACTGAAATGTACACAGAAAGGACCAGTTTAAAGATGGGGAACTACATAAAAAGGAACGAAATTGGGTCATTTGTAGAGATGTGGATGGACCTAGAGACTGTCATACAGAGTGAAGTAAGTCAGAAAGAGAAAAACAAATATCGTATATTAACGCATGTATGCGGAATCTAGAAAAATGGTACAGATGAACTGGCTTGCAAGGCAGAAATAGAGACACAGATGTAGAGAACAAACGTATGGACACCAAGGGAAAAATGGGGTTGGGGGTGGTGGGATGAATTGGGAGATTGGGGTTGACATATATACACTCATATGTATAAAATAGATAACTAATAAGAACCTGCTATATAAAAAAATAAAATAAAATTCAAAAAAATATAGGAACTGGAAAAAAAAGTAAAGATGGGGAACTAAGTGGAAGAAGCATCATGGAAACAGAAAAACGTATGTCCCACATTCTTTCATTTCACAATGGCTAGAAAATACGACTGAAGTCAGAAGCCTCCACATAAAATTAGAACTTAGTGAGAAACCTTGAAAATAATAAGAGCACTATTGGTGCAACATCGTACCTGGTTAAAGACCATTAGAAAAAAGACCAATTTAGCAAATATTTACAAACCACTTCCCACAATATTTAAGTTATGACACCGTAACTTATGTATGATACCATAATGACAGATACAAGTTATTACACATTTGTCCAAACCCACAGAACGTACAGCACCAAGAGTGAACCCTAAGGTAAACCATGGACGTTGGGTGATGATGTGTCAGTGTAGGTTCATCATTTGTAATAAATGTAACACTCTGCGGGCGGCGGGGGGGGGGGTGATGTTGGTAATATAGGAGACTATGTATGTGTGGGGAAGCGGGTAGATGGGAACTTTCTGTACTTCCCACTCAACTTTGCTGTGAACCTAAAACTAAAATAAGTCTCTTTTTTAAAAACGTTAGGTTCCCTTTGATCATCACTGCCAATCTTGGTCTCCCTGCTGCTCCAAGGTAACCATAGCTATCGGTTTAACGTGTGTTCTTCCAGAATGTTCTCCATGCATTTATAGGCATATACAGGTACCACAGAAAATGCATAGCTTCATAGTGTGTTTTTGTTTGTTTGTCTTGAGTTCTTTTCTTGCTGTCATCTGACTGATAAAAGACCCTTGATTAAAGGTTAAGGGATCATTAAGATACTGACGGATAACACTTTGACCTGTGGCCCTTTTATACACCATTTGTTAAAAAAAAAAAATGACTCGAGAATAAGAAAAGCTACCAAGTTGCTAAGGATTTGGTTGAGTAGATAAAACTTGGTTTGTTACTTTGAAAGTGGTATTCGTCTGACAAAATTTATTGTAATTGTGGGTGCACCAGAGGAAAGCTTTTCCTTACGGCCAAAGGTTGGTCTGAATCCCCGAGAGAGGTCTTGCTGTTCTCCTGGTGAACAGACAATGTCATATCAACACTGGACAGGGCCACTCTGAGACCATGTGGAGCAAGACGAGAACAAGACCACCTGGGAACCGTGTCTGAACACAAATAAAAGCTGAACGCTATCCAAGCCCTAAAATACCAGCCATCCCCCTCTCCCAGCCAATATGAGTGATGGCTGCTTCTTTACCAACTACAGCTGTAGCCTCACTCTGGTCTCCCCCTCTCTCATTACGTTTTATTAACGTATCTAATCATAGAATTATCCTTGCTTCCGACAGGAACAAAACATCCAACCCGGAGCAAACCTCCACTTCCATGAACTCACATCAAAATCACCTAACACAAGTGCAAACCCTGTAAGAAGGTCCTTAGAGCAGCCTCTCACCAACATGCCCCAGGGTCCAGGGCGAGTGGTCTCCCTCTCTGCAACAGGCAAAATCTCACCTTGTTCACCCAGAAGTGTGATTCTGATGATCTTCAGCTGGGTGGTATTGACAGAGGTTTGCTTTAAAACTTTAAAACCAGTTATAAGGACTTTCCTGGTGATCCAGTGGGTAAGACTACGTGCTCCCAATGCGGGGGGCCCAGGCTCGATCCCTGGTCAGGGAACCAGATCCACGGGCATGGCACAACTAAGAAGTCCACATGCCGTAACTAAAGATCCCATGTGCTACAACTAAGACCTGGCACAGCCTAAATAAATAGTTTAAAAAATATTATTAAAAAATAAAATAAAATAAAACCAGTTATAAGATAAATAAGTACCAGGGATGTAACATACAATGATAAATATAATAACACTGCTGTATGTTATCTATGAAAGTTAAGAGAGTAAATCCTAAGAGTTCTCAACACAAGAAAAAATATTTTTTCCAATTCTTTGATTTTGTATCTAAATGAGATGAAGGATGTTCACTAAACTTACTGTGATAATAACTTCGTGATTCATGTAAGTCAAATCCTTATGCTGTACACCTTAAACATATACAGTGCTATATGTCTATTATATCTCCATAAAACTAGAAAAAAGACCTTTAAAAACAATGGATCCTGCCCCCAAATACGTACTCATAGGTCAACCCTCCTTAATGATTGCTTCCCACAGTGAGTAGATTTAGTCGTCGCCTTTCCAAACTCTATTTCCCATTGCTCTCGGTAACCACCGCTAATCTCATTTTTTCAGGTAACTGCCCCGACTCAGCTTACCTGTTGAACTCCTTGGCTTCCGGGGGCCCCAGGGACTCAGGTCCTCTCTATGAGGCTAGTGTAGACCTCCCTCCTCTCACGGGGCCCAGGGAGCCTCCAGGGCCACCCGCAGGGTGCTCCGAGTTTGCTGCCAAGCACTTACCCCACAGCTGGGGGCGCTCAAGTCCTCACTACACCGGGAAGCCCAGAGGCAGAAGGACTGGAGTTGGAAATGGGATTATTATTCCACGATTTTAAATGTGCATACGTGCATTTTTTGGTTTGTTTTACACAATTAGAATACTAACATAAATATAAGTTCTTTATCATGTCTTTTTCACTTAATATATTACCATTATTGGCTCCACATTGCTCCAAACTTTTTTAATTTTTAAAAAATTTTTATTTTATTTATTTATTTATTTTTTGGCTGTGTTGGGTCTTTGTTGCTGCATGCGGGCTTTCTCTAGTTGTGGCGAGCGGGGGCTACTCTTTGTTTAGGTGCGCGGGCTTCTCATTGCGGTGGCTTCTCTTGTTGTGGAGCACGGGCTCTAGGACCGCGGGCTTCGGTAGTTGTGCCTCGCCGGCTCAATAGTTGTGGCCCACGGGCTTAGTTGCTCCGCGGCATGCGGGATCTTCCCGGACCAGGGATCAAACCCACGTGCCCTGCGTTGGCAGGCAGATTCTTAACCACTGCGCCAGCAGGGAAGCCCCACTCCAAACTTTCTGAATTCAAATTTCTTGGAACAGACTTCAGCTAGCCTGTTTGAGATAGAATCCCTCTTTCCTTTTCCTCTTTATAATTGTCTTTTGAGACTATTTTGGAAGAAGAGTCAAGTTTTCTTGGGCAGCATAATCATTCCAAGGATTGTAATAAACATCATGCCAAAACTCTTTAGGGAAGGACTTTTAAAAGCTGATTTTAGTTGCCATTACCTATTAACTAAGCTATCAATATTAACCTTCAAGTTAATTACTTCAGGCCAATACCTCAGACCAAACTGGCATCACATCTGAAATGTGAAACACACCCATAAAATTTACCTAGTAGTAAATCTGCTCAGCAGAAGCCTCCCAATATAAGCACCTATTCTTTGGGTGTGTGCCTTTCTGACCCATGTAAACATGTTGCCCCAGATACAGCTATCCTGTTTAAAACGAAATGGAGGAACTGGAGTGGTTTGCTCCCAGCTGTCTTGAATACACAAATTCTTCTCAGTCAAGCACTGAGCTGCCAATAAAAACTTCTTTTTGTATTTAAAAAAGTTGCTCGTTTGTTTTTGACAAGGAAACCTTACAATATTTACTTGTTTTTTGTTACATTAAAAAGTCAAAGTAACATATTAAAAAAACAAATAGTACAAAAAAATTAAAAATAAAAAGTAAAATTATTTTCCATCCCAAACCCCTCCAGGCCTATTCTCCGGAGAACATTCCTTTGAATAGTGTATCCTTTGAGAAATTTTCTATGCCTTTATAAATGTATATGTATGTATCACTTAAAAAAACAGAAACAGGACCATACTCGATACAGTTTGTCAGTATGCTCTTTCACTTCACAATACATACAGCAGCACAAACACCCTGCATCCATGTTTTTCCAATGGTGACATAATAGTCCATTGTATGAACACATCACAATTTATTTAATCAGTCCCCGATTGATGAGCATTTAGGTTGTCTCATTTTTTTCCACTATAATAAACAATGTGAAAATAAACATGCTCATACAAGCGTTTTCGTGCATTTGTGTAACTGCCTCTGTGGAATAAATTCCTAATAAGGAAATTGAGTCTAAGGGTTGGGTAGTGAACAGTCTGAGAGCTATTGACAAATTGTTTTCTAAGAAGGCTGCAGCCATTACCACTCTCACCTGCAGTATATAATGCTGCATGCTTCCCCACACACTAGCCAACATCTGTGCTTCAACTTTTTTATCTTCGCCAGTCTGATAGGTGGAAAAATGACATTTCCTGTGTGTGTTTTTGTGTGTGTGCCAGTCCACCATGAGTGCAAGGTTACTGCCATTTCTGAACATGGTGACTCAATTAAATAAATCAAGGTAGTAACAGGGATGGTTGATATTTCAAAAGTTTATCCTTATGTCTAAGAGTGATTAATCGGCTTTGCAGCCTAAATTGGAAAGATTAATTATATACTGAGCAGTGCCTGGGAGTCACTTCCTGATGACTCTTTTTTTCAAAATTTGTCTATTTTTTATTTTATTTTTTGGCCACACCACATGGCTTGCAGGACCTTCGTTCCCCGACCAGGGACTGAACTCACGCCCTCAGCAGTGAAAGCGCAGAGTCCTAACCACTGGACAGCCAGGGAATTCCCTTCTGATTACTCTTTGATCTTAAAATGTCAAGCTAAGGATTGAGGGAACTAACAAGGTGACATCAGGAATGATTACAATTTTGATTCAGTTATTTAGAAATATCAGCACATGTCATTTGAAATCATGCTAATGATGACAATGAATATTGTATGTGCATGTGAAACAGGCAGTCCTAAGAATAGGCTAATAGAAAAGGGAGTACAGTACATCTTCAAACTTTGCCTTACCTCTTCTGAATAGCTTTGGAAGAAAGTTATTACTGTCACTAAGAGAAATTTAAAATTCCTTACTGAAATTCATTTAAACAACCTTTTTATTTTAGAAGAGATTTAGACTTACAGAAAAATTGCAAAGATACTACAGACAGTTCCCAGACACTCCACACCCAGTTTCCCTATTTATTAACTCTGTACATTAATATGGTACATTTGTCACAATGAATAAACCAATATTGATTGGTACATTATTATTAACTAAAGTTCATCCTTTACTCAGATCTCCTTAGTTTTTCCCTAATGTGCTTTTGCTGTTCCAGGGTCCCATCCAGAATGCCACGTTACATTTAGTTGTCACGTCTCCTTTGGCTCCTCTGGGCTGTGACAGTTTTTCAGTTTCCTTGTTTGATGACCTTGACAGTTTTAAGGAGTCCTGGCCAGGTATTTTGTAGAATGTCCCTCAGTTGGGATTTGTCTGATGTTTTTCTCATGATTAGACTGGGCTTATGGATTTGGGAGAGGATGACCATAGAGGTAAAATGCCCTATTCGTCACATTATCGTATCACATTGTCAACATGACTAATCACTGTCACTGCTGACCTTGATCATCTGGCCGAGTGACATACATTTATTAACTTTCTCTGTTGACATAAGCAAGGTTACAGGACATGACGAATTGAGTCCTGAGGGTTTCTAAAGTAAATTGTGGCGGCGAGGCTGATTATTAGGCAGTTAGGAGACCCCTCGTTCTCTAGGAGACCCTGCCAAGGGAGCAGAAAGAACTCTATGCCAGAGCACAATGAACTTTGAAGCAATCTTGGAAATTCAGAAAAATATATTGTTCAAAATGACCCCACTGGGGTAAGTACTGTTACTCATACTTGACAGAACAGGAAAGTGAGGCACAGTGCCAAGGATACAGGCAAGCTGAGATGCAATCCACACATTCAGGCCACAGGGTCCAGGCTCTTACCACTGTGCGTACTGCCTCACCAATGCTATCTTTTGTCTTAACTTGCATTTCCCAGATTACCCGTGAGATGGGGCATCTTTCCTTTGTTGTATTGGCTATTGGACTTCTTTTCAAGACCTCATTTTGGACAGGTGATACAAAGAAGGAGCCATGAGGAACAGGTTCAGGGTGAGACCCCAGAGTCAGAGCTGGCAGAGACCTGGAGGGGTGGCATCCCATGCCCAAAGTGGGGGCCCTGCTGGAGCCAGCAGCTGGAATCATCTCAGGGTATAATTTAAGCACGACCCTTGGTGAGGATCACCAGATTTAGCAAATAAAAATACAAGATCTGGGACTTCCCTGGTGGCTCAGTGGTTAAGGATCCACCTGCCAATGCAGGGAACATGGGTTCAAGCCCTGGTCCGGGAGGATCCCACATGTCGTGGAGCAACGAAGCCCATGCGCCACAATACTGAGCCTGCGCTCTAGAGCCCACAAGCCACAACTACTGAGCCCGTGTGCCACATCTACTGAAGCCTGCGCGCCCAAGAGCCCGTGCTCTGCAACAAGAGAAGCCACTGCAACGAGAAGACCGCGCACCTCAAAGAGTAGCCCCCGCTCGCCGCAACTAGGGAAAGCCTGCGCGCAGCAACGAAGACCCAACGTAGCCAAACAACAACAAAAAATACAAGATCTCCACTTAATTTGAACCTCAGATGAACAACTGTATGTTCCAAGTGAAATTCCAATTGACCGGGGCATCCTGTATCTTAACACTCCCCTTGGCTGCATGACCCCCAAGCCTGATTTCCAGCCCTCCTAGATCCTGTGAGCTACTTCTCTTTCACTGATTATTCCCAGCTGTGGTAGAGTCGGCTGTGGCTGAACTAAAACGCTTTACACTGTGACTCTACCAACACAGGAAGACAAATGGAAGATCTAGAAGGCTGAGGGATTCAAGAAAAAAAAATGGGAAAGACAAATTCTTTGTGTAAGAGAAAACAGTCCAATGTGCTTCATATGCAAAATGTCTTTCTAAAGAATTCCACTTAAAGTGTCTTTATAAAACAAATCATAACATCCACTTTCTTCCTGTATTTCTGGTACGTGCCTGATCCCCATAAGCTTTGGAATTTGCAACACCTGAAATAGTTCTGCCCCTTTTCCTAATAGGTGAGTAATTAGAGGTTTACAGAAGCTCTGTGCTGCACTACAGTCACACATCAAAGCTGGGGTGGGAACACAGGTCTTGAGATTCACAGCCCCTATTTCCACCACTCCAAATTTCTAACCCAGAAGACCTTCGTTATAAGCATAGCGCACACTAAAATGCAAGATCATGAACCAGAAGGAATCATGTCTAATGAACGAGCATGTTTCTACAAAGGGTAGCACAGTGCCTGAAACCGAACGGATACTTGTTAAGTGGATGGGTGGAAAAGTAGAATCTGTCCTTTAAAAAAAAATTCGTTATTTAAGTATTAATGTATTGAGACGTATTAAATGTTTGCCAACCCAAAGTTGATCTTTGAATGAAAGGACATAATGAGGTAGGTAGAGGGAACGCCATGACGTGTGAGAAATTTTCATACTAGAGGAGGTGATGGGCAGGACTTCAACTAGCTTTCCTTTTCCGATGGCATATATCTGTTCAATCACCGGATCGATGAACCTAGATGAATTGAGCAGATCTTTCCTTTCACAACTGGAGAACCAGGTATAGACTAGTCTGGTTTAATCTTTATCGGCAACCTCATTTCAGTCTTAGGAAGCGATCAGATTCACCAAGTCTAGATCTCTGCTGCCACCTAGTGTTAACAGTTTCTCAGGTTTAAAAAGGTAGAAAGTCAGGAAGCTCTAGGCTCTGAAAAAATTTCACCTGGAATTCCTTCGACCATTTCTATTTCAGGATTTCCAACTCTATCAAAGCTTTTTGTGGCTAAAACAAGAAAGAGTATATCTTCTATTTGTACTGCACAACTATTTTACCTCTGTTGCGTCTGTGTCCAAAATGTTTACGGAAGGAAGAAAGTTTGATTAGGAAACAGGTTGGCCCAAGCCTCTTAAAAGCCAGCAAGGTTTGCTGGGAAAAGTGGGACATTTTCCTGACAGGAAAGAAAATCCACCTATTTTGGATACCAGTGTTGATCTTTTCTCCCTTTCTTCCATTTCTGATCTCCATTAGAAAAAGAAGAAAAACCACAGAGACGGTTTTGGAGGTGTTCTTCAACGATTCTCTCTAAATCAAGACAGTGGCAGAAGACAATTAATGTCTGGCCTGGCCCCAGGCCTTTAAACCAGAGTTACTCCCAGTTTGGACACAGAGGCATCTAGCAGGGAGGGCCAGGTAATGGAGGCCATACTTTCAATCTTCTGAAAGCACAGAGAGTGAGAGACAGTGCTTTCCTGCGTGGCAATCCAGAGCCGTGACAGCAAAGCTGAGCTCAGTGAGAAAAGGGACATCATTTCTATCCAATCGCTTCGCATCCTTTATACTGTATCTTGGCTGCACGTAGCCAGATAAAGACAGTACTAAGAGATTGTTATGAGAGTTGTGTTACTGTAAGAGGAATATTTCTATGATAGAAGGAAAAGCCGGATACTCCTGTCTGTGCTTTTCCTACCTTTTTTCTGTTAGTCCAAATTAAACGAATTTCTCCATGGGCCTTCCCATACAGGACTTCCCAAACACTAACAGGCATCCCCCCTGGTGGCAACGCTGGGGATTCTGCTACTTGGTTCGGGAGATAATAACCAGTCTTCCAGGATTAGTTGTACATTTTCAAAGTGATGGCCGAGTTCACATCCGTTATCCATTCCTGAAAGTTTTGACTGCTTTTCAATCACAAGTCTTACTGGAAAATAATGATAACTGCCATAAGGGAACAGAGTCAAAGGACATGAGCTCAAGCACTGGGGGAACAGGAAAAGACTGTTCTCTGCAAATGGTGTGACTTCATTGAGGAACGTGACAGATCCTCAGTACAGTAAGTCCCCTACATACAAACCTTCAAGTTGCAAACTTTCAAAGATGAGAACGTGCCTGTCCCATCAAGTAAGTTAGTTCACGTGTCTGGCATACCTTGTCATGTACGTGCGTCCTCTACAAGTGACTGTGCTTTTGTGTACTTTATTGTACAGTGCTGTTGCTGGGTAACATGAGGAGCTTACTAATGAAGACCTGATGGAATTGGAGGCCCAGAGAAAGGACGAAGAGAGACAAGAGGAAGAAGTAACTGAAGAACCGAAGAGATTCACAACGGAGGAAATGGCAAGGGGATTTTCTTTATTTGAGGTAGCACTGTTAGTTTTTGAGGCACAGGACCCGAACACAGAACGGTACAAGAAGGTTGCAGCAGCCATTCAGAATGCAATCCAGTGCTACCGTGTCATCTATGACGAGAAAAAAGAGCTACTACCCGTTTTTTCAAGAGGGTAGATAGAATTCAGTCCAGCAAGGAACCAGAATCTTTGCCATCAACGTCAGGCATGAGTGAAATTGCAGCTTGCCCTCTGTCTCCTGTTGCTGGCGATCCTTCAGCTCTACCATCTCCCACCTCCTCTCCCTCCTCCAGTCAGTAACTCTTCTTGCCTGTTCCCTCTATGCCAGCCCCTGTATGCCAGCTGTTGTGCTGTACTACTGTACTTTTCAAGGTACTGTACTGTAAGATTAAAAATGTTGTCTTTATTGTTTGTTTGTTTTTTATGTATTATTTGTGTGAAAAGTATTATAAACCTATTACAGTACGGTACTATACAGCCAATTGTGTTAGTTGGGTACCTAGGCTAACTTTGTTGGACTTACAAATTGGACTTACGAACGCGCTCTCGGAATGGAACTTGTTCGTACGTAGGGGACTTACTGTAAAAACCTGTCGACTTATCCCGTGGTGCCATTACAGCAGTGTCGATATAAACAAGTGAACAAGAGTAAACAAATTCCGATGTCTTTGGCCGCCTCCTTTATCCACCTCCCATGTACCTACGACACCTAGTTATTCAGCCCACTCTGCAAAGACGCTGGCATCTTACCTCGGATCACAGCCCAAGGTTAAAGCTCTGCTCTCACTGCACAGGATCCAGGCCTTTCTTATGACATGGTGTTTTGTGCCCAGTAACACAGGGATGATGTTCATATAAGCATCATCCAAAACAGTGCTTTGGAAACGTTTTGACCACAACCCTCAGGAAGGAAGGAATTTACACTGTGATCTGTTATACACATGTGCAGGTGTGTGCATATACACTGGTAAACAAGTTACAGAAAATAATGTTTACACTATGTCTGGTAAGTTCTGATACGTCTCTTCCACTCTGTTTCATTCTTTAAAATTCTGGTTTTTATCCACTACATTGATTTCACAATCTATTAATGGGTCCTGACCTGTAGTTTAAAACACAGCGATGCAGACTTCCCCAGTGGCGCAGCGGTTAAGAATCTGCCTGCCGATGCAGGGGACGCAGGTTCGAGCCCTGGTCCGGGAAGATCCCACATGCTGCAGAGCAACTAATCCCGTGCACCACAACTACTGAGCCTGTGCTCTAGAGCCCGTGAATCACAACTACTGAGCCCACATGCCACAACTACTGAAGCCCGCACACCTAGAGCCCGTGCTCCACAAGAGAAGCCACCACAATGAGAAGCCCGCGCACCACAACGAAGAGTAGCCCTCGCTCACCACAACTAGAGAAAGCCCTTGCGCAGCAACAAAGACCCAGTGCAGCCAAAAAATAAATAAATGAATGAAAATTCAAGAACAAAACAAGACAAACAAAAAACCCCACAGTGATGTACAACACTTTCACATTCTGAGACATGGAGTTATATTTCTTAAGCTAATCAATTTGGAATTGTAAAATTCTAAGAAATAAATATAGGGACTTCCCTGGTGGTCCAATGGTAAAGAATCTGCCTTCTAATGCAGGGACATGGGTTCAATCCCTGGTCAGGTAGCTGAGATCCCACATGCTGTGGGGCAACTAAGCCTGCGCACCACAACTACTGAGGCCGTGCGCCTCAACTAGAGAGCCCACACGCCACAACTGCAGAGCCCACATGCTCTGGAGCCCGCGCGCCACACCTAGAGACAGAAAGCCCGCATGCCACAACTAGAGAGAAGCCCACGCTGCAACAAAAGATCCCTTTGTGCCGCAACTAAGACCCAATGCAGCCAAAAAAATAAAAATTAAAAATAAATAAATATAAATTTCAGTAGCAATATTGAAAAGAAGATGTCTCTTTCCTGGCACATACAAAATGGGAAGCATTGAGAATCATTCTGGAGAACTGGTGGATGCAGAGAAACATGGGTCAAAGCCTATGAAGGAGCCCAAGGGAAGAGTGGAGGCGCTTACGGGAACCCAGCCAACCTACACAGTGGCAACGGGAGACTCTCACAGCAATGCTGCCATGTAATTTCATTTTCCTTTGTTAAAAGAAATGATTAAAAAAAAAACTCTTGGGGTTGGGAAGAACCTTAAATGTCAAATTCTATTTTCTCCTGCTGGATGACAAAAGCAAATCAGCATTTCCTTTGAAAATGTGAGCGCTGACTTTGGTCCTACGCCAAAGAGTTAATTTCAATTAGAAGCAGAATAAAAAACCATTCACTAAAATATCGTTCAACCTCATCTCTTTGTTTTTCAAGCGATGACTAGAATTTTATTAGCCAAGGGAGAATAGCTGGAAGAGAAATAACAAACAGAAAAATACATCTTAAGGATCCTTAAGTACATTACATATTTATAACTTAAGTATATTTTAAAAGGCCACAGTCCATCAGGTCATAATGCATAAACTTATGTCACAGGCCCATTTGTCCACTGTCCTTTGGCTCAGGAGACTGTCCTTTGCAACCAACCTTGATCTCTCTGATGGCATCAGAAAGGATGCTGTCGTCTTAAAGGTAAACACGGCTCTGGAGGCAGGTGCTTTTCTCCAAGAAAACTTCCACCTGCCTGTGTCCTCCTCCACCGACATCCATGCCACCAACAGCCAACAAAAGAGAAGCAAAGGCTCATGAACAGCTGGCACCGTGTCAGCCTCTGAGGAGAACACATCCCTGTCTAGTTAGGGGTGGGTTCTGGAGCCTCTCTCCTGGCAGAGAGCTTGTCAACCGGCATTGACGGGTTCTCTGGGATTTCCCACAACTCCCACGGGCTGTCAGTTCAGAAAGTGCTCTCAAGCAGGCAGTGGCACCCACACCCGGTGGGACACACCTCCTGGGTCCGAAACCACTCCATCATGTGGCTGGTGTGTCCCCCATGCCCACAGGTCAGGCAGAAGTTGGACGACCCTCGCACGGCCACGTGGCAGATGGCGCACTGGAACGTGAAGCCTTTGCAGATGGCGCACTGCGTGCCCCTGACCTCACTCCGGCAGTGGCTGCAGTACACACCGAACTCTGGAGAAGGGTGGAGATGGCCGAAAAAGAGACATGGTGAGTTCAGTTCTGCAAAGCGGAACCAGGCATTGTGAGTAATAACGAGGTACTCATCTGGGGGATTCTGTAGGATCCTATTAGACCCCTGCTGTTCAATTTTCTTTTTTTTAATGGCAGAACCCCTTCTTCTACAACCTCACTAAGGAGCTGCTGTCATCACCACAGTGGAAGGGTGCGGGCAGAGGGTGCAGCAGGCGCCTTGCTCCCCGAGGCCCTGGGTGGAAACCCCAGTGTCTGCAGCAGTCGAGGCTCCATCTCATTCCTCTTCCACCCCAACAGCTACAGATGCAGAGAAGGCAGTTAACAAATATTTGTCTGAAAGCACTGAAGGATCAGTCGACACTCAGGCAAGAGCTGATTGGTCTTACAATCTCTTCCCTACCTGCCTGCCAATGACCCAGCAGCCTAAGATGGACGGAGTCAGGCCACCACAGGGCTGCCCCAGCGTGGGGGAGAGCGGTTAGGACCGCCCTGCTCTGCTGGTCCCCGCCTGCCCCGAAGTCCCTGTCCGCTTCAGCCACGGCCCTGGGGCCAGGCGGCCCACGTTAACCGCCCAGCTCCCTTGCTCACCCCCTGCTACCTGGAGATCCTTCCTCCTCCCAGACCGCCTTCCACTGTGCTGCATCGACTGCAGACCTTCCCACGTGCTCTACAGGCTCTTTTGGGAACGGTCCCCTCACCACCTGGCCCTAACCAAACCCCGCTGTGTCTCAGCCTCCTCCGA
The DNA here is from genome assembly GCF_964270905.1 of Leucopleurus acutus. Taxonomy (NCBI): domain Eukaryota; kingdom Metazoa; phylum Chordata; class Mammalia; order Artiodactyla; family Delphinidae; genus Leucopleurus; species Leucopleurus acutus. Next base: position 12,849,873 of record NC_139162.1, on the reverse strand, counting down.
AGGGAAGGCCGGCTCTGTCTTACATCCTAAAGATGGAGGGGTGGGAGGGGAGGGTGGCGCATGGCTGCCTCCAGACCGTACTCTCCTCTTGAGGCTACTGCTCCCTGGCTTCACCACCCTTTCCCCTTTCCCTCTACTGTCATCTACCGACATTCTGGACACCCACCACCCCATGCCCTGAAGACTTCTGCTCTTGGTTCTCAATCTTCCCTCCACCCCAATCCTTGGCATCTTCAAAATCCACGCCACTAACCCTCTGTACACCTGGCCTCCCAGGTCACCGTCCTCTCACCTCTAATCCACCACCGTCTCTCATTCTATCCAAAGTCCACTTGCACTTCCATGCGATCAGCCCCTCTCTGGCTGTAGTTTCCCCTCTGACCAGCCTGAATCACACGGTTCCACTTCATAGTCACTTTTTTTTTTTTTTTTTTGCGGTACGCGGGCCTCTCACTGTTGTGGCCTCTTCCGTTGCGGAGCACAGGCTCCGGACGCGCAGGCTCAGCGGCCATGGCTCACGGGCCCAGCCGCTCCGCGGCATGTGGGATCTTCCCGGACCGGGGCACGAACCCGTGTCCCCTGCATCAGCAAGCGGACTCTCAACCACTGCACCACAGGGAAGCCCCACAGTCACTTTTTTGCAAATATCCTGAACTCCTTGGCCCCTCTCTCCCTCATGGTACCACCTGGCAAAACCTTCACCTGGATGAGCCCCATCCCTGGCCTCCTCCGCGTCAGCCCAGGAGCGTTCCCATGGGAAGGCGCACCGTCAGGATGCTCGTCTCACTGCCCGCACCTCCAGGTAGACTCCTGGCTTGTGTGCAGTGGTCAGGCTCTTCCTCCCCGACTCCCAGGTGCCCACCTCACACCTCTGCCATATTCTTAAACCCCTCCCACATGCCTCTCTCTCTCTCACCCGATGGCCTCTTCCCTCCCTTCCCTAAGAAAACAGAAGCCTTCCAATGGGGGACACTTCATCTCAACACCCTCAATTCGTCACATCTCCCTCTTCTTTCACCTCCTACTGTAGAGGAAGGGTCCTGGTTTCTTTCTTCTATCAAAGCCAGCTCCTCTGCTTCACCACAACACGTAGTCATAAAAACGGACAAATAGAGACTCTAAATACATGGTAACTAAGGAAAAAATTTTATGGTAGTTCCTAGTTAAAGTAAATCCTGAGATAAACTGGTTAGAAAATTTGGGTTAAAAATAGCTATGTCTTGGGACTTCCCTGGTGGCGCAGTGGTTAAGACTCCACCTGCCCATGCAGAGGTCACAGATTCGAGCCCTGGTCTGGGAAGATCCCACATGCCATGGAGCAACTAAGCCCGTGCACCACGACTACTGAAGCCCGCGTGCTGCAACTACTGAGCCCACAGCCTGTGCTCTGCAACAAGAGAAGCCACCACAATGAGAAGCCCACGCACCGCAATGAAGAGTAGCCCCCGCTCACTGCAACTAGAGAAAGCCCCCACACAGCAAGGAAGACCCAACGCAGCCCCCCCCACCCCCCCCAGAAAAAAGGTGTCTTCTTTCTCTAAGCATAACTTTTTAAAAAAAAATTTCTTAGAGTATAGTTGATTTACAATGTTGTGTTAGTTTCAAGTATACAGCAAAGTGATTCAGTTATACATATATTCATTCATTTTCAGATTCTTTTCTCATATAGGTTATCACAGAATATTGAGTAGAGTTCCCTGTGCTCTACAGTAGGTCCTAGTTGGTTATCTATCATATACAGTAATGTGTGTATGTTAATCCCAAGTTCTTGATTTATCCTTCCCCTGTCACGTTTCCCCTTTGGTAACCATAAGTTTGTTTTCAGTATCTGTACGTCTGTTTCTGTTTTGTAAATAAGTTCGTTTGTATCATTTAAAAAAAATTAGATTCCACATATGAGTGATATCATATGATATTTCTCTTTCTCTTTCTGGCTTACTTCACTTAGTATGATAATCTCTAGGTTCATCCATGATGCTGCAAATAGCATTATTTTGTTATTTTATGGCTGAATAATATTCCATTGTATATACGTATCACATCTTCTTTATCCATTCATCTGTCAGTGGACACTTAAGTTGCTTCCATGTCTTGGCTATTATGAATAGTGCTGCTATGAACATAGAGACGAATGTGTCTTTTCAAAGTATGTTTTTCTCTGGATATATGTCCTGGTAGGATTGCTGGATCATACAGTAGTTCGATTTTTAGTTTGCTAAGGAACCTCTATAGTGGTTACACCAATTTACATTCCCACCAACAGTGTAGGAGGGTTCCCTTTTCTCCACACCCCCTCCAGCATTTATTGTTTGTAGACTTTTTGATGATGGCCATTCTGACTGGTGTGAGGTGATACCTCATTGTAGTTTTAATTTGCATTTCTTTGATAATTAGTGATGTTTAGCACCTTTTCATGTGCTTTTTGGCCATCTGTATGTTTTCTTTGGAGAAATGTCTATTTAGGTCTTCTGCCCATTCTTTGATTGGGTTGTTTGGGGTTTTTTTTTGATACAGAGCTGCATAAGCTGTTTGCATATTTTGGAGATTAATTCCTTATTGGTCGCTTCATTTGCAAACATCATCTCCCGTTCTGTGGGTTGTCTTTTTGTTTTGTTTATGGTTTCCTTTGCTCTGCAGAAGCTTTTAAGCTTAATTAGGTCCCATTTATTTATTTTTGTTTTTATTTTTATTACTCTAGGAGACAGATGAAAAAAGATATTGCTGCGATTTATGTCAAAGAGTGTTCTGCCTATGTTTTCCTCTAAGAGTTTTATAGTGTCTGGCCTTACATTTAGGTCTTTGGTCCATTATGAGTTTATTTTTGAGTATGATGTTAGAGAGTGTTCTAATTTCATTCTTTTACATGTAGTTGTCCAGTTTTCCCAGCACCAGTTATTGAAGAGACTGTCTTTTCTCCATTGTATATTCTTGCCTCCTCTGTCATAGATTAATTGACCATAGGTGTATGGGTTTATCTCTGGGCTTTCTATCCTGTTCCATTGATCTATAGTTCTGTTTTTGCACCAGTACCACACTGTTTTGATTACTGTAGCTTTGTAGTACAGTCTGAAGTTAGGGAGCCTGATTCCTCCAGCTCCATTTTTCTTTCTCAGGATTGCTTTGGCTATGTGGGGTCTTTTGTGTTTCCATACAAATTAAAGAATTTTTTGTTCTAGTTCTGTAAAGCATAACTGTATATATTATGTAAGACTTTGCGTTCTCATTAAAAACTGATTAGTTAGTATTTCTTAGGTTTCCTTTACTGGTTTTATTGGTTTGAAAAGATTCAACATTTAAAATTATGAAAATGTAAAAACCATGTGTTCACGTAAACTGAATGATAATAACACGTCTTTTTAAAAGGGTTGTTCTTTGGCACTTGAGATAACTGTATATGTAAACTATTCTCCACTTCTATCTGGGTAAAATGATTAAAATGTCATCTTGCTGAAAAATTCAATACATCATTAGTAATCATGTTTCTTTTTAGTGTGTCACTTAAACATAATTTCTAACATCCTTATTAACTTTAAGACCTTGAACTTATATTTCATTTAACTAACAAATAATCTTTAGGGGTGTAGACAATTTCTAAATGGATTTAAATTCCCAAAGAGAAAAAATACAAAAACACTAAGTCACTGAGCATAATCTTAATATTCTCTCTTGCCACTCATTGTTGCACATAATGGCATGACCACCAGTTAACAGTTGGTAAGAGTATGCATCCACTTTGGGTGATGCTGGTAAACATGCTAACTTTTGTCACTTTAGGAGGTACAAAGGGATGTGGAATGTGTTCAAAATCGCTTAGAAATGTACAATCTCCCAAGACTGAACCAGGAAGAAAAAGAAAATATGAACAGACCAATTACCAGTAATGAAATTTAATCAGTAATTTTAAAACTCCCAACAAACAAGAGTCCAGGACCAGAAGTCTTTACGGGTGAATTCTACCAAACATTTAGAGAAGGGTTAACACCTATCCTTCTCAAACTATTCCAAAAAATCACAGAGGAAGGAACACTCATAATTTACAAGGTCAGCATCACCCTGATACCAGAACCAGACAAAGATACCACACAAAAAAAGAAAATTACAGGCCAATATCACTGATGAACACAGATGCAAAAATTCTCAACAAAATTTTAACAAACTGAATCCAACAATACACTAAAAGGATCATACACCTTGATCAAGTGGATTCATCCCACAGATGCAAGGATTTTTCAGCAAATCAATCAGTGTGATACATCACATTAACAAATTGAAGAATAAAAACCATATGATCATCTCAATAGATGCAGAAAAAGCTTTTGACAAAATTAAGCATCCATTTATGATAAAAACTCTCCATAAAGTGGGCATAGAGAGAACATATCTCAACATAATAAAGGTCTTATATGACAAACCCACAGCTAGCATCATACTCAACAGTGAAAAGCTGAAAGCATTTCCTCTAAGATCAGGAACAAGACAAGGATGACCACTCTTGCCACTTTTATTCAACATAATACTGGAAGCCCTAGCCACAGCAAACAGACAAGAAAAATAAATAAATAAAAGAAATCCAAATTGGAAAGGAAGAAGCAAAAATGTCACTGTTTGCAGATGACATGATACCATACACAGAAAATCCTAAAGACACCACCAGAAAACTCCTAGAGCTCATCAACGAATTCAGTAAAGTTGCAGGATACAAAATTAATATACAGAAATCTGTTGCATTTCTATACACTAACAATGAACTATCAGGAAGATAAATTAAGGAAACAATCCCATTTACCATCACATCAAAAAGAATAAAATACCTAGGAATAAACCTACCTAAGGAGGTAGAAGACCTTTACTCGGAAAACTATAAGACACTGATGAAAACCACAAAGCTGTCAAGTGTCTTTCCCTGAACACTGATTAACTTGGGGGATCTCAGGGAAGGAGGCACAGAATCACAGGTACAGGCTTTGCAGGTGAAACCTGGTAGAGGCGAAATGGATCATTCTTGGTTCCTAACAGACAAACTAATAAGGACAATAAAAATACTGCTGGTACATGGAACGATCAAATTATGATTCCCAAGGCTTTATGGAACCTCCAGGTGGAAGCTAACTCCAAAGGTTTAGTGTCATACAATTCTAGTTTGTTAATCACACAGAAGAGTTATGTGTGTTAATTAACACCACATTACACAAATGTAAGTAAACCCAGCCAAGTAAATAAGACATTAAATTAATAAACCAAAACAGAAAATTGCTGAATAAAATTCAGGTGGGCAGATAGGAACTGGGGGTGGGCTGCACCTTCTCTACCACCATTCTGACCTAGCGCCTCATACCTCAATAGAAAAAACAAAGACAAAAACCACCTTGCATATGGAGTTTTTTTTCCTTTTTTATTTTTTTAAAGAATACTCTGTCTAGCATTATCCCCTCAAAATAAATGAAGCCTGGAGTCCTTTCTATAAATATCTAATCCCCTAAATGAAAACAACTTCATCCCTCAAATCTTGCTGCTGATGCGGAGTGACCCTTGCAGATGTGGTAAGTGTGAGAGGAAACTGCTGGTTTTCCACCAGGAGGAGACCAACTTGGCAACCTTGTCATATTCAATACCTGCTGTTTCCTGTATTTGGGTAGTCTGGCTCTTCCAAAGGAAAAACTTTAAGGATGAAATACTTAATGTTTTTGTCTGTGACTCTTCCACAATCCACACTCCCCCCTTCTTTCTGAAATTTTGTAGCATTGTTTGTAATGGTATTAGGACAGACTATTCATTCTCAAACATCATTTAAGTCTTCATGAGCTTCTGTTTCATCTCTCTGATTGGATTATAGACTTCTTGAATGACCCCCTCCCCAAACCACACCTTACAGTTCTTTGTCCAGCCCACAGAACCCAGCACGACCTTTATAATAGGAGATGTCAATACGTCTAACTGATTGATGGATTGACACATCAGTTACGTATCTCTGTGATTCATTTATTTTCCTGGAAACTAATTTTAAAAGACAAATTGCTCCAGGCCATCATTAATCTCTCCCTGATATACTTTCTTGCATGTAGATGCTCTGAAAAATATGTGCCCAAACAGCATTTTCTGTCTGCATTTCTTTACGTACACGCACCAAGATAATCCATATTTGGGGCTTCCCTGGTGGCGCAGTGGTTAAGAATCCGCCTGCCAATGCAGGGGACACGGGTTTGAGCCACGGCCCGGGAAGATCCCACATGCCACGGAGCAACTAAGCCCGTGCGCCACAACTACTGAGCTTGCACTCTAGAGCCCACGAGCCACAACTACTGAGCCCACGTGCCATAACTACTGAAGCCTGCGCACCTAAAGCCCGTGCTCTGCAACAAGAGAAGACACGACAATGAGAAGCCTGCGCACCGCAACGAAGAGTAGCCCCCGCTCGCCAAAACTAGAGAAAGCCCGTGCACAGCAACAAAGACCCCACACAACCAAAAATTTAAAAAAATAAATAAATTTTAAAAAAGATAATCCATATTAAAATAATCCTTGTTATTCAATGTATGTATTAGTATGTATGTATTTATATATTAGTTTGGTTTGTTTTTTTAATTGAAACTATACTCGCACAACTTAAAGGGTCAAATTATTCTATGTATCGTGTTATGAAAAGCAGCATTCCCTTCCACTCCCACATCCATCACCCTCTAGAGGAAATTCTTAACTATTTCTTCTGTTCCTACCTCCCTATCTCTACACAACATGTTCATAAAGCTATTTCTTAATTGTCATATTTAAGCACTGTCTCTTGACCTTCCCCGGTGGAAGCTCTTTCATTCCCCAATCTCCCCAACCAGACTCATGTACCACCTGTTCCTCATCTTCCCCATGTGGTTCTATTATCAGTTGGTTGGATCAGTACTGTTTTCACATTATTTCTCTAGGTAAATATTATTCAAGCCAAGCCACGTACCATGATGACTTCCTTTCTTTCTTGCACATTTTGTTCCTCCTAGAGTTAGTCTTGTTTTTCCTGTTTGCTTAGTTACATACTTATTGATAATTCATCTCCAAACATCTGAATCTTCTGTAAATACACTGAATACTGAAATACACTATATATACTGAAATACACAGATTTTCTTTTCTTGGAGACAATGCTCTGAAGCTCCAACCTGGACTGGTCTGTCTTCAGGTCTGTCACATACATCTCCCTTCACCACCATCCCAACACCCTGGTTTCCTGGCTTGAATCTATTTCTCCTCCTTGGATAGGCTGAAGGCCTACTTTTACACTTGATGGATAACTTGGGTACAGAATTCTAGGTTAGAATTCTAAGAGCTTCTAAGAGGGTCATTTTCTTGAGAACAGGGAAGGCACTGCTGCACTGCTGTCATCTAGTTCCAGTATCTAGTTCACTGCTCCCGAGGAGTGTGATGCTATTCGTATTCCTATCCTTTGTATGTGACCTGTTTTCTCTCTCTGGAAGCTTCTAGGACCTTCTCTATATTCCTGGGTCTTTCCTCATTCGTATGCTAGCTACGTGGCGGCCCCTTTATTGGGAAATGTGTCCACATTCTTTGGAGAATGAACTTCCGTTTTCTGCTGGGGGAGAGGAAGGGTGGTAACTGCTCTGCAAACTAGGAGTGGGGATCTGGGGACTCTAGAAAGGCCATGACACAATACTCCTGTTTTTGACCTCACCGTCATGCCACTTGCAGAGGTACGCGGTACCACTAATTCCTGAGCCACCTGGGGGTTCTGCCATGTGCGTTGCTGTTTTTCTGCTGCCAGTTCAGGGCTCAGCTTTCTCCCCGTGAGATCAGGTATCACTAACCTATCTGCCCCACCAGGTCCCAAGTTTTACTGCCAACATTACTTCTCCTTGCATGGTTGTGTCTTTACAGAAAAGCTCTATGTAGGCACTTCGGCAGGATCTGGGAGAGAAAGGAAATCAGTGTGTGTTCAGTCCACTCTTGTATCTGTCTTTCATGTCACTCTTTTTTTTTTTTTTTTTTTTAACCGGTACGTGGGCCTCTTACTGTTGTGGCCTCTCCCGTTGCGGAGCACAGGGCTCCAGACGTGCAGGCTCAGCAGCCATGGCTCACGGGCCCAGCCGCTCCGCGGCATGTGGGATCCTCCCGGACCGGGGCACGAACTCGTGTCCCCTGCATCGGCAGGCAGACTCTCAACCACTGCACCACCAGGGAAGCCCCATGTCACTCTTTAGAAAACATCTCTTCTCTTAGCTTCTTTCACAGTACAGTCTTGCTTTTCCTCAAAACTCACTGATATCTCATTCTAAGTCTCTGTTTCTGGTTCTTCCTCCAAGACTCAATCCCCAAGTCCTGGTTTCTCTCAAGGCCCAGAGTAAGTGGGCTCTCTTATTTGCTCCTCCCATCCTCTTCCTCCCACCCTGCAGCTCCCAGGTAAATGCACTCAACTCTCACAGCTTGAACACCACCGACATGGGGAAGATTCCCACATTCCTAGTTTTAGCCCTGAACTGTCGTTTCAGCTCCAGACTCATATCCAACTGCCTGCATGACTTCTACAGTCTGAACCTCACCAACATTTCTAATTGTCCCAAACTGAGTTTTCAATTTTCTTCCAATCTTTTCTATCGTAGAATATGGCACCACCATCTACCCAGTTGCTTGAGCTGGAAACTTGGGAATCATCTAAGCTTTGCCTCTTCTCCTCAAGCCCGTACCCAACTTGTTATTAAGTCATATTGAGTCTACCTCTAAAATACATTTTTACTCCACTCATCTCTCTCCACCTTCACCGATGTCACCCAGAGACTAGGCTGTCCATCTCTCTCTGACTACTCTAAGAATCTTCAAATGGCCTTCCTACCTCTGCTTCTATCCTCTTCCAACCCTTTCTTCCTATAACAGCCAAAGGGATCCTCTTATAATGGAAATAAGAGCACATCACTTACTTTTCTTTTTTTTTTTTTTTTGGCCTCACCACACGGCTTGCGGGATCTTAGTTCCCTGACCAGGGATCAAACCCGGGCCCATGGCAGTGAAAGCACAGAGTCCTAAGCACTGGACCACCAGGGAAGTCATATAACTTACCTATTGATGTCCTTTGAAGTTCACCATTGGACTTAGAATATAATCCAAATTCTTTACCATGACTCTCAAGTCTGACTATCCTACAGTCTAATTTTACATCACTCTTCTCACTCATTATGTTCTAGCCACACTGGTCTTCCTCCACTTGTTTAGAAGAACAAGTTATTTCCCCCACAGACCTGCTCCCTCTGCATGGGATGCCCTTCGTGCTGCTCTCTCGCTGCATGTGTGGCTCCACCCCATCCTGCAAACCTCAGCTCCTCAGACAGCCTTCCCGATACAGCTCGACACGTCTTCTAAGATTCTCCCCCGCTGCTTCCCTGCCCCAACACCCCTTTTGTTTGCTCATAAATACTGATCACAGTTTGTAATTATATTTTTCTCTCCCAGTGGTCTGTGAGTTCCACCACGGGAAGGAGTGAGTGTGCTAGCACTGTGACTGAGAGGAATTTGATAAACATTAGTTGAATCACTGAATAAATATCCCTACTTCCAATCAATATCTGAGGATTATATGGAAAACTTCTTCCGTTACAATAAAAATGTAATCACCTCATGAAATGCCAGGGTTTTCAGAAGCTTGAAACAGACTCAAAATGCTTCAGAAATTTCTGCTTATAAATGAGAAACTGGAACTTCATTCCAAGTATTATGTTATGGGCACATTAAATTACAGGACTTTTCAGAGAGTGATGGGAACAGAAAGAAATTCTTACTCACCGATTCCCTTGTGAGGATCAGGAGGGCAGGAAACAAACTTCAGCACTTCAGCTCGTTTCTCCCTCAGACCCCAGCGGTAGAGGATTTCTCCGTAGCATTTCTTAAAGTCATCAAATTGCTGGGTATTGGCGGGGTCCAGAAGCCTGGATCAAATTCAAAATTCCGGTCAGTTCCTTTAAGAGAAACAGGCTCAAGGCCAAACAGCACTTAGTATAACAAATGACACATAATGTGCTAAGAGTCCTGATTTTGGAGAATCTAAGCGTCATGAAATTGCAGCTCCCACCCGCGAAGGTCGTTACCTTTTATTTTTATCGTGCTGGTCACGCTCTCGCTCACGAGGATCACTGTAGGTCAGACTCCCAAATCGGATTTCTTCTGGTGAGGACTCTCCCCAGGGTGAAGATATGTGCTCTGTCTCTCTTCCCACTGAAAAAAATCAAATGGGAAGAGAAGATGAAAATCAGAGAAGGCATGGGAAATACCTGAAAACTCTCGTAATGCACATGTGTCCAATTTACTCCCTGGAAGAAACATAAGCTAAGTTGAAGATCCTGAGAAATGGAACTAAACAGAACACTTTCTTAGCCTTACCTTTTTGTCTAGGTGTTTACTATTAAGGTAACCTGATAATTAAGCACACACATAATGATTAAGCAAATTATGGTAGAGATGATGTAGACTGTTAGGCAGGCATTACTTATAAAAACTCTTTAAATGACATGAGAAAACGCTCATGACAAAATCAAACATGGAACACAAAAACCACAAATATAGAATGACCCCACACACAGGTTGGAAGAAAATGTTCTGGAATGTTAACAGATGTTACTTCTAGGTGGGGGAATCAATGATTACTATTTTCTCCACTAATGCTTTTTGTTTTGTTTTTCTTCACTGGGCAAATAGTACTTTTGTACTCAATAAAACTAAGATCATTTTTAAAAAGAAATTTAAAATATCCAGAAAACACAAATACACTTCCTCGTTAAACAGACCTTTACGGCCGCCTGGAACCAGGCTCAGCTTTATTTCTCTACCTTGAAGGAGGTACGTGGGGAGAGGGAGGTAACAGGAAGTGGCAGATGATTGGGAAAGGGGCTTGTGCAGGAGAAAGGAGAAGGGTTAGCATTTGCAGGGGGACACTGGGAAGTCCCACTGTCAGTTTCTTAAGGTTACAAGATGGAAAGCAACCCAGCAAGGCAGAGAGACCAGAAACCAGCCTGTTCAAACACGAAAAGCCCAGACCTTGCTGACTACAGTATCCCCATCATATTCAATTTAAAGGGCAATGGGCGGGGGGGCTTCCCTGGTGGTGCAGTGGTTAAGAATCCGCCTGCCAATGCAGGGGACACGGGTCCGAGTCCTGGTCTGGGAAGATTCCACATGCCACCGAGCAACTAAGCCCATGCGCCACAACTACTGAGCCTGCGCTCTAGAGCCCATGAGCCACAACTACTGAGCCTGTGTGCCACAACTACTGAAGCCTGTGCACCTAGAGCCCATGCTCTGCAACAAGAGAAGCCAGCGCAATGAGAAGCCTGTGCACCGCAACAGAGTAGCTCCCGCTTGCCGCAACTAGAGAAAGCCTGCGTGCAGCAACGAAAACCCAACGCAGCCATAAATAAATACATTAATTAATTAATTAATTAATTTAAAAAAAAAACGGCAAAGAGGGGGAATTCCCTGGCGGTCCAGTGGTTAAGACTCCAAGCTTCCACTGCAGCGGGCCCAGGTTCGATCCCTGGTCGGGGAACTAAGATGAACTAAGATCCCGCAAGCTTCGCGGCGCACTCTGTGTGTGTGTGTGTGTGTGTGTGTGTGTGTGTGTGTGTGTGGCAATGAGAAACAAGGAAAAATATGGAGAGTATTCATCAAGTAAAGATTATATATTAAATCGCACACCACATTTAGAGTATAAAAACCCAGCGTGGAAACTAACACACCACTGTAAAGCAATTATACTCCAATAAAGATGTTTAAAATAAACCAAAAAAACCCAGCGTGGGCTAAGGCCATACCAACCTATGTTCCAGCCACCAGTGTTGAATCCTGGGTCGGACATACTCGAGCAGGAACCAGAGGATGTAAAGCTGGGCTGCAGAGCAAACAGGAGCAGTGTGAGAGTGCCGTTCCCCGTGACGGCGACCTCTGGGAAAAGTCAAACTCACACCAGGAAACCCCCAACTTACGTATCGACTGTGGGACACCACAAGGTTAGATGAGCGGCTGGGAAAAGGCCCGAAGGGGTTTGGTATCCCCTGCGGCCGAGACTGGGCTTCAAACACACTGCAGAGCATAGCCAACGTCTGCACGTCCCGGAGCCGGCAGTAATGAGCCAGCCTGGAGAGAAAGGGGGCAGGAGAGGAGAAGTCACGAGAAGGGTGGGGGGGAAGGATGACCGTCACGACAGCGGCGGGTTGTCGCCATCGGGGTAGGCTGTCAGAATTTTTTTTTAAATTTATATTATTGAAGTATAGTTGATTTACAGTGTTGTGTCAATTTCTACTGTACAGCCAAGTTCTTCAGTTACACATATATATACATTCTTTTTCATACTCTTTTCCATTATCATTTATACAGAATGGATAAACCACAAGGTCCTACCGTATAGCACAGGGAACTATATCCTGTGATAAACCATAAAGGAAGGGAGAATTCTTGATTCTGCCTCAAAAGCCCCCATCAGGAACGAGGGCTTTCTGCAGGTCCGGGGGCATGATCGACTTTGACTTTGGCTAAATTTGTTTTGGAATAACATGTATCTGAGTATGACACATGACCTAGATATAACCAATCTGAAAGCTCCTAGCTGGCCACCAGGCCTGGGCTCAGACTTGAATGGAGCTTCTTCAAGAATTAAGGAGACTCAGCTCACATCTGAGTGAGGCCATACATGCTCTCTCGGCCTCCCCAACTCCAAGGAGGCATCACACTGCTTCCTGGGGGGGCTCTATGTCCTCCGTTCATATGACCTAAGGCTACATGGAGGTGCTCAGAGAGCACGGTGCCACCACAGTATGGGGAGCAGGTCACAGACTCGGGAGGTGGCATTATGAGTCTGAGCTATTAAGTAAGAACAACAGGGGATAGTTTTACCTTTTAGGTCTTCACATCCCCTTTGCTCCTTTCAGTACAACTGTGCTAGATAGAATGTGAGGTAGAGATCCCAGGGACTTGATACTTTCCTACCAAGCAATGTCTAATAGTTTTAAGGTGTTTTCACACTATCTCATGAGCCTCATATGAAGTGGGTAGAACAAGCACCATGAGCAACCTGAAGCATGAGCACGTGTCCCAGGTCTGGCCTCAACAAGCAGGTAAAGCAAACCTCCACCTGAAGGAAGGAGAGCTTTTCCATCTCTCTGTCAGGACCTGGGCCTCCCTGTCTTGGAACCTCAAGTGGTTTTTCCTGGCTGTGAATCATTCTGCACACTGTATTTCCAGTTTGCCATATTTCAGTGCAATAAACCAAACACAAACTCAAGGTTTTCATAAACTGTCTAACAGGGTGAATGCATCGTGGCCTTTGGAAAACACGAAGGCCAACGTGCAATTCTCTAAGCTGCTCTCAGGGGCGAGATTCTATAGCACCCAAGAAACTTTCTACCTCAAGAACTCAAACTCCTGCGTTCAGACTGATGTACTTCTGGGCCAAAGTATAACTCTCTCAAGGACACATGAGTCCCAAATCCTTGTTATAAATGACAAATACGGTATAATTCCTTCTGCTCTAAGAAGTGAGTTCTGTACAGAAATTATAGCAGCCCTAAAAGGAAAGGTCTCACTTCCTCTTCTCATGCCTCAGGCCTTTGTACTTCTCTCTTAGACAAAAACACTGAAAGTGTTTATAGACCTAAAATTGACATCACTCATTTTCCTCACTTTTAGCTCTCAAAACCTACAGGGACTCCAGTAGCTGTCGCCCAAATGGATGTCGAGCCCAGGGTGTTTCCAAATCTGGGTCAGACTTCGGACCAAGGCAAAGATCTGTAGCTACTGTAGCCAGCGACCAAACCTGCACAGATCAAAGAGAAATACCCACACTCAGACTGGTGAGCACAGGACCGCGAACCACGAAAGAACCCCACCTCCTCCTCCACACACAGCCTAAAGCCTTGCTACTCTGGGGGCGGCCAAAGCTGGGAGCTTACTGAAATGCAGAGTCTGACACCCCACTCCAGACCTACTGAAGCAGAATTTGCATTTTAGCAAGATTCTCGGGGGACTTGTGTGCACATTTGAGAAACACCAGCCTTAAAAGCTTTTATGAAGCAGATGACAGAGGAATGACACCATGCAACAACTTCCCTGCATGGTCTATTTAACCACTGACTCATGTGACTTTTTCTGCTGCTTCATTAGTGAACTGGCAGGGAGAAAAAAATGCATTCGGTATCACACTTAAGATTGTCCTTTGCCCAAATAATGAAAAACCTTCCATTACAAAAGTTTCAGTATACTCTCTGAAGTTACAGAAAAATAGGCCAAGAAAAAATAGACTCGGCTTTCTTTTGGTTGACATCAAATCTGAGGAATATCCCTAAACTTGAAACCTCACAGGGCTTGGAGTCCTCAAGCAGAAACTAATGTCCATGACGTGTCTATTAGATCCAAGATTTAGCACACACTAAATATAAATACATCACACCATCAACAGAGTCCCCTCCCCTCTATACCTTTAAAAATGGAATACTGGGGACTTCCCTGGTGGTCCAGTGGTTAAGACTCTGCGTTCCTAATGCAGGGGGCCCAGGTTCGATCCCTGGTCAGGAAACTAGATCCCACATGTGTGCCACAACTAAGAGCCCACACGCTGCAACTAAGCAGCCCGCATGCTGCTACTAAAAGATCCCACACGCCGCAACTAAGACCCGGCACAGCCAAATAAATAAATATATATATATATTTTTAATGGAATATTATTTTTGGGAAATCTTTCTTACTAGCAATACATCACTGTATGCCCACCAACTGGAAAACACTACTAGACTCTGAGAAAAACCTGAAAGGAAGAAGATACAGACTTTGAATCAAGGAGTTTAAAATAGAAGAAAAAAAAGAATAAGCAAATAAAAATGCTGAAAAACAGGTATAGAAACACATCAGATATGTTAAAAAAATCAATTAAATCGTGTGGCTCCAGTATACTTAAATAACCCCCACAAGTATTGGTTCAAAAGAAAAATATTCATTTCTATGATCAATGGACCACCTGGATGGTTGCTGGAAGAAGTTCATAGGTTTCTGGGATAGGAAAGGATGTTTACTACCCTGGCTGACAACTTGGGCCCATTATTTCCTCACTTGTAATACACGTTTCCTAAGTGCCTTCAACAGAAATAGTTGACAGGTTTATTCCTATAACTCTTAGGCAAAACAGTACACACATCATCTTCAATATGTGCAAAAAGAACAACAAAAAATTCTCCAAGCATTTGCACTGATGTCATTTCCAGTCTGTTAAGGAAGACCACACCACAATGATGACTGCAATTGCAAGAACAGCAGCAATAATTTGCCACATACTGGGTATTTACATCTACCAGATACAGGTATGGAAACTGTATGCATATTACCTTATTTAGTTCTCATAAGGACCTTAGAAGTATTGTTCCTATTTTATAGTTGAGGAAACTGAAGTTCAGAATGATTAGGTAGCTGCCTAGGATCACACAACATGAAAGGGACAGAGCCCAGATGCAAACCCAGGTATGTCTGAACCCCAGGGAAGGGTCTTTCCACTTCACTCGGACTAGCCTGAACTTCCAAATCAACCCTGCCATAAAAGCCCTAAAAACTTAAAAGAAAAAAAAAAAAACACTTTAGGAAGTAATTTTTCCTCAGATAATGTTTTTTCAGCACGTGAACCAATCTTCTCATCAACCCTATGAGGCAATTATTCTCTTGGGTCTCATCTGACCAATATACAGAGGCTGAGAGAGTCGGAAATACTTAGCCCAGTGTTACACCATTACGGAGCAGAGTCAGGCTGACGCCTCCTGTTAGAAATTCCCCACTATTTCCACGACTCTGTTTTGCCTTCTTAGTGTTTGCAGAATTTTAGGTGGCTGGGTCCTTAGAGAAACAGATTAAATCCATGACTCTAAGTTTCACTTAAAAGGGTTTGCAGCAGAGACTTGACGGTGTTTACTAGGAGACAAAAGGAAATCTTAGGGATTTTTCAATCAGATAAAAATCAAGGGGAGGCCTTAGCTCTGGGTCATTTGGAGGGTTACAAGGAAAAAACTGAGCAGATAGGACGCAGCTCATAGTTTCCATTGCTCAATCTAATCCTCATACTAAAGAATAAAAGATGCAATAGAGACAGAACATAGATTAGTGGTTGGCGAGGGCTGGATGGGGGAAGAGGGGCTTGAGCAGTGACAAAGGGTGTGGGGTGCCTTTACAGGGTAAAGGAAATGTTCCAAAATTGTTTATGGTGATGATTGCAAAATGCTGTGAATATACTAAAAGCCACTGAATGGTACATCTTAAATGTGTAAATTGCATGGTCTATGGACTATAATCTCAATAAAACAGTTAAAAAAAAAAAACCACCAGGAATTCCCTGGTGGTCCAGTGGTTGGGAATCCACGCTTTCACTGTGGAGGGCCCAGGTTCGATCCCTAGTCAGGGAACTAAGATCCCGCAAGTCGCGTGGCACAGCCAAACAAACAAAAATAAATAAATAACTAAAAAACAAAAAACCTCACCAATATAGGAGTTACTTGCTTAAGCACTGATGTGTTTCTGCAAAGATGAAGGAAATTTTAATTCTTGTAATATTACACCTTGTTTTAAAACTGAATGTGTCTCTATCTTAAGGAATGCCTTGGTAAACCTTTTATGAAATGAAGCATTTTTAAAAGTAAAAAACAAACAAAACAGAACTGAGGGTGTAAATGGCAAAGATAAAGACGTCCAAATTTACGTACTAACAATCACCCTGCCCTAGACTAGAAAAGGGATGTTATAAAAACACTTAGTAAATGCTTTAGGACCTCCTCAACTAAGCACTAATAAGAAAAACATCTAAGCGATTTAAAAAGCTGCTCTAGCCCTACAGTTTGGCAAAGAAAATGGGAAAGAAATTACAAAATAGGAGGTACACCTTGAAATGTCACTAAACCACAACAATAAAGTGAAAGGAACCTGCTCCAAGAGAAAAATCCAGATCTCCAACAAAAGGAATGGAAAATACCTGGACGAGATCCTTCCTTCCAACAAGCAAGGCAGAAGTGGCATTCTTCTGACATGTTTCTTGAATATCATTCACATTCAATCTGAAATTTAAGAAGAATTAAAAAGTTTCTTTCCAGTTGACTTCTAAATCAATTACTCCTGGTTTAACAAATAAAGTAAAAACTGCCTCTTTGGTTGTCACTCAAAATGTTTTATTCGTATTGGCCTTAATTGGCCCTTTCTACGTAACATGGAGAAAAAGCTTACCTACAGCTGATGTTACACTGTGAGTTCAGGCCTGGGGAAGGTGAAATTGCTTACCTCTTCGAAGTCAGGAAAGGAGGCCAGATTCAAAGAACAATTTGCCAGCTAGCTTTTCTGGGGAGTTCCCCAGGCTTAAGGGTTGAATAAAAATTGATTTAGATATGTATAATGCTGACTGCAGTTTCTAACAAGGACTAATGTGTTGTACATAAACAACAAAATAAATATTTTTTATTATGTGTTCAAGTTCAGGAAGAAGGGGAACCACAGGTCAGCAGCTTCTGTGTGCCTGTCACCCACCTCCCAGCTCCCTTCAACCAAAGTAGCTCTGCTTTTAAACTGTTTTACATATTAAGTACAGGAGGCAGAATCCTGAGACTGTGCCCGAGATTGCTGGCCCCTGCTGTACAGGCCTTGTATAAACCCTCCCTTTAAACGGGGTCAAGACCAGTCAATACTGATGACATATCACTCCTGTAATTGTCAAAAGGGAGATTCTCCTGGGTGGGCCTGACCTAATCAGATGAGACCTTAGAAAGACAGTGAAGCATCAGTGAGACACTTCTGCTGGTCTTGGAGAAGATGAAATTCCCTGAGTTCTCCGGCTGCAAGGAACTGAATTCTGCTAACAACCTGAATGAGTTTGGAAGAGGACCCTGAGCATTGGTTAAGACCACCATGCGGCCGACTTCATAATTTCAGCCTGGGGAGACCAGAGCAAGGACCCAGGTAAGCCATGCCCAGACTCCTGACCCAGAGAAACTTTGAGATAATAAATGTGTGTTGTTTAAACGCTAGGTCTGTGGTAATTTGCTATGCAGCAGAAGAAAGCTAATGCACTGGGCCTCTTCTAAAAAGGATTCCGGTATCTCAAAAACTAAAATAAACAGGGAGTTCCCCAGTGGCCTAGTGATTAGGATTCCAGGCTTTCAACTGCCTGGGTTCAATCCCTCGTCAGGGAACTGAGATCCTGCAAGGCACGGCCAAAAAATAAAATAAACAACTTTGATATTCATATCTAAGTGGGAAGCACGGCATAGTTGAAATTCTGAACTTACATGTATAGTTCTCCCAATGACTTGTGAACAGGAAGAAGGCAGGCAATATCCTGAATGATCACTTTCCCAGCAGCCTTGATTGGTCGATTCCCAGAGTCCGATCCCTCACGCTTACTTTTCCATCTCCTTGATTTCTGGGGGAAATGACAAGATATAACTAATGGGGACTTCGATGAATGGAAACCTACATTTGCAGAGCACACCATAGTTGGGTCATTGGTAATTTGCAGAGACCTTGCATTACATCATGCCCACAATTATATCAATCAGCATCTGTAGAAAATAAAAGGATGACAAAGGGCATTGAGCTCATGGCCCAGAATCCTAAGAGGAAAATAAGCACCTACTGCAGTGCTATATACATTCTGCAGGTGCTCAAAAACACCTGGAAGCCAGAATTTAAAAAAGAAAGAACAGCAAGTAAATAAGTTAGTAAAGACCACAAAAATGTGGGAGAAGAGCAACTTTTAAGGTTGGGTTCAGCCCTAGGTTCAAATTCTTGCTTGAAACTAATTAAAGTTTTTTTTTTCTTTCCTTTTCAGACAATTTAAATTGGATTTGTTGAAATTTAATTCAGACACAGCAGTGTGGGATCTGCAAACTTTCATCTATGGGAGGCAGACACAGAAACTGAGCAGCTCAAGAAAAGTTACCCTGTCTTCCCTAGCAGATTTGAATTATTTCTAAAAGTGATCATTTAGAATGTCAAAAATACCTGAGCAGAGGGACCTGGGTAATGGATGTGGAAGATCATAAGCAATTATCCTATTTCCCCAGAGCCTTCCCTACAAATGGCTACAGAGGAGCCTGTATGTGGGAAATGAGAGATGTCCTGGAAAATGAGAATTATGAGGGTGCAGCCCCATCTGGTATCTTCAAAATGACGACCAGCCAAGGGAGCAATATTCTATTTTATTTTATTGCCAGAAGTTAGAAAGGGGGTCGCCAAAGTGATTCATCTCAGGAGGGAAGTGACATATTTATTAACAAAGGAGGCAAAAGGAACCAGTGAAAGGGCCCTGTAATGTGGAGTCAGAAAACCAAGTCTTACTGGTCTTATTAACACATGCCCTGTCTCATTGCGATCCCAGGCACGTTCCTTTTTTGCGGTGAATTCAGGCTTGTGTCACTCTCTCTTTGCTCACTGGTAACTCTGGGCTCCTGATAAGCTCTGTGGTTCCAATCTCACAAGGTTAATCAGGGGACAATGAAAAGGTGAGACTGCAAAGTGTCAACTGAAAAAGTGCAATTTAAAAATCTGTAATTATTATAAATGTCCATAAACTCTCGGGCATGTAGAGTATATTATCATTTAGATGGTTCATAGATAAATTCGTTTTCCACCAGTGATTTTGATACAATCACTCTTCCATAAATCAGTCATGGTCTATATCCAGGCATTTCTGACCGTTCACGTCCCATCTAACGCCCAAAGTTGTCCAACACACGTAACTTCCCATAGGATTAGTAAGCGGCATGGAACCTGCTAAACCCAGGACACCCGGACTCAGTGCATGGCAGGTAAATGTAGATGTTTAGCTAAAGTATTTGAATTGTTCAACATCGTTTGTAAATACATATGCTATCAATTTGGAATCTTAACCTATTTGGTCTTAGAAGCAGTTCAGTTACTATGTATCCATACACAAGTCATTATTCTGCAACACAAGAGGAAACTGCATCTATTCTTGGGGGCTAGTAGCCCTTCAATTCTCTGCTGGCCTTGGTTATTTTCTAAAGAAGAACTGTGATGTGGGTGCAAGTAAGGGGTGACTGTGCTAACGAGAAAAACGGCCTGTCAGGATGGGCTGGAGCCAGGCAGCGTTTACTGACATTAGACTGTGCTGTCACACGTGCCCTGAGCACTAGGACCGGTTTTACAGAGAGTAACTCAGCATACACCGACCCTGCAGTGATGGGACGGCACAACATGGTTAACTAGAACACGGAGGGCATCAGTCCATAAACTCACTTCACTGTGACTTTTATCCAGACTTCTGGAAGTTTAAGAATCCCGGGAAATGACATACCCACAAGGCCCCACATAATTCGTCATCTCCAATGACATTTAGGGTACTGGATTTTTTTTTTAAAGGCAGAAAGAAAAGATCTACATTCAAAAGATTCCATCTGGAATCAAATAGGATCCATCTAATTGGGGCTTCCAGGTTTGTTGAAAGGCTTCTAAAACAGTTCCAGGCACTGACTCTGGCTCCGCATTACAAAGAGAAAATAAGAAGCCCTTCAACAATTGAGCAATTCACGACAGATCCGTTTAACTGAACAGTGGAAACCAATAGACACCTCGTGAGGGATGGGAACAGCCACACTGGAAACATCCACAGTTGCCTGACTTTTTAAGCAAACCCAATGAAAGCATAATATTAAGGCCCATGTGCCCAAAGTGGTTCATTTGCAAATAGACTAGTTCACATCAGAATGTTTTTCCTAGCAGACTTGAAATATTTCTAAAAAGGATCATTTTCAGAATGTCAAAAATACTTGAGCAGAGGGACCTGGGTAATGGATGTAGAAGAAGAACACGAGCAATTATCCTATTTCCCCAGAGCCTTCTCTACAATGGCCAGAGAGGAGCCTGTATTTGGGAAATGAGAGACGCCCTGGACTTCACCAATGAGGATGTGAGCTTACTCAAGGCCACACTCCTAAGAGCTCAGCTTTGAACACAGGTTCTCAGGCTGCTAAGCCCATACTTGCTAACCTGCTTTTAAGAGTATGATTTTAAATTAAAAAGGGGGGAAAATTAAGTCCTAAGTTACCTGTTAATATGTAAATAGTTTGATCCATATAAAAACAGATCCATTTCTGCATATACAGAGATCACCTGATTCCAGTGAGGGCTGTCCAACACACCACTGTCTACAATTACTCACTTCTAAAGTCACTTCTCTGCCAAGCACTGCTGAGCCAGAGCAGCGTGCAGACGCAAGCAGCTCCTGTGGCTACAGGGCTTAACACGCCAGGCTCAGGCCAAGGTGCTGTGTTTCAGGCCAGGCTCACGAGCCTGAACCTCGCGCCGTTTAACTTCCTTTTTGGATTTGTTAGGATTCGACACATTCAGAGAAAAGAAAACTCAGGGTCCAAAGAGACGTCTCAGGGCTCTTCTCCCATTTGCAGTCTTGGGTGACAGAGATTGGCAGAAACGGGCCTGTGTGAGTCATCAATAAGTCCTGGATGAAAATGTGAAGATAGTGGTCTGGGCAGCTTTCTGCAACTACCCTTCACAGAATTACAGAAGTCACTGTCTGTATTTCCTGGGACTTCCTTGTCAGCTTCTGGAGACACCAGGCTTCCAGGTGCTTCTCTGTTTGCTCTGTGCTGATGCACAGGTGGTGCTTTACGGACCTCGATAAGCTGCCTTAGAGCCTACAATAGGAGGAGATTCCCTAACACAGGATCACCCTCATGATAGCTGCCACCAAGAATCGAAGTGTGAAAGCAATTAAGGGACAGCTGTTTTTGTTCATTTAATCCAGCAAGGAATAACTATAAAACATTATAAAAAATCTTTAAGGGGGGGGTCACAAAATATTTTTTCTTCAAACTTGGAGGTTGATGGCTTTTAAACATGAACTATCTCCCCTTCGGGCTATGGAGGTCACTCAGTAAACCTGTCTCATGGCAAATTATTCTGGGGATTCAAATCCAACAAGGCTGCCTGAACAAAGATGTGGTAGATCTCAAATCAGGTGTCAGGGCCTAGGACCCAGGTGCTCCCTAAGAAGCACGGAGTGTTTCCTCTAGTGTTCTGGCAACAAAAATGGTTCATACCTCATCCACACCTTCCCAAGATTTCTTTGCCTTAGTATCTTGCTGGAGATTTTAGAATAACCTCTCTAGTCTGAGTACCTGTCAGGTGACGACAACCATGACACACCGGGATGAGGTGTGGCTGACCTTTCCAGGTGAGAAAAGGGCACAGGGGCCCCAAAGCCCCCTAAAACCTCCTGCATTGCTCCAGTCCCACTCTGACGGGCTTAAATGTGTATACATTTCTGTGCAGTAAAATCGGTACCTCTGGGAGGTGAAGGACTCTGCACTTCTCTTAGGTCATCTCAATGCCCCATCGATAGAAAACACCCCTTCCCCACAGATTCCATGAGCAGGGATCGAGGGAGGAGAGACAAAGCAAGACAGACAAGTTATCACACAATGAGACTGGGATGCTCCTCTGAACAGACCAAGAAGGTGTTCATGGAATTACGGGAAACAGGACAGGGAGGATCGGGGTAGGGAGGGAGGGGCGGTGGGAGCGGGGAGGCACTGGTGCAGAGAGCACTGAATGACAACCAATAGCCAGCTTGCGACTGAACCACCAGTGTTACTGCTACAATCGGAGGCAACATCGATGGCAATAAATGGGTTAAATGTAAAAACAGCCCAAGAATAAGCCACCAACTGCTTCGCAGCAACCCCGTCGACAATGCATAATCATCAGCAGAGTGGGCAGTGAGTCAAAATGAGTTCCTCTTTAAATAGCAGCAGGAGCAGGGACTTCTGGAAAAATCCGTGGAAACGCAGCAGTTGGGTTGGTAGGACAGGCTTTCTGAGGAAAGATGGCCATGGAGGCAGCTCCACCCCCAGGTTGTTGGGCAGCAGTGGAACTTGCTAATCAAGGTTCCTGATTTCAACTGGTTTTTATATGAAAAGGTTATAGGACTATGCCCCTAATTTTTTTTTTTTTTTTTACACCAAATGAAACGTACACAAAAGCCTCAAAGCTGCCTTGCACAGCCTGAGGTCACCATGGCACGACTGAAACACAAAGGGGGTGGGAGAGGAAGACAGAAGAGGAGAGAGTAAGCAAGAGAAAAGGAAGAGAAGATGTCCATTGCAGAGGTTTTATTGTCAATGCAAAATACTGATGGCAAGGAAAAAATTTGTTCCAGGAAATTCCCAAAGGATTAAAATCTAGCTTCGGTGTCATGCCAATGAAGCAGGTGGGCACCTCCCTCTGTGAACTCGAGCAAGACGATAAAAACGGAGACAAAATGGTAGAAGCCTCTTATATCTTCCTCTGCTGCCCCGCCATGCCAAAGGTAGGCTTTTGAAAGCTCTGTGAAATTATACAAATACTCCAAGTGAAATCAGGTGAGCTAAAGGCTTATCACTGGGGTTCTTTCCAAGAAATCCAGCATTCAGCTTCATTTTCAAAGAAGTCCATTCACAATCCTTAACGATATCAGTATTCACCCATTTGAAACTGATAGAACCAGGAGGCAGTCCTTGGTGCCTGACTCCCAAGAGTGAGAAATTGATTATGCTGGTCCTGAAAACCAGCCAGCCTGTCATTTCAGGTTCCTCAAAGCCAGGCAGGTGGCATTTTATTCTTGGGCCTTTGGGCAGAGACAGGATTAGTTAAGGAGAGCATTTGCACAGCGCACAGTACCGGGAAGTCGTTAATTGCTTGTATGGACCAACGTCGCCGGGCAGAGCGAGGAGACATCTGTGCGTGAAAACGTTACACCCACGAGGAGGGAAGAAAAACACCAAGAAAATTAAAAGGGAAAAAATATAGAATAAAATGAAAGCTTCCCATACATCTGATGGATTCAAAGGTACCATAATATACTGCAAAATTGGGATGGGAATGACTGAAAAATCTGAAACTCAGCACAGCAGTATTTAGATTCCCTCACCCCCCTCCCAACCCATCACACTCCATACACAGCTTCAATGCCGTTGTCCTTTAGTCGGAAACACATTTCAAGGTATCAGGAGGCTGACATCCACACAGCTCTAACAGAGGAACTACGACGGAGATTTGTGGTTCTCTTACAAGAATTAAGATCGTAAGAAACAGGTGGAGGGACTTCCCTGGCGGTCCAGAGGTTAAGACTCCACGCTTCCAATGCAGGGGATGCGCGTTCCATCCCTGGTCGGGAACTAGGATCCCACATGCTGCGCTAAGACCCACACAGGCCAGCGCAGCCAAAAAAAAAGGAAACAGGTGGAGAACTCTGCTTCCCCTTCAAAAGCATACGTATGTGCGAGAAGCTTCTCATTCCTAAAAAGGAAGAAGTTCCTCAAGAGATTCAACACCGAATTGTTTTTGGTGTGTGGCTGGGGGGGGTGGGGCACGCCAGGGAAACTGAAGTCTTGACCTTGGGACTGCAGGACCATCCTCAGAGTGGTGCCATGAGGAAGTGAGAGCCTGAGAGAACTGAAGGGTGATGCTCCCCAGGGCTCTTGCTAACCACGGGAGCATCAGTGTGAAACTGGGAGCATACAACACTGTTTCGCAAAATCAGAAATTACTCTATTAACTTCAAGGCCTCCTCAGTTATTTACATTAAAGCTATTTTAGTGATGTCAACTGAAGTGAATGTGGGAAGCTGCAAAAATTTTTAAATGTTTACAGGGCAATGCCTGATGTTTATCTTAAGTCCTGGGCCTTCTGATTTACCCTAAGAATAAACAATATTTCATCAGCTATTAACAGATGGTCCAGTTACCAAATGAATGTTAGCATCTCTCTGTGCTTTCTAACTTCTTATATGAAATTTAATGGTTTTATTAATTTATTTTTACATCTCTCACATTTAAAAAAATTTTAAGAGCAAACACTGGAATTCCATCTGGAGAACCTCTGGGTGATATAACAAGATGACCTAAGTAGGGCAGGGTAAAAACACAAAAACAAGAAAAATGAGTATTAGTCCCCAGTGGCTCTAGGAAGATATTTCTGCAATCTCCAAAATACTCTATAATTCTTTCATTGTTATACTTTAATGCAGTTATATTCTTTTCCTTTCTTCTTACTCATTTAAAGCTCTCAGGGGTAGAGATCTGAACAAGAATAAAAGTATGCAGGAGAAAAAAAAAAAGTATGCAGGAGATAAAATTTGGGCTGAAAATGAAGACTTAAGCACAGAGAAATTTAGTACACTGGAATCGTTTCCAGGACAAAAGTAATAAAAGTGATATTATTTGACATTTGAAACTAGACACCCAGGAATCAGAAAATACTTCTCGAGGGATAAAACTGTTATCGTGTCCTCTGTGAGGAAAATAAGATGGCCATATTTCATTCCTGTAATTCCTTCCCCATGCCGTATGTAAATGGGATGGACGTGAACAAGCTTCAAGGAGAGTTTACAAGTTTATTTTAGATTCATCACAAAATAACTGACTGACCAGTTATTGATAACTGATTTTAACTTCTTACTAGGCTGAACCATGTGAAACTTTTTCTTAAGGTCAAAAATGCTCAAATATCAGCAGTTTCATATGATTTAACCTAATAATTACTATGTGTCATACATTAAAATGTGCCTCCCTCTCCCAGGGCTTCTAGGGTTCTTGGAATAGTCTATGTCTTGGAACAGTCTATTTCCTGTGATTGCTAATTGACTGAATTATAGACCTATGATTTGTGAACTTTTCTGCACATAGGCTATACATCAATACAAAAGTTTCATATGAAATTATAATAAAACTACCTCCCCCCCACCTTATTCGCTCACTGTCTGAAATACAATTCAGAGACCACTTACTATGTCATTCTAGGGGACTACAATGGCCTGTTTTCTGGGGAGAAGCAGCACACTGGGAATCACCCCAAAGTGAAATATCACAATCCTTCCTCCACGCCCCAGCATATCCTGTCTGATAAGAGCTAATTATCTATGTGCCTTTGTTCCCTCTTCATGATTACAGTGTGTTTGTCGTAAAAGAGAGTCCAGACCATCAAAAATATAAATGTAGGCCTTACAAAGGCTTCTGCATTAGGAGAGGCTCCTTCTTGGAACTGGAGTTATTTTGATGAAACAAGACCTTTACACACTATCACAGGGTCAAAAGTGCAAGTCCCAGCTATGCTGCCCAATCTGAACCCAAGCACGAGAAGCACGGGGCATGATGCAAAGGGGAATTCAGAACTGCCTCTTTGACTAACAGGTCTCCTCAACCTGGCCCTGGTGCTAAAGAAAATTCCCACATTTATTCAACCTTGAGTTTGTTTAGCTACTACATCAATAATAAAATGCCTTAGTTCCAACCAGTTTATCAAAGCTTCTCACCAGTTACTCGCTAGCTTGCAGAAAAAGAAAAAAAAAAAATTTTTTTTTGAATGTAAAGGACTTGGGAAGATAAAAGTGTTCTAAGAAGTTCTGTGACAGGTGCAGGACAGGGCGGGGTGGGGGGAGGCAGCGGTGGGGTGGAGAACTCCGTCAGAGATGCAAAGAAAGGGACTATGGAGCTGGCCAGAAAGGCAACCAAAAAATCATTTTCCCTATTTGACTGAAGGTTTTGCCCAAGACTGGTCATGCCTCAAGCATCAGTTCCTGCCACTCATTTGTCACATACAACCCTAAGACCTGACAAAGTCAGCGACAGCCAACATCATGCAAACCAGGAAGGTTAGACACTACACTGTAATCAAAGTGAAGACACCTCCAACACCTGCTGGAAATTGGGGTTTTATTTTAAATAACTCAATTTTTAACAAAAAAACAAATTTTAATTATAGTCAATCCATCATTTCTCAATTAGTGGGAGAGAGCAACAAAGAATTCCTAAGGACTGAGTTTGTGAGTAGTTCAGTGGTAACCAGTTAATACATCATGTCAGTTAAAAGACAGTTTAAGCCAGACTCAACCTGATAACACAGAAAGTTCTCAGAATCATTCCCACGCTCTGACGATATTCTCTACACTGTTGTCACCAAAGGCTTCTGACAGCTTAATAGCTACTGTAGGGACGATGAGTTCCTTAAGAACCCAGGAACAGAAGGACAGTTTCAGGTGATTTTTGTATAAACCGGTCCATTCAAATGGGTACTTCGGTGCAGACTTTGTGAAAGTATAAAACCTCTTAGAGGTCAACTTGAAAACTTCCCACAACTATGAAGTTCCAAATATATCAGGATCCCAAGCCTTCTGAAGCATCCCTTAATTTGGTGACAAATATCAGAATACCCAGGAAGACCTGAAGCTACGTGATTCTATCTCAGAGGATGGGAATCGACTTCATGTATAGGGATCACAGGACAGGGTTAAAGGGAGGGAAGAGTACGGATTATAACAACCAACCACCCCTCCCCCTCCTATATAATTTACAGTAGTTAAAAACCAACCGAAAGGAACAAAGCAACGGTCTTTCTCTAACACACTAAGTATGAAAGGGAAAGACCCCAGGGGGATCACTAATTTAGCTGCTGTGCGTGGCAGGCAGGGAGGCCAAGGACAAGAATCTGGGGAAGGGATAAGAATCAAAGGCCGTGGATCAGCCGCTTACCCGCTCCTTGTAGTAGAAGGAGCTGATGGAGACCTGCTCCTTCTCACTGCGCGTGGGGCTCCCGCTGTACAAACGGAGGTTCCCAGGGGCCTCTGTGCGGATCTTCATGGGCGCAATCAAGCCAGTATGATAGGCAGATAAAGCTGACAGAGACCTGTGGTTGAAAAGGCACGATTAACTTGGATCTTTCCATAGTTCTAAGTGATGCCATTCTTAGCGCTTGATGAAATCAGGAGAAAAAGATGGATGAAATGGGGAAAAAATGGAAACTCCAAAAAGGAATCAAAGAGCACTTTTAGAACTGAAAAATGCTTTATCTGCAGAAGCGGAGAATGTTTCTATGACTATATACATAGAAAATTCAAAGGAGTCTATAAATTACTTAAACTAATAAGTGAATTTAGATACAAGGTCAATCTACAATAATCTACTGTATTTCTATATATTAAAAACAAACATTTGGAAAATAATAAAATTGCATTTACAATAGCATCAAAACACATGTAATACCGGGCTTCCCTGGTGGCACAGTGGTTGAGAGTCCGCCTGCTGATACAGGGGACACGGGTTCGTGCCCCGGTCTGGGAAGATCCCACATGCCGCGGAGCGGCTGGGCCCATGAGCCATGGCAGCTGAGCCTGCGCGTCCGGAGCCTGTGCTCCGCAACGGGAGAGGCCACAATCGTGAGAGGCCCGCGTACCACACACACACACACACACAAAAAAAAAAAAAAACACATGCAATACCTAGGAACACATTTTTAAAAAAAAGTGCATGGAAAATACAAAATATTTCTGAGAGAAATTAAAGACTCAAAACAATAGAGAAATACACCATGTTAATAGACTAGAAGATTCCAGATAGTTAAGGTGTCAATTTTCTCCAAGTTGATCTATAGAATCAACACAACTCCAATCAAAATATGAGCAGGCTTTTTTCTGTAGGAACCAGTAAGCTGATTTCTATTTTTACAGAAATGCAAAAGATCTATAGAGTAGCCAACACAATCCTGAATGAGAATAATAAAGTTAGAGGACTTAACATTACCAGATTTGAAGACTTACTATATAAACCTACATTAACAGTGTACTGTTGGCATAAGGAGAGACCAATAAACCAAAGAAAAAAATAGAGTCCAGAAACAGATCCAAAACATACGGTCAATTGATTTTCAACAAAAGTATCAATGCAAATTCAACAAAAGCAAAATCTTTTCCATAAATAGTGCTATATATATAACAACTATATATCTCTACATAAGGAATTTACATCTATAAATTTTTAAGAGAAAACACAGAATATTTTCATGACCTTGGGATAGGCAGAGATTATTTTTAGACAGGACACAGAAGCACTAACCCTAACACTTAAAAAGGATAAACTGAACTGCATCAAAATTAAAAACTGCTGAAAATTGAAAGTCTTTAAAGAGGGACAAAGATAAGCCATAGATTAGGAGAAAATCAATACATACACCCAGCAAAGAATTTGCAATAAGAATTGATAAAGAACTACCACAAATAGATAATAAGAAACACAGTCTAAAAAAAACTGGACAAAATACTAGAACAGGCAAATCACCAAAGAAGATATCCAAGTGGTCAATTAGCACACAAAAGCTGTTCACCATCATTAGTCACCACCATGGAAGCACAAATTAAAGCACAATGAGATAATACTACACACCCACCACAATGGCTAAAGCTGAAAAGACTAAAAACACCAAGTTTTGGAGAGGATGTGGAGCAGCCAGAACTCTGAAACGTTGCTGGAAGAGTGTAACACGGCATAACCACGGGGACAGACTTTTTGGCAATTCTAATAAAATTAAACATGCACGTATCCTATGACCCAGGGATTCTACTCCTTGGGTAGAGAAATTAATACACATGTCCATAAAAAGACTTGTATGAAATTTAAAAAAAAAGACTTGTATGTGTAGGTCTACATATAATAAAATAAAAACTGGAAATAATCCAAATGTCCATCAACAGGAGTATGAATAAGCAAATTATATTATTTTCATACCATGGAACTACTGATCCATGCAACCACGTGGATCAATTTCAAAAACGTTAAGTTGAGCAAAACATGCCAGACATAAAATAGGACATGCTGGATGATTCTATTTAGATGAAGTTCAAGCACAGGCAAACTAAACTTCAATGATGGAAGCAGAAGAATCATTTCCTCTGGGTAAAGGGACCAGGGAACTTTTGGGAGTGAGGACAAGGCTCTGTATCCTGATCTGGGTGCTGGTCATCAAGGTACAGACTTCACATTTGTGTACCCTAAATTATACCTCAATACAATACTGTTATTAAGGAAAATGTTCTAATAGGAACACTTTCCCACTGACCCAAAGTCCAGACACAGATATCTGTTGTTTCCTTTTAAGAGTAGGTGATTGGGGGCTTCCCTGGTGGCGCAGTGGTTAAGAATCTGCCTGCCAATGCAGGGGACACGGGTTCGAGCCCTGCTCCGGGAAGATCCCACATGCCGCGGAGCAACTAAGCCCGTGCGCCACAACTACTGAGCCTGCGCTCTAGAGCCCACAAGCCACAACTACTGAGCCCATGTGCCACAACTACTGAGCCCGTGTGCCACAACTACTGAGCCCGTGTGCCACAACTACTGAAGCCTGCGCACCTAGAGCCCGTGCTCTACAACAAGAGAAGCCACCACAGTGAGAAGCCCACGCAGCGCAATGAAGAGTAGCCCCCGCTCGCCGCAACTAGAGAAAGCCTGCATGCAGTAACAAGACCCAACGCAGCCAAAAACATAAAATTAAAAAAAAAAAAAAAAAAAAAAGAGTAGGTGATTGTTTTCTAATCCAACCTTTCAAATAAGGAATCTAGTGTAATGTAGGGTGTTCTCTGGCATTTAACTCCCACTTCTTGTAGGGTCAAGTTCTCATCTGCTTGGGTTACTGCAGAAACTGGCAAACTCCCAGGACAGCCGTAGCACCTGTTCATGAACTTGGTGCAATGTCTTTTCTTTCTTGTTAGCTTAGCTATTCATTATTAAGTATGCTAATTATATCATATACAGTATAACCAGGTGTTTGTAGCAGGAGGGTTTCCAAGTTATCCTGGTCATCACACTGCAGAACCAGAAGTCTACAGCATAATATTTAAGTTTAAAAAACCACTAATATGGGGAAGGTTGTAAAGGTGTGGGGACAGGGGTATATGTACTCTGCACTCAATTTTGCTATGAACCCAAAATTGCTCTAAAAGATAAAGTGTATTAATTAAGAAAAAAATTTATAATATGATCCAGTCATTCAGTTCCTAGGTATATATCCAAGAAAAATGAAAAAATACATATCCACACAAAATTGGCACAGAATGTTCATAGCAGCATTATTCATAATGGCCAAAAAGTGGAAACAGTCCCAATGTCCAATGACTGATGTATGAATAAATAAAACATGGTATATACATGTAATGGAATATTATTTGGCAATAAGAAGAAATGAAGTACTGATACATGCTACAACATGTATGATCCTTGAAAATATACTAAGTGAAAGACGTCAGTTACAAAAGAACACACATATAATTCCATTTATATGAACTGTCCAGAACAGGCAAATTTATAGACAGAAAGTAGATCAGTGTTTGCCCAGGGCTGGAGGAATGGGGGACTTAGGGACTGGGGTGACCCTTAAGGGATTCAAAGTTTCTTTCTGGGATAATGAAAAGGTTCTAGAATTGACTCTAGTGATGGCTGCACATACACTACATGTGTGTGGTAATGTTAGAAGTGGCCTATTAGTGTTACGAGACTATAGATTATCTCTTGCTATTATTCTAGTTTTATTTAATATTCAGATAATACTTTAGCGATAGGGGAAGAGCACATTAAAAAAGAATTTGCCTTGTTTTGACAACAGTTTTTATCAAGCAACTCCTAGTAGTAACTTTACAGTAGAAATCTCAGCTTGGGTGAAATTCAATGAACCATGATCTTTTGGGAGTTAATCTTATAATGAGTGATAACTAACACAAACTGTCCAAAGACAAATTCCCAGATGTCTGCCTATTTCTGGCCCATGAATGTAGCGTACACCTGCATCTCCCAGACTCACCTCGGAGTAGGCTCAGTCGGAGACACCGCTCGGTGCATCGTCATGGGCCTTGTGAAATACACCAGGTACCCTGTCAAAGGAGACATCACACGTGCACATCAAGGTCAATGAGCTGGTCACGGGAAATCCTAAGAAAGCACTGGTCCATCTTTTGTCTACCTCAATATACCTGAAGGATAAGACATAGTATCCTAAGCTACAGAGGCTCACCAACGGCAGCCGTACTTAATAAAAACAAAGATAAGAATCTCCAGGATTCAGGAGAGATGGGATATATGTGGTTTGGAAAAAGTCTTCACAGGTACTTTATATTTCCTATGTGTATTTTCAATGGGTTGAGTCAAGACTCAAATTCACACTCATCAGAATGAAACAAGTTAAGTCTGTAAATCTGGTGAACATTCTTAGGGTATGTCCCCAGATGCCAATTCGGCTTCAGATAACACTATGACAGAAATCTTTTGAGTTCTCAGGAAATAAAAACAAAGAAACATTTTCTGATGGAAATTTTTATACAGACATTCTTAGCTTCTCTCTCTCGAAATCTAGAATCAGAGAACCTAAAGAGACCAACCTGCCCCGCAGAATCTGGCCCCCGAGGTCCTGGGAAAGGGAATGTTGGCATCCTGGTAGGACCCGTAGGCGGTGGTCACCCGGGCAAACGTCGGTAGGGGTGGCGTGACAGAGTTCGGGAGCGCGAAGGGATTGCTGGAAGCGCTGTCTTCTTGGTTCTGAAATTTTAAAAGCAAGAGACTAAAACCCACAATCTGTCTTCAAGCCAAATTACAAAACAGGACACATTATTCCAAGATCAGGGAGCCCAGGATTTTAGGGAGGAGGAAAGGAAACGAAACCCCAAAGCATAGCTTGGTAACAAGGATCCCACCACAAAAGACTCAAGGCAGGAGACGAGCTGGCGCAGGCAGGGCTCCAAACAGCTCTGGTTGCGTTTCACTTTTTGCAGGGACGTGTCTTTCAGGATCTAGAAAAGGCACAAAACGCAGTCAAGAAGAGCAACATTCTTTCTCCTGACTCTTTTTTATTGTGTGAAGCATCGGAAGCAGCAACGATGCTGGGGCACCGGAGCATGGCTGTGTCTGAGGCTGCCAACACAACACACCACCTTCCCCCTCCCCGAGGGGCTCAGGGAAAAGATTCATTTGTGAATCCTCTTCCAGATGCCCTTTCCTTTGCCATGGCAGGCACATGCACTGGCTCTCAGAGAGCACGATTAGAACCACCATTCTTCCTTTATAGTGAGTTCTACTCCTTTGCTCTCCCCCGACCCCACCCTCCTCCATGAGAAATCTCAGCATCACTTAGAGTAATATCCTCCAGTCTGGACTGAAAACTGTTCCATGTGATACATACATGCCAGGGGGAACAGATTTCACTTTAGTGAAAATTAAAATGTACCTTTTTGGGGGGGGTCCTTTAAAAATATAAAGCCTAATATACCTGGACAAAACTATAATTCAAAAAGATACATGCACCCCTATGTTCATAGCGCACTATTCACAATAGCCAAAACATGGAAACAACCTAAATGTCCACTGACAAATAAATTGATAAAGAAGATGTGGTACATACATACAATGGAACACTACTCAGCCATAAAAAAAGAACAAAATAATGCCATTTGCAGCAACATGGATGCAACTAGAAATTATCATACTAATTGAAGTAAGTCAGAAAGAGAAAGACAAATACCATATGATATCACTTATATGTGGAATCTAAAATATGGCACAAATGAACCTATCTACAAAACAGAAACAGACTCACAGACATAGAGAACAGACTTGGGGTTGCCAAGGGTGAGGGGGAAGGGAGACAGATGGCCTGGGAACTTAGGGTTGGTAAATGTAAACTATTTCATTTAGAATGGATAAACAACAAGGTCCTACTGTATAGCACAGGGAACTATATCCAATCTCCTGGGATAAACCATAATGGAAAAGAATATTAAAAAAAAGAATGTATATATGTGTATAACTGAGTCACTTTGCTGTACAGCAGAGATTGGGGCACAACATTGTAAGTCAACTATACTTTAATAACATGTATATATTTTATATACATATATATATGCAGCTTAACATTTTAAAGCACAGGCCATCGGTATAACCTGACATACACATACTGAAGGTAGGCATGTAAATTGGACCTGGGCTGTCTAACGTGAAAGTCATTACCGGACTACAAAGCACATGAAGTGTGGCTAGTCTGGATTGCGATGTGCTGTAAGCATAAAATTCACACCAAAAGTTGAAGACTTAGTACCAAAAAGAAAAAAAAAAGAATGTAAGCTATCGCAATAATTTTTATACTGCTTACATATTGATATGATAATACTTTGGATATACTGGATTAAATTAAAATATTATTGAAATTAATTTACCTTTTTTTATTAGTATGGCTACTAGAAAATTGAAAATTACATGTAGTCTGCATCATATTTCTATTGGACAGCACTGAATTAGACCTTTAAAACACTTGCTTATCCTATCATTTTTATACCAATAGAAAAATCTATCTTTTTTGTATGTCCAAACAAGGCAACAAAATGTTCAGACTCCAAGGACAAAACGTCAAGTACCACAAAATCTGAGTTATTAGCATTTCACAGACCCTCACAAAGCTTGAACAATTTCTTGGTTACCTATCATACCCCAAGAAGATAGAACAATCAAGTGTACATAACACAAACTAGGCAAAAAATGAATAGCATTCAGGTCAACTTGGTGCTGTCAGGATATTTCTGCTATTTCACATGTGATGCTGCTCAGACCGAAAAAGACGTATCTCAGCTCATGGGGCTTTTTTATGAGGATTCCACCTGATTAGCTCTGCGTGAACTGACAAATCAAGTTTCTGAACCTGTAAAGGTAAAGACGAGATGCCACGCTGTACCCCTCCATTCAGGCACCGCTGTCCTATCACACCTCACCTGTCCAGCCAGGCAGCCTCACTCTAAGTAACAACATCTCCTTTTACGGAACAGATTTTTTTAATGACCTTACATACTTTTTTTCTGATTAGAAAGTATCTTTTAGCTTCAGAATACATTTTGCCTACAGTTTCCAAATAAATGAGATTGTATTGTATTAACCTGGGATTAACACATAGCTTTAATGAGATCTGTGAGCAGATTATATGCAATTACATAATTGCCTATGATTTATATGCAATATTTCTGAAGTTATACGCAATATCTGTGCAAATTTTTCTGTGGAAGGGTGTGTGGTTTTCATTAGACTTTAGAAGGGGGCGGTCCATGACCCAAAGAGATTAAGAATCAGCGCTCAATGTTTTCTACACAAAAAGAATACAGCCGTTAACCCTGCTAGGTGGAAGGACACATGATGTCCAAATCTTATCGACTCGTTTTTTCACTCAACTTCACTGCTTGACTCAGACACTGAAGCAAATGAGCAGTGCTCTCCACTTCTGACATCAAGGAGAACTTATGAACACAGATGCCCACCTTGAGCAGCTTCGCTTTCATAGTGGATGTGATGGTGGTGGGGTTAATGAACTGGAAGGAAGGGGCCGCGTGGTTCGGGTACTGCGCAGGGAACTTCACCAGCATCTTGACGCGGTGGTTGCTGCAGTGCACAGACACTGTGCAGCTCCTGTCTGCTGCGTCCATCTGCAGGGGACAAATCAATAGCTGCTTTGGAGAGGAACTGCAAAGGGTCTTCAGATGCAAACAGGTTTAAATAAGGTAACTGAATGCTCTAGGTTCCTGGTAACGGAGTGAGAGAGAGTCTCCAAAGATGAATTTGGAAGATGTGGACAACTCATTTTCAAAACGGATTTTTAATTTTAGCACCGATTTAATAAATTCAAAGTGTTTTTGCTTAAAAAAGCTTCATCCCAAAGCTGTGAGATAGGCTGAAACTTGTTATATTTATTTTGAGATGGGAAAATAAAGCAGGAAGATGTTAAAAACCTGACTCAAGTTAAAAGTACTCCGCGGACCTAGGAATAAACCTACCTAAGGAGAAAAAAGACCTGTATGCAGAAAACTAAGACACTGATGAAAGAAATTAAAGATGATACAAACAGATGGAGAGATATACCATGTTCTTGGACTGGAAGAATCAACATTGTGAAAATGACTATACTGCCCAGAGCCATCTACAGATTCAAAGCAATCCCTATCAAACTACCAATGGCATTTTTCACAGAACTAGAACAAAAAATTGCACAATTTGTATGGAAACACAAAAGACCCCGAATAGCCAAAGCAATCTTGAGAAAGAAAAACGGAGCTGGAGGAATCAGGCTCCCTGACTTCAGGCTATACTACAAAGCTACAGTAATCAAGACAGTATGGTACTGGCACAAAAACAGAAATATAGATCAATGGAACAGGATAGAAAGCCCAGAGATAAACCCACACACACATGGTCACCTTATCTTTGATAAAGGAGGCAAGAATATACAGTGGAGAAAAGACAGCCTCTTCAATAAATGGTGCTGGGAAAACTGGACAGATACATGTAAAAGAATGAAATTAGAACACTCCCTAACACCATACTCAAAAATAAACTCAAAATGGATTAAAGATCTAAATACAAGGCCAGACACTATAAAACTCTTAGAGGAAAACATAGGCAGAACACTCTATGACATAAATCACAGCAAGATCTTTTTTGACCCACCTCCTAGAGAAATGGAAATAAAAACAAAAGTAAACAAATGGGACCTAATGAAACTTAAAAGCTTTTGCACAGCAAAGGAAACCAATAACAGGACTAAAAGACAAACCTCAGAATGGGAGAAAATATTTGCAAACGAAGCAACTGACAAAGGATTAATCTCTGAAATACACACGCAACTCATGCAGCTCAATATCAAAAAAACAAACAACCCAATCCAAAAATGGGCAGAAGACCTAAATAGACATTTCTCCGAAGAAGATATACAGACTGTCAAGAAACATGTGAAAGGATGCTCAACATCACTAATCATTAGAGAAATGCAAATCAAAACTATAATGAGGTATCACCTCACACCGGTCAGAATGGCCATCATCAAAAAATCTACAAACAATAAATGCTGGCGAGGGTGTGGAGAAAAGGGAACCCTCTTACACTGTTGGTGGGAATGTTAAATTGATACAGCCACTATGGAGAACAGTATGGAGGTTCCTTAAAAAACTAAAAATAGAACTACCATATGACCCAGCAATCTCACTACTGGGCATGTACCTTAAGAAAACCATAATTCAAAAAGTGACATGTACCACAATGTTCACTGCAGCACTATTTACAATAGCCAGGACATGGAAACAACCTAAGCGTCCATCAACAGATGAATGGATAAAGAAGATGTGGAACATATATACAATGGAATATTACTGAGCCATAAAAAGAAACGAAACTGAGTTATTTGTAGTGAGGTGGATGGACCTAGAGTCTGTCATACAGAGTGAAGTAAGTCAGAAAGAGAAATGTATGCTAACATGTGTTAGCTACTGTATGCTAACATATATATAGAATTTTTTAAAAAATGGTTATGAATAACCTAGGGGCAGGACAGGAATAAAGACACAGACGTAGAGAATGGACTTGAGGACACGGGGAGGGGGAAGGGTAAGCTGGGACTAAGTGAGAGAGTGGCAATGAAATATATACACTACCAAATGTAAAATAGCTAGCTAGTGGGAAGCAGCCACATGGCACAGGGAGATCAGCTCAGTGCTTTGTGACCACCTAGAGGGGTGGGATGGGGGGGTGGGAGGGAGACGCAAGAGGGAGGGGATATGGGGATATATGTATACGTATAGCTGATTCACTTTGTTATATAGCAGCAACTAACACAACAATGTAAAGCAGTTATACTCCAATAAAGATGTCAAAACAAAAAAAAAGTACTCCTGGGAAAATCCTTCTCTCTAAAGGAGATGGGGGCTGCTAGGGGCTGGCGAGAGAGGAAATGGGAAGAGGCTGCTAGGGGATGTAAGGTTTCTCTGGGGATGATGAAAATGCTCTGGAAGTAGCACTGGTGATGGCTGCATGGCTTTGTGAATGTACTAAGAACCACTAAATTGTGCACTTTATTTTTTTTTTAAGATTTTTTTTTGATGTGGACCATTTTTAAAGTCTTTATTGAATTTGTTACATTATTGCTTCTGTTTTATGTTTTGGTTTTTTGGCCTCAAGGCATGTGGGATCTTAGCTCCCCAACCAAGGATCGAACCCATACCCCCTGCATTGGAAGGCGAAGTCTCAACCACTGGACCACCAGGGAAGTCCCTGTAAACTTTAAAAGGGTGAATTTTGTGGTATGTGAATTATAGCTCAGTAATTTTTATTTTTTTTTATTATTTTTTTTTATTTGGCCATGCCACACAGCATATGGGATCTTACTTCTCCAACCAGGGATCGAACCCACGCCCCCTGCAGTGGAAGTGCAGAGTCTTAACCACTGGATCACCAGGGAAGTCCCTCTCAGTAATTTTTAAAAAGCAGTCCTGGGAAAGGAATCAAGATCTCCTTCTTAGACTAGATCACTAGATATCCAAACTGTTCTCAACTGGGACAAAGGGAATATAAACTGAGTTGATATAGATAACCAATTAATCAAGGAATCCTTTATCTCTTTTGATTTCTTGTGCTGCCAACTAGAGATGGCAGCTGGAGGATGGCAAAAAGAGCCACACATATGGGAAATCTGGAGACTCGGATTCAAATAGCTGTTGACCTTGGACAAGTTATTTCATTTCGTAGTGTCTCTGTTTCCTGATCTGTAGCGTGGGGATAAAACCACTTATTGCAGAGCTGTTTTAAAGGCCAAATGATACAATTATGTAAGTGCACAGATCCAGGCCTACTGTTAACTGAATCTGGGCAAGAGAAAAATTAATCAAGTTTTAAAACTCCTTCACAGAAAGACTCAATTCCCTGAAGCACAGAATTTCAATACCTGCCCAAAAGGAAAAGAGTAAATCTCTCTGTGTGTTAAATGAACAAAGAGGCTTGGTCACCTTCTTAACATGCATCTAAATCTCTGAGGAAATGACCAGCTTACAAGGCAAGATCGTACAGCAAAGTACTAAGAGCCTTGGAGAGTCAGGAGGCTGGCTTCCAAACTCAGCCCTGCCATTAACTTTGCCAGTAACTCCCACCAAAACACTAAACTTTCCAGGAGCTGAGCATCTTCACATAGAGTAAAATGAGGTGTTAGAGCATCTAAGGAGATTTTTAAGACATTTGAGCATCAGTTTATCCCTTGGTTCATCTTATGAGAAAATAATAGGGTAAGGGAAAATAATCTGCGTTTGTAAAATATCTATGTCCTTAGATAACATAGAAAACAAAAAAGCAAGCACAGAACACTTCCCTGTTAGAGCAGCAAAGCTATATTGCTAGCCTAAATCATGGCTGAAATAGTCCCCTCACCCACCAACCGCCAACCGCAAGCGAGAGACAGTTCGCTAAGCCCGAGCACCTCCACGTTCACATTGCGGATCTGCACGTTGATCAGGGAGAACTCCTGCTGCAGAGTCTGAGGCAGGCCCAGCTGCTCTGATTTCTTCTCTTCCAGGAGACTGCTTGGGGGGTCTTCCTTTAAGACTAGCAGGAGAGAGAGGGTAACTTGTTGGAAAAGATTTCTGAAATGGATTCAGAGAGCAGTTCTGGGGTATTTGCCACAACTCGGAGATGCACAGAGGGGCACCGCACCTAAAACAGTGTGACCAATTACCTTCTTCCTCCCCGTGGCTGGAGTTGTGCTGGTGATCTGTATCCTGAGTGTGAAGGGTCTTCTCTGGTTCCGGCAGAAGAGCAATGCTCTCAATGAACTCATCAACACCATCTAAGATGTCATTTGCACAAAGCTGCAACAGAGGGGAGGAGATAGATCTAGGTCTAGAGAAGTCAGTGGAAAGGACTGTCGTGTTTGATTGAGTTCTGACTTAAAAATGGGAATCACAAAGGAGAGAGATGTCAGCCCCAAACAGATACAATCAAAATGAGTTTTGCCCATCACCAATTCTCCCTGGTTAAATACACAGGGTAACAGACTCTATTAGTCTACCCTGGAAAATGTTTTATCCTGTTCATAGGTTATGCAAATCTCAGAAAACCTTTTAAACTCCAGCCTTGATGGAGTTATTCAGCCAACACAAGAGCAAAAATATCATAACCTCAAAGCATTTGGAGCAAATGGTATTTTTTGGAGAAAACAGATTTAAAAGGCAAGAAGGTGATGGTATTTGACCAAAATTGCTCATGAATGACTTGGTACTAAGCAGTGTAGCAAATCTGACCCAGCATTTTCTATCCACTCTGTACAGAGTGCTGTATGGGATGCAATACAAGTGAGACAGCGATCCCACCTTCAAGGAATTTAGCCACCAGAGGAGAAGACAGAACCCCGTGATGGGGCAGAGCAAAGCAAGGGCCACGAAAGCAGTTCACACAGGGACCACTGTGCTTCATATAAGATCAGATACAATTTATGGGGCAAAAACTGGAAAGGGCTTCACTTGACAGGTGTTGTTGATGAACGTGGAGAACTCTGAACACTGCCTAGTGCCAGCACAGATTTTCTAGCCCATTTATAAGAGAAAGAAATGAAGCCCCCCAGCCACTTGCTCAGTATGCTAACCCACACTACCTTAGATCAGGACAAGAGGAAACAAAGACATTCAGAGGCTTTGAAGCCTTCAAGCGCTGAATACTGAAGTGGGCTCTTGAATACCTCAAAGCCTCAGTGTAGCATACACAAGCCACTCGGCCAACCGGCAAGTACGTATTAAATGTCCATTACGTATCCTCTAACTTCTTCAACTACCAAATCTTCTATCTTAAGTTTCTGGTGTATCCAGTTAACATTCCTCCACAGCATCATTGAATACATACCCTCTGCATCTGGGAATCCACCCGCCACATTCTCAGGGTCTGATCCCGTGACCACGTAACCAGTTGGTAGTCCTTGGACCCTAGAAATCACCAGGTAAAAATCATGGAGGTTTTTCTGGATTCAACATCAAGTTTCTTACAGGTTGCGATGGGGTGAGATTCATTCATCCATTCATCCATTTAACAAATATTTATGGAACATCTCCTATATGCCAGGTACTGTTCTAGGCACTAGGGCTATAAAGTGAATACAAGAATCTCTGTCTTGGGCTTCCCTGGTGGCACAGTGGTTGAGAGTCCGCCTGCCGATGCAGGGGACACGGGTTCATGCCCCGGTCCGGGAAGATCCCACATGCCGCTGAGGGGCTGGGCCCGTGAGCCATGGCCGCTGAGCCTACACGTCCAGAGCCTATGCTCTGCAACGGGAGAGGCCACAACAGTGAGAGGCCCACGTACCGCAAAAAAAAAAAAAAAAGAATCTCTGTATTTACAGATCTCACATTCCAATGGTGGAAACATACAATAACATGTCCGGTAGTGACAATGTTATGAAAAAAATAACATGGGATAAGAGGATAGAGACCGACAGGGGAACTATTTTTAGACAGGACTTTCCTGAGGAAGTCACCTTTGAGCAGAACCTTATTTTTATTTATTTATTTATTTATTTTTCCGGTACGCGGGCCGCTCACTGTTGTGGCCTCTCCCGTTGCGGAGCACAGGCTCCGGACGCGCAGGCTCAGCGGCCATGGCTCACGGGCCCAGCCACTCCGCGGCATGTGGGATCTTCCCGGGCCGGGGCACAAACCTGTGTCCCCTGCATCGGCAGGAGGACTCTCAACCACTGCGCCACCAGGGAAGCCCTTATTTCTTTTTTAATAAATTTATTTATCTTTGGCTGCGCTGGGTCTTCGTGGCTACGCACAGTCTTCTAATTGTGGTGGCTTCTCTTGTTTTGGAGCACGAGCTCTAGGCATGCGGGCTTCAGTAGTTGTGGCACACGGGCTCAGTAGTTGTGGCTCGCGGGCTGTAGAGTGCAGGCTCAGTAGTTGTGGTGCACGGGCTTAGCTGCTCCACAGCATGTGGGATCTTCCCGGACCAGGACTTGAACCCATGTCCCATGCACTGGCAAGCAGATTCTTAACCACTGCGCCACCAGGGAAGTCCTGAGCAGAAACTTAAATGAAGTGAAATAATAGCTCACAAATTAGCAAGTGAAGAGTGATGCTGGGATTTAACGTCTCACTGAACTTTCACCTCCACAAATGTTCTTCCTTTTACGTGTTCCAGAGGAGCTGGGGATGAATAGGTTGCTTGTAAAATGAATTGTTTTAAATGCATCGTGACATCTTACTGTTTAAAATAATTTTTTGGTAAGGAAATGCATCTCTTTGTAAAAGGAATAATCAATCTTTAATGTTCTTAACTGACTGAATTGTATTTTCACACGATAGGTCTGGTCAAAGGGAAATTATCCTATCAATAAAAAGGTCCAAGGTGCTTTCTGAAAGAGCTTTATGAAAGATCAGAACATTTCAGGGTAATTCTGCGGTATCTAGAATCTTCTTTATGGCCATCTTTAGAGAGCAAAGAATCTAGAAATAATTTCATCCATTCCCTCATATTATGGATGGGGAAACTGAGGCAACAAAGAACAGAGTGAGTGAGGGCCAAAGTTCCTTCTCTGTGTCACTGCCTTCAACCAGGCCTTCATTCCTCCATGTTTTAATACATCCCTGTGTACAACTATCAAGACAGCAACTATTCTGAGCTACCACCTGTCATGAGAACCACCATCTAGCCCATGTTCATAACAACTATTTTCTTTTCTTTTTTCTTTTTTGGCATCGCTGCATGGTTTGCAGGATCTTAGTTTCCCAACCAGGGATTGAACCCGGGCCCTCGGCAGTGAAAGCACAGAGTCCTAACCACTGGACCACCAAGGAAGTCCCAGCAACAATTTTCTGACTCCACATCCAGCCTCTTTTCATGTCCCTGACTTTGAAGAAAAGTTATGCCTAATTCCTTTCTAAACCCAAATCCTCTACTTGGGTCTTCGGCCCTATTCCCTATTTTCAAAGGGCCTTTGCTTTCACACCTACTCCCTTTCTTGCCTCTTCTCCTTGCCTTCAAACAGAGAGGGCAGCAGCCTCCTCCAAGGAATTTAGTCTACTCCTTGCCTCTGAAGGCAAACTCATTCACAAAACCAGTTCGTGCTGCCTCTGTTTCCACTGTCTTACAATCAGGCTTCCCTCCTCAATCAGCTTTTGGAACTGGTCTCTTAATGATCGTATGGCTTCCTATTTATACCTATTTATACAATTAAGTGCTTCTCTCTTACTTTGCATGGAGATCCTTCAGCAAAACCCAAAACCAATGACCTCTGATTCCTTCATGAAGCATCCTTTTCCTTGGACCACAACATCCTGATTCTCTTCCTACCTCTGAGAGCTCCTTCACCACAGTGAAAAACCAACATCAAAGCCTGAGGTGGTCCAGTAAAAACTGACTAAGAAGACATGGCAGTAAAAAGAAAATGGAACACCATTAGGTTGAGAAAGAAGTAAAATATAAGAATACATGCAGGATGGGGACTTCCCTGGTGGTCCAGTGGGTGAGACTCTGGGCTCCCAATGCAGGGGGCCCAGGTTCGATCCCTAGTCGGGGAACTAGATCCCGCGTGCATGCTGCAACTAAATACTTTTTTTTTAAAGAAGGAATACATGCAGGATGACTACATTTATAAAAGGTTCAAAAACAAACAAACCTAAAGTATTTTTAGGGATGCAGAAATGGGTGGTAAACTGTAAAAATAAAAACAGAAATCACTATCGTAAATGTTAGGATAGTGTTTACCTCTAGGAAAGGGAAAGGATTGTGATCGGGAAGCTTCCGGGTTCTAGCAATGCTTTCTTTCTTGACCTTGGTGGTAGTCACACAGATTTTCACATTATAAACTCTACATGTTTTATGCAATTTTGTAGATGATATATCTCACAATAAAAAGGAATTTTAGAAAACACCTATAACTTGTACTCAAAATTTCACTACGGGCTAGACAGACCTAATTTATACAATTCACCCTGCCAGCTTACAGATGACATAGACAACTGAAAATGGGTTGCTAAAAACTTTTTATTTCAGTCCAAAACTACAGGCCAACCTCTCGCTGCCAGACCATGGGGAAACTCTATCATCTCTTTTCAATGGCAAAATGCAGGACAAAGAGTTGAAAGATGAAGTCAAGCATGGAAATTGATGGGATAGAGACCAAGCAGCCTCGTGTTTCTAGAAGCAAGTCAGATTATGGAAATGAAGATGGGAAAATTAAGAGCCTGATCAAAAGATTCCTTTCAAAAACAATCCTAGGGACTTCCCTGGTGGTCCAGTGGTTAAGAATTCACCTTTCAATGCAGGGGACGTGGGTTCAATCCCTGGTCGGGGAACTAAGATCCCACATGCCGCGGGGCAACTAAACCCGTGCGCTCTAGAGTCCCTGAGCCACAACTAGAGAGAAGCCCGTGTGCTGCAACGAAGACCCCACGTGCCACAGTGAAAGATCCTGCATGCCACAACAAACATCCTGCGTGCCGCAACTAAGATCCAATGCAGCCAAATAAATGAATAAATATTTTTAAATAAACAAATAAATAAAAATTTAAAAAAACAAAAAAAACTATCCTA
This sequence comes from Leucopleurus acutus, assembly GCF_964270905.1. Classification (NCBI taxonomy): domain Eukaryota; kingdom Metazoa; phylum Chordata; class Mammalia; order Artiodactyla; family Delphinidae; genus Leucopleurus; species Leucopleurus acutus. The sequence continues at coordinate 12,805,681 of NC_139162.1, read as the reverse complement.
GAAGAGGCTTGTGAAGGTCACAAACGAGCTGGGATAAGATGACTGCTCTAATCCCAGGTCCACCAGAGACCTCTCCTGGACTCTGGACAAGTCACACCACTCCACTGCCCAGTTTTCCTTTTGTGATATGAAAAGACCATGAAATATACTTCTGGTCTGGAAAACATTTAGAGAGTGTGGCAATAAGATCTCAAGACAAGGGAGGTTGAAATTAAGTTTGCATGGTGAGTTGGTGGAGAAAGTGAGGCTGAGGGCTTCCTAACCCCCCCTTATACTTATGATGCATGAATGAGGGCTAGCTAGATTAAGCTGCAATAACAAACAGCCCCAAATCTCAGTGGCTTAATGCAAGGCTCTCCTGCTCTCTCTACATCTTCACCTCACCCCCACCCTGGTGGGAGCAGCGCCACATGGAGTTTCTCCAGGTACCTCGGAAGAAGCAGAGAGGGTAAATAATTGCACACTGGCTGTTACCACTTCAATCCAAAAGAGACTGCATCACTTTCGTTCATGTTTCAAGATCCAAGCAGGTCACGTGGCCAAACCTATCTTCAAGGGGTTGGGAGGTGAAATACCACTGTGTGCTTGTGAAGAGAACTGGGAACACGTGGTAGGTGGTACTGACGATGACCTTGCATCTCCCTAATCAATAGAGGGGGAAGGGAGAATTCCTTGGCAATCAGTGGTTAGGACTCCACACTCTCACTGCCAAGGGCCCGGGTTTGATCCCTGATGGGGGAACTAAAATACCACAAGCCGCACGTTGCAGCCAAAACAAAACAAAACAAACAAACAAATAAACAAAAACGGGGGGGGGGGGAAGGAGCAAGTGCCAGGGATTTCTGAGTGTGCGATGACCCCTGAGTTTCTCAGCTCTAGAAATGATCCAACAGCAAGGCTACCAACCTCTCCAGATCCCTTCCACCTAGGAGAGACACTACACAGAACACAAGAGGATGGACTTGGGGGGAAGAAGCACAGCCACACACCCTATCACCCACCTACGATTAAAGGGGGAGGTTCCCTGACTCCCGCTCCTAAGCCAGCCCTGTTCCTGCATCCTCCCCTCCGATCATGGGGCCCACCCCGACGGGAGCTGTTGGTGAGCAGGGCTCAGGAGGAAATCAGTTGGCGGTCTCCCTCCCACCCACCTTCCTTCTGTTTCCTCCACTGGAATTCCAGCACCACATCATCATGGCCTACGAAGGTATGGACCGGCGTGTTCAAGTCAAAGACATTCCACAAGAGCAGGCTGTTCTCCCTCCGCAGCTGGGGAACCATCACGGTCACCAATCCATTGCTGAAAGGCTGTGGCAGAAGAGGGAAAAGCAGGCATTGTTCCAGGGAGAATCCGCTGAGTCTTGAGTTACCCACGTTGGAATTCTCGCCTAATTAAAATAAACTGGATGACAGGAGGCCCCAACCCATCTGGGGAACATTTTTCCAAATACCATCAGTTGACCATCAACATCTACTTTTCATTTGCTTTCCTTTTTTTTTTCTTTGCTGATGGAAGGGACCACAGCAAGTAAAAAATAAAGCTAAGCCAAATACTTGGAGAAGAACGTTTTTTAATGTAAAATAAGCAAATGGCTCTAGGGGTTGCACACGGGAACACCCCAGCTCCTCTCCACGAGTTCCCTCTGAGAGTTATCGAGTACATTCCCAGAATGAGCGTGCAAAGCACACTGAGGGTAACCCCAGACAGCAAACAAACCCCGCCATGCAGAAATGCACCAGAAACACACCACCCACATGAAGCAGCGCCTTCCCACTGCCCGCAAGACCACAGCTTTGCAGAGGAAAATCTTCCAATTTCAGGACTGACACTTTCCACTCATAAACACCCGATCTGCGAGGTAGCTAAGGGGCTCATTTGGTTGACAGGCAGACTCTGTTCTTTAAGGAATTAAGCCAAGGCTACCTAAGAGCACATTGATTGTCTCCTGCCCTCTTGGCAGCACTCCTGAGCTTTCCTGTTTGTTTTTTAAAGCAAACATATTAATCCAGAGAAGTATTTCAATTCACAAGAGCAAAGCCTGACTTCCTCCCAAGTGCTCCCAGATGCGAAGGCCAAGTAATACCCCAATTCTCTTCTTCACGCCATGACGCAGCAGGTGGCAGCCTAATGCATAAAGATCCCTCCATTCATCCCTGTGCTCCCTTTCAAGTTGACACTGAAGGAAATATATTAGCTCTGATCAATTATCCATCTGGCAACAAAGGTGGAAGGTCGGTAACAGCCTATCCACTATTCTTGTAGCATTTTGTGGTTTATACAGCATTTTCATACATGTTTTTTTTTCCAAAGGGAAAACATATTGTACAGGTACTAAATGCCACCGAATTGGACACTTAAAAATAAGGAATTTTATCACAATTTTTAAAAAGAGCAAGGGATATTAAACACTATTATTCATGTTTGACACAGGAGGAAACTATTACTCAAAAAACACAGGTGGCTTGCCCAAGGCCACACAAGTATTAAATGGCTTATTACAGCATTATTCACAATAGCCAAGATATAGAAACAACCTACATGTCCGTTAATGAATGAATGAATAAAGAAGATGTGGTACATATACAGTGGAATATTATTCAGCGACAAGAAACAAGGAAACCCTGCCATTTGTCACAATATGGATGGACCTTGAGGGCATTATGGTAAGTGAAATAAGTCAGACAAAGATAAATACTGTATGATATCATTATACGTGGAATCTAAAAAGCTGAACTCATAGAAACAGAGTAGAACGGTGGTTACCAGGGGTTGGGGGTGGGAGAAACAGGGAGATGCTGGTCAAAGGGTACAAACTTCTGGTTATAAGATGAATAAGCTCTGGAGATCTAATGTACAGCGTGTGATTATGGTTAATAGCACCATATGATATACTTGAGAGTTAAGAGAGTAGATCTTAAATGTTCTCATTGCAGAAAAGAGATGGTAATTATGTGACGATGGTACAAATGCTACAGTGGTAACTGTTTGGCAATATGTAAGTGTAACACATCAACATGTTGTATACCTTGAACTTATGCCATGTTATATGTCAATTATATCTCAGTAAAGCTGGAGAAAAAAATTAAATGTCATTGCCAAGCCCTAAACCAAGGTCTTCTGAATCTAAAGCCAGAGTTCTTTCCACCACGATCCACTGACCTCCAGCCTCTCAACCCTCCAGCTTACCCTCTTCCCCTCCCTTACTGACCACCTTCACACTGCCCAGCTCCCCAGCCCAGCTAGTCTAGCACTTCTAGTATAGAGCCTCACCCAACGACCCAAGGGCAAATTTTTAAATAGATAACAGCTTTTATGCCGTCATTACCACCTTTGTCCCACTTCTAAACCAAGACAGAAGGAGAAAACAGTCTCACAAAAAAATAAGAGGAAATGTCCCTGGCCCCTTCTGTCCAAAACACCTAGATAATGTTTCCGAGCAAGAGGTAGGGCATCTCACTCACAGTGTATCGGGCCTTCCAGACAGGCACCTGGCAAGGGAGAATATTGAGGTATTTCCGAGGCTGGCGGTAATCCCAGAACTGGAAGAAAGAAAGCAGTACAATTTGTGAAATAAATGCCATTAAAAAAAAAAAACAAAAAAACTCAACTATCAAAATAAGCATAGCCAGGACTTCCCTGGTGGTCCAGTGGTTAAGAATCCTCCTTCCAATGCAGGGGATGCGGGTTCAATCCCTGGTCGGAGAACTAAGATCCCACATGCCGCGGGGCAACTAAGCCCGTGTGCCACAACTAGAGAGCCCGCACACCACAACTACTGAGCCCAAGTGCCACAACTAGACAGAAGCCCGTGCACCGCAATGAAAGATCCCCCATGACTCAACAAAGATCCCGCGTGCCACAACTAAGACCCAATGCAGCCAAATAAATAAATAAATATTTAAAAAAAAAAACAGAAAAGAAATAAGCCTAGCCTTCAAATTCCATGCTTTCTGTCTTCTAACTGCATTTGAGTCAGCCCCCATGGCCATGCTCCTGTGACAGAGACACACAGGAAACGCCCCTTTCACACTCAGAAACATTATAGGAGAAACAAAGACTTCTGTGAACACATGAGGATCACTCCTTGAGGCAGATCACTGCCAGCCTGCCTATTAAACTACCTTCATAGTTGAAAGGTAGGAGTGACAACTTTTCATCCTGTATCACTTCACACCACATAGAGTAATTTAACTACTAAATTAACTACCGCTATCGCTAGTAGTTAAAAATGTACTGACTGCTGACTGCATTTCAGACAGATGCTTAGAGCTTTAAGAGTTTCATCCCATCTAATCCTTACAACAATCATACAGTGGGTGTTATGAATCTCTTTTTCAAGGGTGGAAGCTAAATTACTAAACGATGTAACTTGTCAAGGCCACATAGCAAAAAGGTGACTGTGCGACTATTTGGGGCCCAACCACTCACGTCCACTCTTCCACCCACTCCAACACGGAAGGTGCAGGGAACACACAGGTGAGCCAGACAAAAACTGAGCCTTAGAGACGTTTATGCTTTTAACAGAAAAACAAACACACTTAGAGCTCAAGCATTTGCCATGAAAGCAGGAAATGGCAGAGCACCAAAGGCAGGAGGGCCAAGACTGAAACTCTGAACTATCAGGTATTAAGGAACTCTTGTCAAAAACAGGTGACAGGGGCTTCCCTGGTGGCGCAGTGGTTGAGAGTCCGCCTGCCGATGCATGGGACGCGGGTTCGTGCCCCGGTCCGGGAAGATCCCACATGCCGCGGAGCAGCTGGGCCCGTGAGCCATGGCCGCTGAGCCTGCGCATCCGGAGCCTGTGCTCCGCAATGGGAGAGGCCACAACAGTGAGAGGCCCGTGTACCAGAAAAAAAAAAAAAAAAAAGCTCTTATTCTCAAGGCCATCATTGATGGGGTCTTATGAAATGATTACATTATAGTTGAATGGAGGACTTCAGTCTATTTCAATGTGATAAAGTTGGTTATTATAATAAGTTAACCAGAGCCATGCTGCCTCCTATCCATAGGTAACTTCTGCTTTCCTCTTACCATTGCCAAAGGCCTCTGCTCCAAGCTAGGGATCAAAAAGAAATTTTTCTGAAGAAATGTCGGAAGACCCTTGGTCAAGAACCAGGTTCCTGACTGCTGACATCACAGGGAACAGCCGCTGGGTACGGGTTTCTCAATATGGCTCCCCTTATACCACGAACATGTCAGAATGCACAAGGGGACTGGGTCTGGATTTCCAGGACTCAGCCTGGAAGATGGCAATTTTGTACAATAGCCTGCTTACCCCAAGATAAGGAAAAAAACAATTGGTTATCCAAACTGACATGAACGAATTTCATTACAGTTCATGTTCTATTTTTAATGGCCATAGAAGAAAAATCCTTTTCTTTCTTCTTGATCTAGCTCTAACCCTCAATACAACAGTTTTACAGTTTACAATCTACAAAGTGAAGTGAAACTCATTCAACGGTATCTTGTTCCAGCAGATCCCTTAGAATTCACAAAAGACAAATAGAATGAAAATTATTGTTATAAATGATAAGCTAATAAATTGTCAGATAAACTAAAGAAAATGATTATGTAGGAAAAAATGGCATGCATTGAGCCTTATCAACCAATTACTAAAAACAATGGCTGACTATTATAAGTGCCTCTAAATTGCTTCACTTTTTACAATTATGTTATTTGTATATGTTCAGTAAAAACTGTCTTCCTACCAGGGTATAGTGGAATAAATCAAATACCATGCCCAAAATCTCATTTAATTCATAAGCTAAGCCCACCAGTAAGGAATAAGGACTGTGTTTCACATGTGGAAACTGGTCTGTTTCTATTTTATTACCTATGGAATCCGGGCCTCAAGGGTAGTAAAGTTGTCAGTGAATATTGACAAACTTGGGGACCTCAAAGAAAGAGAAGGAGGTGAATCGGATTATTACTGGTTCCTGAAGTTGGGAAACAAGCTGATGGAGTATGGGGACAACACTTAAATCCAAAACAAACAAACAAACAAACAGAAAAACCACTGTTGGCACATAAGAATAAATTACAACCCCAGGGGATTTACAAACCTCCAGAGAGAAGTTAGATTTTAAGCCTGAGTGTACGATTCTAGCTTTGCTAACCATACCAAAAAGACGTACATGCCTGTGTAAATAAAACAAAGCATTAAATTGCTGAAGCTGAATCCTAAAGCTGCTAAGCAAATTTCTGCGATCAAATCTCTGTCCTTCCAGGCAGAGACCTGATCATATGCAGGAACTGTGGGGCATGGCTAACTCTGTGCCCTGCATCCTTTTGAACAAGGGTGCATATCACATCCCACAGTCAGAGAGGATAAACAAACAAGAAACACTGAGAGAAACCAAAAATAATAGGGTCACCGACATACATAAATCCTTGAGCATCTCCTGTAACTTAGAGAATCTCTAATAAAACAACTCCATCTCTACTTGTGAAATGCTGATGATCGAAGACGTCCTAACTTGTGCAGATGTGATAATCACGTGAGAAAATTGCTTTTTCCACCCCAGACTAATGGTAAACTTGATAACTTTAATGACCATGTGGGCTTTTCTCCTTTATTTGTTTATCTGTTGTGTTTTTATTTTGATGAGCCAGTCCTGAAATGGGACTTCCTGACAACTTCTTGGCAAGTAAACTTCTTTTCCTTTCTAGATGTTTTTGTCTCTGACTTCCTTTCACAAAGGGAAAGAAGAAAAGCCTCTGAACAAATGCCAGGAGCCATATCAGATACATGCTACTACATCACTCCCGCTGGACCACATAACCAGGTGTACTTGCCCAGCTCCCCAAAAAGCACATGCACCCCTGAAACACGTGCCATGCTAACCTACTGCAAATTTCCTTCTGAAGAAAGTGCTGACACACCCCTGATGCCTCCCAAACACGCTCCCCCAACTGCCCTGGGGATGCCGCTCACCTTGACAGAGTTGTCTTGACTGGAGGTAGCAAGAATGTGCTCGCTGTCTGGGTGCCAGTCCAGGCCGTGGATTTTGGAGAGGTGGGCTGCAAGATACTCCACTGCTGTGCTGGGCTTCTGCAACAGGATCAGCAACGAGAGTTGTCACTTCAGAAGGAACTCATAGTGTCCACCATATAACAGTCTGCTGGGTGCCAAGTGGGAATACAAAAATACTCCCAGAGGAATTCCCTGGCGGTCCAGTGGTTAGGGCTCCGCACTCCCACTGGAGAGGGGCGCAGGTTTGATCCCTGGTCGGGACACTAAGATCCTGCATGCTGCACAGCGCAGCCAAAACAACAACAAAGAACTCCCAGAGACCATCTCTACTCTTAAGAAACTCCGCTTTGTTGGTTTTTTTTTTTTGCGGTACGCGGGCCTCTCACTGTTGTGGCCTCTCCCGTTGCGGAGCACAGGCTCCGGACACGCAGGCTCAGCGGCCATGGCTCATGGGCCCAGCCGCTCCGCGGCATGTGGGATCTTCCCAGACCGGGGCACGAACCCGTGTCCCCTGAATCGGCAGGCGGACTCTCAACCACTGCACCACCAGGGAAGCCCTCCATTTGTTTTGTTGAAAACAAACGACAGAAGACTTCTCCAGCTCTCCTTCATGCATTCTCTGAATACAGGCCTGTGAGCCTAATCTACTTCCGCTCTGGCTCCAGGTACGGCCTTAATGAAGGACACAAGGTAGTGGATGCTTTTCTCCTTTGGTACCGTGGTCTGCAATTCCTGCTCCCCTTCCTCACAATCACCCACAAAGAGGGGCTGTGACATCTAAACAGACCCAACCCCAATCCTGGGGGTAAAACCACTAATCTTTTTTTTTTCTAATTGAAGTATAGTTGATGTACAGTATTATATGTTACAGGTGTACAATATAGTGATTCACAATTTTTAAAGGTTATGCTCCATTTATAGTTATTACAAAATATTGGCTTTATTTCCCGTGTTGTACAACGTAACACAACATTGTTGCTTGTTTTGTACATAATAGTTTGTCCTGCATAATCCCCTACCCCTATAGTGCCCCTCCCCCCTTCCCTCTCCCACTGGTAACCACTAGTTTGTTCTCTATATCGGAAAACCACCAAGCTTAAAATGATCAAGCCCTAAGACCTCAAAAAGAGAATGAACACACATCACAAAAGAAAACAATACATGATTAATAAGCATATATAAAACAAATTCAGAAGGAAACCTCAGAAATATATTCATACATTAAAACATTAAAAGATTGTTTTTAGCAATCAAGTTAGAAGATATTTGTAAATAATATTCAATGCAGTGAGGCTGCATTTGTCACTGGTGGTATACATATAAAATAGTATAACCTGTTCGAGAAAAAAACTGGACAATTTTTATCAACAGACTTAAAATTCTTCCTTTCTTAAGGGAATATCCTAAATTCACAAAAAGCTTTAGGTACCAAAGATGTTCATCTTGGTGTTATTTGGAACACCTAGAAACCAGAAACAATATGAATAATAAGTGGGGAATAATTAAATGTTAGAACCAATTATTGTACAGCTATCTGATACAATATGATGTAGCCATTAAAAGTTATACTTAGAGCTTATAACACAGGGGAAATGCATTTGTTGTAATGTTAAATGAAAAAAGTATGCATAACTATGCATATGATATGATAAACCATGTTTTAAAAAAAAGCATAAGAAAAGAAAACACCAAAATATTAGCATTTGTCTCTGGGGCAGGACTATGAATGATTTTTATTTTCTCTTTTATATTTTCAACAAAGAGCATGTATTACTTTCTGTAATCAGCACTGGTCTATTAGGTTAACAGTGCAATCTCCAGAACCAGCCTCCCTGAATTTAAATCCTGGCAACAAACTGTGCCTCAGTTTACTCAGCTGTAGAATGGGGTAATAATATTACCTACTTTAAAGGTTAGTTATAAAGAGAAATGAATCAATACACATAAAGTTCTTAGAACAATGCCTGTGCATAATAAACACTTAGAAATATTAGTATTGGGCTTCCCTGGTGGCGCAGTGGTTGAGAGTCCGCCTGCCGATGCATGGGACACAGGTTCGTGCCCCGGTCTGGGAAGATCCCATATGCCACGGAGCAGCTGGGTCCCTGAGCCATGGCCACTGAGCCTGCGCGTCCGGAGCCTGTGCTCCGCAACGGGAGAGGCCACAACAGTGAGAGGCCCGCGTACCGCCAAAAAAAAAAAAAAAAAAAAAAAGAAATATTAGTATTACTAGTCATTCACGAATTTGAGTGAAAATCCAACATTACCACTGATACTACACTTTTTTAAGCCTGTGATGCTTGCTGCCAATAGTCCTGCTCTGATACTAGAAAGTGCCAGAGAAGTGAAATGACAACCAACAAGCTTTACAATCCATATGAACAGAAGTCCTAAGTATTAATAGCCAAGAAAAAGTTAAAGCTCTTTAAACAAAATAAATAAAAGGCTCGTTAAGGGAAGTCAGGGTTATGAGTAGACCAATCCGAAGGCTAGAAAGAAACAGTTCAGCAGTACATTTCTACAAGATAAGGAACACAGCTACTGTTTGGAAAACAGGTCCTCACCGAGTTCATGGCTAAATACCCAATTGTTTATTGTGCCTATGGCTCTGAAAACAGTCTAAAGCAAATACACAAGTACTACAAATTAACCAAACATTTTAGTTAAACCATTTACTATATTTAAATGCTATACCAGTGCCAAATATGAATAAAACCAATTGCCAATTGAAGAAATAAAGATGGATGAAGAATGACTATTACCAGACTGGACTAAAGGGACAGAGATCAAACTACCGTATAGAAGATGCACCATCCATCCTTTCCTTATAAAATCACCTTGTCACCTAAGAGCCACCTAAAGCGAGGGCTTCGGCCGGCACACCCCTTTCCCAGCAGGTCTTGGCACCCAAACCAGCAGCCTCCCAATCTCTGCTTCACTTCCCTCTCCTCTCCAACTGTATGACTTTATTCCCTGCTGGAAGGGGAAGGGAGCAGGGCAGCCGGAAGCAAGGCTGACACTATACAGTCAGCATCCCAGTTGGGACAGTTCCTGAACAAGTTCCAGGAAAACTAACAGTAGGTCCTCCCCACGAAGGCAGGTTTCACAGAGCAGAGAGCAGAATTTACACCCCAGATCTTACAGAAGTCGACCACTCTCTGCATTCTTACCCAATCGTCTGGCAGCTAGTCATGGAAGAGGCCCTTTCCCTGCATCACTGTTCTCACTGATGCCAACATATCAAACTTCCAGACTTGCCATTACAGTAGCAGCCCAGAACCCTGCAACTCTTTCATGCCTCTCAGGTCCATGGGCTAATGCAGGGAGAACGTACCCTCTGCAGGCTCATTTGAGGCTGACGGCACAGCTAGACTTCCAAGGGAAGATTTGAGCATACCAAGTATCCTGCCTCAGTGATTTAATTCTAGATGGTATATGTCCTAGAACAATGAGTTTTCACTTTGCAATCTGGGGCAGGAATATGAAGCCTGCTGACCATTCTAGAATAGTGTCTGGTCCCCCAGGCTTGACCCCCTCAGGGACACACACACTATTATCATCTTTATTCTGAAGAAAAGGAAACTGAGGCTTGGAAAAGTTTGTGGCTCACCTGATATCATAATCAGGAGGCAGCAAAATGGGACGCTAGCTTAGGTCAGGCCAAGTTCATTTTCTTTTTTTTTTTTTGGCCGTAGCACGCAGCTTGTGGGATCTTAGTTCCCTGACCGAGGAGTGAACCTGTATCCCCTGCAGTGCAAGCTCAGAGTCCTAACTGCTGGACCGCCAGGGAATTCCCCAAGCTCATTTTCTTAACCACTGATCATAATGTCTCAGTCCCTTATCTTCCGTCAACACCAGTTTGATCGGGAAGCAAATGTCATCTGGTACTAGGATCTTAACGTGGCAATTAACCAGGCTGCACAGGGTACCCCGGTCTCTCAAAACAAGTCCTGCTATTCACAGCATCCTCTTCAGATCCTCTCAGAGGGGAAAAAGATTACTTACCCGCTTGTCCCATATCCGTACATCCCCGTCATGACTGGTGGCAAGGCAATTAGCGTTTTTTTTATTCCATTTGACCTGTGAGGCACCCGCTGCAAAGAAAAATCAGGGGAGGAAAGCTGTTGCCCTCAACGCCTTCAGTACCAGAGTGGAGCTTATCCAGGGGAGCTGGATAATGAGCTCCGGATGAGTAAGAACAGAACTCTTCAAGCTTCTAGGACTGCATCAGCTCCATCGTTAAGGAGGAAATGAAGCCAAAGAATAAATGAATTAACACATGGGAACAGGATCAGAGTCACCTAATTGAGGAAATAATCTCACTAAGGAGAAAAAAAAAAAACTTCAGGTTACCTCCAAGCAGAATCAGCAGGGAAATACAGTTTCTTACAGAGCGGCAGTTCAGCCCGGCTCTGCTGGCTGGTGACTGACACATCACACAACCTGGCCCTTCATCCTCTTGGACACCAAGCTTGCGCTCCCAATCAGAAGAGCCTCAGCTCAAAGCCTGCTCCTTCCCACACTGGTTTTTTTGGTTTCGTTTCTGGGGGAGGGAGTGTCTTGGAAAAACACAGCCTCCGGATGAGGCTCAGCTGAAGAATAAGCCCCAGTGTGGCCCAATTCTGCCCTCAGAAAATTATGTGCACCCCACCCCCACTCTCATCTCCCCATCAGCAAGCGGTTACACGTGGCCCTGCGTGGAGACAGGGAAAGGGAACACTCCTGGCACCATGTGAACTCAGTCCTCTGCCAGAACACAGAGGTAACAACAATGGGGACAAAAGAGCTACATAAGAGAGGAGGCATACTGGAAGATGCCAGAAGGGGCTGAGACGGGTGGAAAATTGGGACATAGCAGCGCTTCCAGCTGACTCAAAATAATCAGGATGATTATGTTAAACCAGAACCACATGATGACTCTCCTTCCACCTCTTCTTGTTCTTTGCTCAGACAACACATGACATTTCTGCTTTGACACCCTCTCCCTTTGGGTGGGTGTTTATTACTTGGGGACACCGCAGTGGATCCAGGACTTTGGAGAGCAACCTGACCCAAGAATCCGCAGAGTATGAGACAGAACCTAACAGGAAATAGAGTAAGGCCCAGACTTTATCCTTGCTTGGTTTTGGTGAGGGTATTTGTTTGCTTATTTGGTTTTTTGTTGTGTTTTTTTTTCCTTGAGACACAGGGCACCTTAAGTCACCTAAGAACGAATGATGGAGACCCTGAAGTTGGAGGATGGTCTCCTATTACTTAGGAGACCCAGTTTCTTTGCAAGAAATGATATCAGCTAGAGGAGAAAGTGTGTAAAAAAAAGACTGCTCCAGGGTCCCTGGTGGCGCAATGGTTAAGAATCCGCCTGCCAATGCAGGGGACACAGGTTCAAGGCCCAGTCCGGGAAGATCCCACGTGCCATGGAGCAACTGGGCCCGTGTGCCACAACTACTGAGCCTGCACTCCAGAGCCCAAGAGCCACAACTACTGAAGCCCTCACGCCTGGAGCCCGTGCTCTGCAACAAAGAAAAGCCACCGCAATGAGAAGCCTGCATACAGCAATGAAGAGTAGCCCCCGCTCACTGCAACTAGAGAAAGCCTGCGCACAGCAACAAAGACCCAACGCAGCCAAAAATAAATAAATAAATTTATAAAAAAAAAAAAATACTACTCCGTCTCCACGTGACAGTTACCAAAGAATTCAACAACACAGGAAAAAGAATTTTCTCTATGTCTTTAATGTTGTGTCTAAATGAGATGATGGATGTTCACTCAATTTACTGTGGTCATCATTTCATCATGTACGTAAGTCAAATCATTATGCTGTACGCAAACCTATACAGTGCTGTGTGTTAATTATATCTCAATAAAACCAGAAGAAAAGGAAAAAGAAAAGAAAAGTAAGTTCCAAGAAAATATGCCTTTCCCAGTAGGTGGTCCATCAGAACATGAAGCCTCCCAGAGGATTCTGGGAACCCCCTAATTCAATGTGTTTTACTAGGATTGTGACACCAGGGTCAAACGGAGACCTCCCAGACCATAAGAGCTCTCAGAAACAGATAACGCTCTGGAGCACACACGGACAAGCTCTTACTGACCCCCTACCCCAAGGTATAAACAATGTGCTCACAGAGAGATGAGGACCACAGGCTCTGGGGAGCCGCAGCACCCGGGCTGCACCTCTCAGGGAATGAGAGCTCTGCCACCACTGAGACCTCACTGAGGTGCAAAAAAGAAAGAAGTCTCCTACCTCTGTTTTTTCAGAAAGACTCCCAAAAGAAAGCAATTAGAATAATCTTTCTTTTTAGAGGTCCTCTATAAGCCATCTAACTTAGAAGCCTGCAAGTAGAAACAACAAAGTCAGGGATGGATGACTGCGGCATTCACAGACCATTAGTAGTTTCTTTCAGCTCAGTGTCCTCTGCAACCACGTCTGTGGGCCATTCTATGCCTCAGGTCATAAATGCCTACAAGTGTGTGTGCACAGGTTGTGAGGGAGGCACCAGCACAACTGTTAAGCACTCAGCACAAGCGACACAGGTGCCTGAGTTCCACATCCATGGAACAAACACTCCCAGAGCATCTCCACAGGACAGGTGCTTAGGCTGACCCTGGTCTGCAGCCCTGAACAAGGCAGACGTGGTCCCTAACCTCACAGAACAAACCAACCAACTGCTTAATACAGTCATGATGCTTAATGCCTTCAAATGATGAGGTGTTGGGGTGCAGGGGGATAAAAAGAAGAATCATGTGATCATTTTGGAGCAAACACCAAATGTGAATTCAAATGACGCAAGAAGATACAAAAAAGCAGGATTTAAGAGACAGATAATATGATCTGTTTTCACCAAGGAGGCCAAAATAGAATACTGATGGCTGGGCTTCATCATGGTGGGCAAGGTATACTGGTTCTATGCCCAAGTTTCAACTCTCAGGAAGTGGTGAGAATACTCTGTAACAGGCCCAATGCAGCATTGCAAAAATAGTCAAATTCCAACAGAGTGATGAAAACAGGTAGCTCAGAAAGTGATTTCAAAGTTTCAGTATGCCCAGTATGCCCATAAATGATACCACGGGGACACAATCAGTATAATCTAGACTGTGCAGAAACCGCAGTTTCTTCAGTAAAGAAACTGCAGGGAAGGAAAAACAAACAAACAAACCAAAAAAGGGAAGGGAGGAGAAACCTACCAACTGAAAGAGATGAGAAATATATCAACCACTTATAAATATGGACTTTATTTGGATTGATTCAAATAATTTGTAAAAAGAGAACAAAAAACAAAACTACTGAGACTACTGGGGAAATCTGAATACTGCTTAAATATTTGACGACATTAAAGAGCTACTGTTAATATTTTTAGGTATGCTAATGGTATTGTGGTTATGTTTTTTTTTAAAAGGATTCTTCTCTTATTAAAAATACTTAACTGAAATATTTGTTGATGAAATGATATGACACCTGGGATTTGCTTCAAAATAATCCCAAAGGGGATAGGGGTAGGGGTGGGTGGACTAGCGGGTGAAAGAGGAAATAAGATTGTCTTTCGACAACGTTCAAGCTGGATGACGAACACAAGGCAGTTCATCCTCTTCTAGTTTTATACACTTTTGAAAGTTTCCACAAGAAAAGTTTAAAAACAAACCAATGTGACTCCTGCCCTTGAATTTTGAAACAAGTTCCTGACCACATTCTACAGTCCTGACTCTAACTTCTGAGAGGAGCGGGAGAAGGGCCCTGTGACGTGGACCTTACAGGTCCACGCGACCGTGGACAGAGCCTGGGGCATGGGGGACGGGGGGTCAGTGGGAGCGAAGCAGTGGAAGGAAGGGAATGCAGGCCGCCGGGGGGGGGCGTCCACTCACCTACAGCAGACAGCGCAACGGTCGGCTTCCGTGTATCTCTGAAACGTAAGAGTCAGAAGTCAAAAGCCCATTCACCTGCCCCCATCCACCTGGTGCCTTTCTCCCGCTGCTCGCATTTCTTCACTTTCCTTTCAGTGGGTTCTTAGACTTCAGTGGGAATGTGAGGACCTTAAAAAGTAGCGTAAAGAGAAGCCTGTCTCCCTCCAGGGAGGTGAACTTTCTCAGCCTCTTCAGCTGAGGCTAAGTCTGAATTTCCAATTATACAGTTGTATCCACAGAGAACAAATTACACGACCTGGCGTGGCCTGGGTGACTCTGATGCGGGGGTGGAGGGAGCCAAGGGAACCCCTTCCTCGTGTCATTTCTCCTGTGGAACAACGGGACAGTCGTGGAGGCGTAATTCTGCAAGAACCAACAGCACTGCCAAGGTGGGCTGGAAAACTACTCTGGGTGTTCCCAACAGCCAAGAGGTAGAAGCAACCTAAGTGTCCACGACTGATGAACAGATAAATACACTACTGTCTCTACATACAATGGATTGTTATTAGACCTTAAAAAGGAAAGCAATACTGTCATGAGCTACAACATGGACGCACCCTGAGGATATTATACTAAGTGACGTAAGTCAGTCACGAAAGGACAAACACTGTATGATTCCACTTACATATGGTACCTAGAGTCGTCAAATTCATACAGACAGAAAGTAGAGAGGTGGCTGCCAGGGACTGAAAGGAGGGGGAAACGGGGAGTTGGTTAATGGGTACAGATTTTCAGTTCTGCACGATGAAAAAGTTCTGGAGCTTTGTTGCACAACAATGTGAACATACTTAACACTACTGAACCGCACTCTTAAAAATGATTAAGATGGTAAATTTTGCTTTGTGGCTTTTACCACGATTTTATTTTTTTTTTTTTAATTTTAAACTACTCCTGGATACAATGGGAGACTCAACCGTTCGCCACGAATGGTCAAAATGACAGAACTGGGCAGCCCCCTAGGGCTAGGAGGGCCAGACAAGGCAAATCTGCAGTCCTGGCTTACTGTTCAGAAGACCTGAGAAGGCAAGTCAGTTCAAGTGTCTTTCAGTCTTTAAATTATGAAAACAACTGTTTCATGTAAATGAGGGACGCTTGGCCCAGAGCTCCCAGGGGGCGGTTTGCTCGTTAAGAGCCCCTCTCTTCCACTTCCCCTGGATTTTCTGCTCCTTCTCCCTCCTCTGGCGCTGCCCTTAGACCTGTCACCTTGGAAGCGCTAACCTGCATGGGATGCAGGTGAAGTCAGCTGTGTGCATCCTTACTCCCTGAGGATCCCTTTCCCTGGTCTGTCTGGTCAGTCAAACCTCAATACCTGGCTTGTCCTCTGCCTACAGTTTACCTTTCAGTGTAAAGCATCACAAAGTCACCGCCATTTGGGGGCAGAGTGGCCTGGCTGGGGAGAGGGTGTCCTTTCTGGGGACTCCACAGGCCACAGGCCCTCTAGTTAACGGTTATGGGGAAAGGAATCTGCTTTACAAAGAGAAACGGGAATGGATGTTTATTAAGAACTCAGGATGCGCCAGGCCCTGGGCTGGGCGCTCCTCCACTCTTTGCTCCATGGAGAGTTGCTCTACGAGGTGGCTCTCAGCCCCCTTTCCAGAGGGTAAGTGAAGCGTCACCAAGAGCAGAGCAGCTGTCCTGGAGCACTGCTCGCTGCAGCACGTGTGTGTCTGTACCCCTCAGAATGCCCCCACCGTCACCTGCCACTTCAGGAAGCTCCAGCCTGACTTCCAAATGCCAGAACCTGTGGTTCTCTGACAACGGGATTTCCCTGGCTGCTGAAGCCCGTTTTGCAAACCTCTGTGACGGGCCTGAAGTGCCAGGGAGCTGAGGCCCCCGGGGACAGCCTTCAACCAATGACTGACAGTGACGGCGCCCCCGCTTCCTCAGCCCTCCGAGGGGAACACCTCTGAGGAGGGAGTGGTACACCAGCCCCTAGTGTTCCCAGTAAGACCAAGCTCCACCTGTTCATGGTGGTACCCAAGTAGACGATGTGCCCTCTCTGTGTGGCCTTCCCGATCCTGTCTCTCTTCCCACCCCCAACAGCAGTTCTGTCCCCTCCTAAACAACGTATCTGCAATGTCTCCTTATCTCAGGGTCTGCATCTAGGGAAAACCAAATTAAGATACCCGATCTCTAAAACAAAGGTCCCAGATCATCCGACTGCCAAGTGGTTATGCCTCTTAACGGTTCTTACTTGATATCCCAAATGTAGATGTAGGTGTCCACAGAGCTGGTGACCAGGAGATCTGGCTCAAACACTGCCCAGTCCAAGTCACTGGAAACACAAGGAATAAACAGGACAACAACGAAGAGAAAAAATTCAGAGTCCATTTCCAAAGCATTTGCAGATTTCATTTCTAGTGGCTTCAGAAAGTCACTGTTAATGGGCCCCTGAACATGGTTTAGGCTGGGAATCTCCAAAGTTCTTTGGGAAAGAAGACTTAACCAAGCTCTGAAGGAAACTTTCAGGTCCTTCCCTGGTTACCACCTGCTCCCCCAAACCAAAAGAAACAGAGCATTTCGACCTAAAACACATACACACACAAAAGCGCACATACGTGCATGTGCGCAAACTAAGACAAAACAAAGAAAAAAACCCCACTTAATTGTTGATCATTTTTTAAGTCAGACTCAACCACAGGTACCTAGAGTAAACCCAACATCTTTAAAGCACTGGCAAACTGCCGTGTTGCCTCACAGTTTTCAAGGAGGGCAAGCAGGGCCCTGGTCCTCCCCACCCACATCCTCACTCCTTGAAAGGCACTTGCTACACAAACAGTTAACACAGGCCGGGGGTTCTGGCCTTTCCCATCACCTCCCACGTCAGCTTCACCACTCCCACACTTCCTGCTGCTACTTCTCACAAGAAGTTTTCCCCACCCAGAAAAGGATGGATCCAGGAACATTCCAGAAGCCAGCTGGAAGGCCACGAGTGGGAAGCAACTGGGCATCTGGGTAACGGACTATGATGCAGGAGCTCCACGTGGTGCCCCACTGTGGCTGGACAGAGAGCAAAGGGCTGGCCCCCAAGGTCTCTGTGCTCCAGGGCACCGCCGACCATGAGCTGGGGGATTCTGTGGGCGTAAGTTCATCTCCCTCCTACAGCAAACAGCTCTAACCCTTTATTCTGGACCAGGCTGTACCTAAGTGTCTCCTGGGATCGGGGTTAACAGCTACAGGGATGCTGGCTCCTAAACACTGGCTGCTCCTCGCTGCAAAGACCATCACTTCAGGACTGCTAAGGACGCAGCAGCCACCTGGGGCCAATGCAACAGAGAGGGTCAAGCCTGGAGGAGGACGGTGTCTTTGTTTCACTTCCCGAGACACTGTGACAAAGTGAGACAGGCCAGGGAGCAGTGGAGGGCTGTGCCTACCTGATGACACGAGTGTGGCCTTGTAAGGTCGTGCTGACTTCCCCACTGCCGTCTTTCCACTTATAAAGGTCGACACGTTGGTTGCTCTGAAAAGAGACAAGGGGAAACCCATCTTGAACAGTTATGGCTGAACTAAGGCTACAGACACACTCGTGAGCACGTGAGCTATGGGTTATGGAGCCGCCCCCAACCATCAGAGGAAAATCCTCCCTGCCCTAACGGTCACACACCCATCTCCCCAGCTGCTGTCACACTCCATGTTCTCAGCTCATCCTTCCCACCATCAAATGCCCGGAGTCCACCTACCACACTTTGAAAAAACACATGCATGAGAAAGAAAACAGAATCACCACTAAAAGGGTGTCCTAGAAGGCAAAATTATAGAAGACTCCTTGAAATATGAACTTGTTTAAGGGTTAAGCAGAAAGACACAGGGAAAATGGGCCAGAAGAAACCACAATTACAATAAGGAGAAGGAAGAAAAACAAAGCTTCAATCAAACTACATTTCTCTTAAAGAAACAAGCCAGCAAATGCTCCCTAAATATCATGACTTCATGAAACACACTGAAAATGGATAAAGATCACTAATAGACTAAATACTATTAGTAGGCTCTTTAATAATTTCTGAACTGATATATATATATATATATATATATGTGTATATATATATATATATATATATATATATATATATGATGGATTTTCATTTTAGCTCAGAGACAGATAGTTGTATACAGCTCTGAGATTTTTATCCAGAAATGCCAGTTTCCAATTCTACATAGGTAAGGTTCCTGTCAAAAGGTAAGGATTCAAAATAGCTTCCAATGGGAATAGGAGTGTAAAGAAAAGCACCCCCTCATCTTTTTTATTTATTTATTTTTTTGCGGTACGCGGGCCTCTCACTGTTGCGGCCTCTCCCGTTGCGGAGCACAGGCTCCGGACACGCAGGCTCAGCGGCCATGGCTCACGGGCCCAGCCGCTCCGTGGCATGTGGGATCTTCCCGGACCGGGGCACGAACCCGTGTCCCCTGCATCGGCAGGCAGACTCTCAACCACTGTGCCACCAGGGAAGCCCCCCCCCATCTTATAATAACATTCCTAGCCATTTCCAGGGTCTGCTAGTGCCAGTTTATGTACTAGGAACCTTAAGAAACCTGCCCTCTGCTCTTTCCCATCACACTGCACACTGGGTGTCATCACCCACATCACAGGTGAGGCAACTGAGGCTCCGAAAGTTGGATGGGCGCTCAAGATAAAACAGTGAGTGTTGCAACTGGGACTTGACCTCAGATTTGCCTAACTCCAAAGCTCTTTCTCCTGAAAATGCTTGCCTTCCAACCAAGAGTAATGAAGGGAAAAAAAAAAATCAGTAAATTGAACTTCATCAAAATTAAAACTTTTATGTATCAAAAGACGTTATCAAGAAAGTAAAAAGACAATCTACAGAATTGGAGAAAATATTTGCAAATCATGTCCCTGATAAGAGTCTAGTATCAGGAATACATAAAGAACTCTTATAACTCAACAGCAAAAAGACAAACAACCCAATTCAAAAATCGGCAAAGGACTTGAATAAACATATCTCCAAAAAATGATATACAAATGGCCAGCCAGCACATGAAGGGATGTTCAACATCATTAGTCACTAGGGAAATGCAAATCAAAACCACAGTGAGATACCACTTTATACCCACTAAGATGGCTAGAATTTTTAAATTACAAAAACAAAAACAGGAAATAAATTTTGGTGAGGCTGGATTGTGCATTGCTATGCAATGCTCATGCATTGCTGATGGGACTGCAAAACGGTCTTGTGCATTGTAGAAAACAGTTTGATGGTTCCTCAAAAAGTAAAACACAGACTTCACATGGCCTTTCAATCACTCCTAGGAATATACCCAAAAGAAGTGAAAATGAGTACCCAAAAAAGTACATGTACAGGGCTTCCCTGGTGGCGCAGTGGTTAAGAATCCGCCTGCCAATTCAGGCGACACAGGTGCAAGCCCTGGCCCGGGAAGATCCCACATGCCGCGGAGCAACTAAGCCCATGAGCCACAACTACTGAGCCTGTGCTCTAGAGCTCGCGAGCCACAACTACTGAAGCCTGAGCACCTAGAGCCGTACTCCGCAACGAGAGAAGTCACTGCAATGAGAAGCCCGCACACTGCAACAAAGAGTAGCCCCCGCTCGCTGCAACTAGAGAAAGCCCGCACGCAGCAACGAAGACCCAACGCAGCCAAAATAAATTAAATAAATAAACAAATTTATTTTTTTTAAAAAAAAGTATATGTACGTACATGTTCTTATCGGCACTATTTATAACAGCCAGCCCAAATGTCCATCAGTGGATGAACAGACAAAATGTGGTGTATCCCTATGATGGAATATTATTCAGCCATAAAAAGGAGTAAAGTACTGATACATGCTCTGACGTGAATAAAGAAGCCAGACACAAAAGGTCATGTATGGTATGACCGCATTTATATGAAATATCCAGAATGGCTAAATCCAGAGATGGAACACAGACTGGAGGTGGCCAGGGGCTGGGGGTGGGGGAATTACTGCTTAATGGTAAGGGGGTTTCCTTTGGAGTGATGGAAATATTTGGGAACTAGATAAAGGTGGCAGTTACATAACACTGTGAATGTAGTAAATGATACTGAATTGTTCACTTTAAATGATTGTCTGAAAAAAATAAATAAATAAGGCTCTTTCTTGCCACTCCCAAACACATGCAGTATTAATCCACTTGGGCCTAGTACTGAAGGGTCAGCCTAAATCTGTGCTTCCCAATCAGAGGAGATTTTGCTTCCCAGGGGACACCTGACAATGCCTAGAGACATTTTTGGCTGTCACGATGGGGGTGGGGGAGGATGCTACTGGCATCTAGTGGGCGAGGGGCCAGGGATGCTGCCAATTTCCTACAAAGCACAGGACAGCCCCCACCATGAAGAATGATCTGGCCTGACCTGTCAACAGTCCCAGGGATCAGGTCCACTTTAGTCGTTGTCCCTGGTTCAAGGCAGACAGTCAGATTCTATTTTGGAAATGACGGGGAACGGCAGCTTTTTGTTCCTTCTAAAGCTGACAGCATTGCTCTTCTTTCTTTTGTGAGACGCTTTCCTCTCACAGACTGTCATTCCCGACAAGAACAGACCCAGACAGCACTGCGAATGGTCATATTCCCTGGAGGATGAGAAGGGCTCCTTCAAATACTGCCCTCCCGGCCCAGTGCAAAAGGAGCCAGAGGTTTAGGTCTCTAATTGTCCTAGGAGAACAGAACACTGATAAAGAATCAGGCAAGGGATACCAGAGATGATCTAAGCCCAGATATTTTTTCCGTTGTGAACCCCTTGGAAAACCTAATGAAACATATGCATCTTTACCCTGGAAGAATTCACATATGAACAGGATTCAATCAAAAAAGAATCCCTTCCTTTGAGTGGAAGGGTGTATGGAATCTTCTGATCCCTCTGAAAGCAATGACAGTTGCCCCCAGACCAGCTCACCAGGTCCTTCCTTAGAACCTCTTTCAGTCACTGGCTAGTTACACTCATGCAGAAAATGGGCTCTTATCACACACAGACATAGAGGTATCTACCTGTTTCCCTTTCCAAATCTGGATTCAATTCTTTGAATTACCGATGGTACACCCAATTCTTTTCATATACATTTAAATCTGTAATTGCCTCCATCTTCCTTTTAGAACCATGCAACCCCTCTTTGCCGCCTGAGAAATGACGATTATGTCCTCTTCTCTACGTAGAACACAGACCTACCAGCCTAGATCTCACATTTAAAAGACTTCTCCGGGCTTCCCTGGTGGCGCAGTGGTTAAGGATCCGCCTGCCAATGCAGGGGACATGGGTTCGAGCCCTGGTCCAGCAAGATCCCATATGCTGCGGAGCAACTAAGCCCGTGCACCACAACTACTGAGCCTGCGCTCTAGAGCTTGTAAGCCACAACTGCTGAGCCCATGCGCCACAACTACTGAAGCCCGTGCACCTAAAGCCCATGCTCCACAACAAGAGAAGTTACCACAATGAGAAGCCCGCGCACCGCAACAAAGAGTGGCTCCCACTCGCCACAACTAGAGAAAGCCCGCGTGCAGCAATGAAGACCCAACACAGCCATAAATAAATAAATAAATTTATAAAAATAAAAAAATAAAAGCCTTTTCCTGTATTCCTTGAATGAGCTCACCGAGGCTGCAAAATAGTGCGCGAAGCTGTCATGAGGATTCCACTGCACGGCTCCAATGTCCCACTTGCTCTGGCGTGAGATCTTTCGGTGACCTTCGAAGGGGGCATCTAGACTGACGATGTATAGGAATCGGCGGCTAGGAAAACAACATCAACATTATGAAAACAGAACAGCATTAGCACTAAGATAGAAAAGCACATTTGGAATGACATACGGTTCACAAGCAGTGCTCAAAAAATCCCCAGATGTACATGACGTTTATCGACTCCGAAAGGCATACAAGTGCAAGTGACAAGAGTAACTCGTGGCTGCTGGGCAAGTGGGAGCCATACTCCCTGTGAGATCTGTCTCTAAAGATGGTCCTCCCTCCCATATCCATGGAAGTCTGACCTCCTCCACCAGATTCAGCTCCAGCCCAGCCCTCTCCCAGGCTTTTCCAATCCCCCAGTTAGGATCATAGCTGCTTCCACACGACTCCCATGACACAGTCTGCATTTGGACTACAGCACAGCACTTATCTCTGTAGCAGAACTGCTAACGTAAATGTTCCTGTCCCAAACCAACTGAGTGTTCGGGGTATGGAGCGTGTCTTGAATATCTTTGTATGTCCCTCATCACTACGCACAGTGCTTTGCATGCAATAAACATATGTAAAATTAAACATCTCGCTTATCACTTAGCTAAATAATTTGAGAAGATCTCAAATCCCCGTGCAAGTTGACTACTTGGTGATGGGAACTAAATTAACACTATCAGAAGGGGAAACAATAACCAAAAAATAATAATAATGAAAATAATAAGTGCCAATAATGTTCAAGGTGCCAATCAATATAAAGGATCTGAAAATGGTGATGTCCTTTGTTCACCTATTTTCCTTCTGTTTTAAGAAAAAAATCCTTGGTGTGTGTATCAACCTCTTCAGCAGCCATCAGTGGTTCTTTGTTGGGGAGCGCTCCAAGCCCCCGGGAGTCGGCAAGGACAGGTGGGCTCGATAATGAAGAAAAAGATTAACTGTCCCCGCTCAGAACAGACAGGAAGTAGAAAGTTAAAATGGCATGTAGAACTCTAGCAGAAACCCAAGGAGGGATGGATTAAGAGAGAAAGGAAGCACAGGTAAGACACAAATTAAGAGAATTTCTGGGGCTTCTGAGAAAGTTGGTATAGTACCAAGACCTAGAAACTCTGACCTCTTCCTAAGGAATCATCTGATCCCATGGCAGGCAGGCCGGCATTTCCCATTAGAATGAAAACAGGGCAAAGGCCAAGCACTATATATATGGCGTGTTTTTCAGCAGGGGAAATCAGAGACAGTACAGGGCAAATGCAGAACAGCAGAAGGTGGGCACTTCAGGATAAACGTGCCTGATTGGACATAACGTATTTGTCTTCATCCCCCACTGAAGACCCACAAGAATAAGAGTGAAAACATAAAAGACGGAAACCCACAAAGAAAATGAGGGAGGAAACGGAAAGCCGACAGAAAAATGGTAACTGATCCAGAGGAAAAACAACCAGCACCCAAGGGCCTGCAGAGCGAGCTGGTTCACACTGTGGAATCCAGGCCCGCAGGAGCTGGAGAGGAAGAGAAACTACCTCAGAGGAGTTCACTTAAGCATACACCTTACTACACATATTTTAAAGTTCAATATAAGAAAATGAAATGGTGAACTTCAAGATCATGTTGAAAAATAACATGGACGTATGCATGTCTAAGAACACATCAGAACAAGAACACTCGCATGATTTCCAGTTATATAATCCCGTTCTCTCCTAGAATGCTACAAATGACAATATCCACATCAGTCAATACTGAGAAATCTAACGTCTGAGATACAGTTCTTCCAGGGCACCTGCAAGTATTTTATGGGTTGTTAATATGGCTACATAATGCCAAGTATATGTTATTTTTCTATTTGTTTAGATAAAACAGGTAATAATGTCAAAAACGGGAGGAGGGTCCCTCTAAGTGCCCAGCACAATGAATGAAAAAAGACACATACCAAAGCGGTCACAGTGAAAATTTCACACACACGAGAGGTAAAGATAACACTAGGGATAAAGATAGGATTTCTCCAAAGAGAAAAAATAGGTCACATACAGAGTCCAGATCAGAATGGCATAGGACCTCTTGACAATAACTGAGAAAAAGAACTCCACATACTGATTTAACCCAACAATTGTTACATGACTACACTGGAAGGAGGGGGAAGGCCAGGTATATATACATAAGGGACTCACAACTGAAGTAAAAGTGCTAAATATTCATCATCTACTGTAAGAAGTCAATTTGAATATCTGTGATGGATAAATCAAGATACAGCAGTGTATGTAGTATACCACTTGGAAAAATAGAAGCAACCCAAAATAAATAGCTAAAGAGTCTTAACTGGTTGCCTCTGGTGAGTGAGATCAGGGTGGGGAAAAAGGTGAGGTGGGGGGCTTCCCTGGTGGTGCAGTGGTTAAGAATCCACCTGCCAATGCAGGGAACACGGGTTCAATCGCTGGCCCATTAAGACCCATATGCTGTGAAGCAACTAAGCCCGTGCGCCACAACAACTGAGCCTGTGCTCTGGAACCCATGCTGTGCAACAAGTGAAGCCATGACAATGAGAAGCCTGCGCACCCCAAGGAAGAGCAGCCCCTGCTTGCCTCAACTAGGGAAAGCCCACGCACAGCAACGAAGACCCAATGCAGCCAAAAATAAATAAAATAAATAATTTTTTTAAACGGGTGAATTGCATGGTATGTGAATTATATCTCGAGAAAGCTATTTTTTAAAAAAGTGAGTTTGGCTGGGGCAGAAAAGAGACATACCAATTTTTCCTATCTATGCATTCAGGGTGACACAAGAAAATGGTATCAATAACTGTCTCTGGGGAGTGGAGTCAGAGGTAGGACGGAAACTTACTTTCCATGGTATATCCTTCTGAATTAATGTTTGCTATGGTTTTATTTAAAAGTAATTTAAAACATGATTTCAAAATAAAATAATGAATAGAAAACACTTCATTTTATAAATGGGTTCATAAACAACTAAGTTAATGAACATATAGCTAAATCTGAGAGGTAGTAATCTAGAGCAACATGAAAGGAAAGGGACTCTGACCATTAAATGTTATCATACTGGTACAATGTTAGGATGATTAGCAAATGCAGGGACCTTAATTGCCAGAATCTTAATTTTGAACCAGAAGACACTACAGAAATTATGTAGTTCAACTTCTTCATGATGAAATCGAATTGCTTCATGAGAAAACCGAAGTCCAGGAAGGCCAACTGAATAAATGTCCAAGGGCTCATAATCAATGGCCAAACTGTAACCCAGATCCTCTCAATCCTAGGAACTAGCTACCTGTTAGACCATACCACACAGCATCCTTCTGAAGAGTCCATGCACTAAACAGAAAATGGCAATTTCAAGGCCAAGCTACCAGTCACTAACATTTCAAAGGAATTTTATTGCTCACCTGTTAGGGCAGAGAAAAAAATAAACTGCAAATAATCCCCACAACTACCACTGAGGTCACAAGGACAGCAGAACTAAATAAACCCTATGACTGTAATCCTTAAATAAGAAAGTATTTTCCAATTTCCCAGAAACCTCTTGATTTGCAATTTGTTCCCAGAAATCGTGGCAGACGAACGCTGTAAGCTCACTTACCCGGAAAGCACTGCATGCTGCCCCAGACAGTCCACAGACATTGCAGTTGCCTGTGAGAGAGAACACAGATTCAGTTCTGCCAGCAAAGCCAGCTCAGGTTAGAGAAGACAGGCAGGTAGACACCTGTGGGTCTTCCTCTTCCCATGGCCCAGGCAGTCCCCGGCTGGCAGTTCTCTACAGTGGATACCTTAACCACCTTCTAATTCTCATTCAAATCTCACATTCACCTTCCACAATAGGGCAGCAGTTGTCTGTTCCCCCTGAGACCAGGGCTACACACAATCTAACCTGGGACATCTTTCTCTCTCTCTCTCTCTCTCTCTCTCTCTCACACACACACACACACACACACACACACACACACACACACACACACACATATACACACATAAACACACCATCCATGCCTTCCCAAAGGGCATGGACTCCTCCTCCAAGCCGAATGGCAATTGGTAATATTCAAACACCACCTCTGCTGAATCCACGGTCACATTCTTGTCATTGAGATGCCCAGTTCCCATTTAATCTGAGATTTCCAGCACCTTTTACTGCCTTCCATTTCCCAGGTCTCCCAGTTCCTAGGGATCACCATCTTTTCAGCATCTGAGGTCCAATTTCCCAAAGACCACACCGAACCAAACAAATCTACATTCAGGCTAGAGTGTGAGGCTAATTTTAATCATGGGAGTTACAGCCCTAAATTCTCTTATTTGGACAAGTTCAAGTCCTGCTGTATTCTCAGGGCATTATCTGAAACAGTTTGTGCCGTTGTTTGGTTATTAAATGCTCTAAGTTCTTTCCAAGAGTCTATCAAGAGAGAATGCATTTTGTACATTCTCCTACACTCACACATCACAAATGGTAAACAGAAATTCTCTTCCTCACTCTCGCTGGTCTTATTAATGGGTTTCTCACTTGTACACCCTCAAGAAACACGTCACAGGTAACATTAGGGACAAGAAGCCAGAGTGCTTTCACTGGAGGCTGAAAAGGGATTATTATGCATCCTTCATTCCACTAGAGTCATGAGCAGAGAATAGCCCAGCTGGAAAAGCAGGCAGTGAAATGAGATGCCATTTCCAGAACTCTTCTATGCAATGTATACATTAAGGGTATGAAAGAGGGCAAGATGGTACCTCCAACCAGGGACGGTACCATCTTTCTAGAGTGTGTGTGGTAGCAAGAATCCTAAGGTGGCCCCAAGATTCTGGGCCCTTGGTGTACATACACATTCTCCCCATTATTCAAACACTAATCTAGGTACTGCTACAAACGGATTTTGAGATGTAATTAAAGTCCCAAATCAGTTAACCCTAAGAAAGAGAGACCCGAAACAACCCAAATGCCCATCAGCTGATGAATGAACAAACAAAACGTGGCATATACACACAATGGCATACATGCTACAGCATGAATGAACCTTTAAAACATTATGCTAAGTGAAATGTCAGACAAAAAAGGATAAATACTGCATGATTCCACTTATATGAGGTGTCTAGACTAGGTGAATTCATAGAAACAGCAAGTACAGTAGAGGTTGCCAGGGGCTGGGGGTGTGGGGTGTTATTGTTTAATGAGTACGGAGTTTCCGTTTGAGATGACGAAAAATTTCTTGGGGGAGGGAGGAGGGGGAGATAGACCTAATCACATCAACTCTTTAAAGCTAAGTCTAGAGGTCAGAGACAGAGGAAGTCAGAGATTTGAAGGGTGAGGGATTGATTTAACATGGAGAAGACTCTTTGCTGCCGGCTGTGAAGATGGACAGACCACATGGCAGAAGCTGAGAGTGACCTCTAAGTAACAATCAGCAAAAAACCAGGGACCTCTGTCCTATAACCCTCAGGAACCGAATTCTTCCAACAACCTGAATGAGTTTGTTAGCAGATTCTTCCCTAGTCAGCTGAGCCTCCTGACGAGAACACAGCCAACGGATGCCTGGGTTTCAGCCTATGAGACTGAAGAGAGAAAGCAGTCAGGCAGAGCCTGGATCTCTGACCTACAGTACCGTGAGCTAATAAGTGGGTGGTGCTTCAAGCTGCTAAGTTTGTGGTACGGTGACAATAAAGGATGATCTGGTAATAATACCTCCCAAAAAAGTCACGTTGTCATTTTGTCTTTTTTTTTTTTTTTTTTTTTTTGGCCACGCTGCACAGCATGCAGAATCTTAGTTCCCTGACCAGGGATCGGACCCATGTCCCCTGCAGTGGAAGCATGGAGTTCCAACCACTGGACCACTAGGAACTCCCCTAAAGTCATGTCCTTTGACTCAGTAATTCCACCTCCAGAATCTATCCAAAATACAGCCAAAACTTTCATACACAGAGTTGTTGAATTCATGTTATCTATAAGTAAATTATAGATCTCCAGACAATGAAATGTTCTAGAAGCATTAAAGAATGACATAGAAAAATGCAGGAGCCTGCAATGAGAGTATCATAACTCACCATATCACCTTATCAGAGCAAGTTATTTTTTAAGAAGTAAAACAAAAAAATCCACACCTAACTGATATTTCCCTACTCCTATCCCAGAAAGAAAGAGGCCAACGTTATGCTTGCAGGAGCACATGAAGGAGGGTTTGCTAGGCTGTCCCAAAGGGGGAAATGGAGAGAGGGAAGTGCTTTAAGCAAAGGACCTAAAAATAAACTGACCAGAGTAAAAGGTCAAGCAACACCCTCCCAACAGTCTACCTTCCTCTCTCCCGTCTCCATTCAACCTAACACTGAACCTCTGAAGACAGAGTTCTAATTACATCAATCCACTGCTCTCAAACCTTTGTTGGTTTTTCTCACTCTGAATAAAATCAAGCATAGACTCCTCAGCCTTCAGGTCCTTCCAAATCAGACACTTACAGAATTTCTCAGGCTGACCCACTCTCTACCTGCTCAAGCCACACCCATTCACAGCACTCACCCGATTCTGCAGCTCTCCCAATTCTGAAGAGATGCTTAAGCTCTTCCTTCCGCCTAGAAAGTCCTTCTCTCCTACTCTGCTGTTGAAATTCTACTCAACTTTTAAGGCTCAAGACATACCTCCTCTAAGAAGCTCACCCAGCGTCCACCAAGGGGACTCCACCTTCTCCTAAAGTACCTTCCCTGCCCCTCCATCACAGGACTTGTCCTAACTTGCTTTGTGGTACAGTGAGTCCCCTACACATGAATGAGTTCCATTCTGAGAGCAAGTACATAAGTCCAATCTGTTCATAAGTCCAACCAAGTTAGCCTAGGTACCCAACTAACACAATCGGCTATATAGTACTGTACTGTAAAAGGTTTATAATACTTTTCACA
This sequence comes from Leucopleurus acutus, assembly GCF_964270905.1. Taxonomy (NCBI): domain Eukaryota; kingdom Metazoa; phylum Chordata; class Mammalia; order Artiodactyla; family Delphinidae; genus Leucopleurus; species Leucopleurus acutus. Next base: position 12,776,278 of record NC_139162.1, on the reverse strand, counting down.
CAAATAATACATAAAAAACAAACAAACAAAAAATAAAGACAACATTTTTAATCTTACAGTACAGTACCTTGAAAAGTACAGTAGTACAGCACAACAGCTGGCATACAGGGGCTGGCATCGAGGGAACAGGCAAGAAGAGTTACTGACTGCAGGAGGGAGAGGAGGTGGGAGATGGTAGAGCTGAAGGATCGCCAGCAATAGGAGACGGAGGGCAAGCTGCAGTTTCACTCACGCCTGATGTAGATGGAACGCACGTTCACATCTTTGAAAGTTCGCAACTTGAAGGTTCGTTTGTAGGGGACTTACTGTAGTTACTGCTGTGCACATTGATCCTCTCCCACGAGCTGTGAGCCCCTGCAGGTGAGGGTCTATTTCATTTCTCCCAGAGCTCCCAATGAGGTGCTTTGTGAATGCAGTCACTCTGCACACATCTGATAGTTTTGAAGATGGGTCAGAACCAGGTGAAAATCAGGGTCCTCCCAGCTCGGAATGTGCCGACATCTCAAAGAATTTTTTTCAGTAGTTTCCCTTGCTAATTTATCACCCATGAATTTATCTATACTTCTCCAGTTCCCTCACTTTTTTAATACCTCCTAGGATAATGAACTTTGATAGTTCTTTGCCTGCTGTGGGAAACCTTCTATTGGAATAGAGAGAACTGACGAGCAAAGTTTGTGTACCTTATCCCCACATTTTATGATGTAAAATTCCAACCATACCTTTTCTGAACCTTTGTTTTTAGAAATTGAAAATTCCTCTCCCACCTGCAGGAAACAAACTTATGTTCAGAAATGCTCCCTGTCAAGGTGACATCTTTAGACAAAAGAGAATAAAGTTCTTTACAGCCCTGCCCTTTCTGCAGGATGGTGGCCTTTGCAGCACACTTTAGGAGTCATATGACCTCTACAAAATAAGACTGCCATAGCACTGACAGTGACGGTTGATTCTTACTGGCCTAGAGAAAATGTAATTCATAATGTGGAAAAGAAAAGCTAACTGATGGCTGATAAAAGATACCATTTCATGAGACTCTGTGAGCCTCTGTACACAAATTGCTGCTGCCCTTGTTCAAAAAAATCATTTTTTCATGAAGGCTGCCGTGTTCTTAAGCATTTGGTCTCACCAATCCAAAGAAATTGACTGCGTTGCATCAAAAGGAAGAAAGTTTCTACATGGCATTTCTGCAGACATAAAACACAGTTCATCTGGTGCAGCAGAAAGGATGTGCATGGGCTTATGTCAGCCTGGATTCAGAAGCCTCTTCTACCACCTCTCTGGTGGACAACAATAAAAAATGGTCCAGCACAGGTTGTCACTGGCCTCCTGCACTGTTGGCTGTTTACTGGCTGTTTTACTTGATCCTGTGGCAGCATCAGAACTCATGATCACTCCCTCCTTAAAACCACTGGCTTCGTGACATGACTGCCTCCTGGACTCTTCCTAGCTTTGGACACTTGAAGGAACAGCTAGGAAAGTCTGTTCCTAATCCATACATTTCTTCCTGTCTCTGCCTCAGCTCAGGGCTTTGTCGGTCCTCCCCTGGGCAGGGACACCTGCCTGTCACCAGCCTTGCTCCCTCCACCCTCAGGGCTGTTGCAGGACCTACCTCTGGCTATGCTGCTTGCTTGCTCACACTCCCTTAGCGGTTCCCCACAGCCTGAGCATGACATTAAAGATCACTTCAGACCTCTCTTCCTGGGCTTCCTTGGTGTCGCAGTGGTTAAGAATCTGCCTGCCAGTGTAGGGGACACGGGTTTGAGCCCTCGTACAAGAAGATCCCACATGCCGCAGAGCAATTAAGCCCATGCACCACAACTACTGAGCCTGAGCTCTAGAGCCCACAAGCCACAACTACTAAGCCCACGTGCCACAACTACTGAAACCCGCGCACCTAGAGCCCGTGCTCCGCAACAAGAGAAGCCACAGAAATGAGAAGCCCGCGCACTGCAATGAAGAGTAGCCCCCACTCGCCATAACTAGAGAAAGCCTGTGTGCAGCAATGAAGACCCAACACAGCCAAAAATAAATAAACAAATTTTTTTTTTAAAAGAAGGAAAGTGTAGTGGTTTAAAAAAAAAAAAAGGGGCTTCCCTGATGGCGCAGTGGTTGAGAGTCCGCCTGCCGATGCAGGGGACATGGGTTCGTGCCCCGGTCAGGGAGGATCCCACATGCCGCGGAGCGGCTAGGCCCGTGAGCCATGGCGGCTGAGCCTGCGCGTCCGGAGCCTGTGCTCCGCAACGGGAGAGGCCACAGCAGTGAGAGGCCCGCATACCACAAAAAAAAAAAAAAAAAAATTTGGGACTTCCCTGGTGGTCCAGTGGTTAGACTCCATGCTCTCAATGCAAGGGGCAGAGGAGACATCTGTCTGAGGAGACGTGACAACTAAATATAATGTGGTATCCTGGATGGAATCCCAGAATAGAAAAAAGACATTAGGTAAAAAGTAAGGAAATCTGAGTTAAATATGCATTTTGGTTAATATATCAATATTGATTCATTAACTGTGGAAAATGTACCATACTAGTGTAAAATGTTATTAACAGGGGAAACCTATCAATAATTACTTCAAATGTAAAAGGACTAAATTCTCCAATCAAAAGACAAAGAGTGACTGAATGGATAAAAAAAAGCAGGACCCATCTATATGCTGACTACAGGATACTCGCTCTAGATGGAAGGATATACAGACTGAAAGTGAAGGAATGGAAAAAGATATTCTATGCAAATGGAAACCAGAAGAAAGCTGGAGTAGCTATACTTCTATCAGACAGAATAGACGTTAAAACAAAGACTGTTAGCAGAGACAAAGATAGGTGTTACACTATCAAATGTAAAATAGATGGCTAGTGGGAAGCAACTGCATGGCACAGGGAGATCAGCTCGGGGCTTTGTGACCACCTAGAGGGGTGGGTTAGGGAGGGTGGGAGGAAGATGCAAGAGGGAGGGGATATGGGGATATATGTATACATATAGCTGATTCACTTGGTTATACAGCAGAAACTAACACAACACTGTAAAGCAATTATACTCCAATAAAGATGTTAAAATAAATAAACAAATAAATAAATAAATACCAAAAAAAGACAGGTGTTACATAATGATAAAGGGGTTAATCCAACAAGAGGATATAATATTTATAAACATTTATGCACTAAATATAGGAACCCCTAAATATATAAAGCACATATTAGCAGGCCTAAGGGAAGAAACAGACAACAATATAATATTAGAGAATTTTAATGCCCAACTTGCCTCAATGGATGGATCATCCAGATAGAAGAAGGTCAATAAGGAAACATCAGCCTTAAACAACACATTTGGTCAGACAGACATAACAGTTATATCTAAAATATTCCATCCAAAAGCAACAGAACAGGGACTTCCCTGGTGGTCCAGTGGTTAAGAATCCACCTTCCAATGCAGGAGATGCAGGTTTGATCCCTAGTCAGGGAACTAAGATCCCACAGGCCACAGGGCAACTAAGCCTGTGCACCACAACTAGAGAGAAGCCCATGTGCTGCAATTAGAGAAGAAGACCGTGCACCACAACAAAAGATCCTGCATGCCACACCTAAGACCAGACACAGCCAAACATAAAATTAAAAAAAAAAAAAGCAACAGAATACACATTCTTCTGAAGTGTGCATGAAAAATTTTCCAGGATAGATCATATGTTAGGCCACAAAACAAGTCTTAATAAATTTAAGAGGACTGAAATCATATCAAGCGTCTTTTCTAACCACAATGGTATAAAATGAGAAATTAATTACTCAAACAAAACTGGCAGAAAATTCACAAATATGTAGAAATTAAACAACATGCTACTGAACAACAAATGGGTCAAAGAATAAATAAAAAGAAATTTTAAAAATACCTTGAGACAAAGAAAAATGGAAATATAACATACAAAAAATTGTGGGATGCAGCAAAAGCAGTTCTAAGAGGGAAGTTCATAGCAATAAATGTCTATCTCAAAAAACAAGAAAAGTCTCAAATAAACAATCTAACTTTACACCTCAAGGAACTAGAAAAAGAACAAAAGAAGCCCAAAGTTAGTAGAATGAAAGAAAATAACAGGGAATTCCCTGGCGGTCCAGTGGTTAAGACTCCACACTCTCAATGCAGGGGGCATGGGTTCGACCTCTGGTCGGGGAAGTTCCGCATGCCACATGGAGCAGCCAAAAAAAAAAAAAAAAGACAATAGAGAAGATCAATGAAACTAAGAGCTGGTTCCTTGAAAAGATAAACAAAATTGACAAGCTTATGGCTATCCTCACCAAGAAAAATCGGGAGAGGGCTGAAATAAAATCAGCAATGAAAGAGGATATATTACAACTGATACCATAGAAATACAAAGCATCATAAGAGACTACTATGAACAATTATATACCAACAAACTGGACAACCTAAAAGCAATGGGTAAATTCCTAGAAACTTACAATCTACTAAGATTGAATCATGATGAAACAGAAAATCTGAACAGACTGATTACTATTAAAAAGACTGAATCAGGGCTTCCCTGATGGCGCAGTGGCTGGGAGTCCACCTGCTGATGCAGGGGACACGAGTTTGTGCCCCGGTCCAGGAAGATCCCACATGCCGCGAAGTGGCTGGGCCCGTGAGCCATGGCCGCTAAGCCTGCGCGTCCAGAGGCTGTGCTCCGCAACGGGAGAGGCCACAGCAGTGAGAGGCCCACATACTGCAAAAAAAAAAAAAAAAGACTGACTCAGTAATCAAAAACCTGCTAACAAACTAAAGTCCAGGACCAGAGAGCTTCACTGGTGAATTCTACAAAACATCCAAAGAAGATTTAATACCAAACCTTCTCAAACTTTTCCAAAAACTGTAAGAGCAGGGAACTCTTCCAAACTCATTTTATGAAGCCAGTATTACCCTGATACCAAAACCAGATAAGGACATCACAAGAAAAGAAAATTACAGGCCAATATCCCTGATGAACACAGATGCAAAAATCCTCAACAAAATATCAGCAAACTGAATTCAACAAGACATTAAAAGGATCATAGTGTGACTTATTCCTTGGATGCAAGGATGATTCAATAACCACAAATCAGTCAATGTGATACACCACGTTAACAAAATGAAGAATAAAAATCATATGAACATCTCAATAGATGCAGAAAAAGCATTTGACAAAATTCAACGTCCATTTATGATAAACACTCTCAACAAAGTAAATATAGAGGGAATGTACCTCAACATAATAAAGTCCATATATGACAAGCCCACAGCTAACATCATACTCAACAGTGAAAAACTGAAAGCCTTTCTTCTAAGATCAGGAACAAGACAAGGATGCCCACTCTTGTCACATCTATTCAACACAGTATTGGAAGTCCTAGCCAGAGCAAATTAGGCAAGAAAAAGAAATAAAAGGCATCAAAATTTGAATGGAAGAAGTAAAACTGTCACCATTTGCAGAAAACACGACATTAAATACAGAAAACTCTAAAGACTGCATCAAAAACCTGTTAGAACTAATAAACTAATTAAATAAAGTTGTGGGATACAAAATTAATACACAAAAATCTGTAGCATTTCTATACACTAATATACACTAATACATCATCAGGACAAGATATAAAGAAAACAATCCCATTTACAATTGCATCAAACAATCCCATTTACAACCTAGAAACAAATTTAACCAAGGAGGTGAAAGACATGTATACTGAAAACTATAAAACATTAATGAAAGAAATTGAAAAGGACACATACAAATGTTAAGATATCTTGTGCTGGGACTTCCCAGGTGGTCCAGTGGTAGAGAATCTGCCCTCCAATGCAGGGGACACGCGTTCGATCCCTGGTCAGGGAGCGAAGATCCCACATGCCGCGGGGCAACTAAGCCGGCGTGCCACAACTACTGAGCCTGGGAGCCTCAACTAGAGAGACCACGTGCTGCAAACTACAGAGCCCATGAGCTCTGGAGCCTGCGCACCACAACTAAAGAGAAAACACACACACCACAACTAGAGAGGAGCCTGCGCGCCACAACTAGAGAGGAGCCTGCACGCCACAACTAGACAGGAGCCCGCACACCACAATGAAGAGCCCACCCACGGCAACAAAAGATCCTGCCTGCCTCAACGAAGATCCCACGTGCTGCAACTAAGACCCAACACAGCCAAAAAAAAAAAAAAACTTAAAAAAAAAAGGACTTCCCTGGTGGCGCAGTGGTTAAGAATCCACCTGCCAATGCAGGGGACACGGGTTCCAGCCCTGGTCCGGGAAGATCCCACATGCCCCTGAGCAACTAAGCCCGTGCACCACAACTACTGAGCCTGCGCTCTAGAGCCAGCAAGCCACAAGTACTGAACCTGCATGCCACAACTACTGAAGCCTGCACACCTAGAGCCCATGCTCTGCAACAAAGAGAAGCCACCACAATGAGAAGCCACCACAATGAGAAGCCTGAGCACCGCAACGAAGAGTAGCCCCCGCTCGCCACTAGAGAAAGCCCGTGTGCAGCAACGAAGACCCAACGCAGCCAAAAATAAATAAATACAATAAATTTATTTTTTAATTAATTAATTAATTAATTAAAATACACTGTCTCAGGCTTCCCTGGTGGCGCAGTGGTTGAGAGTCCGCCTGCCGATACAGGGGACACAGGTTCGTGCCCCGGTCCGGGAAGATCCCACATGCCACGGAGCGGCTGGGCCCGTGAGCCATGGCCGCTAAGTCTGCACGTCTGGAGCCTGTGCTCCACAACGGGAGAGGCCACAACAGTGAGAGGCCCACATACCAGGAAAAAAAAAAAAAAAAACACTGTTTCAGTCACACTAGCCCCATTTCAAGTGTTGAAGAGCCACATTTCCATCATCTCAGAAAGTTCTAGTGGGTGGTGTTGCTCTAGAAAACTATCGCTAAGCTTTCTTAGCGTTCACACTCATCGATTCCAGGGACCACTTCAGAGTAGATGCCAAGCAGCACAGCTTCCTCACTATTAATCGGTGAAAGTAACATCTGTTTTATAAAGTAAATGACACATATAAAATGTAAAAAAGTTACACCTTTCAGACTGGGGTTTTTTTCTGAAAAACCTAAAAGCTTTAAATTTTTTAAATGATTTTTAAAAGTGATGGGGTCACACCAACGAAGACCCAATGCAGCCAAAAAAAAAAAAAAAAGGTGGTGGGCTGTTTGGAAAAGTTTATTGTTCTGCCTTTTCAGAAAGGCGGTGTGAAGAGTTTTAACTTTTTCTTTCTACATTAATGAAATAGTTAATAAAATGAGTCCCTACCCCTCCCAGTGATCACCAAAATCAACTACAAAACCATACTAATTCACACTAAGACTCACCCTTCCAAATGAATAGAAAAATCAGAAAGAAAAACAGAAACTCCCACAAGGCAGTTAAATTACCCAATTTAGTTTGTTCTCTTACTATGACAACTGCTGTTTAGGTTTAATTATTTGATACGACTTCATAGCATCCTAATATATGTGTCAACACCCTCTCTGCAGGTCTTTTCAATTACATCTGTGTAGAGAAGTAGGGGTGAGACTACCTGGGTTTCTGTGAAAATTAAAGGGTTTGCAGATTAGTAGCTTCCAAATTAGCAAGCTCAGAGGTAGGACACATGATTCTCTTCTTAGTCCCCAGTGAAAGCAATTAACAAAAAGGGTAACAGGAATATGGTTCTTTTCCCCTGGGAGTCTGGCATCTTTCTTCCTCCCATAGACACCATGCTGACAGTGCAAAGTGCTTTAGGATCCTTTCACCCAAATGCGGTTGCTCAAACTCTCCATGGGCACTATGTATCAAGGGCAGCCATAGAGCAAATTGGTGGGAAGTTCTCCCCTCATGCGTCTTTACGGCAAAAGAAGGGATAGGTTTTAGAAAGAAGAAACCACATCACCCCCTTATCGTAAATCCAGATTCCCCTTCAGTATAAATCACCTGCGCACCAACACAGTGCCTGGTACAGTGTGCACCTGTCAAAAGCTCAATAAACCCTTACTGAAAAAATGACTGAATGAAAGTCTGGCACACTGAAGGTATTCAATAAATTATGTGTTCGATACATGAAGAGAATCACCAACACACTGTCCTAGGTGCTGGGGAAAGGGGGGCGTGATATTTATTGTAAAACGACTGTATGACAGGCTCATACAGTATGAAGCAGAGTAGTGTAATGAGCACAACAAGGCCCTGGGGCCAGACGCCTGTGTTCAAATCCCAATGCGACCACATAATGGGAGGCCTTGGCCAAGTCACTTGGGATCAGACAAATGGGGATCAGCTTCCCTGTTGGGGGAAAAAAAAAAAAATCTACTTATCTTGCATGGTTCTTTCATGAATTAGAAAAAGGAAATGTAGATCACTTAGCACAAGGCCCGGCATATGGAAGGAATGAAATAGAAAAATGGTAAAAATTCCTAGTAAATACTAGCGTTCCTTTGGGATTACTATGTGTCCAGCACTGTGCCACACATTCTAAATGTATGACCTCAAAATTCTCACAGCAACCCTATGAGGTAGGTACGATTCGCACCTCTTACAGGTGAGAAAACATGCGCAGAGGGTGATGACAGGCTAAGAGCTGAGGCGGGATTCGAACGCGGGCAATACATGCAGTGCATACTCCTATTCACCTACGGTATTTTCCACTATCCTAGCATCAGTAACCACTTAAAAGCTTAGGCGCGAAACAGGCACTTTGCATGCAGTTTTTTTTTTTTATCGAATCCACTCCAAAGACCTGTGAGGCAGGGTTAAGTCCATGCATCTGAGGCTCAAATAAGTTCTGCGACTTGCCCAAAGTCACTAGGCGCAGGGGTACCTAAACCCCCTCGCTCACCACCGTGGTCATGGGAAGCCTCCCCTCAGCGCTCACTAGCACGCAATCTCTGCAGTTCGATGTCCCCTGGGAGACCCCACTCCCGGTATCCACGAGGGGAACCCCGAAACCCCGCCCATGCCAGCCCCAAACACCCGCAACGGTCATCAAGGATCCCCTCACCGGCTTGGGTCTGACAGGTCCGGGTCACTCCCTTGCCCATCTCTCCAGCCCGGACTGGGGGTCGCCCCGCCGCCCCCAAGAATGACCCGGCAGCGTGGGGGAGGGGAACCAGGAAGGGCGCATGCTTAAAAGGCTCCATTAGGCCCCGAGCTCACCTGGGAGTCGCGGAACTCCACCACCACGTTCTCGCTGCTCCATCGCGCCGCCATCTCCCGCGCCCAGACTCGGCGGTCCCAGGACTACGCGTTCCCACCCACGACACCCGCGTTCCCGGGTTCGGTGAGCCCCACGCAGCCCCGAGCCAGTCCAGCCACGCCCCGTCCCCCCTTCCGTCTGACTGCAAACCATTGGCTGACCCAAACACTGGCTCCGCCCCCTCTTCCCGGATTATCCAATTGCGGCACCGCGCCTGCCCCAAAACAGACACGCCCCCTTACTTCGTCACTCGGCTAGAGTCACCCACGCTCCTCGCGCCTGTGAATACACGCCCCCTGCCGCGAGCTCTGCCGGGAGTTGTAGGCCAAGGTCTAGCCACTTGTGGGCAATCCGCGAAGAGCTTGCAGGTTAAGGTTTGGACGAGGGGAGGCACCTCTCTGTCTCCTCGCTGGTGTCCTTCGCAAGGCCCAGGCCGTATATAACCAAAGCCCGACATTAGTGCAAACCAGTGGTTACCTCTTCCCCTGTGGCCTGCCACAAAGGCATTGGAAAGAGTGAATTGTTTTATACAGTACAGCGGCGCCTGCCAAAGTGTCCAAGGACCCAGGGGGTCTCCGAAGGCAAAACAATTTTCATAGTCATACAAAGAAGTTATTTGCCTTTTTCATTTTCTTTCACCAGTGTACAATGGAGTTTTCCAGAGGCTACATGATACATATTTGTAACAGATTGAATGTAGAAGCAGATGTGAAAATCCAGTGGGTTTCTGTTAAGCCAGACATTAAAGGAATTTGCCACTCTTCTCACAAAACCATTATTTTGGAAAATAGTTATTTTTTACTTACAAAATGTGTTATTGATGTGAATGCACATTGATGTTTAAATAAAATATATATTTTTTAAGTTCTCAGTTTTAATTTCTGATGTACTAGACATCTCCCACACAAAAGTTTTGGGGGGTTATTAATGATTTTTAGGAGTGTAAAGAGAACCTGAGATCAAAAAGTTGGAGGACTGCTGTGCTAGTACGGGGAGTGGTGATTAAGAGGTTCTCTTTTTCAGCCCCAGCCTCTCAAATCCTGGGCTTAACTGGCTTAGCCTGAGTTTCTCTATAGAAGGAAGAAGTTTGTTTGCTTGTTGCAAGGAGTTAAGCAAGCATAGGGCCTGGAATATAGTCAACACTCAAGTGTAAGCTATTATTATTGTTGTTAATATTAACTCTATTTCTACATGCAAGTTGTTGCATGAATAGAGATAAGAAGGCTTCCTTTCCCTCCTGGAGTGTTGGATATAACGGGGAAGACAGACTTGTCAACAGGTTAGGGTGACCAACTCATGCCAGGAAGCTGCTCAATGTGGGCAAACAGAGACAGTTGGTCACTGTACAACAGGTATACACTCGGCAGAATTGTGTTTTATAAAAGCAACGTGCTGGGAGAGAACAGCTTAAATGGGAGACATGACATAGCATCCTGAAGACCGTGACATTTGAGCTTTTCAGTATATTATTAGGATTTTTGATAGAGTCCACTATCAGAAAAAGTACTTCAGCATCAAAAAGTGTGAAGAGCAGGATGATGTGTTCCAAAGACATAAAGCAGTTCCCCAGTTAACACTCACAACACTGTGCTTCTTTCTTTCCTTCAAAATACACATCACAATATGTAACTCAATATTTGTTTATTGAATATTTTCAAGTTTTAGGAGGAGAGGGACCAGGTCTGTTTTGTTCAGCCCTGCATGGCGACCGCACATACATGGCACTCCATGAATATTGGTCCAGTGAATAAATGTGAAAAGCATATATCATGCCCGCACAGTGCTGTCTACATCCAAAGGATGCTCTCTGTGAAACCAAAAGCAATTTCTAAAACTATTCATGGTCTTTACTTGTAGTTCTTTACACCCAGAAAGAAATACGAATCACCAATAGTTCTCCGTAAAATCCCTTGCTTTCTTTCTCATTCACCTATCAGTTATTATACTCACACAACACAGCCCTTAAAAATTTCCTCCAGCCCTGGCCTCCACACTCCTGCACTGGCTTTTCTTCCTGCCTTCCAGTTTCTTCCCAATTCTCCACCAAAAATGCCAAAGACTGCTCTAGAGAGAAGGGCCTCAGCTCAGAGGGCCAGGAAGGGGAAAAACTGCAAGCCACGTTCAAGGGCACAGAGAGGGAAAGATAAAGAATAGTTTCTAGGTATGCTTATGCCATCACATAGGAATAAATGAATAAATTCATTTAACACATCATATTCTTATTTATTTGCCTGTTGCTTAGGATGTAGTAGGTGCTCAATAAATATCCACTGAATGAGTGGTTAGCAAATAGTCAGGTACAACTGTAACTTAGGGTAGGTGACAGGATATAACAAAAAGTACAGCTAGAAAAGTTGAGAAGGGCTATTTAGGAAGGGTCCTGCTTAGGCTTTGAAGTTTTATTTTGGATAGAGATAGAGGTAGAGAGAGAGATTTCAAAGCTCTCTGTCTATATACAGCTTAGTAATTCCTTTCCCACTAAAACCAGTAGAACTGCCCCTGCCCGAGCATTTCTGCAGCCCTCCCCCACTCCCACCTCTTTAGTTCATTTTTGTCTAGTTCTCAAAATCTGCTTGTCATGGTTATTAGGTACAGAAAGTACTTTGGGTTTCAAATCCTTGGTTCTCTCTGTTCTCCCACTGTCTTGTTTCTTGAATGTGAAAAAGGCAAGGTAGAATTTTTGAGGGAGGGACCATGAGCCCCTTTCTAACTGCCTCCTCAGCCCTTCTTTCCATCTCCCACCCACGCTGTCGCCACGAAAGAGTGAGGATTCCAGAGCTAAGTCTAGAGCTCTCTGCTTGCATCTTCACTAGTGTGCTCCCCTGAGATCCGCATACGAACGTCCTGAGTAAGAGACTGGAGACCATTGAGGTGTCCCTTGCCAAGCAGACCTCAACTTGCTGACCAGGCCACAGGGCCCTTATCACCAAACAATGTCTTTTCAGAAGGTCACTTGCTAGCCACGCCACAGGAAGGAAGGGTATGTGGCCAACCCAGAAATCCAGGGCTCTGGCTGGCTCTTATCAGCAGCTAGCCTTGCAAGTCTGAGCAGGATCCTTTATCTTTCTGGTCCCCTGTTTCCTCTTCTGTAGAATGTGGAGTTAGCTGACCCCTCAGTCTCTCTACATCTGGGAATCTTGGAACCCTGCCCTGAGCTCTACCAGTAATTTCCCTCTTTTCATCAATCAACAAATATTTGTGGATGTGCCCACATGCTCTGGCTCCTTGCTATATGCATTTGGTTGACCATTACCCTGATTTTCTCTATTTACGTTTTCTCTTTGCAAGCAAAACGATTAAAAACCTAAAGAGCTATGAGAGGCCTGGGAGAAAGTTTCTTACTTGGAGATACTCGTCCATGCCATCCCCACCCTGGCTATTTCCCAGGAGTAGGCCCTAACAAGCCATTTCCCCCATTTTCTGAACACTTCAAGTCCCAGACTTACTTTTTTTTTTTTTTTTTTTTTTTAATTGGGGCTTCCCTGGTGGCGCAGTGGTTGACAGTCCGTCTGCCGATGCAGGGGACACGGGTTCGTGCCCCGGTCCGGGAAGATCCCACATGCCACGGAGCGGCTGGGTCCGTGAGCCATGGCCGCTGAGCCTGCGCGTCCGGAGCCTGTGCTCCGCAACAGGAGAGGCCACAACAGTGAGAGGCCCGCGTACCACAAAAAAAAAAAAAAAAAAGTATTTATTTTTGGCTGTGTTGGGTCTTTGTTGCTGCGCGCGGGCTTTCTCTAGTTGCGGCGAGCAGGGGCTACTCTTCGTTGCTGTGAGAGCCTGATCAGCTGAGAGCCTGATCTACAAAGGTGAAGCCCCTGCTCTCTGCAATGTGATGACACTAAATTTAGGTGGCCCTTGGGACCTCGAGTGGCAGCCTTTCTCAGGCAATGCCCTTGTTATCTCCTTGTGCAGTTATTCATATGACAAATTTCCCCCTGAAATGAAAATATTAAGATACAGAGCAGGGAAAGTTCAATCATTCAGTAGCTTGATTCTGTCCTTTACATCTTAGAAAGAGGGACTCATGGCATAACAACAGGCATCCACTGAGACTTGAAGCCTCAGATTTGTTTCATTTCATCGTTTGTTTCATCAAGAGCCCTGTACATATTTTGTTCCAAGTTTCTCCTGTGGGTTCTTGGTTTAAAGTTAACAGGTCTGGAGAGAGTGGCAAGTCATTCTGGATACTCTTTTTTTTTTTAATGTATTTATTTTTTCTACTTTTTGGCCACACCACGCAGCATGTGGGATCTTGGTTCCCCAACCAGGGATCGAACCTGTGCCCCCTGCAGTGGAAGTCAGAGTTTTAACTGCCGGACCACCAGGGAAGTCCGCATTCTGGACTCTCTTGATGCAAGGATATCAGATGCAAGAACGGCCCCAGCTAGACTTGGGACCTCTGTTTTATTTTTTATCTTCATGCTCTCACTTACCCTGGGCGAACTGCTTCGTGGCTCTCCTTCAGCTGTGAAACAGGGTTAATAAATCACTAACCCACCTACCAGAATAGTCAGGAGAAAGAGCTGATAAAATCAGCATTGACTGTAGCCAATATTTTATAATAACTATAAATGGAGTATAACCTTTAAAAATTGCAAATTACTATGGTATACACCTGACATATAATATTGTAAATCAACAATACCTCAATTTTAAAATATCTTTATTTATTTATTTTGGCCATGCTGCATGGCATGCGGGATCCTAGTTTCCTGACCAGGGATAGAACACCGGGCCCCCTGTGGTGGAAGCACAGAGTCCTAACCACTGGACCACCAGGGAAGTCCCTATACCTCAATTTAAAAACAAATCAGCATTGCCAAAGCCATTTGCCTTTGCAATGTCAGTGCATAACAATGGTGCAAAACCCCGGTTTTGAACATCACCTTGAAAAATGTAAGTCTGGGGGACTTACATGGTGCCAGATGTGAGAGAGACTAGCTTATGATAGTAGATTGGAATATACAACTTAAAGGCAAATTATTAATATACAAAAAGAAATAGAGCTGTTAAGCAGATCTAATCTTTTTCACCCCGTTGGAAAGCATAGAGAGAAAATGAAATTGTCATGCAAAGATTCCTTGATGGGCATGTTCACTGTAAAGCTTAGAAGTCCAGCTTTGCTCCTTCCAGCTGTATGACTTTTCAGTGTCCATGTGGTATATCCTTTTTTTTAAGATTTTTTTTTGATGTGGACCATTTTTAAAGTCTTTATTGAATTTGTTACAATATTGCTTCTGTTTTATGTTTTGTTTTTTTGACCGCAAGGCATGTGGGATCTTAGCTTCTAGACCAGGGATCGAACCCGCACCCCCTGCATTGGAAGATGAAGTCTTAAAGCATGTGGTATACACTTTCTATATACCTCTCTCTCTCTCTCTATTTAAATTTACATGGCTGAAACACTAAAATACGAAAAGGTATATAATGAAATGAAACATTTCCCATCTATCCTCTCACCCAGCTCTCCAGTTCCTACTGCCCACCCCCCAAGGGACTACACTATGTTGTTTCATGTTTCCATCCAGTATCTTTATGAATATGTAAGCAAAGAAAAATATAGATCTTTATTTGGGAAGAGGATAAGTTTCTTAATTTTCCAAGTTGGAATCTTCATTAATCATTGGCCTTATTAATCATTATTTTTAATGATAATGATGTTGATAAATCTTTCCACAGCTCCCCATCCCCTCAGGATACGGTCCATGCTCCTTCCCATGGCTCCCTGGACCCTCTTGTCAGCTTCTGAGGACCACTTCCTCTCTTTGCAGCTCTACTGCGTCTTTCAGTTCCTTTGAACGTGCTGTTCCCTTTGCTTGGAACATTCTTCTCTTCCTGAAACACAGCTAATGCCCCACCTCCACCCTGCTTTCCCTGGCTAATCTCCAACTCATCTTTTAGGTCTTGGCTTAGAATCACTGTGTCTGTGCCTGTCTCCTTCCATCAGCACCATGGTCTTGAACTCTCATAGCACTTAGTCATTCATTCATTCATTTCACAAACATTTATTGAGTGTCACGTACTTGCCAGGCACTGTTCTAGGCTTTTTTTTATTAATTAATTTTATTTATTCATTTTTGGCTGTGTTGGGTCTTTGTTGCTGCACGCGGGCTTTCTCTAGTTGTGGCAAGTGGGGGCTACTGTTCGTTGCGTTGCGCGGGCTTCTCATTGCAGTGGTTTCTCTTGTTGTGGAGCACAGGCTCTAGGCACAGGGGCTTCAGTAGTTGTGGCTTGTGGGCTCTACAGCGCAGGCTCAGTAGTTGTGGCACACGTGCTTAGTTGCTCTGTGGCATGTGGGATTTTTCCCAGACCAGGGATTGAACCCATGTCCCCTGCACTGGCAGGCAGATTCTTAACCACTGCACCACCAGGGAAGTCCCTGTTCTAGGCTTATTTACCACACTGTACTGTCACTGCCTCCTTTGATACTTCATATATATATATATATATATATATGTTACTGCACTGTAATTCATACACCATCAAATTCACACTTTTAAGTGTATAATTCAGTGGGTTGTTTTTTCTTTTTTGGTATATTTACAAGGTTGTACAACCATCACCATTATCTAATGCCAGAACATTTTCACCGCTCCAAAAAGAAACCCAGTAGCAGTCATTCTCCATTCTCACCTCCCTCCAGGCTTTCTTTCTGTCTCAATGGATTTGCCTATTCTAGACATTTCATATAAGTGGAATCAGACAATATAAGATCTTTTGTGATTGGCTCCTTTTACTTAGTGTTTTCAAGGTTCATTCATGTTGTAGCATGTATCAGCACTTTATTCTTTTTATGGCTGAGTAACAGTCCATCGTATGGATATACCACATTCAGTTTATCCATTCATCAGTTGATGGACATTTAGGTTAGTGTTTCTTCTGAAGCCCTATGAGAACAAGACTCTATATGTCTTTCTCACTATCGTATCCTAGAACTTAGTGCAGTGCCTGGCACTTACTAGAAATTCATATGTTTGGAATTCCTGGTGGTCCAATGGTTAGGACACCGCGCTTTCACTGCCGGAGCCCAGGTTTGATCCCTGGTTGGGGAACTAAGATCACACAAGCTGTGCCACGCAGCCAAAAAAAAAAAAAAAAAAAGAAATTCATATTTTGTTCAACATTAAAAAAAAGTTGAATGAATAGGAAAATCAAATGCTAGTTAGATGGTTACAACACTTATTGATTATATATTTATCTCCCCAATAGACATCTGTCAAGGGATCTAGTATCCTCTTTTCTGCATGGTACTGAAATACCCCACTTCTTTCTTCAGGGAGGAAATTGGGTTAAATTTAAACTTTCTTGTTTTTCTTCAGGTCACGTATTTGGATCTCAGGTGTATACAAACCCCCCATTTAGGCACTTACAGATAACTTCTTGGGTATTAAAACATTCTGTTTTTGCTACATCATTTCTCATTACAGAAATCTCAACTTCCTTCGGCAGGGCTTTTTGCTCACTGCCTCCCCTGCCCTCAAAAGCGCTCCATGCTTGCACATAGACTTCCTCCTGTTTCTTTCCAAGCTGGTCACACTGGGACAATCAATACCTGTGACAGATCAACCTTTCTTTTTTTGGTTTTAATATTTCTTTACATCCTGTTTTGGCTCCTTGATTTGGAAGTATCTGGAGGACATTTAGGGCAAGGAAGTCAGGCCAGGGACTGGGTGATGCTCATAGCCAGCACTCAGCACTTGAAAAATAGTTGTTGAACCAATGAATGGATGAACGAACGATGAATCAGTGAGTGTGAATATGTGAGAGATACATATTCCAAAGTGCAGACTTGGTCAGCAAATATTTATTGAGTACTTACTGTGTCGCAGGCCCTGTGGTGCATGCCAGGATAAATGGTAAACAAAACAGGGGTCCCGCCTTGGACTAGGGAGTTTCTAAAATCACTAGTTCTAGCTGTATTATTCCATTTCCATGTCTATATCTTTTCACTTTTTATCGTACACCTAATGATTTTCAGGATCACATCTTAGCTAAGAAATCTACCCATTTGCTTAAGCCCCAAATAGGAAGTTCTGATCTACTGTCAGCAAAATCTGGAGTCACAAGTGCCCCAGTGAAAAGTACCCCCGAAAAACTAAAAATCCCCCAAATGCTAAGCTTCCTGACTTTAGGGGTTCTAGGATGGGGAACTCCGATAGAACAGACAGCACGTCCACCAGAGGGCGCTGTGGGGACAAATTTGTGCCGGGAGGGGAGCTTGACCAATGACCCTCAAAGCCAGGTAGGCGCCTAGAGTAATTTTTATTCTTCCCTGCGTTTCCTTCCCACCCCTCGAACCATGGTCGCCCCTCCCCCCTATAGGTGGTTCCCCTCTGAATCATCAGCTACTTTCAGGGGCTGAAAGAGGGCTTTTTTGGAAAGACGCCTTGCTTCTGTTCCTGACGCCCCATGTCTCAGGCCACTCAGTTTCCAGGCGGGCTGGGTGGGTGGGTGGGACCTCTCGGGCGTCAGAGCCCGGCGCTGCAGGGGCCGCGAAGGGGTTAACCCGGCGGGGGGGGGAGGGGAGGGGGAGGGGGCGCGGGCGGCGCCTGCGCTCTGCTTCTCTCCATTGTCTCCACGGCGGCGAGGAGCGCCGGCGAGCGCAGCCCGGGACCGAGCAGGGCGGTGCGGCTGGCGGGGCAGGCGGCGGCGGCGGCTGCGGCTGGAGCGAGAGCGCTACGCCACGCGACCGCGGCTTCCCGAGCTCCGCCTGGCTGCCCAGCGCCGCAGCCCGCCCGAGGCCTGGAGGGGTCCGGGTCGCCGTCCATGGTCGCGGCTTCCTGAGGCGGGGGACGCGCCCGGCGCCCCCAGCCCTCCTCCGCCTCCTGCTGTCGGGCGGGCCGCCTCCTCGGGCGCCTCCCTGCGCCCGCCCGCCCGCTCGCCCGCCGCCTCCCTCCCTCCTTCCTTGCAGCTCCCCCGGCTTTCGGGGGCCCGGGGGCGGCCTGTGGCGCGCCGAGCCCGCGCCGGACTGCGCCTCTTTGGACCTTGAGGGGAAACATGCGTTTGGCTTGGATCGTTTTAAATTCTTAGTTTGGGATCCCCGCTCGCCTGCCTCTTCCGCCCGCGGGTTTTCTTTTCTTTTTTTCTTTTTTTTCCTTTTTTCTTTCCCGGTCTCCTTTTTTGACTCCCTCCCCCTTTATGCTCGCCCAACCCTCCCCCCGCTGCTGAGAAGTGGGGGAGGGTCTCGGCCTCCAGGTTCCCGCCCCACCGGGGCCCGGGCGAGCATGGGGGGCAAGCAGAGCACGGCGGCCCGCTCCCGGGGCCCTTTCCCGGGGGTCTCCACCGATGACAGCGCCGTGCCCCCGCCGGGAGGGGCGCCCCACTTTGGGCACTACCGGGCGGGCGGCGGGGCCATGGGGCTGCGCAGCCGCTCGGTCAGTTCGGTGGCGGGCATGGGCATGGACCCCAGCACGGCCGGGGGGGTGCCCTTTGGCCTCTACACCCCCGCCTCCCGGGGGACCGGCGACTCCGAGAGGGCGCCCGGCGGCGGAGGGTCGGCGTCCGACTCCACCTATGCCCACGGCAATGGTTACCAGGAGACGGGCGGCGGTCACCATAGAGACGGGATGCTGTACCTGGGCTCCCGAGCCTCGCTGGCGGATGCTCTACCTCTGCACATCGCACCCAGGTGGTTCAGCTCGCACAGTGGTGAGTCCGCGGTTGGTGGAGGCCTCAGAGGGTGGAGTGCAAGCGAGGGCGCGCCGGGGCGCCCCACACCTTCGCGCGTGTGCGAAGATTTGGAGGTGGAGTGCGCAACCTGGATCTGTCTGCCTTCCCCTTGGTTTCCGAAGCCAAGGGATGAATGGGATACCCACCCTCTAGAAAAGAGGCTTTCTGAGAGGCTGCGGAGCCGGGCGTATTAGGGCTTCAGGTGTTGGTTCACTTATGGATGCCTATTGAAGTCTCATTCACTGTCATCCCCATCCTCAGGTCTTGTCTGGCTTATCGCAAGTCGGCCTCAAAGCTTTCTTTCTGCAACTGCTGCATTGTGCTTGCCTCACCGGTAACAGAGAGAGAAGGATCCAATTTGACCAAGCGGTGTCTCCTAAACAAAGGGTGTGAAAAAATTGGGGCCAAGTGGTGTTTGGATTAGGGCTCTTGCTCTTGCTGGGAGAGACGGGTGCCCAGTTTTGCCACCCTGCTGGAAATCTGTTTGAATTGTTTAAAGTGGAGCGGCTGCTGTCATAGACAGGTGTGGCCTGCTGGATGGAGGGCCCAGCCGGGAGCCTCCCTGGGAGGCTTTGCAGGACCAGGGCCCTGGTTACCCGTGCTGCATGCAGTAGCCTTGGCTCAATGACTCTTGCATCCCTCCATCTTTCTTCTCCCCCTCCATGCTAAGTGCTTGGTCTTCTGGGTATTCTGCATCTTTTTTTAACCAAGAGGTGGCATTTTATTGCCTGACTGTTGGCACATGTCAGGGGGAAAGGAGGATTCAAAGAACCTGGGTGAATTCATTTTGTGAACTTCTGGTGACAGGTCAGCGAAAAGCTGGAGGAGGATTTCCCAGGCTGGAACAGGCAGGGCAGAAAAGGCACTGCTCGGTGCTTCTGGAGGAAAACGGGTCTGTCTGCTTAGCTAACCTGAGAAGCCAGGTTAGGCTTCTAGAAAATTGGTCAGAAGGGGTGTGGGGCCGCTATTTGCTAATTGGCAAGTTGCAGTGAAGAAGTTAACATATTCATACTCCTTTGGGAGACTTCAGAAAATTTAGATATTGTGTAGAAGAAAGATTGCTTTATGGAGGATTTATTTGTTGGATCACTGTTCTAGCTATTGTGAAATAGGGTAGACTTTTTGTATCTCTATTTCTGTAAACAGTCTTAATCTTTTTTTCAGTTCTTTAAAATAATTGTGAAATCATTTTTAGGGAGAATTAGTGACTAATTTAGGGTAACATTTGAAAGTGGCTTTCAATTGCTAGGATGGAAATTTTTTTTTTTTTTTTTTTTTGCTACAATGGAATTTTAATCCCTGAACAGACCTCTAGATATCATTGGAGCTTCTCTGACCTGCATGCCTCCAACTCTGCCCTGAATGAGATGCAAGGCATGACTACCTTTGGTACTTTTAGACATTTGATCAGCTTTAGACATCTTTTTTTTTTAAACATCTTTATTAGAGTATAATTGCTTTACAATGGTGTGTCAGTTTCTGCTCTATAACAAAGTGAATCAGTTATACATATACATATGTCCCCATATCTCTTCCCTCTTGCATCTCCCTCCCTTAGACATCTTGAACTTAATAATATTTCTTATAAAATTTGGTCCAGAAGGAGTCAGGTGTATTTTTGAGATGATTGTAGTTAAGTTTTTAAAAGAACTGTCATTAGTGTCTGATTTTAAGCTGAAGAGTACTGTAAGGAGGTTCTCAAAAAGCACAAGTAGAAATTTTGTGTTGCAAAAATGTAATCTTATAGAGGTTTCTCTGGAGAAGGAGTTCCCTTGCTGAAATTTCTTGTCTGTCTCTTACTAGAAACGTCTTTTTCCTTATTCCACTACCAAGTTCCATGCTGGAGCTATGAGCTTAAAATTGGATTCCAAAACAGACTCCTCAGCTATGAAACCTCAAGTTTTTTAAATCTAGTTGTAGTGAGGTTAGGAAGAGCCACTGAACCAGGGACTACAGGAAAAGTTGGAGCATATTAATCCCTTGAGGGATTAATATTAAAATGGGGGGCGCTGTTAATATTTTGGGTAATATAGTTGTTATAGGACCATCCTGTCCTTTTGCAGGACATTGAACATACCTGGCCCTGCCCACTCAATACTCCCACAGATTTCAAAGTGCTCTTGGTGGGGGCAGGGTATCGCCTGATTGAGAACCACCTCCTTAGGGATTTGTTGTTTTATTCAAATAAAGCAATTAGTTTTTCCTGTGCAGCTCATTTGAGAGGAACTTTGATATTTCCGCTCTTCTGCAATGGTGGTTCTATCTCACCTTCTGCAACAGGCCACAGGCTCTTCCTTCCAGGACATCCCCTTCCTCTCTTGTTTGTTGCTGTAAGAAGAGAAATTTTGGAGCCTTGGGGAAGGTCCCAGCAGTTTTCACTCTTGTGTCTTAAGAGTAGAAGAGTGAGGATTTCAGTGCACAGTAGACTAGATGCCTGGAAGTTGATGTGATGTCGTTGCTTGTGTTTTCAAGGTGCTTTTGGAACTCTTCATAGGCGCAGAAAACAGCTGTCAGTGAAATAAGTGGGGGAGTTCAGTGAGCTAGAGGCTTCCTCAAAAGGCACGAGCTGATGTTATGTCAAGAGGTAGAATACTGGGGTCTCAGCTCCTCCTTGGAGAAGCTGTGACCTTGGACGAGACACCTCACCTCTCTTGAGCCTTGTCTTTTTTATTTTTAAAATAAAATACAGCCAGCCTGTAAAATTTAAAATACAAATACAGCCAGCCTGTAAAAGTTGCTGCCCAAATGCTGCGAGGATACACACGGTCACATTTGCCTTCTCTGGGCTGTGACCCTTGCACGCCCTATTTCCTTTGCCTGGAATGCTTTTCCTTCCATTCCGCCCAGGGATAGCCTTTTATGATCCCTTAGGGCTCAACTTAAATTTCTCCTTAGAGACCACTCTTAAAAATTGGCTCCCTCCTGTCAGTCTCTCCAGTAACTCGCCTGTTACCTTAATAGCACTTAACACATTGTATTTATCCATTTACTCTTTCTGTTTTAAGTTGACTAAATTTTAAGCTCTATGAGAGGAAGACTGTGCCTCTTGACCACTGTTGTAACTCCTGCACTCCATGTGCCAGGCACAAATATTTGTTGAGTGAATGAATTAGAGTGCCGTATGTTCATCGGCTCATTTAATCATCACTATAACTCTAGGAGGTAAAACGTTTTAATTCCCATTTTACAGGTGAAGAAACTGAGGTGTAAAGGGAGGTTAAGGAACCTACACAAGGCCAGATAGCTAATAGGTGGCAGAGTTGGGATTGAAATGCAGCTCTGCCAGCATCAGAATCCACCTGGTCTCTTAGCCATTACCCTCTACTGCCTCTCAACCTAAAACATGAGGAAGCTGGATAGCGTCGTGGAAATTGCACTGCTTGCGTGTCAGAGGGCTAGGCTCCTCCTGCGGTTAGGCTGCTAGTTAACTGCCTGTCTTGTGACCTTGTGCAAGTGAGTCATTTAGCCTCAGAGTCACCATTTCTCCACCTGTAAGATGGAGATAATACCTGTTCTGCTTACCTTTCCGGGTCGCTGTTGTGGTCTCATGAGATGGTGTTTACAAAAGCCAAGTAACGTAGAAATGGGAAGTGGTGTTCTTACAGGGACACTTCTAGAGTTCTCTGCCTTCTTTCATCTCTTCAGAAGTTGCTGGACAGAGAGATTTAGGATCGTGTGAACTCTTTCCCCGAAATGGAAGCTAGTGTTCTCTACTGAAATCTGACCTGTATTGTGGGGGCCGTCCATAATAAGAATGCCACTTGAGAAGAGCTGCTTTATAGAATCCGAGTAGAGTCCCTTCTTTTCCACATAAAATGCGTTTTGCTATAAGGTGTTTAACTCCTAATGGTTGGGTGGTATTCTGGAGGTCTGGTCATCCATTTGTAGTCCTGTTTATCTCAGAATACAGATTTCTACATGTGGGGGAAAAAATATAGAGGCTCCACCGTGTTGGAAGGAAGAGGTTGCCTGTTTCCTGGGCCCTAATATAAAATGGCTGGTCATTGAGGTCTCCCTCCAACTTCTTAGTCAGATGCGTGTATACACGTGCATGTGCAGAAAACGAAACTGTTCTCTGTTGTTACCAAGCCATCAACAGGGGCTGATAGATGGTGACTTTTTGGTAAGTCTTTGAACTTGCCAGCAGGATATCTCATGGGTTCTACTTTGCTGCCACTCTGGGGTTCTCAAGTGATTTAATTTTCTCTGTTCTTAAATAATTAGGGAGAGTTGCCAATTCCATCGGAGTGGATCAGAAAGCCTCTTTGTGCCTCACTATAGGTGTGCTAGATGTAATGGTTCTCTCCATCGTTTCTGGAAAAGGAAAAGCATTCTGTGGCCTCCTAAGAGCATGATGGGTCCCTGCCCTGCAGAAGACTGGGTTTCTTAACGAAGACTGGGTTTTCTTGGAAGACTTTTTAAAAAGCAGAGTTTTTTAGCTATTACCATGAGGGCTTATTTTCTATAAAAGAAAAAAACAGTTCCCTTGAGGAGAAGATCGTTTCTTGAAGGTCACAGTTAATTCTCCCTCACTGGAGTTTGAAAGGTGTTGCAAGAAACAGTGCTTTCACTCTTAAAGTGTGTGTTTTATGGGATGTGTACATTTTGCCATTAAACAAAGACACACCCCAACTAGGCCACGAGGAATACTCTCTGAGCCAAGCCACTTTTTACCAGAAATGCAACTCCAGTTCCTTTTGGGGAAAGGAACATGCTTTGTGTTTGACAGATGTGACATTCAACCCAAGCTTATTGGGCACCTACATTTTAGCAAACCCAATTTTAAAACTAAACTTCAATTTTGACAGTTTCAAAATGGAAAAAAGTCATAGGGAAGTGGTGGCAACTTAAGCTCTTGGTTTTCTCTTACTAACCCTTAAGTAGGGGGTGTTTTTAATGACTGGGTCACTGAGGCTGAGGTACCAAAATCTTGAAGTTAGTCCAAAACCTAAATGCTATTCCCCATCTTTTAGAATGACGGATGTGTACACATTTCCATTGGTTTCTTTTCCAAGCTTTGCCACGGCCTTGTCTCAGTCAGATGGTCCCTAGTGATTATGGTGGGTGTAGGCTTGAGTATGAGAATGAACTTCTTACAGGCCTGGCCGTTTTCACCTCTGAATCTCATTTCCTCATAAGAACACAGGTTTATCCTTGAAACCAACAGTTGGTTCCTGATTTTTATAGGCTAAATGGATGAGGGGTGCATAACCTGAAGACCAACCCTCAAGTGCGAAGCTAATAAAGAACCAGGTTTAATCTGAAAGCCGCAGCTGGGGTACTCTGTAGGCTGATGAGACTGTTTACCTTGAGATCTCCCTCGAGTTGTTGGAATTGAGAGTACAGCCTTCCTCCGTTGGGAGTAAAGAGGAAGGAGGAATTCGCTGTGCCTCATAAAGTAAGAGGAGGCATGGCAAGAATTTATGGTGCACTCCCGGATCTGTAAGGAGAAGGAGGCAGATGGAGACAAGAGCTCTCCTGATCTCTGTGAATGGTTCAAAGGGTTTTCAAGCTTGACTCTGTCCAGTCTTCTCTAGGGTCTCATTAACAATGCAGAGGACAGGACCCCGCTCCCAGAGTTCAGTAGAATCTGAATTTGTAACAAATGATTCTACACATGTAGTCAGAATACCGTCTATATCTGAAGTGCACCCCTACCATGGATTTAACTTTCCTCTCCATAAACAGAGGGAAAGAACTCTGAATTCTTTTCTCATGCATTCATTAGCATCACTTTCAGTATCACTAAACTAGTCAGATATTTCCCAGGCAGAATACATACAAATCTTCTTTTCTGTTGCTCCCAGAGGGTAGATCCACCCAGCAAGAGCATTGTTCATTCTTTGGCTGTTTTCTTTTACATGGTACTAAGCATTTTTCTCCTACAGATAGGCCTGAGCCAATCTGCCTTGGTCCCGAGTTGCTCCGAACAGAAGGTAGTTGTGGCAGTGTCCCCTATCCTTGTGCTACAGAAGGGCTTCCTGAGTTACATCCTCTTTCTTATATCCCCAGCTAGACAAGTACAAGATCTCAGGATGAATCCAGACTTTAAAGTGGACAAAATACCCTTTTTCTTTTTTTTTTTTTAGCTGACTGAAAGTATGAGACTTTGTGTGTGTGTGTGGAGATCTGTTGAGCTAAGATATTCATTTATTCAACTGAGATTGAGTGCTTCCAGTATACCCAGACCTGTGCTAGGTGCTGGGAATGTATATTTATTATGAAGGTGATTGGCATTACTTTGTTCTTTCTAAGAATTTTTGCTTCCCTACTCCTTTAAGAGAAAGTCTGAATATTGCAGCTTGTGGAAGATCTTACCTTCTTCATCAGTTCCTCTGTTGAATAAACAAATTCAGGCACTTGTCCGTGAGGCTGCTACACGGATGATCTCCTCTCTACTCTTCACTCACATTATTCCTTGTTAACTAAATCCTCTATCTGGGCTGGGGCAGGTGATCTTTTCTTTGTGGTTCCAGTCAAGTGCCTGGTAAGAAGAAATTCCTCATATGTGCCAATATAAATGCTCCTCTTATCTTCTCAATGAAAATAACAAAAGAAAAACTGGTCTTTCATTATCTTTGACTTCAGTATCTTTGTCATCCCTAGAGCCACTTTTCTTTCTGGTCACTGAACACTGTTTTCTAGAAGCCTGATCCACCGCCTTTTAAACCCATCTCTCTAAAATTTATCCCGGGCCGAAATGTACATAAGGAAATGTAAGAGTTTTCCTCCTTGGTCTTGTGTTTGTCTCTGAGCTCCACGACATTGACACTTTAGTGCTGTTTTAAGTAATTTTTAAAGCCTTGTTTATGATAGGCAGCAGTAGTGACTGAAATGTCATTTCCCCCCTGGAATAATGATTAAATCTGTGTTATAGTTGAGTATTTTTTTGCCCAAAGTACAGAATGTAGGGAAATGTCCCATGCTGAAAGACTTTATGCAGACTTTGGCTGTAAGGTGATACCTTACTCTCTGAAGGGTAATCTTTGGAGAAACCCCTCCTTACATTTCGGCATATGTGGTCCTTTTGGTCTTGGTGAATTAGGCTTGGCATAGCGTGGCTCCAGCTTGCTGGTTGGTAGTACTTTCAGCCCTCTACAAAGGGTAATTGAATAAGCCATGCTTCAAAAGGAGTTGTTCCGCAATTAGCCACCTCTGTACTGTACAGTATCTTTTAAGGTCAAAGCTGATTTATTATGTGTGGGAGAAACTTAAATCTAGAGTCAATCCAGATGATCTGAGACAGAGGTAGGAAGAGAATGCAGGACTGAGACTCCAAGACTCCGGCCAGCTTGGTCATTTTGCCCATATTTCTCCAGTCTCTGGAGATCTTTTCATTTGTTTCCCTCTCAAATACCACGCCCCGCCCCCGCCCCCCCGCACTGAGAAGGTGCTTTTCCTTAGAGAAAAACTAAGAACTATTAAGAACTATTAAGACTCTTTTATCTTGATGCCTGCTTAAGTACTCCAGGAATCCTACAGGGATTTGAGGGAGCCCTTGGGATTCCAGCCTAAACCAATGAAGTACCATAAATACAAGTGAGCTTTCTGTAATATTGGTCTATTCTCTTTAGATCATACGCACTTTTTTTTTTTTTTTTTTTTTTTTTTGCGGTACGCGGGCCTCTCACTGTTGTGGGCTCTCCCGCTGCGGAGCACAAGCTCCGGACGCGCAGGCCCAGTGGCCATGGCTCAGGGGCCCAGCCGCTCCGCGGCATGTGGGATCTTCCCGGACCGGGGCACGAACCCACGTCCCCTGCACCGGCAGGCAGACTCCCAACCACTAGCGCCACCAGGGAAGCCCCCATACACACTTTTAATGCCCCCAGAGGCACAGCACCATCTAAGTCAGCTTTTCAAAGAAACTTTGTGGTAACACTGCCCACTACTGTGATAAGCATTACGAAGTATGACACGTATTATTAGATTTCCTCAATTCTGGTCAGAAATGGCTAAAACATTCAAAACTATTGCAGCCAGCCCTGGCGAACTCTGGTAAGTCCAAGGCCTATGCCCAGGGCTGGCTTGCAAGTTAGCTGCCTTCCATCTTAATATCTGATGAGCCCAGTCTTGTTGGCTGAGTTTAATGCATCCATTTCCTACCTCCTCTCAGCCCAGAGGCCAAATGCAATGTAAAAGGATAGTGAATCTAAGCATCTCCAGCATTTTGAGGTATAGGAACCTCCTATGAAGTGACAGACCTTTGAGAAATAGTATTATGAGCTGTTCTGTTTTTGCTGTGACTTTGGAAAACCTTTGGATTCTTCTACTGAACATTTGTTTGAAAAAAAAAATCTTTTTAATGAAACAGTGGAGTCAGAAAGCAGCCGCTCCTTCTCATAATAGCATTTCTCACCAGGGGAATTTTTGGTAGCTTTTGGAGGAGGGTTTTGAGTAGGTTGTGGAAGATAAATCCCTCGGTTGAACATAACCAAAGGCTGCCATATCAGAACTCTGGTGCTTTCCGTGCTGACAGCAAGCCCTGAATTCAAAGTGCAGGACAGCAGAATAGAATAGGGAGGGCTGTGCTCAGTGAACTGTCCCAGTAGCATGACCAACGAGACTGGAGTTTCAGCATTCAAAGTCAGTTCATTAAAACACTATTGTAGTGTAAAAGGATCATGAAATGGAGGCCCTGGGTCACAGGGCCCAAGGCCATTTACAAGAACAACATCATATTTCTGGATTAAGGGATGGCTGCAGGCCTAAGGATGAGAATATAAGAGCCACGAGTGTGCCTCCTTTTTCCATATTGTGAAATGGTGGCATGGTTCTTGGCACTGACTGTGGGACTACCTCACATAGAGAGGATTCTACAGAGTCTGTGCTCTGAAGAATTTAGGTCTAATAAAGCACTCAGAATGACTCCCAAAGTGAACAGTTCACCCAGTGTCTTTATAGGATGGTGAAAAGGGCATGCTGGAGATACTTAAGAGTTTAGAACAAGCCAGGATTATAATACCAACATCCAAAATGCCTGTCCCCTGGGTTTCCCTGGTGGCTCAGTGGTTAAGAATCTATCTGCCTGCCAATGCAGGGGAACACAGGTTCGAGCCCTGGCCTGGGAAGATCCCACATGCTGCAGAGCAACTAACCCCGTGAGCCACAGCTCCTGAGCCTGCGTGCCACAACTACTGAAGCCCGCCCGCCTGGAGCCCGTGCTCTGCAACAAGAGAATCCACTGCGGTGAGAAGGCTGCACACTGCAACGAAAAGTAGCCCCGCTCACCGCAACTAGAGAGAGCCCGCACGCAGCAATGAAGACCCAATGCAGCCAAAAATAAAATAAAAAAAAAAAAGCCTGTCCTCAGCCTCTCTGCCCGCCGGAAACTGAGTTTTCACTGTTTCCAACTTCAGTGACTTAAGTACTTCTTAGGTCCTCATGTCTGAGCCACGTCTTACGTAAGCTACAGACAGAGGAAAGTCTAAAAGGTTATTACAACTGTTGAGATTTGCTTTCCTTTGGAAAGTCATAGTTGTGTCCATTCCGTGTTTTCCTGGCTTTGTACTTTTCTTCAAAGCCTCTTACCAGTTCCAAGTCTCCAGAGCTCAATAAAGGGGAACAGGAAGCCAGCGTTTGATGCCTAAGAGCCAGCAATAACTAAGAGAAAAGGGCAGAAGCATGGAACTGGGAGGGGGAGTTCTGGGCCTTGAAGGTATCCAGGTCTCTAGGATTATAGATACATCTTGCAGAGATGACTTTAACCAACTTCTTCAAACAAGAAAAAAGCAGTAGGAACCTCTGTTCTGAGAGGACAAATTTCTCTTAGGTTATATAGTGGAGGCTCAACATTTTTAATTGATGGCATAATTACAAAGTATCTTTTACATAAGAAGCTCAAAACAATTAAGAAAAAAGTGATAAAAAATTATCCCTTTTATAAAAGAGCAGGAATAACTTTCCTCTCTTTTCCCTGAGGGTCCCCAGGGCACATCTTGTCATGGGATCCAAGCTGGATCCTGACCCTTCCTTTTCCTGTCCATTCACATTTATTAGATGAACTCTATAAAGTTTCAGTCCTGTGACTGTAAGATGGGAGGGTCACAGGGGTTTGTGCTATTTCAATTTTGGTTTCACTTGCACATTTTAGGAAATCACATAGTGGTGTGACTCTGAATAGGAGTTCTTGTCTCTTGGAATCTTTTCAAAAAATGAACTATTTCAGGCATGCAAAAGAGATAATGTACTTACCTGCCAAGCAGATTAATATTGGGTTGGCCAAAAAGTTCATTCGGGTTTTCCCATAACATCTTATAACTAGAACATTGCAGATGTAATTGTATGGAGCTCGCTCAATTCCTATTTTTCTCCTTCCCTTCCCAAAAGTAACCACTGCCCTGACTCTCCTGTTGATCATCCTGTATGTGTTCATACTTTTCACTGCCTGTTTCTATCCAAAACAGTATTTAACTTATGTAAACTTTATAATGTCTCTATCCTTTCATATCTCTGTTTATAGATATAACTCAAAATGGATTTGAGATCTGTAAATCCATTGTACTATATGCTGCTATAACACATTCATTTTTGCTGCTGTACTCTATTGTAAGAATATACCACAGATATCACCATTTATCAATCCATTCTCATCAGTGGATATTAAAGTTATTTTCAGTTACTTCGATACCTCTATCAAAATATCAAGTTTCCTTCCAGGCATGGATTTGTTCCTGGGCTTTTTGTTCTGTCCCATTGGTCAAGTTGTCTATCCTTGTGCTAATACTTTCTTAAGTACTATAGTTTTGTCTTTCCTGTAGAAGGGCAAATCCTTTCATATTGTTATTCTCTTTCAAAGCTGTGTTGTCTAAATAAAGCTTTCTAGGGACAAATAAGGGAATCCAGGTAGAATCAACAAAATGAAGTACAGAGTACCAGAAACTGCTCTGTTTATAGCTGTTTTTTTTTTTTTTTTTTTTTTTTTTGGTACGGAGGCCTCTCACTGCTGTGGCCTCTTCCATTGCGGAGCGCAGGCTCAGCGGCCACGGCTCATGGGCCCAGCCGCGCCGCGGCACGCGGGATCCTCCCAGACCAGGGCACGAACCCGCGTCCCCTGCATCGGCAGGCGGACTCTCAACCACTGCGCCACCAGGGAAGCCCTATAGCTGTTATTCTTAATGAGGACATCTGGCAAACCGACCCTAATGGACAGTTTCACATTTTTTCCCCTACTATATTGCACAAACAGTAACATTTCCCCATGTCTTTGTATTGCAAACAGCAGAATAAACAGTTCCGTATGTTACAGATAACAACAATAAAACAACAGAAACTGCTTAGCTATTTTTGGTGCTTTTTGCTTCCAGATAAATTTAAAAATCAGCTTTGTCAACTTCTATGGGGGAAGAACTGTTAGGATATTTACTGGAGTTTTATGTTGAGTTTAGCAATTGCTGTCTTATAAAATTGGGTCTACCCGTGAACCTGATGGGAACGGACTTACAGATGTAAGAATAAAATTTTTTTACATTTTTAAAAACTTTGAAATAATTTCAGACTTACAGAAAAGTTGCAAAAAATGCAAAATAAAAACTGCATTTCTGTTAGCCAGAATCTTCAAATGTTACTGAAAAGACAAATAGTTGAATGTCCATTAAGTTCTTAACTCTGCAAAGCAGCTTGAAGTCTTAATAAATAAAACATCTCAAGTCTGAGGAATCTACATTGACCTGTTCTTAGGAATGGGAAAGCCACATGAACTTGAAGTGACATGGTGTCTGAAGGGTGGCTAGGCCTCATATGGAGATCTACTTTCTTCAGAGTTGGTCTGTATCCTTATGTGATTGGAAGTAGATCAAGTCCCAAGCTCTGCTCCCACGGTGTGTGCTGTGATCTCATCTGATGGAAGAAGGGCTTCTTGCCCTTCAATTGAGAGTCTCAGACAGCTGGAGCCTGGGTAGTTCAGGTCAAGTCTGCCTCAGTATCACCTGAGAATGTCTTCTGGAGGCTTGACGTGGCTGAGTCAGAGGTGCCTGCATAGGAGATGCCAGCCATGAGACACCCCTTCTTGGAAGGCAGCTGTGCTCACCAGTATACCACTCACGCACACGAGAAACCGCTTCTTAGGAGAGGCAGTGTGGGGTAGCAGTTAAGGTTAAGTGAGGCTTATAATAATTATATCTATCATACAGTAGTGTTGTATCAATTAAATGAGCTTATAGGCATATCCACACCACTCAAAACATTGCCCAGCAGATAGTAAGTGATCAGTGAAAGCAACCTCTTATTATTATTTAATGTCTCTGGGTAAAGCTTAGTAATTATTTAAAGATCTTGAATCTTTTTTGTTAGATTTATCCCTGGGTACCTTATAGTTTTTTGGTTTATGCCGTAAATAGTATTTTTAAAATTTTTTATAATTATTTCAGGTTTCTGGTATATTCAGCAGACTTGTTGAACTCTTATAGGTCTAATAGTTTTAATGGAAAGCATCTACAGAGAAAATCCAAGAGAATCACGTTGGTAAATAATAACTGTGTTGTTTCTCCTTTTCTAATTCTCTTGTGTGTCACTCCTCTTTCTTACCTTAGGATTGCTGGCAATTTCCTCTGGAAAAAGTTTATTTGACTCTATAACCATAGGCATCCTTGTTTTCCTCCTATTAAAGGAAGTGCTTCTTGCATTGGAAGCATTGTGTATGTTTTCGATGGCTAGCCTTTATTTCCTTCTATTCTTAATTTGTTAAATTAAATATCACAAATGGTTATTTTATCAAAATTTCCCTTACATTTATTCACATCGTCCTTCTCCTTTAATTCATTACCGAGGTGAAATGTATCAATAGATTTTGTAGTGTTAAACTATTGTTATATTCTTTAAATAAACCCTACTTGGTTGTGATGTGTTCTATTTTTATACATTGCTAGATTTAATATGTTAATATTCTACTTGGGATTTCTGCATATGTTATAAAATTTCACTCATAATTTTTATACTATCTTTTTCTTGTTATTAAGATTAATGTAACCTTTTATAAGGCAGTTAGGAGTGTATGTTCATTTTTTTCTCAAAGAGTTTGTATAAAGGTGTAGTAGAGTTCTGGCTGCAAACAGATGGCACACTCAAATTTAATTGAACAGACAGTTTACAAAGGTGTGGCCAGGATTAAAGGAACTAACAGTGGATGGTGAAGCATCTGGAGACTGGCCACAGTGGGAAGTTCTTATAACACCTAGATCTGAAGTGCATGGGGAGGGAGCCATTACCAACCATGATGAGAACTGTAACCCTGGGAGAGGTGTCCCACAGAACTGTGGACTTACATAGGAGAAAGGAACCACTGCCATACCATGGCAAAGCGCAGAGAGCACCAGGTAATAAGTACCCCCAGTCTCTCTATCATCTTGTCCTCAGGTTTCTTGATTCCCATTGGCCAAATGCAACAGAAGTTTGGGAGGCAAGGAAACCGTGTCCAGACTTGTTATTCTTCTGGAGAGAAGGCTAACAGAGAGGAAAGTGGATCTGGAAGAAACAGATAAAGGCAAAGGAAATACCTGTATTTTGAATGCTTGGTGGACCTTACATGTAGAATTCTCCTGTAAAACTATCTGGACCTAGGACTTTTTTTGTTGAGTAGACTTTTATCTAATGATTCAAGTTCTTCAGTGTTACTGGCCTGTTCAGGTTTTCTATTCTTGTGGCATATATTTCAAGACAGCCTCTGTGTCTATCTCTATATTATGTCCCCCTTTTCATTCCTAATATTATTTGTATGTTTTCTTTTTATTCTTGATAAGTCTTGCCAGACCTATTTTTTATTATTTTATTTTCAAAGGAGCATTTTTTGGTTTTGTCCATTGCCTCCCCTCTGCCTGCCACATTTCATTGCTTTATACTCTTAACTGTATTTTATCTTTCCTTCTACTTTCATTGGGCTTACTGTTTATGCTTTTCTAACTTCTTAAGTGTACCCTATGCTCATTTACTTTTTAATCTCCTTTTCTAATATAGTCATTTAAGGCTCTAGATTTTTCCTTTGAGCACTTCTTTAACTGGGTCCCATGATATTTTAAAATATTTATTTTTTGGCTGCATTGGGGATTAGTCGCGGCATACAGGATCTTTCATTGTGGTGTGCAGGCTCTTTGTTGTGGCACATGGGCTCCTCTCTAGCTGTGGCACGTGGGCTTAGTTGCCCCACGGCATATTGGATCTTAGTTCCCTGGCCAGGGATCGAACTGGTGTCCCTTGCATTGCAGGACGGATTCTTAACCACTGGACCACTAGGGAAGTCCCTGGGTCCCATGATTTTTGATCTGTAGTGTTTCCTTTATCATTCATTTCTAGGTATTTTCTACTTTTTAGTATTTCTTTGATTCGTGAGTTATTTATAAGTATATTTTAAAATTTCCAAAAAATTTTAAGTTGGCCTCTAACATGATTGCATTATAGTCACAGAGCAGTCTCTATAATCCTGATTGGTTTTTATTGATGCTTGGTTTGTGGCACACTGCATAGTCAGTTTCCATAAATATTTCATTCATGCTTGAGAAGATTGTGTTCTGATTGTTTGATTCTGATATCCTTAGATCAAGCTTATCAGTTGTGTTGTTCAAATCTTCCTTATCTTACTAAATTTTGGTGTTCTTGATTTACCAGTTCCTGAGAGAACTATGTTAAACTCTCTCTGACTATGGCTTCGCCAACTTCACTTTATAATTTTGTCAAATTTTGCTGTGTGTAATTTGAACTTTTCTCAAGTATATAGTTGTTTAGACTTGTTTATGTCCTTCTGGAGAATTGCTTTTGTTGAGAACATCTTTATCTCTAGTAATACTTTTTTCTTTGGTCTATTTTCTTTCGTATTAATGCCAGCTTTCTTTTTGTAACTATTTGCTGGTATCTTTTCCTGTCCTTTTATTTTCAGTCCCTGTTTCCTAATGTCTTAGATGTGTCTCCTGTAAATGACAGATAGTTGGGTTTTTTTTCAACCTAATCTGAGACTTTTTTTTTTTTTTTTTTGGTGCGGTACGCAGGCCTCTCACTGTTGTGGCCTCTCCCGTTGCGGAGCACAGGCTCCGGACGCGCAGGTGAGCGGCCATGGCTCACGAGCCTATCCGCTCCGTGGCATGTGGGATCTTCCCGGACCGGGACACGAACCCGTGTCCCCTGAATCGGCAGGCGGACTCTCAACCACTGCGCCACCAGGGAAGCCCCCCTCAACCTAATCTGAGACTTTTAATTTGCAAGTGTAATCCATTTTTTAAAAAATATATTTATTTATTTAGGCTGTGCTGGGTCTTAGTTGCGGCATGTGGGATCTTTAGTCGTGGCACGCGGGCTCTTAGTTGTGATACGCAAACTCTTAGCCGCGGCATGCGGGATCTAGTCCCCAACCAGGGATCGAACCCGGGCCCCCTGCATTGGGAGAGTGGAGTCTTACCCACTGGACCACCAGAGAAGTCCCAAATCCATTTAAAAAGTATTCTGAATACCACTATATGTTAACTTAATATCTAATTAGTATAAAATATATTATTTAATATCTTATTAAATATATTTAATATGTTGTTTTGTGTTATGTACCATATGTTTTGTTTGCATTTTTCTCCTTTCCTGCCTTCTGTTAGATAACTTGGGTTTTCTTTATCACCATCTGGAAGCTTTCAATTCTTTTAGAGGCTACTCTTAAATTTTTGGCTTGCATACTTGAAAAAAAAATCTAATGTTAAATCAGTATCTCTACTCTCTTCCCAAATAAAAAAGAACCCACAGTTTGTCTTACACACTGTTGAGATTCAGTATTCTTTTTTTTTTTTTTTTTGGTCTGCTTTGGGTCTTCGTTGCTGTGCGCGGGCTTTCTCTAGTTGTGGTGAGCGGGGGCTACTCTTCCTTGCAGTGCGTGGGCTTCTCATTGCAGTGGCTTCTCTTGTTGTGGGCTCTAGGTGCATGGACTTCAGTAGTTGCAGCATGCGGGCTCAGTAGTTGCAGCATGTGGGCCCTAGAGCGTGCAGGCTTCAATAGTTGTAGCGCATGGGCTCATTAATTGCGGTGCGCAGGCTCTAGGGCATGCAGGCTCAGTAGTTGTGGCTCATGGGCTCAGTAGTTGTGGCTCACGGGCTCTGGAGCACAAGCTCAGTAGTTGTGGCACATGTGCTTAGTTGCTCCGTGGCATGTGGGATCTTCCTGGACCAGGGTTCAAACCCGTGTCCCCTGCAGTGGCAGGTGGATTCTTAACCACTGCACCACCAGGGAAGTCCAAGATTCAGTATTCTAATTCCACTTCATTTTTGTACTCTAGAATTAATTGTTGCTGTTCTTATTTGATAAAGTCTGCTTGTTTGGAGTCACCCACCTGCTTAGCAAATTCTTTGCCTACTGTTCCTTCTTTCATCATACTTCATCCTTCTGAGTTAAATTTCCTTCTTCCAGAGGTAGGTGTTAAGTTTTTTTTCAGTGGGAATTTATTAAGCATAAACACTTTTTTTTGCTTGCAAATTAAAAAAGTGTTTTTATTTGCTGTAACTATTGAATGGTAATTTAGCTGGGTATAAAAATCTGGGTTGGCAGTTATTTTTTTCTCAGCAGTTGGACAAAGTTATTCTATTTCATTATCTTTTGGCATCTGATATTGTAATTAAGAAGTCTGATTCTCAGATCTTACAGTTAATTTGTTTTTTTCTGTTAGCTGCTTTATAATCTTTTCTTCTTCTTTTTTTAAAAATTTATTTATTTATTTATTTGTTATTTGGCTGCGCCAGGTCTTAGTTGCGGCATGTGGGATCTTCATTGCTGAGTGTGGGATCTTTGTTGCGGCATGTGGGATCTTTAGTTGTGGCATGTGGGATCTTTAGTTGAGGCATGCAGAATCTTTAGTTGCGACATGCAGGCTCTTTGTTGTGGCATGAAGTATCTAGTTCCCTGACCAGGGATCTAACGCGGCCGCCTGCATTGGGAGTGTGGAGTCTTCACTGCTGGACCACCAGGGAAGTCCCTATAATCTTTGCTTTGTTCATGGTATTCTGCAAATTTACTGTTGTGTTGTGTGTTCAGGGTTTGATTTATTTTTATTTTTCTTGCTTGCTATTTGTCCCTGAATCTGAGAGTTCATGTCTTTCAAAGAATCTGAGAAATTCTCAACCATGTATCCCTTCAAATTTTGCCTTTGTTTTATTCTCTCCCATCTTTCCTTTTGGGAATCTTAGAAGTCATGGATTGGACCTTTTTCTTCTATCCTTCATGTTTCTTAAACAGTTCCATATTTTGTAACTCTTTATTTCTGTATGCTGCACTCTTGGTAATTTCCTATCTCTACCTTTCAGTACAGTAATTCTTTCTTCACCTGTTTTTTAACCTGTTCATTGAGTTTTATGTTTCATTGAACTACATTCTAAATTCCTTGTGGGTTGTTTACTTTTTACCTTCAATTGTGTAAAAAAAAATTTTAATGAGTAAGTCACCTTACCTTCATGGTTGGTTTTTCTCTTTGGGAAAGTAAGTGTGGTTGGCTAGTTGCTTTCTGTTCTCTTTCTGCTCAGAAATCCCGTAAAGCCCTATCACTGGCATTACACTGTGGAGCAAAGAAGCACTATGAACAGGGAAGCAGGAAGCTGTAAGCCCATCATCATTTTGTTCTCTACTCCCAGAGGAAGAGCAGCTCCTGAGTCATATAGGGAAATCTTTGAGCACTGTACCTCTTGGGGGCTCACAGCTGTGGCAAGAATCTGTTTCTATGGCAACAGAAGACTTAACTCTTCCTCTGTACTCAGGATATGCAGAGGGAAGTTCCAGGATAAACTTTTAGAGCTTTCCATTTTCCAGGGAGCCTGGATTTATTCTCTTTCTTCTGTCCTGTATAGTAGCACTATGCAGTATAGTAGCCACTGGCCACCTATGGCTATTTAAATTACAATTAATTAAAATGTAAAACTTCCTTTGAGTCACACTAGCCATATTTCAAGTGCTCAGTAGCCACAAATTGCTAGTGACTACTGTAATTGGACAGCACAGATATAGAACATTTCCATCATTGCAGAAAGTTCTATCGGACTGTGCTGTTCTGAAGTCTTCCATAGTATTCTCACAGTAGACAGAGAATTGGTAAATGTGTAGTTTCAGAAAATAGATCAAGTGAACCTATTGATAACCAGAAACTAGAAGGCTTTCTTTAGAGTTATCACCATTCTGTACTGTCTATATGTGGGAAGAATTCAGAGAGGGTATTGCATTCTGAGAATGATTTACGGGATGAAATGGTAAATCCAAGCCTACTTGTCTTACCTGTAGTTTGATACCACGGGAAGAGGGTAAGTAGAGAGGTGAATGAACCTGATGTTGAATAAACTTTGGGGAACATGGAGAAAAATTACTGCGTGGGTCTATTGATTTTATGCAATTGTGATTACACTGAGAATAGGGACGATGGGTTCATGAGTGACTGGAGATAACCAGCCCAAGGTCTTATTACTTGAAATTTGACTCAGGTTGGAAATTCCTTGTAGTGAAATCATCTTTCTCCACCCCCTTAAATTGCCATCTCATTCTCCTGAGTTGCAGTAGAACAGTTAAAGATTCTCAAGAGAAGAAAAGAGGTACCTTTTTCCTCCAACCCCCCCTCCCCCAACATATACACACCCACACCTTCTTCAAATTTAGCAACATTTCACAGCGACTGAACTCAAGATAGACCAAAAATAAGAACAATGTGGGTCATACCAGCCTGGCCCCAGCAGGTTGTGAAGAGAAGGAAGAGCCAGTGACCCCAACCTTG
The DNA here is from genome assembly GCF_964270905.1 of Leucopleurus acutus. Lineage (NCBI taxonomy): Eukaryota > Metazoa > Chordata > Mammalia > Artiodactyla > Delphinidae > Leucopleurus > Leucopleurus acutus. The sequence continues at coordinate 12,738,718 of NC_139162.1, read as the reverse complement.
TTCTTTGCCTATGACAAAGAACTGCTAAAAAAACGTACTTCACTCTTTATTATGGAGCTCTACATGGACTCAGAATCCTTCTCAACACAGTACTTGGGTCCCCAAGTCAGACTAACTAGTTGAAGTTGGCATGTGAGACTAAACCTGTTTACTGTTCTTTGTTAGGGATTTGAGGTTTGGATTTTGCTATTCTGAGAAGAGACATTGTTCTCGTTGATTGCAGAGTACCATTATGAACCAAATATGGTAGTTGAGGAAGTTTTGTTTTTTTTTTTTTTCTAATTCTATCTGGAGTATTCATGGCTCATGGTATAGAGTAGGTACCCAAATAAAAGTTGTTCATTGAAGATACACATGAAAAAGGAAGTTAATTCTAGAGGTGAAGATAAAGGTAATTTTTATGAGAAAGTATCCATTACTTATTAGTTCATCCTGGTGGAATTTGTAGGGTAGCTTGGAGTTGACTTTCTGGAAGAAATTAATCCAAAAGAAAAAGATGGGTTGTAAGACAACTGGGAAGGATTTAGAAAGAATTCAGAGGCAGCATTTGTAGAAGAAAAAAGAAGAAACTGTAAAAGAGAAAAATGTCCTATAGCAGGTGAAGAGTTGGAAAGGACGAACTAATAGATGCTCTGCAGAAATAGAGAACTTAACAGACCTTTGTGGTTTCCAGATTAGCAGTTTTTTGTTTTTCAAGCAAATCTGGAAGCATGGATTCTTCCTGGGTTTTTTTTCCTGATCACAGAAATAATCAGAATATTCATTGTAAAGATTTCAAATATTGATGTATTGATAGAAAGCAAAAGTTCCCCATAATTCCTTTGGTATATATTTCTCCAGATTTTTGCCCCCGCGGACTAGTAGATATGTTTAAAACAGTAGAAATCACATTCTGCTTATCTCGTTTCGCAACCTCTGTCTTTTATTTAATGTTTTCTTCATTGTTCCATGTCATTCCATGTGCATGTGTAGATTTTATTTTGTTTTTGTTTCTGTTGTTATCTCCAGAAGGAGGGACCTATTCAGAGCAAATCCCCCCCGCCCACCTCCCAGCCATTGTGCCTGTTTGGGTGAACTCATGATGTAATAGGTTGATGCCCAAGAAGTTTGCCCCCAAAATGCTTTCACCCTTTTACCTCTTTGGTAGAGAGACCATAGCTTTCATTTGGTCACACTTCTCTGTAAGTTGTTATAAGAATGCCGCAGGGAAAGATCACATAGCCCCTCCTGTTAATTTACTTTGTTCTCAGTAGAGCAATTAAATTATAGAATAGAAAGAGCCCAGAGCTCAGCCCCAAATGCAGAGAATATTTGGTAAATATATAACACCAGGCAATAGGAGTCATAGGGCCCCTGTTCTTCTCTCCTTCAGCCTCAATCCTGAGACGATCTGAGTATGTCCAACTCGTTCCAGAGTTCACTGCTTCTTCCCATTTTTACTTCTGATGGGATGATTGCTTCTGCCAATAGCTAGACTTAGAGCATAAGAAAATTTTACCTTGGATCCACAATCTGAGCCGCCCTAAAAGAAAACAACAGGTGGGAGGCAGGGGTGGAGACATTTCAAGCCAGACCTGTACAAGGCAGCTAATCTTAGGGCTCTGCACTCAATGGGTGCTTTTGCTTCCTCGGGGTGCTTCAAACAGGCAGCATGCTGGTGGGACCTGTAACAATCCACTGGGACCCGGACAATGTCTGGGATTACATCCCACAGAGGAGTCTCTGTCAGGTGACCGGCAGGCGAATGTCTGACTCTCCTCCCTCCTCCAGTGACCTATGGAGTAAGAAAATGACCAGTAACCAAGCAGGCATCTCATTTGAACTGTAAAAGAAGTCTGGTCTGTTTCTAAATGGACATGTGAAATGCTCCTAAATAAGAAAAAGCACCCTTTCCTAAGGTGGTTTTTTCGTGTGTGTGTGTTTTGTTTTGTTTTGTTTTAAGATGTTGCTATTCCATGTGACTATCAAGGCCACCCATGTGGGCAGGAAGTAAAGGAGCTGGCACAGAACGTAGAAATTGAGTTTTGGATGAAGTTGAACCCATTATCCAACAGCAAAGTTAATGTTTGTAGAGTTCCTGTGAGCTCACAGCCCTTTTGAATGGCACGTGTTATTTCTCCCATGTCCCCAGAAAGTGGAGAAACTTGGAGCAGAGTGAGAAAAGTACTTGGAAGAATTCTGTAATGACTTGAGCCTGAGCCGGGCTTAATACTTGAGTCTTTGAACTCTTCCCTACTGAGACTGTGCTTTTATAACAGTCTGTTTTTGTTGGTTATTGCAGCTTTTAAAAATAAGAAACATGCGCAATCTTAAACGGTAGTATGTTATAGCAGTATTAGCAATAGCAGACATTTATTTATTGCTTACTAAGTGCCGGGCAGAGTTGTAAAAACTTCTCATATATTAACTCTTTCAATCCTCAACCTGTGGAAGTGGTTACAGTTATCATCCCCATTTAACAGATGAGAAAACTGAGCCCCAGCAGTTAGGGAACAAGCCTAATTAGGTAGAAAGTGATATGACTCTAATAAATGGTGTCTCATATTGTTATTAGATTGCAATCAGTTTGGCCATCAGAAATTAAATTATGGGAGGCTTTTTCCACCCTGTGTGCTTCCTACCAAGTACTACCAACGCCTATAGCATTCTTGGTGTTTTCATAAAATGATGGAGAAATAAAACACATTTCTTTACCATGTCAACTGTGAGAGTTGCCACCCGTGACTGCATTTTTCTGCTTTTTGTCATAACATCAGTCCTCTCAACAGGTCCTATAGTCCATTGATCCTATTTCCTTCTCCATCCCTCACCCCCTCATGCCCTTACTCTTCTCCTTAAATAATGTTAAGTTCCAAGTCAGTCATTATAATCACTGCCTCTTCTAGTACACTATCAGTCCCCTTGCCCTCTTTTGCTTTGTCACACTTGCTTGGCCAAACCACAACTCCGGTCGAATCCAAATCTCTGCGTGCTCTGTGGGTGTTCTCCTTGGCTGGAGGGAACTCTGAACATGTTCTCTGGCCTCGCTGGTTGTTTTTTTTTTTTTTTTGGCTGTGCCGCACAGCTTGTGGGATCCTAGTCCGCAACTCATGATCGAACCTGGGCCCTCAGCAGTGAGAGCGGGGAGTCCCAGCCACTGGACTGCTAGGGAATTCCCTGGCCTCACTGTTGATGATTCACGATCACTAACCTCAAGGAGACCCTTAGTGCTGCCTGGGAATCCTGCTGTATTTCTACAGTTTATTCATTCTCTGCCCTCCTAGAAGATTGTTCCAGACCTTCTCCTCTCTTCTCAAAAGTCCCTTCTCAGCCTTTGCTGATGACCTTACTTCCTGTTTAATCGAGAAAACATTATTGGCGCTCACCGCCGTATCTATGCACCTAATTGCATCTGTGCTATTTCCCCTTTGTATTTAGTAGGTCTTTGCTGTCCATGCTCCCAGCAAAGCCCAAGGCCTCCACTTGCGCACTAGGTTTCGTTCCTCTTTGCTGAGTCAAGAGTGTTGCTCCAGCCTTCCTCCCCTCTCTCTTAAAAGTTACTTCTCTAGTGGCACATTCCTATCAGCATAAAACTGTTGATGTTTCTTTCATCTTGAAAACAGCAACCATAGATTCTCTTGATTCTACTTTTCCTCCAGATACCAACCCATTTCTCTACTTCCTTCTTGAGCAGACTCCTTAAGAATTCTCTTTTCTTCTCTGATTTTTCTCCTTCCAATCTCCTTGATCCCACTGTAATCAAGTGTTTGCCCTCACTTTTCTATCAGAACTGCTCTTCTCGAGGTCACCGAGAACCTTCATGTTGCTAAATCAGTAGTCCCTTCTCAGTTCTCAGTTTGGGGAAGCCAGAATCATTTGACAAGTTGGTCTCCTTGAAACACTTTGTTCACTTGCTTCCAGGATACCACGCTTACCTGGTTTTCTTCCTGCCTCTCTCACTGATGTTATCTCCTTTGCTGATTCCTCCTTATCATTCTACCCCTAATGCTGAAGGACACAGAGGCTTAGTCCTTGGACCACTTCTCATTCTTTTGTATAGCGCAACCCTGGAGAAGTTTTTGAGGCTAATGTTATAAGTACTGTACATATGCTGATAACTCCAAAATTCATCTCTCCAGCTCGATTTCTCCCTTGACTTTTTTTTTATTTAACTGCTATATTGAGATGTAATTCACATGCCATACCAATCACCCATTTAAAATGTACAATTCAGTGGTTTTTAGTGTATTAAGAGAGTTGTGCGGTTATCACCACAGTAAATTTTAGAACATTTTCATTACCCCAGAAAGAAACCCCATAACCATTAGCAGTAACTCTGTTTCTCTCAATCTTACCCCAGGCCTAGACAACTACTAATCTACTTTCTACCTGTATATATTTGCCTATCCTGGACATTTTATAAAAATGGAACCATGTAATATGTGGTTTTCTTGTTTATTGTTTGTTTTTTTTTTTGCGATACGCGGGCCTCTCACTGTTGTGGCCTCTCCCGTTGCGGAGCACAGGCTCCGGACGCGCAGGCTCAGCGGCCATGGCTCACGGGTCCAGCCGCTTCCGGATCTTCCCGGACCGGGGCACGAACCCGTGTCCCTTGCATCGGCAAGCGGACTCTCAACCACTGCGCCACCAGGGAAGCCCAATATGTGGTTTTTTTGTGTCTGATTTCTTTCACTTAGCATAATGTTTTCAAGGTTCATTCATATTGTAGCATATATCAGTACTTCATTCCTTTTTATGGCTGAATGATATTCCATTATATATTCCAATGGATTTTGTCTATCCATTCATCTGTTGATTTACATTTGCATTGTTTCCACTTTGGGGGCATTAAAAACAATGTTGCTAAGGACATTCAAGTACGAGTTTTTGTGTGGACATATGTTTTCATTTCACCTGTGCATATACCTTGGATTGAAATTGCTGGGTCATATGGTTACTATGTTTGATCTTTTCTGAGAAACTCCAGATTATTTTCCAAAGAAACTCCACCATATTATGTTCCTACCCACAGTGCATGAGGATTCTGATTTCTCTGCATCCTTTCCAGTACTTGTTATTATCTGTTTCTTTGATAATAGCCATCCTTGTGGTTGTGAAGTGGTATCTCATTGTGGTTTTGATTTGCATTTCCCTAAGGATGTCAGGCATGTTTTCTCATTTGTTGCCCCTTTGTATATCTTCTTTGGAGAAATGTCTATTCAAGTCCTTGGACAATTTTTTATTTGGATTGTTTGTTTTTTTGTTGTTGAATTGTAAGCTTTCTGTAGATATTTTGGATCCTAGTCCCTTATCAGATACATGATTTGCCAAAATTTACCCATTCTGTTGGCTTTTCATTTTCTTGATAGTGTCCTTTGAGGCACAAAAGTTTTAAATTTTGGTGAAGCTTAATTTGTTTCTTGTACTTTTAAGAAATTGTTGTCTAATTTAAGGTCAGAGAGATTCACCTGGGTTTACTTCCAAGAGTTTTATAGTTTTAGGTGTTTGATCCCTTTTGAGTTAATTTTTGTCTGTAGTGTGCGGTAGGGGTCCATCTTCGTTTTTTTGCATGGGGATATCCAGTTGTTCCAGCATCATTTATTGGAAACACTGTTCTTTCTCAGTTGAATGGTCTTGGCACCCTTGTCAATCAACCATAGATACTTGGGTTTACTTCTATACTCTCAATTCTATTCCTTGGGTCTATGTGTTTATCCTTATGCCAATACTGTTATGATTACTATAGCTTTGTAGTTAATTTTGAAGTCAGGAAGTATGAGTCCTTCAACTTTGTTCTTCTTTTTCACAATTGTTTTGGCTTTTTGAGGTTGCTTTCAATTTCCTTTGAATTTTAGGATCAGTTTATCCATTTCTGTGAAAAAGGCACTTGGGATTTTGATAGGGATTGCATTGAATCTCTAGATCAATTTGGGGAGTATTGACATCTTAACAACATTAAAGTCTTCTAGTGTATGAACATGGGATGTCTTTCCAGTTTTTTAGACCTTCCTTGATTTCTTTCATCTGTTTTGTAGTTTTTGATGTACAAGCCTTGTCTTTGCTTTCATGGTTCATTTTTCCCCCTAGTTGTTTCAGCACCAAATGTTGAAAATACTGTGCTTTCCCCTATTGAATTATCATGGAACCTTTGTAAAAACTCTATTTACAGATAAAGAAGATGTGGTATATATACAATGGAATACTACTCAACCATAAAACAAGATGAAATCTTGCCATTTGCTACAATATAGATGGACCTTGAGAGTATTATGCTAAGTGAAATAAGTCGGACAGAGAAAGACAAATACTGTATGATTTCACTCATATGTAGAATATGAAGAATAAACAAACAAAATGAACAAACCAGGGGCTTCCCTGGTGGTGCAGTGGTTGAGAGTCCACCTGCTGATGCAGGGGACATGGGTTCGTGCCCCGGTACGGGAAGATCCCACGTGCCGCGGAGCGGCTGGGCCCGTGAGCCTGCGCGTCCAGAGCCTGTGCTTCGCAGCGGGAGAGACCACAACAGTGAGAGGCCCGCGTACTGCAAAAAATAAATAAATAAATAAACAAACCAAAGGAAGATCAGCGCGTAGATACAGAGAACAGATTAGTGGTTACCAGAGAAGAAGAGGCAGAGGAGAGGGGAAGGGCAAAATTGGTAAAAGTGATCAACTATATGGTGACAGAGGGCAACTAAATTTTTGGTGGTGAGCATGCTACAGTGTATACAGATGTAGAAATATAAAGTTGTACACATGAAACTTATATATGCTATAAACCAGTGTTACCGAAATAAAGAAAGGAATAAGGAAAAGAAGAGAAACTATTCACCATATATCTGTGGGCCTACTTCTGGACTCTATTCTGTCCTGCTCTATATGTCTGTCCTTATGCCAATTCCACACTCTTTTGATTATTGTGGTGTTATAGTAAGTCTTGAAATCAGATATTGATATTGTAAATCCTCTACCTTATTCTTTGAAATTATTGTTTAGAGTATTCTCAATCCTTTGAATTTCCATATACATTTCAGAATCAGCTTATATGTTTCTAGGAAAAAAGCCTACAGGAATTTTGATTGGAATTGAGTGAAATATATGAATGAATTTTAATATCGCAACCTCCAATCCATGAAAGTGATTTTCTCTACATTTATTTAAGTGATCTTTAATCTCTCTCAGCAATCTTTTACAGTTTTAGAATAAAGGTCTTGCACACATTTTTAAACATTTATCTCTAAGAATTTCACATTAAAATTATTTTAAAAAATTAATTGTGGTGAACATACACATAACAAAATTTACCATCTTAACCACTTTTAAGGGTTCAGTTCAGTAGTGGTAAGTATATTCATATTGTTGTGTGACCAATTTCCAGAACTTTTTCGTCTTGAAAAACAGAAACTCTGTGCCCATTAAACAACAACTCCCCATTTCTCCCTCCCCCAGCCCTTGGAAACCACCATTGTACTTCTGTTTCTATACGTTTGACTACTCTTGCTACCTCATGTGTTTGTCTTTGCTACATCATATGGTGTTTGTCTTTCTGTAACCTGGCTTATTTCACTTAGCTTGATATCCTCAGAGTTTGTCCATTTATAGCAAGTGCCAGAGTTTCTTTCCGTTTTAAGGCTGATTAATATTCTGTTGCACACATATCACATTTTGTTTAACCATTCATTCATCGATGGACACTTGCGCTGCTCCCATATTTTGACTATTGTGAATAATGCTGCTGTGAACACGGATATACAAATATCTCTTTGAGACCTTGTTTTCAGTTCTTTTGTATGTATACAAGGAAGTGGTATTGCTGGACCATATGGTAATTTTATTTTTAATTTTTTGAGAAACTGCCATACTGTTTTCCACAGTGGCTGCACCAGTTTACATTCCCTCCGACAATGTATGAGGCTTCTCTTTAATCCACATCCTTACTAGCATCTGTTATGTCTTGTCTTTTGGATAATAGACATCCTAACAGGTGTAGGGTGATAGGTCATTGTGGTTTTAATTTGTATTTCCCTAATGATTAGTGATGTTAAGCATCTTTTCATGTGCTTGTTGACTATCCAGATATCTTCTCTGGAGAAATTCTGTTCAAGTCTTCTGTCTATTTTTAAATTGGGCTATTTGCTTTTTGTTGACTTGTAGAAGTTCTTTATATATTCTGGATATTAACCCCTTATTAGATATATGATTTGCAAATATTTTCTCCCATTCCGTAGGTTGCTATTTCACTCTGTTGTGTCCTTTGATGCACAGAGGTTTTAAATCTTGATGTGTCTAATTCATCTGTTTTTATTTTTGTTGCCTGTGCTTTTGGTGTCATATCTGTTGAGGGTACTTTTAAAAACTTCATTTTCCGGGACTTCCCTGGTGGTGCAGTGGTTAAGAATCCACCAGCCAATGCAGGGGACACGGGTTTGAGTCCTGGTCCAGGAAGATCCCACATGCTGCGGAGCAAGTAAGCCTGTGCACCATAACTGCTGAGCCTGTGCTCTAGAGCCTGTGAGCCACAACTACTGAGCCCACATGCCACAACTACTGAAGCCCACGTGCCTGGAGCCCATGCTGCACAACAAGAGAAGCCACCGCAAGAGAAGCCCGCGCACTGCAACGAAGAGCAGCCCTCTCCCGTTGCAACGAGAGAAAGCCCACGCGCAACAATGAAGACCCAACACAGCCATAAATAAATAAATAAGGAAAATATTTTTTTAAAAAACTTCATTTTCCTATAGTTTATTGCCATATAAATATGATTGATTTTTGTGTGTTGATTTTGTATCTTATGGCCTTGCTAAGTTAACTTGCTGGTTCTAGTAGCTTTTGTGTAGTCCATAGAACTTTCTACACACATAACTACATAATCTGCGAATCAAGACAGCTTTGCTACTTCTTTTTAAATCTGTATGCTTTATTACTTCATTGCAGTGGCTAGGATCTACAGTACAGTGTTGAATAGAAGTAGTGAGACAGGCATCTTTGGCTTGTTCCCAGCCTTAGGAGGAAGCGTTCAGTCTCCCATTATTAAGTATGATGCTAGCTGTTTCATAAAGTTTCCTTCTATTTCTGGTTTGCTGAGAGTTGTTATTTTCAGTGGCTGTTGAGTTTTGTCAAATGCTTGTTCTGCATCTGTTGTGATGATCATTAGATTTTTCTCCTTTATTCTGTTAATATGATGGATAACATTGTTTTCTAAGAGTAAAAGAATCCAATTGGTCATGATATATTATTCTTTTTATATGTTATTCATTTCAATTTGTTAAAATTTTGCTAAGGATTTTTACTTTTATGCTTATAAGGAGTATTTGTAATTTTCTTTTCAAGTAATGTTTTTGTCTTGTTTTGGTACCAGTAATATTGGCCTCATACAGTGATTTGGGAAGTGTTTCTTTTCTATTTCCTGGACGATGTTGTGTGGTATTTTTTTTTTCTTAAATGTTTGATAGAATTCACCAGTAAAGTCTTCTGGGCCTGGAATTTTCTTTTTAGAAAAGTTTAACTAAAAATTTAATTTCTTTAACAGGTATAGGGCTATTCAGTTTATTTGTTTCTTATCAAATAAGCTTTAGTAGTTTGTCTTTTTCATGTAATTTGTCCATTTCATCGAAGTTGTTGAATTTATCAGCAAAAAGTTGTTCGTCATATTTCTTTATACTTTTAGTGGCTGTAAGAATGTTTACCCGTCTTTCATTCCTGACTTTGGAAATTTGTGTCTTCTCTTTTTTCTGGTTAGTCTGCCTAGAGATTTATCAATTTTATTAATTGTTTCAGTGAACCAGCTTTTGGTTTCATTGATTCAATCTATTGTTTTTCTCTCTTCTATTTTGTTGATTTCTGCTTTTTATTTCTTCCTTCTTTCAGTTTAATTTGCTCTTCTTTTCCTAGCTTCTAAAGCTTGAAGTTTAAATCACTGATTTTAGACCTTTCTTCTTTTCTAAAATAAGCATTTAAAGCCATGAATTTCCCTATAAACACTATTTTAGGCCCTTGGGCCGCGCCCGGCGGGGCATGGCATCCGAGCAAGGCGGTCGTCGGCTGGCGGCCAGTGCTGGGTACCGGGCGGGGGCCGGGGGATCGGCTGCATACTGGGGCCGAGGGCCGGGGCAGGCGGGACCGCTTTCTGCCTCTCGCTGGCCGCGGCAGCGACAGCGGCAGGCGCCAGCGAGGCCCCTGGGGAGTGGCGGCGCAGCCTGACGGGTGGGACCATCGGCCGCGCTCAACCGCCGCGATGCTTTTCTCGCTCCGGGAGCTGGTGCAGTAGCTGGGCTTCGCTACCTTCGAGATCTTCGTGCACCTGTTGGCCCTGCTGGTGTTCTCCGTGCTGCTGGCCCTGCGTGTGGACGGCCTGGCTCCCGGCCTCTCCTGGTGGAACGTGTTCGTGCCCTTCTTCGCCGCTGACGGGCTCAGCACCTACATCACCACTATCATCTCCGTGCGCCTCTTTCAGGATGGAGAGAAGCGGCTGGCCATGCTCCGCCTTTTCTGGTTCCTCACGGTTCTTAGCCTGAAGTTCGTCTTCGAGATGTTGTTGTGCTAGAAGCTGGTGGAGCCGACTCGGGAGCTCTGGTTCGGCCTGATCACGTCTCCGGTCTTCATTCTCCTGCAGCTGCTCATGATCCGTGCCTGCCGGGTCAACTAGCCTCGCAGAAGATAAGCTAGAATGCGGGACCCCAGGCTGAGGTCCTGCTGCACCAGAGGAGAATTCTGGGTCTGAAAGCCAGCTTGTGCCCTGCTGGGTGCCCAGCTTTCTCTCTATCAGTCATCTCTGAAATTGTTCCCTCAGCAGGGCTAAAAAGAGCAGCCTTGATTCTTAAAATGTATCCCCTCTTATTTCATGCTTTGAATAGCTAATCTTGAATTGAGATCCTGAGAAGGATCCTGAGAAGGCCAGACAGTCCTGAACTCCTCTGACAGTTGGAAACTGCATATAAGTAAAATGTCCTGATGGGCTCTGAGTATTTTCATGGCTCTTGGGAAAGTACCCACTGTGCAAAGGCTGCAAAGCTGGACTCGGATCTCCCCTGGCCAGCAGTGCTGACCTGAGAGCTTACTGCCCCATCTGCCCAGACAAGACTTCCTTAGATGCTTGAGCTCTAAAAAGTGTAAGCCCGCTTGTGTCTCCTCCCCAGTTGCGCTGGGGAGGGTGGCTCTTTCTTCATTCCAGCCCAGGCAGACCGGAGTATGTTGAATAAGCATGATCGGGACCCTATCTGGATATCTGTCGCCTGAGAAAAGAACTTGCTTTCAACGCGCTGCTTGTCTTCCTATCCCAGCAGATTGCAGTGTCACGACTTTTCCACTACCTCGTGGCTGGCATAGTGCACCTGAGACCTTTAGGCCACCCTAAGGGACCAGAGAGTGGAACAGGTGCTCTGACGCGCATAGCCATTGAGACCTACACATGGGAAGTTTGCAGATGGTCTCAGGCCACGCCTGTTGGCCTAAGGGCTTTGGTTTGATGCCGGTCAGGTGCCAAATGAGAACATTTGCTGAGATAAAAATAAAATAAGAGAATGTTTTGCTGAAAACAAACAAAAAAACCCACTATTTTATTTAACTGTTTAAAAATATTATGAATTCTATAAATTTTGATATATTGTGCTTTTATTTTCATTCATTTCAATATATTTTCTAATTTTTTGTGATTTTTTCCCCCTATAACTTATAGGTTATTAGAAGTATCATATTTAATTGCCAGATATTTAGGGATTTTCCAGATAACTTTCTGGTATGGGTTTTTAGTTTAATTCTGTTGTGATCAGAGAACATACTTTGTATGACTTGAATCCTCTTACATTTTTTTGAGATTTGTTTTGTGGCTAAATATGTTTTAGTTTGCTGAACATTCAACATGCATTTGAAAAGAATGTGTTTTCTGCTGTTCTTGAGTAGATCTTCTATCAATGTCAGTTAGGTCAATTTGGTTGATGGTGTTTTTCAGGTCTTCTGGAACTATACTGATTTTCTGTCTACTTGTTTTATCAATGATAGAGGGCAGAGTGTTAAAATCTCCAGCAATAATTGTAGCCACTCCACCTTTCTTTTGATTAGTGTTCACATGGTTATCTTTTTCTATCCTTTTACTTTTAATCTATCTGTATCTTCTTGTTTAAAATGGGTTTCTTAGAGAAAACATACAATTTTGTGTTGCTTTTATCCAGACTATCTTTGCCTTTTAACTGGAATGTTTGCATTTGATGCAGTTATCAGTATGATTGGGTTTAAGTTGACCATCTTGCTTGTTTTCTGTCTCTGTTCTGTTTCTTTGTATCCTCTTTGCTTGACTTCATTTGGACTAAGAGAATTTTTTATTCTATTTTATCTCCACTATGAGCTTGTTAGCTTTTTACCTCTTTGGCTTATTTTTGTTTTAGGGGTTGCTATAGGTTTTACATTATACATTTTTAACTTACCATAGTGTGTCTTCAGTTAGTCTTATACTACTTCATGGATAGGCTAAGAACCTTGCAACAGTATTCTTCCATTTATTTCCCTTCAGCCGAAGATTTCTAAGTCCTTCACTGCTGCCTCAAGTTCAACTACTGTACCTGAGAGGAGGGTGAGTGAGTAGTCCCTAAATAATAAAATTGAGATTTCACAGTTCATAGAGCAGACGTTATAAGATTTGAGCAAATCATATTAAGTTGAGACCTGAAAGCACATATAGTCTTATTTTTCTGGTTCTGTGGTTCAGGTGACTATAAGGGTGAGGAAATTTCAGTATAACAGAGGCAGGTGAAGACTGGGCTATAAATAGTAGGAGGCTGCCAGTATCAATTTGATGCCAGTTAGAGTAGAAGATTCAACTTACTACCTTATGTAAGAATCAGGGATCATATTGGGAATCTTTGGTCTCCTAAACCCTGGCAGAACTAAGCTCCTCTACTTGTTAGCATCCTTCTGAATAGGAAAACTATTTGTCCTGTTTCAACCAAAGCCTTCCTCTCTCTCAAGCCATAAACTCAAGGACTTGTTACTTCCCAGCACTGAAGTGTTCACTAGGCAGCTCTCAGTTTTGAGTTGGGATCATTAAGACTTGCATAGCTGCTTTAGGCTCAGAGCTCATCTCTGCACTTCTCCTTTTAAGGATCTATCTCTAGACAAGACTGGCTTGTTCTCTGGCAGCTAAGTTATCTGCTCTGTCATTTAAAAAATTTTGGACAACCTGTCTACAAATATGGAAGCAACTTCACTAATTTTCTTTCTCAGATGTTGAAATTATAAACACTTGAAAGGATAGTAATACCTGTATGGTACTTGGATCAGTAAGATTTATTCAGTGTACCTGGATACTTATGTTTAATTCCCCTGAGCACTATGAACTGAGCCATATGTGATTCAGTTTCTTTATCGTGTTTGCTTAGATGTTCAAGAAAATCCTTGGGCTATGCAATACTTTATAGGTTCAGTTGCATTGATTTGGGAGGGAAGAGAGAAGGTAAACATGAACTTGACATTTCTTGAGTGCTCATTCAGTGCCAAACTTCCCATCTTATAGACGGGAAACGACAAAGCCAGAATTTGAATCTGCCTGACTCAGCATCTGCTTGTGCAGCCTTTGTGATGGGTCGCATCTTCATGTGATTGGGTTTAAATTCTCTTCCCTATTGTAAAATTGACAGGGGTGCTGGTATACAGAGGGAAGAGCAGACTGGATGATACTGTAGAAAGCTATGTCTTTAGGGTCTTTTGTTCCTTCTGTTTCAGTAAACTCTAATATGAGTGGAATCACATTGATAGGTTGGTGTGCAGTGGCAGTCCTGTGTCTGATTTGGCCTTTAGAAAAACATAAAACATTCATGTAACTTGATTTTTTAATATACTATTTGGGAAGCAACAAAATCTTTTGCCGACAGATGTGAAAAAGTCTGTGAAGCAGATTGGGACTGACTTATGAACACTTATCTTCTTTCCCCGGTAGCTAGATTTCAGACTCCTCCCACCCCTGAGGTGTATAGAGACCAAGTCCATACATGTTAACTACAGTCTGCACACCATTTACCTAGAAAAACGTTTGAGAGCAGACTTGAAACCTATTTTTATACTCTATTGTTAGGTAACAAAACCTACCCCAAAACTTAATGGCTTTAGAACACAGCCATTTTATATTTGCTCATAATTCTGTGTCTCAGGAATTGAGGCAGGGCTCAGCTGGCTGGTTCGTCTCTGTGTGGTCACAGGTGGGGCATTTCATGAGATTGTAGTTGATGGTGGTGGGGGGGGTGGAACATCTAAGATGGCTTCACTCACAGGACAGGGACCTTGGTGGGCGTGGCTAGGAGGCAAGGATCTCTCCCTCTCCAAGTAGCTTTCTCGCCACTTGTTTAGCTTGGGTTTCATTACTTGGGAGCTGGATTCCAAGAGCAAGCATTCCAAGCAGTGAAGGCAGAGCTGCCGTTCTCTTAGGGTCCAGCCTCAGAAGTTACTTGCTGTCATTTCCTCCACATTCTGTGGGTCTAAACAGGAATCTGGGCTAGGAGAGGGGTCATTGCAGAGAAGCCTGTGGGATGGACAGTATTGTTGTGACTGTCTTTAGAAATATAATTTATCATTGAATCCTTCCTCTGGAGAGCTTGAGCCCCACCCCAGGCCATTTCAGTCAGAATCTGAAGAAACGGTGAGGTGAGGTGCTCTTAGGGAAGTCCCGTGTGTGCTCTTCTAAGCACTCAGCCTGGCTCTTTCTGGCTCCTGCAACATGGCATACGATGTGCGAGACCACTCTCTCTCCTTTGAACCATAGTGATCAGAGAAATTGAAAATAATTTAAGCGCTGTTTCATTTTTTTCTAGAACACAGTCCTACCTCTGTAAAAATTTCCCCCGTCTGTTCCCGCACACGCTGATGTTTAGTACTGTTGTTTTTTATGATACTAAAAAGTATGGTGAATTCCCGGTACGAACTTGGTCTTCTGTGTCTGTGTCTTCTGTGATAGCAGAGCATTAGACTCCAGTAGTTACTGAGTTGAACCATTAAAAATGGCACCACTGCTGCTGAGGGTTTTCTGTGGTAGCCAGAATTGTGATTCTATGGATCAGACAATTGCACATCCCTGTTAAGAATTCAGAAAGACATGTGATCTTGCATCTGAACAGATTTAAAATTAGATTCAGCCTGAAAAGTGGCCTAAACATTTTTAAAGGAGAAATTTTTTTTTTAAATGTGGAGGCATATTTAGAATGCCTTGAATAAATACAATTTACTTCTCTGCACATTACTTTATTTAGAAAGGCCTAAGGCAGAACCCCTTCTGATTTTGAACCATTTAAAATAGAGGACATTTACTTTATCATTTTCAAAATAGGAATACACAAGTTTTACTCTTGAAACTACTGGAATTAATTGTATATGAGAGTGTTGTGGTTCATGAAGTGCTGAACCATGAGATTCAGCATGGGATTCTCCCTGTACAGTTGGCCCTCTCTGTCCGCAGGTCCCCAGTGCATGGATTCAACCATGGAAAAAATTCCAGAAAGTTCCAAAAAGCAAAACTGGAGTTTGCCACTCACTGGTAACTATTGAATATTTACATAGTGTTTACATTGTATTAGGTATTGTAAGTAATCTAGAGATGATTTAAAGCGTATGGGAGGATGTATGTAGGTTTTATGCATCTTATGTAAGGGTCTTGAGCATCCATGGATTTTGGTTTCCGTTCCGGGGGGGTGGTGAGGGTGTCCTGGAACCAATCCCCTGTGGATGGATACCGGGGGTGACTCTCCCTGTAAGAGGTGTGGATTCCCAGGCCCTCCTCTCCTGAAGAGGCTGTGTAATAGATCTCTGGTGGGGCTTTGGAATCTAATTTTACTGAGTATTCTGGGAACTTCTTAGAAATGCAAAGTCATGGGCCCCATCCCAGACCTTCTGAATTCATATCTGGGATGGGAGGATATCTGGGGTATCTGGGTTTTAACAGGTTTTCCAGGTGATTCTTACACTTGCTAAAGTTGGAAAAGCACTGTTATAGAGAAGTCCCTTTCTTAGTTCTCTGCCTGAAAACTCCATTTCTACTAGAAAGTATCCCAAAAGATTTTCACTTACAGAGTTGTACAACTATCATTAAAATCCAATTTTGTAACACTTCCATCCCCCCAGAAGTTACATTATATCTGTTTGTAGTCAGTCCCTGCTCAGTCCCACTGATCTGCTGTCCTGGATTTGTGTTTTCTGGGAATTTCTTATAAATGAAATCATACAATATGAAGTCTTTTGCATTTGGCTTCCTTCTTTTAGGTTCCTCCATGTTGAGCATGTTGTTCTTTTTTAATGCTAAATAGTTTTCCATTGTATGAACTTACTGCATTTTGTCTGTCCATTCACCAGGTGGTAGACAATTAGACTGTTTTTAGTTTAAGGCAAATATGAATTATGCTGCTGTGAACATTCATGTGTAAGTTTTTATGTGGATATGTGTTTCCACATGGCAGGTCTTTGTTTAACCTTTTAAGAAACAGACTTTCCCAAAGTGGTTGTACATTTCAGCAGTGGATAGGGGTTCCAATTTTTTCACATCCTCAAGACCCTGGTATTGTCAGTCTTATGAATTTATAGCTATTCTAGTAGGTGGGTAGTGGTATCTTATTGTGGTTTTTTATTTGCATTTCCCCAATGACTAATGATGTTGAGCCTCTTCTCGTGTGCCTAATAGCAATTCATATATCTTTTTTGGTGAAATGTCTACTCATACCTTTGCCCATTTGTTTTTTACCAGGTTGGCTGTTGTCTTACTGAGTTTTAAAAGTTCCCTATGTATTCCGGATATGTGATTTGAGAATATTTTCTCCCAATATATGGCTTGTCTTTTCATTTTCTTATATGGTGTTTTTTAAAGAGCAAATATTTTAAATTTTGACTGAGTCCAGTTTATCAATGGTTTTCTTTTTTTTTTTTTTTAAGATGTTGGGGGTAGGAGTTTATTTATTTATTTTTGCTATGTTGCGTCTTCATTTCTGTGTGAGGGCTTTCTCTAGTTGTGGCAAGCAGGGGCCACTCTTCATCGCGGTGCGCGGGCCTCTCGTTGTCGTGGCCTCTCTTGTTTGGAGCACAGGCTCCAGACACGCAGGCTCAGTAGTTGTGGCTCACGGGCCTAGCCGCTCCGCGGCATGTGGGATCCTCCCAGACCAGGGCTCGAACCCGTGTCCCCTGCATTAGCAGGCAGATTCTCAACCACTGCACCACCAGGGAAGCCCCCAATGGTTTTCTTTTATTGATCATGCTTTTGTTGTCATATGTAAAAAGATCTTTGTCTAATCCAAAGATCACAGAGATTTTCTCCTGTGATTTCATCTAGAAGTTTTATAGTTTTAGTTCTTACATATGTTTCTATTCCATTTTAAGTTAATATTGGGGTATGGTATGAGGTAAGGGTCTCAGCTCCTTTTTTTTTTTTTTTTTTAAAGAACCACTTGTACATTCAGTTGTCTTAGCCCCATTTGTTGAAAAGACCATTCTTTCTCCCCACTGAATTCACTTGGCAAAATCAACTGGCCATAAATGTAAAGGATTATTTCTGGACTCAATTCTGTTCCATTGATTTATATAACTATCATTATCTTGGTTACTTACAGCTTTATAGTTAAGTTTTGAAATCTGGTAGTGTATGTTCTTCGAATTTGTTCTTTTTCAGAATCTTTTTAGCTATACTAGGTCCTTATATTTCCATCTAAATTTTTACAATCAGCTTGTCAATTTCTACAAAATGGTTATCTGTTTTTGAATCCTGATGTTTTTCATTCAGGAGTCTTTGTGACTTCTCAGAGAGCAACTGAAACTGACTCTGCTCTTTGAGAGGTTATAATAAACGGTTCCTGAGAGACACTTGATGTACCGGCCTCTCTCCAGGTTAGGCATATAGCGGGTTGAACAGCTAATGAGAATACAAGGCAAGGCCAACTCCTGAGTAGCGATGACTGGGGTGTTTCTCTTAACCTCGATGGCTCACAAGTAGTTGGCACTCCATAAATACATAATAGGAGTAAGAGACCATGTACAATAAAGAACGAGTTGAGGATAATGCCTTTATCTTCCCTGTTCTTTTTGAGCCTTCCATATTTTAAAGCCACCTTTGTAGCCATGAGTTGTGAAGCAGCCTGGCCAAGCCTGGTTCCCTCTTCGTTGAGTTACCAGCAGCTTCATGGTTTTATCAGATTTTTTTCACCTGTTCTTGCTTAAGCCTGTAACACATTATCACTCAAACCAGACATTCTTTTATCTTTTCAGAAGCTTGCCAGAGGAAAGTCTGGTACTTCCCTTCCTCAGTTTTACTTAGAGGAACATTTTATCTCTGGCCTGCAAAGGATGGCTGTTCATCTTTTAACATTTTGAATGTGTATTTCTTTTGAACAGACCGCCTTCCAGACTGTAGTTCTTATCTTCCTTCTCTTTCACTAGGCCTCTTTGGGCTGGATTTGCTTAAACCCAGCTAATGTTTACTGAGCATTTGACTATATGCAGGGTATCATTTTAGGCCCTACTAGATGTGCAGAAGTGGACAAAACACGGTTCTTGCCCTCATGGAGCTTACGCTCTGGTCAAAGAGACAGTGTGTAGTAAAAGTACACAGATAGCTCTAGGAGGGAGCATATAAGAGATGAGGAGGGTCTCGGGGTTGAATGGAGTACTGTTTTCCAAAGAATCTGCTGTGAATCAGAAGCTACCTTCGCTGCATGTTTTAAAACCCAGATCTTGGCTTTCAGAATTTAATCCTTGGAAGTCTTTTGCAGCGGTTTAGCTATCAACCTTGCTGGGTAAAGGACAGGCGTCCTCGTCCTGTTGACTCACTTTGCTGCCATTGATTTTACAAGGATCAAATTGTTTAATGGACATTCTGCTTTCCCTTGGAAAAAAAGGGCTGTATATATAACAAATGAACCAATAGTGACACACTTATAAATGGAGTAACATAATATTTTAAGCACCTCATCTGTTATTTAATATTTTATTCTTCCAGGGGAGCTTAACATGGTTCTCTTTCATCCATGGGTCTCTTGAAAGTGGGATTTTTTTTTTTCTCTCCAACATTGCTTAATACTTCCATCTGAAGGAGGCAGTGGCAGAGGATTTGAGATGGTGATTCTGTTAGCTGCCTCCCCTGTCCCTTTCTGTGTCGTGGGAAACCCTCGTCTTTACCAGAACCTCCTGGCAGGTGTCCTGGTTGGATCAGTGGTCAGTGCTTGTCTGGTGACCTCATGGATTCAGTTAGGGACATGTTCTTTGAGTGCCTGTTGTGAGAGTTTTGTTTATTTCTTTGTTTTTAATCTAACCCACACCCATGCAAAATAGATTCCCCATGCCAGAACCAGAATAACTCTGGCCAGGGCTCAAGAAAAACCTGGTAACTGACTAAAATTAAACACATGAACTCTCCCTGCCCTTTGCACTACAGTTTTTTATTAGGTATTCTTGACTGTTTTTTCCCCTTAGGAAAAGGCTGGGAAGTGGAAGCTTGAGTCATTATCCTAGGCATAGAGAGGGGATGGATGAGTGGGGAAGGTTACTGCTCATAAGCATAGGTGGGGCCAGTGCAGGTTTTTACTGGATCTAAGATTTCTTTTTTAACCTAGCAATAAAGATTCCATGACATTATCAACCACTGGCTTTATCCAAGGGATCCCTATCGTGGTCCTAACTTGACTTTGAATGTGAACCGTATTGCACCTGGTGCCTATAATCCTGTATTGCTCTTTTGACTAGGCTGAATCTTCTCTTTAATGATCTCCCTGATTACTCCCAGGTGGAGAATGTGGTATATTTATCCCTGACACCTTTCAGATTATAGTGGATCACAGCCCTGAGAAAAGGGCACTACCTAAAGTTGGCTTTTATTCTGACTTGAAAGTAAATGTCTTGGAAATTAAATCGCTTTCTTTGCTGGTTTTACTTTCCTGCGGGGGTAGTAGTAGTATGGGAGTGAGGTTAAAGTCCCCTGAAAAAGCATGTGTGTACAGATAGTAGAGAACCGTGTTGTGGGACTTTTTAAAACATCATGAGCCCCTTAGAATTTAATGTTTGCATTTTTCTGGACCTCAAGAGGTTTTTATTTTTATCCAAAAAAAAATGAAGCCTTTCAAAAATACAGGACAGTACAGAAAATAATATGGCAAACATCTATGTTCCTATCACCAAGATGAAATGTTTAACATAAACACCCTTGCTGTGGATTTATCTGTTCTGTACTTATATGCATCTCCATGATTTTGTGTGTGTAAAAATGAATAGATAGAAAGTATCTGTTTCTTTGTAACTTGGCTTTTTTGGTTTTTAATTCAGACTTGTGTTTTTGAGATGTATTTGTGCAGATCCAGCCCATTTATTTTAATTACTTTGTAGTGTTCCCTTGATATGTGGACAAATATATCTCAACTTTTTCATCTGTCTGCACAGTGAGGGACAGTTAATGAACATACCTGTTTGTTTTCTAATTGTTGTTGGCATATTAAGAGGGGTCCTGTTGACTTTCTTGTATGTAGATCTCACGTCTGGCAATTTTACTGAGCTTGTATTAGTTCTAGCAGTTTGTAGATTCTCCTGCCTTTCCTAATGCAGATAATCATATCACACTTGCGTTTCTTCCTTTCTGGTCCTTATATCTTTTGCGTCTTTTTCTTGTTGTGTTAGTTTGCTAGGACTGCCATAACAAGATACCACAAACTGAGCGGCTTACACAACAGAAATTTATTTTCTCACAGTTCTAGAGGCTGGAAATTCAAAATCAAGGTGTCGTCAGGGTCGATTTCTTCTGAACCTCTCTCCTTGGCTTATAGACGGCTGTCTTCCCTCTGTGTGTGTATCCTAATCTCCACCTCTTACAAGGACACTAGTCATATAGGATTAGGGCCCATCCTAATGACCTAATTTAACATTAATTACCTCCTTAACTGCCCTATCTCCAAATAGTCACATTCTGGGTTACTGGGTGTTAAGACTTCAACATAGGAATTAGGAGGGACACAGTTCAGCCTGTAACACTGCGCTGGCTCAGCTGTCTCATACACCACAAAATGGAAGCAGTTATGGTGGGCATCCTTGATTTGTTCCTGACCGCAGAGGGATTTTAAAGAGAACATTCTTAAAGCTTCATCACTGAAAGTGATCGTTGCTGTGGCTTTGTAGATGCTTTTCACTGAGTTAGAGAAGGTCCTTTCGGACCCTTCTTTGCCCTCAGGGGTGGATGTTGGAGTTCCAACCTCATGAGAGCCTGCTTTCATCCGTTAGAGCTCAGAAAACTTAAATGCCTGGCTTTCCTCACAGCAGGGTCCAGAGAGATGACCTGGGCCCCATCCCAAGGCTAATTTGGAAAGAGCAGTTAACTTGAGGCCATGGAGGCGGCATGCTGACAGGGTCAAATTCTAGCATGTAAATGGCATCGGGGATGGGGGGTGTGATGGTGGCGTTTTTCTCAACTGTCCCCGAGATGGGAGGCTCCTCATTGGTCCATTTGTGGTACGGTGTTTGGCCTTGTCCTCAGAAGCTTAGCTTCCATGTTACTCTGCCACCGTTAACCTTTTTGATGCCTAAACACCATGGTCATTTTCTGCTGGGTGCTGTGTTTTTGGCCAGTTTGTCCTCCCTTTCCCTCTATTTGGGTTTGCTCTGTAGTTCTTTCCTAGGTTTTTGAGTTGGACACTCTCAATAATGATTTTACGTTATTATCATTTTCTCGTATATTCATTTTCCACAACTTTTTAATATAAATTTTTTTATTTTTGGCTGTGTTGGGTCTTCGTTGCTGCGCGTGGGCTTTCTCTAGTTGTGGCAAGCGGGGGCTACTCTTTGTTGCGTGCGCAGGCTTCTCATTGCAGTGGTTTCTCTTGTTGCAGAGCATGGGCTCTAGCCACGCGGGCTTCAGTAGTTGTGAAGTAATAGTTCTTTGCAGGCTCTAGACCACAGGCTCGGTAGTTGTGGTGCATGGGCTTAGTTGCTCTGCGGCATGTGGGATCTTCCCGGACCAGGACTCAAACCTGTGTCCCCTGCATTGGCAGGCAGATTCTTAACCACTGTGCTACCAGGGAAGTCCAGCATTTTCCACAACTTTATTGAGATACAATTCACATATAATTCATGCATTTAAAGTATACAATTCTTTTTAGTGTATTCAGGGTGTGCAACCATCATCACCATCAATTTATCCCAGAAAGAAGCTCTGCACCCTCCACATCTTCTCTCCGCCCCCCCTCCCCCAACCCAAGTCTCCCAGAATTAGGCAATCTATCAATACTTCCTGTATAGGTTTTCCTGTTCTAGTATATGCATTTTAAATTTCCCATAGGTTCTGCTTTGCTGTCCCACAAGCTCTTTTAATCCATAGATGAATTATTTTTTTATCCCCTTGTATTGTTTTCTTTCTAAAAATCACTTTGACATTAACATAAGAAGCCTTTTGCTAATTTAGTATTCAGGATTCATGGCTGTAGAATATCTAGTGAAAATATTATTCTTAGATCTTTTGGTGAGGTTGGCAATTACATTTCCTTAGATGATCCAATACAAATGCATACTATTATCTGCTCTAAGTAGTATGGAAATTAAATCCCCTGAAATAAATGAACTAACTCTCCCTCAAATGATCTCCTGGGGACTTACTTCTTTCTATAAGTTACTTGGCTTGGAACCATATTAAATCATTCATTAAGTGCCTCCAGTTCTTTCAATCTTTTTTAACCCCCACATTCATTGCCATATTTAATTGCCTTGATAGAGACATTGGTTTTATGTTTATAAATGTATAAGATATATTTTTTCTTTTTCCCAATTTGTTATTTTGAAAGATTTAAATCCTACAGAAATCTTAAAGAATAGGACAACGAATACCTATATTCCCCTCACCTAGATTTAGCCAATTAACATTTTGTCGTATTTGAACTCTTTTCCCTCTCACTCCCTTATTTCTTTCATGTATAATTTTTTCTGAACAATTTAAAAGTTAAGATGTAGGGACTTCCCTAGTGGCGCAGTGGTTAAGAATCCGCCTGCCAAGGCAGGGGACACGGGTTCAGTCCCTGGTCTGGGAAGATCCCACATGCTGTGGAACAACTAAGCCCCTGGGCCACAACTACTGAGCCTGCGCTCTAGAGCCCACGTGCCACAACTACTGAAGCCCGCGTGCCTAGAGCCCGTGCTCCACAACAAGAGAAGCCACCGCAACGAGAAGCCTGCGCACCACAATGAAGAGTAGCCCCCGCTCACCGCAACTAGAGAAAGGCCGCATGCGGCAACAAAGACCCAACGTAGCCGAAGGAAAAAAAAAAGTTAAGGTGTAGACGTTACTGTATACGTATTTGTAGGATCTGTCAGACTGTACTGTTTTTGGAGTCTTGCCCTTGGTGGATTGTTTCCCTCTGTGTTTTGAAATTTTCGACTGCAACCTCATCATCAGAGTAGGAGGTGCAGGCCTGCAGCTGCAGAGCTCAGGAGAGGCTTTTCTTCCTCTGTAGCACAAGCAGACCAACCTCCCCCAACCCTCACTTTCTCTTTTCAGTTCTCTTGGTTTCTGGCGCTTGGGGATTTCCAGTTCTTTCTTTTGTTTTCCAATAGTATTAGGTAGTTGTAGCAGTAGGGTTTTCTGGTTTTCTAGGCTATCATATTACTGTAACTGGAAGTTCCCCTGGTTTTAATTTTGGGAATTGAGACTTGGCTCTTCAAATAATTTTTAAGTCTTAGGTTTACTCTCCTGTGAACTTTCAGCAAGTGACTCAAGTTGGTATCGTTCTCACGATTTAACAAGTCCCGGATTCTTAGCTCCCAAATCATTATTAATCCTGGTTACAAAGATCTTACCGGTTATTTTTTCTTAATGATTGGGGGGTTGGAGAAGGGATGGGGTGGTGAAAAGCAGCAGGGAGGATGGTGAAGTTGTTAAGTTGTAGAAGCCCCGAGGGCCCTGTTTTGCTTAGTCTTCCGGTTCTTAAGGGCATCAGCACATCAGCATTTAAATGTGTCAGAATGGTTTCCTTTTCTATATGATCAAGCTAGAGCAAAGTTATTACATTTTAAAAGATGAAAAGAATTGCAGTTCACTCCCCTGCTGAGGTTGTAGTTTGAAGGATTTATGACTTTTTAACATTTTCTTTTTTTAGACAGGATCTTATTTTCAACAACAGATGGAAACAGCTGTGTCTAGAGCATGTCCCCTTCTGCGTCTCATGAAATTTACTAGCAAATAATGGTTTAGAAGCTCTGAAAACTGAGAGAACCCTGTTTTGACAAACCTAGGCTTCGATATGATGGGTGTGAAACACTCAGTTTTTAAAAACTCTATAATTTTTAGTTTGCAAATTTACACCTGCTCCAATGTCACTTAGAAAGCATCTCTCTCTCTCTCTCTTTTTTTTTCCCTCTCCTCTCCTTTTGGTCCACTTGACCTACCTCTTTTTCCCCCACATTACCCATTTGGATTATCTCAATCCTAATATTTCATGTAATGCCAGGATTACTATCCCAAGGAAGGAAGGGATGATGTCTTTAGGCACAAATGGCTCAGAAATATCAATAAACATTTTTGGTAATTGATTAAGTTTACTTTAGTTTTAGAATTAGAAGATGAAGTTTTTGTGATTAAGAGACCTCTATAGACTTTTGATTTTTCTTCTCTACAGTAAGTGGTTAGACTAAATGAGTAGTTCTTAACTAGGG
This sequence comes from Leucopleurus acutus, assembly GCF_964270905.1. Lineage (NCBI taxonomy): Eukaryota > Metazoa > Chordata > Mammalia > Artiodactyla > Delphinidae > Leucopleurus > Leucopleurus acutus. The sequence continues at coordinate 12,714,107 of NC_139162.1, read as the reverse complement.
AAGTTTGGAATCGTCTGAGGAAGTTTTGTTTAACTTTTTATTTTGAAATAATTATAGATTCACAGGAAGGTGTAAGCATAATGGAGTGGTCCCTTGTACCTTCATGCAGTTCGCTTGCAGTGGTATATCTTATGTAACTGTGGCACAATATCAAAACGAGGACATTGGCATTGGTACCTTTGGGACGATCCACAGACCTTCAGATTTCACCACTTGACATCCACCCGTGTGTGTGTGTGTGTGTGTGTGTGTGTGTGTGTGTGTGTGTGTGTAGTTTGTGTAGTTTTATCACATGTGTAAGTTGGAGTACCAGCCACCACAATCAAGCTATAGAATGTTCCATCACCACCAAGATCCCCAGTCCTTCCCTTTATTGTCATACCCATCCCTTTCACCCCCATCCTTAACCCCTGGCAACCACTGATCTATTCTCCATCTCTATAATTTTGTCATTTTGTTAATGCTCTATAAATGGAATCATACAGGTGTATAACCTTCAGGATTGGCTTTTTTCTTTTCTTAAAAAAAATTTATTTATTTATTTGGCTGCACCAGGTCTTTGTTGCGGCACACGGGATCTTTAGTTGTGGCATGCGGGCTCTTAGTTGTGGCATGTGGTATCTAGTTCCCCGACCAGGGATCGAGCCTGGGCCCCCTGCATTGGGAGCCCAGAGTCTCAACCACTGGACCACCCTTTCCAAGTTGTTGTGTATATCAAGATTCCATTCCTTTTTTGTTTTGTTTTTTTTTTGTTAAGCAGTATTCCACAGTTCGGATGGACCACAGTTTGTTTAACCAACCTGAGGAACTTCTAAAAAATACTTGTTTGCTGGTACAGCCATAACACCACCACTATCACTACCCACCCCAAATACATCTTTTTTACTATACTTATTTTGTCATCATATTTCTTTTCATCTCGCCACTCTTCTATCTATCCATCAATCTTATTTTTTGACGCATTTCAAAGTAAATGCAGACATCTGTGTACTTTCCTCTAAATATTTCAACATGCATACAATTAACTGGTGTTCAGTATTTGTTTATAGTTTCTCTTGATATAAAATTTGCATACAGTGAAATGCACACATTTGAAGTAGACATTCACTGAGTTTTGACAGTGTATACGCAAGAACGATGCAAATCCCCATTGAGATAGAAAAATTACATTACCCTGCCAGCCTCAGCTTGTGGGTCAGGAGAGTTAGAGTGGGGCCCAAGCATGAGTCGTTTGTAAAGGACCCTAACTTTGAGGAAGCTGATTCTGATGTACGCCTTTGTAAAGTACCCTTGCTGACCTGACAAGCCGCCTTCAGGCCAGCAAGCATGTTTAAGGTGAAGCCAGGTCTTCTGATCTCACAAGTGTGAGTGCCCCCGCTCCGGCAAGGCCACCTCCATCCTCAGGCAGATGGATCCGCCAGAGACAGTGAAATTAAGAGAGTTATACAGTGAACATCCACATAACCACCACCCAGACTCTACAATCAATATTTTCCTGTATTTGCTTTATCACAAACTCTCCGTCTGTGCAGTCCTCCATCGGCCCATCTTATCGTTTTGATGCATTTCACCAAATGCAGTTTTAATCTCCCCATGATCTCCTCTGTGATTCTGCTCCATTGTGGCACCAACTTTTAAAATTAAAATAGAGCTGGTGACCCATGTGAAAATGAGGAGAATCTGAGCCCGCAGATGGGAAAAGCATTTTCGTTTGCTGCCATCAGGGATATGACACGTGTGTTCCAGAGGCTAGACATCCTGTGACTTGGCTCCACGAAGCGTCTGTGCTGGAAGTGAGGGAGGAACCTCCTGAGGAAACGGGCTTTTCTTTTCCTTAAAGTCCTGCCCCAGGTAGGCCAACTGCCTTCCTGAAGCTCTATTCATAGATCCCAGAGGAAATCTCGGGGATTTTTATCTCACTACCCACCTCACCTTATAAAATTCAGTGAGTTTGGGTGGGTGGCTAGAACCCTAACGTTAAACACCAAATATCTAAATATATGTGTAAGGTGGGAACAGAGGGTCAGAGAAGAATTATATTCTCCAACTTGAGGACTCCAGCTGGAGAGATGAAAACTGCAGCCATCAAGGGCTACTTGTGGGCCCAGAGGTCTTCCTCTCTTTGCATCTGTAATTCCCGTCACAGGTGTGCCTCGTGCTGCAAAATACAGCGCAAGTATTGAATAAGCAGACTTGACTCACAGAAATAGAGTTTTCCTCATGCGCTCAGATGATGTCTTTTCATTTTGTGCATTGGGATGACACGTCACATTTTCAAGAAAATCTAGACTTTAGAAACAATCCTTTAGGGGTTTCCTGATTGCTCTGGGCTCCTGGGCTCCCTGTGCAGGCTGCCTCTGCTGTAGCATCGTCCACTGGCTTGTTTGGCTTGTCATGGTAGCTCACTCACATTCTTCTGTTATATTCCCTTCGGTGGCAAAACTTCGCTTTTCATTGAATTAACTTCCTTCAACCCATAGGTTTGCTTCCATTTAAAATCATTTCTTCCCTCCTTGTTGACAGTTCACTTCTTACCCCCTCTCCTCCCAGCAGGACTACTTAGTTCCCTCTGGATTTGGGGTTCCTGTGGAAATGGCAGAGCCCTGTGGAAAATAATGGGCCTGCTGTGTGTTTCAACAGCGTAGCGTTTTCACGTACAATTTGTCTTCCAGAGTGTGAAGCGCCTTGTTAACTGTATTGATCCAGAAATGTGGTTCCTGGTTTGGAGAAGGAAAATAAAACCCAGCAACTGTTGTTGTGAGGGGCAGTGTACTTTCAGGGGTCTGGTTCTGGAAGTCCAGTCATGGCCTTCCAGGGAGAAGCTGACGCCCCTTTGCCTTCCTGATTCCCTGGGTGTTCTGCCGCCGCCTCGCTGGCCTCAGTGGGTCCAGGGATAAGCTAGGCACTAGCTCTTGGTCTCTGGTCTAAGATCCTGGGCAGAGAGAAAGCGTGGGGAGGGCACAGCGGGTAGAGCTGACACAGAGGAGATCACTGTGGGCTTCTCAGGTCTTGTGCTGGATTTTCAGCCCCTATTCTGATCTCTGAATCAGGCACGTCTACTTAAGGGTCTAGAATCATTGCTTTTACTTTAAGAAGTGATTTAATAATTTCCCAGTCAGTAAGAGCAGCGTTCTGTGCTTCCCTGACCATCTCCTCCATGCCCATCCTGTGATGGCATTACTGCGTTGTGCCTGGTTCCTCTCCTGCTATTATTTCCACTGGGGGATTGGCCTCACCTGTTCACGTGGAGCGTTGCCTCTTCTGGAGTGTGAGACCAGCTCTGTGGCGATGGTGCCTTGGCTTTCACTGCCCCCATCAGCTGGACAGTCTCAGCCCCTCCTTGTCTCTCACACCTGGCCTGTCATACTGGTCAAGTCCAAACAAGAGGGTCTGACTCTCTTCCTGGTCGGTTCTCCTGTGTAGCTCTCTTGTTTTAGAACAGTAATTAAAGGAGCAGGGTGTCTGGATGAACGTATTATTGTGATCTTATCAGCTTCCCAGAGCAAATGCAGAAAGAAGGCTTTCTAAGTGGCAGAGCAGGTGGGCCGATGTCCTTGTTCATTTGTAGAGCTGGCTTCCCTCTCCCAGCAGGCAGGGCCAGGTGTCGTCCCGTGCAGCATTGATGGGAGAAGAGAGCTGAGAAGTGTGGGAACATTATTTGGGTTTTGCCCCTTGCTTCCATTGTAGTGATTTCTAAAGGAACTATTTCTCTGGTTTGAATAACGTGGTAGTGCTGGCCAACTAGAACTAAGTACCACCCCCTCCCTTTGTGCATATTCACTCCACTTTCCCAGTCCCCGACCTGGGATTTAGAATCTCTCCCTTCTTGTGCGGAACCAGGGTCCTGACTTAAGGTCCTGGGTGTCTCTTGTTGGGAAGAACTTGGTCCCCAGCACTTGCCATGCTACTGGGGCAGCTGCAGGTCCTGTTCTGTCCTCAGACAGTGAGGTCTTCTTGGAAAGGCTGCAGGCTTGATAATGGCACAGCTGCTCCCTCTGGGAGAGAGCCTTTTCCTCTGCCCACAAAGCCAGAGGCATCGTGGACACACCAGCTCCGTCTGGAGCAAGAAACCCCTTCCTGCCGGTCTGTGGAGAGTCACTTCTGCTAGACAGGCATGGGAATGTTGTTCATGACCGCTTCAGGTGAGCTTGGAGACAAAGGATCTTGATTTTACAGAAGAGAAACAGCATAAACACATAGTCTGTAGGGAGTGATTATTGCCTTTCCTACTGAACTGAGCTTGCCCTGGGCAAGTCAGCCTCGCCTCTCACTGGACGTACCCTCGAAGGACCGAGACCATGTCATTCGCATCGCGAGCTTTGGGGAAAACAAGTAGTGATTCTGCTCCGGTATTTCCTCAATAAAGACATTTGCTAGCCAGTGACCCAGAGCCATCCCGGAGCTGCTTAGAATCTGGATCCATTCCTTTGCTGAGCTGGCAGGTTATATTTATATGTAATGAGGACTATTTGCTGCTTCAGAAAATTTTGAGGGCTGCAGCCATTTTAGCTATTAGTAGCTGCTGGTTATTTCTATAGGTCCCCCTCCCCATTTCACTTCAGAAGTCTTTTTTTTTTTTTTTTTAATATTTGAAATAGAAGGATCCATAAAGATGAATTAGAATCTTCCTCTTCAGAGGTCCGTGCTTGAGGAAGTCAACTGTGAAAGGATTTGTCTCCTTCCATAGGTCCCAGTGGCTGTAATGTTAGTTCATGTGTCTATCTGGCGGCTCTGGTCAGAGACCCTGGAAATAAGGTGCTGGGCTGAGGGTTCCACCATTTTCGATGACAATACTGCTCATAAGTTCTAGTGGTCGTGGCCGGAACAGGTTTGAAAGTCAGGTATATAGTTCTGTCTGATGTCAGTGTTTACCTTTCTTGGTTAAAGAATGAACATGGCATTAGCACTCTTTAAAAAGAGTGGGAACTGTATCCTTGTACAGACTTAAAGGGACTGAAGTTCACAAGTAGTGCGTGGGAGGAGAAATTGCCACATACTTGTCTCATGGAAGAGACTTTTAATACCAGTAAGTTCAACCGTCCGCTTTGGTAAGTCCCTTGAGAAGCAACTGGAAAACCCAGTGTTCTCCGGCTCTGGTCATTTTATTGTCAGAAAAAGAAAGCAAACGGGATTGCAGCGCACAGACGTCGTTCATTCGGTAGCTAGACAAAGTGAGAATGCGTCAGGGTGTCTCCTGGTTTACTGCTTTGAGAATCAGTTTGTGTCCTCCCGTTCGTTCAGAGGTAAAACTTCCCGGCAGGCGCGCCTCTGGTTCTTGGAGTGACACCCCAGTAAGTGTGTGAAGTGTTCAGCCTTTGAAGGGCAGGTGAGAATCCCCTCATGAACCCGTGGACCAAGCTTGCTCGAGGACGGTCGTGGTTCCACCTGTTAGACCCCTGGCTTTCGTTTAAACTTCTCACTTGTCTCAGGAAAACTTTTCTCCCCCAGCACATTTATTCAGTCCCGTGGCATCTTCCCGTTCAGTTACTTGGCTTGTTGGAACTCAAGACTTAGGGTCCTTGTCATGACGGCATTTCTCCGTACAGAGTCCTGATCTGTGTTTTCTTTCCGATCTGGTTAGAATCTCCTGGGGTTTTCCTTCATTCAGAATCCGATGGCTCCAGGGCCTCTTCGCAAAACATCCTCCCTGTCAGCCACCTCCACTGCCCTGCTCCTCTGACTCCTGTGTAACTCGAAGGCTTGTTTGTTTTGTGCTTATTCACGCCAAGCAGATTGTTGATCTAAAGAGAAATCAGTGGGTTATTCCAGTACAAATATAGATGGCGACAGAGTTTTGTTTTATTGTTTGCTCAGCAAGAATCACCAGGTTTGATCAATACCTGGAGATTTTTTTTAATGATTTTTTTTTGGTGGGGGCAGATTTTAGTTTTTTGGCTGTACCACGCAGCTTGTGGGATCTTAGTTCCCCGAGCAGGGACTGAACCCGGGTCCTCAGCAGTGAAAACACGGAGTCCTAACCCCTGGACCACCGGGGAAGTCCGTTTTTAATGATTTTAAATGATTTAATTTGGTCCTTGATTGAGAGGGGCTTGAGGAAGACAAGCCCCTTCAGCCCCAAGACTAAAGAGCCTTCCCTTAGCCGGGAGGTTGGCCGGTTCAGGGCAGCAGGGTGGCCCAGTTTCTTCTGTTCTTTCCTCTGCTTTCTCTGGGTCTCTGTCAGTTTTGAACCTTCTTCTAGTTCAAGTTCCATAGTCCAAAGCGTTAGGAAGTAGGATTGAAAATAACTTTACAGGAGAAAATGAAAACTTCATAGACAGGATTCATCAGCACAGGCCTCAGGATGGTCATCCACAGCTGCTTTGCGAGGAAGTTGGTGGAGTGGGTGCTGTCTGTCTGCCTTGGGAAGCGCTGTTTTAGCCCTGAGCTGAGTATGGAGGGGGTGGAGGCCACTGTAAACCCCTCAGCAAATGTGGGGTCTGAGGGAGAAGAACCTCTTGTTCTGCCTCTCTCGGCCTATAAGTACTCTGATACTTGACCTGCCCCCTTCCCTTTTCTTTCCCTGCAGGAGTGTATAGATCTGATGATAGCCTGGGGCTGTCCTGTTAGGGGGGCTGTTCTCATCAGCTGTGTGCAGCTTTTTCCTTTTCTGGCTTTCAGTAGCAGTGTAGCAAGGGGCACTCTGAGAATAACACCACAGTAGCAGTTAAGTCCAAGGATTATTTCCCCATACCTGCTGGCCCAGCAGCACCGCAGGCAGCAGAGGCTGAGGAAGAAAAGCCTGCCAAAGGCCTCGCAGAAGAGTGAGAGAAATGGTTAAAGTTGGGGGCAACCTGAAGGGGAATTGGAGCCCTCCTGGACAGTGGGGGTCCCAGCCCTTTGTGTTGCACTTGGGCACGAAACAAGCAGCAGCTCTCATCACGCCACTTTGGACAGAAGTGTTTGGATTGAGTTTGATAACTGGTAAGACGTCAGATAGCAGTAACTAGTAGGCCTTATGCTTGCTTTGGGCGCAGCTTTGGCTGGTGGGAGCCAGGGGAATTGTCCCCTTTCCTTTTCTCCTTTAAATAAATCAAGTCTCTTCACCCAGAAGCTGCACCAGGCTTTCTGCACACCTCTGTTGAGGTTTTCGACCATACGGGTTTTCCCTTGTTCTGGTTCTGAGCTGCTGCATCCCAGGGGCTGCTGCCTGCTAGGCTTTTCACGTTTAAATGTAAATGATTAGATACTGGCCTTGATCTCCAGCCTGCGTAGCATGTAGGAGCTGTGAAGGAAGCCCTCAAAATGTCCCAGACCTGCTGCTGCAGGAAGAGCCCGCTCTCAACTGTCTTCAGGTTAAACACTGGGACTCATTACAGACCCTTGGCGGTTACCCTCCCCATTGCAGACTTGGCATCAAATATCCGTGGGATTTGAAAAAGAACAGCGTAATAAATCAAGACGAATTATAATAAATCTCTGGTACTGTGAGGGTATCAGAAAAAACTAGAGTCTTTTTATTTTGTTGGTGGTGAAATGGCTTCGATCACCTAGGAACCAGTTTTTGTGCCATCAGAAGACTCTGGTTCTTGAAGTTTGTCCTTAGGTCTCATTTGATCCTCTCAGTTCTCCATGTGAGTAGAGAAGTATTTGGAGCTCAAAGCTTGAGTTTTTTACTTTCCCTGTAATGACTGGAAGTTGCATAAATCAGTTTTTTTGTTTTGTTTTCGCCACGCCACGCAGCTTGAAGGATCTTAGTTTTCCCACCAGGGATCAAACCCGTGCCCCCTTGCAATGGAAGCGTGGAGTCCTAACCACTGGACCACCAGGGAATTCCCATAAATCATTTTTTAAATTTTATTAATTTATTTATGGCTGTGTTGGGTCTTCGTTGCTGCAAGTGGGTTTTTCTCTAGTTGCAGCGAGCGGGGGGCTACTCTTCATTGCGGTGCACGTGCTTCTCATTGCAGTGGCTTCTCTTGTTGCGGAGCACGGGCTCTAGGCACGTGGGCTTCAGTAGTTGTGGCTCGCGGGCTCTAGAGAGCAGGCTCAGTAGTTGTGGCGCACGGGCTTAATTGCTCCGCAGCATGTGGGATCTTCCCAGACGAGGGCTTGAACCTGTATCCCCTGCATTGGCAGGCGGATTCTTAACCACTGCGCCACCAGGGAAGTTCCCATAAATCAGTTTTAAAATGGACTAAAGATCTTAGGCTGATAGATTTGACTGCTCTCCCCTCTCCTTCAGGCTGGCTTTGGTTCATCTGACCCTTGGAAGTCATATTGTTTACGTTCCTTCATCTCTCCCGTCCTCATTTCTCCCATCTCTCCTTTGCACTTACAAAGTCTAGCGACATAGAGTTGGGACAGGGTTATATGACTAGATAGGCTGGGTAAGTTAGGCTGATCCAACCTTGCCTGGGCCAGGAGTAGGGGGATAAATTCTGTCTACACATTTGAGCACCAGGACCATGAAATCCACACTTAGCACACCAGCCTCAAAGGAGGTTTAGTCCAGACACTGGGATATTAGTCTCGGCTGTACCCTTGATTTGGGGGAAGACTTCTGAGATTATCTCTTAATTTCTCCTCTGTACTATGAGGGGGCTGGAGTTTCTTAACTACACAAGGAGGAGGCTGAGAAAATGAGGCAAGAAGATCTCAGGAAGGCTGCCCAAGGGTGACCTCCTTTCAGGGGACACAGTGAATTCAGACGTGCAGTGACACTCTGGTGTTCCCGCTGCAGGTTTTGTGATGCCTTAGTCAGAAGTGACCGAAGGAGGAGGACATGAAAAGTATAGGAACTTTGCAATTGATCCCTGTACCCAAGTAGAACTTCCACTTCACCAGCTTCCTTAACAGAATTAATCATCTTGCCATCATCTTGGTTTAAGGTGTTAATTCAAAGAATCAGCTTTATCATGGCTTCTGACCTGGCTGAGGCCTTTTAATGAAAATTGGCCTAAGTTCAGTATTACGGTGAGAAGCTCCCCTTCTGAAGAGCCTAGCTGCTGAGACAGTGGAAGACACTGGTTTGTATTGTATTTCCCTCAAGTTAATCTGTGAAACATAAAATTAGGTTATACTTTTGACTTGACACAGTATCAGTGTTCTCGCTATTACACTGCTTAGAAGGATCTAAGCAAATGTCTGTTCAGTGACTTCAAAAGAATCGAGACAGTTTAAAGAACCTGCTTTGACAGACCTGTTATATCTCATTTACAATAACATGCTTAGAACCTTATTTGTTTAAGAGCATCTCAGAAGAAGGTAATGCCTTGTAGTTGTTCCATTAGGAAGCAGTTGGGAGTTTAGGGTATCAGAGGCAGACACCCCATATCTCTTTGGAATATGCGTTTCTTAGTCTTGTGGGAAATACTGCTCCCTCCATAGAACGTCTCTAGGCCTCTCTGAAGGCCTCTGGAGAAGTTCCCTCCTACAGCAGCGCAAGGTTAATGCTTTGACCTTTTACTAAAATTGACAGTTGCTGAAGTGAGACGAATTATTTATCAGAAAGGGTTGATTAAAAGAGCTAAGTAAAAAGGAGTGCAAATATGGAATATGTCTTTACCTTTTCATAGCAGCTTTGGCTGCATGCACCTGAGTTCTTTGTGAGACCATCTCTCCTTCAGGTGACTGTAGGTGATGGAGGCTTCGTGAGGGGGGGTTGGGGGAAGGATGATGCATGTTGGTCCATGGAGAGGTTTAACAGTCAGCATGTGAATAGCAAATACCTCCTTGCCTTTTCTAATAGGGACAATTTTTCCAATTTTTTTTTTTTTAAGCAGGGGTATCAATTCTGAAAATATTTTAGAATATTTACCATGTGTGAGGCCTGGGGCTACCCAACTCCTTTAGTTTACCTGGAAATAATACTGCCTTTCTTCAGGGGCAGAAGAAACCAAGGGCCTTCCTGAACTGAAGGGGACCCACAGTCATCGCTAACTTTAAATCCATAAGCCTTAGAATTAGAAGGAATCTTGATGCATAAGCCAGTCTCCTCACTTTACAGGTGAAAAAGTGGAGACTCAGAAATGTCAAGATTTAGGGCTTCCCTGGTGGCGCAGTGGTTGAGAGTACGCCTGCCGATGCAGGGGACACGGGTTCGTGCCCCGGTCCGGGAAGATCCCACGTGCCGCGGAGCGGCTGGGCCCGTGAGCTGCGGCCGCTGAACCTGTGCGTCCGGAGCCTGTGCTCCGCAACGGGAGAGGCCACAACAGTGAGAAGCCCGCTTAACGCAAAAAAAAAAAAAAGAAGAAAGAAATGTCAAGATTTACCCCTTGATGAGAATGCTCCTATTTTAGCTTTCTGCTCAGTCCCTTTCCCACCACACAGGCTGCAGGCGGGGCACTTGGAGCCAGGAGATACACAAGGAGTGCCTGCAGGGAGGTCGGGAAGGAGTCCCCAGCCTGGCGGTGGTGAGGGCATTCACATTTCTGGAGGCCAGGGGCACATTCCAGCCTAGATTGGGGTGGGTGTTGGCAGCCAGGCTCTACTTGGTTTTACTTTTACCTTATCCCCCTTCATCTCCGACTCCCCTCCCACCCCACCCTGCTGGGTTCACCTTTTCCTTGGATAGGTGTTCATGTTATGTTACTTTAAAAAATATACGGTGGCATTTCATGTGTATATTTTAAATTTCAGCCCAAAGATCTTGATCTATACTTGTAAATGTTTGAATTAATAAATGAATGGAGACACTGGTGCACTGGTGGCTTTGAGAGTGGATGATGAAGTCTGGGAGGTCACTTTGTGAGCGCTGAAGTTCTGCAGCTGTCAGAGAGGTGGGGTTGTCCCCCTGCCACTCGGCTCATCTGGTTAGGGAGGGACCCTTTCCTATCAGAATGAGGGGAGGAAACTTTGGGCCCAAAGATTCACCTGAGGCTTTTGTCCTCAGGGTAAAGGTGGGAACAAGGTGGCTGTGACCTGCCTGTGTGTGTCTGCCTCCTGCCAGGTGGACTAGAGGAGGAGTGGAGGTTGTCTCCCAGCTCAGGATTTTTGTTAAAACATTATCCTTATAGTTCTTCCTTTATACTTATAGATACCCAAAGCAGTATAGGAGTATTATTCCTGACAATTTCTCCCCTACCTTGAGTTTCACATTGGCTAATCTTTGACTTAAGGGCCTGATTTTTTTTTTTTTTTTTTTTTTTTTTTTGCCGTACGCGGGTCTCTCACTACTGTGGCCTCTCCCGTTGCGGAGCACAGGCTCCAGACGTGCAGGCTCAGCGGCCATGGCTCACGGGCCTAGCCGCTCCGCGGCATGTGGGATCCTCCCGGACCGGGGCACGAACCCGTGTCCCCTGCCTCGGCAGGCGGACTCTCAACCACTGCGCCACCAGGGAAGCCCACTTAAGGGCCTGATTTTCAACCAAAACTCAGTTGCTCTGTCCTTAACTGGAAAGGAGGAACCGGTCAGAGCTTTGGTCAACTTGTTTTATTCCTTCCTCCCTCCCCATCCTACTTCTCCATCTGGTTCTCCATGTTGTTCTGAGGTCAGTCTGCCTGGGCTGCGATTCGGCTCCAGTCACTTGAAACTGTCTGACCTTCATCTCCCTGAGCCTCGATTTCCTCACCTGTAAAGTAGGAATAATCATGGTGCCCCGCACAGAGGTTCAAGGGCTTACATGCAGTAGTGCAAATAAAGCGCCCAGTACCCGTGCCAGGCATGGCTCCGGAAATGCGGGCCACTGCTCTCATTTTCCTTTCCTCCTCCTCCCCCAACGACCTCCTGGGTGGATGGAAGCCCTGCGTGAGGAGCAGGTTCAGAGCTGCTGTGGTAAGAGCCCTGAGCCCTTTCCTCGCTGCTCTTGGCCATTCTTGCAGCGCTTGGCACTGGCGTGTCTTGCATCGGTGAGAGCCAGAGTGGCTCTTTGGAAGGACCGACTGCGCCTCCCTGCCCTGGGCTCACCGTGCATCCTCCCTCGCACCACATGTGCCTGTCCCGTGCCCCGCGGAGGGCCCTGGGAAAGGCGCTGGGAAAGGCGCTGGGAAAACCAGCTGGTGTGCGGGGCTCGGAGCTGGTCACTCGGGAGTGTGGCGTTCAGTGAATTCAGATGATGCCGCTGCTCTTCCTGGAGGCACAGGGTGTTTCTCACCTTATCTTAGCGAGGGATGGGCCTTGCTGCCGTGGCCCTTGCTCAGTAGCTCTTGTGCCTTCAAATAAGGGAGAAGGGAATGCACTTTCATGGAGCGAGAAGCTATACCGATCCCATTGCTTTGGTAATTATAGTATAACACGTGCTAAAGGCAGGCAACCAGGGCTGAAAATGGGGAAGAGGGAAGCAGAAATGATACGAAAGCCTGGGGAAGCTCTGCGCTGCTCCTGCCCGGGCTTGTTGCAGAGCTGGTTGTGCTAAGCATTTTTTTCAGCTGGAGTCGTTCGTCTGGGCCCAGACCGCTGGTTTTGCCTTCTTAGTAAGTAGCAGTTTCAACCACTATGATTTTCACTGAGATCCAGGGATAATTGGGGTGGGGGTTAGGGAGCGGGAGGACGTAACAAAAAAATCTTCTTTGGTTCTTGCAATTATGAAAGTAATCTGAGTTCATTATCACAAAATCAAATAATACAGTGTTGAAAGTAAAAGCTTGTGTCTCTTCTCCCGTCACAGTCTCTTGGTCTGTGGGTAACCAGGTAGCCGCTGTGAAACGTGGGTGTGTCGGCAGACATGTGTCCGTGCTCATGCTTCTGCAAGCATGTGTGAGTTGCTTGTGGGTTTCTTTCTTTTTTAAGGGCGTCACACTCTACATATTGTTCTGCAACTTGCTTTTTTTTTTTTTGATTCAATTTGTGGACAAATTAGTATACAGAAGTTTTACCTTTTTATTTTGGCTGTCTAATAGCCCATCATATGGACATTATACAAATTATCAACCAGACCTCCATTAACCTGAAAATAAGGAGATAGTGTGAAAGTCTGAAGTCTGATCTTCTCCTCCGTCAGGTGACGCTACTTTCCCAGCTCTGCAACAGTTGGGAGGTGTCGTCTCTAGAGAAACTGAGCGGAGGTTTATGGACTTGGCCAGACACCAAGGAAGGGAATATGGGAGTGAGGTACCAAACCAGAGGCAGGAAGATCGGATGAGAATCCGAACTGTACCAAGAGGCTCCAAACTTCCTGTCCTGTTCAATTCCAGAACTCCTAGAGTAGAGGCAAGAGTTCGAAGGATCTGTGTTTGAAGAAACTGAACTTACTACAGAGGAAAGATCTGTAGATACTAATGTCTGGTCACAAATGAAAAAGCTGCCTGGCACTTCTGTTACCAAAATCCCCAAATAAATTATCAGCTAACCAATTCAATAGTGTATTGGGAACACGTACAAACAAGTACTGTTTTCCCCCAAATTACTAGGATAGTTCAGCATCAGAAAACCTGTCATATCAATAGACAAAAGGAGGGAAAACATGATCTCAGTTGAAACAGAAAAATAAATTGATAAATTCAGTAGCATTTTATGTTTTAAATACTCAATAAAATAATGATAAAAGGAACTTCCTTAGTTTTACAGAAGTTATATAATAGAAATCTATAGCAAACATATTTAATTGAAGAAACTTTGTTTCATTTACTGGAGGTTCTGATCAACAGATTAAGGAAAGAAAAAGAAATTAAATGTAGGAGTTGGAAGGGAAGAGATAACACTTTATTTTCACATGATATAATCAGATACAAGATGAATCTATCAAATTAAATTGTATTTCCCTGTGCTACAATAATCAACTCAAAATTTAAGAAATAATAACAGAAGAAACCATAAGTTTCTGGTACTTAACAGAAACAAGAATATATAGAACCTCTATGGGAAAGTCAAATAAATAGAAAGATATTCTGTATTCCTGCATGAGATCTAATATTATACAGATCATAATCTTCCTTTCACATTGATTTATAAACTCAGTGCTATCCCAGTAGCTATGGAGTAACAGATTACTCCAAAACATAATAGCTTAAAACAAGAATAATCATTCTCTCTCGCAACTTTTGGTAGTCAGCTCTCCCAGGCATTTTTGTCTTTTGGGCCTCCCATGAGGTTGCAATCAGATGATGGCTGTGGATGGGACCATTGCAAAGGCTTTTCACTCACATGTCAGTGCCTGGTCTGGGAAGACTCAAGCAGTTGGGGCTTGAACAGCTGGGGATCCGTGGGCATCTCTGTTTATGTGCAAGCTTTCTGCTTGATCTCCCCAGCATGGTGCCTTCAGGGTAGCTGGACTTCTTACACGTTGGCTCAGGGCTCCCACATCCCTTGTCCTAAGAGAGAACCAGGGGGAAGCCTTTTTGGATGCAGCCTTGGAAGTCACGTAGCATCACCTCTGCACATTATTGATTCAGGCAGGTTGTGAAGGTCACTGTAGGTAGAAGGGAAGGGAACATAGACTCCATATATCAATAGAAGAATGTTAATATCATTGTAAAAAGAGCATGTGGGATGAAACATGTACTGGTGCAGCCATCTTTGGAAAACAGAGTCTGCCCAAATTGCAGTTCCATTCAGGATTATAACTGGATTTTGGGGGGAAGAACTTTTATTCTTAAATGCATTTGAAATAACAAAGCCAACTTTTAGAAAGAAAAAGGGGACTTTTGCACCAGATACTGTAAGCTACCAAGCCATCGTACTAAAAGCAGTATGGTATCTATGCAAGAACAGGTAATAGACAAAAATGGAATAGGATAAAGATCTCAGAAATAGACCCATGTATATATAAGAACTTAATATACTATAAAAAGGTACCACAAATCAATGAGGAAAGGATGGATTGCTCAGTAGATAGTGTTGGGAAAATTAGCTTACTAGATGGAAAAACATAAACCAGATCGCCACGTAATATCCCATACAGTGGTAGATTCTGGAAGAATTAAAGGCCTAAATGAAAGTGATAACACCACAAAATTAATAGAGGCCCAGTATCCCTTATCCACAAATGTGAAATGCAGAAAGCTCTGAAAACCAAAAGCTCTTTGATAACCCACATGGCAGCAAAAGTTGAGTTGAGGTGAGGCTCTTTGTAATCATTTATTTATCCTGCTTAATGTGAATGTCACATATTTCACTGCAGTGTTTTTTCAAACTGTTGTTATGAAAACTTTCAAACATTCAGAAAAGTTAAAAGGATAGTCCAGTGGGCACCTGTATATCTACTACCTGAACTCAGTGCTTATCAATTTGCTGTATTTGCTTTATCTATATATGTGTATATGTATATATTTTTTCTTTTTTTGCTGAACCATTTGAAATGTCGCAAACATTGTGATACTTCATCTGTATATACTGCTAAGAATAGGTATTTCCTAAGGAAAAGGACATTTTCCTACAGAATCATAATAGTCACATTTTAAAAAGTTAACAATAATTCCATAATATCATCTAATATCCCTATTCAGACTTCCCCAATTATCCCCAAAATGTTTTTCCCCACTCAACACATGTTTCTTGAGCATTTGAACATTATTTGTTTACTGTTCATTGACTAATGTTTAGTGAACATTATTGAACACCTACTGTTGTAAGTCACTACGAAAAATACAAAAATAGATGTGTTCGCTGTCCTTGGGAACAATCTAGTGTGGGAGAAACAAACATACACAAAAAAATATGATGCAGGACAGGCTGCAGTAAGTGTCATAATACAGGCAGAAACAATACTATAAGGACATGAAGCAAGGAATCATCGATTCCTTCTGAAGGGAGCCTTCCTCCTGCTATAGTGTGTTGGGAAAACAGCTGAATCCTCTTCCTGGTCCTAACTCATTCTCTCTCTTTTCAGACCTTAGAGTGATTCTAATTTGAGGGATATTAGGCCTTAAAGAGACCCAAAGTATACATTTTTATATGGTTTTATTGAACTAAGATCCAGCCAAGGTTCATACATTGTATTTGGTTGGTATGTTTCTTTCATTTCTCTTGATCCAGAACTGTGTGTGTGTGTGTGTGTGTGTGTGTGTGTGTGTGTGTGTGTGTGTGTGTGAGAGAGAGAGAGAGAGAGAGAGAGAGAGAGAGACATTGACTTCTTGTGATGACCAGAACCAACCGACTTATAGAATGTCCCTCATTCTGGATTTGTCTGATTGTTTTCTCATGGTGTCATTTAACCTGTTTCTCTAGATACTATCCTTTGTATTTCTTTGTCAGCTGGAGGCGAGGTCTGGATTAGTTTCAGTTTAAACATTTTTGACAAGAATATAGGTGTTGTTGCTATGTACTTCATATTGTATGACATAAGGAAACACGTAATGAATGTCAGGTTTTTCCACCATAGTTCTGTTAAGTTTGATAATTTGGTTAAGATGGTGACTGCCAGATCTTTGCCTTGTAAAAGTACTTTTTTTTCTCTTTGCAGTTAGCAAGTTACTTACATGGAGATTCATTGGTGACTTGCAAATATCCTGTTCTCCAACAACCAAATTATTTTAGTGTTCTGATGATAATATCTAATGGTTTTATTATCCATTGGTGATCCTTACCTTAATCAATTATTTCCTTGGTGGGTCACTTCAAAACTATTAATGTGTATTATATGTGCTGTCCTAGACGTTACTTAGGAGTATTACATGACATCACCTTTCTTAAGTCTGGAACCATCTGAATTCCAAAACTCCTCTAGCTCTGAGGTTTGCAGATAAGGGATTATAAAAAAGTAGGGAAAAGTGCAGAGTATCTTTGTGTCACAGGAGCAAGGAGGAACTTTGTAAAGCACAAATAAGGCAAAAAAAAACAGATGGTGTTTAAAGCTTTGAGACTCAGAAGGGAGAGGATGTAGAAAGAGAATAATGGGGTGTCAGGACTGAGCCTTGAAGCATAGACCATTCTTATTGGTTGGGAGGAAGAGGAAGAAACAGAAAAGGAGACAGAGCAACCAGTGGGGTGAGAGGACAACCAAAGGAGCACAATTTAGAAGCCAAGTAAAGACAGTGAGTCACCGAGAAGGGAGAGATGACCTGGCCCTGCTCCTGTGAGAGCTCAGGTAGACGAGGACCGAAAGGTGACTGTTAGGTGTGGCAGCGTGGGTGCCAGTGGTGCCCTTGACAAAGCAGTTTTGATGGAGTGGTAAAGGGAAAAACATCTGATTGGAGTGGGTTTAGGGTGAGAGGGAAGAAAGACGTTATCGAGTATAGACAACCTTTTGGAGGAGTTTTTGATACAAAGCCATGCAGAGAAACGGCAAGATAGCTGTCAGGTGAAGCGGAGTTAAGAGAAGTCATTTTTCCAAAATTAGAGAAATATTAGCATATTTGTTTGCTGATGGGAAGGATAAAGAGGAAAAAAAAAATAAAGTCACATAGGCCAGAATAACCAGCCACATTTTGCAAGCACACCTGTAAACCAGAGGATGCACGTAAAATAGATTTAAATGGCCGCTCCCAGGGGAGAAGGGCTGCAGGGAGGAGGATGGAGTGACCCCTGGGGATGAAAGGACGCAAGAGAAAGGCCTCGCTCAGACCAGTGTGCCGTAAACTGTGCAGCGTGATCCAATCAGCCGGCGCACCGGAAGATTGAAACAGAGGTCTCGGAGGAGCCGCCTGACGTCTTGCCGTGAAACCAGTCAGCCAGCCTCCGCTCACAGACACGTGAGGGTAGAATAAAGCCATCGGCAAGGTGTCAAAATGTAAGATAATTATCAATAATTACCTCTAGGGAGTTGAAGTGGGGACCTGTCCTTTTCCCCTTTTGTACTCGTGGTGGTTGTAAAGTATCTGTGCCTTAACTAAGCCGTTTTACTTTGTGAAATTCACCCAAGGATGAAACTGGACAAGTGCCCAAGATGCTCAGGTGCTGCCAAGACGCAGCGTGGTTTCTGTTACTGAAAAACTGAGGACACTGCTAAATGTCTAGCTGTAGGAAATCAGCTAAATCAATTCTGCCTCCATACAGTAGGGTCCTACATAACCGTTTCTTAAAAGAGATGAGGGAGATTATATCATTTCCATGGAAGAAAATGTATTTTAAAATGAAAAAGTAGATCTCAAAATAGTGTAGATGTAAAGAAAAAAAAGCCTTAAGATATAAATATTTTGATCCAGAAATATATTTTAAAAATAAAACCCTTGGGCTTCCCTGGTGGCGCAGTGGTTGAGAGTCCGCCTGCCGATGCAGGGGACACAGGTTTGTGCCCCGGTCCGAGAAGGTCCCACATGCCGCGGAGTGGCTGGGCCCGTGAGCCATGGCCGCTGAGCCTGCGCGTCCGGAACCTGTGCTCCGCGACGGGAGAGGCCACAGCAGTGAGAGGCGCGTGTACCGCAAAAAAAAAAAAAAAAAAAAAAAAAAAACCCTTTTCTGTCACATAAAACTGGCCTCAGAGTTTAGAGTTCAGTGCCAGCTTTCCCCGAGAGGGCAGCATACTGGGAAAGCCTTCAGCTGGAGGAAGGTGGCAGTTAGAATTGGCGAACATTTCGTAATATGCTTAAGTGATTGGGGAAGAAAATCCAGCAGTGGAAAGAAAGAAGGTGGCTTGCCAGGCCGGGGCGGGGGTCTCAGTCTGTGTGGAGAGCAGGCAGTGGGGCAGCCGCACTCCTGTGACGAATTCCTTTCTCAGGAGGCCAAGTTGGGTTCTAATCCATACCCCCGCTGTTCCTTTTTTATGGTTGATCTGGTTGATTGATTTTGCCTGTGAAAAGCCAAACTCAAACATTTGTCAGCCCAAAAAGTTAAAGACCCAGTGATCTAGTTCTGGAGTGTGACCTCTGGAGGAAGAGAGCCCCAGGTGTGTGCGAGGGTCTCCAATACCAGCCGAGGTCGTGAATGGAGGCCCAGGATTGTTCTAGGGTCTGGAGTCTGTACAGCAAGGTCTGCATCTCCAGCCCTGTATCCTGCCTCCCTCCAGGGCTTGAAATGTAATCTCCCTAATCCAAGTTTAGGAGTTGGCCCTGGTAGCTAAGGCTGTAAGAACACACTTCCCTTTTCACCTTGTATCTATTTCCTTACTTGTCTGACCCTTTTTCCTCTTCTGTGAAATGGACCTGAAGCTCCCTCGCCAAGTTATTTTGAGTGCACTCAAGAAACATGGGGGTCCACTCCCTCCTCCCTGGTTTCATTCAGCAAGTGGATGGAATCAAGCTGATGCCTGAGGAGGACCAATGGGGCCAGAGAAAGGGGGGAAATAAAAAAGAACAAAAAGAAAGAAGGCAAGAAGAGTTGCTTTACAGATAGATGTCTACAGTTGGAGAACTTCATTTGTGTTTTTATTTTTTGTTCTGGACCCCAGGGATATGTACTCTAAATATTCTTAGCTGCTCCCCTTTACTTCTGGTAGCCACCATATTTGCACACGTGTTTAAGTGCAGTCCCTTAAGTGTTACTTTCCCTCAAGGCTCAGACTTGGATCCTTATACGTTCTCCTGGACTGGGCTTATCTGTTCCCATGGCTTTTTTTGCCTTTTTTTTTTTTTTTTAAACTGTTTCTAGGCTAATCCATATCTCCAGTCCAGATCTTCTCTCTGGGCCTCAGTTCCTTACAGCAGATATACCAGATAGCTCTATTTCCATTTCCCTCACATTCCCCAAACGTGATATGTCCCAAACTGAACCATCATCTTTATCCCTGCCCTCCCTTTCTATTAGCCATCCTCCTTCAAGGATTCGTATGTCCATGAAAACCACTATCTACTCAATTTCTGAAGCCAGAAACTTGATCATCATTGTTAACTACTTTTGTACTCATTCCTCTCACTTCTAGGATAAAAAAATCAAAGAGAATTAATCCATTAGAAATCTTTCTCTTTCTTTTTTGGGCCACACCACGCGGCATGTGGGATCTTAGTTCCCAACCAGGGATCAAACCCGTGCCCTCTGCCCTGGAAGTGCGGAGTCTTAACCACTGGACCACCAGGGAGGTCCCCGAGATGTTTTGTTTTGTTTTTTATTTATTTATTGTTTGTTTGTTTTTGGTTGCATTGGGTCTTTGTTGCTGTGCGCAGGCTTTCTCTAGTTGCAGCAAGCTGGGGCTACTCTTCATTGCGGTGCGCGGGCTTCTCACTGCAGTGGCTTCTCTTGTTGTGGAGCACGGGCTCTAGGCGCACAGGCTTCAGTAGTTGTGGCACATGGGCTCAGTAATTGTGGCACACAGGCTCAGTAGTTGTGGCTTGTGGGCTCTAGAGCTCAGGCTCAGTAGTTCTGGTACACGGGCTTAGTTGCTCCACGACATGTGGGATCTTCCCTGACCAGGGCTCGAACCTGTGTCCCCTGCATTGGCAGGCGGATTCTTAACCACTACGCCCCAGGGAAGCCCCCTGAGATGTTTTTAATCCATATACTTTTCCACCAGGATTGGGCACAACGTGTCAGGAGACACCAAAAAAATAGGTAATCAAGATAAATAATTGTTCAGAGTTGAGTCGACCAGAGGTCCTTTCTGGATTCTGAATCCACCAGATGGCCCATTGGGCAGCCAGCCCAGAGGTCCCAGTAGCACAGGGGACCTTAATGTTTACCAGGGGTTGGCAGCATAGCCTGGCCCAGGCCTGCTTCTCTCCATTCACATGACTTTTGGCCTGAATGACTGAGCAGCCCCCTAACTGTAGAAAATAGATTCATCCTCCAATGTCCACCCACTAGAGACAGTGGCCTATGTATAAAATTGAGCATTAACAGTTTAACACATAGGATTAGCTATGTTGTCACACATGCACTCACACAAAAGCACCAAGTTTTAGAGCAGAGAGCAGTTTTAGGTTTAGATTGTCCTATCAACCCCCCATCCTTTTGCAGGTAAAAAATGTAAACAGAGCTCTGGCATGAGTCATCCAACTGGAAGCTGATGCCTTTGGGACCAGCAGTCCCAGGCCCACACTGAGAGGAGGCATTGCAGTGGATGGAACTCCTGCCTTCACCTCTGAGATGCAGGGACCTTGTTGGCCCAGTGATGAAGCCCAGGTGGTGCCATTCTTCATACCCTTCCCGTGTGCCAGCAGCGAGGAGTGAGGCTTCCTTTTACAGTCCCTCTGCTCTCTCCCTCCCCAGTCCTGGACCATTTGTCAACCAGTTATCTAGGTGGGTGAAAGATGGCATTTTAAAAATTGAGACCAGGGGAATTCCCTGGTGGCGCAGCGGTCGAGAATCCGCCTGCCAGTGCAGGGGATACGGGTTTGAGCCCTGGTCCGGGAAGATCCCACATGCCGCAGAGCAACTAAGCCCGTGAGCCACAACTACTGAACCCAGGTACCACAACTACTGAAGCCCGTGTGCCTAGAGCCCATGCTCCGCGACAAGAGCAGCCACTGCAACGAGAAGCCCGCACACCACAATGAAGAGTAGACCCTGCTCGCCACAACTAGAGAAAGCCTGCACGCAGCAACAAAGACCCAACACAGCCAAAAATAAATTAATTAATTAAAAAAAAATTGGGACCAGGCTTCCCTTCACAAGTTGATCATTTGCTGGCTTTTGCAATAATGAGCTTTTTTTTCCCTTTCCTTTCCTTTTTTTTCTTTATTTTTAAACCTCCCTCTGGTGCAGAGGGTTGAGTTAACGCTGTTGCTCAATTTGTGGCATATTGTCCTTGGTCTGGGTAAGGCTGTTCTCTTGGTTTTAGTCACCTCTACATTGATTTCCTCGCATTTCTTCCTGTTCTCCATTCCCCTCCCCTCTGTAGCCAACCATGCAAATGTGCTTGATATATATTGTCTTATTGGCGTATTAGGAATTGTTGCTTTGTGTGCATATGTGGAGTTTTTGTTTTTGGATTTGAATTTTTGTTGATCACGTACACACATCTTTAACTTAACTGTCTTGGTGCTCCAGATCCTTTGTGTATCTTTACTCGGCACTGTGTTCATATCTCTCCTGCGTGTGTGTTTAGTCCATTGCTGATGCCCGCTGCGCACCACTTCACAGTATACAGGCTCCACGTGGCACTTACCCATTCCCGTTCCTCATCCGGGCTGCCTGCAGCTCACTGCTACCCCGCTCTGTGCTGCGGTGAACTTCCTCTGCTGCCTTCTGATTGGCCTGTGGGAGGCTTTCTCAGGGAAACATACCAGAAGTGGGCTTGTGGGATCATAGACCAGTGAACTTTCTACGATCATTTCTTCTGGGGATTCAAAAGAGGTGATTGTATCCCATTTCTCTCATTTTCTCCTAAGTGCTAGGAAGGTATGTTGCTTAGGCTGCTGTAGCTTTTAGCCTAGCTCTGGAGTCTTGCAGTGATACCGTCCAGAGAAGAGACAAAGGTTGGGGCTTAGTCTCTTGTGGGTCAGTTTGAAGTTTGAGTTTCTTTACTCTCAATAGTTCAGACTCGCTCTGCTCCTTTCGTGTCCACATACAAAATGATCTGCGACTGCTGAGGGTTGTTCTGGTGTCCTGTTGTCCGTGGCTGTTTCTAGGCCTCTTGTGTGGAGGCAGCATGGTGTAGTGGAAGGAGGCCATACAACGGAGTTGGGCCGGCATAAGCACACGTTTGACTTTTGCATGTGCTTGGCAGCCCAGTCCATGAGCTGGAGTCATGCCGTCAGGCCACAAAGTGGGTGTGGAGGGCCCGAGCGCAAGGGCATACAGCACAGAGCCTTTCGGGGGACCCATGCCTCTTCCGCCTTCTCGGCTCGCCACTTATGAGACACAAAAGCCTCCAGCAAGAGCGTTGAGAGGAGAGAGCACAGTGGTCCGTGAGTTGGTGTCTAAAGAGTGCTGAGCTGTATTAAAACCTTTCACATGGTGAAATATTTATGGATAAAGTTATTGTCTGTAATTGGCTTCAAAATGATCCAGGTGTTGGGGGTAGTGGGTGAGGTAGAGATCAGGTGGCCATATGATTTGTTGTCCAATCCCAGGCATGTTTGAGACTGAAAGAGGGGGCTTTTTTTGAATTTTATTTTATTTTTTTTTATACAGCACGTTCTTATTAGTTATCCATTTTATACATATTAGTGACTACATGTCAATCCCAATCTCCCAATTCACCCCACCCCACCCCCACAGCTTTCCCCCCTTGGTGTCCATATGTTTGCTCTCCACACCTGTGTCTCAATTTCTGCCCAGCAAACCGGTCCATCCTGAAAAGAGGGGGCTTTTAATTACACCAGGACAAGTTTAAACCATGATTGTCCCTGCAGACCAAGACAAGGACATCCCGGGGAAAATGAGACAGAATTGATCCTGAGTTGATCACTGTTAAACCTGGGTGATGAGTACTTGGGAGCTCATTATATCCTCTATTTTTTGTATGTCTGAAATTTTCCATAATAAAAAGGCTTCATAAAAGGCAGTGTAGGGCTTTCCTGGTGGCACAGTGGTTGAGAGTCCGCCTGCCAATGCAGGGGACGCAGGTTCGTGCCCCGGTCCGGGAAGATCCCACATGCCGCGGAGCGGCTGGTCCCGTGAGCCATGGCCGCTGAGCCTGTGCGTCCGGAGCCTGTGGTCCGCAACAGGAGAGGCCACAACAGTGAGAGGCCTGCGTACCGCAGAAAAGGCAGTGTATCTGTTAGACGGGTGAAGCATTCAGAAGCCCTCCTGTACAGGAAATGGCTGTTGGGTTCCTAGGCAGCCCCTACTTGGGGTAGAAATCCCAGGTCACCCCGTGCTGCTCTTCCACTGCCTCTGGGCACTGCCCTTCGGGGGCAGGATGAGGAGGTGGGGCCCTGCCTGCTGTTGTTGGTAGGAGGAATGAGAAACTTGAGGGTGTTCTAGCTCAACATGACTTGGTTTGGGGGCAGGAAAAAAGGTCAGCCCTTTTTCCTGTCGCCAGAACTTTCAAGGCCTGCCCAGGTGGCAACCGAAGCACCACATCTGCTCCACACCCCAGTGCTGGTGGCAGGGGTGCCTGCAGTCTGTGCACATGCACGTGTGATTATTTTCCACACTCTCATCAGGACCACGGGGTTGGGCAGGAAGCAGCATGACTGCAGTGGCATTTTAACCGACATGATCCCACTTAACCCTCACTGTGGTATAGCAGTTGCTGGAGCCTTGAGTGGTAGAGGGTAACCTCTGCTGGGAATGGACTCAAACGAACAGTCTGACATCCCCTTAATTTGTTCTCTCTTTCCGGTTATACAGCTGGACCTTTTTCACACAGTTCCACAAAGTGCGGTATTTATTCATCCAACAGATGTTTTCGAGAGCCAGCCTATCATATGCACACTCTAGGGACACAGCAGTGAAAGAAAAAGACTGCCTTCAGGGGGCTTATATTGTAGTGGGAGTGGCAGCAGGTGCAGCGGTGGTGAGTGCTAAGAAGAAAAAGTGAACTGAAGGGGGAGTGGGTTAAGAGTGGTGGCTGTTTTAGGTGGTTGTCTAGGAAGGTGAGCGGGAACGGACAGATGTCAGAGAGAGAGTCTTTATGGGGGACCAAAAAGCAAGCGCAGCAACATGGGGGGAGCAGGGAGAGGAGGAGGGTCACCCTTCTCAGATGCTGCTGATTACTGGAGAATTGACTTTCAGATACCACCATGTGGAAGTCATTGGTAACCTTGGTAAGAACGATTTGGGGGATTGGAGTAGTTCAAGAGGGAATGGAAGGAGAGGGAGTGAAGAAGGCCATTGCAGACAACTCTTTGAAGGTGCTTTTCATTGTAAATGGGACAGTTGTTAAAAGTGGGGGTGGGATTGAGAGTATTGTGTAAGATGGGGACCACTGCATGTATGCTGACTCAGTAGAGAGGGAAAATGCATCTAATGGAACCTGTTGTAAACGGCCCTCTGGTATGCTTTAGCAAATATTAAGTGACCCTGATCATGAGGGAGAGGAGGCCCTGGTTCAGTTTCCTGTTTCCCTTGGAGTTCCCTCTTCTCCAGGCTAAAAGTAAATCACAAATGTTCGGACTGTCCTCAAATATCTGTTTTAACATGCTTTCATCTTCTATTTACAATCTTTCTCTTGTTTTCCAAATGGTTCTGAACTTTTGGGTTTTAAATCTGAATCTACAGATTCATTCCTGAGAAAAACACAGCTATCAGCAGAACCTGGCATGTTATTTCAGGAGGCTGATGGATCCTCTGACATCTGTTCTAGGAGCGTCCAGTCATGAGGCTGCGTGTCGGATACATTCCCTACACCCATCAGTCACTTAAGGCTCTGAAAATGGCGGAAAAAATGAGAGCCCTGAGGCCTTGTCTTCTCTCTTCTTCTCTAGATCATCAGTTCCTTGAGGGGAGAAATTATATTTAATGTCTTGGCTTGTTTCCTTACCACTTAATAATAACTGGAATAAAAATGAGTGAACAGGCAGACTGACTCACTTAGTTGCTCATCCTCCTTGAGTGTGGCACATACGTAGCTGTACACTAGTCAGTGATGCACAAGAGAGGATGCCATGCTTCGGTAATTTTTTGGTAGAGCCAGGAACCCCAGTAACTTCCGCCTTTACAAAGTTGATCCTTGGGGCTTCCCTGGAGGTGCAGTGGTTAAGGATCCGCCTGCCAATGCAGGGGACATGGGTTCGAGCCCTGGTCCGGGAAGATCCCACATGCCACGGAGCAGCTAAGCCCGTGCACCACAACTACTGAGCCTGTGCTCTTAAACCTGCGAGCCACAACTATTGAGCCCACGTGCCACAACTACTGAAGCCTGCACGCCTAGAGCCCGTTCCCCGCAACAAGAGAAGCCACCGCAATGAGAAGCCCGCGCACCGCAACGAAGAGTAGCCCCCACTCGCAGCAACGAAGACCCATTACAGCCAACAACAACAAAAAAAGTTGATCCTTTAGGAAAATAACCACATCTCCTATTATATTTTGCATTGGTTTCCTGTTACTGGTGTAACAAATTATCACAACACAGATTTATTCTCTTACGTTTTTGGAGGTGAAATTCTGAAATGGTCAAGGTGTTGCCAGGATTGCATTTCTTGTGGAGGTTCCAGAGGAGGACCCACTCCCTTGCCTTTTCCAGCTCCTAGAGGCCGCCGGCTTTCCTTGGTTCATGGCCCCTTCATCCATCTTCAAAGCCGGCAGCCAGCATTTTCAAATCTCTCTCTGGCATCTGCTTCCCTGGCTCTGTCTCCTTTCCCTTATAAAGAGCCTTGTGATTCCACTGGGCCCACCTCAGTGATCCAGGATAGTCTCCCATTTTAAAATCCGTAATTTATCACATCTGCAAAGCCCTTTTCACCATACAAGATAACATTTGCAGCTTCCAGGGATTAGGATGTGGGCACCTTTGGGGGACCATTCTGCTAACCAGACATTTCTATAGCTTTTTACACATATGTTCTCATTTAGTGGCTAGGTTGGTAAAATGATTCCTGTTTTACAGGAGAAAGTGCAAGGTCAGAGAGGTTAGGCCAGTTCCCCTTGGCCCCAGAATTCATGGCTTGAATGCTGGACTTCTGACTCCTGTCCACCTCGTTCCATTCTGTTTGGCTGCTTGTGTTTTAGTTCTCCTGTCTTCCATAGATTTCAGTTCGTGACACTCGTCAATATTTAGGTTCTTGACACCAATATTTGGGGAAGTCGATGTGCTGACTTGACGAAATAAGGGAATGTCAAAATCTATGTAAACATAGTTATCGAGGCAAAATAGCAAAGTGAAGAAAGAATTTAATTCCCAGTTGGCGTGGCCTTCCCATTCCCCATAAACATACATGTGTAAGGTCCAGGACAGAGACTGCTTAGTGGCTTACTATTTTGTCCACTAACATGTACTTGGTTTTCATGTTAACAGCATATTACTAATATTTTGCTTGCCAGCCAGCCAGCCAATGTACCATTAGGAGATCCCAGACTTTTTTTAACCTTGGAACTATTAGGAGTAAAGATTTAGGAGGTAGTGCCGCGTTCTTGCTACCACATTGGAATCTCTTCCTCTGCCCTCCTTGCTCCCCCGCATCCCCCGCTCCCATTTTTGTCTCCCAGGCTCCCAAGTAGTCTGAACCAGTCTAGTATAATAGCGCACTTTCCATGTCTTGATAGAAGTCATTCACTGTTTCAGGGAGCTTAGAATCGATGACCCTTCTTGCCCATGCTTTGTGTCTGGAGGGTCCATGGGAAATACTTTTTAAACTCACTGGTCAGTACCTCATAGCTCTCTAGGGTCTCCCCGTCTCTTTCTCTGTGGTACTCAAAGCTGTGGATGACAGAAAAGCAAACACTGAAGCATGAAGATCTTCTCTTACCCTGACAGTTCTCTGATCACTCCACTGCTCTTGAGCTCTCAGAACAACCCCATTCTATTCTCTTGGCTTCTGCCTCTTTAGGTGTCTTTTTTTTTTTTTTTTTGCGGTATGCGGGCCTCTCACTGTTGTGGCCTCTCCCGTTGCAGAGCGCTCTGGACGCACAGGCTCAGCGGCCATGGCTCACGGGCCCAGCCGCTCCGTGGCATGTGGGATCTTCCCGGACCGGGGCACGAACCCGTCCCCTGCATCAGCAGGCGGACTCTCAACCACTGTGCCACCAGGGAAGCCCTAGGTGCCATTTCAAAGCACAGTTGTGGCCGACAGGACCGTATCCTCTGAGTTCCTTCCTCCAGAGGATGCCCTGCTGAGAAGGGACCAGGTCTAGGTCCAGGCAAGAAGCCAGCCAGTGTTCATTTTGCTAAATAACATAACCAAGCTCAGCCTGCAGTGTTGCTGCATGCCAGGGCCCAAGCCAGAGCTGATAGTTTTTATGGAGTGAATACAGCAGCACGTGTTCTGCATCCTGAGATTATATTGGGAGCTGTGGTGGAGCCTTCTAGCAGACCTCCGGTGACACGAAGGCCAGGGCTGTCAGCATGAACAGGTGCAAGTTCTGCAGTGCTAGGAAAATGGCATGTTTTAGTATGAGCAGTCACTTAGATGTGTGTCATGTCCATGCACCTGGTGAGTCAGATACTGGCTGAACATGATCTAATAGTGTGTTCAAGTGTTTTCCTTCTTGTCAGTGAAAAATCTCTATCAGGCCTATATATGGGCATGGGGATGGACAATGCCTTCAGGAACCCAGAAATAAACTCTTGGTCCTGTATGGATTATGTGTGAAACTTTCCTTTTTTGTCCTTTTCCCTTTCCTAAATCTCCTTTTCTCCTCCACCTCCACCTCCAAACAAACTCACCATAAAAAAAAAAAAAGTTACTTGAAGGTTGGAAAATTTAAGTATATCAACAAAGACCCCACGACTCATAGCACAGGGAACTCTACCTGGTATTCTGTGATAACCTATATGAGAAAAGAATCTTCTTTTTTTTAAATTCTTAATGTAGCCAATTTTGTTTTTTTGTTTTGGCTGTGTTGGGTCTTCGTTGCTGTGCATGGCTTTCTCTAGTTGTGGCGAGCGGGGGTGCTCTTTGTTGCAGTGTGTGGGCTTCTCATTGCAGTGGCTTCTCTTGTTGTGGAGCACGGGCTCTAGGCGCGCGGGCTTCGGTAGTTGTGGCGCGCGGGCTCAGTAGCTGTGGCGCGTGGGCTTAGTTGCTCTGTGGCGTTTGGGATCATCCCGGACCAGGGGTCGAACCCATGTCCCCTGCAGTGGCAGGCGGATTCTTAACCACTGCGCCACCAGGGAAATCCCGAGAAAAGAATCTGAAAAAGAATGAATATATGTATATGTATAACAATCATTTTGCTGTACACCTGAAACTAACACAACATTGTAAATCAACTATATTTCAATAAAATTAAAATGTTAAAAAAAAAGGCCCCAGGACTTGGAAAAGATATAGGCCAGCAATAGGGCAATTCCCAGCATAGGCCTGTTTCTCTGGGAAAGTCTGCTGAGGGCAACTATTGTGAGTGAGGCTAGACCTGCATGACTGGTGTCTTGCGCAGACCACATGCCCCTCTAGAATCGGGAGAAGTGAGGCTCCTTTTCTGTGGTTAACGTGGAGGCAGTCCACCTCCGCTGGGGGAGATAACTGCCTTCTTTGCCTAAAACCCAGGTGTTTACGTTCCCTTTGTCTTTTTTGAGGGAAGGTGGTCCTTGGCCCCACTCAGTGCTGTTGAACTTGTGAAGAAAAGGCTGGGGAATTCTGCCTACTCCTAAGATGTGCTCTGGCATTGCCCAAACACCAGAAAGCCCCCTCCAGCAGCGGCTGTGGGTGTTGGATCCAGGGGGCATGGGTGTGTTGGGGATTGGAATGAAGGAGGGATGGCCATTGAGAGGAAAGCATGGTATCCAGCTAAGTAACTAGACATTTCCTGGCCAGACTTGTCTATCCTATTGCCTGGCTTTAGGTAATCCCTAATATTTAAGCATTTGAAGAAACTCTGGCTTGCCCTTTGGATACTAGACCATCTTGCTCTTTTAACGTATCGTCTATCCTTTAATTAAGACATCTCTAAAATAAAAGCCAGGTGTTCATCTGGAAACCACATCCACACTTTTTGAGTCGTGACTGGGCGCCCCTAAGCTTGCCCAAGCATGGTAGGCCATGTGACAAGGGATTATCGTTTGACGTTCCTGTTTCCTGTTCAGGAGCTGGGAACTTGCTCACTCTCACACGGAGACTTGCATCGTTTTTGTGTTGGTACCTGCTCAGGCTCAGATCATCAGACTATCATGCCCCTACTTGCCCCCCTCCCCATAATCCCTCTCCTAAACAGTCCTTCCAGGGCCTCTGTCTGGAAGAAATGGGTTAGAGGGTCAAAGGGAACAAGACCAATTAGTAGCTGTAGTTCCTGCTCCTGGCAAAGGCTTCGCCCATTCTTCTCTTGGCTGGAATGCTGGTGTTGGGCTCCACCTGGCAGGAGCGCAGCCCAGACTTGCCGTGGCAGCAGGTGGGTTTGAAGTCACCAGGCACACGTCCATGTGCACAGCCTGCAGCTCTTCCCTTTGTTCCCACTGTAGATACGTCATTGAGCCTGTTCTCCTTTGTAGTAAATGAACAGGACAGACGTATTGAGTATGTGACTGGGATTCAGTCTGTATATTTTTAAAATATTTACATATGTGTTTTTCATATATTCATTGATTCTAAGGCACGTCCATGTCACAGTTTAACAACTAAACACAATTTAACTTTAAAATCAGGATGTGTCATATAATCACATGTTCAAATTATAATTGACAGCTTTTTTCTCTCTCTCGGAGCGTCATACTGGTGCCTGTTAAAATTGATGGCATCTTAGAGTCCACAAAATACATTGTGTAGTGTCAGCTCATTTTGCAGTTCTTTGCCTGAAGAATTTATGAATTTCCTCAAGTAGCCAGATTTACCAGCAAGCCTCAGTATATTCAAGTTGCACTGGATGCAGCCAAGTAAAATGGCCACATCACATTTCACATGGCTTTGCTCTGCACAGAGCACTCACACATCTACCTTTGGTTGGGTTTTAGAACTATATTGGACAGTAGGCAGGACACTATGCAAATATTGCTGAGGAGCTTGTACAAGGCCACCTGAGTTAGTGATTGGGAGAGCCTGTTTCTTCTGACTCCTAATATAATTTTCTTTCTTCCAAACCAGTCAGCCTACAATTCAGAAACAGCAAAAATATGTTGGGAGTGGAATCTACCATGCTTAGAGTAGAGAATAGAGATCACTACTGAGAGAATCTTGTTGGGAGTGGAATCTACCATGCTTAGAGTAGAGAATAGAGATCACTACTGAGAGAATCTTTATAGTAGGCAAAAATTGGGAATCTAAACACCCACAGAAGAAAATAGCTAAGCACAATATATTATCACTATAGAATGCATAGACGTTGAAAATGACAGGTATGTGGATTGTTGCTGATACAAAGAGAATGTGTATTTAAAAGAGGGAAATATGGATATCCAGGCAGAGAGGATTCTGGGAAGGTGTGACCAGAACGCATGTCTCATCTCTTTGATTCTGATGCCAACCATTGACCTCTTTCAGCAAGCAGGGGCAGGTGGAGCTCAGAGGAGTCAGAAAGGCTGAGTTTCTGAGCAAATGCTAAGACAGAGAAGTTATGGAAGAGGAGGCAAGAGACCCAGAAGATGGAACCAAGACACTTGACATACCAGTAATAGGAGTGCTAAAAGGAGAAAAAGATAAAGGAAGGGCATATCAGTCAGGACAGGCTAGGACTAGGTTAAAATGTAATAGCAAACAGTCCATAACCTCAGTAGTTTAACTCAACAAGTTTATTTTTCCCCCATAGTGCAGTAGCCAGTATAGGTCTGGGAGGAGGGGGCCCTGCTCATTGTTGTTATTCAGGAACAAAAGGTGATAGAGGCTTCGTCTCAACATGGTAAATCATGAACTAGTACTTAAAGTTGGCTTGGAAGTGCACAGATCACTTCTGCTCCTATTTCATTGGCCAACGCAAATCACAACTCCACTTTTAACTTCAAAGGGAAGGAAGTATGGTCCTCCCCTATAGATGGAAGGAGGAAAACTAGAAATATTTGGTGAACGGCACTCCTGACTTACCACTAGGGGAAATAAGTAAAATACATCTAAGTGTATCCTAGTAAAATTTCTTAACTTTAGGATGCAAAGAAAAGTCTTCCAAGCTTTCAGGCCAAAGGAACACATTATTTACAAAGGAAAAAGAACCACACTGGCATCAGATTTTCTATTTGCAACACCAAGAAGCTGAAAGTTGGTAGAATTTTATCTACAAACCACTGAGGAAAAAAAGAAGGCAACTCAAGAATCCTATACCCAGACAGACTTTTATCTAACATAGTATTGGAAGTCCTAGCCATAGCAATTAGGCAAGAAAAGAGATAAAACACATCCAAAATCAGAAAGGAAAAAGTAAATTATCAAATGACACCTTTTCCAGTGTTTTATTATGAAAATTTCAAACATACAGAAAAGTGGAAAGAAATTTAACTTATGCATCTTACTTTTTGATGCATTTTGTTCTGATGCAGACATTAGTACACCTCCCTCTAAATGCTTCATTCAGCCTGTCATTAACTATAGTTCAGTATTTGTTTACACTTTTTTTCTCATTGAGGTAAAATTTACAAGCAATGAAATCTCAAATCTTAAGTGTACATTCACTGAATTTTGACAAATGCATGCATGTGTGTAACCTAAACCCTCCTCATGACACAGAACGTTTTCATCCTGCCAAAAGGTTCTCTGAACCCTTTTTCAATCAATCTCTGCCCCAACTGCTATCCCCTAGAGACAGCCACTGGTCTGATTTGTTCCACCAGAGGTTAGCTTTCCCTGTTCTAGAACTTTGTACAATTCTAATTATATGTGCTCTTTCATGCCCTTCACTCAGCGTGTTTTTAATATTCATCCATGTTCCATGTGTC
The DNA here is from genome assembly GCF_964270905.1 of Leucopleurus acutus. Lineage (NCBI taxonomy): Eukaryota > Metazoa > Chordata > Mammalia > Artiodactyla > Delphinidae > Leucopleurus > Leucopleurus acutus. Next base: position 12,682,086 of record NC_139162.1, on the reverse strand, counting down.
AGTAGTTCATGCTTTTTATTGCTGAGTAGTGTTCTATTGCATTCCATGATTATACCACAGTTTATTTATCCATTCCGTTGATGATCAATTGGGTTGTTCCTGGGTTTTCTTGTTAAGAATAAGGCTGTGATGAACATTCTGATAAATATCTATTTGTAGACATATGTTTTCGTTTCTTTTAGGTAATATTTAGATGGGGATTCTTGGGTTAGGCTAGGTGTGTGTTTTGTCTTACAAGGAACTACCAGACCTTTTCCCAAAGTGCTTGTGTCTTTTTACACTCCCTCCAACAATATGAGAGTTCCAGTTGGTCCACACCCTCACCAACACTGTTGTTGTCAATCTTTTAAATTTTAATGTTTGGCATTTTAATAAACAAATGTATTAAAGTTCTCCAGAGAAACAGAACCAATAGGAGATATAGATAAAGAGATTTATTGGTATTATAAGGAATTGACTCATGCAGTTATGGTAGCAAGAAGTCCTGTGATCTGCTGTCTGCAAGCGGAAGACCCAGGAAAGCCCACCAGCTTTAGTTCCAGCCCGAGTCTGAAGGCCTGAGAACCAGGAGAAAACCTATGGTGTACAGCCCAGTCCAAGGGCAGGAGAATACCAGTGTCCCCAAACAAACAGGCAGAGAGCTCAAAATCTCCCTTCCTCTGCCTTTTTATTCTCTTCAGGTCTTCCACAGATTGGATGGTGCCATTACTAGGGAGGGCAATCTGCTTTACTCAGTCTACTGATTCAAATGTTAATCTCATCCAGATACACCCTGACAGACACACCCAGATATAATGTTTAACCAAGTATCTGCACACACCATGACCCAGTCAAGTTGACACATAAAGTTGACCAACACAACAGATAAGTTAAATACACACACAGACACACACACACTAATGTATTAAATTGATTTTAAGTATCAGTGTGGCTCTCTCCTCATACCTGCTTATGAGAATTTTATTGGCTTCTGGGGCAACAGGTGAGCCCCAGACCCTAGAATGGAATCTAGAGGCTGAGTCCAGAAGAGAGGTGTTGAAAGAAGCAACAGTCAGAACTGGTGGGCCTGTCCCTAGTCCAGAATGTTTTCCAGGAGAGACTGAACCAGACATCAGCAACTGATAAATTGTGCATTGGTTTCCAGTTATTTCTTTGATAGAGGGAGAGCGAGTGAGTGTGTGTGTGTGTGTGTAGAATGTGATACAGCCTCTGCTCTTGGGGACACATTCGGTACAGAATTGTAAAAGAAAGCCATCCGGTATTACCCCTTGACCTTTTATTTGTAATAAATCCCATTTAATAAAATTCATTTAGTCAAGTCTCAAAGCACCACAAGGATGTGAGAGGGAAAAATCTACACTGGAAACTAGGAACTGGATGGTAGGGATGGAGTATGGGGGTGGGACTCCCTGCGCCCCTAGGTGAGAGAAGTTACATCAGCCCCTCACCCAGACATAGGGCCTGCCTGCATAGCGTGGCTTCCTTTACCCTGGTTGCTCCTTTTGATTCTTCTCCCTTTAGGTGATCCCAGAGACAGGCAGAACTGGGGCAGGGCTAAAATAGCGCATCAGCATAGGAGGGAGGGTCTGAGAGGGAACTGGGGCAACGTGTAGAGCACATGTCCTGCCTGCCCAAGAATCAGGTCTTAAAGGAGAAGGTTGCCGTTCTGGAAAATGAGAAAAACCTTGTACTGCACGATAAATTCTGTAGAGGCTTGAGAGAATTGTTGTAACTTGAGCGGCTTGCCCCCGACCTTTCCTCAGTTGCGCTCTCAGTCAAATGGAAGCACCTGGGTGGAGTCCAAGGGGCCCAATTAACCTGACCCAGGAAGACGCTGGATGCACATGGCCATGTGTGCATTCCTGGGTCACTCTTGGTTCACTTGCCTGACACCACCTCCCTCTGGCCCGGTGGTAACAGGGTTAAGGCCCTGCACCAGGTGCGGGCTTGTCTCTTCTCGGGAGATTCGGTTTCTGGTCCAGCCGGTCGAATGGCAAGGATTCCCCCACTTAAGCCAGACGCTTGCTGAAAGACAGGAAGCAACTGGGCTCTGGCTGATCACCTCTCTGCATAACCTTGGGCTGATCTGATGATGAGAGGAAGAAAGAAGATGAGGTCTCCATTAGGATCTCTCTCTCTCATTGATTGGGGGTGGGGGGATCTTGCAGCAGCATTTGCTTGTTAGAGCCCACCCAGCACAGAATTGGGAGATTGTAGACAAATTCCCCCTCGGTGCTCTGTCATTCATTCCTCCCTCATTTTGAGAGGCTGGCAGAAAAGAACTAGGAACCAGGTGAGTTCCCTGTCTCTGCCACAGCCTGGTGGGAGCAAAGGCTTAGGGGAACCGGTGTCAGACTTGGCTGGCAAGCCTGAGCTAGCCGACACCTCCCTTCACGCTGTCAGATGTTAAAGACAGAATGCGGGCAGGGCTGCCTCTGAAGAGATCAGGCGGGAGAGAGGAAGGCAGCTGGGCGCACGTGCTGTCTGCTCGCCTGGCTTCCAGGGCATGATGGGTAGAGTCTAGTCTCAGCGCAGTTGGGGAGTGTCCTGAGAACTCCACCTGTAGCTTGCTTTCTCACGAAGCATCTCTTACCCGTGTTTTCTGAGTGCTGATGAGGTCTCATGAAAATTGACAGAAATCGTGTTGATCGGATGACTTTGTGGACCGTTGTTTGATCTTTGTTTGTGGGGCTGATTTTAATTCGGTTGGGACTTTTTTCCAAAATGGTATCGAAATTTCCTAGAATTCTTTTAACCTTCAGATGGCTCGTAAACATCATGGTATTTATTATTACATAGGGCTATTGATGCTGAATCGTGACTGGACAGTTATGAGAAAAGATTGGGGTGGGAGAGTGGTAACATCCATTTTGATCACTGGATGACCTCTTGGGAAAGAAGGTGGGGACACTAGTTTCCCCACCCCACCCCACCCCCGCCTCGAGGCTCTCCATATTTTTCCATCCCTCTTACCTTTTGCCCTTTATTTTCCATTTAAAAGGTAATTTGCAAACTCAGTGTCTTAGAACCAATGCTATAGGCTCAGTGCCCGAGTGGAAAACAGAGCTCTGTCCTTCCATATTAACAGAATTCCCGGGAAAAAATTATCAGTTTTGTTACAGGTTATGAGATTATCCAGGACCATGGGTGCTTCAGGAGAAATTGCTGGGGTGATGTGGAAGGTTTGAGGTGAATAGTTGGTGCTACCTTGTGTCTTTGCAGCATTTTGCATTCTTTTTTTTTTGTAATTTATTTATAAAAATAAATTTTTATAAATTTATAAAAATTTTTGTTGGGTCTTCGTTGCTGTGCACGGGCTTTCTCTAGTTGCGGTGAGCGGGGGCTACTCTTCGTTGCGGTGTGCAGGCTTCTCATTGCGGTGACTTCTCTTGTTGCGGAGCGTAAGCTCTAGGCTCGTGGGCTTCAGTAGTTGTGGCTCATGGGCTCAGTAGTTGTGGCTCATGGGCTCTAGAGCGCAGGCTCAGTCGTTGTGGCGCACGGGCTTAGTTGCTCCACGGCATGTGGGATCTTCCCGGACCAGGGATTGAACCCGTGTCCCCTGCATTGTCAGGCGGATCCTTAACCACTGCGCCACCAGAGAAGCCCTCACATCCTTTTTGCCATGTGTCTCCTCCTTCTGTACCAGTCAGCCTGTCCCACAGCCCAGGGAACATGGTGCACACTGGGTGGTCAGACTTCCTGGTTGTGTGCCAGCTCTGGCGCTCTGGCTGCATTACCTTGGGCAAGTGACCTACCTTGGTGTCCTCTTCTGCAAAACAGAGTTAACGTTAGTACCTACCTCATATTCAGGCAAATGAGAAGACACGTAAAGCCCAGTGGCTTCCCATAGCAACGTAAATGCAAGCTGTTATTTATCATCATGTGCACAAGTGGGCGGGACCTCAGTGTGTTCAGTGCCACGTCGGCTATACAGAAAGTGCCACACACAGTGCTCCAAAGTTCTGTGCTCTGAAGAGATGCAACCAGCAGTGATGGCCGCTGGCCACCCCCAGCACACTTTTGCATGACCTGTGGCCAATGTGCCCTGCTGGTCCGTCAACCCCATCTCTCAGCCCACCCCCCAAATCCCTTCTCCAGCCTGTTCCTTCCTCCTTGTCAAGCACTGCCTGGCTTGATGATGATGATACCACTGTTCATTTGTTTAGCTTCTTTTTAGTGTGCTTTCAGGTTTCTCATCTCATTTGATCCTCAAAAGGGAGGCAAATGTCTCTTTTTCAGATGAAGAACTGAGGTCCAGGGAGAGTAGATAACTTGCCAAGGTCTTGAGGCTGGAAAAGCCAGGTTATCTTGGTCTTTCCCAGTCATGACAGACCCTGAGTTATTTTTTTGAGCCTTACACGCACAAACACACACACACACACATGCAGAGTTAGGTGATGCAAGTGGTAATGACCCTGCTTTCATTAGAATATAGGTCTCTCCCTACTATAGTGGTGCTTCCTGCAAGACATAATATTTCCCAGCCCACCTCTTTTTTAAAACCCTCTTCCGAGATGTGTTTCCCAACACCACCAAGCAATTAGCTTAATTCTGATAGCATCTACCTGGGGATAGCATCAGATCCCACAGGTCAAGGGCTCAGTCCCACAAGACTGCCCCCACTTCAGATGCCAATCACAAGCCCGGGTTGTCACCTCTGCTTCTGCCCAACTGTCTATTGATTGGAGGTTCCCATGCCCCCCCCACATTTGTTTAATATGCTAGAGTGGCTCCCAGAACTCAGAGAAACATTTTACTTACCAGATCAATGGTTTATTATAAAAGGATGTAACTGAGGAACAGCCCAAGGGGAGAGAAGCACAGGGCAAGGTGTGGGGAAAGGGCACAGGGCCAACGCTGTCTCCAGGCACAGCACTCTCCTCAGATCTCCATGTGTGCACCGGCGCGGGAGCTCTCCAGACCCTGTCCTTTTGGAGTTTTATGGGGGCTCCATTACATAGGCATGATTGATTCAATCATTAGCCATTGGTGATTGATCCAACCTCCAGGTCGAGGGTGGGGCTGAAAGTTCCAGTCCTCTAATCACAGGGTTGGTTCCCTTGGCAACCAGCCCCCATCCTTAGGTTAACTAGGGCCTTCCAGAAGTCACCTCATTAACATAAACTCTGGTGTGGTTGAAAGGGGCTGGTTATGAATAACAAGACACTCCTTTTCATCCTTTCACCTTTGGCTCTGGAGCTATTTCAGGAAGTGATGACAGAAAACCAAATATAATTGGTCTTAGGGAATTCCAAGGGTTTTAGGAGCTCTATGCCAGAAACCAGACAAAGACCAAATGTATACTTCTGACTATAAATCACAATATCACACCTGCGGTCAGCTTTTTCTTCCCTAATGGCAAGGACTTTAGATTGGGAGCTAAGAAATCTGATTCTGGTCTCAGCTCCGCCCCTAAATTGTTTGACTGATGGCCTCACTGGGGTCTCTTTCTTTATCTGTACAGTGAGAGGATTGGTCTAAACCTGTGAGTCTCAACTTGTTTTTTCCTAGGACATAAACATCGGGTGACATTCCTTCCTAGACCTTCTTGTGGGGTGGCCTTCTTCCCAGCACCGTAGCTGTAACTCGACCCCTCTCCTGTACTCAAGGAATCACGTTGGGATGTGAGGGTTTGAATGATGCTATTGTAGCAACAACAATGACTCTGTTCTGAGTTATCAGAAAAGTGAGTAATGTACGAGGTGAAGAGCTTTTCTTTAGTAAGAAATCACTTTACCACCTCCCAGTGGCTGCATCAGGACATAGTGTTAGAGGACCTGTCAGGAGTACGTCCATCCTGGCCTGCCTGCAGCCCTGAGCCCTCAGCCCGCAGACAGCGTGCTAACTTAGCAAGTTTAAAGTGGAAGCATCCTGTAGTCAAAAGGGTTGCAAAACCTTGGTCTTTTTAAAACATTTTTAAAATAAGTTTTTTATTTTTATTTTTTTGGCCGCACCACGCAGCATGTTGGGATCTCAGTTCCCCGACCAGGGATCGAACCCGTGCCCCTTGCATTGGAAGCGCGTGGAGTCTTAACCACTGGACCGCCAGGGAAGACCCAACCTTGGTCTTTTGAGTCAGAAAAAAGGGTGAACAAATCTCCCAATGGCTGGTCATTCTATGGAATGTTATTTAAGTATTGGTTTATTTGCAGGGCACAGCCATGAGGGTAGATTCAAGGGTACAGAGGGACTCAGGTTAGATGTGAAGAGCATCCTCATTCTACCAGACTCGAGTTCATTACTCACCTGTGCCAGGAAACTGGGGATGGACCCTCCCCCATCACGTTTCTTTTTTGTCTTCTGGTTTTGTCATTAATGGATTCAAAAGCATCCAGAGATCAGAAAATACAGCCCTTTCTCAAAGCTTGGCCAGAGTCCTTGGGATGGTAGCACTTCCAAGAATTTTTAGCCAAGACACTTAGATGCTAAAGCTCTTTGAGGAAAGGGGTTGGAGGAATGGGAACGGTGCCACGGAGTCTGAGGTCCACATTGCCTGGAGTGAACCGGACTGTGGATTTTCTGTCTGGTCCTGTAGCTCAGAGCATTGTCACTGAAGAGAGGAGGGTTTGGAGAAGACTTCAAGCAAAGTGCTTGTGCCCCACACGGGAACGTGGGAGCCAGCTTGCTTCCTGTCTGAGCACCACCAGCTGCCAGAGTGCAGAGCTTTCCATACAGAATGAGCGACTCCCCTCGGGAAGGACACTGGTGAAGGTGTGAACTCCTCTTCTCCTGGAGCAGCTAACAGTCAACATGAACCTTCGCCTCATAGTAAATATTGCTGATAGATATTACCAGCATCCAGTGAAACTGTGCGTGGGACATTTTGACTGCAAATTAATAGGAGAGTCTGATCTTTACAACAGTATTTTAGTGTGCTGTATTTGACCTAGGAATTCCAGACTGAGAAAGTAGGGATTATGGTCACAAAAGGGAGCAGCTGTGCTGTTTAAAATTCAATGTGGACAAGTAAATAGATAACTTTTCAATCTTTTTGGTAGAATGGAAAAGAAGTAATCCATTTTAAAGTCATTTTTTTTTTATTTTTTATTTTTTGGCTGCAACGTGCGGCTTGTGGGATCTTAGTTCCCCGAGCAGGGGTCAAACCCAGGCCCTCGGCATTGAAAGCACACAGTCCTAACCACTGGACCGCCAGGGAATTCCCCATTTGAAAGCAATTTTTTTTTTTTGCGGTACGCGGGCCTCTCACTGCTGTGGCCTCTCCTGTTGCGGAGCACAGGCTCCAGATGTGCAGGCTCAGCGGCCATGGCTCACGGGCCCAGCCGCTCCGCGGCATGTGGGATCGTCCCGGACCAGGGCACAAACCCGTGTCCCCTGCATCGGCAGGCGGACTCCCAACCACTGCGCCACCAGGGAAGCCCTGAAAGCAATTTTAATAAAAGTAAAATGGGGGAAATTGAAAATAGTGGATATGTATTTATCTATAAAAATAGGTCAAAAAATAATTTATTAAAAAATAGATCAAAGGACTAGGTTTACTTAATGGAGTTCAGCTCAGAAGATTCTCAACCAAAGTCTCCAATACTGATACAGTTCCGATGAAGCTCCCTGGGTGTATAAGCAAACTTCCTCGGGAATAAAACAGCAGGGTCTGTCGCCTATCGTTGTGAAACAGCTGTTACTCTTGGTGGCATATGGCCAAGGCATGTGTGGCATCTGGGAGCGCTCTGGAGGGCCGCCTGTGGCTCGCACACTCTCGGAGGACAGCTGCCTGAGCCACGGGAGGAAAGATGCTCTGGATGAGGGATGGAGGTGCCCAGGACTATAGGGATTCCTGCCACAGGTGATCCAGCCAAGTGGTTTGAGGGCTGGGAGGCGGAAGGATGTTAAAGTTAACTCTTATTATTCAAAGACAGATTATTTGGTTGCCTTGATTAGATCGATGCCTCCCTGTCCCCGTTGCCCACTGGACCCCTTGGGAGAGGGGAAAGGGTCTAAAAGAAAATAAAACTCAAATCAGCTGTCAGTGACTTCTGATAAACTTCAGCAAGGGGCATGACAAGGGTGAGCCCCAGTGAAAAAATGGGAATTGGAGGCTGTAATCAGAAAACAACATGTTACCTGCCTTTAATGAAGAAGTAGGCGGTAGGATGTATCTAGACTGTAATTCGCCATTTTGACTCTGACCCCACAATGGCCAGAGTCACCTAAGAGTTTCCACATTTATGATGGATACGTTTGGTTTGGAAAAAAACATTTCATTCTATTTCCTCTTTTTCAGGTTTCAAGTGCCCCATTTGCTCTAAGTCTGTGGCTTCCGACGAGATGGAAATGCACTTTATAATGTGTCTGAGCAAACCTCGCCTCTCCTACAACGGTAAGAGCTTAGCTGGGGCGGGAGGTGTGGGGGGAGCTCTGAGCAAGGGTCTTTGCAGCCTCTGTGGCTCTGGGCAGCATGTCCACCCCGCCTTCCGGCAAGAGGAGTGGATCAGGGAGGAAGGCATAGGGACGGGGTCTGGAAGTCCCTTGGGTGGCCAGTTAGCCCTGCCCTTTCTTCCACCCACTTCGTTCCTTGCCCCTGTGGTCGGGAGACAGGCCTTGGTCACACAGCTGACAGCAGAGGGCCCAGCGGGAGCGCCAGCCCTCTGTGGGGAAGGGAGTCTGGGCTGTGCCTTGCACACAGTGCTTCAGCCTGACTCTCCACAGTAGAGTAGGTGTGATTTGTGGACACCTTTGGGGATTGAGAATGCTGACCTTCCACCTCATCGCTGCCCCGAGGCTGTGCTGCTTCCTGCCTTGGAGGCGGCCGCGGGGCTGAGCAGTGAGTACAACGGGGGACTCAGTGAAATGCCCCTGCCATGGCACCTCTGTGGACAGAACGAGGGTCAGCACCTGCCTGGTTTACTTTGGGGGAGGCTTGGAGCTCAACTGTTCTGGGTTCAGAGCCTGCCTTGGCCACTTACTTACTGGCTGTGCGGTCTTGAACAAGTGCTCAGTTTGCAGAGCCTTGGTTTTCTGGTCCCTAAAATGGGGATTTCAGTACAGGGTTCGTAGGATTTTTGTCAGAATAAAGTGAGATATTACACATAAAGGCTTTCAGTCCGGAGCCTGACACACGGTCAGTGCTCAGGAAGTTACAGCCGCCCCGAGAGATGCAAGGCCATCCCTGGGTTTCTTTTCATCCTTTTCTGAAGTGGACTGTCTGCTCTTGAGTTCCTTGCACCCTGTGCTGCCAGTGACTCTTGGGCTTTCCATCCTTACGTGCTTAGTTTGGTCTTCAAACCACATTCCTCAGAGAACTGTGTCTTCTACGAGAATGGGCACTGGATCTGAGAGGGGTGTGCCCGACCTGACCCCAACCCCGGCCTGCCTTGTAGGTTAGGGTCACGGCGATGCTTAGGAAAACAGCGCTGAGATTTCTCAGGGCCCCAGGGCTGGGCAGGAGGTGGGCCCGCATCACCTGACCCCCATCCTGTCCATGAAAGTTTCCCAGGTCGACTCTCCTTACAGACCTTCCTTGGGCTCCTGCCTCCTCAGACCCACCTGTGTAGGCCAGATAATTCCAGATTGTTCCTGCGAAATTAATCTGACGAATCTGATTACCTGATTCTCCTGAAGACACGTCCTGCTATTCTCTGATCTCTTTTCTTGCACCGCCAACAGATTCTGGACGTGGGCCGGCTGGCCAGTTACCCTTTGTCTCAGATACACGTGGTCTGGTGACCTTTGCCATCTCTGAGCCCAGGTGTCCTTCCCTTTCCTCTCCTCCCTGGTTGTCCAGGGAGCCCCCGTTCTCCCCAGGGGACAGCCTGTCCCATCCCTGGGGACTGACTGATGCTGAGTCTCTGAGTCTCGTCCCTCAAGCTCTGGGCTCCCCGTCAGGCTCGTCGAAGCTGCTCAGCTCCACTTCGTTCCTTGTCTCTGCCTGGGACCAGGGAGGGAGTTGACTGAGTCTTCTCCCGCGGCTGACAGCCCTCCCCCGCCGTGGCCTCAGAAACCGTGTTCACTTATTTCCCACGTGCACAGCACCCCCGTGAAGGCTGCTTTTTGTCCCGTGGGGCGCTGGGCAGAGTTCTCTGTGGACACTGCCTTGCTGTCATGAGAACACAAAGCAGCCTCAGAGTGGGCTCACCCGACAGGCCTGGGCTCTTGGCGTCATGAGGGAGAACTTTGCAGGGCAGCTGTGGAGGGCAGAGCGCTCTTGGGGCCGCTCTGTAAGGAGGACCCACATGCCCGGCTTGGACAGTGGGGGAGGTGAGGGCATGGGCTTCTCTCCCGGAGAACTGCCCGGGATACCTGCAGCGCCTCTTCCATGTGAGCACGTACGTGCCAGTGCCGCCATAGGTGTCCTCCTTGCCTTTCCTCTTTGCCTCCAAAGAGAGGCAGCCCTGGAGAGCAGTCCTGACAGCCCAGCCCGAGTGCAGGTCGCCTGCAGAAGCCACACTCAGAGTCGGAGTCCCCTTAGAGGAAGCAGAGGTTGGCCAACCAGTCTGAGGCATAACCATGGCTGTTCTTGGTCTCTTCTCACTTCTTCCTTCCTCTCATTGAAAAGCTACCTCTTTGGGTGTGTGTGTGTGTGTGTGTGTGTGTGTGTGTGTGTGTGTGTGTGTGAGAGAGAGAGAGAGAGAGAGAGAGAGAGTGTGTGAGTGTGAGTGTAAATTAGAAGCTTTAAACTGGACGATCTCTTTTGCAAAAACCAATCCTTTACCACCTGAGGCAAAGAAAGGCATGTTGTTCCTGGTCCCATCAGTGGAATTTGTCTTAAGGTGAGGAAAATGCTTCAGAAACAGTGGCCTGGCCCCTCCATCACAGCTGGATTCCTCACATTCAGTCTTTGTCTTTTCTAAAGACACCCAACCCTTCCAGATAAGAGAAAGGCATTTGTCACTTGGGGTTTGTATATGGAGTGTGAGTCTCCGGGCTGGTCTAGGGCCTGTTTTAGTTCAGATAAGGCACAGGCCTTTCGGGGCCTTAGGCCGAAGTCCCAGGTCGGACCTCTAGGTATTTATTTTGGTTTTGCCAGTAACATATTTTACCAATGATTTCTTATCATCCTGAGCTCCCCAGCTTCGCTTTATCTCTTCTACCAAAAAAGAAAAAAGTGAAGAGACTTAAAGCATTTGTGAGGTGTAGAACTCCCAGAATCTTTCTGGAAAGGGGAGAATCTGAGACTTCCTTAGTGGATTAAGAAGTGCTATATTCTTGTGAAAATTCACTGGGATTCCTGGTCACTCCCATCTGCACACACACACACACGCACGCGCACACGCATGCACACACACGCGCGCGCGCACACACACGCACACACACCCTCCCTGTAGCTGCTGGCACCAGTTGGGGAAATTTTTAGGAAATTTATAGCGGTTATATAAGATGAAATTTAGTTAACCACCAAATGTGGTGGGGGGAGTAGAAACCTCCTAAATGAGACAGATAGAAAGTAGTATTTTTCTTATTATGAGGGTTGGCCTGAGCCGTGGGTTGGAAGGCCTCCAGTAGCCACCTGCCAGATTTAAAAAAAAAAAAAAAAAGAAGCCAGTTTTGGAAAGGCAAGACTAGTTTAACTGGTTTACCCAGTGCTCAAGAGAAATGTGAAGGCCAGTAACTGGTGCTTCTTGGCAGGCACCTGGTTTGTGAGTCCTGGTGACCCATTCGGAGGGGTAGGGAAGGGAGCTGCACCGCAGAGCGCAGAAGCTTCTATCCTCCGTTCTCTTCAGTGGGCAGCTCTGAACCCAGGACCCCTCAAAGATGAGAGAGAGCTGGGGGGACCGGGACCCCTTTCTGCAGGTAAATGTGGTCAGCTCGATTGGGCCTTGTAATTTCTCTTCCTTTCCAATATCTGTTTGTGGTTCTGAGATGCGGGAACTTGCATTCTCAAGAACATGCACTCAGGTTTTGACCATCATACTGGTCAGCCAGCAAAATGCGCCGCGAGATGAGGGGCCTGATTCTGCTACGAACAGAAGAGAGTCACAGTACTGGAGTGGAGGGGGGTCGTGACAGATGACTGATTGTCCATTGAAAGCCGAGGAGACCCTGGCCAGGACCAGCCAGGGGTCCTTGGCTCTGGGAGAGTCTGGCGTGTGGCAGGTCCATTTGCCAGCAGTATTAAGAGAGCTTGATGGCTGTCAAAGCAGCTTCAAAAGTTCCTCCCCCCCTCGCTTTCTTCTGGGGCGCAGACCCATGCCCTGCTTCTTAGGTCCTGACCATCCATCCCTCCTCTCTACTGACAGTCATTGCCCCCAGCTTCAGGGCTCTTGAAATGATAAATGTCACACAAGGTTTCTTTAAAGGAAAGGGAATCTGGCTCCCCCCGAAGCAGGAATGCCTCCTGCTAGTTTAGCCCCAGCCAGCAGACCTGTGTAAATAGTGCTTGTTTGGCCTGTGTCTCTGCTCCCAGCGATCCTGTGGTTGGGATGGCAGTGCCTTTTCTTGGGCCTTGGGGAGCCAGGTTCTGGCCGGGGAGTGTGCCCAGCCCAGTGGGGCACTGCCAGGAGCTATTGTTCGATGCCTAGCAGCAGCTGAGTCTGGCTGCGAGGTGTCTGTCTGGAGGTGTCTGTCTGGGCGCTCTTCCTGCAGGAGGGAAGGGAGGAGGACTCCCGGCAGGCCGCTGGGTGAATGAGGAGTGGGTGGAAGGGAGACTGGAGGAGAGGGGACTGAATGGGGTCACAGGGCAGCCTCTGTAAACATGAAGCCCTGCGGAGCCGCTCTGCTTGTCGTGATCGCAGCCCATCTCGTCAGAACAATTGGATCCAGAACAATTGGGTCGTGCCTCACAGTCTGTGGGTTGCAGTGGAGATGCCACTGCTGGTAGGGGAACTGTCTACTCAAAGTCTCCCCTTTGCCTGGAGATTTCCCAAGAAGGGAGCTGGCGACGCCTGGCAGTGGTAGCACTGCCCCTTCCTGTCCCCCAGGAGGCTGGGCCAGCAGCTCTGCGCATGCCGAAGGGTCTCAAGCCTGGGCTCTTCCACACCTAGGCTGGAAATGAGGCTGGCGGTGGAGACTTTGTATCTGAGTCATTTGCTGGGGATTCTCCCTCTGGCTCCCACCTTCCTTCCTCCCAGGACCGTGACTGCCATCAGGCAGCAGGGGAAGTGGGTTCTGTACGGCACCGCTCAGCTGCACCACACCAGCCTTCCCTCCATGCCGCCGGCAGCTCTGCGGGTCCCCTCAGGGGACGTCGAGCCTGTGCTCTCTGCAGGGCAGCAGTACAGCTCCCTCAGCCTGGCCTGTCCATGCTGAGCACCCAGGTCCCTCCACCAAGTTCACAAAGAGGAAGATCTGAAGCTGTCTGTGAGGTGGGTGGTGGTTTGCAGCCGCAAGGAAGAGACTCTACCGCCTGGTCTTTTAAGGAAAGGAGGCAGGGTGGCCAAGTGGAAGGAACTTGGCGTGGGAGTCATGGCCACTTACCAGCTGCCTGAGCTGAAGCACAGACCCCCCCACCCCCAGGGTCTTTAGGACTCACTGAGATATGTGTGCAACATTTGTGGCATACAGCTGGCCCCAAAGAAGTGAGGGCTCCTTTTTCTCCTCCTCCTCCTCGATCACTTTTCTCAGGCAGCTGTCAGGGAGGGGGCAGAAGTGTGCCATCGCCTCCCACCGCAGCGCTGTCACAGAGAGCATCGCCCGCCACTCTGGGCTGGCTAGAGGGCCAGGCGTTGGCACCGTCAGCACCATCCCTCAGGCCAGGCACACTTCCGCACTCCCCCGTGGGCAGGGCCGTTGGCTTTGCACACGGTGTCGGGCAGCTGGCGGCTGTGGGTGCTTGAGAGGCCGTAAGAAAAAGGAAGAAAGCACAGCTTGGTTCTGTGTTCTCATCAGCCAGCAGCGGTTGAGCCCCCCTCCTCTAGGGACCTCGGGTTCCCCGGGGGGCCTTTGGGTCCATCTGCAGAGTGGCCTTAACTTGTGCCCCGCCTTCAGACTGCAAGGTCCTCCGACAGTGGACAGCAGGCTCCCATCACAACAGTGCGGAAGCCTCGTAGGGTCTGGGTGATAGCCAGGCTTCAGCTCCAGCCATTTCCCCTCGCCTGCCAGGCGCCCAGGGCCACCTGGGGGCTGCTCACTCCTAGCGCCCAGGGATTGGGACGGGAAGTTTTACCCAACCCCCTCAGGCCTGTGACTGGATTTGGGCCCCTGCCTTCCGCTGTGGGGAGATGTCGCTCCCCGGGCACTGCGCTGGGTGTGAGCACTCCCTGCTGCCCCGTGCTCTCAGGGTCCCAGCCCTGGCTCCTCTTCATCCCAGGACCCCTCAGGCAGCCTTTTGCAGCCAGGGCTCTGGGTGCTGGTGAAATGTGCTCCCCACTGTGCCAGCCTGGCAGGCAGCTGTGTGGTTTAGTTCTTCCCATCCGTGCTGCAGACCCAGGCTGGCTGCTAAGTGTGCGTGAAGATGCTCTGTAATGGGTTGTGTGGTGGCGATCGACTGTTCGTAAGAAAAGTCCGGTGTCTAGCCTCCATGTGCTCGTCTGAGTCCTTGATAAGAAGATGAACCGCCCTCGTGCCTCTTTCTCCTTCCCCTTCCCCTAGTGATACCTAGTGAGAAAAGAGAGGAGAGTCCAGTCCAGTCCCGCTGAAGAAGCAAGCCCCAGGTCTCATCCCCTTGCCTGGCTCCCGCCCCCTATCCCAGCCTGGACCTGACAGGACAGACAGAGTGCAGCTCATGCAGAAAACTGTTTGGGACTGAGGGAATTCTGACTTGTCCCTGGGCTCCCAGCTGACTCACCAATCAGAAGGGGACGCTGATTCGGAATCAGTAATGTTGCTGTGTTCCCAAGGAAATCATAAGTGAGGAGGGAAGCACGGAAAAGGGGCTGTATCCCAGATCCTCACTTTACAGATGAGATGCCGGAGACAAAGAGAGTGGGAATAAATGCCCAAGAAGGTCTGCAGCGACTGCCTTCTCAGAGCTGGTCTATTTTCCCTCCCGTCTTTATTGGAGTTTTTTCCTCCTAGTGTTTTATTATGAAAAATGTCAAATGTACAGCAAAGTTGAGAGTTTTGCAGTAAAACCCAAAATCCCCCCCACCTAGAGGGTGCATTTACTGTACTTGCTCTGTCACATGTCTCTCCACCCACCAATCCGTATTATCCTTTTGATACATTTCAGAGTGCACTGAAAACACTAGTCTGTTTCTTTATTGGGGGTTGTTAATTATAAAAGTAATGCCTGTTCAAACAATTCAAAAATATATAAAAATATTTTTCTTCTAATCCTCCTTTCCTCCACTACTATTAAAGTGTGTGTTTCCCTCCAGACTTTTTCCTGTGCTTCCACACACACAAATATTTAAATGTGTATGGTATCTAGTGCTTTTTTAAAAATGGGATCATACCCTTTTACAGATGTGCCCCTTGCCACGTTTGGAGTCTGAGGTTACACTCCAGTGGCAGACCGACTGTGTGCTGTCTGCTCTTCCCTCCACGTGGCCCTTTCAGGTGGGCTCTGGGGCTTTGGGTTAGGCAGATCTTAACAGAGAACATGACCACAGGCTGTCCTGGTGGCCTGGAAGCTGAAAGTGACTTCCCTCCCAGCTCTTGTGCATAAGGACTTAAGTATTGAGTTGACTCTATCTTAGTTGTTTTCCTTGGGGTTCCTGATGGGGGGCTCTGAGTCACCATACCCTTCTAGGCCATGAAGAATCCTCATTTTATGGGCCCCAGATGCTTCCCCTTCCACTAAAGTTATCAGAGGGCACAAAGAAACCACAGTGGTGAAGGGCAGCCCCACAGAGGGTCCCTGGCCCTGCCCCATTCATGAGCTCTCTGACTTCGGCAAGGTGTCTGACTCTCTGGCTGCAGTGTCCCCTTCTGCAAAACAGGAATAACACCGTGTACCCTGCCCGGCTTGTAGGATCCTGAGGCTCACTGAACACACGTGAAATCTCAGCGTGTATCATTGGCAGTGTTCACGATCGTTTAAAATCTTTCAGAAGTGGGGAGTTGCCCTGCTTCAGGCTTTGCTTTCTTTACATCCAGAACCTGTTCTCAGGGTATTTCTCCTATGGTTTTGAGAACTTCTGGGTAACCTTTTGCTGACTTCACCTCTCTCACCTGCCTTTCAAATATCAGAATTCACCTGGGTTCAGTCGTCTGCCTTCTTGAGATTTGTCTAAGCTCTTTATCCCACATCTACCCCTGTTGCCCACATCTCTCCTCTAAACCCCAGATCTGGACTTGAATGGACTCCAGCAGGTTTCCATTAGCGCGTCCTGGGGGAGACGCCCGGTCAGCGCCTACCACCCAGCTCTGAGCTCATCATTACTTCCCAAGCTGGGCCTCCTCCTGGCTCCCTCTCGCTCTGACAAGTGTGCGCTCCCCTCCCCTGGCCCCCGTTTGCCCAGCTGCCCCAATTCATGCCATCCACCTCCCCCCATTGCTGGTGCCGGCCTTGAGTTCATCTCTCCTGCACCACGGCATTAGCCTCCATAGCGGGCTCCCCATCTGTGGGCTCTTCCAGTCATTTCCAGTAGTTTCAGGAGACTAGATGTGATCAGTGCGTCTCCAAGGCCCTTCAGTGACCCAGATAAAGGCCAGGTAGCACAGCAGGATACAAGTCCGTCCTCAGGAAGTGGGTCTCACCTACCCCCCCCCCCCACGGCCCCAGGACTCTGCACCTACTACAGCAAACGTCCTGCCTTGCCAGGTGCACAGATGCTGTCCCCTTTGCCCGGACTAGCCCTCCCTGAACAGTCCCCACCCCGATTGGGCATCTCCCGGACTTCTCACATCTGGATCTGTGTGTGTCATAAGACTTCCAGGAATTCCTGTGCTGTTCATTTCCGTCTTCTTGTTCAACCGCCCCTGCTAGGCTATGAGTTTCTTGAATCCTGAGACCGTGGCTTATTCACTGAGTCGCCAGTGCCCAGAATGTCATAGAAATGTCGTAGGGGATGCTGGCTCGGCCCCCTGCTGTGCTCGGGCTGTCCTGGCCACGGCTTCGCTTGGGGCCGTGGTGGGCAGCAGCTCCCTTCCATTCCTTCTTTTCTGGTGGGGTGTGGGGTGTCTTTTCTAAATATTTAACTGAGTTAAAATTTGTATAACACACAAGTAACCATTTTTACGTGTACAGTGCAGTGGCATTTGGGACATTCACAATGTTGTGCAACCACCATCTCTTGTCTAGTTCCAAACATTTCATCATCCCAGAAGGAGCTCCTTGCGTGACTCCACTCACATGAAGGAGCTAAAGCAGTCAACCCCCTAGAACCCGGGAGTAGAAGTGTTGACAGGGGAGAGGGAAACAGGCAATTGCTGTTCAACTGGCAGAAAGTTTCAGGTATGGGGCTTCCCTACAATAGTAGACTGTACTCTTACATTTTTATTAAGAGGGTAGATCTCATGTTAAGAGATCTCACGTTACCACAAGAAAAACAAAGGAAAATCACTTACTCATTAAGCAGTCACTCCCTAGTGCCCCCTGCCCCCAGCCCCTGACCTACTTTTTTGTCTCTGAATTTGCCTCCTCTGGACATTTCACATAAACGGGATCAGAAAGCAGGTGGCCTTTTGCATCTGGCTCCTTCCACTCGGCACCATGTTTTCGAGGTGCACCCACGTTGCAGCAGGCGTCAGCTCTCCACCCCTTTCCTGGCTGAGGGGATACGCTGTTGTGTGGGTCCACGCGGTTCATTTCTCCATTCATCCGCTGGCGGACCTTTGGGTTGTTTCCACCTTTGGCTCTTGTGAATAATGCTGCCGTGGACACACATGTACGCGTATTTGCTGGGGTACCCGTTTCTTCCCTTCACCCTTGCCTCGTACCACTCTCCTCATCACCATTTTTTCCAAACCAGAAATCCAGTGCACCTGGTCTGTGTGTATGTTTAGGGGGAAAGTCTGTTCAGGGAACCATTCTGTCTCGTGTTGCCTCTGCTGCATGTCTCCTCCTCTCCAAGCCTTTTTCGTCCTTCATCGCCTGGGCCGCTTACTTGGTAATTAATCCCATTTTGTCTTCAGGTAGTTAGTGTGTGGTTTGCGTGTCTTGTGTCCACAGTGAGGACCTTTACATCAAGGTCTCTCTTGGGCTTTCGCTGACTCAGGTGACCCATGCAGTCCCAAGCAGCTCCTAGATCCCTGCCTGCTGGTGACTGACCCCCCACTCTCCTCTGTCCCCCCTTTGCAGATGACGTGCTGACTAAAGATGCGGGTGAGTGTGTGATCTGCCTGGAGGAGCTGCTTCAGGGGGACACGATAGCCAGGCTGCCCTGCCTGTGCATTTATCACAAAAGGTACGAGAGGGCCGGCAGGGCCAGCTTAGCTGCACCCCAGACCCCAGAGGGCCCCATCCCTGTGGGTGGGGGGAGAGAAGGGCAGACTGTCACTAGCCACCCCGTCCCCCAGCACTCTGAGTGGAGTCGAGGCAGAGGTCAGCAGGTGGGGAGTTCTGGACGTGCTGAGCGCAGAGCCTGGGTGGCGGGCCCGACGGGGAGGCCTGTGGAGCCCCTGCCCCCTGGAAGGTTGAGCCCCCGTCCATCTCTGTGAGCCCCTCTGCTCCAGTGTGCAGACCCTGGTCTGGTGGGGGTGTGGTGGTCAGCACAGAGGGGTGTGCTGGCTGCCCTGGCCCCGCCCCTCCTCCCCAGAGGCCCAGCAGGCAGGAATAGCCACTACCTGTGGGCCCCAGTGCTGCGAGCGGCTATAATTAGCAGGACTGAGATTCGCCCTCAGGCTCCAGCATGAGCCTCATTCTTGTTTCCAACTGGAAAGAAGACACCTCCTTACCCAGGACAGGAGGACGCTCTGTGCTGCCCGTGGCCTCCACCTGTTCTCGGCCCCTGGAGCCCCAGAGCTGCTTCCGGACACACAGGCTTTTCCAAAGCCTGACTCATGGGGCCACTGGCCACGGGGCAGCACGTGGATGTGGCTGGTGTCAGAAAGGCGCAAGTGAGGCCTAAGGGGAGGGGGTCTTGGCCTGGGCGCAGCACCCAGCGCTCCAGTGTCCCAGGGAAGCATTGACCAGAGCCAGAAGAAGGGAATCTTCAGCTCTGGGAGAGACTTATGCAAATGATCTGTCTGGTTCCTGTTTTGAAAATACCCAGATGTTTTACAGAAAGCTGTCTTGGGCCAATTTCTGTTCCCTCTCTGTTCAGACAGTGCTTTCTGTAAACACTAGAGACCAGGATTTCCCCGCTGGCCTCTTGCCTGGCTCTCCTGAGCAAAGTCACCAAGCCGCAGGGCCAGTCCTCCCCTGGCCCACCTGCTCCAGGAAGGAGGACTAGATGTTGGCTGCCCACCACAGCCAGCCAAGCCAGGCAGAGCCTGGGGGCCTCCTGAGAGGGAGACCAGGGAGGGAGCCTCAGGCTGCTCCTGTGACTCCGGAGAGGGCTTGCTCAGGGCCGTGACCAGCCTGCCGGGGCTTTGTTCCCACTTCTTTGCCCTTTAAGCCTTGGAGATAGTTGACTGGCTGCCCTGTGCAGCCCCCCACTCTCACCCTCTGACCCGTAGCTGTTGCCGTCCTCCTGGGCTCCATGCCCCTGAGGCCTTGTCCCTCGCGAGGGCACACTCCCTGCATCCTGCAGTGCCTAGGTCCAGCCCAAGCCCATACGCACTGCACCGGGACTCCGGCTGCGCCAGGTCCCCCCTGGGTGTCCTCCCTTCTGCTAGCAGGCAGTGGGTATGTGGGGTCCCCGCAGGCGAGCGTCAGGCATTCCCTGCCCAGAGACCCGACCCTTGGAGCTAGCCCCCAGGGAGCGGCCTGGCCAGCCGGTGATGTGTCTCCCTTGCCGTCTCCCCTCAGTTGCATAGACTCATGGTTTGAAGTGAACAGATCTTGTCCAGAACACCCCGCGGACTGACCCTGCTGGGCTCGCTTGCTGACTCCTCTCAAAGGTGAGCCCGTGGTTGGGGTCGCGTTGCTCTGGGGCCTGGAGGCGGAGAGGGGGGCTGAGCTGCCCTCACGGCACCCCGCGCCCCGCCTCCCCCGGCCAAGAGGGGTCGGGGGTGAGGGGAGCATCTCAGCAGCAGGGGTTCCGTGAGGTGGGGAGGGTTCCTGGGAAGGATGAGAGTCCAGACTCGCACGTCGCGAGGAAGAACCTGCCGGGTAGAGGAAGGTGAGTTGGGGGAAGGCCCCTCGTGTTCCCCGTGTCTAGGGCGAATCTCCCCGAGGAAGGTTCAGGAAGGTCCCTTGGAAAGTGCTGGGCAGGAGAAGCAGCACAAGCCCTGGGACAGGATGCTGCTTTGCACCCCAGCTGTGCCTCGTGCTTGCTGGGGGGCCGGGGCAGGTCCTTGCCCCTCGGTGGCGTGGGTGTCTCTGCTGCTTCTCTGGGGACGGGATAATCTCGCTTGCGTCCCCACATGGACAGCACACTCATTGGACAAGACCGAGTGTGGGACGGCGCCTCGTTCCCTGCAGCGCTTGTCAGCAGTCAGCGCTTGGCTGGTTCTTCCCGCCTGCACCCACCACCCTCACCCCCTTCCAGATGAATCTGAGGCCTCCAGGCCAGACCTGGGGCCCCGCCACCCAAGTCCCTGTTTGCACAGCAGACCAGCACAACCAGCTTTCTCCCGAGATGCGCACATGTGCTCCCCTGTCACCGTCGTCCAACCCCAGTTTCTCCCGTAGGCGCCCTGCTTTACTGCTGACCTTTCTCTCCTGTCCCCATCCTAGCTGGCCCTCCTGAGTTCTGGGCTGGCACTCTTCTGTTTTCTGCCAAATGAGAAACCAAAACCCACCTCACCTCACGTGAATCCAAGGGTTTGGGGGCCTCTTTTGCGCTCTCTCTCCTCTCTCCCACTCCCTCTCCCTCTTTCTCTCGGGGCCTCTTTTGCGCGCGCGCGCGCGCACGCTCTCTGTCTCTCTGTCTCTCTCTCTCTCTCTCTCCCTCTCCCTCTCGTTTTTTGTTTTCTTTTGTTCTTTGTTAGGTTTATTTTATTTATTCCAAGTAAACTCCCAGAACAGCTGATGATGTCAAACTATTCAGGGACATTTGCCCTTTTTACCTTCACCTCAAAAACTGAGGACGTGGGGTGAAGAAAAGGTGAGGGGAAGCGTGAGGCAGAGGGAATGGAGCTTGGTGCTGGCTGCAAGTCCAAATTCCCGGCATGATGTTTGGCTTCGGGGCCCCCAGACCGGAACCACAGGTGCCCCTGCCCGGCCTCAGCGGGATGCACGCGGCTGGCCTCGGGCCCGATGGAGCACGACTTACATCTTACGGTCCCCACAGGGACAGCCAGGCCCCCGTTCCTGAGAGGAGGCTTCGGACACTGGGGCAGAGCTGAGCTGGGGACACCAGTGGGAACAGGGCACCCCTCCTGCACTGACTTCCAGAGAATGGTTCTCCCTTTCTCCCTGAGGACACCAGATTGAATGAGAGCGAGTTTGAGAGAAGAAAGAATCACCCAATATCCTTCCCCTCATCCTCATCTCAGGAGGGAAAGGGCATTTTCTTTTTCACCTTTGAAAGGCATTGTGGGTCTGTCTCTAAAGTGTTTACAAAAAAAAAAAATTATAAAAAAAAAATGTCTAGTGTCGACTGGTGTTTTCCCTCGTGATGTTTACAGATTGCCGTCTGCTGCCCGGCCAGAACCCGCTCAGTGACAAAACGACCAGAGCCGGGTTCTCGCCACTCGCAGAGCAGAGCTCACAGCCCTCCCGTGCCCGGCACCCGGCGGTCTCTCCATCAACCGCTCTGCCTTGGTTTTTTTTTTGTTGTTGTTGTTTGGTTGGTTTTTTCCCCCAATTTTCTGGCTTGGTTTTGCACTTTTCTCCCCTTGGGACCCTGACATCTTGACTTCATTGCCAAAAACCAACCCACTGAGGACCTTCTCCCCCCCTCCTTTCCATTTCTCCTCCCCTCTTCCCTCCTGGTTCTGGTCAGTTCAGAGGATTTAACAATCACAAGTGTCCTGCAAAAATGCCTGAACGTTTTTCTTAGACCCTTGTGGATTTTTTTTTTCCAGAAAACCTAGACAAACAAAAGACTTATTAAAGGGATATGTACAGCTGCCCCTGTTTTCAGGCATTCTGTTTGAGAACATTCTAGCCATTGATGTTCACATGTGGCATCAGCCCCTGCAAGATAGGTTTCTGTATTTATATTTTAAAATACAAAAAAAAAAACCTTATAAAATGTTTAAAAATACGTTCAAAGCTGGGGGAAAAGGCTTTCTTCATTAGTCAAGGTGTTTTGATATGGTATTAAAATAATGTCTAATAAAAGATGCACTGTGTGACTTCATTTTAATCAAGTATTGTTACACAATCAAGAAATGGGCGTTGACGGTCTGTCCCCTGCTCCCTTGCCTACCTCCTTAGCCTTCCTTCAGGCTAGCATCAGGGCTACAGGTGTGTGATGTGGTTCTCAGCGATCACGCCCGGGTGAGGGAACGTGGCAGGTCAGGCCGGAGTCCCCGCAGCTTTATGACCCATTCAAGCCTCGTGGAATCTATCTGCCATCAGCTGTGGAGTGGTCGTGACAGAACTCTTCTGGAAAGATCTGCAGGGCAAAGACCTTGCAGCGGATGGAGGCTGCAAGGATGCGGGTTCTTCCAGGCACTGGCCCAGACCGCCCCCCGCCCAATCCCTGGCTCCCCATTCCACACCCTGCCCTTCCTGTTGCTCCGGCCACATCTCAGTGCTGACTCATGGGCATCCTTCATTGAGGCCCAGAATGAGGCCCTGGTTTGGGGCTGAGCCAGCTCAGAGCCCTTGAACTAGAACCAGCCACTCAGGGCTCACACGAGTTGGCACACCTTGGGCTGGGTGGGAAGCTCAGGGCAGCAGGTAGCAGTGCCCACCTGGCGCCTCTGTCCCTGTGCCAGACCGGCTCCCGGAGCGGCATTCCAGAGCCTCCTGCAGAGCCTGTGAAGAAGGCTGTGGAGGAAGACGCCTGCTCCGCCCCTTCTCGGGCCTCCTGGGTGCTGCTGCCTCTATGGGCTCTGACCCCACCAGGCCCAGGCTCTGCAGTTGTCTTCTTTCAGACACTTGCTGAAGCACCTGCTCTGTACAAGGGCATTGCAGGCTGGTGGGCAAATCTGAGCCAAGGCACTGGCACGCTCAGCATTTCAGAGAAATACTCAAGAGGAGTTTCTGGGTCTGAGCTTGTGGGGTAGTGACCCCGGGTACCCGCAGTCGCCGTGGTGGCAAAAACCTGGGCTCGAAACTGTCTGTATGGGGCTCCTTTGCCTGGCAGAACCACGCTGGGGAAAGGACTTCATCTGAACTTCAGATGCCCCACACGTGAAGTGGGAACAAAGTCGCGCGGCTCAGAGGCCACCGTGAGGGTCAGAGGATCTGCCCAGAAGCCCCTGGCACGTGCACAGCAGGCTCGCTCGTAGCTTTGTCACCGCAAAGAGCACTGTTCTATTCACAGCACCTCCTGCTTCTGCCTGGCAACTATGTCTGCCTGTTCTATATTTAATTCCTCCAGCAAAGCTGGCCCTGAGGATCTCCTTGCCTGACCCCTGGGCCTGCAGGCAGAGGAGGCCTCTGTGCCCACCTCGGTGGCTTAGGCCTGGCAGCCTTGGCAGCGCCCTGGGTGAGCTGAGGGGTTGAGCTGGGTTGGGGCAGGGCTGGAGCCCACGCCGGCTGCTATTCCAGGCTCCTGGGGCTGGTGCCTATCCCACCCCCAGCGACTTCACTCCCACCTGGCACACTGCAGCCCTCTGCTGGTTGCCGTCTCCTCCAAATTCAGACCCAGACTGCCAGCTCCTGGGCGGGGGTAGGACCGGGGTTGTCCGGGCTTTCCAGATGGAACTGGTGTCTGTCATCCTCCATCCCAACAGCTCTCCTCAACTCTGCCTTTCCGGGAGGGGAGGGAATTGGCAGGCACTGGGAGGTGGGTTCCACCCACTCCCTCTGCTAAGGGCCCAGCACACGTGAAGGGGAGGGGGCTTCCTGGAAAGGGGCACCTCACTAAAACCAGTCATCTAGGAGCCATTTAATGGTGTCGAGGTTTTTAGGTCCTTATTCCTAGGGAATAGATGCTGAATTATGTAGGTGAATGATGTCAACAAATTTGTAACTCAATTCCAAATGGTTCCCCAAAAAATACACGCACGAAGCAAGTAAGGCAAAAATATTCATTGTTGAATCTTCAGTGGCCAGTATTTCAGTGAACAGTGTACTTGTTCTTCCAACTGTCCTGCGTGTTTGGAGTTTTTCCTAGTAAAGAATTGTGGGGAAGTGGCCATTTGCTGAACACCTACTAGTTGCCAGGCACTGAGGGGCACATCAGAGACAAGCCCTGCCCTGTAGGGGAGGAGCCTGCCCCTGCAGAATGCTGCCCCGGGGGGCTGCTGGTGGTGGGCTGCCTGCATGGAGGGGAGGGCACTGGTGGCTGATGGTTAGATGGTTCAAGTCCGCTTTATTTGGTGCTTGTGGGGGAGGGCCCATAGGACTTGCCCCACACCACCCCCTAGCACATCCAAGGGACAGAAATGTCACAGAGGAGCGAACTCAGGGCTCAGCCCCAAGTTAGCAGAAAGGAGGGGTTCCAAGAACCGAGCTGGTCTCAGGAGCCAGAGGGGCTGCCTGAACAGCTGAGGGGAGAGGTGGGGAGGGGCAGAGGGAGTGGAGGCAGGGAAGGAGCTCAGAGGTGGCTTGGGAGAATGGGAGTGAGGCGAGATGGAGTGTGCCCCTGG
The DNA here is from genome assembly GCF_964270905.1 of Leucopleurus acutus. Classification (NCBI taxonomy): domain Eukaryota; kingdom Metazoa; phylum Chordata; class Mammalia; order Artiodactyla; family Delphinidae; genus Leucopleurus; species Leucopleurus acutus. The sequence goes on along the minus strand of NC_139162.1, from coordinate 12,657,555 downwards.
CTCCCCTGCACCCCTCGCCCAGCCCTTTTCCTAAGGGCCAAGGCCTTGGGGTGAGGGAGATGGGCCTGCACTAGAGGCTCCTGGGACCTGCAGGGGCGTGGAGAGCTTAGAGACTGGTTTCCAGGACTCCAGACACCTGCTAGACCCTGGGAAGTGGGGGGCCCAGAGCTGAGAGCTGCAGGTCCCTGCAGAGGTGAGTGTTGGGCACCACTGCCCCAAGCAGATACTGGTGTCTAAGCTCTGAGGTGTCGGGCGCCCTCTCGTGGGCTTAGGGGGAACAACTGCCAGGTACCCCGGTCAAGGTCCTCTGATCAGGAATCCTGACCGAGGCAGGAGCAGGCCCCAGGGTGGACTGAGCCTGAGGTTGAGGCAAAAAAGCTGGTAGTATAATACATCACACTGTGGAGAGACGTGGTACCAGGAAAATCACTTCCATTTGCAATGGTTAGTAGCAGCCACTTGAAGGACATGTTCAGAATGTTCTAGAGTACACTTGGGGCTCAGTGGGGGAGTCTGTGGTAAGTGACGATGGACATGGGCAAGTCCTTAGGCCCTGGGGCTCTGAGAGGCAGAGCAGCTGCCCCTCCTCAGGCTGCAGCAAGTCAGAGGGTAGGCCCGGGATGAGGGACGAGGACGTCACCAGCCAAAGGACAAAGAACTTGGAGGAGGTGGGGCGGGCAGGCACAGGGGTTCATTCACAGGTGCTGCCTGCTCATCTCCAGACAACTGCATGTGGGGTTCAGGTTTATTTTGGGAGTCTATGAGTGTGGAGCAGAAGGTCCCTTCCCTCACCAGCAAAGGAGCATTCCTGTCACCAGGCAGATGGAGTTGGGCTATAGGTGCTGGGGGGGCCCCCAGCCTTTGTTCTCCTGCCCTGGCAGTGGGGAGGCTAAGCTGGAGGGGGGTCGTCCTAGTCTTTGGGGTGACTGACCCACACCACCTTACAGGATGCGTAAGGGAGCAGAGACGAAGCAGCTTCACCGGGAATGACCCTGAGCCATTTACTGGACCAAAGGCTCCTGAGGCCAGCAAGAGGGCCAGGGAGAAGACGGCCGACCAGGCTTCTCCCTCCTCTCTCTGGCCTCGGCTGGGATGAAAGGGCTAGCGGGCTGGCGAAGACCCCTGCAGGGTCCAGGCAAAGGCAGAGCTGTTCCATGGCAGGAAAACAGGTTCCGGAACGGGAGGTGCCACTCTCTGGGGGCTTGTGGGCCAGGTGCTCCGAGCCCCTCACAGCACCTTGCCTGGGTTCATGAGGCCTCGGGGGTCCAGCGTGGCCTTGAGCTGCCGCATGGTCTCAATGCCCACCGTGCCCACCTCCTCCTGCAGCAGCTGCCGCTTGCCCAGACCGATGCCATGTTCCCCTGTGCACGTGCCACGGAGTGCCAGTGCTCGCCTGGGAAGCAGCGGGAAGAGGTCCTCAGCGGGTGCCCCTCCCACTTCCCTCAGCTCTCCCCCACCCTGCTTCCCGCTTTGCCTTTACCTGACCAGCTGTTCTGCAAAGGCCTTGACCCTGAGGAGCTCCTCGTGGTCCTCCGGGTCTACCACCAGGATGCAGTGGAAATTGCCATCACCCACGTGCCCAACGATGGTTCCTGGGGGCCCAGAGGATACAGCTGCTGCCCCAGCCCCGCCCCCACCCTCCCACCGCGCCCCGCATGGGGCAGGCAGAACCTGTGAGTCCCGAGGCCTGCAGGTCCTCCTTGGTCTGCACCAGGATCTCCGGCAGCCGGGAGATGGGCACACACACGTCGGTGGAATAGCCCTGAGTCGGGGCAGGCCGGTGAGCTTCCCTCCCTCACCCAGCCTGCCCGGGAGGTAAGGGGTCAAGGGTACGAATGGGCTCGGGGTGCTCGGCCTCTCACATGAACGTGCCTGCTGTCTCTAAGCCTCAGTTTCCCTGTGCAATAAGGCGACTGGCCCGGCTAGGCTCCCAGGGCTCTCATCCTGCTCCCCACCCCCGCTACCGTGCAGGCCCCCCAGCACCTGGAGCCCAGCCTCCCCTTCCGCTTCACCACCTCTTCCTCCAGGAAGCCTGCCTTCTGTGTCCACACTGCCCCTCCTTGGTCCCTGCACCCAGGGCCTGGCTCGGGGCAGGGGCTCCCTCCCGAGGATTTGGCAGTCCTGCCGGCCGGGGCCTCTGCCTGCTGCCCTGGACAATAGGGCAGTAGGCTGAGGAAAGGCTCCCGTGTCCACCCCAGCCCGCTCACCTTGCAGCCCGGCCGCAGCGCCAGGGCAGCGTACCAGGCATTGTGCCGCGCTGCCCAGAGCCGGCTGCGGTCCTCCGCCTCCTTGGCCCAGGAGAAGTGAGAGCCTCCGTTGTGCCGGATGATCTCCTCTGTCGGGGGCGGGGGGTTGACACCAGGCCCTACTCTGGGGCAGCCCAGGCCCCGCCCCGCCCCGCCCACAGCACCCCAGCACACCTGTGCGCTGCACCTGCTCTGCCAGCGCCTGCTCGGAGCCGTGGAACTCGAGGAAGAGCGTGGGCGCCACGCAGCAGTTCAGCTTGCTATGCCTGTTGCAGGCATCCATCATGACGTCATCGAGGAACTCTGGGACCAAGGAGAAGCCACGTGAGGTGACGCGTGGCCTTCAAAGGGGAGCCCACCTGGACGGCCCAATCCCAGGCTCACCAATGCGGGCCACGGGCACTGCAGCCTGGAGGATGTGTACGGTGCTGTCCACGGCCGCCTGGACGCTGGGGAAGGCACAGGTGGCAGCCACCGTGGCCTCAGGGGCAGGGTGCAGGCGCAGTGTGGCAGCCGTGATGAGGCCCAGCGTCCCCTCGGAGCCCACAAACAGCCCGGTGAGGTTGTAGCCAGCTGCGCTCTTCCTGGGTCCCCGGGGACATGAGGTAGGTGAGTGCCCAGGCCACGTGACGACGGATTTGTGGCCAGAAGCCAGGTGGGGAGCTGAACCTGAGGTCTGGGCTCACCCGCCTCTGTGCAGACTGCCACCCAGGCAGCCTTTTCCTGGCACAGCCCAAATCGGCCTCAGGACCACCAGCTTTGGCCCACAGGGCAGTTTCAGAACCCGCCTCTCCAGGAGGCCCCCGTCGCCGCCGGTAGAGGGCGCTCACCGGAAGTGACGTCCCGGGCCCGCGGTGTGAAGCAGCCGCCCTCCCGGCAGCACCACCTCCAGGTTCAGCACGTTGTCGCGCATGGTGCCGTAGCGCACAGCGTTGGTGCCCGAGGCGCCGGTGGCCACCATGCCGCAGAGAGAGGCGTCTGCACCTGGGTCTGGAGGGCAGAGGGCAGGCAGAAGGAAGCCTGGGGCGGGTGCCCGTGGGCAGAGGGGTCCCGCCAAGCCCCAGAAACACCCCTGCCACCAGGGAGCCCTCCAGGCCCAGGAAAGTCCTGGAGCCCCAGCCTACCCACAGGGAACCAGAGGCCGCTGTCGCGCAGGTGGGAGTTGAGGGCTTTGCGGGTGACGCCGGGCTCCACCACCACAGAGAAGTCTTCCGGATTCAGCTCCAGGATTCGGTCCATGTGGGTCAGGTTGACACAGACGCCGCCCTGGCGGAGGGCGTTCAAGCGGTTACTGACCTAGATCTTTCGCCAGGACACAGCCCCCAGGACCCCAGCTCGAGGCCGACCTCCCAGCAGCCAGACCAGAGCCCCGGGATGGCAGGTAAGGAGGGCTGGACCTGGCCAGCCAGGCTGGTGTGGTGGAGGAGGCAGCTGCCGGTGTGACAAGTGTGGTGGGACTAGAGCCTGGCCAGGGGAGTTGTCCACCCACCATACATACCTGCACGGCACAGACTCCACCCTCAAGCCCGGTGCCCGAGCCGAATGGGATGATGGGCACGCCTTGGCCATAGCACAGGGCTGCCAGCCGGCTGACCTGCTCCACATTCTGGGGCCACACCACGGCGTCCGGAGGTTGGCACCTGGAACCAGACCCTCAGCAATGTAGGGGTGTGTGGTACCCTCTGGTCCTGCTCAAGTTTGAAGGTATGGCAGGGCCTGAGGCTGCACAGTGGGCGAGGGGCAGAGAACACCCTTCTGGGGGCATAGAGGAGAGGTGGAGGATGCCAGAGCACCCAGAAACAGATGGCAGGGGTTGAGGGGCAGAAGATAACCCAGGACCCTCACTCCCAGCCAGGGGTTCTGATGCAGGGGGGTGGCGGAGCCCACCTGTGCATTGACTCATCATGCCCGTGCTGCTCCCGGACCACAGCAGCAGTAGTCACGTGGGGGCTCCCCACAACTGCCTTCAAAGCCTCCACAAAGCCCTCGCTGAGTTCACCCTGCAGGGGAGAAACACATTGGCAGGGTCACTCAAAGATACCTGGGGCCACCTGGCCAGTGGGAGGGGTGGGAGTGGGGGTTCCATTGCCTGTGAACAGAGGCACCCACACCCCTACCCCGCTTCGGCCGGGGGCTCGTAGGGCTCTTGGAGCCCTTCTGGGGATTTCTTCCCATTTTACAGATGAGGAAAAGAGGCCAGCAAGTCCAGGACAGGGCCTGGCCTAGAAACCAGCTCCTTGCCTCCCAGGCATTCTTTCAAAATGTGTGTGTATTCCGGGGCCTCAAAGGGGTGCTCTAGAGTCCACAAATCTTTCAGTTGACACCCCCCAGCCCCACTCATGGCAGCTGTGAGGGCTTTGGCCCAGCTCACTGAACACCCACATTTGACCTGGGGTGAGCCCAGCGAGCCTCTGCTCAAGGTCTCCTGGTGCTGGGGCAGCACAGAGTCTGGCTGGAACTCGGCATCGGGGGCCCCCCACCCTCTAAGGGGCTCCTCTCCTCCCACCTACCTGCGTCCCCCTGGAGCAGTAGCCCCTCCAGGGGAACATCCCCCAAGTTGCAGCCCGGAGCAGGCTGGCCATAGCTGGGCAACAGCCGGTGACCACCCCAGCCTATTGGCTGTGCCGGGGGCAGGGCTGCTTAAGGTGGCACAGCCTTAAGGTGGCCCTGCCAGCCCTTGCTGAGTCAGTACTTCTTAAAGGAGAGGTGAGGCTTACTGAGCACAAAGGGAAACAGAACAGCCGCCACTTCCTGGCTTAAGACTATGCAGTGGCTTCTTGTGGTCCGAATACCCAGAGCTCCAGCAAGGCTCAGGGGCTTGGGACACACCCTTGATTTTTCTCACCCTGCAAGTCCCAGCTCCGGTGTCACAGTTAGAGTAGGCCTTGATCGGGGCTATGAGGAGGAAAGCACAGGGAGGCTCTTGGGGGTTAGGATGGGGGTAGGGCAGTAAGGCAAGCCAGGAAGACTTCCTGGAAGAGGAGTGCTAAGGATGAGCAGCAGTTTGCCAGATCAGCCAAGGAAAAGACTGTCGCATCCCTTTGTCTCCACTCTCCCACTGGGCATATCCCAGGATCGAGGGGAATGATGTGGCTGCTGCTCTTGAAAATATTCCAAGCTCTGTTTTCCTCCCACAGGAAATTTGAAGAAGCGTGTTGCTAACATTACTGAGATAAAAGCTATTTCTGGCTTTGTTTTTCTTCCCAGTCAAACCAGGAATACAAACTCCTACTTGGGTCCTTCTCCCCAACCACATTTGAATGAGCCCACATTTCCATTCTCAGTGTGTTGCTTAACTGGCTTATCTCAAAAATCATCTCTTTTACAGTTGGTTAGTTCAAATCAAGATCCAGGGAAAGTCCACAGAATGTATTTGGTTAATGTGTCTCATAAGCATCTTAATCTAGAACAGTTTCCCTCTCCCCCATTCTTCCATGACATTTATTTGTTAAAGAAACTGGGTCACTTGTTCTGTAGAATTTTCCGCATTCTGTTTTTGGATGATTGTATCCTTGTGAGATTCTGTACTTCTTGTAAACTGTTACATCTAGATGTGGTAGTGTCTAATACACTTGCTGAACTGATAGCAATGTTCCGTATCTGTGCTTTCCAATATGGTAGCCGTTAGCCACATGTAGCTGTTGGTACTAGAGGTATCTATGGATAGAGGAGAGATGCCAGGTAGAGTTTTGTGGCAAACCCTAAAAAGAAGAGCCATGATAGAGATTCCTAAGGTTCTGGAGCAGGGTCATGACATCTGCAACAGAGACCTACACACTATACAAAAAAACTGCCCCGGCCTACTACTGGGTCCTGGTTAAGATGGTGAATGTGACCACAAGATACCATTGAGTGATCATGTGGCCAGAGCTGGCTGTCATGACCTGTCTTCTATCAGACCCACCAAGTCATAAAGTCAGGCAGGTCCAAAACAAAAAGGGGAGCAAGAAAATTGGGCACAAGCAGGGCCAGAGGGCAAAGTCAGCTGCATGAGTAGGTGGCCAAGACCCCCATGTCACCCACCATTGCTTGGCCAGTACCTTTCCCTCAGCTCACACCTACAGCCGTATGGGGGAACTCTTATGACCAGCTGATGGAGGAGGGAAAAGTTCAAGCTTGATTCGTGAATGCATTGGCTCAATATGAGGGTTTGAGCTGAAGATGGACTGTTGTACTACAGCCCCACTTGGGAGTAACCCTGAGATCCTCCCGATTGGCAGAGCTCCAGGTCATGCACCTAGTCATCCCCTTTTGTAGAAAGAAAAGGGGTCCAATAGAAGAATATATATGGGCCCATGGGCAATGGTGAATGGCTTGGCTGGTTGGTCAGGGGCCTATGAGGAGATTGGAACATCAGGGTCAAGGAGGTTTGGAGAAGAGGCACATAGATGGATCTTGAGGACCAGACACAAAGTGAGGTCTTTATAGCACACGTATCATATGTTAACGCCCACCAGAGAGCATCTACCATGGAAGAGACTAAACCAAGCAAACAGTGTGATTCAGCCAGGAGTCATCGGCCAGCCGCTGTGAAAGACCCCCCCAGCGCTGGCACAATGGCAGTAGGGGAGAGGCCAGTAACAGGTCCACCGGCATGGACACCCACTCACTAAGGCTGACCTAGCTACTGCCACTGCTGAGTGTTCACCCTACAGCAACACTGAATCTGCCACATGGCACCATTCCTCAGGGAGACCAGCCAGCCACTTGGTAACAAGTTGACCACGTCAGACCCTTTCCACTCTGGAAAGGGAGCAATTTATCTTGACTGAAATCAATGCAGTACATATTATGCGTATGGGTTAGCCTCTCCTGCCTGCATGGCCTCAGCCAGCACCAGCATCTGAAGGCTCACACAGTGTTTGACCCACCGACATGGTATATCACATACCATCCCCTCAGGCCAAGTGATCCACTTTTTAGCAAAGGCGGGTGCAGTAATGGGCAGATGACCATGGGATCCACTAATCCTAATGTCTACCTCCCCATCCTGAGGCTGCCGACCTGACAGAGCAATAGAAGGAATGGCCTTTGGAAGGAACAGCTAACATTCCAGCTCGGAGACACATCAACTCAACCAGAGTGCCCAAAGAGGAAGATATTTTCATATGATTAACGGATAAAGGGTGAGTATCCAAATTATTTTTACCTTTTTATTTCAAAATAATTTCATTTATTTTATTTTTGTTAAAAATATTTATTTATTTTATTTTATTTATTTGACTGCACCAGGTCTTAGTTGTGGCATGTGGGATCTGTAGTTGAGGCAAACTCATAGTTGCGGTGTGTGAGATCTAGTTCCCTGACCAGGGATCGAACCCAGGTCCCCTGCATTGGGAGCGCAAAGTTTTAGTCACTGGACCACCAGGGAAGTCCCTCGAAATAATTTTAGACTTACAGAAAAGCTGCAAAAATAGTACAGAAAGTTTCTGTATACCCTTCACTTAGTTTTCACTAATGTTTACATTATACATAACCACAGTACAATTATCAAAACTAATTAGTAAAATACTAATTGATACAATTAGAGAATTGGTACATTACTAAACTGCAAATTTGATTTCACCCGTTCTTCCACTAATGTCCTCTGGTTTTCTGGGGTGTTAGTTGTCTGGTCTCCTTCATCTCCTACAATCTGTGACAGTTCCTCAGTCTCTCCTTGTCTTTCTGACCTTGACGTTTTGAGGAGTATGGATCAGTTACCGCATTGAACGTTCCTCAGTGTGGGTTGTCTGATGTTCTCTCACGAGTAGATGGAGGCCATGCATTTTTGGCAAGAATACTACAGAAGTGTTGTTCCCTTCTCAATATATCATATCAGCAGTGTAAGGGGTCAGTATGTCTTATTACTGATGGCAATAGCCTGGATCATTGAGTTTAGTTCATGTCTGTGGTGTTTCTGCGCTGTGAAGTTACTCTTTTTCTCTTTGTAGTTAATGAATATACCAGGGTAGAAAGTTTAAGGCTGCAAATATCCTGTTTCACCTCACTTTCACTCATGATTTGTAGCATCCATTGGTGGACCTTGCCTGCCTTCATTGTTGTCATGGCATTCTAACAGTGATTTTCTATGTCTCTTATTTCTTCGATATTATTTAGTTAGAATTATTATCTAAGGAAGAGCCATCCCTTCTGCTTCATTTATTTATTTACTGAATCATTTGTACATTACCAATATAGACTCATGGATATTTTTTTTATTCCATAGGTTATAATCTAATACAATCATTATTTATTTTGTTGTTCAGATTATCCCAGCTTTGGTCACTGGGGGCCTCTATCATATAGGCTTGTCTGCCCTTTAGACTGGCCCTTACCTTTTTATGAGCACTGTCTTACATTGTAGTACCATAAGATGCTCCAGGCTCATCTTGTCTTTTCCCTGCCCGGATCAGTAATCAACTGCTTTTCCAAGGAGTTCTGTTCCTTTTAGTCAGGAATAGTTTTTAGAAACCAAGATTTGGATGCTAGATGTGCTCTTAAAACCCAAAAGGAGGAGTCAAGATGGTGGTGTGGGAAGACATGGAGTTAGCGTCTCCCCACAACTAGGGCGCCTGCCGGCTGCTGGTGTGGACTCTAACCCCCAAGGAGACAGGAGGAACCCCAGAGTGAACCTGTAGGACGTAGGGGGACCGAGGGGGGAGGAGAACTGGAGGTCAGACCAGATCGGCACCCCTGAGGCCAGGGAGATCAGGAGAGGCAGGTGGTAGGGACTCTCCGGGAGGCACGGGAGAGGAGTGGAGGGCGATTGCCCCGCCCACTGGGGCATGGGGAGCCTGCTGAGCTCCCGGGCCGATCCCCTGCCCTCCAAGGCCCATCCAGGCTGCGTGGGTCCTTGGGAGCATAGGAGGGAGGCCAGGGGGATCAGGAGAGGCAGGCAGGAGGGGCCCTCTGGGAGGAGCAGAAGAGGAGTGGAGGACGATTGCCCTGCCCACTCGAGCCCAGGAAGCCTGCTGGGCTTCCTGGTGAGGTGCCCTGCCCTCTGAGACCAGGGGTGGGGGGCACACCTGGGCCCCTTCTGTTCCTGGAGCCTAAGCCCCACCGCCCACATCCCCCAGGGTTTTCCAGCCCTGTAGGTCCTGAGCATTGGCCCCACCCACCACCCAAACCTCACCCTTTCTTAGGCCCCACTCTCCACAGCCAAGGCCTTGCCTCCCCTCCTTTTTTTTTTTTTTTTTCTTTTCCCTCCTCCTCTTTTTTACTATTATGGTACTGACATACCTTGTGGTTGTTGATTCATCTATATTTTTATTTTTACATTCTTTCTAACATATCTGTTAGTTTCCTAGTCTAATTTTATTTTTTCCTTTGTTATTCTCTCTTTTTTTCTTGGGGGAGCACCCCACGCGGCTTGTGGGATCTTGATTTGCCAACACGGAGTCGGGGGGGGGAAGCTCCTGTGGTGGGAGCTCCGAGTCCAAACCATTGCAAAACAGAGAACCTCAGACTCCTGCGAATATTCATTGGAGTGAGGTCTCACAGAGTTCCTCATCTCAGCACCAAGACCCAGCTCTACCCAATAGCCTACAAACTCCAGCGTTGGAAGCCACAGGCCAAACAACCCATAAAACAGAAACACAATCCCCCTCATAAAAAAAAAAAAAAATGAGACTGCAAAAAAATATGTCATAGATGAAGGAGCAAGGTAAAAACCTAGAAGGCCAAATAAATGAAGAGGAAATAGTCAATCTACCTGAAAAAGAATTCAGAGTAGTGATAGTAAAGATGATCCAGAATCTCGGAAATAGAATGGAAGCACGAATTGAGAAAATACAAGAAATGTTTAACAAAGATCTAGAAGAACTAAAGAACAGACAAACAGAGATGAACAACACAATAACTAAAATGAAAACTACACTGGGAGGAATCAATAACAGAATAATGAAGGCAGAAGAATGAACAAGTGAGCTGGAAGACGAAATGGTGGAAATAACTGCCGAGGAGCAGAATAAAGAAAAAAGAATGAAAATAACTGAAGACAATCTCAGACACCTCAGGGACAACACTAAACGCACCAACATTCGAATTATAGGGGCCCCAGAAGAAGAAGAGAAAAAGAAAGGGTCTGAGAAAATATTTGAAGAGATTATAGTGGAAAACTTCCCTAACATGGGAAAGGAAATAGTCACCCAAGTACAGGAAGCACAGAGAGTCCCATACAAGATAAACCCTAGGAAAAACACACCAAGACACATATATATCAAACTAACAAAAACTAAATACAAAGAAAAAATATTAAAAGCAGCAAGGGAAAAACAAAAAATAACATACAAAGGAATCCCCATAAGGTTATCAGCTGATGTTTCAGTGGAAGCTCTGCAGGCCAGAAGGGAGTGGCAGGATATACTTAAAGTGCTGAAAGAGAAAAACCTACTACCAAGATTACTCTACCCAGCAAGGATCTCATTCAGATTCAATAGAGAAGTCAAAAGCTTTTCAGACAAACAAAAGCTAAGAGAATTCAGCACCACCAAACCAGCTTTACAGCAAATGCTAAAGAAACTTCTCTAGGGGGGAAACACAAGAGAAGAAAAAGACCCACAAAAACAAACCCAGAGAATTAAGAAAATGGTAATAGGAACATACATATCGATAATAACCTTGAATGTAAATGGATTAAATGCCCCAACCAAAACACACAGACTGGCTGAATACATACAAAAACAAGACTCATATATATGCTGTCTACAAGAGACCCACTTCAGACCTAGGGACACATACAGACTGAAAGTGAAAGGATGGAAAAAGATATTCCATGCAAATGGAAATCAAAAGAAAGCTGGAGTAGCAATACTCATCTCAGATAAAAGAGACGTTAAAATAAAGACTGTTGCAAGAGATAAGGAGGGACACTACATAATGATCAAAGGATCAATCCAAGAAGAAGAGGTAACAATTATGAATGTTTATGCACCCAACAGAGGAGCACCTCAATACATAAAGCAAATGCTAACAACCATGAAAGGAGAAATCGACAGCAACACAATAATAGTAGGGGACTTTAACACCCCACTTACACCAATGGACAGATCATCCAAACAGAAAATAAATAAGAAACACAAGCTTTAAATGACATGATAGACCAAATACATCTAATTGATATTTATGGAACATTCCACCCAAAAGTGGCAGAATACACTTTCTTCTCAAGTGCACATGGAACATTCTCCAGGATAGATCGCATCTTGGGTCACAAATCAAGCCTTGGAAAATTTAAGAAAATTGAAATTGTATCAAGCATCTTTTCTGACCACTACACTATGAAATTGGAAATCAATTACAGGAAAAAAACCTGTAAAAAACACACATACGTGGAGGCTAAACAGTGCACTACTAAATAACCAAGAAATCACTGATGAAATCGAAGAAGAAAAAAAATACATAGAAACAAATGACAATGAAAACACAATGACCCAAAACCTATGGGACGCAGCAAAAGCAGTTCTAAGAGGGAAGTTTATAGCAATTCAATCTCACCTCAAGAAACAAGAAAAATCTCAAATAAACAATCTAACCCTACACTTAAAACAACTAGAGAAAGAAGAACAAAGAAAACCCGAAGTCAGTAAAAGGAAAGAAATCATAAAGATCAGAGCAGAAATAAATGAAATAGAAACGAAGAAATCAATAGCAAAGATCAATAAACTAAAAGCTGGTTCTTTGAGAAGATAAACAAAATTGATAAACCCTTAGCCAGACTCATCAAGAAAAAAAGGGAGAGGACACAAATCAATAAAATTAGAAATGAAAAAGTAGAAATCACAACCAATACTGCAGAAATACAAAGGAATATAAGAGACTACTACGAACAACTATATGCCAATAAAATGGACAACCACAACGAAATGGACAAATTCTTGTAAAGGTACAATTTTCCAAGACTGAACCAGGAAGAATTAGAAAATATAAACAGACCTATCACAAGTAATGAAATTGAAACCGTAATTAAACATTTTCCAACAAACAAAAGTCCAGGACCAGATGGCTTCACAGGCGAATTCTATCAAACATTTAGACAAGTACTAACACCAATCCTTCCAAACTCTTCCAAAATATTGCCGAGGGAGAAATACTCCCATATTCATTCTACAAAGCCACCATCACCCTGACACCTAAACCAGAAAAAGATATCACAAAAAAAGAAAATTATAGACCAATATCACTGATGAACAGAGATGCAAAATCCTGAACGAAATACTAGCAACAGAATCCAACAGCACATTAAAAGGATCATACACCGTGATCAAGTGGCATTTATCCCAGGGATGCAAGAATTCTTCAGTATATGCAAATCAATCAATGTGATACACCACATTAACAAATTAAGGATAAAAACCATATGATCATCTCAATAGATGCAGAAAAAGCTTTGGACAAAATTCAACACCCATTTATGATAAAACCTCTCCAGAAAATGGGCATAGTGGGAACCTACCTCAACATAATAAAAGCCATATATGACAAACCCACAGCAAGCATCATACTCAATGGTGAAAAACGGAAAGCGTTTCCACTAGGATCAGGAACAAGGCAAGGATGTCCACTCTTGCCACTCTTATTCAACATAGTTTTGGAAGTCCTAGCCATAGCAGTCAGAGAAAAAGAAATAAAAGGAATACAAATTGGAAAAGAAGAAGTAAAACTGTCACTCTTTGCCGATGACATGATACTATACATAGAAAATCCTAAAGTTGCCACCAGAAAACTAGAATTAATCAATGAATTTGGTAAGGTTGCAGTATACAAAATTAATGCACAGAAATCTCTGGTATTCCTATACACCAACAATGAAAATCATAAAGAGAAATTAAGGAAACACTCCCATTTACCATTGCAACAAAAAGAATAAAATACCTAGGAGTAAACCTGCCTAAGGAGGTGAAAGACTTGTATTCAGAAAACTATAAAACACTGAGGAAAGAAATCAAAGATGACATAAACAGATGGAGAAATGTACCATGTTCTTGGATTGGAAGAATCAATATTGTGAAAATGCCTATACTGCCCAAAGCAATCTACAGATTCAGTGCAATCCCTGTCAAACTACCAATGGCATTCTTCACAGAATTAGAACAAAAAAATCTTACAATTCATATGGAAACACAAAGACCCGAATAGCCAAAGCAATCTTGAGAACGAAAACTGGAGTTGGAGGAATTAGGCTCCCTGACTTCAAACTATACCACAAAGCTACAGTAATCAAGAGAGTATGGTACTGGCACAAAAACAGAAATATAGAACAATGGAACAGGATAAAATGCCCAGAGATAAACCCATGCACATATGGGCACCTAATTTATGACAAAGGAGGCAAGAACATACAATGGAGAAAAGACAGCCTCTTCAATAAGTGGTGCTGGGAAAACTGGACAGCTACATGTAAAAGAATGAAATTAGAACACTCCCTAACACCATACACAAAAATAAACTCCAAGTGGATTAAAGACCTAAATGTATGACCAGACACTATAAAACTTTTAGGGAAAACACTCTTTGACATAACCACAGCAAGATCTTTTTTGACCCACCTCCTAGAGTAACAGAAATAAAAACAAAAATAAAGAAATGGGACTTAAATTAAGTTTTTGCACAGCAAAGGTAACTATAAACAAGACAAAAAGACAATCCTCAGAATGGGAGAAAATATTTGCAAACGAAACAACAAAGGATTAATCTCCAAAGTTTACAAACAGCTCATGGAGCTCAATATCATAAAAACAAACAATCCAGTTAAAAAATGGGCAGAAGACCTAAATAGACATTTCACCAAAGAAGACATACAGTTGGCCAAGAGGCACATGAAAAGATGCTCAACATCACTAATTATTAGAGAAATACAAATCAAAACTACAATGAGGTATAACTTCACACTGGTCATAATGGCCATTATCAAAAAAGCTAGAAACAATAAATGCTGGAAAGGGTGTGGTGAAAAGGGAACCCTCCTGCACTGTTGGTAGGAATGTAAATTGATACAACCACTATGGAAAACAGTATGGAGGTTCCTTAAAAAACTAAAACTAGAACTACAATATGACCCAGCAATCCCACTACTGGCCATATACCCTGAGAAAACCATAATTTAAAAAGAGACATGCACCACGATGTTCATTGCAGCACTATTTACATTAGCCAGGACATGGAACCAACCTAAATGTCCATCGACAGATGAATGGATAAATAAGATGTGGCACATATATGCAATGGAATATTACTCAGCCATAAAAAGAAATGAAATTGAGTTATTTGTAGTAAGGTGAATGGACCTAGAGTCTGTCATACCTAATGAAGTAAGTCAGAAAGAGAAAAACAAATACCATATGCTAACGCATATATATGGAATCTAAAAAAAAAGAAAAATCGTACTGATGAACCTAGTTGCAGGGCAGGAATAAAGAGGTAGACATAGAGAATGGACTTGATGACATGGGGTGGGAGGGCGAAGCTGGGGCGAAGTGAGAGTAGCATCGACACATACACACTACCGAATGTGAAATAGTTGGCTGGTGAGAAGCAGCAGCATAGCACAGGGAGATCAGCTCGGTGCTTTGTGATGACCTAGAGGGGTGGGATAGGGAGGGTGGGAAGGAGGCTCAAGAGGGAGGGGATATGGGGACATGTGTATGCATATGACTGATTCGCTTTGTTGTGCAACAGAAACTAACACGGTTTTGTGAAGCAATTATACTCCAATAAAGATCTATTAAAAAAAACTCAACAATAAGAGAACAAACAACCTGATTTAAAAATGGGCAAAAGGTCTGGGCTTCCCTGGTGGCGCAGTGGTTGAGAATCCGCCTGCTGATGCAGGGGACACAGGTTCGTGCCCCGGTCTGGGAAGATCCCACATGCCGCAGAGCGGCTAGGCCCGTGAGCCATGGCCGCTGAGCCTGCGGGTCCGGAGCCTGTGCTCCACAACGGGAGAGGCCACAACAGTGAGAGGCCCACATACCGCAAAATAAATAAATAAATAAAAATAAAAACGGTCAAAAGGTCTGAACAGGCATTTCTCCAAAGAAGATGTACTGATAGCAAATAAGCATGTGAAAAGGTGCTCAATATCATATGTCATCACAGAATTGCAAATTAAAACAAAACAAGATGACACTACACATCTATTAGGATGACTAAAATTTTAAAAACTGACATCGAGTGCTGATGAAGACACAGAGCAACAGGAATTCTCATTCATTGCTGGTGAGAATACAAAATGGTACAGTCACGTTGGAAGACAGTTTGGCAGTTTCTTACAAAGCTAAACATAATCCTACCATATGATCCAGCAATCATCTTTCTAGGTACTTACCCAATTGAGTGGAAAGCTTCTGTCCATACAAAAGCCTGCGCACAAATATTTATAGCAGCTTTCATAATCTCCAAAAACTAAAATGTCAACAACCAAACAACCAAAATGTCCATCCAAAGGTGAATGGGTAAACCAACGGCCGTCCATTCATACAATGGAATATTTGTCAGCTAAAAGTAGAAATAAGCTGTGAAGTCACAAAAAGACATGGAGGAACCTTAAATATACATTGCTAAGTGAAAGAAGTCATTCTGAAAAAACTACACCCTGATTCCAACCATGTCACATTCTGAAAAGACAAAACTAGGGAGGCAGTAAAAAGACCAGTGGTTGCCAGGGATTTGAGACCAGGGGGCTGGTGATGAATAAATGAAGTACAAGGAATTTTTAGGGTGGTAAAGCTATTCTGTATGATACTGTAATGGTGGATACACGACATTATGCATTTTTCACAACCTATAGAACTTTACAACACCAAAAGTGAACCTTAGTGCAGGCAAATTTCTTTCTTTCTTTAAATATTTATTTATTTTGGCTGTACCAGGTCTTAGTTGCAGCAGGCAGGATCTTCGTTGTGGCATGCGGGATCTTTAGTTGCGGCATGCAGGCTTGTTAGTTGCGGCATGCGAACTCTTAGTTGTGGCATGCATGTGGGATCTAGTTCCCCCACCAGGGATCAAACCTGGGTCCCCTGCATTGGGAACGCAGAGTCTTACCCACTGGACCACCAGGGAAGTCCCCAGGCAAATTTCTAAAAAAATCATTTAGGAGATTGGCGGATCCCAGGAAAGAATGCAGACTGTGACAAGACAGTCTAACTCTATCTTTCTAAATGTATGAAATGACCTCACTGAAGAGGGTGGGGGAAACAGGTGCTGACCTAAATGAATGGAGTTTATTAGACTAAAGGCAAAAGGAATGGCTCATAAGCACTGTACTCTAATCAGTTAAGTTGTTTCCCACAGGGGTACGAGTTAACACTTCTGATACAGCTTTACGTGTAACTGGATTGATTGAATAAAGTAGTAAATGGGGAAAAGAGACAAGTCTCCCATTCAGAAGAATTCCAAATAAATTAAGTAGCTACACCACCCTCAAGGGAGGAAGCATAACTTCCCACTCCCTAAATGTGGGCTTTTCCAAGTGACTTCCTTCCAAAGTACAGTACGGAAAGGGGGAAAGAAAAAGGGTCACATTATAGTGGAGAGACCTGGCAAATGCTACTTAAGCCAGATGATCAAAGTCAACATCAACAGTCAAAAACCACGTTGATGGTATGTACCTGTACCGAGTTGAATAGCATCCTCCCAAAATTCATGTCCTTCTCAGGACCTCAGAATGGACTTTATTTGAAAATTGGGTCTTTGCAGGTGTAATTAGTTAAGACAGGGTCCTGCTAGAGTAGGGTTGGCCATTAGTCCAATGTGACTGGTGTCCGTATAAGAAGAGGCGAAGAGACACAGACACGTGAGGAGAGAAACGTCACGTGACCATGGAGGCAGCAGTTGAGGTGCTGCAGCTCAAGTGAGTCAAGGAAGCTGGGAAGAAGCAAGGAAGAATTCCCCAGTATGGGTTTCAGATGCTGCATGTCCTTGCCAACACCTTGATTTCAGACTTCTAGCCTCCAGAACTGTGAAAAAACAAATTTATGTTGTTTTAAGTCACTTGGTTTGTGAGGCTTCGTTACAACAGCCCTAGGAAACTAATATAATACCCTTGATATGGTATGATAAAAATGGTCCTTTTTACCTCTGATGTCTTCCTCCCCAAAGCCCATAACCTCAGTCTAACCATGACAGAAACACCAGACATGTACCAATAGAGGAGCATCCTACAAAATGCCTGACTAGTACTCCTCAAAACTGTCAAAGTCATCGAAAACAAGGGAAGTCTGAAAAAACCACAGCCAAGGAGAGCCCACCTTAGTCCATTCAGGCTGCTGAATGGACTTCAGCAACCCATGAACAATATTTATTGGCTTAAATAATACTTATTTCTCACAGTTCTGGAAGCCAGGACGTCCAAGATCAAGGCTTCGGCAGATCTGGTGTCTGATAAGAACTGCTTCCTGGTTCCTAGACAGCTGTCTTCTTGCTAAGTCCTCACATGGTGGAAGGGGCAAGAGAGATTTCTGGGGTCCGTTTTATAACACTAATCACATTCATGAGGGATCTGGCCTCCTGACCTGATCACCTCCCAAAGGCCCTACCTCCAAATACCATCACATTGGGGATTAGGTTTCAACATATGAATTTTATGGGGACACAAACATTCAGTCTGTAGCAGAGCCTAAGGGGACATGAAGATTAAATGTAATGTAGCATCCTGGATGGAATCGGGAACAGAAAAAGGACATTCAGTAAAATTAAGGAAATCTGAGAAAACTACGGACCTTAGTTAATAATATACTAATGTTGGCTCATTAATTATAACAAATGAACCATACTAATTAATATAAGATGTTAATTAATAATAGATGGAAGGACTTCCCTGGAGGTGCAGTGGTTAAGACTTTGCCTTCCAGTGCAGGGGGTGTGGGTTTGATCCCTGGTCAGGGAGCTAAGATCCCACATGCCTCATGGCCAAAAAACCACAACATAACAGAAGCAATATTGTAACAAATTCAATAAAGACTTTAAAAATGGTCCATATCAAAAAAATCTTAAAAAAAAAAAATAGGGACTTCCCTGGTGGTGAAGTGGTTAAGAATCTGCCTGCCAATTTGGGGGACACGGATTCAATCCCTGGTCCAGGAAGATCCCACATGCTGTGGAGCAACTAAGCCCGTGCGCCACAACTGCTGAGCCTGTGAGCCACAACTACTGAGCCCATGCACCTAGAGCCAATGCTCCACAACAAGAGAAGCCACCGCAATGAGAAGCCCACACAACGCAACAAGGAGTAGCTCCTGCTTGCCACAACTAGAGAAACCCCGCGCAGCAATGAAGACCCAACGCGGCCAAAAAAAAAAAAAAAGTAGGTGGAAACTGCACTCTTGTGGGGGCATATTTGGAACTCTGCTGTCTGCTCAGTATTTGGTAAATATAAAACTTTTCTGAAAAAATTAGGTCTATTAATAAAAATATAAATAAAAAAGGGGATTAATGAGGGGGGATTGGATCCTAGTAGATAACTAAACATACCAAAATACACAATAATGAAAAGTGTGGTATTGTTGCATGAATAGACAGAAAGACTAATGGAACAGAATAGAAAGTTCAGAAATATAACCAAATACACACAAATATTTTATGTATGATGAAAGTGGCACCTTAAGTCTGTGTAGTAAAAATGGACTTATTAACACATGTTATGAGGGAGAAAAATAAAATTGGATCCGTATCCAAGGTAAATACCAAAGAGATAAAATATTTAAATGTAAATAAATGAAATCATAAAAGTATTAGAAGAAAACGGCCTTTTTTGAATTAATGTGTTGATCCAGTAGATTGCTAATCACAGGTATAAAATTTCTGTTATGTGAAATGAATAAATTCTAGAACTCTACTGTACAGCACTGTGCTTGTATATAAGTACACAGTGCACTTAAAAATCTGTTAAGTGGGTAGATCTCATTTTAAGTGTTCTTACATTTAAAACAATTTTTTTAATAAAAATTTTTAAAGATCTAGTAGACAAGTAAAATGATGAAAGACCCCCCTTTTTTTTTTTTAACTAAACAACAAGTATTGCTGAGGCTTCATTGCCACGTTCCTTAGAACCAGAAATGTTTGGTTGACAGTTCTCTGATTTGTGTTAATACACTTTTATTTCAAAAAGTACTTTTGTTCCTCCATTTACTACCCCACTGTATCAGTTAGCTATTGCTGTAGTTTAACAAGCACCTAAAACTCCGTGGCATAAAACAATAAACATTTATTCTTTTATTTGATCTCTTTTTTTTTAAATTGAAGTATAGTTGATTTACAATGTTGCATTAATTACTGCTATACAGCAAAGTGATTCAGTTATACATATATATACATTCTATTTTTAAACTCTTTTTTGGCTGCATTGGGTCTTCGTTGCTGGGTGTGGGCTTTCTCTAGTTGCGGTGAGCGGGGGCTACTCTTTGTTGTGGTGCGCAGGCTTCTCATTGCGGTGGCTTGTCTTGTTGCGGAGCATGGGCTCTAGGCACGCGGGCTCAGTAGTTGTGGCTCGTGGGCTTAGTAGTTGTGGCACACGGGCTTAGTTGCTCCATGGCATGTGGGATCTTCCCGAACCAGGGCTCGAACCTGTGTCCCCTGCATTGGCAGGTGGATTCTTAACCACTGTACCACCAGGGAAGCCCTCCATTTTTAAAACATTCATTTCCATTATGGTTTGTCACAGGATATTGAATATAGTTCTCTGTGCTATGCAGTAGGACCTTGTTATTTATCCATTCTATATATAAAAGTTCACATCTGCTAACCCCAACCTCCCACTCCATCCTTCCCCCAACCCCTTTTCCCTTGGCAACCACCAGTCTGTTCTCTATGTCTGTGATTCTGTTTCTGTTTCATAGATAGGTTCATTTGTGTCATATTTTAGATTCCACATATAAGTGACATCATATGGTATTTGTCTTTCTCTTTCTGACTTACTTCAGTTAGTATAATAGTCTCTAGGTGGGTCCATCCATGTTACTGCAAATAGAATTATTTCATTCTTTTTATGGCTGAGTAGTATTCCATTCTAAATATGTACCACATCTTTTTTTTCTTTAGATTTTTTAATTTTTATTTTTATTTTTATTTTTGGCTGTGTTGGGTCTTCGTTGCCATGTGTGGCCTTCTCTAGTTGCGGCGAGCGGGGCTACTCTTTGTTGAGGTGCACAGGCTTCTCACTGCAGTGGCTTCTCTTGTTATGGAGCACGGGCTCTAGGTGTGTGGGCTTCACTAGTTGTGGCAAGCGAGCTCTAGAGCACAGGCTCAGTAGTTGTGGTGCACAGGCTTAGTTGCTCTATGGTGTGTGGGATCTTCCCGGACCAGGGCTCGAACCCGTGTTCCCTGCAATGGCAGGCGGATTCTTCACCACTGAGCCACCAGGGAAGTCCCCCACATCTTCTTTATCCATCCGTCTGTCAATGGACATTTAGGTTGTTTCCATGTCTTGGCTATTGTGAATAGTGCTGCTATGAACATAGTGGTGCGTGCATCTTTTTGAATTACAGTTTTGTCTGGATATATGCCCAGGAGTGGGATTGCTGGATCATATGGCAACTCTATTTTTAGTTTTCTGAGGAATGTCCATACTGTTTTCCACAGTGGCTGCACCAATTTACATTCCCACCAACAGTGTAGGAGGGTTCCCTTTTCTCTACATCCTCTCCAGCATTTATTGTTTGTAGATTTTTTAATGATGGCCATGCTGACTGGTGTGAGGTGATACCTCATTGTAGTTTTAATTTGCATTTCCCTGATAATTAGTGATGTTGAGCATCTTTTCATGTGCTTTTTGGCCATCTGTATGTCTTCTTTGGAGAAATGTCTATTTAGATCTGCCCATTCTCTGATTGGGTTGTTTGTTTTTTTGATATAGAGCTGCATGAGCTGTTTGTATATTTTGGAAAGTAATCCCACGGATAAAGAAGATGTGGTACATGTATACAATGGAATATTACTCAGCCATAAAAAGGAACGAAATTGGGTCATTTGTAGAGATGTGGATGGGCCTAGAGACTGTCATACAGTGTGAAGTAAGTCAGAAAGAGAAAAACAGATATCGTATATTAACGCATATATGTGGAATCTAGAAAAATGGTATAGATGAACCAGTTTCCAAGGCAGAAATAGAGACACAGATGTAGCGAACAAATGTATGGACACCAAGGGGGGAAAGAAGGGGCAGGGCGGGGTGGTGGTGGGATGAACTGGGAGACTGGGATTGACATATATACACTAATATGTATAAAATAGATAACTAATAAGAACCTGCTGTATAAAAAAAATAAAATTAAAAAGAATTATAATAATTTAAAAAAAGAAAAAAAGAAAGTAGTCCCTTGTCATGTCTGTCTCTTCCTTTGCAAATATTTTCTCCCATTCTGTAGGTTGTCTTTTTGTTTTGTTTAAGGTTTCCTTTGCTTTGCAAAAGCTTGTAAGTTTGATTAGGTCCCATTTGTTTATTTTTGTTTTTATTTCTATTGCCTTGGGAGACTGACCTAAGAAAACATTGATATTATTCATGTCATTTATTCTTTTTTGTGTTTGTCTTGTTTTGTTTTTTTCTTTGGCCGCATGCGGAATTCCCCCAACCAGGGATCAAACCTGGAAGCATGGAGTCTTAACCCCCGGAAAACCAGCGAAGTCCAGTAAACATTTATTCTTGTTCATGAGCCTATAGGTCAGCTGGGTGATTCTTCTGGTCTTGGCTGGTCTCACTTGTGCATTTTTGGTTAATTTGGGGGGTTGGGTAGGCAGCTCTGCTGATCTCAATTGGAATTTCTCATATATCTGGGCGTCAGCTGGCTGTAGGCTGGTCTAGAAGGGACTCAGAAGGACAACTTGCTCTCTTCCACGTGGTTTCTCGTGTTCCAACAGCATTCTAAGAGAAAGCAGGAATCTGTGAGGGCCAATATATCATTATTTTCATAGCTTTGTAGCCAAGCAAGTCACAAAGCCAGTCTCAATTCAAGAGGCAGGGAAATAGACTGCACCTCCTGATAAGAAGACCTGCAAAGTCAAGTGGTAATTGAGGCCACTCCTTTTCCATAATGACCTCTAAATCCCACTGAGATATCAACTACTTCTGATACAGAAATAAACTTCCTTCAAGCTATTTAGCAAAATGTGACCCACGGCTGGACACAAAGAAATGATAGCTTGTGTATGAAGAACACCTCAGTGTTCTTCAGGATTGCTTTCCTGGAAAAACAAAATACAAAACCAATTTCCCATGGCATAAAAAAAGCAGTGTAGGGCCTTATGCAGTAAAGGGTTAACTTAGCAAGTGTGGGTTGTCTAAACCTTGTACCTTCCAAAGGAAGGCTTGACTGTTGCCCAGCCCTTGGGAGGTAACTTCTAACCTCTAAGCTGGTAGAATATCCTGTCTGATAAGAGTGTTTTTCTTTACCTGGAGACCTTGAACCAGCCAGATGCTTTATGCTGGGGCCCTCGGTCCACATGGTATCAGCTCGACCTGGGGAGGGGCTGGAGACTAAGGTCAGCCATGTGGGCAGTCAGACATGCCCATAGCACCAATCTGCAATAAAGACCCTGGACACCAAGGCCTGGCTGAGCTTCTGGTTAGCAATACTCCATGTGTGATGTCACATACCATTGCTGGGAGAATCAAGCGCTGTATGCATGACACCACTGAGGGAGGACAGATGGAATCTTGTGCCTGGTATCTCGAGGACCTTGGCCTTTGTGCATTTTTCCATTGCTGATTTTAATCTGTGTCCTTTCACTGCAGCAAACTGTAACCATGAGTGCAGCAGCTTGCTGAGTTCTGAGTCCTTCTAAGGAAAAATTGAACCTGAGCATGGTCTGTGGGACCCCCTAAAACAGTCATATTATCATTTTGAAGCCATAGACAGATTATCTTTTTCAGAATTAAAACTTGTTGGCTTCTCCAGGCTTTTGTTTTTCCGTTTGTAAACAGGTATTTGGACCAATAGCCTCCTGATCTATTCTATTTATGGATCTACTTATAAAATAGGGGAAGTTTTGATGCAGTTGCTTTATTTTGTAATAATACTTTGTCCAATAATACTCAAACCCACATCTTTCTGACTTGTATGAAATTATCTCTAAATTCTCTATAAAAAACAATGCACCCAGTAATAAACCTGATTCCAAATGACTATGATTTTTTTTTCCCCAAGGTGGGATAAATAGGATATTCTTTAGGTGTCTCTCCACAAGGAGGAGATATAGCAAGGAACTAGCTGGAGTTCTTTGCAGTCCCAAGACCCGGCTAGCAGGAAAGAAGAACTGAAGGAGCAGCTACCTACTTTGGTGTTATGCGGGGCCACCACCGTTCCCCTGAGGTGGGCAGCCCTGAAAAGTTGGATGGTGCTGGAAGCTACCCACTCCAGCAGGATGCAGGATGCGTAGGCAGCACTTGGTACACTCAGGTGGACAGGACTACAGAACTGCATGATACTGATAGTAGCTGGGTTTCAAGCGTCGTTACTACTTGCCTCAGTCATTCATTCATTCCTCATCTATACCAAGCACAGTGCTGGAAAGGCCTCAATAAATGAGACAGACAGTCCTTATATGCCCGGAGGATCCTTGATGAAGACTTCTAAGCCATTAACCATGTAAGATCGCTTCATTCACTGAGGTGAAAGATGCCCTTGTCAAACACTCAGTTAAGATAACTAAATTTTTCAAGGTTCAGGTTGGTTCCGTTCTCCAGAGTTAATTTATGTTAAAAACAAAGGAAAGATAGCATGAGATATTCACTTTGCTCCAAATAAGGAGAATTTTTGCAGGCTCCCTACTTTGTAATTTTGTTTTGTTTTTTAAATATTTATTTTTTATTTCACGCCAGGTTTTAGTTGCAGCACATGGGATCTTTGTTGTGGCACATGGGGTCTTTTTTTTTTTTTTTTTTTTAGTTGCGGCATGTGGGCCCTTTAGTTGTAGCATGCGGGCTCTTAGTTGCGTCATGTGGGATCTAGTTCCCTGACCAGGGATCGAACCCGGGCCCCCTGTGTTGGGAGCACAGAGTCTTAACCACTAGACCACCAGGGAAGTCTGTGTAATTTTGCCATGAAAAAAAAAAATAGAGGCCACTTCTCAGAGCCCCAAATGAGGAGGGAAAGGCTGTGATTAGATATCATTCCTTTCCATCATCTCAGGTATATAAAAGAGGGAGGCAGGTCGACTGGCTGGGAGAAATTGGTGACCAGATGGAGTGGTATTGTCAGACACTGGAAATAATACAAGGAAAGGAACATCCACTGGTAGGTGTCTGATTGTGGAGTCTTGGAATCATGGTTATAGGGATTATGGAGCCTAATACGTGATTATGGAGTCTTGGCTCAAACCTCACCTGCTGAGTAAAGTCTTCTCTAGCCATTCTACTCAAAACTGCACACACACCCCGACACTCCTGATACGACCCTCTTAGCAGTGAACTCCATCTGACATGTTCTATGTTTTACTTATTGTTTATTGCCTGTCTCCCTAAGTAGAATGTAAGCTCATAAGGGGAGAGAGCTATAGGTCGCTCACAGCTGTGCCCAAGCACAGTGCCTGCCACCAGCAGGTGCTTGACAAACGTTGATGGCAGGAATGCTGAATAAAGGAGTAGAAAATAATGATGCTTGGGGAAAAAACCTGAACCTCTCACTCAGAAAAAGAATTGTTCTAAAACCTGGCAAGGAGTAAGGAATTGCTGTTAGAATTTGGCCAAAAATTCTTCTTAAACCTTGACCTTCTCAGGTTCTGAGTCTAGATGAAGTAACAGAAAATTGATAATTAAAATTTAAGGTGATCAGGAGAATCCAGACTGTGTGGAAGTTCTTCAGAATAGACAATCCAGTGTTTTCAGCCTATAAATGGCGAAGAAAAAACAAAAAAAGATATGGAGGGGGGGACCTATGTATTAAAAGACATTAATCGTGGGATGTGGATTCATTTGGATCTTGAGTTTTTAAAATTTGAAGAAATGTTCATGGAAACAATTTGGAAATATGAACAACAACTGGACATTTGAATACTATTAAGGAAACTTCTAAAATATTTTAGGTGTGATAATGGCGCACAGTGACTGTGCTTTACAGTGTGATCCACAGGCCCCTGGGGTCTCCAAGACCCTTGCATGGGATCCAGGAGGTCAAGGCTCTTTTAATAACAACACTTCGGCATTATTTTCCTATTTCGTTGAGTTGACATTTGCACTGACGGTGCAAAAGCAGTTGGTGGGGGAGCTTGCTGGTGCCACAGCAGGATTCCAGACAGTGGCACCAAGCGGCACTGGAAGTCACTACCTATTTTTTTTCTTTTGGCAGCGCTGCGGCCTGCAAGATCTTAGCTCCCCAACCAGGGATGGAACCCATGTCCCCCTGCAGTGGAAGCATGGAGTGCTAACCACTGGACCATCAGGGAATTCCCTGGCAGTCACTGCTTTCTGCCCTCTCACGCAATTGCAGGAAAGAGGTGCCAGTTTCACTTAAGAATGACCTTAATGGAGCAGTAAAAACGATTAATTGTATTGTCTCAACCTTTGAGCGCATGTCTTTTTAATATTCTGTCTGATGAAACGGGAAGTACATACAAAGTACTTCTGTTTCACACACAGAAGCAAGACGTTGTCTCCAGGAAAACCACTTGTGCGGTTGAGTCGTGAGCTGAACTAGCTGCTTTTCTCATGAAACATTTTTACTTGAATGGCTGACAGTCAAACAAAGGCTGGGTGTTTGGCAGACATTTTCTCAAAAATGAATGAAGTGAGCTGTCATTTCCAGGAAAACAAGTGACTATATTTCTTGCCCAATGATAAAAGGAGCTTTCAAGTAAAAATTTGAATTTTGGCAAAAACCTGATTCTGCTTCCCAATACTTATTAAAGCTTTTCTGATGAGACCAGTGGTGATATTATTATGGTCATTTGATACTATTTGTAATAAAATGTATCAACATTTCAAAGATCTTTATGACTCAGTAAGCCAGTGTTTTTCAAAGACCAGGGCATGATGTTACAAAATCATGCCTGGATAAATGATCCATTCAAAGTACAAGAAAGACCAATGGATTTTAATATAACAGAGTATACAAGTTCTTTGATAAAATCATATGATCTAGGGTCTATGACCCATGGGAATGTCATCTGAGCACGTAAACAAAAATAAAATTTTTTGTCAATATCTATGAGCTAACCACACTGTTATTTATGAGGTTTGGGATATTTGCTCCACTTTAAACAGTCACTATTATAACAGTTTAAATCTCTTTACATCCAATAACAGTGCCATACAAGCATGTACTTACTGTTGGTGCCAGTGCTTGTTGGAACGGAAGTGGATATTACAACATGCTCGGAAGATCAAACAACCACTAGGACATGCTGGGTAGTTGATTGAGAAGAGAGTGAAACCTTAGTGGAAGTTCAAAAAAATTTAAAGCAACATTTAAATTAAAATATGCAATATGTTTTTTTAAAAAACATCCTCTATACTTTTCCTTTATTCCTAAGAGGAAGTTAATAGAAAATAATGTGGTTTTGAACTTTGCACGGTCTTCAGAAACAGTCCATGCACACAGTACTCTATGCTGTTATGCATAAGGCAGTAGGGAGTTTATTTTGTGTGTTTATTGGGGGAAGAGTGTATATTTCTTCTTTTTGTACATTTCAGTATTTAGTCTTTATGCATAATTTTTACAAAAATAGGATCACACTCTACATACTCTTGTGTGATCTACATTTTTTCATTTCTCAACTCATTAGACACCTCCCCCATGGAGTTAGTATACATTATCATTTTCAATGTCTCCCCAAATTCCATTTACATATCAACTTAATTATATCTATTGAAAGATTTTTAGACTGTTTCCAGTGTTTTGCAGATATAAGCTGTAATGTGAGAACATTCATGTATATACATCATGTACAAGATTAAAATCTATGATAATTAAAAATTTTTAACTTTTGATACAATGAGGACTTCAGAAAGATTTTATGTACTATAGTCCCACCAGAATTGTATAAAAAATTTTTCCAAGTTGTTCCAGTCCTGGGTCTCATTACCCTTTTAAACACTGGCCAAACTTATAGGTCAAGATGATATTACATATGTTATCATATAGCTTTTCTTTGATTTTGAGTAGAGAGAAAACATTTTTGATAAATTCTGTGTATTTCATCTTTAATTGGTTCTTCATATACTGAGCTTATTTTTCTTAATGGGGTTAAATTAACATATAAGAGGAGTTCATAAATTAAGACTACCCTTTTTCTTCATTCATGTACCATGTATATTTGCCCAGCTTATTTGTCTTTCACTTCGTTTATAGCATTTTTTTCAAAATTTGTCTCTATAGTTGAATTTGTCAGTTATTTCCTTGATGATTTCTGCCTTTGGTGTCATAGCTTCTCACCCAAATAATATAAAAAACATTCCCTTATCATTTCTTTACAACTACTTTGATACTTTCACTTTAAAATTTAAATCGTGAATCTGGCTTATACTTAATTGTCCTAATATGCAGTCTTAGGAGTCTAACATTTTTTTCCTCCAAATTGTTAATTAGTTGCCCAAGAACAATCATGGAAAATTCCAATCTTTCACAAGTGCTGTGAAAACAGACACTAAATTAGTACATACACTTGAGTCTTTTTTTTTTTTCTGGAGCCAGTACTAAAAAGTTTTCATGTTTTAGCTTTGTAATACATTTTTATATCTAATAGTTATTAGTTTCTCTTTTAAAAAAATATCCTGAGTATTCTGTTTTTCTTTCTGATGAAGTATGGAATTATTCCATCAAACAAAAAATAATCAAAAGGGTACAAACAATAAATAACAGAAATACCTTGCTGAGACTTTGAGTTTTAGTAATTTACAGAGTTATGCAACAATCACTTCAACCCAGCTTATTATTTTTTAAAATTCTGGTAAAATATATATAATATGAAATTTACCATTTTTAAGTATACAATTCAGTGGTGTTAAGCACATTCACAGTGTTCTTTATCCATCACCATCATCTCTTTTCAGAACTTTTTCATCATCCCAAATAGAAACTCCCTACCCATTAAACAGTAACTCCCATGCCTTCCCCCACTCTTGTCCCCAGCAATCTCTACTTTCTGTCTATGAATTTGCCTATTCTAGATACTTTATGTAAGCAGAATCATACAATATTTGTCCTTTTGTATGTGGCTTATTTCATTTGTATTTTCAAGGTTCATCCATGTGGTAGCATGTACCAGAACTTCATTCTTTTTTTGACTGAATAATATTCCACTATATGTGTATACCACATTTTATTTATCCATTCTTCTGTTGATGGGCACTAAGGTTGTTTCCATCTTTTTGCTGTAGTGAATAGTGCTGCTATGAACATTGATGTACAAGTAATATATCTGAGCAGAACCCTATGATAGGGTCTTCCCAGGAGAGAACTGCCCCCACCAATGTCCTCTGCCTGCCTCTTGTTTGTAGAAAACTTTAGCCTTGTAGGCCTTCCCCAAGTTCCAAAGAGCAAATTTAATCAGAGAAGTGAGAAAATACAAAAACAAAGAGAAACAGTCAAGCAAGGCAAAATAATAATTGTTAGGCCACTAAACAAACTCAAGGACCTTTAGTTCCTTCGCAAGGGCTATAGATAACATTTTGAACCATATCCTTGAGCTATTTCGCAAATCCTGAAACCTCTGCCAGGTGGAAGAAGTTAACTACATGTTGACCACAAGCATAATAGACCCCAAACTGGTTGAAACCAGAAGGTTGATGATGTTGACGCCTGATTACCTCACCACCAATCAATCATAAGGATGTCCATGAGCTGATTACTCCACACCCCATAATCCTCTCCCTCACCCTGTCTTTAAAAATCTTTCCCTAAAAGCCATTGGGGAATTCCAGTGTTTTAAGCATTATTCACCTCTACTCCTTGCTTGGCCTTGCAGTAAACCCTGCACTTTCCTTCACCACAGCCTGGTATCAATAGACTGGCTTCACTGTTTGCATACAGACCCAAGTTTGGTTCAGTAACAGTAGCTTTTTGAGACTATATGTTGTTTTAATTAAAAACTAGTTGCTACCACTACACACCTATTAGAATGGCCAAAATCCACAACACTGACAACACCAAATGCTGACAGGGGTGTGGAGCAACAGGAACTCTCATTCATTGCTGGTGGGAATGCAAAATGGTACAGTCATTTTGGAAGACAGTCTGGCAGTTTCTACAAAACTAAATATATTCTCATCATAAAATCTGACAGTTGTGTTCCTTGATATTTATACAAATGAGAAACTTACTTTATTTCCACACAAAACACTGCACAGGGATGCTTATAGCAGCTTTATTCATAATTGTCAAAACTTGGAAGCAACGAAGATGTCCTTCAATTGCTGAATGGATAAATAAGTGGTGGTACATGCATACAATGGAATATTAGTCAGTGCTAAAAAGAAATGAGCCATCAAACCATGAAAAGACATGGAGGAACTTTAAGTGCATATTACTAAGTGAAAGAAACCAATCTGAAAAGGCTACATACTGAATGGTTCCAACTATGTTACATTCTGGAAAAGGCGAAAGTGTAATAGGGAAGAAATTTCGTATTCTATTACAAGTTAATCACTAAAGGGATGTTGCCTATAAGCTTAAATTATACATAATAGACCATCTCTGGGAACCTCTGCCTCCCAGGTAATGTGTATTAAGCTAAAATACCTTTCTTCAGCTCACAGGAAACATCTTGACCAGGCCCACCTGTGAATGACTGCAGGAAGAAGAAATTAACATACCCCCTCCAGAGGCTGAGGGGAACCAGGAAGTGTTTGACCCTACTCCCTCCCTTTTTTTAGTGTAAAAGAAGTCTGAGTTCTAACTCAGGCAAGATGGTTCTTTGGGACACACATTCATCTTCTTCTCCGTCTGCTGGTTTTCTGGGTTAAGTCGCTATTTCTTGCCCCAAGAACGTCTCTTGATTTATTGGCCTGCGGTGCAGCTTGGACTTGGTAACAATCCTAGGAGTACAGTAAAAAGGTCAGTGACTTTCAGGGACTCAGGGAGAGGGAGGGAAGGATGAATAGACGGAGCACAGGGGATTTTGTGGGCAGTGAAACAATTCTGTATGATACTATGGTTGTGGATACCTGTCATCATATATTTGCCAAAGAGGTATATATTTGCCAAAACCCATAGAATGTTCAACACCCAGAGTGAACCCTAGTGTAAACTATGGACTTCAGGTGATTTGTCAGTGTACGTTCGATCGTAGCAAATGTACCACTGTGGTACTGGAGGTTGATAGTGGAGGAGGCCATGCATGTGGGGGTGCAGGTGGTATAGTGGAACTCTATGTTCCTCATAGACGAACATCTGCATCTCCTCATATTTTACTGTAAACCTAAAACTTAAAAAAAAAAAATTTGCAGCACATGGTATCTTTATGGCCGATTTTATTATTTAAAAATATCAGAAAGGTGTGAACTTAATGTTACATAGTTAGCTTTGAAAAGTGAGATTATGGGTAATATTTATTTTATACATATTTTCTAATTTAAATGCTGTTACCATAGATTACCTGTGTAATCTTTAAAAGCCAGGATTTGTATTTTGGGGTAGGTAGTGGTTATAACTCATAAACCGCTCTGGTGGAAGTGAAGTCCAGGCCAAGGGATTATCTTGGTCGGCGCTCATCCGACCGGCTAAACAAGGTGAAGACTTTCCTGAGAGTCCCTACGGTGAGGCCCTGCAGGCTTATGGGAAATGTAGTCCCGAAGTTCGATGGACCACCCCTCGGAGGACCCTGGGACGGCAAGCAGCCCCTGCATCTGCGCATGTGCAATGCTGCGAGCGCGCCGGTGGCCGCCCTTCCCCCACCTCCCGCCGCGAGTGGGTGACAGCGCTCCGGTCTCCACGCGTCTTAGCCGCCCCGCGCCGTGACCCGGCCTGGCACTGAGCCACGAGCGGAGGCTGTGCCCCTCCAGGTATGAGGGGGCCTGCCAGGCAGCTCCGCGGGGTCTGGGGGCCGAGGGGAAGGAGATGAGGGATGGGCTCGTGCCCGCGTGGGGTGGAAGCCCAAACTTCGGTGACTCGCAGGCGGCGGCGACCCTCGGGGTGGTGTCCGGGGCAGCCCGGCCCTCTCCTCGGCGCGGGACCGGCTTGGCCCGCCTGGCCGGACGTGCGGGGGCGGGAACGGCCGAAGGGGAGGGCGGTGGCGAGGGCCAGCCTTCCTCCCTTTGTCAGGCAAAGCGTCTCCGACCCGCCGCGAAGGTCTTCGGCCGCGCGGCAGCAGGTCCTGAAGCCCGGCGGGCGGGCGGGCGGGCGCAGGGCGAGGCTGGGGGCGGGGCCGGGCGCACCTGGCAGCGCCCGGATGCCGCGTGCGGCTGCCCAGGGCCTCGCGGGGTGGAGGGAGGCTTGAAGGGTTTCCCAAGTTTCCTGATGCGCAAATTGCTGAATGAGTAAGACCTGTGACCTCTTTGCAAGAGCCTTTTCAGCTGAAGTGTTCACCCAATCCTCACACCTACCCTGTGTCTTCGCTTAGTTCCTCAGTTTCAACAGAAGGAAAAGTGAAGGCTTTGGTGAAGTGATTTACCCAAGGTCACACAGCCAGCTGGTATTTTGTCATATGAATGGGAAATATTTTTTCATTTGCCTTTTAATTTTGCTCATTGGTGGTTTTTGCCATGGAGGCGTTTTGAATTTCTTTATGGTTGAATTTACTGCTCTTCCTTTTTATGACACCCAAAAGACTTCACTACTTTGAGATTATACAAGTTTTACTAATGATTCCCACTGGTACTTTAGAATAAGTTATATTTTAAAGAAATTTGTTGGGACTTTTATTTTTAAGATGTTGGAGGTAGGAGTTTATTAATTAATTTATTTTTGCTGTGTTGCGTCTTCGTTTCTGTGCAAGGGCTTTCTCTAGTTGTGGCAAGCGGGGGCCACTCTTTATCGCGGTGCGCGGGCCTCTCACTATCGCGGCCTCTCTTGTTGCGGAGCACAGGCTCCAGACGCGCAGGCTCAGTAGTTGTGGCTCACGGGCCCAGTTCCTCCGTGGCATGTGGGATCCTCCCAGACCGGGGTTCAAACCCGTGTTCCCTGCATTAGCAGGCAGATTCTCAACCACTGCGCCACCAGGGAAGCCCTGTTGGTACTTTTTTTTTTTTTTTTTTTTTTTTGCGGTACGCGGGCCTCTCACTGTTGTGGCCTCTCCCATTGCGGAGCACAGGCTCCGGACGCGCAGGCTCAGCGGCCATGGCTCACGGGCCCAGCTACTCTTCGGCATGTGGAATCTTCCCGGACCGGGGCACGAACCCGTGTCCCCTGCATCGGCAGGCGGACTGTCAACCACTGAGCCACCAGGGAAGCCCTGTTGGTACTTTTATTATGATCCAGTTAATGATTACATTTAATTAGGGGGAATGGACACCTTTATGATGTTGGATCTTACTGTAGGCCTTCCCATTTGTTCCTCTTTCATTTTTCCCTCTTGCCAGCATTTATAAGTTTTTTCGTAAAATATTCGCATTTTTATTAACTTTATTCTTATGTAGTAATTTATTGCTATTGAAGATGGAATTTTTTCCCCATTATTTCATCTTTTTTCTCTTGAGTTTGTTGATATTTCCCACTTTTCTTATTTTGTGTATTTGGGATTGCTCCTTTTTCTCCTTAATTAACATAGCTAATGTTTATCAATCTTTTTGTGAAAGAATAACTTTTTTTTTTTTTTTTTTTTTTTTTTTTTTTTGCGGCACGCGGGCCTCTCACTGTTGTGGCCTCTCCCGTTGTGGAGCACAGGCTCCGGACGCGCAGGCTCAGCGGCCATGGCTCACGGGCCCAGCCGCCCCGCGGCATGTGGGATCTTCCCGGACCGGGGCACGTACCCGTGTCCCCTGCATCGGCAGGCGGACTCTCAACCACTGCGCCACCAGGGAAGCCCCAAAGAATAACTTTTTAATGTCTGTAGCATCTGTAGTAACGTCTCAATTATTCTTGACATTGGTTTTTTTTTTTTTTGGGCTGCATTTGGTCTTCGTTGCTGCGTGCGGGTTTTCTCCAGTTGACGCGAGCAGGGGCTACTCTGACGTGCACAGGCCTCTCATTGCAGTGGCCCCCCCTTGTTGCGGAGACTGGCTCCAGGCGTGCGGGCCTCAGCAGCTGTGGCACATGGGCTCAGCAGTCGTGGCTCGTGGGCTCTAGAGCGCAGGCTCAGCGATTGTGGCACACAGGCCCAGTTGCTCTGCAGCATGTGGGATCTTCCTGGACCAGGGCTTGCACCCGTGTGTCCCCTGCATTGGCAGGAGGATTCCTAACCACTGCGCCATCAGGGAAGTCCCTTGACATTGGTTTTAATGCTATAAACGTCCTCTAAATACTGTCCTCTAAATACTGCTTTAGCTGCATTCCTCAAATTCTGGTATGTTTTGTTTTCATTTCCATTCAATTCTGTGTTTGCTTGTTTTTTAAAAACTTCCCTTGTGACTTCTTTTTTTACCCATTGGTTATTTAGAAATTTGTTATTTAATTTCCAAACATTAGGGGATTTTCTACATCTCTTTCTATTATTGATTTCTAGTTTAATTCTGTTTTGGTCAAAGAATATACTTTGTTATGTATTTCAGTTCTTTAAAACTTGAGATTTGTTTCATGGCTAAGGATATGATCTACCTTGGGGATTTTTAAAAAATATTTATTTATTTATTTGGCTGTTCCGGGTCTTCGTTGCTGCATGCAGGATCTTTTTAGTTGCGGCATGTGGGCTCTTTCTTGTGCCATGCAGGGTCTAGTTCCCTGACCAGGAATTGAATCTGGGCTCCCTGCATTGGGAGTGTGGAGTCTTAACCACTGGACCACCAGGGAAGTCCCTGGGAATGTTTTTTATGTACTTTAATGACTATTGTGCTGTGTTGGTGGTAGAGTTTTCTGTCAATGCTAAATGGGTCAGGGTGGTTGATAGTGTGGTTGAGTTCTTCTGTATCCTTACTGTTTTTTTATCTACCTCTCTTGTCACCTACTGAGAAAAGAATATTGAAGTCTCAAGTTATAATTGTGATTTATCTATTTATTCTTTCACTTTTATCAACTTTTGCTTCTTGTATTTTGAAGTTCTTTTGTGCATATACATTTAGGATTGTTATATGTTCTGGTGATTCGATACATTTATCATGTGTCATTTAGCACAGTGACATGTAATATCACACTTTATTCCTGGTAATATTTCTTATTAAGTCTACTTAGCCTGATATTAATCAGTCCAGCTTTCTTTTGATTAGTGTGTGCAAGGAATATCATTTTTTATTTTTTATTTCCTCTTATTTTGGCTTTGCCTTGCAGCATGCAGGATCTTGGTTCCCCAACCAGGGATCAAACCTGTGCCCCCTGCATTGGAAGCGTGGAGTCTTAACCCCTGGACTGCCAGGGAAGTCCCAAGGAATATCATTTTTTATCCTTTTATTTTTGATCTAGCTATTATTGAAAATTCAATTAACAATCAAGAAGGAAGAGAATTTTATTTGAGCCAGCCTGAGGATTGTAACCCAGGAGACAGACTCTAAGAAGCTCTGAGTACTGTCCTGCCTGTTAGAAGTTGAAGGCACAGTCATATACATTTTTTGAGACAAAGGATCATACATCAAAATGACCTACTGACATAAAGTTCACCAATATACAGTAGTCCAGGTAAGCACTTACAAAGTGAGCAGCAAGTCATCATGACCCCCTGACAGAGTTGAGAAAGAATGTTAACCTTTTAAGAAGTTACATTGCTAGCATCAGAAGAAAGAAAAAAGATCTTTATGGTTGAGTAGGCATTCCCATCTTTGAGAAGGTCTGGTTAATGTGTAATGCGGCTGGATGTTGCACACTAAACAGAGAGGGAGGAGGCCCAAAGGACAGAATTTTACATTTAAATTTCTTGTTCTGTCTTAAAATTTTATTTCGTCACTATGTTTTTATATTTAAAACACATTGCTTTTACTTTATTTTTAGCTGTGCTGGGTCTTCATTGCTGCGTGCGGGCTTTCTCTAGTTGCAGCAAGAAGGGGCTACTCTTCATTGCAGTGTGTGGGCTTCTCATTGCGGTGGCTTCTCTTGCTTCAGGGCACGGGCTCTAGGCATGCGGGCTTCAGTAGTTGTGGCATGTGGGCTCAATAGTTGTGGTGTGCGGACTCTAGAGCACAGGCTCAGTAGTTGTGGCACACGGGCTTAGTTGCTCCGGGACATGTGGGATCTTCCCGGACCGGGGATCGAACCCGTGTCCCCTGCATAGGCAGCCAGATTCTTAACTGCTGTGCCACCAGGGAAGTCCCAAACACATTGCTTTTTAGACAGCACGTAGTTTGGTCTTTTTTATCCAGTTTGGCAACCTTTGTCATTTAATTGGTGTGTTTGTACAATGAATTATTGACATGGTTGGGTTAAAATCTACCATCTTACTAGTTTTCTTCTACTTGGCCCATCTGGTCTTTGTTCCTATTTTCCTCTTTTTCTGACTGCTTTTGGATTTAGTGGTAGTTTTTCATGAATCCATATTTTTCTCCACTATTTGGTTATTGTTTATACCTCTAAATTTTTTTGTGGTTGCCCTAAGGTTTAAATAAACTTCTTGAGTGAATCACAGTGAACCTTTAAATATAGTCTGTTGTTTGTGTGTAATGTAAGATCCTTAAAACAATATACTGCCATCAACAATTTCATCATCTCATCTATGTGCTATTATCGTTATATATTTTACATATGCTATAAGTTCACAAAACTTGTCTACTCTTTTTGCTTTAGACAGTCAAGTATCTTTTAGATTGATTAAAAGTAAGAAAAAATGTCTTTTATATTTCTCTTCATTTTAACCATTCCCAGAGATCTTTATTTCTTTGTGTAGATCCACATTTCTGTCTGTTATCATATTCCTTCTACCTGAAGAACTTCTTTAAATATTTCTTGTAGTACAGGTCTACTGGGAATGAATTTTCTGTTTTTGTTTGTTTGAAAAGGTTTTTATTTTCACTTTTATTTTTTGAAAGATGTATTTGCTGGGTATAGAATACTGGATTGGTAGTTTTTTCTTTTTTCTTTTTTTCTTTTTCTTTTTTAAAGCACTTCAAAGATGTCACTACATTGTCTTCCAGCTTGTATAGTTTCTGATGAGAAATTCTCTGTGATTCTTTAATTCAGTTCCAGATCACTGCAATAAAGCAAGTCACATGAATATTTTGGTTTCTCAGTGCATATAAAAGTCATGTTTACCTTTACTGCAGTCTATTAAGTGTGCAATATCATTACGTCTAAAAAACAATGTGCATACCTTAATTTAAAAGTACTTTATTACTAAAAAATGCTGACCATCATCTGACAATGCAAAGTTACCACAAACCTTCAATTTGTTTAAAAAAAAAAAAGGCAATCTGTGATGAGCAATAAAATGAGGTATGTCTGTATGTAACGTGTCAGGTTTTTTTTCTGGCTGCTTTCAAGAATTTCTCTCTAACTTTGGTTTCCATTGGTTTGAATATGGTATGTCCAGGTGTGTCCATTTTATTTTGTTTTTTGATATTTATCCTTTTTGGATAAATTATCTGAGTTTCTTGGATCTGTGGTTTGATATCATTCAGTATTTTTGGAAAATCC
The DNA here is from genome assembly GCF_964270905.1 of Leucopleurus acutus. Taxonomy (NCBI): domain Eukaryota; kingdom Metazoa; phylum Chordata; class Mammalia; order Artiodactyla; family Delphinidae; genus Leucopleurus; species Leucopleurus acutus. The sequence continues at coordinate 12,620,759 of NC_139162.1, read as the reverse complement.
TTGGTCATTATGTCTTCAATACTTCTTCTGTCCCATTTTCTCTTCTTTTGGGATTCCAATACATTTTTTTGAAGATTATTTATTTATTTATTTTATTTATTTTTGGCTATGTCAGGTCTTAGTTGCAGCACACGGGATCTTTCGTTGCAGCACGCGGGCACTTCGTTGCAGCACATGGGCTTCTCTCTAGCTGTGGCATGCAGGTTTTTCTCTCTCTAGTTGTGGTGCGTGTGCTGTGTCGTTTGCGGCACGCGGGCTCTCTAGTTGAGGCTTGTGAGCTCAGTAGCTGTGGTGCAAGGGCTTAATTGCCCCGCGGCATGTGGGATCTTAGCTCCCCAACCAGGGATCGAACCTGCGTTCCCTGCATTGGGAGAAAGATTCTTTACTACTGGACCACCAGGAAAGTCCCTGGGATCCCAATACATTTTTGTTAGGCCATTTGATATTGTACTACAGCCCTTGGATTCTCTGTCCTTTTTTTTCCCCCTTTGCTTTCTCTTTGTGTCTCAGTTTGGGTAATTTCTTTTGACCTATCTTCAGATTTACTGAAAATTTCCTCAACTCTGTTGTAATACCTATTGAAGGTATTCTTTCGACTCTGTTACTGTGTTTTTCTTAGCATTTCCATTTTTTTCTTGAAGTTTCCATCTCGAAATTCTCTGTTCATTCATTTTGTAAATCTTTTCCTTTAAAGCTTTAATATATGAATCATAGTTTTAAATTCCCTGTCCAATAATTTAATCAATCATGGTTTCTTTTGACTGTTTTGTCAGTTGATAGTGGGTTGTCTTTGTCTTACCTTTTCAGATATTTCATGTTTGATTGAAAGTGAGTGCTGCCAGCATGATCCTTTTTGCCCCTTCTGAACAGGCAAAAGGACTAGCTCAGGAGGTAGTATTTTCTCAGGTGATGTGTAAGGATTTCCATACAAGTCATTCTAGAAGTTCTGAGGCAGGTCAGATCTTTAATAACAATACCTTTCTTTTTCCTCTATTTCAGTTCTGCCTTCATAGTTCTCTGCCTTTACCCAAAAGCTGTAGAAAATGAACAAATCCCAGGTGAGTTGTTTGTTTATTCCCAATTTTATTTTTCTGTGCATTTGAGGAAGTTTATAAGGACCTAGAAAATGAAATAGAAAGGTATAAATGAGTAAAACTCAGGAAAACATAGTAAGAATAATCAATACCAGCAGCCAAAAAGTAAATCAAGTTAATTAAGTGTCTTGCATTGATTATGAATACCATTTCCTTGGTTCTCTAGTATTAGGTCTGAATAAATTTTATGGACCTTCATATAGATGGTGTTTTGAACAGTATCTCCAGAAAAAATAATTAAACAGCTTATTATTTTGTCTCTGGTTATTTCATATAGCATTCTTCAGGGTACTATAGTGTGTATTTTATTTTTCTGGTCAGATTAGCATGATGCTAGAGAACTCACTAAATATCCGGATGTGTATTTAAATTCTCCCCCTAATTTCCATGAGTTCCATTGTCATTACTTTCTTGAATGGCATTGCAGAATGTATTTGTACATATTTACACAAGTATAAGTACAGGTTATTATAAGATAGCATATTAATCATACTGTTCTGTTTATATGTGTTTTGTTTTACTTTTAATGAACAGACTTAATTTTTTAGAGCAGTTTTGGGCTTACGGAAAATTTAAGTGAAAAGTACAGAGTTCCCATATACTCCTTTTCTCCCTCTGCACAGTTTCCCCTGTTACTAACATCTTGCATTAATGTGGTATACCTGTTACAGTTGATGAACCAATATTGATACTTTAAGTAAAGTCCATAGTTTACATTAGGATTTGCTTTTGGTGTCATGCATTCTGTGCATTTTGACAAATACATAATGACGTGTATCCACCATTATCATATCTTACAGAATAGTTTCACTGCCCACAAAATCCCCTGTGCTCCATCTACTCCCCCACTTTCCTTGAGCACCTGGAAACCACTGATTTTTTTTTTTCTTTTACTGTCCCCCTAGTTTTGCCTTTTCTAGAACATCATACAGTTGGAATCAGTCAGTATGTAGCCTTTTCAGATTGGTTTCTTTCACTTAGTAATACACATTTAAAGTTCCTCCATGTGTTTTCATGGCTTGATAGTTCATTTCTTTTTATCACTGAATAATATTCCATTGTCTGGATGTACTACCATTTATTTACCCATTCAGCAATTGAAGGACATCTTGGTTGTTGCCAGGTTTTGACAATTATGAATTAAGCTGCTATAAACATCTCTGTGCAGTGTTTTGTGTGGATATAAGTTAATCATTTGGGTAAATGCTAAGGAACACAATTGCCAGTGTGTACAGCAAGAATATGTGTACTTTTGTGAGAAACTGCCAGACTGTCTTCCAGAGTAGCGGTAACATTTGCATTCCCACCAGCAGTGAGTGAGAGTTCCTGTTGCTCCACATCCTCGTCAGCATTTGGTGTTGTCAGTGTTGTGAGCTTTGGCCACTTTTTTTTTTTTTTTAAAGGGCTTCAAATGCTTGGCTTTTTATTTATTTATTTATTTTTGGCTGTGTTGGGTCTTCGTTTCTGTGCGAGGGCTTTCTCTAGTTGTGGCAAGCGGGGGCCACTCTTAATCGCGGTGCGCGGGCCTCTCATTATTGCGGCCTCTCTTGTTGCGGAGCACAGGCTCCAGACGCGCAGGCTCAGTAGTTGTGGCTCACGGGCCCAGTTCCTCCGTGGCATGTGGGATCCTCCCAGACCGGGGTTCAAACCCGTGTTCCCTGCATTAGCAGGCAGATTCTCAACCACTGCGCCACCAGGGAAGCCCCACTTTTTTTAAAAAAATGATTTTATATTCATTTATTTATTATTTATTTATTTAGGCTGCACCAGGTCTTAGTTGCGGCATGCGTGCGGGATCTAGTTCCCCAACTGGGGATCAAACCTGGGCCCCCTGCATTGTGAGCATGGAGTCTTACCCACTGGACCACCAGGGAAGTCCCGAACTTTGGCCACTTTAATAGGCATTTAACAGTGTTTTATTGTTGTTGTAATTTATAATTCTCTGATGATATGACATGATGTTGAGTATCTTTATGTGTGTTTATTTGCCACCTGTATATCTTCTTTAGTGAGGTGTCTGTTAAGGTCTTTGGCCCTTTTTAAAAATTTGTTTTATTGAAGTATAGTTGATTTACAATACTGTGTTAATTTCTGCTGTACAGCAAAGTTATTCAGTTATATATGCATTGTTTTTTTAAAATATTCTTTTCCATTAAGGTTTAACATAGGATATTGAATATAGTTTCCTATGCTATACAGTAGGATCTTGTTGTTTATATAATAGCTTACATCTGCTAACCCCAACCTCCCACTCCATCTCTCCCCCAACCCGTGATTCTGTTTCTGTTTCACAGAAAGGTTCATTTGTGTCATATCTTAGATTCCACATATAAGTGATATCATATGATACTTGTCTTTCTCTGAGTTATTTCATTTAGTATGATAATCTCTAGGTCCATCCATGTTGCTGCAAATGGCATTTTTCATTCTTTTTTATGGCTGAATAGTATTCCATTGTATATATGTACCATATCTTTATCCATTCCTCTGTCAGTGGACAGTTAGATTGCTTCCATGTCTTGGCTATTGTGAATAGTGCTGCTATGAACATAGGGGTGCATGTATCTTTTTGAATTATAGTTTTGTCTGGTGATATATGCCCAGGAGTGGGATTGCTGGATCATAGGTAATTCTATTTTTAGTTTTCTGAGGGACCTCCATACTGTTTTCCATACTGGCTGCACTTTGGCCCATTTTTAAATCAGGTTGTTTGTTTTCATATTGTTGAGTTTTGAGAGTTCTTTATATATTTTGGATATCAATCCTTTATCAGGTATGTGTGTTACAAAGATGTCTTTGTCTTTTCATTCTCTTGATTATGTGTGTTTTTATCACTCAATAACATATTTTTGAAGTCTTTCCATATCAGAGTATAGAGTTTCCTCATTTTTTTCTGATTTTTTTTATTGTGTAATGTAATATGTGTACAGATGAGTGTATAAAGCATTATAATACTCTTTATACATGTTATAACATGTATAAAAATATGTGTACATTAAAGAATAAATGGGCACTCACATTAAGAAATAGAACATTATCTGTTCTTTTTTAAAAATATTTATTTATTGGGGCTTCCCTGGTGGTGCAGTGGTTGAGAGTCCGCCTGCCGATGCAGGGGACACAGGTTCGTGCCCCGGTCCCGGAGGATCCCACGTGCCGCGGAGCGGCTGGGCCCGTGAGCCATGGCCGCTGGGCCTGTGTGTCTGGAGCCTGTGCTCCGCAACGGGAGAGGCCACAACAGTGAGAGGCCCACGTACAGCAAAAAAAAAAAAAAAAAAAAAAAAATTATCTATTTATTTGGTTGTGCTGGGTCTTACTTGCGAGCTGCATAGTTGTAGCAGGTAGGCTCCTTAGTTGTGGCTCGCCAACTCCTTAGTTGCGGCATGCAAACTCTTAGTTGTGGCATGCATGTGGGATTTAGTTCCCTGACCAGGGATCGAACCCGGGCCCCCTGCATATTGGGAGCATGGAATCTTAACCACTGCGTCACCAGGGAAGTCCCTATCTGTTCTTTATGATACATTCTCTGATTGAATCCTGCTAGTAGGTAGCCACTATCTTGACATTTTTGTTATTTATTCCCTTGCTTTCCTCAGAGATTTTACCATGTATGTATATATCCCTAATCAATACAAAATTCAGTCTTGAAAAACTATAACTGCGATTTATATTGTATAATTTTTTGTTTGGTGGAGTTTTTTTTCTTTTTCTAGATGTATACAGTCTAAAAGATGTCCTTTTATGTACCCATGTTTTCTTTAGCAAGACTTAAGATTTTTATCATTGTTTTTTCAAGATATATTAGCCAGTGTTAGTTATAGAGTGGTGAAACCACTCATGCATTGTTTGTGGTAGTAAAAAATGGTACAGACTTACTGGGGAGCAATGTGGCAAAACTTATCAAGCAAGCAGAAATCTAATTGTGTGTAGAAATTCTGCTACTATTGAATAAAGGCTCCTGGGAGATGAACTGAATAGAGTCTCTGAGTCATAGTCTGGCTTCAGTTTTTCTGAGAGTTTACAAAAATCTCATTTGGAGAAGTCATTGGCAAGGTCATGAAAAACATAGGAAAACATAGGGCTCACATGGTTGGACCATCTGGCAGGGTCAGAGTGTGAATCAGGTATTGAATGTCTGACAAGAATATAATTAGAGTGAGTGGGCTGCTCAGTGTTCTCTGCTTCTTAGCTCACTAGTCAACTGCCAACTCTCAGGAATAGATCAAAGCAGAGTACTTCTGTGAGATGAAATGAGTGTCCTCATGTGATCCAAGTCAGCCTGGTGTGGAGGGGAGAGAGAGATGTCATCAGGCTTGTTCAAGACAAGCCAAACCAAAGTTAAACCAACCCCAACAGATAAGAAGCTGGGCCAGGATCACTAGGGTATTCTGCCCTCAGGTTAACAAGGTGATACGATGTCACTAGGCATCACATCTTATGATGGCCCTCAAAATACCTGCTTTTGAATCACACTATTCCAATCTGTATGACAAACAATTTAGTATTAATGGAGAATCACTACCATTCTGCAATGTCCTTCAAACTCCTCCTAGGGATTTCCTTCACCTTTTCTATTGATCTTTTGTTTGCCTTTTCCCCTGTCTTTGTCTTTTTTGAATTACTATTTTATTGAAGTAGATTCTTCAGCAGCTTCTTGAGAAAGGGTATGTGAGAAATACATTTTTTTAAACTTTGCTTTTCTGAAAATGTCTTCATTCTGATACGATACTTGGTTTATGGATAATATGAATGTGAATTTGTCCATTCTTCACTTTAGTTCTGTCAGTTTTTGCTTGATGTAATTTGAAGCTGTATTGAGTTCATGTACATTTATTGAGTGCATGCACACTTAACGATTTTTCTATCTTCCAGATGGATTTACTGTTCTATCATTTTGGGATGTCCCTCTTTACCTCTGGTCATACCCCTTGTCTGATTTAAATATAGCCATACCTACCTTTTTTTCTAATTTTTATTTTATATTGGAGTATATTTGACTTACAGTGTTGTGTTTCAGGTGTACAGCAAAGTGATTTAGTTAAACATACATATATCTATTCTTTTTCAGATTCTATTCCCATATAGGTTATTAGAGTACACTGTGCTATACAGTAGATCCTTGTTGATTATCTTTTCTAAAAAAAAATTTATTTATTTATTTTGGTTGCGCCTGGTCTTAGTTGCGGCATGCAGGATCTTCGTTGCAGCACACAGGATCTTTAGTTGCGGCATGCAGACTTCTTAGTTGCAGCATGCATGTGGGATCTAGTTCCCCAACCAGGGATCGAACCCAGGCCACCTGCATTGGGAGCGCGGAGTCTTACCCACTGGACCACCAGGGAAGTCCCTGATTACCCACTTGATTTTATTTTGTTTACTTTTTTAAAATACATCTTTATGGAGTATAATTGCTTCACAATACTGTGTTTCTGTTGTACAACAAAGTTTATCAGCCATATGCATACATATATCCCCATATCCCCTCCCTCTTGAGCCTCCCTCCCACCCTCCCTATCCCACCCCTCTAGGTCATCACATAGCAGCGAGCTGATCTCCCTGTGCTATGCGGCTGCTTCCCAGTAGCTATCTGTTTCACATCTGGTAGTGTATATATGTTGATGCTGCTCTCATTTCACCCTAGCTTCCCTCTCCCCTCCCCATGTCCTCAACTCCATTCTCTGCGTCTATGTTTATTCCTGCCCTGCCGTTAGGTTCATCAATACCATTTTTTTTTTTAGATTCCATATATATGCGTTAGCATATGGTATTTGTTTTTCTCTTTCTGAGTTACTTCACTCTGTATGACAGACTCTAGGTCTATCCACCTCACTACAAGTAACTCAATTTCGTTTCTTTTTATGGCTGAGTAATATTCCATTGTATATATGTGCCACATCTTCTTTATCCATTCACCTGTTGATGGACATTTAGGTTGCTTCCATGTCCTGGCTAATGTAAATAGTGCTGCAGTAAACATTGTGGTACATGTCTCTTTTTGAATTATGGTTTTCTCAGGGTATATACCCAGTAGTGCGATAGCTGGGTCATATGGTAGTTCAATTTTTAGTTTTTTAAGGAACCTCCGTACTGTTCTCCCTAGTAGTTGTATCAATTTACATCCTCACCAACAGTGCAGCAGGGTTCCCTTTTCACCACACCCTTTCCAGCATTTATTGTGTCTAGATTTTTTGATAATGGCCTTTCTGACCAGTGTGAGGTGATACCTCATTGTAGTTTTAATTGCATTTCTCTAATAATTAGTGATGTTGACCATCTTTTCATGTGCCTCTTGGCCATCTCTTTGTCTGCTTTGGTGAAATGTCTATTTAGGTCTTCCATCCCTTTTTTAATTGGGTTGTTTGTTTTTTTGATATTGAGCTCCATGAGCAGTTTATATATTTTAGAGATTGATCCTCTGTCTGTTGTTTCACTTGCAGATATTTCCTCCCATTCTGAGGGTTGTCTTTCATCTTGTTTATGGTTTCCTTTGCTGTGCAAAAGGTTTTAAGTTTAATTAGGCCTCATTTGTTTATTTTTGTTTTTATTTTTATTACTGCAGGAGGTGGGTCAAAAAAGATCTTGCTGTCCTTTATGTCAAAAAGTGTTTAGCCGGGCTTCCCTGGTGGCGCAGTGGTTGAGAGTCCGCCTGCCGATGCAGGGGACGTGGGTTCGTGTCCCAGTCCGGGAAGATCCCACATTCCGCGGAGCGGCTGGGCCCGTGAGCCATGGCCGCTGAGCCTGCGCGTCCGGAGCCTGTGCTCCGCAGCGGGAGAGGCCACAACGGTGAGAGGCCCACCTACCGCAAAACAAACAAACAAACAAAAATGTTTTTCTCTAAGAGTTTTACAGTATCTGGTCTTAACATTTAGGTCTTTAATCCATTTTGAGTTTATTTTTGTGTATGGTGTTAGGTAGTGTTCTAGTTTCATTCTTGTACATGTAGCTGTCCAGTTTTCCCAGCACCACTTATTGAAGAGGCTGTCTTTTCTCCATTGTATATTTTTGCCTCCTTTGTCATAAATTAGGTGACTATATGTGAGTGGGTTTATTGCTGGGCCTTCTATCCTCTACCATTGGTCTATATTTCTCTTTTTGTGCCAGTACCATACTCTCTTGATTACTATAGCTTTGTAGTATAGTTTGAAGTCAGGGAGCCTGATTCCTCCAGCTCCATTTTTCTTTCTCAAGATTGCTTTAGCTATTCAGGGTCTTTTGTGTTTCCATACGAATTGTAAGATTTTTTGTTCTAATTCTGTGAAGAATGCCATTGGTAGTTTGATGGGGATTGCATTGAATCTGTAGATTGCTTTTGGTAGTGTAGTCATTTTCACAATATTGATTCTTCTAATCCAAGAACATGGTATATTTCTCCATCTGTTTATGTCATCTTTGGTTTCTTTCATCAGTGTATTACAGTTTTCAAAGAAAAAGTCTTTCCCCTCCTTAGGTAGGTTTATTCCTAGGTATTTTATTCTTTTTGTTGCAATGGTAAATGGGAGTGTTTCCTTAATTTCTCTTTCTGATTTTTCAGTGTTAGGGTATAAGAATGCCAGAGATTGCTGTGCATTAATTTTGTACCCTTACCAAATTCATTGATTAGTTCTAGTAATTTTCTGGTGGCATCTTTAGGATTTTCTGTGTATGTATCATGTCATCTGCAAACAGTGACAGTTTTACTCCTTCTTTTCCAATTTGTATTCCTTTTATTTCTTCTTCTTCTCTGATTGCCATGGCCATGACTTCCAAAACTATGTTGAATAAGAGTGGTGAGAGTGGACATCCTTGTCTTGTTCCTGATCTTAGTGGAAATGCTTTCAGTTTTTCACATTGAGTATGATGTTTGCTGTGGGTTTGTCATATATGGCCCTTATTATGTTGAAGTAGGTTTGCTCTATGCCCATTTTCTGGAGAGTTTTTATTATAAATGGGTGTTGAATTTTGTGACAAGCTTTTTCTGCATCTATTGAGATGATCCTATGGTTTTTATTCCTTAATTTGTTAATATGGTGTATCATACTGATTGATTTCTGTATGTTGTAGAATCCTTGCATCCCTGAGATAAATCCCATTTGATCATGCTGTATGATCCTTTTAATATCTTGTTGGATTCTGTTTGCTAGTATTTTCTTCAGGATTTTTGCATCTATGTTCATCAGTAATATTACTCTATAATTTTCTTTTTTTTGTGATACCTTTTTCTGGTTTTGGTATCAGCGTAAAGGTGGCTTTGTAGAATGAATTTGGGAGTGTTCTTTCCTTGCAATTTTTTGGAAGAGTATGAGAAAGATTGGTGTTAGCTCTTCTCTAAATATTTGATAGAAATCGTCTGTGAAGCCATCTGTCCTGGACTTTTGTTTGTTGGAAGATTTTTAATTACAGTTTCAATTTCATGACTTGTGGTAGGTTTGTTTATATTTTCTAATTCTTCCTGGTTCAGTCTTGAAAAATTGTACCTTTACAAGAATTTGTCCATTTCTTCGTGGTTGCCCATTTTATTGGCATATAGCTGTTTGTAGTAGTCTCTTACAATCCTTTGTATTTCTGTGGTGTCAGTTGTGATTTCTCCTTTTTCATTTTTAATTTTATTGAATTGCATCCTCTCTCTTTTTTTCTTGATGGGTCTGGGTAAGGGTTTATCAATTTTGTTTATCTTCTCAAAGAACCAGCTTTTAGTTTTATTGATCTTTGCTATTGTTTTCTGTGTTTCTGTTTCATTAATTTCTGCTCTGATCTTTATGATTTTTTTCCTTCTACTGACTTGGGGTTTTCTTTGTTCTTCTTTCTCTAGTTGTTTTAAGTGTAGAGTCAGATTATTTATTTGAGATTTTTCTTGTTTGTTGAGGTGAGATTGAATTGCTATAAACTTCCTTCTAACAGCTGCTTTTGCTGCGTCCCATAGGTTTTTGGTCGTCGTGTTTTCATTGTTATTTGTTTCTGTGTATTTTTTAATTTTTTCTTTGAGTTCTTCAGTGATCTCTTGGTTATATAGTAGCACACTGTTTAGCCTCCATGTATTTGTGGCTTTTACAGTTTTTTTCTGGTAATTGATTTCCAGTCTCATAGCATTGTGGTCAGAAAAGATGCTTGATACAATTTCAATTTTCTTAAATTTTCCAAGGCTTGATTTGTGACCCAAGATGTGATCTATCCTGGAGAATGTTCCGTGTGCACTTGAGAAAAAGTGTATTCTGCCACTTTGGGGTGGAATGTTAAATCTTTCTCATCTATTGTGTCATTTAAAGCTTGTGTTTCCTTATTTATTTTCTGTTTGGATGATCTGTCTATTTTTATAAGGGGGGTGTTAAAATCCACTACTATTATTGTGTTACTGTTGATTTTCCCTTTCATGGTTGTTAACATTTGCCTTATGTATTGAGGTGCTCCTATGTTGGGTGCATAAATATTTATAATTGTTTTATCTTCTTCTTGGATTGATCCCTTGATCATTATGTAGTGTCCTTTGTCTCTTTTATCTGATATGACTATTGCTACTCCAGCTTTCTTTTGATTTCCATTTGCATGGGATATCTTTTTCCATCCCTTCACTTTCAGTCTGTATGTGTCCCTAGGTCGGAAGTGGGTCTCTTGTAGACAGCATATATATGGGTCTTGTTTTTATATGTATTCAGCCAGTGTGTGTCTTCTGGTTGGGGCATTTAGTCCATTTACATTTAAGGTTATTATCAATATGTATGTTCCTATTACCATTTTCTTAATTGTTTTGGGTTTGTTTTTGTGGGTCTTTTTCTTCTCGCGTGTTTCCCGCCTAGAGAAGTTTCTTTAGCATTTGCTGTAAAGCTGGTTTGGTGGTGCTGAATTCCTTTAACTTTTGCTTGTCTGAAAAGCTTTTGATCTCCATCTAATCTGATCTTGCTGTGTAGAGTAATCTTGGTTGTAGGTTTTTTCTTTCATCACTTTAAGTATATTCTACCACTTCCTTCTGGCCTGCAGAGTTTCTGCTGAAAAATCAGCTGATAACCTTATGGGGATTCCTTTGTATGTTACTTTTTGTTTTTCTCTTGCTGCTTTTAATATTTTTTTAAATTACATTTTGTTAGTTTGATTAATGTGTCTTGGTATCTTTCTCCTAGGGTTTATCCTATATGGGACTCTCTGTGCTTCCTGGACTTCGGTGACTATTTCCTTTCCCATATTAGGGAAGTTTTCCACTATAAATCTCTTCAGATATTTTCTCAGACCCTTTCTTTTTCTCTTCTTCTTCTGGGACCCCTGTAATTCGAATGTTGGTGCGTTTAGTGTTGTCCCTGAGATGTCTGAGATTGTCTTCAGTTATTTTCATTCTTTTTTCTTTATTCTGCTCCTTGGCAGTTATTCCCACCATTTTGTCTTCCAGCTCACTTACTTTTTCTTCTGCCTCTTTTATTCTGTTATTGATTCCTTTTTTTTTAACTGTGATTAGCATTTAATAATTCAGAGGAAGCCTGAGGCCTTCCTGAAGAATCACCTGGAGATTGAACTTCGAACAGCCATAATGAAGAGAGAGCTACATCACAATCAGTGGTGATAATTAAATATGTAAAGTTTTCATAGAATTGAGAATAAATGAGAAATACAAGGTAAACGAACAGTAGAGTGTATAATGACTGTGATCTTGTTATAGATTCCTTTTAGTGTAGTTTTCATTTCAGTTATTGTGTTGTTCATCTCTGTTTGTTCTTTAGTTCTTCTAGATCTTTGTTAAACATTTCCTGTATTTTCTCAGTCCGTGCCTCCATTTTATTTCTGAGATTTTAAATCATCTTTACTTTCATTACTCTGATTTCTTTTTCAGGTAGATTGCGTATTTCCTCTTCATTTATTTGATCTTGTAGGTTTTTACCTTGCTTCATCTGTGACATAATTTTTTGCTCTCTTTTTGTTTTTTTTTTTTTGATTGGTGGGATTGTGTTCCTGTCTTACAGCTTGTTTGGCCTGAAGCTTCCAACACTGTAGTTTGTAGGCTGTTGGGTGGAGCTGGGTCTTGGTGCTGATATGATGACCTCCGGGCGACTTCGATGAATATTCCTTGGGGTCTGACATTCTCTGTCAGTACAGTGATTCAGACTCAGAGCTCCCACCGCAGGAGCTTCGGCCCAGCCCCCAGCTAATGAACCAAGATCCCGCAAGCCGTGCATGGTGGAAAAAAAAGAAAAAACCAATAACAAAGAGTTTAAAAAATAAATTTAGACTAGGAAACTAATAGATATGTTAGAAAGAATATAAAAATAAAAATATAGATGAAACAACAACCGGAAGGTAAAACAGAACCACAATAGTAAAAAAGAGAAGGAAAAAAAAAGTGGAAAAGGCCTTGGCTGTAGAGGGTGGGGCCTAAGCAGGGGCGGGGTTTGTGTGGTAGGCAGGGCCTATGGTTAGGACCTACAGGGCTGGAAAAGGCCCTGGGCAGTGTAGGGGGGTGGAGCTGAAGCTCAGCGGAACAGAAGGGGCCAAGGCATGCCTCTCATCTCAGAGAGTGGGGGACCCCACCTGGGAGCCCAGCAGGCTTCCTGGGCCTGAGTGGGCGGGTCCACACTTTCCACTCTTCTCCTGCTCCTCTGGTCCTGGAGGGCCTCTCCCACCTGCATTCTCCCCCCGACCTCCTGTTCTCACCCAGCTTACTTTCTATGCCCCCAGGACCCACGTGGCCTGGAGGGGGCTTTGGAGGGTGGGGGACCCGGCATGGGAGCTCAGCAGGCTTCCCGGGCCAGAGCGGGTGGGGCCAATGCCTTCCGCTCCTCTCCCGCTCCTCTGGTCCTGGAGGGCCTCTCCTTCCTGCTTCTCCTGTTCTCCCCTGGCCTGCCTCCTTGCCCCTAGGACCAATGCGGCCCAGAGGGGGCCTCTGAGGGCATAGGACTTGGCCCGAGATCCAGGCAGACTTCCCCAGCCGATTGGGCAGGGGAAATGGTGGGCGCACTCCCCGCTGCTCTGAGCCCCCAAGGGTCCTTCCAGGCACGGGAACCCCTCTCCCACTCTCAGCCACCCCTCAGGGTGCTGGTCCTGTCTGGCCTCCACTTCTCCTCCCCCCTCAGTCCCCCCACGTCCTACCGGTTTGCTTGGGCGTTCCTCCTGTCTCCTTGGGCGTCAAGGTCCCCCACCAGTGTCTGACAGGTGCCCTAGTTGTGGGGAGATGTGAACTCTGCGTCTTCCCACACTGCCATCTTGACTCCGCCCCCCTGTTATAGAGTAGTGTGTATATGTTAATCCCAACCTCCTAATTTATCCCTCTCCCCACCTTTCCACTTTGGTAACCATAAATTTGTTTGCTAAGTCTGTGAGTCTTTCTGTTTTGTAAATAAGTTCATTTGTGTCATTTTTTTAGATTTTACATGTGTGATATCATATATTTTTCTTTCTCTGACTTACTTCACTTAGTATGATAATCTCTGGATCCATCTATGTTGCTTCAAATGGCATTATTTCATTATTTTTTATGGCTGAGTAATATTCCTGTGTGTGTGTGTGTGTGTGTGTGTGTGTGTGTACCACGTCTTCTTTATCAGTTCCTTTGTTGATGGATACTTAGGTTGCTTCCATGTCTTGGCTATTGTAAATAGTGCTGCAGTGAACATTGGGGTGCATGTATCTTTTTGAAGTATGCTTTTCTTTGGATATATGCCAAGGAGTGGGATTGCTGAGTCATGTAGTAGCTCTATTTTTAGTTTTTTAAGGAACCTCTGTGCTGTTCTCCATAGTGGCAGTACCAATTTAAAATTCCCACCAGCAGTGTAGGAGGGTTCTCTTTTCTCCACATACTCTCCAGCATTTGTTGTTTGTAGACTTTTTGATGATGGCCATTCTCACTGTTCTGAGGTGATACTTTGTTGTAGATTTGATTTGCATTTCTTTAATAATTAGCAATGTTGAGCATTTTTTCATGTGCTTTTTGGCATTTTATATGTCTTCTTTGGAAAAATCTCTGTTTAGCTCTTCTGCCCATTCTTTGATTGGGTTGTTGTTTTGCTGTTGAGCTGCATGAGCTGTTTGTATATTTTGGAGATTAATCCCTTGTTGGTTGCTTTGTTTGCAAATATGTTCTCCCATTCTGTGGGTTGCCTTTTTGTTTATGGTTTCCTTTGATGTGCAAAAGCTTTTAACTTTAATTAGGTCCCATTTGTTTATTGTTGTTTTATTTTCATTCCTGTAGGCGGTGGATCAAAAAAGATACTGCTGCCATTTATATCAGAGTGTTCTGCCTGTTTTCCTCCAAGAGTTTTATGGTATCTGACCTCACATTTAGCTCTTCAATCCGTTTTGAGTTTGTTTTTGTGTATGTTGTTAGAGAATGTTCTAATGTCATTCTTTTACGTGTAGCTGTCCAATTTTCCCAGCACCATTTGTTGAAGAGACTGTCTTTTCTCCTTTGTATGTTTTTGCCTCCTTTGTCATAGATTTAATTGACCATAGGTGCATGGGTTTATCTCTGGGTTTTGTATCCTGTTGCACTGATCTATATTTCTGTTTTTGTACCAGTACCATACTGGTTTGATTACTGTAGCTTTGTAGTATAGTCTGAAGTCAGGCAGCCTGATTCCTCCAGCTCTGTTTTCCTTTCTCCGGATTGTTTTGGCTATTCTGGGTCTTTTTTTGTGTGTGTGGTACACAGGCCTCTCACTGTTGTGGCCTCTCCCATTGTGGAGCACAGGCTCCGGAGGCGCAGGCTTAGTGGCCATGGCTCACGGGCCCAGCCGCTCCACGGCATGTGGGATCTTCCCAGACCGGGGCACAAACCTGTGTCCCCTGCATCGGCAGGCGGACGCTCAACCACTGCGCCACCAGGGAAGCCCTATTCTGGGTCTTTTTGTGTTTCCGTACAAATTTAAAAAAATTTTTTCCTACTTCTGTGAAAAAATGCCATTGGTCTTTTGATAAGGATTGTGTTGAATCTGTAGATTGCTTTAGGTAGTATGGTCATTTTGACAGTATTGATTCTTCCACTCCAAGACCATGGTATATCTCTCCATATGTGTCATCTTTGATTCCTTTCATCAGTATCTTACAGTTTTCTCAATACAGGTCTTTTGCCTCCTTAGGTAGGTTTATTCCTAGGTATTTTATTCTTTTTGATGAGATGGTAAATGGAATTGTTTCCTTAATTTCTCTTTGTGATCTTTCGTTTTTAGTGTATAGGAATGCAATAGATTTCTGTGTATCAATTTTGTATCCTGCAACTTTACCAGATTCATTGATGAGCTCTGGTAGTTTTCCAGTAGCATTTTTAGGATTTTCTAAGTATAGTATAATGTCATCTGCAAACAGTGACAGTTTTACTTCTTGTTTTCCAATGTGGATTCCTTTTATTTATTTTTATTCTCCTATTTCTGGGACTAGGACTTCCAAAACTATGTTGAATAATAGTGGCGAGAGTGGACATCCTTGTCTTGTTCCTGATCTTAGAAGAAATGCTTTCAGTTTTTCACCATTGAGAATGATGTTAGCTGTGGGTGTGTCGTATATGGCCTTTATTATGTTGAGGTAGGTTCCCTCTATGCCCATTTTCTGGAGAGATTTTTATCATAAATGGGTGTTGAATTTTGTCAAAAGCTTTTTCTGCATCTATTTTTTTTTCAGCTTGTTTTTTGTTTGGTTTTTTTTTAATGTGGACCATTTTTAAAGTCTTCATTGAATTTGTTACAATATTGCTTCTGTATTTTATGTTTTTTGTTTGTTTTGTGGCCACAAAGCATGTAGGATCTTAGCTCCCCAACCAGGGATTGAACCTGCACCCCCTGCATTGGAAGGCAAAGTCTTAACATCTAGACCACCAGGGAAGTCCCTTTTTCTGCATCTATTGAGATAATGTGGTTTTTATTCTTCAAGTTGTTAATGTGGCATATTCTTCAGGTTGTTAATTCAGTGGTTTGCAGATATTGAAAAATCCTTGCATCCCTGGGATAAATCCCACTTGATCATGATCCTTTTAATGTATTGTTGGATTTGGTTTGCTACTGTTTTGTTGAATTTTTGCATCTATGTTCATGAGTGATACTGGCCTGTAGTTTTCTTTTTTTTGTGGTATCTTTGTCTGGTTTTGGTATCAGGGTGATGGTGGCCTTGTAGAATGAGCTTGGGAGTGTTCCTTCCTCTGCAATTTTTTGGAAGAGTTTCAGAAGGATAGATGTTAACTCTTAATGTTTGATAGAATTTGCCTGTGCAACCATCTGGTTCTGAACTTTTGTTTATTGGAATTTTTTAAATCACAGTTTCAATTTCAGTACTTGTGATTGGTCTATTCATGTTTTGTATTTCTTCCTGGTTCAGTCTTGAAAGTTGTACCTTTCTAAGAGTTTGTCCATTTCTTCTAGGTTGTCCATTTTATTGGCATATAGTTGCTTGCAATAGTCTCTTATGAGCCTTTGTATTTTTGTGGTGTCTGTTGTAACTTTTTCATTTCTAATTTTATTGATTTGAGCACTCTCCCTTTTTTTTCTTGATGAATCTGGCTAAAGGTTTATCAATTTTGTTTACCTTTTCAGAGAAACAGCTTTTAGTTTCATTGATCTTTTCTTTAATTTTCTTTGTCTCTATTGCATTTATTTTGCTCTGATCTTTATGATTTCTTTCCTTCTGCTAATTCTGTGTTTTGTTTGTTGTTTTTTCTCTAGTTTCTTTAGGTGTAAGGTTAGGTTGTTTTTGTGAGATTTCTCTTGTTTCTTGAGGTGAGAATGCTTTGCTATAAACTTCCTTCTTAGAACTGCTTTTGTTTTGTCCCATAGGTTTTGGATTGTCATGCTTTTGTCTTAATTTGTCTCTGGGTTTTTCTTGATTTCCTCTTTGATTTCTTCAGTGATCCATTTGTTGTTCAGTAGCATATTGTTTAGCCTCCACGTGTTTGTGTTTTTTACAGTTTTTTTCTTGTAGTTGATTTCTAATCTTATAGTGTTGTGTTCAGAAAAGATGTTTGATATGATTTCAATTTTCTTAAATTTACTGAGGCTCGCTTTGCCTCCAGCATGTGATCTATCCTGGAGAATGTTCAACATGCACTTAAGAAGAAAGTGTATTCTGCTACTTTTGGATGGAATGCTCTATAAATATCAATAAGTCCATGTGGTCTAATGTGTCATTTAAGGTCTGTGTTTCCTTATGGATTTTGTCTGGATGATCTGTCCATTGATGTAAGTGGGGTGTTCAAGTCCTTCACTATTACTGTGTTACTGTTGATTTCTCCTTTTATGGCTGTTAGTAATTTGCTGTATATATTGAGGTGCTTCTAGGTTGGATGCATATGTGTTTGCAATTGTTATATCTTCTTTTTGGATTGATCTCTTGATCATTATGTACGTCCTTCTTTGTCTCTTGTAACATTCTTTATTTTAAAGTCTAGTTTGTCTGATATAAGTATTGCTACTCCAGCTTTCTTTTGATTTTCATTTGCATGGAATACTTTTTTGCATCCCCTCACTTATAGTCTGTATGTGTCCCTACATCTGAAGTGGGTCTCTTGTAGACAGCATATATACATGTCTTGTTTTTGTAGCTATTCAGCCAGTCTGTGTCTTTTGGTTGGAGCGTTTAATTCATTTAAATTTAAGATAATTACTGATATGTATGTCCTTATTGCCTTTTTGTTGTTTTGGGGTTGTTTTCTTAGGTCTTTTTTCTTCTCTTCCTCTTTTGTGCTCTTCTCTTGTGATTTGGTGACTATTTTTAGTGTTGTGTTTGGATTCTTTTTTGTGTGTATATCTATTGTAGATTTTTGGTTTGTGGGTACAAAAGATTTTGATGTATCAGTCTATATGTATACAAAATTGTTTTTAAGTTGCTGGTCTTTTAATTTCAAGTATATTCCCAATACGCTACATTTGTGCTTCTCTTCTAACTGTTGCTGGTTTTGATAGCATATTTTTGTGTGGATGATTTCCTACCTTTATGTTTGCCTTTACTGGTGAGCTTTGCCATTTGTAATTTTCTGGTTTCTAGGTGTGGGTTTTTCTTTCCCGCCTAGAGAAGTTCCTTTAGCATTTGTTGTGAAGACCTTTTGGTGGTGCTGAATTCTCTTAGCTTTTGCCTGCTGTAAAGCTTTCAATTTCTCCATTGAATCTGAATGAGATCCTTACTGGGTATAGTATTTCTGGTTCTAGGTTTTTCCCTTTCATCACTTTAAATGTATCATGCCACTCCCTTCTGGGCTGCAGAGTTTCAGCTGGAAAATCAGCTGATAACTTTATGGGGATTCCCTTGTATGTAATTTGTTACTTTTCCCTTGTTGCTTTTAATATTTTCTCTTTGCCTTCAATTTTTGCCAGTTCGATTAGTATGTGTCTTGGCATGTTCCTCCTTGGGTTTATCCTGCCTGGGACTCTCTGTGCTTCCTAGACTTGGGTGAATGCTTCCTCTCCCATGTAAGGGAAGTTTTCAGCTATTATTTCAAATACTTTCTAGGCCCTTTCTCTCCTCTCCTTCTGGAACCCCTATAATGTGAATGTTGGTGCATTTAATGTTGTCCCTAGATGTGTCTTAAACTGTTGTCAGTTTTTTTTCATTTTTTTCTTTATTGTGTTCCATGACAGTGATTTCCACCATTCTGTCTTCCAGGTTACTTATCTGTTCTTCTGCCTCATTTATTCTGCTATTGATTCCTTCTAGTGTGTTTTTCATTTCTCTTATTGTATTGTTCATCTCTGTTTTTTAAATTTTCTAGCTTTTTGTTAAGCACTTCTTGTATCTTTTCAGTCTATGTCTCAATTCTCTTTCCCATATCTTGGATCATCTTTACTGTCATTACCCTGAATTCTTTTTCAGGTAGATTGCCTGTCTCCACTTCACTTAGTTGTTCTTTTTTATCTTGTTCCTTCTTCTGGAACATATTTCTCTGCCATCTTGTTTTCTTTAACTTTCTATTTTTGCATTGCACAGCCTGCAGGATTGTAGCTCCTCTTGTTTCTGATGTCTGCCCCCTGGTGGATGAGGCTGGTCTAAGAGGCTTGTGCAGGCTTCCTGTTGGGAGGGTCTGGTGCCTTCCCACTGGTGGGTGGGGCTGGGTCTTATCTATCTGGTGGGCAGGGCCATGTCAAGGGGCATGCCTATAGGCGGCTGTGGGTTTAGAAGACTTTAAGTAGCCTGACTGCTGATGGATGGGGCTGTGTTCCCACCCTGTTGGTTGGTTGTCCTGTGGTGTCCCAGCACTGGAGCCTTTGGGCTATCTGGTGGGGCCAGGTCTTGGTGTCAAAATGTTGGCCTCCAAGACAGCTCACGCCAATGAATACTCCTCAGTTTCTTCACCACCAGTGTCCTTGTCCTTGCAGTGAGCCACAGCTGCCCCCCACCTCCCCAGGAGACTCTCCAAGACCAGCAAGTAGGTCTCTGAGGCTCTTATGAAGTCACTGCTTTTTCCCCAGGTCCTGGTGTGCACACGAAACCTTGTGTGAGCCATCCAAGAGTGATATTTCTGTTTCCCCCAGTCCTGTGGATTTCCAGCAATCAAGCCCCACTGGCCTTCAAAGCCAGATGCTCTCAGGGCTCCTCCTCCCAATCCAGACCCCCAGACCGGGGACCCTGTCATGGGACTCAGAACTCTCACTCCTGTGGGAGAATCTTTGTGAATATATTTTCCAATTTGTGGGTTGCCCACCTGGCAGCTATGGGATTTGATTGTATCAGGAATGCACCCCCCCTACTGTCTCGTTGCAGCTTCTTCTTTGTCTTTGGAAGTAGAATATCTTTTTTGGTAGGTTCCAGTCCTTTTTTGTCAGTGGTTGTTCAGCAGTTAGTTGTGATTTTGGTGTTTCCGTGAAAGGAGGTGAGGTCAGGTCCTTCTACTCCACCATCTTGTCCAGGCATCCCTGCCTCTAGAGTCACAGGCTGTATATCTACCTTTTTATGATTAGCATTTTCATGGTATATCTTTTCCATTTTTTTTTGCTTCAACCTATTTGTGTTCTTATATTTATAGTGTGTTTCTTACCTCTAAGTAACATATAGTTGGGTCATAGTTTTTATCCAGCCTGACCGTCTTTTAATTGACTTATTATTCTGTCTGTAATTAAGTTCATTATACAGTTGGATTTAAGTCGGTCATCTTGCTGTTTGTTTTTCATCTGTCCTATATGTGTCTTTTTTCCTTTGTGTGTTTCTTTTTTTAAGAAAATGGTTTCTCTAGGGATTACAGTTTCTATACTGTAGTAATCGCCTCAAATTAGGATTATACCACCTCACTACAATCCAAGAGCAGAAATCAGTATACTGCAGTGAATTCTTAAAGCTTTTGTTTATCTGTGTATGCCTTTATTTTGAAAAGTATTTTCCCTGGGCATAGAATTCTAGGGTTAATTTTTGTTTCAGTACTTTAAACATGAATTCCATTTCTGTCTCACATGTGTGGTTTCCATTAAGAAATAATTCTTCATTTTTATTGCTCTTCCCTAAAGGAGGTGCGTCTTTTTTTTCTTCTTTCTTTTGGCCACACTGTGCAGCATGCAGGATGTTAGTTCCCTGGCCAGAGATCGAACCTGCACCCCCCTGCAGTGGAAGCACAGAGTCTTAACCACTGGACTGCCAGGGAAGTCCCCCTCTGGCTTCTTTTAAGATATTCTTTCTCTGACACTCAGCAGTTTGAATGTGATGTATTTAGGTATAATTTTCTTTGTATTTATTCTGCTTGGGCTTTACTGAGTTTCTTAGATTTGTGGTCATTGCCTTTTATCAAATTTGGAATATTCTCAGCTATTATTTCTTCAAATATTGTTTCTGTCCCATTCTTTTTTCCTCTTCTTCTGGGACTACACATTATCCTTTTTTGTTTTTCCTTTTAGCATTTTAAGGAATGGTGCATTAGACTTTTATGGCCATGCTTCACATCTTGTTAATGCTTTGTCTTTCCCCCCATTTTTTTCTCTTCTGCTTCAGTTTGAATATCTTCTATTTACCTGTCTTCAAATTCACAATTCTTATCTTCTGCTGGGTCTAGTCTACTCTTAAGACTATACAATGAGTTTTTAATTTCAGTTAAAAACTACATTTTGCAGTTCTACAATGTCCATTTGCTTTCTTTTTGTAGATTCCAGTTTTTTGTTGAAATATTTCCATATTTTCACTGCATTGTTTATCTTTTTTCTATATTTTTAACATATTACTGTACAGTTAATCTGAACTCTTTGTATGCTAACTCTAATACATGAATTATCGCTATGTCTGTTCTTGACTATTTCTTGGTTTTTTGTCTTTTAATTGCTTTTTGATTTTTTTGCATGTCTAGTAATTTTTGTGTGTTGGACATGTTGTATGGTGCATAATTCCCTCTAAAGAATGTAAAGTTTTATTCTGCCAATAACTTAATTATCTGGTGGAACAAAACTGCTATACTCTGCTAGTTCTCCTGGAGGCTTGCCTTCCACCTGCACACGTTAGGAGCCAGCCAAAGATCTGAGGTGAATTTTTTTTTTTTCTTTTGCGGTACGCGGGCCTCTCATTGTTGTGGCCTCTTCCGTTGCAGAGCACAGGCTCCGGATGCGCAGGCTCTGTGGCCATGGCTCACGGGCCCAGCCGCTCTGCGGCATGTGGGATCTTCCCGGACCGGGGCTCGAACCCGTGTCCCCTGCATCAGCAGGCGGACTCTCAACCACTGCACCACCAGGGAAGCCCTGAGGTGAATTTTTATGCAGAATTTTAGAGCCCCTTCTCTATGGCTTCCTATCTCCATTACTCTGCCCCCAAATCCCAGTTGTTTTGCAGACCCAAATCCAATTTTTATTTATTCCATGTAGCAATACTGTCACTTTCTGTTTGATTTCTATTTCTCTGTGCCATAGTCTAGAAAATATCTTTAGGGACATTTTGCTGGATATAAAACTCAAGATTGATCATTTTTGCCTTTCAGCACTTTTATCATTGGTGTGAATGTTTAGTTCCCTTCATGCTCACCCATCTTTTCAATAATTGTAGCCCTGCAATGGTTGCTTTCCAGTACCTGCAAACTGTTTTATTTATTTGCCCAGCTTTTGTTGTTTTCTTCTTTCAGAATTTTGAAGTCATTGCTTTTTGGTGTTGTATTTCAACAAGTACAAAGTCCTGTCTATTTATCAGAATGTGACCTGTTCAGTTCTCTCCTGAAACTTATAGGCTTTTCTCCTTTTTCCCAGGGTTCTAAATTTTTCTGATTTCTCTTCCTGTTTGCCTAGTAATTCATAAAATATTTTTATTTTTCTTTCTTTTTACTGTTTTTTATTTTTTCTTACCATTTTCTTTGGGTTGAGCTCCAAGGAAGTTTGTCACTTACCTGTGTTTGGTTTGATTCTGTTAAGTATGAAAATGCACAGAAATACAGATAAAAGCATATTAGGTTGAGCTATATGAAATTACCATTTTTGTATGTCCAAATAGTTGAATGTCATCACTTGCAAAACAGTTCATTCTAATAACTATCAACCAGTTACACCATCCAGTAGTCAGTATTTATCATCTTGGCTTATTTGCCTCCACACATAATATGTTTTTTCCTGTTTGTTACACGATTCATACATGAATTCTGTCTCTTACTCTCTCTCACTATATCATTGTTCTGCCCTCCCAGCGTGCTGTCACTGCTGGTATTAGGTCACCTCACTCAATGCTAAAATCTTTTTGACTATTAAATCCAGTCTCCTCACTTTAGAGGTAGCCAGTTCTCTTTTCTGATATTTTTATATTCATTAAGTAGAATTTGAGGATCATGGTATATACATATTTTTAGAATTTTGTTTTAACTAATTAGTGATGTTCCTGGGCTAGCCGTTACAATGCCTTTTATTTTCAAGCTTTGTGTTATTTAAGTTTGTCTCTTGTAAAAAGTATGTTGTGGTTTTTGTTGTTGTTTTTAAACTTCTCTGAAGGTCTTAATCTTTTATGAAATGTTTTCAAATCTCAGTGTCCCTAGATCAAGTTTTATTGGAACACAGCCATGTCCATTTGTTTACATATTGTCTGTGCCTACTTTCGTGGTAAAACAGCCAACTTGATTAGTTGTAGTTGAGGCTACATACTGTCTACAAAACCTAAAATATTTACTAATTGGCCCTGTATAGAAAATATTTGCCAACTCACATTCTAGTATTATGAGCGCTTTGAGGGTATTCTGTTACTTTCTGGCTTCCAGTGTTTGTATTGAAACAACAGAAAACAATGTATTTTTTTTCTCCTGAGATTGTTAGTTTTTTTATGATGTGCCTAAATGTGGTTTTCTTTATATTTATTCCTGGGGTTAGAGGTATTCTATAGTCTGATGTGAGCCCTTACAGAAAATTCTCAGCCATTATCTCTTCAAATATGTTTCTGTTGCATCTTGCTTCTCTTACTGGGGCTCCAGTTGCAAGTATATTAGACCTTTACTTTGTGCCACGTATCTCTTAGGCATTTTGATGTGTTTTCCATCCTTTGTTCTTTTTCTATTTCAGTCTGGATATTTCTCACTGATCTATCATCAGGTTTACTAATCATCTCTTCAGTTGAATCTAACCTGCTGTTAAATCCAATTATATATATTTTCTAAGATTTTTTTTTTCTACTCAGTTTTACGGCTGTGCTGTTCCTTTCTTTTGTGAAAGGTTATTTAGCCCATGACTTATGCCTCTGTGATGATGAGTCACATTGTGTCTCTACTTACATTGTACTGACAATGTAGTGATGATTTTACTTATACTTACTCCATGAATAGAGTGACCATATCCTGGATGCTGAAGAGCTAAATTACCACTAATAAGACCAATACCAAAAGGCAAATAAATTGTCAAGAACAAGTTCAGCCAGAATTGATCTGGGAATCAATTGTATTCCCAATTGTTATTATTGTTTGTAATGTAGATTACAAACAATAAAAAGCATTTTTAATGAAGAGACAAGCATACTAGGGCATGCATGACATCTCAGGAAAATAAGCCACATTTTAGGATTTACCAGATAGTACCAAATTTTTTTGTATAATCTGAGTACAGTTCAGATGCTATATTATTTTAGCTAGCTAGTTAGGATATTGCTATAGGAATTGTGTGGCATGGCTCTTCAGGAAGCAAGAAAATAGTGGGAGAAAAATTTGAATACTGAGCACCATTCAGTTAGCATTGTTTTTTGTTTTTTATAAGTTTATTTGTTTATTTTTGGCTGTGTTGGGTCTTTGTTGCTACACGCAGGCTTTCTCTAGTTGCAGTGAGCGGGGGCTGTTCTTTGTTGTGGTATGCAGGCTTCTCGTTGCGGTGGCTTCTCTTGTTGCAGAGCACAGGCTCTAGGCACGCGGGCTTCAGTAGTTGTGACACGCGGGCTCAGTATTTGTGGCTCACAGGCTCTAGAGCGCAGGCTTAGTAGTTATGGTACTCAGGCTTAGTTGCTCCACAGCATGTGGGATCTTCCCGGACCAGGGCTCGAACCCGTGTCCCCTGCACTGGCAGGCGGATTCTTAACCACTGCGCCAGCAGGGAAGTCCCCAATTAGAATTCTTTTTGTTTTATTTTATTTTATTTGAGTCCCTAACTTGTACTCATGTATTTTGTGCTAACAGAAATACAGAGATACAATTTCTGGTCTAAAAAATCATAACATCTAATGGGGAGAGTAAAAGAAATAGGGCACATTTTTTAAAAAAGGAAAGAAAAAAGAAAGCAGAGTGAAATATATGCCACAAGAGACATACAAATAAAGTACTCCAGGTTTAAAAGAGAGTAGGGACTCAAATTATGGAAGATCACATCTAAGTGATCTGTGATGTGTCCTAAGTGGGAGGATCTGTGCATAGAGGGGGAGTCAGGGGAGAGAGGGATGGAAGAGGAATTTGAATGGTGTTGAATGCTAGGCAGTCATAGTTTATTTCAAGACATAATGGATGATGTTTCTAATAAGGTAATTGTATGAGTAGAGCTATACTTTAGAAAAATCACGTTAGCTTTATAATGTGGAGTAGATGAGAATGAGAGGAGACAGGAAATAAGAGTTAGGAAGCTTTTGTAATAGCTGGGGTGGCAGTGGAAAGAGGAAGCAAAGATAAGACTTGAGGGGTTCTATAGCTTGCCTATAAGGGTGAAGAGTGGTCTTGGGTCTTGTGTCCTTAGTACTTAATTTAGTCCCTGGGAAATTTCCTAGTGTTCCTATTTTTAAAGCTATAATTTCAGAAGTGATCTGAAAGTGGGAATAAATATTTACTACTGGGAAAATCTTGACTCCATGATTGTTGACCTCAATATCATTGATCTCAGGCATAGATGAGCCACCACTGGCATTCTCTGCTCCCATGCCATGTGGCTAAAGATTCCTATAAGATGTCATAAAATAATACTATTGGGTTACCTGAAAATTTGTGCAATATAACTAGGTCATTTGTAGTGCTCAGACCTTTATCTCATTTTTTTCTTACTTTCTGTGACTTTTCCTGAGGCTACGAGTTATGAGTGGGAGATGGTGGAAAGTCACTGGGGCATGTATTTTAAAGATGGTGACAAGCGTAATGTAGATTTTGAAGGTATTTGGAAAAAGGAGCGGTTAAGGAACTGGAGGTCATAACTGAAGAGGACAGTTACATGGATTCAGTAGACAGGGAGTGTGAATAGGTTAAAGAGGATTCTTGTACTCAGAAGTAAATTCGTAGGTGAAGATTTTAGACGTTTAACAGTTTGAAGTGTTGAGGTCTGCTCTGGGTGTCAAATACACTAAATACACCTCTACTCGTGGCCATAGGATTTGTGCTCCAAACACCAAATTGATTCCACATCAAAACTGCATCTGGGGCTTCCCTGGTGGCGCAGTGGTTGAGAGTCTGCCTGCCGATGCAGGGGACACAGGTTCGTGCCCCGGTCCGGGAGGATCCCACATGCCGCGGAGCGGCTGGGCCCGTGAGCCATGGCCGCTGAGCCTGTGCGTCCGGAGCCTGTGCTCCGCAATGGGAGAGGCCACAACAGTGAGAGGTCCGCATACCGCAAAAAAAAAAAAAAAAACAAAACTGCATCTGTCATTGACAAAAGTAATTCTTTGAGGACAGTCATGTTTGACATCCCTTTTAGTCCTATACTATCAGAATTGTGTTTTATCTCTAATTTTTGGAAGTTTTTTGTTTGTATAGAGTATGGAAAACAGCATTGTGAGAAAAAATACAAAACATTTTTATATTTGATGGTAGAGTCATTTCTAAATCATTGTAACTTGAGCCAGAATGGTGTGCCACAGGTTTATTAACCCTTGTTGGTCTGACAGCGATGCAAAAGTTCTTATTATACTTATCCTGTGGCCAAGTGGATGTAGATGATTTTTGAAAGTTATCAAATGGTCTTCAGGTTTTCTCCTTATAACTCTTCTTGGTTTTCATTACAGTCTTGGTTTTCTAGCTCATGACTCTTCATGTTTATATGCTTCAGCATGTCTTTTGTTCCATGCGGATTGTTTACTGTAGTGAAAAGTGTCATATATACATTCAGACCAAGAAATAAAAATTAGCCAGCATTCTTGAAACCCTTGTGAAATCTTCCCTCTGTAGCTGGAATTCGTTCCTTTTCATTGCTTTATAGTACTGATTGTTTTAATGTACCACGACAGATTAATCTATTGATGAATGTTTGTTTTTCCAGTTTAGGGCTCTTATGTAAACTGCTGCTGTGGATATTTTTTTATTAAAAGTAATAGACTTAACTTTTAATTATTTTTTATTGAGGTATAATTGACATAACATTTTTAGTTTCAGTTGTACATTATTTGATATTTGTGTGTACTGTGAAGTGATCACCACAGTAAGTCTAGTTAACATCCATCATCACCAGTTATAATTTTTTTTATGATAAGAACTTTCAAGATCTGTTAGCAACTTTCAAATCTGCAATACAGTATTATTAACTACAGTCCTCATACTGTACATTACATGACTTACTTTGTAACTATAAGTTTGTACCTTATGACCCCTTTCATGCATTTCTCCTACCTCCACTCTCCAGCCTCTGGCAACCACCAATCTGTTCTCTGTATCTATGTGCTTGTTTTTCTTTTTTTAGATTCTACATAGAATTGAGATCATACGGTTTTTGTCTTTCTCCGTCTGACTTATTTCATATAGCATAATTCCCTCAAGGTCCATCCATGTTGTTGCAAATAGCAAGACTCCCTTCTTTTTTATGGCTGAATATTCCATCCGTGGATACTTAGGTTGTTTCCGTATGTGACTTTTGTAAATAATGCTGAAATGAACATGGGGATAGTCATCCTTCAGTATCCTAGGGGCGTTGGTTCCAGGGCCCCCCATGGATACCAAAATATGCAGATACTCAAGTCCCTTACATAAAAGGCATAGTATTTGCATATAACCCATATACATCCTCCCTTATACTTTAAATTATCTCTAGATTACTTAAAGTACCTAGTACAATATAAGTGATGTGTAAATAGTTGTAAATGTCTTTTTTTTATAATAGCCTTTCTTACAGGTGTGGTGATATTATTTCACTGTGGTTTTGATTTGTATTTCCCTGGTAATTAGTGATTTTGAACACCTCCTGTACCTGTTGGCCATTTGTATGTCTTCTTGGGAAAAAATGTCTATTTATCTCCTCTGCCTTTTTTTTTTTTTTTTTTTTTTTGCAGTACGCGGGCCTCTCACTGCTGTGGCCTCTCCTGATATGGAGCACAGGCTCCGGACACACAGGCTCGGCCATGGCTCACGGGCCCAGCCGCTCCGTGGCATGTGGGGTCTTCCCGGCCCGGGGCACGAACCCCTGTCCCCTGCATCGGCAGGCGGACTCTCAACCACTGCACCACCAGGGAAGCCCTCCTCTGCCCATTTTTTAATTGGATTGGGTTTTATTTTTTTCTTTGCTATATATTAACCCCTTAGCAGATACATGATTTGCAAATATTTTCTCCCATTTGGTGGGTTTTGCCTTTTCACTGTGTTGATTGTTTCCTTTGCTGTGCAAAAGCTTTTTAGTTTGATGTAGTCTCACTTGTTTGTTTTTGCTTTTCTACCCTTTTTGTGGCTTGGATATGGTAGAGCGATCTTTATTTATGCCTGATATTTTATCTTATAATTGGGATTTCATCTTCTGCCTTTAAATATTCAAAGCTTTAATTAACTCTTTAATATTGTCTAGTTTGAGACCACAAAAATAATACCTATATGAGCATCATCACTAACTGGTAACATTAAATACTGCAATAATAATGTTTATGTAACTGTCTTCATATGTACATCTTCAGAGGAGAAACAGTGTTTTAGTAATCTTAAATACCTGCTTAATATGACAGCACCAGAGATTCAGAGGAATCTGAATAAATGCTTTAACTATTTATAAAAATATTTTTTGGAGACATGACAAAACAGTTGGTATCACATGTAAGTTTTTTTAAATGAATGATTCTTTTACAACATGGTAAGAGTAAGTTTTCTTATGTCCTTTCTGCATCACCAAATGCTGATCATTTCAGAATGAATAGCAATATGCCATTTCAGGGATCAGTGTCATTTACGGATGTGACTGTGGACTTCACCCAGGAGGAATGGGAGCAACTGGACCCCTCCCAGAGGATCCTCTACATGGACGTGATGCTGGAGAATTACAGCAACTTACTATCAGTGGGTAAGGACAGCTTTCAGGTGTAGTTCGTAGTTCAGTGTTGCCTAGTAGTGTTTAGGTCCTTTCTCAGTTACCAAAAATTATAAGATTCTGAATTGCTAAATGGTTTTGGTGTCAAGCTTCATGTATTTAAGCTGAGAGAGAGTGCAGACTCTGAAGTTCTACCTTCTTTATTTTCAGGCTTTCTGAAGTCCAAGCAGTTAGGAGCTGTGTTCCATTATCAAGTTCTCTGATATTATCAAACCAGATTTTCATGTTGGATCAGTGAGAAGAGTTATGGATACCAGAGTTAGAATTTCCAGTTCACAACTTTCTAGGGAAGATGTGGAAGGTCGGAAGGAGAATCAGATAGAAGCCAGTGGAAGTAATATCCTAGAGATTATGAATGGGTTGGTATCTTTGAAATATTTTTTAGGAATCTATTTTTCAAATCCCTAAACCTTTAGAGGTAGCTGAGAACAGATGACTTGTGCACCTCATATCCTGAGTCATACCTCCAGATACCAGTCTCTTGCTGCTTAACGTTTTTCCTGTTTAATTTCTATAGCTTTTCACCTCTCACACTCAAGCCTTGATTCTTGCCTAACATGTTTTAAACCTTTGTTCTGTGATTAGTTCCTCTTTCATTAGTATTCTCATTTAGCCAGAATGGTGACTTCTATATTTTAGGTCATGGGAATTGGTTTAGTAGCCTCAAGGAAAATACAAACTTTTCAGTACAAGAGTGATGCAAATGGCAGCAGGATCACAAGAGTCAGGAATAACCAGTAATACAGAGATCAGAGTAAAGGTTCTTAAAGCATAGCTTGAGGCCAGGTAAATTTGATCCTTAAGATTCCTTCAAATAAAAGCAGGGACGAGATTGGTTTGAGGAAGAAATTAAACACATGAAAAGGAGAAATACAGGATACAGTGATGGAAACACTTTCCAACAACTTCGATAGAAAAAGTAGTGCAACCCGCAGTAGCAGTGAGCAATTCTGTCAAAAATATCTTAGATCCATTTTGTATTTCCTACAGAATCTATGAATTTCTGGATTTTGCCTTCCACTTGGAAAAGTCCTACTTGGGAGATTTGGAGCTCTGCATAGGGTTCTCTCTGCAAACCTGTGAGAAAGGTTGCCTTTAGGATGTTATTGGTGCAGATGAAAGAAGGAGAGAAAAGGGGAAGGAGCCTCGAGCATGTAGGTGAGGTGGCCATCCGACCACAGTAATTCAGAGTCTCAGTGTTGGCTGCTCAACTTAGACCTGCCTGGGTTTTTTCCCTTAACATCTCCTTATTTTCTTGGTCTGTACCAACTGGTGTCCTTGAGGACACCAAATAGACTTTGTCTCTGGAATTGCCAGCCTTCTTACATCATTTGTTTTTATTTATTTCCCTTCACCCACTTTTAAGGCCGTTTTGTAATCTGGCAGTGCTATTTGTGCCCATTTTGCCACAGGCTTTGTCTTTTTCTTTCAGAGTTTAAGAGCTAGGAGCACTTGGAACTGGGGACTTTTTTATACTGGAAGACTGGGTCCCAAACTAAAGAGGTAGCCCTACAATGGAACATTTGTGGAGTCTTCACATTCCGTAACATTGTGGTGAAAGGGTTGACAGATATTTCATGTGCTCTTTCCTAGAGGTATGGAAGGCTGATGACCAGATGGAGAGGGACCACAGAAACCCAGACGAGCAGGCAAGGCCATTTATAATCTTTAAGAACCAAACCCCAATTGAAGAAAGAGATAATCTCTTTGGAAAAACATTTAATCTTAGCACAGACTTTGTTTCTTTAAGACAAGTACCCTATAAATATGACTTATATGAAAAAACTTTGAGATATAATTCAGACTTACTTACTAGCGATAGAAGCTATATAAGAAAGAAAGACGACGACTGTAATGGATTTGGAAAAGCACTCCTCTATCTGAAGCAAGAGAAAACCCATACTGGAGTGGAATACTCTGACTATAATAGAAGTGGAGAAGCCTTCAGCCATAAAGAAGGCATTTTTAAACACCAGAAAATCAGAAATTTGGTGCAACCTTTTATCTGTAATTATTGTGACAAGGCGTTCTCATTTAAATCACTCCTTATTAGTCATAAGAGAATACATACTGGAGAAAAACCTTATGAATGTAACGTGTGTAAGAAAACCTTCTCCCATAAGGCAAACCTCATTAAACATCAGAGAATCCATACTGGGGAGAAACCCTTTGAATGTCTTGAATGTGGAAAAGCTTTCACCCACCAGTCAAACCTCATTGTACACCAGCGAGCACATATGGAGAAGAAGCCCTACGAATGCAGTGAATGTGGCAAGACCTTTGCCCAGAAATTTGAACTTACTACACACCAGAGAATTCATACTGGAGAACGACCCTATGAGTGTAATGAATGCGCCAAAACCTTCTTCAAGAAATCAAACCTCATTATACACCAGAAAATTCACACAGGGGAGAAACGCTATGAGTGCAGTGAATGTGGAAAATCCTTTATCCAGAACTCACAACTCATTATACATATGAGAACTCATACCGGAGAAAAACCCTATGAATGTACTGAATGCGGCAAAACATTCAGCCAGAGGTCAACTCTTAGATTACATTTGCGAATCCACACAGGAGAGAAACCATATGAGTGTTCTGAATGTGGGAAGGCCTTCAGCAGGAAGTCCCGACTCAGTGTCCATCAGAGGGTTCATACTGGGGATAAACCCTGAGACTGCAGCCAGGTTGTACTGTGAGAACCCTTCCAATAGGGAGAAACCTTGCAAAGGTGCTGAAGGAACATGGGAACTCATACTGAGATACAATCTGTCAACTCAAAGTGTGTAAAAATGAGGTCCCCTAAGAACAATATTGTACTGATAGTTAGGTATATGATACCCAACTAAAGAATACATATCAGAATGTATCCAATTGTAAATAGACGTACTTGGCTGTATTACAGTGAGTTTTTTAAAATCTTGAATAATTCATTCAATAATGAAATATTCTGGGCAGCAAGCAGCATAAAGGAGCTAGAGACAGTACCCTAGGAATTCAGTGGTTATGTGTGAGAATATGCCACCAAAAAAAACTATATTTTAGACCTGCACATGTAAATTTAACAGACACTAAGAGTTTGGAATTCTTGTCTTGATAATCAAATTAGGACACATCAAACATGATTTTCCATACTGAACATGTGTTTTTCAGTACCTTTACAATCCTGTCTGCAT
This sequence comes from Leucopleurus acutus, assembly GCF_964270905.1. Taxonomy (NCBI): domain Eukaryota; kingdom Metazoa; phylum Chordata; class Mammalia; order Artiodactyla; family Delphinidae; genus Leucopleurus; species Leucopleurus acutus. Next base: position 12,588,950 of record NC_139162.1, on the reverse strand, counting down.
TCCAGATGAAACACATAACAGATTTCCATAGCATGTAGCATATGTTTTCTCCTCCTCCTTGCTGGCATATATAAGTTGGTATGACCATTGTTATTGAGCTGCCTCTTCAGTCAACAGAAGACAATGTTGTTGAAGTTTTAACCTGGGTTTGCTGAAGATTTCCTAGAAGTATTATTGACATAAATATGCAAGTGTGAGATAATTAAGAGAGACTGAAGAGAGTGAAAGGCAGCAGATGTGGGTTCTATCACTCAGTGTGCACCAGGGAATAAATGGGCTGTGTAAAGCATAGCCACACCCATCATGCTCTTGTTATTTTCCACTGGGATATTTACATACAAATGCAAATGCATGTCTTTTACCAAAATATTGTATAACCCAGAAACTACATGTATTTTTGGGTGTTTCGCTATTTCCCTTAATATTTTATAAATTGTCTTGCAAAAAATAGGATGCATATGTAGTTCAAGTGTTACATTTCAGAGACTTTAGAGGAAAAATAATTTAAGAAACTGTCAATAAATGTCTTATATTGCTTTTTAAATTTTCCATGTGCTTAGTCCACTTTAGAAATAAATTTTTGCAGAATTCTGTTTAAAGGAGGCATTTCTTCCATGAATTTCACTATCATCAACCAAAAGCATTTCCCTTTGGAACCTGACTTAGTGTAAGTTACAACTTTGCTTTAAAGGCTCACAAACACTTCATAAATTAGACTTTAGTGATCTCCCCATATATTGATTATTAACCTTAAAAAATTTCTTATTTTTGCATAACTCAAAGATTCCATTTTAGGCTTGATTTCAAATTCACCAGTTCCTGTCCTTATCCATAACAAATCATGCATTAGAATTGTAAATGGCCGCTGTAACTGGCCTGTTTTTCTTTTGTTTTTGAAGATTATTGATGTGCTATGACTGTATATGAATGTGAATGATTTTTCTGAACAAATTTATCAGAATATCCATAGTCCAGTAAGTCTTTGTCTTTCTAAATTGTCATCTTATCTATAGTAATGGCAAGGAAGCAAGGGAAGAGGTTAACTTCCTACACTGCTGTTAGAAATGCAAATTGTGACAACCTCCTTGGAAATAACTGACTGTCTTCTAATGTTAAGAACACACATGCAGTTGGCTCTTGAACAGCACCAGTTTAATATGCGCAGGTCTGCTTATACACGGATTGTTTTCAGTAAATGCTACAGTCCTACACAATCCATGGTTGGTTGAATCTGTAGATGCAGAACCTTGGATACGGAGGACTGACTTTATACTTGGGTTTTCGACTACACTGAAGATCCGTGCCTTTAACCCCTATGTTATTCAAGGGTCAACTGTACTCTTCAGCCCAGCAGACTCACTTCTGGGAATCCATCACTAAGAAAAAAAATAACGTGCCAGTACCTAAGACTATGTGTTTATCAATGTATATTGTAGTTTTTGGTAAGGACAAAAAAGGAAACAATGTGAATGACCATCAGTAAGGGAATGATTGAATAAACTGTGGTAAAGATATACCACAGCTGGACAGTATTCCATAGGAAAGAGCGTTTAGGGGCAAATGCCACCAAGACAGATAGGGGGAGGGGGGAGAGAAAAAGTGTGTGTGTGCGCCTGTGTGTGTGTGTGTGTGTGTGTACACCAAATTTTATAAAATAAAAATCTAAAAAGGTTGTGTTTATGTGTATTTGTATACAATTTTATGGGCCTGGAGAGTAGAATTCTCCAAAGTCAAAAATATAATTAACATTAATTTCAATGGAAAATTTTTCATGCATTCCTTAGTCTCTAACATTTGTTTATTCTGGAATACCAACATAACCCATTTAAGTGGACACAGTTAACTAACATGAGTTAACATAGCATGACATAAAGCAGTTCCCTTACTCTGTACGGTGGCCGGCTGCTGTGTTCTGCTCCAGCTTTCATGGCTGTGTTGTAGTCTTGAGCCTGGGTTCTCAACTAAAACACATATTTGACATTCCTTGTTGACATGATGGAACCTTTAATACAAAAAAAAAAAGACTAGTAAAGACAGAAAAACCAATGAAAAAATGCAGGGAATGCCAAGGTTATCATTACTCTAAATTAGCAAATAACAAATGCTTTGAGAAAATTCAGCATAAACACCTTTACAATTAAACAAATGACCATAGGGGTGACTGTCCTTTCATGAGCTGTTTGCTCCCAAGGCCTTAGAAATCCAGATCAGAACTCATAATTTTTTTAAAAAGTGCCTTGTAATCCTCATATACAGAAGTGGTCTTAGAGGAGGAGACTCCTGAAGACGAGTTCTTATAGCCTGGACATATGACTTTATTTCACCAACCTTACAGCAAGCTAGAAGGCAAGTTGTCATTTCACTGGTGAGGTGCAGGCCAAGAGGCGGGACAGTTTGCACAACAAATTCTACCTGTCTGACTCCAAAACCCATGCCCACTGCACTTGACCCCATGACATCTTCACTCCACTGATTTTTTTTTTTAATGTATTTATTTTTGGCTGTGTTGGGTCTTCGTTGCTGCACACGGGCTTTCTCTAGTTGCTGCGAGCGGGGGCTACTCTTTGTTGCTGTGTACGGGCTTCTCATTGCAGTGGCTTCTCTTGTTGCGGAGCATGGGCTCTAGGTGCGCAGGCTCAGTGGTTGTGGCTCACAGGCTTAGTTGCTCTGCAGCATGTGGGATCTTCCCGGCCCAGGGCTTGAATCCATGTCCCCTGCATTGGCAGGCGGATTCTTAACCACTGCGCCACCAGGGAAGTCCCCACTCCACTGATTTTAATTAGACATTTTCTTTCCATTTCCATAGATATCTTTTTCATAACTAGAGTGCTTAAGTATTTTAACTTTTCCACATTGTTTTATGCTCTATAAATCTAAAGTTGGGAACATCTTCTTGGTATAAAGCCAGTGTGGCTAAATGGAATTGGTGTCACTCTACTGTTGGTAAGTATCAGGACTAGTCAAATAGGGCATAAGGTGACAGCACCATAGGCAGGAGGCACAAAGCTCGCAAAGACGTGGAAATGTGAGACACTGGGTCCTCCTCAGGAGGTGGGGGCTTTGTGGGGTGCTGCTGGAGGTTTAGTCCCAGCCACCCCTGCTGTCTCCCCTGTCACATTCACTACTCTCGCCCACAGTCCATCTTCATCTCTTCAGCTGAGTGACCTACATAGAGCCCTGTGCCATCCCCAGGCCGTGTGTGGCTCAACCCCTTACCTGATTGTCACAGCAAATCCTGCTGGCCAAAGTACAGTGGACTCTTGGGACCTGGTCTCCACTCAACAGTCTGGCGACTTCATCCGGTCTGTTCTCTGGTGTTTGGAGAAGGAAACTCCATAGCTCATCCTGCTGAGCACAGTCAGGGAACCACGGCTGGGATCCCTCTGCTTTATTTTCCAGACCTCAGCTGGATGTTAGTGACCATCTTCTCCTCAGATCTTAGCTCTCCTCCTGCCCCCAGAGAGAGGCTGCCCTTCTGCCTCAGACACACACATTGAATCATTTCATGTATGACACATGTTTTAGTAATGTAGAACCCACCTTCCTCGGTAGTATAAGGACTGTCAGAATGTTAAACAAAATGCAACTAACAAGCCAAAACATATAAAAATGTTAGGGACTCGTGTGAAAGAACCCAGAGATGGGTACTGAAGAACCTAAGGGAGCATAAAACCCCATGAGACATCCGGACCATGGCTACTGACACCAATCATGGCCGCAGATGAGGAGACACTCATTCATTCCAAAAAGACACTGTAAGCACCAACAAGGGAGCAGGCACTGTGGGCTTCTGGGGATATGCTGGTGAACAAGATAATACTATGACAGAGGGCTCCTGCCCTTGGGGCATTTACATATGAGCAGCGCATCCCAGGAGCAGACAGACAACCCAGGCAGAGGATAGGTTCCCTGAAGCTGGAAATGCAGGTATGGGTTGGGCCTGTCCCTGTGAGAAAAATGAGAAGCCATAGTAGGGTCTTAAATAAGAAGTAGCATCATCTGCTTTTTAAAAAGTAAATGAGCTTGATACTAACTAGGAGGAGAATTTGGGTAGAGCTGCCCAGAAGCAGAAACCCCCCTCTCAGGAAGAGAAGCCTAAGAGATGGCGTTCTGCCAATTCATAGCTCCCATCTGACTGCTTTCAACAAAACTCCTTCAGAGAGTAAGCAGTGTTTCCTCCTGTTACTGACTGTTGGCAATTAGTGAGAAACCATCTAGCAAGGATCCAGGTTCACTTCCTTCCGCCTTCCTAGATCTGTTCCTAGTGTCTTCTGGTGTTTTCCCTATTCCTCCTGCCTCCAGCCTATCCAGACCCCTGAGGATTACCTATGCCCACCTCCGAACTGTGGAATTCCATGCCCTGAAAAACATTTACAGTAGTTCATGCAGGTTGTTTGGGGGTGGGGCTGACATGAGCACTTTTCCTTTGTCTGGTTGATGCTGAATGTGGGAGGAGGAAGTTATTCTGTGTCCCTGCAGGTTGCTGAGGCCACTACTGAGAGAAAACTTGGGGCAACAGGTGGGGCTTGATACCTCTTAGGGAGACAAAGAGACACCAGGGCTGAGCAGAGACTGCCCCCTGAGATACGGGGAGTCCTGTCATGCGGGAAGTATGCACTTGAAGATAGCAGGAGGCCTGTGGGACTGTGGCCTCAGATTATTTTGCTCAGAGCAACAGACGGTGTAATGCTGAAAACAAGCCGGGCTTTGTCTGTGATGAGGACCTACGGGCGGGCCTGGCTCTGATCAGCTGATTTGGCTCTCCTGGGTACAAGAGCAGCCTGAAGGGTAGGCACCGGACGGCTGAGCCTGAGTAAGGAAGAGGCAGCTGCGGGTTGCCCTGCTGAGACAAAAACTTTCATCGATGGAGCAGGCCACCTAGAGGAGCGGGTGGAAAAACGTGACCTCAAGGGGGTCGAGCTGGTGAGGATGTCAGTATGGCTCCCCTGTGGCCTCAGGAGGTCAAACAACAATAGCGACTACCACCAGACCAGTAGTCGTAGTGGTCATAATAGTGAGACAAGCTGGGACCTGGGACCCTGGGCTGCAGTGCTTACACCTGGACAAACGTCTCCTGGAGCAACAAAATACAAAGAAATTATAAGGGACTAAAAACCCTGTGCTCGCACAGTTGGGGCAAATTATGGACAACAAGATACAAAAAGACAAAACCAAACCAAACCCAACTGCCACTTCTGAAGAGCGGGGAGCAAAAACAGGGTGTCGGGAGCAAAAGCAGGGTCCTGCGCATGCCCCCTGCGCTCACCACCACCAGAGGGGGGGCAGACCAGCTAAGCCACCCCTCCAGCGTGACCCCTGGACACACCCCTACCCTCACCTCATATAAGGAACCAGCTCACCGCCCCCCCTTTATGGAGCGAGAAGGGGAACCTGTTACTTTTTCTCGCTCCCTCCTGCTGCAGCAGGGGCCCCAGTAGAGCCTTGCCTGAATTTCTTGTCTGGCCCCTATTGATTGGGGAAGGCCAAGAACCCTGTTCTGTATCAGACTTAGTGGCAACCATCGTGGGGCACTTGTCCCCAGGGAGAGCATCTGGGCACCTCCAGGACCACCGAATGCAGCTTCCCTGTGGGTGGCAAGTGGCCACCTGAACGTCTTGTGTCAGCATCACCACATTTGGTAAGTCTGCCTTCCTGGCCCCTGGGGGCCTCAGTACCCTCATTCAGGCAACGCTTTCCCCTCCCCTTTGTCCCTTTCCCTCTCCTGAAATCTCTCTACTTCTCCTTTCTCCATCCTCTCCTACTTCTGTCCTGTGGTTCCGAGAGAGTGGATGTTGGGCAGCTACAGCATCACTCCTCCCAGCTTCTGAGACCTGCTCCCTCTGGCCGGCAGTGGCTCACCTTGATAGGTGACAAGCAGAGGTGGGAGAGGCTCGCCCCACACCATGCCGACACTGGTCCAGCAGGCTCTTCTTGATGGGAGATTTATGAACGATAGAGGTTCAAACCTCATATTGTGTACTGGCTGGAAGTCCTATCGTCCCGGTATTCCCACCTTTATTACTGTCTCTTTCTCTTTTTCAGTCTTTTCTGTTCCTCCTCCCTTTACTTCTCCATTGATCCTTATACCCGCACTCCCATCCCCTTTATCCTGAAAACTTCTTGTTTGTGTCTTTAAGCTTTTGTCATTGGTGTCTTTGTTTCATGTAGTTTTGTCTGTCCAGCTGCTCCTGCAAGTCTCTGCTGAAATTGTGGGCACGATGGAGCATTTAAGCCTTGAAATACAAATACAGCCCACATTACCTGAGACTCCAGCCTTGGGTTACTTGGTGGGATTTTAAAGAGCAAAAAAGAAAAGAGAGGCGCTTGCATTTCTCTCCTCCGCCTTTGCAATGTAGCTATTCTGCCTGGGCTCTCAGGAACTACGTGATCCATCTGTAGTCCCCCAGACTGAGGGAAAAAAGAGAGGCCTTTTTAAATTCAAGCGGGAAAACCATGAGGTCTCTGGTTCTGTCTGTCTTTATGTAAGAACTAACTTGTAAATGAGTTGTATTTAATTGGCTTAACAGAAAGTAAGCACTTAAATACATTCTCAGAAATAATTTTTAAAAAACTCAACAGAATACTTTTCAGGTTCATGGGATCTGGGAAATATTCAATATTGAATTAATATCTGGTATTAAAGCTAGCTTAAGTTTGTGGGTTTAATTAATACAGACCTGTCTTTAGAGTCATCAACATTACATATAATACTTCTATTGTCCTAGGGTTACTGGAAGTGCACATTGTTATGAAATTTGTCAACAGGGAAAGTAACCTGATACGATTAAACTTTTAAGTAAATGTAACTGAGATAAGAGCTTTTTGGTAAACTCTATAGGAATAATTATGTTTTGGAAATGTCCATCTAAAATAGTCCCCCCAAATTTTGGTAACTTGAAACTAAATTAAGCTAAATGATAGGAATTCACTGAATATCCAGGCCATTTCAAATAAGAAAAGGGAAAAACTTAAACTCTACCATAACACTGCCTGGCCTTTAAATAAGTTGGGGGGATGGAGAAAAATGGTCTGAAATGGGTCTCTAAATTATAATACCATCTTGCAATTGGATTTTTACTGTCGCAAGATGGGAAAATGGACTGAGGTTCCCTGTGTTCAAGCCTTCATGATCCTTTACCAAAATCCTGCTCTGTGCAGCTCCTATAATCAAAAGCCTGCGGAATCAGAAAGCACTCCTGACATTTCAGACGATCCCCTTTTAACCTTCCCCAGCTCTCAGGGGGGAACCAAGTCTCCCCTTCTTTTCCGGAACCACCTGCCTCTCCGGAGCCACCTATTTCCCCAGATCCCTCTGACCGGTCCCCAACTCCACCTCCCTGTGTCCCTTTATACCCTCCGTTACCCCAGAAAGAAGAGACTAGTCCCTCTGGGGTAACTTTTAGTGGAACTTCCTATCACCCAGGATCACGAAAATATGCCCTCTTAGGGTGAAGCGGTGAAGCGCTTCACCACCGCAAACGGTGAAGCGACAATCAGAGTACATGTGCCCTTCTCTATAACCAATTTAGCCCATTGCAAACAGAGACTGGGCCAATTTTCTGAAGACCCTAGTAAGTTTGCTGGAGGGTTTCAGGCCCTAACTCTGACCTTTGATTTAACTTGGAAGGATGTCCAGATAGTCATATCCAGCTTGCCAGGGACCAACCCATACATTTTGGTATGGGTGGGGAGACAGTCCCAAATCAGGAGCCCTGCTGGAATTATAATTCCCAGGATGGAACAGAAACCAGGAAGCAAATGATCCAATGTGTATTAGAAGGGATGAGAAAGTATATCAGAAAGCCAATTAACTATGAAAAGGTTAAAGGAGTGACCCAAGAAGGCCAAGAAAATCCAGCTCTCTTTCAGGGACAGCTTGTGGAGGCTTTTAGAGCACTTACTGATCCATCTACTCCCGAGGGCCAGTCCCTACTTGGACAACTTCTTATCAGCAGTCTGCCCCCGGCAAAAGCTCCAAACGTTACAATTAGGCACACGAACCCTGATGCCCAACTCCTAGAGGTGGCCTTCGGGGTATTTCATAATTGAGACCAAGCTGAGGAGGAATAGAGAACTTAGTGTGAAAACAGGCAGACCAGGGCTCCTGCTAAACCAATGGCCATAGCTGTCAGCCACGCCTTATGACCTCAGGGCAACCCAAGGGGGCCAAGGAAGTTTAACCATCCACCTGGAGACAAAACCAGCAAGGGGAAATGCTTCAAATGTAAGTCAACCGACCACTGGGCCCAAAACTGCCAAAAAGAGCCCCTGGTCCATGCCCAGTCTGCAAACAAACAGCTCATTGGAAATGGGACTGTCCCCAGTTCCGAAGGGGAAGGGAGGTTCCCGCTCCCGAGACGGCCATGCTAGACGACTGAGGAGGCCCAGGGACTCTGGCGGCTCCCTTTCATGAGACGTCTGTCTCTATCGAGTAGCCCCAGGTGGTCCTTGACATGGCAGGTAAGAAAACCAGTTTTATAATTGATCCAGGAGCCGCTTACTCTGTCTTGATCTCTCATGCTGGGCCTCTTTCCTCCACAAGCTGTACAGTGACTGGTGTCGATGGAAATTCTCACACCTGTTATTTTACTGGGCCTCTCACTTGCCAATGTGAACAGCATTTAATTTCACATGTCTTTTAAGGTGTGCCTGAGTGTCCTACCCCACTAGAGGAAAGAGACTTTCTAGGCTCCCTTGGAGCCATATGACGATTAGGAGGCGCTGAGCAGCCCCTCTTCTTGACTCGAAGACAAACCAGCTGGAAGAACAAAGCCCTATTCCCAGCCATAGTCTACACAGAGTAATCCCTGCAGTTTGGGACAAAGGAATCCCTAAGAAGGCTATAAACGTCCAACCTGTAAAAATCAGCCTTAAGCCAGAAGTCACTTATCCTCACGAGACAGTATCCCATAAAGTTGAAGCAAGAAAGGGTTTGCAACTGCTCAGAGGTAAATTCCTAAAGCCTGGCCTCTGAGTGCCCTGGTCTCTGTGCATTACCCCTCTTTTGCCAGTTGTTAAGCCAAATGGGGAATATCAAATGGTCCAGGACCTTAGAGCAGTAAATGATGTAGGGATCCCTATACATCCCCTTATGGCTAATCCTTATATCAGCCCAGATTCCTGGAGATGCCAAATGGTTTACGGTCCTTGACCTCAAGGATGGATTCTTTTGCATCACAGCTCATCCCTCATCTCAGTATCTGTGCCTTTGAGTGGACTAACCCCCACTCACGCCAAATGCAACAATATACCTGGACAGTATTGCCTCAGGGGTTTCAGGACAGCCCACTTGTTTGCCCAGGCCCTAGGAAAAGAACTAAGGGAAATACACCTAAAAGAAGGGGCTGTCCTACAGTATGTAGATGACATATTAACACGTAGCTCCACCGTGGAGGCCTCAGATCAGAATACCATTGAAGTCCTTAATTTCCTTGGGGCCCGGGGCTGCAGGATCTCCCAGATAAAAGCACAAATCTCAAAGCAACAAGTTAGGGCTTCCCTGGTGGCGCAGTTGTTGGGAATCTGCCTGCCAACGCAGGGGACATGGGTTCGAGCCCTGGTCTAGGAAGATCCCACATGCCGCGGAGCAACTAAGCCCGTGAGCCACAACTACTGAGCCTGCACGTCTGGAGCCTGTGCTCTGCAACGGGACAGGCCGCGACAGTGAGAGGCCCGCACACCGCGATGAAGAGTGGCCCCCACTCGCCGCAACTGGAGAAAGCCCTCGCACAGAAACGAAGACCCAACACAGCCAAAAATAAATAAATAAATTTATAATTAAAAAAATAAAGCAACAAGTTAAATATCTGGGATATATTGGGCTTCCCTGGTGGTGCAAGTGGTTGAGAGTCCGCCTGCCAATGCAGGGTACACGGGTTCGTGCCCCGGTCTGGGAAGATCCCACATGCCACGGAGAGGCTGGGCCCGTGAGCCATGGCCGCTGAGCCTGCGCGTCCGAAGCCTGCCACAACAGTGAGAGGCCCGCATACCACAAAAAAAAAAAAAAGAAAAAAATCTGGTATATATTATAAACCCTGGAAGTAGACAGTTGTCTCCAGATAGAAAGCAAGCTATATTAGGCCTCAGTGCCCCAAAGACAAAAAAAAAAAAAGAACAAAAACTTCGTACTTTCTTAGGCATGGCAGGATTTTGCAGAATTTGAATTCCAGGATTCTGACTAATGGCTAAGCCTCTGTATGAAGCCACGAAAGGCCCAGAAACAGAAGCATTACTTTGGGGAACAAGAAAAGGCTTTTAATAATATCAAACAGGCCCAGCTGAAAATCAGGGGACAGCTCTGGGGGTCCTTGTACAAAAGCTAGGAGAAGTTCCTCAGCCTAGGCTATTTTTCCAAACACCTAGATTCCATGGCCCGAGGCTGGCCTGGCTGCCTCCAGGTGGTAACTGCCACTGCTTTATCAGTGGAAGAAGCTGACAAGCTTACCTTTGGACAGCCACTGGAAGTCCAGACCCCTCATCAAGGACAAGGGATTCTGGAGATTAAAGGCCACCATTGGTTAACTGGAGGTTGCCTTACTAAGTACTGGGCTTTACTCCTTGACTCCCCGGAGGTAACCTCAAAACGTGCCACATCCTTAACCCAGCTACACTGATGCCCACTGAAAGCCCAAAGCTAACACATTCCTGCCTCGAAAACTGTGCCCAGGTTTATGCCCGTAGGCCCGATTTAACAGACCAGGCCGTAGAAAACCCTGAGGGAGAATGGTTTACTAATGGCAGTAGTTTTGTTAAAGACGGAGTCAGGAGGGCAGATTATGCTATTGTGAGCGCTCATAGTGTTATAGAAGCAAAACCTTTGCTCCCTAACAAGCCCAGAGGGCTGAGCTAATAGCCCTAACTTGAGCCTTAACGTTAGGGAAAGAAAAAGTATAAATATATACACAGGCTCAAAATACGCCTGCCTTGTTTTACACGCCCATGATATCTGGAAAGAAAGAGGACTTTTAAATGCAAAAAATTCCCCTGTAAAATACGGGGCTGAGATTTTACATCTCACAGAAACGGTTCAAAAACCAAAACAAGGGCTTCCCTGGTGGCGCAGTGGTTGAGAGTCCGCCGGCCGATGCAGGGGACACGGGTTCGTGTCCCAGTCCGGGAAGATCCCACATGCCGCGGAGCGGCTGGGCCCGTGAGCCACGGCCGCTGAGCCTGCACGTCCGGAGCCTGTGCTCCGCAACGGGAGAGGCCACAACAGTGAGAGGCCCGTCTAGATTCCCTGGCCAAGGTGTTACTTGACAAACAACTGACCCTCGATTATCTACTGGCAGAACAAGGAGGGGTATGTGCAATTGCCAGTACTTCTTGTTGCACATACATCAACACCTCTTCCCAGTTAGAAACCAACATTGAGAAAATTCGACAAGCCACCTAGCTTCAGTGGACAATGAATCACCAATCCTTGCTATTCAACATGGGCGGGGACATTGAAAACTGGTTCTCTAGTTTGTTCTCTTCGATCCCACAGGGTATAAAAAATTTTCTGGCAGGAGGTTTTCATTTTCTCATAATCCTTTTCAGTCATGCTGATTTATGCTATATTTCACCTAGAGCTCCATTGTCTTCGCTACTGCTGTAAACCTGTGACTAAGACTTTTCAGTCCAAGAAGGAGACCAGGGACCACTAGGTCCAGACCTTCCATTCTAAAAATAGAGAATCATGTTAAACTTTAACCCTGAGATTAACAAAAATATACACCCAAGCAGAATGGCTTCTTGGCAGGGGTGACATCACCTCCCCTGTCTGGTCAACAGTTAAGGAAGCCCTCCCAAAGTTACCCTGGTTCCTTCCCTTTCTAGGCCCTTTAATGGCTACTGGTGTTCTTCTCCTTTTTAGCCCTTGTTTAACCTTTTGGTTAAGTTTGTGTCTTCTGGGCTCCAGCAATTTGAAGTAAGGCTTGTGATGGTTCAAGAAATTCAACCCATATCAGCGCAGAGTGGCCCGGGTCCCTACAGGTCCTTGGAATAGTCAGAGAGGGACTTCTACACCTCTAGGGTAGGCTAGGGTCTGCGGCCCCTGTCCAGCAGGAAGGAGTTTCAGAAGAAGAGCTCTTTGGCTCCTTACCCCTTAAGGGTAAGGGTGTAGAGTCTCTCGGGGGGAATGAGACAGGCTGGGACCTGGGACTTTTTGCTGCAGTGCTTACACCTGGACAAATATCTCCTTGAGCAACAAAATACGAAGAAACTATAAGGGACTAAAAATAACTGCATGTGGGCTTCCCTGGTGGCACAGTGGTTGAGAGTCCGCCTGCCGATGCAGGGGACACGGGTTCGTGCCCTGGTCTGGGAAGATCCCACATGCCGCGGAGCGGCTGGGCCCGTGAGCCATGGCCTCTGAGCCTGCGCATCCGGAGCCTGTGCTCCGCAACGGGAGAGGCCACAACAGTGAGAGGCCCGCGTACCGCAAAAAGAAAGAAAAAAATAATAATAATAACTGCATGCATGTGCAGCTGGGGCAAATTATGGACAAAAGATACAAAAAGACAAAAAAGAAAAAAAAAAACAACCCAACTGCCACTTCTGAAGAGCTGGGAGCAAAAACAGGGTGTTGGGAGCAAAAGCAGAGTACTGCACATGCCCCCTGCACTCACCACCACCAAACACCTAAGCCACCCCTCCGGCCTGACCCCTGGACACACCCCACCCTCACCCCACACAGAACCAGCTCGCCCCCAATCAGGGAGTGAGCAAGGGAACCTGTTACTAGTTTTCGCTGCCCCCTGCTGCAGCAGGGGCCCCAATAAAGCCTTGCCTGAATTTCTTGTCTGGCCTCTAGTCAATTTCTATTGATTAGGGAAGGCTAAGAACCCTGGTTGGTATCAATAATAACAACAGCACTGTTGTTATTGATGACGGTACAAAGGTATTTCCTTGCTTATTCTGCTCTTGAAAGCATACTATCTGCTTCATATGTGTTAGCTCGTTCAAAAGTCAAATAACCCATGACACAAGTTGTTTATTCTTGTTTATAAAGGAAACTGAGGTTCAGAGAGGCTAAGGAATTAGCTCAAGTTACATGACGTGATACAACACTAAGACCATGAAAAGTTCAGGTATATTGTAGTATAGAGCAACCACTGAAAAAATTATGGAAAGAAGTATATCTAAAAAGCTAACAGATAAATTAAAATGGAACTCTTAAGAACATTTTTAACCCAAAAAGAAGGCAAGAAAGAAGAAAGGAACAAAAAGGGGGGGAGGAACAAACAAAACAAGTAGTATGATGGTAGACCTAAAGTTCAATCATATTAATGAAAGGCAGAAATTGTCTAATGGATAAAAAAAAAGCAAGGCCAAACTATATGTTCTATAAAAATCATGCTTTTAATGTAAAGACAGATGGAAAAGTAAGTGGATGGAAAAAATATTTCACAACTAGTAAACACAAGAAACTTGGAGGGTACTATTACTATCAGATAAAACAGACTTCAGGACAGAGTATTACTAAAGGGTAATCATAATGGGGTTAATTCGGGGAAACAAATATGTATGTGCCTAGTAACAGAGCTTCCAAATAGACAAAGCAAAAATGGACACATTTAAAAAAAAAAAATGGACACATTTAAAGAAAGACAATAAAGATGAAAAAAAAAAAAAAAGGCAAACCCACAAGCATAGTTGAAGATTTTAACATCTTCTCTCAGCAATTGATTGAATTAGACAAAAATTCAATCAAGATATATAAAATATGAACACCACTATTAACTACCTTGATCTGACATTGATAGAACATTTCACCAGGACTTCCCTGGCAGTCCAGTGGTTAACACTCCACACTCCCAGTGTATGGGACACGGGTTTGATCCCTGGTTAGGGAACTAAGATCCCACACACCACACAGCACAGCCAAAAAACAAAAAAAAATTTTTTTCACTAATAGCTGTGGAATATACATTCTTTTCAAATGCACATAGCACATTCAACAGAATAGATGTATGCTGGGCCCTACAAGTCTTGTTTAGAAGGATTGAAATCGTACAGAGTGTTGCCTGACCACAAGAGAATCAAATTAGAAATCGGTAACAAGATAACTGTAGTCTAAGCACCCGACTGCTGAATTTTTTTTAATTGTAATGCAGGTGCCTGGCTTAAGCTTTTGACCACTGAGGCATCCATCTGAAAGACAGGTACCCCAAATAACAGGAGACCCTACCTGTGACCACTGAGTCGGTGGGTCATACCTGAACCATGTGTCCTGACCCAGACAAGTGAAATAGCACCAATGGCACCATGAAAGGGGTGATACAGTGGAGGCGTCGGGTCTCTGTGTCACCACTTGACTCACTGCTATGGCTCTTCCTCCCCTGACCCAATGGGATATATCATGGGTCCAATCCCTGGTGCAATGTTGCTAAAAAATTAATAGACCAATATGAACATCCTAAACATCTGGTGCCAGCTTCTCCCAAGAACCCTGCAGAGGTGCACCGGTTCCTTGACAAACCCAGAACCTCCAACAAGCATCCTGTGCTGCTGCACAGCAGCATGCCAGGCCCTTATGTTCCACTTTAGAGGCCGAGGAGCTGTTCCCAAAGACCCTGTGAGTACTGTGCTAGTGGAAGCAGACCCCACCCCAGCGAGGTCAGCTGGGGCACCCTGGAGAGGAGAGCAGCCGCTTACAAAGCGGGCTCACAGGGACGTCATCCACAAACATCCAGTAACAACGCGTAAGATTAAGGTAACAGAAGAGAATCACAAAGTAGGAAGAGAGCAGAAACTATACCTTAACTGAAATTCAAACCTTCCTGAAAGATTTTGGGAGACAGGATCAGGATGGCAGAGGAGTAGGACAGGAAGCTCACCTTCTCCCACAGAAACATTAAAAATACACCTACAAGTGGAACAGTTCACACAGAACACCTACTGAACACCAGCAGAAGACCTCAGACTTCCAAAAGGGCAAGAAAACCTCCACATAACCAGACAAAAGGAAAAAGAAAAAGGAGTTGGGATGGGGCCAGCACCCAAGGGAGGGAGCTATGAAGGAGGAAAGGTTCCCACCTCCTGGGAAGCCTCCTCACTGCAGGGAGATCAGCCTGGATGGAGGGGGAGCTTTGGAGCCTAGAAGGAGAGTGCAGCAACTGGTTTGCAGAAGGCAAAATGGAGAATAACCTGCACAGAAGGTCAGCACCACTGCCCTGCGCTCCCCACCCTGAGACCCTCGTCTGTTGGTGCAGGTGGGGGCTGGGTGCTGACGTTTAGGCTTCAGAGGTCAAACCCAGGGAGAGGACTGGGGTTGGCTGCCCAGGGACAGCCTGAAGAGGCTGGACTGTGGCAACTGAGGGTGTACTCAGAAGAAGCCTGGGCCCACCAGAGAGGTAAGGTACTATTACTGGGGGGCACATGAGGAGAGGGGCAGGACCACCATAAGAGCTTCTTTCCTGTGAGCCCTCCCACACAACAGGACACTGCCTACAGGAGCTTCGGGGGAGAGTGCAAGTTGATGCCACCATCGTGGGCTGCAGAGGTGGGCACAGGGCACTGCTACAAGACCCCTGATCAGGTACCAAGAACTGCCCCTGCTGTCCCCGGAGTGTGCAGACAGCAGCTGCACATACAAGACCCGTGAGCAGGCAGCAGGGCCTGCCCCCACCATCCTGGGAGCGCGCAAGGGCCGCTGCACCTGCACACCCCGTATCAAGAAGACAACAGCCAGCACACACTGAGGAAAGAGACAGCAAGCATCCGCACTAAAAGCAGCCCCTCGATTTCAGAAAAGATGGCAGAGCAGAAGGACTTGAGCTCACCTCCCCTCGCGAAAACACTCAAATCACAAGCAACTGCTGAACAACCATCTACAAAAAAGACTGGAACCTACCAAAAAAGATATTTTACATTCAAAGAGGAAGCCACAATGAGACAGTAGGAGGGGCACTTTAGCAACATAATCAAATCCCACACCTGCAGGAAGGGTGACCCGCAAACTGGAAAATATTTATATCGCAGAGGTTCTCCCACAAGAGTGAGAGTTCTGAGCCCCACAGCAGGCTCCCCAGCCTAAGGTCTGGCATCAGGAGGAGTAACCCCCAGAGCATTTGGCTGTGAAGGCCAGCAGGGCTTGAGTGTAGGAGCTCCACAGGACTAGGGGAAACAGAGACTCCACTCTTGGAAGGAGCACACAAGCTTACACATACAATGGGATCCAGCACAAATCAGTAACTCCACAGAAGCCTGGGCTGGACCTACCTAAGAGTCTTGGAGGGTCTCCTGGGGAGGGGGAGGTTGGCTGTGGCTCACAGTGGGGGCAAGGACACTGGTGGCAGAGAGGCCCCAGAGAAAACTGATTGGCGTGAGCTCTTCCAGAGGTCGCCATTTTGGCATCAAGACTTGGCCCTACCCAACAGCCTACAGGCTCCAGTGCTGGAACACCTCTGCCCAAACAACCAGCAGGATAGGAACACAGCCCCACCCATCAGCAGACAGGCTGCCTAAAGCTGTTCTGAGCTCACAGCCACCTCTAAACACACCTCATGACATGGCCCTACACATGAGATGGACAAGACCCAGTCCACCCACCAGTGAGCAGGCACCAGTACCTCCCACCAGGAAGCCTGCACAAGCCTCAGGACCAACCTCACCCACCAGGGGGCAGACTCAAGAAACAAGAGGAGCTACAATCCTGCAGTCAGAGGAAAGGAGACCACAAACACAGAAAGTTAGACAAAATGAGACTGCAGACAAATATATTCCAGACAAAGGAACAAGATAAAAACCCACAAGAACAACTAAATGAAGTGGACATAGGCAACTTACCTGAAAAAGAATTTAGAGTAATGATAGTAAAGACGATCCAAGATCTTAGAAAAAGAATGGAGGCACAAGAAATGTTTAACAAAGAGCTAGAAGATTTAAGGAACACACAAACAGACAGTAACAGTACAATAACTGGAATGAAAAACACACTAGAAGGAATCAATAGCAGAATAATTGAGGCAGAAGAATTAATAAGTGAGCTGGAAGACAGAATGGTGGAAATCACTGCCATGGAACAGAATAAAGAAAAAAGAATGAAAAGAAATGAGGACAGTCTCAGAGACCTCTGGGAAAATATTAAATGCACGAATATTGGCATTATAGGGGTCCCAGAAGGAGAGAGAGACAGAAGGCCTAAGAAAATATTTGAAGAGATTATAGCTGAAAACTTCCCTAACATGAGAAATGAAACATTCACTCAAGTCCAGGAAGTGCAGAGAGTCCCAGGCAGGATAAACCCAAGGAGGAACACGTCAAGACACATATTAATCAAACTGACAAAAATTAAAGACAGAGAGAAAATATTAAAAGTAACAAGGAGAAGCAACAAATAACACACAAGGGAATCCCCATAAGGTTATCAGCTGATTTTTCAGCAGAAACTCTGCAGGCCAGAAGGGAGTGGCATGATATATGAAATCATGAAAGGGAAAGGGAAAGTGATGAAAGGGAAAAACCTACAACCAAGAATACTCTACCCAGCAAGGCTCTTGTTCAGATTCGACAGAGAAATCAAAAGCTTTACAGACAGGAAAAAGCTAAGAGAATTCAGCACCACCAACCCAGCTTTACAACAAATCCTAAAGGAACTTCTCTAGGTGGAAAAGAAAAGCCCACACCTAGAAACCAGAAAATTATGCATGGGAAAGCTCACTGGCAGAGGCAAATATAAAGTAAAGGTAGTAAATCACCCACACTCAAATATATTAAAACAAGCAATCATGAAAAGAGGAGAGTACAAACGCAGGATACTGGAGATTAAGAGACCAGCAACTTAGAATAATCTTGTACATATATAAACTGCTATATAAAAACTGCACAGGAACCACAAACCAAAAATCTACAATAGATTTCTACAAAAAAGAAAAAGGAATCCAAACCCAATACTAAAGATAGATATCAAATCACAAGAGCAAAAGAGGAATGGAAGCAAAAAGACCTTCAAAAACAAATTCAAAACAATTAACAAAATGCCAATAAGAAGATACATATTGATAATTACCTTAAACGTAAATGGATTAAATGCTCCAACCAAAAGACATAGACTGGCTGAATGGATACCAAAACAAGACCTGTATATATGCTGTCTACAAGAGACCCACTTCAGATCTAGGGACACATACAGACTGAAAGTGAGGGGATGGAAAAAAGTATTCCATGCAAATGGAAATCAAAAGAAAGCTGGCATAGCAATACTCATATCAGAAAAAATACACTTTAAAATAAGGACTGTCACAAGAGACACAGAAGGACACTACATAATGATCAAGGAATCAATCCAAGAAGAAGATATAACAATTGTAAACATGTATGCACCCAACATAGGAGCTCCTCAATGTATAAGGCAAATACTAACAACCATAAAAGGAGAAATCAACAGTAACACAATAATAGTGGGGGACTTTAACACCCCACTTACATCAATGGACAGGTCATCCAGACAGAAAATCAACAAGGAAACATAGGCCTTAAATAACACATTAGACCATATGGACTTAATTGATATTTACAGAACATTCCATCCGAAAGCAACAGAATACACTTTCTTCTCAAGGGCAAATGAAACGTTCTCCAAGATAGATCACATTTTGGGACACAAATCAAGCATTCGTAAATTTAAGAAAATTGAAATAATACCGAGCACCATTTCCAACCATGATGCTATGAGATTAGAAATCAATTACAGGAAAAAAAACAGTAAAAAACATGAAGACGTGGAGGCAAAACAATGTGTTACTAAACAACCAATGGATCACTGAAGAAATCAAAGAGGAAATCAGAAAATATCTAGAGGGCTTCCCTGGTGGCGCAGTGGTTGAGAGTCCGCCTGCTGATGCAGGGGACATGGGTTCGTGCCCCGGTCCGGGAAGATCCCACATGCCGCGGAGCGGCTGGGCCCGTGAGCCATGACTGCTGAGCCTGAGCATCCGGAGCCTGTGCTCCGCAACGGGAGAGGCCACAGCAGTGAGAGGCCTGTGTACCGCAAAAAAAAAAAAGAAAATATCTAGAGACAAATGAACATAAAAACACAATGATCCAAAACCTATAGGATGCAGCAAAAGCAGTTCTAAGAGGGAAGATTATAGCAATACAATCTTATCTCAGGAAACAAGAAAATCTCACAAAAACAACCTAAACTTACACCTAAATTAACTAGAGAAAGAAGAACAAACAAAACCCAAAGTTACTAGAAGAAAAGAAATCAAAAAGGTCAGAGCAGAAACAAATGAAATAGAGACAAAGAAAACGACAGAAAAGATCAATGAAACTAAAAACTGGTTCTTTGAAAAGACAAACAAAATTGATAAATCTGTAGCCAGACTCATCAAGATAAAAAGGGAGAGGGCTCAAATCAATAAAATTAGAAATGAAAAAGGAAAACTTACAACGGACACCACAGAAATACAAAGGGTCATAACAGACTACTACAGATAACTATATGCCAATAAAGTGGACAACCTAGAAGAAATGGACAAATTCTTAGAAAGGTACAACCTTCCAACACTGAACCAGGAAGAAATGGAAAATATGAACTGACCAATCACAAGTACTGAAATTGAAATAGTGATTTTAAAACAGAACCAGATGGCTTCACAGGTGAATTCTATCAAACATTTAGAGAAAAGTTAACATCTATCCTTCTGAAACTCTTCCAAAAAACTGCACTGAAAGTACACTCCCAAACTCATTCTATGAGACCACCATCACCCTGATACTAAAACCAGACAAAGACACAACATAAAAAGAAAATTACAGGTCAATATCAATGATGAACATATACACAAAAATCCTCAACAAAATAGTAGCAAACCAAATCCAACAATACACTAAAAGGACAATACACCATGATCAAGTGGGATTTATCCCAAAGATGCAAGAATTCTTCCATATCCACAAATCAATCAGTGTGATACACTAAATTAAAAAATTGAAGAATAAAAATTATATGATGATCTCAAGGTGCAGAAAAAGCTTTTGACAAAATTCAACACCCATTTATGATAAAAACTTTCCAGAAAGTGGGCATAGAGGGAATATACCTCAATATAATAAAGGCCATATGACAAACACACAGCTAACATCATTCTCAATGGTGAAAAACTGAAAGCATTTCCTCTAAGATCAAGAACAAGACAAGATGTCCACTATCACCACTTTTATTCAACATCATTTTGGAAGCCCTAGCCATGGCAATAGGAGAAGAAAAAGAAATAAAAGCAATCCAGGTCTGTTTTTCTGCAGACTTACAAAGAGGTTTATGTGGGCCCACAGTGAGATGGCAGCGGCTTACAGGCCAAGAAACAAAGCCTCAAAAGAAACGCCAAGTACTCCTTGGCGTGAGCCCTCCCAGAGTCCGCCATTAGCCCCACCCATCAGCAGTCAAGCAGATTAAAGTTTTACTGAGCTCTGCCCACCAGAGCAATAGCCAGCTCTACCCACCACCAGTCCCTTCCATCAAGGAATTTGCACAAGCCTCTTAGATAGCCTCATCCACCAGAGGGCAGACAGCAGAAGCAAGCAGAACTACAATCCTGCAGCCTGTGGAACAAAAACCACATTCACAGAAAGATAGACAAGATGAAAAGGCAGAGGGCTATGTACCAGATGAAGGAACAAGATAAAACCCCAGAGAAACAATTAAATGAAGTGAAGATAGGCAACCTTCCAGAAAAAGAATTCAGAATAATGATAGTGAAGATGATCCAGGACCTCAGAAAAGGAATAGAGGCAAAGATCGAGAAGATGCAAGAAATGTTTAACAAAGACCTAGAAGAATTAAACAACAAACAAACAGAGATGAATACAATAACTGAAATGAAAACTACACTAGAAGGAATCAATAGCAGAATAACTGAGGCAGAAGAACAGATAAGTGACCTGGAAGACAGAATGGTGGAATTCACTGCTGCGAAACAGAATAAAGAAAAAAGAATGAAAAGAAATGAAGACAGCCTAAGAGACCTCTGGGACAACATTAAACGTAACAGCAGTCACATTATAGGGGTCCCAGAAGGAGAAGAGAGAGAGAAAGGACCAGAGAAAATATTTGAAGAGATTATAGTTGAAAACTTCTCTAACATGGGAAAGGAAATAGCCACCCAAGTACAGGAAGCACAGAGAGGCCCATACAGGATAAACCCAAGGAGAAACACGCCGAGACACATAGTAATCAAACTGGCAAAACTTAAAGACAAAGAAAAATTATTGAAAGCAACAAGGGAAAAATGACAAATAACATACAAGGGAACTCCCATAAGGTTAACAGCTGATTTCTCAGCAGAAACTCTACAAGCCAGAAGGGAGTGGCATGATATACTTAGAGTGATGAAAGGGAAGAACCTACAACCAAGATTACTCTACCCAGCAAGGATCTTATTCAGATTCAATGGAGAAATCAAAAGCTTTACAGACAAGCAAAAGCTAAGAGAATTCAGCACCACCAAACCAGCTTTACAACAAATGCTAAATGAACTTCTCTAAGTGGGAAACACAAGAGAAGAAAAGGACCTACAAAAAAACCCCAAAACAATTAAGAAAATAGTCATAGGAATATACATATCGATAATTACCTTCAACGTGAATGAATTAAATGCTCCAACCAAAAGACACAGGCTTGCTGAATGGATACAAAAACAAGACCCATCTATATGCTGTCTACAAGAGACCCACTTCAGACCTAGGGACACATACAGACTGAAAGTGAGGGGATGGAAAAAGATGTTCCATGCAAATGGAAATCAAAACAAAGCTGGAGTAGCAATATTCATATCAGATAAAATAGACTTTAAAATAAAGACTGTTACAAGAGTCACAGAAGGACACTACACAATGATCAAGGGATCGATCCAAGAAAAAGATATAACAATTATAAATATATATGCACCCCACATAGGAGCACCTCAATACATAAGGCAACTGCTAACAGCTATGAAAGAGGAAATCAACAGTAACACAATAACAGTGGGGGACTTTAACACCTCACTTACACCAATGGACAGATCATCCAAATTGAAAATAAATAAGGAAACAAAAGCTTTAAATGACACAATACACCAGATATATTTAATTGATATTTATAGGACATTCCATCCAGAACCAGCAGATTACACATTCTTCTCAAGTGCGCATGGAACATTCTCCAGGATAGATTACATCTTGGGTCACAAATCAAGCCACAGTAAATTTAAGAAAACTGAAACCATATCAAGTATCTTTTCTGACCAAAACGCTATGAGATTACAAATGAATTACAGGGAAAAAAACGTAAAAAACCACAAACACATGGAGGCTAAACGTTACTAAATAAGCAAGAGATCACTGAAGAAATCAAAGAGGAAATAAAAAAATACCTAGAGACAAATGACAATGAAAACACAACGATCCCAAACTTATGGGATGCAGCAAAAGCAGTTCTAAGAAGGATGTTTATAGCTATACAAGCCTACCTCAAGAAACAAGAAAAATCTCAAATAAACAATCTAACCTTACACCTAAAAGAACTACAGCAAGAAGAACAAACAAAACCAAAGTTAGCAGAAGGAAAGAAATCATAAAAATCAGAGCAGAAATAAATGAAATAGAAACAAAGAAAACAATAGCAAGGGTCAATAAAACTAAAAGCTGGTTCTTTGAGAAGATAAACAAAATTGATAAACCATTAGCCAGACTCATCAAGAAAAAGAGGGAGAGGACTCAAATCAATAAAATTAGAAATGAAAAAGGAGAAGTTACAACAGACCCCGCAGAAATACAAAGCATTCTAAAAGACTACTACAAGCAACTCTATGCCAATAAAATGGACAACCTGGAAGAAATGGGCAAACTCTTAGAAAGGTATAAGCTTCCAAGACTGAACCAGGAAGAAATAGAAAATATGAACAGACCAATCACAAGTCATGAAATTGAAACTGTGATTAAAAATCTTCCAACAAACAAAAGTCCAGGACCAGATGGCTTCACAGGTGAATTCTATCAAACATTTAGAGGAGAGCTAACACCTATCCTTCTCAAACTCTTCCAAAAAATTGCAGAGGAAGGAACACTTCCAAACTCATTCTACAAGGCCACCATCACGCTGATACCAAAACAAGACAAAGATACGACAAAAAAGAAAATTACAGACCAATATCACTGATGAATATAGATGCAAAAATCCTCAACAGAATACTAGCAAACATAATCCAACAACACTTTAAAAGGATCATACACCATGATCAAGTGGGATTTATCCCAGGGATGCAAGGATTCTTCAATATACGCAAATCAATCAATGGGATAAACCATATTAACAAATTGAAGAGTAAAACCATGTGATCATCTCAATAGATGCAGAAAAAGCTTTTGACAAAATTCAACACCCATTTATAATAAAAACTCTCCAGAAAGTGGGCATAGAGGGAACCTACCTCAACATAATAAAGGCCATATACGACAAACCCACATCAAACATCATTCTCAATGGTGAAAAACTGAAAGTATTTCCTCTAAGATCAGGAACAAGACAAGGATGCCCACTCTCACCACTATTATTCAACATAGTTTTGGAAGTCCTCGCCACGGCAATCAGAAGGAAAAGAAATAAAAGGAATACAAATTGGAAAAGAAGACGTAAAACTGTCACTGTTTGCCGATGACATGATACTATACATAGAAAATCCTAAAGATGCTACCAGAAAATGACTAGAGTTCATCAATGAATCTGATAAAGTTGCAGGATACAAAATGAATACACAGAAGTTTGTTGCATTCCAATACACCACCAACAAAAGATCAGAAAACTTAAGGAAACGATTCCATTTACCATCTCATCAAAAAGAATAAAATACCTAGAAATAAACCTATCTAAGGAGGGAAAAGACCTGTACTCTGAAAACTATAAAATGCTAATGAAAGAAATCAAAGATGACAGAAACAGATGGAGACATAGAACTTGTTCTTGGATTAGAAGAATCAATATTGTCAAATTGACTATATTACACAAAGCAACCTACAGATTCAATGCAATCCCTATCAAATTACCAATGGCATTTTTTACAGAATTAGAACAGAAAATTTTACAATTTGTATGGAAACAAAAGACCCTGAATAGCCAAAGCAATCTTGAGAAAGAAAAACAGAGCTGAAGGAATCAGGCTGCCTGACTTGAGACATTACTACAAAGCTATAGTAATCAAACCAGTATGGTACTGGCACAAAAACAGAAATATAAATCAATGGAACAGGATAGGAACTCCAGAGATAAACCCATGCACCTATGGTCAACTAATCTATGATAAAGGAGGCAAGAATATACAATGGACAAAATACAGGCTCTTCAATAAGTGGCACTGGGAAAGCTGGACAGCTACATGTGAAAGAATGAAATTAGAACACTCCCTAACACCATACACAAAAACAAACTCAAAGTTGATTAAAGACCTAAATGTAAGGCCAGATACTATGAAACTCTTATAGGAAAACATAGGCAGAACACTCTCTGACATAAATCACAGCAATACTTTTTTAAATCCACCTCCTAGAGGAATGAAAATAAAAACAACAATAAACAAATGGGACCTAATTAAACTTAAAACTTTTGCACAGGGATTTCCCTGGGTCCAGTGGCTAAGACTTTGCACTCCCAATGCAGGGGGCCCAGGTTCAATCCCTGGTCAGGGAACTAGATCCTACATGCCCCAACTAAGAGTTTGCATGCTGCAACTAAAGATCCTGCATGCCTCAACTAAAGGTTCCGCATGCCACACTAAAAAGATCCCACGTGCTGCAACTAAAAAGATCCTGCATGCCACAACTAAAAAGATCCTGCATGCCGCAAGTAAAAGATCCCACATGCAGCAACAAAGATCCTCCTGTGTGCTGCAACTAAGACCCAGAGCAGCCAAATTAGTTTTTAAAAATTATTATTTATTTTTAAAAAACAACAACTTTTGTACAAAGGAAACCATAAACAAAACGAAAAGAGAACCCACAGAATGGGAGAAAATATTTGCAAATGAAGCAACCAACAAGGGATTAATCTCCAAAATACATAAACAGCTCATGCAGCTCGACATCAACAAAACAAACAACCCAATCAAAAAATGGGTGAAAGATCTAAATAGATATTTCTCCAAAGAAGACATACAGATGGTCAAAAAGCAGATGAAAAGATGCTCAACATCGCTAATTATCAGAGAAATGCAAATCAAAACTACAATGATATATCACCTCACACCAGTCAGGATGGCCACCATTAAAAAATCTACAAACAATAAATGCTAGAGAGGGTGTGGAAACAGGGAACCATCCTACACTGTTGGTGAGAATGTAAATTGGTACAACCATATGGATAACAGTATGGAGGTTCCTTAAAAAACTAAATGTGATCCAGCAATCCCACTCCTGGGCATTGACAGATGAATGGATAAAGAAGATGTGGTATACATATATACAACGGAACATTACCCAGCCATTAAAAAGAATGAAGTAATGCCATTTGCGTCAACATGGATGGACCTAGAAATTATCATACAGGGACTTCCCTGGTGGTCCAGTGGTAAGACTCTGTGCTCTCAATGCAGGAGGCCCAGGTTCGATCCCTGGTCAAGTAACTAGGTTCCACATGCATGCTGCAACTTAGAAGTCTGCATGCCACAACTAAGAAGACCACATGCCACAATAAACATCCTGTGTGCCACAACTAAGACCCGGTGCAGCCAAAATAAATACATACATATATACGTACATAATAAATTTTTAAAAATTATCATACTAAGTAACCCAAATAATGAAAGATAAATATCATATGAGAGACCTTCAAGATGGCGGAAGAGTAAGATGTGGAGATCACCTTCCTTCGTACAAATACATCAGAAATACATCTACATGTGGAACAACTCCACAGAATACCTACTAAACGCTGGCAGAAGACCTCAGACCTCCCAAAAGGCAAGAAACTCCCCCACGTACCTGGGTAGGGCAAAAGAAAAAACAAAAAACAGAGACAAAAGAATAGGGACGGGACCTACACCAGTGGGAGGGAGCTGTGAAGGAGGAAAGGTTTCCACACCCTCGGAAGCCCATTCACGGGCAGAGACTGCAGGTGGCGGAGGGGGGAAGCTTCAGAGCCACGGAGGAGAGCACAGCAACAGGGGTGCAGAGGGCAAAGCAGAGAGATGCCCACACAGAGGATCGGTGCCGACCAGCACTCACCAGCCTGAGAGGCTTATCTGCTCACCCGCCGGGGCGGGCGGGGCTGGGAGCTGAGGCTCGGGCTTCGGAGGTCAGATCCCAGGGAGAGGACTGGCGGCGTGAACACAGCCTAAAGGGGGCTAGTGTGCCACAGCTAGCCAGGAGGGAGTCCGGGAAAAGGTCTGGACCTGCCTAAGAGGCAAGAGACCATTGTCTTGGGGTACTCGAGGAGAGGGGATTCAGAGCACTGCCTAAATGGGCTCCAGAGACGGGCGAGAGCTGTGGCTATCAGCGCGGACCCCAGAGACCGGCATGAGATGCTAAGGCTGCTGCTGCCACCACCAAGAAGCCTGTGTGCGAGCACAGGTCACTATACGCACATACCCTCCCGGGAGCCAGTGCAGCCCACCACTGCCAGGGTCCCGTGATTCAGGGACAACTTCCCCGGGAGAACACACGGCGCACCTCAGGCTGGTGCAACGTCACACCGGCCTCTGCCGCCGCAGGCTCGCCCTGCATCCGCACCCCTCCCTCCCCCCGGCCTGAGTCAGCCAGAGCCCCCTAATCAGCTGCTACTTTAACCCCGTCTTGTCTGAGCGAAGAACAGATGCCCTCAGGAGACCTACACGCAGAGGCGGGGCCGAATCCAAAGCTGAACCCCAGGAGCTGTGCAAACAAAGAAGAGAAAGGGAAATCTCTCCAGGCAGCCTCAGGAGCAGCGGATTAAACCACCACAATCAACCTGACGTACCCTGCATCTGTGGAATACCTGAATAGACAACGAATCATCCCAAAATTGATATGATGGACTTTGGGAGCAATGATATATATATTTTTTTTTCTCTTTTTGTGAATGTGTATGTGTATGCTTCTTTGTGTGATTTTGTCTGTATAGCTTCACTTTTACCAACTGTCCTAGGGTTCTGTCTGTCCGTTCTTTTTTTTAGTATATTTTTAAACGCTTGTTATCATTAGTGGATTTGTTTTCTGGTTTGGTTGCTCTCTTCTTTCTTTCTTTCTTTTTTTTTTTTTTTTTTTTTTTGCAGTACGCGGGCCTCTCACTGTTGTGGCCCCTCCCGTTGCGGAGCACAGGCTCCGGACGCGCAGGCTCAGCGGCCATGGCTCACGGGCCCAGCCGCTCTGCGGCATGTGCGATCTTCCCAGACCAGGGCACGAACCCGTGTCCCCTGCATTGGCAGGCGGACTCTCAACCACCGCGCCACCAGGGAAGCCCCTCTTCTTTCTATTTTTAAATTTTTTTATTACCTTTTAATTTTAATTTTTAATAATTATTTTTTATGTTTTACTTTAATAACATTACTAATTCTTTCTTTCTCTCTTTCTCCCTTTCTCCCTTTCCCTCTTTCTTTTCTCCCTTTTCTTCTGAGCCGTGTGGCTGACAGGCTCTAAGTGCTCTGCCTGGGTGTCAGGCCTGTGCCTCTGAGGTGGGAGAGCCGAATTCAGGACAGTGGTCCACCAGAGACCTCCCAGCTCCACATAATATCAAACAGAAAAAGCTCTCCCAGAGATCTCCATCTCAACGCTAAACCCAGCTCCACTCAAAGACCAGCAAGCTACAGTGTTGGACACCCTATGCCAGAAAACTAGCAAGACAGGAACACAACCCCACTGATTAGCAGACAGCTGCCTAAAATCACAATAAGGTCACAGACACCCCAAAACACACCACCGGATGTGGACCTGCCCAGCAGAAAGACAAGATCCAGCCTCATCCACCAAAACATAGGCACTAGTCCCCTCCACCAGGAAGCCTACACAACCCACTGAACCAACCTTAGCCACTGGGGCAGACACCAAAAACAACAACAACTACGAACTTGCAGCTTGTGAAAAGGAGACCCCAAACACAGTAAGTTAAGCAAAATGAGAAGACAGAGAAAGACATGGCAGATGAAGGAGCAAGGTAAAAACCCACCAGACCAAACAAATGAAGAGGAAATAGGCAGTCTACCTGAAAAAGAATTCAGAGTAATAATAGTAAAGATGATCCAAGATCTTGGAAATAGAATGGAGAAAACACAAGAAACGTTTAACAAGTACCTAGAAGAACTAAAGACCAAACAAACAATGATGAACAACACAATAAATGAAATTAAAAATTCTCTAGAAGGAATCAATAGCAGAATAACAGCCAGAAGAACGGATAAGTGACCTGGAAGATAAAATAGTGGAAATAACTACTGCAGATCAGAATAAAGAAAAAAGAATGAAAAGAATTGAGGACAGACTCAGAGACCTCTGGAACAACATTAAATGCACCAACATTCGAATGACAGGGGTCCCAGAAGAAGAAGAGAAAAAGAAAGGGACTGAGAAAATATTTGAAGAGATTATAGTTGAAAACTTCCCTAATATGGAAAAGGAAATAGTTAATCAAGCCCAGGAATCACAGAGAGTCCCATACAGGATAAATCCAAAGAGAAACACGCCAAGACACATATTAATCAAACTATCAAAAATTAAATATAAAGAAAAAATATTAAAAGCAGCACGTGAAAAACAACAAATAATATATAAGGGAATCCCCATAAGGTTAACAGCTGATCTTTCAGGAGAAACTCTGCAAGCCAGAAGGGAGTGGCAGGACATATTTAAAGTGATGAAAGGGAAAAACCTACAACCAAAATTACTCTACCCAGCAAGGATCTCATTCAGATTCGACAGGGAAATTAAAACCTGTACAGACAAGCAAAAGCTAAGAGAATTCAGCACCACCAAACCAGCTTTACAACAAATGCTAAAGGAAGTTCTGTAGGCAGGAAACACAAGAGAAGGAAAAGACCTACAATAACAAACAGAAAACAATTAAGAAAATGGTCATAGGAACATACATATCGATAATTACCTTAAATGTAAATGAATTAAATGCTCCAACCAAAAGACATAGACTGGCTGAATGGATACAAAAACAAGACCCATATATATGCTGTCTACAAGAGACCCACTTCAGACCTAGGGACACATACAGACTGAAAGTGAGGGGATGGAAAAAGATGTTCCATACAAATGGAAATCAAAAGAAAGCTGGAGTAGCAATTCTCTTATCAGACAAATAGACTTTAAAATAAAGACTATTACAAGAGATAAAGAAGGACACTACAGGGCTTCCCTGGTGGCGCAGTGGTTGAGAGTCTGCCTGCCGATGCAGGAGACACGGGTTTGTGCCCCGGTCCAGGAAGATCCCACATGCTGCGGAGAGGCTTGGCCCGTGAGCCATGGCCACCGAGCCTGCAAGTCCAGAGCCTGTGCTCCGCAACAGGAGAGGCCACAACAGTAAGAGGCCCGCGTACTGGGGAAAAAAAAAAAAAAAAGGACACTACATAATGATCAAGAGATCAATCCAAGAAGAAGATATAACAATTGTAAATATTTATGCACTCAACATTGGAGCACCTCAATACATAAGGCAAATGCTAACAGCCATAAAAGGGGAAATTGACAGTAACACAATCATAGTTGGGGACTTTAACACCCCACTTTCATGAATGGACAGATCATCCAAAATGAAAATAAATAAGGAAACACAAGCTTTAAATGATACATTAAACAAGATGGACTTAATTGATATTTATAGAACATTCCATCTGAAAACAACAGAATACACTTTCTTCTCAAATGCTCATGGAACATTCTCCAGGATAGATCATATCTTGGATCACAAATCAAGCCTTGATAAATTTAAGAAAATTAAAATCATATAAATTATCTTTTCCAACCACAACGCTATGAGACTAGATATCAATTACAGGAAAAAGTCTGTAAAAAATACAAACACATGGAGGCTAAACAATACACTACTTAATAACCAAGAGACACTGAAGAAATCAAAGAGGAAATCAAAAAATATCTAGAAACAAATGACAATGAAACCATGATGACCCAAAACCTATCAGATACAGGAAAAGCAGTTCTAAGAGGGAAGTTTACAGCAATACAGTTCTACCTTAAGGAACAAGAAACATCTCAAATAGACAACCAAACCTTACACTTAAAGCAATGAGAAGAACAAAAAAATCCCCAAAGTTAGCAGAAGGAAAGAAATCATAAAGATCAAATCAGAAATAAATGAAAAAGAAATGAAGGAAACAATAGCAAAGATCAATAAAACTAAAAGCTGGTTCTTTGAGAAGATAAACAAAATAGATAAACCACTAGCCAGACTCATCAAGAAAAAAAGGGAGAAGACTCAAATCAATAGAATTAGAAATGAAAAAGGAGAGGTAACAACTGACACTGCAGAGATAAAAGAGATCATGAGAGATTACTACAAGCAACTCTATGCCAATAAAATGGACAATCTGGAAGAAATGGACAAATTCTTAGAAATGCACAACCTGCCAAGACTGAATCAGGAAGAAATAGAAAATATGAACAGACCAATCACAAGCACTGAAATTGAAACTGTGATTAAAAACCTTCCAACAAAGAAAAGCCCAGGACCAGATGGCTTTACAGGCGAATTCTATCAAACATTTAGAGAAGAGCTAACACCTATCCTTCTCAAACTCTTCCAAAATATAGCAGAGGGAGGACCACTCCCAAACTCCTTCTACGAGGCCACCATCACCTTGATACCAAAACCAGAAAAGGATGTCACAAAGAAAGAAAACTACAGGCCAATATCACTGATGAACATAGATGCAAAAATCCTCAACAAAATACTAGCAAACAGAATCCAACAGCACATTAAAAGGATCATACACCATGATCAAGTGGGGTTTATTCCAGGAATGCAAGGATTCTTCAATATACGCAAATCTATCAATGTGATAAACCATATTAACAAATTGAAGGAGAAAAACCATATGATCATCTCAATAGATGCAGAGAAAGCTTTTGACAAAATTCAACACCCATTTATGATAAAAACCCTCCAGAAAGTAGGCATAGAGGGAACTTTCCTCAACATAATAAAGGCCATATATGACAAGCCCACAGCAAACATCATCCTCAATGGTGAAAAACTGAAAGCATTTCCACTAAGATCAGGAACAAGACAAGGTTGCCCACTCTCACCACTATTATTCAACATTGTTTTGGAAGTTTTAGCCACAGCAATCAGAGAAGAAAAGGAAATAAAAGGAATCCAAATCGGAAAAGAAGAAGTAAAGCTGTCACTGTTTGCAGATGACATGATCCTATACATAGAGAACCCTAAAGATGCTACCAGAAAATTACTAGAGCTAATCAATGAATTTGGTAAAGTGGCAGGATACAAAATTAATGCACAGAAATCTCTGGCATTCCTATATACTAATGATGAAAAATCTGAAAGTGAAATCAAGAAAACACTCCCATTTACCATTGCAACAAAAAGAATAAAATATCTAGGAATAAACCTACCTAAGGAGACAAAAGACCTGTATGCAGAAAATTATAAGACACTGATGAAAGAAATTAAAGATGATACAAATAGATGGAGAGATATACCATGTTCTTGGATTGGAAGAATCAACATTGTGAAAATGACTCTACTACCCAAAGCAATCTATAGATTCAATGCAATCCCTATCAAACTACCACTGGCATTTTTCACAAAACTAGAACAAAAAATTTCACAATTTGTATGGAAACACAAAAGACCCCGAATAGCCAAAGCAATCTTGAGAACGAAAGAAGGAACTGGAGGAATCAGGCTCCCTGACTTCAGACTATACTACAAAGCTACAGTTATCAAGACGGTATGGTACTGGCACAAAAACAGAAAGACAGATCAATGGAACAGGATAGAAAGCCCAGAGATAAACCCATGCACATATGGACACCTTATCTTTGATAAAGGTGGCAGTAATGTACAATGGAGAAAGGACAGCCTCTTCAATAAGTGGTGTTGGGAAAACTGGACAGGTACATGTAAAAGTATGAGATTAGATCACTCCCTAACACCATACACAAAAATAAGCTCAAAATGGATTAAAGACCTAAATGTAAGGCCAGAAACTATCAAACTCTTAGAGGAAAACATAGGCAGAACACTCTATGACATAAATCACAGCAAGATCCTTTCTGACCCACCTCCTAGAGTAATGGAAATAAAAACAAAAATAAACAAATGGGACCTAATGAAACTTCAAAGCTTTTGCACAGCAAAGGAAACCATAAACAGGACCAAAAGACAACCCTCAGAATGGGAGAAAATATTTGCAAATGAAGCAACCGACAAAGGATTAATCTCCAAAATTTACAAGCAGCTCATGCAGCTCAATAACAAGAAAACAAACAACCCAATCCAAAAATGGGCAGAAGACCTAAATAGACATTTCTCCAAAGAAGATATACAGACTGCCAACAAACACATGAAAGAATGCTCAACATCATTAATCATTAGAGAAATGCAAATCAAAACTACAATGAGATATCATCTCACACCAGTCAGAATGGCCATCATCAAAAAATCTAGAAACAATAAATGCTGGAGAGGGTGTGGAGAAAAGGGAACACTCTTGCACTGCTGGTGGGAATGTGAATTGGTTCAGCCACTATGGAGAACAGTATGGAGGTTCCTTAAAAAACTACAAATAGAACTACCATATGACCCAGCAATCCCACTACTGGGCATATACCGTGAGAAAACCAAAATTCAAAAAGAGTCATGTACCAAAATGTTCATTGCAGCTCTATTTACAATAGCCCGGAGATGGAAACAACCTAAGTGCCCGTCATCGGATGAATGGATAAAGAAGATGTGGCACATATATACAATGGAATATTACTCAGCCATAAAAAGAAACGAAATTGAGCTATTTGTAATGAGGTGGATAGACCTAGAGTCTGTCATACAGAGTGAAGTAAGTCAGAAAGAGAGAGACAAATACCGTATGCTGACACATATATATGGAATTTAGGAAAAAGGATGTCATGAGGAACCTGGGGGTAAAGCAGGAATAGAGACGCAGACCTCCTAGAGGGCGGACTTGGGGTTATGGGGAGGGGGAAGGGTGAGCTGTGACAGGGCGAGGGACAGTCATGGGCATATACACACTAACAAACGTAGTAAGGTAGATAGCTGGTGGGAAGCAGCCACATGGCACAGGGATATTGGCTCGGTGCTTTGTGACGGCCTGGAGGGGTAGGATGGGGAGGGTGGGAGGGAGGGAGACGCAACAGGGAAGACATATGGGAACATATGTTTATGTATGACTGATTCACTTTGTTGTGAAGCAGAAACTAACACGCCATTGTAAAGCAATTATACCCCAATAAAGATGTTAAAAAATAAAAAAAATTAAAAAAAAAAGAAATAAATGAAAAAGAAATGAAGGAAACAATAGCAAAGATCAATAAAACTAAAAGCTGGTTCTTTGAGAAGATAAACAAAATTGATAAACCATTAGCCAGACTCATCAAGAAAAAAAGGGAGAGGACTCAAATCAATAGAATTAGAAATGAAAAAGGAGGAGTAACAACTGGCACTGCAGAAACACAAAGGATCCTGAGAGATTACTACAAGCAACTATATGCCAGTAAAATGGACAACCTGAAAGAAACGGACAAATTCTTAGAAAAGCACAACCTTCCAAGACTGAACCAGGAAGAAACAGAAAATATAAACAGACCAATCACAAGCACTGACACTGAGACTGTGATTAAAAATCTTCCAACAAACAAAAGCCCAGGACCAGATGGCTTCACAGGCAAATTAAACATATAGAGAAGAGCTAACACCTATCCTTCTCAAACTTTTCCAAAATATAGCAGAGGGAGGAACACTCCCAAACTCATTCTACAAGGCCACCATCACCCTGATACCAAAACCAGACAAGGATGTCACAAAGAAAGAAAACTATAGGCCAATATCACTGATGAACATAGATGCAAAATTCCTCAATAAAATACTAGCAAACAGAATCCAACAGCACATTAAAAGGATCATACACCATGATAAAGTGGGGTTTATCCCAGGAATGCAAGGATTCTTCAATATATGCAAATCAATAAATGTGATACACCATATTAACAAATTGAAGAATAAAAACCATATGATCATCTCAATAGATGCAGAAAAAGCTTTTGACAAAATTCAACACCCATTTATGATAAAAACCCTCCAGAAAGTAGGCATAGAGGGAACTTATCTCAACAT
This sequence comes from Leucopleurus acutus, assembly GCF_964270905.1. Classification (NCBI taxonomy): domain Eukaryota; kingdom Metazoa; phylum Chordata; class Mammalia; order Artiodactyla; family Delphinidae; genus Leucopleurus; species Leucopleurus acutus. Next base: position 12,554,686 of record NC_139162.1, on the reverse strand, counting down.
AATAAAGGCCATATATGACCAACCCACAGCCAACATCGTTCTCAATGGTGAAACACTGAAACCATTTCCAGTAAGATCAGGAAAAAGACAAGGTTGCCCACTCTCACCACTATTATTTAACATAGTTTTGGAAGTTTTAGCCACAGCAAGCAGAGAAGAAAAAGAAATAAAAGGAATCCAAATCGGAAAAAAAGAAGTAAAGCTGTCACTGTTGGCAGATGACATGATACTATATATAGGGAATCCTAAAGATGCTACCAGAAAACTACTAGAGCTAATCAGTGAATTTGGTAAAGTAGCAGGATACAAAATTAATGCACAGAAATCTCTTGCATTCCTAAACACTAATGATGAAAAATCTGAAACAGAAATTAAGGAAACACCCACATTTACCATTGCAACAAAAAGAATAAAATACCTAAAAATAAACCTACCTAAGCAGACAAAAGACCTGTATGCAGAAAACTATGACACTGATGAAAGAAATTAAAGATGATACAAAAAGATGGAGAGATATACCATGTTCTTGGATTGGAAGAATCAACATTGTGAGAATGACTATACTACCCAAAGCAATCTACAGTTCAATGCAATCCCTATCCAACTACCAATGGCATTTTTCACAGAACTAGAACAAAAAATTTCACAATTTGTATGGAAACACAAAAGATCCCGAATAACCAAAGCAATCTTGAGAAAGAAAAACGGAACTGGAGGAATCAGGCTCCCAGACATCAGACTATACTACAAAGCTACAGTAATCAAGACAGTATGGTACTGGCATAAAAACAGAAATATAGATCAATGGAACAGGATAGAAAGCCCAGAGATAAACCCACACACATATGGTCACCTTATTTTTGATAAAGGAAGCAAGGATATACAATGGAGAAAAGACAGGGCTTCCCTGGTGGCACAGTGGTTGAGAGTCCGCCTGCTGATGCAGGGGATGCAGGTTCGTGCCCCGGTCTGGGAAGATCCCACATGCCGCGGAGCAGCTAGGCCCGTGAGCCATGGCCAAAAAAACCAAAAAAACAAAAACCTAAGGAAAGACAGCCTCTTCAATAAGTGGTGCTGGGAAAATTGGACAGATACATGTAAAAGAATGAAATTAGAACACTCCCTAACACCATACTCAAATATAAACTCAAAATGGATTAAAGACCTAAATGTAAGGCCAGACACTATAAAACTCCTAGAGGAAAACATAGGCAGAACACTCTGTGACATAAATCACAGCAAGATCCTTTTTGACCCACCTCCTAGAGAAATGGAAATAAAAACAAAAATAAACAAATGGGACCTAATGAAACTTCAAAGCTTTTGCACAGCAAAGGAAACGAATAATAAGACAAAAACCTCAGAATGGGAGAAAATATTTGCAAACGAAGCAACTGACAAAGGATTAATCTCCAAAATATACAAGCAACTCATGCAGCTCAATATCAAAAAACAAACAACCCAATCCAAAAATGGGCAGAAGACCTAAACAGACATTTCTCCAAAGAAGATATACAGACTGCCAACAAACACGTGAAAGGATGCCCAACATCACTAACCATTAGATAAATGCAAATCAAAACTATAATGAGGTATCACCTCACACAGGTCAGAATGGCCATAATCAAAAATTCTACAAACAATAAATGCTGGAGAGGGTGTGAAGAAAAGGGAACCCTCTTGCACTGTTGGTGGGAATGTAAATTGATACAGCCACTATGCAGAACAGTATGGAGGTTCCTCAAAAAACTAAAAACAGAACTACCATATGACCCAGCAATCCCAACACTGGGCATATACCCTGAGAAAACCATAATTCAAAAAGAGTCATGTACCACAATGTTCACTGCAGTTCTATTTACAATAGCCAGGAGATGGAAGCAACCTAAGTGTCCATCCACAGATGAATGGATAAAGAAGATGTGGCACATATATACAATGGAATATTCCTCAGCCAGAAAAAGAAACGAAGTTGAGTTATCTGTAGTGAGGTGGATGGACCTAGAGTCTGTCATACAGAGTGAAGTAAGTCAGAAAGAGAAAAACAAATACCATATGCTAACACATATATATGGAATCTAAAAAAAAAAAAAAAAGGGTTATCAAGAACCTAGGGGCAGGACAGGAATAAAGACACAGACGTAGAGAACAGACTTGAAGACTGGGGAGGGGTAAGGGTAAGGGTAAGCTGGGACGAAGTGAGTGAGTAGCATGGACTTATACATACTACCAAATGTAAAACAGATAGCTTGTGGGAAGCAGTCGCATAGCACAGGGAGATCAGCTCAGTGCTTTGTGACCACCTAGAGGGGTGGGATAGGCAGGGTGGGAGGGAGACGCAAGAGGGAGGAGATATGGGGATATATGTACATCTGTATAGCTGATTCGCTTTGTTATAAAGCAGAAACTAACACACCATTTTAAAGCAATTATACTCCAATAAAGATGTTAAAATATATATATATGATATCACTTATATGTGGAATCTAAAAATAATAATAATAATACAAATGAACTTATTTCCAAAACAGAGACTCACAGACATGGAAAACAATCTTATGGTTACCAAAGGGGAAAGGGAGGTGGGGTGGAGGGATAAATTAGGAGGTTGGGATTAACATATACACACTGCTATATATAAAGCAGAGTGCTCGCCTTGGCAACACATATATTAAAATTGGAAGGATACAGAGAAGATTAGCATGGCCCCTGCACAAGGAAGACCCACGAATTCGTGAAGTGTTCCATATTTTTGTTCAGAAAACAATGAAGATGAAGATTCACCAAACAAGCTCTATACGTTGGTTACCTATGTTCCTGTCACCACTTTGAAAAATCTACAGTTAATGTGGATGAACACTAACTGCTGATTGTCAAATAAAATTATAGAACTGCAAAAAAATAAATAAAATAAAATAACCAACAAGGACCTACTGTATAGCACAGGGAGCTATACTCAATATTTTGTAATAACCTATAAGGGAAGAGAATCTGAAGAAGTATATATATATATATATATATATATATATATAAAATCACTGTGCTGTACAACTGAAACTAACATGATATTGTATCACTAAATCAACTACACTTCAATTTTTTAAAAAACAACAAGAACAACAAAAAAGTCTTAGGAGCTCTGTGCCAGAAATGGGGATGAGGATCAAATATTTATTTCTTATTATAAATCACGGCTTCACAGTTGTCAACCAAGAAATAGTGCAGGAGGCTGCAAGTAAGAAACGAGTTTACTGGGCGTCCTAAGAATTGCAATTCAGGAGACACAGATTCAAGTAAAACCAAAAGAGTGTTTCCAGGAAGAGTCACGGCTTACAGAGGCAAAAAGCCACAAAGTTAAAAGTTGCCTGGCAAGAATTGTGATCAACTCTGACACAAGTTGGAAAACATTTGTCCTTAAGGAACCACAAGTTATTTTAGGGTCAGGTCCAATAAGTAGATAGGTTATCATGAGTTATTTTAGGGTAAGGGTCTGATAAGTATCTTGAGTATCTGGTAGATGTTCTGAATGACTCCATTAGGACAGTAAGTGGTCAAAATGTCAGATTCCATCCAGGTTGAGATGTGTATAAGCCACACTTCCTTAATGGCCTCCAGGCTCTCTTAGCAATGGAAACTCCATTTTGCTTTTCCTTTCACACAGTCTACCCCTTGGTCTTCAAACATGAATCCTTTATAACAAAACAATATTAAAAGTCAAAAGATACTGGCACATTACTAGAATCCCATTTAGTTATTAATAAGTATCCAGTCCACCAGGATGTCATATGAAAATGTCTACCACAGTGAGGTTGAAACCGAGGGCAGTCAAGAGTTCGATCCCTTAAACTCTAACTTGCTTAGTAATGTCCCATAACCTGCCCTCACCAATCAAGCTTGTCTTAAATGTTCCTGCAAATTGTATACCCTCCAACCTTCACATAGCTTAGACACACAGCTTACGGTAAGACTCCTTTAACCACCCCCAACAGATAACACCTGTGACACAAGGGTCACTATAGTAACGGTTACTTAGTTTGTTTTTCAGGAACATGGAGTTAGTCTTGCCAAGTTCAAACTGACTGGCACCATGGACCCTCCTGCTGGGCCTGTACAAGTGTCCAATGGATGACTTTTTGATGTCAGGGCCAAAATCTCCACCCTCAGATCATGCTACCACCACCATTTTCTGAACATGCACCCCTGAAGAAGCATGTAACTCAGATATGCCTGTACAGAGCAGCCAGTACTTCACCTTTTTCCTGCCTCCAATCAGCTGGAAAGTCAGCTGATAGCTTTCTGGGAGTTCCATTGTACATAACTTGTTGCTTTTCCCTTGCTGCTTTTAAGATTCTCTGGGGTTTTTTTGTGGTTTTTTTGGTAATTTATTTTTGGCTGTGTTGGGTCTTTGTTTCTGTGCGAGGGCTTTCTCCAGTCGCGGCGAGTGGGGGCCACTCTTCATCGCAGTGTGCAGGCCTCTCACTGTCGCGGCCTCTCTTGTTGCGGAGCACAGGCTCCAGACGCGCAGGCTCAGTAGTTGTGGCGCACGGGCCTAGTTGCTCCGCGGCATGTGGGATCTTCCCAGACCAGGGCTCGAACCCATGTCCCCTGCATTGGCAGGCAGATTCTCAACCACTGTGCCACCAGGGAAGCCCAGATTCTCTGTTTTTAATTTTTGCCATTTTAATTACAGTGTGTCTTGATGTGATTCTCTTTGGGTTGATTCTGTTTGGGACTCTCTGTGCTTCTTGGACCTGAATGTCTGTTTCCTTTCCCAGGTTAGGAAAGTTTTCAGTTACTCTATCTTCAAACACATTTTCGGTCCCTTTCTCTCTCTCTTCTCCTTCTGGGATCTCTATCATGTGAATTTTAGCATGCTTGATGTTGTCCCAAATTCTCTTAAACTGTCCTCACTTTTTATTTTTTCTGTTCAGCTTCAGTGATTTCCATTACTGTCTTCCAGCTCACTGATCTGTTCCTCTGTCATCTAATCTACTTTTGATTCCTTCTAGTGTATTTTTTATTTCAGTTATTGTATTCTTTACCTCTGTTTGGTTCTTCTTTATAAATATAAAGGCTCTTTAACTCTTTGTTAAACTTTTCACTGTTTTCATCCATTCATCTCTCGAGTTCTTTGATCATCTTTATGATCCTTACCTTGAACTTTTTTTTTTTTTGGCTGCATTGGGTCTTCGTTGCTGCATGTGGGCTTTCTCTAGTTGCAGCAAGTGGAGGCTACTCTTCATTGCGGTGCTCAAGCTTTGTTTTAGTTCTTCTTCTGGGGTTTTATCCTGTTCCTTTGTTTGGAACATGTTCCTCTTGTCACATCATTTTGCCTAATTTTGCTGTTTTTATTTCTGTGTATCTGGTACACTGATATTATTTCCTGACCTTGGAGATGTGGCCTTTTGTAGGAGATGTCCTAAGCCTCCCAGCAGCACACTCCCCTCTGGTCACCAGAGTTACGTGCTCTAGGGGTGCCCCTATGTCCATGAGGGCTGCGTGGGTCCTTCTGTTGTGGTGGGTTGACTATGTAGGTGGTCTGCTAGGCGTGGCTGGCCCCTGGTCCAGTTGGTTGCCAGGCCCTCCTTGTGCGGAGGCTGCCAGCCATGGTTCCCAGGGCTGGGTCACAGGCAGCTGGCGGTGGAAGCCTGGGGGAGGGGGGTCCCAGGGCTACTGCTGGCCCACTGGTGGACAGAATGGGGTTCTAGGGTGAGTAGCTGTGGGGCTGGGGCTCCCAGGTCCATTGCCAGCCTGCTGGCGGTTAGGGTCAGCTCCCGACATGGCTGACTGCAGGTTCCGGGATGTCCCAAAGCTGGACTTGGCCCACTGCTGAGCAGGGCTGGAAACTGGAGCGGCTGGCTGAGGGGTGCAAGGTGTCTCAGAGCTGGGGTTGGCTTGCTGGTGGGCACAGCTGGGGCCCAAGGAGCCCTGGGGCTGGTGTGTTAGTTGGGTCCTGACAAGGCCAGCTGCAGAGCTGCAGTGATCCTGGGGCTGGTGCCCACCCACCGGTGGGTGAAACCAAGTCCTGGGGCCAGTACCAGCCCACCAGCATACAGAGTCAGGTCCTGGGATCTCTGGCTGCAGGGTGCAGGGGTCCCAGAGCTGGTGTCAGCCCACTGGTGGGGGTCCTAGGGCTAGCGCTGGATTGCTGGTGGGTGGATCCAGGTCCCAGGGTCTCTGGCTGCAGGCCCCTGGGGGTCCCTGAGTTTGAACCCAATTTTCATTGTATATGTGAGGAGATTTCCCCCACACCAAACAACTCAATTCTGAGGCCGTCTACCTGGAGATGTAAGCAGCTCTTGTCAGGAAAAAGAGCTCTCTGCAGGAGGTCCCTTTTGTCTTGTCACTTTAGCTAAGCTATATTCTAACTAACCGTAAGCCAGGCACCCCCATGCTCTACTCATCTCCGGCCCAAGCACACCTTTCCTAACTTTGTTTTTTTTTTTAATAAATTTATTTATTTTATTTATTTATATTTGGCTGCGTTGCATCTTCATTGCTGCACGTGGGATTTATCTAGTTGTGGTGAGTGGGGGATACTCTTCGTTGTGGTGCTCGGGCTTCTCATTGTGGTGGCTTCTCTTGTTGCAGAGCATGGACTCTAGGCACGCGGGTTCAGTAGTTGTGGCACGTGGGCTCAGTAGTTGTGGTGCACAGGCTTAGTTGCTCTGCAGCATGTGGGATCTTCCCGGACCAGGGCTGGAACCCATGTCCTCTGCATTGGCAGGTGGATTCTTAACCACTGCGCCTCCAACTTTCCTAACTTTTTTTTTTTTTTTTTTTTTTTTTTGCGGTACGCAGGCCTCTCACTGGCCCGGAGCACAGGCTCCGGATGCGCAGGCCCAGCAGCCATGGCTCATGGGCCCAGCCACCCCGCGGCATGCATGCGGGATCTTCCCGGACCGGGGCATGAACCCGCATCCCCTACATCGGCAGGCGGACTCCCAACCACTGTGCCACCAGGGAAGCCCCACCAACTTTCCTAACTTTTGATCACACAATACCGTGCCTAACCTGTTGGTTCTTTCCATAGATCAAAGAAGTAGAAAGGAAGAATAAATAATTAACAGATGACCAGATCTCCTCCCTAGCTTCCCCTTCAGTAATCTCTCAAACAAACTGTGTGAACAAGATAGCATCTAAAGAAAGGTCGACAAGCCTGCATGCAGTGGGAGAAGGTGACAAGTCTGATCCCCTATTTCAATAAGTAACTGAGGCCACTTCCCCTTTTCCCTTTAAAAACTTCCATGGCCCGATGCTGGGCGCGGGAGGCGTGGGGCTCGCGGGCCAGGACACAGGCGTGGCTATGGGGCTCACAAGGCCGCTCCCTGGCCTTGGCGCACGCGGCCCGCGAGCTCCACACGGGAGACTGGCGGCCCTCGGCGGGGCTGGGGCCGGGCGGGCGTCGGCTGAGCCTGTCGGCGGCGGGGATCGTGAATCGGCGCCCCAACGTCTGCAGCCCCACCTGTGCTTCATGCGGTTGGACAAGCCCATCGGAACCTGGCTGCGGCACCCGCCATGTACTCGGAGCACTGCTTTGGCAGCCCAACCAGGCTGTTTTCCGGATTGGTACGTGTTATCCCTCTCTGGCACTGGAGCTGTTCTGCTGCGTGAAGCAGGCTGTACTATTAATGACATGTGGGACCAGGACTATGATAAAAAGGTTCCAGGAACAGCAAGTCACCCAATAGCTGCTGGAGACATTTCAACTTTTCAGTCCTCTGTTTTTCTCGGGGGACAGCTGAACTTGGCACTAGGTGTTCTTCTGTGTCTGAATTACTACAGTATAGCTCTTGGAGCTGCATCCGTACTTCTTGTCATCACCTACCCGCTAATGAAGAGAATTACACACTGGCCTCAATTAGCCTTGGGGTTGACTTTTAATTGGGGAGCATTACTTGGATGGTCTGCTACCAAGGGCTCCTGTGATCCACCTGTTTGCCTCCCTCTTTATTTTTCTGGGATTACGTGCACTCATATGAGATACTATCTAGGCTCATCAGGACAAGACAGATGATGCTCTGATCGTGCTGAAGTCCACGGCAGTGCTGTTCTGTGAAGATACCAAGCAGTGGCTCGGTGGCTTCAGTGTGGCAATGCTGGGGTGCTGAGCCTGGTGGGAGCGAACAACGGTCAGACTGTGCCCTACCACACTGCTCCGGCTGCTGCAGCAGGAGCCCATCTGGCTCACCAGATTTACACTCTGGACATGCACAGACCTGAGGAGTGTTGGGATAAATTCACCTCCAACAGAACAATAGGACTAATACTTTTTTTAGGGATTGTCCTTGGGAATTTGTGGAAAGAAAAGGAGACAGGTGAAACAAAGAAAAATACAGGTAATAGAATGGAAAATTAGCAAATTAAGTTTATGTGGGGATTTTTAAAATAAACGTTTACAAAACACTCTCAGGTCTTATTACCACATAACTGGATCTGAATAACAGTCTTACAATATGTTAATGAATTACAAACGAGTAGATGAAGTTTTAGAGCATTTTTGCCTGGATTTTAGTTCAAGTATGTACTAGTTGAATTCTTACCCTGTCACAGAAACCGGGAACTCTTCAGGATTTGCCATCGCCTGCAGTATTTTTAAGTTAATGCATGCTTCTCATTATAATTCTCATCTGCAGTTACAGGAATTATGTGAGTTTGGGCACTTCGGAAAAAACCTAATGTGTGTCTCATCTAAATGAATGTCTCTGTATGAAAATGGACTCTCTTTTTAGGGGAAAATAAAAGTTGCTACAGAAAGTTTGGGCTTATTGTTCTGTGTTGACCTTTACTTACGGCCAAAAGCTGTAATTCAGGAAACCATTCTATTTTTTATATTTTAAGAGAATTTAAATCAGTAAACAAAGATTTTTACCTATTATATCTGTTAAACAAAACAACAAACTTCTATGGCCAAGCATAATCTAGCTTTCTGATTAGGAACATTAGGAAAAGGAACATTTTTCATTTCTCCTAACACTTGCCTCCTGAGTATTGATTTTCAAGCAGTGGCAGCTGGACCCGAGTTTGGTAGCAGAGGTAGCCTCAGATTCTGCATTTTAAGGCTTCAGTCCTACCAGACAGCACCCCGACTCATTTCACACTCCAGTCACAGGTCCACGTTGTTACCTGTGCTTCTGACCAACGAGCTATAAATCAGAGGTTCCCACGACACCCTCCTTGGGTTCAATTAATTTGCTAGAGTGGCTCTCAGAACTCCAGAAACTCATTTTTACTCACTGGATGTATTATATAAGAATATAAGTCGGGGGAACAGAACAGTAGTCAGTTGAGAGCCCAGAAATAAACCCACACACCTACAGTCAATTAATCTGCAACAAAGGAGGCAAGAATACATAATGGAGAAAAGACAATCTCTTCAGCAAGTGGTGGTGGAAAAGCTGGACAGCCACATGTAAATCAATGAAATTAGAACACTCTCTCACATCATACACAAAAATAAACTCGAAATGGCTTAAAGACTTAAATCTAAGACTGGATACTATAAAACTTCTAGAAAAGAACATAGGCAAAACATTTTCTGACATAAATCGTAGCAACGTTTTCTTAGGTCAGTCTCTCAAGGCAATAGAAATAAAAGCAAAAATAAACAAATGGAACCTAGTTAAACTTACAAGCTTTTGTACAGCAAAGGAAACTATAAACAAAATGAAAAGACAACCCACAGAATGGGAGAAAATATTTACAAATGATGCGATCGACAAGGGCTTAATTTCCAAAATATACAAACAGCTCATACAGTTCATACAGCTCAATACCAAAAACAAACAACCCAATAAAAAAACGGACAGAAGACCTAAATAGACATTTCTCCAAAGGAGACTTACATATAGCCAACAGGCACATGAAAAGATGCTCAACATCACTAATTATTAGAGAAATGCAAATCAAAACTACAATGGGGGGCTTCCCTGGTGGCGCAGTGGTTTAGAGTCCGCCTGCCGATGCAGGGGACATGGGTTCGGGCCCTGGTCCGGGAGGATCCCACATGCTGCAGAGCAACTAAGCCCGTGAGCCACAACTACTAAGCCTGTGCTCTAGAGCCCGTAAGCCACAACTACTGAGCCCGTGTGCCACAACTATTGAAGCCCACATGCCTAGAGCCCGTGCTCCACAACGGGAGAGGCCACGACAGTGAGAAGCCCGTCCACCACAACAAGGAGTGGCCACTGCTCGCCACAACTAGAGGAAGCCCGCGCCTAGCAAAAAAGACCCAACTAAGCCAAAAATAAATAAATAAATTTATAAAAAACAAACTACAATGAGGTACCACCTCACGTGGGTCAGAATGGCCATCATCAAAAAGTCTACAAATAACAAATGCTGGAGAGGATGTAGAGAAAAGGGAACCCTCCTACACTGTTGGTGGGAATGTAAATTGGTGCAGCCACTATGGAGAACAGTATGGAGGTTCCTCAAAAAACTAAAACTATAGTTGCCATATGATCCAGCAACCCCACTCCTGGGCATATATCCGGAGAGAACCATACTTCAAAAAGATACATGCACCCCAATGTTCATTGCAGCACTATTTACAATAGCCATAGAAACAACCTAAATGTCCATTGACAGATGAACGGATAAAGAAGTGTGGTACATATATACAATGGAATATTACTCAGCCATAAAAAGAATGAAATAATGCCATTTGCAGCAATGTAGATGGACCTAGAGATTACTTTCTGAAGTCAGTCAGAAAGAGAAAGACAAATACCAGATGATATCACTTATACGTGAAATCTAAAATATGACATGAATGAACTTATCTACTAAACAGAAGCCGAATCACAGACACAGAGAACAGACTTGTGGTTGCCAAGGCGGTGGGGGGAGGGATGGACTGGGAGTTTGGGATTAGCAGATGCAAACCATTATATAGAGAATACATAAACAAGTTCCTACTGCATAGCACAGGGAACTATATTCAATATCCTGTGATAAACCATAATGAAAAAGAATATGAACAAGAATTTGTGTGTATATATATATATATATATATATATATATATATATACACACACACACATATGTATAACAGAATCACTTGGCTATACAGTAGAAATAAACACATCATTGTAAATCAACTATACTTTAATAAAATAAATTTCTTTTAAAAGAATATAACTCAGAGGACTTCTCTGGTGGCACAGTGGTTAAGAATCCGCCTGCCGGGTTTCCCTGGCAGTGCAGTGGTTAAGAATCCGTCTGCCAGTGCAGGGGACACAGGTTCGAGCCCTGGTCCAGGTAGATCCCACATGCCGCGGAGCAACTAAGCCCGTGTGCCACAACTACTGAGCCTGCACGCCACAACTACTGAAGCCCATGCACCTAGAGCCCGTGCTCCACAACAAGAGAAGCCACCACAATGAGAAACCTGAGCACTGCAATGAAGAGTAGCCCCCGCTCACCGCAACTAGAGAAAGCCCACATGCAGCAATGAAGACCCAATGCAGCCAAAAATAAATAAATAAATGAGTGAATGAATGAATATAACTCAGGAAGAGCCAGATGGAAGAGATGCACAGGGCAAGGTATGGGGAAGGGCACAGAGTATACACGCTCTTTCCAGGTGTACCACTCCCCCTGAATCTCCACGTGTTCACCAGCCCAGAAGCGCTCCAAACCCCGTCCTTTTGGGGTATTATGGTTGCTTCATGATTGATTCAACCTCCCTGGAGGTCAGATCCCTCTAATCACATGATTGGCTTCTCCAGCAACCAGCTCCCAACCTTAGGTGAGTTCCAAAAGTCACCTCATTAACATAAAAAAGACACCTTTATGACTCTCATCACTTCAGAAATTCTAAGAGTCTTAGGAGCTCTGTGCTAGAAATCGGAATGAAGAGCAAATATTTGTTTCTTATTATCAGTCCCAACATCACAAATGGGTTTATTATTTCCATGGCCATAGTGACCCAAATGACCCCTTCATTTCCAACCCTGAAGAGTCCCAATTTGACCCTGAGTCCAGAGAATTCTTTTCACGTGGCACTCCCCCTTGTTACAGGGTGGCAGGAGTACATTTTATTGGAGCTGCTGAAACCATCCAAAAGGTACTGGAGGGCGCTGACATGGTTGCTAGACATGGAGGAGATTCCCACCCAGGAGCGCAGATACTTCAGACTTGTGAAATGGAGCCAAGAGGCCAGCACAGGGAGCTCTCCCCCGCATACCACTCCGCCATCAACCCAGACCTTGACAGGAAGACCCTTACTTGGCATCTCCCACAGGAAGTGACAGCACCATCTCCAGGAAGAGGAAGATTTTCTCCTTGCCTGGCAGCAACTCAGCCAATGAGAGACTGTCACCACTCAACCATGAAAAGCCCCTATACTTCAAACTCCCAGTTTCCCCCAATGGACTTTGGTTTATAACAGCCCCTCCCAACTTCCCCTTCTCTAGGAAAGAGGTTCCTCTCCTTTGTTTTACTGGACTTCCATGTGGTTTGCCCTAGGTGCATGTCCCAAATCGCAATTCTTTGCTATTCTCGAATAAACAAATTTTGCTAGGCTGTTTTACTGTTTTAGGTTACAGACTCATGGCCCTCTACTCCGGTTGCCCTGGAAGGGTCTCCCTTGAACAAATTTCCCTCAACAAAAAAGATTCCCCACTCCCTCTTCAACAAACCCCCAACTTAGACAATAAGTTGCCTCTTATGGGAATACTTATGGGACTACTTAGGGAAGCCTTATGGGAATACTTAGGCAAGCCTCTGCTGGGAGTTCCAAAAACTCAGGGGTCCTGGCCACTTGACCTCTGGGTAGCCAGTCTCAACTCCAGGCCCTGAAACCTGCCTTCTCCAGCTACAGCCTCCCTCTGCTGTCCACCTTCCTGCCACACAGACACCTCCTGACCCCGAGCCTGTCCCCGATGCTCCCTCTGCCTGCTTCCCTAACCTGCAGGGCTGGCAGCCACCTAAGCCCCTACCCTAGAAAACTGGCAGCTCCCTGAGGCTTGTCCCACCTCCTGAGGACAATCATCCTTATATCACTCTGGTGGTCCATTTGGGACAATAAAAATTTAGTCCTTTTTGGCCCTATTAGGCTCTGGGGCCCAAGTCACTGTCATTTGAGGCAATTCCTCTAAATTCCCTAAAAGGAAGTCCTTTCCCTATAAATCAATCAAAGGTGTAAAAACCCATTCGGATGTAACTATTGGGACCATTTATCTCAAACAGCTAGCTACCTCTGGTGGTGCCCCCCTGGTTCGTTCCTTTCCTATTGCAGGCATGGATCCATTGACACAACACCATGCCCCATGGACTAAGCCCAAGCTCTTGGCTTCGCTGGTAGGACTCGCCAATTGGGCACCAGTGACTCTTTCTCCTGGTCAAGATGGTAAACATTCCCCAATACTGATGTAAACAGGGCACTGAAGGCCCATGTCCTATGATTAAAGATATGCTTGAGGGACTTCCCTGGTGGTCCAGTGGCTAAGACTCCGAGCTCCCAATGCAGGGGGTCTGGGTTTGATCCCTGGTCAGGGAACTAGATCCCACATGCCGCAACTAAGAATTAGCATGCTGCAACTAAAGATCCCGCACATTGCAGTGAAGATCCCGCATGCCTCAACTAAGACCCGACACAGCCAAATAAACAAATATTTTAAAATAAATACATAGGACATCGCTGGTGGCTCAGTGGTTAAGAATCTGCCTGCCAATGCAGGCCACACGGGTTCGATCCCTGGTCCGAGAAGATCCCACGTGCCGCGAAGCAACTAAGCCCGTGTGCCACAACTGAGCCTGCATGCCACAACTACTGAAGCCTGCACGCCTAGAGCCCGTGCTCTGCAACAAGAGAAGCCACCGCAATGAGAAGCCCACGCACCGCAACGAAGAGTAGCCCCCTCTCGCCGCAACTAGAGAAAGCCCGCGCGCAGCAACGAAGACCCAACGCAGCCAAAAATAAAAATAAATACATACATACATAAAATAAATAAAGATATGCTTCAGCTGAGAGTCATTCGGCCCACAGTCTCCTTTGCAACAGCCCCATGAGGCTGGTACTTAAGCCAGCCACTAATGATGGCGCCTCACCCTTGACAATGGAAACCTCAATGCTCAGGTTCTCCCCGCTTAAGGCTTCAACTCCTAATATCATAGAACTCACTGAGGACATACAACGGGTCCAGGAAGCATCCTCAGTAGTCGTCAACCTACTCACCAGTTCTATTCTGTTCCCATTATGGAGGATGGGGATATGTTCCCCGGGGAGACCCACCACTCCCTCGGGCAGGTTGATTTCCTCGGCCGCTGCCCCCTCCTGTCGACACACTCATCGCTGCTGACATGCAGGACCCCTCTGCTCGACCCCCGCCCAGGGTTCCTCCTCAAACAGGCCTTTCCTGACTACATTTGTCTTGTGCCCTTTGCATCACTAGACATTACTGACTCTGACCCGGGCACCCACTTTGCTGGCCTCACCAAGCATGAGAACAGCATATTTTCTTCCTTTTTTTGGCAGTGCTGAGCCATGCCGAACAGCTTTGCGGATCTTAGTTCCCCGACCAGGGATTGAACCCGGGCCAGCAGTGAAGCCCTGAGCCCTAACCACTGGACTGCCAGGGAATTCCCAGAATGGCCTCCTTAAAGAGCCTCTCCCTACAAGCAAGGGGTCCCTGAAATGGATGAAGCTAGGGCCCCATCTTGCTTGATTCTCACCCCCGGGGCCTTCTTATCCCACATAACAATTACTATCCACCCCCCACCCCGAAGTTCCACTTTCAGTCACCTCCGGCAATCCTCAAGCTTTCACCCTCCAAAACAGGGTCCTTTTTATTCTGTCCTCTGACTCTACTCCCCCCTTCCACTAGGGTTTTTCCATCATTTCATCATTTGCTTCACGCTGGTGACCCGATCGAGGGCAGGTAGTCCCATGTGACCCCTCATCAGTGGGTGTCCCCCAGGCCAGAAGCCCAGCAAGTTAGTGCGAAATCATTTCTTCTAAAGCCCTGACAATGGAGGGGTCACCTCCATGCTGGTCGCTCTCCCTGTTTATAGAGGCTGCGAGGGCTGGCAGGTGAAATGAGATCTCCTACTAACTCACAGGAAGTAGAACTCATTGCCTGAGGACCAATCCCTGGCACAGTTTGGGTGTCTGAAAGAGGGAAAGAAACTCTCTGCTCGGTAGATTTGAGCCCAACTTGGAGACGAGAATATGGTGAGAAAGCTACACGTCATGGCCATACCCCCATGCTAGACACCGTAACCCACAACCCACAGCTTTCTCCCCAAGCATCACCACTCAGCCGTTCATCAATATACAGATAGCTCAGCCACGGAACCTCCACCCCGCCCGCCCAAGCGCATCAAGCATCAGTGGCTGTGACTATTCTTATGACTTTGCACTGGCCCGGGTGATGGGGTTACTTGTAGACTGGTTACTCGGGCCAACCATCGTGCAGATCCAATGCTGGAACATACCACTCCCGCTTGCAATTGCACCACCTGGTGGAGAAGCAGGAAGTGTTGGAGAGCCCTACTGAGAAGGGCTCAGGCCACTATGCCACCCAGCCTGGGGCAAGGGATGGAATCCCTTTATAGGCAACTGGTCCTCTGGAAGCAGTGTCTGAATGACACTCGCCTCCGGTTTCCTATACATGGAATATTGCTACCAGCTGGCCCTGCTATTTTGCCTGTACATAAAACCCCTCTGGTTATGGGAACTGTGATCTCATGGTCTCTCCTTTGCCCTCACAGATCGGTCCCAGGAAATAGCATTCCTAAGATCCTCTCTAGCCTGGAGTATAAATGTACGCAGGATCTTCACATGCTTTGGATGAGCTCCTTGGGAGATGAAAGGGCAGCTGCCTATGCCGTGGCCGAATGTGCCCCTGAAGACCCCGGGGAGCCCTTCACAGTTAGGTTCACCAGGGAGCAGTAGCAGATAGGCAGCTCAGTCCTCAGGGAAACCTCCGAGTCACATCAGGGTAGCCTATGACCAGCCCATGACCAGTACCCCAGCCAACAGCCACATGGGAGGGTCGCCGGGGTGACTGCCTCTCCACAGCACCTCACCTCTGAGATGGATTCATCGCTGGAGAGGACACCATCTCAGACGACATGGCCCCAGCCCAAGTTTGCCACTGGAGATGCCTATACCTCTTGCACCAGAAATGACACCCCAGGGACACACCACCACGTCAGAGACCTCACCATTTCACGTGCCCAGATGTTGAAATATTACCCAAATCTTCGAACAGATTCCCAGAGTCCCCGAGATCACTGACCTATTTTCATGGCTGGACGCTTTAAGTTTGCGACAATAGCTACGAACAACATCGCAGACTGTATGTTATTATAGGATTTGTACATTTAGGATTTAGAGGTGTACTTCATAGGTTACAATGGGCCCTCCCCCTGACTTCTAACTTATCTGCTACCCGGGCTGTTAGTGTCCTTTTACCACTGACTGATGCCTCAGCATCACAGGGTGGATTGCAGTGTGAGTGCCGGACAGCGACGTGTTTTGTTTTGTTTTAATCTTTTGGCCGCACTGTGAGGCATGTGGGATCTCAGTTTCCCGACCGGGGATCGAACTCAAGCCCCCTGTGTTGGCAGCGTGGAGTCTTAACCACGGGACTGCCAGGGAAGTCCCTGTTTGGTTGGGTTTTTGTTTTTTTTTTAATTTCATTTATTTATTTATTTTTGGCTGTGCTGGGTTTTCTTTTCTGTGCGCGGGCTTTCTCTAGTTGCGGCGAGCGGGGGCCACTCTTCATCGCGGTCCGCGGGCCTCTCACTGCCGCGGGCCTCTCACTGCCGCGGCCTCTCTTGTTGCGGAGCACAAGCTCCAGACGCGCAGGCTCAGTAGTTGTGGCTCACGGGCCCAGCCGCTCCACAGCATGTGGGATCTTCCCGGACCGGGGCACGAACCCGTGTCCCCTGCATTGGCAGGCAGACTCTCAACCACTGCGCCACCAGGGAAGCCCTGGTTGGGTTTTTTTAATTTTAAAGCAACTGCCTGATAAACTCTTGATTGCTGAGACACCCACTTCAAAGACAACTACGTCACATAAACACGTTGCCAGTCGCACGACGAGGTAAAGAGTCAGCCCACCCCCACGTGATGCTGCCGCAGCTGGGCTGGAGACCCACTGCGGGAACCTCGTTTGTGATTAGCAGCACTGCTTTGTGGCGCAAGCAGAGGAACGGCTCCTGCCTCATAAAGCCCACAGTCTAGCCTAGTAAACAGGTGAATCCAGTGGACCATAATTAGTTTCTAGCAGAGGGGAATACAAGGCTTGTGAGACCTCGGAGGAGGAAGCATCTAACTCTGGTTGAGGCAAAGGAGGCCTGAGACAAGTTGAAGGTGCCGCAGAATGTTTACTGAGGCCACTTAGCCTGCTGGTTGCCCGTCCTTGATTTCTTTCGATCACACAGATTGAGCAGGACCCCCGGTAGCGGTCCATCTATTCTGCCCCAGCGCTTCCAGGCCCTCCTAACCAACTCCATCACTCTGCGGGCCAGGACCCAGCTGCCCGTCCCGCCCTGCCACCATCACGGTAACTGCATCCTCCTGGCAGCTGCTCGTAGCAGCGTCTCCTACCGCCCAGGCTGGCCCAAAGAGGGCACCGGGGGGTGAACTTCTCAGCCAGCCTGGTGCCCCTCCCTCCAGCACATTCCTTCCTACTCTGGTGCGCCTTCTGGGCCTTCCCGTGGAAGCCAGCCACTGGGCATCCTGCTTTACACAGCACGGCCACCCTACCACGCCCGCTTCTCTCAGCCTTAAATCCCTTCTTCCACCATCTGACCTGGTCATTCTGGCATGTGGCCCTCATTTAGTGGGGTCCAGGCCTGGTTTCTGGCTTCTAGGAGCCATCCAGGCAGCAAGTGGGCAACCATCCCTGGGGGACCCGGCTAGGGTGTTAAATCCTGTGTCCTGGGAGAGGGCTCCCAAATCAGTAATCTCTCCCTCATCTGATTTTATGTTCTGACCCCACTGGATCCAGGGCTCACCTGGCCTTGCTGGCGAGGTCCTGCAGCGCCCTTGGGACCCGGTTTCTTTCCTCTCTTATCCGGCCCAGCACACCTCCAGGAGTGGAGGTGGGGCCTGTGCGGAGGAGCCTGCGGTCCTGCAGGGCCCTGACCCTGGCCTGGCAGACCCGCCTAGCTTGAACGTTTACGCTGCTCTACGACTACACCCCGGGCCCTGTGCTCAGCTTTCTCACCAGGGAGCCGCGGAGGTTGGGCAGCTCTGTCTATGCTCCCAGGGAGGCTCTCTGGCCTTCACACCTAGCTTTTAATTGGCTATGAATCACTCTCAGCTTTTCCTTTCCTTTTTCTGAAGGCTGAATTTTGCTTAGCAACAGCTACGCCGTTTCACCAGCCTTACAGTTTCTCCCTCCACCCCCTGTATTTCACCAACTCCTGACATATGGGAAAACCCACTAGTGAATTCTCTCCCACCAGACGACCATCCCAGTTTGTCAGGGGTGGAAGTCTGAACAATTTCATCGTTACCTTGTGCCGCGGGCGGTGCCGCCCCTACCAAGGGGGAAGGTGTCCTCACGGCCACAGCCGGCAGAGAGCGGTCCAACTCCCGAATCCCGTCCTAGCGCCTGCTTTCTGGAGTCCACCCACTCCTGGTACCAAGAGTCACAATTCGAGCTTCCGGGGAGCAGACTCTGAGATGAAGGTCAGCACCAGGAAGTGAATCAGGGAGTGCTTCCAGGATCAACACCTAGGAAGGGAAGGGATGGGCCTTTAAAAGCCAGCTGACCAATCAGGGATGTGGGCCGCCCAGAAAGGCAGCATGACCTTGGTCAGGAAGATTCTCTGCAGCTGAGGAAATTGCCAGAGAGGGCTGACAGCTGAGGGCTGTCTGTGGGCAACACTCCCTGCAGCTGGGGTGTGGGTCAGCGCTGCAGGGGGTCTGGGCAGCTCATCACCGTGTCCGCTAGCTGTGGGTACAGATGTCGGCTGATAAGTGACTGGTGAACGATGTGACACTCTCCAGATGTGAACGATGACCATCCTCTTCTGATCGGTCCAGACATTTCAGTTAAATAGGAAGCTAGGTGATCTGTGGACAGAGAAGGTTGGCCATATGCCCTAATTGTGCCTAAGGAAGAATAGGAACACTGGATGGGCCAAGTGAAGTAAGTCAGAAAGAGAAAGACAAATGCCATATGCTATCACTTATATGTGGAATCTAAAATATGACACAAATGAACCTATGTATGAAACAGATACAGAATCACAAACATAGAGAACAGACTGGTGGTTGCCAAGGGGGAGGGGTTGGGGGAGGGATGGAGTGAGAGTTTAGGGTTAGCAGGTTCAAACTATTATATATAGGATGGATAAACAACAAGGTCCTACTGTAGAGCACAGGGAACTATATTCAATATCCTGTGATAAACCATAATGGAAAAGAATATGAAAAAGAATATATATATATGTATAACTGAATCACTTTGCTGTACAGCAGAAATTAACACAATATTGTAAATCAACTATACTTCAATTTAAAATAAACAAATAAATAGTAAAAAAAAAAAAGAATACTGTATGGGGCAGCCTCAGCAGGGCCCATTAAGCACACCCTGCCTTACAGAGGGTCTGTTTGCCAACGGAGACAGACTCGCAATTAATCATGGAATTTTTTAACTATACTTTTCAGTGTAACGCCTAATTGGAAACCACTTGGGTATGCAAATCTACTTTTTCAACTGCAATATTTTATGAAATTTAAATACAGATCAAGTATTCCTGATGAAAATTTAGCATCCTAATTGAGATGTGCTGTAAGTGCAAGTTACACACTGGACTTCAAAGACCTAGTATGAGAAAAAGAATGTAAAATATACCATTAATAATTTTAAAACATGTTGAAATGATAATAATTGGATATACTGAGTTAAATAAAATATATACGTAAAATTAATTCACCTATTTCTTTTAATTTTTTTTTTAGAAAGTCTATGAGATCATCTAAAATCACCCATTGGGCTCACATTACATTTCTAAGTCAGAAGCCAGGCACAGACTTGCAGTTTTCATATGGGCCACGAGGTGGCGATCTTATCCCGGGATTGCGGTTTTCAGACTCCAGGGGGAGGGTTGGCAAAATGGTTGGCAGAGGTGAAGGCAGGTCTTGCTAGTGAGTGAAAAAGTAACTTAACCAGGCTTGTGTTCGCTACTGCATTTTTATATGCGTCACATCCCACATTCATTTGCATGTAAATGGTTTTGATGTAGATATAAAATGCTTGTACTTTCCTCTCCAAGTTTGAGGGGTTCCCCCACCCCAAACCTCCAGTGTTCCTTAAAACACTGGGCTTTAAATAATATTTTAAACACTTTACTTTGTGACTCCACTCCTGTGCCCAACGCTTCTCTCTCATTTTTCTTTTCTCCCTTTCACATGTTCATTCTCTAAATCAGGTTCCGCTATCTGGGGGCTTTCTTCCGTGTCCTTAGTAATTAAATGGTATGTGTAACCTTAATTTCAACATATTATGACCCACTATCAGAACACCTAAAATTCCAGCAGGAAGGGAAAGATATTAGGAAGAATACTGAAAGGGAAATGCAGCAGGGAGGCCAATGCCATTCCTTCCCAGATGCCCGGTGAGTGTGGACTACCAGCTGCCTTCCCAAAGACTAGCCTTGTAGAAACTCCAGAGGGAAAGAAACATCAAGATATGGGACCTGGGAGAGGATGATGTGAACCGGGGTTGTGCGTGACCGACACGTGGTGCCGTGACTGATGGCGGAGGCTATAGGTCTGACTGTGGGAGGATAAAATGGGAAATGAACTGTTGTAATTCTGTCTGCTTCTCCCCTAAACCCAGTGCTTTGGGGGCAATAGATGCCTGCTCCAGGCCCATCTATGACAGAGAGTACAGGAATCGTTGGGATAAATGGGTCTTACAGAAATGTGCAGTGAAGAACCAAGGAGGATAGAAAGACCATCTCCACAGTCCCACCCTGCCTTCCCAATGCCCATCTCCGGGGACTGCACAGCCTGGCCGAGACTCCTGCCTTCCAGAAAGCTCCATGGGCCAAGCTGCCTCCAGCAATTAGTCCCTGGGCTCTACCCCAGGATGGAGTCCTGAGCAGGGAGGATGAGATACAAAGACTCAGCTTCCTGACAGGGGGGTTGCTGGGGTACTGGCGGCCTGGAAAGGGAGCAGTAATACCTCCCCTTAGTGGGTGACAGGGACCACTGCAGCCCCACGTCGCCCAGGCCACACAGAGAGACATGTGCAGACAGATGCTTTTATTGGGGACTCTCAGGGTTGGGAGGGCAGGAGCCCTGGGCTCAGTTGGCGGCCAGGATCTGCTGTACCCAGGGGATGAGTGCAGTAACACGGGCGTACACAGCAGGTGTTGATGTGGAACAAGTGCCGCTGCCCCAGGACACAATGCCCACCAGGGTCCAGGCTCCATCCTTCTGGCAGACCAGGGGGCCACCAGAGTCGCCCTGCAGGAGGAGATAGGACTTGTATTCAAGCCTGAAAGGGAGTACCAGGGCCCTGGTGTGCCCTGACCTGCCAAGTCCAGGGGTGCAGACAAAGCACAAGTGGGGGCCCAGTGGTTGTGCACAAGAGACTCAGATCTGCTCAGATGGCAGCCCCAGCCCTGCCACCTACTCCTGGAGGGCCTGGGGCAGGTGGCTTATCCTCTCAGCCTCCCCATCAGCTGTAAAACAGGCTGAAGCGTCCAGCTCGTGGGGTTGGTGTGAGATTAAATACGCCTGGGAAGTCCCACACCACACCTGGCCAGAGCCGGCCCTCACCAGGGGCGTCTGGTCCAGCCCTTCACTGGGGCACTGGGCAGGGCATGAAGTTAGACAGGTCATGGCAGAGAGGAGTGGGCCTCCTGGCCTGGCCAGGGGAGGCACGGGCAGTGAGGGCGGGCAGGGTGGCGGAGCCAGGCCGTACCATGCAGGAGGAGACGCCGCTGGCGCCCGCACAGATCATCACGTCGGTGATCTTCCTGCCCCAGTACTTCTTGCAGTCGGCGTTGGACACGATGGGCAGGGTCGCCTGCTGCAGCTTGTCGGGGATCTTGAGAGCTGGAAGGACAGAGGGCGTGGGGTCAGGGCCCCTCATGCCACCAGCCCGCCCCTGGGGAGAAGAGACCAGGGGCCGCCTGAGCCCCGCCCTCCCCCTGCAAGGTCCCAGTCTTCCTCCATCGCGATGATCGTGGACACCGAGCTTCGAACCTTCCCTGACACCTTCAGGGAGTCTGGGACGCGGCTCCTCTGCGATTCCGCACCAGGCAGCGGGGACTGTGCTTCCAGCAGCTGCTGCAACAGGTCCTGCCTCGGAGCCCCGTGCGCCCTGGGCCCTGGCGGCCACTGTGTGTGGGTGGAGGGGCCGTCCTTCCCCCCCAGGGAAGGGGATGCACGTCCTTCTGACCGGGGACACCGGAGGGGACACCCGAGGGAGCACCTCCCTCCTGCTGCCCTTTCCCGGCTGCTTCTGTCCTGTTACGGGACCAGCCGGGGGCCGTGGCCGGGGCAGAAGAACTCAGGACACCGAGGAAGAACCTGCGGATGGAGCAGTGCTGGGGGGGCGGTGGGGGGCCGGTGGGGGGCACCTGGGCGCTCAGGCCCGAACCCGACCAGGACACTGGACTCCGGGCCCAGACTTCAGGGGCGCTGGACGCACCGCCCTCCTCAGTCTGGAGGGAAATCCGGGCTGTCCCTCTCCTTGCAGGTGAGAGGGGGCGAGACTTGCTGGTACTTAGGTGTTTCTTCAGAAACTGTTTACGTATATATTATTAACCCTCATTTTTATTCATGTCTGGTAGCCTTTTAATTGAGAGCGTTTTAAATAAAGAAATGGAAAGATTGATGACTGTATAGGAGTTTAGACTAAAACATTTTTAAAAGCGCCACATGTGTCCCACCTGGAGACTCCTGCGGCTGGGGCCGCCCCTACCCCGGACACGCCTCGTGGATGGAAAGGCCACGCCCGCTCACCGTTGTGCTTGGTCTTGCCCCAGCCAGTCGTGGCGCACAGCGTCCCGGCGGGGAAGTCGTCGTTAGCGCTGGGCAGGCACACGGCGGACACGGTCTCGGAGAAGCGCGCGGGCGTGGCCAGCTTCAGCAGGGTGATGTCGTTACGAACGGTGAACATGTTGAACTTGGGGTTCTTGAAAACCTGTGGGTGGGGCCCAGAAAGACGAGGTAAGGCCCTGGGTTAAGTCGGGGATCTCCAGGTTTCAAGGAGACTAGCTCCTTTCCTGGCAATCCATTCAGCGGAAACAGACCCATTGGAGCCCGGAATGAGAATCCTGAGACCGGCCTCATCCGCGCTTGGCTCCTGTCTCTCAAGCGGCCGAAGGGTCTTCGTCCCCCTGCCCCTGCCTGCAGCCCCGCGGCTGATCCCGGGCCGGCCCAGCAGGGCCTGGGCGTACCTTGGCAATCTTCAGGACCTGGATGTTCTCGGCGTCTGAGCCCTGGTCAAACTCCCCGGCCACCACCAGGTCAGAGGTTCTGGGGGAATCACATGGGGGTTGAGGACTGAGAATGTGCCCTACTCCCCTCCCCCACCCCAGACTGGAGCCCGAAGCAGAACCCTGAACCCGGGCCCTCACTTGACCCCGCAGTGGGCAGCGGTGACCACCCAGTCCTCGCTGATGAGGGAGCCCCCGCAGAAGTGGAAGCCTGTGCTGTCCTAGAGGAAGATCGGAGGGTTAGCCCTGCCCAGACACCAGCAAAACCAATCTGGGCAGCAGCCCCCGGCTGGGCTGATATCCCAGTGCATCCCCCTACTCGTGTGCAGAATTCCCCCCTCACCTGCAGGGACACCTGCCAGGGCCAGGAGCCGGGGACAGCCTCCTCCCCGTTGACGATCCTGGACAGGCCACTCAGCACAGGGTCGATGGCAGGGACCCCGCAGCCTGAGGAGGGCGAGGGGACGAGGAAGAAGGTTTGAGACCCGGAGCCAGTCTGCAGAAATCCTGGTTTGTAGCTCAGCTGCCCAGGCTGACTCAGGACCCTCTGCCACACTCCCCCCTCCTCCAAAAAACTTCTCCTGGTGCCTTCCGCCTGTGGACTCAAGGATCCCCACATACAGCCTGCTGACCCCAGTGTCCCATCCAGGGATGCAGAGGAACAGGGCTGCTCCCACCCAGGGCCACCCTGCCTGAAAGAGCAGAAAACAGGCTGAGTAATCGGACTACCCTGCCTGGACTCCTAGGCCCCACCCTTCCTTGCTGTGAAGCCTCAGACCAGTCACTGAATCCCCGATGCTCATTTTCCTCAGTAAACTGGGGAGCAAACAATCTCACCTCACAAGTCAAAGCTCACCCATTAGACTGGTGGGGCCTGGGGGGTATGGAATTCAAATCTGATAACCCCAGCCCCTGGGGGACCCAGAATTCCGACAGCTGAGGGGGTATGTTTTACACTGAATTCACTAGTCCCAGAGATTTCAGGAACTCTTCATTGTATAAAGTTTTAGTTAATTATTTAATACAACGGGACTTTGATTCCATGCCGTAAAAGGACACGTTGAGGAAACTGAAAACAAAGGACCTGAACTGTCACAAAACAATGAGAAAAGTCACGTGTACTTAATGTGTCCCTGACGCATTTGCTGTGTCAGGACCAGGTGAGTTCTCGGCACCTGCGTACAGGTTTTACAATTTGGCGACAGTAAAGAAAGTTGGGCAGGTACAGCCCTTACGACCAGCCAGGCCACCCGGGGGTCATGCAGGCCTTGCCGCATGCCCGGACCGGCATCCCGCCCCTGGGGACAGGGGGATGCACCTGCCACTCACTGAAGGTTGTTATCACCCAAACATGGCATCAACATAATCCATTTTTTTGTAATAGCAAGAAGATTAGAATATCAGCTGTGACGTATTCACACAGCTGAGTGTTTTACAGCGATTAAAGTGAACGCGCTGGGTCTTCATATGAACTGGGATAAATCTAAAACCACCCGGGTGGGAAAAGGCATGTTATAAACCTGACGTAGCGGATAACACAGTTCATGTAAGTTTTTACAAATGTTATACTGTGTTGATGGATTTATGAATGTGTAGTAAATTTGTGAAAACCCACACAGAAATGATACGCAGTGAGCTCAGAATAGGGATCACCTTCCGAGGAGGAGAGGGGACTTCAGCTGAATCTGTTTTATGTTTTAAAAAGAAATACCTGAAGCAAATCTGGAAAAAGAGAACATTCGCTAAATCCCAATGGAAGGTACATGGATGTCGTATTATTTTTTGTATTTTTCACTATTTCATCTTTTTTTAATAGAAAATGAAACGCTTAGCAAGTGCCCAGAAGAGTAAATAAAAACCCCAGGTGGAGGCCGTGGGAGGGCTCTTGCTACCACACCCTTCTCTGCCCACAGCTCCCCAACTTGAGCCACTTCTGGGGCCTCAGATCTCGGTGCGGCCCAGACTGGCCTTTTCCACCCTTCCAGTGCAGGGTGCGAGGGCTCAGAAAGCTCCAGAAGGACCCCTCTCCTCCCTGCAGGGTCGATTGCCTATCGGGGTGTGAGGCCCAAGGGAGCAGGGAAGGGGGCTCAGATCTCCCTCTTGGCCAGGCCCCCAGGTTGCTCCGGACAGAGCCCCTCCAGCCTCTGATGGGGCCTGGCTGCGGTGCCATTAGGGGCTCAGGGAACTACTCCTCAGCCCCCTCCCAGACCTGGCTGGCGCCCCTAGCCCCAGCACTCACCGAAGGCGGCCCCCAGGAGGGCGAAGCAGGAGAGGAGCCAGAGAAAGGCCATGCTGCTACAGTCAGGGAGATATGGGGCACCTGCCCCAGCGGCTCCTTTTATATCCCCTGGGACCCCACAGGCCCAGCCCAGCCAGAGAGGCCTGAGAGCCACCCTCCTGTTATCCAGGAACCTTGGGCGATAAGCAGGACGGGGGTGGGGGGGACGAGCCCCCTTCGAAGCCTGTACTGGCTCTCAGCTGGGGACATCCAGCCCCTGGAAAAAGGGCAGCTGCCCTGGCACAATGTCACCCAGGAAACTTGGCAATGCCTGGCATCCCCAGGACACTGCGGGCAAGGCCAGTGTCCAGGCTGGGAGCTCAGGCCCTGCATAGCCCAGCTCTGCAACCAGAACGCAGGGCCGGGGGCTCTGCCCCTCCCAGTGCACCAGGGAGGATTCCCAGCTCCTCAGTACAGGCAACCCCACCGTGGGGTCCAAAGAATCCCAGCTGGTCATCACTGGGGGGCCTCGCGTTCTCATCGAAGAGGGTTTTCAATGTGAGACTCGGGATGGGACTTCCCTGGTGGCCCAGGGGTTAGGACTCCGTGCTTCCACTGCAGGGGGCACGGGTTCGATCCCTGGTCGGGGAGCTAAGATCCCACACGCTGTGATCCTACATGCCTCGCGGCGCGGCAAATAAATAATCTTTTTTGAAGTGTAGTATCATACAGAGACGCCGTGTCATCCAGAGGGTCACCTTGAAACCAGCCCGGCCAAGCAGCTTCAGAGCCTGCATGAGGACACATGTAGGCATGAAGGAATCGCCCCCATGGGTGGCTGTGGGCGGGTCACAGGCTGGCAAACATGCTGACTGGCTGTCCCTTATCTGCCGCTGAGCTCACCCGAATTCTCTTCTCCTGTGATCATTCTCAACTTAAGGAACTGGTCACCGCATAACGCTTGAGTTTCATATAAAATGGGGCTGTGATTTCACACCATCAAATGACACATGGAGAAAACAGAAAAACGATTTTAATTGTCACAGAACAATGAGAAGAGGACAGATGTAGGTAATACACCGGTGATGCATTTCCCGTAAGTGGAGGCCAGAAGACTTGTCAGCACCATGGGCACAAGTTCCTTCTCTCCCCTGGGACAGCGCCTGATCTGGACACTGGAGCACCCACGGGAACAGAGCACAGGGCACCCCTGCCCTCATGGGTCCAAGACCCCAGTGAGAGACACAGACAGGAAACAAACAAGAAAAGAACAGGATGAGTCTGAGAAACCTGGAGAGGGTCCGGAAAGCTGCTGCCCTGGACAATCCAGCCTGGGGCCTCACTGCTGAGCCGGTTTGAGAAGGAAAATGTGCTGACTGGGTGAACTGCACCTGCTTCCAAGGCCTCCGGGGCTCTGCGGCCACAGGGCCATGGTCATCTAGGGAGAAGTGGGTCAGAGCAAACAGGACAATGTCACAGGTCTTGATTTGGACTTGATTAGTTTTGAAGTTTTGTCTCTGAGTTGTAACTTGAGTTTTGTTTTTGAGCTGTAAATTTAATTTTGTTTTAGAGTCGTGTGTTCTCTGCAGGGGGATGTTCAAACTATTTAACCACTGTTGAGCAGAAGCTCTGACCAGGGAGAACAGTGGCTTCGGCAGGGACTGGCCCGCGGAGGCCCCGAACCCTGTTCTCTGGGGGAGGGCGGAGACAGCCAAATTTCAGGGCGCAAACAGACTGGGGCCAGCAGCTGCTTGGTAACCGGGTCTGAAGCTTTGTGATATTTTAACAGACTGGGTTCAGGCCAGGGACGTCAGCCCTGGCTTTGAGCATAAGGAATCCATATTGAATTCCAGGCCAAGGTAATTTATGTAAATATTAACATTTGCTGTTCCGTTTTGTTTTTCCTTCACTCATTCCAAGCAGGTAAAAAAGACATTTGTATTTTCCTCGCCTGGAGGACTTTTCCAGAGCAGGAAACGGAAGCAGCCTGAGGCCACTGGCTCTTGAGGTCTGTTGGGAAAGTAAACTCTTGGCGAGCAGAGTACAGGAGGGATATGGCCTTGGAGGGTATGTCACAGGGGAGGGAGCATTTCCCTGGCCCACAGAGACTTGTGCACATTGGCTGGTGTGTTTCTTACTTTGAAGGATCCCTTTTTGCCCCACCCATCCCCTCGTTCAAACCAGACCACGAGGTGAGTACTCCCTGGGAGCAGGGTGACTGTCCCGTCACAAGGAGGGACAGCCTTTGCCACTCACCTAGAGCCATCTCCCCCTTCTTGTCCCCGTGGAGGGTTCCCGGGGAGCGTCACGCCACCCCAGCTCTGGGGGCGGCGGGGGGAGAGCTCTGATGAACATAATCCCGTGGAGGCAAAGAGGTGAGGAGAAGCCCAGCCCTTCTCCTCCTGCACTTGGGCTGAGTCCTGAGGGGAGGCGGGGCTTGGCACCTTGGCCGCCATCTTGAGACCAGAGAAGAAAGACCCTGACCAGAACCACACCATCGCCCAGTGCTGAGCGAAAGCCTACAGCTGCACACCTCCAGATCCCTGCTGTGTGAGAAAAGCAAACCACTGTTGTTTAGCCACTGTTAGCCACCTGCTCTATTACTAACAGCATCTGAAGTGATACAGAATAGCTGTAAGAATGGCTGTGGATGTCTTCCGTTTTCCCCTTCAGATCCACTCTCCATCCTTCTCCACCTTGCTGGCCTACAGCAAGACTGGCCCTCAGGGACGAGACTGCAGAACAGCTTCCAGGCTCTCAGGCTTCCTGTTGGGGTCAGAGCCGGAGACGGGGGAGGAGAGAGAAGTCGGGTATTTATTCTCTGGGTTCCCTCCCTGGGACGCTGCTGTGGGCTGGCTGTCTCCCTCTGCAGAGGCCACGGACAGCTCGGCTCCTTTCAGGTGGCTCTGTCTGCTCAGCCACCCTTGCTGGGTTCCACAACTACTCCCGCTGTGTCCCTTCAGCTCTAGGTGTGTCCCCATTGTTGCTAGAACTCTGTGCACCTCACCATCCTTTGTTGGTTCCCTAAACCCTGCCCACACCTTTGTAAAAATTCCCTTTATTCAAACTTTCCTCAAATAACCCAGTTTGAACGTGCCACCTTTTCTCAGGCACGACCATGACTGATACAGTAACCGTGGCCCCAGGACCACTGAACACGGGATTCTGGGATTGGTTAGCTCACACACTGGAGTGGTCCATGGACAACTTTGCCGGGGAAGATGAGACCTGGTGGCCCATGGCACGCGGTGGCATCACAATTACTCAAATTAACATGGGAGGCGGCAGAGGCTGAAGTGCAGGTGGAAACAGGCCCTGGCGGTCATGTGGCTGGGGCACTAAGTTCCTACAGCATCAGTGGTGATTATAAATATTGAGGAGTCATACAGATGGCCAATGAGCACATAAAAAAGTGATCAAAAATCACCAGTCTTTAGGGAAATGCAAATCAAAACCACAGCGCGGTATCAGTTCACACTCATTAGGATGGTTAATATAAACAACAAAAAAGAAAAAGAAAAAAACAAATTAATAAGAATTGGAGAGAATGTGGAGATATTGGAACCCTTGTGCACTGTTGATGAGAATGTAAAATGGTGCAGCCACTGTGGAAAACAATATGGTAATTCCTCAAAAAATTCAAAATAGGGCTTCCCTGGTGGCACAGTGGTTGAGAGTCCGCCTGCCGATGCAGGGGACACGGGTTCGTGCCCCGGTCCGGGAAGATCCCACATGCTGTGGAGAGGCTGGGCCCGTGAGCCATGGCCGCTGAGCCTGCGTGTCTGGAGCCTGTGCTCCACAACGGGAGAGGCCACAACAGTGAGAGGCCCGCGTACCGCAAAAAAAAAAAAAAAAATTAAAAATAGATTTACCATATGATCCCACAATTCCACTACTGGGTATATACTCAAAAGAATTAAAAGCAGGGTCTCAAAATGATATTTGTACCCCCATGTTCATAGCAACACTATTTACAGTAGCTAAAACATGGAAGCAACCCAAGTGTCGATTGACTGATGAATGAATAAACAAAATGTGGTATGTATATACACACACACACACACACACACACACACACACACACACAATGGAATATTATTCAGACCCAAAAAGGAAGAAAATTCTGACATATGCTACATCATGGATGAACCTGGAGGACATTATGCCAAGTGAAATAAGCTAATCACAAAAAATCAAATACTGTATGATCCCACTTACATCAGGTACTTAGAACAGCCAAATTCAATGCTAGTTGCCTGGGGCTGGAGGGAGACATTTCTCCAAAGAAGACATCCAGATGGCCAATAGGCATATGAAAAGATGCACAACATCGGGCTTCCCTGGTGGCGCAGCGGTTGAGAGTCCGCCTGCCGATGCAGGGGACACGGGTTCGTCCCCTGGTCCAGGAAGATCCCACATGCCGCAGAGCGGCTGGGCCCGTGAGCCATGGCCGCTGAGCCTGCGCGTCCGGAGCCTGTGCTCCGCAACGGGAGAGGCCACGACAGCGAGAGGCCCGCGTGTACCGCAAAAAAAAAAAAAAAAAAAAAAAGATGCACAACATCGATAATTATTAGAGAAATGCAAATCAAAACTACAATGAGGTACCACCTCACACTGGTCAGAAGGGCCATCATTAAAAAGTCTACAAATAACAAATGCTGGAGAGGGTGTAGAGAAAAGGGAACCCTCCTATGCTGTTGGTAAGAATGTAAATTGGTGTAGCCACTATGAAAAACAGTATGGAGGTTCCTCAGAAAACTAAAAATAGAATTTCCATATGATCCAGCAATCCAACTCCTGGGCATATATCCAGACAAAACTATAATTCAAAACGATATATGCACCTCTATGTTTATAGCAGCACTATTCACGATAGCCAAGACATGGAAACAACCTAAATGTCCACTGACGGATGGATAAAGAAGATGTGGTACATATATACAATGGAATATTGCTCAGCCATAAAAAAGAACAAAATAATTCCATTTGCAGTAACATGGATGCAGCTAGAGATTATCATACTAAGTGAAATAAGTCAGAAAGAGAAAAACAAATAACTACCATATGCTATCACTTATACGTGGAATCTAAAATATGCCACAAATGAACCTATCTACAAAAGAGAAGCAGACTCACAGACATAGAGAACAGACTTGGGGTTGCCAAGGGGGAGGGGGAGGGGATGGGGGAGGGATGGAGTGGGAGTTTGGGGTTAGTAAATGCAAACTATTACATATAAAATGGATAAACAACAAGGTCCTACTGTATAACACAGGGAACTATATTCAATATCCTGGGATAAACCATAATGGAAAGAATATAAAAAAAGAATGTATAGGGATTTCCCTGGTGGCACAGTGGTTAAGAATCCGCCTGCCAGTGCAGGGGACATGGGTTTGAGCCCTGGTCCGGGAAGATCCCACATGCCACACAGCAACTAAGCCCGTGCGCCACAACTACTGAGCCTGCGCTCTAGAGCCCACGAGCCACAGCTACTGAGCCCGCATGCCACAACTACTGAAGCCCGCGTGCCTAGAGCCCGTGCTCCGCAACAAGAGAAGCCACCACAATGAGAAGCCCGTGCACTGCAACGAAGAGCAGCCACAGCTCGCCACAACTAGAGAAAGCCCGTGTGCAGCAACAAAGACCCAACGCAGCCATAAATTAATTAATTCATTAATTTTTTAAAAAGAATGTACATATGTGTATAACTGAGTCGCTTTGCTGTACAGCAAAATTAACACAACATTGTAAATCAAGTCTACTTCACTTAAAAAATTAAATAAATATTACAAAAAGATATTTGTACACCCATATTTATAGCAGTATTATTTACAGTAGCTAAAACGAGGAAGCAACCCAAGTATCCATTGGCCAATGAATGAATAAACCAAATGTGGTATATATAAACAATATATATATAAACAATGGGGTATTATTCAGACCCAAAAAGAAAGAAAATTCTGACATATGCTACATCATGGATGGACCTGGAGGACATTATGCCAAGTGAAATAAGCTAATCACAAAAAGACAAATACTGTATCGTTCCACTTATACCAGGTACTGAGGATAGTCAATTCAATGCTAGTTGCCTGGGGCTGGGGGTAGGAGAGTTATAGATTAACGGATATAGAGTTTCAGTTTTGCAAGATGAGCAGCGTTCTGGGGGGAGGGGCAATATAGGGGTAGAGGATTAAGAGGTACAAACTATTATGTATAAAATAAGTTCCATGGGGGATTTCCCTGCTGGTCCAGTGGTTAAGACTCCTCGCTCCCACTGCAGGGGGCACAGGTTCAATCCTTGGTCAGGGGAACTAAGACCCTCCCCCCATGCCGTGGCAGGGAGGTCGGGGGGAAGAAAAAACAAAAAAGCTACAAGGACACATTGTACAACATGAGAAATACAACCAATATTTTACAATAACTATAAATGGAGTATAACCTGTAAAAATTGTGACTCACTATATTGTACACCTGTAACATACAATACTGTACATCAACTGCACTTCAATTAAAAAAGAGTTCTGAAAAAAAAAAAAAAAAGAGTTCTGGAGATGGATGGCGGTGATGGTTGCACAACAATATGAATGCGCTTAGTACATTCCGAGCTGTCCACTTAAAATGATTAAGGTGGTAAATTTTATATGATATGTATTTTAGCACAATTTTGAAAATTGAAAAAAAAAACAGTGAGGTATCCCTTCACACCTATAATTTTTTAAATGGAAAATAAGTTTTGGCAAGGTTGTGGAGAAATTGGAATCCTCATACATTACTGGTGGGAATGGAAAAGTGATGCTACAAGTGATGCTGCCTGACTCCCAGGCTACAGCAAGCTCCGAATGAACAGCCTCTACTCGTTCTCATTTGGGTGGTCTTCACTGATTTCCACAAAGGCCAAGCTCCTGTTGGCGGCCTCCCCCTTGCATATCACCCTCCCCGGGGGCCAGGTAACCACTCTTGCGTTTCCAGGCCCACTGACCCTAGCCCTAAGCTGACCTGCACCTCCTTATGGTTTCCCTAAACCCTGGCCACACCTTTAGAAACAGTCTCTTTGTTAAACTCTCCAGTGAGACTCCTGGCAGAATAAAGGATCGAAATTCAAATTTCATTCTCTAATAGAAAAATAAAGAAACCTACATTTCTTGCCTGCCTATGTTTAGGGCTGAGAATCACTTCATTACAAGGAGCAAAAAGGGAGTGGGGTGGGGGAGGGGTAACAGCCCAAATGCCCTAGCCGGAGAATGGGTGCACAAAGTGTGGTGTGCTTATGAAGTGAAACACCACTCGGCAATAAGAAGGAACACACTGCTGATACACGCAGGAACACAAGTGAATCGCAAAACCATCTGGTGGAGTGAAAGAATCCAGACACAAAGACAGCATACTGTATGGTGGGGGTGATGATACTTTATATCGTGGCTGTGGCGTTTGTTACACTATGGTATGTATATGTCAAAATTTATCCGTCTCTTCACTTAAGATCTGTGCATTTCACCATGTGTAAATTATACTTTCAATATACCTTATTTTTAGTAAAACAGAGGGTTGGGATTTGACCCCCTCAGTGGCACGACTTCAAGAGGAGTAGCTCCTTCATCTAAGAAAACTGACTTCTGAGTTCCTGCCTCGAAGAAGATGGCAGTCTCAGAGACGCGGGTCCTGGAGGGACGCATGCGCACTGCCCCGCCGCCCAGTCAGGACCTGGAACCCTGACACAACACCACTTCCAAGGCCAAATCCCAGGAGGTGGCTGGGCAGGGATTGGATTAGGGCCCCCTATCCAAGCAAAGCTCTTTCCCCAAACCCAGGCTGCCTGGGAGAGAGCCGACCCCATGAGGGTCCCCGTGCATTGGGTCATCTCCTGAGTGACTTTCTTTGATTTACACCTGTTCGTGGGCTGATTTCAGCACTGCCCATTTAACACACTAGACGTCACATACCTGCAACGAGGTAACAGGTGCAGAGTGAAGGTTTTCTGACGTGGCAGACAACCCGCGAAAAAGGCTGTACCTTCTCCCTGGGAGTTTGCATGAGCAGAGATGGCTGGGCTCCAGGCGTCTAGAGATGAGGCAGGGTTCCAAACCCGAGGATGGGAGAGAAAAGTATCAGCGACAAAGTGAACCCAGGAAAATGCTCTTTACTGTAAACTTGATTGGCTAAACAACTTCTGGGTCCAGGGATCTATCGACTCATCCATGGCCTCTGATTGATGCCGGCTTTGCCGCTGGTCAGCCATAGCTAAGGCTGAACTGCTGCCTACAAGGAGGCGCTCACGGCCGGGGCCGGCGCCGGAAGGGCGCTGGACCTTCTAAAGGGAGCGAACAGAGCGGGCAAAGGCCCAGAGGCAGGAAGTTCACGGCCCGGGGTTTTGGAGAATGGGGGGCACCTAACACTCCGAGCTTAAGCGTTCTTCCTCGGGGTCGGGCGTTCTGCGCAGTGCGCAGTCTCTCTGGTCGAAACGCCAGGCGAGGGGGCGGGGCGGGTGGAGGTCCGCGCGCCCGGCCGCAGTCAGCTTTGGCCCCGCCCCCAGCAGGAGTCGAGCGCCTGCGGGGGCCGCCTTCCCCGCCCCCACCCGCAGCTGCGCGAGTTCCCAGGTCTCTGGCAACCGTGAGCAGGGGGTGCTGGGCGGGCAGGACTCGGGCCAGCTGTCGGCTCCCAAGGCCACACCCACGGGTGGGTTCGAGCCGCCGCGTGCCCTCCCTCACCGGCCACGCCCCTCCCCCACTCAGGCCCGGCGGCTGCCACCTCGCATCTTGGCAGACACTCGGGACAGCCCTGTACCTTCACCAGGGCCCTCCTCTGTCGGACCCTTGGCCTCTCCGCCCTGCCTCGTGTCCTCTCGGCTCTTGGTGCCACCCAGGCTCCCTCCACCAGGCCTTTGCCCTCCCTGTTCCCTCTCCCTGGACACCGTCTCCCCCCAGATAGCTTGGCAAACTCTTGGGTAGCAACTTAATGTCCCCTTCGGAGTGAGGCCCTCCTGCCTCGGTATTAATAATAATAATAATAATAGCAATGATAATGATAACTCCTTAGCTGGTAGTACTGTATATTTTACTTTTTTTTTTTTTTTTTTTGCGGTACGCGGGCCTCTCACTGTTGTAGCCTCTCCCGTTGCGGAGCACAGGCTCCGGACGCGCAGGCTCAGCGGCCATGGCTCACGGGCCCAGCCGCTCCGCGGCATGTGGGATCTTCCCGGACCGGGGCACGAACCCGTGTCCCCTGCATCAGCAGGCGGACTCTCAACCACTGCGCCACCAGGGAAGCCCCCTACTTTTTTTTTTTTAACTCTTTTCCATAAACTCCCCACCCCTTTCTCACCTAAGCTTGTAAGTCAGGAATTTGTGTTTCTTTCGTTTGTTCTGTTCCAGCAGGGGCCTGGTAAGCGCTGGTTGATGGGATGGATGGAATTGCACAAGTGGTGGGTTTCACACAGATGGTGCCACACTCTGCATCCTGTTTCGTGCCCTGCTTTCCCACCTAATGCACTGTGGCCATCCCTCCCTGTTATTGGCAGTCTTCTAGAAAGCACAAAGGGACCTCACAGGCAAGTCAAGAAGGAGAAGTACCAGGTCTGACCAGCGTGGACTGTGTTAGGCCTGGTCCCAGCACACTCAGTATGGACTGTGCCCTTTCATAAAGCGGGACCCTTGCTCCAAGGATCCCCATTTTACATATTTAGAAATAGGATCAGAGAGGGTAACTTGCCCAAGGCCCCACAGCTGTTTTGTGCTGAAACCTGTGACCCACCACACAACAATCATCAATGCAATGGAAATTAAAAATAGCCATAAGTGGGCTTCCCTGGTGGCGCAGTGGTTGAGAGTCCACCTGCCGATGCAGGGGACATGGGTTCGTGCCCCGGTCCGGGAGGATCCCACATGCCGCGGAGCAGCTGGGCCCATGAGCCATGGCCGCTGGGCCTGCGCGTCTGGAGCCTGTGCTCCGCAACGGGAGAGGCCACAGCAGGGAGAGGCCACAGCAATGAGAGGCCCACATACCGCAAAAAAAAAAAAAAAAAAATAGCCGTAAGATATCGTTTTGCCTATGTGTTTTGGGGTACTTGCCCTGTGCCTGGTAGCCTCACCTTCAAACTTGCCCCTCCCCAGTTTCCCAGTTGCTGGGAAAGGGCCCTGCTGCCCACCCGAAACAGGTCTCCTTGCCCCCTGCTTTCCCGCCTGGTGTAGCCTCCAGAAGCTCTTGCTGGGATGATAGCAGAGGCCCCCTGGCTGGCCCTGGGCCCAGTCCTGCACCTGAATGCCATGTACTCAATTCCAAGGGCAGGATGCCTGGGTGGAGGGGCCTGACTCCGCGTGAACGGGCAGTGGGCGGCTGGCCCTCTGAACCAGCCCACGTGACTGCCCCTGATATTGAACTGAGCCACTGAGCCTTCTTGGCCATCCTAAGACTAGGGGAGCATCCTCAGCCCACTGGTCACCTGTGCCCTCACCATGCTTTGGTCCCTGCCCCTCCCCCTACTTGACCACACTGCCCACGGGGTTTTGAACAACTGCAGACCAACTAAATTACTTGTCCAAGGTCCTCCAGACCATGAGAGACTTGGCTGGGGCTCAAATCCAGCCCAGGCCTGGCTGCTGCCCGCAGGGCCCCTCTAGAGGTAGGGCCTGGAGGAGGAAACCTGAATGTCCCCTTCCCCTTAGCTGTGGGTGGAGGGCCGCCTTGTTTGGCCCCAACTTTGCCCTAGATCCTGGCCCCAGCTGCTGCCATCCCAGGCCCTGATGCCAGCCCTGCTCTGGCATATCCTGCCCACTGGGACACATGCCCAGGAAAGGGATTATCACCTCAAGGTCTTCAGATAACAGCCTGGTGCACAGGGATATAATGAGGAGCCCTCCAGGCAGGCGTCCTACACCTCCCTGACTACGGCACCATGACCTTCCTCTGGCTTCTCTCTTGCTGCGCCCTCCTGGGCACAGCCTTTGGTGAGCACCAGGGCAGGCAGAGGCCGGGAAGGCTGCCTACCCTTCTACCAACTGCTGGAAGGGGTGCTGGCCCCACCAACCCCAAGGCCAGCAAGGGGCAGCGGGGTCCCTGCTCCCAGTTCAGTTGTGTGTGGTGGTGTGAGCCCGAGCGAGTCTTTCTCCCTCTCTGAGCCTCACCAGCTCCATCTCTACAATGAGGATGCTGGGAGGACTGGACCAGGCCAGCCAGTGTGAGGCCCCCGGGGTGGAGGTGGACCTTCCTGGGGCCTCGCATCGTGTGCAAGGAGGGGCAGCAATTCCAGAGGGACAGAAAGCTCTGTGAATAGTTGGTGGCTCCCAAGCAGGCTCAGATGATGAGCAAGTGTGGCTTGGCCCCCATCAGCCCTTTCATGCCCTTGAACCAGCCCTTTTAAACTTTTCCACTTTTGTTCACTGTGTGCCAGGAACTGAGCAAGTTCCTGCTTTGCCTGCTTTGTCTACTAAGGCAAGGCATCTTTCATCCTTATTATACCAACTCTGTGAGGTTAGCCTAAGATCCCCATTTTGCTGGTGGGAAAACTGAGACTCAGAGTGGTTGAGGTAGGCAGTGATAGGGCCTCCCAGCCCAGGCTTTGGCCCTGCCACCACCTCAAGCTCAGCCTGTTGGGCTTGTCTGGGCTGGAGCACATGTCAGCCTGAATTGTCCCCGGAGTATTCCTGGGGCGGTGAGTCCTGGGTGGGACCTTGGCCTCCACCCCTCACTCCATACTTCCACCCTCAGGCTGTGGGGTCCCTGCCATCGACCCTGTGCTGAGTGGCCTGTCCAGGATTGTCAACGGGGAGGAGGCTGTCCCTGGCTCCTGGCCCTGGCAAGTGTCCCTGCAGGTGAGGGGGGAATTCTGCACACGAGTAGGGGAATGCACTGGGGTATTAGCCCAGCTGGGCGCTGCTGCCCAGATTGGTTTTGCTGGTGTCTGGGCGGGGCTGACCCTCCCCATCTTCCTCCAGGACAGCACCGGCTTCCACTTCTGCGGGGGCTCCCTCATCAGCGAGGACTGGGTGGTCACCGCCGCCCACTGCAGTGTCAGGTGAGAGCCCGGGGTCCCCAAGAAACCCCTTGGGGTGGTTTCCTCCAGCACTGAGGACTTGCCCTTTAATGCCTTCATTTCCCAGTTTCTTATTTGGAAATGTGTAGCAAACCCAGGTCCTTCCAGTGACCTAGGGGTCCCTGGGAAAACACATGGCGGGCTGTAGGCCCAGTTGAGATTCTGAGCTTCCATCTCTGATCGACACCACAGCCGTGTGTGCAGACGCACAAAGACACGCATGTGCATTACGCCTGCACACGCGTGCACTCACACACATAAGCACCCTGCATCCCAAATGCCCCCCTCATGGCAGGAACCACTCCTTTCTCTGGCCCTCTCCAGAACATCCCATCTGGTCGTGGCCGGGGAGTTTGACCAGGGCTCAGACGCCGAGGACATCCAGGTGTTGAAGATTGCCAAGGTATGGCAGCCCCCAGGGTCCAGGTGTGACCCCAGGCAGGGTGGACCCTCGGGAGTGTGCAGCCCAGGCTAACCCCCAGGGCCCCAGCTCCTCCCGGTCACCCCAATAACCCATTATGATGGGGCAAAGCAGAAAGCAGGGTATGCAAGGCTCCATGAGGGTAAGGTCTGCACCTTGGGCCTGAGCCTCAGGCTCCTGGGGCCGTGGAAGGAGCTGCCGAGTTGAACAGGCCATTGTCCACGGAGGAGCACTGAGGCCATGAGGGGTAGCCTGGCGCCAGGTTCTGCCCCGGTCGGCTTCTTCCCAGACCCCAAAGGCAGCTGTCTGGCCCTGCCCCACAGGTTTTCAAGAACCGCAGGTACAACCCGTTCACCAACAGCAACGACATCACCCTGCTGAAGCTGGCCACGCCTGCGCGCTTCTCCAAGACCGTGTCCGCCGTGTGCCTGCCCAGCGCTAACGATGACTTCCCCGCCGGGACGCTGTGCGCCACGACTGGCTGGGGCCTGACCAAACACACCAGTGAGTGATGAGAGACCACTGGCTGGCCAGGTGGGAGGTAGGGGCAGCAGTCACTAACCACCCACCCTGCCCTTCCAGATGCCAACACCCCCGACAGGCTGCAGCAGGCGACTCTGCCCCTCCTGTCCAACACCGACTGCAAGAAATACTGGGGCAGCAAGATCACCAAGAGCATGGTCTGCGCCGGCGCCAGCGGCGTGTCCTCCTGCATGGTATGGCCTCCTAGGCTCCCTTCCCTCCCAGCCTGGGGTGGGTTCAGGCCAAAGCCCAGGCCAAGGGCTTGGGCAAAGAGAGAAGAAATGGAAGTAGCAGGCAGACCTCTTTCTAGGGCCTGCCACTCTCTCCCTGGGCATTCCTGCCTGAGTAGTTGGGAAGACAGGGCTCCTGGAGGGTCATCAGTGACCTCAGCAGAGAGGTACCAGAGCAAGGGGCTCTGGTCTCAGAGCTGCCATATTGCAAGATTCCACTAATATCAAAGTCTGAGTAATGGCACCTCCTGGAATTGTGCAGTGCACAGCCTGGGCAGCAGAGCATGGTGGCCCAAAAGGGCTCCAGAAGGGGTCTGGCAGCCCTTCCTCCCTCACAGTAGCCCCACGGCCAGCACCACCCATGCTTTCCTCCTATCAGTGAAACCTGCTCTATTGAGCCTCTGTTATAGGACCCCACCCCAGGGGGTAGCCCAGACTTCCAGGGGCACAAACCACAGGAGCTGCTGAAGTTTCTTTCATAATCCTTCTCATATGCATGTTCTGAGCTTCTACTGGCTATCAGGCCTGGGACTGGGCTCTGGGAACAACGTTCAGTGGCCTCTGGGCCAGGCCACCTGGGCTGCCAGACCCAAGCCCCCTCCTCCCTGTCCTGCAGGGCGACTCTGGTGGCCCCCTGGTCTGCCAGAAGGATGGAGCCTGGACCCTGGTGGGCATCGTGTCCTGGGGCAGCGGCACCTGCTCCACCGCCAGCCCCGGCGTGTATGCCCGCGTCACTGAACTCATCCCCTGGGTGCAGTACATCCTGGCAGCCAACTGACGACCAGGCTTCACCCTGGCCTCCCTGCTGACCTTGCTTCCACAAAGCCTCAATAAACCAGTGGAAGACGTGCTGATGGTGTCTGTGACCTGTTTTGGGGCTTCTGGGCGTCCACTCTGCTCCTGAATTTGGACCTTCACTGAGCCAGGTGTCCAGGGGTGTCCAGGAGGGCCCCTCCTTAGTCCACCTCCCAAGAGTGGCCAGGAAGGGCACAGGCAGATAAAGGGGGGACCGTGACCCCCACCTCTCACCTCATGCTCCCACCTCCAACTTCAGGGTCCTCACCATCTGCCCCCGGCTCCGTGTGCCCGGGGCCTGCCCACACACCTGTGATTCCAGGAAACCTTCCCAGGAGTGGCCCCCAAGGGCTCAGGCCCGCGCTGAGCCAGGTGCTTCTCAGCCCAAGGTCTCATGATAAGGAGGGGATGGCGAGGCAGGCTAAGATTGGAGGCTTGAGGGAATATATTGGGTGGTCCCTCGGGCAGACCCATCTCACCTGCTGAGTCGCGCGCCATGGCTCTTCTCTGGGTTGTCCTTGGCTTCTTCCTCTTTGGCAGCAGCTTCGGTAAGCGTGAGGCTCAGGCAGGCCCGGCAGCCCCAGGCCGAGCCTCGCCCACCCCCTGACCCCCCACCCAGAGGCAGGGAACAGGAGGGCCCTAGTCCTCGTACCTCTAACACCCCTGCCACCTGCCCCTGCAGCTGCCCCCTGAGCCTCCTTGGGCTGCTCTGCCCAGCCCCCCACTCCTCCACTGGGCGCTCCTGGAGCGCCCTCCGCTGCCTGGAGGTCCCGTGGGCCCTGCCTAATTTGGTCTCCTCCATTCACTCAGAAGCTGGGGTGGTCTGGGCTCCTCCACCCTCCAAACGTGCCACCAAGCTGTGTGAATGCTGCCTCGAGAACGTCCCCCAGGTCCATCCATCTTGCCCTGCACCTCCACCCTCGGGATCTGGACAGCCTCCTGCGTGTGTGCCCCCCCAACTGGGGTAACAACCTCACCCAAACCTGCTCCCCCTGCAGACTCAGAGGCCATGAGAACCCCCAGGACTCAAGCAGGACATCCCAGCCCCCAGGACAGAATCCTGGGCTCAGAGTGGCATGGACACTCCCCTCAGGGCACAGAGCAGGCTGGGGAGCCTGGGCCCCGACTCCAGATACCCTCAGCCTCGGGGACTGTCCACAAGGGCACCTTCTAAGGGCAGCTGTCAGCTGGACCGGTGGGGGGCTGAATTCCTTGCAGCGGACAAAACTCTGAGTGCCAGGGTGCCACAGAGGCCTGGAAGTGCTGAGTCTTCCCCTGACCCCCTTGGGGCACCACCCACTGACCAGCCGCACTGTCCTTGTCCCTCAGGCTGCGGGGTCCCCACCATCGACCCTGTGCTGAGCGGCCTGTCCAGGATCGTCAACGGGGAGGACGCTGTCCCCGGCTCCTGGCCCTGGCAGGTGTCCCTGCAGGTGAGGGGGAGTCTGGGGAGGGGCAGGTTAGACAGGGAGGGCTCAGGCAGGAGAGGCAAGGCTGACTCTCCCTCCCCGTCTCCGCAGACTAGCTCCGGCTTCCACTTCTGCGGGGGCTCCCTCATCAGTGCGGACTGGGTGGTCACCGCCGCCCACTGCGGGGTCAGGTGAGGCCTGGGCTGGGGCAGAAGGGGCCCCCACCTCACCTGCCTGAAGAGACCACCCTCGCCCCTAACCCCAACCGGGCGCTGCCAGCGAGTGGGAAACCGTCTGGCAGAAGCTGCTCTGTCCCCAGGCTGCAGGCAGAGCCAGTCAGCAGAAAACCCCAGCCCCCTAGCGCCCCGCCTCCCCAGACCCCAGCTTGGTCCGGGGCAGCTGGCCTGGGCCTCTGCCTTCACTGTACAGATGGGGAAACTGAGGCTCCAAGGTCACCACGCGATTCAGTGGCCCAGCCGGGGCTCACCCTGCCTGGCACGCTCTCCGGGCGCTCCTCTGAGGAGGTGGCCGTGAGCCTGAGCTCCGTCTGCCACCTCCTTTCTCTCCAGGAAGAGTCACCTCGTGGTGGCCGGGGTATCTGATCACGGCTCCGAGGAGGAGGCTGTTCAGGTGCTGAGAATCGCTGAGGTACGGCCGGCCGGGCGGCCAGGAGGGTGGGCCCCTGGGGCACAAAGGAAAAGGAGGGCAGGGGGGCAGTGGGCAGACGACCCCGGCCGGCGGCTCAGGCCTCACCCCACTGGCACCCCTCCAGTCTGAGCTCTCTTCTCTTTCCCACGTAATAAAGCTCCTTTACAAACACTGAAGGTTGTTTCTGATTATAAGCTTTGCTCATTGTAGAAAAACGCAAAATACGTCACATGCCATCTCCCCAGCACCCCAGAGATTTGGTCTGTTCAGCCTCATCTGGGTTCCCTTCTCAACACTCTGCCCCTTTAGCACCGCCGGCCCCTCCCAGTCTGCAGGCCTGTGTGTCCCTAAAATCTCCCAAGTCCTCCCTCTGTGGCCCACCGAGCCCCCACCCTTTCCACACAGGTCTTTGAACACCCCCTGTGGGACCTGCGCACGGTCCAAAACGACATCGCCCTGCTGAAGCTGGCCATGCCCGTGAGCCTCTCCAGGATCGTGTCCGCCGTGTGCCTGCCCAGCGCCAACGCCAGCTTCCCTGCGGGCTCCCTGTGCACCACCACGGGCTGGGGCAAGACCCGGTACAACGGTGAGCGCCCTGAGGGCTTTTCAGGAGTGAGGCTCATTCTGTATTTTGGTCTAAATTCCAAACACAATCATAAATTGCAAGTCAATAAATCTTCCATTTCTTTACTTAAAACCCTCTTAATGAAAACCCTACCAAACATGAATAAAAATGAGGGTTAATAATATATACGTAAACAGTTTCTGAAGAAACACCTAAGTACCAGCAAGTCTCGCCCCCTCTCACCTGCAAGGAGAGGGACAGCCCGGATTTCCCTCCAGACTGAGGAGGGCGGTGCGTCCAGCGCCCCTGAAGTCTGGGCCCGGAGTCCAGTGTCCTGGTCGGGTTCGGGCCTGAGCGCCCAGGTGCCCCCCACCGGCCCCCCACCGCCCCCCCAGCACTGCTCCATCCGCAGGTTCTTCCTCGGTGTCCTGAGTTCTTCTGCCCCGGCCACGGCCCCCGGCTGGTCCCGTAACAGGACAGAAGCAGCCGGGAAAGGGCAGCAGGAGGGAGGTGCTCCCTCGGGGGTCCCCTCCGGTGTCCCCGGTCAGAAGGACGTGCATCCCCTTCCCTGGGGGGGAAGGACGGCCCCTCCACCCACACACAGTGGCCGCCAGGGCCCAGGGCGCACGGGGCTCCGAGGCAGGACCTGTTGCAGCAGCTGCTGGAAGCACAGTCCCCGCTGCCTGGTGTGGAATCGCAGAGGAGCCGCGTCCCAGACTCCCTGAAGGTGTCAGGGAAGGTTCGAAGCTCGGTGTCCACGATCATCGCGATGGAGGAAGACTGGGACCTTGCAGGGGGAGGGCGGGGCTCAGGCGGCCCCTGGTCTCTTCTCCCCAGGGGCGGGCTGGTTGCATGAGGGGCCCTGACCCCACGCCCTCTGTCCTTCCAGCTCTCAAGACCCCCGACAAGCTGCAGCAGGCGACCCTGCCCATCGTGTCCAACGCCGACTGCAGGAAGTACTGGGGCAGCAAGATCACCGACGTGATGATCTGTGCAGGCGCCAGCGGCATCTCCTCCTGCATGGTACGGCCTGGCTCCGCCACGCTGCCCGCCCTCACTGCCCGTGCCTCCCCTGGCCAGGCCAGGAGGCCCACTCCTCTCTGCCATGACCTAACTTCATGCCCTGCCCAGTGCCCCAGTGAAGGGCTGGACCAGACGCCCCTGGTGAGGGCCGGCTCCGGCCAGGTGTGGTGTGGGGCTTCCCAGGCGTATTTAATCTCACACCAACCCCACGAGCTGGACGCTTCAGCCTGTTTTACAGCTGATGGGGAGGCTGAGAGGATAAGCCACCTGCCCCAGGCCCTCCAGGAGTAGGTGGCAGGGCTGGGGCTGCCATCTGAGCAGATCTGAGTCTCCTGTGCACAACCACTGGGCCCCCACTTGTGCTTTGTCTGCACCCCTGGACTTGGCAGGTCAGGGCACACCAGGGCCCTGGTACTCCCTTTCAGGCTTGAATACAAGTCCTATCTCCTCCTGCAGGGCGACTCTGGTGGCCCCCTGGTCTGCCAGAAGGATGGAGCCTGGACCCTGGTGGGCATCGTGTCCTGGGGCAGCGGCCGGTGTGGCCCGTTCTCTCCAGGCGTGTACACCCGGGTCACCAAGTTTATTCCCTGGGTTCTCGAAGTTCTGGAGGCCAACTGAGCCTCTGCCCCGCCCCAGCCCCCATGTGTGTAAAACCCAAATAAAACTGCTCGCATCTTCACTTCTGTGCCTTCGCCGGGGCGGGAGGATGGCTGCCTTCACTGAGGTCCCCTCTGGAGCTCAGAGCGGAGAGAGCTGGCAGATACCCAGCCCTATCCCCTTCTTCACAGAGATGGGGGAAATGAGACTCAAGTTCACACACAGAATGGTGAGAGCTCGGAGCAGGACCGCTGGTCCCCAGAGCCCTCACCTTACTTGGGCTGCCAGACATACCCCCGACTGCCAGAAAGGGGACCACTGACCCAGGGTGAGGGCCCCTCCTGTCCCCTACCTCCCAACTGGGAGTCCAAGTCCTTGTGTAATTCAAATGGACACTTGTGGAGAAGTTCCACAAGCTGAAATTAAGAGCTTCCTTCTACGAGCTACGTTCTAGATAAGGCCTGTGAAAGCAAGTTTCTCTGCGTGGAACAGTGTCTCTCCCAGCGGTGCCCCCAGCGGGGCGCCCTCTGCCTCGGGACGCAGGGGCCCGAGCAGGGCTCACTGGCTCCTGGAGCTGCTCCCACCCGCACATCACCCTGCATCTGCCTTCGCCTCGACCGCCTGCCCAGGGACCATGCTGGATTTTCATCGAACCTCGGCAACGGCTGCGCCCTTGGCCACTGTGCTCACGCTGAGCCTT
Organism: Leucopleurus acutus; assembly: GCF_964270905.1. Classification (NCBI taxonomy): domain Eukaryota; kingdom Metazoa; phylum Chordata; class Mammalia; order Artiodactyla; family Delphinidae; genus Leucopleurus; species Leucopleurus acutus. The sequence continues at coordinate 12,510,100 of NC_139162.1, read as the reverse complement.
TCTGGCCTCAAGCCCTGGATTCTGACGGCCGCTCTTCAGCCTCACTCCAGCTGCCCAGGCTCCCCCACCTCAGCTCCCGGCCCAGCCCCGCTTCCCCAAGCCTTCCTTTTCTGCTGAAGGGACCCACCTTCTCCTCACCCTCCCGAGGCGCTGCCCACAGCCTCGCCACAGATCTCGCCAACGCGTGACTCCACCTGTGGCATCCAGACTGGCAAACACCTGCCCTCCCGCTCACAGGTCCTCTTGCCTCTCACACCTCAGGAGAATGCTTTTCATTTTTCTAATTTTATTTAAATGTAGACTATTAGTCAAATGATTGGAAAATCAATAATGAAAAATAGTTTTTTAGGGTTTTCTCCTGGTGCAGAGAGAATACACCACAGCCACGCTTGCCCTGCCAGGGGGACACGGCACCCTCACGGTCAGCCCGAGGGGTCACCTGAGGCCATGTGGGTCAAGCGGTCTGCGAGCCCCCAGCCCAGCCCCGAATGTTGGGCCTCCCCCGGGCCCTCAGCACGCTCAGGAGGGACGGCCAGCCACTCCTGGCCTGGGTCCGGGGCCCAGCTCTGCTCGGGCTCCTTTGAGGAGGCACCGTCCCACATCCTGCCCCGCCATAAATATACACAACTCCCTGTACAGTCTGGGGCACCAGGCCCGGGTGGAGCTGGGGTCGCCTGTCCCCACGCCCGCGGCACAGTGGCTCTTTGGGGCCCATCGCCACCCTCCTCCCCTTGCCCTCCGTCCCTCTGGCTGACGGCTCTCAGGCAGCTGCCAGCTGGCCCAGGACCCGGCGGAACTGCTGGGTGCTGTGGCCCAGCTCCTTGACCCTGTCCACCATGTCCTGGGCGGCGGCAGGCGACGGGTACTGGAGGGCAGCGGCCTTGGTGGTGGCCACGATGCCGCGCAGGAGGTCACACAGCAGGTTGCTGTAGTGGGTCACCTGGCTGCGGACGTCGGCCGCCTTAGCCTGCCGTGACAGTGTGTCCCCGATGAATACCAGCTTGTGGGCGCTGAGGATGACAAACTTGCTGTGTGCCACGAAGATTTTGGGGGGCTGGTTGGTGGCCACGGCGGTGAAGAAGGCATCCACGGCGTTGGTGAGCGTGGTCAGGTTCGCCTCGCACTGCTCCAGGTAGAAGAGCAGCAGCTGCCGGTCCGAGGGCCCCAGGCCGCCCGTCCGGCCCGGGGCCAGGGGCTGGGCTGGCATCCAGTTGGCCAGGTCATGGTCTATGGGCCGTGACACCTCCTGCTCCAGCCGTTCAAACTGCTTCAGCTGGGGAAGAGGGAGAACAGAGTGAAAACCACGGCCACAGAGCAAAAGGGACAGCGAGGGGGCCCTTCTGGCCCTCTGAGTGACAAAGCTCAGAGTCAGTGGGCAGGGGAACAGGCCACCTCTGTCCTGCTGGCCAAGCACATGTCCCTGCCTGCCTCCAAACAACTTTCCCACCAATCTCAAATTATTCCGTTTATATAACATTTTTGAAATGACAAAATGCTAGAAATGGGAACAGATGAGCAGCGGCAGGGGTGAGGGATGTCAGTCTCTTGGTTTGGGTGCTGTTATCTAGTGATTTCAGATGCGGTCACTGGGGGAAGCTGGGAGAAGGGGACACAGGACTGCTTTGTACTTTCCTTCAAACTTTCTATGAATCTACAAATACTTCAAAATGAAAAGTTAAAAAAAATATTTTTCTCCTTAACATATGCAGTGTAAAAAGATTCACAGACACCAAGCAGAAAGAAAGTTATCAACTGGAATCCCATGCACCCAGAAATCTGTTAAATCTCTGGTAAATCGTCTTTTAGAAATATACACTGACGTATTTGCAGATGAAATGATGTAACGTCTTCAAAATGATCGGGCGGAGGGGGTGGGGGTGTCACCGGGCGGGAAAGGGGGCTACATACACTGGATTAGTTGTGCTGAGAATGGCTGGGGCTGGGTGAATTGTACCCGGGCTTCCTTTTCTCCAGTGGGTACCTGGGAGACTATTTTCCTCAATTTTATACATGTATTAAATTTCCCATAATAAGAATTTTAAACAAAAGCAAAAAGGTCATGGTATTTGCAAATTTCAGAAAACAAATATTCACAGCAAAAACCAGTGAATATTCCTCAAAGACATCTTCCTTTAAACAGGAATATTCCTACTTCTTTTACAATTAGAAAACCGGAAACACACAATATATAATATTTTATAGCCTACCTTTAGCACCCAACAACGGGTCATTCATTTCCTATCAGTGAGAACGTATAAAGCACGCGGTAAAAGTTTCCACCAGCAGCAGCCCTGCCTAGGCGTCAGCGGTGTGGACTGACACGTCCTCACCACAAGCTGGTTCTGACTGGGTCGTTGGGACCAGCCGTGCACACAGACTCAGGGACTCAGGTACTTGTCTAACCAAGGTTTCAGGCTTTACTCTAATTAGCAAACCAGCGTGAAACTGTCCCTTCCTAGCATGTGAAACCCTCTTTCTTTCCCTCCTAGGCTACCTGGTGAAATTTGCTTGGCTCTCCTGTCCGGCGGGAGAATACACTCATTTTTGTTCTGTTTTACCTTCAGTGGGTCTTCTGCATTCTTTGACAAATTCTTGGTAGCTACACAATATTCTACTGTATGAATGCTCACACTGTATTCAACCAGTACTCTACTCTGAGGTATTTGGTGGTGGCAGCCAGGGGCTGTTTCCAGATTTTTCACTGATGCAGAAATGGAGTGACAAACGTCCCTGTCAGGGTATTTTATGTTCTTGTATTTTATTTGTACTTGATGTCCCTCGCTTAGGAACTCTAGATCTTTAGTTTCTCACTCACATTCCTCTTACTCCAGCTTCTAGTAATTTATCTAAGTGACTGACCAGATACGTGAAGAGATTTGGTCAGTACAGCTTTGTTTACAAAAGTAGCTCTGGGAACAAACAAAGTGTCCACCGACACGGGACTGGTTAAATAAATGCTGCAACAGTCCAGAGGAAGACAAAGAAGACAAAGCACATGCCCATTTCCTAAGTCGGTGGAGATTCCATACACATGTAATTATTAACATCTGTACCTTTATTGGACATGTTCTATGCGCCCAGCACCTCCTAAGTATTACATATTGTTTACTCATTTAATTCTCACATCGACCCCAAGACAGATGCAACTACGCTTCCCGCTTGACAGCTGGGGAAACGTGGCTTTGAAAAACGCACACCATGGCCCGGGTCTCAGGGTGAACCTGGTAGGCTCTCTCCTACACCATCCTTCCCCATGCCCAGGGAAGGTGGGGTGAGGAAAACTTTCCGGGTGATATTTCTGTGTTTATTTTGTATTAGACTATATCTTAATTTTTAAAATCTTCATAATCAAAATAAAACTCCCTTAAAAAAAGAAAATCCCAGACTCCCCTAGTGGCGCAGTGGTTAGGAATGTGCCTGCCAATGCAGGGGACACAGGTTTGAGCCCTGGTCCGGCAAGATCCCACATGCCGCGGGGCAACTAAGCCTGTGCGCCACAACTACTGAACCTGTGCTCTACAGCCCACGAGCCACAACTACTGAGCCCACGTGCCACAACTACTAAAGCCCACGCGCCTAGAGCCCGTACTCCGCAACAAGAGAGGCCACCGCAATGAGAAGCCCGCGCACCGCAACCAAGGGTAGCCCCCGTTCGCTGCAACTAGAGAGAGCCCGTGTGCAGCAACGAAGACCCAGTGCAGCCAAAAATAAGTAAATAAATAAATTAAAAAAAAAAAATCCCTCTCCTACTCTATGGAAACAAACCAAAATATGAAGAAAATCCAATGTCCTTAGATAAACACAGTAGCATTATTTACAATAAGAAAAACTGGGTACAACGTAAACATTCAACCATAATAGACATAGGCTGACGTTAAAAACAACTTATGACGAATATTTAATGCCATGGAAACACCTTGCGATAAAAGCAGACATAACTGTTCACAAAGTAGCATCTCAGACACGGACAGAGGCCCCTTCCGAGGCAGGAGCAAGACTGGAAACCAGCCCCAGGGCACGGTGACCACCCCTGAGGGTGAATGGCTTCTTTTCTGTCTTCACACTTTTCTGTGTGCGCTGAGATACCTAACTGTGATTACTCTGATAATAACCTAAACATAAATCCAACGAACACACGGAGACCGTCATGCACTTGAGTAGGGACGGGCTGAGCAGGGAGGGCCCTGGGAGGCTCAGCTTAGGCGACAGATTCTTAGGGACGCCTGTGCTGGGAGAGGCTGGGGAACCTGAGTGTCCTCACCTGCTGCAGTTCCAGCTGGCCCTTCCCCTGCCGCATTATGTTGCCCTTTTCCAGCAACTCCTTCTGGGTCTTCTCAAACTCTTCCTTCCCCTGGAGGGTAGACACAAGGATGCGGCTGAGCCGGAAGCCCCCAGAGGCCCAGCGGGGTGCAATGAGACCAGCGGCCACCAGGTGGCGCTGCAGCCGCACCCAGGCTCCCGCTGTGGCCTCAGGCCCAGGGTGGGGGCAGCTTCCGGAGGAAGCGGCTCTCCCGGGCCTCCTTCACCTCCTGACCCCAGGAAGGGGCTAGGCACACTCCACACGGCCATGTCAATCTTCCCTGCCCCAGCTCCCATGGCAGGAATCACATCCAGGCCCCTCCCCTCGGCATACAGGGTCTGCCCACCCATCCCTGACCGCTGGGCCTTGGCACCTGCTGGCTCTCAGCCCGGAATGCCACTCACCGGGATGCCCAATCGGCTGGCACCCTGGCCTCTGCCCAGAGGCCCACCCCACCCCACCTATCGATCACCTTGCTTGTTTTCCCCACACCTGCTACTATCTCTGTCTTTGCTTGTACTTCGGAATTCACCTCTCCAAATCCCTAACCTCTGCCCTGGCCACGAGAGGCCCAGCCCTTGCAGGTGTTCAGGGGCCCTCCCTGGCTGGCACTGCAGGATCCCTGATGTCAGGGCCACATGGGTCCAAAGGCCTGAGACAGGCTGAGGATGGGATTCCAGGGACCCCTATGGCCTGGAAGGTCCAAGTGAGGAGGGCACAGGGACTCAGCAAGGTCTTGCTGGGGACCACACCTTCCTTTGGCCACAAGAGCCCTCTGTGGGGGGGAATCAGGGTGCCCACGACAGGGTGGCAAAGTCAGAGCCCCGAGAGGACCAGGGGACTTCCCCAGGGGCCCAGGGAACCTGGGCAGAGCGGGCACCCACCTGCAGGTGGACGTAGTCGTAATCCTCCATCCAGCCTCCCTCACTGTTCTCGTACTGCCCATCAGGCGAGTCCTGGGAGGTGAACTTGGGGGGTGAGGGCAGGGGCCGGGACTGGATGCTGCTGGCCTTGTCAGTGGGGTTGAGGTGCAGGGGGCCACCCCCCTCAGGCCCTGGGACAGAGGCCTTGGTCCGTCTGAAGAGCAGCGAGGCGTTGCCATGCAAGAAGGAGGCCAGCTGCTTGACATCCTCGGGCACAGCCCGCGAGCAGGCCACCAGGCGGTCCAGGTCTTCGGGAGTGGCCCCCAGGCCTCCCCGGCTACTGTCAAGGGCCTGACCGTGGGCCACCAGCGTCTGGTACACGTCCTCCATCTTCTGCAGTTGCCGGCTAAGCTTGGCATGCAGCGTGCGGTCGGAAGTGTGGGCGGCATTGCCCACGGCGCTGCGGGCAAACTCCAGCAGCTCGTGGACGGCCCCGTGGACGGCGGCCACGGCAGCCCGCAGGTCCTGAGCCGGAGGCTCCTGAGGCTCAGAGGTGCTGCGCCAGCCCCCACACCCGCCCGCACTGCCTGCCAGGTCCAAGAGGTGGGCCACGGTGGCGCTCACGCCCTGCTGTAGCCGTGCCAGGGCCTCCACGGCCACCTCCAGCTCCAGGGGCTCACGGCCCGGCACCGCTGCCTCCAGGGAGGAGGCCGACTGGCTGCTGCGTGTGCTGCCCGTGCTGGAGGCTGACAGGCGCTTGGTGTCGGCCGGGGCCTCTCGCTCGGCAGGGGGGGGCACCGCGTACACACCGTCGTCGGCCACGCTGCCGTTGGCTGCCTCGGGAGGAAGGACCCGCTCTCGGGGCACGTCGTAGAGGGTGCCCGGGCCAGGCCGCCGCAAACCGGGGGGCACGTCGTAGAGGTCAGGAGCCGGGGGTGGCACGTCATACACGTCCTCAGCTGGTGGCGAGTCCGGAGGGGGTGCGGTGAGCACCAGCGGGTGGCGGGTCGGGTCAAAGGGCTTGGCCTTGGCGAAGGCGGGGGGCACGTCATAGGTCTCCTCACGCAGCAGTGGGCCGTCGGGCACGTCTTTGCTCACCGATGGAGGAACATCGTACACCTGGGGGCCAAGAAGTAGTAGTCAAGGCTGCCAGCCCATCTGCCCACCCGGGAGCCTACGGGCAGGACCCAGCCACACACACAGACACAGCCCAGCGGGCACATTTGTCATGATTCTTATTCATGCAGGTTACGGTTGAGAGCCCGACTCTGGGGCCAGACCAGGGTACGAAATCCTGGCTCCACTGCTTACCACCTGTGAGACCTAAGGCAAGTGACTCCACCTCTCTGTGCCTGTCTGCTCACCTATAAGATGGGAAAACTCCCTCACAGGTTTGTTGTGAGGATTACGTGAGCTAATTCACTGCGTACCTGCAAACGCTTAGTGAGAGGTCAGCTATCATACCACTACTGCCGCCACCATCAGCACCACCGTCACCACCATCACCACCCACGTGACCACCAGCATCACCATCACCACCACGTGCGTATTCTCTACTCTGTGGCAGGTACCTGGCTGAGCTATGTGCAGGCTGTATTCAGGGTGACGACACCCTGGTTCGCCCAGGACAGTCCTGGTTTGTGCCTGATGCCCCCTCATAACTATCCTGTCATTCTCCTTTCACTCTCAGAAGTATCCTGGTTTGGATGATAAGTCCTGTGGTCACCTTGCTGATATCCTGTGTGATCCTCTCAAGAACCTTCTGAAGAAGGCCTTACGAGGGACCCTTTTACAGACGAGGAAGCTGAGACTCAGAGGGGCTCAGTTTCCACCTCCGTCACAGAGCGAGTGAGGGGCAGAGCCGGAGTTTGGAGGCAGGTCTCTCGATGCCCCCGGCTCTGCAGACCTGAGTCCCCACCCCAGGGCACGCACACACACTCACACCCAGAACCCCATGCACAGATCGGGCCTCAACCTGTGAGGGCCCAGCATCCCCTAAATGCTTACCGCATGATGGCTGGACGGCGGCAGGCCCTTCTCCACACTGGGGGGCACATCATACACGTCCAGCGATGGGTCCCGGCCATTGGGACCCTTGACAGCCATGGGGGGCGTGTCATATACCTGAGGGCAGACAAGGTGCAGTAATACAAGTGCCAGGGCCATCTGAGGGGACAGAAAGAGCAGAAACCCGCAGCTCTACCCCAGGACCACCCAGGCTGGGGCCAAGAAAGCCCAGCTCTCCATGCAGGGCCAGGCTGAGGCACCCCCCTCCCCGTGCCCACCGGCCCGGACACCTACCTCCTGGCCGTACTGGCTGGGAAGCAGCCCCCGAACAGGGGGCACGTCGTAGATGTCCTGGGGCCCCGGGGCCAGCAGGTGGCGTGGGATGTCGTACTCGTCCTGCTCGGGCTGGGGGGCCTCGAACACATAGCCTTGCCCCACGCGGGTGGACACCGCCACCTGGGGGCAGACAGCCAACCGTCACCACCGGCCCTGGAGAGATTCCACCGCCCCGTGAGGTGAGCGGGACATACGTAAGGGGGCTCCCCAAGGGTGGGCTCAGAGGCAAGGGTGTGCGCATCCCTTCGTATTCCCTACCCTCTCTCTCTTCAATGAAATGCAGCACGTGGGGAATACAAGGACCCCCACTATTTGCTTAGAGCCGTCTGGTTCTGGCAGGAAACAGAAGTGGTCTCTACAGCTGAATGACCCAGAAGGTTCCAGAGGAGAGAACATGTGGGCTGATGGAGAAGGGGCCACCCTTGAGTGAGGCGCCCCTGCTGGATGGTACCTCCAGCTGCACCCTCCTGCGAGAGGCCTGCCCAGCAAGGGGTTGTCCCTACCATATGACCCAGCAGCCACCTTCAGGCTCCAGGACAGATGGCGGTGGCAGTGGTGGGCTGTGCCCTCCTCGGGCTGGACCCAGAGGAGGTGGCCTGCAGGAGATCCTGACAGTCAGGGCCTGGGGGCTCCAAGCCCTGCCCTCCTCGTCCCCCCAGCGCTCTTGGGGAGATTCCTGAGAATGGGGCCACCAAAAGCCCCCAGCCCCTCAGGGCCAGCCCTCCCGCAAATGGAAGGAGGGAAGCTGTTTTGGCAGGTTGTGTGTGGGTGTGAGGGACTGACCAAGACCAGAACCAAGACCTGTATTCCCCACCGCACCACACCCTCGGGGCCACAGGGACCACCCCTCACCTAACAGGATAAGGCCTTCGTGGGGGGATGTTGGCCCAGAGAGGAGGCCAGCCCCTTCCCTCCCCGGTGCCCCTCCCCTGTCCCGAGGTGCAGGGCGAGACCGCTGTTGGGTGGGCAGCTTCCTTCCCTGTGGGCACCCGGCCCTGTGGGAGGGGTCAGCCCTGTAGGAGGGGCTGGCAGGATCTTCTAACCCAGCTCAGGGTACACCTCCTCCACAAGGCTCCTGGCTCAGCTCTTCTCTGACAAAAAGGCCTTTTGTTCCCTAATCAAATGGGAGGTCTGGGACAGTGGTGACTCAGGCGCTCCCCCACACACATCCCTGGGGACAGCAAGGCGGAGGCAGGGACTGCCCTGGGGCTCATGCCCCCGGAACCCTGCATCCCGTGCCTTGCGCAGCCCCCAGGACACCAACAGCCAGCTCTGCAGGCCCGTGGGCCCTGGAGGGCACCGACTGTGTGCACGCGCCGGGCACCCCAGGAGCAGCAACGACCCCGCTGAAGTGCAGGCACCATCACTTTCTGATCAGCCCAGGGCTCCGCAGAGCCTCCTGCTGATGCAGCCCCCGGTGGCCTCCCAGGCAGGCCGGCAGGGCTGGCTCCCTGTCAGCTGCTGGGGTGAGCGCCGCCAGGGGGTGTTCCAGGTCCACTGCACCCCACCCCCGGCGTGTCTGGGAGTGGTGCTGGCAGCCCTTCCCAGACTCATTTCTCTCCTCAAGCCCCAGACTTGAGTCTCCTCCAGAGCTATTTTTAGACCCTGGAACCTGCCAACAGCAGGGGGGGGGCAGGGGCTGGCGGGGGCTGGCGGGACGTGGCAGGTTGGCGGGGCCTTGAGGCGAGGCCTGAGGTGTCTCCAGGCCCTGCCGGCCTCGGAAGGCAGGTGGGGACCCAGCCCAGGACGAGGGGTGTGTGCCGCCCTCTCCACGCCCCGACGCTGGTGAGAGAGGGCGGGGCGCAGGCGGAGGGGCGCTGGGGCCGGACCCCAGGCCTGGGCCGCGGGCAGCTGGCCACTCACGCGGCTGAGTCAGTGACAGTAGGCAGCCATACTGGCCAACAAATGTTTTCTGTTAGAAAAAAAGGCAGGCAGCCACCAGCGGGGGGAAGCTTGTTAGGGAAACCAACTCTCCAGAGAGCCGCTGAGCCTGCTAATCACAGGCCACCCTGCTCCACACCTGGGGCCCCATTAGCAGAACCTGGAGCCCCTGGGGCTGGGGGACAAAGCCAGAGTCTGGGAGGAGACACAGAGCCCAGCCCAAGACCCACAAGCTCTCTCACACACACATCTCGAGGGCGCAGAAGGCAGACACGCAGAGGCAGAGAAAACGCGCACAATGCCCACTGCCAGATGCACACGCGGACACACAGACCCAGGCCGGGCAGCTCATCAGGGCGCCTGCAGGAGTGAGAAGGGAGGCTGAAGGCTCCCAAGACCCCAGGGACGGGGCAGGCCGCCTGCTGCCTTCTGCCTGGGCCCCTGACCACCTCCGGGCCGCCTGGCATCTCCCCTCGTGACCCAGGCCGGCTCGCTCTGTCACTGCCCCGCCCCCCCCAAGAGCCTCGGGCTCCTGCTCTGGAAAACGGAGCACTGCTGGGGGGCCTGGGAGATGGAGACACACGCCTGACGTGGGTCCCCTCCCTCCCAAGCTCCTGTCCTCCAGAAGGAACAAGGCTGATCTGAGCTGCGTCTCCCCAAGCCTGACCCAGTGCCACAGCTGTTCCCTCAGGCACAGCTGCAGCCCTGACCCAGAGCTCCCCCAAGAGTGACCTCACAAAACACCTCCTCCTCCGGGGGCCCCACGTGCTTCTGCCCTCAGCAACCTAAAAGCGTGGCCCAGCCCCAAAGGGTGCTGACACCCGGTGTGGCCCTGACCTTCCCCCGGCAGCCACGCGGGTCACCCTGCTCCAGGAGGCTGACCCCTCCTGGCCACCAGCCTTGTCACTTGCCCTCTGCTTTCCTGGACCCAAGGCCGCACCCACCCACCCCACGGTCTTGGCAGGGTTTCCCCTCAGCAGAGCTGACCTCCAGCCCTGGAACCAGGGGCCTCAGTTGCCCAGGCTTCTGAAAGCACAGCCTGAAAGGTGGGCACACATGCACGCTCCAAGACATCTATGGCCTTACTGCCATTAGAAACCGCCTGGAGCCTGCCCGCAGCAGAAGGGGCGACCCAGCAAAACCAGCGGTGATCGTCATGATCACGCTCAAGGACCCAAAATGCTTCTGATATCTGACGTTGGATTTACAACCTCAAAATGCAAAAGTATGTGTACAAATCTGTGAAAGATGAATAGGGAACACGCTAGACAAAACATGCTGAAATCCCCCAGCGATCCCGTCTTGACTGGGGAAGCTCACCTCCAGGCCTCCTCATACATTACACATTCCCGTGACAAGCAAGCACACTTCCATGGACCATAACACGAAAGCAGCCGCGATGGAGACTGCCCAGGCCAGGAGCCATGAGGCTTCTCAGGGGAGGGCAACCAGGTCCCAGCACACAGAGCTTTCCTCCTGGGGCCATCAGCCCGGTCTGGGTCCTCAGGGACACAGGGCCTGGGCAACCCCACCAGTGGGCATGTGCAGAGCACGCACCAGCCAGGTGAGCTCAGAAGCAGTCTGAGAGCAAAGCCCCTCGTATGGGAGGGAAACAGTACCAATGACCAAAACGTGGGCTCAAATCCACAGCCCGGAGTAAAGGCCTCACTGTTGCTTCCTGGGCCACAGGGCCTGTCCTGGCCTTGGAGCTGCCTGGACTCAGGAAAGGAGAGGATGGAAAGGGGAAGGGCATGCCTCCCTGGGGAGTGTGCACAATGTGAGCTGTGTGTGGGCATGGGCGCAGAAGGATGGCCTATGGCCTGTCCCAAGGCTAACCACCGGTCACTCCTCCTCCCCCAAAGCCATCTTGGGAGCTGCCCAGTCTGGGCTATCCCAGTCCAGCATGGCTCACTTCTGCCACTGGCCTGTCTCTGGCCAGGCGGTTGAAGGAGCAGGTAGGGAAGTGGAGCCAGTGACCCAGAGTCCCCTGGTGGCCAGTGTCCATGGAGCCCCACCCTGAGCCAGCCAATGACCTGTGTCCAGGTCTCCCGCTCCAAGCTCTGCCTGTGGCGGGGCAGGGCAACACTGCATGCTGAACCGCTGCCCAGCTGGCATCTGACCCCTGGGCAGGCTCTGAGGAGAGGCTCAGCGCCACGCAGTGAGTGTCCTCAGACACTAGACATGGCACTCTCCAGTCCTGCCTCCTTCCTAGGCAGACAGCCCTGGGTGTGAGGACACATACACAGGTCTTTGTGGAGCTGAGGTGCTGGGCTCAGAGCCTTGCCCCCCGCCCAGCCTCCCACTGGTAACAGCCCAAGGGACTTGAACAAGAGCCCCTTTCACGGTGACCCTACAATCCCGCAGGCAGTGTCCTCCCCGCGGTTTAGGAGTCACGAGCAGGGCACCCTGCAGGCGCCCACAAACACGGCCCAGGAGAGGAGAGGGTTGGGTGCGTGTGGATCTAGATGAGCTGCACCCACAGGGGGACCGTGGGAGCCCCTGGGCACGCGTTGGCTGGCCTCGCCCCTTTGTCCCTTCCTCCCTTCTCTGCCGGCTGGAACTCACACGGCCACTGTTCTGGCCCGCGAGCCCCGTGACGAGGCGGCAGAGCAAGAAAACTGAGGACCTGCCCTCCACCGCCGGCGCTCCAGGAGGAACCACAGGCTCCGACAGTCTCGGAGGTGCCACCAGCGCCACACCGCTCACCCCCAGCCGTGCTACGTGAGAGAGAAATGACTCTGTCATCCAGTCCAATCTTCTGGGTTTCCAGCCACTCTGGCCCAACTGCGGCCCTGTGCTCCATACTCCGTTTCTCCCCTTCAGGTGCCTCCCAGCTCCCCTTTCCTGGGCTCCCTGCACCCTCCCCTCTGGGCAGAATGGCTTCACTAGGATGTGGTTGGGCAGGTCACTCCTACCCAACACCCTCCGCCCTCACGAAGGTTCCAGGCCCCTGGGGGTCCGTTCCCAGCTGCTGCTCAGGCCTCCGTGGTCAGGCCCCACCTGCCACAACAGTCTTTGACAGGCTGTGTCCTCTGCTGCCGACACCCTTCCACTGGGGCTTGTCAGCTGAAGGCCACCTCACGGTCCACGGCCAGCTCGGTGTCTCCTCTCGGGCTGCTCACACCCACGTCAGCAGACATATAAACACATTCCCCAGACACTCACCTCCCCCCTCGACTCCAGACCAAACGCGGAGCCGCTGCTGGAGTCCCGGAGGTCCCAAGCAAGGGTGCCTGGCCGGGCCCTGCTGCATCCAAAAACTGGGCCCAGCCAAAACCCACCAGGAGGGCTGCCTGGCCACCCAGGGAGGCCTTACCTTGGCTGGTGGCTTCGTCCCCTCCCAGCTCCGTGCATCCATGGATGGGGGGACCTGGTAGATGTCGTGTCCTATCCCAGCGGAAGGCGGCACCTGGTAGATGTCCTGGGCAGGGCTGCCAGGCCCCGGGGGCACCTGGTAAAGGTCTGGGGCTGGGCTGGGAAACGGGTGATGGGGCATCTGCTTGGAGAATGTGGCTGTCTGCTTGGCCGGGGGAGACTGGAACTGGGGGCTGGGCCCAGGGGCTTGGTAGAGGCCTTGCTGAGTCTTGCTGGGGGTGGGCACCAGGTAGACACTGTCCGGCTGGGGCTGGTACGTGGCAGGCAGCATGGGTGTGTACTGGGCTGCCGGGGGGTGGAGGCTGGGCTGAGGCAGGGCCGAGCTGGCGGGCGGGCCGGGGCCGGGCCCCACGGGCTTCTTGTCATGCATGCCCACCAGGATCTTGAGGCGGTTCCCGGGCACGATGCCTTGGCGCCCGTGCAGCGAGCAGAGCCACCAGCCATCTAGGCCCTGCGTGTCCCGCTCCAGCACCGTCATGATGTCGCCCTTGCGGAAGGAGAGCTCATCTGGGGACTCGGCCACATTGTCGTAGAGGGCTTTGGCCAGCACGTTCTGGGGGAAGAGGACACAGGTGGGCGTGAGGGCAGGAGGACGTGCGCTGGGGGCTCGGCGTCCCGCCCAGCTCCCACCCCTTCCAGGACTGGGGAGGCACCTGGCCTTGGCACCGAGAAAGGAACTAAGTAGGGTTTGGCGAGATCCCCACGCCTCTGCCCCCGCTGCTCCTGGCGGAAAGGCCCAGCTGATCCCGGCAGTTTTTCCAATGAGCCTGGATAGTGTCTCAAAATCCTCTTGACCACAGCCATCACCTGCACTCCAGGATGGTACTCAAAATACTCTAAAAAATACTCCCGGAGTCACGCTATAAGCTGGACCTAATGCTGGGGAAGGCAGCGATAATGACAATAATGGCCACCACGTCCTGGGGAGAAAACAGGATGCACACCCTCCCAGCTTCAACTCAACTCCCTGCTGCCCCACCAGTGCAATCAGCCAGGAGGAAAAGACCAGAGAGTGGGGAGGGGACACACAGGGACAGAACAGTCATCATCTGCAGACCATATGTCATCTACATACAGATTCCAACAAACAAGAAGAATCAACAGTGCTGAGGAGGGAACCTCACAGAAAAGATGTCACCAGATAACAGAAACTACAAGTTATCCAGGAGTTAATGAAGCAAAGACTCCAGAGGAGAAAATGTAACAACTGGGCCAAGCTTGCTTAATAAGTTACAACTGCAATAAAAATGCCAGCCGAACATTTTTTTTTTTTTTGGAGGAATTCAACCAAAGGAAAAAAATCCTTCTAGAATTAAGCAGAGGAATAGAGATCCACAAATAAGCAGGTCAATTCTGAAAATGAAATGCAAAGAGGCACTTCCTTCCTGCCGTGAGGACAGGCCACAACTCCAATCCCTAAGCAGGACAGGCAGCAGCGGCTGGGAATCACGCAGCGATGATGGGGGCAGGACTGTAACCGAGATGCTACCAGGAAAACTCACTCACCATAGGAAGAAAAGTCAATTGGGACACTTTGCCTCATGTTATAAACAAACGGTAATCAAACACCTACATGTGAAAGTTATAACCTTAGAGCTGATAAAAGAAAAGAATTGTGGGAGAATATTTCTGTGACCTTGAGGTGGAAAAAAATTATAAACAAAACCCTAGAAAAAAAGACCACAAAAAGCACAAAACATAAGGTAACAACAACAGAAACAAAGAGATGGATTCAACCTCATCAAAGTGAACGGTTTCAGTTGGGTGGGGGAACAACAGAAAGCTGACAGGGTGACAGGTCACCAAATGACAAGAGTCTCTGATCTAGAATCTGGAGGTTCTCCTACAAACAAGCGAGGAAAAAACAAGAACACCAACAGAAAACCAATAAAATATGAAGAGTTTTCTGAACGGGAGACCAGAATGGCCAAGATGGCCACAAAGGACGTTCAGGGATCCAGCCAGCAAAGCGGGACAGACCTGCGACTCTGCTCTGTGCTCCAGCAGGTGCCCAGGTGTCTGGTGAGGAACACCAGCCACACCCTCCCGAGTCAGAGGAACAAACAGGAGATCTACAGCCCAGAACGCTTTACGTAAATGTTACAAATACCTACAAAAGAACTCTATGTATTTTTCACAGACACTTGTCCAAGGGCAGATTCCAGACACATTACATTTGCATGGGTGCTTCTGGAAGAGGGACGGGAATGAGACAGGCATCAGGAATAAATGGGGAGAATAAAGCAAAACAAGGAAGCCGTCCCATATAGACTGAGGACGGCCACAGAAGGACAGCACCCCACGCCCAGCCCTGCTCTTTACTCCTGCAATTCTCCAGTTAATTCTCACAGGCACCCCAGAACCGCTGCTATGGGTTCCGTGAGTCGGCAAACCCTCCTGGAGCCGGGACACACGCTCCGTGCAGAGGCCCAGTAGCCCAGCAGCCTGTGCAGGCCTTGGCGAGGCTGTGGGGACAGACAGGAGGACCCCAGCATTGGCAGGCACTGTGCCGGCAGGCCCAGAACCTCACCGGGGACAGAGAACCGGGTGGACAGGCCCCACATTTTCAGTCCTTGGCCTCTGCTGCTTGCGCAGGTGAGGGCTCAGTCTGGGCCCAGAGATAGCACAGGGGGGCCCCAGCCAGAGGGCCAAGGTGAGTCCAGCAGAGGGCAGGAGCAAAGCAGGTGCCTGGGTGGGAAGGCCAGGCCTGTGGAGAGGACAGTGCCAGGCCAGCTGGGCACCGGCCCCACCAGCCAGGCCTCAGCTCTGGTCACCCTCCTCTGAGTCTCCTGGGGACTGAAGATGCAGAGCCTGGTCTAGATCTGACTCGGAAATGGGACCTGGGTTCGGACCACCCTTCCCCACGTGGGCCTGGGTCTCATCCCCTGGATTCCAACTCGGGGCAGAGAGAAGTCGGGGTGAGGCCTCACCCAAGTCTAGGAGGGCCCACCTCCACACCAGCATCAGGAGCCGGAAGGAGCCCCCCTGAACTCTGTCTCCCCTGCCCGTCACAGTGAGGATTAGGGAAGAGGACGGAACACCATCAAGGGGGACGGCAGCCCACGGGGGAAGCCGGGGCAGGCAGTGCGTGCTCCAGGCCCAGGACTGCACGCTCAGACTCGGGGGCGCACTGGCGGGAAGCCCACTCCTCCAGGGCAGCTCAGAAGGACCCAGAGGCCAGAAAGCTGGGAGCCAGGAGGGACAAGGCCCAGGGGAGAAGCCAGCCCAGGCAGGCAGCGCACAGAGAGCAGAGCAAGCGAATTCACCCTGCACCAAGGTGAGCGCCAGGGCAAGGGCCCTCGGAACTACTGGCGGCGCCAACACTGTCCACACCAGTCAGGACGGTTATCACTGCACTGAGGTATAAATGAGTCCTCAGTAAAATGTCACTTGAACTTAACAACTGGGGAGAGGGTGATGTTTGAGACAATGGGGGACGCTTTTTCTTCCTGCTTCTCAGAAATTTTCAGTTTGTATTTAATGAGCATTTCTTGGTTTGGGGGTTGAAAAAATATACACCCTGAAAAAGAAAACAGTGGACTACCTCCTAGGCTCCAAGGCAGGATGGGACGGACAGGGCCGAAGCAGGTCAGAGGCCAAAGCCCCAGGAGGAGCAGATGGGGCGGGGGCTGCCCTGCTGCCCACTGGACTCATGGGTCCCATCCCCAGGCTGCCTGCAGGAAAAGCAAGTTTCCCAAATATGGTCTGCAGCCTGCTCAGGGAATCACACCCCGTCAGGGGGGCGGGACACCCAACCCACCCTCCCCCAATGACCCCAGAACACAGAGCCACCCCTCTGGGTCCCCTCAGCCCCTGCCCTGGTGACCACAGGAAGTGCCAGCAGAGTGAGTCACAGGAAAATTCCCCTCCAGCCCAGTCAAAGGGGGCAGGGTGCAGACAGAGGGGAATGCCCCTCAGAGGCCCCTCACCTCTTAGAGGAAGGCTGGCAGAGGGGCTTCGGCCAGGCCCTGCTGGGCAGGGCTGGCCTCTCAGGGAGGCTGGAGAGCTCTGCCGAGGGCAAGGTCCAGCGGGAGGGGGAAGGGGGTGGAGGGAGGGTCCCCTGGACCCAGGAGAGCTGCCCAGGGAGCTACCGGGGCCTCTCGTGCCCAGGGTGGCCAGCTCTCACCTCCTGGGTGTGAGCTCGATGAGCAGTCAAGGCCAATTCCAACTGCAACTGTATAGTCCGGGGAGGCCAGAGCCAGGCTGGGAAGCACCTCTCAGGGTGGGCACGTGGCACCAGGCGCCTGGCACCAGGAGCTCCCCTGCCTGCGTCAGCCGGTGCCCCCCTCCCCCCGCCGAGCCCCCAAGGCAGGCTCTCCGCAGTCCTGGGCACTGCTGGCGCCGCAGAGCTCCAGCTGGCCAAGCACCCGCCCCTTGGGGCCCCTAAGCCTCTCCAGCTGCTCCTGACACACTTCTCCCTCCAGTGCTGAGCAGCAGCTAAGACCAGACCTGGGCCTGGCTCTCCCTCCCACTGCTGGGGACCTTGGGCAAGTCCCTTAGCCTCTCTGAGCACCCAGATCCCTTGTGTTAAGGTGACAATCCTGGTTTCATAGGGAAGTTCTTTTGTTTAATAAAAGATTCACCTGGCATCTGCCCTCTGCCAGGTGCTGGGCCAGGCCCTGCAAGACGGTGCAAGCCTAGGTCGACCAGGCCCTTGTCTGCACGGGGCTTGCATCCCAGCAGGGCAGGCAGACACAAAACGATTTGCCAGGGCAGGGGGAAATGTGGCATGTGCAACAGGGCCACTACACATAGGATGGTCAGAGGTGGCCTCCCCCAAGGAGGACATTTCAGATGACTCATGAAGACCGAAAACTAGGCGACCATGAAACCAGCCAGGGAAGGGCATGTGGGCAGAGGGCAGGCATGAGCCAAGACACTGAAATAGGGAAAGGCTGGAGGGGAGACAGGGCTGTGGCCCTGGACCGGCAGGCAGGCTGGGCCGGTCACACTGCAGGGTGCCTTGGGATGCTGCAGGGAGAGCTCAGTCCATGCCGTCCAAATGGTGGCATCCCATGGCAGGATAAGGCAAAACCCACACCACCTGAGCATTCCTGCTCTGGACATGCTCCCCAGGGCCCAGTGTCTTGTCCCAGCTTGGAAGAGCGGGGTCAGTCTACCCAGAACCTGGCTTTCCAGCCTTCCTCACTGTTGGGCCCATCAAGTGCTTCCCCCAAGCTCACAAGAGGACACAGCTGTGATCTCTGGGAGGGGCACACCACCAGGGCACCATCGCAGTCCAGGCCAACTCTGCCAGCCACCTGGGTCCAAGGCACCACGGAGACTGCTGCTGACTCGCCCGAGTCTCTGGCCGCCTCACCCGCGACCCTAGGAAACTTCTCGCTGTATCCTACTCCTCCTTCAGGACGTGACTTGGGTGTCACCCCCCCACCCCGCCAAGAAAGCTCCCACATCCCTCCCCGGGCACCCACACCTCACTGTCCCCACCTCGAAGTGCTGATCAACACCTCTTGTTACTGCCCACTTCGTGCCCCCAACCCGGGCGCCCAGAATGGGAGGGGCCTGTCTGCTTGAGCAGGGAACGTCCCTCCGCTGCACATGCAGCCAGGCCTGGCCCAGAGCAGGGCTGAGCGTGGGGCTGCTGGACGGGCGGGTTCAGGCAAAAGCCCCCCTTGCGGAAGGTGGTGCCCTGCCCTCCCTGGGAGCCGCGTGGCCACGCCTGAGAAAGCCAGGAAAGGCCCTTTGGGCTCACTCACCCCAGAGGGAGGGGACAGAGGAGAGCCCCCTGCCCAACGCCAACACCCCCCAGGCAGCGGCCTGCCAGCCAGGCCCGCCCAGAACAACACCCTGGTTGTTGCACATGGGAGCTGAGAGGGCTGCCCCACGGCCCTGCCGGGTCTGAGAATGGCCCTCATTGTGTGCGCCAGACTCACCCAGGCCCTCAGACACGGAGCAGCTGGGCCTTGGCCGCCAACGGGCACGTGTCAGCGGCCATCTGACGGGTTCTCCCTCGGTCTGCTGCCCCGGAGAGCCCTGGATGTGCTCTGGGTATCCCCAAACCCCGACTCTGCGGGACGGTGCTACCTGGTGGTGGGGAGACTGACAGTTCACAATGATGACCATAACGCCGGCATTGAGAGACAGGGCTCTTCTACGTACCTCAATTATCTTTCAACCCTGTGAGACACTGTGATTGCCTCCACCTACGGATGGAGAGACTGAGGTGCACAACAGACACTTGACTCGCCAGGGTTATGGTCAGGAAGTGGCAGAGGCAGATCTGCTGTATGACAAAGTGCAGGTGGGTGGCTCCCAGGGTACTGCTTAGGTCCATGGAAGCCAGGAGTGGAAATTTCACAGGGCTTTTCCATCCCTCCCTGTCCCCCACCCTGACATACACCCCAGCCCCAGGCACAGAGCCCCACACACAGCAGTCACTAGGGAAACTCTAGTTCTCTTCATACAAAGAACCATCTCAAACCTGGGCCAAGTTTATTTCTGGGGTATTCTGGTTGCTTGTCCCAAGGAGCCCCCGTGGCCACTGGATACAGGCCCGACGTACGTGTGCCCAAGTGGCGGTCTACACCCACAACCGCTGCTCACTTGTGCCCTGGGAATCCCGCCGGAGGGGCAGCGGCTACAGGCCCACTGGCCAGGGTCCTGACAATCCTCTGCTCCGCCTCCCGGCTGCGATGGGGCTGGGCGGGCAGTGCCTCCTCCCTTCCCAGGAGGCCCCACACCCTCATCCTGGGTGGAACTCCGCAACAGCAGGCCTTGGCATCACCCTCCCCTTAATTCTTCCAGGACAACTGAGCGACCAGGGTCTGGGCTCAAGTCCTCAGTGTTCACCGTGACAAGCGTGGATGAGCCCCCCACTCCAGAGCCACTCCAAGGGGACAGGGGAGCATGGCTCCTTCCCTGCCTGCTTTGGCAGTGCCTGAGGCTCAGAGGACAGAGCAGGGGCCGTGTGGGGGTCCTCAGCCCCATGCCTGACAGCACCCAGAGGACAGGTCTACGGAACAAAGGACTAAAAACCCACCTGTGGGTGGCCACCGCCAGCAGCTCCCTCAGACAATCAGGAGCCCCGAGCTGGCCTTGCTACAGTGGCAAGAGCAGATGTCTTTGTGCCCAGCTCTTGGGCCGAAGCAGGCCCCTGGCCCCTCTCCTGCCAGGGCATCCCAGGCACTGTCCCTGCGAGGCTGGGCAGAGGAAGAGAGGTGGCATGGGGAGGGCCCTCCTACTGCAGGACATGGCATCTGCAGCCCCCAACACACCTCGGACGGTGGGAACAGGTGGGTCTGGGGCCAGGGCACCAAGGAGCCCATGTGGGTGACACGAGAGCGGAGCCCTCCACCCTCCAGCCCACCCCAACTTCTGACAGCTTGGGAGTGGTCCTCAACCCCTTAAAACCCTCACCACTGCCACCCAGCCCAGGGAACCGACCCAGGCTGACAGACCCCAGACATGTTTGAGTAGACCGGCTTGTTCAGCCTTGGGATTTGGTCTCTCAGCAGAGGGCCCAGCATGAGGTTGACCTTCACTTCAGGGACAGTACCAGGCCCTGGTAACCCACCGTGGCCAGCCCCAGATATGCCACTGGAGGGGCAGAGGTAGAAGCCCGGGTGGGACAGCAGGGACTTCACTCCTTACGAAGCCTTAGTTTCCCCACCTGGACATCTAAAGCCTCCTCAGCTCTGCCCCTCTCCAGCCCTAAATGATAGCTTTCAGCAGCCCTTAGAGCAGCACCATCTGCTTCCGCAGGGATGGAGGAGGACACACTGGCACAAAAAGCAGGGTTCTCCAGCTCAAAAGAAGTACCAAGCCCCTGACTTCAGGATACGCAATGGAAACAGGGGACTGAGACGGGGCCCTGCCCCTCCACCCTCTGAGCTCCTTCCACGGCAGGCTGGTACTCTGCCCCACTCCTCACTCAGAGGTGGGAGGAAGTTAGCACAAGGAGATGGAGATAGAGCCAGGGCCTCTCCCCAGTGCTAAAGGGCCCAGCCTGGCCCCTGGAGGGAGGCCACTCTGTAGCCCCTTATTTGGGGGCCTTAAGGATCCAGAGGAGGAGGAATTTGGCCAGTGTCTCTGCTGGAGAACGACCCTGTCCCGCCCTACCCTACAGCCTGCCCTCCAAGCATGACTCTAACACTGCTCCTCCCCCTTCCACCTGCTGGCTGGTTCTGGCTGCCCCAACTGGCTGTGGGTTCCTGGGGCATGGTGGAGGGAGTTCTCCAGGCCTGAGAGACAAAGGGTGGTGGGATCTCCTAAAAGAATAATGGAGGCCAGGAGGGGGCTACTAAGGCACAGTTCTGGAGCCAGAGAGACCCCACCAAGTTGGCAGCCCCAGTAGAGCATGGCAGCACCCCAAGGACCAGAGCACCCTCAATCCCAGAGCAGGGGGAGAACGTGGCTAGAGCATGGGGCCATACCAGGAGACTATGTTCTGGATACGGTTCTGTGAGGACAAGTAACTGCCCCTCTCTGTGCCTCAGTCTCCCCATTGGTACCATCTGTATGACTCGCGGGGAGAGCAGGTGTCTTAGGGGCCCTTCCTGATTAGGAAGGATTCCCTAGTGGCACTGCCCTTACTTCAATCCCTTGCCCAAGCCTGGGGAGATGATGCCAGCCCACAACGCTAACGTCTCTGTTCAGCACAAGCGTAAAAGTCACCCTCTTTTAAAAGTCACCGGGAGCTGAGGGTGACTGCCTTGGCAGAAGCTGGGGCTGCCCTGCCCTGCCTCCATCCGGCACCTACAGGACTCCTTCCTTGCCCACGGCAAGCGGGTAGTGGGTGTTAGTGCCAGGAGAGCTTGCCGGCAGGTCCTCCCAGACCTCCCTTCCTGCCAGTCTCCACCTGCACCTGGGCCCTTCTCCTGCTTTTCTAAGCCTGTTAGCCCTGCCATCCCTCCACTCCCACCATCAGCTCTCCACCCCGGAAAGGAAAGAGTCATGGGCAGGAGGCGTGTCACCCAGCCCAGGGGGATGAGGAACATCTCCCTGCCTGGCTGAAATCTGCACAGCAAACCCAGAGAGTACCTCCCAGCTTAGACTCTTCCCCATGCTAAGAGTGCCAAGGAAGTAACTCTTCCTCATGCTAAGAGTGCCAAGGAAATAAACTCCCTGTTCTCAAGACCAGTTAGGAAGCCACTGCTCCTACCGAGGGATGGGAGACCCCAACATCTCCCCAGACTCTAACCCCCGCACACCCCCTGACCACGCCCGGCCCTCAGCAAATCTCAGCTTCTCCGAATCTTTCAACACCGCTCTGGGCTCTGCAGCAGCAATGAGGGGCTGGGCGCCCGGGCTGCGGCCACCCGGGCAGCGGCCCCGCCCCTCCCCAGCTCCCACGCTCTACCCGCGGAGGCTAGGACCCCGGGATCGCGGCGCGGCCCTGGACTCCCCTGCCAAGACCCGGCTCCTACAACCGTTTTTGCAACCACGGTAGGTAATAACCGAGAAGCTCCCGCCCTGGGTCCCGGAATCCAGCGCGGGCGGGCCGGGGGTTAATTATTAACTTCTCCGTGGACACCCGCGCTTGCTCACCCACCCCTCAACCCCTAACCTGGGGGCATGGGCAGCCCTCACTCCAAAACACACGGATCGCCACCCTGCTTCCTGGAAGTTCACGGTCCAAAGGACCTCGGACCGCTCCTCGTAGCGATGGAAAGTGAGGCTCGGAGACAGGGCTCACAGGCCCAAGGTCACCCAGCAGGCAGCGGCCGGCAGAGGGAGAGCGGGCCTCCGGCCAGCAACTTTCCCGGATCCAGGAACTCTCCTACCGGCCGGCGGCCCCCGAGTCCGGTCCTTCCAGCCGCCCCCGGGGTGCGCAGGGTCTGGGATCCTCCGCAGTCCTGGCCTCTGGGAGCCCCGGCCAGGGCAGAAGGGGGGTTTTCCAGGACCTCGGACCCCGGCCCGGTCACGCCCCCGCGGAGGCTCCAGCGGCCCGTAGTTCCCAGGACCTGCAGGTCCGGCAGGAAATGCCACTCACTTAACTCTTTCCCGCCTGGGACCGCCCCGGGCGCGGGTAGAGCTGGGTCGCCTCCAAGCCGGTACGCGGACCTCGGCCGACACTCCCTGGCGCGCGGACGCCGCCCCGGCCACCGCGAGTGGACTCCGGGCCGCACTGGCTGCGCTGACCGCACTCACCAGGTAGTTCATCGTGTCGGGTCGGCCTGGGGCCCCGGCTCCCCGCAGGGCGCACAGCGAACTGCCCGCGCCGCGCGCTCTCGGATTCCCGAGAGCCCCGAAGCCGCCCGGGTCCTGGTCCGGCCGCTTCAGCCACCTCGCAGGCCACTGCCGCTGCCGCCGCCGCCGTCGCGGTACAGAGCCGGTCCCATCTCGCCCCACCCGCCACCGCCGCCAAGGCCGGCGGGCCCAGCCCGGCTCCCGGCATGCCCGGTCGCGCGCGCCCATTGGCCGCTCGGGCTCCCCATGCAAATGAGCCGCCGGCTCGGGGGCGCGGCTGGCTGCGGGAGCGCGCGGGCACGCGCTGCCCAGTGGAACCGTCCACCACCCCCCACCCTTGCACCCGCGCTAGGCTCCAGGCGCCTGCCGGACACGCGGGATATCGCCTTTTCTCCGCACGCCCATCCCTGCCCTCCACCGTGGGCGAGAACGCGCCCCTCCTCAAAGGCCTAAGCCTTCTTCTTCTGGGAAGACTGCCGGAATTGCCCTCCTCCCCCGTGGCCGTTGCAGCCCCGGAGGCACCAGCTTCAAGTCTGCCTTCCCCGCCCACCAACCTGGGGCATTTCACGCGTGTCCATCCGGCAGTCCGACTCAGATCTGCATCTAGAGGGGCATGTCCCAGCTGGCAGAAAACTAATAATACGACCACCGCACTGACTCTGGTCAGGCCTTCGGTGTAAGAGCCCCAGGTTATGAAGACACAGCAAGGAAGCTGGGGACTGCGGCTGTCCCTGTAATCTAGGGAGAGTAGAACCGGAGCGCATCATGTTCTACCAGCGTGCGCGGGAGGTTCCAGTGCACCCAGGGACAAGAAGCTTGCCATCTCCCACCTTCTCCTCGGAATTGAATTCAGTCTCCTCGAAGTGTCCCCCACTGTCTCGGTGCTGCTCTAGGAGATGTGCCCCTACCCCAATCCCTCCCTCAGTCAGCCCTGTCCAGGGCTAACGCCTGTGCCCCAACGACTCCTGTTTCAGCAACAGGGGGTAGGAGGGATGCTGATGAGAATGAGGGGGAGGGAAGAAGCACGACAGGGAAACTGAGTGGAGGGTGCCTTGGTTCTCCTGAGCTCCCGCTCCCTAGGGGGGCAAGTTGGTGACTGTCACCCCATGTAGCCAGCCAGAGTCCCTGAGCACAGTCCAGGTTTGCACAGTGGTCTGCAGAGAGATCTAGAATGGGACCTCTCCAGAACTAGACTGTCCCATTTGCTGAGTGTGTGGACACCATCAGGCAGCTCGAAATTCCAGGGAAGCATGGGGGCACACCCTGCAGAGAACCCTCGGGCACGGCCTATAAAATACATACAAGCCCACAGTGCACTCACAGGTGCCCCTCCACCTGACACCCAGGGATGGCCGACTCAGCCTCTCACCAGGTATGCTACCTTGGCCGGTCCCTCTCTCATCTGTAAAAGGAAGGAGCTGGGCTAGGGAACCCCAAGTCTGGCTGGTCACAGGTCCCCTGGAGAGCTTGTCAAAAAACAGATTCCTGTTTTTTAGGAATCCCCTCCTAAAAAACCCCCCCCACAGGTCCCCTCCTCCAGAAATCCCGGGTGTGGGGGGAATCTGGACATCTGCATTTCCCCCAAAGTTTCTCGGGGAACCACTGGACAGAACTCCCAGCATAGGGTGTGGGTAAGGAGCAATGGGATTTGGACTCAGTGTGACCCAGAGTCCTCAAGAAGGAATGGGACAACTAGCTGCTACCCTCTGCCCTCCTCAAGACGGGACCTCCTGTAACCTTCAAAACCGCCCAGTTCTTCCACAGAAGAGCCAGCTCTCAGGGGAACACTACCTAGAGTATCCTCTCCTGCTTGTTCCCAAAGCTGTGCCCCAAAGTCAGAAAGGAAACTGCGGGCTCAGCCCCTCCGAAACCCTGCCCCTGCCCCTGTCCTCAGCCTGGCTGGCATTCCAGGTTCCAAGGAATCAGATCAGAACCAGCTGGGCTGTGTGTGAACATCTGTCCATGCTGGGAGCTGGAGGGAGTCCCTAGGTTTTCCCCGGGTCTCCACTCCGGTGGGGAGTGGGGTGGAGACCAGGCTTCACAGCCAGACGGCAGGAGGTCTCTGCAGGAATGGGCACGGACGCAAAAGGGCTGGCCTTACTCGGTCCTAGCTGGCCTTGGGAGACAGGAGGAGGCTGCCTGGGAGGAGGAGGACCGGAGACCCTCCCTCTCTGGGGCTGGATTAAAGCAGCGCTGGGGGCGGGGTTGCTCCTGTGGGCGGGCAGGCGGGGGAGGAGAACCCAGCTCTGGCCCAGGCATTTCAAAAATTTGCTGCTTTTCCACTTAAACTCCCCGCCCCCCCCACCCAAGACTGTGCCTCCCAGAATGGCATTTCCGCTTTGGAATCAAGGCCCCAGGATCTGTGCCCCACTGTGCTGCAAGGGGAGTAGCTGGAGGGGGAGAGGAATGCCCCCTCCCAGGCCTGCCATGGGGGAGTGGGGGAGGGGCACCCACTGGGCAGGCTCTGGCTGGGGTGTATGGGGGAGCATACCCTCCCGGGCCGACTGCCAAGTGACACAGCCCCCAGGACAGCATACAGGCTGGCCCTGGGCCAAGGTCTCTATGACCACGTGCTCATTTCATGCCCGCAGTGATCCTGCAAAACAGCCTTCACGCATAGCCCCGTCTTCCAGAGGAAGAGGGTTGAGACCCAGTTTACTGCCCCTTGCCCCATCCCACAGACTTCAGCCACAGAAGGGAAAGAACTGGTGGCCACAGAAGGGACGGTGGGGATGCTAGAGTGCAGTCCACCCTGACTCCCCTGTGGCAGGCAACTTCAGGACAGGGCAGAAAGGGAATCAAGGGGCAGGGACACTCAGGAAAGCCAAGGACCCTGCCGCACTCAGAGACCCCAAAGGACAGGCATCTGAGACCCAAGCACCACCCTCAAACACAACTGAGTTCAGAACTGGGTCCCAGGGACTTCCCTGCTGGTCCAGTGGTTAAGACTCACACAGGGACGTTGGCTCTCATCTGTCCGTTAAAGTGTCCACTGGGGTGAGGGCTGCTGCTGATCCTAGACCCTAAGTGGGGAGGCCCGGCTCCTGCTCTCTGGGCTTTTGGGGTCTTATTCTCTAGGTCAGACCCACAACACAAAGAACTATTCTTGCTTTAGCCCCAACAGTGTCTGTGGCAGCATTTATAACAGCAAACAAAGAGGGGGCATAACCTAAATGCCCAACTATAGGGGACTGGTTGGGCCACCAGAGCCTCTCAATGGAAGATTGTGCAGCTATTAAGATGGCCACTTTCAGAGACTAAAATCATGCAAGAAAATGCTGATGGGCAGTGAAAAGAGTGGGCTAAAATGGCTCGCACAGTGTGACTCAGACAGCCCCCTTCCCCTCCTAAAGCCTTGGTTTTCCCAGCAGCACAGAGGGTGGCTGGATGGGTCAGCTGATGGCCAGCTCGGGGAGCAGCAGCAGGAAAGGATTTCCTGAGGCCGGAGGTGAGTGCTGCCAGCCCAGGGACAGGAAGAAATGATGTATCTGTAGGGCTATGGGTGTTGACGCCTTGCCCCTGGGCTGGCCACGCACACTGGCAAGCTCCAAGCCAGCCTGCAAGCCGGAGCCAGCCCTGCCTGGGCAAGGGTGGAGGAACCCCTGTGGATGGCCTGGAGAAGAGGCCAGCCCGCTGCATCGAGAACCACTGTCACACAGGCTGGACACCCCACACACCCAGTGTCAGCCAGCCCTCACTGCCCTCCTGGGGACCAGGACAGAACTACCACCACCCAGAGGCTCAGAGGGGGGCAGTGCCTTGCCCAGGTCACACCTCCAGGAAGTGACAAAGCTACAAACTAGAAATGTAACCGTACCTGGCTACCCAGGGGTGTGCCCACAGAACAGCACCCCAGGTGATCTCAGAGCAGAGCAGAGTCTGCACGCTTAGGGCGGGTGTCAGAGCCATAAAGAGCTCTCCCGTCCTCCCCTGCTCTCCAAGGGCGGAGTAACCATGGGGAAGTCTGTTTGTCACTGCAGTGGTGACTCGGACAGTGGGGGGGTGGGCTCTAGTCCCCAGCCTTCGAGTCCGTTTAGCATCGTCCCAGGCCAGTCCCCAGAGACCAGGGTACAAGGGCACAACCAGGACCGAAGGTGTGGGGACAGAGCCTAGGGGTGGCGGAGGGGGATAGATGGGCCTGGATCCCAGCAAATCCACTGCCCCCCACATTCCCGCAGCTCCCTCCCCTCCCGCTCTGGCTCTTTCAAGAACTGGGAACTGGAAGGAGCAACAGTCTCCCGATTCTTTTAATTGCTTTACTAACTTGGAAATGAAAGAGCAGCAGGGGCACCTGCGGGGAGATGCCTGCTTCAGTGAGCGAGCAGCCCGGTTCACGAGGCTGGGGCACTTCCCAGGGGCTCTTTGCCCCAGCCCAGGGTGCTGCCCCCATGGCCTGAGTCCTCCCTTCTCTTCGAACCCCCTCCCCATGTGCCTCAGAGAAGCAAAAACCAGGCCCCACATGTGCATAATGAGAAGGCTGCCCTCCCGCATGGCACTGGGACACCACTCCCTGGGTCCTCACCCAGCGGCAGCCACCTCGGCACTGCCTGAGGGAGGACACGGGGGTGGGGGGCGGAAGGGCTGGGGACAAGACCCTGTCCTCAGACAGAAAGCTTAGCCGCTGGAGGCCCAGCTCAGGCTGACAGCCTGGGTGGGCAGGGCCCGGGGTGTGGTCAAGAAGCAGTCCCAGCCCGCCGTCTGCACCGGCCTCTCCCCATGGCAGCCAGCTCCAGCATGTCAGGGCAGGGAGAGGGGACGACTTCACATGCCCTCTGCTGCCCCCCGAGCCTGCTTCCATAGCAGCACAGGTGCCCACACCCACAGAGACCCCCAGAGGGGCAGCAGTGTTGGCCAGACATCAGCTGGGGTCAGGAGGTCAGTGGAGTCACAGGAGGGACCCTGGGAGCTCTGGGGTCAGTGGGGTGGGAGTACAGGAAGGCGTGAAAACAAAGAGAGCACAGCTACAGCAGCCACCGAGGAAGTGTGGCTTTTTCTCCCTCCTCGAACCGCACTGGGGGCCTCCCACCTGAGCCTGCTCCAACCTACAGAGAAAGGCTCCATGTGCCCCAGGAGACCCAGGCCCAATCCTCACCCAGGTGTAGCCTACAAGGACAGGAGTAGAGCCCATTAAAGATTCCACCTGGCATGGGACCTCAGTGGTCACTGCATCTTTCAGAGCCTTGGTTAGTGCGTCTGCTAAATGTAACCACCGCCAGGAGCCCTGCCCACCACCAGGCCATGAGACTGCAGGCACGTGCAGGCGCAGTGCATGGCGGCACCCTGGTGTCAGCAGCACACTCACGCACCTCCCCTGCCCTGCCAAGCACACTCCCTTGGGCCCACAGCTCATGCACAAGTGCACTCCAGTAAGCCCTCCCTGTCCTCCCAGCCGCTGCTCAAGGGCCCTGAGCTTCCCTAGCCCCTGAACCACACGAGGAACAAAACCTCAACCTCGTCTGAGATTCTGCAGCAAAAATCGTTCTGCGAAGCCCTGTTGCCCCCAGCTCCACCAGCCAACGCTGGGAGGTGGGCAGGGTCTCCCCTCAGCCGGGGGGAGTGGGGAGTGGCTCGGCCTATCACTACACATGCTATAGCACCCACTCCCTGCTGCGATAGGCTGCCAGGAAAACAAGTCGTGTCCTCAAGGAACTTACACTCCAGGGCGTGTGAGGGGGACAAACAATAAACATGGGAGCGCCTGTGGGAGAACCAAGCAGACAGCAGAGAGCAGACTGGAGGCAGGGGCTACTTTATACAAGGTGCCTGGGGGCTCCTCTCTGATGAGGTAGCATTTGAGCAGATGTGTGAATCTTTTGCTAAGGTTCATTATGCAGAAAAAAATAACAGTAAAGGTTTGTAAGAATAGCACAGGCAGCCAATTCCCTCGGTGTGAAGAGCAGAGCACAGAGGTGTTAGGGAAGCAGGGAGTGGCTCTCAAGCAACCCCTCCCTGCTCTTAGCTTCTTGAGTGGTGCGGGTGTCCTGCAGGCTGGGGGCATCCAGAGTTAACTGGGAGCAGCCAGGAGTGTCTGCCTGGTGGGGTGTCTTGGCAGGCAGCCAGGGACAAAGCAGGGGGGGGAGACCAGGAATCTGTCCCAACCAGGGAGGGTGGAGGGATAGGGTCAGCTCCCAAGACAGGCTCCATCCTCTCCTAGAAGCCTCTCCCCACTAGGACCTCTGGTGGGCACAGAGTCCTGGGAAAAACACAGATGACTCAAAAACCTAAGACGCTTCACCTCATGGCCAACCTGGGAAGAAGGAATTCAAACCCTGGATACCTGCGGAGGGCTGTGAACAAGAAGGCATGTGGTTACACCACTCTGACAATCGTGTAACTTTGGGGAATCCAGGATTTGGGGGCACAGACGACTCTCTGGGCATGCCTCAACGCACACATGATTGGATGTCAGGTTTTATAAAATACTGAAATAGGGTATTACACAACCACTAACACTAGTATGTTCCAGTATTAAAAATACACAGCACAGAAAGACTAGAGACAGATATCCATCAGCAAGAGAATGGATAAGTACATAAATTCATAGTCAAAAGTAGAACACTCAGCAAAGCCACGAAAAGAGAACTACTGATACACACCATGTGGATGAAAATCTCAAAATCATTTTGCTGAATGAAAAAAGCCAGACCCCAAAAAGTATATACTATATGCTTCCACTTACATCAAGTTCAAGTTCAAGAACAGGCAAAACCATGCCATGATGAGAGAAATCAGAATGCTGGCCACCTTAGAAACTAACACAACACTGTAAACCAACTATACGCCAATAAAAATTAATTTAA
This sequence comes from Leucopleurus acutus, assembly GCF_964270905.1. Lineage (NCBI taxonomy): Eukaryota > Metazoa > Chordata > Mammalia > Artiodactyla > Delphinidae > Leucopleurus > Leucopleurus acutus. The sequence goes on along the minus strand of NC_139162.1, from coordinate 12,480,389 downwards.
AAGAAAGATCACAGGATAATCATAGCTTTTCCTTTAAAAAAAAAAAGAATGTTGACCACCTTACAGGGGGTAGGGCACACTTGACTGTGAAGGGGGTACTTGTGAATTTTCTGAGATGATGGAGAGGTTCATTATCTTGATTTGATTGATGGTTACATGGGGTCTACATTAGTCAAAACTTATTCAACTGTATTCCTAACATCTTTCAATTTCACTACATAGAAAATCTACCTCAGGGACTTCCCTGGTGGCGCAGTGGTTAAGAATCCACCTGTCACTGCTGGGTTTATGGGTTCAATCCCTGGTCTGGAAAGATCCCACATGCCACGGGGCAACCAAGCCCATGCGCCACAACTACTGAGCCCGCATGCCACAACTACTGAGCCTGCGCGCCCTAGAACCCGTGCTTCGCAACAAAAGAAGCCACCGCAATGAGAAGTCTGCGCACTGCAACGAAGAGTAGTCCCCGCTCGCCGCAACTAGAGACAGCTGCCCGCATGCAGCAATGAAGACCCAACACAGCCAAAAATAAACAAAATTTAAAAAAAAAAAAGAAAATCTACCTCAACAAGAGAGTCTCAACTGGTAAAAATAAAACAAAGCACAGAGGAAACAATACATAGCATTAGGAATACCAAAAACTAGGTACTGCAATCCTAAACCCACCGTGTTACCCTTTTTGCCCTGGCTGTCAGGGAGCTTCAAGTTAAATCTGCATGCCTACCTTCCCCATACAGTACATAGTTCTGGATCTTTTGTTGATCCCAGACTGTTTGTGTCTTTCACTATAATCTGCTTCAACTCCTTACTGGAACTCAGCAGGGTTTAAATAATAAATTAAAATTACTAAAAAGTTCCCTCAGCCTCTAATTCCCCTTAGAGAAGGGATTAACTTTAGAGCCACAACCACCTCTCCTGGCAGAGCAGGCATGCATCACCACCTCCAAGGTTCCCAACCTGTCCCCAGGTCTTTTTCTTTTTTTCTTTTTTGGCCGGGCTGAGCAGCATGCAGGATCTTACCCCGACCAGGAACCAAACCCTGAGCCCCCTGCAGTGGGAGCGCAGAGTCCTAACCACTGGACTGCCAGGGAAGTCCCCCCCTCCAGGTCTTTTTCTTGAAGAGAGGGAGACAAAGGCCCAGCAAACTAAAGAAAGCCAAAGAAACAACAGGGTTAGACTAGGATGCAATCAAAGCAAGCGGTTGTGATGAAGCCAAGTCAGAGTCTGGGGAGGCAAAGAAGAGCACAGAAAGGGCAGGAGACGGGAGGGCAGGTGCAGCTCAGGCCTCATGCCAGGCCATGGGAGGCGGGGGGTCACAAGCTGCCACCCTCACAGCCTTGCGGCCCACCTGCCTCACCCACAAGCTTGAGCCCCCTCCCTTAAAGTGCCAGGACCCACCTCCGGCGTGCTCTCCTTCCCACCCAGGACCCTGCCTGTTCCATGCTGGCCAGGCCACTGCAGACCACATCTGAAGTCAGGCTTGTACCCACCGATCCAACAGCTCCCAAAGCCGGCAGCCCTGCACCCGCTCCTGGGGGCCCTCAGGGCAGGGCATGCAGCTGGTCTGAGGCACAGTGGACCAGACGGTGGCCCCACTGGAGGCCACTCTATCTGTGGGGTGAGGACACGTACCTGTCCATCCAAGGCTCAAGAGGCAGGGGAGGGGCTGGGGTCATTCCACTGCTAAGGCCCTGGCCGGAACCGACCATAAAGAGAAAGCTACTGGAGGCAGGCTGGGCGGCGTGGAACATTATGGGGGCAGGGAGCTGATCTCTTCCCAAGCTGGTCACGCCAGTGCCAGGAGTGGGTCTCGGCCACTGCACCAGTCAACAGTGGCAGGATAAAGACAATAACCTCAACAGCAGTAGCTGCTATGACTTATTAGCCTCTTAGTAAAAGCTTTCTGCAAACCTCACCAAGTTCTCATAAAACCCCAAGAGCTCAGTGCTGTTAACATCCCCATAACACAGAGGACACAGGCTCAGAGAGGTTCAGTAACTGGCTCAGACGAGCCAGCACCATTCACTCCGGAGCCCTTGCCCTCAACCCACCATAAATCCTCCCCACCCAGACTTAGCCTCTCTGGGAACCCACTCAGCCCCCAACAAGGCTTCCAGGACAGTGGCTGGGATGCAGGCTCTCTGCACAGGGACATAGACTCCTATATGGCGGTGGGCTCCTCGGTGCTCCCAGGGCCACTTCCTTGGCAGGTGGCCAGGATAGGCTGGAGAGAGAGGAATCAAGCAGGCCTGGTCCTGCCCTGAGGAGCCTAGCAGGCACCACATAACCCCAAGGATGAATGCACTATCACAGATGGGAATCCTGGATGGCTTCCTGGCACGCTGCCCTCTGCCTGAGCGAGCCGGAGTGACGAGGTGAGCACGGCAGCGGCTGAAGACCTTCCTGCCGAGGGAGGGCCGGGCAGAGTCCAAGGCCAGCGGGAGGAGTGTGGCAGCAGGGGCGTGCCAGGGCCTTCGGAGACTGAACTGAGGACCTTGGACTTGGACACTGCCTCTTCCCACTGTCCTCTTTTGAGCCTGTTCTACCAGGCCCCAGCTGTCCATGGCCCGGCTGCCCAGGCCAGTGGTGAGCCCAGGACAGAGCCTCCCAGCTCCCTGGCCAGCTCTCCAGTCACAGTGGTGGCTGGCACAGAGCCAGGCACAAAGGGCACCCTGGGACCGCTGGCAGAGGTTCGACCAGGTGCCACTCCTGCCCCGCCGATCTCCACTGACTGCTGCTGGGGCCCGCAGGGCTACAGCCCCGGGCGAGCTGCCCGGCCGCCCAGAGGCCCAGCTGCCTCATGTCCAGGGGTGCTGAAGGGGTTACCCAAGCTCATGCTCAGAAAGCCACAAGCAGAGGGTCGCTCTCTCAGCAGCCTTGGCCTCTCAACAGGCCACAGCCCCTACAATTAGAGAGGCCACACTCACTTTCTGGCTTTGGATCCTGCCAGACTTGGTTCCCACCCTGGCTCCGTCTCTCAGTGGCCAGGCGACCCTGGCAAGACTACAGGTCCTCCCCGAGCCCAGCGCCTGGCACACAGAATGCACTCAACACACGTCAGCACTTAGCTCCTTGAAAGGACCCATTCCTCACTTAATAAAGGAGCAGAGGAGGGGCTGGAATGGCTGTGCCCATTTCCCAGACAGGAAACAAGAGGCAGGAACAGAGAGCAGGCAGCTTCTCTACAAGCTGGAAGCTGGCTTCCTGCCTGACAATGCCGGGGGGCAGTGTCACTCCAATGCCCACCAGGGGTCTGAAGCCATCTTCCTTCCAAATGCTTCCTGTCTGCCCAGAGAGAAGAGACAGTCCTGGGTGCTGACCAGCCATACCCAAGAAGAAGGCGGATGTCAGAGAGCACCCAGGAAGTGCACCTCCAGGTGCTGTGTGAACTGTGCCTCAGCTCTGGGCAGAGGAAGAAGCACGAAGCAGGGAGTCAGGAGGACCCCATGTGCCTTCCCCTCTCTGGACCCCAGACCCCACGTGGGTCAAATGACAGAGGGAGACAAGCTGATCCCTGCAGGGTCCCCCAGCTCTAACACTCAGGAGGTCATTCCTGTCCCAACCTGGTTCGCCCCAGCCCCTTCTCTCACCGCCATCACCTCCCATCCCATTCTGAAGCATTTTATAATTGCTGTGGGCCAAAGTGCCTGCGTCAGCCCCATCCAGGAAAAGACTGCCCAAATGAAGGGGTATGCTTAAAACCCAAATGTGTCCGTGAGCACCACATGGGCGGTCACCATTCTGGGTTCGCAAAGCAGGGCTTGAGCAGGAGGCTGGCTGGCCTCACCACTCATCAGCACATGAAAGCAATTTTCTGAACATTTCATGGCTGCTCCCAAAATGAACTTCCTCTCCCAGTGCCACCAGTTCACACATTGCTCAAGGTCCCAGGAGACAGCCAGGGTGATCTGACAGCCCAGCATGTAGGGGGCAGAGGGTGAGACCCCCCCCCCACTCCCCTCTGCAGAATCTCCAAGGGCTGTGGCTGCAGATGGGAGGGTGGGAAGCGACGTGGAGCCGGCAATGGTGTGTAGAGACGGAGCAGAGCTGGACTGCAGGTCTCCACAGCAGGTGTCCACAGCAGTGCCTGTCTGTCCAAATCACACCCAGAGCCTGGCCCTCCCACCATCCCTCTCTTGTTACAGATGGGGCCACTGAGGCACAGAGCCCAGGAAGGCTGCCCAAAGTTCTATAAGGCAAGGGGTCTGGGTGCCATCCCAGACTCCAGATCCGCACCTCTGCTGTGATTGTGGAGGCCACACCAAATCAAGTGCAGACGTCCCAAACTTAGGCTGTCCAGCCTCTTATGTGGCCGGAGTCACATGCCCCATTCACTACTGCCCTGGAGACTCAGGTCCTCAAGCAGGCTCAGATGGCCCACCTCATCTCTCTGGTCAGTGCCCATAGGATCAGGACAGGTCCCCCAATGCCCCGAGCCAGAAGAGACCCAGAGCTTTGCAGGAAAGCAGGGCAGGAGAAGGGCTTGGCAGGCATTTTCTGTCTTCTTTCTTTCTAAAGATGAGGCAATTATGCTCTGAACCAGAACAGATGGGGGTGGGGACTTCACATCAGTACGGTCTGGAAGCCCTAATTTTTTCTTCAGTAACTCTGCATTACTGCTTCTGGAGGCGGGCAGGAGCTGGGATCTTTAATTCCATAATAACAATGCTTTGCACTTACACAGCATCTCTCCTCCAGTAATCTCCATACACTCTACGATGGGTAATTAAAAGTCCACTTGCCCTGCCAGGAAGCCCCAGCTGTCTGCTTCACCGTAAGGACGGGGTCCCCCAAGTGACAAGCAGTTCCAGAAACAGGCCAGGGGACAGGCGCGCTGGGCCACTGCCCCTTCCTGTCAGAGGGAAAGCCCCTAACGCAGCAGAGAAACAATGGCTGGAGGCCACAGCTTTCCAGCAGAAGGTGCCCCTTCCGGGAAGGAAGGAAGCAGGGTGTCAGCCTCCACCTCAGTCTGTGCATCTGTAAAGCGGGCTAGGGTCTGCGCTTGAGGCTTGGTGACCAGCGGTGGCCAGGATCACTTGCCACCCTCAGGAGGTGGGACTCAGATGCCTCCAGTTGCCGGCCGAAGTGTGGAGCCCTGGGGGGCTGCCCAAGCCTGCTTGCTGGGCTAGGAGGAGTGGGTGTCGGGTGAGAAGAGAAGCCCCCATGGCTAGGAGGGAAGAAAAGGCTGGGCCCTGAACCCTTGGGGGTTCAGCCGCAGAGGTAAACTTCCTGGGAAAGTGAGTGCATCTGCCGGTTCTGGGGGGTAGGCGCAGATCTCCACCCCGCCAGGCTGCCCCGGGTGAAGGATGTCTCGGTCTTGGGAGAGGTAAAGACCGGGCTCCAGGCCTGGCCATCCCCGTGAGGTCCCTGAGCACAACAGGGCAGCTGTCCTAGGTGATTCCCAGGGGTACTACGCAGACCCCGCCCCCTCACCCAGCCCAACCATCCTGTAGGAGGGTTCCCGGGGAGCGGCAGAGACCTCTCCCCACTAGGCCTAGCCGTCCTGGTGGTGGAGGGATTCCTGGGGGACAGCACGGACCCCAGCCCGACCCGGCTCTCCAGAGAGAGGATGTAAAGAAAGGCGGGGGCGGAGAGGCCGGCTTCGCGGAGAAACCCCAGGCTGCCCCCATCCCCCGACGCGAGAAGGCCCAGGTGGGGTGACCCCCAGCCCGGAGCCCCGGCGGCATTAGGCCTGCAGCGGGCGGCGTGAGGTCGCGGTCCCGGCTGGCGGTCAGTACTCACCGGCACGGACATCTTGGCCGCCGCTCTCGGGGCCCGGGCGGGCAGCAGCGCCGGCAGGCTGCGGACGCCGGTCTGCCGCGCCGCTCAGAGCCCCCCGCGCGGGGTCCCGGCGCTCTCGGGGCTCCCGACTGGCTCCTGCGATCTCCCGGCGGCCGGACTGTCCAGCCGCTCCAGCCCACGCCGCGCATGCGCCGCCCCGTGCCGCCCCTCCCCCTCCCGTCTCCTCCGCCCGGGGCCGCGTTAAAGGCGAGGACCCCGGACCCCGGCATTTTTCTGTCGGCCCAACGCGGCGACGAGGCTCGGCCTCCACCCTTTACCCGTCCTTCAGGGGCCACCTCAAGTCGCAGCATCTCCTGCGCGCCCGCTAGGTCTGGAGGCCAGAACCCCCCCACCCCCACCCCCACGTTGCCCAGCCCAGGGTGCTGGGCGCCTGCCCGGTGGTCTGGCTGGGCTCCCAATCTCTGTCTGAGGGCTACTGCAAGTCAGCGGAGCAGGGCTCCTAGAAACCCTTCCCACTCACCCAGCTGAAAGCCCAGCGACACCCCCGCCTCCCCCCCGCCCCACCAAAACCCCACACACAGCTCTGCCCAGAGCTCCTCCGCCTGCTCTGCGCTCCCCTGACTGCCCCTCCCCGGGAACAGCCTGGCTGATCGTCAGGTCACCCTGACAGAGCTGGACGGGCTTTTAGGGAGGATCCTGTCTCCTGGTAACCCCCACTCAAGGGCCACCCATAACCAGGCCGTCCCTGCACCAGAGACCAGCCTTCAGACACTGGAAGACAGGCATTCCAGGGCCTGAGCCTTCTTTTCTCCGGGTTAAACCCCCGATTTCTTCAGCTCTTCCACATCTGACATGGTGTCCAAGCACTGTGCACATACCTGTGCATCCTAATTGCCCCGCCCCCTGCCAGGTAGGCCTTGCTGTTCCCATGTTACATAGAACAGATTGAGGCTCTGCGACCTCTCGGCTACCAGAAGGCAGTACCAAGGGTCTGACCACTTTGTTATGCTGCCCATCACATACAAACTGTCCCTGCTTCCTGGGGGCCTTTCCTGGGCTAGAGGGGGCAGGCAGGGCCACAGCAAACAGAGGGGAGTCTGGGGTGACAGCTGCCACCCACTCAAAGGGCTCTCTGTGTTTGTCTGGCAGGCAGCCCTGCCCGTGCCCACTTGCCTGCATCCAGCTGGCACAGGGTCTCCTGAACTGGGAGCAGCAGTTCAGCCTAGTGCCCGGGCTCGAGGCCACACATGCCCGCTGTCTCAGACGTCCCTCCTCTGCCACCCTCTCCCCCTACCACACTGAGCCTTCCTCCTGGAGCCCAGGCTCCAACCCTCCTTTCTCTCCTACTTCGTCTGGATTTTTTTTTTTTTTTTAAGATGTTGGGGGTAGGAGTTTATTAATTAATTTATTTATTTTTGCTGTGTTGGGTCTTCATTTCTGTGCGGGGGCTTTCTCTAGTTGTGGCAAGCGGGGGCCACTCTTCATCGCGGTGCGTGGGCCTCTCACTATCGTGGCCTCTCTTGTTGTGGAGCACAGGCTCCAGACGCGCAGGCTCAGTAGTTGTGGTGCACGGGCCTAGTTGCTCCGCGGCACGTGGGATCCTCCCAGACCAGGGCTCAAACCCGTGTCCCCTGCATTAGCAGGCAGATTCTCAACCACTGCGCCACCAGGGAAGCCCCGTCTGGATTCTTATCGCCCACTGCTCCTGTCTCCTCTCCCATCGGCCCCATCTCTCAGTGCCCAGGCCAGAGCTGGGTGAGCAGTGGGGAAGGACTCCTTCCACACTCCTGGATATAGGGAAATGGGAACCCAACAGAGGGGTGTGGTTGGGGCCACAACCTCCAAACCATCAGTCCTTGCCTCCAACTGACCCCCAACGACTGCTTACTCGGGAAGGCCATCACTAACTCATCCCTTAGCGCAGGAGGAGGGATGGCTCAGCCAGACCCTCACTCACTCTGAGGCAGGGACCCAGGGCCTTGGGTGTGGGGTTTGGGGCAGCCAGAGGAGCCCCGTCAGGGCACTGAGCATCCTCCCCAGCACGACCAGGTGTTTGTGAAAAAACAGCGGATGCTCCTCCCTTACCGTCACCAAACATCCCCCACTGCCCAGCAGGCAAATGATCCCAGGATGACTCACTCAGTCCTGCAAAAAACAGGCTCTGGGCACCTCGGGACTAGCAATTACACCACAAGTAACAGCTGGGCTGCCTGAGCAGGCACCAGCACCCTGAGAGGGTCCTTGAGGGCTACCAGGGCCCCAGGGAGACAGGGTTTATTGTTGCACCTGGCACTGGGAGGGAAGGGAATTTGGACATGGCCACAGAGTAAATCTGGGCGGAGACAAGCTTCATACCCAGTTCTCCAGACACCCAAACCCAGCCTCTATCCCCTGGGCTTTGCCAGAGGAGCCCCTGGCCGAGGAGAGTGCAGTGAGCCTTTGGAGGCGCCTGCAGGCAATAGTCCTACATTAGCATGTTGCTTCGGTCACTGTTGATGAGCCAACATTGATACATCCTTGTTAACTACTGTCCACACTCTATTCAGATACCCTTAGTTTTCCCTACTGTCCTTTTCCTGTTCCAGGATCCCATCCCGAATCCCACATTACATGTAGTCGTCATGTCTTCTTGTCAGGTTACTCTGCTATAAAGTGACTCTTTTTTCCTCCAGCTTTCTACAATGTACCTTTTGAAGAAGTGAGGAGTTATGTTCCACCTCCTTGAGGATAGAGTATCTATATCAATTATTTGGATTTATTCTGTATGGGAAATTTGTCTCTTCTCCTTCATTTATTTATTTATTCAATCATTTATATCAGTATGAATTCATGGGTATTTATTTTATAATTTGAATTATATTACTTTATTTTCTTGCTCAAATAGTTCCTGCTTCGGCTGTTTGAGTTCTTTCAGTTGGTGAATCAGATTTTTCAAGTGAATCTAGAAATCAAGATTTTTTATAAAATCTCTAGGTTTTGAAACATTGACTGTGTAAGCCAGTGCTTCTACAGGCCAACCCTGGCAGCTCTAGGCCCTGGGGTCAGATTACCTGCTTTGAACTCTGCTCCTCTGCTTGCAGCTGAATGATCTTGTTCATGTGAGTTAACCTGCCTGGGGCTCAGTTTCCTTATCTGTGAAATGGGAGGATAATATCCTCTGGGTGGTTGAGAGGACTCTGTTGAATGGCTCAGGTAGAGTTCAGGGCACTGGACCTGACACAGAATTCTTATTAAACAGCAGGGACCATCATGACCACAGGCATGAGCAACTCCCTGTGGAGCGCAAAGAACTGAGTTTGTTTTGGGGAGGCCTAGAAGGAGACTTCAGGGTTGGAGGTGGCCAGCAGGACTCTGTGAGCCCTGGAGTGGATGAGAAGGGAAACTACCCACCCCAAGCCTGGTTTTCAACATGAGAGTCGAACTCTGCTACTCTGTAGTAATACAATACTGACAGGTGGTGTATGCACAGGCAGCTGTCCTATCTTACTCATGCTAAAGTGTGAATGACTACCTCTCTCCAGGAGGGCAAGTCAGACTGGCAAAGAGACTCAGCTTAGTGGAGTGGATGGGGACCTCACTGGCCTGCCAGGCAAGACCCTGGGGTTCAGTCCTGGCACCACCTCACACTTACCCTATGACCTTAAGCAAGTCCAGTTTCCAACATCCTTGAGGATAATTTCACAGTCTGGTCAAGGGTGGGCCCTGGGGGCTGGGGCACCTCCTTTTCTGTCCCCCATGCACAGAACCTTGGGTATGCTTTGCCTGAGGGCCTCTGGTTAGGGGAGAGGGTGATGTTCAGGTCATCAGGCTGCTAGGCGCAGAGGGAGACCCTCATCCCTTAGACAATGAGGTTTCAAGGCCTGGTAGCAGGAGGGAGATGTATTAGTTCCTTATTGCTGCTGTAACAAATTACTCCAGAACTTCCCTGGTGGCACAGTGGTTAAGAATCCTCCTGCCAATGCAGGGGTCACGGGTTCGAGCCCTGGTCCAGGAAGATCCCACATGCTGCAGAGCGACTAAGCCCGTGCACCACAACTACTGAGCCTGTGCTCTAGAGCCTGTGAGCCACAACTACTGAGCCCGTGCTCCACAACAAGAGAAGCCACTGCAATGAGAAGCACGTGCACCACAACGAAGACTAGCCCCTGCTCTCCACAACTAGAGAGAAAGCCCACGCACTGCAACAAAGACCCAACACAGCCATTAAAAAAAAAAAAAAAAAATACCCCAAACGTAGTGGCTAAACAACATGAATTTATTACCCTACAGTTCTTGAGGTCAGAAGTCCAAAATGGGTTGGCAGGGCTGCATTCCTTCTGGAGGCTCTGAGGAGAATCGTTTCCTTGCCCTTTTCACCTTCTTGCGGTTTCACCTGCATTCCTCGGCTTGTGGTCCTGCATCACTCCAACCTCTGCTTCCATCATCACATCACATCTCCTTCTCCTGACTCCCTCTTATAAGAAGCTTGTGATTACGTTGGGCCCACTCAAGTAATCCAGGAAAATCTCTGCATCTCAAGATCATTAATTTAATCACACCTGCAAAGCACCTTTTGCCTTGTAAGGTAACCTAGTCATAAATTCTGGGGATTCAGATGTGTATGGGGGGGACCCTGGGCCCCCCAAAGCTGCTCCCCCACTGGGCACTACAGCCTAAACTTCCGCCATGGCTGCATTTGGCCAGCCCGGGAATCCTCTCACTCAGTTTAAGAGACATCTCTCATTGTTCATGGGAACAGCTATAGGTGATGTGTGGCTCCAGCATACAGTCTGGCAAAAACCCCTAACAGGCAGGGACCCTTTGACTCAGCAATGCCACGAACTTATCCTAAAAAAATACACTCACAAGTAGCCAAAGATACACGTGCAAGGATGTGACTTGTAGCTTTCCTTATGATCAGGAAAACATGGGAACAACTTACAAGTTCAGTAATAGGCACTAGTGAAACAATTCACGCAACATTCCCAGGACAGAGTTCAATCTTGGGCTCCACCACAAATGATACGGAATGACATGAAAACACGTTTACAATATACTGTAAAGCAAGGAAAAACAGGCTTCCAAATAATAGGTACAGATGGATCCTATTTTCATAAAAAATCACATATTTATATTTATGTCATATGTTTGCACTGGGAAAAGTGTGGAAGGATAGATACCAAATATCAGCTGTGGTTATCTTGGGGAAGGGGTAGGATTTTTTTCACCATTGTGTCATATTTAGGGAAGGCCTATTCAGTGCTTGGTACTCTACAGATAAATAAGTAGAGCTTTTTCTGTCTTTACAGATTAAAATTTCACAGGAGACTAGTTTGTTTGCTGTTTGGAGAAAAAGAGGGGGTTTTGGTTAACTAAAATTATTTCCTCTATTTTCTAATGTTTCTTGAGTGAACATTCATTATTTGTGCAGCCCTTTTTTTTTAATAGTAAACACTTTTTTAAATTGTGGTAAAACATACATAACATTAAATTTACTGTTTTAACTATTTTTAAGTGTACAATTCAGTGGCAAGAAGTACATTCGCAGTGACCTGTAACCATTACCACTACCCATTTCCAGAACTTTCTCATCTCAAGCAGCTCTGCACCCATTAAACAATAACTCCCCTGCCTTCCTCCCAGCCACAGCAACCACCATGCTTTCTGTCTCTATGAATTTGCCTATTCTAGTCCCTCACATAAGTGCAATCATACAATATTGATCCTTCTGGGTCTGGCTTATTGCACTTAGCAAAACGTTTTCAAGTGTTAAGTTTGGTTTTTTTTAAAATATAAAAACACCTTTTTTTTTTTTTTTTTTTTCGGTACGCGGGCCTCTCACTGTTGTGGCCTCTCCCATTGCGGAGCACAGGCTCTGGACGCGCAGGCTCAGCGGCCATGGCTCACGGGCCCAGCCGCTCCGAGGCATGTGGGATCTTCCCAGACCAGGGCACGAACTCATGTCCCCTGCATCGGCAGGCGGACCCTCAACCACTGCGCCACCAGGGAGGGGAAAATGCAATCGCCGAGTTCTAGGAAATATAAAGCCACCCTGAACAGGTTCCCATGCAGTCCCATCGCCTCTGAGGAGGCAGGAGATAGAGGGGAAGGGACTCACAGGTCCCCAGCAGCAGACAGCTGAGCTGGGAGACCCGCAGCCCCACCCCAGCCCCAGGGCCCTGGCTGCTGGCCTCCTGGTCTCCTAGGATGTTTGTAAACACCCAGGGACCAGAGCCCCTTCCAGGAACAGGCCTGTGTTCTCAGTGCCCGTGACAAGTGGAATTTCACTCTCCACTGGAAACAATCCCCAGGGCATTGTGTTTCTGAACCCAGGGATGAAGCCGCCCGGCTGAATAGTATACATTCTCTAAATTATTAAACAGCTGCTGCCACACTGGGGTCACCAGTGCGAGTCCCCAGAGCAGCAGCTCGGTTCTCAGCGCGGCAGGCACACCAGGCCCCCACGCCCATCACTGCTGTGCTGTCCGGAGGCCAAGGGTCTGCACCAGGGGCACTGAGAAAGTCTCCCTGCTCCCAGGGAGCGAGGCTGACTCTCATGGAAACGGAAGGAACTCACTGTAGGGAGGGAGGTCTGTACTTTGGCCAGAACTGGACTCCCTATCACCTCTGACGTCCAGTGGCAGGGCGGCGCAGCCAGGTCTGGGTACCAGGCTGGCTGTGTGAACTTCAGCACAGCATCTATACTCTCTAAGCATGTTTTCATCCCAGTCTGTCAAATGGGGATTAATAAAGCGGAGCCCCGTCCCTATTTTATTCTTGTGACCAGCCCCTCTCCCCCGCCAGAGTCATGCAGTGCCGTGGCCTTGATTCAAAAGTCCTGGAAGGACTGGGATGTCAGGCTGGGCTAGAAGGGCTGGTGTGACTCCCAGTTACAGCAGTTATACGCTGTTGCTGTCAGAATCGCTGACTCGATTCTCTCCACCCTCCACCTACCAGGTTGCCTTGCTGGGCCCCAGCTTTCTACTTCTCAGGCTTCCCTGAGGCAGGAGCCGCTGCTCCTCCCTGGAGGCCCAAACCTTTCCCTGTTCAGGAAGGCGCCCCAGAGAAGAGGAAGAGGCTTCACGAAGGCACCACAGAGTTGCAGCTAGGACCTCAGTCTTCTGAGACAGCCCATGACAGAATGTACCGTAAAGAGGGGTGAGGGTGGGAAAGCTCCCTCTGTGAATGGACGCAGGCTCACTTCTTTATTCTCTGGCCTCTGGGCCTATTGGTTTAGGGTGGTTGTTGAATACACTAAATGCCATGACTCAGCTTGGAAAGAGGCCAGGGCAGCTGCCCCAGAGGCTTTGAACATCGTGGGGTGTTGTTCTTGCGGCCAGCGTCTCAGGCTCTCCAGAAGGATGTAACTTTTGGCCTTAAGTGGTTTCCTTGTAGATAATCCCTTCACCCATCTCCACGGTAGGAGTCTTCACCAACCCTGAGGTCTATGGTGACCTAAGCCCAGCTCATCCCAGGAGGTCCGGGGTCTTGCTGTAACTGACAGCAGGGGCCAGTTCTCATCTGCAAGCACAGAAGCCAGGCCAGCTCTGGCTCTCACACGGTTCCATCCTTAATGGCTCCCCTTTTTCTAAGGATGCACTGAATGAAGCGGATGCCACCAAGTCCAGTCTGGCTGTGCTGCTTCATAACTGTCAACCCCCATCTTATAGAGAGCAAAAGTGAGACCGCAAGCAGCCACCCAAATTACAAAGGAGAGAGGGGTGCCAGAATTGACGCTTGAGGTCTGAACCACAAGTCTGGAATCCCGTGAGCAGGTCTGACTGCCCAAGTCAGGGCTGACCTGGGAGACGTGGAGGACACACAAAGGGGCAACTGACATGAGAAAGGGGATGGGCAAGCCATGGAAAGGCTTAGAAGAGGAGCCCTTGTTAGGAAAGATAAAGACCGACCGAGAGGGGATGAGATGGGAGGCTAGGTGGTTGTGAATGATAATTTAAGACGAATGTAGACCGGCTTACCAAACCTCAGAACGACTTGGGAAGCATGAGAGAAGTGAAGTGAAGCCCCACCTCTAACTGAACAAAACTCACTTACCCTGAGCAGGGAGAGGATAAATGGATTCAGAAAACATTTAGAGGGACTCACAGATTAATGTGATGTTAATCACATAGGTTAAATACCATAGGTTAAAAAAATACAAAACAGATTAATCCAGGTTTAGATGAATCAAGGGTCATTGGGGCATATTCCTGCTGCATTAGGGTTCTCCAGAGAAGAAGAACCAGTAGGACATAGACAGGCTGAGGGTTCTGCTGTCTGCAGGCTGGAGACCCTGGGGAGCTGACAGTGTAAGTCCTAGTCCAAGCCTGCAGGCATGAGCGCAGATGGACAGGAGGAAATGGGTGTCTGAGCTTAAGGAGAGAGCAGATTCGCCCTTCCTCCAACTTTTGTTCTTTTCAGGCCCTCAGTGGGTTGGATGATGCCTATCGACATTGGTGACTATGATCTTCTTCTCAGTCTACCCATTCTAATGCTGTTTCTAGAAAACCCCTTACAGACATGTTTTACCAGCTACCTGGGCATCCCTTAGCCCAGTCAAGTTTGCACAAAAAATTAACCATCACACCTGCCCCGTCCAAATGTTTCTTCCAGAGACAGAGCCCTGGGCTGGTACTGCAGAAGATGCTAGTAGGTCTCAGGGATGACCTAGTCCAGTCTTCTCCATGGGTGGCGTTCTCCTCCTACTTCCGGACATGTCTCCCCCAAAGCACTGGGCTCTGTGTTCAGAGACAGGCAGACAGGGCTTCCTTGCTGAATCTTGTCTTCTCAGAGGGTTTACATAGGAAGAGAGGGGCACAACCGCCCTGCTGGACGGAGGAAGACCCTTTTGGGAGGTTACTGGGCATTATATTTCAAGGCCTTGAAAATGTCACCTTCCCTGACATGACAATTCCACTTGTAGCAGTGATCTGGAAATGATCAGGGATGCAGGTCCAGATCTCAGGACTAGGCAGTTCACCACAGCATCATGTATAATGACAAAAAGTGGGTAACCTTAGTGGCCAATGGTTGAGGACTGATGAAACAAATTGTGGTACAAGCATGTAATGGTACATTATGCAGCCGTTAAAAATCGTTTTCTCAAAGAATGTTTGAATAAATGGGGATGTGCTCATAGTACATACCATAGGTTAAAAAAGGAATACAAAACTACATACACCAGTGCGGTCCAATAGAATTCTGTGCTGATGGAAACGTTCAATACCTGCACTTTCCAGTAGTGTAGTCCCTGGTCACGTGACTGCTGAGCAGTTGAAATCTTTGGCTAGTGTGACCAAAGAACTGAATTATAAATTCTAATGAATTTAAAATGTAAATCAAAATATCCACATGTGGTTACTAGCTTCTGTATTGAGCTTCACGGGTAGAGTATAATTCCAGTAGTGTTAAGAAAAGCTATGTAGGGCTTCCCTGGTGGCGCAGTGGTTGAGAGTCCGCCTGCCGATGCAGGGGACACGGGTTCGTGCCCCAGTCCAGGAAGATCCCACATGCCGTGGAGCGGCTGGGCCGGTGAGCCATGGCCGCTGAGCCTGCGCGTCCGGAGCCTGTGCTCCACAACGGGAGAGGCCACAACAGTGAGAGGCCCGCGTACCACAAAAAAAAAAAAAAAAAAAAAAAAAAAAGAAAGAAAAACTATGTAAAAACATAGGGAAATAGACTGAAAGTATCCCAAAATGTACACAGCAGTTTTCTCTGTTAGTAAGACTATGGGAGATTTGTTTTAATTTTTCTGCTTCCTAATTTTCCAACAATGAATGGTTGCCTTCGATAATCAGAAGAAAAAAGAGGTACATCAGGAGGGGGAAGAGAGAGGTCAAGCCCCGTGCAGACAAAGCTCCCACTGGCAGGAAGGCCTCGCGCTGGCCGAGTTGGCCTGGGAGCTGGGGCCATCTGCCTCGTGCAGGGCTGATTTGACAGAAGTGGTGTGCCTCTGGTGACTTGGGTCTTCTCCAAGCTGCCGGGCAACCTCGCTGACACACTAGACGCTCGGCTTAGCCGGGGTGAGCATGTGTGCGCGCGCACATGGGTCCTGCCATCTGTTGCCAACCTGGCAGCTGAGTGTTGCCTCTTCAGACGTGTTTGCTGGGACTTGGGTGGATTTTGTTGTGTGACTTTCTCGCTTGTTTCCCAGGCCTTACTTCAGCTGCTTCTCCAAGTTACTGATGACTTTAAGGGGCTTCCCTGCAAAGGCCTCTGAAGGTAGGAGAAAGTTCCTGCAGGTGGGTCTCAGCAGATGTCAGGGAGGAAACCTGGGCTTACTCATTATGGTTTGCTGGTGCGTCAGGAATTCAGGAGTCTGAATTATTTGAAGTGGTAAGAATAAAGGAAATGGAATTTTCCTAAATACATAGCTGGAGGCTTTTCCATTTTTTTCTAGGTAGGGAGGACATAAGCAGCGGTTCTCAAACTTCAGAGTGCATAAAATCATGGGGTTGCCTGTTCAAAATGCAGATTCCTGGCTTCCCTGGTGGCGCAGTGGTTGGGAGTCCGCCTGCCGATGCAGGGGACACGGGTTCGTGCCCCAGTCCGGGAAGATCCCGCATGCCGCGGAGTGGCTGGGCCTGTGAGCCGTGGCCACTCGGCCTGCGCGTCCGGAGCCTGTGCTCCGTGGCGGGAGAGGCCACAACAGTGAAAGGCCCGTGTACCGCAAAAAAACCAAACCAAAACAAAACAAAACGCAGATTCCTAGTGTTAAATGCCCACAGTTATTAACCCCCCTCCTTTTACAGATGCAGAAATGGGGGCAGAGGAGGCCAAGCCACATGCCTGAGGGCACCAGCTGGTCAGCAGAGCTGGGATTAGGGTGTCCTGATTCTCCAGCAAGGGTGTCTTGACTATATCGCACTGCGTCTCAGTCACCTGTGGCAGATGCTTGGCGTTAACGTTAGAGTTAGACAAATGTGGGGTCCAACCAAATCTCACCAACAAGATGTCCAACAACTCAGTTCAGTTCATTCACTATCTACCCAGAGTTAGCACAGACCCCATAGTACGGGCTCAGCCACACAAGACCGCCCCGCTTCAGACGCCAGCTGAGAACGGGCTGCCGAGGCTGCTGCCCATGCTGCCGCCCAGCTCACAACCACCCATCACGTGTGATAATTTGCTAGAACAACTCACCGACTCAGGAAGATGCTCTCCTTACGAAAAATGTTATAAAGGCTACAAACAGTCAAATGAAAATGGTCCAGAGGGGTCCTGAGCAGGAGCCTCTGTGCCCAGCAAGTGGAGGTGGTCAGCAACTTAGAAGCTCCCCAAACTCTGCTTACGGGGTTTTTACTTAGGTTCCATTATGTTGGCATGATTGATTAAATCATTAGCCATTGGTGATTCTTTTTTTAAATTATTTATTTTTGGCTGCGTTGGGTCTTTGTTGCTGTGCATGGGCTTTCTCTAATTGCGGTGAGCAGGGGCTCCTCTTCGTTGCGGTGAGCGGGCTTCTCATTGCGGTGGCTTCTCTTGTTGCAGAGCACGGGCTCTAGATGCGCGGGCTTCAGTAGTTGTGGCATGTGGGCTCTAGAGCACAGGCTCAGTAGTTGTGGCACACAGGCTTAGTTGCTTCGTGGCATGTGGGATCTTCCCGGACCAGGGCTCGAACCCGTGTCCCCTGCATTGGCAGGTGGATTCCTACCACTGCGCTACCAGGGAAGCCCTTAGCCATTGGTGATTGATTGATCTCTGGCCTCCCTCTCCAGAGGGAGGGACGGGTGGTGGGTGGTGGTGGAGGGTGGGGCTGGAAGTTCTAAGGGGTCAAAGGTGTGGTTTTCCTGGTGATCAGATCCCGTCCTGAAGCTGTTGAGTTGGAAGCTATTCCATAACATCTTATGGAAATACCCGAACGAACTTTTTGGCCAGCCCAACACTTGGGCTCGGGCTCCCCCAGGAGTCCTCTCATTAGCACACAAAGAGAGTAAATTCCAAGGGTTTTGTGCCAGGAACTGCACAAAAAACAAAATATGTATTTATTGTACCACGTGGGGTATTTGCAATATTTTAAAAAATACAGTTGTACTGCAAAGACAGAATAGGCCTCTACAATGATGCTTATTCACATCATTTCTACCCCCAGTTGTCTATAGTGGTCTCAAGGGCACACACAGGTCACACCAGACACTGTTGGTGCAGGAGGGCTGGGTGTGTGTGTGTGACTCGGGGATGGGCAGGCTCCCCTCCCTGTGTCTCAGGATACCAACCTCAAATTCAAAGGCCCTGTAATGGAGCTCAGTGGCAGGGCTGTAACAGAACTGTGAGGTCCAGCTAGAGACAACAGCAAAGATAAGGCAATCTGATGAGGTGTCTGGGACAGAGAGGGTCCACCCTGCCACAGATGCAACCTCAGGCACCCAAAGAGCTTCCAGACTTAAAAACTGTCTCCCAGGGACTTCCCTGGTGGCGCAGCGGTTAAGAATCCGCCTGCAAGTGCAGGGTACACGGATTTGAGCCCTGGTCCGGGAAGATCCCACATGCCGTAGAGCAACCAAGCCCGTGAGCCACAACTACTGAACCAGTATTCTAGTGCCTGCACGCCACAACTACTGAGCCCGCGTGCCACAACCAGTGAAGCCTGCGCGTCTAGAGCCCATGCTCTGCAACAAGAGAAGCCACTGCAGTGAGAAGCCCACGGACCGCAAGTAGAGGAAGCCCAAGCGCAGCAACGAAGACCCACCACAGCCAAAAATAAATAAGCAAATAAATAAATTTATTTTTAAAAAGAAGTCTCTTATTTGTCAGTCAGGGTGCCTCAAACTCGGGCAGGCTTCGGTTATTAACGTAGAGGTGTTAACTGGAAGAAGTAAGGCATTACATCATTACCAGAGATTAGTGGGGTTAGTCAGAGGATAGTTCCCTCCCTCCCTGCAGAGGCCCAGCAACACTCCTCCACACCCTGAGGAGATGGCCACACCTCCACAGCGACCTCATGTCACAGCTGTGGCCCAGGGCCCCGGGGGTGAGCTCAAGATGCTGGGCAGAGTTTGAAAACAGGCAGCTCCATAACTTCCACTAGAAAACTCAAGACATTGACTGTAATTCATTTTGGTGTCTTTAAATTTCAAGCTCATTTATCCAGGTCAGGAACCATTTGTTTGCATCTAACAAGTCATGGCCTACAGTAGCATCTTTCTAACATACGGCCTGTTTGTGTACACCCGTGCAGCCTTGTGGGTGAGGGGAAGGCTGATCGGCAGGGATCACACCATCAGCTGTGCTGGGACAGGGCACGTGGCCTGGTACAGACCCCTCAGCTCCCCCAGCCACCCAACCTGCTTTTCAGAGAAAGGGGAGCTGGGGCTGGAGGGGTTGGGCATGTAGTAGTTCACCTATGTAAATCACTCATCTCTTGGAGAATGTCTCAAAAGCAGCTTGGAGGGATCATTCTGGAATGCCTGCTGGCCCAGAAGAGGAGGCAGAAAAAGCTCCTCGACACCCAGCAAGCTCATCACCATGGCAACCCTCCATCCCTGAACTGCCCCATCCCTTGGCTATCTCTCCCTAAGGAGACTGACTGAGGTGATGCAAATTTAAATGTGGGCTTGTCTTTCGTTCAAAAAAATTTATCTTGGGACTTCCCTGGTGGCTCAGTGGTTACGAATTTGCCTGACAATGCAGGGGATACGGGTTCGAGCCCTGGCCCGGGAGGATCCCATATGCTGCGGAGCAGCTAAGCCCCTGCGCCACAACTGCTAAGCAACCCCCACTTGCCATAACTAGAGAAAGCCCGCACAAAGCAACGAAGACCCAATGCAGCCAAAAAAAAAAAAAAAAAAAAAATTTATCTTGAAATATTACAGATAGAGTAGAAAGGTATAATGAATAACATAAGAAATATCTGTGTCCCCAACTCCCAACTGAAGATATAAACCCACATCATTAAACGAAGCTCCTCTGTTATCTTTCTTTTATTGTATAAGCTTCCCAATCCCATGATAGGTAACCACTATGCTGAATTTAGTGTTTATCACCCATTTGTTTATATATATTTATATTGAATGAATATATGAATATATATAATTATATAGTATATATATTATTCTGAGTCAAAGGACAATATCTTTCTCATGTTTTAAAAATTTTATTGAGGTGAAATTCACATAACATAAAATTAAGCATTTTAAAGTGTACAATTCAGTGGCATTTACTGCATTCACAATGTTGGGCAACCATCACCTCTATGTTCGCATGCTTTTGAACTTGTATAACTGGGACTGTACGTTAGGTGTTTTGCATCAATGCTGCTTAAGAGGTTCATCTGTGTTGAGGCATGTAGCCCTGGCCCAGTCGTTTCACTGCTGTACTGTACTCCACTGTGTGGCTATTTCACAATTGGCCCCTTCTCCTGATGGGCACTGGGTGGTTTCCAGGTTTTTACTATCACCAATGAGCCTGCCTCCTTGTGCACATGCTGGTGCTTCTCTAGGATGTCAAGCCAAGAGCAGAGCTGCTGTGTCACAGGCCGAGTGCAGCTCCAGATTCATGAGACATCGCCAAAGTGTTCTTCAAGGCGGTGCTAATTTATACTCACAGAAGTCTGGCTGTCTTGGGGAGCTGGGAGTTTTTAGTGTGCAATTTAATTAGAGTAACTTAACACTTGGATAATGTATTTCATTTAACAAAATACTGTGAGGTAGGCAGAGCAGGATTATTAAGCATTCTCAGAAACCTTTTGAAGACAAGGAATCTGAGACACAGAGGGAGGGACTCAACCCGGATGGCAGGGCTACAATCTAAGGTTAGAGGCAGGACGCCAAACCCACTGTAAGATGTTGCCAGTGTTCTCCTCATGTTACATTTCTCCCTTCCCTCCCTGACACAGCCACCTTTTCCCTTACTTGAGCGGAGATCTGTCTACACCATCAGCTTTCTGAGGGTACAACAATGAAAGCTCACCGGCAGACCATGGAGAGGGGCTCTGGAAAGGAGAGTCTCTGGGGACTGGGCAATTCCAGGCTGCAGGGAACCAGGGTGGAATCTTCCAGACTTCCACAGCCCACTCTCCCTCTGTGGTCAACTTCGTGTGCACAAAGATTGCATCTGGTGGTCCTGTTGGATCTAAGTTGCCTTAAGAGGGCATGAAAAAAAAGCTGCAGAAAAAAAGGAAAGACTTTGCAGGAAAGCCTGAAGCAGGAACCCTGGGTACACCTGTGTGCCCAAGGAAGGAGGTGCAGTGGGATGGCATTTAAGATACCTCGACTCTCCGAGGTACTGTCACCTGGGCACCAGCCCCTCCTCCCCTCACTCGCTGAAACCAGGCAGCATACCAAAGAGGAGAGGGCAACACTGCCTACACCGTGTAGCACAGAAACTTGGTTCTGGGGCAGGGCTTATGCCTCCCCACCGGCTTGTCTGCCCAAGGCCTGAGTGTGTCTAGGTGAGGCAGCACACTCTTCCCCAAAGAGAGGTTCAGATGCCGCCCCACAGCACAAAGGACTGGAAGCTGAAGCCAGTGTGCCCAAGCCTTTGGTGTACTTCTGACACAAGCTTCTGGCACCGGAGTGTGCCAGCTGCCATTCTTCTCAACTGGAAGCATCTCTTCATCTTTGGCTGCTCTGTCCCCTTGCATTCAAATCTTTCCTTTCCAACATGAATCCTCCAACTAGGAGCTGGGATCCAGAAGGCGATGAGAGGCTGTTTCATCTCGCCGGCAGGGCCCCCCGCCTTCTGTCCTCTAGGCATAAGACATAGGTGTGACCGCTGGCAGTTTCGCAGTCTGACCTCAGGCAAGTTTCCTCTTCTGGTCAGGTAACTTGTGAGGAAGCACCAGGCACATGGAACCACTGCATCATTTACTGATGAAGCTAAGAGCTTCTGAATCCTTCCCCAGGAGTCCACCATCTTATACCAATTCCTATCTGTTTACTGGTTTTTTGGTAATTAAAAAAAAAAAAAAGAGTCATGGACTCTTACCCAACATGCCTGAGCAATTCCAGTTCTGGCTAAAGACTGATACCAAATACCAGAAGAAGACGCACTCCAGAGAGCCACGCCGCACACACCTCCTCTGTCCTGCTGAGGCCAAGAGGCAGCACAGCACCTGGAGAGCCCTGTCACCTGGCCTTCCTGGTCCCTGCCTGGTTACCAGCAGCACCATCACGCCACTCTTCTCTAGGGAGGTTTTCTGCACCCTCCTGCAGCAGCAGCTACCAGCTGGCCTGCTGGACCTGTCAGTTCTCATGAAATTGGGCCCTGGGCTCCTAGTCCTGTTCCCCTTCTCAGCCCCAGTGGCGCACGCCTCACTCAAGACTTAGCTCTTAATGCGGCCTTTCTCCCCTAGGGACCTCATGCAGCGCTCCTAATTAGAGGACTGTGTTCCTTGGGAACTAGGTGAACAGAACACATAGAGAAGGCTGTTTTTATTCTTTGACCTTATGCTGTTTTAGGGCAGTTTTTTTCAGTAATGGGAAGGTAACAGATGCTCTGGAAATGTGATGCGTTTATCTGGGACAAGAAGACAAAGACTGATGGCAGGAGCAAGGCCAGGAAACTCATCTCTCAGGGATTCTCTGGACTCCACAGACGAGCAGGAAGTATCCTTGGCTGCCCTCCTCAGTCATCCATGCCACGGACAAGGGAGGCGCACGGTGCCCGGCAAAGGGCTACCGAGCTGCCTCCCAGCGCTGACTCAGGCCCTCACTTCCTGCAAACATTTTCCTTGGCAATTCCCGACTCCTAGATAAAGAGATGTCACTTCCTTTGGGAGTCAGGCAGATTAGTTTTCACTAAGTGTGGATGTGAAGAGCTAGATAAAATATTACCCACCTGTTCTTAAAAACTGTGGGCTATGGTTCAAAGAAGACTCTGACAGAAAAGATGATTCTCAACTGAAGATGCACACACCTCAATCAGCCCGACCACCCAGCCTGGCCTCAGTGAGTAATGAGGGTCATAACCTCACAGCCATGCAGGGCTGACAATCAGGTCTTGGTTGCATGAGGTTCTGCCCACATATTAGAGGACTGGAGGGGGAGACCTGTGCGTGTTCCCTGCACATGTCACTGGCTCATCTCGACCCTGTGAGGTTCTGGTATTACTCAGGCCACTTACAGACCAGAAAATGAAGGTTCAGAAAGCTGAACTGGGCTCAAGGTCACAGAGCTGGTAGATGTCCAGGCAGGATTCTGAATTCCAGTCTTTGGAACCCTACCTCCCCCAAACCTGTCCGTGTTACTCAGGACATCCCCACCACCAGCCCACAGGGGCAGGATGTGCTGTTTACTGCTTTTTTAATATGAAGTTTGGAATTTAAACTTTCCTAAAGAGTTAAAAAAAAAAAAGTCCTTTGGAGTCTTCTTTGACAAACCAAAAATTAAAGAATTCCTGAGGTGAGAGCACACGTGAAGTTGACTTTGAGAACATGAAAATGGCTGAAGGAAAAGAAAAATCCCTAATGCAGTAATAGTGTATCCTTATTTTCAGCCTCACATTATACCAGCAAATAGGAATCCCATTCAGGAGAGAGAAAGAGATCAGGAGAGAAGCAGGAGTGGAACTGAGAACAGAGCTGCCCGGGGACCTGGTGTTCCACCAACACTGGCGAGCCTCTTCACAGGGAGCCCTACAGCCTCTGGGGGTTCACGTGTGTGCAGGCTGGTCACTCTCTCCACCATGGTGGCCAGGACAGGCCTGGGAGGTGCTGGCTTGGCCTCGTGGACTTTGTAGCAGAACAAAGGAAAGGTGAGTGCTGTCATCTTCACCAGCCTCTCACAGGACCAACCTGTACTTTTTTATTTTTATTTTTTAAAAGACAAACTATTAAAAGTAAAATGAATGAAATCACATGAGATCAAGATACAAAGACAGAAATTCAATGTAGAAAAAAAGACCTTGCTGGGAAACAGTCAATGGGAAACACGGGAAACATTTCAAAGACGCACAAAAAGCTCACGTTGTAAACAGGATTAAGCTGCTGTAGGTTCCTCATCACATCAGGGTTTCATTTTGCTCAGCCTGAGATCTCGCTCGATTTCAAACTGCCTGTGATCCACTCGGTCTAGAAAAGCTTTCCGTTCAATGTACCTGGAAGAAAATGAAGGTATCTGTCAGCAGATGCAGTAAAAGAAAATGCCTCCCCTGCACTGTCCTGTCCTGTCCCCCGCATCCCTCACCCCAGTGTAAAGGGGTCCACTTGGCCTGTGGGATTATCGGGTTACAGCAAACATAAACGGATGACCACAGGTGGTGCCCAGAGTGGACAACACGACTATTTCAGGAACATCCAGACCACTCCCATTTAGTCTAAACAAGCACGTTTCTGGTTCAGATGTGAGTGAAAACAGAATGAAAAAGAGAAACCAACAACTTATCAAGGGGAAGTACATTAGAGGCTGAAGGCAAGAAAATGTTGCAATTTTGTAACCAGGTTTTAAGGAAAGAACAGGGGCTCCCTCAAGCCCAGGTTCAGAGCCTGGCTTGGTTAGACATTAGCAGACCATGCTGGTCAAGGAGCATCGCTTTTCTCAGCAGCAAAATAGTGACACCACATTTCCTGGCCTTGGAGGTGCGCTGAGTTGGTGGGGAGAGAAAGCTATGTACCCTGCACACACGCATCAAAATGTGGGAAAAGGTGCCTCTACAAATGGAAGAAACCCAGTAAGAACTACCTCCTGGGGCTGCAGGGAAGGTGAAGTGGGCTGAGGTGCGCAGAGTGCTCACCGTCGAAGGTATTTACCTGCAGCTCCTTCCTTCCCCTCACCCTTCCCACCTCTCCTTGTGTCCTCTACCCAGATGCAGCCAGGGTGCTTCTGCGAGGACGACAGAAGAGGCCTTTCCTTAAATTCCTCCAAGGGAACGAGGTCAAGCACCTCTGTGCTCACACACAGGGTCCCCTAAAAGCTGGTGGTTTGCCCCTCATCCTGGCCAGGCTCAGCAGACAAGGCTTCCGTCGGCCTCCCAGGCAGGGTGAGAAGGAAGCACAGGGCTGAAGCAGCAGGCACTGCGAGGAGAAGGCTGGCCGCTGAATGAGACACAGCTGCATTTTCGTGCACCTTCTGGCCTGAACTGTGCTGCTGCTTGCCTGGGGGGAGGGGATCTCTGCTGCTAATTAATCTGTTGAGAGAGCAAAACTGCCACTGAAAACGGGAGGCAGAATTGAATCTCTGCACTAATCTTTTCTTTGTTGCACTGTGGAAAATGTGCATCTGTCATTACAAGGTCATTACGTTTAGGGTGAGAACGTTAGCAGGTTCAGGACCCTGTGTTCCTTTGCTGAGTTCAGAGCCTCGCTTGCCTGCCCACAGCACCCTGTGAGGAGCAACCCAGCCCAGCCCATCCGCTCTCCAGCCAGGCCTGCGGCCACTAACCCTGTACCTCACTACGGACAGGGTGGCAGCTCTCAGCTTGAATCTCGACCCTGCGGCTTGCTAGCTGTGTCTCTGGGTAAGCCACGTAACCTCGCTAATTCTGTTTCCTAATTTGCCCGCCCCCCAAAAAAAGGTAATCATCCTTAATCATTCCTACTCTGAAGGGCTGTTGTGGGGATTAAATGCAATAGTGTACATATTATGCCTAGCACAGAGCAGGTGCTCAATAAAATGGCAGAGTTGTCACCATCATTTCGGGAAGCCAGCTTCTGTCAGGGCTCTGAGGACAATCAATCCAAGGGGAACAGTCAGCTCTCTTGACGCACGTTATCAGCAACTACTAGCTACCACCTGGTCTGGGATCAGGAACTCAGCTGCTGTGTCAAAATTGCCAAGGAGGGGCCAGAATGGCTGGAAACACAAGGGCAGGGCCTGCTTGTAGGCTTGACATAAGCCCTCAAGGTCAGGTCATCAAATTTCGCAAATGAAATACAGGATGCCTGGTTAAATTTCAATTTCAGATTCCCCGGCAGATGGGGAAGCCACAGACACTGTGGACCCCTTTTGATAAAGTGTGAAAGCAGGAGAGACTGTGGCCGGTAAGTAGACACATGACAGAACAAATTCATCTTCTGTCTACCACCAAGGGACCCATGATTCCCCAGTGGGGACTGTTAACCGAGATCACTGACGGGCTTTGTCACACTACAACCGTCACCCCTCCCCACCCCAGCCCACAGGCCCTGGTGAAGACCACAACAGAGATCAGTGTTCTGACAGCCTGCGCTTTAACTGCCTCTGTGGAAGTTCCCAAAGAACAAATGCGGGAGCCATGGTTCAAGACAACTTTAGGGCATGTTTCAAGAGAGCCATTACCCAGGGATACCTGAGAGAGCGGGCCTGGGGGCGGAAAGAAGAGGAAGTATGTGGCTTTGAGCATTTGTGGTCTGTCTTCTTGACTTTCCTTTAAAGAAGAGGAAGTGATACTTAAATTAAGATGCTCACTGAGCATGAATAATGCCTTCCAGGTTCCCGGAAGCGGTGCTGGTGCCGAGTCCAGCTGATTTTGAGACTATCAAGAGCGAAGCCACGCTGGGTGCTAAACAAGCAGGTGCAGGCAGAGTTCAGGTTTAGGGAACGCCTCAGGCAGCAAAGAGGGGCACATATGCAGAATGCAATTCTCAAGGGCAACCCAGACAAAGGCCATCAAGGCAGGTTTGGCGACTTCATTCCCCCGTTCACAGCATCTGCAGCTGCTAACAGGATCCTTGTGATGGCTTTGGTTTGCGGCCAAGAGCTGACCAGGAACAACACTTCTACTCGACATCCTCCTCCCACCCTCAAGACAGAAAAGGTGCCAAGGATGAGGGTGGCTCTGACATTTACTATGTGTGTGACTGTGGGCAAGATACTTTATTTTTCTTCTCTGTAAAACAGGAATAAAAATTACAACACCCCTCTGACAGTACAATGAAACTGTGAGAAGTACTTTGTAAACAATAAAACCAAAAATGCCTATGAGTGTTGTGCGGTTCTTGCTTCCCATTTCTGACCTGACTGTATCACTATAAAGCCTCAGAAACTGGGACAGCTGGAACAGGGACCAAGAGACCAAATGCCCCAGAAAGAGGAAGGGCTTGTGGGGAAGGCTGCCTCCTCCAAGGTGGCCCGAGTGGACGACCTATTTAAACTGAGCCTCAGAAAGTTTTCAGGCACCTTAAGCGGGTTACAGTCCCAGAAGAGAACCACCAGCTGACAAGTGCAAGGCTTCTTTTCTGGTCTGTGCCCAGCACTCCTGGGGACCCAGACTGATTCAGCCCAGTCTACTGGGAAGGGCAGAGGGGATCATCCCTTCCCACCACTACTGCCTTATGTGGCCCATTTAAGAGGCTGCAGCTCTTCACTTTCTTTAATAAAATATGCTAATAGCACCAAAACCTAAGGGATTTTCTAAGCTTTCCCTTTCAGAACCAGGTTAGACACAATAGGCTCGGTCATCTTTTTGATCCTGCAACCCAAATTACTTTTCTGCCACCAATTTTCTTGAGATCTAGGCCAATGTGGAGGGAAGGAAAAATAGAAGAAGAGGACGAGAAGGGTAGAAAATGCTTCCAGAGAACATGTTAGTACCTACTTCTGGGAAACCAGGCTGCAAGTGAAAGGACGCCCATCCACCCCCACAAGAAGGCAGAGTTCTGTGGGGCAGCTGATCCCCAAAAGCTCCACCAAACAGTCACAACCGCCCACGAGAGGCATCCTGCCCACTGGTCAGGAAAAGAAAGAGCACAGGGAGGTGCAGGGAAATCCGAAGCAGGCACATAACAGAGGACATTTCAGGGCTGCGTTATCACTATGCCCCCAGCAGAGCCAGCAGGCGTTCTGTGCAGCATAAACCTGAGAAGGAAAGTGGACCAACACCAGAAAGCCATAGGCAGCGCAGGCTGTCTGAGGCTGGAATAAAGCTCTGTGATGGAAGTACTAAGAGGTGCACTTCTTTGCCCTGAGAAGTGCAAGTGAAAGAAGCAATCTGCTCAACATCACACAAGCCCTGTGCAAGAGGATGACTCGCAAACACCTCGAGGGCCCAAGTGAAAGGGTGGTGATTTTAATTTTCTTGTCCACTGCTTTCCTCCCATCTCACCTCAAGATTGTGCTCGTTCTGAAAGAGTGACTCTTGGGGGTCATGGACATAGATTCTTTGGAGAAAGAAAATTATTTTCTCTCTCCTTCACGCCTCTCCAAATCACAAGCACACCTGGTCTCCAATCATCGAGCTCCATGACCTTCAATTTGATTGCCAGCAGCAGCCGAGACCAAACCCGTATTCCTCTCATTTTCTCTGCGTTGATCCCTCCCCCCAAACCTGCTGGCCTCTACCTCAGCAGTGTTGGAGAGACGCACTGCTGATGGCGAATACTGCCAGGGAACCTAGTGCGATCAGTTATAGGAGGGAAGCAATGTTAAAGGCCTTGAGTGCTGACTGGTGACACTGATCCTGAAATGCTGGACTGTGCCCTGGAGTCCATGGCTCAGAGGAAAGGCAGCGATTCTTTGCTGTGCAGCTGACCTCTTTGGAACAGGCATTTTAACCAACTTTGCTGTCTGAAAATGATGCCTAGGTGGAGATGTCATTCTGACTTGTCATGCCCTTCCTTTCTGGGTGGTTAATGCCAATCTTACTAGGTTCCAAAACAAAGCCACGGCTGCCTGACAGCTAGTGGGATGTGCATTTAGATAGTGCAATGGCTCAGCGCCTGCTCTGGGACAGATGCTCTTCTAGCACCCCGCTGGTGGCAGGGTGATGAACCAGACCCTGCCCTTCAGGGCTTACCGTACATGAAACAAAACACGACAACATGTATCAACTGACAATAAATGTGATGAAGAAGGTCAAAGAGGGTGATTTGATGGAGGGTTCCTAAGGTGGGGCTACTCAGAGAGTGAGAGTGGCATCTGAGTGACACAACAAGAGCCCACCGTGGAGGAGGACCCGGAGGAGCAGTGCAGGGGCTGGGCCGCCTGGAGCAGGGGAGAGGGTCAGAGGTGGGCAGGGGACGGCTCGGGGGGCCTGCAAACGCCAGGGTAAGGAGGTGAACACTCGTTTAAGTGCTACTTAAAATCAGCAGGGAAGAGAGGAAAAATGGTTTGTACTTTCAAAAAATCATTTTGGCTGTGATGTAGAGAAGAATGGAGGGAAGGTACAGATACAGAAGCAGGGAGCAGAGCTTGTACCGGACTGCAGGCAGCTGGGATGGACCAAAATACTTCATGACAGAACTGTCTATTGGACTTTCAGGATTGAGTGGAAAGAGGATGCTCCGAGGGCTTTCTTTCATCAGTTGGGTGCATGGTGATGGTGCCGTTTTCTGAGAAGTCTGAGGAAGGAGTCTGTTTATGGAAAGCAAGCAAGCAGAGGTATCTCAAGCTATCCGAAAGTAGAGCATCCCTATAACACCTCTCTTAGCTGAAATGGCGTGAAGTGAAGAAGCAATTGCCTTTTGGTGAAAACGAAAATCCTCTTCAGATTTCTTTCAGTTAGGGAGAAAATGTAGAGGTCTTTCGCAAAAGCAAAGTGGTGTAAGCAAGCTTTTGAACAGTGGGGGATATCTGTATTTGGTTTTGGATGTTAAGTTTGATGTAATGTCTTGGACATGCAAATGGAGATGTCAACTAAACAGCTGCTACGGGAGTCTGCAGCTCAGTGGGATGGTCAGGCAGGAGAGAGCTTTTTTGCGAGTTGTCAGCAGAAAATAGTACTTAAGCCATGGAATTAGCTTTCCTGGGGGAGAGAATATGAGGAACGACGGCTGCCCATCACTCAGCCCTGGGACTTCCCTACTTTAAAAGCCCAGAGAAGGAAGAGAGGCCAGCCTGGGAGACAGAGAGGAGATGCCCCCAAGCTGTACTGGCCACGGTTGTGGGAAGTGTTCCTGAAGGCTTGGCAGGAATACACCAGGAAGGGATTTAGAGGAATAGAGCACCTAGCCTTCCAGTAAGGCCCTAAGCTTGGCGTGGTCAGTAATGGCAGACAGAAGAAAGAAGAGGGGGCGGAGACTTGGGGTGGGGGGGAATCCTATCTATAAACATGCCAGACATTTCCCCTACTTATTTAATTCCCATTATAAACCTGGGAGTACACTGAAGAGTTTCTACTTCACAGATGAAGAAACTGGGACTGGAGCACATGGCAGGCTGGTAGAAGAGCCAGGATTTGAATTCAACTGCACTTCAGTTTACTGTAAAATATAACAAACACGCACACACACAGAGTATAAAATGGGCAAGGCAGATGAATCATTATATAGCAAGCCAAGAAGCAGAAGATGAGCGCCCTAGAGAAGTCCAAGCTGTACTGGGAGAGCTTGCTTTATAATGATTCGCAATTAGGCACAACTAGATTGTAATGTCAGAGGAACAGAAACTTGAAAGGGAAGTGGAAATGTGGGCAGGCTCACACCTGGCTGGGCTTGGGTGTTGGGTGTGGGTGTTGGGTGAAAGTTATGAACGTGCCTCCTGAAGGCTGGCAGCATTCGGCTCCTTGACCTGGTGACGGCCTGAGAACTCGACATAAATAGACATATACTGTGTGCGTTCTTTTGTGGCTTGCTTCCTCACAAATTGACCTAATGGACGCATTGTTTTTGCCCATTTTTGTTTTTGCCCATTTTTGACCTTCATATAAATGGAATTAAAACAAATAAATATAATACATGGAACCATACTGCATGAACTTCTTTGTGTTATTATGTTACTGAAATTTACCCATGTTCATTCCAATTGGTAAAGAGTATCCCAGTGTGTGAACACATCACACTTTATTTGTCTATTACAAATAGACATCGGAGTTGTTTCCAATTTGGGGATGTTATGAAAAGTACTGTTAATTGAGAAGCTACCTGTCAGTCTAACTGCCCCTCCTTTCAAAGAAATCTCTTTTTTCTGGCTGCTCTTAAGATTTTTGTCTTTGTCACGGGTTTCCTGCAACTTCACTCTGCAGTGTGGATTTCTATTTTATTTATCTTGCGATTCTTTGAGTTTTGAAAAGTCTGTAAAGAGGTGTCTCTCATCTCTTCCCACGCTGTCCTCCAGGAGGCTTAACTTCCCTCTTCCTTATTTTTTGTCTCTCTGAACAATATTCTGGATGATTTCTTCTGGCTCTTTTCCAGTGCATGTATTTCTCTTTTCTGCTGGTCTAACTACTATTAAATCTATCCCTCTCGTTTTTAATTATGGTTATTAAGTTCTTCATTTCTAGAAATTTTGTTTGGGTCTTTTAGGCCACGTTTTATAGTTTCTTCTTCTTGCAAATATTTTCAAGTTTGTCTACTTCTTTAAATACAGTAGGCATAATTGTATTAAAACCTGTCTCTGATATTTTCATTGTCTAAATTCTTTGCAGATCTGGTCCTGTGCCTGCTGTTTCTTAAGGTGCTTTGCTTCTTTATGTGAATATTTTCACACAGCAAAACTGCTTTTAAAAAATTGGACAGTAGGGCTTCCCTGGTGGCGCAGTGGTTAAGAATCCGCCTGCTAATGCAGCCCTGGTCTAGGAAGATCCCACATGCCGCGGAGCAACTAAGCCCGTGCGCCACAACTACTGAGCCTGTGTGCCACAACTACTGAAGCCCGCATGCTATAGGGCCCGCGTGCTGCAACTACTGAGCCCACGTAGTGCAACTACTGAAGTCCATGTGCCTAGAACTCATGCTCCGCTACAAGAGAAGCCACCGCAATGAGAAGACCGCGCACCACAATGAAGAGTAGCCCCCGCTTGTCACAACTACAGAAAGCCCGCGCGCAGCAACAAAGACCCAATGCAGCCAAAAATAAATAAACTAAATAAAATTTAAAAATTGGACAATAATAATCCAATATTGACCAATGTAGCTTCAAATTCTATTAAAGCTTTACAAGGGGAAAGATGGGATAGCACTTACTGAAGTAGAATTACTATCAAAACACAAAAAGCACAACATAATCTTTTAACCTCAATTCCATCTTATTTTAGTCAGGACTGTATTACAGGAATATTTTTTATCACTATCCATGATTTGGATTCTTGTATAGGAGAACAATTTAAATATGGTGTCTGTAAAAATGTCACAGTCTCATAATAAATATGGTAGAGGCCAATCATTACTCATAAGTAGCTTTTTTGAGATGTTATCAAATAGGACCTTTCCCCCTTAGTTTCAGCAGAGATCACTTTTGTTCCATGGTAATACTTCTTGAGATTCTCCACATATTCCCTCAGAGCAGACTCTCCCCAGGTGGCCTTTGCTCTCGTTGGCATCTGTGTAAGAGAATTTGGGGGCCTGACCAAACAGACCTTTCAGGTTTGGCTTGTGCTTCCCACCCTCTGACACTGTGGCACTGGGCACACTTCTCAGTAGAAATCTTCTTGCCCTTCTCGACAGTCCCTGTTTTGAAGTCAGCTCTCTAAGTTACATATGTGCTGGAGAGGCTCACCCAGCAGCTGACTGTCTTGCTCTCATTTCTAGAATTTAGTTGCTGTGGTCTAGTGAGTCTCAATCCAGGCTGTGCATGAGAAGCACCTGAGGAGTGATTTAAAGATACCGGTATCTGTGACTCTTTTTTTTAAAATTGAGGTATAGTTGCTGTACAATATTATATCAGTTTCAGGTGTACAACGTAGTAATTCGCAATTTTTTTTTTTTGGCCCAGCCGCAAAGCTTGTGGGATCTTAGTTCCCTGACCAAGAATTGAACCCATGCCCCCTGCAATGGAAGCGTGGAGTTCCTAACCACTGGACCGCCAGAGAATTCCCAAGTAATTCACAATTGTTAAAGGTTATACTCCATACAGTTATAAAATACTGGCTATATTCCCATATAGCTTATTTATTTTATACGTAGTAGTTTGTACCTCTTAATCCTCTACCCCTGTCTTGCCCCTCCTCCCTTCCTTCTCCCCATTGGTAACCACTAAGTTTGTTCTCTGTATCTGTAAGTTCTTTTTTGTTTCATTCACTCGTTTGTTGTATTTTTTAGATTCCACATTTGTCTTTCTCTGTCTGACTTATTTCACTAAGCATATACTCTCCAAGTCCATCCATGTTGTTGCAAACGGCAAAATTTCATTCTTTTTTATGGCTGAGTAATATTCCATCGCGCGCGTGTGTGTGTGTGTGTGTGTGTGTGTATACACACACCACACAGATATCTGTGACTCTTGATTCAGCGGTGCACAGGGATGCCCTTGTCATGTAACTCTGGAAAAACCCCCAGAAGATTCTCATGCTTAGCCAAGGTAAGAACCAGAGTAATAGTTCCCTCCCTGGACTAGGGGTTGGGCCCTTTAATCTGCCAGGAGCTAGGAAAGGCAGTGAGTGGAGGTATGGGGTGGGCACTAGAGAGGGCAGGTGAGAAGAGCCAAAGGCAGAGCACAGAAGTCATCAGATCTGCATTGGAAAAATACAATCAGATCCGTGGAATCATCTGGCCAGGCGGAAAAGGCTCAGAGACAGAGGGAAAAGCAAAGAGCTTAAAAGTTGTATGCTATTAGCTGTTCCCTAACCCAGTTATGTGATTTTCCATTGCCTGAAAAGTCCTCATTGGGCAGATGTCCTTTTTAATCTTGTTTTCTCTTCCAGCCTACATTTTCTTATCTCTCCCTTATCTTCAACAGCACCACTCCTTACTTTTATAAGACCTCTATTAACAGAACGAACACTGTCTAACCCATATAATCAATCCTCAGAGAAGCAGTAAAGTGTGGCACGCACTGGCAGTTCCTCTGCTGCCTGAGATCACCAGGCAAACATGGAGAAGTGGCGGGGCTGAGTTACTAGAGCTGAGTCAGAGTGGGGAGGTTCAGGGCATGCATCAGAGGCCTTCTGCAGGTAACACTGACTCCTGCTTGTGCTTTCTTGTGGGCCCTTCCCCAGATGGCTATGGTACTTCTACCTCTGTCCTGTGGCAAACCATCTTTGACACATGGACTTAGAAGTCTGATAGTTAAACAAGCTCATGAAGTCATTAAAGACATTTTTTTTTTAATCTACTGATCAGCTTCTACGTTCATTCAAATACTCGTGAAACCTAATCTAGAAAAATGACCCCCCAAACAAATCCCTCACCTATCTTTATTATAATTTAGCTTATAAGTAACCTGAATGACTACCACTTAATACACATCTTTAAGTGACAGTGATGGGCAGTTCTGCAAAGGGCTTTATGTGGACAGGGCTTTATGCCTTTCTTATCGTGCTCCACTTTATTGCACTTTGCAGATACTAAGTTTTTTAACAAATTGAAGGACTGTGGCAATCTTGTGTTGGCAGATGATTGTCAGCATTTTTTAGCAATAAAGTATTTTTTAATTAAGGCTTGTACATTGTGTTTTAGATATAATGCTTGCATCCTTAATAGACTACAGTATCGTATAAACATAACTTTTATATGCACTGGGAAACCAAGAAATTCGCAGGACTCACTTTATTGCGATATTTGCTTCATTGCGGTGGTCTGGAACAGAACCTGCAATATCTCTGAGGTCTGCCTGTGCTATATACATATATGCATGATATATATATCACATGTTTTGTCTCATGAGAGCCTCACAACCACCCTAAGGGTGGTATTACTATCTCAGTTTTACTGGTGAAGGAGCTGAGCCTCAGGGATGCACAGCGACTGCAGGGAGAGCCCCTGCTGGAAAGGGGCAGGCATGTGGAGTACCAGGGCTGTCTGATGGGCCACGCACACTTCCTTTCACTGTTAGGGGTGGGGAGTGTGGACCTTGAGCCATGGACCCACTTCTGTCATAACTTTGTTCTTGGCTCCTTCTGAGGTTCCTAAATACTCAGTGAACACTGTTTCTCTCAGGACATTCCTGTACACAGTTTATGGACACCCTCTTTGTATTCCAAAGTGAAGAGGAAGAGGGTGCATGTGATGGCCCAGATGCTGTCTGAGGGCTGGTGTGTCACATAGGTTGAAGCCAAAGGTGAAGCCCCACCCCGGGCCACAATGACACGGACAAAAAAATCCCACAATACCCGACAACATCTAGGCACTCTGTTGACTCTGCGTTTGATGCACTGAGCTTGTCTGGCTTCTCAGAAGGCCAAATAATTCAGATGAGACTGAGGCTGATACGGTGAGCCAGATCTGACCACATGAACAAACGAGGTGACTTACAGTTCATGGGAGCTGCAATTCAGCAAATTCAGCTTGGCAGACGTGCCTCTCCCCGAGAGAAGTGCTGCTCACGTGCCCCCCCACCCCCTTCCTGTCACCCCAATGTTTTCCTCACCGACAGGACCTGCCCACATTAGAACACAGCTTCAACAACAAACCAGAGAGCTCATGTTTTTTGTTTTACCGTGAAAAGCTCCTGCCTACTTAAATTGGGTGGCGCATGTGCAATGAACTAGCCCAGGGTTTGGAGGATTTTCAGAGAATAGAATGCACTGCTTCTTACCCCTCCTTCCCCCGATTGTGGATGGCTAGTTCTTCGCCAATGCCCTCCTCCTCCTTGAAGCTCTCCCAGTCCAGCTTGGACTTCTCTAGGGTGCTCATCTTCTGCTTCTTGGCTCCTATTTTCCCCAGAAGGCTGCTCATGCCACTTGATCTTTTTAACCTAGGGAAAGCAAAAACATGAAACATGTAGCAGGTAAAAACTCTAATCTCTTGATTAATGGTTTTTCTGATTGGCACGGGCCTCCCTAGATTCAAGCGATTTATCTTAATGGGAGCCATGTTTGCATCCAGGGTACTTCCTGTCGCTGTGGAGAGCACAGTAAGGAGACCAGAATCCTAATGCACTCTTCCTGCTCAATACCTCTGACCACTCTAACGACTTGGGGATAGGAAATCCTGAAGACCTCTGTGTGCTCTGTATGACAGACAGGTCTCTGCTTGCAAGGAGGGAGAAGTGCAGCATGATTCAGACATGGTTTTAGAATCACATGCTTCGCTTCATATTCCAGCGCGAACCATGTGACTTTAGGCTAGGTATTTAACTACATCTGCCTCGGTTTCCTAATCTACAAAGTGAATGCTTACTCACAGGGCTGTAGTGTATCCTCTATATAAAGTGCTTCAAACAGCAGCTGGCACAGAGCAAAGGGGCAATAAATGTTATCCATCCTGAATCACTGTCATCATCTGTGCACTAAAGCCCCAGGGAATCCTTTCAAGAGAAAGAGAACCAGATCCCAACACTGATGAGCAAGAGTTACAGGATCTTAAAAAGACCCTAAGATCAGTTTCCTTTCAACTCCTGTGAGTCAGGACCCTGGTTTTTCCCAGGAGGTGGAGAACATTCCTCATCCTGAAAGCAGGGAATGTACAGCCTGTGCTCTACTTGCTGGTTATGCTGTTGTGGATGGTGGGAGAAACCCCATATGTCCAAGTTCAAGTCCTGGCAGGTCAAATGTTTCTAGTCAATGTTAAATGTATGAGATAAAATAAGCAAGACAGAATGCAGCTAGTAAGAAGGTGGTATTAGGGGAAGGAAGTATGGAATGAACATGGCTTTTGGTCTCTTTAGAAAGTAAAACAAGTTATATACCAGCATACAGGAAACTAGAAGTCATTTTCTGCTTTACTGGGATATGCAAGACGGTTAAAACATTTAAAACCTCTCTGAGCTAACAACACAAGGCCTACTGACAACATCAATACTAATACCTCTCACTTGCCTAGCAGGCTCATTACCCAAGTGTTTCATAGCTATTTCTCATCTTACTCTCCCTAGTGCCGTGAAAGAGGACCACTGAGTCTCAGAGTTGGAGGAGGAACTTCAAGATGATCTTGTGTCTCACCAACCATTCTGAAATCCCACCTTCCTGCAGCACAGGGCCAGTGAGGGGTGGCTCACTACCTCTGCCCTGGAACGAGCCGATAGGCCAGTGTCCACACTGAACACGAGACTCCTGGGGCTGAACCATTACCCTCCACACTCTCATTAGCTTCCCTGTTGTGGTCATACCCTACTACAGGCTGTCAGCTTAAGATCAACTCAGAAGAGGCTGGACAGGCATCACTGTCCTCATTTCGAGTTGGACAAATAAAGTGCAGAGAGGTTAAATGATACAACAAAGGTCAAACCAACAGAAGATGCAGATCCAGGGCAAAACAAGGCTTTTCTGACCCTCAGTGTGGTGCACTGTGCTGTCTCACTTCTAACGTGAGAAGTTACTTGAGAGATTTTCTGACGGCTATTTTATTCCCAATTTGCTTAAGGATCTTCCAAAGAGCTCTTTATGAGCTTTTGATTCGTATCTTCTAATTCTTTTCCGGATAACAGTCCCTACAACAATCTCTCCATCAACACACACAGACTATATTTTACCAGGAACAGAGCATAAGTGGGGAGGCAGAAACTTAATATGGCTCAAATCTTTCCCCTTCTCACCTGCTTCACTGCTACTGTCCTGGTTCTCATTTTTATATTCTCACCTGGATGATTAAGCAGGCTCTTCACTTGTCTCCCTGACTTCTGTCTTATCCCACCATCACTCACCTGCTCCATCCTGGCATCTATCCTACATGCTGTCTTCACCGTGAATTTTTGAAAATATGAAGCTTATCACGTCTTTCTGGTTAATGTCTCCTCCTTGACCCCTAACTACTCTTACAATAAAGTCTAAACTCCTTCGCTCGCAGAGTTCTTCCTGATCTTCTCTCGCCACATCTCCCCTTGCAACCTACACTCCAGCCACGCCTGCAGTGCACCTCTCCTGGTCCCCCTCCCATTCATCTGGTCTTGCCTTAGCTTAGAAACCGCTTCCTGCAGGAGGCTTTCCCAGACCCTT
Organism: Leucopleurus acutus; assembly: GCF_964270905.1. Classification (NCBI taxonomy): domain Eukaryota; kingdom Metazoa; phylum Chordata; class Mammalia; order Artiodactyla; family Delphinidae; genus Leucopleurus; species Leucopleurus acutus. The sequence goes on along the minus strand of NC_139162.1, from coordinate 12,443,069 downwards.
CCCCCAGTCTCTGAACTAGATACCTCCTGCTAGTGTTTCTACTGCACCCCTGTTCCTTTCCCATTACGGCACTGCTCCTCTCTGTAACAGGTGCTTGAGGGCTCTACATTCAGCTGCTGCTGCACTGGTCAGCTCTGAGGAAGCTCAGAACCACTGCGGACAACATCTCACCAAAACCACACACCTGGAGGCTTTCCATTTCTGGCCGCAGGGTGTCCTTTGACCCCGCCTACATGCCAGAAGCACTGTGGTGGAGTGGTTGTGGCGGACAGGAGCTGGTGGCTAAATGGCCCAACCTCTTGTCCTCACATAGGCAGTCCTGGGAGGTACACTGAATGCTTCTCAGAAGTCCTGATGGCTCGTGGCCTTGGAAATGGCCAAGGCCATTGGCTCGGGCACTCTTGTATTGGCTTTTCTGCCTTCCCTGCCTCACTTTTCCCACCCCCTCAACTCTTGCTTCTTGGGAAACCTCCCCAACTAAACCACCTGCACTCAAAGCCTTACCTAAGGTTCTGCTTTGAGGAGAATCTAGCAAAGATGTTGAGGAGAAACATGACTTTCCCTTTGCAGGCTCTATATCGTGTGTATACTTAAGTTCTGGGTCTCCAAATCTCTCTCTAGCACATGGATATAGTTCTGTAAACAGTGGACACTCGATAAACTCAACAATGTCACCTGGATCACAGAACCAATTAGTGGGAGAGAATCAGATTTTTGTAGAATAAAGGTGTTCAGAACACTTCTAAATTGGGGAATTCTAAGGGGAGGAATTTCCACTTACATTTGCCAATCAGCTCTCAGCAACTTAGGGTTCCCCATTTTATCTGGGCAGCACCACAGCTCTGTACACCATCTCTCCCCGACAGCCTACAGTTTTGACAGTATTACCAGAATATACCATCTTTTCAACAAGTCACTTCGAGAAGTCTATGGGAAAACGATTTTTGCCGCATAGCAGTGAAAAAGGTTCTAGAAAAGGAAAAGTTGTAATCCCCCTTTAAAGGAATATCAGCAAAATTTCACCTGTGCTATTATGCTTTGGGAGAAAGCTTCTATGTCTGCTTGCATTGGATCATTAACACGGTGTATGGTTTCCTAATCTGATGGCCTCAAAAGCAAAATTACCCCTCTTGTATTTGAGGCTGAATCAAAGTGAACGACACATTTATAGTAGCAGCCAAAACATGCGGAGGTTCATCATCACGGAGCGACCAGCACTTGGTTCCTGGAACCTGGAATGTGGGGTCTCACACTCACTCTCCACCTTGAAATGGGGCTTTAGTGGCATAATCCTGGCATCATTCCATTGCAATTGTCAGGAAGGCAGATTTACCCTGACCTTGGACCCATCTCTGCTGTTAAAGTTCATCCATCAGGCTTTCGGGAAAGCTGAGGCAGGCAGGAAAGAGCCAGATTCTGGGCAGTGGCTGCTGGCTGTCTCTATCCTGCTGTGAAGGAAACTGCAGAGAGCGCCTCGGCCTACGGCTCCCCCTCTCAGAACTGCAGCTAGCCCAGGAGGGAGCAACTTCAGCACTGGCATCCCACAGGCATTTAGCAGGTGTGTACACTGGAAAACAGGGGAAAGGGGAAGGTCCGAATTCCCTTGGAGACCTCTCTGCTGTCAGCAGGAACCAGTGCAGTTTCAGGCATCAGAGCAACAGCAACACTGACTTCTCTTTGTTCTGGATCCTAAGCCATAATGGCAAGGGACTACCAGAAAGTCGGCTTTGACAGCCCAACCCCTCCCCCAGCTGCAGATTTTCCAGTCTTGGTTCTAAAGTGGGATGAGCTGTGTCACAGAAACCACATTCAAGAGAACCTTCACCCACCTGTTAGAGGTCAAAGTCCACAGGAAGGCACCCTGCACTTGCTCCATCACAGACTGCATCCAGAAGGTTATACTCAGACATATCCAGACTACTGCTGCCGAGGTGTTTTCAATGTAACAGTGACATTTCAACCGCCTCCTCCTACTCTACTGATCTTACGACCGTAAGTTCGATGTGAGGACTAATCCTGTCTGAGGAGCACGGCCTTCACTCTAAGCAGCTGGCTTCCGTGCCATCAGAGAGTATGGCTGAGTGCACAACACACTTGTGAAAGAGCCTCTTACTAAGCCTTTTTTCTTGTGCTTTCTGTCCTGTTCTCCATCAATCAGCAATTATCCCAATTCCCTTCCCACTGTACCAAGCCCGATGACGTGTCCCAACACCAGACACCAACCAAGACCTCACAAAAAAATATTCAGAATCTCAGAAGAGTAAAAGGGACAAAAAGGGCAAAATGACCATTGTCTTTTTCCTTGCTGAATTCAAAGTTTACAATGATAATTTGCTAGAAATTATGCTGCCTTTTAGCCCCCAGAATGGAAGTTTAACAAAATTCATTGCAACTAAATGATAAACTCCATCCTGTTGAGTCTATTATAAAGATATTAAAGTAACATGTTTTCTTTGCTCCAGTCCCATGAGCAAGGACACAGAGTCACTCAAATGATTTGTTTCGTAGCAAAAGCACTGCTTTATCTGGCCATGCTCAGTGATGCTCTGGATCCTGCTGTTTATTTATGAGAGGTACTGGAAAGGAGCTGGGAAAATAACTTCTTAAACAGAAACAGAAAGGATGAGAGGACACAACAACTGGTTGTGAAGAAAAAGTGGGAACATCTTTCCCATAATCTTTAAAATTGGCCTCAGGCACCCAGCTGTCTCACAGAATAGAATTTGAGGTTTGGGAATGAATTTAGAGTCATTCGTTCATTGGACTCATCCAACAAAGATTAATCAGAAATTACTGTACACCAGACAATGTGCTTGGAACTGGGGATACAAAAATATATAAAGCATAATCTTTGGCTTCCAGGAGAAAATCTAGTAGAGGAGGATCATCATCCAAAAAAACTGTGACCAAATACTATCAGGACACAAAACAGGGAGCGGCTGAGAGGCTGTTTAATGCAACCTCTTTATTTCAGAGATGAGTTAACTAAAGTCTAAGAAGGTTAAGAAATCTGCCCAAGTTCACCGTGGGAGACTTGGGTCTAGTACTCAGTGCTTTTGACACCTGGCCTGTCTTCTCCACCTTGCTGATACCAGAGCTGAGGACAGATAACCTTTGGAGATCCCTTCCACACACCAATTTCACTGCTGATTTTGGGGTTGGGGAGGATATTCTTATTTTCCCTGTTGTCCTGGAGCTTACTGTACACAGGGCCCATGTCTTACTCATTCTTGGCTCACCCAGCATAGTATAAAGCCTTGCCATGGTACGTGACCACTACATGTTTAATATGATTCGATAATGGACTTATCCAAGTGAATCTTCTCTTACAACAGAAGGATTTAACACTGCACTTGGACCAACAGGAAAGAAAAGGAAACGCCAAAACTGGACAAGCAAGGATAGGGTCAACACATGTGCACGGAAGCACTACTGACCTTTACTTAGAACTTCAACATACAGAGCCCAGCTCAAGCCTACGCCTTCTCTCTCACAACCTGTTTAACCACTAACATGCAAATTATTTGGAACAAAGATTCTTTGGCAGAGATATGCAGTTTCCTTAGTATCTGTCATCTGTTTACAAGGCAGGAGTGGACTTATTTGTAGCTTACCCATGGACTATTTTCCAGAGCCATACAAGGGTCTGGAACTGGCATGGTACTTCCTGAGAAATGGGAAGAAAGTTTATGATGAAATTCTTCACTGAGAGCTGTCTGATTGAAACCACTATTCTCTTTCAGATCTTCTTTGGATTAAGCTGAAATCCCGAAGAATGAAATGTAAAGCCCTAGTCTCTGGGCCAATTTCACTCCCCACCTGTGTAAGTCTCTAAATAATCTCCACAAAGCCCAAGACAAGATGACTCAAGGAAATGGACTGGAAGCCAGTGGTAAATTAGGAAAACAGTTTAAATCCCATTCACTTCCCAACATTGTATTGACAGTATTCTATGGGACATCGAGACTCAGGAAAGTGGAAAACCAGAAATATTGACATTGATACACTGCCAGCCAAAAAAAAGGCATCTATCAGCAAAAGGTGAAATAAAAGCTGGCAAACAGCAGCAGCTTCCGTTTTTGTACAAATAGAAAACGATCTGCTACTCAGTTATTGATCTTATGCCAATCCAAGAGTAAAGGGAGGGACTTCCCTGGTGGCGCAGTGGTTAAGAATCCGCCTGCCAATGCAGGGGACACAGGTTCGCGCCCTGGTCTGCGAAGATCCCACATGCCACGCGGCAACTAAGCCCGTGCGCCACAAATACTGAGCCTGCGCTCTAGAACCCGCGAGCCACAACTACTGAAGCCCGTGTGCCTAGAGCCCGTGCTCCACAACAAGAGAAACCACCGCAATGAGAAGCCCGCGTACCACGATGAAGAGTAGCCCCCACTCGCCGCAACTAGAGAAAGCGCACGTGCAGCAACGAAGACCCAACGCAGCCAAATGTAAATAAATAAATTTTTTAAAAAAAGAGTCAAGGGAACGTAAGTTTGTCTGATTTGATTTCCGCTGCTCTGCATCTTTATAGCATGTCTATGAAACATACCTGATAATTCTGGTTGCAAAAGCCCTGAATTCTAAGCTTCTAAAACACTATATTATAGAAAAAGCCCCTTTCAACTCTTCCTTCCCTACCTGTTAAGCACAGAGGTCTATTTTGCCTGCTTTGGCCTTTAAGCTGCTGCTGGGACGACTATTCTAGCTGACTTGGTTCTGTTTAAATGGACAGCTCTTCCTATAGAAGACATTCATTCACAGTCAGTTCTCCCCAGAGCAGTAGGGATCCTCTAACTGCACAGTTTCTGGTCTCTCTTGCGATAAAGGTCATTTATTTTTGAGACAAGTAACTTGGGGTTAGGGACTCTCAAGTGACTGAAATGGACTTTTTCTCTGGGACAAACTAACTGATCTGTTGGGCAGTAGTTTATTTGCATCATATGCCAAGAGAAAGTTAATGCCCCTCTTTGTGAAGAACAGTCGTCCACTGGTCTATTGTTCTGCTGAAACCAGCTCAGTGGGCTTGCGCCCCTTGCCACAGAAGGCAATTGTTTGTTTTTATTGTTGTTTGTCTTTATTAATCTGCCTAGTTCAGACCTTTCAGAGAGGGTCAAATTTAGACAAGCATTAGGAAAGAATGGGTCCTTTCCCACACCATTCCTTGGTGCACGTGAGGCCTCTGCAACGCTTGGTTCACACACTTAACGCAGAGAAAAATGCTGTATGAAGATGCAAAAGGGCTTGCGTTGCCAGGTGGGTGGGTGAGCTTTAGGGTATGCGAGCATCCAGTGCACTCCTGCTTCTGCGGTATGGAATGCGATGGCACAAGAACAGCAGTGTGGTCTACTGAGAAATTTCCCTCAACTTTCCTGTTTGAAAAATGTCAAACTGACAGAAAAGTTGAAAGCAGAGAACGACTATTACCTAAACACTCTTCACTTAGATTAACCAATTATTAACATTTTGCCACATCTGCTTATCTTTTTTTGGGGGGGGGTGATTCATGCTCCTTCACCTCTAAATACTTTGTGTGTGTCTCCTAAGGACATTCTTCTACATAAACAACACCTTATACCCAAGAAATCTCACATTGATAGAATGGTGTAATCTAACTTAAAGTTCATATTCACATTTCCCTCAATGCCTCCCCAACGGCCTTCAGATTTGTTCCCCATTGCCTCTAATCAGGCACCACATCTGGGGTTCCCTTAGCCTCCTTTAATCTAGCACAGTCTTCTGCCTTTTGTTTTGTTTTTTGGTCTTTGATAGTCTTTTGAGTCTAGGTTGGTTGTTTTACAGAATACTGCTCGTTTAGGATTTGTCTCTTTCCTATACCAGATATGCCATGTACATGAGGTAGGGTACTTCTTACTGTACCATCACATAGTAATGGACACATAGTGTCAGGTCAGCCCAGGACTCATGATGCTAAGTGTGGCCCCTTGGGTAATGTGGTGACTGCAAGAGCTCTCATTTGTAAACGTACATTCTCTTCTCTATGATTAATTTGTAATTAATGTGTAATATGTAGAATAATACCTTCAGGAAGTTCTGACTGCTTATTTCATACCTCACCTATAATGCCTTGGCCATGTCTAAGGACAGACTGGGGTGAATGAATAGTGAAGGACCCTATTTGAAGGATAAATATGCAGAAAATCCCAAAGGGATCATAAAGCTCTGGCTGTAAGAAAGTCTCTAAAAAGGGAAAAAGCAGTAACTGGAGAAAGGCCAATGGTTATGAGATCATCAGCAGAGCCCTAGACTAGATCTGCCAATGGTGAGCACAGAGGTCTCTGGCTAACACGGAAGCATTCACCTCGATACCTGGATACTCTTCTCAGGGGCTGGAGGCCTGGTATGCGTAGGGTTAAGTGACATGAAGTCAGTGGCAAAGCAAAACCCTCTGGCCTACCCACCAGACCTGTAGGAAATACTACTGAATTTCCCTTCTCCTTTGTCCCTCTCCCCTGTGGTTGTATCTCATTCCCTGGGGAAGAGATAATGCCACATCCCTTCCTGCCTCTGCTCCAGCAACTTCCTTCCTCACACCATTCCCATGATGGGGGCTCAGGGCAAAGCAGGGAAGGGCCTCCACCATCTCACAGCAGTTGGGGAGTGAAGGAGGCCTGGGGGCTCTCCAAGGAGGAAATGTTTAGTTTATTGGGAATGAGGGTTATGCCTGGGGAGGGGAGGGACACTTTCCCCTTGAGGTGCAAACTGCTGTTGCTTTCATTTGTATGATCAGGCAGAGTTGGGGAGAATAATGTATTGACCAACACAAACAGGCCATTTACATTTCTGAGACCGAATTTTAAAGGAATTATTAAATACAGCTTCTAACAAAGCCCATAATGACATTTTTCTTTATGCAGAACCCTGGGAGCTCAACTGAGGAAGGCACAGCTTGTTTTTCCTGATACTGCTTCCATATGGGCTCCAACCAACCACAGCCATAGAGGCAAAGGAGAGATGAGGCAGAATCAGGATCTGGCGGCTAACACATCAAGGCCCTTCCGAAGGAGAGCTCTGTTGGTTTCGTCCTGTGACTGCACCAGGCCAGGGCGGCTCTGCGGACGACCTGCCTGGTCTGAGGGCAGGAGCCACACTCATCCTGATCGATCCCATCAGGAAAAGAGCACATCTGTCAGAGACACCAGCCAACATGAGAAGCAAAGCCCAGAAGATACATGTGCTCCGACTGGCTTGTTTTGGCTAATTGCTGATTCAGGAGTTGGCATGTTTTCTCAAACCTCATTCTGTTGTTTGACTCCCGGCTTGCTTTTTCTCAGGCAGGTCTCCATCTCCTCATGAAAATGTCTGAGGATGTCAACATAAAATACATTTTTAAATCCCTGGCCACCTCCCAGGCTGAGATCAGGTCGAAGTTTCAGGATGTGGGGGGTGTCCTCAGTCAGACCAGACGAGTCATGCCTGCGCTCCTTTCTAGAAATGGGTAGGCACATTAGCCACAAGGCTTTGAACACACAGGAGTTAGCTAGCACACATTTTGCAAAATTACTCCCCTCCATGCCTCAACTTCTTACCACTACTAAATAAGCATGCAGTGATTCCCGACACCTCACAGTTCTGCCGTGCGTGCGTGTGTGTGTGTGTGTGTGTGTGTGTGTGCGTGCATGTGCACTTTATGGTCCTTTCATTAGATGGGGCTGAATAGTAAGAAAGGAAATTTGCAGCACTTGACACTCCTGCTGGGGCCCTGACTCCAAATCCCTCTCAGGGCGGCATCTGCACTGTCAGTCGTTCGCTCGCTTGCCAGGGCATCTTCTCTGGCTTCCTAGAAGCCGCTACCCTGGTAACCCAGTGGGCAACTCAACGAGGCCCAGACCCCAACCTGCCCCACTCCAGGGCAGCTCCCATCTATCCTCAAAAAGCCAGGACACACCATTATCCACAGTTTTCCCATTGTCACAGGACCCCTTTACAATCTAGGATTTAAAGTGTCCTTGGGAAGCAATTACCTGCACAAGCATGATCAAAAGAAGGGGGCTGTTTCAAGCCTGAGCCCTAGGTGTCACTTTGCTAAAGCAATGCAGTGGATTTCAACAAAGAAAAATATCTGTTCCCACGGAGTCTGGTACAGAAAGCAGAAAACTTTCTTTTTACTGCACTCAGGAAATGGTTTTCATAGATGTTAACCGCAGCTGGGTAATCTGTATAACCACAACATAGTTTCTCTTTAATAAGTGGAAGATTTTTACCCACTGCATCACTGACTACCAAAAAGAATTCCCACCCTCCATCTCTAAGGCAAGAAAAAAATGATAAGGATAAGTAGAGTCCCTTTCCTTAATCTGCCAGCTAGGGGTTGCTAAAGTAGCTTTTTCATTCAGAAATGTAGATTGTTCTATGAGGTTCCTGTCATCCAACCCTACTGCTGAGTGGTGGAGGAACCTTGAACAAATCCCGTTTCTTTGCACACTGGGATCCCCTCAGAGCCTTTATGACCATGATCCACAATGGGTCACAACGTAAATGTATGACTATGGGTCACAATCAATAAGTCTGAAAAAGGAGCTTCAGCGACTACTGGCTGGGAGATGAAGGTGTGGTGAAACAAAGCTGGCCAATGCTGCCACGCACAGATGGTTCAAGAAAATGAAAACAAATCAAAGCAAATTCCACCAACTAAAGATGTGAAGGGTGGACTGTTCAGTTCTCTGATTCATCCTTGTATATTAACCATGTGTCCTGGGAAACTTGGCATCACTCTCTCCCTGCTGTGAGAGCAAGGCCTCTGACCTGTGGCTCCTTGCCCAGAAGCCAGGAGCAGCCTGGGAGAGTCTGTGGCCCTCTCCTTGGGGGCAAGTGGCTTCATGATGCTGCTCCCATCACTGTGAGGCCCAGCTGGTAATTCAGTAAAGACTGAGTGAGCATGTTCACCATTCTCACTGCTCAGACGAAGGAAGGAGGTTCGGAGCTAGGGGTGTCGACACTGATGGTCTCATGTGAATGATATAACTAAAACTAAAAGGGCACCCACGCAAAAACACACAAAACGAAAATTTACCTAGTTGTAACGAGGAAGAGCTTTTCTCTAAGAGTGAAGATAATAGAGACGATAACCCAAATATATAAGCTACTGAAATGATTTGTATTCTAAAAGAATGCTGGAAAATCTGATGACATATCATTTTTTATTCTCAGTTAATACTTTTAAAAACAGCTTTACTGAGATATAGTTCATATACTATTCACTCATTTAAAGCATGCAAGTCAATGGTTTTTAGTATATTCAGTTGTACAGCCATTACCACAATCTGATTTTGGAACATTTTATCACCCTCTCAAAAAAAAACCCCTCATACCCATTAGCAGTCACCACCATTCCTCTAGCTCCAGGCAACCACTAATCTATTTTCTGTCTCTACAGATCTGCCTATTCTAATATTAATAGTTTTATTTACTATTATTTTTATTTTCTTGGCCACTCGGCGTGGCATGCACGATCTTAGTTCCCAGACCAGGGATCGAACGTGTGACCCCTGCAGTGGAAGCACAAAGTCTTAACCACTGGACTGCCAGGGAAGTCCCAGACAGCTAATATTTTTAAATCTTAAGTTTAAGATTATACAGTTGGTATCTGTTGTAGCTTCCTATGAGAAATACATTTAAACTTTCAACTTGTCCCCTATGTTGATAGTCATATGTAAGTTTCCTAAGGGTGAGGAAAATCAGAAATCTAGACTTCAGACAGGAATACTGGAATATCTGAGCACTGCTTATATAGCTAAGTCCCGCATATCAACAGTACTACTTTGGAACTGTGTTTTTATAGCAGTGAGACATAATGGCTTAGCATTCAGTGCAGAAACCTGCCCCTGCCACTTAAGGTTTTTTTTCTTTTAAAACCCTGGGTGAGTAAATTTATCTGAGCCTCAAGTAACCAATTAATAAAATGAGGATAATAATAACTACCTTGAAGCATGATGATTAAATGAGATATTCATCAACTCAGCCTTTATTCATTGAGTGCCTTCAGTGTGCCAGACTCTGCTGGCCACTGAAGATAGAAACACAAATTTCTTATCCTCATTTAATTCACTTGCTTGAGACAGATATGCAAACAAGAATTAGATTATGAGAAAAGCGCTACACAGCAAGTGCAGTAGGAGCCTAAGAGTGTGAATTGCGGAAGGCTGTAGAAAGGGAGGGGGAGGTGTCTGAAACGTGAAGGATGAGAAAGAATTTGCCAAGGGGACAACGTGGGATAGGAAGTCCAGAAAGAGATAATTACATGCTCAACGTATGTGAGCGCACTGAGCAGCATAATACCTGGCACACAGCAGAAAGTCAACACTTCCTGTTGTTCCTGCTCTTACCCTCTCATGTCCTTGAAAAGATGCTTCTCTAGAATACAGAAAGAAATTAAAATCTTGCTGCTGCTACAGAAAAATGATTGATCTGAGACTTTAGGAGTTGCTTGTTCTATCTTTTCCTGAGGCTAATTCACCTCTGGCAGCAAAGTATATTTGAAATTTTGACATTTTCCCCCACAAACTTCCAATTTTGAAAAGTTTCAAACCAAGAAAAGTTGATCTCCCTTGTCTAGAACACTCCCCTTGCCTACAGAATGGCCCACTATTTGGACTTGTCTGATTGTTAATGTTGGCTTCTTTGAGGGTATCTGGGAGTCTTCTGGCACTCGAGCCCTGGACTGCTTTTCTCCATGTACACTCACTGCCTGAGTGATTTCACCCAGTCCCAAAGCTTAAATGCCATTTATTTGCCTCTGACCTCCAAATGTCCTATTTTCAGCCCAGACCTCTCTCCCTAACTCCAGAATTTCACTCAACTGCCCAGTGGGCATCTCCACTTGGATGCCCAGTAGACGTCGCCTGCAGCCGCTTTCCACACCTTAGTAGAGGGCAAGAGCACCCGCCAGGTACTTACCTCTCCGATCTCCTCTCATAACTAACCGCCCGACTCATTCCGCTTCAGGCGTGCAACACCTTTGCAAGCCATTCCTTCCACCTGAAATACTCTCTTCCCACATAACATCTTGTTAACTTCCTTACCTCCCTCAAGTCTGTGCTCAAATCTCAAACTTCTCACTGACACTTAACGCTTACCAACCTATTCAATACTCTAAACTTAACTCTCACCCCACAGTCCTGATTTCCCTACCCTCCTCGGATTTCCTTTTCTTCGTAACATTCAGCATTTTCTAACACACCACATAATTTATTTATTACGTTTAATGTCTATCTCCTTGCTGGAATGGAAACTCCACAAAGGCTTGAGCCAACGTCTGTTTTGATCACTGATATAACTCAAACACCCGGCACAGTGCCTGGCACTTGTTAGGCACTCAGTAAACATTTGTTAAAAGAATGTATGAATATTGGGAAAACGTATCAACTTCGTCTATTATAAATAGATTCCAATAATGATATCTACTAAAATAACAACTCTCGATGTTGGCTCATCTCATAGCTGCTGTCCATCCTTCACTGGGTTTTCTTCTACAGGAGACGTAAGTACTTCAGAGCAGGGACAGGAAAAGCATTTGTTCATTGCAACAGATGGCAGACCCCTCCTTGAACGGCTGTCAGGAGCCTGGAATTTGTCTTAGGCTGGCCTCGGCACCACTGGATGAGAGCCTGCAGAATGCTCAACATCCTTGCCGTAAACTGTAATCTGGGGTACAAAGGCTAAGCAGTCCTAATTGAAACGCAAATAAGGGACAGAATTAAGGGGAATGCTGGATGAATCTTTGCTTTTTTTTGGTCTATGACAATAGAATTTGCAAGGAAAAAAAAAAATGGGGCTTCCCTGGTGGTGAAGTGGTTAAGAATCCGCCTGCCAAGGCAGGGGGCACAGGTTCAAGCCTGGTCCGGGAAGATCCCACGTGCCGCGGAGCAACTAAGCCCGTGCGCCACAACTACTGAGCCTGCTCTCTAGAGCCCTCAAGCCACAACTACTAAAGCCCACACACCTAGAGCCCATGCTCCACAACAAGAGAAGCCAATGCAATGAGAAGTCCACGCACCGCAACGAAGAACAGCCCCCTGCTCGCAGCAACTAGAGAAACCCTGCACGCAGCAACGAAGACCCAACGCAGCCAAAAATAAATAAATAAAACAAATAAAAATTTTAAAAAGTGATATTTGCATTCATATTTTATGATAATGAAGCCCTGGAACAAGCAGGTCAAGAGACCTAAGGATGGACTTAGCTGAGGGTGGCAAATGAGTCTTTTACTCTTGTCACTGGCTACCTCACAGTCAGGCTACTTTTGTCTGTTTGCTCTTGGGGGCTAGTTTTAAAGTCATATACTCTACTACGTTATGAGCCAGAAGCAATGCCTGAGTCCAGCCTTGAAGCTAAAACCAATACTGGATGGATGTAATTGGAGCAATTAGCTAACTCAATAATCAGCCACTGAACAACTTCTTGTCAGAAGCTGCCAGAAAGAATTATTCAGGTGTACAGATTTGCTACAGGCAGCAAACTGAGCTGCAGCAAAGATGACCACTCCCTCCAGCTGTCACAACCAACTATGTCAAGGTAAGAGAATCATGCAGATACGACTTTCTCGCTTGTTCAGTGGGCAACTGAGTTGGTGAACCCAGTGGAAGGGATCAGATGGTGAAGAGCACCTAGAAAAAGATGCAAAAAGGAGTGGGTTCTTCTCACTGCCGGGGGCCTGGGTACCTGGTGAGAAGATCCTAAAAACTTCCAAGGCGGGGGGCAGAGGGGGGCGGGGAGGATGAGGTCATATACGAAGATTCAAGACTTCCAAATGGCTTCTGACCATGGAGCAATGTCCTCACAATTCTGAAGGAAAATCATTTTCCACCTATAATGTTATACCCAGCAAAACCATTAGTAAAATGTGAAGACAGAACAAAGTCATTTTCAGACACTCCAAGTTTCAAAAATTTATCTCCCATAAATCATTTCTTCAGGATGTAACTGGAGGATGAGCTCTATCAAAACGAGGGAATAAACCTAGAAGGAGTAAGACAAAGGATCCAAGAAACAGGGGAGCCACACAAAGAGGGATGAAAGGCAGGCCTAGAACAACAGCTGCACAGGAAGCCGAGAGAACAAGGAGCCCAGACCTGAGCAGGAGGATGGAAGGCTCCAGAAGGGACTGGGGATGGGATGTAAATGACAGAGTATCTGACATAGTGGAGAAAAATACTGAGATGGATTTCACAGCCTTGTTGGAGTGTTTGGGAAAAATGTGATAGGGACACAGAAAATGAAGCAAACTAACAAATAACATACCTACATAAAAGGAAATACAAGGGTAGTCCACACCCGGGCTCAGGGGAGGGGCAGTACAAGAGTGTTAATTCCTCCTCTTCCAAAACAGGAGTTGGTGCTTCTTAAAGACTAGAATTAACAGGAAGTTAATAAATGATGTCTTTTTAAAAATGTCTAATATTGAAAAAACAATAAATAACAGTATACTAAACAGTAGTTTAAATCACAAACAAAATAATACCAGAAGAACTAGCTAAAAGAGTTTAAAGTGGTTGCCTCTGGAAAGCAGGACCCAGGCCTGGGTCAGGAGACTGCATAATACATTTTTTTTAATAGATTTTTAAAATTTTATTTTATTTATTTTATCTTTGGCTGTCTTGGGTCTTCGTTGCTGCACGTGGGCTTTCTCTAGTTGCGGTGAGCAGGGGCTACTCTTTGTTGCAGTGCGCGGGCTTCTCAATGGGGTGGCTTCTCTTGTTGCAGAGCACAGGCTCTAGGCGCAAGGGCTCAGTAGTTGTGGCTCGCAGGCTCTAGAGCACAGGCTCAGTAGTTGTGGCGCACAGGCTTAGTTGCTCCACAGCATGTGGGATCTTCCCGGACCAGGGCTCGAACCTGTGTTCCCCCGCATTGGCAGGCAGATTCTTAACCACTGGGCCACCAGGGAAGCCCTAATATATTTTGACTTTTCAAACTATGCAATCTGTATGACTTTGAACTGATAACCAACCTGGGTTAATAAATCTTAATGTGCCTTTTAGCAGAAAAAGAAAAGAAAGGAATTTTTCTGAGGAGTCACCAGTCTGGCTATTTCTCCATTGGAAAAGCTGGTGAAATGATCTGTTCCCCAGTGAGTGCACTGCTGAAATGATGAAAGAGATGAAAGCTAGAACACTCTTCCCGCACTTAATAGAAAAGGTTTTGCAGGATCATATTTATTTCTCAGTAGGGTTTGTACGCTGTTAAATTTTAGAAAGACAAAAATCTTAGATGCCTGCCCCTTCAGATATATGCTGTGCTGCAGAGTCAAAGAAAATCAGGGGAAATGGCTAAAAAGGGACATGCCTCTGTCAAATGAGAATTAGGAAGGGAAGTCTGAAATGTCACTGAGATTGTCATCAAGCCAGAAAGTTTGTTTTAAATAGGGGGAGGGAAGTAAAAAAGGCGATGAAAGGAAGTCTTTAAAGCCTTTCATTCTATATTCTGGTAGAATACAGCCATTATTAATACAGCCCATTCCTTCTTTCGCTCTCTCCACAAGCTGATTAAAAAAATAAGGAAGGAAGTTATGGTGGTTAGAGCAGGGCATTAATAAGATGGTCTGACTTCTGGGCTGCACTCCTAATTCACCTGCTGTGTGGGCTTGCCCCACCCTGGATAAATCACTCCGTCACATTTTTTACTTCAGTGACTGAGACGCAGAGAGACCAATTTAACTCTGTGAGAGGCCGTGAACATTGTTAATCATTAATACTCTGCAAGAGCCTCTGTGGAGAGAGGTACTGCAGCATCAGTTACTCATGATCATCTGGAAAGGCCAACAATCATCCATGACTTGCCTCCTCTTAAAGCACCTGGCCCACCATAGCTGTGGAAAGGTTTGCTTTTTCTCCTCCTGTAATTAATTAATCCGAACAAAACCCTTTAAAACAACAGAAACATGTGAAAAGGAACAGGAAAGAGGGTAATAATAAGGACAAACTGTTGCAACAATCCCACCTGTCCAGCCAATCTTGCCAAGCCTGAAATGCTCTGAAAAACATCTATCTGTATTTCCCTGGGATGTAAATACCAGGAAAAGGCTGCTTGCTGGCCAGCAGACCTAGCCCGGTGTTGTATAGGAGAAACCATCGGCTGGAAGTGGTGCAGTGGGTGGAGGAGGTTTCCACCAGAACGAAGGAGAGAGAGGGAGAAAAGGCCAGGTAAAGCACA
The DNA here is from genome assembly GCF_964270905.1 of Leucopleurus acutus. Lineage (NCBI taxonomy): Eukaryota > Metazoa > Chordata > Mammalia > Artiodactyla > Delphinidae > Leucopleurus > Leucopleurus acutus. Next base: position 12,427,904 of record NC_139162.1, on the reverse strand, counting down.
GTAAGAAGCTTCTTGACCCACTTTTTAATTACTCTCACTAAACTGTTAAAAATAAGGCTAAAAAACAAAAACAAAAGGTGGAACACTCCCAGCACAATCTAAACCCCACCAAACTGAAAAAAGTCTGGAGAAAAGAAGACCTCCTATTCAGCAGGTCAGTTGAAGGGCTAAGGGAATGCGTATGGAGGATGAGAAATGGCTCAGCTGCCCCTAAAATCAGTCTCCCTGTGAATACATTCCATGGACTCAACTAATTCAGTGATCCTTCTGGAGCCAGCCATCTATTTCATGTTGGCCTCCCATCTTATAAATGCTGTAACCTACCCCCTAGTCAGGTTTCAAATACTCCTAGCTCTCTTGATTTACAATGAAACATTGACTATCAGAACATGAAGTATGTATTTGCCATAAGTCTTGCCAGTGACTCTTTGCCGTTTTGGGGGAAAAAACCTTAATTTAGTTTATGCATATGGTCAAAATACAAAATGACCAAAATAATACCCTAGCCACCGATTCTTTTTCTCTGAAGCAACAACTGTTTACCAGTTCCTGGTGTCCTTGTGCAGTGTTCTCTGCATATGCAATCACTGACAGTCCACAGGCTATCTCCTCCAGAAGCTGATTTCCTAGAGCTGTAGGTAGGACCTAATTTCCTATCTGAACACTTAAATCTCCATATATTTAGTTTTTATTGGGGTCTGGAAATAAAGCTCTGCAAGTCAGAGTTTTAAAATCTGCTTCTTCCTGCCAGAGCTATTTCATGCATATCCACGCAGTGTACATTTGTATATATTCTCTCCCCATCCTGCACATAAATGATTGTATACCTCTACACTATCCTGCTCCTGGCTTTTTTAACTTATTTATGTATTCCAGGGATCATTGTGTATCAGTACATAGAACACTTTCTCTTTTCCAAGCTGCGTGTTGTTCTATTGTATGGAAGAATGATAATTTATCAGGCAGTCACTACTATGGACTTCAATGACAATCTTTTACCATTACAAACACGGAGAGCCACATCCTTGTCAAAGCACTATTATCTAACTTTGGGATCTCTGCCAATCTTGTAAAAAATAGCATCTCCTTGTCATTTAAATTTGTTTCTCTTTTTATTAGGGAAACTCAGCGTCTTTTCTAATGTGTAAGAGCCATTTATATTTCCGTTCTGGTGAGTTTTCTTTGCCCTTTTAAAAACTGGGTGGTTGATATGTTTCTTATTGATTTGTAGAGGCTCTTACTAGGGAAATTTGTACCTTGTTTGGATTTAGTTGCAAATGGCTTTCTCCTAGTTTGTTATTTGTCCTTGTTTATGGTGGTCTTTGCCATGGGTTTTTCTTGGCTTTTTTTTTTTTTAAGGAATGTATCAGCATTCTTTTAAAAAGGCTTCAATCAAACTAATGTCCATCGACAGATGAATGGATAAAGATATGGTGTGTGTGTACAGTAGAATATTACTCAGCCATAAAAAAAGAATGAAATAATGCTATTTGCAGCAACATGGATGGACCTAGAGATTATCATACTAAGTGGAGTAAGACAGACAGAGAAAGACAACTATCATATGGTATGGCTTATATATAGAATCTAAAATATGACACAAATGAACTTATATACAAAACAGAAACAGACCCACAGACATAGAAAACAAACTTACAGCTACCAAAGGGGAAAGGGAGGGAGGGATAAATTAGGAGTCTGGGATCAGCAGATACACACTACTATATATAAGACAGATAAGCAACAAGCACAGGGAACTATACTCAATATTTTGTAATAACCTATAAGGGAAAAGAATCTGAAAAAGAATACATATATATGTATAACTGAATCACTTTGCTCTACACATGAAACTAACACGACATTGTAAATCAACTATACCTCAATAAAAATAAAATAAAAAGACTTCAACTGTGCTGTGTCTTAGTTAAAATGGACTTCCCTACTAAGGCAGGTGACATCAGAATGGTCTGTTTGCCGAGGGGAATGATCCAGCTGAAGTGAGAAGATGACGGTGCGGGATTAAGGGGATAAACACAGGAACAGGCAAGGTCACTGAGAGGAGCAGGGCACGCAGTGGATGGGGGACGAATACGGTACTAGGAAGGGCAGGATCCACAGGTACAGGCGCTGGACAGAGGGCGGAGCCGCTGCTTCTAAACTTTCTCCTTTTCTTTTGGGTGGGGGGCAAACTGTCCTACTTTGAAGCACAGGCCCTGAGGCTTTACTGCCCCTTGCCCCTGCTGACCGTCGCCAGCTGCGGCCTTCTCCGGTCACTCCCTCGCCACTGACAGCTTGTTTGTCCTTAGCCTCTATCAGGTGACTTCAATATCCACAGATGATCCAAACTTGTTCTCTCAATTTTTCAAATTTCTCAGAGTCAGGTAACTTTCTCTTTAGTCCAACTCAGCCACCTATTTGCATAGGCTTTCTCTGACAATCCAACAAACCTCCACAACCTTTACTTCAAAGGTTCTACTCTCTGATCATTTCCTCTTACCGTTCTTGGCTCAAATACTTTAGTACTTCCACTAACTTCAATGGCAAATCCAGGAAGGAGGAGGAAAGAGAATTTGGAAGCAGTGATGGGGTACAAGGAAGATATTTATTTCAACTCCAGGTTTTGGGAAATGAAAAGTGTAGGAGAAACAACAGCAGCCCCCTGAGGTTGCTGTAGGGGAAGCAGTGTTTCCAGGGGACCACTTGGCCCAGTTTCAGTGAAGGCATAAGGTAAAGGGATAATTCATCAAGGAAGTTGAATCAGCAGGGGCTCGGAATGTATCACCCCAAAATATGCCACTTTGGCCTATTGATATTTTGAATTAAAGGTACTTGAGAAATAGCCAGTAAAAGAAGGACACTGATCCTCCTTTGTCCCGGTAATCAGCAGGAGATAACCTCCCACGGGAAAGGTACCAGAGGGGTAGAGGGCATCCTTCTCACCAGATATAGGGAATCCAGGGCCAAGAATGCTGAATAAACCAACCTTGTTACTTCTTCACCAATTTACTACCCCAAGCCCAAACCCCTTTGTCTTGTCAGTTCTTCACAAATTTATTGTTTCTTTATCTAAAAGGTATAAAAGCTTCCTGTTTTGGTCACTTCTTTGAGTCTCATATTTTTGTGGGCCACTGGTACATACAAAATTAGATTTGTTTTTCTCCTGTTAATCAGTCTTATGTCAATTTAATTATTAGACTAGCCAAAGGATCCAGGAGGGAAGAAGGGAGAGTTTTTCCACTCCTACAAAACTGAAGGGAGGTCACTGAGCTCAAACTACATGCAGGTATGAAAGGATAGGGAGGGACATGGTGGGGATAAGAATCTTAAAGATGAGCACAGTCTGGAGGTCTGGACTTGTGGTGGCATCCACAGTGGATGTCAGAGTAGACCGTGACTGAGGGCTCTGGGCGGCTGCTTTCGCCTGTGTCTGCAGATGTCACTGCTGTCAGGAGCATACAGCTGCTCAAGTTCCGGATTACTGACCTAAGGCATTTTCTGCTGAGTTTTCTCCCCCTTTATCAATGCTTCTTTTGTTTCCCCCTTTAATTTTTCTGGACAACATCCCTCTGGTAATTCTATAAAATAGGAATCATGAGCGGGAAACTGAGTTCTTGCACACGTGAAAAATGCCTTCACTGGCCCTTAATACCTGAGGGATAGCTTCCCTGGGTATGGGCTCTTAGGTTCTACAGTATTTTCTCTCAGAACTATGAATATGTTGTTTCATCATCCTCTTGCATCCAGAGTTGCCAATAAGACTCTGATACCAACACGATTCTTGCTTCTTTATAGGCTGGACTGTTTTCTCTATCTGGAAGCTTTTAGGATTTTTCCTTATCCTAGTCTTCTGAGACTTCCATTATACGTGTAAAACATATAAGTAAGCCCTCTTAACTTGATATCTTCACAGTGGGCCCTTTCATTCTAAGGGTCTTATTTTCTTCTGTTTGGGAAATTTTCTTCCGTTATTTCTTTGGGTATTTGTTCCCCCCTCCATTTCTTCTCTCTTACCCCCAGAACTCATATTCTATGGACCCCAAAACTTCTGAAATGACTTCCTTTGTTATAGTTACTTTTCTGTCAGCCTATCTCTATGATTTTATAACCTAGGAAAATTCTTTGGCTCTTTCCTCTGCTCACTACTAATTCTCTTTAGCTGTATCTATTAGACTATGGAGTCCCTTTAATGAGGTTCTAGCTAAACAATCATGTTTTATTTCCAAGATCTAGGAAATAAAATTCATTCTTTCCTACAAGAGTCTGTTCTCGTTTCATGAATGAATTTTTTTTTTTTTTTTTTTGCGGTACACGGGCCTCTCACTGATGTGGCCTCTCCCATCACGGAGCACAGGCTCCGGACGCGCAGGCTCAGCGGCCATGGCTCACGGGCCCAGCCGCTCCGCAGCATGTGGGATCCTCCCGGACCGGGGCACAAACCCGCGTCCCCTGCATCAGCAGGCGGACTCTCAACCACTCTCAACCACCAGGGAAGCCCGAAATATTTTCTTTTTATTCCTTTCAGAGTATAAACATACTTCCCTTTAAGTCTCCTTTACATTCTATTTACAGTATTTGGAGCCTCCAATGTTAGCTTTTCAATTTCTTGAGTTTGGAGCTTCTCTCATGACTCTGGTTTTCTTGCGGCTTGATTTGTGCTAGTTCAAGTGATGTTCTAGCTCCCCAGTGTGTAAATGCTGCAACCATTCACCACAGCCGTGTCCAGTAATTACATGGGAGGGGTGGGACATTCAGGACTTCTGGATTCCGGTTTCTACCTTTAATATGATTCCATCTGCCTTCTGTCCTTCAGGAATTCCTCAAACTTCCAGATTATCCAGAACATTCTTTTTTTCCAACATTGTTAAAAACATGTATCTTTCTGATATATTTAGGAATTTGGGGCAAATGTGTGGCAGCATGTGTTCAATTTACCATCCTGAGCCGTCTTAGCAGTGGCCATTTAGCACTGACCAGGTAGAGAGTGTTTAAATACGAACCACCAATACCAAGTACCTGACAGATAAATGCCTTACAGTAGAAGAGAGATTCCTTAGAAGTCTCTAAGTGGCATATGGAGAAGATGATTGATCTCTTTTCTTTTCTTTGCTTACCTCCTTACAAAGCCTCCTATCACTTTCTATGATTTTCCAGGTACTGGTTTGGGGATGCCTCAATAGGACAAACTCTTCTGGTTAATGAAATAATAACTGTAAGTTAATCAACAAGCACTTTGGTTTTCTAAACCAAATGTAACACTAACCTAATGAGTCATGAATCAGTTCATCAGAATCCAATCAACTAGTAAAATCACATTTCTAGAATTGCAAAGCTGAGAAATGACCCTGTAACAGAGGTATCTACAACAACCTTCAAATCATAGAACATCACAATCAATCACTAAAAGAAAAAATAATTTGGAGGAAGAAATAATGTCTGGCTCTTAAAGATAACCTAATTTAAAGGAGACTATTCTTTCTCCAATAAGCTGAAGACAGGATCTGCCTCCGCTAATAAATGCTGGGTTCATAACATTTACTTACAGAAGTAAACATTCCTTTGCTTTTTCCTATACTGAAATGTTTACACAAAAATCAAATACTTCCATTGCTCAATTCAAAGCAGTTTCTTGTCAGAGTAATGGGTGGGAAATCCTTCAATAAAATGTCATTGCCTTGGGGTAAAATGCAACATAAAAAATACAAGACCACTTCTATTAAGGTTCTTCAATAAGAGGAAAATATTTCTTTAAATGATATTTCTATCTGCAAGTGAAGTTAATGTTCAAATTAAAAAATTTCAGAAATCAAAGCCCCCTGGTGGATTCTCCACTTCTCTGCCACGTGGTTCTTTCCTCCCCTTCTCCTTCTCATTTGCTAAGTAAGAAAGAGTTAACTCATAAATTAGAGGAATGTTGTTTCAGCTCCAAAGAAAGCTTTTAAGGAGAGGGTCAATGCAAGGACCAGATTCTTCATTAACTCATTAACAAGACAGGTCACTGTGGCCTCAGGGTTCATTTATCAGCAGGAAAACCTCAGCTGGTAATGGCTGGTTGTTTCCTGCACATCTCAAAATTCAGAATGGAGAAGTAGACTCCATTGTGAGTCTGTTTCCTGACTTGGAAGGAAAGAAAATATTTTCATGATGACTATTCTTTTCTCAGGCTGGTGTTACATTTGGCTCAAAGGCACAATGGGCAAGCGTGGGGCTTCTACTCCCACAGCACTTTCTAATGCTTTTTTGTTCCCAGTTAATTACGTTGTAATGATGCTATGTATAACCTCACTGGGTTTCACCAACAAGGCACTAGTTTTTAAATGAATTTTTATGTAAGTGTTAATATCTGTAAATTAGGCAAGCTGTAGCAGTAACTGCCTGCCCATCCACCTGAACCACATATACCATCAGCTACAGTTCTCTTCGGTGGCTGCTGTTCTTGACTGTGAACTACTGTTCATAGCCCACAATGGATTCAAAGCTATTAATAACCCTATGGAAACCCAACTAGTTTTGCTATAATGTTCGGAAAGGCTTTCTTCTGTAACGTTGAGGTTGGCATCTACTTTGAGGAAGAAAACCATGAAAAACTGAGCAATCATTGTGCTCTCAAAAGAAGACTGGTAGTTTCTCTCCAAAATACGTGACTGGTTGGATTAGCAGAGAGCTTAAAGCAAAACTCCAAACTAAAATCTCTCAGTGGGAGAACTGTAAGTAGAGCTTCTGTGCACTTGGCATTGCTCTGGCAATTAAGCTTTGGGAAGGCTTGCTGCAAACTGCAGGTTGCAGCAGGGAAGAGGGGGAAGAAAAAAAGACCTGATTTCTCACCCTCCCCTCATAGCCCTGAACCAGCAATGCTGACATACCTTCCACAGCTCCAAGAAAAGGCAGCCACAGCATTTCTGGAGGAGTTAAAGCTGTTGTGCTTTCTCTCCACCTCTAGCGTTTTGCATCTGCCACCATTTCTAAGCCTCCCCGTCTGTGTTCGTTCTACTGCTCTTCTCCAGCAGCTAGTCTGCAAGGCAGTATATGGTACAACTGAAAAGACCTGGCTGGAGGCATCAAAAGCTCTAGGTCTTCGGACTTTGCTCTGGTCCTTAGCCTCTCTGAACTCCCTATCCCACGGTCTTTTTCATTTCTAAAACTCTACTGGCGTTTTCTTAATTGCTAATACTTGTACAGCACACAAATTCCACGCTAAACACTTCAAATACGCACTTCAGGTGCCTGAATATCACAGGCCATGCCAAGGATGTTCCCAGTTGCTAGCACGCTGCCACAAAATCCACTGCCAGGACCAATTTGTGGAGTTTGCTGCACTAGAGGTTTTATAATCCTCTGTTGACATCAGAATTTACTTTTTATTATAAAATGTAGAGAACAGTGGAGCTTTCTAATTGTTATTTTTGGGAAGAAAATCTTGGATTTTGGAAAAACATTACTCACTATAGCTACACATCCATGTTGGCACTTCTGTTTTCACTGATATCCTTCCCCACTCCCCAGGAGGAAAAAGTCAGTACAACAGGAACTTATGTGTACAAAACTCTGCTATGTCTCTGCTTCCTAAAAGCTTTGGCAAAAGAAGAGTGTTTTCTTTACCAGCTGACTCATTAACAGAAAGACAGTAAAAGTTTGTTTAATTAGAACAAGAGGGGCAGGTAGTAAGGAGGTCACTGCTGGCTCATCAGTTGCCATCCCGAGTGGCTGCCAACGCCAAATGCAGTTCAGGTTCTGACCGATTCCTATGTTATCAGAGTGCCTGTTTCTCTATCTGCACATGAAAGCAGAAGAATTCTTTCTCTAGGCTCTTACTTGGGAGAAGAAGAAAAAACACTTTGCGGTTAGGTGGTTTGGTTAAGAGTCAGGAACCTCATCTTGCCTTTGGAAGAAACCTAAGATCAGTGACTCTCAATCATGGGCAATTTTGCCCCCAGGGAACACTTAGCAATGTGTGGAGACATCGGGGTAGTCATAACTTGGGGAGAGAGGAAGAGGTATGACTGGCACCTAGGGGGCAGAGGCTGGGGATGCTGCTTAACAGCCTGCAATGTACAGGACAGTTCTCCACAACAAAGGACTATCCAGCCCAAGTGTGAGGGGAGCAGGGGCTGAGAAGCCCTGCCAGAGGTGAAACAGCACTCCTTCCATCCCAGGAAGCAGCTCTGCTGCAACGACGACAGCAGTCTCCCTGACACAGCGCACTGAGCTCCTTGGAAACATACAAGATTTAACATCTGGTCCATCAGTGAACATTCCCTATGAGCTCTAACTTCTGATTGTTCTTGGGAAGATGGAGACTCGCTTGAGAGAACAAAAAAGTCTCTAGACTGAATTTAGAATCTACTGCATGATACTAAACATTTCTAAATAACATTCAGCAAAACCCTTTCACATTTTAGCTGGTTAGAGAACAAAACGAGGGTGGCACTAGATAGCCAGTTTTCTCTGTGTGCACATGTTCTCTCTTGTTTCATGACAGTTCCTTTGTTGAGGATTCTACCTTTGAGCAGTCCTCAAGTGGCCTGGGTACAGCCTGGCTACAATTCCTTCACACTAATGTGTTGACTCCATTTTTCTCCAGCAAAAAAGGCGCTGATCCGCATCATGTAGATGGGAAGCAAATGCTAATGGAACTGTTCCAAGAAGGAAAGGAATTTTAGAGAAAATATATGTATATGACAAAACAGCTGGGGCAATTCCCACAGTCTTGAAGGAAGAATGAGGCCCCAGAGCACATGAGGAAAGCCTGGGAGGGAGTTCATGACTTCATCACTAGTTCAATTATTTTAAAAGCTTCCAAATAGACACTAAGCAATAAGCTTTGGAACTGCCTTAGCTAGTACATACGCTAAGTAGAATTCTCAAAGGTGGCCTGATGAGCTAAAAATCATCAATATCCTAATATTGACTAACCCTACTACTTCCTGCTATATCACTTTAAATCGTTAATCAATGAAAGATCAGCTCATGAAAGGTTAATTTCCTAAGAAGGCAAAGAAAAGGGAATAATTCGGTGGATGATTTGATATTTGTGTAGACTGGGCAACAGATGAGTGTGCGACATTTTCTGCAGAATTTTTAAAAAGCATTTGTTTAATTATAAGGACATTTCAAGAATCTCAGTAAGGGGGCTTCCCTGCTGGCACAGTGCTTAAGAATCCGCCTGACAATGCAGGGGACACAGGTTTGTGCCCCGGTCCAGGAAGATCCCACATGCCGCGGAGTGGCTAGGCCCGTGAGCCATGGCCGCTGAGCCTGCGCGTCCGGAGCCTGTGCTCCGGAACGGGAGAGGCCACAATAGTGAGAGGGCTGCGTACCACAAAAAACAAACAAAACCCAATGGACCACTGCTTCGCTGTTGGAGGAAACTAACTAACCTCCAGCAGTGGCGCACAAATTCTGAAGCCAATGAAAAGCTTGCCCTGTCAGTATATACAAGGCTTTTGGGGCCTATATAAGGTTTTTCATTGCTATACACAAACATAAAAAGGAATCAGGGTGATGACTGCACAAAAATGAGAATGTACTAAATACCACTGAATTGTATGCTTTAAGATGTCTCATTTTATGTTACATGAATTTCACCTCAATAAGTAAACAGAGGAATCAGGACTTAAACCACTTTAATTACTTTAGAAAACAAAATCATGGAGAGAATGCCTATTAGAAAAATACCTATAACATTAATGATACAATTCAGAACCAAACAATCATATTATAGCTCATGTACAGATGATGTTTTATAGTAGACATATATTCACATGAGAAGAATAGCAAAAAAAGAAGGAAAGCTGAATGAAAGACTACTCAAAGTAAATCTCTGAATGAAAATAATGATCTTTAAGAAGAGCCCAGGAGCAATATAATTTACAAAGAATATCCCTAAAAGCTGTGAGAGAGTTTGGTAATAGGAGATTAAAATCATTTGTCCCTCTTGTGACTGGTTTGAGGTAGACTAATGTGGAAGTAGGAATATAAGGAATGTGACAGAGTGAACTTTAAAATCTTGGGAACTGTTAGATCTCTTTAAGACACATGTTATTTGGTCCTAAGTTGGTGTCCAGCTGCCACAAGACCTGTTCAAGTAATCAGTGACTGCACTGAAGCTGCACCAGGGAATAATCAAGGCCTTCTTGCGATGAGGTCTGGAGGCTTCCGGGTTTCCACCCAAGAAGAAAGCGGAAATGTCCATTAAGAGAAAAATAACAGAAATGGATGATAGTGTGAGCAACACTGAATGATAGCTCAAATGTAAAGGTTCAGTGTTCACAATGCATCTCCCATGAGGACTCGCCTTGCTTAAATTCCGCTGTACACAGTGCTTACTAGTACCTGTCTAGTGTTAAGAACAGAATGGTAGTGAGATTATGCCCTGGATTCTGACATGAAAGCTCCTGGTGAAATGTAAATTAAGTAGCCCAAGGACCAGGAATTTTAATTTGCCAAAGTTCTCTTGGAGTACATGCCCTACTGCACATAGTAGCAGATGTACAGATAGGATGAAGGAAGTAAGAATAAACTACAAGATTTCTAGATATTCTACACGGTGCATACTTTGATGTTCCAAGATAACTCTAAAAACTTCCACTCAAAAAAAAAAGTCAACACTCCCTATGAAAGAGATTGGTATGCCATCCAAACTCTGGAAATAACCCTGCTCCATTCCTCTCTTCTGAGGTAGTATTTTGCTGCCTAATAAAGACTTGAAAATCCAGTCAGTCATCAGGACTTCCCCACCCCACCCCCAAAAAGTGACTGAGCTTTTCTTGGAAAAATGCGGATGGTCTCATCTATCCTTCCTGAGTAACAGCAAGTAGTTGGTGCCACAATGCATTTTGGGAGCTCAAGTTCAGTAACAGGTGTCAGTATTCCTTTGTTAATCAATAGAACACAAATCCAAAGTGACTTGGAAAAACTGAAAAGAACAAAGCAATAAAAATAAAATAAATAAAATAAAAAAGATAAAGAGGGCTTCCCTGGGGTAGCGCAGTGGTTGAGAGTCCGCCTGCCATTGCAGGGGACACGGGTTCGTGTCCCAGTCCGGGAAGATCCCACATGCCGTGGAGCGGCTGGGTCCATGAGCCATGGCGGCTGAGCCTGTGCATCTGGAGCCTATGCTCCGCAACGGGAGAGGCCACAACAGTGAGAGGCCCGTGTACCGCAAAAAAAAGAGAGAAAAAAATAGCAACTTTACAGTAGAGAAACCTGGCAGACTCTCCTTTAACCAAATGATCAAAGTTAACATCACTAGCAACAAGTTGATACCATGTGTGATAAGAAGGGCACGTTTCCTCTCTGGCAGTCTTTCCAAACATCCATAATCCCAGTCTCATCATGAAGAGAACTCAAATGGAGGGACACTCTACAAAATACCTGATCAATACTCTTCAGAAGTGTCAAGCTCAAGAAAAATAAAGACTTAGAAGCTGTCACAGATTAGAGGAGACTGTGTAGAGATGGCAACTAACTGCAAGGTAGAATCAAGGTTTGGATTCTGGAACAAAGAAGGGACATTAGTGGGAAAACTAGTGAAATCCAAATAATGTCTGTTTCTTAGTTAATCGTATACCAATGTTAACGTCTTTCCTTTTTCCTCTATAAATTTATTTATTTATTTATTTATTGGCTGCATTGGGTCTTTGTTGCTGTTTGCGGGCTTCCTCTAGTTGCAGCGAGCGGGGGCTACTCTTTATCGCGGTGTGTGGTCTTCTCACTTAGGTGGTTTCTCTTGTTGTGGAGCATGGACTCTAGGAGTGCAGGCTTCAGTAGTTGTGGCATGCGGGCTCAGTAGTTGTGGCACATCGGTTTGGTTGCTCCGTGGCATGTGAGATCTTCCTGGACCAGGGTTCCAACCCGTGTCCCCTGCATTAGCAGGCGGATTCTCAACTACTGAGCCACCAGGGAAGCCCCCAATGTTAATTTCTTAAAGTTTTCTTTTTTTTTTTTTTAATTCATGGGCAATCCTCATATTTCTTTCTCTTATTTGTATTTGTTAATCAATTTCTAATGTGTGTGTGTGTGTGTGTGTGTGTGTGTGTGTTTTAAATTTATTTATTTATTTATTTGGTTATGCCGGGTCTTAGTTGCAGCTCACTGGTTCCTCAGTTGTGGCCTGAGGGCTCCTTAGTTGTGGCATGCGAACTCTTAGTTGCAGCACGCATGTGATATCTAGCTCCCTAACCAGGGATTGAACCCAGGCCCCCTGCATTGGGAGTGCGGAGTCTTAAACACTGCACCACCAGAGAAGTCCCTATGTTTTAAATTCTACCAGTGATTTCCTAAATTTTTCAATTGGTATTATAAACCCTTCTATTTTTTTTCCTAAGTAATATTTGAACAGATACATATGGACATACACAAATGATTCTCTTCTCCTTCACTCTCCCACTTCCCTAAACTCACATGACACTGAGTTTATGATCTGTTATTATTGTTTATCCTTCCAGATATGTTTTGACTCATTAGCATTCACTTTTGATTAATTTCGATAAATGAATCAGGGTTATGTAAGATGTTTTAATATTACAGGAAGCTGGATGAAGGGTTCAGGGAAACTCTGTACTGTCTTTACAACTCTTCTGTAAATCTAAAATTATTTCAAAATAAAAATTAAATAACAACAACAATTTAAGCCCAAAGCCTAAAATTTCTTCAACTCTGCTTTGGTGGTCACTGTCTTGTCTTAAGTGGGAAAGAAATGCTCATCTAACATGAACAAGTGGAAGACTGGAGTAAACTGTACATTGTTTTTTCCTTTTTGGCTTACCTTCATTAAAACTTTACTGAGCGTGGGACTTCCCTGGTGGCACAGCAGTTAAGAATCCGCCTGCCAATGCAGAGGACACAAGTTTGAGCCCTGATCCTGGAAGATCCCACATGCCGCGGAGCAACTAAGCCTGTGCGGCACAACAACTGAGCCTCTAGAGCCCACGAGCCACAGCTACTGAGCCCACGTGCTGCAACTACTGAAGCCCACATGCCTAGAGCCCATGCTCTGCAGCAAGAGAAGCCACCACAATGAGAAGCCTGCACACCACAACAAAGAATAGCCCCCGCTTGCTGCAACTAGAGAGAGCCTGCACGCAGCAATGAGGACCCAATACAGCCATAAATAAAATAAATAAATTTATATATTAAAAAAAGCTTTACTGAGGGGACTTCCCTGGTGGCACAGTAGTTAAGAATCTGTCTGCCAATGCAGGGGACACGGGTTTGAGCCCTGGTCCGGGAAGATCCCACGTGCCGCAGAGCAAACTAAGCCGATGTGCCACAACTACTGAACTTGTGCTCTAGAGCCCGCAAGCTATAACTGCTGAGCCCGCGTGCTGCAACTACTGAAGCCCGTGCACCTAGAGCTCGTGTTCTGCAACAAGAGAAGCCACTGCAGTGAGAAGCCCGCAAACCGCAACAAAGAGTAGCTCCCGCTCACTGCAACTAGAGAAAAAGCCTGTGCGCAGCAATGAAGACCCAACGCAGCCAAAAACAAACAAACAAAAAAAACAAACAAAAAACCTTTACCGAGGTAATAATTTACTGCAAGCTCTTTTTTTGATATTGAGATATAATGTGCATGTCAAAAGATGTACTCTTTTAAAGTGTACCTTTCTGTGGTTATTAGTAAAGACACAAAGCTGTATAACCATCACTATCTAATTCTACAACATTTCCATTGACCCTCCCCCTGCCAAAAAAGAAACCCAAACAAAACCCTGCACCCATTAGCAGTCACCCGTCCTTCCTTATCCTGTCCAGCCGCAGACAACCTTTAACCTACTTTGTTTCTATAACTGCTTATTCTGGACATTTCATATAAGTAGAACCATACAATATGTGGTCTTTTGTGTTTGGCTTCTTTCATTTACCACAAAGTTTTCAAGGTTCATCTACGTTGTAGCCCAAATCAGTACTGTACTCATTTTCAAGGCCAAATAATATTCCATTGTATGGGTTTTACACATTTTATTTATTCATTCATCAGTTGATAGACATTTGGGTTGTTTCCACCCTTTGGCTGCTATGAATATGTACTTGTGTGGACAAGAGATATCCAATTGTCCCGGTACCATCTGTCAAAGTGATTACACCTTCCCCATGTAGCTGTCTTGACATTCTGGCCAAAAATCAATTGACTATAAATGTGAGGGTGTATTTCTGAACTCTCAATTCAATTCCACTGATCTATACATCTGTCCTTACGCCAGTACCACAATGTCTTGACTACTGTAGCTTTGTAGTAAGTTTTTTAAAAAATTTATTTATTTATGTATTTATTTATTTGGCTGTGTTGGATCTTACTTGCGGCATACAGGATGTTCACTGCAGCATGCGGAATCTTTTGTTGCAGCATGTGGGCTTCTCTCTAGTTGTGGCACTCGGGCTCTAGGGTGTGCAGGGCTCAGTAGTTGTGGCGCACGAGCTCCAGTGTGCACAGGCTCAGTAGCTGCGGCTCACAGGCCCCAGAGCACGCGGGCTCAGTAGCTGTGGCATGCAGGCTTAGTTGCCCCGTGGCATGCGGGATCCTAGTTCCCTGACCAAGGATCAAACCCATGTACCCTGCCTTGGAAGGAGGATTCTTAACCACTGGACCACCAGGGAAGTCCCTGTACTAAGTTGTGTTTTTTTTTTATAAATTATTTTTTAAATTTTTATTTATTTATTTATGGCTGTGTTGGGTCTTCGTTTCTGTGCGAGGGCTTTCTCTAGTTGCGGCAAGCGGGGGCCACTCACTATCGCGGCCTCTCTTGTTGCGGAGCACAGGCTCCAGACGCGCAGGCTCAGTAATTGTGGCTCACGGGCCTAGTTGCTCCGCGGCATGTGGGATCTTCCCAGACCAGGGCTCGAACCCGTGTCCCCTGCATTGGCAGGCAGATTCTCAACCACTGCGCCACCAGGGAAGCCCCCTGTACTAAGTTTTGAAGTTGGGAAATGCGAGTCCTTCAACTTTGTTTTTCTTTTTCAAAACTGTTTTGGCTATTGTGGGTCCCTTAAGTTTCCATATGATTTTTAGAATCAGCTTATCAATTTCTATAAAGAAGCCAGCTGGGATTCTGATAGGAGTTGCACTGAATCTGTAGATCAATTTTGGGAGTACAGCCACCTTAACAATATGAAGTCTCCCAATCAATGAAAATGGATGTCTTTCCATTTATTTAGATCTTTAATTTCTTTCAATAATATTTTATAGATTTCAGTGTACAAGTCTTAAACATCTTTTGTTAAATTTACTCCTAAGTATTTTACTCTTTTAGATGCTTTTGTAAGTAGAATTGTCTTCTTCATTTTGTTTTTGGATTGTCCATTGCTAATTTATTGAAATACAATTGATTTTTGTAGTATACAGATTTGTATCCTGCAACCTTGATGAATCTGTCTACTACTTCTCATAGTTTTTAGATGATTAATGAGGATTTTCTATATAAAAGATCATGTCATTTGTGAATAGAGATTTAACTTCTTTCTTTCCAATTTGGTTGCCTCTTACTTCATTTTCTTGTCTAAGTGCCCTGGCTAGAACCTCCAACACAATGCCAAATAGAAATAGCATGAGGGGACATCCTTGACTTCTTCCTATCTTAGGGGCAAAACAGCCAGTCTTTCATGATTAAGTATGATGTTAGCTGTGGTTTCGTTTTTCATAGATACCCTTTTATTGGGTTGAGGAAGTTCCCTTCTGTTCTCAGTTTGTTGAGTATACTTCACTCCTTTATTGTTTTTCACAGGTGATTAATATTCCACTGTATGGATACAGTATAATAAGAAATGTATTTGGCCCCAGTTTCCTGGAACACAGTTCCCAAACCCCTTGGGATTTCCTGAGTGCTAACAGCATCTTTTGTTATTCATAGCAAGAGCTCCTTATGTTCACACTGGAGTTTATGCTAAACGAGGTGACTTAGGATAGTGCCCACAGATAGCTTCAGGACTGAGCTGGTCACAAGAAAGACCAAATGGTTAGAGGCCATCGACCTCTGGGAAGGGAGGAGGGACAGAGATGAAGCTCTATAAAAACCCCTAAAGAGCAAAATGCGATGAGCTTCTGGGTTAGTAAACACACTGAGGTGTTGGGCGAGTGCTCCCAATACCTTACCCTATGCATCTCTTCCATTTGGCTGTTTCTGAGTTGTACTCTTAATAATAAACTGGTCAACATAAGTAAAATGCTTTCCTGACTTCTGTGAGCCATCCTAGCCAATTACTAAACTTTAGGAGGGGGTCATGTAACCCCTGATTTATAATTTTTTAAAAAAATCTTTTTTAAAAAATAAATTTATTTATTTTTGGCTGAGTTGGGTCTTCGTTGCTGCGCATGGGCTTTCTCTAGTTGCGGTGAGTGAGGGCTACTCTTTGTTGCGGTGCGCGGGCTTCTCACTGTGGTGGCTTCTCTTGCTGCAGAGCACGGGTTCTAGGCACTCGGGCTTCAGCAGTTGTGGCTCGCAGGCTCTAGAGCGCAGGCTCAGTAGTAGTGGCGCACGGGCTTAGTTGCTCTGTGGCATGTGGGATCTTTCTGGACCAGGGCTCGAACTCGTGTCCCCTGCACTGGCAGACGGATTCTTAACCACCGTGCCACCAGGGAAGTCCCTGATTTATAATTATTTAGTCAGAAGCATGGATAGCCCGGGTTTTGCACTTGGTATCTCAAGGGGGGCTATTCTTATGGGACTGAGCCCTTATGCTGTGAGGTGTACATTAACTCCGGGCAGCGGCAGAACTGAATTAAATTGATGAACACTTAGGTGGTGTCTGGAGAATCACAGTATTGGTTGGTGTTGGAAAACACCCCAGAATGGATGTACGTTTTGTTTATCTGTTCATCAGTTGATGGACATTGGGTTGTTTCCACTTTTTGGGTACCATGATAATGCTGCTATGAACATTTGTGTACGTTTTTGTGTGGACATATTGTTTTCAGCTTTCTTGAGTATATACTTTGGAATAGAACTGTAGGTTTAAATGGTAAGTTTACGTTTAACTTTTTGAGGAACTGTCAAAATCTTTTCCAAAGCAATTATAGCATGCTGTATCCCACCAGTAACATACAACGGTTTCAATTTCTCCACACCCTCACCAACATTTATTTCCATCTTTTTGATTATAGCCATACTAATAGGTATGAAGTGGTATCTCACTGTGGTTTGATTTCCATGTCCCTAATGAATAATTATGCACTGCAAGTTTTTAATTAAATGTTATTTTAAAATTATTGCAGACATTTAATTGGATGCAACTTAAGCAAGGATAGCCTTAAATCATGTAGAAATCCTTGCCAGAAACCACGAAAACACATATGCATAAAACTATTCATTGTGGGACTCTTTTATAATAACAGAAGACTAGAGGGACTTCCCTGGTGGCCCAGTGGTTAAGAGTCCGCCTTCCAGTGCAGGGGACGTGTGTTCAATCCCTAGTCGGGGAACTAGGATCCCACATGCCACAGGGCAACTAAGCCTGCACGTTCTAGAACCTTCTCATCACAACTACAGAGAAGCCTGCGTGCCCCAATGGAGACCCAATGAAGCTAAATAAAAAGATTAAAACAAACAAACAAAAAACCCAGAAGACTAGAAACAACCCAAATGTTTAATGAACAAAATTAACTGAATAAACTCTGGTACATTCATACGATGAAATACCTTGCATCTGAAAAAAATGAAAGAGGAAACTCTCTAAGTACTACTATCAAGTGATCTCCAGAATGTACTAAGTAAAAATGCAAGGCAGAGAAAACTGTATATAGGATACTATGTGTGTGTTAATCTAAGTGAAGAGAAATAAATGTATCTTTTTTTGTCAATGGAAGGATAAATCATTAAAAAAAGATTACTTATACTATAAAGAGAGAATAGGTAGAGGGAATAGAGACAGAAATTGAACTTATTTGAAAATTTGCTTTTATAGATTTTGCATTAAGTACAAAATAAAATTTAAGTAGAAACAAAAGCAATCTCTAAAAACTAAAAATGAAATAAAACAAATGAACTTAATATGTATCTACTTGGTAGCATCACAAAAAGAAATACTATTCCAGGTGACTTTAGATCACAGTAATTTAGCTATACATTTCAAGTGAAATATACCCTAAGGACAAAAAAAACTGCAAAAACAAAACAAAAAACCTAACTTACACTATTTGTACTAATCCCACTTGGTGGTGGTACTAAGACTATTATGTGTACATTGTGAAATAAAGCAAATGGGTATTTGTGTGATATTCTATCAATCCTGCTGTTTGTTCTCAGTTTAGGAAGATAAAAGTTTCAGATTTAAGATAACCCGAGAGTCCTAAATTTGTTTCAGACGGAGCAGTACTGCCTTTACAGAAAGGAAATAAAAATAAAACAAAACAAAACTCTTTGTGTACTGAAAAGTCCTTGGGACAACGACCAACTCAGTAGTGCTAAAAAGAAACAACAGACCCAAAATGGAGTCACTTATGCTAAGCCCCATAAAAACTTAAAACTACTAACGTAACTGCAGTTTCACCTCTCCCAGGAGTGGAATTATAAACCAACCAGTCTGAAATTTCTTAGTCAGCACTAGAGAGGTAATCTACCTAAAATGCCCTGCCTTCCCCTAAAGGAAGGTATACCTTACCTGAAAAAATCCAGTTTTTAAATTTCCTTGTTCCACCCTCTTTCTGCTTATAAAAACTTTCCATTTTGTAAGGAGCACCTTTCTATCAATATTTGGTAGATGGGATGCTGCTTGATTCATGAATTGCTTAATAAAGTCATTAAGATCTTCAAATTTACTCTGCTGAATTTTGTTTTGTAACACTAGCAACTAACATTCCTTATCCCTAGTGTCTTGAAATAATGCTTCCCACTAAAAGGCAACAGGGGTCCTAGGTTAGATAACCTACACCAGGTCTGCGGCAAATGTACAAAATGAGCCTGGGATATTTTGTCATACCAGATAACCCGGAAGCTATCGAAGAGTATTAGGGTTATTGTCAAAAGGACTTGTGACCTTACTTGAAGAAGTACTCACTGACCAGATGAAACAATTTGGGAATCAATAAGGGTAATGACTGTAATACCCTTGATTGATTTGAAATAATATCAAATGTTTAAATTCATGAGTTCACAATAAAAAATACTAATTTGTATTTAACTGGAGGATGTTAGTGAATCAACTCATACTGAAAATGGGTACATAAAAAAGAAACAAGCATTTATCCTGTCTTTCCTATATGAATTGGGACCAAACAGATGAGGAAGAGTTGATATGTATATGAGTATTACAGCTAATAAATGAAGAGAGAATGACACCGTCACTGCTATAGGTTGACTTTGTCTCCCTGCTCTCTCCAATGCACACTGAAACAATCCCAGTGTGTTGGTATTTGGAGGTGGGGCTTTTGGGAGATGATTAGGTCATGAGGGTGAAGCCCTCACAAGTGGGATTATTAGTATACTTTAAAAAAGAGGCCCTAGGGAACTCCCTTACCTCTTCCATTGTGAGAGGACAGTGAGAAGACATCTGTCCATGAGCCAGGAAGCGGGTTCTCACCAGATATTGAACCTGCCCGAGTCTTCGTCTTAGGATTCCCAGCCTCCAGAAATGTTTATAAGCCACCCAGTGTATAGTAATCTGTCACAGCAGCCTGAATGGACTAGAACAGTCTCCAGTTTGCAATCGTGGATGGATCTAGGATCTAGGATCATAACACCATAAAAAGAGAAAGCCAGACATTATGTGTCTCCTAATACAACATCACTCTGATACAGTTTTGAATATAAAACAGGATGTGGGAAACTCTACAGGACAAACTAGTTTCTTCAACAAAAACATAAGAAAAATAGATGGAATGGAGACCTAAAGATTAAAAGGGACTAAGAAGAGCAGTGGTTAAGAATCTGCCTGCCAATGCAGGGGACATGGATTTGAGCCCTGGTCCGGGAAGATCCCACATGCCGTGGAGCCACTAAGCCTGTGCGCCAAAACTACTGAGTCTGCGCTCTAGAGCCCGCATGCTGTAACTACTGAGCCCGTGTGCCACAACTACTGAAGCCCACACGCCTAGAGCCTGTGCTCCACAACAAGAGAAGCCACCACAATGAGAAGCCCGTGCACCGTAACAAAAAGCAGCCCCCGCTTGCCGCAACTAGAGAAAGCCCACACACAGCAATGAAGACCCAACGCAGCCACAAATTAAAAACAAATAAATAAATTTATTTTAAAAATAAAATAAAATAAAAGGGACTAAGAGATATATCAACCAATTATCATGCCTGAACCTTACTGAATCCTGATTCAAACAAACTAGAACATATGAGACAAACTGGATATTTAAACAATGATCGAATATTTGGTAATATTATGAAAACACTTACTTTTTTCAGGTGTGACATGGTATTATGATTCTGTTTAAAAAGAAGAGAAACATATTGAAATATTTATCGGTAAATATTTTTATTTTAGAGATATATATATAAAATAATATTTATGAGTAAACTCACATATCTGAGATATGCTTCAAAATAATATGATGAGCCTAGACGGGTACAGACGAAGTAAGACTGGGTACTAATGGTTAATTATTGAAGCTGGGCTAAAAAAAGAAAAAAAATGGACCATGCTATTAGAGAGATAATAATTTAAAAATTCCTTACCAACAAAGTTCTTAAACCTTTCTTTCTTTCTTTTTTCAGTTTTGAAAATTTTTATCATTTTACTGAATCTCTGTCCTATGCCTCTTTCTGGGAACAGAAGAGACTATTTTAATTGAAGTAGAATGCTTATACCCTCTACTATAACTAATTTTTATGTCTAAAAGAAGAATTTCCACAGAAACTACCATAAAAACCCACTCTAAAGAATCTTAATTATACCAATCATGTCTCCAATGAAGTAATATAAAACGTTAACTGTTTAAATATACAGTTGTCCTTCAGTATAAGGGAATGGTTCCAGGACCTTCTTTGGATACCAAAATCCGTGGATGATCAAGTCCTTTATATAAAATGGCAGAGTATATGTATATAACCTATACGCATCCTCCTGAATACTTTAAATCATCTCTAGATTACTTAATACCTAATACAATGTAAATGCTCTGTAAATAGTTGCTGGCCCTAAGCAAATTCAAGTTTTGTTTATTGGAACTTTCTGGAATCTTTTTTCTGCATATTTTCGAACCTGTGGATACGGAGAGCCAACTGTGTAAGAGTTAAATGTGGATCTTAGCCTTCATGTAATTCCTGTTTCTCAAAGAATATTTAAAGTCCAGACAGAACGAAAGCCTCCATTTAGAAAACTGCCAGAGCAAATATACAAAGGGAAAATTCCTGCCTATTGTGGGAACAACAGGCACCTCACAACATGTCCATGGTCCCTCCTCCCGCAACCACAGCAGACATCAGTAATCAATCACTTCTTTCCTTCTTTCCTTCTGAATCTCCACAGAGCTTCATGGCAATATGATAACCAGATTAGTATTATTAGGTGTCAGGAAACCTATTTGCCACCCTTGTTTATCTTTCCTTCTTCACTTCCATCTCCTTGGAAAAGCATCATGATAGAGTGGAAGGAGCTCAGACTTTGGACTCAGATAAACCTGGGTGGGAATCTGGTTTCTGCCTCTTATTACTTTGGGCAAATGAACAAACCTATCTAAACCTGTTTCTTTATCTGTAAAATAAAACAATTCCCTAGGATTAGAGACGATATACAGAAGCAGCCATGGTGGGGGTTCACCAAACGATAACTATCATTACCACCCTCTCCTGAGGCTTGCTGAAGGAACACAGGATATAAAGCCGTTACTGCTTCCACTACCTGAGGGGTGGCAGAATGTCTACTAGAGCTGGGGAAAGGCATACTGGCCCACAAAGAAACAGTAAACTATTGCCTTTAAGAGGCAGTCCTACGGAGGAGTAATATGGGGAAGCTCTGCTGTGAACTGTGGTGACCTGTGATGAAAGAGCAGATAGGGGTGTACACAAGCCAAGTCACTCTTTAACTGGGCTAGAGATGACTGCTCCAGATTAACAACTAAGAAAAACTTGTTACAGAGTTAGTTGTAGGGGCACTTCTCTTTCCCCACTAGGATTTCAGTCCTTTGAGGACAGATACCCTTTTCTTCCTTCTCTGTATCCCTAGCACAACACTTTGCCAAAAATATTCTTCACTGCCAGGCAGTTAAAAGGGAAAGAGAGAAAGAGAGAGAGAGAGAGAAAGAAAGGGAGGAAGGGAGGGAGGGAGGCAGGAAGGATGGCTGGATGGAAGGAAGGAAGGAAAGGGAATATTGACACTGACTGGTTCAAGATGGTAGAGTAGAAGGATGTGTGCTCACGCCCTGTTGCAAGAGGACCGGAATCACAACTAACTGCTGAACAATCATCAACAGGAAGACAATGGAACTCACCAAAAATGATACCCCACATCCAAAGACAAAGGAGAAGCCGCAATGAGACGGTACAGGGGGCGCAATCACAATAAAATCAAATCCCATGACCACTGGGTGGGTGACTCACAAACTGGAGAACACTTTTACCACAGAAGTCCACCCACTGGAGTGAAGGTTCTGGGCCCCATGTCAGGCTTCCCAGCCTGGGGGTCAGGCAATGGGAGGAGGAATTCCTAGAGAATCAGACTTTGAAGGCTAGTGGGATTTGATTGCAGGACTTCGAGAGGACTGGGGGAAACAGACTCCACTCTTGGAGGGATCCGGACCCAGGGAAAGGAGCAGTGACCCCACAGGAGACTGAACCAGACCTACCTGCTAGTGCTGGAGGGTCTCCTGCAGAGGTAGGGGGTGGCTGCAGCTCACCGTGGGTACAAGGACACTGGCTGGCAGCAGAAGTTCTGGGAAGTACTCCTTGGCGTGAGCCCTCCTAGAGTCCGCATTGGTTCCACCAAAGAGCCGGTTGGGTCCAGTGTTGGGTCGCCTCAGGCCAAACAACCAACAGGGAGGTAACCCAGCCCTACCCATCAGCAGACAAGTGGATAAAGTTTTACTGAGCTCTGCCCACCAGAGCAACAGCCAACTCTACCCACCACCAGTCCCTCCCATCAGGAAGCTTGCACAAGCCTCTTAGATAGCCTCATCCACCAGAGGGCAGACAGCAGAGCAAAAAGAACTACAATCCTGCAGCCTGTGGAACAAAAACCACATTCACAGAAAGACAGACAAGATGAAAAGGCAGAGGGCTATGTACCAGATGAAGGAACAAGATAAAACCCCAGAAAAACAACTAAATGAAGTGGAGATAGGCAACCTTCCAGAAAAAGAATTCAGAATAATGATAGTGAAGATGATCCAGGACCTCGGAAAAAGAATGGAGGCAAAGATCGAGAAGATGCAAGAAATGTTTAACAAAGATCTACAAGAATTAAAGAACAAACAAACAGAGATGAACAATACAATACCTGAAATGAAAATTACACTAGAAGGAATCAATAGCAGAATAACTGAGGCAGAAGAATGGATAAGTGACCTGGAAGACAGAATGGTGGAATTCACTGCTGTGGAACAGAATAAAGAAAAAAGAATGAAAAGAAATGAAGACAGCCTAAGAGACCTCTGGGACAACATTAAATGCAACAACATTCACATTATAGGGGTCCCAGAAGGAGAAAAGAGAGAGAAAGGACCTGAGAAAATATCTGAAAAGATTATAGGCAAAAACTCCCCTAACATGGGAAAGGAAATAGCCACCCAAGTACAGGAAGCACAGAGAGGCCCATACAGGATAAACCCAAGGAGAAACACACTGAGACACAAAGAAATCAAACTGGCAAAAATTAAAGACAAAGAAAAATTATTGAAAGCAACAAGGGAAAAATGACAAATAACATACAAGGGAACTCCCATAAGGTTAACAGCTGATTTCTCAGCAGAAACTCTACAAGCCAGAAGGGAGTGGCATGATATACTTAAAATGATGAAAGGGAAGAAACTACAACCAAGATTACTCTACCTGGCAAGGATCTCATTCAGATTCAATGGAGAAATCAAAAGCTTTAGAGACAAGCAAAAGCTAAGAGAATTCACCATCACCAAACCAGCTCTACAACAAATGCTAAAGGAACTTCTCTAAGTGGGAAACACAAGAGAAGAAAAGGGCCTACAAAAACAAACCCATAACAATTAAGAAAATGGCAATAGGAACATACACATTGATAATTACCTTCAATGTGAATGGATTAAATGCTCCAAACAAAAGACACAGGCTCCCTGAATGGATACAAAAACAAGACCCATCTATATGCTGTCTACAAGAGACCCACTTCAGACCTAGGGACACATACAGACTGAAAGTGACGGGATGGAAAAAGATATTCCATGCAAACGGAAATCAAAAGAAAGCTGGAGTAGCAATACTGATATCAGATGAAATAGACTTTAAAATAAAGAATGTTACAAGAGACGAGGAAAGACGCTACATAATGATCAAGGAATCAATCCAAAAAGAAGATATAACAATTTTAAATTTATATGCACCCAACACGGGAGCACCTCAGTAATACATACAACAACTGCTAACAACTGTAAAACAGGAAATTGACAGTAACACAGTAATAGTGGGGGATTTTAACACCTCACTTACACCAATGGACAGATCATCCAGACAGAAAACTAATAAGGAAACACAAGCTTTAAATGACACAATAGACCAGATAAGATTTAATTGATATTTATAGGACATTCCATCCAAAAACAGCAAATTACACTTTCTCAGCTGCACACAGAACATTCTCCAGGATACATTACATCTTGGGTCACAAATCAAGCATCAGTAAATTTAAGAAAACTGAAATCATATCAAGCATCTTTTCCGACCACAACACTATGAGATTAGAAATCAATTACAGGGAAAAAAACGTAAAAAACGCAAACACATGAGGCTAAACAATACATTACTAAATAATCAAGAGATCACTGAAGAAATCAAAGAGGAAATAAAAAAAACCTAGAGACAAATGACAATGAAAACATGACGATCCCAAACCTATGGGATGTGCAAAAGCAGTTCTAAGAGGGAAGTTTATAGCTATACAAGCCTACCTCAAGAAACAAGAAAAATCTCAAATAAACAATCTAACCTTACACCTAAAGAAACTAGAGAAAGAAGAAGAAACAAAACCCAAAGTTAGCAGAAGGAAAGAAATCATAAAGATCAGATCAGAAATAAATGAAAAAGGAACAAAGGAAATAAGAGCAAAGATCAATAAAACTAAAAGCTGGTTCTTTGAGAAGATAAACAAAATTGATAAACCTTTATCCAGACTCACCAAGAAAAAGAGTGAGAGGACTCAAATCGATAAAATTAGAAATGAAAAAGGAGAAGTTACAACAGACACCGCAGAAATACAAAGCATCGTTAAGAGACTACTACAAGCAACTCTATGCCACTAAAATGGACAACCTGGAAGAAACATACAAATTCTTAGACAGGTATAACCTTCCAAGACTGAACCAGGAAGAAATAGAAAATATGAACAGACCAATCACAAGTAATGAAATTGAAACTGTGATTAAAAATCTTCCAACAGGGCTTCCCTGGTGGCGCAGTGGTTCAGAGTCCGCCTGCCAATGCAGGGGACACGGGTTCGTGCCCCGGTCCAGGAGGATCCCACATGCCACAGAGAGGCTGGGCCCATGAGCCCTGGCCACTGAGGCTGCGCATCCGGAGCCTGTGCTCCACAGCGGGAGAGGCCACAACAATGAGAGGTCCACTTAGTGCAAAAAAAAAAAAAATCTTCCAACAAACAAAAGTCCAGGACCAGATGGCTTCACAGGTGAATTCTATCAAACATTTAGAGAAGAGCTAACACCCATCCTTCTCAAACTCTTCCAAAAAATTGCAGAGGACGGAATACTCCCAAACTCATATTACAAGGCCACCATCACCCTGATACCAAAACAAGACAAAGATACAACAAAAAAAGAAAATTACAGACCAATATCACTGATGAATATAGATACAAAAATGCTCAACAAAACACTAGCATACAGAATCAAACAACACATTAAAAGGATCATACACCATGATCAAGTGGGATTTATCCCAAGGATGCAAGGTTTCTTCAATATATGCAAATCAATCAATGTGATACACCATATTAACAAATTGAAGAAGAAAACCACAGGATCATCTCAATAGATGCAGAAAAAGCTTCTGACAAAATTCAACACCCATTTATGATAAAAACTCTCCAGAAAGTGGTAATAGAGGGAACCTACCTGAACATAATAAAGGCCATATACGACAAACCCACAGCAAACATCATTCTCAATGGTGAAAAACTGAAAGCATTTCTTCTAAGATCAGGAACAAAACAAGGATGTCTACTCTTGCCACTATTATTCAACATAGTTTTGTAAGTCGTAGCCATGGCAATCAGAGAAGAAAAAGAAATAAAAGGAATCCAAATTGGAAAAGAAGTAAAACTGTCACTGTTTGCAGATGACATGATACTATACATAGAGAATCCTAAAGATGCCACCAGGAAACTACTAGAGTTAATCAGTGAATTTGGTAAAGTTGCAGGATACAAAATTAATGCACAGAAATCTCTTGCATTCCTATACACTAACAACAAAAGATCAGAAAGAGAAATTAAGGACACAATCCCATTCACCACTGCAACAAAAAGAATAAAATACCCAGAAATAAACCTACCTAAGGAGGGAAAAGACGTGTACTCAGAAAACTATAAGACACTGATGAAAGAAATCAAAGTTGACACAAAAAGATGGAGAGATATAACATGTTCTTGGATTGGAAGAATCAATATTCTAAAGATGACTATATAACCCAAAGCAATCTACAGATTCAATGCAATCCCTATCAAATTACCAGTGGCATTTTTTACAGAACCAGAACAAAAAATCTTAAAATTTGTATGGAGACACAAAAGACCCCGAATAGCCAAAGCAGTATTGAAGGAAAACAACAGAGCTGTTGGAATCAGCCTCCCAGACTTCAGACTATACTACAAAGCTACAGTAATCAAGACAATATAGGACTGGCATAAAAACAGAAATATAGATCAATGGAACAGGATAGAAAACTGAGAGATAAACCCACACATGTATGGTCAACTAATCTATGAGAAAGGAGGCAAGGATATACAATGGAGAAAAGACAGTCTCTTCAATAAGTAGTGCTGGGAAAACTGGACAGCTACATGTAAAAGAATGAAATTAGAACACGCCCTAACACCATACACAAAAATAAACTCAAAATGGATTAGAGACCTAAATGTAAGACCGGACACTGTAAAACTCTTAGAGAAAAACACAGGAAGAACACTCTTTGACATAAATCACTGCAAGATCTTTTTGACCCACCTCCTAGAGAAATGGAAATAAAAACAAAAATAAACAAATGGGACCTAATGAAACTTCAAAGCTTTTGCACAGCAAAGGAAACCATAAACAAGACAGAAAGACAACCCTGAGAATGGGAAAAATATTTGCAAATGAATCAACGGACAAAGGATTAACCTCCAAAATATATAAACAGCTCATGCAGCTCAATATTAAAAAAACAAACAGGGCTTCCCTGGTGGCGCAGTGGTTGAGAGTCCGCCTGCTGATACAGGGGACACGGGTTCGTGGCCCGGTCTGGGAAGATCCCACATGCCGCAGAGCGGCTGGGCCCATGAGGCATGGCCGCTGAGCGTGCGCATCCACGTCCGGAGCCTGTGCTCTGCAGTGGGAGAGGCCACAACAGTGAGAGGCCCGCATACCGCAAAAAAAAAAAAAAAAAAAAAAAACCCAATCCAAAAATGGGCAGAAGACCTAAATAGACATTTCTCCAAAAAAGACATACAGATGGCCAAGAAGCACATGAAAAGCTGCTGAACATCACTAATTATTAGAGAAATGCTAATCAAAACTACAATGAGGTATATCACCTCACACCAGTTAGAATGGGCATCATCAGAATATCTACAAACAACAAATGCTGGAGAGGGTGTGGCGAAAAGGGAACCCTCCTGCACTGTTGGTGGGAATGTAAATTGATACAGCCACTATGGAGAACAGTATGGAGTTTCCTTAAAAAACTAAAAATAGAACTATCATATGACCCAGCAATACCACTACTGGGCATATACCCTTGAGAAAACCATAATTCAAAGAGTCATGTACCACAATGTTCATTGCAGTACTATTTACAATAGCCAGGTCATGGAAGCAACCTAAATGCCCATCAAGAGATGAATGGATAAAGAAGAGACTGTCATACAGAGTGAAGTAAGTCAGAAAGAGAAAAACATATATCGTATATTAACGTATATATGTGGAACCTAGAAAAATCGTACAGATAAACCGGTTTGCAGGGCAGAAACTGAGACACTGATGTAGAGAACAATCGTATAGACACCAAGGGGGGAAAACGGCAGGAGGGGGGTAGTGGTGGTGGGATGAATTGGGAGATTGGGATCAACATATATACACTAATATGTATAAAATAGATAACTAATAAGAACCTGCTGTATAAAAAATAAATAAAATTCAAAAACAAGAAAGCAAGGAAGGAAGAACAAAAAGAAAGAAAAGGAAGAAAAGAAAGGAAGGAAGGAAGGAAGGCAGGCAGGAAGGAAGGAAGGAAGGAAAAGAAAAAAAAAAGGCAGTTTCACTTAAGAACAAAGCAGCAGTTTGCTGAGAGTCTGCCACGAGCACTACATTTGCCCATTTGTGGAGGAGGAAGCTGAAATTAGGGCGGTCACACTCCAGGACATGGCTGTGGTGGGGTGCAAAGCCCTGGTCTGCCTGACTCCAAGCTTGAAATCATGAGAGTGAGAAGCTCACAGATGTGGAGGTCCCCCCATATCTAAGACATATCTACAGGGAAGGTGTCTCCATGATGGTATAAAAACATGGCGGCCTTGTTGGTCTATTAGTTTTGGACAAACGCACTGTCATTATGCAAGATGTTCACATTAGGGGAACCTGGGTGGAGGGTACATGGTATTCTCTGTTCTATCTCTGCAACTCTTCCATAAATCTTACGTTTATTTATTTCCTTAAATGTGGTAGAGAAAAGGAGAAAGTATTATTTAAAAAATTGCTGCCTAAATGCAGTGGGATAGTCTGGATTGGATCCTGGAATAGCAAAAGGACACTCAAGGGAAAACTGGAATAAAGTTTAGAGTTTGGTTAAGAGTTCTGTCCCACTGTTGATATCTTAATTTTGACAAACGTTCCATGGTCATGTAAGATGTTAAAATTAGGGGAAGCTGGATGAAAAATACATGAGAACTCTATCATTTTAGCAACTTGTCTGAAATAAACTATTCAGGTTATTCACTATAAAATTATTCTAAAATAAGACCCTTGCTTTTATTAAAAAACCCAAAGCAGTAAAAAATTAAGTGAGGACTTCCCTGGTGGCGCAGTGGTTAAGAATCCGCCTGCCAATGCAGGGGACACAGGTTCGATCCCTGGTCCAGATCCCACATCCACGGAGCAACTAAGCCTGTGTGCCACAACACTGAGCCTGAACTCTAGAGCCTGCGAGCCGCAACTACTGAAGCCCATGCACCCTAGAGCCCTTGCTCCACAACTACTGAAGCCCGTGTGCTCTAGGGCCCATGTGCCACAACTACAGAGCCCATGTCCTGCAACTACTGAAGCTCACGTGTCTAGAACCCGTGTTCTGCAACGAGAAGCCACTGCAATGAGAAGCCCACGCACTGCAACAAAGAGTAGACCCTGCCTGCTGCAACTAGAGAAAGCCCATGTGTAGGAACAAAGACCCAACGCAGCCAAAAATAAATAAATAAATAAAAATTAAGTGAAGTAAATATTCTATATACCATATTTATAATTGTATTTGTAATGAAATATAATTGTATTAAAAATGAGGTTAATTTATTAAATCTTAATTCTTAAATAGATATCTTTTCATATTCTATTTTATGAAATAGGAAGTAAGCATAAAGCTCTCCTGCCAAGAGTGGTGGTCTCCAGGAAAAGCATTTGTGCAACTGAGTTGCAAGCTAAATCTGCTTTCCCAGATAAACTATGGTTATTCATACCTGGGTACTTGGCAGACATCTTCTCATTTCTGAGAAATGAAAGAAGTCTGTCATTTGAAGGAGAACAACTAACTGACAGTATTTGCTGCCAATGATAATTCTGAGCTTTAATATTCTGGAAAACTTGTATCTACCACTGTTAGCTGGACAGCTTCCCGGTACTTAAAGGCTTTCTGATGAGATTGGTGGTGATACTAATGAATATAACTTGTTAATGAAATCAGTCAACATTAGAACTGTATAAACCAGTGAACTAGTATTTTCCAAATAACTAATGCATGGTGTTACAAATCATGCATATTGGTAAAAAAAAAAAAATTCATTCAAAATGCAAGACCAAAGATTTTAATGTAACAGTACAAAATCTGATCAGTTTTCAGATTCCACATTGCAATTAAACTTTAAGATACTACCATTGGAGGGACTTCCCTGGTGGTCCAGTGGTTAAAAATCCGCCCGCCAGGACTTCTCTGGTGGTACAGTGGTTAAGAATCTGCCTGCCAATGCAGGGGACATGGGTTTGAGCCCTGGTCTGGGAAGATCCCACGTGCCATGGAGCAACTAAACCCGTGCGCCAAAACTACTGAGCCTGTGCTCTAGAGCCCGCGTGCCACAACTACTGAGCCCCCGTGCCACAACTACTGAAGCCCATGTGCCTGGAGCCTGTGCTCCGCAACAAGAGAAGCCACCGCAATGAGAATCCTGTGCACTGCAATGAAGAGTAGCCCCCACTCACTGCAACTAGAGAAAGCCTGCACACAGCAACGAAGACCCAACGCGGTCGAAAATAAATTAAAAAAAAAAAAAAGAGTCTACCTGCCAATGCAGGGGACATGGGTTTGAGCCCTGGTCTGGGAAGATCCCACATGCTGCGGAGCAACTAAGACCGTGCGCCACAACTACTGAGCCCGCACTCTAGAGCCCGCATGCTGCAACTACTGAAGCCCGTGCGCCTAGAGCCCATGCTCCACAAGAGAAGTCACCACAGTGAGATGCTTGTGCACCTCAACGATGAGTAGCCCCTGCTCGCTGCAACTAGAGAAAGCCTGCGCTCAGCAATGAAGACCGAGCGCAGCCAAAAAAATAAATTAAGAAAACAAAACAAACAAATCAACCTTAGGAAAAAAATAAGAAACTACCACTGGAGAACTTCATGTATTAAATAAAGACACTCAAGTGTTTGAATTTGGTGTGCTGATGAATTAGGTGCTAATGCATAAAGCCACCCACAGTGGCTGTGTTTTGTTAAGCTAGTCGATGTTTAGTATTACGTTTTTAAACAGGGAAATCAAGGTGCTGCTTTTTCAAGAGGGGAGTTATATAAAATATTCTCTTTATTTGATGGATTGCGCTGCCTAATGAAGCATGCCTGCAGCAAAATAAGGAGGAAGGGCTGATGTTGTCTTTGGCCCTTTTGGTGTTGGAGTTCCTCTGAGACAGCCTGCAGCATGTCCCTGAAGGCATGCTCTATGCCTGCAACCCTGCTTCTAAGGCTTCCAGGGAAAATCACAGAGCTACACAGATCCCACAAACCTATCATTTCCAAACTCAGACCTGCTTGCTCTTAAAGGCGCTCAGAAACCCTAGGGAGTGACTGTCTAGGAAGCTCCCCTTTCCCATTTCCCAGAGACCATCCCAACCACCACCACACTCTTTGAGTCCCTAACATCACCTCCTCTTTCCTGTAGGGAGTAAATAGGAGCTATCAAGCAGGAACTCTTTTAACTTCCAGGTCACTTCCCTACGTGGAGGCTCTAAGTGTGTATTCTCGTAGCTTCTATTCCAAAACTAATGCACGCCCCTGAGCTGAGAATTCCATCCATCTTTTCCCACCTCCTCAGCAACGTCACTTGTTTAAATACACCTCTTTCCTCTATTTTAGCTTTTCCCTCTGTAGCTGCTCCAAAAATCTGACCTCACTTGCTCTACCCCTTCCACAGCCCTCACTCCTTCCTTCTCCCACTGCCATTTGGGCTGTCTTACTCCTCCTATGAAACCACCTGGTGGAGGTCGCCAATGATGTCCTAGTTACCGAAGGCAAAAGAACCTTCTCTCCCTCTTCCTTTTGTTGTAGGTACTGGGAATGTGGGAGTTCTGGACATTTTAAATGACTGAATTGAGACCATTATTTAGAGTTAAAGATCTCAGAAAAATAAGGCTCAGCTAGAGAGTTCATCCAAAGCATAGTAGGAGAGGCACAGAGAAATTAAGACACTTCTCAGTATTCTATAATTAGGAAGTAGCAGATCGGGACTTTGAAGCCAAGAAGCTAGGCTCCTGCTGGCTTAACCTCTCATTAAACTGCTACTTCTAGTCTCCTGTATTTTTTTAAATGATGTACTTCAGAGGCTTTCCCCATAAGTACATACTGATCTCAGTGTTTAATAGCTGCATTATAGTCTATTGTGTAGATATACTGTATTTCATTAGTCACATATTGATTGGTATTTAGACTCTTCAGTTTTGCTATAACAAAAAAAAAGTTGTAATAAACTTTCTTAAAGAAAAGAAACTACCATCATTCATATTTTGCTGTAGTACCACAAAATGATATCCAAAATTATCTAAACAGCTATTAAAATACGCCTTCCTTTGCCAACTACGTATCTGTATGAGGCTGGCTTTTCTTCATATCATTCAACCAAAATAACATATTAAAACAGACTGAACAGGGCTTCCCTGGTGGGACAGTGGTTTAGAATCCGCCTGCCAATACAGGGGACATGGGTTTGAGCCCTGGTCCGGGAAGATCCCACATGCCACAGAGCAATGAAGCCCATGCGCCACAACTACTGAGCCTGCGCTCTAGAGCCCGTGAGCCACAACTACTGAGCCCACATGCCACAACGACTGAAGCCTGCGTGCCTAGAGCCCGTGCTCTGCAACAAGAGAAGCCACTGCAATGAGAAGCCAGCACACTGCAACGAAGAGTAGCCCCCACTCGCTGCAACTAGAGAAAGCCTGCAGGCAGCAATGAAGACCAAACACAGCCAAAAAAAAAAAAGACCGAACGGAGCAGCAGACCTGAGAATCCAGCTATCTTCTATTAAACCAGACATTAAAGAGAAAAAATCACACCATGACTCTAATCTGTTGGTAAATATACTTATTAAGCAACCTAAACGCCCATCAACAGAGGAATGGATAAAGAAGATGTGGTACATATATACAATGGAATATTACTAAGCCATAAAAAGGAACGAAATTGTGCCATTTGCAGAGACGTGGATGAACTGAGAGACTGTCATACAGAGCAAAATAAGTCAGAAAGAGAAAAAGAAATATCGTATATTAACACATATGTGTAATTTAAAAAAATGGTACAGACAAACCTATTTGCAAAGCAGAAATAGAGACACAGATGTAGAGAACAAATGTATGAACACCAAGGAGGGGGGTGGGTGGGATGGACTGGGAGATTGGGATTGATGTACGTACACTACTGTGTACAAAGTAGATGGCTGGTGAGGGCCTACTGTATAGCACAGGGGGGAGAAAAAGAAGATACAATCTGTTTGCAAGACATATATTAAGTTAACCTTAAAAACGCATTCCCATATACATTAGGTGCAGACAAATACTGTTTGATTCCACTTATACAAGGTACCTAGAATAGTCAAATTCAGAGTCAGAAAGTATATTGGGAGGTGCCCCCTGGGGAGGGGAACGGGGTGTTTAACGGGAACAGAGTTTCAGTATAGGAAGGTGAAAAATTCAGGAGATGGATGATGGTGAGAGTTGCCTAACAATGTGAATGTACTTAGTGCCACTTAACTGTACAGTTAAATAAGGTTAAAATAGTATGTTATATATTATGTCTTTTACCACAATAAAAACAATTTTTAGTAGTAGTATGTAGTTACTTGTTTATATTATGTTAACATGTATCAGAGTTCATTATTGTTATTTGAAAATGAATTAATAAGTATTTAAAATTGTTCTCAGTTTTAACCTTTTATACTACAAATGGCAGTTATAACCAACTCAGTAAAATTTTTTTTTTTTTTGCTTTACAATGCTGTGTTAGTTTCTACTGCACAGCAAAATGAATCAGCTATATGTATACATATATCCCCTCTTTTTTGGATTTCCTTCCCATTTAGGTCATCACACAGCATTGAGTAGAGTTCCCTATGTTATACAGCAGGTTATCATTAGTTATCTATTTTACACATAGTATCATCAGTGTTTATATGTCAATTCCAATCTCCCGATTCATCCCCCGCCCCCCACTAGCACTCAATAATTTTGAAGAGTGCTAAGAGGTCCTG
The DNA here is from genome assembly GCF_964270905.1 of Leucopleurus acutus. Classification (NCBI taxonomy): domain Eukaryota; kingdom Metazoa; phylum Chordata; class Mammalia; order Artiodactyla; family Delphinidae; genus Leucopleurus; species Leucopleurus acutus. The sequence continues at coordinate 12,393,639 of NC_139162.1, read as the reverse complement.
AGAACATAAAGCTTGAGAACTGCTGAGGTAGGGTAACATGCATACAAGCTCCTTTTCTCCAATAGGGGAAAAAAAAAAGCCAGATTCTTATTAACAGGGAATCATTCACACCACTGGCTCCAAAATAGCAAAGCTCTGCAGAGGCTGATATGCTGTGTAGTGCATCAAGCGTTGAAGTTTTAGTTAGTCCGTGCATTTAATTTTTCCCCCCAAAGACTCTTTTTTTTTTTTTTTTTTTGCCGGACGCGGGCCTCTCACCATTGTGGCCTCTCCCGTTGCGGAGCACAGGCTCCGGACACGCAGGCTCAGCGGCCATGGCTCACGGGCCCAGCTGCTCCGCGGCATGTGGGATCTTCCCGGACCAGGGCACGAACCCGTGTCCCCTGACTCGGCAGGCGGACTCTCAACCACTGCGCCACCAGGGAAGACCCAAAGACTCTTTTTTAAAAATTTTATTTCTTTATTTTTATTTTTGGCTGAGTTGGGTCTTCATTGCTGCGCATGGGCTTTCTCTAGTTGCTGCGAGCCGGGGCTGCTCTTCATTGTGGTGCACGGTCTTCTCATTGTGGTGGCTTCTCTTTGTTGTGGAGCACAGGCTCTACGCGCGTGGGCTTCAATACTTGTGGTACTCGGGCTCCGTAACTGTGGCTTGCGGGCTCTAGAGCACAGGCTCAGTAGTTGTGGCACCCGGGCTTAGTTGCTCCGCAGCATGTGGGATCTTCCCGGACCAGGGCTCGAACCCGTGTCCCCTGCACTGGCAGATGGATTCTTAACCACTGCGCCACCAGGGAAGTAACCTCCACCCCCCGCCCCCACCCAAAGACTCTTAAAGAGCAAAAAAGTAAGACAAAACAACAAAACCACCAAATCTCATGCCTTGGATTTGCCAAACCACGAAGCCAGTCTTTCCTGAGACTCCATGCCTTTGAAGCCTGTTAGCAGTTTCCCTGACCATTACCACCTCCACCTAGTACTAAGGCAAGTGGCTTGCCTTCTATCAGATTCTCCTATCTTTTCTCCAGGGATAACAGTCCTAAGCAAATTTGGAGACATATTCAGGACCATTAAAAGTAACTGGTTTTGAATTTAGAAAAAAGGGATAACTACCTCTGGCCTAATAGGGATGTGCTTCACTGTCTACTTGACTAGAGTCAATTTCATAAGTACCATCTGAAGTTTTCAATGTTTTGTTTATTGTGCTATCAAACCCCACGTTTGCATTGCTAACGGATACACTCCAAAGAAAGCTGAAAACGATCTGCCAGAGAGAGAACTAGTTTTCTACCTGGCTGAATCTTGTGTACTTTCTACCTTTTCAGATGCTGGTCTCCCAATAGAGCTTGGAATAGCCATTTTGTGACCTACCCACACATACCTCTTATCCAATCAAATAAAAAATGTCTTCTGGAAGGAGGTCCCTTCTGAAAGTAAACACAAGTGTCCTTATACTACAAGACAGCTTTATTTCACAGACTTGGGGACTTTGGAGCGGAAGTCAGGGAAGAGCTGGCGGTGTCTCTGAAGAGCATAATGCATCTAATTAGTCTTAACCACTGACTGGGTGTTGAGGCACATGGCTGGGTAGTGAGTGAATAAAGTTCCTTGGAGCCAAAGTAGTGGGATAAATTCTAAATCCTGCATTAGATGAGTAAGAAAAGCCCTAGGGAAAATCAAGCAGAAAAATATCTATGGTACTGGAAGATAAGGAAAGTAAAACCATTTTTCTCTGAAGATCAATCTATACATGTAGAATTATATCCACTTATTAACTGTGTCATAATACAAATAATTTTAACTATAAGTGGGGTCCATGTAACTCTTATCAGTTACCAAGGCGTCACCAAAGCCTCAAGGCTACTGGACTATCCTATTAAGATTTAAATAAAATTGGTTCAATCTATCATCTCACAGAGAAAAAACATGTATCCCGCCCACTCTCTTCTGTATATTCTTAGAGTCTATTATTAGTTGCTTTCAGCTTCAATTTTTTGGGTTGTGTTGAATTTACAGCCTCTGCTCTGTCACTCATCTTTAGCACACACTGTCTATACACACAGTGTTTCGCATGCTGGTACCCCATGATGGACAACAACAAATTCTGCCATCAATGCAAAGCTGCAGGCCATATCACACTTCTCCAGAAAGCCTCAGGATGGAGGTGGGGGCGTTGGTGTGGAGGAGGGAAGCCTCAACCCAGCACAGTAAATTACTCAGATGGAACAGAGAAATCAGCCATCTGTGTTGCTGGGAGTCCCTGGGAACTTTTTACCAGCTATCTCTTCCTCTAAAGGTCCTAAAATGGTCAAGAACTCTCTGGTATTGTATGTCAAATTTACAGATAATTGTATATGTGTAATTTTTCTAGGAGGTAGGTCCTTAACTTTCATCAGATTTTCAAAAGCCTCAAGATCCAAGAACGGTGAAGACGTACTTTATATTTAGATGAACATCAAAGTGCACTCTAATAGTAAACAAAATTGTCTCCCCACTAGATAATTCAATCAGTAATGGGGAAATGCAAATTAAAGCTACAGGACATACCATTTCACACTCATGAAACTGGCAATTCCAAAGTTTGCCAATGCCAAGGATTGGCGCAATAGGAACTCTCACTTGCTGCTAGACGGGTTCAACCACTTAGAAAAACAAAGACATAATCTTCTTAGGTTAACATTTAAACATATTCTAGACCCAGCAAATTCACTCTTAGGGCAGTTCTCAAACTGCTGGTTTTAACCCAATGGATCATGAATCAATTTAGTGGGTCACAACCAGTATTTTATTTTAATGAAAGTGAATGGAATAAAATGTTATATTTTTACCTCATTACACATAAATAGTGCATTTTGCCTTATTATATTTCTTACTATGGGGTCATGGTTAAAAACATGTCCCAAAACAATGACCTGGAGAAACACCTACACACGTGCATAAGGAAACGTGTATGGGAATGTTCACAGCAATATTTTTCCAAGAGCAAAAAATGGGAAACAATAGAGGAAAATGCAAAAATTGTGGCATACTATAGAATATAATAAAGCAGTGAATATGACTGAACTAACGCTACCACATCAATGTGGATCTCAAAGTAAGGTTGACTGAAAAAAAATCAGTCAAAGGAGAATACATACTGTAAGACAACATATTTCAAGTTCAAAAATGAGCAAAACTAAATAATAAATGTTTCAGGGTACATACATGTTAACAAAAAAACTAAAGAAAAGTAAGAGAATGATAAAAATAAAAGTTAAGATGGTAGTTACCTCTTTGGGGTTGAAAGGGGATGCAAAACAGAAGGATACACAGGGAATTTCTAAAGTTTAATAATGCTTCCTGGGCTTCCCTGGTGGCGCAGTGGTTGAGAGTCCGCCTGTCAATGCAGGCGACACGGGTTCGTGTCCCGGTCCAGGAAGATCCCACGTGCCGCCGAGCAGCTGGGCCCGCGAGCCATAGCTGCTGTGCCTGCGCGTCCGGAGCCTGTGCTCCGCAACAGGAGAGGCCACAACAGTGAGAGGCCCGCGTACCGCAAAAAATAATAATAATAATGCTTCCTTTCTTAAGCTGGGTAATGAGTGTATGGATGTTTGTTTTGTTTGTATTTCTTAGGTAGACATTACGTATGTTTTTTGTATGCAGGCAATATCTTACAATGAATAGGAAAACAAAGTTCTGTCACTAAAATTAGTGTAACAGCAACAGCAGTACTTTTGCTGGTCACCACCATTCATAAGCCCAGGTTTTGATCTCTACTATTACTCTCCACTAAAAAGAACCAGGACCGAATGGGAGATGACTCCATGTCCTGGGGCAAGAAAACAGTCAATACTGTTCTGGTACTTTCTAGCATTGACAGAAAACAAGGATATTTTTAAGTCTGTCAGAGTTGTGCTGAAAGGATTAAACAGTCAGCTTAAAGACTATGTTGCTAGCCAGACTGCGACACTGCATAAATCAAACTAATTTTGTAAAAATAATTTAGCATTACAAATGGAACGTCCAGAGGGTCTAAAATGGGTTTCTGTACGTGGAAAGGAATAGTAGTAACCCCTTTCCTTCTTCTCAGTAACACCCATAGGGAGTGTAAGGTAAAGACAAAAATAGCAGATATGACAATAACTTCTCTGTGGCTGATTAAAATTCCCCTTTCTTAGTTTTCTATTAAGTGCAAAAAATCAAGATAACTGGAAATTAGCCAGCAGTTTACTCCAAACCAGATAGTTATAAGTTGTTGTTGTTGTTTTTTTAAAATCTCGGTGTTTTTATTTATTTATTTGGCTGTGTTGGGTCTTAGCTGCAGCACGCGGGCTTCTATTTGTGGCGTGTGGGCTCCAGGGCGCATGGGCTCCGTAGTTTGTGGCACGCAGGCTCTCTAGTTGAGGTGTTCGAGCTCAGTAGTTGTGGCATGCGGGCTTAGTTGCCCTGCAGCAAAAGGAATCTTAGTTCCCCAACCAGGGATCAAACTCACGTCCCCTGCATTGGAAGGCAGATTCTTTACCACTGGGTCACCAGGGAAGTCCCAGTAAGTTTATAATAATCACATTTATAATATATTTTATGTTAAGTTGTTTAAAGTGTTTAAAAGAACAAGCCACATTAAATTTTAGTTAACGTTTAATATTTAAACATTGTCAATAGAGAAATTAAATAATTTACTATGAAACCACAGAAATATTACAGGTAAAATAGTTAAAATGTCACATATAAGACTTCTTTTTTTTTTTTTAAGAGGATCTAGAGATGGCAGTCTTTTTTTTTTTTTTTTTGGCAGTCTTTTTTTAAAAAAAATAATATATTTATTTATTTATTTTTGGCTGTGTTGGGTCTTCGTTGCGGTGCACAGGCTTTCTCTAGTTGCGTCGAGCGGGGGCTACTCTTCGTTGCGGTACGCGGGCTTCTCAATGCGGTGGCTTCTCTTGTTGCAGAGCACAGGCTCTAGGCGTGCGGGCTTCAGTAGTTGTGGCTCACGGGCTCTAGAGCACAGGCTCAGTAGTTGTGGCACACAGGCTTAGTTGTTCTGCAGCATGTGGGATCTTCCCGGACCAGGGCTCGAACCTGTGTCCCCTGCATTGGTAGGCGGATTCTTAACCACTGTGCCACCAGGGAAGTCCTAAGACTTCTTTATTAAAAAGTAAGAAATAGCAGTTGATTGTCCACATGGTCTCCAGTAATATTAATCCAAATTCTTTAGTGTTAAGATTCATTTTTGGCTGTCCTTTCAAATATCCTACCACCCATTCCCTAATCTCCTTCCTAAAATCATTCATTAATTCAACAAATATTTATTGAGTGCCTATTTCTAACATAAATTCTTCTGGGTGCTGCTGATACAGAGTTGAGTCAACCAAGCAGACTGGGTTCCCACTGTCTTGGGGCTTATGACCTCATCATATAAACATGGCCCTCTGCACAATGAAAATACCCAACCACTACCCAGTAATGAGAACTTTCACAGGTGAAATTCTGGGTTTAAGTCATAGATTCAGGTCCCTATAAATGCTCCCAGAGTGATACTGCTATCAGTGTTAGACTTTGCTACTTTGGGACAAGAAGAGGTCCAGCAGGAACTAAAAATCCCATCTCAAACAGAATGTTAGGTCAGATATTACAAAGACTTAGAAAGGGATAACTATTAGAAAAGCTCAGAGAATGAAACATTTACAATACACAATAGAACTCCCAAGGCACCTGTAGCCTCCATAAATATACCATGGAAAATAACACATGGGCATGTTCTCTACTAGTCTGGGTTCTTTCTGAATTTCTCATGTCTGTTTCCTCTTTGGTTCCCCTAGTTTCCTTGTATTTGTTTTCAGAACTTTTGTTACTTCGTTGCCCTCTTCCTTCTCCTATTCTGCAATGTGCAACTATGGCATGGACTGGAAGCAAGGCCTAGAAAAACAAGCAAAAGAGCCTGTCTTGACCAATAATTCCCATACCTACAGGAAGTTATTTGTATTAGATGAAGAAACTCAGAAAAACCCAAGTATTCAACGAAGTTATTCTTTCCCAGAGGTGCTTTTGCTGCCATCAAACACTTGCTATTTCCTAGAGTGTATGATCTCTACAAATTAGGTGATGACAGTCGTGGGACAGTCCTGGGTCACTACTATACTCTATTTTTACTTCTCTGCCGTACAGGCTTCAATGCAAAAATGATCTTCATAACCAAAAGGAAGTCTCTATATGGACCAATGGTTTTTGCTTAGTCTGTGGTGTAGCATCCTACTTTGGGTAGAGAGGCGGGGCCAGGCTGCAGCTCTAGGAGTGTTGATGCCAACATTGTGCTGAAAGATCAGTAAAGTGGAAATTAAAATACAGCTTTCCACTCTTTTGAAGAGTCAACCTCCCGTCTTCCTTCTAGGAAAGGCATCCCTATGTCCTGGATCTTCCTGAACAATCCCATCCCAACTTTTACTTTACTCCTTAAAATATAACTACATTTGACTTTTCTTTGGGGGTGGGGGGCAAAGGTGTTCATTTAGGAAAAAAAAGAAAACAAAAACCCATGAAGCTTATTTCACGTAGCACAATGCCTTTCAGGTTCATCCATGTTGTTGACTTATTTTTTATACCACTGTACAACTCTTCTGGTAAGTAAATCTACAATTAAAAAAAATGGTGGAGTAGGTATGCTGATTTTTGGTTTGGAAAATATGTTCACCATAGCTCAAAAAAAAAGTTTGGCACAATCTATAAAACAAGCTATGAGCTGAGGTACCTTCCAGAAGAGTACACTCTGCTCTTCATTCCTATACTTACTAAGCAAACCTAAGCTAAAGATCTGTTTATAAAAGGGAAACAAATTACTTTACTATGAAACTACCCTTCACTGTGCATCTTCCTAGTAATGCTTATAAACCTTCTGCTCCACTGTTTTGCACAGAAGAGGTGATAATTCTTTTTATAAATAATGAAACTACATGGAACCTGAGGCAAGGGCAGGAGTGGACCTCAATGGCTACAGCAAGAGCACTAGCTCTTATTACTATGGCAGTGGGAGATCTTGCGGCAATGGAGGGTCTTGTAGCTGTATGAACAAACTGCTGGCTTTGAAATCCAGCTGCTTGCCTCTGACAACCCAGCGGTGAATGAGCTAAGAATACTATAAGAACCACCACAAGGAAACAGATGAAACATTTGGCCAACTTCATCTAGGCCTGAAGAAATGTTTGGTGTAATGCTCTTTATTCCAGCATTAGAGTCAAATTTGGTCTTTTTTTTAATGTTTATTTTATTTAGAGAAAAACATAACAAATCAAAGAATGAGATGGAGAAGAAAATCTTTAAAATAGCAAAATGGTTTCATGTATGAAAGTCTGAGCACAAAACCTTTTTGTGGCCCCCTCTTGTGACACTCACCTTTAAAATGCTTACTAAAGGGCTTCCCTGGTGGCGCAGTGGTTGAGCGTCCGCCTGCCGATGCAGGGGACACGGGTTCGTGCCCCGGTCCGGGAAGATCCCACATGCCGCGGAGCGGCTGGGCCCGTGAGCCATGGCCGCTGAGCCTGCGCGTCTGGAGCCTGTGCTCCGCAACGGGAGAGGCCACAACAGTGAGAGGCCCGCGTACCGCAAAAAAAAAAAAAAAAAAAAAATGCTTACTAAATACTTACTGCTCATCTAGTATACAATCTATGAGGAGCCTGAACAAATGCAGGAAGCTTTTTACCCACACAAAAATGGTATTTGGGCAGGATATCTATATTCTGGCAACTGTCCAGAACTGCTCAGCATTGACAAATGGGAAACTGATGTGAGTTTCCCACAGATCCTCATTCATTCATTTTATAAATATATACTGACAAACCATTATAAACCAAGTACTAGATTGAGAATAGTGAACAGATTTGATTCATGCCCTCAGGGAGCTAACAGTCTAGTGAGGGAGCAGAGAGGTGAAAAAATAAAATATACAAGAAAATCCCTGTAATTACAAATTGAGGTAAGTGCTACAAAAGAAAAGAATGTTTTGTAAGATTCTTTTGTTAGAAAAGGGGCTATGAGAGATAAAGACAGTGGGAACCGAATTTAGATTGAAGAAGTGTCTCCTGAGGCTCTTCTCCCCTCTAAATAAATGTACCTAAAATAATTTTTAAAAATCTATTATTTTAAGCCCCTTTCTGCCAGAAGATAAGGGCTTTATTTAATAATTTACTTTTTAAAAAATGGTAATCAATGTACAAGGCACAACATTCAAAAAGTATTTGAAAATATGTCTCCCTTCTCTCTCCTGTCTTCCAGTTACCAAATCCTGTCTCCCCTGAGACAAATACTGTTATTAGTTGCCTAAGTATCTTTCTAGAGATAATACTAAACTAAATGTAAAACAAGGCCATTCTTCTGAATTCTTTTTTTTTGTTTTGGAAAATATACTTATTTTCCATAAAAATGTTAGTTTTACTAACATGTAATGAGTTTATTACTACTTGAAAATAAATGTTTTAAATTTCTTAGTTTTAATTTCTAATACAGTAACAGATATCAAAAGGTCTTTGGGTTCTCAGTAATTTTTAGGAATGTAAAGAAGTCCTAAGACCAAATAGTTTGAGAACCACTAATCTAGGTATTTATAAATGTACGTCAATTGTTCACTTTTAACCCTACTAAACCCTGGTCATCTACTGCATCATTTTTCTTAAATACATCTTTATTGGAGTATAATTGCTTTACAATGGTGTGTTAGTTTCTGCTTTATTACAAAGTGAATCAGCTATACATATATATATATATCCCCATATCTCCTCTCTCTTGAGTCTCCCTCCCACCTTCCCTATCCCACCCCTCTAGGTGATCACAAAGCACCGAGCTGATCTCCCTGTGCTATGCAGCTGCTTCCCACTAGCTATTTTACATTTCGTAGTGTATATATGTCCATGCCACTCTCCCTTTGCCCCAGCTTCCCCTTCCCCACCACCCGTGTCCTCAAGTCCATTCTCTGTCTGCGTCTTTATTCTTGCCCTGCCACTAGGTTCATCAATACCATCTTTTTTTTTTTTTTTTATCATTTTGGTAAATGTTTTACAGTGTGTTTTGAGTATATTGGCAATGAGATGGAAACCAAGTTACTTACTTGTGGCTACAATGTGCTGTGGGTTATTTGGCCATCAACACAACACAAATTTCACCATGGTGACTGGCTAGTTGTTTTTCTATAGCACCTTAAACATTTAATGTATTAGTATGTAGTACTACTCAAAGCCCATAAAGAATTTTCAGAAAGTAATTATAATGTATATGTCATAGCTGAAGTTTTTTTTTTTTGCTTTTTTGTTTTTTTTGGCCATACCATGTGGCAGGTGGGATCTTAGTTCCCCAACCAGGGATCGAACCCGCACCCCCTGCATTGGAAGCGTGGAGCCTTAACCACTGGACCGCCTGGGAAGTCCCTGTCATAGATGAAGCTGAATGGCAAGGTTAAACACATACCTGTGGTAGGAGAGTAAAGAGAGAAGCTATTTTTAAATGAAATAACACAGTAATAGTGGAGTGTCTTTTTTGGACTAACCCTCCCACAGTCAGGTAACAATGATAAACTCTGGACAAAACATGAAAAACAAGTATTTAAAGGCACTGAAGAGCAACAAAAACCAGGCAGACATTGGAGTGGAGTCAAATGCCAGAAGAAGGGAGGCGGCTGAGAGAGCCCAGTTATATTGCTTTGCCTGTGGGCACGCGCCAGTCCCTGTGGCATGGAGTGGCTACAACTCAAGCGGAAAACTGCATTTTCATGGCAGAACTGCCCAAGTCAAAAGCACATGATTATACTCTACCTACTTGCAAAGAAGGAACCAGCAACAGGAATATTCATGACAGTATTTTCTTCTCTCTATTATAAACACAAGATGCTCAAAATAATAGCTATAGGGCTTCCCCGGTGGCACAGTGGTTAAGAATCCGCCTGCCAATGCAGGGGACACGGGTTCGAGCCCTGGTCCGGGAAGATCCCACAAGCTGTGGAGCAACTAAGCCCCGTGCACCACAACTACTGAGCCAGTGCTCTAGAGCCTGCGAGCCACAACTACTGAGCCCACATGCCACAACTACTGAAGCCCGCGTACCGAGAGCTCGTGCTCCGCAACAAGAGAAGCCACCACAATGAGAAGCCTGCACACCGCCACAAAGAGTAGCCCCTGCTCACCACAACTAGAGAGAGCCCACGCGCAGCAACAAAGGCGCAACACAGCCAAAAAAAAAGCTATAAGAAGAGTCTGACCAAGAGCTAAGAATCCTCAAATAAATAAAAAGAAAAGTGAACACAATCTAGTGGTAACAAAATTCAGATATATATGGTTTTTATATTTGTTCACGAATAACTCAACACTGGCAGGAGGCACACACCGGCAATTTCAAGCCTCCAGCCAGGAGTGCTGACTAGCCTCAACAAAGTGTCAACTTACTGCCAAAGGACCCAGATCAGTGGAACTTTCCAGTTCTCTAAGGAAGCAATATATAGTTGCCTGCAAAATGGTTCCAAAATCCAATCATAACTAGAAATTTTAAAAAGACTCAGACCAGGCTCTGAGCATCAAATAACTTCATGAAAGAATCAACAGAAAATCTAAGAGCAGCACCCTAGTTGTGCCTCAATCCAGGGTTTAAGATCTGGAAATAATTCTACTTTTTAAACTGCTTGCAAAGTTCATTCAACTTTTCCTTCCAGGGACTTCCCTGGCAGTCCAGTGGTTAAGACTCCACGCTTCCACTGCAGCGGGTGCAGATCTGAACCCTGGTCAGGGAACTACGATCCCACACACTGTGCAGAGCAGCCAAGAAATTTAAAAAATAAAACAAGACAAAAACTTCCTTCCAGGTTTTGTTTCATGGAAAAATACAATAAAATCATCCTATTTTAACACAAGGAGTGCTAACTTTTATTCCTGGCACTCTGTACCCCACAAATTTAAAAGAACACACACATTCAAACACCCTTCAAAAGGCTTTTTGAATCCTAAATAAGCCAGAACATTTGTCAGGGAAGGGGAAAATAAAAGCCTCAGCAAGGAAACATTTTAGTTCCAAAATTCTAAAGGCAAACTGCTAACTGAAAAGGGAAATTAACTTTACCAGTCTTAAGATAAAGTTCATGACCTTGCTGTTTTAAAGGAATTCCTAGGCATGGAGTCAGATCACAGACTCAATTCCCAGTTTAGGAACTGAAACAATTCTGGCCTGGAGATAAAACGGTGATGAATTGCTTGACACACCTCTGCTGGAGCAGCTGCTCCCATCTGTCCACTTCCCTCCCTTCCTCTAAAAGCTACTTCAAGGTCTGGATTTATCAGTTACATGTGCTAATTGAAAAGAAGGCACATTTCCCAGGTCACATTTATGGAAATAACATGCTGGCCCATTTCAACACTCACAAACAGATGTTAAACCGACCAAAGTATATTTAAATAATCTCATCTCACTTGTTCTTGCTAACGCTTACTAATTGGTTCTCTTATGGGACTTTCTTCCCACAAAATGACTGGCCATATACTAAGTTTTATAAATATTAGGAAAGTTGTTTTGCTCAGAAAAAAAGGAAAATAATTGCAGAAGAGAAGAGCTTTTCAAAAGAACTTTTACACAGTGGGCATTAAAAACTCTCCTAAGCCAAGGCACAGAATTCTGGCTTCTTTTTCTTTGTGACCCTCCATCCAGCCTAAACTTGCCGTGTAACTAACTGATCATGAACAAAAGAGAGGCAGTTTGAACTCCAGCAGGAGAAATACACTGTATTTAAAGGGTCTGCTCCCCTAAGACTGTTCTGATTAGAGCTCTGAAGCCATTTTGTCCTTTACAAGGGAACCTTGACTTCCTCTACACAATTCACCCATCCTAGCTGCGATAACTATTTCTACTTGAGAAGAAAACGCTAATGAGTTTTTATCACCTTTCTAAATATGAAGCAGTGTCTACGAACACACTATTTACCAAAAAGCAAAACGGTAGGGCTTCCCTGGTGGCGCAGTGGTTGAGAGTCCACCTGCCGATGCAGGGGACACGGGTTCGTGTCCCAGTCTGGGAAGATCCCATGTGCCGCGGAGCGGCTGGGCCCGTGAGCCATGGCCGCTAAGCCTGTGTGTCCGGAGCCTGTGCTCCGCAACAGGAGAGGCCACAACAGTGAGAGGCCCGCGTACCACCAAAAAAAAAAAAAAAAAAGCAAAACGGTAAATAAACTAAATGTCCCTATAGGGAAATGGTTGTATAAATTACAGAACATCCAATACAGAACACTATGCAGCCATTACCAGGAATATCAGATAAATCTATCAATACAGGCACTAACATGATATGTGTCAGTGGGTATTTATGTTTTTAAGCAAAAATGACAAATTTCAGGAAAACCGGCTTGGATGACTCCATTTTTGTAAGTAAAACTACCTTTTATATGTGAAAAAGAAATTCCCAGCACAGATACAAAGATTACTAAATGCTTAGGGAAAGGTCTAGAACAGAGCTATTCAAATGAAATATAATGGAAACAACAAATGAGAGTCACATATATAATTTAAAATTTTATAGTATCCATATTAAAAATGTAAAAGTGAAGTGAATTTTAATCATTTATTCTATTTAACCCAATAAATTAAAAATGTTACCATTTCAATAATGAAATTGGTACAAAAATTGAGATAGTTTGCTTATTTTTTTTCTTACTAACTGCTCAAAAATTAGTGCATACATTACACTTAAAACACATCTCAATTTAGACTAGCCACATTTTAATGCTCAGCAGCCACATATGGTTAGTGAGGACTGTACTGGACAGAGGAGGCCTAGAAAGAGAAACATCAAACTATTAACTTTCATTTTGTTTTCTATATTTTTCTGCATTGTTTGAATTTTTTAAGCAACTGTTTAAATATAAAAATAATCAAGACATCAAAAACCTAAACATACAAGCCAGAATGATACGGGTTCTTTAAAAAAAAAAAAGGAAAGAAGGAAAGGAGAAATTACCTCAACCTCAGGATAGGCAGACTTCTTAGGACACAAAAAGCACTAACCATAAAAGAAAAAATAAGAGATAAATTTGAACAAAATTTAAAATTTCTGCTCATCAAAACACACCATAAAAAGAAATACTCAATAATAGCATTTATATCTGACAAAGCACACATATCCAGAATATATAACGAACTCCTACAATTCAACAACAAACTGATGAACAACCGAATGAAAAATGAGACTGGAGGAGACATTTCATAAAAGAATATATACAAATGGCCAATAAGCACATGGAAAGACATCAGTATTATCAGTTTTCAGAGCAATGCAAATGAAAACTGAAGGAAATACCATTTCACACCCACTAAAATAAAGACTGACAAAACCAAACACGTACCAGGATATGTACCAAGTGGAACTCTCATACACTGCTGGCAGGAATATAAAATAATACAATCATTTTGGAGATCTGTCTGGCAGTCTGTTTTTACATTAAACATACATCTATCCTATGACCTAGAAATCCTATTCCTAGGTATTTATTTACCCAAGAGAAATAAAAACATATGTCTTCAAAAAGATTTGGAAACAACCCATCAACAGGTTGGATAACCTGGTATATTCTCATACAATGGAAATAAAAAGGAATGAATATGACACAGCAGCTTGGGTGAGTCTAAAACACATTATGCTGAGTAAAAGAAGCCAAGCACAAAAGAGTTACACAACATATTTGATTTACATGAAGTTCTGGAGTAGGAAAACTAATCTATCATTAATAAAAATGAGTGGTTGCCTGGGGCAGAGGGTGCGAGGGGGCTGGGGAAGAGAACCAACTAGAAAAAGGCATGAGGAAGCTTTCTGGGGTGATGGAATCATACTACACCTTATTTCAGGTGGTGGCTACATGGATATATACAATCATTAAAACTCACTGAACTGACACTAAGGCTCCTGTGATAACTAACCTATTCCCTGTCAAAAAAAGTCAAATGTTATGGGGAACCAAAAAGCACTCAATGGATGCTGTTTAATACATCTTCAGAATAGATGAAGACTGAGGAAATAATGAAGCTTGGAATACGGGGAATTATCACTAAAATGTTCTCTACAATTCTTGATGTGAGTCCACATGAATCTCTTCAACGTATTTTCTTCTAGTTTTATTATTTATAAATGAGATGAAGGGATGCTAACCACAACTAAAATGATATCCTATCTCTCTGCAATCTTGCCTTATTTATATCTCACCCCTTTCTTGAATATTTTCAATGTATATCCATATAATAAGGCATCTAGCTGAAATAAAAAAAAAGAAAAGAAAAAAGATGGCAAAGAAGTGAAGAAACTAAACATGAGAAAAGATAGAGAAAGGACTTCCTGTGTTCAAGTACAATCTAGTCAATTTAGTTCGAAAGAAGGAAAAACATGAAGCCATTAAATATGCTCATAATTGAAACTCAGGGAAATCTTTCAAAAAGTCTTTTCCCCACTGGCCATCCCCAGTTCATTCAGTTCTTTTTTTTTTTTTCTTGCAGTAAAAGCTGTAAGAAAGTCCCTGAAAGCAACAAAGAGGTAGTCACCCCAAATTGTCTTAGCAATAAGTTGGATATTGTGCCAAGTGACAGAATGTTTAGCTCATGTCTCTATAACATCTCCTACATCTACTCCATTTACTGCAGCACACAGCAACTTTGCTGGCAGTCATCAGCCACAGCCTGAACACTTTAATAATGGTGCATATTATACAGCAAAATCCCTTAGGTACATTTTAACCCAGCACCTATACTAAATGGAGAAAATCACCAAACAGTTATCCAAAAGGAAACACAAAGTTAAGTGCAGGAAAGGCTGAGGGAATACCATGTACTTGCTGACTAGAAAACAAGGCTTCCAGGCACATATCAGAGCTTTTGCTCACTCTGCAAAGATGTGCATTGTGCTGACTTCTCTGGTGGAGAAGTGGTTAAGAATCCACCTGCTAATGCAGGGGACACGGGTTTGATCCCTGGTCTGGGAAGATCCTACATGCCGCGGAGCAACTAAGCCTGTGCGCCACAACTACTGAGCCTGTGCTCTAGAGCCCGTGAGCCACAACTAATGAGCTCATGTGCCACAACTACTGAAGCCTGCATGCCTAGAGCCCGTGCTCCACAACAAGAGAATCCACCACAATGAGAAGCCCGTGCACCACAGTGAAGAGTAGCCCCCGCTTGCCACATCTAGAGAAAGCCCACATACAGAAACAAAGACCCAACGCAGCCAAAAAAAAAAAAAAGTATATTCCCTTAAGATGTGCATCGTGAAATGTATTGCTGTGGAAACAACACTTCTACAAGAGGACAAGTCAACCTCAAATAAAGGAAATAGCAGGAGTGGTGAAATAAGTTTTGTGTAATGAGTAAGGAACTTCCCACATGTCTATGCTTGAAGTATGGCATGATTAAGCTGAAATGAAATGTCATTCTAATCACATAATAGACATTACAGTCTGTTTCCGGGGTCAGTTACTTGCTGAACACAAGCTTGTGGAACCAAAAACACTCTGCTTTTAAGATTAAGACTGAGAGGAGAGGGGCTTCCCTGGTGGCGCAGTGGTTAAGAATCCTCCTGCCAATGCAGGGGACACGGGTTCAAGCCCCGGTTTGAGAAGATCCCACATGCCATGGAGCAACTAAGCCTGTGTGCCACAACTACTGAGCCCACGTGCCACAACTACTGAAGCCCACACACCTAGAGCCCGTGTTCTGCAACAAAAGAACACACCACAATGAGAAGCCCGCGTACCACATCAAAGAGTAGCCCCAGGGCTTCCCTGGTGGCGCAGTGGTTGAGAGTCCGCCTGTCGATGCAGGGGACACGGGTTCGTGCCCCGGTCCGGGAGGATCCCACATGCCGCAGAGCGGCTGGGCCCGTGAGCCATGGCTGCTGAGCCTGTGCTCCACAACGGGAGAGGCCACAACGGTGAGAGGCCCGCGTACCGCAAAAAAAAAAAAAAAAAGAGTAGCCCCAGCTCACCACAACTAGAGAAAGCCCACACACAGCAACAAAGACCCAATGCAGCCAAAAAAAAAAAAAAAAAGATACCGGGCTTTGCAAGTGTCCACAGGACACATACCAAGCTAGGCCATATCCAGGGCCATAAAACTAATGTCAACAAATTTAAAAGAGGTGAGGGGGACGGACTTCTCTGGCGGTCCAGTGGTTAAGACTCTGTGCTTCCACTGCAGGGGGCATGGGTTAGGTCCCTGGTCAGGAAGGTAAGATCCCGTGTGCCACATGACGTGGCTTAAATACATAGATAGATAGATTCATAGATAGATCAGAACAGCAATCAATCAATCAATAAATAAAAGAGGTGAAATCAAAAGGAGTGTGTTCCTTAACAACAATGCAATCAAATGAGAATCAACAACAGAAAGACAACAGGAAAACCTCCAAACACATGGAAACAAAACAATACACTTCTAAATGCATGCGTCAAAGAGGAGGTCTCAAGGGAAATTTAAAGATATATTGAACTGAATGAAAATCAGAATACAGCATGACAAAATTCATGGGGTACAGCTAAAGCAGTGCAGGAGGGAAATTTGTAGTACTAAATACATACATTATAAAGAGGGAAAGTCTAAATCATCAATCTAAAGCTCTCACCTCAAAAATGTAGTAAAAGAAGAGTAATATAGGGACTTGCCTGGCGGTCCAGTGGTTAGGACTCTGCGCTCTCACTGCTGAGGGCCTGGGTTCAATCCCTGGTCGGGGAACTAAGATCCCACAAGGGGTACAGCGTGGCCAAAAAAAAAAGAGTAATATATATGCAAAGCAAGAAGAAGTAAGGAAATAATAACAAGCAGAAGTCAATGAAATTGAAGACAGAAAGACAATAGAGAAAAAAAATCAAGGAAACCAGAAAAGAGCTACTTCTTTGAAAGGATCCATAAAATCAACAAACCTCTAGCAAGATTAACAAAAATAGAAGACACAAATTACAATACTGGGAATGAAATCAGTTATCACTACAAATCCCACATACATCAAAGGAATAATAAGACAATGCCACAAAGAACCCTACCCACATAAATTTAACAACTTAGACAAAAATGGGCCAATTCCTCTAAAAACACAAACTACCACAACTCACCCACTATGAAAGAGATAATTTGACAAGCCCTGTAAATATTAAGGAAATAGAACTTAAAAGAAAATCTCTAGGCCCAGATGGTTTCACTGGAGAATCTACCAAACATTTAAACAAGAATTAACATCAGTTTTACACAATCTCTTCCGGAAAACAGAAAAGAAGGGAACACTTCTCAAATTCACCTTATGATACCAAAACCAGATAAAGAGAGTAAAGAAGAGAAAACAAACACCAACATTCCCTCATAAATCCTTAACATTAGCCAATAGAATTCAATAATATATATATATTATATATATATATAAAGAATTATACACCATGACCAAGTGGGGTTTATTCCAGGGATAAAAGCTCAACATTTGAAAATTAATCAATGTATACTAGCATAAGGACAGATATATACATCAACAGAACAGAACCCAGAGATAAACCTAATTAAGGTCAATTAATTTTTGACCAAAGTACCAATACAATTCAATGGGGAAATACCTTTTTTCAAAAATGGTAACAACTGAAACAACTAGATATCCACAGGCAAAAGAAGGAAGCTGGACTCCTACATCACACCATACACAAATATTAACTCAAAATTATGCAAAACCTAAATGTAAGCACTAAAGCTATAAAACTTTTGGAAGAAAACATAAGCATTAATATTTGTGATCTTGGGTTAGGCAACAGTTTCTTAGCTAAGACACCAAAAGCACAAGTGACAAAAAAATAACAAAGATTAAGGATTTCATTAAAAAAAAAAAAAACACACAACTATGCTGCAAAGGACATGAAAGTGAAAAGATAACCCACAGAATGAGGGAAAGTATTTATAAATAATATATCTGATAAGAAGCCTGTATTTAGAATATATAAAGAACTCTTACAACTCAGTAATAAAAAGACAACACAATTAAAAATGGGGAATGGGGCTTCCCTGGTGGCACAGTGGTTAAGAATCCGACTGCCAATGCAGGGGACGTGGGTTCGAGCCCTGGTCCGGGAAGATCCCACATGCCACATAGCAACTAAGCCCGTGCACCACAACTACTGAGCCTGCGCTCTAGAACCCGCGAGCCACAACTGTTGAAGCCTGTGCACCTAGAGCCCATGCTCTGCAAAAAGAGAAGCCAACGCAATGAGAAGCCAGCACACCACAACAAAGAGTAGCCCCCGCTCACTGCAACTAGAGAAAGCTCACGCGCAGCAACGAAGACCCAATGCAGCCCAAAATAAAATAAATAAATTTATTAGGGGCTGCTCTGGTGGCGCAGTGGTTAGGAGTCTGCCTGCCAATGCAGGGGACACAGGTTCAAGCCCTCATCCAGGAAGATCCCACATGCCACAGAGCAACTAAGCCCGTGCGCCACAACTACTGAGCCTGTGCTGTAGAGCCCATGAGCCACAACTACTGAGCCCATGTGCCACAACTACTGAAGCCCGCTCGCCTAGCGCCCATGCTCCGCAACAAGAGAGGCCACCGCCATGAGAAGCCTGCACACCACAATGAAGAGTAGCCCCCACTCGCTGCAACTAGAGAAAGCCCGTGCGCAGCAACGAAGACCCAACAAAGCCAAAAATAAAATAAATAAATTTATTTAATAAATAAATAAATTTATTTTTTTTAAAAATGGGGAACAGATTTGAATAGACTTCTCAAAAAAAGATATTCAAATGGCTAATAAGCACATGAAGATGATCAACATTACTAGCCACCTGGGAATTGCAAATCAAAATTACAATAAGACAGCACTTCACACCCCCAAAGATGGCTATGATCAAAAAGACAGTGCTGATGAGGATGTAGAAAATAGAACCTTTGTGGAAATGTAAAACAATGCAATTGCTTTGGAAGACAGTCTGGAAGCTCCTCAAATAGTTAAACACAGTTACCATATGATCCCACTCACTCCCACCCAAGAGAAATGAAAACACACGTCCACAGAAAAACTTGTACACAAATGTTTATAGCATTATTCACAATTGCCAAAAAGTGGAAACTGACTTGAATGTCCATCAACTGATGAATGGATATCCATACAATGGACTATTATGTGACAATAAAAAGAAATGAAATACTGAAATATGCTACAAAATGAATGAATCGTGAAAATATTATGCTAAGTGAAAAAGCCAGAAACAAAAGACCATGTATTATACATTCCACTTACATGAAATGTTCAGAATAGGCAAATCCATAGAGAAAGAAACAGACTGGTGGTTGCCTAAGCTGGAAGTGGAAGGAATAGGGGGGTGGGGGGAGGAAATGGGAAGTGACAGCTAACGGGTACAGGATTTCTTTCTGAGGAGATGAAAATTATCTCACATTGGTCACAGTGATGTTTGCAAAACTCTGTGACTCTACTAAAAACCACTGATGTGTACACTTTAAATGGGTGAAGTGTATGGTATATGAATTGCATGACAATAAGGCTCAATAAAAAAAAAATCAACATTATCCATATTAACAAGCTAAAGGAAAACAAATCACTTGACTGTATCAATATATACAGAAAAAGCAATTGACAAAATTTAACACACACCCACGATAAAAACCCTGAAAAAAATCAGAAACAGAGGGGCACTTACTCAACTTGATTAAAAGCATCTACAAAAAGCCTACAGCTAACTTATACATTATAGTGAAAGACTGAATGTTTCTCCCTAAGACTGGGAACAAAACAAGGATGTCTACTCTCATTGCTCTTATTCAACAGTGCTATAAGTTTGAGCCAGAGTAATAAGGCAAGAAAAGGAAAAAGCATACAGAGAGAATAAAGGATAAAACTGTCCCTATTTGCAATAATGATTAACTACCTAAAAACCCCAAGGAGTCTATTTTTAAGTTCAGACAGGTTGCAGGATATAAGATAAACACACAAAAATCAATTATATTTCTATATACTAGCAATGAACATGTGGACACTGAAATTAAAAACACAATACCAGGCTTCCCTGGTGGCGCAGTGGTTGAGAGTCTGCCTGCCGATGCAGGGGACACGAGTTCATGCCCCGGTCTGGGAGGATCCCACATGCCGCGGAGCGGCTGGGCCCGTGAGCCATGGCCGCTGAGCCTGCGCGTCCAGAGCTTGTGCTCCACAATGGGAGAAGCCACAACAGTGAGAGGCCCGCGTACAGCAAAAAAAAAAAAACAAAAACACAACACCAGTGGACTTTCCTGGTGGCCCGGTGGTTAAGAATCCACCTTCTAATGCAGGGGACGCAGGTTCGATCCCTGATAGGGGAACTAGGATCCCACATGCCACGGAGCACCTAAGCCTGCGCGCCACAATTACTGAGCCCATGCACCACAACTACAGAGCCCATGCATTCTGGAACCCGAGTGCCACAACTAGAGAGCCCCTGCGCCACAACTACTGAGCCTGCATGCCACAACTAGAGAGAAGCCCACATGCCTCAACGAAGAGCCTGCATGCCTCAATGGAAGATCGCGTGTGCCGTAACTAAGACCCAATGCGGCCAGATATAAAAAAATAAATATTAAAAAAAAAAACAATACCAGGGAATTCCCGGGGCAGTCCAGTGATTAAGACTCCATACTTGCACTACTGAGGGCACAGGTTCAATCCCTGGTTGGGGAATTAAGATCCTGCAAGCCGCGCGGCACAGCCAAATTTTTAAAAATAATAAAGTCAATTAAAAAGAGAGAGCTGGAGTGGCTATACTGTTATCAGACAACATAGACTGTAGAACAGAAAAATGTTACTAAAGATAAAGATTGATTTAAAAAATACAATACCATTTATAATCAATCAAAAGAAAATGAAAATTAGGTACAAATCTAACAAAACACGTACAGAACTTAAATGCTAAAAACTGCAAAATGCTGATAAAAAAACAAAGATCTAAATAAATGGAGATACATACAATGTTCACTGATTGGAAGACTCAGTATAGTAAAGATATCGATTCCCCTTCGATTGACGTATAGGTTTGTATTAGTCTGCTTGGGCTGCCATAACAGAATACCATAGACAGGTGATTTAAAACAACAGAAAGGCATTTCCTCACAGTTCTGGAGGCTGCAAATCCAAGATCAAGGTAAGCCCTTTCTTCCTGGCTGGCAAACAGGTACCTTCTTGCTGTGTCTTCACATGGCCTCTTCTCTGTGAATGTTTGGAAAGAGAGGTTTCTGGTGTCTCTTCCTTTTTTTTTTTTTTTAATATTTATTTATTTATTTGACTGCACCAGGTCCTAGTTGCATGGCACACAGGATCTTAGTTGCATCATGTGGGATCTAGCTCCCTGACCAGGGATTGAACCCAGGCCCCCTGCATTGGGAGCCGGAGTCTTAACCACTGGACCATCAGGGAAGTCCCTCTTCCTCTTCTTACAAGGAGACGGGTTCTACTGGATTAGGACCCACCCTTATGACCTCATTTAACCTTAGCTACCTCCTTAATACCTTATCCCAAAATACAGTTACATTGGGGGTTAAGGCTTCAAAATATAAATTTTGGGGGGGAGGGGGACACAATTCAGTCCATAATAAGGTTTAATGCAATTCTTATCAAAATCCCAGAGTTTTTGTAGATACAGACAAAATTATTCTAAAATTCATAAGAAAAGGCAAAGGAACTAAAATTGTTTAAAAAATACTTCTGAAAAGAAATAATAAAGTGGGAGAAATCAGCCTACCAGATTTCAAGATTTATTTTATAGGTCAGTAATCAGGATTGTGGGATAGACACATGTCAAAGGAACAGAGAACCCAGAAACAGAACCATAAGCCAAACTGATTTTTGACAAAAGCAATTCAAAGACAGCCTTTTCAACAAATGGTGCTAGAAGTAGGACAGCATAGGAAAAAATAAATAAAATAAAATAAAATAATTATACAAAATTCTTAGACTTGACACTGGAAGTAAAATCCATAAAAGGAGAAACTGATAAATTGGACTTCATCATAATTAAAAATATATGCCCTGTGAAAGATCCTCTTAAAAGGATAAGACAAGCTACACACTGGAAGAAAGGATTTGCAAACCACATATCTGATAAAGGACAAATATCTAGAATTTACAGACAACTCTTAAAACTCAGAAGTCCAAACAATCCGGTTAGAAAATGGGCAAAAGACATGAACAGTCATTTCACCAAAGAGGATATATATATGGCAGAAGAGCACATGAAAAGGTATTTAACACCTTAGGGAAATATATATCACTATACAGCTACTGGAGTGGCTAAAATAAAAAATAATGACCATGCCAAATGTTGACAAGGTGCAGAGAAACTAAAATCCCTTACACACTGCTGCTGGAAATGTAAAATAGTACAGCCCCTTTGGAAAAGTTCGGCAGTTTCTTATAAAAACTATACACTCAATTACCACATGACCCAGCAACTGACCCCTCTCAGAACATTTACCTCTGAGAAATGAAATTTTAATTGTGGTGAGCAGAATAATGAGTACCACCCCCCCCAAAAAATACTTACTTCCTACTCTCCTGGAATCTATGAATTAGTTATCTCACCTTACATGCAAAAAGGACTTTGCAGATGTGATTAAGGGTATGGACCTTGAGATAGGGGAGATTATCCTCGATTATCAATCTGGGCCCAATCTAATCAAAGGAGTCCTTAAAAGTGGAGACCCCTTCTCAGCTGGGTTAGAGATGAGATGAAGGAAGGAGTAGACCTTCACAGTTTGAGAGGGAATCAACCAGTTGCTGCTGGCTTTGAAAACAGTAGGGGGCCATGAGCCAAGGAATGTGGATGATCTCTAGAAGCTGGGAAGGTCCATAGCTGAAAGCAAGAAAATGAGGACCTTAGTCCTACACTCACTAGGAACACAGACCTGCTTTGATTTTAGCATGGTGAGACCACAGTGTTGGACTTCCAGTCTGCAAAACTGTAAGACAATAAACTTGTGCTATGTAAGCAGCTACACTTGTAGTAATTTGTTACAGTAGCAATAGAAAACTTGTTCACACAAAAATGACACACTTATGGGAATTCCCTGGTGGTCCAGTGGTTAGGACTCAGTGCTTTCATTGCTGTGGATAGGGTTCAATCCCTGGTTGGGGAACTAAGATCCTGCAAGATGCGTGACAAGGCCCACCCCCGTCCCCCCAAAAAAACCCCACACAAGCTCACACACTTACATTCACACAAAAACCTGTACACAAATATTTGTAAAACTTTATTTATGATACTGCAAGATGTTACCATAAGGGGAATCTGGGTCAAAGAGTCAAGAAAACTGTGTTATTTTATACAACTGCATGTGAGTCTACAATCTCTCAAATTACAAAGTTTAATTTAAAAAAAAAAGGTATTGGATTACTCATCAAAATCCAGGAGGATTCAAGAACAAAGTTCAGAGGCCAGAAACAATGCCCCCAAATCACACTGCAAACCTAGACTGATGAGGATGCTGCTGTCATGGACTCCATCCACATACTGCAGCTGGCACCCCTACGTAGGCCCAAGAAGATTTTTGGAGTTCCCTGCCTCTGCCTCACTAGGCCTGGACTCAAAATGCTGGGCACATAGCTGATTCATGAAGCCAAGGTTCCTGACTGAAAACTAGCTACAAAGGGTGCTGGGAAATCAAGGGTTTTGAATATATTCAGCTCCTTGCCTCCCATGAAGGGTGGCATTTATGAAATTTCTTGCAGATCTCTGAGGAGGTCAGATCAGACAGACAAAAAGAAGGTCCAGGGTCTTCCCTGGCAGTGCAATGGTTAAGAATCTGCCTGCCAATGCAGGGGACATGGGTTCGAGCCCTGGTCCAGGAAGATCCCACATGCCACGGAGCAACTAAGCCCGTGCGCCACAACTACTGAGCCTGCACTCTAGAGCCCGTGAGCCACAACTACTGAGCCCGCGTGCTGCAACTACTGAAGCCCGTGCACCTAGAGCCCGTGCTCCACAACAAGGGAAGCCACCGCAATGAGAATCCCACGCACCGCAACAAAGAGTAGCCTCCACTCGCTACGACTAGAGAAAGCGCACGGGCAGCAACAAAGACCCAACGCAGCCAAAAAAAAAAAAAAAGACGGAGCTGAAACAGGGAGTTACAAATAAACTGATATAGATATGAGGGAATTTCACATAAGAAAATTCATGGATGTTTTAGAAATTATATAAAAAAATATTCCCAGATATTTTCTTTCTGAACAGAACAGGGAAAACCAACAATGGGAACAATGTAGTAAATAGCTCAAAAGAGAAAAGAAAAGCATCAGATATTTAAGATACAAAGTTTTTTTTTTGTTTGTTTTGGGTTTTTTCAGGTACGTGGGCCTCTCACTGTTGTGGCCTCTCCTGTCGCGGAGCACAGGCTCTAGACGCGCAGGCTCAGTGGCCATGGCTCACGGGCCTAGCCGCTCCGCGGCATGTGGGATCATCCTGGACCGGGGCACGAACCCGTGTCCCCTGCATCGGCAGGCGGACTGCACCACCAGGGAAGCCCCAAGATACAAAGTATTTTAATGGTGAAAATCAACAGGTTTTAGAAGCATCAGTTCATATCTGATATGAAAGATAAGTCATCAAATGTATTTTTAAAGAGTACTGGGTATTTCTTCCTATGCTCAGAGTGATCAGAAATATTTCCTTTGAGTTACTCAAATTCACCACTTGTAATGAACAACTTGGTACTAGTTGCAGGGAAACACTTTTAAAAGAGCAATACAGGGTATCTGCCCTTAAAGAATGCACTCCAGTTCAGGCAAGATGAATGTTTAATATAACCTAAACATTTTCCAGATAAAGACCTAGAAATGCTAGATTAAAATATACCAAAAATTATTTTAAATGTATAGCTGAACCCACAAGAAAGAAAGGGAAACCCCCAGGGTGCCTGGATCAAAGAAGGAACTGAAAACCACAGTGGTAGCATGTAAGTTGATATAGTGGCTACAAGGGGGTGAATGGGGTGGGGAAGAAGTTTCAATAACTTCCGCCCTGGGTTTTGTTATCCACATGATAACAGGACTGGTCTTGGACTTATAAAAGGTGGAACACTAGAACCAAAACCTCAAATAAAGTAGAAGCTACTTTATCCTCAGGGAAAGGACACACTAGGTAAAATTCACCTAACAGCCCATGGAGCAGACAAGAAAACGTCTCTCTGCTTGGGCAGTAGGGAAAAGGGGGAAAAAAGTATCCCCTGAGAACTGGAACCCTGGGCCTGCAATCACATGGAGTTGGGGTTCACAGTTACTTTAATTATAATAGCTGAGTGTTCTAGAAACTTCAAAGCAAAAAAAAATTAACATAAATATTAGCCCAAGCCAGGGCATCTAGTAGAGAATTCATCTCCACTTTTGAGAAATACGGCCTCACTAGGCCATGAGATCACTCCAAGACAAAACCTTACTAAAGATGAGTAAAGAATACTAAACACAAAAGGAAATAATCCACTATAAGAGAGACAACAAATGAAATAAAGACAGCTTTAGAACTCCAAGAACTTCTGATAAAAGAACCATCAGACAGACACTATAAAGGAAGTATACTTAAAATGATTATGAATATAAAAGAAAACCTCAAAACCATATGAATGAGATACCATGAAAAAAATAACAGGCAGATTTGAAAACAAATCAACTAAAAATTCTAAAAATAAAAAACGTAGTCACTGAAATGAAACTCAATGAACAAGTTAAAATAGATTAGACACAGCTGAAGAAAAAGTAAAAAACTAGAACACAGGAAACAGCCAGAAGGCAACTCAGAGAAATAGTGAGATGAAAAATACCAAAGAAAAGTGAAGTGATACTGAGGACTAAATGAAAAGATCTGACATATAGGAGTTCTAAAAGGAGATAATAAAATGCAAACTGACAATATTCAAAGAGATAATGCCTAAGAAATTTTCAGAACTTTCAAAAGGCATGAAGCCTCAGATTTAAGAAACAAAACTAAATCCATACCATCTACATTGTATTGAAACTGCAGAAATCCAAAGTCAAAGAAAAGATCTTAAAAGAGCTTTATTCTTCTTAAGGCATGAATAAGAAAGAATAAAATAACTATACTTCATGGTCCAATATTTAAAGGGCCATTAGTGGAACAGCAGTAGAGAGAGAGGACCTGTATCAGGAAAGAGTGTGGGAGGGCAGAGCTGGGCTTGAAAAGTAGGCAGGATTCCCATAGATGGGGAGAGATGAGGGCACCTGGGGGTGGGAGTGGGTTGTCTGAATAAGCTGAGGGAGGAAAATATGGGGCAAAGGGAAGGACTTCTTTCTGGCTGCCAAACAGAGTAACAGAAAAAAGTGTGGTTGGCTGGAACTAAAGTAGTATGTTGTTCACTAATATTAGGCTAAAGCATTTGAACTTAATAGTAGGTAACAAGGATCAAATTTTTGAGCAAGTGATAGGCTCTAAACTGAATTTCTGCCACAAATCTCTTATCCCAGCAGCAGCACTCCGGGTGCATATAGGAAGAAGGACTGTTGCCTTTAAGTAAACTTAGGAAACAATTCTAGTAGTCTAAGCTTTTCAAAAGACTTTAGAAAATATTCCAATTACCACAGAGAGAATCTGCAGAAAGACCCAGAAAAAAGGCAATGGGAATGAAGATGAAATATAGAGAGAAGAGGGGGAGGAGAGGGAGGGAAAGAATATAAATGAATATTTATAGACATTTTGAAGGTGGAATTAAAAGGACTTCAAGGACTGGGCAGTGGGCAGAGGAGTGGGGGTGGGGTGGGCGGTGGGCAGGAAAAAGAAAGGGAAGAAGACAGCACTGAGGTTGAGACTGAGTAAGTCAGGAAATAGTGGTGGTATATTTTTTCTCCAGAGACAGGCAGTGTGACCCAGCAGAAAAGAACACTGGAATACAAAGAAGCTTTAGTTTAGGTACTCTCTCTGACAAGCTACTTAACTACACAGACTCCATTTCTCCAGCACTGTAAAATGGAACAAGTTAAGAGAAAATGAATTAAATGTTGGACCACTGTGGTGTCAAGGGGATTCAGAATAAACTTTCAGCAAGCAGTGAGAAATATGCAGTGAGGGTCTGGAGCTCAGGAGAAAGGCAGTTCTGAAAGGATAGAGAACCACCAACATGGAAGAGATGGTTAAAGCTGTTGGAGTAGATGAATGACATTATTTAAATGCATAAAGAGAAGAGGCCTGTGAATCTTGAGAAAACTCCACACAAATGCAGAAAAGGTAGCTTAGAGTCTTATCAGGAAGGGGTGTCCTGAGATAGTGTATCATAATTAGATGACATACCATACTGGGAGAATGAAGTTGTGTGCCATTTTCCATTGCTAATCAATTTCCCCAAGGATTGATAAAATGTAAGGAAAATACAAGCCTTTATCATGAACTTTCCCTACTATCTGGGAAGCACAGATCCTTTGCTTTCATTATGGTGCTAACCAAAGTCCTATTTCAAAGGAGTTTTAAAAATATATAACTCCGGGGGCTTCCCTGGTGACACAGTGGTTGAGAGTCTGCCTGCCGATGCAGGGGACATGGGTTCATGCCCCGGTCCGGGAAGATCCCACATGCCGCGGAGCGGCTGGGCCCGTGAGCCATGGCCGCTGGGCCTGCGTGTCCGGAGCCTGTGCTCCGGCAACAGGAGAGGCCACAGCAGTGAGAGGGTCCGAGTACCACAAAAACAAAAACAAAAAAAATGTATATATAACTCCAGTTTTATAAAGACAGATACTTCATAATCTAAGGCTTCATGCTGAAATTCTGCCTGGCTCATTCTTGTATGATACTATAAAACACATAGCTAATCCACCAAGTTAGCCCAATAGGAAAGTTGGCTTCACCACAACAAGACCGAGAAATTGAGGTCCAAACAGGTCCAATGTAAGCTACATCAGAATAACTTTCTGAAAGGCTATCAAAAACTTGGATTTAGTTAACCCACAGCACACACAGAAACATGGCTGGGAAGCAGACATGATGCTTGTGGTTACTGTGCTCTAAAGGGAACTTCCTCAAATCTTTTCTTTGAAACTAGTTACTCTAGACAAGAGCCCAAGATCAAGAATGTTTTGTACATGGGATCCCTTAGATCTTTCTAATTCTCACTTCTGGTCCAAATAAGTTATGTCACACTCTTCTCTTTTGGTTCCTGCCCCCTATAGTTCACCATTCCGCACGCAGCTGGGGCTAAATAATCCCGGTTTAAAGCAAAAGCCAATGCAAAGTGTGGGTTTTTCCTGCTAATTCTAAATAAGCAGCTACTAATTGTAAATATTGCAAATTCAACTAAAGTCTAACATTCAAAAGGTTGTGACCGCTTTTTATGGTCATAAGCATCCAGAATTACTGTATCTAAAGATTAATGATTTTCAGAATCTTCCATTTTCTTAATGATACAGAAATATTAGCCTAGGTTACAAATTTTAAATTATTTCAGCTGAAATTTATCACAGGTTCCTTTGGATAACAGGGTTTTGGCAAGAATCCAGAGCTAGTAACTGAATATAGTAAGTGCTGCACCTCACATCAGCCTGATTTTCAATCCCTGACCAAAATAATCAGAACACAGCTTCTCAGCCTCTCCCATAAGAAAAATCCCCCAATCCAAATTAAATTATTTATCAAATATGTATCTTTCTATATAATCATAACCTTCCACCAAACAGCAGCAAGATGCCTGTATCAAAACGTGATCAGACCAGGAAGAAATAGAAAATATGAACAGACCAATCACAAGCACTGAAACTGAAACTGATTAAAAATCTTCCAACAAACAAAAGCCCAGGACCAGATGGCTTCACCGGCGAATTCTATCAAACATTTAGAGAAGAGCTAACACCTATCCTTCTCAAACTCTTCCAAAATATAGCAGAGGGAGGAACACTTCCAAACTCATTCTACGAAGCCACCATCACCCTGATACCAAAATCAGACAAAGATGTCACAAAAGAAGAAAACTACAGGCCAATATCACTGATGAACGTAGATGTAAAAATCCTCAACAAAATACTAGCAAACAGAATTCAACAGCACATTAAAAGGGTCATACACCATGATCAAGTGAGGTTTATTCCGGAATGCAAGGATTCTCCAATATATGCAAATCAATCAACGTGATACACCATATTAACAAATTGAAGGAGAAAAACCATATGATCAACTCAATAGATGCAGAGAAAGCTTTTGACAAAATTCAACATCCATTTATGATAAAAACCCTGCAGAAAGTAGCCACAGAGGGAACTTTCCTCAACATAATAAAGGCCATATATGACAAAACCACAGCCAACATCATCCTCAATGGTGAAAAACTGAAACCATTTCCACTAAGATTAGGAACAAGACAAGGTTGCCCACTCTCACCACTCTTATTCAACATAGTTTTGGAAGTTTTAGCCACAGCAATCAGATAAGAAAAAGAAACAAAAGGAATCCAAATCGGAAAAGAAGTAAAACTGTCACTGTTTGCAGATCACATGATACTATACATAGAGAACCCTAAAGATGCTACCAGAAAACTACTAGAGCTAATCAATGAATTTGGTAAAGTAGCAGGATACAAAATTAAGGCACAGAAATCTCTGGCATTCCTATATACTAATGATGAAAAATCTGAAAGTGAAATTAAGAAAACACTCCCATTTACCATTGCAACAAAAAGAATAAAATATCTAGGAATAAACCTACCTAAGGAGACAAAAGACCTATATGCAGAAAATTATAAGACACTGATGAAAGAAATTAAAGATGATACAAATAGATGGAGAGATATACCATGTTCTTGGATTGGAAGAATCAACATTGTGAAAATGACTCTACTACCCAAAGCAATCTACAGATTCAATGCAATCCCTATCAAACTACCACTGGCATTTTTCACAGAACTAGAACAAAAAAATTCACAATTTGTATGGAAACACAAAAGACCCCGCACAGCCAAAGCAATCTTGAGAACGAAAAATGAGCTGTAGGAGTCAGGCTCCCTGACTTCAGACTATACTACAAAGCTACAGTAATCAAGACAATATGGTACTGGCACAAAAACAGAAATACAGATCAATGGAACAGGATAGAAAGCCCAGAGATAAACCCACGAACATATGGTCACCTTATCTTTGATAAAGGAGGCAAGAATATACAGTGGAGAAAAGACAGCCTCTTCAATAAGTGGTGCTGGGAAAATTGGACAGGTACATGTAAAAGTATGAAATTAGAACACTCCCTAACACCATATGCAAAAATAAACTCAAAATGGATTAAAGACCTAAATGTAAGACCAGACACTATCAAACTCTTAGAGGAAAACATAGGCAGAACACTCTATGACATAAATCACAGCAAGATCCTTTTTGACCCACCTCCTAGAGAAATGGAAATAAAAACAAAAATAAACAAATGGGACCTAATGAAACTTCAAAGCTTTTGCACAGCAAAGGAAACCATAAACAAGACCAAAAGACAACCCTCAGAATGGGAGAGAATATTTGCAAATGAAGCAACTGACAAAGGATTAATCTCCAAAATTTACAAGCAGCTCATGCAGCTCAATAACAAAAAAACAAACAACCCAATCCAAAGATGGGCAGAAGACCTAAATAGACATTTCTCCAAAGAAGATATACAGATTGCCAACAAACACATGAAAGAATGCTCAACATCATTAATCATTAGAGAAATGCAAATCAAAACTACCATGAGGGCTTCCCTGGTGGCGCAGTGGTTGAGAGTCCAGCTGCCGATGCAGGGGACACGGGTTTGTGCCCCAGTCCAGGAAGATCCCACATGCCACGGAGCAGCTGCGCCCGTAAGCCATGGCCGCTGAGCCTGCGCGTCTGGAGCCTTTGCTTCACAACGGGAGAAACCACAACAGTGAGAGGCCCGCATACCGCAAAAAAAAAAAAAAAAACAGAGAAAAAAAAAACTACAATGAGGTATCATCTCACACCAGTCAGAATGGCCATCATCAAAAAATCTAGAAACAATAAATGCTGGAGAGGGTGTGGCAAAAAGGGAACCCTCCTGCACTGTTGGTGAGAATGTAAATTGATACAGCCACTATGGAGAACAGTATGGAGGTTCCTTAATAAACTAAAAATAGAACTACCATACGACCCAGCAATCCCACTACTGGGCATATACCCTGAGAAAACCATAATTCAAAAAGAGTCATGTACCAAAATGTTCACTGCAGCTCTATTTACAATAGCCAGGACATGGAAGCAACCTAAGTGTCCATCAACAGATGAATGGATAAAGAAGATGTGGCACATATATACAATGGAATATTACTCAGCCAGAAAAAGAAACGAAATTGAGTTATTTGTAGTGAGGTGGATGGACCTAGAGTCTGTCATACATAGTGAAGTGAATCAGAAAGAGAAAAACAAATACCGTATGCTAACACATATATATGGAATCTAAGAAAAAAAAGTCATGAAGAACCTAGGGGTAAGGCAGGAATAAAGACACAGACCTACTAGAGCATGGACTTGAGGATATAGGGAGGGGGAAGCTGTGACAAAGTGAGTGAGAGAGTGTCATGGACATATATACACTACCAAACGTAAAACAGATAGCTAGTGGGAAGTAGCCGCATAGCACAGGGAGATCAGCTAGGTGGTTTGTGACCACCTAGAGGGGTGGGATAGGGAGGGTGGGAGGGAGGGAGACGCAAGAGGGAAGAGATATGGGAAAACATGTATACATATAACTGATTCACTTTCTTATAAAGCAGAAACTAACACACCATTGTAAAGCAATTATACTCCAATAAAGACGTTAAAAAAAAAAACGTGATCAGAACATAAGAATCACTGACTGCTATACTTAGGACAAATGACATGCTTTACTGACATTAAAACATTTCGGATATGGGGATATATGTATATGTATAGCTGATTCACTTCGTTATAAGGCAGAAACTAACACACAATTGTAAAGCAGTTATACTCCAATCAAGATGTTTAAAAAATAGGGCTTCCCTGGTGGCACAGTGGTTGGGAGTCCGCCTGCCGATGCAGGGGACACGGGTTCGTGCCCCGGTCCGGGAGGATCCCACATGCCGCGGAGCGGCTGGGCCCATGAGCCGTGGCCGCTGGGCCTGCGTGTCCGGAGCCTGTGCTCCGCGACAGGAGAGGCCGCAGCAGTGAGAGGCCCGCGTACCGCAAAAAAAAAATTAAATTAAATTAAATTTAAAAATTGGGGGATAGGGGCTTCCCTGGTGGCGCAGTGGTTGAGAGTCCGCCTGCCGATGCGGGAGACGTGGGTTCGTGCCCCGGTCCGGGAGGATCCCACATGCCGCGGAGCGGCTGGGCCCGTGAGCCATGGCCGCTGAGCCTATGTGTCCGGAGCCTGTGCTCCGCAACGGGAGAGACAACAACAGTGAGAGGCCCGCGTAGTGCAAAAAAAAAAAAAAAAAAAAATTGGGGATAGTAACTTCCAACACTATGGACATAAAGAGAGAAATAACACACAGCGTTTTAAAGAATCTATAATATACAGTCTCTAAATTGGCTCACGATTGCTCTCAGTGTGTTTATAAAACTCAGATTTTTACCTGAACTCTTAAATGACTGAGAATTAATTAACTTTCATGATTTGATACAATATGGAGACTACCTATAGGTGATACCCAAACCTTAATTAATTCTTTAACATTTGCCAAATGCACAAAAATGTAGCACTAGATTAATTCTTGAAAAAAAATGTTTCTGGTAAAGGTTTTCAAAGGAGGGGAAATTTTAAGCCACAATGCAAACCAGCAGGTTATGAAGACTCAGCTAACATAATGATTGTGGAGAAACCCTGAATACTAGTAATGGCGTGCGGAAATGGGCCCTCCCTCTCATGTAACACTGGAGAGATTTCAAATTTTTCTTGTCTATTTGGCAGCATTTATTATGATTTAAGGTGCACACATTTGATGAGCCAGCAATCCCACTTCTATGAATCTGTCCTCCAGAAATAACAGCATGAGAACATAAAAAAATATATGTGCAAGGATTATTATGGAACTATTCATAACTGTAAAATTTGGAAAACTAAATGTTCACCAATAAGGGAATGGTTATTCAAATTATAGAATATTCACACAACAGAATATCATGCAGGCATAAAAAAATGTAGATGTTTATACTGGGCCTGGAAAGATGCCCAAGATAGACTGTTTAAGCAAAAATACACGTTGCAGATTAATGGAGAAGAGTGAGTCCATTTTTGTTTTAATATTATATGATTACAATATACTAGCATAGTAAGGGAAGGACTGGAACATAACTGATAACCAGCTAAAATTATTAGCCTCTGGGGCTGGGAATGAAAGAACAGGCAGGTAGCAAGGAAATTTCACTTCCTTCTTTCTGAAAAAAATTTAAGTGGTAGGACTATAGGTCATTTTTTACTTTCTTATTTGTAATTCAAACGACAACGGTAAAAGCTTTTACATCTCAAGGAAAAAAATGAGAGAAGAAAAATCATCTTCCACTTTCTAAGCACAATGGTAAAGTTTAAAACAAACAAATTCTAATAAAAGAAAGATGTAGAAATTGTATAACACATAGAAATCTCATACCAAGAGAATAATCTAATTAGAGAAAAATGTATAGCACTTATATACCAAATCTTAGGGACGCTTTGTGTTCCTCTTTTCAGGGGGACTCTGCCCTCTAGTGTACACTAAAAGAAGCTAAAGCACTCAAAGTAAATAAATTCGTGTTATAACCAAAATATTTCCACTTTATTTCTAGAGCATCACAATCTTCTCCTTAAATGAATGTCTCCACATCCTTATTTCCAAATCAATTTCCTATTATCGTACTGAGTAAACTTTATGAAAGTCATAGCTTCAGCTACCTATTCTTTCCATTCTTCCCTACGCTACCAAGAAGCACCCAAAGTACTTTCCTGACACCTATTTCACACCAAGAAAAAGTTGGCACAACCAAGGGTATAGGAATATAGCAAAATAAAAGTTTAAAATTTTATAACACATACAGGCACCTGGCTCTTAAACTCATAGACTGTTGAAACTTGTTGGCACTTTCACTCAAGGGTAAGGGCAAAGGAAAAAAGAAGGCTGCTCTGTGTAATAAAGTTCAACTCCTCATAGGATTTTCTAAAAAGACTAGAATTTGTTCAACTCTGGGCAACACTGAAAACCAAAAGGGACATTTCCTAGATTCATAGTATTTGCTGTAGGTATTCAATCCCATCCTGGTGACTGCAAATGAAAAATGTTCTTACTTTGAAAGCTCTTCTATGTTTGGGATCTCATTTAGACGCTTACATTGCTTGATCCAAATGTCAAAGAGTCTCCAAAAAAAGCGGAGAGGCGGGGCGGGGGCGGGGAATAATCACTAATCTCTCCATTCATAATTCTTTCACTTTCTAGCTCGGCCTGGAACAATCTCTTCAAATCAAGAATGTGAATGAGGGGCTTCCCTGGTGGCGCAGTGGTTGAGAGTCCGCCTGCCAATGCAGGGGACACGGGTTCATGCCCCGGTCCGGGAAGATCCCACGTGCCGCGGAGCGGCTAGGCCCGTGAGCCATGGCCGCTGAGCCTGCGCATCTGTAGCCTGTGTTCCGCAACAGCAGAGGCCACAGCAGTGAGAGGCCCACGTACCACAAAAAAAAAAAAAAAAAAAAAAAAGAATCCGACTGACAATGCAGGGGACACGGGTTCGAGCCCTGGTCCGGGAAGAGCCCACATGCGGCAGAGCAAAGCCCGTGCACCGCAACTACTGAGCCCGCCAGCCACAACTACTGAAGCCTGTGCACCTAGAGCCCGTGCTCCACAACAAGAGAAGCCACCACAGTGAGAAGCCTGTGCACTGCAACGAAGAGTAGCCCCCACTCGCTGCAACTAGAGGAAGCCCCCGTACAGCAACAAAGACCCAACACAGCCAAAAATAATTAATTTTTTAAAAAAGAATAAATGAGATGAGATTACCTTTAATAAATTCAAAATATTCCAAGTATTCATGGGGAAATCTTTAAAGAATTATTTAATTTCAATTTCAAATCCACTTACTCTGTACCTACAACACCTGTAGAGGTATACTTAAAAAACAATTGAGGGCTTCCCTGGTGGCGCAGTGGTTGAGTCCGCCTGCTGATGCAGGGGACGCAGGTTCGTGCCTCGGTCCGGGAAGATCCCACATGCCGCGGGGCGGCTGGGCCCGTAAGCCATGGCCGCTAAGGCTGCACGTCCGGAGCCTGTGCTCCGCAACAGGAGAGGCCACAACAGTGAGAGGCCCGCATACCGAGGGAAAAAAAAAAAAAAACAATTGAAGAATAATTTAAGGGACTTCCCTGGTGGCGCAGTGGTTAAGAATCCGCCTGCCAATGCAGGGGACATGGGTTTGAGCCCTGGTCCAGGAAGATCCCACATGCCGCGGAGCAACTAAGCTCATGCACCATAACTACAGAGCCTGTGCTCTAGAGCCCACGAGCCACAACTACTGAGCCCATGTGCCCCAACTACTGAAGCCCACGTGCCTAGAGCCTGTGCTCTGCAACAAGAGAAGCCACTGCAATGAGAAGCCTGAGCACCGCAACAAAGAGTAGCCCCCGCTGGCCGCAACTAGAGAAAGCCCGCACACAGCAACGAAGACCAACACAGCCAAAAGTAAAAGAATAAAAAGAATAAGTTAAAACCAAATGAGGCAGAGTATAAGCATCCATTGAAGAACATGAAGGTGAAAGTCAGTACAGGGTTTTCTTGCCCCAACACACAGCATCATTCTGGAGCTGATAAGTAAAGTAACAGCAGTACTACTGAGGCTGCCAGAATGAATCATTTCCTCTTAAAAGCTATTTCTAGCTAGTCCTATTCTGGAACAAATGGCTGCTAGAAGAAATGACCTTAAAACAAGCTGGGCAAGGATATTTCCTATTTGAGTCCCCTGGCAACACCCTCACATAAGCTTTCTACAATGTAGAATTCAGACCTCAGTAAGAGTCCACTACCATACTCCAATAAAGATGTTAAAAAAAAAAAAAAAAGAGGGCTTTAAAAAAAAAAGAGTCCATTACCAGATAGAAATGGTAACAGCCATTACTCCCCAGTATCACATGTTGTCCACAGCTTCACTGTTGACTGCTGGCAGATTATCAAAGTACAAACACACCTCGAACTCATTTTTAAAATGTGCTATTTTTGGACTTTGCTACTTTTTTAACCTTCTTCACAAATCAACATTTATTTAAGGCTCCCTGTTAGTCATTCTGGGACAAGTTATTAAGGAGTTTAAATCTGAGCCTCATTTTCTCACAGCTACATATACAGTTATTCTGGAAAAATGAAATACAATTTAGCCATTCAGCCTTAATTATCAGGACTGGTGGAGGGCAGGGCTACAGGGAGGATGCCAGTAATTTTACTCTGCTCTTAAGAGTCCCTGGGCTTCCCCGACTTGCTGCGGCAGACAGAAGTACCCAAGTTTGAGCTTGGAAGAGCTGCCCGTTGCTATCTGTTCCCTGGTGGGCGCCAAAGGAGGATTCAGTTATGACCTTCACAAATGAGGAGGGAGCATCCTGGTGCTTCTGCTGTGCTTTCAATCAGAATGACAAGTGAGACGCGTCTATTCAGGTGCCACCCAGCTCGGTGGGAGTCCGCTCTCAGCACCTGGACAGGTGGGAGACGAGGTCCCCTTCCCCCAACCTGGGGCGGGCAGGTGGCCCAGGAACCTAGTCCCGAGCTGCCAAGCGCCAGACAAGCACCTCCCTCCCATGATCAGGAAACCAGAGGTCACCTTCCCACAGAAACTTTATTTTTCACAAATCTCAAGTGCAAAACATAGACGACCATTTTTAAAAAGCAGAGTCAAATTTTTAACCACAGAATGTCTACAAGAATTATACCTTTTCAAAACACAACCAATTTTTATATTTCAAAACTATCTCAACTCGAATAAATTAATTTCTTAAAAAGTAAAAAAAAATTTTTAAATGTGCTAGCTCCTTCAATTTCATGAGATAAGGATGAGATTAAAATATAGTACAGGAGGGCTTCCCTGGTGGCACAGTGGTTGAGAGTCCGCCTGCCGATGCAGGGGACACGGGTTTGTGCCCCAGTCCGGGAAGATCCCACATGCCGCGGAGCGGCTGGGCCCGTGAGCCATGGACACTGAGCCTGCGTGTCCGGAGCCTGTGCTCCGCAACGGGAGAAACCACAACAGTGAGAGGCCCGCGTACCGCAAAAAAAAAAAAAAAAAAAAAGAAAGTACAGGAAACCCAGACTAGCCATGGTTAATGAGGAAAAGGCTTACAAAGGAAATGGGAGTAAACAGTCATCTCACTTCCTTCAAAAATAACAAAACACAAAATAGCTTTCAAACAGTCCTTCATAGGTTATAAAGCTGAAGAGATACTTTTAACACAAAAGACCAATTAGGAGGGTAAGAAAGAGTGGTTGTAAGGCGCAGGGGCTGAGAGCCCAGACTTTGGTCTCAAATAGAACTGGACTGGAATCCAGGCTCCACCATCCATCAGCTATACAATTCTAACAAATTAAGGGCCCCTCCCTGAGCCTCAGTTTCCTGATCTGTGAAATGGGCACAAAGTTAGCACCTACCTCTTGAAATGTTTATGTGGAATAAATGAGATAATACATGTAAAACACTTAGCACTGTGCCTTAAATTTGGCAAACTGTCAATAAACAGAAACTATTCTTTTAAAACGGATATAGAAACATGTAACCTACAGCATGAGAAGATAGTATGTCATACTTAATCTAGAGAACAAACTGGTTCCAAAAGGAAATTAACCTGGTCATTAGAGGGAAACATGGCATTCTAGCATGTGAGAAACACCTGGCTACAGGAAGCAAGCGGGTAGCATAAATGAGGAGCAGGGACAGGAACAGGCACAACCCATCTACTCTGCTCCAGCTCCTTAATGCTCTAAGGAAAGAGGAAGGGCAGTGGCACAACTTCTCATTTCTGAAGAAAAACCAGTAATCCAGAGTTTATGTCAATTCTCCTGATTTTTAAATACTGATCGAATAAAAACATCCAAGGACAGATTTGATCCATCAACTTCCAGTTTGTGAATGTCTAACCTGGAGCAGAGTCTCAAACTGGAAACTGAAGGACCCCAGCTCCCTTAAAACAGCATGTCACAAAGCTAGCATTCTGGAAAAGCAAATTCTCTGTACAAACTGTCCTAAGCACTGCAGGATATTTAGTATCCCTGAAACCCACCCACTAAGTACCAATGGTCTCAAGTCATGTGACACCAAAATATCTCACCACACGTTTCTGAACACCTCCTACTGGCAGCACCACATTCGCTAAGAGTAACAAAGTTAAATTCAAAAGTTAAGGAGGAGGACTTCCCTGGTGGCGCAGTGGTTAAGAATCCGCCTGCCAATGCAGGGGACACGGGTTCGAGCCCTGGTCCGGGAAGATCCCACATGCCGCAGAGCAACTAAGCCCATGCGCCACAGCTACTGAGCCAGCGCTCTAGAGCCCGTGAGCCACAACTACCGAGCCCGTGCACCTAGAGCCTGTGCTCTGCAATGAAGAGTAGCCCCCGTTCGCCACAACTAGGGAAAAAGCCCACGCACAGCAATGAAGACCCAACCCAATGCAGCCAAAAAATAAATAAATAAGTGTATCTCTTAAAAAAAAAAAGTTAATGAGACTCATGAACATCTACTTACAAACAGTAACAAAATAAGGACAGGGCCAGCCCTGAGTCAACTAAACTAAAACCCCAAATTATCATCAAACAGGAAATCTCACTAAAGTAGAAAACTTAGAGCTGGCTGTGGGAACAAATCAAAAGGCTTAACTCCCTCTCCTTACTTCTAACATTAATTATGACGGCTGGGTCCGTGAGCTATGGCCGCTGAGCCTGCGCATCCAGAGCCTGTGCTCCGCAATGGGAGAGGCCACAACAGTGAGAGGCCCACGAACCCAAAAAACAAACAAACAAAAAGAAGAAACATTTCCACCCAGTACTGTGGCTATATCGGTTTTTGTTACTTTTTTTTTTTAAAGGGCTGCTGTGTATGCAATACTCATCAGTGTTTTTATTATTTTTTTTAAATCAATTTATTTAGTTATTTTTGGCTGCCTTGGGTCTTCATTGCTGTGCGTGGGCTTTCTCTAGTTGCGGTGAGTGGGGGCTACTCTTAGTTGCGGTACGTTGGCTTCTCATTGCGGTGGCTCCTCTTGTTGCGGAGCACGGGCCCTAGGCATGTGGGCTTCAGTAGTTATGGCTCGCGGGCTCTAGAGCACAGGCTCAGTAGTTGTGGCACACGGGCTTAGCTGCTCTGCAGCATGTGGGATCTTCCCGGCCCAGGACTCGAACCCGCGTCCCCTGCATTAGCAGGCAGATTCTTAACCATTGCGCTGCCAGGGAAGCCCTGGTTTTTGTTACTTCAAGTGAAATGTTCAATGATCTCTGTATAAAAAAGACTATATATTGAAACTTAAAAGCCAACAAAGTCATATTAACTCATGTCCGAGGAGCTTGGGAGACATCAGATCAACTGCTCAGACAGCAAGACTCTGTTGTACAAATTGAAGGTCCTGGGGACTGACTGCTCAAATACACTGAGTACCAACAGGTCTTCTACCTTCAGTGTGACACTGTAAGGAATTCTATCTCTTCTATCTTTGGGGCAAACATTGCTAAACTGACACCACCCAAGATGTTGTCTGAGACTCAACAATAAAGCCTCTTTTTTTTTTGCTCAATAGACCGAGAAGACAAGACAAAATTACACGGGAAAATGATGTTTTTCACCCTTAGGTTTTATTGCTTTAGGTCACTCTCAATCTATAAGGAGGCAACTAAATAGTAAGCCCTTCATTAAACAAGTTAACGCTTATGGGTAGGATTATAAACTTGAATGGAACTAACGGCCACCCACTGTTGGAATAAAGTAAGTAATAAATGTTGGGTTGAAGGCAAGCAGTAAATGTACCAGCCAGACCCCCACAAACACTGGTAGAAGCTGGATTCAAGTGGCCAACAGTACTGGTAGCAAGGGCTGGAGGGGAGTGGAAGGTGAGAAGTGGATCGAGAGCTTAGACTAACAGAACTACAGGAATTCAGACACATTATGCTGAGCATGGTGCTTTTTTCTACCAATCGTAGTTTCCTGGCATTTCTGACTCCGGCCGCCAATGAAATTGGGTGTTTTGCTTACTCCATCCCCAAAGCATAAACTTTGGCTTTTTATGGCCAAAGCAGTGTGCTATTTTAAACATGTGGTGGAAATGCACTGTCAGTTACAAACATTTGCTCCTGTGATTCTTTTTTTTTTTTTTTTTTGCGGTACGCGGGCCTCTCACTGTTGTGGCCTCTCCCGTTGTGGAGCACAGGCTCCGGACGCGCAGGCTCAGTGGCCATGGCTCACGGGCCCAGCCGCTCCACGGCATGTGGGGTCTTCCCAGACCGGGGCACGAACCATGTCCCCTGCATCGGCAGGCGGACTCTCAACAACTGCGCCACCAGGGAAGCCCTCCTGTGATTCTTATTTGCTAGCAAAGGACATGGGACAGGATGTTTTACTCTCCTGCTCTGGTTTTCCTGTATTGCTTAAATCTGTTTAGAGAGAAGAAAAATAAACAAAGTGTTTCTGCTGGGCAATTTCTATAAACTGAAGCAACTCCAAAAATGAAAATGAAAAAAGTCTGTGGAAAAAATATTTTACTGCATTAAAATAATTTTCTTTTAGTAAGTTAGATATTTCCTGTAGATTCTTCCCCTGAAAACTTTGCATAGCACGCATGTGCAGCCTGCAGCACATACTAATGTCTGCACTGATAAAATGTGTGCACTTAGACACCCCAGATCAAATGAATTCCTCTTGAGCCTGTCTTTTCCCAAGCACAACTACAACTGTGGAAGCTTTTTGAGATGAATTTCAGAAAAATGATCATGCCAACCTTGAAGGTCATCTTCTGGATTTATTCAGAAATTCAAGGTACATGTATCACAATTAAATGTGTCCCCATTTGCATGTACAAACTGTGAGGACTTTTTTACTGAGGCAGACATATCCTTGTAATCTGTTATGTTCCATTATAGCTTTCAAAGAAACTGATTTTGCTCAAATTTCACTTTACCCCTTTATAAAGGAGTCAGTAGTTCATTAATCTACTAAAAGGTATGTCATTGGTTGACTCCTCTAGATTCCCTCTATGTCCTCCACGCTGCTCTCTCTGCCCCAGATGCTGTCCTGTACGGACAAAAGACTCTCTTCTTTATCCAACCTTAGTCAGGCTCCTTTGAGACCTCTTCTCGCCTAAGCCTCAATCTTGGCCCCATCCTTGATGGGCTTGCATAGCTCAGTTTCAGCAAGAATCCTGCTAAATCAGTTTAAACAGAACTGCCCACTCATATCTGATCACTCTCGACATATGATCAGGTTCTTCATTTGCCACCTCTGATGTATAAGTCCTTGGCCTGCCTTCAGCAAGAACCCTGTTAGGTCAGTTCAGCAAGAATCTCTGGTGGCGCAGTGGTTGAGAGTCTGCCTGCCGATGCAGCGGACACGGGTTCGTGCCCCGGTCCGGGAGGATCCCACATGCCGCGGAGTGGCTGGGCCTGTGAGCCATGGCCGCTGAGCCTGCACGTCCGGAGCCTGTGCTCCGCAACGGGAGAGGCCCGCATACTGCTAAAAAAAAAAAAAAAAAAAAAAAAGAATCTCCCTACTTCTCATGTCTCCCCTTAGCACTGTTCCATCCACTGATCATCCTCTCACCCCCAATTCTGTTCCCTAGCTATAAATCCCCAGCTGTCTTTGCTGTATTCAAAGTTAAGTCTGATCTTTCCCCCCTATTGTGATAGTCATTAACAACTACTGCAATAATCCTGTATAAGTCTTCCTTACCATTTTAACAAGTACCAGAATAATTCTTTTCTTTCATAAGCCTCAATGGCCAATGGAGTGCCCTAGCAAGAGATGGGATGGAAGGAGGAATGGAATATTTGGATGTTTATTCCCCTGGCTTCCCCCTAGATGGTCCATCACTCAAGTGAAGTTCTCAGCTCCTGGCAGGAGGCCCTCCCTATCTTCACTGCCATAAACTGCTCCCTGTCTTGCCCCTTCAGGTCTAGGGTTGGTGATGGAGCCGCATTATTACTAGGCCCAGAGATACCACACTGTCCCTCTCCCTGTGGTTTTTCATTATTTTGTGTTATTAAACTCTCCTCAAGGTATCCTAATTTGAGGATGCCATCTGTTTCCTGCTGGGTTCCCCTAATACAGATATCATCATAGCAGATTTCTTATCTTCTAAAGGCTATTAGCTCTTTCTAAGAAAAGAAGGCATGAATACAGAATACAGTGAGATTTCCATGAGTGACTTAGTGACTTAAACAAGGTGACCTTGCCAAGCTACCACTTCTCCCTCCTCTGGTTATCTTCATAACTACGGTAACAGTGTTTTCTGAAACACATTGTTTCCAAGTAGAATCTCTAAGCATTAATAGGGATTATTTTAAGAAACACCCAAGGAAGCTAGAAGTAAAAATTATGCTAGTTGAAACTAACTATGCTAGAAACCTAAGGCAGAAGAAACTCTGCCTTTATTTCTATCTAGTACTTAATCTAGTACTTAATTTACAGTAACACGTCCAATAAATGCCAAGAGACACTGTTTAATAATACCAGATACAAGCCTGGTAACCCAAAGACAAGCCTGCAGAAGGCTACTTCTATAAGTAATCTAGAGCAGTATTTGTCAAATTCAGGTTGTAACAGACTGTGAAATCAATTCAAGGGGTCATAACATTTTTTTAAATGACACATACTACACATAATAATTACATAATAATGGAAATAAAAGAGAAGAGTTCACCATACATAGTAAAGGTAAACATAATTTCACCAAATTTTTATTTCACTTTTTAACATACCTATATTTTAAGTCATGATGTAAAATGTATTCCTTATTGCGAGTTGCAGTCAATAAAGTTTGAAAGTCATTGGTATGAAGAAAATCCCTTTCAAACAATATGATTAGAAGGCTAAAAGCATGTTCCTTCAGCCAAGAGCCTCATATTTTTTATCTCAGACCTCATAAAAAATATAGTTTATTTCATCACCCTGTACAAGCACTTTTATAACTGAAATAGGGAATTCCCTGGCAGTCCAGTGGTTAGGACTCGGTGCTTTCACTGCTGGGGGCCCGGGTTCGATCCCTGGTCAGGGAACTAAGATGTTGCAAGCCGCGGGCACAACCGAAAACAAACAAACAAAACCCACACTGAAATAAAAATTTTGTGAAAACAATATTTATTCTTACCACATGATGTACTATGACATGTATTCTATTTCATTTCTCTTAAATGATGATTGCAAACCACAGCTTGAAACGTACTGGCCTAGAGTATTAAGAGGGTCAGTCTGGAGAACTCTGTTCACATTACTCTGTTCCTCTCACAGATGCCTTCCTCGGTGTTTACCTAATTTCCACGGTGGTAGCAAGCACTCAAAACCTTTTCCTTCTCAGGTTCCTGTGTAACTACTACATGACTTCTGCCACCTAGTTGCTCCAGTGGGAGAGAAATGCTTGGATTAAGAAGCAGAAAAAAAGTATGGAGCAGATGTGGACACAGGCCATCCACACGTCCCAGCACTCACCGCCATGACACCCTGAGAGCAGCGTCACTGCAAACACCTGCAGCTCATGGCCTGAGCACCGTGGAAGCAGCTGAGCCAGCACAGATGGGAGTTGGAGGATAAATATCCCAGCCTCCTTGCCCTTGCCAAGTCCACCAGCAGGACTGATTAGCAGCCACCACCAGCAGCGGCTGGAAAATACACCCTGCACTGGCTACCTTCCCACACCTTTTCACTTCCCTGCTCAGGCTTCCTGGAATCACCTCCCACACTAATGACTTGCATTCAAACCTTTGTCTCAGGGTTTGCTTTTGGGTAAATGCACACCAGTGTAACACAGTGTCGTTTGGAGCCAGGGCTGCAAAGATGAGAAAGGCCTGTCCTATAAAAGCTCGTAACCTGACAGGAAAACCAATGATTTTTTTTTTTTTAATGTAAAAACACAAAA
Organism: Leucopleurus acutus; assembly: GCF_964270905.1. NCBI lineage: Eukaryota > Metazoa > Chordata > Mammalia > Artiodactyla > Delphinidae > Leucopleurus > Leucopleurus acutus. The sequence goes on along the minus strand of NC_139162.1, from coordinate 12,349,622 downwards.
CAAAACTTCACTGTTTTGGGAGGAAAGGATGAAGCAACAAACTGACTTAAGGATCAGCGAAGCCCCTATAGATGACTTGTTCTACCCCAAACACCTCAAGGACAGAGAGCTCCCCCTCAGGAATCAGCAGGTGATCAGTGTTACAATGGGTGTGGTCCATGTTCACTTCTCTGTAGGCTAGTGCCCTGGTTCCTCATACTAACTGTGATGCTTTCCATCTTACATACAGGTTAAGAAGGGAATTTTTATTTCCTCCAAAGAAACAATTCTAGTCTTCAGCTAAAAATAACCCATGTAGTATGGAAAATATAAAGGGAGAAAAACTATTAAGTTCTTGATGATGTGTTAACAAAATTATTTGCAAGTCAGCTTTGACCTTTTTCTGTTCCTATGAGGTCTTTGGGAGTGGAAGCAAGTACTCAACCCAAATCTTTATTACAAGTTCTGATGATCTGCTGATATTTTCATTCAAAACTTATTTTTTAGGGACTTCCCTGGTGGCACAGTGGTTAAGAATCCGCCTGCCAAAGCAGGGGACACGGGTTCAAGCCCTGGTCTGGGAGGATCCCACATGCTGCAGAGCAACTAAGCCCATGCACCACAACTACTGAGCCTGAGCTCTAGAGCCCGCGAGCCACAACTACAGAGCCCATGTGCCATAACTACTGAAGCCCGGGTGCCTAGAGCCCATGCTCCGCAACAAGAGAAGCCACAGCGATGAGAAGCCCCGAGCACCGCAACGAAGAGCAGCCCCCGCTCGCCGCCAAGTAGAGAAAGCCTGTGCGCAGCAACAAAGACCCAACGCAACCAAAAATAAATAAATAAATGTCATGCTTTTAAAAAAATTATTTTTTAAATGTAAAGTCTACTATGTGTTCACCTCTGTGGCCAACACTGTATATCAGGACTTTTTTCAGAATCAAACAAGAAGCCTGTGGCTAATTTTCCTCTGCCTCCCCCGTTTTGGCAAATATTTCAGCAAAGGCACAACAGCAGCAGAATTCCTTCTCTCAGGAAAGGAGTCACGAGAGCTACAGGTAAAGGGTGTCCTTGTACTGAAAACAGCTTCTCCAACGTGCCAGGTACACCTGGACCTGAGACTAGACTACTCACCCTGATCCGGCAGGAAGTGATGGCAGAGCTGAAGGGACATTAGCCTGGGGTTTTTCTTTCTCATTTTGCTTGAAGAAGGATTTGGCTTCTTTAGATGTAGCATCCACTTCCTTAGTCACCCTGTACCAAGGAAGGAGACACCAACTTTACAAGAGGAATAAAAAGAAAGAAACAAAATCTAAGAAAAGGGCATAAATAACAACAAGGAAAAACACACGGGGCTTCTATAAATTCTGGCTGCTGAGCTTTATGATTAAAGTGTACTGTAACAGTTCTAGATAAAGACATTTTCCCCTTATTAATTTAACAAATGAAACAACAGCATATGTAAGTCTGATGTCTCTCAAGTCCCCTCCGTTACTTCTGTCAGCATGACAGTCACCACTGAATCACAGTCCACGTGGGTCACCGATGTGAAGGCTGAAAAGGGCTCTTCCACTGCACCTCACACGCAGATGAGCGCTCACACTTAAGTAAAAGTTGGAATGGGGAGATGGAATATTTGGGAGAAAAACACTGGCATTATTTCAAGGAGAAAAGCAACAGTATAAACAATTGGGAATACTCTAAAGAAGCCTCCTGCTCTATACCTAACTGCCCAAACATGAAACAAAATTCCTTAAAACCGCCAAATAGGCAGTGATTTAAGGGTGGAAGAAAGCAACACGACTGAGAATCCTGTCCAGTTTCAAAACTGGAAAAAATGCCCTCAATAAAACTAAGTCCTCACCAGGGAAGTCCCTGTTTTTCTTTAGTTAACAATAATCTTTTGATGTTCCTACTACGTGGTTTGCAAAAACTCCTATATATCCTGGCTCCTCCCTGACCTCTTCAGAGCAGTCCCTCAGAGTCATCTGAGAGGTTGTCTTCCAGGCTTAAGTCCTCATCAAGTCTGTCAAATAAAACGTAATTCTCCGGGAAAAAAAAAAACAAAACTGAGTCCTAAAGCAACAAATAAAAGTATTAATGGTGCCTGAAATTTCAGATAAAGAAGGGAAATGCCTAATGCCGGCCTGGGTTTGCCAAGTCAATAAAAACATTTGAGGAATTTTGTTTAAATGCCAATCTGTCTGTCGGAGGGTCCAAGATTATGGTCACTGTGTTATCACGAGTGTTCAAACAGGTCATTCAGCATAATGACAGATGAATCCTATAAATTCCAGATTTGCAGGAATAGAAGTCTCTATCTTTTCTCTTCTTCCTTCTACGCTTCTTAGGACCAAAACCAAAATTTCTCTTTAAGAACCATCTCACTCCTGCACTCAGTACTGTGTCACCCACACAAGTGGCACAAAATAAGAGGTTGACGGTTTTACATTAAGAATCTTCACTGGCAAAGACTACCTTAATCTTGAAGGATGACTTCAAACAAACAAACGAACACTCTGTTACTCCCCTACTCAAGTTCTTATGATGGCTCACTATTACTCAGAGGATCAAATACAAACTGCTGAACCCCCCAAATCAAGGTCCCCCCAAATCTGGTCCTACTCTGTATTGGGCTTAATTTGTGTGTCCCTCTATTCTCCTAAGTAAACCTCTCAGTACTAAGAGTCAAGAGTCAAAAACAAGAGGAAGAATTTATATGATAGATTAGACCACCATTCGGCAAATATTCACACCTTCCCTGTGGACCAAGAAGATACTCCCCTACCCTACTGATGCTGAGCTTGGATACATGACTTGCTTCAACAGTCAATGAAATGTTAGCTGATTTGCCAGGAAAAGAAGCTTTAAATGTATTTGTGCTGTTTCACTTGCCCCTTGAGTTCCTCCCTTTAGCCATAAGAACAGTATGCCTCAGGGAGCTGCTGGTCTAAGATGGCTGAAAGACACATGCTGCAGATCTGAACCCAACAAGCAGCTTGGAGACCAGCCTAGCTTAGCTGAACCCCAGATATCCAGGAACACATGTTCAACAAATAAATTCTTATCGGTGTACACCACTGTGTTTTGGGATGGTCTGTAGCATTTCTGTAGTAGCCGCTAACACATTTACATTTCATGAGTGAGAACACTGATATCTAAGGGGTTAAGTTACTTTTTCTCATCTAGAGATTAAGTAGCAATGCTACAGAGAGCCCTTCAGTAAATTCTATTTCCCAAAGATGGTTGCCACAAATTTCCCAACCTCCATGCTCTTCCAGAACCTGACACTACCCCAATGAAAGGGAGAGTATATGTCACCCCCCTTGAAACTGGGTGGGCCTTTGCAGCTGCCTCGACTCATAAGATTCAGTGGAAGGGGCACTACATGACTCATAAGGCTTACTGAGAAAAGGTGATAGAGCTTCCAGGTGGCTCTCTCTCAAGAATGTACCTCTGAAACCCCAAGTTACCACACAAGAAGTCTGGCTGCCCCGAAGCCGCCATGCTGGAGAGAATACGTGGGAATACCACTGAGAGAGAGATACCTAAGGAGCCCGTTCCAGACCCCAGGTGTTTCTTCCTGGCCCAGGCACCACACATGGGAGTAAATAAACTTTCAAGATGGCCCCAGACCCAGCCACTAACTACAACTGCATGAGAGGCTCTGCACAAGAACCATCTAGCTGAGTCCAGCCACCCCAGAACTAGGAGAAATTACAATAAAACAACTGTTTTAAGCTGCTGAATTTTGGGGTGATTCCTTACACTGCTATAGAGACAACCAACATAAACCTACATCCAAATCTGAGGCTTAATGCAGAGTCCCAGAGCACTGGCCTAGAAAGTTGCTGTAAATCTCCTTGCCCTGGGTAGAATCTGGAGAAGAACTGAGATGGCTTGTGAAGAACAAGTGGAAACTTCCACTTGGAAATGGTGGTTTGAACTCTACTCCCTACCAAAACCCTGCCAAACAGTGGTAAACAAATTTACAAAGGCAGAACTACACAAGGATAAGAACAGGTATAACAGGAGAAAGAGGTCAATCAAATTTTTTGAAGGTAGAAAGCAAACACACAAGTAAAAGTTGACTTAAGTCTTTGTTTGCTCTAATCTCTCAAGCTGGTAGCCATGTGAAATGGCCAACAAGCAAGCAGTATCCTAGAAAGGCTCAGTAAATGGAGATACCAGGAAACTTTGAAGGTTGGGGAGAGGAGTGGGGCTAAAAGTAGTTGAAAGTTTGTATCAGGAGCGTCTAGGTCCCAGATCCCCTTCTCTACCTTATACCACAGGCTACTGACCCCTACCCAACCCAGAACCCATTACTCGTTGGAGAAATGAAAATCACATAAGTTCCAGACTCAGATGGCAGGGCCGAAGTCTCATTCTCAAAACGGACAAATTAAATGAAGATGTATCTATTCACTCTTCCTTTGCCACAGCAATCTCAAGGGCTATGTGTTTCCTACGTGTTTCAGACGGCTGAGTTGTAAGATGTAGGGCTACCCAACCTGTGTTGGACTGTGTACCAGTAAGAAATAAATATGTGTTATGCTACGGACTTTCTGGGTTTATTTGTTACCCCAGCATAGCCTAGCAGAGCCTTACTATTACATCAATTTAACTAATAGGAATTTCAGAATAAGAAAATATGGGAAGTTATGAACAAAAAGAAAAATTTCCCAGAAGTTTCCACAAAATGAGTGTTCCACAGGATATGTGACCCAGCAATTTATTTTATTTATTTATTTTTAAAAATACTTTGGCCGTACCACGCAGCTTGCGGGATCTCAGTTCCCCGACCAGGGATCGAATGCAGGCCACAGCAGTGACAGTGCTGAATCCTAACCACTAGGCCACCGAGGAACTCCCATGACCCAGCAATTTAAAAAGATCTACAAAGCTTTCCTGGTGGCGCAGTGGTTGAGAGTTCGCTTGCCAATGCAGGGGACAAGGGTTCGTGCCCCGGTCCGGGAGGATCCCACATGCCGCAGAGCGGCTGGGCCCGTGAGCTATGGCCACTGAACCTGCGCGTCCAGAGCCTGTGCTCCGCTAACGAAAGAAGCCACAACAGTGAGAGGCCCACATACCGAAAAAAAAAAAAAAAAATCTACAAAAAGGCATATCATTATGAAACTTTAGAATGCTGGTGATGAGAGAAGATAAAGATCAAGTAGCCCAAGTCATAGGGAAAGTAAAAGAAGACTTTATGCAAAGTATGTTTTGTTTACTTGTTTTACCACAGTACCAACAAAACTTTTCTACCAGCAACCTAAGACAATTCAGTGGAGATTTTCTGAAAAGCGACCTAGATGCAGGCACTGTGTTGAACATGAGACATATAAAAAGATATGACATTGTCTCTGCCCTGACTGGCTCACAGTCCATCAGGACAGCCAACCATGAAAACAAATCATAACAAAACATGATATATAGTAAGTGGCATAAAGGAAGCATGGAAAAAAGTATAAATTGTGGGAATATCTCTATTAATTTCTTACTGCCAAAGTCTTATTCATGGACTTCCCTGGTGGTGCAGCGGTTAAGAATCCTCCTGCCAATGCAGGGGACATGGGTTCAAGCCCTGGTCCAAGAAGATCCCATATGCCGTGGAGCAACTAAGCCCATCTGCCACAACTACTGAGCCTGCGCTCTAGAGCCTACGAGCCCCAACTACTGAAGCCCGCGCCCCTAGAGCCCTGCTCCGCAACAAGAGAAGCCACCGCAGTGAGAAACCTGCGCGCCACAACGAAGAGTAGCCCTGCTCGCTGCGACCAGAGGAAGCCCACGTGCAGCAACGAAGACCCAATGCAGCCAAAAATAAAATTAATTAATTAATTAATTATTTTTAAAAAAGTCTTATTCATATTCACTAGGAAACAAGTTCTTTAAACTGGAATATTTCTCTCAGGGATTTTGATAAATGACACAAAGTAAAAATAAGCAGATTACTGTATATTGAAAATACGCCTAGAAGAACTCCACTTTTAACAAGCAATAAAAACAGATTCGCAGGAATTCCCTGGCGGTCCAGTGGCTAGGACTCGGTGCTTTCACTGCCGGGGCCTGGGTTCAATCCCTGTTCAGGCAACTAAGATCTTGCAAGTCAGGCGTTGACCTAGATACAGAAGGGGGGGGGGGACTCGCTATCAAAATATCTTCAAGTAGGAGAACAGTTAAATTATAGACCACTCCTAATGTACAAGAGAGAACCCTGACAGGAAAAGGCCCATCATTAGCAACAGTTAATTCAAGTGCTAGCAGAAGGAATTCCATCTTAACTTCATTTTCACTTAATCAGAACTTCCTGAAAAGTCTTTATTTATGCAGAAACTTTCCATGACTGGCCTCTTCCAAAAGGTGAATCATTTAGGAAATTCTGAGCTAACTGGCTCAGCTGGTTATATGATAGGGAAGGATAAAAAATACTGTATTTCCTCATTCACCAAGGTTAATAAGCTACACATTTTTCAAGTGGGAGAAAACCGAAACAAAAAGGTAAAAATCCTAAATTTAACAATTAAAACATAATTAGAAAAAACCCAAAAGACTAACTGTGCTAACACTACCTTATGCTTATACTTACAAATTCCTCCCAGTCATCAGTAGCTCTTTCTCACATTTCTTAACTTGATACAAAGACAAAAAGGAAAAGCAGAATAATGACATCAAGAGATTAAAAGATATGCTCAAAATCCATTTACCAACTTTGCATCTTATTGTCAAAATTCAGGCCCTTCAAGTTCCTACATGAGGGCTCCTTATAATACTTAAATTTAAGTATAAATAATTGAACTTCTTAAAAAATTCCTGGCAACATGACAATTATTAACAGAATTTTTGTTTTTTTTAGGGAGAAGGCGTTACACAGAACTTTCACTTGTCACGTTATACATCTCTGCACGTATGTGTTTAAAGTAATAAGCATATATAACTTTTGAGTATAAAACATATGTGCGTGTGTATATTTATGGAAAAAAAAGTTTCTTTATTCATACTGCTGTTTTTTTTTTTTCTTTTTTTTCATACTGCTGTTTTTTTGATAGACACGGTGCTGCCCTCTTCTGACAAATGATAGAAACAGCAGGTTCTCTGAATACTCATCCAGTATTTAAAACAATCACCCATTTGCTTTAAAAAAATGAAAGAGAAAAAAATTTAAAAATAGAAAATTTGTTTCAGTCAACTATATTTATAAATATTAATAAATCCACAAAATTTAATTTAATCAGGAAATTTAATGATTTATCATAACAACAGTTATTCACCAGCTTTTCTTATTACTCTCTATGTAAAGTCAATGGTAAAGTTATAATAAATCTTTCTTAGCTATCCTATATGACACATGGGAAATAATGCAAGCCAAGAAAAATTTCCCAAAATTTAAAACCTATATTCCCAACAGTATATTAAACACTTTCTGTATTATTTTTGTAGGACTTCAGTTCACTATCAGTGTTCTACTAACCTCTGTTGGATAGCTCAATACTTCCCAGTATGATTTCTGGCAGCAAAACACATTCTTTTTTTTTTGTAAAGAGATTTCCCTTTTATTTTTGTTTGTTTGTTTGTTTGTTTCTTGCATTGCGCGGGCCTCTCACTGTTGTGGCCTCTCCCGTTGCGGAGCACAGGCTCCAGACGCACAGGCTCAGCGGCCATGGCTCACAGGCCCAGCCACTCCGCAGCACGTGGGATCTTCCCGAACCAGGGCACGAACCTGCATCGGCAGGTGGACTCTCAACCACTGCGCCACCAGGGAAGCCCCCTTTTACTTTTTTAAATTAATTAATTAATTAATTTATTTATTTCTGGCTGCGTTGGGTCTTCCTTGCTGTGCGCGGGCTTCTCATTGTGGTGGCTTCTCTTGTTGCGGAGCACGGGCTCTAGGCACGTGGGCTTCAGTAGCTGTGGCTCGAAGGCTCTAGAGCTCAGGCGCAGTAGTTGTGGCGCACGGGCTTAGATGCTCCACAGCATGTGGGATCTTCCCAGACCAGGGCTCGAACCCATGTCCCCTGCATTGGAAAGCAGATTCTTAACCACTGCGCCGCCAGGGAAGCCCAGCAAAATACATTCTTAATTCACATCATCAAGATTTATTTAATGGATCCTTAAAATGATTATATGGGAAAAGGGTGTCTTTGCAATGGAGAATTCTGACATATATTGCCTAAGTAGTCTAACTTATTGCCACCAATAATCAGTGTTAACGATGTGATGTACTGACGAGGACAAAACATCATCAATGTAGTATTTTTGTCTAAAGTGATTAATATGAAGTTAACCATGAGGAAACAATGCAACAACCCAAACTGAGAGACACTCTACAACACAGAGGGACTCTTAAGACTAAATGACTAAATGCAGAGTCAGCTCTACCCACCACCAGTCCCTCCCATCAGGACACTTACACAAGCCTCTTAGATAGCCTCATCCACCAGAGGGCAGACAGCAGAAGCAAGCAGAACTACAGTCCTGCAGCCTGTGGAACAAAAACCACATTCACAGAAAGACAGACAAGATGAAAAGGCAGAGGGCTATGTATCAGATGAAGGAACAAGACAAAACCCCAGAAAAACAACTAAATGAAGTGGAAATAGGCAACCTTCTAGAAAAAGAATTCAGAATACTGATAGTAAAGATGATCCAGGACCTCGGAAAAAGAATGGAGGCAAAGATCGAGAAGATGCAAGAAATGTTTAACAAAGACCTAGAAGAATGAAAGAACAAACAGAGATGAGCAATACAATAACTGAAATGAAAACTACACTAGAAGGAATCAATAGCAGAATAACTGAGGCAGAAGAACGGATAAATGACCTGGAAGACAGAATGGTGGAATTCACTACTGCGGAGCAGAATAAAGAAAAAAGAATGAAAAGAAATGAAGACAGCCTAAGAGACCTCTGGGACAACATTAAACGCAACAACATTTGTATTATAGGGGTCCCAGAAGGAGAAGAGAGAAAGGACCTGAGAAAATATTTGAAGAGATTAGAGTCAAAAACTTCCCTAACATGGGAAAGGAAATAGCCACCCAAGTCCAGGAAGCGCATTGAGTCCCACACAGGATAAATCCAAGGAGAAAAATGCCAAGACACATAATAATCAAATTGGCAAAAATTAAAGACAAAGAAAAATTATTGAAAGCAGCAAGGGAAAAACAACAAATAACATATAAGGGAACTCCCATAAGGTTAACAGCTGATTTCTCAGCAGAAACTCTACAAGCCAGAAGGGAGTGGCATGATATACTTAAAGTGATGAAAGAGAAAAACCTACAACCAAGATTACTCTACCCAGTAAGGATCTCATTCAGATTCGATGGAGAAATCAAAAGCTTTAGAGACAAGCAAAAGCTAAGAGAATTCACCATCACCAAACCAGCTCTACAACAAATGCTAAAGGAACTTCTCTAAGTGGGAAACACAAGAGAAGAAAAGGACCTACAAAAACAAACCCAAAACAATTAAGAAAATGGTCATAGGAATATACATATCGATAATTACCTTAAACGTGAATAGATTAAATGCTCCAACCAAAAGACACAGGCTTGCTGAATGGATACAAAAACAAGGCCCATCTATATGTTGTCTACAAGAGACCCACTTCAGACCTAGGGACACATACAGACTGATAGTGACGGGATGGAAAAAGATATTCCATGCAAACGGAAATCAAAAGAAAGCTGGAGTAGCAATACTCATATCAGATAAAATAGACTTTAAAATAAAGAATGTTACAAGGCACAAGGAAGGACACTACATAATGATCAAGGGATCAATCCAAGAAGAAGATATAACAATTATAAATATATATGCACCCAACATAGGAGCACCTCAATACATAAGGCAACTGCTAACAGCTGTAAAAGAGGAAATTGACAGTAACACAATAATAGTGGGGGACTTTAACACGTCACTTACACCAATGGACAGATCACCCAAAATGAAAATAAATAAGGAAACAGAAGCTTTAAATGACACAACAGACCAGATAGATTTAATTGATATTTATAGGACATTCCATCCAAAAACAGCAGATTACACTTTCTTCTCAAGTGCGTATGGAACATTCTCCAGGACAGATCACATCTTGGGTCACAAATCAAGCCTCAGTAAATTTAAGAAAAATGAAATCATATCAAGCATCTTTTCTGACCACAATGCTATGAGATTAGAAATGAATTACAGGGGAAAAAACGTAAAAAACACAAACATATGGAGGCTAAACAATACGTTACTAAATAAACAGGAGATCACTGAAGAAATCAAAGAGGAAATAAAAAAAATACCTAGAGACAAATGACAATGAAAACACAACGATCCAAACCCTATGGGATACAGCAAAAGCAGTTGTAAGAGGGAAGTTTATAGCAATACAAGCCTACCTCAAGAAACAAGAAAAATCTCAAATAAACAATCTAACCTTACACCTAAAGGAACTAGAGAAAGAAGAACAAACAAAACCCAAAGTTAGCAGAAGGAAATAAATCATAAAGATCAGAGCAGAAATAAATGAAATAGAAACAAAGAAAACCATAGCAAAGATCAATAAAACTAAAAGCTGGTTCTTTGAGAAGATAAACAAAATTGATAAACCCTTAGCCAGACTCATCAAGAAAAAGAGGGAGAGGGCTCAAATCAATAAAATTAGAAATGAAAAAGGAGAAGTTACAACAGACACCGCAGAAATACAAAGCATCCTAAGACACTACTACAAGCAATTCTATGCCACTAAAATGGACAACTGGAAAAAATGGCCAAATTCTTAGAAAGGTATAACCTTCCAAGACTGAACCAGGAAGAAATAGAAAATACGAAAAGACCAATCACAAGTAATGAAATTGAAACTGTGATTAAAATTCTTCCAACAAACAAAAGTCCAGGACCAGATGGCTTCACAGGGGAATTGTATCAAACATTTAGAGAAGAGTTAACACCCATCCTTCTCAAACTCTTCCAAAAAACTGCAGAGGAAGGAACATTCCCGAACTCATTCTATGAGGCCATCACCCTGATACCAAAACCAGACAAAGATACTACAAAAACAGAAAATTACAGAGCAATATCACTGATGAATATGGATGCAAAAATCCTCAACAAAATACTAGCAAAACAGAATCCAACAACACATTAAAAGGATCATACATCATGATCAAGTGGGATTTATCCCAGGGATGCAAGGATTCTTCAATATACGCAAATCAATCAATGTGATACACCATATTATCAAATTGATGAATAAAACCATATGGTCATCTCAAGAGATGCAGAAAAAGCTTTTGACAAAATTCAACACCCATTTATGATAAACACTCTCCAGAAAGTGGGCATAGAGGAACCTACCTCAACATAATAAAGGCCATAAAAAAATTTTTTTTAAAAAGACTAAATGCAGGGACTTCCCTGGTGGCACAGTGGTTAAGAATCTGCCTGCCAATGCAGGGGACATGGGTTCAAGCTCTGGCCTGGGAAGATCCCACATGCCACGGAGCAACTAAGCCCGTGCGTCACAACTACTAAGCCTGCGCTCTAGAGCTCGCACGCCACAACTGCTGAGCCTGCGTGCCACAACTACTGAGGCCTGCACACCTAGAGCCCGTGCTCCGCAACAGGAGAGGCCACTGCAGTGAGAAGCCCGCGCACCTCAATGAAGTGTAGCCCCCACTCGCTACAACCAGAGAAAGCCCACGCACAGCCAATGAAGACCCAACGCAGCCAAAAATTAAAATTAAAAAATTTATTTAAAAAAAAGAACATTTTAGAATAACTAGGGAAAGATCTGCGTAGAACTGTAGGTACCAAAAATGTGTCCTGCGAAACTACCTGTTATTGGTCTAAGACAAGATAGGTACAAAATTTTGAATAAGTATTTAGAAACTTGCTTAGCAATTTGACAATGTCACAATATTCAAGACATGAATGATGGACTCATTGCATTAAACAGAACATAGACCAATTCAGGTACTGTCAAACTTGCAAGGTGGTCATATATGATATTAGTCTTGTGCAGTAAGACCACATTACATTGTGTATGAAAGTTTAGGGTTATTTTATCAATTAAAACCCCAAAATGTGATAAAATTTAAGCATTTCTTTTTATAAATTTTTACAATCATTTTAATTTTTGACCAAGCGTGACTTTTAAAATTTATAGTTTAATAACTAAATTAAGAAAGTAAATTTGGTATTATTTTTTAATCCTCATTTACTGATGGCAAAACAACCCACACTGTATGCTTCTGCAAAAAAAACCCACGTTTCCTGAATGCATCAGTAGTAGTAAACCACATGATGATAATGGAAGTGACTCCGAAGAAATGAAGGACAAGCAAGGTCAAACCACTTTTACTCTATGAGCCCTCATACACTGGGCTTGGGTTTTGATCACTCAGCGCTAAAACCAGTGAGTTCTTTGCAGAGATGTTTTGGCTAATAAAGCAACAAATCCACCAAAACTTCTGCAGCATTTACATATAAAACATGAAGAAATAAGTTCAAAATCAAAAGAATTATTTGAAAGAAAGAGTACTGAACTAAAAAGTCAATAAAAACAGATACAAAATTCACTACGTTAGCACTGTGGCCTTCTGAGAAAGGAGTACTTTTGGTTGCTAACTAAGAAAAACATATACCACTCCCAGGACATTAGTAAAAGACTATATCAAAGGTGTCTGCTTGGAAATCTTGACAAAGAAGGTAGTTTAAGTACAACTTTCCAATGACACCATGGCTTAAAGTATTCAGGATCTGGCTTATGATGCAGAAACTATTAACAAAGTTAGCAAAGTGTTTCTTCAATGCAATTTGAAGAACGACAGATTATTGCTAATATGAAAATTATTTTAGTATATGTGAATTAATCATGAGGGCGATATAAAGATTCTTTTTTATCAGTTTTTTGCTGACAAACATTAACTGACACTGATCTGTGTAATAAAAGTAGGATCACATGTCAACAGATGAGATTTGAAGTTTACGTGTTTGGAAGAATATGTTCCAATGGCACGGCTGCAAAACAGGGAAACAGTTTACATTAAGGAGTTTGTGCTAGAACATAAATTAATACACTGCTTCCTTCATTGAGAAAACTCTTACTACATAAAAAAACCCCCACTGTTCTTAGTACAGTAGTAAAAACTGTGCATTATGTAAAGCTAATGCATTAAATTTAAATGACTATTTTTGATAAACTTAAAGTTGATCATAAATATGCATATGTTATAATGCATGCTGAAGTACAATGGTTATGAAGAAGAAAGTGCCTTGAGAATGATGAACTACAGAATAAACTTAGTACTTCTAAAAGAAAAACAATAACCATATGGTCCCCAATTTTAAAGATCTCAATTAGACAAGTAAGACATGCTTATTTGCCTGCTTTGTTTGGTATTTTTTTGTCCATGCTGAGCAGCTTGCGGGATCTTAATTCCCCAACCAGGAATTGAACCCAGGCCCAGCAGTGAAACTGTGGAGTCCTAACCACTGGACTGCCAGGGAATTCCCAGTTTGGTGTTTTTAAAAATCTTAGTACTTTCACACAAGGAAGTAATTCAACATATTTTTCAGAAACAAATAAACTCTAAGAGTAAAAATGCAAGTTAAGAGCCTGAAGAACAGTTCCTATAGGTTAACATGTTTCACAGAATGTTTTGAATTATATTTTCCATAAAACAAAATCCACACATAGGAAATTCATGCATCCAGAATTCCTTTTTCCCACTGAAATATAACTTAAATTTTTTTTTTTTTTTTTGCAGTACGCGGGCCTCTTACTGTTGTGGCCTCTCCCGTTGCAGAGCACAGGCTCCGGACGCACAGGCTCCGGATGCACAGGCTCAGCGGCCATGGCTCATGGGCCCAGACGCTTCACGGCATGTGGGATCTTCCCAGACTGGGGCACGAACCCGTGTCCCCTGCATCGGCAGGCAGACTCTCAACCACTGCGCCACCAGGGAAGCCCAATATAACTTAAATTTAATTATAACTTGACAGGATAAATTACTGGAACTGACTACTTATGAAGCACTGAAGATGAACTCTGAAAATACAGTTACTACTAATCATTTCATGAGGTACCTAGGTCAAATTATTTTGCTGTACACCTTAAACTTATACAGTGCTGTATGTCAATTATTTCTCAATAAAACTGGAAGGAAAAAAAAAAGAAAATGTAGTTAGTACTGGCTTCGTTTGGAAAAAGTAAAAATGAAAATCCTGAACTTAATGAAACTGCTTTAAAATCCACACTTCCATCCTCATTACTTTCACATTATTGCAGATCATTGTCTAAATTATCTGTAATGAAGGACCATGATTTAAAAACTTCAACCTGGTGCAGACCAATACTTTTGTAAAACACAATAGAAAGAATTTATTAGAAAAATAAATTAAAAAGAGGTACAGGACTTCCCTGGTGGCGCAGTGGTTAAGAATCTGCCTGCCAATGGAGGGGACACGGGTTTGAGCCCAGGTCTGTGAAGATCCCACATGCCACAGAGCAGCTAAGCCCGTGTGCCACAACTACTGAGCCTGTGCTCTAGAGCCCATGAGCCCACTATTGAGACCACATGCCACAACTACTGAAGCCCGCACGCCTAGAGCCCGTGCTCCGCAACAAGAGAAGCCACCGTAATGAGAAGCCCGCGCGCTGCAACGAAGAGTAGCCCCCACTTGCTGCAACTAGAGAAAGCCCACACACAGCAACGAAGACCCAATGCAGCCAATAAATAAATAAACAAATAAATTTAAATAAATAAATAAAAGAGGTAAAAAAACAGCCCTTTGAGATGGGTTTATGATATTATTTTTTTAAAAATTAAAAAGAAGAGGAAGAGCACCAACACAGAAATAATTTACATATACATCATCCTCCAGGAGTAGGGCTGTCACCAATCCCACTTAGATTAATTAACAAGAAAGATATAAGCTATTTTGACCCATTAAAAACTTTAAAAATTAATATAAACAGCACTTATTCAAAGTATGTGTCTAGATGTTAAGTACTGGGAATTGATACTTGTAGTTTTTTGCTTCAATTATAGAATTAAAAGGTGATTCCTTTTATTAATCACTTAACACTCACACTTTCAATGATCAACATGTATAGTTATAGGGAATTCCCTGGCAGTCCAGTGGTTAGGACTCGGCACTTTCAGTGCCGGGGCTCAGGTTCAATCCCTGGTTGGGGAATTAAGATCATGCAAGTCGCAGGGTGTGCCTGCTGCCCCCTCCCCAGAAAAGGATAGTTATGTAATTCTTTTCCTTTTCTTATTTTGTGCTCATTTTGACTGTACTTACTGAAATGTAATTTTACATCTGTCTGTTAAATCTTATTGTTAAAAATTTGAGCTTGGGGACTTCCCTGGTGGTCCAGTGGGTAAGACTTCACACTCCCAATGCAGGGGTCCTGGGTTCAATCCCTGGTCAGGGAACTAGATCCCACATGCATACTGCCAACTAAGAAGTCCGAATGCCACAACTAAGAGCCAGCATGCCACAACAAAGATCCCATGAGCCGCCACAGCCTAAATATTTTTTTTAAGTTTGCGCTTGTATTTTGTATCTCTTCTTAATTTACTTTTCTAATAATTCCTATTTATTGTGTTTTACAAAAGTATTGGTCTGCAACAGGTTGAAAATTTAAAATCAGGGTCCTTCACTACAGAGAATTTAGATAACAATCTGCATTAATGCGTAATCGACCGAATATGAGAGTTATATTGTGTCACAAAGGAGAAGATCCTTGTTCTTAGGAAACAGTTATGAAGTATTTAAGAGTGAAGTGTCGGGCTTCCCTGGTGGCAAAGTGGTTGAGAGTCCGCCTGCCGAATTAGTGGACACGGGTTCGTGTCCCGGTCCGGGAGGATCCAGCATGCCGCCGAGCGGCTGGGCCCGTGGGCCACGGCCGCTGGGCCTGCACGTCTGAAGCCTGTGCTCCGCAGCGAGAGAGGCCACAGCAGTGAGAGGCCCACGAACCCAAAAAAAAGTGAAGTGTCATGATGTCTACAATTCTCAAATGGTTCAGCCAAAACAAAAAGAGAGAAATATGGAAACAGATGGTGGAGAGAGGGGCAAAACATTTACAAGTGGTGAATCAGTATGATAGGTATATGGGTGTTCAGTGTAATACTAATCTTGCAACATTTTTTTTTTTGGCGGTATGCGGGGCTCTCACTGCTGTGGCCTCTCCTGTTGTGGAGCACAGGCTCCGGACGCGCAGGCACAGCGGCCATGGCTCACGGGCCCAGCCGCTCCGCGGCACGTGGGATCCTCCCGGACTGGGGCATGAACCCGTGTCCCCTGCATCAGCAGGCCGACTCTCAACCACTGCGCCACCAGGGAAGCCGTATTCTTGCAACATTTTTTTTTTTTTTTTTTTGTGGTACGCGGGCCTGTCACTGCTGCGGCCTCTCCCATTGCGGAGCACAGGCTCCGGACGCGCAGGCCCAACAGCCATGGCCCACGGGGCCAGCCGCTCCGCGGCATGCGGGATCCTCCCAGACCGGCGCACGAACCCATGTCCCCTGCATCGGCAGGCAGACTCTCAACCACTGCGCCACCAGGGAAGCCCACAACATTTTTATAAGTGTAAAATTTTTCAGAAAAAAAAAAATTGGGGGAGATTAAAAAGTAATAGTAAAAGACTAAAAGAGTGGAAATATGTGTATCTATAACCAATTCACTGTGCTGTAGAGCAGAAAGTAACACAACACTGTAAATCAACTCTACTCCAATAAAAAAAGAAAAATAAAAAAAGCCACCACCACCACCAACAACAACAAATAATAACAATAATAAAAAGTCTGCTTCACATCATTTATAAAACTAATAATGCCGGGACTTCCCTAGTGATCCAGCAGTTAAGACTCCGTGCTCCCAGTGCAGGGGGCCCAGGTTCGATCCCTGGACAGGGAACTAGAACCCACATGCCGCAACTGAAGTTCCCACACACTGCAACCAAAGATCCCGCACGCTGCAATGAATATCCCGCATGCCGCAACTAAAACCCAGCACAGCCAAATAAATAAATAAATAGCACAGGGAGATCAGCTTGGTGCTTTGTGACCGCCTGGAGGGGTGGGATAGGGAGGGTGGGAGGGAGGGAGACACAAGAGGGAAGAGATATGGGAACATATGTATATGTATAACTGATTCACTTTGTTATAAAGCAGAAACTAACACACCATTGTAAAGCAATTATACTCCAATAAAGAGGTAAAAAATAATAATAATAAATAAATAAATGTTAAAAACAAACAAACAAATAATGCCAAACTTTTTTCTTAGATATATTTTCACTAGATGAAATAATTGTTGGAAACTGGAAATTATTTTTAAGAGTATCAACTTTAGGGGAAATTATATTTACAGAGAGTAAACAAGTCTAATTAATTACTGTCAAGGAAAATAAATGTGACCATCTATAAAATTGATTGGCAGGCACTTCATCTGTTCTTGTCCAGCTCTAAATTACAGATCTGCTGTTTTCATATTAAAATTTTAAATAAATGGGGAAAAAGAAATTCCGGTCATGTGGCTCTCATCTAGAACGGCCAAGAGTATTAAGCCTATAATGTTTTTCTAAACTAGTAACAAACCTATGAATCAATTAAAAAAATAATATTAAGATGAGGAAATAATATCAGAATCAAACTTCTCTCCAGGTACTTTCAATTCTCACCTGATTTCAAAGGTTTCACTGGGGCTTATACATCAAAGTTAAGGGAAGTAATAAAGGGAGAAATAGCCAGTCACAAAGCAAGGCATGAGTAAGTGAAACCAAATACTTAACTCTTACATTTTCTTGTTTCTGTTCAGCCAACCACTTCATAGTGCCCCCAACTACATTACCATATGTAACAGGACCTTTCCATATTCCCTGATCATCAATGGAACCACTATTTTCCTTGAGTTCAAATATAAATCTTCCACAATATTAAGATGGGGTGGAATGAAGACAGAGGTCTAACACCATTTAGAAAGATGCTCCTTTTTAAAAGTACTAGTTTTGAAGTTTGTGAATGTCATCTTACCTGACTTCTTCACCAGCAAAATCAAACACCTTGGTAATTTTAACTTTTTCTGTTTCTTTAGGTTTCTCTAGCTCTTCTGCTTTGACCAACAATTTACTTGAACTTGTCTCTTCAGCCTCCTCTCTTCTCTATGAAAAAAGAAGTGTAATCAGTTTCATATAAGGATGAAAACTAAAAGATCCATCCAAACATGTTGTTTCCAGCTATCCTTAAATATTTCATCTCTAAACAGTTAAATGCTTATTGAAATTTTATTTAATTAGAAAGGCTTGTGTTTCCTACCATAGGGAATGCTTTGCTTTTCACTTAGTAGAGTTACTATTAAAAGGCATCTAGTCTGATTTCTGTTGTAAGCCTCAAATCTCAGTTTCCAAATTTAAAAAATCTATCTGGGGAACTTCCGGCATTTCTGGCAAAGCATTCATCCCATTCATCTATTAACTTACTTTAACTTGTGTACGCAGAGGCACTTTTGATTTTGGTCCTACGTCATTGAGGAAGCTGGCCCATAGTTCATCTTCCTTCTTTTTCTTTGCATCCTCTGACTCAATGCCTTTTTCTGGCTCTGCAGCTCCATCTTCCTCCTCACTACTACTTCCTCCAGATTCCTCATTGGCATCCTCCTCGTCCTCTTCTTCTAATGAGAGGCCACCTTGTTTTCTCTTCCTAATCACCAACAGTCACAAGGAAAAGGAAAGACAAGACAAACAGGCAAAATAATTTCAGTTATCCCTTCCTGAATTCCAAACATAATGTTGCAAATATCCGAAAACTTTTAAATCTGGGGACTACTGGTTAACACGCCTGATAGGGGAAGTGGGAGAGGTAAGCTGAGATTTTGTGGAAGAAAAAAAGAACTGAGCTCTTACAGTTAGGATTTTCCCACAGCATTTAGAATCAAAATACAGTGTTCTACTTCTAAGTTAGGACCAGATGTTTTCACCAAGAAAATACCCAAAATCACCTCACAGAATCAATCTGTTCAGAAAGAGGGTTCTAATAACATACATATTCCTGGTATTTTTGACTTTTTAAAAGTCACTCCACGTGGGGAACAGAGATTGAAGAGAGCCTCAGATTTATTTGCACTGTTTCTTCCCAGAGTTCTGAGGGGGTGGGGAGTGGGGAATCCATGTTTCTTCCCACCTTCTGAAGACATGAAAGCTGGAATATACAAAAGTCAAGGATAAAAGAACTGGGTCCAAGACTTAAAAGAGTAAACTGCTTCTTAAGACTATTCTGACTTCAAGTGAATCACCTAATTCTCAAAATTCTCTTTCTACAATCTGATTTTTGCTTCAATGTCCAGGAAGACAGAAACATCAATCAAAGAGAATAAAAGACTTGTATTGAAAGACTCCCTTTTTGAGTTAAATAACTTGTCAGAATTTTCATAATTTTTGGTGGGAGTGCAATTCAGTACCAGGCTTATAGAAGGTAATTTGTCTATACCTATAAATTTTTTTTTTCTTACTACATATAACACTGGGTCAAACAATTCTACTCCTACAGATCTAATTTACAAATATACATGTGTACAAAGACACATAAGAAGAATATTCACTGCAGTCTTATTTGATGTAGTAAGGATGAGGACAATCTAAAGGTCTCTCAATAAAGGAATGTTTAAATAAAGTAAGGTCTGTCCAGTAACGTAACACTATGCTGAAAAGAAAAAGGTATAGCTAAATATACTGCCATAGTATCATCTCCAAGATGTGAAATAAGGAAAGTGAGAAATGATATGCAGAGTATGCTACTATTCATTTTTTTTTTTTTAAGAGTAGGGAATTCCCTGGCGGTCCAGTTGTTAGGACTTCCCATGCTTCCACTGCAGGGGGCGTGGGTTCGATCCCTGGTCAGGGAAGTAAGATCCCGCGAGCCTCATGGCCAAAAAAAGAAAAACTAGGAAATACATATATACATGATCGTACATACACAGAATTATCTCTGGTAACATAATTCTTCTGAGACAAAGCAACAAGGGCTAGAGATGGGGTACATATTTTTTGTAGCAATTGCTTTTTTCTTTTCTTTTGGCCGAACCAGGCAGCTTGTGGTATCTTAGTTCCCTGACCAGGGATTGAACCCAGGCCCTGGCATATGGAAAGGCAGAGTTCTAACCCCTGGACTGCCAGGGAATTCCCGGGTTTTCAATTTTAAACCAGGTGCACATATTACCTATTAACTTTTTAAAATTAAAGCTCAAAAAATTTTAAAGCTTGCCAGAGAATAAGAATTTAATCCTAAAATGTCACCAAATATTTCCCTCAATGAGAAAAAGGTTAGAAACCATGGCAGTAAGAAATCTATCATGAGACCAATCCCAGCAATCTGGAAGGTTATGACAACAGCCCCTGACTTCTAAGGGCCTTGAGGGCAGCATCACCTGGCCGGAATGCTCTGAGACTTTCTTTTTCTCTCTTTGGTTTTCTGTGTCTGCTCTTCACCATCCACTTCATCTTCCTTCACTAATTCATTTACATCATCTTCACTATACTCTCCACCTGAAATCACATAACAGGGTTGGTCAGACAGACAGGAATAAAGGTTTTCACATCAAGATGAGACATTTTCATTAAGAAAAAAATGTAGTACTTTCCAGACTAAAATATCATTTCCTGAGGGACGTCTTCCCTATTCCTGAAGACCAGGCTAAGTTCCCCTATTCTAGGCCTCCAGGGCAGTCCATATTTCCCTCCTTAACGCACCCCACTTATATTTAATGCTTGCAATTTCTGCTTTGCTCCACACACCATGAAAACTCATGAAAATTGCTATCTGTAAGGGTCAAGGCAGAAGACAGTGGGGTAAGCAGGGGCAGCAGAAGCAAGAGTTCTCAGTGTTTATTGCTCCGCAGAATTCTAAAAATCCCTTAAACTGAGCAAAGTTTAAATAAACAAACATAACCAAACTGATAACACAAGCCACAAAGAAAGGATTTACTCCAAGGACTATTTATTTATTTATTTTTAATGAATTTATTTATTTAATTTATTTATTTTAGGCTGTGTTGGGTCTTCGTTGCTATGTGCAGGCTTTCTCTAGTTGCAGTGAGCGGGGGCTACGCTTCGTTGCGGTGCTCAGGCTTCTCATCGCGGTGGCTTCTCTTGTTGCAGAGCACGGGCTCTAGCCATGCAGGCTTCAGTAGTTGCAGCTTGCAGGCTCAGTAGTTGTGGCTCACAGGCTCTAGAGCACAGGCTCAGTAGTTGTGGCACATGGGCTTGGTTGCTCTGTGGCATGTGGGATCTTCCCAGACCAGGGATTGAACCCGTGTCCCCTGCATTGGCAGGCAGATTCTCAACCACTGCGCCACCAGGGAAGCCCCTCCAAGAACTTTAGAAACAGTATTTTGACTGTTCATCCTTAGCAAGATGCATTCTAAAGACCAAAAAAGTTCTATTCCTAGTATTAACATTGGTGTTGGTATTTTGAAACTGTTCCTTTTATTATAGATAAAAGAAAGTTAAGTAGTTATATGAATCTTGTTAGGAATCCAGAACTTCAGAGTAAGAAATGACACACAATTATAAAACCAAAGAAATTAAGAAATTAAGTGAAAACGAATGTTAAAACTGAACTTAAAATTCAGAACTCTTAACTCTTTTTAAGATAAATATTTTCTAGCTCTGTTCACTTAAATGGCATAGAAGCAATGCCACTCTAGTAGCAACGAGCATTTCTTTAAAGTTCAGATTGTATTCTTTGATATGACTCAAAACAAAAATGGCTCCCTGAAAAGGCCAGCTAATTTCAGGTCTGAGGGAAGGAAAGCACAAGGTGAAATGGGGACATTTTGCTGTGCCAGAAAGCAAGGTAGTTATTTAAGAATAATGGGTCACGTTAAAAGGATATAAGATCCAGCTTGAAAGAACTTTTAGTGGCCAAAAGTGATGACCTGACCATTAAAATGAGTAACTGTTAGACTGAAACACACTGAATCAATAAAAAACTGTGACACCTTTATGATATATTTTTTTAAAAGACAGAAAAAATTATTTGTACCAGGGCTTCCTTGGTGGCACAGTGGTTAAGAATCCGCCTGCCAATGCAGGGAACACGGGTTCGAGCCCTGGACCAGGAAGATCCCACATGCCGCGGAGCAACTAAGCCCGCGCACCACAACTACTGAGCCTGCGCTCTACAGCCCACGAGCCACAACTACTGAGCCCATGTGCCACAACTACTGAAGCCCGTGCGCCTAGAGCCCGTGCTCCTCAACAAGAGAAGCCACCACAATGAGAAGCCTGCACACGTCAGTGAAGAATAGCCCCCGCTGGACGCAACTAGAGAAAGCCCATGCGCAGCAACGAAGACCCAACACAGCCAAAAATAAATTAATTAATTAATTTAAAAAATTATTTGCACCATTTTAGGTTACTATTAAGAATACTCCCTATTTTGAAAATTGGAAATTAAGGGAAATGAATTAAACATTTATCCTGCCCCACTGATGAGGAAGAGCTACACTTTCAGAAGAACATCAACCAATAAATGTAGAAGAACCACAAAATTAGAAAACCATCACTCTCACACTCTAATGATAGTAGTAATTTAGGCAAGGATTATCAAGTAATGTTAAAAAACAATTTAAGTTTTAACGATTAAGTATACTGCCACACAGGATACTTTCCAATTCTAAGAGAAAAAATAATTACACAATAGAAGGACCAAACTCTCATCATTCTGATCCAGAAGTCACAACCATGGGAATTAACCAGGTATTTTGTGTTTTCTGATGTTATGCATTATGAAACACTCAAGTCATCTATAATTTATTTTAGCTAAAATTATTTCATTTGAATCCACCAAGCATTTAGATCTAACTTCCAATTTAATGAAAATTCAAGGGACGAAGGAACAACCTAATACCATGAGGGAGCAACCAAACAAAATCAGAAGGTGAGACATTCTGCAGGACATACAGCCTGATCTCCTAAGCCAATCTAAGTCACAGAAACAGGAGTGTGCTAGATTTAAACAGATTTAAGGGATAGAACAACTGGATGATACATGTAGTCCTGAACTCAACGGTGATTTAAACAAAAAAGCTAAAGCCATTTTTGAGTCAACAAGGAAAACTTGAATATGGTTTGTATATTAGATGAGCTGAAAGTTTACTGAAATGGACAGGGACAGAATGTTCACTGAAAAGAGCAGGTTACAAAGTAACATGAAAAAACTATGATTTCTGGTTGGGGAAAAATACAAATAACTACACTCGGGTATAGAAAAAAGATCAGAGTGGGTTTCACTAAGGGACCAAAACTGATAATCTCTGGGTGGTAGGAATGGAATGATTCTGATTTTTTATGTTTAATTGCCTGCATTTTCTAATTTTCTACAAAGTTCATGCACTGCTTTTGTAATAATATATAGCTATTTTTCTTCATAAAAATGGGTGAATGTTGTAAACAGTTCAGACAAAGAGATGCATATGGCTCTGGATCTTAAACATGAAAAAAGATGCTCAATCTCACTGATAAGAAAAAAGCAAATTTTAAATTACACAAACAACCACAAAAATCATGCAGTTACTCTAAGAGTAAGAAACAGAGTAACAACCCTATAGACAAAAAAAGCACAAAATGAACAAATCTTTCTTTAATTGAAACTCCAAAGACTCAGAGCTTCCATCACCTTTTCAGTCCCCCATGCTTAATTTAAATATGAGTCAGACAACTAAGAATCACCAAAAAAATCTGAGAAAGTGTCTAATATAATAATGCCCAACACAAATGTACAGGGTGAATAAAAATCACCTTAGCGGAAAGAGATTGTTTCCTCATTCTATCAGGCTAGCATTATTTGATACCAAAGCCAGGCAAGGAAATTACAAGAAAACTACAGACCAACATCCCTCATAAACAGATGCAAAACTCCTCAACAAAATTCAGTAATGTAGAAGAAGAATAATACATCAGGACCAAGTAAGTTTTATTCCAGAAATAAAAGGCTGTTCAAAAATTTTAAATCAATCACTGTAATTCATCACATTAACAGATAAAAGAAGAAAAACCACACAATCAACAGATGGAGAAAAAGCATTTGACAAAATTCACCTCTCAGCAGATTAAGAATAGAGGGAATTTCTTTAACCTAGTAAAACACATTAGGGGCAGTATATGCAGACTGCCAGGATTCAAATCCCAGCCCAGCTACTATCTAGCTGAGTGACTTTGGGTTCCTCAGTTTCTTCATGTGTGAAATGGAGAGCACAACAGCACATACTTGATAATGTTATGTGATTGAGTTAGTAATGAGTTAGACAATGTAAAGTGCTTAAAACACACACAAAAGGCATCTATGAAAAACCTATAGCTAACATTACACCAAATGGTGAAACAGTGATGCTTTCTCCTTAAGACTGGGAACAAGGAAAGGATATCCACTCTCACCAGTCCTATTCAATATTACATTGGAAGTCTATACTAAGTACAATAAGGCAAGCAAAAGAAATAAAAGGTATGCCTATTGGAAAAGAGGAAATAAAACTGTTTCTATACACAGACAATATGATCTAATTTGGGGGGGAGGGGAGGGTAAAGGTGGCCTTGGAACTGTTAACTTTAGCGGCAGTTACATAACTCTAAGCATTTGTCAAAAATTCATAGAACAGTATAATGAAGAATGAATTTTACCATGCATAAGTTAAAAGTAAAAAAATTTAAAGCATTATTATTATTATTATTTGATAGGTAAGAAGTGGATTTATTTAGAGAGATACACATTCCATAGGAAGAATGCGGACCGTCTCTAAAGGCAAGAGCGGTCCCAGGGCATGGCGTCGTCTTGGAAAGTGAGAGCAGTCATGGGAGAAACACGCTCCACAGAGTGTGGGCCAGCTGAGAAGGGAAGAGGCCTTAAAGCATTAATAATATCCACAGAGCAATAAGATACTGCACACATGAAACAAGAACATGATGCTATTTAAAATTTGTGAAAAAACAAAAAAGTTATTCAAAATTAAAAACATCCAAGGGCCAGATTCAACACTGATACAAGAAAACAAAGCACATGCTGCCCAGTGGCTTCTGGAAGTTCCTGGTCCACT
The DNA here is from genome assembly GCF_964270905.1 of Leucopleurus acutus. Taxonomy (NCBI): domain Eukaryota; kingdom Metazoa; phylum Chordata; class Mammalia; order Artiodactyla; family Delphinidae; genus Leucopleurus; species Leucopleurus acutus. The sequence continues at coordinate 12,324,555 of NC_139162.1, read as the reverse complement.
AGGTCAAAGAGCTTGAAGTGCTGCTGATGGGCAACAAATCCTACGGTGCTGAGACTACTCCCAGTATCTCCTCCAAGAACCCCAAAGTCACTGTGGAAAGAGCCGCCCACCTGGCCATCTGAGTCACCAATCCCAATGCCAGGCTGCACAGCAAAGAAAATGAACAGACAGCTCGTGTACACACTGCACTTGTGTTAATAAAAGCCATAAAACTCTGGGAAAAATATGTAAAGACAAAAAAAACTCAACAGAAGAGTTGGATGGTAAAATACTGAAATATTCCCATAAAGTGAAAAAGAAATCAAAGGGTTAGAAAATAGAGAATAAAAATAGAGGAAGGGACTTCCCTGGTGGTCCAGTGGCTAAGACTCCCCACTCCCAATGGAGGGGGCCTGGGTTCGATCCCTGGTCAGGGAACTAAATCACACATGCCGCAACTAAAGACTCCGCATGCTGCAACTGAAAGATTCCACGTGCCACAACTAAAAGATCCCACACCCAGAGACGAAGATCCCATGTGCTGTAGCTAAGACCCGGCGCATCTAAATAAATACATACTTCATACATACATAAATAAATAAAAAAATTTTTAAAGTTTATCAAAAAAAAATACAGGAAAATAGAACCAGTCCATAAGGTCTAACATAAGATTCAACACATAAATAATGATGATTCCAAAAAAATAAAATGGAGAAAACTGTCCCCCCCAAATTTAAAAAGTTCCAGAAGTGACTTCCCTGGTGGCGCAGTGGTTGAGAATCTGCCTGCCAACGCAGGGGACACAGGTGCGATCCCTGGCCTCGGAAGATCCCACATGCCGCGGAGCAACTAAGCCGGGGTGCCACAACTACTGAGCCTGCGCTCTAGAGCCCTCAAGCCACAACTATTGAGCCCATATGCCGCAACTACTGAAGCCTGCGTGCTCTAGGGCCTGTGCTCCGCAACAAAGAGTAGCACCCGCGAGGCAACAAAGACCCAACGCAGCCAAAAAAAAAAAAAAAAGTTCCAGAAGGCCCAGCAGAATGGATGAAAACAGACTCATACCAAGGTACAGTATATCACTGTGAAATACCAGAAAATATCAGAAACAAAGAGACGATTCTATCAACTTCCAGAGACAAATTTTATATAAATGAGGAAAAATTACCGACAAGAGACTTTTTAATAAAAACACTGGAAACTTAGAAAATAATGGAGGAATATCTTTAAAATTCAGATAGAAAATTATTATTATAGAATGCAGAATTACTATTACAGAACACAGAATTCTATACCAAATTAGTAATCATGCCTGAGGGTCAATATTTCACTATTTTTAGATAGTCGAGGTCTCAAAAAAAAATGTTTCTAAAAAAATGCATCTTTCCTCAAGAAGTTACTTGAGGATTTATTATCATTTTGGTGAAACACACCAAGAAAGAAGACATCATGGGACCCAAGGAACAGGGAATCCAAGAGAAAATGGAGGTAAAAGGAACATCCAGAGTGGTGGTGATGATGGAAAATCTTAGGTTTCAAAGTGGTAAAACCAAGACAAATTGGAGCAGGTCAGACGGCAAAGATGGACTTCAAAAAGTGAAAGATTATCTAATGAATCTAAATATCTTGGGAGATGATTCAGACAATTTTGAAAGTTCCGGATCAAATCAGTAGTAAGTACATAGACTAAGCAACAACAACAAAATGGCAATTATTAACTCCAGAGAAAACTAGTGCAGGAAAAGCAATAACTAACTGTATATACCACATGGTCAGGCCTGAACAAGATGTCCACAAAGTAATTACAAAAAAAGGAAACAATACCAGTCTAACCCAAATTTCACATAGGAACATTGGCAGGCTGGGGAGTTGGGGAGGGTCTGAAGGTGAAACGGTGAGACTAAAGAGGGTGTTAAAATAACACCTAACATGGATGGGTTAAGTCAACAGACAATGGAAGTACCAAATTTTAAACGTAGAAAGCAGTTTCATGGGCTTCCTTGGTGGCGCAGTGGTTGAGAATCTGCCTGCCAATGCAGGGGACACGGGTTCGAGCCCTGGTCTGGGAAGATCCCACGTGCTGCGGAGCAACTAGGCCCGTGAGCCACAACTACTGAGCCTGCACGTCTGGAGCCTGTGCTCCGCAACAAGAGAGGCCGCGATAGTGAGAGGCCCGCGCATCGCGATGAAGAGTGGCCCCCGCTTGCCGCAACCAGAGAAAGCCCTCGCACAGAATCGAAGACGGAACACAGCCAAAAATAAATAAATTAAAAAAAAAAAAAAAAGAAAGAAAGCAGTTTCTTCTTGGGAGGATTGACAGGTATGAGGGGTGATGGAAACGGTTGTTTCAAAAATAAGCCTTCCAAAAATATTTGACTATTTTGAAACAGGCGCATGCATAACTCTGATTAAAATGAAAACTAGTTTTCAAAAGATCACACTGGCCGATACCGAAGACCAACGTTGGTGGACGCGAATGGAACCCAGGAAACCAACTGGGAAGCTATGGCGAGTCTTGGTGTTAATGGTAGTTCAGTAAGCGCAAGATTGGTGAGGAACTGATCAGAAATTAACCTTCTACGCAGACGCAAACAGAACTTAATGATTGGTTAGACCAAAACAGTGAGAATAAGGACAACTCCCAAGGTTTTGTTTTGTTTTTAACCTGAACTACTGTACGGGCAGATACTTCTAATGAGATGGGGAAGCCTGCGGAAGGTGCAGGAGGGCGGAAGGGGTAGGTTTGGGTGACATTTACTTTGACCCGGTTCGGTTTTAGAAGCCTATACAAAAACAAAAAATCCAAAGTCTGATCAGAGAGCAATGGGTATAGACGTTGCAAAGAGGCAAAGGGCATAATTATGTGAACTTTTTAACAACCAGATCCCTTTTGAGAACAGCAAGTGAAGAGACCTATCTGGAACGTGATGCTAGCTAGCAATTCTCTGGGGACGGAAGGCCTGGCGATAAGACTGCCTTTCAGAAGATTTCAGGGCTGGTAAGGGTACGCGATGACCGACCACCGCCAGCTTCACCAGAGGCAGAGCGGAGTTCACGTGCCGGTTCCCGCGCTCCGAGAGGCGGCGGTGGCCGCCGAAGCCAGGCCGTAAGGAGCAGCTGCGCGAGACGTCCCCGTGCACACTTCCTGGGCCACGGGGCCCGCACGGTGCAAGCAGGCGGGCGAGGGCGCGGGGCAGGGACGCTTGAGACCCGCGCCACGCGGCCACTGAGCCACCGGGCCCACGAACGCCGGGCAAAGCGCGCCTCACGTGAGGCGCGGGGCGGGGCAAACCGCCCCTCGCCTCAGGTGGAATCGCTCACCAGATGGCACGTAGTCTTCGTCCTCCTCCGAGGTGGAGAAGTCTTCGGAATCGAATTCCTCCATGTCGCTGCCGCGCGGGGCGAATACAGCCGCAGCAGCTACCCCCAACGGCAAAGCTCTAGGGAGAGACCATAGATAGAGCTGCTGCAGGTGCGGCGGTAGCTCGGGCGGCCCCCGCAGCTTGTGCACAGGCGCAAAGAGTGCTACGTGATCCAAATGCGACACTTCCGGGCCAAAGCCCCGGGCTTGACGCTGCTGTGGCAGTTGGCGGAACACGGGCTCCGTGCTGAAGCGGTGCATGCTGGAACTTGTAGTCCCCAATGCTACCAGACGCTTTGATTTAGTAAATATGCTTAAACGAAATTTGTTTTGTCCACGGGAATACAGGTGACCTTCGTTATTCACAGGTTGGTATTTTTGTATTCGCTTACTTGTTAAAATTTACTGTCACCCCAGAAATCAATATTCGCGATGCTTTCTGGGGTTATTCGCGGACATGCGCAGAGAGTGAAAGTTTTGAGTCAACCGGTGGTGACTTGTACCGACGTTGGAGGCAGATGATCCGCTATCTTGCTTCGGCTCTCGTACTCTAAATAAGTGTCCTCTTCGCAATCTGCTTAGTGCCGCGTTTTTTTGCATTTTTTGCGCTTTTTGTTGGTGATTTCGCTGTTTAAAATGACCCCTGAGCGTAGTGCTGCGGTGCTGCCTAGTGTTCCTAAGCGCAAGAAGGCTGTGATGTGCCTTATGGAGAAAATACGTGTGTTAGATAAGCTTCGTTCAGGCATGAGTTGTAGTGCTGTTGGCCGTGAGTTCAACGTTAATGAGTCAACAATCCGGTACATCAAGAAAAAGGAAAAGGAAATTCGCCGATCTGTACGTGAGGCTGCTCCGGAAAGTGCTAAAGTGACATCTATAGTGCGTGAGGAAGCTATGGAAAAGATGGAAAAGCGGCTCAATTTGTGGATTCATGAGATGACAACCGATAAAAAAGGTGTGGTGGACAGCATTGTTGTGAGGCTGAAAGCCAAAGAAATTTACGGTCACGTCACCCAGGGTCAGAAAAACGTGAAACCCTTCTCGGCCAGCGCTGGCTGGCTTGCACGTTTCAAAAGGCGATATGGTGTGAGTAATGTTAAGCTTGCAGGTGAGGCAAGTTCTGCAGATCAGGAGGCTGCGGAAGAATTTAAAAAATACCTGCTAAGTGTTATTCAGGAAAAGGGGTACGTGGAAGAGCAGGTTTTCAACGCTGATGAGACTGGCCTATTTTACAAAGACGTTGGCAAAAGAACCTATATAACGCAAATGGCCTCCAAAGCCCCTAGCTTTAAATCATTCCAGGATTATGCAACCCTGCTTTTGTGCGCCAATGCCAAGGGCGACTTTAAGTGCAAACCCCTAATGGTGTACAGAGCTCCAAGTTCACAAGCACTTAAAGGGAAAAGCGTGAATCATATGCCGGTCCATTGGAGGTGGAACAAAAAAGCATGGATGACTTCTGATTGGTTCCACAGCTGCTTCATACCAGAAGTTGAATACTATCTCCAGGGCAGAAACCTTGCCTTCAAGATTTTGTTAATTTTGGATAATGCCCCAGTCCATTGCTGTGAAGAACTCAAAAATGCCCACCCCAACGTAGAAGTTCTTTTCATGCCCCCGAATACTACGTCTCTCATCCAACCCCTGGATCAGGGCATAATAAAAGCCTTCAAGGCGCACTATACTAGGGAGCTTTATAGCAAGGCTTTTGAGGCTCTCAAAGCCAACAAGGAAACTACCATGATGGACTATTGGAAGTCAGTCACTATACGCAACGTTATTGATTATGTTGGCACAGCATGGGACAACATCAAGCAGGCTACTATCAATAATTGTTGGAAAAATGTTTGGCCGGACTGCGTAGAAAATTTTGAAGGCTTTGAAGGTGTTACAGAAAGTATAAAGAACAGTGTCAAAAACATAATGCATATCGCATGGCAAATAAGTGGAGAAGGCTTTGATGACATGACAGAAGAAGACGTGGAGGAAATTTTGGCAGAGAAGGCAGTAGAACCCACCAACGAAGACTTGGACGAGATGGCAAAACAAGGCGTTGGAGTCACTGATGATGAAGATGGTGATGAAAGTCAGCCTAAGAGTCCAGGAATTGTCCCTCTTACAGCGGCCAAAATATCAGAATGGAACTCTGCCTTGGAAACAATTTTCAGTGACATGGAAGAGTGTGACCCTATGCTTGATCGCAGCCTCAAATTTAAGCGCTTAGCCTCCTGTGCATTTGCCCCCTATGCCGAGATGCTTAAAGATTTGAGGCAAAAAGCCAGGCAGACGGGGTTGACCCAATTTTTGGAGCCAGTTTGGGAGGGAAAATAGCCGACTCCATCAACAAGTGGTGAGAGCCAAACCTCTGAGGTTGAACTGATGGATGTCAACCTGCCACCCTCTTCCTCTTCTGCAGAATGAGTTCCACCAACCTCTCCCTTGCTTTTTGTGGGGCAAGCCAAGGTCGAGAGGTTTAACCACACTGTGCACTGTGCCGTCATGCAGCCTGCAGCTCTATCAACAGTAAGATTTTAGTTAACGTTTTTATAAAACTTTAAACGCTTCATCTTTCATTTTTTCAGGACTTTATTTGCATTACTGCACACTATATAGTATGTGTTTACAGTACTGTATGCATTTACTGTACATGAGTACCATATGTGTAGTGTGTGTGTGTGTGTGTATGACTGAGGGGGAAAGTTAAAGTAGTACAATCTGTTTTGTACATTACACAAACATGCTGTCATTGAAATAATTGTTTCATTATAAACACTGCGTATCATTATTTGTAAGAAAGAGATATTAAATTCAGTGTCTTTGAACAGAAACACACATAAAGCAAGGTTATGTACTGATCAGTTGACGAAAATGGTACAACCAGAGACCCACAGGAACTCAGCCCTGTATTTCTGCTAATTGAGTGTGCACGGTGACCTTACAGTTGTAAGTACTGCAAACGACAAGGATCAGCTCTATTCTAGAATTCAGATATCATCCACACCAGTCCTTCCTTCAAGTCAAGTTAATCCATATGGAAATACAACCATATATAATCCTTGTCATTTGGTCAGATTAAAAAATTTTAATTATAATCCAACTCTGAGAGGCAGTAATCAGATGCAAATGAGATATCATTGACTAACATCCTATTTGTTCAGGTTTGGGTTTTTTCAGCTGATAATTGCTCCCTGTTGATACTCTGGACTAGGGTCTGTGTCACCCAGTCTAGTGTTATCTAAATCAAGGAATAGATGAAACACATCTGTGATTAAAAGGACATTATGGTGGCTTTATGCCAACAAGCTTTTTAAAACAGCCTGATTGCAACATAGTTCCCACACCACAAAATTTACTCATTTAAAGTGCATAGTTCAATCATTTTAGTATATTCACAGATGTGCGCAACCGTCACCACAGTCAATTTTGGAAGATTTTCATCACCCCAGGAAGGAACCTCTGACCAATTAGCAGTCACTCCCCATTTCTCCCCAATCCCCAGCTTTAGGCTAATCTTTCTGTCGCTCTATATTTTCTTATTCCAGACATTTCATATAAATGGAATTATACAAGATGTGGTCTTTTGTGACTGTCTTCTTTCACTTAGCACATTTCCAAAGTTCATTCGTCTTAGGTATATACCTGTGGAACTGCTGGACCACATAGTAACTCTGTGCTTTACCTTTCAAGAAACTGTCAAACTGTTTCCCCAAGCAACCATTTTATACTCTCACCAGCAATTTCTGAAGTCTCCAATTTCTCCACACCCTTGCCAACACTCTATCTTTTTGATTATAACCATACTAGTGGGTGTGAAATGACATTTCATTATAGTTTTGATTTGCACGTCCCTGATGACTAATGATGTTAAGCATCTATTCATGTCTTTATTGGTCATGGTATATGTTGTTTTGGAAAAATGTCTACTCAAATCCTTTGCCCATTTTTTTAAAGACTTTTTTGATGTGGACCATTTTTAAAGTCTTTATTGACTTTGTTACAATATTGCTTCTGTTTTATGTTTTGGTTTTTTGGCAGCGAGGCATGTGGGATCTTAGCTCCCCGACCAGGGATTGAACGCACGCCCACTGCATTGGAAGTGCAGAATCTTAGCCACTGGATCACCAAGGAAGTCCCCCTCTGCCCATTTTTAAATTGGGTTGTCTTTCTATTATTGAGTTGTAAGAGAGAGTTCTTTATATATTATAAACGCAAGTCTCTTATAAAGTGTATGATTTGAAAATATTTCCTCCTGTGGGTGTCTTTTCACTTTCTTGATGGCATCATTTGAAGCATAAAATTTTTTAATTTTGATGAAGTCCAGTTTATCTAGTTTTAGTCTAATGTCCCTCTTGCTTTGGGGGTTGTATCTAAGAAGGCTTTGCCTAACCCAAGATCACAAAATTTACTCCTGTGTTCTTCTAAGAGTTTTATAGTTTTAGTTCTTACATTTAGGTCTATGACCCATTTCAGTAAATCTTTCTTATGTGAGAATAACAGAAAAATAGATGTGAAATTAGGACCCAGTATTTGGGACTTCACCATTCTCAGCCTCGTTTTCCTTGGACAGCATAAATAAACCCTACAGTGACAAACTGGGATGTCGCCTTTTGCCCCATCCCTGGGGTCTGAGCCTGGGGAAAAGGATACCCCAGAGTTCTTCAGCAGACTTTCTCCTCCATTACCCTACTTCTCCCACTCTCCTCTTTACAGATTACTAGCACTCCATACATTTGTTCAAATTTACAAAGTTTCTGACCACTTTATGGGTAACCAGGGAACTATTTTCTGTTGTGTCAAATAGTTTAGTAAAGAGGTCAAAAAATTGGTTAGCAGGCCAAATCCAGCATAAAGACATGCATTGTTCGATCTGAAAAGCATTTTACATGAAGTTAAATTAGCGGCCAGCTGTGATATTACGATTTCGCAGAAATATACATTTCATATACATTTTGGTCATTCAGATGACCAAAATGTGTTTCTCATATATATTTGGCCTTCATCCACAGTTCCTGGCTCACAGCTCCCAAAACCCCTGGAATTTCCTAAGTGTTGAGAGTGGTAAAGGTGTCTTGTGTTGTATGCATGACTTTTAGAAGCACCTAAGGATGGGGCTGGTTGCCAGGACAACTTACCGTGTGATTAGAGGATTGGAATTTTCAGTCCCCACATCCCCACACAGCCCTCCCCTGCCCCACCTCTGGGGAGAGGGGGGAGGGGCAACAAGTTGAATCAGTTCCCAATGGCCAGTGATTTAACGAATCATGCATATGTGATGAAGTCTCCATAAAACCCCAAAAGGACAGGGTTGAGAGCTTCCCAGTTAGTGAACACGTGGAAATTCGGGGAGAGTGGCACCCTTGGAGGGGGCATGGAAGCTCCACTCACCTTTCTCGTACCTTGCCCTGTGCATCTCTTCCATCCGGCTGTTCCTGAGTTACATCCTCATGATAAACCAGTGATCTAGTATGTAAAATGTTTGAGTTCTGTAAGCCACTTTAACAAATTAATTGAACCCAATTTATAGCCAGTCGGTGAGAAGCACAGGTAACAGCCTGGACTTGCAACTGGCATCTCGAATCAGGGGGTGCAGTGGGAGTCGGTCTTGTAGGATTGAGCCCTTAACCTGTAGAATCTGGTGCTATCTCTGGGTAGTGTCAGAATTGAGTTGAATTGTTGGACACACTGCTGGTGTCCAAGAATTGTTTGTTGGTTTGGGGAACTCCCAATATACCAGCACTTAAAAATTAAGAGATTTCAAATAATCTAATTTCCAATTTCCTTTGAAAAACTGGAGAATCTGGCAACACTGGGCACATAATCCCACAAAATATCAATAGAAATAGGCTGGAACTGAGCAATGCCTTTAGACAAATCTCTCTAGCTGGCCACAGTACAAATCCCAACTCCCTACAAGTTTCCTGGTTCACTATTACCGTGTTGTCTTGGTAATAATTTATGGGGTCCTTCCTGCCAAACTCAGCATATTTAGCCCCTCATCCACCATAGTCTCTTTCCACTGTCTTGGGTTATCACCTTTTTAGAAAAGATCCTCCTCTGTTTGGTCCTGGATACGTATCTTGGGGGCTTCTGGCTGAACTCTGCATGTATCCTTCAGGGGTGCTAGAAACATTCTGTATCTTGATCAAAGTGCTACCACTTCGCATTAAGTGTATAAATACATAAAATTCATCAAGCTATACATTTAAGATTTGTGCACTTTACTGTACGTTACACCTCAATTTAAAAAAAAATTAGAGAGAGAATGGATGGGTAGTTTCCTACCAGACATTGTATGTCTGTCTGCAATGCTTGGAACTGCAGCAGTTATCTTGTGAACAGGGGGTAAGCTACCCAAATCAGACAATCCAATTTACTGAAAATGGCAAAGCAGAAAAAGATTTATGATGTCACAGAATACTAAACCAACCTCGGAGCCTCTCTTCATGTGGACTTACTACCGAAATAATACATGTTTTTCACAAACTATATCAGCTTTCAGCCATCCCAGTGTGTAATCATACAAAAGCTTCTTGATGGTAATATATAGCTCACAAAGTGGAGTTAATAAGACTCAAGTTCACATGTAAGTACAGTTTAATCAGGTCTTTGGACAAAAATTTTACCATAAACTAGTGAGTTGAACATAAAAGAAATACAGTTAAGCATATATGTTAAGTACTAAAAAAAAAAAATCAAGTTGGAAAACCTTATTACAAAAGATTAAACTCATTGGCCACTGAAAAAGAAATAACAGTTCTAGTTCACAGAATTAAAAGTAACTCTTTATTGATAAACATATATACCAGAATTAGAAATGTCAGTAGAAAAATAAAATTTAAATAATTTTCTATGGTACAAAGATTAGATCATTTTGACTGTAGCATTTGGTGAAATAATCTAATACAAAAAGCTGAGCTGATTTTAGCCACAACCAGCCTGACAGAGTGCACAAAAAAGAAATGCACGTACACAGAACCTTCTGCATGTGGACAGCTAATGGCACCAGGACTTCACATTCCAGGAAATGGTCTCCTAGGGAAGGTTGGTATGCACTGCAGTTGTAATAAGAACTTAATTCAAACCAGAGCAGCTTTTGGAATCAAAAGCTAACATACAATTTAAAGACTTAGAAAACATAAGGGCTTAAAGATAATTATTTGCATGAGCTTTTTCTCACCTAGTTTAGACATTTCCTAGGTAATGTTTTGCTGAAAAAAAAATGAGTTAACAGCACAAAGAGACATCTTTATCTTGGAATTTTCATTACTCATTTGTATATGGATTTAAGTTTACATGAAACACCTTTACCCTAAAACCTCAATATTAAAAAATGCGCAGCTAAGGGAGGGGTGGTTGCACATGTCTCTAGGAAAGTCAGTAGTTGGCAAAACTTCTCAGAAGCTATATGTGATAAGATAAAATGTTCAACACAAATGCCAATATTTTTTCATCTGGGCAACCACCCCCAACTAATTGTGTATTTGAGATGAGAAATTAAAAAGAAAAATAAACTCTAAGGAGGAACAGACATTCCTTATCATTCAAATAGTTTCTCCCTGAAAACATTTCAAGCCACAAAGCTCAAGCTATATAAAGTCTATATACACTTATTCACAGGAGAATGTTCACATACTGGGATGAATGAAACATTCAATAATTTGAAGATACATTTTATATTTGAAGTTTTTAAAAAGAGTGGATAATAAAACAAGAAACAGATGAAAACAAACACAACTTTCAAAATGCATTAATTTTTGTGTCTTGGCTCTAAAAGAAAAATAAACCAAATAAATCACGGATCAGTATGTTCAAAAATTAGCATTTAGGGGGAGGAGCCCACTGACCACTGGCCCGTGTTCAATTTGTGAAATTCTATCCAAAGGAATGTTTTAGGTGAGAATGCTAAGAGGCATCCTTCAATAGAGATAATTAAAATCATTTCCTACAACAAATTTCTTAAACTGAAGGGCTACTTTTCCAAATCCAGCTCACTGAACTGAAAAATGGAGTCTTCAACTAAAGACTTAAAAATTTGCTTGAAAGAAAGATTTGAGCATTGGAGAGTAATCTTGTTGGGGAATTTGTAAAGACATTTGCCTACATTCCAACTCCTCTAATTTTCCACCTAGTCTATGTGTATATAACACTATAATTTTGATAAGTGGTCTAATGGCCGATTAGTTAAAAGAAAATGTCCAGTTACTTTTTGTGATCCTTTGTAATTTTTCCCTTTGACTATCCCTGGTAAATTGGTCCTCCTGGCTGTTTTTAATCAGAAGCCAGAGTGCATATTGCTTTAAATCAAATAGAATTGCACACGACCTCATGGGCAGTTAGCCTTACACTCACAATGAAAACTTTCCTTTAAAAATGTCAGATTTAATTACCAGAAACTATTTTGAAAACAGATAACATCGATTGTATTTCATACAGAACAGTTTAGGTGGTAAGGATAAAGTTAGATAATTTTTGCAATCCTTTTTCTTTTGAAGGTTACAGTTTTCAGGCCTTCAAATGAAAAAAGTAAGTTAGGCATTAGAAGAAAAATTAAAATAACTAAAATTGGGTTTTAAAAAACTCTGATATTTAATTGTCTTTAAGGATATAAATTCTCTTGAAGGAAAATGTAAAGGGCACAGTGGAAGGCATATCTGAAAATTAAACTTTAGGCACTTTCTGGGAGTGATACCCAATACTGTGAAAGTGAGCTGAAGACCCACCACTAGGTAACCACATTAAGACTAGGAAATCCATAACCACTAACTCTAGTTTAAGCTGCACTTATACAATTTTTCAAGAGCCATGAGTAAAGCAAAGTCACTAAGAAAAACAGTAACAGAACGTTTAAAGTATCTTCTTGTGCATGTGCCTCAATGTTCAAAGAGTGTCCTAAACAACCTGGGTGAAAATTTTCAACTCCCAACTCTTTAATAGGGTATGTTTCCAATTAAACTAAATAAAAACAATAGAATAAAAGTAATAGGAAGAGGTGGTACAGGAGCTTTAGGGGAAAAAGTCTCAATTACCTAGCTTATTTTGATAAAATGTACCAAAAAACAAATTCACATCTCTTAAAATATATTAAATAATCAGAAGTCAAGATAGTTACCCATAAAAATGTCACATCATTCAGTAGTTAGCTCCTTTTTCTTTAAACAAAGGAATCGAAGCCACTACTTGAGTTATAGATTTTTTTGTGTGCAACAGATTTCACCAAATTTGTTCTCAACACGACATTCAACCAACACCTACTTGGCACTTACTGTCATGAAGATGTAGCAAGAGATGAGTTTGCCAAATTTTAATCAAGATGAGATCAAGTTAGATTTTAGTACAGTATACTCTGCTCAGAAATAAACTAATATGATCCATAATTTCTCTGAAATATGCAACGTTGCATTTTCTCACAGAACATTATAAATTTCAGTGTGAAGGATGCCAACCCAGAAGCACTGCTGACCTGGCTTGCGTAAAGGTACACCCGTAAAACTGCCTGAATTAAATATGTAAAAAAAAGAAAGAAAGAAAAGAAAGTTGATTTGTTTTGGTTGAGAACAATGAGTCCAAAAAGATCTTTAATTCCTGGAGCTTCAAATTGAAGAAAGGACTGAAATGTTGTTCTTCATATACCTTTTCATCCAAGTTGCTTCCCATTTGAAGAACTAAGAAAACACATTCCATACTGTATTCTTTTTGAGGATTCTATGAAACTTAGGTTCACCATCATAGCACAAGGGTATGTGCTATAGAGTAGCTAAAATCCGTAAAAAGGAGACCACCACTACACAAAATGTCTGTCCAGTGCCCAAGGTGAGGGCTTCAAATGGAATCATTTCCTTTCCTGCTGCTCGGTACACTCCAGCAATTGCTGCACCTGTTCAAAAATTCAAGAATATTTTTTTAAAAAAGGTTAATAAAATCAGGAAAATACAGCACTTAAACTTCTACTAGTAGAATGTTCTAAATTTTTTACATTAAAATTTAGACATTACAGAAATGTTTTGTTCTGTCTATTCTCTTTGCTGACTAGGTTTTAAGTATTCCTTATATGGTTTGCAAATCACTGACAAGTGTTCTTAGGTGTTGAAAAGTGACTCCTTTAAACTGAGTCTCCTAGATTTATTAAATAAAACCACCTGGAAGTCATAGCTGAAATCACAAAGATGGTGATTTCCACATAACCTGATTACAAACTGAAAAACATCTCTTATTCCACATACATTTAACAGGTACCTAACAAACTCTTGGCAATAAATGACAAAGAATCTTCCCTGTGGGACTGAGCAAGAAATATTTCAGGAGCAGCCACAGGGAAACCCCACTCTACTGTGTACTATACTCAGAGCTCCCCTCGAGAAATGGATGGAGAAAGGGGTGGGAAAAAGAAAAGAGGGGGACCCTAAGCCTATCAAGTTGCTATTCATTCAAAGGGCAAGAGGCGAGGGATACTTGGGGAGCTCTTTCTGTTACCCAAATCATTAATCTTTTTTATTATGTTAGTCACTGTAACTTCCTAGAAATTGAGTAAACAAAACAAAACAAACATCTCTCTCTACCCAGGTACCCTGATTTGCTCACAGGGACTCAGCATTGTACAAAGAAAGTCAAGATTTCAAGAGTTTGAAAATAACAGATCCAAACATCTCAGATGACCGCCCTGCCGCCCCCCCCCCCCCCCCCCGCCCCACCTCAAAATGCTCCAAACAGAATTCTCCTTGGTCACAGAAGCTAGCTGGAGACACAAGACAGAAACACAAACATGAAGTAGATTTTGAATAATGCAAGATGAAATATAGTGTTTCAATCAAGTGTCTACACCTTTTACAAATGTGATGTGATGGTATATTGACATATTTTAAGGAGAAGAAAGAACAATACTAATCAATATCTGTGTTGGTTGCCAGGAACATTTGTGACTTTGAAATCCCCACCGCCAGAGGCAATGCACAAACACTGTGCTACTAACATCTGAAAGGCACATGTTCCATTGGGCCTCTTTGTAATTTGTCTCCAAAAAAAGTGGGTTGAGTCGGAAGAAGCTTAAAGAAGTTGAACTGGGTCCCAAAATGGGATTTGGATGATTAAGGGAAGACAGGAAAAAGCAAACCAGAAGGAGCAGCAGAATGGGAAGGGAACAGATTGTATGCACTAGAGTCGAAGAAGGACATGAACACGACATTTACTGCACAATTACTATATGGTAGATATTCTGGTTAAGTATTCTATATATTCACATTTTTTCATTTAGTCATCACACAGCATCCCTATTTTACTGAAGAGAAATCTGAAACAGGTCCTGGGGGCCAGTAATCCAGCAAGGAAACTGGAGCAGAGGGTCTCTAAAGATAGCAGTAGGTGATACAGTTAAAAATATTTTTTAAGGCCCATTATGGAAACTCCTTAATGCAAACAGGAGAAAACTGGCCTCCTCCCCCGTGTTATCACAAAGGTTTCATCATCTGTGGAACACAGAGAAACTAGGCCACCCTGTCCCCAAAAAATCCCTCAAGTCAAAGAGAGAGGGAGATTTCTGCTTGAAGCTCAAGGTTTAAATTCACAGTGAAAAAAAGTTATGTTTACATGTATACCTAGAAAAAAGTCTGAAAGCATATACCAAAATGCAAACTGTGATACCACTTAGGAATGCAGTAATGGAGGATTTTTAATTTTGCTTTCTTATAATTTTTAATTTATATAGAATATACATGTTATTTATATTTCATTATGAGCTTAAAAATGATTTAAACTTATTCTCATCCCTTTGACATGAGCAAAAGCCACCCTTCCCCCCAAAAAAACACCAGACAGGTAAAAATAATTTATAATTATGAATGTTACTCCAATTCTTATTCAGAAAGTCCCGAGAGGAAAAAACAACCAGGTACTTTTCTAAACAATAATTCTTGTCATTAGAATTATTCTTCCATCCTTAAAATAACTACACCTGGATGAGTGGAAGTTATTTGTTAACCAGCTTGCAAGGTCACAAATCAGTGAAGTGACAGCTGAAGAGAAAGGAGCAGTAGCTTCCAAAAAGACAAATATCTTCTTTTGCTAGTGACCTATTTCACAAGATCTATCTCACAAAGCTTAACATGACTTCCCTGAAGCCAGCGAGACAAAATCTGACTCAGTAAGTCAAAGATGGTAGCCAAATAACGGGGGACTGGGGTGAGAAAAAAAACAGGATCTGTGGTTAAAGATCACTCTTTCTTCTTCATCTCATTGAGACACGTTTCTAAAATGGTTCCTAAAATTAACTAACTAGTCAAATGAAACATTTTGACTGTATTTTAATGTCTAACATACTTGTCAAGATTCCAGCAGTAATTGGTCCCACGATGCCCATCAACAGGATGCTTACAGACATGAACCTACCATATTTGTGATGTCTGAGGGTGAAGAGGGCCAGTAATCCAGCAGGGACATGAAAGAAGAGAGAGGACACCAGTGCCCACAGGAACACACCATACCACATCTCTACAAGGGAAAGCAAAGAAAGGTCGTACATCACTGCCTTTCCCAGTGCAATCATTACAAACGGGTAGTCACTATGCCCAGTTATTTCATTTTCAAAACCATTCAGTTGCAATGGGGGTTCATCAGTCAAATATCCAAACATTGATGGTTTGCGAGGGATAAGTAAACTATGGCCACCACCTGTTTGTGTACATAAACTCTTACTGGAACACAGCCATGCCCATTCATTTAAGTCTTGCCTATGGCTGTTTTCAAGCTACAAGAGCAGGGCTGAAACAGTGACAGAGACCATATGACCTGCAAAGCCTAAAATATTTACAATCTGGCCCTTTACAGAAAAGGTTGGCCAACCCCTGACAAGCTACCTGTACTCCCAAACACTGAAGAAAAGGTTCACCCAGATTTGAAAATTCACTTAACTGATTTCCCTCCCATAAGGACAAATGTAAGTACCACTGACAGGGTGCTATGCAGTCAATGCCTGATGACCGTCCCTGCCTTCTTGATTATTCAGTCATCTCAAATGGAAAAGCTCTATATACAATTACATTCATTCAACAATCATTTTCAAGACAATGCAGTAAATATCAACCCCTCACCTCCTATTAGGGTATCAAAGCTCTTTAAGACATGAAATAAATACCAGAATATGTAAATGTTTTGCTTAAAGACAAATGGCAAGTGAGAGGGCAGGTTAGAAGAGGAGCTGTTTCCTTCAGTGAACCTCTATCCCTCTTAGGATGACAGTAACTCAGGAAACATTAAGATATTTGTCCAACAACTATGTATACAAACCTATGCATGAGATATTTTGGAAAATACAAAAACAGGAGGAGATACCATCCTGCCCTCATGACTTTACGATTTAGCAGACATAACATTTTCCCCCAGTGGGCCCAGGCATGGCTTCAGAATTCTCAAGAGAGCTCTTTACCCATATACGGATATAATGAAGGTGTCACACTAGATGAAATCTGTTGTCCATCCCTGCACTTGAGGCAGGTAAACACCAGGCAATTTTAAAGTTCAGTCAACAGCTCAACTGGGGTTTCTGCACCACAGCACTATTGACGTCTGGACCATTTAACTCTTTGTTGTGGGAGGCTGTCGACTGTAGGATGTGGAGCAACACCCCTGGCCTCTACCCTCTGGATGCTGATAGCGCTCTCTCCTGTTGTGGCAACCACAATATCTTGACATTGTCACACGTCCCCTGTGGGCATAATTACCCTGGTTAAAAACTGCTGACCTGACTGAAGCAAAGGGTTTATAAGAGTAACAGTAGTTAGGATGCAAAGATAGATGGGGTCACATTACGGGGGGCTTTGAAGGCCAAACTAAGGACTTCAACATGTAAGCCCTACAAGGTACCATCAAAGGTTTTTTGAGCAGTAAAGGGTTGTCAGCACAGTACTTCACAGGTGGCACCTTACACTCCCAATAGGAACACAAACTAGAAAGCCATCTCTGGAGGGTAAACTGGAAGTGTGTCTCCAAAACAGTCAACTGTGCATACCCTTTGCCACAGTGATTTTACTTCCAGGAATACACAAGGGCAAGGACAAGTTCACGAGGTTCCTGGCAGCCCTGTCTGTACTGGCAAAAACTAGACACCAACTGCATGTCTGTTGATGGAGGACTTGTGAAACCTGTTATGGTGCATCTGCATAATGAAACGTTACACAATCAATAAAAATAGGAGCAGCTCTTTAAATACTGATGGGGTAAGATGCCCAACCCACGGTGCGAAGTAAAGAAGCTTAAGTTTCAGAATAATATGCAGAATAAGATCCTGTTTGTGTGAAAACAAAAAACAAAAGAAACAAATGTGTGTAAATGCTTCTGTCTACTCAGAAGAGTCTGGACATATGTTTATTTAATAAATATTTACAACATGCACAGGCACTGTTTTAAATGCTTGACAAATATTAACTCATGTAATTCTCAAAGTAGCTCTATGAAGCACATATTAATATCTCTGACTCTTGGTTGAGGAAACAGAAGCAGAGGGAGGTGAGGAAACTTGCTGGAGCCCACACTGCAGCACGAGGCAGAGCCCAGGTTGACCCATGCTGGAAGCAATGCCCTCATCCTCTGTGCACCTCTTATATATATTAAGATATAGAAAATTGTTATTTCTGGGGAATAGGATAGGCTGGGTTGACCCATGCTGGAAGCAATGCCCTCATCCTCTGTGCCACCTCTTATATATATATTAAGATATAGAAAACTGTTATTTCTGGGGAATAGGGTTTATGACCATTCACTTTCTACTTTGATAAAACAAACAAAGTGGGGGCTTCCCTGGTGGCGCAGTGGTTAAGAATCTGCGTGCCAATGCAGGGGACACGGGTTCGAGCCCTGGTCCGGGAAGATCCCACATCCCGCGGAGCAACTAAGCCCGCGAGCCACAACTACTGAGACTGTGTGCCACAACTACTGAAGCCCTCGTGCCTAGAGCCCGTGCTCCTCAACAAGAGAAGCCACCGCAGTGAGAGAGAAACCTGAACACCACAATGAAGAGTAGTCCCTGTTCGCTGCGACTAGAAAAAGCCCGCGCACAGCAACAAAGACCCAATGCGGCCAAAAATAAATAATAAAATTTAAAAAAAATTTTAAAAAAGCTTGGGAATTCTCTGGTGGTGCAGTGAATAAGACTCCACGTTCCCAATGCAGGGGGTGCACGTTCAATCCCTGGTCAGGGAACTAAGATCCCACATGCCATGGGGCACAGCCAAAAAACGGGGTGGGGGGGGAAGAGCGACCAGTGAGGAGCATCAGTGAGCTGGGGGAGAGGGGAGAGTGGCAAAGGGGAGGGCCAGGGGCTTTTCTTGAAGTTGCATTTGAGTTGTAAGCACACTGTAGTGTGTGGTTTTTCCCAAATCAATTTCTTTTTATTTTTACTCTTGTTGGGAGCAGGGGGAGGAGGGGTTAGGGAGCCAGGGGTGATTAGATGTGGGGCCAAATCCCCACCAGGCACCCTCCACACTCTCACTGATGACTGCACTAATTCTCTGCACATATTAAGTCAAAGTTTCAGTTAATACCATATTATACATATACCAAGATTAGGATGTCTCACTCTTGGTGGTGGTTGTTTTTTTTTAAATTAATTAATTAATTTTTTTGGCTGCATTGGGTCTTTGTTGCTGCACACGGGCTTTCTTTAGTTGTGGTGAGTGGGGCTACTCTTTGTTGCGGTGCGCGGCCTTCTCATCGCAGTGGCTTCTCTTGTTGCGGAGCAAGGGCTCTAGGCATGTGGCTAGAGTAGTTGTGGCTCCTGGGCTCTAGAGCACAGGCTCAGTAGTTGTGGCGCATGGGCTTAGTTGCTCCGCGGCATGTGGGATCTTCCCGGACCAGGGCTCGAACCTGTGTCCCCTGCATTGGCAGGCGGATTCTCAACCACTCCGCCACCAGGGAAGTCCTTTTTTTTTTTTTAAATATTTATTTATTTGGCTGCTCCATGTCTTAGTTGCAGCATGTGGGATTTTTGTTGCAGCATGCGGGATCTTTAGTTGCGGCATGCAAACTCTTAGTTGCAGTATGTGGGATCTAGTTCCCTGACCAGGGATTGAACCCAGGCCCCCTGCATTGGGAGCGCAGAGTCTTAACTGCTAGGCCACCAGGGAAGTCCCTCGCTCTTGTTTTGGATGGAAGGCTTTCAATAAAAAAATCAGGGACACCTCATCTACGGCTCAATGCTTATTAAAAATAACAAACGACTGAGGGTGTTTTTGTACTTCTGTTCTGGTGACAAATTATCAGATAGCTACAAAAGGTTTCAAACCACCGGTATAAGTTTTCTTTTCCTTTCTGCTGAACAAGATACACCTTCAGAATAATTTTACAATACTGTCAAAACTTGTCTATTTTGTTTGATGGTGTTTGGCAAATTGTTAAACCAAGTCTAAATCATGCAATATGGAGTATAAAGTGATTAAACAGTAATGTCCCAAGCTTAAATATATATAACATAAACATATATGTATAATATGTAAAAAAATGTATGTATACTAACTACTGCTCTTCCTCCACCAAAAAAATCATACACACAAACAAAAAAACCCTTCCCAATCAATAGCATCTATCAGAAATTGTGGGCAGGGCTCTCAGTCCTCAGGGTTTGGGTCCCCATCGTCTTCAGGAACAAACCTGTACAGTTAGTCCCCTACACAAGAACCTTCAAGTTGCGAACTTTCAAAGATGCGAACATGCATTCCATCAACGTCAGGCGTGAGTGAAACTGCAGCTTGCCCTCCGTCTCCTATTGTTGGCGATCCTTCAGCTCTACCATCTCCCACCTCCTCTCCCTCCTCCAGTCAGTAACTCTTCTTGCCTGTTCCCTCGATGCCAGCCCCTGTATGCCAGCTGTTGTACTGTACTACTGTACTTTTCAAGGTACTGTACTGTAAGATTAAAAATGTTGTCTTTATTTTTTATGTATTATTTGTGTGAAAAGTATTATAAACCTATTACAGTACAGTACTACATAGCCGATTGTGTTAGTTGGGTACCTAGGCTAACTTTGTTGGACTTATGAACAAATTAGACTTAAGAAGAACGTGCTCTTGGAATGGAACTCGTTCGTACGTAAGGGACTTACTCTACCAGATACCACTGCAGGCTCCTTTCCAGCCTCGGGCACCAGCCCTTCTTGCTTCCATGGCCCAGGAGACTTGCCCTCTCTTCTTGGCAGCAGCTCCAGAGGTTGCAGAGTCTGGTGTTCAGGTACTGCCCCTCCCTGATAAATCCCTCCTGCCTGGGCCGCTGCTGTTGAACCCTGGCCTCCCCCGCCCAAGGCCCCCTTGTGTACCACCCACTGCCAGCTCATCCCCAAGCCACAGGACAGCGTCATGCAGTTCCCTGCCAAAACAGTAACCCCGTCTTCAATCCCACAGTCCTTCCCAGCTCCTCCCCAAATCACTTAAGAGACTCTGAACTCCATTACACCACCCACTGTGCACAGAACTCTATAAGAACACCAGGAATGCCACTACCCAGGGGTGGACAAACGGGATACAAACCTGCCTCCAAGACCCCAGAGCAGCTGCCGTCCTGGCTGCTGTCTGCCACCAATGACATGAGACCACTCCTGGGCCCTGCCATCACGGAGCTTCTGCTGGAGCGCCCCAAATTTAAGAGACAAGCACTGCTTTCCGCAGCAACTCAAGGCACTGCTGGAGCTTGGCTTCTTACTGGCTGCCACAGAACCATTGGGGCAGTGAACTGGCAGGTGAGGCCTTGATCTGCCAGAGACACACTAAGTTGGTAACTTCAGTAAATGTAGGTCTGGACACTCGGGTGTTCTACTCAACTGCTATGGACTGAATTCATGTGCGGCAGCCCTAATCCGACAGGGCTGTGGCCTTATAAGAGGAAGAGAGATGTCTCTCTCTCTCTTGTTCTCTTTCTCTCCCCATCATGTGAGGACATATCAAGAAGGTGGCCCAAGAGGGCCCTCACCACAACCTGACCATGCCGGCACCCTCATCTTGGACTTCCAGTCTCCAGAACTGTGAGAAAATACACTTCTGTTGTTTAAGCTGCTCAGTCTGTGGTATTTTGTTCTAGCAGCCCTAGCAGATATCAACGCTCACTTGTTCCCACTTCTCTGGAGCACAGCACCTGCCCAAGGAGGCCTGCTGGGCTATCAACTCACATCTCGATTTTCCTGAAAGCTGACAGGAATCTGTTTGCAAACAAGATCTGGCACAGCAGGCCAGCTCCTCCCTGAGTCTCTGAGAAGGAGCAGCAGTATGCACCTTCCTATAACCCTGAGCTACATCCACCAGCTAGCGCGGTGCCTACATATGTTATATCGCATCACTTAAGTCACTCCAAGTAGGAAAAAAAGGCTGTATTACATTAGATGAGTAGTACAATTTATAAAACACTTTTCAGATGGATGGGATTATTACAGGACTGTAACAGCTAAGGCAAACCTCAATTAATAAAACATTTAAAAAAAACTAAGTGATTTCCCTTTAATCTACTGTGCCTTAATTTGCCATCTATTTAATAGCTATTTATTGATTATCATATAGTACTTTTCATTCCCCTGGGTCAACACACGGTCAAAAATCTTTGTCTACATATCTTACAGTATTTCCTTGTTCACTGTTTCAAATAAAGTGCATTATCTTCAGCTTTGTTTACTCTGGCAGCTAAAGTCACATCATTTCCCTATGCTGAAGAATAAATCAGGTTATTAATCTGAAATAAAAGATTATAAGGAGAGCGACTTCCCTAGTGGCGCAGTGTTTGAGAGTCCGCCTGCCGATGCAGGGGACACGGGTTCGTGCCCCGGCCTGGGAAGATCCCACATGCCGCGGAGCGGCTGGGCCCGTGAGCCGTGGCTGCTGAGCCTGCGCGTCCGGAGCCTGTGCTCCGCAACGGCAGAGGCCACAACAGTGAGAGGCCTGCGTACAGCAAAAAAAAAAGAATCTGCCTGCCAATGCAGGGGACACAGGTTCCAGCCCTGGTCTGGGAAGATCACACATGCCACGGAGCAACTAAGCCCGTGTGCCACAACTACTGAGCCCATGCACCTAGAGCGCACAAGAGAAGCCACCGCGATGAGAAGCCCACGCACCGCAATGAAAAGCAGTCCCCCCTTGCCGCAACTAGAGAAAGCCCGCACGTAGCAACGAAGACCGAACACAGCCAAAAATAAATAAATAAATAAATTTTAAAAAAGAGAAACTGTCATCGAGGTGGTTTCATAAAAAAAAAAATTATAAGGGGAAATCAGATGAAGCACTGGTGGCAGAAGAGGCCCCAAAGATGCCCACATCCTCAACCCCAGAGCCTATGAAAATGCGACCTTACATAACAAAAGGGAGTGTGCAGGTGTGATTAGATTAAGCATCTTGGGATGGTGGGGGTTAGCCTGGATTTTACAGTTGGGCCTAATGTAATCAAGGGTTCTTGTAAGAGGGTCAGAGTCAGAGAGATTTGAAGATGCTATGCTGCTGGCTTTAAAGATAGAGGAAGGAGCCATAGGCCAAAGGATGCAGGTGACTTCTAGAAGCTGGAAAAGACAAGAAAACAAATTCTCCCTAGAGCCTTCAGAAGGAAGGCAGCTCTGCTGACCCATTTTGGACTTCTGACCTCCGGGACCGTAGGATGATAAATCTGTGTTGTGTTAAGCCACTAAATTTGTCGTAAATTGTTTCAGTAGCAATAGCAAACTAATACAAGCACTGAGAGTTCATTCATTCAGCAAATATAATACTTACCGAGACCATTCCATATGCCGGGCACATCAGTGAACAACAAAAACAAAAATTTTTAAAAAGACAAAGATCCCTGCCCACAGGGTGTTTGTATCTTTAAGAATATTTTTCAGACAGATATTTGAGTTAAAGAGAAAAGCCACACAGATTTCAGAATCCTCTAGGTGAGTCCTGTGTTAACAAAAGGGGTTTGTAACGGCTGGCTCCCCGGCCCTCTAGCCTCCACAGCTGAGTCACCTCATTTCCAAGCAAGGCCTCAAGACCAACCTGGCTCCAACCAGCAGAAATGGAAGTGGGAATCGTGAGGCTTGGCACCCAGCCATCCTTTCAGCTGGCCCCACTCTGCCTTATGTTCCAGGTCGAACAACTGTATGAGCACAGCCAGTGCCTCTGATGCCAGGGTGCTAAGTAAACTGCCTCGGTCCTGGGAACTGCAGTCCTACTCAGTCCTGCAACTCGATGCTGGACTGCCTAGATGCTAACTGCCCATCAGCCTGCATCTGTCCACACTGCCCACTGTGAGACCCCTCTCTTACCCAACCCCACCTGCCTGCCAGGGGATCCATCTGTTCCCTTGTGAAATACTAATATATATATACTGGTCTCTACTCCTGATTCCTGACACAGAGCTCCTAAAACCCTTGTAGATAATGGTGCTAGGAAAATCTTTTGTTCTAATACTTAGTCTTTGACCCTGGTTCCTGATGCAGAGCTCCTAAATCCCTTGGAATTTCCAGGAGTGTCTTGTTCTCATGAGGCAACTCTTGGTGGGCTCCTGGATGGTTACCAGAAAGACGAAGCCATGATTATAAGCTTGGAACTTTCAGCACCACCCTCCATTCTCTGGAGAGGGGACAGAGGCTAGAGGGAGTTATTAATTGGTCATGCCTAGGTGATGAAGCCTCCATAAAAATTCCAAAAGTACAGAGTTCAGAGAGCTTCTGGGTTGGTGAAAACATCTATGTGCTGGGAGGGTGGCCCACCCCAGCTCCAAAGGGACAGAAGCGCCTGTGCTCGGGGACGCTTCCAGACTTCACCCTATGTACCTCTTTATCTGGTGTTCATTTCCAACCTTTAATATCCTTGGTAATATACCAGTAGCCTAATAAACAAACTGTTTTCCTGAATTCTATGAGCTGCTCTAGCAAAATAACTGAACGAGGAGGACACGGGAAGCTCAGTTGGTCAGAAGCACATGTGACAACCTGGACTTCTGACTGGCATCTGAAGTTGGGGGTTGGGGCAGGCTTGTGGAACTGAGCCTTTAACCTGTGGGATTGGATGCTAACCCCAGGTAGACAGTGTCAGAACTGAGTTGAATTGTAGGACACCCAACTGGTGTCCCAGAATTGCTTGATGCACGGAAAAACCACACATCTGGTGCCAGAAGTGCTGTGAGTGTAGCAGCAGTGTGAGAGTAAAGGAAAACAGCGAGTTTTTCCTAGACACCCTTCCTCTCCTAACAATGACAACTTGCCCACCAGGACTACCAGCAGTGGGCGGCCACCTCTCTCCTGAGGCCACTGCCTAACTGCCCACTCATCCCTTGTTTCTGTGTGCCCCTCTGGCCTGTCTCAATCCCAATGGTCTCTTGGGCCTAGCCTGGCTAGATCTTATCTGTCCTGATCTGGCCTTCCACCTATTCTCGACACAAAGCCAGAAAGTCAGTGCTAATGGGAACAAGGTTTTTGTTGGGGTGATGAAAATATTCTAAAGTTGCTTTTTGTGATGGTTGCAAACTGCAAAAATTCATTAAATTGTATACTTAAAAAAAAAAAAAGTAAGTCAGATCATCCTTCCTCTGCTCCAAATCCTCTAATATGGCTTTCTGGGATCTGACCTCACTTCCTCTCCCTGCCTTGCCCACCCCATTCCACCCACTGCACTGGCCTCCTTCATGTTGCTTAACAAGCTCTGGTCCCAGGGCCTCTGAACCTGCTGCCCCTCGCCCACGAGGCTCTTCTCCCAACAGCTGCGTGGCTTGTTCCTCATTCCCTTCAGATTTCTTCTCCAATGGCACCATCATAGAGGGCTTCCTTGTGACCTTAAGTAAAACAGCATTCCACTTGACACACAACACCTGCCACTTACTATCCCCCTACCCTGTCTTACACTCACCACCATCTGTTCCTTTCCATACTTTAAAAAAAAAAATTTATTGGAGTATAGTTGCTTTACAATGTTATGTTAGTCTTTTCCATACTTTTAAATTTTGTTTTCTCTCTCCCCTTTAGAATGAAAGTTCTTTTGTTTACTAACACACCTTTACTTGGTGCCTAGAAAACAACAGACACACAATAGACACTGAGTAAATACTTGTTGACTGAATGAGTAAATGACTGATCCAAGTGTGACCTATTCTTGATTCCAGCAACGGCACAACCAAAACATTAGTGGGTTTTAGTTTATCAGAAGATACACTTTGACACTGAAGGTATAATGAAATTCATACCTTCAGAAAGTAAATGTTATTCCTGATACAGGAAAAAAAAAAATTCTGCCTTTCATAGCACTCAGATTTGTTAAAAATGACAACAACAACAAAAGAAATCTGAACAACTTGCAATAAGGAGGGTTAGGCAGAAACCTAAATAGCTAAATTGCAAATGCAGGTTTAAAAAAAAATCAATTCAAAGCTTCCTGACAGTGATAAACCACAGACTATTTCAGAGCAATGATTCTGCCATATCGAGTTGGCATAAAATGCAAGGAACCTTTTCTGTGGGGCCAAAATAGAAACAATTCCAGAACCAGGACAGTGAACGACATTCACTGTCAGCAGGCTTTGGTGCCTCCAAAGGGATTACAGTTCATGTACTTACTGTCCATTCCAGCTAAAGAAGAGATACAGCAGGGAGGTTGTGTGTTTACCCACTGTGTTTACCCATCCCATTCTGATCAGCTTGCTGCGGTCAAGGGCTTTATCTCATGAATGTTTATACCCCCAGCCCAGAGCCTGCACTTGACCAACATATACCTGCTAAATGAATGATCCCCGGTGATCACCACCCCCAAGTTATATATTCAAAGAAGTTCCCATAAACTCAAATACATACTGCAGTTGAATATTTCAGAACGATTGCTGAAAGCAAAACAATTCACTTAGCTACAGATTCTCTACTATGACATGTTAAAACTATTGTTCCAAATCCACTTATCTCAATCTTTTCTTAGAGAAGGAAAAGGCAACTAAAAGCAAAACATATTGAACAGAATATTCAGTTTCAAAGTATCACCTCACATGATTTATTACAAAAGGATTAAGGTACCCTTACAGTGGACAGATCTGATAAACACCATCTTCACCAAATGATTAAACCTAGTGTTATCAATAAAGGTACAAACTGACACTAAATGTCTCCTGATGAGGTGCCCTGGGAAGTGGGCAACATCACCTGTGTAGGCAGCGTTCTGAACAAAAATATTTGATCTGAATCTAATCATGAAGAAAAAATGAGATAATTTAGATTATGGAACATTCTATGAAACAATTAGCCTGGACTTAAAAAAAAATGTCTGTCTCAAGAAACTGAAACAAGGATGGAGGAACTGTTCTAGATTCAACAAGATTAAAGAGACATGACAACTTAATGCAATGTGGGACCCTTGATTAGATCCTGGAATTTTTAAAAAAACAAAGGAGGGACTTCTCTGGTGGTCCAGTGGGTAAGACTCCATGCTCTTAATGCAGAGGGCCCAGGTTTGATCCCTGGTCAGGGAACTAGATCCCACATGCATGCCGCAACTAAGAGTTTGTATGCTGCAACTAAGAAGTCCCACATACTGCAATGAAGATCCGGCGCAACGAAAATTAAAAAATAAATAAATAAATAAAGGAAAAAAGCTAAAAATGGCATTATTTGAACAACTGGGAAAACTGGGAAAATCTAAATAAGGCCAATACATTAGATAATATTCTATCAATGTTAAATTTCTTGGGTGTGATGTGTTTTTTTTTTTGTTGTGGCAGAAAATGTCTTCATTTTAAATGATATGTGCTGAAATATTAGGCGTCAAGCATCGTCACTTCTGTAACTTCCTTTCAAAAGGCTCGCAGAAAGTAAAAATGTTATGTGTATGCATATATATATTTAGAGAGGAAGCGAAAGAATCAAAATGTTAATAATGAATCTAAGTAAAGGGCATATAGATATTGCTTATACTATCATTTCAATTTTTCAGTAGGTTTGAAAATTTTCCTAATAAAGAATTGTGGGAAAAGTAAGGAAACAATGAAAACAGACTGATCCAGTTCAGTACTGCCTCCAGACTGCATGAACATTTCATTTTGGACAGTGTCTCCAGAATGCCATATATTTCTGTTGTCACTGTCAAATGTGATCTTAGTAACTTTTGATACCTTTTGCCAGATTATCGTTTTAGGCATGATTTCAAGCTAACATCTGCATCTGCCCCAACACGGTTATCTTATTAACTATTTCACAAACCTGTCCGGGAAAATACTAGGAAGGTAATACATATCAAGTCCCTGGTGTCTGCTGAATGGCGCCTGGCAGTCGCTGCCCAGCGAAAGAGAAATCACAGGTGCCTTGTTTACAACTGCAGTCAGTAATCCAACCCTCCTTCCTTTGCAGGTCTCAGGCCGGTTCTCTCATTGTTTACTGAGTCAAAGTATCTGCCAGCTTTGCGGGAGAGCCCAACCTCACCCTTCAATCACCCCTATCTCAGCCTTCTTGCCTTTAAAGGGCCAACACACAACCGTGCTCTCCCGTCAAAGGCTTTATTTTCGGCCTTCCCAAGTACTTTCTCCTCCTCTCAGTTTTCTGAGCACGACAGCTTTCTATCTCGATTTCTAATTTTTAAAAACTCTGCTCTCAGGCCCAGCAGAATCGCCAGTGTGGGTAAGAGTCAGAAAGAAGCTGCATCAAAGACCTCGAACGCATGAGTGCGAGGCTCGGCAACAGGTCTCAGAAAATGATTCCTAGAAAGAGACGCTGGTGGAGGGGGTGGATTTGAACTTGGGCGGTAGCGATCGGCAGACCACCTCCCCGCGTAAAGGGGTTGGGTTACGCTAGAAACAAAGGGTGTGTGAGTTCTGACTGACGGCCCTCAGCCCGGCCGGGACCATGCGCTGTCCGAGCTGGGAAAGCCGAGAGGCCCGCGCGGACGAAAGGGGCTGGGCGGGGATGACCGCCTCCAGTGCCCCAAACAAGGGACGGCCGCCTACAGGGTTCTGCCGCCGAGTTCATGTCTGAACCTGGGGCGTCTGGAAACTCCTAAGAGCAAGATCAGTTCGGGCGGTGACTGAGCTCCCTTCACTGACGGGTCCCCAGCGCGGGCTCGGGGTGGCCTGGCCCGAGGAGCCGGCAAGGAAGCGACGGGGGGAGGGGTTAAGGCCCCCAGCTCTCGGCCGTGGGAGAGGGAACCTTCTTCCAAGAGGAAAAACAGCCCCCAGCGGGCGGGACGGCGGGGTGCCAGTCGGCTCGCTACGGAAGGGGCGCCGCCGCGGAGCCGGGGGGCCGCGGCGTCGCACGCAGTGCGCAGGCGCGGGGCGGGGCCGGTACCTGGGAAGGAGCAGAGAGAAGTGGAGTTAGGGCACAAGGTCCCGTTGCCCACGCGCGGCACGAGCTTCAGGCTGAGGATCTGCTGCAGGAGCCCAGCCGACCCCCCGCTGTCGCCGCTCCCCTCGTGCTCCATCCCGCCGCCATTCACCGCAGAGAGGTGGGGGAGAGCGCCTGAAGTGCTGCCGTGGCTCACTCTCACTCACGGCCCACTCTGTTCTCCGCACCTCCGTCGCCTCAGCGTCACCTTCGGCCGAAGCCCTCTTCCTCCACCCCAACGGCACTGCCAAGTGATGGCTCCTCCCTCCAATCATAGGGCGCCTCAGATGGCAGGGGCGGGGCGAGAGTTGTTCCCGCCCCTGACGTTGCGTACGGCTTTCCGAGATCCAGCGCCTATGGCCTACGTCCCCTACTGGGGAAGTCTCTCCTGCTACAGTGCGGCGCGCTCTGCTCTGCCCTCCTCTGCAGCGCCACCTATAGGAAAGTAAAGGAAATTAGGTATAGATAGGGAGGAAGAGATAGACGGGTGGGTGAGTGGGTGGGTGGGTAGATAGGTAGACAGCGGTAGGTATGCAAGTAGACAGGTAGGTAGGTAGTAGGTAGGAAGATAAATACGTACATACATATGCATCTGGTAATGAGAATCAGATGGTTCAGCAGTCAGGTGAAAGAAGCTGGAAGACAATGCAGCAATACCTTCAATATTTGGAAGGAAATGATTTTGGGGGAAAACTTCACTTTAAATTTAAAAACATTGTATACGACATAAGGAATATGGTCAATAATATTGTAATAACTGGGGACAGATGGTTACTAGACTTACAGTGGTGATCATTTTGTAACGTAAGCAAATGTCAAATAACTATGTAGTACACCTGAAACTGACATAATATTGTAGGTCAACTATGTTTTAATTAAAAAATAATTTAAAAGCATCGTGGGGGCTTCCCTGGTGGCGCAGTGGTTGCGAGTCCGCCTGACGATGCAAGGGACGTGGGTTCGTGCCCCGGTTCGGGAAGATCCCACATGCCGCGGAGTGGCTGGGCCCGTGAGCCATGGCCACTGAGCCTGCGCGTCTGGAGCCTGTGCTCCGCAACGGGAGAGGCCACAACAGTGAGAGGCCCGCGTACCGCAAAAAAAAAAAGCATCCTGGGACTTCCCTGGTGGTGCAGTGGTTAAGAATCTGCCTGCCAGTGCAGGGGACACAGGTTCGTGCCCTGGTCCGGGAGGATCCCACATGCCGCAGAGCAACTAAGCCTGTGTGCCACAACTACTGAGCCTGCACTCTAGAGCCCGCGAGCCACAACTACTAAGCCCGCGTGTCAACTACTGAAGCCCTCACACCTATAGCCCGTGCTCTGCAACAAGAGAAACCACCTTAATGAGAAGTCCATGACCCGCAGGAGTAGCCCCCGCTCGCTGCAACTAGAGAAAGCCCCCCACGCAGCAACGAAGACCCAATACAGCCAAAAATAAATAAATTAATTAATTTTTTTTAAAAAAGCATCGTGCACAAAATATGTAATATTTCCTTTTAATTCAAGAACATTAGCAACATTGTTTATTAGAGTTCCCTTTTGAAAGCCTTTGTTTTGGAAGCTTTCTAATGCCAGTTCTCTAACCCTACAACTGGGATTTTGCATCAACCAAGAAACTTTTCTAAAACAAAAATAGTAAGTATTTCAAAAAGTCATGAAATATTTAACAATGCTGTCTTTTGGTACATTTCCCAGACTAGCAGAGTGTATAAGAAGTGGAAAAACCAATTATTTTAAGCTTATATAACCATCAATAATGTATCACATTAGGAAACATTATTTTTAATTTAGAATTCTATCCTCAGTCCGATTGTGAATTGAGAAATTTCTGAAAAGCCATTTAGACTTGCAGGACTCAGAGAATGTATGTTTCATGTGCCCTTTTTAAAAAAATATATATATATTTATTTATTTATTCGGTTGTGCTGAATTTTAGTTGCAGCAGGTGGGCTCCTTAGTTGCAGCTTGCTGGCTCCTTAGTTGCAGCATGTGAACTCTTAGTTACAGTGTGCATGTGGGATCTAGTTCCCTGACCAGGGATCAAACCCGGGCCGCCTGCATTGGGAACGTGGAGTCTTATCCACTGCACCACCAGGGAAGTCCCACATGTGCCCTTTCTAAGGAAGCTGAGTATGTACTCCAGTGAAGTAAACGAGTGATGACTAAGAAAGAAAAAGATGGGCAGTATAAGGAATGGTGGATTTAACCAAGAATGTTAGATTGACTTCTGTGCAAGTCTTAGCAGCCACCTAACCAGATTAGAACAGAAGAAAGAGTATCCTCAGGAAAAATAATGGAATTGATTTCAGCTATAGACAAAATTGTTAATCTCAAAATTTTAGGGACACGGTGAAGAAGGTACCTGTTTCTTCTCTCAATGGGAAAACACTGAAAAACAATACAAACTCCAGGAAAGACACAAACCTGCAAGAAAATTATGAAGCAAATATAAAGCAAACAAAAACTAGGTGTCTTTGTTTTTTTAGACATCCACACCCTCCTTGTTTCACTTATAGTGAGATGCAGAACTATAAAACTTTTAGACGGCAATGTTGAATATCCTTATGTCTCATGATGGTGAAAGAGTTCTTAAACTAGATACAAAAAGCAAAGACCATAAAGGAAAGGATGGATAAATTTAATTACTTTAAATTAAGACCTTGTATTATTCAAGAGTTACCACAAAGAAAGTATAAAGACAAGCCACAAACTGGAAGAAGATATTTGCAATACGTATAACTGACATAGGAATAACATTTAGCACTCCTAAAAATCAATAAGCAAATGATGAAGAGACAAAAGACCTGAAGAGGTACTTCATCAAAGAGAAATACAAATGGCCAAAAAACCCAGGAAAACATGCTTAACCTCATTAATCAGTGAAACACAAAATGAATCACAATGAGGTATCATTTGTCAACCACACAACAGCCAAAAATTTAAAAGTCTGAGAATCCGATTGTTACTGAGGTTGCACGGCAGCTGGAACTCTGGAGGTGTAAACAGATATAACCATCTGGAATAATGTTGAATGAAGATGTTCATGATCTGGCAATTTCACTCCCAGGTAAATATCCTATAGCATTCATACGAGGAGATACAGACAAGATTGTTCCTAGTAGCACTGTAACAGTACATAACTAAAAACAAGCCAAGTATTCATTGAGATGGATAAATAAAATTGTATTATTTTCAATAAAATACTATCGAGTAGTGGAAAGAAATGACGTAAAGCTGCAAGCAACAACATGATGAATCCCAGGAATGTAAACTTGAGGGGAAAATCTAAGTTGCAGAAAAAAGAAGCCCACACTGTGATTCAATTTAAATCCAGTTCAAAAACTTGCAAAACTAACAATATACTAATTCAGGATATTAACAAAGGCAGTAAAATGATAATGAAATATTTTGGGTACTTGTTCTATTTTTTTTAATATCTATGACATTATAAATATTATATATTATGTCACATATATATAACATTATATTTATTTATTCAACTAAGGAGGGCCATAGAACAAAAGTGGCTTTGGACACCCTTCATCTCACTCCAAATAAAGGCCAAAGTCCTCACAAGGCCTGCAAGGTCGTACATAATCTGACCCCCTCTCTCCCCATCTCCTAGAATTCTTCCTTTGGCCTACCACACCAGACTCAGTAGCCCCTTGCTGTTCTTCCCATATTCCAGATATGTTCCCTCCTTAGGATTTTTGTATTACCTATTTCTTTCTACAGTACAATGTACCCATAGTTATCCCTAAATTAACTGCTTTACCTCCTTCAAGACTTTGCTCAAATGTCACTTTCACAATGAGACCTACACTGATCACGCCATTAAAAATTGCAACTCACACCCCTGCACGCAGACATTCCTAATCCCCATGATCCTTCCCTTTAAAACTGGTTGGGGCTTTCCTGGTGGCACAGTAGTTGAGAGTCTGCCTGCCGATGCAGGGGACACGGGTTCGTGCCCCGGTCCGGAAGGATCCCACGTGCCGTGGAGCGGCTGGGCCCGTGAGCCATGGCCGCTGGGCCTGCGCATCCGGAGCCTGTGCTCTGCAACAGGAGAGGCCACAACAGTGAGAGGCCCGCGTACCGCAAAAAAAAAAAAAAAAAAAAAAAGTGAAAAAAAAAAAAAAAAAACTGGCTGGGGCTCAATCCATAATGTGTGTTGAATGAATGAATGGAGATGTGGAGGATCTGAAGACTGGGATCAGGACAGCACCAGATTTGCATGGCCAACCAGGTTCTCCAGATTTAACCCCAAGAGAGAAAATACTCAGCTGGCTCTAAGGGCTTGCCACCCTGGGAAAATTCAAAGTCCGGCTGTGGTGGGCTCTGTGTTCTTGGCCAACTCCTCTCATTTCAGCAGCATTCCTATACCCTCCTGAGGCTACCAAGGCTTTTGCTCTAGTTTTGTTTTGTTTTTTAAAGACTTTATTTTTTAGAGAAGCTTTGGGTTTACAACAAAATTGAGAGGGAACTACAGAGATTTCTCATATACCTTCCGCACTCACACAGTTCACAGCGTCCTCCATTAACATCTCCCGCCAGAATGGTACATTTGTTACCAAGGATGAACCTACAATGACACATCATAATCGGCCAAAGTCCATAGTTTACCTTAGAGTTCAGTTTTGGTGTTGCACATTCCATGGGTTTGGACAAATGTATATCCATCATTATGTGTACATGTCATCCATGGCATATATCCATCATTAGAGCACCATACAGCGCATTTTCACTGCCCTAAAAATCCTCTATGCTCCATCTATTTATCCCTCCCCTCCACCCACAACCCCTGGCAACTGTTGACTTAAAAAAAATGCACAGGGCTTCCCTGGTGGCGCAGTGGTTGAGAGTCCGCCTGCCGATGCAGGGGACGCGGGTTCGTGCCCCGGTCCAGGAGGCTCCCATGTGCCACGGAGTGGCTGGGCCATGGCCGCTGAGCCTGCGCGTCCGGAGCCTGTGCTCCGCAACGGGAGATGCCACAACAGTGAGAGGCCCGCGTACCTCAAAAAAAAAAAAAAAAAAAAGCACAATGTGAGAGCTGCAAGTTAAGTTTTATTTGGGGCAAAATGAGGACTGCAACCCAGGAGACAGCATTTCAAATAGCTCTGAGAAACTGCTCTGAGGAGGTGAGTGGAGCTAGAATACATAGGAGTTTTGCAACAAGGGGCAGGTAGTCGGGAACATCAAAAGGTTACTGTTAATTGGGAAACCAGATATGTCAAGTTAAGGAATTTAGCGCTTTTCTGTGTATGGGAAGATGCAAGAGCCTGGGCTTACTGAAATCATTCCTTTGATATGCACCTCAGCTATCTGGGGCCAGTATCCTGTATTTTCACATCCTGGGTTTCCTCACGGTGCACCATGGGGAGTGGCTGCAGTCTGATGGCTGCTAGATGGCAGGTATTCTTTCCTTCCTGAGTTCCCTCAGGGCTCACCAGCTCTGCTGCAATCGCTGGTGGCTGTGACATCCTTTGTTTACTGATATGGCAGGAAATATTCCATTTCTCACAACCACTAATATTTTTACTGTCTGAATAGTTTTGCCTTTTCCACAATGTCATATAGTTGGAATCATACTAAATGTAGCTTCTTCAGATTGGCTTCTTTCACTCAGGTTCCCTCCTGAATGTCTTTTCATGGTTTGATAGTTCATTTCATTTTACTGCTGCATAATATTCCATCAGGTAGGTAAAAATGAAAATGATTTACCCTGTACAGATGATGGGGAGGGAGTCAATAGAAAAGGGTGACAAGGGCCTTCCTGACACCATTCCAGAGAACGTAAGTCAGTACTCCATTTGGCAATTCCATATTTAAAACATGGATGTCCTTTGATCCATCAGTTCTACTTCTAGTACTCTTTACCATAGACACACAAACTCAGTCACGTCCTGGGGCCTCTCCCATCCCATGAGCTTGGATTCCCAGGACTGATTCTTTTATTTTGCCAAGGAACCTTGATTCCAAAGAGACCAATCCCTCAGTCTCTCTCTGCCTCTTCATCCTATGCTCAATTAACTCCTACCTATTTTTTAAAATATTTATTTATTTATTTAGGCTGTGCCGGGTCTTAGTTGTGGCACACAGGATCTTTAATTGTGGCATGCGGACTTCTTAGTTACGGTATGCATGTGGGATCTAGTTACCCGACCAGGGATTGAATCCGGATGCCCTGCATTGGGAGCGCGGAGTCTTACCCACTGGACCACCAGGGAAGTCCCTATCTATTCAAACCAAACGTTTCCTTTTCGAAAATGTTTTCCTGACTCTACATACTAAAGTAGGTCACCCTCTACCCATTCTTATTTATTCTTAGAGCACAAGCGACACTTATGCATATTTATCTGTAGGACTATTTATTTAACATCTGCACTCCCCACAAGAGCAAGGGCTGTGACTATGTCCCCAGGGCTTAGCCCTGGACTGACTCATTGAAACACTGGACTGGCACTGCCTATCTTTGTCCTGAAACCTGATGTGGGTTCACCTAGAGGCTTGCTTGGAAACTGCTGCGCCCTGTAGCTCATGCAGAGGCTTGCCCAGAGGGCCCCATATGCAGGGAGCCACATCCAAGAGCCAGTCATCGCTATCATGGAACCTTGGGAGACAGGTGGGAACGGATGAGTCACATAACAAAGGCCGTTAATTGTGTCATCGGTGACCCAAGCAGGGGCAAATGAAACTTGTGGGATGCTACTATCAGGCTGGGCTCCAAGCCCCACCCCAAATGCCTTCCTGAACCCCACTAGGGATCAGTGTCTCCCTGTTCTTAACCTCTGGCTCCATGAACCTCTTGCTCAACCTTCTTTGCCTGAACATACCACACTGCTGGAGACTTCCTAGCCGACTCCTCCACTTAACGATGCGTTCCTTCCAGGCAGGGCCAGCAGGCTGCTTTTATCCCCAGTGGCCCCACTGTCCCAGCCAACTGCCCACCATTCATCATTCTGGTCCTTGAGATGTCTGCAGACAAATGCCAGGATGGTGGTGAGCATTTTGTAACATATAGAAACATCAAGTAACTATGTTGTGCACCTGGAACTAATGCAGTACTGTAGGTCAATTATATAATTAAAAGTATAATAAAAGTTTGGAGAGAAGATGAGGTGAGATGGAGGTATTAAATCTTCATCTCTTATAACAGTTATAAACTTAATTTTTTTTTTTTTTTTTTTGCCGGACGCGGGACTCTCACTGTTGTGGCCTCTCCCGTTGCGGAGCACAGGCTCCGGACGCACAGGCTCAGCGGCCATGGCTCACGGGCCCAGCCGCTCCGCGGCACGTGGGATCCTCCCGGACCAGGGCACG
Organism: Leucopleurus acutus; assembly: GCF_964270905.1. NCBI lineage: Eukaryota > Metazoa > Chordata > Mammalia > Artiodactyla > Delphinidae > Leucopleurus > Leucopleurus acutus. Next base: position 12,288,623 of record NC_139162.1, on the reverse strand, counting down.
AACCCGCGTCCCCTGCATCGGTAGGCGGACTCTCAACCACTGTGCCACCAGGGAAGCCCTAAAAATTTTTTAATTGTGTTTTTCTTTTCTTTTTATTGTACCTAAGTGAGATGACTGATGTTAACTAAACCTAGTGTTGTAATCATTTCACAATACATGTAAATCAAACCATCATGTTGTACAGCTTAAACTTATACAGTGATGTATGTTAATTCTTTCTCAATAAAACTGGAAACAAACAAACAAAATGCCAGGACCACTCCCTGACCCAGAGACCCACGTCTCTGGGTAGTGATCTGGCTTTCCAAGCCTGTGATGGAGTCCTCTGCTGCATCCCCAGTTCAGTTTCCTTGTTAGAACCATAAGTATTGAAGTCAAAGATACGAGTTTGAGTTCCAGCCCATATATTAAGCTATGTGACCTTAATTTTTCTAAGCCAAAGTCTCCATTAATAAATTCTGGGTTTTAAATACCTTCTCCATGCTACTGTGAGCAGGGGCAGATGGGGGCTTTATGGGGCCTGAAGTTTCTACAGCTTGACGGATCCCCAACTGAGGCATCCTGAAGCTTCAGCTTCAAGGTCAGTATACCTCTGCTCCCTGCAAGAAAAGAAATGAAAAGTGCCAGATTGCCCTCGACCTGCTGCTTTGCAGCGAGGATGTGGGTCTACCATCCAGGTTCCACCAATCCAAGGCCACACCCAGGCTGAGAATCAGAAGCCAGACCTCCAGGATCCCTTCCGGTGACTGATGGCAATGATGAGGGCAGCTCCCTCACTTCCAGAGGTAATGGGCACAGGAGTTCTGGTGGCAACTGTCAGTCCCCAGACCAACTCTGTATCCCAGTGTGATTTGGGGTATTCTATTTGTGTGGACTCAAATCTGCTTCTCTGTCCTTCCTAGAGGTGCTGTGACCTTTTTCCCCCTTTCTTTTAAACATTTTTTAAGCATGGCTGGCTTTCATTTCCTGAGCTCAGGACTAGCCCTCTACACATCCAGCATCCCCCTACCCACCCCTCCTTTTTTTAAATCCAGCATCCATTTAATAAGACGCTTTGCCACTAGAGCCAGGTGTTGTGGCTCGCAGCTAGGAATCGTACTTTGCTCTTCTCCAGGGCCTGGCACATAAGGACCACAGGAAGACAACCACTCCAGAGCCTTTTTTCTTCCAAGCTCCTGGCAAGCTTTATCTAGTTACATTCACCCCGTGACTTGCCCTCCAGGCACTGATCTTGCTGCCAACCTTTTGCTCTGCCACACGCTCTGCCTGGCTTGCTGCCCTGGCCTGCCCAGCCTTCTCTCTCTCCACTTTTCCCCCTCACTGCCTCCCTCCAGGCTTATCTAGGAGGCTCCCTAGATTCTGCACCCTGGACCCAGAGCTCACCACTTCCCACATCTCACCTCACAGCTGCGGCCCTAGCCATGGCTGCTGGCTGATCCCTTGAGCAAATACGATGGGAACACCTGACCCTTCTTCGTCCAGGAGACAGGCCTCTGCAAGCCTGACTCACCCTCTCCTCCCCACTGTGGGCCCGGAGCAAACCCCCCCTCCTCCCTTCATCCTCCTTCTCAACGTGTGGCCTTGGACAAGTCCCTTCGCTTTTGCGTTTTGCTTGTCAAACTTTACAGGCTGTAAACTCTAATCTGTATCATACAGGTGAATTATGTTTATTTCTGTGGGTAGGATCTTTCCTGTCAGGACAAATCAAAGTTCACCTTCCCTGGGCAGGTGATGAGGGCATGTGGGCTCCCAGGAGATTGGGGTAGAGAGAGACTAAGGGGAGACCACAAGATAGAGGCACCTTGGCTGATTTCTTACTGAAGATACAGGTGAATATAAAAGCACTGGCTTTGGTGGTGTGTGGTGCCAGAGGCACGGGGTGTGCGTAGGGGGAGATGTACCGACTTCAGGGACTAGCTCACCACACTGTCCCTCCACTCCCAGGCAGGGCCGGGACAGCCTTCTCAGCTGCAGGATGAGGCATCCCAACAGAGACTTAAGGGGAAAGAAAGTGCTGGAGTAGGAGCCAAGTCATCTGAACTTATTCCCTGCGCCCAGAGGAAGTGGGGGCACGAGTCTGCTTTCCATGAAGAGTGTGTGTGGCGGGAATCTAGCTCCTAAAGAGGATTCAAAGGAAAAACAAGAAGTGGGGAGAAAGAAACATAGTCTGCGGACTCGGTCCTTTCCTACTACGTGGGGGACCTCCCAAACTCCCGGCCTCGTGCACCCCAGCTCCTTCCCCACCACGCGTGAGTCTCCTGGCAACCGCCAGCCACAGCTGGGGGCCTCTGCTACGGCCCGGAGTGCTCGGCAGTGGACGATGCCCAGCTAAAACTGCTCGGGCCGCGCGGCAGCATGAGGTCCAGGGCGAGGTCGCGCTGCTCGTCCTCAGAGAACACTGGCCGGTAGCCCAGCAGCTGCAGTGCGCCCGCACACAGCTCCTGCACGCGGCGGATCTTGGCAAAGGGCAGCGTGTGGCGCCAGGCCTGCGAGACGTTGAGCGCGTCCCTGGACGTAGTCTTGAAGGCCTCACGGCGGGCGCCTGGCCCGACCCCGTGGGTGATGTTGTGGATCCAGGCCTCGAGCTGCGGCGTGAGGCTCAGGCCTGCGAAGGCGTAGAGCGCGCGGATCTCGGGCAGAGGCGCCCGTGCCAGGTCCTCGAAGCGCACCAGGCGGTAGCGGCCGCGCAGGGAGGGCGGTGGCTTGCGCATGGCGGCCTCGGCGATGCGCACGTGGCTGCGGCACACCTCGCGCACCACACGCAGGTCCGGGTCGGCCTCCACCCACTTGCCGTTGGTGCCCAACACGATGCCGTTGTCACGGGCCAGTGCCTTGGCCGTCTGCTCGCGCGAGCGCAGCACAGCCCGCGGGTCGCGCACCAGGTGCACGATGCGCAGGTTGAGCGCCGGGTCGCTGAGCAGCGGGTAGAGCACCTGCAGGTTGAAGAAGCGCACCTCCTTGAGCACCACGTGGCTGTAGGTGCGGCAGGCCTCCTGGGCCAGGCCGAAGGGCCGTCGCGCGCACAGCGGCTTGCACACTGCCTCGCTGCTGATGGCGCCGCGCGGGAAGGCGCTGCAGGCGGGCGGCGAGCACAGCGCGCGGCTCTCCGCCCACTGGAAGAGGTCCGACAGGTTGCGCCGCCACGGCAGGTAGGCGTCGAACACGTCCATGTCGCACAGGAAGACGGAGCGCACCAGATCGCGCACCGCCATGTGTAGCGCCACCGCGCTGCCCTGCGACAAAGCGGCCCACACGTGCCACGCAGGCTCCATCAGGTAGAAGACATTGGGGTGCTGGCTGAAGAGCTGGCCCACGAAGGACGAGCCCGAGCGCCACGAGGACAGCACCAGCACATGCACCCTCTCCTCGTCACCCACCGGGGACGGCGGCCTGGGCCGGGAGACTAGGAAGAGCAGGAGGCCAGTCTGCGCCAGCAGGAGCGCGGTCACCGCGGTGCTGGAGATGCGCCGCAGCCACATGCCGCCGGCCGGGTGCCTGCGGAGGGAGAGTGCAGCCGTCAGGGACCGCGACCCGCTCACCCATCCCACACCCCAACTCCTGTCTGGTGCTGCCAGGGAGCAGCCCTGGGACTTGACCACCCCACCTGTGGAGGCCTCCCAAGGCCACGGCCATCTCAGTTGGGCGCCCTTCCGGGAATGTGACTTTAAGACATGAGCCATGATCCAGCCTTTACAGAGCTAAAGGCCAGTTGCACAATACTATGGGGCAGTGTTTTTTCCCTTTTCTCTTTCTCTCCCCACGCCCCCTTTTCTTTCTATCCAGAGGGGGAAATATATTTAAAACAGAATTCCTGCTTTTCACTTAAAATTCCTTTTAGGGGAAAAGTTGTAGGTAGTTTAGCTAAATAGCTTGATGGGTGATTTGGCAGAACCCTCCCTGGCTCCGCCACTTCCTAGCCTATGATCTTGGACCAAACGCTTCATCTCTCTGTGACTCAGTTTACCCATCTGTAAAAAGGGGATTAATTCTGGTTCTGGAGCATTGGGATGAGCACAGAGGGGTGGGGCATTTCTCATAACTGAAAACTTGCACTTTCTACGTAGTGTGCTTCTGCATTGTTTGACTTTTTAAACAAGCAGACACAACTTTTGTTATTAAAAATAAACATATAGACAAAGAACAGCAACTGTTGCTCTCACCCATGGAGAGTGAAGTGCTGCAGGATTCCCAAGGGAGGATATCCTTCTGGATTCGTGTAATTTTGCAGAAGAAATGAGTTAAGGGAGAGGTAGGATGGAGACAGAGAAAGGGAGAGATGAGGGCAGAATCAGACCCCTTTCCATGCTGAGGTTACTCACTGCTGTCCAGGGCTGCTGGGAGAGCTGCCCACCTCGGTCACAGATCCATGGGAGATGCCTGGAGGTTTTTCAGGGCCTGGGAAAGCAGGAGGGAAGCTGGGTCAGAGTCCCACAGGAGGAGATGGCCCTGCACACTGGGAGGGCTCTGCCTTCCCAGACTGACAGAAAGTTCCCCACGGGTGGGAGTGTAGCTGTCCTGCCCCTGGCTGGAGCTGGGCCCAGACCAGCAGGCAGCTGGATACATTTTTCCAGATGGGAGTGAAATAACCGTCTCTCCTGCTGGGTTTGAGTTCCTCTGATGCCACTCAGAAGCTGTGAACCCTGGAGCAAATGACTTAACTACTCCAAGACTCAATATCTTCCTCTGTAAAACGGGGATGATAACATTTGACCTTAGGGTTCTTGTGAGAGATGCTGCTACAAAGACATACGAGGAAAGGGCTTGGTAAAGTGCCATGCATGCCCCGTGTTACTGTTGTAGCGTTCAGCTGTGTCTGGAGAGGAGGAACCATGGGAAGTCCCCACCCAGATAAGACCCCTGAAGTCACCTACACTTGGAATCCCAGCTTCTCCCAGGCCCCCTGTAGCCCCCAACCACCCCTGAGTCCTTCAGTGGATCTTAAGAATGTCACCCTCCCCGGGGCGGGGGAGGAGGGATGAATTGGGAGATTGGGATTGACGTATACACACTATATATAAAGTAGATAACTAGGGCTTCCCTGGTGGCGCAGTGGTTGAGAGTCTGCCTGCCAATGCAGGGGACACGGGTTTGTGCCCTGGTCCGGGAAGATCCCACATGCCGCGGAGCGGCTGGGCCCGTGAGCCATGGCCACTGAGCCTGCGAGTCCGGAGCCTGTGCTCCGCAACGGGAGAGACCACAACAGTGAGAGGCCCACGTACCGCAAAAAAAAAAAAAAAAAAAGTAGATAACTAACAAGGACCTACTGTATAGCACAGGGAACTCTACTCAATATTCTGTAGTGACCTATATGGAAATTGAATCTAAAAAAGAGTGGATATATGTATACGTATAACTGATTCACTTTGCTGTACAATAGAAACTAACACAACATTGTAAATCAACTATACTCCAATAAAAATTAATTTAAAAAGAAAGTGTGTAACAAAACTGAGTTATTTGTAGTGAGGTGGAAGGACCTAGAGACTGTCATACAGAGTGAAGTAAGTCAGAAAGAGAAAAACAAATACCATATGCTAACACATATATATGGAATCTAAAAAAAAGAAAATGGTCAGAAGAACCTAGGGGCAGGACAGGAATAAAGACGCAGATGAGAGAATGGACTTGAGGACACGGGGAGGGGGAAGGTAAGCTGGGATGAAGTGAGAGAGTGGCACGGACATATATACACTACCAAACGTAAAATAGATAGCTAGTGGGAAGCAGCCGCATAGCACAGGGAATCAGCTAGGTGGTTTGTGACCACCTAGAGGGGTGGGATAGGGAGGGTAGGAGGGAGACGCAAGAGGGAAGAGATATGGGGATATATGTATATGTATAACTGATTCCCTTTGTTATAAAGCAGAAACTGACATGCATTGTAAACCAATTATACTCTAATAAAGATGTTAAAATAAATAAAAATTTAAAAAAAGTGTCCCACAGAGTGTCCTACAGAGTGAAAGGAACACTGAGCCCAGCTCCCACACCCCGAGGCCCCAGAGTTTTCTCTTCTTTGCACTGCTGCTCCTGCAATGATCTCAAGGATGAGCCAATCTGGAAGGAAAGGACCTGGAAGTTTCTTTCCTCTTTCCTTTTGCTCCCCACCAAGCCACCTTCACTGTCCACCTCACCACTGAGGGAAGCTGGCATCTAAACCATGAGCAGAGCCCATATCTACCTCTTCCCCTTATCAGGAGGCTGCAGGATCGGGTGGAGGATGCCCAACAGCTCTGTCACCTGCCGAGTCCAGAACTGCCTCCTGGATACCTCGCCCACTCCTGGATCACATTGAAGACGAGGACAGCAGCCACCCACCTGCTCTGCACACGTCACCTCCTCTCCTCGAGGGTGTGCTTCCTGAGAACAGGGTGCAGGAGAGGGAGGAAACTCGAACACATACTTGCTGATATAAATTACCTCAAGTGCTAGGTGATTTAACTCAACGGCCCCTGAGGTGGGCATTATGATCTCAGTTTTTTAGACGAAGGGCCCAAGGCTTGGAGAGACAGCAGGGAAGCTGGGACCCCAACCCAGGACTTCTAAGTTCCTGGCACTTTCTGTCATAGACTGCTGGCCTCTCCCATCCCTGGGAGATCCCTGCAAAACACAGGACCCTGATTCCTGGGCCCAAGCACAGCTGCCCAAGCCAGCCCTGCCCTCCCCTGGGTAAGGAGGATCTTGATCCCAGGCCAAGGTGCTTGTTACATGCACTCCAGGGATGCCAGGGGTCTTCTTAAGTGACTCACACAATACGGGAACTGTTACCTGATCCTGTGATTGGAACTCAAGAACTAGAAAAGGGATGGAAACATCCTACCCACGTAGAGTGTCCAGAGAAGTCCAGGTCTCAGCTGGGAGTTTTCTGAGAACGTGCCTTATATTCAGCGCACCCACCAACTGCCCCAGGGTTCAAGTTACAAAGAACATGTCAGGCAGGCACTGTGATGGGTACTTCATCTTCATGATTGAATTTTCTTCTCCCCAAATCCCTAGGAGGTAGAAACTATTCCTGTCTGTTTTAGTTGAGGTAGTGGGGCTCAGAGACATGAATATACAGCTGGTAATGGGCAGGGCAGGGGTTTAAATCCAAGTGCCAGACCCCCAGCGTGGGGCTCTGGGTGGCCCCTCTCCTAAGCATTTGCTCAATGAAGTCCCCCATCCTGGAAGGGCCATCTGCCTCTGATATGAATTCTTTTCTTTTTAATTTTTTGTGGGTCTATATTAATTATATGTCTAATTTTTGGAAAAGGTGATACAAAGAGGCGGCATAAAATTTGAAAGGTACAGGCGAGGGAGTTGTGGGCTCAGGTTTTATTTGTCAAAATTAGAAAAGGGGCCCCATCCTCCGGCAGACACAGCCCCACATCAGAGAGCAAAGGGCCATTCAGTCAACAGGAAGTGATGTTCTCTGTCCCCTTTGCCTCCCCCCAAGCCCACCTCAGAGGCAGCCCTGTCTCCAATTTCCACAAAGTCTTTGACGGTGATGATGATGATGTTTAAATTAATTATATATTTCAAGGGAGACGGGTAGGAGTAAAGTGCAAGAGGCCACTGAAGGAATATAAAATTCCTCTTCCTACCCTGATAACCAGGACCACCTTACAGAGTTGTCTTTCTCAAGTCACTGAAGATTTTTTGTCATAAAGCATTTTTAAAATTTACTTTTGTCAAAATAATACACAGAGCTTGAATAAGCATTAGGTATCCCTGGAAGTTTATAGAAGACAGTGACCATATTAGCTTCCCCTGGGAGGGGAGTGAAATAGCTGGGCAAAGATATTTCACAATAAATCCCCTTTTTTTTTTTTTTTTTCAGCCAGCTGCTTGGCATGCAGTTAGTTCCCCAACCCGGGATCGAACCCATGCCCCTTGCAGTGGAAGCGTGGGGTCTTAACCACTGGACCGCCAGGGAAGTCCCTACATTTGATCATTTGATCATGCCATTCTCCTACTCAGCAACCTTCAGCTATCCAACTTCACTTCCCATTACTCCCAGCCAGCATCTTATATTTCAGATAATCTGGAATCACTACTGTTCCTCCAGCAAGCTCCACGCTCTCCTACCCCTCCACTGTGAGTAGCCAGCACTGAGTCCCACCAGAAGTCATCTCAGCATCTCTGAAGACACCTCATCCCTGCCTCTCTCCAGGCACACATCGTTCTGCCCTGTGTGACACTTTGCCTCTCCTTCTTGCCTGTGAGCAACTTGAGGGTTGGGATGGTGGGTTTTTGCAAGGGAGCATCTGTTCTCAGGTACCTAGTGTGGGCTCGGTACTGCACAGGTGCATTGGACAGGGCTGTCTGTGTTCATTCAGAACCTATTTCCCCTTCTTTTGGTAACAGCCTCTAGATTTTTCTTTGAGGAACCACCCCTCACCCACATAAAGCACGTGTGGTTTGGGTAGGGCTGACCCACCACCCCCTGGTTCTTAGGGAGTCCTGTGTCTCAAGTCTGGTTCATCTGTATATTCCACACACTATCTCCCTGCCACAGCAACTGGCTTAGGAACGGACATCAGCCCCAAGTCTAATCCCAGGATTTTTGCAGATCTGAAGGGAAGAGGGAAATTGCCTGGGTATAAAGCCAATATAGGAGAGAAATGAGCAGAGAAAAGAAAGACTGGGAGCCCGTGAGCAAGCTGACGGCACCAGATCCAGCTGTGCCGAGATTCACCCATGTACTTTTCAGTTGGGGAAAATACTCCATTTTTGCTTAAGCCAGCATGAGTTGAGTTTCTGTCACTTACAACCAAGAGTTCTGATTAGATAGTGGATCCCCTTGGTGGGATGGGTTGAGGGTAGAACTGTAAGGGAGCATGGGCAGAGAGAGCTTCTAGGGGCTGGTTATGCCCTGTTTCTTGATGGAGGTACTAAGTACATGAGCATGTTCAACTTGTGAAAAGTCACTTTTATGTGAACTGTGCTCTTTTCTGCATGTATATTTCAATAAAAAGTTAAGAAACCTCTAACACCATATACAAAAATGAACTCAAAATGGATTAAAGACCTAAATGTCACACTGAATACTATAAAACTCCTAGAAAAGGACTTCCCTGGTGGCACAGTGGTTAAGAATCCTCCTGCCAATGCAGGGGACACGGGTTTGATACCTGGTTCGGGAAGATCCCACATGCCGCGGAGCAACTAAGTCTGTGCGCCACAACTACTGAGCCTGCACTCTGGAGCCCACGAGCCACAACTACTGAAACTCCCATGCCGCAACTACTGAAGCCCGCGCGCCTAGAGTCCGTGCTCCACAACAATGGAGGTTTCTCAAAAAACTAAATATAGAGCTACCATATGATCCAGCAGTCCCACTCCTGAGCATATATCCGAAAAGACAACAACTCTAATTCAAAAAGATACATCCACCCCAGTGTTCACAGCAGCATAATTTACATTAGTCAAGACATGGAAGCAACCTAAATGCTCATCAACAGATGAATGGATACAGAAGATGTGGTACATATATGCAATGGACTATTACCCAGCTATAAAAAAGAATAAAATAATGCTATTTGCAGCAACATGGATGGGCCTAGAGATTATCATACTAAGTAAGTCAGACAGAGAAAGACAAATACCATATGATATCACTTATATGTGGAATCTAAAAAAATGATACAAATGAACTTATTTACAAAACAGAAATAGACTCACAGACATAGAAAATAAACTTACAGTTACCAGGGGGAAGGGGGGGGATAAATTAGGAATTTGGGATTAACAGCTACACACTACTATATATAAAATAGATAAATAACAAGGACCTACTGTATAGCACGGGGAATATCTTGTAATAACCTACTGTATATATATATAACTGAATATATATAATATATATATAATTGAATCACTTTGCTGTATACCTGAAACATTGTAAATCAACTGTACTTTAATAAAAATAAATAAATAATTTTAAAGTATATGGGACCTACGGGACTTCCCTGGTGGTCCAGTAGGTAAGACTCTGTGCTCCCAATGCAAGGGGCCCAGGTTCGATCCCTGGTTGGGGAACTAGATCCTGCATGCATGCTGCGACCAAGAGTCTGCATGCTGCAACTAAGAGCCCACGTGCTGTAACTAAGACCTGGCATGGCCAAAATTTTAAAAAAAAAGAAAAAAAATATATATAGGACCTAAAAGAAAAAGTAAAGTATATAGATACTGGAAAATCTGTAAATGTCCTGAAATTTTATATGAAATTCTTTAGTGTATTTACATATACTACTTCATTCTGTAAACATTTATTACATGACTATTATGTGCAAAGTATGAAACTAAATATCGACATGTGGCCACTGCCTTCAGCTTAATTTCTAGCTGAGAAGGTCACCATGAAACAAGTGATCATTTAACCACAAGCATAATAAGTGTAATGGAGGGGAAGGACAGTGCTATGGGAGCCCATAGCTAAGGGCGAGTAGGGAAATCTTTCCTTAGGAAGTACTTGCTGATGGATGAGTAGGAATTAACCATGGGAAGGGCTGTGTGAGGAACGGGCAGAGAGAAGGGTTTGGGAGTAGTCAGTTAGATGAAGCAGCATCTCTAAAGGCTCTGAGAAGAAGCATTTCATGTTCAAGGGTCTGAAGGAAGGCCAAACAGGCTGTACGTACAGTGTCTCAAGAAAAAGAAAAGAAAGAAATCATCCCATTGAACCCAGTCCCATTCATTGCAGATTTTCTGTTAAAGAAAGCAAAACCTAGTGATACATGCTTTCCTGGATCTCACACAGCTAGACACTGCTGACAGGGCCACAGCCGAGGATTTTCAACTTGTACTTGCCCTATTCTATACAATCTACCCAGAACTGCTCCTTGAATTTCCCCAAACCTCTTTTATTCCCTCACCCTCACTATATATAGAACATCATCTGTGTAAAATTATAGTTAGAGAAACAATACCTGCCTCAAGAAATGTGAAACAGATTTGGTTCAGTAAGAAGTATGTGAAGAGGAAAGTGTCGGGACTTCCCTGGTGGTCCAGTGGTTAGGACTGGGTGCTTTCATTACCGAGGGCCCGGGTTCCGGGTTCAACCCCTGGTCATGGAACTAAGATTCCACAAGTCACGCAGCCAAAAAAAAAAGAGGAAAGTGTCCTACTTACTGAAGCATATTGTTTCCGTAAATACAGTAATTTGGAGGGAAGGAAAAGGGACTGAGAGGAAAGAAAAGCGCTCTGTCCTGCTTTCTATAATGGCCAATATGATAGCCTGTAAAATCTCAATTAACAAGATAAGGCAGAAAGAAATGCTAATTAATTTTATCAAAAGGCCTGGAGACCTTGTTTTGTATCCAAGACCAGCAAGATTAGGTCTCCCATAGTAGAGAGCTGGGATCCTGTGTATTCAGGCCACTAAGACACGTTGCCCATTGGCACATGGGAGACTATGGAACTGGTCCTGCACTGGTGGGAGGTCACTGCAGCTTTTTAATTCCTGTCCTTTCAGAAACACTAGCTGTATAGTCATAAATTCAGTGCCTACAAACTATAAGGCTTTCAAAGAATGGGATCAATTAAAAAAAAAATGATCCAGGGGCTTCCCTGGTGGCACGGTGGTTAAGAATCCGCCTGCCAATGCAGGGGACATGGATTCGAGCCCTGGTCCAGGAAGATCCCACATGCCGCGAGCAACTGAACCCATGCGCCACAACTACTGAAGCCCACGTGCCTAGAGCCTGTGCTCCGCAACAAGAGAAGCCACCACAATGAGAAGCCCACGCACCACAACGAAGAGTAGCCCCTGCTCACCGCAACTAGAGAAAGCCTGTGTGCAGCAATGAAGACCCACCGTAGCCACAAAAATAAAAAAAAAATTAAAAAGAAAATGACCCAGCTATTTAAGCCTGACGCCACATTTCAGGAAGCAGAGACTGTGAAGTAACCTCTTATTTTTTCCAAACAAAAAACAACCTAACACTAAAATCACTGGATTGCTTTAAAAAAAAAGTTAAGAATCCCGCCTGACGGGGCTTCCCTGGTGGAGCGGTGGTTGAGAGTCCGCCTGCTGATGCAGGGGACACGGGTTTGTGTCCCGGTCCAGGAAGATCCCACATGCCATGGAGCAGCTGGGCCCGTGAGCCATGGCCACTGAGCCTGCGCGTCTGGAGCCTGTGCTCCACAACGGGAGAGGCCACAACAGTGAGAGGCCTGCGTACCGGGGGAAAAAAAAAAAAAAAAAAAGAATCTGATAAGATAGTTAAGTGTCATGTCAGGGATTGTCCCAAAGCGTGAGTGAGTCGATGATATTAATAATTATTTGCTGGGGCTTCCCTGGTGGCGCAATGGTTAAGAATCTGCCTGCCAACGCAGGGGACATGGGTTTGAGCCTTGGTCCACGAAGATCCCACATGCCTTGGAGCAACTAAGCCCGTGTGTCACAACTGCTGAGTCTGCGCTCTACAGCCCACAAGCCACAACTACTGAGCCCGCACACCTAGAGCCTGTGCTCTGCCACAAGAGAAGCCACCACAATGAGAAGCCCGCGCACCACAGCGGAAGAGTAGCCCCCGCTCCCCGCAACTAGAGAAAGCTCATGCGCAGCAACGAAGACCCAACGCAGCCAAAAATAAATAAATAAATAAACAAAATAAAAATAAATATTTGCTGAATTGATATCAGGTCCTCTGTTACCCAAATCCAAAGGGAGTAACTCCCCACTTGTCCCGTATTTCTTTCTGCTGAGCATCTTAAAGTTTCGATAGCTTCTAACCATCCCTGACTAATTCTTGGCCTGAGAGACACAGGAAGGTGCTATTGTCCTACCTGATGTGCAGATGGGAACACTGAGCTACAGGACAGGGGAGGCTTTGCCACAGCAGGGCCCAAGCGGGAGCCCAGGGATCCAGCTCTCTGGGCAGCACTCACTTGTAGCTCTGCTCTGCCGGCCTTTGACTCAGCAGCTCCTCTGGTCACCAGCCTCTCCCAGCCCTGGCACAGAATCTAAGGGAGTGAAAGGTAATACTAGGTACAAATCCCTGGCTCAGATCTATCTCATTTTGGCATCAGCTGGAGGCCATCCCTGTTCAGGAATCCCAAAGGCTAAAGAAAAGAGATTCCGGATGAGGGATGCGTGGACTCTAGGCGTCAAGGGCTATCCCTGTAGGCAAATCAGCTCTAGTGGAGGCCAAGGCATCTGTTACAGAGAAGGCTGACAAGGAGGGCAAGAAAGAGGAGGAAAGACGAAGAGGGAAAGAGAAAAGAAAAGCAAGAGACAAAGGAAAAGCAGTAAGGGAGAAAAGGGGAGAGAGAGGAGGAGAAAGATGGGTGTCTACAGTGGAGTGGGAAACATGGAACACCAGTTAATACTACCTGTTGAGGGCTTCCTATATGCCAAGCCTTTCCCACCCATCTTCTGATTATGAAATCAGGATTACCCCACAACAACCCTATGAAGTGTATCTGATGCTCATCCCTATTTTACAGAAGAGGAAACTGAGGCTTAGAAAGATTTATGAACTTGCCTAAAGGACCCACACAGCAGCAAAGTCAGAATATGAACCCCAACTAACTTTAGAGCACTTCACTATATAATATCAAGTGGAAAAAACACAACAAAACATCCAATTGTGTTAAAAATACATGAACATCAAAGAACACCATCAAGAAACTGAAAGGATGGGCTTCCCTGGTGGCACAGTGGTTGAGAGTCTGCCTGCCTACGCAGGGGACACGGGTTCGTGCCCCAGTCCGGGAAGATCCCACATGCCGCGGAGCGGCTGGGCCCGTGAGCCATGGCCGCTGAGCCTGCGCGTCCGGAGCCTGTGCTCTGCAACGGGAGAGGCCACAACAGTGAGAGGCCCGTGTACCGCAAAAAAACAAAAAACAAAAACAAAAACAAAAACTACAATGAGATACCCATCCACTAGGTTGACTCTAAGAGAAAAGACAAATAATAGCAAGTGTTACTGAGAACATGGTAGAACTGGAGCCCTCATATGCTGCTGGTGGGAATGTAAAATGATGCAGTTGCTGTGGAAAACAGGTAGTCCCTCAGATAATCATAGAGCTACCATGTGATCCAGTGATCCCACTCTACAATACCATAAATCCAAGAGAACTGAAAACATATATCCACACAAAAACTTCTTCATGAACTTTCACAGCAGCATTAATCATAATAGCCCCAAAGTGGAAACATCCTACATGTCCATCAATCGACGAATGGATAAACAAAATGGGGTGTACCCATATAATTGAATATTATCTGGCAATAAAATGAATACTGATACGTGCTACAACATGGATGAACCTTGAGGTGATTAACGCACAACACTGAATCTACTGTAAACCAGTGAATTGGAAACTTTAAAAGGGTGAACTTTAAATTATGTGAATTATATCTCAATAAAGCTGTTATTAAAAAACAAAAGTCATGACTATGTATAGAAAGAAATCCAGAAGGATGCATGCTGAATATCAGTGGCTATCTTTTTATGGCCAGATTACAGGTAATTTTTTTTCTCGTTATTGCTTTGCTGCATTTTCCAGGTGGTCTCCAAGAGACTTTTATTACTTTGTCAATCATAAATTATCAGTTCTATTTCACTGGTTCAAGGAGGCATGGGTGGAGTTTGCCTACTTCAGCTTTCATTGCAGGGAGAGAGGTGCCTGCAAACCATCTCCCACCTGACCTGAGTACCCAGGTGGCCAGAGGAGAGGGGCATGGGAAGGAACTACGTGAGGGGCTGGTCAAGGGCCCCCAGCCCACACTCAGCCTCAGGGCTGTAGGCTGGGCCAGGCTGTGGCAGGAGACGTGCCTGGCCCTAAGCCCTGGCCACATCTGCCGTCTCTGCGCCTGCCCCGAGGAGCAGCTGTGTGGCATCAGCCAGAGGCAGGGAGGCTACAGTTGCACACCCGGATGCTGCTGGAGAAAACAGATCTGCCTGCAAGAATCTATTGGGAAATGAAATCAAATTAGTCTGGGAAAGGAGCCTCAAGCCTCCTTGGCTCAGAGCCACCCCGGGGGCATTTCAGAGCAGATGAGCAGATATCAACGCATAAATCCCTTTTCCCTGGCTCTGAGCTTTGGGGATTCTCAAAGCACACCTTACACAGCACCTAAGTTGGTCTAAATCACAGCACCTGATGGCTGAAGTACCCTAAAGTCTGGGGCACCCACCTCTTCTCTGCAGTAACACACACAGGGAATGGGTGTAGAGGGTGCATGTTTTGCACATTCCTTTGTGTTCCCCCAGGTGTGGACTGAGCTCTCTTATATATACAGGGATAGTCTGGAGTGTCCTCTGGTTTATTTTTTAATCTCTTATTTTGATTCATTTATTTTTAAAAAGTAAATCATTCTTACAAGTCAATGACGTAAAATGAAAAAAGGAAGGGACTGTTTTAGAAGAAAACAACTCAAAACACAAAACAGCCAAAGACAACATGTGGACCTTGTTTGGATTCTGATTCGAACAAACCCAGTGCAAGAAGATATCTGTGAGGTAATCAGAGAAATTTTAATGTGGACTGAGTATTAGGTGATATGGGGAAATCATTGTTAATGCTACTATCACCACCCAGAATACTCTTGTTCATGCATTTCTGTACCTAACTCCCCTTACTAGACTAGAAGTGGGACCCTATCTCATTAGAGGGCGTAGGAGCAGCACAGGTGCTAAGAGTGTGAACTCCACTTGATCACTTACTGTGTGATCTTGGGCAAGTGACTTAACCTCTCTGTGCCTTTTTTAAGAAAAATCTATAAATAGGGGAAATAATATAACCTAACTCATGGGCTTGATTTGAAGAGTAAATGAATTAATATTTATAAAGCACTCAGAACAATGTCTGGCACATAGTACACTTATAAGTATTTGTTCAGGAATCTCCCAAATCCTGGGTCACAACTATATTCTGTGAATCCAAGGGAAAGCCTTTTCATAAGCAAAGCTCAAGGACAATAGCCTAACCAGGTCCAAGTGACCCTAGCACCCTAGCCGCAGAAAGTGGCAAGCCTAGGCAGGGGCATTACATACAAAACAGAAGACAGTGAATAATGGCTAAAAGCCTGGCTCCTGAAGCCAGATTGGGTTAAAATCTCGCTCTACCACCAGTGAGGTGTGTGACTTTGAGCAGGTCACTCCTAACCTCTCTGTGCTTCAGTTGGCTCCTTTGTAAACGAGGCTCTAACAGCGCCTACCACACGGGTCCGGGAGGAGTAAATGGAACAATCCAACCCTTGGCATAGCCAACGCTCCCTGAGCAGCATGCTCTTATGCTCTGGTACTTGGCTCACTCGCTCATGGCTTCACCTCAGCCAAGTCCTTTCTGCTCTTGAGGCCTCAGTTTTCCCATCCTCATGCCTCCAGTACAAGAGGGAAGAGGAAAGACAGTTAACATTTGCTGGGCACCTACGCTGAGGCCGAGAGAGGTCTCTATTGCTGCCCAAGACCCAGCAGCGAGAAGCAGGGGCCGCCAGACTCACATTCAGCTGGATCTGGTTCCAAATTCACTCACCGAGTTGCTTTTCCTCCACAGTTCCCTGGAAAAAGCCCTCGGAGAATTTTCTAGATTAAAGCCATACCCTTTGAAACTCAAATTTCAAGAGACAAGGGATCCCCAAGCAGTGATCTCCTGGGCAGCTGAAGCCCCAGGAAGACACTTTCCAACCCGCACTCGGGGCGGCGATGCTCTTTTCACGTTCTGATAAAACCACAACCACCACCCTCAGCTCCAACTCGCACAGCCGACCCGGCCGCAAGATCAGGGCCTTCCCAGTTGTGCCACACTGGCTTAGGCCCAGGCCGCGCAGGGTGTGGGCATCCCGAGCGGAGAGAGGACGAACCAACATACCCCAAGCGAGGCGTCCCAGCCCGACTGGCGCGGCGGGAGGCAGACGCCTCTGGCCCCAGTCTCAGCAAAGGCTCCTGGACGTCTTTTCCAAGCTCCTCTCCACAGCCGCTCTGTCTCCTCGCAGGGAGAGTCCGCTGCGGCTGATTTGTTCCGCAGGGTCCCAAGGCTATGAAGGGGCACCCAGTGACACCGGGGAGAGGGGTCCAAGAGGCATGGACTTGAGAAGCGGATACTAAGATATTGGAGGCACCTGGAGACCCAAGGCGGCGGGAACCAGCAAACAGGGCAGGATTCCCCCTGAAAAAAGAGAGGTGTCGTAAGAATGCGATGTTGGCGGAGCAGTCCCGGGGCAAGGACAAGAAACAGACTCGGGCCCTCCTGCCCCGGAGCCCCCTGGGTGCCCGGCCCCGCGCCCCGCGCTACCTGGGCGGCCGCCGGAGGCCCGCGGCGCTGCTCTGCGCTGCCGGCCCGAGCGGAGCGCGCACAATGAGGCGCTTTCAGACGTGGCTGCGGTCCCGGAGCCGGCGGGCGGGAGCCGGAGCGGGAGGGAAGGAAGGAAAAAGCCGGTTGGCCCCCGGCTCCGGCTACCCTGCCCACCTCGGGCGGAGGGGCCACGCCTCGGGGGAGGGGCGGCCGTCCAGCGGCGGGGGCGGGCGAGCCCCGGGGAAGGAGGGCACAGGTGGGCCCGGGGGGCTGCCGGGGGCGCCCGGCTTGGCCAAGGATGTCAGAGGGCGCTCGCAGAGTCAGCTCTCATCCCACTAATTGACCAAAAAGTTGTCTTCCCCCTCCAATCCCCAGAGAAGGGAGGCTACTGGGAACACAAAAGGCCCTTGTGAAGGAAATCGAATCTTAATTTTGCCCCTCCTCCTTCTCGGTGGCATCCTCACAGCGAAAGGACTTGGAATCCAAACCGCTTCCTAAGCCCCCAGCCTCAGCCCTAAACCAAGCCCCAGGCACCTTGATGCCAGGTGGATCCGCGCGGCCTCCCCGGGTAGTAGCCGAGCTGGGGGCCGGGACACCGGGTGGCCCTCAGGAGCTAGGCCTGCAGCTGGCTGTGCCCCTCTTTCTGTCCCCTCCCTGCTCTAGCCTCAACTTGATAGCAGGTCCCGATAAATACAGGGTATGTTTCAATAAATAAAGATGCTATTTCCTCCTACAAATAACGGAGCAGAGTCCAAGCACCTGAAAAAGAAAGAGAATTCTGACCTCTTGTAATCCGCTGTGGGATCTAAAAGAAATCTCTGCCGCTGGAAGTATAAATTAGTGCATTCTTTCCAGGATGCGGTTTGGCAAGATGAATTAAAATCCTCATGAACGGGCTTCCCTGGTGGTGCAGTGGTTAAGACTCCGCCTGCCAATGCAGGGGACATAAGTTCGAGCCCTGGTCAGGGAAGAGCCCACATGCTGCGGAGCAACTAAGCCCCTGGGCCACAACTACTGAGCCTGTACTCTAGAGCCGGCAAGCCACAACTACTGAAGTCCGCGCACCTAGAGCCCGTGCTCCGCAACAAGAGAAGCCACCGCAATGAGAAGCCCGAGCACTGCAACCAAGAGTAGCCCCCGCTCACCACAAGGAGACCCGCATAGCAACAAAGACCTAACACAGCCAAAAATAAATACATAAAGTAAATATATTTAAAAAAGTCCTTGAGAACATCATAAGCTTTTGAATTCATAATTTCTTTCTAGGATCTAAAGAAAATAAACTAGCAAAAAGGATTTATAAGCAAGGTTCATAGACGTGTTGTTTATGATAGCAAAAAATGTTAGAAACAAAAGATTAAAAAGATGTGTATCAGAAAGCCAACAGTGATAACTTCTAGGGAGCAATTTACAGACAACCTATTTTCTTTAGGTTTCTGTAATTACACATTTCCCCCAATAGGCATTTAGAACTTATGTGGTCTCAAAGAACCAAAACTTCTTTTACAAAGCATGAACATGAAGAGAAAGGAAGAAAGCGTTATTAATTGCTTTATCAATCTTACATGATGGGAACTCACCTGATTCAAACAGAAACTGGAAAATCGTTTGGCAAAATAAGGGATTTCCCCCTGCCAAATATTAATTGTCTCAAACCATGATGTAGTGATGGGTTACAGTCCAATTAATAATATCCTGTATATTTCCATTTTTCCCCTCTTTCAGCTATAAGGTGTGATTCAGGTTCAGAAGCTACCAACATCTGATCTGTAAATAATCTAATGTTCACCAGATGCAGTTGTAATTTTCCAGCCTGTGGTTTCCACACGCCATGTGGATTTCACCAAAAATTCACATTTACTTGGGGCAGGGCCACAAGAGTTTTGCGAAGAGCTAACAAAAGCTCCAAGGTTTTTGGGCAGAGCCCTGGCAAAGCAAGGCTGCTGGTGAGTAACCCCAAGAAGTGTGCACAACCTCTGCCCTCCCCATCCTCCCCTTTCCAAATACTCTCCCTCTAAAGAGCCACATGCAACCTTCCAGTTTGAACATTTTAATTATAAAGTTACAAAACATCATGGTTCTTTATACACATTTTGCATGAAAATAATGTAATAAAATGCAAAGCCATGTTTATACACATCTTCAGCTATCTTTCCATACTCACTACCTTTTGGTGATTCAAACCAGAAACCATTTTTAATTTAAATCTCAAGAAAAAAACTTTAGGCATATAAACAGCCCAAAATATTAAAAGAAAAAGCAGAGGGGTCGATATTAGGATATTTTTGTGCTTGGATACTTCAAAACAGGTTTGTTTCCAAAACTCTTATTTTGGTCAGCTTGAATGAAAAGGTGCTTTGGAAATAAAAACTGAGTCTCCAGGGTAAACTGAGGCATGCACTCAGGAGTGTGTGTGTGGATGGGAGTGAAGTGTGGATCACAGAGGGCGTGTCCTTCCAGTGCCAGTGATATCTCAGTATCATAAAGCAGGTCCAGGTGTCCTTAGGGCGAGAATGGAGAATTCTCTGCAACAGAGGCCCATTCCAGCGGTCTCTTCGGCAGACACTCATTCAGTCATGAGGGTAATCTGGCTGGACTGTGTGTCATTCTGCTAAAGGCCAGGCCCGGACTGGGCTGCCTGGGCGAGCATCCTCTTTATCCCCTCCCTGCTCCTTGTGTGTCCTCTCCAAAGCGGCCCACTCTGATGGGCACCCTGTTCCTTAGTCGAGGGAAACACAAGTAGCTGGGCTTCCCGCTAGCCCTCCAAGTAAACTCTGTGGTTGTCAGGCAGTGGGAGCCAATACCAACAACAGCTCCTCTGTCACCCATGTCCTTTTCAAGAAGGGGGAGGGCTGTCAAGGAGAAGGAGTGGCAAGCGTCCAGGGTGTTGGGTGAGGGCCAAAGAGAAAGAACCTGTTGTTACACTCCTTACTTCCCCCACTGTTGCTGAGGGGCTTGTGAAAGGAACAGCACTTCTGACTGCAGCCTGCTATTCCAGGGGCCCAGACAGAGGGCAAAGAGCCAGCCACAGCAGGGCAGGGATAAAGGGCTGTTCAGCTGAGCTACCGACAGATGACTGTCTGTTAGACTCGGGGCAGGTGGATGGATGGTCCTAGTGTCCTCAAGTCGCCCACCCTCCCGCACGTGCACACATGTGCTCTGGAGCGCTCCCTTTCTCACTCTCCAGATCTCCAGTTAAAGGCCTCTCAGTGCTGGAAATCAGTTCTGAATGGGAAATTTAGATGCCCAGGAGTGGAAAGTGCTGATGATTTGCATATCTATCACCAGAGAGCCCTGAAAAGAGTAAAACGTGGTTTACAATAGGGGGAAGAAATACATAGCATGTTTCTCAGTTCAAGAGAGGAAAAGTCTTTGCTTGACCAGAGATGGGACTCTTTCCAAGCTCTCTGAACTGACTGTAGTTTTCTCCTGAAATTCAAGTCAGAGACAAAAAACAAAAGCAAATTATAGCCTTCAGGAACCCTCAGAAACATTTCCACAAACTAGTCCGTGATTATTTTTGTAGGCGCGTAGAAAATATAGAATTTGTGTAGAGGGAAATTAGAAAGGAATGTTCTTTGTCTCTGATAGGAAAAGCACACACGTGGGCAAGTTGGGCAAGTGTCCACAGGCTCTTTTCAGAAATTTCATAAGATGACAGTCCTCAGAAGACAACAGTGAGGTAGCTCAGAGTTTTCAGACAGGGTCTTCTTAAGATAAATGTTCCTTATACAGTTCTCCCTGGGGCACTGCTGTTACAGGGATTGTGGTCACCACCTGATTTTGAAACACAAATCTTTTGATTCTTTCAAATACCCAGAGGAAGATAAGTAGGATACTGACATACTGGATCCAAGCAAACTTTATCATTTCCCAGAATCCTGGTAGATAAGTACAAACAGTTAAGGAATCACAGATGACATTTTCTAAGGAAATGTTAAACCAAAGGGTTAGTTTAGACAGAAAATGGCAAAAATGTTTCAAATACCCTTAAGATAAAAGAGATAATAAAAGATTATTAAGATATAAATATGGATGATTCTGATCTAGAAGAATTACTCAAGAAGAAATATGAACAGGAAATGAATATTTTTTCCTGTATGAACTGCAGACAGACAGTCATTTGCGTGGGGGCTACAAATGCAGCAATTTCCAGTCTGAGGCTTCCCACATCTGTTCCTTCCTGGGACAACTGAGGAATCCTTTCCTTTTTTGAAACCCAGCTACTGTTGGCCCTTTAACAGAAAGGATATGAGATGACTTCCATGGGGTATCGGATGACAGCATTAATCACAAATGGAGCTTCTGCAGCCCTTCCCACCAACCAGATGGGGTTGGGGTCAGTCAGGATGGTGGTTACTGCAACACAATGGGGAGTTAATCCATGAACACTCTCTTCGGCAATAAAATATTGAGGGCTATAAAAATACTCTGACCTCTCAGGCAAATTCTGCACTTCAGAACTCATAGCAAAGAAATAATTCAAAAGGAAAGAGAAACTGAATGTTCAAAGTTGCTCACATATTATTTGTTAAAATACTTGTTAAAATAAGTTAAAAACTTGGAAACAGTCTATGTGTTCTACAATTGTTGAATGGCTAAGCAAAAGAATACTATGCTACCTCTGAAAAGAAAACCAATTAGAACTTTGTAGCAGTGTGGGAAAATATTTATATTACAAAGTACAAAAGAGAAGACAGATCATAAAGTGTCTCTAAACTATGATAGGAGCTGGGACTTCCCTTGTGGTCCAGTGGGGAGGACTCCGTGCTCCCAATGCAGGGGGCCTGGGTTAGATCCCTGGTCGGGGAACTAGATCCCACATGCATGCCGCAACTAAGAAGTCCGCGTGCTGCAACTAAAAAAAAAAAAAAAAAAAAGATCCTGCATGCAGCAATGAAGACCCAGTGCAGCCAAAATAAATAAATAATAAACTATGATAGAAGCTGTATAAAAAAATCTACACATGTACAAAGACTGGAAGGAATTAAGAAAGAAAAATTGATTTGTAGATAAATGTTTTTGTGTTCTAAAATTCTTTATTTTTGGAATAACGCTGCTAGGGTATTACATAAAATCAGAAAGAAATACTGGAATTGCAGTCCCCTCACTTGTTAAATGTCTCTGTATAGTATCTATGATGTCTGGTTGCCAAGTAATGCTTTAGATGCCTTTAGAGAAAACCTCAGACCACCAAGCAGCCAGA
Source organism: Leucopleurus acutus (assembly GCF_964270905.1). Lineage (NCBI taxonomy): Eukaryota > Metazoa > Chordata > Mammalia > Artiodactyla > Delphinidae > Leucopleurus > Leucopleurus acutus. The sequence goes on along the minus strand of NC_139162.1, from coordinate 12,266,194 downwards.
TGTGCTGAGTCAAGCACACACTCAGGGACAGCCTGAGAGCCCACCTCTTGAAAGGGATGGATACTCTCGGCCTTCCAGCTAGAACCTTGGGTGCTTTCTCCTACTGCAGCTGCTGACATGGGGTGAGTCATGCACAGTCCCTATTTCCATCTGAAAACTATGGACAGCAACTTGTCTTTGGCTTCTTTTACAGGTATGGTGTGGGGAGGAACTCACATATCTATACATATAAAGTCAGCGGTGGGATACGTATGGCAGTTAACTGGCACTAACCTGCCAGACCATAGGAGCAGTGGAGGGGATAGTTAGCGTGTGGGTCTTTGGATCAGGCGAAAAAGGACAAACCCTGAGCAACCTGTTCACCTTCCATAACTGAGCATTCACTGTTTTGTTTTTAATAAATAAACGTATTTATTTATTTATGGCTGTATTGGGTCTTCATTGCTGTGCAAGGGCTCTCTCTAGTTGCAGCGAGCAGGGGATATTCTCCGTTGTGGTGTGTGGGCTTCTCATTGTGGTGGCTTCTCTTGTTGCGGAGCATGGGCTCTAGGCGCGAGAGCTTCAGTAGTTGTGGCACGCAGGCTCAGTAGTTGTGGCTTGCAGGCTCTAGAGCGCAGGCTCAGTAGTTGTGGCACACGGGCTTAGTTGCTCCGCCGCATGTGGGATCTTCCCGGATCAGGGCTCAAACCCGTGTCCCCTGCATTTGCAGGCGGATCCTTAACCACTGCGTCACCAGAGAAGTCCCAAGCATTCACTGGTTTTGATACTGTCATATGACGTGGGCTCTAATTCTGTTTCTCTCCAATAACGCCATTAACCTGCAAAGTCCTTGAGAAGCAGCTGAATGAACTCTCCCCATGACTCACCGTTCCTCTCCTGATAGGCAGCAACAATGTGTGTGAGGTCGTAGTCACGGGCAAAAGGGCTGGTCCCGTTGATTACAGATACCTGGGATTCGACAGGAGGATGTGATGTGAGCACCCAAGCGGCTTCCCCTCTTGTTTTTCCTGGTGTTTTTTTTTTTTTTTTTTTTTTTTCAGTACGCGGGCCTCTCACTGTGGTGGCCTCTCCCGTTGCAGAGCACAGGCTCCGGACGCGCAGGCTCAGCGGCCATGGCTCGCGGGCCCAGCCGCTCCGCGGCATGTGGGATTTTCCCGGACCGGGGCACGAACCCGTGTCCCCTGCATCGGCAGGCGGACTCTCAACCACTGCGCCACCAGGGAAGCCCTCCCCTCTTGTTTTTCTACCCTCCTGCCCACCCAGGCTGACCTCAGAGACAACCCTCTTTTGCTTGGTGGCCCATTCCAGTATTGATAATCTTTTCTTCAAGGATGAATGAACTCCTTTGCAACAACTTAAGTCATTTACTCTCAGTCTTTCTTTTTGCAGGGATGGAAACAAGGGGTCGATATCCACCTTTTATACCTTCTACACGTTAAAAGCTATTTATAAAATACCCCTTTCTATTCCAATGGGAGAAATGATTAATTTTTTTTAAGAGACCACATTTTCAACTCCTTTGTCTTTTTCTTGCTCTTGCCTGGATTCTCTCTAATTGATCTCTTTGAAATACAGAGATGGAAATAGGATAAAGCGCAAACAGTAAGCACATAATCCTTTGAAGAAAAGAAAGATCTGCCCTCTAATATCATATTCCTGTTGACATAATGTAATATACAAACCTTCAAATAAAAAGTGCTACATTAAGTTTATATCTGATAGTCTCCTCCTTTTTAAAATACGCATGTTGGGACTTCCTTGGTGGCGCAGTGGTTAAGAATCCACCTGCCAATGCAGGGGACATAGGTTCGAGCCCTGGTTCAGGAAGATCCCACACACCGTGGAGCAACTAAGCCTGTGTGCCACAACTACTGAGCCTGCACTCTAGAGCCCGCGAGCCACAACTACTGAAGCCCGCATGCCTAGAGCCCGTGCTCCACAACAAGAGAAGCCACAGCAATGAGAAGCCTGCGTACCGCAACGAAGAGTAGCCCCCACTCACCGCAACTAGAGAAAGCCCGCGTGCAGCAACAAAGACCCAAAGCAGCCAAAAATAAATTAATTAAAACAAAACAAAATGTATGTTGATTATAGCTAGGTGACCACGAATCCCAATTTATCTGGAACAGTCCTGGCTTATGCCAATAACAAATGATAACATCTCATATTCATTTTCTAAAGTAGCCCAGCCAGGGACTTCCCTGGTGGTCCAGTGGTTAAGACTCCGTGCTCCCAACACAGGGGACCTGGGTTCAGGTCAGGGAACTAGATCCCGCATGCTGCAACTAAGAAAAAGATCCCGCATACCACACCAAAGATCCCACACGTGGCAACAAAGATCCCTTGTGCTGCAACTAAGATCCAGTGCAGCCAAATAAATAAATACTAAAAAAAAAAAAAAAAAAAAAAAAAGTAGCCCAGCCCAACTTATACGGGCCTCCCTGTGATAATGTAAAGGTTAGTAAAAAGTGATCAGATGCATGAGTTCTGGCCTCAGAGAGACAATTCATGGCTCCGTTACTTTCAAGCTGTGGGACTTTGGGAAAATTAATCAATCCCTGTAAGCTCCAGTTTCCTCATGTGTGAGATGAGAGTTCATTCTCACATCAGCTCTGAGTGCTTACAATGCAGCAGGCACTGTTTCAAGCGCTGGGGTGAGAGAAGACAGAAGACGGCAGCGCTTTTACCACTGAGGGAGATGGCAAATGAACAGACTGAAAACCTCTCTTTCATATTTCGGGTGGAGGTAAGGGGAGTAAACCTGGGTGAGGAATGATGGAGGGACAGGTAAATGTTCTATAGAAGGAGTGCCAGGGAAGGACTGTGCTCAGGAGCTTTGAACAGGGACCAGAATGGGGCAATAGGATAAGCAACCTAGAAAGGAGCATAGGGGGACAATGACAGGACCAGCGGCTGGAGAGCAGGGAAGTTGCAAGAGAAGGCATCTCATGAGGTTGCTGTAATGATTAAATGAGATAACACATTTAAACCTCTTAACTCAGGCTGGCATGTTATATGCTTAACAAATGGTGGTTAGTATTCTTTTTCTTTTCTTCTTCTTTTCTTAAAATAAATTTATTTATTTATTTATTTAGGCTGCATTGGGTCTTTGTTGCGCGCGGGCTTTCTCTAGTTGCCAGGAGCAGGGGCTACTCTTCGTTGCGGTGTGCAGGCATCTCATTGCGCTGGCTTCTCTTGTTGTGGAGCGCAGGCTTCAGTAGCTGTGGCACTCAGGCTCAGTAGTTGTGGCTCGTGGGCTCTAGAGCACAGGCTCAGTAGTTGTGGTGCACGGGCTTAGTTGCTTTGCGGCATGTGGGATCTTCCTGGACCAGGGCTCGAACCCGTGTCCCCTGCATTGGCAGGCGGACTCTCAACCACTGCCCCACCAGGGAAGTCCCAGTATTCTTTTTCAAATATTTTACATGAACTGAAAAAGATCAACTGAAATAAATACACCGTGTGTGTGTGCCCACGCGTGTGCGCACCCAAAAACTATAAGCAATTCCATTCTTAAAAACAAAGACATATTCTTTTCCTCTCTTTTTACATGTAAATACAGGGGTATCTGTCTCCATATTTTAAAATAACTCATGGTAAGAATTCCTCAGAAATCCTTTTCTATGCTACCCACAAAGACATGCTATTTCCAACGTTCCTTTCTCCCTCTTCAAAGAACTTGACAAACAGTAACATACAGGGACTTCCCTGGCAGTCCAGTGGTTAAGACGCCACGCTTCCAATGCACGGGGAACGGGTTCGATCCCTGGTCCAGGAACTAAGATCCCACATGTCGCGTGGTGCGGCCAAAAAAAAAACCCCAACACACACACACACACACACACACACACACACACACACACACACACACACACACAACAGTAACATACAGAAAGAAAAGAGATGGACAGTAAGCAATATCCTTACGTTGTACCGAACATCTAGGCCACGATGGCTTAGGGGCTGCTTCTGCTGCAGCCTCAGGTCTCCGTTCACATATAACTGGGACCCCGGAACAGCGAAGGAGGATTGGAAGAACGCCATGCTCTGCATCACGAATGTCGACATCCTCTGAAGTCATTAGAAGGAGAGACAGTATCAATTTCGGCCAGATCCAAGGGGCTCTGGGTTCTAAGTGTCACCTGTCTGTAGTTGAAGCCTAGCCATCCCTCCTATGCCTCACTCAGCCATGCAGGAAGCACTCTGCCCAGAACCCTCTGACCTATTAATAGCTCATGTAAATTAATGTGACCTCAATGAAAAACATTCAAATTTAACTTCTGCAGTGAAATCCCAAATGACACCTCTGAAAAGTCTTCTGCAGTGTGGGTTTTCCCAGAAATCAGAAAGGGGGCTCTGTTCTATTGAAAGACAAAAGGGAGAGGACTCACGTGCAGTTGGTAGGAGAAAGTCAAGATGAGCTGCACACCAAGAACGTGCTCCGTGGACTGCAGGGGAAGCTCCAGTTTAAAATGTAACATGTCCATTTTCCCATCCTGGTTCCTGTCTTCTTCTCTAGTCTAGGAAAGCCAAAAGAGGCCAGTGACCTCGCTCCTTAATAAGTCTGGGAGGAATCCATCTCACTGTTGGACATACACAGTGACTCATAGTTCTGCCACACAGAGGCATTATCTTCCTCACCGGAAGAAAAGAGAAAAAGGGACTTCCCTGGTGGCACAGTGGTTAAAAATCCACCTGTCAATGCAGGGGACATGGGTTTGAGCCCTGGACCGGGAAGATCCCACATGCCGCAGAGCAACTAAGCCCGTGCACCACAACTACTGAGACTGCGTTCTTGAGCCCGCGAGCCACAACTACTGAGCCCGTGTGCCGCAACTACTGCAGCCCGCGTGCCTAGAGCCTGTGCTCCGCAACAAAGAGAAGCCACCGCAATGAGAAGCCCGCACACCACAACAAAGAGTAGCCCCCGCTCGCCGCAACTAGAGAAAGCCCGCACACAGCAATGAAGACCCAACGCAGCCAATAAATAAATAAATTTATTTTTTAAAAAAAAAAGAAAGAAAAGAAAAGAGAAAAATACATAGGTATAAGTGGATCAATCGTGGTGAAAGAGACACATATGCATGGCCCCTAAACTGCATACTTGGGCTTCTCAAATGTTCTAGGGCCAAATTGAAGAAGACCTGGAAGTGGCAGTAACGACAGTGTAAACATCTGGATGCATTGTTCTTTTTCAGTTGCCTCATTTGCTTTTTTGGTTTTATTGCTGGTGTTTTCTTTCCTTTTTAGAAACATGCCTGAGTTTGTATGGAACATTTAAATAGCATATCAAAACAGACTTCTACTTCTCTAGAAGTCAACTTTTTAAAACAGAAAAGAAAGGATCCTAATCATTATGCATTCCCTAAACAGACTCAGCAGAAAAACACCAAGCTCTATTTATATATTCTTTAACCACAGTGCTTTGATTCAGATTCTCAGTGTTGGACTGATGTCAGGGCTTTATAGCCTAGTGCATCTTTTAGTACCAATGAATACAATGAAAAAGAAAGCTAAGTAAAATCAGTGAGGCATTAAAATTACACAGGTACTTTATAAGTTATGGCCATGAAAGTAGGGAAGGGACCTCCCTGGTGGTCCAGGGGTTAAGAATCCGCCTTCCAATGCAGGGGACGTGGGTTTGATCCCTGGTTGGGAAACTAAGATCCCACATGCCACGGGGCAACTAAGTCCTCGGGCCGCAACTCCTGAGCCCGCACACCACAACTAGAGAGAAGCCCCAGTGCCGCAACTAAGACCCGACGCAGCCAAAAATAAATAAATAAATACTTAAAAAAAAAAAAAGTAGGGAAAACAGAGATCCAAGGAGGGAAAAACACAAATCACAGATCCTTAAAAAACATCAGAATCCAGTCTCACCTCATAGTGACCCTAAAATGACCCTAAAATGACTAGCAGGAAAGACTCACTGAAATGTGATCACTGGTGACATGATTCCTTGCCACAACTCGGGGTCTTGTTACTACAACTGATCCTTTTCCACTGTAGGTTCCCAGAAGGATTCTGCTATGGGGTATCAGCATTCCCATCTGAATTCCCCATGTACTGATTCATTTGGTTTTCCACCATATCTTTATGTGGGGGAAGAGATTCTTTGTTCTTTTTCAGGCTAGTAAGGTCGTTTGAGATGGAGATATCTCAGTTTTCAGAACCTTTCAATCATTTCTTTCCTTCTAGACAATAATGTCCTTATCCTAGGCCTTGTTATAGAGAAACCTACTCTCTCTGTTCTGTTGGATACTATTTTCTCTGTCCTGTTACATCAGCTTTGCTGGTGTAGGCGAGGGATATCTGTTACCATGGCTGACGATCAGGTTACCGAGGCAATTATGTATTAGCAATTATGAGTAGGATGGAAAAGAGTCTGTGAATTCACAGGCTTGTCTTCCTGTGAATTTTTTTCAGTTGGTATCTGGGAAGATTTGGAAAACAAATCAGGTTAACTCTCTGTAGTGGATCCATGGCTTTTCTGGATCTTTAGGGTTGGATAGGAAGACAAAGATCAACAACTTGCAAGAGAGGAGAGTGACCAGGAGGGAAATGCCAGAAGAATCCAGACTCTAACTCAGTCTGAGAGGGAGAAAAACACGTTTCATTTGACCTTTACAATAAGGCGAAGGTAAGCAGAGCGAGTACTCTCCCCATTGTATATATGAGAAAACCAAGGCTCAGAGAGATTAAGGGATTTATGGAGTATGGCTACTATTGGTAAAGACAGGATATGAAACCACATCTTTGACTTCAAATCTGATCCTCTTTCCAGGACTAAAATGTCCAGACTTAAACTCAAGGAGAAGATGTCGGTTAAGAAAGATCTTTTTGCAAGAAGCCAGCACACTTTTACGCCATGTTCACAGAGGACAGAGATCCAGCACAGCACCATAATTGGTGTCTACTTGTTAAATCCATTCATTAACCTGTCAAATATTTTCTTTTCCTTTTTTTTTTTTTTAACATTTATTTATTTGGCTGTGCTGGGTCTTAGTTATGGCATGTGAGATCTTTTTTTACTTGCGGCACACGGGATCTAGTTCACTGTCCAGGGATCGAACCCAGGCCCCCTGCACTGGGAACGTGGAGTCTTAACCACTGGACCACCAGGGAAGTCCTAACCTGTCAAATATTTTCTGAGGGCCTACTATGTGCCAGGCATTGCTTCAGGTTCTGGAAATATAATGGCAAACAAAATGGACAAAGTCCCCACCCTAATGGAGCTTACATTCCCAGCCAGGGAGGCAGAAAGTAAATCAACAAACAGATATGTGCTAACAGGTAGTGCTAAGTGTCACAAAGAAAAATGAAGCAAACTAAAATTAGAGAATGACCAGGACAGAACAAAAATTTTTATACAAAGTATTCAGGAATACCTCACTGTCCGAGAAGTCAGGTGAAGTGAGGTGATAAGACATATAAATGTCTTGGGGAAGAGTGATCCAAGCTAATAAAGCACACATACTCTGGGTGAAAGTGGGTCAGTGTTTAACGGAGTGAGATGAGGCCAGTGCAGCTGAGCAGAGTGCATGAGCTGGAGACAGTGGAAGATGATGGCCCAGACAGGCCCATGGGGATGAGTGATGGTGCAAATGGTGCATCTCCCACAGAGGACCTGTCACCAAGTAAGACTCTCGCTCCCTTGGGGCTGGCAAGGTGAGTTACATCGCTGTGCTATCACTTGGACCACTGATGGAATCAATTAGCTAATTCCATTTACTTCAAACCAAGCTTAACACAAAATGCAACAGCTACAAAGGCAGGTGTTCAATGAGCTAATTTTTTTTAACATTTTTAAAATATTTATTTATTTATTTTTGGCTGTGTTGGGTCTTTGTTGCTGCACATAGTTGCGGCGAGCAGGGGCTACTCTTTGTTGTGGTCTGTGGGCTTCTCATTGCGGAATACGGGCTCTAGGCGTGCAGGCTTCAGTAGTTGTGGCGCACAGGCTTAGTTGCTCCGAGGCCTGTGGGATGTTCCCGGACCCGTGCTTGAACCCATTTCCCCTGCATTGGCAGGTGGATTCTTAACCACTGAGCCACCAGGGAAGTCCCCTCAATGAGCTAATACTTCTTTAACACAAGTTTAGGATTAGTGACTAAAATCCAATGGGTGTGTCCGGCTAAGAGAATTCATAAATCACACCATCACCTTATTTCTATAAGGTATATGTGCAATTTGGAGCAATTTTTATATCCACGGTTCATCCTGTCTCATCCCTCTGCATACCTCAGGAGAGAAGTATTATTACTAGTAATAATTAGCAATAGTTAGAGAGGTAGGTACTGTCCTCCTCTTTATATAATTACTTTGAGGCCAAGAGAGGGTATGGAACCCAATGACAGAACTGGGGTTAGAACTTAAGTTTACTGACTCCTGATTCTATAATAGCCCATAAGAACCCTAATTTCAAAGATTTCTGGAGTTAAAACAGGTAATCCTTTACAGATATGTGTGAAATCAATACTAACATACTAGATAGGATAAATACAGGCATCGTTGGATTTAGTCAATGCCCATCAGTCCACCTGTATCAATCAGGGTCCAATCAGGAAGGAAGAAATGAAAATAAACAGTTATTTTAACAGGGGAATGTAGTATCGGGGATAACTAATAACACAGGCATTAGTGGACTAAAAAAGCAAACAGGGAACACTTTTTGCAGGATAACTACCTAGGGCCGGAGAAGAAAAGGAAGAGGCTGGCGTTACCTCAAGGAGCTAGGACTCAGACCTCAAAAAGGGAGTGCTGTCAGCTGGTACTGGTACCTTTGGAGCTAGGATGAAGAACCCATGAGGGAGTCAATAAGGCAGGAGGAAAGATGTCCTCCTTGCTGTTTGCATCACCCCAGCAATGGTTCTTCACCCTGGTTGCAATTTCTGGTTTTCTGCCACTCCCAGAACCAGGCTCACCATGCCTCCTACTGGCAGAATCTAACAGGGAGCCAGTAGGCAGAGGAAAATGTGGTTTTCAGTATCTCAGCATGAGCATCACAAAGGAGAGTATAGGAGGGTAGGTTTGGAGCTGAGACAAGACCTAATAACCAGCACAGCATCTGACAGTAAGAGTAGCTGTATATTTAACTAGTGCCATTGTTTCCACAGTGCCTTGACTTGCAACATTTTTCTCATCAGGGATTCTACAGTATTTGATAGTTTGCTGGAATTTTATTTGGCTCCTGTTTGTTTTCATATCTTTTATTCTCTAGAGTCATACTCTTTTTTTTCTTTTTTTTTTTTTTTTGCTGTGCCACGTGGCTTGCAGGGTATTAGTTCCCTGACCAGGAATCAAACCCAGCTCCTGGCAGTGAAAGCACAGAGTCCTAACCACTGGACCACCAGGGAATTCCCTAGAGTCATATTCTTTTACTGAAGGTTAATTTCCTAGTTTATACCAGTGTCCACTTTACCATATACTTGTCATCATTGGGGTTTCCCATTTTTTCTTTTTAAGCTGATAGTACTCTTTGACACCAGTCTTTGGGTCTCCAGCAAAGTAGGAACTACTACTCCATGTCTCCTAGACATATAAAATCCTTGCTACCTGTATTTCAATTAACCTAAGATACCATTAATTATAAAATGTACCAATATTTTATATACCAGTAAGAAAGCAAAAATATTTCCAATTAAACTATGACACAATGCTTTCTAATCACTAAGGGTATTTATGTTATACTTATTGAAAGAGTTTTTAGATTTAGGCATATTAATATCAGATATCCTATTTATGCACATAGAAAAATATATGCAAAATAAATTGATCCAGGGATTCTTAAAACTTCTTTACATCATGATTCTTTGAATCATTTGACTCAGTATTATCCATACTTTTCTATGCAAGTTTGTCCTTTGTGCCATGAAGCACACTGGTGCTTTTTTACAGCATTTAAAAAACATTCACTAAGGGAACTAAAATTCACTGGTCTGGGTTTATAAGCAGGCTTTAAAATTCTGTGGAGTTATCCTACTATTAAGTGCCTCTTGAACCTTCCCTTACCTGTTTATCACTTGGTTCTTAGGGTTAAAATGTTTTATTATTGTCTCTGGGGTTTTCTTTCAAGTTGCTGATGTCCCTTCTGCAAGTTTTGGTGCTGGTACTTTTGAGTTTTCATATGTAGTCAATGAGGACTAGCCAAGCCTGTCTTCTGGACAACAGCTATTGTAAGATACCACTGACAGGGCTTCCCTAGTGGCGCAGTGGTTGGGAGTCCGCCTGCCGGTGCAGGGGACACGGGTCGTGCCCCGGTCTGGGAGGATCCCACGTGCCGCTGAGCGGCTGGGCCCGTGAGCCATGGCCACTGAGCCTGTGTGTCCGGAGCCTGTGCTCCGCAGCGGGAGAGGCCACAGCAGTGAGAGGCCCACGTAAAACAAAACAAAACAAAACAAAAAAGATACCACTGACAGGCAGACACATTCTGATTTCGGAGAGGAGAAAAAACATGTCTCGGACACACAATACTCTCCACTCATCTTCTTGCATCCTCTTGTAGTCTTCAGCCCCCATATTCTCTGGGTCACACATGCTTAAAGAACCAAGTCAGGCTCATTGAGGAAAAAGGTCACTCTGTGCTTTTTTTCTTCTTTCATTAGAAACAAGAAACTTGACTTTTAAAGCATTAAAAGCATAGGGACTTTAGAGACGCTGTCCAAAGTGAGCTGACTAAAGCAGAAACAAGGCCGTTTCTGACTTCTAAGGCATTTTCCCAAATTAGCACCCGCAAAGCCACCTCCAAGCATTTGGTCAAACTGTTTGTTTGTTTGTTTGTTTGTTTTGCGGTACACGGGCCTCTCACTGTTGTGGCCTCTCCCGTTGCGGAACACAGGCTCCGGACACGCAGGCTCAGCGGCCATGCCTCACGGGCCCAGCCGCTGCGCAGCATGTGGGATCCTCCCGGACCAGGGCACGAACCCGTGTCCCCTGCATAGGCAGGCAGACTCCCAACCACTGCGCCACCAGCGAGGCCCTCATTAGGTCAAACTTTGACCTAAAACCACTGCTTCCTTGGCTCTCTGGGCAGTTTCTTGGACAGGTCGTAGTCAGTCTAGCTTTATGTTCAGAGTTAAGAGTATTTTGCTGCACTAGGGTTAAGAGTATAAGACACAAAAGAAGAAACCTTGGGGACTTCCCTGGTGGTCCAGTGGGTAAGACTCTGTGCTCCCAATGCAGGGGGCCAGGGTTTGATCCCTGGTGGGAGAACTTGATCCTGCATGAATGCCTCAACTAAAAAAAAAAGATCCTGTGTGTCACAACTAAGACCCGGAGCAGCCTAAATAAATAAAAATAAATCTTAAAAAACCCCAAGAAACCCTTGAGCTGTAGTCCTGACTGCTCAGCTGAGAGCTAGAAACTGTCACTTAGCTCTGAGTCTCGTTCTCTTCATCTGTAAAATGGGGGTATAACCTCTACCTCACAAGGTTACTGTGAGGCTTAAAGAGATAATATATGTAAAATATCAATGGCTAACACTTTACTAAGTGATTGTTAAAGGCCAAGTATCACATACAGGAATTTAAATGTATTATCTAATGATGAAATGCTTAGCATATGCCAGAGGCATGGTAAATCAATAGCAATTTCAATTTTATTCATTTATTTGGCCGTGCTGTGGGGCTTGTGGAATCTTAGTTCCCAGACCAGGGATCTAGTCAGTGAAAGCGCGAAGTCCTAACCTGGAAATTCCCAATAGCAATTTTTATTACTATGGCTTGTAAGCATATCACCAGGATATCACCAACCTGCTTTTAAAAAAATTTAGACATAATTCACATACCATAAAATTCACCCTTTTGCTACAATTCAGTAGATTTTAGTATATTCACAAAGTTGTGTGACTATCACCACTGATTCCAATTTCAAAACATTTTCATCAGCCCCCAAAGAAACCACATACCCATCCCCACTAGCAGTCACTACCCATCTCTCCTCTCCACCAATTAATTCCCCAAGTTCCTGGAATCCCTAATCTACCTTCTGTCTCTACACATTTGTCTATTCTGGACATGTCATCTAAATGGAATCATACAACATGTGCTGTTTTGTGGTTGAATTCTTTTACTTAGCAAAAAGGTTCATCCATGTTGTAGCACACATCATGACTCCATTCCTTTTTGTGGTTGGGTAATATTCTACTGTACGGATATAACATATTTTGTTATCCATTCACTCACTGATGGACGTTTGGGTTGTTTGGACTTTTTTTTTGAATTGTTATTGCTCTTATGAATGAGGCTACTATGAACATTTGTGCACAAGTTTCTGTGTACACATGTGTCCTCAATTTTGGGGGGTACACATATGCCTAGGAGTAGGGATGCTGGGACACAGGATAACTCTATGTTTTTTTCTTTATTTTGGAAAGAAAATCACTTTATTCTAATTAATTCACAAACAAAAGCTTGTTTAAGAGGCCAAACATCCGCCCAGCCCCAAACTCAATACCATCTCATGAGCTTCTACATGGTGAGAATACCCTCTTCCACTGTAATTCTGAAGCACAAAAGCTATTAATGATCGAGGAGAGGCTTAACTGGTGGCTTCACACTTTATAGCTTCACTATCAATTATATTTTTAATGCTAAATCAACATGGTCATGAGAGATGATTTTTCATGTCTTCAGTTGGAACTTCTTGATGAAGCTAACCCGTTCGCCAATTTGCACTGTTTCAGCACCTCACTGAAACCTTCACAAAGGTTAAGGTCACCCTGGTTCAGTGCACACTCCAAAAACTATTTCACCTGAAAAAAGCATGGGCCATTCTGCTGCTGCTGTGCCGGCTGGGTTCCCTGAGGCTCCCGGTAAGTGACGTCAGGCCTTGAGGGCTCAGCATTACTTCCTCTACTGAAGCCACCAGGGAGGGCATGACCCAGAGTGTGGCGGACGCTGGCTGCAGTGGTTGCCATCTGGGCCATCAGACCTGGCTGCCGGGGAGCAGCAGCAGGAGAGCCAACAGCAGACGGTGGAGCCGCTGCTGGTGGCTGAGCTGCGGGCGCTGGCCTGGGCACGGTTCTCACCTGAGGGGCCCGGCTGGCCGGAGGGGCCACGCCGAAAGCGCAGCTTCGGCTTCCAGAGGAATCTTAAATGCGCGGCGAAGCGGGGACTAGAAGAGCGCGGATAACTCTATGCTTAACTTTTTGAGGAACTGCCGACTATTTTCCAAAGTAACTGTGGCATTTTATATACTTACCTGCTTTTAAAATTTTACTGGTTTTTTGGTTTGCTTTTGTTTTACACGGCGCTTTCTCAATTTTTCCTTTAAAAATTGTTGTCATTGTAATTTTAAAATCTTGAATATGTATTACATTCCCATGTTACAAAATTATAATGGTACAAAAGGCTATGTAGTGAAAAATTTCTCTCCCACCTTAACCTCAGCCACCTAGTTCCTTCCCCAGAGCAATCAATGTTGTCAGTTTCTTTTGAATTCTTCCAGAGATAGCTGAAGCATGCATGTGTGTGTATGTAAATACACACATTCGTATATTTTGGGTTTTTTTCCTATTTTTATACAAATGGAAGCATAGTATATACAATTTTTGTTTTTTACACTTATCAATTTCTCTTGGAGGTAATTCCACATCAATAGATATAAATCCAACTTCATTAAAAAAAAAGCTATGTAACATTCCACTAGGTAGATGTAACAACTTTTTAAATGAATCTTCTATTGCTACATAGGTTGTTTACCATTTTTTAAAATTTATTTATTTTATTTATTTATTTTTCGCTGCGCTGGGTCTTCATTGCTGCGCGTGGGTGTTTCTCTAGGTGTGGCGAGCGGGGGTTACTCTTTGCTGTGGTGCTTGGGCTTCTTATTGCAGTGGCTTCTCTTGTTGCAGAGCACAGGCTCTGGGCGTGTGGGCTTCCGTAGCTGTGGCACTCGGGCTCAGTAGTTGTGGCTCGCGGGCTCTAGAGAGCAGGCTCAGTAGTTGTGGCGCACGGGCTTAGTTGCTCCGCGGCATGTGGGATCTTCCCAGACCAGGGCTTGAACCCGTGTCCCCTTCATTGGCAGGCAGATGCTTAACCACTGCACCACCAGGGGAGCCCTGTTTACCATCTTTTGATGCTACAGACAATGCTGCAATGAGCAACTTTTTACATATGTCATTTCACATGTGTGCACAAACCTTAGGATACCTGACTAGAAGTAGAAGCAGGCACATGAATTGGTAATTTTGACATATATGGACAAACAAATATGGTCCTTAAAAGGGTTTTATCAATCTATACTCCCACCAGAGATATACAGGAGTGTATGCACAATTCCCTACATCTTGCTCACCGTGCTACGAAACTTCAATTTTTGCCTATTTGATAGATAAAAATGATATCTCAATTATTCTTAATTTGCATCTAATTACGAGCACGATTTCATATGTTTAAGAGTTATGTGTTGAGAAATACAATACTGCCTGCCACATCAGTAAACAAAGGATGTCAGAGTCATTAGCGATTACACCCACGCTGATGGTGAGCTGGCGAGCCCTGAGGGAACTCAGGACAGAAACAAAAATACCTGCCATCTAGCAGCCATCAGACTGCAGCCACTCCCCATGGTGTACCCTGAGGAAATTCAGGATGTGAAAACACAGGATACTGGCCCCAGACAGCTGAGGTGCATATCAAAGGAATGATTTCAGTGAGCCCAAACTCTAGCATCTTCCCATACATAGCAAAGCGCTAAATTCCTTAACTTGAGATCTAGTTTTCTTTTACTAACAGTAATCTTTTGTTCCTACTACCTGCCCTTTGTTGCAAAACTCCTGTATATCCTACCTCACCTCCTTGGAGCAGTTTTCTCAGGGTTACTAGAGATGCTGCCTCCTAGGCTTGAAGTCCTCAGTATGTCTGCCTAATAAAACATAACTCTCAACTTTTAGGCTGTGCATATGTTTTTTTAGTTCACAGTGTGTTTTGTCTTCTATAAACTGTTCATATTTTGTCCATTTTTTTACTAGGTAGTTGGTCTTTTAATTATAGATCTGTAGGCACTTTATGTTAGGAAAATTAGCCCTTTACAAGTGATACAAATAGTAAAACTTTTTTCCTTGTTGTCATTTGTGTTTTGGCTTTGCTTATGGTTTTCACCAGGCCAATGATTTTTTAAATTATATACTTGCATTTATCAAAAAAGTTTCTTTTATGCCTTCTAAATTTTACGTCATACTTAGAGATTTAAAAGCTTTCACTCTTGGGGGCTTCCCTGGTGGGGCAGTGGTTGAGAGTCCGCCTACCGATGCAGGGGACACGGGTTCGTGCCCCGGTCCGGGAAGATTCCACATGCCGCAGAGCGGCTGGGCCCGTGAGCCATGGCCGCTGAGCCTGCGCGTCTGGAGCCTGTGCTCCGCAACGGGAGAGGCCACAACAGTGAGAGGCCCGCGTACCGCAAAAAAAGCAAAAAACAAAAAACAAAACAAACAAAAAAGCTTTCACTCATTTGTTTCAGTACTTTTATGATTTTAAATTTAATTTTGATCTATCTGGACTTTAATTCTGCTGTACAGTCTCTGAGGACTAGCTCCATCTTTACGCACTGATTTAAAATGCCACCTTTGTCATATTAGGGTCCATTTCCATACTTTTTATATAATTCCCCAAACCACACTACTTTACTTATTAGAGCTTTAACGTATAGTTTAATATCTGGTAGACCTCTTTCCCTTGTATTGATATTATCCTTTTTCTCCTAGAATTTTTGCTTACTTTTTTTCTGTACTTCCTTTATATCTTCTAACTATTTGTATCTCATGATTTCAAACTATTCTCAAACCAAGAGCTCAGCCAGCAAGGAAGCAAATAATTTACTGAGAAAGACTGTGGACAAGGTCATAAATTACTTATAGAGGCTTAGAATGGAGAGAAAAAAAAGACTAAGAAAAAGGAGCTTTGGCTTTATGTTTTACAGTGTAAAACTGCCCAGTATTAAAGAGGATTGATAGCTCTGGACACCATAAAAACAAGAGGTAGTCTTGGCTTCACAAAATCGCAACACACACACACCAGAAGTAGGGGGTTGGTGGGCAGTGCTCTCAAGGGAGTGGTTTCTGGTTACAGAGATAAGAGGCTAACTAGCAATCCAACTGGGAAGCCAACCCAGGTCATGGTGGATGAACAAGTGAAAAGAACACATGAATGAAACCTAATGCTGTATCCTTGTTTTCATGATTATTTTAAGTTTTCATGATTATTTCTTAGACTCAAGTAACCAGAAAGTATGACAGATAGGAATAAACAAAGGTAAAGAAAAAATTTCTACCAAAAATTTAAAAGATAAGGAATGCTAACCTAAAGTAAAACTAACAAGTTAATTTTCTGTGTTTGTAATACAAACAAGAACAACAACCTTTGTTTCCACTTTTGGAAAGGACACACAGGTGGAACAGAAGTACAGTGGGTTTACAGGGAAAAGGAAACATACCTCGATGCTGGACTCTCACCCGCAGTCACCCTTCCCCAGAGGCATTATAATCTCAAATGAGATTTGAGATTATAAAAATGGGCAATATGTCACGATTAGGGAGGAGCTGCGAAAATAAATTTGTCTCTACTCCACTTCTATTTTTAAATAAATTTAAAAGACCTGATCATTTAAAGAATCAAAGTGTTCAACAATGTTTGTTACAAAAACCTGCAGGCTTCCACCCACAGGGCAACTAATTTTGCCTCATTTACCTTATTATTTAGAAATGTATCTCCATGTCTTTACACAACCTTGGCATTGGCTGGAACTTCTCAACTTCCATTTCAGGCATCCTCTATTGTCTTCCCACAAGGAGGGATGATTTAGTTTTCTTTCCCCCTCCCTTCCAGCCAGCACTGCCGCCTTCCCATCCCCCCAGTAGCGTTAAAGTCTTATTCTGGTTAGTTAACATTCAGTGTTCACCAAATTATGATATGTAAATCCTATTCATAACTCTGATTGCTTTTCCTTACTTTTATTTTTCTGGAGTTAATAATTATTTTATTTGCTTTCTTAGTTTTCTATGTATTTATACAATTTCAACAAACAGCTTCTATTCCAATTCCTCACAATTTGATGTCTAAAGGTGTATGACTTATTCAAAATCTTGTTCACTGCAGTATTCTACTAGAGAAAAAGTAAAAGCAAATAAAAAATCCACCAACAGGCAACTGTTAAATCCACTGCAGTTTTCCATATCATGAAATACTTTGCAGACCTTAAAACGAAGGTTAATTAACAAGTATTGATACATGTACCAAACTGAGCCTTTAATTTTATGTCATTATACGTACCTGTAACTCTTTAATATTTTACAATGAGCATGCATTTTTATAGTCAGGAAAAAAAAGGAAATTTAAAGTAATCATAAAAATAATCGGAATCATATTTTGTTTGCGGTTATTCATATGACCAATCAGATTTTAAAATTTTTGTCATTTTGTTTAGTTGCTGGGCAAAAAGTCAATTTTTTTTTTCCCGCTGCACAAATTTGACTGTAGGCCAATCATCTCAGAGATGTCTAAAGAGATTCAACTTTGGAAGAAGGAAATCCAGATTTTTCCTACTTCTAAAGGAAAATGTTTTCAGAAAATGAGTGTAAAGGGGGTGATTGTATAGGAAGCCCTCACTTATCTTGAACCAGATACTAGATTACAGACAGTAAAATGCTTCATTTTCATCCCAGACAGCGGCAGGATGGAGCGGCATCTAAGGAGGCGAGCCCAGGGAGGCGGGCCTGGGCCAGCAGCACATTCTGCGGAGGTTGCTTAACCAACCAGCACGTTGGCTTCCGCGTGTCAGTCTGCCTAAAAATGCCTGACCTTTCCGTTCCTACCGAGTGCTGATGCACTACTGCAGCTGCACGACGGGGTAATTAACTAGACCACCACTCGGCCTTCACGACTCATAAGGCAACTTTCGCGACCACCCTTCCATTAGGAAGGGGCAGGCCCACGGAAATGACGGGGTCGGACACAGGTTGCCCCCCAGGCTTCTAGCCTCTGTATAGGTCACAGACGCTGACAGCTGTAGCTAACTTTATTGGGGTGGTGGACGGCTTGGAGAAGTCGAATGAAACAACAAATTTGCTCCCCAGGAAATTAAACATAAGCTCGGGTCAGTGAACTTGTGCACAGAACTTCCCGTGGGTTCGTGACTCCCTCAGACCCAAGCCGGGCTCCCCCGGACACAGGGGCCGGGGCTCCGGCCGCGGCGCGCCCTCCCACCCCTTCCCCCATCCCCACCGCA
The DNA here is from genome assembly GCF_964270905.1 of Leucopleurus acutus. Lineage (NCBI taxonomy): Eukaryota > Metazoa > Chordata > Mammalia > Artiodactyla > Delphinidae > Leucopleurus > Leucopleurus acutus. The sequence goes on along the minus strand of NC_139162.1, from coordinate 12,247,975 downwards.
GCCCAGTACCGGCGGGCGGCTGGGCCCAGGCGGGAACCACGCACCGAAACGAGCGGGACGCGCAGGTGATCCCCCTGCAGCCGGTTGAAGGCGGGAAACGTGCTCCAGGCTAGGAAACCACCGTGCTCGGGTCCTAGCAAGGCCACGAGCAGCACCTGGTGCTGGAAGCGCACGGTCGGCTGCTCCTCATAGCTGCTCCGTTTCAGCCAAAACCCTGAGGTAAAAAGGGCGGGAGGCGGAGGGGTCGAGGTCAGGGAAGCCGGCGCGGTCGCCGCGGAGAGCCGCGTCGCGCACCGGCCGGCGGGCAGGCTCACCGTGGCTCCGGAAGGCCACCAGCAGCGGCGGGATGTACGTGAGCGCGGCGGACAGCATCAGGAACAGCGCGGCCTTAGAGCAGAGCCCCGCGCGGTAGCCCCGCTCCACTGGGTGAGAGAAGAGCTCGTAGAGCGCCATGAGGGCAGCGGTGAGTCGGGCCAAGAGCTCGGGATTCCTCGGAGGTTCTAGAGATTCGACAAACTTTGGCTTCTCCTGGTTGCCATAGCCTTGGTCTCCACGGCAACCGACGGGGCAGGGAAAGGAACCAATAGCAAGGAGACGGGCTTCGGTAGGGGTGGGGCTAACGGGGCGGCGCCCGCAACTGAAGTGTAGTCGTCGCTTTACGCATTACTTGAGCTTTCCCAAAGGCGGACTGTTTCTGTGTACCAAAGTCGTAGCCATCGCCTGTGTTAACATTTTTGTAAAATAAGATTTTCATAAATGTTGACTTAAAGTAAATACTTGCATATGTGTCATCTGTTAATCCCCAATATGGTTCATTGTGTACTTAAGTCCAACCAGTCACAGCACACCCTACATTGGAGGAAAACACAGAGAACATAAATGTGGCCGTGGTCCTGGACCTGATCCTGCGCCAAGACCAAACCATGTCTCTTTGTCTCCAAACTTTCTATCGCTTTCATTATACTCCATAGCCGGACAGAAACAGGACACAAATCTCCCTGCTCTTCGAGAGAGAGAAAGGATAATTACTATATAGCTCTGCTATACTTTGTTACCTTAATTGGGCACAAGCTTGGCTACCTGTTTTAGGGGAAGCTATGCTCCTCTCCAAAGATAATGTTGGAGTATCACTTAATTGAATGCTTTCCCCCCACTCCACCCGCCCCCTAGTATTTCGAACATGGCAGAAGGAATTTTTTTTTAACATGGTCAATAGCCAAGTTCTTCATCAAAAGGATCACATTGCAGTTCCAAGAGATAGTGTGAGGTTTTTGCTCAGAATGGAGTCCAGTAGTAGATGCTCCTATTTTGAAGGCAACCTAGAAGGATTTTTTTCCTTCTAGTTTTATTGAGGTTTAATTGACATACAGCACTGTATACGTTTATGGTGTACAGCATAATGATTTGAGTTACATCATGAAATGGTTACCACAATAAGTTTAGTGAATATTGCTTATCTCATATAGATTAAAAATTAAATAGAAAAAATTTTTTTCCTTCTGATAAGAACTCCTAGGATTTACTCTTTCATATATAACATAGAGCAGTGCTAATTATATTTATCATGTTGTACATTACATCCCTAGTACTTATTTATCTTATAACTGTAAGTTTGTACCTTTTGACTTCCTTCATCCAATTCCCCCCTCCCTCCACCTTGCCTCTGATAACCACAAATCTGATCTCTTTTTTATGAGTTTGTTTTTGAAGTATAATTGACCTACAACACTATGTAAGTTCTTGTTACACAACGTAGTGTTTCAATATTTCTATACATTTCAAAATGGTCACCATGATAAGTTTAGTCACCATAACCTAGAAGTGGGTTTCAGATGAAGAGAACAACTGAGATCCTAACAACACAGAAAGAGGTCAAGATGTCCCATAAGGGGAAACTATCCAGGGCCCTTACCACAGTCCAAGGTGACAATGTAATCAGCCATGTCATTTTTTTGACATATCTGGTCCATTACCACTCATTTTTGCTTTAAATCTTTTCTGGGGTGGCAACACAGCTCTTAAATACAACAACTGTTAGACTTAAATCTATGTTATGATTCTGCCATTATACTGTACTTATGCTTTAAGTGAATGTCTTTCATTTATTTAAATAACCAGGAGACTTCCCTAGTGGTCCAGAGGTTAAGACTGCACTCCCAATGCCGGTGACTGGGGTTCAATTCCTGGTCGGGGAACTAGATCGGTGGCTGGGGTTCAATCCCTGGTCAGGGAACTAGATCCCGTGTGCATGCTGCAACTAAGAGTTCACATGCCGCAACTAAGAAGCCCACACACCGCAACTAAGAAGTCCACATGCCGCAACTAATGATCCTGCATGCCGCAACTAAAGATGCTACAAGGAAGCTCCCGAGTGCCGCAACTAAGACCCAGTGCAGCCAAGATAAAAAAATAAATATTAAAAAAAACTCATTAAAATAAAATTTAGAATAGATGGTTCTGATGTTGCTTCCTGAGGGTGGCTCTGCTGTGAGGAAGGAGGTGTTTGCCTCCAAAGCTCCTTCTTTCAGAAGGAAACACGTGCTGTAGCTGGTGTCAGCTTAGTCACTGCTGAAACGGAGGTAACTACTAAGAATTTGGGTGTATGAAGTGCTTCAGCCTCCTCTGAGATGCCATGAGCTTTGCAAAAGTGTTTAATAATAACAGATACTGATATTTACTCTTTGTTCCCCTGATTTGAGGAAACTACTTTTTGTGGTTTTATTTCAATTCTTGACAGAATATTAAATTTTTTTAAATGCTAAAGATTTGTCTATATTGTGTCATTTTCACACATTCTTGACTAAGAACTGACGTCTCAGTTTCCATTTCCATAATTTTCTCGTGTTTTATGCAATTTACCTCCAAGGACAAAGAAAGTCGCTCTCTAAAAACTATGCATTTTAATCATATTTTACGGCTTCCCTGGTGGCGCAGTGGTTAAGAATCTGCCTGCCAATGCAGGGGATACCGGTTCGAGTCCTGGTCCGGGAAGATCCCACACGCCACAGAGAAAAAAAGCCCCTGCGCCACAACTACTGAGCCTGCACTCTAGAGCCTGTACTCTGCAAGAGAAGCCACGGCAATGACAAGCCCACGCACAGCAACCAAGAGTAGCCCCTGCTCGCTGCAACTAGAGAAAGCCCGCGCACAGCAACGAAGACCCAATGCAACCAAAAATAAATAAATAAAATAAAATTTAAAAAAATCGTATTCTACTCCTTTCTATAAGCGCCCATTCAGGGTCTCTTGAATCAGGTTAGAACTCCTGAATGTTTGCTTCAACACTTTCCAACATTTCTTTCACCTTGGCATTTATATCACCAAACCTTTGACTTCCCAGTTCCCTCTTCCAACTCCAGGCTTTGTTTCTATCTGTTAAGGAAAGTTTACACTTTGGAAAATGCACCCTTCTTTCTGAAACATAAAATTCACATTCTCTGTGAAGTCTTTTTTAAAATTTTTATTTATTTATTTAGGCTGCATTGGGTCTTAGTTGCAGCATGTGGGATCTTTAGCTGCAGCATGTGGGCTCATAGTTGCGGCATGCAGACTCCTTAGTTGCAGCATGCATGTGGATCTAGTTCCCCGACCGAGGATTGAACCCAGGCCCCCTACATTGGCAGCGTGGAGTCTTATCCACTGGACCACCAGGGAAGTCCCTCTGTGAAGTCCTTCTTGATAAGCCACACTTGGCTTTGTGTCAGCCCCCATTGTCCTAGCCATCCCTCAGTATCCATGTTCACATACCTTTGAAATTTACTCTCCATGTTTCACAAGTTGGTGAATGTGTAATTGCATATATGTATTATCCTATTTCTCCTTCTGACTCACCTCATCAACTAACAACCCTCTCAAGGAAGAGATCCAGTGTCCTTAGAACATTCAGTAAGCTAAATATAATGACCCAATAGGTAAAGAAGGTGATGTATATCATCAAGGCGGATCAGAGACACCAGTTAGAATGGTGAACTGGAAAAGGACATCAAGAAGGTAGGTAAAGATGGAAGACAGACACTGCACATCATTGAGACCATCAGATGACATACATGCCTGTAAGCTGGTGAGCAGCGGATCTCTCCCCTGAGAAGTGTACTAAGTTCTTCCAGGTGCAAGCTGGTGTACACATGCTTTGAACTAGGACTCAATGGCCAGCTCTGTAAAGGGAAGCAGGGGGTCTTCGGTCCAATTTCTATCTCCTTCACTGATTCATTATCAGATGGTGAATAACCATCTTCATTCCTCAGTGTTTAGCTCTATTCGCAAAATAGGTATTTTCATTTTTATACTCACTCTCTAGCGGATCTCTAGTTCGATAGCTTTAAATACTTCTCTTCTGAATTTGACACTCATAGATCCATCTAGCTACTCTACATCTTTACTTGGATGTGTCTCTTGGGCATCTTAATATAACCAAAACCAAAGCCTTGCTTTGCCCCCCACCCCCGCTGGCTCCACCCTATTCCAGTACATCAGTACATGGCAACTCCGTTCTTCCAAAACCGTGACATAGACTCATCTCTCATCTCACATTCAATTGACCAGCAAATTTTGTTGGATCTACCTTCAAAATATATCTAGAACACAGCTGCTTCCCACCACCCCCACAGATAACTTCTTGATCTAAACCAACAAAATCATATACCTGGATTATCACAATAGCCTCTTAACTCTTCCCTTGCTTCCATCCTCAACCCCCTATAGTCTATTGTCTACACAGAAGCTAGCCTGATCACTTAAAAAGGAAAGTCATAGGGCTTCCCTGGTGGCGCAGTGGTTGAGAGTCCGCCTGCCGATGCAGAGGACATGGGTTCGTGTCCCGGTCCGGGAAGATCCCACATGCCGCGGAGTGGCTGGGCCCGTGAGCCATGGCCGCTGAGCCTGTGCGTCCAGAGCCTGTGCTCTGCAACGGGAGAGGCCACAGCGGTGAGAGGCCCACGTACCGCAAAAAAAAAAAAAAAAAGGAAAGTCATATCATAACACTTTGTTTTTTTAACATTTTTATTGGAGTATAATTGCTTTACAGTGGTGTGTTAGTTTCTGCTTTATAACAGAGTGAATCAGTTATATATATACATATATTCCCATATCTCTTCCCTCTTGCGTCTCCCTCCCTCTCACCCTCCTTATCCCACCCTTCTAGGTGGTCACAAAGCACCGAGCTGATCTCCCTGTGCTATGTGACTGCTTCCCACTAGCTCTCTATTTTACATTTGGTAGTGTATATATGTCCATATATACACTACCACTCTCTCACTTTGTCCTAGCTTACCCGTCCCCCTCCGCATGTCCTCAAGTCCATTCTCTAGTAGGTCTGCGTCTTTATTCCCGTCTTGCCCTTAGGTTCTTCATGCCTGTCACACTTCTTAAAACCCTCCACTGGGACTTCCCTGGTGGTCCAGTGGCTAAAACTCCACGCTCCCAATGCAGGGGGCCTGGGTTCAATCCCTGGTCCGGGAACTAGATCCCACATGCCACGACTAAAGATCCTACATGCCGCAACTAAGACCCGGCGCAGCCAAATAAATAAATACTAACAAACAAAAACAAAAACAGAAACCCTCCACTGACTTCTCATTTCATTCTAAATAAAATCCAAAGTTCTTCAAATGGAATTCAAAGCTCAACTCACTTTTGTTCTAGATCCCTTTGATCTCACCTCCTAACACACACCCTCTTATTTATTCAGCTCCAGCCACAAGGGGTTCCTTCCCGTTCCTAGAATATGCCAAACCACTTTATCTAATATGCATTTGATCCCACACATCACTCTCTAGTCAAGCACCATGCTTTATTTTTCTAAACAGCACCTATCATTACCCAACATATTTTTTTTTGTTTTGTCCCACTAGAATGCAAACTCCGTAAGAGTGCAAGTGTTGTCTGTTCTGTTCACTGCTTTCCCCCAACACTTAGAACAGTGCTCCTATATGCAACAACAATAATTTCTAGGTATGAAATTCAAAGGATTTTTCATTTCATTTAAAACAGGCAAGAAACAAACACGGATTTTAGCTGCTCAGACACACAGTCTTAAAATATCAAAAATAATTTCAGAATAAAGCTAGATTCCACAACATCCATCAGGAGTTTCAACTGAGGAAATGATGAATGACAATGTTCAAACAAACAGGCCTGTCAGATGCATCAGAATCACAAGCACGTGGCAAGGATCATGTGTCCCTATTAAGTATCTTGTTCTGTATTCACCAGCTCATAAACAGATGATGAACCAGAGCAGACTGCCCTGATGACTCTTGGAGGAAGAAAGGAATGACATCACTGGAGACCCTGAAGGCCTGTGCTCAGGCAGATGGCACACACACACACAGCCTAGGCTGTGATTGCTGAACCCCATGCTGAATGGCAAAGAAACCCGTCTCATGACCAGCTATCAGGGGAATTCTCTGAGCCAGACAGTCACCTCTAACTCTTCTGCCAGTTAAGGCGAAGGGGGCTTTTTGTGATAAGTGTGATGTTACACTCCTCAAATGCGTAGTTATGATAACTTTTCTTAAATGCTTATTCAAACATTTATTCGTGAATAAGGGAAGGAAATGGGATTTGTTTAAATTCAATTTCTAGGTCCAATGCAACCTATTATGGCTGTCCCCAATACTGAACCCCCTGGTTGTCATCAGTACCCCACCCCACACAGTCCCCTCAAACTAGTTACAGCTTCCAGATTGAGCCCCGAATCTGTAACCACTCCAAACAATACTCCCCAAAGTGCCAATGCCCTAAATAGACCCCCTGCCATCACCAACCACCAGAGAACACTCTTCTGTCATCCATACCTACAAAATCCCCCTGTTGTCACCAACGCCCCAGGCAGGTTTCCCTAATGAATAGTCCTCTATAAGAGCCCTATCCCATCAGCCAGAGCCCCACTCACCCCTTCCCCTTACCAACGTCCACCGAGACCCCACTCCTGTTACCAGTTCTCGAATATCCCCTCCCCATTCACCAATATCCCTCACGGACATCTGTCACCAACTCTGTCATCCCCACTCCGCCGGCAGCCCCTCTCAGCGCCCTCTCCTGTCCCGCCCCTTGACATGCGGCCCCGCCCCTTGACATGCGGCCCCGCCCCTTGACATGCGGCCCCGCCCCTTGGCGCGGCGTCCCAGCGAGCGGCGCCGGAAGCTCCGCCCCCTGAAGGTTGCTAGACTCCGGTAGCCGGAAGTCCCGCCTGCCGTGTAGTCGCCGCCGCCGCCGCTACCGCCGCCGCCGCCGCCGCCGCCGCCGCCACCGCCGCCGCCGTCGTTGTTGTTGTGGTTGGTGCGCTGAGCTCCGCGGCTCCGAGAGCCGGCTGCATCCTTTCCCCGCTGCCGCCGCCGCCATGAAGTGGATGTTCAAGGAGGACCACTCGCTGGGTAAGCGCTCGGCCATTGGCCCCGCCGTGGGGGCTGGGGCGGCGGGTGGGCCCCCTCCCCCACTCGGGCCGCCCTGGGTTGGGCCCGGCGGGGCGGATGCCGCACTCTGGTCTCGGGTCGCCGAGGTCCCGGCACCCCGGGCGGCTGCCCACCCATCCCGCGCCGACCTCTGCGGGACCTTCCGGAGCCAGTGGACCGGGGACCGAGGTTGCCGGGACGCCTGAACGAGGACCTGGGGCGTTCGCAGGTCACGGTGGGGAGGAGGGCCGGGGGCTCGGGACCCGGCCGGCCGGTCAGGCGCGACAGTCAGCCCGGTGCGTTTCTCCCATAGAACACAGATGCGTGGAATCTGCGAAGATCCGAGCGAAATATCCCGACCGGGTTCCGGTGAGTGGACTCCCCGCCCCCTCACCTCGCTGTCACCCTTGCTGTTTAGGACCCGTGATAGGGCCCCAGGCCATTCAACAGTTGACAAGTTTAGATTCCAGTCCCAGTTATAGTAGTAGATGGGCCAGACTGGGTAAGGGACCAGCTGGGGCCGGGGCGTGAGGGGCTTGAGTTGATGCTGTTCAGGATGCCTCAGTGCTGAATCTCCTGATCTAGGCCAACAAGCTGTCAGAAGCCTCTGGGCTTCCCTAGACAATTATGTAATAAACGATGTTCTAGGACAGGGCAACAGGTCACAGCCACTTTTGGGAATGGTGGTGGAGGGAGACTTTCACTTTGGTCTTGGAAGTGGTACTTTAGTCTCAGGACATTGATCTTTAACTTTGAGCCTCCATCTTTACCTGACTTCTAGTTCCCTTTTCTCACTCTGATCTTGACATCCTTTCCTGACTAAAAAAATCTGAGAAGCCACTTCTAGTGGCTTGTGTTTAATCAATGATACTTATCCTGTATTTATCCCATGGTAGGGGAGATAGTTTCTGTAACCCTTATTTATTTTTAAGGACATCCAGGCCTGTTATTGTAGCTTAGTGCTTGTGAACAGTTCCTTTGGGGAGGGGGCAGGAGGGATAAATTTGCAACTTAGTTCAGAGAGAAGCAACAGGCCAAATGAAGAGCTTCGTTCTTGGCTGGCTGGGCTTGCCAGTCATTCCCATTAGTCCATCCATTCTCATTTCCTGTGTTCCTTGAGATCTTAATTCCTCTGTAGTGTGAAGGCAGATCCATTCTGTGGTCCAGCCTGGAGTAACAGGCTGTAGAGGAAACCCTCACCAGATATTTTCGAGTCTGCCCAGACAAAATGTTGAAAAGCTTTGTAGTGAGGGCTGTGTTTCTCTTATGCGTGCTGACATCAGGGATGAGAAATATAATAGTTGACCACAGAAAAGCACTTACCGTTTCCCTATAACACATTTATATCAGTTCTTAACCTCCAGAGTGTGTGGTTTATTAAATCAGGGGCATATTTTCTCATGTTATGCAGTTTCCCAAACACCTCCTTGCCCACACACTGTTCATCAGCTCTCCAACAATGCAGGGCCAGAGCCTCACATTAGAAATCTAGTCCTGACCTTTCTTTGCTTTCACAGGTGATTGTGGAAAAAGTCTCAGGCTCTCAGATTGTTGACATTGACAAACGGAAGTATCTGGTTCCATCTGACATCACTGTGGCTCAGTTCATGTGGATCATCAGGAAAAGGATCCAGCTTCCTTCTGAAAAGGCAATATTCCTGTTTGTGGATAAGACAGTCCCACAGTCCAGGTGAGAGCTGTTTACTGCTATTGGCCATCTGCTTGATTGCTTACAGAACTCAAAACTTTGGAGGTCTGAAAACTCTTAGAGGTCCTGACAAGAAATCTGATTTTTGTGCTCCCTGACATCAGGAGTTCAAGGAAAACAAGAAAGGGCTTCAATAGGTGGGTGTGCGCTTTGGGTTAAAAAAACAGAACAAGGCCTGGACTTAAATATCATCATTTCTTTTTTTTTTTTATCCTCAAACACCCAAGAATCCTTTTAAATAGTTCAGGACTTAATTAGGCTTAATTCTAGTTCTATCAGTAGAACTGAAGCCTGAAACGAGGTTTTCTCCAAATGATCCATGAAATAAGTCCTGTCTTTCTTCCCCAGGAGCTTGTGATCTCTGCTGAGGCTCAGCTTCAGTTAATCACCCTGCCTACTTGCTCGCTTGGCAGGCTCAGCTCTGGCCACTGTGAGAGTACCCTGAGAGCAGCTGCCTGATCCTCAAGTACGTGGAAATGGCTGCTGGCCAGCAAAGGGCTCTGAGGTCTCTTTACAGACTTACACCTCTTTTGGTACCACCTGCTCTGACTTTCAGAGTAACCACCCCCTTGCTCTTGCTCTTGTGCTGCCTGGAAGCAATCTTTGGGATAACTTGGGGCCTGAATCTAGGCAGGGGCATTACAGTTCCCTTCTAGGTAGTTGACAGTCTGACTTTAGTCCTCTGTGGAAAGAGGAAAATTTTCTGGCTCAGTCTGTATCCCTGGTCAGTCCTTTCCTATTACTGATTTGAGTACTTCTAGGCCCCTCCTCTGAATGTGAATTCCTGGCTGCGTCTCATCTTAGTGACCCAAACTAAGTTTCATTGGTTATCCCCCCAAAAATAGTACTTCTGAAGCTAAGGCTTTAAGAACTCCTGGGAACTAGCCCAATGTGGCCAAATTATGTTTCTTTTGAAAATCCTTGAAAGCTCCAGAAGAGGCCTAAGCCAAGTTCTAGTCCTTTTCCTATGAAAGGTAGACAACTCTGGCTACTTTTTGGTCTGATTTTCTCTTTCCCAGTCTCTACCACCTCCACCTCTTGGTGTTTGGCAGAGGATAAGGGAGAAATGGAAGGTTCTTCCGTTAGGCCAAGGTTCTGCTTGAGGAGACAGGCCAGGTCCTGCCTAATGGGTGCCATTGGTCTGCTTACAGCTGTAGCTCAGGAAGCTGCGGTGTTGCCAGGGGTGACCTGGTCATCCCATTGGGCTCTCCCAGCCTTCCTTCGCAGGCCTCTGGGCAGTGTGGTGCTAGGCACACTCTTCACCAGGGAAGGCTGGTGAAGCCCTGGGCATCTGTGGTCACTCTCCGCTTCCCTTCAGGTAGTGGGGGAGGTAAATCTTCATTCATGCCACCTGCAACTTCTGCAGCTCCTTGGTGGCCCTATGTTTTCTCCTTCCTGGTGGTGGCTTCTTATGGGAGGAAGTAGGTGACTAGGATCTGTGGCATTGAGTTTTATTTTCCTTGATTCTAATCCTCTGATACTTCTTGAAAGAAATGAAGCAGGCTTCTGGAGACATTAAGATTACGTTATCTAGCAATTAAAATGGCTGAAGATTTTAACTAACGCCCTCTCCCCCATTATCCCTGAAATATAAATAGAATTGGAAATGAAAAGTGATTCTCAGGGCGGCAGAGGCTGCTTCAGGGCCATTTTCTCTCTAAGTTTTATTTGCCTTTCCAACCTGGTAAGAATCCTCCCTGAAACAGATTACACCAGTGACCCAAGTCACTAACCAGCCCCTCTGCCCAGGCTCTTCAGCGCCCTTGGACCCAGTTAATGACTTCCTGCCCCATATTTAATGTACCAGTTCTTTGTTTGTTTGGTTTTATTCTTAAAAACAAATTTGCTTATAAATAAAAGAGGCATGTGACATCATTGGCCTTTATGCAACTGATGGCTTCACAAACAAAATTGCCAGTCTCCTTCCTAAAGCTATTGTTTGACTCAGTGTTGCCATTTCCTCCCCAAGGCAGTAGCAGCCTCTTTCGTAGCACTTTTCAGCCTCCTTAGGGAAGCGTGGAGCCTCCTTTAACCTTCAGCCAGTGCTTGCAGCCTTTGGAGAGTGGCTGGGGAAATCAGAGTTGAGAGAGGAGGAGCCCTCCCCCATACCATAACAGACAGATCTACACAAGGATAATTTACGTCTGAGGCTGAGCGAAAGTAACTTCATTTGTTCCTGCCTTGGAGCGGAACTTTGCAGGTGACCATCACGTAAAATAACGTGATTATTGTTTGAGTAGTTAGTATTAAATATTGGTTCTAGAAATAGAGACAGAAGCAAGTCTCTAAGAGTTTTACTTTCAAAATTCTGAGTTCTCTTTTTTAAAAAAGGGGAAATCTCAACTGCCTTTTCCCATTTCCCATTGAAAAGTTGAATTCTCTGCCTAGGTGCCTGCATCCAGAATTGGGCCAGAAACGAAGGGAAAACTATGCCTTGGTGCAGACAGGACTTGAGAAAGAATATCAGTGTATGTTTCCCAGTCACGGCTTTAGAGGGGAACCCAGACGTGGCAGTGGTGCCCACCTTTGGTCTTTGTTTAGAGCACAGATAAGAGTCTTCTTAATCCCCTGTCTAAAATAGAAACAGGAGTATATTATTAAATAAAATATATCTAAGATGTTATAACTTGGGAATGTTACATTGGGAAATCCGTGCTGTTTAAGATTATGGTGTTTAGTTGCTCCTGGCTCTTAAAGAGGTACTAAGTAAAAGAAGTTGTGATGTCTTACAGTACAGACTTCATTTAGAAAGGTGCTTAAATGAAGCACATTTGATCATTTCTGGGTAAATACCTCTTCAAGAGCAGGGTTTATCTTAACAGTGGAATAGAGTTTATTTATATCAGAGAAAAATCTGATAAAAGGAATAAGCAGTAGTTAATTTTTGTATTTTAGAATCTTGGGCAGCCTTTAGGGCCATGTTAACGTTCACTCTGAGGCCTGTGCCTTTCCAGGATCCACAGCAGTGGCCGTTGTCCTCCCAGTTCACCCCACCCACCCTCCCCCTGCTGGGAAAGAGATAAATCCAGATACAGTGGAAGCACGTGGGGCGCAGAGCAGATGGATGGCCGGGTGGCCCATCAGCCCAGCCAATTCCTGAGTCAGGCTGGACCCCACAGCCTCCGCAGCCTGGCCTTGGCTGGGCCCAGGGGAAGGCTGTGCAGGGATAGGGCATCCACACAGTTCTAGGTCAGCCTCCCCCAGTTCGTAGGCTGGTGAGCAGCTTGAAACTGGCATGCCCTCAGCAGCATGGCCATTCCTGGGTGTGGATCCTTCTGAAAAGTGCCTTTATTATTGGTTAGTTTGTCTAGACCGGTTTATCTTGAATGGAAGTGTAGGGGACAGGGTTTTAGGGGGCAATTTAGGTTCACTTCACTCAGTACTTCAGGGTCCCACCATACCTTTAGCTTGGCTCCATGGCTTAAAGCTGCCACTGGCTTTCCCATTTCTTCCCTTGTCAGACTCAGAGCTTGAAGGTGGCAGTCCCCTACCACCACTGCTCAGCAGCCTTCTTCTTGGATGAGTGTCTCTTTGCTTTCAGATCCTCTGCTGCTCCAGTAGTGGCCCATCTGGTGCTGTGTGGCTTGGGCCTCTGGATTCTGAGAGGGGAGCCCGACTTCTCAGAGGTGTACAGAACTTGTCCTAAAGGAACACACCAGCCTTCTGCTGTACGCTGCCTGCTGAAAAGGGGCACGTTTTGCATCGCTGCCCTTCCACTTGGCTATATTTTTTTTTTTTAATTATTTTGTGTCCCTCATGACTTTTTTTTAAAGAGGGCTCTTTTTTAAAAAATTTAATTTAATTTAATTATTTATTTTTGGCTGTGTTGGGTCTTCATTGCTGTGTGCGGGCTTTCTCTAGTTGCGGTGAGTGGGGACTACTCTTCGTTGTGGTGTGCGGGCTTCTCATTGGAGTGGCTTCTCTTGTTGCGGAGCACGGTCGCTTCAGTAGTTGTGGCATGTGGGCTCAGTAGTTGTGGCTCGCGAGCTTAGTTACTCCGCGGCATGTGGGATCTTCCCGGAACAGGGCTCAAAGCCGTGTCCCCTGCATTGGCAGGCAGATTCTTAACCACTGCACCACCAGGGAAGCCCTTGGCTATTTTTTTTTTCTTCTTTTTTTTGGCTTGGCACCCTGCACCCCACTCCACAAGAACCAAGCCTGACCCAGCGTGGCCTTGAGTGCTGCCGCCTCACCAGACCCTCTCTCCTGCTTTCCCTCCCACCGCCCGGGATCCAGCTTCCCTCCTGCCGCCTCAGCCATCAGCGACAGCGACACCCTCTCCTCCCCTCCCACAGCTCCCCACGCCAGGTCGCTGCACCAGACAGCGGGTAACCGCCTTGGCTATTCTTTTAATAGGACTTTTTTTTCTTTTTAATTTATTTTATTATTTTTGGCTGCATTGAGTCTTCGTTGCTGCATGTGGGCTTTCTCTAGTTATGGCGAGCGGGGACTACTCTTTGTTGTGGTGCGCGGGCTTCTCATTGCGGTGGCTTCTCTTGTTGTAGAGCACGGCTCTAGGTGCGTGGGCTTCGGTAGTTGTGGCTTGCGGGCTCAGTAGTTGTGGCATGCGGGCTCTAGAGCGCAGGCTTAGTAGTTGTGGCGTATGGGCTTAGTTGCTCCATGGCATGTAGGATCCTCCTGGACCAGGGCTCGAACCCGTGTCCCCTGCATTGGCAGGTGGATTCTCAACCACTGCGCCACCAGGGAAGCCCCTTAATGGGACTTTTAAAAAAAGTATTTTTAAACTATATTTGTAGCCCTGCTCTTTTTTGGCTCCAGACCAAGTTATTCTGACTCTGTATGTGTGTGGCCTGATCCCACACGTGCTGTTTTTGAATTATACTGTACAGATGCGCCAGTCTTCTTTCTCGTCACCTAGAGAAGCCTTGGAATCAGGCGTTCAGTCACGGGCTGCTGACTGGAGCGTTTAGCTCCCAGTGTTGAGCATTGTCAGTTTTCAAGTTCCTGCCCAAGGGATACCCTGAGTATAAGGACACTGTGCTACTGCCAACTAAGTAGAGTTTCCACATGACACTGTGTGGCAGAGAAAAGGAGAACAGTGAAAGGGCTCTTAAAATCATTAGGCACAGCCATCTAATTGTAAAATTACAGGATCTGAAGGACCTGCTGCTCAATGTGTGATACAGAAGCTGGCAGCCAGTGGCCTTCCCTGGGAATTTGTTAGATAGAAATGTAGAATCTCATCCTTGACCCAGACCTTCAGAATCAAAACAGGCACTTTAACAAGACATCCAGGTGATTCCCTATGCATGTTTGTATGTGTGAGAAGTGCTATTCTAAGGGAGGTCTTCACAAAAGGTACAAGAATGCTGACATTAGGTCATTAGATCTAGTTGTGTATTCACATGGAGGCAGCACAACTTGGTGGTAAGAATGTCTCCTAGCTTTGTGATCTGGCATGAATTAGTTAACCTCTCTGTGCCTCACTTTGTTTTTTAAATTAACTTATTTATTTTGGCTGTTTTGGGTCTTCGTTTCTGTGCGAGGGCTTTCTCTAGTTGCGGCGAGCGGGGGCCACTCTTCATCGCGATGCGCGGGCCTCTCACTATCGCGGCCTCTCGTTGCGGAGCACAGGCTCAGTAGTTGTGGCGCACGGGCCTAGGTGCTCCGCGGCATGTGGGATCCTCCCAGACCAGGGCTCGAACCCGTGTCCCCTGCATTGGCAGGCAGACTCTCAACCACTGTGCCACCAGGGAAGCCCTGTGCCTCACTTTTATTACCTGAACTATGGATTATGATTGTACCTGCCTCCTAAGATTGTTCTGAGGGTAAAGAGTTAATACATGTAATGCACTTAAAACAAGTGCTTGGCACATAGTGTTTGCTATTATAATTAGAATTTTTATGATCAGCCTTTATAGCTGCTAGGGCACTGTTAAATTTATAAACCAAAGTTTTACTTAAAAGACAACGGAATCTGAAGACAGAAAGCCACATGATTATGGGTCCTCCTCCCCCAACCCCGTCAGTCTCAGAGCCTGCCTTAGACAGTAGTCGTTCCGTGGTCTTGTTCACTGCAGACAACGTTCAGAGTCTGGGGTTTATAAGCTCCTCAAGTATTTCTAACTCAGCAGCACAACTTAGAGTCACTGCCCTTGGGCTTGTAACTTGCTAGGAGAAGAGCAGAACTTAGTCTGGCAGATGGAACCAAACTTGACATAGGCATCAAGGTGTGGCTGCCGCCTTTGAATTGCACACAGTGTCTGCTCCTTCCAAACCCCTTTGGTAATGATAGTGGGGAGACTGTAGTTCAGGTCTTATCACGGTCACCCTGGACACTTGTACCAAGCGGGGCAAGAGAGTTGGGGCAGTAGCGGTAGCTGTTTTCCCCTTTGCCTCATTCTGAGGATTCTCAGGGAAAAGCTGGATTCCTCAGGGCATTCCTAACCACCAGGGTAAAAGTCTTCTTGAGAGACCCCCGCTACTTGTTCAAGCCCTTTGCTAGTTGCTGGCTCTTCACTCCACTTCCTGGCTCACTCTACTTCCTAATCCCATGCTTTTAAAGATAAGCATCTCCAAAACAAACAAAGACAGACAACCATCTCTCCCTCTGGCAAGGGGATTGTTTCTCAACTTGGCTGCCTATGGAATCATCTTGGGCATTTTTAAAAAACTAATTAATTTATTTTGGCTGCGTTCGGTCTTGCTGCGCGCGGGGCGGGCTTTCTCTAGTTGCGGTGAGCGGGGGCTACTCTTCATCGCGGAGCGCAGGCTTCTCATTGCGGAGGCTTCTCTTGTTGCGGAGCATGGGCTCTAGGCGCACAGGCTTCAGTAGTTGTGGCATGTGGGCTCAGTAGTTGTGGCGCACAGGCTTAGTTGCTCTGCGGCATGTGGGATCTTCCTGGACCAGGGCTCGAACCCGTGTCACCTGAATTGGCAGGCAGATTCTTAACCACTGTGCCACCAGGGAAGTCCCCATCTTGGGCATTTTAAAACTTACTGATGCCTGGGTCCTACCTCCAGAGATTCTGATTTAATTGGTCTGGGGTGGGGCATGTCTTTCAAGCTCCCCATTGTTTCTGCTGTGCAGCTGAGGTTGAGACCTACCACCCACCACAGGTGTTCTCATGGGCACGGGTTCCTCCCTCTACCCGCTGCCCCCCAAGTCCTCACATGTTCCAGGGCAGTGTCGTCAATAGAAATGGCATGTGAACCACATATGCAATCTAAAATTCTCTAGTAGCCACATTAAAAAAAGAAAAACAGGTGAAGTTAATTTTAATAGTATATTTTTTTATCTGGTATATCCAAAATGGCATCATTTCAACATGTAGTCAAAATTGAGATATTTTACATCTTTTTTTTCATACTGATACTTTGAAATCTTGTGTATGTTTTACACTTACAGCACATAGCAATTCAGATGAGCCACATTTAAAGTGCTGAACATAGTGGCGACTGCATTGGACAGCAGAAATATAGGACATTTCTATCACAGGAGAAATTTGTAGTGGACAGTGCTGTTTCAGGGAGTCCTTATTTTACAAATTCCAGTTAGATCCTCACAGGAAGCACGATTTTATTGTACAAGATGCCAGTGACAGGCCATTCTGTATTCATACTCATCCACTCCTACGTTATTACTAGTTCTCATCTACCCACACAGCCGAACCAGTTAAGCTTGAAAATGGGCAGGAAGAGTAGGAAAGGAGAAAAACTCCCCTTTATAAGTAAATGTGGTCTGCATTCCTGTTTACATGGTGGTCCCATACAGCTGCCAGGAGCAAAGCAGCAGCATGGGGCAGTCTTTGCTTCACCAGCTTGAGGCCTCCAACCCCTCTTTATCTACCCTCTGGTCCTTGTTCTCCTGAGTCCTGCATTTAAGCATCTGTTAAGACCTGTCCGGGCTTAGTGACCTCTGTCACCTCGGGGGCCGGCTCTCAGACTGCTTTGTCAGTGCTGGTTCTGGTTGACCCCACCACGCATGGTCATGCTGAGGTTTAGCACATGTCTGCCCCTCCTGCTTATCTCTAATAGAGCAGTCATGTGGCCAGAGCTCACCTGGGGCTCCAGGTGTTACTAGTCTTACTCTGGAGCCAGTGCACCTCAGCTTCATGGCAGAGAACTAGATTAGGTCTCCCCTGCTGCAGTCTGTTTTACTGCTGAGGGAAAGCCAGCTCTCCCACCCACACATGTTTAGTTTGAGCAATATCTATTTCTGGAGGGTTCTTAGGAAGCTTGGGCAAGACTTCTTTGGATTCCAGATATAATATGAGAGCTTTTTGCATTACATGTGAGGAAAGTAACTTCCCTTCGATGACGCCGATGCAGATCTCTGGGGCACAGGGTTTCTGGCGGGTGAACTTCCACAGGAATCAGCCCACTCATTCTTTATCATGCTAGGTACGAATTATAAATCTTCAAATAGACCAGCCCTGAGGAGAGGAAAGCACAAGTACTCGTCCTTACCTTTGTCTCTCACCCACACAGGGATGGGCCTCTTAGACTCTTATTTTGCTTATTAGCTTTTCTCCCTAGCACCCCCCCCCCCCCAATTCAGAAAGCATTGCGAAAACACTAACCAGTACTAACCAACCACATCCACCCTAGGAGCTAGAGCTGGCTTCTGAAGGAATACCTTGGTGTAAGGGTGAGTCAAATGGCCTTGCCTGGGACAGGAGGATGGAGGTTGATTCTAGTCTTATCTACTGATTCCCAGAGAATTACTTTTTATCACCTACCACCAGAGGTGTGACAGAGTAGCTAGTTTAAGTAGTGAAATTCCTTATCCTCAAGCCATCTTTCTCCCAACACGTAGACTCAGTAATCAAACCCAATTCTCAATGTTGTTTTTTGTTTTTCTCTTTCAAGCCTAACTATGGGACAGCTTTACGAGAAGGAAAAAGATGAAGATGGATTCTTGTATGTGGCCTACAGTGGAGAAAACACTTTTGGTTTCTGAGGGCCAGTGCTGGGCTAGGTGCACCATTCCTGCTTGTGTATCTTGTAAATAGCTGGCCATTTTCAGTTACTATACCAGAACCTCTTAACATAGACCTATCAGTGCATTTGTAACTGGATTTATTTCTTAATATATTGGAAGGTATTGTTTCCTTAGACTAGTAAATTATCATACAGAGTTTTATTTTGAGTTTTTCTTTTTGTGCACTGTCCTCATGGCTATACTCTCCAGGGAACTTGTTCCTCTGGGAATCTTATTTAACAAAGATATTTCCATATTGAAGAGAGGTAGGTGGGAATTAAAATGAAATGATGCATTTATTCTCGATTATGTTTGAGGTGTTAGATGGCTAAGTATTAAAAGCATCCAAATTAAATCCTTAGCAATCAGAACACTTGCTTCACTAGATTTTGCCAACTGCCAATCATGTTGGACTGAGCTAATCTGTTCCTCTTTCTGAAACTGTTAAGGTAAATAATTAACAATAAAACTTCCTCTTATAAAGGCATTGCAGTGTGACCATGTCCTTTATTCACCTTCTTATGAATGGGTCAGAGAAGTAGCTCCTGCATCTGCCAGGCTAGGAGGAGGATTTGTGGGGCCTATGGCAGCACAGGTGGGCACGGGAAGCAGTGGTCTGTGTCATGAGGAGGGAACTTTTTTTTTAAGTGGTTAATATATTCACATGATTCAGATGTCAAGTCTCTCTAAAAAGGTATACATGGAGAAGTCCTTCTCCCACCACTGTTTTCTGATTACCCTAACCCTCCACTTTTTGGGAAACTACTTGTACTGGCATCTTGTTTCTTTTCAGAGTTTGTTTTTGCAAGTTCAGTTAAATATGAATATATGTCCAAGATCTTTTTTTCTTATACAAAAGAGAACACATTATATCTATACTTAAGTACATTGGTTTTTTTAAAAACAGTATATCCTAGTGATCTTTCCATATCAGTTCATAGAAAGCCTTTAAATTTATTTTAGTATCACATTGTGTGGATATATCATTATTACTGAAACTGAACAGGACCCTGTGGGGCTCCTGGGCACAGAAGCCTTTACGTGTTCCCTGTTTCTTGTAGGGAATAGACTCCAGCCTCCATGACCTTCCCTGAGTTTCGAAGGGCAGATTCAAACAGTTGCTGATCAGGGAAGGGAGGGGATGCAGAGACAAGGTGGTAGGAGCAGCCAAGAAACAACAGTGTAGCCTTGGGGCAGGTCCTGGTTCCAGGTCAAGGGGTACACATAACACCTTTGAGCTCTTTACAGAACTAAAACTCCCAACAAATGGAAGACGTTAGCATTCTTCATTCCAGAGAAGACCACCTGAGGCCAGATTAAAGGAACCAGAGAAGCTTATCAAGAGACCATCTGAGGCCTGGGACTGCCCTGGTGGTCCAGTGGCTAAGACTCCTTGTTCCCAACGCAGGGGACCTGGGTTCGATCCCTGGTCAGGGAACTAGATTCCCCCATGCCTCAACTAAAGATCCCACGTGCTGCAACTAAGACCCAGGCAGCCAAATAAATAAATATTAAAAAAAAAGAGAGAGAGACCACCTGAGGCCAGATTAAGGGAAACAGAGAAGCTCAGTAGGAGGAGACCACCTGGGGCCAGATTAAAGGGATGCAGGCCCTGCACACACCCTAATCTTATGGGCAACTCTGCCCATTGCTATAAAACTCCTCACCAAATCCCCCCAGGGTTGGGATACACAGTTTTTGAGGCACGAGCCCACTGTGTCCCCCTTTGCTTCGCAAAGCAATAAAGCTTTTCTGCTTCACCCAAAACTCTTGTCTCCGAGATTGAATGCAGCACTGGTGCACAGAGGCTGAGTTTTCAGCAACATTCCTAACTAGTGCCCTATTAACGGCATTTGGGTGGTTTGCAGTCTTTTACTATTACATACCGTGTTGGAATGATAACCATACACGTTATATGTACATGCATTCATGGTGCTGCTTTACAACCACTTTCTACAAATGAAAATTCAGATTTTTCCAGGCCATACATTTTATGATTTCTCACAAATTAGATGTGTAGGCTTTCCACTACACAGATGCATCTAAAGGAAATGCTTATTTACTTCTCTAAGTCTTCCCCAGACTGTGGCTGGAGGCTAAAGCCATTACACAGATCATCAGAATAAAGAAACCAGGTATCATCCAGGGATCTAAGAACATGTAGTTAAAATGACTATCCAATTTTCTACTGGGGAAGGAACAAAGAGATTTAACTTCATCTTTACCAAATTATGTAAGCAATCCCTCCAAGTACTCTACTAATGTCAGCTTTCCAGATGGGATCAGAAAGCCAACTGTTTTTCTTTTAAAAGTAGTTTATAGTTAGCATTTATTGAGCACTCACTAGATATACCAGATAATTTACATACATTGTTGCAATTAATCTTCAAAAAGCCCTTACGAGATAGTGTCATTCTTGCAGCCAGCCACACTGCCAACGAGTGGCAGAACTGAGACTCCAAACTTGAGATTTAAGAGAAAAGACATAGCTGGCAGTGTCATTTTGTGATTTTTTTTTTTCCTATTTACAGTATGTCTCACACTGTGCTAGACACTGGGGAAAATATGAATAAAGCATTACCCCCTACTCCAGAAGCTTACAGTCTGGTGCTAACCAACACATAAACAATTACAAAGCACTGTTCTAAGTGGTATGTAGAAAGTATTATTGGAACAGAGGAGAGAATAACTGTTACCTATAAAAACTATTCAAGCAGCCTTATTTGTAATATCAGTCAATAAAAATGGATATGTTAATATTGCTTTTAAAATGCAACAGATGAGTGAAGGTTTTTTTTTTTTTAAAAGGGAATTCCTTGGCAGTCCAGTAGTTAGGACTCTGCACTTTCACTGCCGAGGGCCTGGGCTCAATCCTTGTTCGGGGAACTAAGATCCCACAAGCCACGCAGTGTGGCCAAAAAAAAAAAGTTGCACGTAGTCTCCCCCGACTCTAGTCTGTAACAGACACTAGTAAGATTTTACAGATGAATTTTATCAAACTATGTAAGGAACCTTTAATCCTTTCTTAAAATTTCAGAGATTAGGAAAAGGGAATAATCAAAAATTAATTTTGAGACAAAATCTCAATGGCCAAAACTTTATGAGAAAAATTATACATTGATCTCATCAACATAGAAAAATCCTAAATATTAGTAAATAAAATTCAGTAGTATACCAAAACAATCATGACCAGGTAGCACTTAGCCCAAGAATGGGTTATATAGTTCATCATTATGTCTATTAATAAAACACCAATTTTTTTTTTTTTTTTTTTGCGGTACTTGGGCCTCTCACTGTTGTGGCCTCTCCCGTTGTGGAGCACAGGCTCCGGACGCGCAGGCTCAGTGGCCATGGCTCATGGGCCTAGCCGCTCCGCGGCATGTGGGATCTTCCTGGACCAGGGCATGAACCCGTGTCCCCTGCATTGGCAGGTGGACTCTCAACCACTGCACCACCAGGGAAGCCCTAAAACACCAAATTTAACAAAGGAGAATGTTGGGCTGTACCCCGCAGGCCTTCAAGGCCTGTACTTGCCCAGCCTCAGACTGAAGAAAGAGCCCAGAGTCAGTGACAGAGACATCAGTTGTTTAATGGATAGGGGATCTTACACGTCCGGAGCAAAAGGGTCCTGGAGTGACACTCCACTGTGGATGGCAGACAGCAGGCAGGACATGGCAGAAGTCCAGGAAGCTGTGTGTGGGGGGGAAGGTTACCTGTTATGGGGAACTGATGTCAGGTTGGCTCATCCATTACCAGGGAAATCATCAGAGAGGCATGTCCCTCAAACCCCCTTTGATAAAACTGGCAGGGTGGAGCTGTTTTGATATAAAGATTAGAAGAATCACTAGCTGGGGGCAAGTACATAGGCAGTTACTGATTAAGCTCTATGATTAAGAGGGAAGGTCAGCCATGTGAGTAGGGTGTAGGTGAAGCAGAGACTGGTTAAGCAGGGGATGTGGTTAAGCAGGGGATGTACAGAGAGCAAGAGAACAAGGCATCCTGGATGGCCTGATCACATGGCAAAAACTATATGATCATGTCCTAGATGAAGGGAAAGCACCTGAAACAACTCAAAACCTATTTATAGTTTTTTATTTTTAAACTTCTTAGCAAATTAAGATTTCTTTAATTTGATAAAGGGTATTCATAAAAACTCTACAGCAAATATGTACATTAGTATATAAAGCTATGGTGAGTATGGCAGTGTGGTACTGACAATGGGATAGACAAATACTTTAATGGAACAGAACCCAGAAATAGATCTGTGTATAAAACATGTCAGAGGTGGCATGACAAGTCATCAGGGAAATGATGAACCAGTTAACAAATGGGACTGCAGCAATTAGTTACTTATATGGAAAAATTTCAGAGGCATTCCTATTAAAAACAGGAACTAAAAAAGGAAATCTGAAGGGTGAACTTTATGGTATGTGAATTATATCTCAATGAAGCTGTTGAAGTCTGCTATCAGTGCTTTTACTCAACTTTGTCCTGGCATAAAACGAATATAATGAGATAATGTAAATGAGAGGCATAAGAATCAGAAAGACTAAACCATAATATACAGACAGTGATAATCCACATAGAAAAATCTAAGAGAATCTATACAAATTAGAATAAGAAAGTTCTCCATAGTTGCTGGATACAAGATCAGTTACAAATATTGATGATGTTTCTACACACCATTTGTAACCAGTTAGGGAATATTACAGGAAAAAATTTCAGTTTCAATAGGAGCAAAATGTATAAGTGCATAGGAATAAACTTAATATAAGATACACTAATATACCATATTCCAGGATGAGAACATCCAATATGGTAAAGATGCATATTGCCTCCAGGTTAATCTGTGAGTTTAATGCAATTTCAATAAAAATCCCAATCAGGTATGTGTGTGTATGTGTGGTATCTGACAATTGATGGTAAAATCCATGTAGGAGAGCAAAAGCCAAGGATAACCAAGAAGTGTTAAGAAAAACAGGCCAGGGAGATTTGTATTAGCAGTAATTAAGTAATTAAGACTGTGCCATATGGCAAAGAGACAGACACATAAACCAGGGAACACAACAGAAACCCAGAAACAGATCCATGTTTAAAACATAGCTGTATTTTGGGAATTCCGTGGCAGTCTAGTGGTTAGGACTCTGCACTTCCACTGCAGGGGGCACAGGTTCTATCCCTGGTCCGGGAACTAAGATCCCCGCAAGCTGCATGGCCAAAAAAAAAAAAGGCAGTACTTTAAAGTATCTGGAGTGAAAAATCAAAGGGGAAATGATGAACTAGTTAATCCATTATTTAAAATTGGTTATATATACATGAAAATAGATTCCTATACTATATAATAGGATTATAAAATAAATTCAAGGTGAATTAAACATCTAAAGCTGGAAAAGCAAAACTTTAAAAAGAACGAAATAATGCCATTTGTAGCAACATGGATGGACCTGGAGATTATTATACTAAGTGAAGTAAGCCAGACAAAGACAAATATCACATGATACCACTTACATGCTGAATCTAAAAAAAAAAGTGATACAAATGAACTTATTTACAAAACAGAAACAGACTCACAGACCTGGAAGACAAACTTATGGTTGCCAAAGGGGAAAGGTAAGGGGGGAGGGATAAATTGGGAGTTTGGGACTGACCATGTACACACTACTATATTTAAAATAGATAACCAACAAGGACCTACTGTATAGCACAGGGAACTCTGCTCAATATTCTGTAATATCCTAAATGGGAAAAGAATTTGAAAAAGGATACATGTATATATATATAACTGAATCACTTTGCTGTACACCTGAAACTAACACAACATTGTTAATCAACTATACTCCAATATAAAATAAAAATTCAAAATAAAAAGAGTTGGGGGCTTCCCTGGTAGCGCAGTGGTTCAGAGTCCGCCTGCCGATGCAGGGGACGCGGGTTCGTGCCCCGGTCCGGGAGGATCCCACATGCCGCGGAGCGGCTGGGCCCGTGGGCCATGGCCACTGAGCCTGCGCGTCCGGAGCCTGTGCTCCACAACGGGAGAGGCCACGGCGGTGAGAGACCCGCGTACCGCAAAAAAATAAAAAATAAAATAAAAAGAGTTGGGAGGAAGTTCTTAAGATAAGCTACAAAAATACAAATAATAAAGAAAAAGGTTAAATTTAAGTACATTAAAATTTTTTTAACATCTTTATTGGAGTATAATTGCTTTACAATGGTGCGTTAGTTTCTGCTTTATAACAAAGTGAATCAGTTATACATATACATATGTTCCCATATCTCTTCCCTATTGCGTCTCCCTCCCTCCCACCCTCCCTATCCCACCCCTCTAGTTGGTCACAAACCACCTAGCTGATCTCCCTGTGCTATGTGACTGCTTCCCACTAGCTATCTATTTTACGTTTGGTAGTATATATATGTCTATGCCACTCTCTCACTTTGTCACAGCTTACCCTTCCCCCTCCCCATATCCTCAAGTCCATGCTCTAGTAGGTCTGTGTCTTTATTCTCGTCTTACCCCTAGGTTCTTCATGACATTTTTTTGTTTCTTAGATTCCATATATATGTGTTAGCATACGGTATTTGTTTTTCTCCTTCTGACTTACTTCACTCTGTATGACAGACTCTAGGTCTATCACATTAAAATTTTAAAAATTATGTTTTTTATTTCCTCAATATTATTCTTCAGTAATATTTTTACTGAGGGCATGCTGAAAAGTTGTTTTGATGTCACAAAAGATTTGTCTTATTAAATAGGACTATCACTCCACCTCTCTTTAATAAAAGGTGACCACATATATTATGGAATTTGAAAAAGCTTCATAACTTTAAAGAATTAAACACTTTATTTAAAGAAAATTAATAGAAGCTGCAGATTGGATGAAAATGTTTGTAACAAATATAAACCAAAAAAGAATTAATATCCAAAATAAAGAACTCTTCCAATAAGACAAACAACCCAAGAGAACAATGGGCAAAGACAAAGAATCCTTAACTTCACTCCAGTCCACTGTATATGCTGTCCATACACTAACTCTATCGAGTGCCTTTCACAAAGACTACAATATGAACGGTGCCCCCTAGAGTTGTGCAGTGTACAACCTCTACACTAAAAGATGCAGACTTGCACTGTACAGTTGGTGGCCTTATGAAATGCAAAGGAAAGTAAACTCTGGTTTATTTTTTCACACTCATCAGATTGGCTAAAGTTTCAACATATAAAATGTTAGGGAGGATATGAAACATCTGGAATCCTCATAAACTGCTGTGTGGGTGTAAACTGGTACCATCACACTGGAAAGCAATCTGACAATATTCAGTTAAGTTGAAGATGTAGATAACCCATGACCTAGCAAATTCCATGTCTAGGTATATATCCTAGAAATAGCCCCACCCATGTACAAGAGACGTGTACAAGAATGATCACTGCAGCCTTGTCTACATGAGCCAAGAATTGGAAACAGACTAAATGTCCGGCAACAGGAGAACAGAAGGATAATATGTGGTATAGCCATACAAAGGAATACTATATAGCGGTTAAAATGAATGCACTAGAACTACATATGTTAACATAAATAAATCTCCAAAATGGTGCTGATGAATGAAAAAAGCAAGATGCAGAAGTATATTCAGCATATCATTTCTATAAAGTTTAAAAACATGGAAAACAATTCTAAGTATTGCTCACAGATATAAAGTTATGTAATAAAAGTATAACCATGCAATTCAGGGTGGTGGTTACCTAATGGAAGGAGGGGAACAGTATCAGGGAGGGGTCAATGTGGGGTTTCAAATATAGCTAGTCATGTTTTATTTCTCCAGAAAATAAAAACCTGAAGCAAATATAGCAAAATATTTACTGCTGTTATTTCTTTTTATTGTTATGTTTGAACTATTAAATAACTTTTTAAGTTACATCAGTGAGAACAGGGATTGGGTCCTTCTCAAAGAACAGCACACGGGTGCCCCCAA
This sequence comes from Leucopleurus acutus, assembly GCF_964270905.1. Taxonomy (NCBI): domain Eukaryota; kingdom Metazoa; phylum Chordata; class Mammalia; order Artiodactyla; family Delphinidae; genus Leucopleurus; species Leucopleurus acutus. Next base: position 12,221,967 of record NC_139162.1, on the reverse strand, counting down.
TTTCTCACTCACCTTCACTCCTCAGCCCAGGAGAGGCCAGCTTCTACTTCCCTGACCCTGCGTTTGCTGAGGTTACCAAAAATAACCTTGTCCGCCCAGCTGAGGGGCTAGAGGGGAACCCCGAGGTTCTTAATTCCTACCTTCCTTGTCTCTCTTTCTTTTAATATATTCTACACTCCAGATTACTCCCTCTTTGAAGCTCCTAGTTGCCTTTCTCCTGATTTTCCTCTGGCCTCTTGGTCACACTCCTTCTTGTGCTTCTCCACCTACTCCTGAACTCTCCATGTTCCCCAGGGTTCAGTCCAGGGTCCCCTTTTCTTCTCATTCTCTACACATTCTCCTTGGATGGTTTTATCCTAACCCGTGTCTTTAAAGACCTCCTATAAATGACTCCAAAATCTTGATCCTCAGTCCATCTCTCTCCTGAGCCCCAAGCCAGTCCTTCCAAATGCCCCCTCTTACGTCCTTGGCCAGCAGTATCACAGAAATCCCAACTGTCTGAGCTCATTGTCCCCTGCCTGCAACTCCTGACACTGACCCCCTCCCCAGCCCAGAGCAGCTCCTCTTCCTGGATCCCCTTTCCTCATATACAGCACCCCCTTCCCTCCTCTCACCCACACAGGAACCTGAGAGCCATCCTCAATGCTCCCTCAATCCTCATCCCCTACCGCAATCAGCCAATCAGCCTCACCAGCCTCTGCATATTTCTCAAGTCAGTCCCCTCCCAATGGCTCCTAAAACTGTTATTGTCTGGGCCTCATCATTTCTCTTCTTATTATTACAGTAATCCCCCAACTGTGGTCTCCCTGCCACCATCCCTGTCCCTGACTAATCCATCCTCCTTGTTACAGAGGAGAGCGATATCGCTAAAATGCAACTTCCATCCCAATACTCTTTCCTCAAAAATCCTTTAAGTGGCAAGTCATTGGGATAAAACCATTCTCCTTTGCAGGACTCAAAAGTCCTCACCGACTTGCCCCGAGTGCCTCTCCAACCCCTCCCACACTCCCCCAGCCCAGCCACGCAGTGCTGTCATCTCTGGCCTTTGCATACGTCGATTCTCTACCTCAAATACCCTTCTCTCAAAGCTGTCCCTATGTGCGCCACCAGTTTCTCTTTGTTTGCTTCCCCTTCACCTCTGAGCAAGTATACCTGGGCCTCTGAGATCTTCCTGTGCCCCTTCCTCTCCCAAGTTGGGAATTAGACCTCTATCATGGCCATCCTTGTGTTCCCTGCAAAGTCACTTTCCCACCTTCCCTATCAGTCAAGGAGTTAACAAGAGGACTAACCCCCCTCCTTGTATTTCAGGTGCACAGCACAAAGCCTGATATACTGATGGTTTCAGAAGATATATGACAGGTCCACCTGGAACTGAGAGCCTACCTAACAAGTGCTAATGCATCTTAATGTTGCAGCAGGGGCTGAAATACGTAAAATATGTACTGTAGCCACACAGAAGGCATGGGGCAGGTATGTGCACCAGGGCACCAATTCCAAAGGGGGCCCAAGCATCTCCTTCAAGGAGAATTTAGAAGGAGGCCATGTAAATGTTCTTATTCTCAAAAGCCTCACTCTTCATTAGGCTGAATGGTAGAATGCTTTAAAAAGCACAATTGGGGATTTTATTTTTTTACTTTTAAAATTTTTTCTGGCTAGAACCTTTATTATTTCAGAAATAGGCATCCTATGTAACTTGAGGTGGGTAGAATAGTTATTTATGGATTACTGTAGTAAATATTTGTCAAAACACCAAGTATCTCAATAATCATACACATTTCATTCATAAGAACTTACAAAAATAACTCTTCTGTGTCAAAAAACTTATAAATAATGGTCTATGGAGGAGAGAAGGAAAATTCTGCTAGGGGAAACTCTAGTGAAGCATTTTCTCCATTACATTTTTGATTGATATAGCTCATGAAAGAAGCCTCGCTTTGCCTTCCTTTTTTTTAGTGATTCCTCTGAGAGGGAACGCAAGAAACTAAATCTGAGGGGGAAAACTGCTTTCATAATCTCAAGTGTAAACCACGAATAGGCTTTTCTGATAAAAGCTTTAAAGCCTGAAGAGATAAGAAAGGCAAGCATGTATTCCTTTAAACATTTCAATAAATTTGCAAAAATATTCAGCAACTATGCACGTATTGTTTGTATACTTAAAAATGCAACAATTTTCATGCTTCGAATATTTTTTCCTGAGTGTTTTAAGCATGTTTTGTTCTAGACAATTCAAAAGTAAGACTTACACACACACATAATATATACAACAGGAATTCTCCACATGATTAGCATTGTGGACTCTCCTAACAGTGTCAAACAATGAGAAGCCAAACGTGATCACATCCATATCGTAAGGAGAGCCTGGAGAATCACCTATGTCTTTGTTTTCTGCTCAGTGCTTCTGATAAGTTCAGCAGATGTACGGCCATGACTTGTTTCCAAACATCCAGACCCCCTCACTGGCTCACCACAATTACACGAGTGCTAAGTTCTAAGTATTCAAAGAAAGACTGCAGGTGTCGCTTTACTTCTCTCTGGTCCCTTTACCAAACCCCTACATCACTTATGACGTTACTTGTTAAAATTTTGCAATCCAAAATGAAAAATGCAGGTACACAAGTTTGCTAAATTTCATTTAACCAAATAAATTTAAAAATAGATAAAATACTTAAATTCCTGCAACACAAAACTTGGTTTTCATATTCATTTGAACATTTTCAAATTACTCAAACATGAGAATTGAAAATGTGTGTGCTATTTGGAAGAGAACTACTGAATTTATTCTCCAGAAGAAAAAGCAGACCTGAAGCATCACATTACTGGAACACCTGAAATGTTGACAAGTTCTTACCTTCTAAACTTCAACGAAAGCTGCTTGCACAAACTATTTAAAGAATATCTGCCCCGGGCTTCCCTGGTGGCGCAGTAGTTGAGAGTCCGCCTGCCGATGCAGGGAACACAGGTTCGTGCCCTGCTCTGGGAAGACCCCACATGCTGCGGAGCGGCTGGGCCCGTGAGCCATGGCTGCTAAGCCTGCGCGTCCGGAGCCTGTGCTCCGTGACGGGAGAGGCCACAACGGTGAGAGGCCCGCGTACTGAAAAAAAAAAGAATATCTGCCCCTATTAAACAAGCCAGATATCTGATGTATTAAGGAAGTCAGAAGCTGAGTCACTTCATTTCTTTCTGTTGACTCTAGTTGCCAGAATACTGGCAACTCGCATCCATGTAGATTCCCAGCATCGAATTGATGGGATCATATTTTTGAACTCCATATACTGGTACTACTTCTGCACGCTTGATTACTTTCTGTGTATCATACAGAAGAAACATGCTGAAAAGAACTAATCCACCATAAGTTGTCAGTGAGTACAGAGTGGCACCAGCCACAGTGGTAAGTGGAAGAAACATAGATCCTAGTGAGGACACAAAGACGACACCCAGGCCCACGCCCAGGGGTGCTCCCATGTTCAAAAACTTCTCACTGGGTGCACATATGGCCACAGTGGAGAGGCCTCCCACAATACCAGCTGTGTACCATGCAGCTGTGATGAGAAGAGGCGCCCCCTGATATCGTCAGAGGAGCCACCACTGCACCCATCACACCAGAATGTAGTAACCAAGCAAGATGCTTTGGGCCTGGGCTCTGGTCATATGATATCGACTGGACCAGCATTCCAGCTCCAATCATGGCTGCAAAGGTTGCACCAATTGTCACCCAAGAGCCTTTCATCATGAAGTTCATGAGGGCAGGAGTTCTGCTCACTGCCAGGGCAGACAAAGCTGTTATGCCGATACTTCCTACTAAGTACATATAGGTGGTATGAATTCTATCCTTCACATACTGAGGCCAAATTACAGCTTTTTCAATAGCTCCAATCTCATTAGACACTCCCAAGCCATAGTAGCACAAAGCTCTAAGACCAACAGCAGCCCCTCCAGCTATCTTCCCATCTGATCAATTTTAAATATTTTTTCCAATGATGGTTCCAAAGCTGCCTCCTTGAGTTCTTGGCTAGTTTTCCCACGCCAAATTCCAATTCTTGTCCTGGTGGCATATTCTCTGATGGGTGTTAAGAGCCATTGATTTTTCGTGATGGAATTCTTCACAACAGGGGAGGCCTTGGTGAAAGCTGGTGGAAAACCCTGGAAGGTAGTGTCCGGAGACACACAAGTCTTGCGGCCAGTATGGTGGTGCACCAGGTTTACCAAGCGATCGGAAACGCTCAGTCCCTGGTCAACTCAAGCGCGCAGTTCCGTTTCCAGCCGGCAACACGCAACTACTACCACCTCCCGTGCCCTCCGCCCACCTCTTACTCAATTGTGGATTTTAAATTACCCCTTTCATCTTTATTTCCTCAGGGAGAAAAAAACAATCCTGGTGGTTGACATCAGGAAGGCGAGGCCACGGAGTTAGGTAGGAGGATCTACATATTTCTCTGTGATCAACAGCTCTGCTTCCTCACCTCCTTAGCTGCTGGAGACAGGCTGCTGCTTCCAGATGTGGGATGGGGTGGTGCACGCAAACGCCTGGTGCACAGCAAGGGGCTCCACAAACATCTGCCCAACATGCTTCTCTTAAGGACGATCTCTTAACGTTTGTTAGCAAAAGTTCTGGAAATCAGGATCAGTAAACTGCAGAGTACCTTATAAGCGGCAGTGACAGACCAAGGCAGGAACTGCACACGCGGTAGGCAGCCCTCCTCATGCCTGTGCTGAACAGTATCTCATCTCATCGCCACAACCCCACTGCCGGGGTGGTGTTGCCCTCATGTCAAAGGTGAGGATACTGACGCTCTGAAAATGCACTTACCCACCCAAGATCACACACTCAGTCCATCCTGGAGTCACAATTCAAACTCAAGTCTATGGCCAAAGTCCATCCTTGTTCTGCTAGACCAGAGGTTAGAAGCTGAAGGCCTGTGTCTACGTGGACCCTAGACATGTACGTAAAAACACAACTTTCTTGCTTCTCTTCAAAAAATTCTGAAGATCTGGCAACAATCAGCCAGAACAAAATAATGGCTCCTCTTTGGACAAGGAACTTGCCAGTTCACTCCACCTACTTTTTTAAAAAAAAATTTTATTTATCTATTCATTTATTTAGGCTGCACTGGGTCTTAGTTGAGGCATGTGGCTTCTTAGTTGCGGCATGCATGCCGGATCTAGTTCCCCACCAGGGATCGAACCCGGGCCCCCTGCATTGGGAGCGTGGAGTCTTACCCACTGGACCACCAGGGAAGTCGCTCACGCCACCTATTTTTTTTTTTTTTCACCTATTTTTTAAACGTTTCCTATTCCTGGATATCTTTGGGCTTACAACCTTTGCACCATAGTTTACGTGCCATCCTTTATTTAGAACAGAATTCTTCCAAAGTATATGCAAGCAAAATACTAACCCACATTGGTCAACCCCATCTTTCATGGGAGAGGCAAAGAGCTGGGCTGCATGACCTGCCTGCATCGGCACAGGTGAGCGAACGGTGTCATCTGGACCTGTTGAGACTGTACTCCTGCTCCCTCGCCCCGAAGCCTGGTTTCTCCCGCTGCCAGCTGTTTTCTCAGCCCAGCAGTTACTGATGTGCTGGGATAGGAGGGCATTCACATACCACTGGGGAAATGAGGAAAAGTATAGCATGAAAATACCAACTGAAAAGGTACTCACTAGAGGTCAAAATAGTCCACTAGTAGCAGCAATAAAAAAGGAAGTTGATGAAATCTTTGGGGGGAGGGACAGGGAACATACATTGAGAAGAGCTCTTTGCTTTCTCTCAATTAACAGAAGCTAATTCAATTAAAACTGGGGCAGACTAGATTGAGGGTGCCTCTATTGCTGGGCAAAGCTCAGGTTGCCCACAGTTTAATTCCGTTTTTTTTTAAAATTTATTTGTTTACTTTTGGCTGCATTGGTTCTTCGTTGCTGCGCACGGGCTTTCTCTAGTTGTGGCAAGTGGGGGCTACTCTTCGTTGCGGTGCGAGGGCTTCTCATTGCAGTGGCTTATTTTGTGTGAAGCACGGGCTTTAGGCGCGTGGGCTTCAGTAGTTGTGGCATGGCCCATGGTTTAATTTCTCAGAGATTTCCTGAGAGGTTGCACATAAAGGTCTGTTGTTGAACTGAAGAAAGATGCTGGGAATAGGCTCTCTGATCCTGCTCTGTTGTCAGGTTGGTTTCACCACCCAGGGGCCCACCGTGCCTCTCCCCATGGAGACACTGCTGGGTTTCAATGTGCTTTTCATTCTCTTGGCTGCCTGAGCAAACAGCCATCACTGTTTCCATTGTGAGCTCTTCTCCGTCTGGAGCCAAGCCCAAGTTCATGGAACATGTGCTTGCGACCAACATTTGGCAGCCTGGGTCCCCACTTGGAGCGACTTTCTGCCTTTGCCTTTTTCCCATCAAGACAGTTCCTGAATCTGGAGACTGAAGAGCAGTGCTGAACACGCTGTTCTAAAAGCTGGTTCCTCATCCTGCTAGCTCACTGGGATGAGGGACAAAAAATTCACACCAAAATCCAGAGCCCAGGTTACAAAGACAAAAATTATTTCCATCCCTCCCTTGTTACCAACACGACTGAGGGCATACATATCTCACAGCATCAATGGGCTTAGTTTCCTGGAGAAAATTTCTCTTTGTATTATCTACCGAGTTAAGAATTTTTATGAGAAATCCTAATACAAGTGGAAAAAAAATGAGCATCCTTATCCTGAGGCCTCATTTTCTAGGTCAGGTGACAGAATGAAAAGATTAAATGCTTTCCCCACATCCACATAGGAAGTAGTGGCAGAGTTGGTACTAGAACATAATTACTTGAATATCCAGACCAAAGTTTATTCTACTATGCCAAGTCACTAATAAGGACTGGTTTTTTTTTTTAACATTTTTATACTGATATAATTCCACACAATAAAATGCACAGATCTTAAGTGTAGAGCTTAATACATTTTGACAAATGTTTACACCCACGTGATCAAAACTCCAGTCGAAACATGGAATGTTTCCATCATCCTAGAAAGTTCCCTTGGGCCTTTTTCCACTCAACTCCCTTGTCCCATCTTCCTGCACTCAGCAACAACCCCTGCTCTGATTTCCATACCTTTTGATTAAGTTTCGGGGCTCCAGTTTTAAGAAATAAAAATTGAATGCATGTGAATTTGCCTGAAGCCCTGAAATGTCTCTTTGCAGAATTTTCCTCTCCCTTTTGGACCGCAAGTACTACCTAAGATTTGTTTTGGATCCATCTGGACATTCTTCCAGAAAGTCAGCCTTAGCCCCAGCACAGACATATTTAGGGTTAAAGGCATCCACGTTTATAAGAAGCAAAGGCCAACTATGATTCCTCAATATGTGGTATAAAAAGAACTCTACCTTCTGGAAAATAAAGTTGCTATCTCCAAAATATCTGCCTTCTTGGCTCTTTCTGTAACACACCACTCCTTTAGAGTAGCTGCCTCTGTTCCTATGGAAAGAATTGCCTGAGCCCTTGAAAGTGAGCACATATGCATTATCTTTCTACTTGGAAGCTGTTTCCTAGTTTCGATAACCTTCTGCTGCAGTGGGATTCCTCTTCGCAGCTCCTCTGACTTCCCCAGACATCATTACAGGAGGGCAGAGGCAGTTAAAAACCTAACATTGTCCTAAGCTATTTAGTCAGCAAGGGATCTGGGTTTTAGAAACTGGAAAACTTTGGCTAAGGCTTGCTCAGAACATTGTCTTAAGGCCAAAAAGTGTTGGCAAGGTCCAGGTGAAGGCAGCTTTCCACCAGCCACAGACACGACCAAATCATACGGGGCCTGCTTCTCTTTTAAGCAGAGCGCTGACGGCCAGCCTGGATCATTTTCTCCGCATCAGCTTGTCTCCCCAGACAGTGAGCTAATGCTTGGCACCAAAAAACACCATGAAAAAAAAGGCATTTAACCCCATGTTTTGAGGCAGAAATGACTAAATGGAATATATACACAAAATTATTTAAATCAAGACAACTTTTAAAAATTCTAAGAGAATAAAAATTATGCACACATAGTCATAACATTGGAACCCACTTGTGAACACAGAATAAAGAGGAAGCAATGCTGAAAATGTAAACTTCTCTGAAAGAGCCAAATTTCAGAAGACATTTTGTTAGTAAAGAGAGAATTCTGCGGAATTAGCTGCCTAAAGCATGCTGAATCCCTCTTCCCTATGCAATGTCACTTCTGAGTATGTTGCGGCTTTTCTACAGTTTAAAACTATTGATATTTTAAACTTTTTCTATTTTTTTTCATTTTCTAAATTTTACTTTTAAAAATAGACACTATATTAACATGGTTCAAAATTTTATAAATAAGAAGTCTCCCTCCCACTCCCAGGCCCCAGCCATTCCCTTTCCCACCCTATAGGCCCTGTGTTAGTGGTTTCCTGTGCATCTATTCAGAGCTAGTTTAGCAAAACATAGATATATACCTTTCATCCTTCTTTTTTTTAGAAATGGAATGTTATAATGGTGTCCTACATTTTGCTATTTTTTTTGCACTTCATTGTATTTAGAAACAGAATTTTGAAGACATATTTCAATAAAGAAAAATTATATGTTCATTTACCCTTTGACACAGTGAATCCCACCTCTAAGAATCTATCCAAAATATACATTGGCAAAAATACAAAATATTCTATGTAGGCTATTCACAGAGTATTTCAAAAAGAAAGAATATGCAATGTCCACCAAGTAATAAAAATGGTTACTGCTGGGGGCAGGAAGAAACAGAGGTGAGGGAACAAGGATGTAAGACCTCTCTGAATGTACCTTAAAAAAAAAAACTTGGGGCTTCCCTGGTGGCACAGTGGTTGAGAGTCCGCCTGCCTATGCAGGGGACGGGTTCGTGCCCTGGTCCAGGAAGGTCCCACATGCCGCGGAGCGGCTGGGCCCATGAGCCACGGCCGCTGAGCCTGCGCGTCTGGAGCCTGTGCTCTGCAATGGGACAGGCCACAACAGTGAGAGGCCTGCGAACCGCAAAAACAAAACAAAACAAAACAAAAACTTGTTTTAAGTATTTTACATAATTTTTAAAAAAGTCCCCCTAAAAATTTAAAGTGAAAGGAGACAAAATTAACTATATATATTTGAAGCACTAACTACAGAGGAACTATTTCAAGTGACTTTAAAATGTTCACAATCTGGGAGTTCCCTGGTGGTCTAGTGGCTAGGATTCGGGGCTTTCACTGCTGTGGCCCAGGTTCAATCCGCGGTTGGGGAACTGAGATCCTGCAAGCCGCGAGGCGAGGCCAAAAACAACAAAAATCAAAAAACCTCACAATCCCTAGATCTGGTTTTTCAATCTCAGCACAACTGACATTTTGGGCTGGATAATTCTTTGTTGCGGGGGGTTGTCCTGTGCACCATAGGGTGTCAGCACCCAAGGCTCAGGTGAACTTCCCTGATTGGCAACATTTTGCACATACAGTCACACATCGTTGCCCCGAGAATTAAGTGCTGTGTTTGTCACATGTGCACCCAAAAAACTAAATATTGATTGCCCTGGGAGAATGTTCTAAAATATAGGAGGAGGGAGCATGACACAGCAGGATGAGCCACCTAGGGAAGCACCAGGGTGGGTCAGGAGGCACAGGGAGGAAGGAGGAAATGTGGGCAAGAGCCATTACTGTGAAGGGGAAGGGACGGGACAGGCAAGGTAAACAGGCTTGGGATTGGCTGGTTTGACTAATTTCAGTAGACTCTGGAGGCACAGTGACTGCCCCTGGTTTTCTGGTGCCTGGCCCTGGTGTGATGAGGGCAGGTGGATAGTGGCCCAGAATGTGAGAGCCCCAGAAAGGAGGTGGTTGGGGTATGGGCTCTGGATTGGTTGGTATACGTACAAAAGGTGTGCTCAGAGATGAGTCTTTATCCCTAGAAACTGGCTATCCCTGGGAGGCGCAGTCTCTCCAGGGTCAGCAAGGCAAAGATGTCAAAGCATCAGAGACACAAGGTTAGCAGAGAGGACAACTAGAAGCTTGTGCAGACTGTCTCCTGGACTTCGCCCATGTGCCTTTCCCTTTGCTGACTTTCACTGTAATAAATGGTAACTGTAACAGTTTTTCTGAGTTCTGTGAGTCTGTCTAGTGAATCAACCTAAGGGTGGTCTTGGGGACCTCGTGACACAGTTGCTAAAACCATTCTGTAAAAGGGTGATGGGATAGATCAGGCTGATACCAATGAACCCACTGATTAATCACTGAAAGCGGGACAACCCTATGTTGTGCAGAACCACCTGAAAAGAACTGAACCTGAATGTAATCAAGCCTCTCCACGTAACCACAAATTTACAGGAAATATGAGGGAGAGAGAACCTGCTATCAACACTGGAGGAAATAAGCAGCCAAATCCTGGATGGGGGACAGTCTACAGGACAAATAACCCATTTGTTAAGCACATAAAAAGGAGAGTGAACAGCTACAGATTTAGTGAGAAAAAGACACGTCAATCCAATGCATTGTGTGGACATTGTTTGGATCCTAATTTCAACAAAACAATAGAAGATTTGAGACAACAGGGGAAATAAAACACAGCCTGCATAATAAATATTAAGGAATGATTGTTAATTTTGTTGGGTAGAATATGATGGTTAGAATTCACTTTAAAATATTCCAAGAAAAACAAAATTGGAGGGGGGGGGAATAGATTAGATAACAACAGCATAAAGCTGATGATTGTTAAGTCTGGGTGATGGGTACATGGAGGCCCACTGTGCTATTCTACTTTTTGTCTATTTAAAAACTTCTATAACAAGTTTTCATAAATTTATTTATTTACTTTTGGCTGCGTTGGGTCTTCGTTGCTGCATGCAGGCTTCCTCTAGTTGCAGTGAGCAGGGGCTACCCTTCGTTGCAATGAGCGGGCTTCTCATTGTGGGGGCTTCAGTAGTTGTGGCACGTGGGCTCAGTAGTTGTGTCTCGTAGGCTCTAGAGCACAGGCTCAGTAGTTGTGGCGCATGGGCTTAGTTGTTCCCTGGCATGGGGGAACTTCCCAGACCAGGGATAGAACCCACGTCCCCTGCCTTGGCACGCAGATTCTTAACCACTGCGCCACCAGGGATGTCCTATAACAAGTGTCTAAAAAGGTACTTAAAAATTGGAAGCAGTTACCGTAAAAACATATGATCTAAATGTATGAAGTCCGAGAAACTGCCAATATTGCAGAGATGTGATGTTAAGGCATAGGTGAGATTCTAAACTTGGGTTTTTGTTTTGTTTGGCTTTGTTTTTGGGGTGTTTTTTTTTGGCAGCACCACGTGGCATGTGGGATCTAGTTCCCCGACCAGGGATTGAACGCACGCCCCCTGCAGTGGAAGCATGGAGTCCCAACCACTGGACTGCCAGGGAAGTCCCTAAACTTGGGTTTTAAGAGATTAAAGCAAAATGTAGGAAGTTGGCTGTCTAAGCTCCCCTTTTAGCTCTTGAGAAAACAGGCAGAGTCCAAGGTGAAGCTGCCTCTGGTCTCTATCTTTCAGGGTTTTGCCAGTCTCTGTTCTGAAGTGTAAATTCAGGAGTGTTGTTAATATTTAGTTTTTTGGGTGCACATGTGATGAACACTATAAAATTTAGGAATAAAAAGACTATCTCCTTACATTCTCATATAAATCTTTATCCTTTAAAATAGAATCTCGGGACTTTCCTGGTGGTCCAGTGGGTAAGATTCCGCACTCCCCATGCATGGGGGCTGGTTTTGATCCCTGGTCAGGGAACTAGATCCCACATGCATGACGCAACTAAGAGTTCGCATGCCGCAACTAAGAAGTCCTCATGCCGCAACTAAGAGTCTGCATGCTGCAAATAAGAAGTCTGCATGCCACAACGAAGATCCCACATGCTGCAACTAAGAACTGGCGCAGACAAAATAAAAAAATATTAAAAAAAAAAAAAAGAATCTCATGAGAGAGAGAGATGCATAATTTTCTGTGGATAAAAGCTTCTGCCAGGGCTTCCCTGGTGGCGCAGTGGTTGAGAGTCCACCTGCCGATGCAGGGGACATGGGTTCGTGCCCCTGTCTGGGAGGATCCCACATGCCACGGAGCGGCTGCGCCCGTGGGCCATGGCCGCTGGGCCTGCGCGTCTGGAGCCTGTGCTCCGCAGCGGGAGAGGCCACAGCAATGAGAGGCCCGCGTACTGCAAAAAAAAAAAAAAGCTTCTGCCAATCGAGGTATCTTAACTGCTCTCATATCATAGGATTTGGGGTCAGGCAAAAGGATCTCTCTGATTAAAGCAGCATATGGTAGGGGTCTGGCCTTCAGGTAGTGATGTTTTTGTCTTTCTTTCCTGCTATCTAAAAGGAATTATAGAAAAAAGTTCAAGGATAACTTGTTATGAAAAACTTATGGGGGAATTCCCCAGTGGTCCAGTGGTTAGGACTCGGTGATTTCACTGCCGTGGCCTGGGTTCAATCCCTGGTCAGGGAACTAAGATCCTGCAAGCCGCACGGCACAGCCAAAAAAAAAAAAAAAGTTACAATGGTAAATTAAAAAAAAAAAAGAAAAAGAAAAACTTACGTATTACTTCTGTAATAAAAAAAAATTAAGAACATATGTTCACATGCAAACTTGTATATGAATGATTATAGCAGCACTATTCACAATAGCCAAAAAGTGGAAACAACCTAAATGTCCATCAGATGATGATTAGATAAACAAAATGTGGTATATCCATAGAACTGAATATTATTTTTATTCCATAAAAAGGAATAAAGTACTGACTCATGCTACCAATTCACGTTATAACATCATGAATCTTAAAACATCATGTTAAGTGAAAGAAGGCAGTCACAAAAGACCACATATTGTATGATTCCATTATATGAAATGTTCAAAACAGGGAAATCCACAGAGACACAAAGTAGATTACTGTTTGCCCTGGAGCTGAGGGGGTTGAGGGGAAATGAGGAGCGGCTGCTAATGGATACCATACTGGGTCAAACAGCATCCCCCCGCCTCCCCCAGATGAGAACAAAAATGTTCTAAAATTGATCATGGTGATGTTTGCACACCTTTGTGGATATACTAAAACCCACCAAACTGTACACTTTAAATGGGTGAATTTTATGGTATGTGAATTATATGTCAATAAAGCTGTTATTTAAAATATTTAAGGTATAAGGAAATACTGAAGAACCAACAATGACCTTGAGTAATCCCAACATGGAGAACTTCCACTTTTAGTCAATAAATTAGAGTGTAAAGAGGTTGAAAGTTAAACATTAGTTGTTAGTAAAAACAGCATTGATTGCTAGCTCTGCTGCTGAATTACTATAGGGACTTTTGGCCTTTTAGACAGAACTCTTTCCATTGAAAGTCATAGGAAAACGGTCTCAAACAGGCTTACTCAAAACAACAATAGGAATTTATCTCACATAATTGAAGTCCAGAGTAGGCACTAGTTTCAGGCATCCAGACAAGGTCACGAGAGCTCTGATTCTCTCAGCTGTTTCCTTCATTGCCTTTGTTCTCAAGCTGGCTGTCTCTATGTAGTAGGCAACGGCAGCCACAGGCAATCCCAAGATTACGTGGCGTTTATAGCTCCCGATACAAGAGGAGAGAGAATCTTACCTGATCACTCTGGCACTAGTTCCAGGACTGTTCAGGGCTGGCTCACATTCCTGGAGCCAAGGAGTAAAGTTCACTTCATCCAAGCATGTGTAAAGCAGGAAAGGGTGGTTCTCCAAAGGAAAAAAGACTGGATATACAAAATACACGTCCACTATGACAGGCGAAACTCTAAAACTTGCAGAGATTCAAACATCATCTCAGCCCAATAAGTACTTGCCAAGTCAATGTAGGAACAGACAAAATGGAGCTATTGCAGAGTACTTTTAAAGCATCACATTCCAAATTCTTATTCTTAGAGAAGCAATAAAACACAGGACACATACCAAGGTCATTAGCAAGATGCTGTTTTAGCAGTGAGCTACTTCAGTCAAGTATAGATTGTTCCATGTCCAGAATTCCATCCATCTCACACAGAAGAGATATTTTACTCTGGTAGATGGCAGTCTTTTTTTCCTGATCAGCCACAAGAAAAGCTAAGGCTTATCCAGCATGTAGGAAGAAGGCAGTCCAGAATGAATGAATGGAAAACACCCTGCTGCCAGTAAACTTTGCTCATTTAAATTGTTGATAATCCGGTGGGTTTCTGATCCAGGATCCAAATGCCTGCTTTCGGAGTGCGCTCCAGGCCTGCTGGTAAGTGGATGCGGCCTCCTTGTACTCATGGTACGTCACTAGCTTCTGCACCCTAATGCACACACACCACCAAGCACACAAGTTCTCACTGGATAGCTCACCACCGTGGCCAGCAAGACACCTCAGCAATAGGCTGGACAGATTTATTACAAGAGACTTAGGAAGCAGGAGGATTTTGTTATGCTGTCCTATGCTGACTCTTACCTCCTTTGTAGGGAATTCACTAGAAAACAGCATGGATTAAAACAGGTAAGAATAAACAGAATGCTAGTTTTGTCTGGTCCTGGTGGAATCAGATAAAACAAGAATAACTGTATCTACTACTTGGTTTAAAATTTTCTATGTGTCTATAATTTCCACCATTAGGATCTAGCTGTTAGAAATTTCTCAACTGCATTTTCCCAAAGCACTTTCCATCTTAATCATATTCTCCTATGTACTGCCAGCCAATACCCCTTCCCAAATCCCTTAGTGTCTCTGACTGCTGAAGAATGGCCGACGTGCTGAATAATATCTATAATACTCACGCCCAGATCAAAAGATTTTCTTGTGACAAAGATTCTTTCCTTTGATCAAACTTGAGTTAGGCTCCTCTGAGCCCTCTTCTCCATCCAGCCCCGACCTTGAGCTCTGTCCTTGCCATCTCATAGCTGAAGAAACTGAGCCTCATGTCTCATTGATTCAGGTTTTATCCTGCTTCTACTCTTTCGTTCTTTGCCAAGATCTGAGGAGACCCAAGTTGTTTCTTCACTCACTTCAGCAAAGATTAAAGTTGCTAATGGTAGCAAACACTGATTTTCGTTGTTTGATCAATTTCCCATAGCTTTTTGGTGGTTAATGGATGGGAACCACACACATGACAATGTTAAACTTTACCTGAGCCCTCAGTTCCCCAAACAAGCTATGGTTAAGAAATCTCCATCCCACACTTCTGTGTTGTGGGAAGTGGCTGACTGCAAAGAACCACCCTTCTTCATGGCTTGGACAGACTCATGAATGCCCCCCTCGCTCACCTCTAACAAGGCCAGACACAGACCCCATTCTTTGCCTCATAATGATTAGCTGAACTGTACCCACTGACAAAATCTCAACCACATGCCTGCTAATTTGACCAAATATTAGTTATGCTTCTCTCCTTCCCCCAGACCCCCGAACTTTGAGCCACTTTCAGCCTGAGCCAGCATCAGCATGTGTAACAAGCCCTTCTTTTAACAGCCCCTCCTGAGAATCAACACTTCCTGTTCAATTGTTCCATCACACTACCGGCTCGTCCTACTCCCCCATTCCCGGCTCTGTCTAACTTTGCTTCTCTCTCCGTATAAAAGAAAATTCCTTTGCACCTGCTCTTCAAGAGGCTTACAGATCTTAAGATTGCAGTGCCCTTGCTATTGCGTTAGTCCTCCTCCTATTGTAACAGGCCCTTTCTCTTATTACAATAATCCTTTTGAATGAAGTCTCTCCTTACCTAAGTCCAGATTTGTTTTTAAGTCACAGAATGTACGGAAACCCACCCAGTTCCAGTCTGATTCATTCTTCCAGACAAGAAACAAGCAAACTGACCATGGATGACGGAGGGCATCAATACTGACTGTAGGATGCATGATGGTGAAAACTGGTGGTAGCCTCTTCATATGGAAGCATATAGCTACGCCTTCGCTTCCCCACTGTTGTATAAAAAAGAATTTGGCTGATCTTTGTTGTCAGTTCCTGGCAGGGAGCCTCTAAGCCCTTAGAATTCCCCTAATGATAGGAATGTCTTTGTTATTCATGGTGGACCCCTCAGATCACACCTAAGTTTTTGCTTAACGAGATGACTCATGGTGGGCCCTAGATAGTTTCAGGATGGGCTGGCCATGCCAGAAAGACCAACCATGAGTTTAGAAAGTTGGGGCTTTGAGCCATCTGATATCAGTCTGACCTCCTGGGGTGGGGATATTGGAAGGTGGAGACTGAGTTCAACCACATCATGTGGCCATCAATTCTATTAATCATGCTTATTGATGAAACCACACTAAACATGCTGAGCACTGAAGCTCAGGTCAGCTTCCTGGTTGGTGACAGAGAGTGACATGCTGGGAGGGTGATGCATCCTGGGGACACAGAAGTGTCAGGTTGCAGACCCTTGGAGACCTTGCCCTATGTGTCCCTTCTTTCATCTGGTCCTTATTTGTATCCTTCATAATAAAAGGTAATTGTAAGTATGGTGCTTTCCTGAATTCTGTGAGTTTTTCTAGTGAATTATTGAACCTGAGGGGGAAGTAGGAACCTGAGTTTGTAGTCAGTTGGTCAGAAGTGTAAGTGGCTTTGGGGCCCCCCCAGTATGTGGCTGGTGTCCTGAAGTGAGGTCAGTTTGTGGGGGCTGTGCCCCTACCCTGTGAGATTTGGCCTAACTCTGGGTAGTTAGTATCTGAATTCCACCCACCCACCTGCCCCAGAAGTGGTTTTATAGTTCTCTACATTCCTGTTTGGAAAGTAATTTAAGTCTTCGAGCTTCTGTTCACAAGCAGTGATGTGAACAAAAGAAAAAGAGAAGAGAATGATATTCCCAACAGAATCTATTGCTCCCCAAGCACTCACATTTCCACAATGCTGTCCATCTGGAGGTGGAACAAGAGGAGGGCCTGTAATGGCCCAGGCCCCAATTCTGCCCTTAGGCTCGTGTGACTCTGTATTACCAACTACCCATCTCCCACAGCTCAGATCATACACATATCTGCAAATGGGGCCATGGGGATTGAAGAGCATGTGGTTAGTAGTAAGTACCCACTTGCCTACTGAACCACCATTCCTGCCAAAGCTTCCTGCCATCCATAAGCAGAATTAAACCAGAAGTCTTCCTAAATATGAAAAAACATAGGTCAATGGCATCACCTGAGGGAGTCTGGCCACTTGTCCTCTGAAATACTGCTTAGCAGCTTCTGGAATGATCTAAAGAGCTCTACTTTGCTGATTCGGGATCTGTTTGGAAAAAGAAGACCAAGAAGATTTATTAAGTGTTTACTATGTATCAGGCCCCTATCAAAGATACTGGGTTTCACATGGTATCTTTTTAGGTCTGAAGGTCCTGAGCCCCCATTTTCACCTTCTTGCACTTGGCAAGAAGAAAAATCCAGACCCAAGAGTCTGATTAGGTTGAGGGACAAAACTGATTCTCATCTTAAGAAATGTTATCAGGGACTTCCCTGGTGGTGCAGTGATTAAGAATCCACCTGCCAATGCAGGGGACACGGGTTCCATTCCTGGTCCGGGAAGATCCCACATGCCACAGAGCAACTAAGCCCGCGTGCCACAACTACTGAAGCCTGCGTGCCTAGAGCCCATGCTCCGCAACAAGAGAAGCCACCGCAATGAGAAGCCTGAGTACCGCAACAAAGAGTAGCCCCTGTTCACTGCAACTAGAGAAAGCCCATGTGCAGCAATGAACACCCAATGCAGCCAAAACAAACAAACAAAAAACCCCAAAACTCTCAAGAAATGTTACCAGCAGTGAAATCATCAAGGTGACGGGCTGAAATGGGGTAAAGACAGAGGGGATTACTAAATTTTGCCCCCAAGGATACCCATCAGCTATGTTTGGCTTCCTCCTTTCAAGGGAGCTGGCCCCTTGGGTAACAATGCTTACAGAGCTTTGGGACTTCCCTGACGGTCCAGTGGTTAAGGCTGCGCTTCCACTGCAGGGGGCACAGGTTCCATCCCTGGTCAGGGAACTAAGATCCCGCATGCCACATGGCGTGGCCAAGAAAAAAAAAAATCAGGAATAATACAAGGATACTTGCTATCACTGCTTTTATCCAACATTATACAGAAGGTCTGGCCAGTAAGACAAGAAATAAAAGGAATAAAGATTGAAAAGCAAAAAACAAGTCATTATTCGTAGATGATTGTGATATTGTCAGTTCTGGTCAGCACAATAAGTCAAGAAAAAAAAAAAAAGGAGTGGAGGTTTGGAAAGGAAATACTATTTGCAAAAGATAGACTATGTTCAAAAATTCCGAAAGAATGCCCAGATACATTAGTAGAATAATAAGAGTTAGCAAGGTTGCTGGATACAAACATTAATTGTAAGAGAAATAAACAACAACAAAAAAGTTGATTGCAGTAGCAATGACCAGAAAATGAAATGAAAGGAAATTACTTAAAACAGCATCTGTGGTAGCCAATCTCTGAATGGTGATTCTTACCTCCTGGAATTCATGCCATTATGCAATCCCGCCCCACACCGAATAGGGGTTATGTGAATAACCATTAGGAGATTGGGTTGGAGTGTGACTTCTGAGGCTACTCACAAAAGACTCTGTGGCTTCTGCCTTGCTCTCTTGGATTGCTTGCTCTGGGGAGAAACCGGCCATCATGTTGTAAAGATGAATACTTGTAGGACTATGAGAGGAAAATTGTAGGAAATTGTAGGAAATTGAGAGGAACTGAGAGGCCTCCTGCGAGCAGCCAGCACTGACTGACCTTGCAGCCACATGAGTGAGCCATTTTGAAACTGGATCCTCCAGCCCCAGTCAAGCCTTTGATGACTGTAGTCTTGGTTGACATAATGGATTGCAACCTCATAAGCCCCTGAGTCAGAATTATCCAGCTAAGCTCCTCCCAAATTCCTGACGCACAGAGACTGTGAAATAATAAATGTTAATTGTTTTTTTAAGCCACTAGGTTTTTTTTTTTGGGGGGGGGTGTAATTTGTTACACAGCAACAGATAACTAATACATCATTCAAGAAATAAATCTAATAAAAGATGTGAAAATTTATGTGAAGAAAATCATAAAACTTTACTGAAATATATGTAAGAAGACCTAAATAAGTGAACATTCAAAACTGCTTGTTTTAAATTTGGGGCACAACTGCCAATTTGGCACCAGCATTATATAAAAAGATATACACCATATTCCTGGTTTGAAGACTTAACAATGAAAAATGTCAATTCTCCCCAAACTGAACTTTAAATTTAAAAGTCTAAGAAAAGCCAAGACACTCTTGAAAGACAAGGCAAGAGGACTTTCCCTAACAGATATCATCTTATTATAAAACTACTGTTATTAAGAGTATGGTTTTGGTGCAAGGAAAAACAAACAAACCAATGGAACAGAACAGAATGCCCAGAAACAGATCTATCTATCTATCTATCTATAAAATACAGCTATTCTATATAATACAGATACATACAGATATTCTACATTTGATCTGTGTTCACTTAAAACATGTAGATTTCAAGAAAATTACTACAGTTTCTTTTTCTATCAAGAGTAGAAAATAAAATGAGTTTCTCTGACAGAGAGCTTGTATTGTATATGAGAGTCTTTTATACATACTATGTATTGGGTCATTGCAGGTGGACTAGAAAGATGTTAGAGAAATGATATTTCTCATATTTTTTTCCACTCAATTAATAAAGTGGCCTGGTAGAGCTAATAAGGAGTTGTAGCTAAAGCTGCCACTAAGTAAGAACTGTCAGATTGAAATATCAATCCCCTTGAACTGAAAATGAACTTAAATTATAGAACTAAAATACTGTGCAAGTGTTTATATGACTGCACTAGAACTGAAAATTATTACTCAAGAAGAAAATAATCTGACTGTTCAATATTAGTGAAAATATATCCAAAGGGTGGTCACCAAAGGCAACTGTAATGTTAAATCTTTTATTCATCTAGTAGTTTAAGTGTGAATAATACTGACTAATTCATATTGACAGATTAGACAATTAATTACTTTTAGGCAAGCCTTACAGCTTTACATAATATTTTGTGTAGCTCATTCACTGGTGCACCAACTACTTATATGAAGCTAACACCTCAAGGACTTGTAAGAAACCATCGAACATACATGCTTCGAACATGGAGTTTAGATGCTGATGTTATTCTCCTGTAAAAGAACCAGCGCAATTTGAAGAGAAATTATTCTATATATTGGAGCAGGGAAGTGATGGTCCTGGAAAATCTCATACAGGACAAAGAAACGAGGCTCTCTGGCAGCTCCCTATGCTTTCTAGGCCTAAGCATAAAAAGAGAGACAAAGAAGTTTATAGCTAATAGAAACATATTAAGTGTAAAGCCAGGAGGCCATGACCCTCAAAAAAGGGAGACTTAGAATTTTTTTCTTTTCAGACAACTAGCACTATATCAGGATTGGTTTACCCAGCTGAAAACAAACATTATTTATGTTTTATTGTATGTATGTCTTCAGGTAGATAAGTTGATATGTTCACTGTTACTCAGAATCAAAGATTTCATCTCCAGATTCAAGACTCTGAAATTTTTGGTGACATGACCACACATTTTATTGCTCAAGAAGTCCAGAGAGTCTTACAGACTCAACATTTCCACTGTCCACATCACTCAGAATCAGCAAAAGAGGAACATCAAAAAATAAACTAATATCTTGCCCGGGATGCTCACATTTCCCTTTGAAATACTGATAGGTGAGCCCATGAGACTTTTGCTATAACCCAGTGGCTACCGATGTACAACTATGAGAGAAAATTTGGCTATATTATTACAGAGCATTAATGAAATATGTCAAGGCATTTCATTCACAAGCCTTAGTAATCAACCATGCCACGATCTGTAGTCTGGAGATGGGATCCACTCAAGGTTCATTAAAGAAACACAACACTTAAACCTCACTGGAAGGTGGCACACTGGATTCTATTTACCACCAACACTGGGCGAAATGTCAAGGCCTCCAGTGTCACTGTGAAAAGCCATCAGTGACAGCTTAACAGCTTCTTGAGACCAGATCTGTAAAATGTTTTCAACATTATTCCCTCTGGAGGAGCAAATGGCACTTTCTCTTATGAATGCTTTTGGTCTAAGTCACCTCATGAGTAATATTAAGGTGTTATATCTCCCTCCAGAGAAGTAAGACCTTTCTCAAGACTTGTTCAACAGCAGAACAGAGTGACCATAATAGTAATTCCTCTGTCAAAGAGGCCCACCCAAAAATAACCAATGATGTCATCTGTGGAGCAAAATAATCTTGGTGGCCGCTAGCTGCTATGCTCCAACAAGCCCTAGTTCCTTTTAACAGTGAGGATTACATTCTTAGATATTAGTCTTCCTGGTGAGCTGGTTAACACTACTGGTTGGTGTATCAAAGAGCTAGGAAAGCTATACATACATAATTTTTTAAAGATTACACATTCACATTTCAACCTAGCCCTATCTTTATTCTAACATACTTAGACACGCTTAGTTTTTGTTTGTTTTTGTAATCTCTTACCCTTCTCTTTTATAATCCAATGAGCCACGTAATGATCTCTCCAGGATGCTCTGATAGCTCATCTGGGAAGGGAAGAGAATATGCCTCTTCAGGGCAAAGAGAATTTAAAAGGATTTGCCGGGCTTCCCTGGTGGCGCAGTGGTTGAGAGTCCGCCTGCCGATGCAGGGGGCACAGGTTCGTGCCCCGGTCCGGGAAGATCCCACATGCCGCGGAGCGGCTGGGCCCGTGAGCCGTGGCCGCTGAGCCTGTGCGTCTGGAGCCTGTGCTCCGCAACGAGAGAGGCCACAACAGTGAGAGTCCCGCGTAACGCAAAAAAAATTAAATTTCTTGAAAATGAGGGTCCTTTATCTGATTCCTGTTATTATCTCATTGTTTGCAATAAACACAAAGACTTAAAATAAAATATTACCTTTGAGTGTCGCACTAGTATTTTAAATGGTTCCAACATCCCAGTCTTGAGTTCATACTCCAGATCATTCTAAAAAAGGTGGTTCCAGGATAGCACTCAGGAATGAGAAGTGAGAAAAACCCACTCTCCCCAGCAGCTGTTGGTCTTTAAAATTAAAGTAACTTTGACCCTTTCAAACATAATGTGCAGGGGCTTCCCTGGTAGCGCAGTGGTTGAGAATCTACCTGCCAATGCAGGGGACACAGGTTCGAGCCCTGGTCTGGGAAGATCCCACATGCCACGGAGCAACTAGGCCCGTGAGCCACAACTACTGAGCCTGCACGTCTGGTGCCTGTGCTCCACAACAAGAGAGGCCATGATAGTGAGAGGCCCGCGCACCGTGATGAAGAGTGGCCCCCACTTGCCGCAACTAGAGAAAGCCCTCGCACAAAAACGAAGACCCAACACAGCCAAAAAAAAAAAAAAAAAAAAAAAGTGTCTTAAAAAAACCCAAAACACATAATGTGCAGATTCATTTGATGACTGAAGAAGAAATCTATCTTAACAAGATGTCTACTGCAAGCCCTGTACCATGTTAGAGGCACTCTCTCTCATTCAATTTTCACAACATTCCCGTGTGACAGATACTATGAGTTACCCTTGCTTTATTGTTAGGGAAGTTGAGGCCCAGAGAGGTAAAGTAATTTGCCCAATTCACACACTTGGGGGGAAAGGGAGCCAGGAATTAAACATCAGTCTCTTGAACTGCAAAGCTTCTGCTCTTTCCACCATGAACTTACTCCTGTATGGAGTCTGCCTTCTAAATGGAGAGACATCCACAACATGTCAGATACCTCAGATCATCTAATCCAATATCCTTGTTTTACAGATATGAACACACTAAGGCCCAGAGAGCTACTGGACTTGTCCAAAGTCACCTGACAACTGGAGACGGAGCCAGGGTGAGAACACGGGGCACTCCCAATCACACATAAAACACTGACATATTGGGATAAACTGGAAAACAGCACTTTAGGAATCTGGAGAAAAGATGGTAATTTTGAGCCAGAAAGAAGTCGTAAGGAAAGCTTTTAAGGTAAAAGATGGTGTAGGTTCACAGTGAAGAGCATTTAGACTTGAGCAAAGCAGCAAACTGAAGCCACAGGCAGGTGGGTGGGGCCAGTATGGGTTGCTGCTAGACTGTCACTTACAGTAAAGGCAGAGCTCAGCAGGAAGTGTGCTCCCTGTCCCTTGTGACCTGCTCTGCTCACACATCGTGGCCTGTGGTTAACTGCTGGTTCCCGGAGAGATGCAGACAATGGCCTGAAGCAGGGAGGCCCTTGAGAAAAAACTGGTTAAAAAATTTCTACCCCTAACAATTTTGTAAATACTACTCAATTCAACAGCTCAGGCCACCAAGAGGCAGGCTGGGTCTGCTGTATAGGCCATTTGAACCCTGCTTAGTGTCTGTGAAGAAAAAAACTTTTTTTTTTTTTTTAAGTCTAAAAAGATGTAAGTTATTATTATTTCCATTGAGGGAGACAAATAAGCATGTCAAAAAGAAAAGAAACAAATCCACCTGTGAACTTAATTACAATACAACTTTTTTTTTTTTTTTTTGCAGTACGTGGGCCTCCCACTGTTGTGGCCTCTCCCGTTGTGGAGCACAGGCTCCGGACGCGCACGCTCAGTGGCCATGGCTCATGGGCCCAGCCGCTCCACGGCATGTGGGATCCTCCCGGACTGGGGCACAAACTCGTGTCCCCTGCATCGGCAGACGGACTCTCAACCACTGCGCCACCAGGGAAGCCCCAATACAACTTTTTATAAGGGCATAATAAAGAAATGGAAAAGCCACTTAGAATGAAAAGAACTACCTATAAATTGTGGGAGTCCTACAACAGTCACTCAGAGGCAGCTCAATCCAAACAGATGGAAATGCCTTTGGTGGGGAGGCTGCTACCCCACAGCCCCACCCACCCTCGTGTTATTGCAGACCCTCTGTGGCTCACTGGGAGGGAAAAGCAGAGGGGGCAAGATGAACATTTAACAAAAGAAGAACCAATAAGGCAGATGCATGAAACTCCAAACACACAATCATGAAACCCAAGTCTCATGTCCAACAGATCATATGCTCCACATTTCAATAAAAGCCAATATGAAGATACAAAGTCTTGTTTTCATGGCACCCTTCTTGCCAGTCTGATCACTGTGCAGCTTCATAAATGATTCTCGGGTTCCAGCCTTGACCCACTAAACCAGAATCTCTAGTGGTAAAGCCCAAGAAAGTGTTCCTTTCAAAATCTCCCAGGGGAAAGAACAGTCTTTCCAAGAAATGCTGAGACAAGGAATCCACGTGCAAAAGAATGTAGTTGGATCCCTACCTCACACCTTATAAAAAATTAAATCAAAATGGATCGAAGTCCTAAACATAAAAGCTAAAACCATGAGAAGAAAACACAAAGTAAATCTTTGTGACAATGGTTTCTTACATATGATACTAAAAGCACAAACCATGAATTACAAAAATAGATAAAATGGACTTCCTTAAAATTTGAAACTTTTGTGCTTTAAAGGACACTTTCAAAAACTGAAAAGACAATCCACAGAACTGGAGAAATTATCTGAAATATATATCTGATAAAGGACTCATATCCAGAATATATAAAGAAATCTCTCAAATCAACAATGAAAAGACAAATAAACCAATTTAAAAAATGGGCAAAAGATCTGAACAGATATTTCTTTAAAGAAGATATACAAATGGCTAATAAGTACAGGAAAAGATGCTCAACATCCTTAGTTATTAGAGAAATGCAAATCAAACCCACAATGAAATAGAACTTAACACCCACTAAAATGATTACAAGACAGACAATAACAAGTGTTGGAAAGGATGCAGGATAATTGAAATACTCATACATTGCTGATGGAAGTTTAAAATGGTGCAGCTGTTATGTAAAACAGTTTGGCAGTTCCTCAGAAGTTAAACATAAGGTTATCCCATGACCCAGCAATCCCACTCCTAGGTATACCCAAGAGAGTTGAAAACAAATGTCCACCCAAAAGCTTGTATATGAATGTTCAGAGCAGAATTATTATTTATAATAGCCAAAAAGTGAAATAACCCAAATGCCCACCAAAGGATGAACAGATAGGGGCTTCCCTGGTGGCGCAGTGGTTGGGAGTCCGCCTGCCAATGCAGGGGACATGGGTTCGAGCCCTGGTCCGGGGAGATCCCACATGCTGTGGAGCAGCTAGGCCCATGTGCCACAACTATTGAGCCTGCGCTCTAGAGCCTGCGAACCACGGCTACTGAAGCCTGCGTGCCTAGAGAAAGCCCGCGTGCAGCAATGAAGACCCAATGCAGCCAAAAAAAAAAAAAAAAAGAAAGAAAAAGTTCTGGAATTAGAGGGTGGTGAGGTGTGAATGCACTGCCACCATCTCCTTCTGCCCCAATATGCTATACCTGGCTTGAAGGCGTCCGATTCCTTTCTTTGTTGTTCCCTGCGGAAAGCCATTGGCGGTGACATCCAGTGGCTGCTCAGGAACTGCACTCCAGCTGATGGCTATGAAAAGATAAGATTCTGGGGTTAAAACTGTTCAGTTTTCTGTAAATGTCAGAGGTATTTTAATAAAAATATTCCCCTACCACTGAAGACTCATGAGAGCTGGATATGATGCCAGAGACAGTGGCTGCCACTCTGATGCCTGGCCTCCAGAATACAACAGTATAAGTGGTTCATGATTCATCATCACCACCACCACCACCATCATCATCATAGCTAACAATCACTGAGTATTTATTATATGATGAACAAAGTAAATGCATGAAACAGAATTTCTCATTTATTCTTCGTAACAACCCTGACAAATGATATTCTTATCCGAAGATGAAGGAACTGAGGCTAAGAGAGGACAAGTTGCCCCAGGGTCATAAAGAGTATGAACTTGACCCAGTGTGGGTATCTCCCGAGCCCATGTTATTGGCCACTTGAGTGGTAAACTGCTACCCCAGGCTGGGAGGATGCAGTCCCTTCCAGGCCACTCTAATGTCCAGCGACAAGTTACTCCTGAGCAAGTGGAACATGGATCCCTTACCTGCCCCACAAGGAACAAGTCGGCCTTGGCTCTCAGCCTTTTTTGCCTGTACTGCACAGCGGCTCTGTTCAAATAGTAAATCTGACTGCTGTAGTTTCACTTCTTGAACTCCAAAGCCTTCAGGTAAAGCTGAGACATTCTGACACCTAAACGTGAGGGGAAAGGCATGTAGTTTAGGCTCACTCATCGAGAAAGAGAGTATCTTGGACTGTGGACCACATCACCACCCATGTCTCAGTGGGAGGCAAAGGCCTTAGAAGGTGTGTGGATTTATTTATTTATTTATGGGGAGGATGGTATAGGAGGTTGTGACAGAATAGAATCCAGATCCTATGAACCTTATGGCTGAAGAAAGATCTCTTCCATCACTCTGAAGTGACAGCTATAAACTGAGTCACCACCCCTCAGGGACTTCAGTAACACCGAACTCCATTTCTCATATTGAGAAACTCCATTTCTCTTTCACAGATTTGAAAACCTTAAGAAGAAATACTAACCCGTCGGCATCAGCTTCCTAGGGAGTCCTTAAAACAGGCCAGAAACCAAAATTATACTATAATATAAAAGCTTCATTTTTTCCTCTTGAATATTTCACACAAACTAGATGCCAACATGTAGTGGGTCTAGAGCTGAGCAGACAGCAACTTAAAGTCTTGGAATCAAGAAAACATGGAAAACAGAAAATGTCTTGGGCACAGTGCCTAGGATTGCCTTTTTTTCCTTAACATATTTATTGGCATATAGTTTATACACCATAAAATTCACCCATTTAAAGTTATAATTCAATTTTTTAAGTATAGTCACAGAGTTGTGCAACAAGCACTGCAATCTACATTTTCGTCACCCCGATGAGAAATCCTGCACCTAACGGCAGTCACTCACCATCCCCTTCTCCAGCCCCTGGCACCCATGAATCTACTTTCTGTCTCTATGGATATGCCTATTTTGGACATTTCACTCCATGAAACCATACAACATGTGGCCTATTTCACTTAGCATAAGATTTTCAAGGTTCATCCATGTTGTGACATGTATCAGTCCTTCATTCCTTTTTGTGGCTGAGTAACATTCCACCGCAGGGAGCTACCACCTTTTGTTTATCAATTCACCAGCTGATGGACATTTGGGTTGTTGCACATTTGGGCTATTATGACTAATGCTGCTATGGAACATTCATGTACAACTTTTATGTGGATGTATGTCTTTATTTCTCTTGTGTATGTACCCAGGAGTGGAATTAGTGGGTCATATCCTGGGGTTGCTTCCAAGAGTCAGCTTTAGGAGTGGTACATTTGACAAGGGCCCACAGGCCTCCTCTGGTCATGGCCTTATCTGCCCTCAGTTACTACAGCATTAACCAGGTTTGGCTGCCCTTCTTCAGGGAGACCACGCTTGAGTGGTCATCATTTGTCTTTTTTTCTTTTTAAAAAATTAACACTAATGTCTGAAGGTTTTTAAACATTATAACAGCAATATATGCACACTGCAGAAAAATCAGAAAATAGAATAATCACAAAGAAGAAAAAATCACCCATAATACCACAACTCAGTGGTAATCATATTAATACCTTGGTGTATATCCTCCTATAAATTTTTTCTATGGGCATATATACTTTAAGACCAAAATGAACTCGTTTTACCTTCTAAATTGCTCTTTAAACATTATGAGCATCTTTCCATGTTAAATATTCATTAATATTAGTTGTAACAAAAATCACAATCTTCTATTGCTGGCCATTTCAGTGGTTTCCTCTTTTTTTCCCTTAAATTAGTACACACGAAGCTAAATATTTGAGCACTTTCTTAATTATTTCCTTAAAACAAATTCTTAACTCTTTGTACGTATGTATGTATGTCCAGGCTCTTTGCACATATTCTCAGACTGCTTTTTGGAAAGACTGTTCCCTCCCTGCCCTCTCACCTCCCAATCAGTGCTCTCTGCATGGCCTCCTGGCTGTACGGGCACTTCCCAATGACCACAGCTGACAGGTAGATGGGCTCTTCTAGGAAGTGCATCAACAGTGCCCCCTGGCATCCGAGGACGTTCCACCGTGCCAGCTTGTCACTGCAGGACATGGAGCAAGTCCTGTCCCCCCGGCCTGGCTTCACTCGGAGCAGCCCCACCCGGTGATAGGCAGCACCAGGCTTCCCTGAGTCTCCAGCTTCCCCAGGCACACACTTGGCTCCGGTTCTATAAACGTCCACCACTTTGGCGCCACCGGGGGCCATTCCAGTGACAGTGGCTAGTTCCTCTGCAGTGAGATTAGAGCTGCTGACATCTGGTGAATTAGGGCCACTTTCCTGGTTGCCAAAACTCTGATGGTGAGCCATACCATCAGGAGTCCTGGGCTCAAGCCTCATCTTTTTGGTCACAGGACTATCTGAGTCTTCACATTTCCTTTTATCTTCAGGAGCTTCTAGGTTACCACTAGCTTCTACTGATGGATTATTGGCCCAATCTCTACTGACAGGACAGCAAGGCTGATCTTCAAACTCAAGCATTGGAATGATGGAGGCATCCCCACCTGTAGGAGAAGAAATCACTTAAACCAGTGGTTCTCAAAGTGAGGCCACCAGACCAGCCACATAAGCATCCCTTGGGAACTTGATAGAAATGCAAATTCTTGGGACCCACAGTAGCCCTGTTGAATCAGAAACTCTAGAGGTGGTACCCAGCAGTCTGTTTTAACAAGGTCTCCAGGTGATACTGATGCAACGTCAAGTTTGAGAACCACTGACTTAAATGAAGCTTAATTCTATTCTCCCAGCTACCTGAGATGAGTTAAGAACACTTGGCCAAATTTCCCTAACAAGAATTCTCTGAGGTTCTTGCTGAAGACCGTATCCTAGACCCAGTGAGCTAGCCTCTCTCAGTGGGAGGAGTCTTGAAGACTGAATTGTTTAACAAAGATCCCAGGTGATTCTTACCACAGAAGTTTTGGAAACACTAGATTACACCAAGGTTTCTCAACCTCCACGTTGACATTCTGGGCCAGATAATTCTTTGCCACGGAGGCTTGCCCCATATATTACAGGATGTTTAGCAGCCTCCCTGGTCTCTACCTACTAGATACCAATAGCACCCCTGAGTCTGACAATCAAAAATGTCTGCAGATGCTGCCAAATGTCCCCTGGGCAGCAGAATGATCCTGAGTTGGGAACCCCTGGCTTAGAATGAGCACAGTTTCTCAAGTGCATTTTGTGGAATATTATTCCATAAGATGCCTTGGAAAACAAAAGTGGATGGTTGATTTCAGGGTTAAATAAGTTTGGCAAATAATGCTCACAATTTCCCCATCTTGCATATCCTCACAGTAAAGACTCACAGTAAATTACACAACTGGTGTTTCCCCAAGCTGGTTTAGAGGTTTCTGACCCACTCTGTGTTTACAGGTAATCAAAGAAAACCAGAGGTCAGTAAAAAGCACACCGCCCCTGTGAGAAGGGAGCTTCTTCTTCAAACACTAATGTGTATTGCTTTTCTAAAGTGTGTAAATAATACGTCTGCGGTCTTTATAACCTAAGAGTGGGAAAGGCAAGAGATGCAGAAGTGGGAGTGTTGCCAGAGAGGCTGGCTGGCAGGCTTCCAGAGACCTCACAAGGTGACAGTGACTTTGGAGAATTCCCCAGGGCCCACCTCCAACTCTGAAGGCTCAGAGATTTGATCTTGACAGATGCCTGAACTCAAGAGGCTGACTCATGCTAATACAGCTCACAAGTACCAGTCTGAAGTAGCCAATCCAGGCACCAACTTATCAATTAGTAATGAGGAATAAACGCCAAGGGCGCCAAATAGTCACATTCTCTAGGTAGTGTTCTTTCTCCCTGCAGACAAACCATCGGTGGACATCACACTGTAAAAGATTACCCATCACCCTGGGAGTTAGATCAGTGGTTCTAAATTTTGATTTCAAAGACCAGTAAAATCTCCAGAAGATTTTATGACGATTAGAGTGTTGACAACTTTTTATTCCACCAAGTAAGATCTTTAAAAATCCTATTTATCATTATTTTAAAAATGCATAAAAATCTCATAACCTTAAAATGGAAAGAAATTAGTGTTTTGAAAAACTCACTGAGTAGTCCTGATTTTTCTCATCTGGCCATGGACCAGTACACTCTCACAAAGCAGTACCAGCCTGGAGACCACTGATTTATGTCCTCTGATTAGGCGGTCAGGCCAGCTGTGATCTCCAGATGTATCTCTCTCCACAGGAATGCTACACCTCCCACTGGGATCAGCCAGGCCCTGGCTATTCAAAATGTGATACATGGGCAAATATCACTGGCACCACCTGGGAGTTGGTTAGAAATGCAGACCTCCGGCTCTACCCCAGACCTACTGAATTTGAATCTGCATTTTAACAAGATCCCTGGGTGATTTATATGCATATTACAGTTTGATAAGCACTGAGTTAGGAAACAACCTATCAGGGCACTGCTAAGAATAGAGTATGGATGAGTCCTCCCTCCCTCTGTATGTCATTTTCCTGTTCTTTCATAAGCTATATTATATTTTTGATTTGAGTTATGATCTTCAGTTATTGTCTCTTAAGAGTGATCACCTATCTGCTCTAATTGCATAGTTAATTTTAAAATTTAATACTCAGGGGACAATATTATATCCTTATTTCAAAGTTTTTAGGGTGACGAAATTTTACTACCATCCCTGAACTGTTGTCTACAAAGGGTAGAAATTATTCCCAATTTTCAAGACAGAAAAACAAAGGAGAGAAAATCAGCCAGGTCTGGTCTTCCTGCCTAATGCAACCAGAGCACCTGAACATCCCCTTACAACTCATCAAAATTTACCTTAACTAACCATGACTGTCTACATTTCCTAAAAAACTAAAGGGTAAGCAAGGGACTAGTCTTATTCACTGCTACATAACCAGTATGTCACACCTGCCTGACAAGGAGTAGAAAATTTATGTTTAATGAATGAATGAAATGAGTTTCAGGATAAATCACCATAGAACTCAGGGCTTTGGACCTCTAAGCCCTCTTGTTGGTTTTGGACCTTGTGGGGTCTCAGCTTTAAGCTTCCAAATCCTGCTTGGGAACTGAGAACTGAATAATAGTATGAGTGAAGCTCCCTCCACTTTTCCTTGGTAGAGACGTGGTTAGGCACACTGGGCTGTTCACAAAAAGGGACTATAAGTGGTTGTAGCTACACTTCATCTAAGGTGTTTTTTTGAGAAACTATGGATAAGACAACAATAAGGAAGCAGACAATGTAACATGAATCCAAAGGCATTAATATACTTACAGGGTGTATGGCTGGAGAAAAACACAAACAAGAGGTCTGGTCTGAGTTTCCACAGTTCTCTCTGAGTTCCTGGGACAAAGATGGAATCCTCCTTCAGGGTGGCTGCCAAGTGGAGCTGATGGAGAAGGTACCTAATGGGGTGCAGGATGTTATCAGAACAAACAACCAGTCTCTGTGGTAAAGGGAAAGACCCTGGTTGCGTGATTACTAAGAAAGAAAGAGATACTGCAGACCAATGGGACTGGTAGCGATTTGGAATTATGAGAATGACCTAGCCCAGTGATTCTCAAAATGCTGTTCCTGAAACAGCAGCATCAGCATCGGCTGGAATTTATTAGAAATGCAACTTATCAGGCTCCACCCGGATCTGCTGAATCAGAATCTCTGGGGATGGGCCCAGTTATCTGGGTTTTTTTTGTTTTTTTTTTTTTGTTTGTTTTTTTTGGCGGCCTCTCACTGTTGTGGCCTCTCCCGTTGTGGAGCACAGGCTCCGGACACGCAGGCTCAGCGGCCATGGCTCACGGGCCCAGTGGCTCCGCGGCATGTGGGATCTTCCCGGACCGGGGCACGAACCCGCGTCCCCTGCATTGGCAGGTGGACTCTCAACCACTGCGCCACCAGGGAAGCCCTGGGTTTTAACAAACCCTCTAGGTGATTCTGATGCACATCAAGCATGAGAACCACTGTCTAGACGAGCACTATTTTAAGTGCAGTTCAGAGGCCTACATAATCAGTATTACCTAGGAGCTTCTTAGAAATGCATATTCTGGGGCCCCCACCCAAGCTAAATCAGACTCTTTCAGGATATGGCTTTACCTTTGGAAGCTCCTTCTGGCTATGACCTCAGCATGGCTATCATTGAGGATGTCTCCTGTGGCAAAGACAGGGCATTAGTGAAAACATATGGAACCTGAAGATTCCCTGGTTCCTAAAAGCAGAACATAGTAGCTTCTCCCAGCACCCAGAATGACCACATAGCTCCTGGAGGGCTTTGCCTGAAAGTTTTACAATCATTACTGGCAAAGCATTTACAGCAGGGTTTCCTCAACTATTGACATTTAGGGTTGGAAAATGCTTTGTTGAATGGGGCAGGGGGGCGCTGGGTCCTGGGCTTTGCAGGATGTTTAGCAGCATTCCTGGCCTCTACTCACTAGAGACCACTAGCATATTCCCCTCTCCCCAGTTTTGACAACGAAAATGTCTCCACATATTGCCTAATGTCTCCTGGAGGGCAAAATCTCCCCTAGCTGAGAACCCCTGATTTATAGGGAAATCTTTATCTGGAGAAGAGTCCAGATCTTTTGTACCCTCATGCCATACTTGTGCTCATAGTGATAAAATTCCATCGAATTCTATCAATAGTGGTCCTGGAACAGCTTCATCATATCCAGGAGGAAAGGCTAGGAGAATGAGGAAAGCAAACTGGAGGAGGAATCTGTTAACTGGCAACCAGAAGGTGAAGATGCTAGACCTCTAAGGGATTTCCATATTCTTTCTGGTGCCAAAATCTCCATTTAATTAAAGATTGCTTTGTGGGGCTTCAGATCTAATATGGAATAGCTAAGCCCAGGCAACTTTTGGTTTGAGCATGAAAATACTGGCCAACTTTCAAGCCACTCAGAAAGATGTTCTTGGTGGCCTTTGCTTCCACAGCTTACTTCCATTCTTTAAATGAGTTCTGTCCTTTCAAGTGGAGCGACAGTCAGTGGGAAGTGAAAGGTCAGCCACCTAGCGATATTGCCCCTTTGCTCTGCCGAGAAGAGGAACGGATGACATGCACACCGGTTTCCAAAAGCTCCCTAACAGGCCCTGTTCAGACCCCACCCGGGCTTACCGCTCTTCCTCATTTTGGACTGGCCTATGCATTTGGTTCCTGTTCCCATTGAGACAACTTCCTTTGTCACTGAGGGGGAAAAAAAAATCATTAAGTGTGCTCTCAGAATCTGAATGACCTATAGGTTTAATAAGTCTGCACATTGAGTCCCCCAAAGGCTGACTCAACTGTGCACTGCGTTTCCAGCACGGCCATCTACCACCACCAGAGGTACCCCGCCCCCTGGCGGGGAGCAGCGGAACATGCCCAACATCGCGGTTTACACCCAACCGCCATCGTCCCTGCCTAGCCCTGTGTAGTTCTACCATCTCCTACAGGGAGAGACAGCGTTCCAGGGAGAAAAGGTCTCACCTTGCACCGGTCTGTCAGGGCGGTCGCAGGCCTGGTCAGCTGTAGGTTGTATCTTCACCACGGCTGCCAGCAACGTCCACTCGCGGTTGGGCTCAGGCTTCCCTTGCTTGGGCAGCATGCTCCCATAGTGCTCATAACAGAGCCGCGCAATCTCATCCGCGGTCCACATGGTGTGAGCTGGTGCTGAGGCCCTGATCAAAACCCACAACCATGAAAAGGGCAGAAAGGAGAACGAATGCAAGATGCTACAACCCTGCACCGGTGCTTCAACAGGCATTCAGATATAGCCCATTCATGTTCATGCTGAGGTTTCTCAGTTCAGAACCCTATGTATCATCTTCTCCTACTACCCCTCTGCCTTCTTTTCATCTTAAATGAGAGACTAAAGAAGTCCCAAATCTCACAACACCAGAAGATACCCTATTTCTTCAAGCTGCTTTTTTTCTTTTTCTAATGTTATATATTTGACATGTTTCTAATGAATCTGAACCTAACTACTCAAAATGAAAGCATATGAGAGGGAAGTATCCTTGTTACTCAATTTTCATTTGGAAATAGCATGTAAAATAGCTGAGGCTGCAGACCTCAGCTTGCTTGGGACAGACCCTCACCATACAAAGTTTATCTTTCCGGGGAGAAGGTTTTTCTTTTCTGTCCTCTTTTTCAGACGTTTTACTTGTCATTCCGTCATAGCAGATAGTTTACCTCCCTCTAGTAAACCTCCACTGATGCCCCCATCAGGAAAGCAACCCTTTAATTTCTTCTACAGCGTTTTATGATGCAGAGGGGAGAAGTGACAAGAGTCTAGTGGTTTCTCACCAGTCAAGTGTTCTGCTTCTCAGAGTGAGTCCTTTGGAGTTAGCATTTCCGGATTCTCATCCTGCTTTTGCTACAAAGTAACTGTGCGATACTGCGTAGATTACTTAACCTTTCTGTATCATCTGATAATAGAGACAGTAGTATGTAATCCACTGGAGTTAGTGCGAGGCTTAAATAATTACAAAAAGCAATTGGTACAACGTTGAGCATAATTAATGTCAACTGAGATTAATATTACAAAAAAGAACACTTGAATTTCCTAATTGATTTGCCTTGGGCTCCTTATCAGGTAGTGGAACTGTAATGGACACGTAAAACCATGCATAAGAAACCATGAAGCAGATCAGACCTAAAAGAGGCCTAGAGTACTTCCCTGGAAACTCTCTCACTCTTGACTCTATGGATGCTCACTCAGTGACCTCATTTGGACTCAAATGTATGAAAAGCTCCCTAGTAGAAAATAAGATCATATGGTGATGAACAAAGCCAGACATGTCACCAAAAACAAACAAACAAAAAAGGCTCTACTGAACCCCAATGCATATAGCAGACAACTGACTTTTCTACAACGAGAAAAATTGCGTTGTGTTAAATTAATTAAACAAGGAAGCCATTAGACTGATGAGGCTCTAATGCTGTGGTGGCCTATTTAAGCAAACCAAGATCTAAGCATGTTGGGCTTCCCTGGTGGCACAGCGGTTAAGAATGCGCCTGCCAACGCGGGGTACACGGGTTTGAGCCCTGGTCCGGGAAGATCCCACCTGCCGCGGAGCGACTGGGCCCATGTGCCACAACTACTGAGCCTGCGCTCTTGAGCCTGTGAGCCACAACTACTGAACCTGTGTGCCACAACTACTGAAGCCCACACGCCTAGAGCCGGTGCTCCACAACAGGAGAGACCACCGCAATGTGAAGTCCGTGCACCACGACGAAGAGTAGCCCCTGCTCACCACAACTAGAGAAAGCCCGCGCACAGAAACAACGACCCAACACAGCCAAAAAATAAATAAATTTAAAAAAAAAGTTAAGGTAATTCGGCTGCCAGAGGAAAAAAGGCTTTAGAGGGGTTGGAAGTGAAGCCTACTTCCCTTAGACCCCCTCCTCAATATCCTCCAGGGGCCCGGGTGGGGCCCATTAGGAGACTCCAGGCCCCTGCAGCAGGGACAACGTGCGTGCCTGCCCCCTTGGGCTTTGTGGGATGCTGCCGAGAGGCCACGCGCCCCGCTCTCGTCCGCAGCAGGAGCTCTCTGCACGGGGGGACGTTGGCATTTCCCTGAAAGGAGCCGCATTTTCCCACCGGACGCGCGGTGCGAGAGGCGCGGTCCTGATATCCTCTCCCCACACAAAAAGGGCTCCGGAAAGTCGGACAGAGGGGACCTCACCCAGGACCCCCAAGGTCCCCCTTATTTGCGCGCCCTCGGCCGCACGACACCACCCCCTTCACAGACGCTCCCCGCCCACCTCTACAACGCGAGCTCTCGAAGGGAACGAACAGAACCCGTGCGGCGCAACGGGCGTGACGTCACAAAGAGGCGGCTCTTTCCGGTCCGTCTCCGGAGGCGCGCAGTGCACGCTGGCTCTTGTAGTCGTTCAGGGGGCGGAGCCAGGGGCGGCTGTGCTGATCCTTAGAGTCTAGCGACTTCCGGCGCTGTGCTTAAGTAGCGGTTAAACGGGCTCAAGGAAGCTGACTCCCCGGTAGGATAGATTCAAATAGCTGAATGATTTCGTATCTTGGAACACTAGTCTGAAGTTTTGTCTGAAACAACGATGTCCAGTAGAAATATAATTCGAGCCAGATATGTAATTAAAAAATTTCTAGTAGCTACATTTTAAAAAGTCAAAAGAAATAAGTGAAATTAATGTTAACCATATATTTTATTTAACCCAGCATATTCAACATATTTCAACGTGTAATCAATATTTTTAAAATAAATTTCAGATATTTTACATTCTTTTTTTCATACTAAGTTTAAGAAATCTGGTGTGTATATTACACTTACACTACATCTAAGTTCTGACCAGCCACATTTCAAATGCTCAATAGCCATATGTGGCTAGTGGCTTACCATATTGTGCAGCTCTAAACCTTCAGATTGTCAGGTATAGGTAGTATAGCTGTCTTGGATAGTTCAGGAGCCTGTACCATTCAGCAGCTCTATACCTCAATTACTAAAGATGAAAGAATTCACTTTTCTTACTACCCCTCAAAAGCTAGAGAAGAAGTGCAACTTACTTGACCCCCATCTTTCTCTCTAGATCGGAGGAAAAGGGCCACAGGCCTCCTCCAAGTGTCAGGACCCTGATCCTCTTTCCTCTCTCCAACATGTTTAGTTTTTTTTGTTTTGTTTTTGGCCGTGCGGCATGTGGGATCTTAGTTCCCTGACCAGGGATCGAACCTGCGTCCCTTGCATTGGAAACGCGGGGTCTTAACCACTGCACCGCCCGGGAAGTCCCTCCAGCATTTTTAATCTGCGACTGACTCCTTGTCTTTAAAGACTCCTGGTGGGGGAATCATCTTCCAGGGTTATCTCAGGGATTAGTACCACCATTTGTCTAGTTGCATAAACTGAAAAGTGAATCACCTTGTCATTTCCCTTCCCTTCACCCCCATAACATAATCCAATATATAATCCATTACCAAGTCCTGTTGAGCTTTCTATCTCTTGAGTCCATCCAATTCTGTCCATTTTCATGGCAACACCCTAGTGTGAACTGCTGTTGTCTCCCTCTTGGACTGCTTGTTAACCTTGGACTTTAACATCTTTCTGCCCAACTCCAATTTTTTCACAGAGCAGCCAGACTGATGTTTTCAAAATGCAGATATGATGTCACTCTCCTGCTTAAATGCTTCAGTGGTTTCCCAGCACTTTTAAAATGCAGACAAAGTCCCATAGTAGGGCTCACAGCCCTGTATGATCAGCACCCTCCTGCCTCATCTGTTGGCATATTTCTTTGGGTTTTTGTATCTAGTGGTATTGGTCTTCTCCTTGTTCTTTCCTCGTCAGGGCCTTTGCACTTGTTGCCACGCTATGGAAAGCCCTTCCTTCCCTTCTTTGACTAGTTAGTACTCTATCTTCCTTCAGATCTCAGATCTGATGTCCTCAGGGAAGCCTTCCTTAACTAGGTCTGTTAGAGTTTCTCAATACCCCATGGATCTCTCCTTCAAAGCATTTTCCAGAGTTGCCATTTTTTGTTTTTTGGGGGATGATTTATTAAATATCTATTTTCTTAAAGGATTTTTTTAAAAGATTTAATTTTATTTATTTTTGGCGGCGTCGGGTCTACATTGCTGCGTGCGGGCTTTCTCTAGTGGTGAGCGGGGGCTACTCTTCGTTGTGGAGCACAGGCTCTAGGCACGTGGGCTCAGTTGTCGTGGCACACGGGCTCTAGAGCGCAGGCTTAACTGTGGTACATGGGCTTAGCTGCTCTGCCGCATGTGGCATCTTCCCAGACCAGGGATCAAGCCCATGCCCCCTGCATTGGCAGGAGGATTCTTAACCACCGCACCACCAGGGAAGTCCCCTTCCAGCTTTCATTCTGTCATTTTTCCTGCTAAACCGCACAGACAAGATGTCTACTGCTGCTTCAGTTCCTCTATCCCCAAGCTCTTTGAGGCCAGACAGCTGGCATCTGCCCCCAGCCTACTACTAAACAGCTCTTGAAAGATCACTTGTGACCTCATTAATCCTTGTTGCCTTTTCCAATGGTCCACATTGACGGTACAGTGGTGCCTGAAGTCCAGTCCCTTATCCTGGTGAGTTGACTTTTCATTTTAATTAACACCACCTTGCTGAAGGATGTGCCATATGATGCGTTTCTTCTGAAATACCACCTGGTCATCTAACCAGCACTGCCAAGTGCTCCTGGAGCCTATGTTCAACACCAGCAAGGACTGAGGTTCTCAGCACTCCCTGTAGTTCCCAGTTAGGTAATTTCTGCGTGCTTAGATCATTTTACCAACCGCAAAGTAAAAACCTGCTCTGTGAAAGTAGACTGGCAACTCCCAAGCCGAGACGCTTGCAGAGGTTTTGCTGAAGTGCAAAAGACAAGTCCTTTGTTGTCTCATTGGAGAAAAGTTTCCCCCAGCTGCCTCCCTGTGTCACGGGCTCTCTTTTAACAGCAGGTCCCCAGCCGTATCCTTGTCATTCTTAGCTCAATTGAACTGTGCTGAAAATGAGAATACACCAGACTCACTATTCAGCATCCTATTCACTCTTCCCACCCAATATCTAACAAGCATGTTAAATTTAATTATGTCCAAAACCAAACACTCAACCTTCCTTCTCAAACCTGCACTTCCTCAAGTTTTTTCTATCTCAAGTCAATGACAACTCTACTTTCCAGTTGGTCAGGCCCCAAACCTTGAAATTATCATTGATTCCTCTTCTTATAACCCACATTGACAGCAGATTCTGTTGACCTCAGGAACACAGGCAAAGTCCAATGGCTCAACCATCACCATCACTTTATACCACCCAAGGCTAAGCCATCATCTCTCATCAGCCCACTGCTGCAGTGCCACTGTCTCCCTTTCACTCTTGCTTTCCACATGCTAACTAGAACAATCTTTTAAAAACACTGCTCAAAAAAAAAAAAAAAAAAAAGAAATAAAAAATAAAAACACTGCTCAAGGGAACTTCCCTGGTGGTCCAGTGGCTAAGACTCCATGCTTCCAATGCAGAGGGCATGGGTTCGATCCCTGGTTGGGGAACTAAGACCCCACATGCCATACGTGGTGTGGCCAACAAACAAACAAAACAACACTGCTCAAAACCCTCCAATGGCTTCACACCTCACTCATAATAAAATACATACTCCTTTGCATGGCTTACAGATGCCTGCATGATCTGGCCCCTTACTGATCTTTACTTTCTCCTCTCCGGCCAAACCAGACCCCTTTGCTGTTCCTCAAAAATGCAGCCCTGTAGTCTGAATCACCCCTTTTCCACTCAGATCTCTGTTTGCGTATCTCTACTTAAATGTCACCTAGAAGAGGTCTTCCCTGACCACATATGCAACGTAGCACTGCCTCCATCACTTCTATCTAAAATAGCACCTCTGGGGACTTCCCTGGAGGTCCAGTGGTTAAGACTTCGCCTTCCAATGCAGGGGGTGGTTGGATCCCTGGTCGGGGAGCTAAGACTCCACATGCCTCGTGGCCAAAAAACCAAAACATAAAGCAGAAGCAATATTGTTAACAAATTCAATAAAGACTTTAAAATAAAATATAATAGCACCTCTGCCCCCTTTCCCTGCTTCATGTTTCTTCTTAGCATGCATCACTGTCACAAATATGGATTTACTTGTTTCTTATTTGTTTAGTTGCCCCCCAAACTCCTGCCCCTAAAGCAAGAGTATAGGTTCCACAAAAGCAGGAACTTGGCTTCTGCTCACTGGTGTGTCCCCAATCCCTTGGAACAATGGCTGGCACAGAGCAGACATTAATATAAATTTGTTGAATGAATAAAGTGGTATAATCCTAAACATTCATTATATCAGCTGTCTGAGAAATAAGATGACATTCCAAAAGTAAAAAGAGTGATGAGACAGGAGTAGAGACAAATGGTTTATTTGGTAACAAGGAGTAAAAAGGAATTCTTAATTCCTCTTCTCTCTTTTGATGGCTGACATGAAATGTGATAGTCAAACAGATAGCAACACACACAGGAATTCCCTCGCAGTCCTTGATCTTCTGCACAAACGCAAAGATGCCCAAGTCATACGACTTGCTGTTATTGTTTTCTAGACAGAAGTGCCGGCTGCTGTGCTTTCCAGTCCATCAGGGGTGGCTACATTCTCCTTCTTGTCTTCGGGTTTCATGGCGGGAAACAGAAGCACTTCCTACAGGAGAGAGAATGCATTCTGAAGCTAAGACACACTTTTTCCTGGCTATCCACCTACTCCTTTCTCCCCTCATTACTGTTATCACCAAAACCCGGAGATCTGTGTTCTTTTATTTCAATTCAGTCCCTCTCAGTTACAGAGGATGGAAAAGAAGAAATGCACAGCGCTGCCTAGGGTACAATGTCAAAAGAAGGAATAAACAGAGAGGTTCTCTTCAAATATGATTTCCTCAACTATAAACATGGGGTAGCAACAGTTTCTACACATCATAAGCTGACTTAAGTTAAATGAGGTAATGCATGTAGATGGCTTAGCAGGTTCCTTGGATCCTTAAGAAATGTGAACAATCAGTATTTCTTCTGCCTCAGGTTGAAAACCCACCAAATTCTGTAAGGTCAGATGCTCTGCCCCTCCTCTTGTGAAGTCACCTGTAACTTCTCTGCCTGCCCCTCCTCCTAGCCCAAAGCCCTCTCTTTATGCTCCAGGCCCACCACACCCCGCTTCCAACACAGTGGTGCTGTGTTCAGGGTCTCCTCGTACCTTGATGTTATTGGAGTCTGTGAGAAACATGGTGACGCGGTCGATGCCCATGCCCCAGCCACCTGTCGGGGGCAGCCCGTATTCCAGGGCAGTGCAGAAGGTTTCATCTATGAACATGGCCTCATCATCGCCAGCAGCTTTGGCCTGGAAGAGGAGAACCACACAGCGACGTCGTTCTAGGCTGTGCTCTCTCAGCGTCTGAGTGAGCACGTGAAAATGTCCAGAGGCGTTATCATTCCAGGGATGCTCTGGACACCCAGCACTTGCTGGGAATTGGTTTCCCAGTAACTCCAGGATGGAGTCATTTCTTTCAAAGACCTGGAGGTCAGGACTGATGAATTCTACCTCAGAACACATGCAAATTTCTCTGCGAAATGAAAATACTTCTACTGCCTGGGGCTCTTCGAGTCCAGTGAAACGCATTTTCTTTCAGAGACTCTGATGGTTCCCAACAGTCTTTCTCCCACTTCCTGAACCACCCATCAGTGGCAGTGCTAGTATAGGCAGCCTGTGGGTGCTGTGGCTTCTCATCCTCACGCCACCTCAATAAATGTACCATCTAAGAAAAATTATGTTCTTGTCAAGTGTCACACTCCTCAAACAGATATTCATGCCTAAGCTCCATTTATATAGAAATTCTAGGGCCCAAACTAGTCAAGTTCTCCATCTTGAAATGTGACTTCCTCCAGTGAAGCCTGTGGCTTTCATTATTCATTGTGCTGAAGTCACCAGGAGTTGCAGACAAGACACAGACCAGGGTTAAGGCTGATAGCTTCTGGTGAGTGGGCACACATTCCTTCCTTACCTTGGCCTGTTCTTCAAAAAGCTGCCGCTGTCGCACAGGGTCATTCAGCTCAGTGTAGGCATTGCATATTTCCTTTTTCATGACAAATAGCTCAAAGCGTTCAGTCAGACCCTCTTTAGAGCGGTGCCTGGGGACAGGAGACCAAAGGGGAGGGTGAATATGCAGGTTCAGCAAGAACATCTGGTACAAACAAGGATTCCTGAAATCTAGTTGACTCAAAATTGTTACTGATTGTGACCCATAGCCTGCATGCATTCTTGGCACCAAATCATTTGGTACATTATTGAGGAGGGTTAGAGACAAAGAAGCTTTAATTATCTTCACAACAGGCTGTGTGATAGACTGATACACTGAAACATACCCCCTGTATTCATGCCCTTCTGTAGTCCCTGCCACACCGACTCTGGGCTGCCCATATGACTTGCTCTGGCCAATGGGACATCAGCAGAGGCTTGATGTGTGTTTGCACATCAGGATTTATTCTTTTGGAATGCTTCCACTTGGAACCCTGGCTACGCTGCCAGAGAGGCCCCAGAGGATGAGATCCCATGTGGAGGAGATGCAAGGTGCCCTGGCAGAGTTCCCAGTTGAAAAAAGCCACTTGAGTTACCCTAGCCAACACCACGTAGAGCAGAAAGACTACCCACAAACTCCTGAGAATAAACTGTTTTATGCCGCTAAGCTCTGACGTTATGCAGCAACAGGTAACTGCAACACCGTGCTTTATCTTACCATTTGGCCAGAGGACTCATTATCTGCGGGTGATCACAGATGAACGTAGGATTGATGCACGTCACTTCCAGGAACTCCCCAACAAGCTTAAGGAGAAAGCAGAGTTAGAGAGCCCTTCTAAATGGCATTTTGATCGTCTCTGTCTTGGTGGTAGAGGCCTCGGACCCCAACCCTATACCTGATGCTATAGGGGTTTATCCTAAGCTTCTCAATGGTTAGTAATAAGGTAACGAACATAACTATTTGGCACAGAGCTTAGTACAGCAGGAGTTCAAAACTTGTTCTCTCATTAGAGCTTTCCTCTGTGAAGCTGTAGAAGTTCATTCTCTACAGTGGAGTTCACCTTCAT
The DNA here is from genome assembly GCF_964270905.1 of Leucopleurus acutus. Classification (NCBI taxonomy): domain Eukaryota; kingdom Metazoa; phylum Chordata; class Mammalia; order Artiodactyla; family Delphinidae; genus Leucopleurus; species Leucopleurus acutus. Next base: position 12,179,516 of record NC_139162.1, on the reverse strand, counting down.
AGGGAGGAAGGGGCGTTACCACTGGATGAGGGCATGTACAAGAAGTGCACGGCCTTTCACCTTATCAAGGAGCCTGGCTGTCGTCCGAGGTGGAGGGCATTCAACAGCTTTTGCCACACAGATATCATCTAGAATTTTGCGAGTTTCTGTAATACAAACATACAAGTTAGGACAGAAGACATCACACTACCCCATTAAGAGGTATATAAAGAGAATAACATGGGAGATTCTAGCCCTGACCTAATCTAATTCAGAGCTGAACAGGAAGGAGGGCCCTAGAGTGAAGGAGTGCATCACTTTACCTTCCGTTTCGAAGAGCTTAGTTTCTGGCAGCTTCACGCCCAGGGCTTTCTCCAGCTCTTCGACCATGCTGATTTTCCGGAAGGGTGGGGTGAAGTCAATCTCACAGGCTTGGCCCTCTGGGCCATCTGGATGATAGGTGACCTTGTAACCGCCTGTAATGTGTTTCACCATCCCTGGGAAAGAAATGTGTCATTTAAAGAGGACCAACAGGAAGTCCAACTGAAAGTGGCACACCAGCCCCGCAAACACGTGTGAAAGACAAAGGGACAGGAGGGGTCACCTGAAATCATCTTCTCTGTGATTTCCATGAGATCATGATAGTCTGCATAGGCCATGTAGAATTCACAGGTGGTGAACTCAGGATTGTGAGTCAAATCAATTCCTTCATTCCGGAACTGGCGTCCGATTTCATAAATCCGGTCAATGCCACCAACCACCAGCATCTAATAACAACACACGGCCGTGGTCATGGCAGCTAATCTTGTCTTACTGGCTAGGGAAAGGGTCTGCCTACAAAAGCTGTAACTTGGATTTCACAGCTCAAGGCATGCTTTCAGGTCTCTAGCCAAATGCTGAGTGCCCTACTCTCTTTAGGCCTTCGTGGATAGTCATCATTCTGGCTGTCCAGGATCACTGAACTCTCATCCTTTGTCTGGGGTGTCCCCCATCTTGTGAGTGTGAGCCTCTCCAAGAAAGAAGCCTCTTCTGGGGTTAGGATGTAGGCATGTGACGTAAGTTGCCCAACCTGTGAGACTTCAACATGCAAAGAAGATGCAGGTGTTGCACAGAATCCCTTCTGGTGAAGGGGGCCAGAGATATCTGGCTTATAGAGGCAGTAACTGCGGAAGTCCCAATGGCAATGACCTGTGCCTAGTGCCAAGCTTATGAGTTGTTGTAACTGTCCTGACTGGAAGATACTGGGTTCTTCATGCGAACAGCCCAGTGATATAATTCAGAATCATTTCAGTTGTGTGGCCTCCAAGCCTGATTCTCTGATCTTCCTGGAAATTGTGAGCTTCCTTATATATTCGAATGCATTTTTTTTTTTTTTTGCTTAAACACCATTAACAGGTTTTGTCGTTTGCAAGTAAGAATCTTAAATGACACAGTCTTCGATATTTACTCTGGTGATTTGAGGATATTTCCAACTTTCAGACAGAGATTCAACTCATTCTTCTACAAAAGAGTAAAATCAAATTTAATCCAAGGATTATAAACTTAAAAGTATTATGAGATTATGGGAAACAAAGTATGTTAGGAGGATCGGTACACCTAGGAAAGATACCCCCTTTGCCCTATAATGCTCTACTGAGAAATGTAACACTCAGAAGCCTGACAATTTAGAATCCTCTCCTGGTTGTTCTACCCTCAATGTTCCTCTTATTTCTGACTGTACCTGTCTAGCCAATATTTTTCAGCCTTCTACTTCTCTAAGGACACAGGGCATCTTCTTATTGATTACCTTATGGTAGAGTTCTGGAGCAATCCTCATATATAAATTCATGTCCAGCTCGTTGTGGTAGGTGATAAAAGGCTTGGCCACAGCTCCCCCTGGGATGATGTTCATCATGGGAGTTTCAACCTAAAAGAGAGGAAAAACATTTAGTTCACAGACAGAGGTCCTCAAACTAGAGTTCTTGGGAATGGCTCAGGCTTTGAATGTGATAGGCTAAGCCAACTATATCCCAAGTAAAAGTTAAGTTCAATAATAATGCGTAGGTGCTTGACAAAAAAAGTAGAGATAGCTTGATTTTCTAGAATAGAGTCTCTATTAATACCAAACACCATTAACACAGTACCATAAACTTTCACAAGCTGTTAGTGAGACTCTAAATGGGTACAGCCTTTCTTGAGTTCAGTTTGCAGTATTTATTAAAAATTGTAACTGCTTATACCCCTTGACTTATTCTACTTCTAGAAATCCATCCTACAGAAACACCTGTCCATGTGTACAAAGATGTTCACTAAAACATTACTGAAGAAAATCAGAAACTTAAACTATCAATAGGGGAAATAATTATAAAGCATCAAAAAGGAATACACATACACACATATATATGGACATGCAAAGGGTCCCAGAATATATTGTGTGTGTGTGTGTGTGTGTGTGTGTGTGTGTGAGGTCCATTATAATACATACGATGTGACTTCATTTATGTTTAAAGCAAAAAATAAAACCCTGCTAAAACACTTACACATGTACCCCACCTGCAACATGCACAGGAGTGGAGGTATTATAAAAATGCAGAGCAAATGGCGAGGAAGGATACATATTCAAGTTGTCTTTTTAAAAAAATACATTTATTTATTTATTTATCTGGTTGCGCTGGGTCTTAGTTGCAGCACGCAGGCTCCTTAGTTGAGGCTCGAGAGTTCCTTAGTTGTGGCATGCAAACTCTTAGTTGCGGGACTAAGTGGGACCTAGTTCCCTGACCAGGGATTGAACCTTGGACCCCTGCATCGGGAGCGCAGTCTTAACCACTGTGCCACCTCAAATTCAAGTTTGGAGAGGGACATTAGCTGGGAAAAAATGAAAGGGGACTTTCAGTTTTGCTTCTATTTATTTCTTTATTGTTTGAATTTGTTGTATGGTAATAGGTACTCACCTTTCTCATAAAATTAGAAAATAAAAAAAAAAATTTTTTTTTTTGCTCTACAAATTTTTCTAAACAACATTTTTGAGTTTAAATAAGTTGAATAAAAATCAAGAAAAATATTTTTTAATGCTACAAAAAAGCAAAATGAGTTGATAACACATTGAACATGGCATTGTTAGCATGTGGATGGCCCTCTACTTTGTCCATTATCTTAGAAGTCCTGTCCTACCTTCCTAATCAGGGCACTAAATAAACAAGGTGGAACAAAGACACTGGCAAGAAGGGGACTTCTCACTGAGCATGAAGGATACTGACACAGGATGTGCCTGTGGAGAAGGGAAGGGAAGAAGAGTAAGAGGCAAGCACAGAATGCAGCTCATCATGTCAGGTAAGAACTTTCCATCACCTCTAGGAATCCCAACTCATCCAAGAAATGTCTTATGTATGTGATGATCTTAGAGCGGATGATAAACTTCTGCCTCACAAAGTCATTCAGGATCAAGTCCAAGTATCTCTGACGAAACCGTGTTTCCTAAATGAAAAGTAACAGATAGAAATCACTGATGTGTTTGATTCAATGGTATGATAAACCAGAGCCAGGGGGCCATGAAAAATTACCTTGTCTTTTTTTATTTTTTATTTTTTTGCGGTATGCAGGCCTCTCACTGCTGCGGCCTCTCCCGTTGCAGAGCACAGGCTCCGGAAGCGCAGGCTCAGCGGCCATGGCTCACGGGCCCATCCGCTCCTTGGCATGTGGGATCCTCCCGGACCGGGGCACGAACCCGTGTCCCCTGCACCGGCAGGCGGACTCTCAACCACTGCGCCACCAGGGAAGCCCCTACCTTGTCTTTGAGGCCAAAGTGAAGATGAGGTAACATATGCAAGCAAGGAGACAGCAGTGTGACTTCATAGGGAATGATGCTCAGCTCGCCCTTCTTGGTTTTCCCAGGATTGCCCTGAACTCCAATTATGTCTCCCCGGCGTAGTTTGTTGTTAATGCGAATAAATTCTTCTTCAGATTTATAATTCCTGAATAAATGGAAAACATAATTCAGTATACAATATCCCAAATTAAAACTGACCACTGGTTTTACTGTGGAACCCTCACTAAAGTGTTAATGTGTACCCAAGAAGAATCCCAGATTCAAGGTCAACTGTTAAAAAGTATTATCTTTTATTTTTAATTGCTCCACAACCCAAGATCAGTCTTTATTCTTCAGGTGACCAGATGGCCCTTTTATTTTCCCAACCATATACCACTCCCTTTAATTTTAATTTCCTATGGGAAAAGAAGACTATATGGGCCTTTGTCCCCAGTCATGTTGCTCTGGGCCAAACTAGAAAGGCCTGTAACTGGGTATTTCTGTATACCTGGAATTGGCCATGACTTGCAACTTGACCCCCTCTCCTCGAAGGTCATAGAAGATGAGCTTTCCCCCAGAAGCTCTTTTGGCATGGATCCTACCTAGAGAACAGCAAAAATAATGACAGAAGCAGAAGCTATTTCATGATATCAGTGCCAAAAAAGCTCCCTCTGCAGTTTTTACACCCAGGCAGAATATAAACTAGAACAATTTGATTTTAGCCTGAGGCCTAAGCCCTGCCATTTTCTTCATGACAAAGTTGGCTCCCCATTTAAACCAGTTAAAAGATGTGCAGGAAGATCTGGCTTTTAAAGGTGTTCAATGGATTCCTGGAATGTTGATGGCAGCATAGTTGTGGGATCTTCCTAAATTTTCACATAAAAATAGAAAGCACAAGGACTTCCCTGGTGGTCCAGTGTTTAAGACTCTGTGCTCCCAATGCAGGGGGCCTGGGTTTGATCCCTGGTCAGGGAACTAGATCCCTCATGCCACAAATAAGACCTGGTGCAACCAAATAAATAAATAGTAAAAAAAAAAAAAAAAAGAAAAAAAGAAAGCACAATTAGACAGGCAAGCCCAAAAAGCCATGGACAAAATTTACAACAAAATTATGTGGGAAGATATTCCCAAGAATCCCCAAATACAAGCACTGGGGAAAACCACTAAGGGCGCCAAGACCTCTATATGGGAAAAAGCTATGGGAAGCAATGGAGTCTCTGGCAGGTCTGAGAACTGGAAGTCTGCCAAAAAGCCATAGGTATTCACTGGAAAATGTGGCAGGGCTAAGTGGAGGATAGCAGCGGACACGGAGAGGATAGCAGCTTACTAACATACAAGTCAATATAGTTGGCTGCATTAAGAAGGTCTAGGGGATGAAGCCCTTTAGTGTAGCCCCCAAGAACTCTCTAAATTTAACAGCAAGGGATCTCTCCGAAGACAAGGTCCCACAAAATTGAACAAGACCAAGGAAACAGAGACAAAGGAAAGAGAAGGTCCAACAAAAGCGAGAAAGGAGAAGAGCCTGAAAATCCCAGAAAGTAAGCTGCTGTATTTCTGAATGCTCCACAAAAACAACAGAAGAGGGAGCTCAGTGAAGGTGGAAAAGCTATCTGAACGAAGCTTCCTTTTAACACTGAAGAAAATTAATCTCACATGAAAATAAACAACATAAAAGTAGTGAGGTCAAATACCAAAGTTATTAAATTAAAAAAAAGAGAATAAGGAGAATAACATCATCACAGGCAACAAAAGCACTAGAAAGACATGCTCAGGAAAAAGCAAAAAATTCTATTTCATGAGCTGAAAGACATTAAGAATATGACACAAAATGTGAAAGAACACAAATTAGAATTAGAAGAAACTAAGAAATGAGACGACACGTTGAAAAAATTAGAAATAAAGGAAAAAATCATCTCAGAAAGGAAGCCTAAATTAGAAGGAAATAAGAGTGAATAAATACAACAAATAATGCCTTAAGAGAATTACACTGGAAAGGAGGATACAATTTAAAAATCAAAGTACAAAAAAAGAGATAAAAAGGAGCCCCAGGGGCTTCCCTGGTGGTGCAGTGGTTGAGAGTACGCCTGCCAATGCAGGGGACACTGGTTCGTGCCCTGGTCTGGGAAGATCCCACATGCCACGGAGCAACTAAGCCTGTGCGCCACAACTACTGAGCCTGTGCTCTAGAGCCCGCAAGCCACGACTACTGAGTCCTCGTGCCACAATTACTGAAGCTCATGCGCCTAGAGCCCGTGCTGTGCAACAGGAGAAGCCACCACAATGAGAAGACGGCGCACCGCAATGAAGAGTAGCCCCCGCTCGCCGCAACTAGAGAAAGCCCGTGTGCAGCAACGAAGACCCCACAAATAAATAAATAAAATGAATAAATTTATTTAAAAAAAAAATAAAGGGCACACTGTGTACCTGAGAATACTGACCCAGAATAACTAACATCAAGACATATTTTAGTGAAAACACTGGACTTTAAAGAAAAAGAAATTTGGGGAGCATTTAAGTATTGGCAGGGGTTCTCTCTGGGTGGTGGGATTATGGGTAATCAAACTTTTCTTTCTTTGCCTTTCTGAATGTTTCAACATTCTAGATTTTCTACAACAAATAGTTTTATATATTTTTTGGTGGGGAAGGTATAAACGAAAGACAGGATTTAATTATCTTTTAAATTAAGGAGAAGATCCCACACAAGACAGTAAACTCCAAAATAACAGTGCTCTAGAAAAATAGCCTAGTGTAAAGTAGTCTAGGAACACAGATTGCAGTTTTTAGGAGCTCAGGGCCATGGCTCCCACTGACGAAGGGAAGTCCTCATAAAGGACTGTGAATGAGTAGCAGTATCAGGCCGGGAGTCCCCCAGAAAGAATGCCCCTTCCTCTGTAGCATCACCACTGGAATGTGACCTCATGCCTCAGGGCTGCTCTACTTTCTGTGAATAGACATACTGGTGCCATCTCTAGTAATGTAGCCTCAGACTTAAGCTTTTTGAGAGCAAGACCACCCCAGACCTTCCTTTGTGCAACTGGAGAGGCCTGCCTGCTGTGGGAGCTCAGCAAACTGCCAGGGAATCTTCCTACCTGCCACCTTTAAGGTGATGTCAGTCAGGTGCTCCCCAGGCTGCAGGTGACTGTATTCTTGGATAAAGTGAGTGAGCGAGATGTCGACGTGGAACTTGTGTGGGTATGGGTCTTCCCCACTGACCTTCAGCTGGTGAACTGCTTGGCTGCGGATTTTGAAGTATTGCTGTTAAAAACAAAAAACAAAAGAGCTTTTGAGAAGTTGAACATGGTCAGTCCAGAGGCTTGTCTAACGGAGTTCTGTATTCTGCCTCAGAGGGGCCCCAATACAGTGAGGTTTCTTTAACCAACCCCCCTGAATCCTTGAAATCATAGGCTTGGAATATGGAGTGAGATTTGCACTTAAATATGCAGGGTGGCCAGATCCACAGTTGGGAATAAAGGCCAGAATTCCAAAATACAAGATTCAACAAAAAGAAAAATCAAATCTCTGCCTAAAATAATGATTAATTGGTACAGATGGCCCTGGTTACCACTTTTGTAGACACATCTACATGGTGAGTCACTTATCTTCCTACTTTCCTGCCCCTGGCCACACACCAGACTTTTTCCCCAAGGCAGGCCCATGGGCCTGGAGGATGTGTAAAAGGAATATTCTGTATCAGGGGTCAGCAAACTTATTCTGATGTAACTACTCAACTCTATTGCAGTGTGAAAGCAGTCTTAGACATATATAAACAAATGGGCATGGCTGTGTTTCGACACAATTTTATTTATAAAACCAGGGAGGAGGGATTGGGGTAGTGGTGGCTTTGGCCTGTGGGCCATAGTTTGCCAATCTCTGGGCTAAAGTAAACTCCAGCCCACTTTTAGGGAGACATTTTCTCTGGGGCTGCTATAAGGCCCAGCTAGCTCCAAGGAAGATCAGTCACTTGGAAGTACTGGATTCTCCCAAATATCTGTAAGTAGTCGACAAGAAGAATGTGCAGGGCCTGTGCCTTTAACCAGATGGAGTAGTGGGCCCACCCTCATCCATCCCTGTGCCTGTTTCAGTTCCTATTTATCTCCTTAATCACTGGTCCCAAGGAATTTGCCATAATCCGCATTAGAAGCTTCCCTATGCCCAGCCAGGGCAGTGGTCCCGAGGACTCACGTTTGGGTCCAAGCTCTCCTCCTCCGCACCCACACCATTATCAGCAGTGTGGCTGGTGGCAGCAGCAGCGGCCTGGCTTAGTTGTTTCTCACTGAGCTCCTTCTGCTTGGCCTCCTTCTCTGCTATTTTCTTCTCAGCTTTCAGGCGTCTCTTTAGCTCACTGTCAGGAAGATGAAAATGTTCAACGTGACAGGTGCCTGAAGAGTCCTCTATGATCTGCCCCATAGCTACTTATCAAAAATATGAATAACCTGGGGAAACACTCATGCCCAGTTCTACATGCCCACTGTTAGTCTCTCAGTCACTGAACTCTATATGTGAAACAGACAAGGGAAAAAAATAAACTTAGAATAAAGATGTGAAAGATCTTTCTCAGTCTCTTTTTTCCAGTCTGAGGTCCTTGGCATTAGATCCCAACTAAAATCAAGATAGACAAGGACAAAGAAAACCCTACATATTAATTCATATTTAGAATAGGAAAAAAGGTTTTCCAGAAAATCAGCAAGGTAGGCTTTTCTCAAGCTAATCAGGCTTGGGAGCTCCTTGAGGCCAGGGACTGAATCTTAGTTGTTTGGATTCCTCTGCAGAATACGAAGTTCCTAGAGCATCAGATCTGATGTGTGATAAGGTGACATCTCTAGCTTTGTCTGTCATCTCTCTCCCCTCATGAAAGGAGTGGGTTAGTCTGGGGTGGGGTGAGGAAGAGGGGGCTCTTCAGAGTTCAGGGAGACACTCCACTGACAATCTCTCCCCCAGCATTGATCAAGGCATTGACAATGGCCCTCAGCATTGGCCTCACTCTCCACAATGGAGCCTGACTTTGACAACAAATTGGGTAGAATAGTGTACAAAGCAGCATAGCACAGGGGATAATATACCATCTTTGGAGCCAGACTGCCTGGGGCTAAATTCTGACACGCCTACCTACCAATTATGTGACTTTGGGCAAGTAACTTAATTTCTTCTGTAAAATAATAATAGACACCCTCCTCCCCAGATGTTGTGAGGATTGAGATAATATACATAAAGAGATGACCCCACCCCTAGCATTTTAGTAACCATGCAAAATGTGAACCATTCTAGGTATCCCTATCTTAACCCTTCACACTCTGCCTCAAGGACAGAAATTTTACAGATGTGGATAAATTTCTTGTCAAATCTCTCACTATTCAAACTCGTCATACTCGTCACCTGAGACTCAAAAACTAAAGCGATTGGTACAACTTGGTTTAAATAACTTGAAAACTTGCTATCTGAACCCAGAAACCAAACAGATTTGGGTAGAGAGGGATACCCTCATTATTCAAATAGACTTGATCATTCCTTTAAACCACCAATGTTAACTGAATATCCTGTCATAACGAACCATGGCAGATGATTCTTAGTCAGGCTTGCATACTGTTTGGCTTCAGGGTCCATTTTAAATTATCTATGAGTTTAGAATAACTCAATTAAAAAAACTTAGTTGGAGATTTGAAATGATTATCTTTTAAGTAAGAAAACTGACTCTGAGGGCCTCAAAGTAAGTGTCTCTGGATAAAATCTGTTTTGTAGCAGTTGTGAAGCCACCTTTCTAGAACAGTGTGCTAGACTTATTGTGCTGTCATTCAGTCAGTGGGCATTGAAGCCTCTCTGGTTCTTCCTCGCATTAACATAATGAACTTGTTTTCCATTCAACTGGATGTTGCTCTTTAAGTCAAATCAATAATAAGGATAATCCAAAAAGGTCCTAGGAGTAAGAACTAAGACTAGAAACCAAGTTAATCTCAGGAGCAAAGAAATTCCAGAAAGACAGGGAAGGGAAAATAACCTGCATTAGAAATTCTTTATTCATAAAGGGTTTTGTTCCCAGCACTGTTCTAGAATAAGACCTAAAAGTCATCCCAAAAATCTATGGAGTGAGAATTTGAATTTATTAAAGAGAAACTGAGAAAGGACTATTGGTTTTGGTAGGTAGCAGGGTTGTTTCATTAGCAAGTCCAAAGACTTAGCCAGAGGCTTAACAGATAAGAAACCAAGTAAGGGAAGGATTTTTGCTCCCAGAGCAATAAAGAAGGTAATGGGCACCAACCTTCTTTTATCAAAAAGTGGCTTGTCCTTGTGAATCGTTGTCAAAAGAGCAAGTTGACACAGGCGCAGCTCCCTCTGCCCCCACTGTGCCCAGGACGTTTGGCACAGGGACCCCCTAACAAGCCTTACAGCAGCTTGCGTCAACATGGCAGATTACCCTGGAACTAATGATTACCACCACCTAACAGGAAACACAGAGATGTGGTGTCAGATGGGACAGACAGTACACATACTCCCAGCCAGCACTCCTACTCTTATGGGTTGGGTGCGGGGAGAAGGCGAGGTTACGAAACCTTTTAGTGTCCCGTTTTACATAAGACCCTCTCAACTGACATCAACCCTGTAACACTCACTGTGCTGCAAATTAACTGACAGTGTTCTCATTCCTGGCTATGGTAAGATGGTGCTTATTTAGGGTCAACAGCAAGTCAGTCAATGGTTTATGGGTAGAAATGCTCACAACAGTCTAGAAAATGGGAGTGTTTCTGAAGCCCCTGACATGTAGTTTCTCTCTTCGTGATGAAATACCTGTCCACAAAGATGGCAATGGGAAGCATACAAAACATCACCATCAACTGCAAACTCTAGAGGAAGCTAAAAACAAGCCACACAAAAGCACCTGAATCAAAGACAAGCCTTGTTTGGAGCTCCAGGAGCAAGGAGGAAAGAAGAAATTCAGAAAGAGTCTTAGACTACATTAAGTTTATACATTAACACTGGAAGGCAACAGAACGACAGAGATCATGTTCTTTATTGCCTTAAAATAAATGTGGCCTTGAATGAATCACCTGGCAGGGAGCCTATCTGTTTTTAAACTTGGAGAAAATAACTGGCATACAATGGTGCTCACTAAAGATTCACACCAAGGAAATTCCAAGAGCAATTAAGAAACAGAACTAAAAAAATGCACTAAAGCAGGCATTATATGCAATAAACTAACTTCTCTCCGATGCCTCTGGAACGGTACTATATTTATGTACTATCCTTAGGCGTACTGAGGAACTAGTCACTCAGATCATTACCTATGTTCTATGAAGAACTCCGGTTGAGAAGGAGTGTAGTATTAAGAGAATACAAGACACAGTCAGTGAAAGGGCGGCTAATCTTAACTTATTTATATTCACCTTCATACTCCAAGGATTTGGAGTGATTAACAAAGATACATCCAGCAGAGCTAAGTGCAGTTTGGTGTACCCGGCTAAATAAGACAGTCTCTACTGCCAGACATACTCACAATGCTCTAACCCATATGGAGAGGTGTACGACACAGTTTAAGAACTGATCCCTTTAATACAAAGGGTTCAGAATGGCCTTTGATACATAAAGTTCGAACGTTGAAGGTGCTTCTGAAAAGCTAGGGTATTTAACATTTCTCCAACTTCTTTACCGGGGTGTGGCACAGTAACGCATTTCTCGGAGAAAAGGGAAGGAGTAAATTTCGCTTTTCTCTGTCCCCGCCCAGTTCTCCGCATTCTTACTCCAAGAGTACGAGAAGGAGGAAGGACCCAACCAGCGGGGGGCCCCCGGGCATCCTGGGGGATGTAGTTTCGGGGCGCAGCGACTACGTCCCAGCATGTTCATACCCACGAGAACGAGCAGGAAGGCCCCAGGCACAGCCGCCTCGGCCGGAGCCTCGAGGCGCCTTCTAGTTCAGACTCTCCGACAGCAAAGGTTTTAATGACCTGCTGCGACACTTACTTTTTGCTCAGTTTCGGCTCGCAGTCGTCCACTTTAACTTCAGGTCCCTGCACGGCAGCCATCTTCCCAGAGGGCTGGACCTAAAGACGACGAGGGTCGCACGGCAATTTCCAGGTCACGCTCAGAAGCCCCGCCTCTTCCGGGGAAAGGGGGCGGGCACTGCTCTGTGCAACTGCAGCGCAGGCGTAGTACGGGGTTGTGGGGCGGCGGCAGTAGCGTCTGGAGCGTTACCTCAAGCACTGGGGCTCTGTAACGCCGCGCGCTGGCAAGACGGCACCTTCTTCTGGTGCTCGGCGTGAGCTATGGCTGAGGCGATGGATTTGGGCAAAGACCCCAATGGGCCAACCCATTCCTCGACTCTGTTCGTGAGGGAGGATGGCAGCTCCATGTCCTTCTACGTGCGTCCCAGCCCGGCGAAGCGGCGGCTCTCGACGCTCATCCTGCACGGCGGCGGCACCTTGTGTCGCGTGCAGGAGCCCGGGGCCGTGCTGCTGGCTCAGCCCGGGGAGGCGGCGGCCGAGGCCTCGGGCGACTTCATTTCCACGCAGTACATCCTGGACTGCGTGGAGCGCAACGAGAGGCTCGAGCTGGAGGCCTACCGGTTGGGCCCGGCTCTAGGGGCCGACCAGGCCCCAGAGACGAAGCCCGGGGCTCAGGCTGGGGGCGCCGCCGCCACGGAGCCCGAGCTGCAGCCGCACGCGGGGCGGATCGTCTTCACGGACGCGGACGACGTGGCCATCTTGACGTACGTGAAGGAACATGCCCGCTCGCCCAGCTCCGTCACCGGCAACGCCTTGTGGAAAGCGATGGAGAAGAGCTCGCTCACCCAGCACTCGTGGCAGTCCATGAAGGACCGCTACCTCAAGCGCCTGCGGGGCCAGGAGCATAAGTACCTGTTGGGGGAGGCCCCAGTGAGCCCCTCCTCCCAGAAACTCAAGCGGAAAACTGAGCAAGACCCCGAGGATGCTGATAGCGGGGGTGAGGCTTGCTGCGAACGCGCGAGCCCTCTGCTGTCCCCTGTGTGAGGCGGGGGCGTCGGCCTCTTTCCTCTCCTGTTGGGCGTCCATGTTGGCGTCTTGGGGAGCATCGTCCAGCCCCCTCCTCACCCCCACTTTGACATCCGGGTAATATTGCACCGTTTTCTAAGGTCTCTCTTAATTCACTTTTCCAATAACTGGGGTATTGGCATGGTCCGATATTCAAAAGGTGCAGAAAGAGTATGTGGAAAATTCTCCCCCCTTTCCTTTCCCACCAGCTACCTAGTTTTTTCCCCCCAGAGACAACGGGGAACCAGCTTCTTGGGTATCTTTTAAGAGATTTCCCAGACTCGTTTTAAAAAATAGTTCTTCTGTATTCAGGTACATTCAGTGTAAGACGTTTTAAAGCCATGCCTGCCAGACCAGCTTATTTTAATTTCTTGGCTTAAATGACTGCATATTCACATAAGAAGATTCTCAGTGGGAAGTCGCTTCCACGTTTCGCTCAGGTGAAGTGTATTTCTAACGCAGTTGAACAGAATATTGGGATTCAGGGCCGGTTAGGACACAGTGCATAGCTGTTGAGATGCTTCACTTCTGATAAAACGGGTATTGACAGCGTAAACTGACAGACCCTTTTGTTTAAAGAGTCATGCTGCTTCCTCAACTTCTCTTTCCTTCTGTGGCTATTCTGCATAACAGTTGAAATCTGGGAAGGCAAATCCTATTCAATATGCTTAGTAGGAATTTTGTTTTTGGTAAAAGTGACATTTGAGATTCGTTCATTCAACAGATGTTTGAGTGCCAGACATTTATCCTGCTGGGATATAACAGTAAATAAAACTCCCTTCAGTCATGGAGTTTAAAATGCTAGCTGGGCAGCGGGAAGTGCTACAGAAAAACATAAATCAGGGTAAGGGCCGGAGAGGAGGAGGTTTTCTACAGGATGAGAAGGGAAGGTCACTACTGTAAGCTGATGCTTGAGCAGAGACCAGAGGAAATGAAAGAACTCAGCAGTTGGTTATCTGAGAAAGAGTATTTCAGGCTTACGGAGAATTAAGTACAAAGGTCCTGAGGTGGAGTATAGCTGGTGTGTTCTTGGAGCAACAGAGACCTGTGTGGCTGGGATGGAGGAAGCAAGAGGGAGAATTCTTGGAGAGACTGGGCTGTGTGTATGGGTGAAGGAGATCATGTAGGGCCCTGATTTTAAATCAGTGGTGTGGAGATGGCTGGTAGACCAATTGGAACTTGGGACAAAATTAAGCTGGATTCACCCTACTCTGTGTTTTGATATTCAGGCATTTAAATGTAAAAATTAAAATCATAAAATGACCAGGAGAGAATGTGGATGAGTATCCTTTTTTTTTTGTGGTTTTTTTTTGGCCGCGGCTTGCAGGGTTCCCTGACCAGGGGTCAAACCCAGGCCCATGGCAGTGAAAGCACAGAGTCTTAACCACTGGACTGCCAGGGAATTCCCGAGTATCCTTTTTATTTTAAAATTTTATTTATTTATTTATTTTGAATTAATTAATTTTATTTTATTATTTATTTTTGGCTGCATTGGGTCTTTGTTGCTGCACGTGGGCTTTCTCTAGTTTCGGAGGGTGGGGGCTACTCTTCATTGCCGTGCGCAGGCTTCTCATTGCTGCGGCATGTGGGATGTTCCCCGACCAGGGCTTGAACCCGTGTCCGCTCATTGGCAGGCGGATTCTTAACCACTGTGCCAGTAGGGAAGTCCCCGAGTATCCCTTTTAATAGTTACATGTTGATAGTTCTGAAACCAGGAAGACTAAAAAAAACTTTATATATTTGATTACTTAAAATTTAAAGCTTCTCATGATAAAGTCAGAGAGCAAACTGGAAAAGTATTTTCAATACGTTGTAACAGAGTGAGTTTCCTTAATATCCAAAGAGCTTGTAGAAGTTAGTAAGTAAAAGAAAAACTAGTAGAAAAGTGAGCAAAGGAAATGGAACAGGAAGTTTCCAGAAAAGGAAATAGATAAATGGCAAATAAACAAATGCAGAAATATTGTTACTGAATAAAAATAAATTAGACCCTGAGGGGACTTCCTTGGCTGGCCAGTGGTTAAGACTCCGTGCTTCCACTGCAGGGGGCACGGTTCGATTCCTGGTCAGGGAACTAAGATCCGCCCCCCCACCCCATGCCATAAGGTGCAGCCCCACAAACAAAAAATTACACCCTGAGCAGAGGACCAGTACAAGCCATGCCTGGACTCCTGCCCATGGAAACTGAAATAAGTGTGTCTGGTGTGTTTTTTAGAAAAGTAGATCAGAGCAAGGCAATGTCATATTTTATCAGTTAGATTGGCAATAACTAACAAAATGGGTAATACCCAGAGTTAACGAGGTATATGAAAACAAGTACACTCCTACATTATTAATAGAAGGAAATCGGTGCAATTTCTTTGGAAGGAATTTTGACACCATCTGACAACATTTAAAATACATGTTCCCTTAAACATGGTAATTATTGCCTCTAGGAATTTATCCTCAGTTATACTCCAAGTGTAAAAGAGTACATAGTGAAAAGTGAGTCTCACTGCTCCATACCCCTTCCCCCGCTTCCTCTCCCAGAGGCAACCACTGTTGTCCCCTGTTTGTGTCCTTTTTGCTCATAGTAACACTAGCAGACTAGACAGAAGTTTGTTCTGCAGTTTGCTTTCTTTTTTTAACTTAATAGATCTTGAAGCTTTTCTGTGTCTGCTCATTGTTTGCTTCATTCCTTTCTTGTTCATTGCATTATGTTTCATTATGTGAGCCATAATTTGTTTACACTTTTTATTATGGAAAATTTCAAACATTTACAGAAGTAGAAAGAGAATAGTATAATGCACGTACCCATCACCCAACTTCACCTGATTATAGTTTGTGGCCAGTTTTTTCATCTACACCTTTCATCCTGACTTCTGGGATTATTTTGAAGCCAGTGCCGGGCATTATCCCATTTTTTTTATCGGTTTCAGCAAGTATCTCTAAAATATAAGGCTTCTTTTTAAAATTTTATGTAAAATAAAATTGACTTATTTTGGTGTACAGTTATGTATTTAAATTCTTTTTATTGTGGTAGAATATACATTAGATAAAATATACCATTTTAGCTGTTTTTAAGTGTTCAGTTCAGTAGCACTAAGTATGTTCACATTGTGATGCAGTCATCACCACGATCCATCTCTAGAACATTTTCGTCTTCCAGAACTGAAATTTGTACCCATTAAACACCAACCCATGTTGCAACATGTGTGAGAATTTTGTTCCTAGTGTTTCCACATCTTGGATATTGTGAATAATGCTGCTGTGGTATGGGTTACTAATACCTGTTTGAGACTCTGCTTTTTTTTTTTTTGGGTGTATTCTCAGAAGTGGAATTGCTGGATCATATGGTGATTATATATGTTTAATATTTTAAGAAACTGCCATACAGTTTTCCAGTTAGGTGTTTTAACACATGTACAGATGGTGATGTAACCACCAAAATCAGGATACAGAACAATTCCATCACAAAAAATCTCTCTCGTGTTGCCCCTTAGTAGTCAGTCTTTGTTAAGTGGAAAATAGCAGAGTTAAGTCCTCAGAGAACAAAGAGTAAAAGGGAAATGGGAGGATGTTTAGCTTTAGGAGGCTCTCCTTTCTGTAGATTGTATGTGGTGGATTGTGGTAGACCCCCCAGATCTATCTTCCCCTGGGAGAACTGCCTTACCCAAGGTTCTGTCATTCTAGGCTAGCATCCAATGACTAATCTATGCGGGGTTAAAATAACATCTTGGCTCCCTTGCCCCAACTTGGTCAACTCTGTAGGGCCTTCCTAGCTCCAGACTTCTACATGGTTTCAGTTGCGGCCTTGTTGGAACTCTCACAGCTCTCAGCTTCTTTCTGCCCAGTGAACACTCCTTAATCAACACCTTACCTGTTAATCTCCATCTCAGAACCTACTTCCCAGAGAACCCAATTTATGGCACAGTTTTGTTAATTTGCAAGATCTATAAATACAAAGTGAAAAATGAATTAAACTTGAAGAGTATTTTTATTTTACGTATCAGAACCTAGGAAAATTATCACCATTTTTATTGTACAACTTTTCAGAAGCAAGAGTAGAAATTATTGAGCATGCATGTCATGTTTTTCTTACCCTTCTGATCAAAAACATATTTTCTAATAGGAAAAAAGTGCAGGCTCACTTCTGGCCCAGAGCTCACAGAGCATTTACTATATTTTTGGTTTCTGTAAAAAAGGCTAATTCTAATCTGGTGCTGTTCTGTTTAATAGAACCACAGAATAAGAGAACTCCAGACTTGCCTGAAGAAGAATTTGAAAAGGAAGAGATCAAGGAGAATGAAGAAGCAGTCAAAAAGATGCTTGTAGAAGCCACCCGGGAGTTTGAAGAGATTGTGGTATGTTAACTAGATTTAACTCATGTTTTTTTCCTATGTCCATTCTCCTCCTTTGAAATTGGTCTTCCCATCTGTTCTTTTTATACACCTGAGGCCCAGAAAGGTAAGAGAGAAATTCAAGATGGAGGAGGAAAATGGAAGGTGAGACTGATCAAGGTTCTGGGCATGTACTTTTAGTTTTTGGTAGGATGATTTAAGGAGGAGGGGAGGGAGAAAGATGGGGGAGAATTATTTTTAAGCAGTATAAAGCATCTTACTTTGAGTACTTTCATCTGTAAGTTTTTCTAAGTTAAGTTTGCGGATTTATCTTTTTAAAATGTTTTTATTCTCAGGTAAAAGTAATTTTTTAAAGAGGTTAATTTTTTATCAAGCAATTTTAGCTCTTTGTATACTTAGAGCTTTTTTAGAATTTTTTAGCTCTTCCATATTCAGTTAAGTTCTAAAACTTTGTTGAAATCCCATATTTAATCATAGTTATAGAGAAAGGCAACCATAAAATAATGAGTAATAAAAAAATCCAAATTATATGTGCATATCTTCTCTAAGAAAAAGGATCTTGTTAATTAACTTTTCTTACTAACACTAAGAAAAATGGTTATGCATCAGTCTAAAACAGGAAAATAATTTAAAGTTCATTTAATTTAAAGTTGGTTCATTTTCTGTAAACTTTCAAATACTCTCAACAACTCTCAAACATGGCCTACATAGGTCTCCTTTCACATAACACGCTTTGTAACATGCCTAAATATAGTGTAGTGTGGAGACCCTCATATATTCATACAGCAATGTTTCTTGAGTACTTACCATGTGAAGGCATTGGTAGGCACTGGGGATGTAGTAATGAGCAAAACATAACATTTCCTGCCCTATGGAGCTTACAATCTGAGAGTGAAGTCAAATTTTTAACAAATAATCTAGTGCATACATGTGTATACATATATGTGTATGCACATAACATTTATTTTTCACATTCAGTGTAGCTTCTAATGTTCTGTTGGAATACCATATACATACACGTACGTACATATGTACACATGCATACACACACACACACACACACACACACACACACACACACCCCATCCACACTCACACTTCTCCTTACCCTATTATATACATACATATATATACACATACATACACATATGCACACATCCAACATGAGTAAATGTAAGAAGGAACATAGCACATAAGAGGAACTGAAGGAAGTCCAGTGTGATTGGGGTGAAAAGGGCAAGGAAGTGGTAGCTGGGAGAGACCAGATATTTTAAGAGTAAGTATTCATGACTTGGTAATTAGGAACTGGTCATATTCATCACTTTCTCTAGGTGGATGAGAGCCCTGATTTTGAAATACATATAACAATGTGTGATGATGATCCACCCACACCTGAGGAAGACTCAGAAACACAGCCTGATGAGGAAGAAGAAGAAGAAAAAGTTTCCGCACCAGAGGTGGGAGCTGCCATTAAGATCATCCGGCAGTTAATGGAAAAGTTTAACTTGGATCTGTCAACAGTTACACAGGCCTTCCTAAAAAATAGTGGTGAGCTGGAGGCTACTTCCTCCTTTTTAGAGTCTGGTCAGAGGGCTGATGGGTATCCCATTTGGTCCCGACAGGATGACTTAGATTTGCAAAAAGATGATGAGGGTACCCGAGATGCACTGGTCAAAAAATTTGGTGCTCAGAATGTAGCTCGGAGGATTGAATTCCGAAAGAAATAATTGGCAAGATAATGAAAAAAAAGGTTTGGCACATAAGGCATTAAAAATTTTTTTTGTGACTATTGAACTTCAGAGATTTTTACATTGGAACTGACACTCATCTTTTGACCAATGCTATTGTTGCTCTGTGAGTCCTAGATTTTGTAGCCAAGCAAAGTTGGAGGATGAAAATAAAAGAAATTGGATATATTTAGAGCTGTTCCTGGCAGTATCAATGTGTTTGTAAAAGGAAAATCAAAAACAGAGAGGTTGGTTTACATAGTAATAACCGCTTTCTGGAATGGAATCCCTGCTGTATTGGTGAGAGGAGCTAGTGACAAAGTCAAAGGCGGAAAGTTAGATGGGTTGTTTCAGAAAGCATAAATAAAGAGCCTCCTATCCTTTGGCAGAAGCTTCTCTAGATTATGATAGATTCCAAATCAAGAATCTAGGAATGTGGAAAGATTTAATTACAAGGCCTTTGAACATGGACTGTCCCAAACCGTTGCATCCCCCAGTGAACTCTGATTGCTGGGCTACTTTGAAAACCCCATATTCCTTTTGCCAACTTATATTTGGGGAGCCTGTTCGTTGGCTGTTCTTTTCTTCAAGTCTGTGTCAGTTAAGTCTCTACCTTGTGTTTCTTTATCTACCATCCAGTTTTGTTTAAAACACAAAAATTTAGAGAGTCTTGGGAAAAGTCTTACTTGGTTACTAGTAATGTGTTTTTATTTATTGAGGATAGTTTTGTGCTAAGAATAGTGTTAGATTTAAAAATTAGAGGATTAATTCCTCTTTGTTGTGTTGATTTCATTATTGAAAATAAATAGAACTTTGTATTTGAGTCTCCACAAAGTGTTTTCTTTGATTGTGTTCACAAAACCTTTTAGGTATAAAAACCACAAAGGAACTAACATTTTTGGCTCTTAGTAATTAGAACTAATAAAGAGTTCCATTTAAGACTAATGGGTTATTAGAAAGAAACTGTTTCTTCTGGGTGGAGCAAAGAGAAGATCTGTGTCAGGGACTGTGAAAGATGGCATAACAAGGTGAACTGCTGAGAGTCAAAAGGGAAGAGAAGCCAATATGGAACCATCCGGTGTGTAATAGAAGGTGTCAGTGCCTGTCCCAAATGCCTGAGCACTCACCATTCCAGCACTTGCCACCATCAGGAGTCCTACTGCAATCACCTTCCTAAGGCTCCCTCTCTGCTTGAAGTGCTGTGGAGTTAATGCCCCTGAGAGCAGCTTTCAGCTAATGGTGAATAGGAATCAGAGGATGCATCCCAGCTTCCTTGCTCACCAGAGAACTGACAGCTGAATATTTGAGTTACCCCTCGAGTGGAGTTACCCCATACCATCTGAGGCCGCCAGTAGAAGAAAGCATAGTTGCCCACAGTGGCATGAATGCACCTGCATAGACCTCCTCTTATTTTACATACCCACTTCCCTACTAGTGCATCCTGGAATCATCAGTTAAATTCACATTTTTTCCTTAGAGTCTGCTTCTGGGAGAACCCAGCCTAAAGCAAAGCATTTAACCTTTTACTCCTCCTTAGAATGTTGAAAGGATACAACACACACCCAGCAGTAAATGTAGCTCACTACAGTAGTGTTTCTTTTTTTTTGGCTGTGGTGCATGGCATGTGGGATCTTAGTTCCTTGACCAGGGATTGAACCCACGCCCCCTGCAGTGGAAGCATGGAGTCTTAACCTCTGGACCACGAGGGAGGTCCCCACAGTAGTGATTCTTAAATGGGGCTTGGGAGGGGTTGGGTGGTGGATATTTGTTTAAAATGGGTTCTCCTCCATTGTGATGTGACCCTAGAGTGGTTGAAAATCATTGCTTTAGATATGAAATGGAAATGTCATCTAGCATGTCTGTATCTCAATAAAGTTACCACAGCCTATTGGCTTTACAGAGCTAGAAATTCCAGTTTTGTCAGTCATGTGCAAAAGGGTCTGATTTATTATACCCTGACTCCCAGAAGACATGTTTAAATCTAAACACACACCAACTTCTAGTGCTCATTATAAACCAGTAATTTTCAAATATCTGGTTTTGTAATTTCTCTGGTCATTTCATCTCTTGGGCTGGGATATATGTGGGGAAACACATTATCAGAAATATTTTGGGGAGCACAAAACTTAGCAAGGAAAATGAGTTGGATCTTAATGGTTAATGGCATTGAGCTATGGCTGTATCTACTCCAGAGACCAGCAGTTCAAGTCTTGAATTGAGATACTTCTGCTTTGTGCTGCCAGATTCTTGTTCTTTGGGTTTTCTTTCCTTGACTTCGTGAGTTTGGCTTTTCTGCTTATGATGTGGGATAATGTTATTTCGTACTCATTTCAGCTCTTGAGTTCTAGGCCTTCCTCACTATTCCCTCTTGGCTCCCCCTTACTCCAGCTTTTGAAATTTTTCTAGACCTTAAATAACCTCCATAACTTCATTAGTGGCAGAAACATTCTGTCTTCTCTTTCTCTGCAACAATGAGGCTATTCATTATTTTCCTCTGTTCCCTATTCCATTTAAGTGGGTGCAGTTGAGTTTTAAAAATTGAAGCTGCTGTTTGAATTGTTCTGATCCTCTTGCTTTTGGACTAATGCTTTTGGCTGAATCATATGCCTACCTGGCTATAGCAATAAGGTGTATTTCATTGAACGTAACAGAAAACCTAACTCTAAAGGACTTTAATAAATAAGGGGATTTATATTTTGTATATATAACAAGAAGCCCTGAGGTTGGGTGGCTTTAAGGTTCTAGTTTTCTGCTCTGCCATCCTTAACGTGTTCTGTCAGCTTCTCCCCTTGTGGTTGAAAGGTGGCAGCTACAGCTCCAACAGCTGAAGAGGGAGGGTTTGCTCCTAAGTGTCTCCTTTATTGGTGGGCAGCCTTTCTCAGAAGCCCCTCATAGACATCTCACTGGCCAGAATTGTGACACGTGCCCCTTCCTAACTCCACCTCTCTGCAGGGTAAATGAAATTGACTGAGAGTGATTAAGATCTATACTTCTTGGGCTGCGGATTGTGTATCCTTCCCTGGGAATGTGGCCTGAAAGGGGAGGGTGTATACCCAAATAAAAGTCAGGGAGTTTAGGGTCTGCTAAGAACTTCCATTGTACGGACGAGTCACCTTCTTCAGGGGCAAGAATATTCTACCCAGGAGCAGGCAGCACAGCTAGTGACTAAATCCCCAATGCCCCCTCCAGAGGATATACAGTGATTTCTGCTCCAGAGGTGAAGTCTGCACTTTGGCCATCACCCAAACAGTGGACACAACCTGGACCAGGACTGGCCTGCGAGATGCGTGACCTCATCCACGGCCCCTCCCGTCCAAAGGTTTTCAGCCCCAAGGGGTCCAAGAACTAAGGGACCAGGTTGTTGGGACCCAAGGGGCCTCTAGGAAGAGGGCAGGTGCCTTTTATCGGAGGCAGAGCTGGGATGGGGCAATCAGATGCTCCAGCCATGGGCACCAAGCAAGGTCCACTGGACTTGCCACCCTGCAGGATCCATGTTCTCAGCCCTGCTTTCAGGCTGTAGAGGCCTCAACCATGACAACCTTTAAGGCCTCCACTGGCTGTCAGCCCAGTGCACATTCATGGTCACCTCAATCTGTTATAAGAATAGGATGTCTGGTCATCCAATCCATGAAAGGGACATTTGACTTGCAGGAGATTCTGAACTGGTCAACGTGATTCTCTTGGTCAGATACTGTTCCTTACCTTTTTCTCTAGAGACTTAATCCCACTGCTTGCTTCAGAAGTGAAAATTTACCTATTTCTGTAGAGAAGGTCATCCCATCTGTCTCCCTCCAGAGGCTATAGTTAGATGTGTAGATATAGAGATAGGCATAAAGAGTATGGAGGGGAGCTGTAGAGACAATGTAGATGAACAATAGATAATATATTTACATAGATCCATACATATAAACATGGAGATACAGATATGCATATAAATGAAGAAGTAGATTATAGACACAAATGTATAGTTTTCCCTTCACAAATAATCAGACTTGTTTTCATAAGTTGTAGAACTCTGTCCACGTATGTGTTTGAAGTACAGGAAAGATACTAGGACCTCTCATCTCTGACCACATGAGAATCATGTGGGGGAGAAATTTAAAAATCAAACTAGGCATGGTATCAACACTGTTAAATATATCAGATTCTTTTTGTAGATTTGTGCCACTAATACCTGCACATACGCATGTGACTTTTATTTCCATAAGTGGTTAATGAAGATACAGCTCATATTAGGAAAAATAACTTGTGCTGAGTGTTATTTGGCCATAAATACTGATGTTGGAATATTCTGGCACTTGTGCTTCAGTGTATAAACATCTAGAGAACTCTTGCATGTAACGTACCCAGATACCAGTAGGATGTCCACCTCACGACTATATTTGTGCAAAACTGGTATCTTTGTAGAACTAGATGGTATGCGTACTGATCTTCTTTCAACACCTTCATATGGAAAGTAAACAAAGCAAATATGACAAAACAGAAAGCAAATTGATAAAATGAACAAAGAAGTGATTTTTTTTTCTTTTTTTTTTTGCGGTACGCGGGACTCTCACTGTCGTGGCCTCTCCCGTTGTGGAGCACAGGCTCTGGATGCGCAGGCTCAGTGGCCATGGCTCACAGGCCCAGCCGCTCCGCGGCATGTGGGATCTTCCCAGACTGGGGCATGAACTCGTGTCCCCTGCATCGGCAAGCGGACTCTCAACCACTGTGCCACCAGGGAAGCCCAGAAGTGATATTTTTTAAAGACATTTTTATTGCCAAGGTAAACCCACATATACCAAAATCTGTTTTCAGAATTTACCTTTTCAAAAGAGGGGGGAAGACTGAGAATGAGAATGGTTATCCCAGGTTTTAGATGAACGTATAATGTATTTATAATAAGAGGAGAAATATTATGGACATGTATATATACATATATGCAAATATATACAAAAAACTAAAAAAGTGGAAATATTAGCATCATTAGACTATGTTCAGTGATGATATGGTATTGCTATTATAATTTCCTTGTAATTTTTTGTGTGTTTTAAGTAGTCAAAGTAAAAATACACTTCTAAGTGAAGATTACTCAGTATTATGGATTTGTCCAAATCCATTTAATCATTCCTGTAATGATGGATGCTGAGGTAGTATCTAGTTCCCAGTTTAAACCCTCGGAGCTTTGGGGAAAAGCTCACTTTTATGAGCTCACATCATCAAGAAGTACAGCTTCCCTTCGTTTTCTACACAATCAACTAATTTCAAGTTTGCCCTCTCATGATGCCAGGAGGGAAAGAAGTTCTGATGTGTCCCTCAGAGATCTATTCTCACCTGAGTTAGGTTACAGTTTGTGGGTTTTCCAGACCGTGGAGGACATGGTGATTACAGAGAGAAGGTCATATTCTTGAGTAAAATACTTTTTTTCTGGAAGAATTCAGCAGACATGTCCACCACCTAGTGCCCATGGTGCTTCCATAGGCAGTGTGGAGCTTGGAAACAATCCTTCACTTAGTGGAGTATAGAAGATAACCACTGCCCACAAGAAAAACAACCTCCATGTGGGTTTCCAAGTGGTTTTTCCTTCCCCCTGCTTTAGTTTTGCCTCTGACAGGATGACCTCCTTATTCATTGTTTTTTAAATTGCTGTGATCTGCATCAAAAGAAAGGAGGACTGGATCAGGTTCAGAATGCTATCTTCTTCCTCCTGAAGCTCAAGCCCTGGTGAGCTTTGCAAAGTGTTCAGAAGAACCTGAAAATCCTGGAGGGTCCTCTTCCTGTGGATCAGGATTCAAAAAAGTTTGTACCTTTTACTGACAATCTGTGGATGGCAGGAGTTGACCTAAAGGCTTCTTGAGGTTTCTATATATTGCTGGTGCGGTTGGCTGAGGGCATGAGATGGTTCTCCAGCTGACTCTGTGTGGTGTGGCCACCAGTCTGTCTCAGTGGGTCCCTTTTTGAGGATCCCGCTCTGCAATCAGAGCCTGGCAGCACTCATCCCACCACTGCAGAAAGTAAGATATGTCCACCTGGCTCAGATCCTGTGGTGGTGGTTTTTTGTGCTCAGCTTGAGGCTGAGAATAGTCTTCCAACTGCAGTACTCCCATGTCAGTCTGTTCTTGGTGATCCTGGCCTTCTTGGTATTGGGGCCAGAAGGGGTACTGAGTATCTGGGTCTCCTCCCATAGTCAGCAGTGCTGGCACATAATTCCCAAGTGTTAGAGTAGAGGGAGAGTTCTCTCCTCTCTGCACAGCCTGCATGGGCTGCATCATGACACTTTGTCCTTGGATCACACAAGGGACAGAGGATACGTGGGATGGGAGAAGAACAGGTAGAAATGGTTGGTTCCTGCTGAAAGAACTGGAGGAAGCAAAATGATGAGATCTGCCTGGGAGAGTACATAGGTCAATTTCGTGCTGCTGAGCTGTCATACCAGGTCTCCCATTTGGGCCATCTACCAAGGAATTCACAGGCTCACTTGTGCTCTGCCCAGGGTACAGAGATCTTGGGTCCTGAAACCACATCTCCGTGAGAAAAACAGAGACATGGATATCATAAGACAAGCGATTCTGGCTGTTCTCAAACTGTGTAAAGCAAAGGGCCTATTATATAGGCCCAAATCTCAAGAGGTGTGTGTGTGTGTGTCTATACATACATATATATATATATATATATATATATATATATATATATATGAAATTAATTGCCCTTGTTCATGTGTTCAGTATGTGTATATATGTACATATGTGTGTTGACACATATATATGTGCATATGCATAAGTATGTGTGTATATATATGTGTGTTTATGTGTGTATATGTATACATATACAAACACATATTTAGGTCATAGCACATTCAGCAATCAACTATAGATGAATTGAAACTGGCTAAAAAGGCATATGCTTTAGGATCCACCCTTCAATTTCAACGATGGATCAGGGAACAAGGTCTCCTGACGAGGTTGACATTTTCCTCCTATTAATCAGTGTTTGCACAGGAATACATACCTTGTAAACGTGTATAAATCTGAATAAGGATTAATAAACACAGATAAGTGTTTATGAGCGTCATTGTGCTGATAGACCTATGAACATGCTTCCTAGTCATGAGCGTTGAATGTATACGGAACCACTATCCCCATAGCTTAGGTAGAAGAAGGTACTAATGAGGGTGCTTTTGTTCCCCTATTTGACTATGCTTGTAGATTTTTTTGGGGTGTTAAAAGTGGGGGAAGGAGAGATGGGCAGGATATCTAGTTGGTAGAGGCCAGGAATGCTGAAAAACACTATACCTGGCATGGACTGCCCCTCCCAAGAAAGAATTGTCTGGCCCAAAATGACAGCAGTGCCAAGCTTTAGAAAACCTAACGAGAGTGTTCTCAAAATAGGCATTAATTTTCACATTTTCCCACAGTTTTGCTGCTGGTGATTCTGAATAGATGCACCACTGACAATTTGATTAGAAAATTCTTCCTTTTGCAGGAATGTGACTTGCAATGCCAGGTGTTTACTATCCCAGGCCTTTGTCCTTGATTGCTGTGGTAATCTAGGTTAGTCAAGGTTTTCCAGCAACCACTCGGGGTAACATCGTTTAATGGGTTAGGGATATTTGCTGCCATAGACATAAAACTTACTTGAATTCTCGATTCTGGAATGCCTGTTTGGCTAGTGTTTTCCTGTTTGCAATATCAAAGAATTGGTTCCTCTTGAAGGCTTGAACTAGAATGTTTGATTGAGATCATGGAACCGATGTGTGGTCTTGTGTGGCTCCTTTTGGTAAGTATTCTAAAAGAGAACGCAGGGACAATAGGGTTTTTAGGACATTTTTGCATTCAAGCTGGAAACTCAAACTTGGGAAGATAGTGCTGACCTCTTACTCCCTCTGAATCCCCCTGAGATGACAGAAGAGGAGGATGTTGCCCTGCTCAGAGCAGCAGGACCAAAAAGTCCAAAGCCTTTCTTGCGCAGAACCTGTCTGTCCCAGCCACTGTGGGACCATGCTTATATTGATGACCTTAGGTTACTCAGAACAAGCTGTAACTGGCTCCAAAACTAAGGATTCTTTGTGGAGAATTTGGGCACAACATGCAGAATTGATTCCCCTCTCAATGGGACCCACTGATGAACTGCATTTGGACTGGTGGGTTCTTACCTTGAGTATAAGGCTGAGGCTGGTTCTGTCCATGGGTTTGGTCTTCTCCTAGGAGCAGCTGAACCCCAATCAGCTCTGTCTTGCTCTGTGGTTTTTAAACCAAATCTGAGTGGGAAAAGACGACGTGAAAGTCATGTAACTCAGTCTGTATCATTCCAAATATCAATGCAGTTAAACAAAACGAATTGATCAACTGCTCTTGGGATAATATCCCTAAGAGAAAGACGATGTATTATCCTGGGATTGATGCTATTATTAGCATACAATTCAGGATGGTATACAATCTGCTGTCAACTCAAGTTAGCATTTCTTGTATGGTCATCCTCAGGGTATCCAAAATAAATTTCCCTGATTTAAGAAAAACAGTGTAGTTCTCTCGAAGGAAGTCAATCAATCTCTCTCTCTCTCTCTCTCTCTCTCTCTCTCTCTCTCCCCCCCTTGTGTTGTATCAACTTTTCATTAGAATACCATTTCATAATACACAATACATATGGGATTGATCGTAGAAAAAAATTTCTTTACGTATGGCAGTAGAATTAGCCATAGTCAAGAGCAGGGCTAACTCACCTACACTTTTACTTATTTCATCCCATAGTCAGCAATAGATAATGAAACTCCTAGGGACCCCATATATCTTGCTTTAAAACTATTATCACTAACATAGCCAATTGTATTCTGCTTGTTTCCTCATTACTGGAGTTGACATTGCAAGGTGCTTTCTAAGTATTTCTGAGTGTTTTATTTTGATAATTTGATAATTCATGGTAAGATTAGGGTGTCAGTTATAACCAATATCTGATGTAGCACTCATATCCCAGGCATTGTGCTAAAAGGTTATATCTATTCTTTAAATTAATTAATAAAAATATTTTCCAATAAGAAGTCTTAAGCCCAAGTGGAAACTGGAAACTAATGAGTAAGTTACTGAACACAGTTGCAGAACCAACCTCATCCTACATTGTTTCCTGGACTTGCCATCCTCCACCTCAGTTCAAATGGGCCTAATACCTCTCATGCAGCTAATCACTAGATAGTCCCCCAAAGTGCACTTTATTCTGGGATTTGGGAAAACTGTTTCCTACACCTAAAACAAATGCATTAAGAAAAGGGGAACTTTTCTTCTCCCCAGCGTCCCCTCAGACTGATGCCCTTACATATAGTGACTTATTGGAGACTATTTTTTTTTTTTTTTTTTTGCGGTACTCGGGCCTCTCACTGTTGTGGCCTCTCCCATTGCCGAGCACAGGCTCCGGACGCGCAGGCTCAGCGGCCATGGCACACGAGCCCAGCCGCTCCGCGGCATGTGGGATCCTCCCGGACCGGGGTACGAACCTGTGTTCCCTGCATCGGCAGGCGGACTCTCAACCACTGCGCCACCAGGGAAGCTCCTGGAGACTATTTTTGATAACAAAAATCTGAACTCATTATTCTCCTCTGAAAGCACCTTTTTTATTGACCTTTATTGATTTCAATACTGTTTCAGTTGGTATAATTGTATTATTTATAGCTATCTTTTTGCTGACTGAAGAAATCCAGTTTATTTTTATTTTTACATCAGTAGTTCTATTCAAAATGATACAATATGGGATTTTATTTCATACACTCCTGTGTATGAATCACATTTCAGATATTAGTGAAAAAAAAAAAACTAGCTTGAGAATTGGGAATTTACATGAGTGCTTACCCCACAGTTTCCTCATAGTTATATATTAATCATTATTCTGCAGTATATATTCCAGTACTTGATACCATATCATTATCATAGTGATCCAATTTCCTATAATCTCTAAATCTCAGAAGTTGATTTAATTATCTCCTATTGGAGAGCCTCAACCAGTATATTCTTTTCTCCAAGAGTGAATGCCCCCAACCGATTGGTAAAAGAAGTAACAGTTTTCTACCATTGGTAAAAAAGGTAATTCTTGTTTTTATTTTGTTTTAAATATTATTTAACAGGAAAAACCTTTAGGAAACATACCCAACATAAGAGAATCACCTGCCAGTGCTAAGCTTGGCCTTTCTCTTTACCTTGAACCTGACAGATAATGAAATAGAAACCTGATACTAACCTGAATTTTAGATTCTGGAATGCCAATTTCCTTGGCCAGTTGTTTCCTGTTAGCTTTTTCAGGGTAAGGGTCATGTTCAAACCATGCTTGGAGGATATTCTTTTGACTCTGGTTGTAAATAATCTTGCCTTGCCAGGTTTCTTTTTGTAATAGTATGTCTGATGAAGAGAAAATGGGGAGAATTATGAAGGATATGTTTATGGATTAAAAACTGGGTGAGCATATATCTTACTTCAGTTTGAAAGTCTGTAAATCCAACGATTATTCTGTATTTTTACTTTAGGGATATACCTAAAGTCATTCTAAATTGGAGACATGGGAATTCCCTGGTGGTCCAGTGGTTTGGACTCCATGCTCTCACTGCCAAGGGCCTGGGTTCAACCCTTGGTTGGGGAACTAAGATCCCACAAGCAGCCCGGCGTGGCCAAAAGAAAAAATTGGAGATATACAGGTCAAATATATATATAATAGAAAAAATGACAGTCTGTCATCTCTGAGTTACCAAAGGAAGAAGTTACTAGAAATCCACAAAATTACATGCAAAGAAAATAGGAGTTAGGAAAATAAATGGAAATAAATGAAACAAGTAAAACATTAAAACAAAAACAAGAAAAACATTAAAAGGATAAATTAAATACAATACACAAAACTGATACTTTATGATAAAATACATTTAAATAAATATAAAATGTTAAATTATTAGATATAAACTAAACATAAAATATTATGTATTCCATATATATTTTTCTCCATCTAAAGTGTTAACTTTAAGACTTTTGAAAACCCACATATGGGACTCACGGCTGTCTCTTAAATTTGAAATTGCATTCTCTCACTTCAAAGCACCCATCAATCCCCTGATACAACTTATCACTGCAAAACAGCCCCTGCTTCAACAACCTATTCCTCTAATCATAATTGGGATTTTACTTTTTATAAACTCTGGAAAATAAACAAAGCATGTGGCATTATCAAAGAAGAGAGCAAAACACAGATGGGAATTTACCACTTGCAGTGCTGTTCAAATCCATCTTGGGAAGAGGTATCCAGATTCTGCAGATATGAGTGGACAACTAATCAAGACACAGGATTTATAAAACACCCAGAGCGACCCACCCATTTCTTAAATACCCTCCTATTTAATCCCTTCATTAAATATTTAACACTTTTCAGAAGAGAGTTGAAGTAATCAGGTTAAGAGGAAATACAGATTCTACCAGATTCTAATTTTGCATCTATTATAATATCTCCCCAAATATGACTTAGAATCTGTGCTTTCTACTTTACATAGTACATATGTATGTATCAATATATATTATAATATATGCTTTGTTCTCTATAATTTTTAGTACTCCTGTTTCTTAATTATTTTGGCTTGATGATATTATTTTAATATTAGATCGATATTCCTATTCACTTTGTAGGCTCCCTGTTTTCCTTAGCCCTTACTGAAACATTTCTTTCCATTATTGTTCGTAGGGTTTATGTGTTACCTTGGCTATTCTATATTCCACAGTTATTAAAAAAATCACTGATCTAGGTGTTGCTGTGAAGGTATTCTATAAATTGAATTATATAGTCAGTTGGATTTAAGTAAAGGAGATTATCCTCGATAATCTGGGTGGGGCTGATGCAATCAGCGAAAAGTCTTAAGAGCAAATCTGGGTGCATTCCTAAAGGAAAAGAAATCACGCCTATGGACAGCAGCTTCATCTCCTGCCAGAGACTTTCAGCCTGCCCTTCCAAAGGGCCTACCCTAGAAATCTCATTCTTGCCTAGCCAGTCCCCACAATTGTATAAGCCATTTCCATTTAATAAATGTCTTTATTTGTGTATGTGTATGTATGTATGTACACACACAAGTGTGTATATAATTTCACAAGTTCCCTATGTGACTTGAGTTCAGAATGCTACTGATTCTGTTTCTCTGATTGAACACTAAATGATACAGATGTTGGTACTGAAACTGAGCAGGACTCTGTGGGGCTCACTGTCTCAGGTTTTATGGTAATGGGGTTAGTTTCCAGGTTGTCTCTGGCCAGTCATCTTGATTGGCCCATGTTTCGTCTGACTCAGGGTCCTTCCTGGTGGCGCACCCATCTCTCAGTCAAGATGGATTTCAGCGTGAGGGCTTCTGGGAGGTTGGCAGGACACATCGTCTCCTCCTTCCTCCTTTTGGCCCCTCCTGAATTCTGGTTAGTTGCACTTCATTCTTTATCAGGACCTCCTATTGTGAGACAACTCAGGTTAGCGGTTATCATCATACCTGGCCAAGGCGGGCAGTTTTGGTCAACGGTTCCCTAACAGAAGAAAAGTTACAAATACCAGCTATTACCATGTGACCATTTGCATAAATGAGGATATACTAATTATGAGGATTGCATTATGAATATGTTTGTATAAATATTAACAAAATATTTTGCTTTCTTCCTGCTCTTATTCCCTGATGATCCAATATAAGATGTATTAATAATAGTTAACATTAAATCACCGTATTTAAGGGGCATCAAAAGAGAAGTATTCACATCAGCCAAGGATGTTGCATCCTCTTTGGGGAAAGGATTAGCATGTTTCTCTTGTAGGCATGATAGTTGCACCATATTAGGCAGAAATACCACTTTGTTATTATCTTTATTTGGAAATTATTTATGGTTTCAGGAGATGTGTATTGTTTCCAGGTTGACAAGGTATGGACACAGCTGGTCAGTTTTGTGTCAGTATGGCTAGGCTACAGACCCTAGTAATTCAAATACTCACCTACTCGGAGTTTCTGTGAAGGTATTTTGTAGATGTGATTAAAGTTCATAATCACTTGACTAAGGGAGATTATCCTATATAATCTGGGTGGGCCTAAGTCAATCATCTGAGAGGCCAGAAGGACTGAGTGAAGGCTTCACTGAGAGGAAGAAATTCTGCCTATTGATAGATGCATCAGCTCTTGCCCAAGAGTTCTAATCTGCCTTACGGATTTTAGACTTGCCAAGGCTTCTCTGCAGTCACATAAGCCAGTTCCTTGCAATAAATCTCCACATACACACTGATTCTGCTTCTCTGGTTGAATACAATCATCTGATACAATTATTAAATTATTTACTTTGAAGTGATGACTTTAACAAGAAAAAAATATATATGTGGATTTGTCATGGGGCTAGACCATGGGTGATGGAAAAATTTATTGA
This sequence comes from Leucopleurus acutus, assembly GCF_964270905.1. Taxonomy (NCBI): domain Eukaryota; kingdom Metazoa; phylum Chordata; class Mammalia; order Artiodactyla; family Delphinidae; genus Leucopleurus; species Leucopleurus acutus. The sequence continues at coordinate 12,147,314 of NC_139162.1, read as the reverse complement.
ATCCTGAAAAGATGACAACTGTAAATTTTGCTGCTGTAAATTTTTTCTGGTAAACATCAGCTGTGAAAAACTGGAAGGCAGGAAATGCGACAAATACTCTATGCCTTGACTTAAAGACAACAGAATATCTCTGTCAAGACTCATGTGCTCTTGGCTACTATTGCCTTGGGAACAGCTAGAGAGAAATGCGCTCAGAAAGAAATGTGTTCCTTAACAGGAAAAATGGAAGGGGGTAGAAAGATTGTATGAACTGCAAGATAACGTGTACAGGCAGACTTTGTATCATTTATATGAGGAAATGCGAACTTGGAGACATATTTTCTAACAAAAAGTTTACACAGTTAAAAAAAAGCAAAAATAAAACCTGGGTTGTGGCTTAAAACCTTTGGTTTAAAGCAGTGATTGCATTATAACTTCTACCAATCATTCTTCTATTATTTAAGACAGCATTACTGTAAACTGCCACCAGAAAAAAAATGGTATGTGCTTTTGCCACAGACACTGATAAGCTCAAGATATTTAAGATGAGAAACAGAAATATTAGGCACAATGAATTGGGGGATGGGCTAATTGCACCTGGAAATAGATATAATTAGATAGGTTAATTCATCTTTAATTGTGTGTGTTTTTCTTTGTTGACATATATGTGTGGGATTACCAGAAAATTCACATGCTTTAACTAAAAGAAACTTAGCTTGGATAAAAACAATATTTTGTGAACTGCACCCCCTCATATTATATCCAGATGGCAAAACCCTCAAAGAGCTATAGCCTCTAATGCCCCTACAAATGAGGCCAGGCAACATAGAAGACATCCAAGTATCTGGTGTAAGGACTTCATCTAGGATCAGACATTGACCTAACTAGGGGGAAAAGCATTCTCAGCTAAAGGGAGCTCTTCCTCAAAACATCCCCCCATCTGAATCTTGCTGTTGCTACGTTTCAATGGGTGCAGTGTCCCTCCTCTTCTTCCATATCATGGCAGGATATTACATTGATCCAGTCCATGTTCCAACTAGCTCATAGCATGGGCTTTTGTTCTTTGATATTTTGATGAGGAAGAGTTATATCTGGATCTTTCAGCTGCTTTGAGTGTGAATGGAGGTGTTGGGCTTTGAGTCCTAACTGTGTTTGGAAAAATCTTTCATACTGTGCCTGGTGGAGAAGGGTAAGATTATTCTGTGTACTTTAGGGATAGAAGCCAATAATTTTGACCAAATAGATGGACTGCAATATAAATAAATAAATAAAAATTTAAAAAGTCATTTCTTTTTTTTAAAATTTTATTTATTGATTGATTGATTTTTGGTTGTGTTGGGTCTTTGTTGCTCTGTGTGGGCCTTCTCTAGTTGCGGTGAGCGGGGGCTACACTGTGTTGCGGTGCGTGGGCTTCTTATTACTGTGGCTTCTCTTGCTGCAGAGCACGGGCTCTAGGCACATGGGCTTCAGTAATTGCAGCATGTGGGCTCAGTAGCTGTGGCTCACAGGCTCTAGAGTGCAGGCTCAGTATTTGTGGCTCATGGGCTTAGTTGCTCCGCGGCATGTGGAATCTTCCTGGACCAGGGATCGAACCCGTGTCCCCTGCATTGGCAGGTTGATTCTTAACCAGTGTGCCACCAGGAAAGTCCTATGCAATAGATTTTATTTATTTAAATAAATTTTATTTATTTATTTTGGCTGCATTGGATCCTCATTGCTGCCCACGGGCTTTCTATAGTTGCGGGAGCAGGGGCTTCTCACTGCGGTGGCTTCTCTTGTTGTGGAGCACAGGCTCCAGGCACGCCAGCTCAGTAGTTGTGGCTCACGGGCTTAGTTGCCCCGCGGCATGTGGGATCTTCCCGGACCAGGACTTGAACCCATGTCCCCTGCATTGGCAGGCGGATTCTTAACCACTGCGCCACCAGGGAAGCCCCCGTGCAATATATTTTATAGGGACTGAATATTTCATGGCACCAGCCCAATCAGGCCATGTCTTCCAAAAGGCTTATACTTTCCAAATTGTTGATTTCAGTCTTTGCCTTGTGATTTCTTTCAGCCAGTGAAATATGAATGGATTTAATGAGGCAGCCTGTGCCATCTCTGAGCAGAATCCTCCATCTTTGGGGCCATCGTTCTCTTCTCACTACCATGTGCCTTCTTGGTCCTAGATAATGATACCATTAACCTGAATCCCAGAAGGATGAGTGAGAAATAGGTGAGTCATTAGTGTTTAAGGTCACATATTACAATGACATAATTGAGACTAAGGTGATGGATATACAAATTTGCTTTTTGTATCTTTAAGTTCTATGACCAGAGTTGTCTTTTTTTTAAAAAAAACAATTATCTGAACATCTCCAGAAACCCATTTGTTATAATTTTGTTTAATAGCCTCCCCCAACCCTGTTTTTTTCAACTGCAGTAAATTTTTGTGAAATTTAGAAGGGCATGAAATCCATTTTCTAAATGAAGAATTCCAAGGGACTTGTCCATGTGTCAGGTGTGAAGCCTAAGGAGGTACCGTACATAGAACAGGACCCACCATGATGAAAATCATGGGAAGCTGTTTGCTCATGTGGTCATCTGATGTGCAGAAAATGAAGGAATCTCTTGGATTTAGGGGATAGAGACTTGGGATGTTGCCTACGTGTGGGAGAAAAGAGTGAATCTGTCCAAGTGTTTCCTTAATCCTGGAGAAGATGTTTATTTGTACTTTAGGAAGAAAGTAAAACAATGACCTTTCTGGATTTAGTTACCCAGATTCTAATCTATTTGTTTATTAAAACGTGAAGACCAGGGCTTCCCTGGTGGCGCAGTGGTTGGGAGTCCTCCTGCCGGCGCAGGGGACGCGGGTTTGTGCCCCGGTCCGGGAGGATCCTGCATGCCGCGGAGCGGCTGGGCCCGTGGGCCATGGCCACTGGACCTGCACGTCCGGGGCCTGTGCTCCGCGGTGGGAGAGGCCACAGCAGTGAGAGGCCCGCGTCCCGCAAAAACAAAAAACAAAACAAAACAAAAAATATCTCAAAAACATCCATTCATTTCCAAGTTATTCACTTTCTTTTCTTTTTTTGAATTTTATTTAATTTTTAAAAAGCAGCAGGTTCTTATTAGTTATCCATTTTATACATATTGGTATATATATGTCAATCCCAATCTCCCAATTCATCACACCCTCCCCCCTCCGCCACTTTCCCCGCTAGGTGTCCATACATTTGTTCTCTGCATCTGTGTCTCAGTTTCTGCCCTGCACACTGGTTCATCTGCACCATTTTTCTAGGTTCCACATATATGTGTTAATATATGATATTTGTTTTTCTCTTTCTGACTTACTTCCCTCTGTATGGCAGTCTCTAGATCCATCCATGTCTCTACAAATGACCCAATTTCGTTCCTTTTTATGGCTGAGTGATATTCCATTGTATATATTTACTGCATCTTCTTTATCCATTCATCTGTCGATGGGCACTTAGGTTGCTTCCATGTCCTGGCTATTGTAAATAGTGCTGCAGTGAACATTGGGGCGCATGTGTCTTTTTGAATTATGGTTTTCTCTGGGTATATGCCCAGTAGTTGGATTGCTGGATCATGTGGTAATTCTATTTTTAGTTTTTTGAGGAACCTCCAACCTGTTCTCCATAGTGGCTGTATCAATTTACATTCCCACCAACAGTGCAAGAGGGTTCCTTTTTCGCCATACCCCCTCCAGCATTTGTTGTTTGTAGATTTTCTGATAATGCCCATTCTAACTGGTGTGAGATGATATCTCATTGTAGTTTTGATTTGCATTTCTCTAATAATTAGTGATGTTCAGCAGCTTTTCATGTGCTTCTTGGCCATCTGTATATCTTCTTTGGAGAAATGTCTGTTTAGGTCTTCTGCCCATTTTTGGATTGGGTTGTTTGTTGTTTTGTTATTGAGCTGCATGAGCTGCTTGTAAATTTTGGAGATTAATCCTTTGTCAGTTGCTTCATTTGCAAATATTTTCTCCCCTTCTGAGGGTTGTCTTTTCATCTTGTTTATGGTTTCCTTTGCTGTTCAAAAGCTTTTAAGTTTCATTAGGTCCCATTGTTTATTTTTTGGTTTTATTTCCATTTCTCTAGCAGGTGCGTCGAAAAGGATCTTGCTGTGATTTATGTCATAGAGTGTTCTGCCTATGTTTTACTCTAAGAGTTTGATAGTGTCTGATCTTACATTTAGATCTTTAATCTATTTTGAGTTTATTGTTGAGTATGGTGTTAGGGAGTGTTCTAATTTCATACTTTTACATGTACCTGTCCAGTTTTCCCAGCACCACTTATTGAAGAGGCTGTCTTTTCTCCACGTATATTCTTGCCTCCTTCACCAAGATAAGGTGACCATATGTGCGTGGGTTTATCTCTGGGCTTTCTATCCTGTTCCATTGATCTATATTTCTGTTTTTGTGCCAGTACCATACTGTCTTGATTACTGTAGCTTTGTAGTATAGTCTGAAGTCAGGGAGCCTGATTCCTCCAGCTCCGTTTTTCTTTCTCAAGATTGCTTTGGCTCTTCGGGGTCTTTTGTGTTTCCATAGAAATTGTGAAATTTTTTCTTCTAGTTCTGTGCAAAATGCCAGTGGTAGTTTGATAGGGATTGCATTGAATCTGTAGATTGCTTTGGGTAGTAGAGTCATTTTTACAATGTTTACAATCCAAGAACATGGTATATCTCTCCATCTATTTGTATCATTTTTAATTTCTTTCATCAGTGTCTTATAATTTTCTGCATACAGATCTTTTGTCTCCTTAGTAGGTTTATTCCTAGATATTTTATCCTTTTTGTTGCAGTGGTAAATGGGAGTGTTTCCTTAATTTCTCTTTCAGATTTTTCATCATTAGTGTATAGGAATGCCAGAGATTTCTGTGCATTAATTTTGTATCCTGCTACTTTACCAAATTCATTGATTAGCTCTAGTAGTTTTCTTGTAGCATCTTTAGGATTCTCTATGAATAGTATCATGTCATCTGCAAACAGTGACAGCTTTACTTCTTCTTTTCTGATTTGGATTCCTTTTATTTCTTTTTCTTTTCTGATTGCTGTGACTAAAACTTCCAAAACTATGTTGAATAAGAGTGGTGAGAGTGGGCAACCTTGTCTTGTTCCTGATCTTAGTGGAAATGGTTTCAATTTTTCACCATTGAGGACAATGTTGGCTGTGGGTTTGTCATATATGGCCTTTATTATGTTGAGGAAAGTTCCCTGTATGCCTACTTTCTGGAGGGTTTTAATCATAAATGGGTGTTGAATTTTGTCAAAACCATTCTCTGCATCTATTGAGATGATCATGTGCTTTTTCTCCTTCAATTTGTTAATATGGTGTATCACATTGATTGATTTGCATATATATATATATATATATATATATATATATATTTTTTATGGTACACGGGCCTCTCACTGTTGTGGCCTCTCCCGTTGTGGAGCACAGGTTCCAGACGCACAGGCTCAGAGGCCATGGCTCACAGGCCCAGCCGCTCTGCGGCATGTGGGATCTTCCTGGACCGGGGCACGAACCTGTGTCCCCTGCATCGGCAGGAGGACTCTCAACCACTGCACCACCAGGGAAGCCCTCTTCCACCATCTTGAAGCTACTTGATTTGTGACCCGTGATGTGATCAATCCTGGAGAATGTTCCATGGGCACTTGAGAAGAAAGTGTAATCTGCTGTTTTTGGGTGGAATGTCCTATAAATATCAATGAAATCTATCTGGTCTATTGTGTCATTTAAAGCTTGTGTTTCCTTATTAATTTTCTGTTTGGATGATCTGTCCATTGGTGTAAGTGAGGTGTTAAAATCCCCCTCTATTATTGTGTTACTCTCAATTTCCTCTTTTATAGCTGTTAGCAGTTGCCTTAGGTATTGAGGTGCTCCTATGTTGGGTACATATATATTTATAATTGTTATATCTTCTTCTTGGATTGATCCTTTGATCATTATGTAGTGTCCCTCCTCGTCTCTTCTAACATTCTTTATTTTAAAGTCTATTTTATCTGATATGAGTATTGGTACTGCAGCTTTCTTTTTTTCCGGTACGCGTGCCTCTCACTGTTGTGGCCTCGCCTGTTGCAGAGCACAGGCTCCGGACGCACAGGCTCAGTGGCCATGGCTCACGGGCCCAGCCGCTCCACGGCATGTGGGATCTTCACAGACCAGGGCATGAACCTGTGTCCCCTGCATTGGCAGGCAGACTCTCAATCACTGTGCCACCAGGGAAGCCCCTGCAGCTTTCTTTTGATTTGCATTGAATATCTTTTTACATCCCCTCACTTTCAGTCTGTATGTGTCCCTAGGTCTGAAGTGGGTCTCTTTTAGACAGCATATGTATGGGTCTTGTTTTTGTATCCATTCAGCGAGCCTGTGTTTTTTGGTTGGAGTATTTAATCCATTTATGTTTAAGGTAATTATTGATCCGTATGTTCCTATTACCATTTTCTTAATTGTTTTGTGTTTGTTTTTGTAGGTCCTTTTCTTCCCTTGTGTTTCCCACTTAGAGAAGTTCCTTTAGCATTTATTTTAGAGCTGGTTTGGTGGTGGTGAATTCTCTTAGCTTTTGCTTGTCTGTAAAGCTCTTGATTTCTCTATCAAATGTGAATGAGATCCTTGCAGCGTAGAGTAATCTTGGTTGTAGGTTCCTCCCTTTCATCACTTTAAATATGTCATGGCACTCCCTTCTGGCTTGTAGAGTTTCTGCTGAGAAATCAACTGTTAACCTTATGGGAGTTCCCTTGTATGTTATTTGTCGTTTTTCCCTTGCTGCTTTCAATTTTTCCTTTGTGTTTAATTTTTGTCAATTTGATTACCATGTGTCTCGTCGTATTTCTCCTTGGGTTTATCCTGTATGGGACTCTCTGTGCTTCCTGGACTTGGGTGGCTGTTTGCTTTTCTATGTTAGGTAACTTTTCGACTATAATATCTTCAAATATTTTCTCGGGTCCTTTCTCTCTCTCTTCTCCTTGTGGACCCCTATAATGTGAATGTTGTTGTGTTTAATGTTGTCCCAGAGGTCTCTTAGGCTGTCTTCATTTCTTTTCATTCTTTTTTCTTTATTCTGTTCTGCCACAGTGAATTCCACCATTCTGTCTTCCAGGTCACTTATCCATTCTTCTGCCTCAGTTATTCTGCTATTGATTCCTTCTAGTGCATTTTTCATTTCAGTTATTGTACTGTTCATCTCTGTTTGTTTGTTCTTTAATTCTTGTAGGTGTTTGTTAAACATTTCTTGCATCTTCTCGATCTTTGCCTCCATTCTTTTTCTGAAGTCCTGGATCATCTTCACTATGATTATTCTGAATTATTTTTCTGGAAGGTTGCCTATGAAGGTTGTTCATTTAGTTGTTTTTCTGGGGTTTCATCTTGTTCCTTCATCTGGTACAAAGTCCTTTGCCTTTTCATTTTGTCTGTCTTTCTGTGAATGTGGTTTTCCTTCCACAGGCTGCAGAATTGTAGTTCTCCTTGCTTTTGCTGTCTGCCCTCTGATGGATGAGGCTATCTAAGAGACTTGTGCAAGTTTCCTGATGGGAGGGACTGGTGGTGGATAGAGGTGGCTGTTGCTCTGGTTGGCAGAGCTCAGTAAAACTTTAATCCACTTGTCTGCTGATGGGTGGGGCTGGGTTCCCTCCCTGTTGGTTGTTTGACCTGAGGTGACCCAACAGTGGAGCCTACCCAGGCTCTTTCGTGGGACCAATGGCAGACTCTGGGATGGCTCACACCAAGGAGTACTTCCCAGAACCTCTCCCACCAGTGTCCCCGTCCTCACAGTGAGACACAGCCACTCCCCGCCTCTGCAGGAGACCCTCCAACACCAGCAGTGAGGTCTGGTTCAGTCTCCTATGGGGTCACTGCTCCTTCCCCTGGGTCCCGATGCGCACACTACTTTGTGTGTGCCCTCCAAGAGTGGAGTCTCTGTTTCTCCGAGTCCTGTCAAAGTCCTGCCATCAAATCCCACTAGCCTTCTAAGTCTGATTCTCTAGGAATTCCTCCTCCCATTGCCTGACCCCCAGGTTGGGAAGCGTGACGTGGGGCTCAGAACCTTCACTCCAGTGGGTGGACTTCTGTGGTATAAGTGTTCTCCAGTCTGTGAGTCACCCACCCGGCAGTTATGGGATATGATTTTATTGTGATTGCGCCCCTCCTACTGTCTCATTGTGGCTTCTCCTTTGTCTTTGGATGTGGGGTATCTTTTTTGGTGAGTTCCAGCGTTTTCCTGTCGATGATTGTTCAGCAGTTAGTTGTGATTCTGGTGCTCTCACCAGAGGGAGTACATTAAATTTCTTTGTTCAGTCAAATGGAAAATGACATCAGTATAAGGAACATCACTTTATTTATTGGCCAACAGATACTATATATGATTCTATATAAGTATTAATTATAAACTTGGAAAGTATTGCCCTAAAAGAATATGAAAATATAATATTTTATCAATCACTAATGTAATATTGGTGTTAATAAAACATTTTATATTCAAAATTAAGTTTCTGTTAATATTTTAATAGTACTACATATTTATTATATTCATAAAATAGATTTTATGATTAGAGAAATAATAATTATTTCATAACCCAATATCAATATTATAAACCCAGATGATATAATGTTAAGAAAATTGAAATTTACTGTATGTTTACCATTAGAACATTAAATTATAATTCATGTTTAACTTTAGTTAATTATTTACTCATTAAAATTATAATTATTATATCATTTAAATCTACCCTTCTATTCTTCTAATGCTTTAACATCATTCTGGTTTTCCAAGATCTTCATGCTACTTTCCTCTTGACTCCCAGACTTGATAAAAATCAACATACCCGGGCTTCCCTGGTGGCGCAGTGGTTGGGAGTCCGCCTGCCGATGCAGGGGACAAGGGTTCGTGCCCCGGTCTGGGAAGATCCCACATGCCGCAGAGCGGCTGGGCCCATGAGCCATGGCCGCTGAACCTGCGTGTCCGGAGCCTGTGCTCCGCAACGGAAGAGGCCACAACAGTGAGAGGCCCGCGTACCACAAAAAAAAAAAAAAAAAAAAAAAATCAACATACCCCTGAATTCTGCTGTTCTAAAATCTGAGGCCTCTTGCTGTCTGGGTGCTTCAGGAAGACATGTAAGTAGGTTTTAATATATTAATTATATTTTATTCAAAAAATTATTACTTTAAAAAATTGAAGTATAGTTGATTTACAATGTTGTGTTAGTTTCAGGTGTGCAGCACAGTGATTCAGTTATATATATATATTTTATATATGTACATGTAGGGAATGAGAATGTAGATGTTCATCAGGGTTACAGTAGGTTATATATATTTTATATATATATTATATATATATTTTTTCAGATTGTTTTCCCTTATAGGTTATTGCAAAATACTGAGTATAGTTCCCTGTGCTATGCAGTAGGTCCTTGTTGGTTACCCATTTTATATATAGGAATGTGTATATGTTAATACCAAACTCCTAATTTATCCTTCCCTATATTTTATTTCTAACATTCAAATTAAGAAGTTCAAATAAAATGTGAAATCCCCAAGAATAGAGACTTTAATACAATGAAACTGAGTACACATGAAATATATTTCTTCTTATTCAGTCCTGGGGTCCTTTTCAGAACTGTTTCATATGCATATAATCATGACACACTAGCAACATTTTCGCGGGAATAAATTGGTTAAGCTGCCATGGCTGGGATGCTAATGACCTGGGAGACAATTTCAGACCCTTGGGTAATATTACTTTAGGCTAAAACCTAGAAAACTTGACATATGTAGCCAAAACCTTCGTAATGGTATTTAGACCTTAAGATTTCCTTTACTACCAACTTTTATGTCAGATCACATATTCTTATCTCTAACCTTGTATTCATTATAGCACACACTTCACATTGAGAAATAATCAAGTGTAGCACTTTCTTAATATTCCTAAGTATATAACACATTATGTATATGAATATGAATATAGATGCATGTATATTTATTTACAGAACACTTATATATCCTGATAATATTCTTCTGTTATTTTGTCTAAGAAAAATACCACTTGCCTTTCTGAAACCTGATGTGTCCTAAATATTCTATCAGTTGGAAGGAATACAAAACAAATAGTCTATCCAAATAATCAACCTTCGATTCTAAACTCTCTCCTCTTTTCTAATTTTATTTTTCTTAATTATTCACACATCTTCCATTTTACTGAGGAAGTACAAAAGTGTCATTAAAGAGAAGTCTGTCTGGAGAATTCCCTGGCAGTCCAGTGATTAGGACTCAGTGCTTCCACTGCCATGGCACGTTCAATCCCTAGTCAGGGAACTAAGATCCCACAAGCTGCTCGGCGCAGCGAAAAAAAAAAAAAAAGGCTGTCGCTGAAACTCAGATTCCAGATTTTGTTTTAAGGTTCCATGGTTAGTACAATTATTTATTTAACAGAAAAAAGATTTTTTTTTGTGTTTTTAGAACAAACCATGAAATCATGCTGAATAGCTTTCAGTTTACTATGGAATGTATATTCATTTGCTACATGCCTTTCCCCCACAAGATCCAATTCTAAGACATCCCTAAGTTGGAGTCAACCATAATTCAAAATTCATAAACTTATGCCTATTACATCAAGAGGAATAAAAACCACAGTTATAAGGAAAGACAAAATTGCAAATAGGATAAAAAAGAGAATGGTGGACATAGTGCCCAGAACAGTGTGCTGAGAGACAGATCTTTGCTGGGAGGTAATTTGCCTGGACCCGAGTTGGACTTGTCCTGGACACCATGAAGTCACCCAGGCACATTCAACATTGAGGGACACTTCAGGTAAATCAATACTCAGCGATGTGTCCAGGGGTCAGATCTCATCTTGGGTCATGTCAGGGGAGCAGAGGGCCAGGACCAGCCTATATGGGAAACCCGTTTAGGTGCGGGCTGCATCAGGAAGCCTCTAGGCAGAGACATCCTAGAATATCACCTAGGATGAAAATGCATCAACTGATGGAGACCCCATATACTTGGGTTAGTTGGGGACATATCTGCCAAACTCAAAAGCATTCATGATTCAATGTGATCAAAGAAAAACTTCAGTTGTATGATCAGGCAAAATGTCATGATACAACTAAAAACTAACAATGCTTCTTTGGCTGTGGGGGGAGGGTGCTTTCTTTGGTCTACTATTCCCACCCCCACCCCAAATAATAACCGTGTGACAAAAAATAATAAATTGTTGACTGACATAATCAACAAACAATCTATAAAGGGAATAGAAAAGAGTTTTATTTGAGCCAAACTGAGGACTATAATCTGGGAGATACAGATTCCAGAAGCACTTGAATCGTACTCTGCTGGACTACAGAATGGGGGAGGCTTATAAAGGCAAAACTCACAAAACTACATAAGGTGTTTGTCAAGAATTAGGACTGAAGCTGGCAAGAAGTAAGGGTGCTTGTCAAGTAAGGATTGGTTGGGGTCTGAAATAGTTGTATACGTACAGGTGAAGACCTTGAGACCACAAGGTTGCAGCTGGCAGCTGCTAGCAGATATTGTTTTGAGAACGGCTGGTGGTGTCCTTGAATTCATCCAGTTCAGAAATTTCGAGTTCTCAGTGATGCAGGAACTTGTCTGAAACTACATCCACAATGGCCACCTGGCTCTAGTTTGGACGCCTGAACCACACTTACTCCATTCTGATTTTTGAATGCATTCTTTTCTTTAATGGTTAAAGCAGATGTACTGTACATGTTCGATGGGCCACAAAACAAGCTACTCTAGTTAGCATAAAGTTCAAGTTAAATCATGTGAAAGACAGAATGACTTCCCCATACCTCAATATGTGAAAATTTTTTCCATCAAAACCAAATAAGAGACACTTTGAAATTTTATTTTTTAAAGTAGAATTGATAGTAGTCTCACTCACCCGTGGCCAAGGTCAGAGACATGCACTACTGCATGCTTTATGCTCTTCTCCACAAGACCAGGAAGTGGTCTGTATTCTGTTAATTTGAACAACAAAATACATTTATTCCTAGATTCCACCACCTCATTCAGATCAGCCATTCTGAAGGACCTCAGGTTGTTGGGAAGGGGGCCTGCTATAGCCCAGCTGGTGTAGATGGTTGTCTCTGCCTGTGACATGGATGACCTGGGCACCGACAATGCTGTGAGGTTTGAAGGGCAGCTGGCTGCATACAACCTTGCTTACGTCTCATGGCAGTCTGCAGTGGCGAGTGGAAAATGATCCCGAGAGAGGTAGGGGTTCCCAAGGCCCAGTCATGGCAGGCTGGTCCTCAGCGGGGGCTTGTGCCTCCTGGACCATGTGCCCTTGCTCTGTCCTGGTGGAAGGCAGAGTTCTAAACTTTCTGTGAACATCAGCTCCAACTGTCACTGGGTTGGCCAATCAGTGGCTGTGGATGGAGATGGCCACTGGGAAGTGGGGGAGGGTCGACAGCTTGGCTGAGGTCCTTTCCATTCCCAAGACAAGACTTGGGGTGGCGAAGGAGAGGTGAAGGGCATTAGAACAGAGATGGGAATCAGCGGGCCTAAAAAAATATTTTCATCATCATAATTTGGCCTTGGGCTGGCTGGGTTTGGAGGGTGAAGAATCTCAAGGTTGAATCTGAGTTCAGAGTCCTTCTTATGCATCACAGTGACTCTGTTTCACCTACATTCTCATTCACTAAAGTGTGCACCCTGAAAGGCTGGTTTTGAGAGATGTTCATCAGGGTTACGGTGGGTCAGCAGTGGGTGGGGGGCATGAAATAGGGTGACGTAGGAAAAAAATTGTGAAACTGGGTGAAACCTCCCATTCCATATTGGTAATCTTTGTGCAGAGCTGGATTCTGAGGCTGAAGGATGAAGGTGGCTGAATCCACAGAGCAGGTCTCCTCAATGCTGTTTATACACTAAACACAGGATGGATAGATGGGTACGGAAGGAAGTAAGGCTTGGCCACTAAAAGTTTTCACAGACTACTTTCTTTTTGAACCAAAAATAACTTAGTTAACTATAGTAGTCTTATAACTAGAGTCAATCCAGTTCTTGGGACACAGAAGTAAACATTGTCTTTCTAATCTCTCTAGTCGTCATAAGGCCACTCACGATAAACTCTCACTAGTTACGGGACATTAATAAATATCCATCACCAAAATACTGTCCTTACACAGTCTAGCTATAGAGGAAAAGAAAACAAGGCACTCACCAAATTTACTCCCTAATGAAATCCATTTTTGAAGCACCATCTTAGAAATTATAATTCTCTCAAGCTTCAACTTGAGCAAATGTACAGTTACTTAGCAACAGTAGTGAAAACAATGGTAAGAAAGTCCAAAATTACATCAAAAGAGAGAAAAAAATGTGTCTCTAGACTAAATAGCACTGACAAAAATATTCTCTCTGTGCTGCCCAGAAAGCAGATAATATGAGGACAAATTACCCGTATAATTCATATTTTATATAATGAACATTTACAAAACTCTACCCTATACGTTATAATCGTATTACTTCTCCATTTGAGACATTGTGTGATCACTTAAATAATAGCAGGAAAGCAAAGAAAAATTATTTCAGAAGAAAGACAAAGTTCTTGCTGTGTTTCTGATTACTTTCGTGGCCTTGTTAACAAGAACAAAGATGCTGTCATTATACCACCTACAAATAGAGTGCCAAGAGAACACTTAATTTTGAGACTCATGTTGAGTAATCTGTGGTTTTAGAGTACTGAGGATCACAATCCTATCAAGTTCCCACATGGAACAGTGGGTGTTCTGCAGGTCACCAATGGCTGGAAGTGAGACAGAAACATCTCCACACTCTGAACTCGAAAAGAGGCTCAAACTCAAATGTGGTGACATCAGATGGTGCCACAAATTAGTGAATGTGAGTGTTCAGGGCAGCACAGTGGTGGGGGAATCACTCACTGACATTTATCTGCTATCATTTTAGAGAAGTCCCCAAGTGTTTTATTCTAATACTACCTAAGGTATCCACTCACATTTATTTCAATAGTAAGCTTCAAATGTATAGAAAGTATCTCCTAGGGGACTAGTTGGGATCACATGTGTTAGTGAATTTCCCAACATTTCTCTACCTCTCATGCTGAGCCAGAAATGCCCCCTCCACCCCTGGTATCCCTCACCCCAGGGGCAGTTCTTGCCATCTGCACTCAAAGCTTCCTGCTGAACCTCTCTCCTACCATGTCCCCATTGATGGCTGAATCTGCCCCTGAAGAGTGCGCTCCTGTGCTTCCCACCTGCACACACCTGGCCCCAGCTGATTTATTCTCAGTCCCTCCTCCTGAGTGAATGATGCTTACCATTTCCCTCCAGGAAAGATCCTCATACTCTCAACACTTTGAAGCAGTCTATAAGGCAAACACAGTTTAAACACAGGCAAAATGTTTTTGAGTGTGGGAAGTGAATAGGATTTGGTGGTAGAGGTCCCAGATTCAATGCCAGGTATGTCATTAGCTTAGTTTGTGATGATAAAAAGAGCAGCTTACACGAGGGTTTACCATGTGCCAAGAGTTTTACATAACTTCATCTTATTTAACCTGTACAACAACCCTCAGCTAAGCTAAGAGTTAAGGAAGTCGAGGGGATGAAGAGTTACAAGAATATGTCCTGAGTACCCAGCTAGGAAGGTGCAGAGGTGAGACTGGTCCCCAGTCTGGTTTTAGAGCCTGAGCTGTACACCAACTGTGAATATTGTGTGATCTGGAGCTTGTTTGAACCTCGGTTTCCTCACCTCTGCGTACAATACAATTCCCTTTCTCGAAGATAGCCATGAGGGGTTATATGGTGCTCTGTGCTTCGTTGAGTTGTTCGCCCACAAACATTAGTTACCACACTCAGGGAAGACCTGGTGAGTGCTGGTACTTTCCTGCCTCCTCGCTAGGGACTCTCCAAGCCAGTGAAACTGTCTAGGTTCCCAAGGTCCTGTGGTTTTTCCTTTACCACAAAAGCACCCAAGCTCTTTGCTGCTCAACTGTGGTTTAGGAGTCCAGTGACCACCCCACCATGACTTTTTCCTTAGCATCTCTGTCCTCTTTTCCCACAACCTTGGGATTCCCAGCCATCTCCATGACCTACATTAATGTGGAGTCATAGAACTCACTGTTAGGGGTGGACCTCAAAGAGGCTGGCCCATCACCTGTACATGAAGGTGGGGCAGTCTGTAAGACAAAGCCAGGGTTCCTCAGGGGATGTGTGGGCAGCGGGGAACAACAGGGTCCCAGGTAAGGCTCTAAGGAGGCATCTGCAGGTGTGTGGGTCCTGCACTGGGAGGCCCAGAACGGCCTTACTCTGAAGTTTAGACAGATTTGAGGTCTCAGGTCTTCTCACTGGATTCACTTTTTTCATTTCTTACTCGATTCCCCAGGGCCTTAATGAATGCCTCACATGTGCCAGACAGGAGAGAGGGCTCAGCAGGAGTAAGATATCTGTCTTAACAACCTTTACAATTCAGAGGAAAATGCAGACAAGGAACAAACATGGAAATAAAATGATTTCAGGGAGGATGGGTGCTATGAGGCCATGTGTAGGGCAGAGGAGTAGAGAGGGATGCAGTAAGCACAGTCACTAGCCCTTGGTGGTTGGGAAATGGCACCTTAAGAAGACAGGAGCAGAACTGGTTTCTATATGGAGGAGGCAGCCACCCACCTGTCTGGGGAAGGGCGTTCTTGGCAGAGGAAATAGCCAGCGCAAGGCTCTGAGAAAAAATTGACCTTGACGTATTAACGGAACATTAGGAAGCCCTTCCCTGATGGAAGGCACAGTTGTAAACTGTCCATGGACATCGGTTCTAACTGTCACTGGGTTGGCTAGGCAGCCACTGAGAGGATGCAGGTGACAACCCTGGAGGAGCAGGATTGGCACCTTGTCCTCTGAGGTCCTTTCCAGCCCCAGGTCCAGACTTGTGGTGAGGACAGGTGGTGAAGGACAAAGAAAAGAGAGGGGGATCAGGGTCCTGAAAAAAATCTTTGTTACAGTCATGTTCTTGCCATGGGCTGGCCTGGCTGAAAAGTGCTGGGTTTGACCTGTGAACTGGGTAGGGGCCCAACTGGGGCACATTTCAGAGTTAGGATTAAGGTTATGTCTTAAGGATTGTCCTGGGGAGTTTAGCTTGAGCCTTAGGATTAAATCTAAGTTCAGTGTCCCTCTTACATATTTGGATAACGCTATTTCTTCTACACGAAACTTAACTGAAACGTGTTTTTTGAAAGGCTGGTTGGAGATGTTAATCAGGGTTATGGTGCTGCTAGGGGGTGGGTGGAGAGCATTGCCTCCTGAGAGTGAGAAACTGGGCTGCCTCTGGAGGAAAGCACCCACTCTGGGCTGCTAATCCAGGGCCAGAGCTCCATTCTGAGGGGGAAGGGGGAAGGTGGCACAGCTCACAGGGGCCATTAGTACAAAACTATACATGATGACAACATGGTGGATCAGCTGTACCCCAATAAAAAGTAAAAAAACCCAAACAAAACTACATGTGATAAATGCTGAAGAAAGGGATGCTGGGTCATATAAAATGTTTCACGACCTACTTTTTCTTAAATCGAAAATCAGTTTTGTTAAACATATTAGTGCTGTAACTAGAGTAACTCGGCTCTTGTTACATTGAAATAAACTTTGCCTTCTACACCTTTCTAGTTGTGAGTCCACTCATGTAAAATCCTCCCTTAGTGATCACGTTACGGGGCCCTGTTAAACAGAAACAGAAACATCAGGGGGGCTTACAGGTGATAAAGTAGAAGACAGCATGGAGCTCTGATGAAGGTCTGTGCTTTGTGACTTCTCGCCTCGCAGATATTAGTCATGACTCCCAGGAGGACCTGGGTGTTAAACGCTTGCAGGTCCCTCCTCGCTAGGGACTGACTGTCCGAACCAGTGAAGTAATCTGGGCCCCTGAGGCCCAGTGGCTTTTCCTTTACCACAAAGGCACCCCAGCTCTTTCCTGCTCAACACTGCGGTACAGGAGGCAGTGGCCACCCCACCATGTCTCTTTCCTTAATACCACCTCCCTGTTTCCCTGCAACCTGGAGCTTCCCCTGCCCTCCACATGGACCATGTGAATGCACAGTCTTTGGCCTGAAACCCACTCGTGAGAGAGGAGCAGTTTCTGGGACATAAGCTTTGTTCCTCTGGGAACATTCAGGTAGTGGGAGCAGCTGGGTCCCAGATCAGGCTCCAAGGAGGTCCTGTACTGGAGGTCCAGAATGGCCTTACTCTGATGTTTGGGCAGGTCTGAGATCTCCTGGGTCTTCCCACTGGACTCATTAATTTCTTGCTCAGTTTCTCAGATCCTTAATGAGCTCCTGTCATGTGCCAGACAGGAGAGGACTCAGCGGAAGTAAGATAATCTCTCTGTCCTATTGGCTGTTTATAGTGCAGAGGGTGATGCAGAAAGTAGACGTGAATAAACATGGAAATAAAACGATTTCAGGAAGGATGACTGCTAGGAGGCAGTAAATAGGGCAAAGGAATAGAGAGGGGCAGATGAAATGCCATCACTAAGCTACAGTGGCTGGGAAAGGCCACCTTAAGAAGACAGGATCAGAATTGGTACCTAAATGAAGGAGGGAGCACCCACCTATCAGTGGAAAGGTGCTTCTGACAGAGGGAATGACACAAGTGAGCTTGAGATGCTAATGGAACAGAAGGATGGCCAGTGGCTGTTAGGAGGGGCTTGGGCATGTACATGCCTGGACCAGGACATGCACCACCTTGGGGGGGGGGTCATGGAAGCATGGATTTGAGTCTCAGTGTGACTTGGAGGCATTGATGGGCTTTCAGCAGGGTGGTCTTATGGTCTCATTTAGGGTTTTATTTATTTATTTATTTATTTTATTTATTTTTGGCTGTATTGGGTCTTCATTGTGGTATGCAGGCTTCTCACTGTGGTGGCTTCTCTTGTTGTGGAGCACGGGCTCTAGGCATGTGGGCTTCAGTAGTTGTGGCATGTGGCCTCAGTAGTTGTGGCTCGTGGGCTCTAGAGTGCAGGCTCAGTAGTTGTGGCACATGGGCTTAGTTGCTCCACGGCATGTGGGATCTTCCCGGACCAGGGCTTGAACCAGTGTCCCCTGCATTGGTGGGCGGGTTCTTAAGCACTGTGCCACCAGGGAAACCCTCATTTAGGGTGTTTAAATGTTCCACTGACTGCACAGTTGTGAAGGTGAGAAAGCTCAGGGAGGGAGTGGTGAGGGTTGACTCTGGCTTCTGAGGTCGTTTCCAATCCCAAATCCAGGCTTATGATGGGGCGGAGTGGTATAGCACACAGGACAGGGACAGGCAAGGGAATCAGGGGTCCCAAAAAAACCTTGTCACCTTCATAATTTTGTCTGGGGCAGGGCTGGGTGAAGAGTGGCTGGGTTTGACCTGTGGACTCAGTCAGCCCTCCCTTTCCCCGAGGGCAGCTTTCAGGGTCAAGGTTAAGGTTGCTTGTAGTCAACACCCTAAGGAGTTTAGGTTGTGGAGGTTAAAGCAGCTGTGGCTTCAGTGTTAAATGTGATTCACTTTCACATCAGGTACAACACAATCCTAAACATTATAAACCTATCAGGTCTGTTTTTCTGACTGCAGTGAAGCTTTCCCAGTTTGGAGACATTTCATATGAAATTTAAGGGCATAAATTATTTCATATTCCTCAGTTCAGTTAGTATGCAGTTGGTTTCTTTTTTCTTCAAGAGTTTTTAAGTAAGTATTTAACTCAGTCACATCAGTCATAGTCTTCAAAACTCCCTTTGATTTGTCATCCATGTGGTCTCTGTTTTCTGGTGAACTTGCTACATCCAACTGCAAGCTCCCACCATCCATGTGTCTTTTCCAGGAGCAGAAGCCCAATCCTCCTTCTTCCCTGAAGTTCACCCAGAAGCTTGATCTGGCTTTTTAAAAAAAGTTTTGTAATATCTTTTTATTCTGTATAGTAAATGTGCTCACTCTTTTCACTCATTCAGCTTCTCTTGAAAACAGTGTTAGGCTTCCTTGAAGATGAGACTTTTCCTTATAGAGATACCTGAATTTCTTCTTCATTTGCGTGATGGATTTTGAAGGATGTAACAGTAGCAACTACTTGAATTTTGTGTGTCCTCTGCTGTACCTTGTTAAGGACCATATTTTTCTGGTAATGCCAGCCATTAGCTCAACTTGTTTTACATTTTGAGATTTTTCCTCTTTTGGTAGTTTTTGGAATGTCCACTTTACACCTAAGAAAAGGGTTAGATGTTTCTAGGTCTTTATTCATGGCTTCTAATTTTCTTATTACTGATACTGTGGTCTCCCAAAGGGGTTCCTCTGAAGTTGACTCATGCCCTTCAAATTCATTTTCAATTAGACGAAGCGTAAAGATATGTTGTCTTTCCTCCAGAGGAGCAGAGTCTCCAGTGTCTAGTTTGTCTCTATTTGAATGAAGAAGTCAGACCTTGATAATTCCAACTATGACCATCTCGACTGACATCAAATACAGCAATGAGCGAAGAGCTAGGCCTGGTCTGAGGTCCCCTGATAGTGTCGCCACTGCCCAGCTCCACATCTCCTGGACCAGCAGGACACACAGCATCACAGATACTGCAGCACTACCTCACGTCCAGAACGCTGCTGCTCACAACAGACTTCAGAGAATGTTGAGAGCATTGTGTCTGGAACCACACCAGTGCCTGGCAACCAGGCAGACCTCAGCTGAGCTGAGGGAGAGGGACAAATACAGTAATCCCTGGCCAATGCTCTTTTTTCAAACAGCTTTATTTAGGTACATTTTACAGATAAGAAATTTGCCCCTACCAAATGTATGATTCAATGATTTAAGTAAATTTACTGAGTGGTGCAACAATCAGCATTAATGTGCTTTAGAACCTTTCAATCACTGCACTAAGAACCCTCATGTCCAATATTTCCTGACACTTGTTCTTCATCTCCTTTCATTTCTTTTTTAAAAAAAATTAATTAATTAATTTATTGGCTGCGTTGGGTCTTCGTTGCTGCGTGTGAGCTTTCTCTAGTTGCGGCAAGTGGGGGCTACTCTTTGTTGCGGTGAGCGGGCTTCTCATTGCAGTGGCTTCTCTTGTGGAGCATGGGCTCTAGGCACGTGGGCTTCAGTAGTTGTGGTGCATGGGCTCAGTAGTTGTGGCTTGTGGGCTCTAGAGCACAGGCTTAGTAGTTGTGGTGTACGGACTTAGTTGCTCTGCAGCATGTGGGATCTTCCTGGACCAGGGCTCGAACCCGTGTGCCCTGCATTGGCAGGCGGATTCTTTTTTTTTTATAAATTTATTTATTTATTTATTTTGGCTGTGTTGGGTCTTTGTTGCTGTGCGCAGGCTTTCTCTAGTTGCGGCGAGCGGGGGCTACTCTTCCTTGTGGTGTGCGGGTTTCTCATTGCGGTGGCTTCTCTTGTTATGGAGCACGGGCTCTAGGTGCGCGGGCTTCAGTAGTTGTGGCTTTCAGGCTCTAGAGCTCAAGCTCCGTAGTTGTGGCGCACGGGCTTAGTTGCTCCGCGGCACGTGGGATCTTCCTGGAGCAGGGCTCGAACCCCTGTCCCCTTAACTGGCAGGCGGATTCTTTTTTTTTTTTGTGGTACGCGGGCCTCTCACTGTTGTGGCCTCTCCCTTTGCGGAGCACAGGCTCCGGATGCACAGGCTCAGCGGCCATGGCTCACGGGCCCAGCCGCTCCGCGGCATGTGGGATCTTCCCGGACCGGGGCACGACCCCGTGTCCCCTGCATCGGTAGGCGGACTCTCAACCACTGCGCCACCAGGGAAGCCCAGCAGGTGGATTCTTAACCACTGTGCCACCAGGGAAGGCCCTGGCAGGTGGATTCTTAACCACTGCACCATCAGGGAAGCCCCACCTTTCATTTCTGATCCTGTCCCTCCTTGGGAGAGGGGGCTTCAGGCTGAGGTGGGAATGAGGGAGGTGGGAGCACAGTCAGGACCTGGCCCAGGACAGATCACAAACTCAAGCTCTCTTGCCATTCCCTAGTGCCCGTTGTTTCCACACTCGTCATCTCCACACAGAAATATGCTTTGTCTTTACGTGGGACATGGCTTTGTTTGGACCCAGGGCTGGTCACAGCACTCAAGCCAGGAGCCTGATCTGGCTGCTTGGACTGAGCTGGTTCCAGGCAGGGGAGGTGGAAATCCACGTGCACCCAACAGCTTAGCCAAGGGTGAGTGACCCTGCACCAAGGACACAGCTGCACCATCACACCGTGAATGAGAGTGCCGTGGACACTAGCCTGGCTCACACTCCCCCCTATTCCAAAGATGAGCAAACACGGGCAGGCCCTGGTCGTGGGAGGTGGAAGCGTGGACTCCACCCTCTGCTGCATGGGGGGGACGCTGGTGGCAGAGTGAGGCTGCCCCTGTGCAGTCTGAACGTGGGGCTTTCAGGGTCCTGGGCTGGTGGGGACCTACCTGCCAGCCCCTGGCTTCTCCCCTCACTGGGTATCCTGACTTCAGACAATGCATATAACATTTTCCTGGAGACCTTTTCCTAGCAAGGCAAAATATATATAGATGAAGTCCAATTTTTTACATTAAAAAAAACCTTTGTGCTCTTTGTGTTGTATTTAAGCAACCTTGCCAACACCAGGATCACTAAGATTTTTGCTTATTTTTTTAAAGATAAATTTATTTATTTATTTATTTTTGGCTGCAGTGGGTCTGCATTGCTGCGCACGGGCTTTCTCTGGTTGTGGCGAGCGGGTGCTACTCTTCGTTGCAGTGCACGGGCTTCTCCCTGCGGTGGCTTCTCTTGTTGAGGAGCATGGGCTCTAGGCATGTGGGCTTCAGTAGTTGTAACATGTGGGCTCAGTAGTTGTGGCTTGCGGGCTCTAGAGCGCAGGCTCAGTAGGTATGGCGCTTGGGCTTAGTTGCTCTGCGGCATGTGGGATCCTACCGGACCAGGGCTCAAGCCTGTGTCCTCTGCATTGACGGGTGGATTCTTAACCACTGTGCCACCAGGGAAGCCCTGCTTATGTTTTCTCCTAGAATTTTATAGATTAAGCTCCTAAAATTGGTCTATGACACAACATAATTTTTGTATGTGGTGTGAGGTTAAGGGTAGAGGTTTACACATATATTTTATTATTTCAATACCAATTGTTGAAAGATTATCCTTTCCCCATCAAATGGCCTTGGGACCTTGGTGGAAAATCAGTTTATATGTATGAGTCTATTTCTGCACTCACTAATCTGTCCCATTGATCTATTTGTCTATCTGTACACCAATTGCATGGTTTTGGTCACTGTGGCTTTATATTATGTCTTGAAATCATGTGGTTTAAGTCCTCTGACTTTGTTCTTCCTTTTCAAAACTGGATATTATTCATCGGCATTTCTAACCTTGTCTCTATTGGCATTTTTATATAGGATCATTCTCTGTGGGAGGCATCTTAGACAGTGTAGGATGTTTAGCGGTTTCTCTACCCACTGGATGTCAGTGGCATCCTTCCCGACCATGACAATCAACATGTCTCCAGGATGTCAGTATCATGGCAGCGTAAGATGTCACTCGTTTTTGTCACCGCCTCCCCCCCAACAACAAAGATTTGGCATTCATCCACAGACAACTTGCCTTTGTGGGATCTGTGGGATCCAGCACCATATGCCAAGTGACCCAGGAGGCGTCTCACCCACCTGTGCATTGGGTAATAGGCACACACACCTTAGTCCTGGTCATGGACCCTGCAGTGGCCTGTGAACCAGCTCCAGCCCTTCTGTGATTCAGACCAGGGAGCCTCTAAAAGACATTGAAAAGAGAGCCTTTGTGGAAGTCTGAGTTTCCAGAGGAGAAGTTCCAGCACACTGTTGGAGGGGAAACAAGTTTGGATGCATTGGAGTGGATAAGAGGAATAGCTTGACTCTGCCTACATCTTTCCTTCCCCAGAACAGCACAGCTTAGGGCCACGAGAAAGTTTCTTGGCCTGTGATCTCCCGCGGAGGAACACAGGACACTGCTGAAGGGTCCTCTTTCACCTCATCAAGAAGGCTGAATATGGGCTACGTGACTGGGGGTGGAAGAGGCTGGGAGAGTGGCAGAGAGGACTCGCAGAGGGCATTAAGGGACGCGGATTGTACCAACTGCATCGCAGACTCTGTCAAGAAGACAGCTCATGAGCTGCTGTGAACGCCTCACCCGCGGATACCCCCAACTGGCCCATGGCACCCCCAGCGCTCTGCGTGCCTTGCCCACACACACTCTGAAGAGCAGTTTCAGGTTTACAGAAAAATTGAGCACAAAGAGTTCTTATAAAGATGCAATTTATAACATATAGTTTCTTCTATAATTAACATCTTGCGTTACTGCTGCACGTTTCCTACAATTGATGAACAAATATTGATACATGATCAATAATGAGTCCAGGGACTTCCCTGGTGGCACAGTGGTTAAGAATCTGCCTGCCAATGGAGGGGACACGTGTTCGATCCCTGGTCCGGGAAGATCCCATGTGCCATGGAGTAACTAAGCCCGTGCACCACAACTACTGAGCCTGCGCTCTAGAGCCCGTGAGCCACAACTACTGAGCCCACATGCCGCAACTACTGAAGCCCGCGTGCCTAGAGCCTGTGCTCCGCAACAAGAGAAGCCACCGCAATGAGAAGCCTGCGCACCGCAACAAAGCATAGCCCCTGCTCGCCACAACTGGAGGAAGCCCGCGTGCAGCAACAAAGACCCAACACAGCCAAAAATAAATACATAAATAAAATGGTTAACTTAAAAAGAAGAAGTAATGAGTCCATTACCCACCCCTACCCCATACTTGCTCTGTGGTCTGCGATCTCTTTCAAGGCAGCAATCTGGGGAGATTGTAGGGCTGACCTTGTCTCTGGTTTCACAGAGCCACTCTCCTCTATTGCCTGTTGTTCAGTGTCTTGCAAACCATTATGTGATATATTTTGTCTTCTTTTTTTTCTTGGTAGAAGGGAAAATATGTTCCCTATTATTCCATCATGGCCAGAAGCTAACCTCCTATTTAGGTACAGTAAATCCCCTACATACGAACCTTCACGTTGCAAACTTTCAAAGATGCTAACCTGTGTTTGCATGTCCAACCACGTAAGTTAGTTCATGTGTCTGTAAAATTACTATAAGACAAAAAATGTTTTCTTTCCTTTTTTTTTTTTTTTTGCGGTATGCGGGCCTCCCACTGCTGTGGCCTCTCCCGTTGTGGAGCACAGGCTCTGGATGCACAGGCTCTGGATGCACAGGCTCTGGATGCACTGGCTCTGGACGCACAGGCCCAGCGGCCATGGCTCACGGGCCCAGCCGCTCCGCGGCACGCGGGATCCTCCCGGAGCAGGGCACGAACAAATTGGACTTATGAACGTGCTCTTGGAACAGAACGCGTTCACATGTAAGGGACTTACTGTACTTAGCTTTGAAACAGTGAAACAATTATTTTGAGTTAATGTTTTGAAGTCTACCACTAGGTGGCAATGTTATAC
Source organism: Leucopleurus acutus (assembly GCF_964270905.1). Lineage (NCBI taxonomy): Eukaryota > Metazoa > Chordata > Mammalia > Artiodactyla > Delphinidae > Leucopleurus > Leucopleurus acutus. Next base: position 12,122,922 of record NC_139162.1, on the reverse strand, counting down.
AGCTGAGATGCTTTTCAGAATCAGCAGAGCCCAAAGCATTTCTAGGTTCTTTTAATACGGTATAGCACAGGAAACTCTACTTAATGCACTGTAGTGTCCTAAATGGAGGGGATATATGTATAGGTATGGCTGATTCATTTTGCTGTGCAGTAGAAGTTAACACAACATTGTAAAGCAACTATACTCTGCCTCAGAGGGCTCCTGTCTTTGCAGGGGTGGGAGACACAGATGTGGACCCCTAATGACAGCACAAGGCAACGTGCTTTGTAACCCTGTCAGGGGGAGTCTGAGAAGCTTCACAGAGTAGCTGACCATCCATCAGTGTTCAAAAGATGTGTAAGCTTTCCACTTGAGAAAGGGGCAAATAACCGTCTATCCCCAACAGTGCAAATGTGACGTACAGTAGAAGGAGAGAGGTGCTCAGAATATCATGACAAGATCAGGGAACACTGAGTCCATGAGAAGAGTGGCAGGAAGCAAGAATTAAAAATGGGCTTGGGGCCACTTTGTGAAGTGCTAAATTTACTACAATAAGAATTTGGACTATACCTTTTAGCCGGTGGAGATTAAATGATAATTTTCGATTAAGAGATTGATATGATTAAAAGGGTGTTTTAGACTAGAGTCTCCAAACTCTTTTGAATGAACAGACTTTATAATAAAATATTGGTTTAGTAAACATCCAATATATTGATATCTAGTTATTTATGAATTATACCTATGTCATACATTCCATGCAATTGTATAGATTACAAAATATACACAAAACTGTGACACTTGTGCTAATAATGAAATTGCATTGGCAACTTAGAAACTTTTGCAGATAATGTCAGGTCTGATTAGATCACTGTTTTCTGTCATAATGAGGCTAATTTAAGTGGAATCAAAGACATTTTAGTCTTGGCGTTCTCTTGTTCACTTCAGAAAATGCGAACATCTTGGTGAACGTCCACTATTTCTTTGAGCCTGGCACACTGCACATGCAGCACGACCATCTTATATATAAACTGAGCAAGATTACTCTCCCAAGTAAATATTAAAGGTCTAATTTCTGTCTTATTTATTAGTATAAAACAAATGCTAATGGAGATATGCTATTTTATTTGCTCCCCATGGACCATTCTATGCACGCTGGGATTCATGTGCCCTTTCATAGGCTTTCTGGGTTGGGTGGCTAAGACTGCAGCATGAAGAGATAACAGAGTGTAGGCAGGAGCCCAACACACAGACACCATACCTGACCTTGTCTGTTGATAATGAATTAGACTCAATTAAGACTGAGATAAATAGTTACAGTCCAGTTAAAAAAAATATGTATTTCATTTCGACCTCTTGTAAATGAACAAAGCAAAGACATTAAAAAGAGCAATTATGGGGATTTCCCTGGTGGTCCAGTGGTTAAGACACCACGCTGCCAATGCAGGGGGCCCGGGTTCCATCCCTGGTCAGGGAACTAGATCCCGCACGCTGCAATGAAGATCCCATGTGCTGCAAGACCCGGCGCAGCCAAATCAATCAATCAATGGATCAATCTTTTTTTTAAAAAAAGAGCAATTATGTTCTAAAAAGTTCTGGTATCACAAGTGAAGATGGATTAGAATTATCTCAGAAAGAAAACTTTGGGACTGATTCTCAGGCCAACACCTGAGAAAGGACAAGGTGCTTTAACTATGAGGACACAGCTAGAAGTTGGCAGTCTTCAACCCAGAAGAGGGCCTTTACCAGAACCCAACCACTGGGGCACCCTGATCTTAGGCTTCCAGCTTCTAGAACTGTGGGAAATGAATTTCTGTTAGCGATAAGCCACTCAGTCTGTGGTATTGTTGTTATAGCAGCTCAAAAGGAGTAGGACAAAGAACAAAGATAAACTGGAGTATTTGACGTGTGTTATCTGCCACTGCATTGTAGAAGATGCCTGAGAAGACTTGAGTTGGCACCCGTCTCTCCATTTCTTTGCCATCCACTAGTCCTTCAGATGAATGTGGCTTAACTCAAGATACTGAGTTTTCCAAGTGTAGCAAGGAGTATCACAAGTTCTGCTTCACTTTTTTAATGAAGGTTTTATTTATTTATTTATTTGGCTGTGTTGGGTCTTCATTGCTGTGCATGGGCTTTCTCTAGTTGTGGCAAGTGGGGGCTACTCTTCGTTGCGGTGTGCGGGCTTCTAATTGTGGTGGCTTCTCTTGTTGTGGAGCATGGGCTTTAGGCACGCGGGCTTCAGTAGTTGTGGCACGTGGACTCAGTAGTTGTGGCTCATGGGGTCTAGAGTGCATGCTCAGTAGTTGTGGTGCATGGGCTTAGTTGCTCTGCGGCATGTGGGATCTTCCTGGATCAGGGATCGAACCTGTGTCCCCTTGCATTGGCAGGCAGACTCTTAACCACTGCACCACCAGGGAAATCCTCTGCTCCATTTCTGCAGATGCCTTTCTTGTATGAATTTATAAACTACTGTTGGTAAATTGCATCAACTACATGGAAGATATTACATAAATTCAGAGAAGTTTCATCTCAATATCATGTGAAGTATTAAAATAGATGTCTTTAAAGTAATGATTATAAATAATTTATACCTAGACAATTTGCAGCTAATTTTCCCCTCCCAAATTGCATTTTGACCTTGTTAATTTGTTGATTGGAAAATTGCAACACTCTATGACATAAATCACAGCAAGATCCTTTTTGACCCACCCCCTAGAGAAATGGAAATAAAAACAAAAATAAACAAATGGGACCTAATGAAACTTAACAACTTTTGCACAGCAAAGGAAACCATAAACAAGACGAAAAGACAACCCTCAGAAGGGGAGAAAATATTTGCAAGTGAAGCAACTGACAAAGGATTAATCTCCAAAATATACAAGCAGCTCATGCAGCTCAATATCAAAAAAAACAAACAACCCAATCCAAAAATGGGCAGAAGATCTCAATAGACATTTCTCCAAAGAAGATATACAGATTGCCAACAAACCCATGAAAGGATGCTCAACATCACTAATCATTAGAGAAATGCAAATCAAAACTACAATGAGGTATCTCCTCACACCGGTCAGAATGGCCATCATCAAAAAATGTACAGGGCTTCCCTGGCAGCGCAGTGGTTGAGAGTCCACCTGCTGTTGCAGGGGACACGGGTTCGTGCCCTGGTCTGGGAAGATCCCACATGCTGCGGAGTGGCTAGGCCCGTGAGCCATGGCCGCTGAGCCTGTGTATCCGGAGCCTGTGCTCCGCAACAGGAGAGGCTGCAACAGTGAGAGGCCCACGTACCGCAAAAAAAAAAAAAAAAAAAAAAAGTACAAATAATAAATGCTGGAGAGGTTGTGGAGAAAAGGGAACCCTCTCGCACTGTTGGTGGGAATGTAAATTGTTACAGCCACTATGGAGAACAGTATGGAGGATCTTTAAAAAACTAAAAATGGAACTACCATCTCACCCAGCAATCCCACTACTGGGCATATACCTTGAGAAAACCATAATTCAAAAAGAGTGATGTACCACAATGTTCATTGCAGCACTATTTACAATAACCAGGACATGGAAGCAACCTAGGTGTCCATCGACGGATGAATGGATAAAGAAGATGTGGCACATATATACAACAGAATATTACTCAGCCATAAAAAGAAACGAAATTGAGTTATTTGTAGTGAGGTGGATGGACCTAGAGTCTGTCGTACAGAGTGAAGTAAGTCAGAAAGAGAAAAACAAATACCGTATGCTAACACGTATATATGAAATTAAAAAAAAAAAAAGGTTCTGATGAACCTAGGGGCAGGACAGGAATAAAGATGCAGATGTAGAGAATGAACTTGAGGACATGGGGGTGGGGGAAGGGTAAACTGGGGCAAAGTGAGAGAATAGCATTGACATATATACACTACCAAATGTAAAATAGATAGCTAGTGGGAAGAAGCTACATAGCACAGGGAGATCAGCTCGGTGCTTTGTGTGCACCTAGAGGGGTGGGATAGGGAGGATGGGAGGGAGATGCAAGGGGGGGGAATATGGGGATGTATGTATACATATAGCTGATTCACTTTGTTATACAGCAGAAACTAACACAACACTGTAAAGCAACTACACTCCAATAAAGATGTTAAAAAAAAAGCCAAAAGTAAATAAATAAAAAATAAATAAATTTCTTTTTTTAAAAAAATAAATTTATTTATTTAACTTATTTATTTTTGGCTGAGTTGGGTCTTTGTTGCTGCGTGCAGGCTTTCTCTAGTTGCAGTGAGCGGGGGCCACTCTTCGTTGCGGTGCATGGGCTTCTCATTGTGGTGGCTTCTCTTGTTGCAGAGCACGGGCTCTAGGCATGCGGGCCTCAGTAGTTGTGGCTCACGGGCTCTAGAGCACAGGCTCACTAGTTGTGGCGCTCGGGCCTAGTTGCTCCACAGCATGTGGGATCTTCCCGGACCAGGGCTTGAACCTGTGTCCCCTGCATTGGTAGGCGGATTCTTAATCGCTGTGCCACCAGGGAAACCCCTAAAATAAATAAATTTCTACCAAAAAAATATTACATTCCACTTTTTACTTCTGAGTATGATGGTGATCTCAACAGTTCAGTGGGATACTTCAGAATTCACAGTTCTTGAATTCTGTCTTCCAGATAAAATCGCAAGTGTGGTTTTTCTCAGTGTGAGATATCAGAATAGTGGCTAGTCTTTAGGCGGATACCTTCTGAAAGCTGAAACAGGATAGAGCTACGTGTGTACCAAATCTAACGGGAGACTTTTGGAAGCAGATCCCGGCGTAAACCTGATGTGAGTTGAATGTTTTTATTGGGGCACTGATTCCTTACCTGGTCTTCAGGCCTCTGCTACTTGAGTATTTCATGTTCCCACAGTGTTCTCCGTGTAGGAGCTCCACTGGTTTTTGCAGGGGCAGGACGGCCTGATGAGCTGAGCACTCTCTCTTCACTTCAGTGAACCTTTGTGAATTGTCCTGCCCTGTCACTTCCTGTCTCATTATTCAACTGTATTTTCTCCATAGCACTTAGCAGTATTTGAAGTCATCTTACTCACTCAAGCTATGTGTATTTTCTCTCTCCTCTCACTAAAGTATAAAACTGCATGAGAAAACAAACAAACAAACAAAAAACTGCATGAGGTCAGGGGCTGTGTTTTCCTTCTTTATCATCCTGTCACCAGTGCCAAGACAGGGCTTGGCACAAATTGAGTGATCGATACAAAACCATTGGTTATGTGAATGCATGAATGTGGGTAATAGTACCTGATGTCATGTACATTGTCATCATCAATATAAAAAAGCATTTATTCAAGTAGTACCTATGGTTAACAATACATTATTGTGCATGTACGTTAAAATATGTTAAGAGGGTAGATCTCCTAACCCCCTAAATTGATAACAAACAAATAAACAAGAAACTCACAAAAGAACACAAAGAAAATTTGGAAGGTGAAAGATATGTTTAAAGCCTTGGTTGTAGTGAGTATCACAGGTGTAAGTATATGTCTGAGCTTATCAAGATATAAATATTAATGAAGTGATTTTTTTGTATATTAATTATATCTCAATAAAAAATAAGAAAAGAATCATTTATTAAGCAGTACCACAGTGCTGCAAAATCCCAGTGGGCTCTGTGTGTGTGTCAAGGGTCAGGCCTTGCACAAAAGAGACTGAAGCCAAGAAAGACCTGATTAAATATAAACTTGTTACCAACGTTGCTCATGGATAATGTCAGTGGTTTCCTCCATATTTGAAGTCATCTCATAATGAAAATCTCTGGATAGTTCAGTAAATAAACCCCTTTGGGTAAATACTCCCATGGAGCCACCTTAAACTGAATACAAACCTTGCTCTATAATAAACAGCTTTGGAGGCAAAGAGCTTTGAATCTTTCGATTCTCTAAGATTCATAATCAGAGCAAGAAACTTTTTTTTTTTTTTTTTTTTTGCGGTACACTGGTCTCTCACTGTTGTGGCCTCTCCCGCTGCGGAGCACAGGCTCCGGACGCACAGGCCCAGCGGCCATGGCTCACGGGCCCAGCCACTCCGCGGCACGTGGGATCCTCCCAGACCGGGGCACGAACCCGTGTCCCCTTCATTGGCAGGCGGACGCTCAACCACTGCGCCACGAGGGAAGCCCCAAGAAACTTTTTTTTTCATAGAAACAAGGATATACACAAAGTAAAATTTTTTTTTATCAAATTGGGATTAAGTGTTATCTAACGCTAATTTGGAGAGTTAGTTAAATTTAATTGACTGATACGGGTAGGATAGAATGGTAGTAATTATTGGACACGGTATTTAAACTTCATGACTTGAATTTCTTATGGCTTCTTTCCACGTGAGAATTACCTTTGCAAATACGACATAATAGAAAGGTTTTCAGAAACCTTTTACTTGCGTTTTCTCTCTGAGTGTGTTGATGTTGAATTCAGGCGTTGGTGACTTAGAAGGGCATAATGAGAAGATGAATGTGCCTCAAACTTAGAAGTTTCTCCAGCTACTGACTTTGTTCTTTCCCTCAGGCTGAATGAGGTGAATATAGAATATCTTACAGTTGAATAATTCGGATTGTTTTTAGGCAAGAATTTTTCTGATGTTATAAAAATCGTGATCTAAAAGGAACCTTAAACTTCAGTTCATTCTTTTGATGTATTTTGCCCGAAGCATGGTGCCAGGACCTGTTATCTCAAATAGACAAACAATACCTTTCTAATTCACTCCTACATTGAAAGATCCTCATGGATTGAAATTACTGTGATGTATCAAAAGTTACTATGTTTTGGAAATAAAATAAAATCACATGTCAGGAAAGGAATAATGATAACAATGGACCAGCTTATTATGAAGCTTAAAATGAAAATGCTTTATTGGCAACACTATTGGACTTTGGAAAGATTGGGAATATGTGTCAAAACCAGAGAAGCCACAGTGCTGGTGTCCTTATTCATTCTTATTGATGTAGCTTGTTTGCCCCATGTTTAAGGCCAATCTTTTGGAATCAGTAGCAATATTTGGTTTAATTGTGTGTCTTGTTTCATTGTTGTTGTTGATATGTAATTAACATACCATAAATTTATCTTTTAAAAAAATTTATTTATTTGGTTGCACCGGGTCTTAGTTGTTGTGGCTCATGGGCTCCTTAGTTGCAGCTCATGGGTTCCTTAGCTGCAGCTTGCTGGCTCCTTAGTTGTGGCATGTGGGCTCCTTAGTTGCGGCTCGATGGCTCCTTAGCTGTGGCAGGCGGGCTCCTTAGTTGCAGCTTTCAGGCCTCTTAGTTGTGGCACTTGGCCTCCTTAGTTGTGGCATGTGAACTCTTAGTTGCAGCATGCATGTGAGATCTAGTTCCCTGACCAGGGATGGAACCCGGGCCCTCTGCATTGAGAGTGTGGAGTCTTAACTACTGCACCACAAGGGAAGTCCCACAATTTATCATTTTAAAGTGTACATTTCAGTGGTTTTGAGTGCATTGATAAGGTTGTGCCACTATCATGACTAACTCCAGAATATTTCATTAATCCAGAAAAGATGAAACTACTAATGTACTTTCTGTCTCTATGGATTTGCTTATTCTGGACATTTCACATAAAATGATATATAATGTGTGCTCTTTTGTGTCTGACTACTTTCATTTAGCGAAAACTTTCTCAAGATTCAGCAGCAAGTATCAGTACTTCAATCCCTTTCATTGAATTGTATTCCACTGTATAGGTAGTTATACCACATTTTATTTATCCATAAGTTGATGACCATTTGCTTTGTTTCCGTTTCTTGGCTATTATGAATAATGCTGCTGTGAACATTTGTGCACAAGTTTTTGTGTGAACATTTGTTTTCATTTCTCTTGAGTATATTCTCCTAGGAGTGGAATTGCTGTCATATGGTAGCTTCAGGTAACCTTCTGAGGAATAGACAAACTGTTTCCCACAACAGCTGTGCAATTTTTCATCCCCATCAGCAATATATAAGGATCCAATTTCCCCACATCCTTGTCAACACTTGTTATTTCCCATTAAAAAATATATATATATCCATTTTAATGGGTATGAAGTGGTATTTCATTATGGTTTTGATTTTTATTTCTCTAATGAATGATGAGCACTCATGCTTATTTGCCCTATCTATCTATCTGCTTATCTATTTATCTATCTATCCATCCTACCTATATATGTATCTAGAGAAATGTCTATTTGAACATTTTCCCATTTTTTGTTTGGTTTATTTGTCCTTCATTATGAATTGTAAGAGTTCTTTATATATTCTGGATACTATATCCTTATTAGATATATGATTTGTGGATATTTTCTACTGTGGGTTGTATTTCATGATGGTGTCTTTTGCTCCATCTGGCAATAGGAATGCAGACTGTTGGTTTCCAAGGCTACTGTTGAGATGGGCAGTGGAGGATGGTACTAGGGCAAGTTAAAACACCACAAAATAAGCTTTCATGACTGCTTTCATGACTATTTAGCCATTTTTCTTTTTTTTTTATAGATTTATTTATTTTTATTTTTGGCTGTGTTGGGTCTTCATTACAGTGCACGGGCTTCTCATTGCGGTGCATGGACTTCTTACTGCAGTAACTTCTCTTGTTGCGGAGCACAGGCTCTAGGTGCGTGGGCTTCAGTGGTTGTGGCTCATGGGCTCTAGAGCACAGGCTCAGTAGTTGTGGCACACAGGCTTAGTTGCTCCGTGGCATGTGGAATCTTCCCGGACCAGGGCTTGAACCCGTGTCCCCTGCATTGGCGAGCGGATTCTTTTTTTTTTTTTTTGCAGTCCACTGGCGTCTCACTGCTGTGGCCTCTCCGGTTGCAGAGCACAGGCTCCGGACGCGCAGGCCCAGTGACCATGGCTCACGGGCCCAACCGCTCTGCAACATGTGGGATCTTCCCGGACCGGGGCACGAACCTGTGTGCCCTGCATCGGCAGGCGGACTCTCAACCACTGTGCCACCAGGGAAGTCCTTAGCCATTTTTCTTGAACAAATGCTCTTTGGGTTACTACAATTCTTTGGTTAGTATCCATAGGTCTGAAAAAGTTGATTCTGACAAATTTTTCCAGTTTTTTTCATTACTTTTATGAAGGGATACATTTTCAGAGGCTCTCATTCTGACATTTTCACTGATATCACCTCAATTGCATGACTTGTATTACAGTGGGATGACTGCTTTGCCTTTGGCTTTTTCATACACACTTGTCTAGTCATATGGATGCCATGGAAAGATTGACTCAGGCTTCTTCTAAGTGTATCACCATGGAACTCCTCGTTGAATATCATCCTCTTAAACTCTTATGATTTATAAATTTTGGGAGCTATAAACAGCTTTAGAGATTGGCTAGTGGATTGATCCTTTTGTTTCACACACGAGAAAACACATGAGCACCCCTTGTAAAGAGAAGGGAATTGCCTGGCTTCTTCCTCTAGTTGGTAGTTGAGTCTAGAGGAGAACTGAAGTCTTTAAACTGCAGGATAGAGCTATAACAGAAATACTCAGTAAAATCCTAGTTTGCAATTCTCCTGAGTCTTATCACCCAGTCTTCTCTACATTATTTCCCTTTTGTGTGGGCATTCGGCCCAGTCCCTGGGAGACTTTGAAAATAATGAGATACCATAAGGCCCATGCATAGCCCCGCAGCTATTCTCATGGACTTGGTTTTAACCTTGTGGGGATTATAAAAATTCTTAGTCACCAAGAAGAAGCCAGCAGTTTGAGCTATGTGAAACCTGTGTGATAGGGGATACATTTCTGTCTAAATTTCCCTGTTCATTACTGCATCAAATAATCTCAAGAATGGCTTCTGTATAGTCAAAGAGAAAACACTGGTTTCAAAATAAAAGTTTTGGGCTGAAGTGTAGATATATGAATGTACATTGAAAGCACTTGTTTTTAAGGTCCTTAAAGCCTTAATACTGATTGGTGTTTATATTAGTTTGCTAGGTTGGCCATACAAAGTACCACAGACTGGGTGGCTTAAGCAATAGAAATTTATTTTCTCACAGTCTTGGAGGCTAAAAATCTGAGATCAGTGTGTCTGCAGGATTGGTTTCTTCCAAGACTTCTCTCCTTGACTTGTACATGACTTTCTTCTCCCTGTGTCTTCACATTGCTTTCCCTCTGTAACTTCTTATTATAATAAGGACACCCATCACATTGGATTAGGGACCACCATAATGACCTCAACTTAATTATCTCTTTAAAAACCCTATCTCCAAATAGAGTCACCTTCTGAGATACTGGGGATTAGGACTATGAATTTGAAATCTATGAATCATTTTATTTTCAAAAAAAAAAAAGAATAGGATACTAGCAAAAAACATACTCACCATTCTTAAACTGAAAAAACCAAAAAAAAAAAAAAAAGGAAAAAAATGGAGGAGAATATCCAAGGACTGTGGGGACAGCTGCACATATGTAATGGGAGTAATGGATAGAAAAGAAAATGAGAAAGGAGTAGAAGAAATATTTGAAGTAATAATGCTGACAATATTTCAAATTAATGACAGGCACCAAATGACAGAATCAACAAGCCCAGATAGCACCAAGCAGGATAAATATCAAAAAGTTTATACCTGTTCATATCATATTCAAACGACAGAAAATCAAAGTCAGGAGGATGGGGGACTAATCTATAGAGGAAGCTGTATAAGGATTACATCGGACTCCTTGTTCAGAAACCATGCACACAAGAAGAGAATGTAGTGAAATTGTTTAAAGTGTTAAAAAAAAAATCCACCAACCTAGAATTGTATCTAGACAAATCATCCTTCAAAAGTGAAAGAGAAATATAGACTTTCTCAGATAAAGAAAGCTGATGAAAAATTGTTGACAGTAGACCTGCCTTACAAGAAATGTTAAAGGGAAGTTCTGAGAAGGAAAATGATGTAGGTCAGGCACTCAGATGTACATAAGGAAAGGAATTGGATCAGGGAAGGAATATATGAGGGTGAAATAGGATCTTTTATTTTTGTTATTCTTAATTGATCCAATAGATAAATAGCTGTTCAAGTAATAGCAACATATTGGGCGATTATAGATAGGGATAAGTGAAGTGATAGCAGTGTTATAAGGGATGGGAGGGGGAATTGAGAATATTCTGTTACAAGATACCTGCAGTACTCATGAAGTGGTATAGTGTTACTTGAAAGTGGATTTGGATTAGTTGTAAATGAATACTGTAAATTTTAATGGCAACCAGAAAAAAAATTTTAAAAAGAAGTATAATATGTTAGGAGGGCAGAGAAAATGGAATCATATAAAATGCTCAATTAAAACCAGAGAGGCAGGGGCTTCCCTGGTGGTGCAGTGGTTGAGAATCCGCCTGCCAATGCAGGGGACACGGGTTTGATCCCTGGTCCAGGAAGATCCCACATGCTGTGGAGCAACTAAGCCTGTGCACCACAACTACTGAGCCTGTGGTCTAGAGCCCGTGAGCCACAACTACTGAGCCTGTGTGCCGCAACTACTGAAGCCTGCGCACCTAGAGCCCGTGCTCCGCAATGAGAAGCTACCGCGCTGCAACAGAGTAGCCCCTGCTTGCCGTAACTAGAGAAAGCCTGCGTGCAGCAGTGAAGACCCAACACAGCCAAAAATAAGTAAATAAAATAAGTAAATAAATTAAAAAAAACCCCAAAAAACAAGAGGGGCCGAAAAAGAGGGGAAGATTAAAACAAAGGAGCAATAAAAAGTGCAACAAATAGAAATATGGTAGATTTTAATCCACCTATATCAATAATCACTTTAAATGTGAATGGTCTACATATACCAATTAAAATAACAGGAATTGTCAAAGTGGATAAAAAAACAAGGCCCATCTACCTATTGTCTATAAGTAAGCCCTTTAAAATATAAAGATGCAGATAAATGAAGAGTAAAGGGGTATAGAAAGTTATACCATCTTAACATCAATCAAAACAAAACTGGAATAACTATGTTACTTTTAAGCAAAGCAGACTTCAGAACAAGGAAAGTTATCAGGGATAAAAAGAGGTATTACATAATTAAAACAGGATTGATTCTCCAAGAAGTCATTAACAATCCTTAATATGCATGTTCCTAACAATAGAGCATCAGAATACATGAAGTAAAAAATGGATAAAACTGATCACTACTGATCTCATGGACAATAAAAGGATAATAAAGGAATATTATATATAACTCTATGCCCACAAATTTGATAACTTAGATAAAATGGACCAATTGGACAGAAACTACTGAAACTCAAAAAGAAATAGATAGTCTGAATAGGACTATATATATTAAGGATTTTGAATTACTAATAAATAAAATTCCAAAAATGAAAGCAATAGTTCTAAATGATTTCACTGGTGAATTTTACCAAACATTTAAAGAAGAAATGACACCAATTCTCTGCAACCTCATCCAGGAAATAGAAGCAGAGGGAATACTTTCTAACATATCCTGTGAAGGTAGCATTACACTAATCCCCCAAACCAGGTAACAACATTATAAGAAAGGAAAACCAGAGGCCAGTATCACTTCTGAACAAACATGCAAAAGTCCTCAACAAAATATTAACAAATTGAATCCAACAATGAATAAAAAATTATACATCATGACCAAGTAGGATTTGTCCCAAATATGCATGGTTAAAATCCTAAAAATTTACAATACAAAAGCTGGTGAGAATGAAGACAACAGAAACTCTCATTCATTGCTAGTATGAATGCAAAATGGTACAATCACTTTGGAAGACAATTTGACAGTTTCTTACAAAGTTAAACGTTATCTTACCATATAATCCAGCAATCAAACTCCTTGGCATTTACCCGAATGAAAACTCCATAAACACACACACAAAACCTGTACAGAAATGTTTATGGCAGTTTTATTCATAATTACCAAAGCTGGAGGCAATCAAGATGTTCACCAATAGGAAAGGGATAAACGTTGGCACATCCATACAATGGAATCCGTATTATTCAGTGACAAGAAGAAATGAACTATCAAACCGCAAAAAGTTACGGAAGACTCTTAAATGCACATTGCTATGTGAAAGAAGGCAGTCTGAAAAGGATACATATTTTATTATCCACTATTTGTCACTGTGGAAAACTACAGAGACACAAAAAACTATAGAGACAGTAGAAAGATTAGTGGTTACAGGGGTTGGGGGGAAGGGAGGAAGGATGAAGCACAAGGGATTTTTAAAAATTTATTTATTTTTGGTTGCATTGGGTCTTCGTTGCTGTGCGCAGGCTATCTCTAGTTGAGGCGAGCAGGGGCTGCTCTTCGTTGTGGTGCACAGGTTTCTCATTGCGATGGCTTCTCTTGTTGTGGAGCACGGGCTCTAGGTGCGTGGGCTTCAGTAGCTGTGGTGCACGGGCTCAGTATTTGTGGCTTGTGGGCTGTAGAGTGCAGGCTCAGTAGTTGTGGCACACGGGCTTAGTTGCTCTGTGGCATGTGGGATCTTCCTGGACCAGGAATTGAACCCGTGTCCCCCTGCATTGGCAGGCGGATTTTTAACCACTGCACCACCTAAGTGTGGGAGGGGAGTATATGGGGACTTTGTATTATCTGGTGGATTTTTCTGCAAATCTAAAACTGCTCTAAAAGTAAAGTCTATTAATTATAAAAAAACCTCAAAATACATAAAAATATGTCTGATTTCAATTTGCCTATAAAGTACTCAGAAATCCTTTTCATTGAAACAAATTTCAGTTTTGAAATAATCACGTTGTCCAAAAGAGGGTGCCAAAGACTTACAAAGATATCTTTTTTTGGTTATGCAAAAGAGAGTTAAATAATGAAATAGAATTAATAGAATAAAAAACCAGAAGGTCCTAACATGAGTCAGCATGCATGACACTTATTTACATCTTGCCAACGACTTTTAGCCTCCTGCTTTAGGACTCAGATCCATTGCCTTTGCTCTTTGGTGCTGCTTCCTTGCTGTATACGAAGGTGAATTTGCCCTGACAATGCACAGCAGTGACTTGCACTCCATAGGGACCTGCAGGAAGCTGGGCTAGCACAAATACATTTGGACCTGATTTTAAACATGTATATATCAAATTTAAATGAGAGTTTTGCAAATTTATAAGTTTTTTTCAGTGTGTAACATTTTCAGATATAAATTTAAAGATACTTTTTACTTATTACTATCAGGTCTTCCATTGACAATAGCCTTTAAGACTTTATTCTTGAATTTCTCTGTTCGTAGGACCCTAAGTCAAGGAGCCTATAATCTGTGACTAAGTATGAAGGCACCAATACAATTCATTCTTCAAGATATTTTTTGGTGAATAATCTTTCAAGGAGAGAATCTCTTTGTTAAGGTGATAATAATATGACAAGTAAACCAAGGTTCTTTTTTGTTATATTGCCTTTTTATATTTTCAAAACATCTTTATTTTTGTTGGTTATACAAGTGTAAAAAAAAAGGTGTAAAAATACACTTATCTATTGTCCTTATTATTGTTTGGATTTTACAAATTGCATTTTAATGATGTCACACAGTGTCTTCTTCTGTCTACTCTTTTTCCAGAATATTAATAATTATATTGAGAAGCTTGATTTGATTTAGGTTTGATATTATTGGCAAAAGTATTTCGTAAATGGTGTTATGTATTTTTGTCATCAGGTACAAGGTGTCTGGTTGTCTTCTCTTTGGGACTGCTTGAAGCCATTCATGACCATTGCCTGTCTTCGTTAGGAGTTTGCAAATGTTCCTATTCAATCATTTCCTCTTCCTATAGTACTTGGAGTGATTCCATAGAGAGAAAAATTTCCTAATAAAGTATCTGGTGGGCTTCCCTGGTGGCGCAGTGGTTGAGAGTCCACCTGCCAATGCAGGGGACACGGGTTCGATCTCTGGTCCGGGGAGATCCCACATGCTGCGGAGCAACGAAGCCCATGCGCCACAACTACTAAACCTGCGCTCTATAGCCTGGGAGCCACAACTACTGAGCCTGCATACCACAACTACTGGAGCCTGTGTGCCTAGAGCCCGTGCTCCGCAACAAGAGAAGCAACCACAATGAGAAGCCCGCGCACCGCAACGAAGAGTAGCTCCCGCTCGCCATACCTAGATAAAGCTCGTGTGCAGCAATGAAGACCCAACACAGCCAAAAAAAAAAAAAGAAGATAACCAGCAAGGACCTACTGTATAGCACAGGGAACTCTGCTCAATATTACGTAACAACCTAAAT
The DNA here is from genome assembly GCF_964270905.1 of Leucopleurus acutus. Classification (NCBI taxonomy): domain Eukaryota; kingdom Metazoa; phylum Chordata; class Mammalia; order Artiodactyla; family Delphinidae; genus Leucopleurus; species Leucopleurus acutus. The sequence continues at coordinate 12,107,786 of NC_139162.1, read as the reverse complement.
GGGAAAAGAATTTGAAAAAGAATAGATACATGTATATGTAAAACTGAATCACTTTGCTGTACACCTGAAACAATCACAACATTGTTAATCAACTATACTCCACTATAAAATAAAAAGTTAAAAAAAGAAAAAAAAGAAAAACAGATTCAATATTTAATTTATTTGCTTTATTTACCAGTTTTCAGAAAAAAGAGTTGATTTCTTAGCATTTTTTAAAGGTGACTAATGAAGGTTTTACTTTTTTCTGTTTTAGTAACATTTCAAACTCATGAATTTTTAACATTTTTGGAGTGTTTTTATTCTTTGCAGTTTAACATATCTGATGTATTTTTATTTTTATCAGTACTTTGTTTGGTCAATTGGAGCCTCTTCAAATTGACTCCTCTGTTCTTGTGATATAACCTCAATACAGAAATCCCTCCTTATCCATGGGGAATACATTCCAAGGCCGCCAGTGTTTACTTGAAAACACGAATAGTACCAAACTCTCTGTATATATATGAAATGGAGCAGGACCCTATGGTCCTTCCCCCCACCCCCATGTGCTCTGCTTGCCTTTTGTCTGTGGAAAAACTTTAGCCAAAGAATAAGTTTAATCAGAGAAGTGGGAAAATGCAGAAACAAAGGAAAACAGTCCAACAAAACTAAATAATAATACTTTAGTCATTAAGCACATTTAAGGACCTTTAGTTCCTCCTCAAGGGCTATAGATAATATTCTGAGCCACATCCTGGGACGTGTCCTGTAGATACTGACACCCCCACCAGGTGGAAGAGGTTAACTACATGATGACCAGACTGTAGCCATGACATAAGCTGCCACAATTCTGAGAATTGGCCTCAAGAAAATGGGAACAAACCGACCCTGGAACTGAAGATTAATAGTATCAGTACTTAAAACAATCAAGATGACGCTGGTCAGACCCCTGCATGACCAATTTCAAGATGATTGTCAGAGCTGACTGTGATGTTTCTGCATGTAGCCCCCTCCCTCAACCTATAAATGCTCTTGCCCACTGGTTGTAGTTGGGGGAAATTGGCCTTTGGACAGGGATCTGCCCTTCCCCCACCAGTTGCTGGCATCCAAAATAAAGCAAACTTTCCTTTCCACCAAACTTGCCTCTTTATTGGCTTTTGAGTGGCAAGCAGCCAGACCCCCACTTTTGGTCACATATATTATACTATGTTTTTTCCTATACATACATACCTATGATAAAGTTTAATTGATTAATTAGGCACAGTAAGAGATTAACAACAATAACTAATAAATAGAACAATTACAACAATATAGTGTAATAAAGTTATGTGAATATGGTTTCTCTCTCAAAATATCTTTTTTTCCTTTTTATTATTTATTTATTTATGGCTGTGTTGGGTCTTCGTCTGCACGCCGGCTTTCTCTAGGTGTGGGGAGCGGGGGTTAGTCTTCATTGCGGTTCATGGACTTCTCATTGCAGTGGCTTCTTTTGTTGCAGAGCACGGGCTCTAGCATGTGCACAGGCTTCAGTAGTTGTGACATGCAGGCTCCGTAGTTGTTGTTCGCGGGCTCTAGAGCGCAGGTTTGGTAGTTGTGGCGCACGGACTTATTTGCTCTGCAGCATGTGGGATCTTCCCGGACCAGGGCTCGAACTCGTGTCCCCTGCATTGGCAGGCGGATTCTTTTTTTTTGCGGTACGCGGACCTCTCACTGTTGTGGCCTCTCCCGTTGCGGAGCACAGGCTCCGGACGCGCAGGCTCAGCACGCGCAGGCTCAGCGGCCATGGCTCACGGGCTTAGCCGCTCTGCGGCATGTGGGATCCCCCAGGACGGGTGCACGAACCCGCGTCCCCTGTATCGGCAGGCGGACTCTCAACCACTGCGCTACCAGGGAAGCCCGGCAGGCGGATTCTTAACCACTGCGCTGCCAGGGAAGTCCCTCAGAATATCTTAGTGCACAAATTTAATGCCTTTTCCATCTTAACTAAGCACTTATCACACACTGTGGCCATAACTTTTGCAGTTTGAGGTGCGACTGCAAAACTAGCACAAATTTCTTTTTCCTCTTCACAGTTTCACAGATATAAGATTCATTCTTACCGTAGATCTTAGCAACGTCAGCATAGGATTTTTTTCTTTCCTCATTAACTTGAGACACCCTTTCACTTAAAGGAAGCACTTTGCAGCATCTCTTTGGCATATCTGAATTGCCAGCACCACTACCTATTGTGCTTTTGGGCCATTATTAAGTAAAATACAGGTTATTTGAATACAAGCAATACTGGGGCAGTCGATCTGATAACCCAGATGGCTACTAAGTGACCAGCATAGGGGAGAATATGCTGGACAATGGGGGTGGATTCACATTCCAGGTAGGATGGAGCGGGATGGTGCGATATTTCATCATGCTACTCAGAACGTTGCACAATTTAAAACTTATGAATTGTTTATTTCTGGAATTTTCCATTTAATATTTTTGGACTGTGGTTGACCATGGGAGTAACTGAAATCACAGAAAGTGACACCTTGGATAAGGGGGGACAACTGCAGTGTTAGAAATCTTTTTTGCTTTCAGCTATGACAAAAGATTATCTAGTTTTGTATATTTCCTGCCCTGACCTGTAATTAGTAATTTTTTCCAAGGTGCTTTAATTTTTAAATTAAAAAATAACATTTACTTACATTTAGAGAGCAAAACCTGGGTGCTAGAGGTGTTTAGTACTACCGGCTTGATCTTTGTCTCCAGATTCTTTCAATGGACAGCTCTTAAATTTGACAACAATCATGACCCAGTTTTTCATTGATGCCTTTATAGTAGTGGCATAATATGAGTTATATATTCTTTTCATTGATGTCAGTGGTTTATGTCAATTTAGGGAAAAATTAATAAGAATTTACATAAATGCGATTGGTCAAGACCATTTTAGCCTAAGGAAAGATCATGAACAAAAGCACGGTCTGTAAACGAAGAATCCCACGTGGATAGAATTGTTTGTACAGGTAGGACAGTGGTGGATGTTAGGGCTAGGAAAGTCTGTTGGCGCCAGGTTGAGAGATGGGAGGAAGTGCCAGATGCTGCTAAGTTGCTCAGCATAGAGCATCATATCTTAAATTACGGAATCAAAGACTTGTTAATACATCCCAAAGAATATGAAAGGAGTAAATAATATGATATGGTAGCGTTAGAATCAGACAAACTTAGGTTTGAATCTTAGCTTTGCCACTTACTGGACAAGCTAGAGCTTAACTTTATGGAAGTGATGGTGAACCACGTGAAAACATTTGACTAAACAAAAGTTGACGGTGTTCCCAACTACCTATCACAAACTTACATCTTTTTACCTGGACTTCATATGTGCCCACGGGCACAACACTACCACTTCAGCAAAGGGAACTAAAAGGGGGAAAAATCAGGGTAGAAAGAGACAGCAGTCATTTAATTATGAATAAAATATCTTACATTTGCAAATTGTACAACATTGGACCACGTGGACACATTGCTAGAATTCTCTCAAATAAGGGCCCCTGAAAGCTCAGTCTTATTCGTTTCGCGGTAAATCAATTTTGAGCATGAGGAAAGTAGAAGAAAGCGGAATTCTGTCTGAGTCGGTTTTTGTGAGGGCAGCAGAAATCCCGCAGCATTCGAGGAAGCCTTTGAAAATAGGGTACTTCCTCCGGAGGCACAAGAAAGTTTCTACCAGGCTGCCTGGCCCTGTGTTGCCTCTCAATTTCGCAAAAATAAAGAAAAGAAATCCCATGAATTTTCTTACCTTAGAGCTAAACCTGTCAAGAGAAAATCTTTGTGCATGTTATTCTATATGCTGATGTATACAAAAAAAGGTTCACTTTAGATCTGACCTTGATTGAATTTTGTTAAGTATGGCTTATCTTTTCTCTTAACTCTTTTTGTAGTGACTGAGCTAAGATGTACCCATATTTGTGCTCAGTGCTTTGGGCTTCACAGACAAGATGACCCAAGAGATCATAAGAATTTGAGAGTAAGAAGAAGCCAAGACATCTTTAATACAATACCCGCATTTCATAGATGAGGATACTAAGGCCCCCAAGAAATTGACAATCTTATTTATTTAAGAGGACTAAAAAAAAACTTGAAATAATTAAATATCAATATACAAGAGTATAGGATCCAATACTCTATTTTATGTGGATTATATATGCTCTAGGAATCCAAAGAGAGGAGAGATCCATTGTGATAGAAGTAGATGGAGAGAGCTAAGAGCCTTGACATTTGCTGAGTATATAAAGTTTGCAAGAGGCTTTATCAGTGTGACCTTGAGTCTGATATTTGCTCAGGAGATTAAAGAATAGGAGGAAAGTGGTTCCAGAACTGGGGAGGCTCAAAAGCAGAAATTGTGGCTTGTCTGGAAGATGGTGGTAGGAGCACTGGGAAGCACATTTGGAGAGAAAAGAAACAAATGAGTGAGAATGAAAATGTCATGAATATGGACCTTGATATCCAGTAGAGGCTAGCAACCACTGGATGGACAAGTTAAATTTGTATTTTAGAAAGAATAGCCCAGCAGTTATAAAATCATACTCCAGCCACTGATAGCCACCCTTGAAAAGCTTCCAGTTCTGCAATATGAGAGTTAGTTATTGACTGTCTTTTAACCATGCTTGAAAATTGGAGGAATCTTTTAAAGATTTCTATGGTTTAGTATCTTTGAAATTACATGCCATGTGACAGAGTAACTTGAATATATTTTAATTAACAAAAACAGCATGTAGATTCACTCTCAAGAATAATAGCCTAGCATGTATTGAGCGTCTTCTATGTGCCAGACACTGTGCTAAGGTTTCTACTTCCATTTTCACATTTTACAGATGTGGGAAGTGAAGCTTAGGGAGGATACTGCTCATTTCGAGTTACACAGCTAGTATGCGCTGTGGCCTTCATCTGAATTAACATCTCCCTAATCTCAAAGCCCAATGCTCTTAAACCTATGTAATAGTACTCCAATCCCCATTTATTCTGAATTATTTGGCAAAGTCATGGTTACTAGTCTTCAGATGATTTGAGACAATCACATTATTTAGTTTAGTCTCTAATTAGTGCCATTTACAATTTTTCTGATATTCCTCTGGAAAGTACATTACTATTTTAGAGGTCATCCATATTTCTTTAAAAATAATCATTGGCCCAGTTCACATGCGTTAGAAATTAACATCACTACCTAGTGTTATATTTGTGGCAGGACTTTATGATTTTCAGATTTAATAGGTTAGACTATAATGCTTCTGCCATTTGTCCATCCACCTGCCCATCCATCCATCCATCCATCCACCCAACATTTGTTGAGTGCCTGATGTGAGTTAGGCACTGACTGGTACCTGCATTGTCACTTCTTTTTGCACTGTTGTTTTCACTAGCTAATAAAACAAAAAATCTTCAAATCTCTGTAATTTCCTGCTCACATCCCAGATCTGTGAATCTCCTCTTAAGCTGTGACTCTTTCTATCTCTTAAGACCTCCTTGGTGTCTTTTACTGGATCCTTTGCATTTAGTTGGCTAGGTAGTGAAGAGTGAGAGTGTAGAGGATTGAGCACCTAGTACTTAACATCTGAGCCCAGAAATGGCACACATCACTTTGGCTCACATTCCATCACATGGTCCCTAGCTGGGCCACCTCTTTCCACCAACTTTGCACTATGAATGAGGAACGTGGATCTCTGTTGGTCAGCCCATTACCTCTGTTCAATTGCTGTCAGTGCTGAAGAATGTCTATGGAAATGTTTAGTAAATTGTGAAGTTGTTTTCAATATTTGACATTGTTATTTCACAAATATGAATGAATTACAATGGAAAACAAAATAAATTTATTGAGACTGACTTGACACACGGTGAAAGAATATCTTTTGTACCATCTAATCCTTCTTCTTCTTCTTCTTTTTTTTTTTTTTTGCTGAGCCGTGGGGCATGTGGGTTCTCATTTGCCCAACCAGGGATTGAACCCATGCCCCCTGCAGTGGAAGTGTGGAGTCTTAACCACTGGACTGCCAGGGAAGTCCCTAATCTTTCTTCAGTCTTGTTAGATTATCAGCATTGTCTGGGCTCCCTGTCTATGGCCAAGTTCCACTGAAGGCCACCCTTGCAGAGATGGGGAGAGGGGAGGTATATGACCCTTGTCACATTCCTCTTATTTATTCTATTTTGAAAGGAACCAAAGGGGCTGTGATATGTAATTTAAATGTCCATGTTTTAGAAGCTGCAATTTGTTTCTTTGGGAATCAGGGTTCTTATACTTTCGCTCTTGTTTTTAGAGATGAAACGATGGTTTCTTCTAGCTTTAATATTCTCCAATTACATTAAATGTATAAAATGGGTATGTTAATCCCCAGAAGTTTTTTCTGCCTTAAGTAAAATAGGTAAATTGGGAATATAGATTTTTTTTGGGTGGTAGCTTGGGCAGCATTCTGATGTTGTACCTTCTTCTAGATCAACTTCCTGCCTTGCCCTGCATTTTCAGTGGAAGTTGATTGGAGAAAATAATGATCTCCTTTTATCTTTTTTTTTTTTTTAAATTATTTATTTCTTTTTGGCTGCCTTGGGTCTTCGTTGCTGTGCATGGGCTTTCTCCAGTTGTGGCGAGCGGGGGCTACTCTTCGTTGCGGTGCGCGGGCCTCCCACTGTGGTGGCCTCTCTTGTTGCAGAGCATGGACTCTAGGTGCGCGGGCTTCAGTAGCTGTGGCAAGTGGGCTCAGTAGTTGTGGCACAAGGGCTTCGTTGCTCCATGGCAATGAAGATGTGGGATCTTTCCAGACCAGGGCTCGAACCCATGTCCCCTGCATTGGCAGTCAGATTCCTAACCACTGAACCACCAGGGAAGCCCCCTGTTATCTCTTTAGGTTAGTGGCATGTCCATTTCAGGTGCCATTTCAGTTAATGGGTTTAATCATGTACTGGACACTAAGATTCCTTGACCTGTGGGCTCTGAAGTGATAAGGTGAGAAGCATTGATGGTGTGGATAATAAGATTGAAAATAAAGAAGAAAAAAATTAATTTGACTTCATGGCCTTGGAGAAAACACTTGACTTTATTATTAAAATGATCAAATACCAAATGTTGGTTATCAGAGTACCATGAACAAGATCTTGTCCTTATCCCCAGAGAACTTACATCTCAGAGATCATAAAAACAGACTAATTTAACTATTGTATTAATTGACATTTAAAATAATATGCTAATTGCATAAAATAATTTTAAATACAAAATTTAAATGATTATACTATAACTAGTAGACAGGAACGTTCACTGATCAGCTTTTGACAGTCTAATTTAAATCTTAATATAAAAATTTTGTTTGGATGGTTCAGAAATGTAACCAGAGCTTTCAATCATTTCTCCCTGTGTTAATATATTTATGCACATTTTAAGAACAAGTCACAAACACTTTATGTTTTGAGAATTATTATCCTTTTAGATTGTCAGCACCTGGTAACAGCATGTTGAGTGGTCATTTGTCTCTCAAATACTAAAAAAAAACCTATATATATGTATCAGTTTTAATTGTATATAACAGTTTGTTGTAGCACACTGTTAATGTACGTTTTCCTCAAACTCTAGGGGCTGTCTTATACTTTCAGCCAATGTGAGCTAGCCCATATTTTTCTCTATTTTTATGTTCTAGAACCATGAGTGGTACAGTGCTCTTAGCTTATGAGTGCCCTACTACTCTATACAGATGATGTAGTTTTTCTAGCTGATGTTGTTAAGAGCTATTTACTGCATAGTGACCTTCTTTCTGCAATTTATTTTGTGTCCTCATGGACATTTGTGACACACAAAGGCTGGCAAAGCTGTGTAGGTGATAGAAGCAAACTTGCCTCAAGGGGACAAAGGATGTTATCGCAAACATTTAGTAGAATGTAATGACCAGAAGTTAGCGACTAATGGAAATAAACATCACTGCAATGTAGAGGGATTGGGTCACAATTTGGACAGGCACCGGGAGGAATCTGTGGGAAGAGGCATGACTTGATTCCAGGGAACTTGGATTGGCTTTGCTAGGGGTCCACACTAGGAATGCATGTCCACAGGACATAAGCACCATGGTGGGGCTAGCGCTGGAGCTGGGGCTGAATTTGAAAGATGTGCTAAACCTATGGGGGACAGCTCAGCATAGCCCAGAACCCATTCTGGCTCCTCTTCTTCAATCTTTGTAAAGAAGAAAACGTGTCCCTCCAGGAGTCCTGTAATGAGCGTGTTTACAGACAAGAATTGAGTGACAACAGTCCTCTTCTCCCCAACAAGAAGAGCTGAGAGTGATGATTTTACAGTATTTCCTCTCATCAAAGTAACACAAGCTTGTCTCTCGCTTCCTGACACAGAAAATTGCATTTTGTCACCCATTTGTCAGTTCTTAGAGATTTGAAGATAATTAAAGAATATTATAGCAGGTGACAGCTGTTGCCGAATGCCGTGTTGCTAGTTCTTCTGCTTGTTGGATGCCCATGAATCTTGGATGATGATAGCTTGGTGCTCCAGGTTTAATTAGCTGGTTGTTTTGAATCTGTCTGGGCTCTCAGGTGTGGGGTTAGCAGGCTTGCAGCTTGTTGAATCTGAGCTGTGCTCATCACTGACTGGGGGACCTGGGTCTGACCAACTCACGAAAGGGCCACATAGGGGTGTCCTGACCTTTATCAGACAAAGGCACCAAAGGGATAAGGTGCTTTCTAGGAAAGGCTACACAACAGCATCAAATGCTGATTGGTTTCCCGGTGTTCTTGCATCAAAGCATGCTTTAGATTTTGAAATTTATTTTCTGATTAAATCTCCTTAAGGCCATCTCTTTTATTATAAAGCACAGCAATCATAATCCCTTTGGATTTATTTCTAGGTTAATTTACCAAAATTTCCCTGACATGCAAGAGAGAGCTAAATGGTCTCGACTCTGGCTTTTGGTAGTATAGAAAATTTCCTTTCTTTTCCTGGAGGATTTGAATGCTATTACACTACCTCAGAGAAACTACAAACACTGCTGGAAGCTCCGTGCTTCCTTTCTTTTTCACTCTCTCTAGATAGGAATGAGTTTCTATGTGTTTCAACAATTTGTTTATTAAAAAAGTATATTTAAAAAATCCCACATGATTTTAAGTTTACATCCCCAAATCATTATTTGTTTTTAAGCTCATCTCAAAACACAAGAGTAGTTTCAGGAAAATTTAAAACATCCTTAACTTATGCAAAAAGTTCTTTCCCAACAAAATACTCTGAATCATTAAAATGAACACAGTAGAAGTGCATCAATTTCTAACTTAGAACAATAGTGAAGGGTTCTGCTTGTGGAATCTATAGATAGTCCCTCAGACCGGACACATTCTTTCACCCCTTTTCTTACACTACATTATGCCCTTTCCTTGAATCCCTTCTCCCTTCTGTACACAGATCAAACTCTGCTCATTTTTTAGCTCATGGCACAGAGGCCACCTCTTCTTTGAAGACTTTTCTGAATCAACTGAGCAGGTCTCAGCCCTCTTCCCTTGGTTCTGCTTCCTGTGTTCTTTGCATGCCTGTACACTCAGAATAGAAGCCATCTATGCACCTTACCATGTACATTAACATGACTTTATTATCCCACTGTCTTTGACTTAACTTTAGTATTTCATGAGACTCTTTCCCTGGAGGATACAAGCTGTAAATAAGTTTACTTTTCATTCCAAGGACTCCCAGAGAGTTCCATCAACTCATTAATAGAAAGCATCCATGGACAGTTTACACTAGACTCTTTGAATCCCTGCCTCGAAAGTCTTGCATTGCTACGTCCTTAACTATTACTAATCCTAAACTCTTATGTCATGATTCCTGCCCAGTAGTAATCAAGCCTCCACATTGTAAGACCTGCTTTAAACCAGACTTCAAAATTTCAATAAATATACCGACTTTGTCCTTCCCTCTCCAGGACATTATTAAGACCCTGCTGACCTAGTGTCCTCCCTTACCATGGTAAGAAATTAACTGTGCTTTGTTTTGTTAGTAGCTGCTTTGGTGATAGTTTGGGGAACCAGGATTTGACAGCATCATTGTCCAAGTTACTGTGTCTTCTACTTGATTGTGCCTCTCTTTTCCCGGTTTACCATGAGCTCTTTACCCCCTGCCCTGCCCCACCTATCATGGGGTCTTCTGTCAAACTCAGAGCATGAGAAAGAAATACGCGTCTTTTGGAAAAATGGACTTAGTGAAATAGAGAGGAAGTTAATGTCCTGACATACAAAAAACATCTTGCTTGACCAGACTCAGACTTCTCTGGTGCTTTTCCAAGTCCTCGTCAGACTGAGTTTTAATGATCTCCATGTTCTGGCTTCAATCCACCCATCTATCCGTATTTCCCACACATTTTCTACTCCAACAGAGCATTTCTTCTCATTGATCCATGCTCCTATGCACCTGCACATATTCATGTATTCTCTTCCCTGTGCCAGGAATGCCTCTGTCTCTACCTGATGCTAAACCTTGTCCCAAATTTAAGGCTGAATAAGTTCTAAATTCTCAATGTACTCTTTTCTAACTTCTTCACTATACCGTATTCTCTCTTTTCACTTTTATAGTACTTGTTTAGGCAGCACCTCAATATTTTCATTATTCTCCCATAACTGATGTTTATTCAGTTATTTTTGATAACTTCAATTCAGGCATGAGATCCTGTATTTATCCATTCATTTTTTATTCAACTAATGTTTATGGGAACCCACTATGGCAAGGTACTGTGACAGGTACTTGGGATGCAGCAACGATTAAGACAGAGTGACCTTATGCATTCTTTTTGGATCCCCAATTTCCTTATCACAGGACCAAGTAAGACATCAATGCATGGTTAATTCTTTCTGATAGTTGCAATCCCTCCAGGCCTTCTTCATATTCATCAAAGCATTCGTAGACCCATAGAGAGGCTGGATCAATATTTTGTACACAGTTTTATTGCATATTTTATCAACCTTGCTAAAAAGAAACTTACTGTAGAGAAACCTAACATCAGTTCTCAGCGACTACTATAATTGCTGACACATTTTGATTATCTGGAATAATAAGAAACAGCAACAAAAAAGGTGAAATTAAATCAACCTAAAATGTATAAGCTGTTACGGGACTGTGAAAGTTGGCTGCTGAGGGGTGCAGAGAGCACCAGGAATGGACAGGGGGTAATTAGTAGGACAAACCCAAGGCTGTGTTGCCTTCAATGAAGTGGCTACGTCTCCAGAATATTGTCCTTGAGGGAACGACTGAAGAGAAGAGTATTCTAGTGAAACTGAGGATAGTCATCAGTTAGATCCACTAAACGTGTAAGCTGCCGTCACTGATCAAGCTGGCTTTAATCGTTGCCACAAAAAGCTTGCATGTCCTCCAAGCCTCATGTGGCTTAAATAATAAGATGCTTGCCCCAGTTGTTTTTTGGGAACTTGGAGTCAGCTGTGTCCAGTTTGAGCTCGAGATGGTTAAGACTAGTTGGGACCACCAACCCTCCAACTGGGCATTCGTGAGTGTCTGATTGGTGACCTTTTAACATTAGAGGGCCCAAAACTCCACCCTCAGAGCATGCTAACTCTGCTATTTTCTGAACACGTGTCCCATGAAGAAACACGTAGCTTAGTTGTGCCTGCACAGGAGTACCTCATCTTTTTCTTATCTCCAATCACCATTCCCCACATTCTCCACACCTCAGCTATATCCCATAAATATCCCGAGCCCCTCACCTTGGCGGGGGCAGATTTGAGATTTGTTCTCCCATCTACTCGCTTGGCTGCCTTGTGAGAAAACCTTTTCTCTGCTGCAAAGCTTGGCATCTCAGCACTCAGCTTGCTGCGAGCAGGGCAAACAAACCTGGTTTGGTAACACCAGCCAGCGATGGCGTTCCACAGGGTGCCTTCTCGGGATTTCTAGGTGGTGGAAATAGTTGTAGTGAGTGGATGGTGCAGATTTCCCACCAGTATGTCTTCTCTGAAACAGTGCCTGATGGTACACGTGTAAATTCTAGGCCCTGGGAGACGGGAGCAGGCAAGAGTGTAGTGGGAGCTGGCTGGGTATGTTGCTGGAAATCTATCCATTTGAGAGCAGGAAGGGAGGAAGAATCTAGACCTCTTGGGACAGATTATCAGTCAGGAAAAGAAGGCAGAGCTGTATTTCTTAGAAGAAGTTGATTTGGAGGGAATGAAGGGAATGCTCAGTAATCAGGCTGTGTCCAAGGCTTTCCTGTCCTGGGGAAGCAAGACTACCTGCAACCTCACAGGCATGGTGCGCCTGCGTTTATTTCCACATATACAGCCAGGCTTGGCAGAAGTGGCTCCATCTCTGAGTCGGGCAGGGGTAGACCTGCGTGTCAAGGGTTCTTCATACCCGGGGCAGTGCTGAAGGAAGTCGACGGACCTGGGGTTAGCTGGCACTGACCTTTGGAGCAACAGTTTTTTTCTCCTTTGACACTACTACAGTAGCTTATGTTATTTTGTCTTTCTTTGTCTCATATAGAAGGTAGAGGAATTCATTAGTCGTGAAATGACTCAGAGCAAGAAACAAAGATCAAATATGAAGGAAAGCAAGGTGAATAAATACAAATACATTGGATAGCCAATTCTTGAACATTCAAGGCAAAAAAGTCACGGGAATTAGTTTGAAAATGAAGTGGCAAACTGATGAAAGATCAGGTGGTTTCACCAGAATTTGGATTAGTCTCCGTGTGTGTACTCCCCCTCCCCTGCAACTTAGAAACAGAGTATTTAATTTAAGGAAAAATAATACATAGTGGAGATCAATATACAGTCATTGAAGCAGAAATTGTTGGAGGAAAACAGTGCAAATTGGAGTATTCAGAAGAAAATCAGTATTACAATTCTACTATCATTGTATATGAACCTATTAAAACATAATTGGCAACTTTCATCTACTAGAAATTGTTCTCTCTTACAAACAGGTATTGGCACAAATTCAGACACGTTAACTATGTTCCAAGTAGTGTTAATGTATTTTTTCTCATATCCCCAATTACTACAGCATATTCATTTTGATTTAAAAACCCAGAACACAGCTTAATTCTAACAAATAATTTAATTTAAGAAAACTATTTATTGAATCCTACTAAATTGTATTTTTTCCCATAGAGTACTGCCATATAAAGTTGAATTATCAAACTTAGCTTCCTATTATATCTAGCCTTTTGCCTCTAGGACTTTTCCACTCTTTTATCTGAAAGAAACAATCCCACCTCAATTTTTTTATTGAACATATTTTACCTATAACTGATCAGAGCACAGTCACCCTAGAAGCAGATTTATTTAGAGCACAGATACTAATCCAGTTACTGAGAAATTAAACTGTTGAATCAGTATTTTTTTGGCTGCACTGCGCATCTTGTGGGATCTTAGTTGCCTGACTAGGGCCCTCGTCAATAAGAGTGTGGAGCTCTAACCATGGACCACCGGGGAACTCCCTGATGAATCAGTTTTTAATCCTGATAAACTCTTTAACACATGTCGACAGTGTCTGTAATTTTTTTTCTTGAGGTCATTCATATTGTCAATATCTGCACTAACTGTTTTCTCTTAGTGGAGATAGACTCTGATGAGGTGAAATATAAGGTGTTCCTGGAGAGACTACGCTGTAGTTACAAAGCAGAAGAATGGTCACCGCAAGCCCTTCCTTCTGTTTCTGGCAGATGGCTGTGAGATCTCATAAACAGTAAGAACTACCTGTGACTTGATTTCTCCAGCTCTTAAAACGGGTATAACATGTATCAAGATCCATCTTGTGCTGATAGAAACCTGCAGACAATATGCAAGAGTTAATTGACAATTTCTGTAGAAATTGTTCCCAAGTTTTGATGAAGATATTCTATTTAAAAATTTTATCCTTTTCTCAGATAATAAAACTGTGATCTTAAAGTGAGCTTCAATACAAAGCTTATTTTTATAAGATAAACTCCCACATAGCCTACATTTAATATAACTTTAAAAATAAAACTTTGTTCAAGTGAATAATTTTCTGTGGAAATCATGAAAAAGAGGCTTTTCAAAATGACTACTATAATAATTATTACCTTTTGAGCTAATATAATCATAGTGCTACTATGGTATAAAATGAAAAAAAATTGTGGCAAAAGCAATAATCATTTGTGCTTCCAATAATCGATCTAACAAAGAGTTTACTAATGGAACAAAATGATTTAGAAAGTAGCTGCTTTAATATCAATCTCATTATTATTGCCATTATTATAACAATAGAACATGCATTAACTAATAAATATGGCACATGATAGGTGGAGGAGACATTCTCTGGATGATGCAAAATGACTCTTCCAACACCCTTGGGTCATAATCACAGGCAGGCATAGTCTAGCTTTTAACTATCAGAGGATAACATGGGCTCCCTTTTGAATTGGTTAGTGGCATGGTATTTGGAGAGTGAAAGAAGAGCATGGATGACTACTTGGTTAGTTTTAGAATGGATTCATCCACTTGGAAGGGGAATGGATTAGGTGACTTGAAGAAAAAATATCCCTTCCGATGTTGATATTCTATCATTCTAGCCTTTTTGGAAAGTAATTCATAGATTTGATCCCGGTACTTCAGGACTTTATATGCTATAGTAGACACGGAGATATGTACACATAAGATTGTTCACCCAGCGAACCTAATACATTTTCATAAATGCCTTTGTGGTTATGATGCTGCTTTTAAAAATACCAGCAAGTAAAAAGCAAGACTTATTCTATCTTGGTCTGTTGCCACAGTCCATGTGTACTGCGAACATGGCTGCTGTTGTTACTGTCAGTGTCAGCTGGTGTGGGAAGGCCTAGACGCTCTGCCTTGGAGGTGAGAGACAGGAAAGGAGAAGCCAGGACATTGGCTGTGGCACAAGTAATAGTCATAAACTCCCTGATCACTCTCTGCTAGTTTTGATTAAACTGAGTGTTGATAGATTGATTCAGGTTCCTTCTAAACTTTCAGGACATCTGCTGCCGCCAGATGTTAGTGTCTCAGAGGCATTATGCAGTAATAGAAAATGGAAAACTGAAACTCTTCTTATTTCATATCCGGGAAGAGCAAGTAGATTTTATCTTTAACTTTTGTGCCTCCTACCTCTCAAACGTCATTAAGTGCTATCTTGAAAAGGGCTTTTATTTATTTCCCACCATTATTAGAATACAGTGTAGAATCATTTACCAATAGGCCAAGGTCATTAATTTTAAAAAGTTCTACGCCTCCTTATTTCTTAAAGTCGCTAACTGCCAGCACTGTAGACTGGGAGAATGGAAAGAGAGAGGATTTTAAAGGAAGGTGGATGCTGTTCAGACTCCATGTCTACCGCTTACTAAATGTGGGACCTTGATAGAGTTAGTCTTTCTGACTCCTGTTTCCTCACCTATAAAATAAGGATACTGCAAGGTAGTTTATGGTGTTGTTATACTTGACATACAGGCAGTAGTAAATAAATGGTATGGAATGTGGGATTTGTTGTAGGGATTTGACCTTAGACAATTGAGAGATTGCATTGAAGAGTTTATATACAGCTATTGCTTCTGTGTGGGACGCTGCAGCTTCAAGTCAGCAGGACTGGCAATTGGGAAGAAAGATGGACAAGAAGTAGGGGAGAGTAAGCACAAACTGGAAACTAGAGGGATGGCCTGGAGCCCTCAGAGATGAAATGGAACCCACAGGGGTGTCTCACTGCTTCCAGGCCTCCCACTTCGATGAGATGGATGACTTGCTGGGGCAGCTGGCACCCTTCAGCACAGAGCTAAAGAGGCACCTAGTACAGGAGTGGGAGGGGCTGGAGGAGCCGTGGCCAGGTTGTTGCTTCATTCCACGGTGAGCCAGCAGATTAGTGACAATGTGTGTGAGCTGCAGTCGTGCCTGGTGCCTTACAGTAGCCTTCTGACTATGAAACGAATGTAGTGGCTGTTTCCTTCCACCTTCAAATCTCATGTAAAATGTCTCTTGTGGCCCACATGAGTCTAGAACTATATAGGGAAGGGCATTCTGGCAGACACAGTTCCAGTGAGCCGAGTTGACACAAAACAAAGCCACCATAGTATCTATTGTTATTAAGAATTCTTCCCAGAAATTCTCTTAATCACTCAGCTCATTCTAATACCTTGTATGCAGTTACCATTCCAATTTCTCATAGTACTCAGAACGCCCACAGTGCAATCTCTGCCCTGCAATTTATCTCTCTATCAGTGGTTCTCAACCAAGGTGATTTCACCCTGAGGGGACATTGGCAATGTCTGGAGACAATTTGGGGCTGTCATGACAGGTGAAGAGTGCTGCTGGCATCTAGTTGGTAGAGATCAGGGTTGCTAAGTGTCCAATAATGCACAGAGAGGCCATCCCACAACAAAGAATTATCCAGGTCAAAATGTCAATAGTGCTGAGATTGAGAAAGCCTGGTGTGCAGTTCCCTTCTCATCTGTCCCTAATATGTCTCAGGAAGAAATTACTCACTTCTAAAGTCAGTTCCTTCACCTTTGCTTTTTTTATTGCCATCGACTCTTCAAGAACCCCATTCAGTCTCTTCTCTCTCTGTTTTTAACCTCACAGACTTAACAGATTTAACAGATTAAAACAATCACA
Organism: Leucopleurus acutus; assembly: GCF_964270905.1. Lineage (NCBI taxonomy): Eukaryota > Metazoa > Chordata > Mammalia > Artiodactyla > Delphinidae > Leucopleurus > Leucopleurus acutus. Next base: position 12,091,232 of record NC_139162.1, on the reverse strand, counting down.
TTTGCTTTTCCCCTTAGTTCTTGGAAATTACCATGCATTTACTACCTCCTTCTTTAATTAGCGAACTCTCTAACTGAAGGATCCATGTTGGTTACTCATTTCCTCTGTACCTCTAGCCACCTGGTACCTCTCAGCAAAACTCTTTTAAGTTAGTAATGAGCTTATTCTGGCCAAATTTGTGGATTTTTTAAAAAGCAAAATTAATTGACTTTGCAGTTCATTTCGTTTCATTTCCTATGTATACTGTCCTTAAATTCTCTCTCTTATCCCCCACTGAAATCATCATGTCAATATCATAACAAAACGTCTGTAGTCAACATCTCCAATGACTTCCAGGCTGGTAAGTACCATGGACACTTCTCATCCTCTTCTTACTTACCTTCTTAGCAGTACTTGACGCTTTTTTTTTTTTCGGCCACGTGGCACGTGGGATCTTAGTTTCCCAGCCCCGGATCGAACCTGTGCCCCCTGCAGTGGAAGCGCAAAGTCTTAACCACTGGACCACCAGGGAAGTCCCAGTACTTGACACTTTTGATCATTCCTTTTTTGAAGCGCTTTCTTCACTTGACTCAGCAGAAGTCCACACTCTCCTGGTTTTTCTCCTATCACACTCCTTCTCAGTCTCCTCTGCTGCTCTCTTCTCCTCTTCTTGACCTTATAATTTTGGAGGCTCCCATGACTCACTTTTGAAACCTCTTCTATTTTGTATCTACAGTCCCTTCCTGATGACTTCCTCCAGCTTCGTGGCTTTAGATATTATCTGTATATTGATGACCCCAAATTTATTTTATTTTATCAAAAATTTTTTTTTGTTGAAGTGTAGTTGATTTACAATGTTGTGCCAATCTCTGCTCTACAGCAAAGTGACTCCGTTATACACATACAGGCATTCTTTTTTAAAAAATTTTTATTCATTTATTTTTATTTTTGGCTGAGTTGGGTCTTTTTTTTTTAAAGGTCTTTATTGGAGTATAATTGCTTTACAATGGTGTGTTACTTTCTGCTTTATAACAAAGTGCATCAGCTATACATATACATATATCCCCATATCTCCTCCCTCTTGCCTCTCCCTCCCTCCTACCCTGCCTCCCACCCCTCTCGGTGGTCACAAAGCACCGAGCTGATCTCCCTGTGCTATGCGACTGCTTCCCACTAGCTATCTATTTTACATTTGGTAGTATATATATGTCCATGCTATTCTCTCACTTCATCCCAGCTTACCCTTCCCCCTCCCCGTGTCTTCAAGTCCATTCTCTAGATCTGCTTCTTTATTCCTGTCCTGCCCCTAGGTTCCTCAGAACCATTTTTTTTTAATATTCCATATATATGTGTTAGCATACGGTATTTGTTTTTCTCTTTCTGACTTACTTCACTCTGTGTGATAGTCTCTAGGTCAATCCACCTCACTACAAATAACTCAACTTCATTTCTTTTTATGGCTGAGTAATATTCTATTGTATATATGTGCCACATCTTCTTTATCCATTCATCTGTTGATGGACGCTTAGGTTGTTTCCACGTCCTGGCTATTGTAAACAGAGCTGCAATGAACATTTTGGTACATGACTCTTTTTGAATTATGGTTTTCTCAGGGTATATGCCCAGTAGTGGGATGGCTGGGTAGTATGGTAGTTCTATTTTTAGTTTTTTGAGGAACCTCCATACTGTTCTCCATAGTGGCTGTATCAATTTACATTCCCACCAACAGTGCAAGAGGGTTTCCTTTTCTCCACACCTTCTCCAGTATTTATTGTTTGTAGATTTTTTGATGATGGACGTTCTGACTGGCGTGAGGTGATACCTCCTTGTAGTTTTGATTTGCATTTCTCTAATGATTAGTGAAGTTGAGCGTCCTTTCATGTGTTTGTTGGCAATCTGTATATCTTCTTTGGAGAAATGTCTATTTAGGTCTTCTGCCCATTTTTGGATTGGGTTGTTTGTTTTTTTGACATTGAGCTGCATGAGCTGCTTGTATATTTTGGAGATTAATCCTTTGTCAGTTGCTTCATTTGCAAATATTTTCTCCCATTCTGAGTGTTGTCTTTCTGTCTTGTTTATGGTTTCCTTTGCTGTGCAAAAGCTTTTAAGTTTCATTAGGCCCCATTTGTTTCTTTTTGTTTTTATTTCCATTTCTGAGGCAGGCTTTCTCTAGCTGCGGCGAGCGGGGGCTAGTCTTTGTTGTGGTGCGCAGGCTTCTAATTGCAGTAGCTTCTCTTGTTGCGGAGCATGGGCTCTAGGCACACGGGCTTCAGTAGTTGTGGTATGTGGGCTTCAGTAGTTGTGGCTTGCAGGCTCTAGAGCACAGGCTCAGTAGTTGTGGCGCATGGGCTTATTTGCTGCACAGCACGTGGGATCTTCCTGGACCAGGGCCCGAACCTGTTTCCCCTGCATTGACAGGCGGATTCTTAACCACTGCACCACCAGGGAAGCCCTACATTCTTTTTTAATATTCTTTTCCATTATGGTTTATCACAGGATATTCAATATCGTTCCCTGTGCTATACATTAGGACCTTGTTGTTTATCCATTTTGTATGTAATAGTTTGCATCTACCAACCCCAAACTCCCAGTCCATCCCTCTCCCTTTCTCCCTCCCCCTTGGCAACCACAAGTCTGTTCTCTATGTCTATGAGTCTGTTTCTGTTTTGTAGATTGGTTCATTTGTGCCATATTTTAGATTCCACATATAAGTGATATCATACGGTATTTGTCTTTCTCTTTCTGACTTACTTCACTTAGTATGATAATCTCTATTTGCATCATGTTGCTGCAAATGGCATTATTTCATTCTTTTTTATGGTTGAGTAGTATTCCATTGTATATATGTACCACGTCTTCTTTATCCATTCCTCTGTCGATGGACATTTAGGTTGTTTCCATGTCTTAGCTATTGTGAACAGTGCTGCTATGAACATAGGGATGCATATATCTTTTTGAATTATAGTTTTGTCTGGGTATATTCCCAAGAGTGGGATTGCTGGATCATATGGTAATTTTATTTTTAGTTTTCTGAGGAATCTCCTTACTGTTTTCCATAATGGCTGTACCAATTTACATTCCCACTAACAGTGTAGGAGGGTTCCATTTTCTCCACATCCTCTCCAGCATTTGTTAATTGTAGACTTTTTAATGATGGCCCTTCTGACTGGTGTGAGGTGGTACCTCATTGTAGCTTTTTGTTTGTTTGTTTTGTTTTTTGGGGTATGCGGGCCTCTCACTGTCGTGGCCTCTCCCGTCACAGAGCACGGGCTCCGGACGCGCAGGCTCAGCGGCCATGGCTCACGGGCCCAGCCGCTCTGCGGCATGTGGGATCTTCCCGGGCCGGGGCACGAACCTGTGTCCCCTGCATCGGCAGGCGGACTCTCAACCACTGCGCCACCAGGGAAGCCCCTCATTGTAGTTTTTAAAATTAATTAATTAATTTTGGCCGCATTGGGTCTTCGTTGCTTCATGCGGGCTTTCTCTAGTCGAGGCGAGCAGGGGCTGCTCTTCATTGCGGAGCGCCGGCTTCTCATTGCGGTGACTTCTCTTGTTGCAGAGCACGGGCTCTAGGCACGTGGGCTTCAGTAGTTGTGGCACGTGGCCTCAGTAGTTGTGGCTCATGGGCTCTAGAGCGCAGGCTCAGTAGTTGTGGCGCATGGGCTTAATTGCTCCACAGCATGTGGGATCTTCCCGGACCAGGGCTCGAACCCATGTCCCCTGCATTGGCAGGCGGATTCGTTTTTTTTTTTTTGTGGTATGTGGGCCTCTCACTGTTCTGGCCTCTCCTGTTGCGGAGCACAGGCTCCAGACGCTCAGGCTCAGTGGCCATGGCTCACGGGCCTAGCCGCTCTGCAGCATGTGGGATCTTCCTGGACCAGGGCACGAACCCGTGTCCCCTGCATCGGCAGGCGGACTCTCAACCACTGTGCCACCAGGGAAGCCCCTCTTTGTAGTTTTGATTTGCATTTCTCTAATAATTAGTGATGCTGAACATTTTTTCACATGCCTACTTGCCATTTGTATGTTTTCTTTGGAGAAATGTCTATTAAGGTCTTCTGCCCATTTTTCAATGGGTTATTTGTTTTTTTGTTGTTGAGTTGTATGAGTTGTTTGTGTATTTTGGATGACCCCAAACTTATAGCTGTAGTCTGGACCTAGGTGCTGATCTCTGGAGTCCTATATTCAATTACCTTCCCAGAATCTCCACTTGCTTTTCCCAATGGAAATATCAATCTATTATGCTAAAAACTGGGCTCCTGGTATTTTCCTACATCTCAGGAAATGTCAACTTTATCCTTCCAGTTACCGAGACCCAATGCTTTGGAATAATCCTCAACCCTCTCTCTCACAAAGTGTATACACTCAGTCAGAAAATACCATCGTTTCTGTCTTCAGCATACATTTAGAATCCAACCACTTTTCATCACTTGTAGTGCTAGACCGCCACATGTACTTTGCAGATCAATGCACCATTCTCTCTCACCCAGACTGTCCAGTCCCTCAACTGTGCTCCCCTTCACTCATGCTTAATCCCTTCCCCACTAACGAAAGGTTCTCCAGCCAGACTGCTGGACTTCTTTCCAGAGTACGCTTTTGTAACAGTGAGTCTCCTAATTTTAACATCTTTTGCAATCTGGGCAGTCTGGGAATTTCCCAGATCAACAAGTCCTGTTCCTTTTGGCTTAGTGATTCTTTCCTCAATATGTCTCTTTCCTCTAGCATTTTAGTACAAGCAGCAAGGAGAAGCCAGACTGTATCTCAAGGCTATGCTTGGGAATCTCCTCAGCTAATATCTGAATTCATCGCTTATAAGTTCTTGTTTCCCACAGAACTGTAGGTCACAATTCAGTGAATTTCTCTGCCGCTGTATAACAAGGATTACCTTTCTTCCATTTTCCACTAGGATGTTTCTCATTTCCTTTTGAGACCCTTGAGCAGCACCTTTAATGTTCACATTCTACCAGTATTCTGTTTGTGACAATATACTTATTCTCCAAGATGATACAGGTTTCCTCTTTTGTGCTTCTCCCTTCTTTCTGAGCTCACAGCAGCATTGTCCTTAATGCTTATATTTCTGTCAGTAGTTTGTTTAAACCAATTTAGGTTTTATCTATCATGTGCCTCAAAATTCTTCTATCCTTTGTCCATTACCAACTCCGAAGCCACTTCCACATTTTTAGGTATTTGTTACAGCAGTACCCCACTCCTTGGTACCAAAATCAGTACTGGTTTCCCTTGACTGCTGTAACAAGTTACCACAATCTTGGTGGCTTAAAATAATAGAAATTTATTCTCTTGTAGTTCTGGAGGCCAGGAGTCAGAAATAAGTATCACTGGGTCAAAATCAAATTGTGGTCAGGGTTGTTCTCACCCTGGAGGCCCTAGGGGAGAATAATTTCCTTGTCTCTTCCAACTCCTAGTGGGTACTGGGCAATCCTTGGCTTGTGGCTGCGTCACACTAGTCCTCAAGGCCAGGATCTTCAAATCTCTCGCTACTCTGTCTCTACACTGCCTTCTCCTCTCTGTGTGTTGAATCTCCCTCTGCCTCACTTTTCCTTGGGTAAGGCCAATTAGCAAACACAGATGATCTATGCTATCTACCAACCCAGCTTTTAAACTCTCATGCCCATTGCTTCGGTGGAGTTGAGTTCAGACTGTCTCTCTTCCCTATTTCAATAGCCTTGAATAAATAAAGCCTTCCTTACCTGCTTAACTTTGTCTGATGCAATTTTTGCCTTGAGAGTGGTTTCAGATACTCAACATCACCCTTTAATCATTTCCATCAAGACTCTCCAATATGAATGCAAATGTGACATTACTTTTAGAGAAACTTATTAAATAACACTTTATTTTCATCCCCCCTAAATTATGGCATGTTAATGCTAAGAAAAGCATGAGAGAATATGACTCTTGATCCCCTCTTGCTGGATATGTCCTCTTTTACCATCTCATTTTTATAAATTCCCTGATCAGTAACCTCGTTATGCTTATTTTTCCTCATTTTCAGCTGTTAAATGGTCATTAGAAAAAGATAAATATGTGACTTCCATGCAGATATAAAATGAATAATTATTAAAGATTTTATTTAACTCGTGAATCAATGAGGAAATCAAGTAGATGTTTAACAGTTCAAAAGAAAATCCTGGCTTCTCCACAGTGACGGAGGGAGGTCAATTAACTCTCTATGGACAGCGCAGATTTGTATAACTATAGATAAGAATTATTTTTCACTGCTATCAGTTATCTATAATTTAAAGAGATATAGAATAGCTGCCATAGAATCATAAACAGGTAATATGGAGACATGCTATAGATAACACATAGTTTTTCCTTTGAAGCACAAAATTTTCCCTCCAGAGCCTTGATTCATTTTCCACTGTTGACAGAGCTGCAGTATGAAAGTGCTGGAGAACTGTGAAAATTTCTCAGCATTAGGGTTTGGATAACTGTTTTATTCATAACAAGAAAGGGATACAAGGTTAGAGTATTTTCAACAGAAGCAGCCAATAAGCCTGAGAAAGGATTTAGTGAAAGGACTGTTACATTAAAGGAGAATGAAGTTCAGACTCTCAAGATGGAAGGGAGCTTCAGCTTTTGTGCTACTGATACGTAAGGAAGGAGAAACATCAATTTGATCAGAGTGCACAAGATTTTTTTATATTTGAAATGGAACTGGCCTGATGGATAGCCCCTGAGCCCTTTGAACCTCTGAAGTATGATTTTGCTTACAGACACCTAGGACCAAGATAATTGAGCCAGACAGTCCTGGGATGAGTCTGCAAAAGCCTGGGCAGAAGGTATGCTCGAAAGGGAAATTCAGTGGGCATGAGATGAAAGGGTGTTAAAGTGTTTGGTGGTTCATCATGACCCCAAAAGTCCTCAATGCCAAGTTTCATCAGCCCTGAGTGATCTTTGCTCTCACTTTGGTGTGCAACGTCATGTGGCATAAAGTAGTCATTGTTAAATGTCCTGCATCTTAGGGACAATAGGAACAATATGCAAATTAACCATGGGTAATGTTCCTGCCCATATACAATTATGGGTATTTAAAATTTTTAGATGCAAATTAAACCCAAAGTTCCTTGCAAATAGTGCCAATTTTCCTCCAAATAACATGTTGCAGAGATAGAATAATTTACCATAAGCGCCTGTACCAGCAACAGTAGCTTGGCACATATATAGATGCTATTCAATCAGTGTGTGTGGTATTGACTGATTTGAAAAGCATCCAAGAACAGTTTCCATTTTTCTATGATAAAAAAAATTTGATGCTCAGTTATTGAAAAAGAAGTGCTGACTTCAAACAGAGTGGTTTGGCGTTGTGCTACTAACGTGCATACTAACTATACCTTCACTTTTCCATCGTGTTCGTATATGTTAAATGTTGTTTACATCCTCTCCTTACAGGGGAACCAAAACATAGAACACAGGAACACAGCAGCAGCATAAATGTAAATAAACATGCGTTATTTCATGAAAAAAAAATCCAGCCTGGGGAAACTTCTCCGCATGCTGTAGATGTTGGGTTACCTGGAACCTCATAGTCTCCAGATGTGTTTGTAATCATATGTATAATGTGCCTTGATTGCTAAGTAATAGGCCTATTGAAATGGGCAACATGGAAATAAAACACACTGACCTCTGATTATAGAGACTCTATGAACTACTTCTTATAAACCACAAGTGTATACAGAACGGTGGTTTCAAAGTTGATCTTCTGTAGCAGTTTCTGCTCTTTCTTCTCTTCCTCTTCCTTCATGTGGATGTAAGTAGTTTGTGGAGAGTGGAATAGGAGATAACACAATACAAAATTAAAAAAAAACAAACTAATACAATGTGAAATATTGAAAGAGAATATTCTAAACATGCAAGTGATTACTTATCTGAATTTGAACCACAGTGAATAAACAAATCCTTCAGAAAATAGGAACACATTAGGGTACATTTTGAAACCAAGACTGGAAGATTGTATATCAAATTATGCTCATGGTCTTTGGGTGGTAGCTGTTTTCTTTAAAATAATTTATTGTAATCTACTTTATAAAACTTAATTAAAAACTTACTTTTATTTATTTATTTATTTTTTGGCTTTAATTTTTATGATTTTTAAAAACTTCTTTATTGGAGTATAATTGCTTTATAATGGTGTGTTAGTTTCTGCTGTATAACAAAGTGAATCAGCTATACATATACATATATCCCCATATCTCCTCCCTCTTGCGTCTCCCTCCCACCCTCCCTATCCCACCCTTCTAGGTGGACACAAAGCACCAAGCTCATATTCCTGTGCTATGTGGCTGCTTCCCACTAGCTATCTATTTTGCATTTGGTAGTATATATATGTCCATGCCACTCTCACTTCGTCCCAGCTTCTCCATCCCCTTCCGCCTGTCCTCACGTCCATTCTCTACATCTGCGTCTTTATTCCTGTCCTGCCCCTAGGTTTTTCAGAACCTTTTTTTTTTCTTTTTTAGATTCCATATATACGTGTTAGCATACGGTATTTGTTTTTCTCTTTCTGACTTACTTCACTCTGTTTGACAGTCTCTAGGTCCATCCACCTCACTACAAATAACTCAATTTCGTTTCTTTTTATGGCGGGGTAATATTCCATTGTATATATGTGCCACATCTTCTTTATCCATTCATCTGTCGATGGACACTTAGGTTGCGTCCATGTCCTGGCTATTGTAAATAGAGCTGCAGTGAACATTGTGGTACATGACTCTTTTTGAATTATGAGTTTCTCAGGGTATATGCCCAGTAGTGGGATTGCTGGGTAGTATGGTAGTTCTATTTTTAGTTTTTTGAGGAACCTCCATACTGTTCTCCATAGTGGCTGTATCAATTTACATTCCCACCAACAGTGCAAGAGGGTTCCCTTCTCTCCACACCCTCTCCAGCATTTATTATTTGTAGATTTTTTGATGATGGCCATTCTGACCGGTGTGAGGTGATACCTCCTTGTAGTTTTGATTTGCATTTCTCTAATGATTAGTGATATTGAGCATCCTTTCATGTGTTTGTTGGCCATCTGTATATCTTCTGCCCATTTTTGGATTGGGTTGTTTTTATGATATTGAGCTGGATGAACTGCCTGTATATTTTGGAGATTAATCCTTCGTCAGTTGCTTCGTTTGCAAATATTTTCTCCCATTCTGAGGGTTGTCTTTCTGTCTTGTTTATGGTTTTCTTTGCTGTACAAAAGCTTTTAAATTTCATTAGGTCCCATTTGTTTACTTTTGTTTTTATTTCCATTTCTCTAGGAGGTGGGTCTAAAAGGATCTTGCTGTGATTTATGTCATAGAGCGTTCTACCTATGTTTTCCTCTAAGAGAAAAACTTACTTTTATCTTTGTTAAGACGGACATTTAAAAATTTTCATAATGAGGCACAAAAGTTACAGAAGGCTTTTGAAATCTGTGCTGAAGTGTCATTTCCAGTTTTGCTTTCATAATACATTTATATATTATATAATCACAAATATGTATGATATATATGAGTTTTAATACTTTTTATTCTATTGGGTGATTTAAAAATATTTTTATACCTTTATTACTTAATATATTGATGTTTTGTGATACCATAAAAAAATATTCCAATGCAGTATTTTAGATTTATAGTTTAATTCCAAATAAATTATACATACATCCATGGAATATATATGTTTATAAATATAGACTATGTATATATAATTGGAATATATTCATACATGCATATTTGTGTATAGAGAATCATGTGTATGTATATATATAAAATCACTTTCTTCTTCTGTTATATATATAAAATCACTTTCTTCTTCTGTTATTAGGCATTAGTTTGATTTAAATATATTTATTATTAAGAGTAATGTTATATAAACAGAGTGATGTGACTTTATATTCTTCTTCTTCAATATACAGTTTCTTTTCACTTATTCAAGTATGTAATACTTTTCAGATAATCATCTGAATTTTTACTTCATAAAGGATGCATTCTACCTTAATTGATTCTTAAGCAACCAAAAATCCTTGAACACTTTCTGAATAAGTAATCTATCTATCCCATTATCATCTCAAAAGAAACCAGTAATACTTCTCCCACATATTCTATTATTGTCAGTTTTTATTAATCATACTCTAGACCATTTGGAAATTATCATTTATCTGTTATTTTAAAATTAAATTCATTGCATTCTTTTTCTCAGCTTTTTATCAAGTTGATACAGAGCTCAGCTATGTGCCTCTCTAGTTTCTGCTAGAAAGTATAAGAGGATGACAGCAAGAAGAGTTGGTTTATTTATTGCAGGATCTTTAGGAGAGCATATTATGAAAGGCAGAAAACACAGCAACCAGAACTCTGGTTTCTAAGCCAAACTCTGTCAGATGGAAAGCCCTTGTACACAGCAAGAGATGTATCTGATGAATCAGCAGCTGAGCTGAAATGAGGCTTGAATAGACCAACTACTTGAGGTAACTGTTTATTAGCCCTCCCTGTTAAGAAATGATAGTATGGGACATCTAGCTGTCGAGAAGTCTCTAGACCACTTCAGAAACTCCCTTCCCATATTCAGTGACTCATCCTAAATATAGGCTTGCCTTCTATCTAGTTGAGATGAGAAAAGAAAAGGAGGTTCTTATAGCTTTGACTTCAGTAGGTTATAAAAAAGGATATCAATAGGTTATCCTAGTAGGAAGTCTCCAGTTCCCTGAAAATCTATAAGAAATAACATTTAAATTCATTGAATTTATCTACCCCATATAGAACATTGAGTTTAATGAGCCATTAGTCTTGTTTTGGAAATAAAGGAATATCTCTCCCTTACAAAGCTTTTGTAGAAAACTGTTTTCCTATGTGTCCACATATTATGAAAATCCAGATCTGAGATTCAAATAGAAGTGTTTCTTCCCTGGATACCCAGAGACTCACCGCCTTTTACAGTGTAACTCTGAAAGTTTCTGCTTCCTTCCTGAAGGCAGCACTCTTGTCTGAGCAGAACACATGTTGGCAACTGACGGACACCTTAAAGACTCCCTTGACATATTTGACAGGAAAATCATACCAGCCCTTTGGTAGAGAGAAGGGGAAAGTCATTCTACCAAGAGAATGACAGCTATTTTGATCAAGGGGTTTGGTGTTTGATCTCTGCATGTATCTGCTTGGATCTGAAGAGGAGAAAGTGTATGATGAGAATGTTGGGAAAGCAAAGGTCCCAGGATTGTAGACAGACTTCTTCAGATATTAGTAAACTAATTTTTACTGAAAATTAGAATAGTGTAATCATAAAGAAATAAATCCCCAGGCAAGAAACATGTCTCTTTCCAAGATTTTTGTGTTCAGCTGAGCCACAATTAACTCTGAGGTGTCCCATATTGAGTAGTGAGGGTCTTTTCCTCTTAGAGTTAGTTATACTGATAGTTTATTTAAATTTTTAATCTAATTGTGGGTTATAGAATTTGGGGAGAATGGGTAGTCTTCCATACTAGGGAAAATATTTTGCGATATCCCCAAAGAGCAGATATATCACCAAACTTAACTGAGGAACTTGGAAATGTAGAAGAATATCTAAGCAAACATGAGATCCAACACAAGACAGAAAAACTGCCTTTATCTGCCAAGGAAATTAGGTGAGGTCATCTTAAATCCTTGACAGAAAGATGTTCTTGTGGGTAAAGCTAGAGAAAAAGCCTATTCACAAAAAAAGGCCATGGCATGCAGTATTATTTAGCTCTCCTTGTCTGGTGGAATATTTGAATTTATCATGTTGAATTTTCCCTTATCTAATATGAACAATTATAATAAAATTTCCAAGGAGGAGCTCTGAGTCCAAATATCATTGTTTAATAAGTCTTTGTCCAATAACAAGTAAATTATCACTGTATTTAATGTTATATCAGTTTGAGTTTTAAAAAGCAATCTGAGGGCTTCCCTGGTGGCGCAGTGGTTGAGAGTCCGCCTGCTGATGCGGGGGACGCGGGTTCGTGCCCCGATCTGGGGGAATCCCGCGTGCCGCGGGGCGGCTGGGCCCGTGAGCCATGGCGGCTGGGCCTGTGCATCCGGAGCCTGTGCTCCGTGGCGGGAGAGGCCACGGCAGTGAGAGGCCTGCTTACTGCAAAAAAAAAAAAGCAATCTGAAAGTTCCTTTAATTGAAGAAGTATATGCAGATCCATTTCTTCCAGTCTCACTGTGGAAAACAAAATCTAGAAGCATATTGTACAAGATTCAGAATTTGCATAATTTTCATTAGCAAGTAGTTTGCAAGTTTCCAAGAAGGAAGGGGGATGTATTTTCAGTGTGTCCTCCACAGAGAGTTTCATCAAGAAAATAAGTAGTTGATTTAATTTTTAATGTATTCAATTTTTAATTTTATAAAATATAAATTTATTTATTTATTTAGTTTTGGCTGTGTTGGGTCATTGCTGCATGCGGGCTTTCTGTAGTTGCAGTGAGTGGGGGCTACTCTTTGTTGCAGTGCACAGGCTTCTCATTGCAGTGGCTTCTCTTGTTGCGGAGCGCGGACTCTAGGCGCCTGGGCTTCAGTAGGTGCAGCACGCGGGCTCAGTAGTTGCAGCACATGGGCCGTAGAGGCATGGGCTTCAGTAGTTGCGGTGCATGGGCTCAGTAGTTGTGGCGTGTGGGCTCTAGGGTGCGTGGGCTTAAGTAGTTATGGTGCACGGGCTCAGTAGTTGTGGCTCGTGGGCTCTAGAGTGGTGGCTCAGTAGTTGTGGTGCACGGGCTTAGTTGCTTTGTGGCACGTGGGATCTTCCTGGACCAGGGCTCAAACCCGTGTCCCCTGCACTGGCAAGTGGATTCCTTTTTTTTTTAAATTTAATTTACTTTATACAGCAGGTTCTTATTGGTTATCTATTTTATACAAATTGGTGTATATATGTCAATCCCACTCTCCCAATTCATCCCACCCCCCCACCCCCCACTTTCCCCCCTTGGTGTCCATACGTTTGTTCTCTACATCTGTGTCTCTATTTGGCAGGCAGATTCTTAACCACTGCATCACCAGGGAAGTCCTTGATGTTTAATTTTTAATGGTATTTTCAAATTTGATGTTAAAAGTTTAGAAGTGTTACTTCAAAAAAATTGAAATATAGTTGATGTATAATATTATGTTACAGGTGTACAATAGAGTGATTCACAATTTTTAAAGGTTATACTCCATTTATAGTTATTATAAAATATTTGCTATATTCCCTGTTTTGTACAATATATCCCTGTAGCTTATTTTATACCTAATAGCTTGTACCTCTTAATCCCTTACCCCTGTATTGTGCCTCCCCACTTCCCTCTCCCCCCTGGTAACCACTAGTTTGTTCTCTGTATCTCTGAGAGTCTTCTTCTTTTTTGTTATATTCACTAATTTGTTGTATTTTTTAGATTCCACATATGTGATACCATACAGTATTTGTCTTTCTCTGTCTGACTTATTTCACTTAGTGTAATGCCCTCCAAGTCCATCCATGTTGCTGCAAATGGCAAAATGTTATTCTTTTTTATGGCTGAGTAGTATTCCATTGTGTGTATATGTGTGTGTGTGTGTGCGTGTGTGTATATCTCTTTATATATCACATCTTCTTTATCCATTCATCTGTTAATGGACATAAAATTGTTACTTTTATTTATTAAAAAAATTTTTATTATTATTTTTCAGTGTTGTGCTGAAAACCTGATTGTTGGTTGAATAATGAATGGGGAATGGGGACAAAAGAGGACATGGAGATAAGACTCTTTCAAGAGATTTAGCTGAGTGGAGAACAGGTGGACAAAAAAGCAAGCCCTTTTTTTTTTTTGAATTTAATTTATTTTTTATACAAAATTGTTACTTTTAATATGATGTCTTCAAATGGCGATGACATTGGGTAGAGAATAGACTTAGCATAGGAAACATTTATTAATCAATTACTATTTTAATAATAATAAGATGAATAGCATTGAGGTCATCCACTGGAGTGAAAAAAGTTAACTTATTAATAAAAAATAAACAAATGGGGCTTTCCTGGTGGCGCAGTGGTTGAGAGTCCGCCTGCCGATGCAGGGGACACGAGTTTGTGCACTGGTCCGGGGAGACCCCACATGCCGTGGAGCGACTAGGCCTGTGAGCCATGGCCGCTGAGCCTGCGCGTCCAGAGCCTGTGCTCCGCAACGGGAGAGGCCACAACAGTGAGGCCCACATACCGCCAAAAAAAAAAAAAAAAGGAAACTTGTTTGGCAAACAATATGATTTGAGTTGGAAGACTATTTTCTTATGTTAGAAATCAATAAACTACTTCTGTCCAGTAGAACTTTCTACAATGATGGAAATATTCTATAATACAGTGGCTACTGAATACTTAAAATGAGAATAGTATGACTGAAGAAGTGAATTTTATTTTTCACTTTTAATTAATATAAATTTGAATTTAAATAGCCACATATGGCTGCCATATTAGAGAACACAGCTATGGACGGTGAAAATTAAGACACTAAAAGAAGGTTGGATCATTAGATGTTTAGAAGATTATTTACAAATTGCCATTAGAAAATGCCAGAGTGCATTAATGAGAGTACAAATAAGGCTGAGAAATGATGACATTCTTTTTTTCTTTTTAAAACATCTTAGCATAGAATCTGTATGGTATTTCATGATTATCAAATCTCAGACCATCAACCAAGAAACATGCTATACAAACATTTTATTTTTATTTTAAATTAATTAATTAATTTAAAATTTTGGACAATCATAGAAATGGTATCAGTGTCTCGCCCAATGTCCCCTTTCCAATTCTGGCTTATTCTTTTTGGACCATGTTAATGTCAGAATCTTTCTCTTGTCGTTCTTTGAACCCTCAGAGTCTGACAGAAGGTCTATCACGTAGGGGCTGGAATTTATATATACCGAATTTATATATACTGAATAGTTGAAAGTGTGTTAGTTGTCTGTGCGTTGCCCACTCTATGGTTCTTCAAGGCAAGCCCCTCAACATCTGTCTCTAGCACAGTGAATGGTACAGAGCAGGTAGCAGTAAATGCTTGTGAGCTGACTGCTAGACTTTGTACCTGTTTATTCCTTTAATTCTTATCTAGAAAAGCTAAATGGAAATTATATGTATGATACGAATATGAATATATATAAAAATGCTTTCACTTTTGTGTGAGCCAGAAAAGTTCAGTTGGAATCTCTCCCCTCTGTTGACTTCCCGGCTTAGTCTTCTGCATGTTAAATGCTAAATTTATTGCTAAGAGCTATGAGTCTTATGCGCTTGGAAGAAAAGTGGATTTTCTGGAATGAATACATAAAGTCTAAGGAAATGCATACCTTTAAAAATGTGACTTGCAAGTTGCCTCCAGTTAGAAGGAAAAGCAGCCTTGCCCATCATTGAATTGACCTTTTATAGTGAAGCAGCATCTGCTTGGTCATCTTTTCCTTAGTCCTTGGCATACCTCTCACTAGAAAGGGCTTTCTCTTCTTTTTTTATTATATTTTTTGAGGTGGTGGCATGGACCGGCAGAACTCTCAGAAAGAGGTTGCTGGCTTTAGGCTTGTAGAAATGAGCAGGGAGGGTGGCCCAGTACACTGAGATGTGCCAACGGAATGTTGTGTCAGGGCTCTAGTTATGTGGGGGATCCTCACCTTGTGTGTCACGCAAAATTCCCTCATGCCCTCTTGGGGCTCTTGGGGGGCATTCTACTCTAGAATCTCTGAAATAACAGGACGACCTTCTTGTGAAAGGAAGGGAGGACAGTGACTGTCGAGCGGCTGCTCAGCTTCCTTGCGGGTTGCACTCATTTTAACCAAGTTGAACTTTGGTTGGTTTTATCATAAGAAATTCTTTGAAGAATTTGAGAGCTATGGTTCTTCTGTGTGCTGAATGCAATCCAGAGTGGTTTGATTTAAAGAGAATGTCAGGGACTTCCCTGGTGGTGCAGTGGTTAAGAATCCGCCTGCCAATGCAGGAGACACGGGTTCGAGCCCTGGTCCAGGAAGATCCCACATGCCGCGGAGCAGCTAAGCCCGTGTGTCACAACTACTGAGCCTGCGCTCTAGAGCTCACGAGCCACGACTATAGAGCCTGTGTGCCACAACTACTGAAGCCTGCATGCCTAGAGCCCGTGCTCCACAAGAGAAGCCACCACAGTGAGAAGCCCGCGCACTGCAACGATGGGTGGCCCTGCTTGCTGCAACTAGAGAAAGCCTGCGCACAGCAATGAAGACCCAATGCAACCAAAAGTAAATAAATACATTTATTAAAAAAATAAAGAGAATGTCAATGGTTGGTCATTTCCTAAGAATCAAAGGTGCTTTATCCCTGTGCTTTATGTGTTTTCGTGGCCATAGAAAGCATAGGTTGTTCTAGAATCACTTGCCCTGAGAGAAGCCAGCTGCTGTACCAGGAGGACACTCAAGCAGAGTACAGGAGGTGAGGTACTAGACTTCCTGCAAACAACCAGTAGCACTTACCATCCATGTTAGCGAGTCACCTTGGAATTGGTTCTCCAGCCCCATTTAAGCCTTCATATTATTGTAGTCCTGGCCAACAAGTCATCTGCAACCTTATGAGGAACCCTGTGTCAGAAATACCCATTCAGGTTGTTCTGAATACCTTACCCACTAAAATTGTAGATTTTCCACTTCTTGTCATGTTGAAGTAAGCGGTACTAGATTTGTCCTCTTGCTGTAAAGAATTTAAAAACTGGAAAAACGTATGAAATAACAGTTTTCATAAATTGGGCAATAGGCAGTGAAGGACTGTAATCCAGGGAAATGGAAAATAAATGATGTGAACACTACAGTTGCTCTGGCTACAATCACCTGGAAATCCTTAGTGGACCATGGCATAGGAAAGGCTAACCCAGGCAGAGTTCAGCATTCTCACTGAGTTGAGAAGACAGAGATTAGAGTTTTGGGAGAATGGAGTGGGTGGAATTTGCAGGGCAGAGTACTAGAGAAGAGGGAATCCTGTAGAAAATGGTTCCAGAAATCAGAAGAGGAGTCCTCTTGAATCTGTTGCTGAGTACTATGTAGGATGACTATGTATATGTAGGATGAAACTCCATGAGGCAACACAAAGAACAACAACTTTAGAACTCACGCAATGCTGGGAGACAAGTTCCATCCAGCCAGAGTAGAGAAATCTCTTTGAAACCTGGGTGATTATTCAATAGAGATGGCTGAAAGGTTAGGCCTTAATAGTGAGGCTAACTTAGTCCTAGAATAAAGGCTAATTCAGCCCTAATAAAGCTTAAAAATAAACTGATCTGAAAGTTACTCAACTGCTTGCCCAAATTTCAACGCTCAATCTGACACTCAACAACATATCACTTAAAATCTAATAAAAAATTATGAAACATGCAAAGAAATGTATACATATTAAAATCAATATATAATCATATTATCCATAATAAAATGTACAGTTATATATATTTTATATAGGTGTGTATATAAACACATATACATACATGTATATGTGTGTATATATATTTTATATATAAAACATTATGGTTAACTAAGAGAAAATCAGGCAATAGATATGTACTTAGAAATAGCACAGGTGATGAAATTAGCTCAAGGGCTTTAAAACAGTTATTTTATTTATTTATTTATTATTTTTGAGTGTGTTGGGTCTTCGTTTCTGTGCGAGGGCTTTCTCTAGTTGCAGCAAATGGGGGCCACTCTTCATCGCGGTGCACGGGCCTCTCACTGTCGCGGCCTCTCTTGTTGCGGAACACAGGCTCCAGACGCGCAGGCTCAGTAGTTGTGGCTCACGGGTCTAGTTGCTCCGTGGCATGTGGGATCTTCCCAGACCAGGGCTCGAACCCATGTCCCCTGCATTGGCAGGCAGATTCTCAACCACTGCACCACCAGGGAAGCCCTAAAACAGTTATTTTAAATCATTATGTTTAAAATCTTCCCTTTAGACATAATTAGGAAAGGAATGGAAGATATAAAAATAAACCATGAACTGATGAACATAAAAAGACAGTATACAAAATGAAAATTTTACTGGATGGAACCAAGAGCAGCCATTGAAAAGGGAAAGATCAGTGAACCTGAAGATGTACAAAAAGAAATTGTATAAAATGAAGCACAGAGAAAAGTAAACACATAAGAAAAGAACAGTGATTGGTCTTAGTGATTTGTGGGACAATATCAAATGTTCTAAATTACATTTAATTGCTGTTGTGGAAAATATGGAATCAGAAAAATTTCTAAACAAACAATGACAGAAAAATTTCCAAAATTAATGAACTCTATAATCCCAAAGATCTAAAAGTTTTCAATGAACCCAGCCAAGCTAGGTAAATACAGAAAAAGAAAACAAACGGAGCCACATCATAATAAAATTTCTGGAAACCAGTACTTAAAAAAATGTCTTAAAAGCAATCAGAAATAAAAGATACATCACATATTGGGCAGAGAAGATAAGAATAATTTCAGATGTCTACTCAACAACTATATAAGTCAAAGGACAATGGAATTGTTAACTTAGAATGTTAAGTTGGCCAAAAGTAAAAAAGGAAGGCAAAATCCTTTTTAAAGACAAATATGTATAGGATTTGTCACCAGCAGACCTGTACTACAAGGAATATTAAAGGAAGTTCTTCAAGTATAATAGAAACAAGAGCAGACAGAGAACTGTATCCACACAAAGATGCCAAAAAAATGAGTGAAATTGACGCACAAAATGATGGTGATTCCTCACTAACCGTGACAGAAGCGGAAACTAAAACAACTGATTCTACTTTTATCAGTGAAGTATTGTGATATACATTTACTCTAATTGAGTAAAGCACAAAATAGGTACCCACGAAAACGAAACAACAACAAAAAGAGTAAGCATGCACTCACTGAATTCAGACAGCATGAGGAGAGTGAAAAGTGACTGGAGAGAGAGCCTACCTACAGGACACTCCTTCTGCCAGTCAGTCTACTCATCTACTCAAAGTATTTGATGAAAAATGACAAAGCTTGGAAAGTTTCAGAAATAAATGGGATATCTGAGTTTTTATTCCCCCCCAGATGAGACATTTTCAGGAGAATTCAGTTGCTACTATGCTCTCTCTACAGGGTATGTGGTATGCGGTATCTATGTGTGCTTTGACTTTTTCTTACTCCTTTGGTTCAATATCTCTTTTAATTTTTTATTTAAAAATTTTAAAATTGAGATATACTTGACATATAACATTGTGTAAGTTTGAGTACCACGTGTTGATTTGATACATTTATGTATAGCAATGTGATCACTACCACAACATTAGCTAACATTCCTATCACATCACATAATTACCATTTCTTTTTTTGTGGTGAGAACAATTGAAATCTAGTCTCTCAGAAACTATGAAGTTTATGATACAGTATAGTTGACTCTAATCTCCATGCTGTGCATTAAATCTCCAGGATTTATTCATCTACTAGTTGCAAGTTTGTACCCTCAAACAACATCTCCCCAATCCCCCCACCCCCTAACCCCCACAACCCAGCTGCTGGAAACCACCATCTTACTCTCTGTTTTTAACAAGGTCGGCTTTTTAAAATTCCACATCTAAGTGATATCATACAGTGTTTATCTTTTTCTGTCTGACTTACGCATAATGCCCTCACATTCCATCCATGTTGTCAAAAATGGCAGGAAATCTTGCTTGTGTAAACTGTGTCCACCAAGCTCCTTCTGTGATTGGTTTTCACACTGTGTCTTGCTGTTGTTTGTGAGTACTTCCCCTGTCCTGGCTGGACAGGATACGTCCATGTTGTCCAAGAGCCCTTCAGAGCTCTTTAATTAATTAACAAGATTCATAAATCTTTTCAGAGTTGCCTAGCAACATGGCACTCACTCAGCTCTCCACTGACCTGGGCAAGAGGTGGCAAGGGCAGGAAGGAGCTAGCCCACATACAAGGTCCTTTCCCTCTTGATCAGCACCGCTTACTAAGGGCAACTAATTTTTTTTAATATAAATTCATTTATTTTATTTTTATTTATTTTTGGCTGTGCTGGGTCTTCGTTGCTGCGTGCGAGCTTTCTCTAGTTGTGGCGAGCCGGGGCTACACTTTGTTGCAGTGCACAGGCTTCTTATTGTGTTGGCTTCTCTTGTTAAGGAGCACGGGCTCTAGGTGCGTGGATTTCAGTAGCTGCAGCATGTGGGCTCAGTAGTTGTGGCTCCCGGGCTCTAGAGTGCTGGCTCAGTAGTTGCGGCGCACGGGCTTAGTTGCTCAGCGGCATGTGGGATCTTCCCAGACCGGGGCCCAAACCCGTGTCCCCTGCGGTGGCAGGCGGATTCTTAACCACTGTGCCACCAGGGAAGCCCTAAGAGCAACTAATGTTCGAGGCAAGATGAATATGAATTAGGAATCCTGGCTTAACTATCTCTCTAGGAAGAGAAAATCCATTTTGATAAGAAGCCTGTATTTATAAATACTAAATTGAAATATTTGGTGGTAGTTCTAGATGTGATATTTTCCTGGTGATTTCTAAAGACCACAACAGGTATTTAATAAGCTTCAATCATTCCAGACACTTTCCCACAAGCTACGTGGAGAATATGAATCAGGCGAGTCTGCTGGGCACAGCTCTTGTTCTGGGGGTGAGCTTCAGAATGAGATTATTATTGCAAACAGAGAGGAAGGAGTGGAAAAGAGCTGCAACTGGAAATGATAGTTTCTTGAATAGGCTAATCCAAGGTGCATGATGTCGCACATATGCAGTCGAGCGTTAAATGTTTAGATTTCCCTACTGTGTAAACACGAAGGAAAATCTCTTTATGTGGTAGCAATGATGCCGTGATGTCTCGTTTTGTGACATAACAAACCCACTGGGCTGACACACTCATGGCTTCAAGCACTCCTCCTCTGTTTGCAGGCGCCTCTCAGCTCCCAGCTCAGAGCTTACAGTTGATCAGAGAACGGCAGCACAAGGCCCCTGGGTGGTAGCTCCTTGTCCAGCCACTAACTAATGATGTCCAAAACCAACCTTGTTACCTCTTCCCCAGTGCGGCGGCTCCTGCTTCCGGTCACAGGGGTCACAGAAGTCTCCTCTGATCTCTCTGTTTCCTCTTGCCCCACCTCCTGCCTTTTGTTTTACAATGAGCCTTACCCAAGGAACGCTTCCCATTCCTACTTCTATCCCCCAAGGCATAAGTAGTGTCCTTACACTTGGATTATTACATCCACGCACACCACTGGTGTGTGTTTGTGTGTGTTTGAGGTGTCTCCATCTAGGCTCTTGTGGGTAGACTCTGAAATGCCCTTTGCTTTTCCTACCTAGCTTAGGCGTAGGTAGGAAGTGCTAGGCACAGCAGATATACAATACCATTAATTAAATAAACTGCCATGGAAATATGAAGCATGCTCAAAGCAACTCAGAATATTTAAGAAAAAAAATTATATGAGAGAGAGAATTGCTGTTAATACAGATCCTAGAACAGGTGCTCTTTGCCTAGTTTGGTCCACCCTGGGTACCCGTATCTCACTTTATCATAGATAACATCCACTGTCTATTTTAAAAAGCATGGATGAAGTTTTTAATGCAAGATTTTATGAGGATGTTGAAATAATTTCTTTAGAGTTTGTGAACCTTCTTACAATACTAATCATAGTAATAATTATCATGTGTAGAGAATTTATTCTGAATCTACTTATACTTAAAGTTAACTTGATGAATGATTAAAAAAATTTGTCGGGACTCCCTGGTGGTCCAGTGGTTAAGACTCCGCGTTCCCAATGCAGGGGGCCCGGGTTCAATCCCTGCTCAGGGAACTAGACCCCACATGCATGCCACAACTAAGAGTTCCAATGCTGCAACTAAAGATCCTGCATGCTGCAACTAAAAGATCCCAAATGCCTCAGCGCAGATCCCGCGCGCCACAACTAAGACCCGGCGCGGCCAAATAAATAAATATTTAAAAAAAATTTGTTTATACCAATGTCTTTGCTGATCTATAATATGCATCACAAAATGCTGATCCTTTACTTGTTAGCTTAGGAAACATTTCAGTTTGGCTTGGCCCTGCTTCTGTCTTCCTCTTCTAAAGACTCTTTTCTTGCATTAAGAGGCAGAAAGCATAGCTTACTGGTGGATTCAGATGGAGAACGTATCCTACATTGTGCTGCTTTGCTACTCTCCCTGTGACTCTACTAGCTGAAGGATGCTGCTTTTTTGTATCACGTTATAGCCACAACTATGCACAACACATTTATTGGTGGAGAAATTTTACTTAACATTTATGGAGAATTATTTAAAGCAATCACAGCCTTAGATTAGTTGATTCACTGTAATACTGTTCACAGTATTTTGTAATGACTATCAGTGATGTGGTGTGGCTTTGAGAAGTGTGTTTAGAGTTCTGTCCAAGTTCCAGCTTGAGATGTAGGGGTGAAGGATCAAGGTTTAGAGGAGTCAGAATGGCTACTTTTTATTTTTTGTTTTTAGGAAGGCAGATTTGGATACCTGTGTCTCTGAGTCCTCCCCAGTAAAGGTTTTCCGTGACAGCATCTCTGTTCATTTCATTTTCTTTAAGGAGGAAGGTGGAGGAGTCACAGAGTCTCAATTCCTTAAAATTGAGGACAACATAAAACATAAGGAATGGAAATATTTTCTCAGAGGTAGAGAGAATATCTTTGAAGAGTGAGGGAGTGCTGTTCTGACTCAGTGTGTACCGGGAGACATTTTCTCCTACCCAACTTGCCACAAAATTCTCCTTATCACTTAACTGTTAACCGTTTATCAGCTGATGGTGGGATTGTAAGTCTAAACCTATTTTATACTCCTGCAAGCTATGCAAAGCATTGCACAAGTACAGGTGGTCATTTTTAAAAGAAAAAGGAGTTAACAGAATTCTTGACTCCCATTAACATATTTTATACATTTATTTATTTATTTTTGGCTGCATTGGGCCTTCATTGCTGTGCGCAGGCTTTCTCTAGTTGCGGCGAGCAGGGGCTACTCTTCGTTGTGGTGCGCAGGCTTCTCCTTGCAGTGGCTTCTCTTGTGGTGGAGCACGGGCTCTAGGTGCACAGGCTTCAGTAGTTGTGGTGCACGGGCTTAGTTGCTCTGTGGCATGTGGGATCTTCCCGGACCAGGGATTGAATCCATGTGCCCTGCATAACCACTGCACCACCAGGGAAGCCCCCATTAACATATTTTAATGCTCTACCTTTAGTCAATAGGTTTTCCTTAAGGTTGACTCAAATCCTTCTTGCTGGAATAGAAAACAATTGTCACTGGTCATAGATTAGAGAAGTGCCAACCAGCATATATATCTGTGACTATATATATGATGTATACATTTTAGGCTGATTAATCCTCCTTTTTTCAGCCCTCCATTGCCACTTCAGAAACTCGTGTTAATCTTTCTTATAAATAACATCTTGCGCTTAACACCATGTCTTTCTTTAAGTTATCCGCATATCACACCCGTTGTTGGGCTGTGAATTGGAAGAGAGTCTGAGTCATGAAGTCATTCTGAGCTTGCGTTTCTCAGAACTCCCCAGGTTTTTCCATGCTTTGTGTCTAAAGCCATTTCCCCATCTCTTATGTTATATTTGTACAGCTTTTTTTCTTCCTAAAGAGATTACATCCACATCTGTTTCTATTAAACACCATTCTGCTTATCTCTCCTTTTCTCCAAATTGTCAAGGGCGCTTCTTTCTTCTTAATTCTGTGTCCTAGCCCCATCTCTTTGGAGATTTATCTAATACCTGCACTGAGGAAATATCTTATTAAAATGTAAATAGATTGTCAACATCCCAAACACATTCGAATCATCCAAATTTGGCTATTTATTTGTTGGGTTCATGTTTCTATTTCTTAAAAAAAGTATTTAAAAATAAATAACAACTTTAATTAAATGTGGTTATTACATGGTAGGGGGCGGGCAAGACATTTGGAAGTTAATAATTGTTATTATGTTATAATAATTGTTATTATGGAATAGTTATCTGAACAATAAGATTAAAAATTTATATTCCTTTCCTTACATTTTAAGGAAAAGAGACTTTCATATTTGTTTGAGAATAAAAATGTTTTAAATTTTCACACCTGAGCATTTTGTCCTTTTTCATTGCTTTAAAGGACTCTGAATCCGGTTTTGACACATGCAGAATAGAAGTGTGTCTTCTCTCCCGACTCCACTCTTGTGATGCATGTCTTCTATTAATAGCGATAAAATTCTGGAAGTGAGAACTTGAGACTTGGCTCAAATTGCTTCAGAAATATGGCTGGTGAAACTCCAGTATTTAGTTTATATGACAATTTTCAAGGCAGCACAAAATTAATCAAGTGATATGACTCAAAACACTGTGAGTGTTAATTAATGGATGGTCTACAAAAATAATTTGGAGATAAAAAGGCTATACAATGGAAAAGTATTAGTATAGTGATGACTGCTATACTAATAAAAGTCATATAGAAACTATTTTTATAGCCATCTTTTGCTCTTTCCAGTGCTTTCATTCTCCTTATCTAAGAGCTCATGTCATACTGTACTTGAATCTCCAGTTATCCAGGACTTGGCTTCCCCTGCTTTTGGAACCTGTGCAGAAGATGAGTAGTGACTCTAGAAGGGGCTGGTTGGAACCAGGGCTGAGGATGAGGACGCTGGCAAGCTGCCACTCAAGAGAAGATGCACGGAGTCTTGCAGATTAGAAACAGACTACAGCAGGAGGTAAAAATGTGAAATAATTTACATATATATGTGTGTGCGCATGCACACAGTCACACAGACAGACACACACACATACAAAACCAGTGAATAAAGCAGAGTATTCTCTGAAGAAAACGAGAAATAGAACATCCCAGAAGTCAACAAAGACACAATTTGTTCACTCATTTGCTCTCTCATTCCTTCATTCTTTCAATATTTATGTAACCCCTACTCAACGCTCTGCACTGAAGAAGACATTATGGGAACAAAATGACCAAATATCTTTAAGACACTAGAATTAATTGGAGGTACTAATTCCATATGTATAAGATTAAATCATAATAAAAAGAAGCCAAGGGTTTAATGTCTTTAAAATGCTGCAGGACACTACTGGGTCCATGGAAAAAGCTCACTCATTTCTGAAGGAGTTTTTCTTTGTGGATTAGCTTGTCTATAAAATGAAAAAAGGCAAACACACAAAGTGAGACCGTGGGTGATTGTTCCTCTTAGGACCACGTCTAGTGACATTCCCAGAATTGAATCTCCTGGGATCAATCACTAGAGACATAGGCGAAGGCAGTGAAATAATGGAGTAATTTGTATATTAACTTCTTTCCAGCTACCAGAGAAATGCAGCAAACCAGTTTGTGTTTGATATGTAAAATACATGATTGAGAATAGTAAAAGGGAAATGAAGCATTACATGGATTTCACTAGCTTACAGAAAATGAACTTCTCAGTTCCTGTTTACCTGCTGTATCCGTTTGTTTCTCCAAACTTGCTGCATCTCTGTAGATTGTTTAAAAGGTTAGCGGCCATGACCCCGATATGACAAAGAGATACACAAGGATGTGGATGCCAGCAGTGCGTGAATGCACATAGCAGGAAAATATTTAAGCTTTAAAGGTGGAAACACCAAGACAGTGTATTAGAGTAAAATGCTTCCACTAGTTCAACTGAGGGAGAGTTTGACAGCTTTTTTTCTCAGACTAATGAGAGGAAGGATGTTTTCTTTATGTGGATGGGGTGGTTATAAATGAATATAATGTCTCCCCAAAATGAGCATCATTTTGAGCATCGTGTATTCCATTCACACCAGGGGAACTGATTTATAATTACCTTAATGGAGCCTGGAATTGAGATAAATGGATGTTCACATCCCATTTTCTTCTTAGGACATGAGTACATTGGGCACATACCAACAACAACTACTGTACAGGGTACAAGTGAGGTTTGCTTATTTCAGCTTGCTTGTAATGGATGTGCATTTCTAGGCCACTGATTCCAGCACAGCAGTGTTCATGGCAAACAGTGTATAAAGGGGGATTTAAATACAGGACAGCCAGCATAACTGGATGGACCCTGCCTTGGTCTGCTTGGGTGGATAACTGTAAATGAAGCCTGGGCATCTCCAGGTAGCGTCCTGGCTAATGAAAAATACACTTGTGTTTGGATTTACTGATATCCAGGTACATTAAGCCAAACATATACTGAACTGGCACACAGAAAAACACATCTCTTATGAACAGCAAGAGAAGGAGTGACTAAAATGTCTCCTTTAGTTCTGAATTCTGTTTCCAATTTTATTGTGAGGGAGTCTGTTAGCAAAAAGATAAGATTTAAGATCGAGATCTTCCAAGTAACGTTAATTACCTATCTATCAGAGCGTATCATCTACGAGATGCTGTTAGCGGTTTGACTGAGTTGTAGGAGCATATACTTTACTTATCTTTCTGGGTTGGTTACGTGCAGCCATGGTGGTATTTGGACTGTTGACACATGATTTGTAAGAGGATTTAGTTTTCATTAAACTGCAACATGAGTACTGAAATGGAAATCTAATCTTAAAACTAGTACAGGACAATTTGCAAAAACATCTTAAAACATGAGTGTGGGGAATCTTGAAACGTTAGGAAGAATACTTTTCCTGGTATCAGGAAAAAACACTGCAGGAAAAGCAGGGTCATTAGTAGCTGATTTGCTGAGCCAAATCAGGCTTCGTGACAGGTTTATGGTGATCCAAAGAGTGTTATTTGCTAAGGGTGCAAATCCTATTCTTGTATTGAACTCTGAAGCCAGTGCTGGAATATAAAATAGATATCTTATTCTTTAGTCCTGGAAGGAAAATTCGGTATTTTTAGGTATTATTGATTCTAGCCTCTATATTGAGTTTATAAAGAAATCAAGGACCTGAGAGTCTGCAGCCTGTTGTTGCAGGGTCACTCAGGGAAAGTTGGTTCTTAAGGTATTTAGAAACCAGTTAGATACACACACATACACGTGTGCACACACACATGAATATATTCATATACATATATGTGTGTATACACATATGTGTGTATGTATGCACGTGTGTATGTTGTGTGTGTGTGTGTGTGTATGTAGTGCTTTGAATGAAGTAAAAAAGCCCTGGAGTTATGGCTTCAAAGGCAGTCTCTGTGCTTTAGCCCACAGACATTGTGCAATCTTGGGCAAGCTCGCTTGCCTCGGGATATCATCTAGTTGTGAGGAACCTGAACTCAGTCTCTGATATCTTCTCTGCTAACAGTGTAGGGCCACCGTACCTTGTCCATGGGCATCTTCCACATCCGTGTGTACACTCACTCCTTGGAGACCTCAAGGCTTTCCAACACCACACGTAAACTGGCAATTCCCAACTTCTGCCCCAAATTCTAGGTCTTCTTGACGTTTCTACTTGGATGGCAAATAGACATCTTAACCTTTCGGTCAGAAACTGAATCCATCCTCCACAAACAAACAAACAAATACCTAGTCCCCCAAACCTGCTCTTCCAACAGGCTTCTCATTTTAGCATATGGAAATCCCATCCTTCCAGTTTCAGTGCTGTAAACCTTGCTGCCCTGCTTCTCTCCTCTCCCTCACAGCACACATGCAATCCATTAGCAACCCAATTAGCTCTATTTTTCCAACTACATCAAGAATCTGACCCCTTCTCAGTACCTCTTCCATTAACACCTCCGTGTGAGTACCCTCATCTGTTTCCAGAATTACTCCCACTGGCTCCTGATTTTTCTCCCTCCTTCCTCGCTTACCAGCCACCTAGTATCTATTCTGATCATAGCATATAGATGCATTTAAAACACAGCTGGGTATGAGGGGCTGTTGCCTCTTCTGACTTTGCAAATCCTAGAACTTTTGGACTCTCTCTATTCCCTTTTTTTCCTTCTTACAAATGTAACTTCTTTTCTGAGCATTTAATCTCTTAAAGCACTTTGTGAAATGCATCCAATAATAACCAACTCATGCTCTTAACATTCTGTTTTCCAATTACTTTCTGTAGAGCTACAATATGATGAGGTACACGAATTGTCTCAAAAATTGTGAGACATGATTATTTACCAAATAATTTGCTATTTCATAATATGGCTTGCCATCTTTCCAGTTTGTAATATAATTTTCCTTACTGCTTATTCTCTAAACCAAGGCTCTACTAAGATTTCGATTTTAAGGATTTTAGCGGTGACCCCTGAAGAACCAGATGAAAAGCTAAGCAATCCCCAAATTCCAATGGCCTAAAAGAGCAAGCATTTATTTTTCATTCACACAAACTCCCACCGCAAGTTTGGGACGCTCCAGAGCGACTGGCCTCCATGTCACGGCTCAGCCTGGCACCTTCACAAGCCCTGCAGGCAGCAAAAACTGTGTTGGAAAGATGAGCTTCAGAAATTAAGTTCTTCCGCCAAGAAGTTACACAAACAAGCTCCCAAACCAAACCCAGACAGCTGGTTCTAATTTCTAAGGCTTGGAGAATAAGGTATCAGAGAATGTCTGCCTCAGAAATCAACTGTTTTCACTTTATTTTGATAATCACAAACGAGTGTAAAGCCATATGAATTGACTTTTTATCTTCCTGCCTAATATCAAAGTGATTTTCTTGAAAAAAAAATTCTTTTTGCCTCATTTTTGGGTCTGAGGCTCTAAAGACAGAATAGCCAGCATGCTATGAACAGGTAAGGTTTTCAGTAAAACTTCAATAATCCTCTTAGAGGGAAAATGTGCTAGGTTATTATGGTTTGAACTCTACTCCAAGGTAATTCATGCCAGTTGTTAGCAGAACCTCAAAGTAAAACTACTGTCGGCCCCTCACCCGAATCCCTAAACCGTTGTCGTACCCTAACCTGTCCCCTAAACCGTCCCTGTCCCCTAACCCTAACCCTAACCCTAACTAGGCTGTTACTGCTGCAGTGTCTTTCTCCATTCTTACCTTTGTTTTGCTTTTTTGAAAGGAAACAGCATCTATTTTTAGCTGCCAACTACCTCACCTCTCTTATCTTCTTAATGTCCTGCTGTCCTTTTGTTATTCCAACAAAGACTAACTATGGTTTCTATAAGAACTTTAGTTACATTTGATACCATAAAGCAGCCATGTCCCTCTCAATGTATGTATTTATACATAGTTGATCTAGCATTACCTGCAAACAAGTTATTTTGCCATTAGTGAAATGTTTAAATCCAGGTGTTAGTCAAGGGAACTCTCTTTGCCAGGAAAAGAGGAACTGGCCGGAGCGACCAACCCCTTTAAAAATCTCTGTATTCCCTTTGATTTTATTCCTACTTGTATTGGGTTGGCCCAAAAGTTCATTCAGGTTTTTCTGTATCTTACGGAAAAACCCGAACGAACTTTTGGGCCAACCCAATACATTTGTAGTACAGAGGAGGAAAAATCAATACAAATGAAAGTGACTTGGTTTTGGACTGGTTCTCAATTCTATAAAAATAATGGATTTCTCCTATATTTACATGTTATTTACGTGTAGTGGTACAGAGTTCACAAGTTGTTTCAGATTGGTAACATCGACAAAGCTGGAATTAAAAACTGTGTCATCTGGCTTTCTTTTGTGCTATTTCCCCAAGCAATTTCCTAGATAATACAAAGTGAAGAGCATTATCTTTTTTTTATCATGATCTGGTATTTATTTTGTCTCATTAAATAAATAGCTGTATTTGAGGCTAAGTGGTGCCCTTGGTTCCCCGCATGTCTGTAGCTACTTGAGGTTCCTTTTGTGTCCCTGCCCATGGGGCATCGCTCATGGATTCATCTGTGGACTCTTCAAATATACTCCCAACATTAAAGAGGAGGGATTCTTTGTACAAGTAACTCTTTATGAATTGGTAAATTTTCCATTATTCTCAATTGGTGGGAAATGCTTTAGCACCTTGGATAGTGAGTGTTCTTGTGGTTTCAGGATTTTACTCATCTGACTTCCTACTAAGTTCAAGCATCAACTGGTCTTTCTTACCTTTCTCTTTTGCTGATCATACTCGCAGATTTTTTGTTTTTTGCCTTTTCCAGACTGTTTTTATATATATATATATATATATATATATTTTTTTTTAAACTGGGAGAAAAGAATGTTATCTTTTTTTTTTACAGCAGGTTCTTATTATTCATCAGTCTTATACACATCAGTGTATACATGTCAATCCCAATCGCCCAATT
Organism: Leucopleurus acutus; assembly: GCF_964270905.1. Lineage (NCBI taxonomy): Eukaryota > Metazoa > Chordata > Mammalia > Artiodactyla > Delphinidae > Leucopleurus > Leucopleurus acutus. The sequence goes on along the minus strand of NC_139162.1, from coordinate 12,061,187 downwards.
CATCACACCACCACCCCCACACCCCCGCAGCTTTCCCCCCTTGGTGTCCATACATTTGTTCTCTATATCTGTGTCTCAATTTCTGCCCTGCAAACCGGTTCATCTGTACCATTTTTCTAGGTTCCACATATATGCATTAATATACGATATTTGTTTTTCTCTTTCTGACTTACTTCACTCTGTATGACAGTCTCTAGGTGCATCCATGTCTCTACAAATGACCCAATTTCGTTCCTTTTTATGGCTGAATAATATTCCGTCGTATATATGTACCACATCTTCTTTATCCATTCGGCTGTCGATGGGCATTTAGGTTGATTCCATGTCCTGGCTATTGTAAATAGTGCTGCAATGAACATTGGGGTGCATGCATCTTTTTGAATTATGGTTTTCTCTGGGTATATGCCCAGTAGTGGGATTGCTGGACCATATGGTAATTCTAATTTTAGTTTTTTAATGAACCTCCATACTGTTCTCCATAGTGCTTGTATCAATTTACATTCCCACCAACAGTGCAAGAGGGTTCCTTTTTCACCACACACTTTCCAGCACTTATTCTTTCTAGATTTTTTGATAATGGCCATTCTGATTGGCGTGAGGTGGTAACCTCATTGTAGTTTTGATTTGCATTTCTCTAATAATTAGTGATGTTGAGCAGTTTTTCATGTGCTTCTTGGCCATCTGTATGTCTTCTTTGGAGAAATGTCTATTTAGGTCTTCTGCCCATTTTTGGATTGGGTTGTTTGTTTTTTTAATATTGAGCTGCATGAGCCGTTTATATATTTAGGAGATTAATCCTTTGTCCGTTGATTCACTTGCGAATATTTTCTCCCATTCTGAGGGCTGTCTTTTCTTCTTGTTTATGGTTTCCTTTGCTGCGCAAAAGCTTTTAAGTTTCATTAGGTTCCATCTGTTTATTTTTGTTTTTATTTCCATTACTCTAGGAGGTGGATCAAAAACGATCTTGCTGTGATTTATGTCAGAGAGTGTTCTTCCTATGTTTTCCTCTAGGGGTTTTACAATGTCCGGTCTTACATTTAGGTCTCTAATCCATTTTGAGTTTATTTTTGTGTATGGTGTTAAGGAGTGTTCTAATTTCATTCTTTTACATGTAGCTGTCCAGTTTTCCCGGCACCACTTATTGAAGAGACTGTCTTTTCTCCATTGTATATCTTTGCCTCCTTTGACATAGATTAGTTGACCATAGATGTGTGGGTTTATCTCTGGGCTTTCTATCTTGTTCCATTGATCTATGTTTCTGTTTTGGTGCCAGTACCATATTGTCTTGATTACTGTAGCTTTGTAGTATAGTCTGAAGTCAGGGAGTCTGATTCCTCCAGCTCCGTTTTTTCCCCTCAAGACTCCTTGGCTATTCGGGGTCTTTTGTGTCTCCATACAAATTTTAAGATTTTTTGTTCTAGTTCCATAAAAAATGCCATTGGTAATTTGATAGGGATTGCATTGAATCTGTAGATTGCTTTGGGTAGTATAGTCATTTTCACAATATTGATTCTTCCAATCCAAGAACATGGTATATCTCTCCATCTGTTGGTATCATCTTTAATTTCTTTCATCAGTGTCTTATAGTTTTCTGCATACAGGTCTTTTGTCTCCCTAGGTAGGTTTATTCCTAGGTATTTTATTCTTTTTGTTGCAATGGTAAATGGGAGTGTTTCCTTAATTTCTCTTTCAGATATTTCATCATTAGTATATAGGAATGCAAGAGATTTCTGTGCAATAGTTTTGTGTCCTGCAACTTTACCTAATTCATTGATTAGCTCTAGTAGTTTTCTGGTGGCATCTTTAGGATTCTTTATGTATAGTATCATGTCATCTGCATACAGTGACAGTTTTACTTCTTCTTTTCCAATTTGTATTCCTTTTATTTCTTTTTCTTCTCTGATTGCCAAGGCTAGAACTTCAAAAACTATGTTGAATAATAGTGGTGAGAGTGGACATCCTTGTCTTGTTCCTGATCTTAGAGGAAATGCTTTCAGTTTTTCACCATTGAGAATGATGTTTGCTGTGGGTTTGTTGTATATGGCCTTATTATGTTGAGGTAGGTTCCCTCTATGCCCACTTTCTGGAGAGTTTTTATGATAAATAGGTGTTGAATTTTGTCAAAAGCTTTTTCTGCATCTATTGAGATGATCATGTGGTTTTTCTTCTTCAGTTTGTTAATATGGTGTATCACATTGATTGATTTGTGTATACTGAAGAATCCTTGCATTCCTGGGATAAATCCCACTTGATCATGGTGTATGATCCTTTTAAAGTGTTGTTGGATTCTGTTTGCTAGTATTTTGTTGAGGATTGTTGCATCTATATTCATCAGTGATATTGGTCTGTAATTTTCTTTTTTTGTAGTATCTTTGTCTGGTTTTGGTATCAGGGTGATGGTGGCCTCATAGAATGAGTTTGGGAGTGTTCCTTCCTCCACAATTTTTTGGAAGAGTTTGAGAAGGATGGGTGTTAGCTCTTCTCTAAATGTTTGATAGAAGTCGCCTGTGAAGCCATCTGGTCCTGGACTTTTGTTTGTTGGAAGATTTTTAATCACAGTTTCAATTTCATGATTTGTGATTGGTCTGTTCATATTTTCTATTTCTTCCTGGTTCAGTCTTGGAAGGTTATATCTTTCTAAGAAGTTGTCCATTTCTTCCAGGTTGTCCATTTTATTGGCATAGAGTTGCTTAGGATGCTTTGTATTTCTGTGGTGTCTGTTATAACTTCTCCTTTTTCATTTCTAATTTTATCAATTTGAGTCCTGTCCCTCTTTTTCTTGATGAGCCTTGGCTAATGGTTTTATCAATTTTGTTTATATTCTCAAAGAACCAGCTTTTAGTTTTATTGATCTTTGCTATTGTTTTCTTTGTTTCTATGTCATTTATTTCTGCTCTGATCTTTATGATTTCTTTCCTTCTGCTAACTTTGGGTTTTGTTTGTTCTTCTTTCTCTAGTTCCTGTAGGTGTAAGGTTAGATTATTTATTTGAGATTTTTCTTGTTTTTTGAGGTAGGCTTATATAGCTATAAACTTCCCTCTTAGAACTGCTTTTGCTGCATCCCATAGGTTTGGGATTGTCGTGTTTTCATTGTCATTTGTCTCTAGGTATTTCTTGATTTCCTCTTTGATTTCTTCAGTGAACTCTTGGTTATTTAGTAACGTAGTGTTTAGCCTCCATGTGTTTGTGTTTTTTACATTTTTTCCCCTATAATTCATTTCTAATCTCATAGTGTTGTGGTCAGAAAAGTTGCTTGATATGGTTTCAATTTTCTTAAATTTACTGAGGCTTGATTTATGACCCAAGATGTGATCTATCCTGGAGAATGTTCCGTGTACACTTGAGGAGGAAGTGTAATCTGCTGTTTATGGGTGGAATGTCCTATAAATATCAATTAAATCTATCTGGTCTGTTGTGTCATTTAAACCTTCTGTTTTCTTATCTATTTTCATTTTGGATGATCTGTCCATTGGTGTAAGTGAGGTGTTAAAGTCCCCCACTATTATTGTGTTACTGTCAATTTCCTCTTTTACAGCTGTTAGCAGTTGCCTTATGTATTGAGATGCTCCTATGTTGGGTGCATGTATATTTATAATTGTTATATCTTCTTCTTGGATTGATCCCTTGATCATTATGTAGTGTCCTTCCTTGTCTCTTGTAACATTCTTTATTTTAAAGTCTATTTTATCTGATATGAGTATTGCTACTCCAGCTTTCTTTTGATTTCCATTTGCATGGAATATCTTTTTCCATCCCCGCACTTTCAGTCTGAATGTGTCCCTAGGTCTGAATTGGGTCTCTTGTAGACAGCATATATATGGGTCTTGTGTTTGTATCCATTCAGCCAGTGTCTGTTTTTTGGTTGGAGCATTTATTCCATTCACGTTTAAGGTAATTTTTGATATGTATGTTCCCATGACCATTTTCTTAATTGTTTTGGGTTTGTTTTTGTAGTTCCTTTTCTTCTCTTGTGTTTCCCACTTAGAGAAGTTTCTTTAGCATTTGTTGTAGAGCTGGTTTTGTGGTGCTGAATTCTCTTCGCTTTTGCTTGTCTCTAAAGCTTTTGATTTCCCTGTCGAATGTGAATGAGATCCTTGCTGGGTAGAGTAATCTTGGTTGTAGGTTCTTCCCTTTCATCACTTTAAGTATATCATGCCACTCCCTTCTGGCTTGTAAAGTTTCTGCTGAGAAATCAGCTGTTAACCTTATGGGAGTTCCCTTGTATGTTATTTGTCATTTTTCCCTTGCTGCTTTCAATAATTTTTCTTTGTCTGTAATTTTTGCCAATTTGATTACTATGTGTCTGGGCATGCTTCTCCTTGGGTTTATCCTGTATGGAACTCACTGCACTTCGTGGACTTGGGTGGCTATTTCCTTTCCCGTGTTAGGGAAGCTTTTGAGTATAATCTCTTCATATATTTTCTCAGGTCCTTTCTCTCTCTCTTCTCCTCTGGGACCCCTATAATGCGAATGTTGTTGCATTTAATGTTGTCCCAGAGGTCTCTTAGGCTGTCTTCATTTCTTTTCATTCTTTTTTCTTTATTCTGTTCTGTAGCAGTGAATTCCACCATTCTGTCTTCCAGGTCACTTCTCCGTTCTTCTGTCTCAGTTATTCTGCTATTGATTTCTTCTAGTGTAGTTTTCATTTCAGTTATTGTACTGTTCATCTCTGTCTGTTTGTTCTTTAATTCTTGTAGGTGTTTGTTAAACATTTCTTGCATCTTCTCGATCTTTGCCTCCATTCTTTTTTCGAGGCCCTGGATCATCTTCACTATCATTATTCTGAACTATTTTTCTGGAAGGTTGCCTATGAAGGTTGTTCATTTAGTTGTTTTTCTGGGTTTTATCTTGTTCCTTCATCTGATACATAGCCCTCTGCCTTTTCATCTTGTCTATTTTTCTGTGAATGTTGTTTTTGTTCCACAGGCTTCAGGATTGTAGTTCTTCTTGCTTCCACTGTCTGTCTTCTGGTGGATGCGGCTATCTAAGAGGCTTGTGCAGGTTTCCTGACGGGAGGGACTGGTGGTGGATAGAGGTGGCTGTTGCTCAGGTGGGCAGAGCTCAGTAAAACTTTAATCCGCTTGACTGCTGATGGGTGGGGCTGGGTTCCCTCCCAGTTGGTTGTTTGGCCTGAGGCAACCCAACACTGAAGCCTACCTGGGCTCTTTGGTGGGGCTAATGGCAGACTCTGGGAAGGCTCACTCCAAGGAGTATTTCCCAGAACTTCTGCTGCCAGTGTCCTCGTCCCCATGGTGAGCCAGAGCCACCCCCGCCTCTGCAGGAGACCTGCCAACACTAGCAGGTAGGACTGGTTCAGTCTCCCCTGGGTTCACTGCTCCTTCCCCTGGGTCCTGATGTGCACACTACTTTGTGTGTGCCCTCCAAGAATGGAGTCTCTGGTTCCCCCAGTCCTGTCAAAGTCCTGCCATCAAATCCCACTATGCTTCTAAGTCTGATTCTCTAGGAATTCCTCCTCCCATTGCTGAACCCCCAGGTTGGGAAGACTGATGTGGGGCTCAGAACCTTCACACCAGTGGGTGGACTTCTGTGGTATAAGTGTTTTCCAGTCTGTGAGTCACCCACCCAGCAGTTATGGGATTTGATTTTACTGTGATTGTGCCCCTGCCACCGTTTCATTGTGGCTTCTCCTTTGTCTTTGGATGTGGGGTATCTTATTTGGTGAGTTCCAGTGTCTTCCTGTCGATGATTGTTCAGCAGCTAGTTGTGATTCTGGTGTTCTCACAAGAGGGAGTGAAAGCACTTCCTTCTACTTAGCCATCTTGGTTCAGCAAACCATACTTGCAGTTTTAAATTTAATAATTTGACAGAACTGACCAAAAGCCACTACTTATTCACACTAGAAGGATTGAATTATTAATTTTTTTGTGAGGGAATTATTAATTTTTTTATTGTATCAAATAGAGGTAGGAGTCAGTTCTCTAAGAAGGACAATCCTTGAAATTCAGGTTAATTTATTTTGAAACTTTTCCACCAGGTAATTCTGTACCCTTGGGCAATTTACTTTACCTTTGTGTATATATATCTTTATTAGATGCATGGAGTGTTATACCACACAATACTTAATAATGCATAAGCAATATGTTCAATTTTATTTTCACTTCTATGGAAAAGGTATCGTATAATCTTAAGATAATCCTATGATTAATATCTTTTCTAAGGCAAGGTCAAAGCTTGTAGGTGATCCCATGATTGGCCATTCTGCGAGGTGTAAGAACAAAGCCAAACACTTCTGGTGTCAGTTTCCTTGTACCTGTGCTAGAGAATCTGCTCAAATGATAACATTTTCTGAAAAAAAAACATCAATTAGGATTCAAGGTTAAATATACCATTCATTAGAAAATTGGACCTCAAGGTTTAATTTTAAAACTTACTTAAAGGTTATGTGCAAAATATATTAGTTCAGAATTAAAAAGATGTTGTTATGACTTCTACTCCCAGGAATGATGTAATAGACACAGCAGGCAAGTGTGTCCATTGCAAAAAGAAATGCCTAATAAAATAAAAAAATTTTTTTGAAAATATCAGAGAGCTGTGGAGGCACAGGGATTAGATGAACCAAAATTCCATGGAGGAGAGAAAGTATCAGAGGTGAGGTAGTGATCTCCAGCTTTTTTTTTTTTTTTAGTTTGGGGGAGGGGCATTTCCTGATGCTGGGTGTGAACTGGGAGCTTACACAGACAGAAATCCTATCTTGGGGGAGAGAATAAACAACAAAGATTTTCCTGGTCATGCAGGGCTGATATAACAATAACAATGTCAGGCATTTTTTCCATGGAACATTTGCACTGATCCTTGTATATAATGGCAGCTAGGGGTCTTGGTCAAAATGTTTTGAGAGGTAGAATGAAACATCCTGCAGCCTTGAGGTACGTAGGGAATAAAGATCCATCTGGGAGAAAACACAAAATTGGTCTTTCCAGTAAGATTTTTGGGGGCAGATTTTGAAACTAGTAGAGGTGGGAGGTAGAGGGCTGGACTGGAAACTCTGAAGGCAGAGATGGGTCTCTCACAGAGCTTTCCAGGGCTGAGGAAACAGAGACCCTTCAGGCTAGCAAGTGATATTTATTAGTTTCATTGAGCATTTTGATTCCTAGAGAAAGGACTTCTATCATTATAATTCTACTTAAAGCATACTTAAAATATTTGATTGCATGTGCATAGTGAGACTAATTTTATAGAGAACTTCCACATACTTTATTTCTTTTGTTTGAGCCCTTCTAACCTTGTCTGATATGTAGTTCTGGGGTAATTATGCTGATTCCGTACAGGAGGAACCTGGGGTTCAGACAGTTTAAGAGGGAGGCTCAGTAATAAGAATGAGAGCTGGGCTAGAATGCAGGTGTTTTGACTGCTCATCCAGTGGCCATGCATTATAGACATCTAGGCAACTATTTTAACCGGTTACTCAGGAACTCTTAGCTGTACTTTATATATATATATATATATTATATATATATATATATATATATATATTTTTAGCTTTTGGCTGCACTGCGTGGTATGTGGGATCTTAGTTCCCCGACCAGGAATTGAACCCGTGCCCCCTGAAGTGGAAGCACAGAGTCTTAACCACTGGGCCACCAGGGAAGTCCCTCTTAGCTGTACTTTAAATTTCATTGTGCAAATGGACCATTTTTGAATAACTGGTATTTACAAAAGTTGATCCTTCACTGGCAGTTACAACAAACAAACTGTTCAGAGCCACTGGGATCAATATTATTCTCCCTTGGAACTTGGATTAAATAAACTGGTATTGAAGATGAGAAGGTAAAAAGCATGGGGGCATGAATTTTGGTTTCAGGATACCAATTACAGCCAGAGTTTCACAGTGAATTATTTATATTTCTGTCACCTGAGGACTTCCAGAGGGCAATTGGGTTAATTCACATACTGTAATTCTCCAATTCTAATAAACTGTGGAGAGTTCTTAATTGGTAATTAGAAAATGATTATACCTTTTCAGTAAAAGCCACATTTCTTTGACTATATTGATGTGATTATGCAATTACATTTCAAATTAGCTTGAATAATGTTCAACACAGGAATTCTAATTCCGGTCTGATCTGCCAGGTAACTTTGGCATGGGCAGATTTATGGGTGTCCTGAAGCGTAAGCACACTGTTCCTCGTCCCCACGGTGAGCCAGAGCCACCCCTGGCTGGTTGAGTGGTTTCTCAACTCGTTCTAGTGTTCTTTGCAACACGTGGGGTGGCAGCAGGGGTTTAATTTCACTGTTCAGTCTTAATTTTGTACATAATTCCCTTTTAATTATGACTTAAGTCTTTAATTTTTATGGAAACCAAGTGGCTCTATTTCAATATTATTTTCTTTTACTTAATAAGAACATACTAAGAGGGAAGAGATATGGGAACATATGTATATGTATAAGTGATTCACTTTGTTATAAAGCAGAAACTAACACACCATTGTAGAGCAATTATACTCCAATAAAGATGTAAAAAAAAAAAGAACATACTGTAGTTAATCAAGAAATACCTCTAATGTACATTTACAATGATCAGACCAAGAAGGAGAATTTATTAATAATAATAACAATAATAAATTGGTTATTCCAAAATGTGGCAATCCACATAGATACAGCTCTGGAGAGTTGATAAAGAGTAGAGATTTGATAGAGTTCAAACAGTGGCACTTTTGAGAATCTAAGAGGATGAGAACCCAAATGGGGACATTGGGATAGTAAGTTTTAGCGTTGCCCAGGTTAAACTGGGATATGTGGTAACCCTAATCATGGTTATGTCTATGTATGTGTAATATATGGCTTTGTGCTACATAGACCTACTTGTACCTAAGTGAAAAAATCAACATATATGCCTTTCTGTATATGCATTCACTTCAGTGGCTACTCTGTGCCAGGCACACTGGGAAATGGATATACTGAGTTCAATGAGACTCAGCCCCAGGGCTTGCAGAAACCGTATCTTGTGAACGTGGTAAATCCTGAGGGAGAGGTACAGATGACTGAGGTGGAGGAGCGTGTGTGTGCTGGGGGCAGATGCCGTCAACGGCTGTACTTCTCCAGCCAGCTCCACTACATCCCTGCCTTAGTCTTTGATGCTGATGTTTCAAACTGGTATAAACACCTCACACTGGCATTTGAATTAGTTTGTTTCTAACATTGTATGGGCCTATCAGGAAAATGCCTCTAGTTTTCAAAAGGACGGGACTGGGCATGTATGATTCATTTAAAGCTGCACTGTCCACTACAGTAGCCACATGTGGCTATTTAATTTAAGTTAGTGAAAATTAAATCAGATTAAGAGTTCAGTTCCTCAGGTGTACTAGTCACATCTCAAGTGCTCAATAGCTGAATGTGGCTGACGGACACCAAATTGAACAACACCACGTGGAACATTTTCTTCATCTTGGAAGTTTCTCTAGGAGAGCACTGATTTGACGAATCCCACACCTCTAAATGCACATAGTAATTTCCTTTCCCCTTTAATAGCAGCATGTTTAGACCATTGCACATTCTGCCAAGAGTCTGTGAAATGCTTTCATTCACTCATTTACTCATACAGCACATATTCATTAAGTACCTAATATGTGCCAGACACAGGAATGAAGAAGATAGAAAAAGGACATGCATGTTATTCTCATTTAATTAAAACAATTTAGGTATTGTTAGGTATTGTTAAAACAATTTAGGTATTCCAATGATTAAGCCTTCTAACTGGGAAACAAATTAATTAATGTTCAGCTTCCTAACATGGCACAATTGGGAAGTAAAAAATACAGCATAAAATATGGGCAAGGAATGTAAAATAAGAAAGTATAGTGATCAGTGATGTCAGAGCACCTCTACCATTGCTTATTGATTTTCTTCTTTCATTTTCTGAAAAACTATTATTTAATAACATCAAAACTCAAGAAGATGACTGAAGGTTATAAAAAAGTGTACCTGAGAGTAACTTTCAAATGAGGTAAGTAGGCAGACCCAGAAAATTCACAAGAACATTTGAGCAACATAGCAATTAATGGATTATAAGCCATACAAGATAACATCTGCAAAGACACAGCAAATTATGGTTTATGCAGGCTTTTAAAATTAGTGATAAAGAAATATAATCACGTACAATGACCCTTTCAGACTCTGATGTCAACTTTTACATTCAGTGTACTAAAAAGGCAAAACAAAACCTGGCTGTATTTGAAGAGGTAGTTAGTTTGATCCTGTGGTGAGAAGAGATTATGGTTCCAAAATAGCCTGCCCGTCTGGAGGATTTACCTAGGATTTAAGGGCATTAGTGTGGAAAGCTAGGGTTAAACAGTAGAATGAGTTGCCTAGGGAAGGTTAATCTACTTCCTATTTCTCAAGGTCACTTTGCTGAGAATAAGAGTGGAATTGGACTGAGGGTTGTTTGTAAGATGGCATGAGAAGGGAACAGGGTTTGATATGTCAGCCATTTCCCCCAAACTCCATGTGAGATCAATATACCTTTGATTTAAAAACCCTCGCCATCTCTTCTCAAAGCCAAGTTATCTACAGTATTGATTTCCCAGGTATTGTCAGGTTGGTTTCCTGAGACCATGTCTTCTGTGAGTTGCCTCAAAGTTTCTCCTTCTCTGCTGTTAGCGGGAACTTCCATGCCATTAAATGCAATGATACTTCTTTAGTCTACACCTCCCTCCATCTTCAGGGAACACCTGCCACTTAAAGCAATTTCCTCACTTAAAGCAATCTCTCCTTCTGGCATCCATGGCACCACACCAGTTTGACAACATCCCATTTTATTCTAGCTCCACAGCTATCATCTTGATTGGAGACACCAACAACTTTGGGTTACTGCCTCCTCCCTGCTCCACCCAGTTGTCACTCTTGTTGTAAATTATAAATTTATAATATAAATTTGTTCATAGCATTTTCCACTAAGAGCCTCTGGTGACTTGCCATTGCATTTAATTAATTAATTAATTAATTTTTGGCTGCGTGCGGGCTTTCTCTAGTTGCGACAAGCGGGGGCTACTCTTCGTTGCGGTGCGCGGGCTTCTCATTGTGGTGGCTTCTCATTGTGGAGCACGGGCTCTAGGTGCCCGGGCTTCAGTAGTTGTGGCACGTGGGCTCAGTAGTTGTGGCTCACAGGCTCTAGAGTGCAGGCTAGTTGTGGCGCCGGGCTTAATTGCTCCACTGCATGTGGGGTCTTCCCGGACCAGCACTTGAACCCGTGTCCCCTGCATTGCCACGCAGATTCTTAACTACTGTGCCACCAGGGAAGCCCTCTATTCTGTTTAACTGGAATATTTTTCCATCTTTGTGCCATGCCACATTGTCATAATTAATATAGTTTTATAATGAGTCTTAATAACTAGTAATGTGAACCCTTCAACTTTGTTTTCAAAATTGTCTTAGGTATCTGTGGACTTTTAATTCACATACATATTTTAATATCAACTTTTCAATTTCCACAATATAAAAATACAGCTGGGATTTTCCTTTGGATTGTGTTGAATGAATATATCAGTTTAGAAGGAATTATTATCTCTATAATATATTGTCTTGAAATTCATAGACATTTGTCCTGTTTGTTTAGCTCTTTTATATTTTCTCTCAATAATGTCTTTAGTTTTCTGTGAAGAAGTGTTGTATGTATTCTGTTAGGGTAATCCTTAAGTATTCTTTATGCTTTTGTAACTATCACTTAAAAAACTCATTTTCTACCTCTTCCCGGTAGATAATAATGAAACTTTTTCATTCTGACCTTAATGAGCAATTTTGCTAGGTTCACTTATTCATTTGAATAGTTTTTCTGTGGAATGTTTTTGGATATGCCAGATGAACAACTGTGTGGTCTGTGAGCAATCATAGGGATATTTACTTTTCCATTCTTTATGCTTTGGTGGTTCTTTTACTTACCCACATGCGTAGCCAAGGACCTAAACTATTACAATGTGGAAGAGAAGAGGTGATAGAGGGTGTTTTGTCATGTTCCTGATCTTAGGAGGTGAGGTTTCAATATTTTACCGTTAAGTATGATGTTTGCTGTAGGTGTTTTGTAGATGAGCCTCAATATCAAACTAATGTTAGATTCTTTTATTTCTAGTTTGCTAAGTTTCTGTAATGAATGTTTTCAAATGCTTTTTCTGGCATCTATTGAAAAGACCTTTTTTTTTTTTCCTTTTCTTCTTCCAGTGTGGTGAATTGTTTGGCTTTTCTTTCTCCCTCCCTCCCTCCTTTTCTTCTTTCTTTCTTTCTTCCTTCCTTTCTCTTTCCTCCCTCCCTCTCACCCTCTGTTTCTTCCTCTCCCTCTCCCTTCCTTCCTTCTTTCCTTCCTCCCTTCCTTCCTCCCTCCCTCCCTCCCTCCCTCCCTCTCTCTTTCTCTCCCTCTCTCTTTCTCTCTCTCTCTCTTTCTTTCTTTCTTTCAACTGTGGGAACAACGTTGCATTCATGGATTGTGATGCTTTCCTGGATCCAATTCAATGGATTGTGATGTATTTATTACTTTTTTAATATATCGATGGCTTATATTGAAATCAATTTTGCAACTATGCCCATGACGGTTATTAGTCTGTAATTCACTTTTCTTGCAATGTCCTTTCCAGATTTTAAGATGAAAGTTAGGTTGGCCTCATTGCATAAATTGGGGGTATATGTCCTCCTTATTTTGGATTAAAAAAATCCTTCTGACCTGTGTATCACATGAATTATCAAATGCCTGAAGGAAAAGGGGCCCAGAATGTTAAGTTCACTTCTCTGGGCTTCATTCCTCTCCAGTAATGTGTTCCTTGAGTCCTGGCTGCCTTGGTAGCTCTCTGATATCTTCAACCTGAAGTTTTCTGTATTTTATTCATCTTTTAAAGATTTTCTTGGTGAGAGGTTCATTTTGCCACAGGCTGGCCTACCATGGGAAGTGAAAGCCTCCCTCATTTTTAACCCCCATCTCCAGTTCTTGCTATTTTTCACAAAGGGCAGACAAATCAAGAATTTTTCAGCTTGTGTGTTACAAGTATTCATTAGAGACTTGTAGACTGCTGTCTGTGCTCACCTTCTCATGGTTGAATGCTTTAGGAATGAAGAAGAATATTTACTGAGACAAATGCTTCTGTCAGCTTGACAATGCTCTTTTCAAACTGGGTGCCTCTCAAAGCAAGCTCTGCATGGTTCATTACCCCTTTGCTGCCCTACCCTCATCTTTAAAGATTTGCTTTAGATGATGCTAGTCTGCAGAGGTTTCTGTTTTCTGGTATATACAAGTTTTAGTTGTTTTAGAAGTCTTAGAAAAGTTAAGAAACATGTTCTTCATAGTGAAGAATGCTTATTTTAATCTTGATTAGAATCTCTTATAAACCTGCCCTGGAGGGATTTCTTTGGGTAAAATCTGGTTAGATGTTAAATCAGGCAGAAAGGCACACACACATACAAACTAATTCTAAAAGGTGAAATCAAATTTTAACAAATAACATTTTCACAGGGAATGATGTCAGCAAGATGGCAGAATAGGAGTCTCCTGTTTGTATCCCTACTCAGCAATAATAACTTGGCAGCCATCTTGGACAGAAGTGCCTTAGTGGGGGATTTGGGATCCAGGTAGGAGACTGTTAAATCCTATTGGAGCCCAAGCCCAGTGAGGGCTGTTTTGAGAAGGCAGATCCATGCCCAGGCTGCTGAATTGCCAACTGTGGTCCCAGCTAGACCCAGAAACAGCTCCTTCCCCTGTGGATATTATATCTCGTTTTGGCCGTGGTCCTGCCACCAGCACAATTTGTTACAGAATCCAGCAGGAGTGATGCCTGCCTGTGCCTCAGGTATATACTAATGGAACAGAATCGACAGCTCAGAAATAAACCCACATGTACACAGTTAATTCATAATTGACAAGGGAGCCAAGAATACTCAATGGAGGAAGGATAGTCTCTTCAATAAATGGTGTTGGGAAAACTGGACAGCTACATGTAAAAGAATGATACTAGAACACTTCCTAACACCATACACAAAAATAAACTCCAAATGGATTAAAGACCTAAATGTAAGGCCAGACACTATAAAACTCTCAGAGGGGGCTTCCCTGGTGGCGCAGTGGTTAAGAATCCACCTGCCAATGCAGGGGACACGGGTTCAAGCCCTGGTCTGGGAAGATCCCACATGCCGCGGAGCAACTAAGCCCGTGTGCCACAACTACTGAGCCTGTGCTCTAGAGCCCACGAGCCACAATCACTGAGCCCACATGCCACAACTACTGAAGCCCATGTGCCGAGAGCCTGTGCTCTGCAACAAGAGAAGCCACCGCAATGAGAAGCCCACGCACCACAACAAAGAGTAGCCCCTGCTCACCGCAATGAGAGAAAAGCCCATGCGCAACAATGAAGACCCAGTGCAGTAAAAAATAAAATAAATAAATTTTTTTAAAAAAGAAATACTTAAAAAAATAAACAAAAACCAAACTCTTAGAGGAAAACATAGGAAAAACACTCTTTGACATAAACCACAGCAAGATCCTTTTTGACCCACCTCCTAGAGTAATGAAAATAAAAACAAAAATAAATAAATGGGACCTAATGAAACAAAAGCTTTTGCACAGCAAAGAAAATCATAAACACGATAAAAAGACAACCCTCAGAATGGGAGAAAATATTTGTAAATGAAACAATGGACAAAGGGTTAATCTCCAAAATATACAAACAGCTCACGGAGCTCAATATCAAAAAAACAAACAACTCAATTAAAAAATGGGCAGAAGGGCTTCCCTGGTGGCGCAGTGGTTGAGAGTCCGCCTGCCGATGCAGGGAACACGGATTCGTGCCCTGGTCCGGGAAGATCCCACATGCTGCAGAGCGGCTAGGCCCGTGAGCCATGGCCGCTGAGCCTGCGTGTCCGGAGCCTGTGGTCTGCAACGGGAGAGGCCACAACAGTGAGAGGCCCGCGTATGGCAAAAAAAAAAAAAAAAAAAAAAGGGCAGAAGACCTAAATAGACATTTCACTAAAGAAGAGATACAGATGGCCAAGAGGCACATGAAAAGATGTTCAACACCACTAATTACTAGAGAAATGCAAATCAAAACTACAATGAGGTTACCACCTCACCCCGTTCAGAATGGCCATTATCAAAAAATCTAGAAAGAATAAATGCTGGAAAGGGTGTGGTGAAAAAGGAACCCTCCTGCACTGTTGGTGGGAATGTAAATTGATACAACCACTATGGAGGTTCCTTAAATGACTGAAAATAGAATTACCATATGATCCAGCAATCCCACTACTGGACATATACCCAGAGAAAACCATAATTCAAAAAGACGCATGCACCCCATTGTTCATTGCAGCACTATTTACAATAGCCAGGTTATGGAAGCAACCTAAATGCCCATCAACAGACGAATAGATAAAGAAGATGTGGTACATATATACAATGGAACATTACTCAGCCATAAAAAGGAACGAAATTGCATCATTTGTTGAGACATGGATGGATCTAGAAACTGTCACACAGAGTGAGGTCAGAAAGAGAAAAACAAATATCGTATATTAATGCATATATGTGGAACCTAGAAAAATGGTACAGATGAACTGGTTTGCAGGGCAGAAATGGAGACACAGATTTAGAGAACAAATGTGTGGACACCAAGGGGGGAAAGAGGCAGGGGGTGGGGGTGGTGATGTGATGAATTGGGTGATTGGGATCGACATGTATACACTGCTGTGTATAAAATGGATGACTAATAAGAACCTGCTGTATAAAAAAATAAAATAAAATTCAAAAGTTCAAAAAAAAATCAAAAAAAAAAAAAAGAGACATGTACCACAATGTTCATTGCAGCACTATTTACAGTAGCCAGGACATGGAAGCAACCTGAATGTGCATCCACAGATGAATAAATAGAGAAGATGTGGCACATATATACAATGGAATATTACTCAGCCATAAAAAAAACAAGATTGGGTTATTTGTGGTGAGGTGGATGGACCTAGAGTCTGTCATACAGGGTGAAGTAAGTCAGAAAGAGAAAAACAAATACTGTATGCTAACACATATATATGGAATCTTAAAAAATGGTACTGATGAACCTAGTGGCAGGGCAGGAATAAAGACATAGACATAGAGATTGGACTTGAGGACATGGAGGAGGGGGAAGGGGAAGCTGGGGTGAAGTGAGATAGCATCGACATATATACACTGCCAAATGTAAAATAACTAGCTAGTGGGAAGCAGCCGCATAGCACAGGGAGATCAGCTCCGTGCTTTGCGATGACCTAGAGGGGTGGGATAGGGAGTGTGGGAGGGAGGCTCACAAGGGAGGGCATATGGGGATATATGTATGCATATGATTGATTCACTTTGTTGTACAACAGAAACTAACACAGCATTGTGAAGCAATTATACTCCAATAAAGATCTATTAAAAAAACATTTTGAAGTAAATTATATTACATTTTAAAAAAATAAATAAAACACAGGTTGGCTTTTTGTAGTTTTCACTGAGGCTCAAATCAGGAATGTAGGAAATGTAATTTAATGCATAAATGTATCCCTTAATCTCTTATCTTTGATACTTGAGTTTAAATCTCAGAATCGAACTTCAGTTATTGAATGATAAGCAGCCTTTCTGGCTTTTCCTTACTGTCAACTTCTACTTTCTATTGACATTTTAATCTGTTGCTTTACTGAAGACCTTTTCAATAAGTGTGAGTATCCTTCATAGGCAAAATTGCCAGATTTAGAAAACAAAAAATACAGTGTAAGTATATCTTATGCAATATTTGAGAGCTACTTTTATTAAAAATCTATTTGTTGTTTATCTAAGATTCAGACTTAATGGGGCATCCTGTATTTAGCTGGCAATCCTATTCTTAGGGCAAGAAAAAAATAAAGTTGAAATTGCATTTTTCATAAGTAGTCAGAAAACAAGGAGATAGATATTCTGGCTGAGAATTTGGTGTTTTCTATAGATTTTCTTTGTCCATGTCCTTGCTCACACTTTTGTGGGCTACTCGTCATGATAATCTGTACTAACCAGACTCTTTTAATTTGTGGAAGAATTTTGTCAATGTGAGAATTTAAACATGTTCAATTTATAAGACTTCTTTTCTCTTTTTTTTTCCAAATGAACAAATCAAAAATTTATTCTAGACTGTTGCTCATATACTGCCACATTCCTTCTGTGTGGTCCGGACCAACCTATAGCTAACAAGTGACCAAATAGAGTTGCATGATAAGACAGACTTCTTTTCTTTATTTGAATACCCCAATTATAGGCCAAATCCAAATTTTTTTTTTTTTTTTTTTTTTTTTGCGGTACACGGGCCTCTCACTGTTGTGGCCTCTCCCGTTGCGGAGCACAGGCTCCGGACACGCAGGCTCAGCGGCCAGCTCTGCGGCATGTGGGATCTTCCCGGACCGGGGCACGAACCCGTGTCCCCTGCATCGGCAGGCGGACTCTCAACCACTGCGCCACCAGGGAAGCCCCCTAAAATCCAAAATTTTACATAGTGTTTGGTATATATTTTATGAGGATTAAATACATCATTTATGTCAGACGTTACATTCCAACCTGAAGATTCAGATTTCCTGAATGGATATCTGCACAGGCCTTCTGACCAAGTCCAGAGATCAGTATTCATTAGGAAGAAGTTCAATGGCATAGAAGAAAGGGCACTGAGAATTAGGATATTTATATCCTGATCTTGGCATTGCCCCTGGGAAAGTAGCATCAATCTTGTGTCTCTGTTTCTCAATCTGTTAAACGAGGCAATTGGACTACATCTGCATTTCACAAAGTGCTCTAAGAACTGTCTTTGTAACAGTGCTTCTGGGGTCGGGAAAATTGTTAAAAAAACTGAATACTCCATGGGGTATTCAAACTATAATATTAAAGTTTATATATATAATACCTAATATATGTAATATATCATAACATTAGATATTACATATGTTATATGATGCATATAAAATTTATTATTATAATATTAAAGTTTATATATAATATTTATTATATATTATATTAAATATATATTCTATTAATATTATAAATTTATAAAAGTATACATTTTAGCAACCATGAAGCTCTGAGAAGCATGTGGGGTCAAAAGAACAACAAACCACAGACAATATAAAGTTTGCATTCTGCAAACTTTTTGACTACAAAGCCTCTTCTGAGAAAGCTGTTAGCATCATATGGGCCACCTGGAGGATACTGGATTTGATGAGTATAATATCCTCTTCAGCTCCAACATGCTATAGATATCCTTAGAAAGATCTGGCTTTGGTGAAATGCAATAATGGCTCATCTTTCAGGAGGCTGAGGTGCTTTGGCTCAAACTGTGCAAACAGTGAGGAGACCTGGAATATTCACAGTACGCAGTGACGATAGGGAGGCTGGTGAACCTCTTTTTTTAAAATTTCTAATTAAAAATTTTTTTAAAAAATTAATTTATTTTTGGCTGTGTTGGGTCTTTGTTGCTGTGCATGGGCTTTCTCTAGTTGCGGCGAGCGGGGCCTACTCTTCGTTGCGGTGTGCGGGCTTCTCGTTGTGGTGGCTTCTCTTGTTGTAGAGCACAGGCTCTAGGCGCGAGGGCTTCAGTAGTTGTGGCTCACGGTCCTTTTGTTTTATTTATAGACAACATCGACACCATCGCCAGCATCTTCTTTGGCTTTTAGGAAGGCTGCATTTATTCAGGTGTAATCTTCCCTTTTCAGTTTTATTTTGATTTGATTTGATTTGATTTGACGAGGGTGTTGTAATGGGAAGTTTTGTGTTAAAACAGAGAGAGAACACAATTTAAGTTTTCTGAAGGAGTAGGGCCTCCCTTTTTTCACCTCTCAACTCCTGGTCTGTTCTCCTTTGAGTTCTCTCTTAATGCCTCGCCGGGGCCTCAGAAATTAAAATGTCACTTTTATTACTATTATTCTGATTTTCTAATTTGGGATATTTTCTCAATTCATATTTATGTCACATATGAGTTTAAAAAACTGAGCTCTTTATTTTATAGTCAAAATCTTAAGTCTTCTGGCTTTTGGCAGAAAATCATCAGCTTTTTAAGTTACTCATGTGACTTCTGAGAAATGGGGCTGCTGTGATTGATGTCTCGGCCGCAAAATACCTAGTCTGTTTAAAACATGGTAGAGAGATGAGGAAGCACGTGTGTCCACATTGTCTTATGAGCTGAATTAGATCTCCTAAAATTCACATGTTTAAGTCTTAACCGTACCTAAGAATGTGACTGTATTTGGAGATGGGGTTTTAAAAGAGGCAATTAAGTTAAAATGAGGTCATTAGGGTGGGTCCTAACCCAATATAAGAAGCAGAAATTAGGACACAGGCACATATAGAGGGAAGACCATGTGAGGACACAGGGAGAAGGTGGCCATCTACAAGCCAAGGAGAGGGGCCTCAGAAGAAATCAACCCTGCTGACACCTTGATCTCAGACTTCTGGCCTCCAGAATTGTGAGAAAAACTGCTTTGTTGAAGCCACCAAGCCTGTGGTATTTGTTAATGCAGCCTGAGGAGGCTAAAACACACAGGTATCCCTGGAAGCAGACTCTCACCACTTCCCATACACAGGTGAGATTGTTGCCTGGAAAATGTAATACTTTTGGTCAGAGAAATGTTCACCTGGTTTCTCAACTCCTATGCTGATGTAATAATATTGGCAATATCTTTAGCACGTTTCCTAGAGGGATGATCAGTGAATAAGTAACTTGATAAAGAAATAGCATCCAAATAAACGGGTGTTTATTTTCACAGATGCCTTCCACTGCCCATGGGAACAGTTCTTCTCATCCCTTTTCTGACAAAGGAATATCATAGAGACAAAACTGAAAAATACTTCCCCATGTGAAGGAGCTTTGGTTCAGCTGCAGAGCTAAACTCACATCTGCGCTAAATTGGAATTGGCTGTGAATGATTACAAATGAAAATCTGTTGTTGCTGAAGGATCTTATTTGCAACAAAAGACAAGAACAGGTATTTCATAGTGTCACTGTGTTCTAGTATGTGGTCTTTATACCTGGGCTCCCGATTGCTTTCCTGTGCCTTGTTAAATTTATTGCTTTTCTGGACCTTGTACAAGAAAAATTGCTTTAAAAAACGATAAGCTCTGGGCAGTATGACAAACTCCTGTATACACTTTTACCTTTTCTTCTGAACTCATTGAATTTGTGCATTAAAAAATTACCATTAGTTGTTAAAAATTATATTAAAAATTACCATTCTCCTCCCTTTTGCCTAAACATATTTAGTCTCTTATTTGAATTACCTTTATATCTTTGTTTCAGAATTTAACTTGAACTTATATTAAACCTTTAATCAAATACAGAAATGATTCTTTCCCCTTGACTTAATGTTACAAAGTACTTGTCTTAGCATATAGGAATTGCACACATAATTGTAGTTTTATCTAGATCTCAGTCTTTGGCTCCATTCTTAGTTTTATTCCTGTATCTATCCATCCAGGAACAAAGAAAATGCAACATACAATGCAGTATTAGAACTTCAAAGGAAAACAAAATGCATGTTTACAGGTAAAGAATCCTCCAAAGATTCTAGGGTTCGGTAAAAATTCTCTTCCAAACCTCTTAGCAAGCCCAGTGAGAAAGAAAACACATTTGTTTTCAAATTGTAAGTAAGGAAAAAAAAATGTTTTTTAACCGTATGACCTTAGGCAAATTAAGTAATCACCCTGTGCCTCCGTTTCTTCATAAGCTTAATAAGAATGATAGAAGTAACTTCGTTATATAGGCATGTTATGAGGATTAAATCAAATGTGCCAGTATTAGTAAAGCATTTAGAACAGTGGCTGGCACAAGGTAAGCACTATTTGAGTGTTTTTAAAATAAAACAATAAAATAAATGCTAAGGAAAATTCTCAAGGAATGTAAAGTTTCACCCAGTACCTAATTTTAAAGGATAGTTCTCGTTGGGAGCTTCGCCTTATCAACAGGAGAGTAAGAGAGACAAGGTAAAAATGTTCACTTATGACTTCTTTGTCGCAAACACGTTTGTGGGATTTGTGGAATGTTTTCTTGACTCATCCCTCAGTAGGTGCTGAGGACAGAACGTTGAAATCAGGGAAAGCAATTTTGCAGCAGGCCAGGATAATATGTTCTGAACATGCAATGTTCTGATGATCGGGCTTTAGCTCTAGATTATAAAGAAATGGATGGACGCATTTGCTTCCAACAACCATTTATAAATATATCTTTTCTGGGCTTCCCTGGTGGCACAGTGGTTTAGAGTCGCCTGCCGATGCAGGGGACATGGGTTCGTGCCCCGGTCCGGGAAGATCCCACATGCCGCGGAGCGGCTAGGCCCGTGAGCCATGGCCGCTGAGCCTGCGCGTCCGGGGCCTGTGCTCCACAACGGAAGAGGCCACAACAGTGAGCGGCCCACGTACCGCAAAAAAAAAAAAAATAATAAATAAATAAAAAAATCTCTTCTCTTCTCTGGGCATTTTACAAGTTGTGCAGTGGAAGCATGGCGTTATAGTCTCTGCTAGGGCTTCACATGAAAACACTGTGTCCTGCTGATAAAGCCAGGGATTCAGTGTAGCAGTTGCTGGTCAATAGCAGACACACCTGCTTTCATATCACTGGCTATGCCAGTGGCTGGCTTGTGACCTTCGGCAAGTTATTCCACTTCTTAGGATCCTTGGTTTCACCAGATGAGCCATTGCAATCTCAAAATAGTGCTTTGAGAATGAAGGAGATTATGCACGTGTAGCATGGACACTGTGACTGATTGCATAGGAGTGATGACAAGGGGGGACTCTGACTTCTCTTAGTTTGGTGACTGTGTTGGGCCTCAGGCTCCTCATCTGCAAATGGGAAAAGTAATAGCACCTTTCTCACACAGCTGTTGCAAGGTTTAAATGCAAGAGCAAAACACGGTGATTGGCATATATTAAGGGTTTCATAAAGGTTACCTGTTATGCTTTACTCAATCTTATACTAAATACTGCACATACTATAGTCTAATTGAAATTATGCTAGGTAAAAATGACGTGTTTTGGGAACAGAGTTTTAGAAAAGAATTTTCAACATTGTTTTCACAAACAAAATGCAAGTTAATTATGTAAACCTTTATTATTATAGAAGCAGTACTTCTATAAGAAATGCCATGCAAACAAAAATATAAAATAAAAACATACATTCCCACGGCACAGAGATTACCACAGTAACACTCTAGTAACACTCCACCTACATTTTCCCTAAGAATATATGGGAGTAATATTATGTGTCTATCTATATTTTTAAGACATTTTTGAGCAGTTTTAGGGTCACAGAAAATTAAGATATAGAGACTTCCCATACGCCCCCTCTCCCAACACAGGCATAGCCTACCTCACTATCAAGATCCCCCACCAGAGTGTGTACATATGTTACAACTGATGAACCTATATTGACACATCATTATCAACCAAAGTCCATAGTTTACATTAGAGTTCGTTCTGGGTGTTGTACATTCTATGTGTTTAGACAACTGTATAATGACGTATCCACCATGACAGTATGATAGAGAGCATTTTCACTTCCCTAATAAACGTCTATAGTATCTTTAACCATAGTGATCATACTGTACGCATTGTTTTATGATATGCTTTTTTCAGTTAACTATCTTGGTCTCTACAGATGAGTAAATTTTATCTCACCTAGTATCTGAAACATGATAAACTATTTCCAAGTGTTCCAGTTATATTTTTTATAGCTGGTTTGTACAAATCACTATCCAATCCAGAACCACATAAGTGCTTGTGTTTCAATAATTGTTTTTTTTTGCCATGAAAATTTCTTTTTTTTTTTAAACATCTTTATTGGAGTATAATTGCTTTACAATGGTGTGTTAGTTTCTGCTTTATAACAAAGTGAATCAGTTATACATATACATATGTTCCCATATCTCTTCCCTCTTGCGTCTCCCTCCCTCCCACCCTCCCTATCCCACCCCTCTAGGTGGTAACAAAGCACCGAGCTGATCTCCCTGTACTATGAGGCTGCTTCCCACTAGCTATCTATTTTACGTTTGGTAGTGTATATATGTCCATTCAATAATTTTTTATTTGTGTTTTGAACAGCTCTATTTCAGTCTAATTTATATACAGTAAAATGCAAAGGTCTTAAGTGTACAGTTCAGTGAGCTTTGACACCCCTATAAACCTATGAAGCCAACATGGGAATAAAGATATAGAATATTTCATCACCTTCAAAGCTTCTGAGTACCCTGTTTCAGTCCATTGCTCCCCAAGAGGCAAGTACTCTTCTGATATCTCTCATTGTAAGTTAGTTCTGATTGTTTTTGAACTTTATGTAAATGGAATGATTTGGTATTTATTCCTTATGAGTCTGGATTCTTTCACTAAACATAATGTTTTTGAAATACATCCACGTTGTGTGAATTAATAGTCCATCCTTTTTTACTTGCTGAGTAGAAATACTTCACATCAATAGACCGTGGTTTGTTTATCCATTCTCTTGTTGTGGTGGGTTCAATAATGGCCCCCAAATTCTGTGACATTCCTCCCACTGAGAACTGAGGTCTGTGTCTCCATCCTTGAATCTGGGTTCTGTGCTTGTTGACAATAGAAACTGGAAGCTTCTACTGCCTGTTTCTTGGGGCACTTACTCTTGGAATATGATGACCATACTGTGCAAAAGCGCATGCAGCCCAGGCAGAGAGGGACTGCAGCCTCCAGCGGTATTCAGTTATTAAAACAATTGTTTTTTTTAGCTCAATAATTTGAATTTTATTTATTTTAAGTTTACAGATCCCTCATAAAATCCACTATCTCTAAACTCATTCGATTTATCTTTTTCTTTCAATTATTTAACATATTTATAACACTTGTTTTAAAGTCTGTCTGTAGATTTCAGAGTCATTAGTAAGTCTTTAAAAAAATTATTTATTTTTATTTGGTCGTGCCAGGTCTTAGTTGCGGCAGGTGGGCTCCTTAGTTGTGGCATGTGGGCTCCTTAGTTGTGGCATATGAACTCTTAGTTGCGGCATGCATGTGGTATCTAGTTCCCTGACCAGGGGTTGAACCTGGGTCCCCTGCATTGGGAGTGCGGAGTCTTAACCACTGTGCCACCAGGGAAGTCCCAGTAAGTCTTTCTTTATTGAATTTCCTTCTCTTGATTATGGGTCAATTCACCTGCTTCTTTACATGTCTTATAAACTTTTATTGTATACCAGTCATTAAAGAACAGTCATAAGTGAAATATGATGATTTTACTTCTTTTCTCTATTCTCAGAGAGTGCAAGAACTTCCTTCAACCACGCAGCCAATACCAGGTCTATTCTTTTTTTTTTTTTTGCGGTACGTGGGCCTCTCACTGTCGTGGCCTCTCCCGTTGCAGAGCACAGGCCCCGGACGCGCAGGCTCAGCGGCCATGGCTCATGGGCCCAGCTGTTCCGCGGCATGTGGGATCTTCCTGGACCAGGGCACGAACCCGTGTCCCCTGCATCGGCAGGCGGACTCTCAACCACTGCGCCACCAGGAAAGCCCCTAGGTCTATTCTTTAAGATTCCACTTACTTCAATCTGGGTCAGAGCTGGATTACAATTGCAGTTAGTTTTAGTTTATAGCTGATTCAATTATAATTTAGGAGATCTCACTTTGTCCTTCAGCTCAACCACCAACTTACTTTATTTACTATTAATTAATTTTAATTAAAATTTTATTGTAGTAACATTATATAAATTTATATGTATAACATTGTATATATTATAACATTATGTTTCACATGTACAACATTATATTTCTACTTCTGTATACACTATAGTGTGCTCACCACCCCAAATTTTTAATTTAATTTTTTTATTGAAATATAGTTGATTTACAATATAGTGTTAATTTCTGCTGTACAGCAAAGTGATTCAGTTATACATATATATATATATTCTTTTTTTAATATTCTTTTCCATTATGGTTTATCATAACATATTGAATACAGCTCTCTGTGCTATACAGTAGGACCTTGTTGTTAACCTCCCACTCCATCCCTCCTCCAACCCCTTCCCCCTTGGCAACCACAAGTCTGTTCTCTATGTCTGTGAATCTGTTTCTGTTTCATCGATAGGTTCATTTGTGTCATATTTTAGATTCCACATATAAGTGATATCATATGTCTTTCTCTTTCTGACTTACTTCACTTAGTATGATAATCTCTAGTTGTATCAATGTTGCTGCAAAAGGCATTATTTCATTCTTTTTTATGGCTGAGTAGTATTCCATTGTAAATATGTACCACATCTTCTTTATCCATTCATCTGTCGATGGACATTTAGGTTGTTTCCATGTCTTAGCTATTGTGAATAGTGCTGCTATGAACATAGGGCTGCATGTATCTTTTTGAATTAGAGTTTTGTCTGGATATATGCCCAGGAATGGAATTGCTGGATCATATGGTAATTCTATTTTTAGTTTTCTGAGGAATCTTCATACTGTTTTTCATAGTGGCTGCACCAACTTACATTCCCACCAACAGTGTAGGATGGTTCCCTTTTCTCCACATCCTCTGAAGCATTTGTTATTTGTAGAGTTTTTAATGATCGCTATTCTGACTGGTATGAGGTGGTACCTCATTGTAGTTTTGATTTGCATTTCTTTAATAATGTTGAGCAGCTTTTCATGTGCCTATTGGCCATTTGTATTTCTTCTTTGGAGAAATATCTATTTAGGTCTTCTGCCCATTTTTTGATTGGGTTGTTTGCTTTGTTGTTGCTGAGTTGTATGAGCTGTTTGTATATTTTGGAAATTAAGCCCTTTTTGGTCGCATCATTTGCAAATATTTTGTCCCCTTCAGTTGGTTGTCTTTTTGTTTTGTTTATGGTTTCCTTTGCTGGGTGAAAGCTTGTAAGTTTGGTTAGGTCCCATTTGTTTATTTTTGTTTTTATTTCTATTGCCTTGGGAGACTGACCTAAGAAACAATCGGTATGATTTATGTCAGAGAATGTTTTGCCTATGTTCTCTTCTAGGAGCTTTATGGTGTCAGGTCTTATGTTTAAGTCTTTAAGCCATTTTGAATTTATTTTTGTGTATGGTGAGATGGTGTGTTCTAACCTCATTGGTTTACATGAGACTGTCCCACTTTCCTGACACTACTTGCTGGAGAGACTTTTTCCCATTGTATATTCTTGCCTCCTTTGTTGAAGATTAATTGACCGTAGGTGTGTGGGTTTATTTCTGGGCTCTCTATTCTGTTCCATTGATCCGTATATCTGTTTTTGTGCCAATACCATGCTGTTTTGATTACTGTAGCTTTGTAGTATTATCTGAAGTCTGGGAGAGTTATGCCTCCTGCTTTGTTCTTTTTTCCTCAGGATTGCTTTGGCAATTCTGGGTCTTTTATGGTTCCATATAAATTTTAAGATTATTTGTTCTAGTTCTGTGAAAAATGTCTTGGGTAATTTGATAGGGATTACATTAAATCTGTAGATTGCTTTCGGTAGTGTGGCCATTTTAACAATATTGATTCTTCAAATCCAAGAACATGGGATATCTTTCCATTTCTTTGAGCCATCTTCATTTTCCTTTATTAATGTTTTATAGTTCTCAGCAAATAAGTCTTTCACCTCCTTGGTCAGGTTTATTCCTAAGTATTTTATTTTGGGGGATGTGATTTTAAAAGGTATTTTCTTTACATTCCCTTTCTTATATTTCATTGTTAGTGTAAAGAAATGCAACTGATTTCTGAATGTTAATCTTGTATCCTGCTACTTTGCTGAATTCATTTATCAGTTCTAGTAGTTTTTGTGTGGAGTCTGGGGTTTTCTATATATAGTATCATGTCATCTGCATATAATGACAATTTTACCTCTTCCCTTCCAATTTATTTATTTATTTATTGGCTGCGCCAGGTCTCTGTTGCAGCAAGCAGAATCTTCGTGGCAGCATGTGGACTTCTTAGTTGCGGCATGTGGGATCTTTAGTTGTGACATGTGGACTTCTCAGTTGTGGCATGTGGGTTTCCTACTTGCGGCATGCATGTGGGATCCAGCTCCCTGACCAGGGATCGAACCTGGGCCTCCTGGACTGGGAGCATGGTGTCCCATCCACTGGACCACCAGGTAAGTCCCCCCTTCCAATTTAAATACCTTTTATTTCTTTTTCTTGTCTGACTGTTGTACTTGTCTGACTCCAGTACTTTTGTGTACACTATAGTGTGCTCACCACCAAAAATCCATCCATCAACATGCAGTTGATTCCCTTCACCCATTTCACCCACCCCACCCTTCCCCTCTGGTAACCACAACTCTATGTGGTTGTTATTTTTTGGTTTGTTGGTTTGGTTTGGTTTGTTCATTTATTTCTTTTTGCAGCGACATGGATGGACCTAGAGATTGTCATACTGAGTGAAGTAAGTGAGACAGAGAAAGACAAATATCATATGATATTACTTATATGTGGAATCTAAAAAAACAGTACAAATGAACTTATTTACAAAACAGAAATAGAGTCACAGATGGAGAAAACAAACTTATGGTTACCAAGGGGGAAAGGGGGGGAAGGATAAATTGGTAATTGGGATTGACATACACACTACTATATATAAAATAGATAACTAATAAGAACCTACTATATAGCACAGGGAACTCTACTCAGTACTCTGTAATGACCTATATGGGAAAAGAATCTAAAAAAGAGTGGGTATATGTGTATGTATAACTGATTCACTTTGCTGTACAGCAGAAACTAACACAACATTGTAAATCAACTATACTCCAATAAAAATTAATCAAAAACTTTAATTTTTTTTATAGCCCACATATGAATGAAATCATATTATATTTGTCTTTCTCCATCTGACTTATTTCACTTAACATAATACCTTTAAGGTCCAGCCATGTTGTCACAAATGGCAAAATCTCATCTTTTTTTTTTTTTTGTGGCTGAGGAGTATTCCATTGTATATATATGTATCACATCTTCTTTATCCATTCATTCATTGATAGACGCTTAGGTTGTATGCTCACCATAAAGCTCCTAGAAGCAGTACGCTCTTTGACATGGGTCTTAGCAATATGTTTTTTGCATGTCTCCTCAGTCAAGGGAAACAAAATAAAAAATAAACAAGTGAGACCTAATCAAACGAAAAAGCTTCTGCACAGCAAAGGAAACCATTGACAAGGTGAAAAGACAACCTACTGAATGAGTGGGAGAATATATTTGCAAATCATGTCTCAGATAAGGGGTTAGTATTCTAAAATATGTAAAGAACTCATACAATACGATGACAAAAAAGCGAACAATCCAATTAAAAAATGGGCAGAGGAGCCGAACAAACACTTTTTCAAAGAAAACGTGCAGATGGCCAACAGGCACATGAAAAGCTGTTCAACATCACTAATTATAAAGGAAATGCAAATCAAAACCACAATGAGATATCACCTCACACCCCTTAGAATGGCTATCATCAAAAAGGAAAGAAATGACAAGTGTTGGAGAGGATGTGGAAAAAAGGAAACCCTCCTACACTGTTGGTGGTAATGTAAATTGGTGTAGCCACTATGGAAAACAGTATGGAGAGTCCTCAAAAAATTAAGGATAGAAGTATCATTGGTCCAGCTATTGTACTTCTGAATATTTATCCAAAGAATATGAAAACTCCTATTTGATAAGATATGTGCACTCCTATGTTAATCACAGCATTATTTACAATAGCCAAGATAGGGAAACCCCCGATGTTCCTTACTACTGTTGCTACAACTAAGGGACAAATTAATCCTTTTGATTTTCCCAAGTTTGAACTTGAAAGCGTTTGATTTTTAGCTTAGTTGCTTATGATTTACTTACGGATTCAAGTTTTACAGGGTCCTGGGATCTGAGCACCATGAAATGGCCAAAAAATTTTCTGTCTTTTAGCTAGCCCTGTCCTCATAATTATTTCTGCTACTTTCTCAGAAAAATTCCTAGCGTGTGGGAGATTGGAGATATGTTGGCCTGAACAGTTCTTTTTCTATTTGAGCTATCATAGATTCTGTCTTTTGCCTGTCCTCACTGTTAAAACCTGCTGGTTTCTCCTAATCCCTCTCCCTTCCATCTCTGGCAAGTTTGCTTGGAATTTGCAAAGTCAGATTGGAATTTGCTGCTAAGTGTGGAAGCATCTGCGGCTCTTTGCTTGTCTCTCTGTAACATAGTTCATTAAGCCTTCTTTGCTTTTTTGTCACGGCTCTTTGATAGCTTTATAGAAAAGTAATTTTGTTTTTCTTGTTGTTACCATGGAGATGATGGTCTTTTGCACTGTTCTACATCCTAATCAGAAACAGAACTCCGTCAACAACTTTAAAGCTTTTTTCTTTTCTTTTTTTACATTTATTGTGCACTTTATTTCTATTATTATTACATTGTAATATATAATGAAATAATTATACAATTCACCATAATGCAGAATCAGTGGGAGCCCTGAGCTTGTTTTCCTGCTACTAGATGGTCCCATCTGGGGGCGATGGGAGACAGTGATACCTGACGTGTGTTGCTTATGTCCAGTCTACTCTGTGATCTCGTTTTGGTCGCTGTCACTGCAAAAAACCCTGCTTCACAAGGATAGGACGTTGGAAATGGAAGCAGGCTTTTCAGTGCTTTTGTGGCAATCTCAGGATATTCTGCCTGGACTTTAATCCAGAACGTATGGAGATTTGAAGTTGTCTCACACATACTTTTAAGGCCACCGTCATTTGGGATCTCAAGCAGTTGATCCTCTTCTAGCACAGACAAAATCGATGCACCTGGCTTATTCACAAATGGGTCATGGATCCATTCCTTCCCAGTTCAGGGGTCTTTTGTGGTTGGGAAGTAATGCTCAAACTCTTTTGAAAGCTGAGACAGGTGAGTAGTTTTGAAGGTTTCATGGCTTTGTTGGATAGCCGGTAGCCACATTTTATACAAAGTGGGCTTGGGTAATGTGAATCACCTGTTGCAATGAATTTAAATAGGACTTTTGGTATTTTCTTGTAAATGCAGATTTCTTTTAAATGCAGTCTTAGAGTCTTCTGCTGTCTCATCATTGGGTCTTTCCCCCTTTTCAAAGAAGCTCTCCAGAGACATTTGTTTTTTACTCATTTTGGCTAGGGTTAGCTTGTGGGCTTACCAAAACTGACTGAGACAAGTGCACAGTGTGGGAAAGAGGCGCGGATGGAGGTGGTAAATAAAATAATGGGCGGGCTATGCATGGACTAAAATAAGTGTCCGATTCTGACTTAAAGCCTGCCACCAGATGCAGCTGTACTATTGAAGTACATCAACTCACTTGCCACTATAAAGCCTGCCAACAGATGCAGCTTAATTGTCACTTGACACTCACGGATAGGGTTTTTTTTTTTAACATCTTTATTGGAGTATAATTACTTTACAATGGTGTGTTAGTTTCTGCTGTATAAGAAAGTGAATTGGCTATACATAAACATATATCCCCATATCCCCTCCCTCTTGTGTGTCCCTCCCACCCTCCCTATCCCACCCCTCTAGGTGGACACAAAGCACCGAGCTGATCTCCCTGTCCTATGTGGCTGCTTCCCACTAGTAAAGCCTTTATTATTTTCTGATTTTAGACTTTGGGATCAGTTCTGTGATTTATAAGGTTTGTATTACAGGATTCCTTTACATATTAAGCAGAAAGTAGAAGGGTATTGGGCATGTAATTGGAATTTCTGAACTACCAAATCTATTTATTTATTTTGTGATTCTCTGCATGTTTTTCACAAGGGAGAAAGTGATTGATAGTGAGGTATCAAGAGACACATGCAAAAGGCACAAATCCCTTTTTTTTTTTTTTTTTTTTTTACAGTACGCGGGCCTCTCACTGTTGGGGCCTCTCCCACTGCGGGGCACAGGCTCCAGATGCGCAGGCTCAGCGGCCATGGCTCACGGGCCCAGCCACTCCGCAGCATGTGGGATCTTCCCGGACCGGGGCACGAACCCGTGTCCTCTGCATTGGCAGGCGGACCCTCAACCACTGCGCCACCAGGGAAGCCCCACAAATCCCTTTAAAGTAGGTAAAGGATAAAGGATTTAACAGCATGGTGATGGCTATACCAAGTTGGAGACTCAGGAGTGTTCTTCCCTTTGGAGGGGCAGTTTCCACAGCCTTAGACAATAATGACACAGCCTGTATGTGGAGAGGCGCTCCCTAGGCAGGCAGGATTTTTCAGGAAGCGCAACCTGGGTCCGAGAGGAAGGCCATTCTGCCCCTCTGGCCTTTATGTTCCTGTGACTATACAGAGAAGCACCTGTCATCCTAAGTCTGTGTTGTGTGTTTACCTGCTGCTCTGGGGAATCAGCAGAAACTTAAGTTAACCCTGTTGGTTGTCCTGGGGATGTTATGTCCATCTTTTATCACTTTGGGTGCATTTCAGTCCTAGCACCCTTCTGGGAACATACAGCAGGCTGTACGGAATTAGAGATTGATTTTTATCACTCCTGGGATCTGATTATCCCACATAGAAACGGGCTGAAGGACTTTCTTAAGTTGTATCTTGACACAAGTAAGAAATTTACAGTCTCTCAGCATCTAATTGTACATATTAAATACATGAAGTTTTTGTATACGTCATAAAGCTGCAAGAAATACACTCTATCAACATCAGATTTCTCACAAATAAAGTGCACTTAATAATAATAAACTCACTGCTAGTGATGGTAAAGGTAATAGATGAACTTGCCTTGAAAAATGTAGAGTCCTAGTCATATTGAGATGGGAGGAGATTTCATAGGGCTTTTGGATTTGGGTGTGACACAGTGATTGTGTGACCCATTTGCAAACCCTCTCAGGTAAAAAAAGGTTTTAGGTGATTGTAGTAATAGATTTGGCTGTTTCAGGTTCTGAGATGTAGGGGGAAGTTCCTCTCCATTCACAAGGAGACACTGAGTATAAGGGATGGAGAAGCAAATGCAAAGAGAGAAAGGGGAGAAATTTGATTTGGTCCAGATTTGGCCAAAGTTTCTGATGTATTATGGTGTTTTACTTTATGCTTTAAGTAATTGGAAACTATAGAAGGATTTTAAGAGCGGAGCTTTATTTTCTCTATTTTTTCCTGAGACTGTACTCTTCTCATTTGTCTTGTACCTGTGCCACATCTATTCTTTCTGCATCTTTCAGTAGAACATTTTAGAGCTAAATTAGCTAGGTTTAAATTATGTTTAATATTGCTTGAGATTTGTATATTTACACATCTATAATCCGTCTTCAAATCGTTATTTTCTAAAGTTGCATTGAAATGCATCGGTTTTGAAGGAAGACATACAAATAGCCAAATGGTATATGAAAAGGTGCTCAACATCACCAGTAATCAGGGAAATGCAAATCAAAACCACAATGAGATATCACCTCACACCTGTCAGGATGGCTATAGTTAAAAAAAACAGGGGGGCCGCTGTCAGAGCCGCCATCTTGTGGGAGCGAAACCAGTGCCTGCGTCGGGGTAGCAGCTGCGCCGGCCGGGCCGCCGAGGGTTTCTCTGGCCCATGTTGCTCCCATGGGTCTACAGCGTGGGGCATATCTTTGCAAACCTCTTCAAGGGCCTTTCTGGCAAAAAAGAAATGTGCGTTCTCATGGTGGGCCTAGATGCTCTGGGAAAGACCACTATCCTGTACAAACTGAAGCTGGGTGAAATCGTGACCACCATTCCCACTCTAGGCTTCAACGTGGAAACCGTGGAATACAAGAACATCAGCTTCACTGTGTGGGACATGGGAGGCCAGGACAAGATCCGGCCTCTGTGGTACCACTTCTTCCAGAACACACAAGGTCTCATCTTCATGGTTGACAGCAAGGACAGAGAGCGTGTGAATGAGGCCCAAGAGGAGCTTATGAGGATGCTGGCAGAAGACGCGCTCAGGGATGCCGTTCTGCTCAGAGTTTGCTAACAAACAGGACCTCCCCAATGCCATGAATGCAGCTGAGATCACAGACAAGCTGGGTCTGCACTCTCTGTGCCACAGGAACTGGTACATTCAGGCCACCTGTGCCACCAGTGGGGACAGGCTCTATGAGGGACTGGACTGGCTGTCCAATCAGCTCCAGAACCAGAAGTGAGCTGTACTCCTCTCTCCTCCCCTCTCACTCCCTCCTTCTACCCTCGCTTTACTCTCATGTGGCAAACGTGCCCCTGGGGTGTGAGTGCCAGAAGCTGTCTCCATGGTCGGTCACAGTGTGCTTCACCGCGCTGTAAACGTGCAGACGCGGCCTGCACCTGGGTTTTTATTTAATGTAAATAGCTTTTGTTTCCAATGAGGCAGTTTCTGGTACTCCTATGCAATATTACTCAGCTTTTTTTTTTTTATTATAAAAAGAAAACCAACCCATTGTTTAGTACTGAGAGGGGATTTTAGGCACACGGGTCATCCAGGAGTCGCTGTGTCAGACAAGCCCGATGCTTCTCCTCTGGGCTTTAGATCTGTGTTGAGATCCATTTTGGTGGTTGGTTTTTAACCCAAACTCAGTGCATTTAAGAAAAGTTACAAGTAGGGCTTCCCTGGTGGCGCAGTGGTTGAGAGTCCGCCTGCCGATGCAGAGGACACGGGTTCGTGCCCCGGTCCGGGAGGATCCCACATGCCACGGAGCGGCTGGGCCCGTGAGCCATGGCCGCTGGGCCTGTGCGTCCGGAACCTGTGCTCCGCAACGGGAGAGGCCGCAGCAGTGGGAGGCCCACGTAGCACAAAAAAAAAAAAAAAAAAAAAAAGTTACAAGTACAAGATAAGGAGAACACTTGAACACACAGAAGGGAGAAATGTGCCTAGTGTAGGTTCTGCAGTAATGGCCTGAGTCCAGTCCGCTAGTGGTCTGTTTCCCATTGGGAACATGAAACGGGGCAGAACCAGCCATGATCCATTCTGCTTGGTCACAATAGGGTCCACGTGATTTGCTCTGTCTTGGGTCATCCCACACCCCATAGCGTTTGTGCTTGCATCTGTGCTTACATGGCCGTCCAGGAGATGGGCTGGAGGCTGCAGCAGCCGCTCTCAGACCCCTTGGAGGATCCCCAGCCTTTTCTTGGGTCGGCATGGGCACTTAGGTTGGAACGCTCTGGTTTGAGCGGGAGCCCTGCAGTCCCCTTGCTTGCCTGCTCTGGTCTCTCTGGGGTCTCACCGGCAGAAGCGCGGGTGGTCATCCTTGAGCCCCAGCCCTTCGGAGCCCCTGTCTACATGTGCTTTCACTCCCCAGCCTGCAACGGTCAGATTTGCCACCGAAAAATGATAACCTCTACTTTTATCTTTTGTATTTTGATAAACACTGAAGAAGCTGGAGCTGTTAAACTTTATCTTGGGGAAAACCTCAGAACTGGTTTATTTGGTGTTGTGGAACCTCTTACTGCTTTCAAAACACAGTTAGTAATCAAGTGTTTTGTATACTTGTTTTCAGTTTTCATTTCGACAAACAAGCACTGTAATTACAAGCTATTAGAATAAAATCTCTTAACTAAAAAAAAAGACAGGGGACTTCCCTGGTGGTCCAGTGGCTAAGACTGTGCTCCCAACACAGGGGCCCAGGGTTCAATCCCTGGTCAGGGAATTAGGTCCCACATGTCACAACTAAGAGTTCACATGCCGCAACTAAAAAAGATCCCACATGCTGCAACTAAAGATTCTGCATGCCGCAACGAAAGATGCCACATGCCAGAAGGAAGATCCTGCACGTGGCAATGAAAATCCCGTGTGCCCGACTAAGACCCGATGCTACCAAGTAAATAAATAAATATTTTAAGAAATATTAAAAAAATATTAAAAAAAAGAAAAACAAACAAACCAAAAAACAAAAGATACGTGTTGGGAGAATGAGAAGAGGGAAACTTTGTGCACTACTGCTGGGAATGTAAGCTGGTGCAGCCACTGTGGAAAACAGTATGCAGTTTCTCAAAATAAATTAGAACTACCCTATGATCCAGCAATATCACTCTGGGTATATGTTAAAAGGAAATTAAATCAGTATTTCGAATAGAGATCTTCACTCTTACGTTCATTGTAGCATTATTCACGATAGCCAAGACACGGAAGCAACCTAAATGCAATCAAAAGATGTATAGCTAAAGAAAATATGGCAAACACATGAAATGAAATGTTATTCAAGCTTAAAAAAGAAGGAGATCCTGCCATTTGTGACAATATGGATGAACCTGGAGGGCATTATGCTAAGTGAAATAAGCCAGAGAGCAGGAGAAATACTGCATGATACCACTTACAAGAGGAAAGTAAATCATAGAAGCAGTGAGTAGGAACTGTGGTTGCTAGGGACTGGGGTTAGGGAAAATGCGGAGGTATTAGTCAAAGGGTACAAAGTTTCAGTTATACAAGATGAATGAGTCCTAGAAATCTACTGTATAACATAGTGCCTATAGTTAACAACACTGTATTATATACTTAAAAATTTGGTAAGAGGATAGAGCTTATGTTAAATGTTCTTATCCCCCAAAAAATGATAAGTAAGGAGGGTGTGAGGAAACTTTTGGAGGTGATGGATAGGTTTATGGCATAGATTGTGGTGATGGTTTCATGGGTGTATACTTATCTCCAAACTCATCAAGTCATGTGCATTAAATACGTACAGCTTTTTGTATGTCAATCATACCTCAATAAAGTGGTTTAAAAATGTGTTTCTCTTGCAGTCTGCTTTGCAGCATCACCAGATCTACCACCTGTGGAAGTATTTCAAGTGCTCTGGCTTCTGAGAAGTTAAACTCCGATATGTATACTAATTCAGGGACTGAAAACAGTAATAACTACATGTTGATCCACATGCATAAATACATGGTTATATAGAGAGGACATTGTTAGACGCGGTCAGTTACTTGGTTAGTTCCTCACCTCCAGGAGGTTTCAGTCTGTAAGAGACTAATGCGAGCTATAACCTGGGTGAGTCACAAGTGGAGTTGGGGGCTGTTAAGTTTTGCTGCAAATGAATCCTAGGGTATATCTTCATTCTTTTGCAAACGCGTCAAAACCAAAATTGTACAGGACAAAATTTAACAGGCAAGGAAGACTTTATTCAAGGCTGTTGCAAAGAGGAGAAGGGCCAGAACTAAAGTCTGAACTTAACTCTGCTGAAACAAAGGGTGGGTGAGTTTTGAATAGCTGCGGAATGGGGGGATCATAGGCTGTCTGTATTTGCTAATGGGTCTTTCCCAAAGGAAAAGTAAACTTTCTCTTATCTTCATGACAGAAGGTAGTTTTACAACTTGGAGCAAAGTGCTCATGGAAGTTGGGCTCCTACCCTACCACAGAAACTGGGACATTGGGGGGCTTGATGTTATTGTTTCAAAATGATGGCTCCCAGCTCCTGGAGGAAGATATTCCTTGAAGGTACAAGGAGTTAGAGGCTTTTAAAAGGATTTACATATCAAATAGGCAAAGAAAGAATTTATAAGTTTTCTAAAGAAAATCCTCTGAGGAAAGGGAGGTCAGGGTCTATAGTCTGGAAGAAGCCTGACTAAAGTTTCTTCAAGCTGGACCTCTTGGTCATCTGCATGCTTGAATGTTTTATGTAAACCACACTGTGGCCACATTTTATGTTAATTCAATGATAAGATGATAACAAAACAGCACTTGATAGAACTTTATGGTTTGCAAAGCCTTTTCTCATAGGCCATTTCTTTTTATTTTCACAGCCACCCCATGAATAGTATATAATTGTTATATCCAATCTCTATATGAGAAACTTGGTTCTCAGCAATATTAAATGAATTAACAGAATCATGTAGCTGGCGAAGGATAGAAGAGGTGTTTTAAAGCATCTGACTCCTGTGCCCTTTCCAACCCATACTTCTTATTTAAGGGAAATCTGTGATAAAATCTGTGCTCTTCTGAAAAACAGAGGAAGCAGTTGGTCTAACATTATATATTTTTTTTAAATTCAAGATTTCTGGGACTTCCCTGGTGGTGCAGTGGTTAAGAATCTGCCTGCCAATGCAGGGGACACAGGTTCGATCCCTGGTCCAGGAAGATCCCACATGCCGTGGAGCAACTAAGCCTGTGCACCACAACTACTGAAGCCCGCGTGCCTAGAGCCCGTGCTCCGCAACAAGAGAAGCCACCGCAATGAGAAGCCCGCGTACCGCAACAGAGAGTAGCCCCCGGAAGAGTAGCCCCTGCTCGTCACAACTAGAGAAAGCCAGAAAGCCTGCGTGCTGCAATGAAGACCCAACGAGCCAAAAATTAAGTAAAATTAAAAAAAATTCAAGATTCCTGTGTTTTATTTCTTTAAATTGTATTAATATAATAGAGAAGTAAAATAGAGAAACTTGTAAGATAAGTAGAGTCATGTCAATTCTCTCTTAAAAATTAGTTTAATCTGTAAGAGTATTATTTAGAAAAGGTAACTAATGAAAACCAATTTTTACTTGCCATAAATATCTATAGCTCAATAATTTCTTCTGATGCTCACTAAACATGTTTCCTAGAGTTTTTGAAGTTTCTGTCCTAAAAATATTTTATGGGATCGGCCCTAAAATTTTAGCACAAACGAAGGAAGACGGAGACTTTTAGTTCAGGTGTGAGTTTTAATTTCATGAGCTATTTAACATCTTCCAAATGGAATTTCTCAGTGGCCAGAATCAAATACAAAGGTTTTCTTTGTCATGGTTTCAACTTAATTTGAATATGATTTGGATGACGGAGAGAAGGCCTTCTCTAAACAGTACTCTCTAGACCCTCTTGATGTATTTGCATTTGTTTTCTAAGTGTCTCCATGTTCACCGGCAGTGCCAAGTCACTCCCTATACGATGCACTCATGGCCTCCACAGCCCTCCTCCCCTTTCTGTGTTGAGCATGTTCTCACTTGAGATTTTCTACTGGTCCTTTATACCTACTCTTCTTCATTCTTCTCTTTTGAAATTTATTGCAGTTTTAATTTCCTTCCATGGTAATGGGTTATCTTTTATGACTGTGCAGATAAGTGCTTTCATGTGGAGAAACTCTTCAACATTCCTGTTGGTCTCCAGATAATAGCTTAGAAGCGCTATTCATGGAGGTTCTTAACTATGTCAATAGTGCAGGATGCCTTGTCATCTTTTTTACAGGGTCTGATGGTGTTTTCAGTTCCTACAATACAGGTTTGGAATGTTATTGAGGCAAACAGTTCTGCAAGCTTTACAATTAGGTACAGAAGAGGATGGCATCTATCTTACAAAGGTTGGTTGAAAAGAGAGGATGGGGCAGGTTCATTATGTACAGTATTCTGGTTTCATTATGAGGATAAACATTTGGAGCTGAAAGGTATCATCTAGTGGCTCCACTGCAGTGGTGCTCAACTGGGGGCGATTCCTCTCTCCCTCTGGGACACTTGGCAATGTCTTGAGTCACAACTGAAGGGGTCATATTACTGGCATCTAATAGGTAGAAGCCAGGGACACTGGAAAACATCCCTCCATGCACAAGAAACCCACCCCCCAACAGAGAGTTATCCAGTCCAAAGTATCAAGTTCCAAGGTTTAGAAACCTTGCATATCAGCTCTATTTTAATACTACTATTTTATTATGCGATTATAAGTAGTACTCTTCATAGTACTTTACAGTATCGAATATTTTTCTTGTTTATTTATTTTTCCTGGTGTGTTCCTCCATCTTGCCTGTGTTGGCCACCCCCATTTCTTCATCCCGCTGACCAGTACTCAGGAAGATTTTCCTTATCAGATAATGTACTTATCTCTGTTTCATTAAGGTTTGGTTCTGAGGTTTTGTCTTGTTCTTTGGATTGGAACATATTCTTTTGTTTCTTCCTTTTGCTTGACTCTCTGTTGGTTTCTATGCATTAGATAAAGCAGCCAGACTTAAAGGAGTGGCCTCCTGCAGGGGATGAGCCTGATCGTTCAATCCTGCCTCACTCTTGTCTCTCAAACCTTAGTGATTGTCCAAACAGCCTATTTTATTTTTAATGGCTCCTAGTAGATGAGGGTTTGCCAAGACCAGTCTGTGTTACAAAGTGGGGGAATCTCAGTCAGTATCTAGATTCAGGCTGATTGGAAGCCAGACCCTCAGGCAGTAGATTTTAAAATATGCAAATATAAACAGTGCTGTGGGGCTGAAAGCATAGGCCCCATGGCCACCAGAGCCAGGTGATGTAGAGGTTTCCCCCGGAGGCAGCCTCAAAAATCAGGGCACACTTTGCGATGACCTAGAGGGGTGGGATAGGGCGGGTGGGAGGGAGGCTCCGGAGGGAGGGCATATGGGGATATATGTATACATACAGCTGATTCACTTTGTTGTGCAACAGAAACTAACACAGTATTGTGAAGCAGTTATACTCCAATAAAGATCTTAAAAACAAAACAAAACAAAACCCAAGGCACCAGATGTAAAACTGGGGCACCAATCCAGAGTCTGAAAATATTAAATGAAAAATTTCAGACGTAATTCATAAATTTTAAATTGCATGCCTTTCTGAGTAGCATGATGAAATCTCATGCCCTCCTGCTCTGTCCCACCTGTTATTTACCTAGTAGCCCTCTTGGTTATCAAATCAACTGTTACTGTGTTACTGAACCACATTTGGGTCCGCTAGCCCATGCACAGCAAAGCCAATCTACTGATACTGGGTTATGGTGAAGGAAAGTGCCCTGTTTACTGTAAAGAACCAGACAACGAGTCCAGGACAGCTAATGTTCGAAAACACCTGAACTCCCTGATGAGTTTCAGGGGCGCATTTTTAAAGGCAAGGTGAAGGAGAGGACGCTCAGGGTATGTGATCAGCTCAGGCACAATTCTCTGAAAGGTTGATGGTGAGGTAAGAAGGTGATGTCACAGGGGTTAACGTTGTTAATCCCGAGGCTCCGGTAGGTCTGGGGGCTACATGCTCATCATGGTCATCAAGTAGTTAACCTCTTCCACTTGGTGGTGGTTTTAGCATCTGTAAAACAACTCAGGAAATGTTCATCTGATACTGTTATTAGGTACTTCACGGAGGACCCAAAGCAGGGGACTTGGGGGGAGGGGTCTTTCCCAGGAAGGCCCCGTAGGTCCTGCTTGGTTACCACAGCATCACAGTGCTTGTGTTCAGGAAAACCTTATTTTACTTATCAGTGGCCCCAAAGTGCACGAGTAGAGATGCTGGCAATTCGGATATACCAAAGAGAAGCCATAAAGTTCTTCCTTTAAGTGAAAAGGTGAAAGCTCTTGACTTAATAAAGGAAAAAATAAGTTAAGTGCTAAGGTTGCTAAGAACAAATGTTCTGTCTATGAAGTTGTGAAGGAAAAAGAAATTTGTGCTAGTTTTGCTGTCACACCTCAAACTGCAAAAGATACAGCCACAGTGTGTAAGTGCTTAGTTAAAAGACAGAAAAGGTATTAAATTTGTACAACAAAATATTTAGAGAGAGAGAGAGAGAGAGAGAGACCACATTTATATAACTCTTATTATGGTATATTGTTATAACTGTTGTATTTTATTATTAGTTACTGTTGTTAACCTCTTACTGTAACTATAAGTTAAACTTTATCAGAGGTACATATGTGTAGGAAAAACTTTATACATAGTGTCTCGAACTATCCTTGATTTCAGGCATCCACTGGAGGGGGGAGGTCTTAAAACAGGGGTCCCCAACCCCCGGGCTGTGATACAGGTGCACAGCCTATTACAAACTGGGCCGCACAGCAGGAGGTGAGCAACGGGTGAGTGAGTGGGTGAAGCTTCATCTGCCACTCGCCATGGCTCCCCATTGCTGGCATTACTGCCTGAACGAATCCTCCCCCCGGAATCTGTGGAAAAATTGTTCTCCACAAAACCAGTCCCTGGTGCCAAGAAGGCTGGGGACTGCTGTCTTAAAACATATTCTCCACAAATAAGGGGGATCTACTTATTTCCTTAGATATCCAATATTTTTTCATGCTCTGTAATGGAATTCATTTTAAACTGCACTTGCAAATTTTTTGGTGTTGGTGTATGAAAATACAATTTTTGTCTCTTCATCTATCCAGAGACCTACCTAGCTAAAATAATTTACTAATTCTATTAGTTTGTATGTAGATTCTTTTGACTATTTTTAAATATTCTCGTAAACTGCAAATAATAAAAGTTTTACTTCAAAAAAAAAAAAAAAAGAAAGAAACCCCAAACAAACGGAGCATCAGATGTAAAGCTGGGGCGCCTGACCTAAAACCAGGCACCTGATGTAATCCGTGACACCTGACGTGTTACTTCTGTTAAACCTGTGACCTGTCGTAAAACTGGGGCACTTGTTGTAAACCCCAGGGGCACGTGACGTAAAAACCGGTGCGTCACGTAAGCCCGGTGCCTCGCGTAAAGCCGGCGCCTGACGTAAAACCGGGCGTCTGACGTAAAACTGGCGCCTGACGTAAGCCCGGGCGCCTGATGTAAAACCACGACACCTAACGTATTACTGAGTGCCTGACGTAAACCTGGGACCTGACATAAAACTGGGGCACTTGATGTAAACCCCGGGCACTCGACGTTAAACTGGGAGCCTGACATAAAACCGGGCGCCTCTCATAAGCCCTACGCCTGACGTAAGCTCTGCGCCTGACGTAAAACCGGGCGCCTGACGTAAAACCGGTGCCTGACGTAAAGCTGGCATCTGAGGTAAAACAGGGTGCCTGGTATAAAACCCGGCACCTGTCGTAAAACTGGGGCACTTGACGTAAATCCACGGCACCTGACGAGAAGCAGGGGCAACAGTTGTAAAGCGGGGGGACCAGATGTAAAACCCAGCACCTTGTGTCAAACCGGGCACCCGATGTAAACCTGGGCACCAGACTCCCCTGGCGCCTGACACAATGCTGGGGCACCAGAGGTAAAACCGGGCGTCTGACATAAAACTGGGGCCCTTGATGTAAAACCGGGTACCTGACACGTGTGAAAACTCCCTCCTGAGAGATCCTGGCCCTGGAAGGAGGGCACAGAGATGCCGCCTGCCAGCCTCCTTCGCAGAGAACACCAGCAGTCTCCCAAATGGGTTAAATCAGAGGCCTGCCCCTCAGGCCGGTGCTTCAGGACCAGCAAGCAGAGCCTCTCCCCCAGCCGTCGGGGCATCCCTGGAGGCGGCTTCCGCGCTGGACCCAGGGCTGGTGAGTCTGAGCGCGGGCCTTCCAGGCTGGCTCTCGGATGGCTGTAGGGCAGGTATCGTGAAGTGACTGGTTTTCAAAGCTAGATGTTTTGGGGGCTCATGTCTCAGGTGCAGGTCTTGAAGGCTGGGGGTGTCCCATGTGGGGTTCAGAGCCTTCACTCCTCAGGGAGGAGCTCAGGGTTTGAGCTCCCTCCGGTGACTGTGGGTTGCCGCCCAGGGGCGGTGCTTATGGCCATCCGCGTCTGGCCTCTCCCACCTGCTCCTTTTCTCCTTCGCCTGCGGCGTAGGCGCTGCTCAGCCAGTTTTCAGGTTTTTTTTTTCAAGAGGAAATTGTTCCGTATGTAGCTGCAGGTTTGGTGTGTAGGTCACCGTCTTGGACTGGAATCTCCTTAGTAAGATTTTCCTGAACGTTCTGTGTTCCACTGCGGTTATTTCTTTTAGTAGGAAACTGAAACCAAAAGTGGGCCAAAAGATTGTAGTACAAGATAGGGGCATTGGTATCAAGATATTGGCATCTTGATTTACAAGCCAGCGTCCCATCCTGCTGGTGTTTTGATCGCTTTAAGGAGGACAGTTTCGTCCACTGGTTTGTGTTTAAACACAGAAATGAAGAGAAACAGGCATCTTCTCTTCTGTATCCCTAATGTTTCAAGAGAACCTCATATTTCTTAGATTTTCCTGATAGCATTAAATTAGATGCCTGATACAAGAGAACTATGCCTGATTTCTCGAGTTTATTTCTCTGGAACACGTCATGTCCTCTTAGTGGTGATAGGAAAAAATAACTTCAGGGAAAGATTTCGTAGCAACCATAGAGTATGTAAATATTTATTCTCAGGGAGTCTAGATAAATTGCTGTAAGAAATTTATAGACATGGTTTATATATATCTCACAATTTCGTTTGTCTTTTTCACTTTAATTAGACCTCATCTCTGCTAATAAGGCTTTGCTTGACTTAGACTTTTGGTGACCCCCTACTTCATGGTGAATTCCTGGAATTTCGCTAATGTCCACTTAGGAAGTGCTCATTTTTCCACTTAGGAAGTGCTCTCTGTATATGGGGAGCCGTGGGGGGGGGGGCAAGGTATAGAATGGATAGATATTCTCTTTGCATTGACTTCATGGTAGGTCAGTGCCGCTAATCCCTGTGTTGTTCAAGGGTCAACTGTATATAGTCTGTAGATTCTCACGTTATTAAAGAAAATAAGTTTGAAAAAATACTAAAGCGTATATATAGCTTTCATTTGCGAGTTTATCGGGCAGTTACTATATTTTTTTTAATGTAATCTGTATTTTAAATATGACAGATTTTGGGTTCATGAGAACTCCATAATATTACATTTAGCAAAGGTGTCCACTTGCCTTTGGTGTCCATAAAAGAAATGAACCAAAACATCAGCTAATGGGGCATTTGTGATCTACATAAGGTGTTGAGTGCTTGTGAGAAGGAGTAATGTTGAGGAAGAAATAGAGGAAAAAGGAACGAGTGGTCTTTACTCTCGCCCTACTCTTTGCAAAGCATTGCATTTTCACCTTGGTTCAACTTCCCTGCACTTGTGTACATGTTTGTTTTTCCTACTGAATTATAATATCCTTGAAAGAAGACTTAATTCATCTTTTTCCTCAAAGCACCTAGCAGTTCTCCTTGAACAATTTCAATAGCTCAGGAGCAGGAGGTAACTTAATGATTTGCTATACTTCATCTAAATGATGAGCATGCTTTGTAAACCACCGCTGTTAGTGACAACATTATGTTATCATGGTAATCATCTAGATAATTAGGTTATCCTGATACTCTCAGTGGGTTGAATGGTGGCCTGCAAAAAGCTGTCCGAGAACTAATTCCCAGAAATTGTGAATGTAGTCCTATTTGGAAAAAGAGTCTTTGCAGATGTAATTAAGCTAAGGATCATGAGATGAAGAGGTCATTCTGGATTATCCAAGTGGTCTCTAAATGCAGTGATAAATTTCTTGTAAGAAACACCTGTGAGAGAGATTCGACAGAGAAACGGAGGAGGGGAGGAGGCAATGTGACCACGAAGACAGGGACTAGAGTGATACAGCCACAAGCCGTGGAAGAACATTGTTGGCAGTCATCAGAAGCTAGGAGAGACATGGAATGGATTCTCAACCTAGAGCCTCTGGAGGGAGTCCACCTTGATTTCAGACTTTTGGGCTGTAGAACTGTGAGAGAAGATACTTCCGTTAAGCTACCAGGTTTGTAGTAATTTGTTGCTACTGCCCTAGGAAACTAATACAACTTAGCTCTGGACAATCCCCCAGAGACCACCCTCCCTGTATCTGGAGAACCTGGGCTGTTAAATGGAGCCACTGACTTCCTGATGTTCTTTTATTAAATGCTTCACAGCCTCAGGCTGGAGGGCTCCTCCCCAGCATAGATTCTGGGGATAGAGGGAACGTATCTTCACTTAAAACAAGAAACCAGTAGCTGCTACACTACCCAGGGAAAGTTGAGGGTAAGGGAGGGGAAGTACTGCTCTCACAACCTCCTGCTTTTTGAACAGTCTTCTAGAACCCTACTTTCATTGCCTTTTGAAATTTAATCCCTGTAGAGAGATAAGGTGCTCTTAGACAACAGAGACTTTCAAGATAACATCTGAACACATTTATGACAGTGCCACAGACAAGAAAATCATAGGGAAGGAAGTATTTGTATGTAGACAGATGCTTCTTGAAGGAAGTAAGTTTAGAGCCGGACTGTGAAAAAAAATAGAGGGTTTGAGTAAGTGGCTAGTGGAAAGGAAGGTATTTTAGGTGGCAACACAGAAGCAAGAATAAGCAGAAGAGATGAAAACTAGTGTTGCTTGAAGGAAAGATCATCAGAACCACATTGAATGCTAACTAGGGTGTTCAGTTACCATTGGAAGAATTTGGGTTTTTTAATCTAGAGGTCCATTGTGGTTTGGTGAGCAAGGTAGGCCTCGCTTGAGAGGC
This sequence comes from Leucopleurus acutus, assembly GCF_964270905.1. NCBI lineage: Eukaryota > Metazoa > Chordata > Mammalia > Artiodactyla > Delphinidae > Leucopleurus > Leucopleurus acutus. Next base: position 12,016,260 of record NC_139162.1, on the reverse strand, counting down.
TGCAAGCCTTTCAGGAGTTATCACTGGTGGGGTGGATGACGCTGTAGGCCCCCTACAAGCTTCCTCCCTCAGCAAATCTTTCTGACTTCTCCAGTCAAGCATAAGTGCCCTTTTCTCTGCTCCATGCATAACTTGAACACTGCTGTGGAGTATCCCTCCTACCCCCATGTGGTTTGGATTCCTTCTAACTCTAAAAGGCCCCAAGGGAAATGTATTCCCATTATCTAGCACTGGACCTGGCTTCCAGTAGGTACTCCAATACCATTTCTTCTAAACTCAGTGAATTTCAGGGGGGACGCCTATAGAGGATTCAAGACCCGAATTCCAGCTCTTATAGCTGTTGTCTTCTCACAGCCAGGAGCTGTACAAAAGGATTTTTAAAAATAATTAATTAATTAATTTTTTGGCTGCGTCGGGTCTTCGTTGCTGCGCGCTGGCTTTTCTCTAGTTGCGGCGAGTGGAGGCTGCTCTTTGTTGTGGTGCTCGGGATTCTCTTGTTGTGGAGCCCGGGCTCTAGGTGCACAGGCTTCAGTAGTTGTGGCTCGTGGGCTCTAGAGCGCAGGCCCAGTAGTTGTGGCGCATGGGCTTAGTTGCTCCATGGCATGTGGGATCTTCCTGGACCAGGGCTCGAACACGTATCCCTCCATTAGCAGGCAGATTTTTAACCACTGCACCACCAGGGAAGTCCCCAAAAGGGTTTTTAAAAAAGTGATTTTCACACTTGGGCAACATGACCATAGTGCCTAATTCAGGAAGACACTCTTTCACGTTTTCAGTCTCTGCACATGGCTCTCCCAAGTAGAAGGCATGTCTTTACTGGGTTAATGTAAAGTTCAGAGAAAATGTGTGGCTAAAGGACAGGGAGTTGCCAGTGTTTGTTGAGGACCTGATAGTGTACTGAACACTACATTTGAGATTGAAAATCCATCAACCAGTACACATTTTGTTTTTTATTTTGTATTTCCTTTCTTTTATATATATATATAGTTTTTTTTTTTTTTTTTTTTTTTTTTGCGGTGCACGGGCCTCTCACTGTTGTGGCCTCTCCTGTTGTGGAGCACAGGCTCCAGACGCACAGACTCAGCGGCCATGGCTCACGGGCCCAGCTGCTCCGCAGCATGTGGGATCTTTCCGGACCGGGGCATGAACCTGCGGCCCCTGCATCGGCAGGCGGATTCTCAACTACTGCGCCACCAGGGAAGCCCTCTTGTTTTATATTTTTTGATCAGTGTCCCAATACACTTTATATTTGTTGACATTTCTATATATGTTATACTTCAATAGAGCATTTCACTTAAAAAAAATGAATATGAACCTGATGCTATGTCTAGCCTATTGTTATTGATCTCAAAATAATTGGACAAAATAGTTTACAATTCCTTATACTTACATTACATTACTTTTAGTAATTGGATGAGAAAAAATATTTGAAAGAAATTGAAGGGGGCAAAAAGCAATATAATTTGATTTAATTACCTTTTAATCAAAGTAATTGATTAAATTACCTTTTAATCCAAGTAATTGATTAAGATTATTCCCAGATCAGCAGAGAGCTCTTTTCATGATAAGATTCCTGCAAAGTGTTAATGACTACCAAAAAAAAAAATTCCAAAGTGTTTAAGACAATATGATTTGACGGGTTTTGGAGAGATGAAAAACATTCTTTTATAAAAGAGAAAAATAATTCAGAGTAATCTTAAGATAGTAGACTTGCATACCTAGTTTGTAATGGCAATTTGATTTAGATTGAGTATAATACTTATCAATGGATTAAGTATTTGCTATGCAAAAGAAAGTACATGAAATGGAAGGGAATGAGGTATCAACTTTGATTTAAATTAGTCCTAAGATATTTGAGGGAAGGATAATTAGCAGTTAGACTTGAAGATATGGAAGCAATATGACAAAGCCAAAATAAGTAAGCACTAAAATAAATGACAGTAGAATGTTTCCTAAAATAATTACCTGCATATATTGCTTTCTGGAGAGACAAAGCAAATAACACAAAATCCCAGATGCCTTCATTCAATATATATTCAAGTCATAAAACCTTAAAATCTGGGTTAAAGGTCATAAACCTTTGTAAAGTGTGACTTAAGAAATGTTATTAAAAACCAAGCAGTTGCTGAAAGAATTATATGGAAATTAAAAAAAAAATCCTTGAGAAATCCCTTTAGACCTCTCAGAAATACACAAGCATACACACACACACACACACACACACACACACACACACATATATGTAAGTGAATTGTGTCTGAAATAACAGAGAAGATATTTAAAGGGCCATAACTATTTGTTAGAATGTAAATGTAACGAGTATTACAAATATCTCAAGTTACCCATGTGTAGGACTACCTAAGCACTCCACATCCCCTGTGTCTGCTTGTGATAAGGCATTCACATGAAGACAGTCAAGGCTTTTGCTTAGCATCTCTATAAAATAAAATTACCAGGTTTTCTTGAGCCTTTTACACATTTAACCTGAATATTCCCAGTGACTAAGATGTGTATGAATGAATTAGTTAAACTGTATAAGTGCAGGACAGTTCTGGCTATCACATTCAGAATCTTCACCTGTAAGATATTTTAGGAGAACACTTTTTTCATATTTTCTTTCTGTTATTTATTTGAAGAAGGAAGAGAAAGAGGAGGAGGAGGAGGAGGAGGAGGAGGAGGAGAAGCGGGGGAGGGAAAGCCAGAGAACAGCAAGAGAGCTATAGTCAGATCTGGTTGAAAAATGTAGATCCCTGGGCTCCACTTCCTGAGTTAATAAAAATCTTTTTGGTGGTTCTAATCATCAGCAGAGTTGGAGATAACTGGGTTAGAGAATACTGAGATTGTCCATAGGTTGATCCTCCTGGGCCCTAGTCTACAAGGGTCATATCAAGTGTTAAGGAGATTGTGTACTGGTGTCCCCCACAGTGCTTTCCATGCCTCACTCCAGAAGAACAAGGAGCATGGGAATCTCAGACCCACCGTCAGGACATTTGGAGGAATATTTTGGAATAGAGATGGCTTCCTCGGGTCCTACAATTATAACAAACTCATGGAGGACAAGAAATGAGTCTTTTCCAGCTCTACCTCTGGTGTTCACCAGGGTGCCTAGTGTGAAATACCTGATAGTAAATGTACTGATTTTGATGCATTATGCAGGCTTTGTGGGTGGCACCCAAGGCTAAGTTCTTGTAGAGAACTTGATTCGTTATGTTACCATTGCCGATAAGAAGCCCATGATGCAGGAATTAGAATTATTTATTTGTTAAAGACTATTTATTTATTTATTTATGGCTGTGTTGGGTCTTTGTTGTTGCGCTCGAGCTTTCTCTAGTTGCGATGAACAGGGGCTACCCTTTGTTGTGGTGCATGGGCTTCTCATTGCAGTGGCTTCTCTTGTTGCAGAGCACGGGCTCTAGGCACGTGAGCTTCAGTAGTTGTGGCATGCGGGCTCAGTAGTTGTGGCTCGTGGACTCTAGAGCGCAGGCTCAGTAGTTGTGGCACACGGGCTTAGTTGCTCTATGGCATGTGGAATCATCCTGGACCAGGGCTCAAACCCGTGTCCCCTGCATTGGCAGGCGGATTCTTAACCACAGTGCCACCAGGGAAGTCCAGGAATTAGATTTAAAATAAATCCATCTACACTGTAAGAGCATTGGTTGAAGGGAGTGACTATTTCTATTATGCCCTCACTGGAACATACAAACTTAATGGTTTCACAAGGAAGAGAGAAGTGGAAATGTCAAATGTAGGAAAACAGGAAAATACAATTACCTTGTCAGCTTTCCTAATACTGATTGTGGGTGGGTAGCAAACAATGGCTAATATCTCAAATCCAGGAGATATTAAACCATATCTTTCAGTAGAATCAAACAGGAGATATCTGTATGGTCAGATATGTAGCTTAAAAGAAAAAATTTTCTGTTCAACTTTAATTAAAATAAAACAAATTTATCTGAGAGAGGGCTCTCACAGAAACAATCACAAAGTAAATTTCTCAAGGAAATGTGGTAATCTTGAAATGTCTTATTTGTTCAAAAAAGAATTGAAATTTATAGTCCACCTCTATGAGAAATTACAGTATGATTCAAATGTTTTAATATGCTTAAATTAAAGGATTCTTATTGCTGTGACCAGTTTTTATTTGGGACTTTATTAAATACTCTGTAATGTAAACAGGGAATAATCTCAGTTTGAGTGTTTTGGTTGCCATAAAGATACAGCAAAAAGATTCATAGAAATTTTTGTATTTCACAAGAGTAATTTTGGGACCCCATACCTTTGTGCAAAAAATGGTAGGTACTAGCCTGTACAGTATTCTTTGTACCTTGTAACATATGGCAAGACATCTGATTTAGAGTCCAAGAGTGTTACATTTTAGACAAGGTAGCCTAGTGTATAAACACATTGTTTCCATAAATTTCACGCTGCCTTGTTATTCTGGCACCTGCTGTTCCAAGAAAGAGGAAAGCTGAAGGAAATAAAACTCAGCACAAAATAGAGCAGCACTTGAATGGCAACTGCTGGGATGTACAAAGAGGAGACACAAAATGGGAAGACAAGATGCATTTTTTTAAAGGTGGGGTAAGATCTTATTTTCAGTAGAATATTATTGTATTTAACTGAGAAACAATTGAAGTGAACAAGGTGAAGTGAAATTTGAGAGGAAACCAAAAGGGCTTTAATTGATTTTAGTTCACAGACTCTTAGAGCTGGTGTGGATTTTATAGAATCCCAATCTTGTCATTTTATAACTAAGGAAAGTAAGGTTCAGAGAGGTTGGTGCCTGAAATTCACATGGTTCACATGATTGCTGTTGGAATTCTTTCTGGAACTGTAATTTATTTTATAAACTAAATGCCCACTTATAAATAAAATGCCCACTTCATTTATTTATATACGTATTTTTTTCTATTCCTGGAGGAAACATGAAAGCATAATATTCACAAAATGTTCGAGTGATTTTGGATGAGTGACATGCTGGAAATCAGAGCTCTTCCTTGAGCAACAAGTGGTTTGTCTAAGTGCACACTGAGGCTCCAATCCTTAGGCCCTGTGGGGAGAGGGCTCTGTCCTGTGGCCACAGCCCTGGTAGCAGGGACATGAGAAACTGCTGGGCTCCCCAAAGACTTCCCTATCTTACTCCTCCGTCATCTTACAGGCATAGAATCTAAGGGCCTCCCTGAGATGCTGGAGATTCTTGCAGTATAAGCTGGTGGTAGAAACCCTTCTGAAAATGTTCTTGAGAGTGAGAGGTTGCAGATTCTGACTAGGTGTTCAGCATCCACCTGTGGAACTTGGATTGAGTCCCTGGAGTTGTGGGGCTTCTTTCCCCGGGGTGGCTGAGTCACTGAGAAGAACACAGGCTTGGAGTCAGAACATCCTGAGTTTGAATTTTGACTCTACAAAGGGACCATCTTTGTGACCGTAAACAGACACTGAAATCTCTGTATCTCTATTTATTGTGAGGGAAAAGACATCTGGCTTATAAAATTCCCAGTAATGGCCTTCTCTGCCAAACAATGAGGAATCAAACAGTAAATTTAAATGTTTCCCTCCGAATTTCTGAAGATATTTCTTTGACTCAGTGCAGAAAGTGATAGCACTAACTTTTTCTTTGTTATCTAATTTGCAGACTTGGAAGTAAGAACACTCAAAATCCTCTTGGATGACTCACATAATGAGATGATAGCAATTTCCCTGAAAACATTAACTATTAGTCACTATATAAATAAGTTTTAAATATTGACTCCACTGATTTTCCCATCCTTCTTTCTAAATACCAATCCTGGCTTGAATGCTGTTTTTAAGATATATAATGGGCTACAACAATTCACAATACTCAGACAAAGAAAGGGGTGGGTGGTACACAGGCAGAGCTGCAATTCAGCCAGCATGGAGGTCAAGGTTCTGTGGAGGAATGGAGCTTACTGATTTTTTAAAAAATTTTATGGAGATATACTTAACATGCAAAGAGTTGCATGAATTTAAATGTATACATTTGATGAGTTTGGACATATGCATACACCTGTGATAACCATCACCATAAACAAGGTAATAAACATATCTATTAGTTCCAAAAGCACTCTTGTATTCCCTTGCTTTATTATTCTTTGTGGTAAGAACACTTTGTGTGAGATCTACCCTGTTGACAAGTTTTTAAGTGCATAGTACTGTATTGTTAACTGTATACTCTAGAGTTTTATACAAGATGAATAAGTTCTAGAGAGCTGCTGTATAACTTAGTGTTGTATGATTTTTAAAAGTGTGATTTTTCAGTACAGGGTGTTTTGATTAGGTGGGTTGATCCAAGCATAACGTTCTAGGAGGAAAAGAACATTGAGTGTTGTGGCCTCAAGTTAAAAAAAAAAAATCACTAACAAAAAATTGGCAAGAACCTTAGATAAAAACAACAACTATAACAAAAAAAAGAATGTTACATAGAGTATAAATTACAGCGAAAAAGTAATATCTTTTGTAGTTTCATTTACATTATAAATGTTTAAAAAGTGATATTAATGTTTCTTGATATTTCCACAGTTCCTTTCTACGAAAGGATAAAAAAATGTACTTTCACGATGTTCATCATTCATTCAGCTTCATTCATTGAACACCTACAATATGGCAGAAACTATTTGACCATATGATGAATAAAGTGAGCACTTTAAATGTTTAAGTAAAACACGCTGGTAGGTTAGAGGGAGACAGTAAACAAGCACATAACATGCTTCCAGGCACTGAGAAGTATTATGAAGGCAGATAGAGAGGGGAGCCCTGGTCTGTTTGAGATAAGCAGGTCAGCAAAGGCCTCCCTGAGGAGGTGACGTTGGGGCAGAGGCCTAAATTAAGTGAAGGAGGGAGCCACCTGGAGTTCTAGGGGAAGAGCATTCCATGTACAAGGAACAACAGTGACAACAAAAGGAAGCATTTTTTTTTTTTCGGATATGAAGGAGCACGTCAGGTACCCAGAATAGAAAGAAGGCCAGGTGATCCAAAAATGGAGGTGAGAGAGTAAGGATAGGAAAAAAACTGTAGGCCATGGGTTTTGTTCTGAATGTAATGGGAAGCTGTGATGGTTAATTTTATGTGTCAACTTTGCTAGTCTGTGGTGCCGAATTGTTTGGCCAAACACTAGTCTAGATGTTGCTGTGAAGGTATCTTTTAGATGGGATTAACATTTAAATCAGTAGACTTTGAGTAAAACAGATTGTTCTCCATAATGCAGGTGGGCCTCGTCCAATCAGTTGAAAGCTTTAAGAGAAAAGATGGAGATTCCCTGAAGAGGAAGGGGTTCTTCCTCCACACTGAAACATAGAAATTTGCCTGAGCTTCCAGCCTTCAGACTCAAGACTACAACATCAGTTCTTGCTGGAAATTCCAGCCTGCTAGCCTGCTAGCAGGTTCTGGATTTGCCACCTTCCACAACTTGATCAGTACATTCCTTAAAATAAATCTTTCTCCCATCTCTCTCTCTTCATATATATATAAATACACACACACACACACACACACACATATACACATACATGCATACATACATACATCCTTTTGGTTCTGTTTCTCTGGAGAACCCTGACTAATATAGAAGCCATCTGACTTACTTGAGCAAGGGCATGGTATGGTCTGATTTACATTTCAAAAATCACTGTTACTTCAGGGAGGGAGAACTGACTCTTGGCAGCAAGAGGGAAGCAGAGAGACTAGCTAGAAGGCTGTTCTGGTCCTGTAGGTGAGACCTGACAGCGGCCTGGAAGTGATTAGAGGTCGCTGGTTTTGAAAAATATTTTGCAGGCTTTTTAAACAGATCAGATGAAGGGTGTGAGAGAAACAGATAAATCAAGGCTTACGTGTTGGGTCTGAGCAACTGTGTGAAGGGTGTGCTATTTATAAAGATAGTTCTGGAAGCCTGGATAAGGAACAGGTGTGCAGAGGTGGAAAAGGAGGGGAGGGAAGACGTATTAAGGATCCAGAGTTTTATTTTGAGCACATTAATTTCATGTTGCCTGTTTGCTGTCCAAATGGAAACATCAGTTAGAGCATTAGATGCAGGCATATGCTGCTGTACAGTGGTAGTTAAGAGCACAGTCTGTGGAGCCAGAATGTGAACCTCACTGTCTTGGTCTTTTAATCTTAAAAATGGGATGATAGGCATACATTACTGATGTGACATGAGGATTAGATTAATCAACATGTGTAAGCTATTAGAATGTGCCTGATGATCACAGAAAAAGTTATGTAAATGTTAGCTATTCTTATAGTCAGAGTTTTATCTTTCTGGCTCATCAAATAAGTTCCTAGTTTGAGGCAGGGGCCTGGGGAATGTCTCCCAAGCATCCTGCTTTGTATAGTTTTTGATTACTAGCTCAAAGAGGTCAAAACACAAACAGGAATTGGGTGCCAATTGTTTGTCTTCCCTTTGCCCGGATGGCAAGCGCTTCTGGAATGATGACATCAGAAAACTGTGCTTTAATAAAGCACACTTTTCTACCTGATTGCAACATCAGCTTGTCTGATGCAGCCCCACTTCCCCCAAATACCTCCTTGCCTTCTATGCTTTCTTTCTCCATTGCATATCACACCTTCTTATATACTGTACATGTCACACTTATTTGCTTATTTTCTGTCTCCTCTTGGTAGAATGTAAGCTCTAGGAGGGCAGGGATTTTTGACCATTTTTGTTCACCTGGAAGAGTGCCTAGCTCAGTCAATACAGGAGGAGTGAATGATATTTCCTAGTGCTTATTGTTCCCTTTGTTTCTTATTCTATTTCTTCACATATTTTCCCATGAGAAAGGCACATCAAAAAGAAGATTGCACATTAACATGATTCTCTGGACCTTTATGATTTGTGCAGAATGTTAATTTTCATTGAAACAAACCTCATCTATGAAATGGAATTTCAGAGGAAGCCTCTGATGGCAGTTTCAGTTTTGACTTTGGAAGTCAATTCTGGAATTGACATAGAGTCTCCTGAAAGTGATGACACTTTTTTGCTGTTGGCCGTCCGCTCCGTTTCCCTGCCAGTCTAAGTGTGGGCAGTAATACACTCCAGCTGCAGATTCTGATCACAGGTTTTTGCTCAGCAATGCTTGTCGATGAGAGGCATTGAGAGCCGTGCTGAGTGGAAGTTGATACATGACCAAGTCAATCTATGACTTGTGAGTCTTATTGTAAGTCGAAGACACTGTATTGATTCTGTAGAATGGACTGGAAACTGACCATCATCTCACAGAACACTCTAACTTTCTCCTCATCTGTTTATTCCCAAGGGAGCATTTGCATCACGCAGCTTTCTTCCAAAATCATTAACTTCTCTTTCCCTTTACATTCCATTGTGATTTTACCCTACATATGAAGAGTGGACAAATGGATGTCTTTATTTAGCACAAAAGCATCGGTCCTGTTTTAATGTCAGCTTTTCAGAGGCAGTTAATTTTATCTTCTCTTAGTGCATGGTTTTAGTACACAGATACTGTTTCCTTGGACAAACAGGCATTGTGTCAAAATAAATTTCATTTGACCTTACACTTCTTGTGCCAGCACTTATTATCACCCTTAGCATATTGTATTGCAGGTAGTCTTACAAAATATTTTTAAATTATCCTGATCAAATTAATCTTAATATTATAGCTGTTGTCTCGTTTCTCATTGTGATTGTACCAACCAGCACATCATGGCACATAGTTGGAGTTCAACAAATGATGGTTGAAGTGAGTTAAATATTAATTCCTGAGGCTGCATGGGAAGGGGCATTGCCATTGTGCTGCTTTCAGATTTCCCTTTTATCTATAGAATGAATGATAGGCTGAAATAGGACTCCTCATCAGCTATTCTCTTTGTCCTTGAAAGTGGATGTAGACTGGACCTCAAGGAAAAAAACCCGTTTCTGAACTAGGTTACGATCCTTTTGTGCCTCTGAATTCTAAGCATGTTTTATGTCATTGGAGGATGGTTATTCCAATGAATGACTAAAATTATAGAACATCCGTTCTAGCTGGAAGGAAGCCTCTAATTCTGCTAGAGAATGTTCATTATATAGATAAGTAGTGGGGACTGAGAATTTAGGGACTTACTTCAGACCTCAGAGCTGTCAGCTCATGTGGGAAGGAAATTCATAGCTCCTGTGCTCTACCATGATATCAGACCTTGATTTGGAGGTAGTTACTTGATTTCCTGGGCACTTATCTAAGGCAGAACATTCTGAACAAAGCCTGCATTCTTTTTCAGAGATGACTAGATGCTCCCACTGAAGCCAGCCAGGCAGGGAAGTTAGTCTGTGAGTTTGATTTCTGCAGAACACATGCTGAATCACTTTCTCATGGCTGTTGGTACTCAGAATTGTCCTACCATCACCCAGGTCTTTGCTGTTGCTGTTTTTAGTTCACCTGAGGGGGAAAAAATTGAACCGAGCAACAGAAGATATGTGGACAATAAAAAAAAAAAAAATCAAATAAACATTTTCCTCCCCTGAGGCTAAAAGGAAAGAGAAGGATTCAAATAAAACCTTCTAAGAATAATGATTCATTTATAATAAATGTCATATCCCTTGCCTTCGCTCTATGATGTCATTACTATTATTTATATAATATTCTGGACTGTGCAACCCGCACTGCTGATGCTGCTTCAAAGGGTGGGGTGCCTCACAGCTACTGTTATATGTCAATATAGCCATTTTATTTATACACAAATGAATGAGCTTATTATATAGTATAAGTGATAAGTGCAAAGAAGAAAAATAAGGGAGGAAAGGAGGAGAGGTAATCTTGATGATAGGTGAGTAGCCTTAGACAGCCATAGGGATTTATTTTAAATACACTTTCCAGGTTTGCAAGTTATGTCCTAAACAGCAGCGTATGGAACAGATGCAGGCAAAGCCACCAGCATTAAGAAAATGGGGTCACAGCCATGGAGACGAGACATTCGCCCCTTTTACATGCACTTGGTCTTAATGCAGATTGTGCAAAAATAAATGAGTACATAATCAGACCCCATTTTCTTTAACTGAATTATCATTTATTTTTATTAGTATCTAGAAAGGATTCAGACATAAGAAAGAATATCTATTAGCTTTATTTTTCAATACAAAAGCCAAATTGTTGTACGTGATTTTAATAGATTCAAGTGGTAGATCAATTAACAAATTGTTTAATTTAAATCTATTTAACTTTAAAGAGGAATCCTTCCTTCCCCTTGTTTTTGTTCATTTAGTCATTAATATATTTTTTTGGTCTTAAATTGAAGTCATTTTGAAGCACCTTTCCTGGACGTGATCAATACTAAGAGTTATTGCTATGTTCTCTCACCTTTTTCATTTTATGATAACATTAATGGTTCACAAAAGGGCTGTATTTTGCAGGTGTTGGGCATGAATACTGGAGAATATAAATATAGAATTGGATGCTTTGCAGAGACTCTGCAGCTGGAGGGATGACAAGGCTGGTCTTCACTGAGGAACAGAGTCTAAGTGACACCATTCAGGTGTCCACCAAATCTGAGAGGCTAAAAATCCAGTGCAAGTGGAAATGATAACCTTTGTGCATGTGACAGTGACTTCCTCTGCATGATAATGGGGAAGAAGAGGAGAGAGCCTAAAAATACTGCAGCAATAAGACATTCAATATATGGACCTAAAGACCTTCTTGCAATGGTGTGGTAGGCAGAATAATGGCCCTCTTAAAGATGCCCATGCTCTAATCCCTGGAGCCTGTGAGTATATTACCTTCCATGGCAAAAGGAACTTCAAAGATGTGATTAAGGGTATGTACCTTGAGATGTGGACCTTATTCTGGATTATTCAGGTGGACCCAATCTAATCTGGCTTGGTCACAGAGAGAAGCAATGGAAGAAGAGGGGAAGATTCAGAGTATGAGGAAGACTCACCATTGCTGCCTTTAAAGATGGAGGAAGGGGGCAATGAGCCAAGGAGTGTGGACATCCTATGAGGCTGGAAATGGCCCTCAGTTGATTGCCAGGAGGGAAACAGAGATCTTGGTTCTACAAATACAGGAACCGAAACACTGGTAACCTGTATGACCATGGAAAAGGATCTTCCCCTAGAGCCTCCAGAAAGGAACACAGTCCTTCCAATACCTTAATTGTAGCTGGATGAGACCCATATCAGTTGTCTGACCTACAAAACTGTAGGCCACTATGTTTGTGGTTATTTGTTAGAGTGGTGATAGGAAACTAATATAAATGTTGGCGAATGAATGAAAAACATTAAGAGTGGAGTCTTCTTTGGGTCCATCAGTTTCAGCACTTGGAACGAGCTGCCACGTGGAATAGGCGAAGCTGTATTTGCTCTTACATTTGAAAGCACCCATTATTGACAGCTCAGGCAAACATTCAGGTCAGTTAAAATAATGAATAAAGGGCACATCTACACAAGAGTCAGACTTGTTATATGTTACCACAGAAGATAACTTCATTTTCACACAGGCCTAGGAGATAGGAGACATAGCTTTTTTGTTGAGGTCTTAAAAAATAATTTCCAAATTATTTTGGTGAACTGTTTCTCTTTTTGTTTCTGGGTAAAGGGTCAACTGAAATTGCTCAAGCTTCTTATAACAATCAATCATTTGTCATGGAAAAATGATGTAGCCAGCAATTAGGTCAAGTTTTATACCAACTTCTTTGCTTTTTCTCTGCAATTAATTGAATCTTTTACAATATCAGTGCTTGAGTATATAGTTGACCCTTGAGCAGCCTGGGGGAATCAGGGGCGCCAACCTTCTGTGTAGTTGAAAATCTGTGTATAATTTATAGTCAACCCTTCAAATTCATGGTTCCTTCACACACACAGCTTCTCTGTATATATGGTTTCGCACCTTCTGATTCAACCAACTCAGGTGGTGTAATACTGTAGGACTTACTATTGAAAACAATCCATGTGTAAGTGGACCTGTGCAGTTCAAACCTGTGTTATTCAGGGTCAACTCTTATCTTTTTAGCTCACTTACTTTTGGTTCAACTTCTCTCCTTCTCCCTGGCCGCCTTCTTAGGGCTCCTTGAGCACCAGCTACTTGTTTTTAGGACCCTGTGTTGGGGATCCTCCTGAGCATGGAGAACTCTATCCATGTGTACTCAGGACTCACATAGAGATGTAACATGGAGGCACAGAGGCGTTCCGATGGACCATGCCTGGATCATACCTAGGTTTAAATTGTATTGAAATTTCACTAGTTCAAAATATGATTTCCTTTTTTCAGAATTCAAATTGCTCAGAGAGGCAGGGTCTGAGTCCATAAAAATTATACATATGCAGACAGGCCTTGTGAGGTCCATCCTGCATTGATATAGACTCCTTAATAGGGTTAAACTGTTGTGTTTGTGCCTGTGTGTTGTTTTGGGTTGTGTACAAGCCAGTCAGATCTTTTCCTCCTTAGCCCCAGGCAGAGCATTTCAGACCTGTTGTGGACTGAGTCGTGCCCCTGCCCCCCAATTCTTATATTGAAGCCCTAATCCCCAATGAGACTATATTTGAAGATAGGGTCTCTAAGGGGGTAATTAAGGTTAAATGAGCTCATAAGAGTAGGGTTCTATATGATAGGACTAATGTCCTTATAAGAAGAAGAGATACTAGAGTTCTCTCTCTCTCTCCCAGCACTCACAGAGGAAAGACCAAATGATGACACAGCAAGAATGAGGATTTTATAAGTCAGGAAGAGTGATCTCACTAGAAACCCAGTTTACCGACACCTTGATCATGGACTTCTAGCCTCCAGAATTGTGAGAAAATAAATTTCTGTTGTTTAAGCCCTCCAGCCTCTGGTATTTTGTCATAGAAGCCTTGGCAGATTAATACAAGACCACTTCAGGAGTCTGCATTTCATCCTGGGAAGTCCTTGAGGCAAATTAAGCTTGGGACATGTGGCATCGTCCATTTTACATTTGAAAGCAAATATCTCTGGCTCTTGTGTAAAAAATGACATGAAAAAGGAAGGAAAGAATGGAAGTGGAAAGTTAGCTGAGAGGCTACTGTACTGGTCCACGCAAGAGGCAATGACATTCTTTAAGATTTGACGATGTAAAGCAAAAATGACAACTCTAAATTGTGCCATTTATAACATATCCTACTTGTGCAGTTTATAACACATGAAGATAGAATATGTATCACAACAATAGCCAAAGAGTGGGGATTTAAGGTTAATAGACTTACACTTGAAAATTTATACATTTCATGTCAGATGGTACACTATTAACACTGAATTGATTGTGATAATTTTATTATTCATAATGTAACCTCTAAGTTAACATGAAAAAGGTGCAAAGATATATAGTTAAAAAGCCAATAAAGTAACTTAAATGAAATACTAAGGGTATTTCATTAGCTCAAAATGAGGCAGAAAAGAAGGTATAGAGAAAAGAAAAACAGATGAGACAATTAGAAATCAAACAGCAAAATGGTAAACCAAAATCAAGCTATATCTAAAGTTATATTCAATGTAAGTGGAATGAATATGCCAGTTAAATGACAGAGATTGTCAAGCAGGAGGAAAAAAAAAGAAGCAAGATCCAATTAAATCCTATCTACAAAAACATACTTTAATTATAAAAACTAATAAAGAGTGACAGCAAAAGGATGGGAAAAGATATGCCATGCAGACAATAAACATGAGAAAGATGCAATAGCTATATTAATAATAGACAAGATAGACCTCAAGACAAGAATATTGATAAAGAGGGACATTTTATCATGAAAAAATGCCAGCTCATCACAAAGACATAACAATTATTAATACATATGTGCCTAATAATAGAACTTCAAAATACATGAAGCAAAAATAGTTAAGATTAAAGAGAAAATAGGTAATTGCACATAGTTGGAGATCTTCACGTCATCTTAATAATTAATACAACACTTAGACCAAAAAAAATCAATAGAATGGATGACATGATCAGCACTAGCAACCTCCTTGATCTAATTGATGCTTAATAAAACACAATGTTCTATAACGAGAATACACATTCTTTTCAAGTGGCATGGAACTTTCAAGATATATAATATACTGAGCCATAAAATAAATCTCAAGAAGCGTAAATTGGTATCCCTATTTGGAAGTACCTATTAAAGCTAAACTTACATCTACCCTGTGGACCAGTATACCTATTCGTAGTGCATACCACAGAGAACTGAATCCACCAAAAGACAAGTACAGGATTATCCACAGCAGTGTTATTCAAAATATCCCAGTCCTAAAAAGCAGCTAAATGCCCATCCACAGGAGAATGGAGACATTGTGGTATCTTCATATAAAAGAATGTAACAGAAAGAAAAATGAACTTTTGCTACATAGGACAATATGGATGAGTCTCACAGATGTGATGAAAAGCTCAAGAATCCAGTTGTAAATCTAGTCAATAATGTATGATTTCATTTATGTGAAGTTCAAGAACAGGCAAAACTAATCAACAGTTATAGAAGGCAGAAGAGTTGGAGTAGCTGTTACTTCTTGGTATGGTAGATATTGCCTGGGAAGGACACATGGGAACATTCTATATGCTGACAACATGTCTTACACAGGTGGGAGTTAAGGCCACTTCAAAACAACTGACTGGTCTGGTTCAAGAGGCCCAGCCTTCACCCCATAAAACCAACTGTATAAACGATATGAGTCATAAGGACCTTGGTTTTCCAATCAACATTCCTAGGAGATGATCCCCAAAAGTAGAACTGGTAGGTCATCTCCACCCCTCCCCCAATGCATTATTGCCAAATCTGATGCCTTGAACTTTGTGCTCCCTTGGAAAGAAGCTTGCAAACAGGTGGTCCTTGTACCAACTATACAAAGAGATTTTCTTGAGGAGATTACTGATTGAATCAGTCCTGCAATGAGACCTTTTGATTGACCTAAAAATACAAATTGTTTAGAACTCTTTTAGAAGCACTTACCATAAACTGATATACTGATTAATCTTTGAAATGTGGCCTTCGATGGGCAAAACTGTTTGGCCAGTTGAAGTTCTTGTGAACTTGTGAAAAAATGTTTGTCTTTGAAAGCATTTCCTACTTTTCATATCTTTCCTTCCATTAGCTGCCTCTTCCTGACTTCCCTCCCTGTTATTGCAGTAGGAAGCATCTCTTCACACGAGCCCAGACATGCTTGGGCAGCCTTGCATAAAAACTTTTGATAGAAAGGGATCGTGCATTGTGATTTTCCCAGGGTGCCATAGCTTTAGGGACATCAAGTAAGTGTCATATACATGGACCTGTGTTAGAATAGCATGTGCTAGTATAAGAAGTGTAGGAGTCAGACCTCAGTTTAAGCAGTGGCTTTGGTACTCAGTAGCTGTGCAATGTTAGGCAAGTTACTAAAACTCTCTGAGTTTCAGTTTCCTTGTCTGTAAAATGCAATTAATGATCATTGTCTTATAGGATTATTCTGAGGTTAAACATCTAGAATGGTGTCTGGCATTGTAAGGGCTCTATAAACAATGGTATTTAAAAAAATATTTATTTATTTGGCCACGCCCGGTCTTAGTTGCGGCACGTGGGATCTTTGTTGCGGCATGCAGAAACTTTATAGTTGTGGCATGCCAACTGTTAGTTGTGGTATGTGGGATCTAGTTCCCTGACCAGGGATCGAACCCGGGCCCCCTGCATTGGGAGCACAGAGTCTTAACCACTGGACCACCAGGGAAATCCCAACAATGGTATTATTATTTCATGATGATGATAATGCTGCTGCTTCTGCTGACATTAAATTTAGTGGTATTCTGACCTCTTCCCTCTATAAATATAGGCAAAAAATCACACAGTTATGTATAATTAATGAGTTCTTTTGCTCCTTACTTTCTGGATAATGGGGCTTATCAATTCTTCATAAGGCACTTTGGATTCTGGAGCTAAAACTCTAAAGAGGTCTAATGACTAAATAAAATTTAAATGCCCTTAGTACTTTACGTAATTATCACAGAGTGCCAGAGTGATATTTGGAAAATAAATAAATTGAGTTGGCTATTTTGTTCTCTTTAAGATTTCTACCAAGATGTTAACAGACAGAAAGCCAGTAAAAATACTGTATGAAATTTATTTTTGTTTTAATTTTTTCAAATCCCATGTTGCTTAGCACAGGAGGATGTGACTGTAAGAGAGTTTCGGCATAGTTCATTAGCTTTTAGAATAAGAGCTTTGTGAATTACCTAATTACACTCAACCTTGGTGCTCTTGACATTCTGCACAATCACTGTAGAACAGTTCATGTGTGGCATGTGTACCCTATAGTTTAATCTGACACAGTCATTTTTTCTTAATGAATCGGGAATTTAGGGCCCATTGTACAAATAATGGGCTTGGAAGTGGAAAGCATTTTTCTCTTAAATAACAATATTGCACTTATACAGTGTAGATTGGGAAGGAGCTGGGAAGAGAGTACAGGGGACTATTGTCAAATAATAAAATGATTAATATATATTTGTGATTAACTTCCCACTATTATCATCGGTGAGAGAGAAGATGGAGTGACAAAGAGAAAATGGTATGAATTATATAGGTCTATTTGAAAGAAGCAGGAATTTGATTCAAGTGAAACAAGGGCTATGGTTTATTTATTATTATTTAATCTGTGCAGGAAACTAAGTGTTTTACATATATTCTCAGATTTAATCCTTCGATGCCCCTGTGAGGAGGTGCTTTATGGAAAACACCATATTTTTCATCAAGCATTTATTGACCACTTATGTGCCAGACATTGTGCAGGACATTGGGACTTCACCAATGGCTAAGACATGTTTTCTGCAATCTCACAGAGAGGGTGGATCACCAACCTGTACATGGAAAAAATAGTGTTTGTAACAAGTAGGGAGAGTAAGTATAAACAAAGAAGTATCGGTGTTGATTTCTAGGCATAACTGATTTGTAGATAGGCATTCTTAAAACAGTCACTATATCACTTTAGAGTTGGAAGATTTCCCAGGGTTTAAGGATTGTAGGGCAGGGATGACTCAAACCTCATTTACTACCAGAGATTTGGCACCTGGGCAAGGCGTTGTGCTACAGCATGTGGAGTGCACAGCCAAGCCCAAGGAGAGGGATCTGGAAGATGATGGCCTGCACGTGCGTACCCGACTCTCTTTTCCTCACAGCTCCCATGCGGGATCCACCCAGTGCACACAGATGGTGCCTCGAGGGTGTGTTTCTGGTGGTGAGATTTCCTGAGATGTTTCTGAAAGAGGGCAGGTGCAGGGGACTTGATTATCTGGAGTGATGGCCCAGGCCTCTGCTCTGCCAACAGATGGGTCAGATCTTCTTAGAAAGAGCTGCCACTGTCTGCTCCCTGTGGTCTCTGGTCCTTGGGATGGGCTTCCTCATTGCTTAAATCTGCACAGAGGTATAGAGCACCTGGCCCAGGGGCCTGAATCACAACATTTCCCCCTGCCTGGAGGGGCCATCTTGTGTCCTAACAGCTCCAGGGAGTCTTTCTGTCTTTGGATACACATTAAAATTTCCAAAAATACCTATACCTGGATGCTATGCAGACCATGAAATGAGAATAGCTGTGACTGTGGCTCAGGTACCAATATATCTTAAAATGTTCTCAAGCGCTTCTAAGGTATGGCTACATTAGATTGCAAATGACTAATTTAATATGACTCAGGATGAGCACACTCACTAGTTAAAGAAGGTGATTAACCTTGAGGGAAAACCAATGGAGAAATAACATGGGGCCTTAACACAGAATTAAACTTTCAAGTAGTTGAAATGGAACAACAACAAAAAACTACTTTCTGAAAGAAAAAATTCTGGATTTCACAGTACAGTTAAAGAATTTAAAAAATACATCACTGGGTGAGAACTTAATTATTCTCTTTGAAAATCTAACGGAATAAGTAGCTTACAAGACAGATAAAAAGAAATGGAAGTCAGAAGTGAAAGATAATTAACTGATGACTAAGAGGGAAGAAGAATAAATAGCAGACAGATAATAATGAAAGAAATAATAGAACCTTTTCCTGAGTGGAAGAATGACTTAAATGTAAAATTTAGAAAGGCTCAATGGCTCCCAAATAGCTTTGAAATTAAAGGCCTCAAATATCAAGTGGGGATATAGGAACATATAATTGATTATATACTTTAAGGTCAGAACTCTAAGGATCATTTTCCTCTTAGGAAAAATATTTTTTTGGGAGAATGCAGGATTCAATATGCATGCTACCCATCCATTTTGGATAAGAAATTATTCAAGTATAATAGAAAAGTGTTGAGGGTAATATAGTATGAATATATGATGGGGGTGGTTGGCTAAGTGGAGACAGACTGGGAGTAAAAGCATTCTAATATTTTCACTTGGTGCCAGGGAAATGCAGTGGGCAAGGAAACTGCCTTGGTTGGCTGCGTGACTACTTAATCTAGCATTATCAATAGAGGAATGTAGGTTTCATCATAACTATTAGGAATGGATATATAACCAGTGTTGAAAACTATGGTTATCTTTCCAAAGTAATCAGGCATATGGATGGAGGGTATGAGGAATAATACAAAAAAAAAAAAAAAGTTGCCAGAAAGAGTAAAAATGAGAACAACAAAGATAAAAATGAAATGATAAATAAATCAAATGAGATTAAAGTATAAGAATAAAACCAAATATATACATTATCACAGTACATGAGAAATACTGACATAATAATAATTATTTCATAATACTGAAATAATTTGCATAACACAAGTCAGAAGCTCTTGTAGGAGGTTAAAATGCAAAGTGCACAAAGATCGAGTAACTATTGGTACAGTCAAGACGGTATTTACTTGAATGCACTGAACGTGTGATGAAGCTCTAAAAAACAAGAATGACTTGGACCAAATAAAATGATAGCAGCAGTAGGTTTTGATATAACCCGTGATCAGTGCAATAAAAAATAGGCTACCTTGCATTTCACTCGTGTACTTAAAAGCTCAAAGCAATGTGTTCTAAAGAAACATTTTAGCTATGTGCAAAAGCAAGCATTATTTTTTGATTAACAGGCATGAATAAGACCATAAAATAATAAAAATGTAGAGATTTTTCAGGTCACGTTTCTAATTATGGCCAATAAAACTAGAAACCAACACTACAATTACTGTACAATTCTTAATTACTTAAAATTAAAGCAAACCCTCAATTAAAGAAGAAATTTAGAATATCACAAATTATCTAGATAAGTAAATACCAAAATATCAGTTTATATCATAGCTTTTGTGACATGGCCATTGCTTTATTCAGAAAAAGTTATTATTAATGTTAAAAGAAAGCCACATGAAAATATGACTAAGTTAAGAAACTAGAAAAAAGCATGGTACAATATATGAAAGGATGAAGGTAGCAATAATTACTGATATAAAGGATAAAATTAGAGAAACAGAAGAAGTATATACATACACTTACAATAAACAATGGAATATATATGCAATGGAATATTACTCAGCCATAAAAAAGGATGAACATTTGCCATTTGTGACAACATGGATGGACCTGGAGAATTTTTATGCTTGGTGAAATAAGTCAGATAGAGAAAGATAAATACTGTATATTTTCACTTATATGTGGAATCTAAAAAATAAAATAAATGAACAAATATAACAAAACAGAAATAGACTCACAGATACAGAGAATAAACTAGTGGTTACCAGAGGGGAGAGTGGTTGGGGAGGGGCAAAATAGGCAGAGGGGTGTAAGAGGTACAAACAACTAGGTATAAAATAAATGTTACAAGGATGTAATGTATAATACAGGGAATATAATCAGTATTTTATAATAACTTTGTATAGAGTGTATTCCAGAAAAATAATGAGTTACTATGCTGTATACCCCAAACTAATATAATATTGTGAGTGAATTAAAAAAAGAAATAGAAAAAACATATAGTTGAAAGAATAAATATATGCCAAAATATGGGCCTTTAGAAAAAGCAAACTGCCGGCATGTTTGATTATGGAAAATATGAAAAGATATAATAATTAAAATATATATTCAATAATTAGATAATTGTAAATACACAATATAAAGCATAACTGACAATACCACAGACACTGAAAAAATAAACAATTTATAAGAGAATACTATTTGTATTTTTTCTGAGGATCATATTTTCTTGATAACTGGTTTCTTGCTTATTTCAATATTCTGATTGTATTTGTTTCACCAACAGTCTTTCCCATTTGGCCAGAACTCAACCCTCATCACTGTTGGCACGTCCATTTAAGTCTGACAAGTTTCTTTATAGTACCAAGGTACTCACATAGTGTTTATAACTCTTCCATTTTTCAAACAGTACTGCTTTTTGTCAGTAGAGGAGGGTTGTTTATCATGACCACCTCCAGTCAATGTCTAGTAAGGAGAAATTCACCTAGCAGAGGTGGCTTGTTTGTTTGTTTGTTTTCCTGAACCAACACTACATGCATTGAGAGACTCCCCATGACTTCTGTTGCACCAGCTAGACACAAGAAGGGCCCTCCCTATTGTCAGCTTTTGTTCCTGAAACTCAGCATTGTCTGGCAGTTCAGTATCAAGTTTTTAGACCATTGCCATTGAACTGGTTTTTTTGAGCTGGTTGAAATGTATTTTATTATATTAGGAATGAATTTCACTATGCTATTGTATTATCCATGAAAATGCAGTAAAGGATCTTCAACTTAGTCACTTCATCTTTAACAACAAATGCATGTAAATGTATGTACTACCTCTTGTGTATAAAAACCAAGGTCTCAACATTAAGCCTCCTGGGAAGTGATTAGAAATGGTAATAGTAACTCCTGGTGGGACATGACTTGAAAATTGACATAGAAAGTGTCTAGAGTCAAAGCGCAGAACCTCTGAATTAAACTGCGTAAAAACAACTGCCAATAAAAATGCCCAACATTGGGTATTATCATTTAAATGTTGCCATTTTGCAGAAGAACTGAATAGACATTTTTCCAAAGAGGAAATACAGATGGCCAACAGGCATATGAAAAGATGCTCAACATTGCTAATCATCAGAGAAATGGAAATCAAAACCACAATGAGATAGCACCTCAATCCCATCAGAATGACTATCATTGAAAAGAACACAAAGAACAAATGTTGGTGAGGATGTGGAGAAAAGGGAACCCTTGTACACTGTTGGTGGGAATGTAAATTGATGCAGCCGCTGTGGAAAACAATAAGGAGGTTTCTCAAAAAAACTAAAAACAGACCACCATATGACCCAGCAATTCCATTCCTGCATATATATCCAAAAAATACAAAAACATTAATTCAAAAACATACATGCATCCCAAGTTTATAGCAGCATTATTTACAACTGCCAAGATATGGAAGCAACCTAAGTGTCCATCAGCAGTTGAACAGATAAAGAAGATGTGGTATACATACACAATGGAATACTACTCAGCTATAAAAACAACGAAAATTTGCCATTTGCAGCAACATGTATGAACTTGGATGGCATTATGCTAAGTGAAATAAGTCAGACAAAGACAAATACTGTATGATGTCACTTATAATGGAATTTTAAAAAATGTAACAAACTAGTGAATATAACAAAAAAGAAGCAGATTCACAGATAGAACAAACTAGTGGTTACCAGTGGGGAGAAGGAAGGGGGAGGGGCAATATTAGCGTAGGGGATTAAGAGGTACAGACTATTATGTATAAAATAAGTTACAAGGATATATTGTTCAACATGGGGAATATAGCCAATATTTTATAATAACTATAAATGGAGTATAACCTTTAAAAATTGTGAATCACTATATTGTACATATATAATTTATATATATTATACATCAACTATACTTCAATAAAAAATTGCGATTTTGTTATATTTGAAAAAAAATTTCTTTTTCCATTTTCCCCCCTACATTTTCCCCGCTTACTACAACTCTAGGCCTCCAATGCTGGAACCAGGTCCTTTGGTTTAAATAGGTGTTGTACAAACCTCCTTTCCATTGACTTGCCCACACAGAGCTTTATATGCACACCCAAAGCAAGCTTTGATAATGTGCTTTGGCTTGTGTCAAATAAGAGAAAGAAAATGGCTGATAGCGTCAACACTTTCTAACTGAAGTGTGATTTACTTCCACTACTCTCTACAGTTTGACGAACAGATATTATAATATCTTAGTATTATATTAAGATTATAATACTGACTTTGTTTACAGAAATATTGTACCTCAAACTTTTTTTTTTTTGTGGTACGCGGGCCTCTCACTGCTGTGGCCGCTCCCGCTGCGGAGCACAGGCTCCGGACGCGCAGGCTCAGCGGCCATGGCTCACGGGCCCAGCTGCTCCGCGGCATGTGGGATCTTCCCGGACCGGGGCACGAGGCCATGTCCCCTGCATCGGCAGGCGGACTCTCAACCACTGTGCCACCAGGGAAGCCCTCAAACTTTTTTTTTAGTTGAAATATGGTTGATGTACAATATTGTTAGTTTCAGGTATACTGCTTCTCAGGCTAGAAACCACAAAACACAGAAATAACTTTTAAGATTGTGAATTTTAATACTTCTATTCTGCAACCTATGTCCAATAGATCTTACTTTGTGTTTTTCTTTTTTCTATTCCTCCAAAACAAGGAATTAAAACAACCTAGGTAAAATGAGTGACAGAGTGTATGATTTTAGTTCATCTGCTGTCATCTTATTCTAAGTTATGTGTTTGAATTTTGTATTACTTTTTGTGTATTTATTCTTATGTATATACAAAGGGACAAAGTTTGTTCTGTTGAAAATCCTTGAATTTGTAACTTAAACCTTGAATTATGACAGATAAAATTATCTGAATTGCTATAATGCACTTATCACAAAGCTCTGTTTCTCTGTGCAGCAGGATGGAGATGATACAAAATGATATTTATTATTTAGAGATGATGTAGCAAGCCAAAAAATATTTAAACAAATACATGTATTTTCAGGTGCTTAAGTAAAAAACAAATACTAAGCTGAAATGTTTGATAGTCCCAGAAGCAATTTATAATGAATATATTTACTGTCATAGGCTTTACTCCTACTTTACATCACTAAAGTTCATGTAGCTTGATCTTAAATTTTGTGGAAAGGTTTGTAATCCTTTAAGCTGTTCTTGTGTCATCTTGATCCTTCCCAAGGAAAGGAAATTAGGTTGTTTAGTATCATTATAAAATTGTCATACATTTATATATTTTTCCTTCAAAGTAATAGCAATGATAGTTTATAGAATGCTTTCATGTCCACATAATCCTGAGGATTATTCTGATTTAATGACTTGATAAGAACATACATCTATCTAGTAACAGAGCTGGAACTTCTGAGGAACTGCTTTGGGATTTAGGATACAAAGTGTTTATAATTTCATATTTTCATGAATAAATTAGATAAGCTGTCACAAGAGTGATTATGCACATATGGGAATCATCAGGCCCTTATTGCTTTACTGCCTTTCATACCCAGCTCCAACTTCTTCTTCAGTTCAACTTCAGTTCTTCTTAGAAATACTGTTCACTTTTTTTTTTTTTTCGGTACGCGGGCCTCTCACTGTTGTGGCCTCTCCCGTTGCGAAGCACAGGCTCCGGACGCGCAGGCTCAGTGGCTATGGCTCATGGGCCCAGCCGCTCCGCAGCATGTGGGATCTTCCTGGACCGGGGCACGAACCCGCATCCCCTGCATCGGCAGACGGACTCTCAACCACTGCGCCACCAGGGAAGCCTGCTGTTCACTTTTTGATTGGTTGTCCTTTCATCATGTTTACCTGGCAAAATCCCAACCATGCTTCAATATAATTGTCTATCTTATTTAAACCTACTTACTGCTAGGTTGCCTACCACTGCTGGCCACAGATGTTAGTACCTATCAATTCATAATCTCTGTCCTTACCAAGGGTGAAGAACTGTATCATGGAAATACTATGGGTGCCTTTTCTCTCTTCCCTGACTGTTGATTTCCACTCATACCTCCTTGTTTTTCAGCATTTGATATTAGCATGACATAAACCTAGGAAAGTATTTTAATTTAAACATATAATATATCTTTAACCTAATCTTGGAGCTAATAATTTGAAAAGTACACACTTTCTACAGAATACAAATAAAATATATTATTATGTAAAGCTTCTATCACTAAATAATATAGAACACAAATCAACTTATCTCTAAATTGACAAATGAAATAGTTTCACAGACTATGTTCCTGAACACTACTGCCTAGAGAAATATTCTAAAGTGCCAGATGTTTGATTACTTGAGTATATTTTTATAAAATGGAAATTCATTGATTCCCATCAGATGGAAATTAGAAAGAAAGTCAACTATTTTCATCTCATCAATTTATTTTATCTGATAATTTAAGCAAATATATACTCACCAATTTAAATATAAATACATTTGTATATATATGACTTGCTAAACTCATTATACAGTATGATTTACTAAACTTATTATATTTTTATAAATATGTTTTCAATTTTCTTGAAAAAAGCTGCGACTAGTGTACCTGCCAAATGTTGTAAAGGTAGTGTAATTACTTCTACAAAATGAAGAGAATATGCATTTAGAAAATCCTAAAGACACCACCAAAAAATACTAGAGCTCACTAATGAATTTGGTAAAGTTCAGGATACAAAAATCAATATACAGAAATCTGTTGCATTTCTATACACGAACAATGAGCTATTATCAGAAAGAGAAATTAAGGAAATAATCCCATTTACAATTGCATCAAAAAGAATAAAATACCTAAGAATAAACCTACCTAAGTTGGTAAAATACCTGTACTCAGAAAACTATAAGACACTGATGAAAAAAATTGAAGATGACACAAACAGATGTAAAGATACTCTGTGTTCATGTATTGGAAGAGTTAATATTATTAAAATGACCATACTGAGCCCTGCGGTGCCAGTGACAGAGGGTCAGGTGCTGCTGCAGCCTGCCCGGCTGCCTGCCGCCTGCCAAACACAAGCCGCTGCCACCCTCCCGAAGGAGATCCTGTGGATCCTGGAAGATGGCGGAGGAGAAAGACGTGGAGGTCACCTTCCTCCCAACAAATACATCTACATGTGGAACAACTCCTGCAGAACACCTACTGAACACTGGCAAAAGACCCCAGATTTCCCAAAAGACACCCTCAGGCAACCTACATGCAGAGGCCAAGCCAAATCCATAGGTGAACCCCAGAAGCAGTGCAAACAAAGAAGAGAAAGGGAAATTTCTCCCAGCAGCCTCAGGAGCAGCAGATTAAATCTCCACAATCAACTTGATGTACACTGCATCTGTGGAATACCTGAATTGACAACGAATCATCCCAAAATTGAGATGATGGACTTTGGGAGCAACTGTAGACTTGGGATTTGCTTTCTGCATGTAATTTGTCTCTGGTTTTATGTTTATCTTAGTTTAGTATTTAGAACTTATTATCATTGGTAGATTTGTTTATTGATTTGGTTGCTCTCTTTTTTTTAATGTATATATATTTATCTTTTTTCTCTTTTTGTGAGTGTGTAGGCGTATGCTTCTTTGTGTGATTTTGTCTGTATAGCTTTGCTTTTACCATTTGTCCTAGGGTTCTGTCTGTCCGTTTTTTTGTTTTTTCTTAGTATAGTTTTTAGGGCTTGCTATCATTGGAGGATTTGTTTTTTTGTTTGGTTGCTCTCTTCTTTATTTTTTATTACTTTTTAATTTTTTTATTTTAATAATATTTTTTAATTTTAACAACTTATTTTATTTTATTTATTTATTTTCTTTCTTTTTTTCTCTCCCGTTTTTTTCTGAGCTGTGTGGCTGACAGGGTCTTGGTGCTCCAGCCGGGTATCAGGCCTGAGTCTCTGAGGTGGAAGCCCCGAGTTCAGGACATTGGTCCACCAGAGACTTCCTGGCCCATGTAATAGCGAACGGCGAAAGCTCTCCCAGAGATCTCCATCTCAATGCTAAGACCCAGCTCTACTCAACGACCAGCAAGCTACAGTGCTGAACACCCTATGCCAAACAATTAAAGACCAAACAAAAAATGATGAACAGCACAATAAGTGAAATTAAAAATTCTCTAGAAGGAATCAATAGCAGAATAACTGAGGCAGAAAAATGGATAAGTGCTGGTAGATAAAATAGTGGAAATAACTCCCACAGAGCAGAATAAAGATAAAAGAATGAAAACAATTGAGGACAGTTTCAGAGACCTCTGGGACAACATTAAATGCAACAACATTCAAATTACAGGGGTCTCAGAAGAAGAGAAAAAGAAAGGGACTGAGAAAATATTTGAAGAGATTATAGTTGAAAATTTCCGCAGTATGAGAAAGGAAATAGTCAATCAAGTCCAGGAAGCACAGAGTCCCATATAGGATAAATCCAAGGAGAAATATGCCAAGACACATATTAATCAAACTATCAAAAACTAAATTCAAAGGAAAAATATTAAAAGCAGCAAGGGAAAAGCAACAAATAGCATACAAGGGAATCCCCATAAGGTTAATGGCTGATCTTTCAGCAGAAACTCTGCAAGCCAGAAGGGAGTGGCAGGACATACTTAAAATGATGAAAGGGAAAAACCTACAACCAAGATTACTCTACCCAGGAAGGATCTCATTCAGATTTGACAGAGAATTTAAAACCTTTAGAGACAAGCAAAAGCTAAGAGAATTCAGCACCACCAAACCAGCTTTAAAACAAATGATAAAGGAACTTCTCTAGGCAGGAAACACAAGAGAAGGAAAAGACCTACAATAAAAAAACCCAAAACAATTGAGAAAACGGTAATAGGAACATATATATTGATAACTACCTTAAAAGTAAATGGATTAAATGCTCCAACCAAAAGACATAGACTGGCTGAATGGATACAAAAACACCCGTATATATGCTGTCTACAAGGGACCTACTTCAGACCTAGGGACACATACAAACTGAAAGTGAGGGGATGGAAAAAGATATTCCACGCAAATGGAAATCAAAAGAAAGATGGAGTAGCAATTCTCATATCAGACAAAATAGATTTTAAGATAAAGAAAATTACAAGAGACAAAAAAGGACACTACATAATGATCAAGGGATCAATCCAAGAAGAAGATATAACAGTTGTAAATATTTATGCACCCAACATAGGAGCACCTAAATACATAAGGCAAATGCTAACAGCTATAAAAGGGGAAATTGACAGTAACACAATCATACTAGGGGACTTTAACACCCCACTTTCACCAATGGACAGATCATCCAAAATGAAAATAAACAAGGAAACACAAGCTTTAAATGATACATTAAACAAGATAGACTTAATTGACATTTATAGGACATTCCACCCAAAAACAACAGAATACACTTTCTTCTCAAGTGCTCATGGAACATTCTCCAGGATAGACTGTATCTTGGGTCACAAATCAAGCTTGGTAAATTTAAGAATATTGAAATCGTATCAAGTATCATTTCCGACCACAATGCTGTGAGACTAGATATGAATTACAGGAAAAAATCTGTAAAATATACAAACACATGGAGGCTAAACAATACACTGCAGAATAACCAAGAGATCACTGAAGAAATCAAAGAGGAAATCAAAAAATACCTAGAAACAAATGACAATGAAAACATGATGACCCAAAACCTATGGGATGCACAAAAGCAGTTCTAAGAGGGAAGTTTATAGCAATACAATCCTACCTCAAGAAGCAAGAAACACATCAAATAAACAACCTAACCTTACACCTAAAGCAATTAGAGAAAGAAGACCAAAAAACCCCCAATGTTAGCAGAAGGAAAGAAATCATAAAGATCAGATCAGAAATAAATGAAAAAGAAATGAAGGAAACAATAGCAAAGATCAATAAAACTAAAAGCTGGTTCTTTGAGAAGATAAACAAAATTGATAAACCATTAGCCAAACTCATCAAGAAAAAAAGGGAGAAGACTCAAATTGATAAAATTAGAAATGAAAAAGAAGTAACAGCTGACACTGCAGAAATACAAAGGATCCTGAGAGATTACTACAAGCAACTATATGCCAATAAAATGGACAACCTGGAAGAAATGGAGAAGTTCTTAGAAAAGCACAACCTTCTGAGACTGAACCAGGAAGAAGTAGAAAATATAAAGAGACCAATCACAGGCACTGAAATTGAAACTGTGATTAAAAATCTTCTAACAAACAGAAGCCCAGGATCAGATGGCTTCACAGGCGAATTCAATCAAACATTTAGAGAAGAGCTAAGACCTACCCTTCTCAAACTCTTCCAAAATATAGCAGAGGGAGGAACACTCCCAAACTCATTGTATGAGGCCACCATCACCCTGATACCAAAACCAGACAAAGATGTCACAAAGAAAGAAAACTACAGGCCAATATCACTGATGAACATAGATGCAAAAATGCTCAGCAGAATACCAGCAAACAGAATCCAACAGCACATTAAAAGGTTCATACACCATGATCAAGTGGGGTTTAGAGGCATAGAGGGAACTTACCTCAACATAATAAAGGCCATATATGACAAATCCACAGCCAGTATTGTTCTCAGTGGTGAAAAACAAAGTATTTCCACCAAGATCAGGAAGAAGACAAGGTTTCCCACTCTCACCACTATTATTCAATATAGTTTTGGAATTTTTAGCCACAGCAATCAGAGAAGAAAAAGAAATAAAAGGAATCCAAATCAGAAAAGAAGAAGTAAAGCTCTTATTGTTCTCAGGTGACATGATACTATACATAAGGAATCCTAAAGATGCTACCAGAAAACTAATAGAGCTAATCAATGAATTTGGTAAAGTAGCAGGATACAAAATTAATGCACAGAAATCTCTTGCATTCCTATACACTAATGATGGAAAGTCTGAAAGAGAAATTAAGGAAACACTCCCATTTACCATTGCAACAAAAAGAATAAAATATCTAGGAATAAACCTACCTAGGGAGACAAAAGACCTGTATGCAGAAAACTATAAGACACTGATGAAAGAAATTAAAGATGATACCAACAGATGGAGAGATATACCATGTCCTTGGATTGGAAGAATCAACATTGTGAAAATGACTATACTACCCAAAGCAATCTACAGATTCAATGCAATCCCTATCAAATTACCAATGGCAGTTTTCACAGAACTAGAACAAAATTTTGCAATTTGTGTGGAAACACAAAAGACCCCGAATAGCCAAAGCAATCTTGAGAAAGACAAACGGAGCTGGAGGAATCAGGCTTCCTGACTTCAAACTATACTACAAAGCTACAGTAATCAAGACAGTAGGGCACTGGCACAAAAACAGAAATATAGATCCATGGAACAGGATGGAAGCCCAGAGATAAACCCACGCACATAAGGCCACCTTATCTTTGATAAAGGAGGCAAGAATATACAGTGGAGAAAAGACAGCCTCTTCAATAAGTGGTGCTGGGAAATCTGGATAGCTAAATGTAAAAGAATGAAATTAGAACACTCCCTAACACCATATACAAAAATAAACTCAAAATGGATTAAAGACCTAAATGTAAGGCGAGTTACTATAAAACTCTTAGAGGAAAACATAGGCAGAATGCTCTGTGACATAAATCACAGCAAGATCCTTTTGGACCCACCTCCTAGAAAAATGGAAAGAAAAACAAACAATTGGGACTTAATGAAACTTAAAAGCTTTTGCACAGCAAAGGAAACCATAAACAAGATGAAAACATAACCCTTACAATGGGAGAAAATACTTGCAAACTAAGCAACTGGCAAAGGATTAATCTCCAAAATATACAAGCAGCTCTTGCAGCTAATATCAAAAAAAGAACAACCCAATCCAAAAATGGGCAGAAGAGCTAAACAGACATTTCTCCAAAGAAGATACACAGATTGCCAACAAACCCATGAAAGGATGCTCAGCATTAGTAATCATTAGAGAAATGCAAATTGAAACTGCAATGAGGTATCACCTCACACTCGTCAGAATGGCCATCAACAAAAAATGTACAAACAATAAATGCTGGAGAGTGGGTGGAGAAAAGGAAACCCTCTTGCACTGTTGTTGGGAATGTAAATTGATGCAGCCACTATGGGAACAGTATGGAGGTTCCTTGAAAAACTAAAATAGGAGTACCATACGACCCAGCAATTCCAGTACTGGGCATATACCCTGAAAAACTCATAATTCAAAAAGAGTCATGTACCACAATGTTCATTGCAGCTCCATTTACAATAGCCAGGACATGGAAGCAACTAAGTGTCCATCGACAGATGAATGGATAAAGAAGATGTGGCACATATATACAATGGAATATTACTCAGCCATAAAAAGAAACAAAATTGAGTTATTTGTAGTGAGGTTTGTGGACCTAGAGACTGTCATACAGAGTGAAGTAGGTCAGAAAGAGAAAAACAAATACTGTATGCTAACACATATATATGGAATCTAAAAAAAAAAAAAAAAAGGTTCTCAAGAACCTAGGGGCTGGGCAGGAATAAAGATGCAGACATAGAAAATGGATTTGAGGACATGGGGTGGGGGAAGGGTAAGCTGGGACAAAGTGAGAGAGTGGCATTGACATATATACACTACCAAATGTAAAATAGATAGCTAATGGGAAGCAGATGCATAGCACAGGGAGATCAGCTTGGTGCTTTGTGTCTCCCTAGCAGAGTGGGATAGGGAGGATGGGGGGGAGATGCAAGAGGGAAGAGATATGTGGATATATGTATATGTATAGCTGATTCACTTTGTTATACAGCAGAAACTAACACACCATTGTAAAACAACTATAATCAAATAAAGATGTTAAAAAAAAATAACCATACTGCCCAGAGTGATCTACAGATTCAGTGCAATCCCAATGAAAACACTAATGGCATTTTTCACAGAAGTAGGAAAAATAATTTTAAAATTTGTATGGGAGGACAAATGACCCCAAATAGCCAAAACCATCTTGAGAAAGAACAGAGCTGGAGAAGTCATGCTCACTGACCTCAGACTATACTACAAAGCTACAGTCATCAAAACAGTATGGTGGCGACTTCCCTGGAGATCCAGTGGTTAAGACTTTGCCTTCCAATGCCGGGGGTGTGGGTTCGATCCCTGGTCAGGGAGCTATGATCCCACATGCCTCACAGCCAAAAAACCAAAACGTGAAACAGAAGCAATATTGTAGCAAATTCAATAAAGACTTTAAAAATGGTCCACATCAAAAAAATAGTAAAAAACCAAAACAACAGTATTGTACTTCCACAAAAGCAGTCACATGGATCAATGGAACAGGATAGAGAGCTGAAATAAAGCCAGACATTTATGGTCAATTAATCAATGACAAAGGAGGCAAGAATATACAATAGTGAAGAGGCAGTCTTCAATAAGTGGTTCTGGGAAAATTGGAGACCTATATGTAAAAGAATGAAACTAGAACATTTTCTAACACCATATACAAAATCAACTGAAAAATAGATTAAAGAATTAAATGTAAGACCAGAAAACATAAAAATCCCAGAAGAAAATAGGCAGATCACTCTTTGACATAAATTGTAACAATTTTTTTTTGAATTTATCTCCTAAGGCAAAGGATACAGAAGCAAAAATAAACAAATGGAACCTTAATTCCACTTAAAAGCTTTTTAAAGCAAACCATTGACAAAATGAAAAGGCAGCCTACTAAATGGATGATAATATTTGCAAATGATATGACTGATAAATGGTTAATATCCAAAAAATATAAACAGCTTATACAACTCAACATCAGAAACTCAATTAAAAATGGGCAGGAGACCTGAATAAACATTTTTCCAAAGAAGACATACAGATCGCCAACGGGCATATGAAAAGATGCTAACATCACTAATTATCAGAGAAATGCAAGTCAAAACCACAATATCACCTCACACGTGTCAAATGGCTATCAACAAAAAGACCACAGAAGGCAAATGTTGGCAAGGATGTGAAGAAATGGGAACCCTGGTACAGTGTGGTGGGAATGTAAATTGGTGTAGCCACTGTAGAAAACAGTATGGAGATTTCTTAAAAAGCTAAAAATAGGGCTTCCCTGGTGGCGCAGTGGTTGAGAGTCCGCCTGCCGATGCAGGGGACATGGGTTCGTGCCCCAGTCCGGGAAGATCCCACATGCGCGGAGCTGCTGGGCCTGTGAGCCATGGCCGCTGAGCCTGCATGTCCGGAGCCTGTGCTCTGCAACGGGAGAGGCCACAACAGTGAGAGGCCCGCGTACTGCAAAAAAAAAAAAAAAAAGCTAAAAATAGAACTACCATATAATCCAGCAATTCCACTCCTGGGTATATATCCAAAGATATGCACCCCAATGTTCATAGTGCATTATTTGCAATAGCCAGGATGTGGAAACAACCTAAGTCTCCATCAACAGATGAATGGATAGAGATATGGTATATATATGTATATATATAAAATAGAATACTACTCAGCCATAAAAAAATAGTGAAATTTTGTCATTTGCAACAACATGGATGGACTTGGATGGTATATTGCTAAGTGAAATAAGTCAGTCAGAGAAACAAATACTGTATGATATCACTTGTAATTGGAATCTAAAAAATAAAACTAGTGAATATAACAAAGCAGAAACAGACTCACAGAACGAACTTGTGGTTAGCAGTGGGGAGAAGGAAGGAGGGAGGGTCAAGACAGGGATAGGGGATTAAGAGGTGCAAACTACTATGTATAAAATAAATAAGCCAGAGGATATATTGTATAGCACAGAGAATATAGCCAACTTTTTATAATTATAAATGGAGTTTAACCTTTAAAAATTGTGAACACTCTGTTGTACACCTGAAACTTATATAATATTATACGTCAACTATACCTTAATAAAAAATAAAAGAGAGGGGCTTCCCTGGTGGCGCAGTGGTTGAGAGTCCGCCTGCTGGTGCAGGGGACATGGGTTCGTGCCCTGGTGCGGGAGGATCCCACGTGCCGCGGAGTGGCTGGACCCGTGAGCCATGGCCGCTGAGCCTGCGCGTCTGGAGCCTGTGCTCCGCAATGGGAGAGGCCACAACAGCGAGAGGCCCGCGTACTGCAAAAAAAAAAAAAAAAAAAAAAAAAAAAACAGAGAAAATGCATCTGAATTGGTTTAAAACATATTGTAAATATCCTTATCTCAGCTGTGAGGTGTCAAATGGCAGATGACTGAGACTCTTGTGTAGATTTAAAGCGTCACTGGTAATTACCTTTACCTCTGCTCTTTAGTTTTTCATATGGATTTGAATTATGGCCTAGTGTTTTTTCATTTCAGTCTGAAGAACTCCATTCAGTATTTCTTATAGGACAGATCTGCTAGCATGAACTCTCTCAGTTTTGTTTATAAGGGAGTGTCTTAAGGCATAACATCAGCACTCAGTAGGCATTTTGTAACGCTACCTAGCCTTCACTGCTTGCTTGTGTGTAGCCTCCAGGTTAACCAGAAGTGAAAACTTAGGATGTCGTCAGTTCTTTCTTGAGCGTGTGCATAGCCCTATCTACGGATATGGCCTTCTAGATTTCCAGAAATGCGTTGGAGCTTTTCAACCCATCACTCCTGTGGACATTTCATTCTTAGCTTTTCCTTTTTTCAATTATTTATTTATTTTTTGGCTGCTTCAGGTCTTCGTTGTTGCACACGGGCTTCTCTCTAGTTGTGGTGCGTGGGCTCCAGAGCACGTGGGCTCTCTAGTTGAGGCGTGTGAGGTCAGTAGTTGTGGCATGTGGGCTTAGTTGCACCATGGCATGTGAGATCTTAGTTCCCTGACCAAGGATCGAGCCTGCGTCCCCTGCATTGGAAGGTGGATTCTTTACCACTGGACCACCAGGGAGGTCAACCTCAGCTTTTCTTTTTAAGCTTAATGATTAGCCTATTGTTTGTCTGAATTTTATCTACTACCTCAGGCATTCATGCTATTAAACAGTTGCCTCTAATTGTCTTTGACAAATATTTCTACTCCCAAGTCCCCCTCCCAGTCTATTTGCACTGAGTGAGCTCTGAGTCAGTGCTATAGACTGAATGTCTGTGTCCCCTCCCCCAACACCCAAATTTGTATGTTGAAGCCTAATCCCCAAAGTGATGATATTTGGAAGTAGGGTCTTTGGGGGATAATTATGAGAGCAAAGTCCTCATGAATGGGATTTGTGCCCCTATAAAAGAGACTCTAGAGCAGGAGTCCCCAACCTTTTTGGCACCTGGGACCGGTTTCGTGGAAGACAAGTTTTCCATGGATGGGGGCGGGGGGGGGGTATGGTTCAGGCGATGGGAGGGATGGGGAGTGATGGAGAGCGGCAGATGAAGCTTCACTTGCTTGCCCACTGCTCACTTGCCCGCCGCTCACCTCCTGCTGTGCGGCCCGGTTCCTAACAGGCTTCGGACCGGTACCGGTCCACGGCCCTGGGGTTGGGAACCCCTGCTCTAGAGAGCTCCCTCACTCCTTCCGTTGTGTGAAGACAGCGAGAAGACTGCTGCTTTTTGAACTTGGAGGCAGGCTCTCTCTGGACACTGAATCTGCTTGTACCTTGATCTTGGACTTCCCAGCCTCTAGAACTCTGGGAAGTAGATATTTGTTGTTGAAGCCACCAAGCCTATGGCATTTTTGTTATAGCACCCTGAGTAGACTAAGAAAGTCAGTTAAAATAAAAACAACTTTGCAAGTGGAATCTTCCAGGGAACTAGCAGACTCATTAAATAATAAAAACTGTCTTGAATGGGGCTCCATTCTCCTTCCAGTTGCTGCCAAGCTGTTGATTTTCATGTAATAGTTTTCAAGACTATTTTGAGCTGGTACGAGGGAATGGGAATAGGGCAAGTTAAAAATGCCACAAAGCTCCTGTTATTGAGATTTAGCAATTTTCCTTGAAATAACACTCTCCAGTTGCTGCATGCCATTGGTTAATTCCAGGGTTCCGAACTGTTGATTCTGACCATTAAAAAAAAGTAGTCTTCTATGGAGGAGAGGATTTTTGGAGGGTTTTACTCTGTCATTTTCACTGATGTCACCTTTTCAGTTCCTCTTTGATACTTATTTTGATCAAAGTGAGATGGCTATATTAACAGTATTAAAAATGTACCAGTTAGACGCTGGTAAAAGGGGCACTGCCCCTCTTTTATTCCCTAATATGTGCACATATTTTTCACTGAGGACATGCCCATGGTAGCTTTATACCATATCAGTTGGTTATTGTTATTAAAAACAAATGGGCAACAAAGAAATAAATGGCAACAATGACTGAAAACAGAGGAGGGTTAAAATCAAGTGTGGCTAGTCTGTAGACTTTTTATTTATTTATTTGATGTATTTATTTTTGGCTGTGTTGGGTCTTCATTGCTGTGCGCAGACTTTCTCTAGTTGCGGCGAGTGGGGGCTACTCTTCGTTGCGGTGCACAGGCTACTCATTGCAGTGTCTTCTCTTGTTGTGGAGCACAGGCTCTAGGTGTGTGGGCTTCAGTAGTTGTGGCTCACAGGCTCTAGAGCGCAGGCTCAGTAGTTGTGGTGCACGGGCTTAGTTGCACCGCGGCGTGTGGGATCTTCCCGGACCAGGGCTCGAACCCGTGTCCCCTGCATTGGCAGATGGATTCTTAACCACTGCGTCACCAGGGAAGTCCTCTGTAGACTTTTAAAAATGGCTTTACATAGTTGGTGCCATAGTGAATAAAGCACTGGTGTCAATATCAGGCATCCCTGAGTGGGAATTCCAGGTTTACAGTTGTTTCCTTTGCCTGATTCTGTGTTTCCTAATCTGTAAAGTGATACCATAGACCTCCCAGGGCTGCTCTGAGTATTAGGTACAGCGTAAGTCTGTGTGTCACATGACAGGGATTCAGTCAAAAGAAGCTGTCATCAACAGAAAGGATACTAATTAACAATAACTACTGTTCTTATTTCATTTTTGTGTCATGCTTATAGAGACATAACTGAGCACTTTTCCAAACTAGATTAAAAAACTCAAAAGATGCTTGTAAGTTTCGTCCTTCAACATGTGTGTAGATTGTGTAGAGTTCTGGGAGTTCATGTTGGGGGGTGGTAATTAAATGGAAGAAAACTACTTCATGAAGGTACTATTTTGAATTTAAACGCATGAGTGTGGGTGAATAGGGAGGGTAGGTGTGACTTGTGAGTGACATTGTGAATGAGTCCATGCATCCCAACGTACAGGAGAAGAATGGTGGGGCCCAGGGATTTAAACTGGTTAAGCTAAGCCACAAAGAGGAAAAGGCAGATATGGGACAGGTGAAGTGAGGACAAGGAGAGAAGAATGACAAGGGTGAGAGAAGAGAGCTGATCATATGTAGGAGGAGACAGGGAAGAGCGGATAAACTAAAGAAGTAAAGAGAATTTAATGGCTCATTAAGAAAATAAGAAGCAAAGGAGGGAGACGTTGAGGTTCCTGGTGGAAAGGAGAAGATAGAATCTCTTGTATTTTTGGCTTCAGCATTGAATATACTCTTATTTCTCCTCTCAATTTAAATTGAACTTTTTCTTTCCCTTTAGAGATGGCAGAGTAACTGTAGCAAAACTATTGTAAACATACGGTATGCGTTAATGGGTCATTTGCCTCCTCAATACGAATTTAGTATGACCATTAACATTTAACTGCCTAATTTCTCAATCACCATTGAAAAATTAGAACTGCATCATTGCCACCCTACTACTCACCATAATAATTTTGTCATTTCTAAAAGCATTTAATCTTTACAAAATGATGCAAATCACTTGCCTTTTGTATTACTATAACTTTTGGCCTATACTTATATGATTTATTTGTGAGCTAAGTGTCTCTATAAAATAAAAATCACACAGTTAACAATGCTTTACATAAAAATAAAGTTATATTATCTAATTTTTAGGATATTTTTTCCTTTATGAGATTGTGTTTAATTGCCCTTTTAAAATTTTTTTTTTAATTTAATTTTATTTTTTTATGCAGCAGGTTCTTATTAGTCATCAATTTTATACACATCAGTGTATACATGTCAATCCCAATCGCCCAATTCAGCACCCCCCCCACCCCCCCACCGCTTTCCCCCCTTTGTGTCCATACGTTTGTTCTCTACATCTGTGTCTCAAATTCTGCCCTGCAAACTGGTTCATCTGTACCATTTTTCTAGGTTCCACATATATGCGTTAATATACAGTACTTGTTTTACTATTTCTGACTTCACTCTATATGACAGTCTCTAGATCCATCCGCGTCTCAACAAATGACCCAATTTCTTTCCTTTTTATGGCTGAGTAATATTCCATTGTATATATGTACTGCATCTTCTTCATCCATTCGTCTGTCGATAGGCATCTAGGTTGCTTCCATGACCTGGCTATTGTAAATAGTGCTGCAATGAATATTGGGGTGCATGTGTCTTTTTGAATTATGGTTTTCTCTGGGTATATGCCCAGTAGTGGGATTGCTGGGTAGTATGGTAGTTCTATTTTTAGTTTTTTGAGGAACCTCCATACAGTTCTCCATAGTGGCTGTATCAATTTACATTCCCACCAACAGTGCAAGAGGGTTCCCTTTTCTACACACCCTCTCCAGCATTTGTTGTTTGTAGATTTTCTGATGATGCCCATTCTAACTGGTGTGAGGTGATACCTCATTGTAGTTTTGATTTGCATTTCTCTAATAATTAATGATGTTGAACAGCTTTTCATGTGCTTCTTGGCCATCTGTATGTCTTCTTTGGAGAAATGTCTATTTAGGTCTTCTGCCCATTTTTGGATTGGGTTGTTTGTTTTTTTAATATTGAGCTGCATGAGCTGTTTATATATTTTGGAGATTAATCCTTTGTCCATTGATTCATTTGCAAATATTTTCTCCCATTCTGAGGGTTGTCTTTTCGTCTTGTTTATGGTTTCCTTTGCTGTGCAAAAGCTTTTAAGTTTCATTAGGTCCCATTTGTTTATTTTTGTTTTTACTTTCATTACTGTAGGAAGTGGATCAAAAAAGATCTTGCTGTGATTTATGTCAAAGAGTGTTCTTCCTATGTTTTCCTCTAAGAGTTTTACAGTGTCCGGTCTTACATTTAGGTCTCTAATCCATTTTGAGTTTATTTTTGTGTATGGTGTTAAGGAGTGTTCTAATTTCATTCTTTTACATGTAGCTGTCCAGTTTTCCCGGCAACACTTATTGAAGAGGCTGTCTTTTCTCCATTGTATATCCTTGCCTCCATTGTCATAGATTAGTTGACCATAGGTGTGTGGGTTTATCTCTGGGCTTTCTGTCTTGTTCCATTGATCTGTGTTTCTCTTTTTGTGTCAGTACCACATTGTCTTGATTACTATAGCTTTGTAGTATAGTCTGAAGTCAGAGAGCCTGATTCCTCCAGCTCCATTTTTTTCCCTCAAGACTGCTTTGGCTATTTGGGGTCTTTTGTGTCTCCATACAAATTTTAAGATTTTTTGTTCTAGTTCCATAAAAAATGCCATTGGTAATTTGATAGGGATTGCATTGAATCTGTAGATTGCTTTGGGTAGTATAGTCATATTCACAATATTGATTCTTCCAATCCAAGAACATGGTATATCTCTCCATCTGTTGGTATCATCTTTAATTTCTTTCATCAGTGTCTTACAGTTTTCTGCATATAGGTCTTTTGTCTCCCTAGGTAGGTTTATTCCTAGGTATTTTATTCTTTTTGTTGCAATGGTAAATGGGAGTATTTCCTTAATTTTTCTTTCAGATTTTTCATCATTAGTGTATAGGAATGCAAGAGATTTCTGTGCATTAATTTTGTATCCTGCAAGTTTACCAAATTCATTGATTAGCTCGAGTAGTTTTCTGGTGGCATCTTTAGGATTCTTTATGTATAGTATCATGTCATCTGCATACAGTGACAGTTTTACTTCTTCTTTTCCAATTTGTATTCCTTTTATTTCTTTTTCTTCTCTGATTGCCATGGTTAGGACTTCCAAAACTATGTTGAATAATAGTGGTGAGAGCGGACATCCTTGTCTTGTTCCTGATCTTAGAGGAAATGCTTTCAGTTTTTTACCATTGAGAATGATGTTTGCTGTGGGTTTGTCGTATATGGCCTTTATTATGTTGAGGTAGGTTCCCTCTATGCCCACTTTCTGGAGAGTTTTTACCATAAATGGGTGTTGAATTTAGTCAAAACCTGTTTCTACATCTATTGGATGATCATATGGTTTTTCTTCTTCAATTTGTTAATACGGTGTATCACATTGATCGATTTGCATATATTGAAGAATCCTCACATCCCTGGGATAAATTCCACTTGATCATGGTGTATGAGCCTTTTAATGTGTTGTTGTATTCTGTTTGGTAGTATTTTGTTGAGGAGTTTTGCATCTATTTTCATCAGTGATATTGGTCTGTAATTTTCTTTTTTTGTAGTATCTTTGTCTGGTTTTGGTATCAGGGTGGTGGTGGCCTCTATTTGCCCTTTGTATTTCTAGGTTCATATCAAAGCTTTTAAGGAATTACCATCTACATGTATATGGTAAAATACCTAAATCTTTCCATGCTTTGTTTAAATTGCTTCCATAAATCACCAAGAATAAATTCTTACTGTGTGCACAGGCATAATTCATTATTCAGTGGGAAAAATTCCTATGAAGCTGAAGATTTTTGTGTGCTTCTGATTATAGAAGGATATATGATCTTTGAGTGATTTCCACCTTGAATAAAAACACATTAGGAAATGCACACACATTCATAATAACATGCAAAATCATCTATTCTCTGTCTCTCTTTCTCATACACTCACACATACACTTTAGTCCACAAACTCACATGCATTCACACTCGACTGCACACATCCACACACAGTATTCACACTCCCAAATGCATATGGAGGTATAGTTAGTTATTTAAAATGCATTGTGAATTTTTTCTATTTTATTTGGCATATGGAGAACTTTTCTTTTTACACTGTAGTATTTTCAGTAATATTGAGGGGTAAAACTTCTGCGATTTAGCTCCCTTTGAACTTGGATGCGAATAAATAGAACTATTTATGTATTTAATTTTTATTTAGTTTTTGTTTTCTTAACTGAAGTATAGTTGACATACATCATATTGGTTCAACGTTTATGTACACTATGAAATGATCACCGCAATAAGTCTAGTAACCATTTGTCATCATACAAATTTATTACAATATTGTGACTAGATTCCCTATGTTGTACTTTTTATTCCCATGACTCATTCATTGTATGACTGGAAGTTTGTACCTCTTTTTTTTTTGTACCTCTTAATTCACCTATTTCACCCAACTCTCCACTCCTCTCCCCCTGGCCACTACCCATTTGTTCTGTATATCTTTGAGTCTGTTTTTGCTTTGTTTTGTTTGTGCATTTGTTGTTTTTTTAAATTTCACATATAAGTGAGATCATAAGGTATTTGTCTTTCTCTGTATGACATATTTCACTTAGCATAAAAGCCTCTAGATCCATCCATGTTGTAGCAAATGGCAAGATTTTATTCCTTTTTATTGCTGAGTAATATGCCATCACACCACATCTTCTTTATCCATTTACCTATCACTGGACGCTTAGGTTGCTTCCATATCTTGGCCATTGTAAATAATGCTGCAGTGAACACAGAGGTGTGTATATCTTCTTGAATTAGTGTTTTCATTTTCTTTGGCTAGATACCCAGGATTGGAATTGCTGAGTCATATTGTAGTTCTATTTTTAATTTTTTGAGGAACCTCCATACCATTTTCCAAGTGGCTACACCAGTTTACATTGCCACCAACAGTGTACAAGTGTTTCTTTTTCTCCACAATCTTGCGAACACTTGTTATTTGTTGTCTTTTTGATAATAGCCGTTCTTACAGGTGTGAGATTATATCTCATTGTGGTTTTGATTTGCATTTCCCCAATCGTTAGTGGTATTGAGCATCTTTTCATGTGGCTTTTGGCCATCTATATCTTCTTTTGAGAAATGTGTATTCATGTCCTCTACATTTTTTTAATAGGATTGCTTGTTTGTTTGTTTGTTTTTTTGATATTGAGTTGTATGAGTTCTTTGTATACTTTGGATATTAACCCCTTATTGGGTATATCAGTTGCAAATATCTTTTCCCATTCAGTAGGTTGCCTTTTGTTTTACTGATGGTTTCTGTTGCTGTGCAAATCTTTTAAGTTTGATGTAGTCCCATTTATTTATTTTTTCTTTTTCTTTTGTTTTCTTTGCCTGAGG
Source organism: Leucopleurus acutus (assembly GCF_964270905.1). Lineage (NCBI taxonomy): Eukaryota > Metazoa > Chordata > Mammalia > Artiodactyla > Delphinidae > Leucopleurus > Leucopleurus acutus. Next base: position 11,974,229 of record NC_139162.1, on the reverse strand, counting down.
AGACAGATCCAAAAATGTATTGCTAAGATTGATGTCACAGAGTTTAGTGCTTATGTTTTCTTCAAGGATTTTATGGTTTCAGGTGTTACATTTAAGTCTTTATCCATTCTGAGTTTATTTTTGTATATGATGTGAGACAGACAATTTTTTGTGTGTGTCTGTCCAGTTTTCTTAACACTATTTATTGAAAAGACTCTCTATCCCCCATTTTATATTATTGCCTCTTTTTTCATAGATGAATTGGGCATATAAGCATGGTTTTTATCTGTGTTTTATCCAGTACCATACTGTTTTGATTACTATAGTTTTGTACTATAGTTTGAAATCAGAAAGCATGATACCTTCAGCTTTGTTCTTCTTTCTCAAGATTGCTTTGGCTCTTTGAGGTCTTTTGTGGTTCCATACAAATTTTAGAATTATTTATTCTAGCTCTGTGAAAAATGCTGTTGGTATTTTGATAGGAATTGCATTGAATCTGTAGATGCTTTGGGTTGTATGAACATTTTAACAATACTGATTCTTCCAGTCCATGAGCATGGTATATCTTTCCATTTTTTAATGTCATTTTCTATTTCTTTGATCAATGTCTTACAGTTTTAAGAGTACAGGTTTTTCATCTCTTTGATTAAATTTATTCCTAGGAATTTTATTATTTTTGATGCAATTGTAAATGACCTTGTGTTCTTAATTTCTCTTTCTGATACTTTGTTATTAATATATAGAAACACAACGAATTTCTGTATGTTATTTTTGTATCCTGTAACTTTACTGAGTTCATTTATTAATTCTAATAGTTTTTTGGTGGAGTTTTTTTAAAAAATTTATTTATTTTTGGCTGTGTTGGATCTTCTTGCTGTGTGCGGGCTTTCTCTAGTTGTGGCGAGTGGGGTCTACTCTTTGTTGCAGTGCACGGGCTTCTCATTGCGGTGTCTTCTCTTGTTGTGGAGAACAGGCTCTAGGTGTGCGGGCTTCAGTAGTTGTGGCCTGTGGGCTCTAGAGCGCAGGCTCAGTAGTTGTGGTGCATGGGCTTAGCTGCTCTGTGGCATGTGGTATATTCCTGGACCAGGGCTCAAACCCGTGTCCCCTGTATTGGCAGGCGGATTCTTAAGCACTGCACCACCAGGGACGTCTGGTGGAGGTTTTAGGGTTTTTCTCTATATAGTATCATGTCATCTGCAAATAGTGACTGTTTTAGTTTTTTCCTTTCCAATTTGGATGCCTTTTATTTATTTGTTTTTCTGTATGATTGCTGTGGCTAGTCTTCCAATACTATGTTGAGTAAAAATGGCAAGAATGGATATCCTTATTTTGTTCCTAAACTTAGAGGAAAAGCTTTTAGCTTTTTACCATTGAATAGTATGTTAGCTGTGGTTTTGTCATGTATGGTCTTTATTATGTTGAGCTATGTCCCCTCTATAGCCACTGTGTTGAGAGTTTTTATCATAAATTGATACTGGTTTTTGTAAAATGCTGTTTCTGCATCTGTTGAGATGATCATATGGCTTTTATTCTTCAATTTGTTATCGTGGTGTATCACATGGATTGATTTGCAGGTGTTAAAAAGTCCCTGCATCCCTGGGATAAGTCTCACTTGATCATGGTATATGATCCTTTTAATATATTGTTGAATTTGGTTTGCTAGTATTTTTTGAGGATTTTTGCATCTATCTTTCTCAGGGATATTGGCCTATAATTTTCTTTTCTTGTGATATCCTTGTCTGGTTTTGGTATCAGGGTAATGTTGGCCTCATAGAACAAATTTGGTAGAGATCCTTCCTCTTCAATTTTTTGGAGTAGTTTGAGGAAGATAGGTATTCAGTCTTCTTTAAATATTTGGTAGAATTCACCTGTAGAGTGGTCTGGTCCTGGTCTTTTGTTTGTTGGGAGTTTTTTGATTACTGATTCAATTTTACTACTAGTAATTGGTCTGTTCAGATTTTCTGTTTCTTGCTGATTTGGTCTTGGAAAACTATATGTTTCTAGGAATTTATAAAATTAAATTTTATGCATTTAATTTTGAAATATACTAGATGCTCCTATTCATACCAACCCTTAATTTTCTCTTTAGGTGTTTGATTAAACTTAAAAGCATTTGGGGCAGAAATGCACATATAAAGTTATAATTTTAACCTTTCCCTTCAAGACATGGTAATTCATAAATTTCAAAAAAAAAAAGAGTTAATAGTCATCAGTGAAATATAACTCCCATTAAGATTATAGCTAAAGTCACAATGGTTCCACGTGATGCTTTTCCTTCTACTGGTCCTTATGTAGCAGGTTTTTATTTCATGAACATTTGTTCCACATCTAATTTAGACAAGTGTATGGCATGTTCCAGTTGCATCCAGCCCAGGGCAACTGAACAACTGAACAGGTGTGTGGTAGCTATGCCTGCATAACCTTGTATAACCCTACCATCTTCATTTTGGGGAAACCAGTCCATATGTGAAGGAATGTGTAGAAATCACATCAGCCCCACCTTGGCCTCTTTGTTAAGAAATAGAGGTCTGAACAGGTCCAGCAAACTGTAATGAGGGGTGGTTTTCTGATATTCTGCCATGCTTTGCACCCAGGCCACTAAAACTTGGGCTGAAGCAGAGAGCTCAAGGAAACTACCTATTGTGCTCTCTGACATTTGAGAATTTCAGAACTTCAGCTTCTTGGAACCTAAACCAGATTTATCAGACCGACTTTCTCTGAATGTCCCTTTACAGATGAGAAAATTAAAGCCTAAAGACAGGACACAACCTGCCTAAGCTCGCAAAAATAGTTTGTGTCAAAGCCAAGACTATAAAAAAAATCTAGTTCCTAATCCAGTGTCTTCCATTACCCCTTGAGGATTTCTGATCACCCATTACTTGGGTAATTTGCCTGCTGTTGCTTCTTTTCTACTAAGTTATGAGTATCTGAATAGGGTGAATTCAATCAAGCACATGCTATAGACCTGCATTTTTCTTTCCTCCAAGCTCTTGTCTCTTGTTTTTTAGCTGTGCCTGAATGTGAGTGATTTGTCAATACCCAGGCCTGAAGTAATCATATCAGATTCCTATTATTTTTAATTACTAGTGATTCACCTCTGTTAGAAATAGCCTTTGAAATTGTGTCCAGAAGCTCTTCTGTTATCCTATTTTAGATTGTAAAAAGTGGACATCATGGAAAGGAACCCTCCAGTTTCAAAAGTATGCAAATGATAATGTTGACCCCGAATGAATACAACATGAGAACCTGGTTCACACTATATATTTTTAGAAGAGAGTATATGCTCAATGTTTTTATAATTCGTATGAGCTTTGTAAGTAACTTTATGGGATTATGTAGGTTGAGATTTTCAACCAAAAGGATTATTTGAGCAGGTATTAGCATCCATGGTGAGGATGTTTTCAACCTGTTAGCTGACTGGAATTCAACCCATTCAGTGGTAGAGCAATTAAGTAGCCTTGATTTGATCTTTTGTTGTACTTGAAGACTCTTTGTTTATAGGCATGGAGGGTATTGGTGGTTTAGAAGATTTTTATGAAGATAAGTATAGTATGAAGTAGATGAATTAATTAATACTTATTATTCAGAGTAGGAGTTTTGGTTTTAATTTAATTGTGTAGGTAGCTGTTTTATACCTATTTTAGTTTTCCTTCCTTTTTTTTCCTGGTTGTTAATATAGGATGTGAGAGGGAGTTGAAAAAATTCCTGCAATCAAACACAATTTCTAGGTGGCTTATTCCTTTCCTGTGGACTTACTGTTAATCCTCTTAGTCATAATCTCTTCAATTGAATATATAGCACCATTCTCCTAGTTGAGAATGCCAAATATCATTTCAAAGTGATTAAAAACTGGGTGATAAAAAATTCCAATAAAGTTCTCATTTTATGACTATTTCCTTGGATGAATTCCTAAAGATGAAGAAGCAATAATAATGTGTGAGCATTTAATATTAAGTATTTAGACTTCAATAATTTGATATTAATATTTATAAAACTTTATGGGTAACATAGCTAATATTTAATGAAACGATCTCATTATGTTAGTATTATTAGATTGACTGATATAGTAGTAAAATATCAATTATGCATTTTCTCATCGATCCTTGACAAGTTTTTGTATAGAAACATGACTGATGGGATGGATATTTATAGACTTTGGAATTGTTCCAGTATGAGATTTAATAGAGGCTTTGGGACTTATTAGCAATGAGAGCTTCAGAAAGCTAATTATACTCAGAAACTTTTTCCTTACCTAGGAAATGATCATGGTAATTCCTGTCTTGCCTAATTTTTTAAAGTATTAATGGTATATTGTATAAGCGCATAGCATAATAGTTTGACTGTAGTGATAATAATAATGAATAATAATAGTAACAATAAGTTCATCACTATAATGAACAAGCTAAATACAGTATGAAACAGCTAATATTGTCCTTTTAAAAATATGTTTCTATTTCCAAAATTTCAGAGTATTTTATTTATCATCTTTCAGTAAAAACCAAGGTGTTTAAGTAGACTTGCTTTATATTCTAGGAATTAAGATGAGGCAGGAGATGAAGTTCACTTCAAACAAAAGTCCTAATGAATGTTTCTCAAAACCTTTGTAAAAATTGCACAGTTAATTAGGTGGCTTAATTTCATTGCTAGAAGCACTGATGCATATTTCATTCATTTTCAGCTTTTTCTTTTTCAGAGCCAGAATGAAAATATAATAATTGCATAGTCCATGATTGGCCAGCTGCTTTGCAGTTCTCTTATTGAATATTTTCTGCTGTATCTTTTTGCCAGCAATGGATATCAAGTAGATAACATTAGTTGAGAATAGATAATATATTTTTGTTTTGACATAATTGCTGTCCCTTTAACAGAGTATGAGGGCTATCGGCAGTGTTCACTACCTCGGTATTTGCAAAAACTGAAGATGATAAAAAGTCACGTCCTCAATCCTTCTCATGAAGATGCAGCCAGTTTCACCACATTGACTTTGTAACTCTTCCTCTCTTGCTTTAAGCCTGAAGCCTTTGTTGATGGAGGAACAACGGATGCTTATCAGACGTCTCTGCCTCTGTCACGTTCTTTACCCTCACAGCCAGTGTCACTCAAGGGGCCTCACATTCATCTTCTTCCTACCCTAGCCCCAATAGAGCAACAGCAACTATCAGGCAGAGGAATATTCCAGAGAGAGTTTAAACCTATATTTAACAGTATAGCCCAGGGCTGGTAGTCATCACAGATTCCTGTAAAGGAACATCTCAGGCGTCCAGGGTGCCCCGTCACTTCTTCTCATGACTATCTGACACACATCATGTGTGTCACTGAGAGCAAGGCAAACTTTTAAACTATTGATAGGTGACTGGGGAAGAAGGATTGCATTCGTTTGGTTTCCTACTTTTCCATTCTTGACAGATTAGTCTTGCCTCATTGTTGAGAGTTTAGCTAAACTATTCCATACATCCCTGCCTTGGCATCCATTCTGTGTGGCCAGGTGACCTGCGAGGGCTTTGGACTGACTCTCGTCCCTCCCCCAAGCACATGCCACAGATAACAGCTTGCAGAGTCACAAGTAAATGTGGATTCCTGATAAGACTCCTTCAGTGGCCCTTGTAATAAACATTCTCCCCTGCCTCCCAGGGCCTTGCCCTTGTGTGGCCCCCTAGATAAACCCCCCTGAGAAGCTTACCAAAACTTTTCTCTTTTTGGTTTGAATTGACTAATCTGGCCTTAGCCCAGGAACCCCAAAGCACTCCACCTGTGGACCCTAATAAAGGCATGTGTCCTAGGTCCTGCAGGACTCTCTGCCTACATCCTGCCTTGACCTCCGCCTGTGGCCCCTCAAGACCTATCTGTACTTCCTCCAGAACCTGTGAGTAGTAAATTCCTCTGTTTCAATCCCCTTATAGTCTTTTGTTAAGACTCTTAGTTCAGTTCAGCATCTGATATCCCAGGGCTCTACTTAAAATGTTAATTTAATAGTCACAACACCGATGAATCCTAAATGTCTGCAGTAATTATCCAAGTGACCCCCTAACCAAGACCAGTGGAGTCCAGCCAAAGAGGTGCTTACGATTCCTTTCCTGCAACAGGAGACCATATAGCCCAGGCTGTCATCCCCAGGCAGCAGAACGCTTACATGTTCAGTGCTGCATCCTCTGGCAGCAGCAGGTTCTGGTATTCTTTTTAAGTCTCCCTACTACCTGCCACTTCAATCGCTCTCCTTCTCTTATGAGCTAGTACATGTGTGTACACTCACACCAACTCCCACCCATCCTTCATAAACACACACGAAGAGACATTTGTCTGCAAAATAACCACCACTACTTCTTAGGTTTTTCCTGTCTCCTGAGTCTTTAGCCAGGTCTCTAGTCCATGGGTTGATGTTGTTAGCATTTCCCAGGACTCCACTCTGAACCATCCTCTGGTTAGGGATCAAGTTTGTTTTTGATGCCTGCAACAGCTCTGCTCCATACTCGTGAAATATGTGGTAAAAATTAACTATGTAAACTTTCATCTGGCTCACTCTGATCCAGCCATCTTCAGGGTTTATGTTTCTGGATTGGATTTGAGTTTTGTTGCAAACCTCAGATTTGGTGGGATCATTAAAAATATTTCTCGTCTTTTTCCCTGTGGGTTTTTTTTCCCCTCTCATATTTATAAAGGGGAGCTACATCCTACAAAGAGGAGGCGTTTAGGGTCTTCTTGTAAGACAGAACAGAAATCTAGTAAATTATTCCCCTTAAAATTTCCACAAATGAATCAAAGTGTACAATATATGGACATGGAGAGCCTCAGTAAGACCAACAAATTCAGGCAGCTTTCCTTGAAGCATTGAGCCAACCATCATTTCTTCAACTGAGTTTCAGATAATGTTTTCGCTTATGTTTTGACATCACGCTATGTGGGAAAATATGTATATTTAACCCCAGAATCATGCTTCTGAGCTGAGATATTCACAGTATTGGAGGCAGATGGGCTGACTGAAGAAACAGCAGCTTCTGTTCTTGGGGTCCCACTTGCTCTGTGGCATCTGTTCAGTGAGAGGAATGGAGAGTGGATTGCCAACACTTGCTCCTGTTCTTTTCTTCAAACAGCTCACTTGAATTTGAATAAGTCAAATGTACAAATGACAACAATCCACTGTTCTTTTGCACAGCTGGAGCCTTACCCTCTGCATTTCACATGGCTGCTCATGGCATTAGGAGCCAATGGTGAAAGTAATGACCACCATTTACTGAGTATTTGCAAAGTGTGTCTTGTATGCCAGCTTACAGAATGTAACATTTTAAAGAGATGGAAGTTGAGAAAGTAATAAAAATGGTTTTCTATTATATTTACAATGAAATGACTGAAGATTGGAGGGTTAACAAATCTTTTCAAGCAGACAGCATTTTGAGCCATATTGCTTCTCGTTCTTTGTATGAAGAGTATTCTTTTTTTACTTGTTTCTGTCATCTATTTTCTATTTTTCCAGCTTTCTCAAGAGCTAGGACTTTGGTAATATTGTGAACTGCAAGATATTGTTACATTACATGCTTTCTTCATGTAGCTGCTTGGTGTCTGAGCTGGTTTTTATTTATTTATTTACTATTTATTTATTTTATTTATTTACTATTTTTATTTATTTATTTACTATTTATTTATTTTTTTGGCTGTGTTGGGTCTTAGTTGCGGCACATGGGATCTTTTGTTGTGGCATGCAGGCTCTTTGTTGAGCTGCGCGGGCTTCTCTCTAGTTGTGGCATGCAGGCTCCAGTGTGCATGGGCTTAGTTGCCCCGTAGCATGTGGGATCTTAGTTCCCTGACCAGGGATTGAAGCGGTGTCCCCTGCATTGCAAGACGGATTCTTAACCACTGGACCACCTGGGAAGTCCTTTAGCTGTTTTTTAAAATTAGGTGGTTGGTACTTGCCGTCTTGGGACCTTCACATAGTATCTTGAAGATTTACCCATTTTCTAGTGTAATACCATTTCCCCTTGCAAAAAAAAGGTTTTTTTTTTTGTTGTTGTTGGGACTAATGTGAGTTGCTCTTGGTATAATTCTAATGGGTTTCTTTCAATAAAGATCTTAGTTTTAAGCTGCCTGGATGGGCAGAGTAACACTTGGTGTTACCTATTTCTTAGTCAGGGGTTTAATAGAGAATTTATCTTATTTCCACTTACTGTGATAAATCACTTATTCTGCTTTTTAATTTTATAAACTGTATAATTTCTGTTTTAATATTTCTCTGATATCTTATGCTATATGGTTTTTGTTGTCTTTGTTGTGTTCATCCATTTATAATAATTTTGAAGATTTAGGGAATATGTTTTAAATTATTTTGATGTTGGGGCTTCCCTGGTGGCTCAGTGGTTAAGAATCCGCCTGCCAATGCAGGGGACACTGGTTCGAGCCCTGGTCCGGGAAGATCCTACATGCCGCGGGGCAACTAAGCCCATGCACCACAACTACTGAGCCTGCGCTCTAGAGCCCGTGAGCCACAACTACTGAAGCCCGTGTGCTACAACTCTTGAAATCCGTGTGCCACAACTACTGAAGCCTGCACGCCTAGAGCCTGTGCTCTGCAACAAGAGAAGCCACCGCAATGAGAAGCCCTCGCACCGCAACGAAGAGTAGTCCCCTCTTGTTGCAACTAGAGAAAGAGAAAGCCCGTGTGCAGCAACAAAGACCCAACGCAGCCAGAAAAATGAAAAAAAAAAAAGTTGGGGTCTTCACATGACCTTTAAAAACAAATTATTTCAATGTTAATTGTTGTAATGTTAAATTATGATCACACATACTTATACACTTATCTCTATATCTTTATTGATGTTTGTTTTAACTTTAAATTTAAAGAAGTTATATGGCAGAAATTACATGATGGCTTCCAATTTATCATTTTATAGGTAGACAAGTTACTCTTGGCAAACTGAAGACTAACAGCTACTCTCTACCAGAATAACTGGCACCAACAGAGTTGATTTTCATAATAACCTTTTAAAACACACTTTTCAAATTTTCATGTTTATTTTGATTTCTGTTAGTCTCAGGCTTAAAAGTAGACAGCTTTTAATTGAATTGATTTCCAAATAATAGACACTTTTCTAAATATGGTTAGTAAACAACCTCCAAGCCAACAGCACAATTTTATAATAAAACATTGACTGTTATGTGCTTTCAGTAATTAATTTACACTCTGATTCTCTAAGTACTTAAAAGTGCATATTCACCTTTTTACAGTAACCGTGGGGGGGCTATTTAGCATATTGCAGCAATAGTGTATTAAATATTATAAATGAGAATGTGCCAGAAAGACATTTGTAATAAAATAGTATCACAGTCACCTTTTCAGAGACACAGGATGTATACTGCAGTGAATTTTGTGAAAGTTGGCAATTTAATATAGGATGTGGAAATTGGCTTTAAATTCAAAGGTACATATATACGTATGTGTGTGTATGTATGTATATGTATATATGTGTTTTGTGTATGTATATATACATATATAATATATTTAGAACAAGAGTGTATGTGGACATTATAATAATGTGGAAATTATTATATGATCATATAATAATAGTAAATACTTGCTCAAAAGACTAATATTTGCATAATAAAGGGAAAGATAATGTGCTCAAGAAAGTGAGTCTCAACCAAAGTCAGAGAGAACATCCTGAATTTTGAAGGACCGTGTTACTATCAGATCTTGAAAGGAAGCTTCTCACCTTCTTTTCAATTATGCCAATCACTTTCCCAGGAATAGATAGTGATTAAGTGTAGAACTTATTTCTCTCCATAACATAGAAAGTTCATGGGTGTGTGTATGTGTGTGTGGTCCTGTGTTTTAATTAAGAACACAAATACGCAAAGGAAGTATGAATAATAATTCCTTGATACTTTCTCCTGATGTTTAACTCCTTGCCATGCTGCTGATCATTATGAGCACTTGTTCTTTATGTCAGGCAGTGGTGAAAAGCTGACATTTCCTATCAGAGGTCTTTTTCATGTTCTCCTACATCTTTCCATAATTCTGTAGCTCTGCTTAGATCTTTTCCCCCAGTAGCATGATGGTTTGCCCTCTGAACCTAGCATCTAATCTGCAAAAGACATGAGGCTCTTTTTTATGGACAAAAGTTCAGCTTTCAAAGAACTCATAGGAGAGGTTAAAAAAAATACACAAAAATTATCTGTAATGGTAAATTAAATGTAGTAAGTGCAACAGAATCCAGGAAGGCCAAAGAAGAAATAAAAAATCTACTGATGCAAGTAAAATAAATCTTCATGGGTTATTTGTGATTAATCTTAAGGACTGGGTGAGATTTCATGCAAAGAAATGCACAATGGATACGCAAGGAAGTGGAAATGCTAATTGGTGGGGACAGAAATGCCTGATGATTATTGCATCCAATTTGAATAATGTCAAGGGAATGTGAAGACGAGTTACAGGAGAATAGACCAGAAAAGTAAGGCAGGTCCATATTGTTTTCCTGGAATTAGTCTTTCCCAACTGGAGTTCCACAAGAGAATTAGGCCTTACATAAAATAAATTGAGTGATTATTTTCTCAATCCTCCCAAAGTTACTACATAGCTATCACCAGTCTAAGTGCATAGGAGGGAAGTTAATTCATTACATAGAATGGGTGCCCAGAACATTTAGGTTTAATTCTCTCTGGGAACCTCCACTGAGAAAGGCTCGTCTAGACTCTAAATAATAAGGAAACATGGAAAATATGTGAGTTAAAACTGTGTCTTGATACAGCTGTATTTTGGGAAAACTTAACTGACAATAGTATTCAGAATAGTTTGAGGAATGTGAAACTAAATATTATTGGAGTTTATGTAACATGAAAAATAATGAAAGAAATGAAAATAGGAATCAAAAAAAGGTGATGAGGGCTTCCCTGGTGGTGCAGTGGTTAAGAATCTGCCTGCCAATGCAGGGAACATGGGTTCAATCCCTGGCCCGGGAAGATCCCACATGTCATGGAGCAACTAAGCCCGTGTGCCACAACGACTGAGCCTGCGCTCTAGAGCCCGCGAGCCACAGCTACTGAAGCCTGTGCACCTAGAGCCCGTGCTCCGCAACAAGAGAAGCCACCACAGTGAGAAGCTTGTGCACCACAATGAAGAGTAGCCCTGGCTCACTGCAACTAGAGAAAGTCCGCACATAGCAACGAAGACCCAACACAGCCAAAAAAATTAAAACAAACAAAAAGGTGATGATGCAAAAGATTTATTACTTCATTCATTTAAAGCAAAGATATATTAGATACCTACTGGATGTCAGGTATTGTGGCTACTATGATGACTAGAAATAGATCTAGCCATTACCACCTAATGGGGAGTCAGACATTAAGCAAATGAGTACAAATCCATGTAAATTCTTAACAGATAAGTGCTAAAAGAAGGGAAGTTTCTCAGTACATATAACAGAGACATAAAGTCTACTCTAGCAGTGTTTACGTACTTGGGAGGAGTGGATAACAGTATAATAGAATGATGCTTTTTTGTATATGGTCAGTTTGGAATTTATTTTATCATTAGTGGGAGACTAATGGATATTTTAAATCGGGAACTAAAATTATAATCTCGTAACCTATGTCCAATGGTCATTAAAGCCATTGCTTTATTCTTTCATTCCAATCCTTACTAAAGAATACTTTTGTGAAAATTGTAATGATTTAAAAAATATTTATATATTTATTTTTGGCTGAGTTGGGTCTTTGTTTCTCCTCACGGGCTTTCTCTAGTTGCGGCGAGTGGGGGCTACTCTTCGTTGTGGTGCACGGGCTTCTCATTGAGGTGGCTTCTCTTGTTGCAAAGCACGGGCTCTAGGCGTGTGGCCTTCAGTAGTTGTGACACGTGGGCTCAGTAGTTGTGGCTCGCGGGCTCCAGAGCTCAGGCTCAGTAGTTGTGGCGCACAGGCTTAGTTGCTTCCCGGCATGTGGGATCTTCCCGGACCAGGGCTCAAACCTGTGTCCCCTGCATTGGCAGGTGGATTCTTAACCACTGCACCACCAGGGAAGCCCGAAAATTGTAATGATCTTTGCATAAGGGTATAAACACAAACAGGATTTTTCCTCTTTGTAGGTTGTACCTGTATAATTGCTGCATTTATCTACTCTGTCTACATTCCATTGTTACTGTAAAACAGACTCTACCCAGGCATGCCTGAGTGAATTTCTCCTAGTTGACAAAGAAGCAAAACTACTCCTGGACCTCAAATTAAATAAAAATAAATGAAGAGAAACTAAAATGAAAGAAACGTAATTTTTAAAATGTTTAAGTGGTTATCATGAATCTGCTATTGAGATATTGTCAGGAATGTTACTTATTCTCCAATACGTTTAGGTCCTATGTGAATATTTCCAGTGGTTTCTCAGTTTTAAAATTGAGACTTCTATCCTGAATTCAAAGAAGTTAAGGAACAATTTTGATGATAAAGCATAATTAGTTATACTTGTTTCCTTGGATTAGAGGTCCTAATTTTCTTCTATTTTATTGATCATATTGTATCCATGTCTCATTCAGTTTGCTGCTTCAGATAGAGAACTTCTAAGTTAATGAGTCATTATGATTAATCAGACATTTCCCTTTCTTAGTATCTAGTTACTTGAGTCTCTGTATGATACTTGAATCTGACACTGTGTGGATTAAGCAAAGATGTTAGCCTTGTTTCCTCTTTACTAAACAGGCCATAGCATGAACAAGCTTTATGGAAATGAAATTTATTATGAAGAACAATGAACATTCCAATCTCATTCTTGCTGTTTATATTTTCTATCAAATCACAAGTGTCTTCTGGGAAGGATCAGTAAAGCAGACTTGGAGTTTTTTTTTTTTTTGCGGTACGCAGGCCTCTCACTGTTGCGGCCTCTCCCATTGCGGAGCACAGGCTCTGGACGCGCAGGCTCAGCGGCCATGGCTCATGGGCCCAGCCGCTCCGCGGCATGTGGGATCTTCCCGGACCGGGGCACGAACCCGTGTCCCTTGCATCGGCAGGCGGACTCTCAACCACTAAGCCAGCAGGGAAGCCCAGATTTGGAGTTTTTGAAAATGTGAAAGTCTAGCTAAAAATATGTAGGTAAATCTATATCTCAAGACAGGAGATAAGCCATAATTTTAGCTTTTATGGTTGTAAGCATTATGAAATAAATGTCCATAAAAGTCTAGAGTAAGACAGAGGGATTTGGAAAAACAAATGGCTGAGCTGCTTTTAGTAAATCCTGGTGAAAGTGACAAAACTGCTAAAGAAAGTGTAAACAAAAATCTGTAAAAGATAAAGATTTATATGGGACTATGGGATTTAACTAGATCTAAACACATGAAAGCTGTGTTATCCAATATGGTAGCTAATAGCCAACTACTGTATTTAATTGTTGTCCAGATTTTCTCTGTGACAGTAATCTTATTCTGATTTAGGAGCATTGTTTTATGTCTGTCTTACCCGCACACTACACCCTTGGCCTTAGCTGTCTCCTTGACTCGCTGCCAGCAGAGTGCAAAGGCAGAGAATCAGAATCTTAGGAAGAGAAATAAGCTACGGCTTACATCATCTGGTGCCATACCTTCCATTAAAGAAAACCGTTGAGTTGTAGAATCATTCATTCCATCCTTAGGCAAATACAAAGTTTTCTTTTACTAAGTTAGAATCAGTTCATTAACAGTGTTCCTAATTCTGTCCTCCAGAGCCATCGTGGGACATGTCTAGTCTTTCTTTTTTTTTAATTAAGTTTTTTTATTGGAGTATAGTTGATTTAAAATGTTGTACATTTTCTGCTGTACAGCAAGGTGAGTCAGTTATATATATACACATGTATCTGCTGTTTTTAGATTCTATTCCCATATAGGCCATATTGAATAGAGTTCCCTGTGCTGTACAGTAGGTTCTTATTAGTTATCTATTATATATATAGTATTGTGTGTATGTCAATCCCGATCTCCCAATTTATCTCTCTCACCCGTTCTCCCTTGGTAACCATAAGTTTGTTTTCTACAGCTGTGACTCAATTTCTGTTTTGTAAATAGGTTCATTTGTACTGTTTTTTTTTTTTTAGATTCCACATATAAGCAATATCATGATATTTGTCTTTGTCTTACTTAACTCAGTATGACAATCTCTAAGTCCATCCATGTCCCTGCAAATGGTATTATGTCATTCTTCTTTATGTCCAAATAATATTGCATTGTATATATGTACCACATCTTCTTTATCCATTCCTCCAATGACATTTAGGTTGCTTCCATGTCCTGGTATTGTAAATAATGCTGCAATGAACATTGGGGTGCATGTATCCTTTTGAATTATGGTTTTCTCTGGATTTATGCGCAGGAGTGGGATTGCTGGATCGTATGATAGTTCTAATTTTAGTTTTTTAAGGAATCTCCATACTGTTGGACATGTCTAATCTTTCTTCTGCTCAACATTTCTTAAATATTTAATACAAATACCATAAAATATCATCAGTTTTTACCTAGATGGGGCAACATTATTAGACATACATGAATAGTTATTGCCTTAATAGTAGTAACTACCCTATATTGAATAAATAATCACAAAATCATGAACTATGGGTTTTATGTACATTATTTCTAATGCATACAAGGGTAATATATATCTGCAGCCAACAAGATTATTACTGTTGTTTTCCAAGTTTGGCAGTTGACAGGAGCTGTCACCTTATTTAAGGAGCACAAGCTGACCCAGATTCAGGTCTGACTATAAATCCTTCGTTCCACACTCTTTTATGTAAATTGCAAGCACATGCCTTATTATTAGCTATATTATTCTGAGTAAATTGCACTATTCTTCAAATCTGTTTGTCCTTTTAAAGCAGTTGATTTTGGGGGTTGTGGAAATAACCAATACAATCCTCCCTTGGAGAATGTAATTTTGGGGAACAGTTTTAAATCAGATTTAAGAGTCAGATTGCTAGAAGAGGCAGGCCTCTCTAAATCTCATCTAGCATGGGGCAGAGTGGCCTTGTCAGCACTCAAGAAAGAATGCACTGATGCATCTTCATACTCCCCAAATCTTCAGTTGAGTCTAAGGAATGTTTAATTATAAAGTTTCTTATGACCATATATTTCTGTAATTCAAGAACTGTAAACTAGGGACTTCCCTGGTGGCGCAGTGGTTAAGGATCCGCCTGCCAAGGCAGGGGACACGGGTTCGAACCCTGGTCAGGGAAGATCCCACATGCCGTGGAGCAACTAAGTCCGTGCACCACAACTACTGAGCCTGTGCCAAGAGCAGGGGTCCCCAACCACCGGGCTGCGGACCAATACCATCCCATGGTCTGTTAGGAACTGGGCCGCACAGCAGGAGGTGAGCAGCAGGCAAGCGAGTGAAGCTTCATCTGCTGCTCCCCATTGCTTGCATTACTGCCTGAAACATCCCGCACCCTCCCCCTGTCAGTGGAAAAATTGTCTTCCAGGAAACCGGTCCCTGGTGCCAAAAAGTTGGGGGGCCACTGCTCTAGAGCCTGCAAGCTACAACTACTGAAGTCCACACGCCCTAGAGCCTGCATGCCTTAACTACTGAGCCCGCGTGCTACAACTACTGAAGCCTGCACACCTAGAGCCCGTGTGCTGCCAACAGAGAAGTCACGGCAATGAGAAGCCCACGTACCACAGCAAAGAGTAGCCCCCATTCACTGCAATTAGAGAAAGTCCACATGCAACAATGAAGACTCAATGCAGCCAAAAAAACAAAAAAAACTGTAAACTAATGAGCTAATGGTAGAGATTTAGTACTTTTCAAATGTATATATGTATATATGAATGATATATACAATATATATGTATGACATACATGATATATACAATCTACACAAGATACATATGTGTATGTATATGTAATATATTTTTAACCACAAAGAAAAAAAGTACAAATTTATAATTATAAATAAAAAATACAGAAATGTTTAAAAATAAATTTAGGGACTTCCCTAGTAGTCCAGTGGTAAAGAATCCACCTTACAATGTAGGGGATGCAGGTTTGATCCCTGGTCAGGGAAATAAGATCCCACATGCTGTGGAACAACAAAGCCTGCGTGCCACAACTACTGAGCTCGTGTGCCTCAGCTAGAGTGCGTGTGCTGCAAACTACAGAGGCCATGTGCCCTGGAGGCTGCTCGCCACAACTATAGGGAAGCCCGTGCACCACAACGAAGAGCCCATGTGCCACAACTAAGACCTGATGCAACCAAAGATAAATAAAAATGAAAATAAAAAATATATATACATTTAATATCATCTTTTCAGTACCCCCTCACCCAACACAGCCTTTTAACAATTTGTAAGAATATTTCTCTAAACCATTGTCTGTGTTTACACATATTCTTTTCCTATTCTGTCTTTCATTCTTTTATTTTTCAACAAAAAAGTTTAAAGTCTGAAACTCCTGGAATTGATTTCTACAGTTCCATTGATAGCTTGTATGATAGCTTGTTCAAGTAACAGTTGCTTTTTTTTTTACATCTTTATTGGAGTATAATTGCTTTACAATGGTGTGTTAGTTTCGAATTTATGGAAATTGTTTATTTTGCAAAAAAATTTTGCAATCCACACTTTCAAAATAATCGTGGACATGCCCTTTCCCCCCAAATTCTCTCTATCATAGAATACTATAAATATATATATATTTTTTGCGGTACGCGGGCCTCTCACTGTTGTGGCCTCTCCCGTTGCGGAGCACAGGCTCCAGACGCGCAGGCTCAGCGGCCATGGCTCACGGGCCTAGCCACTCCGCGGCATGTGGGATCTTCCCGAACCGGGGCACGAACCTGTGTCCCCTGCAACGGCAGGCGGACTCTCAACCACTGCGCCACCAGGGAAGCCCCCATACCATAAATATTTTAAACTTTGGCTAATCTGTTGAGTGAAAAAGTATGTCTCATTCATTATGTATAATTTGGATGCCTAGTGATACTGAAAATCTTTTCGTGTTTAATGACCATTTGTGCATCCTTTTTTGTGGCTTGCCTGCTAATGTGCATTGCTAAATTTTCTATTGCTTTTTATTTAGTTTACTCTTATTAGTTAGAAAGAACTTTGTGTACATTAAAGATACTATCTTTTTGTTTGTCATGTTCCTAGTCTGTTGTTTATCCTTTGCTTTTGTTTATAGAGGTTTTGGCAAATGGTTATTTTATGTCCTAAAATAGGGTTATCTTAAGAAAATCCCCTCAGGTACATGTGATGGTTAGTTTTATGTGTCAGCTTGACAGGGCTAATGGATGTCCAGATAACTGGTACAGCATTATTTCTGGATGTGCCTGTGAGGGTGTCTCTGGAGGACATTAGCATTTGAATTAGTAGACTGACTAAAGATTACCCTCACCAGTGCAGGTGGGCATTATCCAATCTGTTGAGGACCTGAATAGAACAAAAAGATAGAAGGGTGAATTTGCTTTCTCTGCTTGAGCTGAGATATCCACCTTCTTCTGTCCTTAGACTTTCTCAAGCGTTTAGATTCCACTGGGACTTATACCATCAGCCCCCTGATTCTCAGGCCTTCAGATTGAGACTAAATTACACTACCAGCTTTCCTGGTTCTCCAGCTAGCAGACTGTGGGCTTCTTGGCCTCCACAGCAGCATAAACAAATTCCTGTCCTAAGTCTCTTCTTATATATCTCTCTCTATCTATCCTATTTGTTCTGTTTTTCTGGAGAACATTGACTAATATAGCATGTTATAAAATTTTTCTCCAGAAAAATTTTCATAATTTTTACCAGGAGATTTATTTTTATACTTTATATGAGATTGGGGTTAAGTTTTGTTTAATTTCATTTGCAAAAAAAAAATGCTAGCTTTATATGATGCTTTGAAATTCTTTCCATATTTTCCTGTGACCTGGAAAGAAATAGTATTGTGTTACTTAAAATTCAGTAGAATTCAGCTATAAAACAGTCTGGAGTGAGGTCATCTTAAAGGTAGTTTAATTAATGGTTTACTTTATGACTGTGTGTCTGTGGAGATTATTTGTCTCGAATCAAATTTCATAGTTTTCCTCAGGATTTTAATTAGTGTCTCACTGTTGCTCTTACATCTTAAATTCCTTATGAGATTGTATATTTTTCATAAACTCAACTTTATATATCTTCAGTTTCTTTCTTTTTCTTAAGTCGTATGATAAAAGACTATCTACGCATTTCCTAAACCTAGTCATGATTGTGTATCCCATTAACTGTATACCTTGACATGTCATATTCTACTGTGGCAAATTAACAGGTGTTGGAAGGCATGGCAGTTCTCCTGTGTGCTCAGAGTGGGTAAGCTTGTAGACTCTAACCCTTCTGCTATGGTTTGGGGAGGATGCCTCTCTGCTCTCTTTTTCTAAGGGGCCACTGCTATGTCCCAGATGCAGGCTTTGACTATAAGTGCTACTTCCTTCCACCAGGGACCACTAGGGTTTACCAGTAGCCGTTCTAAGGAACACAAGAAGTAGACAGACATCTGCTGCTCATCCTCCAGAGATCACAAAGCTTCAGCCACTTGGGACCACTCATGAACATTTTCCCAAGATTGAGGAGAGGCAAACCTTTATCTTTCACTCCAGGTTCCTTGGAGAGGGAAGCCCATTCCCTTCCTTAGAGATCCCAGCAGGACTTGTGGCCTCTGATGCATCCTCCAAAGTCTACCAGAAGCATGCTTTCCTGGGTCTATCACCTTCTCTAGAGAGGGTATTGGGAAGGAAAGTACAGTGACTAGCATTCCATTATCCCAGAATCCCACAGAAATGACCTCAGCGTTTAGATGTATCTTGGTAAGAAAAGAAATCTTATGTAGTGGTCTTTTTTCTTTACTTTTCTCCCTTTAACACGCTTTGGAATCGAATGCAACCAGATTTTAAGTGTTTGCCTCCTACAAGTGTGGTAAATGTCAATTGAGAGAAAAGTGAACATTCTTCTATAAGGAACTTCAGAATTTCAAGGCTGACCCACTTGAATTTGTTTCTTAATAAGCTAAATCATGTTTTTCTCTCCTGCTACATGTCTAATCATAATCATATGAGTATTTTTCTGCTTTTCTACATGCAGATTGCCCTGTACGTAGCATCTCTCCCTCTGAGGCTCCACATGTGTTCTATCATCCTCTTGCCGAAATGCTTCTCACTTTTCCTAAGCATTGCTGCTATGGTCTTGAGTATCATTTCCGTAGCTCCATCTGTATATTGATATTTTGCGAGGATCTGTATGGATTCCAAGTAAGAATCAAGCTCAGCAGGCTAGCGTATTTAGTTTTTAAGAGAAAAGAAAGTAATCGATCAATTCCTATTGTAGTTCATTCTCTTTTTCCTCCCCACTTCTTCTCATTCTACCCTCACATGCAGCTTTGAAACGGAATCACATTTCCAGGCGGTACAATTAAATTTCAGTCAAAAATTCCACTTACCAGAATGTTCACAATACTAATAGTGTTGTTAGAAATAAGACACTTGATTAAAAGGCGGCACACTTGTCTATATCTTTAATGTGCATTCCTAATGAGTCTTACCAGGAGGCTGATTCACATGAAAATGCACAGTTAGCTCATCCAAGTTTAATATACCATTATCTGCACGCAGGCCCTCTTTTCATTACCATTTGAATGCACTGTTTTCTCTGGAGTTTTGTGCAGGAAACAAATCCCTATATATGGCACACAGCTCTAGACTCTGGTTTGTCTGCATTTGCCCTTTAGACAAAAGGCCAAAACAGCGTGCTCTGTGGTGCATTAATTTTCAATCTCTGGCTATTTTTGAAATTGTAATGCAGCACATTTCCTTTTCCAGAGGACTTTAGTCAGAATACAATGTAGAAGTGAATATAGCCAAGAGATTTGTTATTCTGAGTGGTGGCGCACCATCTTTCCCATGTGAACTCCAGATAAAAGGGGCTGCTTTAAAGAGCTGTTGAAATCCAATGAAATAAAAAAGTATTTGAAAACTGATTTCACTAGTTTATTGAGTCTATAATACTATTTAGACTTTAGAGTCTGAGACAACCAGTTGCCTGCAATAAAAACTGAGAAAACAAAAGTTGTATTTAGTTTCTATGAGGGTTATCATTTGGACTTTCATTAATTTTCATGTTTCTGGTGTGCCACACTCCCACAATTCTATAAGCTTCCCTGGTGTCCAGAATTCTATTTAATCTGGAGCAAATGAAATGAATAACAGATTAAAAAGACTGTAAACATTGTAAAATAATTCCTTCCCTCTTTTTTTTCCCTAATTTTCAAGCATTATGTATATTTAGACCTTCAAAGAGAATTAAATAATTGGAAAAAGAGAAAATGTCTTTCTTATAAAGTAATTGATTCATTATTCAAGAGTAAGAACTATCATATAGGACATTTTACTAAGGATGAGGTCATTTTAGGATAATCCAAGTGGTTATTATTTTGCAGATATATACTTAGTAAAACAAAGAGATGTGGCACACTTGAGGTGCACAGATAGACAAAACTATTTGCTTGTAAGGTGATGTTAAGAATAATTTGTTAAGGGTAAAGAGAACAGGCTTATTGGAAGGTGCATGACATATTAGAAAACAGATGATATTAGAGGTCATTTGAACCTATAGGATTGGCTTACAGCCTTTACAACTTCCTATCTTTGTTTATCATGCATTTTTCTTAAGTTCTCTGAGTCTCAGAATTCCTCTTTCCTATTCCCAGGAGCATCTGTAAAGATGGCATAATAACCCTTTGTGAAAGTAATAACCACTGTTGTGAAAACAGAGATAAAATTATATAGCATCTAGTAATAAACAAGTTCATAAAGGTTGCAAGATATAAGATCAATAAGAAAAATCAGCTGTAGTTTTTTTACACTAGCAATCAATAATTTGAAATGGGAATGAAGAAAAATTTCCATTTCCAATAGTATCAAAAAGAATAAATACTCAAGAATAAATTTTAAAAATGAATTACGAGACTTATACACTAAAAACTATAGAACACTGGTGAAAGAAATTAAAGAATACCCAAATAAATGGAAAGCTATTTCATGTTCATGGCTTGGAAGATTTAACATTTTTAAGATAGTAATGCTATCCAAATTGATCTACAGATTCAACACAATGTCTATCAAAATCCCAGCTGGTGTTTTGCAGAAACTGACAAACAGATCCTATAATTCATATGGAAATGCAAGGGACCCTGATAGCCGAAACAATCTTGAAAAAGAAAAACAAAGTTGGAGGACTCACACTTTGTAATTTCAAAACTTACCACAAAGCTACAGTGATTGACATTGTGATACTGGCATAAAGATAGACATATAGAACAATGGAATAAAATCGAGAAGGAAGAAAGAAATCTGTACATCTACGGTCAGTTGATTTTTGAGAGATGCCAAGAAAATTCAATGGGGGAAATAATAATCTTTTCAACAACTGGATATCCATATGGAAAAGAAAGAATTTGGATCCCTACTTCACATCATACACAAAAATTAACTCAAAATGGGTTATAGATATTATACAGAATAAACTTAACTAGGAAGGTAAAATACTTGTACACTTAAAACTATAAAACATTGATGATTAAAGTGGACACAAATAAATTGAAAGACATTCCGTTGTCATGGATTATAAGACTTAATACTGTAAAAATGTCTACACTATTCAACACAATCTATAGAATCAATACAATCCCTATCAAAGTCCTAGTGGCATTTTTACAGAAATAGAAAAAACAACCCTAAAATTCATATGGATCCACACAAGACCCAGAATAGCCTAAGCAATCTTGAGAAAGAAGAACAAAGCTGATAGCATCATAGTTCTGTATTGCAAAACTACAGCAATTTATTGGTACTGGTATAAAAAAGGACATATAGAACAGTAGAGCAGAATAGAAAGCCCCCAAATAAACCCACACATATATGGTCAACTTATCTTCTACAAGGGTGCCAAGATATACAATGAGGAAAGGATAGTCTCTTCAGTAAATGGTGTTGGGAAAACTGGATATCCACGTGTAGGAGAATGAAATTGGACGCTTATCTTGTAACACACACACAAAAACAACTCAAAATGTATTAAAGATTTAAATATAAGACCTGAAACTGTAAAACTCCTAGAAGAAAACATAGGGGAAAAGCTTCATGACATTGGTCTTGTTATTGGTTTCTTGGATATGATATCAAAAGCACAAGCAACAAAAGTAAGAATAGACAACATCAAACTAAGAAGCTTCTGCCCAGCAAAGGAAACAATAAACAGAGTGGAAAGGCAAACTACAGAATGGGAGGAAATATTTGCAAACCATTTATCTGTTAAAGAGCTAATCTCCAAAATACATAAGAAACTTCTAGAACTTGATTCCAAAAAAGAAAAAAAAAAAACCCAAACAAACAAAAAAACCCTGTTTAAAAAATGGGCTAAGGTTTGAATAGACATTTTTCCAAAGAAGACATGCAAATGGCCAATAGGTATATGAAAAGATGTTCAGCATCTCTAGTCATCAGAGAAATGCAACTCAAAACCAGAATGATATATTACTGCATACCTGTTAGGATGGCTATTAAAAAAAAAACCCACAAAAAAGATCTTGCTGTGGTTTATGTCAAAGTGTGTTTTTCCTATGTTTTCCTCTAAGTGTCTGGTCTTACATTTAGGTCTTTAATCCATTTGGAGTTTGTTTTTGTGTATGGTGTTAGATAATGTTCTACGTTCATTCTTTTACCTGTAGCTGCCAGTTTTCCCAGAACCACTTATTGAAGAGGCTGTCTTTTCTCCATTGTATGTTCTTGCCTCCTTTGTCGTAAATTAGGTGACCATATGTGCCTGGGTTTATCTCTGGGCTTTCTATCCTGTGCCATTGATCTATATTTCTGTTTTTGTGCCAGTATCATACTGTCTTGATTACTGTAGCTTTGGAGTATAGTTTGAAGTTGGGGAGCCTGATTTCTCCAGCTCCATTTTTCTTTCTCAAGATTGCTTTGGCTATTCGGGGTCTTTTGTGTTTCCATACAAATTGCGAAATTTTTTGTTCTAGTTCTGTGAAAAATGCCAGTGGTAGTTTGATAGAGATTGCATTGAATCTATAGATTGCTTTGGGTAGTAGAGTCATTTTTACAATGTTGATTCTTCCAATCCAAGAACATGGTATATCTCTCCATCTATTTGTATTATCTTTAATTTCTTTCATCAGTGTCTTATAATTTTCTGCATACAGGTCTTTTGTCTTCTTAGGTAGGTTTATTCCTAGATATTTTATTCTTTTTGTTGCAGTGGTAAATGGGAGTGTTTCCTTGATTTCAATTTCAGATTTTTCATCATTAGTATATAGAAATGCCACAGATTTCTGTGCATTAATTTTGTATCCTGCTACTTTACCAAATTCATTGATTAGCTCTAGTAGTTTTCCGGTAGCATCTTTAGGATTCTCTATGTATAGTTTCATGTCATCTGCAAACAGTGACAGCTTTACTTCTTCTTTTCCGATTTGGATTCCTTTTATTTCCTTTTCCTCTCTGATTGCTGTGGCTAAAACTTCCAAAACTATGTTAAATAGCAGTGGTGAGAGTGGGCAACCTTGTCTTGTTCCTGATCTTAGTAGAAATGCTTTCAGTTTTTCACCATTGAGGATGATGTTGGCTGTGGGCTTGTCATATATGGCCTTTATTATGTTGAGGAAAGTTCCCTCTATGCCTGCTTTCTGCAGGGTTTTTATCATAAATCGGTGTTGAATTTTGTCAAAAGCTTTCTCTGCATCTATTGAGATGATCATATGGTTTTTCTCCTTCAATTTGTTAATATGGTTTATCACATTGATAGATTTGCGTATATTGAAGAATCCTTGCATTCCTGGAATAAACCCCACTTGATCATGGTGTATGATCCTTTTAATGTGCTGTTGGATTCTGTTTGCTAGTATTTTGTTGAGGATTTTTGCATCTATGTTCATCAGTGATATTGGCCTGTAGTTTTCTTTCTTTGTGACATCCTTGTCTGGTTTTGGTATCAAGGTGATGGTGGCCTCGTAGAAGGAATTTGGGAGTGTTCCTCCCTCTGCTATATTTTGGAAGAGTTTGAGAAGGATAGGTGTTAGCTCTTCTCTAAATGTTTGATAGAATTCGCCTGTGAAGCCATCTGGTCCTGGGCTTTTGTTTGTTGGAGGATTTTTAATCACAGTTTCAATTTCAGTGCCTGTGATTGGTCTGTTCATATTTTCTATTTCTTCCTGATTCAGTCTTGGCAGGTTGTGCATTTCTAAGAATTTGTCCATTTCTTCCAGGTTGTCCATTTTATTGGCATAGAGTTGCTTGTAGTAATCTCTCATGATCTTTTTTATTTCTGCAGTGTCAGTTGTTACTTCTCCTTTTTCATTTCTAATTCTATTGATTTGAGTCTTCTCCCTTTTTTTCTTGATGAGTCTGGCTAGTGGTTTATCTGTTTTGTTTATCTTCTCAAAGAACCAGCTTTTAGTTTTATTGATCTTTGCTATTGTTTCCGTCATTTCTTTTTCATTTATTACTGATCTGATTTTTATGATTTCTTTCCTTCTGCTAGCTTTGGGGTTTTTTTGTTCCTCTTTCTCTAATTGCTTGAGGTGCGGGGTTAGGTTGTTTATTCGAGATGTTTCCGGCTTCTTAAGGTGGGCTTGTATTGCTATAAACTTCCCCCTTAGAACTGCTTTTGCTGCATCCCATAGGTTTTGGGTCGTTGTCTCCATTGTCATTTGTTTCTAGGTATTTTTTAATTTCCTCTTTGATTTCTTCAATGATCACTTCATTATTAAGTAGTGTATTGTTTAGCCTCTATATGTTTGTATTTTTTACAGATCTTTTCCTGTAATTGATATCTAGTCTCATGGCGTTGTGGTCGGAAAAGTTACTTGATACAATTTCAATTTTCTTAAATTTACCAAGGCTTGATTTGTGACCCAAGATATGATCTATCCTGGAGAATGTTCCATGAGCACTTGAGAAAAATGTGTATTCTGTTGTTTTTGGATGGAGTGTCCTATAAATATCAATTTAGTCCATCTTGTTTAATGTGTCATTTAAAGCTTCTGTTTCCTTATTTATTTTCATTTTGGATGATCTGTCCATGGGTGAAAGTGGGGTGTTAAAGTCCCCTACTATAAATGTGTTACTGTCGATTTCCCCTTTTATGGCTGTTAGTAGTTGCCTTATTGAGGTGCTCCTATGTTGGGTGCATAAATATTTACAATTGTTATATCTTCTTCTTGGATCGATCCCTTGATCATTATGTAGTGTCCTTCTTTGTCTCTTGTAATCGTCCTTATTTTAAAGTCTATTTTGTCTGATATGAGAATTGCTACTCCAGCTTTCTTTTGGTTTCCATTTGCATGGAATATCTTTTTCCATCCCCTTACTTTCAGTCTGTATGTGTCTCTAGGTCTGAAGTGGGTCTCTTGTAGACAGCAATATATAAGGGTCTTGTTTTTGTATCCATTCAGCGAATCTGTGTCTTTTGGTGGGAGCATTTAGTCCATTTACATTTAAGGTAATTATCGATGTGTATGTTCCTATTCCCATTTTCTAAATTGTTTTGGGTTCGTTATTATAGGTCTTTTCCTTCTCTTGTGTTTTTTGTCTAGAGAAGTTCCTTTAGCGTTTGTTGTAAAGCTGGTTTGGTGGTGCTGAACTCTCTCAGCTTTTGCTTGTCTGTAAAGGTTTTAATTTCTCCATCAAATCTGAATGAGATCCTTGCTGGGTAGAGTAGTCTTGGTTGCAGGTTTTTCTCCTTCATCACTTTCAGTATGTCCTGCCACTCCCTTCTGGCTTGTAGGGTTTCTGCTGAGAGATCAGCTGTTAACCTTATGGGGATTCCCTTGTGTGTTATTTGTTGTTTTTCCCTTGCTGCTTTTAATATGCTTTCTTTGTATTTAATTTTTGACAGTTTGATTAATATGTGTCTTGGAGTGTTTCTTCTTGGATTTACCCTGTATGGGACTCTCTGTGCTTCCTGGACTTGATTAACTATTTCCTTTCCCATATTAGGGAAGTTTTCAACTATAATCTCTTCAAATATTTTCTCAGTCCCTTTCTTTTTCTCTTCTTCTTCTGGAACCCCTATAATTTGAATGTTGGTGCGTTTAATGTTGTCCCAGAGGTCTCTGAGACTGTCCTCAGTTCTTTTCATTCTTTTTTCTTTATTCTGCTCTGCAGTAGTTATTTTGTCTTCCAGGTCACGTATCCGTTCTTCTGCCTCAGTTATTCTGCTATTGATCCCATCTAGAGTACTTTTAATTTCATTTATTGTGTTGTTCATCATTGCTTGTTTCATCTTTATTTCTTCTAGGTCCTTGTTAACTGTTTCTTGCATTTTGTCCATTCTGTTTCCAAGATTTTGGATCATTCTTACTATCATTATTCTGAATTCTTTTTCAGGTAGACTGCCTATTTCCTCTTCATTTGTTAGGTCTGGTGCATTTTTATCTTGCTCCTGTATCTGCTGTGTGTTTTTCTGTCTTCTCATTTTGCTTATCTTACTGTGTTTGGGGTCTCCTTTTTGCAGGCTGCAGGTTCGTAGTTCCCGCTGTTTTTGATGTCTGTCTCCAGTGGCTAAGGTTGGTTCAGTGGGTTGTGTAGGCTTCCTGGTGGAGGGGACTAGTGCCTGTGTTCTGGTGGATGAGGCTGGATCTTGTCTCTCTAGTGGGCAGGTTCATGTCTGGTGGTGTGTTTTGGGGTGTCTGTGGCCTTATTATGATTTTAGGCAGCCTCTCTGCTAATGGGTGGGGTTGTGTTCCTGTCTTGCTAGTTGTTTGGCATAGGTTGCCCAGCACTGTAGCTTGCTGGTCGTTAAGTGAAGCTGGGTGCTGGTGTTAAGATGGAGGTCTCTGGGAGATTTTCACCGTTTGATATTATGTGGAGCTGGGAGGTCTCTTGTTGACCAGTGTCCTGAAGTTGGCTCTCCTACCTCAGAGGCAGAGCCCTGACTCCTGGCTGGAGCACCAAGAGCCTTTCATCCACACGGCTCAGAATAAAAGGGAGAAAAAGTAGAGAGAATTAGTAGAAGTATGAAGAAAGAAATAAGGAAAGAGGGAAGGAAGGAAGGAAGGAAGGAAGAAAGAAGCAAAGAAGGAAAGAAGGCAAGAAGGAGAGAAAGGAGGGAGGGAGGGAGGGAGGGAGGAAGGAAGGAAGGAAAGAAGGAAAAAAGACAGAAAGAAGATACAGTAAAATAAAATAAAGTATAATAAAGTTATTGAATTAAAAAATACTTATTTAGAAAAAAAAAGGGACGGATAGAACCTTAGGACAAATGTTGGAAGCAAAGGTATACAGACAAAATCTTACACAGAAGCATACACATACACCCTCAGAAAAAGAGGTAAAGGGGAAAAAATCATAAATCTTGCTCTCAGAGACCACCTCCTCAATTTGGGATGATTCTTTGTCTATTCATGTATTCCACAGATGCAGGTACATCAAGTTGATTGTGGAGCTTTAATCCGCTGCTTCTGAGGCTGCTGGGAGAGATTTCCCTTTCTCTTCTTTGTTCTCAGAGCTCACAGGGGCTCAGCTTTGGATTTGGCCCTGCCTCTGCGTGTAGGTCGCTGTAGGGCGTCTGTTTTTTGCTCAGACAGGACGGGGTTAAAGGAGCCGCTGATTCGGGGGCTCTGGCGCACTCAGGCCGTGGGGGGGGGGGGTGGGTGGGAGGGAGGGGCACTGCGTGCGGGGCGGGCCTGCGGCAGCAGAGGCCGGCGTGACGTTGCCCCAGCCTGAGGCCGGCCGTGCGTTCTCGCGGGGAAGTTGTCCCTGGATCCCGGGAACCTGGCAGTGGGGGGCCGCACAGGCTCCGCGGAAGAGGGGTGTGGAGAGTGACCTGTGCTCGCACACAGGCCCCTTGGTGGCGGCAGCAGCAGCCTTAGCGTCTCCCGCCCGTCTCTGGGGTCCGTGCTTTTAGCCGCGGCTCGCGCCCGACCCTGGGGTTCGCGCTTTTAGCGGCGGCTCGCGCCTGTCTCTGGAGTTCCTTTAAGCAGCGCTCTTAAACCCCTGTCCTCGCGCACCAGGAAACAAAGAGGGAAGAAAAAGTCTCTTGCCTCTTCGGCAGGTGCAGACTTTTCCCCGGACTCCCTCCCGGCTAGCCATGGTGCACAAACCCCTTCAGGCTATGTTCAAGCCGCCAACCCCAGTCCTCTCCCTGCGCCCCGACCGAAGCCCGAGCCTCAGCTCGCAGCCCCGCCCGCCCCGGCGGTTGAGCAGACAAGCCTCTCGGGCTGGTGAGTGCCGGTCGGCACCGATCCTCTGTTCGGGAATCTCCCCGCTTTGCCCTCCGCACCCGTTGCTGTGCTCTTCTCCGCGGCTTCGAAGCTCCCCCCTGCGCCCCCTGCAGTCTCCGCCCGCGAAGGGGCTTCCTAGTGTGTGGAAACTTTTCCTCCTTCACAGCTCCCTCCCACTGGTGCAGATGCTGTCCCTATTCTTTTGTCTCTGTTTTTTTCTTTTGCCCTACCCAGGTACGTGGGGAGTTTCTTGCCTTTTGGGAGGTCTGAGGTCTTCTGCCAGCCTTTAGTAGGTGTTCTGTAGGAGTTGTTCCACGTGTAGATGTATTTCTGGTGTATCTGTGGGGAGGCAGGTGATCTCCGCGTCTTACTCTTCCGCCATCTTCAAGGTCCCCCCTCAACAAAGCTATTTTTTGGCCAGCACTGAGCATGGACTGCCCTCTGGGTAAATCTCCAGTTGCACTGAGTGAGAATTTTCCAGGATGTGGATTTTGGAAAATTTCCTTTTATGACATTAGTGATGAAAGTTATATCTTTACATTTACCAAAATTTCAGCTTCTGAGCTACCGTGCCCATTCTTTTCCCCTTCAAGTCCAAGTAATGGTGATCAAGCCTCCCTGAGTATCTGTCTTGTGGATTAATCCCAACTTTCTTTTGTTCCTCCATCATAGTCAGACATGGACTGATAAACCCAAAATAACAAAACGATTTTATGGTAAATGTGTTTGTGCTCATAGCTATGATCTTTTCTGCTTAGTACATATATTAGAAAAAATGTTAGTGCAAAAATAGGGACTATTTTATGATTCACAAATGTAGATGAGTTAGAATATAAATTGTATATTAAATGTTAACTCTCATGGTAAAAAATACTATTGAGAACAAAATAAATACACTAAGTGCCAGAATAAATCTGCTAAAGCATACATAGAACATCTAAAAGAAAATTATAAAACATTTACAAGAATAATTAAAGAAAGCTGAAATAAATGATGGGATTGTAAGATTCAATATTATAAAGTGGTATTTTCTAAAAAAAATTATAGATTTAATCAACCTACCCTCAAAATTATTGATAGAATTTGACAAGTTGATTTTAAAATATAGCCAGAATTGCAAAGGAACATGAATAGCCAAGAGTCTTGAAGAAGAACAAAGTTGGAAAAATTATTACCTTGTTATTAATTTGCCTTGTTATTATTCCTCTTGGCATGTGGCTTAGAAAGTCTTTGTTCCAAATGCCATGAGCATTACCTGCCCAGAGTGGGTGTGTTCTGTATATCATTTCTACATCATCATGTAATTTGGGAGATTTATTCACTAACTGCTAACTTGAAGAGCATCATTTCTGTACTTACGCAAATAATTCAAGAATTGACATCAAAATACATTTATAGGGGAATTATTAGCCCTTTTGATGCAGATATTTATATTTTATGACTTAGAATTTGCACTTTCTTTTCTAAGCTACCCCATTCTAAGATAAAAGATGAGGAGATGGTTCAAGATCCAGGAAACAGTTGTTTTCACAGTCGTGTTTCACGGTGGTTTTATGGGCGTATACTTCAAACTCAGTAAGTTGTATACATTAAATATGCACAGCTTTTTTGTATGTCAGTTATACCTTAATAAAGTGGTTTAAAATTATGTTTAATGGAATGAGAATAAAGATTTCTTTAGCTTTTCAAATCATCCTTGGTCACTGAGCCAGGATAATTGGCTGAAGGGATAGGTTATATTCTTGACAGGCAATACATTTGCCAACTAGAAAACCAGATGATATTAGTTATATGTCTTTATTATGCTTTCCTTAGCACTGATATGATCTGGTGGTAAACTCTTTGATTTATTTTGAGAGAAGTTTTCTCCTGTGAAAGTATTTCTGTATCGATGGAAAACAAGCCCTAATTTCTGCTTGTGGGTAGCTTGTTCCAAAGAGGGACATTATGATATCTTTTCAGTACAGTTTGAAAAAAAAAACTTGCAAAATTTTTTAAACAAGTGCTAAGGAGACCTAAAACCATAATCTCTGCTCCTGTGGGAAATGAAACTTATTTTTTGTCTATTAGAAAAATAACATGTAGCTTAAGAGATGTTGCTTTTATGCTCTATAGAATGTTATTTATGGTCGATGCTTGGCTAAAAGGATACACAAAACATGTCCTCACAGATGGTCAATAGTAGGTGGTCAATAAATATATTTTGAATGAATGGAAGTTAAATCTCTTCCTTAAGGGAAAACTACTAGTTAGTATCTGAACCAGAAGTAGACGCCAAATCTAGTTTTCTATTACATTATAGAAAATGTAATATACAGTTTAACATAATAAACTAATATATAGTTATGCATAAGCTGTTTGACTTTTGAACTAAGGTAAATATTTAAGGACAAAGAAACATATTTCCTTGATATATTTGTTTTCAGGAACACTTGTTCTTTAGTGAAATTATTTAAAAGTGGTCCTTGGATCCTTAGTGTTCTTCTGACGCACTTTGTAAGTCAGATCAAAGACTCTGCTCTGGTTATAGGGCTCTAAAAGCACATAGGATTGGCAAATGCAGCACTAGGTTACAAGTCAGTTTTGACTTGAGGCTAGATCCAGTTGTGAGATTCCTCAGCATTGTTTCCTGAAACTAGCAGTGAGTCTGGGATCACTGGGTGGGCAGAGTGGCTGATGGTTAATATACCTCTTTGTCTCCTACTCAGAATATAAGGAAGACCCCAGGAAAGTATGCAAGAGCTTGCTCATTATCTGGTGTGGGGACTTTATTACATACACCAAGATAGCTTTCCCAAGGAAGAGGAAGCATGAGTTCTATCTAGAAGAGAAATCTGTGACAACCACCAGCAGTCCCACATTTCAGTAATGGTCTTTCTATTCATCTGCATTTTAATTTGGGGGGTGTTATATTGTACAGTATAATTTAACCCAATTAGATACAGTGATCAATATAGTTACTTTTAATATTCCTATTACTACTACATACAAATTTAGGAAAAGATTATTCTGTCTGGGTCAATCTTGTTTATAGGGTAAATAGGTGTTGTGTATCAAATTATCAGCACTATGTAAAGTTGCCCTTTGTCCATATCCTCTTCTTTCCTAAAATATTTTTTGCCAGTGGAATATAGTGAATAGAGCTGATTATTTTATAGGAAGCACATAAAAGAATAGAAAGTTAATGGGACAAGGAAGGCAGACACATGTTATTGGGAAATTGAATAATAAAAATAGACATTTGGATAATTACAACAGATGGGCTTGACACAAAACACAACAGTGCCAGTGTAGAGACTGCTACATTTTCACAAACAGTAGATAGAACTGTATTTATTTATCCAAAACATTCCATTTATATATAGAGAGATACAAGTGCACCAAAGTTCATTTTTTTCAATACTGTACTTGCAGTGACCTAACTTGTATGTGTGTTTGAAAAGAAGCACTTTTATAAACATAGAATTTTATATAAATATAGCAAGTAATTATTACAGAAGAGTTGATAAATTTATAAAAGATTGTATCCTTTCAAAAGGTCACAAATATATGTATTCTTATACCTTAATGGCAACTGACTTCTATGTCCATGTCCAGTGTGCCCCTGGACTCTGCAGAACCAATCAGTGGATTTAGTCTTGTTATCATTGCAAACCTGCTTGTCTTTGGCCCACTCTTTACCTTTATGTCTTCCTGACCATGTTCCTGGCTTTGACTGGGGCCTTGTGTCGACCTCCATTTTCTATTTACTTCCTCCTAACTCTTTCTCTGACTCTGAGCCACTGTCTGTCTCAACTCTGTTGCAGAGTAACTTGTGACTCTGTACTATTGTCCATTCCCTATTCTTTGGAGGATCACTGTGAATGGTCAACTTGGCAACTAAGGCATGAGAAGATTTCCAGTAACACTTGTGTTGCTTGTTAGGTTGGGTTTGGCAGTTAGGTCACTGATGATCCTAACAAGAGTGGTGTCTGTTGAGAAGTGGGGATTCAAGCTTGACTGGGGTGGATTAGAGGTTAGGAATTGGGGAAGTTCTAGAGATAACTCTATTGAGGTGTCTTGTTGTAAAGGGGAACAAAAAAATGAGGCATAAGCTATAGGAGTATGAGTATATGTGTGTTATATATATGTGTATATATATGTATATATAATTTTATATTATGCTATTTTAGTTTAGTTTCATTTTTTCTTTAAGATTTTTTTTTTTTTGATGTGGACCATCTTTAAAGGCTTCATTGAACTTGTTACAGTATTGCTTCTGTTTTACATTTTGGTTTTTTGGCCATGAGGCATGTGGGATCTTAGCTCCCTGACCAGGGATCAAACCTGCACCCCCTGCACTGGATGGTGAAATCTTAACCACTGGACTGCCAGGGAAGTCCCTTATTTCTTTTTAGGTAATAGAAAGTTACATGAGTTTGCTGAAATAAATAATCCAGTTTAAAGAAAGATAGAGAGTGAATAACCACATGAGTAAAGGGTTTAGGTTGGGTCCAGGAGGTGGAATCTAGGTACTAAGTAGGGGGAGGTATTAAGAATTCTGTGGGGGTATGGGGTACTTACTGCCTTGTGACAGGAAGGAAGAAGGAAACGTATTCAAGGATAGGTATATAAATTTGTTGGTGAAAAATCAGTATACTCATGTACGTTTACTTTCATTTTCTCAAGGAAATATGAGGCAAGAAAAATCAGTTGTGAGGAGGAAAAGTGAAAGGGTTTTGACGGATAGGAAAATGTATGAAATATTCCTCTCAGGGGTGGGAAAGTAAGCTTACTAGAAAATAATAGGATTAGTGAGAAGTAACAAGTGCCAGTTTGCAGCTTGCAATCATGACTGTAAAGGGAATGCAATCAGCTGGGTTGTCGGTTGAGGTGCTGTGTGGATTGATATTAAGGTTCAGCAAATATGCTGTGATTATTCCCAGGGAGAGTGAAAGAGAGTGAAGGGAATCAAGTCAAGGGCATTTTAAAGGAGTGATTAAAATGACGGACCAAGGAGCAGTGTTAGGGTGGGACTAATGGCAGTGGGAATGCCACGTCAATGGACTGGAGGTCTCAGGTGCTCGTGGGATGGGCCAGTGGTGGAGGCATACTTGAGCAAGTGAACTGGTGTGATCAGAAACTGGATGCTTAAAATCCACTTTTCAGAAATTGTGTCAAGTCTGGTGAAGACAAGATGCGAGGAGGTAGTGTGGGAGATGGAAGTTCGGGGAGAAGGAGATCAAAGTACCAAAAGTAAGATGTTAGCCCATCAATGTGGACACCTATAGTCATTGGGAATATTGGCAAGAAGTTGGGGGAATGAAGAAGACTCTGCCTGAGTTAGGACCTTCCTTCTTTAGTTAATGAAGAATGTCTAGGAGATTAGCAAGGAAATGCAATGAGAAGAGAGTGTGGTGGGAATAGAGAGGATGCTGTAGCTGCAAAGATGAATGCTAGGAACGAGAGGAAAGCAAAGTGTGGGGTGAAAAAAGTCTGGGCAGCTAGGAGGACACCTGAATGAAGACTGGACTGGACTGAGCTATGCAGAGCATGTGACAAAAACCAGTTCCTGGTAGAGAGTGTTGCAGAGGAGTCCCAGGGAGGAGCTGGGTTTCAGTAAGAGAAAGCAGGTTAAAAACACTCTATAAATATTTCAAGGTTGAAGAAAGTTACTGATCACAGAGAGGATGTGGAGACCAGTGCATTATGGAAAGTTTTGCAGGAATAGGTCAATTGAGAACTAGATTAGGGAGAGGTCAGCACATTGCATCCTCTCTCAACAATGTTTGTCCACGAAGTTGTAGACAAATTAGCTGCGTGGTAAGCAAAGGACAGTGCTGTTTCTAAGCTGGACTCTAGCTCCTTTATAGAAAGTTGGGTGTATTGTTAATATATCTATTAGAAAACAAACTTCCCTGAACTCCCTGGAAAATCAGCTCAGAACAACTACCATCCTACACTGAGATCAACAACTTCTGTAAACAGCCACTGTCCATTAAATGGTTCTAAATACTCATCGCACAAAACTATCCTCAATCTTGCTCACTGTCTCTGTTTCACTAATTGGAAATGGATTCAAGCCTGAAATACTTGTCTTCAACTATAGGGCAATGGCATGATAAGGATTCATTGAGACACTTGTAACATAAATACTTCAGAAAATAATGGGGAGGGCAGAATAATTTAAAGATGGTTTAGATCACTGTGCTAGCGATAGAAAATGCATTATTTTTTAATGGTTAGATCAACATTAATGTTTCAATCAACATTTTGTAATTACATTTCTTTTGGTGAAACAAAGCAGTAGGATTTAAAAAAAATGAACAAAGTAGCCAAGGCTCAGTTTTGATTTTATTTAAATTAAAGACAGACCTATTTTTTTAGCATTTTCTTATCAATCGTGTAGTTGCATATCACCCTATGTTTGCACTATGTATCTGATCACTGAATAGTAAATTAAAACTAAATGTATTATTATAATTTTCACACTTTTTTCATAGCTTTCTAAACTAATCCAGGGGAGGAAGTTAGTACTGATACTGTGTCAAGCAAGGAAAATTCCAAGATTTGTGTATAAAGTGGGGAGAGGCATTTGAAGGAATTGATATCTTTAAATTACTTTTAAATGTATTTACTTCATTAGAAAAGGTCACTTTCCCAATAGATTTAAAAAATAAAGATCACATTTGCTTCGGGTTAGTGGACAGGCATTTTGTAAAGCTGCAAAAATTTTGAATCTGTTTTCCACCCGTCTTCTCTCATGCCGCAAGTATGTCACATGAAAGATGAAATTCCATTAAAAAACGTAGTTATTGACTTGTATATAGTCACAGTTCAGAAAGTAGTCACAGTGTAAGATTTGGAAAGTCAGGATTTGAACCAGGTCTGTGTATCTGAAGTCAATGCATATTTTTCCTGCCACAACAAACTATGTCTTTATATAGATGACATAATTTTACAGCTCCACATCTTGATGTTCTAAACTCTGCCTAAAAAGTTCTTCCCTCTCTTTGGCGAGTCTGTATTTTTATGCTTCTCGGTTCCAAGCATGTCTTTTTTTTTTTTTTTTGCGGTACGCGGGCCTCTCACTGTTGTGGCCTCTCTCCTGTTGTGGAGCACAGGCTCCAGACGCGCAGGCTCAGCGGCCATGGCTCACGGGCCCAGCCGCTCTGCGGCATGTGGGATCTTCCCAGACCGGGGCACGAACCCGTGTCCCCTGCATCGGCAGGTGGACTCTCAACCACTGTGCCACCAGGGAAGCCCGCCTCTATATAATCTTTACTTCACAAATAGCTGCTTCAAAATGTTTATTTTGGTTCTCTCTCTTCCCATGGAGTCATTTTTCAGATGAAGTAACAAACTTTTAATCACTTCATATGACAACTTATGGGTCCAGTGATGGATGGAGAATGACCCATTCCTTTGTACTTGAATGGTATATACCTCAACAAAATCACACATCACTGCCAGTCATGGTCCTGTGTCTCACCCATAAGTAGAGGTTTATCATGAATACTAAATTTGTAAGTTTCAAGGTACAGCTATTTGCTTTTTACCTATATCTTAAGATGGTGAATAGAGCAGATTTTGTAACTATTCAGCTAATAATTCCAGGAAAAGCCCTTGGAACCTGCTATATTTCTTTTGAGAGAGAATTGAGAACTGAGCTTATATCTACAGTGTGTTCCCCCACAGAGCAGAATCAGAGCTTTTTAATGAAAAGAATTTATGGTTGTAAGACCATCCTATTGTGATGGGGACTTGGAGTTAATGCTACTGCAAATGTGGGGAGAAAGAGGTTTATTGTTGCCTAAAGCTTTGGAAGTAAATTGAGAGTGGCCTCACAGGAAGGCCCTACCATGAATGACCTGCTCTCTTTTATATTCTTGTCTGTTGCTGTTTCAGGATGTTGTTTTGTTATTGCTAAGAGTCAGTCCAAATCTGATCAACAGAGGTTTCTTGAGAGAATGTGGGTGTGCTTTTTATCTTTGGAATTATTCAGTTTATCTTTAAACTGTCTCTGAGTAATTAGTTTGATTTGATGCTTTAACAGAAAGTTATACTCAGAACTCTTAATAGAGTAAAAACTGATAACAGAAAAAAAGGAAAGATAATGAAAAATTGCTCTTTATTTTCTCATTTTTAATGAGTAAAGAGTAAAGAATGATAAATTTTATTTATCTTTATTTTTTGGGGTACACGCATCTTTTTTTAAATATCTTTATTGGAGTATAGCTGCTTTACAATGTTGTGTTAGTTTCTGCAGTACAACAAAGTGAATCAGCTGTATGTATACATACTTCCCCATATCCCCTGTTGTGAAATTTTATTTACGCATAAAGTTATCTGTATATAGAAAACATATAGGAATATGGAAATATACAAAAAGGTAAAAACCCCAATAACAGTAATAATCAAGTATAGCATACTTTATATTCTCTGAAAAATATAATCACATGGCTTATGAACTTCTAAAAAAATATTTATTTATTTAGTTGCACTAGATCTTAGTTGCAGCATGTGGGCTCCTTAGTTGGGGCTCGCCGTGTCATTTCTTTTTGTTGCCCTTTAAAATAATGTATTATTCAGGAAAGCGTTGATAGTGTTGGGCCTGGAGAAATGAACAGTTTACAGAAGAAACACCTCCTCTCCCCACAACTCTGAGGTTTGCCAAACTCATCTCTGGGGATTTGACCAATCTTTAAAGATGGAACCCACCTTATTCAGTGCTTCCCCAATGCTCTTGTCAGAATTCTAGAGATGTGTGGCTCTACAGAGTCCCTCTGGTGAGCTGAGGGCAGAGGGAAATGACTAGATTTTCCTCATACCTTATCAACCACAACAGCATTTAAATAATTCATTTGTTTACAGTCTGGATCAGGTATTATTTAAAGAAAGTTTTCACAGAAAAATAGAGTTTGAAAACTGTTGACTTGGTACAAAACATTCAACTTATGCTGAAACTAGGACACATGGAACATTTATATCTTTCTATCATCTATCTATCTATCTATCTATCTATCTATCTATCTATCTATCTATCTATCTATCTATCTATTATCTATCTCTCTCTCTCTCCCCAGTTACAAGCCAGTCCATGGCAGAATCAGGACCATGTATTTATTTATATGCTTTATCCATCTTTGCCTCTCTCCTTTCTCTTTATCCCTGCTTCTTGCTTTTCTCTCCTCCCCTTCCTTCCTTGACTTCATTCACCAAATATTGGATAAGCACATCCGTTTGACAGGCACATTGCTTGCCACAGAGGGAACTGAGATCTAGTTTAAAAACACAATAAACAAATAAGTCACAAAACAATATGGTGAGTGCTATAACAAAAATATGAAGGAAACCTTGAGCATAGGTGACTGGATTACTGTAAGATAAGTAGTTGCCTTCATGGTACAGTAGTTAAGCATCTGAACTATGCAATCAGGTTTACTTTCAAGTCTTCTCAACCACTGATTAGCTGTGTGACCTTTAATAACTTCCTTTATGTGGATTGCTTCATAATTCCTAGAGAAGGGAGATGCAATCAGACAAGCACTACCTCTTCTCCCTATTTATAAATCCATGGGAATGTCTATCTACCTAAAGGAAAAAAACATTTTCCTATACTCATAGCACTGTGACACCACATGTGATGGATTTTTTCCCCCACACCAACTGATTCTTCCGCTCTCTGGACACCAGTTGGGTGTCCCACAATTTAGTTATGACACTAACAAGCTTGAGTTACTGCAGACCACGCAGATTAAGGACTAAGTCCCACAAGAGTGTCCCCACTTCAGATGCCAGTCACAAGTCCCAGGTTGTACCTGTACTTCTCACCAACCAGCGATAAATCATGGGTTCCCACAATCCCTGCCTCAGGCTTCATAATTTACTATAATGGCTCACAGAACTCAGGGAAACATTTATTTACATTTACTGTTTTATTAGAAATGATATAAAAAAGGATACAGATGAACAGCCAGAGAAAGGTACATAGGGCAAGGTCTGGAAGGGTCCTGAGTAAAGGAACTTCTGTCCTGTGGAGTCGGGGTGCCACCCTCCTGGCACATGGGTGTGTTCACCAACCCAAAATTCTCCTAGCATCCTGGTTGAGGGATTTTAATGGGGGCTTCATCATGATTGCTTATTAGCTCAGTCTCTGGCATGATTGCTTATTAGCTCAGTCTCTGGCACCTCTTCCCTCCTGGTAGGATGGGGAATGGAGCTGAAAGTTCCAAGCTTCTAATCATGCTTGATCTTTCTGGTGACCAGCCCCCACTCAGGAGCCCATCAAGAGTTGCCTTATTAGAACAAAGGATGGTCCTGTCACCCAGAAAATTCCAAAGGATTTAAGAGCTCTGTACAAAATGTGTCTGGAACCAGGGACAGAGACCAAATATTTATTTCTTATTATGTCATAGTCCACCCTCTAGTCTCAGGCCATGGTCCCCTTACAGCAAAATGATCTTATCTTTCAGAGCTTTTACATTTGGTGTAGTATTTATAGAACAGATGTAGCAGTAGTACCAACGTGAATGTGCCTAAGGTCTGGAGAAGCCTGTTTGAGATAGGGATAGATTTAAAGAAACAACTAATTTGTCTTACAAAAGCATTACAGACATTTTTACATTCTTGTACAATTTAATTATTCTCCCCCCACCCCTTGATAGACTGCTGTTTGTACCTTATGATAAGCTTGTACAGAACTATTTAGTGCAGAAATCAGCTAATGGTTAGCTTGATGCAGTTCTTCCTCAGGCCAGTCATTTTCCATGAGTATTACATACTGAGGAAGCTTTAACTCATTCTCCCAATACATTTGACCACTGAGGTCAGTATTATCATAAGATATATTTATTGATACCTGAGGTAGTTGAGTCTTACCAACACCACCACTATTATACCATAATGGTATGATCATGACATCATTCAGTTTCATTACAGAGCAAATCAGTAAGACTATGTAAGAATCAGTAAGGTGTCTGCTTTGCCTTCCCAACAGCATCTACCATTGCCCGTATACAAGATATTATTAAAAACAGGCACCATTACAATTGGCCATGACTCATTTATGTCTGGGTTGCCAGTTAATTGAGGACAACCTCATTGCACAGGCTTGTACTGAGACTGGTTTCCATTTTGTGTTGTTACATAGTAGGGCTTAACTCCCGCCTATGGGGAGGACACAGTGGTGTTTAGAATAGTTTCTATTCCTACTAAGTATATCCCAGGATTTGATTTTGACCTGTTCTGGGGGCAAGAGCAATCATAGCATATTGATGTAAATTATAGTAATTTCCCAGAGAATTTCCTTAAGCTTGGAGGGCCTTGATTCCCATAGGTGTTCCCCTTGAGCCTCAGCAGCTAGGATTGAGGGCCATTACCCCATGGCCACTTAAGCCTACATTTGTATTATAATAGTCAAGAGGCCTTGCTAGGTCAAAGTACAGGCTTTTTCCCAATGCTGAGTTCTAGCATCACCCAGCATTGTTTGTTGAGTAACAGCATCCACTTTAATATCCCTTAAACACACATCTCTCTCCAGCTACTGCCCATTTCTCTGCTCCTCCTAACAGCAATAGTCCTTAAAATATTGCTTAAAACATATAGTCTTCATTTACTCATCTCACATTTCTTCTTAACTCTTAGTATACTAGGAAAAATAGTCATCGTCATTTATCATTGGGGTCTAATGGGCTATCATCTGTTTAAAATATTTATTAGTTTTTTGCAAATAAAGAAAGAAGAAGAAAGGGATAGTGAAAATTACTATTCAAAATTGTAATAAGTGTTAAACATAGCAAACCTCTCTATATCAAGTAATTTCTGATACCTGCACCTTATTAAGGACTAAAGAATATTGTCATATGTTCTCTTAGCAAAAAGGCATGGTCCGGTTTTTGTCATAAAAAATTGTATGATGGCGTTCTTCCTTATTAAATAACTAATTGGATGAAAATACTGTATTTCTTTTTGTCCTTAGAAGTATATTGTTCACACAATGATTCTTGAGTTTGAGAAAATCATCTACATCATCTGAAGATTCATATATGATATATTTCACTTATATGATCAATTTCATCATCATTAGTGTCCAGAGTGCTGCTGTTCCTTTGTACTCATCTTTCTAATAATTGTGAAATGGCTTGTATATTTTCTTTGCCATTATAGGCAAGAAAAAAAAAATCTGAATTCTCAGCTGTGTTCAATGAAAAGTAAAAACAGGCTGCAGAGATTGTCCAGTTTTCTAAAAAGTACCTTTTTGAAAGATGATGTAGTACTTTGGGTAACAGAATAAAAAATTGGATGATAATTTATTTTACTATCGCATTATCCTTTTAGGTGAGTTTAATATTCTCCCATCTTTCTATTTTATTCTTTTTCTTAGCATACATGGGAATAATTGATAAATAGTAAAGAAATAAATTCTAGGATTATGAAGTATCAAAATGTTCCTAGATATAGGAAACATAAGATCACTAAGATCCCATCATATACCTTAGATTTATAAAAGGTCAAATTCAGTACGGTAATTAAAATAGAATGGGTTTATTCTATTAAACATGAACTTTTTGTTTATTTTTGGAAAATCTCTAAGACTAAAAGTAATGAAATGCTAATCTTCACAAACAGAACTGTTCAAAAGAGGAACTTAAGAGTGAAAATTGGATCCAATGGACTCTGATTGTACATTGATTAGCCCACTCTTATCAAGCTCTCTACCCCCCACAAATACAATAAAATCATCTTTTTAAGATCATTAGTAAATAAGTCTTGACAAAATGTGTAGTCAGTTTTGAGTTCTCACTGTAATGAATCTGTTCAAGGTCCTACATAGATGACTTCATCTTCCCCCTTGAAACCCTATGCTGAATGACTTCTGTAACATCACACTCACCTAGTAGTTTTCTTCCTATTTCACCTGCTGCTCCTTCTTAATCTGCTCTTGCTCATCCAGTCTGAGCTTTGGAGGACTTCTAGTCTCTGTCCTCAGGGTTCCTCTCATCTACTCTCTTTTTGTAGATTATCTCACCCAATCCCATCTGTAGGTTAGGGAGTCTTTATATAGATATGCTGTATTTCATATTGCTCACAATGAACTATTGCGTAGCCCTCCTCCAAACTGACATTCTCAATCACTGTGTCTGCCCTATCTTAGTAAATGGTACCATCATTCATCTGTTGCTTGGTACAAACACTTACAAATCATCCTTGATTATTAACAGTAAGCTCAGACATCACAATCTTCAAAATAAATTTAAGATATAACTTTTACCATCTTATGTATAATAACTCTAGTCTAAGCCACCAATGTCAATCACCTGGACCACTGTACCAGTCTTCTGAATACTCTCCAATCTTGCTTTCCTGCAACTTAGTTTTCAACCAGCAGCCAGAGAGAGTTTTCTAAAGATAGTCTTACATTATATTACTCTCTTGCTTAAAACCATTCAAGCACTTCCCATTCCAAGCTTTAGATGATCTAGCTCTTATCTACATCTTTTCTTTCTTTTCACTCTTCCCATTATTCTGTTCTCCAGGCACATTGGCCTACTTTCTGTTTCTCAAACACTCAAGAGAAAACTTTGTCTTTTTCCCACATTGAAGGAAGAATACCACAAGAGGTCATCGCCATTTGAACTCTGAGTCGTTATCTCCCATTCTGCCAGAATGATGAAAGCTCCATATTGTAGGACTGTAGTTCATAATTTCCTTGAAGCTAACCGATATATAGCACTATTCCTCCTCCTTTGGGGGAAAATGGAGTTTGGGAGGGATGTGGCCAGTTTGGGGTTATCTGTGAATTATCTGTGTTGTAAATTAGAACACATATCATCGTACATATAGAAGTCCATAGAAGTCAGTAGAAGGCAGATGTCATTCATTGTTGGTTATGAGAACCAGAGGCCTGCTTTTTTTTTTTTTTGCGGTACGCGGGCCTCTCACTGTTGTGGCCTCTCCCGTTGCGGAGCACAGGCTCCGGACGCGCAGGCTCAGCGGCCATGGCTCATGGGCCCAGCCGCTCCGTGGCATGTGGGATCTTCCCGGACCGGGGCACAAACCCGTGTCCCCTGCATCTGCAGGCGGACTCTCAACCACTGTGCCACCAGGGAAGCACCAGAGGCCTGCTTTTTGAAGAAGCCTTACCAGCAGGGAAAACTAAAACTTATTATACATACATGAGTATTTTTAAAAGTCTTTTTTTGACCATAACATACTATAAGATGTACATCTGGTCCAATCATATTTATATACATAAATAGGCATATGCAATTGAAACAAAAATTTCACACAACCTACACTTACCCTTAGAGTATGTGATGTTATTTGATATTTTCTACAATATTCTATTTCCATTGAAAAGTGAATTCTGCTTATAACCCACTAAGTTGTTTTCATAACCCATTAATTAGTCACAATCCACGGTTTGGAAAACAACACCATTGTATCCACAGGTTACCATGAGAGCAACAAAGAAAAGCATCTAAATCAGATGGGAGGTTCAAAGGTTTCTCAGAGGATTTCATATTCCCTGGGAAATAGAGGATGTCCACGATATTGAAAACAGAGTTCTATGTGCTTTCAGTAATAAACTGAAAAACAAGGTCCCCAAAAGAACTTGTATTGAGACAGTATGGGTAGGTGATAGAATGAATAAGAGAATGGGGGAGTTCAGATATAACTATAAAGCACACATGCCATGCTTAATTCCTATTAAAAGTAATTCACAATTTGAGACAAGATCAAATGTCTTTCTGACCACAGAAGACATATCATGTCTGTAAACATTTATCAAATGATTAAGAAATGCCTCTAAAATTTCCAAA
Source organism: Leucopleurus acutus (assembly GCF_964270905.1). Taxonomy (NCBI): domain Eukaryota; kingdom Metazoa; phylum Chordata; class Mammalia; order Artiodactyla; family Delphinidae; genus Leucopleurus; species Leucopleurus acutus. The sequence goes on along the minus strand of NC_139162.1, from coordinate 11,931,286 downwards.
ACTATATTACTTTTCACTTGTAGGAGTGATTATAATACTTACATATTATTAGTCTATATCCTTGCACGTCAAAGCACCACTAAAGTATTAAATCTGCAATATGAAGGCTAAGGACAATAAGAATAATGCTACTAAGGATAATAGTAGTAGTTGCTAAAATTTGCTGAGTGCTTTCTACCCTCAGTATCCATTTTGGAATTATCTCTTAGTGAGCTTGACTTACCATAAAAGTGGACTGTAACTTTCATGGGATTAGTTGTTCCACTCAGACATTGGATTGTTTTGCATTTAATAATTTTTCTATAAAAGATACCTGAAACAATCTAGTGGGAAAAAGCTGAAATACTGACTGAAATACTTGAACAGTAAAGCTTATCCTAGGTGAAATAATGAACCAATTTTAACAGCCCCATTGTGGCGGGTTTAACTTTTCTGTCTCACATGGGGTTTTGAGATGTTTTGTTTTATTTTTATGTCTTTGTTATGGTCTAGGAGAAGAGACTGGTTTTCAATAATTGCTATACCCCTCCTTCACATTCAAGTCCCTCCCACGCCCTTCTAAGGTCACAATGTTTCTTGTAAAATTTCTCTTTAGAGAACATAGCATGAAAGCAACCTATAGAGACAGGTTTATTTTCCTGCCAGCTAGCATGAGAGTTCCTTGTAGGAGAGATGTTCCTATGTTCAGAGTGGCTTCGGCTAGGATCCTCAGAGGCAGAGCCTGAGCTTCTAGGGCTGAGATCCACCCATACCCAGGTCTCCCAGAGGGAGGGATGCCATTTTGCATGAATAATTGTAAAGAAATATGGTTTTCAGTGAGGAAATCCTGGAGGAAGCCAGGTGGAGCTAATGAAATAGAGCTCAGATGGAAAAAAAGGAGAGAGGAAGGCTTTTGGACACTTGGCTGAAGGGGATTTGGAGAATTACCTGAGGGGATTTCAAATTATTTTCTGTGAATATTCTCTCCTCATCTCCCTGTCTAGATATGTAATAAATTCCACATTGCCAGTGGTGTTCTGTGTGAGCTTGTTGTTTCAGGAAAGCTGTGCATTGTAGAAGGCATAGCCATGCCTGATGTGCAGGAGCAGTGCTTGTGATCTGGACTCACGCAGCAAGTGGAATTACCCCGAAGTCTCCCCCTCCCTTGACCTGCCTCACAACTTCTAAATCTCAGCTCTGCCCTTAGCAAGCCATGTGACCTTAGGCCAGATCTCCAAACTTAAGTTTCTCAATCTAATAATTTTAATGGAGGACCTAATAGTAATATCTGCATAGAGTTTTTCATATATTAAGTTGAAAAATGTATGTTAAATATTTAGGTACATAGGAGTTACTTAATAAAGTTGAATGTCCTTCCCACTTTTCCATTATTCTGCAGATATCTACTGGGCTCCCCGAGAGAAAGCATTTCTAAGCTCTCCACTGAAAAGATCCTGTCAGATTCTCAGGGCTCAGCTATAGTATACGTAGTGCTTTCCCTCTGCTCTTACTGTTTTCAAAGGGCCAGTTGGTGCTGTTGTTGTGTATTTGTTGTTTGTCTATCCAACCGTGTCTTCACTTTCTAATGGTACCCAGACTTTTTCTCTAGGCATCTATACTGGCCCGCAGATTATCTGTTTCTTGAGAAGCTGATCTCAAGATAAATGATGTCTTGATAAAGGAATAAAAATACAACCCAAGGCAATCTAATCACAGTGAATCTCAAGACTTTTTAAAAAAAGTTCTGTATTTTTACTATGACAAACAATGTGGTAACAAACACCTTTATACATTTATCTTATATATGTGTTTTTTAAAATCATAATAAGAATCCCCAAAGTAGTATTGCTAGTTTAAAAATGGGCATATTTTACATTTTAATACATATTTCTAGATTAATTCCCTCAGTTTGTAGCAGCTCATACTCAAGTAAACAAAGTTGGAGGATGACTTATCCTCATTAGCTACGAGTGTTATTGCCTTGTAAAGTTTGTGCTAATCTAATGGTTTAAAAAATAGGTTATTATATCAGATGGTCCCTGACTTACTGTGGTTGGACTTAGCGAACTTTTGACTTTAGGATTGTGTTAAAGTGGCAGCAGTTAGTAGAAATGGTACTTGCAGTTTTGAATTTTGATCTTTTTCTGAGATAGTGATGTGCAGTCTGATCCTCTCTTGTGATGCTGGGCAGAGGCAGCTGCGGGCCACAGCTCCTAGTCAGTCACACAATCATGAGGGTGAACATGTGATATACACTTACAACTATTCTGTACCCAGACAACCATTCTGTTTTTCATTTTTAGTACAGTATTCAGTAAATTACATGAGACATTCAATACTTTATTCTAAAATAGCTTTGTATTACATGATTCTGCCCAACGGTAGGCTAATGTAAGTGTTCTCAGCATGTTTAAGGTAGGCTAGGCTAAGCTTTTATGTTTGGTATGTTAGGTGTATTTAATGTGTTTTAGACTTAAAATATTTTCAACTTATGAGAGGTTTATTGGGATGTAACCTCATCATTAGTTGAGGAAGATCTGCACCTTTAAAATTTGTAATCATTGTTTTTTTAAAAATTGTAGTAAGAACACCTAACTTGAGATCTGTCCTCTTAACTAATTTTTAAGTGCACAATGCAGTATTGTTAACTATAGGCACAAGGTTGTATAGCAGCAGATCTTCAGAATTTATCCATATTGCCGAACTAAAATTTTATACCTGTTGAACAGAAACCTCATTTTCTCCTCCAATCAGTCCCTGGCAACCACAATTATACTCTCTGTTTCTATAACTATTTTATATATCTCATATAAGTGGAATCATGCGGTGTTTGTCCTTCTGTGATGGACTTATCTCACTTAGCATAATGTCTTTCAGGTCCATCTGTGTAATCACATGTGGCAAGATTTCTTTCTTTTTTCTTTTTTAGGGCTGAATTTATTGATATTATTGCTTTTGATGTTGTTCATAAGGAAAATAGAAACCTTGAATTTTCTGGTGTTGTGAACTTAGAAAGTGACACTCAAAATACCATTTCTACTTTTCCTTTCTTTTTATTTTTTTAATTAAATTAATGTCTTCAATTTAATGCAAAAGCACATTTTACTCTATAACTTAAACTCGTGTGTTTTGGGTAATTGGTTGTTTACATGATATTCCAAAACAGAAATATACTAGAATATTTTAATTGGGATGTAGTTCCCTACTATGATGTAATTTGATATTTTGTAGGATAATTACAATTCAAATATTCTATTCATTGCAATATATAAAATAATGTAGTTTAGTCTGCAACAGTTGCTTCTATTTTTTGAGACTTCTACTGTTTAAAAATATACACAATAAAGGAAGCATTTATATGCATAAAATGTACCCAGAGGATTTTTATAACAGCATTTTATCATTTTGAATTTATAAAAATATATATTATTCTCATGCAGTGACCTCTTTAACAGGAAGATGATCATTACTGCTTCATTTTTGAAATAATGTTTAATATAGGCATTTTCCCATATATTGGCTGTACTACAGTAGACTATAACATATTTCAGATAGTTGGAACCAGAGAGTAAAGTTTTCCTTTAGCTATCTTTTCGGAATTTATGAAAGATCAGAAAAGAATGCACCTATTGGTCATTTGGAGTCAAAATTATGAAGCTATTGACCAACCTGTTTCCTCTGTGTGTGCAGCTCATGTCTATTTTTACTAAAAATGAGAATCATAGCCTCTTGAAGAAAAAAAATAACCATTCTGCACTTACCTGTATTCATATATTGTATTTTTTTTATTGTACAAAGTCACATAGACATTGTTGTGATTTAAAAAAATTGCTGAAGGACATAGAAACATGCCAAATAATGTAAAGATATGCCATTTTGCCTGAATTGAAGACTCAGTATTTTGAAGATGCATTATATATCTATAAATTAAAGGATAATTTCAGTGTGGTCCCAACAAAACACCTAATAGATTTTTAAATAGAATTTGGCACGTTCCTTTATGAGAAGAACCACTGGTAAATTTGATTTTATTAAGATAAATAATATATGAAAATGTGGTCAACAGAGTTAAATATAAGTAACAGCGGAGAGTGGGGGAGATATCCTTTACTGTGTTAACAGATAAAAGAGTAACATCTAGAATTTCCAAAAAGAAACAGTTCAAAAATTTAAGAAGAATATCCATAACACAATAAAAATGGACAAAGAATAGAAAAAGACAGTTCACAAAAGATGAAACACTGAAGTTCAGTAAATACATATGTATAGTAAATATATATTTCAGTCATATATTTTATAATAAAATTAATTGAAAAATTTTCCCTAAATAGGATGACAAATTTTTATATAGAATGACAATTTAAAACATACTGCTAATATCAAGTAGGGTAAAGGTATATATCAGATATGTTGAATCCTAGTGGTGTTATTAATTGGTATAGACACTATGGAGGGAAGTTTGGTAGCATTTAAGTTTTAAATATGCATGCTTTATGACACTGCCATTCTTCTTTCTGATATTAACCTGTATGTCCAGCAGTAGGGCATAAAAAAGTAATTAAGGAGCAACCATATTGCTATGACTAGGAAGAGTTACAAAATATGACATTTGTTGCAGACTGATTTGCAAGATATATTATGATAGGAGAAAAGCAAGGTGAAAATATGCAAAGTATTGCATTAAAATGGAAAAATGAATTCTGTTTTAGTATAGGATGATGTGTGCATTCCTAAATAGTATAGAATGTCTTGTAGGACACACATCGCAGGGATAAGGGATAGCAATGGTTTCTGAGACGGGAGACTGAGGTTGTAGGTTGGAGAAAAAGAATTAATTTGGTTCGCCTATTTTAACTTAAATATTGTTACAGAAGTTTATTAAGATAGTAGCTGTGTAATTAAGCACTTATTATTAAAAGGAATCTACTAAAGTGTCTAGTAGTCCGGAATCAAAAAGATACAGCTTTGAATAGGGCTTATAAGCTAGGGTACATCTTTTTAGATCAATGTAAAAACATTCTTTAGCTTCAGTGAAGTAGTTTGCTGAAGTAGAATGCCATTTGAAGTTTAGAAGACTGAATTGAAGATTTCTAAAGATAAAATTTCTGATTTCTGATTACAGACCTGACCTACCTTAGGATAATTATTGGCTCTCTATCAAATCAATGAGCAAGCACACTCCTTTGTGCTGCTAGTGTTAAGGACTGATTTGCACAATCTCCTTCACGCCTCTATCTAGTCCCCATTGTGAGGATCGTGATCCAAATATTTGGCATTAGGCAAAACCTGCTATTATGGGACAGACTGTAGAAAAAACCTCATCTGTGGAATAAAGTGATATGTAATGTAAATATGCCTATCACATGCTCATGAAATGATTGTTTCCCTTCACAAACTTTAAGATTTTCCTGCTGCTCAAAGAAGAGGTGGAAGAAGAAAGAGGAGATGGAGGAGGAGGAGGGAAAGAGGGGATTGCATGTTTATTTTATGGAAAAGAACAGTATGTGGTTATTGGTTTTTATGGATGGAAACTGAATACTTATTAGAACATACAATTTTACACATGGTTTTGTGAGTTTATATACTGAGGAAAAGAATAAGACTCACCTTTAAAAATTTCCCTAAAATAATTAATTCATTCATTCTTTATATGTATCTTGTGGGCCTACACATACTGTCCTGGGTGGTGTTGAAATAATTGGGAACACACAGAGCTCCTGTACTTGTGTATCAGGGGCACATATAAGATATAAGAGATTAAATAAGATAAAATTAAAAAGTAAAGTTAAATACAAATTTTAAAAGCTATGGACAGATTAATTAAGGGCTCAGAGAAAAGTGCCAATCCTTTGGAAGAGTGGAGAGGGGAAGCACTCCAGGCAAAGGGAACAGCATGTGCCAATGCCTGGAGGTGGAAGAAGAGCTTGATATCTGGAAGCAGCTGAGAGAGGAGTAGTGTCATAAGGGCACTGTGTGCTTGGGTGGGGTGGGATGGAGTAAGCCCAACAGAGGAAGCTGGAAAAGTGACTTGAACTCACATAATGCAAAAAACATAAACCATGGTAGAAAGATGAATTTTGTTCTGAGTGCATTAGAAACCACCGAAGAATTTCTAGCAGCGATCCAGTTTGGATTCTAAGAATATCATGTTCCCTGATTATTGACCATGAAAATGTCAATAAAAAAAACTATCTTCATTATTCATATTGCTTCAGAAATGTCTATTATTCCATGCACTGCAACATGTTGAACACATTTTTTCACTGAACTAACACTGTCCTTATTCACATATACAACGAGCATTCTTAGAAACATTTTTAAAAATTTAAATAAAAGTGAAAATTTTTTATTGTGGTATGAACACTTAATATGAGTTCTACCCTCTTAACAAATTCTTAAGAGTGTAATACAGTATTGTTAACTATAGTATTGTTAACTATACACAATGTTGTACAACAGATCTCTAGAATGTATTCATTTTGTATAACTAAATGTATTCATTTTGTTGAATAGTGACTTCCCCCTCCCTCCAGCCTCAAGCAACCATCCCTTTTCTCTCTGTTTTTATGAGTTTAACTCTTTTAGATACCTCATATGAGTGGAATCATGCAGTATTTTCCTTCTGCGACTGGCTTATTTCACTTAGCATAATGTCTTCCAGGTTCATCTACGTTGTCACATACAGCAGGATTCACTTGTTTTTTTTTTTTTTTTAAATTTCATTTATTTATTTATTTTTGGCTGTGCTGGGTCTTTTCTGTGCGTGGGCTTTCTCTAGTTGTGGCGAGCGGGGGCCACTCTTCATCGCGGTGCACGGGCCTCTCACTGTCGCGGCCTCTCGTTGCGGAGCACAAGCTCCAGACGCGCAGGCTCAGTAGTTGTGGCTCACGGGCCTAGTCGCTCCACGGCATGTGGGATCTTCCCAGACCAGGGCTCGAACCCGTGTTCCCTGCATTGGCAGGCAGACTCTCAACCACTGCGCCGCCAGGGAAGCCCAGGATTCACTTGCTTTTTAAGGCTAAAAAATATTCCATTGTGTGTATATACCACATTTTCTTTATCCACTCGTCCATTGATGGACATTTAGGTTGTTTCCCAATCTTGGCTATTGTGAACAATGCTGCTGTGAACATGGGAGTGAAGATACTTCCTTGAGATCCTGATTTCAATTCTTTCAGTAAGTGGGAGTGCCAGATCATACCATAGTTCTTTTTTTAATTTTTTGAGGACCCTCCATGCTATTTTACATAATGGCTGCACAATTTTACATTCCTACCAGCAGTGTACAAGGGTTCCAATTTTGATAATAGCCATCCTATCGAGTGTGAGATGATTAATGTTGAACATCTTTTCATATACTTGTTGGCCATTTCTGCGTCTTCTTTGGAGAAATGTCTATTGAGGTCGTCTCTCCACTTTAGTTTTTTTTTTTTTTTTTCTGTTTTTGCTGTGTTGTTGTAGGACTTTCTTGTATATTTTAGAAGTTAACCCCGTATCAGATATATTGTTTGCAGATATTTTCCCCATTTTTTAGGTTGTTTCAGTCTGTTGATTGTTTCCTTTGTTGTCCAGAAACTTTTTAGTTTGATGTACTCTCACTTGTCTAATTTTGCTTTTAGAATGCTGGTTATCTATGTGAATAAGTGCTGTGTTATTTCAGTGAAAGAATGTGTTTACCACACTTCGGTGCATGGTATACACTATGTAAAGACACATGTATAAAAGGTGTTTCTAAGGATCTAGTTGTATATGATGAATCAAGGTAGTGTTAAAAAAAAAACCCAAAAAAATGTCTTTTTTTTTTAGGTAAAAACTATTGGGAATTAAGAGTTTTTGTTTGTTTGGATTTTTGATTGGTCAGTCCAAGAGAGTAATTATTAAGTAAAACAGAAGTAAGTAAAACATATTTTATTAATTTTTTGCATTTGGGGGCAGCTAAACCCTTAACATAGAGATAAAATCTTTCAATAATGTTTTTGTCTCTCACTGTTGAGATTAAACTTTGTTCAATCTGGAACATGTGTCCTTAACTAGATTATCAAATGACACACGAATTTTCCCCTCAGTATTAGTTTCCACAGTGGTGATTTCAGTATTCAATAAATGTATAACAAGACAAGATGCTCCATTAGAGAAAACAATTCTGTTCTCCATTGATGGATAAACAGTTTAGCATGAGATCGTTTGATAGTTTCTACCTTAAACTATTTGGTCTCTCAAGGCAGAGGTATTTTTTAGAGCCAGCCCTTGCACCGTGTCATTGTAATGACACCGTAAAACAGTTTCTTTTTATACTTTCCAATAAAACAGTGTGACATCTTAAATCTGAGTTGCTTTACTTTTTAAAGGGTGAAGAATACATGATTCCTTTCCATCCGCCTCCCTCCAGCAAGGCAATCATCAGGTACAAAGAAGAAAGCTCAGGGGAAACACATATAGATGGAGGGGGAATTGTTCACAGTCTGAGAAGATAAGAGACAAGGTGACAATAACCTAGAAATTATTCAAAGATAGAAGTTTAGGTTTTTCAATGGGTAAAGATAACTTAATGGAGGACACTTACAGACAGACACACTCTAGAAGTGGTGATCACAGCTACCGCAGAACAGGAAAGTCTGGGATTAGCCGTTGCAAGTGTAATGAGACTCTTTGTCCTGAAGGTTGAGGCTGGGTCCTGTTAAACGGATCAGGTTGGTTGGTGGGAAGAGAGGGAGAACCATAAAGGGAAATATGCAAGGAGACGGTTTCTGGAAGTTGTCTGTGTTCAACTTGAACAGATCTCTAAAATAATAGCCACCATTTCTCTTTAAAACTTCAATTTCGATGACAAACTAATGCAGAGAAACAAGAAGTCCGTCTATTTCCAGTTAACGATCGCTTTCTTAAAGAGAAAGTATAACCTAATAAACACAGATAAAACAACTCAGAAGAGAGTCTGCATGTAAGATTGTTTATACATATTCTGGTAATAATTATGATTTTAATTAGCATTATTGTGTTGTGCCATGTCAACTCCATTTTGCACTGAGTCAAAATAACTAAAATCTAACTCATCAGAAGGATCTAAGTCAGTGGAAGCATTTGAAGGCATTAGTTTGTCAGAGAAAATTTACTGTTTCTAATACATGGTCCTATCTTGAGTAGGCAGATCTCAGGTAGATGGTGATGCTAAAGTTTATAGTGGCTGTCTTAGTCTGTTTGTGCTGCTATAGCAAAATACCACAGTCTGGGTTGCTTATAAAAATCAGAAACATTTCTCACAGTCTGGGAAGGTGGAAGTCTGAGATTGAGGTACCAGCATGAATGGGTGAGGGCCCTCTTTAGAGCATAGCAATGGCTATATCCTGATGCTGTAGCGAACATTTCCCTGTGACTCACTCAAGCCCATAATGAGAACCAGACTACTGATCTTTGCAGATAATCCACTGACAAATGTCTTCTCTGAATTCATATCTGAGCTGAAATTCCTAGGATTTTCTACTAGCAGTGACATTTTGCAAATATTACTTTAATACCTTGATTTACCTCTTTCTTCAGAGTCCTGTATACTTCTATAAAACCTGCCCTCACTCTCTTTAACATGCATTTGCATAATGTAAACTGAAGATGGATATCCTAAATGCATACGAATGTGAAACTCTTTAGCTTCTATAATTCCTGAAATATAAAGCTGATGAACATATGAGGTCAAACCCTGTCTGCCTGGGTGTCCTTCCTCTTTGAAATTCCTAGTTACTGGGCTAAGGAACATCCTCATTCTCAGTGGAAATCTTTTTTTTTTTTTTTTTTTTTGCGATACGCGGGCCGCTCACTGTTGTGGCCTCTCTCGTTGCGGAGCACAGGCTCCGGACGCGCTGGCTCAGCGGCCATGGCTCACGGGCCCAGCCGCTCTGCGGCATGTGGGATCTTCCCAGACCGGGGCACGAACCCATGTCCCCTGCATCGGCAGGCAGACTCTCAACCACTGTGCCACCAGGGAAGCCCTCAGTAGAAATCTTGACACATGGATAGTTGTTTAATTATAAATATAAAATATATTACTATTTAAATTTTACAGTTTTTTTAAACATCTTTATTAGGAGTATAATTGCTTTAAAATGGTATGTTAGTTTCTGCTTTATAACAAAGTGAATCAGTTATACATATACATATGTCCCCATATCTCTTCCTTCTTGCATCTCCCTCCCTCCCACCCTCCCTATCCCACCCCTCTAGGTGGTCACAAAGCACCGAGCTGATCTCCCTGTGCTATGTGGCTGCTTCCCAATAGCTATCTATTTTACCTTTGGTAGTATATATATGTCCATGACACTCTCTCACTTTGTCCCAGCTTACCCTTCCCCCTCCCCGTATCCTCAAGTCCATTCTCTAGTAGGTCTGCATCTTTATTCCCGTCTTGCCCCTAGGTTCTTCTGATCATTTTTTTTCTCTTTTAGATTCCATATACATGTGTTAGCATACATTATTTGTTTTTCTCTTTCTGACTTACTTCACTCTGTATGACAGTCTCTAGGTCCATCCACCTCACTACAAATAACTCAGTTTTGTTCCTTTCTATGGCTGAGTAATATTCCATTGTATATATGTGACACATCTTCTTTATCCATTCATCTGTTGACAGACACTTAGGTTGCTTCCATGTCCTGGCTACTGTAGAAAGAGCTGCAGTGAACATTTTGGTACATGACTGTTTTTAAATTATGGTTTTCTCAGGGTATATGCCCAGTAGTGGGATTGCTGGATCATATGGTAGTTCTATTTTTAGTTTTTTAAGGAACCTCCATACTGTTCTCCATGGTGGCTGTATCAGTTTACATTCCCACCAACAGTGCAAGAGGGTTCTCTTTTCTCTATACCCTCTCCAGAATTTATTGTTTGTAGATTTTTTGATGATGGCCATTCTGACCGGTATGAGATGATATCTCATTGTAGTCTTGATTTGCATTTCTCTAATGATTAATGATGTTGAGCATTCTTTCATGTGTTTGTTGGCAATCTGTATATCTTCTTTGGAGAAATGTCTGTTTAGGTCTTCTGTCCATTTTTGGATTGGATTGTTTGTTTTTTTTTGATATTGAGCTACATGAGTTGCTTGTATGTTTTGGAGATTAATCCTTTGTCAGTTGCTTCATTTGCAAATATTTTCTCCCATTCTGAGGGTTGTATTTTTGTCTGGTTTATGGTTTCCTTTGCTGTGCAAAAGCTTTTAAGTTTCATTAGGTCCCATTGGTTTATTTTGTTTTTATTTCCATTTCTCTAGGAGGTGGGTTCAAAAGGATCTTGCTGTGATTTATGTCATAGAGTGTTCTGCCTATGTTTTCCTCTAAGAGTTTGATGGTGTCTGGCCTTACATTTGGGTCTTTAATCCATTTTGAGTTTATTTTTGTGTATGGTGTTAGGGAGTGTTCTAATTTTATTCTGTTACATGTAGCTGTCCAGTTTTCCCAGCACCACTTATTGAAGAGGCTGTCTTTTGTCCACTGTATATTCTTGCCTCCTTTATCAAAGATAAGGTGACCATATGTGCCTGGGTTTATCTCTGGGCTTTCGATTCTGTTCGATTGATCTATATTTCTGTTTTTATGCCAGTACCATACTGTCTTGATTACTGTAGCTTTGTAGTATAGTCTGAAGTCAGGTTGCCTGATTCCTCCAGCTCCATTTTTCTTTCTCAAGATTGCTTTGGCTATTCAGGGTCTTTTGTGTTTCCATACAAATTGTGAAATTTTTTGTTCTAGTTCTGTGAAAAATGCCAGTGGTAGTTTGATAGGGATTGCATTGAATCTGTAGATTGCTTTGGGTAGTAGAGTCATTTTCACAATGTTGATTTTTCCAATCCAAGAACCTGGTATATCTCTCCATTTGTATCATCTTTCATTTCTTTCATCAGTGTCTTATAATATTCTGCATACAGGTCTTTTGTCTACTTAGGTAGGTTTATTCCTAGATATTTTATTCTTTGGTTGCAATGGTAAAAGGGAGTGTTTTCTTAATTTCACTTGGAGATTTTTCATCATTAGTGTATAGGAATGGAAGAGATTTCTGTGCATTAATTTTGTATCCTGCTACTTTACCAAATTCATTGATTAGCTCTAGTAGTTTTCTGGTAGGATCTTCAGGATTCTCTATGTATAGGATCATGTCATCTGCAAACAGTGACATCTTTACTTCTTCTTTTCTGATTTGGATTCCTTTTATTTCTTTTTCTTCTCTGATTGCTGTGGCTAAAACTTCCAAAACTACGTTGAACAATAGTGGTGAGCGTGGGCAACCTTGTCTTGTTCCTGATCTTAGTGGAAATGGTTTCAGTTTTTCACCATTGAGGATGATGTTGGCTGTGGGTTTGTCATATATGGCCTTTATTAAGTTGAGGAAAGTTCCCTCTATGCCTACTTTTTGCAGGGTTTTAATCATAAATGGGTGTTGAATTTTGTCAAAACCTTTCTTTGCATCTATTGAGATGATCATATGGTTTTTCTCCTTAAATATGTTAATATGCTGTGTCACGTTGATTGATTTGCATATATTGAAAAATCCTTGCATTCCTGGGATAAACCCCACTTGATCATAGTGTATGATCCTTTTAATGTGCTGTTGGGTTCTGTTTGCTAGTATTTTGTTGAGGATTTTTGCATCTATGTTCATCAGGGATATTGGCCTGTAGTTTTCTTTCTTTGTGACATCTTTATCTGGTTTCAGTATCAGGGTGATGTTGGCCTTGTAGAATGAGTTTAGGAGTGTTCCTCCCTCTGCTATATTTTGGGAGTTTGAGAAGGATAGGTGTTAGCTCTTCTATAAATGTTTGATAGAATTCACCTGTGAAGCCACTGGTCCTGGGCTTTTGTTTGTTGGAAGATTTTTAATCAGTTTCAATTTCAGTTCTTGTGATGGGTCTGTTTATATTTTCTATTTCTTCCTGGTACAGTCTCGGAAGGTTGTGCATTTCTAAGAATTTGTCCATTTCTTCCAGGTTGTTTATTTTATTGGCGTAGTGTTGCTTGTAGTGATCTCTCATGATCCTTTGTATTTCTGCAGTTTCAGTTGTTACTTCACCTTTTTCATATCTAATTCTATTGATTTGAGTCTTCTCCCTTTTTTCCTTGATGAGTTTGGCTAATGGTTTATCAATTTTGTTTATCTTCTCAAAGAATCAGCTTTTAGTTTTATTGATCTTTGCTATTGTTTCCTTCATTTCTTTTTCATTTATTTCTGATCTGATCTTTTTGATTTCTTTCCTTCTGCTAACTTTGGGGTTTTTTTGTTCTTTCTCTAATTGCTTTAGGTGTAAGTTTAGGCTGTTTATTTGAGATGTTTCCTGTTTCTTAAGGTAGGATTGTATAGCTATAAACTTTCTTCTTAGAACTGCTTTTGCTGCATCCCATCGGTTTTGGGTCGTCGTGTCTCCATTGTCATTTGTTTCTAGATATTTTTGGATTTCCTCTTTGATTTCTCCAGTGATCACTTGGTTATTAAGTAGTGTATTGTTTAGCCTCCATGTGTTTGTGTAAATTGCGTTTTGATGTGGTGTGATGTTAAAGTTATTCTGTGAGTTGGAGGGAGTATATTTTTTTAGAGAGGGAAGATGTATATGGAAATATTTGAAAGAAATATGAATCCTCCAGAGGTGTAGCTTCATGGGAGCTAAAGGCACATTCTGTTACTCTGAATGTATTTTACTTACTGTCGTGCCTTCAGATCTTTGCTGTTGTTGTTTAAATATGTGCATTTCTTTTCTCCAATAGTCAGATCTCTTTCAAGCAGTTATTTTGCTGAAATATGCACTGTCTTTCTCTACTGTTCCAAGTTTAATGATATGCATTTTTCAAGATAGGCACCAGAGTCAAGATGCAGAAGTTCCAGAGTTGTTTGTTCTTTTCTCACGATATTAACCAGCCCATCTAATTGGGAGCAAACCTGGGCCTCACAAGCACTGTGATTCATCAAGCTGCAAAAAAGGGCCACATTTTTAAAAGAGTGTGGCTAGCCTATTAAGAGTACTTCAGTCAAATTTTATGACGCTTTAAATAAATGGATTTTATGGTTATTATTGCAGAGCTTATTCTTTTTGAGTTAACTTGCAACTAAATGTAATGCTTTCTCTCTTTTGTCACCCCAAGTTCTTTTAACATACAAACTACTCCCTGGGGATAGCATCTCAGATGGAGTCATAAGATAATTGTAACTTAATGGGACCCCAGTGGCCTTTAAAAGTTAATGCAACTAGAGCAATTAATGAAACTTCTAAAGTAAGGGATGTAAGCCTGAGGATAATTTATGCACTGGGATGATCTAGCTCATTATTGGCATTATTTAACATTCCCCAGGCTCTCAAGTAGATCATGGCTATACATCCAAAAATAGGACAAGAAAATATTTTTGACTCCTATAGATAAAAAAATATTCTTCAAGTTAGAAGAAGGAAAATGATCTTGAAAGGAAACATAACAACAAGTTGGGTGAAGGAAAGTTCTTCTCTATAAAAATTCAGCTCGTAAGTACATGGATGAAAGAGTGATAGAATTCTAAAGCTGCATTTTGCAATTCTAGGCAACAAGCACAGTAAATCTTAAAATTAGGGGAAAACTTGACTGGAAATTTTATGAGGACAGGCTAACATCATCTGAATTCACAGATAAGTCTTGACATCATTATATATGGGGCAGCCAGATATCATGGAGTCTCAGTGATGTGAAGTAATAGGAAGTACAAAGCACCACATATGAAGTAGGTTTGTCAAAATACTTGAGCCTGACTATCTTAAGTCCTCCAAGGTCTTCCTGTCAATTTATAGGAAATAAAGGAGAGAGAGGAAAGTTAGTATACACGTCATGAGGAAGTAATCAATCCAGTGCAGAATGTGGGACATTTGATAGTGCATATTAATGGAGTAAATAAAACTTAAGGGTTATGACAACTTAATACAATATGTGGACATTGAAGGATCTTGATTCAGATAAATCAAGTACACAGGAAATGTTCATGGTATTAAGAAATTATTGACTTTTAAAGTATGTTGATTGTTTAAAAATAGTCTTAGAGAAGCATACTAAATATTTACAGTTGAAATGCCATGATGTATGGAATTTCCTTTAAAATATTCTGGCTAAAATATGCGGGCAGTAGTTGAATTAAGGCTGGCCATGTTAAAGCTGGGTAATGGTATTGAGGGCTGATTAGAGTGTTTTCTGTACTTCTTGCTATGTTTGAAAATTTGCATAGTGAAAAGGAGAACATGAGTATTTCACGATAGACACAAAGATGGTAAGTGAAAGAGTTGTACTTTTTATGTCTGAGGACTTGAAGACATGGTGACATAATCACATCAAGTCTGGGTGTCGTTTGGAGCCCATATAAAATTTTTAGACATTGTTCAGATACAATGACAAGAAAAGAGGAGTGCTTCAATTTTGTGTTAAAGTACCATTCTGGTAAATGTATCTCACTCTTTGTGAATTTTACCTACCTGTGAGATGTACATAATACAGTTTCCAAAACATATTACTTATAGTTGCTCTACTAATTTAAGCAAACTAAGAATTTTATTGGTTCTGATTGTTTTTAAATTTAAGTGTTATTTTATATTGGAGTATAGTATAAACTATACTACAGTTGGAGTTTATAGTATAAACTATTGTGTTAGTTTCAGGTGTACAGCAAAGGGGATTCAACTGAATAACTATACTTGTACATATATCCATTCTTTTTCAGATTCTTTTCCCATATAGGTTATTACAGTATATTGAGTAGAGTTCCCTGTGCTATACAGTAGGTCCTTGTTGATTATCTATTTTATATATAGTAGTGTGTATGTGTTAATCCCCAACTCTTGATTTGTCCCTCCCCACCACCTTTCCCCTTTGGTAACCATAAGTTTGTTTTCAAAGTCTGTGAGTCTGTTTCTGTCTTGTAAATAACTTCATTTGTATCTTTTTTTTTAGATTCCACAAGTAAGATATCAAAAGATATTTGTCTTTCTCTGTCTGACTTCACTTAGTATGATAATCTCTAGGTCCATCTGTCTGATGGTTTTAATATTGTCAAAATACCAAGTTTTCTAAAACTTCTTTAGTAATGCTGAGGGAAAAAATGATCCCTCCTTCTTTTGCAAGTGGTAGTTTCCAACTTCTTTATTTAAATAACTTGTAATGACAAGTAAAATGATCATATTTGTTATACCTATTTATTTTGAAAATATTTTCTCATCCCTCATTCAGAGGTTGTAGATACACAGAGTGATTTATTTTATTTTATTTATTTTTTTAAAGGGATTTTGCTTTTTTATTTTTTAAATTTAATTTATTTATTTATGGCTGTGTTGGCTCTTCGTTTCTGTGCGAGGGTTCTCTCTAGTTGCGGCGAGCGGGGGCCACTCTTCATCACGGTGCGCGGGCCTCTCACTATTGCGGCCTCTCTTGTTGCGGAGCACAGGCTCCAGACACGCAGGCTCAGTAATTGTGGCTCACGGGGCAGGCTGCTCCGTGGCATGTGGGATCTTCCCAGACCAGGGCTCGAACCTGTGTCCCCTGCATTGGCAGGCAGATTCTCAACCACTGCACCACCAGGGAAGCCCCTGATTTAGTTTATTTTAAGCAAACCTTACAAAGTGCCGTTAAAACAATTATATCATATGTGATTTTATTCAGCGAAGCACCTGAAAAAGCACCAGTGTGAAATTGGGGAAACTGAGCTAATAATATTTAAGACCTGCATCATTTCAAAGGTGCTGAAAAGGAAGACAACTTGAATTTAAATAAGGCAGTCCCTAGTGTGTGCATGTGCAGAGGGCCTACCCTGTAGCACAAACGTTTAGCCACACATATCCTCTTCACAGATTCTCCCCAAAGCAATCAGACTCACATGGCGCCCTTTCTTTCTTCCTGTCTTTATCATTTCTCCACCTTCTCAGCCCCACAGAACACAAACTTTCTGTGAGTGAAACAACTACATTTGCCATTGCTAAGATTTCATCTACAAAACAGAAGTCGTGATGTTTCATGCTGATGTCTTATCTTTATACATACACATATATATATATTTTAAATAAATTTTATTTTGGTAAGAACGCTTAATATGAGATCAACCTCTTAGCAAAATTTTAAGTATACAATAAAATATCATTGACTCCAGGTACAATGTTGTACAGCAGATCTCTAGAACATATTTAATTGGTCCTGGTCAGTGCTGTTATAATTATGCCCTCTAGTGATCTAGGAGCAGTGTTGTTGATTGTTCTGATTCCTCTCTTGTTACGGACACTTCTTTGTACGGCACATGACCTAACAGATACACCTCTACAGGAACTCATCTCTTTCTGTTCTGCTGCCCTGAATGCCAGCCTAACTCAAGAGACTGTGTCTGATGTCCCACTTGATTTTCTTCCCAGCTTATTGCTGCTTTTAAGATTTTTGTTTACATCCATTCCTTGTTGTAAGTTAGACGCACTAACATCGGATAAAAAGGGAGAAGACAAATACTAGTGTCTCGTGGATACCCTTGGTTTCTTTGGGTGATTTCAATTGCAGTGTTTTCCTACTTTAATGAGACCCAGTGTTCATGGGACTAGGGCGCAGCATAAAATGCAATGATGCAAACAAATTTGAAAGGCCAAACACCACAATAAAATTTGCCTTTGGGACTTGTAGAACTTTGAAGGAGCGTTATGGAACACTGTTGTGTTGAAGCACTGCAGGTCCCTGAGCAGGTGTGAAGTAGAGAAACATGGAAGGTCTCTGGATATTGGATCAGTACCAGCCATCGTTTTAGGAAAATGTCCAATTAAGTGATTGTTAACTTTTCGTGTGGAAGAAATCTCATGCACATTAAACTAATTCAGTGTTTTAGAGGAGAAAAAAAAGTCACTCAGGTACTGGAGATTAGATAATTCCCAGGTGGGTCTATTCATTTGTTTGAAGTCCCAGGTGGGTCTCTTCATTTGTTTGAAGCAGTGGCTCTTTCAAAGTGTGTTCTGGGGACCAGTAGCATCAGCATAACCTGGAAATTTGTTAAAAATGCAAATTATCGACTCCCACTCCAGAACTACTGATTCAAAAACTCCTCCATGGCTCCCAGAAATTTGTTCTCACAAGCCTACCAGGGGATTCTGGGGAATGCATGAATTTAAGAACCACTGGTTTAATGTTTATTTTTCAAAACAAAGAGTTTAAGATTTTTCAATCCATTAAAATTTGTTCTTAGTACAGTAAAATCCTTTGAAATAATTCTTCAAGTCAGATAAATAGTCCTTTTTTTCCTTTCAAGATTATTAGTTAAAAACAATGAGGATCGTATTGGCTTGATAATTCTGCTTATTGATAACTCAGAAAATATTCATATTTATTATTATTACAACTGTCACATTTTACTGTTTTGCTGACATTCAGCACTGTAAATGGCCTGATGCATAGCTTTAACACCTGCATATTTCTAAGGAAAAGAAGCAAGGAATGCCTGTAGCTCCTCTGGGATCCATGGATTAATAATGAAGCAAAAATTAGTCAGGAATAGAGTGTGAAGCTCAATTCAGTTTCAGATTCCAGGTGTGAATAGCAATATTTTCCCCCATTATATGAGACAGTACATGTAACATTCATTGCCTTGGCAAGCATACCAAAGGAGCTTAATGTTCGTTTTTATTATCCTAGTGCTCTTTAATACTATTCCAGAGAAGGCTGCTACAGACCTCCCTGTTTATGCCATTGTGAAGCTTGACTAATTGACAGAAAGAAAAAAATAAAGAAAACTATTCAACAGCCCAGTTTCTCATATGACTATGCATATATAAGTTCTAAAGAGAACATTAGAAATTGGCAGTGTATTAAAAATAAATTTACTGTGACTAAGTTCAGTTAAACTCTATCCTTATGACCTTTCTGTCCTTAAGAGATGTCTTTTTATTATAAAGTGCTGTTGGTTGCTTAAAAGTCTTCTTTGTCTGTTGTTAATATAGTTACACCAGCTTTATTTTAGTTAGTGATCTTTTGGTGTATCTTTCCTCATCCCTTCGTTTTAGACAGTTTTTGTCATTTAAAACATATACCTGTAAACAGCATATAGTAAGGTTTTATTTCTATCCAACCTGAAAATCTTTGCCTTTTATAGAATGTTTTTTCCATTAACATTTAATTTAGTTATTACTGTAATTATTTATTACTAAGTTTACCTTGCTTTTTCTCTGTTTCCCTCTTCTCTTTCCTTGTTTCTTTTTCTCCGCTTGCTTGCATATCTTTGGATTAATCAAGTGTTTTTGTTATTCCCATTCTGTTCTCATTTTTAGTAGTTATTAAGTTGATTACAATATTTATCCTTGACTTATTAACATTTATTTTAAATGAATACCTTTTAGATTTCCAAAATGATGCAATTATTTTATGAGTTTAACTCCATTTAACCCCTTCTTGGGACTTTTTTTCTTGTTCCTCTTTCATGTTACTACCATTCTCTGTTTTGTCTTTGAGGGTATTTATTGTATTTATTTAAAATTCTTGGTCCATATGTTTCAATAATTCAGATAATATGTATTTTTCAGATTTTGTGTTTCTTACTGTGTTTACATTGCTCTCCCCCACCCCAGTTTTATGGCCTGTGGGTTGCTTATGTGGTCCCCCCCCCCAGTTATTAGCCACCCTGTCTGGTAGGAAGGGCTGGAGCAGGTCCTGGCCTGTGCCTATACCAGTGTGTTTGGACATAAGGGAATGGATGAGCTCCCCGATGGACAGCTGCAGGCACCATAGAACCGTTGTCCCCAACTCTGAAAGGCTCTCTCCCCAAGGTGAACCCTCAAGTTAGGGAGTAGGAACCTCCTTTGGTTTGGAGTTTAGGGTTTTAGACTAGAGAATGGACGAATCAATGGGAGATGGCAGCACAGTACCCCATATGTATTTTCATTGGTGCTCTGCTCTCATAGTGTTCTGATAACACTGGAATTCCTGATAGCAATGTCGGGTAAAGGTGGTTCCAAAGCACCATGTGTAGGGGAGGAGGTGAAGATGGATGGAGACTAAAACAGAGCTTCCAAAGTTCTCCTACAGGCTCTAGTCTCATGGTCTTCTGCCCAGGCTGTATCTATCAAAGCCCCCATACCTACCCATACCACACATACCCTCATATAGAGATACAGTACGACCCACAGCAATCTCTGATCTCCTCAGGAACGTCTCATAGTTATTTTGTATTTCTTCAAATCCATGCTGTCTTTTCATTCTGTAGTTTCTCCACAGAGACAAATCCAGTGGCCTCTCATAGGTCCCCATAGAGGCAAAACTGTTATTTCTTTTATGATCCCCTCCTTGCCCTTTTCTCTCAGCTCTCTTGTTGAAACTCATAGAATGGGCTCCTATATTTTGATAGAAAAGACTTGTGAATCAAAAACTAAGGCTGTGAATACATATTTGATATACTCATTTGCTCTGGGGAGATTGTGTATTAGGACAGGGAAAGTCCCTCTTCATTCCCATGTCTTGACCAGGTTCCAAATCCAGAAATCAGAGATTGAAATCAAAGTGAGACCACTGATGTTCTTTTTTCTTGTTCTTACTTTCTGCTGGCCAACTGGAGGAGACTGAGACAACCTCTGGATCATCCCAGAGAAGACACTGTGCCTTGCTGAGGTTCAGAGTGTGGGATGGGTCTGCCTGAAAGAGTTTCCTCCATCATAAGACACAGATGTAGCACTAAGTGGGGTGTCTAGGCTGAGAAGGCTTGAGAGAGTCATCAAACTTCCTGGGTTCTTAGTGTTGTCTGAGAGAGCAGTCAAATTTCTCCTTTGACATAGGTTGCAGGGGTAGCCTCCAATTTCTCCCAGCACACGAATTAGGGAGAGAGCTCTCCTTCCCTCTTGGGGGCAATTCATATCCAACAAGGAGAGGTGTTATAGGAGCAGGTGTCTTCTATCTCACCTTCTTCTTGACTTCCCTCTTTGCAGTTCCACTCTTTGTGAAAACAGAAAAAAAGAAGTAGAATATTCAGTTATACTAGGAGACTTGGTTGCCAGTTACACCTTGTCTTCTTTGTTGATGCTTTGCTTTGAAGAATCTGAAAGACCTGCCACCCTTCCCATGAGGAGCAGCAAGGACCTGCTGCTGCCCCTTGGGTTATAGGTCTCAACGCTGACTGTGTACTAGAAACATCTGAGCAGCTGCAAAAAATAAACAGTGATGGCCTCATGACCAAAAACCCTGGCTTTAATTGGTCTTGTGTGGGCCCAGGACACAGATACGTTTTAAAGTTTTCCAGGTCACTCTTACACATAGATAGCACTGAGAACAGGACTTGAAGCTTCGCACTGATGGGA
Organism: Leucopleurus acutus; assembly: GCF_964270905.1. NCBI lineage: Eukaryota > Metazoa > Chordata > Mammalia > Artiodactyla > Delphinidae > Leucopleurus > Leucopleurus acutus. Next base: position 11,910,018 of record NC_139162.1, on the reverse strand, counting down.
TGCCAAAGGTTTAGATAAAGAGGAAGTAGGGGAGGGATAACGCAAAAAACAGCTTCCCAGAATTCCATTCAGAAGGTGACTTAATAGGAAAGATAATGCCTGGCCTCGACCTTGGGAACTAGATATTCACCGATTAATGAGTTCTGCATTCTAGAGCAACTTTCTTATAGATGTCATGGATTTCACCATTCCTTATTAATATATCTTTTCTTCCAAGTTTCCCTTCTCTCTTGTTACTGATGGTGATTCTCTTCACCACATCGTCACAGCACTTGGCAATAGCCCACTTAGTTCCTGTTCATTTTCATATTGATATCCCCAGTAGGCAAGGGCATTCAAAGTTCTTACAACTTTATTGTACAGAAGAATTTACTCTGGGTTGACGACTACTGTCCTTGCAAATTTGCCTGCCCCCAATATTCACCATGCCTAGTAAGCAGATCATCTTTCTAGTACAAGTATCTATTCTCCTTGGAAGGAGTGGGGGCTTCTGAAGTAGTATAGAATTTAGGAAGTCCTCTGATTATTGTTGAATTTGCCATTTTTACTGTTTGGGGGATTTTAAATGAACCTAACTCTCTCAGCTTTTAGGATGAACAATTGATAGAATGGCAGTTTTGATCTACAAGTAGTTTTTCTTTTAGTAACTTCCATGCTCAGTTACATGGCAAAGGGGAATTAAGGTTGCAGATGGAATTAGGTTGCTAATCAAGTAATCGTAAAATAGATTATCCTAGATTATAATCACAAGGGTCTTCTAAGGTGGAAGAAGGAATCTGAAAAGAGAACCAAAGAGATGGCAGCATGAGATGAGCTCAGCCAGATGTTGTTGGCTTTGAAGATGGAGGAAGGCGACCACCAACAAAGGAATGCAGGCCTCCTCTAGAAGTTGAAAAAATTAAGGAAATGGACTCTCCACTAGATCCTCCAGAAAGGAAGGCAGCTGTGTGGATACCTTGATTTTAGCTCAGTGAGATTCTTTTTAAACTTATGACCTCCAGAACCATAAGATAATAAACTTATGTTTTTTTTTGTTTTTTTGTTTTTTTTGCGGTACGCGGGCCTCTCACTGCTGCGGCCTATCCCGTTGCGGAGCACAGGCTCCGGACGCGCAGGCTCAGCAGCCATGGCTCACGGGCCTAGCCGCTCCGCGGCATGTGGAATCCTCCCGGACCGGGGCACGAACCCGTGTCCCCTACATCGGCAGGCGGACTCTCAACCACTGCGCCACCAGGGAAGCCCAACTTATGTTGTTTTAAGCCACTAATTTTGTGGTAATTGGTTCTAGCAACAATAGGAAACAAATACATTGTTGTAAAGGATGAAGAAATTAATAAAAACTAACATGCAAATTAATTGAAGACCCTCATGATGGAATGACTCTAAATTTGCTAAATATTAATTTTTTAACAATATCTTGTATAAATATGAAATGACTTGGTGAAACAGAAGCATTCTTGAGAAAGAGGTTTAACTGAAGAACTAATTGCATATTTTTTCTTTGATACATAATTGCCTAATGGAAAATCCATTCACAAACTTTTTAGAAATAAGCATATTTAAAGGACTTGAAATGGAGCCATTTCCATTTTTCTGAGCATAATGTACTCAAATCCATTTTACTCCACAAAGGCAAGAGTACCTCTACCCTACCACAGATTTTTTTTAAAAAATGTATTAATCTGAGTAGAAGATGGCAAAGTAAGCATGAAGTCAATCTGAGTGTAAATGGTTTTAATTCATTTTCATGGGTGTCTGTTCATGGAAACTTTTTTTTTTTGTATTTCCCATAAGGAAAAATGTTTTTAATAAAAAGGAAGAGAAAATAACAAGAATTTTCTGTACCAACTAATATGATTAGTAACAAGTGAAGCAACAAGAGGATGAAGCTGATAATTTAAAAATGCAGTGTTACCAGGGATCAGACTATTGCTAGCAGCCTGGTTATTTTTTGCATAGTTTTCATATAACTGTCCAAGCTTATTTGGTGACGTGGAAGTTTAGTCATTGCTGACATTGTTTGCAGGACTTTAAGAAAAATTCTTTAAAACAAATTTGGGATAATGAAGAATTTGGATGAAAGAAAACTGTGTAATAGATGCTTTCTCTTTGAGGTCTATTATAGTCACTCTTGCACCCAGCCTAAATCTCACTACCTTGCTTTGGATGTACTCAAAGAGAAAATGTTTCATTTTTGTGAAGAGCTGTCGGACACAGGGAAGCTTCACCTTCAATAAGATTATTTCTAGGCACAGGAACAATTGAAGCACTGCTTCTTCAAAATCACTGGAATACACTTCAGAAGCCCTCCTTATAGAATACGTTTTAATTTAGATCTTATCACTGCTCGTCAGAGCTTTTGTGTCCACCTGTCTTTTGTCTCCAAGCGATGAGTAGAGTTGGCACTACACAGACAATTCAGAGAGGTGTTCTGAACTGTCATTGTTTTGGAAGTTTTTATTCTTCTAAAGACCGTGGAAGAAAGATGCAGTAAAAGATGTTAGGTCAGACACTTAAAAAGTTTTTTCTACACTTAATTCCATTGTATGTTTTTTCTACCTGATGGTATCACTAATTTTATGTGAGGGCGTTTTCTTTGATGAGGTTCACAGTTAGAGTACAGGATGTTTTATTTTGATGGGTGTAGAAGTGGCTGAGGTGGCAACATGTGGAAGAAAGCTTTCATGGCTTTCTAAATTTCATATGTTCTTTGCTCTCTATTTTTCAATTTCATCCAGACACAAATTTTTTATTTATGTGTGCTTGGTCCCAATTCTTCTTCAAGAAAGGAGCCCTGTGGGCCTATGATATTTCCCATAGAAGTAAGGAAAATGTAACATATTTACTATTAACACTTCACAAGAGGCCTTCACCCAAATTCATTTGACATTAAATGATTTTTAATTACAGAATATGATTACACAGTTATGGTTTTAGTCTTCTTTCTTCACCAAATAAAGCAAAGGTATATCTTCACAGACTGCAAATCAATTTTCCATGAATTCATTGCTTTGAAATTTTCATTTTTCCTTTATCAACTCTTTTATTACCCTCTTGCATGACGTGGTTTATCCCCCTGGGAATATGTTTCATTTACATGTTTATAAGCATTCCCATTTTAGTTACCCTTGAAACAATTTTTTTTTTTGTTCTTAATTTTTTTCTGTTTTATAAAATTAAAAATAGAACTGCCATGTGATCCAAGAATCCCACCTCTGGGTATATGTCCAAAAGAGTTGAAATCAGGAGTTTGAAGAGATACCTGCATCCGCATGTTCATTGCAGCAATATTCACAATAACGATGATATGGAAATAATTCATATGTCTTAACAGGTGACTGTATGAAGAAAATATGGCATATACACACAATGGAATATTATTCAGCCTTAAAAAAGAAAGAATCCTGCCATATACAACAATATGGATGAACCTAGAAGACATTATATGATGTGAAATAAGCCAGTCACAGTAGGACAATACTGCATCATTCTACGTAAATTCAGTATCTAAAATAGTCAAACACATAGAAACGGAGAATAGAATGGTGGTTGCTGGGAGGAGGGAGGTGTCGTTCAAGGAGGAGAAATTTCCAGTTATGGAAGATGAATACGTCCAGAGATCTGCTGTACAGCATTTAACAGTATGGTATTGTGTACTTTAATACAGGTTAAGAGGACGGATTTCATGTTAAGTTTTCTTAACCCCAAAACACAATGAAACAAGCCCACAAAAGAACGTAAGGACATTTTTGGAGGTGATGGATATGTTTAGTACTTCGACCGTAGTGATGGTATCATGGGTATATGCATATGTCCAAACTCATCATGATGTATACCTTAAATATGTGCAATTTTTTATCAGTTATACCTCAATAAATGTTAATCAGCATTTTATTTATGCCTATAGAGACTTGCCAATCTTTTTTACCTTCTTCCTTGAAATCCTTTGTACCTCCAGATACATCTCCAGAGCTGTGTTGATTAGTTGACTGCACAAGTGTTTTGCAGTAAAGCAGGGATTATGTGTGCTTATTTGCTTCTCTCTACATCCACCCCTCTTCTGGAGGAATGGCCAAATGGAATGTTCCACAGAAGCTCTCTGCTTTGCTGTTTCTGTTTCCTTTAATTTTTCTACAGGAAATTCAACAATCTCATCCTTAAAGAAGTACTTTCTATCTTACTTTTTAGATTCTTAACTTGGAATTTAGAATGGTTGTAAAAAGGTGTTTTCTAGATATTTCATTGTAACATATTTCACTAGTGAAAAGTTGGAGAGAATTTAAGCATTCACTGATAGAAGATTATTATATTATGACATAGGTTATGTTATTTTTATAACGCTGTGTTTTTCATCTTTGTAATTATTTTATTTTTTAGTTAATTTCTTTTTTTATAAATTTATTTTTGGCTGCGTTGGGTCTTCATTGCTGTACGTGGGCTTTCTCTAGTTGTGGCGAGCGAGGGCTACTCTTCATTGCGGTGCGCAGTCTTTTCATTGTGGTGGCTTCTTTTGTTGTGGAGCACGGGCTCTAGGCACATGGGCTTCAGTAGTTGTGGCACATGGGCTCAGTAGTTGTGGCTCGCGGGCTCTAGAGTGCAGGCTCAGTAGTTGTGGCACACGGACTTAGTTGTTCTGCAGCATGTGGGATCTTCCTGGACCAGGGCTCGAACCCGTGTCCCCTGCATTGGCAGGTGGATTCTTAACCCCTGCGCCACCAGGGAAGTCCCTCCTTTAGTTAATTTTTTTTGGAGTATAGTTGCTTTACAGTGTTGTGTTAGTTTCTACTCTGAAGCAAAATGAATCAGCCATGCATATACATATATCCCCTCTTTCTTGGATTTCCTTTCTATTTATGTCACCACGGTGCATTAAGTAGAGTTCTCTGTGTTATACGATATGTTCTCATTTGTTGTCTGTTTTATACATAGTATCAATAGTGTATATGTGTATAATGCTATATTTTAAAGTGAAAGAGAAGATTATAAAATGTTATAAATTCAATCATGTAAAGTGTATGATGTGTGTGCTTTGGGAAAAAATGATTGGAAGGATATTGAACAAAATGTTAGCAATGATCATCTGTTGTGGATGGTGGGATTATGCATTTTATGTGTAATATCTACTTTCCTTTGTTTTTCTGTGATTTATTATTTATTAAAAAGCAAAGTACATGTATTTCTTTTCTTGCAGTTACAACTTATTTCCACTTGGGGAAAAAATCAATTACAATTCACAAATTTAGCAATTACCTTGTATAGCATCTTGATTTCGTTTGATAGATTCTCATATATAATCCTAACACCCCCTCCAATATTTATTGCTGTGTTCTTTATATCTAGTCCGTTTTCAAAGAAATATTTCTCTTCTGGGAAGCATTACTTTCTCTTAATATTTTAATGTAGACAAATATTGGTTTTTAAGTTTTGTATTGATTTACTGAGATTTTTTGCCTTATTAAAACTAGAATCAGGGCTTCACTGGTGGCGTAGTGGTTGAGAGTCCCCCTGTCGATGCAGGGGACACGGGTTCGTGCCCGGTCCGGGAAGATCCCACATGCCGTGGAGCGGCTAGGCCCGTGAGCCATGGCCGCTGAGCCTGCGCGTCCGGAGCCTGTGCTCCGCAACGGGAGAGGCCACAGCATTGAGAGGCCCGCGTACCGCAAAAAAAACTAGAATCAGTTCTAGAGTGGTAATTCCTAGGCCTACGTCTGGTGGTAGCTGGTGAGGATTGTTTTTTTAAGTTTGCAGGCCTGAAGTGGATGCCTTGTCAGTGAAATTATGTACCTTGTCAGTAGAAGGCATACATACATTGGTCAGATTTTTGTAAATTAAATATTACAAGAAATCAAACTCCTTTATCTCTACTTCTGCAGACCACGGGATGGATTTTTTTAAAAATTGAAAGTCACAGAAAATCTCTTACAAATTCAGAATGTAATAGATTGGCATAGAAATGATACAATTCATCAGTGAAGATTTTTATACCTTAATGGGATCTTTAAGATAATCTAGGAAAACCAGTTTATTTGAAAAACACAAGAACTCTGCTGCAGAGATGTAATCTATCCAGGATCTCATGACAATTACTGGCATTTAACAAATGATTATTGAATAGCTACTATGTGCCAGGCACTGTGCTAGATATTAGGAATTTTTATTGTTTCTATTTAGTTTTGAATTATTTCCAATTTCCTTATAGTTTTGACATTAGGAAGTATTTTTTTCCACTGTAAATGATCTCTTTACTCTCTGAAAACCTGTTACTGAATGTTAGCACAGTAATTGTTCACATTCTGTTTGTTCGGCGTCAGTGTTCTTTGTTATGTATTGTTTTCTAGTAGTTGCTTGTGTATATGAAGTGTCGCATTACAAACACATAACATTTTATTTCCAAGTACACGAAAATTAAAGGAATATACTCCTACTGAAGAAAACAAATAAAATGGAAGAATACAGGATAAAGAATTCTCATACATGCACACACATGCGCATTTGTGCTGTCTCAGCTCACTTCCCAGGGTAATCTCTACCACTGTTAACCTGGTGTGCACCCTTTTGACATTTTTCTTTGCATTTAAACATAGATATGTACCTGTTATAAGGTACATATTTTACCACACAATTTACTCTTAAGTTAAATCTTACAGATTTTTCAATGTCAGGCACATGAGCATATTTTTCTTAAAGACTGCATAGTATTTCACAGAATGATTGGTAGAATAATCACATATTTATCTGCTTCCCAATTACTAGACATTTGGAATACCTCCATGGTTCACTGTGTTGAGCATATCTACTATGAACCTGCTTAAACCCATCTTTGTACAAAATGTGCACTTCTGTATAAATACATAGAAATGGAATCACAAGGCCAAAATGGGAACATTTCAGTAATATCGGTTTTTAAATTACTGCTACATTGCCCTTAAAACGGTAGAGCAGATTATGACAGAACCTTCTTCCTATTCCTTCATCCACACTGCATACTATCAACCTGACTGAACTACAACTTCTGTAAGAAGATTATGCGACCAGATACTCTCCTGTAACTGAGCATTGCTGGTTGGAATGTGTGTGTTGAAAGACTGGATTAAGTTCTTGCTATATAGTGGAACCACAGTTGCAAAAATTCGGTTGTAAGGAATGCTGCAGTACCACTAAAAGGTTTAAGATAAGTGGCACATCTATAGAATGGTTTTTAAGGGAGGGAGGGGATGGTAGCTGTAGACTAGAAAAATAACATTGCCAGAAATTTTAGATAGGATAGCTTTATTTTTACTCTAATCCTAAGTTTTTGAATGCCCAGACACAAGGAGAAGGATCCAAAGAAACAGACTGTCTGTATATTAGAATATATTGTTAGCTGAAATCATTTTTGTAAAACTCACTAGTAATTCATCTATCTGACGAAATTCTTTCAATATTCGAAAGTCAAGGCACTTCCCTCGTGGTCCAGTGGGTAAGACTCTGCGCTCCCAATGCAGGGGGCCTGGGTTCGCTCCCTGGTTGGGGACCTAGATCCTGCATGCATGCCGCAACTAAGAGCCCGCATGCTGCAACTAAAGATCCCATGTGCTGCAACTAAGACCCAGCGCAACCAAAATAAATAAATAAATAATTTTTTTAAAAAGAAAAAAGAGGTCAACACGTAAGTTTATTTCTATCAAGTAAGACTTCTGTAGGTGCTTATTTCAAAACTGCAGCCACATATGATTAGCAACAGTTACTCCAGTGTCAATTTTGAACACAAGTAAGAACAAAGTAATTTTTTGTACTTGATTTGTTTTGGGGGAGAAAATGCACACACACACACATACACACCCTACACTCCATTCCAAATTTCTTTCGGCTTTTACAGCAGTTTCAGCTTTCTGGGTAAGAACTGAATTTTTACTTTTCTCTTCTCACTTTGTCCTCACAGTTCCTGCCAAGTGAGAGTTCACATGCAGATGAACCAAAATCATCCTGCAAACCTGTCATTTTACCCATATTGTTTTCATAAATTTGCTACCCGCCTTGGTGCAAACATATGATATTCTTTTTTTTTTTTTTAAATATCTTTATTGGAGTATAATTGCTTTACAATGGTGTGTTAGTTTCTGGTTTATAACAGAGTGAATCAGCTATACATATACATATATCCCCATATCTCCTTCCTATTGAGTCTCCCTCCCATCCTTCCTATCCCACCCTTCTAGGTGGTCACAACGCACCGAGCTGATCTCCCTGTGCTATGCAGCTGCTTCCCACTAGCTAGCTATTTTACGTTTGGTAGTATATATAAATCCATACCAGTCTCTTACTTCGTCCCAGCTTACCCTTACTTCTCCTGGTGTCCTCAACTCCATTCTCTATGTCTGCGTCTTTATTCCTGTTATGCCCCTAGGTTCTTCATAACCACTTTTTTTTTTAGATTCCATATATATGTGTTAGCATACAGTATTTGTTTTTCTCTTTCTGACTTACTTCACTCTGTATGAAGTCTCTAGGTCCATACACCTCACTACAAATAACTCAACTTCATTTCTTTTTATGGCTGAGTAATATTCCATTGTATATATGTGCCACATCTTCCTTATTCATTCATCTGTTGATGGACACTTAGGTTGCTTCCATGTCCTGGCTATTGTAAATAGAGCTGCAATGAATATTGTGGTACATGACTCTTTTTGAATTATAGTTTTCTCAGGGTATATGCCCAGTAGTGGGATTGCTGGGTTGTATGGTAGTTCTATTTTTAGTTTTTTAAAGAACCTGCATATGTTCTCCATAGTGGCTGTATCAATTTACATTCCCACCAACAGGGCAAGAGGGTTCTCTTTTCTCCACACCCTCTCCAGCATTTATTGTTTATAGATTATTTGAAGATGGTCATTCTGACTGGTGTGAGGTGCCTCATTGTAGTTTTGATTTGCATTTCTCTAATGGTTAGTGATGTTGAGCGTTCTTTCATGTGTTTGTTGGCAATCTGTATATCTTATTTGGAGAGATGTCTATTTAGGTCTTCTGCCCATTTTTGGATTGGGTTGTTTGTTTTTTTGATATTGAGCTGCATGAGCTGCTTGTAAATTTTGGAGATTAATCCTTTGTCAGTAGCTTCATTTGCAAATATTTTCTCCCATTCTGAGGGTTGTCTTTTCATCTTGTTTATGGTTTCCTTCACTGTGCAAAAGATTTTAAGTTTCATTAGGTCCCATTGGTTTATTTTTCTTTTATTTCCATTTCTCTAGAAGGTGGGTCCAAAAGGATCTTGCTGTGATTTATGTCATAGAGTGTTCTGCCTATGTTTTCCTCTAAGAGTTTGATAGTGTCTGACCTTACATTTAGGCCTTTAATCCATTTTGAGTTTATTTTTGTGTATGGTGTTAGGGAGTGTTCTAATTTCATTCTTTTACATGTAGCTGTCCAGTTTTCCCAGCACCACTTATTGAAGAGGCTGTCTTTCCTCCATTGTATATTCTTGCCTCCTTTATCAAAGATAAGGTGACCATATGTGTGTGTGTTTATCTCTGGGCTTTCTATCCTGTTCCATTGATCTATATTTCTGTTTTTATGCCAGTACCATACTGTCTTGATTACTGTAGCTTTGTAGTATAGTCTGAAGTCAGGTTGCCTGATTCCTCCAGCTCCATTTTTCTTTCTCAAGATTGCTTTGGCTATTCGGGATCTTTTGTGTTAAAGTCCCCTACTATGATTGTGTTACTGTCGATTTCCCCTTTTATGGCTGTTAGCATTTGCCTTATGTATTGAGGTACTCCTGTGTTGGGTGCATAAATATTTAGAATTGTTATATCTTCTTCTTGGATTGATCCCTTGATCACTATGTAGTGTTCTTCTTTGTCTCTTGTAATAGTCTTTATTTTAATGTCTATTTTGTCTGATATGAGAATTGCTACTCCATCTTTCTTTTGATTTCCATTTGCATGGAATATCTTCTTCCATCCCCTCACTTTCAGTCTGTGTGTTCCTAGGTCTGAAGTGGGTCTCTTGTAGACAGCAATATATATGGGTCTTGTTTATGTATCGATTCAGCAGTCTGAATCTTTTGGTTGGAGCATTTAATCCATTTACATCAAAGGTAATTATCAATATGTATGTTCTTATTACCATTTTCTTAAATGTTTTGGGTTTTTTATTGCTGATCTTTTGCTTTTCTTGTGTTTCCTGCATAGAAGAGTTTCTTTAGCAGTTGTTGTGAAACTTGTTTGGTGGTGCTGAATTCTCTTAGCTTTTGCTTGTCTGTAAAGGTTTTAATTTCTCTGTCGAATCTGAATGAGATCCTTGCTGGGTAGAGTAATCTTGGTTGGAGGTTTCTCCCTTTCATCACTTCAAATATGTCTTGCCACTCCCTTCTGGCTTGCAGTGTTTCTGCTGAAAGATCAGCTGTTAACCTTATGGGGATTTCCTTGTGTGTTATTTGTTGTTTTTCCCTTGCTTCTTTTAATATTTTTTCTTTGTATTTAATTTTTGGTAGTTTGATTAATATGTGTCTTGGCATATTTCTCCTTGGATTTATCCTGTATGGGACTCTCTGAGCTTCCTGGACTTGATTGACTATTTCCTTTGCCATATTAGGGATGTTATCAAATATAATCTCTTCAAATATTTTCTCAGTTCCTTTCTTTTTCTCTTCTTCTTTCTGGAACCGCTATAATTCGAATGTTGGTGTGTTTAGTGTTGTCCCTGAGGTCTCTGAGACTGTCCTCAATTCTTTTCATTATTTTTTCTTTATTCTGCTCTGTAGTAGTTATTTACACTAGTTAATCTTCCAGGTCACTTATCCGTTTTTCTGCCTCAGTTATTCTGTTATTGATCTCTTCTAGAGAATATTTAATTTCATTTATTTTGTTTTTCCTCATTGTTTGTTTGCTCTTTAGTTCTTCTAGGTCCTTGTTAAACATTTCTTGTATTTTCTCCATTCTATTTCCAAGATTTGGATCATCGTTACTATCATTATTCTGAATTGTTTTTCAAGTAGACTGCCTATTTTTTCTTTTGTTTTTTCTGGTGGGTTTTTACCTTGCTCCTTCATCTGCTGTGTGTTTCTCTGTCTTCTCATTTTGCTTAACTTACTGTGTTTGGGGTCTCCTTTTCGCAGGTTGCAGATTTGTAGTTCCCTTTGATCTTGGTGTCTGTCCCCAGTGCCTAAGGTTGGTTCAGTGGGTTGTGTAGGCTTCCTGGTGGAGGGGACTAGTGCCTGTGTTCTGGTGATTGAGGCTGGATCTTGTCTTTCTGATGGGCAGAACCATGTCGGGTGGTGTGTTTTGGGGTGCCTGTGACCTTATTATGATTTTAAGCAGCCTCTCTTCTAATGGGTGTGGTTGTGTTGCTGTCTTGCTAGTTGTTTGGCATGGGGCATCCAGCACTGTAGCTTGCTGCTTGTTGAGTGGAGCTGGGTCTTAGTGTTGAGATGGAAGTCTCTGGGAGAGCTTTCACCATTTGATATTACATGGAGCTGGGAGGTTTCTGGCGGACCTATGTCCTGAACTCGGCTCTCCCACCTCAGGGGTACGGGTCTGACACCTGGCCAGAGCACTAAGACCCTGTCTATCATACGACTCAGAAGAAAAGGGAGAAAAATAGAAAGGATAAAAAAATAAAGTTATTAATATAAAAAATAATTATGAAAAGTGAAAAAAATTAAAAAGTATTAATAAAGGCAAAAAAAAAAGGAAGAAAGGAGAGAGCAACCGAACCAAAAAACAAAGCCACTAATGATAACAAGCGCTAAAAATTATACTTAAAACAACAACAACAACAAGAAGAACGGACAGACAGAACCCTAGGACAAATGGTAATAGCCAAGTTGTATAGACGAAATCACACGAAGAAGCATACACATACACATTCACAAAAATAGAAAACGAAAAAAAAATTATCTTTGCTCCCAAAGTCCACTGCCTCAATTTTGGGATGATTCGTTGTCTATTCAGGTATTCCACAGATGCAGGTACATCAAGTTGATTGTGGAGATTTAATCCACTGCTCCTGAGGCCGCTGGGAGAGATTTCCCTTTCTCTTCTTTGTTCGCACAGCTCCTGGGGTTCAGCTTTGGATTTGGCCCCATCTCTGCGTGTTGGTCGCCTGAGGGCATGTGTTCTTTGCTCAGGGAGGACAGGGTTAAAGGAACAGCTGACTAGGGGGCTCTGGCTCACTCAGGCTGCGGGGAGGGAGGGGTGCGGAATGCGAGGCGGGCGGCAGAGGCCAGCATGACGTTGCACCAGCCTGAGGCGTGCCGTGCGTTCTCCCGAGGAAGTCGTCCCTGGATCACGGGACCCTGGCAGTGGCGGGCTGCACAGACTCCCAGGAAGGGAGGTGTGGATAGTGACCTGTGCTTGCACACAGGCTTCTTGGTGGCTGCAGTAGGAGCCTTAGCGTCTCATGCCCGTCTCTGGGGTCCGCCCTGATAGCCGCAGCTCGCGTCCGTCTCTGGAGCTTGTTTAGGCCGTGTTCTGAATCCCCTGTCCTCACGCACCCCGAAACAATGGTCTCTTGCCTCTTAGGCAGGTCAAGACTTTTTCCCGGACTCCCTCCAGGCTAGCTGTGGCACACTAGCCCCCTTCAGGCTGTGTTCACGCCGCCAACCCCAGTTCTCTCCCTGGGATCTGACCTCTGAAGTCTGAGCCTCAGCTCCCAGCCCCCGCCCGCCCTGACAGGTGAGCAGAAAAGCCTCTCGGGCTGGTGAGTGCTGGTCAGTACCGATCCTCTGTGTGGGAATCTCTCCACTTTGCCCTCTGCACCCCTGTTGCTGTGCTATCCTCCGTGGCTCGAAGCTTCCCCCCCCGCCCCCGCCACCCTACGTCTCTGCCAGTGAAGGGCCTTCCTAGTGTGTGGAAACTTTTCCTCCCTCACAGCTCCCTCCCCGAGGTGCAGGTCCCGTCCCTATTTTTTTGTCTCTGTTTTTTCTTGTTTCTTTTGCCCTACCCAGGTATGTGGGCAGTTTCTTGCCTTTTAGGAAGTCTGAGGTCTTCTGCCAGCGTTCTGTAGGAGTTGTTCCACATGAAGATGTATTTCTGATGTATTTGTGGGGAGGAAGGTGATCTCCACGTCTTAACTCTTCCACCATCTTGAAGGTCTCCCCATGATGTTCTTCTTAAGTTCACCTGAAAATTGCTTATTCAAGGCTTCATTTGGGAAGGTATAGATTTGAGTGTTGTCAGCAGTCCAGGGATATATTTGAATAAAGTCACACTCCCTAGATCCAGGGCAATGTCATCAATCACATGTGTGTCAGGGATTTGTTTTGTGGCCCCACAAATCTTTGGCTCCAAAATGAGCTAAGTCCCTCACTTAGGAATGGGTCTGCAGCTGCACTTGATGGAGTCTTTCTATCAATTCCTAGATGACTGGAGCATGGGTTTTCCCAGATGAAGTTTGTACATGTGGATGTGTTCATTGAATGTATAGTTTTTTTCTAAAAGCCTTAAGTATTCCAGCAAAAGAGAATTTTATGTAAGAGAGCCATTTTTATAGGAAACTAAGGTTCAAGTATAAGTAGAATATATGAAAAAATTTTATTCCTCCCCAAATTAGGTGTTTGAAAGGACACTGAAGGAAAGTTCCCAATATGGCCAGCAGTTCCAGATTGAGTGGATTTGTTCTAGCAGAAAAATTTCAACTATGAATGAAAATCACATTATCTAATAAAATAACTGTTTTAATTATGAAGGTAACAAAATCCACACTATGAAAAAAATGGAAAAATCTAGAAAAGGAAAAATTTCCAACAGTATTGGCAAAGAACCTGTCTATATTCATTAGTATGATTTTTTTCTTCTAGTGTCATTTACGTCTATGTGTTTGTATAAAATCCATTTGTATATTATGTAATAATAATACTAATAAGTAATATTTATTAAGCACTCAGCTAATGTGTACATTCCAGTTATTTTCTCATTCAGTTCTAGTGAAAAATCTGTAATACATATATTATTACATTCATTTAATAGTCATGAAGACTGAAAGTCAGAGTGGTAAATTTTCCAGGACACAGATTTTTACAGTTTGGTCCTTTACCTATGTGCAATTTTGCAGCATTCTATCTTTTCATCTGCCCTTTGCAATTAACATGATTATGTTACATTCATTGTCCATGTTGCTGTGTAGCCTTTATAACAATAATTTCTAATGAGTATGTTATGTCCATTAAGTGCAAGTGCCTAAAACTGAACTATTCTAAGGTTGAAAATTGTAGTTACATTAAAAAAATTTGGCAGAGTACTTTGTTAAATATATTTGTACACATCATCTTTTCCATATTGTGGATTATTTTCTTAGGATATATGTCCATGATTAAAATTTATGCCCCCAAAAGAGAAATATTAACATTTTCAGTACCCTGGATGTATATAATAAAACTGTTTTCCAAAACAGTTATATTGATCTAAAAATTTAGCAGTAGTTCTTGAGAGTAGTAGCTTTCCTGTACCTTTACAAACATCAATATAGTAATTTTAGCTTTTACAAGATGCTTGAAATAGAAGTTTACTGAAATAATAATAATTCAAATATTGTAGTGATGAGTAAAATAATGGGTTAAAACTCCTTACCCACCTCTCCCCAAAATACACTGCCTGAAATAGTGAATGTTTACAGCTCCCTGTATTTGCTTCTAAGATACTCTCTATGGTACAAATTTGTATATCTATCTTTATCTGTCTGTCTCTCTCTGTCTCTCTATCATAGTGTGACATGCATTATTCCTATTTAGTTATCTAATTAGTTATCAAATAATGGATATCACACTACTTCATAGTGTCATATAGATATATTGTAAACTCAGAGGGTATGTTTCTATGCTTTTGCATTTCCCTGAGTGGTAAACTGCTTTTGACTGTTACGTGTGCATGCTAGCCTGTTTTGGGAGGCAAGGGGAGTCTCCGTTTTCCTGGGCCAGCCTTAGTTTTATGCAGATCCCTAGTCCCTAATTCTCAGGGGTGGGGTTTTCTCGATGATCCTGCCACTGCCCCTGTATTAGGAAACATCTAATGGACTGAGTCCAGGATGGTTTGCTACTCATTCCTTAAGGGAATTTTCTTTTTCCCTTGTTCCAATTTCCACAGCCACAGTGGATCTTTCACTCTGCCCTCAGGCATAGCATTTGTGGCCCTTTCCCTGATGGCTTAAATCTTTTGCTACCTAGAGAAGAAGGCACCAGGTAGTACTTTGTGTTTTTCCCCAGGGGCTGCCTCTCCCGTCCTCTTGGCCTGCAACACCAACTGAGGCTTTCTCCTGTTTTCCTCTTTTCCACTGCTTTGTCTTATGCACCTGGTGAGTCCTATGTACCTGATGAGTTCATGGAGAAGAGTCTCTAAGTGGGTGCAAAGTGCTGTGTGTCAGCAGCTCTTAGCGTTTCTATTCTCTTACAGTTGCTCACACTGGGCCTTCCACAATTCACTAAAAATTTAGTTGAACCCCTTTTATCCTCTTTTATGACGATCTCATCTTCCTCCTGCTGCAGCTATTAACAACAGTGCTGTCTGTCCTTTGATATTAGAGTAGTTGGTTATTCTATTACCACAGCTTTTGGATG
Organism: Leucopleurus acutus; assembly: GCF_964270905.1. Taxonomy (NCBI): domain Eukaryota; kingdom Metazoa; phylum Chordata; class Mammalia; order Artiodactyla; family Delphinidae; genus Leucopleurus; species Leucopleurus acutus. The sequence goes on along the minus strand of NC_139162.1, from coordinate 11,894,486 downwards.
TGTCCAAGAAACATTATAATTTTGTACATTATCCTGCATTTTCTTGTCATTAGGGTGGGAGTGATGTCCTTACCAGCTTTCTACATCTTGGACAGAAGCTGGAAATCTGTCTGCATTCATGAAGAACGTTTTACAGATAGCCCTGTAAAGTATATGTGCTTTTACTTGTTTACTTTCTTCCGACTGCCTTCAGTGTTTGCTCTGCAATTTTTATATTTGGACTGTTTTCCTATGATGTTTTTGGAACTGTGTTCTTTCTTTCTTCATAATGTTGCCTCTTACCTAGAACTGGCTCAGTTTTCTACACTGTACTGCCTTTTTTTTTTTTTTTTTTTTTTTTTTGCGGTACGCGGGCCTCTCACTGCTGGGGCTTCTCCCATCGCGGAGCACAGGCTCCGGACGCGCAGCCCCAGCAGCCATGGCTCACAGGCCCAGCCGCTCCACGGCATGTGGGATCTTCCCGGACCGGGGCACGAACCTGCGTCTCCTGCATCGGCAGGCGGACTCTCAACCACTGCGCCACCCAGGAAGCCCTGTACTGCCTTTTTTTGATTTATTCTTTAGTAATTTCTCCAGAGTTCAAAAATGTAATCTATAGCATAGTCAGTTTGGTAGGAGCTTTTGTGACCATATCAGAGAATTTCCTCTTACCTCAATCTTCAATTTGGGATCATGGTTGTCTACATACATGGGGAGTCTGATATGATTTAACCCTACTTTAGTGCTTAGTCCTGTCAACCTCTGTGCCATCAGGTCCCCCAAAACTAGTTCCGGCTGGTGTTTACCACCACTAAGGAGGGCTTCCTTTTAAGATTCATAGACTTTTGTAACTCTAAATATGCCCTCTTAGAGTTTCAGCAGATATGAGACCTGAGCTCCTCAGGTGATTCTAAAACCTGATCAATTTAAATTGGGAGTTTGGGATTGACATATACACACTACTATATTTAAAATAGATAACCAACAAGGGAACTCTGCTCAATATTCTGTAACAAACTAAATGGGAAAAGAATTTGTAAAAGAATAACTTACATGTATATGTATAACTGAATCACTTTGTTGTACTCCTGAAACTAACACAACATTGTTAATCAACTATACTGCAATATAAAATAAAAATTAAAAAAAACCCACTTAAGTTCTTATTCTACAGTTTTCCTGACCTCACTCAGTAGCAAAACCCTTCATGACAAATTGAATTTTAAAGGTTGTAGAGAATGTAGAATTGTGGAAAACAAGAAAAAAAGTCATTCTTTTTATTTTATTTTTTTGCGGTACGCGGGCCTCTCACTATTGTGGCCTCTCCCGCTGCGGAGCACAGGCTCCGGACGCGCAGGCTCAGTGGCCATGGCTCACGGGCCCAGCCGCTCCGCGGCATGTGGGATTTTCCTGGACCAGAGCACGAACTTGTGTCCCCTGCATCGGCAGGCGGACTCTCAACCACTGCGCCACCAGGGAAGCCAAAAAAGTCATACTTGACAATGGGAGTAGCGCAGTCAAAGAAACAGGCAGAAAAGTAGGGTGAATGTAATTACTGCTGCATTACTGGAATATACCATGCTTGTTGGAAATTAGTTTGGGACTAAATTTTGGATGGTCTTGGAAGTCAAACTAAGGATACCAGTGTTCATTCTCTAGATAATAGGAACTCAAATAAGGTTTTTGAAATGAAGGGTAACATGATTAGTGCTGCCCACAAAAAGACTAATCTACTAGCTTGTATATCCCTGACTGACATCCAGAGACTTGAAGTAGAAAGAATATTTGCAATATTCTAGGAGAGAGTAATTGTGGCCTTGAATGAGAGTTTGATCACTGGAATGTAAAGGTTGTGATAGATGTGAAAACTAATAAGGTAAAATGATCCATCAGTGGAAGAGAGAGGGCAGTGTTAAGGGTAGTACTGAGGTTTTAAATGTAAATGATTAAAAAACTAGGCTGTTGTTTACAGCAACTAGGAACAGCTTTGGGGAAAAGATAAAACATTTAATTGGGGTTAAAGTTCTTTGAGGGGTTGCTGGTACTTCCAATTGATTTTAAGACAAACTAGTCTAAATTAATTAATGCAAAAATCCAGTCCATCAGGCATGCAGACTTTCTATTTTTTAATAGTAAAATTCTATAATTGAGATTTTCTCATCTAATCCAGGATACCCTGTGGATATATTGAATTAATTCTCCAATTTATTCATTTTGTATTTAATATGTAATATTTCACTTCATAATAATAATTTGATCTTTCAAAGCATTTTCAAAACTTTATTTAATCACTTAAAGAATGAGTCAAGAGATTTGATTTACTTTCTAGTACAAAGTCCTAACACTAATTATCCTCTGGTTTCTTCTGTGATTATTTCTGACATGTTTTAATTTTAACATTATAATTTCCATTATTTTTAATCTGTATTTTAAAATAATTTTTGTCAAATTGTAATGTACATACAGAAAAGTGCACAAATAATAAGTATAGACCTTGAAGAATTTTCACAAATGTCCTTCCATTTTACTGCCTACCTCTTCCAGAGGAAACAAACTTCTTTCACTTTTAGATTATTTTTACCTGAATGGAATCATACAGTATGTACTATTTCATGTATGGTTTCTTTCTTTCAAAGTTATGTATGTGTATGCTGTTTTTCCATTCTGTTTCAGAAATAGTTATTTATTTTTATGAATTTGTCTAATCTTTATTGACATTTGCATTGTTTCTGGTTTGCAGCTATTCAAAGAATGCTGTTATAATGTAGTCATGCAAACCTTTCAGTCAATATATGTATGCATGTTTTGGGTTTATATTTAGATTTATGATTGTTGGGGGTGTGTGATAGGGTATGTGCATGTCCATCTTTAGTAGAGAGTACCAAACAGTTTTCAAAGTGGAAATGATGAGAGTTCCAGATTCTCCTCATCCTTGTCTGTGCTTGGTGGTTGCAGTGTTTTAAATTTCAGTCATATTGATGTATATGCAATTGTAAACTACTTTGGAATTAGTTTACATTTTATGGTGATTAAGGAGACTGAACACTTTCTCATATGTTTATTGACCACAAGTTATCCTCATTTTAGAAGAAGTTGCAAAAGATTCTTGCCCATTTACTTTTCTTTTTTGTACACAAGGAGTTTTATTACAGAATTTTAAAAAATGGAAGTGTAGTTGATATACATTTTAATATAATTATATATAATACATATTATATATAATTATTATATAATAACATATATCATATAATTTACAAGTGTACAATACAGTGATTCACAACTTTTAAATGTTGTACACCATTTATAGTTAGTATAAAATATTGGCTATATTCCCTGTGTTGTATAATATATCCATGTAGCTTATTTTATACATAATAGTTTGTACCTCTTAATTCCCTACCACTATCTTGCCCCTCCTCCCTTCTCTCTCCCCGTTGGTAACTACTGGTTTGTTTTCTAAATCTGTGAGTCTGTTTCTTTTTTGTTTTGTTCACTAGTTTGTTTTACTTTTTAGATTACACATGTAAGTGATATCCTACAGTATTTGTCTTTCTTTGTCTGACTTATTTCACTAAGCATTATACCCTCCAACTCCATCCATGTTGTTGCAAATGGCACAATTTCATTCTTTTTTTATGGCTGAGTAGTATTCCATTGTAGCTATATGTACTACATCTTCTTTTCATGGGCACTTAGGTCACTTGCATATCTTGGCAATTGTAAATAATGCTGCTATGAACATTGGGGTGCATGTATCTTTTTGAAATAGTGTTTTTGTTTTACACCAAGGAGTGGAATTGCTGAGTCATATGGTAATTCCATTTTTAGTTTTTGAGAAACCTCCATACTGCTCTCCACATTGACTGTACTGTTGAATATAATTTTTTGGTGTAAGGTATTTTTTTAGATAGCTTAAGGAAGACTTCTATTAGTATATAACAAGTTTTCTCATGAAAACATGAAAGAATGTTAAATCTTACCATATGCTTTCTTTGAAACTATCAAGGTGACCATACATTTTTATCCTTTATTCTGTTAATGTGATGAACTACATGATTTATTTTCAGATGTTAAAACCAGTTGTTCATTCCTGGAATTAATCCAACTTGTATATATTTCTGGATTATTTTTGCTAATATTTTATGTAGAATTTCATATGTATGTTTATGTCAGATTTTTGGTATGATAGTTATGTGGGTCTCATATAATAAGTTGAGAATTTTCTCTTTTTTCTATTTCTCTAGAATAGTTTTAAAAATAAGATCGATGTTAATTATTTCTTAAATACATGGAGAAATTCAATTATAAAATCATCTCAGCCCGAAGTTTTCTCTAACGATTTTCATTTGAGCTGCAATTCTTAACAGATATACATTACTCATATTTTCTGTTTCTTCTTACACCAGATTTACTAAGTTTTGCTTCACTAGAAATCTGTTCATCATTTAATCTAAATTTATATAAAGTTGTTCATATATTTTTACTTTTCTTTTGTAGTTTTCATTCCTAATATTGTTTGTTTGGATTTTTCTCTCTTTGTGTTTCTCTCCAAAGTCTTCCCATGGAACTTACAGTTTTATTAAATTACTATTTATTTTATTAAACTATTATTTTTCGAACATTGCAGTGAAAATTTTTTCTTTGTGTGCTTTTCTTTGTGTTTCATTAATTTCTTATCTTATGTTTCTATTACCTTACTTTCATTGGATAACTTACTGTGTTGGATGCTTATTAGATCATGGAGTATGAGCATTTATTCTTTTTCTAAATATGCCTTAAGGCTATAAATTTCCATCGTAGAATCTTTACAGGTGTCCAAGAAGATTCAATATAATTATGTTTATTATCTTTCCATTTGACTGATTTAAAAATTATACTGTAACATTAACTTTGGCTCAAATATTGGGAGATTTTCTAGTTGTACTTTTGTAACTTGTTTCTAACTTAATTCCCCCTGGTCAGAGATGCACATGGAATTGTTTCAGTCCTTGTAAATTTGTTGAGACTTGCTATGAACAGTATATTATCAATTTTGAAAAATTCTCCACATCATCTTGGGAGAAATGTGTATTTTCTAGTTGTTGAGGATGGTGTTGTATACGTTGATGGGATCAAAATTTTAAAATTTCACTCTTCAAAACTTTTCTATCTTTACTGCTAATACTGGCTTCCCTTATTAGTTACTGAGTGCAGTCTGTTAAAATTTATTACTTTGCTTATATATTTCATATACTAGTTTATGAGGTACAAAAATCTTTCTGATGGATGGATTACTTAATCACAATAGAATATCTTATTTTTGTTTAACTTGGAGTATAATTGCTTTACAATGTTGTGTTAGTTTCTGCTCTACAATGAAGTGAATCAGCTATATGTATACCTATATCCCCTCCCTCTTCGACCTCCCTCCCACCCATCTAGGTTGTTACAGAGCACCGAGCTGAGCTTCCTGTGCTACACAGCAGCTTCCCACTAGCTATTTTACACATGGTAGTGTATTTCTGTCAACCTAATCTCCCAATTCGTCGCACCCATCCCTTCCCCGCCGTGTCCACATGTCCGTTCTCTATGTCTGCATCTCTATTCCTGCCCTGCAGATTGGTTCATCTGTACCATTTTTCTAGATTCCACATATATGCGTTAATATATGGTATTTGTTTTTTCTCTTTCCAGCTTACTTCACTCTGTATGTCAGACTCTAGGTCCATCTAGATCTCTACAGATGACCCAATTTCATTCCTTTTTATGGCTGATGTTGAGCATCTTTTCATGTGCCTCTTGGCCATCTGTATGTCTTCTTTGGAGAAATGTCTATTTAGGTCTTCTGCCCATTTTTTAATTGGGTTGTTTGTTTTTTTGATATTGAGCTGCATGAGCTGTTTGTGTATTTTGGAGATTAATCCTTTGTCTGTTGCTTCGTTTGCAAATATTTTCTCCCATTCTGAGGGTTGTCTTTTCATCTTATTTATGGTTTCCTTTGCTGTACGAAAGCTTTTAAGTTTCATTAGGTCCTGTTTGTTTATTTTTGTTTTTAATTTCATGACTCTAGGAGGTGGGTCAAAAAAGATCTTGCTGTGGTTTATGTCAAAGAGTGTTTTCCCTGTAAGAGTTTAATAGTGTCCAGTCTTACATTTAGGTCTTTAATCCATTTTGAGCTTATTTTTGTGTGTGGTGTTAGGAAGTGTTCTAATTTCATTCTTTTACATGTAGCTGTCCAGTTTTCCCAGCAACACTTATTGAAGAGGCTGTCTTTTCTCCATTGTGTGTTCTTGCCTCCTTTGTCATAAATTAGGTGACTGTGTGTGGGGGTTTATCTCTGGGCAATAAAGTATCTTATTTTTTTCCTTAATAATCTTCTTGCCTCGAAGTTGACATTTTTCTATTGATATAGCTATATGAACAGTTTTGGGCAATGTTCATATTATATATCATTTTTTTATTCTTTTACTGTGAAAATCTCTTTATCCTTGTATTTAATGCATATCTTGTTGTGCTTTGTTTTATTTAGCCAGTCTCTCAAACTTTCTTTTAGGAAGTATGTAGTACATTTATATTGAATTGAATTACTTATATATTTTAGATTATACTTAACATTTTACTAATACTTTTTTAACGTGTAGTAATTTTAGCACTTAAAATTTTTTGTCTGCTGGTGAAAAACTCTGTTTTGTTCTTCTGGAGCTCTTTTCATTTTACTTCAGTTTTGTAGGATTTTTTTTCTTAGGTGTAGCTATATAAATTGAAATACTTTTCTTTGAGCACTTTGATGATGCCATTCCACTGATTTCTAGCCTTCACACTTTCTATTCAAGTGTTAACTATCAGCCTTATTGTTGTTCCTTTGCGGGTGATGTGTCTCTTTTTTTCAGCAGATTTTAGGATTTATGCCTTGGTGCATGTTGAATTTTCCAGTTCTTTGAAAATGTGGAAACCTCTGCTGGTTTGCTCAGATTCTGTAGGTGATGTTCCTCAGAATCTGTAGATGATCTTTTCAGCTTTACCTCTTTCTGTCAGAGTTTTTACATCATTAGTGGACTAAATCTGCATATTTGTGCCTGATGGATTTTTCTGGAAGGCTGCTCTAGCTATTCATGTGCTAAAATTGCTCAGGAATTAAAAATCCCCCAAAGCAGTCCTTAACTAATGACTGGCAGTTGTTGGTATATAAATCTTTACAGTTCCCCCACCCTTGGGTAGGATAATCCTGGAGCATGTGTTTTACACCATTTTTTTAAAACTTGAGTTTCCTCTATACCATTAGCTAGTGTAATAATGTATCTTTTGTTAGTTGCCATCCCTTCTCTGCATCACTTCCTCCATGTTAGTGTTCCTTTCACTCCCAGATAAACCAAATAAACCACTTGTGATAGAATCCTCATCTCAGGATCTGAGTCTACTCTAATCCCAGGAGATTAAAAAAAATACTCTTATGGCCCTCCTGTTTAGGAGGGTAATATAGAGGTCAGGTGATATATGGAGTCCTGGCCCAGCTCTGTCTCACTATGAATTCAATGGTTCATTAGTGTACTCTAGTGAATTCCCCAGTCCCTCATTACATAGTAAAGATACATATAATTTGGCATAATTCTCACATTGGCTGCCTGACTTATGGAGAAAGAAGTAAAATGTTTGGGAAAAACAAGTAGAATTCCCTAAAATTACTCCCTAGTCAAGAGACTAAATGAGAAGCCATAATGCGTCCTGAGAAAAAAGACAGATTTAGTGTTACCCTGTAGGCTTAAAGGATTCAGGGTTGGTGATCCCTATCATATTTCCATTCAGTTAACTAGTCTGAGCCCTGAATATCAATATAGTATGGAAAATTATGGGGAACTGCCATAAATTTAACCAAGTGATAGCACCAATCACTACTGCATTTTTGCAGTTGTCAACATGGTGATAAAGGCAAATAAAATCTCAATATTATGAAAATGTTGGTGACCCCAAAGACCACTGAATATCATAGGCACCTGCAGAGCCTAAGGACTAAGAGTGGGAGCAACAGAAGTGGTCCCTTTAACTGTTACTCCTCATGACCCACTTGAGGAATTTGGGCTTCAGTTTCCAGAAGAGAAAAGCTTCTACCAGGCTGCACAGCAAGAGATCCACAAAAGCTAAAATTATAGCTAACCCTAGTCATTCTGGGCTCTCACATAGGAGTGCAGAGGCATTTAAAAAGTTGTTACATTGTCAGTGGAAATTGATCATTATTATCGTGAGAATATAGAGTTGCTGCTGCATGATGAAGGCAGGAAGAGTCACTGTCTTCCCCTATCTAGTAATTTATGAGAAATGGGTACCAGCAGAAAGCATGACCTAACAAGAGCATGGTAACCAGAGGCTCGAGCCTTCAAAGATAAGGATCTGCTTTATCCCAGATCATCAGAAGTACGGGCCAATTACATGGTGAGATTAAATGGTAGAATAGACATATAGTGAATATTGGTTGCAACCTTTGGATGCATGTCTCTTGTTTCACTAAAACTACTGCACATGCATTTTTAAAAATATTTGACCTTGAAGAGGTGACAAGGTAGAGCAAACTTAACTTGAGGTGTGAGTTGTTTTGAGCATTACAAAGGGCAGACTACATGTAGCAAATTCAGTTGGCACCTTCTCAAATACCCTAAAGCTTATCATATCTGTGTGCTCTAGACAAGTGACAACTACCAGTATCTGTATATTCATGCTTCATGACTTGTTCTGGAAGGCTACTCTGCTGTACCCAAGGAAGGCTAGAAATGCTCTGGAATTAAATAACACCTTAGCAATATCTCTCACCCAATGCCTGATGGAAAGAATGTACAAAAACCTCAGCCCCATCAAGCCTCAGATGGGATATATCTGAACATAGTATGTGCTTTACAACATATCCCAGAGTGACTCTAGTATTACGTTATGGCTGCCCCTTGAATCTTGCTTAATAGGGTACTCTTTATTGGTTGCTTCCCTTTCCTATATCAGTTCCCACTTCCCTCTCGATGTTCCTGACATCTCCCAAAATGAACTACTTACACTAAGATCTTTATGTCAGGGTCTGCTTCCAGAAAAACTCAAAGTAAGACAGATTTGTAGCCACTACTTTTTGATAGGGTTTTCTGCCTCTTAGCCACTGCTTGGGGATTAGAAAGTTACTTATGTGTAAAAGTACTTTTAAATACCTGGATTCTGGACCCTTCAAGTCCGTACTGATTTGATAGCCCTCTGATGCCTTCAAACAGCCTCTAAAAATGTATCTAGTTATTACAGTTGTTCTCGGGGGAGAGTTGGTCCAACATAACTAATAGCAGAAATCAATTTCTTTCATATATCCATATGTGAATCAAAGAAACTTTAATGAGAACTTAAAAAAGCAGTTACTGCCTTCTTCCATGACATTTTGAAAACTCAAGGAACATTTGAAAAATGTAACATCCAATTTTCTAGAAGCGAAAAGTCAAGCTCAAGGCATTCTTACATTATGACTCTTTCAATCACCTTTGATTCTTTGTTTTCTGCCAATCTCTACATCTTTTGGGTAGTTTCTTTGCTCTTATTTTATGAGAAAGGATTAGACTTTTAAATTTGCAATTGTTTTCATGACATGTTCAGGGAGTGATTATCTGGCTTTTAAGGATCATACACTCATTCCTTTGGGGTAAGGGAGCAAGTATAAAACATTCATATTTCTCTTCATTTTCATTCCAGTAACTATATTCTAAAGGGGCACAGCATAGTGTTTTAAATGGAAAGAGAAATTAAAGGAATGAAAAAGTGCTTGTTTGAAGAGTTCACCATTAAGACTCCTTCTGTAGATTAATAGATCACCAGTCTCCAGGGTTAGCAAGTCAACCATTTCATTAAAATTAAATTTACATGAAAATATGGGGGAAATGAATAACATTTCAGTCTTTGTTGGTAGCAGGTCAAAAAGCCACATCCCCATTGAATTTGGAACTCTGCTTTATAGTGACTTTTTCTATGACCTATTTTCCAGCTCTCATTTTATTGACTGGCTGAAGGCTTCTCCATGAACCAATTGGTTTCTTTGTAGTTTTCAGCTTCATGTATTCAGTAAGATGTGCCTATGAGCTGAGTTGTAAATATGATGCCTTAAGTGACGTGTCATTTAGTGAATGCTGTGAAGTTTGAGTGTTTCCTGAACAGTGACAAATTTTGCCTAATTAATTGTCTCTATATTAAGAGTTGGACACAGTGTCAGCATCATCTTGTTTGCTGATGTAAGGAGTGTCCCTTAACAATTACTTACATGTTGGAGGAAAAAAAAAAGAGGGAAACAACTTATGCCTTATATATCATAAGGACTAGTCACAACTGAATGTTTATCTCATAATATTAAAAAAAAAAAGAAAAACATGCCTAAATTTTCTTATCATGTCAATTTGATATAGGAAAAAAGTTTGCTCTGTTCTCTCTGAAAAAGACTGTGAGTTGCTGAGATAATATTCATTTGCTTCTATGAGATGCCACTCAGAAGCCAAGGGGTATGAAAATACTACCTTACTCTTCTAGGTTAGGTATCAAAAATGCTTTTAGATTAATACCTAGCGTGCAAAAGCAGAGTAAGCTTGCCTATTGTCTTAAATTCGATGTGCTCCTTTCTTACTTTTTTATATGCATCCTACTTAATCCTGGCATTCTGACTCTTGCTCCAAACTTCTCAGTTCCTTGCGATAAGGAGAGATGTACAGCAATCTTGATTATAGCTCTTGTCTACCACCGAATTGTGGGTGCTTGATTGGCACACAACTTGAAGCAATTTGAACTCGGAAGCAGAGTCCATATCAAATGCTTTAAGACATGGCAATGATTTTGTCTAAAAATTTTTTTGGTGGTGGTGATGAGGCACACAACTTGAAGCAATTTGAACTCAGAAGCAGAGTCCATATCAAATGCTTTAAGACATGGCAATGATTTTGTCTAAAAATTTTTTTGGTGGTGGTGATGATAAGGTAGCCATCCAAATGCAGCAAGCAGAGGTACCCAAAGAACTGTTCTGATAGATTTAAAAAAAATTTCCCTGTAATTTATTTAAACTAATGTTCAAGATTTCCTTCAAAAGTATAACAGAAAAGAAGATTAACATGTACCATCCTGTAATCAAGATGAATTTTTGTTATTTTTATACGATGTGGACCTGGAAGCAAGAGTCAGTGTAGCATATGCTACTCTCATTCCAAATAGAGTTTTTTCTTCTCTGTTATTTACTGAATGCTAATAATGTACCCTAAGCACATTATTACCTTTATATTTCATGATCCCTTTAGGTGCTGCTGTTAATATTTCAATTTTACAAATAAGGACACAGCCTGTGAGTCTCAGGTCACATGGTTAGAATGTGTCAGAGCCTTCACTCAGGTTCTGCACCTTGAGTCCTTTTGTTGCCTTATGATCAAGAATATTTGGAATTTGTGTAAGGATTTTCTTTTCAGTCTACATATTATAGGTTTATGATGAGTTATAGTCATTTTCCTCACAGGCCCCTCGAAATACTTAATTCCATTTCCAGTGTGAGGGCATCCCATACATGAGTACTGCCCCCGTATTTGGTTCCTGCCTGATTTTCGTATCTTCAAGGGAAAATGAAATAAGAAAATGAGAAGTTTTGTAAAAGTGAATAAGTGCTCTAGGGCATTTGTGGGATCAGAGAAGTGTATTAATACTCTAATCTACAGTTAGCCACCTATTTTTCCTGAGTACCACATGCTGGCATCAGTAGGATTTGGGGGATTTTCTGAGTTTTCCTGATTAGCCTAAAGCAGTGAAGAGGAGAGGGGAAAGTGACACATGAGCAGAAGAATGCGAAGGAGTGAAGTGACATGGCAGGGAGAGTGGTGTTGGAGAGGAGGATGAACAGAAAGGTGCATATGGAAGGGGGCAGCCCTGAAACACCTGAGCACTAGCTGGATCTCTGGCAGGCACCTGTTCTGTCAGTTACTCCATCCCGCTCTGGTGAGGAGGGATAGAATTCATCACGAGCTCCTTTTTTTTTCAACTTCCACATTTCTCTCTGGGGTTGGGAAAGGTGAGCAATTTGTTACAAATGCATGATGAATTTCATTAAGTATTCACAACTACTGTTAAAATCACTGGAGATCTGCAGAGTAGAACCCAACATGCCCAGAACAGATTTGACACACAGAGCAGAGATGTGAAATTTGCCAGAAATTAAAAGCTGTGCTGGTAAATTCGGGTCCTTTATGATTCTTCTTCTTTTTTTTTCCTGAGCAGAACATGACTTTATTGAAATAATGACAGTTACATGTTTTATTAATGTGCTTTTTAGACAGGCTTCATAACATGATCTCATCATAAAATTCTGAAGGTAATTGATTTATCATTCAATGAGTTAATGCAGTAGAAAGTGCTTTGTAGCCTGGAGAGTGCTAAATAAATATTAGTTATTGCAATCATAATCCACATGGCATTTTGTCTTATAGATTTGAAAAAATTTTTAAATGAGCTTTTTATTTTAGAACAATTTTAGATTTACAGAAAGACTGTGAAATAGTACAAAGAGTTTCCATATAACCCTATTTTCCCCTAGTTTCCCTTATTATGAGCACCTTAAAGTGGTATGGCACAATTATAATTAATGAAACAATTATGTTAGGTCCACATTTTATTCAGATTTCCATAGTTTTCACCTAATGTCCTTTTTCTGTTCCATGCTACCATCCAGGATGCCACTTTACATTTAGTTCTTATGTTTCCTTAGGATCCTCCCGGCCGTGACAGTTACTCAGACTTTCCTTGTTTTTGATGACCTTGACAGTTTTGACAAGTACTGGTCAAGGATTTTATAGATTGTCCCTCACTTGGGTTGGTCTGATGCTTTTCATATGATTAGACTGGAGTTATGAGTTTTTGAGAGCATGATCACAGAAGTAAAGTACTACTTTCATCACAGCATATCAAGGGTACATACTATCAATATGATTTATCATTCTTAATGCTCACCTTGATCATCTGGCTAAAGTTGTGTTTATCAGTTTCTCCACTGTAAAGTTTCTCTTTCTCCGCTTTTTCCATACTGTACTCTTAGGAAGGAAGTCGCTATGTGCAGCCCACAATTAGGCAGTGGGGAGTTATGCTGCAGTTCCTTCAGGGTGGAGTATCTACATAAACTATTTGAAGTTCTTCTGCTCAGGAAATGCCCCCCCCCATGTATTTATTTATTTATTTAATCATGTACTTATATCCATATGGAATTGTAAATATTTATTTTTTACTTTGCATTATACTCCAGTACAAGTTAATTTTGCTTAAATTATTCCAGCTTTGGCCACAGGGGACCATTTGTTTTGGCTCTTAGGTCCTTTTGACGTACTTCCATGTGGGTGTGTGTGGATGTTTTTTTTTTTTTTTAATTATTATTTTTATTTAGCACTTCTATACTTTCTGGCATTTAAAATATGCTGTAGGTTCATCTTGTAGATATCCTGCCCCAGTACTGGGATCAACTATTTCTTCAAAGAGCCCTGATTCCTTTTATTGAAGAACAGCATTAGAAACCAAGATATGAGTTATTTTGCTGCCAAAATGTCATTTTTCTGAGTTTTCTTAGCTGACAAGGCAAAGAAATATATGTGTGTACACTAACCCATGTATATGCACATATCTATAAATATTTTATATGTAACCATCTTCATGTATGTTAAGGTAAACATGAGTTCATGTTGGTGTCTCCAACTGGAATCCATTACCACACAGACTACCTCCTGCTCTTGCTTATTTGAAACATCTCATTCCAACAGTGAAAAACCTGACTCCCAACATTCATTTACTTAATGGCTTTATTATAGATTTCAACATTTATTATTTGTATGCTTCTTTTGTCCGAGAAGCAGACATCTAGATAGAATTAGACATGTACGAGTTTATTAGGGGAAATACCTGGGCAGGAAGAAGAAAAGAGAGAGCAGGAGGAGGTAGAGAGAGGTTTTAGACCACGATTCAGGTCTCACACTTGTAAAAAGAGAAAGAGAAGAAAGGAAGGAAGGGAGGGAGGGAGGAAGGTCCTCGCACTGTGTGCAGCTCTGAGAAAATCTCAACCAGGACGTTAAAGAGACACAGCAATTATTGCCCATTAGAGGAGATCCATGTAAGGCAGAAATGGCCTGGCTCCAGTGTCCTCACTGTGCCATCATTGGCTGAGAGCATCTTGGAGAGAGTGTGGCTTTGGTGTAAACATTACAGCAGATCTCAAGGTGTAGCCACTGGAGACTGCCATCCGCTGATGCTGTTCATTGCAGAAAATCTACAAAGTGAGACCTGAGCCAGGCATTTCCATGGCCATCACAATTCTCTCTTGTTATATAGGTCTGTTATAGGTTAAATTGTGTCCTCCCCCAAATTTATATATTGAGGTCCTATCCCCCAGTACCTCAGAATGTGACTGTATTTAGAGATAGGGCCTTTTAAAGAAGTAATTAAAGTAAAATAAGATCATAAGGGTGGGCCTAATTCCAATATGACTCATGTACATAGAAGAAGAGGAAATTAGGACACAAGCATGAAGAGAAGGAAAACAATGCAAAGACAAAGAGGGAAGATGGCCATCAAGTTGGCCAAGCAGAGAGGCCACAGAAGAAACCAACCCCGCCAACACCTTGAACTTGGACATACAGCCTCCAGCATTGTGAGAAAATTTCTCTTGTTTAAGCCACCCAGTCTCTGGTATGTTGTTATGGCAACTGTAGCAAACTAATACAAGGTTCTAACATTTAAAAGTCTTTAATTAGGTGGAGCTTCAAGATGGCAGAAGAGTGAGACATAGAGATCACCTTCCTCTCCACAAATACATCAGAAGTACATCTACATGTGGAACAGCTCCTACAGAACACCTACAGAACGCTGGCAGAAGACCTCAGACCTCCCAAAATGCAAGGAACTCCCCACGTACCTGGGTAGGGCAAAAGAAAAAAGAATAAACAGAGACAAAAGAATAGGGACGGGACCTGCGCCAGTGGGACGGAGCCGTGAAGGAGGAAAGGTTTCCACACACTAGGAAGCCCCTTCGCGGGTGGAGACTGTGGGTGGTGGAGGGGGGAAGCTTCGGAGCCGTGGAGGAGAGCGCAGCAACAGGGGTGCGGAGGGCAAAGTGGAGAGATGCTGGCACAGAGGACCAGTGCCGACCGGCACTCACCAGCCCGAGAGGCTTGTCTGCTCACCCGCCGGGGCGAGTGGGGGCTGGGAGCTGAGACTCGGGCTTCGGAGATCAGACCCCAGGGAGAGGACTGGGGTTGGCTGCGTGAACACAGCCTGAAGGGGTTAGTGCACCACGGCTGGCCGGGAGGGAGTCCGGGAAAAAGTCTGGACCTGCCGAAGAGGCAAGAGACTTTTTCTTCCCTCTTTGTTTCCTGGTGCGCAGGGAGAGGGGATTAAGAGTGCCCCTTAAAAGAGCTCCAGAGACGGGTGCAAGCTGTGGCTATCAGCGTGGACCCCAGGGACAAGCATGAGATGCTAAGGCTGCTGCTGCCGCCACCAAGAGGCCTGTGTGCGAGCCCAGGTCACTATCCACACCTCCGCTCCTGGGAGCCTGTGCAGCCCGCCACTGCCAGGGTCCCGTGATCCAGGGACAACTTCCCCAGGAGAACACACGGTGCTTTTGCGTAAGGCTGGTGCAACGTCACAGTGGCTAGTGCCGCCGCAGGCTCGCCCTGCATTCCGTACCCCTCCTCCATCCCGGCCTGAGTGAGCCAGAGACCCCGAATCAGCTGCTACTTTAACCCCATCATGTTTGAGCAAAGAACACACCCTCAGGCGACCTACATGCAGAGGCGGGGCCAAATCCAAAGCTGAACCCCAGAGCTGTGCGAACAAAGAAGAGAAAGGGAAATCTCTCCCAGCAGCCTCAGGAGCAGGGGATTAAATCTCCACAATCAACTTGATGTACCCTGCATCTGTGGAATACTTGAATAGACAACGAATCATCCCATATTGAGGAGGTGGACTTTGGGAGCAACGATATATATATATATTTTTTTCCCTTTTTCTCTTTTTGTGAGCGTGTACGTGTATGCTTCTGTGTGTGATTTTGTCTGTATAGCTTTGCTTTTACCATCTGTCCTAGGGTTCTGTCAGACTGTTTTTTTTGTTTTTGTTTTTTTTGTACAGTTTTTAGCGTTTGTTATCATTGGTGGATTTGTTTTTTGGTTTGGTTGGACTCTTCTTTCTTAATTTCTTTTTTTCTTTTATTACTTAAAAAGTGTTTTTAAATAATTACATTTTATTTTTTATTTTAATAACTTAATTTAATTTAATTTTTGTCTTTCTTTCTTTCTTTCTTTCTTTGTTTCTCCCTTTTCTTCTGAGCCGTGTGGATGACAGACTCTTGGTGCTCCTGCCAGGCGTCAGGGCTGTGCCTCTAAGGTGGGAGAGCCACGTTCAGGACACTGGTCCACAGAGACCTCTCAGCTCCATGTAATATCAAATGGTGAAAATCTCCCAGAGATCTCCATCTCAACACCAAGACCCAGTTCCACTCAATGACCAGTAAGATACAGTGCGGGACACCCTATGCCAAACAACTAGCAAGACAGGAACACAACCCCACCCATTAGCAGAGAGGCTGCCTAAAATCATAATAAAGTCACAGACACCCCAAAACACACCACCAAACGTGGACCTGCCCACCAGAAAGACAAGATCCAGCCTCATCCACCAGAACACAGGCACTAGTCCCCTGTACCAGGAAGCCTGCACAACCCACTGAACCAATCTTAGCCACTGGTGGCAGACACCAAAAACAACTGGAAATATGAACCTGCAGCCTGCAAAAAGACACCTGAAACACAGTAATTTAAGCAAAATGTGAAGACAGAGAAACACACAGCAGAAGAAGGAGCAAGGTAAAAACCCACCAGACCTAGCAACTGAAGAGGAAATACTCAGTCTACCTGAAAAAGTGTTCAGAATAATGATAGTAAAGATGAGCCAAAATCTTGGAAATAGAATGGAGAAGGTACAAGAAACGTTTAACCTAGAAGGACCTAGAAGGACTATAGAGCAAAGAAACAGAGATGAACAACACAATAAATGAAATTAAAAATTCTCTAGAAGGGAACAATAGCAGAATAACTGAGGCAGAAGAACGGATAAGTGACCTGGAAGATAAAATATGGAAATAACTACTGCAGAGCAGAATAAAGAAAAAAGAATGAAAAGAATTGAGGACAGTCTCAGAGACCTCAGGGACAACATTAAATGCATCAATATTCGAATTATAGGGGTCCCAGAAGAAGAAGAAGAAAAAGAAGGGACTGAGAAAATATTAGAAGAGATTACACTTGAAAACTTCCCTAATATGGGAAAGGAAATAGTTAATCAAGTCCAGGAAGCACAGAGAGCCCCATACAGGATAAATCCAAGGAAAAACACACCAAGACACATGCTAATCAAACTATCAAAAATTAAATACAAACAAAAAATATTAAAACCAGCAAGGGAATAACAACAAATAACATACAAGGGCATCCCCATAAGGTTAATGGCTGATCTTTCAGCAGAAGCTCTGCAAGCCAGAAAGGACTGGCATGACACATTTAAAATGATGAAAGGGAAAAACCTACAACCAAGATTACTCTACCCAGCAAGGGTCTCATTCAGATTTCACAGAGAAATTAAAACCTTTACAGACAAGCAAAAGCTAAGAGAATTCAGCACCACCAAATCAGATTTACAACAAATGCTAAAGGAACTTCTCTAGGCAGGAAACACAAGAGAAGGAAAAGACCTACAAAGACAAACCCAAAGCAATTAAGAAAATGGTAATAGGAACATACATATCAATAATTACCTTAACTGTAAATGGATTAAGTGCTCCAACCAAAAAACATAGACTGGCTGAATGGATACAAAAACAAGACCCGTATATATGCTGTCTACAAGAGACCCACTTCAGACCTAGGACACATACAGACTGAAACTGAGGGGATGGAAAAAGATATTCCATGCAAATCAAAAGATATCAAAAGAAAGCTGGAGTAGCAATTCTCATATCAGACAAAATAGACCTTAAAATAAAGACTATTACAAGAGACAAAGAAGGACACTACATAATGATCAAGGAATCAATCCAAGAAGAACATATACAATTGTAAATATTTATGCACCCAACATAGGAGTACCTCAATACATAAGGCAAATGCTAACTGCCATAAAAGGGGAAATTGACAGTAACACAATCATAGTAGGGGACTTTAACAGCCCACCTTCGCCAATGGACAGATCATCCAAAATGAAAATAAATAAGGAAACACAAGCTTTAAATGATACATTAAACAAGATGGACTTAGTTGATATTTATAGGACATTCCATCCAAAAACAACAGAATACACATTTTTCTCAAGTGCTCATGGAACATTCTCCAGGATAGACCATATCTTGGGTCACAAATCAAGCCTTGGTAAATTTAAGAAAATTGAAGTCGTATCAGGTATCTTTTCTGACCACAATGCTATGAGACTAGATATCAATTACAGGAAAAAATCTGTAAAATATACAAACACATGGAGGCTAAACAATACACTACTTAATAACCAAGAGATCACTGAAGAAATCAAAGAGGAAACCCAAAATACCAAGAAACAAATGACAATGAAAACACGATGATTCAAAACCTATGGGATGCAGCAAAAGCAGTTCTAAGAGGGAAGTTTATAGCAATACAATCCTACCTTAAGAAACAAGAAACATCTCAAATAAACAACCTAAGCTTACACCTACAGCAATTAGAGAAAGAAGAACAAAAACCCCCCAAAGTTAGCAAAAGGAAAGAAATCATAAAGATCAGATCAGAAATAAATGAAAAAGAAATGAAGGAAATGATAGCAAAGATGAGTAAAACTAAAAGCTGGTTTCTGAGAAGATAAACAAAATTGATAAACCATTAGCCAGACTCATCAAGAAAAAAAGGGAGAAGACTCAAATCAATAGAATCAGAAATGAAAAAGGAGAAGTAACAACTGACACTGCAGAAATACAAAGGATCCTGAGAGATTACTACAAGCAACTATATGCCAGTAAAATGGACAACTGGAAGAAATGAACAAATTCTTAGAAACACACCAACTTCCGAGACTGAACCAGGAAGAAATAGAAAATATGAATAGACCAATCACAAGCACTGAAATTGAAACTGTGATTAAAAATCTTCCAAGAAAAAAAAGCCCAGGACCAGATGGCTTCATAGGCAAATTCTATCAAACATTTAGAGAAGAGCCAACACCTATCCTTCTCAAACTCTTCCAAAATATAGCAGAGGGAGGAACACTCCCAAACTCATTGTACGAGGCCACCATCACCCTGATACCATACCAGACAAAGATGTCACAAAGAAAGAAAACTACAGGCCAGTATCCCTGATGAACATATTGCAAAAATACTCAAGAAAATACTAGTAAACAGAATCCAACAGCACATTAAAAGGATCATACACCATGATCAAGTGGGATTTATCCCAGGAATGCAAGGATTCTTCAATATATGCAAATCAATCAATGTGATACACCATAGTTACAAATTGAAAGAGGAAAACCATATGATCATCTGAATAGATGCAGAGAAAGCTTTTGACAAAATTCAACGCCCATTTATGATAAAAATCCTCCAGAAAGTAGGCATAGAGGGAACTTACCTCAACATGATAAAGGCCATATATGAGAAACCCACAGAGAGCATCATTCTCAGTGGTGAACAACTGAAAGCATTTCCAGTAAGATCAGGAAGAAGACAAGGTTTCCCACTCTCACACTATTATTCAATATAGTTTTGGAAGTTTTAGCCACAGTAATCCGAGAAGAAAAAGAAATGAAAGGAATCCAAATCAGAAAAGAAGTAAAGCTGTCACTGTTCACAGGTGACATGATACTATACATAGGCAATCCTAAAGATGCTACCAGAAAACTACTATAGCTAATCAGTGAATTTGGTAAAGTAGCAGGATACAAAATTAATGCACAGAAATCTCTTGCATTCCTATACACTAATGATGGAAAGTCTGAAAGAGAAATTAAGGAAACACTCCCATTTATCATTGCAACAAAAAGATTAAAATATCTAGGAATAAACCTACCTAAGGAGACAAAAGACCTGTATGCAGAAAACTATAAGACACTGATGAAAGAAATTAAAGATGATACAAATAGATGGAGAGATATACCATGTTCTTGGATTGGCAGAATCAACACTGTGAAAATGACTATATTAGCCAAAGCAATCTGCAGATTCATTGTGATCCCTATCAAACTACCGCTGGCATTTTTCACAGAACTAGAACAAAAAATTTTGCAATTTGTATGGAAACACAAAAGACCCCGAGTAGCCAAAGCAATCTTGAGAGAGAAAAACGGAGCTGGAGGAATCAGGCTCCCTGACTTCAGACTATACTACAAAGCTACAGTAATCAAGACAATATGGTACTGGCACAAAAACAGAAATATTGATCAATGGAAGAGGATCGAAAGCCCAGAGATATACCCACGCACATATGGTCACCTTATCTTTGATAAAGGAGGCAAAAATATACAGTGGAGAAAGGACAGCCTCTTCAATAAATGGTGCTGGGAAAAATGGACAGCTACATGTAAAAGAATGAAATTAGAACACTCTAAAATTAGAACACTCTAATGAAATTAGAACACTCTAAAAATTAGAACATTTTTAGTTTGAAAAATAAACTCAAAATGGATTAAAGACCTGAATGTAAGGCCAGACACTATAAAACTCTTAGAGGAAAACATAGGCAGAACACTCTATGACATAAATCACAGCAAGATCCTTTTTGACCCACCTCCTAGAGAAATGGAAATAGAAACAAAAATAAGCAAATGGGACCTAATGAAACTTAAAAGCTTTTTCACAGCAAAGAAAGCCATAAACAAAATGAGAAGACAACCCTCAGAATGGGAGAAAATATTTGCAAATGAAGCTACTGACAAAGGATTAATCTCCAAAATTTACAAGCAGCTCATGCAGCTCAATATCAAAAAAACAAACAACCCAATCCAAAAATGGGCAGAAGACCTAAATAGACATTTCTCCAAAGAATATATACAGGCTTCCAGCAAACACATGAAAGAATGCTCAACATTATTAATCATTAGAGAAATGCTGATCAAAACTACAATGAGATATCATCTCACACCGGTCAGAATGGCCATCAGCAAAAAATCTACAAACAATAAATCCTGGAGAGGGTGCAGAGAAAAGGGGACCCTCTTGCACTGTTGGTGGGAATGTAAATTGATACAGCCACCATGGAGAACAGTATGGAGGTTCCTTCAAATACTAAAAATAGAACTACCATATGACCCAGCAATCCCACTACTGGGCATATACCCTGAGAAAACCATAATTCAAAAAGAATCATGTACCACATGTTCATTTCATCTCTACCTACAATAGCCAGGACATGGAAGCAACCTAAGTGTCCATCAAGAGATGAATGGATAAAGAAGATGTGGCACATATATACAATGGAATATTACTCAGCCATAAAAAGAAACGAAATTGAGTTATTTGTAGTGAGGTGGATGGACTAGAGTCTGTCATACAGAGTGAAGTAAGTCAGGAAGAGAAAAGCAAACACTGTATGTTAAGACATATATATGGAACCAAAAAAAAAATGGTCATGAAAAACCTAGGGGCAAGATGGGAATAAAGACGCAGACCTACTAGAGAATGGACTTGAGGACACGGGGAGGGCATAGGGTAAGCTACGACAAAGTGAGAGAGTGGCATGGACATATATACACTACCAAATGTAAAGTAGATAGCTAGTGGGAAGCAGCCGCATAGCACAGGGAGATCAGCTAGGTTCTTTGTGACCACCTAGAAGGGTGGGTTAGGGAGGGTGGGAGGGAGGGAGACGCAAGAGGTAAGAGATATGAGGATATATGTATATATATAACTGATCCACTTTGTTATAAAACAGAAACTTACAAACCATTGTAAAGCAATTATACTCCAATAAAGATGTTAAAAAAATACTTAACAAACTACCACATAACACACATGTTCAATTAAAAATATAGATTTTTTAAAAAAGTCTTTAAAAAAAGTCTATCTCAGACATAAAGTATTTAAGTAATTACAGGTAGAATGCTATGATGTCTGGAATTTATTTTGATATAGTGCATCCAAAAAAAGGAGTGTAGATGATGAAGAATGGCAAAATGATTATTACTGTGGAAACTGTTTTGAGTGTATGAAAATTCATTATCCTCCCTATTTTAGTGTATGATTGAAAATTTACATAATAAGTAGTTTCAATATGTAACTAACTCATTACTATTAATTATTGATTAGTCTGCTGGGCACAGCATGCCAGCGTCTGTTTGGATTTAAAAATGTTAAATTTAGAAAACTACAGCAGTAATGGCTACCCACTGAAAGTCAGGAGTTTTACGGTATACTTTATTTATGCTAGTCCCGTGGTTATAACACAGATCAATAAGGTAACTGTTATTGGCACTAATTTATACAGTTAGTAAACAGCTTAGTTTGGACTTGAACAGTAGCCTACCTGTTTCAAAAGCCAGAGTTATTTCCACTATACTTTTCCATTCTGCCACTGTGTCCCACAATAAGAACTACTTTTATTGTGTGTATATATGTGTCAAACATTTTGTTGGGTGTCATATATCGTGAAGGAGGGTCAAATTTGAAAATAATACTTTTTATGCATCTACTGATACAGTCATACAATTGTTCTAATTTATTCTATTAAGGTGGTAAAATGTCTTAATTGATTTTTAATATAACTATTTGCATATAATGTATAATTAACTGCACAAATTTAAAATTAACAGCTTATTAGATATTAATATATCTAAGGACCAGGGAAACAATCACCACAATTGGGATAATTACTATTTCTACCACCCCCCAGCCCCCAAAGTTTCCTCATGCTCTTTTATAATCCCTTCTGCCCTCTCAAAACCCCGGCAACCAGTGATCTGTTTCATGTCACAATAGGTTAGCTTACAGTTTTTAGAACAATGATCAGCAAACAATGGCCTGTGGGCCAAATGTGGCCCAACCTCCTGCTTCTGTAAACAAAATTTTATTGGAACACAGACGCATTCATTTGTTTACCTGTTCTGTGGGTCGGAGAACACAGCCAAAGTTTTGGCAATTCATAAGTCTCCCCTGGCTTTTAATTTTCTCCTGAGTCTCCTTGTATTTTCTCTGGGAATATGTAAGGCCTCATGACCCAAACAGTGATATTTGGAGGGATAGGACCCTCTCTAGTCTATTCTGAGTGTTTGTGCAGTTTCGCACATGTACACAGCCTTCCAGGAAGCTAGAGATATGGGAACTTATCAAGGCCCACTGTGAGTGTATCATTCTATGATCCGTGTTAAATTTCTGGCTAATTGGGCAGTCTGCTGCCTGTCTCAACCCGAATAGCAGTCTCATGCTAGCTGTGATTTCAGTCTCCCCATTTGTTTGCCACCAGAATTGCTACTGTTTTGGCCAATGTCCAGGAGTTTGGGACTTTACTATGTTCTGATTCAAATTAAGTCAGTGCCCTCTAGCAGTAGAACAGTTGGTTCCTGCTTAGCAAGCTAGTGGGGTAGGAGTGGGGCAGATGAAAGCCGCCCCAAGCTAAAACTCCATCAAGTCCCGCTGTTTTTGCCTCGGGTTTGGTAGTTTTTCTTCAATCAACTTTTCTTCATTAAAAAAAAAAAAAAAATGCCTCTGGTTGCTCTCCAGAGTACTGAAATTATTTGTCAGTTTTGTCCAGCTGTATCATTGCTTTCTGGGGAGAGGTTTTGCAGAGTTCCTCACACCTCCATTCCAGAAGTCCTGCCCCCTCAATGCCCTCTTTTTTTTTTAACTTTTTATTTTATATTGTAGTATAGTTGATTAACAATGCTGAGGTAGTTTCATGTGTACAGCAAAGTGATTCAGTTATACATATACATGTATCTATTCTTTTTCAAATTCTTGTACATACTGCTATATTTAAAATGGATAATCAAGAAGGACCTACTGTATAGCACAGGGAACTCTGCTCAGTATTATGTAACAACCTAAATGCTCAGTGCCCTCTTTTAAGAAGTGTTATTATTGGTCCTATAATTCCCTCATTCTCCTCACTAATCCCCACCTTCCAAGAGTTGTCAGGTGTGACTTTCATTTTTCTTTGGCAAAGTTAAAAAAGTTACATCCTGTTTTGTGACCCTCATTACATCTTCTGTGCTGTTTATAAATTATTTGATTCATTTAGCAAATATTTACTCTGTATTTACAATTTGCCTGTCAGTGTGGCAGGTTCTGAGTTATGAGAGGGGCATCAAATTGACTGTGTCCTTGCCCTCCTGAAATTCACATAAAGTACATACATGATAAGTAGGTAAAATCACATGTGAAAACCATCAGTGCTTTTAAGTAAATAAAACTGTTCTAAAAGGGGACTGTGGCGGTGGATGGGGACTGTTTTAGATAGAATGATGTCTTTTTAAAAGGTGATAGTTAGGTGCGGTATGGATGGTAAGGAGGAGTCTGATGTGGTAATTTGGAGGGAGTGTGTTTCAGGCAGAGAATCCCCAGGGCAAATATTTTTAAGTTGCCTAGTAATGGCCTGTAAAATGATAGACCTGGAACCTGGGTGAGATGAAGACTGGTAAGCGGGAGCAAGGGCCAAAAAAAAAAACCCAAAACAATGTCAGTAATTGTTACAACTATTGGAAAACTAATGAATGTTAATTGACATGAATTTGAGTATGTAGGTAACATGCTGTAGAGCACAGTAGTATGGTGAAATTACATTTCCCTCTTTGGAGTTTCAGTAACACAATTTTCTTTACGCTCCTTGGAGAAAATTCCTAACTTTCAAATGGGTGCTCCCTTTTTATATCTTCCCAATTTGATGGAGGTTTTTTATTATCTAAATTTCAAACTAGATATTTGAACTATTGGATTGGGATGAAAGAACTCAGACATAATTTTAACATTTTATTTTGGATTGGCTAATATTTCAGTTCCTCATACTGTCTAGATGTTTCATGAACAAAGAGGTGACTGACACAAATAAGGATAAAAACTGGGTTTTGATTTTCTCTCACCTACTGATTGAGGTTAGGGCGCCTTAACATGATAAGAGAGGTTTCCTTATGACACGTGTATTAGGGCTCTTGACACAAGCCTGGTTAAGAATTAAAGTCCAGTATCCTTATTTTTCAAAATGAGTTTTTGTCACAGCTAAACAGTTGCCAGGAGATTTACATATTGTATAGCTATGGCAGCGTATGACAGCTGCAGCAAATTATAGAACCCCATCCTGACCTTAGTTTTTAATAAACGTAAAAAAAGGAAGGAAGTATCTTACTTTCAGATATGAAAGATAAATATCTAAGCAAGAATTCAAATAATGAATAACTGTTTTAGGCTGGACATTAACTGAAGCAGATGCAAATAATGGCATCTACCAAGGGACCATTCCAGGACGTTGTATGGTGTCTCTCATAGGCTGGAAAAAAGAAAGAGAGATTGAACTCCTCCAAACACATAGAGATTTCTTTATACACTAAACTTCTAAGAACAGTTAAAATTTTGACAGTATATGACACTTCATAGTGTGGTGTCACAACTTTTATATATTTATGAAGAAATGGAAGCAGATTAATACATTCCTACTAAAATATGGATACATATTCTTTAAAGGATGAATATATACTGTTTTAATACCTATTTCAGCAGAGGACTGAAATAACACAAGTGCCTTCCATGAAAATGATGAAACCTGAAACATGAGAAGTGTGAAAAGAATCTTCAGAGAAATAATAAATATTTAAAAGTCGAGCAGAAAGTGCTGAGAATTCCCATATAACCATGTTCCCATGCATTCACAGCCTCCCCCACCCATCAACATCCTGCACAGAGTGGTAGTTCTGTTGCAGTTGATGAACCTACATTGATACATGATCACCCAAAGTCCATAGTTTACATTAGGGGTCATATTTGCCATTGTACATTCTATGGCTTTGGGCAAATGTCTAATGACATGTATCCACTATTGTAGTAACATACAGAATAGTTTCACTCCCCTAAAAATTCTCTGTGCTCTGCCTATTTATCCCTCCTTTCCTGCCACCCCCTGGCAACCAATGATTTTTCACTGTCCCCATAGTTTTGTCTTTTCAGGAGTGTCATATAGTTCAAATCATACAGTATGTAGTCTTTTCAAATTGGCTTCTATAAGTTTGCGATATGCATTTAAGATTCCTCTCTGTCTTTTCATCGCTTGGTAGCTCATTTCTTTTCAGTACTGCATAACATCTCTTTGTCTGGATATACCGGTTTATTTATATTCAGCTACTAAAATACATCTTTATTGCTTCCAAGTTTTGACAATTATGAATAAAGCTGCTATAAACATCCATGTGCAGGACATATGTTTTGTGTGGACAGAAGTTTTCAATTCATTTGGGTAAATATCAAGGAGCATGATTGCTGGATCATATGATAAGAAAGAAACTGACCAGCTAACTTCTAAAGTGGCCCTACCATTTTGCATTCCCACCAGAAATGAACGACAGATCCTGTGTTTCCACATCCTTACCAGTATTTGGGGTTTTCATTGTTCTGGATTTTGGCCATTCTAATAGGTGTGTTGTAGTATGTCATTATTGTTTTAATTTGCAATTCCCTTATATCAGTTGATGTTGAACATTTTTATATGCTTATTTCCTGTCTGTATATTTTCTTTCTGAGGTGTCAAAGTTTTTGGCCATTTTTAAACTGAGTTGTTTGTTTTCTTATTATTGTGTTTTAAGAGTTCTTTGTATATTTTGAATAGCAGTCCTTTATTAGATATATCATTTGAAAATATTTTCTCCTAGTCTTTGTCTTGTTTTCCCATTCTCTTGACATTTTTGATTTTAATGAATTCCAGCTTACCTGTTACTTCTTTTGTGAATCATGCCTTTGGTATTATTGTATCTGAAAAGTCATTGCCATACAGAATGTCATCAAGATTTTCTTTTATGTTATCTTCTAGGAGTTTTATAGTTTTACATTTATGTCTATGATTCATTTTGAGCTAATTTTTATGAAGAATGTAGGGTCTGTGTCTATGTGTCTGCATTCTAGAGGGTTTTGTTGTTTTGGTAGGTGGATGTCCAGTTGTTCCAGAACCATTTTGTTGAAAAGGCTGTCTTTTCTCCACTGTATTGCCTCTGTTCCTTTGTCGAAGATTATTTGACTTAATTTATGTGGGTTTATTTCTGGGCTCTCTATCCTGTTCCATTGATCTATTTGCCTATTCTTTCGCTAGTACCACACTATTTTGATTATTATAGCTTTATAGAAAATTGTGAAGTTGGGTAATGTCAGTCCTCCAACTTTGTTCTTCTCCTTCAACAGACCTTGGCTATTCTAGGTCTTCTGCTTCTCTATATAAACTTTAGAATCAGTTTGTCAGTATCCACAAAAGAGCTTGCTGGGATTTTTTTTTTAACATCTTTATTGGAGTATAATTGCTTTACAATGGTGTGTTAGTTTCTGCTTTATAACAAAGTGAATCAGCTGTACATATACATATATCCCCATATCTCCTCCCTCTTGTATCTCCCTCCCACCCTCCCTATCCCACCCCTCTAGGTGGTCACAAAGCATCGAGCTGATCTCCCTGTGCTATGCGGCTGTTCCCACTAGCTATCTGTTTTACATTTGGTAGTATATATAAGTCCCTGCCATTCTCTCATTTCGTCCCAGCTTACCCTTCCCCCTCCCCATGTCCTCAAGTCTGTTCTCTACATCTGTGTCTTTATTCCTGTCCTGTCCCTAGGTTCTTCAGAACCTTTTTTTTTTTTTTTTAGATTCCATACATATGTATTAGCATACGGTATTTTTCTCTTTCTGACTTACTTCACCCTGTATGACAGACTCTAGGTCCATCTACCTCACTACAGCTTGCTGGGATTTTGATTGCACTGATTGTATCATTTTTTAACTGTATCAAGATCCAAATCATTTTTTTAACTGTATCAAGATCTAAATAAAGTTCAGGTATTACAAACTATTTTCATAACTTAAGTATCTTTTAATGTACAAATTCTATTTCCATGTCTCTTTACATGCAACTTATTTATGGAAGGAATAAATTTATTTATTCTGTAGTGTTTTCCACAGTGTGGATTTTGTTTTGTTTTGTTTTGTTTCCCCTGCACCATCAGGGAAGCCCCACAGTCTGGATTTTGAATAGTGCATCTTTCTGGTGATATTTAGCATGTTCCTCTGTTGTCTGTGTTTCCTATAGATTGGAAGTTAGATCTGTAGGTGTAATCAAATTCAAGTTAAAATTTTGGGGCAAAACTGCTTCATAGATGGCCTTATATACTTCCATTAGAAGGTACCCAATTCCAATCTCCATCTCTCTCTCTCTCTGATGCCACATGCAAAATAGTGATATTCTAATTCTATTCCCTTTTCAAATATTAGTTGAAATATTTCTAAAAACAGAAGATCTCTTTTGTCAACTATGTGTTTACTCAAGGATGTGACTTATATAGAAAAAACTTGATATTTTTTCCTTTATTTTCCATAATAAACAGTTGGTTCCTTAGCATTCCTCAAAGTTTATTAAGAGAAAATTTATCACTAATAATGGAAACGTCTTTAACTTCATTAAAAGATATTATGAATAACTTTATGGCAATAAATCTTAGAATTTAAGTGAAATGAAATTTTATAGAATTTTTTTCTGAAAAAATACAATGTACAAAACTAAAACCAGAACAAAAAGGAAATATGAATGTGAAATAATGGTTAGCTACATTAAAACTCTAAGTAAAAATCTGTTGAAAAATCTTTAGTCCTACATAGTTTCATTAGTGAGTTTTGAAAACATTCAATGAAGGAATATTTCAATTTCTATGCCAGTTATTTCACAAAAAAGATGGAAATGCTTCCTAAATCATTTCATAAATCTAGTATATCCTTGATACCAAAACCCAACAAGAATATTCAAGAAAGGAAAAGTATAGACAAATATATTTCATTAATACGAATGTAAAATTCTAAATAAATTTATAAATCAAATCCAGTGATTATAAAATAGGACAATGTATCATGAACAAGTGAGGTTTTTTCCAGAGATGCAAAGTTGATTTGACATTTTTAAATCAATAAGTACAATTTAAACATTACCAGAATGAATGAGAAATGTCAAATTCTTACCTCAGTAGATGAATAACAATCATTTGATAATTCCACACTCATTGTTCAGAACATTTAGCATACTATCAATGGAAAGAAACTTCTGTAGTATGAAAGAATCTATAAAATTGTAAATAATCATTAATGTTGAAATATCAAAGATTTCATTTCAAGAAAGAATAAAACAAGGAGGCTTGCTATCATTACGTCATTCAACATGGTAGTGGAGAGCTCAACCAGTTCAGTAATGCAGACATTGAAGTGAACAGAATAAGTAAAAGGAAGCCGGCCATTATTCATTACAAACATAAATGTGTACATAGAAATTATTTCGGCAATCTAAGCACAAAAAATTAGAATATACTAGTATCTAGCTGTATATAAAATTGGTATAAAATAGTCTAATTTGATATTTTACAAACTTATAAAGAAGGTGAATAAACACTTTTCCTAAGGTCTTAGCATTTAATAGAGTAGAAAAATCTATGGATTTTTATTTTCAACTCAAAACCAGGCATCAGTATGTATGTGCTGTATATCACAAATGATTTGAATAATATTTTATTTACCAGACACAGGAACAAAATTTACCCATTTCTTCTAAGGATTACAATTAGATTTTACGTATACCAGGAATGACCTGCCATAAACAGAGCTGGAAATGATGAAAATTAATGCAACGTGGTACATAGATAAAAGAACAAATAACATTTTGTCTGTCTTCAAGAATGTTGCTTCCTTCTGAAATTAAACCCAGCAGGTAGGAAGATTCTAAAGAGACTTCAAATCGTTGAACATCTGCTCACCCTAGCACAATCTAAAACAAGGAATGCATAACATTTTACAATGCTAAAATTCATACAATCTAGTTAGAATCATTACACTGTTAAATTTTGGCAGGGGGGAAGAATATCTCAAACAGAATCCAAAATGTTTTTACTTTCAAGTCATAAAATACTGTGAAACTGACCCAAACATCTCTTTCATTATGTTAAAAATAGTTGAGTATCGTTTGCTAATTTAGGTTTATATCATTTCCTAAAATTTCTCAAAATGAAGAGTAAAATTAATAAACCTTAAGGTCAATTATATTTAAATGAAATGGAAATTTAGATTTCTGCTTTAAGATGAAGCTGCTTGATTTTCTTCTTTCATATTCAGGTGGCACTATAACATGTTCTGGTTTGCTGCAGATAAGAAAGGGCTCAGTGCAAGTTGGAGTGACAAAAATACCCAAGAGTTTATTCTGCTTACTAATGCAGTGGTTATTCAAAAGAAGTGGGTGGACGCTTCTAGTCCTAATGTCATAACTCACAGCCATTGCAGAACTTGAATGTTCTGCCTCTGTAGAAAGATGTCACCTATTCTGATTTGCCTATGTCCCCGTGTATCCTTCTGAGAGTTTAAAGAACAGTGGGTAAGCAGCTGCCATAGATGGCTCAAGAATTTTGTATTTCACAGCAGATTTCATTTCCTTAGTTCATTTTCTGTGCAGAAAAAGGCATGACACCCTTCAACTTTCAAGTTGGTCATTTCCCCAGTCACAGACAAAACATGTCGAACCCTATCTGACATTCTCAAGAAGACAAAAGTATGTGATAAATGGATCCACAGTTTTCCAGGGCTTATGGGAAAAGAGGAAGGTATGACTTATAAAGGGATAGTATAGGGTATTTTTCCTGGGGTCATAGAATTATTCTGTATCCTGATTGTGATGGTAGTAACATGAATCTATACATGTGTCAAAATTCATAGATGTGTACACCAGAAAAAAGAAGAGTCAATTTTACTGTTTGACAATTTAAAAGATAAAAATTTTAAAAATCATCCTAAAAGAAAATTCAAAGTGCTGTTATTTGTAGAGAGGTTCTCTCTCTGACCCCAGATCCACACCCACACAATCCAGTTAAGTAAAAAGTTTTCCAAGCACAGGCTTCCGTGCTGCTTTGTGTCTTAAACAAGATTATTTAAAAGCATGCTAAGGCAATTATCTCCTGTTGATGCCAAAGGAGAAGAAAAACGCTTTTAAACAACATTTAAAGCGATAAACAGCCTTTGAAAAAGCTATTTTCTTTTCTTAAAACATGTCCCCTCTCCCCACCACAAATGGGGCTTTTGTTGGTGCCTGTAGGAGACTGCAAGTGAAGGCAATAGGTTCAAAATTCTTTGCTTTAATGTAAAATTGATTTGAGATTGCCCTTTCCCCTTCCCTTTGTCGAATCACCAAGATCGTATCCCTATATCGTTATTCAACAAGTATTAGGACAAAGAACAATCCCGTGTTTGATTGCACAGCAATATGGAAAAGGAACTCTAAGGTTCCTGGGACTTATTTTTTGTTGCATTGTGTCCCTTATATTTCGGTTACTTCAGGTTTTTTTTTTTTTCCCAAGAGTGGAAAATTATCAGATAATAAAAATGTAGAGATAAGCAGAAGCAGAACTGTGATGCTATGATTTGTCCAAGAGAAACAAAAATCATAAACTTATCAAATTCTAAGGGTTATGTCTCTGAACAATTTATTTATAAGAGGATAATTTATATGAGAATTTGTAGGACAAAACTGCATACATGGCTATAAAATCGGAAGTAAATCAACAAGCTAAATATCATGGAACTTATATCAGCAATGTTCTTTGCACTCGGCCTTTCCTCTTTGTGCAGTGAAAGGAAAGTAATCAACTTTCTTACTCAGAAAATAGCTAAATTGTCAAGAAATCTTCTTGAGATTTTGTTTTTATATAAATTTATCTTAGTGAAATGAATCCCTGAGTTTCGAGCTAAAATCATTGATTTCCTGGCTAGAAACATAGGTCCTTTTGCCTGCATTTGTGGTGAGCTTGTTCATTCAAGATAACTTGATTCAGAACAAAAAGTAAGATCTTCCTCAGAACTGATGATTAGAAATCAATTAGTGAAGAAAATTGGTAAAATTTATTAAATTATATTTAGAAAGAGGTAACATAGAGAAGTTATAAAATTATTTCAGCATGGGAACAGGCGTATCAAATACCTGACTTTTCCTATAAGCAATGTGATTTTACCTGAATTAATTAATGTAATTGAGGCATATTTTCTCGCAGCAAAATTAGAAAATAATAACTCTCTCTTACATTTTCTATGAAAATGAAACAATACCTATGTTTTGAAAAGGTCTAGCATAGTTCCTGGCAGATAATAAGCATGTGCTATTCCTTCTCCTTGTCTTTTTTTTTTTTTTTTTTTTTTTTTTTGTGGTACGCGGGCCTCTCACTGTTGTGGCCTCTCCTGTTGTGGAGCACAGGCTCCGGACGCGCAGGCTCAGCGGCCATGGCTCACGGGCTCAGCCGCTCGGCGGCATGTGGGATCTTCCCAGACCGGGGCATGAACCCACGTCCCCTGCATCGGCAGGCGGACTCTCAACCACTGTGCCACCACGGAAGTCCTCTCCTTGTCTTTTGCCATTAAAAACCACGTTTCTCAAACTTTTAAAACCCATAGAGGCTTATATTTTCTCTCCAGTGAACTCTCACCTGGCACCCAGTATGTACCACATGAATTCAGAGCTTTTTGGTTGAAGAGGAATTGAAGTACTGCGTTCAGAGTCCTAGAGCCTTCTTCTGTCTGCTTACCTCTCCCCACCTCACTTGCACCCTCTCTCCAACTTCCGACCTCCCTCCTCCACTCCCATCCCCACCGCTACAGTTCTAGATGCTCTGCCTCAATATCCTAGGACTCCAGTCAAGAAATGCCATTTTAAAACTCTTAACACCAAAGTTTAGAAAGACAGCATGCTCAGATTTAATAGCCGCAAGTGTCTTATGTACAATAATAGCCACCACAAACGTATTAGACACAATCGTGTTGGTTAAAGAGGAAAAATCATAAAAATATTCATGTGAACCCAGTGTTTTATGTTCACTCAAAAACACACACATACACATTATTTGAGTCTTTTTTGCATAGAACCGATTCTTAATTTTTTTTGTAGAACAGTGTTCAGTTAATTGTAGTTCTTGGGGAAAATATGCCTATAATTCTATTATCTGTGATATCTAATTTGACTTTAAAAAAAGAGTACAGTTCAGTAGTGTTAAGAATATTCACTTTGTCATGAAACAGAACTTTTTCATCGTGCAAATCTGAAACCCTATTCCTACTAAACAACTCCCCATTGCCCCCTCCTGATGGCATTTTTTAAAGTAAAGTAATATGTTGAAGAGACTTGTGTAGCTGTCTAAGATCAAAATCTTTCCGGCTGTGTTCCTCAGGTTGTCGTGGACTGTTATTCATGTCTAATTCAAAAGCATTATTACATTGTTTCTTTATTGCATCTTTCTAAAGCATTCAAGTTACTTTTCTCAGAAGAGGTTGGTATCACCTCTCCCTCAGATTTCTTTGTTTTGTCATTGTAATTTTGTTATAATTTAGTTACATTTCATATATATCAAGCACAATTAGCTTAAGACATAAGAAATATCTCCACTCACTCTTATTAAACACATATTTGTTTGGAGAAGCAGTGACAAGCACTCTAGCAAATGGTCTACAAGCCCTAAGCTGTAACATGTTATGAACATGCTATGAACACGTATGAAATATATGTATTAATACAACATGTTTGTCAAAAATGGACATCATTGGCAACAAGAAAGAAGGTACATTGCCATTTATCTATCCAAATATCTATCTAATCTATAGGAATATATATATCTATATCAATTTGAAATACAAAATTGGAGCTATGAAAATGATCATTGCTGCTGATTGCACACTTTGAAAATGGTTATACATAGTTAACAATATTATATAGGTCAAGTACTTTATTTTAAAGATTTTTTTTTTGATGTGGACCATTTTTTTGAAGGCTTTATTGAGTTTGTTACAATATTGCTTCTGCTTTATGTCTTGGTTTTTGGCCACGAGGCATGTGGGATTTAGCTTCCTGACCAGGGATCGAACCCGCACCCCCTGCACTGGAAGGTGAAGTCTTAACCACTGGACCGCCAAGGAGGTCCCAGGTCAAGTACTTTAATACTTTGCTATATTATGCTGAAGACATTAAGAGAAGGCAAATAAATCCACAGTGTGTAACCATAAGCAACATAGCTTGCTTTCCTTAGCTAAAATATAAGAATTTTCTCTCTATATTTTTCTTAAATTTAGAATAAATTCCCGTTATGCTCTGCCCAAAGTATGGGGGGAGGCGAATATGTTGAACTCTGAAATGGAAGGCACAAAGGAGGCAAAATATTTTTCAATTTAGGAGAGAGAATCTAACCAAGGATTACAAATTCTGAGAGTATGCAGACTTTTAGACAGAAATTTGGGGGTTTCTATAGTCTGAAGACCAAATTGAAAGTTACAAGATGTTTCAGAGCTCTGAAATAGTTGTAAAATTGATACACAATTTATCAGTGGACTGCTGATAAGGTGAGGAGCCCACCTCTTCCCTCTTGGAATGTTAATGAAAATTTCTCATCTTATTCTTTCACGCTTGTACTCTTCACTCACATTGGTTTGTAATTAGCTATAACTCAGTTGAAAATCTTCATTGCCTGCTGCTTTTGACGAGCTGGGAACCAATCCAAATCTTTGACTTACAGCCATTTTCTTTTAACGTTTGCTTTCTAGCCTCTCTCTTTCATCTTTAGAATGTTGTCTATCAGTATCTGTCAAACTCTGTCTTTAAAATATGAAAGTCCGAGATAGACATTACACATTTGGGCTTGTTTTCTTTCTAACAATTTTCAGACATATCTATTTGTTTTTTACTGATGAGAGATATTCTATGAAGGGATCAATGGCTTTAACCCACATTCTATGACAGCAGATCTGTCATACTCTTTCAGGTTATTCTTGAGATGAGTTCCACGGCTTTGGACTTGCTCACGCAAGGTTACAGCAGAGACACAATGTCTGTGAATTCTTGGAAGGAAGCAAGCCATCAAGTGCTACCAATTATTCTGCCATCCTTAAACATGTGTTTGGTGTTTCAGCTAAAAAGAAAGCTGTGTAATACACAGTTTGGGCATCTAATCAGTTGATGGGAGAATACGTACTGTAAGCCTACCTACCAAAACAAGATCTTCTTTTTGGGAAATCTGATTCAGTAAACTCCTGACCATGTGAGATTCACACTCTTCCAGTCTTGCCTCTTCAAACAGGCATATTTTGCTGATAGTAAGTAGTTTCTGGTTTCTACATCAGTCACTTATTTAGCTCGTGAGTCTGCAGTTTTGGTCAGGGCTCAGTGAAGAATGCTTGTGTCTCCTGCATGTGGCTTCAGTGGGAGCAAATTCCAGTTTTAGAGTGGCTCACTCACGTGGCTGACAAATTGGCACCTTTGTTTCCCTCCATGTGGGCAGCTCCACCTAAGTCTTTGCAAAGGCTGCTCCAGCTTCCGCTCAGCATTGTGTCTGGGGTCCAAGAGTGAGGATCCAAAGAAACAAAATAGAACCCACCAGCTTCCTAGGACAGGGGCCAGAAACAGGCACAGTACCTTTTTCTACCTTATTTTATTGGTAAAACACAGAGCCCGAATTCAAGTGGAAGGCACATGGATCTCACTTCTTAATGAGTCAACAACATGGTAAATCAACTATACTTCAATTAAAAAAAAAAGAGGTGTCAGAGGTATTTGAGGCCATGTTTTAAAACTAACATGTCGTTTATTTTCAAGTATTTTAAAATTTAAATTATGATTCCTTCTTGATCTATAGGTTAGTTAAATAAGAATTGCTTACTTTAATATATACGGGAATTTTCT
This sequence comes from Leucopleurus acutus, assembly GCF_964270905.1. Taxonomy (NCBI): domain Eukaryota; kingdom Metazoa; phylum Chordata; class Mammalia; order Artiodactyla; family Delphinidae; genus Leucopleurus; species Leucopleurus acutus. The sequence continues at coordinate 11,858,589 of NC_139162.1, read as the reverse complement.
AGTTATATTTTTGTTACTAAATTCAAGCCTAATTATTCTATAGTGCAAGGTTATTTACTACATATCAATCAATGCTGAGTTTAGGACTTGTTTTACATTTCAGGATATGATTGTTTTTAATGGTTCTTCTTGGAAATAGAGGAAAAATTAGATATATTCCAAAGTTATGGGGCATAGTATTCAGTATATAAGAGTTAGGTTTACTAATTTTAAAATTATTTTTGTTCAGTTATTCTATATATATATATTTTTTTTACATCTTTATTGCTTTACAGTGGTGTGTTAGTTTCTGCTTTATAACAAAGTGAATCAGTTATACATATACATATGTTCCCATATCTCTTCTCTCTTGCGTCTCCCTCCCTCCCACCCTTCTAGGTGGTCACAAAGCACCGAGCTGATCTCCCTGTGCTATGCGGCTGCTTCCCACTAGCTATCTACCTTACGTTTGGTAGTGTATATACGTCCAAGCCTCTCTCTCGCTTTGTCACAGCTTACCCTTCCCCCTCCCCATAACCTCAAGTCCATTCTCTAGTAGGTCTGTGTCTTTATTAGTTATTCTATATTATTGCTAGTTTTTATTGGTTTAATTAGGGACTAGGATCAATTAAAACATTACATTAATGATGGATTTTCAACTGACAAAGGATTAATCTCCAAAATTTACAAGCAGCTCATGCAGCTCAATAACAAAACAACAAACAACCCAATCCAAAAATGGGCAGAAGACCTAAATAGACATTTCTCCAAAGAAGATATACAGATTGCCAACAAACACATGAAAGAATGCTCAACATCATTAATCATTAGAGAAATGCAAATCAGAACTACAATGAGATATCATCTCACACCGGTCAGAATGGCCATCATCAAAAAATCTAGAAACAATAAATGCTGGAGAGGGAGTGGAGAAAAGGGAACACTCTTGCACTGTTGGTGGGAATGTAAATTGATACAGCCACTATGGAGAACAGTATGGAGGTTCCTTAAAAAACTAAAAATAGAAGTACCATACGACCCAGCAATCCCACTACTGGGCATATACCCAGAGAAAACCATAATTCAAAAAGAGTCATGTACCAAAATGTTCATTGCAGCTCTGTTTACAATAGCCAGGACATGGAAACAACCTAAGTGTCCATCAACAGATGAATGGATAAAGAAGATGTGGCACATATATACAATGGAATATTACTCAGCCATAAAAAGAAACGAAATTGAGTTATTTGTACTGAGGTGGATGGACCTAGAGTCTGTCATACAGAGTGAAGTAAGTCAGAAAGAGAAAAACAAATACCGTATGCTAATACATGTATATGGAATCTAAGAAAAAAAAAAAAACGGTCATGAAGAACCTAGGGGTAAGACGGGAATAAAGACGCAGACCTACTAGAGAATGGACTTGAGGAATGGGGAGGGGGAAGGGTAAGCTGTGACAAAGTGAGAGAGTGGCATGGACATATATACACTACCAAACGTAAAATAGATAGCTAGTGGGAAGCAGCCGCATAGCACAGGGAGATCAGCTTGGTGGTTTGTGACCACCTAGAGGGGTGGTATAGGGAGGGTGGGAGGGAGGAAGACACAAGAAGGAAGAGATATGGGAACGTATGTATATGTATAACAGATTCACTTTGTTATAAAGCAGAAATTAACACACCATTGTAAAGCAATTATACTCCAATAAAGATGTTAAAAAAAATGATGGATTTTTTATTTTTCCTTTAGGTTCTATCAATTATTTTGCAACATACATATTTATTGAAGTATAGCTGACTTATAATATTATACTAGATACAAGTATACAACATAGTGATTCAATATTTTTATAGATTATACACCATATAAAGTTATTATAAAATATTGGCTATGTTTCCTGTGCTGTACATTACATCCTTGTAACTTATTTTATACCCAGTAGTTTGTACCTTTTAATCCCCTTCACTTATTTTGGCCCTCACTCCACACCTACCCATCTGGTAACCACTAGTTTTCTGTATCTGTGAGTCTGTTCCTGTTTTGTTATGTTTGTTTGTTGTTGTTGCTTTTTGCGGTACACGGGCCTCTCACTGCTGTGGCCTCTCCCGTTGCGGAGCACAGGCTCCGGACGCGCAGGTTCAGTGGCCATGGTTCACGGGCCCAGCCGCTCCACGGCACGTGGGATCTTCCCAGACCGGGGCATGAACCTGTGTCCCCTGCATCACCAGGCGGACTCTCAACCACTGAGCCACCAGGGAAGCCCGTTTGTTTTATTTTTTAGATTCTACATATAAGTGAAAATATACAGTATTCATCTTTCTCTATCTTACTTTTTTCACGAAACATAATAACCTCCAGGTCCATTCATCTTGTCGCAAATGGCAAATTTTTATTCTTTTTTATGGCTGAGTAATATTTCATTGTATAAATACCACATCTTCTTTATTCATTTATCTGTTGATGGACACTTAGCTTGCGTCTATATCTTGACTATTGTAAATAATGCTGCCAGGAACATAGGGTGTGTATAGCTTTTCGAATTAGTGTTTTCACTTTCTTTAGATAAATACCCAGGAGTGGAATTACTGGATTATATGGTCATTCTATTTTTAATTTTTCGAGAGAACTCCATACTGTTTTCCATAGTGGCTACACCAAATTATATTCCTGCCAACAGTGTGCTAGGGTTCCTTTTTCTCCAGATCCTTGTCAACACTCATTATTTTTTTAAATTTTATTTTTATTTCTTTTTTTGCGGTTTGTGGGCCTCTCACTGTTGTGGCCTCTCCCGCTGCGGAGCACAGGCTCCAGACGCACAGGCTCAGTGGCCATGGCCCACGGGCCTAGCCGCTCTACGGCATGTGGGATCCTCCCGGACCGGGGCACGAACCCGTGTCCCCTGCATCGGCAGGCGGACTCTCAACCACTTGCCACCAGGGAAGCCCAACACTCGTTATTTCTCGTCTTTTTGACAAGAGCCATTCTGACTCTGAGGTGATATCTCATTGTGGTTTTGATTTGCATTTCAAAATATGAAATTTGAATTTGAGGTTTGCATTTCCCTGATGATTAGCAATGTTGAGCATTTTTTATGTGCCTTTTGGCTACCTATATGTTTTAAATTACTGTTTTTATTTCATGTGCCTATTCTTTGCTTCTTTTCCTCTCCATTCATATTGTAAGTTAAAATGTATATTTTCATTTGTCTTTTCTCCTCTATGATTTTTTAAGTTACACAGTCCTTGAAAATTGTTTCATTAATTTCCTAGAGATGCAGAGATTCATGCCACATACATAGCATGTTAACTCATCAAAGTTAACATATATTAAAATTTTTTCTTCATAGAGAAAACAAAATTCTTGGAGTATATGAACTTGATCTATTATTGTTCTCAGGCACTTAAATTTTCTGTATTACATATTTTAAATGTCACAGTGCCTTATTATTATTGTTTTTGCAGTCAACATTCATGTAGATTCACCTAATATTTTACACTTTCACTCAGAAAAGAATACCTTGTTGGTATTTTTAAAATATCACTCTGTAGATTTCCTTCTCCGTCTGTTTCCATAATTTCTGTTGAGAAGTCTGTTGCCAGACTTACTCTTGGTTATTTGAAGGTATTGCATGTTATTCCCATTAATACTTAAAAGTTTTTTTCTTTTTATTTGGTTTTCAAAGAATTTCAGAAACTTTTCAAAAATATGATCTGCCTGTAATTATTTGATTATTATTTGCTTAATTTTTTTTTTTTCCCTGCAGCTCTTTGAATTTGTGGCTTGATGTCTTTTGTCAGTTTGGGGAAATTCTCAGCCAATTTTTTTTCTGCCCTTTTCTCTCTGTTCTTTCAGTTCTTCGATAACATGTAAACTCTTTTCATCCCCAAAGTAACTTACACCCTACTTTTACTCTTTTCTCCTCTATTATTTGGTTTGGCCATTTTACTTTTTACTGTATTATTGGTAAGTGATTTTCTCCTTAGCTTTATATAATCTGCTGTTGAACACATTCATTGTTTTTAGACTCAATAATTGATAATTTCTCATTATATGAATTCTCTTTGTATTTTTTGTAGTTTATTGTTCTATGCCAAAGTTTTTGATCTTTTATCTCCTTAAACATTTGCTGCAGAGTTATTTTAAAGTTCATGGTAATTCCATTACCTGAATCCTGTGTAGATTTATTTGTATTCTCTGTTGCTTCCTTGATTTTGTCATAGTATCATCTGCTAATAGTGACTTTTTAAAACATTCAGTGATGTATATTGTGAATAAGAAATTGTCAAAATAATTTGCACCCTAAAAGGATGTACTCTTTCTCCAGAGAGGTTTTAACTTTGCTTTGAATGGACGGTAGGGTCATGAGGAATCATTGATCTTATGAAGGCTGATGTATCTCTAGCTCACCCTTCTCTTATTGGATAGCCTTTGTGATTAACCAAGGTTTTCTCTACTTGGAAAGTCCTTCATTCTTTTTTTGTACACCTAAACTTTTGTACACCTAAACTCTGTCAAAAGCCTTGCTGATCTTTTCAGCCTCTTAGGCTCTTCTAAAATCAACAGCAATTTCTGTGATAAATATGGACTTTAGGGCTTCCGTGGTGGCGCAGTGGTTGAGAGTCCACCTGCCGATGCAGGGGGCGTGGGTTCGTTCCCCGGTCTGGGAAGATCCCACATGCCGCGGAGCGGCTGGGCCTGTGAGCCATGGCTACTGAGCCTGTGTGTCCGGAGTCTGTGCTCCGCAACGGGAGAGGCCACAACAGTGAGAGGCCCACATACCGCAAAAAAAAAAAAAAAATACGGACTTTAATTTGGGTTCATCTCACTGAGTTTCTTACCCTGGACTTCCACTCTTTAATTTTTTTATTGCCTCACTGATTCTTTGATGCCTTCACACATAATTTTATAATTTTTTTCTTGCAGTTTTTCTAATTGTTCTCAATTAAAGGGTTGTTTTCAGGGGTGATGTTGGCCATTTCCCAAACCAGAGTTCTTATTTCTTCTTTTTGTATAGTAGTAATTCTACAAAATTATTTATTAAACAAATGGATAAAAATGTAATTTTAACATTCTTATAGTTAAAACTGTTAGATACAGGTGTTCTGTGACCCATGAAAGTTTTCATCAACCCTTCACTGTTATTCAAACTTCTGACTTACGTCCACTTAATTTTATGACTGTGCTTAAAACTGAATGAATTAAAAAATTTTTTTTAAACTGAGCTGAAGGTTACTTTGAACATCAGTAAGTCTCTCCATTTTATAGGTCTTATAACTACAGTTTAGAACATTGGCATCAGCAACAGCATCAGTTATGCTGAATGCACAATACAGGATTATACCTGTCTATAGTCTATATAGTAAAACTTTAGGTCAAGAACCATACTTATCCTGTATACTTATATTATTGAGTATGAACATATATTTCAAGGATGCTTTAGTTCTGAGGCCAGTAGGACTACAGGAGGGTTTTATCACCAGTGTCTAACAAATATCCCCAATAGTTTCTTCCACGACTTATTTGCACACAGATTCCTTGTCATGTAGAAGGAAATGGTTCCCCTTGGTAAAGCAAAACATATTGGGTTAACCATTGCATATAATCAGGAGACCAACACTGAGAGATAAGGTCGGAGTAATTTCAGTATTTGCCTGTGACAAGAACCAGATCAAATGAGGAGAGAGAAAATATTGCTCAGTAGTCTAATCTTTTATATTTAATACTTTAACATGTCTAATTCAGATCCACATGAAGAACTTGAAAACAAGAATCTCAGAAAAACTGTGTCACTTCAGACATAGAATAGAAGATAGAGATGAAGTCGTTGTTATAGATAATGCATTTACACATCATTTCAAGAGAATTTATTTTTTAAACAAAGTCCTAGTTCTAGACTCCAGACACTTTATTGTCATCTAACAATGTAATGGAAATCTAATGTATTTTACTGTTTTCTGCATTTTACTATCATATATTATCTGCTGAATTTTATGTAGTCTGTAACATTTTATATCAGATTTATCAGTTCTGGGGTATATTTATGCACTACTAAAATGTTTACCACTTTTATTTCAAAATAACCTTATTTTGAGATAGGAAACAAAATTTTCTATACCTTTAACCAAACTAATTTACCTTTTAAATCTACTCTTAGTGAGATATAGTAATTCTAGTTTAATTTAATGTTTTGGTACAAGTATTGTACATGATTTTTTTGTTTATTGTCTTTTTGTTATTAACATGAGTCGATTTAAGGGAAAATATTAAAATTAAAAAACTGAGAAACACATGTCCTATAGGAATATCTATTTTAAAAGAACAGGTTTTCAGATAAACACAGGCAGTTGGTTTATAAGGATTCAACTAAATTCATTATCCATGGAATCAAGAAAAAAATGATACTAGTTTCTGAAAATACGAGAAACATATCTCATGTAATGTGATTTCAATATTATGTCTACTTTTTTCTCTATTGCTAATATATGTTGCTTGCAATTCACAAGCCGTTATTTAATGCCGTATAAATTTAATATACCCTGAAGGGAATTTGCCCTAGGGACACATTAAGAAGGCTAAATATGATTTTGAAAGCTATAAACTATGCTTTCCAATTTAGTGTTATTCAGTCAGACCTAATTTATATATTCAGCATAAGCTAGAAACAGAATAATCTGAGTTTGCCTGGTTAATGTCCGAGGCAAAGAGGACCTTCTAGCAAATTCTCTAATGTATGTCTAATTGATACTCCCATTGTTAAAATACTGACAATGTTTATTAGTATCCCTCAAGAGAAAGAAATCCTTCAGATTTCTTTCTTTGCAAATACATAAGTGTATTTGCAAAAATCATGTTGTATTTTGGATCAATGAACTTATCTCAGCCAACTCCTTCTTTCATTGGCATGATTGTCAGTACAGGTTTCTGCCTATGTTAACAATAAAAGTTTCACTGTAAGTCTAATTCAGTATCTAATTGTTCTCCTCCCACCCCTGGCTATTAGCCAGGAATCAACTCTTTAAGCATGTGCACCATACCTCTAAGTAGTACTGTTAACACTGTGACCGACGAGTACAGTTCACTTTGATCCACATACCCCAGCTGTGTTGGTAATTGTGACAAGCAACAGAAATACAAAATGCTTCAGCTGTAGGAAAGCAGTTTAGAGACTCCAAGGCCAAAAGTACATCTCACGGATCTTGGTATATTTAGGAAAACCGTATAGCATAGCCTTGGCTGTGAAGACAGAAATGCCAACATTTGCAAGTTACTGTCTGTGTAATACCTATTACCTGTGTGATTGTTTAAGCAGCATTATTGAGATATAATTCACATACCATAAACTTTACCCATTTTAAGTGTACAATAAGTTTTGCTAAATTTACAGAGTTTTGCAAATAGCATCATTATCCCATATTTCCATCTCCCCCTAAGGATTCCTTGTGCCCATTTGGAGTCAGTTTCAGTTCCCACTCCCACCATCAGGCAAATAAGAATCTGCTTTCTATCTCTATAGATTTTCCTTTTCTAGACATTTCCTAAATATGGAAACATTTCCTATAAATGGAAACATATAATATATGGTCTTTTGTGTCTGGCTTTTTTCACATAGCATAACACTTCTGAGGTTCATGTGTATGTTTTGCGTGTAGCAGTAGTTCATTCATTTTTATTGCTAAGTAGTATTCTACTGCATGAATATACTACATTTTATTTATTCATCAGTAGAGGGACATTTTGATTGTTTTTCCTTTTTGACTATTATTAATAATGCTACTGGAAACATTAATTTACAAGTCTTTGTGTAGACATATTTTTTATTTACCTTGAGTAGTTGCCTAGAAGTAGAATTGATGGGTTATATGGGAAATTTATGTTTGAAATTTTAAGAAACAACAAAACTGTTTTCCAACACTATTTTAATTCCCACTAGAAATTTTCTCTGTGTTCTTTCTAAAACTTCTTATTGTCTATTAAAAAATTTTAATTATAGCCATTCTAGTGGGTATAAAGTGGAATCACATTGTGGTATTAATTTACCTTTCCCTAATCACTAATGACGTTGACTGTCTTTTATGTGCTTCTTAATCATTAATCTATCTTTTTGGGGGGTAAAATGTCAATTCTACACTTTTCTTCATTTTTAATCAGGTTTTTATATTCCTTTGTTTTAAGAATTCTTTATAGTTTTGATACAAGTCTTTTATGAGATATTTGTTTTGCAAATAATTTCTGCTAATCTGATGCCTGTTCTTAAGTTTTCGTAATGGTGTTTTTTAAAACATAAAGGTTTTAAATTTTGATAAGGTCCAATTTATCCATTTTTTCATTTATGAATGGTGTTTCTCATGTTGCATCTAAGAGAGTTTTGCACGAACCTGGTTATAGATATTTTCTCCTATGTATTATTTTAAATTTTTTGTAGTATTTAAAAAATTTTGTACTTTTAGCTCTTTCATTTAGGCTTTGATACATTTAGGTTAACTTGCCATGTGACTCCCTCCATCTTCAAAGCCAACAACAAAGACTCTCTTTCTTTTTTTTTAATTGGGGTATAGTTGTTTTACAACATTGTATTAGTTTCTACTGTACAGCAAAGTGAAGTAGAGTTCCCTGTGCTATACAGCAGGTTCTAAGACTCTCTTTCAATTTGAATCTCCCTCCTGTGTTTTAAGTCTTTTTCTCCAGGAAGAACCTTATCTATTTTTAGGATTCATCTGATTAGGTCAGGCCCAGGAAGGATAATATTCTTTTTTAAAAGTCATTTGTGCCATATAATACAACCTAATCCTATTCTGTCATATACCTCCCACTTTCAACAGAAGAGGGCTATACAAGGGCGTGAATCACAGGGAGTAGTTGTAGAATTCTGCGCAATTCTTCTATTGACATGTCTGTTATGGCATAATATATTGAGGGAAAAACATGTATGTTAATTACTCTTTCACTTGCCATTCTCAGGGAGATTTTAAAGAGTTAAATCAAGAGGAACAAAACAAAAACAAAACTGTTTACTTCATCTTCAGTTTGTATATTAAACTATTCTCAAACTATGATTCTTATGTTGAAATGTTCTTAAGTGCAAAGTTTTAAACCCCTAGTCTGATACATGATTGCTCAAACTAAAATAGTTATAATGACTATTTAATATTAGGAAATGTAAGTTTCAAATCTTACAATTTATTAAAGATATTTTTATTTATAATATTTACTATCTCATTTTCTATTCACTAACTCATAAGGTAAAGATGAATAGAATGGGGTGACATAAAAAATATCTTTGTGATGAATAAGAATCAGTGCGGTTGCCTTCAGAGTTAATGTGTAGTTTAGACTGGCCTTTTTTCAAATTCAAGTACATGATAAATTACATTGATTGCATTTTCCTGAAGATGCCTGTGCTTAGAACGATGGCCTCATAGGAGATGTAAAATGCTGTACTTGAATGGCTTTGAAAATAAAAATACAATTATTTAGAAACTGATATTTTGAGGTAGGTTAGAATATATTTGGTTTTAAAGGACTTAACCCACTCTAATTCTTCATTAAGAAAAATCAGTCACAGGATAAGAACATAAATTAGGTATCCCTAAATGTCATAACATTTATATATTGGATTTTATTTTTACTTCATTAAGAAACCAAATAGGACTGTAATTAAAGAAACGATAGCATATGGTGGAGAGGCTGTTCTTGGTTTTCCCAACTTTAAACACCTTTAGAAATTCTACGCTATGAAGGACAAGCCAAGTGAACTATATGCATAATTGATTAGAAACTTATCCATTTTTAGATCACAGGGAAATCTACTTTTATTTCATTTGAAATCTGTTACACAACTCTGTTTGGAATTGAATGCCCCAAAGTGTCCCATGAAATTTGAAAGGGGATGAAAGTAAATGAAGGAGCAAGGGCTTGAAAAGTCCCCTAACAATATTATTTAATTTTATAGACTTATTTAGAATAGATACATCTTGAAATTTTATTTTTATAACTTCAATAATAAGTTAATCTCTCTCTTCAAAGCTGTGAATCATTAAAACTATGTAATGCCTACTGTGTGTCAGGTGCTGGGAAAAATTCTGGGCAAATTGATAGAAAAAGATTTGATTCCTGTCCTCATCAAGTAGGTTGGAAAACAAGACAAAGTAATATTTATAATATATTATGATAAATGCTCTCTGGTCTGAGAAGAGTGACTGGGGGACAAACCAACACACGATCTTGAAAGTCACTCTGATCACCCACAGATGATCAGGATTCAACTTAATTTTTCCTCTCCCATCCCAGTTTTCTGGCTTGTTTATATAGGTACAGGTTTCCTTCTAAGTATTCATGTATTTTATAAATATGGACATAAAAATCTCTCCCTGAAGTCCATACTAACTTTTATTTAGGTCAGTATTCTAATATCATGAAACAGTAGAAGAATGAGATATCTTTGATGGTCAACATTTCTTTTTTTCACTCAGGATTGAGCCAGTGCCAAGTGTACAGCATTTGAAAAGTTTATGTTTGTATGTTTGGTGTGGGATGGATTGATGTGGTGTGCGGTATGTTGTAATGGTAAGTGTGGGGTGGTGTGTTGGAAGTGGCATGGTGTATCGTATGGTTGGGTAATGTGATCTGTTGGGGATGGTAGATGTGGGGTGTGTAGTGTAGTGTATAGTGTGTGCTATGCTCTGTGGTACAGTGTGAATGGTTAGGGTGATAGGGGTATGGGGTGTGCCTGTGTGTGTGTGCGTGTGTGTGTGTGTGCGTGCTGTGGGGTATGGTGTTCAGGGTGGCATGTGATACAGTAGGAGTTATAGATGTGCTGTGTAGATGGTGTGTTCTGAGATGTGGCATGTCATACACAATGTGCTGTATTGGAGATGGTAGGTCTGGGAGTGTGGGGTGTGGTATAATACGATGCTGTGTTTTACGCTACTTTTTTGAAGTTCTATGTTCCTTAAGTCCTGTAAAGATTGAAGGAAATACAAGTTCCTGCAAATTAACAAGGAACCCAGGTTACACTCATATGGTATTTGCTATGTGAACTTGCTAAGTTGCAATATATCTTTTCTGTGATGGATGCAGCAGCACATACATAAGGAAGACTTGTTGGACACGAGGCGGGGAGCTGGATGTTCCTAAGATGAATAAGACAAATTGAGTAAGCATCCTCCAAGACCTCTGGTCTAGGAAGACTATAAATGTGTCACCAGTGTGTAACTCTTATTATTTTGACAGCATGCATGAGGTTTCCATTTAGGGAAGGAAATATTCTGAGGGAAATATCCCGGTAGACAACTTGAGCCAGGAGGTGAAATGACAGGGCATGAGTGTCCACAATACCCAGTCACCATCAAGAGCTACTCAGTACGAGGGAATCAGATGACTTTTTGGTTCTTTTATCTTTTTCTTTCTGATTGGAAGGTGGGGTGATAAAAATGAAAGTAGAGACAAGGAGAAAAGGGATCTGGTGAGCTTATTTTATGTGAAGACTGGCAGGGGAGGGGAATGAGATGAAGGGAAGGTAGCAAACATTTTAAGAGGTTTTTCATGTTTAAAACCAAATCATGTACAGTCCTGTCATGTAAACACACCCTTCAAACATTGCCTCTCTCTTTAAAACTACCATTGAGTTTAGTAACCTCAGAATGATGTGTGAAAAGGGACCTGCAGAGAGTGATGTGAACAGAGATAGATTCCAGAAAAGTTCAGTGGAGCCTCAGGCAGAGAGGACCCAAGAATAAAGTTTTTACTGTCTGTGTAGACATTGGAGAAGGTTCTGTTGTACCCCAAGATGTAGTTGTACTACATCTTATACTAATTTCAAGAGACAGGGGAGAGCCAGGTGAACTCTCTATGTATGAGGCCTGTTCTTCAAATTATAAGGGTGGAATAAACAAGCAGATGCCAGAGAGTGTAATTTCTCATTTCAGCTTGTTACTGACCTGGGTTCTTGGCCTCTTTAATTTATAAAAATTGATAACAGGACTTGTGTTGCAGCAAAAGGTAGTGAGAACAAGTAACAGGTGCCCTTGCTTGCTTCCCAAGCTTAGGTGGGGTGCTCTGCCCACCTGCTTGGTGGTGTTGCGTGCAGGGATCATGCATAGTACCCTCCTTTTGCTCCCAGCACCTCAAAAGTGGCAGTTGGCTTTTGGCCTTTTTGTATTTTATTGTTCATAATTTGCCCCAACTGGGCATGCATGCAGTTATTTTTAGTCCCTTATAGTTTCTTTATATTCTGTTGCTTGAAGAGACATTTGTGCAGGTGCAAGCACTCCAGTAAAGCGTTCCAGATCCCAGCCTATCTCAAGCCGAGGCGTGAAGGATAAGCAAGAGGCACCATGACAGTGCTGTTATTGGCAAGAAAAACTGGGTGTCTTATTGACATAGAGGAAAAGTAAAATTGAGAAAAACTTGCGTAATTTAGGATAAGTAGGACACGAGAGAGTTAAAACTCAATTCCTTTTCGTTCACTTGAAGTCATTGCTCCAACATGACTTTTCTACTCACCACTGCATGGATATTTCTCCCCTTCTCCAGTCACCTCTGTTTTCCTCTTGTTACACCCTTTCTGTTCTTCCCCTCTAGCTCCTGGCTGACCACCTATCTCCTCTGTCTCTAAATTTTCACAGTACAGCTGGTCAAAAGTTAGTGGGAAGAAACATGAATTTTAGAGACAACGGAAAACACAAAATACTCACTCTGATGGGCAGACTCTAGGGCATCCCCCATGATTCCTGCCTTTGTGTTCATGCCTTGTGTAATCCTCCCCTTGAGTGTGGGAGGGACCTGTGACTTGCTTTTGGCCAATAGAATACGGAAAAGGTGAAGGGATTACTGCAGGTGTAATTAAGGTGTCAAATCAGTTGATTTCAAGTTGATCAGAAGGCAGGTTTTCCTGGGTGGGCCAGTCTTAATCAGATAAAAGCTCTTAAAGGAAATACTGAGCTCTCACTGAGGTGAGGAATGCTCTCTGTCTCTATCACTGTTTTGAAGAATTAAGCTTCCATATTGTGAGAGGGCCCATGGACAGGGATATGGAACAAGGAAACATGGGTGGCCTCTAGAAACTGAGAATGACCCTTGGTTGACAGTCAGAAAGAAAACAAAAGCCTCAGTCCTACAGCTGCAAGGAGATGAATAATACTAACATCTTGAGAGTGTTTGGAAGTATATCTTTCTCTGTTTGAGTCTCTAATGGGAACACAGCCCTGGATGACACCTGGACTTTAGCCTGGTGAGATTCTGAAATAGAGAACCCAGGCAAGTCGTGATTCGACTTCTGACCTATGGAAACCATGAGATAATAAATGAGTGTAGTTTTAAACTGCTAAGTTTGTTGTAGTGTGTTATGCAGCGCAGAAAGCTAATATGCTCTCCAGTTTTAACTGAATTCTGATCTAAAAGATCTTAGTGGTCTGAAATGATCAAAATACTAAATGCTGGTCAAAATATGATAGACTAGTCACTTAAACATCAGAAAATTTATTTTCTTATAGTTCTGGAGGCTAGAAGTTCAACATCAAGGTTGTGGTCAATTTGGTCTTCAGTGAGGGCTGTCTTCCTGGCTTGCAGACAGCTGCCTTCTTGCTGTATCCTCATGTGCCCTTACCTTGGTGCATGTGTGCAGAAATTGAGTTCTCTGGTGTCTCTTCTTAGAAGGACATTAATTCAATTGAATTAGAGTCCCACCCATATGACCTTATTTAACTTTACTTTTTTACTCTAAATGCTGCCACACTGGGGGTTAGGGCTTCAACGTGTGAATTTTGGGGGAGACATACATTCAGTCCATAACAGTACTTTCCTCACAGGATTTCATGCATTCCATAAATGATATATAACACATAAATCTATAGTACATGAAAAAATTCTTACAAAATAAGCAAAATGATGACTGGAATGATAGAAAATTTGGCAGAAGTATCACTAACAATATCTGAAAAGACCATTTGATGTCCCACTAATAAATGTAGATGAAAACCATGACATTGATTTTGCCTATAAATATGCAAAGATTAAAGTAAAAATTCTCAGTCATGACAAATGTGCTGATTTCACAATTTTCAAAAATTTAAATGCACATGCAATGTAAGCATATAGAAAGATGTCTGTTATAACATTGTTAGTGGTAGCAATACATTGAACTCAACTAACTGTTCCATTAAGAGGGCAGTAATTAAATAAATTACTATGGATATCACTCTAACAATTTAAAAAAAGCAGGTAGACCTATTGCATTGAATTTAAAATAAGGCCATTGTAAAATGCTGGGGAGGGTGTGGAGAAAAGGGAACCCTCTTGTACTGTTGATGGGAATGTCAATTGATACAGCCACTATGGAGAACAGTATGGAGGTTCCATAAAAAACTAAAAATAGAACTACCATATGACCCAGCAATCCCACTACTGGGCATACCCCGAGAAAACCAAAATTCAAAAAGAGTCACGTACTACAGTGTTCATTGCAGCACTATTTACAATAGCCAGGACATGGAAGCAACCTAAATGTCCATCGACAAATGAATGGATAAAGAAGATGTGGCACATATGTACAATGGAATATGACTCAGCCATAAAAAGAAACAAAATTGAGTTATTTGTAGTGAGGTGGATGGACCTAGAGACTGTCATACAGAGTGAAGTAAGTCAGAAAGAGAAAAACAAATACTGTATGCTAACACATATATATGGAATCTGAAAAAAAAAAGAAAAGGTTCTGACGAACCTAGGGGCAGGACAGGAATAAAGACGCAGATGTAGAGAATGGACTTGAGGACACGGGGCGGGGGAAGGGTAAGCTGGGACGAAGTGAGAGAGTGGCATGGACATATATACTCTACCAAATGTAAAATAGCTAGTGGGAATCAGCTGCATAGCACAGGGAGATCAACTCAGTGCACTGTGACAACCTAGAGGGGTGGGATAGGGAGGGTGGGAGATGCAAGAGGGAGGGGATATGGGGATATACATATGCGTATGGCTGATTCACTTTGTTGTACAGCAGAAACTCACACAACATTGTGAAGCAATTATACTCCAATAAAGATGTTAAAAAAATAAATAAAATAAGGCCATTTTATAGTGTTAAGTGAGAAAAAAGTTAGTTGCAATTTATTTCTTGTAGTTCATTACTATGATAGCTTTTTTACAAGTATACTTAGCATTTTGTATACATATCACTGAAAATAGTAATGATATCTGGATATTGAGATATTTGAGTGATTTTTATTTTTTGAAATTTTCTGTTTTATTTGATTTTTTTGTTAATAAAATCTTTTCAGACCATAAATTTTTTTTAAAAAGTAGACTGAATTATGTTTCATTAATAACTTCTATATAATTAAAAAGAAAATATCTTTTTTATATACAATTTTATATTTTTGTCTTGTTTTCAACCAAATAAAAGGAAATTCATTCCCTTAGAACTACACTAAAGCTTGCCACTATAACTACTAGGCGATTCAGCTTTTCTCTTATTCACTTAGATGAAATAGTTTTTCATCGTTAACAATATCTGTGCAGCTCGTGATTCATTCCAGTCGGGTTGGTGAGTTATGTTCTACTGCTCTCCTCTTTACAAAAAAAAGGAATACAAACTTTAAGAGTGGTTGCTTTGCTGAAATTAAATGTCATTTTTTTTGCAAGTAGCCAAAAGAAAAGTCAGAGTATTATTTTGATAGTTTTGTATTTGATCCTCTTACAGAGCTGCAGTTCTCTCATGTGTAGAGAAGTTCTGTCTTTTGATTATGCAGACAAGACCTAAACAACATTCTCTCACATTTTACTCATTATTCTTTTATTACTGCACTCCTCTATTACTTCATTAAGAAACACATTATACCATGATTATATTTAATGAACATGTTCAAATCACTATGTATGCAGTCACTGGGAATTTTATACCCAATCAGTCCTTTTTTCATTCCTTTTTCTCTAAGTTCTGTCTCTTTTTATAGGATGACATGATCCAGTGTTCATCACTACAAAACAATGTATTTATCTGGCTCAGAAGGAAAATCCTCAAAAGGCCACATGATACTGGTCCTAAGTAAAAATGATTTGTGATAAGACAGCACTCTTTAAATGATTAAGAAACTATAAGACAGCATCCTTTAAATGACTGAGGTAAACAACTCAATCCAGCAATTATAAATATAAACCTCCCTACGAAGTATGAAAACAACTCTGAGTCATTCTCTTTATAGCACTCTATCATATCTTCTTCCCTCTTGATAATGAAATGTTCTCAGCTCTGTCTGGCTCCTGTCCAGGTCCTGCAGTGGACTGTATACGAAGGGCCTGCAACTTCACTTTGGGATACACAAGCTTTGTCCAGACGTCTCAGCAATAGAAATACATATGATATTTGAGATATAGCTAACAAATAAGATATCTGAAGGTGGAATTTAATCTTATGACTACAATCAATATTTATTTTCCCTGATCACTTGCACATTATTAATTATATTTTCAAGCGGTAAAATATTTGAGGCTCCTTGAAAATGAGCCCCAGTAGAATTTTTTTTTTTTTTTTTTTTTTGCGGCACGCGGGCCTCTCACTGTTGTGGCCTCTCCCGTTGCGGAGCACAGGCTCCGGACGCGCAGGCTCAGTGGCCATGGCTCACGGGCCCAGCCGCTCCACGGCATGTGGGATCTTCCCGGACCGGGGCACGAGCCCATGTCCCCTGCATCGGCAGGTGGACTCTCAACCACTGCGCCACCAGGGAAGCCCCCCAGTAGAATTTTTATTAAGTTACTGATATCCTGTCCTAGTAATGAGCCCCAATCATGAGGGAGATTGTCCGTGCATCTCTCATCTTTTTGGTTTATTTCTTGAATGTAATTCACATTGCTACATATTTTTATAAAGTAGCCTGAGACACAAGCACATTTGCTAAAATTTTTGACATTAATGGGATTACTTTGCCTAGATTTTCATACTAAATTAAAATTGTTTTCATATTTTTCAGTAATAAAACTAAACTTTAAAAATCATTCTTTTTTTTTCTGTTGGCACCTAAATTGTCATAACAGTACATGTTGTTGAAATTTGTTATCTAGCTGAGTAGAAATTGATGTTGTCCTTAATTTGAATCCATCATTCCAGCCCCCATAATATTTTATAATACCAAGTCTGCTCTGAGAGCATTGATTTATCAAACCCTCCCAGAGAAGGGACGTGTGACCTTGTTCACAGTATCTTTCTTTGAGACTCTGTAAACAGAATGACATGATGTGTGCAGTAAGCCTTTCCATAAGAATATCAGTGTATAAAGTTGATTAATTAGTAATAATAGTGAAAACATAGTAGTATACATTAATAAGGTTACGGTAAATAATTTGTGAGGTTCAGAAAATGTATTTTGTGTTTACAAAACATTTTTTCGTTGATGATGAGTTTCAAGATAGTATCATCAGGAACCTTAAATTCAATATTTGTTCATTCATCCATATATTGATTCAGATATATACCGAGCATTTGTATTATATGTTAGACGTTATGTTCAGCCCAGTGGACTCAAAGGTAAATAGGAGATCACAGCTACTCTTAGGAGCTCACAGTACTGGGACAAACCACCAGGAAATCCGAGGGCTTTAATGAAGTCTGGCCAAGTGCAACCATAGAAATGCATACGGGTATTAATGTAGCATTGGGAAGAAGCATGAACCAACTTGGGGCTGGTCTAGGAAGTGTTGCAGAAGAAGCCACAGATAATCTTACTGAGACAGGCTCAGTAAGAGAGTCAGCAGAAGGCATAGGGAGAATTCTTAGCCAAGGGAGGGTCACAGGGGAGAAATAGCCTGGGGCTAGGATGAGCAAAGAGGAAAAGAGGTGGGCAGTCCCATCTCCTATAATAGGAAGTGGGAGACGGGGAAGAAGAAGATGACAGTGGGGTAAAGAGGAGCACAGAATTCTGAGCATTAAGTCCTTGTTTCAGCGTGTCGCCAGAGTGTATAAAAATAGACTTTGTCCTCATAGAATAAATTACTCTTAAGAATCCCCCTTGGCTAAGACAAAATATTTTTGATACCAATATTCTAGTTACTTCCTTTTGAAAATATTTCTTTTTCTGGAGAATATTCAACCTGTGCAAGGTATAAGCTCAGTGGATCCAAACTTCAAATTCTCTATATGGTGCTGGTCTGCTACACACCCTCTGGGTTACTTAGTATCAGAGAAGGACTAACAAGTAGTTTCAGCAAGCGACCTACATACAAGGAATTATAAAGAATTCTCTCTGTGTGTCAGGGCAGTTGGAAGAAGGGAAATGAGGTGAAAGAGAGTTGGGAAGACTGGAAGCAGGGGATGCCCAAGGGAGGAACAGCCGTCTACCATGTTTTCCTGCTGAGAGCACAAATTGAATGAGGAGGAAGAGGGAAAAGACGTTGGCGGGGGGAGGGCATTGTTTTCCCTGAGAGAAGTGACAGTGGAATGATCAGAATCACATACAGATAGATAAAAATTCAGTTTGCAGTAATGTAGAGGAATGAATGGTGGTAACATAGTTACATACAGTGCATAATATTTAAGGCATTTGATGGTGAAGTGAAACACTGAGACGGCTTGAGGAAGGGTGAGGGGGTGTGTGTGTGTGTATGTATGTCCGTATATTCCTTTTTTTTTCCCCCATAGAGCAGCATGTATGATTCCATTTTAGTTTAAAGGATTCTTTTTTGGGTTTTTTTTCGTTCTGTTCAGGATCAGAGATAAATTTAGATAAAGCTCTAAAATACGTGTTATTACTTTGTACCCATGTAACATGTTCGTATTCAGTGTTCTTCAGATATTTAAATTCCTCTGCGTACCTTTGGTAAAGTTGTTCCGCAGTCCAGCTCCTGATTTAAAGAGGAGTTATTTCATGTCCACCGAGCGCTCGATGAGGCAGCTTCCAAGAGACGCAAAGTCTCCCTCTCACAGGGCTCTCTTAGATTTAGAAATAAGCCTTAGGAAAATGTTCGTGGATGTTTAGAAAAGAATTCTGAAAATGTTCTGTTGAAGACGTATTTAGGTGAGAACATGTCAAACTCTCTGATATTCAATGTAAATATCCATTTTATTTCCTCTCGTATATGAGGAATAAGAAGCGGATAAAATGGAAATAAAACATCTTACTTTGGTTCACTTTTTTCTTTTACTGTATCAACTTTAATTCTCAGTCTTTTCTGGTAAAATCATGATTTTTTTTATTACCTGTCCAATACAAAAATCACTTGGTAAATAAGATCTGAACATTCAAGTCACAGAGGAAAGCCTGAGAAAAAATAAAACAGTTGTGTCTTGTTCTCTGTGGCCTTGAAGATCCCACTGATTTAATAACCCTCAAAGTACATTTAGGCTTATTGCATAGCAAGCCAAATAATACTGTCTGCCAATTATTACATTAAAAGGGAACCTTGTATTAACTTAGAAATGAAGTAATTTCTTTTTTTGAGTGAGTAGAATTAAGTTGGAGGTGATTTTGATGTTATTGAGGAGGGCTTAATCACACTGTCTAGTTGTTTATCCAAAACTTTTCATGAGAATGCCTAAGGGATGTTCCCCCAACCCCCATTACTACACAATTGGGAAAATATTAGATCTTAATAGGAAGCCAGAGTGGTACATTTTCTACTAAGATCTTTTTTAAACCTGGGATTTAATTTAAGGATTTAATCTAATTTTCTCTTGAATTGCTCATTTCTTTTCACAGTGCTGAAGGGTGGGATTTCCTTTAAGGAAACCTCCCAATTTGTCAATACTGTGTGAGTACATAAACCAACATTCAAATAAAAATTAAAAAGGAATTTCAGGTAATTGAGGATTTCCCTTGCCTTATCAGTTTTATTGAAGATAAAATTTAAGCCTGAATATAGAAGAAAACATATCCCATTTGCAAGGCTATTTAGAAAAGATAATAAGAAAAGATAATAATAATCCCTGGGACTTACTGAGCACATACCATCTGCCAGGCATTGCTCAAATGATTTGCATTCATTATGTTATTTATTCTTCCCAGGAACCAGATAAGGTAGATACTAGTATTATCACCCAAGGCAGAGAGAGGTTAAGGAACTTAAATAAAGTCACACAGCTGGTGAGAATGGAATCCAGAATCTATACGCAAGCAGTCTGACTTCAGAGCTACAGTTGATTCTCAAAACACACCCTTGAGTAACATATTTCATTGCTCAACGATTGTTAGCAACAACAATTGGTCTTTAAATGTAATGTAGAATTTGGGAAGTCAACAAAAATGGAGAAATAGCTAATAGCCTACTAGCTGTAATATTTTATTTTGTAATATTTTACATAAACCTATCTCAAAAATTTATTTTAGCGATTCAGCTCTGTAAGGTATTTTTTCTTAGGTTTTCTTGAATATAGTAAGTATTTTTTTCTGTATTCTACTTCAGATCATCAATACAAATGCTGGACAGGTCAGCGCTGTCCAGAGTCCCCTGTCATAAACTGTAAATGTCCCTCATGGTGAAAATCAATCCAGCAGCTTTGGCAAATGTAGATAAATTAAAATGCAAAGTCATTAAAGAGTATTGAGTCCACATTTCACCATTTCATCAGTTTGAATGAAAAGTTTAGTCAAATGACTTGGTGAAATCCAAATACCCATGTTTCAGGAGTGAACTTTTAAAAGGGCCAATGGGGAACTTCTGCCAGGTCACTATAATCTGATATTCCATTCTAGCCACAAGAGGATGTTTATAAGTGTAGAAAAATGAATGTGCAAGAGAAGCAAGATTTTTTTGGAAGGTTATTTTTTTCCTTTGAGAGTAGGAGAAGTGACCCTACCCAACTTTCTGCTATAAACCCTAAGATTGTTGAAGGAAATGTTTTTATCAGTCAGGGACAAACTGCAGATGATGGGGCTTTCAAGAAGTACACAGACTGTGTTTTGGATAGTATCAGAAAAAAAATAGTGTATTTTGTGTTGGAGAGACCTCCTCAAAGAACCGGTTGGTACATACAATGTCCTTTAAATACATGATTCACAGTAGATTTCAGGAGCTGAGCAAAGAAGCAAGAGAAGTAAAGTCTACAGGGGAGGATGCAGAAAATGTAGGAAAGGGGAGGTGCAGAAAAGGGACAGTTCCAAAGCAGTGAAAGCTGAAGCACAAGAACAAGTGTTTGTGTAAATGGCATATGGAGTCAGCTAAGATGCCAGCAGAGTAAGAATGCTGACCTAGCTAGACTGAGTAAGGGATTCTTGCAGCTCCTAAACAAAATTCCCATCAGAATCATAGACCCGTAAATTGTACTTTTCATTTCATTAGTGCATTTGTTTAGAAGTTTACCTAGAGTGTCATTAAGTAATTCTTTTTTTTAAAAAAATAAATTTATTTATTTTTTATTTTTATTTTTGGCTGCATTGGGTCTCCGTTGCTGTGTGCGGGCTTTCTCTGGTTGTGGCGAGCGGGGCCTACTCTTCGTTGCGGTGCACGGGCTTCTCATTGCGGTGGCTTCTCTTGTTGCGGAGCACAGGCTCTAGGTGTGCGGGCTTCAGTAGCTGTGGCACGCAAGCTCTAGAGCGTGGGCTCAGTAGTTGTGGTTCGCGGGCTCTAGAGCGCAGGCTCACTAGTTGTGGCACACGGGTTTAGTTGCTCAGCAGCATGTGGGATCTTCCCAGACCAGGGCTCAAACCCGTGCCCCCTACGTTGGCAGGCGGATTCTCAACCACTGTGCCACCAGGGAAGCCTATCGTTAAGTAATTCTTTAAAACAATGATCTTCGCTTAGAGTTCTGATTAGATTCTTTGGTGGAAGCAAAATTACCTGCATGGTGGAAAACTCTGTGCAGTGTATCTAGTCTCCAAACTGATGTCCAACCCCAGATGGCTGTTAAGAACTGAGTCTGGGGACTTCCCTGGTGGTGCAGTGGTTAGGAATCTGCCTGCCAATGCAGGGGACATGGGTTTGATCCCTGGTCCAGGAAGATCCCACATGCCACAGAGCAACTAAGCCTGCAAGCCACAACTACTGAGCCCACGCACCGCAACTACTGAAGCCCATGCACTCTAGGGCCCTTGTGCCGCAACTACTGAACACACGAGTTGCACCTACTGAAGCCCGCATGCCTAGAGCTGATGCTCCGCAGCAAGAGAAGCCACTGCAATGAGAAGGCCGCTCACCACACCAAAGAGTAGCCTCTAGCTCACCACAACTAGAGAAAGCCCGTGCACAGCAATGAAGACCCAACACAGCCAAAAAAATTAAAAAATTAAAGAAATAAAATAAAGTTTCCATCCCCGTATTTCTAAAAAAAAACCCTAAATCTGTCTGGTCTCATGCTTATGGTGGGATGAAATAACTGCAGAGCATAAAATCTGTGCTCATAAAAGAAATTGTCAGTGAGATATATGAGATTATTCAAATTTAGATTAGGAAATTTTCTCATACACATACTTTACCTGCTCTTGAATTATCTTGATGTCTCTCATTAAAAAAGACCAGTAGTGGGCTTCCCTGGTGGCGCAGTGGTTGAGAGTCCGCCTGCCGGTGCAGGGGACACGGGTTCATGCCCCGGTCTGGGAAGATCCCACATTCCGCAGAGCGGCTAGGCCCGTGAGCCATGGCCGCGGAGCCTGCACGTCCGGACCCTGTGCTCCTCAACGGGAGAGGCCACAGCAGTGAGAGGCCCGCGTACCGCAAAAAAAAAGAAGACCAGTAGTAACAAGATTTTGCACACACCGGCATGCACATAGACACGTGTACACATGCAACTTTATTTTGGGATTTTCAAAATAAATATAATTTAAAAGACGAGTGAAAATATTTCACTGACTGATGGAAATGTCATTAATATTTTGAAAAAAATTTCAAAATGTCATTTAAAATATTATTATTATTCCAGTGACACGCTTGATTTCCCTTCAGCGATAACCTCTTTTGTCCACTTAGGTGGGTGTTAGAGGGGCACGGAGTTTAATAATCTCATTCATTACTTCAGAAGTAAGTATTTGAATTTGAGGTGTCCATTTGGAGATATTTTAATGAATACAGATTTCAAAACAGGTTGAAGTCTGATAAATCTCAGAACCTGTCATGATAATAGCAGCCATCATGGACTCTCTACCAATTTTTCTTTAAGAACAATAATAATTGAATATAGGAACTCTATACTGATACATTTCAGGATAGAGTAGTAACTCTATCCTGAACTTTTTACATGGATTAAACATGCATTTCCAATTCTAACTACAGCTGCATCTTGCCACACTGCTGTCTCTAAAGTTCGTCTGATTCAGTGGTTTGAATCTTGCAGATTCAAGGGGACCAATGAAACACTGTGGGCAAATCATGAGTAGATGAGTCTGTGGAATTCTTTTGGGTTTTATCTTTGGGAAATTTAGGTTTAAGACCATCTTGAAATTTATGTTTTAAATTCCTAGATTTATAATGATATGTAAGAGGAAGAAATTTGCCAGTTTGTATCTTCTACATTTTTTGTATACTTTGTGCATAAAGTTAACTGTTAGATCACATAAAGGATTACATTAGTTTTATCTATTAATACATTAACTCCACAGTTTAACCTATTCTCATGGCATTCAATATCATAACCAGAGAATGGTTCTTCCATCGCACCTTTGGAGGAAGTGCTGTTTCGATAGCAGATACTTTTATGGGTACCTAGGTTGGCTCTAGGACAGCCCCCAACCCGTCGGAAGATGTCTTGCTGAAGAGAATTGAGGTCTCAACCAGGAGTGTTTGATCGCACAGTTCTATAGGGGCTCAGCTAAACGATTGAAATGGCATGGTATGTGAGAACACCTAAACTGAGAAATAAGACCTGAGTAGTATGAAATAAAAATCAATAAACTCAATCAGGAAATCACAAGGCATATATTCTGGGCTATAAAGCAGAACATTTTCCCTCAGTTGTAGAGAAATTGTCACTAAGTGGCCCAGATTAAGAATAAGGCAAACAAGAGGCAGCAATTCACACATATTTTGTGAAAAAATAAATTGGAATTCCTTCTCAGTATTCAACCACTTTAAAATGTATCCTGGAGATATTGTGCTGAAGAGGAAAGTAGGAAATGCACATTTACTGAGCACTTGTGAAGAGTTAGTTTTGTACAAGACACTTTACATGATCCCCTTGGCCACTCTCTGAGTTATAATTATTACGTTTACAGTTAAAGTAAATGGGGCTTAGAGACAAAGAGTCGTTGTGACACATCAGAGTCAGAGGCAGAAATCACGGCCAGGACTCTTTAATTTCCAGTTCTGGGGGACCTCCCTGGTGGTCCAGTGATTAAGACCTTACCTTCCAATGCAGGGGGTGCAGGTTGGATCCCTGGTGGGGGAGCTAAGATCCCACATGCCTCGTGGCCACAAAACCAAAACATAAAACAGAAGCAATATTGTAACAAAGTCAATAAAGACTTTAAAAATGGTCCACATCAGGAGATTATTTTGGATTAATTGGCTGAACCCAGTCTAATAACATGAGTTCTACTAACTCAGAGTGATATGACATCAGAAAGGTTTGGTCCACTGCTGCAGTCAGAAGTTTTAAGATGGCAAAAGGGGTCCAGGAGCCAGGGAATGCAGGTGGCCCTAGAAGCTAGAAAAGTCAAAGAAACTGATCTCCCTTATGGTTTTCAAAAAAGAGTTAGCCCTGCTAACACCTTTAATTCAGCCCAGTGAGATCCATGTTGTACTTCAAACCTACATAATATATTTGTGTTACTTTAAGCCAGTTTGCAATAATTTGTTGAAGTAGCAATAGATATATAAATAATAGTAAATATAAGCAATGTGTATACTGTATATTATATATGTGGTAAATATAATCAATAGAAATAGTAATAATATTGACTATATATATTGTACAATGCAGTGGTAAATCCACAATAAATATAAAATATGACCCCTAAACCATAGTTCACCTTGCTAGAAGGAGCAAGGCTTCCAAACATGAAACAATTAAAAGATAATACAAATTATTGTGTATACGAGCACTAACTTGTTTGATTCAGATAAAATATTTAAGACTTCAAAGAAAGATGTGTTTGAATATCAGTGTGAGCCCATGGAATTAGATAAGCCTCCTCCTTGAGTAGGAAATATGAGTGTCATATGGAAGATGTGAGAAAGATTTCCTTGATAACGTTGACCGTAATAAATAACTGGCATTAAAAAAAAATGGCCCACGTCAAAAAAATCTTTAAAAAATTTACAAGTCTGTGCTCATTCCAAAACACCATAGAATTTGTGAATTCAACTGCATTAGGATAGAAGATGCCCTGTTATTTAACAAGAAATTCCTTGTAAGTCTCCATTATTTTAGATGTTCTCTCCTTAGTCTCCTTTCTCAGCTCCTCCTCTTGACACATGTCTTATATGCCAGTGTTCTTTGTGATTCTGTCCTAGACACTTTCGATCATACTCTACACTTTTTTCCCAGGCGCTCACATCCCCTTCTATGGATGCGCTTACAGTGTTTCTCTTAGCCGATTCTCTCTGCTTAACTGATGTGCTGGCTTCACGGATGCCATTCTCAGTGAACTATGTCCCTTGATTGTCATGGGATATTGAACTATTGTGCCTGGTAGACTGCATTTGCTACTTTTTCTCCTACCAGAAAAGTTGCAAGCTTATCTTGGTCAATGGTTTTTGTTCCCAAACCCGCTTAGGCAAGTTGGACATCATAATATTTTGTGTATTTTAGTTAGAGATTGTGCCAGTTGAAAATGGTTTCATACAAAATTAGAATTGTTTCTATAAAAATCACATTTAATGCACTGGAAGACTTGATATAGGAAGCCATTTAAAGTTTTTTCCTGTTGACAAAGGTAGAAAAGAGTAAGAAAGAATAATAAAAATCTAGAATTCTGTACTCAGATATTTTTCACAAGGAAAGTTAATGAAAGGAATATTTACAAAGGGGTGGGCAGGGTTCAGGGAAGTTAACAAAGAATAATTCAGTGCCTCAGACCTATTAAGAGTGAGGGACTTTTTACCTCCCCTGCACTTGAGAGACCCAGGGATAGTAGCTGTGTAGAAGAGAGTTCGGCCTTTGGTAGAGAGCCAACTGAAGATGATCCAGCAGGGAGGAAGCAATAGAATAAGGCCACCAACTTCCTTTCCTTCTATCTCTGATATCCAGTTAGTGCCCACTATTGGAGAGATTAACAGAAGATATGTAGCATAACCCATTGCTTTTGTCTTTACATCCACTCAATTTTTATATGGGTGGAAAATTTGTGCACTCAACACAAATTCACAAGCCTGATTACATAATGTAATATTTTGAGGAAATACCAGTTAGAACATATTCCTATCTGTAAATCTAAAATGCTTGCTATACCGCTGTTATTTAAGGTAGCAGGGGAAAAGGGGGGAACAAGTAACAGCAACAAGAAGAACGGAATTTATTGCTACAGTCCCCATTTATGTAGCTCTTCACAAAGCCAAAGTCAATAATTAGACCTTTATTCTCCTACTAGCTTGTGTTTCACTTACTGTCCATCACCAGTAATGGTATTCTTTTCCTGAAGGTATGAGTGAAAACTTCATTTCTAAAAAACCCCTTAATATTTGGTGTTCCTGTTTTTCAGGATTTATCTCAGTTTTTCACTGACTATTGGACAATGGTATACCAAGTGGCACCCCACTGAATCCCTTAGGTTTCACATATGGTTTTATTTGTACATACTCTCCCCACCATTGTGTAGCATCAACTCGATTCCCCCTCAGAAATAAAATCAGTCTGCTGAGCTCCCTTCTCACCCTGATTGTCCAGCACCTGGGTACCTCAAAATGGCCAGAGACTTGCCGCATCATTTAACTCTACATTCTTTGGTGTAAACATTGTTCCCTTGGACACTAGGACTTTCAAACTCCTTCAATCACAGTGTTGCCAGACAAAGAAACGAAGACTTCATTAAGTGCATTTCTTAGCCTAACAGTGACACTCCTACCTCCATCTTTTGGTTTTGGACCCATAGATTCCTGCACAGTCGGTCAGGAAATAGCATATTGTGTTGTGATGCACTTGACCTTGCAAAGCATTCTCCCTCAACTGGCTTCGGAGACTGGATTGTGTGATAAGCCGGGTGATTTACATGGGAGCAAGCCGATTGTTGAACTTCCTTTGTTGTAAAAGTTGTTCCCCTGGTCTGAGGCAATGTTGTATGGGATGAAATGGTAATGGATAAGTGATTCTATAAGTCAGGGATGATGGGAGATGGATGTCACTCTTCAACACTTAAAATCATATCCTTGGCTGTGCTTGGTGTTCAGTCATGTCCAACCCAAGACAATAGGAGATGAGGTGTTCCTTCAAAGCTGCCATCAAGACTTTCTGATTTTCTACTTGTTTTCAAAATAGGTTTTCATTTTATATTTTTAATCCGTATATATCAGCTCTCAGAAGCAGCCAGGTAACCCCATTTTCATGATTGTTACTAATTCCATGATAGCAGCTACATGATCTCTCACATCTTGCCTTCCACTTGCATCTCATTCCATGTCATCACCAGGAAAAATCTGAATAATCATGATGCCATCTCATCCTGTGGCCTAACATTGTACCAATGTCCCACAGCAAAGTGGCTTTTTGAGTATCCCTCAAAAATACGAGCAACACATTTCAGAATCTCATGTGAAAGTTTCTTTCCTGGGACACTTCTTGTATCAGTTACTGTATCTGCCAAGGTTCTCACAAGGAGCAGAGGGAACACAAATGGGGTGATTGAGGAGAATTTGTTAAGGGACCATTTATAGAAATGCGGACAGGAGTTAGTGGCACCCAGAAGGATAGCGTAAGATATAAGGGCGAGAAGCAATAAGAAGATTTTACTTTCTAGCTCCTCTAGTCTTTACTCTTTGGAAGGTACCAGGGGAAGGAGCAAGTTCCAACAGGGTATAGCTGTAGACAAAGAGCCTCTTCCTTTCTTAGCTCCCAGCCTTCCATGTGACAGAGGTCTGTCTCTTTTAATTGGAAGGGAAGTGGAGGAGGGAAGATAATCCTTCTCATTTTATTCTTAGAAATAAACTGTGTGCCTGCATATGTATATGCATTTTCAAAAACTAACATTTTCAGCAGTTTTTAGCTCTTTTTAAAAATACTGAAAAAAATAACGTGTGTTCTTCAAGATACACTGAGACATGGAGAAGGGACTAAAATCACTGAAGCGTTCATTCATATATAGAAAATAATATGGATTGATTATTGATGTATGATAAGAAATCTGTAAGAAAATATTTTACAGAATACCTGGAATACTATGAAGAATGTTATGATTTTCTCATAGATAATTATAGTCAATTCATAACTCCTCTGTATTTCTGTTCATGTTCTACATGTACACATAGAAAAATACTCTATATGTGTTTCATAGTCTATAATGGTTTAACCATAACATTTTTAAGTAGAATAGCATGAATAATTTGTCATCAGCAATAGCCTGTATTTCTGTAACTATGAAGACTATTTCACAATACAAATCATACTATGAGATGGCTTTAATGAAAACCACTCTTGTAAAGCCTTTGCCAGAAACACAAACACGCACACACACACATACACAGACACACATTTTTAAACTATATGGATTATTCAAATCAAGTTGACTTGAAAATTTAAATTGTGAATTTGCTTATGGAAGACAGTGTTTGAAATAGCAAACACACTAGTCATCGACTACAATTTAACCAAACCAGCTGTGAGATCTATCAGTTCCTTGAAAATCATTGCTAAATCTGATGTATAGAATTGAATTTTTAATTTTACAGAATTTAATTTCTTGGTTTAATTACTCTGCGTTGCTCAGGTTGTAAAAGCAATCTGATGAGTTATTTTTATTTATAGTGCTCCCATTCAAGGTGCTTATAATTATTTCTCACTGCAATGGAGATATGCAGTCATCTATTTGAGTGCCCTTAAGTTTTTTGAAATTAAACTTCTGCCAAATGTTAAAGAATTATTTTTAAAGATAAAATATTATTTGCTAAGATGATAAATAAGGAAATTTGCACATATGTGCAGTACAAAACCATTACAAATGGATGAAGTTATAATTTCTATTTGGCAAAGTCATTCAGTTGCAGAGTCATTAAACATTTATTGAGTACCTTCTGTGTGCTATGCATTTTCACATGACACCTTCATTTAGTGCTCAGAAATTTATCAATTTGCTGTTTTTCGTAATACAAAAGCAAGTCTACTCTTATTTAGTAGGCACCTTATGAGTACTGTGATCATCAGGATCCATAAAGACACATTTCAGTTTTTTTAACTTGGCTTGGGAGACCTCTCATGGCCTTCCTCTCCAGCACCACCTTTGATCACTCCCCCAGGCACATCCCCCATGACAGCTGTCCTGGCCTTCTTTCAGTTCTTCAGACACCTTGCTCTCTCCCTTACTCATCCCTCTGCCTGTCTTGATCTCCATTCTTCTACATTGTCACCTTTCCACTGAACCAAGTCCAAATCATCTCTCAGGCACCAGCCTAAATGTCATCTTATTCGTTTAATGATGCCCAACTAGTATTTATTAAATATATTATCTGGTCCTCCTTGACTAGATGAGGTGATCTTGGTACATGTTACAGTCCCTTCAAATTCTTATCGCAGTTCTTATGAACTGTTACCATAATTTCTTATTTAATGTACCTGTCTCCCTTGCAGGATATTTAGCTCAGAGGCCAGGCAATGACTATGTTGTTTCTCCTTTAAATTCTGCCACCTGTCATCAGTTGTTCTCTGTAATAGATGCTCATAAACATTTGGGTAATCAGTCATTGAACACAGACTCATCATGGATCACAAAATACTTTAATAAGTAGTATAGAAGAAGCAGGGAATGCAGGTAAGGCAGAGTCCTCAGTTTGTTATACATAACGCAGAATGTCCCGGCTTTAAACCTGGAGAATCAACATGGGCTGTGGAGGCCATCGGAGCTTGTGAAGAAGCTATGTCCTTACGTAATGTGAACCTGGTGTGGCCACTGGCCTCTTCAGAGGGAAAGACCTTAGCATTTCACCCTTCTAGGGTGTGCACATGCCCCACTTCTTCTAAGCTGATGCATCAAATGGTTTTCATGTTGAAAGATCTCCCAACAAAGCATTAGCCGTCTGCAGAGCCAGTTCATAGCATAGCAGCTCAGGGGCTCCTGGAGATACTCTGCTTGGTTCATGCAGTTGATCTTTCTGCCAGTCAGTGCTTAGGGAGCATATTTTTTTACACTAATGAAATCAAGAATTGTGAAGAGCTCTCAGGTCAGAAGTGACCCGTGCAATGATGGAAACAGAGCAATGAAACATATATATGCTGAAGAAGAAATTATTCATTTGGTAACTATAATTTCCCACTTGGTTTAAAGGAGATTTTCCTCACTGGCTAAATCAGCATATGAACCAGTGCCCATGTGGTGGGCACAACCAAGCTGATCTGCGCTGTGTGCACGTGTTTGTCTGCATTCTTAAACATTCTTTTTCATTCCTTCCTCCCACTCCTCATGCCCAAAACTTCATCTTCAAATCCAGTTGCTTTTGTCAGTATCATAAGAATGACAAATCATATGCTATAGATTGTCAAATTTATTTATTTATAAGATACTTTGTAAAAGGTCTTTCATGTGGGGGGGGGTGGTAAGGAAAGAGACGGCTAACAAGTTGTCAGAAGGATAGCTAATCAAATTAAATTGGGTATGGTAAGTCTTTTTTTTTTGGAAAAGGTAGTCTTTTTTTTTTTTTTTTTTACCTAAAACAGATGTATTTTATTTTATTTTTTAAACATCTTTATTGGCGTATACTTGCTTTACAGTGGTGTGTTAGTTTCTGCATTATAACAAAGTGAATCAGCTATATGTATACATATATCCCTATATCTCCTCCCTCTTGAGTCTCCCTCCCACCCTCCCTATCCCACCCCTCTAGGTGGTCACAAAGCACCGAGCTGATCTCCCTGTGCTATGCGGCTGCTTCCCACTAGCTATATGTTTTACATTTGGTAGAGTATATATGTCAATGACACTCTCTCACTTCATCCCAGCTTACCCTTCCCTGTCCCCGTGTCCTCAAGTCCATTCTCTACGTCTGCATCGTTATTCCTGTCCTGCCCCTAGGTTCGTCAGAACCTTTTTTTTTTTGGATTCCATGTATATGTGTTAGCATACGGTATTCGTTTTTCTCTTTCTGACTTACTTCACTCTGTATGACAGACTCTGGGTCCATCCACCTCAGTACAAATAACTAAATTTCGTTTCTTTTTATGGCTTAGTAATATTCCATTGTATATATGTGCTACATCTTCTTTATCCAGTCTTCTGTCGATGGACACTTAAGTTGCTTCCATGTCCTCGCTATTATAAATAGAGCTGCAATGAACAGTGCGATACATGACTTTTTTGAATTATGGTTTTCTCAGGGTATATGCCCAGTAGTGGGAGGGCTGGGTCATATGGTAGTTCTATTTTTAGTTTTCTAAGGAAACTCTATACTGTTCTCCATAGTGGCTGTATCAATTTATATTCCCACCAACAGTGCAAGAGGGTTCCCTTTTCTTCACACCCTATCCAGCATTTACGCTTGTAGATTTTTTGATGATGGCCATTCTGACTGGTGTGAGGTGATACCTCATTGTAGTTTTGATTTGCATTTCTCTAATGATTAGTGATGTTGAGCATCCTTTGATGTGTTTCCTGGCAGTCTGTATATCTTCTTTGGAGAAATGTCTATTTAGAAATGTCTTCTGCCCATTTTTGGATTGGGTTAGTGATGTTGAGCATCCTTTCATGTGTTTCCTGGCAGTCTGTATATCTTCTTTGGAGAAATGTCTATTTAGAAATGTCTTCTGCCCATTTTTGGATTGGGTTGTTTCTTTTTTTGATATTGAGCTGCATGAGCTGCTTGTATATTTTGGACATTAATCCTTTGTCAGTTGCTTCGTCGGCAAATATTTCCTCCCATTCTGAGGGTTGTCTTTTTGTCTTGTTTATGGTTCCCTTTCCTGTGCAAAAGCTTTTAAGTTTCATTAGGTCCCATTTGTTTATTTTGTTTTTATTTCCATTTCTCTAGGAGGTGGGTCAAAAAGGATCTTGCTGTCATTTATATCATAGAGTGTTCTGCCTATGTTTTCCTCTAAGAGTTTGATAGTGTCTGGCCTTACATTTAGGTCTCTAATCCATTTTGAGTTTATTTTTGTGCATGGTATTAGGGAGTGTTCTAATTTCATTCTTTTACATGTAGCTGTCCAATTTTCCCAGCACCACTTACTGAAGAGGCTGTCTTTTCTCCATTGTATATTCTTGCCTCCTTTATCAAAAATAAGGTGACCATATGTGCATGGGTTTATCTCTGGGCTTTCTATCCTGTTCCATTGATCTATATTTCTGTTTTTGTGCCAGTACCACACTGTCTTGATTACTGTAGCTTTGTAGTACAGACTGAAGTCCAGAAGCCTGATTCCTCCAGCTCTGTTTTTCTTACTCAAGATTGCTTTGGCTACTCGGGGTCTTTTGTGTTTCCATACAAATTGTTAAATTTTTTGTTCTAGTTCTGTGGAAAATGCCATTGGTAGTTTGATAGGGATTGCATTGAACCTGTAGATTGCTTTCAGTAGTATGTCATTTTCACAGTGTTGATTCTGCCAATCCAAGAACATGGTATATCTCTCTATCTGTTTGTGTCATCTTTAATTTCTTTCATCAGTGTCTTATAGTTTTCTGCATACAGGTCTTTTGTCTCTTTAGGTAGGTTTATTCCAAAGTATTCTATTCTTTTTGTTGCCATGGTAAATGGGAGTGTTTCCTTAATTGCTCTTTCAGATTTTTCATCATTAGTGTATAGGAATGCAAGAGATTTCTGTGCATTAATTTTGTATCCTGCTACTTTACCAAATTCAATGATTAGCTCTAGTAGTTTTCAGGTAGCATCTTTAGGATTCGTTATGTGTAGTATGTCATCTGCAAACAGTGACTGTTGTACTTCTTCTTTTCCAATATGGATTCCTTTTATTTCTTTTTCTTGTCTGATTGCTGTGGCTAAAACTTCCAAAACTATATTGAATAACAGTGGTGAGAGTGGGCAATCTTGTCTTGTTCCTGATCTTAGTGGAAGTGATTTCAGTCTTTCACCATTGAGAACAATGTTGGCTGTGGGTTTGTCATATATGGCCTTTATTATGTTGAGGTATGTATGTTCCCTCTATGCCTACTTTCTTCTGGGTTTTTGTCATAAATGGATGTTGAATTTTGTCGAAAACTTTTTCTTCATCTGTTGAGATGATCATATGGTGTTTATCCTTCAGTTTGTTAATATGGTGTAACACATTGATTGATTTGCATATATTGAAGAATCCTTGCATTCCTGGGATAAACCCCACTTGATCATTGTGTATGATACTTGTAATGTGCTGTTGGATTCAGTTTGCTAGTATTTTGTTGAGGATTTTTGCAATGGTATTCATCAGTGATATTGGCCTGTAGATTTCTTTCCTTGTGACATCTTTTTCTGGTTTTGGTATCAGGGTGATGGTGGCCTCTTAGAAGGAGTTTGGGTGTGTTCCTCCCTCTGGTATGTTTTGGAAGAGTTTGAGAAGGACAGGTGTTAGCTCTTCTCTTAATGTTTGATAGAATTCGCCTGAGAAGCCATCTGGTCCTGGACTTTTGTTTGTTGGAGGATTTTTAATCACAGTCTCAATTTCAGTGCTTGTGATTCATCTGTTTATATTTTCTGTTTCTGCCTGGTTCAGTCTCAGAAGGTTGTGCTTTTCTAAGAATTTGTCCATTTCTTTCAGGTTGTCCATTTTATAGGCATATAGTTGCTTGTAGTAATCTCTCAGGATCCTTTGTATTTCTGCAGTGTCAGTTGTTACTTCTCCTTTTTCATTTCTAATTCTGTTGATTTGAGTCTTCCCCCTTTTTTCTTGATGAGTCTAGCTAATGGTTTATCAATTTTGTTTATCTTCTCAGAAACCAGCTTTTAGTTTTATTGATCTTTGCTATCGTTTCCTCCATTTCTTTTTCATTTATTTCTGATCTGATCTTTATGATTTCTTTCCTTCTGCTAACTTTGGGGTTTTTTTGTTCTTCTTTCTCTGATTGCTTTAGGTGTAAGGTTAGGTTGTTTATTTGAGGTGTTTCCTGTTTCTTAAGGCAGGATTGTATTGCTATAAACTTCTCTCTTAGAACTGCTTTTGCTGCATCCCATAGGTTTTGAATCATCATGTTTTCATTGTCATCTGTTTCTAGGTATTTTTTGATTTCCTCGTTGATTTCTTCAGTGATCTCTTGGTTATTAAGTAGTGTATTGTTTAGCCTCCATGTGTTTGTATATTTTACAGATTTTTCCTGTAATTGATATCTAGTCTCATAGTGTTGTGGTTGGAAAAGATACCTGATACGATTTCAATTTTCTTAAATTTACCAAGGCTTGGTTTGTGACCCAAGATATGGTCTATCCAGGAGAATGTTCCATGAGCACTTGAGAAAAATGTGTATTCTGTTGTTTTTGTATGGAATGTCCTATAAATATCAATTAAGTCCATCTTGTTTAATGTATCATTTAAATCTTGTGTTTCTTTATTTATTTTCATTTTGGATGATCTGTCCATTGGTGAAGGTGGGCTGTTAAAGTCCCCCACTATGATTGTGTTACTGTCGATTTCCCCTTTTATTGCTGTTAGCATTTGCCTTATGTATTGAGGTGCTGCTATGTTGGGTGCATAAATATTTAGAATTGTTATATCTTCTTCTTGGATTGATCCCTTGATCACTATGTGGTGTTCTTCTTTGTCTCTTGTAATAGTCTTCATTTCAAAGTCTATTTTGTCTGATATGAGAATTGCTACTCCATCTTTCTTTTGATTTCCATTTGCATGGAATATATTTTTCCTTCCCCTCACTTTCAGTCTGTATGTGTCCCTAGGTCTGAAGTGGGTCTCTTGTAGACAGCATATATACGGGTCTTGTTTTTGTATCCATTCAGCCAGTGTCTTTCTTTTGGTTGGAGCATTTAATCCACTTACATTTAAGGTAGTTATAGATATGTATGTTACTATTACCATTTTCTTAATTGTTTTGGGTTTGTCTTTGTAGGTCTTTTCCTTCTCTTGTGTTTCCTGCATAGAGAAATTCCTTTAGCATGTGTTGTAAAGCTGGTTTGGTGGTGCTGAATTCTCTTAGGTTTTGCTTGTCTGTAAAGATTTTAATTTCTCCATCGAATCTGAATTAGATCCCTGCTGGGTAGAGTAATCTTGGTTGTAGGTTTTTCCCTTTCATCATTTTAAATATGTCCTGCCACTCCCTTCTGGCTTGCAGAGTTTCTGCTGAAAGATCAGCTGTTAACCCTATGGGGATGCCCTTGTATGTTATTTGTTGCTTTTCCCTTGCTGCTTTTAATATTTTTTGTTTGTACTTAATTTTTGATAGTTTGATGAATATGTGTCTTGGCATGTTTCTCCTTGGATTTATCCTGTATGGGGCTCTCTGCGCTTCCTGGATTTGATTAACTATTTTCTTGCTCATATTAGGGAAATTTTCAACTATAATCTGCTCAAATATTTGCTCAGTCCTTTTCTTTTTCTTATGGGACCCCTATAATTCAAATGTTGGTGCTTTTAATGTTGTCCCAGAACTCTTTGAGAGTGTCCTCAATTCTGTTCAATTTTTTTCTTTGTTCTGCTCTGCAGTACTTATTTCCACTATTTTATCTTCTAGGTCATTTGTCCGTTTTCTGCCTCAGTTATTCTTGTATTGATTCCTTCTAGAGAATTTTTAATTTCATTTTTTGTGTTGTTCACCATTGTTTGCTCTTTAGTTCTTCTAGGTCCTTGTTAAACGTTTCTTGTATTTTCTCCATTATATTTCCAAGATTTTGGATCATCTTTACTATCATTACTCTGAATTCTTTTTCAGGTAGACTGCCTATTTGTTTTTCATGTGTTTGGTCTGGTAGGTTTTTACCTTGCTCCTTCATCTGCTGTGTGTTTCTCTGTCTTCTCATTTTGCTTAATTTACTGTGTTTGGGGTCTCCTTTTTGCAGGCTGCAGGTTCATATTTCCAGTTGTTTTTGGTGTCTGTCCCCAGTGGCTAAGGTTGGTTCAGTGGGTTGTGTAGGCTTCCTGGTGGAGGGGTCTAGTGCCTGTGTTCTAGTGGATGAGGCTGGGTCGTGTCTTCTGGTGGGCAGGACAGCGTCCAGTGGTGTGTTTTGGGGTGTCTGTGACGTTATTTTGATTTTAGGCAGCCTCTCTGCTAATGGGTTGGGTTGTGTTCCTGTGTTGCTATTTGTTTGTCATAGGGTGTCCATCACTGTAGCTTACTGGTCGTTGAGTGGATCTGGGTCTTAGTGTTGAGATGGAGATCTCTAGGAGACCTTCTCCTGTTTGATATTACGTGGAGCCGGGAAGTCTCTGGGACCAATGTCCTGAACTCGGCTCTCCCACCTCAGAGGCACAGGCCTGACACCCGGTCAGAGCACCAAGACCCTGGCCGCCACATGGCTCAGAAGAAAAGGGAGAAAAAAAGAAAGAAAGAAAGAAAAAATAAAATAAAGTTATTAACATAAAAAATAATTATTAAAAATAAAAAAATTAAAAAGCAATAAAAAAAGAAAGAAAGAAGAGAGCAACAAACCAAAAATAACAACTCCACCAATGATAACAAGCACTAGAAACTATACTAAAAAAAGAAACAAAAAACAGTCCGGCAGGCAGAACCCTAGGACGAATGGTGAAAGCAAAGCTATACAGACAAAATCACACACAGAAGCATACGCCTACACACTCACAAAAGGAGAAAAAGGAAGAAACAATATATATCATTGCTCCCAAAGTCCACTGCCTCAATTTTGGGATGATTTATTGTCTATTTAAGGTATTCCACAGATGCAGGGTACAAACATCAAGTTGATTATGGAGATTTGACCTGCTGCTTCTGAGGCTGCTGGGAGAGATTTCCCTTTCTCTTCTTTGTTCGCACAGCTCCTGGGGTTCAGCTTTGGATTCGGCCCTGCCTCTGTGTGTAGGTCTTTGAGGGCATTTGTTCTTCACTCAGACAGGATGGGGTTAAAGGAGCAGCTAATTAGTGGGCTCTTGCCCACTTAGGCTGGGGGGAGGGAGGGGTACGGAATGCGGGGTGAGCCTGTGGCGGCAGAGGCCAGCATGACACTGTAGCAGCCTGAGGGGTGCCATGTGTTCTCCCCGGGAAGTTGTCCCTGGATCATGGGAGCCTGGCAGTGGCGGGCCGCACAGGCTCCCGGCAGGGGAGGTGTGGATAGTGACCTGTGCTTGCACACAGGCTTCTTGGTGGCTGCAGCAGCAGCCTTAGTGTCTCATGCCCATCTCTGGGGTCTGTGCTGATAGCCGCGGCTCGCACCCGTCTCTGGAGCTCATTTAAGCGGTGCTCTGAATCCCCTCTCCTCGCGCACCTGGAAACAATGGTCTCTTGCCTCTTAGACAGGTCTAGACTTTTTCCTGGACTCCCTCCCGGCTAGCCGTGGTGCACAAGCCCCCTTCAGGCTGTGTTCACGCAGGGATCTGACTTCCGAAGCCCGAGCCTCAGCTCCTAGCTCCTAGCTCCTGCCCACCCCGGCGGGTGAGCATACAAGCCTCTCGTGTTGGTGAGTGCAGTTTGGCACCGATCCTGTGTGCAGGCATCTCTCCACTTTGCCCTCCGTACCCCTGTTTCTGTGCTCTCCTCTGCAGCTCCGAAGCTCCCCCTACCCCCCGACGCCACCTGCGAAGGGGCTTCCTAGTGTGTGGAAACCTTTCCTCCTTCACGGCTCCCTCCCTCTGGTGTACGTCCCATCCCTATTCTTTTGTCTCTGTTTTTTCTTCTTTCTTTTGCTATACCCAGGTACGTGGGGAGTTTTTTTGCCTTTTGGAAAGTCTGAGGTCTTCTGTCAGCGTTCAGTAGGTGTTCTGTAGGACGTGTTCCACGTGTAGATGTATTTCTGATGTATTTGTGGGGAGGTAGGTGATCTCCACGTCTTACTCTTCCGCCATCTTGTAGGTCTCCTGGTAGTCTTTTTAATAACTGCTAAACTCCGGTTAAGTCATGCAGTTACCAAGTAGTTAGAAATTTCTGAAAGGATATTATTGTTAACAGAAGAAAAGCTCATTCTTACATAAATAATATCCAGTACTTCATTGGGACCCTACTGTTCAAAAGGCCCTGGCCAAGCAACTTCCAAACAAAACACAACACCAGGTTGTTTCCAGCCCACTGGGAATGACGCCGTGTACAGAAGAAGAGGCCTCTAAGTGAGGACATAAATTCAGGGTGAGTCAGGGCCATTGGCAATGCTTAGAATCACCAGCCAGGCTCCAAAGAGGGAGCCCAAGTTTTTTTTTTTCTGGGGCACTGTACTTGAATTATTGTTCAATTAGTCAACACAATAGATCTTCAAAAGAGGACAATTAATTAACATGTTAAGGAGGTTACTGCACTCTTTGGACTATATGTCATAATTGTGGTTAGTAAATTCCGGCAGTCTTAACAAAATAGCCTCCATCGTTTGCAGGTATGAAGATAACTTAATTCTCTACCGGGCTTTTTATTTTTGCTGGATGACAATATGCAGTTGACAAGTTATAAATGATACTGTTTTATGTTATAAAAATACTAGCATTTTTCATTTATTATGTTTACAGGCATTCACTGCTTGAGTCAAGGTTAGGCTTATAAAGTGATTAAAGGCAATTTTATTACAGCAGCATGTACTTATTTTATTCTAAAAGAATAAAATGCATGAAGAGAAAGTTTTTTTTGTTTGTAACCTGTAAAATTGAGTTATTTTGCTGATTTAAAATACCAATAACTCACTTGAGGACCATGCTAACTCCTGGAAATGCCATATACCTGCTTCTTAAATGTGTCCAAGTACCTGATAGGTCTGTCCAGAGCTGAAGTGGCAAGTGACTGACTGCTCTTGGACAAAAGGTGCTTTCCCAGGGCTGCAGCTGACTGTGCTGGGAAACAGCCATGGAACAAGGCAGCACAGGCAGAGGGAAAAGACTACTTAAAGGCAAAATGCCCAAATGGCTCTCTGACATAGCTATTTCTACTATCACTTATTAGCTTATATATGATCCCCTAACTTTTTTCTTAAGGGGCTGATTTGGATTGACTTGTTGAGAATGGTGTCCATTATCTATTAAGTCATGAGAGAGAGATTTCTGTGGTTACATGTAAACTTGTGATAGGTCTGCAGATGAAGAGGTGAAGAGGGTAGTGGAGAAGTCAGCCGCAGTCCCGTCCGGTCTATGTGAAGGTCACACCAGCTTCATTGTACACCTTCAAGTCTTTCTCGATGGCGCTGACTTAAGCAGCTGTTCTCAGGTCCAATCCCAGGTTATACTTCATGGCTGTGCACATGATTTGCCTGGCAGAGCGCTCCATGGTGTAAGCTAAGCCAGACTGCACGATGTCTTTCTCAGAGGCATGCAATATCCTGTCTTGGAACTGTGCTGTGGGTACAATGGGAATAGTTCCACCGTGCTTTCCAAATTTCCTTTCCAAACTCTCTTGAACAGACATGAGCAAGTGGTAGTTAGAATCCCTTTCATATTTGAAGGTCTAACGGCCATAGCTGACATGATTTAGATTCTTCAGCCACTCAAAGTAAGATACTGTCACTTCTCCAGCATTCAAGTAGAGATCTGGAATAACCATGATGTTCTTCTCTAGGAAAATCTTATCAGCTTCTGGAGTTGTCAGTCCGTTGGCACCTTCAGCAATAATCTTGACTTCTTAACTTTGACTCTGGGTGTATTGGACTTGGTCAGCTGCTTCTCGCTGGCAGCAGGGATCAGTATGTCACAGTCCGCCTCCAAGATGCTCTCTTCATAGATCTTTGCTTCACTCCACCAACTTGTCCTCCAAGATGCTGGTGCCGTGGTCGAGGAAGGCCCTCCACCATCTTGAAGAAGTTGGGGTTGTCCTCGCCGTCAGCCGCTGCCTCGCTGTAGTGTCGCCGGCCGGGTGACGTGAGCCCTGGCTGCGGGGCGGCAGCGGCTGCGGCGGGCTGCCCGCGAGCCCGGCCCAGCAGCCGCGGCCGAGTTGGCCGCCGCCGAACCTAGGGCTGTGGGCCCGACATGGGACAGCAGTAGTGCTTCACCCAGGCACCAGTACATGGCGGCAGGACGGAGGCTGCGGAGGAGAGGTGCTTTCACAGGCCCAGGGACGGACAGAGAGTTTTGTAAGTCTTAATGTAGGAGCCCCATCAAGTGATGCTGAGCACGGCATCACTTCCGAGCAGAGGTGGTGGCCGGTGTGTCATAAGACTCATCTACCTGTGGGGAGCTCAGGCGGACAACCCCACCGACATTTTCATTTCCTTATGAAAATCAACTATGGACGCTTTGAGGAACAGAATACCAATTAGGACATTTGGGGCATGAAAGTAATTTAGTGGGTGAAGATACAAAAATATCATCATCACTTCTGTTGCTTACAGCAAATTAGCAGGTGGCCCAGAGAATGAGAGAGCTGATGAACATTGTGCATTCAAGAGCCAATTTCCCCAAGGTGCAACAAGAAAACATGTTCATCATGGAAGCAGGCATAGCTTCTGGACATTTCAGCACTTATCTTAAAAAGTGTGGAAATAACTTTTGCTTTAATGTGAATCAGATCTAAACCTGGGTAATAATTTTCTTCCTCATTTGAGTTGCCTTTAACTCTCAATTCAAAACTATATTACATTGATTAGAAACATACAGAAATCAAACTGAACAATTATTCACACACATTTTATGATAGATAGAAAGCCACTTTATACTTTACCTTTATGAATGACAATTTAAAGAGGCTTACAGGTGATTGGATCACCCTAGCCAATTTACATAAATGCAATTTGTGGAGACATTTATATTGCCAAATTGGATGAGGTACATTTCTGAGTTTGCATAAGGTGTTCTGCAAATTGTTCCATTTTCTTACTGTACGCCCCAGGTTTCTCAACACAGGAACTCTATTGATTTACATTCTCTGTGTGGGAAACGATTGATGGAACTGATTGAAGGATTCAGTGTAAAAGATGAGCATCACTGAGCAGAAACAGGCTTCAAAGTGACTTGCCTTATCAGAAGCCCAAAATGATTCATCTATAATAATTAAAACAGTGTGATGCTGGCATAAATAGATCAGTTAAACAATTTACATGATCTTTGAAGAGACTCTGATGTGATGCATATAATAAAATGAAAAGGAATAGATTATTTTTAAAAAATCATTGGGCTATTGTCTATATAAATAAGCGCACACAAACACACGTGCACACATATACTCCTTAGAATTCTTATCTAACATCACAAGAAAAAAATATTCTGAGCTCTTTTAAACATCTATACTTACACTTATACTTAAATCGTAGATATCAAAAAAAATCTACAAATATATTAGGCTAACAAATAGATAAGAAAGGTATTTATAATTTTTAAAAAATTCCCAGAAGAAATAATACAATAAGCCCTAGTATACTTAGCCCTATAAAACATATCTTCTGTACATCAAAGGCACTGCAAAGAATTAAAGATCAAATGACAAACTAAGAAAAACCTTTACAACATTTATTACAGAATAATAGTTAATATAGGGATATTTAAAGTATGCATATATCATACAAATCTTGGGGAAAAACAGTAAATAAAATAAAATAGGAAAATGATATGGATGATATTTTAAGGGAAATTGAAATACTGATAATTACTAAAAGATAAATTATCCAGTAATAAAAAATATAGCAATTAAATACCAGGCTGCAATGAACACTCAGACTCTTTCTGCAGATTGAGTGCATCGTGAGACAGAGGGGAGGAGTGTACTTATTACCCTGGCTCCATCCTTGCCAACTCACCTGGTTTGATTGTTCCCTTCTATCGATGGCCACAGCTCCTGCCAACTGTCACTTTTTATTTAGCAATTTCCTCAGGTTTCAGACAATCACCCAGCCTTTTGCCCCTACAGAAGAGGTGGCATAGGTTTTTCATGTGGCTGGCCTCAGAGTACCATAGCTTTCTTATGTGGCTGGCCTCAAAGTACCATGCCCTGTTGGTTGTCCCTAACATTTTCCCACACCTTTGTAAAGAGCACCTCAATTACCCTACTGAGTTTACCATCAGTTTACTGTTAAGGTATATCAAAATAAATGGGAAAACACCTCTTTTTTGTTACAGAATCTTGACATTATCTTAAGAAAATTATATTTTAGCCCATATTCCAGTTTGAGTTTCATCCCAGGCTTTATGCACTTATCTGTAAAATTTTAAATGGATATTAATTTAAATATTAAATGAACAAAGATTTATTTCCCATTACATCAATTTTTAAAAATACAAACAAGAGAAAAGATGCTTTTACTATTCATTACTTAGTTTGTTTTAATTTACAATTATTAGAATTTTAATTTAATAGCATTGGTAATTCAGAAAAATTATTTCATCTTTAGAGTGAATTGA
The DNA here is from genome assembly GCF_964270905.1 of Leucopleurus acutus. Taxonomy (NCBI): domain Eukaryota; kingdom Metazoa; phylum Chordata; class Mammalia; order Artiodactyla; family Delphinidae; genus Leucopleurus; species Leucopleurus acutus. Next base: position 11,816,210 of record NC_139162.1, on the reverse strand, counting down.
AATGAAGTAAAACTAAGCATTATTAATATGTATTTGAAAAATAACTTTTTAATGTAAAGTTAGTAATTTGTTGTCATTAACACCACCGAAACAAAGATGAACATCCACTAAGTAACTGGATTTTGCAACAATGACAGAGCACCATTAAACTAGAAATTTTGTAAAAACACTTCAATACAGTGAAGATAGCAAGAAAAATAGGAAGTCAACATATACCAATTGACGGAAATTCTCCCTGAAACAATAATCATAAATTAGAGGTAAACTGTATAATAATAGTTAACATGGAATTAAATATATTCATAAAAGCATTTAACAATATGAAAAACCACCTTTATTCATAAATTCATAAGTTAATAATAGAAATGAACAACAACAAACAAAACCCAAAAGAACAAAAATGAGATTTTAAAAAAGGATTAAAAAGGGTAAAATGGAAAGTAGAGGAAAAGGAAGACAGGAAAGGAAGGAATAGCATTCATGTTATTTCAATTACTGAAGAATAAAACAGTGGAACAGAAATAGTGTTTAAAACTCCAAGAAAAGTTTCCACATTTTCACTCACACACATACACATGTACACTAATGTCATATATATCTGTGTAGACACATGTATTATGTGTATATACACACACATGTGTTATATGTGTATATTCACAATGTGCATTGTGTATATACACATGTACATACACATGCATATCTTCTAAAGTCAGTATTATCTTATTTAATAAGGAACAGTAGTGATATTTCCAAAAAGAACAAGGCAATTGTACCTATAATCTCTACACTAATCAGCACTTTAATGCAATTATTAGTCAAAGTAATTGATCATAAGAACTGACTTAGAGGCATAAGAGTAGATAAAACAGATAAAGGAGCCGTAAAACTATCTTTTTTTTTGCTGCTGACCTGAACGTATATCTGGAAAACTCTAAGGAATCTAAAGACTCAATTAATGGGGCTTCCCTGGTGGCACAGTGGTTAAGAATCCGCCTGCCAATGCAGGAGACATGTGTTCAAGCCCTGGTCCAGGAAGATCCCACATGCTGCCAAGCAGCTAAGCCCAAGCACCACAACTACTGAGCCTGCACTCGAGAGCCTGTGAGCCACAACTACTGAGTCCACCTGCTACAAGTACTGAAGCCCGCACACCTAGAGGCCATGCTCTGCCACAAGAGAAGCCATTGCCATGAAAAGGCCATGCACCGCAATGAAGAGCCCTGCTCGCTGCAACTAGAGAAAGCCCATGTGCAGCAACGAAGACCCAGTGCAGCCAAAAATAAATATATAAAAACAAAAGAATCAGTTATGAAAAAAAATCAGTAAGGTATGACGGTATGTAAGTAACATGAAAACATTAATAGAACCAGATAGAGGACTGGTTGAGGAAAAGTTTGAAATACTTCTCAAGGACAAAATAGTAGACTCAGACAAACGGAAAAGCATCACCTGTTCTTAGGGTAACTCGATGTTATAAAGATGTTAGTACCATCCAAGTTACTTTCTAAATTTCATCTCACTACTCACCAAAAGGAAAAATAACAGCAATTGTTTTTCATGGACTTAGATTAATGGACACTAAACTTTATATAGAAAAGGGAAATTGTAAGACTAGCAATGAAAATAATAAAAAATATATGAGGGAGATAATCTGTATCAGATATTACTAGTAATTAGCTAAAATTCAAATAGTTTGCTGTGGTTCATGGAGAGAAAAATAGAATTCTGCCATAGAATAAAAAGTCAGGAAATAGGGGGGACCTTTAAGATGGTGGAGCAGTAAGATGTGAGATCACCTTCCTGCCCACAAATACAACAAAAATACATCTACATGTGGAACAACTCCTACAGAACACCTACACAATGCTGGCAGAAGACCTCAGAATTCCCAAAGGCAAGAAAATCCCTTCGAACCTGGCCGTGGGGCTGACAGGGTCTTGGTGCTCTGGCCGGATGTCAGGCCTGAGCCTCTGAGGTGGGAGAGCCGAGTTCAGAATATTGGTCAGAGACCTTCAGGCCGCATGTAATATTAAACAGCAAAAGCTCTCCCAGAGATCTCCATCTCAACGCTAAGATCAAGCTCCACTCAACGACCAGCAAGCTACAGTGCTGGATACCTTATACCAAACAACTAGCACGACAGGAACACATACCCACCCATTAGCAGAGAGGCTGCCTAAAATCATAATAAGTTCACACACACCCCAAAACAGAGTACCAGACGCGGTCCTGCCCACCAGAAAGGAAAGATCCAGCCTCTTCCACCAGAACACAGGCACCAATCCCCTCCACCAGGAAGCCTACACTACCCACTGAACCAACCTTACCCACTGGCGGCGGACACCAAAAACAACAGGAATTACGAACTGCAGCCTGTGAAAAGGAGACCTCAAACACAGTAAGTCAAGCAAAATGAGAAGACAGAGAAATAAACAGCAGATAAAGGAGCAAGGTAAAAAACCACCAGACCAAACAAATGAAGAGGAAATAAGCATTCTACCTGAAAAACAATTCAGAGTATTGACAGTAAAAATGATCCAAAATCTTGGAAATAGAATGGATAAAATACAAGGAGTGTTTAGCAAGGACCTAGAAGAACTAAAGAGCAAACAAACAGTGATGAACAACACAATAAATGAAAGTAAAAATTCTCTAGATGGACTCAGCGGCAGAATAACTGAGGGAGAAGAACGGACAAATGACCTTGAAGATAAAATAGTGGAAATAACTACTGCAGAACAGAATAAAGAAAAAAAAAAAGGAAAGAATTGAGGACAGTCTCAGAGACCTCTAGGACAACATTAAACACAGCAACATTCAAATTATAGGGGTCCCAGAAGAAGAAGAGAAAAAGAAAGGGACTGAGAAAGTATTTGAGGAGGTTATACTTGAAAACTTCCCTAATATGGGAAAGGAAATAGTCAAGTCCAGGAAGCACAGAGAGTCCCATACAGGATAAAACCAAGGAGAAACACGCCAAGACACATATTAATCAAACTATCAAAAATTAAATACAAAGAAAACATATTAAAAGCAGCAAGGGAAAAACAACAAATAACACATAAGGGAATCCCCATAAGGTTAACAGCTGATCTTTCAGCAGAAACTCTGCAAGCCAGAAAGGAGTGGCATGACATATTTAAAGTGATGAAAGGGAAAACCCTACAACCAAGATCACTCTACCCAGCAAGGATCTCATTCAGATTCAATGGAGAAATTAAAAACTTTACACAGACTAGCAAAAGCTAAGAGAATTCAGCACCACCAAACCAGCTTTACAACACATGCTAAAGGAACTTCTCTATGCAGGAAACACAAGAGAAGGAAAAGACCTACAAAGACAAACCCCAAACAATTAAGAAAACGGTAACAGGAGCATACATATTGATAATTACCTTAAATGTAAATGGATTAAATGCTCCAAACAAAAGACGTAGACTGGCTGAATGGATACAAAAACAAGACCTGTACATATACTGTCTACAAGAGACCCACTCAGACCTAGGGACACATACAGACTGAAAGTGAGGGGAAGGAAAAAGATATTCCATGGAAATGGAAATGAACAGAAAGCTAGATTAGCAATTCTCACATCAGACATAATAGACTTTAAAATAAAGACTATTACAAGAGACAACGACGGACAGTACATAACGATCAAGGAATCAATCCAAGAAGATATAATAATTGTGAATATTTATGCACCCAACAAATGAGCACCTCAATACATAAGGCAAATGCTAACAGCCATAAAAGGGGAAATTGACAGTAACACATTCATAGTAGGGGACTTTAACAGCCCACCTTCGCCAATGGACAGATCATCCAAAATGAAAATAAATAAGGAAACACAAGCTTTAAATGATACATTAAACAAAATGGACTTAATTGATATTTATAGGACATTCCATCCAAAAACAACAGAATACACTTTCTTCTCAGGTGCTCATGGAACATTCTCGAGGATAGATCATATCTTGGGTCACAAATCAAGCCATGGTAAATTAAAAAAATTGAAATCATATTAAATACCTTTTCTGACCACAACGCTTTGAGACTTCATATCAATTACAGGGGAAAAAAATCTGTAAAAAATTAAAACACATGGAGGCTAAACAATACACAATAAATAAGACATCACTAAAGAAATCTGAGGAAGGCAAAAAATACCTAGAAACAAATGAAAATAAAAACACGACAACCCAAAACCTATGTGATGCAGCAAAAGCAGTTCGAAGAAGGAAGTTTGTAGAAATACAATCCTACCTAAATAAACAAGAAACATCGCAAATAAACAACCAAACCTTACACCTAAAGAAATTAGACAAAGAAGAAGAAAAAATCTGAAAAGTTAGCAGAAGGAAAGAAATCATAAAGATCAGATCAGAAATAAATGAAAAAGAAATGAAGGAAACAATAGCAAAGATCAATAAAACTAAAAGCTGGTTCTTTGAGAAGATAAACACAACTGATAAGCCATTAGCCAGAATCATCAAAGAAAGGGAGGGAGAAGACTGAAATCAATAGAATTAGAAATGAAAAAGGAGAAGTAAGAAATGACACTGCAGAAACACAAAGGATCCTGAGAGATTACTACAAGCAACTATATGCCTATAAAATGTACAACCTGGAAGAAATGGACAAATTCTTAGAAATGCACAACATTCCGAGACTGAACTAGGAAGAAATAGAAAATATAAACAGACCAATCACAAGCACTGCAATTGAGACTGTGATTAAAAATATTCCAACAAACAAAAGCCCAGGACCAGATGGCTTCACAGGTGAATTCTGTCAAACATTAAGAGAAGAGCTAACACCTATCCTTCTTAAACTCTTCCAAAATATAGCAGAGGGAGGAACACTCCCAAACTCGTTCTACGAGGGCACCAACACCTTGATACCAAAACCAGACAAAGATGTCACAAAAAAGGAAACTACAGGCCAATATCACTGATGAACATAGATGCTAAAATCCTCAACAAAATACTAGCTAACAGAATCCAACAGCACATTAAAAGGATCATACACCATGATCAAGTGGGGTTTATCCCAGGAATGCAAGGATTCTTCAATATACACATAACAGTCAATGTGATACACCATATTAACAAATTGACGCATAAAAGTCATAGATCATCTCAATGGACGCAGAAAAAGCTTTTGACAAAATTCAACATGCATTTATGATAAAAACGCTTGAGCAAGTAGCCATTGAGGGAGCCTACCTCAACATATAAAGTGCATATATGACAAACCCAAGCCAACGTTGTTTCAATGGTGAAAAACTGAAAGCATTTCCTCTAAGATGAGGAACAAGACAAGGTTGCCCACTCTCACCACTATTATTCAACATAGTTTTGTAAGTTATAGCCACAGCAATCGGAGAAGATAAAGAAATAAAAGGAATCCAAATCTGAAAAGAAGAAGTACAACAGTCACTGTTTGCGGATGACATGATACTACACATAGAGAATCCTAAAGATGCTACCTGAAAACTACCAGAGCTAATCAATGAATTTGGTACCATAGCAGGATACAAAATTAATGCATAGAGGTCTCTTGCATTCCTATACACTGATGATAGAAAATCTGAAAGAGAAATTAAGGAAACACTCCCATTTACCAAAAAGAATAAAACACCTTGGAATAAACCTACCTAAGGAGATAAAAGACCTGTATGCAGAAAACTATAAGACACTGATGAAAGAAATTGAAGATGATACCAACAGATGGAGAGATATACTATGTTCTTGGATTGGAAGAATCAACCCTGTGAAAATGACTATACTAGCCAAAGCAATCCACAGACTCAAATGCAATCCCTGTCAAACTACCGCTGGCATTTTCCACAGAACTAGAACAAAAAATTTCACAATTTGTATGGAAACACAAAAGACCCCGAATACCCAAAGCAATCTTGAGTAAGAAAAACAGAGCTGGAGGAATCAGGCTTCCGGACTTCAGACTACTACAAAGCTACAGTAATCAAGACAGTGTGGTACTGGCACAAAAACAGAAATATAGATCAATGGAACAGGATAGAAAGCCCAGAGATAAACCCGTGCACATATGGTCACCTTATTTTTGATAAAGGGAGCAAGAATATACAATGGACAAAAGACAGCTTCTTCAATAAGTGGTGCTGGGAAACCTGGACAGCTACATGTAAAAGAATGAAATTAGAACACTCCCTAACACCATACACAAAAATAAACTCAAAATGGATTAAAGACCTAAATGTAAGGCCAGACACTATCAAACTCTTAGAGGAAAACATAGGCAGAACACTCTATGATATACATCACAGCAAGATCCTTTTTGACCCACCTCCTAGAGAAATGGAAACAAAAACAAAAATAAACAAATGGGACCTAATGAAACTTAAAAGCTTTTGCACAGCAAAGGAAACCATAAACAAGACGAAAAGACAACCCTCAGAATGGGAGAAAATATTTGCCAACGAAGCAACTGCCAAAGGATTAATCTCCAAAATATGCAAGCAGCTCATGCAGCTCAATATCAAAAAAACAACTCAATCCAAAAATGGGCAGAAGACCTAAATAGACATTTCTCCAAAGAAGATATACAGACTGCCAGGAAACACATCAAAGGATGCTCAACATCACTAATCATTAGAGAAATGCAAATCAAAACTACAATGAGGTATCACCTCACACTGATCAGAATGGCCATCATCAAAAAATGTACAAAGAATAAATGCTGGAGAGGGTGTGGAGAAAAGGGAACCCTCTTGCACTGTTGGTGGGAATGTAAATTGATACAGCCACTATGGAGAACAGTATGGAGGTTCCTTATAAAACCAAAAATAGAACTACCATACAACCCAGCAATCCCACTACTGGGCATATACCCTGAGAGAACCATAATTCAAAAAGAGTCAGGTACTACAATTTCATTGCAGCTCTATTTACAATAGCCAGGACATAGAAGCAACCTAAGTGTCCATTGACAGATGAATGGATAAAGAATATGGGCACATATATACAATGGAATATAACTCATTGAGTTATTTGTAGTTAGGGGGATGGACCTAGAGACTATCATACAGAGTGAAGTAAGTCAGAAAGAAAAAAACAAATACAATATGCTAACACATATATATGGAATCTAAAAAAAAGAACATGGTTCTGAAGAACCTATGGGCAGTACAAGAATAAAGATGCAGATGTAGGGAATGGACTTGAGGCCACTGGGAGGTGGAAGGGTAAGCTGGGATGAAGTGAGAGTGTAGCATGGACATATATACACTACCAAATGTAAAATAGGTAGCTAGTGGGAAGCAGCCACATAGCACAGGGAGATCAGCTCAGTGCTCTGTGACCACCTAGAAGGGTGGGATAGGGAGTGTGCGAGGGAGACGCAAGATGGGGTATATACGGGATATATGTGTTTGTATAGCTGATTCACTGTTATACAACAGAAACTAACACACCATTGTAAAGCAATTATACTCCAATGAAGATGTTAAGAAAAAACCTTAAAATAATAAAAAAATTTAAAAAGTCATGAAATAGACCCAAATACATATGGAAATTTAGTATATGAAAAAAGTGACAGATGGACTTCATGATATACAGTGCTTTAAAACAAGAAGAAAATTACAAACAGATATAATTAATTCCATATTAAAGAGGAATGCATTATTCTCCAAAAATATGAACCAGAAGAGCATAAGGAATGAATTGTAATTTCGCATGAAATACAAGTTGGAACAAAATAGCACAAAGAAAAGAATGATACTTTTTGTTAATGAATGTTATGGGAGATCAAGAAGTAAACATTGGTATGTCACATTATAGACACTATAATATATACACACAAATGCATTAAGTTCAAGCATTTATAAAGAAGAGAGAAGAAAATATTCTTTCTTACTGTAGAATGCTTTGTAATAAATGTAGCAAGAGTAATAGTGTTTAAAAAAGTTACCAGGTTGCAGCCATCATAGTTACAATTTATTCAGGAAATTATGTTCATTTGAGGCTAAATCTAGTGGGTGAAAGTTAGATGAGAAACAGGATATTTACCTGGTTTCAAAATCTCTCCACAAATTGCTCATTCAGTTACAAAGAGAATAAAATGCTAATTTTACAACAGGTGAGAAATCTGATAGACATCACCCTAATCAAGTGCTCGCAGTTACCACCATCATTGTAGAGAAAAACTAACATTATATGCTTCATGCCCTGTTGCACTCAGCAGGACAGCATCATTTCTTTGGTATCCCAAAGAACGAACCCATGTTGAGGGACATTATACAAAACAACTGGCCTTAATTCCTCCAAAAATTACAATACCATGAGTCACAAAAAGGCTGAGGAGTATTTAAGGTTACAGGTGAATAAAGAATTATGATAAATAAAAGCAGTATGTGATCCTGAATTGAATGGTGGGTTAGAAATTTTCTAAAGATCAGCGTTGTAACAAACTGTGAAATCAGAACATGGACTGCATATTAATCAGTAGTGTGTATTCAACATTAAATTTCATGATTTTTGTAATTTTCTGTCATTATGTAAGAAAATATCCCTGCTCTTAGAATATAACCTTGAAATGTATACAGGAAAAGGAGCATGAGTGTGCAAACTCTCAAATGGTTTGGGTAAAAAATCACACGTGTTTGTTACGTTGTGCACATAGGTACATATTCAGAGACAGAGAAGAGGAAGAGAAATAGAGATGGAGAGACTGATAAAGAAATGTGGCAAATATTAACAATTAGGGAATCTGGCTGTTGGGTATGCAGAGGGGCTACATAATATTCAGGGCACCAAGTTAAATTGGAATTTCAAACAAAGAAAAAATGTTTTTTAGTATAAATATGTTCCAAATATTGCAGTGACACAACTATTCTAAATAAATTCTTTGTTGTTTATCTGAAACTCATGTTTGAGTGTTTTTTTCTTAATTGGCGAATTCCAATAGCTCTACCTACTACTATTAATTTAGAAGACGGTTTCACTTTGTAAATATGAAACATATAGCTGATATGATAAACAATCTGTGTGATATTATTACAGATAATCTGGTGTTTGAAATTATTTCAAAATAAAAAGTTATAGTGATCTGTGCTCTTACATTTCTAATTCCTGTGAACTAATTTATATATGTGATAGAGGGTGGGGGGCAGATATGAAGTAGGCAAAGTTTTTGAGGCTTCCCTCTAATAAGAATAGTTATTACAAATCATAGTTCCTTACAAATAAACCCTGTTAGGTAATAATTACTGCATATGTTATACTGAGGGTCAATAAGTCTAATTAATTTCTCCAAGGTATTGCAATTTAGTAATAGGATCATTATAGTAAATTGTTGAAAGTAATCTCATCAATGCAATAAATCAAATATCAAAGATATTTCCACAAATTGATTTTTTCACTCATCCGTCCATCAATATAATCCACAGATAGTTGTTAAAATCTTTTTATATTAGGAACCGTGTCAATTAATCTATTTCATATATATATATTAGGTCCCTGGGTTCTTTCTTTTTTTTTAACCTCTTTATTGGAGTATAATTGCTTTACAATGGTGTGTTAGTTTCTGCTTCATAACAAAGTAAATCAGTTATACATATACATATATTCCCATATCTCTTCCCTCTCGCATCTCCTTCCCTCCCACCCTCCCTATCCCACCTCTCAAGGTGGTCACAAAGCACCCAGCTGATCTCCCTGTGCTATGCGACTGCTTCCCACTAGCTATCTGTTTTACGTTTGGTAGTGTATATATGTCCATGCCACTCTCTCACTTTGTCACAGCTTACCCTTCCCCCTCCCCATATCCTCAAATCCATTCTCTAGTAGATCTGTGTCTTTATTCCCGTCTTACCCCTAGGTTCTTCTTGACATTTTTTTCCTTAGATTCCATATGTATGTGTTAACATACGGTATTTGTTTTTCTCTTTCTGACTGACTTCACTCTGTATGACAGACTCTAGGTCCATCCACCTCAGTACAAATAACTCAATTTCGTTTCTTTTTATGGCTGAGTAATATTCCATTGTATATATGTGCCCATATTCTTTATCCATTCATCTGTTGATGGACACTTAGGTTGCTTCCATCTCCTGGCTATTGTAAATAGAGCTGCAATGAACATTTTGGTACATGACTCTTTTTGAATTATGGTTTTCTCAGGGTATATGCCCAGTAGTGAGATTGCAGGGTCGTATGGTAGTTCTATTTTTAGTTTTTTAAGGAACCTCCATACTGTTCTCCATAGTGGCTGTATCAATTTACATTCCCACCAACAGTGCAAGAGGGCTCCCTTTTCCCCACACCCTCTCCAGCATTTATTGTTTGTTTGTTTGTTTTTTCGGTATGCGGGCCTCTCACTGTTGTGGCCTCTCCCGTTGCGGAGCACAGGATCCGGACGAGCAGGCTCAGCGGCCATGGCTCACAGGCCCAGCTGCTCCACGGTATGTGGGATCTTCCCAGACTGGGGCACGAACTGGTGTCCCCTGCATCGGCAGGCGGACTCTAAACCACTGTGCCACCGTGAAGCCCGTTTGTAGATTTTTTGATGATGCCCATTCTGACTGGTGTAAGGTGATACATGATTGTAGTTTTTTTCTTGTTTTATATTTTTATTTTATTTTTGTTTTGGTACGTGGGCCTCTCAACGTTGTGGCCTCTCCAGTTGTGGAGCACAGACTCTGGACGCGCAGGCTCAGCGGCCATGGATCATGGGCCCAGCTGCTCCGCAGCATGTGGGATCTTCCCCGACTGGGGCACAAACCCGTGTCCCCTGCATTGGCAGGCGGACTCTCAACCACTGCGCCACCAGGGAAGCCCCTGATGGTAGTTTTGATTTGCATTTCTCTAATGATCAGTGATGTTGAGTTTTCTTTCGTGTGTTTGTTGGCAATCTGTAAATCTTATTTAGAGAAATGTCTGTTTAGGTCTTCTGCCCATTTTTGATTGGGTTGTTTGTTTTTTTGATATTGAGTTGCATAAGCTGTTATAAATTTTGGAGATTAATCCTTTGTCAGTTGCTTCATTTGTAAATATATTCTCCCATTCCGAGGTTTGTCTTTTCGTCTTGTTTATGGTTTCATTTGCTGTGCAAAAGCTTTTAAGTTTCACTAGGTCCCGTTTGTTTATTCTTGTTTTAATTTCCACTTCTCTAGGAGGTGGGTCAAAAGGATCTTGCTGTGATTTATGTCATAGAGTGTTCTGCCTATGTTTTCCTCTAAGAGTTTGATAGTGTCTGGCCTTTCATTTAGGTCTATAATCCATTTTGAGTTTATTTTTGTGTATGGTGTTAGGGAGTGTTCTAATTTCATTCTCTTACATGCAGCTGTCCAGTTTTCCCAGCACTACTTATTGAAGAAGCTGTCTTTTGTCCATTGTATATTCTTGCCTCCTTTATCAAAAGTGAGGTTACCATATGTGCGTGGGTTTATCTCTGGGCTTTCTATCCTGTTACATTGATCTATATTTCTGGTTTTGTGCCAGTACCACACTGTCTTGATTACTGTAGCTTTGTGATATACTCTGAAATCGGTAGTGTGATTCCTCCAGCTCCGTTTTTCTTTCTCACGATTGCTTTGGGTATTCGGGGTCTTTTGTGTTTCCATACAAATTGTGAATTTTTTTGTTCTAGTTCTGTGAAACATGCCATTGGTAGCTTGATAGGGATTGCATTGAACCTGTAGATTGCTTTCAGTAGTATGTCATTTTCACAGTGTTGAGTCTTCCAATCCAAGGACATGGTATATCTCTCCATCTGTCTGTATCATCTTTAATTTCTTTCATCAGTGTCTTACAGTTTTCGGCATACAAGTCTTTTGTCTCCTTAGGTAGGTTTATCCTAGGTATTTTATTCTTTTTGTTGCAGTGGTAAATGGGAGTGTTTCCTTAATTTCTCTTTCAGACTTTCCATCATTAGTGTATAGGAATGCCAGAGATTTCTGTGCATTAATTTTGTATCCTGCTACTTTACCAAATTCATTAGCTCTAGTAGTTTTCTGGTAGCATCTTTAGGGTCCTCTATGTATAGTATCATGTCATCTACAAGCAGTGACAGCTTTACTTCTTCTTTTTTGATTTGGTTTCCTTTTATTTCTGTTTCTTCTCTGAATGCTGTGGCTAAAACTTCCAAAACTATGTTGAATAATAGTGGAGAAAGTGGGCAACCTTGTCTTGTTCCTGATCTTAGTGGAAATAGTTTCAGTTTTTCACCATTGAGAAGGATATTGGCTGTGGGTTTGTCATATATGGGCTTTAGTATGTTGAGGTAAGTTCCCTCTATGCCTACTTTCTGTAGGGTTTTTGTCATAAAGGGGGGTAAAATTTTGTTAGAAGCTTTCTCTGCATCTATTAAGATGATCGTATGGTTTTTCTCCTTCAATTTGTTAATATGGTTTATCACATTGATTGATTTGCATATATTGAAGAATCCTTGCATTCCTGGGATAAACCCCACTTGATCATGGTGTATGATCCTTTTAATGTACTGTTAGATTCTGGTTGCTAGTTTTGTTGAAGATTTTTGCATCTGTGTTCATCAGTGATATAGGCCTGTAGTTTTCTTTCTTTGTGACATCTTTGTCTGGTATGGTATCAGGGTTATGGTGGCCTCGTAGAAGGAGTTTGGGAGTGTTCCTCTTTCTGCTGTGTTTTGGAAGAGTTTGAGAAGTACAGGTGTTAGCTCTTCTCTAAATGTTTGATAGAATTCGCCTGTGAAGCCATCTGGTCCTGGGCTTTTGTTTGTTGGAGGCTTTTTAATCACAGTCTCAGTTTCCCTGCTTGTGATTGGTCTGTTTATATTTTCTATTTCTGCCAGGTTCAGTCTCGGAAGGTTGTGCTTTGCTAAGAATTTGTCCATTCCTTCCAGGTTGTCCATTTTATTGGCATATAGTTACTTGTAGTAATCTCTCAAGATCCTTTGTATTTCTGCAGTGTCAGTTGTTATTTCTCCTTTTTTATTTCTAATTCTATTGATTTGAGTCTTCCCCCCTTTTTTTCTTGATGAGTCTAGCTAATGGTTTATCAATTTTGTTTATCTTCTCAAAGAACCAGCTTTTAGTTTTATTGATCTTTGCTATTGTTTACTTCATTTCTTTTTCATTTATTTCTGATCTGATCTTTATGATTTCTTTCCTTCTGCTAACTTTTGGGTTTTTTTTTTCTTCTTTCTCTAATTGCCTTACGTGTAAGATTAGGTTGTTTATTTGAGATGTTTCTTGTTTATTGAGGTAGGATTGTATTGCTATAAACTTCGCTCTTAGAACTGCTTTTGCTGCATCCCATAGGTTTTGGGTCATCGTGTTTTCATTGTCATTTGTTTCTAGGTATTTTTTGATTTTCTCTTTGATTTCTTCAGTGATATCTTGGTTATTAAGTAGTGTTTTGTTTAGCCTCCATGTGAATGTATTTTTTACAGGTTTTTTCCTCTAATTGATATGTAGTCTCATAGTGTGTGGTCAGGAAAGATACTTTATACAATTTCAGTTTTCTTTAATTTACCAATGTTTGATTTGGAGAATATTCCATGAGCACTTGAGAAGAAAGTGGATTCTGTTGTTTTTGGATGGAATGTCCTATAAATATCAAATAAGTCCATCTAGTTTAATGTGTCATTTAAAGCTGTGTTTCTTTATTTCTTTTCATTTTGGGTGATCTGTCCATTGGTGAAAGTGGGGTGTTACAGTCCCCTACTATGATTGTGTTACTGTCGATTTCCCTTTTTATGGCTGTTAGCATTTGCCTTATATATTGAGGTGAACCTGTGTTGAGTGCATAAATATTTACAATTTTTATATCTTCTTCTTGGATTGATCCCTTGATCGTTATGTAGTGTCTTTCTTTATCTCTTGTAATAGTCTTTATTTTAAAATCTATTTTGTCTGATATGGGAATTGCTACTCCAGCTTTCTTTTGATTCCCATTTCCATGGAATATCTTTTTCCTTCCCCTCACTTTCAGTCTGTATGTGTCCCTAGGTCTGACTTGGGCCTCTTGTAGACAGCATATATATGGGTCTTGTGTTTGTATCCATTCAGCCAGGCTCTTTCTCTTGTTTGGAGCATTTAATCCATTTACACCTAAGGTAATTATCGATATGTATGTTCCTATTACCATTTCCTTGATTGTTTTGGGTTTGTTATTGTAGGTCTTTTCCTTCTCATGTGTTTCCTGCCTAGAGAAGTTCCTTTAGCATGTGTTGTAAAGCTGATTTGGTAGTGCTGAATTCTCTTAGCTTTTGCTTGTCTGTAAAAGTTTTAATTTCTCCATCAAATCTGAATGAGATCCTTGCTGGGTAGAGTGATCTTGTTTGTAGGTTTTTCTCCTTCATCACTTTAAATATGTCCTGCCACTCCCTTCTGGCTTGCAGAGTTTCTGCTGAAAGATCAGCTGTTAACCCTATGGGGATACCCTTGTATGTTATTTGTCGTTTTTCCCTTGCTGCTTTTAATATTTTTTTCTTTGTATTTAATTTTTGATAGTTTGGTTAGTATGTGTCTTGGCGTGTTTCTCCTTGGATTTATCCTGAATATGACTCTCTGCAGTTCCTGGTCTTGATTGACTGTTTCCTTTCCCATATTGCAGAAGTTTTCAACTATAATCTCTTCTAATATTTTCTTAGTCCCTTTCTTTTTCTCTTCTTCTGGGACCCCTATAATTCAAATGTTGGTGTGTTTAATGTTGACCCAGAGGTCTCTGAGACTGTCCTCAATTCTTTTCATTCTTCGTTATTCTGCTCTGCAGTAGTTAGTTCCACTATTTTATCTTTGAGGTCATTTGTCCATTCGTCTGCCTGAGTTATTCTTCTATTGATTCCTTCTAGAGAATTTTTTATTTTATTTATTCTGTTGTTCATCATTGTTGTTTGCTCTTTAGTTCTTCTAGGTCCTTGTTAAACGTTTCTTGTATTTTTTCCATTCTATTTCCAAGATTTTGGATCATCTTTACTATCATTACTCTGAATTCTTTTTCAGGTAGACTGTGTATTTCCTCTTCATTTGTTTGGTTTGGTGGGTTTTAACCTTGCTCCTTCATGTGCTTTGTGTTTCTCTGTCTTCTCATTTTGCTTAACTTACTGTGTTTGGGGTCTCCTTTTCGCAGGCTGCAAGTTCATATTTCCAGTTGTTTTTGGTGTCTGTCCCCAGTGGCTAAGGTTGGTTCAGTGGGTTGTGTAGGCTTCCTGGTGGAGGGGTGTAGTGCCTATGTTCTGGTGCATTAGACTGGATCTTGTCTTTTTTGTAGGCAGAACCGCATCCGGTGGTGTGTTTTGGGGTTTCTGTGACCTTATCATGATTTTAGGCAGCCCTTTTGCTAATGGGTGGGGTTGTGTTCCTGTCTTTCTAGTTGTTTGGCATAGGGTGTCCCGCACTGTAGCTTGCTGGTTGTTCAGTGGAGCTGGTTCTTAGTGTTGAGATGGAGCTCTCTGGTAGAGCTTTCCCTGTTTGATAATTACATGGAGCCAGGAGGTCTCTGGTGAACCAATGTCCTGAACTTGGCTCTCCCACCTCAGAGGCACAGGCTAGACACCCAGTTGGAGCACCAAGACCCTGCAGCCACACGGCTCAGAAGGAAAGGGAGAAAAAAAGAAAGAAAGAAAGACAGACAGACAGAAAGAAAGATAAAGTAAAATAAAATAAAGTTATTAAAATAAAAAATAATTATTAAAAATTAAATATTTAAAAGGTAATAAAAAAAATAAATAAAAAGAAAGAAAGAAAGAAGAGATCAACCAAACCAGAAAATAAATCCACTAATGATAAGAAGCATTAAAAAGTATACAAAAAAAAAAAGAAACAAAGAACGGGCAGACAGAAGCCTAGGACAGTTGGTAGAAGTGAAGCTATGCAGACAAAATCAGACAAAGAAGCATACACATACACCTTCAAAAAAAGAGAAAAAAGAAAAATATATCGTTGCCCCCGAAGTCCACTGTCTCAATTTTGGGATGATTTGTTGTCTATTCAGGTATTCCACCGATGCAGGGTTCATCAAGTTGATTGTGGAGATTTTATCTGCTGCTCCTGAGGCTGCTGGGAGAGATTTCCCTTGCTCTTCTTTGTTCACACAGCTCCTGGGGTTCAGCTTTGGATTTGGCCCCACCTCTGCTTTAAAGTAGCAGCTGATTAGCAGGCTCTGCTCACTCAGACTGGGGGGAGGGAGGGGCACGGAGTGCAGGGCGAGCCTGCGGCGGCAGAGGATGGTGTGAGGTTGCAACAGCATGAGGCATGCTGTGTGTTCTCCCGGGGAAGTTGTCCCTGGATCATGGGACCCTGGCAGTGGCGGGCTGCACAGGCTCCTGGGAGGGGAAGTATGGACAGTGACCTGTGCTTGCACACAGGGTTCTTGGTGGGTGCAGCAGCAGCCTTAGCATCTCATGCCCGTCTCTGGGGTCTGCGCTGATAGCTGCGGCTTGCGCCCGTCTCTGGAGCTCTTTAAGCGGCGCTCTGAATCCCCTCTCCTCGTGTTCCCCGAAACAATGGTCTCTTGCCTCTTCGGCAGTTACAGACTTTTTCCTGGACTCCGTCCCGGCTAGTTGTGGCACACTAGCCCCCTTCAGGTTGTGTTCACGCATCGAACCCCAATCCTCTCCCTGGGATCCGACCTCCGAAGCCCGAGCCTCAGCCCCCAGCCCCCGCCCGCCCCGGCGTGTGAGCAGATAAGCCTCTCGGGCTGGTGAGTGCTGGTCGGCACGGATCCTCTGTATGGGAATCTCTGAGCTTTGCCCTCCGCACCCCTCTTGCTGCGTTCTCCTCCGTGGCCCCTCCGCTACCCACTCCGCTACCCGCAGTCTCCGCCCGCGAAGGGCCTTCCTAGTGTGTGGAAACCTTTCCTCCTTCACAGCCGTCTCCCCACTTGTGCAGGTCCCGTCCCTATTCTTTTGTCTCTGATTTTTCTTTTTTCTTTTGCCCTACCCAGGTACGTGGGGAGTTTCTTGCCTTTTGGGAGGTCTGAGGTCTACTGTCAGCCTTCAGTAGGTGTTCTGTAGGAGCTGTTCCACATGTAGATGTATTTCTGATGTACTTGTTGGGAGGAAGGTGATTTCCACGTCTTACTCCTCTGCCGTCTTGCAGGTCTCCCCTCTTTCATTTTCTGTAATGCTCCCAAAGAGTTTTGAAATTAGAGAATGTCAGTATGGTAAAAACAAACAAACAAACAAAAAAAAAATGAAGCAGATTTTAGCTATACACCATCAATATGAAAACTTTCTGGAATTTTAAAATGTTAAATACAATTAAAGAGGTTTTTGTTTATTAGATTTCTGCTAAAAGATTAGGTAAAGCAAACTGAAAAAGAAAGTTCATTTTAAAATATTGATAATTCCAAGGAAGGTTTAACCTC
The DNA here is from genome assembly GCF_964270905.1 of Leucopleurus acutus. NCBI lineage: Eukaryota > Metazoa > Chordata > Mammalia > Artiodactyla > Delphinidae > Leucopleurus > Leucopleurus acutus. Next base: position 11,798,877 of record NC_139162.1, on the reverse strand, counting down.
TTAATAATAATTTTGGAGAAATTGTAAAATTAATTTTTGAACAGTTAATGAAGTATCAGGGAATCTCTGATATAGCTTTATGAGGAGAGAACACAAATGAATAAAGTTTTGTATCCAGGAACTGCAGATAGATAGGTTGATAGATATAATTCAAAAATATAATGGTTATGTGGAAATGAGACATATTTATATTTCAAAATTTCCCACTAAAATTATGAGGAGACTCATCAGGACCTTAATTCTTAAAATATTTTTAGACTGTTTATTTACAAAAGTAAATAATAGTTTAATTCAACTATTATTGAAAAAATTAGGAACAGAAAGAGGAGTTAAAATTTATAGAAGACTTACCTGATACATTTGCAATGATGCGTCTGTAAAATAATTTCCAGTTCTACTTTGGAAAACAAGACTTTTAACTGGGTCTGTTTATCAGTAGGCACGCTCACCTGAAACAATACTGTGCTTAAATATTCTATCTTACTATCCCCATAAAACAGTAGATATTCTAAAAAAGTCAAATTCTTTGGAAACTAGTAACTTACAAAATAATGTCTACAAGTATCATAATAAATTGTTCAAATGAACTGAAATGTAAATTGCATATTCTTTCATTCATCCGTTTATTTGTTAAAAAACACACATTGAGTTCCTATGTATTAATCAGTGTGATGTACAACATTTAGATGTTGTATCGTACTTCCCTTATTCAGTACTAATGTTAGGCCACTAAAACACCAGTTTTACCATTTTAAAACACTCTCTAGCCAGACCAGTGAAAACCTGGTTTGCAAATGTATTTCATTAGCACAAGCCCAACTGCATTAAGCCTCGCTTACTAGGTTGCCTTCCCATTCTTCCTACTGGATTCTTACTGTTTTCTTTTATTCCTCTTCTCCTCCCCCTGCCCCCTGCCCCACTCTACAATCCTGGTCATTTTCAACTTTCTAAAAGTTTAAAAAATAAAATATTTTGATATTTTTAAATGAATGATATAGTTAACTAAAAAAACAACAACAAAAAATAATATATTCTAAAGAAAGCGGGTGCTTCCAGGCTGTGGTTGGTTCTGTGAAACCATTTAGCTCAGATCAACAGGCAGTTTTCATGGCTCAGAATTTCCTTCTAGTATTTTACCTAGACACCCTTTCCATGTACAAAGATCTTGAATGCTGTCCATTAAATATATATCCCAAGGTAAAATGTGAACTTGTCAAACACAGAACAAATGCACCATACTCCTTGTGACCAGCAGGTGGGCTGAGAGGGGGCCTTGTTACTCATACAGACCCTGAGGTTCTGCTGCCCACCTGCAGCAGGGCAGAAGATCAAGATAGCCACCAATCTCCAACATCATGTCTTATTTTTTATAAAATCTTCATTTTCTTCAGCCTTGAGAAAATCAAATGCAGCGCTTAACCCCATTTCTAGACACTAAGTGCCCACAGTGTGCATGTATATGTTCTGTCCCTGCTGGTTCAGGTAAGGAACAGCCATTTAAGAAATGCTTATTGCCTCTTTATGTAGGCAGAATGCAGGGCAGTGTTAATGACACTTGTGCTGAATTTGCTCTTTGCTGCCTGCTGCTGGGCAGTTCATCCTTTCATTTCAAGGAATCAAATTTCTCTTCATATTTGCCTTGACCAAATGAGTAAAGGATGAGTAACTAGTCGTCGTCGTCATCATCATCATCGTTTCTCTGTACATTTCCATTCTTGTATCTTGAGTGATAAAGCTGCACTTTGCTATAAGAATGAGTTTTCCATTTTCACTGCTCTGTAAACCAGACAGGGGTTCCCAGTTAGAACCAGGATGATGGAGATCACATTTTTCTGAGAAAAAAAATGTGCACCCAATATTTCAGGAAACTGTTGCTCAAAACAGCTAGTTTTGAAGCCACAGGCGCCCTTATATTTGGCCTGTTTAGATAACACACTGACATTTAGCCCATGCCACCGGTGCCTGCCAACTTTCTGTGAATAGTAGGACAGACCACAGTGAGAAATCATAGAAGTCAGCTCAATATACAAAGGTCAAAACTTTTCTCATATAGAAAAGTTTCTCCAAATCAATGGCTCTTTTCTCTTCTCTCATTGTATGCTAAATACGCACATTTATTAATAATTTTGCCTCATGAAACTTTTATAAAAGCATATTCATTGCCAGAGGGAAAGCATTTTGAAACCAAAAACACTTTGAGAAACCTGTTTCTCCTTCTGCCCTATTTTGTAAAGACTTTTCCCCCTTTATGTTTTCCATTAATACTCTATATTATGATACACAAACATTAATGTGGATCGGAATTTCTAAGTTAACATACATTTCAAAGCCATTAGAAAAAGCACAGACTGTGGTTGCTCTTTTTATGAGAATGGAGATTGTAGGCAGCTGTTTTCAAAAGCACTAACGTGCTTCAAGCAGTGATGTAATATCTAATGTGCATAACCTTTTTAAACCTGGTAATACAGAAGACATTTAGATTTACTGTGGAAATATGTCTCAATTTTACTTCCTGCAAAAAAAAAAAATTACAGAGAGGCATGTGGAGTTTTGTTTTTCCATTTGGTACCTAAATACCATGGCCCATAAATATCCACAACTGGGATAAATTTGGCAATTATTTTTTTAAATAAATTTATTTTATTTATTTATATTTGGCTGTATTGGGTCTTTGCTGCTGTGTAGTGGGCTTTCTCTAGTCGCGGTGAGTGGGGCCTACTCTTTGTTGTGGTGCGCGGGCTTCTCATGGTGGTGCTGTCTCTTGTTGCAGAACACACTTCAGGCACGCGGGCTTCAGTAGTTGGGGCACTTGGGCTCCAGTAGTTGTGGCTCACGGGCTCTAGAGCACAGGCTCAGTAGCTGTGGCGTACGGCCTTAGTTGCTCCGCGGCATGTGGGATCTTCCCGGACCAGGGCTTGAACCTGTGTCCCCTGCATTGGCAGGTGGATTCTTAACCACTGCGCCACCAGGGGGGCCCAGCAATTATCCTTTTGGCCTAACAAAAGGTATAAGAAACTATTCAGGATCATAAATGGTGTCCCTTTAGACTAACTGAATTGGGGATAAATATCCTGTTCAAGTGGAGACTTATTAAATTGTTTGCCCTGAAACAGTAATCCATTCTATAAATCTTAACTGAGGATCTAATTATTTTTAAAGAAGTCCTTGGGGAACAGAATTGACCGAGCCATAGTCTGTCATCTGGGAACTTCCCATTTGGAGGGGAAGAGTTAATCATGTCAATACAAGATGTATTAGTTTCCTGTTTCTGCTTAACAAATTGCCACAAACTTAATGGTTTAAAGCAACACAAACTTATTATCTTAAAGTTCTGGAATTCAGAAGTATAAAATGGGTTGGTGGGACTCTGTTCCTTTCTGAGGCTCTAGGGGATAAATCTGTTGCCTTGCTATTTGTAGATTCTACAGTTCTCCTGCCCTCTCTGGCTCATGGCTCCTTTCTCCATCTTCAAAGTCAGCAGCATGACATCTTCAAATCTCTCTGTCTCTGCTTGTGTCATCACATCTCATTCTCTGGTTCTGACCCTTCTGCCTCCATCTTATAATGACCCTTATGACTACATCGGGACCACACTACCCCACTCCCCCAGATAATCCAGGATGATCTCCCATCTCAAAAGCCTTAGCTTAATGAGATCTGGAAAGTTCCTTTTGCCATGCAAAGTGATATATTCACAGTGGATGTCTCTTTTTTTGGTGGGGGGAGGCATATTCTGCCTATGACACAAGGTAAGCTATCTAAAGTGTTGGAGCACTGATAGAAAACAATCTAAAGGAGGGAGGTGATTTGGAACAGGGGATGAGAGAAGTTACTGCCGAAAGAGGTGGTACTCTGGAACATTTCGCATTGCTTGAATGTTTAGGCTTTCTTAGGGGCATGTCAAGAGAGGTGGGTATACTGGAGGCGTTACCAGCAGAGCAAACTGTACTACCCAAAGCAAGGAAGCAAAAGATTCAGATTATGTCTCTTGACATCATGTGTTTATGAAGATGTTGAGCAGGAGAGTGAGTCCATCGGATCCCTCTTTTGGGAATATAATGTTGGCAGAAACATAGAGTTATGTGATATGTTCTCATCTTGGAGGGACATAGGGCAAGCTAGACAATCAACTGGCAGTAAAGGATTTTTGAATTTTAATTTTTATTCATTGTTACAGTCATTTAAATTTCAAATTATGTTTGATCTGTAAGATGCAAAAAGTTAAGTATAAGCAAAACGTGAATAGTATTATATTTAATACACATACATTTAGGGTGCATGTACGTTTTTTTACTTCAACTTTCTTCCAAATGCCTCAAACCCAACAACAACAACAACAATAACAGTAGTGATACCCAGTCCCAGTGAGGTTAGAGATGTCTGGTTCAGGGTACACCTCAGACTGGGGAGAAATGGGAGTCAGGTTTAGTCAGAAACTGCAACAGCAGAGGAGTCAGAAGTTAGATATCCTATTATTTTCTACCTTCTTCCACTTTGTAGAGGTAAAAACTATAGAACTTTTTGAATCGTTTGTGATTTTTAAAATTATAAATTTGGGGATGTGGATCCTGAGACAGTGTCAAAATATTAGATCTTAATGACTGACGGTGTAACCTGAATTAAGGCCCAGAATACAGAATAAAGAGAAATCAAGTGAGAAGATAATGAAACATAAAGTAATACTCTCAAAGATTAAAGTGGTAAATGCTAACCATGAAGTTTTGGTGGATAAAAGGATAATTTATCTCTGTGGTATTATGTACTAAGTTCCTTTAGTCAAGAGATAGAGGTAATTGAAGAATGGTAATTCACAGGGCAGGGTACCCTTCCCATAGCTTTGACATTTACTTAGTCAGTGACTGGTGATCACAAAACAGAGTTTGTCTGTAATATATGGATGATGCTCTTTCCTATCCCATATTGCTGTTTTTAGAAACCAATGAATTAATAATTGTACATAATAGTTAATTAGTACTCAGTAAATACTAGGCATTAAAAAGGATACTCTATAAAATGTTTTATTTATTTTTAAAGATTTTTTTTTGATGTGGACCATTTTTAAAGTCTTTATTGAATTTGTTACAATATTGCTTCTGTTTTATGTTTTGGTTTTTTGGCCCCGAGGCATGTGGGATCTTAGCTCCCTGACCAGGGATTGGACCCGCACCTCCTGCACTGGAAGGCGAAGTCTTAACCACTGGACTGCCAGGGAAGTCCCTATAAAATGTTTTATATAATAAAGTTTATATAACAAAATGTTTTATATAATAAATCACACAAATATATAGTAAGCACATGTAAATGTTCGTTTAGTCCATTAATGAGGGAAAAACACCCAAAATGTTAAAGCTGGTTTAAAAGAATTCAAGATATACTGTACATTTAAACAAAAACAAAAAATGCTGGCATAAGATCACCAAATAATAGTACAGAATTGGTTTAGTGTCCTACAAGGCAATACAACCTTAAGTTTGGGGACTATCTTTTCTACTAGACAAAAATCATTGGCAGCTTTAACAGACAAAACAACTCTACAAGTTAATATGAAATTTCCTGGAATCTGGCCTCAAATTAATAATAAATACATATTTTTTAAAAAAAGGCAGATTCCCCTTTAGAATTAATAGTCATTGTCTTGTGGAGACCCATTCAGAAGTGCTCCAGTATGGCAGTAAAATGACACAAAGTCATCCTTTTGCCTTCTTTCCAAGTTTTAAATAATAATACTTTTATGTTCATTATGCAGTGAGAGAGTTGAGTTTTAGAAACGATTCCACTTATCCAAGGTAAAAATATTTATAAATAGAGAAACCAGGATTTTAACATACATAGTTTGGATGTGAATAATTATTGATAACAATTGCTCACATGTATTGAGGCTTAGTAATATACTGTATTGTGGACTCGCCTAAATGTTTTACATTAATAACTCATTTAATTCTCACAGTAAACTTGGGGTGGGTTCTGATTCCATCCCCATTTCGAAATAGAAAATGATTGTTTGCCAGCTATATCTACTAATTGGAATGAGAAAAAGTTAAAGCCATTGGCAGTACATATTGCACTGAGAATTATCTATCTTCATCCAGCTGTGTTACTTGAGCAGAATATGCTGGGCCTTGGATGGAAACATAATGCTGTTCACTGAGCTAATTAAATTTGCTGTGTCCTGCAAATCACCATGATGAAGAGACTAGAGAATATATGGATTATTTGTTTTTTGAGAGTCTTAATTTAGTGATTCATATTTTCTCCCTCGATTTTCTTCCCTTTTTGAATTTTGTTTATTGATTTATATCATACCAATTTGATTCATGTTTAAGCCTTGAAATCATCTCAAGGACTCCACTTCTCCACCTATTTAATTATATGTAGTTACTGACCATATCTTACAGTTCTACTTCTCCAAAGCAATGAAAGCTTAAGATTAATAGTAGCATTTCTCTAACTCAACCTGATCCCATCTATTCCTTTCTAAGCCATCTTCTACATCAGTTATCTCTGATCTCAACTAAGACAAAATAGGGCTGTTGTTGGTACTGGTAATGTTAATATTATTTTTAGTATCAGAATTGAGGTATTCGGCAGAAATTGAAGAGTCAAAGGAAGGTGTATGTACCAAACAGATACATACACGTTTATAATTTATGGACATGTTCTATTGTACTGAAATAGTATGAACATTGTAAAATGCAACACATTTGAAATTACAGATATGAATAAAAATAAATCAATGCTAGTTGATTTTCTTGACCCCTACCCATCTCCATCCAGAGTGTGCACATTTCACTTAGGAGATCATAACTCTAAATTGCTGCCAACATTATCTTTTCAAAAGAGATACCTGTTGGTCCCACTCTCTTACTCAACCTCTTTGAACACACGCCAAGAATCAAAATCTCCTGCCCCTCATTCTGACTTACTTTTTTTAACATAGTTCTCTCTGTTTGGAAAGTCTTTTTTCTTGCCCATCTTTTTCCATAGCCATCTATCAACGTTAATTAAATACACCCAAGGTAGCACATATTTCTTTATGGTCCTTTTCCATCCTTCTGTTCTACCAGTCTCTCTTCACTATTTCTATATTAAGTACTACCTTTGTTATAACAGTATGACAGTTGACACTGTGGTGACACTATCAAAGTCTTTCTCCCCAAGTGAAACTCTGAGAAGAAAGACCGAAGCTAAGTCTTTGTTTTCTTAGTAGTCCTTTGCAACAGTGGATGTTCCATAATGGGATATCAAATAATTACCTTGTTGGAGAGCAAATGAGTCAGACTTGAATTAGTTCCCACTTGAACAAGTATTTTTATATTCACTTCTGATTAAATCCCAGAAATCCCTTTCATGTTTATTTGATCATCCTGATTGCTTTGTCATATTTCCACTTGATTGAGATGGTGACGTGCAGAGAGATTCATGCTATTCTAACAGATGGGTTTCTCTAAATGGGTCAAGATATTATGAAAGGAAAAGTTCGCACAACTCTCAACTGTTTTCTTCAGGAAACAGAATCAAAACATGGCTTCATGCTGAAACCAAATTTCTCTTTCGCTGTATTTGAAAAGGTTACGTTTGAAGCAGTTTAGTAATTTCTAAAGAGCTTCCTTCTACCCCCGCTTACATAAAAACAGCAACCACAACTTTTTGCTTTTTCTAATGGTTTAAAATTTAACTTAGTCATTCTAATACACTGTCATGTTTTCGTATCATGATAAATATTTAATGTTAATGGAAAAGAAGCATATATTTTGAACATAAATGTGGGAGAAATCTTTAAAAAATAAAAAAAGAAGAAATTTAAGTTTCTAAAGGTATTTTACTTCTCAAAATGCTTTCCTACTGCCAATGAATCTGCTTTTAAAAACCTTTGTGGTATAAAATTACTAATGAATGTGTGTTTAGCACAGGAAGTAAGAAGAGAATAAGCACCTGCTTTTGAGAAATATCTTTTCAGGTCTAGAGGAGAACAATTTTCAGTTCCGTTTGTGTCCGGAGCTGATCTGTTGCCTTAAGAATTCACAGGTGGGATTGCCCTAGTGCACAGAGAGTGTTGGTGAACACAGGGGACGTGGGTCATCCATTATAGGGTTACTTCAATATATTAGAATGTAAGGACTCATATGATGACAAGACAAATTTTCCCCTGACAACAGTTCCCCAAAAGAATGGGCACCCATCTATTCTTCGAAGAGTATGATTCCATGGTTCTCATGTAACTGAAAAATAATGAGGAAGCGCAACCTTCACCTGGTTTACATAACAGAGGGCATCATTAGACATCACTCATACAAGGATTGAAATAAACTGGAAATTTTTTGTTTATTTTATATCATTTTTCTTGTTTAGGGAGAAAAAATACAAAAGAACAGTTCACTTGAAATGAAAGTTTGGACTGGCCAAGAGTAAGACACGGTGTCATAATCTGAGAGAAAATGCACACTGAGAGCCTCTATCCTGTATTATACTCATCTGCATCGAAAAGGTAATGAGCGTTTTGTCAGTGCCTGTGCTTCACCTAAATTATCAAGGAAAACATACATACATGTGAATTTGTGAGCTTCATGACTAGGAATGGGGCCACATGCTGCTTGTGGGGGCTGTTACTGAAATAAATTGGGGTAATTAAATGCTTGATATTAGGAAGCTTTGAAGGCCTTTCTTGGTCCTTCATCCTCATGCAGATTCAAGCATCATTATGTCAGTGTAAACGTGACCATCAAGGACTGACCCACCACCTCTTCTCTACCTCTGCTCCCTGGTACCCAGAGCTGATTTCATGAAATTCACAGTGCACTTGTTTTGTTTCTGACAAATTTATAGTGTGCCTTGGGATATAAATTTAATTGACTGTCATTTCAGGCTTTGTCATCAGAAAGGTCACTGGAAAAAAATACATAGGGAAATTCTGAAGTATGAAAATTGTTATTTAATCTGAGCTTTTCATTTAAGATTTTATTTTTAGGTCCAATTTCACTGTACTATGCCAAAGGCCATTATAAAACTTGATGAAGAAATAATTTTCTTTTAAAAATGATGTAACATTTAATTGTAATTCTAATTATATTCAACTTATTGGTAATATTAAGGTATATTTTGAATGGAGGCTGAGTTCTTTCTGCTTTATTCCTTGGCGATGGTGGAACTGTGAAGCCATTGAAGTTGAATGGTTTTTAGAATTATGTACTGACCCCTTACTATACTTTGTTAAATTTACTTCCCTGGCTGGTGTGAAAAACTGTTTAAATGTATGTATTTTACAGATTACTTGCATTTCAAATCAAAGGAAAGAAAGATATATAATTGGAAATGTGGTTTTCTTGAATTTCCTTTTTTTTTAAATATATATATTAAGTTATTTCTACTTAGTCTTTGGGTGGCATTTTACTTCATAATCGTTTCCTCAAATGTATGCAAAATTGTTGTCCATATTTATTTTTCCTCTTTTCTGCTGTAATTGCTTTACTTACATTCTTCAAAAATTCTCCTTTTCATGGGTAACTAAATAGGAGTAAACATTAATTTGCTGTCTCCAAAGAAAAGTCAACATAATAGCCTCAACTTGCTTTCACTCATTTGCATGTTCATTGTTTTTATTTTTCAATGAATACTGAGTGCTTCTTGTATACGTATAATTTACTGGGTGCAAGAAAGAATTAAAATAAGATGGGTGGTGCAAACTAGCTTTAAAGAATGTTGGAGGAATGTAGACACTCTAGTATTTTAGTACACATCAAAGAACAAGAACAGAAAATAAGAGGTAAATAGTGTTTATTTAAAAGGACAAGGTGGACCATTGGAAAGGACTTCTCCATGGACTAATGGAAAAGGTTCATAGAAGATAGGAAACTGCTCTGAGAGTTGAAGAATAAAGAGAATTTGGATGAGTCAGAAATTAAGTGGAAGAAATTACAGGAAATGAGATCAGCAAGAGCCATGGCAGAGTTAGGAATAGAATGGGCAACAGATTAATAGGAGCAAAGAAGAGGGTTTGTGTGGAAAGAAGGAGTTATTCAAAAGAAAAAGAAGGTTGGAGCTGATTTTACAAGGCTTTGGTTTCCAGCTCTTTCACTCATATGGGAAAGCAATACCGTCATCCCTGGGTATCTGTGTGGGATTGGTTCCAGAAACTCCCTGACACCAAAATCCACTAATGCTTAAGTCCCTTGTGTAAAATGACAGTATCCGCAGATGTAAAACCCGTGGATACAAGGGGGCCACTCTAGTCCTAAGGCATGGTGGTTCCAGACACTTCAATTTACTATTGTAACAGAGCCAACAAAATCCTTGGTGCTTTTGTGGCAGATTAATGACCACTTGATAAATATTGAGAAAGCACATTTTTTTTTAGATTTTTTAATACTGGAACTAATGGGGGATGGGGAGCTTAGTATTTGCTCTGATGTACTTCCCTATTAATGCTTTAATCATTTTTTAAAGACTACTAATTGTTGCCTGAATCACAGATTTGATGAAGCAGGAATGGGTTATGCTACATCTAATTGTTCTTCATTCTCTTTTATATACTCTCATTTTATAACAATGATTTTAAAAACTTAATTTTTCATTGTAAAAATGAGTCATTTCGTATTTCTCATATTCAAAATGAAACTCAAACATGTTATCCTGGGGTGCTCTCTTTTCCTTTTTCTTATCTTAAAAGAGTTCAAAATAATGCATGCTTTAAAAAATTTGGCATAGGGCTTCCCTGGTGGCGCAGTGGTTGAGAGTCCGCCTGCCGATGCAGGGGACACGGGTTCGTGCCCCGGTCCGGGAGGATCCCACATGCCGTGGAGCGGCTGGGCCCGTGAGCCATGGCCGCTGAGCCTGCGCGTCCGGAGCCTGTGCTCTGCAACGGGAGAGGCCACAACAGTGAGAGGCCCGCGTAGCGCAAAAACAAACAAACAAACAAAATTCGGCATAGTTGATATTGGTGGGCCCTGGATTTTTTCTGGCTTATTTTACCTCCTGCTGGCTGCCCTAAGCGATTGCTCCATCAGGCAGATATTAGAAATATACAAACACATGCATTTTGCTTATAGTCTTCCCATCAGAGAAACATGGAAAGCACCAGATGGATTTAAATACATCAGAGAATTGGGCTGCCCATAGCAAATGAAATCTGACTATGGTAAATCAATGCTATAATGAACATGGGAGTGCACGTGCACATATCTCTTAGAGATCCTGATTTTAATTCTTTTGGATAATGTCAAACAAGCGGCACCGGTTGCCTATTATCAGGAGTAAGAAGTCTGAGCTCTTCTGACCACTGCGTCATGGTATTGGAGTCACCACGAAAAATAATGCAGTCAAGCACTGGATGGAAAAATGTTTTACTCACATGGAGAAGAGACAGAGCAAGATCAGCTTCAATGGTGGATGTCAGTCCCCAGTGGCCAGCAGGTCCCTCCCTTCAGCTGACGGAGATTAATTGTTCTGCATGCATCCCTCTGTGCTCCAGCAGAAGGACCCTGTCCTCACCTCTTACAGAGGACAGATATAGTCATGGAGTTGTCAAGGTGCCATATGATGCACATGCTTAAGCAGAATGATGTAAGGAGCACATATCGAGTCTGAAATAGGAAAACGTTTTCCCACATAAGGTGACAAGTTCAGCACAGGCTGTGGGGACTCTATCTCGTGGTAGGGAAGTGTGCCAGGCCCAAACCCATGCATATGGCTGAGTGGGTGTCAAAAGATTGTATGCATGAGACCACCTTTCCTAACAGATAGATACCGAGAATTGGGGTTGTTGAATCACGTGGTAGCTCTATTTTTGATTTTTTTTTTTTTTTTTTTTTTTTTTTTGCGGTACGCGGGCCTCTCACTGCTGTGGCCTCTCCCGTTGCGGAGCACAGGCTCCGGACGCGCAGGCTCAGCAGCCGTGGCTCACGGGTCCAGCCGCTCCGCGGCATGTGGGACCTTCCCGGACCGGGCACGAACCCGCGTCCCCTGCATCGGCAGGCGGACTCTCAACCACTGCGCCACCAGGGAAGCCCCTCTATTTTTAATTTTTTGAGGAAAGCGCCATACTGTTTTCATAGTAGCTGCACCATTTTACATTCTGATCAATAACGCACAAGGGTTTCACTTTCTCCATATCTTCCCCAACACTTGTTATTTCCTGTTTTTCTGTTAAGGCCATTCTAACAGATATGAGGTGATACCTCATTTTTAAAAAATAGTTTTTGCTTTAATTATTTTGTTGTGGTAAAATATATATAATATAAAATTTGCCATTTTAACAATTTTCCCACTAAATGTTCATTTTTATTGGTATTTTTAATATTATGCCAAGGACCTGACTGATATAGGATAATGAGTTATTAATATAAAGCCAACATTATTTTCCTTCCTCCAAAGTTTGCAGTATCTTAACATTCCAGAAATATTTCTAATACGGTTTTGGTATAACACCACTGAAATATAAGATGAGGCTTTACTTATTTTAGGGACAGTTTTCCTCTGTAGTTGCTTCTTTTTTAAAAAATTTTTATTTTATATTGGAGTATAGTTGATTTACAATGTTGTGTTAGTTTCAGGTATACAGCAAAGTGATTCAGTTATACACATACATATATCATATTCTTTTAAAGATTCTTTTCCCGTATAGATTATTACAGAGTACTGAATAGAGTTCCCTGTGTTATACAGTAGGTTCTTATTATCTATTTTATATATAGTAGTGTGTGTATATTAATCCCAAACTCCTAATTTATCCCCTCCGCTTCCCTTTGGTAGCCATAAGTTTATTTTCTAAGTCTCTGTAGTGGCTTCTAAAAGTATGGCTCGAGTCATTCATTGCAGGTCAAAAGCAGTAGTGAAAAAAACTAATATCCAGTATCCAATCAGACCAATATTCAGGCCACTACGAAATGGGTGTTTTCTTCTTTTTTTCTGTCCTTAACACAGCTCTAATCTCCTGTTATCATTGTGATTTTGATTTGTATTTTCCTGGTGATTACTGATGTTAAACATTTTTTCATATTCCTGTTGGCCATTTGTATGTCTTCTTTGGAGAGATGTCTTTTCAAGCCCTTTGCCTCTTTTAAAAGTGGGTGATTTATTTGTTTTGTTTTGTTTTGCTATTAAGTAGTAGGAGTTTCTTATGTATTTTGGAAATGAACCCTTATCAGATACATGGTTTTCAAATATTTTATCCCATTCTGTAAGTTACCTATTCACTCCATTGATTGTTTTATTGGCTGTGCAGAAGCTTTTGGTTTTGGTGTGGTCTAGCTTGTCTAATTTCAGGTCTTATGTTCAATTCTTTAATCCATTTTGAGTTGATTTTTGTATATGGTGTAAGGTGAGTGCCCAATTTCATTCTTTTGCATATGGATATCCAATTTACCCAGTATAATTTATTGAAGAGAATTTCCTATCCCAACTGTGTGTTCCTGGCACCCTTATCAAGGATCAGTTGACTGTATGGGTGTGGGTTTATTTCTGGTCTATATGCCTTTGTACCAGGACTATACTGCTTTGATTGCAGCTTTGTAATATGTTTTGAAATCAGGAAGTATGAGGCCTTCCGTTTTGTTCTTTTTTCTCAAGATTGTTTTGGCTATTTAATGTCTTTTGTGGTTCCATATAAATTTTACATGTTTTTTTCTATTTCTGTAAAAAAAAAAATGCCATTAGGACTTTTAAGAGGCATTGCATTCAATCTATAGATTGCTTTAGCAGTATGAACATTTTAACAATGTTGTCTTCTAATCCATGAACACGGGATGTCTTTCCATTTATATGTGTCTTCTTTAATGCCTTTCATCAATGTTTTGTCGTTTTCAGTGTAGTAAGTCTTTCTCCTCCTTGGTTAGATTTATTCTTAAGCATTTTATTCTCTTTAGTGGTACAGGTATTGTAATTGTGATTGTTTTCTTAACTTCCTTTTCAGATTGGTAATTGTTAGTGTATAGAAACCCAACTGGCTTTTGCATGTCTGTATGCATTTTCACTTTTAAAATGTTTTGAGGCATAGAATCTGGAGAAGAAAACCAGAAGATTGCAAAGACCAGGTTGAGGAGGTGGGAGGAGATGAGTTATGACAGAAAATCAGTGGAGACACGGGAGTCAAACAGGGTGATATAAGCTACAGTGTCATGGATAATGAGATTCAGGCCCTCAACAATGAGTTCATCCATCTTCCCTGGGTACCTGCCATTACTATGTGACAGGTACTGTAATGTGCATTGGAAACACAATGGTGAAAGTCCAAGGGCAGGAAGTAAGACTGAGTATCTAACTCTTGCAGGGACCGGAGAGAGCTTCAGTATACCTGATATACAGAGTGTTAGGTCAAGGCAATAGAAGATTTCAAGAAGAGGGGGTCAACACTGCCACATTCTGAAGAGTTATTGTTAAATTAAGGGATCATGGCCACTGTGTTAGTTATAAGGCAGGCAATGGTGATACTGACAAAAGCAGTTTCAGTAGATTTGTTTTGGGTTAGAAGCTGTATTAAGGGATGTGACAGGTAAATGAAAGGAGAGGAAATAAGTGGAAAACTGAGCCCAAATCAGGTTAAGACCTTTAGTGCCTATAAGCATAAGGACAATAGAGTCCACTCTCTTAAAGATTATTTTCAATACAATTGCATTTTTCAAAATGACCCAAAATTCACATGACTTCTAGAGTTGGAATAGCTTTCTTGTATATCATGTAACTGCACGGCTCTGCATGAATACGTTGTAATGGACTCCTTGGTATTGTGTGCCTTTGTTTTGCTGATGCCCCGTGCTCACTGTACGTGGTGGTCCAGCACTTATGGGAACTCATTTCAGGAAACTGGATTTTAAAGGAGAGGAATTAGATGCATTGAAAATGAGTTGGGAAATCAGGGTGGGGGGTTTGGGGGAAGGAAGATGTTATGTTGTTTTTCATTTGGGGAATGCTCTAGAGTTTTTATATGTTGAAGGAATGCAATCCATAAAAAGAAAACATTTGGATATGCATATGAGAAAGCATGATTGATGAAGAAAGTTTTTTTTTTTTTTTAAACCCCACATTTGTTTATTTATTTATTTTTGGCTGTGTTTGGTCTTCGTTTCTGTGTGAGGGCTTTCTCTAGTTGTGGCAAGTGGGGGCCACTCTTCATCGTGGTGCGTGGGGCTCTCACTATCGCGGCCTCTCGTTGCGGAGCACAGGCTCCAGACGCGCAGGCTCAGTAGTTGTGGCTCGTGGGTCCAGTTGCTCCGTGGCATGTGGGATCTTCCCAGACCAGGGCTCGAACCCATGTCCCCTGCATTAGCAGGCAGATTCTCGACCACTGCACCACCAGGGAAGCCGTGATGAAGCAAGTTTGATGCTAACTTGGAAAGGATAAGATTGGGAGAAGAAATGAAAAGGTTAGAATTAGTCAGCAAAACAACATACTCTCCATAGGAAGTACAGTAGGACCCCCCAAGGTGTCCACCTAGAGTATAGTGGGTTCAAGGCAAATCAATATAGTGCAAAAACATAGAGCATCCAGTGGTTTAACAAGTATACGTTACTCCTTAGTTCACATAGGTGTAGTTTTTGTAAACTATGAAACATATGCTTATGTATTCATTTATTTTTAGTGAAGTACATTATATTTTGAGGAACTTGATCAGAGGAATCAGTTGAACTAGACCTTCTGTAGTGTTAACTTAGAAAATTTAAAATGATAGCTAGCAATTTTTTAATGATCCTATGTGCTAGGCGCTCTGCCAGGTACTCTACAAGCATCCTTTTATTTCATTTTCACCACAGACCTATGGGTTAGTAACTATGAATATTGCCAAGGTCATGTAAACAGAATGTAAACCAAGATTTGATTGTAAAGCCCCTGGTCTTATCCGTACTGATGTACTGTTTT
Source organism: Leucopleurus acutus (assembly GCF_964270905.1). Classification (NCBI taxonomy): domain Eukaryota; kingdom Metazoa; phylum Chordata; class Mammalia; order Artiodactyla; family Delphinidae; genus Leucopleurus; species Leucopleurus acutus. The sequence goes on along the minus strand of NC_139162.1, from coordinate 11,783,030 downwards.
CATTTACCATGTTTAAAGTAAGATTGAACATTCATAGTTCCTATAACCAGCTATTTTCACTGTGTATCATAGACCGAAATGCAACTAGATTGGACCACAAAGGTAGAGGGCCAACTGGAATTCAAGAAAGGTTTGATCACACATCATCAAAACTCACAAACTAAGCTGGAGCATTTAGTTAAATGAGCATTTAGTTAAATTAAAAGGATGCTTTATAAGCAACTGATGTAGATCAGTTTAAGAAGTGAATTTTTCATGGTGACAGATACATGAAATAACGAAGTGATAGCTATCAAAAAACAGTTTACTGAAACTCATGAAGAAGGTTGTTTGCAAGGGGCTATGCAAAAACTCAGAGGCATATAGATGGTGTCACGTACCCATGACCCTGTGAGCCCTGAGACTGTTTTTGCAGGACCGGTTCAGTTTCTGTTCTGCTTCCCTCTGGTCCACCTCTCTGATGCTTTCTGCTCTCTTCTCTGTCCATTCAAAAGCCATGTACTCTTGACCCGTGTTCCATTGTCATTGTCCCTGCCATTCTGTCTACCATAGGCTCTGAAATCTATACTCCCCTTGCACAGACATGCCTGCATCACAAGAGTGATTTCAATTCAACTTTAAGCTGGGAGGTCTACTACATATGGTTTTATTTAGGCACATAACATTTCTGGTAAGGATGACCTACTGTTTTTATTTTCATTTTCCAGTTGAGTAAACTAGACCTACGAGTGATTTTTCCAAGGTCCAACTCAGAATAATTAGTGTTGATAGCGCTTATATTCTTGCTTCCTAATGCGAAATATCATAGCCTTCTATAGGATAGTGTTACCTGGATCTAGAATTCTCCCAAGATAGTTTGGTAGCACAATATAGATTGCTTTGTGGATCTCACTCACTCACATCATAGTTCTTGGGTTTGACAGGTAAAGATGCTGAACTGTGAAGAGCGATGGAAACAATGTGTGAGTATAGGTAAGGGCACAGGTGGTTGCTGAAAATTGTAATGTCAAGGTGCCAGGGGTTATGAAGAATCATACTCTGAGTGTACATGTTCTGGATGTTCTCAAAATGACAGAAGCTTATGATAAATGTATGACATCCTTGATGTTATTTTTTCCTATCACATTATTATCAAAGGTTCTTAGTGCTGATTTATCACCACAAAATCTCAATGGACTTCAGTGTTGTAGAATACGTATAGAAAAATATTACTAATGCAAAACCACTATGACACAGTGAAAAGTCACTATTATAATAGCAGATTTCTTTAAGAATGCAAAAGAGCCCATTAGAAACATTTGACTGTGCTTTTCTGTTGCTGTGTTTTCTATTTTTACTTTACTTTCTCTATAATTACAAAAAAGAAGAAACTGCTATTACCACCTACTTCAGAGGCTAGAAAGGAAAATGAGTAGCAGAGATTTTTTTTCTTCTTCTTTTTCCACATGGAGCATACCAATTTTATATGACTTCTGTTGTTTATTTCATTATTAAAAGTTTTTCTAATAAGCAATTTCAAAATTATCACAAATGCAAAAAAATTCAAAAGAAACTAATGCACTAACATTATATAATCTATCAACTTCCTAGCTGATCTCTTTCTATTTCTTTAAAGAAAATCAAATGCTTTTCTCCCCTCATTATTAGGCATACTACTAATTAGTCAGTCACATAGCTCTGCAAAGGTTCATAGAAAAATATCCCTTCCTGTTGAAAATGCAATAATTGTATGCACTACTTGCCTTCCGTCTGATGCAGCTATGTAGATAACAAGTTTAGATTCTAAGGCTTCATTTTAAATATTCAATATTTAATAAGTATTTATTAAAGCAAATGTAAGGTAAGACAGCCTATTAATGTCTTTCTAAAAATGGAAGAGCAAAACATAACAACTTAGCTATTAATTTGTAAACCCTGAGGAAGTTAGTTAACTCTATGAGATTCAGTTTTCTCTGCAAGAATAGCATAATAGTATTTTTTTCCCATAAGGCCAAGCATTTTCATGATCTTTGTGATCTTGTTTTAGGCAAAGAGTTCTCAGATACGACATCCAAAGCACAATCCATAAAGGAATAAATAGCAAACTCTGACTTCAAAATGAAGAGTTTTGTGCTCCAAAAGGCTTATTTAAGAAAAAAGATGAGCAGCAGACTGTGCTAAAACATTTGCAAATGATATATCTGACAAATGATTTGTATCAGGAGTATCTAAAGAACACTTACAACTCAACAATAAAAAAACAAATAAATAACCCAATTTAAAAGTTGGGGGAGAAGAAAAATGGGGAGTGATTATTAATGGGTACAAGCTTTCTTTTGGAGATGATGAAATGTTCTAAAATTAGCTTATGCTGATGGTTGCATAACTCTGTAAATATACTAAAAATGATTAAGTTGTGCACTTTTAATGGATGAACGTTATCTTATGTAAATAACATTTCACAAAACCGTTAATAATGGGCAAAATATACAAGTAGACATTTCACCAAAGAAGATATATATATGGCTAATAAACACATGAAAGGATGTTCAGCATCATTAGTCATTAGGAAATTGCAAATTAAAACCACAATGGAGGGCTTCCCTGGTGGCGCAGTGGTTGAGAGTCCGCCTGCCGATGTAGGGGACACGGGTTCGTGCCCCGGTCCAGGAGGATCCCACATGCCACGGAGCGGCTGGGCCCGTGAGCCATGGCTGCTGAGCCTGCGCGTCCGGAGCCTGTGCTCCGCAACGGGAGAGGCCACAACAGTGAGAGGCCCGCGTACCGCAAAAAAAAAAAAAAAACACAATGGAGCAACAGTTCACACTCACTAGATTGGTTGTAACAAAAAAGATAATACTAGTATTGGCAAGCATGTGGAGAAAATGGAACCCTCAAACACTACAGGTGAAATGTAAAATGATACAGCTACTTTGGAAAATAGTATGACAGTTTTTTAAGAGGTTAAATATGAATATATCATACAACACATCAACTCCATTCTAGGTATCTACCCGAGAGAAATGAAAATGTATGTTGACTAAAGACTTGTGAATGTTCATAGCGCATTATTCATAATAGACAGAGAGTGGGAACACTCAAAACTGGATAAGCAGAATGTGGTATACCCATATAGTGTGATACTACTCAATCATAAAAATGAATAATCACTGCCTACTAAAGCATGAATGAAACTCAAAGTATTATGATAACTGATTAAGAAAAAAACACCCAAAGGACTATTTTTTGTGTGATTCCATTTATGTGAAATGTCTAGAAAAGGCAAATTTATATAGACAAAGATTAGTGGCTGCCTGGGGCTAGAGTGGAAACAGAGATCAAATGCAGATGGGCCTGAGGAATCTTTTTGGGGTGATAGCAATATTCTTAAAGTGGACTGGGGTTATGGCTGCACAACTGTATAAATTTAAAAGAATAATTGAATTGTACACTTAAAATGGATGACATTTAATGGCATGTAAATTATACTTCAAAAAGATGTTTAAAAAACTAAACAGAGAAAAGTAAAATTAAACTTGAGTTATTTAGAGCATTAAGAAGAACCAGGAAAACTGCTGATTCTTTCTCTCTCTCCATGTATTTACATCAGACTACTAATCATATGTGTATATATATATATGATTATGTATGTACATAATTATATACGTAAATAAGATTAATAGTCTAGTGTTAATATGCTATTACTCTTAACATTTCTGTAGGAGTACTGCTGGTTAAATAATGGGAAATCTTAAGAATAATTATAAACTAGAGTACGGTCTTTTTAAGGTTATGAAATCAGGAGATCTTGTGATATAGTACAGACTGCTTACCATCTTTGCCATATGACTTAATGAAAGATCACCGTTGGTAGAGTGATCAATTAGCTACCTCCTGGGGTTCCCTTCAGGGTAAGAGTTAAGTAATTACTATGATTAAGAAAAGTCTGTTTATTGAAATGGTGTGGATCATGCTCATTTTTCTTTTATTGTTCATTGCTAATGGTAAGAAGAATAGAAAATTTGAAAGATATTGCATTCAAAACCAAGATTCTTTTTCTTTGAGTTGTATTTTACTTACGGAATTAATTCCTGTGATATGTTGAGAACAGTTGCTAAGAGTTGGCCTACATAACAAAAATATAGTCTTTGTGATTTTCTGAGACCTAAGGGACAGTTTATATCTTTGGGAAGCTTTAGAAGTCATTCACAAGGTGGGGAGGAAGGATCTGATGATGGAAGACTCCATCATGAGTTATCGGGAAAACACAGAGCTATCGGACATGTGCTTTGTGGGTTAGAAGACAATGGAGGAAGCATGTGGTTTAACATCTCTCACATGAGAAGGACAATCCAGGATACACCCTAGAAATTCATGGTTCATTGGCATGCTTCCAGGGTTGAGTATTCCAGATGGTACAGTCCATGCCTCTGCACATTAGTGCTTCCCCTGATATCACTTTCTTGTGCTGATGAATTTGCATATCAAGTGTATATGCATTGGTGACTTCCTAATGTCAAAAATATATATTTCCCCCCAAAGTGATATGTAAATGTGCTTTAACTCCCTAGTGAAAGAGTACTTCATCAAAATGGGGTAGAACATCTATTTTATGATGTTTGCTAGAATTCTATGAGAATAGAAAAACATTTCCTGAGCTGAAACCATTTAGTATACAATTTTCTGGCAATGTATAGACATGATATATAGACATGAGTAGGAATCGCACACTCAGCTAAATTGCTTGGATAACATAACAGGACCCAGCAGTCACCGTGCTTTAATTGTATAAGGTAACAGCCACCTAAGGCAGGAATAAATTATGCCCATTGTTAAGGACAATTATGTCCCTTATCAGATGGTCTGCAACAAGAGACTGGAATATATGGACCATTAATCTGTGTGTGAGCATCTGTTCTAATGTCCCTTCCAGAGAGAAAGTGAGAGACTTTTCGACCTCCCTTGTCAATCATCAGCAAATTAAAAACAACTTAAGTGGCATCTTCTACATTGCAGGTCACTTTTTAAAGGAGAATATTAGTCTAGTTAATAGATCTACATTACTTTTAAAACCAGTCAAGATTTCTGAGACTTTTCCCTCCATACTTTCTAATATTTCATAACTTAAACATTTCAGAGAGAAAGAGGCTCACAACCACGAGATTCTACAAGTCATCATGGCCTTAATTCTTTCCTATATTTGCTTGCTTTTTTTTTTTGCAGTATGCGGGCCTCTCACTGTTGTGGCCTCCACCGTTGCGGAGCACAGGCTCCGGACGCGCAGGCTCAGCGGCCATGGCTCACGGGCCCAGCTGCTCCGCAGCATGTGGGATCTTCCTGGACCGGGGCACGAACCCGTGTCCCCTGCATCGGCAGGCGGACTCTCAACCACTGCGCCACCAGGGAAGCCCTGCTTGCTTATTTTTATATTCCAGCCTTGATCCTAAGAGGATAAGAAAATGATCAGATATATAACTAAACTAATTTATAACTAAATATATAACTAAACATTTTAAAAATGAGGAACAATGGAACAGTATAGATAGAAGAAGAAAAAGGATGAAACCAAGGAGATTAATTGCTAAATTCATTCTCTCAAGCTCTGTGTTCCTAAGTCCAGGTTTTAAAACTGAATTTTAGAAAGTTTACCGCAAACTTACCTGATTTTGTAGTAGCAAAGGCAAGGATAGAAATGATTCATACTGTCTTTATGACAAAAAGAATCAGATGATCAGAAAAACACAATTCTTAATACTGCCACTGGAAGGAAATTCATTATGAAAAGACGGTTGTGTTATGTAGTGATTCATATCATCAACAGCTTCCTTATCCATGAATACTGAGAGCATCATGATTTTCTTTTCTTCTTATTTCTTTTAACATTACTCAGTCAGGGGATGGCATAGTATCAAAAAATTGTTAGGTAAAATAATTGGTTCTGGAGAACACTTGAAAGGCAGACCATGTTTCTAATGAGCTCTAGGGGAAGGGATTGGCAAAAAGAACCTTAGTAATGTATGTTGGCTAAGTATTACAGGGAAAATATGAGCTCAGGGAAATATTGGCTGTTTTATAAGAGGAAAAGACTGTGCATCACCTGGATGGGAGCTGAATCCATGGAATGAATGGCCATTATGTTGATACCCTTGGAGAGAACATGAGTGTTTTCATGTTTGTGAGGAAGAGTCAAGTGGGTATTTGGATATGACAAATGCAGACTGTGGCAGAAACTGGCAAGATGTTCCTCAATCACATTTCCTATTTCTAGACATGTGGGAAGAGTGCATATTCCAGTGTCCCTTGCAGGTAGATTGAGGCCACGTGGCTAGTTCTGGACAGTGGAGCGTAGCAGGGGGTGATGGATACTTTCTCTAGGCCTTGGTCCTGAGATCATTTGTGTGACCCCATGCAGGCTCTTCCTTTCTTCTGTCTCTCTTGCCCATGTCCTATAAGGTGGGCAGCACAGGAAAGAAGACTGGATATGTGAGAAACCATATGGCAGGGGAGGAGTAGCCAGCCAATGCACATAAAATTGTGATGTGCTCTAGAGGGCATTACCCTGAATAATCCAGTTAATTAAAAAAAATAGTTGTATTATTAATGAAGAAATAAGTGAGTCAGAACTTACCTATCATATTTAATTTTTATTATCATTATTTAGTCTAATATTATTTATCACATTTATGTAAGTGCAGTGTAATTTCAGACTTATTTAAATTTTTTCTTACCTCTATCATCATCAAATATTTTCTTTGCTTTCAATGATTGAAAAGTGTAGATATGTTAAATACAAGTCACAGAATTCATGAAATTATCTGTTGGAATTTTTGCCTTTTAATTTATTTGTATTTTTTAGTAGGGAGTGATAGGTTTTTCCCTTTATTATTTGTTTATATTATATATTTTGGGTGGGGTCAACTGTACTTTTATTATATTATTAAATATTATATTTTCCTAGATAACCATCCATTTCATTAAAGTTTTCAAGTTTATTTGGAAGGAAGTTAAGTGATACATCACCATATATATCAAGATGGTATAAACATCTTGAGCTGAATGGGCCTCTGTCTCCACCATTTACTATTCGTATGAAATTGATGGACCACTTGAAATGACTGAAAAGTTCTGTCTTCTTAATTTTCTTTACTTTTTGTGAAAAGGGTAATAGTACCTATTATAGGTTTGTTATGAGAGTTAAGTACATATATAAAACCCTTTAGAACCCAGTAGGAACTCAATGTATATTAAGTAGTATTACTGTTTCTCAGTATCTCTAGTGGTTGTCTTATGTGCATGATAAGTTGTGTTCATTTGCTCTTCCTCCACTAAAAATTAATTAATCAATTAACTAAAATTTGAGTCCCTTCCCTAGGCCCACATCCTCACATCCGTTGTCCTGCCAGATGGGAAGCACCTCTCTTTCTCACTGCCTGTGGCAAATGGTGGACACGCAGGGGAGGGATGCAGAGCATTTGGCTTGCCTGGCAGTTACTATTGTGGGTTCCTTACTGATTACCACTCATCTCTTCATCCTTGAATGGGGAAAGGGCATTCGTTTTGTACAGCAGACCAAAAGAAAAATAGGAGAAGTTGACAAAGATGGACTGAATTTAAGTTTTGGAATCTCAGTAACATAAATTCTTAAGGTACATTGTAAAGAATGGGTAATTAGAGGGGAAAGAGCATAAATATTAATGTCTAGGGCAAAAGGTTTAGATTATTTACATTAAAAAATAACATTTAATGAACTAACAGTCTTTGTTATAGAACCTAAAAATGAAAATCAGTAATTTGTCTTAGTTGGTAGGGATACACAAAACAGAGAAAGCATTTTAAGAAGCAAGAGTTTCTATGTAAAGATTGGGAAAACTAACTCTCTGTATTGGTAAAAATTATTAGACACTGGTCGAACATTTCCAGCCCTGACATTTATTAACTATATAACCTTAAGCAAGTCCTCTAACAGCTCTAAACCTCAGTCTCAGCATTAATAAAACAGTAAAAGAAATAATTTGTAAAGGGATTTTGAATCACTGTATAAAAAGTGCTCCATGTACACCGAGTGGAGAACAGGAACTTATTACATGTCAGTACTCTTTCCCTTTCCTTATTATTCCTATCTTTTATAGATAGACTCAAGGTGAGGATAATAAAGAAAACTTAGCTGTGCTATATATACTGTAGCAATGTGTAAGGAATAATATAAATAATAAGCTATTCATGGAATTTTGATGCCAACTGAAATAGAGGTCACAACATAAACATTGAACTGGAGAAACCATAAAAAAAACAATTACTATATAGTTACTGGCAGGATTTTCATTTACATTTTTCAGATTCAGAATATATGATTATGCACAAGACCATCAATGTCTGAAAGTAAAAAAAAAAAACAAAAATTATTACTTTAAGTATCTTTTCCATAAAGAAAGCAAATATGTACTGGTAGAATATATAGAATTTTTTTCTTTAGGGAACATTCTGAACAGAAAAAAAAATTCTGTTATATGGAAACATATGTACATGGTATCTTCCAAATGACAGCTCTTTTTAATATATAATTTCTAAAACTATAGTATAGAAATTATATGCATATTTATAAAATTATGAATAAAAGTCCAGATGAAAGAAAAAAAGAATTTAATTATCAGGTCTATTTTATGATGTCTCAGGAAGAGCATATGTACTTGTTTTCATGGTTTTTCTCTCAGTGAAACTCTTAAAGCTTTTCCATTCATTAATAATAAATGGAAAATCTTAGAATTAGTTTTGTGTGACCACAACTTTTATTGAAAAAACAAAACAAAACAAAGCATAACTGTTAAGAGCTCTCTTATTTTAGATTGCTGATTCTCCAGTAGCAATACTTCATCCATCAATTATTTAATTACTCACTAAAGGATTAAAACAAAACATGGTACACAGGGTGATATCATATTTTGTATGATGTACCTAAAGGAGTGTTTAAAGGAAAATTTATAGCTTAAAAACATACATTATTAAAGAATAGTTGTCCAAAATCAGTAATCTCAGTTTCCACCTAAAGAATCTAGAAAAAGTTAAACCCAGAGAAAGACAATGGGCAAACAATAGAGAAAATCAACAGTCAAAAGGTATCCTTTAAAATTATTAATAAAATTGAAACCCCAGAAAAACTGATTTAGAAAAAATGATCTATATAAAAAATGATAGTGACATCACTACTGAATCTGCGATATTAAAAGAGTGATAAGTGAATATCTGTCCAAGTGTCTGCTGATAAATACAATTCGGTGAAATGAATAAATACATTGATAAAAGATAACTTACCAAAACTGACAAAAATGTAGGAAATTAGAATATGCATTATCAAAAACCTCCCTCAAAGAAAACTGCAGTCACATATGGTTTCATTGAAGAACCCTATTAAACATATGATAAAGAATTAAAACCAATTTACACAAACTTTTTCAGAAAATAGAAGAGAAGGAAAAATTTCTCAAATCCTCATAAGAAATCACCATAACCTTGATACCGAAACCAAATAAACATGTACAAAAAAATTAAAGACCAATATGTCTCATGAACATAGATGAAAATCCATGATGGAAATTACCAAATTTAATCTAGCAATGTATTAAAAAAAGAGAGAGATAATATATCATGACCAAGAGAGGTGCATTTGAAAGAATGCAATGTTGTTTTAGCATTTAAAAATCAATCAAGGTGTTCAGCACGTTAACGAAAGAGAAAATGATATAATCATGTTAATAGATGCAAAAAAGTCATTGAACAGATCTCAACATGAATTTGTGATAAGTCCTCTTAGCAAACAAAGAGTATAAGACCTGGCTCATCAGATAAAGGACAGCTACCAAAAAAACCTGCATCTAACATTATGTATACTTAATGATGAGGTATGAAATTCTTTCTGCCTAAGTCCACATGCAAGGCATAATCTTCTATTCTTAGCCTTGGAGATCCTGGCTAATGGCAAAAGGGAAGTAAAAGAAGTGAGAGGGAAAAATGTTTGCAAATAAACATATTTAAGCTATCTTTATTTGCAAACCCCATAATATTTTAAATACAAAACTCCTAAGCCATCTACAATAAACTAGTAGAACCAATAAATGAATTTAGCAAATCCATAGTGTAAAAAATCAATGAAAGTATTTCCATATACTAATATAAAACAACTGGAAAATGAAGTGTTGGCTTATTCTTGAAGGGTATCTTTGCTGGCTGTTAAACTTTAGAAGATAGTTTTTGTATGTTTTCTGTTTTAATACACTTTAAATATGTCGTGTCATGTCACCTGGCCCCTTTAAGTTTCTGAGTAGAAGCCCATGATTATTTGTATTTTTGGTCCTGTGTATGCAGTGTATCATATTCTGTAGCTCTTTTGAAATTTACACTTTGTGTTTGATTTTCACTATCTTTATTATAATATACTTCGTTCTGATTTTCTTTTCATTTGTTTTGTTTTGGATTGGCTGAATTTCTGGAATTTATGTCTTTTACCAAATTGGGAAGATTTTCAGCTATTATTTCTTCATATATTTTTTGTTCTCACTCTACCTTTTCTCTCTTCTCATCAGAACCCAGTTACACATATGCTAGAACTTTTTACATTGTTGCATAGTTTCCTGAGTTTATGCTCATTAAATTAAAAAAAAAATTTTAATCTTTGCTCTTTAGATCATTTCTATTTATTTGTCTTCAAGTTCACTATCTGTCAATCTCTAATCATTATTAAAAACATCCAATGGATTTTAAAATTTTCAGATTTTGTATTTTTCATTCTTGGAATTTATAATATTTTAAATTATATTTCTACTCTAGGATTTCCTATTTATTAATAAATTAATATTTCCCTTTAAATATTTGATATATTTTATATAATTATATAATTACAATAGCTTAGAACATTGTATGCTAAATCCAACATATGGTATATTACAGGATCAATCTTCTTTAAATGCATTTCCTTTTAAGTATGGGTCTTACTTTCCATTTCTTCATGTATCTAATAATTATAGTTTGTATATTATACAATGTGATATTAAGTTTTAGAGACTCTGGATTATTTTTATTCCTCTATAAATTATAGCAGATTATAACAAATATAAGAAATTATTAACTTTAAGGAGATATGTTAGTCATTTTCTTATACTAAGTCTTTGAAATCTAGCATGTGTATTATAACTGTAGCACATATGAATTTGGACTAGCCACATATCAAGTCCTCAGTAGCCACATGTGGCTACCATATTGGATACACACATATGTGTGTAGCAATCTCAGTTAAACTTGTCACAAGCAAAGCTGAAATACATATTTTTACCAAAATTAAAGAACCGATACGACCAATTAATGTATGATTTTGAAGTATTTATCTTTGTGTCTACAGCAAAGGTCCATCAGTTTTGTAAACTGTTGCTTTTGAAATCAGATTTGCAGATTAATTTGTCAGCTGACAAAGAGAGGGGGATCTTATAGGCTGGTGTTTCATTGGGATTGACCAGTAGGTAAAACAGTCATCAACTAAAAGGAAATTGATAATAAGATAGAAACCTCAAACAATATGGAGGCAATTAAGGCTGCAGGTTGGAGCAATAACAATTCCAGGAGGACATAAATATTAAACACAGAAGGAATTCAGCAACTGAAACAGAAAAGAACGGGACAGAAAGAGTAGGCAGTGCTTCACCACAATGTTGAGAATATTATTTAGAATGATTCAGTATATAATCATTCAGCAAATAATACATCTTCTCTTTTCTCACATCCCTAAATGACATGTACATGATGCTCTTTTCCTCATTCTTTGCTTTTCAGGGAAAAAAAAGTTTATTTTAATTAGAGATAAACAGAAAATAGAATTAAGTACAGTCTTTTAAAAATGGTGATCACTTAAACTGCCCCTTGGGTTTAGAATTTTGAGTCTTATTCTTACATTTTTAATAGGTCTAGTTTCCTGTTGAGACTGTTGTTTAGATTATCTAATTTGTCTCTTATTATTTGAAATTAGACCACCATGAGTGCTTTTAGTCCTGTTTCTGTTCATGCACTAATCAAGGTACATAAATTGTGATAATTGACCTGGGTTTAGTTCTGTTCCTCCTTCTAGTTAATTAAAGATATAGTCATCACAAATAGATAAAAGAAGTAAAATGCACTAATTAAATGATTATTGTGAGTATTAAAGACTCAGTACATAATCTTGGGTTGGTTATTAAAGATAAAAGTCTGCTTTTACTTGAGTTTCAGAAACAGGATTTGGGGAACTCAAATTTACAATCAATTGCCTTAAAATCAACTCAATTTCCTTAAAATCAATTCTAGTAATTAAAATATCCTGGTTCACTAGCCTCATAGTGTTCAAGGTAGGTACATGAGATAAACCATGGACTTGGAATGGCTTGTCTCTCCCATGTTATTTTCTGAATAAAGAAAAGTGCATGTTTTTAGTAGTGTCATGGGGGAATAGAGATAACTCTGTCTTAAAAGTTTGAGTGAAAGATCAGTTTGATAGGGTAAAGAAAGAATTCCACCTTTCTGTATGCCATTGTAGCTCTAAACAAGGATCATAGATGAAAATAAAAACTATAATGACTCTCATGGCAAAATCATGAAAATGCTTTTATTTAACTGATTCCAAATAAAATAAAAACATAAACGAAATAGTTTGAAAATCAGAATTGTAAAAAGGTTTTTAAAAAGTCTAAGCCACTCTCTCTTAGAAGATCCACAAACAAACATAATTGTATATATGTAAAATATACTGTGCAACAGAGAAAGAACTTTACCTAGAGAACTGGATGTACTTTGTCCTTCACTTTTGCAAACCTCTTTTTCTGTGGTTCCAAAATTGATATCTGATCATGATATGGATCAGCCCTATAAGGAAAAAAGTATATTTTATTTTTTCCTCCTTGTCCCTCAAACTTTTTACTCTGAGACAATTTTAGATTTGGGTGCAGCTGTAAGAAATAACATTAAGCGATCCTGTGTACTCTACCCACTTTTGCCAGTGGCACCAGCTCGCAAAATTGTACCACAATATTATAACCAGGATACGATCCACTGATTTTATTCAGATTTCCCCATTTTTACATGTACATTACATTTTTACATGTTGTCCTTTGATATCTGTGGGGGATTGGTTCCAGGACCCACCACGGATACCAAAATCTAGGATTCTCAAGTTCTATAGTCAACCCTCTGTGTCCAAGGAGGTCCCGCATCCTCGGATTCAACCAACTGCTGATCGTGTAGTACATACTGTATTTATTGCAAATAATCCAGGTGTAAGTAAACCATGCAGTTCAAACCCATTTGTTCATGGGTCAGCTGTACTCATGTGTATGTGTGTGTGTGTTTAGTTTTATGCAGTTTTGTCACATGTGCAGGTTGGTGTATTTACCACTACATTCAAGATATAGAACAGTCATATTATCACAAGGATCCCTCATGTTACCCTTTTATAACTACATCCAACCTTCCTCCCATCCCTAACCCCAGGCAATCCTTAATCTCTTCTCCATTTCTGTAACTTTGTTGTTTCAAGAAGATTATATAAATGGAATCATATGATATGTAACCTTTTGGTTTGGCTTTTTTCACTCAGCACATTTCCCTTGACGACATTTCCAAGTTGTTCTGTGTATCAATAATTCATTCCTTTTTGTTGGTGGGTAGTATTCCATGGTATGGATGTACCACAGTTTATTTAACCATTCATCCATCAGAAAACATGTGGTTTGTTTTCAGTCTTTGGCTATTGCAAATAAAGTTAATGACAAATGCTATGAACATTTGTCTACAGGTTTTTCTGTGTTCTTTCTCTTTTTAAAGAAATAACACATGTAAATTCTATGGACTTTTGCAATGTGGACTTTAAATACTTTATTTTGTTTAAAATTGTAAATTAAACAAGGTAGGCAAACAATAATTTCTTTGAAAATGCTTAACAAAATGTGTTTTGGAATCATCATTTAAAAGTAGTTTTTAGATTTGTCTGTAAAATAAATTTGAGCATATTCGAGATCAAAATTTCCTTGAAAGAGAAGAGGGGTGGTTGGAGGGAGGTGGTATGGAGTTCTCGTTGAATCAACTTAAAATGAAATTCCATTGAGTTCTCATAGAGCATGCTGGGTACTCCAACTGAGTGGTCTGCACCCGGGAGGACGAGGGCAGCAGGGGTCGAGCCTCTGGCACACTTACGGTGTTTAATGATTCCTTTTTCCTGGGGGAAGGTGAATGAGGAGTTGTCATAGGGCTGAATGTTAAACTAATTGATGTCTCTCTACTTTCCCTGTGGAAGGAAACAGCAAGCATTAGAAATGATAGTCTCTACCTCTCAATGATCTCATAACACCAAATATTACAATGCATAATGAATGCCATTTTGGATTCCTTTAGAATTACTTAACGAGGATGTTGAATACTATAGGAATCTCATGAGGAGCCTGTTTCTGTTTGTTCAGCTGAGGACCAAGACCTTGCTGAAGCAAAAGCTTTAATACTATTTACCAGAGGCTCACAGTAGCAGTGACATCCTCAGAACTTGGGGTAAAGAGAGTTAGATGTTTTCACAGCATTCTTTGTGTCCTTAATAACGTAGGGGACTCTGCAAACTATTGATACTTGTTTAAGATAAAAGCATATTGCTTTCTTCAAAAAATCCCCAAAAATCCAACAAAACAAAAACAGAGAAGTGACATACTTTGAAAAGAAAGCAAAGTTAAAAAACCAGAAATTCCATACAATACCCGCTTGCTTTCTAATATAGCTCTATTTCTACAAACAAGTTAGGGTTTAAGCATTTCACTGAACTATAAAGCAGAACTCGTGAGAGTAAATCTCGCAGACAACAGTGAGATTATGTGTCATCCTTTTCTCATTCAATTTTTCAAGAGGAAGAAATTTCTTATCCTATAGCCTGTCTGTGTGTTCAGAGTAGAGGCTGTACATTGCCCTTCAGAAGTGGGGCCTGTTGGGATTTTGTGTTAAGGTCATTTAAGTCACAAAACCCAGATATTTCTCTCTTTCTGCAAATTGAACACCCTCCCCGTCGTGTTGTAATGGATTTCAGTCCTTTGTAATTAAAGATCCAACTGTTCACCTCCTGAAACCAAGAGCTTTTTATAACACATTGTTGCTTCATTTATCTCTGGGGAAGACCCTGATCCACCCATTTTCTGCTGGAGTGACGCAGCACTCTCAATATTGCTGGCAGTAACACAGCAATAAAAGTGAACAGTAGACATTTTGGAGGAGAACCATTACCTTAACTCTCTAATGAGTTTTGTTTTTCAAGAGCTTTTCAGTCAAAAAGATTTACAACAGAGGAAACCTCAGAGTCAGATGACTGGCTCTTCAGAGTCTTGTCAGAGACCTCTGGGATAACATTAATTGCACCAACATTTGAATTATAGGGGTCCTAGAAGAAGAAGTGAAAAAAAAAAGGGTCTGAGAAAATATTTCAAGAGATTACAGACAAAATCTTCCCTAACATGGGAAAGGAAATAATCAAGTCCAGGAAGCACAGAGACTCCCATACACGATAAATCCAAGGAGAAACACGCCAAGACACATATTAATCAAACTACCAAAAATTAAATACAAAGAATAAATATTAAAAGCAGCAAGGGAAAAGCAACAAATAACCTACAAGGGCCTCCCCATAGGGTTAACAACTGATCCTTCAGCAGAAACTCTGCAAGCCAGAAGGGAGTGACAGGACATATTTAAAGTAATGAAAAGGAAAAACCTACAATCAAGATTACTCTACCCAGCAAGGATCTCATTCAGATTCGACGGAGAAATTAAAACCTTTACAGACAAGCAAAAGCTAAGAGAATTCAGCACCACCAAACCAGCTTTACAACAAATGCTAAAGGAACTTCTCTAGGCAGGAAGCACAAGAGAAGCAAAAGACCTACAAAAACAAACCAAAAACAATTAAGAAAATGGTAATAGGAACATACATATCAATATTACCTTAAATGTAAATGGATTAAATGCTGGATGAAAGAGATATACCATGATGGAGAGATATACCATGTTCTTGGATTGGAAGAATCAACATTGTGAAAATGACTATACCTCCCAAAGCAATCTACAAACCTAACCTTGCACCTAAAAAACATAGGCTGGCTTAAAGGATACAAAAACAAGACCCATATATATGCTGTCTACAAGAGACCCACGTCAGCCCTAGGGACACAAACAGATTGAAAGTGAGGGGTTGGAAAAAGATTTTCCATGCAAATGGAAAACAAAAGAAAGTTGGAGTAGCAATTCTCATATCAGACAAAATAGACTTTAAAATAAAGACTATTACAAGAGACAAAGAAGGACACTACATAATGATCAAGTGATCAATCCAAGAAGAAGATATAACAATTCTAAATATTTATGCACCCAACATTGGAGCACCTCAGTGCATAAGGCAAATGCTAACAGGGGAAATTGAGAGTAACACAGTCATAGTAGGGGACTGTAACACCCTACTTTCACCAATGGACAGATCATCCAAAATGAAAATAAATAAGGAAACGTAAGCTTTAAATGATACATTAAACAAGATGGACTTAATTGATATTTATAGGACATTCCATCCAAAACCAACAGAATACACTTTCTTCTCAAGTGCTCATAGAATATTCTCCAGGATAGACCATATCATGGGTCACAAATCAAGCCTTGGTAATTTAAGAAAATTGAAATTGTATCAAGTATCTTTTCCGACCACAACACTATGAAACTAGATATCAATTACAGGAAAAAATCTGTAAAATATACAAACACATGGAGGCTAAAAAATACACTACTTAATAACGAAGTGATCACTGAAGAAATCAAAGAGGAAATCAAAAAATACCTAGAAACAAATGACAATGAAAACACGATGACCCAAAACCTGTGAGATACAGCAAAAGCAGTTCTACGAGGGAAGCTTATAGCAATACAATCCTACCTTAAGAAACAGGAAACATCTCAAATAAACAGCCTAACCTTGCACCTAAAGCAATTAGAGAAAGAAGAACAAAAACCTCCCAAATTTAGCAGAAGGAAAGAAGTCATAAAGATCAGATCAGAAATAAATGAAAAAGAAGTGAAGGAAATGGTAGCAAACATCAATAAAACTAAAAGCTGGTCCTTTGAGAAGATAAACAAAATTGATAAAGCATTAGCCAGACTCATCAAGGAAAAAAGGGAGAACACTCAAATGAATAGAATTAAAAATGAAAAAGGAGAAGTAAGATATACATCACAGCAAGATCCTTTTTGTCTCACCTCCTTGAAAAATGGAAATAAAAACAAAAACAAATGGGACCGAATGAAACTTAAAAGCTTTCTCACAGCAAAGAAAACCATAAACAAGACAAAAAGACAGCCCTCAGAATGGGAGAAAATATTTGCCAACGAAGCAACTGACAAAAGATTAATCTTTGAAATATACAAGCAGTTCATGCAGCTCAATATCGAAAAACAGACAACTCAATCCAAAAATGGGCAGAAGGTCTAAATAGATTTCTCCAAAGAAGATATGCCAACATATCTTCTTCAGCAGATTGCCAACAAACACATGAAAGGATGGTCAACATCACTAATCATTAGAGAAATGCAAATCAAAACTACAAGGAGGTATCACCTCACACCAGACAGAATGGCCATCATCAAAAAATCTACAAACAATAAATGCTGGAGAGGGTGTGAAGAAAAGGGAACCCTCTTGCACTGTTGGTGGGAATGTAAATTGATACAGCCACTATAGAGAACAGTATGAAGGTTTGTTTTAAAACTAAAAATAGCATTACCATATGACCCAGCCGTCCCACTACTGGGCATATACCCTGAAAAAACCATAATTCATAAAGAGTCATGTACCACAATGTTCATTGCAGCACCATTTACAATAGCCAGGACGTGAAAGCAACCTAGTTGTCCATCGACATATGAATGGAGAAAGAAGATGTGGCACATATATACAATGGAATATTAGTCAGCCATAAAAAGAAATGAAATTGAGTTATTTGTAGTGAGGTAGATGGAACTAGAGTCTGTCATACAGAGTGAAGTAAGTCAGAAGGAGGAAAACACATACCACATGCTTACACATATATACGGAATGTAAAAAATATATATATGGTTCTGATGAACCTAGGGGCAGGACAGGAATAAAGATGCAGATGTAGAGAATGGACTTGAGGACATGGTAATGGGGAAGGGTAAGCTGAGAAGAAGTGAGAGAGTAGTTTTGACATATATACACTACTAAATGTAAAATAGATAGCTAGTGGGAAACAGCTGTATCACACAGGGAGGTCAGCTTGGTGATTTGTGACCACCTACAGGGGTGAGATAAGGAGGGTGGGTGAGAGATGCAAGAGGGAGGGGATATGGGGACATATGTATACATAGAGATGATTCACTTTGTTATACAGCAGAAACTAACACAACATTGTAAAGCAATTATACTCAAATAAAGATGTTAAAGAAATTTATTTTATTGAAGTATAGTTGATTTAGAATATTGTGTTATTTTCTAGTATATAGCAAAGTGATTCAGTTATGATATATATACATTCGTTTTCATATTCTTTTCCATTATGGTTTATCACAAGACATTGAATGTAGTTCCCTGTGCTATACAATAGGTCTTTATTGTTTATCTATTCTATATATAATAGTTTGCATTGGCTAATCTCAATCTCTCAATTCATCCCTCCCCACCTCCTATCCCCCTTGGCAACCACAAGTCTGTTCTGTATGTCTCTGAGTCTGTTTCTATTTCATAGATAAGTTCATTTGTGTCATATTTTAGATTCTACATACAAGTGATATCATATGGTATTTGTCGTTCTCTTTCTGACTTACTTCACTTAGTATGATAATCTCTATTTGCATCCATGTTGCTGCAAATGGCATTATTTCATTCTTTTTTATGGCCGAGTAGTATTCCATTGTATATATGTACCACCTCTTTTTTATCTATTCATCTGTTTATGGACATTTAGGTTATTTCCATGTCTTGGCTGTTGTGAATAATGCTGCTATGAACATAGGGGTGCGTGTATCTTTTTGAATTATAGTTTTGTCTGGATATATGCCCAGGAATGGGATTGCTGGATCATATGGTAACTCTGTTTTTAGTTTTTTGGGGAACCTCCGTACTGTTCTCCATAGTGGCTGCACCAATTTACATTCCCACCAACAGTGTAGGAGGGTTCCCTTTTCTCCACACCCTCTCCAGCATTTATTTGTAGACTTTTTAATGATGGCTCTTCTGACTCATGTGGAGTCTGTACCTTATTGTAATTTTGATTTGCATTTCTCTACTAATTAGCAGTGATTAGCATCTTTTCATGTGCCTGTTGGCCATCTGTATATTTTCTTTGGAGAAATGTCTATTTAGGTCTTCTTCCCATTTTTTGATTGGGTTGTTCATTTTTTTGTTATTGCATTGTATGCTGTTTCAACAAGTATTTTTTAAACTACCGTACAAAATAAGTCACAAATGAAAAATATCAAAATTATGTTCCTTTTATTATTTGCTTTTTCCTTTATTTACTTCATGAACATGTCTTCCCTTGAAGTCCACTTATTTCAATATCTAAACAAATGTTCTGTTCACTGTAGAGTCTTATAAACAATTTTCCATATAGATAAATCATTCAATATCATATTTATGGGTTACCCTCATTTGATCATAGTGAAGTCAATGTTTTGAAAGAAATATTTTAGGGCTGCAAAGGTGAAAAACATGTGCTACAAGAAATTGCGCCCAGATCCCAGGGAATGAAATCACTGCCCCCAATTTAATATTTACCACTGTTTCTTGCTATCAGAAGCGGCATCAAATAATCCCTCAAGAGTACTCCTGGTTTTTGTGTGATCTGCTGCTCCGTCATGGCACTTTAACTGAGACAGAGACACAGGAAAACCTTTCTTCCTAGCCTCTACCGAAATTGCCTGCAGACAAAAAGGAGCTCCCTATTTCCCAAGCCATGATAGCAGAGTCTGATGTCATCTCTCGTATTGTAGAAATAGAAAGAGGAAAAGTGTAGATGTTGTTAAAAAAACAAGATTCAACTGAGTAAATTTGAAAATCGAGTTGGCTTTATTCAACAATTCATGAATCAGGCGTTATCCCATCTAGTAAACAGAAGGTCGCTCTGAGGAGTTGTTCAAAATGGCAGGGGGGAGGTGGAGGGTGGTTATAGGAGGAGGCTGGGGCAAGGAAGTGACTAGCAAAAGAAGAGAAAGAATTGTTTCAGGCCAGTCACCTTCTTTTGGGGGAAGGGCGAATGTCTCTCATGTGGATTACTTCTTCTTCCTCTGTGTGTGTGTGTGTGTGTGTGTGTGTGTGTGTGTGTGTGTGTGTGTATTGGGGGTGGGTGGAGGAAGAGGCCCATAAGCCAGATTACCTCATTGGTACTGACCAGAAAATTCCAGAGTGGCTGATTAAGATTACGTTCCTGGGGAAGGTCAAAACTGCAATTAGGTCACGTATTAAATCTAGGTTTCATTCCGTGGGCTTTAGCATGAGCGATGCCATTTTGGGCCTGTGATTTTTTCTTAACAAGGTTAACATTCGGGGCTCCAGAGATAGGTTGCCTGCAGTCAGATCTGACCTTCACCATTTACAAGTAGTGTGACCTTAGGCAGGTTACTTAACACTCAGTTTCTCACCTGTAAAATGGGCACTAAAATAAAAGATCTAAGCCCATAGGCTGTTATGAGGATTGAATGATGTAATACCTACAAGGTGCATAGGCTATTGTGATGCATAGATTATGTCCACAAGGACGAACTATGATTTTTCCCTTCTCTCTGCCCTGGTTGGGGTCCCCAACATCTACTTCCATTATTGGATTTCCTCCTTCATAAAAATGTACTGCTTGGGAAATCCACCATATTTCAATGGCTTTGGGTATATACGGTAGTTCCTCCCTTATCTGTGGTTTCACTTCTCATGGTTTCACTTACCTGAGGTCGGCTGCACTCCGAACATATTAAATGTAAAGTTCCGGAAATGAACAATTCATAAGTTTTAAACTGTGCTCCATACTGAGCAGCATGATGCAATCTTGTGCCATCTGGCTCCAACCCGCCTGTGAATCGCCACTTTGTCCATCACATTCCTTAGCGCTAGTCACTTAGTACTCATCTTGGTTTTCAGATTGACTGTCAAGGTGTTGCCGTGCTTGTGTTCAAATAACCCTTATTTTACTTAATAATGGCCCCAAACTGCAAGAGGAGTGATGTTGACAATTTGGATATGCCAAAGAGAAGCCTTAAAGTGCTTCCTTTAAGTGAAAAGTTGAAAGTTCGGGACTTAATAAGGGAAGAAAAACAATCCTGTGCTGAGGTTGCTGAGATGTATTGTAAGAATAAATCTTCTGTCTCTAAGTTGTAAAGAAGAAAAAAGAAATTCATGCTAGCTTTGCTGTCATGCCTCAAACTGAAAAAGTTAACAGCCACAGTTAGTGGCAAGTACTTAGTTAAGATGGAAAAGGCATTACATTTGTACAATAAGATATTTTGAGAGAGCGCTAGAGAGACCACATTTATATAACTTTTATTATTGTATATTGTTATAACTGTCCTATTTTATTATTATTGTTGCTAATCTCTTGCTGTGCCTAATTTATAAATTAAACTTTATCATAGGTATGTATGTATAGGAAAAAACATATTGTACACAGAGGGTGGTACTATCTACGGTTTCAGGCATCCACTGGGGGTCTTGGAACACAGTCCCCTGCAGATAAGGGGGACTACTGTGTTTTCTTTCTGTTCTTCTTTATAAACTCTCCCTTTGATAGGTTAACATCACACAGAGCACCTCTTCCCGGTGTAAAGGCTGATAGAAATGTAAATACTTCAGCTTTCTGAGGAGGGAAGGAGGCCACATATGGGAAGAGGAAATAGACTGCCTTCTGTGCTCTTTCCTTGCAGATAACCTCACCATCTTGAAAGCTCAGAGAGCTCAGCAAGAGAATTTATGGCTTGGGGAAGTAGCCAGAGCATTTTGTACCATTTTTCAGCAGAGGAATCTTGGAAACAATGCACTATTTCTAGTAAATGCAGCCTTCTTCATGTGTAGGGGGCAGGGTTTGGAGAGTCCTGTGGAAACAAAGCATCATTTTCCTGGATGCAGAATGCTTCAGTCTGTTCTTTTCTCTAAACACATCCCATTTTCAGTTTTCTATTTTATTACAACTATGTGCAGTTGTGTCTCTTGTGCTTATGTTCTCACTTTGCTCTGTTTGTTCCTGGTTTAGGGGAAGTCTGTGTCAAAGACAAGCATGGGGACTCATGAGAGTCCTTCATGGGCAAATGGTAAAATCCTAAATGCAAAACAGCACATGTTTTTTGTGTTCTAGGTTGACACACAAAATATATTCACATCTATATGTTTTTTTTTTCTCATATGTTGATGGTTTTCAACTGAGAAATCAACCTTTCCTCAAATCACGTGTCAATGACGGCAACAGGAATCGATACTGAGGATGAGGGATGTACACTGTAGTGCTGTCACAGGTAGTATTCTGGTCCAAAATATGTTTTCTGGGTAGGTGTTGAGGCCGTGAGGATCTCAGTACCATCACATGACTTTTAGCACAGGGCACACGAGAATCATATTTTCATAACGTTTCTGGATTTAATGAAATAGTTTATGTTAGTCCCCCCAGATGAAGCAACAATTAGTACATTATCAGCTCCAGTTGGGACTCAAAAGATTAACAGTTTGAAATCCAGAAACCAGCTCTTACTGACACTTGTTGGAGGCATTTTATCTGATGGGTGGCCAGAATCTCTATTCCATTTTATCACGGGTCATAAAATGGGCCTGAGTGCTCTATATCTGCAACATACAGTGGATGGAATGCACTGATGAAATAAAAATAGAATCTGACAATTCCATACTTTGGTGATAATCTCTGATTTAAACGCTTTGGTCAAATGTTTGTCAGAGCTTAGATGTATGTTTTCTGATTGCCCAGTGCATGGGAATGTGGGAGAAAACACACACACACACACACACACACACACACACACACACACACACACACTCCTTCTCTCTCTCTCTCTCTCTCTCCAAACTATCTCTATCATTTTATTGCAGTTACTCCTTTGTTTTCATTTTACTGTCTTCCATTCAAACTATGAAGAAGGAATAAGTGTTCAAAGATTAAAGAAGTATTCTGATAAATAAGAAAAGTAAGTGTTGATGTCATTTGCACAGATTTTTAATGGCTACAAAATAATTTCATCTTCATTCCTGTGAAGGATCGGGAATTGATCCCCATATATAATGCAAGAAAAAGAGAGATGAAGACCTAAAACAGGACAACGAAATGTGCAGGAACTCTAAAAAGCCCCACCAATTTTAATAGAGTTTTGAGTTTTAAAACGTGAGCCTGACATATTCACTAGAAATAGAATTCTATTTGAATAGAATAGAATTCAAATAGAATTGAATAACAAGTTAAAGATATTATTATTATGTAAATTAATAAGATAAGGTAATATAGTTTTAGAAGTGGTTTAATCTTTAATTGAAAGAACAAGTGTAGAATTTAGTAATTTTATTTTTTTCAAAATCAGATGCTCATTAGTGAGATAAAAGCAAGGGGAGAGAAATTCAGATAACCAAAAGAAATAAGATTATACACAGCCCTTAGGATGGGGCAACTTTTGACCAAAGCCAGATTCCCTGGGCTCCTCTGGCATACCTGCTGATGTGGACTCATTATCTGACAGATTAACAGTTACCCATTTTACAGAGGCCAACTACTAGATGCAGCTAGGAGGCAAGAGAGCCTGTCATCAAAGCAGCCCATTGTTCTGAGGTGCTAGGGAACAGGCAGAGCTAAGAGACAGAAAAATCTAGATCCAGATTCTAGGTTTTGTCTTACAGACCAATGATTTGAAGAATCAGCTAAAGGAAATTTTATTATTTGAAAAACCCATTTTGGAAAAATGACGTTCTGCGATTAACCCCATTCTAATGCCGCCCCTGGCTATTATGCTCTTTTAACAGGATGTAAAGGGCAAAAAAGATGCAGCTCAGTTCGTCACATGCATGATCAGTTAGAACAGGGACCAAGTGCCATCCTCCCTGCAAGCAGGGCCAGAGTGGTATTGACTGCTGCATGTACTAACCCTAACCCTCCAGCATCCTTCCTATAAGGATGTTTGGGATATAGTGGGCCTACCCATTTAATCCTGGATAATTTCCCCATGTCAAGAACCATAAGTTAATTACATTTTAAAAGTCTCTTTTGCCATGTATGGTAACATATTGGTAGGTTCTGGGGATCTGGACATAGACATCCTTTGGGAGGGCATTATTCAGTTTACCACATCTATTTTCAACTGGCTTGAATTGGGATTTTGTCACTTTCATCCTGGAGAATCCTAATTAAGACACAATGATTCTGCTTTTTTATTTACCTTAGAAGTCAACTACCTGTTATTAATATATACTTCTGCATTTAGTGCATATTATAAATTCAAAGAAGCAGAGATATTTATAAGAAATGACAATAGAATGTGAATTACCAGTATTTTAATCCTCACTAGAGCAAATTACATATTTGCTTTCAGGCTTATTCATTTATAGTATTCAGATAATAACTCCTGATTTGCCTGATTCACAAGGTTATTGTGAAAATTAAATGAGATTTTTAAAAACCCACGAATTTCATGCTGCATGCATATAAGAAATTACTGTTGTTTTGTCTCATGTATGTGTACCTTTAGGGTAAGTCATTCACTCAACAATACTGACTGTAGTTTTTGACCATTTGTCTTGCTATAATTGCTTTTGCGTCTTCCTCCAGGCTAATGAAAGAAAAAAAAAAGATATGCAGGTCCCCTCTGCTTGAATAAGGCAGAGAATAGGCAATTTCTTTTTTCCCTCTGCTTCAAAATCCATTGGGGAAACAAAAAGCAAAACAAGAAAAAAAGAAGGAAAAAACCCTAACTTTTATGGAAGCAAGGAAATGATCACACTCCAACACACCAAAATGGGAAGAAGATGTGTTAAGTATTGTGAAATAATGCTTAGAGATAAGTGAGGATAAGAGAAACCAAACATACCTTTTCAGATATAAGGGAAGTTAAAGATTCTTCTGGTAGCCTGTGACTGAGTCCAAGATAAATCTTTTCTGTTTAGTTCAGAGAGATGGGATACATGAATGTGAACCAGCAACACCTCAGAATGGCAGAGGAGATACTGATGAAGGGAAAACTGCTGCAGCTCTTTTTTGTTTGTTTGTTTTTTAAATCTACAACTTAGCTTACAGTCTAAGGTGGGGGGATGTTGATGCTTCACCTAAAGAAGGTGGGAAGGTAAATAACAGTTGCCAGGTCAAAAATTAATATAAACACATTTGCTGTGATCACACTGACATCATGGATACTGAAACTCAAGGGGGATGTACAGAAAGACAGAAGAAATCACAGATTTGATGAGAGTGTGTTTGAAGTAGCATACCCAAATCTGTTACAGATACCTCCATGAGATACATGGATGAGAAATGCTCTGCTGAGGACCAGTCAGAAAATAACCAGTATGAGATATGAGCACAATCACCCCACCACCAATCAAAAGGGAAACGGAATTAAAATATAGGGGAAAAAAGAATATAGATCATAAAGAAAAATTGCCCAGAGGAGGAGAGGTTACCAGGATAATTTATATAATCAAAATCTCCCTAAACAAATTCCTTAAAGAAAAGATAAAATATTTTAAATTACATGACAAAAGGAGAAAATAGAGTGAGGAAAAAAATTAAGATATTGCAGAGATGAAATCTATATCTACCTAACTATATCTATATCTATATATATATAGTCAACCTAAATAAGGAGGTAAACAGAGGCAAGCTTGAATTACCAGAATTTTATTTTATTTGGGAATAGCAGAGGAATTGCATTTTAGCAAATGCAAACTGTAGCAAGCTACAGGTGAGTCTGCTGAGGGTTCAGGTTGGGCTGTATTTGGGGTGGGCATGGAGTACAAAGAGGGGAAAGTCCAGTCATAGTCTAAGCGGTAAGTTCATTGGCTTGAGGATGGGGAGAGATCCTTGGTGGGTGTTTATGGGTCAGGAGGTAAGTTTTGGTCTTCTGTAAATCAGGCATTTATGGGAACTCAGTCTTCATTGCTGCGCACGGGCTTTCTCTAGTTGCAGTGAGTGGGGGCTACTCTTCATTGCGGTGCGCGGGCTTCTCATTGCTGTGGCTTCTCTTGTTGCGGAGCACAGGCTCCAGGTGCGAGGGCTTTAGTAGTTGCAGCATGTGGGCCATAGAGCACGCAGGCTTCAGTAGTTGTGGTGCGCGCTCAGTAGTTGTGGCTTGCAGGCTCTAGAGTGCAGGCTAGGTAATGGTGGCACACGGGCTTAGTTGCTCCACAGTATGTGGAATCTTCCCAGACCAGGGATTGGACCCGTGTCCCCCGCATTGGCAGGTAGATTCCTAACCATTGTGCCACCAGGGAAGTCCAGTCTCTTAGTTCTTACATTTTGTTTTCTTGAGGGCCCGTTGTGAGATTCTCCTTTCCATGTCCTCTAATTCCTTTTTATGTTGAAATCCTTTCACAGTAGCATATACATATAAAATATATTCCAAATTAATTCTGAAGTATAAAATTGAACAATTTTTTCTTTTTTTCCCTCTGATCTGAGATCTTGAAATTGGTCTTGTGAAAAGGTGCAGCTTGTCCCAGGAAAAAAAGTTAATGTCAACTTTAATTGGTATTTCTAAAAAATGTAGGTTTTATTATTATTCAGGTAAAATGAGGCAAACAGATCAGGAGGCAATTGCCATTGAATGAACAGTTTGTTACTCATGGTTCCCAAGAGGAAGGACACATCCTGCCACACAGGACCACACAGGGAAGCACCAGCGTCCATCAGGAGGCAGAGAGAACAGAGAGAAAATGTGGGCACGAGCCTTTATCTAGGTTTCTGCGGGAGGGAATGGGTCAGGCAGGGTAAGCAAGTTTAGGATTGTTTATTTTAAATAACTTCAGTAGGCTCTGGGGTGGAGGGCTGCTCCTAGCTGTCTGTAAGCTGGAGTTGTCTGTAACCTGGTCTTGGGGTGATTAGGGCCGGGGAATACTGGAGCCAGTGTGAGTGCCTTGTGAGAGCCAGATAAAGGAGGGGGATGGGCTTTGGAATGGTTGGTTTGCATATGAAAGGCACGCATTTGGTGGAGTTGTTGCTATCTCTAGGAATTAGTAAATCCCAGAGGAATGTCTCTGTCAGTGTAGGCAAGGCCCCAGATATCAAAGTACCAGGAAATACAGAAAACAAAAACCGTGATTAATATAAGTTGCAGTAGGAGGGCTCTTAAAAGACAATGAATTGCGATTCTAAAGAATGGTTTGCCATGCTATGCCAAAGTTGTCATTTGTCGTGCACATGATGTAATATTTATTTAATTAAAGCCTAATTAAGTTACATTATATATTAGATCATTGAGTTACAGGGGAATATACTTTTGACAGTTTCGTGTGGTAGTGTTCAAAAAGAAGTTTGTTTTCCTTAAAATTAAGTATTCTATGAATGCTCTATTGAAAATTTTATATTTTCAGGACAGAATGTTGGTAATGCCTCCTGAATTTGTATTTCACACTATGTAAATTAACACCTGAACAAAGAAGTAAGACTAATACATTTTAATAACGAAAAAACACTAAAAGAAATACATGGATGGTTACATTTCATGCATATGCCCACAGAGACTCCAGGCTCATAAGAGTTTGCATGTAATTGGAACCTGGGAGGTGTGAAAATCTGGATAAAAAGGAATTTAGGATTCCAGACAAAAAGGTAAAAGACAAAGGGAAGGACCGTTTATTAAGTCAGTGGGAGAACTTTTCATCCAGACTCATTAACATAACAACTAAACTTACTCTGAAACAGGTTTTTTCTTTTGTTAAAATAAATACCGCCATTGGTATTGAGAATCTTGGAACTGATCAGATGCAGTGGTAGAAAAGGGATGAGAAGCAAAACTAATTTATTTTGCAGAAATTGTTGGTCAGTTTATAGCACTTTGTAGACCATAGAAGTATGAGGTAACTATTCAGTAAGTTATCGTTCAGATACTTGTCAACAGAATAAAATAAAAAACTTCTGGTACTGTTCAGCAGGGGGCAAGTGTTATTTTAAAATAGATATCAGTGACTTAAAGGAAGGCATTGGGAATGTGTCTCATTAAAATCACAAATGGCATCGTGTTGGATGTGAGGACATACAGTCTGTAGCACAGAAATAAGATTCAAAATTTACTTTTTAAATTGGAGAAATGAAATGAACTGTCAAAATAGAATGAAACGGAGGAGGGACACAGTTGGCTCATTGACTGTGCACTTCCATCATTAAAGTTTCTCATCTGAAAAACAGACATAAAAGCTGTAAACAGACAAAGGACAAAATCCCTGGTCACAACATTGTTACCGGCAGCATGAAAATTTTTGATATAAAGTCTATACATGCTTGACTTACTTCTAAATGCCATGTGCATGAAATTCTTTTAAAACTCCACAGTTAAGTTTCAACTATTTAAGTTTTGTTGAGGATAAAAATCTCTGTATTTTCAACAACTTTACAAAGCTTTTTAGATAATTAGCAGTTGTTACTTTTAAGAAGTAAAAGTACATTTACTGTGCATTTGTTTTAGAGAAGGAAAGAAAAGATACTTCACGTCTAAAATATTTGATAGCAAACGCTTGCTTTTTTGTGTATTGAAGTGCACTCTGTATTTACTTTGATGAGATCTCAATTCCATCTATAGGCATACCACGGAGATGTTGCAGGTTTGGTTCTAGACCACTGCAATAAACCAAATATCACAATAAAGCTAGTCTCACGAGTTATTTTGGTTTCGCAGTCCATATAAAAGTTATATTTACACTACACTGTAATCTCTTAAGCGTGCAGTAGCATGATGTCTAAAAAAACCAATGTATATACCTTAATTAAAAACACTTTATTCCTAAAAAATGCTAAACAATATTTGAGCTTTCAGTGAGTCCTAATCTTTTTGCTGGTGGAGGCTCTTGCCTTGATGTTGATGGCTGCTGACTGACCAGGGAGATGGTTACTAAGTTTGGGGTGGCTTTGCAATTTCTTAAAATGAAGCAGCGATGAAGTTTGCCCCATTAATTGACTCTTCCTTTCATGAATGATTTCTCTGTAGCGTGCAATGTTATCTGATAGCATTGTATCCAGGATAGCACTTTATTTTTTCAAAATTGGGACCAATCCTCTCAAGCCCTGCTGCTGTTTTATTAACTAAGTTCATGTAATACTCTAAATCCTTTGTTGTTATTTCAACAGTCTTCACAGCATCTTCACCAGGAGTAGGGTCCATCTCAAGAAACCACTTTCTTTGCTCATCCATAAGAAGCAACTCTTGATGCGTTCAAGTTTTATCATAAGATTGCAGCAATTCAGTCACATCCTCAGGCTCCACTTCTAATACTAGTTTTCTTGCTCTTTCCACCACATTTGCAGTTACTTCCTGCACTGAAATCTTATACATCTCAAAGTCATCCATGAGGGTTGGACTTCTTCCAAACTCCCGTTAATGTTGATATTTTGACCACTTCCCATGAATCATGAATGTTCTTAATGGCATCTAGAATGATGAATTCTTTTCAGAAGGTTTTAAATTGACTTTGCCCAGATCCGTCAGAGGAATCACTCTCTGTGGCAGCTATAGCCTTGCAAAATGTGTTTCTTAAATAATGAGACTCGAAAGTCAAAATTACCCCATGATCCGTGGGCTACAGAATGGATGTAGTGTTAGCAGCCATGAAAACAACATTAATCTTATTGTCCATCTCCATCAGAGCTCTTGGGTGACCAGGTGCCTTGTTATTGAGCAGTAATATTTTGAAAGGAACCTTTTATTCCTGAGCGGTAGGTCTCAATGGGGGCCTTAAAATATTCAGTAAACCATGTTGTAAACAGATGTGCTGCCACCTAGGCTTTGTTGTTCCATTTACAGAGCACAGGAAGAGTAGATTTAGCCTAAGTCTTAAGGGCTCTACGATTTTTGGAATGATAAATGAGTGTTGGCTTCAACTTCAAGTCACCAGCTGCATTGGTCCCTAACAAGAGAGTCAACCTGTCCTTTGAAGCTTTGAAACCAAGCATTGACTTCTCTTCTCTAGCTATGAAAGTCTGTTCTTTAGTGTAGCTACCTTCATTAATGATCTTAGCTAGATCTTCTGGATAGCTTCCTGCAGCTTCTGTATCATCAGTTGCTGCTTCACTTTGTACTTTAATGTTATAGAGACGGCTTCTCTCCTTAAACCTCGTGAACCAACCTCTCCTAGCTTCAGACATTTTTTCTGCAGCTTCCTCACCTCTCTCAGCCTTCATAGAATTGAAGAGAGTTAGGACCTACCTTGCTGTAGATTAGGCTCTGGCTTAAAATGTCATGACTGGTTTGATCTTCTGTCTGGACCACCAAAACTTTCTCCATATCGTCAAAAAAGCTGTTTTGATTTCTTATCATTCATGTATTCAAAGGAGTAGCACTTTTAATTTCCTTCAAGAACTTTTCCTTTGCATTCACAACTTGGCTACCTGTTTGGCTACAAGGGGCCTACCTTCTGACCTGTATTGGCTTTCGACATGCTTTCCTCACTAAGCTTAATCGTTTCTAGCTTTTGATTTAAAGTGAGAGACATGTGACTCTTCCTTTCACTTGGTCACTTAGAAGTCACTGTAGGGTTATTAACTGGCCTGATTTCATGTTGTTGTGTTTCAGGGAATAGGGAGGCCTGAGGGGATGGAGAGAGACAAGGAATGGCTTGTCGGGGGAGCAGTCAGAACACACACAACATTTATGAGTTAGGTTTGCTGTCTTATATGGGCACAGCTCATGGTGCCCCCAAACAACCAGGATGGTGACATCAGAGATCTCTGATCACAGGTCACCATAACAAATGCAGTAATAATGAAAAAGTTTGAAATATTGAGAGAAGTACCAAAATGTGGCACTGAGACATGAAGTGAGCAAATGATGTTGGGAAAATGATGTTGACAGACTTGCTTGAGGCAGGGTTGCCACAAACCTTCAGTTTGTAAAAAACGCAATATCTGTGAAGCGCCATAAATCAAAGTGCAATAAAATGAGGTTGCTTGTATTTATACTGAAACCCAATCAATAAACGAATGCATGCAGGAACATTGGGCATGTTCTTAAGAAGGAGATTGATAGAATATAAGTGTATGCCACATTGGGCAGAACATATATTTCCATGTACATTTTAACCGCGGGTCTTAATGATCATTTATGTTGCTTAAGCAACTTCCAAAGGTTATCTCACTTGCTCATTATAGAACTTAAGTAAGGATGACAAGGTAGATACTAATGTTTGCTTAAAAAAGAGAAATTTGTCTTCTCTGAGTTATTTCACTTGGCATGTGACCCTCTAGATCCATCCATGTTGTTGCAGATGGCAAGATTTCTTCTTCTTCTTTTTAATGACTGAGTAGTATTCCATTGTATGTACAGACCACATGTTCTTTATCTATCTCTGCTGAGGGACATTTAGGTTGCTTCCATATCTTGGCTATTGTAAATAATGCTGTGATGAACACAGGGGGACTTATATCTCTTTGAACTAGGATTTTCATTTTCTTCAGATCGATACCCAGGTGTGGAATTGCTGGATCTTATGGTAGTTCTATTTTTAATTTTTTGAGGACCCTCCATGCTGTTGTCTATAGTGGCTGTACCAGTCTACATTCCCAGCATGTGTGAGGGATCCTTTTTCTCCACAACCTCACCCCAACTTGTTATTTGTTGTCTTTTTGATAATAGTCATTCTGACAGGTGTGAGGTGATATCTCACTGTGGGTTTTTTTGTGTGTGTGTTTTTTTTTAAATTTTTGGCTGCATTGGGTCTCCATTGCTGTGCACAGGCTTTCTCTAGTTGTGGCGAGCGGGGGCTACTCTTGGTTGCGGTGCTCAGGCTTCTCATCGCGGTGGCTTCTCTTATTGTGGAGCATGGGCTCTGGGAGCTCGGGCTTCAGTAGTTGTGGCTGGCGGGCCCTAGAGCGCAGGCTCAGTAGTTGTGGTGCACAGGCTTAGTTGCTCCGTGGCATGTGGGATCTTCCCGGACCAGGACTCGAACCCATGTCCCCTGCACTGGCAGGCGGATTCTTAACCACTGCGCCACCAGGGAAGCCTCTCATTGTGGTTTTGACTTGCATTTCCTGATAATTAGTAAGCCATGTGGTGGTACTCACAGAAAGATGTCTGTAAGAACACTCGCCAAAAACATTGATAGTGATGAGGCAATAAAATTTATATTTTAAAGCAGGACAAGAAAAAGAGTTAAACATAACATTCTCTCTCTGTGTCTTTGTTTGGGCTGTTTCCCTCCCTAACGTGCAGGGCACATCTGCATTATACATTAACCCAGAGACTCTCAAAGATGAGCGTGACTGTTCAACTGTAAAGATCAATTTTTTTTTCTTTCTTCTGACACCAGCAGTGTAACTTCTTAAAAGAAGAGTGTTTTTTCCCAGCTCCGTAGGGGGTCATGGTGACTTGTTGCTCACTTTGTACGTGCTGACCTGGGCCGTGTATCCTCCGTGACCTTTGTGTGAAACATCAGTATGCCATTCTGATGTACGATCCTTTGTCTTAAAAATGTACATGATGTGCCTTCAACTTCTAACAGGCGGAACAGTTCTCAGAGCTTTCTGAGAATCTGCTTCCCGGGCTATAATCCTCAGTTTGGCTCGAATAAAATTCCCTTTTTTTCTTCTTAACTTGATAGTTAATTGAATTTTGAACTTTTATAAACAGAAAAATTAAAGAAGTAAATGAAGGCCTAACCAAAAAAAAAAAAAAAAAACAAACAAAAAAAAAAACGAAAGAGAGCTTAACAGAGGGAAACTATGGTATAAGAGGGGCAGCATCATATTAAAATAGAGCACTAGGTAATAACCTAGCATGAGATCGAGTGTGAGTTTTGACGCCAAATTGATGGATGGATATCACTTGATACTCTTTGGCGTTAGCATTTGCTAGTGTTGCTTTTAATTTCCTATTATTTCTAAAATGTGTCATATTTCAGTACATTCTAACCATTTCCTTGCCTCCAAGATCCTTCCCATCACAGATATGATCCCCAGCTTTGTCGTTCATGTAAACAGTTAGAGAGTACCACACACACACACACACACAATGAGAGTGTAATAAATACCAGTGCTTAATGCTATTATCATTAGTATTATTATTCATTCAACAAATATCTGTTGAATATGTATGATAATTCTGCTGTGTGTGTGTCATATTTGAAAACACACACGATTTGTCTTTATAGATCTTGTACTCTAACGGGAATACAAAAGGTATCTATTCAAAACCCAGCTCTCCTGTCATGTTGCAACAGCTGCTCATTTTTTATAAGATAAAGTCCATAGCATTGACATGTTACCCAAAGTCTTTTGTATCTGACATTTCCCTGTAACTTCAGCCTTACTACTTGACATTTGCTTACATTTATACCTTTCAAAGCACCCATGTTTTGTAATTCCCTTGTCTGTCTGCACATTAATCATGCAAAAGCTCCCCTCTGTGCCTTTGTGTGTAATATTTCCCTTAGAATTTTCTGGAAACAGTGTAAAACTGGCTAATCGATGCATCTTCTTTAAGATTTGGCTCAAATTCCACCTTTTCTATATAGCCTTCTCTGATCTTTTCTCAACCTCCAACCTTTGTGTTATTTCTGAATCTGACACATTGGTGTATAACTATAGTCCTTAGCTGGGGGCCATCTTTCTCCATAGGGGACATTTGGCAATATCTGGAAACATTTTGGTTGCCACAACTGGGGCGATGCTCCTGGCATCCACTGGATGTAGGCCAGGGATACTGATAAAAGTTCTACGATGCTCAGAATAGCCTCCCACAACAAAGAATTGTCTGGTCCTACCTGTCAGGAGTGCTGAGGTTGGGAGACCCATGTTGGTGATTCTGCCCCAGCCACTAGGTTATGACCTTCCCCTGGCTAGTAGCTCTGTCTTACTTACCTCTGTCTCCTCAGCATTAAGTCCAAAGCCTGCAACATGTTTATTAGATATTTCCTGAATACATGAAAGAAGGAAGGGAGTAAAGTATGCATGACTATATAAATAATTAGAAAGTGTTTGTTCAATAATAAAGACATTGACGGTATTTTGACCAACAGCAGTGCTTCCCAACTGGGGAATTAAACTTTTGAAATGGAGTGGTAGGCAGCAGAAGGAACAGGGGTATGGGACAGAGAAATCACAGTAATTGAGGATTAAAGTTCTGATAACAGAAAAGGAGAAAATATCAGAGATTCGTATGTACGGTGACATTTTCAACAGTTTAAAGCTTTTATTAGATGGAAAAAAGTATTTGAATAATTTTTATTATTGCAGCCAATCAAGATTAATGATATGTATAGTTTCAATAAACAAGGTTATTTATCCTTTTATTAGAATTAGAATTAATGTCATGTATCTGAATATTAACACAACATTGACGATTTAAGATGTGCTGTCTCAGTCTTTCTCACTTTTTTTCCAGGTATAAAATTCTGTGTAAGCAAATACTTCTTTTTTATGATATTAGTTGATGGTAGGTGAAAGAATTCTTATAAAATAGGAGCTACTTCAAACTAAAATCAAATGGAAACAGTTTTAAAGTTTAAAATACTTCTTTAAATTTTTATGCCTCTCAATCAGCATCAGCCAATAAAGCACTGAATTACTACTAAAAACAGTTCTTGAAATACTTCCAGGTTGTTTAGGAAGAAAATCCTCCCAAACTGAAAGGACTGCCAATCTCATAGGAGACTCTTAGGAAAAGCCGGTTAAGGAGCCATCAGAAAACAGAGAATCTGAGACCACGAACCTCCTTAAATATCACAGAAACAACTTTTAATAATATCACACTTTCTTAAAAAAGGTTAGCTAAAAGTGTAATGAGAATTTCCCATTTCTGCTTGTAGATAATTAGGAAAACTCATTTACTAATATATTTCCATGACATCCCATCCCAGAATTGAAGATTTTTCTCCTCCCTGATACTGCCCTTTCAGGTTCTTATAACGTATCTTTTTCTCCCATGTTCTTTTTTAACTTTAAAAAAATATTTGTGAAGTTTTTACATATGAATAGTCTCCACGTAGATAGGTATAATTAACATATCACGTTATATTATTTTCGGGTGTACAACACGATTCGATATTTGTATATATTGCAAAATTCACCACAATGTCTTGTTAACATCCATCAGCATACATTCTTACAGGATTTTTTTTCTTGTGATGAGAACTTTTAAGATCTACTTTCTTATCAACTTTGAAATATGCCATACAGATTGTTAACTGTAGTCACTACGACTTATTTATTTTTTAGCTAGAAGTTTGTACCTTTTGACCCGCTTCACCTGTTCTTCCTATCTCCCCATTCCCAGCCTCTGACAACCACCAATCTGTTCTCTGTATCTCACGTATATCCACTTTTTATGTTCTACCCTTTAAAAGTACTTTAACTAAAACTACCCATCAGTGAAGTGCTTTACACAGAGGATGCCAGTAGTCATTTTACTTATAAATTTTTTTTATTATATTTTAAATCACCATTTTCATCAGCACTAAAATTTTATAAGCAAAACATTTT
The DNA here is from genome assembly GCF_964270905.1 of Leucopleurus acutus. NCBI lineage: Eukaryota > Metazoa > Chordata > Mammalia > Artiodactyla > Delphinidae > Leucopleurus > Leucopleurus acutus. Next base: position 11,747,361 of record NC_139162.1, on the reverse strand, counting down.
CTAAAACTCTTCCTTCTTTAGTACAAAAGAGCTTGAGAGAGTCTGACTCTTAATACCACCTATCAGTTATCACTTAATTGCAGCTCCATAGAAATTTCTGACTCCAAAACTGTTACATAGCTGGAGTAACAGTTAAGAAATAATGGCTTACAATAATCTTCTACATGCCTGTAGGAGACTGCTTAATTGCCACCCAAAGATTTCAAATTCTACTCCCCAGTACCTATAAATGTTACTCTATCGAGAAAAGAGGTCTTTTCAGATGTGATTAAGTTAAGGATCTTGAGATGGGGTGATTATTCTGCATTATCAGTGATATAACAAGATGTTGATGGAGGATAAGCTTTTTAAAAATGAAAAGTTACTATTAAAGCAATTGCTTTGTCATTCATATTGAAAAGTCATTAATACCCTTTAGGCAATGCAAGGTTTTCGTGCAAGTATAGTTGTTTTAAAAGAGGGAATACAAATAACTTATATTAGTTAGTTATATCATTTTGGTTCTTCTAAGAAGAAAAAATCCTGAACACCAGTTAATAAATATTGATAAAGTTCTCTCATCTGTTTAATTTTCACATACCTGTTATCGTCTTAGTTCAGCATAGTGCTGAATAAAGTTGCTTAGAATATCACGTTGTGGCCTCTTAAAATAATAGTGTTGAATCCTATGAAGGGGAAGGGTGTGTAGGGTATTTGTGGGGAGAGGCATGGCCAACAGAGGGAAGAATGAGAACATCTGTGCCTTAAAGACTGGATGAGGCAGATTATGGAGAGCTTGCATGAGACTTTAATAACTGGGAAACAGGAAGGAACTTACTTTAAAAGTTAAGCAAGCAGAAGAAGGACATAGCAAGAGGTTCATTAACTGAAACAGCTTAAGGCCGACTAGCAATAGGAGACTGAGAGATGTGAAGTTAGTGAAGGAATTAGGAAGTAAGAATTGTTTTGTCCAGTGAGAAGCACAAGGAGAGAGAGGTGGGACAATTCAAATGAAGAATCCACAGAACTCCCTGACCCACTGGATACAGGGGAATGAAGAAAGGTAAGTCAGACATTTCTCCAGGATTTATATAGTAGGTGATTGGGGAAAATAAGAATGAGGAAGAAAAATTCCAAAGACAGGGTGTTGTAGGATAAAAAAATTAATGAATGTGAAGTTCCAAATAGAAATTTTCAACGGGTTAAATTAGTCATGCAGAAATGGAATAAAGCAAAAAGCCAGAATTCTGATCTTCCCAGTAGAAACATACCCAGGGACATCAATCAGTTTTATATTCTGACTCTCTTTAGCTGGTGGGTTTAAATTCCTCTCTGGCTCACTTCCTCTGATGCTGACTAATAGTGTGAAAGATGGACATGTAAGACTGAGCACAAAAAAAAAGGTGGTGTGTGCCTTTGGTGGAATGTTCTGTTGGCCTATGGATGAGAAAGAATTCTGTCAAGCTGAACCTGAGAAACAGTTTGTTTGTTTGTTTGTTTTGCGGTACGCGGGCCTCTCACTGTTGTGGCCTCCCCCGTTGCGGAGCACAGGCTCCGGACGCGCAGGCTCAGCGGCCATGGCTCACGGGCCCAGCCGCTCCGCGGCACGTGGGATCCTCCCGGACCGGGGCATGAACCCATGTCCCCTGCATCGGCAGGCGGAATCCCAACCACTGCGCCACCAGGGAAGCCCAGAAACAGTTTTTTTTAAAGTCTGTTTTTGATATGAGGAGTAATATTTGTAAAGGTAAAACTTATTAGCAGCAGTCTTGGAAAAGGAACTGTTGGAATTGGATTCTTTGATCTTGGAAATACAATTTCAGCGTCAGTGGCAACCTGGGATGATAGCAAGACCATGGGGTCATATTGGAATTGGAATTCTAGTGTTCTGTTTACAAGGTGTGGGTATTGGGAGGGATACTCAACCCATCTGTACCTCAGTTTCCTTATCTGTAAGAATAAATATTTTCTTCATAGGGATGTTGTAAGCATACAGTATCCCTACTGTGCAAAACCAATGTGACAATGTCGATCACAGTACCTGGCTCTTTACAGGTACTCAATAAAAGTTAATTCCAGTCTTTATACCCTACTCACCTTCCCCCCAAACACAGAAGAAAAAAATCTGTTTTTAATTAACTGCCCAGTTAAGAAAAACAATCAAGTTTATATTGCTTTGTGAACAAAGGCTCAGCTCAGCATATAGGTAGTAAAACCCTATCCTGAAGCTTATATTGTTGTATCTTTGAATTCTATGGTATTAACTGAACATTTCTTAGGCTTTAGATTATATGGAAATTAAAAAAGAGCTGGAAAAAATGTAGTGTAAACCAGAAGACTTTTATTTGGAAATGTTGAGCTTTGGTGTTCAAATTTTAGCCTTTGAGAATTTATTAGACTGTAAATTGATTAGATGAGCACTTTTATGTGTATATAGTTCAGTAAAACCTTTAAAATTTTAAACTTTCCTAATTTAAAATTTCAGCAAGAGTAATAATAGATGTCAATGATTATTTGTGTCAATGATTTTGAATACATTATTGCATTTAATCCTGTGAAAACAAACATTTCACCTTTTAGCTGATGAAATAGTCTAGTGTTTAAGCGCACAGTGGCAACCTCCATATGTTTTAACACTTTAATAAAATAGCTTCACTGTGCCCACACTTAATCAAGCCTAGGAAGCATAGATGTATTTAAAACTGCTGTGTTCTATAATAGACACTCAAGGGGGCGGGCATATTAGCCCTTCAAGAGCCTAGAAGAGACCTGAGGACCAACATAATGCAGGATAAGAATTGCTTAAAATTGACTTTGAATGGAATGTTGGGTAGGAATCAATCTGAGTTGTCATCATGATTGATTTAATCCAGGGTATCATCTGGCAGTTTACTCCAGGTAGATTTTAGGAGTTTACCTTCAAAGGCACACTGGGTTAGACTTCTTTCATAGGGTACAGGTAGGACTAACACTGAGAAGAATGATGAAAGCTTTTCAAAAAGTGCTGAATGCTGGATCCACTTAGAGTTCTCTGTGAAAAATATTCTGATCGATGAGAAACTAAGGCAAAGTATGAGCCCCGAGTGCAGCTCTAACCGAGACAACATGAGTCACATTTTTCATTCTTAGTTGGAAGTGAAAAATACACCTGAATTTTTGTGAAACAAATTCTATGATTGTTGTTTTTGACCTGAGGAAGAGTAAAACACTTCTCACCTTTCCTGGCCACCTCTACTTTGTTATTTAAACGTACAAAGTAAAAACATTTTAGACCAGTTTCAAGTGGGGCTTGGGATGTGGCGATCCCAAGGAGATGGTGATTAATAGAGATTCAGATTACTCTATGACTTCAGTGTTTGAAACATTTAAAGGAGAAAACAATGTGAAGTTAGGTTGAACTAGCAGCATTTGTAACAGAGGGTGGTTTACACAGTTCATTAAGACAGGACATGCAGTCAGTAATGTCATGGCTCTGAGCTTTTGTTTGGACCACTCTCTAGCTTTTCATAAGCTGATCACTGCTTTGCAATAATTTAACTATTTTTTTTTCCTACAAACCAATACCGTAAATCAGCAAATGTGCAGGTAATGAAAAATTGATGCACTCTGTCAAATGCTCCCACTTCTTTTCAGATAATTCTCACTTTGGAAAGAAACTAAAGTGCTAGGATGTTAAATTCTTGAAGAAATAATAGGACAAGTCTAAGCAAAAAATCACATAGGATTTGAGGTCAATTCAGGAAGTGTATTTGTCTCAGAGCCCAAGTAATGTCTTCTCTCATATTGAAGTTATTTTTTCTGTCATTCGAATTTGCATTTCTCTTCATAAACTATTTTTTCATATAGGTCTATTTTCTAAGTTTAAAATGATCTGACTTAGGGGACTTCCCTGGTGGCACAGTGGTTAAGAATCCTCCTGCCAATGCAGGGGACATGGGTTCAATCCCTGGTGCAGGAAGATCCCACGTGCCATGGAGCAACTAAGGCTATGCGCCACAACTACTGAGCCTGTGTGCCACAACTACTGGAGCCTGAGTGCCTTGAGCCCGTGCTCCGCAAAAGATAAAGAAACTTATTCTTTAAACAGTCTTCCAGTTGTAAATACTGGCAAGTAGTTATCTTTCTATCCATTCTTATTAGTTTGCATGATTTGATGGGTTATTTTAGAAATGATAAGTTTTAAAGAATAATAGTTCACTTGGTGAATACTCTGTGTTATAACTTTGCATTTAAATCTGGTAGTTTCATCGAAAAAGAACCGATTTGGAACAGGAAAAATGACCACAAGCACATGGAAAATATTTTGTTGGGACTAGTAAAATATAGACATAAAATGTATTTCAATATGTAGTGTTTATTTAAAATATATGGGCACTCTCAGAGTTGATATATACTAAAGAAAAAAAAAACCATGTTTTCTTATCTCTTTCTTCTTTTGTTTTCTAAACAAAAATCTAATGAGTTCCAGAGAAGAAGCATTTGTTTTTTCACAAAGCTAGAGAATATATTTCTCCTTTCATAAAATGCCAGACTGTGTCCATTATTCTTGTGATTCATAGAATTCTAGGGTATATTTGAAAAGTTCTGAACTCACTTGATGAATGATGCATGAAAGATCTGTAAAAAGGTTTTAAAAATTCTATCCCATCCATAATTTCTAGAATCCATTAACAACCAATTTGGAGATTCTTAACTCTACAAACTTTAGTTTCTATTTTAATATTAGGGCACGGGAGAAGTACTGAGCCAACTTCCAGGAAAAGAAAACGGACACCCATTACACAACTTTCATTATATATGCTGATTTTTGAAATACACATTGTGTGATTGTTGGTTCATATAAATAATCTTAGGTTTATGCTTTTGCTAGTTCCAATGACTTTATTGTTTGGCTAGGCTAAATATCTTAATTTACATATCTTATATTCCACCTAACAGTGTTTTAAGATCTGTTGTTATATAAAACTCTGCTTGCCTTGCTGAATTCATAACTCTGAGGAGCAACATATTTATGATTAATGATGGAAAATATGCTTCCAAGATGTTTTTGTTTGCATTTATAGATATAATTCGCTAAAGGAGTTATGTGAGCACTACTTATAAATATTCTGATCGGATGTTTGACTGTAAAACATTTTTTTAAATGCCACACTCCACAGGCTAATGATCTATTCATCGGAAATGTATTCTGACTCCTATAAGTGATATATATTTTAGATCTTTTAGAGATACCCTTTGTATCCTTCTGTTTTAGCCCATACCTAGAGCAAGAATAAATTCCCTGGACTGTTAGGACAATTCAGAAGATAAAGCTGATGATGGACCCTGACCTGTGAAACAGGACTTAATGAGAGGCCCAGGATAACTTTAGAGGTTAACCTCTAAAGTCCAGGTGAGCGTTCACACGTAGCCAGGAAAGCCAAGAACATGCAGAGCACTCAGAGTAAAAAGGGACATAATGAGGAAGACACTTACCAGATGACAGAGTAATGTATATGACGAAGGACCTCCATGAGAAACTGAAAGACATCTTAGCTAGACATAAAAATGACTGATATGCCCAGACCGTCTCAATTTATAGATAGGGTTGTACACTTCCAGGGAATATTTGTAAATTCATTTTTCCCCACATAAATACAGATGAGCTCATTAAATCCTACCTCATCTTTTTCCCATGAATACATGATTTTTCCCCCCTCTGGGTCACCTCTTCTAGATGTTCCAAGGCAATTTGCTTGGCTCCATTATAAGTCCCCTATCTTTATTTTTCTCTTTATTCTACATTTCATGTTTATTATTTAGCTCTACTTCATTTCCTACATTATTTTTGGAACTAGGAAAATTATACATTAATAAGTTGTCAAAGCAAAGATTGTACTGGAAGGAAGACTTTATTTAGACTATTGTAATAGAGGAGAGAGACTGAATTCAGCTCCCCTGAAACATAAGCGGGGAGGGATTTTAAGTGCTGGGTGAGTAAGTGCAAATGTCCTGGAGGACATTAAGGGGGAGGTTGGTCAATGGGATATGTTGAGCACATCAGAATTATTCCTGAGTTCGCAAGTGTTTTTCACTGTGATTAGGCCTTTGTGTTTGCTAATTGGTGTCCATCAAAGTTAGTCTCCTATTCTTCCACAGAGACTGGGAGGTATGGCTGCTATCTCCTGAGATGTTTACTTTCAAAGAGATGGTTCCCAAGACCCTGAGAAAACATTCCCTGGGTTGTAAATCTGACAAGAGCCTGGGAGAAGATTTACATACCTTCCAAAGGGGCAGAGGAGGAATTTACAATTGCAAGTTTTCTAAGTAAATCCTCTAAGGATAAGGAAGTCAGAGCCTATAGTCAGGAAGAAATCTGTCTAACGTTTAATGAAACTGAAGAGAATGTTAAGGCTGTCTTGGTCAAGTGTTTATTAATTTTCAAATATTAATGTTTATATCCATTGTGTATCAGTTGCATATCTTATATCTGAATATAAATTCTGTAACACACAAACAAATGCATGGATGTAAATATTTCATGCCAGTCTTTAATCTTCTATGTTCTTAATTCCATTTCCTACTTATAGATCTTCATCACAATTTATTGAGCCAAAATTTGCCAGAGTGCCTCTAGTGCCAAACACTGAAACAGCTAAGACATAGTCCCTCCTCCCCAGGGCCTTTTTCCACTGGCTACAAGAATGCATAGGTTTTTATTGCCTAAGGGTAACTCCATTCACAGAAGAGGGGGTGGTGGTCCAGTGTATTATCCAGCAGCCTTCCTGCAAGCTGAACCACTGGACACGTAGTCCAGAAGAATATACAAAGCAGTCATGCATTCCTTTGCCCATTTTGTACATTCTGGTGCAGAAAGAGTCCACAGTGGAGAAATGCACGTTGCTTCTTTCCATTATTCAGCTCGTTCCTGGCTCCCCATAGCCTTTGTTAAAAACTCTAGAGCTGCACTGTCCAATACGGTAGCCAGTAGTACCACGTGATGACAGAGCACTTGAAATGTGACCAGTCCAAATTGAGAAGTGCTGTAATTTAAAAACATACACTGAATTTCAGAAACGTAATATAAAAATAATATAAAATATCGCTGATAATTTTATATTTATTGCTTGTTAAATGATACTATTTTGGATATATTGGGCTAAATATTATGATGAATTTTATCTATTTTATTTTATTTTATATAATATGGTTACTAGGAAATGTAAAATCATGTATGTGGCATATATTAAATTTCTATTGGTCAGCAATAGAGAGTCAGATTTCCCCCTTCCCAGTACCCTAGGGTATTCCTCTCCTTTGTATTGGTCCCTATTAAAAGGACTGTTACCTTCCATTTCTGCCTGCCTCTCTTGTTCCAATACCAGCTGAAAGGGTACCTCCTTCCTATCGCACTGAGCTACTTAACACTAGTTTATCATTTATAATGGTTATATATGTATCATCTTATTCCTCACACTGAAACGTGTTCCTTTTTGTTTCTTAGCCTCCCATGGAGTTTATAATTAAACACATAGTATAGCTCAATAAATATCCGTTTAATGTTCTAAATTCTGATCAAACAGCTGGCTGAAGACCCACTGTTTTCAATTTACCATCACATTCTTATGATTTCACTTGGGGGAGGAGGAGGATGTAAAATATAACCTTTATGTAATCTGCTTCTTTGAGTTCAGAGAGTTTGAGAAAACCCAAACTTCCCCCCACCCCCAGCCCCAACCTGGTCATTAGGTCTCAATCAAGGGGCTGAAGCAAGTTACCAGATGGAATCTGAATTCTTGCTTCTCTAAAGTTTATGCTGAATTCAAGGATAAGTTAAGTAGAAAATTTTCGACTTGGCATAAAAGCAAGGAAGTGATGATGAAAAATATACTTTTTTATTGATGTCCAAGGTTTTTTTTCTTCATAAAGAATCTTCCTTAATGTTGTGATTGTTTGTTGTAAAAATGATGTAGAAAGGCAGGATGCTATCCATGTAAACTGCCAATAAGCATCCTTGATAAACCGGTGAAAGAAATCAGAGTATTCACTGGAAAGAATTTCAACCCCATGCTGACTTCAAGCAAGTATAATTTAGTGGAAACATCAATGACAAAATATTCCTATGGTCAGTGTACAGACCAATAAATTATTAAATCCTCCAAGGCTGTGAAGGGATGGGCAAATTCAGTGTTCAAAGTGTTTCAGGCAAATGTGTTTTAAAAGATTTTCTGCTTGAGGCACACATAGAACAGCTTACTTTGTTCCCTTGTAAAAGACTAATCGAGTAGCTTAGAGCATCATAAAAATGATCCTCTCCCCCAGGGAATGGGAAACACCATTTTATCTTTCACATTGTTCATTCTGGGCACACAAAGGAATTACACTTGCTGCTAATGCAGAAGATGAGTGAGCCCTTACATAAACACACTGAGAACGAGGATTTATAGAGGCAGATTCTAGAGGGGACTTTGGGATTAGGCGTTAGTTCACATTCACTGTCTTCTAACAGCTGACCCTGCACCTGCGGGCAAGGGTCCTGCACACCAAGGAGACCCGCTTGGAACTTAGCAAGATCCCAACGTGAAGAGCCTAGCTCAGACAGACATGTTATAAATATAAACTTACTCCGTTTTTTCCCAGTTTCAAGGATGACATTGAGACTATATGGACTGCAACAGCTGATGAAGCTAAACATTTCATTTCCAACAAGAGGAACCAATATATTACTTGCTCTGAATAATGACATGCATCACACATGTTAACTCAGAAAAAATGCATTACACTTTTTTCTGTATTAAAATTTAAAGGTCATGGTTTAAGTCAGGATTTCTTAGTCTCGGCACTATTAACATTTTGGGCTGAATAGTTCTTTTTCAGGGTGGGGGAGGTGCCATCCTGTGCATTGGAGGTTACTTAGCAACATTCCACCTCTACCCACTAGAAGCCAGTAGCCTCTGTCCCTGGTTTGTGACAACCAAAAATATCTCCATACATTACCAAACATCCCCTGGGGAGGAGGGCAAAATTGCCCCTGAGAACCACTGATTTAAATTAATATTTTACAGAGTTCACTTAAATATGTGCGTGTAATACACACACTCATATATACTGGACCTTTATCAGGGTGTACAGGTGCATATGAGCACGTAAAAATCATAACATATCTAAGTACTTTACAAAACACATGAAGTAAAACTTCAGTGCAATCAGTGTCAAGGCAAATCAAGAGGGACAATAATGATCTCAGATTATATATTCATGCGCCAAGGTTTTTTTGTTGAACATTTGCTTCGAATATCATTATGTTAATTATAAAAGCACCCATCATTATAATTAAACAAAATAAAGTATTCTAAAAATGTTTGTTGAGCAAATTGAATGAGCCAGATGCTAGTCCAAGGGTTTGGGCTGAAGTACAGAAATGAAGCAAATGGATCCCTGCCTTCGTGAAGCTTACAGTAGAGGGTAGTCATGTAATAATTAAATAAGCACGCAAGAAAATATAAAATTAACCATTGTGACACGAGCTCTGAAGACAAGGTTTATAGTAGAGGCTCTTCGCGAAGGAAGCGAATTGTAATACATGTGCTGTGCACAACCGTACATATGTCACATGTCAACAATGGTCATATTATCATTTAAGTCAGTGGTGGTGCTCATGGAATTCCAACAGAGTATTGGAATAGGTAGTTGGAATCAAGGGACAGGTGATCTGAGTTATCCATGGAGGCTGACAATCTCAGTCAGCTGCAGGTAAAATGAAGAAAGACTGGGGGTCAGGTTAAACTATCAGTCCACAGGCTGGAAGAAGTAGGGAGACTAGAACAGGGAAAAAGAATGATATTATACAGCAAATATATGCATTCTAATAAGAACTACAGTTGAAGTACACACACATACCTATTTGTATACATATACATAACATTTATGTATTACAAGATTTTAAATAACAATTCTGTTTGATAAAAATCTTATAAAGAAAAAGACTTAGGGATTTTACATTTCTGAGCATCAATTTTCCTCAGCAAGATAAAGGGAGCTGATTTATATGGTGGCTTTTAAGCACAAGATACAGGGGTACAATTGTATTTAGAGGTTGTCTACTGAGTGAGTACCCAAATCCATGGAACAAGTGCTATGACAAAGATGATCACTTTGATAGTAAGTTATTTCTCACTTCTGCTGGGAGTCCAAAGTGGGTTAGGATTGGGTGGTAGGGGCAAGGTTCTGGCTCCCATAGCGGATCAGATAGAAATTCCACTATCTTGTAGCTGAAACTTCTGGAGCACCATGGCAGGGAAGGAGGATCAAATTGTGGCCTTTCACTGGCCATTTCACTGGACATAAAAGTCACATGGTATTGCCTAACCATGCAGGGGAGAAAATTAAATATTTGGAGAATGTTAGTATGTCTGCTACAGGCATCAAGATTTATATATATTTACAGAAGTTTTGTATACTTTACAACAGTGTTTGTGTTTAGAACTATGGTGTCTGTGACAGAAACAAAAGAGAAGGAACTAAATGACCATCAGTATAGGTAAGTTAAATGCCACCATAGGGTGGCGTACTATGGGGTGGAATACTGTGGAGGAGGTCTTCCTGTGCTTATTTGGAAAGAGCTAAAAGATGTATTGCTAAGGGCAAAGAAGAAAACATAGGGGAACTTTTATAGTATGAAACTTCTGCTGGCAAAATTGGGGACTGGGGGTCAAAAGAGAGACTTTTTTTTTTTACTTGGTAGCCTTTTATACTATTTGGATTACTTACTTTTTGAATTTTTCGTTTTTACTATGCATTTAATCAAGCATTACTGAATTAATAGGCTAAGAGAATATAATGGCTGTATTTTGACAACTCAGATGAGAGACATATTATGACTGTAACAATATCACTGGAACCCGTTCAGAAATCATGGTGCATAAAGGGAAGAATCTTTAGAAGCAGTATGAGCTTAGAGCAATTTTAACTTGTTCCCTTTCCTGAGCCTAAAATTGTTCAATGAGCTCCAACTCCGGCTGGCATTTTGACCATCAATTATCACTGTGTATTTATAGATATGCTCTTTCCCAGCAATTTCAGAAGGTTAAAGCAAATCTATATAATCAGTCTATTATTTGCCAGAAGATGGAGTGCCATTGAGGCTTGTGTAATCAAAGGAAAATGGTTCCAAAGATAACTTTAGCATTGGCTGGTGTTAAATGTTGAAAGAAAGAGCTTTTCAAATATAAGATAAATGTATATACTTAGTTCCAAATATAGCCAGATCGGGGCTTAAAAACTACAGTCCTTCATAATATGATTTTATTGATGCACCGTCACAGTAGTATATTATTGGAATTATGTTTTGTAGAAGTGATGGATTTGTCTTGAGTCAGTCTCAGCAGCTTGGTGCACTCTGGTGCAACTGTAAGCGTTAAGAGATTCTTCCTCTGGTCAGTCACAAGTTTTCCTCTTTCACCCAATCAGTATTTATGGTTCAGACAGAAAGTCAGAGTCACTTCCTCGGAGACACCTCTTCTGCCCCCGAGACCGGGTTAGGACCCTTGAGTGGATAATCTGAGCCTGCTTTACAATTTTCCTCAGTCTGCTTATTACACCATCCAGTTAAAGTTTGTGCTTGACCTGACTTGTCTGCCTCACGTGACTGTAAGTTCCAAGTCGGCTTTGCTCACCACTGTGAACACACCTCTGATCTCAGTTGCTGAAACGTAGGAAGTTTCAAAAGATAGCTATTGAATGAATGCGTGCTGGCAAATGTACGTGTTCATGTTCATGTGCAAGTGTGTGTGTCCTGTGCAGGGTAACTTACAAGAAGAGGCCGGGGTACTGAAGGGAGAGTAAAGAGTCATGTCTTCCCCTCTCATGTGAAAAGAACTCAAAGAGAATGATGTACTGCGTTGGAGTCTGCTCTAAACCACCCTGCAGGACATGGAGAACCAAGGCAAACCCTACATTTTCTGGCCCTAGTCCCACTGTGGTGTGATTTTTGAAATCATATCTCAGGCTTTGGGAAACATACTCTGGCCACTGGACCGTTACGTTCACCAGACTGTCCTGGTTGCGGGTGGGGATGGGGAAAGATACTGAGATTATATGAACCCCTGTCAGTAGGAGGTGGATTTTCCTGTAGAGGAATGAAGGTATAGACTGTCAGGCTTTGAAAACATGGTATTAATCTATGGGGTAGTAGACCATTAAATATCATGGAAAAGGCAATTAGAACTAGCAGTGGGGGTCATTTTGGGGGATGACACCATGAGAAGGGCTTGGTCTTTTTCCCTCCTGTAAACAGTCACATTTCATTTGCTATATTGTAGTTTCTTCTCAACTTCCCTAAACTATCAGTAAAGTCTGTTCCTCATACTCAGCCTTTCTCCCAGTGGCAGACTGAGGAATTAAGACAAGGTTGTTAAGTGGTGGCACTCTGCTCACCTAGGAAGATCTGTGCCCTTGGAGCTCCAGGCTGGAATATATCCAGGTCATCAGAGAAGCCAGGCAGAATTGTAATCAGATGATCTCAGGGCTGATGATGATGGAGACTGATCCCTGGGAAGGGCAAAGGAAGTGCAGACGATAGACAGCACAGGAATTACAGTGATGTTGAGGGATGAGAAAAGGCTATGTGTAATTGTACAGCGAGAGTAGAGGCTGCACTGAAAAGTTGCATCAAGTTGTGCCCTTGGTAAGGAGTGCCAATATTATTCTGCAACCAAAGGGGGATCATCTGTAGTTTCTGAGCAGTTGAAGTTTCTCATCTTTCTAGGTTTCAGAAAGATAACCTGAGTAGTCAATGGGAAGGGAGGGCAAACCAGTGCTGAGGTCATTAAAATGTAAGTGCAAGAAAGAATAGATTCTAAAAAGTAGAGATTCTGATTTCTTATGTTCTAGTTTTGTAAGTATGATAAGTTGATTGTTTTCACTTGAAATTTTAAAAATTTATTAAAATTGTGGGAAAATGATCAACTTAGAAGACATACCCGTGTTGGGGAAGGGTATCAAGACTTTACTAAAGGATATCTGTTTTTTAACATTAGAAAACAGAAAAACAATCTGCACAAGCTTAGGACCAATTAAAAAAGAAATAGCCATGTGTGGTGGTGTTGGTCAGTGCTTGATGGCGTAGTTGACTCAGCTGGAATCAGGAAAAGAGATACATTTGTACCGTTAAAGAATGAGGTTTATTATACCACTGGAGGATGTGTGTGTTGTGTGTGTGTATGTAGGCATGTGTGTATGTTGTATACATATGCAACACACACACACACACATTTTGTCTGTCTCCATGAAATTTAACTTCTCACCAGAGATTTTAAAAATGTAAATGCTGTAGCAGGTGCTAATTTTATTATCTGACAGAACTTCTTTTCCCAATAATTGCTCTTCAAGAATTAAATGCTAAATCAGCAAACTTCTATTCAGTCGATCTGCTATTATGCAAGATCATGCAATTTCCATTAAGTGGTTCCCAGAGGCTTCCAAAACAGGTTAACTTCGTCCTAAATGTAGATTAATTTCTTTACTATTTCCCAGCCTTGTTTAACCTCTTTAGCGTGAAACATGATTAGTTTATCTCATATTTTTATCTGATTTACATATCAAGAAAATTAACTCTCAGAAATGTTAATTCCTTTGGCACATTTTAGGCAGTATAGCAACAGAGGTTTCGATATTGATTTTGGTCATACTTTTTTTGGTTCTTTTACCTCCAAATATATATATATATATACATATATATATATATATATATATATTTGTATAAACTCTGATGACATTTAGGAAATTTCATGTTGCTGTAGAAGAGTTTCTCCTGTGAATAAAGGATATTTGTTCAAGGAAATAAAGGGAATTACTGCAAACGTGGCAGGACCTTTGTTCAGTGTACCCTGTTAAGTAATATACGTACTTTATTTGGCCTGTGCTTCCTTAGTATATAATTCCTTAAAAATATGAGAATGTAGCATCATCGGCTAGCCCAGAAGCAATGTTATTAACCTGTGTGGTCAGGGCACTTGGAGCCATTTGGGAGCAGTTAACCAGCTAATGGATATTTCTGTAGGGAGAAGGTGTCCAGTCATGACGTATGAGTCACACAGCCCAAGTGGACGGAATCATGATTCCACAACCACAGGTCCTTTCTCCAGGTTGTTTTGCAGTCTGTCTGTGTGGACTTTTTCTCCTCCTGTGCCACTTTACCATCGCCAGTCATTAATTTATTAAATACATTGTTTACAAAATTATTGAATTTAACTATAGGATAAAGGATGTTTTGAATTCACAAAAGAAACAAGTTTAATTACAAATTATGTTACTCATATCTGTAACTTGCACTGAAGTAAGGCCAGTTTTTAAAACATTACAATGTATTTTTCACTACATATATAATATTTTATAGTTTTATTTTAATACAAAAAACTATAATAAACTATAAACAATAGGTCCAAATCTCACTACTAGATATACCCTGGAATCACCCTTTCTAGGTGGTCTCACCTTCAAATTCCATCAACAGGGTGTAGGACATTATAAAGCATTTTAGTTTTTGCCTTTCTGGAAAGGGAAAAATGGTGTTTCATTGTTGTTTTAATTTGTATCAATATAAGTGATGTTCTCTATTCTTACTTACTGGCCATGGCCAAAAATGCTTACTGCGTCTAATTTATGTTTAAATGTTTTAAAATATGTTTATTGGATAGAGCTATATATTACATGCAATTCCCAGGATATGAGATAATTTCCATCATGTATACACGTATAATAATTAAACTTTAATAACTTATTCTCCATAATAATTGGTAAAATCTGAGAAAACGTGAATAGTATCAGTCATATATATTGTTCATAAAGACATGTTTCGGATTTCTTATCAAGCAGGAGAACAAAGCAATAAGCTGTCATCCTATTACGAACCAGACCAGTGGTTCTCATAGTGGGGTCCTCAGCCAGAAGCATCAGCATCACATGGGAACTTGTTAGAAATACAAAATTTGGGGCCCCCTAAAACCTACTAATCAGAATCTTGGTGTGGGGCCCTCAATCTGTGTTTTAACAAGCCCTTCAGGTGATTATGATGAGGCACCTTGAAGTTTGAGAATAACTAGACTAGATCAGCAGTGAAGAGCCTCACGTGAGATGTTGCTTGAGTTATTTTCCTCATCCCCTACATCACGTCACTATGCATATTTTCTAAGACTTCCCCCTCCTCCCTCTCCTTCTCTCTCTCTCTCTCTCTCTCTCTCTCTCTCACACACACACACACACACACACACACACACACACACACGTTCCATCTATTTGTGTCTTTACCCTTTAATCTTTTCCAGATAATAGCTTCGTTAATGTATTGCTACATGTGGCGAAGCTGTTAGCTTTTAAGATAAAAAGTTCATTTGCTAAATTTTCCCCATATGTTCAGACTCAAAGTGTTTGCTCTGATCGCTGCGTATAAACAAAAAGCATATTGCTCAATTTGGTACAACTTTAAGAATACTTTTGTGGACTTGCCTTAGCACTGTTTGGAACATGCTCTATTAAACTCTAAAACCTTTCATACTAGAGGTCATTATAGAAGCCTTAATGTGGGTCAAGATTTTAGATGGAGAATTTCAAATTAAAGCTTACTTGTTCCCAAACACAATGAGTGGAATATAAATATTATTACTACCACTATTATTATTTATTTATTTTTAATGAAAAATGTATTGAGGTAACATTGGTTTATAATATTACATGTTCCATGTGTAAGACATTATATTTAAACTTCTGTATACACTACAGTGTACTCACCACCGAAAGTTTAGTTTCTGTCGGTCACCCTATGGTTGATCCCTGTTACCCATTTCACCCTCCCTACTGCCTGTCTGGTAACCACTACTCTGTTCTCTATATCTACATGTTTGTTTTTGTTTACCACGGTTATTGTTAAAACTGTGTGTGTTAATATCTTTACATACATTATTTCCTTCAATCCTTATAATAACTCTTATTATTCTCATACACATAAGTCTGCTGGAATATACATTATGAAAAAAGAATTGGATAGACACTCAAAATTTTAAATTTGTATGATTGGGACTATTTAATTAAATTCTACTCATCAGAACAGATTCTAAATAGACTTTAGATTAACCTAAAGGCTTTTAATGAAATAAAATTTTATTGAAGTTATCATATTTGATGTTTATGCAATTCTCATGTTATCTAATATTGTACCATTTAAAGTGGGGTTTAATAGTAGGCTTTTCTTTCTATTTAAATAATTCTTTGGAAAGATTATTTGTGTTCTAAGGAACTATAACTGGGGTATTGTGAATTTGTATACCTTCTAGGCTGAGGAGTTTCTGGAGAATTTATAAAAGTTTTCTTTTTTGTATGACATTTCAGTCCAACTCATCATTTTCTAAACGTTAAGGGTCTGTAAATTCATGGCTTCAGAGAATGGTACAGTATTGAAAATGCAATAAAGAATAAGAAAATGGAACCTATTCTTCCATAAATAAGTTCACTCTGGTCCCGTAAAAGTTAATCAGAATTTGGGCTTCCCTGGTGGTGCAGTGGTTAAGAATCCACATGCCAACTAAGCCCATACGCCACAACTACTGAGCCTGCACTCTAGAGCCCGTGAGCCACAACTACTGAGCCCGTGTGCCTAGAGCCCGTGCTCTGCACCAAGAGAAATCACCTCAAAGAGAAGCCCACGCACCACAATGAACAGTAGACCCTGCTCACCGCAACTAGAGAAAAGCCTGCGTGCAGCAACGTGCTTCGTTGGGCACGAAGACCCAACGCAGCCAAAAATAAAATAAAATAAATAAATTTATTTTTAAAAAAATGTTAATCATGGGGCTTCCCTGGTGGCGCAGTGGTTGAGAGTACGCCTGCCTATGCAGGGGACACAGGTTTGAGCCCCGGTCCAGGAAGATCCCACATGCCGCGGAGCGGCTGAGCCCGTGAGCCATGGCCATTGAGCCTGCGCGTCTGGAGCCTGTGCTCCGCAACGGGAGAGGCCACAACAGTGAGAGGCCTGCATACCGCAAAAAAAAAAAAAAAAAAAAAAAAAAAAAAAAAATGTTAATCAGAATCTAAGAATACTGCAAGAGCATAGTGCCTATTTATTGTTACTTTATGAGCTACTCTTTTTGAACCAAACTTCTAAAGAGCTATGTTTATTTTTGTTTTGGAGCCTATTCAGAAGACAATGCTAAGAAAATTGGGAGCACTCACTTGCTCATTTGCTAAAAAGTAACACAGTGGGATTATTACTAGAAGATGTATTTACCAAAAACAATTTAATAGAAGAGGGTACTTATATCAAATATTGGATTTTTTGGAATTAAAACGTTGAGTTATTTGAAGCACAGATAAAGTAAGAAACCTGGGTTTCTATAGTTATCAAACAGAGAAGAAACCTAAGGTATGTAAATCATCCTTTGTTGAAAATGTAATTAACTTGTGCACTTAAGTGGCATTTTAATGATAGAAAAATGGAGATTGGACATAATGATTTTAGAGGAGAAATGGACATGATCTAGTGATTCTGCACTGATGAGACTTTGCCTTCCTTGAAGGACAGATATGCACAATTTTGTTTGTAAAAAATATATTCCATTACATTCAGAGAAACATCCTTGATTGGAAATGTAATGTGGGATAAGGTATGTGTGAGGTAATTGGGCAAATTTTTAATTTTTTGCCTACTCAAAGTTTACCTCCATCCTGGTTTTTGGGCATTACCCAGTGGGTTGACTGGTGAGAAGCAGAGGACTTCCTGCCAATATGGAAGCCATAGGGTGGGTCACGCCTCCTTACTGACTCTCTGGCAGCCAGTGGGCGGGCATGCATCTGAGATTGGGCTGGTTACTTGCTTCCCACTCAAGCCAGGTGCTGATGAGTCCAAGATCGTGGGAGAGACGGTTCCTAGCTCTTAGCTCCTACGGCTGCCTTGGTTTCTGGGCAATTTCTAACCCAAGTGCTTGAGAAGAATCCCATGAATTTGCATTATTTTTCTGTTATATTTCCTTTTTGCTTATGGCGACCAGTATTAGTTTCTTTTGCTTGCAACCAAGATATCTAATTTTGGAAAATATTTTTGCATATATTTCTTAAGGGTTTGCTAAAGTTTTAGTAATGTGCAGATGTTGCAGTTTTATTTACTGTGGAAAATCAGGGCTATGCCTCCAAAAATTTACAACTTCCAGCAGTAGGTGAATCAGTATGGAAAGTGTAAGTACAGAGTAAGAAAATAATCTTAGTGTTAATATGCATATTAAGAAACCAAAATATTATACAGGATATATTTTGAGGCAACTCAATAAAGTGCCAAGGATTTCTCACACATGGTAGGAAAACTTGCAAAACTTTCCACTTTGCTTGGGAAAATTTGAAAAACAACTCTGTGTGTGTGAATATTTTGGGGTGTTTAAAAACCTATGCATGACTTTCTCAAAGCTACCCAATCCAGAAACTTATTTTTTAACATGAACTGTTATCGCCAGAGAACACATATAAGTTGAAAGGGAGTTTTAAGAGTAAGATACAATAACTGACTTTCCCAATAAAAATAAAATCCATTCATCTTTTCTTTTGCCTTCTCATAACTGAAAAGTTCTCCTTTTAAATACTAATAATTCAAGTCTTTTGAAGCTGCTAAAATCCTGAAAAGTTTATTTTCCAAATGTGCTGATAACCAAGTGCACAGGTGACTCTACATAACCTACCTGCTAGCATAACTTCTTATCGGATGTAAAGAAATAGATATATTTAAGGCATTTCTCCCTTTATAAACTCTGAACTTAACACAGGTCCTATGTAAAGATAAAAAGGGAAACTGTTTGTTTCTGTACACTTTCATCTAAAATAGATCAAGTTGTACCTATCAACCTTGATTCCAAGTTCAGTAGTGAGACCTAGTTATGTGTTTACCAATATGAAGATTCCTGGCAGCCCAGTCTTCAAAGAAATAACTGTTTCATAGTCTTTCACAGAGCTCAGTAAGGGGAATGATATAGGAGCTTTTTGCATCTGATGATGTTTAATCTGCAACTAAATCTGGATATATATAATTTTCTTCCCTAGCATATCACATCTTATTCCTTAATAGAACTAAAAAATACCTTTATCTTCAAAAATGTTATTCAAAAATAGACAATAGGCTAAAGTATAAAGGTACTTTTAAGACGTTTTTTATAATGTAAAAAGTTCGCTGAACTGGAGGTTGATAAAACCCAAATATAAATCTGTTGGCCACTGTCAATTACCTGGAATTAATATCTGATTTAAAACTTAATTTCGTACTATATCCAAGTAAAACTTAATTTTGTACTATATCCAAGTAAAAACTAAGTCACTGTGAAAGAACAAACGGGAATTTGGGATAGGAGATGGCTTGTTTTAGACAATATTCCTTCATTGATTAGGGCAGCATTGGTGTGGGGACGGGTAGTGATCAGGTGAACATTAGCGCATTAGTACCTGAATTATTAGTTACCTGAACAGCAAAGGGAGTTCTGTGACGTCCAAAATACACAGTCCTTCACAGCCTTTGGTATAGAGGGTGGATGACCATGCATTATCTAATAATAGCACATCCTTCATGTGGGGTATCCCCTGGAATTCTCCACCTTTATCTCTCATCATGCCAAGGTTGAGTCATTTTTCAGAATCCACCTTGGACTTTTAGTTGAAAATGTTGCATTGACCACCTTGGTTTTTTCCTTTCTCAAATTCCACTGTCATGATAAGAATGTATTTTTTAAAATAATCAACACATCTGGAAATGAAAGGAGTTCTGAGAGTCCACTGTTGACTAAAGATATCAACGGCTTTACTGGGAATCAGAAGGTGACTGAGAAATGGTAACTAATTTAGGAAGCAAAGTAATTCTGAGCCCAGAACCTTGTGTGAAGGAATAGTCAAACCATTAGCCCCAGAGGAAGCCCGAGAAGCTTAGTACTCAGGGGTTTCCAGTTACCCCTTAGTGAGGGTCAAGCCCTGGGATGAAAAGAGGAAGAAATTGGCTGAAATTCTGTGGACAGAGCACAAAGGAAATTTTCTCCCCTCTGCACATACAGGAGTTTAGTTTCTTGAGCTAGCTCAAAGCAGTTTCTTCGTTTCACCCTTAGTTCGGACTACCTTCTTTTCCAGGATGTCATATCTTTGTGAAGCAGGATCTTCAGTGATTTCTGTGATACATAGATTGTGCTGCATGGAAATTAATGTGGAATAGGGACTGAGGGTGTTGATGTTTAATCTGATTTTAAAATTTGAGAAGTTGTACAGTGCCTAACAGGCACACCCTTCCTTTTATTAAAAACTATTATTTTTTTGCAATTGGTATATAGTATTTACTCAAATGGCTACTAAGTTGTTAGGGATATGGATGCATACTTACATTGTTTGGTCCCAGCTACTTAAAAAAGGAGGATTATTTGGTATTTCTTTTGCCTAGGGGCACTGTAAAAATAATCACAGAAGCACTAATGGAGCCTTGAACTGAGAAAGTTCGAGACCCTTTGGGCTAAGCCAATTAAAGCAATGTCATTCTGTTGCGTAAGATCCTAACTGCCCCAGCCTGCCTTGGAGTTAGGAGTCGCCTTAGGATTCAGTGTTGGTCAGTGAGATGCAGGAGAATTTATACTGTGTAACATGTTAGAAAGTTATTTATCTTCCTAATAAGAGCAGTCCATAGGAGATGAAAGGATTTTGCCACCCTGGCTAGCCCCCGCTTCCTGTTTTGAAGGTGGTCCTGTTACCTGGAGCTGAGTCAATCATCAAGTAGTGTGATTTGACAACTGTAAGAATACAAAGCAAAGTACTGAGGACAGCAGGGAGGAACAGCAACCATCTACCTCCAAAGTTCTTGTTAGATAACAATAGAACTAGATAAAAATAGAACCTCGGCTGGTTTAAACCACTGTGGTTGGCTTTGCTATTACTTGTATCTGAAATTCCTAACTGATGTAATGAAAATGTAAGCATGGATGAGTCTCGAGCTAACCAGCTAACCAAAAGTATGAAATAACAACTATCTATGGGGAGTTTGAGAGACATTGGGGGGTGGTGAGGATGCACAAAGTTATCATCTATCAGAGTCAACAGCAAACAAATAATGTACAAAAGTATATCACTTTTTTTTTTTTTGCGGTACGCGGGCCTCTCACTGTTGTGGCCTCTCCCGTTGTGGAGCACAGGCTCCGGACGCGCAGGCTCAGCGGCCATGGCTCACGGGCCCAGCTGCTCCGCGGCATGTGGGATCCTCCCGGACCGGGGCACGAACCCGCGTCCCCTGCATCGGCAGGCGTACTCTCAACCACTGCGCCACCAGGGAAGCCCAGTATATCACTTTTAAAATATGGAGGTAAATGCTAGGGGAAAGATTAAGGGTGTTTGCCATGAAAATTAGGACAGGGAAGGTAAGGGTAGTAATAATAACTAACATTTATTTTGCTCTTACCACGTTCCAGGAATTGTGCACATTGTTTCACACATCTGTTCACAACGATTCTATGGGGCAGAGACTTTTTAACGTCTCCATTTATCAGATGAAGAAAGTGAGTCAGAAATACAGCAAATAACTTGACCTAGGCCACATAGCTAACAAACAGAGGAGATGGCCGAAGTAGGAGACTGCTGTTGTTTATTATAAACTTTTCAGTGAGATTTTGTTTTTTCACTAAGTTCCTTTATTAATGTAGTGAATATAAAAAAAATCATTTAAAAGATTCCAACAATGAAAGATTTACTCACTTCTATTTTTTGAAGAAATTTAATATCCCTGAGATAATATTCCTGAATCATTATGTTGTAATATTATGTTCTTAAAATTTAACGGTGAGAACATTGGATCTGAAGAGACTACATAATGCTTTACATTGATGTTTGTCATATCTGACAGCACTTTTGGAAGTGGACTTTGTGTTGGCCAGAAATCCTGATGAATGCTATTCTGAAACGTTAGGCATCTTGAAAGAGGATCATGGGTTGGGGTTTGGCAAATCTTTCATTTATACATAACTTAAGTGGTTGTTTCTATTTCAGTGAGCACCACACATCCAAATAGATTGAGGTAATTTTAAATTAAAGTAAGATCAGGTAAAACTAGGAACAGTGTAAAATAAATCAACTTCATTTTAACTTTTACCCCAGAGAAACCAATATCATTTCCTTTAAGATAATTTCTCATCATTTTCTTGGATCTGAACGAGGCTTTAAGGATCGTTTAGTCTAACTTAGATCAGGTCTACAAACATCTCTACAAATTCCCCGGGAATGAATTACCAGTACCTGTTAAATAAATCCCATGACAAGGAAAGCAAACCTTTTGAGGTCATCACAGGCATTCCAATTATGTCTTAGAGACTCTTACTTATATTGAATATTATTAATAAGAAATAATAATATTGATTAGTAAAGCTTGAAATAATACATAGTTATTGAACTAATATATAATTATACGAAAGACAGTGTGGGATTTTCTCAGGCTCTTTCCTTTCCCATTAGAGTTTACCCAAATCAAAGTGGCTACTAGGTACAGTTAGTCACAAAAGACTTCTCTCTAGGGGAGATGGGAAAGGGGCACCAAACACTCTATTTTTGTTGTTGCTGTTCATGTAGGAAATAAAGTAAATAATTTAATTCTGCCTTTATGAGAATCTAAATCTTAAGAACTTGTTTTATCTTTGGCAACAGATTTTATTTTCATCCATATGAAAATTATCATTGTTAAGTCATTCTCTGTCTTCTAAACAGTAGAAGTATCCAACAGTATCTTCCAAATCAGCTGTACTTCTTACTCTTGTGTGGGGTCCTGCATAGTTCATGATATTAAAAAAAAAAAAAAATATATATATATATATATATACACACACACACACATATATATATAATATCTTTTTAAATGGTGAAGCCATCACTTCATGACTTTTGTTCTTGAATATGTTCTTTGCTTTAACTGACTAAATCCAATGTGATAACTTAGTTAACATTTCACTAATCCAAGAGAAGGCAAAGGAAGGGAGAAAAGATTAATTTTAAAAGCTGTATATGGTACAAAAACCCCATATTAGACTTTTAAAAATAGATGTTTATACATGGGAAAGAGTTGTTCTTTATTGATTTTACATGGATATGGATTTTTTAAAAAATTATTAATTCTCATGGTTGGAAAGAAAATTTAGGAGTAGAAGGAAAGACAATATTTGGATGTAAATATTATTTTCTTTTTCAGATTTATTTTTCAAATGGTAGATTATTCATACAAGCAGCCTAGCAATGAGGTTGGATATAGGATCAATATAAAAAAGTGAATAGTTTTCTTTAATACACCATCAGCAAACAATTAGAAGACACACATATGCGTGTATGTATATCTAAGATATATAATTTACAACTAAAATTATAGTGAATCTAGAAATAAATCTAACAAAAGTTCTTCAAGGCCTGTTCATGGGTGTTATTAAAATTTTGTTGAAATACACTAAGTAAAACTTTAATAAATGGATATATATAACTTCTCATCATTTTCTTGGATCTGAATGAGGCTTTAAGGATCGCTTAGTATAACTTAGATCAAGTCTACAAACATCTCTACAAATTCCATGCTCGTGAAGGAAACACTTATTTTCTGAGGCTATTTATTCTTTCTAAATTGATTTATAGACTTGAGACTTCTCCAGTAAAAATCTACAAAGGTTTTCCATGAAACTTGACAAGCTGATCTAAAGTTTATACAGAAGTTCAGTGGTCCTAAAAGATAAGGCATGTTTGAACAAGAAGATGGATAATGAGGGGAAACTTTTTCTTATTTGGAGGTCAAGATTTTTAAAGCCGTGGTAATTAATATGGAGTGTCGATCACTGATACAGGGGTATATAAACTGACCGACACAATAACGTACAAAGTCCGTATGTGGTGCCAGTAAAGTTATGGATAAAAATATGAACTTGCTTTTCCTCAGAAAGGAAGCATGTATGTTCAATAACTAAATATTTGAAGAAAAGTTTAAACTCACTAGAATCAGAAACGTGTGGAATGACCTACTATGTTGTGCTCATTCATCTGGCAGAAACTACGAAGAGGGGAAATACTCAGTATTTGAGAGGATGTAGATCAGTAGAATTTATTATTCATTACTGTCAGCAATTTAAATTCGCACAACCATGTTGAAAACTAGTTTTATATTAGCTTATAAATTTGAAAATTTATGTACCCAGAAATTCTATCTCTAGTGATATATCTAGTAGAAATTGTACACCTTGTACCAGGAGACATAAAGCAGAAAATTCATAGCAGCAATGTTTGTCATTTTAAGAATCGAGATGGCCTAATTTTTTTTTCTTTTTTTTTTTTTTTTTTTGCGGTATGCGGGCCTCTCACTGTTGTGGCCTCTCCTGTTGCGGAGCACAGGCTCCAGATGCGCAGGCTCAGCCGCCATGGCTCACGGGCCCAGCCGCTCCGCGGCATGTGGGATCTTCACAGACCGGGGCACGAACCCGTGTCCCCTGCATCGGCAGGCGGACTCTCAAGCACTGCGCCACCAGGGAAGCCCGGCCTAACTAATTTTTTAAAAATTGTACTATATTCACACAATAGATAGCAAAGAAATGAATGAACTATACTATCCAAGGGCAATAGGACAAAATAGATTATTTTTGTAACATCCTATTGAATGAAAAATAAAAGAACTATGTGCAGAATGGCTGTTCATATCTTCAAAACTAGAATTAGTTCATGGGCATTTCTTATATTCATTATTGTTTCAAAATTAAGAACTAGACTAAAAATTAAAATAAAATTAAGGAGAGCCATGTGTGAACTTGTGGTGATAGGGAATTGTGAACCAAAGATTATGATTTATCCCGTTCCATGTAGCTGATCAAAAAGAAATTAGAGATCAGAGAAGTTAATTCATTTGTCAAATGTCATACAAATACAGTGGTACAGAAGCTGAATTCAGTCAGTGGGATTTAAATCCAGTATCTTTCCACCATACCACATTGCCACAAAGAACAGGGGAATAGAAAAGAGTAGTTCTTTAAGAGAGCTTTGCACAAAAGTTCTAAAGTTATGTAAAGTGTACATTCCTGGCAACTCTTTAGCACCACTGTTCTCTAAGACCCATAAGTCTAATTTATACAAAGTTTGTCTCCCCTAATATTTTTCTAGCCTCATTTGAAAATAAGGAAATAAGAAAATAGCTATACAAAAATGCAGGCATCAGCACTGACATTTTAAACATTTACAATAAACTGAAAGCAAATTTTGTGATGCATTCTCCCATGCACTTGCACTCAAATATCTTTTAAAGCATTTTCATAATATGTTACCTTATCAGAGCTGAAAGAAGCATTTGAGATCACCTATTTCAAATCTTATTCTATAGATAAAGTTCCCAAGGTAACAGTGTTCATAGCCAAGGCCGGATTCAAGGTCACTTCTCCTGGTGTCTAAATCCCATGGAGGTTTCTAGTCCTTCTGTAGTGACCTGAGGGATTTCTGTCATGCTGGACAGAATAATGCATTTAGAAGCAATTTGAGAAAGAGAAAGTGAATGCCAAATATTCTAGTGTATTCCTCACACGGGAGATGGCTCTACCACAAATTTATTATGCTTCTACAAAGTGCAGTCACAGTGGAATTTAGCAGCTGCTCCCCACTGAGCCCATCCCTCTGCTGCTTCAGGTAAACTTTATTAAAAGTTAGGACAGAGAAATAAATTAGAGATTACTTAAAATATAAAGGAATAAAATTGGTGTGACAACATGGGAAATGTCCTTATTTATTCTCGCCTATCCTTAAATAGGGAAAAGGTTTAAAATGCTTTATAGACGTATTTGTAAACAGATGCCACTTTTGAGGAAACTCAGATTAAATCTAACCTCAATCTCTTGTCAAAATATTTCTTATTAATAAAAAGTAAGCACTTTGAATGCTATCAAATTCAAGAAACAACTCTCTTTCAAATTTATATTTTAGGCTCACCTA
This sequence comes from Leucopleurus acutus, assembly GCF_964270905.1. Lineage (NCBI taxonomy): Eukaryota > Metazoa > Chordata > Mammalia > Artiodactyla > Delphinidae > Leucopleurus > Leucopleurus acutus. The sequence goes on along the minus strand of NC_139162.1, from coordinate 11,721,423 downwards.
AAAACAAAACAAACAGAAAATATCATATCCTCTACTTGGAAATTCCCTCTCTTGCCCAGATAATGACTTAGACTCCTGTCTATCATTTAAAACACAGTTTACTTCTTTACCTCCTCTGATCTCCCCATGTATTAAACTTCTTTCATTTTTACCTTATCATAGTAGTCATTGCAGTAGAACTTGTTTTAGGGCACCTCACATACATGTCCACCATTGCATTGTGACCCTGTGGAGGTAGGTACTATGTCTTACTGACTGTGCTGGTCAGTTGCTGTTTTGGTCTGAGCGCCATTCTTGCCTCTCAGTGTTCTGCCTGTGTTAGAGGAGGGTGGGAACCTGTGGGCTACATTTCCCAGACTCCTAGTATTTCTGGGTCCTGTTAGATTCAGTTAATGAGAGGTAGAAAAAGGGGAGAAGCTACTCCTTTCTTGGACTTTCTCACACGAGGAGCCACAAGGGAAGTGCCAGGAGCAGCGGAGGCTGCAGCGTCACTGGAGGGCTGGGAGGGCAGGCAGGGTTCTAGACATGCCCTCATGCAACTCAGCTTCAGCTGTGCGTACCCAGGGGCACAGTGCCCTGGGTAACATTATCGAGTCCTTTGCTTCTCCACCTCAGGAGTGGTGGTGTTTTCCTGCAGTTATTAATCTTTGGATAACCTTTCCTTCTGTTCTTACAGCTCTTTCAATACCCAGCTGTTTTCAGTTTAAGAAAATTCTGTGTTAAACTCCCTGTGTTTGAAACTCATAGGACGATTCTATTTATTCATATTTGGAACTAGTGCAATGTTTAATACAAAATAAGGAGTGAAAAAAATAATTTAGATGAGAGAAGGTCCTTACTAACTAAATATGATTCCAGGGCTGCAATTACAAGGCTTTATAGGGACACAAAAGTCTTAATAGCAAAGCAGTCATTAAAAAAAAGATTATAAAGTCAGAGACTTCTCAGTTATCATTTCTGTTTAACACTAGCAGAGACCCCCCCTAACTCACTGTGTTAGGTCATTTGTAGGTTAGGTCATTGTTGAGTATAGGTGTTGTCAACATTATATATACCCAGCAAATTAAAGGCAAATTTATTTCAAATTTCAAAAGATAATGATTTGAAAATCAAAAGATTAAGAAAGGCCCTTGGAAAAATTGACTGAAGACCACAGATATTTTTGCAAAATTCACTTTTTGTGTTTATATTGTTAAAGTCAGACAGACGCAAACAGTGTCTTATCATGCAGTCACACAGTTTTGTCAAAAAAATAATGCAAAATAAAGAAAAAGAAGACTCAGCAGGAGTTAGGTTATTTAATGGCTACGAATGCTTCCCATCCCACTTCATACCTCTCTGTAATGTGACGTGCCACCTCCCCCCGGCACTGAAGTGGAATCTCTTCTACACCCCCTTAAATCTGAGCTGGACTTGTGACTTGCTGTGACGCATAGGACGTCTTGGAAGTGACATAATGTGACCTCCAGAGATTAGGCTTCAGTATACCTTGCAGTTTACATCCTCATCCTGTTTGATCACTGCCCTGAAACCTCCATGTAAGGAAGCCAAGTTAGCCATGTGGAGGAGAACTGAAAGGCTCCCTCTGGCGTCCAATCACCACACGTGAAAAGAGGCCATCTTGGATTTTCTAGTCCACCAACCATCAGAAGTAGGAGGAATAATAAATCATTATTGTCTTCAGCCACTGCATTTTGGGGTGGCTTTTACATAGGAGTTTCGCTAAAAATACAACAGTTGCTTCAGTTTTAGATTATTTTAATGAGTAGCAAAGAGTTGCAATATTTTCATAATTGTTACTTTTTTAAAGACAATGCCCTTGCCCATATAAAACAATAAACAATTGGTTATTTTAAAATTGATAGTATTTTTATATCTTTTTCTTCAGATGGTATTCCATGAGTGAGTAAATCTTTGTCATTGTCAGAAATCTCAATTTCTGAAAGAAAGTGAATGGGCAAGAGGAATGGGCAGGTTGTTATGAGCGATCAAAATATTCATCCTGGGCTTCCCTGGTGGTGCAGTGGTTGAGAGTCCGCCTGCCGATGCAGGGGACACGGGTTCGTGCCCCGGTCCGGGAAGATCTCACATGCCGCGGAGCGGCTGGGCCTGTGAGCCATGGCCGCTGAGCCTGCGCGTCTGGAGCCTGTGCTCCGCAACAGGAGAGGCCACAACAGTGAGAGGCCCGCGTACCGCAAAAAAAAAAAAAAAAAGCAGGCCAATGATTTTGACAATATATGATGTAATGAGATGTTTTCAAAGGAATCCATGCATTTCTTAAAATTTCCCTCTATGTTTTAAACAAAATTAGCAGGGTCATTGGCTAAAGGTACAGTGTATTCAAGAATGTGCAGCTTTGTAATTTGTATAATACGTATTTTGTTCAATAATGTTGAGGGTACGTTTCACTTCACTGCAGGAGAAGCAGAGTGTACATTCTGATTTGCTAATAGTATATAAATCTCCCTCCTTTTCAGGGAGATCCTGTGACACTGAAAGTTTCTTGAAAACGAGTCTAGTGAAGCAATGATACCTATAAAACTACACACTCAAAATTTGATGTCATTGAAATATTGTTAGATACATAACTATATATAACTATACATATATACATACACTTATAAGGAACACAAGTTAAGAAAAAGCACAAACACATTTAAAAAATTAATAATTGTAACCTGACAGTGGATCTGCATTCAGTGGCATGTAAATGGTGTTCCTTGTGCAAGAAAATTTTGACATTCTTAATTCAATCAGGGCATTCAGTGATGTAAAAGAAGTTCACAAGGACTTTGTAACTGAAAAAGGCTCACATCACTTTGGAGATTTTTTCTGGAAGTAAAGAGAACATAAATATAATAGATTTCAATAATACTGTTTTTATTTTATTGCAAAATGGATCTGACGTAGCATCATCTGACTATACAACAATTAACTACAAGAATTTAAAGGGGTCAAAACTAACATTCTTCCATACTGCTCTCTGGTAAGTTTCATATCTATGATATATGTTTTAAAATCTAAGGGTGAGTATATTAAACCTCTGGTTTGGGCTAAACACATAGAGACGTCAAATACATTTATAATTGTTAGGTGTTTTTTTATTGTTTTTAATAAATTTATTTATTTATTTATTTTTGGATGCATTGGGTCTTTGTTGCTGTGCGCGGGCTTTCTCTAGTTGCAGCGAGCAGGGGCTACTCCTTGTTGCAGTGTGCGGGCTCTAGGCGCAGGCTTCCGTAGTTGTGGCTCGTGGGCTCTAGAGTGCAGGCTCAGTAGGTGTGGCGTACGGGCTTAGTTGCTCCGTGGCATGTGGCATCTTCCCGGACTAGGGATAGAACCTGTGTCCCCTGCATTGGCAGGCAGATTCTTAACCACTGTGCCACCAGGGATGTCCCTGTTAGGTGTTTTTCGAAAGTTTTTTTAAAAGCAGTTTCTTGGGTTTATTTTCTTTAAACTACTTTATTGAGGTATAATCGACATACATAAAGCGGTATTATATTTAATGTACACAACTTAATATGTTTTCTTGTGTTTATTTTTAGATTAATAATGATTCAACCCATTTATTAAACCCTCATTGTTTTATGGGAACTAGAAAATTTGCGTTAGTTGTTTTAGTATAATATTCACAACACACCTGGAAGGCAGGCTTAAATAATAAGTGTTAGAGAGATTTGGTGACTTGGTCAAGTGGGTGAAAGAAGTGGAAATTTAAAAGTCTTGCTCTTGGTCTCATCCCCTTCACCATTTCGTTCAGCTGGGCCACAGTGCTCTCTAAGTTTTAACTGCAATCAGTTTTATTCTATTTTTAGGCCATTTTTCTAAAGTGTTTTTTTTTTTTTTCCTTTCTTTTCTCATATCCAAACTATTTTTGTTTTAAATTATTTATTTATTTATTTAATTTCTTAAAAAACATGAACCAGAGTATCACACTAATTTGTATTATAGGACTGTTTATTACTATTACAGAGGAATATTGTCTGTAAGCACTCTAGGTGGTTATTTCAGGAGGCTGAGTTCACTTTTCATCCAGGAAAAGCATAGAGACCTTTTTCCTCTTTCGAGACTTTACAATCTGAAATTTCAATGCACATGATTTCAGTAAGTTTGGAAGGAAAATTGCTTTTAAATGTTTTTAATGGAAAAATTAGGTACTGAAATATTGGCATGTTATAAAAACGTTACCCAGCCTTTGCAAACATCTTAGAGCGGCACTGTCCAGTATGACTTTCTGTGTTGGTGGAAATGTCCTGTATCTGCATAGTCCAACATAGCAGCCACTGCTGAGCACTTGAAATGTGCATGGTGCAACAGAACAATGGACTCTAATGTTAATATGGCTAGTGGGTACCATGTTGAACAGCAGGTCAAAATGAAATGACTTCAAGCATCCAGTCCCCCTGGTAGGGCTGACCTCCCACACTGTTCAGACAGCGCACAGAAAGTGAGCTAGTCTCTTTAAGAAAGCAGGTGAACCCTGTAACTGCACTCTTCCTTTTTCTTGCTACTGTAGCGGTGGCACCATTACCATGTTTGCAAAAGTAACGACCCGGTTTTACTTGCAGGAGATTAATCCCATCTATCCTCATTCTTTTGTAACAGTGGTTTTCTGCCTGAGAGTTGGAGAACTGCTCCCTTAAGCCACTTTAAGGCACATCGGCTTCTAGGCACTAAACCTGCCGTGCGTTGTGGATCTGAAGATCTAGGTGGTGGGTGGATTTGATTTTCCTGGACCTGACCAAGGCCAAAATTGTTTCTGCTTCATTATTCTGAGAAATGGATACTTTGCATGAGGCAGTCTAGAGTTCTAAAACAAACACTAGTGGATATAAAAAATATTCAAAGTCCTTATCTACAGAATTCTTTGTTTTCTACAGTAACTGTGTTCTCTTATGCTTAAATCAGTTCACTATAAAGATATCACAAATCTAGGCATGACATTTCTTAACGCTATGCATTCCTACTGGGATAAGCTTTTTCTATCAGAGAAGTAAAACTCTGAATGCTGTAGCCACAAGGTTTTACTGAGACAAAAATGTACAGGAGGCAAATCCATCTTTGACACGTAATTATCTTTTTCGGCATCCTGCCCTTCCCCTACCACGTCTACTCTCTATTCTTTTTTCTCCCCTCTTTTCTTTTCTGTCCGACCCTCTTGAATCTGGTGGTCTTTCTTTGCTCTCTCCTAAATCCCGGTCAGTTCCTAGGAAAAGGGTTGAAATTCAGATGAGGGTGATCAGAGACAATCTTACCTTTTTAGTGTACTTGAATTTTAAGCACAATTTTGTATCTGTTTGAGGAATTGAGTATTTTTAGCACATCTTATGCTAAATTTGATGGAATCAAGGATTTATTTTCTAGCTCCTGAACTCTCCCTCTAATTTTGTGCACCTACTGTTCTTCTGTGTAAAGTTAATCATGATTTATGGTCATCCTAATCTTTCTATATCAAAGAAGACATCTAAATCAAGAAAGATCATATAAGGAAAATGTATCAGTGAATACTGGTGTTATGATGCCTAATGATGTTAAATTAGACATGAGCACATCCACATAGTACTCACCTTAAAGAAAAATTCAAGCAAGGTGTTTAGAAAAGAGCTTTTTTAAAAACATTGTTTTCTCCTCCTCTAACCTCTCAATTCCTCATGGGTAGTTAACTGACTTTTGGTCAGGGACATAATTTAGAATGAAAATTCTTCATATAATAGCTTGTTCACCTTAACGTATAACAGAGGTATTTAATGACATTTTTTAATACTTCCAACCAATGTGGAGGGGCCAGGATCAGATTTATCCTCTTAACTAAAACAACCAAAATAAATAGACAAAATATGAAAAATAATTGGTTTTAAGATACTAGATATCAGGTGACAAAGACAATGACCTCTGAAAGTTGGGAAACAAACAAGGTGAACTCTACAATTGCCTCAGTTTATTGCCTCTAGAATGTTTCTAGGCCATGGTTCAGGGAGGAGAAACTCAGACAGAGTCTGGTGGATTCCCTGAGTTGAGGAGATGGAGCTATGAATTTGAGAGACCAAAGCAGTTAGAATTCACAGAGGAGAGTATCACAGAGGAAAGAGTTGCACAGAGAGAAAACCTCAGACATCTATGGTGGGTTTCTCTTGAGTTGAGTGTTCAGCAGAATGTTAACCAGCACATGTGTGTGAAGAAATTATCTGAGATCAGGAACAAACATCTAAAAATATTAGAGGAAAGAGGTTTTGGCACTTTCACAGGTATGGAAGAATGCCTATGCCTACCAGCCAGATAAGAAAACTCGTAATTCACAGGGCATTGTAATTGTAACTCAGGAAATTCATGCCTCAGTAGTGGGGAATAATTAGTCCTAGGCTAAGGACTACTCCAGACCCACCTAAAAATCATAGAAGCAAGACCTGAATGAATCAAATTATTTATAAGTAACTTAACGGTATCTTAGAATAAAGCTAAGAAGATTTAAAGGAATACAAAGATAACCAGTAGTGAACAAGGTAAAATCCACACGATGCCTGTCATTCAGTCAAAGTTTACCAGGCATGCAAAGAAGCAGGGGACACAACCCATAATGAGGAAGGTTATCGATGATAATCTAATAATATTATTATAATCTAACAAATGCTATGATGAGCATTAAGGACATTAAAAACACTTATTATAATTGTATTTCATATGCCCCAAAGTTGTGTCATGGAAGAAATAAAAAGGATGCAAATTGAAGTGCTTGGCCTAAAAGTGACAGTGCCTAAGATGAAAAACACTCTGGATGTAACTGCATATGAAATAAGGCAGAACAGGATGTTAGTGAACTTGAAGACATAGAAATATAAGCTATCCAAAATAAAATGTAGACGAAAATTAAAAATGAAAAGAGCACCTGTGAGTTATAGGACAGCTCCTTAATATACATGTAATTGGAGTCCCTGAAGAACACAAAGGGCAAAAAATTTGGAAGAAATAATGGCCAACGTTGTCCAACTTTGATGAAAACTATAAAATATAGATCCATATTCATGGATTGGAAGACTCAGTATAGTTAAGATGTCATGTCTTTCCATCTTTATCTATAGATGTAACATAATCCCAAATAAATCCCAGATCAGGTTCTTTTGCAGATGTTGGCGAACTGGTTCTCAAGTTTATACAGAAAGACAAAAGACCTAGAATAGCCAACACAATACTAAATAAGAACGAAGTTCGAGACTGACACTATCCAACTTCAAGATTTACTGTAAAGCTACAGTAATCATGACAGCATGCTATTGGTGGAAGAATAGGATACAGATTAATGGAACAGAAGAGAGAGCCCAGAAGAACGCCCACATAAATATAGTCAACTAATCTTTGAAAAGGAGCAAAGGCAATTCAATTGAAAAAGGATAGTTTTTTCAGACGTTTAACTTTCACAAAAATGGACTTAATATGGATTGTTAACCTACATCAGAAGCAAAACTATAAAACTAAAAACGTTTGGCAAAAATCTGTGAGCTCTTAAGTTTATAGATGCAACATCAAAAACAAGATCCATGAGAGATATAAGTGAAAAGACACACTTTATTAAAATTTTTTAAAAACCTGCTCTGTGAGAGACACTGTTAAGACAAGGAATAGATAAGCCACAGATGAGGACAAGATATTGTTAGAACATATATCTGATTAATAAATTGTATCCAAAATATACAAAACTCTTAAACTCAACAGTGAGAAAATAAGACACCTAATTAGAAAATGGGCAAAAGATCTAAATGAACACCTTACCAAAGGAGATACACAGATGGCAAATAAGCATATGAAAAGATGCTCAAGATCATTTGTCATTAGAGAATTGCAAGTTAGAGCAACAACGAAATATAGATACCAACTTATTAGAATGGCTACACTCCAGAAAACTGACAATAAAATTGCTGTCCAGGACATGGAACAACGGGAACTCTCGTGCACTGCTGGCGGGAATGTAAGATGGAGCAGCCACTTTGGAAGACAACTTGGCGATTTCTTACACAGTTAAGCATAATCTTACTAATGATTTGGCAGTCACACTCTGAGACATTTGCTCAAATGAGGTGAAAATTGTGTTCCCACAAAATACTGCATGTGAGTGTTTATAGTAGCTTTATTAATAATTGCCCCAAACTGGAAGCAACCAGGAAGCCCTTTAATAGTGAGTGGACAAACAAAAAGTGGCATACCCAAACAACGGAGTATTATTAAGCAAGAAAAAGAAAGGAGTTATTAAGCCATGAAAAGCATAGGATGAATCTTCAATGTGCATTGCTAAGCAAATGAAGTCGGACTGAAAAGGCTACATACTGTATGAGTACAATTATATGACATTCTTGAAAAGGCAAAATTATATGGATAGTAAAAAAGACTAGTGGTTACCACGGGGTTAGGGGAGGGTAGGAGAGAGTTAAATAGGTAAAAGATTGGAGACTTTTCTTTTTTTCTTAATATCTTTATTGGAGTATAATTGCTTTACAATGGTGTGTTAGTTTCTGCTTCATAACAAAGTGAATCAGTTATATATATACATATGTTCCCATATCTCTTCCCTCTTGCGTCTCCCTCCCTCCCACCCTCCCTATCCCACCCCTCCAAGCGGTCACAAAGCACCGAGCCGATATCCCTGTGCCATGCAGCTGCTTCCCTCTAGCTATCTACCTTACGTTTGTTAGTGTATATATGTCCATGCCTCTCTCTCGCCCTGTCACAGCTCACCCTTCCCCCTCCCCATATCCTCAAGTCCGTTCTCCAGTAGGTCTGTGTCTTTATTCCTGTCTTACCCCTAGGTTCTTCATGACATTTTTTTTTCTTAAATTCCATATATATGTGTTAGCATACGGTATTTGTCTTTCTCTTTCTGACTTACTTCACTCTGTATGACAGACTCTAGATCTATCCACCTCATTACAAATAGCTCAATTTCGTTTCTTTTTATGGCTGAGTAATATTCCATTGTATATATGTGCCACATCTTCTTTATCCATTCATCCGATGATGGGCACTTAGGTTGTTTCCATCTCCGGGCTATTGTAAATAGAGCTGCAATGAACATTTTGGTACATGACTCTTTTTGAATTTTGGTTTTCTCAGGGTGTATGCCCAGTAGTGGGATTGCTGGGTCATATGGTAGTTCTATTTGTAGTTTTTTAAGGAACCTCCATACTGTTCTCCATAGTGGCTGAACCAATTCACATTCCCACCAGCAGTGCAAGAGTGTTCCCTTTTCTCCACACCCTCTCCAGCAATTACTGTTTCTAGATGTTTTGTTGATGGCCATTCTGACTGCTATGAGATGATATCCCACTGTAGTTTTGATTTGCATTTCTCTAATGATTAATGATGTTGAGCATTCTTTCATGTGTTTGTTGGCAGTCTGTATATCTTCTTTGGAGAAATGTCTATTTAGGTCTTCTGCCCATTTTTGGATTGGGTTGTACTGGCACAAAAACAGAAAGATAGATCAATGGAACAGGATAGAAAGCCCAGAGATAAACCCATGCACATATGGACACCTTATCTTTGATAAAGGAGGCAGAAATGTACAATGGAGAAAGGACAGCCTCTTCAATAAGTGGTGCTGGGAAAACTGGACAGCTACGTGTAAAAGTATGAGATTAGATCACTCCCTAACACCATACACAAAAATAAGCTCAAAATGGATTAAAGACCTAAATGTAAGGCCAGAAACTATCAAACTCTTAGAGGAAAACATAGGCAGAACACTCTATGACATAAATCACAGCAAGAACCTTTTTGACCCACCTCCTAGAGAAATGGAAATAAAAACAAAAATAAACCAATGGGACCTAATGAAACTTCAAAGCTTTTGCACAGCAAAGGAAACCATAAACAAGACCAAAAGACAACCCTCAGAATGGGAGAAGATATTTGCAGATGAAGCTACTGACAAAGGATTAACCTCCAAAATTTACAAGCAGCTCATGCAGCTCAATAACAAAAAATACAAACAACCCAATCCAAAACTGGAGACTTTTCTTTAAGGCCAAGAACCATTTTGTACTATACTATGATTATGGATACATGACCCTATGTATTTGTCATAAGGCACAGAACCCATAGAACCTTATAAAGCACAACGAGTTAACCTTAATATGAGCAAATTAGAAAAAACAAAAACATTTAGGAGGGCAGGATTCCCTGGGTGGAATGTAGAATATGACAAAACAAGAACTTGTATTAGAAACATATGAAACAACCTTATTCAAGGGGGTGGGTGAAAAAGGTTCTGAACTAAGTAACTTTGGAAATGAGTGGAGGCTGTAAGACTAAAGAAATAGTACCTAAGCACTATACTTTAGTTGGTAAAGATTATAAATTGTGGTACTATTCTAAAGGCACATTGAAATGAACAATTAAATAAATTATGGTGGATAACGGGAGTCAAATTTCTGACTGTTGGAATGGCAGTTCACAAACAAGAAAAAGAAGGGAATGGAGTAATCCAGGTGGTAACAGGTTAGAGTTGGAGATGTCAGTACAAAGTCCTATTTAGCTTAATATAGATCCTAATGGATAAACATACAAATAGTTACAGATATCTGGATATACACAGGTTAGTATGTACACATATATTTCTTTGCTCTTTCAGCTGAGAGGACCTAGAAGTAAGGATATCCAGTAGCAACAAGCACACTTAGCACCTAGATCTTGGATACCCTGCTCCAGTAAAAGGAACCAGCTGCTCTTTAAAGAAACAGTTTAATCTAAGACTGGGGCAGGAAGTATAAAAGATGAGCTTAGAAAGATCAGTGGTTTCCAGGGGTGAGGTGGGGAGAGATGAGTAGGTAGAGCACAGAGGATTTTTAAGGCAGTAAAAATGCTCTGTATGATAATAATAATGATGGATATATGTCATTATACATTTGTCTAAACCACAGAATATACAAGACCAAGAGTGAATTCTAAAGTAAACTGTGGACTTTACGTGATTATGATGTGTCAGTGTAGATTCCTCTTTTGTAACAAATGTACCCCTCTGGTGTCTGATGTTGACACTGGGGGAAGCTATGCACATAAGGGGGTACAGGGTATATGGGAAATCTCTGTGCCTTTCTCTCAATTAAAAAACAAATTTATTTATTTAGCTGCACTGGGTCTTAGTTGCAGCATGCGGGCTCTTTTAGTTGTGGCATGTAGGATCTAGTTCCCTGACCAGGGATTGCACCCGGGGCCCCCTGCATTGGGAGTGTGGAGTCTTAACCACTGGACCACCAGGGAAGTCCCTCAATTTTGTTATATAACCTAAAACTGCCCTAAAAATGAAATCTTTTAAAAACTAAAAGAAAGGGACTTCCCTGGTGGTCCAGTGGTTAAGAATCTGCCTGCCAATGCAGGGGACAAGGGTTCGAGCCCAGGTCCGGGAAGATCCCACATGCCGCGGAGCAACTAAGCCCACGTGCCACAACTACTGAGCCTGCGTTCTAGACGCCGCAAGACACAACTACCGAAGCCTGCATGCCTAGAGCCCGTGCTCCACAACAAGGGAACCCAGTGCAATGAGAAGCCCACGCACTGCAACGGAGAGCAGCCTCAGCTCTTCGCAACTAGAGGAAGCCTGGGCATAGCAACGAAGACCCAATGCAGACAAAAATAAATAAATAATAATAAATATTAAAAATAAATTAATTATTAAAAAAATTTTAAAAACTAAAATAAAAAAAAAGATAAGCTTAGAGAATATTATAGTGCCAGAAATTAAGGAAGTGCTAAAGTGTGCTTGTGTGCACAAGCACAGACACACACAATGATGGAAGTATGTCAGAAGGACACAGGATCCAATTAAAAAGGATACTGATGGAAGCCTTTTCATCTAAAGATGGAACAGTTTCAGCAACAAAGTAAAATAATATTGGATTATAAGCCAACATATATCAAAAGTATCCATGAGTCCATATGATTGATTAAATAAATAAATTGGGAGAATAGACAAATCTGTCATGTGGAAGAATTCCAAATATATACAGTATATATAGTTACTATTAGTAAATATACTATTAGTGTATGAGTATATACTTTTACTAGATAGATAGATATAGATACTCTGCCCTCAAGTAGGTGGAACATAATTCCCCACTCCTTAAATGTGGTGTGCATATGGTGCCTTGCTTCCAAAGAAAGGATGAAAAAAAGAGTAACATGACAGCGGGGAAAACACAAACACTTCCTTCCCCAAGTGATCTAGGTCAACGTCATCAATGATAACTCACATTAACGGTACGTACTCTTGATGTGGTGTGATGGGAATGGCACTTTACCTCCGTAGCCTTTCCCCCCAAAACTCATCATCACAGTTTAATCGTGAGAAAAACAACAGACAAATTCCAATACAGAACATTGTACAAAACAGCTGACCAGTATGCCTCAACACTGTTAAAATAATTAAAAAATAAGGAAAGTCTGAGAAACAGTTATAGCCAAAAGGATCCTAATGACACACAAATACTAAATGTAATGTAGTATCCTGGATGGGATCCTAGAATGCATAAAGTACATTAGGAAGAATGAAGGGTATCTGAGTAAGATGTGAACTTTTAGCTAATGATAATATACCAGTGTTGACTCATTAATTATAACAAATGTACCCAAACTAATATAAGATATCAATAATAGGAGAAACTGTGTGGGGGGGGGGAGGGGGGAAGGGGAGGGTAAATGGAAACTTTCTGTACTAGCTTTGTAATTCTTCTATAAATCTAAAAGTTTTTACATTAAATTTTATTTTTATTAAAAATAAATTTAAATTAAGTATTTAAAATATTAAAAATAACATTTAAAAATAGAGACTTTCAAAAGTCATTAATGACATCACACTCACTGTACAATATTTTAATCGGAATGATATCTGAGACTCCTTATTACTTTCTGTTGAAAACTGTATCTCATTTTAAATCTTTTTGAATTATGCAAACTATGTATGACATGCAGATGTACTTGGGATGGCCAAAAGTTTCGTTCGTTTTTTTCCGTAAGATGGCTCTAGTAGCATTTAGCTATCTTTAACTTCATTCGAAACAATTTTGTTAGATTGTATGTGACAGCTGTCATATAAGTGTGCATTTAAAAAAAGACATCAAAATTGGTGAATTTTTATGTAGCCATTTTAATATTGAAGATGGGAGAAAAAGAGCAACATTTTCGGCATATCATGCTTTATTAGTTTGAGAAAGGTAAAAACGCAACTGAAATGTAAAAAAAGATTTGTGCAGTGTATGGAGAAGGCGCTGTGACTGATCGAACATGTCAGAAGTGGTTTGCGAAATTTCACGCTAGAGATTTCTCACTGGATGATGCTCCATGGTCAGGTAGACCAGTTGAAGTTGATAGCGATCAAATCGAGACATTTATAGAGAACAATCAACGTTATACCACGTGGGAGATAGCCGACATACTCGAAGTATCGAAATTAAGCGTTGAAAATCATTTGCACCAGCTTTGTTATGTTCATCGCTTTGATGTTTGGGGTCCATATAAGTTAAGCAAAAAAAACCTTCATGATGGTATTTCCACATGTGATTCTCTACTTAAACGTAATGAAAACGTTCTGTTTTTAAAACAAATTGTGACAGGCGATGAAAAGTGGATACTATACAACAATGTGAGACGGAAGAGATCGTGGGGCAAGTGAAATGAACCACCACCAACCACACCAAAGGCAGGTGTTCATCCAAAGAAGGTGATGTTGTGTATATGGTGGGATTGGAAGGGAATCCTCTATTATAAGCTTCCAGAAAACTAAACGATTAATTTCAACAAGTACTGCTCCCAATGAGACCAACTGAAAGCAGCACTTTACAAAAAGCATCCAGAATTAGTCCACAGAAGACACACTATCTTCCATCAGGATAACACAAGACTGCATGTTTCTTTGATGACCAGGTAAAAACTGTTACAGCTTGGCTGGAAAGTTCTGATTCATCCACCGTATTCACCAGATATTGTACCTTTGGATTTCCATTTATTTCAGTCTTTACAAAATTCCCTTAATGGAGAAAATTTCTATTATCTGGAAGACTGTAAAAGGTACCTGGAACAGTTCTTTGCTCAAAAAGATAAAAAGTTTTGGGAAGATGGAATTATGAAGTTGCCTGAAAAATGGCAGAAGGTAGTGGAACAAAATGGTGAATGTGCTGTTCAATTAAGTTCTTGGTGAAAATGAAAAATGTGTCTTTTATTTTTACTTAAAAACCAAAGGAACTTTTTGGCCAACCCAATATAATCTTCTGAAGAGAGTAGCCAGTGTTGCCTATAATTTGTATCTTTATTTGCAAATTGTCTTTATTATGTAAGGGTTGTGTCAAGTGAGATGTTAATAGGAAAAGTGCACCCTCTAGAGCTTTGGGTGTTTGCAAACTTGCAAAACTCAATATGTTTGTTATTATGGAAGTCATCACTTACCCTATTTGTAACATACTGATTAAAAGAGAAAACAAAATAGTAACACTTAGGGCAATATAAAGATCGCTTGTGAAAAGTGCATTTATGTTACAGAATGTCAAGTCCCTTAACTGAAAATGTAATACAAAATAAAAGTAAATGCCATTAATAAAACATTAACTTGATAAAGTTTCAATCCCAACAGTGACAACAATTAATATTCTTATATGTTGACTGTTAGGGCAAAGAAAACATTATTTATATCCAATATAAATATATTCGGGAAGGGGCTTTTGGCAAAAATGTTCTTACCTCATAAATAGGTTTCTGAGACCAATTTCAATGTGCATGGGGTCCCCCGCACCAGTAAGCAATTCTCAGACACCAGCAGAGTATCCAGAGATTGCATCAGATTCCACAGGTTAAGGGTTCAGCCTACAAGACTGTCATCCTGTCCCCACTGCAGACTCCAGTCACGAGTCCAGGTTTTTCACCGGTGCTTCTGACTGACCAGATATAAATCAGAGGTTCCCATGAAGGGTTCAAGGTCCCCAAGGAAGGTTCAATTAATTTGCTAGAGTGGCTCCCAGAACTCAGAGAAACATTTTACTTACTAGGTCAATGGTTTATTATACAAGGATATAACTCAGGAACAATCAGAAGGAAGAGATGCATTAGAGCAAGGTATGGGGACGGGCATGGAGCTTCCATGCCGCCTCCAGGAGCACCACTGTCCCGGCATCGCCACATGTTCACAAACCTAGGAGCTCTCAGAATCCTGTCCTTTTGAATGTTTATGGAAGCTTTAATTACATAGGCATGATTGATTCAACTTCTAGCCCTCTTCTCTCCCTGGAGGTCAGGGGGTGGGACTGAAAGTTCCAATCCTCTAACCACATGATTGGTTCTCCTGGCAACCAGCCCCCATCATTAGGTGCTTCTAAAAGTCACCTCTTCACATATCACAGGACACCTTTACCACTGTCTACACTTAGGAAATTCCAAGGTTTGGGTAGGTCCTGAGCCAGGAACTGTGGAGGAAGACCAAGCATATATATAAGAAAAATATATTTGGTCATTCAGATGACCAAAATGTATTTCTCATAAATCACAAAAAGAATAAATTTTGAGTAGCAACATCAACAAAATTGCAAAATAGGAAGCCCAGCCTCTTCTTCCCCTAGGGAGACATCCACAAACCAACTGCCTTTGTAAGAAATCCAGAAACCAGTTAAGAGATTCAGGCACCAGATAACACAATTTGCATGAATAAGAGAAACAAAGGAGTTGCATCTTAATCTCTTTCTAGTCTTTTGATGTGATTTTGTTCCACTATGACCGGATGATCCTTTTCCAATCCAAAGGACAGTCCAGGAGCCTCTATGCACACTGTGGTGGGTCATACAGTTCTCTGGCAGGTTGTACCAAGAGGAAATTGGAAGCCTTATTTTACAAATTGGAACATTTTGGTTTGATTTATAATGCTTTCTCAGGCAGGGTCTAGCCCATAATATGCATACGCCAAACCTGAAGCACCAGCAGTTGTTTTTATCTTAATCGGTGGAAAATATAACCACAAATGCATACACAGGGAGAAATGATTTGTGACGTCTGAATCAGCAGTACAGTAATGTGCAAAATTAGGTCTCTACACTTCTCTGATTTTTCCCATTCAGACGCTTTTTTTTTTCCCTCCCTGACATTAAGCACCAACTCTTAATGGTAGAGAGGAAGAAAAGAAGCACAAGTCAGTAGGTCTTGGTGACCATCCCTTTTCTGCCACCAATGAGTCATGTCCCTCTGGCGAGTCTGTAATTCCTCTCCTCCTCCGATTTCTCCTCTGTGCAAAGTGAGCTGTAATAATACAGTGATTACAAGAACAACATTGATTGTCTAACTCTCAGGGGCTTTCACTTTACAAGCATTGTCTCAGCCATGAGGGTGATACTCTACCTGTCCTTGGTTCACAGATGAGAAAACTAAGAATCAGGGATGTTATGCAGCTTGCTCAAGGGCAGGCTGGTTGGAGGTGGCTCTGGAGCAGACATTGAACCTGGGCTACCAGACTCCAACACTGCCCGCTCAAACCACTACTCTGTACAGTCAGAATGCAGATATCTAAGGCCAGTGAGTAACTGCGGACCCACTAAGTGTTAGGCATTCAGTGGGCGGTTGTCACACATTATATCACAATGGCTCTTTAGTCATTATTCTCTTACTTTTTAAGAAAAGGAAATCGAAGACCAGAGTAAATGAGTCATTTAATCAGAACCACAGTGAAAGCTGAATTCATATCTGGGCTTCTCTGTTTGTAATGTCTAAACTCTCTCCACTGCGTCATGTGGTCCATGTGGCTCTCTCTCCCCTGTGGCCATTAGGCAGGGTCTGGCGGTGCAATGGCTTGAAATACTCAGGTATTTTATTCAGTGCCAGCCTCCAACTCATTCTATTACCATAGCCCATTGATATGGAAAAATCCATCTTTAACGGTTGCTATGAAAATTTACACTTTGTCCTAAAGAAGTTATTATTGCCAGGAAAGGTTCAATTATTTTTCATTTCTGATATGTGTACTGATCCTTTTAAAATGCATTCTCTAATTTATTTTATGGGAACAATTTTAAGTATAAAGTTTTAAAAGGAAGACAACTTTTTTCTCTTCTGGAGAAAAGAAGAGAATTTAAAAAAAGAGAAAAAGAGAACTTTTCTCTTCTGGAGAGCCTGAGACCTGTTCCCTCTGTGTGGAGTCATTGAAGGAAATACTTTCAGAGCTTTGCAGACCAGAATGCCGAGCCTACTTGCCGTGGCACTTTGGACATACTGCTTAACTTTGCTGAGCCTCGATCTGTTTGTCTGTTAAATGGGCACAATGATATTTCCCTCAAAGATTGATATAATAATTTAAGTAGATAACAAGTGGCATATAATATGTGTTCAATAATATTTAATCCCCTTCAATAATTACTTAACAGAAATTGTCAATTTATATCTGCTTTTGCTTAACATGTTATGTTTGAAAATGACAAAATCAGGGATATAGGCCTAGAAATACAGAGTAAACACTCGAACAATGACCTTTCTTTTCCTCTGCTTTTTTTTCTTTTTAAGGGCTTCAGGTTTTCACTGCTTTTGACAGAGGTCAGGAAGGAGCTGTACTCTTATGTGAAGGGCAGCAAGTCCTAGGGTGAGAGCGGTAAAACTGGGGTCAGAAAAACAAAGTTCAATCCTCAGTGCTTTATTTACTAACTCTATGATCTCCTCAAATCATTTAAATTCCCTGTTCTTGTTTTCTCATCTGCAAAATAGGGAAATTAAAAATATCTCTTCTGCTTTGTTTGTAGGCAAGAGCCAGCTCTTATGGTGAATGCTTCTGTCATTTCCCCCTTATTTCATTCATTCTATAGCAAGGCTGCTGCTGCTGAATGCTTATGTTTCTTCTTACTTGTTATCACCAAGAAGTGCTTGAGAATCTCAGTGTTCCTATTATAAAATTTAGCACATTCTAAGTTAAATATCTTGACATTTATTTTGAAGAGCTTATTTATCCTTCTATGACACCATGTTATACACTTATCATTATGTGATACTAGCTCCATTATTTAAATACTTTAATATTCTATTCAAGAACTGGCAATATCCATGGATCAGCCATTTGAAGAGTAATTTTTCTGTAGCTGGCGATCTTCTGAATTCAACTTTACTCCTCTCTCCTTTAGGCCATTTGAATTACATCTTTAAATTGTTTAGGAGGTTTGGTGTGAGTCTGTGTGTGTGTGTTTTGGGCGGGGGGTTCCCTTTCTTCAGTATCCCATCATTTTTATTTTGGGGCCTTTTGGGAATTATTATTAAAGAATTTGATTGTGGAATGCCACTGCGTATTCACAGCCTGAAGCATTCATCCAAATAGATCTATCCAAAGCATTCAGTTTGTGGATTTGTACTCCTGATGCACTAAAATAAGAAATGTTAATTTCTTGCAGACTATTACTAGATGATTTTAAATATCTGCCGAACAGGAATGTCTGTTTCCTTGTGAGGCATTTCCATAATAAAATCCTGGCACCATAGCTGAAGAGGATAATTTTATATAAACAGAGAAAAACAACAGCAAGTATTTTCCCCAAGGACAGTTTCAGCTACCATTTACCAATGCTGCTTAGTTATTTCTGTCTCATTTTATGCTTTTGTTTTGAAACAAAACACAATTTTACCTGGATGCACTCCCGGATAATCAGGAATTAGCTCAGTATGTTGACTGGCTCTGCTGAAGGCAAGACGGGCAGAAAATCAGGAGGCTCCACCGCCTCGCCCCTCCCCCCACGGACATCTCCAGAGGGGAGAAAAGGGTTAAGGATTATTGAAGAATAGAGGAGAGGGGAGGGAGCCCCGAGGAGGCCCAGGCGCGGCAGGCCTCGCCTCCAAGTCCAGCTTTCATCAGCAGCGCAGCGCCCGGCGGCGGAGCTCTGAGCGCTGCTGTGAATTTGGAGGAGGGACGCTGCTGCTGCCAATTTCTGGGACCACGGCTGCGAGGAGTGGGCGTGGCCTCGGCAGTGTGGATGCTCGTTCGGAAAGATGCTGAGCGCTTTTCAGTGAGCAGTCAGGGTTGTGGTGTGTGTGTTTGTGTGTGTGTGTGTGTATGTGTGAGAGAGAGAGAGAGAGAGAGAGAGAAGGAAGAGGAGGAGGTAGAGAGACCAAGACACCCAGAGGTGCTGAAAATCCAGACAGAGCTGGGAGACAGACTGAGAGCGGGACTGGAGCCCTCGGAGAGCCACTCAAGATCTTTTGGGGGAGCCCAATGAATGTGAACATGAGGCCTGTCACCGGAGCTGTTCTCAAGACGCTACTTCTGTTATCTACTCCAAATTGGAACAGGGTTTTAGCTGGGAATTCCTGTAAGTATACAGCAAATGATTTAGAACTTGAAGGGGGCCTCTCTGCAAAACTTTAATTCTGTTGTTTTTTATGATGATTATTTGCAGCTGGAATTGCTGCAAAGCACATTGCTATAAATGAAGCCTCACTTAAAATCTTGCAAATACGACTGGGTTTACACATGTCTTTCCTCTTGGTCTGGTCAGAATATGCAAAGTATCGTTTCTCTGTTTGTCTACGAGCAGAATCTTGTCCTCTTGTCTTTGTGTATTCATTGAGAACACTCAAGTTCTAGTAAAACATTAAATCGTCATCTTAATCATGGAATAGCCTGTGAATGTCTTCGTTTCTTCCCTTTTTTAGGTTTCCTGAATTTTACTGGAATTATGTCTAACAGGAAAACAACTGGCAGACTTTACATTATGCTACATTAGCTTAGATTTCTGAAGTTTGCAATTTGGCAGACTGATAGCTGGCTGCATCTTTAAAATGATGCCAGGATAATAACTGAAACATACTGCAGAATTCAGGGGCAGAATTGGTAGAGGTGAACCTCAATATTAGGAATTGTGTCCTCACTGCCACCAGAATGAGACTTGAACACAGGGGCTTGATTCCTACATCTTGCTTAAAGAAATACATTCAGGTGCTTTTTTCAAAAGTATTATTCTTGAATTTTTAACTTTATAAATTTGTGATTGAATATTCTGATTCTGAGTTAATGGTCCCAGGGAAGATTTATTAAGACCTTATTTCTAATTTAAGTATCATCCAAAATAATTTGACAGAGGTCCCTTCATCCACTTTTTATGAGAGATAAGAAGTTTTAAAAGTTACATTTGGCCTAAAATCTCTAAAGGGGAGAATTTCCCCCTCCCTGATGAATGATCAACAAACTCAGCAAATACAACTTTTTCTCTCTTTCTTGGACTTTAAAGGAAAAGCTCATCTGCTTTTCAAGAAAGGGCTATGAGGCCTGGTCAGGAATTTATGTCACTACAGTTCAAGCAGGTTTAGGTTTGGGGGACACAAATAAGCCAGGAACCAGGCATTTGCTATGGTACATCCCTTGAGCACGCTAAAGCACTCTGATGTGGGAAGAACATTAGAAATGACCTTACAGGCACAAGCCAAATGCTCATTTACATTGAATGGCCACTGGGATTGCGTCCTTCCATTCAGTATTAGCTCATTTAATGGTGTGGTATATCTATCACTCTGAAAGAAGAGAACGTCACTCGGACGCTGCAGTGTGTTTTAGCTTCTGTTTTAATTTGGGGGTGTAAGAATCCCATGAGTCAATAAAATGTGCATATTTTCACCTCATCAAAATCTTGGAATGCTGTAATAGTAGCATTTGACCAACATTACAACAAACAAACAATAACAACACAGACCCCCCCCACACACACACAGAAAGTTTTGTAGAAAACGCATAAGTAATTCATCGTCCAACTACCGAAGTTCAGCAAAAAAGGAAGCGCTAGAGGTCACTCTTACAATGTAAAGCACATCATTTGAAGCATCCTTCCCTTAAGGAAAGCAGCGCTTAAGTCTGGCCTAGAGGCAGTCTTGTCTTTCCAATATGCTGACTGTTTGAGTTTATAATTGACTGATGTGACTGACTGGGCTATTAGTTGTTCACATTTGTTTATTTTCTTGAAGTCCAATAAAAGGCAGATCGACCTTCAATAGCTTCTTTGTAATATATCTTCTTCAAAGGAAAGATGAGCTGCTGAGATCTCAGGAGAGCAGAATATTCATGGGTGCTTAGCTCTGGCTGGGCCTCTCCTGACACTTAAAATTTCAATCCTGATTCTGTATTCTTTTAGCCTTGGTTTATTCAGGAAGTAGTTTAATGCTCTTTTAAACATTTGATTAACTTAAAGAACCTATAGCACTTTAAATTATTAGGAACATTTAAATATTAAAGTTGGAATTCTTGGTTACCATATGTGTTAAGAGTTGACTGTTCTTAAAGTGTCATATATGCAGTTAAATGACTTCAGATAATTAAAGGTGCATTTAGTAATTTCTTGTTACTATCGCATTGACAGTGTGATCTGCAGCAGTAGATATAAAACAAAAAAATTCATTTGCCAAGTTTTATTTCATTAGTATTTTGTGTGGGGGGGAAGAAAGCAAGGCACTTATTACCAAGTCATGGTACTCCATGTATTGTATCTTTTTTGGAGGAACAAGTCTATATGTTTACCAGCAAGGTTGTAATTCAGCATAGTGACAAGTGACCATCAACCACCATAAGTGTTTTTAAAGTATTATAATAGCTCCAGTAATTCTTTTGGACAAAACTTTATATTAAAACATGAATCAATCTTGAACACCAATATTAAAGTCAGGGAGAACTGAAGAAAAATAAAGGAAATTAAAGGTCAGTCTCTCGGGTGAATACAAAGACATTTTCCCTCTATTTACAGCTGATTCACCAGGAGCAAATCTGCTATCCACTGAGTCGGCCCAAGACTGCCCAAGGCCGCCAGTATGAAAGCTTACACGGGACAGGACTTTATACACCAGGGACAGCTCAGGGATTAGGTACACTTAATTTGAATGTTAGTTGATCTAATTAATCAACAGGGTAAGTTTACATTAGAAGGTTTCTGTGCAAACACACACACACACATACGTGTTCATGTGTATCTATGTGTGTCTGTGTGTGAACATATGTATATATTTATATAAAGATGCATAAACCACTAGATGCGTGTGCTTACACATCTTTGGTGACTGCTGACTCCTATTCTGACTAAAGATGAAAAACGTTGAATGGACCACATTCTTTGGCTATTAGCACCCTACCTGACATTTCAAAAGCATTGAACCAGCCCCAGGTCTTTCCTCCTTGTTCTGGTCAAGGTGTTATTATATTGAAGAGTTCCTTCTGTGAACGTTTAGAGACAGATCCTCGTAGTAGGGCTTGCTCTTTGATAAGCTGCACAGGCTGTTGTTGCTTTCTTCACTTGCTAGTAAGATACATGCACTGAAAAGGGAGTCACCTCTTTATTTTTTTTAATTATTAAAAAATATTTATTTTCATTTATTTATTTATTTTGGTTGCGCTGGGGCTTAGTTGCAGCCGGTGGGCTCCTTAGTGTTGGCTTACGGGCTTCTTAGTTGTGGCATGTGAACTCTTAGCTGCGGCATGCATGTGGGATCTAGTTCCCTGACCAGGGCTCGAATCTGGGCCCCCTGCCTTGGAAGCGTGGAGTCTTAACCACTGCGCCACCAGGGAAGTCCCTTTATTTTTAAATTGCTCTTATGAACCCACAGTTTCCTTCTGAGCATTAAGACGTTGTTGGGGGAGGGGTGGACACTGTAAAAGAAGAAAAGGTGTAAGTCAGCAAAGAGTTTTGCTTTTATTTTTACTCTTGCAGATCATGTGATGGAAGCTCTCTGGCTTCAGGTATACTGAGAATATTTAATGCTTAACAAGTAGCTTATGAATGACATAATTAGAAGTTAATTTCTCACTGTGTGCTTTCTTTTCCATAATTGGAATAAAGGCTGTATCTGATATCTACCCTGAAAGAAGCACTAAAGAATATGTTAAAGTTAACAAAAGTTGAAGGTAATGACTTGAGTAGATGATCGTTCTTGTGGGCTCTGGGATG